>NC_051308.1:216317234-225493877 GCF_015220235.1 Choloepus didactylus | reverse complement strand
AACCTCGTACCGGGGGCGGCCTGAGTGGCCCGAGGCAAGGCAGCCAGCGCACCACAGGCTGGGGGGAGCAGCCAACAGGAAGCTTTTTCAAAATACTTCCTTTCTGTGTCAGCTCAGGACCGGAATGGGGGTGCGGGCCGGGCGGTGGGGAGCAGATCCTGCCTGACCTGGGCGAGGTCGCCTGACGGCCCTTTTCTCAGAAATAAGCCCGTGCTTGGTGTTACTGATTGGGGGGCTACATATGGGGGCTCTTATTTTCTGCAAGCCTATAATTTCTCAAAAAAAAAAAAAAAAATACATCCTCCATGATCAAGTGGGATTGTATGCAAGGATGGGCCAAAATAAGAAAAAAAAATTGTCAAAAAATAAATAAAAAAATAAGCACCCTCTTAAGCTACACGAGCTGTTACCTACTCCGGAGTAGCGATGGGCTGGATACCGTGACGCTGAACTGCAGTCCCGGTGCCAACAGTGGGGGGCAGGGGCTGGTGGGGGGGGGCGAAGTTAGTGGGCATCTCTTCTTTCCTGGCCACTTCCTCCATTTTAGTAAGGGCCTGGCTTTAATTACCACTCGGGGTGAGTCTGCATTTCTCCCCCAAAACCCTCTTACTTGGCTACTGACAGAGAGACTCCCTGCCCTCACCAGCCCTCCGGACGAGATGGCTCGCGCGGCTCTGCCCCCGCCCTGCCCCGCCCCGCGGTTACCCTGCCTCGTGACTCGGTCTTCACGGCTTAACCTGCACATTCCCCCTCCCCAGAAACTGGGTGTCCCACAGGTGCGCGTGGCGCCCCGGGGCGCTCGTCCGGGAAGCGCGGCAGAGTCGGGGTTGCGCGGCCGGTCCAGCGCGCGCTCCGGGCCACGCGGGCGCCCACGGGATAGCCGCGGACGGCCCCCGACCCGGCCAGGAAACCCACGCGCCACCTGCCGAGCGCGCGCTCAGAGGCCCTTCCCCGGCGTCCTTACTGTCGGAAATAAAGTGGTACCTGTAAGGGAATAAACGCTCTCTCGGTTCTAGAGGAGAAAAGAATTTATTTACGATCTTGCAAGATGGGGCGTCCAGCCAAACACGCGGAAGGCTGGCGCGCCAGAGGAAGAGAATGGCGATGTTTAAATCTCCTACTCCTAATTCGCAAGTCCCTCCCCTGTTTCCCCATTGACTGGGTACTACAGAGGTTACAGCCTATCCGAGAACACTAACTAATTCATCGTTTGAGATTTTAATTTGTACAGCCAATCCCAGAGAGCCAACTAGCTCATTATTGAGATTTTGAACTGATTAGCCAATGCCCCCCGCCAAATTTTTATTTTTTTGCTGTGAGTTCCCGCCTCTGATACTACCTCATGTCTCTTTACATCAGGCAGATTCTCTCTTCTCTTTGTCTGGGGCTTGTTTAAACTGGTTTTGCCTCCATTTCCCTTATTCCATGCTGTCTCTATGTGAAAACGAAACTTATTCCTTTCTTACAGATTCCCTCCTCTTTTTTTTTAAACACTTTTAGTTTTCACATTTTAGATTCTCAAATTTGCTAAGGGCTTTTTTTACATTCCTCATCATAGGGATCTTTCTTATTTTTGATTCTAGTGGTTTTGATGGCTTTTTGAACTAGCCTTTGAGCACACGGGATTATGTAGCACCCAGCTGTTATAAACATTTTGGCTGGAATGATAAGGAAAATTAAAATAGATGTTGCAATTCCTTTCCATTTCTCGAACCAATTTTCCAACCATTCTATGAGTGGGTTGTTAATGCTAGAATTCTTTTCTAGTTTCTGAAATAAGGCTGTTAAGCCTTGTAGGGCTTTGGTGATAGTTCCATTAGGTGCAGTATTATTGGGGATGAATGTGCAACAATTTCCCCCAACTATAGCACAGATGCCTCCTTTTTCAGCTAGCATTATGTCTAGGGCCATTCTGTTCTCCCATGCCATTCGGCTAGTGGCATCTAACTGTTCTGCTATTTTTTTTAATGACATTCCTGGTATAGTTGATAAATTTTAGCTGATGATTGACATTTTTATTGATGGTGACCCACCAGAATAAGGATGATTTAAATTCTGCAGCTAATTGATTTCTAGCTTTAAACTCATTAGGAACTTTCTGGGGAACCCCTATACTATCTACAAACATTTTTTTATTGAAGGAACTAGGTACACTTTGTACATTTTTCTTTTCTACTTTGCCTTGGGTTGGTACTTTATTACTTTCAAATGCCAGGGTAAATGAGATAGCCAATTGAACCAGAGCACAGGTTCCTCCCCACCTTTCAGGTAGTGTTGGCCAGAGGATGCCCTTCCCACAGTACCACCAGAGGTCTGCTCAGGATATAGTTAGGCTGGAGAAGTTGCCAGTACTATCCTTGCTCACATTCCACACCTGTGTACACAAAGCCATGGTACCAAGATTCTGGAGCCCTTCTTCCCATCTGGAGAGACAGGCAGAGTGGTTTCCGGGACCAAGGTGAGACGCTGGTATGGCTTTGACACTTCCCTCCTGGACTGGAGGGAAAAGGGAGGACAACGTACTACAACTTTCACCAGGAGTAGCATTTTGAAAGAGGAGTGTTATACATTTAAACTCCCTTTCATGCTTTTTCATCCCCAAGGGGAAGGGCATAATCTGAACAGTGGGTTGTTTGGTTGCACAAGCAAACAGTTACTGCTGTTTAGACTCTGGGTGGTATGTTTGCCCCATTCTACCCAGGCATTTGTATTTCCATAACCTGTCTCTATTTATGTGGTTTGCTTTAAGTCTTTGGCCTTAAGTATTCTAATGACCTTGGGGTCAATTTGTACTGGAGAGTTAAATTCCAGCCAAGTTTCCCTTAATGGTTTTTCCTCCAACCTGGGTTAAGACCCATCCCTCATACTGTGTGGTCCACCAAGCAGTGTTCTAAGGATAACAGGGGTTAGGTGTCTCATAAGTTATACTCTCAAATGTTCGCCCCCCAACAATCTTGCTTTCTATTTGAACAGTCTGCTTACATAAATGCTTATATTCCTCTCTCAGTTGTTGCTGACGTTTTAGATTTTTACAGCTCATTACTTGACAAACATCAAATTGTATAGTTTGAGACTTTAAGCCTTTGACTATACTTATAACCAGCTTAGCAGAACCTGTTACTCCTTGAATATAGAACATTATGATCAGCATAAGCAATTTCATCATTAAGCTATACACAGAGCACAATGCAAACATAGGGTTTAATCCAGCCCTTTCTCCCTTCTAATATGTTCCTTTAACTGTTGCCTATTTAAAGTGATCCTTAGGGGATCTGAGGTAGGAGTCACTTTCCAGGATTCAGGTTGAGTTGCTGGATACTTATCGTCTGGTTCAGGCACCGGTCTCTTCACTCGTGTGTAATGAGTCCAGCCTCTTTCTGCCGTTCGGACTGCCGTCTTAGTTGTCAGCAAGACTTGATAGGGTCCTTCCCAGATCAGTTGAAGTTTGGATTCTTTCCACGACTGGATCAGAACCCAGCTGCCAGGCTGATGTCAATGGGCAGCAAATTCAAGAGGCAGGGTCTGAGCCAGCAGTCCACGGTGCCTGAGAGATGATAAAGTAGAAGACAAGGCCAGTATATAATTCTTAAGAAAAAGATCTTTTGTGTCTAGGGAGGGGAGCTCTCCAGTCCTCCTGGGGAAAGGCAAACCAAAAACCAAAGGCCTACACCTTGTAATTGCCTAAGTACTAAATTACACATGGCTTGCACCCCTCTAATGACTCCCCTAGTGTAAAACTGCTAATACCTGCTTTAGGTACAGACACTCCTGAAGTCATGTGCATGAAGAGCAGCAAGAACTTACCAACATTTCAGGCTAGAACAATTAGACTAAAGGACAACAATAATTTACAATAACCTAAGATTAATGAACACAAAAAGGCTTACCACTCTTAAATGCTAAATTAAAATTCAGTTTTTAGTACACCTAGTTTAGTGATGCTTGAATATACGTGATTCACATATATGCATACCTTGAACATACACACAAGTTTTGCTGTTAGATGAGTAAAAACCCACTCTCCAGGGAGAGGAGGACAAGCCTTGGTGTGTAGTATTTGACAATATATGTGGTGTCTTTATTCCTATTAGACTTAATGTTAAGATAGCAACCTGGCATTACCAAATGGAGACCTGGGAAGAGATATGAACCATTCACTGTTCTAAGTTTGTTTAATTCAGCTTTAGTGAACCTTAAACCCTTTTATAGGAACATTTACTTGCACTTTGAGTATGGACCTTTTGCTTTTGCCCAAAATATATCAGAAAAATTATTCTGCTTTTTACAAGAATACACAGTCTCATATATCTGGAATACAGACACATATAACTTATATACACACTCATAACCATACGAAACAGACATACATTCCCATTTACAAGCATGTATAGCCAATACACTACTGTTACACATACATAGAAAACTTTTACACAGTTTTTCTCACCTTTTTTTTTTTTCATTTTTCACACTATTGTGAAACTGCACACAATTGCCCAGCTTTAGAGTACACACAAACTAGTATACGCTATAAAGACACAAAGAAATAGCTTCAGTTTACTATAGATGAGTACACAGGAAATTTTTGCCAAGCTTTAAATTACACACTGACAAACTTTCACAGTTTGAAAGACTCCTACGTAATTGTATTACATGCTTTTATTACATACAAATACAACTATCCCACATTCCTGTGTAAACATACAACTTAAACTCCCATTAGATTCATGAAGTTTTAACTCTCAGAATGCATCCAAATACAGTCCTAAAAAATGTGCATATAACTTTCTATATACCCTGATACACACATTAAGGGACTTTAAATGTAGCTTCCACATGCCTTAGACTTAATTACACAGCACACTAAAATATGTAAATGTATTTATTAATACCTGTTTAGCCCCACATAAGTATATGAATAGAGAATCACACAAACCCCATGCTACAAATTTCCTTCCTCCTCTTTTTTTTTTTTTTTAAACTGCTCCAATTACTTCTCTATCTCACTTTTGTCTGTTTCCTCCCTGGCTTGTTGATTCTCTGAATATTTCCTCTAATGGCTTATTCAGCCATTCATCGATTTTTGGATCTTCTCTGAATATTAAGCTAAAATTCCTTTATATAACTGACCTTTTAAAGTCTGAGTTATTAACAGAATGACATTGTATTCTTGGGGCTTGAGGGAGTGGGAGTCCAACCCTTTTTAGAGGCTTTTGTGGCAGCCCTTTTCTTTTCAAAGTCTGGGGTGATGTTGGGGAGATTACCTTTTTGGCCCCACCCTTCTTAAACATCGGGGTGCCACCCAGACTCTGCCTCTTCGGGGTAAAGGCTCTACCTTCTCTGAACAGTGGGGTGGCAGCCAGGCTTTTCACATTCCCCTGGGAATGTGCTCCACCCTCTGGGTCCTGAGGCGGCAAAACTTTTCTAGAGCATTGAGGCGGAAGGCCCAGCCTCAACCCCCAGGGCAAACTCACCCTTTTCATGCATGTGGGCCACTCCACTCTCCCAGCCTGAGACCACTTGACTTCAGACCTCAACTTTCATCGTTCTTTGGGGATATGGGTACAGCCAATTTTATTTTAGGTGGATGCAGTCTCTCTCTTTCTCTCATAGCCGCCCTCTTTCCCATTTCCCTTTCTTCTCCCAAGAAAGGGATATTTACATAAACCAGAGTTTAAGAATCAAGTTAATTGTTATTCAGCTAGCCTTGCTAGGCTTTTTATTAATGATTCTTACCTTTCTTTCTTTAAGAGCCTTTAGAAACAGAAACTTTTGGAAATCTCTCCATTTTTTTTTTTTTTCTTAACTTTTGGTGGGTTGTAATTACTGGAGCAGTCAGCATTAACTGGCTCTCCAATTGCCTGGGGGCATAGACTGCTTCCACCAAAACCCCAGGCTTTAATGGTTCCCGCCCCAGTGGGGGAGGGGAAACCATAAGGTGGGGGAATGCTTATCCCAGGTTTTAGTTTCTTTTTTCCCTGCAGCCACCACATGGCACAGTTCAATTCTGCCTTGGAAAAAGGTTTATTTTTATTAACATGACACACGAGGTCAGCACAAAGCCAACTCTTATCTGCCTTATATTTTGGCCAGAATATATTTGGCAGCAAAATGACTTTTTCTTTTTTTTTGGTCTAAACATAACAATAATATTTGATCATTTTCTTTTACCCTTTCCCTTGGTCCAATTACTTTTAGCCCAATGTTTTAACATGTTTCCCAATGGATTATTTAGAGGAATGTTCCCCGGGGACCCTAAAGGTACCCCCTTCCCTTTATTCCCAGCCAGCTGACTGCCTCTATTCCCCATTCTGAGTCTTGCCTGAGCATCTTTCCCTTAGGATCAGCTCTAGGCTCATCAGAATGTCCCCATTCTGAGTCTTGTTTGGGCATCTTTCCCTCAGGATCAGCCCCAGACTTTCAGAATGCTTTAACCACCAAGGTAATATAATATTTCTTTCCTTACCTTGGTCCGTGCACGGAGTTGCCTGGTTAACCAGAGGCAGGCCTTTTCTTTTTCCCCCTTTTCTCATCCACAACCGGCAGATCCAAGCATCTGGTCTCGGGCCCTTTAGCTGCCGGAGATGGGCCCCCCAATGGCGGAGTCCGAGACCGCTCAATCAGCGGGGCGCGCCTTCCCTTTGTCCACCTCGGGGGTCCCCCTCCGAAGCTTTGGATCCCGGACGAGCCCCCAAGTTGTCGGAAATAAAGTGGTACCTGTAAGGGAATAAACGCTCTCTCGGTTCTGGAGGAGAAAAGAATTTATTTACGATCTTGCAAGATGGGGCGTCCAGCCAAACACGCGGAAGGCTGGCGCGCCAGAGGAAGAGAATGGCGATGTTTAAATCTCCTACTCCTAATTCGCAAGTCCCTCCCCTGTTTCCCCATTGACTGGGTACTACAGAGGTTACAGCCTATCCGAGAACACTAACTAATTCATCTTTTGAGATTTTAATTTGTACAGCCAATCCCAGAGAGCCAACTAGCTCATTATTGAGATTTTGAACTGATTAGCCAATGCCCCCCCCAAATTTTTATTTTTTTGCTGTGAGTTCCCGCCTCTGATACTACCTCATGTCTCTTTACATCAGGCAGATTCTCTCTTCTCTTTGTCTGGGGCTTGTTTAAACTGGTTTTGCCTCCATTTCCCTTATTCCATGCTGTCTCTATGTGAAAACGAAACTTATTCCTTTCTTACACTTACCGGCCCGCCGGGTCTCATAGCCAAGGAAAGAAGCCGAGGGGGCTGCAGCGAGGGAGGTTAAGACGGAAAGACCCGCACGCGCCGAGTCCGCAAGCTCCTCTCCTCGCCGCCGCCCCGATTTCCTGCCAATCCCGGAGGCCCCGCCCACTTCCCCGCCTCCCTGGGCCCGCCCCGTCCGTGCCGCGTCGCCATTGGCCAGGAGCTATGTCAATCGGACCCTCGCCTCTCTAGACGCGCTGGGGCTGTGGCCTGCGCGGAGGCTGAGAAAGGGGGAGCGGGGGCTGGGCTGAGGACCCCGGGCCTCGACTCCCCGCCCCACACCAGAAGGGCCCACGGCCTTCCGCTCCCGCCCCACGCCGGGGCCCCTGAGGAGGGCGGGGGGTCTGTGGCGTCGGGGCGGGGCAGCTCGGCGGGCATGAGGGCTCGGGGCTCCCTCACGTACTCCGAGTCCCACACGCACTCGTGGTAGCTCTGGCGCCGCACGACCTTCTGATGACCTTCGCGGCACCTCCTTTCCCGGGCCGCCCCGGAGCGCGATGCCCGAGAGACCCCGTCGGCTTGGAGGCGTTGAGCGGCCGCGGGGCGCGGGCTCGACCCGGGGGAGAGGGGGAAGGCGGGGGGGGAGGGGGGCAGTGGGGAGGGGCCCGCAGCGCCCTGAGCTGGGAGCCACGTGCCCGCGCCTGCGCGCCGCGGCCCCAGCCCCGCAGTCAAGGTGACCCTGGGGTCCCCTTCACCTCGCGGCATCAGGCGGAGATTGCGTATCAGACCCAGAGAGCCGGAAGGAAGATTCACTTCTCTTTAACTACAACTAACGCTTCCTACACGCCAGGCACATGTCCGCCCCCCCCCCCCCCATACTCCTACTTGAGTCTCCAGTTCTTGTTCTTGGTTCACCTTGAACAGAAGACTTCACAACCCATCCCTTTCCTATCTGTAGGACTAGATCAAGTCTGCCTAGGTTCTTGTGAACTATGGAGTAATGATTTAGGGGTGGAATTTCTCAAAGTACAAAACAACAGGTAACATTCCATGGTGATCTAGCAAATGAAAACCAAGAAGGAGTGGGTGGAATGTTTTGACTTTCTAATCCAGAAAAAAAGGATAGCTATTAAAAATCACACACACTCACACACACGCCTCCCCAAAGGAGGGCTGAGATAGATGATCGCTTGATTTTCTGTTACAGTTATTTTTGTATTTTCTCAACGTTCCTCCGGATTTCCAAGTCTGAGATCTAAAACAGTGTCATCTTTATATTTAACACCCTGCCTTGCATGGAGATATTCAAAAAAGTACTTTCTTCCCGTCAGCTTTTATCCCCGCCCCCCCCCCAAAAAAACCAAAACCACAAAACTACTGGCTTAGATTTCCAAAGCACTGCGTATAGGAGAAGGCCTTCTGAGTTCATGTATTTGTTTTGCACTAAATAGGCAAGAACTTTAGGATAAAATTCAGGAAAAAAAAAAAAGCAACATGAAATCATAAAATATTTCAGTAAAGAATTATATGAATTTTGCAAGCAGAGTTTGTTATTTCACCAGTGGTACACTGACGTTTCTGGCTGCTTAAAACCAATATACTAGCCCCATGACTCAGCAGCTAAGTCAACAGCGAAGATCTCTGAAGCCTTGAAAGAACTCAAAGGAAATCAGACACTGAGAGCTTTTATTTTCAGAGCCATTTTAAGGTGTGGCCCTGAAAGGGTGCCAAAACAATGCCTTTAATTTTACATTACAGTTGTTAAGAGAGATAAAGATAGATGCGGCTCTTATAAAATCTCTCTGGCCAGAACCAGGGCGTCTAGCAGGAAATCAAATGTAGTACAATCTGAGTCAGCCAAGATTCTTGGAGGACACCCCAGCATGTTCTGAGGCAGCACTTTGACCTCAGATTGTAGCTAAAATGTTAATGATCAGTGGAATGTCTTCAAATCTCTCTCAAAATCCACAGGCTGCCAAAATGTCTTCCCCATCTTGGTTCCTGAGGCTCTTTTATCAAGCCGTGGGGCTCATCTTTGCAGTGCAAGCACAGGGGCATGGGCCTGTTGGGGCGGGGGCAGAGTCCAAGGCATACCACCTGGTGAAGCCTGACAGGTAGAGCTTGAAGGCCATCTGCACAAACCAGGGTTGAGGGAAAGTGAATCTGTAGCAATTGGCAACCACCTGGATTACTGATTCTGTTTGTGATGTGTGCACCACTGGTCTATTGAAAAAGTGATACAAAAAGTTTCTGAAGGCGGTTCTCCAGCCAGATAGGAAACTTCAGGGTGAGAGGAGGGGTGGGCTGGGGGTAAGAGATCAGGTAAGTGCAGAAGGCCCTCAAGGGATCTAGGCAGATGGACACTCCTCCTAAAGGGTGGTGAGGTTTTTGTGTTTGTTTGCTTTATCATAAACTATTTCATACATACCAAAGACCATATGCAATTTATATGGTATAATACATGAACATCTGTGTACCCTCACCTGCTTAAGAAACAGAATATCTGGAATTTCAGTCAAGTCCCTTGTGTATCCATCCTTCCCTGGCCCCAGAGGATTTATAATCATAAATTTATAATCATAAATTTTATGATTATTATCTCCTTGGTTTTCTTTAGGGTTTTAAAATAATTTTTGAACTTGATATAAATGGCATCTTACTGTTTGTAGCCTTTTGCTACCGTTTTTTTGTTCAACTTGATGTTTGTGAAATCCATGCATGTAGCTGTGGCTGGTTCGTTTTCAGTGCTGTATAGCATCCCACTGTGTGAATATCACACATTCTCCTGTCAGTGTTCCAGTTATTTTATAACTGGTTATTTTATAATCAGTTATAACTGGTTCCATTTATTTTTCTTGCTTATATGGACAATGCTGCTGTGAACTTTGTTATGATGTCTCCTGAGCACAGGTGTGAGAGTTCCTAGGGCCCACACCTGGATGTGAAATTGCTGGGTGGTAGGGTACACACATCTTAAACTTTGTTTCTCAGTGGTTGTATCTCAATACATATGAGTTCTGACCCAGTTTGGAAAAGTCAAATGAAATTCAGTTCTTCCCTTGCAGGTTTTTTTTTTTTCTTTAGGAATTAAATCACCTTGAATTTTCAATTTGCCACCCTTTCCAAGTCCTTCACTTAAAAAAGAAACCCACATTTCCTCTCTGTAGATTGCAGCCGATACCCTACCTTAGGTGGTTTTGAAGCACTTTTTAGGGCTTTTTGTGTGAGCAGTCTCCTCCCAAGTCACCTATGGGAAGCAGGGATTGGGCAAACCCATCCTAGAAACCCACTGCACACCGGGGAGACAGGTGGGAGAGCATGGTATGACTTTCAACAGAGTCATGTTTAGTGGGCATTCTTTAGGGGTGCCCAATGAGGAGATTAAAGTAAGGAGGCCTGGAGACAAAGAATACAGAGGTATGGGGAATGCAAGGAGTGGGCCCCTAGTGAGCAGACACCGCCCCCCCCCGCCCCCCAGGAGTTGATGAAGGGGAACCAGTGGACACTGAGTGGGACTCTAGACCGGGGAAAACTGAAGTGGGAATCAGAGGAAAGAATATCTCTCCTAGGTGTTAGATGGCTCTGCATGGATCCTCTCTGAGCCTCAGCTCCTTAATCTTTGAAATGGGTGTGATATTATCAACCTTGAGAGGATGCCCGGAGCAGTCACAGCCTCCAGAGGCTCATACATCAGTTTGGGAATCATTGCTTAAAGCTAGGAGGGAGGCCTGTGAGGCATTAATAGCTCTCAGCAGCTGCTGCAGTAGATTATCCAGGGAGCATCTTCATTTTCATCCCCATCCGTTCCTACCCTCCTTTTTTAGACTCCCTATTGTCATTGCTTGAATCCAGGCCCAGGGCACCTGCAGCTCTGGGAGGCCCAAAGAACCCCTCGTGTGGCCCATAAGCCAGGGGGGCAGTGTCACTAGAGGCAGGGGTGGCCCCCCGCTGGCCTGCTCCAACCAGAAGTCGCCCCGAGAGGGAGAGAGGCCAGAGGACACAGCGTTAGAACCACGGCAGGAAAAGCAGGAGCCGGTTCTTCCTTTACTTGCTGCTTGTGATTCACTAACTGAGAATAAGGATTCTAGGGAGGCTTCGCGTGGACCATGAGATAGAGAGGAAATCACCCTTCCATCTTGTTCTAGTTTGCTAATGCTGCCAGAATGCAAAACAGCAGAGATGGATTGGCTTTTTTAAAAGGGGGTTTATTTGGTTACACGGTTATAGTCTTAAGGCCACAAACTGTCCAAGGTAACACATCAGCAGTCGGGTACCTTCACTGGAGGATGGCCAATGGTGTCCGGAAAACCTCTGTTAGCTGGGAAGGCACGTGGCTGGCATCTGCTCCAAAGTTCTGGTTTCAAAATGGCTTTCTCCCAGGATGTTCCTCTCTAGGCTGCAGTTTGTCAAAAATGTCACTCTTAGTTGCTCTTGGGGTGGTCATCCTCTCTTAGTGTCTCTGGAGCAAGAGTCTGCTTTCAACAGCTGTCTTCAAACTGTCTCTCATCTGCAGCTACTCTCAGCTTCTGTGCATTCTTCAAAGTGTCCCTCGTGGCTGTAGCTCCTCTTCAAAATGTCATTCTCAGTTACTCTTCAAAATGTCACTCACAGCTGCACTGAGACCCTTCTGTTTGTCAGCTCATTTATATGGCTCCAGTGATTTGATTCAGACCCACCCTGAATGGGCGAGCCAACACCTCCATGGAAATTATCCAATCAGAGTCATCACCCACAGTTGTGTGAGTCGCATCTCCATGGAAACATTCAAAGAATTACAATCTAATCAGCACTGATACGTCTGCCCATACAAGATTACATCAAAGATAATGGCATCTTGGGGGACATAATACATTCAAACCAGCACACACCTATTACAGAGAGAACATTACTGAGGCCTGAATTACCCACCGACACCATATTGCTCCTCTGTATACTGGTTGTTGCATCCCGTCAGCAAGTCCCTTAACGAGTTCCCCTGTGGTTGTCTCCATTTGTAGAAAAAGCAGATGTGCAGAGACCAGGCAGTCAAAGCTCAGAGCGGTTAATGACTTGCTAAGTCTGCAGTTGGAGGGTGGAGGCGCTGGGGGTCCAGCCAAGGCAGCCCTGACCCCCAACCTCTCAGCATCCTGCTCCTCCAAGATGAAAGATGTGGGTAAGAGGCCGCAGTTCTAGAAACTTAGTCCAGGGAGCCTTCCCCTGATCAGAACAGCTACCCCTTGAATATAACCAGAAAGAGAATTCAAGCGCAGCAGCTAAAGGATTTGAGAAACATCAGTCATATGGCCTTCATATCCGCTAGATACTGTATCCTTTCGAGAACAAGCTGGTAGCTAAAAGGATAAAGCAGCTGGCACAGATCAGGGAGTCAGATACATTGTATTGAGTTTCCATGACAAAATGTCCCCAATCCCATGCGAGATGACATTTTCTGCCTTTCCTAAACAAACTCCCTGATTTTCCACAACCCCCTTACAGTTTCCTTGAAGTGAGGCCCTGGACCTCCTGCATTGGAATTCTCTAATCTCATTTTTGTTTTTGTTTTTCTGTTTTGTTTTTTTTCCCGTTTTCTGTGTCTTGTCAGGAAAATGTGAGGAGAGAATAGATTTCAGCCCAGCATTTGTCAGCGCACCTCAGGATATTTTTGCGGCTAGAAGGAAGATGCAGACTGAATGGAAGAGTCATCGGGTAGATTTATACCTGGTCAAAAGGGACCCCCAAATGGCCACCTCGCCATCCCGGCTGAGGGTGGTGCCTGCCTGCTTTGAGGTTAGATCATCAGAGGCCGGTGGGGCAGCTCCACTAGGGAACGGCTGGCTCAGAATTTGCACTAATCAGGCCAGCAAGGGGCTGGCAGATCAACTGGTGAGGGTGAGGGGCTTCTGAGTGTGCTGGCCTCGCCAACACAGGATTTCCTAGGCTGAGCAGGCCTTTGTCCTCTGACCACAGCTGGCAGAACCAAGGACCAGCACAAAAGGTGGCCCAGGAGGGGGCCGGACCTGAGAGCTCTACCTGGCAAGGGCATGTCCAGTGGACTGTGAGGGTCCTGGTGCCCTGGGGCTGCCACAGCAAAGTACCACAATCTGGGGTGGGGTGGGGCGGGGGTGGGGGGTGGTGCTTAAAGCCAGACAAATGTATTCCCTTGTGGTTCTGGAGGCCAGAAGTACAAAATCAAAGTGTCAGCAGGGCTCTGCTCCCTCCAAAGGCTCCAGGGGAGGCCCCTTCCCGGCTTCCTCCAGCTTCTGCTGGCCCCAGGGGTTCCTTGGCTTGTGGCCGCATCACTCCAATGTCTGCTCCATCGTCACACGGCCTTCTCTGTCTGTCCCTTCTCCTCCCCTAAGGACACCAGTCACCGGATGAGAGCCCACCTAATCCAGTCTGACCTTATCTTAACACAATTACATCCGCAAAGGCCTTATTTCCAAATAAGATCATGTCTACAGGTACCAGGCTTAGAACTTGGGACACAATTCAACCCATAATGGTGGATGACTGGCCAACCAATGGATCCTTTCCCTTGGGAAGTCAGGATTCAAGATCTATGCAGAGAATGACCCAGTGGTAGAAAAATGCAGATGTTCAGAGACAAGGCAGGCTGAAAGCAGAAGCCATGAGTCTGGACAGTCCATGGGTGACAACCCCTGTGGGGCAGCGGGAAGCATAAGGTCGGGTGATTGAATGGTGATGGGGGACAGAGTGGGTGATGGTTCAGTTGAGCTGCTGCTGGATTCGAAGCTGCCGTCTTCAGAGCCACAGGGACGTGTTCATTCTCAGAAAGCCCAAGGTGCAGCTGCTCCAATCCCCGTCCATGCTACTTCTCTGGGATTCCTCCAGGAAGCCCCATAGCTGAGGAATTTGTGAGAATCTTGTGGTTTCCAGTCTGAAAGAGCTTAACAAACTCATCTTGACCAGCTGGAATGAAGGTCCAAATTTGACACAGTGGAACTGAAAAGAGAAAGATGAAGTCCACAAGTGGGGAGAAAAGTGATTCAAATTTGTCAATCCAGTAACAATTCACTGATCCCCTACGATGTGCCAGGCGTTGGGGATATCACCGGAGGTCAGGGAAAGCCTTACCCTCAAGGAACTTGCATTCTAGTGGGGTGGGGGGAGGAAAGCAGACAATTTAACAAAATACGTGTGAATATACATGTGACCCATATCTGAAGTCACATTGGAGCGAAGTCTTCGGGAAAGATTGGGGAAGCACATTTCCACCAGAGCAACCTCAAGCTGTAGTGAGCTGGCTGAGAGCTTGATGTTCATGAATCAACGGTACATATTAGACAGGATGTCTTTTAACAGAAACACACACAAAACAAGGTTATGTATTGATTGGTTGGTAAAAATGTTGTGACAGAGGGTTGTGGGAACGTAACCAATGTGTCTCCTAGGGGCAATGGTCTAATATTCATTAATTCAGTAGACTCTTTAGATCCAAGCTGCTGCAAATAATGAGAATCAACTGTATTTGAAAGCAAAGTAGTTTTTGCTGATGGACTGGATTTGGGCAAAATCACTCAATTATTTATTTACCTACTTCCAAAAAGAATCTGAGGTTCCTTGCAGAAAGTTGAGTGCAATAAAATCAATATATATTAAATCAAGACTAGAAAGCACGAAGTGATAAAGGGAGAGAGAGAGCATGTGTGGGAGGGAAAAAGGCTTAGGTGCAGAGCACTTATGAGGATTAGAAAAGAACACTTGCTCCTCAAGACATTTTGCTTCCATTTTAGGAGTCAATACAGTTGCAGTAAAAATACAAAAATTTCAAAATAACAAAGACATCTGTGATGGGAATGGTGTTTGTTACAAGCAGCATCCTTGTTCCATTAATGCAGTAGCCCCTACTTGGAAACTTATTGGACTGTAGGCAGTGGGGGGAGTGATTGGCCAGAATAATATTGAGCATATTATGGTAGATTTTGAAAATATTCAAAAGGAAATATTCAAAATTTTTCATCATTGTTTCAACCACTTTGATGTCCTGTAAAAACTTAACTATTAAAAAAATGTACAAGACCCTTTACACAGTGTGTGGACAGATGAGTAGAAAAATGGGGACAAAAATTAAATGAAAAATGGAATGGAATAGGAGGGGATGAGATGTTTTAGGTGTTCTTTTTTTTCTTTTCCTTTTTCTGTTTTTTCTGGAGTAATGAAAATGTTCAAAAATTGATTGTAGTGATGAATGCACAGCTATATGATAGTACTGTGAACAACTGTACACTATGGATGACAGTATAGTATGTGAATATATCTCAATAAAACTGAATTTAAAAATATGTACAAGAACCTCTTTTGTTGCTCAGATGTGACCTTTCTCTCTCTAAGCCCAAATTGGCAAATAAATTCATTAGCTTCCCCACTACTTGGGACATGACTCCCAGGGGAGTGGGACATGACTCCCAGGGGAGTGAATTTCCCTGGCAATGTGGGACACGACTCCCAGGAATGAGCCTGGCTCTGGCATTGAAGAATTGAGAGTACCTTCTTGACCAGAGGAGGGAGGGGAAGGGTAGCAAAGTGGAGTTACAGTGGCTAAGAGATTTCAGATGGAGTTGAGAGGCTGTCCTGGAGGTTTCTCTTATGCAAGCTTCAGTTAGATATTCTAGATGGCCACAGTATGTCAAGCTCTAACCAACAAGTAGTCCCTAAATACGTAGGTCCTATTGGAGATTGTTCTAGCTTGCTAATGCTGCCAGAATGCAAAACACCAGAGATGGAGTGGCTTTTATAAAAGGGGGTTTATTTGGTTACACAGTTACAGTCCTAAAGCCATAAAATATCCAAGGTAACGCATCAACAATCAGGTACCTTCACTGGAGGATGGCCAATGGTGTCCGGAAAACCTCTGTTAGCTGGGAAGGCATGTGGCTGGCATCTGCTCCAAGTTCTGGTTTCAAAATGGATTTCTCCCAGGACGTTCCTCTCTAGGTTGCAGCTCCTCTTCAAAATGTCACTCTCAGTTGCTCTTGGGGCATTTTTCCTCTCTTAGCTTCTCTGAAGCAAAAGTCTGCTTACTATGGCCGTCTTCAAACTGTCTCTCATCTGCAGCTCCTCTCTCAGCTCCTAGGCATTCTTCAGAGTGTCCCTCTTGGCTGTAGCAAGCTCCCTCCTTCTGTCTGAGCTTACATAGTGCTCCAGTGAACTAATTCAGACCCACCCTGAATGGGCGGGGTCACACCTCCATGGAAATTATCCAATCAGAGTTATTACCCACAGTTGGGAGGGGTGCATCTCCATGGAACCAACCCAATCCAAATGTTCCAACTCATCCCCACTAATATGTCTGCCCCACCAGATTGCATCAAAGAATATGGCTTTTTCTGGGTGACATAATACATTCAAACTGGCACAGAGATTCTGTAAAAATTCCACTCGCCAAGTTTATCTCTCAGAAACTTAAATCCATCAGAGTATTCCTATGCCAGACAAGGCCTAAAACCCAGGGGTAAGAGCCTCTTTAAGAACAGTAATCAGATGCAGCTCCCTTCCCCATAATGTTGACACCCCCTTTCAATATGACAAGTTAGGATGGTCTCTACCTAGACACCCTTGATCGGGAAAGTGATTAAACAAGAGGAAGGGGTAGCAACAGACAATATGGGATTTAACAAAGGATTACAAATATTGAATCTTTATATAATTTTTTTTTAGGATTCTAGGGTATTAGAATAGCTAGAAGGAAATAACTGAAAAGACGGAACTGTAACCCCTAACATTCTTTGAAACTTGCTCTATAGCTACTTGTTAAATTGTACTTTGAAAGTTATCATCTTTCTGTATATATCTTATACTTCACAATAAGGAAAGAACTGAAATTGTGGAACTGTAACCCATAACAGTCTTTGAAATGTCTTATATAACTACTTGTTAAATCGTACTTTGAAAGTTATCACTGTTATGTATATGTGTTAAATTTCACAATAAAAAATGTATAAAGATATGTACAGTCAGGTATTAAGGCACCCATTTTTCCTTTTGTTTCAGGATCCCATGTTATGGATCCTCCTATTTAAATATTTGATGTTTGTTCATCATAAATTTTCAGCATTAATTCTGGGTTTTTAAAACATTGCATTAAAGTATGATTTCTCTCGTTTACTGAGGTTTTTGGTGCTCCTTGGATTTTGTGCTCCTTGAATTTTGGGCCTCACTTGCCTCACCCTGATCCTCGCCCTGGTAATTAATACCCAAGCAGTGAAGTGGTTTGGAGAAGTACCACAGAAAAACATGTTCTTCAGTCTAATCCATTCCTGCGGGTGTGAGCTCATTGTTAGCAGGACCTTATGATGAGGCTACTTCAGTTAAGAAGGTGTGTGTAGCCCACCTCAGTCAGGATGGGTCTTAATCCTATGTCTTGAGTCCTTTGTAAGTGGAATGAAATTCAGGCAGAGTGGAATAAAGCCACAGGAAGCAAGAGGCTGGACATCCATGGGACCCAGAAGGGAAGGGAGAGAACCGGAGACGCCGCCATGTGCCTTGCCACATGACAGAGGAGCCAAGGATCACTGGCAGCCAGCCCCAGAACAACACGGTCTTCGGGAGAAAGCCTCAGCTTGATGACGCCTTGATTTGGACTTTCTTTTAGCCTCACAAGCATAAGCTGATACATTCCCATTGTTTAAGCCAACCCATTGCATGGCATCTGCTTGAGCAGCCCAGAAAACTAAAACAAGAGGCTTTCATGGAGGAGTCGTGCCCTGGGGAGGGGCAGTAAGTTCTGAGTAATGTCCCCACAGGGGAGGCCACATGTGGGGGACACAGGACCACGAGTCCCAAAAAGGAGAGGAGATGTAGGGGGACACAAGAGCCAAAATCAAGTTATTGAAGGATTGTTATGTGGCAAAGGGAACAGTCTTCATCTCTGTGGCTCCAGAGACGAGGACAATGACTACAGAGAAGAAGTCCCAGGGAGGCGAGAGTGGCCAGTTTAAGAGAAAAATCGGATGAACCGTCCCCAGATGACCCAGGTTCCCGCCCTTGGGGGCTCCTCAGGGAGAGGCCGGGAACATCAACCTCTGACAGCAGCACGTGCTCCCTCTCCATCAAAAGGGCTTTCGGTGTATACATATTTAAGCAAATTAAAATTAATTTAGTTTCAATTCATCTGGGATTTTTACAGTATCTTTAAGATCATTTGTGAAACCTTGGGATTAAAACACAAACAAACAAATGAACAAAAAACAACAAACCCAAAGGCTGGGAATCAACATCCCAGGTTCCTGCCACTGATTCCTTTCACCACTGGTAGATTTTTGGATCCAGGATTTCAGCAAAGACAGAGAGGCTTCTGTTGCCTCCCAGCCAAAGCCTGCTCTGTTTGGACCCATGCCAGCCTGGCCAAGGCGGTGCTGGAGAGCAAACCCCCAGCTGGAGGGGGCGTCCCTGGCTGGCGCCAAGGACCCTCTCTCGGTCCCATCCTGAGGGTGTCGCTGGGCTCACTCCAGACAGAAACTCTCCTCCTCCTGCTGGCACTGCGGCTCCAGCTCCCCGGCCAGGAGCTTGTATCTCGCCAGTGCTTTTATGCCAGGAGTTGAATTTCTTCTCACTCGTCGGGAGAGTCCATAAGCGATGTCCAATTTACCATGAAACACAGTTTCTGAATCTGGGCGGGAGCCTCACCAACGACTTCAGGGGGTCCAAGGAAAGCCCGAGAAACTGAACGCCAGTGCAGGGTGTCTGCGCACGTGTTCTGTGGCAAAGGGTTCTATTTAAAGAAAATTCCGGGAAGGGCACAGCGAGATTAAGACGCGCTCCAGAGGGTGCCCGGGATAATTTTGGGTTTGCTCATCTGTACCACACTGGGGCAAGTGAAATTATCTAACTTTTCTATACATTCCGCAAATTGTCACTGTGTTTTCTGACCTAAAGTCGTAGCTTTCCAGGTAAAGCTCAGAAGACTCGGAAGATTCACAGGGAAACAGGAAGCAAGAGGCTCTCTCAGGGGGTCGCCCTGGCTCCCAGACCTTTCTTTCTTTCTTTTTTTTATTTTTATATTTATTTGTATTATTTTTATTTTTATTTTTTCACTTTAATGCATTTTTTATTGTGAATTTTAACATATTACATAACAGTGATAACTTTCAAAGTATGATTTCATAAGAAGTTAGAGAGCAAATTGCAAAGAATGTCATGGGTCACAGTTCCACAACTTCAGCCATTTCCGTTACTGTAAAATATAACATGCACACAGAAAGCTGTTAACTTTCAATGGACAGCTCAACAAGCAGTTATATAGGTAATTTCAAAAATTGTTGTGGGTTACAGTTTCACAGTTTCAGTTCTTTCCTTATTATAAAATATAGGGTATATAAAGAAAGGTGAAGACTTTCAAAGCACAATTCGATGAGTAGCTATAAAGAAAATTTCAAAGAATGTTACAGGTTACAGTACTACCATGTGTTTTTTTTTTTTTTACCTCCTTCCAGCTATTCCAACACCCCAGCATCTAAAATATATATATAAAGTTTCACTATCATAGACCTTTGTTAAATCTTATCTTGTTTGTTGCTGCCCCTTCCTCTCACTTAATCTCTTTCTCCCTCTTCAGGGGTGTCTAGGCAGTGAGCACCCTAACTTGTTCATATTGAAAGGGGGTGTCAACAGTATGGGGAAGGGGGCCACATCTGATAGTTGATCTTAAAGAGGCTGTTGTCTCTGCGTTTTAGGACTTGTCTGGTATAGGAACACTCTGGTGGATTTCAGTTTCTAAAGAATAAACCTGGGTGAGTGAATCTTTAATCGAATCTCAGGTAGGGACCTAGGTATTTGGGGACTACTTTTGGTAAGGACATGGCACACTGTGGCCATTTGGGATGTCTAGCTGGAGCTTGCATAAGACAAACCTCCAGGATAGCCTCTCGGACTCTATTTGGGATCTCTCAGCCGCTGTGACCTCAGCTTGTTACCTTTCTTTTTCCCCTTTAGGTCAAGTAGGCGTTTTCAATCCCTTGCTGTCACTGGCCCTTTCTTGTAAAGATCCTTCCTCAAAGTCAAAGGAACTTGGCCTGGTCTTGCTTCCTTGTACCCTCCCCTTCACCAGAAGCCTCTTTGATTCTGGGATTTTACTCTCTGGAAAAACAAAGCAAGGAGCTTGGCTCCATACCTTAGAGGGAGGGAGGGAGGGGGCTGCAAAAGGAAGAGAGGTGCAAAGGAGGAGTCTCTAAACATGTTTTTGAGTGTCCTTTAGTTTCTAATGTACTCTTCTGCAGCTCTTGCAAGGTTGGGAAAAAAAAAAACAGACATGAGATGGGTGAAAGAAAGCTGAGAAAGAAAAGCACCCTCCCTTCCCCCAGCCCCTTCCCCCAGCTTCTCTTCTATCCCTCCCAAAAAGAGCTGTTTGTCTGTGCAAACCTAGTCCCAAATATGGGAGAGAAGAATGAATGTGTGTGTGGAAGAACAATGAGCCTTCAGCCTGGTATTGTGTGTGTGTGTGTGTGTGTGTGTGTGTGTGTGTGTGTGTGTGTGTGTGCGCGTGTGTGTTGTGTGTGTGCACGCGCGCGCCTCTCTTTTCCCTTCGACCTCAACAACAGGAGAATTGGAAGCCAGTTTTCCACCCAGCCCAGGCCACCAAAATCAAAACTGTTTTATAATGTAAAGTAGAATTAACTCAGCAAGCAAATCCATGGGAGGAAATACCCACCCAAAGATGATTTTATTATTGTATTGAGCCATCCTCTCTCCCCTCCCCCAACAGACTGAGCCTGAAGAAACCAGTGTACACCAAACAAAAAGGTCTCTCTTTAAATGTAAAGCAAGTATTAAGACTGCTTTAAATCCAAACATAGGATGCATTAATTTGTGTTACATTAAAATGTCTGTTTTGTAATTCACCAAGTTTCCTTTTACTAGTTATCTTTTTGTTTTTAAAAAAAAAATTGCTTTGGGGAAAGCTATTTCAGGATTCATACAAAACTACTTTCTAAATGTTCCTTAAAATAGCAACACATACTGAAACATTTAAAGCACCCAGTCTCTCAAGGACACATTTTGCTTAAATCAATGTTTGAAGTCTGTAATTCAGAAAAATGGTAAGCAAACCTTGGAAAAGCAGCAGAGGGAAATGACAATTCAACAATGAATCATTTTCTTTTCCTTTCGGCAACTTCTCAAGCAACCAGTTTCAAAGGAAACCTGCAATTCTCTCTCCACACACAGACTCCCACAGACGCCCCATTCTACACAAAACTACTTTTCTTTCCTTAACCTTAAAAAATAATAATAATCATAGAAGCCACTAGCCATCAGAGAGCAGAACTTAAAGCATGATACTTAAGAATTCCATAAGGCTGCAAATGATTTTTGGTTTCCTAATTTTGTACACAGAACAGAGAACCTGAGATTTACAATACAGAGAGGAATCTTCCCCTAATGTGAAAATGGTACTCTAAAAAAAAGTCCTCCCCCAAGACCCCCGAATCCACAAACATTCAAGAAATTTAGTTTCAATCCCTGACTTCCTTTCCTCCCACAGTTTAGTCAATAATTTAGCCCGCATAATAAAACAGTTCACCCTCAGACAAGTAAAACGAGAGCTTGAAGAAGCAGCAAAAAAGAACAGGAGCCAGAAGGCAAGCTGGACAGTTACCTGCCCGGGAAAGGACTAAGGAAGTCCCTGGCCCTTTTCTATTGCCCCCACCCCCACCCCGCTTCCCGGCCCTCGCCGCGGTCCCCTCGTCTTTTTGGGCTCCCACTGGACGAGTGATTTCACCACCGACCCTCTTTGCCCGCACAACACCCCGTACCCAGGCTGAGGGGCAGAAAAAATAAACCAGCCCACCCGGCGCAGGCAAGTTGGAGACTTACCTTCCCCCAACGCGCTACACCATCAATAAAGATGTGTTTGTGGCCCAGCAGCTCGGAAAGTGGAGGGCACGGGGCGGGAGGCCCGCGAGGAGGGCTGCGGGGCCGCCGGGCTCAGGGCCGAGGAGGGGCAGGCCCGTTGGGACGCGAACGGGGGTCTGCGGGGGGCTTCCCTCCCGTGACCTTTAATGCGGCTCTGAACTAGCCTCCCTCCTCCTCGGTCGGGCAGATCCCTCAGACTCGGGAGCCCAGGAGCATGACTGGTTTTTGTTTTTTGAGGACGCGGGGGCTCCCTGAGGATGATGGAGATTTTTTTTTCCTTAACTGGGAGAGAAAATCAGGAGGAGACAATGTGGGCAGCAAAAGCCGGGAAGAGAAGGAGGGAAGGAGGAGGCGGGGACGGGGAGCCGAGCGAGGCGAGCGTCTCGGGGCGTGCGGGAAGAGGAAGCTGGGAGCGCAGGGGACAACTCACGAGCGTCTGTGGGAGCAGCGGCGTCTCCGCTATGGTGGCGGAGTCGCGGCTGCTGCGCTAACGGGCCGCCCACTCCCCGCTCGGGACCGGCCCACCTCGCAGTATCGCGCATCCTCATTGGTGCAACCCTGCATGACCCGCACGGGGGCCAGGCCAATCGGGGGCGGAAGCCGGGCGGAGGGGGCGGGACTTTTGTTTCCTTTCTTTTTTTTTTTTTTTCTTTCTAATAAAATGAACCGAAGGGAAGGAGGGGGAGAGGCCGAGCTTGCGGATCGCGGCGGCCGGGGGCTTGGGGGTGCGCGCTCCCGGCGGCGGCGGCGGCGGCGGGGGCGGGGGTGGGGCGGAGCGGAGCGGGAGCTGGGCGAGGGGCGCGTCTTTGTGCAGCCGGACTCTCCCCGCGGCGGGCCGCGAGCCGCGAGCTGCGAGCCGCGCCCCTCCCGACACCCCCGGCAACCCCAGGGTCCCTGGCCGGGGCAGGCGGCACCGAGCCTCAAGACCGCGGGGGCAGGGCACTCGAGAGTCAAGTTGGTCTTGCTTTTTGCCATGGTCACAATTTGCCTTTTCAGTCATGGTCACCTAAGTCGCGGATTCCTAACCCTGGGGAGGCGCTTAGTAAGGGCGCTTTCGAAATTCTGATGAGCAGTTATGCCATTTTAAAAATAAATATTTGACGAAAGGTTAAGTCAGAGAAAAGCAAAATTGATAAACCGCGCTGCTTATCTGGAAAGAACAATAAAGTAGAAAAACCTGAAAAGTGTTACCAAGGTATAAAGGAGGGATTTGAAAGAGATGAGCGTTGTGTACGACTCTATGCTGTAAGTTTGAAAAAAAATCTACAAAAAAAAAAAAAAAAGTCAAGCATCACCTTTTTTTTCTTTGAAGAGCATGAAATTGCGTCCCGCTTCCAAAAAAAACTGACAATTACAGGTCTGTGATTCCACTGGGGAGGAGAAAGGGAAGGAATCGGCCAAATGCTTATATTCCATATAATGTAATTTCTAAGATTGAAGGGTTTGTTGATTTTAATTATGATTAGCAGTTTTTGAAATGCATATCATGTTTATGGAGTTCCTACACAGATACTGGCATGAATCCAGGGTGAGTCATCAACCTATTGTTGGTTTATTAATATACTGTAAATGCTTATGGGTGCCTTGGTCCTTAAACCATACACTCTTCCTAAAGGAGTTAAGAACTGTGTGTAATAGAATAATTGATAGAGCAGTAGCTCAAAATAATCAACTCATCTATTTCAAATAAAAATGATAATTTTCACTTTGGAATATCTATTCAGATTATAATTTCCACATTCAACAGTTTCTAAGAATGATTTGGGTTAGCAGGTATTATTGTACTGTGACCCTAGAGATCTAGAAACAAACGATTGGGCTATCACATCTCTGAGTAACTTTCAGCAAGAAAAATCCTCTGCTGCAATTCCTTCATCAATGAAATGGGGGAACTAGTTAATAGCTCCTTAACTATCTGATCATGTGAAAACTGAATTCACAACATATTAAATTCAATAAACTGCTTTCAAGGTATGAGTGGAACTCTTTGACATCAGTTTGGAAATAAGGAGTGTTAAAAGTGCACTAGTTAGATGGCTTCACTTTCCATCAAAATGTACATTGATAGAAGCTCTGTGATGGGGGAGTGGACACTGTTTCAAGAGGATGCCTCTAAATCTTGCCCCACCATTCAGCAGGAAGGAGAGAAGCTCTCAAGATTAAGAAACAACATTTGCAGTATTAGGATTGGCACCATTTTCATTTATGTATAAAAATACTACGTTAGAAGTCTTGAAATTCTACAGAGTTACAAGGCATAATGTTATAGTATCAGGATCATACGGTTAGCAAACTAGATCTGTTTATCTATAATAATCCCAGGCAAGAATGTGGCTCAGACTTAAAGCCAGTCAGTAGGACCTCCCTTCCAAGGCTCAAGAAGCTGATAATGTAATAACAATAACAATCGTAATAAGAACAATTATTGAGCCACCGATTGAATGCTTATTATATCCTAAGCACCATGTTAAGCACATTATTTCCTAAGCCCACTTAGTCCTCACAATAGCCTATGAGGTGTATTATTATTATCTCCATTTTAAAGGTCAGGAAACTGGGGAAACAAGTCAAATGATTTGTTCACATTTAAGAGATCAGATATCTTATTTTTTCCCCCTGTGAAATTAAAAAATGTTTCCTTACTCTCCTTTCAGCAAGCTTTAGAAATGGGGATTATTTTGGTCATTGAATCTGAAAACATCAAGAAGGAACAACTGAGACTTCTGTTAGTTTCTTTATATATCTCACCACAGGTAAGAAATGATTTTATTTTGCGTACAGAGGTCACAATAGAAATTTAATACCATTATTTAAAAGAACCCAGTAGAAAAGAGAGATTTTCAATAGATAATGTTGGGACAACCTGATAGCTATATAGAAAACAAAAGCAACACAGGGGAAAAAAAAAAAAAACACGAAAGCAAATTACAGATGGATTTTTTTAATGTAAAGATGAAAACTCTATTTCTTAGGTTGAGTGTCTTGTTTGCCTGTGTTTATTATTGACCTCTAAAGCCTATATATACATTATGTATATTCTTTTCTATGTCAGATATTTTATGATTAATTTTTTAAATGAAACCATACTAGTATTATAAGGATAGTAAGACTTTTTCAAACCATGGAATGAGGAAGCTCTTTCTAAGCATGACAGGAAACCTAAAAGCCATAAAGGAAAAGCACCAATAAATCTTACTGCATAAATATTTTGCATCTCATGGCATAAAACACCATAGCAATGCAAGGAACAAGCAAACTGGGGGGAAATATTTTCGATACCTTTAATAAAGGACTAACTTTCTTAATACAAACAGCTCTTACAAACTTGTAAGAAAAAAATCAACAGAAAAATGGACAAAATATATGAACAAAATGTTCACAGAAAAATATGCATTAAATAAACATATGATACAGGCATAATGAAATAAATGCAAATTAAAATCATCTCTGAGATTAGGAAAATATTTTTTGTGCTTGTTGATATCCAGTATTGATAAGGATGTGGGAAAACAGGCATGCCAATGCACTGTCGGTGAGAATGTAATCAGGCCATTTTTTAGAAGATTATTTGGCATTGTCTATCAAAATATTAAATATCCATATCCTTTGACCCAGCAATTCTGCTTCTAGAAAACCATGCTAAGATAATCTTGCACAAGTATACGAAGATATATAAAAAAGGCTTGCAACATTATTCACAATAGTGAAAACCTGGAAAAACCCAAATGTCCAACAATAAAGAATTTTTAAATAAATTATGGTACAAATATACAATGGGATGCCTTGAAAACGAATGAGGTAAATCTGGCTTGATCTAGAATGACAGCCACAATTCAGAGTTAAATGAAAAAAAAAGCAAGCCATAGAACAACAATGTAAAGTATTTATTTGTATTTAAAAAAAAATGTAAAGTATTTATTTGTATTTAAAAAAAAAAAACACACAAATTTGCACATGCCTCGAAAATATCAAGACGCATACACCAAACTGCTTACCGTGAAGCCACTGGGTATGGCATGAAGATTGTGGAGAAAACTGGCAACTGACTTTTTACTTCATTCAGCTTTGATTTTTTCTTTTCATGCCAAGCATGTATAATTTTTATACATAGAAAAATAAGGATTCAAGTTATTTGGACATGTGGCTGGTAAGTAGCCTTTATAATTCACCAGAAATACTCAAGCTTTAGAGCAAGCATATTATTTTCCCCTAAAATGCCTTAAACAGAACTAGGGTGCATTAGCAAGCCTTGCTACAGACTGAAGCTTGTTTCTGTGCATTTTCTTTGAAATTGGCTTCCAAGTTTATGTAGTGCAAATACAAGCCAAGAAGGAGCTCCAACTACCTTCCACTGTACTTTTTCAGGTTGTGCACTGCTTCCTTCCCAGTCCGGGGCTCTGCGGCACTCACCTTGCACTGACCCGTCATAGGTTTTCACTTCATAATTTGTTGTAAATCAAAATTGCTCCCTCTCCAGTCTTTTCTCTTGGGCCAGGTGAGTTAACCTTTGGTAAAGTTTGGAAGTTCTGGTCCTGAATTGGAATGGATAAATCAGTGGTTACTGGGCTTATCACAGAGGGCAATTATCCTGCATGTGCAAACACACACATCACAGGTGAACCAGCTTTCCGAAAAAGGATCAAATGAGAAAAGCTTTTCCTTTGCTTGGACAGGTCTGATCATGGGCAGCAGTTAAGCCTCCCGAGATCACTCCAGACTCTGATGTTTTATTTCACCCAGAGTAGAAGCGGGTCGCTTACCAACACACAGAGAAATCTCAAGGAAACCTTGCTCAAACCCACACCCATGGTTCGGTGGCATGGATGGGCTTCCCGTCAAGGTGCACTTGGCCAAGGCCACAGGCACTGAGGCCTTGGGGTGGGATCTACAGCCTCCATCTGTGTCCTCACCACCTGTGGTTTCGAGAGTCTCCAAGGGCCTTGTGGAAGAATTGAGGCAAGGAGATGCTGATGTTCGTTGGCCTGGCCCAATTCCAAGTTTGATAATTAGCCGTCCCCCTTCCTCAGTCTTCCTGCCATTTCCCTGAGACAGACGGGCTCTTGCACAGTTCCTGCTAACTGAGCGATGCCAAAGAGCCAGCAAATCCCACCCTTGGGGAAGCTGCATGTCAAGATAAACATTCCTTCCACATCTCTTGGTAAATTACTTAGGTTTACCTTGGAGGAAAGGTGTTGCTTTCTAGGGATAGTAACGGCGTATTAAGGAGTACTAAAAAATTATCCTCAGATGGTTAGAGGGAAATACCTGAAGCTGTCAAACTGCAACCCAGTGACCTTGATTCTCAGAGACGACTATATAACTATGTAGATTGCATAGTGTGACTGTGTGACTGTGAAAACCTTGTGGCTCGTAATCCCTTTATCTAGCGTATAGAGATGAGTGGACAAATGGGGACAAAATTAGATGAAGAATAGGGTGGGATGGAGGGGATGGAAAGTTCTGGGTGTTCTTTTTTACTTTTATTTTTATTTTGGAGTAAGGAAAAGGTTCAAAAATTGATTCTGTTGAACACAGAACTGTATGATGTTGCTATGAATAATTGTACACTGTGGATGACTATAGGGTGTGTGACTATATCTCAATTAAACTGTATTTTAAAAAAGTAAATGAACAATGGGGGAGGGGGAATGGGATGTTGGGGATGTTCTTTTTTATTTTAATTTTTATTTTATCTTTTGGAGTAATGAAAATGTTCAAAGTTTGATTGTGGTGATGAAAGCACATCTATATGACGGTACTGTGAACAGCTGATTGTACACTTTGAGTGTTTATATGTTATGTGATTGTGTCTCAATAAAATTGCATTAAAAAAAGTATCCTCAGAACCAATGTTGTCTAAATGATGAACAAACAAGACTCCTATGGATCCCAGCAGGGGCCTAGAAAGGAGGAACCTCCTCACCAAACACAATATACTTTATTTTTAATTTTTATTTTATTTTTCATTTTTCTTTATATTTGATAATATGTTTTAGATTCTAAAATTTTAATTTGGGGACCCATTGTAGCGTCAATGTGGCAGGTGCTCTTGGCCACCAAAATGTTTTCCTTCAATCCGAGACATCTTTACAAGCAGAGCAGACAGGCAGGTAACTCTGTTCTAGAAGAAACTGCAGGATCCACCATCTGCCACCCAAGCTTCCAGCGCTCACTGAACGTGCCTGCTCACACACCTCGATGCCTCCCTCCCTTACATGCAACACTGTTAGGGCTGAACTGCATCCCCCAAAACAAAACTTTATATTGAAGTCCTCACCTCCTCCACTCCTCCTTCTCCCCACCCCCCACCTGAATGTGTTCTTATTTGGAAACAGGGTCATGACAAATGGAATTAGCTTAGCTAAAATGAGGTCACTCCACAGTAGGGTGGGCCCTTAATCCAATATGACTGGTGTCCTTATGAGACGAGGAAATTTGGACATAGACCTGGAAACAGACACAGAGAGAGAACTCCACATGACAGACGAGGCAGAGACTGAAGCAAACTGTCAGAGCTGGAAGACATGAGGAAGGATCCTCTCCTGCAGGCTCCAGAGGGAGCCTGGCCCTGCCAACACCTTGATTCCGGGCTCCTGGTTTCTGGAAGTGTGAGACACTTAATTCCTGTTGTTTTAAGATTCCCCGTGACGTGGTTCTCAGGTACCGTATGGCAGCCCTGGGAAACTAAGACCAACACTAAAGGCACCTTCATTTCTAAACACCCACATTCCAGTTCCCATCAACTCCACATGTCTCCTAATACTCAAACTTCTAGAATAAATTCTGCTACAATGGCCTTTGTTTCATCTTAGAAAGCACGCTTTAGTTCTGACCTCTGTATTATGCAGTACGGAGATTCATTAACTCAGCATCTCAGAAACGGGAGGTTTTTGATGAGGATGCTCCCTAATGGAAGCCCAGGCAAAGCTGTGACTTCAGGAAAAGAAGGAACTAGAAGCAGGGCCACAGGAAGGCCAGGACCTCCCGCAGTCTCCGCCAGCAACATCTCTCACCCACCGTTATCCTTCCCTCCAGCCCGCCTCCTTTCCCTTTACCATATAGCTTTTCTTACTTCCCAGCCTCTGCTTTCTCCCAGTTTCAACTCCCTCATACTATCAGCTTTCCTGTGACTTCTTATGGCTCCCCTGATTTTTCCGTACCTTGTGACTTATCCACTTCAGCTGCTCCTGTTGACTGCCTCACGACTCTAGGATTTCCTGGGTTAGAATCCTAAGGAGGCGAAACCTAATGGGCCCAATTCATCTTGTTAGTCCGGGCCATGTCCCAGTCACTGCCCCACTGTGGGATGCTAGCGGCTGCGGAGCGACAAGGAGGTGCTCTGCAAAGCAAAACCAGAGTACCCCATGGCTGCTACTTCGTCGGGGGCCACAGCGTTCTCTTCAGAAGGGCCTGTGGGCATACATCATTCTTGGTGTGCCTAATGCAAACAGCAGACTTGCAGAATGGCTTGTGTCAAAAAATGATGGCGTAGGTGAATGAATCTTCAGGACTTTTGTTGAATGAAATAAGCCAGAAATGAAGGGATAAATATTGTAAGGACTCACTAATATAAACTAACTATAATAGTCAAACACTGAGAATGTAATCTGAGAGGATAGGGTATGAGGGGATAGAACGTGCGCAGAGACTTCACAATCGATGATTAAGGAGTCCAGAGTGTTCAGTAAGGCTTATTGTAAAGGTTCCCAGATTGTAACAGCAGTCACATTTATTCCTTAGTTTTAATGGTTATTTCTAAATTCTGAGATGCTGAGCTCTTTGTCAGTAACCTGGTTGTTCCCTAGAAATTTGGGTATTTGTGTGACACTTGAGACTCAGAGTTAGACTTCAGCAGCTATGTCAGACTTAGACATTCATCAGCATTACCCCGTACAGTAACTGTTAAAGAAGCTAAAAAAGAGATCAGACTACAATTAGAGATATGAATGAAACTGACTTGGTTAGGACTAAGGTAAATCAGAATACAGGGTGAAGAATGATATTAACTGTATTTTAAAACTCCAAATTCTGTGAGACCAAAGAAAAAGAGGTTTATTTGGTATAAAAGTTATATTTTCTGTAGCACACTGTTCCAGTTTCCTAATGCTGCCATTTTACAAAACACCAGAAATGGATTGACTTTCATAAAGATGGTTTATTTGGGATGTGGGAGCATTATATTCTAGACTGTGTAGAGACACAGGTAGAGCCCAGATGGCAAACAGGTAGGTCCCAAGGGTACGGCTGGGCCTGGGGGTCTGTGAGGGTTTGGACGGGGAGGGAGGGCAGGAGGCCCAGGCCCCCTCAGCTGTGCCCTCCCTCCTGCCCACTGCCTGGCTCCCACTCAGTGTCAAACTTCCCGTCCCCAGTTCACAGGGCTTCTCTGTTCTGCCCCTCTTGGCTCTCCTTGGGTCTCAGGCTGTCTGTCTGTCTGCGTCTGGTTGTCTGTCTGGCTGTCTGGCTGGCTGGCTGGCTGGGTGGCTGTCTGTCTCCATGGCTGTCTGCCTGTCTGCCTGGCTGTCTGCTGTCTGTCTGTCTGTCTGTCTGACAGCGTCTTTTAGTTTGCTACAGCTGCCCAGGGGCTCCTGGACCTTGGGATTCCACCCCAGCTTTCTAGATCTGGAAACAGCCTTCTGTTCTTTCCGTGGAGCTGTCAGGAGTTGTGTGGGAAGCAGGGCTCAGGGGACAGCGCTCCTTTCCCGCTGGACTCAGAGCTCGTGGGATGGGACACCCACTGCCCCCAAGCCGAGGGGATGCCCATGCAGCTGAGGTCCAAGGGGGACCCACAAAGGGCAGCCCTGCTCCAGGCCTGGGGATCACAGGCAGAGCTCTCCGCTGCTCCCCTCACTTCCTCTGTGTGGTTTCTGGAAAGTCACCCTCTGGTCTCCCAGAAACAACCCGACAGGCAGCCTGGGGATGAAGGGGTTCCTGCCAGGAGCAGGGAGCTAGCTGGAGGGGAGGGGAAGTGAGCGGGACGGGGCTTCTGGTCCCCGGGAGACCTAGGTGTCAGGTGGGGGCCGTCCTCCTCCCGGCAGGTGCTCTCCTGGGTGGGGGTGACGCTCGCACCTGCAAGTCCGCGGCCGTCCACTTCTGCTGGATCCTTTACTCCTCCCCTCTTCTTGCTTGTTTTCTTCTCCTTTTAAAGGGTCTTAAGGCCAAAATTACATTATTGACAAATCTTTTTCCTTGCTTAATGCTGGCATTTACAGCTATACATTTCTCGCAGCACCACTTACCTGCCTCCCATAATTTTGGTTCCTTGTCTTCACTTTTGTTCATCACAAAGTATTCCCTGATTTTTCCTTTGATGTCTTCTTTGACCCATTGGATATTTAAGAGTGTGTTGGTTTAATTTCCAAGTAGTTGTGCATTTAGAAAATTTTTTCATTATTGATTTCTAATATCACTCCATTGTGGTGAGAGAATGGACTGTATTGTTTCCATGTTTTTAAATTTATTGAAGAATATTTTCTAGCTTAGCATATGGTCTTGCCTGGTTCTATGTACAATGTCTAAGTTATATTCCACAATAAAAATGTGATTTAAAAAATTTGCAGAACCATGGTATGGCCACAGATTTCTCTTACCAAAGATTAGGATCCCAGTTTCTTCATGTGTCTTGAAGAATTCCCCAGATCCTTCCGTGCTCCCCCCACAGCCTCCCTCCATGGTCCTTTTCAGGATATGCCCCTGGTGACGGCCTGCACACACGGTGCACACTCCTTTCACCTCCTCAGGGGAGCCAAGATCTCCACCCACCATTTCCCAACCTCCTGGACACCCCCTGCCCCATTTGGTGGGGGTCACCATGGTGACAACATCCAGGACGCCGCAGGGATGTCCTGAGCCACCTCCTCCAAACTGGCCATGACTGGACTGTCCACAAGGCCGTGTCCACATCCTGGACTGACTCTGTCAGAACCGGGTAAGGTGCGAGGGGCTGAGCACTTTCCCAGGGGCAGAAGGCGGAGGGTCCCGGCCACAGTGAGGGGTTCAGGCTGCAGGTGCCTGGCCCTGCTGTGAGCCCTGGTCCGTGTGCCCGTCCCTGGTCCCCGAACTTCCAGACGGGACATTATGCAGGAATCCCTCACTCTCCTGGGGCCACGCTGCCCAGTCTCGGTAGTGAGGACAACGGCTCCCTGACCGAGCCCGACTCTGTACCAGGACCTAAGCCCCTCCATGCGCTCAGCACAGGGCCGGGGGCACAGGGACACACAAGACAGAGGCAGATCCGGGGTTCCCGGGCCCAGAGGAGGCGAGAATGGGGGTGACTGCCGAGTGGGGTGGGGTTCCTGATTGGGGTGAAGAATGTTCTGGAAGAGACAGATGATGTTTGCACAGCATGGTAATGTACCCAAGACACTGATATGCACACTTCAAAAGGGTAACAACAACAAAAAAATTTAATTCAACAGTACTTTAAATAGCAGAAATAAAGAAAACCATGTAAAACATAAAACATAAAGAAAAATGAAAACAAAAAGGTAAACAACACCCTCTCAGGAGAGAGGTCAGGCTTGGTCCCGTCAGCTGCCTCTTGCTGGGATGGAGACGCTCTCCCTGGGCGAGGGCTCCCTGCCCGAGCGGGGACTGGCCGTGCATGCAGGGGAGGTACAGGCCATGCACTTGTCACAGGCTCCAGCTCTGGAGCTGCCTCATAGATTCACAGCTGCTGACGGCATCGATGCCAGCTCTACAATTGTCTCTCGAGCTGACGGCGCACCTGGACCAAGCTCCAGAGCTTGGGTACACCCTGGAGGGGTCTCCAGCTCTAGAATTGTCTCTCGAGCTGACGGCGCACCTGGACCGAACTCCAGAGCTTGGGTACACCCAGGAGGGGGCTCCAGCTCTGTAATTGTCTCTCGAGCTGACAGCACACCTGGACCCAGCTCCAGAGCTTGGGTACACCCTGGAGGGGGCTCCAGCTCTAGAATTGTCTCTCGAGCTGACAGCGCACCTGGACCCAGCTCCAGAGCTTGGGTACACCCTGGAGGGGGCTCCAGCTCTAGAATTGTCTCTCGAGCTGACAGCGCACCTGGACCGAGCTCCAGAGCTTGGGTACACCCTGGAGGGGGCTCCAGCTCTAGAAATGTCTCTCGAGCTGACAGCGCACCTGGACCGAGCTCCAGAGCTTGGGTACACCCTGGAGGGGGCTCCAGCTCTAGAATTGTCTCTCGAGCTGACGGCGCACCTGGACCGAGCTCCAGAGCTTGGGTACACCCTGGAGGGGGCTCCAGCTCTAGAATTGTCTCTCGAGCTGACGGCGCACCTGGACCGAGCTCCAGAGCTTGGGTACACCCTGGAGGGGGCTCCAGCTCTAGAATTGTCTCTGGAGCTGACGGTGCACCTGTACCCAGCTCCAGAGCTTGGGTACACCCTGGAGGGGGCTCCAGCTCTAGAATTGTCTCTCGAGCTGACAGTGCACCTGTACCCAGCTCCAGAGCTTGGGTACACCCTGGAGGGGGCTCCAGCTCTAGAGAGCTTGCTTGGTCTGGTGCAGGTGGCAGAGCTAGAGGTTGAGCTGGTGGAGCAGGTAGGGCCAGAGCTGCAAGAGATGGAAAAAATTCACCACTGTCACAGCCTCCCCAGGGACTGCTCCAAAGTCAGAAGTTATCCCACTACCTGTGAATGCCCGAACCCATGATTCCCAATCCAGGAGTCCTTCCCGGACGGAGGTCCAGCAGATGACTGGTCTGAGGTTCCTCTCTGCTCCCGGCCCAACACCAGCCGTGGAGTCTCCTCTCTGGGTGCCCTCACCCCCGTGTCCTCCCCTCGGGATCACAGGCTCCCACCCCAGTCCTCTTACCCTCTGGCGCAGCCTCTGTCGACTCCAGGTGGGCACAGGAGAGATGGGCCCAGTCCTGGAGCTCCCATCTGATGGTGACTCTCCTGTAGCCCTCCAGCACCTTGAGGCCAGGGGACGGCAGGGGCTGAGGGAACTTCCCCGTGGCCTGGTCCCTCCAGAGGACAACGATGGAGCAGATGGTACTGGGGGAGGAGCGCGGGCAGCAGGTCAGCGGCCTGGCCTCACGTCCCACCCCAGCCCCTCCCCGGCAGTCTTGGAAGTGGCCATCCTGTCACCGGCCAGGGATCTGACATAGACGATCAATCACAGGGGCACGCGATCTATCGTCGGAACAGATCTGCCCTCCTTCAGGGAACCCCCACGTGTGCGTGTCTGCCTCCCCTGCCCCTTCCCTCAGGAATCTGGGCACCAGCAGGGCAGGGAGGGGCGGGGTCTTCTCTGCTCACTGCCCTGTGCTTGCTACAGTGGGTGCCCCCTACACACCTGAAGCTTGTGTGCCAAGTGCTGCCTTGAATCTGTGCTTGTGGGGGTCTCATCCCTCTGACACTGTCCTGGCCCCAGGGGCACAGCCTTCCCCCCCATGCCTGCAGCTCAGCACCCACGAGTGAGGACCCAGGCAGATGGGGAAGCAGGATGCTCACCACCTCCCAGCCTGGGACCTTGTTCTCGGGTTGGAGGCGAGAAAGGGGGGCAACTCAACCACAATGGGGTGACGGAAGGAAGGTAGGAATTCTCAGCTGTGGGGGACCCAGGCATGTGAACTGCTCCTCCCACATACTGCCCCCCACCCCACTTTTCCCACTCGACACTGGAGGAAGGAGCCCCTCATCCTTCACCCAGAGTCCACTCACATGTTCAGCTGGTCCTGGTGGTGGACACACTCCAGGTGTTGATATAGGAGTCCACGCCTAGAGGGGTCAAGGGGACGTCACCTGTGACTTGCTGTTCTCCTTCCCTGCCCATGAGGTCATCGGGACTGTCTGACACCCCGAAAGTAATGAAAGCCCAGGAAGATGGGGTATTTTATTGCTTTATTCCTCCAATCATGCTTAATTTAGAAAACTGCATGTAGTAGGCACACAACATCCATTTATTGAAGGAGCCCCACGAGCACCTTCCTGGATGTAGAGTGGGTTGGACCTCATCTCCCACCCCCGTCGGTCCCCACTCTGACTACACCTCCGACGGGGCCCTCCAGGATGGAATCTCCAACCATCTCTACTGATGGGAACGTGGGTGAGGCCAGGGCCCCGGGCAGGTGAGGGCTGAGCCAGATGCTTCTCCAGCGGGAGAGGAGAGGTTTAAGTGTGACCAAGCCCAGCGCCTCCAGCTGCTCATCATGCAGGGCCAGGCCTGGGTCAGCCCTTCCCACGGCCCATCCCCTTTCATCCTCACAGTAACCCTGTGATATGTCCTCTCACCCCACTCCTTGGAGGAGCCCCCTGAGGCCTTAGATGCCCAGCGAGGGCTGGCTGAATCGGGGTGCAGAGGGGCAATGCACTGACCTGGTGACCAGCTGACCCGTCACCTGCTGGAGGGTGGAGGGGCCCTCCCTGGCCTGGAGGGCGGGCACCAGGCACTGGCCCGGCTCTTCCCACCTGCTGATGATGGTCGGCAGCAGGCCAGTGTCCTCCATGACCCCAGCCATCCCGTTATCACAGTGGGTGGGAGAAGGAGGGATCCGGGGTCAGTGGCTCCACCAGGACACCAGGAGGTTCGAGGCAGGAGCTCTGACCCGGAGACCCAAGTCCTCAGGGACTGTGGCAGGAGGGAGGACACGGGTGTCTCTAGCAGAAGAAAGTCTTGGCTTATGACAAGAAAGTATCATGGGGCAATGATTTCTGTGGTACTACCTTCAGGTTAATTTGTTACCTGAGTAATAGTAGCACCTCCCTTACAAACAGCCTGTAACACGAGCATTGGGCCCTGAGTCCTCACAAATCCACCCCATTCTAGAGAGGAGAAAGCAAAGGCTTAGCGAGGGCCTGTGGCTGCTGGGACACGGGTCACACCCAGGACCGTCCCACACTCTGGCTGTGAGATGTTCCGTCCGTGCTCCCTGAGGCTGGGTCCGGCCCTGGCACTGAGGGGCTTCTCCTGGAGCCTCCTTCTCCCCCTGGGTAGCAACAGCGCACGGGGAGACCCGCCCTGATCCCGCATTTGATTTCAGAGCCGTCCATGTCCTCTTCTCTCTTTTGTATGATAGGGACTTTTGAGAACCTGGGGCTCCAGTGACCCAGATCCTGTCAAGGGGCAAATGCCTGGAGATTCCAGGGCTGGAGACAGTCCCAGGATGTGAAAGGACATAAGTTGATTACTCAGAGAAGAGAAATTCTGTATGGCCTTTAACCAACTGAAATGTGGACCCATTTCTCAGTGAGGCAATTGCAAATTAAAACAACAGTGAGATTTTATGGGCCTGGCTGACACCAGAGGACAACAGTTAGCACAGCAGATCAGACACGTGGTCGGGGGGGTGGCAGGGGAGCAGCCCGTCTTCACCTGCTGTGGGACCCTCGGCTGCTTCAGGGAACCTGGCCCCAGCCGTTCACACTCTCAACATGCATCACCTGTGGCCTGACCGTCCCTTCCTGGGGTCTATCCTGGGTGGGCGGGAACATTAGGATGTTCAGGGGACGTGATGCCCCCTGCAGCCCTGTGGAAAGGGCAGCAGGAAGGAGTCACATCAAGGCCCGAGGCCCTGAGAGCCTGAACCTCTGAGGGCCTGGCCTCCCCTAGGGAACACGACAGCCCTGTCGCCTGACCTGGAGGGTCGCGGTGAGCCCCGTGAGACGGCAAGTGGCAGAGACACATGTATGAGAGGATAACTGTGTTATAGGATAATCACTCCCACGTCGTTGTGGGTAAACGCACACCTGAAAGCCTGACGATGGTAAAAGATGGGGAAGGTGTGGGGGGGACATCTAGCTGACTGCAGGGGGACCCCTTGGTGCAGAGAGCACCTGGGCGCAGGTAGATGAAACAACCAAGGCAGCATCACAAGCAAAGGCTGCCGTGGACTCACTGGAGTTGGGAACCCTATATTCCAGCAAACACTGCAGCTGGTGAAGCCTGGGGCTTGGTGGGGAGTGGGGGGCGGCCTCCGGATCCCTCTGGGAGTGGGAGTGGGGATCCCACAGGGGAGTCCCTCAGAAGGACCCTGGAAGGCAGCCCAGGCAGGCTGGTTCCCGGAGCCCCTTCCTGTCCTGGGATCTGGGTGTGGCCCCTCTGCCCCGTCTCACCTCCATCCTGCTCTGGCCCCTGTTGGGGGTGTGGCCTTCGGGCCCCGTGACCACGGGTGGGGTGTCGAACTCCCCGTCATCCAGCTCTCTGCTGGTCTCTTCCCTGGAGCTCTGTGAAGACAAGACCATGAGCCGCGCTGGGGGACAGGAGGGGACAGCTCCATGGCTCTCGGTCAGCACCTGGGCAGGTGGACGCCACCCCCACCTTCCCCCATCCTGCCCTCCCAGCCGTGTCCTGGTTGGGAACCAGGGGTCCACTCTGACCCCTGCTCCTGCCCAGGGCCTGACCCCTCCCCTGCCCCTCCCCTCAAACACCCACCCTGGGGTGCTGAGGCTGCCCAGGCAGGATCCCTGGGTCGACCTGACCCGCCTCCCACATTGGGGGGCACTGGGTTCCCTGTGTCCTCCTTTGCCTAAACGGCCAGATCCTGCCAGGGCGACGGCTGAGCCAGCGCCTGCAGCGGTGGATGAGACCCTCGCCCTGGCCTTTCTGGGGTCTCCGGCCTCGGTACAGCGGGAGGCAGCACGAGAACATCTTCTCCTCTCCAGTGTCTGTGCTCGAGTGAGCTGTTATTCGCCGTCTCTGGAATGCGGGTGCCTGGTTACTGGGGTTCCATGTTCTGTGGGGCTGTGTCTCCAAGGAAGTGAGGTTACTTCCCTGTGCCCCCTCCCTGGATAAAACTCTCCCCATCCCCCTGACTGTTGACTGCTCCCCTCCTCCCCCATGTTGTCCCCTTACTGCACACGGTGTCACCCACACAGCCCTCCACGCCGCCCCCCAAGGCCTGGGGACCTCAGGACACCACTGGGAGGCGTAGCTGGGCTCAGACCCCGTCTTCAACCAGTTCTGTGACCTGGAACAAGTCATTGTGCCTCTCAGAGCCCCCCAGGTCACGCCCCTGCTCGAGGGGACAGTGGTGGCTTCTCCTTCCCAAGAAGGAGGTGGACTCGCAATAATTCCTATCACACTCGAGGGCCGGTGTCGCCTCTGGCTAATGCACAAGCTTAGAGAAGGGAGAATTGCCAGAAGGAGTGGGAGGAGCAGGGAACCCACCTCACATCAGGGCTGAGCCATGGGGTGTGATCCGGGGAAAGTCACGACCCTCCCAGGCTTCATTCCTCAGTCCACACCAGGAGGGGCTTGAAATTCAGTGTAAACCAGACATTGTCACCCTCGGGTGTCAGCCCTCCAAGGACTTCCCATTCCATTGATAGTCACGTCCGAGGGCCTCTCCTTAGCCAACGTGCTGGGCTGGCTCCAAGGACCTTCCCAGGCTCCCTTCCCCCTGGGGTGCGTGTCCTTGTGGAATCCATGCCCCTTGGGTGTGGACTTGCCCAAGCAATTCACTTCCAGATAATACAATATGGCGGAAGTGAAGGGTTGATGCAATGTCACTTCCAAGGCGTAGTTGAAGAAGTCTTTGAACCCATGTCGGTGATTGTCTTTGGTGGACACCCCTCCCCCTTCCCCGCCCCTCCCCCCTCCCACCCCTCCCCCTCCCCTCCTTCTCCCTCCCTCCCTCTCCCTCCCCTTTTCCTCTCTCTCTCTCTCTCTCTCTGTCCTCCCTTCACTTTTTTTTTTTTGCCTCTGCCTTTTTTTTTATCATCATTTTATTGAGATATATTCACATACCACGCAGTCATACAAAACAAATTGTACTTTCGATTGTTTACAGTACCATTACATAGTTGTACATTCATCACCTAAATCAATCCCTGACACCTTCATTAGCACACACACAAAAATAACAAGAATAATAATTAGAGTGAAAAAGAGCAATTGAAGTAAAAAAGAACACTAGGTACCTTTGTCTGTTTGTTTGCTTCCCCTACTTTTCTACACATCCATCCATAAACTAGACAAAGTGGAGTTTGGTCCTTATGGCATTCCCAATCCCACTGTCACCCCTCATAAGCTACATTTTTATACAACTGTCTTCGAGATTCATGGGTTCTGGGTTGTAGTTTAATAGTTTCAGGTATCCACCACCAGCTACCCCAATTCTTTAGAACCTAAAAAAGGTTGTCTAAAGTGTGCGTAAGAGTGCCCACCAGAGTGATCTCTCGGCTCGTTTTGGAATCTCTCTGCCACTGAAGCTTATTTCATTTCCTTTCACATCCCCCTTTTGGTCAAGAAGATGTTCTCCATCCCACGATGCCGGGTCTACATTCCTCCCCGGGAGTCATATTCCACGTTGCCAGGGAGATTCACTTCCCTGGGTGTCTGATCCCACGTAGGGGGGAGGGCAGTGATTTCACCTTTCAAGTTGGCTTAGCCAGAGAGAGAGGGCCACATCTGAGCAACAAAGAGGCATTCAGGAGGAGACTCTTAGGCACAAATACAGGGAGGCCTAGCCTCTCCTTTGCAGCAACCGTCTTCCCAAGGGTAAAACTTATGGTAGAGGGCTCAACCCATCAAACCACCAGTCCCCTATGTCTGTGGTCATGTTAGCAACCATGGAGGTGGGGTAGGCGAATACCCCTGCATTCTCCACAGGCTCCTCAAGGGGGCACTACATCTTTTTTCTTTTTTTTTTTTCCTTGTTTGTCTTTTTTCTTTTTTTTTTTTTTTTAACTTTCCCTTCTTTTTTAAATCAACTGTATGAAAAAAAAATTTAAAAAGAAAACAAACATACAATAAAAGAACATTTCAAAGAGACCATAACAAGGGAGTAAGAAAAAGACAACTAACCTAAGATAACTGCTTAACTTCCAACATGTTCCTACTTTACCCCAAGAAAGTTACATAATATAGCAACATTTCAGTGAACTTGTTCCTACTACATCCATCAGAAATTAACAGACCATAGTCATTTCTGGGCATCCCCAGAACGTTAAATAGCTTATCTGTTCTTCTTGGATTATTGTTCCCCCTTCCTTAATTCCTCTCTACTGCTAGTTGCCCTACATTCTACATTATAAACCATTTGTTTTACATTTTTCAAAGTTCACATTAGTGGTAGCATATAATATTTCTCTTTTTGTGCCTGGCTTATTTCGCTCAGCATTATGTCTTCAAGGTTCATCCATGTTGTCATATGTTTCACCAGATCGTTCCTTCTTACTGCCGCGTAGTATTCCATCGTGTGTATATACCACATTTTATTTATCCACTCATCTGTTGAAGGACATTTGGGTTGTTTCCATCTCTTGGCAATTGTGAATAATGCTGCTATGAACATTGGCGTGCAGATATCTGTTCGTGTCACTGCTTTCCGATCTTCCGGGTATATACCGAGAAGTGCAATCGCTGGATCGAATGGTAGCTCTATATCTAGTTTTCTAAGGAACTGCCAGACTGACTTCCAGAGTGGCTGAACCATTATACAGTCCCACCAACAATGAACAAGAGTTCCAATTTCTCCACATCCCCTCCAGCATTTGTAGTTTCCTGTTTGTTTAATGGCAGCCATTCTAACCGGTGTTAGATGGTATCTCATTGTGGTCTTAATTTGCATCTCTCTAATAGCTAGTGAAGCTGAACATTTTTTCATGTGTTTCTTGGCCATTTGTATTTCCTCTTCAGAGAACTGTCTTTTCATATCTTTTGCCCATTTTATAATTGGGCTGTCTGTACTATTGTCATTGAGTTGTAGGATTTCTTTGTATATGCAAGATATCAGTCTTTTGTCAGATACATGGTTTCCAAAAATTTTTTCCCATTGAGTTGGCTGCCTCTTTACCTTTTTGAGAAATTCCTTTGAGGTGCAGAAACTTCGAAGCTTGAGGAGTTCCCATTTATCTATATTCTCTTTTGTTGCTTGTGCTTTGGGTGTAAAGTCTAGGAAGTAGCCTCCTAATACAAGGTCTTGAAGATGTTTTCCTACATTATCTTCTAGGAGTTTAATGGTACTTTCTTTTATATTGAGATCTTTGGTCCATTTTGAGTTAATTTTTGTGTAGGGGGTGAGGTAGGGGTCCTCTTTCATTCTTTTGGATATGGATATCCAACTCTCCCAGCCCCATTTGTTGAAAAGACCATTATGGCTCAGTTCGGTGACTTTGGGGGCCTTATCAAAGATCAGTCGGCCTCAATTCTGAGGGTCTATCTCTGAATTCTCAATTCGATTCCATTGATCTATATGTCTATCTTTGTGCCAGTACCATGCTGTTTTGGCAACTGTGGCTTTCTAATAAGCTTCAAAGTCAGGGAGTGTAAGTCCTCCCACTTCATTTTTCTTTGTTAGAGTGTCTTTAGCAATTCGAGGCATCTTCCTTTTCCAAATAAATTTGATAACTAGCTTTTCCAAGTCTGCAAAGTAGGTTGTTGGAATTTTGATTGGGATTGCATTGAATCTGTAGATGAGTTTGGGTAGAATTGACATCTTAATGACATTTAGCCTTCCTATCCATGAACATGGAATATTTTTCCATCTTTTAAGGTCCCCTTCTATTTCTTTTAGTAGAGTTATGTAGTTTTCTTTGTATAGGTCTTTTACATCTTTGGTTAAGTTGATTCCTAGGTACTTGATTTTTTTAGTTGCTATTGAAAATGGTATCTTTTTCTTGAGTGTCTCTTCAGTTTGTTCATTTCTAGCATATAGAAACATTACTGACTTATGTGCATTAACCTTGTATCCCGCTACTTTGCTAAATTTGTTTATTAGCTCTAGTAGGTGTATCGTTGATTTCTCAGGGTTTTCTAGATATAAGATCATATCATCTGCAAACAATGACAGTTTTACTTCTTCTTTTCCAATTTGGATGCCTTTTATTTCTTTGTCTTGCCGGATTGCCCTGGCTAGCACTTCCAGCACAATGTTGAATAACAGTGGTGACAGCGGGCATCCTTGTCTTGTTCCTGATCTTAGAGGGAAGGCTTTCAGTCTCTCACCATTGAGTACTATGCTGGCTGTGGGTTTTTCATATATGCTCTTTATCATGTTGAGGAAGTTTCCTTCAATTCCTACCTTTTGAAGTGTTTTTATCAAAAAGGGATGTTGGATTTTGTCAAATGCTTTTTCAGCATCTATTGAGATGATCAATTGATTTTTCCCTTTCGAGTTTTTAATGTGTTGTAATACATTGATTGTTTTTCTTATGTTGAACCATCCTTGCATGCCTGGAATGAACCCCACTTGGTCATGGTGTATGATTTTTTTAATGTGTCTTTGGATTCGATTTGCAAGTATTTTGTTGAGGATTTTTGCATCTATATTCATTAGGGAGATTGGCCGGTAGTTTTCCTTTTTTGTAGCATCTTTGCCTGGTTTTGGTATTAGATTGATGTTAGCTTCATAAAATGAGTTAGGTAGTGTTCCATTTTTTTCAATGTTTTGAAAGAGTTTGAGTAAGATTGGTGTCAGTTCTTTCTGGAAAGTTTGGTAGAATTCCCCTGTGAAGCCATCTGGCCCTGGGCATTTATTTGTGGGAAGATATTTGATGACTGATTGGATCTCTTTACTTGTGATGGGTTGGTTGAGGTCTTCTATTTCTTCTCTGGTCAGTCTAGGTTGTTCATATGTTTCCAGGAAATTGTCCATTTCTTCTACATTATCCAGTTTGTTGCCATACAGTTGTTCATAATATCCTCTTATAATTTTTTTAATTTCTTCAGGATCTGCAGTTATGTCACCTTTTTCATTCATTATTTTGTTTATATGGGTCTTCTCTCTTTTTGATTTTGTCAGTCCAGCTAGGGGCTTGTCAATCTTGTTGATCTTCTCAAAGAACCAACTTTTGGTGATATTTATCCTCTCTATTGTTTTTTTGTTCTCTATGTCATTTATTTCTGCTTTAATCCTTGTTATTTCTTTTCTTCTACTTGGTTTAGGATTGGTTTGCTGTTCATTTTCTAGCTTCTTCAGTTGATCCATTAGTTCTTTGATTTTGGCTCTTTCTTCCTTTTTAATATATGCGTTTAGTGCTATAAATTTCCCCCTTAGCACTGCTTTTGCTGCATCCCATAGGTTTTGGTATGTTGTGTTTTCATTTTCATTCGTCTCTATATATTTAGCAATTTCTCTTGCTATTTCTTCTTTAACCCACTGATTGTTTAGGAGTGTGTTGTTTAACCTCCAGGTATTTGTGAATTTTCTAAGTCTCTGATGGTTATTGACTTCTAATTGTATTCCATTGTGGTCAGAGAATGTGCTTTGAATAATTTCAATCTTTTTAAATTTATTGAGGCTTGTTTTATGTCCCAGCATATGATCTATTCTGGAGAAAGTTCCGTGAGCACTAGAAAAGTATGTGTATCCTGGTGATTTGGGATGTAATGTCCTGTAGATGTCTGTTAAATCTAATTCATTTATCAGATTGTTTAGGTTTTCAATTTCCTTATTGGTCTTCTGTCTGGTTGATCTATCTATAGGAGAGAGTGATGTGTTGAAGTCTCCCACAATTATTGTGGAAACATCAATTGCTTCCTTTAGTTTTGCCAGTGTTTCTCTCATGTATTTTGTGGCACCTTGATTGGGTGCATAGACATTTACGATTGTTATTTCTTCTTGCTGAATTGCCCCTTTTATTAGTATGTAGTGGCCTTCTTTTTCTCTCAAAACATCCCTGCATTTGAAGTCTATTTTATCTGAGATTAATATTGCTATACCTGCTTTCTTTTGGCTGTAGCTTGCATGAAATATTTTTTTCCATCCTTTCACTTTCAGTTTCTTTGTGTCCCTGTGTCTAAGATGAGTCTCTTGTATGCAACATATTGATGGTTCATTTTTTTTTGATCCATTCTGCGAATCTATATCTTTTAATTGGGGAGTTTAATCCATTTACATTCAACGTTAAAACTGTGAAGGCATTTCTTGAATCGGCCATCTTATCCTTTGGATTATGTTTGCCATATTTTTCCCTCTCTCTATTAATATCCTTTATTGTACCCATACCGAATCTCTTTAGTACTGAACCTTTCTCCAAGTTTCTCTGTCCTGTCTTTGTTTCTCTGTCTGTAGGGCTCCCTTTAGTATCTCCAGTAGGGCAGGTCTCTTGTTAGCAAATTCTCTCAGCATTTCTTTGTCTGTGAAAAATTTAAGCTCTCCCTCAAATTTGAAGGAGAGCTTTGCTGGATAAAGTATTCTTGGCTGGAAATTCCTCTCACTCAGAATTTTAAATATATCGTGCCACTGCCTTCTTGCCTCCATGGTGGCTGCTGAGTAGTCACTACTTAGTCTTATGCTGTTTCCTTTGTATGTGGTGAATTGCTTTTCTCTTGCTGCTTTCAGAACTTGCTCCTTCTCTTCTATGTTTGACAGTGTGATCAGTATATGTCTCGGAGTGGGTTTTTTTTGGATTTATTCTATTTGGAGTTCGCTGAGCATTTATGATTTGTGTATTTATGTTGTTTAGAAGATTTGGGAAGTTTTCCCCAACAATTTCTTTGAATACTCTTCCTAGACCTTTACCCTTTTCTTCCCCTTCTGGCACACCAATGAGTCTTATATTTGGACGTTTCATATTATCTATCATATCCCTGAGGTCCATTTCGAGTTTTTCAATTTTTTTCCCCATTCTTTCTTTTATGCTTTCATTTTCCATTCTGTCATCTTCCAGGTCACTGATTCGTTGTTCAACTTCCTCTAGTCTTGTACTATGAGTGTCCAGAATCTTTTTAATTTGGTCAACAGTTTCTTTAATTTCCATAAGATCATCCATTTTTTTATTTAGTCTTGCAATGTCTTCTTTATGCTCTTCTAGGGTCTTCTTGATTTCCTTCATATCCCATACTATGGTCTCATTGTTCATCTTTAGTTCTTTGAGTAGCTGCTCTAGGTGCTGTGCCTCTTCTGGTCTTTTGATTTGGGTGCTTGGGCTTGGGTTATCCATACCGTCTGGTTTTTTCATATGCTTTATAATTTTCTGTTGTTTTTGGCCTCGTGGCATTTGCTGAACTTGATAGGGTTCTTTTAGGGTTTGTAGACCTATTGAAGTCCTTATCTCTAATTTATCAGATCTACAGCTTCGTGGAGTACACTTTCTCTAACTAACCAGCAGGTGGCGTCCACGAGCCACCTGTTCTCCACCAGCCAGATCTCCCCTGCTTAGCCTTTTTGGTGAGTGGGGGAGTGAGTCTTGTGGGGCCCAATTGGTGTACCAAGCTTGCGTGTGTAGTTGGTGTTGCCTGCCCTGTATGTGGGGCGTGTTTCTGGGCAGTCGGGGAGGGGGGGTGGCCCTAACAATCAAATCTCCCTGATGATCCTAGAATTTTAAAGCTGCTGCAATAGTCTAATCCTTCAGTTCAGTCCTGCCACAGTTTGTCTCTGCCACTGACCCACAAGTCCTTGGTATTGGCGTATGGCTCCTGAGACTTGCAAGTGGGCCCCTCTTCCAGGCTGTGCACCCCGGGTCCTCTGTTGAGGGATGACTGTGCTATGTCACAGGTGAGTGCCGTCCCCCCAGGGCAGTTCTGGGCTGCTGGGCTGTGTTGGGAGGCTCCCAGTCTGCTCAAATGATGGCTGAATGGGGGCTCTGTTAATTCACACTGCTCCCCCTTCCCAGCTCTGGGACATTCAGCTGAGGTTGCAGGGAAGGCTAATGTCCATGCCCAGTTTTGTGGTGTTTGCCTGTTATTTGAAGCACTTCCGTCACACTGGGTTGTCTGGGGCAGCTCTGGGCTATGGGGCTGGCGATGGGCAGGAGTGTTTCCTGTCCACCAGGATGGTGGCTGTGAGCGGACACCCCCCTTTTCTTGGGAAGTTGTGTTGTTTAGTGAATTTTCTCAGCCACTGGAATATTGCCTTTTGTCTCAGAGCTCTCTTAGTTCTGCTCTTGACTTGACGTGCCCAAATTTCAATTCTTTGAAGCTTTCTGTATTGAGCTTCTTAGAGTAATTGTTTTAGAAAAAGCAAAAAGGATTTTAAAAAAAAAAAAAAAAAAAACGGCCCTCCTCAGAGATCTAATGGGTTATTGAAATGCTAATAGACAAAGCAACCAGGGCCATTAAGGAAAGGTGCACAGGGCAGAGAGATCAGCTTTGCTTCGGGATTTGCATATGCGCCTCAAGGCCTGAGCTCTGCCCTTCCCCTTTCTGTGTTCACCAGAACTCCAAAAATCCTCTGCTTTTATTTTGGAGTTTTTCGTGTTGTTTTTTTTCTATGCCTGTCTCCTCTCTGCTGGGCTGGCTGCTCTCAGAGTCTCTAGTGCCTGGTCTCAGTCTATCTATGGTTGGAGTTTGAATCAGTAGAATGAGTTTTCGATAAGAGCAGCCACTGCAGTTCTCCCTTCTCCTTCCCGGAGCTGACAGGCCCTCCTCCCCCGGGACTGAGCCTGGCAGGGAGGGGCGCGGGTCCCCTGGCCGCAAAAACTTACAGATTTCGCTGATCTCAGCAGTTCCACGTTTTCATGAGTGTTATATGAAGTATGCCCAAAGACAGATTGCTCTGTGGTGTCCAGTCCACGCAGTTCCTGGCTTTTTACCTACTTTCCTGGAGGAGTAACTAAAACATACAGCTCACCAGTCTGCCATCTTGCCCCGCCTGCTCCCTTCACTTTTGAGATCAAGCTGCCAAGCTGCAGTCTCTCCTCTGCTGAGGCCCATGTGGCAAAGGCCCAGGGAGTGTCCGGGCAGCAGGAAGGAGCTCAGGGCCTCCGTCCACACTGGGTCCTGCCATAGCCCCGGGAGTGGGATTTGAAGCAGATCCTCCCCAGTTGAGCCGCCGTTGAAGTCACAGCCCAGCCTGGGGGGACCATGAGGCCGCAGCCCCAGCCAAGCCTTTCCCAGATTCCTGGTCCTTAGAACCTGGGAGACAATGAAGGGGTGTTGTCGGACACTGAGTTTTGGCGCAATGTGTTCCCACACTGACAGCTAAAACCGTCTCCTAGTGTGGAGGGCCCGGCCCTGCCCTCTTTCCCTTCTCCCCTCCCGAGCTGCTCCAGCCGCACATCTGCCTTTCTCACGTCCCCTCTGGCCATGCTCCCCTCTGCCCCTCTCTGCACAGTTGTGCTTTCTCTCTGCACACTGTCCCCCGTGCTCCCTCCAGTCATTGTGCTCCCAGCTGAGATGTCACCTCACAGTGAGGCTTTGGGTTCCTCCCACTGGTGGCCCCCAGCCCTCCCTGGCAGGACCCCCAGAGGCCCCGGAACCTCCTGGGCCCCAGGTGGGAGATCAGCTCCAGGGCCCCCCGGAAGCTCTGTCCTGGAAGTGGGCCTCTCAGGAAGTAGGGAAGGGGAAGGCAGTCAGGGAGAAGGAGCTTGACAGTCACCTTCTCACTCGTCCCTCAGGGGACGTGGGGACAAGGCTGGTGTCCATCTCCATGTCAGACTAGGGGAGCAAAAACACCCCGATTTCTCTAACCCCCAGTCCCTGGAAACCCTAATCTACTTCTGTCCCTGTGGAGTTGCCTTTTCTAGATAGGTCAAATACTGGGATTATTCATCATTAGTCCTTTGCTGTTGCTTTGCTTTCCTCGGCACAGCGTTTTCCAGCCCATCCGTGCAGCGTGGTCTCAGCTTCAGCTCTATCGACAGCTGAATAAGATTTCATTCTACGCCTGCTCCACGCTGTGCCGGACACCTGGGGGCTTCATCCTTTTGGCTGTTCTGAGTAACGCTGCTGGGAACATGGCAGGAAAGCGTCTGTCTGCGTCCCTGTTTTCACTTCTTTTGGGGATATCCCAAAAAGTAGACCAGTCGGGTCATATGTCATTCTCTGATGAATTTTTGAGTAATACCAGACTGTTTTACACAGTGGCTGCACCTTTTTCCATTCCCATCAATAAGGTACAAGGTTACCCAATGTTCTGCATCTTCACCAAAACTCATTTCTGTTTAATTTTTTTTTCATAGCCATCCAAGTGTTGGTGAAGTTGTTCCTCACTGTGGTTTTGATTTGCATTTCCCTGAAGTCTAATGATGCGGAGCAGGTTTTCATGTGATTATTGGCCAGTTACATCTCTTTTTAGGAGAAACGTCTGTTCTTTTACCCATTATTTCTGTGGTGGTATGTACTTTTGTTGGTGACTTTTATTAGTCTTTTCTATATTCTGAATAAATCAGACATCAGATATATACATTTCACCCATTCGGTAAGTTGTCTTTTCACTTTCTTGATAATGTTCTTTGAGGCACAGAAGTTTTTAATTTTCCTGAAGCCCATTTTATCTTTTTTTATTTTGTTACTTGTGCTTTTGGTGTCATACGTAACAATAATTGGCAAATTCAAGTACCTGAAATGTTGTTTCTATCTGAGAGATTTTTTAACTTTAGCAGTTATATTAAGTTTCTTGCTCCATCTTGAGTTAATTTTTATAAATGGCTGAGGTAGGGGTTCACCTCCATTTTGTCACATGCAGACGTCCTCCCCTCCCTCCAACGTTTCCTGACAAGACTACTTTTTGCCCAGACAAGGAGCAATGGATATTCTGAATAGGCCTATGTCTATAAGAGAAATTGAATTGACAATCTTCCAGCACAGGCAGCTTCTGAGTCTCCACCCTTCCTCGGGAAAATGGGCAGAGGGGCTCACCAGCCTCCTGGACTGAAGTTTGGATGACTTCACAGAGGGGCCCGGGCTCGGGGCGGGCAGAGGGTGCTCTGCAGCCATTCTCCTGCTCCAGGCATTGGCTGGGAGTCTGCCCCTGGGGCCTCTCCTGGATGGAGCACAGGGTGGGAGGACGTGGGCACCAGGCACTGACCCCGTGTCCAGCCAGCTTGGCCCCAAGGAAGAAGAGGGAAAAGGAGAAAGAAGGATCTCCTCCCCTGGGAGCTCATGGTTGGGTGCAAACATCCACTGAGGCAGTGACCCCTGAGAATCTCCCACTCCAGGGAGCCCAGTATTCTCCCACCTGATGGCAAACAGGGCCTGGAAGTAGAGGCTGTTCTTGCAATCCTACCGGTGAGGAAACTGGGGTTCAAGCCACAGCCAGGCAGCTGTAGATGGATCCTAACCCCCCACTGGCCTCTCCTTCTCTCCCTGAAGCTTCCCTGATGGTAACAGTGATCGAAGGGGCTTTTTCTGAGGTTCAGTGAGCAGGACCCCCAAGGAGAAGAAGGGTTAACCCCTTCCTCAAGCAGTGTGTGCAAGTGGGGTGTCTGTGCCTTGTCTTCAATGTGGATTCCCCCATCCACCCCCACCCCAGACCCTTCCTGCTGTCCCTGGTGAGCCTCTGGGGAGCCCCTTTGCCTATCTGGGTGACCCCTCCGGATTCAGGTGTGAGCCCAGAGCCCAGCCTCACCTGCCCTGAGATGGACTCACAGGTGGGTGCTGTGTGCGGGGAAGGAGTCCTCAGGGGGGCATGGGCAAGGGGCTCGGGCTTCTGGGGTCAATGTCCACATCTGCAAAGTCCTCCCCTTTTCCACCCCCAAAGCACTGGAGAAAGCCCAGAGACCCCGAAACTGACAACGTGTGAGCCGGTGGTGCTGGGCAGGGCCCTGCGGCTGGAGTGGGGTGGCAGGAAGTTGACCTCACAACAGGCCCTCCTGTCACCTGCAGGGTCCCTGATGGTCAAGGACTTCTAGAAGCGATGCCTGCAGCCCTCCATCACCAAGGGCAACACCTTGAGATGAGGATGGCGTGGACCTCCACATCTGGGTCCTCCCAGGCAAGGAGCAAGGTCATGCTCACCTCCCCTTCCCTCCCAGCGCCCTGCTCCCTGCAGGAGCCCACCAGCAGCCAGAGTCCCAGGCCCAGCCCTCTTGGTGGTGTGTGGAGTCTCCCAAGCTGAACTTCCCAGGAGTCAGCAGAGTCAAGGAGGGGTGCGGGAGGGAGGTTCTCACGGTGTCCCCCAAGCCTGTGGCAGGGCAGACCTCGCAGCACCTGCCCCAGGCCTCGTGGGCAGACCCTCCACTTGGCGGGGGGGGTGAGGGTCTGATCCATGATCTCTGAATCCTGAGAGGGGACACTCTCAGATCCCCTCTTCCCAAACCAACTCCAGACAGTCCTAGGAAATGTACATTCTACAAAATGAGGGACCACCCCCACAAAAGGCCCGAATGGTATTCCCAGAGCCAGGAAACTGTTGTTGAATAGCGAGATGCCCAGCCTCTGGGGAGCTGGAGCAAAATCCAGGAGAAAGGAAGACAGATGGAAAAACTGACACGCCCAGAGAGCTAGTGCAAAGGCTGGTTCTTATGCTGCTTTGGAATCCAGAGTTGGTGCTGGAGATGTTGGTAGCTCTGGAGATGGAGCTCTGGCTGCCTTCTCCCCGGAGGGGGCCCTGCAGCTGGATCGGACTCTCAGAGTGTTGCTAGAGGGGACTGCACCTGACTGGCACCTGTCACTGTATCTGTGGGATTGGCGCAGGAGCTGGCCTGTGAACTGGCTACATCACATGAAATGACTTTTCCTTTAGCTCGGGAGCCGTCACCCAAGCAGGCTCTAGCTCTGGAGTCACTGTCACAGCCGCAGATCCGTCTACGTTTGAACCTCGTGCTGACACCAGCTCAAGATTTGTTGCCTTAAGCACAGGACTTGGTTCTCCGTCTGTTGCTCATTTGGGGCTGGTGCTAGAGCTGGTGCTATGGCTGGAACAGAGGCATGGCAGCTGGGTCTACACTGGAATTGATGTAGAGCTGATTTGGAAGTGGGTTCTCTGTCTGGATATGTGCCAGGGATAGTTTTGGAGCTGGTTGTTATCCAAAGCTGGTGGCATGTCCAACACTGAATATAGTATCCAAACAAATTAAAAAATACAGGAATTTATATAGGCAAGGAGGTCCAGGAGTTGTTCCATGTGCATTCCAATGCCCAGAGGAAACCAAGAAGACCTAAGTCAATGGAAGACATCACATGTTCATGGAATGGAGGACTTTATATTGATACAATGACAATATTCCCCCAAACAAAAATACATATTTGTTCTGGTTTCCTAATACTGCTGTTAAAGAAAACATCAGAAATTGATTTCCTTTTAAAGGGGGTTTATTTGATAACACTGCTACAGTCTTAAGGCCATAAAGTGTCCAAGGTAAGGCATCAACAATCAGGTACCTTCACTGGAGGATGGCCAATGGCGTCCATAAAACCTCTGTTAGCTGGGAAGGCTCGTGGCTGGCGTCTGCTCCAGAGTTCTGGTTTCAAAATGGCTTTCTCCCAGGTTGTTCCTCTCTAGGCTGCAGCTCCTCTTCAAAATGTCACTCTCTTCCTCTTCAAAATGTCACTCTCTTCCTGGATGAGTAGAAAAATAGGGGAAGGAAACAAACAAACAAAGGTACCCAGTGTTCTTTTTCACTTCAATTGCTCTTTTTCACTTTAATTATTATTCTTATTATTTTTGTGTGTGTGCTAATGAAGGTGTCAGGGATTGATTTAGGTGATGAATGTACAACTATGTAATGGTACTGTGAACAATCGAATGTACGATTTGTTTTGTATGACTGCGTGGTATGTGAATATATCTCAATAAAATGAAGATTAAAAAAAAAAAGAAGGATTCACCTTACAAAAATATATATTAAAAAAAAAAAAATGTCACTCTCTGTTGCTCCCAGCTGCTCTGCTTCTGGGCCTATGTGGCTCTATTTAAAGTACTCCAGTGATCCAATAAAGACCCACCCTGAATGGGTGGGGCGACGTCTCCGTAGAGATGATCCAGCAACATGGCTGGCATCTGCTGATCCCAGGTTGTGTTCCAGCTCCACTCGCAGCTCCTGTGCCTTCTACAAAGTGTCTCTCTTGGCTGCAGCAGCTCCTTCTGTCTGTGAACTTTTTCAGGGGATTCCCGTGATTCATTTTAGACCCTACATGAATGGGCGGGGTAACATCTCCATGGAAATTATCCAGTCCAAGGTCTCACCCACAGTTGATGGAGTCACAGCTCCATGGAAACAATGAAAGGATTCCAATCTTATGTACACTAATGCGTCTGCCCCACAAGACTGCATCAAAGGACATGGCCTTTTGGGGGACATAAAACATCCAAACTGGCACAGATGGAAAATATTAAAAAGGCTGATCACACCCAGGTCCCCTGAGATGAAGGGTAGTGTGCCAGTTTGAATGTATTACGTCCCCCAAAATGCCATTATCTTTGATGCAGTCTTGTGTGAGCAGGAAACCTATTGGTGTTGATTGGGTTGGAGACCTTTGATTGGATGTTTCCATGGAGATGTGATCAATCAACTGTGGGTGAGATCTTTCATTGGATAATTTCCATGGAGTGTGGCCCCACCCATACAGCATGGGCCTTGATTAGTTTACTGGAGCACTATATAAGCTCAGACAGAAGGAGGGAGCTTGCTACAGCCAAGAGGGACACTTTGAAGAATGCACAGAAGCTGAGACAGGAGCTGGAGCTGAGACAGACAATTTGAAGATGGCCATTGGAAGCTGATGCAGACATTTTGGAGAATGCCATTTTGAAACACAACCTGGGATCAAGGGGACGCCAGTGACATGCCTTCCCAGCTAACAGAGGTTTATGGACACCACTGGCCATCTTCCAGTGAAAGTACTCTTTGTTTATGGATACTTTATGGCCTTAAGACTGTAACTGTGTAACCAAATAAACACCCTTTTATAAAAGCCAACCCATTTTCTGGTCTTTTGCATTCTGGCAGCATTAGCAATTAGAACGGGAAGCTTCCAGCCTCATAGCTTGCTGTCGGCACGAAACTGTCCAGGCTGCCTGCCTTGATCTGGCCCAGGCTGGGTCTGAGAAGTTGGAGCTTCCTCTGGTGCCTGAACTGGCTCGAGCTCATCCACCGCTTACTCAGGGATGGTGCTGCGTCCAGCTCGGTATCTGGCCCAGGTGTTGTCAATGTTCCCGCTCTGCACCTGCCTCATACTCCTCACCTGTGCTAACGTTGGCAGCAGGTGTAGGGGTGCCCTAAGCAGTGGCCACGGACCTGGCCGCACGTCTCCAGCTGTTGCTCCACCTGGTGCTGGGATGGCAGCAGGAGCTGGCGTTTGCAGTGTTGACACTGGGGCTGGAAGAGGAGGAGTGTTCCCCAAAAAGCCTGCCTTTCTGGGTGGCTCCTCCAACCAGAAAATACACCCAAGCCTTGCAGAAACCCAAGCCCTAACCTACCAGCCCCAAACCAGGAGTCCTTCCCGGATGGAGGTCCACCAGATGATGGACTGAGGTTCCTCTTTGCTCCTGGCCCAACACCAGCCCTGGAGGCTCCTCCCTGGGTGCTGCCCCCATGTCCTCCCCTCGGGCTCACAGGCTCCCACCCCAGTCCTCTTACCCTCAGGTGCGGCCTCCATTGACTGAAGGTGGGCACAGGAGAGATGGGCCCAGTCCTGCAGCTCCCATCCCAGGGTGGTGATTCTCCTGTAGCCCACCAGCACCTTGAGGCAAGGGGACCGCAGGGGCTGAAAGAATTTCTCCATGGTGTGGTCTCACCAGGTGATGAGGATGGAGCAGTTGGTACTGGGGGGAGGAGCACGGTCAGCAGATCAAAGGTTCCCACCCGCAGTCCTCCTTACCCTGCCTCAGCCTCCATTGCTTTGAGACCCTCAAGATGTGTGTGCAGGACAGACAGGTGTGGCACAGCTGCTGGGAAGCCAGAATGATCTTCAAGAAGAAGTTCACCTGTGCCGTGGGGCTGGCAGTGACCGGGGCTGAACCAGGTGCCCCCTGGTTGGTCCATCCAGCTTCTGACCATGGGTGACAAGGCCCTGGAGGAAGGAGGGGGTCAGAAGATGAGGGACCTGGGCTTCCCTCCCAACGTCCCCTCCAATGATATTCCTGCTTGTGGGGGTTTGGGGCTCTCCTGTGCCTGCCCCTGCCCATCCAGAGGCCCACACACCACATGCCATCTCCTTGTGGGTAGTCCTGGCAGTGGCTGACCGGTCATTGATAGGGGACTGGTGCAGAGGTTCAATCATAGGGGCTCACAGTCAATCATCGGAACAAACCTCCCCTTCTTCAGGGACCCCTGACCCATGTCTGTCTGCCTTTTTCCCCTGCCCCCTCCCCTCAAGCATCTGGGTTCCAGGAGGGCAGGGAGGGGCAATGTTGGTTCTGTTTGTTACACTGAATTAACATGAGTAGGCACTCCCCAAGTAACTGGTGGATGTGGCCTCCCACCCCAGCCTTCTCAGGGCCCTCATTGCACCTCAACCTAAGCTCGTGCGCCAAGCGCTGCCTTAACTCTCTGAGCATGAGGGGGCCTAATCCCTCTGACACTGTCCTCCTGGCACCAGGGGCACAGCCTGGCCCTCCATGCCTGCAGCTCAGCACCCATGTCCTCAATGTCTGTGACAACATCAGCATCAGTCCAGGTGAGGAAGTCCACCACTTCCACATTTTCCCCCAGCTCCTCAGGGGGGCCCTGCAAATATATTTTTATTCTCTGCCCAAATTACTTTGGAATGTGTCACTATTTCACTTTAACCTATACTCTTATTCAATGTTCCATGTAACTGTGGTGTTTGAACAAACTGACTGTAGAGTCATACTGTTTAGAAAATATAGATCCTGCACCAAATATACATCTCTTCCCTTGGTCTCACATGGAAGTTGAAGTTTTGAAACACAGTCAGTTTTGACCTTTACCCTTTGGCCTGGTTTGCCCTAGTCTTAACCAGATCTGCTTCATTCATATCAGTAATTGAAGTCTGGGCTGTTTTTCAGCTGCTTTCTTTTTTTTTTTCAACACTTGCTGTATGCGCTAATACTGACATTCATATCTACCGAGCTCTAGCTCTAAGTTTCAGGTGTCATAGAGATACCCAGTGTTCCAGAGACCAATCAGGCTATACACTAAGGGATTAGCATCTCAAAGTTTGGAGAAAGCCATTACAATTCAGGAATAGATTTGACTGCTATAAGAGCTTACGATCTAGGGACCATTACAATAATTGTTCCCCTCTTAGACTTAGATTCAATTCTGAGTTTACACATTGTAGTTAGTCCATTTTGGTGAGGTCTCCCTCATTTTTGAAAGATAGTCTTGCTGGATATAAAATTCTTGGTTGGCAATTGTTTTCTTTCAGCTCTTTAACTATTTCATTCCAGTGCCTTCTTGCTTCCATATTTTCTGATGAGAAATAGGCATTTAATCTTATTGGGGCTCCCTTGTACCTAACACATAGCTTTTCTCTTGCAGATTTCAGAACTCTTTTCTTGTCCTTGGTGTTCAATAGTTCAACTACTATGTGTCTGCACCTGGTTCTTTTCTAGTTTACCCTGTGTGCTGGTTTGAATGTATTGTGTCCCCCAAAATGCCATTTATCTTTGATGTAATCTTGTGTGGGCAGATGTATTAGTGTTGATTAGATTGTAATTCTTTCAGAGTGTTTCCATGGAGATGCAACCCACCCAACTGTGGGTGATGACTCTGATTGGGTAGTTTCCATGGAGTTGTGACCCCAGCTCTTCAGGGTGGGTCTGAATTAGTTCACTGGAGCACTATATAAGCTCAGACAGAAGGAGCAAGCTTGTTACAGCCAAGAGGGACACTTTGAAGAATGCACAGGAGTGGAAAGAGGAGCTTCAGCTTATAGAGACATTTTGGAGACGGCCTTTGAAAGCAGACTTCTGCTCTGGAGAAGCTAAGAGAGGACAAATGCCCCAAGAGCAACTGAGAGTGACATTTTGGAGGGAAGCTGAAGCCTAGGGAGGAATGTCCTGGGAGAAAGCCATTTTGAAATCAGAACTCTGGAGCAGACGCCAGCCACGTGCCTTCCCAGCTAACAGAGGTTTTCCGGACTTCATTGGCCATCCTCCAGTGAAGGTACCCAATTGCTGATGTATTACCTTGGACACTTTATGGCCTTAAGACTGTAACTGTGTGACCAAATAAACCCCTTTGATAAAAGCCAATCCATCTCTGGTGTTGTGCATCCCAGCAGCATTAGCAAACTAGAACACCCTGTTTGGGGCTTATTGGGATTCTTAAATGTGTGTATTCATGCCTTTCATTAAATTTGGGACATTTTCTGCCATTACTTCTTTGAATATTCCTTCTGCCCTTTTCTCTCTTCCTTCTCCTTCTGAGACTCTCTATCTATATTGGCATGCATGCCAGTTTAATGTATTATGTCCCCCAAAATGCCATTATCTTTGATGCAATCTTGTGTGGGCAGGTATATTAGTGTTGATTAGATTGTAATTCTTTGATGGAGTGTTTCCATGGAGATGCAACCCACCCAACTGTGGTGATGACTCTGATTGGATAATTTCTATGGAGGTGTGGCCCCATCCATTCAGCATGGGCCTTGATTAGTTCACTAGAGCAGTATATAAGCTCAGACAGAAGGAGCAAGCTTGCTACAGCCGAGAGGGACACTTTGAAGAATGCACAGGAGCTGAGAGAGGAGTTGCAGTTTACAGAGACATTTTGGAGACAGCCTTTGAAAGCAGTCTTTTCTTCCTGAGAAGCTAAGAGGACAGATGCCCCAAGAGCACCTAAGAGTGACATTTTTGAGGAGCTGCAGCCTAGAGAGGAACGTCCTGGGAGAAAGCCATTATGAAACCAGAACTCTGGAGCAGTCACCAGCCATGTGTCTTCTCAGCTTACAGAGGTTTTCCGGACTTCATTGGCCATCCTCCCGTGAAGGTACCCAATTGCTGATGTGTTTACCTTGGACACTTTATGGCCTTAAGACTGTAACTGTGTAACCAAATAAACCCCCTTTATAAAACCCAATCCATTTCTGGTGTTTTGCAAAAAGGCAGCATTAACAAACCAGAATAATATGCTTGATGGTGTCCCGCAGGTCTCTGAGGCGCTTTTCTTTTCTTTTTTTTTCATTCTTTTCCTTAGCCTGAATCATTTCAATTGGCTTGTCTTGAGTTCATTGATTCTTTCTTCTGCCAGCCCCAATCTACTCTTGAAATCCTGTAGGGAAGTTTTCATTTCCTTAATTGTGTTTTTCAACTCCAGTATTTTGGTTTGATTCCTTTTTTTTTTTATTATTAAATTCAGTTTTATTGAAATACATTCACACACCATACAATCATCCATGGTATACAATCCACTGTCCACAGTATGATAACATAGTTATGCGTTCATCACCACAATCTATCTCTGAACATTTTCCTTACATCAGAAAGAACCACAACAAGAATAAAAAATAAAAGGGAAAAAAAGAACACCCAAATCATCCCCCCATCTCACCCCATTTGTCCTTTAGTTTTTATCCCCATTTTTCTACTTATCCATATACTAGATAAAGGGGGTGTGATCCACAAGGTTTTCACAATCACACTGTCACCCCTTGTAATCTACATTATTATATGATTGTCTTCAGGAGTCCAGACTGCTGGGTTGGAGTTTGGTAGTTTCAGGTATTTACTTCTAGCTATTCCAATACATTAAAACTTAAGAGGTGTTATATATATAGTGCATAAGAATGTCCACCAGAGTGACCTCTCGACTCCGTTTGGAATCTCTCAGCCACCGAAACTATTTCATCTCATTTTGCATCCCCCTTTTGGTCAAGAAGATACTCTCAGTCCCACGATGCTGGGTCCACATTCATCCCCGGGAGTCATAGTCTGCATTGCCAGGGAGATTTACAACCCTGGGAGTCGGGTCCCACGTAGAGGGGAGGGCAGCGAGTTCACCTGTCGAGATGGTTCAGTTAGAGAGAGAGAGGGCCAATCTGAGCAACAAAGAGGTACCTGGGGGAGACTCTTAGGTACAATTATATGCAAGTTTAGACACTTCTTTGCAGTAACGAGCTTCATAAGGGCAAGTCCCATGATCGAGGGCTCAGCACATCAAACCGCCAGTCCCAATGTTTGTGACAACATCAACACCAGTCCAGGTGAGGATGTCCAACACATCCGCAGCTTCCCCCAGATCCTCGGGGCTGGGGAGGGGGAGGCTGTAAATATATTTTTTATTATCTGCCCAAATTACTCTGGGATGCGTCACTATTTCACTCCAGCCTATACTAACCTACCGTATCTCACTTCCTATTCAAAGTTCCATGCAACTGTGGTGTTTGAACAAATCGACTGTAGAGTTGTACCATTTAGAAAATTTTGGTCCTGTAGGTTTGATTCCTTTTTAAAATTGCTATCTCTTTATTGATGTTCTCATATTGTTCCTTCCCCATTTTTCTGATATACTTTAGTTCTTTATCTGTGTTTTCCTTTTTTTATTTATCTTCTTGAACATATTGGAGATCATTTTTTAAAATCTTTGTTCGGTTTATCCAAAATCTGGTCCTCTTCATTGATGGTTTCTGGATTTTTATTGTTTTTCCTTTGGATGAGCCATCATTTCCTGTTTCTTTCTTTGTCTTGTAAGACTTGTAATCTTTTCTTACACACTATACATGATAATATTTTAATGTGCTAACTCTGGAATTTAGTTCCAGGGATGTTTATTCCTTAAATTTGTAGGCAGCCAGTAATACGACAGAGGTTTCTTTGAGTACCAGAAGGTAACAAAACAAAGAAATGCAAAAAACAGCAACCACAAACACATACACACACACACACACACACACACAAGAAAAACAAAAAACCCACCTTTCACAGTCTTTGAAAATTGGCTCTGTGATGGCTAGTGCTCTCCTTTAGAGTTTAGTCCTCCTATAAAGAAAGTCAGCCTGAGGCAAAAGTGAAGTCTTTTCTGATCCTGCATCTTGTGCTGGATTTGTGCTTGCTTGTGGCCTTAGGAATTCCCTTGTTTTCAGGAACGGGAATGTTAATAGTCCTTTGCTCCAGGCCACTTTGACTTAATTGTTTCTTAAACTGCTTTGGCTGTCTGCAGGCTGCATCTGCCTGCAGGGCAAGTTCTGGGAGGACAAGCCAGAGACAAGTTTCTTGGTTCAGTCTTTCAGGTTGCCATCCAAAAGACTGGTCTCAATGTACAAGAATTCCAGCACGTGCAAAGGAAAACTCTGCTTCCTCCAGGGCCCACAATGAGCACACCGGCCAGTTCACACTGCAGCAGGAAGGGGGTGACAGAGGGGCCAGCAATAGCACTGTGAACTTCTCCTACTGTTTTTAATGCTGCATTTCTCGATCTGGCACTTGCCCAGTTATTGCAAGCCTTTAACTATTTTCCAGAGTTTTGAGGAAGATGCTTTGCATTTTTGCTAGTTGTTCAAAGATTCTGTGGGAGCACAGCACCCAGGAGTGTCTTATGCCACCATCCTGGTTGAGTGGAAATTTCAGTCTCTTTTAATGACTCTTTCTCTTTTCCCTAATCTCTTCATGCTGGAGCCCCCACACTCAATCCTTGATCTTTTCTCTACCTACACTCAGTCTCATGGCTTTGAAGACCATCCAATTGCTGATGATTTTCAAATTTATGTCTCCAACCCAGAACTCCCTCCTGAACAGAACCCCAGATTCATATCCAATGGCCAACTCAACCTCTCCACTTGGATGTTGTTTTAGTTTCCTTGGCTGCTCAAGCAAATACCATGAAATGGGTCAGGTTAAACAATGGGAATTTGTTCCCTCACAGTGTGAGTCTGGGAAAAAGACCAAATCAAGGTGTCATCGAGGCCATGCTTTCTTCCCAAAGACTAATGTTCTGGGGCCAGTGATCCTTGGTTCAACAGCAAGACACATGCAGCATCTCCAGGTCTCTCCATTCTCTTCTGGATTCTGCTGATGTCCATCTTCTGGCTGCTCACCTGTGGCTTTCTCTCTGTGTGTCTGAATTTCATTGTCTTATAAAGCACTCCAGTAAGAAGATTACGAGCCATCCTGAGTCACACTTTAACTGAAATAAACTCATCAAAAGGTCCTACTTACAATGGGTTCACACCCACAGGAATGGATTAGATTTAAGGACATGTTTTTCTGGAGTGCAAACAGCTTCAAACCACCACACAAGTCTAATAGTTGTCAAATTTAACGTGCCCAAGACTGAACACCAAACATCTCCCAATCCTTGCCCCACCTGAAGTCCTTCTAGTTTCTCAGACTAAAACCTTCATGTATCTCATACTCACATCCAATCCATTGGCCCTATCTTCAAACTACATTTAGAAGCTGACTGCTCTAACTACCTCTACAACTACCACCCTAGTCAAACCCACTATCTTCTCTTGCCTGGATTATTGCAGTAGTCTCCTCAATACTGCTCTCCCTGCTTCTACCACTGTCCCCAGGCAGTCTCTTTTCAACACAAGCAATGATCCTTTTAAAGTGTTGGTTAGATTACATTCTTCTTCAGTCCAAAATTTGGTAATGGCTCTGTATCAGTCAAGTTGAGCCTGGTTATGCTATGGTAAAAAACAACCCTAACATTTGAGTGACTTAAAATACCTATCATTTCTTACTCCTGTACCATGTCTGTCTGAAGCATGCGTTAGAACCTGCTCTTCAACATCACTGCTCAAGGGCTTGAGCTTTCAGCTCAGAACACCACCTTTAATGCTTCTGGTCACTTGCAGAGGGGTAAAAAGCTCTAGAAGATTTATCACTGGCAATTAAGTGCTCTACTATGGTGATGTCACAAAAACTTTGTGGCCAAACTAGTCAAGTGGCCTCATTCATCCTTAGGAAAGCCAGAAAGTGTCATACTACTTAGTGCTCAGAGGGAAGTTTGCAAGAAATATGTGGTGAACCCCAGGCTCCCGGTTCTTAAAATGGCCTAAGAAACCCTGCATTACCAACCCTCCCCCCTTCCCCCAGCCCATCGCCTCCTCTCACCCAGGCACAATCACACTTGAGAGCTTATTTCCTCTACCTGGAACTCTTTTCCTTTCAGAAAGTGACTAATTCCCTCACTTCCTACCCTGACCACTTTATTTAAAATTGTAATCCACTCCTTCTCCATTCCTAAGCTGCCACCGTGCCCCCCCCCATATACACACACATACCACAATGAAAGCTTCATGAGTGAAGAGTGGATAGGCACTTTGTCTATTTTGTTCACTGATGTATCCCATGAGCCAAGGACAACACTTTGTACATGGCAGGGACTCGAGAAGTATTGGTTGAATGAATGAACCTCAATAGTAGGTCAGGAAAAATACAAATTAAATCCATCAAAGCACCATTTCTCACCCACTAGCAAAAGTTAAAAGTCTGACAATGCCAAGCCCTGCTAAGTTTGCAAGGATATGGAATCCTCCTAGGTTGTTGGAGGGAGTAAAATGTGACAACCACTTTGGAGAGCAATTTGACATGCAGAGCAGTCACATCAAAGAAAGCACACACTCTCGCAGTTCAGTAATTCCACTTCTCAAGCGTTTACTTTGGAAAAGCTCTTCCACATGTGCCCAAGGAGACATGGATAAAGATGTTGATAACAGTATTGTTTATAAGAGAAAAAATCTGAAAACAACTAGAATGTCCACCATCAGGACAAGAGAGGAATAACTGTAATATACAAGGGAATACCATCTAGCAGTTAAAGTGAATGAACTTAATATAGTGTACCATACAAAAAAATCTAAGAAACATAAAGATGAAGGAAAAAGGCAATTTGCAAAAGGATATGAATAGAAGAACACTATTCTGTTTGCTAATGCTGCCATTATGCAAAGTACCAGAAATAGATAGGCTTTTTTATAAAGGGGGTTTATTTGGCTACAAATTTACAGCCCTATGGCTCCAAAAGTGTCCAAACTAAGGCATCAACAGGAGGGTGCCTTCACTGAAGAATGGCCAATGGCATCTGGAACACCTCTGTTAGCTGGGAAGGCACATGGCTGGCATCTGCTCCAGGGTTCTGGTTTCAAAATGGCTTTCTCCAGAATGTCTCTGGACTTGTCTCTCTTAGCTTCTCTGGAGCAAACTCTGGGCTAGCATCTCCAAAGCATCAGCAATCGTCTGCTTTCAACGGCCGTCTCCAAAATGTCTCCCTCAGCTGCAGCACGGAGCTCCTTCTGTCTGTGTGTTCTTAATAGGATTTCATTGATTTAATTAAGACCCACACGGACTGGGCAGGGTAACACCTCCATGGAAATAATCTAATTAAAGGTATTTCCCACACTTGGGTGAGTCACATCTCCATGGAAACCATCAAAATGTTCTACCCAACAAGATTGGATTGAAAGATCACAGCTTTGTGGGGGACATAATATATCTAAACCAGCACAGACACCGTTACGTAAATTATAAAAACATACTAAACAATGCCATATATATTTTATGGATACATACATAGAAAGTGAAAATATAAAAACATTCACTAAAAAGAGCCAAACCATGATGAAAGAAATGAACTATCAAGCCAAGAAAAACCATGGAGGAACCCTATTGCTAAGTGAAAGAAATCAGTCCCTAAAAGTTTGGAGATTGCCATGGGTTGTGGGGTAGGGTGGAGGGAAGGGATTAAGAGGTGGAGCAGAGGGCATTTATAGGGCAGTGAAACTGTTCCGTATGATACTGTAACGGTGGATACATGCACTTGTCAAAACCCATAGAACTGTAAACTCAAAGAAGAACCCTAATGTAAACTATGAACTTAAATTACTATGATTGTATCAATGTTGGCTCATCAGTTATAACAAATGTACCACACCAATGCAAGATGTTAATAATAGGGAAAGCTATGTATGGGGGTGGGGGGAGAAAGTACATAGAAACTCTTTATACTTTCTTTGCAATTTTTCTGTAAACCTAACACCACTCCAAAAATAAAGGCTATTATTTCTTAAAAATAGTCAAACCAACTATAGGATAGGTTACTTTGAGAGTGGATGGCAGGGATGCTTCATGAGAAGTCTTTCAGCTGTAGTTGTATACTTTATTTCTTAAAAAAATATCTGAAGCAAATACAAAAGAACATTTTCAGAATCTACTGGTCCATTATTTTCCATTCTTAACTTGTTAATGAAATTTTTTTTAAATAGTCAAGAAAGCAAATAGTAGGGGAAGGATCCTTATAAAATTACAAAAAGCCACTTTATCTTTCTCCTCCGTGTTTTTAGACAAATCCCTGGCACTCAATTTACAAAGAATTTTTCACCAGCAGAGATAAGCTCAGCAACATTAGAGAAGTGACAAGTGCCCTTTACCCAGTAAACACAGTTTTAATTTGCTTTGCATAGGATCTCATATTGTCAAAGCTGAATTTAATGGGATTTGAGAACCAGTTTAGCTAACAAGTCTTTCAAATACACCCCTTGTTCAGCACTGAGAAAATTTTCAACTACCCTCAATCCCCAGGAAAAAGGTTTAGGTTTTGGTATCGCTGCTTCTGATGGGTTCTGGATGGACTGTTAAAAGTTGATACTTTTTTTCAACTGATATTTTGACTCTTAGGAGACATAAACATATTAATATCTGCAAGTCTGAATATCTGCAAATCCCTTCTTTTCACAGGTGAGGAAACTGGGGCCCAACGGGGGAAGTGAGCTCCCTGGCTCTCTTACAGGAGGTCCTAAGAATCAGTCCCAGAAGGAACGTTTCAGAGAGGGGTAGAGGCAAGCTGGGGTGAACCAGCCAGTTCCTCTAGACCAGTTACTGCTCTAGACTTTGCTACTTCGTTCAGTGCTTGTCCTTTAAACTGGCTTGTACGTATGTAGCACTCACTTATTTTTAAAAGCGATTTAAAGAGTGTCGTCCACATTTTAAGAAAAACAAATAACCTCTTTTCCCAAACTTCTAAGGCAAAGTTTCTTAATCTGATTCCAAGGGCTCCCAGGATTCCTATGAAGCCCTCTGAAATTGTACGAAGAAAACGTGAGTGTGTGTGTGTGAGAGTGTGTGCATGTGCACGAGGACCTGACAAGCACACTTTTTTTGCAGAGAGGAGGAGCCCCAGCTCTCACCAAGTTTTCTAAGGGGGTCCATGACTCAAAAGAAGGTTACGACCCGCTGTTCTAAGGCAAGGGTCATCCGAGGAACAGCGACTCAGCAGCGTTCCCTCTCTGCTGGATGTGGACTTTGAAATGCTTCTTGCATCTCCCTTTTCTGCCTGGTGGATGAGCCTTCTGCACAGCTGCTGCTCCCCATTGGCGAAGGGGTGGGGTCTCCCGCAGCCTGGAAACTGTCCTTCCCCGTTTCATGACATGAAAACAGATGGGCACGAAACAGCCAATCCTTTAACAAGTCATGCCAAGAATGACCTCCACCTGCGGTAGCCATCGTAGCCATCAAACAAGAGACTAATTCAGGGGTGGAGGAGCGGGGAGGGGAGACTACGATGTACAGAGCTCATTAGCCTTTTTGGTTTCTCAGATTGGCCCGAAAGGACAAAATGTCCGTGCAAATACGAACCCTGTAAAATGACATTCAAAATTCTAAATATTTTAACACTTGGATATATATTGGATGGATCTTGATCGACCAAATTCAGCACTAGGAAAATAAAGTAAGATTTTTTCCCAGTAGAACTAAATAGTAATATATATATATATATGTGAGAAAAAGAAAATCTGCTCTTTTTATTCCTCCAACTATCTAAAGTTCAATTTCATAATAACCAGATTCTTATTTGTCTTTGCATGTTCGTGTTGATTCATCAGTTGCACCTTCTAAAATCACATTATTTTTGGAGGATTCTGAGTAGGGAAAATTAATGGACTGAATTCTCTTTGGAACACTAAAAGTAAGCAGCATAAGAAAATCAATAAAAATTAATTCAATTGAACAGTGTTCGAAATAACTCGTTTATTTTTGTATATTTTGCATTACAATATAAAAATGGAGCAGCCATTTATGAAAAAGGAAATGTATCTTCTGAGAGGTGTATTTGTTCACCTCAAATTCACAAACGCTGAAACTGCCAATGAAAGTTCTTCCCCCAGAGTAGGATTTAATTGCATTCTTCACCAGCTCTGTCCTTAGATACAGTGTTTATAACTTGGAGCAATAAAATGCAGTTCATTTTTAGCTGGTAAAGTATTACAGTTTAATTAAATTATTTTGGTCTGAGTCCAAAACAGTTTCATCTCAATGTCATAGAAGTTATAGGTTTCTTGATGGATGCCAAGACTATTGTGCTACATTATTATGATCACTATACCTTCATGTATTATGTCCATCTATATTTTACTGTTCATTATTTGTGCTCATTTAAAAGGTTAAAGACTTTATAGGATAATTTGGCTGATTTTTAACTTGACTAATTTACAAATAATTTCACAAATATCTTTGTGTCACCATTATCTGTCTACAAAGAGCTGATTAAGGGTAAGGAGTCTTTAGATTATAACTTCTTTGTTGCCTTAACCAGATACCCTTCACCATTTCTTGATATCAAATAGTTACCATCAATTTAACAAAGGATTATGAATACTGAATCGCTATATAATTTTCGTTTTCTTAGTTGCTAGGGCACTAGAATAGCTGGAAGGAAATAATTGAAATGGTGGAAATGTAACTTGTAGCTTTCTTTGAAATTTGATCTATAGCTACTTGCTAAATTGTAATCTGAAAGTTATCCCCTTTTTGTATATATGTTATATTTCACAATTAGGAAATAACTGAAACTATGGTGCTGTGACTCATAACATTTTTGGAAATTTTCTATGTGACTACTTGTTAAATTGTACTTTGAAAGTCAAAAAAAATTACTTATCATCTTATCAAAATAAATGTGATACATATTTGTCATGTGGTAAACATTATTTAAATCACTTTGCCTTCATTATAAATCTGAGAAACCAGTAGTCTAAATTGTATCTCCTCGTCATTAATGTACATTAAAAAGAGTCTTCATATAAAAAAGGAAAGGCAAAGAAATGGAAAAACTGTAAAAGACATCATCATAAAATATTATGTGTTTCTAATGGGACTAATTGAAAGCACAAAAATTCTAAAAGGATTATATAAATGTGAATAAATTATTCCAAAAATTAAAAAGCATTTAATGTTCACAGAGCTGTTTCCTGCACTAGGGGATCCAAAAGCCAAATCTCGATCTACCTATCCCTTACCGAGGAACACAGCAATTTTCATTCAAAACAACAAAGTTATTCTTTCATTCACATCTGAAATTAAAATTTAAGCCTTTTCATTTATTAACAAAGAATAAGAACATCAAAGTTATGTGTAATGATTAGGTCACCATGGAAATATTTGTTCCCTTCCTATGCAAGATTTTGCCTGGGAGCACAGTATCACTTTGAATTTATCAAGCACCTTAGAAGCCCCCATAATACTTCATATTTCATTGATGGCATAACATTGCTTTGAGGTTGGTAAGCAGGCTGTGATTTCTGAGAACAGGTTTGAATATGTCATCTTGAATTACTTCGGTCCGGTAGTGCCATTTTGCCAGTGAAGCCCTGGATACATGGCAGAATGGCTAATCAACAGTTATCAAGCAGGGGATTAGATCAGGAAGGGCTGCTCCCAATAAAACAGCTATGTACTGCGACTACCTGGGGTGGGGAATCAATGTAGAACCTAACTTCTCACTGTACACAAAATAAATCTTCAATTATTTATAGAGCTAAATATAGTACATAAAGCCATTTAAAGAGAGGTGGGAATGTAGGTGACTGCTCACCTTTTCAGTCTTCCAACCCCCAATGTTGGTTCAGCCGTCAGCTCTCCTCTTTTCCCTACACTCTCTGTTTGGATGCCTTGTCTTGGCGCCCAACCTTAAATGGACCACCATGCTGGCAACTCCCAAATGTGTCTACAGTCCAGATCTCTTTCCCCAATGCCAGACCCATAGTCTAAATGCCTACATGGACATTGTTCTAGTTTGCTAATGCTGCCAGAATGCGAAACACCAGAAATAGACCGTCTTTTATAAAAAGGGGGTTTATTTGGTTATGCAGTTATAGTCTTAAGGCCATAAAGTATCCGAGGTAAGGCATCAACAATCAGGTTCCTTCCCTGGAGGATGGCCAATGGTGTCCAGAAAACCTCTGTTAGCTGGGAAGGCATGTGCTGGCGTCTGCTCCAAGTTCTGGTTTCAAAATGGCTTTCTCCCAGGACTTTCCTCTCTAGGCTTCAGCTTCTCTCCAAAATGTCACTCTCAGTTGCTCTTGGGGTGTTTGTCCTCTCTTAGCTTCTCCGGAGCAAAAGTCTGCTTTCAAAGGCCATCTCCACAATGTCTCTGTAAGTTGCAGCGCCTCTCTCAGCTTATGTGCGTTCTTCAAAGTGTCCCTCTTGGCTGTAGCAAGCTCACTCCTTCTGTCTGAGCTTACATAGTGCTCCAGTAAACTAATCAAGGCCCATGCTGAATGGGTGGGGCCACACCTCCATGGAAATTATCCAATGAAAGATCTCTCCCACAGTTGAGTGATCACATCTCCACGGAAACATCCAATCAAAAGTCTCCAACCCAATCAACACCAATATGTTTCCTGCCCACACAAGACTGCATTAAAGATAACGGCATTTTGGGGGACATGATACATCCAAACCAGCACAGACATCTAATGGATGTCTGAAACTTTTGGTTTGCTAAACCGCCAGAATGCAATGTACCAGAAATGGTTGGTTTTACAACGGGGATTTATTAGCTTACAGATTTACAGTTCTAAGGCTGTGAAAATGTCCAAATTAAGGCATCATCTGAAGACACGCTGCTGGTATTCAGGGCGACTCTGTCACATGAGAAGACAAATGACTGGAGTCTTCAGGTCCTTCACTCCCGGGTTTTATTGCTTTCAGCTTCTGGCTTCAGTGGCTTCCTCTCACCTCCTCTGTAGGTCCTCTCTTAGCTTCTCTGGGACTTTTCTCTAAGCTTCTCTGGGGCTTCTCAGCTCTCAGGCTTTCTCTGTGTGTCCTTTATCCTTTTTATAAAGTACTCCAGTAAGTGGATTAAGATCCATGTTGAATGAGTTGGGTCATATCTCAACTGAAATATCCTAATCAAAAGTTCCTACCCACAATAGATCTGCACTCACAGGAATGGATTAAAAGAACATGGCCTTTCTGGGGTGCATAAAAGCTTCAAACCAGCACACAGGTCTAAGACCAAACTTCTCTCCCTCAAATCTGCTCCTTTCCCGGAGCTCCCCGTCTCTGTTGATGACAGCTCCATCCTTCCAAGAACCTCACAATCATCCTTGGTCCCCTACTTTAACATACCTCACACCCAATCTGTCAGCAAATCCTATTGGTTCTACCTGCAAAACAGATCCCAGACTGACCACTTCTAACCACCTTCATCGCTACCTCCCTGATCCAAAAAGCCATCCCCTCTGATCTGGTGGTTCTGTGAGCTTCCTCACTTCTCGCCTCACCCTCTGACGGCTCGTTCTCAGTACAGTGAGCTGAGCGATTATTTTAAAACTAAGCGATTGTTTTAAAACTTAAGTCAGATTTTCCTTTCTCCCCTTGAACCCTCCACAGGCTCCCATCTCCTTCAGAGCAAACCCAGAGAATCTGCCAGGACCAATAAAGTCCTACGTGAATTTCCTCCAACTTCATTCCCCAGGACTCTTCTCTTGACTCATTTTGCTTCAGCCCCGTTGGCCTCAGGGTTGTTACAGAGCCACATCTATCCTGCTCTCACCCCTGGGTATTGCCACTTGCCATCTTCTGCCTGAAGATCAAATGGCCTGTCTTAGTTTGCCAGGCTGCTATGACAAATACCACACATGGGGTTGGCGTAAACAACAAGTGTTTATTGACTCACAGTTTAAGAGGCTAGAAGACCAGGAATTGGGCGTCGGCAAGGCTTTGCTTCTCCCAGAAGTTTGTAGCGTCCTGGTGCTGGTTTGCTGCAATCCTTGGGGTCCCTGGGCTTACATCTCTACATCCCATCACCTGGCGCTGTCCTTCATCTCCTCCTGTGTCTTTCTCTGACTTCTGGCTTTTTATACCGTCTCTAGTAATGTGGATTAAAATCCACCCTGATTCAGTGATGTGAAATGAGTCTACACCTTAACTGACAGAACAACTTCAAAGAGACCCATTTACATAATTCATTTTGCCACCCACCTCTGTCTAGGAGGCCTCATGCTGTCACTTAGTAAGTCAGAGGATACATTTGTCATATGATAAATTGATTTTTAAATCATTTTTTCCTTCATTATAAATCTCAGAAATCAGTAATCTAAATTATAGCTCCTTGTTATTAATGCACACCAATAAAAAGTCTTCATATAAACAAGGAAAAAATGGAAAAATATGAAAAGATATTTTTCATAGTAAAGTATTTAGAAAGCAGCCTGCCAGGGCTAACCTGTCCTCAGGTGCCCCAGCTCCATTCTTCTCTCCTGCCACAGCCCAGGAGTCTCCCAAGGCCTCCAGCAGGGGTGGAAGGGGATCTCCTCTTTCCCTATTCTCTTTCCAGTTCTCCTAGTGTGATATAAATGCTGCTTTTCCCCGGGTTTTCCCTATTGAGTCACAAAGAAAGTGGATATTGATTGCTTCTTGACCTTTACGTTTTCCCTGTGGCCCTCACACTCTTGAAGCAGTGTAGATGCTTCTCACTAGAGGGAGGAATCCCAAAGGAAGCGGGTGGGAAAGCACGAGTATTGATAGTTCAAGATTTTCAGGATATTATCTTGCTTCCTAACTAGCGGATGAGTCAGGTTCACCCAAAGGCAATGCTAGAGAGAACTTAACCTTAACCCACTCAGAAAAACCCAACCTCAACCCATCTTCTCTCTCCTATCTTCCACATACCATTCCTTCAGCCAGTCTGCCATGAAAAGAAGCAAAAAAGACAGGAACTTATGATATCAATGGGATAAGCAGGATCAAGTAATAGAATGGACTTTTTGTGCTGCAAAGATCTGAGCTAATGTAAGTCATCCTGGCTGGTGTAACCGGCTCCGAACCTCTGGCTCCCAGCTCTGATGTTCACAGTTAGTGTTGGTTACAGGGATGGAGCCACTGCCGCTCACCCCCCTACCCACTGCACCCCCTCTGTGGGGTGATGGCTCTGGTAGCAGAGGGCTGCTGGCAGGCAACAGGTGGAAAGCTGTGAAGATGGCCACAAAGACCAACAATCGGAGGGACTGAGGGGTGAGTCCTCTCGTGGGAAGTGCTCCAGGGACTGACACAGAGAACTCGGCAAGGGAGGACCCTTAGTGATGGGGAACGGAAGGATGGTGTCTACATTTGTCAGGGCTGCACAACAAAGCACCATAGACTGCTTGGCTTAAACAGCAGGAACTTACAGGCTCACAGTTTTGGAGCCCAGGAGTCCAAAGTCAGTGTGTCGGCAGGGCTGTGCTTTCTCTGAAGTCTGGAGCCTTGCAGTGGTGGCTTGCTGGCAGCCAGAACCCAATCTCTGCTTCCTGCTCATGTCTGCTCTCTCCCCATCAGTATCCTCCTGGGTCCAAATTTCCTCTGCTCATAGGAACTCCAGTCAACTGGGATTAATATCCATCCTGATTCAGTTTGGCCTCCTATTAACTAATAACATCTTCAAAGAGTCTATTTACGAATGGGTCCACACCCAGAGAACTGGGGATTAGGACTCAAAACTGTCTTTGTGGGGGACGTGATTCAATCCATAATGGATGTTCAGTTTTGTTTTTAATTGAAAATTGGTTAATATTACTGTTTTAGTTAGCTAAAGCTGTCAAATTGCAAAAACAAACAAACAAAACACACACAAAAAAGGGTTGGTTTTTACAATGGGGATTTATTAACTTACAAGTTTACAATTCTGAGGCCATGAAAATGCCCAACTCAAGGCAACAACAGGACAATACGTGGACTCGGAAGACAGGCTGCGGGCACCCGCAGGTCCTAGCTTCTGGCTTCAGTGGTTTGCTCTCTGAGTGTCTGCATGTTTCTCTCTTTCAGCTTCTACCTCTCTTAGCTTCAGTGTGTCCTTCTCTCTAGTCTTCGCTGGGGCCTTTTTCTGTATCTTCTTTCTGTCCTTTAACCTCTTCTAAAGGACTCCAGTTAGAGGATTAAGACCCACCTGGGGCATGCATCAATGGAAATAATCTAATCAAAAGGTCCCACCCATGATAGGTCTACAACAACAGGAATGGATTAGCGGATCTTTTCTCAACATAATCTTTTCTGTGGTACATACAGCTTCAAACTATCACAATTACAGTGGAGGCCGGAAGCTGGAAGTAAACAGAACCTGGAAGAGAAAGCAGAGGCCTTCATGTGCATTGCATGTGTTTTCATTTCCTCATTGCTAAAGCAATGGGTTGACTTAAACAATGGAAATTGATTGCCTCACCGTTTTGAAGCTAGGAGAAGTCCAAGTCAAGGCATCACTGAGGCAATGCTTGCTTCCCAAAGACAGGCATTCTGGGGCTGGCTGCTGGCAATCCTTGGTGCTTGGCTTTTCTGTCACATAGCAATGCACAAGGCGGTCTCTCCAGGTTCCAGTGACTTTCAACTTCTGGCTGCTTCTTCTAGCTTTTTCTCTCTGTGTCTAAATATCATTCTGCTTATAAAGGGCTCCAGTAATAGGATTAAGACCCTTCCTGATTGATTTGGGCCACATCTTAACTGAAGTAACCTCATCAAAAGATCCTACTTCCATTGGGTCCACACCATTTCTCTCTGTGGTATTTGTTTTAGCAATGAGGAAATGAAAACACATGGCAATGCACATGGCAGCTTCTCTTTTCTCTTCCAGGTCCTATTGACTTTCAGTTTCTGGCTGTTCCTGTGGCTTTCTCACTGAAGCCTTCTCTCTAAGGCCTCCAGTAATCTGATTAATTCCCATCCTGATTCAGTTGAGCCATGCCTTAACTGAAGTAACCTCATCAACAGGTTGTACTTCCAAGAGAGAAAGCCAGAGGAGGCAGCCAGAAGTTTTAAGACAGACGATCTACAGATGGAGGACAAACCACACCTGTGCTGATTTGAATCTATTATGTACTCCACAAAAGCCATGTTCTTTTAATCCAATCTTGTGGGGGCAGACCTATTGTGGGTGGGATCTTTTGATTAGTTTATTCCCATGGAGATGTGACCCACCCAATTGTGGGTGAGACCTTTTGATTAGATTACTTCCATGGAGATGTGACCCCCGCCCATTCAAGGTGAGTCTTAATTAGTTAACTGGAGTCCTTAAGAAGCTAAAAGAGAGAGAGAGAGAGAGCTCAGAGCCTACATAGTCCAAGATATTTGGAGACGCTAAGCTAAGAGATAAAGCCCAGAATTTCCCCTGGAGAAGCTAAGTAAGAACTTGGTTACTGGACTCAGAAGCTGAAAGCAATGCAATCCAGGAGCAAAGGACCAGCAGATGTCAACCATGTGCCTTCCCAGCTGACAGAGGTGTCCCCACTCCATCAGCCATTCTTCAGTGAAGATATCCTCTGGTTGATGCCTTAGTTTGGACACTTTTATGGCCTTAGAACTGTAAATTGGTGAAAATAAACCCCTATTTTAAAAGCTGATCCATTTCTGGTATTTTGCATTCTGGTGGCTTTGGCAAACCAGAATACCACCCATGACTGATTTTGATGAGATGCTATACTTAGCATTGTTACTGAAATGACTTAAGGTTTTTGGGCTGTTGTGATGGAAGGAATGTATTTTGCATGTGGAAAGAACATGTGTTTTTGAGGTCCAGAGGGCAGACCGTGGTGACTATGTACCCCATAAAAACTTGTTCTTAAACTTAATCCATTCCTGCTGGGGAAGTCACAGACATGCTCAGCAGCCATCTCCCAGCCATTGCCCATCTCCCTGCTTTACTTTGTGTGCAGATGTTTCAATGTTTCCATTTTGCAATCCAGGAGAGATGTTAGGTCTGATGGAATGACCTGATTAAACCTTGAACCCCAAGCAGGGAAAAAGCAGCCTTAGCTGCTCTTCAAGGCAGGAACTCTGCACAAACCTTGCTTGAGAAACACCCACTCTTGGGCAGTACAGACACCTGTCCTCTCCAACACAAAGTGGGGCATGCAGAGCAGCCATCCACAAACCCTTACCGAGCAGTTTGCTTCCTGGGAGACAAGCCACGACGGGATCTCTTCCCTGCCCTTTTGAATCATTTGTGCTGTGTAAGTCATGAAGTGGTCATTTGCTGGAAGTCTCTATTGTGCCTGAACCGGTGTTTCCACCACACACCACATAGCAACTCACTCCACAATTTCTGTGGGTGTGAACCCTTATACACAGAACCTTTTGATGAGGTTGTTCTGGTTAAGATGTGGCCCAAATGAATCAGGATGGGTCTTAAGTCTACTACCGAAGGCCTCATGGGGAAAGCTGCAGAGAGAGAAGCCAGAGGAAGAGCCAGATGCTTTAAGTTAACAGAACTCAGAAGCCAAAGGAGAGGCTGCCACATGCATTGCCATGTGACAGAAAAGCAAGGGCCAAGGATCATGGGCAGCCAGCCCCAGAATGCCCCAGTCTTCTGGGAGAAAGCATCCCCTTAATGACATCTCAATTTTGGACTCCTCCTAGCCTCCAACTGTGAGGCAATAAATTCCTATTGTTTAAATCAACTATAGTATTTTTTTTAGCAGCCAGGAAACTAAAACAATTACTATAACTTTTTGTTCCATTTTCATATCTTACATAGTGGCTCATGACTGTGCAACAAAGATAACTTTTTAAATTTTGAGTATAAAGCTCTGTGGGAAACCATAATAAGATTAATGGCCAACCAACCCTCCTGTAAGTGTTGCCAGGAAGAAAAGGGTGACGTTGATAAGGGTGGTTGGAGGGATGTGGCACTTTCTTCACAGCTTTAAGCAAACAAGCTTAGAGTCCCCAGGAAACAGAAGGTGCACGGGATCATACCCCCGCTCTGCTGGAACACAAGTGAAACTAGCTGGGTCACTGGCAGAGAGGAGCCAGAGGAGGGTCATCCATGAACTGAACTGCTCAGCTCACATCTACCCACCACAGGCTGCTGTGCAAATGCTCACTCAGAGTGCCAAGGGGAAGAGCTCTGCCTGGGGCCTCAGCTGTGGGTGGGGCCCTCAAATCAACATGCCACTTTGTCCAGATGCTGCAAAAAGAAAAAACAAAACAAAAAAATGCATGGACCCTGTTCTAGTTTGCTAATCTGCCAGAATGCAAAACACCAAAGATGGATTGGCTTTTATAAAAGGGGGTTTATTTGGTTACACAGTTGCGGTCGCGTCTACTGCTTCAGGGGGGGGGGGGCGGCCGGTTGCTGAACCCTTGGCTCTCCGCGTTGCTCGGAGGGTACTGGCGGCGGGGGCTCTTTCCCGGAGGCGAGGGCGAGGCGGGGGACTTGGCCAGGTCCCCGGCTGTGGTGTGCAAGGTGTGGAGGGCGGCGAGAAGGGAAAGACAAGACACTCTTCCTCCAGTAGGGGTAGAACAAAAAGACAAAAGGGACTTTATTCAGGGGTGAGCACAGGTTATATAGGCTGGCATAGAGGGCGGGGGTTGTTACAAGCCAATGCTGAGGGGATAAAGGCTAGGATTGGTTCTGAGAGGGTGCGGAGGTTAGGATTGGTTCTAAGAGGGCGCGGAGGTAGTTTGAAAAGGGGCGGGGGTTGCTCTGGCAACGGTGTCTGGCAACAGTGTATGCGCACTGGTGGTGGCGGGAGTTGCTCTGGCAACGGGGGGTGTGCGGGCAAGATAAGGGGGTGGGGAAAAGGCGGTTCCCTCCGGCAAGCCTCCCCTAATGGTGGTATTTTGGGTGAGAAAATGGGGCCTGCCTCCAGCCTCACTTTCCCAGGCCTGGGGGGCTGTGGAGGGCGCTGTCACCCGTGCCCACCACCCTCCCCAGGGGCGGATCCGGTCCCCTGGCCCAGGCCCGCCAAGTTGAAGCACGTAATCAGTATCCCGCATTTCCCCCTTCTTTTCTAATTAAAGGAAGAAGCTTACCGGAGAGGTCCGCTAAGGGATGAGGGAAGGGGGAGGCCGGGGAGGGGAAAAGGGGTTGACGGTGGCTCAGCGAGGCTGGAGCTCGGCGTTGGTGTGGCACCCGGGCGCTCGACAAGGGCCTCGCTGCTTGCGGGATGGACGAGGGTGGCGACGCTGTGGAGGGTCAGCTTCTTCAGTGGAGGCAAGTTGTTGATACTGGACTTGCACAAATGATGAGAGGACAGCATTGGTATTGGCCTGGCTTTTAGCAAGTTGGCGAAGTCTGCGGATAACCCAGGGTCCTAGGGTGAGAGCTAGAATAATTCTTAGTAGGGGGCCTATGAGGGGGAGGAGGTAAGGGAGGAGGGAGGTAAAGATGTGGGACCATTAGTTGGCAGCTTCACGATCCCTTTTGCGCTGTTCTAGTCCTTCTCGGACTTTCTTTAGGCTGTCTTCGGCGAGACCTGTGGAATTGGCATAAACACAGCATTCTTCTCCTAGGGCGGCGCAAAGGCCTCCTTCTTTGAGGAGAAGAAGATCGAGACCTCGACGGTTTTGGAGCACGACCTCAGAGAGGGAGTTAACAGAATTTTTAAGATGGGAAATAGCGTTTTGTAGGTGACTAATATCTTCGTCCATGGCTGCCCTGAGGTGAGTTAGGGCAGAGTTTTGTCGGGCTAGCGCAGCAATTCCAGTGCCAGTGCCTACAAGACCTAGGAGGGTGGCGATCGTGAGGACGGTGATGGGCTCTCGCTTTTGCAGAGGGGCAGGAGCTGCAGTTTTTTCCAGGCGGAGGAAGAAGTCTTCCTCGCTGTGGTACAGGACCCTAGGGATAAGGACAATTAGGAGGCAAGTTTCTTTAGTTATATTGATGGTTTGCACGTTAAGGCAGGGGGTAAGTCCTGTAGAGGAGCAGAGCCATTGGGAGGAGTTGTGAGGAATAAGAAATTTGGCAGGGCTGCTGGGAGATGAGTAGTTGGCACAAGCTGTGAGGTTGGGAGAGTTACTTGAGCGAAGGTGGATGCACTGTCCTGTAAAGGAGACTGAATGAAAGGTTAGGGGGACGGCAGAGGTATTCCAATTGCATTTCGAGGGGCTGTCCTCTGTGTTTTCTGAAAAGGAGAGGTTGGAGGCAACTGGCTCATACAGGGGGAAGGAGGTGGAGAGGCAAAGCCAACAAGAGGAGGTAAGATTGGGGTTGGAGGAATTCACTGAGGTGAAGGCTGCTTGGATAAGGCCGAGGAGGGGAGAGGAGTAGCGAGAGGAGTAGCGAGAGGGGGGTAGAGGAGGTTGGGGTGGTGGGGTTGGCGATGCATTGTTTGCAGCTGAGGTGCAGCTGGTTGCAGCTGAGGTGCAGCTGGAGGGCTGTGGAAAAAGGGGGTTCACTCGGACTGGGGTCCAGGCCCAGGTGTACTGTTGTCATCCGGTGCACCAGGTTGCGGAGACGACGGCGTTCTCGTCTCGTTAGACGCGTGGTTGCTGGTGGCGGGCCAGATTGCCCTTCCTGGGATCCAGATTGGTTGTGCTGCATCATCTGGGAAAACACAAGCAAACCCGCACCCCTGGGCGAGGAGTGGGGAGGGACCCTTCCAGGCATTATTCTCTGGGTCCTTCCAGTAAACCATCGGGGCCTGGGTGGGCCTATACGAGGGCCCCCAATGTTTATGTAGGGGCGAAAGCCCTTCTTTATTGAATGTGAGTAGATTAAGGTGAATAAGGGCTGCTATGATAAGGTCCCCTGGAGTTGCCTGGGGGAGCATTGCCCTTTCTTTTTCAATTTGTGTTTTTAAGCGGCGATGGACTGCTTCCACAATGGCTTGCCCCTGTGGATTATAGGGGATGCCAAAATGATGGGTGATGTTATATAACTGAAGAAAGGCCGCAAAGGAGGCACTGCGATAGGCAGGCCCATTGTCCGTTTTTAGGTCCCAGGGGACTCCCATGAAGAGAATTCCTTGTCTTAGGGCCTTGATACAGTGTTTGGCCATTTCCCCGGCAAGGGGGACTGCATAACACATGGCCTGAGAAGGTGTCAATATTACATGCACATATTTGAGGCGCCCAAAGGACGGAACGTGAGTTACGTCCATTTGCCATCTAGAATTGGGTTTTAGGCCTCGTGGGTTGACTCCCTGAGGTTGCAGGGGGCCAAGCGGCGCAAAGGGCGCACAAGTTGCACAATTGCGGACAAGATGTTTACAGGTGTCTAGGGGGAGGCCACATAAATGATGTAACGACGTAGCCGAAAAGTGAAACCTGGAATGCAATAACTTGGCCTGGTTAACAGCATCCCCCGGAGGGGCTGCCGTGTGGGTTAGCATAGCTTGGGTATTCTGAGCTGAGACCGCTTGGTCTACTATACTATTGCCATTAGCCAGGGGCCCCGGAAGGCCTGAGTGACTACGAATGTGGCTAATGAACCAAGGATCCTGTCGATGCTCCAGGATGCTTCTGAGGTCAGAAAGTGCTTTATCAATGGCCGAGTCTCCCGGGAAAAAGGTGGAAAACGCGAGGACTCGGCAGACCTGATACGTGTAGAGGCTGTCTGTGAAAATGTTTACTGGGTGGTTGCAGTGGGCGTTTAGCGCGTATGACACCGCCAGAATTTCCCCCACTTGGACTGAACGAAGGTTGACATAGCTGAATAGGCGGGGTTTTGGGTGGTCCTGAGAATAAGAGAGGAAGGCAAAATGGGTTTTGGAGGCATCAGTGAAGACGGTAGTGGCACCCGGGATGGGTGCAGAGGAGGGGAAAGAATGGAAGGGGCTGCGGAAGGGAAGCTTGGCGAGCCCCTGTAACAGTCGATGGCTAGGACAGTGGCAGCTGAATTCCCTCTGAAATCCTTCTAAGAGGATTTGCATGTCCGGGTTATCACGTATAAGCAGGCGGGTTCCTGAGCATGTGCCCATTCCATTACTTCATTTGCTGTGAAGTGGGTTCCTTGGTCTGAAGCAATGCTGTGTGGAATACCATAATGGTGGATAAGGCATTCTATAAGTCCACGGATGGTAGTTTTGGCAGAAGCATTTTGTGCAGAGAAGACAAACCCATATCCGGAGTATGTGTCTATTCCAGTAAGAACAAATCGCTGCCCCTTCCATGATGGAAGTGGTCCAATGTAATCAACCTTCCACCAGGTAGCAGGCTGATTACCTTGGGGAGTTGTGCCATATCAGGGACTGAGTGTGGGTTTCTGCTGCTGGCAGATTGGACACTCAGCTGTGGCTGTGGCCAGATCAGCCTCGGTGAGTGGAAACTCATGTTGCTGAGCCCATGCATAACCTCCATCCCTACTACCATGACCACTTTGTTCATGAGCCCATTGGGCAATGACAGGAGTTGCTGGAGGAAGAGGCTGATTGGTATCCACCAAATGGGTTATTTTATCCACTTGGTTATTAAAATCTTCTTCTGCTGAAGTCATACTCTGGTGAGCATTCACATGGGACACAAATATCTTCACATCCTTTGCCCACTCAGAAAGGTCTATCCACATACCCCTTCCCCAGACTTCTTTGTCACCAATCTTCCAATCATGTGCCTTCCAAGTCCCTGACCATCCAGCCAAACCATCAACAACAGGCCATGGATCAGTATACAAACACACCTCTGGCCAGTTCTCCTTCCAAGCAAAGTGAACAACCAGGTGCACTGCTCAAAGTTCTGCCCACTGGGAGGATTTCCCCTCACCACTGTCCTTCAGGGACATCCCAGAAAGGGGCTGCAGTGCTGCAGCTGTCCACTTTCACATGGTGCCTGCATATTGTGCAGAACCATCTGTAAACCAGGCCTGAGTTTTGTCTTCCTCAGTCAACTGTAAGGAACTCCCCAAGATGCCATAGCTGTGGGCTGGGAAAGAGAAGGTAAGGTGGAAGGATTAGGGGCCATGGGCATTTGGGCCACTTCCTCATGTAACTTACTTGTGCCTTCAGGACCCACTAGAGCTCTATCTTTTATATACCATTTCTATTTTATGATGGAGTGCTGCTGTGCATACCCAACTTATGGCTTGGCAGGTCAGACAACACCCAGCTCATGATAGGTAACTCAGGTCTCTCGGTAACTTGGTGGCCCATGGTTAAGCGTTCTGTCTCTACTAAGGCCCAGTAGCAGGCCAACAGCTGTTTCTCAAATGGAGAGTGGTTATCTAGAGAAGATGGTAAAGCTTTACTCCAAAATCCTAAGGGCTTGTGTTGTGATTCTCCTATAAGAACCTGCCAGAGGCTCCAAACAGCATCTCGATTTGCCACTGACACTTCCAGCACCACTGGGTCAGCTGGATCATATGGTCCAAGCAGCAGAGCAACATGTATAGCAGCCTGGACCTGTCACAGAGCCTCGTCTTGTTCTGGTCCCCACTAAAACTAGAAGCTTTTCTGGTCACTTGGTAAATGGGCCAGAGTAGCACGCTCAAATGAGGAATATGCTGTCTCCAAAAATCCAAAGAGGCCAACCAAGCATTGTGCCTCTTTTTTGGTCATAGGAGGGGCCAGATGCAAAAGCTTATCCTTCACCTTAGAAGGGATATCTCGACAGGCCCCACACCACTGGACACCTAGAAATTTTACTGAGATGGAAGGCCACTGTATTTTTGTTGGATTTACCTCCCATCCTCTGCCATGCAAATACCTTAACAACAAATCTAGAGTAGTTCCTACTTCTTGCTCACTAGGTCCAATCAATATGATATCATCAATATAATGAATCATATGTGATGTCTTGTGGGAGGGAGAAATGATCAAGATCCCTGTAGACAATATTATGACATAGGGCTGGAGAGTTGATATAACCCTGAGGTAACACAGTGAATGTAAACTGCTGGCTTTGCCAACTGAATGCAAACTGTTTCTGGTGGTCCTTACTAACAGCTATTGAGAAAAAAGCATTTGTCAGATCAACAGCTGCATACCAAGTACCAGGAGGTGTGTAGCAATGATGCCACATCCAGAATAGCAGCTACAGTTGGAGTCACCACCTGGTTAAGCTTATGATAATCCACTGTCATCCTCCAAGAGCCATCTGTTTTCTGCACAGGCCAATTAGGAGCGTTGAATGGGGATGTGATGGGAATCATCACCCCTGCATCCTTCAAGTCCTTAAGAGTGGCATTAATCTCTGCAATCCCTCCAGGAATCCAGTATTGCTTTCTGGTTTATTATTTTGCTAGGCAGGGGCAGTTCTAGTGGCTTCCACTTGGCCTTTCCCACCATAATAGCCCTCACTCCATGAGTCAGGGAACCAGTGTGAGGATTCTGACAGTTGCTGAGTATGTCTATTCCAATTACGCATTCTGGCACTAGGGAAATAACCACAGAATGGGTATGGGGACCCACTGGACCCACTGTGAGATGGACCTGAGCTAAAACTCCATCAGTCACCTGACCTCCATAAGCCCCAACTCTGACTGGTGGACCAGAGTGATGTTTTGGGTCTCCTGGAATTAATGTCACTTCTGAACCAGTGTCTAATAATCCACGAAATATCTGATCATTTCCTTTTCCCCAATGTACAGTTACCCTGGTAAAAGGCCGTAGGTCCCCCTGGGGAAGGCTGGGAGGAAGATTAACAGTATAAAGTTTTGGCAGTGTAACAGGGTCCTTCCCCAAGGGTACCTGGCCTTCCCCTCATTCAAGGGGCACTGGATCTGTAAACTGCCTCGTCTGGGAATTGACTAAGGGGCCGTGACTCTCTGTTTTGTAATTCAAGGGAGACTTTTGTTGACTTAACCTAGAATTCTTTTGCTTATATAGTTCAAACAAGAATTTAGTTGATTGCCCATCTATTTTACTACTTGGCACTCCACAATCTACTAACCAGTGCCATAAGTCTCTGTGAGTCAGATTATTTTGATTGCTGCTTTGAGCCTGTTTTCCATTATGGTGGCCACACTCACATTGTCTGTGGCAATTAACTGCAGCCACTTGGCTTCTGCCGACTCAGGACCCAATTATCCCCATTGTGTTTAAGGATTCCAGCTCAGAGACAGTAGTTCCTACAGTAACATCTGAGAGAAGGGCGACTACAGAGCTCTTCAGAGATGATGGAGCTAGTCTCACAAATTTATTCCTCACAGTCCTGGTAAAAGGTGTGTCCTCTGGACATCCCAGTGGTGTGTGAGCAGGTTTTCCATGATAAATCCACTCTAACATTCCAATCTCTCTAAGTCTCCTCTACATTATACCAGGGCAGTTCTGGCATTTCAACCTCTGGTAATGCTGGCCACCTTTTGATCCATGTTTTCAGCCAACCACCCAAACAAACTGTTAATGCCCTTTCTAACCCCTTGAGCTACAACGTTGAATGCTGAATCTCTGCTTAATGGGCCCACATCAGTAAATTCAGCCTGATCCAACCTTTTATTCCTTCCACCATTATCCCACACCCTTAATATCCATTCCCAAACATATTCCCCTGGTTTCTGTCTGTATAAGTTGGAAAACTCATACAGTTCTTTTGGAGTATAGCATACTTCCTCATGGGTCACACTTTGTACCTCACCCTTCAGGGCCTGTTGGGATTTTAGTCTAGTTATAGGTCTTGAAGCAAAGGCTGGTGGTGGGGGTGCATCATGAAAAGAATTAGAAGTATCCCTCAAGCCATTCACCTCAGGACATTCTGTTGCATTTTCATCTCGTAAAACAGGATTAATCTCTCCAGACAGAGGAATGAAGGCTGCTTCCTCAGGGGAGGTGATTACAGAATTAGCAGGCTCTGAAGGGTTAATTTCTTTAGGTGGGGATTGGATGGCAGGCTCCTCAGGGCAGACTGGAGGTGGGGAAGCTGTTTCCTCAGGACAGCCCACTACAGGTAAATCTAACAATGACTCAGCAGAATTCAGGGTTCCAACGTCCTGCCATTATTATCAATCCATATGTCCCCATCCCAATTTTCAGGATCCCGTTCTTTCCCAATCAATGCCTTTACTTTAACAGCAGACACCCTGAGAGGTTGAGATTTTAGTTTACGTTTTAAGTCTGCTACTTGCACAATGAGAGTCTGCGTCTGGTTTTCAGAAATATCAATTCTGCAGCCATAGGAAATAAGATTTTCTTTCAGGGCACACATAGAAAGCTTTACATCTGTCATACAGTGCTTAAGTTTTAAATTTGAAGCCTTTAACTCATCCCTTTCTCTTATAACTTTATCCAACGTATCTAAAAGCAGCCAGCCAACATCATTATACCTCTTAATTCTGCAAAACTCTGTGAAGGTGTCAAAAACACTGTCACCTAGAGCCTTGCTTTGTACAAGAGTATGATTAGGAGAATCAAATGGTGCTATTTTGCGTATCTCCATTGCCAACTCACGCCATGGACTGTCAGTGCCGTCTTATTGGAAATGGAGTCATTAGTGCCTTTGAATCTAATCAGAGTAGAAAACAAATTGTAAAAGCCCATTTTAAGATTGTTTCTCAAGAACCACTCCTGGTACCAAGTTGTATTACTTAGGGTTTGTGATGGTTAGGTTCATGTGTCAACTTGGCCAGGTGACCCAGCTGTCTGGTCAAGCAAACACTGGCCTAACAATTGCTGTGAGGACGTTTGAGGCTGGTTAATAAATCAACAGGCTGGTTTATTAAATTATCAGTCAATTGACTGCAGCTGTGACTGATGACTCACCAAAGGGCGTGCCTTCCAGAATGAGAGAATGCAATTGGCTGGATTTAATCCAATTAGTCCATTGAAGACTTATAAGCAAGACAGATAGAGGACCTTCACTTCTTCTTCAGCTGCCCAGTGAAGCATTTCCTGAGGAGTTCATTGAAGTTGCCAGTTCGTTTCCTGAGGAGTTCATCGAACACATTCATTGAAGATCCCGGTTCATTTCCTGAGGAGTTCATCGAAGTTGCCGGTTCGTTTCCTGAGGAGTTCATCAGACATCTGCTTTGGAGTTGACAGTTTGTTGATGGCTCTACAGAATTTGGACTCGTGCATACCCACAGTTGCGTGAGTCACTTTTACAATTTGATAATCAGAGACACCTCTCACTGATTCTGTTTCCGTAGAGAACCCTAACTAATACAGGGTTCTCTAGGGAAACAGAATCAATGAGAGATATCTATAAATATAAGATTTATAAAAGTGTCTCACACAACTGTGGGTATGCACGAGTCCAGATTCCATAAGGCAGGCAGCAAACTAGCAACTCCAATGAAGATGTTTGATGAACTCCTCAGGAAATGAACTGGCAACTTCAACAAACTCCTCAGGAAACGCTTCACTGGTCAGCCGAAGAAGAAGTGAAGGTCCTCTATCTGTCTTGCTTAAAAGTCTTCAACTGATTGGATTAAATCCAGCTGACTGCATTCTCTCATTGTGGAAGACACACCCTTCACTGATGTCATCAATCACAGCTGTAGCCAATTGACTGATGATTTAATAAACCAGCCTATTGGTTTATTAACCAGCCACAAATGTCCTCACAGCAACAGTTAGGCGAGTGCTTGCTTGACCAGAGAGCTGGGTACCATCACCTGGTCAAGCTAACCATCAGACCTAACCATCAGAATGCCCCAAGAGCAGCTGAGAGAGACTTTTGGAGAGATGCTTGGGAGCTGACAGAGATGCTCAGAGATGCTTGGAGTTGTGGACAGAAGGACATTTGGAGATGCTAAGCTAAGGATGCACAGGGGCTGAGAGAGGAGCTGAAACACAACCCAGGAACAGCAGACACCAGCCATGTGCTTTCGCAGCTGACACATGTGTTCCGGACGCCATTGGCCATTCTTCATTGAAGGTATCTGTGCTGGTTTGGATGTATTATGTCCCCCAAAACACCATTATCTTTGATGCAGTCTTGTGTGGGCAGGAAACGTATTGATGTTGATTGGGTTGGAGACTTTTGATTGGATGTTTCCATGGAAATGTGATCACTCAACTGTGGGTGAAATCTTTCATTGGATAATATCCATGGAGGTGTGGCCCTGCCCTTTCAGCATAGGCCTTGATTAGTTTACTAGAGCACTATATAAGCTCAGACAGAAGGGGCGAGCTTGCTATAGCCAAGAGGGACACTTTGAAGAATGCACATGAGCTGAGAGAGGAGCTACAGATGAAAGACAATTTGAAGATGGCCGTTGAAAGCAGACTTTTGCTCCAGAGAAACCAAGAGACGAAAAACTACCCAAGAGCAAATAAGAGTGACAATTTTGAGGAACTGCAGCCTAGAGAGGAATGTCCTGGGAGAAAGCCATTTTGAAACCAGAACTCTAGAGCAGTCACCAGCCTCGTGCCTTCCCAGCTAACAGAGGTTTTCCAGACACCATTGGCCATCCTCCAGTGAAGGTACCCGATTGGACATTTTATGGCCTTAAGACTGTAACTGTGTAACCAAATAAACCCCCTTTTATAAAAGCCAATCCATTTCTGGTGTTTTGCATTCTGGCAGCATTAGCAAACTAGAACAATATCCTCTTGTTGATGCCTTCGTTTGGACACTTTTATGGCCTTAAAACTGTAAATTTGTAACTTAATAAATCCCCTTTACAAAAGCCAATCCATTTCTGGTATTTTGCATAATGGCAGCATTAACAAACTGGAACACTCCTACAACTTTTTCCTCTTATAATTCCCAGTGTGTTCAATGTCATTGCTACATACCCATCCACAATCTAGGAGTAGCAGGAGTAAGTCATTATGACTTCTGTCTCCATGTCAAACTTGAATCCAGAATTTGTCATGTCAGCACCACATGTAGACCACACGCAGGAGTGGTCTCCTCTCAGTCCTGCTGCCCTGGCCTTGGTTTCAGGTCTAGGCTCCACACTGCTCTCCCTGCCTCCCCGCCTATGCACTCCTGTGCATCTTGCATCCTGCCACCAAAATCCCTCTTTTAAAAAACCAAATCTGGTAGAGCACTTCCTTGTTCAAATGGCCTCTGCTAGCCCTTTGGCCTACAAGATAAAGTCCACATGTTTTAGCAAACTAGTCAAGACTCCTTGAAAACTGAACTCAACCCATCCCTCACCTTCATCTCCCATGTGTGCCTCACCCCTGTCACATTCAACTGCCCTGGTCCCGAACACCCCATGCCCCTTCCTGGCTCCACATGTTACAAGTGTGGGCCATCCATGTGGAATGCCCTTGCCCCTCCATGCAGAAGGTCCTTACCCCTCTTCTCCTCCCGGCAAATTCCTTCTCATCTTTAATTCCCAGCTTAAATGTATTCTACTCTGGGAAATCTTTCCAGAACCATTCAGGCAGAGCTAGATGATACTTTCTCTGGTTCTCAAGACTTCCCTGACCCCCACCGCCCAAGTCTGGGTTAGGGCCCCTCCCGTGTGTTTATTCCATTGCACTGGGGGTCTCCCCCACCAGGCGGTGAGTTCCACTGGGGCAGGAGTCACATCAACATATTCCCATGGTGCTTGGTGCATCATTGTCACTTGATATTGTCAAGGGGTATTGAATTGGATTGTAATTACCTGTTCACACCTCTGGAGTTAGAGCTATGTCTAGCACCATGCCCAATGCCTGTTCTGTGCCAATCATCATTCAGCTCTGCATGATGAGTGCATGAGTGCATGAGTGCATGGATGAATGAGTGCATGCATGCATTCTGGGGATGGAGAATGAGCGAGGAGGGGAGAGTTGGCTGTGAAGAAGGAGTAAGCTTCCAGCAGGTGGAGACAAAGAGGAAAGAGGTTGCAGAGGAGGAAGAGTCAAACAAAGGAGGGTCGAAGAGCAGAGTGACTAAATCAGCCCCTCCCAGAGCTGGCCCAGGAGAGCAGGAGGTAGGGAGGCTGACCTTGGGGGTTGAAGGACAGAATATCAGGTGGGGGGTTGGGCCTTTACCCCACAGGTTAGACTGTTATTGTTGCTTTTGGAAAGAGCAGAAGTGAAGGATTGTGCAAGGGGGGCTTCAGGACCACCAACCCGACAGAGTGGGGGGTGCATTCCCCACAGCACGGAGAAGAAGTAGTGGGCACCCAGGTAGGAGACTTCGGCTGGAGGGGCAGCTAGAGGTGGCGAGGATCTCTGCAGGGAAAGCATGGGAGCCAGGTTTAGGACTCCGACGTGGATTGGACTCGGCTGACCACTGCATGACTTGGGGCAAAACCCCTACTGCTAACTGCTGTGTGCCTCAGTGTTCTCATCTGAAAAATGGGAATAATCAAATTTACTTTGCAGTAAGGGTGAGTGATGACACTTGCAAATCGCCTAGCAGTGTTCCGGCATATAACATGCCCTAAAGAAATAACAACATGGTTATTGTGAGTATTTGATGGCTGACCTGGTGGGAGGGAGAAAACCATTCCAACCTCTTGACATACTACTTAGGGGGGACTACTCTCTCTTCCCCCTCATTCGGAAAGAAAAGGATTTTCCCTTGGAGGTTGTTTATTTCCTTACTGTGTAGAATCATTAAGAACACCCATCGGGAAAATCACATGGGGGTGAAATCTAAACAAAGAGCCACCAAGTTTCACACAAGAGAAGCAAAACCTTGACAAATCACATTCTTCCCAAAGGGTACTTTGGGGAGCACTTCCTGACTGCAAAATGCCACTCTATAATCCATTGTATGAAAAGAGCTCCTCAGGGTGCTGTGCTTTGTTTCTTGAGCAATCTGCCACCTTGATTTACAGTCGCCTCTGGATTGCTAGGATGGTCCTTGACAATGTTGCACCACAATAGATTCCACGCTGGGCCATAGTACATTCCCCAAGTTTTGCATTCCAATCATGACAGGTTTGATTATTAATTTAATTATTGCAATTAATTTGACAATAACAACTGACATTTATACCTCATTGTTTCAAAGCATTTTCACATTCATTATCTCCTTTGGTCTTCACAGTAGCCCAGAAGGCAAGCCAGGCATGCGTTATTATTATTTTTTTGGCAAAAAGGCAGCTGTCAAGTGCAACAGATAATCAGGGAAGTGCGTTGGAAAGGCCTGACGGCAAAGCAGGACCTTAAAGAGGAATGGCACCCCAGGCTTAGGGGAAAAAGGACACAGGAGGACAAAGTTAGGCTTAGGGCACCGGTTATTTATTGGCTGGCTGATGACTACTCCCAACCCTTCGTATCTCAGCGGCAGCAGTCAGCTTTGAGGCAAAGCCTGCCTGGAGTGTTGGGAGAAAGTTCCTGGAGAAGATGGGATATGGACAGAAAGGGGAGAGTTTAAAGTATCTCTCAACAGACCAGATAGACCAAAAATGAATACAGATAGTGAAGATGTAAATAAGATAATTAAACAGGTCCCTTACATACGATATGTAATATATATAACATTATGTAAATACATAAATATATATTATATAATGTATACTAATATAATCTAGTATCGTGGTACATCATCATATCATTTATTAGATAATAATGTATTTATTACGTGCACATATATAAAATGTCTTTATATATGACTTTGTACCTCATAAAAGCAGGTATTATGTATTCCTTTCAAGCATATATTGAACGTCGATTAAAATCATCAGATATTAGGCCACAAGGAAATTGTCAACAAATTACAAAAGCAGAAACCCTACATGCTGCATTCACAAACCATAATGTGATAAAATTTGAAATGAACTGCAAAAAGAAAAACAAATCTAACCACTTGGAAATTCAAAACTACCTACTAAATATCTCTTTGGTTAAAGAGGAAAAGAGAACCGTTTTTGGAAAAACTCATTTTTGGAAAGGAACAGCCAGAGTATTACCTATTAAAACCCGTGGGGTGTGACCACAGCGGGATTGGAGGAAAATGCAGGGTAGCCTTAAACGCATGTTAGAAAACAAAAGGACCAAGACCAAGTAAAAGCGTTCAACTCGAGGCCCCGGGAAAAAGAACCCCAAAATGAACCAGGTCTTGCAGGAGCAGTAGGGTCCCGATGGAGCCGTTTGGAAGGCAACGCTCTCCGGGAAGAGGAAGCAAACCAAGTCGCTTCCCGTTCCAGCGCCGAGGGCAGCAGACAGCCCTGGGTGGCGACCTGTTAAAGAACCTGAACTTGGAAGATCCACAGTCCCGTCGTCTCCGAGGAGAGTCACGCCCCTCGTTTGTCAATCAGAGCCGTCGGCTGGCTGCTTACCCCTCAGAAAGGAGAGACGCGTGGGCCTGCGGGGAGGGAGGAAGGCTGCAAGGCCGTGACCCCCGGTAGGGGCTCCCGTGCCAAGGGGAATGGCGCGCTGAGTGACCCTCCTGGGTGCCAGGAGCCCTGGGTCAGCCCCCAGTCGGGTCACTCCCTCTCTGCGTGCCTCAGGCTCCTCAGGTACAAGAAGAGGGCAGCCTCAGTGACTCGCAAGGCTGAAGCACAGTCCCATGCCCTGGGTTGCTTGCGGAAAGCATGAACACCTGGCCCACCCCAAAGCTCCCAGGCGCTGCCAAGGGGCAACCAGGGCTGAGAGCACATTCAGATCCCTGCCATTTGGGGCTCTTCCTCCCTGGATGACCACATTTTCTTGGCATTTAGAATCACTGTAAATTCATTCTGCAAAATGTACATCTACAATGATTTAATTGCTCTTTACATTTGTATACCTGACAATTGTTGGATGAAGTAATTTTACGGGAGTTAACTCATTTAATCCTCACAGCAACCCTTGTTGGTGGACACAGGGCCTCCTTCCCTTTATTTTTCTCCAGAGCACTTTCACCCTCCAACATACCATATCATTGGTGTATTTATTTTTATTGTTTTTATTTTGTTTATTTCACTATCCCCTACGCCCACCCCACCTTAATGGCAGGGATTTTCATTTCTCTTGTTCACTGCTGGCACATAGTAGGCACTCATAAATAGTCATTGAATGAATTATAGAAGAGGGAACTAAAGCCCAGGGAGGCTGGGACACATGCCTGAGGTCACACAGCAAGTAAATGAAGTAGCTGTTGAACGGTTTCTTCTCTCAGTGCCTGTTCTTTGTACCCTTGCTCTGGGTTTCCGAGGGTGTCTATGATGTTAGGGGGAAACCAGGAGACATGAGGGGAGGGGGTCCAGCAGCTGAGCTGGTGTCTGAGTGGGCTAGCTGCCGCCAGTGAGGTGCTCCTTGAGTCCCTGGGATAAGAGCACAGGTAGGTTCCTTGACAAGAGAAGAGCAGCTTCCATGGAAACTTGACTAATGGCCAAAGGACTTAACTTGTAGCTTCTCATTTTCTTACTTCAGGAGTTCTGGGAATAGAAGTTTTTCCCTTGTAATTGCCTGCAAATTATTTGCACAAACACACTGAATCATGGGGTTCCTAAAAATAAGCATACAAATGAGGAAGCTGCCTGTAATTACCTGGGCTGCCTGTTTAAAGGGGCAGTTGTGATCATCGAGCTGGCCGTGGAGCTGGAAGAGGCCTCAGAGACCAAGCAGGCCAAACTGCCATTTCACAGATGAGAAAATGGAGACCTGGAGGGATAGAGGGCTTGCTGGAGGTTATGACCCCTGACTCATCCCACTTCACCTCTGCTCCTCACCCTCCACCCACCCCCCAGATGCTCTCGGAGGTGAACTGGGAATTAACACGCACACAGGACAGCAGCGCATGGGAAGGGTACTGTACCTTCCTTCTCCACGTCTCATCCCTGGGTCCCACTTGGAGCACGTCAACCTGGGAAAAAGCCACGTGGAAAATCACGGGGCACGTCCTGTAGAGAATCAAGAACTGTGGCTTCTGAGTCTTTTTGGCCTTTGCTACTCACTCCTCTCCCCGCAAGGTGGGTGAGTGGTTGAGGCAAGGAATTATGGCCTAGATATCTCTGCTTCCTCTTTTGTGTGTGTGTGTGTACTGGATTAATCAATGTGGACTTGGGTTTCTCTGGAGTCATGACTCTCTGTGCTTCGTCTCTCCTCTGAAATTGCATTCTAATTCTACATGACATTTGCTGGTTTCCCCAGCAACCATCTCAAAAGCCATAAACAGCAGATCAAGGCTGGGAGGGGAGAAGTGGGGCTGGACAGTCCTGGCTGGGAGATTAAACCCCAGCTCTCAGAGGCTAGTTTGTAGCATCAGCCTGTGTTAATAAGAAAGGGAAAGATGACTCATTGTATTTCCATATGTTCCATGTGGAAGAGGCGGTTTTTTTTAAGTTTTTAAATCTCCCAGCATCTAATATATATATATAGTACATCTGAAACAAGGATGGTTTGCCAGGTAATTTTATAAGCAAATTTATAAGTAATTTTATACGCAACTTTTAAAACTGTTTTGCATAAACATCATCAACTTTACAGAAAAAAGGAACACAGAAAGAACCACAATTATTTGCATTCCATCAGTTTCCCTTCAAATCATAATCAGCATAGTTTATATATGCCAGTTTCATTTTCTATTTATACACAAATCTTAATGTGTTGGAAATGCCTGTGTATCTGTATGTTTTGTGCCTCTATTACATAGCAACTTGGCTTGACTGTTCTCCATCATTTAGAATTGCAATCTGTTGCCAATCTTGTGGAAACAGTATGATTGATAATCATGTTGATAATCACGTTCCCTATTGCCTGATGTGGCACCTTAGCTTGACCTGTTCCTGGCTTGCCCCAAGAATAAGTTGACTCCATAGGGTCAGGTGAGTTCTGGACTGGGAGTTAGGAGGCCTCTGCCTTTACCTGGCAGCAAGGTACTGGTATGTTTCCTCACTTCCCTGAGTTCAGACTCCACGGGTGGAAAATGAGGGGAGAGTAGAAGGTCTCCAAGTTCCACCCAGCCCTGACAGAAGAGTCAGTGACTCAGGGCTCAGAGAATGAACATGACTCTTTGGCAACCAAACCACCACACGGCTTTCAGGGAACAGCTTTCTAGCTGCCACGTTTTACCACCCCCAACCACTTAACATTATAATTCTCCTGTTTGTCTAGCACCTTGCAAGCATTATCGCATTTTTAATCCTCACCTCAACCACTGTGAGGTAAGTATATTCTCTTCATTTGACGGAAAGGAACTGCCTCTGGCTGTCCTGAGAGGTTAAAGAAAACTGCTCTCATCTCTCAATTAGTTAGTAATGGAGCCAGAATTCGAAACCAGGACCGCCTGACTTCAAGACTTGTGCCCCACTCACACCCCCAGGAACAGCTTCCGGAAAAATCCTTAAGTGGCAGGATAGTGCCACACTCCTTGGTGTGGGGGCTCAGGGCTTCCCTCCCTTCCTCCGGCCCCTCCGTGGTGGACAGGTCTGCCTCCCCCACCACAGGGACGCTTTCTGGGGCCAAAGGGTGTGGCTTACCGTCTTTGGTAAAGAAGCAGAATTACAGCATTATACTTCTCAATATTTGTTAATAAATACACACTTCGGAGTTTTCTAGGAAATACAGTGGACTCTTAATCAATTCTCAGCCAACCTGGGGGGAAGTTATCAGGGCTTCGAAAGCACCTCACAGGCACCCAATGGCAAAGCAATGGACCCCTAACCAATCCCTTTCTGGAAATAAATTGAAAACAGGAGGAGGTAACTTCTGTCTGCTCCTGGGTCCCTCAATGACTTCCTGCCACTGGGGGCAATCGCCTCTGCCTCCTGGGCCACCGTTTCGCCTTTTGAAAGCACTGGGGTTGGCTTTCCCCTCAGCCCTTCTCTCTGTCAATCTATGACTATTTATCGAGAACCTACTGTGTGCGGGGCACTGAGCAGGGCTGCGGGACACAGCGGAATCCAAAGCGACAGTCTGCTGGCGGAGACGCGGGCGGAGTTTTCGACGCCCGCTGCTGTGTGACGCGGGGACACCAGCTTCCTCCTGGTCTGACATTCTGTGACTGTCGAAATCCCAACCTGCTCCAAACCCTCCCATCTGATGAGCGTAACGCCACTTTGAAGACATCTAGACAACTTCCCCGGAGCTCGCATGCGGCCTGGAGTATTTGGGAGGCTCCTTCCTCCCCTTTTGCCGCCTGAGGAGTCTAACCTGGACGATGCAGGCGGCCTGGTGGACTGGGTGCCCGGGGGTGCCAGAACCGGAGCCCCCAAAGGACCCCGGTCCGAGAGGGGCCCGGGGCCACCGCGGGGAGGCGCCGCCGCTCCAGCGTCCGGACCCTGGTGCCCCCAGCGCGGCCCCCGCTGCCCCGAGGCGGAGGTGGGGCGAGGGGCGAGCTCGGCCGCTCCCGGGGATCACCTGCGCGGGCGGGGCCGGGGGCGGGGTCCCGGGCGGGTAGAGGCGGGGCGGCTGCGGGGGCGGCTGGGACCTAGAGCCGGGAGTGCGGCGGGGAGCAGGCGGCCGGCGAGCAGGGCTCGTCCGAGGAGGTAAGAGGCACCTGCCGGCAGCGCTGGGCCAAGGAGAGGCAGGACGTGGGGGGACGAGGAGGGTCCCAGTCCTGTCCCCACTCCTGTTGGAGGAAGTGCCCGGTGTCAGCTCGCGAGGGCGGTGGTCTGGGGGTGGTGGGAGAGAGCTGGGTCACCTCCGGTGGCGATTGGAGATGGGGGTGGGTTGCGTACAGGTGGCCCGTGGTGCAATCGAGCTCAACTGAGCACCGGGAAGCGCGCCTAGAACCAGCTGGCATTTGAGGGTTCGTAGTTGGAACACCCAAGTGACAGTCGTTTCCCTGTTCCGCCCTTAACCCAAACCTCCAGCGAAGGGACTGGGACACCCCCTCCCTGGAAGAAAAGGGAGCTGATTCGGCCAGCGGGGAGGTTAGACGGGGCTTGGAACCACTTGGGATCCATGTTTGCCTCATCTGTGCAAAGGGCATCTTGACGGGTGGGACTGCTGCCCATGCAGCCGAGCCCCTCGGGGAGGGAGATCTGCAATTCCGTGAGGTGAAAACCCCACACCGGGGGAAGGAACCCAGGCGGCGGGTTCCATCAGATCAGCAACTTCAACAGACACATTTGGAGCAGCTTTTGGCTCCGCTCACAGGACTAGCTGCTCCAGAGGAAAGATGTGGAGACAGCTCTCTGGATGTCATGATGGGAGGAGGAGGTGGGTGTGTCAAATACAAGGATTGGCTTAGAGGGACGGAGGAAGCCCTCTAGTCTGTGGAGAATCTCAGAGGGCTCCCCGGAGGATGTGGGATTTTAGTGAGGCTGGGAAAGAAAGCAGAGTGATTAGAAATCCATGCTTTGGAATCAGCCTGGGGGTTGGAATCCCTGCCTCGCCCCTTACTTAACCAAGGCTGTCAAACTCAAGTCCCTTCATCTCTCTAGGGTTCAGTTACAATTGATAGGGATCCATTTCTCTGATAGATTAAGTCAGATAAAAAGTGCTTAGTACAAGGTCTAAGGCACTCAATGAACCTAAGCTATTACTACCCCCCAGACTATATATAGTTCCTTGGGAGCAGAGACCTGTTTATCTGGCTTACCATTGTATCCCCAAAACCAGCATGGTGCCTGGCATGTGGGGAGTCTCAATACATATTTGTTGAATGAATGAATGAATGAATGCAACCCTGGGAACATGGTAAATTGTCAACATGTGGTAGTGAATCTAGAGCTGGCTAGGTAGTAACAGATGGGTGTGGCTATAGGAGCCCTCAGTGGTCTAGGTGAATGAGACAGTGGAAACATAAACCCAGACTAGTAGATTAGAGGCCCTCCCTTTTTTTGGGGGGGGGGGAACGATGGGTATAGCCAAAGCACAGAGGTGGAGGGGGGAGCATAAAATCCTGGAATCCTAAATCCCAGCAGCCACGTGGGGTAGATGAAGAAGCTGGAATTCTAGGTAGATCAGATGCCTTTCTCATGTCCTCTAGGCACCCGCCCCACAGGCTTATAGGGATAAAGGGCAGGGAGAGCAAGAGAGCACAAAGGACCACAAGACCTCATGGGAAGGGAGGATGAACGGGGAGGAGGGCTTCAGGCACCCTTCGTGGGAGGGGTACTCCCTGTCTCATCCTTGCCTAGTCTCTGTGCTGGCTGGTGGCAAAGTGGGCCGAAGGGGGCAGCAGTGTGGTGCCAAGCCTGGGGGTGTGTGATGAGCCCAGCACACGGTGGGCACTGGGAACCACTGGTGCAGTGGTTTCACATCAACCAGCTTTTCCCCTTGGCCAGTGCTGGGGCCTCTGTCCCAGTGTAGACTGTGGACACTCCTGCCTCAGGCTGGGAGGGAGCTGATCCCTTGAGGTAGAGCCTCTCTAAGCAAAGTTAGGGGCTTCACTTTTTCTGACGCCCTGATAGGTCAACCGTGTTGGGGTTTCATCCGCCCAGGATGCAGGAATATGTGAGAAGCAAGGGTTTGAAGGGAAAGTGAGAGATTTAGGGGAACATGAGGCACTGCACCCCCTAAAAGTGCCAAGTTCTAAGCTTCTCCTTGCGGCACTGTCCATAACTAGTCACCATCATTTGTTTAATATCTGGGTTTCCCACTGGACTGGAAACTTTATGAGAACAAGGAGCAGGCCTGCCTCTCCCTCAGTCTCCCCACCAGCACAGTCTGGCATGTAGTAGGTGCTCAATGAATATTTGTGGAATGCATAAACCCAGGCTGAGGACTGGGGCTCCTGGCTCTGAGAGAGGAGAGCCTCAGTGCTCCTTGGAGAGCATTTTCTGACAAAAGTAACATAAGGACCACAAGTGTCTTTTTCCATTGTCCAGTCCCTACCCCCACCTTGGAGTGTGTCTCCCTTCTCACGTGTTCTACCTTCTGCCCTCTCTTCCACCAAGTCCCTGTCTTTTCTCAGGAAAGGACCTGCTACTTGTAGACATTTATACCAGAGGGAGGGGCCTGGGGGCTCTTGGTGCTTCTCCCAGGGCTGTTGCTCTACATGCCCCTGACAAATAGTCCCCCAGAAACCTACAGGAAAGCTGACCCCCAGCCCGTCACTCTTGGGACATAGATGCTATATTAGATCCCAGGGTCATGGAGTATTAGAGCTAGAGGGACCCTTAAAGGTAATAAAGCCCACTCCCTTATTTTAAAGGTGAGGAAACTGGGATCCAGAGAGGATGTGACACGAGGTCATGTAGAATTACAAGAGGCCTCAAGTCCCCTAATTCCAAATGCTTTCTCACTACAGCAGGCTATGAAATTCTTTGGAATTTGCAAATGCACCAACGTTTTTCTTTATTTTTCAATCTTCCAATTAAATGAAATGGAAGGTATAAAAATAAAGAAGAAAAGAAAAAGAAAAAGGAAAGACGGGATTTCACGTTGCCCAATAAAACTTCACTGATGATTAAAATAAAGATCCAAAATGACAAATATTCCTTTTGTTTTTTCAAAGATACGTGTTTGATAGTTGAAGAAAAATATCCCAAGTAGGAGCCTCTCTAGCTTGGGCTGAGCCATTGCTGGCCAGCCTGGGTTAAGTGCACACTTCTCTGCACACTGCCCTACGAGGGGCTCTGCAGCCAGTGTGTTTGTTTGTCCTGGACAACCTCAAAGCCCCATGCCTACTTCCCCTACTGCAGTCCCCATTTCCATCCATCAGGCCTTCTGATCTGGTGGTTTGCATCTCAGCTTCCGGCATCCCATGCTTTGCTTTGGGATCTGGCAGGATAGATCACTTCTCTTTTGCACTGAAATAAATGCCTGGTCAGAACTATAGATCCAGGTAGGCAGGAGGAGGCAAGAAGTGAGGAAGGGGGCTGATTGCAGATTCCTGAGAAGGGCTGGGGTGCAGGGAAAGCTGAGGGAGTGGGGCCAAAGCAGGGCAGCGGGGCTGGAACTTTGCATGTGGTTTGAAACTCCCAGGGGTAGCGGCTACACTTTGGCCTGTGGAAGGAAAAGAGGGTGTGCCAGTCTCTAAGACAGAGAGGTCTGTTCTCCCGCCAGCCTCGAGGCCTGCTCTGCGCGGCCTCCTGCCTGGGTCAGACACACCTGAGCTGTGGGGCCCCCAGTGGGGCTGCCAGGTCCTCCAGCACCTCCTGAGGCCTCAAGGATATGGGGGTGGGCAGTATTAGAAAGAGAGGCCTCTCAGAGACCAGTGCAAACCCTGGAGGACCACCATGCCTTCCTAAGTTGCAGCCTCAGGCAGTACCAGCAATGTGGATGGCAAATGAGCAGGAGCTGGAGCACTGTATCTCTGCTTTCAATCCTTGGAATCTTGCTCAAGCCAGGTCACCTAGCTGGGCCTCATTTTCCTAATTTATTAAACAGAGAAAATACTATCCACAGTCACCACTTTAAAAATGCTGGTTTCCCTTCCCCTTTGGAGAACTATCGGGGGAGCCTGTGGAGCCAACTTTTGGGACACACTGTCTCAAGATTTCTCACACAATTCACTCTTCATTCATTCATTCATTCATTCCACTTCTTAAGTGCTAACCCCCGCCTTGAGCCCTGCACTAGGAATCCAGAGAGCCCTTTTTGCTGCCCATTTGTCTGGTTTCTTGTAGACCCCAGCAGAGTGTAACTTTGCTTTGAAGCTTCCAGCTGTGGAGACCTGGGGATAGCTCTTATGTCTGTTGTGCAATAAAAGGCAATTGTGTTATTTGTCCCCCCACTACTCTACCCAATCCCATAACCCCCCTGAAAGTTTCCTAAGGCTTTGGCCTGCAGGTCCCAAAGGGAAACGTGGTTAATTCCTGTTTACTGAGCGTGTCCTAAAGCCAGGCCCCCCAGTGCTTAATGTCCCCCTACAGCATACCCAAGAGGTGGATATTATTATTTCCTGGTTCTCTCCTGAGAAACGAGGTTTAGAGAGATGAAGCAACTTGCCCAATGTCTCTGGGCTAACCATAGGCCCTAGGTAATTTTTTTTTTTTTTTTTTTTTTTTTGCCGGCTGACAGTTTATATTTATTATACAGACATTAATCACTTTTTAGCAAGGGAATAGTATTATTAGAATCCATATATATTTTTATTCTTTATATTAACAATGTAAATGTACAACTAGATGAATTTTCACAAACTGAACACATCTGTGGCACCAGCACCCAGATCAAGACATAGAACATTTCCATCACCCCAGAAGCTCCCTTGTGTCCCTCCCAGGTACTCCCCAATCAAAGGGTAACCACTGCTCTGGTTTCTAATGCCATAGATAGGTTTTACCCAGTTTTGAATCATGCAGTATTGACTCTTTTGTATCTGGCTTCTTTTGTTAAAAATCATGTTGTGAGAGTCTTCTATATTTTGCACGAATCACAAAACATTCATTCTTACTGCTGTATATATAAAACATTCATTCTTATTGCTGTGTATATATTACATTGTGTGACTCACCACAATTCACTTATCCAGCCCACAGATGAAGGCATTTGGATAGCTTCTAGTTTCAGTTTATTTCAAATACTGCTGCTTTAACTTTCTAGCACATGACTCTTAGTTAGACATATGTGTGTGTTTATGATGGGGTATACATAGGCCCTAGGTAATTTTGCCTTCGTGGTCCCCTTCATCTCTATATATATAAATATAAAATTGTAATTATATTTATGACTGGCATAAAGGTGTATATATTGATATTATATATTATAACATTTTCTTCAATCTGAAAGTTCACTTTCTCTTCTGATTTCGAAAGAAACAAAAACATTTTCATGGGCCCCTAAAAGTATTGTGGGCACGGTGCCTGATAGAGGTGTCAGCCCTGGAGCTGACAAGTACCAGGGCTGAGATTTCAGCCCATGCCCGTTGCTGTGTAACCTCCACCCTCCTCACAGTACTGACTTTTAGCAATTGAAAAAAAAGAAAGAGCGAGCAAAAAACTGGGGAAAAGTGACTAGTTATCTGAAATCTTTAGTGGTATTCATAGTTCTCTCTGGAAAATGGAACTTGGTTTGTTTGGTTTGTCCCCGCCTTGCTGCTTTTAACACAGATTTTCTAAGAGCCAAGCCCACTCAATCCTCTTTCTCCGAAATTCCAGACACCCTACCTCTACCTCTCTCCAGTCATAGATGTTAGTGGTAACCGGTTTGCCCAGAGGATGAAAGGGGATTTATTTGTCTTTTAGAAGCAGCTCCAAGTTCTTACCTAATCCCCGGGAACAATATCATTAATAATAATAATAATAACAATAATAAACATTTTTAGAGCTTCCAGTGTGCCAGGCATTGTGCTAATCACTTGACAGACACTGTCACCTGCAACCCTGCGGCTAGGGACTATCATCTCCACTTTGCAGATGAGGAAACTGAGGCTCAGAAAGACTAAGTGAGTTGCCCAAGTGGAGGTGCCAAGGTTTGGACCTGAGTATAACCTCCATGCGGGTAAGGACTGTGTCCTGTTTCCCACCATCTATCTCCCCATCACCCAGCACGAGTCCTTGGTGCATTCAAGCTTTCAAGAAATGTTTGTGGAATCAACGATAGTTTGACCGGCCTCAGAGCCTGAAGTCTTAATCTTTCCACTCGTCCTCCCCTTTAGGGAAGCTTATCTGCTTTGGGTCCCAGCTCTCTGTCTTGGGACAATTGCTGCCCACCCCTTTAGGGCTCCAGCCGCAGAGTAAGCCCTGCTGGAGTGAGGAACGGATCAGACAGGCAAGGGCTCAGGCATTCACCCCTCCATCCATGCCCCACTGCTGCTGCTGGCGTCCTACCTGAGGAGTCTACCTCCAGCCAGGGCTGTTCTCCCCAAGGATTTAGAGGTGAAGCCTGGCAGATATAGCCTGGCGAAGTGCCAGCCGGAAGAGCGGGGCAGGGGTAGCCATGTAGCTCTCTGCCTCCAACACCTCCTCTCTCCTCTCCTTATGCCTTTGGCCCTTCTGCAGGGCACATTACCAGACAGATGGTTGGTAGCCCCAGGGGGGACTTCAACTTCACACCCCAAATAATTAGACACCTGAAAAGTACATCTACTATAAAAGAAAGACCACAAACCAAGCCGCACCTACCATCTGAAGCATAATTATTGGAGCAGATGGTCACAATTTTAAAGTAAAGCTGGAAAATTATACTTAAGGAGACAGGGGAAGAAATTGGTAGAGTGCAAGAAAAAGAAGTCAGAGGAGAGAACCAAGTTGGAATATTAGCCATAAAAAATATGTTTAAAATAAAGGAGACAGTAGATGGGATAAATATCAGATGGATACAGTTGAATGAACTAATGGAGAGGAAGGTCACATTAAGAACTATCCCAGAAGGCAGCAGAAAAAGATACAGAAATAACAAAGTAGAAAGAAAAGCTAAACAATATGGAGGATAGAAGTAGGAATCCCAAAAGGAAGAAAAATAAACATAGAGAAGAGGAATTAATTGAAGAAATAATGGAGATTAAATGTTCCAGAATTTTTTTTAAATGAATGAAATTGGATTGAAAGGAACTCATAGAGTAACCAACAATAGAAACAAGGAAAAATCCACAGTCAAATATGGTGAAATTAAGACTGTGAAAGAACAGAGAGAAATAACAGATCATGTTCAAAGCAACAAGAATCAGATTGACATTATACTTCTCAATAACAACACTCCATACAAGAAGTCAAAGAATAACACTATTAAGAGAACTGAAAGGAAAGAACTTCTGATCTAGAATTTTAAAGCAAGCCAAATTGTCATTCAAACATGAGGTCATCATAAAAATATTCTCTGGCAAATAAAGCCTCAGAAGGTAGAACACACAAAGACCCACATTGAAAACACTCTTGGAGGAAATACTTAAATAATAAAAGAAAGAAATCCAGGAGATCCTGCAAGAGCTGTGGAAAATCTGGGTGTGTACGTGAGAGTTCAATGCAAGGAACAGAAGCAGCACTCAGCAGGTAGGAGGTAGGAGGGGATTTTATACACTTAAGACTGTTAAAACATCGGAAAAGATGGATTCCCCCAAGACACTCCAGAACCGGCCATATTGGGGCACCACGTCCTCTGCCTCTGCCACAATCAGTAAAATGGAGGAATCCTGTGGCTGCGTTGAAACTGCTGAATTCAAGGGCACACTAAAACGTTATGTGATCCAGGGATCTGGAAGCTGATAGGCTGTGAAAGCCAGGGTCTGGCTGCCAGTGTCCTCACGGCAACACTTGCTAATCTCCCTTTCAACAAAGAGGGGAGAACATTGAGTTCAGACACTTTGGGAAGTAACAGTCTAGCTAGAATTTAATGGTTTATTTCAGCAAGTGCCATTGGTTTTCTGTTTTTCAGAAGTGATATAAAGTTTCTTTTTAGAATAAGTTTTTATGTCTTAAAGGAAGAGTCAGTCCAGGGGTGCCCATCCAAAGCCATCATGATTATAAAATGAATGGTGTAAATAATTATTAGAAGAGCCCGAGGTGGAAGAGGTCCCTGTCTGAGGGAGGAGGGACAGTTGGGTCTCGTGGTCGAGGCGGGGTTTAAATTGCTGTAGGGTTGGGAAGAGAGCATGGAAATGAAGGCTGATATGCTGGTTATCTCTTGCTCTGTAACAAACCACTCCAAAACTTAGTGGCTTAAAACAACAATTTATTAATTTTCTCTCATAGTTCTCTAGATTGACTGGGCTCAGCTGGGCAGTTCTCACTCAGGCTCTCTCACATGGTTGCAGACAGATGTTGGCTGGGGCTTCAGTCACCTGCAGGCTCAGCTGGGCTGGGTATCCAAAATGGCGCACTCCCATGGCTGACTGATGACACCGACTGTCGGTGGGAGCGCAACTGGGGCTGCCGACTAGAACATCTACCTGTGGCCTCTCCATGTGCCCTGGACTTCTCAAAGCATGGCAGCTGGGTTCTGAGAGGGAGGTTCCCAAGAACAAGCATTCTGAGCGGCAGGAAGCAGAAGCTGCCAGCAAAGGGCTATGGCTGGAACTAGGAGTGTCACTTCCACCATATTCTCTTGGTCCAAGCAGCCATAGAACCCCCCTGGATTCAAGGGGGTGGAGAAATAGTCCCCACCTCTTGATGGGGGGCTTGGCAGGGTCACACTGCAGAAGAATATGTGGAATGGGGGATAGCCTGTGGTGGAAAATACCAACTTGCTACAGCTGGGAAGCACTGGTGAGTTTAGGCGATGGGAAGTCACTCATTCTGCCAGGTGGAGGTGGGATGTGGGGGTGGGGGGACAGTGCTGGTGGATAAGACAGACAAGTTCATGGAAGCCCTTGATTGCTGAGGCGACAAATTATTCTGTAACTAGTTTGAAGCAATTGAAGGTATTGGAACCACAGAGAGACACTGCACAGAAAGCTAAGCCCTTGGAGATTCCAGACTTCTAATTCCTTTCCCAGTGAGTGGTTCCCCAGGGAAGAGGCCAAAGGCTTTAGGTCCTTCATGTAGCATATCCCAGACCCAAGACAGGGTAAGGATCACACTGCTCCAAATCCACTAAACATTTATTAGGCATGGCCAGGCACTGTGATTCATAAACCACTGGACTATTCTGGAAGTTCCAGAATTTATACATTCATTCCATAGCTTCCAGACTCCCTCTTACACTCCTCATGGCCCCAGGAACCTTTGCTAGGAGAAATATCCCAGTCTTTGACTGGAAAAATATGATCATGGTCCAGGTCCAAGTGACATAGGAACCCAGGAGGGTGGGACTCACCCCTCAAGTGTGCATGGAGCTGAGAGGGGCTCTGAGGCCCATCGTCAGCAGCTGGGGCCTGGAGATGCAAGTGCATGTTCAAAACTGACCCATTCTCAGGTATCTGCTTAAGCCCTTCCCTTCTATGCAGCCTCTGTGCAAGCATGCATTCATTCCTTCATTCAAGTATTTTCTAAATGACAGACCCTGTCCTGGGTGCTGGCAGCATGGCCACAACTAAGGTAGGTTTGTCTCCCAGGGAGCCCCTTTCAGAATAGAACAGAAGACAGATCTGTCTGCAAATAACAGCACTCTCAGGTGGTAAGTGCTATACCAAGGTACCTACGAGATGCTGTGAAGATTCTCAGAAGAGACTGAGCTACTTGAGATGGGTGAGAAGGCATTTTTCTTGCAGGAAAAGCCAGCCAGCGTTCATAAGCACCCGCTGTATGCCTGGTCCTCTGCGAGGGGGTCGGCACACATCGCTAAGTGAGTTGTGTGTGTGACAGCCTCACAGGTGCCTGGGTTAAGTAACTGGCACTTGTTGTGGATAGTGAATATCTCATTTGATTGTCACAACAAGGAATGAGATGGGAGTCATAAAGCCCAGTCCACAGCCGAGGGAACAGGCTCAGAGAAGCTGAGTCACATGCTGAAGGTGAGGCAGGAGGGAGAGGGATGGGGGTCATATCTGGAGGGGCCCTGAGGGCCAGACTCAGTCATAGGAGGACCCCCTGAGGGCTCTGTGACCCAGGCCACGCTAGAATCTCCCTTCCTGGGTCACTTTCCCATGGAAACTCATCACCTATGTGCTGGCTCAGGACGTGTCCACGTCCTTCAAGGCAGGGCTGGGCCGGGAACACGGGGCTCTTGACTCCAGCCCAGAGCTGGCTCCTCACCCAGCTTCCTCCTTGTCACAACCTCCCTTTCAGGCTGCGGTGTTTGCTCAGAACCTGAGCCCGGGGGCAGAGAGCACAGAAATATTTATTTATGTCACTGCCAGCCCTGCCTCTTGGAGGCTCCCGAGGGGTGCCTCACAGAGAAGTTCAGTTATATAACCCTGAGTTGACACAGCAGGAAGGAAAGGGACATAAATTATGATTCTTCTTTTTTTTTTTTTTTTTCAGTCTTGGACACATTTTGAAGCTGGGTAGCTTGACATTCCCTTCTCTTCTTCAACTTTATTGACCAGGGGGCCTCTGGGGAGCTTGGTGTTTCTAGACTAGCCAGTGATTTTAATCTAGATTCAGGTGCGGCTGGGTGATTGGGGAGAAGATCTTCCTAGAGATGGGGCAGGGGAAGAAAGTGAAATATATTCAAGGGCTGCTGTGTGCCAAACATGCTGCTAAGGGCCTTATATTCATTATCTCATTTCACCCAAACAGCAAGCCCATGAAGGAAGTCCCCTCATGACCTCTACTTTACAGATAAGGAAATGGAGACCCAGAGAGGTTAAGTGCCTTGCCAAAGGCCACCCAGCAAAGCTGGAACTCAACCCCAGCTCCATCTGGCTCTAGCGCTCCTGGTTTTCAAACATCTCACACTGAGTCCAGTCCATGGGGACTCTTGCGTGAGCAGGAAGGGCCAGCTTCCCCCTGTGGAGCAATCCCACCACAGCTTAATCCCAACACATCCCTCATGTCTTGTCTCCACTGCAGTCCTCCCTGGACACTCAGCTCCACCATGCTGGGACCCTCACTGACCCAGCCCCTAACCAAATGTTACGCTTTCCTTCCTGAATCTGCTCTCTGCTCACAGTCTGCACCCCCAGTCTCCTCTACTCCCTCTCTCCTTCTCGGCTAGACTGTTATTCCATCCTTTTCCACCTTACAAAGTCCCAGTAATATAATAATAATTAATAATAATAATAATTCTCATTCATTTAGTAGAAGCAGCGAGGTGGAGTGTTAAAAGCATGGACTCTGGATTATTCTGCCTGGGTTCCACTCTGTTCTGCTACTTGCTGGCTGTGTGACCTCAGGCAAGTTACTTAACATCTGAGGTCTCTGGACCTCAGTTTCTTCACCTGTAAGATGAAGATAATGATACTCACCTCATAGAGTTTTTATGGGATGAAAGGAATTAATATTTGTAGACTGTTTAGAAAGTGCTTGGCACATAGTAGGTGCTCATTAAACATTTATTCTTATCATTGAGCCTTTAAAATATGGATCAGATACTGAGGTCAGATTCCTTGGGTTCATATTACCTCAATTGGTGACCTTGAACAAGTTACTTAATCTCTTTAGGCCTCAGTTTACTCATATAAAAATTTTAAATGGCAATACATTATGATTAGAGTAGATGAGACAAATCATTTAAAGTACGTACACCAGAGCTTGATACTTAGAATAAACTAAGTAAATATTAGCTATCATTGTATTACTGGGACTCAGACCCATGACTTCAAGAGTTTAACAACTATATGGTGCCACCTCCTCCAGGAAGGCGTCCCTCTTCTCCTGGCCCATTGCACAGCACCCTCTCGTGCTCTGAGCTCCTATGGCATTCATGGCCTCTCTGGTTTTCTTACTGTTGGATCTGCATCACTGTGGCAGCCATATGTAGTGGAAAATCACCAGTCCTGGTGTCAGATGATCTGTGCTCCATCCTTGCCCAGTGCTGCACTTCCACCAGCAATTATTGAGCACCTACTGTGTTAGTTCATTTAGCCATTCAGTCATGTCATTCAACAAATATTTGTTCTTACCTATACATGCCAAGCAGTGTGCTAGACACTGGGGATTCAGAAGGTGAATAAAAACAGACCCGGAGTCTCGCGTGGGAGACAGCCACTCATCAGACGGGAGTGTCTAACTACAAGCAGTGGTGAGAGAGGGTCATGGAGCTGTGAGAGTGCACAGCACAGGATTTGAAGTGACACTTGGGTTAAGTGTCAGAAGCATGCGGATGAGGAAAGAGTGCTCCAGGATATGCAAAGGCCTTGTGGCAGAGGAGGGTGACACAGACTGACCGGACCAGCCAGGCTCCAAGAGGGTGCACCCTGGGGGAGCTCGGGCAAGGAGGAGGCTGGCGGAGTTGGCAGGATCCAGACCCTGTGGGGCCTTGTCCATCATGCTAGGTTCCTGTGTTAAGTAGCCCTGAGTTTTTTAAAGATCATTGTGGCTGCATTGTGGAGAAGGCAGTTCCAGGGCCTAGAGCAGAGCAAGGCTGAGCCTGTTGGGAAGCAATGGCAGCAGCCAGGGGAGAGACCATGGAAGCTTGGATCTGCAGGGGGCTGATGACGCGGGGGATAAGCAAGTGAATTGGTGAGAAATGTAGGTAAATCTGAGGGCTTGGCGATGAGGTCGGCGGACTAGTGGCAGGTAGAGAGGTGTCAGGGTGACGCTGCATGGGTGGGGGTGCCATTTCCTGCAATTGGAACACTGGGAGAGACCAGATTCCGTGACGTTCTGGGGCAGCAAAAATCACCAAGACACAGCCGGGGCCCTCACGCAGCCAGCAGTCTAGGGGGGAAGCAGACGTGTGATCATAGTGACGGTGATGAAAATAGCTGATCGAGTAATCTGACACACTGTTCCAAGGACTTTATATGTGTGATATTATTTAATTCTCACAGCCACCAAATTAGCTTATAAATCCTTATAAATCCCCCCTCCTCCTTTCTAAATGAGAAGTGGCTGGTGTACTGGGCTGAATAGTGTCCTCCCAAAATTCATGCCTCCCTGGAATCTGTGAATGTGCCCTTATTTGGAAATAGGGTCTTTGCAGATGTAATCAAGCTAAGATGAGGTTGTACCAGTTGGGTCTTAAATCCAATCTGACTGGTGTCCTTATAAGAAGAGGGAAGTTTGGAGAAGGCCATGTGAGGTTGGAGGTGGAGATTGGATGATCCATCTATAGGCCAAGGAATGCCAGGGTTGGCCAGCAAGCTCCAGAAGCCAGGAGAAGCGAGGAAGGATTCTTTCCTGGAGCCTCCGGAGGCAGCAGAGCCTGCCGAAACCTTGATTTCAGACTTCTGGCCTCCAGAACTGTGAGAAAATGAAATTCTGTTGTATTAAACTGCCGAGTTTGTGGTGCTTTGTTAACAGGCAGCTGGTTGGGAAGGTCAAGCAACTGCCCAAGACCACACAGCCAGAAAGGGAAGGGCCAGGGCTTGGAGGCTGGCAGTCCAGCCCCAGAGTCTATATCATGGCACACGCCTGCACTGACAGTCATCATCTACATTTTCTAAGTGCCTACTAGGTGCCAGGCGCTGGGATGTCAGCTGTGAACAAGAAAGACAAGCAGCCTCCCCTCATGGAGCGTAGGGCTAGGGTGGGGGCAGATGGGTCACAAACAAGATTGTTTCAGCGGTGAAGAGGGCTAAAGGGGTAAGGGTAAATGCAAGAGATTTCTTACGGTCAGGGGAAAGGGGGAGCTTAGAATGGGTGATATTGAAACTACAATAAAATCGCACTCATCACACAATTAGTAATAGTTCAGAGGTAGGAATGAACAAGTTCAGCAGTGAGTATGGGTTAAACAAGTTCACAAAGTGGGATTTTCTTTTTTTCTTAATGAAACATTTGATATGAGCTTTTGAAGTAGTTGAAGATTTGGGTTTTGAAGTATAAATAGGAGTTTATCAGGCAGCTAGGGTTGGGAAATCATTCTAAAGAGAAAAAGTAAGAGCAGGGGCAAGTAATATTATGGGAGGCAGGGGGGGTTGTGTAGAACACAAGCCCTTTAGTATCTCTGAAACATAGCTCATAAGCTCCATGTGGGCTCAGGTGCCAGCCTGTATCATTTCCTTATTGTCTCAAGCATATAGCATGTCTCTAGCACATAGTAACTGATTAATGAATGTTTACTGAATGAATGAATACATGAACAAACAAACAAATGAGTCAATGTCAGCAGGGGAGGCAGCAAGGAGAGAAGCACAGAGTGTGAATCAGTGCTGTTTAATAAAGTGCAAGCCACATATGTAATTGTAAATTTTCTGGCAGCCACATTATAAAGGTAAAAAGGAACAGGTGAAATAACTTTAAATAATATATCTTATTTAACCCAATATATTCCAAATATTATCATTGCAACACACAATCAATTTAAAAATTACTGAGAGATTTTACATTCTTTTTGTTGTTGTTGTTGTTGTACTTAGTCTTTGAAACCCACTGTGTATTTTACACTTTCGTCTTAATGTGGACCAGCCACGTTTCAAGGGCCTAGTTGTCACACAGTGGCCTATGGCTACCTTGTGGGCAGCACGGGTCTAAGTGCCACCGGGCGGACAGGCGGGCTGAGGAGTTTGGACTTCATCTTAGCTGATGAGGAGCCATGGAAGATCTAGGTATAGGTGAGCAAGGTCCAATTTGTCTAGAAAGTTCTCTGGGGTGCTGATGAGTTTTTTGAGTGTGGAGAGAGCTTGTCCATCCTCTCCACTCTCGGGTGGCCAGGTCACACCAGGACATACCCCACCTGACCCCGCTGTGCTGTGGCTTTCCTGGGTCTGAGGCTGCAGTCCCTGAGCTGGACAGATTTTGGCTGAGCCCAGCATCTGCTGTGGCCTGTGGGTAAACAGATGTGGCTCTGGACAGCTCAGCGAGGAAATGAAGTGCCTGGTAGCATGTTTAGCAACATCCCTGCCTGGCCAAGCTCCCTCTGGGGCCAGCTCGGGACACAGCAGCCCCTGAGGCTGCCTCCCGCCCCTGCTCAGCCCTCTGAGCCCCTGCTGGGCTGGGTGCCCCAGCGCGTCCATCGCTCCCTTCTCGCACCGCTGTCCTGCTCATCTTTGTATTTCCCGGGAACCCTGACTCACACCTGCCTTCCATGTTCCTGCGCATCCTCCGAGGCTCTTCCGTATTCCCTCCAACTCTTCAAGGAGGGGTGGGTGGGGTGCTCGGAGGCACCTGGCTTGGAAGCAGAAAGCTGGGCCCCAACCCTGCCCCTGGTAGCTTTCTGACTTTGGACAGATGAGCTCTTCAGCCTCTCCAAGCTGCAGTTTCCTCGGGTGTAAAGAAGAAACTGGGATGTGGTGAGAATTCAGCAAGGCTGCAGTTGTAAAGTCCCAAGCACAGGGCTTGCACAGTGAGTGACCACGGTTTGCCCGTCTCCCACCAGCTCCCCCAGGATGAGACCCAGGCCACACACCGACCCCTGTTATAGGGCAGAACTGGTATCTCCCAGCCTCCACACCTGGGGTTCTCCCGGGCCCCGTCAGTCTCGAGGGCAGAGCCCAAGTCACGTTGCAACTAGAAGGTCTGGCAAAAACCACGGCCCCTGCACCCAGCACTGTGGGGTACAAGGCCTCGGTCTCCCAGGGCTCCGAGCTCCACGGTGGATTCTTCAGAGATGGTGCTGCCGAGGCCCAGCAGGGGTGGGGATGGCGACCGGGGTGGGTCAGTGCTGAGAGGACCCCTGAACCAATACCAGGGCCGAAGAGGGCCCGGCAGCCCACAAAAATGTTTTGATTTATTTTAAAATCAGAAGGAAAAAAAAATAACTTTTAGGGTAGAAGAAAATGTTTCCACTTTTTTCCTCACTTAAAAAAAATGAATTATTTAGGGCGTACAAGATTAATTCTTGTGGGAGGGGCCCACAAAAGTCAAACCACAGGCCTAGCCAATTCTTCACACGTACAAACGCATTGACCGGCCAGGGTACTTCATATCAGTTCTTACTCACTCTTTACAACCCTGTTGACCCACACACAGTTTTTCCTCCAATGAGGAAACTGAGCTCACAGAGGGTAAATAAGTTGTCCCACAACCGTGAAGTTAGAGGTGGCAGAACTGGGATTTGAACCCAGGTCCATCTGAGGTCATACACCTCATGGGTTACTCACAAGTTCCTCACTTTATTTAATTTAGTCCTCACAGCCTAACTCACTCCCCTTGAGGTGAGTAGTGGCAATGGACCACCTCAAGTCTGTCTCTGAATCCACACGAGGCCCAGGACGCCCTCCATCGACACTTGGTTGACTTGAATCCCCTTTCCACAGAAAAGAAGAGCGAAGCACAGTGTGGCATGCTTAGTCCTTCGTCATCCAGCTGCAGTGGAGTTTGGACTCCAGTGTGGGAATTCAGGCTTGCAGGTAAAGTTCCTTCTTCCTTTTCTATGGCCCTGCTGAGACTAGAGTCTCGGTGATTCTTTCTGCTTCTAAAAGAAGAGCTCACGTTTTAGTTCACAGAGGTATGTCTGGAAGTGAGCGAGGACACGAGGCCCCACTCCTGCCCTGTCTCCACCCGCCACCCACACCATGGCCGCCCACACCTATGGCTTCCTTGCCTTTCTTCCCACCTGCCCTTGTTTTGTCTGGTTTCCAGCCCAGCAAGCGGCTGCTCAGATCTGGGCGGCACCCACCTCCCACCTTCCAACAAAGCTAGGGGCTGGCGCTGCCCCTTGACAGGGCGGGGGGAAAAGAGGGGCAGCGGGCCAAAGCCAGGGGGAAGGTTTAAAGGAAACTGTGGGTCCCCCAGACAAACACCCCTCTGTGTCTCAGGGCCTATTGTGACTGGCCACAGGCCAGTGCTCACCGCAGGCGGCTTGAACGGCCGGGATTGTTCCCCTACCTCCTGTCCTCTCTGCAGTCCGGTGCCTGCCAGGCCCCTGCTTGGGCAGGAAAGGGGAGTGGTGTTCCTTCTGGAATGGAGGGTGTGGGAGGGAAGCAAGCCTGGGGAAAGGCAAGAGGCCTTGTCCTGAACCAAACCAGGAGGCTGGGAGAGTCACAAGCTGGAAACCCCGAATGCCAGAGCTGGAAGAAGCAGGTCCTGGAGGTCACTAGGCCCAGCTGTTCATTTTGCAGGAGGGCAAACTGCAAGAGACTTGCCCAAGGTCACACAGCAAGCGAGGAACAGAGAGGTAAGGCTCGAACTGGGCACTCCTAACTTCCAGCCCAGGTTCTTTCCCCCACATCAGGCCTCTGCCAGGGTTTTGGTGGGTGACCTGTTAAACAGGTATGGTGCAAGCTCCATATGGACCAGGTATTGAGGCTCAAAGACAGAATGTCACATGTTAAGATTACAGAGCCCTGGATTTCCTAGAATTGCATATGAAAATGCAGAGAGAGTTTATGTCCTTAACTCATTAATGACAAACACTTTGAGTTTAGCTAAGCCCTTGGAAAAGGTGAAGGAGAGGCAGAGAATCAAAAGCTAGAGCTCTGGAAGGGCCCGGTTAGAGATAAATGCCACAAATATTTGGAGTTTGCAGACGGGCATTGGCCTTGGCTCATCTTCTTGACCCAAAGAGGGATGTGAAATGAAATGAAATAAATTTCAGTGGCTGAAAGATTCCAAAAGGAGCCGAGAGGTCACTCTGGTGGGCACTCTTAGGCATAATATAGATAACCCTTTTTAGGTTCCAATGAATTGGAACAGCTAGCACTAAATACCTGAAACTATCAAACTACAACCCAGAACCCTTTGATCTTGAAGATGATTGTATAACAATGTAGCTTATGAGGGGTGACAATGTGATTGGGAAAGCCATGTGGATCACACTCCCCTTTGTCCAGTGTATGGATTGATGAGTAGAAAAACGGGGGCAAAAAAAAAAAAAGCACCCAGTGATCTTTTTTACTTTAATTTTTCTTTTTCACTTTAATTTTTATTATTACTTTTGTGTGTGTGGTAATGAAAATGTTCAAAAATTAATTTTGGTGATGGATACACAACTATATGGTGGTACTGTGAACAACTGATTGTATGCTTTGTATGACTGTATGGTATGTGAATGTATCTCAATAAAATTGAATTATTTAAAAAAAAAAAAACCAAAAAACAGGTAGCTACCCAAGAGCACTGGGGGGTCAGCCCACCTGGTTTCAAGGAGATTGTTTGTGCCCATTTGGGGTTTGTTTTTTTTCCTCCACACACACCCCCAGTTTTTTCCCCAGTCTTTACAGTTGCATTGTCTATACTATACAAAACTTAATTACAAAGTTCGATCTACAAATTCTTGATTTTAATAGGTGAGGATTAGAAATAGCTCAGAAACCTCCATTTGTGCTTTTTAGAAACTTAGGGCAGGTTCATTGAAAGCAAAGCTAAGATGGAAATGCAAGGGCCTGGAGGAATCTCACACCTCACTCACCAGCCTTTAGGCTTTAGGTTTGGTTCAGTTTGGTTCCTGCTATTGCCATTATTGGTTTGGTTTGGATGAATCAGAAGGGAACTCACAAAAATATACCGAATGAAACCTATCTCTGTCTGTATGATGTGGTGCATCTCTGGCTCTCAGTTCCTCCATTTCTAAAGCAGAGACAGTACGTTTCAGCCTGGGTTCCTCAAAATCCTGAGAGTCCAAGGAGTTGCCTTCTAGTGTCACAACCTGGGGTGTGGGGGTAAAAGAAATTTCACTGATTGGAGTGGAAGGGAGGAGTTTTGTTCCCTAGGCTTTTGGGGGGAGCTTAGTTTTCTATTATAAATGCATCCCCTAAACTCTGCAACAGAAAAGTGAATTTCCTTTCAGTCTGGACAAACACATCAGGAGATCCTTGGGTTTCATTTTTATCTCTGGGTGGGACCCCCTCCACCCCCGCCTCACCCCAGCCCCGCACCCTCCCTCCTGCTCCCAGTCGGGCTGGTTGCCCCCAGGCTGCTGCAGCGCACCCCTGAGCACCGCCTGGCTCCCTTCCTGCTGGAGCTGCCTGGTTCCCTTCCTGCTGGAGCCCCTGGTCCCCAGATCCCTTAGACTCCTCTTGCTCCGATCATTCTCCAGCTTCAGCGAGGCACTTCCTCCAGGAGCTTCCCGGGATAAGGTGCATGGGGCGGGTGGATTTTTTTGAAGCCTTGCACACCTGAAAATGTAGTTACTCCTTCCTTACACTTGATATTTAGTTTGGCTTGCTGTGTACTTCTGGGCTGGAAATTATTTTCCCTCAGAGTTTTGAAAAGTGGTCTCAGAGCTTCCAGTGTTGCCACTGTCAAATCCAATGCCATTCAGATTTCGTCTGACTGCTGGTCCTTTGTATATGACTTTTTAAAAAAAATCTGGAAGTGTGTGGGATCTTCTTTTTATGCCTCATGTTCTGAAATTTCATTTTGATGTTCCCTGCTGTGGGTCTTTCTTATTCAGTATGTAGGGGACTCAGAGATTCCTCTCATTCTGAATATTCCTATCTTTCATGTCTAGGAAATTTTTAGGTATTCTTTGCTTGATAATTTCTTCCCATCAATTTTCTCTGTGTAATCATTTCTGAAATTCTTATTATTAGGATGTTAGGCCTCCTGGATTAATCTGTTTTCACCTACTTTCTGTATTTCTCTCTTTTTGTTCTACTTGATGAGACATTTTCTCAACTATCTTCCAACGTTTCTATTAAATTTTTAAATTTCTTCTGTCATATTTTTAATGCCATATTTTAAATTTCTTATTCTCAGACTATCCCTTTCTTAAAGCATCCAGTTATTGTTTTGTAGATACAATATCTTCTCTTATGTCCCTGAGGATGTTATGGTTTTATCTTTTGAAGGTTTTTTCTGCTTTTTGTATTGCATGTCTCCGTTTGCTTTAAATGCCTCCATCTGTTAATTTGTCTGCTGTCTGTTCATCATGTTTGAGGCTTTTTTTCTCCCAATGCCTGTTGATCTTTGGCTGTCTGTTCCTATTTAAGAGTAAGACATGAAAAAGTCCCCAGGAAGCTTCTGGTTCAGGGGCGGGGCTTGGTGACTAATAGTTCCCCATAGGTTGATTAGCCAGGAACCCGGACATTTCATTGGAGGATTCTCCGATGTCAATCAGTATCTGTATTTTTGTGCTCTTTGGCTGGTCAGTTTCCCCAGCACTTAGTCTTCTAGTTTCCTTCCTGGCAACTAATCCTGACTCTCAGTGTTCTGGAAGCCCCGGTTAAGGGAACTGGGGGAGCCCCAGAAGGCAGGACTCAGACTTCCCCTCAACCCCCGTAGAGCTGTGCTTCTCCAAGTCAAATGCACATGTAAACGCCTGAAACTCTTGCTCAAATGCATATTCTCCCTCAGCAGGTCTGAGGCAACCCAAGATTCTGCATTTCTAACAAAGTCCCTGGAGCTGCCAGTACTGCTGATCCATGGGCCACACACTTTGGATGACAGAGGTCTAGATCAGCACTGTCCAAGAGAACTTTCTGCAGTGATGGAAATGTTCTCTATCTATGCTGTCCAATGCAGGAATGGCAAGCCACTCTGGGAGACTGAACCCTTGGCATTTGGTTAATGTGACTAAGTACTGAATTTTAAATTGTCTTTAAATTAATTTTCATTTAAATGTAAAAGACCACATGTGGCTATCACATTGGCTGGTGCAGGTCTAGTTCCTCCTGAGAGGTCTCGTTCTCTCCAGAGAGTGAATTTACCACAGTCTGCAGAGGGGGAGGAGGTCTGTGGCCATGAGGTTTCGGGGACAGGACAGAGAGGGGTGGAGATGAACTGCTACTTTTACAAACTTTCGTCTCCCTCTTTTCAGCCCCACCCGGCACCGCGTCTTTTGGTGACATCTGTTTTCACCCATTCCTGAGTCAGACTTCTTCAGTGCAATCAGCATTTATTGGTTTCCCACACCACAGGTTTAGGCTTTAGCCTTTTCCAAGTCCACTAAGTCACACTCAGCCCTCAGGCTTTTCAGCTTTCAAACCTGTCTTGACCTCTCTCAGACTTGGCTGTCTTCCCTCCTGTTCCCTTTGACCTTGTGAGTTTACACCTTTTGATTCCTTTACTGCCAGTTGCGTGGCATTTCAGGAGGAAGCAGACATGAATTCAGCCACTCACTTGCTGAAAGAGTTGGACAAGTGACTTCACTTCTCTGAGCCTCTGTTTCCTATTAGCAAAGTAAGGGTGAAAAGACCTGCCTTGCTATATTGTTTAAATGAGAAAACATATGTGAAAGCCCAGTGCCTGGCACATCATGCTTCTTGATGTTCGCTCCGTCCCTTCCTGACTAGAATATCGGGGAGGAATTATGTTCTTCTGTTACATTCACCAAGAAGCATAAACTTAACCTTGTGCCTTTTTTACCTCCTGGGGACAGTGGGACACCTGGAGATGTACGTGAGAGCTGAGATATAGTCTGGGAACTCTTGGGAGCTGGGCCCTTGGCGTGGGGCCCAAAGACTGGGGCAAATTGGAAGCCACAGGTCACATTCCAGCTCTCAGTCAGTCTCAGTTACAACACCCACAGGTCTATTCCTCCCGCCAACTCCTGGCACTGCCTGTGCCACCCTTTTGGCGCTAGGCAAAATCTGCCTTGTGACAACTTTCATCTGGGATTTCTCTATAAGCTCTCAGTACATGGAGCTTACAATATTTGTGGGTCTTGGGTTGGAATCTCCTTGAGGGACCTTTCCTTATAATTAGGAGGACCACAAAAAATCACAGAAATGGAGGGTGTTCAAGCCATAATTTTACATGGAGGTTAATAAGACTTAATATGTGGTGGGCCTAGAACCCAGACTTCCACATCCTCAGACATCTGCTTTTTCCATAGAATTCAGGCATCTCTCTGAGATCATTGCTGGGCTAGGCCTTTGGGGGGATGACCCCCAATAAACACTGATTCAAGAAAAGATTCTAAAGAAACAATTGTGTGTGTCATCCTCTTTGAGCTCTAAGAATGGGTTCCCAAGGCCCCTTTTCTTGTGTTTACATTAACCCAAGTGCAGTATAGATAGATTTTGTGCACAGTCTCTGTGATGAATATATTACATGCTGTGTCTCATTTAATTCTCACAGCAACCCTATGGACTTGTGACTATTATAGATCCTACTTAACAGATCAGAAAACTAAGGCTCAAAGAGGAGAAGGAAGCTGACCACGGTCACACAGCTAGGAAGAGGTAAAGGTCAGACTCTGATCTGATTAGTATCAAGAAAAAATGTTATTCCAGACATCTCAGGCCCCCTCTGGAGTCCTGGGTCTGGTTTCAGGTGTCATATTTAAGGGAGACACTGACACAGGAATGAGGGACCCCTGAGGGGCACCGTCACCCCAAGGAATGTTTGAAGGTACTGAGAATATTTAGCCTGGAGAAGAAAATCCCCAGGGAACAAACAATTGCTGTTTTCAAGGGCAGAAAGCTCCTGTACTTAGAAATAGGTTGAGTTCAACAGGACATCTGCCAGCCATTTGTTGTGAGTCAAAGGGACGTGCTACCTCCGACTGCTATCGCCACCTATGGGCGGGAAGTAAAATCGATGTTCTAGCTACCTTGATTCTTTCCATCCATGGATGTTGAGTTTGTTTCATACACAGAAGTGTGTTTACCTCTGACACACCATCATGCAGAAGAGATAACAGATTTACCTTTGTGGAGAGAGAACTAGGACCAACGGGTGAAAACTACAGGGAAGAAGAATGTTGGCTCCAGCACAAAGATTAATTTCCTGACCTTTAAAGCATGTTGATAACTCAAGAGCCTGCTCGAGAGTAGTGAGTTTCTTGTCTGTGGAAGAGATCAAGTCATGCTGAATCTCCTTTCTCTCAGGGGATGGAGAGAAAGCAGTGTTCCAGTGTTTTGGTGGAGGATTTTCACAGATTACCCCCTCTGAGTTATGGTTGGTCATTTGCAAACAGGTCTGCTGGGGGTAGTTGTGTCTTGGTCGTCTTATCCATGGAGGAACTTCGAGGCCAGGCAACAGGGAAGGAGGGTCCACTGAATAGTATATTTGAAAGTGGTTGAAATGATAAATGTTATATTGTGTGTATATTACCACAATAAAAATAAAAAGGAAAAAGAGGGAAGGAGGGTACTGCTGGTGCAGAGCAGTGGGGGAGACAGGTGGGGTCTGGCAACGGATGTCTTCCAGCCATGGCTCTTTCACTTGACTAAGAAGAATCAGGGAAGGGTGGGTCAGAGAATAAATGGTCCTGACCTCCTTGCCCCTTCGCCACCTGTCCTAACCACTTCCTTCCACCCTGGGCCATTTGTAAACAACCCAAGCTCCTTGCAGATTCTGTCAATGTGATTAAAGCTCAGTGGAGGACAGAGGATCAGGGCATGGTCAAGGGCAGGGACCAGTCAGATAGGAGTCAGGGCTCTGGCTCTGCCTGCGGCTTTCCACCCTGGGTGGGTGTCCTCCTAAAAGCCCCACACTGACTAGAGCCCTGGTGCTGGGCCATTTGTACCTGGCGAGGATTTAGAGAGAAGGGACTATGAAATCAGACAGGCTGCAGCTTATATCCTAGCCGGGCTGCTTATTTTCCTTGTGAGCTTCGGTCGGCTTCTTCTCTCTGAGCTTCAATTTGTTCGTGTATAGAATGGACACAGTGATTGCATCTTGTGAAAATTAAATGAGACCTGGCACATAAAGCACTGAGTCCTGTGCCTGGCATATGGTTTATTATTATATAAGTTATATATATAATATATAATATTTTTATATAAATTTACCTCTGCCAGTGAAAACTGGCTTCACCCTCCTACACTCTCCCCCGTTTTCTATGGCCACGGGCCCCAGCCATGGACACATTTGATACTGAAATTCCCTTGCTGGATCTCACTGGGTTAGCAAGAGTGGCTGGGGACCCTACACATGAAAACACCCACATCCTTGGCCATCATTGCTCCATCACTCTCCCTCCCACCCTCGCAGATGTGGCAGGAACAGAGATGTAATTGGGAGCCCTCAGTCCTGAGATGAGGCGAGGTGTGCTCTGAGATTATTCACCATCCCCCCAAAAGAAGAGAAACTGGGCCCATTCAAAAGGGTGTCTGCCCCTGGTACTTGGCACCCAGAGGTCATCCCTACAGGACTGTGGAGGAGCCTGTGTCCTGGAGGCTGTGTGTGGGTGTGTATGTGTGTGTACACGCATGTGTGTGTTCCTGTAGTGCTGCTCATGCACCTGTGCAAAGGGCAGGGTGGTGCAGTGGGAAGGAAACAAGCTTTGAACTCTGCAAGGCCTGGGTTCGAACACCAGCTCTGCAGCTGCCCAGCTCTGTGACCATGGAGACTTGACTTTATATCCCCAAGTCTCAGGTTCCTCATTTGACATGAGGGGAGCGTAAACCCCATCTTATACTTTGCTAATTAAATGAGGTCATGGATTTAAAAAAAAAAAATGTTTGGCACAAGGTCTCGGCACTTGACAGGCACTCAGATGGACGCTTCTGTCATTGTTTGTGCACTTTGGTTTAATGGTGGATGTGCCCAATCCATGATTGCACTGCATGTCTCTCTCACTAAATGATCCTTGATCACCAGTCTCCTTTCTGTTTTCAAAAGGAAATGTAAGAAAAAATCACCAGCAAGTCTTGTCAGTTTGATATTGGTTGGGATAGAAGCGGAGGGTTTAAGGAAATGCACACCAAAACTCTTTATGTGCAGGGATGGGGGGGTGTCTCTCCTTGGGGGCAGAGATGGCGACAGGGTGTTGGAGAGGACCTTCCTTCCAAGTTCCATTTGCCTGACTTACTTTTTTTTAAAATTTTTTTCCAGTTTACTTTTATAGAAAGAATTTCTCCTTGTTTTTTGCTCCATGTCCAACTGTCTCTAATTTAATTCAGCAAATCTTTACTCATAGCCACTATAATACTAAGAGCAACTGTTTGCTGAGCACTTGAAAACACTTTCCACACAGAAGAGCCAGACTGTGCGCTGAGGGGAGGCCAAGGGCTATGAAAAAGAACTGCAAATACTTACTGCCCCCCAGGAGCTGACAATGTAGGTGGGAGGTTAACTGCCAGACGAGCCCCTGAGATGATGGCTGTGGTCGGGCCTGTCTGCAGAGCCCTGCTCTGGGAACGCAGAGAGCAGAATTATTAATTCTGTTGGGGTGGGCACCTCCTTTGGAGAGGGGCGACCAGGCTGAGTCTTGAGGGGTGTGTTCATTTTGCTGGGTGGCAGTAGTGGAGCCTGGTAGACCTGGGCCTGGTGAAGATGGTTGAGAGGCAGGAAGAAAAGTTGGGGGCTGTGGGGAGGTCAGGCAGAGCCATGTGGGTGGCCCAGGGACCTGCCCTTCTTTGAGATCCCCTGAGTCAGGGGAGGCCTGAGGACTGGGCCTCTGGGAGGAGGGGACAGGCAAGGGCAGCTTCCAGGCAGGGCCCCAGGCTTACAGGAGGGCAGAGAAGGTGAAGGCAGAGCTCACCTTATGGATCAATAAGGTCAAGACACAGAGGACCACTCTGAGGCTGCAAGGACCACAGGGGCAGACCACAGCCACCAGAGCCCTCAGTCTGGATGCAGATGACCCTGTTCCAATAGATGGCACCAGTGGGGTATCGACCTGTTTCCTTCAGAAGCTGGGAGGGTGGGGGAGCTGCAGCCCACAGTGGGGACTCTTAGGAGATTCCCAGTGTTGGGGTCTGGGGAGGCCAAAGCCTGGGGTCATCAGCCCAGTGTCAGCAAAGACCAGGAATGTCGGGGGAAGATGGAATGAGGGGGGCTTGGTCCCCCGTGACAGCAGCTTGGCAGAGACAGGTGTGGGTAGCCACAAGCCTCAAAACTGGGGGGTTGAAACAGCAAGTCAAGGGCTTTCACAGCCAGGTAAGTGTGAGCAGCGGGAGTGGCTGACTGATTTTGAGCCCAGGACTGATGTGACAAGCCTATAGCCTATCTCCCCTAGAACGTAAGCTTCTGAAGGCAAGGAGGAGGCTCTCATTTCACTAGTATATTCCCAGCATCTGGCACAGTGTAGGTCACTTAGTAGATGCTCAATTAATATTTGTTTGATGAATATGTAGAAACACAGTATATACAATGTTTATGGATATAGACATACGTAGCAAACGTTTAAAACTTTCAGGAGAAGAATATATACTAACATCAAAGTAGTAGTTATTTTGGGACAGGGAGGAAATGGGGTTTGGAATAGGGAATAGGGACTTCAGCTATGTGTGAAACTTTTCAAAAAAATAAATATGACTGTAAACATTTGTTAAATATAGGATAGGTACATGAAGTTCTATTACAGGCTTCATAATTTAAAAAATGTCTTACTTTTCAAAAGGAAATAAATTTACAAACGAATATTTTTTAAATGTGCAAAATAACTCTTTTCCAGAAGGTGGATTATGGCTTCTTAGGATTACAAACAGGCCTACATAATGCTTCTCTTGATGCAGATCCTTCATGGGCCTCCAGATCATCATCAGCTGTATTAAGTGTTACTCTAAAATAGTGGTGCAAAACCTGGTTTTGTTTCCCATTTCTTGCTCCCCTTTTTTATATCATTGTGCCTAAAACATAATTCTAGGTGGAGGATCTCAATACTTCTTTCTGGTTTCACATTATCGTATTAACTGCATACCTCCTTGCTCACTCCTTAAGTGTAGGATTACAGGACTGTGAATTTTGATTCCTGGTGCTTAAGGAAAGAAGATGCACTGTGCAGTCAGAGACTTATGTTTGGGCCCCAGCTCCATCTCTTCCTAGCTGTGTGACCTTGGGCAAATCACTGAGCCACTTCTCAGCCTCAGTTTGCTCAACAGCAAAATATGGATGCTCCCTACTTTTCAGCTATTGAGAGAATCAAATGAGATAAGAGAGTGAGTGAAAGCACTTGGGACAGATCCTGGTGCATGGTAGATGCTTAACACACTTTAACTCTCTTCCCCATGAGAGCTCAACCTGACCTTTGTTTGCTCTCCTCTCCCATTGGCCCACCCCAACCATGCCCATCCTTCAAGGCCCACTGACATTTATCTCCTCTGTGAAATCTTTCTTCACAACCCAGTGGCTCATGACACTGATTACTTAATGATCATAGTTAAATTTTCCATCTGCTTATTTTTCCCCCTTAGATTGGAAAGCTTTGGAAAGCAGGAACACCATTTCAGGCATCACCGCAGGGTGGTGAAAGGACCACTAGACTGAGAGGTAGACATGCTGGGTTACGTTCTACTAATTATACTTGGGAGCCCCACGTAGCCTTTTGGGCTTCAGTTTTATCAGTAAAAGGGCTGCCACACAAGGTTTCTAGAAGATCAGTTCAGACATTCTCTGTGAAACATATTTAGGAGTTTAATAAATACTGTTAATGAAGTAAAACTGCTTTGAACACTGAGCTTCTTTACAAACGTTGGACATTATTTTCAATTACCACAGTAATTGTATTTACCGTCTGCTAAGAGAACAGCATGTTTGAATATTTTCCAAGTCATCCAGATGAAGATCCGAAAGGCATCATCATACACGGATAATAAGGCTTACTCTGGATTTAAACAAAATTTCTTCTTTCCTCTCAGCAGGATCAAGATGACCACAGCCACCCCACTGGGGGATACCCCCTTCTCGTTGAACGTGACCACCGGGGGAGAAGACTTTCTGTATCAGAGTAAGGTCAACTTAGCTTGGAGCCAGGGAGGGATGACCGTCCCTGAGTGTCACCGTTGGCTCCCGGGCAGGACAAATGGCACAGTCCACTCCTGGTGTAGAGGTCAAGAGCGTGGGCTCTGGAGACAGACTGTCTGGGTCTGAGTCCCAGCTCTGCCACTTGCCAATTGTATGACCCTGGGCACATTACTGCACAGCTCTGTGCCTTTGTTTCCTCGTCTGTAAGATGGGAACATTGACTGAAGCTCCCTCATAAGGTAGAAGTGAGGACTAAAAAAGATACTCCACGAAAGACCTTAGAACAGCCTCAGGTGCATATTAAGCACCTACTGACTATTAATAGGATGATGATAACCATGAGTCTGATTACTACTATTAATATTATTTTTATTAGAGTGTCTTGGAGACTAGAGGGCAATGGGAATTTGAATCTCTTGTAAGATATCCCTAAATGGATCACCTTAAAATGTAAGTACTTTGAAACTTTTTGCAAGGCAAAAACATCTCATCAGCTTATGAGGAAGTCAGTGGATATCAGTGGGAAGAGTTAGTCCTGAGGAGACATTTGCCAGGAACAAGAGGTCACCAGAAGTTAAAATTTGACAACTCTTTGGAAAACCAGTGGATTGTATAAGGGGAAGTTGGGGGGCATTTCAACTCCATTTTATCCATTTCAGTTGGCTACGTACCCACCTCTGTCTATGGAACAAGCTTCCTGACATCTACGGGGTTCTCCTGATAAACAGCTCCACTCAGCTGGAAAGCTGTCCACCTGCACCGGGTCTCCAGGCCGCTCCCTTGGGTGTCCTCTGGGGCCCCACCACCAGGAGGGCTGGCAGGCTGTGATGCAGGCAGGATATGTCTCCTCCACGGAGACCCAGACGGGTGGGTTGTCCTGCTCCTTGCTGGTTTGGGAGGCCGACAGACCTGCTGAGGTCAGTCTCAAAACAGCTCAGAGGGGAAATGCAGGGTAGACACAGTCACTGGCAGCAACAGGGCAGTGATTCTGTTTTCATTTAACCAGAGCAGTGGTTCTCAACTGAGGCCATTTTGCCCTCCAAGATAAGGTTCCCAGAGTGAACAAATAAAAATATAGGATTCGCAGATAAATTTCAATTTCAGATAAACAATGAATAATTTTTTAGGATGAGTATGTACCATGCAATACTTGGGGCATATTTATACTAAAAATTTATCCATTGTTTATTGCAAATTCTAATTTAACTGGGTGTCCTGTATTTTATCTGGCAACCGTACCTCGGGGGAATATTTGCCAATGTCTGGAGACATTTTTGTTTGTCACAACTGGGAGGTGAGGGAGTTGCTACTGGCATGTAGTGGGAGAGGCTGGAGATGCTTTTAAACATCTCATGGTGCACAGAATGGTCCACCACAGCAGCTGAGGTTGAGAAGCCCTGAACTAAAGCAGCATCACTGGACTCCCCAGGAAGGAAGAATCCAAGTTACTACCTAATGAATTTCCTGCCCCCTTCTTTTTTTCCCTCCAGTCTTTCTTCCTATGAATATTTATACATAGAGTTTTTAAAAATAAACTTTTTATGAAAGTATTACATATATTCAATAAAGTGCCCAACTCATAAGTGCACGGCTGGATGAATTTTCACAAGGTTGACTCACCTGTGTAACCAGCCCCTCCACTCAATATGCAAACCACCACCCTTACAGGTCCTGGGGCCCCTTCCAGTCACCACCCCCACCCACCCAAAGGTAACCTCTGTTCAGATTTCTACCATCACGGATTAGTTCTATCTGGTTTTGAACTTTATACAAATGGAATTATATCATATGTGCACTTTTGCATCTGGCTGCTTTTACTCAGTATTATGTTTGCATGCACATATTTTAATGGTTGCTACATAGTATGTGCATGTGTTATGGGTGTGTATATAACACATGCTGTTTTCTACACTTTATATCATCCCACGTGTTCCCCGTGTTACCATTGTCTTCATAATCATCATTTAAATTGTTGTATACTTCATGGGAATGTGTGTCATGCCTTATTCAACCATTCCCATATTTACAATATGAATAATGTGATAAACATCTTCATCATACAGCTTTTTTTCTGTATTTTGAAGTGTTTACTTAAGATAGGTCTAAATTATGGACATTTTATGGTTATTGATATTTTCAGTATTGATTCTGACAAGGATCTTGGTCTTCATCTTAAAATTAGTTTGACATTGGGACTTGGAATTGGTATTAAAATTAGAATCTGAGATATTAAGCTACAATGACATTCACCCTAGTCTTGTTTTTACTAGCAAAAAAATTGAAAATGACATACATATCCCCCATAGGAAATTGGGAAACAGATTATGGTACACCCAAACAATGGAATACTATGCAGCCATTAAAAATCATGAAAAAATGTGTCATTACATGAAAAGATGATCATGATGTTGTTACCAAATAATATATGGAATATATTTCCATTTTTATAGGGTGAATAATTTTCCATATTTAAGGATATTTCCTTAAGATGGGTTTTCAGAAATAGTTAATAAACTTTTCAACAAGGATAAATGGATAGATATTTAATAGGCATATATACATATACATGAACACAGAGGTGAATGTACATATGTCTAGAAGATAATGGTTCTGGGGCAATGAGGTTTTTATCTCCCTCCACCCCTCCTTTGTTTTGGATTGTATTTATATTTTCAAAATTATTTACAAAAATCACATATTACGTTTTTACCAAAAATTGCCAAAAATAGGAGAGGTGTTTTGTTTGTCAGTTTCACAAAAGAAAGTTGAAGCTGTACTGGAGCCGATACCTATCGTTGGGAACCGGACTTGGCGTAAGGCAGAATCCTGGCAGATGATATGCCAGGACACAGCTGAGGTCAGCAGTCAGCTTTCCAGAACACATCCTTCTCTCCTCCTTCCCTGGACCCAGTAGGGGCTGTCTGGTGCCAAAGTAGCTGTCCCCTCTCAGCCCCTCCGGATGCTTTTCTGCATTTCAGTGCACACCTTCCCATCTCCTCTCCTCTCCTCTCCGCAGGTTCTGGAGCCATCGTTGCTGCCATTGTGGTGGTGGTCATCATCATCTTCTCTGTGGTTCTGATCCTGCTGAAGATGTACAACAGGTACGGATGCCCTGGGCAGTGGAATGGTCTGGTCCCTCAGCGAAGTCAGAGTGAATGGGAACTTGCATTTGTGGGGTGGACGCCTGTTGTGGGTCCAGCAGTGGCCGTGAGTCCACCATCCAATGCTCTGACCTTCTGTGGGTCCTTTTTGGATGTCTGCTCTGCTGGAGGAACTGTAGAGTGACCAAATATTTGTGAACTTGCAGAAATGTTTTTAAAATATAATAATAATAACAATAATAATAATGGCCTTGAGCACTGTAGTAAACACGTGTATGTGATTTACAGATAATATGGGAATGTTTCAGTCCTCTTTTCTTGGGGAGCCCTCTGCTAGATTATACTGAGGGGTACACATGCATATTTGAGGTGACAAATACTTGAAGGCACATAGTCCCTGACTTCACTTTTTAGGACAAAATAAGGGAAAAGAAAATAATGTAATTTTCACATGAAAAATAAATTCATTATGTTTTATGTGTTATCACCTTTCAGTCACAACTTTGCTAGGTTATTCTTTTCAGGGAAGAAATCAAAATAAAAAATCTCACTTAAAACCACATCATAGAAGACCTGAGAGCCAGCCATTAAACATATATGTATTTAATGTATATATTTAATATATTTATGGAGAAGTATAATTATTGATGAGGAAGCTGTTTACAATATTGTCCAAGTTTACCAAACATTATGATTGTACACGTGGGTTACACACACACATACCCAAGGAAGCTTCGAAGGGTACACAGCAAAGTGTGAACAACTAGTATGTCTGCATGGTGAGATTGTGAGTTTGTTCTTTTGGAGGGTGGGGTGTTTCCTTATTTTTGAGTAGTAATCATGCATTGATTTTATAGTAGTATTAATACTATGAATAAAGGCAGCTAACATATACTGATTTACCTCTTAACATGTGCAGGTATGGTTCTAAGCTCTTTACATGTGTTAACTCATTTAATCCTCACAACAACCCCACAAGATGGGTACTACGGGTATCCCCAATTCTATAGCTGTGGAAACTGAGGCACAAAAATATTAAGTAGCATACCCAAGGTTACTAAGCCCTAGCTGGCAGAGTTGGGATTCCAACCCAGTTCATGTGGTTTCAAAGTCAATGTTGCCACCATGACATGTAATAATAATAGTAATAATAATAATAATAATAATAAAAGTTGCTCTTAAAAATCTTTAGGGTATTACAATATGGGTCTATCCCAAACCTAGAAGGGGCTCCAAACCCCAACACCTGCCCTTCATTCCTCCTCAGTCATTGCCGGAGCTCTAAGCCCCTTTTTGAGGGTGTAGTTTGGGTAGAGACCTCACTCATCCCACCCTGCTCACGCTGATGCCTAGGCTGGGGGTTGGAGACCTGAGCTCAGTCTTTGCTCTGTCAAGACAGGCAAGTCACTGGACCTCTGTGCCTTGATCTTGTCATCTTTAAAATGGAAGGATTGCAAAGTGTGATATTTGCATTATGGTTATATCAGAGTATGACCTTGTTATTAGGAGAACTTAGAGGTGAAGTGGCGTGAAGATTGCAACTAACTCATAAATGACTCACAAGTTTTAAAATATGTGTATTGTGTTTGTGTATGTGTATGTGTGTTGATAAATGGGGAGAGAAAGGGAGAGAAAAAAGCAAATATGGCAACATGTCAACAATTGGTGAATCTAGGCAAGAGATATTCTGGTGTTCATGGTATTATTCTTGCAACTTTTCTGAGATTTGAAATTTTAAAGAATTATGACATGTCAACAAGATGAAATATCATGTTAGAATGTCATGTGAGAATTAATGCTTATTGATAGTTATTCAATTTATGGTATATGAAATGAAAATAGGATATATGTTTTAAGTACATTCTCTTTTCAACTATGTAAAAGTTCTTAAATATTTCTAGCAATAAACTTAGCAGGTGTAATGGGGATTCAAAATTTAACTCACACTACAACTTTGAACAGAAATTGTAGTATCTTCTTTTTGTCTTTAAGATAACCACCTATCTCACACTTTACTCATTAAGGGGAAAAAATAAAATTAACTACCTAATCCAGGTTAAATGCAAAAAAAATTGAAGTGGTCAGACTAGCTGATATCTAAGGTCACTTCCAGTTGCAAAATTCTGTGGCTGACAATTAAGCAATGTAATTTAATGACGATCTACGTTAATCTCTTCACCAGAACTGTAGTCACAGAGCCCATTCCTCTGGGGGAAAGGCTCCACCATGGCATATGTATCTCATTACAGGAAAATGAGAACCAAACGGGAGCTGGAACCCAAGGGCCACAAGCCAGCCTCCCCTGCTGGCCTGGGCCCAAACAGTAACAGCAGCCAACACCCTGCAACGGTGACCTTCGGCCCTGTCGACGTTCACGTGGAAGATCGGTGATCCCCACCCTGGCACCACCTCAGCCACTGTCCCAAGGACCCTCTCCAGAGTCAAGACCAAGAAGCATGCTTCTCCTCTGGCAGTTTCACATCGACAGAGGCATCTGTTACGCAATATCTGATGCTTCTTACAACCCCCAACCCCTTCCTGCCCTGCCCCACCCAACTATGCTCATATCCCTGCGGCCACCCTACCAAAAAGCCACAGAATTTTCTTTTGTCACCTGGCAAGGTAGAGCTGTGTTGGGAATCCACTAATGTGGGTTTGATAGACAGACAGACATAAAGGCCAGGAGTCTTCTGTTCAAAAATCAGGGACAGGGCATCCTTCTCTGAGAGTCTCATGACAGGATGTGCCAGCGGGGCCATCTCAGAGTCAGTGAGCTTTGAAGAGCAAAGTATTCCATCCTGTAATCAGGCACAGGGGTGCTAACCTGGACCAACTAACCAGAAAACCAACTTGTTAATTTATAACTTGTTCCAGTACCAGATGACCGCTAACTAGCTTATTGATCAGCACATTCTTCCCTCTTTAAGGAAGGTCACTGGAAAAGCTGAATTCTTCTCAAAAGGTCTCTACTTAATTAGTATAGAGTCAGGGTGGAAGGAGTAGGGTGATCTTGAGGAATAATGGCAGTGACCTTGTTGCAATGTCCACAGGCCTGGAACAAACCTGGTGACTGGCCAGGGCTCCTCCACTCCACAGGGCTGGGTTAAACCCTGACCCAGTCTCATTCTTGGCTCCCCTGTATTTGGACTGCAAGCAACCCTGACTATTCTGTTAAGATACAGTCCTTACCTCCATTGGCCAGTGTTTGGAGACTGATTAGATTACCCTTCTGTTTGTGATACCTATGCTCTTCCTTGCAGAGATTGAAGACATAGTCGAAGTCACATCCACAAACCATTTCTTGGTAGAGAGCTGATCTCTTTGACTCCTTGGTCTGGAGAACAAGCTACAGTAGGGGGAAAGCATTTGGAAATTAAGATCTGCCTACCAAGTCCCACTTCCAAACTGTGTGGCCTTGGGAAAATGCCTTGACCTCTCCAACTTCAGTTTCCTAATCCATGAAGTGGGAAGGATAACATCTGCCTCACTGGGTTATTATAACAATTAATAGACTTAGCAAAGCACCTTGCATAGTGCCTGAGACCTAGAAGATTCTTAATAAGTGGGAGCCAGTATTATTATTTTTTTTCTTTGATTGCAAGACATACAGTTGTTCACGTTTTAATGATTCTGAAATTAGAACATGTCTTACAATCGATGGGTCCCTCTCAAGGCAATCTGCATCTTAGAATTAATGGCATCTTAAAAACAAGGTGATAAATCTTTATTCTGTTACAGAAAGTGACACACTCTTGACATTTAACGTCAAATTCTAGGAGTCTCTCTCTCTTGGGGTCAGAAATCCCTTTTGAGGGGAAATCGAAGCTCAGAGAGGAAAGAGGACTTACCCAAGGTCACACAGCTCATGTCATCCCTCTAAAAAAAATTCTCATTTGAAGAGCTCTGGAGAAATACTGGCAAATTCTTCCTAGCCTTCTTTTCTTCCTACCATAGTTAAATATCCACCAAGCACCAGGCAAGGGTGCTTTCAAATGTTATCTCATAGGATTTAATTTTCCCAATAACCTTGGGAGATAAGTGTTATTTTTTTCCATTTGCAGTTGAGAAACTGGGACTCAAAAAGAAAAAAAATACTTGCACAAAGTCCAACTACTAGTAACTTGCAAAGACGGGATTCAAAACCAGGTGTCTTTGACTCCAAAATCCATCTTTCTGCTATATCACATTCGTGCCCTGCCATCTTGGCTCAAAGAAACACTGATTCTTTTGTGGGCTGAACAAGAAGAGGACAGGTTAGTCCACGTATCTGAATGGAGGTCAGGGGTCTAGTTTCCAAGCTATAAGTGGGGGACAAAGCCACTTTGGTAGCCTTCTTTGGGCTTCCATGAGTGCAGCCAAAGGACCCCTTTCTAAACCCATCCAAGCGCTAAGGATTCCTGAATCATTCTCCCTACTACTTAGGTCCAAGGTGCAAGAGGAGGGATGGAACATAACCAGGGCAAAGCCATTTCTTTGGGATCTCAAGCCTCAAACAGAGCTGCTCCCCTAAACATACAATGCTTTAAAAAACAGCAACAACAATAACAAAAACTCTTTTGGAACGTTCCAGCCATGAAACCAAACTCTTCTGCCCACAGTGAGGTCTTCCTGGGGTTACCCTCCCATATACTCTTTGACCAAATGAAAGCTTGGAAATGGAGGGAAGAGGGGGAGGAGGAGTAATGGGGTGGGGGCAAATAAAAGGTTTTAATGTTTTGTTCTTAACTAATGAAGATAATTCAACAAACATCCTTTGAAGGGCTCCTATGTGCAAGTTAAGGTGCTACTAAATACATTAAGACATGGTCCTTGCTCTCAAGGAGTCTACAGCTGATCTCCTTGGGGCAGGGATCTTACAACACTGTTGGATATTTCACTTCTGACAAGGTACCTTTGTTAACTGACGCTGCCTCATTTGGCCACTGAATCAATAAAATATATTAAATGCTTAAAGAAAGATATTTAAAAATAAAAATGTTTAAGTCAAACATTTGTTTAGTGATTTCAATTAAGTTTAGAGCTAACAAACACCTGTTTCTAAAAACTTCCTTTCCCTGACAATGTAAATAGGGTCCAGTGGGAAAGCCTGAGCCTTTTTAAACATTGTGTTTTCACTTCTACAGCCTGATGAAAAAGATGGGCTACCATCTACAGACCTTTCTGTGAGTTAGGAAGTTTAGTAGGCTCTGTGCCTCTCTTCACACCTGAGAAGATGGCAGCAGAGCTATGAATGAGGAGATAATTGAAAAGAGACTTCAAGAGTGGGTAGGATTTTTTTTAGTAAAATTTTTTATTGAAATACATCACACATGCATACATGTATGTGTGTGTGTGTGCAACTTAAAGAGTTTTCACTAAAACTAAGCAGACTGTGAAGATCAAAATAACATGAAGATCAAAAATAAAATGTTACCAGCACTCTAGAAGCTTCCCTCTCCCCTTCCCATCCTGCTCACTTCCCACGAGGGTAACCACAGCCCTGATTTCTACCACCAGAGAACAATTTTGTCTGTTTTTTAACTTTATATAACTAAAATAATAACAGGGCATGTTTCTTTGTTTCCGGCTTCTTTAACACAACACTGTGTTTGCAATATTTGTTCATATTTTCACTTGTAGTTGAAGATCATTCATTCTCATTGTGCTGTAGAATTTCATAATGTGAATATGACCACATTTTATATTTATCCATTCTACTGTTTGATGTACATGAAAAAGTTTCCGGTTTAGGACGGTAATGAATAGTGCTACTAGGAAAATTCTGACAACTATCTATCTATCTATTATCTACCTATCTTTCTTTCTTGGGACAATTTCTAGTAGAGTAATTGCTGGGTCATGGGATATGAATATATTCAGTCTTAGTCAATAGTGTCAGTTTTCCAAAGAGTTGCATAATTTGCATTCCCGCCAGCAATATTTGAGAGTTCCAATTGTTCTATATCCTTCACTAACATTTGGATATTTTCAGAATCTTTACTTTCAGCCATTCTTCTGTGTGGCAACAGTCTCTCATTGTGGTTTTAATTTGCATTCCCTGATAACTAATGGAACTGACCATTGTTTCATGTTTATTGGCCATTTGGATTTCATGTTTTATGAAGTAACTTTTCAGTCTTTCTGTCCATTTATTGTATTTGGTTGCCTTCCTTTTCATTATTGATTTCTAGGAGTTTTATAAACGTTCTAGATGTAAGTCCTCTGTCACTGTGGCTTGCCTTTTTTAACTAACAGCTTTATTGAGATATAGTTCAAGTGCTATAGAGTTCACCCTTTTAAAGTATACAGCTCAGTGGTTTTTGGTATATTCACAGAGTTGTGCAGACATCACCACTATCAACTTTCAGAAAATTTTCATCACTCCAAAAAGACCTTTGCATCTATTACAGTCAATTCCCATTATCCTCTCTCCCCAGCCCCTGGCAACCACTAATCTACCATCTTTCTCTATGGATTTCCCTATTCTGGACATTTCACATAAATGGAATATGTGGCCTATTGTGCTTGGCTTTTTTTTTTTTTTTAACTTAGCATTATGTTTTCAAGGTTCTTCCCTGTTGTAACATGAATCAGTACTTCATTCCTTTTTATGGTTGAAGAGTATTCCATTATATGGATGTACCACATTTTGTTTATCTCTTCATCAGTTGATTGACACTTGGGTTGTTTCCACTTTGGGGCTATCATGAATAATGCTGCATTATCATGAATAATGCTGCTATATACAAGTTTTTGTGTGACGTGTTTTCAATTCTCCTGTGTATATATGAAGGTGTGGAATTGCTGGGTAACATGGCAACTCTATGTTTAACTTTTTGAGGAAATACCAAATTGTTTTATGACAAGCTTGCATCATTTTACATTTCCACCAGCAACGTATTAAAGTTCTAATTTCTCACATCCTTGCTAAAACTTATTATTGTACATCTTTTTTATTATAGCTGTCCTAGAAGGTGTTAAGTGGTATCACTTTATGGTTTTGATTTGCATTTCTCTAATGACTAATGATGTTGAACATCATTTCATGTGCTTATTGGCCATTTGTACATAATCTTTGGAGAAATGTCTATTCAAATCAATTGCCCATTTTTAAATTAGGTCCCTTCTGAGATACATGATTTGCAAGTATTTCCTCCCATTCTATGGCTTCTCTTTTCATTTTCTTGATGATGTCCTTGTAGGTCAAAAGTCTTTAATGTAATGAAGTCCAATTTATCTAATTTTTCTTTTGTTGTTTATATTTTCAGTGTCTTATCTAAGAAACCATTGCCTAACCCAATATCATTAAAATGTACTCCTGTATTTTCTTCTAAGAGTTTTGTAGTTTTAGCTCTTTATTTTAGGTCTATGATCCAGTTTGAGTTAATTTCTGTTTATGGTATGAGGTAGGGGTCCAACTTCTTTCTTTTGCATGTGGCTGTCCAATTGTCCCAGCACCATTTGTAGAAAAGATTATCCTTCTCCTGCTGAATGGTCTTGGCATCGTTATCAGCATGTACTGGCACAAGGACAGACAGATAGACCAATGGGATCAAATTGAGAGGTCAGAAATCAACCCTAACATTATGGCCAACTGATTTTTGACAAGGGGGCAAAGACCACTCAATTGGGAAAGAATAGTCTCTTCAACAAATGGTGCTGGGAAAACTGGATCTCCATTTTCAAAAGAAAGGAGGACCCCTGTCTCACACCATATAAAAAAAATCAACTCAAAATGGATCAAAGACCTAAATATAAGAGCTAGAACCATCAAACTCCGAGAAGAAAACAACATAGGGGGCATCTTCAGGACCTTGTGTTAAGCAGTGGTTTCTTAGACTTTACACCCAAAGCATAAGCAACAAAAGAAAAAATAGATAAATGGGACCGTATCAAAATTAAAAACTTTTGTGCCTCAAAGGACTTTATCATGAAAGTAAAATGACAACCTACACAATGGGAGAAAATACTTGTGTTCTGGTTTGCTAATGCTGCCGGAATGCAAAACACCAGAGATGGATTGGCTTTTATAAAAGGGGGCTTATTTGGTTACCCAGTTACAGTCTTAAGGCCATAAAGTGTCCAAGGTAACACATCAGCAATCGGGTACCTTCACTGGAGGATGGCCAATGGTGTCCGGAAAACCTCTGTTAGCTGGGGAGGCACGTGGCTGGCATCTGCTCCAAAGTTCTGGTTTCAAAATGGCTTTCTCCCAGGACGTTCCTCTCTAGGCTGCAGTTCCTTAAAATTGTCACTCTTAATTGCACTTGGGGTATTTGTCCTCTCTTAGCTTCTCCGGAGCAAGAGTCTGCTTTCAGTGGCCATCTTCAAACTGTGTCTCATCTGCAGCTCCTTCTTCAAAGTGACCCTCTTGGCTGTAGCAGCTTGCTCCTTCTGTCTGATCTTATATAGTACTCCAGTAATTTAATTCAGACCCACCCAATGGGTGGGCCAACACCTTGGAAATTATCCAGCCAGAGTCATCACCCACAGTTGGGTGGGGCGCATCGCCATGGAAACACTCAAAGAATTACAATCTAATTAACACTGATAGGTCTGCCCACACAAGATTACATCAAAGATAATGGCGTCTGGGGGGACATAATACATTCAAATTGGCACAACTTGGATACTACATATCCGATAAAGGTTTAATACCCAGAATATATAAAGAATTTCTTCAACTTGACAACAAAAGACAAACAACCCTATTTAAAAATGGGGGAAAGACTTGAACAGACATCTCTCCAAAGAAGATATACAATGGCCAGAAACCACATGAAAAAGATGATCAACCTCATTAGCCATCAGGGAAATGCAAATCAAAACCATAATAAGATACCATTTCACACCCATCAGAATGGCTGCTATCAAAAAAAAAAAAAAAATGGAAAATAACAAGTGTTAGAGAGGACATGGAGCAATGGGAACACTCATTCATTGCTGGTGGCAATGTAAAATGGTGCAGCTGCTGTGGAAGAACGTTTGGCAGTCCCTCAGAAAGCTAAGTAGAGAACTACCATACGGCCAAGCAATCCCATTACTTGGTATATATCCCAAAGAATTGAGACCAGGGACTTGAACAGATACTTGCACACCAATGTTCATAGTGGCACTATTTACAACTGCCAAAAGATGGAAGCAACTCAACTGTCCATCAACCAATGATTGGATAAATAAAATATAGTAAATACACACAATGGAATATTATTCAGCCATAAAAAGAATGAAGCCCTGATACATGATACAACATGAATGAACCTTGAAGACATCATGTTGAGTGAAATAAGCAAGACACAAAAGGACAAATATTGTGTGATCTCATTGATTTGAAAGAATTAGAATAAGCAAACCCATAGAGTCAGAACCTAGAATATAGTTTACCAGGGGGACAGGGTGCAGATAGGGAATGGGAGGTTAAGGCTTGAAATGCGCAGGGTTCCTATTTGAAATAATGGATATGTTTTGGTAATGGATGGTGGTGATGGTAGCAACAACAGTGTGAATGTAACTAACAGCACTGAAATATATATCTGAATGTGATTAAAGGGTGGAGATGTTAGAATATATGTATGGTAACAGAATAATTTTTTTAATCCATGGAACTACACTACACAAAAGGTGGACTCTAAATTAATGGTACAATTATTAAAAAGTGCTATCACCAATTATAACAAATGTTCCATACCAATGCAAATTGTTAGTGGTGGGGTAGTGTATGGCAATTCTGTATTTTTTGCATAATTGTTCTGCAAACCCAAAACTTCTCTAATAATAATAATTTAAAAAAAAACTAGAAAAAAATTGATGCATCATAAATGTAAGGGTTTATTTCGGGCCTCTGAATTCTTGTCCATTGATTTATATTTATATTTTTACATCAGTACCACCCTGTCTTGATTATTGTAGCTTTGTCATAAGTTTTGAATTTGGGAAGTGTAAATCCTCCAACTTTGTTCAGTCCTCCAACTTTGTTTCTCCTTTTCAAGATTGTCTTGGCAATTCTGTGTCCCTTGTAGCACCATGTAAATTTTAGGATCAGTCTGTCAATTTTGAAAAAAAGGCAGCTGGGATTTTGATAGGGATTGCACTCAATCTGTAAATCAATTTGGGGAATATTGCCATCTTAACAATAGAAAGCCTTTTGATCCATCACCACAGGCTGCCTTTCCATTTATTGTAGTCTTCTTTAATTTTTTCAATGAAGTTTTATAGTTTTCAATGTACAAGTCTTGCACTTTTTTTTACATTTATTCCTAAGAATTTTATTTGTGAGGCTATTGTAAATAAAATTGTTTTCCTAATTTCATTTTCAAATTGTTCATTGTTAGTATATAGAAACAGAATTAATTTTTTAAAATATTTGTCCTGTATCCTGTAGCCTTGTTGAATTCATTTACTAGTTCTAATAGTTTTTATGTGTGTGTGAAATGCTTAGGATTTTCTAAATACAAGACTTTGTCATCTGCGAAGAGAAAGTTTTACTTCTTCCTTTCAAATCTGGATACTTTTATTACTTTTTCTTGCCTAATTGCCTTGGCTAGAACTCTAGTACAATATTAAATAGAAAAGGCAAGAGCAGACATCCTTTTCTTCTTCTTTATCTTAGGGGAAATGCATACAGTCTTCCATTATTAGCTTTTATGTTAGCAGTGGGTTTTTCATAGATGGCTTTTATCAGGTTGAGGAAATTTGTTTCTATTCCTAGCTTGTTGAGTGTTTCATCAAGAGTGATCAATTTTGTCAAATGCATTTTATGTCACTATGGAAATGATCATGTGGTTTTGTCCTTTATTTTACTAATATGGTACATTACAATGATTTTTGTATGTCAAAGTAACCATGCATTCCTGGAATAAATCTAATTTCATCCTAGTATAAAATACTTTTTATATCTTGCTGGATTCTGTTGACTAGTATTTTGTTGAGGATTTTTGCATCTATATTCACAAGGGATATTGGTCTATAGTTTTATGTTTTTGTTTTTGTTTTTTGTTTTTTTATGTCTTTGGTTTTGGTATCAGAGTAATACTGGCCTCATAAAATGATTTGGGATGTGTTGATTCCTCTTCCATTTTTTTGGAATTTTGTGAATGTTGGGTGTTAATTCTTCTTTACATATTTGGTAGAATTTACCAGTGAAGCTATCTAGATCTGGACTTCTCTTTATGAGGATTTTTAAAATTATTAATAATTCTTTACTTGATATTGGTCTATTCAGATTTTCTTTTTCTTCTTGAAACAATTTTGATAGTTTGCATCTTTCTAGGAATTTTTTCATATCATCTAGGTTAGATAATGTACTGGCACATAATTTTTTCATAGTATTCCCTTATAATACATTTTATTTCTGAAAAATCAGTTCCAGATTTTAATAATTTGAGCCTTGTTCTTTCTTTTTTTTCTTGGTCAGTCCAGCTAAAGGTATGTCAATTCCATTTATCTTTTCAAAAAACCAGCTTTCAGTTTTGTCGATTTTCTCTATCATTTTTCTATTCTGCAACTTGCCTTTTTGAATCTCTTATGGTGCTTTTAATAAAACTAAGTTTTTAATCCAGATGCTAATTTACCAATTTTTCCTTTATCTTTAGAGCTCTTTGTATCCTATTTAAGAAAGCTTTGCCTACCTCAAGGTTATGATGATTTTCTCCTATGTTTTCTTCCAAGAGACTTACTGTTTTACTTTTTACACCTAGATATATGATCCACCTGAAATTGATTCCTGTTTATGTGTGAAGTGAGGTCATGATACATTTTTTTTCCATAGAAATATCCAATTGACAGAGCACCATTTTTTGAGAAGACTCTGTTCTCCCCAGTGTTTTCCTGTAGTGTCATCTTTGTCATATATCAAGTAACTCTATATGATTAGCTTGGATAGGAACTTTATAGACAGGAATGGTGGAAAAGACAAGTAGGGTGGGGGGTGGGGGGGTGGAGAGGAACAAAACTCAAACTTTGGAATCCAGTTCAGTTTACTTATCCTTCTTTCTTGTTTGCTTTGGAAAGTGTGTACCAGGCACTGAAGAGACACAAGGTGAGCCAAAGGATATGTCCCTGACCTCACAGAACCAATTGTCTGGCAGGGAGGATGGCCAATTAAACAACTGCAATATAAAGCAGTTTCTTTCACAGAGTGCTGTGTAAGCCTGTTGCTGGGTCCTGTACCCCAGCCTAGAGGTTGAGGGTGAGGAGGGAGTATTAGGGAAAGCTCACAAGAAGAAATAACATCTAAACTAATCACGAAAGATTGGGTAGAAGTGAGTTAGGGGAAGAGTGAGAAGAGAGGAAGAGAAATAAAACAGGGAGAAGCTTCAGTACAGAAATTCAAGGTAGAAATGGGAAATGGGCTAGGAAGGGGAGGTTCCAATATGAAAGACTGGATTTTTTTTTCAAGGCACAAAAATTTTTATTTTAATTGCAGAGGTATTTTCTGATGGCAACACTTGGGAGGTAGTCTTGAAGTCCTCCAGGAGAAAAAGCAGCTTACTGAGTCTTTTCTGCAGCCATTGAGGATGATAGCTCTTAGAAGGTGGAATTCTAGTTGGGTGGTCTGCTGCACTCAAGGTGGGGCTTCAGTCGCTGCAGATAGGCTTCCAGGTTTGGCTACTGAAGAAGTGGTGAAACTTCATTTGTAAGTGACTGGAATCACTGAGGGTACTTTTGAGCAGAGGAGAAATGAAAGATTGCCTGGCTATTTTAAAGGCATGGGGAGCCTACCTTCTGTGGTACTTGAGCAGGGAAGTAACAAGATCTGATGTGTGCTTCAAGGAAATTAATCCTGCTAAATGTGCAGAATGGATTGGTGTGGGAGAGACTGGAGGCTGGGAGAACAATTTAGAGTCTAGTGCAAGAAGGCACATCTGTTAGCTTTAAAATGCCTTTTCTAAATAGCCTTCTAATTGTGGTGGTTTTTTTTCTTTACATTTTTCTTTTTTGCTTTTTTGCAGCTATTTGTGGGTGTGCAGTAACCCAACAAAAATGTCCCCAGGAGTTGTCTCAAGCCCACTGGATGGGTGCACACAGCAGGGGTATTGTCTCAGCTCTGTGGTCCTTTGTTTCAGGGTTCCCATTCCCTTCACAGAAAATATCCTGGCAAGGAAGCAAACTTCAGTGGTTCGGCAGATACTGCTGTCCTGAATGCCAATAGTCTACCCACATTTGGGAGAACCAGGTAGAAACAGGACTGACCTTCATGTCCCCCTGTGATAAGAAACTCTCCTGCCTGTCTGAATGCAGTCCAGGTTTTATCAGGGAAGGCCCCTTATCAGCCCCAATTCAATCCCTTAAATGAATTTTACTGAAGCCTCTGATATTCTTCCAAAAGGCTGCAGTGCCTTAATTGATCCCAGAAAAAAATATATATATAATATCCAATCTACTAATTCTTTCCAACTTTCAAGTTCTTGCCTTGGCAGGCACATGGGAGTAAAAGGGATAAAAATAATTAATGTACAAGGATTCACAACCTTAAATGGAAGAATCTGTGAATTGGGCAGTTTGCTCTGAATAATAAAGAACAGAAGGGGAGAAGAGGGTGATGTTTTGTTTTGTTTGCTTTCCACTCTCCACCCCTTCCCAGCATAAAGATCATTCTACCATCCTCTTCAATTCATCTTTGACCTTGAAGACCCCTCTTGCTTAAAGAGACACTGGCTCTAAGGTATTTAACATGTCTCTTATACTTAAAAGAAAAAAAACACAAACCCTTCCTTGACCATGTAGGTCCCTTCAGACACTACTCCACTTCTCTGCTTTTCTCAACAACAAAATTCTTCAAAAAGAATTTTGCATGGCATGTGTTTTCAATTCTCTTGCTACATCCACTTCTCTTCCCATTCTCTCTAGAACCTTCTTCAGTGAAGTGTTCATTCCCATCATTACACAGAATTGTCCTTGCCAAATCTACTCACTTCTCTGCCCTGATCTTATCTCCCGTATCTACTTCTGGAAACACTTATTTTATTTTTATTGTGGTAACAAATATACAGAACAAAATGTCCCATTTTAAACACTTTCATGTGTACAATTCCTTGATATTACTTACATTCACAATATTGTGCTACCATCACTACCATCCAGTTGCAAAATTTTTCCATCACCCCAAACAGAAACTGCCTCCGTTAAGCAGTAACTCCCCTCACCGTTCCTTACCTCTCCCCCTCTGCTGCCCCCTGGTAGCCTGTAATCTACTTTCTTTCTCTGTGAATTTGCTTATTCTAGGAATTTCATATTAGTGGAATCATATATTTGTCCTTTGTGTCTGGTTAATATCACTCAATATGTCTTCAAAGTTCATCCATTTTGTAGCATGTATCAGAACTTCATTCCTTTTTATGGCTGCATAATACTCAGATATACCACATTTTGTCTATCCATTTATCTCTTGATGGACTCTTGGGTTGCCATCCTAATGGATGTGAAGTGGTATCTCATCATGGTTTTGACTGGCATTTCCCTAATGGCTAATGATGTTGAGCACCTTTTCCTGTGCTTATTTGCCATCTGTATCTCTTCCTTGGAGAACCGTCTATTCAAGCCTTTTGCTCATTTTTTTTATTCAGTTGTCTGTCTTTCTGTTGTTGAGTTGTAGGAGTTCTTTATTTATTCTGTTTATTAAGCCCTTATCAGGTATCTGATTTCCAAATACTTCCTGCCATTCTTTGGGTTGCCTTTTCACTTTCTTGATATTGTCCTTTGATGCAAAAAATTTTTAATTTTGAAGCCCAATTTATCTGTCTTCTCTTTTGTTGCTTGTGCTTTGGTGTCATATGTAAGAATCCACTACTTAATACAAGACTGGGAAGGTTTTCCCCTGTTTTCTTCTAAGAGATTTATGGTTTTAACTCTTACATTTATTTTTATTTTTTTTTAATCTTCATTTTATTGAGATATATTCACATACCACACAGTCATACAAAACGAATCGTACTTTCGATTGTTTACAGTACCATTACATAGTGGTACATTCATCACCCAAATCAATCCCTGACACCTTCATTAGCACACACACAAAAATAACAAGAATAATAATTAGCTAACTCTTACATTTAGATCATTGATCTATTTTGTCAATTTTTGTTTATGGTGTTTAGGTAGGAGGCCAACTTCGTTCTTTTACATGTGGATATACAGTTTTCCCAGCACCGTTTGTTGAAGAAACTATTTTTTCCCCATTGAAAAGACTTGACACTCTTGTAGAAAATCAATTGGCCATAGATGTGTGAGTTTATTTCTGGTGGAAATACTTTCTTGCTTGACCTCCAGGACCCCACCCTCTCTTGATTTTCTTCCTACTCCAGTTGGCCATTCCCTTTCAGTCTCTTTTCCTGGCTCCTTTTCACCTTCCCTATCCATAAATAATGGAGTGCCTCAGGGCCTGGTCCCCAGGCTTCCTCGTTATCTAACTCACTCCATCAGTGGCCTCATCTCATCCTATAATTTATATACCACCAATATGCCAACAACTCCCAAATACATATTAGCAACCCAGACTTCTCCCCTGAATTCTAGTTGTAAATGGCCGACAGCACCCTTACTATCTCATCTTGGATAACTAACAGGCATCTCAAATTTAACACAAAACCAATAAAACCTCCGATTTTCCCATCCAAACCTACTCCTCCCCCAATCTTTCCTACTCAGTGAAAAGCAACTACATTTTTGAGTTGCTCAAGTCAAAAACTTCACAGATATCCTTGATTCTCTAATTCCCTCACACTCATCCATTAGTGAACTACCTGCTGTATTTTTAAAATATATCCAGCTTCAGTCCATTTCTCACTGTCTTCACTTCTACCACCCTATTCCAAGTCACCATCATCACCTCTCTCCTGGATCAGGGTAGGACTTCCAAACTGGTCTCTCAGCTTCTAGCCTTGCCTCTGCACAATAACCAGGGTGATCCTTTCAAAATAAACCTGATCATTTTGTTCCTCTGATGAAAAGCCTTTAATGGATTCTCATTTCATTCTAAGAAAATTTCTAAAAGTGAGGCCCTATGTGATGTTACCCACCACAAAGTCTCTCACTTCCTACTCCCTTTCTCACTCCACCCCAGCCACATTCTGGCCTCCTTGCTGCTCCCAGAACATGCCAAACCCACTCCCACCCCAGGACCTTTGTACTTACTGTTCTCTTTGCCTGGAATTCTCTTCCCCCACATCTCCACTATCTTGCTCCTCCTCTTAAAGCGTGCCTCAGCTCAAATGTAACCTTAGCAAAGAGGACTTCCTGGCCATCCCATATAAAATAGCACACCTCTCCAAAGACACCCTCCATCCTGCCTTCCCTGATTTATTTTCCTTCGTTATCTGTCTTCCCCAGTAGAATAAAACGGGATTTTGTTTTTTGGTATGTTCCCAATGTCAAGAGTGGTGTCTGACACACTGTAAGTATTTAAAAAATACTCTTTGAATAAGTGATTTAATGAAGGAATATGTGTCTTTAAAAAATTAGTATTCTTTTAAGAATAAATATTTAATTTACATAAGGTTTGCATAAATGTGATATAGATATTCTTTCTTCCTTTTCTTACCGAACACAATTTTTTAAGCTCTAATTGTATTGCTGAATGTAAATTCAGTTCTTTATTTCTGATCACTGCATAGTATTCCATCAAATGTCACATTTTTAACTCCAGCCCCATGAGGACACACATATAGTTTGCCTCCAGCTCCAGCTCCATACACAACACAAAATAAACTTTCTCAAACATACTCTTGTGGACCTGTGGGAGTTTTTTATTTGTCTTTGGTGGGTTTTTTTTTTTTTTGAGGGGGTGGGGTGGTGGGGTGGAGGAAGAGTGGGTTATATACCCAGGAGTAGGATTGCAGGGCATAGGACAGAGAGAGACATACTTAATTTGACTAAATGCTGTCAAAAGGCCTTCCAGGGAAAAAGCACACACAATTTATATCCCCACCCCACCCCATCAACAATTCATGAAAAATCCTGTTTCCCCGCATCCTCACCTGTCCTTTGAATTACCTTGACCTTATCACTTCTGATGGTATTTTGGATGTGAAACATTATCTCATTGCTATTTTAATTTGAATTTCCCTGATTAACAGTTAAAATCACATAGAGTTTTAGTTCTAGAGTCTATCCCATTTTTTCAGAAGGGGATCACAATTTATTTAGACACTAGAAAAATGTACTAAGTCATTTATTCACTCTTACTCCTCCTACCTCATTGCTTCCTCCTGAATTTAGTTCTCTTCTTGCTGTACTACCTGGTCAAAGAAGGTCTTTGTGTGGCAACATTTCTGAGGCCTTGAGTAAATATTTATTTCACTCTAGTATTTAAAGGACACTATAGAGAAAAAAATTCTAGATTCAAATTTATTTTCCTTCATTCCTTTGAAAATATTACACCACTGTCTTTTTGCATACTAGCTGTTAAGAAGTTCTTTTGTTGACAATCTGTTTTTTCTCTCCAGGAGTTTCGGGTGTTTTTTTCCCCCTCTTTGTGTTATACTTGTTAAATATCAAAGAATAGATGTAACACGAAATAACTGTTTCTGAAACTCCCCACAACCCAGCTCAGGAGTTGGAGCATTACTAACAGAACATGTCTACCTCTGTGCTTTTCCCCTCTCTCATTCTCCATCCTGCCCTGCCAGAGTAACACTTTCCTGAATGTTCTTCACTTTTAAAATAATTACCATAATGTATATTTCCTAAATAATATACTGGTTAATTTTGCTAGTTTTTTTTTTGAAGCTTTTAAACAATGAGTTTGTACTGAATATAGTTTTCTGAAGTTTACTTTTCTCACTAGATTTTATGTTTCTAAATTCTATCCATGTTTACATGTAGCTGTACTAAATTCTATTTCTTTCTGCATTACATTCCACTTTTTAAATGTATTACAATTTATTCATTACCTTGGTGACAAACATTTCAGCTACTTTTGATTTTGTGCCATTGGGGAGAACATTGTTATAAACATTCTTATACATCTCTTGGTGTACACATGTAAGAATTTGGAATGGAAAGGCTGGGTCATAGGGTCATTTCTTAGATGATGCCAAATTGTTTTCCAAAGTGTTTGCACCAGTTTACTCTTCCACCATCAGCATATATAAGTTTCACTTGATTTACAGACTTTCTAATTCTTAACAATCGAATTAGTATCTTTTGATCTTAATGTGCATTTTCTAGATTACTAATGAGGTTAAGCTATTGTCATATGCTGATAGGTTCCTCTGTGAAATATCTGTTCAAGTCTTAGCCCATTTTTCTATCGGATTGTCAGTCTTTTTATTAGTTTGTAATATTTTAAAAAAATATTATTCTAGATACTAATCTTTTCTCAGTTATAGTAATATTGCTGCAAATACCTTCTACCAATTTGCTTCCTTTTAATTCATGTTATCTTTTGATGAACATTTTTAATTTAATGTAGTTAAATTTACCATTATTTTTCTTTTATGGTTAGTACTTTTCTTATGTCATGTATAAGGAAGTCTTCTCTATCCTTACGCCTTAAAGATATTCTCTAGAAGCTTTTTTTTTTTAATTTTGCCTTTCACATGTAAATCTTTGATCCATTGGGAACTGACTTTGTGTATAGGGTGATCCAATTTCATTTTTTTCACATGGATTTTCATTGTCCCAGTACCACTTATCCTTTCCCAAGTATCTACCATGCTACATTTGTCTTCTGTCAAGTTTTCTTATACTTGTGGGTCTTTTTCTACACTATTGTTTCCTTGGTGAGTTTGTCAATCCCTGCACAGATACTACATTGTCTTAATTAATACAGTAGGGCAAGGTCTCCCCACTCAAACTTTCTCTTCTGCAGTGTCTTGGAGCGGAAATGCTTTTCCATTTATCTTCCATTTAAAGATAAATTCATCCTCTATTAAAATTTTGCAGTCAGCTTGCAAGTTTCCCAAAAATATCTGTTAGGCTAAGCCACCTCAGCAGGTGAACTCACTGCCCTCCCCCACTACGTGGGACCTGACTCCCAGGGGTATAAATTTCCCTGGCAACGCAGGATATGACTCCCAGGGATGAATCAGGACCTGGCATCGTGGAATTGAGAACATCTTCTTGACCAAAAGGGGGATGCAAAATGAAACGAAATAATGTTTCAGTGGCAGAGAGATTTCAAATGGAGTCGAGAGGTCACTGTGGTGGACATTCTTATGCACTATATAGATAACACCTCTTAGGTTTTAATGTATAGAAGTAGCTAGAAGTAAATACCTGAAACTATCAAACTCAAAAAAACCCAGTAGTCTGGACTCCTGAAGATGACTGTATGAGAATGTAGATTACAAGGGGTGACAGTGTGATTTGTGAAAACCTTGTGGATCACACTCCCCTTATCTAGTGTATGGATGGATGAGTAGAAAAATGGGGACAAAAACTAAATGAAAAATAGTGGGATGTGGGGGATGACTTGGGTGTTCAAAAATAGATTGGGGTGATGAATGCATAACTATATAATGGTACTGTGAACAGCTGATTGTACACCATGGATGACTGTATGGTATGTGAATATATTCCAATAAAATTGAATTTAATTTTTTTAAAAAAGGGAAAAATATCCATTAAATCTCACTCAGTTTGACCACAAGAAATAAAATTCCTTCTCCTAAAAAAAAAGTATCTGTTAGGATTTTATTGAAATTTATTGAAGTAAAAAATAAATCGATTTGTAGAAGATTGACATCTTTACAATAGCATAATTCCATTTACATCCCTCCTGCCCTTTGCATGTATTTTATATCTACATGTGTGTTCTAGTTTGCTAATGCTGCCAGAATGCAAAACACCAGAAATGGATTGGCTTTTATAAAAGGGGGATTATTTGGTTACACAGTTACAGTCTTAAGGCCATAAAGTTTCCAAAGTAATGCATCAACAATTGGGTACCTTCACTGGAGGATGGCCAATGGCGTCCGGGAAACCTCTGGGAAAGCACGTGGCTGGCGTCTGCTCTGGAGTTCTGGTTTCAAAACGGCTTTCTCCCAGGATGTTCCTCTCTAGGCCACAGCTCTTGAAAATGTCACTCTCAGTTGCTCTTGGGGCATTTGTCCTCTCTTAGCTTCCCCAGAGCAAGAGTCTGCTTTCAACGGCCATCTTCAAACGGTCTCTCATCTGCAGCCCCTCTCTACTCCTGTGCATCCTTCAAAGTCTTCCTTTTGGCTGTAGATCCTCTTCAAAATGTCACTCTCAGTTGCTTTTCAAAATGTCACTCACAGCTGCACTGAGTTCCTTCTGTTTGTCAGCTCATTTATATGGCTCCAGTGATTTAATTTAGACCCACCCTGAATGGGTGGGTAACACCTCCATGGAAATTATCCAATCAGAGTCATCATTCACAGTTGGGTGGGCGCATTTCCATGGAAACAACCTAATCCAAATGTTCCAGCTTAATCCCCACGAATATATCTGCCCCCACAAGACAGCATCAAAGAACATGGCTTTTTCTGGGGGACATAATATATACAAACCAGTACAATATGTTCAAAACCTCAACTTACAGTGTTATTGTTGCTTTTAACTATCAATGACTTTTCAAAGTATTTAAGAAAAGAACAAAAAGTTGGCTTTTTTAATGTTCATCCACTTATCTACCATTTCTAGTGCTCTTCCCTCCTTCCTGTAGATCTGAATTTCCTACTGCTATTATTTCCCTTCAGCCAAGAGAATCCCTTAGAATTTCTTGTAGTGAGGGTCTGCTGGTGACAAATCCATTAAGCTTCCATTTATCAGAAAATATCTTTACTTCACCTTCATTTTCGAAAGATATTTCCACTGGGCAGAATTCTAGGTTGACTATTTTGTGCCTTCAGCACTTTAAAGATGTAGTGCCATTGTCTTCTGGCCTCCAGTCAGATGTCATTCTTGTCATTGTTCCCCTGTATGAAATACACCCATTTTCTCTGGCTGTTTTGAGTATTTTCTTTGGTTTTCAACAATTTAACAGTAATCTTTGTATCTATCCTCCTTGGTGTTTGCTGAGCTTCCTTGATCTTTGGGTACTGTCTTTTTAAATAAAATTTGGAAAACTTTTGGCTTTTTCTTAAAAAATATTTTTGTCCTGCCCTCTCCTTCTGAGACTCCAAATACTGAAATGTGCCTGCCCTAACAAAAAATTAAATCAAACCTCCACAAGTTCAAGGTGATCTGTCAGTAACATGACTGCCTGCTAGAATAAAACTCAACAGTCGACAACATGGATGAAACTTGAAGACAAATGCTGAGCGAAATAAGACTGGCACAAAAAGAGAAATATTGTATGTTCAACTAATGTGAACACTGTGAAAAATATAAAATAAATGGTTTATATTGTAGAATGTAGGAGACTTAGTGATAGCAAATAGTGAAGGGAGAACGATACGGTTTATGTTGTAGAATGTAGGAGACTTAGTGATAGCAAATAGTAAAGGGGGAACGATAATCTAATAAGAACAGATAAGTTAAGGAGGGTAAACAATGTTCTGGGAATGCTCAGGAACAACTATGGTTTGTCAATTTCTGGGGGGTATGGTAGGAACAAGTTCACAGAAATGTGGTTATTTTAGGGGATTTGTTTTCCTTATTCCTTTGTTGAGTTATAGTCTGTTTATTTTCTTGGGATAGGATAGGAACACGTTGGAAGCAATGTAATTATTTTAGGTTATTTGCTTTTTCTTATTCCTCTGTTTTGATTTTGTTTGAAAAGTTGGTTTTTTATTGTTTGTTTTTTTAATTTTTTGATAAAGTTAAAAAAAACAATGAATGAGTCTGAAAAAAAGTAAATGAACGATGGGGGGGAGGGGAATGGAATGTTTTGGATGTTCTTTTTTATTCTAATTTTTATTTAATTTTTTGGAGGAAAGAAAATGTTCAAAGATTGATTGTGGTGATCAATGCACAACTATGAACAACTGTATACTTTGAAGGATTATATGCTACGTGAATATATCTCAATAAAATTGCATTGAAAAAAACTCAACAGCCTTCATGGCAACCTTGAACTTTTAATACCACCACCACCACCACCACCAAAACAAGGACTGCTACTGATGAAGCCAGAAAGGCTGAGGAGAAAACACTGCCATGATTGCCCCTGAAAACAAGACTATCAAATGGAGCTCAGAGCTGGAATGCCAGGTCTTGGAACAGACTTAGAGAGCTGGAACTGATGCAAATAAACTAGGTTTTAGGTTTGAGCAAATGAGCAGGCTGGGACTTAAGATGGGTCAAATTTTGAACCACTTTTGTTCATTCTGCTCCCTACCTCTTGCATTCCCATAGGTGGGCATGGTTCTTGCCAAGGAACAACAGTAGATTGTCCAAAATGTTGAGAAGTTGTGGCTGAAGGGAGATATTTAGTGATAGTCTGCAACTGTAAGGGTGTGGGCTTCCCATACACTGGGGGGAGAGGGGGGGAGGTGGAGGGCAGAGGCTCCTGTTCTTAACTCTTGAGATCTGAGAGAGGTTTTGATGGCTCAGGTTGGCAGTCTCTCCAGAGCCACACTGGAGAAATTGTGTTTTCTTCACAAGAAAAGAAAGAAAGAAAGAGGGGATGGAATATATGTAAAAGGAGCCTCTGGAGGACATGATAAACAGGGGCCTTTCTTTGTGGAGGTCTGCAAAGATTTACCAGGGGAAAACTGGTGGAGTAACATATGTTATCCTAACTGAGGGTCTAAAGCAGAGGAATCTGGCTTAAGGGATCAGCTCTCACAGTCTTCTTTGAAGTGGAAAATCAGGAGATGGGTAAAGGAGAGATCTTCAGAAGGCTGGAGAGGCTAAACTAATCTATTCAGTAAAGAGCAGGGGGACTTTTGGAGAGGAAGAGGAACAAAGCAACTGCAAGTATGAGGGAACCAAAGAGAAGCGGACAAAATTATGAACTGAATTCCTTTTGCTGACTTTTTGAAAAATACAATTGGAATTTGAAATTATTTTGTATTATTTTTGACTCCTGGCCTCTGTTATTTGAATATGATACTAATGCCTAGGTCATGAAGGGCCCCAAGATTTATTAGGATTATTCAGATACTTTAAAAAGAGAAAGATCCCTCTTCACATGTTTACCACAATTTTTTTTATTCAACAATTTATTGAATACTTACTATGTCCAAAGCCCTCTGGAAATTCACAATCAAGTGAAGACAAAAAAGTTTTCATATGGAACAAGTAATGACTTAACTAAGACATTAAAGCAGTGTTTCTCAAAGTGAGGTTCCCTATCAGAATTTCCCAAGGATGCTTATTAAAAATGTAGCTTCCTGGAGGGAGGGCAAGATGGTGGCATAGAGAGGTGTGGAATTTAGTTAGTCCTCAAGAGCAACTAGTAAATAGCCAGGAACAACTAGTAAATAGTCTGGAACAACTGTTGGGGGACATCCATGACTGGACACACATTGTATACCAGCCTGGATTGGGTGGAATGGCTGAGATCACAGCATAGAACTGTCAGTAAAGTTCCCCAAACTGCAGAGCTGGCACCCCTCCCCCAACGGCACAGCAGACTGAGTTGTAACACTTCCCTGTGGAAAAAAGAAGCAGGCTACCTGGAGCAAGGGAAAGTAACTCAACCAAGATCCAATTATGGTTTTAATTAACAAATATGGACTACTGAATACAAGCTACGAGCACAAATAAACCCTGAGCAAGCAGGAAAGGAACCCTGAGGTCTCTTCTGGCAGAGAGGAGGCAGGACTGACAGAAAATAAATAATAAATAAATAAAAACACAGGCTTCTGGAGATGGCTGAGCTCAGAATACTGGAAAACGGCAGGGTCCCAAGAAAAGGGGCACAGAAAACTGGGTACCCACACCAGTCAACTGGTGAAACTGGGAGGCTGGCGACTGGCTCTGAAAAGTGGATTTTTTTCTTTTTCCTTTTTTTTCCTCCCATTCTAAGTAGCTCATTAGGGAAAGCCTCAGGCATTTACAGTTGTTAGCATTCACCCAGGCAAGGGTGGAGTTAAGAGAGTCATAGAGACAGAGGAGGAATTCAAATTTAGGAGATAATTCCCTAAAGGGTATATCTTCCCTAAGAAAAGGGGGGTGGGGCCCAGCTCAAGTGGCTGCCCTCCCTCAGAGAATTCAGACCCCAGGGCCTGGGGGCTGGGAACACAAACAACTTAAGCTTGGCTTCTGACACCCTCAGCCCCTGGCCAGGACAAGTGCCACTGAGAATTAAAGAAACTGCACCTTTTTACACCAGTGGGGAGCTGCAGGCTGACAAGCACCACATGCTAGACAGGATAGGAAAAGCACAGAGTCTAGAGGCCTAACAGGAAAGTTTGACAACCTGCTGAGTCTCACCCTCAGGGAAACTTGGTACTGATTACACCTTCCTCCTGAGACCTAGGCCTGTCTGGTCAGAGAAAATCTTATTGGGGTAATCAAGGAAACCTGATGCCTATACAACAAAAAATTACAAGTCATGTTAGGAAAAATGAAGATATGTCCCAGTCAAAGGAAAAAACTTATACTTCAAATGAGATACAGGAGTTCAAACAACTAATTAAAGGTCTTCAAACAAATATGCTAACTCAATTCAAAAATCAAATCAATGAGTTGAGGGAAGATATGGTAAAAGAGATGAAGTATATAAAGAAGATATTGGGCAAACATAAGGAAGAGCTCAAAAGTTTGAAAAAACAATTGGCAGAACTTATGAGAATGAAAGGCATAATACAAGAGATGAAAAACACAATGGAGGCATGTAACAGCAGATTTGAAGAGGCAGAAGAAAGGATTCATGAACTGGAGAGCAGGACAGCTGCAATCCTACACACAAAAGAACAGTGTGCCAGTTTTAATGTATTGTGTCCCCCAAATGCCATTATCTTTGATATAGTCTTGTGGGGCAGACGTTTTGGTGCTGATTAGATTTGCTTGGAATGTGCCCTACCCAGCTGTGGGTGATGACTCTGATGAGATATTCCCATGGAGGCATGGCCCCACCCATTCAGGGTGGGCCTTGATCAGTGGAGCCATATAAATGAGCTGACTCAAAGAGAAGGAACTCAGTGCAGCTGTGAGTGACATTCTGAAGAAGAGCAAGCCTGCTAGAGAGGAATGTCCTAGGAGAAAGCCATTTTGAAACCAAAACTTTGGAGCAGTCGCCAGCCACATGCCTTCCCAGCTAACAGAGGTTTTCCGGATGCCATTGGCCATCCTCCAGTGAAGGTACCCGATTACTGATGTGTTACCTTGGACACTTTATGGCCTTAAGACTGTAACTGTGTAGGCAAATAAACCCCCTTTTTATAAAAGCCAATCCATCTCTGGTGTTTTGCATTCTGCAGCATTAGCAAACTAGAACAAACAGATAGGGAAAAGAATGGAAAAACATGAGCAGTGTCTCAGGGAATTGAATGACAACATGAAGCACATGAATATGCATGTCATGGGTGTGCCAGAAGGAGAAGAGAAGGGAAAAGAGGCAGAAAGAATAATGGAGGAAAAGATCATAGAAAATTTCCCATCTCTTATGAAAGACATAAAATTACAGATCCAAGAAACACAGTGTACCCCAAACAGAATAGATCTGAATAGACCTACACCAAGACACTAAATAATCAGATTATCAAATGTCAAAGACAAAGAGAGAATTCTGAAAGCAGCAAGACAAAAGCAATCCATCACATACAAAGGAAGCTTGATAAGACTATGTGCAGATTTCTCGGTAGAAACCATGGAGGCGAGAAGGCAGTGGTATGATATTCAAGGTACTGAAAGAGAAAACCTGCAAACCAAGAATTCTATATCCAGCGAAACTGTCCTTCAAAATGAGGGAGAGTTTAAATTATTTTCAGACAAACAGACAATGAGAGAGTTTCTAAACAAGATACCTGCTCTACAGGAAATACTAAAAGGAGCACTACAGGCAGATAGGAAAAGACAGCAGAGAGACATTTGGAGCACAATTTTGGGTGATGGTAGCACAATATTGTAAGCACACTGAACAAAGATAACTGTGAGTACAGTTGAAAGAGGAAGATTAGCGGCATGTAGGACACCACAAGGAAAGACAGAAGATAAAGACTGAGACTGTATAACTCAGTAAACCCTAGAGTGGTCAACGATTGTGATTAAATGTACAAATATAAAAATGTTTTTACATCGGGGAGAACAAATGAATGTCAACTTTGCAAGGTGTTAAAAATGGGGTGGTATTGGGGAAAAATACAATCAATGCAAACTAGAGTCTATAGTTAACAGTAACATTGTAATATGCTTCCATTAATTGTAACTAAGGCAATGTATCAGAGCTAAATGTCTATATGAAGGGAATATAAGGGAGGGGTATGGGATTCTTGGCGTTGTGTTATTGTCTGACTTTTTTATTGATTTTGTTTTAATTTTATTTTTTCCTTTTGTTGCTTTTTAGTTGTCATTTTTTTCTTTCTTTTTCTTTTTTCTTTTTTCCTCTTTCTTTGTGGAAGAAATGGAAATGGCCTCATATAGATAGTGGTGGTAAATGCATAACTATATGATTATACAGGGAATCATAGATTGTTTACTAAAGATGGAATAACTGTCTAAAAATAAACAGAGGGATACAAGTGCTGGAGCAAATGTGGAGAAAGGGATGTACCTAATCAGTGTTGGTGGTGAAGTAGAATGGTGCAGCGCATCTGGAGGGCAGTGTGGTGGTTCCACAGGAAGCTAAGCATGGAGTTGCCATATGGTCCTGCAACTCGGTTATTGGAAGAACTGAAAAGAGGGACATGAATGTTCAGGGAAAATTACAAGTCACCTCCCAGGAAAGAAGGTCAATCCCTGGGTGTCAAAGCTACAGGGTGTCTAAGACTTTTAGTGAACTGTTTTACAACCACTCCACTAACTTTAACATAATAAATGGAAACAGTTCAGAGGTAACTTTTTAAAAATATATATTTTAAATATAAGATTATTTAACACAACAAAAGATAAGCCAATATAAAATGTTTAATTTTCTAGACTAACATTCCTATTAATACATATAGTACATTTACATACACTGTACTTCCTTAGGGTAGGATTAAAGGCCACACTATCTTAACCTCTGGGTGAGTACCTGGGAAGGTTTAATAGTTTGCCTTGCAGGTACAGAAGCTCCTTTGCTCTCTTCCCAGCTGCTGCCTGGGCCTTAGAAGAGTGGAGGAATTACAGGCACCCCTGTTGTGGGAGCAAGTGTCATAGAGCTAGGAAAGTCCTACATTTTTATATTCTACAGAAGGGGGCTTCCTTTTTGTGAATGGTTTCCCAAGGGATGGTGCTGTTCACACCTTCACTATTTATAGTTGGCATATGTTGATCTAGATATGATTAGTGCACATTCTGGCTTTGCCACCCCTACTCATTTGGCTGTAGGTTAAACACAGGCAACCACAAAATGTTGATGTCGATAAGATGTAGTGACCTCCTGGAACACAGGAACTTGGACTAGGACTTCAAGTTGTAACTCATACACTGAATACTCTACACATGGCCTAAGGGTCTTTGTCTATAGCCCAGGAGTCACTAGACCACAATCCCTCAGTAATTCTATAAGGCCAAAAGCGAAGGTATGTGATCCAAGTTTATATTTTGCTGACTGGTTCCTGTATCTGGTCTCTAGCCAGCTCTTCATTTACAGGATAATGTGGTAAGGACCTGCCCAGCTAGAGAATTTAGGTGCAGAAGCAAAAGAGATAAAGGACAACTTAGAATAACAAGTACTGTTGCTGCTCATTCTTAAATGAAGTCAAGGATGATACAAATAACCAACCACTTGTGGCCACCACTGCCTGAGAAAAGGTGGAGAAAAGGGTAGAGAAAATTGACCCAGGCCTCTCTGCTTTTCCCTTCCTCTCACATAGGTTTGGGCACAAATTGGGAAGCAGTCTCTAGATAGATTAAAGAAAGCTTGTTTGCTCACTCACCAGGATAAGCTTCTCCAGCTATTTTCTTAACACTTATATGAATGCAAAGCTATTTGTAATGTTGCAGTCTCAACCCTCAGCAAATGGATGAAACCCTCAGCAAATGGATGAGTTCCGCTATATGCTGGCTGTGTAAATTTAGGCAACTAACATCTCTTTCTGAAGCCTCAGTTTACCCATCTGTAAAATGCATCCAAGGTATTATTGTGAGGATTGAATTCGCTAATGCGTTTAAAGCACTTATCACAAAGCCTGACATAAAATGCTTTCCACTCCCCCTCCCCCACCTAAGAGGTGGTATTTGCTATTATCATAAGATTTTCTGTAAAAGAAAGATACAGTCATATGACCCAGTAAGAATATAGACATAGACAGAGACAGGAAGCGGGAATTCTCCCAATTGTGGCTCCTCAATTCCCATCTGATGGGCATTACTCCGTTTCTTTCAGCCCTTGTGTAAAAAATAAATATGCCAACACAATGCCTGAATATAACATCTGCGGGGCTGGAAAGCAAAGCAGACCATTACATTTTTCTTTCATGCCTGTTGCTATTATCTTCCTGGTTACACCTTAGGTTCCCTGAGTACCATCTTCAACTTCCTTTGTACACCTCACTCCATTTAAAAACAACATGCTGAACACATAGTAAATAAAAACCATCCAATCAAACCACATGCCCTTGTGAGAGTTTACTTATTTCCAACAAGTCCTGCCCAAAGATGTATTTCATCCCGAGAGGGTAGAGCACCATCTAGTGACGTTTTATTAGACTAGGAAAGTACGTGATGCAGAAAATACTAAATTGCTACCTCCAAATCTTATATATCTGCTATTCGATATGCAGAAACAACTAGAAATCTTATAGCTTGACATCTTTGTATGCTGACGATAAATAAAATTAAGTTTTTATTTCATTCTATTGCCAAGAGATTTCTGACCCTCATAGAGTTATCCTCCTAGTGAATGGAAAAGCAGTAAATAAAAGTGTCATGCAATTATCATTGACAATAGACTAAACATGGAGAAGGCCAAGAGTATGAAAAATATGTAGTATAGTGACTGCAGAGGCCCTCTAGTGTTGAAAAATCTATGGTCTCTGTACTATGTCAGACTTAAAATTTTACTGCTAAAACTTTTAACAATAAAATTGTAATTATATTCACACCTTTTAATACAATTTCATACTTTCTCATACAAGTTTATTTTTATATCCCAGAAATTTATTCTATAATGGCAATATTCAGCTTTGGCAGAATATTGTTTTTAACACTCAGTTATTCTGCATTTAGCCATCTATTTAGAACCTATTATTTGCCAAACTCTGGATTGGTTACTGAGGATAAAGAGAGGAAGGAGACATGGTCCCTAATTTCAAAGGTTTTATCTTGTGTGGGACATGGGTAGAGATAAGAGTGTGTGTATATATATTAGAAAATATGTTATAAGAGTTTAGGTGGAATATGGGATCCAGTTTTGGAAGGCCTGGGTGCATAGTCTGTGGGGAGAGCTCAGCAAACCCCTAAAAAATAATCAGACTAATCAGTACTTAGTCCACAAACCAAAAATGCTTCCTGGAAAAGGTCATATCTAAACATAATCCTAAAGGAAGAATCAGAGCTAGCCAAGTAAAGGGTTAAGGGTAGGAATGCAGATTGGAGAGAACAAAGGAAGAGCTGGAAGGAAGGGAACTGTGGTTCCAGACCAAGGGGACAAGATATGTGAAAAGGTCCTGAGGGGAGAAAAAGAATAACGTCCATTCTAGATTTGTAAGTATGCAAGCTCTTGTAATTACATACTTTTAACTTACAATACAGTGGTATACCACCTCCGAGATGAAACCCAACAATCCTTGCCTGTTAGTATTCATGTCCTTTAGTAGTTCACCTCCAACACTGAATAGGGATGATCTGTGTAACCGATAAGATCTAGTGGAAACGATGGTGTGTAACTTTTGAAGTTAGATAATAAAAGACATTGTGGCTTCTGCCTTGCTCTCCTTTGGATCACTTGCTCTGGGGGAAGCCAGCTATCATATCATGAGGACCCTCAAGCAGCCCTGCAAAGACGTCAACGTGGCATGGAGTTGAGTCATTTTTTGAATAGCCCTGTGAGTGAGCCATCTTGGAAACAGATCCTCCAGCTCCAGTTAAGCCTTCAGATAACTGTAACTCAGGCCAATATATTGACCTGGAGTCAGAACTAACCAACTAAGCCACTCCGGATTCCTGATCCACAGAAATAGTGTGAGATAACAAATGTTTATTTTTTAAGCTGCTAAATTTTCTAGGTAATTTGTTATGCAGCAATAGATAACTAATACACTCATTGATGTGCCCAAGACACCCTCCACAGCAAAGTGCATCAGCTTCTATCCATCAGTCATTTTCATCTCAGCCTAATGGATTATTTTAGTCCTATAGCTTGTTCAGTAAGTTTGCGCTTAGTTCTTACAGTAATTTATGAAGATTGTTAGCCCTGTTATATCCAGGAAACACAAAAGCAGAGTTGAAAGGAACATACAATTGCTGGAAACAAAGTGAAGATGAAAACAAAAGCTGAAAATGGTGAGAAAATAATAAAAGCTGTACTTGCCTAAAGGATGAGTCATTTTCAGTAGGAGCAACTCTGAAGGACAGAGGGAATAGGCAACAGGTGAAACACCTTTGCCATCAACAGCTATGAGCAAGCAATAAGGAAAAGCAGTTGCTAAAATGAAAAGTGTTTGAGCTTTTAATTTCAGGAGAATGCTTAGAGTGTTTTTTTTTTAATTTTTTTTTAACTTGAGGATGTAAAGATCAGATCTAGCAAAACAGCAGTGGTGAAACAAGTGGCTGTATGGGGATGGATGCTTGGCTTTAAGGCATATTTCTATCTACACAGCATAAGTGTCTGCAGGTACCTTCAGTACTAAGTAATTCTCCACTATACCTGCTGAGATCAGGAAGGGGGCTGATCTGCCACAGCAGATTTTTCAGTGTGGACTCTTCTGGATAAAATCATTAATTGTAACATTTCAAAGAACAGACTCACTCATTGGTAGAAATGCTTTTAGGGACTGAGCCTTAGACTTGTATTCGTGTATTCACTCTACAAACATTTATTGAGCTCAAAGAATGTGTTAGATATTGTTCTAGACATCGAGGCTGTAATAGTGAACAAGATGGGCAAGGTCTTTTCCCCCAAAGTGACTTTTTAAAAAAACATACGGGAACAAGACAGTTGCTATGTAAACAAAATAGATAATGTCTACTTAAGAAAAAGAAAGCAGAGTAGGATAGAGTGAGGAGAGAGAGGTTGTTTGCTATTTTAGGAAGGCTGGCCAGAAAGGGCTTGTCTGAGGAGGTGACATTTGAGTCACCTCTTCATCACTTTAGATTTAACATACAGACCTGTTCATAATTAAACAAGTGTCTGTAATTCAGTGTGGCTGCAGCTTAGAAGTGATGGATGTGGAAGGAAGAGGACTGACCAATGTAATGAGTCTGGAGAAGGGAGCAGTGAACAAATCATAAAAGGCTTTGTGGCCACACTAGCTGGCTTGGACCTTATCTGGAGGATGATGGGTTGCCACTGAAAGGTTTTAAACTGGGAATGACTGGATCAAAATTATCATTGTAGAATAATCACTCAGGATATAGGGTGGAGATATCAACCCTAAAGGTAGGGAAAACAGTTAATAGGTCGTTGCAATGATCCACAGAATAATCCAGTTGCCTAAACTAAAGATGTAATGGGGCTACAGGTAAGTAGATTCACAATCTTAAAAGAGAAGCAAGTGGCAAGACTGGTGACTGGTTGTGGAGAGTGAGGGAGAGAAGAATGATACCAGGGATAGAAGTTGATAGTCATTGAGAATGGGAAAACAAAGTTGAGAGTGGGTGGAAAAAAGATGAATTAAGATTGGGTCATGTTGAGTTTGAGGTGCATACAGGACATCCAAGTGAACATGTCTAGCAGGAACTGAAAATATGAGTCCAGGACAGACCTGTGCCTAAGATATATATGTTTGAAAGGTAATCAAAACCAAGAGAGTACATACAGGTACCTGTGCTGACAGAAGGGAGAAAAGTGTCAATGACAGAACTAAGAAGAAAACCAGGATTTACAGAACTGACAGCAAAGGAGCAGACAGTGAAGGAAGGATAAAACAGAATGACTAGAATCATAGAGAATATGTGGGACCTTGTTATTTCATAGTTCCCTGTGGTCATGTGGCTTGTTCTATGGAGGCCTTGAGCTAATCACTTCCCCCTCTTTGACCCTCTAACAAAGCTTTATTTCAATAATTCACTCAACATATTTTTATTGAGCCTATACTACTGTTCTAGGTACTAGGGATGCATCAATCAACAAAACAGACAAAAAGTCCTGTCTTTAGAGAACTTAGATAATAAACAGTCAAAATATGTAAACATACATTAAAAGGTGACAAATGCTATGGAAAAAATACAGTAAGGGGCATCAGGGGTGCAGAGAGGGAGTGTGAGCAATTTTCAATGGGGCAGTCAGGGTAGGCATCATTGAATAGGTGATATTTGAATATAAACTTGAAGTTTGCCAAGTAGATATCTGGGGGTAGATTCTAGACAGAAGTTACAACCACAGTGCAAAGGCCTAGGGGCAGGAGAAAGCCTGGTACTAGGAGATGAGGTCAAAGAGGAAATGGTGGGGATCTAGGAATAAGGTAGGATTTTGGCTTTTACTAAGCAAAAAATGAGGAGCCACTGAAGTTTTTCAGTGGACGAGTGACATGTCCAACTGAGGTTTTCTAACAGGATGGCTCTATGTTCAACAGACTTCCAAATAGAAGTACAACTCAGTAGTGGCAAGGATAAAAGCAGGGAGACCCATTAGGAAGTTATTGCAGAAGTTCAGGCAAGAGATGATGGCTCCCTGGACCAGGATTATAGCAGAGGGCACTTCCTGACAGTTTGGAAGTGGGATGCAAGAGAAAGTGAAGTCAAGAATAGTATCAAAGTTCGTGTGCTACCACAAGAAAAGATACTGCCATCAACTGAGACAGGAAAGGTTTGGGGAAGAGCAGGGTTGGGTTTTTTTCACCTGGGTGGGGCGGGGGGGTGGTAGTGTTGGTAGATCATAAGATCAGAAGTTAAGTTCCTAGTTAGGTTAAATCTGTTAAGTCTATCAGGCGTCCAAGTGGAAGTGTCAAGGAGGCAGTTGCCTACACAAGTCTGAAGTTCAAAAGAGAAGTCTGAGCTGGAGATGTTTGGAAGTCGTCAGTATACAGTTACTATTTAAAGCCATGACACTAAACAAGTACACACTTTCAGGTGTGATACATGACGTGAAGACAAAGCACGAAAAGGTGAGAATTTTTGTATGGGGGGAAGTGGGGTGGACAGAAAGCCTTTCTTCTAAAGAGACACTTGTATTTTTCCCTCAGAAACGCAAGAAGGGGGAGAAAGCGCTCAGTGAACATTTGGCAAAGGGAATCCAGTCCTGGAGGCCCTCCCAGCCAAAGCGAAGGTGCTGAGGAGACACCCATGGGCGGGGGAGGCCGAAGCCATGAGCTCCACCCCGGGAGGCCTGTGGCTTCTCCTTGGGCCCCGACATGCAGCCCGAGGGCCAAGGCTCTCTGCTCAGCTTCCCGCTCCTTAACGTGGTTACCCGGAAGCTGAAACCGAAACTGAGCTAATGGACACTTAACAGCTTCCTAAAAAATGGGTGAGTTGTGTACACACGGGGGAAAGCACAGGAAATTGGGCTAGAAGGCGGACTTCATTTATAAAACCTAGTGCAACTATTTTAGAATCCATCTTAACTATCGGTAAACTCGTAAAACCAACACATTCACGACTTTCACAATGACAAGGAAGGCCGCAGGCTCGTCATCTGCGCAAGGCCCGCCTCATTACCGTCACTCTGAGGTAATAGCCCTTTTCTTCAATCGCTCCTTGGAGCCCCAGGGCAGGAGGCCTCCTCTACTACGTGTCGAAGGATGGGTCACGTCACGGTACGCGAACGAGGCTAGTCACGCGCCACAAAAGGATTCACATAGCGAGCTAGCCCAATGACTCCCTTTTGCTCTCATTGGTTGCGTCCGCAAAGTTCGCCTCCCCCACTGGCTACTAGCAGCCTCGGAGGCAGGCAGCCGGCTGCCCTTCGAACGCGCGTGCGCACGCGTGGCGGGCCCTCACCTCATTGAGCAGGCGCGGCCTCGTGTCTGGGGCGGGGCAGGTGAAGGCAGCGCACGTTGCGTCCTGGCGCTCGGTTTTCTTTCTGCCAGTCCCGCCTTCCGTCGCGGCGGCGCGGTGCACCTTGGGATAGGGAGCGATCTCCGACCGAGGCAGCAAGATGGACGCGGGATTCTTTCGCGTAAGTAGAAGCGCGGGGATCTGGGGTGAGGTGAGGGACCTGTCGATGAGGCCTAAACTCGGGATTGGATGGTCAGGGAGGGGAGGCTTCGAAGATTCCGAGGGCTTCGGGCGCCTGCGGACTCTTCTCCGTGTCCTGCGGCGCAGACCCGTGCGCTCCTGCGCAGTGTCGTCCTCCGGGATCGTCCCCCCTACGCGGCGGCGACGGTCGCCGGAAAATGGCGGCGGGAATGGGCCGGAGCGGTGTCTCGCCGCCCGCCCTCCCGCCCGGTGGGGCCTGCAGGCCAAGCGCTGCGCGCGCTGCCGGGCCTGGGGCCTAGCCGAGCTGCGAGGAGGAAGTCTCTAGGGGGAGGTCGGAGGGAAACCTTGAGGTGACTGGCGGCGGGAGGATAGTGGAGAGTATAGTTTGGGGGTATATCGCCCCAGAGGATCGTCTTAAAGGAAAGAGGACTGCACAGAGCGTTTAGCGGCTTCTCTTGTGAAAGCGGACTTCCCTGCCTGCATTTTCCCCTGTTTTCTCTCCTAGTCCTGAGCCTCCGCGAAGGCGCCGGTTCAGAGTTCGCGGGAACTCCCGCCCGTTTTGATCTCCTTTCAAGGAGGGGAACTCGGATAATATGTAGTCAGAACGTTTGAACTTGAAAATTTTGAGGGCAGAGTTTACTATAGAGAGGTGTGCGTGTGTGTGGACATAGGGTTATGGAGTGAAACTACTCCCCCACCCTCACTATCGTTTGTTACCCTTTTTTGGAGTCTGCTGGAGAAAAGCTGACTCTTACCTACGTTCTCTTGGAGCTGCGCGCCCATCGCTTCCAGGCAGGAAAGTTAACCTCGTCGTACTTGATCCCCAGGGCCCAGACTATTTCAGGCTCTGGTTGAAGCCCGTTTGTCCCATATTCCACTACTGCAGGAAATTAGCACCCGGTCTAGGTCCAGATGGGTGGGAAGTAATGTTAACAGGATTATAATTGAGCACCAATGATCCCATCAGTTTCCAAACTCTTTAGTTGCAGAAAGACCAAAGAGACAAGTTGGTATATGCCAAAATCTACACTTCATTTTATAGTTTGGCGTGTGGTTTTAAAGAAGAAATCAAAAGAGGGGAAGGCCAGGACTTTGGTAAAGATTAATTAACTTTTGACAGACAACTGGGCATCAAAAGTTGCAGTGTTCTTCCAAATACTTGACTTACAACAACCAGTTACTTGACTGTTCATATATTAAGCAGACCATACTAAAGTTATTTTTGGAATTTGGTTTCAAATGAGAGAGCTTATCAAATATTCACATAGCTGATGAGTGTCCATTTTGTAATTTCCAGCAAAGTATTTTTTAGTAAATCATCAGTATTTTCTGTTGTGTGCAAGTAATATTTTAAACAAAAATAGAAGCCTTTTCTTTTGGTTATGACAAATGTTCACTGTGGAAAGGAGTTCCAATAGAAAAGGAGCAAGGTGTTTGATGTATACATTTAAAAGTGAAGTTTGCTTTTGGTGTTGGTAAAAAGGTGCAGTTTTTTTTTTATATAGTGCCTACAATTCCTTAGAGTTTTTGACCAGAAATAATGTCAGAATTAAAAGATTTTACTGTAGTTATCTTTATAGTAAACTGCCTGCCAGATAATGACCTGTTTCAGTTAAGATACAGAAATGATAGCTTCCGTTTACTGAACTTTTTGCCACATACCAGAAACTTTACGTGTATAATTTCTGACATACACAATAACCCTGCAAGATAGATTTCATTACTCTGATTTTAGCAGGTGAGGAAACAACCTCAGAGAAGCTAACTTGCTTCAGGGTCCTAAAGCTAAATAGTGGCAGATTTAGGATTTGAATCGCCAGGCTCTCTGCTTTCCGAAACAGAATTTTCTTGATCACTTTCCAAGGACAGTGGCCAACTCAATGAAACAATCAGGAGGTTTCATATCACACAACCGATTACTTCCATGTTGGATTGGGCCAGTAGGAGTGATAAAACACAAAGACTAATTACTGATCAGTTGGTGGTCTGATGTAGTTATAAGCTCTCATTTTTCCAAATTCTTTGCTGAAAATGAGTTTGTTAAGGGAAGCATGTATTTTTTGCACATTCTGTACTCTTAAAGTGGTAGAATACTGAAAACGCAATCCTAAGAGTGTTTTTTTAAACCTATTCCCCATTTATATGCGTTGCCATACAGATTTGCGAGCATGCTATTGGCTTTCAGAGAATGAAATATAATACTCTTGTTTGAAAGTATATATTAAAAAGCAGAGTAAATGTGTTACAGTGTGTTGTATTTAAACAAAAAAAGCCTTTAATGTCCATATGAGCTGAAAAATGTGTGAAAGGATACACATTATACCTAATATTAGTTATGGGAAAGTGTTAACTTTGTGCTGTATACTGCTTTATTGTTGACTTGTTATAGTGAGCATGTATTTAGTTTGTAAGTAGAGTCAAGTTTTCAAAATGTCAGCTACATTGAGAAAGAGTATATATTCTGTGCCTATGAATATTAGCTATGGTGTTTCTGTTTATTTGATTATCCTATTTTGATTATAACATCATAGCTGTGATTAGCTGACAGAAGATAGGAATTTAACTTTGAACCCTTAATTAGAATATTGTGTTTCTCTTTCTGCAGGGAACTAGTGCAGAACAGGATAATCGGTTCAGCAACAAACAGAAGAAGCTACTGAAGCAGCTGAAATTTGCAGAATGCCTAGAAAAAAAGGTATTCTTCTGGATTAGAGTTTTTTGCATCATTTTAGAACTATCGGTTTAAGTTGTTCTGGAGATGCACAGTAACATGAATCTCAGGAAAACATAATTGAACACATGCCACCTTTTAGCCACTGTACACACACAGCATAACCAAATAAGAATGAGCCAAATTGTACCATGCGAAACAAAAAAATTCCATATGCTAAAAGGAACTTTGTTATACAAAACTCACTTGAGCTTTCTTTTAGGATTATGAAGTCTTAATAATTTTTTTTTTCAACAGGTGGACATGAGCAAAGTAAATTTGGAGGTTATAAAGCCTTGGATAACAAAACGAGTAACGGAAATCCTTGGATTTGAAGATGATGTTGTGATTGAGTTTATATTCAACCAGCTGGAAGTGAAGGTAATAATACACAGATGGCTCTTATTTCTGATTATGTGACATAATTTTGTAATCTGTGGAAACTGAATTTTTTCTATGGAGTACAAATAGGAGGGTTGTTTTACAATGTTTGTTGTGAAAAGAATTCACTTTGTAAACAACTGTTAAGGCTGGAAGTTTAGTGAAGGTGCATAGTTGTGAAAGCTACACAGCTGAAAAATCAAACTTATTGTTTGTAATTTTGCTGTTACATGTTAAGTTACTTTGACAGCAATTTTCTAATGATAATGTGATTTATGATTTAAAAGGCCTGAACCAAAATGGAAGTTATTCCTTGCGTCTGAAGTATAGCACCATCACCTTATTAGGTCACAGCAGAGTGAGTGTCCCAATGTCGCTCTGACCCAACTCCCTTGATGATGCAGTGTTTGTTTGGAGGTGAGTTGTGTAAAGTGGCCGAACATCAACAACAACAAAACACAATCAGGAAAGAGCAATTGGGTAAAGCTTTACACTGCTCTTTTAAAAATACTATTATGAAATGGACGTTTATGTCGCACATGAGGGGCAGTTCTGGTTTGATTGGATATTCTTTTTAAAACAAGGAACTAAGTTCTTTAGTTTTAGCTGCATGTCAGCTAGTCATCAAGTTTATTTTAGGCCCCAAGTTTGTTTAGGCTTTTTGTTTATGTTACAGTTAAACTTCAGACTGAAATTGGCAGCATTGTTAGAACAAATTGTTGCTTTCTGTATACATGAGATACTCTAAGATGACAGAACTGTTGTTTAAGAACATTTTTATTTTAAGATAATTGGCTCTTTTGCCACAGCAACCCAAAGGACAATAAGATGTACCATATGACCTTTTGTCAAATATACTAATGTTAATTTGCTTTTACATTAATCCTTTTCCCAAAGAGTTCACTCTTGTGTTTTGACAGAACAGTTGGCATGTCAACTGATAAGGTATTTCTATTTTTAAAATAATTTCATAGTTAATAGTTTTGGATATTTTAAAAGGCTATTTAATTTTTTAAAAGCACTTCTTTTAAAGTATGTATGTTTTACTTAGAAAACCAGGAACATGGTAGAATGGTTTTTTAAATGATAATTAAATACAGATTTTATAAGAGAAATGCTTGACTGATTTGTATTTTAGTGCATTTTTAAAACCTAAGTATCTGGTAGTACTCCCCTTGTAGTGAGCATGAGATTAAAGTTTAGAACTTTTTAAAACAATCTTTTCTTTTTTTGTGGTTGTGTACTCATTATTGCTTGTTCGTCTTTTGCAATTTAGATAAATGATATAACATTAAACTCAAGGTGGTTGAGTTGCAGTAGGGAGTCGGAAGCAAGCCAAGGGAACATCTTTCTCTACAGGGGACTTGGCGATTCCAAACCCCCAAGGTTCAAAGAAGAAACTGAAGACACCTGGAATCTGTACTGCTTTGTGCTATTGAGCTGTGCTTGTTATATGGACCTTGTTGCTTGACCAACAGATTTAGCATTTAAAAACCCGATTATGTTTTAGAAATCTTGACCTCTTAGCCCTTTGTGGACAGTTGAGAATTTGAGGCATTGTGTACTAGATTTTCCTTATTGTGGTAATTAGGCGTTCAGCTTAGTCTTCAAAAGTCACAGATTGCATGCATAACTTGTTAGTTTTTGTAACTGGACAATAGATATTTTCTAGAAAGTTTAAAGCTATCTGTAGTGTTAGAAAGGTAAACAGTTATTATAATTTTTCCATTTCTCACTGGGGAGAAATTTCCACGGTAGCAAACACTTTTCTTATTAGTAAGTGCAAGAATTTATGGATGTTCCATGATGGTTTTTAAAGTTAGTAAATGTAATACCCACTAACAGCCACACAGTCCAAAAATACTTATGAAATCCACAAAGGATTAACAGGCTGCTCTGAGCTTTTGGTAGTGAGAAAGAAATTGATAATCTCTGGTAGAGATTGTATTGCTGAGAAGCCAGTAGGGAAAAAAATTTTTTTTTAAATAGTAAGGAATATATATGAATCTAAGCCCCTATGGTAGACTTTAAAAATACTAATTTAAATGAGTTTAAGGTTTGTTTGTCTGTTCGTTTTGAAGTAACCTGTTTCTCTTCCTGTCATGTCTTTTTGCAGAATCCAGACTCCAAAATGATGCAAATCAACCTGACTGGGTTTTTGAATGGAAAAAATGCTAGAGAATTTATGGGAGAATTGTGGCCCCTGCTGTTAAGTGCACAAGAAAACATTGCTGGAATTCCTTCTGCTTTTCTAGAACTGAAGAAAGAAGAAATAAAACAGAGACAGGTTATGATCTTTTCTTTGAAAAAGTGGTATCTAGACTCTTTAATTTTACATGATGCCGCTAGAATTGGAGTACTGTTTTGCTCTGCCGTAATAAATTTTGATCATTCAGCTTTGGTCCACCACTCCTCCCTCCAACTTGAACACTGAGTTTAGAATGTCATTTTCCCAGAGTGCAGTAATTTGGTAGAAAAAAAAAATTTAACCATATGAATGCATCTAGCTTCAAGAAAATTTGCACTTAATGCAAAAGCTCTTGATATGGGTGATAGATCACAGAAGAATAAGATGAATATGAAAATGATTTTTTTTTTTAAGTACACTTGGAAATGGTAATGTCTCTTCAGTTCACTGTTAACATCTCTTTAGTTCACTATGTTAGGGATTAGTTTTCAGCAAATTATTATTCAGTATATTATAAATAAGTGACTTTGATACCAATCTTAGTGTGTTCTGTAATAAAGATGAAGAACAGTCTTGTTTATAAGCAGAGGCTGGTGAAATGACAAGAGCATTGGCATTTATCATGCATGAAAGGTAGTCTTCAGTTTGCTTGTTCTCAGATGTTCAACCATGTTTTTTGAAAACCTGATTTTGCAGATTGAACAAGAAAAATTGGCATCTATGAAAAAGCAAGATGAAGACAAAGATAAGAGGGATAAGGAAGAAAAAGAAAGCAGCAGAGAAAAAAGGGAAAGGTCCCGAAGCCCAAGAAGGTAAGTACCATAAATGCATACCTAATGTTTCATGGATACCTCAGGCCTTAAGGAATTCTGTGTGTAGAAACGTACTTATTTAAAAAAGGAATGTAGTAGCACTATAAAGGGAATTTCCTTCAATCATAGGATTTTCATGGTGAGCTGTGACTTTCCTCTGGGTTAAAAAAATATTTTGTCTTTTGTCTGAGACACAGCTCATTTGACTGTAATAATTGTTCCTAAAATCTTAGTGCATTATCCAACTCTTAATTCCTAAATCAAAATCTAGAATTTTTTTCCCATATTGCTTTAGTTTAAATATCACATTTAATTAATTTGAGCTATTTTTTAATGCACTCATTCATTCTTTTTCTATTTCCTTTTAATTAGAACTCTGTACCCATTAGCTGTTCATATTATATCCGCCTAATTCCCTGTTCTGCTTTTCTCAGATGGTTGTACTGAACCCAAACTTCAGATTATTTATTTGTTTTCTTCTTCCTTCCAAAGAGACTATTGTTAGGTTCACATTTTTAAATCCACGACTCAGCTTCTACTGTATTTGTGGTGAAAGGTGAGAATTCCATTAGGCTTTTCATTTTTAGGGTTCTGTTTATTTCTTTCATTAATCTCTGTAGCAGTTAGTAAAGGGAGGAAGTAATTTCTTAGTCCCTTCATGTATATATTTGATGTTGAAACTTACTTGTCAGGGAAGCAGTACTTCTTTTGCAGTTAAACACAAGTCCTCATAATGTACTTGAGTATCAGTGAACCAGATCTATTTTCCTTCACTATAAATTAAAAAAAAAAAAAACAAAAAACAACAACACTTTCAAGTTAGATGAACTACTATTGAAAAGGAAGAAGAGGGGCTTCCTCTTGTCCAAAAATGCTGTTTCATGCAAGTTTGATATATTTCTCTTCTCTGAAGAACGTATCACTTTAGTTGCTCTAGTCATTTTTCTAGCCTACCTAAGCTCTGTGTGATGAACTCTGGTGGAATCAGACTGCATCTAAATCTATATTTGATTGGATCTGATTTATTGTTAAAGAGTATCACTGTTTACTTTTAAGCATCCTCTTCCTCTAAAAAGTTGGTCATTATTCTTCTCATCTCTGGGAATGATTAAGAACGTAAGTTTAGAGTCCTCCCAGATCAGTACTTTCCTCTTCTCTATAATGGTTATAGTTGAGAATGTTGTTATCCTTCATTTGCTTGCCTTTCTGGACTTATTGCCCTATCCTATCAATAGAAAAGATAGAATAGCTATCCTATTTCCATAGGGAGCTTCTCCAATATAGACAAACAATGGTATAATTAAAAAGATAAATCCTTGCCCCTCCCTTTCACCCTGACCCCAGTCCATGTTATTCAAAAAACCTGAAAAAATTTGCTTTCATCCTAGACGCAAATCCAGATCTCCTTCCCCTAGAAGACGATCTTCCCCTGTCAGGAGAGAGAGAAAGCGCAGTCATTCTCGATCTCCCCGTCACAGAACCAAGAGCCGGAGTCCTTCCCCTGCTCCAGAAAAGAAGGAGAAAACTCCAGAGCTCCCAGAACCTTCAGTAAAAGTAAAAGAACCTTCAGTACAAGAAGCCACTTCTACTAGGCAAGTTCATGAAAGTTCATTTAGAAATATCACAGTTTTAAGTGGTTATTAGTGGCTACAGATGTGACAGATCTCTCAGTTAAAAGCATAAAATTACTTGATTATTTTCCTCCATTTGATTTTTAAAATTATAAAATTAACTTTCTGGAAAGAAATTCAAATTGTGTAGGTCAACCCAAAGGTAATCACTGCTATCTTTTGGTGTATTGTTTCCAATATTTCATATACTCTCACTTGCTTTTTTCCTCTTAATGTATCATGGACATCTTTGTACTTTTTAAAAATGTATATGGTCAGAATTTAGTTGCTTACTGAATTTCATTGGTCAATACATACATCTTTTGGGGTTAGACATCTTCATAGATTTTGAAAACTATTTAAAAGAAGTGATTTTATTACACTATTTTATGGTTTAGAAGTCTTAGGGGAAAAAACTTTTTCTCCACAGTGACATCCTGAAAGTTCCCAAGCCTGAACCTGTACCAGAACCTAAAGAACCTTCTCCAGAAAAAAATTCCAAAAAAGAAAAGGAAAAGGAAAAGACTCGACCAAGATCTCGGTCACGTTCCAAATCAAGGTCCCGGACTCGTTCCCGCTCTCCATCTCATACTCGACCTAGACGGCGCCATAGATCCCGATCAAGGTGAGTTGTGGCTTTAAGATCAGTGTAGATCTTAGCGTTTATGTACTACTCTCCTAGGTAGGTAGTAATTTCAAACAACAGAACAAGTGTTATTTGGATTTACATGGAGAATTTGAAGACACTTGTTTTTGTATACAATGAAAATTGCTATGTTAATGGAAAACTGTGTCCCTTGAAATTTATTGAGAAAAACTATGTCAAGGAATTCATTCCTTGCTCCTGATTTATTCAGGTCCTTGTTCTGTTTGTATGGCAGATCATATTCACCTAGAAGGCGGCCAAGCCCAAGAAGGAGGCCTTCTCCTCGGAGAAGAACTCCACCAAGACGAATGCCTCCTCCACCAAGGCATAGAAGGAGTAGATCTCCAGTGAGACGGTGAGATTTTTCTCTTTTTTTAAATCTAGAAGTGTGAAGTGTTTGAAAGTGTGTCATATGTTTGTTTTAGCATAATTTTTGAATGTGTCCCCCTGGAAGAAAGAAAAACTCATAAGTGTGATGTTAGTCTTTTAAAGAGCGTATGTCATTTGAAATGTAATGCTGTTATTGTGCTGTGAAAAACATCTAGTCCAGAGCTGGACATTTCCATTTTATTGGTACTACGCATTAACTCTTAGTCTTTCGGTCTCCACCAAGAAATCCTGCCAGTGAGTATGGGAATTGGCCACCTTGGCTCTTTTGGCTTTTAACTTATCACTGTTAATGAAAAGTAGTGAGTTACAGAGCCAGTAAGCTTCTTTTTACCAGTATTAAAGTAATCCATTATTGCATTATACTTTTTTCCTAATAGTAGAAGTAATGAGTTCATAACATAAACAGTTCAAACAGAAATAAATAACAAAGTAAAAGTTCCCCATAATCCCATTCCACAGAAATAACTGTTAGTACTTTGGTCTCTATAGTTATTTATGAAGAGACTAGGCGTAAGTCTAACCTGCTAGTACCAATTTTTTTTTTCTCCTTAAATCATTCTAAAATTAGCATAAGGGTAAAATGTGTGAATCTCTTTGCTTTCAACAAAAAGAGAATAGTGGCTAAATCTGCTCTTAGAGGCTTGGTGCATTAGTAGCAGTTTTACGTCCTCTTAAAACGTTTCACCTGTTTTTGGAAGGAACTGTGATGATTTTGCTTCAGGTTATACTTGATAGAATTTTTTTTCCCAGTCTTGAAGGTTTTCTCAGGGAACCAATCAACTTGAACATAAAGAGGATAAACATCAAATAAGCTGCATGAAAGGTTTCTTTTGCAGACTTACGTTTTTCAGGGACCCCATAATAAATACATATACATGTTCATTTTTGCATAGGGAGGTTGTCAAGCTACATTGAACTATAGTATCACCACTATTAAAAATCCATAGATGAGACTAGTGATGTAAATGGTCAGTCCGTTCAGGCATTATACTTTCCCAAAATTGATTTCTCCTTAGGAGAAAAGTAATGCTGGAACTTTTTAGTACAAGATTAGTGGAAACAGTTATTTCTTAAATTGGAGTTTTGCAAACAGCATGTTTTAATTGTGCTTACTGAGCCATCTAGCAGTCAAAATATTTTGCAGATTGTGTAAGATTCCCTTTCAGCCAGTTTTTATCTCACACTTAAGGTAGGGTTTCTTTTTTTCAGGTTCTCAGGAATTCTTCTGCCAAAGGTGAATTCTGCAGGTACACATAATTACAACAGAACCTACCACAAATTTTGCCGCAGAATTCGAGAGTCCCCTGCTTCTAAGTTTATGTAGCTAAATGAATTCCTAATCTTGCACATCTTTTTTTTTTTTTTTTTTTTTTTTTTTTAATGCAGCCTAAAGGTTGCTTGGCACTGTGTGTTATTAAGTGGATAATAATTTTGTTACCTAAATTTTATGTGCAAACTCCAAAACACTGATACCAATCCTAAGGAAGAAAGAGACTGGTTAGTTATTTTATTATGGCATTTGACTTGGCATCCTTTATAACTAGGGAGACACCTAAAATAGAAGCATTTTTCAGTATTGGTTGTTGATGATTAGTCTCAGAATTAGCTGTTTCATGTCCTAGGTCATGGTTTCATTTCCCATTTGGGAGGGGGGAATCATTTAATGTGCTTAGCTACATAAACTCAAAAGTTGGAAAAAAAAAAAGTAGCTGTGTATTTTTGTGTGAACTGTACATACCTGTAAGGCCATTCTTCATAACTGTGCAGTTAGTGAATATGAATACTTTCATCCATAGAAGAAGGCGCTCATCAGCATCCTTGTCTGGGAGTAGCTCATCATCATCTTCCTCTCGTTCCCGGTCACCACCAAAGAAGCCTCCCAAGAGGACATCCAGTCCCCCTCGAAAAACTCGTAGGTTATCTCCTTCAGCGAGTCCTCCAAGGCGAAGGCACCGACCTTCACCTCCAGCAACTCCACCACCAAAACCTCGTCATTCCCCAACACCCCAGCAGTCAAACCGTACCAGAAAAAGTCGTGTTTCTGTCTCTCCAGGGAGAACTTCAGGTAAAGGTAAAAATCAAACACATAAAAAATTACGTTTTCTCTTCATTTTGCTACATAGTGCATAGTCATTTGTTGCTGCCCCCCCTCTGTCTAAGTATGAAGTAGCTGGGTATTTATTTGTACGCAATGTCTTTTTGTAAATTTGGGTAGAGGTTTACCTTTCCTATCTTAAATTCTTGGGGTTTGTTGAACAGAGTTTTTATAAAGCATTTTGTTTTTAGCAGTGCTGTCTGGCATTGGACAGGTGGAGAAAAATACTAGTTGTGGGCTGGTTAGAGTTGGGGTAAATTATGAAAGTTTGTGTCATTGTGACAAGGGATCATTTTATTAATATGAGACTAGTTACCTTTTTTCCCCGCTGAAGATTTTTCATTTGATATCTTATATGAGAACTTCATATTCTGTTTTAATTCCTTCTTGGCCACACTGTGCTCTCAAGGGAAGGACATGGTGTCCTCTTAAAAGCTGATTTGGTTTTTTAATCTAGGCTCTAGGCAGGTTTCCTCTGAGTATTGTCCTTGCTTTATTCTGCAGATTGATTTCTGAGGAATTTATGATCTGTGATCCTGCCAGGCAAGTAGAATGCTGTATTAATCCAAGTGTAAAAGTTTTGTGGTCCATTGGGGTTTGTTCCTTTAGTGTTAAAATATGCATGGAGAAAAACTATAGGATCCATTTGTTTTTGGGCCTCTGGTGCTTAGGGCTGAAATGAACTGCCTCACCTGAAAGGTGAGTAGTAGGGGAAAAGTTCTTAAAAGCTGCTATGGCAACCAGATTTTAAGGAGCCGTCTGTAGGTTAACATGTCCTGAGGTTGTTCTGATCAGATTTAAATGGTTAGAAATGAAGGAAATGGGGTTGGGCAAAATTTCGACCACACATTTTAATGAGCATTATTAGACCAGGATTTCTGATTGGCCAGCCTGCTGCTACATCTCCCCCCAGTGTGGTGTTATCTAGAAAGGCAAATTCAACTTTTTTTTTTTTTTTATATCTCAATTACAGTGAGGTATTTACTACACAAGTAGTCAGTGAAAGGGGGTTTAATAGGTAGTCATAATCTGTGAAGAGTACTCAGATTATTTTCTCAATTTTAACATTAAAGTAAAGTGGTATTGTATAGTAACATAAAATCATTTTTGGTGCATTGACTCTAGGTCTGGACAGGCAGCTGAATAGAAAAACCTTTAGTTCTGGGTTTAGACTTCATTTACATATGGGGAGGGGCCTCAGGATCACGATTTCATAAACTCATATTCCGTATTACTTTGTTCAAAATCTGGAAATTTTCTTTACCTATCCATGGTTTCTAGTCACCATGTCCAAATCTGATGCCCACTGCCTAGGCACTATTTTTTCTTTTTTCTGTGAAGTGTATGTTTCTTTATTTTGTCTGGAGGCCAAAAGCTGTCTGGGGAAAAATACACATGTTCTCACCTGTTACTTTGCAAAAACATGTAGGTTATGATTTCTTTGTTTACAATATATGGCCAAAGTTATTGCACAAAATTTACCTTGTTAAAATTGCTTGCTTGCTTGCTAAGAATTATTAGTTACCTTTTAAAAAGAGTCTGCAAAAAAAAAAAAAAAAAAAAAGAGTCTGCAAGGGTGCCAAGCTCTTGTGCTTTGGTATATTGTTGGAGGGGAGTAGCACTGCTTTTTGCTGATGTGACACAGAAAATGTACAAAGGAGAGAGATAAGCCAGGCTATTCCTATGAGTTCTGGGACAGGACTTTCCATATCCAAACAAAATCCCAGCAAAAGATACACCCTGTGGGCAGTTAAAATCAGGAGCTGTCTTGTGTCTACTGAAGCGGAATATTGGTTTGAACTACTTAGAAATACCTTTTATAACATTAAAATGATTCTTAGCTCTCCAAGAAATTTCAGAGTGACAAAAGTCCTTAAAGATTGTCACCAAGAGACAGATTCTCAAAGTCAATCACTAACAGGCCAGGACTGGAATTTAAGCATTCTCATTCCTATTTGAATAAAATATTCTTTTGCTCATTTTTCCCAAAGTGCTTCTTTAACTGCTGGAAAAGGGAGATGGAGGCACAGGGTAAAATTCTTTGGCTGCTGTACCTGGTAGTATAATTTCAGAAATTCTTTTCTTTACCAACTCCATGGCTGGTAACAGGAGCAACACCACTAAAATGTCATTAAGATTTTGTGTTTGTATTTCATATAGCAGCCACTAAGTTGAGGGTTTAGAGCTCTGCTATTGAGAGAAGGCAACTGCCAAGGAAGAGAGGGCAACTTGTATTTTTGGCCCCCAGTAGAGTGGGAGGAAGGCAAGAAAAGCGTTTTGGGGGATTTGGGGTAAAGTATTTGGAGTACAATATACATGCTCACCTGAAAGGGTCTGTAGGAAGCATCTTATAATCAATGGTATGACATGGTTATATTGGCATTATCTTAGTGGTACATAAAATGCTGCTGCTTTTAAATCAGTGGCATCTTCAATAAAGTATTAACAGAGTACCTATACCTACAATGGTGATAAGTTTTAGTGTATTTAGATCAATTTAGCCTTGATAAATTGTGCTTTGTAGACAGTTAGTGAATATTACTAATTCTGGTCAGAGTGACTTATCTTTACAAGTGATCTTTTGGGTAGGTCTGGGAGACTAATAAGACTGTAGAGGTAAATTTAAAATTTTGGTGTTTCATTTGACTTCTTAGACTTTTGATATAATGCTAAAACAATTTTGCCCTTTGAATACTAAAAATAAAGCATAATTAACAAAGTAAACTATAAAATTTCAGCTAGACAAATAGAACCTTGATGAAACATGAACTTATCTTAATAATACTGTTATTCAGTCATACTGAATAACCAGTAGAGATACATAAGAGATATGAATCTGATGGTATGAGCATACTAACAGTAATGAAAAACTGTTTTAACTAAGCTATTAATGACAAAGTGAATCAGGGTAAAACTAAATGTGTTTGCATGAAAAAAAAAAGTAAATATTGTTATAGTTCAGTTGAAGTATTTGGTAGGTAGGCTTTTGCCAACTGTTTTGCAAACCTAACCAAATTTTAAATGTTTCTCAGGGGAAAATGCATTCTGACATCCAAACAGCCAGCTTCCAAACAAATTTTGGGACTCAGTTCTCTGAGTTGGTAACTTAGATGCCTAACTGGTTGCTGTCTTCATGAATTGAGGATTAATTGTAGAATACTGTCTAGAAAAATAGCCTTAAAAAATTAAAAAAATATATTTCTATTTCATTTCTTTGTATTTAAAATATGAGTTTTAAATATACTTTTGCTAATCATATCTCCTCCTATAATTCATGATATCTAATTCAGTGCTAACCATTCTTTTACCCAAGCCAATGGCTTGTCCAAATGGTTAATATTAGATAGAATTATTAATAAAATTCTGTTCATTGAAAATTATAGTGGCAAATTCTCCAGTTTGACTACCTGAGCAAAGATGAAATTGTTGTGTTGAATCCCTAGTTCCGTTAATTTATTGCTCCTTGGAATAAGTTTTAATAGAGCTTTAAATATGAGTGTCTGTTAAATGAGACATATTTGTATTCTGGGTCAAACCTTCCATGATAATTTCTCTAATCAACATAAGGGGCAAGGATCCTGAAGGGATCACGTCGTCTTCAAGTTTTGATTCTCTGAGAGATCGTTCTCAAGTGGTAGTTCAGGCTAATCCATGGTAAGATTAAGGATTATAACATGTCTGTACATAGTTTTGATATATTATAAGCACAGACAGTTACTGCTGAGGATTAGAGCCCATGGCCTAGAAACAGAATTTTGTGTTTTCTTTTTAGACTTTAGATTTCTCCTCTTGTAAAATGGAGATTGATACTAGCAACCATGCTCAACAGTTCCTGTAACATAGCAAGCATACAAAAGATAGTTGCCATAATAAAAATTTTCCATGCAATTGGGAAAGATAGGTTGGATAATTCATGACATACCCACAGCTCTTCTATCTTAGGTATATTACAGAGCTGTCTTTTTCTTTGGGTGGGTGTGCGTAGAGTTTAGACAGACTCTTTCAGCCTTAGTAGTTAACAATTTTTACTGTCGTGTAAAGGTCATCTTTTTTCATAGATAATTTAAATCTGATGCTACTGTGACGTTTATGCTCTCATAGCCTTCAGCCTCTTGGGTAGCTAATTCATCTCCAGGCCAAGTATCTTTTTCTGTGAAAATTTTATCTAATTTTATTTCTTGGTCATTTATCATCTTGATTACTTTGTTGAACCCTCATATAGTGAGTGAGTGCTTGAAAGCTTTTATGCTGATGAGCCCTCCCAGTTGTATGTGTGTCTTAGGTTGTAGAGTTCAAGCAGCACAGAGGTTTCCTTTGCTGAGCTGAATGTTATACATTGTATAAAGCTTGTTCTACTCAGTAACAACATTACCTTCCCTTTTTATTAGAATAACCACATCTATTTTCTGCAATTCAAAAAAGTTAATAAACTGGTATTGTGAAAACTTGGATTTTTATGTATCTAATGTTTGAAGACAATTTAACAGGTAAAAAGGTACTTGTAAGAAAGCATACAGTTGTATAGCCTTATTTTTTCTTTTCTTGTATGTGAGTTTTTTCCTCCTTATTCTTTTTTTAGTGACAAAACATAAAGGTACTGAGAAAAGAGAGTCTCCTTCACCAGCACCCAAGCCTAGAAAAGTAGAGTTATCTGAATCTGGTAAGTTGTCATTGTTTTTCAAGCTGAATTAGTTTGTGGCATATTTGGTCAACACCTGTTGGTTAAAGATTAATTAAAGGATATGACTTAGTGGTTAAGCACTAGAACTTCAAAGTTGAACAGACGTGGCTTGAAACTGCAGCTCTACCACTTAACTCCTTTTTGTTTAATTTATCTGAGTCTCATCAGAAAGTTGGGGATATAATAGAACCATCCTTTTGGTTTGTGGTTATTAAAATGTTTATAAAGTTCTTGGCACCCAGCCTGACTTGTAGCAACTGCCTAAATAGGTTTGTTTTGATTTTGTTTGGTGCCAGTAGTCTAAATCAGCATTTAAATTGGCGTTTTAATCTCCTTCTCCATTGTAAGAAGTATAGTCTCATATTGTTTGATCCAACCAGATAAAGGAAGGTTTGAGAGACTGTTTTCCTCTTCAAATATGTCACTTTCTATGTGTATAACTAAAGAAACACTGTCTAAATACATCCATCTTTCAGAAGAAGATAAAGGCGGCAAAATGGCAGCAGCAGACTCTGTACAGCAGAGACGCCAGTACAGACGACAGAACCAGCAGTCTTCATCTGGTATGGACGCTGATTCTTAAACTTTTTTTCTACTTGCATTTCCTAATTTAAAAAAATAGTTGAGATATAAATATCTATCACTGTAGTGTCTATACTTCGAAGAAATTATTTATTTGTGCCTACATTGGAAATCTCTTGGGGGGGGGCATTATTTTGCTTTTGTTTTTTGGTTTTAAGTCCTTTCCAAAACTTAAATTATCTTTTAAGTTGTTATAAAAGTAATAAATCCTTAGAGAACAATAGTAAAACAGACTAGAGGGGTATAAAATTGAAGAATATAGTTCCTCTCAACTCCTAGTCTTACTTCTGAAAGCTAACCACTTTTATTCAGAATTTTTCAGTGCATATTAAGAATCTGTGGTTTAAAAAATAGTAAGGTCAAACTTTAGAGTGTTACCTGCCTTTTTAACTTAATATAACTAGAACATTTTTCCCTGTTAATTCTTATGGTTCTACTACACTCTTTGCTACCTGCAACATTTTTTATTGTAAGATTATACCATAATTTATTGAATCAGTCTCCTATTTGGTGGACATTTAGGTTGTTGCTAGTTTTTTTGTGCACTTATGAAAGAAAGTACATCTATAAAATAATTAGAAAGAGAATTGCTGGATTAAAGAGTGTGCACAGGAACCTGATTTCTAAACCAGATGCTCCTTTCTTATTAGCTCACTTGGTATTTGTGACTTGGTCTAGGTACTACCTTTGCTTTTCATTTATGAAATGGAAACCAAACCAGCCCATAGTGGCATTAAGTCAGTTAAAAGTTACACAGCTTTTGCCCTCTTTAGACCAGGTTATTCATGGAATAGTTTGAAAATGGGTGTAGTTCTTAGGCCTGTTTTTTGATTCTTGGGATTTTATTTTTCATTTAAGTTTTGATTTGTGGGGGCAGTCATGAGTTACTTTAAGAAGACCATGTGTAAACAATTGAAGTTTTTCTCTTCGCAGTCCTGGACATTTGCTACCATACACTGTAGGAAGTGCCACATGCATTCTGTTTATTTGTTTGGTCAAAGCTGTGGATGTAAAAATAAGTTACTCATAACCTAATATCCTAATACGACTTTAAGTGGCATTAAGAGTGCTTAGGTAACAGGAATCGAGTAGTTGCTGCACGTGTGTTTAAGTTTTACTTAGTTATTTGGGTAATCACTAGACTTATTCAGGGACACTTGTTTTCTTGGTTGGATTGTGTTATGAAAATGATACATAGAACTTCTATTTATATAATAATACTTATTTATGCTTGGCTTTGAAGTCATTGAGTATGTATTATATTGCCTCTGTTTAGAAGTAATGTTTGTACATACGCTTACTTATATGAGTGGACTTGCCAATTCGGACAGTCTATCCACCTGGATTCAGAAAACATGGACAGACTCTTAATAAGCATAGACCAGTTGTAATTTTTTTCTTTGCTGTGAAATTACAGACTCCGGCTCCTCCTCCTCTTCAGAAGATGAGCGACCCAAGAGGTCCCATGTGAAGAATGGCGAGGTGGGCAGGCGGCGGAGACATTCCCCTTCCCGGAGTGCCTCTCCATCACCACGAAAGCGCCAGAAAGAGACCTCCCCTCGGTAATGTCTTCGCTGATGTTCTCTAGTTGTGATGACATTATATAACTTAAGGGATGGGCTTTGTGCTTTTTTAGAATTTAGTTAACCCCCTCATTCCAAGGACTTTCAGAAGGAGATGGTCAATTCTGAGTTTTTGTTTTTTGGTTTGATTTGTGTGATGGTTATTCCCGTTTAATGAGAAACTGAGTAAGTTTTGAACCATGTCCTATATGTACATGACTAGAAGAATAAACCAAATGGTTAAATCATAGCATTAGTTCCTGAGCGTCTCTGAACACAAAAATATCTCCATTTGTGGTACATAATTCCATCAAAGTAAATATTTGGTGAGTGGAATTTTTGACCTTTTTTTTCCTCCACTGCTCTCAGGATGCAGATGGGAAAACGATGGCAATCACCAGTGACTAAAAGGTTGGTTAGACACTACTTTGTAAATTCTAATTACCTGTCAAAGTTTTAGTGACTTAATTCCTGTTTAGGTTACTTATCACATTCTAAGGTAAACAGTGGCTATAGCTGTGGAAAAGCTTCTCAGTTGTTTTAGTTTGATTGTTTTTCTTTAAAATTCAAATTAAAAATGGGAGGAAATGTGCACAAGATGTTTATTTAGAGCATCACCTGAACCTCGATTTCAAATACCTTCTTTATATCAAGAAGGGCATAGTTTTACAGTATATGGATACTTTGCAAGAAGTAAGATCATAATAGCTCCTTATATTGGATGGGGGGTGGGGGGACACCTTATGTTTCTGGTGACTTATTAAAAATGAATGTAAGGCTTTGGACTTTTGGTCCTGTTCAGTGTTTCTAGAAGTGGGGAGGAGAATTGCATATCTTTATTGACATTTTTTGATCATCAGCATCCATGTGACCTTAGAAACATAACATTTTAGAGCAAAATCATATATAGAAATCTCTAATTCAGGTCTGTCTCATTTTATTAAAAGTGCAAAAAGACAGGCACAGAACAAGTAAATTGAGTTTCTTGGCAAAGTGACCGAGTGCTTTTGGTACTATACTAGTCTTCACCAGTGTTCTGCATTTTGGGGTTTTAACTGCCACGAAATTTCTAAGAGTTTATCCTTCCTAAAATTATCACACTGTGCTCTTTATAACTCAGTTTTTGTAACTACTGTTTTAGGTGTCTCATTTAGAGTATTATCTTGGAAAGGCTCTTAGCAGTCAGCACTGTTCATGATGAAGCAGAGCAGGATATTTGTGCTTTGAAAGAAATTGTTACACAACATTAAAATACATAATCCTCAAAAAGAAAAATATGGATGCTGGGTTATTCTTTTCCCAGCTACAGTTCCTTCTGGCTTCTCTGAAATTGCTAGTATAGCAGCCAAACAATTGCTTTACAGAATTAGGTTAGTGGTAAGCCTTCTTTTTTTTCCCCTGTTGTGGAACTACCTTTATTCTGGAAAGAGATTTCTCTTCCCATAGCAGTAAAAGCAACATTAACAGTTATTGTATTATTCCAAGATGTTTTCATTTTGTTTTTCCTCATTAAGAAGGTATTTCAAGCTGTATTAGTAACCTCAGGTGTAATGACATTAGAAATCGCTATGAGGTGTCTAAGATTTAGAGATGGAGAAAGAACCATTTGGAATTAAGGAGGGAAATATAGCCTAGTTTGGAATATTTTATGTTTAGAGCTTAAACATTGAAAAACTTAAAATTTTCCACACTCTTATATCTTGTCTTTGGTTTTGAACACTCCTTAATTTAAAGGATACGAGTTAGATTCATCATAACTCGGTTTGAAAGAGGCAGTTGTCATATCCCTAACTTCTTACTGTCATTACCAGCATGACTGGTGAAGTGAGGTTATCCTGAAAAGGTCACTGCAGAGACAGCAAGCTAGCTCCTTCTGATAAGACTCCTCTGTCCTGCACCCTTAAGAGTTATATCACAGATTTATCCATCTGTAAATGAGTCTCTTTGGAACTGTGATTCTCGATAGGGTGATGCAGGTTGGTGGGGGAGGGGGGTCCCTAAACAACAATTTCTATCCAGAAATGAAGGCTTGGTATTAGCATTCAGAGTATAACTGGATAATGCTTAGCTTTTTAAAATTCCTGAAGCATGCCTTACCAGCTCAGGTAAGAATCTCTGTAGCTTTCAGGTCATAGACCCATGTGTGTCAGGACACCAGTTATGACTGATTATCATATTATTTTTCTGGCAGTTCTTTATGTTAAACTAGTCTGATTATGGTTTAATTCATTCTTTCTCGCTTTTTGGTTTATTTTCTCACATACTAACATAGGACATAGAAGATCATCACTGAAAGGGACCTTTTTAGTTACTCCAAGCCCTTCATTTTGCAGATGAGAACTGAGGCAGAAATAAATATCCCAGGTCATTAGTGTATCACAGTAAATTCTAATCTGAGTTTAAGTTTTTAAAGGAGATTAAAGTTTAGCAAGATGAAATCGGGGCAATATTTTTTAAAACAGAAGCTGTGTCAACAACAATAGTAGCCTCTCATACCTGCTGTTAATATATTGGAAGTTCTCCTATTTTGTGTCACTTTACCAAAATTTGCAAGTATAAACCTTTCTTCTTTTTACGTCTTGTTGAAAGTTAGAATGTCTTTTCCCATTTGAAATACCCATTACTTGTTGAAGCAGGTAATACTGTAGTCATCCTGTTTCTCCAAGTCCCATAATTCTCAGATTAACCCACACTTCAGGCAAACCTTTTGGGATCATTTCTTCTGCCAGATGAGCCCTTCTTGTAGAGTAGCTTCTCTTTTATTGTCCCTTCTTGTAATTAATGGGTTGGTGTCTACATTTTATTTACCAGATTTGTCCATTTTGATATGTCACCTCTTATAGTTTATATTTTAGATCTGCTCAAAGTGAAGTCTTTCGCCACAAGATACAAGCATGCTTATATTGGAAAATAATAATTATTTTAGAATTTTCTATGCTCAGTTATAGAGCTCTCCTTATTTGTAAAGGGGAACTGAGACCTAGTAAATTTTAGAAATTATCTCCAGAAATGAGGAATTAAATTACATCATTTGACTACCCCAGACTTCCCCAAAAGGTGGCAAACTGACTTGCTGTATATTTTACTATTTCTGTTGTCAGGCTGCTGTGAGTTCAACTGTTATAACCTTATTTTTCAGGTGTGCTTTTTGTGTTGGTTAAGTGTGTAGCAGAGCCCAGAATTAAGGTTTTTGTGGTTCTCATCTATATTTTAACCACATTGTTCCAGTGATAGCTTTAGTACTTAGACAATTTTGGTCATTTGTCTTTGGGACAGTGTTTTTTAGTTAATAGTATACCACTTTTGGGCAATGGAGATACCTTTAAAAAAAAAAACAAACTGAGAACTTGGAGCAGTGACACACAGATTTTGGGTCGTACGCCACTGGCTAATAGTGATATTTTAAATTTCTATATTGGAGCATTGAATTTTCCCAAGCTCTACAACAGTTGTTCCTAATAAGGAATCAGAATCATCTGGAAAGCTTTTTTAAAATACACCTGGCTGGCTGAATTTGATCCCAGATCTGGTAGACATTTCTAAGGAAGCATTCCCAGTGATTCTGATATACATCCTTAATTAAAAAGCAACACTCTATAAGATGCTGTTTCCAAGATTTTTTCACCCTGAATCAGATAAGAATGGTTTATATCATGTACTAAAACAAAAATTTCACAAAATAATACCCTTACCACAAGTAAAACTTTCTGGTTCTTTTTTTTTTTTTTTTTTTTTTTTTTAAGGCTGGTTGCCTTCAGGGTCTTGACCTTAGTTTTAAACCTCTACTCTGAAGCATTTGGTAACTATTGCTGGCTTTTAGGTTAATGATAATTGAAACTATCTTTTTTTGCTGATTCAGAGAATCACTTATAATTTTTCTTTGGTTTAGTGGTAGACGGAGGAGAAGTCCCTCCCCACCACCCACCAGAAGGCGACGTTCTCCTTCTCCAGCTCCTCCTCGGCGGCGCAGATCTCCCACACCCCCACCACGACGAAGGTACTTTATCAGATGTGTTGGAAGGATAATTGGGGCAGTAGGGAGACAATCGCAGCACAACTCTGAGTCTTTATGATTGAAGTATCTTATTAATGTGGCTTGCTTTTCCATTTATGTGACAAGTTCAGAATAGGCATATCTAGAGAAAAAGAATATGAGTGGTTGCCTAGGGTGGAGGAGGGACATGAGATTGGGGGTGGTGATGGTTGCATAACTCTGAATATACTAAAACCCACTTTATATGGGGGAATTTTATGGTATGAGAATTACATATCAATGAAGATGTTAAATAAGTTTAAAAGTGACATTGCTCTATTTAGTGATTATAAAGGGGAAAATAATACCTTTACAATGGGGAGTCCTTGCAGATACCACTTTAAGTAATCAAGGTTAACATCTTCAGTAACACATTAATATCATATACTTGCTGGATACCTCTGTGGTATTCTTCACAGGTATGCATGACTTCAATCTAATTTTTAGGAAATACAGAAAAACTCAAATTGACAATCATGCTATAAGGTAAATGACTAGTACTCTCCAAAAGTGTCCAAGTCATGAAAAACAAAGACTGAGTAGTAGTCACAGATTGGAGGAAATTAAGACGTGACAACTAAATGGGACTCTGGAAAAGAAAAAACATTTGTAGAGAAACTGGGGAAATCCAGTATTGGTATTTTAGTTAATATGAAGTTATTACTAAGATTAATTTTTTTAGTTTTAATAACTTTTCTGTGGTTGTATTAGATGTTAACATAGGAAAGGCTGGGTGAAGGGTGTATGGGAAATCACAAATTTTGCAATTCTTCTGTAAATCTAAAATTATTTCAAATTAAAAATCAAAAATACTTTTTAAAGGCACTGCTCAAATATGTCACTGAAGTGTCGGTATAATGGCCACATTCTTGAATGCCTGTTATGTATGTGGTAGGCAAAGTGCCAGGTTCTTTGATTACTTTGTATGTAAAAAGAACTCTCTAGTCCCTCAAGACAACCTTGCTTTGTAGATGGTAGTGCACTTTACAATGTTATCCCAAAAAGAGGCCATTGTAAAGTTGATTCCAGGTGGGAACATACTTATTTTAAGTTCAAAGATGGAAAGATCCAGGAACAAACTAGGTTTGGGGGTGTGAATATTATTTTCAGGTCTTAATTCCTAAGAGTTCCTAGGATTTTGTAGGAATTAAGCATTAAGACAAAGGTCAGGCAACCACTGGCTGGACTTATGCAAGGATACAGTCTGCTTAGCAGATTTCCATTGAAAAGTGGTCTTTTGATAAAGAAAAGAAAACAGTCTCTCCTTGGGGGTGGGGAGGTGTAGAGGTATCTTTAAAACTGCAGTGAACTCTATTAATGGAGAGTCCAAATGCCAATTCAGAGAAGACACTACATAGGAGAGCTCTTGAAAGCACAGACTTCCTGAGTAAGTTAACTATAGTCAGTAGAGTCTTGCTAATTTAGTAACTTGGTGGTTATTATGGTAACTGATGTTCACAGTTATAACTTCAAAGCAGTGCAAGATTCTCTTCTCAAAAAAACAGTAAATTGATCCCATATAGATTGTGCTAAATGACTGACAATTTGAATTCTTTGTTTAAACTGCAAATTCCTCCATTAACCAGAATGTCCTATATTGTTGTCATCTGAGATAAACCGTAATTTATTAAATGTGTTTTTGCTTCAAAAGAGGAAGAAAGTGTAGCATGTCCACTTGAAAACACACTCCCTTTGACTAGTGATAACTGTATTAGAACCGTAACTGCTAGTTAGTTTTCTTTACATTCTTTTTCCTTAATTCTGTTGACTCTTTCAACTTATTGATGTGTTTTTCCTAGGACTCCTTCTCCTCCACCACGTCGGCGCTCACCTTCCCCAAGAAGATACTCTCCTCCAATACAGAGAAGATATTCTCCTTCTCCCCCTCCAAAGAGAAGAACAGCTTCTCCACCTCCCCCTCCTAAAAGAAGGGCATCGCCATCTCCACCGCCAAAGCGTAGGGTCTCCCATTCTCCACCTCCCAAACAAAGAAGCTCCCCAGTCACCAAGAGACGATCACCATCGTTATCGTCAAAGCATAGGAAAGGGTCTTCCCCAAGTCGATCTACCCGGGAGGCCCGATCTCCACAACCAAACAAACGGCATTCGCCCTCACCACGGCCTCGAGCTCCTCAGACCACCTCAAGCCCTCCCCCCATTCGAAGAGGAGCATCATCATCACCCCAAAGAAGGCAGTCCCCATCTCCAAGTACTAGGCCCATTAGGAGAGTCTCCAGAACTCCGGAACCCAAAAAGACAAAAAAGTAAAAATATTTTATGCTTTTTGGTTAAGAAATGCTAACTTGCATAGCTCTTTATATTTGGATTTTTTTTCCTTTGTATTGAGAAATTACAGAAAGAAATAAATGGTAAATAGAAACTTTTTAAGGGAAATTCTAGGTGCTATTTACAGATTCTTTAACATGTTCAGGAAATTAAATGGCAGATATTAAATATCATAGGATTTTACTTGGTTCTTACTAGTATCTTTTGAGGGGTGTGCTTCCCAAACTAAACTCCAAAGTGAAATACAGAACATTTCTTTTGTGTCCATGTAAGACTGATAAAAGCAGTTTTAAAATGTAAACTAGAATTACTAATTTCATGTACAAAGTATCATTAATAGAACAGCTAGAGGATTATAGGCCTTGAACTCTACTACCCAGGAGACTTAGCTGGTGTAAATTTGATATGTTAACAGAATCAGCAAACTTAAATGCTGTAAACATTTGAAGCTTGTGACCTGGTTTCAGAGTGGTAGTTGGTTATTTTCTCTCAGGGAAGATCTCTGCCTTGGATGCTAAGTGTTTTGTTTTCTTTTTTCTTCTTTGTCTAGGGCTGCCTCACCAAGCCCTCAATCTGTAAGGAGGGTCTCATCTTCTCGATCTGTCTCAGGATCTCCTGAGCCAGCAGCTAAAAAACCCCAAGCACCTCCGTCCCCTGTCCAGTCTCAGTCACCCTCTACAAACTGGTCACCAGCGGTACCAGTCAAAAAGGCTAAAAGCCCAACACCAAGCCCATCTCCGGCACGGGTATGTGTCTGCCTTGTTTTAGACATCCCTTGTGATTGTATACGGTCACTTGAATCAGAGAAGTTTATCTTGTGTAGCTCAGAGGAGAATTACTTTCTTTGCTTCAGATGGACCTCCCAGGAGGCACTGATCAGTGGTGGTTATATCAACAGTCCATGGAAAACCTGATATTCTAACCACCCCCTAATTTGCAAAATGTTTAATACTGTGAAATTCTAGAATCAGTGGTTGAGATTGGACTATATAAAAAATAAAAACAAAGTTACCTATGTTATCTAGAAGAGTAGTTTAGTATTCTTTTGTTGTCTTGGTGTTTGATACCTTTTCAGATACCTAGTTAAGATCACACAGTCAATAAGTATTTTCAGTCTTAGGTTGTATTTATAGTATTCCATTTTTATAAAGAAGAAAATAAAAATATTAAAAAGAAGATACCAAATGTTGACAGTGATTATGTTTTAGAAGGACTTTTCTTCTTTCCACTTTGATGCTCTTTTTTTCCTACAGTGGAAATACTTCTGTAATGCAAAAATGAGCCTTGCAGCCTGCAAAATATTAGATGTGATGAAAAGTACTGTATTGTCTCATATGTTGTCTGGCAAACTGCATAAGAAAATTCTTATTTTTACATTTAAAGATCATTGGGGTGTTAAAGTATTGGATTTAAACTGTTTTTCCCCTTTTGTGAGTCATAAATCTGAACTTGGGAAAGTTTGTATTGTATAAGATTAGTGATTAGATATCCATCTTAATAGGGTTAACTGAATTATTGTGCTAACAATGGATTGTGAGGCATTTTAAATAAATTTCTTAGAAATGTGAAGTGTGAAATTTAAAATTATGGACTAGATTTGATTAAAGCAGAATCTTCCCTTTGCATAAATTCAGTGTATATTCAGTGAAGATGAACAAAACAACCCCACTCTAAAGATAGGAGAGGTCAGATGGTGACTAGAGACATGGTTTCATACAAGAGAGTATTTAGAATAATAGCTGGTACCATTTATTAAAAGTCTGCTACATGTCAGACCTAGTATTCTGAGTGATTATGGATATTCTCATTTAATCCTTACAACAGCTTTATCAGATAGTAGGGATACATGTTTTAGGATGAGATGCTTTCAATGTGGTAGGTTGGTTAACATCTCCAGGAATAGTTTTCTTGGTGGTAATTGGCCTTTGGTTTTTTTTCCGCTAAGGCTTTATGAAGTCCTGAAATTTGTCCATTTACACATTGCTTGAGAACATATAATTTGTTTACTTGGACAGAATTTTAATCAGATTAATTCTATTGCTTTTATTGTTGTATTTCTAGAATTCGGACCAAGAAGGAGGCGGGAAGAAAAAGAAGAAAAAGAAGGACAAGAAACACAAAAAGGAGAAGAAGCACAAGAAGCACAAAAAACACAAGAAGGAAAAGGCTGTGGCTGCAGCCGCTGCAGCTACTGTAATCCCTGCAGTCGTTGCTGCTCCCACAACTACATCAGCACAGGAAGAACCAGAGGCAGAGCCAGAGCCTAAAAAGGTATGTATGGACTCATAGCTATCTTGCAGTTCTATACAGATGGTTAAGTCATTTTCTGAGAAGTAGCTAAATCATTTTTTCTAAGACTGTAGCTAAGTAGTTCTCTTCTGGTCTGTTTCTCACCGAGAACACTGTTTTGTATTCCCACCAGCAGTGTATGAAGCTTCCAATTTTTACCTCTTTGCCAACCCTTGTTATTATGTCTTTTTTATTATTATTAGTCATCCTAGTGGTGTGAAGCGGTATCTCATTGTAGTTTGGTTTGCATTCCCCTGATGGCTAATGATGTTGAACATCTTTTCTTGTGCTTATTGGCCACCTATGTGTCCTCTTTGGGGAAATGTCCAGATCCTTTGTCCATTTTTTAATTGGGTTATTTGTCTTTTTATTATTGAACTGTAGGAGTTGGTCAGTATAGTTTTGATGGTTGAGTAAGTTTTGCCTTTAGTCTTCCTAGCAACCAAAGCCACCAAGGAATTAATACTTAAATAATCCATCAGAAAGGTAAGTGGACCTCACATTTGAGTAATGTAGGGAAAGCAAGATGGCTAGCTTTTTTTTTTTTTTTAAAGAGAAGTTGTAGGTTTACAAAGCAACCATGCATAAAACACAAAAAATCATGCATAAAACAATTCCCATATGCCATCCTATAATTGTACTATTCACTATAATCCATGGTTTGTATTAGGATTTATTGTTGATGTTTTACAGTCCTATGGTTTTGTTTTTAATTTTTACTCTAATAACATATACAATCTAAAATTTCCCCTTCTGAACACATTCAAATATATAATTCAGTGCTATTAATTACAGTCATCTTGTTCTACCATCATCTCTTCAGTTTGCTAGGGTTTGTGTTTGCTAGGAAATGGAGTGCAGTAAAAGAGCAAGACTTCAGTGGGATTTAGAGTTCTATGGACTCTTAACTGATGCTATTTAGAGAATAATTTATTTCCAGAGGACATTATCAGGAGTCTGGGTATCTTTCCTTATTTTCCCATTAAAGTCAGTTATTGAAAAGCTTTTTATTTTTATTAATAGGCTTTTTCCATTTCCTTTAATGCAAGTCTTAACTAACAGAAAAGTGCTTTGTCTCAGGTGACACACAGCAGACCAATGAAATTAAGCTTTCGTGCCCAAATCCCTTTTATCTTTGAGTAGATTATATGCATTTTATTTTTTTTCCTTGAGGAAGTCATTTTCACTGAGGAAATATACTAGTTATTGTATGGACTAGAGAAATGAGGAGACCCAGATTCTTAGCTCTGGCAAAACTAGTTTTTGCTATCTGGGGCAAATAACTGCAGTATAAGTTTCTTACCTATAGATGAAAAGTAAAACTAAGACCCCTTCTACCTTCAAAATACATAGAAGAGAACAACGGTGTCAAGTCATAGATATCCTTGTTAATGGAAGGATGGTCCGTTAACAGGCTGTCACTCCCAGGACAGTAAGGCAGCAGTATCCTGAGCATCTGTATTTGGCCCAGACATAATTCAGCTCTGTACTCACCATCTCCCACCAGTATCTCAAGACATAATTATATAACCATTCTGTCTTTTTAGGAGACTGAAAGTGAAGCTGAAGATAACCTTGATGACTTAGAAAAGCACCTGCGTGAAAAGGCCCTGAGATCAATGCGGAAGGCTCAAGTGTCCCCACAGTCTTAGATGGAAATGTTTGTTATGTTGTAAATTTTATTTGGTTTGTACGCAATTCAATTTCAAAATTGCTAAAATGTGTTTGAGCTTTAGACTATAACATTTGTTGTAATAATTGCTAGGTTGACGTTCACCATGTAAAAAAGGGGGCATGGATTTACATTGCAAAAGGTGTCCACAGTGTATTAGTGACATTCTTTCATTGACAGCTGACATAAATTCATTTAGCGTGAAATATTCTAAGCCAAAAAGAAAAAAAATCCTCTTTTTAAAAAAGGGGGTTTAAAAAAGGGGGTTTAAATATGGTTGGCGTTCTTATGGTTCCTTTAATGCCTCTGGCTATTCCCAGAGGTTTTTTTCCTTTCTTTCTCTCATTTGATTCTTAGCACCCATTTAAGTTATGATGCTTCTAACCTAGTATGGTTTGTAAGCTTGCCCAGAAATAAGACCACTGTTGAACTACCACAAAAGTATAAATGAATATTCTAATGCCACCATCTTTCCTGTTGCCTGTGGAGTCTCTGCTGAAATGAATCAACATTCGAACTCTAGATTGAGACAGAAAATGAAAGCATGTTGTTTGCCAGGACACTGTGGGTTTATATGGTTGTGTAACAAGTTGATTTGGAACACTGGAATTTCATTATATTCTGGTTTTGGTGTTTTGGGTTTTTTTTTCCTCCTTTTCTTTTGTAAAGGCAATTATCTAGTCCCAGGAAGGATCCTTCAGTTATATAAAATTTTGTTTTTTGAAATGTCATGGCTCCATTCATAATTTTTTGTCTTGTTCTTCCAATTGATATACACAACTTTCAGAGCTCTTGTGTTTGGAAGGCTGGAAGGGCCCGGACTTTGAAATAGTGTCTTGTTTTTGTTGTTTTGGGTTTTGTTTTTGTTTTTGTTTTTGTTTTTTAAACTAAAGCTATATAAAGCTTGTGGATTAAACAATAAATTTCTAAATTTAAAAATGCTTGCCACTCTCACTTGTTTCAGTACTGCAAGGAAATCTACTTTTCTTAGAAATTTATTGATGTTTAACTTTTTAGCCCCTTGACACCTTGGGGAGAAGACTTGGGCTGGGAAAATAAAAGATGAAATTAAGGCTTGAGTAGCTTTATTTTATGTGATAAGTGCTATGAAAGGAAAGTGCAGGGTGCAATAGTAATGTATGGCGTGCTGAGCAAGTCAACCAGACAAAGCAAAATAGAAGAATTTTTCAGGCAGAGCAAATAGTTCTGAACAGACCATGAGTTAAAAGCTTGGCACATTTATGGAAGTGAATGAAAGCTAAAAAATGAATGACTGCACAACCCTCTATCCAGTTGTGGTTTTTGTATGTTTTTTTGATGTTTGGTTCTCCATAATGAAGTCATTTTTGTATTTAAGATTTAGCAAAGCAAAAAAAGTTGAAGTTTTGAGTTGATAACAGAATAAGGTAAAACAAGATTTCTGTGAAAAAAAGTAAAAGGAAATTTTTGTTACCAGGAATCTAAACTGAGTAGGTTGATATATGGGCAGTTAATTTGATAACTTCTGGCAGCTGAAGCAAAAAGAAGAAAATGTTTATCAGCCTAACTTCAGGAAAACTTTAGGAGTTTTATCTAAAGGATATGGACAAGGTGTGTTCAGTAACTTAGTTTTCAAGGATCTTCTCCATGGCTTCCTTTTGATTTTTTAATTCTGTGATACAGGAAAAGCACAGATTATCCAGTTTCGAAGATGATTGTTGATGACTTACATTTCCAGTGTGAACAAAGCAATGAACATCGCTGGGGTACTTGTATCTTACCTAGTCAACCATTCATTCACTCATTCAATCCATTTAATCACTTAGCCCATTTATTTAATCAATTGGCATTCCTGAACTTGACTGAACTGTTGTTATGGTTACCAGTAACCTCCATTTAGCAGTTAGACGAACAATTCTCAGTCTCCATGTTACCTGACCTCTCAGCAGGATTTGGCCTGATCTTTCTCTCTTCCTTTGTTGATGCACTTCACGTGTAACAATGGTTTACTTTCTAGGTCCAACACATTTTCCTTCTACTTCACTGTCTGTTTCTTTTATCTAGTAAATCCTTTCAAACATGAAGTGATGGAGTTTGCCTGTCTTTGTCATTGGTGGCCTTCCCTACATTAATCCCTAATTCCTTGATTTTAAATGCCATCTTTATGCCAATGTCTCAAGTCTATTTCCAGTCAAAACTACCCCCTAAGCTACACTCCTGTCCAGCTACCTATTTGACAACTCCATTTGATGTCTAAAAGACATCATATTGGACATGTCCAAAATAGAATTTCTTATACTGTTGCCACACCCACCACTGTATGGTTCATATGGTTTCTTCTCCCAGTTTTCCCCATTTCAGTACTTGTCACCATCATTTACTCAGGTCAAATTAGCCATCATCAACCTGAGATACTGGCAGTGGCAGTACTGTCCACCTCCCAACACACAGATTCTCAAGTCAGATCATAGCATTATGCTTAAAACCCTTGAATAGATTTTAGATTTCTATTTCAGAGGAAAAGCTTAATTACTTAACGTGGCCTGCAAGGCTAATTATTATTCTTCCACTCTACTTTCACACATTCATCTCCACTTCTCACCCTGCTCAAGCCACGCTGTCTCCTTTCTCTTCCTGTATCCCACTAAAGATTTTTTTTCGGGGCCTGTGTGTCCACTCTTCGTTCTGGAAGGCACTGTCTCACGATCTTAATTCCTTAGTTCTCAAACAGGCTTTTCTAACTCCCTCTTTTTTTCGTGTATAGCAATTATGACCATCTGTAATGATACATTTTTGATTCTTTGGAACTTGGTCTTCTTTATGGTGATTATGTTCCCAGGGCCTGATGGTACATAGTGGAAGCTCAAATATTGGATGAATTAATTTATTTTCATTGCCTCTATACTACCAGACACTGCTGGGATTTTAGGTAAAGAAAATGAAATACATGATGGCTGTCCTCAAGGAGAATTTGTCTTTTGGGAACAGGAACATGCAATCAATTTGGAGTGGAAAGAACATGATTAGAATCTGGCAGACAGGATTTCCATCATAGCTTTCTTCTGTGTGACTTTGGGCAAGTTACTTCAAGTTCTGCTCTTTTCCCTTCCACCCTTCCATACAATGGAAATAAGATAGAATCTGCCTCAGTTGTACTGAAGAATTTAAATGTTAGTTAATACATATAAAGTAATGACAACACAAAGAAAGGTTCCCATTTTCTTAGCTAATATGACATGTATCCATTTTACCGATGATGACAAATTTTAGTTAACTAAAAAGGATTTTGGACCACAGCCCTATTCAATGCATTTGTTTTCTCTTTTTTTTACTCACCATAAAATTCACCCTTTTAAAAAGTACAATTCAGTGATACTTATTTCCACAAGTCTATGCAACCATCACCACTATCTAATTCCGGAAGATTTTCATCATCCCTAAAAGGGACTCTAACCATTAGCAGTCACTCCCCCAACCATCCATCTCCCCCAATCCCCTGGCAACCACTAATCTATTTTCTATTTCTGGATTTACCTGTTCTAGATATTTCATGTAAATGGAATCACACAATATGTGTACAAGTGTTCAATTATCTTGGGTTGTAAAGTGCTTTGCTGTACTCCTACCATTGTGAAGGTTGGGGCTGGGAACTGTAGACAAGCAAAATTCTGTTCCCGTTTTATACAGAGGATCAGGAGATTCAGGAAGAGTATGACCATTTAACATAACTGATTGAGGACTAGTCAATATTGTCCCTCTTTAAACTCCTACCATCTGATAAAGAACCCAATGTTTTTCTCAAAATACCTGTCTACCTTCTGGTAATTGTGACAGTCACATGTGATGATGACTATAGAAACACTGCCCAAATTTAAGTGTGTTGTTAGAAGAGCAGAAGGGACTCGGGATGATGTAGCTGATCCAGAGACTGCCAAGTTTAAAAGTTGAAAGTTATATGGTAATATTTTAGGATCCAGCTCTGCACAATCCTGAAGGAATGCTCCACTGAATGGAGAGCAAGAGTCTTAAGCTTGGGCTTTTTGCCTTGTGAAAGCTTATTTTTGGTATTTTTTTTTTCATTTAAAGATCCAGCTTTGCTCATACCAAACATTGCCTTTTGATTCTTAGGAACCCAATTATCACTGTTCTCCTAATTGGTCTCCCATGGGAATCTGTTTTTCAAGGGAAAGATGGATTGACAGGATCTAAAATACAGGCCTTTCCAAAGCTCTTTGCAAAAACCTTCCACATTTGTCAACAGCAGGTTGGCAAGCTTTCCTAAAGCGTTTGCCAAAATGCTGACCTTTTATTTCAGGTGTCTTGGAGGTGAGGAGGAGAAAGGCCCTATGTTCAGGCAGGGTGGGAGGAGTAAAGGTGAGGACTTGATGTCAGCAGAGTCAAGCTCTTCAGCTGGAAGCTTCCTTAAGGGAGTGTTTTCCGTACTGCAGGTTGAAACCCAGTAGTGGATTGTAAAATGTAATAGGTCACAACAAACATTAAAAGAAAAAAAAAAAAAAAGTAAGTTTGTGAATTGTATACAACAGGTTAAATATTAATGAATGTTTTTGTGTGCCCACGTGTGTATTTGTGCCTCCTGGGTTACAATGTAGAATGTATTCCAGTGTGAGTCATAGTCAACAGAATGGAAAGCCACTATTCTATAGGTCATTTCATCTACCAGTTTTTAAAATGGCTTTGCAGAGCCCTGGCAGGGGTGAGGGGTGAGTTAGAGTTCAGGTTTTCTTTGTAAAATGAGGCCACTAGTAAGTACCTATCCTTGTTGAACGGTTGAGTGTGATGCTATAGGTATACCTTGTAAGTGCTTGGCCCTGTTTGACAGCCCCCTCTCCCCTGGCCTTCCCCCCCCCCCAACCTTTGGGCTTCTTTGTTAGATTCTGTTGCAACAAAGAGACCCACAGCCAAGAAACCATGTTAAAACCACTGATCTAGCCAAGTTCTTGTCATCTAAAATAAAGTCCTAAGAAGAGCACTGACTATCCCCAATGTCCCAGACACTGTACTAAAGCCAGTCCCTCAGGTACTTTTCAATATATCACACTGTCTCAGCCAGGGTACTACTAAAGTCACCAAACTTTAACCTCTGCTGTAGTAAAAGGAAACAAGAACTGGATGAGATTAGCCAGATGCCTCTAAAGCATGGGTAAAAGTAGCTTTGAGTAGACTTAGGTAATGTAGGAGGAAAAATTCCATGTAGGAAAAGATGTGCAAGAATGGCCTTTGTCCCAGGCAGAACAATATGGCAGCACTGCAGTGCCTCAGTTGGCCTCGGATAGCCTGTCCCTGTCAGGACCAGGGTCCAGTGCAGACACCCTCGAATCCTGGGAAATGGGGCACAGCTGGAAAGGGGGCTGCCCTCTCGCCTATTGCATGCTGCACATTTCTGTGGAACCTTTTGCTAAACCATGCATAGACCAACTGCTTCTAGGCTGGGTTTTCTAAGAAGCAGAACAGGAAGGGGAAAAAAAAAAGCCATGGGTTTTGTGAATTCTTAGGTTCAACATTTGTTCTTTCATCATGAACCTCCCCAGTGCACAAGAACAGGCTAGGCCCTTCTGGCATCTTAAGCATGAAGGCTTTGGCTCACACAGCCAGTATGACCAGTGGGAGGTCTCAGGCCCGCCGGGATCTTCTAGACCAAAAGAAGAAATAGACTTCTCTACAGTGAGGCAGGAGAAGCCCACCCTAGACAAGGGGGACCTAACCAAGCAACCAAGGATTTGCTGAACCTGAACCTGACTGGTTCAGGGCCCGTATCCTATGATTTCCTATTCCATGCCTTTGCTTTTTCCTTGTTCTCTGCCTGAAATGTCCTTTCTCATCTCCTAATGTCCAAATGCTTTTATAAATGAACTTAAGATTGTTTTTCTAATTAGAAAAAAAATACATGTGCATTTTTAGAAAATTTGGAAAACATTAAAATATAGAGAAAAAAATAGTTATGGGCTATTACTCCACCATCCAACTTTAACAAGGACACCTGGTCTCAGGTCAAGGACCTTACCTAACCACACCCAACCCACACTGAGCTTCCCCTCCCCTAATAGATGGAACCAGTCTCCCCGCCCCCACCCCATATAAGTACACAAATTGCTACAAAATCAGGATCATGCTATATATACATAACATTTAATATTCTGCTTTTGTCACAGTCATACCATGAACTAAAACTGCAGGATACATTTTAATTTTCTATAACCAGGAAATTTGAAAAATAGCTGAAGTAAATTACCTCCATGACAACCTCAAAACACAGCTACAGTTCTCCCTTTTGTACACTTGTCATTTAAAAAATTGTAGAGCCCTCTATTTTTTAAAACTCTTATCTCCAGATATAAAGGGATTAAATGAGATGAACAAAATGCAGTCTCTTCCCCAGTGGAGATCATGGCGTATGTGGGAAGGGGTTGGGGGTAGGGGGACAGTTAGGCAGCCAAACCAGATGACTGGTGACATAAGAGACGGGGGAAGTATAGTGTAACAATGATCAAAACAGTTCTGCAGCCAGGGCAAGTAACTTTACCTCCCTCGGCCTCAGTTTCCTCTTCTGTAAAATGGGCATGGGTTCAGTAGGATAATGTATGTAACGGACTTAGACCATTATATGGCACAATATGAGTCCTCCATCAATGGGAGTTATGACCATGTTTCACCAAATCTTGGATGCTCCACCAACAAACTGTTGGTTGTAAGACATTCTGATTTCAGAAAGGTCAAAATGGGAAAAAAAATGTGTCTTAGTTTCCAGTATATACAATATCATGCACAGAAAGTTCTGGGAACATTGAGGTATGGGGCTCCTGACTCACCCTAGCAACACACTCCTCTGTCACTCTCAGCGTCTGTCTGTCCCTCTCTGCTTCTAGCTCCTTAATTTGGTCTTTCACTTTCTCTCCTGTTTCAGCAATTTCTCCAGTTTTCCACTAGGTGGCGCCAGGCCCTTGGGTGCCTTCCGCAGGAGCTGGTGCCCTGGAGGTCGTTACCCCTCTGGCTCCCCTATACTTTCTTGTATCTTCTTCCCCTCTCCCTCCGTCCCCACCATTTGGCGCAACAGCTGGAAGCTTTGATTCGGTGCTCCAGGGTTCTCTGGAGGGTTTCAGAGCTCAAAAAACAGCCACTGGAAGTCCCTCAATTCTAGCCCCCAGCTCTCCTCCAGGTCTCCCTTGCACACCTTCAGTGACAAGAAACTTGACTTCATGAGGCTTCTGTTCTGGAGTCCATGTAGCACTTATGCACTTTGGCTCTGGAGACAAACCCAGCCAGGTTCTTGTGTCCCGCTTTGCCCCTTGCTCGACTGGTGACTTGGAGCCTTGTCTACTTTGTTCAAGGCCTGGCACAGGAGAGATCCTCATTTGGTGAATGAGTAAACAAGCGAGTGCATGAAAAACTCAATCTGTGCATGTAAATGTAAGTTAATAATATTTATTTACTCCGGGAGGTTGTGAGGATTCAACGAGGCCAGGCCTGGAAACATGCTTAGTCCGTTGCCTGGTATTTAGTAAGCCTTCAGTAAATGTTTCTTTTTTTCTTTTCTTTTATACCTATGGCTACCTCTCCTCTTATTATTTGAAAGTTCTCCTTCAAAGGAAGTTGAATTCTGATCTTTAAAACTTCCACCTACTGGCCTTGGTCTTTGCTCCATCCCTTGGAAGCCACAAAGAACATTTACTCTCTTTTCCAAAAGATTTCAGTTCAGCTCAACGTAGACTTTCCACCTATTGTGTGCCAATCGCTGGGGTAACCAGGACAATGACATGACTCTAGTTTCTTCTTTGGGTACCTCTTGGTCAGCAGCAATAGGTTTCAATAAATATTTTGAATAATAGGATTTATTTACTGAGCCTTTCTTTACTGAGTCTCATTTATCTCCCCAGGTATTCCTGGGCATTCTTAGCCCATTTTATAGATGAAGGAATTGAGGCACAGAAAGGTTACAGAGCTGGTGAGCAATGGGCCAGAATTTTGGATGTTGTCTCTCTGACTCCATAACCCTCTAAGCCATGTTATTTCCACACACTAGACGATGATCTAAGGGCTGTGGGATATTTGGGGACCACTTTCTTGTCCCTGAGTGCTCTCTTTTCCAGGCCAAATGCCAACCACCCTTACGTTGATGTCGTGGCTATTAATTGCCTTCCCAACATTTCTCCCATCATTAGAGCCAAGTTTGGCTCTGTGGAAATCCCACATGATGGGCTAGGGTTGGTGGCACCCCCAACTCCAGGTCTGATGTCTCAGGCCAAGCCATGCATCCCATCTCCTCAGCACAGAAGTGAATACAACCCATGTCAGAGCCAATGACTTGTCAAGAGAGGTCTGCAGGGTTTCTGAGAGAGAGAAGCTGCTTCTCACTTCTGCAGGAGTACTGGAAGAGATACTTCTCTTCCCCAGATGGTGATATGAGAGCTGGAAGTGCAGCAGCTTACTGCCAAAATGGAATTCCTTTTGGGGATAAGGATAAGGCCAACATACAGAAGCGGACAGAGCCCTGAGACTCTGTGTTAAGATGTTGGTCACCTAAAGGCTTCCAAGTTGGCTCCCTCAACCAGCTGTTGGCAGAAGGCCTCAAGGCCTGTTTCTCCTCAATGGGGCTTCTCCTTGACAGCTGGCGTCCCCCAGAATGAGTGATCCAAGACAGAGAAGGAAGGAAGTCATCGTGCCTTTTATGACCTGGTGTCTGAAGTCACACAATGTCATTTCCACTTTGTCTCTACTCATTAGAAGCGAATCACTAAATCCAACCTACACTCAAGGGAAGAATTAGCCTTCCTTTGAAGTAAGTGTCAAAAACATTGGCGGACTAATTTTAAACCACCAGTGTGGTGACGCCACTTGAATTGCTGGATCAAGCCCATAACTGAGGACCCATCTCTGAACTTTGAGATTCACAAGTTAGTGAATTCTCCTATTGCTTAAGCCAGTTTGAGCTGGGTTTCTGATCCATGCAAATCAAAGAGCTCTGGTTAATACCCCCAGGACCTCCTCTTCATCTCATTCTCCAGAACTGGTTGTCTGACCCTGTCCCTCTTAAGTGTAGTGGTAAGAGCTGGGCCCAGGCTCCAGGAGAGTAAGGATGGGCCCTTCACAGCCTCCAGTCCTTTATCCTACAACAAAGTTGTATGACACTGTTCCATGACCACTGCTGAGGATGGATGTGGGAAGTCCAGATTGTTCTGCTGACTCATGACCCATCATAGGCTTCCTTCCACAGGCTAGCTCTTAATGAGCCATAACTTTTCCACCCTTGACTTGCCCTTAAACATTTGGCAACAATGTTCAGGTCTGTCTCAGTCCTTTTTGGGATACTGGGGACAGAACAATCATGTGGCCAAGTGGGAAGTATGCTGAGTCAGCTTTCACCCTGCCTTGCTATGTGACGTTGAAGAAGTCCCTTCCTCTCTCTAAGCCTCAGCATCTCCCCATATGAAAGCAGAAGACTGGATTAAAATATCTGAGGATGCTTTAGGATTTTCTTAACTCACTTCTATCCAGAGGAGACAGGAAAAATTTAAGGAGCAGCCTCAGTTCAGACAAACAAGGGCTTGTGTGGTCATTAATATCTTAACAGAGATAAATCCCATACATTTCATGCCTTTTGCCATCTACCCCCTCATTTGATTCTCCCAGCAGCCTGTGATGAGACAGGGCAAGAAGTGGGAGAAACAGGCTCAGTAGCAATACATGGTGTGTGCAAAGAGCTGCTGGAGAGATGCAGTCTCACCTCCAGGAACTGTGATAAAACACCAGCTGTCACTGATTGAGTGCTTTCTGCTCTCTGCATGCCCAGTGCTTTGTGTAATTATCTCATTTCATTCTCACGTCAACCCTGATGGGTGGCTGCTATTATTATCCCTCTTTTACAGAAAAAGAAAGTGAAGCCCAGAGAGGTGAACTACCCAGTCCAAAGGTAGCAAAATTAGGCAGTGGAGCTGGGATTCAAACCCAGCTTGAATAGCTCAAAGCCCACGTTTTCCATTATACAACACTCTCTCTTGGTATTAACAGGAAGACAAGGGTAGGAATAATGTAGGGAAAAGTCCAGAAAACTGAATTATTGAACTAATCCTGATCATTTGCTGGTTCTGTGGCCCTGGGTAAGTCACCTCTTGAGCCTCAGTTTCCTCGTGGGTAAAATGGGGATAATGATTCCCACCTGGATTGTGAGGATTGGGGGGAAACACTTTTAGTGAGAGCATATATGTGAATGTCCCACATAACTGCAGAGAACTGCTTAAATGCAAGACGTCCTTGTTTTTCTTAATCCCAGAATAGGAACCAGGGCAGGTTGAAGAGGGTGGGCCAAGTGTCTCAAAGTGGCCATTTCGCTCTTGGCAGACATGAAGTCCACAGGAAAGGTCAAAGTCCTGAGTCCTTATCTAGAACTTTCCCTCCACTCTAGGGCTCTGCAGGGGAAGAAAATCTTCTGGCCTGTCACCACTGAATTCCAAGCATTCCAGAGGGCCCCATGGGGAAGAAGTCTGTCATTGCCTGACCCAGCCTGGATGGGCTGGCCACACTCCCCACCCTAGGCTGGCTTCTATCTTCGTCATTGCCCAGGACTCCGCTCCAGGCCCAGACACCACAACTCTGTCCTACCACAAGTCACGCCAGCCTCCAGCAGTGAACACCAGCTGCCCAACCCTATCTAGGGGCAGCTCTGGAGAACGAATGGAATTTGGAGTCAGGAGGTGCAGGCTCTGGTTCTGGTTCTGCCCCTGACTGTGTGATGACTGGCAAATCCCCTCCTCTCTCTGGGCCTCAGTGTCTCCACTGTGAGAAAAGCAACAGCAGTTTGAGGACATACTGTAGTTCTGGCGCTGAAGTCTCATCCTGGGTTTAGACAATAGCACAGGGTACAGCTGTCACGAAGTGTTGCTTCCTCTGCCTCCCGATTCCTGACTCCTCCCTGAGCTGCTGGAGAAACAGCTTGCCCTCCTACCTACGCTGCCTTCTGTTGATGGTCAACAGTCCTCCTGCCCATGGATTTCACATACGAGTGAAATATAATTTTGTGTTTCTGATTCTTCCCGAATTCCAGTTCCTTCTTTCTCCCAATTAGACTAAGGGCTCCTTGAGGACAAGAGACTGGAGCCTGCTTACTTCTGTGCCCCTTCAGAGCCCAGCATTGGGCTTAGCAAAGAGTAGCACCTCGACCTGTTTGTTTTCTGACTGTTCTGCTGGGCCATCCTTGAGGGCCTCAATGAACACTGGCTCCATCACCAGTGCCTGCTGGAAAGAGTCCTGGCCACACAGGGAGGAATGCCAGAATGCTTCTGCTCCTGGCTCTGCTCCATGGTGCTTTGGAAAATGTACTCTGGGAAAGGCAAGGGTAAAACAGACATGCCTGGTGGGAGGTGGGTGGGGAGGGAGGCCAAGGGCATGGGCTGCTACTCCAGCCCCCACCCCCACCACCCAGAGCTTTCCAGTCTTATCTCTTTCACATATTAGGCTTTCACATGTGATTTCTATTTCGTTTTGTTTTGATAGCTTTACTGAGGTTTAATTGATACACAATAAATTTACAATTTGATATGTTTTGATATATGCTTACACCTGTGAAACCATCACTACAATCAAGAGAGTGACATATCCATCACCCCCAAAAGTTTACTCATGCCCCTTTTTAATTCTTTCCCCTCCCCCCACCCGACCCCCCAGGAACCACTGATCTGCCACTAAACCTCAGTTTCCATGTTATGTAAATGGACTCACACAGTGTATGTACTCTTTTTTTTTTTGGTCTGGCTTCTTTCAGCATAATTATTTCACAATTCATCTATGTTGCACAAGTATCAATAAGTTCATTCCTTTTTAATGCTGATATACCACAAGTTCTTGATCCATTGACCTGGTGGACGTTTGTTTCCAATTTCTAGCTATTATTAACAAACCTGCTATGAACATTCCTTCACACAAGAGTTTATCTGAAGAAGTTGCATTTCTTTAAAAAAAAAAAAAAAGAAAGAAAGAGAAGAAAAGAAAAGAAAAGAAAAGAAAAGAAAAGAAAAGAAAAGAAAAGAAAACCGGACAAGATGATCCCTGAATCTTAAGGCTCTGGAAGCTGTGGTCGCCAAGCTGGGGAGCCCGGCGGGGCCTAAAGGAACTGCCATTTCGGCACTTACTGATGTCAAGCAAATGACCACATTCGCTCATCGAGTCCCAACACGACTGTGAAGCAGGTCCCTTGTTGCTCCCAGTATTTAGAGATGAAGCAGCTGAGACGCAGAAGTCGCTACAGCTGATGACGCGCACGCAGGCCGCGGCGGCCGAGCCTCATCTCGCAACCACCACGCGCCTGCACAGAGAGCCCCCAGGGCTTCCCTGGCTTCCCTGGACTCGCTGCGGGGTTGGGGCTGATGTTTGCCTTGGCGCGCATCGTGCTGGGCTCACAGGAGACACCCAGGGAACCTGGGCTGCAGGTTTGGGGAGCGGGGACAGAGCTCAGCAGGAAGCCAGGCAGCCACTTTGCCAGGGGGCGCCCGACCCCCGGCCGCGGCGGCGGAAGCGAGGAGGGAGCCCCCTTCTTACGGAGAGGGCACTGGACCGGGCACCCTTCACAGCGTTCTCTCCTTTCATCTTCTCCGTAATCCCGTGAGGTGGGAATTATCACCCCCATTTTATAGAGGAGGAAACTAGGGCTCAGGACCTTTTACCAGTTAGGGTGCTGTCAGCTCCAAGTAACAGAGAAGCCAACCGAAAGCGGCTTAAACGCTAAGGACATTTATTAAGTGATCAGAAACAAAGTTCTACATGTGGAAGTTCCAGGTTATTGATTCGGGGCCTCCACGTGGCTTCCAAAGCTTGGTTCCTTCTCTCTTGGCTCCATCTCTGCTCACTGAGAGGTCCACCCTCACGGCCCCAAGATGGCCGCAGCAGTCCCAGGGGCCACAGGCCAACAAAAGCACCCAGAACCACACAAGGAACTCTCTCCTCCCTTGTCACACCCTTCAAGACAGAGGAAAACCTCCGAGCAGCTCCCCTGCAGACTTCCCCTCGCTCCTCTTTGGCCCGAATTGCCTAAACCTAAACTCTGGGAGGGAATGAGATTTCCCTGCCTGTGCAGCCCCAGCGCAGTCAGGATCCAGCTCCCAGGACCGGTCTCTCCTGGAGAGCAGAGATGCTGAGAGGAGGGCAAACAGCCTCTGGGTTCAGCTGGTAAGGAAGAAGGGAGAAAGGCAAGGTTAAGAGGATCTGCCTCAAGAGAAGAAATGAATTGTCCAAGATCGCTGGCTGGTCAGAAGTGGAGCTGAGCCCTAGGACACAAGGTGTGTCTGGCCGGTTATCCTTTAAAATAAAATCTTCCTGTTAGTCTTGCAACATTGTTATTCTTCTCATTCCATAAATGAGATAATTGAAGCCCTTATTGTGGAACCCAAGAGCCTCCTTAGCCAGCCCCATGGCTCCATTAGGAACCTGTGTTGTAATAACATTACAAATTCCAATGTATGGAGCACTTTATGTACCAGCCATATATTATCCCAGCACTTATGAGGTAAGATGCTATCAATATCCCCATATTACAGAGGGACACGGAGGCATAGAGAGAATTAGAAGCTTGCCTGAGGTTATGCAGCCAGAAAGGGGTGGAGCTGGTATTTGGAATCTGCCTGGTGTTCCAGGATCCCACCACTCTAAGAGGTCAGGGTGGACCTTGGAGGAGACCCAGACGGGTGAGTCAGAGGGCGGGTGGGGCAGCCCCCAGACCAGATATAGAGAGCTGAGCAGTAACAGGTGAAGGCCAGCTGCCTGGGAGGCCCAGTGGCTGGGGATGGGGCTGGGAGCAGGCCAGCTGGCAGGCCCAGCACGCCTGCAACGTGAGCCCAGGAGCCGTCGCTGCCCACCCACGGCATGCCTCTCGAGTTCCACATCTCCTGCCCAGCCCCTTCGAGGAGACTGCAGTGTCGATTCCAGTTTTATAGGCAATAAGGGCTCACAGTCAGCTCAGGGAAAAGGGAAACAGAGAAACCACATGGACTTTCTGGTCCAATGCCCACATTTTACAGCTGGGGAAACTGAGGCCAATCGTGTATAAGGGGTTTCGTTTGTTTGTTTTTGTCTGTTTTGTTCACGGCTTCATCCCCATTGCCTAGAACAATGCTTGGCACATAACAGACACTCAATAAATATTTGTAGAATGAATGGCTGGCTCAGTGAATGTGGTTTACCCGTGGTGCTTAGCATTGTACAGCTGGTATACACTCATGCAACAGAAAGCCAGCTCTCAGAGCAGGCAGAGCCTGGTCTCCTCCAACCCCTCCTTTCACAGGTGGGAAACCCCAGCCTCAGAAAAAAGTGGATGGTCTACAGCCACAAGGAACAGAGGACACTCACAGGCACACAGAATCCATTTCCCCCACCCCCAACCCACAGACACTCCCAAACACATACAGACTCACTTTAATTACAAGGACAGAACACCCTCATTCTCAGCCATCTTAAGCATACCTGGAGGGGGCAGGAGGGTTACTGGAGGGATCCTCATGCAATCTAAAGGCAGAGATTTCTGTCTGGCATCCCAAGGGGCCAGCAGCCAGAACCAGAAAATTTTAAAGTGACACTACCTTCCATCTCCCCTCTCTGCCTGCCTGCACACCCACTTCCCTGATCACCAGTTCTCTCAGGACTCCTGGCTGCCTCCTGCCCAGCTTTATGGGGCCTCCCAGTTCAGACACCCAACAGAGACTGGGTGTCTGGGTCACAGAATTCTCAGGAGAGTGAACCTGACCGACCAGCTGGCGTTGGGAGCCCGCCCCTGCCCATGGGGCCACCACCCACTCCTCAGGGCCGTGGGAGCAGACCAGGAGGGGGGTGTGGGCGGCTTCCCTGAGCAGTGTGGAGTATGGAGGAGATGTCTTCCCGGTCCAGACATCTAGTCGAATCCATTCCCAACCCCACCTCCCCAGCCAACAACAAGTATCTTGAATGTCTTTGAATAGCTCCCGTGATGGGGCCTCTCTACCAGCAAGCACAGTAGCAGCCAGTAATAGGCACTGTCCCTCATTACGCATGACTGTGGAGGGCTCTTACGTCATCCCTCCGCCCTCTGAACTAGCCATTGCTCATTTGCCCAGGTCTGTGGTTAGCAGCTCATTCCTCAACTACTAACTGTAGTTAACCAAGTTCAAGTCCCCACAGTACAATAATTCATCGATTTTGTTTAATTGGAGGCTACAAACAACTTTTATAGACTGCAAATCCAAATCTCATAAAAGAGAGGCTCTGATTGGTTCTCCTGGTCAGCAACTTGTCAGGGCTGCCTCTGTTGGTCAGAGCATTCACACCAGCTCCCTCCTCCCCCATTGGTTGCCAGCCAACCTATAGAATGGCCGCCCCGAGGATCAGAGGCCCGCCCATCCCGGGACCGCAAGGGTTGGGGTCATGTTTACCTTTGGCTTTAGCGGACGTCTTTTTTGCTTACCCTGATTTTTCTGGGAGTCTGGGCCGTTCTCTGTCCTCCAGTTCATTATTTACTGAGGCCTGTTCTTCTCCGTCTTCAGCTTTCCCACCTTTTTTCTCCAACTTCACATTGTGGGCACAGCTCTGGTCATTTCAAGCGATGGCCACATGTATTGCTTTGGGCCAAGTCCTTCCCCTTCTTTAGGTCTCCATTTTCCCATGCGTATATTGGAGCTACTAATGCCCACCTTACAGGGTTATTGAGAGGATGAAAGGAGGCAGTGTCTCTGCAAGTTCCTGCCACAGTGAGCCCTAAACAGACTTTAGCGTCTGTCCTTCCTTTTGGCTTCAGCCCTTACTTAATGTCAAGAGACCAGAGAAGCAGAGCTGGACTAGTAGAGCAAGGAGGCCTGGGTTCTAGCCTCGGCCATGGACTTTTCCCTCTCTGGGACTTGGTTTACCCACCTGTCAAAAGAGCATTGGACTATAGGAGTCTTTTCCAAACTGCAAAGCAGGGGTTAATAGTTCACCATAGAAAGAAGGGGGCCTTGGGCCAAATGTGTTGGGAAAAGCCCCAGAACACCAATTAGGATTATTAAAGGCTCTGAGGCTGTGCTGTCAAATATGGCAGCCACTAGCCATATGTAACTATTTAAATTTAAATTCATTAAAATTAAGTAGAATATGAAATTCAGTTCCTCGGTTGCACTAGTCTTGTTTCAAGTGCTCAATAGACACATGTAGCTAGTGGCTACCATATTGCATGGTGCAGATTAGTGCATTTCCTTCATTGTAGAAAGTTCTTTTCAATAGTGCTGCAGCCAGAGGAGGCCTGTTTTACTTAAATCCAGCTTTTCCAAACACATTTGATCAGCTACCTCTATTGACCATCTAGTGTAAGAATGGACCAGAGTAAGAAATGATACTGTTCTCAGGAGCATGGTCTGGAAGATAACTGAGCTGGAGGACGTCTGGGACTCTTCTAACTCTGGGAGCAGATAGCAGGAAATAGTCCCATTACAGAATTCCTCTTAGGAGAAGAAATTGCCTAGGCTCAGTAGTTCTCTTGGCTAAGAGGACATTATAATATGAAAAGAAGACCCTCTAAGCATGGCTGGAAGACACAGGAAAGGAGAAGGGGCAAAGAACTAAATTGTTCTGGGTAAAAAGGAAGTGGCATTTGGAGGGGGGGAGATGAAGGAGGAGATGAGAGTGGGTTGAAGGTGGAAAAGGACTGGCAGCCTGGTGAGAGGATGGAGCCAGAGCAAGAGAGAGGGCCCAGGGGCCAGAATGGCTGAAGGACTCTTGAGAAGAGAGAGCTCTGACCTTCGGTCTTAAGTCATCTCTGCAGTGCTGTATTGCAATGCAACCCCCCTCACCCATCACCCAGGAGTCAGTAAAAATCTACCACATTTTAACATATGACCTTGGGGAAAATAAAGAAAAAAGGGAGTATGTCCTACCTTTGGACTTACAGAGGGTTAAGTGCCAGCAAGGAAGTTGAGACTTGAAAGAGATCAAGAATTCAGCAGAAGCAGGTAATATGGAAGGAGGAGATGCCAAAGTATCTAGGAGAAACGGACACCCTCCCCACTCCCCAAGAGTCCCCAGAGAGACTGGGAGGTGTGGCAGCTCTAAAACATGACCCCAAATTCTTTGACACTCCTCGCAGGAGATACACTCTCAGGGATTTGTATGCGCCCCCCATCCCCCTTGAACCGTCCTGGAGGACAGCATGAGCTGAAAACCAGAGGAGGGGAAGAGGACGAGCAGAATTAGGGGAAGCTGGCAAGACCAGTTTGGGGCATGCTGTTTGCTAGCAGAGTGTCTTCTGTAAATACCAGAACCTGCTGATAAAAAACAAGAAGGATTCTTGCTGGGAGCTTCACCCCATGTTCTCAAAGCAAAGGTTTGAGGAGTCTGAACCCCCGACCTCATTCATTCATACCCTCATTCATTTATTCATTCACTCATTTAGTCAGCCATTCAGGCAGGTATAGTTAAGCTTAAGAGCACAGAGTCTGGACCAGACTGTCTGGCTTCAAAGCCCTGCTGTGCCTCTTACCAGCTGCCTGGCCCTGATGACTTCATCTGTATCTCAGTTTCCTTATCTGTGTGGCCTTGGGCAGGTGACTTATGTCTCTTGATCTGAGTTTCCTTATCTCTAAAATGGGAATGTGCTTTAGTTTCCTAGGCTGCTCTAAGCAAATACCATGAAATGGGTGGGGTTTAAACAATAGGAATTTATTTGCTTAAAGTTAGAGTCTGGGAAAATGTCCAAAACAAGGCATCATCAAGGCAATGCTTTCTTCCGAAATACTGAAGACGGCTCTCCGGCCACACGGCAAGGCGCATGGTGGTGTCTGCTGGTCTCTCCCTTCTCTTCCAGGTTTCCTTGCTTTCACCTTCTTGCTTCCATGGTCTTCTCTCTCGTTTCGTATTCATTCCGTTTATAAAGGACTCCAGTAACAGGATTAAGACCCATCCTGAGTGAGGTGGGTCACACCTTAACCTTAGCATCATTAAAAGCTCCTACTTACAATGGGTTCCCCCCACAGGAATGGATTAGGTTTAAGAACATGCTTTTCTGGGGTACATTCAGCTCCAAACCACCACAGAATGACAATAATACCTGCATTATTGTAAATATTAAAAGCATGCATACATGGAAAACTCATAGAACGGTGCTTGGAATGTAAGTACATATTAAACGTTAGCTATTAATATTCAATATTGAACACCTACTATGTGCTAGATCCCATGCTGGATGCTGAGGATCCAGTGGCGAACAAGACACAGTCCCTGCCCCCACGAAGCTGACATTCTTGTCCTTTATCAGCACCTGGACCCTCAGTTTTCCCAGTTTTTCTTTCATACGCATCATCTCATTTGATCCTCAGAAAGGATTGAGGTTGGCACAACAGTGACCTTATTACCAACTGGAGGTGAAAACAGAGGCCCAGAGAGGGGAAATGATGTCCTCTTTGCACAGTGCCTCAGTCAGCTGTCACAAATGTGTGCGTCCCTTCAACAAGGCTCTGTGAATTGGATGGCCCCCAAGTCTCCTGTCAGCCAGCTGTGCTTCCCCTGCCTGGAGTCCTTCCAGCGAATGAAACCCCAACTTGCCCTCTTGCCCCTCAGCGGGGAGAGTGGAGGCACGGTGCCACGTTACCCCACTCCTGCTAGTCTCTTAGGGTGAGGTAGGTGTTTCCCACTTGCTGTGACCACACAAAACTCCACTCAAATATCATCTTCTTGGATGCCTGAAATTCCACCATTCCTTCATGAGCAGTTGCTTCTGGGGACATCTCTTAACATTCCCGAATCCCCTAGGATGGGTCACTAATCTTTAGTGAGCTGAAAACTGGTCTTAAAAATTATCACTTTCCTTTGATAGATGAAAACATTTTGGCCACAAGGGGAGGTGATTTGCCCAAGGACGCCCAGCCAGCCTGTGGCAAAGCCAGGACCAGAAGCTGGCACTGCTCCCCTCCAGAACGGAGGGACAGAGAGACACGAGGCCCCCAGGTGTTACATGCCACTGTGCAGCCTGCAAAGAGCTTGCACTCCCAGAGTGCACTTGATTCAGGTCATCCCTATGAGCTGGGCAGGAATCCTCCTCCCTGATGTGGGTGGGGGGTTTTGGGTTGTCTACACTGTTCCCTTTCCTTCTGGTAACAGTGCCTGGTTTCTTACTTAAGGAACTAGCCAAAAGGTGCTGTTCACTGGTCCCTGCTGCTGGATCCCCAGTGTGGACCTGGTTTCTGGCCTTTCCAAGGCCTGGCTCCTTCCATTCTGTGGGCAACCCACATCTTTCCAACACATTCCTTTTCTGTTTAAATAAGCCTGAGCTGGTGTCTGTTGCTTGCTTCTTAGAAACTCCGATATAGTCACTTTAGAGATGAGGAGGCTGAGGTGTGGACAGGAGAGGTGAATAATAAGTGGAGCCAGGACTGCAACCCAGGTCTTCTGCCTCCCAGCCCAGGCTTTTGCTTCCTGCCACACAGCCAACTAGAGGTACTTGGGTCCTCAGAAAAGAGAAGGCAGAGGGCCCAGAAAAAGGCAGTGAAAATGGACAGGTCTGAACACAGAGGTCATAGTCGTTAATCAAGAGGTTTGGAAGTCAGACAGAACAGAGTCTGAATGTCTCCTCTGTCACTTACTAGCTATGGGGCCTTGGGCAAGTCATTTCATCTCCTTAGAGCCTCACTTCCCTAAGCCATAGCATAAGGAGAATAGGGCCTTCGTACAGATACAGACCTGCAGGTGCACAGTTGGTTAGTACCTGGGTGCATCAGCCTCATACACACCCCACTTCTGGGACCCCTTGTGCAGTGAACAACCTGGGCATCTGTACACAGCAGACTGGGATAATAATACCTGCCTTATATAGTTGTTATGAGGACTAAATGAGATCATATATGTAACATTCTTGGCCCAGTGCCCAAAACTTAGTAAGTTCTCAATAAATAGTAGCTAATTATTATGACACCATCACCACAGGCTCAGTCTGGAAGGCTCTGGCAGTCTACTGTGCAATGCCAGGTCCGAAACTCTTCCCTGTCTCACCACCCACCCCCAAACTTCATAACCTTTCCTGGATGGCCTCAATGCCCTTCCTCTCCCTCCAGGGCTCTGCTGGGCTGGCTGGGGTGCTTCTCTACCATGCCCAGCTTTCAGTTTGGTGAGGGTTCTGATATGCTAGGGTTCAGCTGGCAAGTCCTTCCTGCTCCAAGGTTCTGAAGGTTCCAGAGGCGATTACAGGGCTCCAGCCTCCTCCCTCAGACCTGGCCTGAGGCAGGAGGAAATCGGGGAACAGCATATTCCAGGGGGCTGAGCTGCAGCAGGCTGTGTGGTCCCCTCTGGCAGCCCAAGCCCCCTCAGGACTTCTCCCTCTTCCCCAAGCAGGCCCAAGCAGCCAGAGCCAGGAATGGCTGAACTTGGGGCCTCTGGGAGAGCCACGTGTGCCAGTGCAACTCTTGCCAGCTCTCGGGCTGATCTCACAATGGCTCCATTCACCAGGGAGAGGAGCTGGTCTGCCTAAAGTCCATGGGGGTAATGTCCCAGGCCCCAGGGGGATGGGTGGGAAGTCAGAAACTGAGGAAGGAGCTACTAAGGCTGGGAAGGTGCTCAGCTGCTCCTACCACCACCACTGTCCAATGTCAAGGTGGCCACCCCAGGACCAGGGCCACAGGGAGCTCAGATTTCCTGGGACCCAGTGAGGGTGAGCAAGTGTGGGAGCAGATGGAGGGAAAGAGTTAGTCATGGGGTTCTGGGGGGAAGGGCGGCCAGGCCCTCGTCCCACGCTCTCGCTGGCATCTGCAGGCACATAGCAAGTGGGTGACGTAGCCTTGGCCCCTGAAACAGCCCTTCCAGCAACAACTGGGGCATCCCAGCCAGCATCTTTTCCATCTCCCCCTCCTCGCCATGGCACCTGTCCCACCATAGACCCAGGCCTCCAGAATCCCTCAAAGGGACTTTCATCTTCCTACACACGTCAGCCCTCAGCTGCTCCCCTTTCTCCATGCCCAAAGTCCTAATCCAATCCAAGCTGCTTTGTTCCTGAATTACAGCCCTCACTGGCTCCCCACTGCTCAAAGGACCATGACCTCAAGGTCCAGACTCTCACCATGACCCACCCAGAAGCTATTCCTTTCCCTTCTGATCTCCAATCCCTTTATTCCTAGGAAACCATTCTTCCTCCACCACCAATCCATGTGGTAGAGACAGGTATGTAACCCCAACCTGGCTAATCAGTGTTCCACCCCCCACGCCCACTGCCACCACTCAGTTCTTGGTTCAGTCATGTGATCCAAACCAGTCCAGTGAGATTAAACATCCTGTATTTAAACATTTAGAGAAAGGAATCTTTCCTTCCACTGGGCTTGGAACTGGGAGGATGTGAGTGTGAGAAAGGACTCTTTCTTTCCATTGGGCTTAGAATCGGGAAGCTGCCATCATTTGGAAAGAGCCTGCTCCAGAGTGAAGCCAACTCCAGAGAGAAGGTGAGAGATTAAGAGACCAAGTCCCTACTGCAGCCTTTGAACCCCTAGATCCAGCTGTGCCTGAAGCAGTTCCTACTGGACTTTTACATTTCTTGAGCCAATAAATTTTCTTTTCATTGAAGCCTCATTGAGTTTGGTTTTCTGTCTCTTACAACCCAGGAGTCATGACCAACACAGAACCCCTCCCTGGTTTGGCCTTGAACCACTTCTGCAGTCCCAGCTGCCTTGCTCTGGACATCCTGGACTCACCATTCCCCAAACACCCCACATACCCTATGATTCCCTGTACTTGTTCCTGCTGAGTCCTCACTTTTCCCTTTTTGCACTTGCCCATCTCTTAAAGGTCCAGTTCAAATGCCAATTCATCTATGGAGCCTCTCCTGACTCCACCCCAGGGAGAACTTATCCTGTGCTCCTGCCCCATACAACTACAGAACCATTATTCAGGAGATGCTACATCCATCTCCTCCGCTGGATAGTTGAGCTTCTTGATCTCTGTGTCTCTCCTCAGTGCCCAGTACCTGGCCTGGCACATAGAAGGTGCTCAGGAAATGCTCACCAGTGACCTGAATTGCCATCAGACCGTGCTGGCCTTGGCTGGGTTTTGTATCCTGGGCTGAGACTCCGACTCTGGCACTTTTCTTAGGCAGCTCTGCTGCCCATTCCCACCTCTGTGCAGTGCTGTTGCCTCAACCTGAAGTGTTTGCTTCCATCAATATAAAAATCCCCCTCGTCCCTCAGGGAGCACGGTGCTCTTGGCGTATGGCGAGAGGGCTGCTTTGGAGCCGTACACACTTGAGTTCAAGTCCTGGCTGTACCACGTGACACTGTGTGATGTGGGCAAGTCCTGGAGCCTCAGCTTCCCTTAAACAACAACAGTGCTTATTATGTGCTGGGCATCATTCTACGTGCTCTACAGGTATTAGCACTTGAGGTCTTTTATCAGCCCTATGAGGTAGTGCAGGTGCTATTATTATCCTCATTCTATTGAATAGGAAACTGAGGCCCAGAGAAGTTAAGTGTTGCCCAAGGCCACAACCAGTATGAGGCAGAACTGGGGTTGGAATGCAAACAGTCTGGTTTAGAGCCCGTGCTCTTAACACTTCACCATCCTGCCTCTAGCAAAATCGGGATAATAAGAGAACCTTCTTCATAGGGTTGTTGTGAGGGTTGAAAGCTAGGCTGTATGTGGAAAGCCCGGCAGAGCTGAGTATTGCTGTTATCGCCGCAGCCTGGTGGACCCCAGTCATCCCCCAGAATCCTGGATTTCTGGGCCAAGATGGAGGGAGAGGGGCTCAGCTGGCCCAGGACGGTGCCCACTTGGCTCTGGCGTGCCTTATAGGGCTCTCTGCTTGGCAGAAGGACTCTGCTCATAATGCTCATTTGTCCAGACAGTAGTTCAGTGATATCTGCATTCTCCACACGCACTCCCCGGGCCCAGAGGGGATGGTGGGGGACAGCACAGGCTCCATCCAAGCTGGGGAAAGCAGGCTGGAAACTAAGAGCTCTAGGGCTGCAGGATAACTTAGAACCGAGAAGCCCCAGCTCTGCCACCGCCTAGCTGTACGACCTCGGGAAAATCACATAACTGCAACTTATTTACTTCACCGGAGAAATGGGGACACAAATGGCACCTACTTCATTGGGTGGTTGTGAAAATGAAAGAAGATGATGTATTTTACAGTACCTATTGTGGATGCTCAATAAATTACAGGGAATCACTAGTCTCATTCTACCATTTGTTCAGCTAAGCTGCCTGGGGTTCTATCCTGGCTCTACCATTTCCTAGCTGTGCAACCTCGGGCAAGTTACCTGACCTCTCTGTGCTCAGTTCCTCACTTGTAAGTTGGGGCCAATGAAAAAAATAATAATAAGGGAACTGAAGCTCTTAGGATTGTGCCTGGCACATAGAAGGCCTCCATAAGTGTGAGCACATATTCTTATTCTCCAGCTGTAAGACCTTGAGCAACTCCTCAGATCTGTTTCCCCATTTATTCAGCAACGTTTGGACTTGACTGTAAGTGTCATTTGTAACAGGTTCCCAGGCTCTACTCCCCTCCCCTCACTGAATCGACCTCTTGGGTAGGTGGGGGAAAGAAGCCCAAAGACCCTCACTTCAAAGGGAACCAGTGTGTTGTCTCATTCACTATCGTGTTCCCAGCACAGCCTCTCAGTAAATGTTTACTGAATTTGTTTTTTCACATGTAACAAACAGTGACTTAGCACTTATTATGTGCCAGGCAATTTTCTGAGTGCTTTGCAGATAACAATGCATTTATTCCTCAGCAATCTTGGAGGGAGGGGCTATTATTATTCCCATTTTTAACAGGTGAGGCAACTGAGGCAAAGGGTCACACAGCTAATAAGTGGTAGAGGAAGGATTCGAACCCATACCCTCCAGCTTCAGAGTTCATCTTCTGACCTTCTCTGACCCTGTCCCCTCTGTTCAGGAGTTGGGGTGCACTAATGGATGCCTGCTGGCATCCCTTAGTCATTCCTTGGGATGGGATTTTCCCTGTCGTTGGGGTCAGAGACAAGGCTGGCTGTGGGAGGTGGGGAACCGAGCGATGTGCCCGGCCTCCTGGGAACAGCCTGCCAACACTTACCACTCCGCCAAGTCCAAAAAGGGCCTGGGCACAGCTCACATCCTGCTGTTCTTCCGGAGTCCGAGAACAGAACAGGGAAAGACCAAGAGTCTTGGCCTAGCTGCTGACTCATTGGGAGGTGGGGCAAGCAGCCAGACGGGAAGGAAAGGGAGAGGGGTACGTTAAATTTATCCTCCTTTCCTTGGACACTCACTGGGTAGGGCTGGGCCAGGCCTCAGTGGGGGCCTCAGAGCCACAGGCCTGTATCCACCCAACCCAGCCCCTCAAGATGCTCCCAGACTGGTGGGGAAGAAAAATCGTTAGATTAAAAACCTGCCCCATCCCACCCCCCAAACAAACAAACAAACAAACAAAAACCTGGCCCCTGTGTTACTCGAGGAAAGTTGAGGAAAGTCGAGAAGGGTCTTTGCGGAGCCAGATGCACCGTGGGTGTGAAAGGCGCTGCCCCATCCCTGGCCAAGGGTCTGGGGGAAGTTGAGGCCTGAAAGCAGGAAGGAGGGATGAGAGCAGGGAGATGGTGCCTGGAGAGCCAGACAAACTTGTCCTCAGGGAAGGTTGGCCCAGAAGTTCCTAACATGGAAATGTTTGCTGGACCTTTCAGAACAAACATATCTACTATTCAAATTTCAGTTGTTTGGTGGTGGCTCTCCCCACTGTCACCACAAACCTTCCAGACCTATCGCAGCCCGGCCTGGCCGTAGTGGTAAATTGTGGGGGTGGGAAGAATGGGGTGGTGTCCTGGGAGTGAGGTGGGGGTGGGCAGCACACGAGACACAGAGTCATCTGGAGATTGAGAATTCCGGGAATGCAGCCCCGGCGGGCTGAAGGGACAGGGTGCCCAATAATCTCCATGTCTCCTGGGCTTCTCCCCAGGCAGGGGCTGGAGGTTGAGTCATATGGTTAAGACTGGAGACTTCAGAGCTAGATTATGTGGGTTTGCCCCAGTTTCTACCTGTGTAACCAGAGGCTGACTCAGAGACTTGCTGAGCCTTGGTTTCCTCATCCGTAAAACGGGAATAATAACAGTATAAACTGTTTTTCAGCCCCTACCATGGGCCAGGCCCTGAAGTGCCTTATTCGCAACATCCCATTTAGCTGTTCCTTTCAATCGAGGAAACTGAGGCATAGGCAGGTTAAGCAACTGGCCAAAAATACATGGTTAAGTAGCAGGGATATAAAGACCTAGGAGGTCTCACTCCAGAAAATGTGCTGTTAGCTATTATACAAATCACATCTACTTTATAAGTGTTTAAAAGAATTATGCACGTAAAGCTCTCAGAACAGTGCCTGGCACATAATAAGTGCTCAATAAATTAAATGTGAGCTCTTGTGATCAGTGAAGATGTGAACACTTGACTCTACTGGCTTAAACTTTAAGGAAATTTATTATTTCACTGACAGGAAGTCCCTGGGCATTTCCTCAGAGTTAATTCACTCGATGGTTCAATGACGGCATAAGGACCCAGGAGCTTTCAGTCTCCTGCTCTGTCTTCTGCTACACAGGCTTCAGCCCAAGAGAAGCAACACTCTCTGTGGCAAAATGGCTGCCAGCAGCGCCTGTCGCACCACGTGTCCTTATTCTTCCCCAGCAAGAAAAAGGGGCTGTGTCCCTACACGAGACATTTAAGTCATTCCCCCCAGTCTGATTGGGTGGCTGGGTCATGTGATTAACCCCAGCAACGGCACCAGGAAAACGCCGGGAGCTGATTGGCTTAGACTATTCCGTATCCTCCCTGGAGCTGGGATATGGGCTGATATCCCCGGAATCCATGTGGGCTTCCTGGAGGAGGATTCTGTTGGGAAGGTCTAAGGGGGTTGTGGATGCAGCTTTAAACAACGAGTGAACTCTGTCATCTGGGGGGCCGGGAGGGTGGGGTGGGGATCTCACCACAATGTGCTCCTCCAGCGTCCAGCGGCGCCGCATCCAGGGGGAGGAAGCCGTTTATTTGGACTGAGGGTGGAGGCGTTTGTGGGAGGATCCCTGGAGGCTTGGCCTCTGAACCCTGATGTATGAAAAAGGTTTAGCCGGAAAAGCCTGGGAAGACTCAGAGGTTACAGTGTGAGCAAAGACCTGTGGGCTTGGGTGCTGGGGGTCATCCGCAAGAACCCGCGGGAGCTTGAGGGCAAGGAAAACTGGGAGTGGGGGAGTATGGAGACAGCTGCCCTCCAGAAGACAGAACTTGCTCCTCCTCATCCCCTCCTCAGGCGGAGAGGATGGTAAACAGCTGACGTTACCGAGCGCTTTCTACGCGCCGCGTACTTCCCGTGCGTTTAATCTTCATGACAGCTCTACGGAAGTACTGTTACTCCCCAATTTCACAGATGGGGAGAGTGAGACACAGAGAGGTTGAGTAATTTACCCAAGGTCACACAGCAGTCTGACCCCAAAGCCAGTGGCTGAAAACGTGCCCTCCGCCTCCTTCATCACCCTCACGGTGTCTCCATCCCAGCAGGGAGGGCAGCAAGGAAGGGAGAGGGAAGTCCCATCAGGCCAATGTGTCATTCCATGAGTCACTGCAGCTGGTGGTGGCTATAGCAAGAAACCCGCATCTGGCAGACAAAGGCGGGAGCTGTATTTTGTGTCTATGGACAGGGGAGGTGGCCATTGTTTCAGCCTAGCTCAGCTCGTCAACCTGAGAGGCCGGGAGAAGGTGTGAAGGAAGGGGACCTGCAGCCAGGAAGTCTGGTTTCTTAGGACTGAAATTCTCCAAGTCTCTGTTTTTCCCTTTGAAATCATAATAATTCTCATTATTTTAAATATTGTCATTGGGAGGGGGCAGATGGAACGTGGTAAAGGATGCAAACCTGCCTTCTACCACATCATTCAAAGATTGTATGTTTTTTCTCTTTAAAGCAGAAATCCTGGGTTGAAAATATTGGCAATGATTGCCTTTACAGCTTAGCTTTTAGTTCAGTGTTTCTACTTTTTGTTACAAAATTCTCTGCAATGAACATATTTTACTTTTTAATGGATCAAAATTTTTAAAAAGAACAGTAAAATTCATTATTAAAATTCCTCCATGGGATAGATCTACATAAACCTGTGCAAATATGCATAGAATGCCTTTGGAAAGCTACACAGGAAAATGATAAATGTGGTGGCCTGGGGGAGGGGAAACAAGAAACTGGGGAACTGGTGTGTGTGTGTGTGTGTGTGTGTGTGTGTGTGTGTGTGTGTGCTGCCTTTCTGCTGTTGGCTCTATGGAACTTTTAAATTTTTTAATTATTTTTTACCATATGCTTGCCTAACCTCTCAAAAAAGATCATTTTTTTTTTTCAAGTTGAGAAGAATAAACAGATCCAAGCCCCAAATCCCCAGGGCCCCTCTTGCCATTCCCGGAATCCATCTCTGAGCTCCCCCTCTCCCTTTCACAGTTCTGGTTCTTTGAAGAGATGCTGGGTCCAACTGGAAAGCCCTAGAAGGCTGAGCCAAGGCTTACTTGCTCTGGGTAGTCTCCCAGCCTCCCAGCCAAGAGGCTGTTTCTGCAGAAGTGGGTGCTTGGAAGCTCAGGGAGCAAGCTGCAAAAAGGCCCCTCTGCCTCCCCACCTTGTGCCCCCACCCCATGTTCATATTTAATAAGGTCTTTTAAATGTACTGCCACCCCCCAACATGGAGCGCCCTGGTGGAGACAAGCCACTGCTCTTCTCTGACTCCTTGGTGCACAGCCGCACCGAGGAGAGAGGCCACATTCCTTAGAGCAGTACAAAACCTCCCTGGCTGGCCCCTGCCGGCCTGCCCAGACTCATCCTCTCCTCCCCCACTTCTCAGACCAATGACTGGGCACTGAAAGGGGCCTACTATCTCTTACCTCCAAGCTTTTGCACAAGATGTTCCCTCCACTGAAACAGCCCCTCTCCCCTATCTGCCCAATCTACGCATCATGCAAACCTCATCTTAAGCAGGCCTCCTCCAGGAAGCTCTCCCTGATCAGTCTTGTCAGGGCCCTTTTCTAGACTCTGTAACACCCTGGGCTTCTCTCGTGCAGAATTCTAGCTCTGGTACTTTTGTATTTACTGTCTAGCTCTGGGCTAATTTCCTAAGCATTCCATGCTTCAGTTTCCTCATCTGTAAAACAGTGCTTAGCTCATACGTGTTGTAAAATTGCATGACTTAATACAGATAAAATGCTCAAAGCAGAGCCTGGTACATAGTAAACTCTCAAACTCTTGGTCCTTATCACACACTATTTGAAATTGCCTGTTTGACTGTCTCCTGCTCCTAGACTCTATGACCTTCCTGAATGCTGTGGTTGGGTCGTGTCAACTCGAGGTTCACAGCATCTCATTTGGCACCTGGCACAATTAGGTTCTCAAAAAATAGTCACTAAATAAATGAAAGGAAACAATCTATTCAAATAAAAAAAAAAAAAAACACATCTTGAGCATTTGCGAAGCATTTGTGTAAGCATGCTTACTCCATGTCAGACACTGTGCTAAATACTGTCTATGCATTATCCCATTTCAATAAGGATTTGAGTTAGGTACATGTAGTATCCCTGTTTCACAGATGGGAAAACTATCCCCTTACTCTGCTTTGTTTTTTAAACATAGTGTTTATCGTCTCCTGGCACATTATATATTTATTTGTCTGTTTGTGATATGGTCTGTCTGCCCCCTAGAATGGAAGTTCTGTGCAGGCAGGGACCCTATTTTGTTCATGGCTGTGTTCACAGGGCTACCCCAGTACCAGCACATAGTGGGTGCTCAGTTTATAGCTGGAAAGCTGTCCTGACTCACCTCCACCCCAGACTTAAGATAAGTGTCCCCACTATGTGCTTTCTTAGCACCCTGTCCTTCCCACAACCTGACAGTTATCAGGCTTTGTCGATATTGCAACTTAAATGTGTGGTTTTCTTTGCCGGCCTGCAAACTCTAGGAGCAGGGCCTGTGATTAACAATTATAATAACAAACATCTGTTGCATACTCAGCATGCACAAGCTCTTTGCATGAAGCATCCCACTGTGTTGCCTCAACGCAGATGCTGTGAGGTAGTATGTTATTCCCGCTTTACTGAGGAAGAAACTGCAGTCTTGCTCAAGGTCACTAGTGAGTCACTTGCTACAAGTGTCTGACCCAAGCAGGCTGAATTTAGAGTTGGGTTCCTTAACCATTACCCATAGCACCTCTTTGACTACAGTCATGTGTTCCACAAATTGAACAGGGCGCTAAGTGACTTCCAAGCCCCCCACTGACTAGCAGCAAACTGAGAAAAATTCCCAAGGACTCTCAGTTCCACGGGGGACAATTGGGGGTGGCAGATGGTGGAACAAAGTCTCTGATGAGGAAGGAATCATGGGCAGCTTTTTGGAAAGGGCATAACTGTACTTCTTCCTCCACTTTCCAACGCTGGTCCCAGAGGCTCAGAACATCTTGACGTTCTCACTTTGGAAAATGCAGCGGGTGGTCTGGGTCTCCCCAGTGTGTCCGAGCCAGCCTGATGGAAGGCCCAGCCCCGTGTGGTATAAACACTGGGGCCCCAGTGAGTCTGGTCTAAGAGGGCTGGATTATCTTTCTGGCTGTTAGCAAAAGGGAAACTGACCAACCCACAGAAAGTCCTTAAAAATAGAGAAATTATAGGGTAAGTGCTGCTACCTCAGTCACTCAAACATGAGGGAAAAAAATTCCCTGGATTTCAGTTGAGAGTACAGCTTTTTCCTCTTTGAAACTCTACGATATTTTTTTTAAATTCTATTTTGATATAATTTCAAATTAACAGAAAATTTGCAGGAATAATACAAAGACCTCTTAAATACCCTTTACCCAGATTCACCAGTTTCTCGCATTTTGCCACATTTATTTTATCACTCTCTCTCTCTAATATTATATACATATTATATGTATGTAGGGATACATAAACACATCTAATTATTTTTTTCTGAACCATTTGAGAGTAGACTACAGACATTATGTTCCCTTATCCGTTAATGCTTTAGTATGTATTTCCTAAGAACAAGAATATCCTCTTACATAACCACAGTACCTCTACCAAATTAGGAAATTTAACAATGATACAATGCCCTTATCTAATCTACCATTCATATTCCAATTTTGTCAAATGACCCAATTATATTCTTTACAGCATTCTTTCCCCTCAACTTCAGGATCCGGTTCAAGAGCATGTGTTGCATTTCGTTGTCATGTCTGTTTGCTGTCCTTTAATCTAGAAAGTCCAATCGGTATTTCTTTGCTTCTTGACTCTAAAATTTTAAAGAACACAGACCAGTGTTTGCTAGAACATTGCTTTGTTTGGGTGTGTGATGTGTTCTCACGATTAGGTTCAGTTTAGGCATTCTTAGCTGGAACATCGCTCAAGTGATACTGTGTGCTTCTCGGGTATCACTTCCAGGAGCCCCTCACGATGATGACATTAATTTTGATTTCCCGGTCAAGGGGTGGTCTGGTTGTTCCACTGTATAAGTCACAGTTTGCCCCCTTGCCAGTTAGAAGCAATCAGTGGTGGGGCACTCTAAGACCACGCCAATGTCCTATTCCTGCTGATTCCCGTAGTGTTTATTTCTGATCAGCAGGAAGAGGTGCTGGGTCCCCCTTCGTCTTCTTTGTCTTTGTGCTCCTCACCCCCTGTGAGGATTGGGATGAATTACACTATGAGAGGCCATTGATGTCAGCAAGAGAGGGGTTGTGGGGCTTGAACACCACCCTCCCACCCCCGCCAAGGAGCCCTGCAGGGTGGGTGCAGGGACTTTGCTCCTTGCCCTGGTAGGATGGAGCCAGCCCCTGAAGGGCATGGGCAGGGAAGGGGAAGGAAAGGACTCCTTTCTGAGCCTCATCTAAAAATCGAGGCAAGCCAGATGGGAAAAGAAAGTAAGTGTTGGGCTCAAGCCTTAGGACCCCGGCCACGTCTGTGATCAGCCCAGGCACTTGGAGGAGGACTGTTGTTTTCCACCGGTCAGCAACTGTCCCTAGTATGCTTTCAGGTGCAGCAGGGCACGATGCAGCATTACCCAGTGTCCTACACCAAGACCAGTGGTGGTCCTGGTCCAAACACAGACATTGCAACAGAGAGTGTAACCCTGCGTGAAGAGAGTCACATGTTTCATATGGGAAACAAACACACCAAGCCAGACCCTCCAAGTGTCACCCAAGCCACCAGCGCATGAGGGAGGCAGAATGCCAGGGCGTGGGATGCAGATGGGAAAGCAGCAGACCCTGCACTCGCCCGTGTTCCTCGCGGCTCAGAGCTGGGGAGCTCATTTATTCTTTTCGAGCGTGAAGGACACTTCTCAGCTTTGAAAAAATACATTTGCCTGCTTGAAATTCAAGTAGTTTAACGCCCCCTCAGCTACCTAGCTGTGATCTAAAGGACTGATTGTTCGGGCCTCAAAGTACCAAATAAAGGAACTGTATGCTTCCAAGGATGGAGAAGAAATGTCCTCATTCAAACTGAAGTTTATGACTTGGAAGAATTGTTGGTCTTTGCTCTGATGTTGCAAGGAAGGAGCTGGGAAGAGGGTGACCCCTGGGATTCTCCTGGAGCAATAGCTTGTTGTCCCTGTGCCTTCTGACAGTGGGAAATGGGCATCCCATCTTGCAGGGCCATCCAACTCTTCTGGGCACCCTCTATGATAAAAACTATTTCTCTGCATTTAAGATCATGTCCATATTTTTAGGTCAAAGGGCTGAGAGCAGAGCAGACATTTGGGAGGGGACTCCTGGACACGGGACACTGCCCACAGAACGGGGAGCTACAAGCAATGAAGCAGTGTTGGGGGTGAGGTCAGGACAGTGATGTCAAGTGAACGATCTGGAGTCAGAATAGACCTGGATTCAAATCACAGCTCTACCAGTTACTTATCAGCTGTTTCAGATGGGCAAGTGATTTAATCCCTCTGAGCCTCAGTTTCCTCCTCTGTAAAATGAGGGCAATTATAGTCCCCCGTCACAGGCATTTTGGAGGTATTAAATGAGATTATATATGCAATGTAATCAACCAGGCACATAGTAAGTGCCCAACACAGCTCTAATAATAGTACACTATAATGATGATGATGATGATCATTATTATTATTATTTCTGAGCCTCTAGGCTGCTATGTTAGGCTTGGCTTTGAAGCTGGGGCTGGGGTGGGTAGGGTGGGGACTGGACCAAGGGAGCAGTGAGTGGCACTGAGCTGAGGTCAAAAGCCCAGAACTCATCATCCTAGTGGCCAACTCCATCAGCACCTACTCCCACAGTAGCTCCATTCTCAGCAAACTTTGTCATTTTAAATGGCCGTGTATTATTCCATCATATAAATGAACTATGTTTTATTTAAGCAAACAATCATTTTTTGATAAACAACTGCAGATGAATCTATTGACTGAACAGACCGTATTTTGATGGGGAAGCAAGGTGGTGTAATTAGAATCAGAACAGGCTTTGGATATAGATTTTCAATCATTTAGTCAACGATTTTTGAGCACCCACTTTGGACCAGGCTGCGTGCCGCATGCTGGCTGTATAGGAGTGAAAGACGTGGGGCCCTCACAGAAGTCATGTTCTAGAATCGGGGGGACAGGCAGGTACCTGGACCCAAGTTTAATCCCCTGGCTGTGTGGTCTTGAACAAATTAAGTATATTCTCTGAGCTGTTACATGTCTTCCCTGAGCACTGAAGTTTTTTCAGATATGGACGTTCAATATAGAATGCTACGGGCATACTATGCAGCCAACAGATATTAGCCTCTCTTCTAACAATTGGTAGTTTTAAATATTTTTTTCTAATCCTCTTGCTTTTTGGTTAGTATAGTCATGGACATCCTTGTAAAAGTCATCTTTTTCTTTTGGGTATGGGTTATTTACTCATGATGGGGTGATTCCTGTTATACAACAGACAAAGTTTTTCTACACCCCAGTGTTCGCTAGCAGAGACCAACAAGTCCCCTAAACTGGAACTTCCTGTTCTTCCAACATACCAAACAATTTCCTGCCTTAGCACTTGCTCTTCTCTCTGCCGAGGGTACTGTTTACCCAGATGTTGTCTTCAGGTTCCCCAGGTTTTCATGCAAATGTTATCTTTTCAGAGAGGCCTTCCCTACGCCCCCATCCCAATCTCCCTCTCCAGTCCCCTACTCTGCCTTATTCTTCACAGCTCTGGTTACCTCCTGACATAAACATTTTTGTCTGGGTGTTTGTTTATTGTCTGTCTTCCCTAACAGAATGGAAGCTCTCTGTCCTGGGCCTGGAACAGTGTCTGGCACCTAGTGAGCCCTCAACAAAACTCTGTGGCGTGAGTCAATAGATCAAATGAGACCACTCACGATACTTACAGTTGTTTCTAGTCTCTGCAAAGAGTAAGCAGCTGTTCAAATGGAAGGGAGAATAACAATAATTGGAAACTTAATACAGTAGCTTATTTGGGTGATAGGCCATCCCAGATCCTGGCTGGGGTGCGTGCAGGTGGGGGGAAGGAAGGATTTCCTCTTTGCCAAGCTGCAGCAAGAGGCTAATGGCCTCCTCGGGATCCAATCCAATTAAGGCCCTGGCTCTGAGTCAACTCAAGTTCCCTTCCTGGCTGGAGCTGCTTCCAAGTGACAAAATGAAACCTGTAACTTCTCCAAGATGAGCAGTCCTCCAGGCAAGCAGGGCAAAGGGACTGAGGGTAGGGTTTCTGCTCCCAAGGGAACAGATCTGCATTGCTCTCCGGTGGTTTTAATACAGGGTGTGCGTGCATGTGTGTGTGTGGGGGGGGTGTAGGGGTGGGTGGGTGGATGGGGTGCGGAGACACGGCCTTCACCCAAGGAGCCCACGATAAGTCCAGTCTCTTGTAGGGAGACAGCTGGAGGCAATGGAAAGCAGACAGAAGAGACAAGAATCTCCCACCCAACGGTGACACCCATGGAAATCAAGACCTAGGAGAGGAGGATGAGCCCTGCCTGAGGTCACATGTCTCCCTCAGGCAGACCTGGAAAGATGACTATCAGCAGTTTCACCCTCAATTGTCCTCAGAAGACTCTTTCTACTGTTTCTTTCTGTCTTTTTTAAACCAATTTTTGGCCATGTAATACACCAAGGATGAAATTTTAAAGCTATAAAATGAAACAATACATAGTAAACAGATTTACTGCTCTGTCCCCAGTATCCCAGCTTCCCGCTCTGGGGGCTAAAGCTGTTACTAATTTTTCATGTATTCTTCCAGAAAGAAATGTGATGTGATATACAGTTATGCAAATATAATATACGGTATGCAAATGTGATGCAGGTATCACACTATATTTTTGATTAATATAGGAAAACCCAATATCATAATGATTTTGAGTCTCCCTATGCAACAATAGATTATACCTCTCCGTGTAGTCAAGCATTTTTTCAAGTTTTTTTGTGGGGAAAAAATATTCCTCAAAAGCATTCAACATTTTTTTTCAAATGCAGCTTGCACATATTAATTATTAAGATGATTTCCTATAAATTTTTGGTTGTTTCTATAAATGGGATCTTTTATTACCATTTCTAACTGGTGGGGTTAGTATACAGGAAGACACTGATTTTTAAAAAATATTAGATTTATATCTAGCCACTTCCATGAATTTTCTTATTGTTGGTTATAGTTTTCAGTTGTTTTTCTTTGGCACTAATATTGAAGACAGCCAACCCAATAGACCCTGTGCCCATGGGTCCTTTGTTAATAAATTATTGTTCATTCTACTAATGACCTTTCATATTTGTGTAAACTTTCTTCCTCTTTGCCTCAACACAAGCCTCCGATGTACACATTATTCCCCACTTGACAGAAAAGAAACTGAGGCTCAGTGAGGTGACATAATTTGCCTAAGCTAGTAAGTTACAGAGTTGGGATTTGAACCCAGTCCTGTTATGCATAATAATTTGAGCTCAGGACCTTGAGGCAAAGGAGAGATGGACTTGAGCAGGGGAATATGCAAAAGCAGAGGGTGGTATTTTTTGAGTGCCTGCACTATGCCCAAAACTTTATGTACCATCTTTTTTTAATGCTCATAAGAACTCTTTGAAGCAGGCGTTATAAACAGATGGCTGGCAAGAGCTTGGGCAATGAGGATAAAGAGATCTTGGTTTGATTATAGGCTCTGCCACTCAGCAGCTATGTGACTCTAGCAAACTGCTTACCCTCTCCAAGCCTCAGCTTTCTTTACTCCATTCTTGTTACAAACGGTACCTGGATGGTCCTCTCCCCAACAAAGGTTCATATATTGGGTCCTGAGGCTAGAGATCATCGGAGTCATGAACCTGGAACATCTCAGTTCTCTGACCTGTACATAGGAACTTTGTTCCTAGAGCCTAGGAAAGCTGAACCAAAATGTGTCTCTAGCTCCTGTGTTTGTTGAGTGACTTGCTTCTCCCAGAGAAGCCCAGATCTACAGGGAGGCTAAAAAGGTTGTTGCTTCTGTGGACATAGCATTCAGAGTAAACTTTAGCTAAAATTATAGTTAAGTTACAATTAGAAGGATTTTATAGGAACTAATTCACATCTTGGAGACACATGAGAAATTGAACGCTATTGGGACTTTCTATACCTGGGTTGACTAGCATCACCAAAGATAAATGTTTTAGGTGTAGTCAGAAATGATGATAGGAAACCTGGGAGACTGGAGATTAAAGGCAATGCTTGACAATTTACAGATTGATCACCATACCAATCAAAATTCCAACAGCCTTCTTTGCAGAAATGGAAAGAATTTATTTGGAAGAGTAAGGGATCCCAAATAGCCAAAGCCATCTTGAAAAAGAAGAACAAATTTGAAGGACTCATACTTCCTGATTTTAAAACTTATTACAAAGCCACAGTAATCAAAACAGCACAGTACTGGCACAAGGACAGACATATAGGCCAATGGAAAAGAATTGAGAGTCTAGAAATAAACCCTCACATATATGGACAAATGATTTTCAAAAAGCGTATTGTCTACTCAATTGGGAATGAATAGTCTTTTCAACAAATGGTGCTGGGAAAACTGGATATCCATATGCAAAAGAATGAAGGTTGAACCCTACCTCACACCATATACAAAAATTAACTCAAAATGGATCAAATACTTAAAGAGAAGAAGCAAAACTACAAAACTCCTAGAAGAAAATATAGGGAAGCTTCTTCAGGACATTGTGTTAGGCAATGGTTTCTTAGACTTTACACCAAAAGCATGAGCAACAAAAGAAAAAATAAATAAATGAGACCTCATCAAAATTAAAAACTTCTGTTCATCAAGAAGTTCATCATGAATGTAAAAAGACAATGTATAGAATAGGAGAAAATATTTGTAAACAACTGTGCCAGTTTGAATGTACTATGTCCCCCCAAACACCATTCTCTTTGATGTAATCTTGTGTGGGCAGATGTATCAGTTTGGATTAGATTGTGATTCTTTGAGTATTTCCATGGAGGTGTGCCCCACCCAATTGTGGGTGATGACTGATTAGATATTTCCATGGAGGTGTGGCCCCACCCATTCAGGGTGGGCCTTGATCAGTGGAGCCATATAAATGGGCTGACAAACAGAAGGAACTCAGTGCAGCTGTGAGTGACATTTTGAAGAGGAGCTACAGCCAAAAGGGAACACTTTGAAGAAAGCACAGGAGCTGCAGATGAGAGACAGTTTGAAGACAGCTGTTGAAAACAGACTCTTGCTCTGGAGAAGCTAAGAGAGAACAAATATCCCAAGTGCACCTAAGAGTGACATTTTTGAGGAACTGCAGCCTAGAGAGGAACGTCCTGGGAGAAAGCCACTTTGAAACCAGAACTTGGAGCAGATGCCAGCCATGTGCCTTCCCAGCTAACAGAGGTTTTCTTGACACCATTGGCCATCCTCCAGTGAACGTACCTGATTGCTGATGTGTTACCTTGGATGCTTTATGGCCTTAAGACTGTAACTGTGTAACCAAATAAATCCCCTTTATAAAAGCCAATCCATTTCCGGTGTTTTGCATCCTGGCAGCATTAGCAAACTAGAATAACAACCTATCTGATAAGGGTTTACATCTGGAATATATAAAGAAATCCTACAACCCATCAACAAAAAGAAAAACAACCCAATTTAAAAAATGAGCCAAAATCTTGAAGAGATATTTCTCCAAAGATACGCAAATGACCGAAAAGCCCATGAAAATATGCTCAATATCATTAGCCACATGGGAAATGCAAATCAAAATCACAGTGAGGTACCATTTCACAACCACTAGAATAGCTACTATTTAAAAAATGGAAAATAAGTGTTGGAGAGGATGTGGAGAAATAGGCACACTTGTTCATTATTAGTGGCTACATAAAATGTTATAGTTGCTGTGGAAGACAGTTTGGCAGGTCCTCAGAAAGTTAAGCATAGAATTATCATATGACCTGGCAATCCACTTTTAGGTATATTCCCAAAAGAATTGAAAGCAGAGGACTCACACAGATATTTGCATGACAATGTTCCTAATGGCTTCATTCCAAGTGCTCATCAACTGATGAATGGATTAAAAAATTGTATACATACAATGGAATATTATTCAGTTGTAAAAAGGAATGACAATCTGATACATGCAACAACATGCATGGACCTTGAAGACATCAGTTTGAGTGAAATAAGCCAGACACAAAAAGACAAATATTGTGTGATCTCACTGATAAGAAATAATTAGTGATTAATTAGTAATTAAATTCATAGAGTCAGAAACTAGAATACGGGTTACCAGGAGTCAGGGTGGAGGTAGGGAATGCAGAGTTAGTGCTTAATTAGTACAGAATTCCTGTTTGGGTGATGGAAAACATTTGGTGATGGATGGTGGTGATGGTAGCATAATATTGTGAATATAATTAATAGCACTGAGTTATATATTTGAATTTTGTTAAAAGGGAAATTTTAGGTTGTATACATGTTATTAAAATAAAAATTTTTAAAAAACAGAGGGCTACACAACACAGTGAACCCTAGTGTAAAACAAGGACTGCAGTTAATAGTACAATTAAAAGAGTATAATTATAAAGAATTCTTTCATCACTTGTAACAAAGGTACCACACTATTGCAAGGTGTTAATACTGGGGAGGAGGGGGCTATATGGGAACTCTGTACTTTCTGCATGATTTTTCTGTAAACCTAAAACTTCTCTAATAAAAGAATTTTTATGTATATATACATGCACATATATATATATTTATAGGCAATGCTTGAAAAATTATTTTAGTTATTCTCTCACTCAATTGATTGGATTGACTCCTATTATGTGCTAGACACTGAGTTAGGCATAAGAGAGCTCTATAACTTTTACTGAGCACTTACTGTATGCCAGGCACTGTGTTAAGTTCTTTACCTTTATTAACTTCTTTAATCTCCATAACCACCCCAGGAAGTAAGTATTATAATCATCCTCATTTTATATGAGGAAACTTCTTTAATCTCCATAACCACCCCAGGAAGTAAGTATTATAATTATCCTCATTTTATATGAGGAAACTGGTATATAAAGGGTGATTTACTTCAAGTCACACTGCCCAAGTAAAGACGTAGATGACAAATTTCCTTGCCCTCCAAGAATCTCACAATCCACCAAGGATAGTAGTAACAGCTAACATTTATTAACGCTTATTATTGCTTTATATGGATAATCTCACTCAATCCTCACAATGACTTTACGAGTTGGGTTCTGCTATGTTCCTTCTTGCATTGCTGAGGAGACTGAGGTAAGGAGAGTTTAAGTAACATGCCCAAGCTGGGATTTGAACTCAGCAGCCAGGGAGACCCTCAATGGGAACTGCAACCCCAGGCTGACTTCCCTGATGGGTGGTGTAGAGCCCAGACAAATGCTGTGGAGCTCAGAGGAAGGAAAGATAACTCCCCTCTGCATGGGGCAAGGAAGCTTCTTAGAGTAGGAGGATGTCTGAGTTGAGCCTTGAAGGATGGGTGGGAGCTACCGTTTCCCACAACCACTTAGGGTCCAGTATAGTGATGAGGAACACAAGTTCCGAGACAGTAGTGGATTCAAATCCCAGCTCCACTATCTTCCCACCTGAATGACTTGTGGTGAGCTATTTATCTTCTCAACCCTTCATTTCCTTACTTATAAAAGGGGGACAATGAAAATTTTGCCTCACAGACACCATGAGGAAAAAACATGACTGGATATGAACACGGGAGCTCAGTGACTAGTTGGGATTATGGACAGATGGGAATAATCCAACAGCTTGTGCTACAGAGCACTTAACACAGATTGGTTTATCAACAGTCTTATTAACTAGGTACTATCATTACGCCCATTTTACAGACGAGAAACTAAAGCATGGAATGGTTAAAAAAGTTGTCCTGAGTGAGTAAATGACAGAGGCAGGATTGGAACCCAGGCAATCTGGCCTCAGAGTCCATGTATACAGCATCCCACTCAGCTGCCTCAGTTGTGGAAAGTGCAATTAAGGGAGCCAGTGAGCAGCACCAGAGTCAGAAGTGGAGGAGGGAAGTGGCAATTACCAACAGACACAAACTACCTGGCTTCTCAGACTGAATGAGCAGAATCCTCCAAAGGGGGTACTAGGAGGTGCATGAAGCCATAGTGTAAACATGGCACATCCCTTCATTCTTAAGTTGTTATTGTGTGCCATCAGCTGTTCTAAGAGTCAGGCATACAGCCATAAACAAAGCAGAACAAAAATCCCTGTCCTCATGGAGTTGATGTTCTAGTGGCGGAAGACAGACAATAAGGAAAAAAATAACTATATATTTTTTGTGATAAGTCTTATGGCGAGAAATCAAGTGGAGGGTGGAGTGAGGGTGAGACCTTTGCAGTGTTGACTACGGTGGTCCCTGGGAAGGTCTCTCTCTGAGAAGTTGATATTTGGACAAATATCTGAAGGAGCGTTGCAGGAATTCTGGGGGAAGAAAGTTCCAGTTAAGAGAAAAGAACTCCTGCAAAGGTCCTGAGGCAGGAATGTGCTTGGCTTGTTCAAGGAACATCAGGGAGGCAATTGTGGCTAGAACCAGAGAGCAAGGGGGAAAGCAGTAGGAGATGGAGTCAGAGGGGTGTGTGTGGGAGGGGAACACATCTCCACCCATCTTAAAGAATTGCCTGTGTTACGAAAGCAAACATTCAAGGAGACTTCAATGCAATGAACTCAAGCCCCCCACCCCCCCACTTGGAGTGGAAATTTTGGGGAAACCCTAGGTGTGAATGACTGTGATCAGGTTTCCAAGGACAGGCTCTGGGTCTGAGTCTCACCAGGGGGAGCCCGGATCTGTCATCTCACCCTTTGAGGGCTCTATGGAGGAAATGCCACCTGTTTCCACCCCCCTAGGAGGTCTGCTTGGTCAATGGGGCCTTAAGAACCTGGTCTCCTCCTTCCAGACCTAGGCCATCTCCATATCCTGGGGCTGTAAGGCCAGCATGGGGCCTGCTACACACACCACAGGGAATATTTGCCAATTCAAATGGAATTTGAAGCACACCTCAGAAAACAGGGACCCCACTGAAGTTTTCCTTTGTCTTAGGGCAGGTCTGGGGCCTTCTTTGACGAATCATTTGAGCGGTTCAGTCTTGGACCTGCTTTGAACTGGTTCACCACCTTGGTTACTTTTCATTTAAGGCAGAATGGGGAGGTTGGAGGGGACTTTGGTTCAGTTCATGATTCGGTGAAAAATTAACATTGGGTTCAGTTCAGAGTCCAACTAGTCAGTTCAGTTTGTTTTGATTTTGTTTAGGTTCCTATCTAAGGGGCAGCCTCCAGGTCCTCATTTCTTTTCAACAAACAAGCTGGTCACAAGAGAGAGTTGACTATGATCCAGCCTGGCCTGTGGGGTTGAATAGGGACAACAGAAGGCCCAGGGCAGTGATAACAGCCATCATTGACTGTTACTGATAAGTAACAGTAATTAGCCCCACCCACTCGTAGATGATGAAACTGAGGCTTAGGGGTTTTAAGGACCTTGGGGTGCCAGAATTTGGATTTAAGCAATCTGACTCTAGAGCATGTGCTCCTAATCTCTGGGATACACTGTCTCTTTAACAAGAGTCCCTACAAGGAAATATCACCAATTTGCTATGAGCTGGGGAAGGAAGGAGTTGCAGGTTTCACCCTATTTCCATGAGTACATTCAATTTATTCAAACATTCTGAGCTGTGCTGTAGACTGAGGATATGGAGAAGAATCTATGTCTGGCTCTTTGGAAACTCATCATTCAACCCATCCTGGGAAGTGGGGAGGAGTAGCTATGAGTCAGGTATTACCGAAAGTCAGAAGAGGGGACAACTGTTTCCAGAGGAGGTGACATTTGCCCCAAGCATTCAACAGCAACAAACCTGGACCACTTGCCTACCAGCCTGGCTAAATGTATCACAGGCCCTGCTCTTAGGGGTTTCAGACCTCTGATTTGAGGGCCACCTGCATCCGATTTCTCCTGGTGCTTGTTAAAATGCGAATCCCTCCCTTTCCCTGAGAATCTGATGATGCAGGGCTGGGTGTAGCACCCAGGTGATTCCGATGCACACTCAAGTTTGCCAGGTGAATGGGGGAAGGAGATCTGTCTGGCAGCGGGGACAGTATGGACAGTGGCTTGGGAGTCCCTAATAGCCTGTAGCGCTGAACTCTGGGAGGGGAGATCCCGTCCGTGTGGAACATAGCAGGGAGTCATAAGTATTTGTTAATATTCTGGCTCCTAAGACATAAGCGACCGGAGAATCAAAAGGAAACGAAGAAGTCAGTGGAAGAAGAAAAAGATGCCTCCGAGGGGATAAAACGTAACTTTCTGAAAAGTTGTCTGGGAAAAGGAAGCGCCTCCTAACAGAGGGAGTTGGGGAGGCGGCCGTTGCCGGGAAGAGCGACGAGTCCGGGGGCCGGCAGCCACGAAGAGAGCAGGAGGTGCCTTCTCGCCTCCCCCGGCCGGCCAAAGGCAGGAGGATGAGGTCACTTGGCATAGCCCCCGCCGCAGCTGCAGAGGACCAGCCAACGCTGCGGCGGGAGGCGGTGTCAGGCTCGGGTGCCCCGGGGAATTTCCCTCCCGCCCAGTGGGAGGTGTAGCTCGGCGTCCCGCCCACCGCTCGTACCACCTCCACCCAGGCCACGCCCCACCGTGGTGGCCCCGGAGGCGCCAGAGTGGTCCACCTCCCCGTCGCCCCCGCCGAGGCCACGCCCCGGGGCTGGGGCCGCCCCTTTGCTCCGAAGAGCCTGGAGACGCCGGGCCTTGGCCCCGCCCCCAGCCCAAAGTCCCGCCCCGTCGCGCCCCGCCCAGCGGTTTGAAGCGGCTCCGGCTGCGGCCGTCTGAGAGTCGCGCGCGGGGCGTGAGGCGGTGCTGCGAGGCCGAGGTCGCTGCGAGCTCGACGCCGGGACTCTTGAAGGAAGCGCAGCGCCGCGGGAGCCGGCAGCCAGAGCAGCCTCGGAGCAGCAGCAGCCGCCGTCCGAGCCCACCAAGCCGGCCATGGCGTTGTCGATGCCACTGAACGGGCTGAAGGAGGAGGACAAAGAGCCCATCATCGAGCTCTTCGTCAAGGTGAGCGCTCGCCCCGCCGCCCAGCCCCACTGAGCCCGCGGCGTCCGGCCGGCCGCGGGGACGGTGTCCCTGGGCGCGTGGCGCCTCTCAGCCCCGGCGCCCCCAAAGCGCCCCCGCGCGGCGTCCCGCACCCGGGTTGAGGGAAGCGCTGGTCCCCGCGCCCCCGGCCCATTGTCTCGGGGCCACCCGCGCCTTCCTGCTGCCGAGGGCCCGTCCAGGGAGCCGGGGTGGGATCCGGGAGCAGCAGAAATGGGGCGGCGCCCTGGTGGGTTGGGAAGGGCCCGCTCAGTGGGGCGAGCCTCTCCCCCCGCCTCGGACCCCAGAGGCCCCCACCCCCAGGACGAGGGCGGGGGAGGGCCCTGTCACCCACCCCCACCCGCCGCTCGGCCCCCGGCCCGACCCCACCCTTCGGCCGTCCAAGTGCAGTCCGGCCCGGCAGCCGAAGCCGCGCGCCAGTCGGGAGGTGATGAATTGAACTTCTTGAAACGGTTTTTGAAAGGACGTTTTGCTCTCCGCTAGGGTGAAACTGTAACTTTAATTTTCGATGCAATCTTAATTTTTTTTTTTTTCGTTTTGTTTTTAAGGGCAGGCACTCCTGGGCGTCTGGAAAAGACCGAGATTCCCTACTCGGATTTTCCTTTCTTAGGTATTTTACCACCATCTGGTTTTCTGGTTTATCAGACGCGGAGTGTTTTGTATGATGCAACATTTTGGCTGCTCCCCTCGGTGCTGCTGCCTCGGGAAAGATTGTGCTCTGCCCTTTTGTTTTGAAAGAAAAGCTGATGAGGGAAAGAGTAACTTGCTTGGGCTTCAAAGGGTTGCTCCTGGCCGTCGTCCCCCCCCCCCCCCCGCCCCGTTCCCTTCTATTTCAGTTTTTGTATCCTGGAACTACCTTATTTGCTCACAAATTCTACCCCCTTCCTTTTCCGTTTTTTCTTTAGTATTATTAATTTTAGCAGAGGACAGAGAGTAGAAGTTATGAACATCTGGATCCATCTGTCTCCTTCAAAACTTCTTTAAAATCTGAGATTCTCTCAGTCACTTTCTTAAGAAACCAGGCTCATTAGGGCCAGGCAACATGTTGTAAAGTTAACAAGAATCTAGAACTATTTTGGTCTTTTTTTCGTGAGTTTTTATTTTAAAGAAAGGAAGACTTTGAAGGGTGTCTTTGAGAAATGGAGAGAAGAAATGATCTGCAAGTGATTGAAACTGTTTGTTTTAGGATTTTCTTTCAGACATCAGTTTTAGAAACATTTTGATCTAGGGAACTGAAACAGCAGACAGGTATAGAACACCCAGAGAATATCTTTACAGTGTCTCTGTAACTTGGGGTGGCAAATATAGTAGTACTTTGATGTTTGGAAACTTGTAGGAAGGAACCTGAAATAAGAGAAAAGAAGAAAGAAGAGAGGAAGGTAGCATGGAGCAGGATGGAATAAGGGATCAGTGTTCAAAAAATTTTGCTTAACTAGGAATAGAAAGGCATTTCCATAAACTCAAGAAGTGTATCCACTAAAAATCTAAAAAACCTGATACTTAATACTTAAAAAACCTAAAACTTCAGAAGAGATATTAAACTTAGAATAAAATAAAGTACTATCTGTTGTGGCTTCTATTTAGCATTGTACTGGAGGTCTTATCCAATATAATGAGAGAAGAAAAAGAAATGAACTAGAAGAATTAGAAAGGAAGATATCAATGCCTAATGCCCTGTTAAAATTTAAAATGTTTCGCATCCTGCTTACCGTTAGTTGTGGTAAGCTCTTTTCCTGGACTTGGTGGCAGAGAACCAGAGTTCAGGTCACAGTTCTGTCCTTATTGGCTGGGTTACCCTGGGCAAGTTGTTTTTCCTTTCTGAGGCTTATTTTCTTCATTTGTGAAATAAAAGGTAAATGTTTTCTACTGCCTTGTGATTCAGCATAGGTAAAGCTGTCCTGATAAATACCGGGATGGTTGTTTCAGAGGAGGAAAAAGGGACAGGTAAATTATGATAAAGGGTATTCTTGATTTCTTCTCAAAACCTATGTGTGGGAAATGCAAATAGGGGACAGTAACCGTTGTGAATGTAGTTATTTTGAAGGCAGTAAGGGGCAGAAGCTGCAATTCTCCAGAGTGTGTATTGAAAACATTGATAATTAATTCTGCCAAGAGGTGTTTGAGTTTGTAACAGAAAACTTTTATTTGCATTTAAAGCACATAGTATTGATAGAATTATTAGAAATTTTGGAGGGGGTTGGTTTGCAGAGGTGTGTAAAAGGATATTGGGACTACCTGTTTAGGAGCAAGCTTTAAATGTAAAAGAACTGTGCTTTCTAACTAGTGTGACTGGACTCAAAGCTACATTTTCTTCCTTGTGAATACTCTTTTTGGAGCTGTCTGCCATGAGCCTAGTGACTCCCCATCATCTGTAAAACAGTGGTTCCCCATTTTTGTTTGTTTACCCCAACACTTAGAGTGTAAGATACCATCCCATGTGTAAAAGAGGCTTTCAGTGGCTGTCATCTTCAACAGTTGAGAAGCCCTCTTCCCCACCCTGAGGGAACTGGTGGAAGGGTGTATTTTGATACACCAGCCCCAGTTGGGAACCAGCGACCAAGAGGGCAAAGTTCAAACCCTTTAGCAAGGGCATAAGGACCCTTATAATCTGACCTCTGCCAACGTTTCTAATCCAGTTTGTCCATTTACTAATTGTGTGTCCCAAGGCATGTTACTGAACCTCTCTGCCTTATCAGCACAACTGGAATATTAATAGACCAACCTCATGGGATTAAATTTGTTCCTATACATAGTATGTAATATGTTTAGAACAGTGTCTAGCACATGGTAAGCACATAAATGTTAGTTACTTGACACTTTGCACTGTAAGTGTTTTTGTGCAGGTTTCCCTTACTAGATAGACAGTAAATTCCTTGAGTGTAGATTCTGTGTACTGTTTATGGTTCATGATGACTGGAACATAGGAAGGCACCAGTGTTTGAGCTGAGGTTTCTTCCTTTTGTTTCAGAGCATTCTGCCATCAATATATGTGTCTGACCTGCTTTCAAATCAGAAACCGCTTAGATCCTGACAGTCTGAGTCAAATCTTGACCCTACTTCCAATTTTCCCTAGCCTCCAGCCTCCAAAACCCAATGTGGTTTTATCTATGCACTTCTTTTCTTCTTCCATTCCTTAGCAGTTCTAGTTTTTCATGTATCTACCATATTTTCTACCAACAATTCTTGGCTATGTTTAGAATTTGGGGAACCAAGACGTCTATATTGAATAAGAGTAAATATTAACTGTTGAACCACAAAATGGGAGAAGTTGAGAAGAGACTAGATTTTTGGATTTTTCTTTTGTGTGTGTCAGCCCTGCTCCTTCTGACACTGTTGCCTCCCCCATTCCTCACCTTAGTATAAAGTAATTGTATTTTCTCTGCAGAGTTTAGTTTTAGGGGCTGGAATTTAAACTTATTGGTATACCATTTTGAATTGAGACAGTACTATTGGCAGTAGTCACTAAGCTGCTGCAGTTGGTGTGGTGGTTGTGTAACACATAAAAATAACTTTCTTTTGAGATATTTGGCAGAGGTTTTTAACGTGCATGGACCCTGAAGCCAGATTGCTTGGTTTGAACCTGGCTTTTCGTAGTTTGACATCTGGCAAGTTCTGTAAGCTCTCACTGCCTCAGTTTCCTGACCTCTAATATCAGGATAATAATAATAACTATTTTATAGGATTGCTAACAGGTTAAATGGTAATTGATATGTATTAATTAGGGTACTCCAAAGTGCTATAATAAATGATCCCCCCATACCAATGGCTAAAATAAGACGGATGTTTCTTTCTCACCTAGTAGTTTAGGGAGGATGTTCTAGATGTTGGGGTGCTTTCCTTTTCAGAGTTGTTTAGGGACCAAGTTTCTTTCCAGCTTGTTACTCTTCCAGAGCACTGTCCTCTTTTTAATTGTCAAAGCTGACAAGCCCTGGTTGTAGCTACTGGGAAATGAAGAGTATGGAAGAGGCACACCTTCCTTAGGGCCCCAGCCCAGAAATTCCACCTGTCACTTCCTTTCACATTGTGCTGGAAAGGACGTGATCACATGGCCTCATCTAACTGCAAGAAGACTGGGAAATGTGGTATAGCCACGTACTACTTCATGTAAAGCATTGAGAACAGTGTCACGCAGTCAACACCTATTTTGTTGATGATGATAATGCTGTTCTTAAATGTGGACTTCTGATAGAATTCAGAGTGTTCTGTAAATCCTTGAAATTGTACATACAATTCTATTTGAATCTTTTTCCTGGTGGTTCTTAACCCAAGGTTAAGAACCACTGTTCTAGAAGAAGTAAATAATGGAATTTTGAGTGTCTAGAATAAATAATTCATGTAAGCAATAATTCATATAAAAGGAGGGATTGGATGACCATGTCACTTCCAGTTTTGTTTATCTATAAAGTATTTTTATACTTTATAAAGTAATAAAGTATTTACTGGGTGTAAACTAAGTGCCTAATACTGAGCTAGTTACCATGGAAGATATAAGAAATTGTTATATATTTCCTGTCTTTAGGTTTATAAATTTTATTGGAATGAACACAATATAAGGTGGTACCTGCTTAAGGAGTCAGGTGTAGTTCACATTAACTTGGGCTGGAAGATGTGGGAAAGATGTAAGTAAGTTTGACCTTGGAACACGTGGGTTGTATAGGTAGTTTGGCAGTAGCTAAAAATGAGAATGTTTGCTGCAGGGAACAGTTGGTAGATTGAAAATTTGAAAGGAGAGTTGAAAGGAGAAAGAATCAGGAATGATCAAATCCATGGTGCGGGAGAAAAGTTATTTAGAACTAGAAGATGAGACTTAAAATCTAAGGTTTTTGCTTATATATTACAGTTTTCCTAGCCTTGTCCATCTTCTATACTTCTTTATTTTCTGATTGCTGTTCTTTCAACAAAATACAGCAATTGAGAAGGTGTGAATGCACTGTAGAGATGGGCAGACCCTTGGCTATTTTGCTAGTGTAAAGTGAGAGTTCTTTATTTTTTGTTTCAAGGGCAGGCTTCAACCCTCTTTTTGTTTTTTAAACACAGAGCAAATGAAATAAATTTTCTGTAGGAAATGATGCTGATAATTTTGTTGTAATAACTGTACAAAAAATATCTCAATATCAAGTCAGTGTTAACTTGGATCTAATAGATTTGCCATTTATTTGCGGTTTCCATGGGAAAATTTAAGAGGTAGAAATAGAAATAAACATAAAATGTGAAGTTAATGGAACTCTGTTTTTTTCTTGTTACTTTTTGCCTGAACTGTTCCTAAAGACCTAACGATGCTAACTTTTGGCAAAGGCCAAGGTGATTTTGGTTAAATGTAAAATTTTGAGAGAATGGGGCACAGATGGGAAGAGACAGGGCTTCTGAGCCAAGGGGACTGAACACATGAGAAACCTAATACAGCATGTACAATGAATGATAGGAAAGAGGCAATCGGGAGAACCTGTCTGTCACTGAAAGTCACAGTTGGTTTGGAAGGATGCTTAAGGAGTGCCTAGAAGCCAATAAAAGGAAGGTGAGCAAGACTTTCCCATTTCCTGTTTCATTAGAGATGTGGAGCCTCAGTGTTCTAGAGTCTTCTGAATAGGGAAGTAGTGAGTCCATAAAAGGGAAATATTAGGATGGGAAGTGTGATTAAGGCATGAATTAAGATTTTGATCAAGTAGGGGAGTAAGTTAGGATGGGTTTGCCCATTTTAGAGGCTCTTAGAGGGAATGGAAAGGGACTTTTTGAAGGAAAATAACATTCAGGTCATGATTACAAACCGTCTAAGTATGATTTAACAAACCTAAATTTAATTCAGGGCTTTAGTTTATGAATTTTCTAGGAACTTTGAATCCTGTTGTCTTTTTTGAGTCTTGGCTTTTATTCCTCAGTGCTCAGTACCGAGTACTGGTATAAGGAATACCAATTAGCCTTATTTGGATTCTGTTTTTTTCCCTTTATTTAAAATACAAAACAAAGAGACTGTATTAGTCTAATTCAAAATTTTTGAAAGTGACAATTTACTGTAGATACATGTGACTGCATTTGAAAGTTGTGCCAAAAATAGGAAGAGTATCTTAAATTTTAACATTAATGTTTGAAGAAGTAACAGTATTAAAATCAGGGCAAAGTATTGCCCTAGAAGCTGATCATGCATATATTTTGTGTTTTTAAGCTACCTGTCATAGATTTTTTGCTTTTCTTAAAGCTGAAATACAGTGTGACTCTAATTTAAGAGGAGTGTAACAGGTTTTCTTCCCTTTTTTTTTTTTGTAATCATTACCTCGGCTTTATATGTGAAATAATTCATTCTTATGAAGAAGATTTCTTTCTCATTATAGAGTTGTAAAAAGTCAGTCATCTGTAATAATGTTAAAAATTGACAAGTACTGAATTTTACCACCACGCGGCGTAACTGTGTCATAGGTGTGGGAGAAGAAAAAATACCAGAATCTCAGCAAACACTGGTGAATACAAAACAAACAATTATATGAAAGCTGAGGTAATTAAGTTCTAAGCATTTATGAGTCCTCTGTATGTTTTCTTCTACTAACAACCAAGTACTTTATTTTGTAGGTAGAGACCAGGTAGTATTTTATAGGTAGAGACCAGGTAGAGATTACTGTAGGATATATTCAGAAAGGTTGCTAGAGTGAATGTTGATTAAAATGTAAAGGCAAATCAAATTAGACTGTTGTGCTCCTTCAGAGAAGAGTGGTAGCTGTGAGACTACATGGACTAATAGGGAGAAAAAGAAGGTGGTTAGACTTAAAAATGGAAATTTTGGCATTAAACATGACATATTCCCAAGACTGAATTGAGACATAAACTTCTGAAGAGTATGCAGTTTTATATTACTCAATGTTCAAGGTTATAGCATTTTAAATAAATACAGGAGTCCAAAATTTTGGTTTAACATTATTTTGGAGTTGTCAGTTCTTCATTAAAGCATATAAAAATTATTGTTGGCCACAGACTTTTGTAATTGTCCGTAGGGTCCTTGATTACAAAAACACCTTTTTAAAATGACTTAGCATAGTAGTATTTAAACTTATTTTGTTTTTAGTTTAAATATTGGCTTAAATTTGAAAATAGTCATCTCCTTTCTGCTTTCTAGTATATTTACATGTATGTATTACACTCTTTTAAAAGTGTTTTATCTCCATTATAAAATCTGCCATGTTTACTGTAGAATATTTAGAAAACACAGAAAAGCACAAATAAAATAAAAATTAAAATTACAACCTTCTAGAAACGATTGCTTTTGCTCTTTTGTTGTATGTCCTAGTCTTTTTCATAAACTTGCATGAATTATTGATGAGAGTTTATATACTATTATTTAATGTTCTTCATGGCGGCAGAATACTTGGGTGAATGAAAACTGAAATGCAATCTAATATGTATTGAGTGAGTTGGTTTGAAGAAAGTTTACGTAGGTCTTTAAGCATTTATTGTCCTAACAGCACAAGAAGAGCATTTACCCTGTTTATTTGCTGGAAGGAAGCAAGTTTTTATGTTGGGAAATCTGCCAGTGCCTAGCCTTGCTCATGAAATAGGTATTGATTAAAGTTGAGGGTAGGTCCTCCCTTTGTGCTCCTTAGGAGAAAACTGTTCTAAAAATACAAATTATTTTATATTTTTAATTTCTTGCCTCAATATCTGAGTAATGGGTAAGATATGCCCATTTTACAGCTGGAGGATATGAGATAAAATCTTTGCTTAGGAACAGTCTAGCACAGTACTGGGATCATGATAGAAGCAAACATGAATTGAATACTTTCCATGCACTAAGAGTTGAAGAGATAAAGGAATAAGAGTAGCCCTTTGTCTTCAAGGAGCTTAGAAGATAGCCTACTGGACAGTCAGGTGTGAGTAAATGAGCCATTGTTGATGGTGGTCTGCAGGATCTTAGCACCATCTTTTTTTTTTTTTCTTTTAGCGCCGTCTTTTTTCTGTAAAATATACTGCCACTTTGTCTCATGCTTTTTTAATCCAGTAGAATTAAAGCCTTAAATGATTTATGTGGCAACTGAAAAGAGATACTTGACTTAAAGGTAATTGAAATGTTTATGTTGTCTTCTAACCGGTGAAAGGAAATTAGTATTACTGAATCTAGGTGTGGGTTATCATCAGTTGTTTAAAGAAATGTATCTTTTCCCTCAGTACTTAGTTGTGTTATAGTCTGCATTTTAAATCTATCTAAAATAAAACTGATACTTCTTGCCTCAAATCTTAAATGAATCGTACTTTCCCTAGTTGTTTATTGAATTATACACAAATTCCTTGATCCCAACTTATATTTCCAGCCTTATCCCCCACTGCAGTCTGTGTTATGCCTCATATTCTAGCTAGATTGGTCCTAAACATGCCCTGTCCTTTTCTGCCTTCATGGAAGATTTTTGGTTGATGTTTCCTTCACTCGAAATACCTTTGGCCTCTCCATCCTCTTCTATCCCCAATTCCAATTCCAGCCTGTAAGAATATTATCTATTCTTCCATTCATTTATTTAAGAAATACTAAGGCACTGTTCTAGGTGCTGGGATACCTCAGTTGAACAAAGTCCCTGCCATTGTGGTGATAATATTCTAGGCAAATAAATGTGTATAAGTGATAAGTTCTATGAAAAAGAATGAAGTAGGGTAGGGAGTATAGAGAATGATGGGGGATGCTATTTTTGACTTACCAGGAGCATTCTGGTAGCCCTGTGGAGAACAGAATATAGGGAGGCAAGGGCAAAGGCCTGGAGACTAAATTAGGGAACTCTGCATTAATTCAGGCAAGAGGTGACGGTGGCTTAGATCAAGGTAGATCCAAGGTGGAGGGATGAGAAGTAGTCTGACTCTGGATATACTTCTATGGTGGAGATAACAGGATTTCATAATGGATTGGATGTGTAATGAGAGAGAAAAGAGGAGTCAAGGCTTATTCTGAGTTTTTTGTCCTGAACAACATAAACAGGGTGGATTTGCCATTAACTGAGATGGGGAAGGCTGTGGTAAGTGCTGGTTCTGGTGGAGAGGAAGTCATGAGCCTGTAGTCTAGTGGGAGAGGCTTGTGTTATAGTAATGCACAAGTAAGTCAGTGTCTAATTACTGTGAGTAAAAGAACAGGGTGTCGTTAGAAAGAATGACAGGAAACCCAATTTAGATGGATACTCAGTGAGGGCTTCTCTGAGGAAATCACATGTAGTATGAGTAATAATTAGGAGAAGAATGAGGGGGAAGAGCATTCCAGGCTGGAGGAATCAGCACATATAAAGGATAGAAATATTCAAGAAATTGAGACATCAGTGTGGCTGGAATATAGAGAACAAAAGTGGGGAGTCGAGTGAGATATAGAGGAGGAAGGAGGAAGGGGAGGAGCCCTAGATCATGGAGGTCCTTGTATGTCATGTTATGAATTTTATTATAAGTGAAAAGGACAGTTCTCCAAAGGGTTTAAGCAAAAGAGTGACATGATTAGATTTGTATCTTAAGATGTACACTTTGGTTGCTCTTTGGAGAACGGATTGAAGGGAGGCAAGAGCGGAAACGAGAGAAACTATTTGGAGACTATTGCAATCAAGAAAGATGATGTTGGCTTGGATTTGGGTGGTGATGGAGAGCAGAGAATGGATTTGAGATTCAATAGGAAGATGTTGAGGAGAAGGGAGTGTGTTTGAGAGAGAAGTATGAGAAATAACTTGCATTTCTAATTAGAATTACTGGTTGATAGAAGTTATTTTTATTGAGATAGATGAAGACAATAGAAGGGATTATCAGATGTTCAGTTTTTGACTTGAGTTTAAGATATTCTAAGATGTCAAATGGAGTTGTCCAGTAAATAGTAAGTTGGAGATACATGTTTTCTCAGAAGAAAGTCTAGTCAGGAGAGGATGTTTGGGGCTTGATGATATATATATGATATGATATTTATGTAATATTTATTTAAAGTGGATGAGAACATTCTGTGGATGAATGAAGAGTAAGGAAAATGTCCTGGACCAAGTTGTGAGGAATTTCCAACTTAGGGGTTAGGTAATGGAGAAGAAATCGGAAAAGGAGAACAAGGAGGAGTTGCAATAGAGTAGTAATAAATAGTAAGAGGAGAACTACGAGAGTGAGATGCTAAAGAAACTAGCAGAAGGTTTGGAGAAAAGAGAGAGACCAGCTGTGTCCCTGCTGTTGAGAGGTCAAGTGAGTGTCTGTTGGGTTTATCAGCCTGGGAGTCATTGGTGACCTTAGCAGTAACGTCTTTGGTGGAGTGGTGCTGGTGGGGAAGCCATAATAGAGTGGGTGGAAGGGTGAACAGAAGAAAGTGGAGTCAGTGTAAAGACAGCTCTAACAAGAAACTCCCAAGAAGAGACAGCTGGTAGCTGGAAGGGGATACGTGTCAAGAGAGGGTTTTTATTTATTTTATTATTATTATTTTTTTAATAAAAGATGAGTTATAAAAGCTTGGTGGAATGTTCATCTATCTAGAATGACCATCTGAATAGAGGAATCGTTTAATGTGTGTCCTTCAAGGATTCTCAAAAATGCTACCTGTTCAGTGAAGTCCCCCCCCAGTGGTATGTCTTTCTCCCTCACATGAACCTTCATCACAACCTTTTTAACCCCCTTTAATTACTTGAGGCCAGTAAACTTTGAGGGAGGGATTTTGTTCCCCATTTTGTATACCTCAAAGCGTCCATGTTTTTTGAAGGATCAACCAAGTCATGTTCCTCCATTTCCTTACTCTAGATGCCAAAAGCATTTTGTTACTCTACTGAATAAAGAATTGAGTTCGCATTCAAAGTTTGGCATTCAAGGTCCTTCATGGTCTATCTCCAATTAATTGAACAAACCTATATCCTGTTTCGTATGTCATACTCTTCAGCCAAATTGAGCTCTTTGTTTCCTACTCCTGTGGACTATCCTGTTTGCCTGAAGCAAGTATCCAAATGCCGTAGCATCACACCTTTTTACCACCACGTTTAGAAGGATACCTGCCATTTTCTACCTCATTCCCTGTTTGTTTAAATACTATATTATCCTTTAAGTCATATTTTAAGTGTTTCTTCCTTTATTAATCCTTCAGCATTTATATTTTATATCTCTTTTATGTGACTCTTCTATTATCTACCTCGTTTGGTGTTTTGTTTATGTCTTATTTTTGCTACAATAAAGTAAGCCCCTGTAGGGCAGGATCTCTTATCTTATTCATCTTTGTATTCACCACGACATTTGGTAGATTGTCTACTTCGTAATAGACACTCAATAAATATTTTTTATTGAATGAGTAAATGCACTTAAGTGTAATTGATAGACCTTCTGCTGATTATAGTTGGCTAAAAATATTCTTAAAAATATGCTATCCTTTGGAAAAGAGAACACATCTATTTAACAGCAATATTTGATGAGTAGTTTGACAGAAAACAAAGCATAGACTAGCTGAAATGGCTCACAGATTTGGTTATATCACCAAAAGCAAATTGATGACAGAGTAGATTTGGAGGGAGAGTTTTTACCTTTCCTTTTGTCAACTTGGTGTTTCTCAGAAGCTTTTTATTCATTTTTTTCTGGTGTGACACAATTTAAAATCTATTAAGATCATAGTTTATAGTGATAGAACCTTATTTGACTAACTTTTAAAGTATGGCACATTACTGCTTACAGTTATGTTGCTTTGCAGTTATAGAATCTTCAGAATCAAAAGCAGGGTTTTTTTTTTTTTTTTTTTTAATTCAGTTTTATTGAAATATATTGATAAACCATACAGTCATACATGGTATACAATCAACTGTTCACAGTATGATCATATAGTTATGCGTTCATCACCACAATCTATTTCTGAACATTTTCCTTACATCAGAAAGAATCAGAATAAGAATAAAAAATAAAAGTGAAAAGAGAATACCCAAACCATCCCCCCATCCCACCCTATTTGTCATTTAGTTTTTACTCCCATTTTTCTACTGATTTTTTTTCAATTTTTTAGCTTTGTTTATCAAAAAATTAAAAACAAACAGGCAAACAACAACCAAAAAAACCCCACAACATTTCAAACAAAGCAATGGATTAAGGAAAACAAATAACCTAAAATAACTACTTTGCTTCCAATATGTTCCTACCATACCCCAAGAAAATTAATAAACCATGTCCAAACAGAGGAGTAAGAAAAACAAATAATCTAAAATAACTACATTGCTTCTGACATGTTCCTACCATACCCCAAGAAAATTAACAACCCCTAAGAAAACAAAGGAATAAGAGAAAAAAAAAACCTAAAATAACTCTATTGCTTCCAACATGATCTTACTATATCCAAGAAAGTTTACAAACCATAATCATTCCTGAGCATTCCCATAACATTGAGATTACCCTCCATAGTTTATCTGTTCTTATTAGATTATCATTCCCCCTCCACTAATTGGTATCTCTAGGTCCCCTACATTCTACAGTATAAAGCATTGTACATTTTTCACAGAATTCACATTAGTGGTAACATACAATATCTCTCTTTTTGTGCCAAGCAGGGGTTTTTAAGGGTTTTCTCCTGATATTCAGACTGCAAGATTAATACCCCATAAGATAAACATTGTACATCTTTTCTCTGATCTTGGAACTAAGAACAGACTTCCCCATAAATAAAATGAAGTTTAAACATGAATAAAATCTGCCCTTCAGCATTTAGTTTGACCTCTTAAAAAACTTTTTCCCTGCTTCTGGTATCCTCTCCTGGTATTTTAAAGAATTTGTATCATTGCTTCCTTTCTATATTACAGGCAGATATCCTTTAAAATGTGGTGGTAAAAGGGTGTGATGCTAGGGCATTTGGATACTTGCCTAAATCTATTCTTTTGTCTTTTATTGAAAATATCTTGTACTCAAGCAAATTTAGGATTCACTGATAAAGCCCTAAATTCCTTTGTATTTACAAAAGAATCTGCGCACTCTCTCTCTCACTGCAACTCCCCCCCCCCCCTTAAAAAAAAAATACAGAGAAGGTACGAGTTAGTACCAGTTTAAGCTATCATTCTTTAAACAAGCCTTTACTGAGTGCCTAAGTGCCAGGAGCTGCTTTAGGCACTAGGGAAATAAAGAAAATGGGCTTACAAGCTCCAGTAGACCAGACATAAGCTATAATATAGGAAGGAATACTATACACCATCATCTTAGAGGGGAAAATAACCTTCCACAGAGTCATCATAACTCACTGCCTAGGGAGACTATGAGGTCTTTTTCATTGCTGGGAAGCTCTGGTTTGTACCTACTTAGAAGAGATGCTTATTTGCACTGACTTACTTTTGTGTTGCATTTCTCCAGTGCATGAGAGAGAAGCAATATATATAGCAGAGCATTTCATACTTAATTGTAAACGTTTGGAGTGCTTTCTGTGCTCTAGGCTGTGTTATGTGTATTACATGTAATAACTCATTTGATTGTTACTCAGTAAAATATTTGCTAAAGGGGAATGTACAGAAGCTTTCTCTTTTTTCCTTGCACAGACAGAGAGGGCTGGTTGAAAAAGAAGAGATAAAAGATCATTTGAGTGTCTGGAGAAAAAGCAAACGCCTATTAGATGCACGGAAATCTTTGTACAAAAAGCTAGAGAAAGGGGCTGAGAGGGTGATGCAAATCACCTCAGATAACAAGGGCTCAGTTCCTGTTTGCTCTTTTGATTTAGTGCCTCAAAATTACTCTTATTCTAGATTGAAGTGAAGAGATTGAAGGGAGAGTCACCTGTGTTTTGGCCCTGAGCATGTGGCTTGACAGGTCCCAGGACGGCATGCTGTAGTGGCAGTTGTTCTGATGATTCAGTGGGGACAGCGTTGCTTCAGTATACCTTGTCTAGGTTCTTTCTGTTATTTGTGAGATTTGAGATCTAAGATCCCAAATTCAGAACCAGGGGATGGTTTTTGATTTGAAGTACCATTTATATTACCTGTGTAGGCACTGAAACAGTCTGTTTTGGAGTTGAAGATTGTTAGAATTAATGTTTCAGCTAGGTAATTGAGTCAAATGGAAGATGATCTTTAGCGTTAAGTTGTCATAATGTGGTGGTTAATTAAGTGTGGTCTCTGGAACCCATGTAACTTATGTCTGAATCCTGGAGATTTAGAGCTTTTTACTTAACTTCTGTGCCTCAGCACCTCCACTGGGATAATAGTATGTATCTCTTTGGGCTTTTGCAAAGAATAAAAGTTAATACAAGAGAAGCACTTGGAACAGTGTCTGACACACAGTAGGCATCATTGCTTGTTATTCCATGAACCGTTAGGAATGCCGAGTTCAGACTGTTTGGGCCCGTGATTAGTTTGTGTTCGCTATATGTGGTTTAAATCTCCGGAGTTACTGAGAGAAGCGTCTGCCAGGCTGCCACTAAAATAGGTGGGGAACTTTTCATTCTTCATCAGAAGAGCAGGGTTAGTTAAAAAAAACAAACAAACAGAGGTTAGACTTGAACTTATTCCTGAGTTAAAGTCAGTGAACCGTGATCCTGTTTACACTTACTAGGTAACTAAAGGACAGTCAGGTTGGACTCTGCCATCTTAGACCATCTGCCTCAGCAACTCTTTCTGAATTAGTAGCTAAAGCTGAGTCCATTGTTAGTGTTGTTTGTTTGTTTTTTTTAGTGGACAATCTACTATATATAGGTTCTAGTGGTTCTGTAGAGGTACCTTTGAATTATGGATTTTGGCTTATGTATATTTCACTTAGTTCCCTGTGCTACTACATTTTGCTATTCTTGATTTTTATGATATTCACTTATAAAATTGAACTGGTTAAATATTAACTGGCATTTATCTAATGCTTTCTTTAAGAAAAAAATTCTGACATGTCTAGGAATTTTTTAATCTTTATCATTCCAGAAAAGGAGGGAGAGATCAAGTTCTTTCTATTTAATTTGTAGCAGAAATTGAGAAAGTTTTGATTTATGAGTTTTATGCTTTGTAATTAAAGGGGTAAAGGTAGAGATGAGGTCTTCTAAAATTCTTAATTTACTTCTGGACTCTTAGATAATTTTTTTGTTTTAAAATTTTCACCTTATACCACATTGGGATGATAATAAAACTTTAAAACTTTAGTGTGGCTATAGTTGATAGATGGGATAAGCATCATCAGATGACTTTAAAATCCTTCATTTTATAATGTTATAAATCCCTTGAAACTACTGAATTATTCCTATACAGGATAGAGTACACTTAAATATAAGAATTAGTAGTAGGTTTTTGTTTTTCTGTTGAAGCCAGAATAGTAGAGATAATAATATTGAGTTCTTACTGTGGGCCAGGCACAGTGCCAAGCCCTTTACATGTGTTTGCTAGTTTAATTCTCATACAAACTCTGAAATAGGTACTGTTGATGCTATTTTACAGGCAAGGTTTAGAGACTCATTGCTTGTCCATGGTCACAGGGCTAGTAATAGAAGCAGTACTGGGCCTTGTGACAAGGTCTTTGTGACTCCAGAGCCTGAATTCTTAAGCACTGAGAGCATTTTTGTTTGTTTATATTCTTTTTCTCTATTTATTTGCAACTTGAATTTTTGCCTAATAGAGGTTTTAGGAATTTGCTGTTTTCAGTCATTCTGAAAAAGAAAATAAAAATTCTGAGAACATTTAAGGATATTTCTAAAACATACTTAACACCAGTGAGCCTAGATGGCTTGGTAGATGAGTTTAGTTGCTTTTCCTTCCCTTGGTTAACTTTGAAAGGGAACTGTAAAATTTCCATTACCTCACCTCTTTGCTTTTTTTGGGGCCTAGTTAATTAATATTTTGCAAAGTACTTTAGAGGGTTTATTTATAAACTTGTAAGGAACTCAACTTAAACATCACATATATTTGATTTTAGGATTGTTTTCCAACTTAAGAAAAGTTAAAGTGTAGAGTTTTAAAACAATTACATACATTGTTGATATTTTTCTATGACAGTTTTTTTTTCTTTTCCTTTTACCTTCCTCTCAGAGGAGCCTACACTTAATCTTTGCATTGTTGATAGACAAAAAGCAAGGAAGTTTCTTTTTGTGGAGAGAGGAAATGGCTGTCAGTTTGGTACTTTATCCTTATTAGGTATAAACTAAATATAGACGTATATTCCAGGAGTGAAGTCACATCTATGAAGTTTCTTAAGCAGAGCTAATGAGATCAGTCAGTGCTTTTGAATATGGTGGGTTTTTCTTTTAATTAAAAAAACACACTTTTTCAATTTTAGCTCACTTAAAAGATTTCTAAACTGATTATAATATTATTGTCGGCCTTTCTTTGCCAGTTTAAAAAAAAATCCAGCCACTTAAAAGGAATCTTTCTTTAAAGCGAACATGCAAAAAAAATCTTCTGTGTGTGAAGAGTTACTTATGCCTCCTTTTGAGGTGAGGTTGAAAATATTTTATTTTTTGACCTTGTCATTTTCCTATTACCATTTTTTAGGTGGCTTTATCCTTAAATCTTTTTCACACATAATTTTGCTGTAAAACTGGACTTGTCTTATGTAAGAAACATCTACTTAGCGTTTTCTTGGTTTATTAGTTTTTAACCATTAGGTCAGATCTCAGTGTGACTAAGTAGTAATAGGATTCTTCTAATCTGATTCATTGATAGTTACAGTGATTCTAGTAGAACAGAAAGTGGGACTAAATCTGTTTCTGGTCAAAGCACATGTCCTCAAATAAGGATTTTTAAAAGCCCCTCAAAATTACTCTTACTCATAATAACTGTTTCAGCTCTTGTGCTCCTCCTCAGAGCCCATTCGCAAGCATGCCGACAACATTCAGGCGTTTTTGATTGTGCCCTACTTCTAAACAGAAGAATTGTATAAGTTTATGGCATGTCTGATTAGAGATGTTTTGGAATACAACTCTGTGAAAGCTTAGCCTAACATCTCATTTCAAGGATTTTTGGAGATCAAGTCATGAACCTAATGTCCTCCAGATGCTTAGTTCAAGTATCTTCTGAATCCTTCCCTGACTTTGTTGCTCTCTCAGCAGAGCTAACCTTTCCTACTATCTGTCCATAGCACTTTGTGTATTTTCCTGTTTTGCCACTTATCTGAATAATTTTCAGTACATCTTTCTTCCAGGCTAAATTGTGAATTCCAGGAGGTCAGAGATCAGGGTCTATTTTCTTCATCTTTTATACCTCTCACCTACAAAAAACCTGGAGATAAATATTTATATATGGGATAACTCATTAATTTAATAAACATCTATTAATGTTTTGGGGCAAATTGGTATGCATGGAATGGAGATAGAAGCATGTAAGAGAATATTACTTTGTTTCTGGTGTTATGTTCTGTATTACCTCATAGTAAAATGCCAGAGTGAAAGTAGTATTTCAGCTATTGAACTTGAGACATGTAATTTGGGTTTTATGACTAGCTGCTCACTGTATAGTCATTGATCTAAACTTAATAACAGATTGGTTTAGAGGACTAGAATCTTAAAATTATATGACTGGAAAGCCAGATTTATGTCCTGCCTGACTCATAATGGATCTGCCATTGTTCTCACTTGTAAAGTGGGTCTGTTTGTTAGGGGTGATGTCCAGTTTAGTGCAGATTATTTTATGTATCGAAGTAGCCTTGGGTGTTTAGACCTAGACATGAAGTTGAGATCTGAGATTCCACAGTCAGATCCAGAGAATTAAATTCTTACTATTAGCAGCAGCCTATTAGAAAACAAATATAAATGGATCCAGTAAATTTCCTTGGTAGTAATGGGGCAATTTGCCAGAAAATGAAAAATTTTTCAAGAGTGAACTCTTTAACCGGAAAGAGTATACTGTATTTTCCAAATGAACTGTCTGAAAAATAAAAAGAAAAATTTGTTTGTGGTGTCTAAAATAAAGTAGGCACAGAACTATTCCAAGTTAGAATTTTCTTCTATCATATATAAGATGTGCATTGAAATGGTAAATACATAATTTTAATAAACATGCTATCTTGTACAATTCAGGGATTCAAAATTTATTTTTAAGGCAGCTATGAAGGTAGACAAGAATTCTGAATATTAACTTTCCTCACCTGCAATACATTGAGTTTATAATTTAAAAAGAAACTTATGTAATAAATTTGATGAAAAATTTAAAAGTACATAATTCAAAATAAAATCCCAGAGAAAGATTTCATTTATTCATATGTTTAATGAGTTGCTATTTTATAGTAAAATATTATATAGCATTTTAATAACTGTAGTTTTTCGTTGTTCGTTGTCCCCATTATTCATAGATAGCTAATCCATTGTTCTTAGTCATTTAGAGAGCCAAACTTTAGTTGTTATTACAGAGATATATATCTTTTAGGCATTTTTCTGTGTATATCCATATTATGAAATCCTATTTTTTAAAGTCACATACACATCTTATTTATTGTTTGAATTCTTTATTTTTCTTTGGTTTACCAAAAGTGTAATCTCTAAAAAAAAAACAAAAAACAAAACTTTCTGGAGAACTTAGGATTTGTACAATGGGAGAAATTGGATTTTGATTCTACTCTTGGTGGAATTTCTAGAATGTGGTTAAAGGGGGGAAATTTTAGGTTGTATATGTATAACTAGGATAAAAATTTGAAAAAAAAAACAGGACTGTACAACACCAAGTGTAAACCTTCCTGTTTTAGTTTCCTAGACTGCTCAAGCAAATACCACTGGCTTAAACAATGGGAATTTACGAGCTTAAGGTTTTGAGGCTAAAAGAAAGTCCAAACCTAGGTATCAAGGCGATGCCTTCTTCCTGAAGACTGTGACTTTCTGGGACTGGCCGCCAGTGAGCCTTGGCTCTTCTGTCGCGTGGTAAGGCACATGGCCGTATCTCCTGGTGTCTTCCTTCTCTTCTGGGCTCTGTTTCAGTTTCTTGTTCCCTGTGGCTTTCTCTCTCTCTGTCTGAATTTCTTTCTCTTATAAAGGACTCCAGTAACAGGACTAAGGTCCATCCTGACTGGGGTGGGCTATACAGTAACCTCATCAAAGGACCGACTTACATATGATATGAGGATTAAAGAAGAACTAATTTGAAGAAGCCTAATGTGCTTATAGAATCAATAAATTGAAATAAAAATACCTGTAAGGTTAGAAACTTTCTATAATGCTGAGTGAAAATTTTGATAGTTTTTGGTAAAGAGAATATGTTAGAACTGTTTCTTTGTTTCGGTGATTGTTAGTAACAGCAATAAAAATTTTTAAAGTGGGAAAAAAAAGGTCCTACTTACAGTGGGTTCATATCCATAGGAATGGATTAACTTTATGAACATGTTTTTCTGGGGTACATACAATTTCAAACCATTGCACCTATTGTAAATGATGAACTATGATAGTACAATTTAAAAAATGTTCTTTCATGAATTGTAGCAAATGTAGTATACTAATGGGAGGTGTTAATAATAGGGTATATATAGGAAATTTATTTTATGCATGATTTTTCTGTAAACCTATAACTTCTAATAAAAGATTGCTTAGTCTGGGATCTTGTTGATAAAAACAGGAATAGCTTTTATCCACTAAATTGAATTTAGGTACCTGCCATAAGCACAGATGGGGGAAGAGAGGTATATTTTGAACATTTAATTGTTTTCTATTACTCCTAGGATCTTTTCTGAAATTAGGTTATACTAGGGAATCTATATTTTTAAACTGCCCCTAGGGAAAATGGGCTGGTGGATTTTGACTTGAAGAAGAATTCCACCCGCCCCTTAACTTATTTGTGTTCAGTTGATGAACAAGGGAAGTCCCTGGCAGTTAGTGAATTTATCTCTGTTTAGAAGATATTAAAAGAATAAGGTTTAGACAGTGGAAAACTGTGAGAAACATTTTTAGGATGTGACCAAAGTGAGAATAACCGGTTATAAAGGTTGAATGTTTCTTTTCAATAATATGAAAGTGTTTTCTCTGTTCCTGAAATTAATTCATTTAAATGCCAAACGTTCAAATTTCTAAGTAGTTTTATTTGAAAAGGTCTTTGCTTTCATTCTTTAAAGATATTTTTGCTGAATGTAGAACTCTGGATTGATTTCTATTGCTGATTTTGGTGTTTTTCTTTCAGCACTTTTTTTAAAAATTTAATTTTATTGAGGTTGTTCACATACCATACTATTAATCAAAGATCCAAAGTGTACAATCAGTTGCCCACGGTACCTTCATACAGCTGTGCATCCATCACATTTTTTTTTCTTCAATTTTTAGAACATTTTCATTACTCCAGAAAAGAAATAGAGACAAAAAAAGAAAACTCAAATCCTCTCATACCCCTAATCACCCCCCTTCCATTATTGACTCATAGTAGTGGTATAGGACATTTGTTACTGTTGATGAAAGAAGGTTAAAATACTACTAACTGTAGTATATAGTTTGCAATAGGTAAATTTTTTTTCCTATATGCCCTTCTATTATTGAATTCTGGTTATAGTGTCATACATTTGTTCTAGTTCATGAAAGAGATTTCTAATATTTGTACAGTTAGTCATGGATATTGCCCACCACAAGATTCAATGTTTTATATATTCCCATCTTTTAACCTCCAGCTTTCCTCCTGGTGACATATGTGGCTCTGAGCTTCCCCTTTCCACCATGTTCACACACCATTCAGCACTGTTAGTTATTCTCACAATGTGCTACCATCACCTCTGTCCATTTCCAAACATTTAAGTTCACCCTAGTTGAACATTCTGCTCATAATAAGCAACCACTCCCCATTCTCTAGCCCTGTTCTATATCCTGGTAACTTATATTTCATGTCTATGATTTTACATATTATAATTAGTTCATATCAGTGAGACCCTGCAATGTTTGTCCTGATGTGTCTGACTTATTTCACTCCATATAGTGCCCTCAAGGTTTCTTCATCAACCTGTTTTTTTTAAAAGACAGTTTTTTTCACACATCATACATTTCGTCCTAAGTAAGCAATTGATGGTTCCTGTATAGTCAAGTATTTATGTATTCACCACCATCACCACTATCTATATATAAGGACATCTCTATTTCTTCCACAAAGAAGGAGGAAGAGTCAAAGAAGGTAGAGAGACAAAAGAAAAAGAAAAAAGAGAGAGAGAAAAAAAAAAACCATGACAGCTAGAAAGCAACAAAAGGAAAGATAGCATTAAACTAAAGTACAATAAAGAGTCAGACAACATCACCAATGCGAAGAGTCCTGTACCCCTCCCTTATGTCCCCCTCTTATATGCATTTAGCTTTGGTATATTGCCTTTGTTACATTAAAGGAAGCATAATACAATGTTAACTATAGTCACTAGTTTGCATTGATTGTAATTTTTCCCCCAATCCCACCCTATTTTTAACACCTTGCAATGTTGACATTCATTTGTTCTCCCTCATGTAAAAACATATTTGTACATTTTATTATAATTTTTGAACACTCTAGGTTTCATTGAGTTATACAGTTCCAGTTTTTATCTTTCCTCTTTCCTTCTGGTGTCCCACATGATCCTCACCTTCCTCTTTCAACCATACTCACAGTCATGTTTGTTCAGTGTACTTACATTGCTGTGCTACCATCCCCCAAAATTGTGTTTCAAACCTCTCACTCCTGTCTTTTCCTGTCTGTAGTGCTCCCTTTAGTATTTCCTGTAGAGCAGGTATCTTGTTCACAAACTTGGTTATTGTCTCTTTGTCAGAGAAAATTTAAACTCTCCCTCATATTTGAAGGACAGTTTTGCCAGATATAGGATTCTTGGTTGGCAGTTTTTCTCTTTCAATATCTTAAATATATCACCCCACTTCCTTCTTGCCTCCATGGTTTCTATTGAGAAATATGCACATAGTCTTATCAAGCTTCCTTTGTATGTGATGGATCACTTTTCTCTTGCTGCTTTCAGGATTCTCTCTGTCTTTGACATTTGATAATCTGATTATTAAGTGTCTTGGTGTAGGCTTCTTGGATTTGTAATTTTATGTCTTTCATAAGAGATGGGAAATTTTCATTGATTATTTCCTCTACTGTTGCTTCTGCCCCTTTTCCCTTCTCTTCTTCTGGGACACCCATGACACGTATATTCATGTGTTTCATGTAGCCATTCAATTCCCTGAGATGTTGCTCATATTTTTCCATTCTTTCCCTATCTGCTCTTTTGTGTGTAGGATTTCAGGTATCTTGTTCTCCAATTCCTGAGTGTTTTCTTCTGCCTCTTGAGATCTGCTGTTGAATGTCTCCATTATGTCTTTCATCTCTTGTGTTGTGCCTTTCATTTCCATAGATTCTGCCAGTTGTTTTTTCAAACTTTCAATTTCTACCTTATGTTCACCCACTGTTTTCATTATACCTTTCATCTCTTTTGCCATATCTTCCCTAAACTTGTTGAATTGATTCAGTATTAGTTGTTTCAATTCCTATATCTCAGTTGAAGTATAAGTTTGTTCCTTTGGTCCATATCTTTGTTTTTCTTAGTGTAGGTTGTAGTTTTCTGTTGTCTAGGTATCTGGTTTCTTTGGTTACCCCAATGAGGTTTTCCCAGACCAGAATGGGCTCAGATCTCAGAAGGAGGCAATATTCAGTATCAGGTTTCCCTGAGGGTGTGTCTTAGAAGATTGACACACTCTGTGAGGCCTCTAGCTGCTGTGCTTTTCCTAACCTGCCCAGCAGGTGGTATCTGTCAGCTTGTTGTTCCTGACTGGTGTAAGGAGGTTGTGGCCTGCTTAGTTTCTGTTTCAGCTGTTTTCCCCCAGGTTCTGGGGCCTGGTTCTGAATGGGAGGCCAGTAGTAGGGCTGGGCACCACTTCCTTCCTCTTAGGGAAGATACACCCACTAAGGAGTGATCATCGGCCTTTAAATAGTTTCTTTGTCTCTCTGACTCTGCTATCTCCACCCTTGTCTGGGTCAGAGCGCTGTGAACTGAAAATGACTGTGGCTTTCTGCACTGAGCTGCCCGGGTTGAGAGAGAGAAAAAAGGACAGGAAGCCCCCCTTCAGGGCCAGTCCATGCCCCCCCCCCCCCACCAGCTTCACCCACTGGCCAGAGATAGCATCTGGTCCTCTGGACTAACCCTCCCTCCCAGATAGGTTCTCCATCTCCAAGGTCAGTCGTCATTAAAAGCCTCTTCTGCTTGTTGGGGCTTGTAGCTTGCATTGCTCAGTGCTTCAACTCCTCTGCACATCTGCCTAATTTTGTTCACACCATTGTTACCAAAACCATATGCTAAACTAAAGGTCATGTACTTGACTCATCAACTCAACATTCAAGCACTCAGAAATTATTCATTCTTATTTAAAACAATCTGAAATTTGTTTATCTGAATTACTGAACCACAACAGATTATAATAGCAAATTAAAGGAAATAGGTTGCATCAACAGAGTCAAGATGGCAAAAGAAGAAATAGAACACACACACAAAGGAGATCTAGATGCAAAAATATTTTTCTGTAAATCTAACTATTCCAAAATGAAAAACTTTATTTAAAGTCAGTTTGAGGCATCTGGTATGGCCAAGTATTTCCTATAGGATTACATGTCACCCACCCTACCCGCCTTTCAATCCTCTCCCCAACAACAACTTCTAGACAAAAATAACCAACTGGGGGTACTGAGCAGTGAACAAAATTAGGCAGATGATGCAGAGGAGTTGAAGCACTGAGCAAGTTTCCCCAATTTTTATCTGTTAGTTTTATTCCATGTAAGGTAACTAAAACTCCAAGGGAAATTTCGACTTTGCTGACTTGAAGAAACAAAGGAGAAAGTTCAGACCAACTATAGCTGCTAGAAAACAAGTTAGGAAGCCTATAGAAAAGAAAGCCAGAAAGGGGGAGCCCCAAATTCTATGTATAATATCTGTTCAAATCTCTGGCTGATCCCTGAAGCAAGCACACACAGGACAGACTCCAAGAAACGCAGCTAAATATTTAAATTTGAAATGCTGTCCACCAAAGGGAAGATGAGTTTTGCAGTTAGGCCAAGTTAACTGCCCACTTTAAAAAGGAGAAACAACATCAATGCCCTTCAGAGGAATATAACAAAATACTAAATTGCTTGAACATCACAAAACTACTTGAATTCTTCATATGTGCCTGAAAATTGCTGAAGGCAAAGTATTCAAATGCTCCTATCTGAAATAACTTTGAGAATTACAGTTGAGAAAGATTCTTTTGCTTACCTTTGTCCTGTTATATCTGAAGTGTATGCTGTAGATGAAAACAAAGGCTCTAATTTATACTAAAATCAAACCTGAATGTGTCAGCCAGAATCATTTTCTAAAATAAAGTGTCATAAGTAACAAATGTAACTACTATTAAAAATAGTAGAATTACAAAAAAACTGTTAATCAATTGTAACAAAATTTTCACACCAATGCAAGGGTAGATGGTGGGGTGCTGTATGAGAATCTTGTATTTTAATCATGATTATTCTGTAAACCCATATCTTTTCTAATAAAAATTATTTTAAAGTATTGTTTTCCTCATATATGTGCTGTTCAATATGGTAGCCTTTGGCCACATGTTGCTATTGAGTATTTGGAGTGTGTCTAGTTTGAATTGAGATGTACTATAAATGTAAAATACACTAGATTATAAAGACCCTAGTATAAAGGAAAAAATGTGAAATTCGTCATTAATAGCTTGTTATACTGGTTACATGTTAAAATGATAATTTTCAGATATATTAGATTAAATAGTATGTTATTAATATGTTATTAATTTATCTGTTTCTTTTTACTGTTTTATTGTAGGTATTAGCAAATTTAAAATAGCAATTGTGGCTCATATTATATTAGTTGTAATTCACATACTTTGTGTTGAAGATGATAGTTGTACTGTAAGAATCGTGAGACTGGACACGTGAGATTCCTGCATCTCATTCTTAACTTAGAATAAGAAGTTCTATCATAGTGGTTAACAGAATGGACCTCAGAGTTCAAACCTCAGTTCTGCCAGTCATCAGTTGTGTGATAAATGGCAACTTATTTAGTAGCCTCTTTGAACCTCAGTTTCTCATCTTAAATATGAGGAAAACAATACTTTATATGGTTATTGTGAGGAATAAAATATGTTAGACACATTCATGTAGTGCATAGCAAGTGCTCAATATACTGGTAAATAAATGGTAACTATTAACTTAATTCCAGTCAGTTTTGGTGACATTGATTTGTTGATATTTATGAGGAGTAGAAATCAAGGTTGATTTATGCAGAAAAATGGATTATAACTTTGGTTACCTAGATTTTCTTTCTTGTCATTCAGTATTAAAAATTTTAAATTATATGGCTTATAATTTGTTCTAAAGAGATAATAGACTTTGATTCTCCTGTTTTAAGCTTTTGATGAATGAATATAAACATTCCCTAGAACTCATTGTTTTCATTATGGTTCTGTTGTACTTTGATGGTAAGTCTGGTCATTGTATATATGACACTTTATTTTATTTTATTTTATTTTATTTTTTTTTGACATTTAAAATAATTTTTATTAGAAAAGATATGGGTTTACAGAATAATCATGATTAAAATACAAGATTCTCATACAGCACCCCACCATCTACCCTTGCATTGGTGTGAAAAATTTGTTACAATTGATTAACAGTTTTTTTGTAATTCTACTATTTTTAATAGTAGTTACATTTGTTACTTATGACACTTTATTTTAGAAAATGATTCTGGCTGACACATTCAGGTTTGATTTTAGTATAAATTAGAGCCTTTGTTTTCATCTACAGCATACACTTCAGATATAACAGGACAAAGGTAAGCAAAAGAATCTTTCTCAACTGTAATTCTCAAAGTTATTTCAGATAGGAGCATTTGAATACTTTGCCTTCAGCAATTTTCAGGCACATATGAAGAATTCAAGTAGTTTTGTGGTGTTCAAGCAATTTAGTATTTTGACAGGGATTCAGGACAGGAATGTAAACATTTGGAATATTTTCTTTTATAATATTCTTAAGTCTAAAAAAAGTAAAATATGTTCTTTATGGAAAGGCAAACAAAAGAGAGGTATATAAAGTTAATATTCCTGTCCCCTCTCCTGAGGTAAAGAGTGTTAATTTTGGTTTGTAGCCTTTCACATCTGAGAAATATTTTCAAGGTGTAAATTCCAGGGTTAGAGCTCTTTAGTTTTTAGTTCTTGAAGGGATTTCCCTTTCTGTCCTCCAGTGAAGCAGAGCCTGTCCTGCCCCCATCTGGAAGCCTTCTTCAACTCCTCTACCAGTCCACAAACAAGAAACCCGAGTTACTCGGTTTCTTTTTTCCCATCACTTCCCACATATAAACCATTTACAAGTCTCTCCCAATTCAGTTTAATCCATCCATTTCTTTCCATCTCCACTGCCTCTACGGTAATCCAAATCACAATTTGCTGGGACGACTGCAACAGATCTCCCAGTTTCCATTCTTCATCAGTGCCATCCCTCCAATCTATTCAAATGTTGATTGTTTTCTTAAAATGGAGATTTGATTTTGCCCTTAAGGCTCCACCAAAACCCTTCAATGGTAACCCATTACCCCATTCTCTAGCCTTCCTGCCTCCCCTTTTCCTCCCAGTGGAAACTGTGAAACCAGGACTATGTTATCTGCACGGCGCATGATTTTTTACTGAGCACTTAACACATACTGGTTAATATTTTAACAGCCTTTCATATATTAACTGATTTAATACTTCTAACAATTTTATGAAGTAGGTATTATTCCTCATTTTACATGTAAGGAAGCAGGCCCCGAGAGGTTAAGTGACTTGCCCAAGATCATACTGTTGGTTAAATAGAAGAACCAATACACCAAACCAGGCAGTCTGCTTCTGGAGGCCTTGCTATTAACAATTGTGCTATGCTGTCTTTGTACGAATGAATAAATTCTTCCCTCTGTGAGCATAAAATTGAAACTCCTAACTTTATTTAGAAAGTTGTTCCTGATCTGGCCTCTACTACCAACTAACTAATACTACTTTCTCTCCCACTTAAAACGATCCAGTTACACTGACTCTTTGTGTGGCTATCTACTTATTGTTTAGGTCCAAGTGATCTTCCATGGCCATCTTATCTAAAGTAGTTGCTTCTTACCCTCTTTCTCAGTACTTTATTTCCCTTTAGGCACTTGTTACAGTTTATAATTTTTAGCTTGATGTATTGATTGTCTGTTTCTTCCACAAAATTTGTTTCATGAGGATCAGGTCTTATCTCATTCACAGTTGTTTCCCCAGTGCCAATTATAGTGCCAAATAGGTCCTCAGTTAATATGTGTTAAATGTGGAACAAAATATCAGGGTTCCAGGTGAGGAGGTATTCTGTAAGATGTTAAATGAGGGAGGAAAGAGGACACCTAGCTTGAACTTCAGTGGCAAATGCTACCCAGACAACTGAAATCCTAGAGCAAAGTCCAATTTAAGGAAAACAGAATTAATTGCAAACAAACTAGAGTCCTGAAATGGCTGCTATTTCCCCTCCAATTTATATATAGTTTTCTTTTTTCACTCCTTACTACCCTTAAATATTTTTATTCTTCCTGCTAGTTGTAGTCGGGATAAATGGCAATATTGATTTAGGTATTTATGACTACAGATAGCAGAAAACTCTATCTCAAATTGACTTTAACTATTAAGGAAACTTAACTAACAAAAAAAAGTCTAGTAGGAGGATTGTTCCATATGTAGTATAGTCAGAGTCTGGCTCCACTTTGTGATTTTCCTTGCTCTGTCCTCTTCCTGTTTTAGTTTCAGCATCAGGCTAATATCAAGTTGGTACTTCTGGTCAACTAAGATGGCAGTGTGATGCTTCAGTGTGCCATTCCCCATGGAATCTTTGAACAAGTAGCAAAAAGTGGCAGAGCCATCCTCCTCAAAACTTGGGAAAACAGTCAAAGGTTTGCAGTAACCTGGCAAGTGCCGAAACAAGCAAATGCAGCTTTAAAAATGGTAGAAGCTTTTGGTGCCTTTGCTAGCCCTCCTCCCAACCCTCCAGCACAGTGTGGAGCCTACCTGCCCTCCCCTTGTGGGTTACTGGCCCTGTTCTGGAGGAAGCAGAGTAACCCTTTTACAGTGAGCATACTGGGGTACCTCTATGTTGAGGCCAGTCTATCGGGTGGCACTTATCTCTAGTTCACCCTCCCACCACTTGCTCTGCAGGCAGAAGCAGCTTACAGACAGCTAACTCAGTGTTTAAAAAAAAAAAAAACAAAAAAACAAAAAAACCTATTAAGTCAAAGCAACCCAAGGCAAAGGATTACCAGCTTTAAGACATTCAGTAGAGCACCCAGGCAGTGTGAACATTCAATTCCTGTACAAGGGGGAGGGGTTAGTTTTTAAGGCTACCAGTGAGCCCAAGACCAGATCAAGACTCAGGCTCAGAAAGATGGAGAGGACCCTGCACTGCACTTTCACATCGGGCTGATCTTGATAGGATGGCTCAACTCTGAAGGAGATCACCAGACAATGCAGGACCAATTTGCAAAGACTGTGAAAGGTTTTGTTTTGTTTTGTTTTGTTTTGTCTTTTGCATTGGTTTCTTTGTTTTTGTTAGCTCCTAGCACTTAAGAAAATCTCTGCCCTCTCACTAGCTGGATGCAAAGCTAAGGAACGGTCAAGAGTTTGTCTCTTTACACCTCAAACCTTTGATCTCTTTTAGAAAAGGCCTGGGCCTAATCAGGTTGTTACTCAATCTTTTTGGGTGTCATCAAGCAACCTCCCACTGAGTTAAGAGTATAGGGACAGACAGTAGTTTAAAAGTAAAGAGCACTCAAGTGAAGAATTCAACCTCAACACATTTTTTTTCCTAAAGGAGCACTTAAGGTACAAGGAACACATTTACAATGTAAAAATTAATTGATACATTACCAAACCTGGGAGCCCTGCTCCTCCGGACAGACGCAACTGGACATGAGATCAGAGAGCTCTCCCTTGTCTGAGTTACAGAAAATTTATAGCACTTTTGATTTACAGTCAATCGAATCATATCCTATTTTTACATTGGAACCATGAGTAGTAAATGAAGCATCTTGATCCATGAGTGATTCACAGTCAGAGGAGGGTATCCACAATGTTACTAGAGACTTAGACTTGAATGTCTGCAAAACTCTACTGAAATATTTCTACTAATTAAGCTATGACTTCTGTAAGAGCAATATAACATTTTTACTTATATAAAGTCTAAAAATTAGAAAAGAGATTACTATTACTTGTCTCTGACTTGTTAATATAGTTTTATTATTTTATTCCATGATTAGTTTAGCCATTATATCATGTTGATAAACATACATTTGGTTAGGACTGTATTCAACCTTGCTACATTATTTATGACTTATCCATGATTAAAGTAACAGCTGCAGCCCCATCCTGTTTTCACAGAGGACCAGATGATTACATGTAATCTATATCTAAGAAAGTTGAGAGGGCCTTTCTGCTTTCTTGAAAATATTCACAGCTTTTTTTTTCCCCCTGCTTTATTTTTTGGCTACTTTTTAGGCTGTATACAATGAGCAAGTATCAACATATATTTTGATAAAATCCTTTTCAGTTTTAATGAATACTTTAGTTAAAAAAAGGTATTGTGGTTAAATGAGTTTCCATTCCCTGGACATACCCCCACCCCCACCTGCCCTTTCCCCCTACAATGGAAGGTCATCACCTATTGCCAGAAAATTCCTTCCCTGAGACAGAGCTCTGTTTATACTTCAGCTTCCCCACACCTCAATCCCCCCGTTAGGATAAATGGGATCAGGACAAGGTCCTTTCTTAGGTGACTGATGAAAATGGGAAGTCACCTCCTTTATACAAGGGTGGCCAGTGCTGTGGCCGCAGACTCGCTGCAGCATCTGGCACTCTGGTCAACCCTGCAACCCTGCCCAGTGCCCTCATCACAACTCCTGCTGTGGGTTGTCACCATCATTGAGCGCCAGAGCTTGGTCAGAAGAGGATGACATTCAGACGGGCACCAAGGTTGGCCAAGGCAGCACAGTGAAGGCAGTGCAGTTGACTTAACCAGATAATTCAACCCAGGGTTAGGGACGGAAAATGGCAGTAGCCACTGAGAAATTATCACTGTGAGGGTGAAAGGATGCTGCAAGGAATCAGGTCCCAGAAGCTTGAACTGACCCTTCTTTCAGTTTACACTCTGAGGGGAGCAACAGTGCAGAAAGGAGGGTTGACTCTCTTATCCTGTTCATTTTAATTAGACTTTTTTCTGAAGCTAGTGATGAAACCATCACACTTCTGTCTAACAGAAATAATATCTGGTTCTGATTTGTAATGAAAACAGGTGACACTCTGAAGCCAGCTCTAATGGGAAAAAAAAAAGCACATTTATATAGGGGACCTTGAAAAAGAAAATCAAAGTCTGCTTTAATTTGCACCAATAGTCCAGCCCACAGTTTGAAAGGAATGATAATGTTAATTCAATAAACATTATGGAAGAGAATTAAAAATAACAAGGGTATGTGAAATGGCTTTCCAGTGACATGTAATAAATAAGGAAACTGATTACTCTTCAATGGTACTCTCATTTCATGTTCTTTACAAACTCTTCTTTCTTGATTGAGGCGTTCAGCTCAGGAATGGCAGAAGCAATCATCTTCTCTTCAAAAGGGCTGATTTTGCCAATGCCCAGGTTCTTCTCCATGCCTTTTCTCCCTAGCAGTAACGGTGTGGAGAAATAGGGACAGTCCGTTTCTTGTGACTTCACAAAGGAAAATTCAGCAACACCTTCCTTTCCAGTCATTGTGTCCACCAGGGAAAAGACGCACTCAGATCGGCGGCCACTCCAGGCGTGTGAGCAATGTCGTAGAGGGTGAGGCAGCTCACTAAGGGGCTGGACAGGGTGGCAGAGCTGGCTCCAGCTTTCGCCTTGACCACCTCCGTGCCTGCCTCCTGGATCTGCCCGATAAATGTGGTCAGCTGGTCCTGGGGAAAGTCCACCTTGGGAGTGCACTGAGAGATCAGGGGGATGATGGTCTTCCCAGTGTGGCTGCCAATGACAGGAACGTTGACTCAGGCTGGATCCAAACCCTTCAGTTCTGCATCAAAAGTGTTGGCTCTGACAATGTCCAGGGTTGTCACACTTAAGATTTTATTGGGGTCATGTACTCCATGTTTCTTGTAAACTTCTGCTGTGATTGGGATGGTGGAGTTAACCAGATTTGCAATGATGCAGACCGTGGCTTCAGGGCAATGCTGGGCACAGGCCGTGGTCAGGGTGGCCACGATTGTGGCGTTGGTGTGAAACAGGTCATCTCGTGTCATACTTGGTTTCCTTGGAACTCCCGCCGGAATAACCACCACATCACAGCCTTTCAAGCAGTCTGGCAGCTGTTCTGGTCCGAGGTAGCCTTTTACAGTTGCTCTGGTCTCTGTGTGGCTCAGATTGGCGGCCACTCCGGGCGTGTGAGCGATGTCGTAGAGGGTGAGGCGGCTCACTAAGGGGCTCTTCTTCAGGAGGAGAGAAGGAGGTTGCCCAGTTCCTCCAGAAGCCCCCAGCACGGCTACTTTAGCATGGCTCTGAGCTGAGGTGCTGAAGCCGTGGCAGAGGGCGGCGCCGACAGGCCGGGCGAGGGTGGAGAGCATGGCTGCGCGGGCGGGTGCAGGCCAGTGGGAAGGCGGCAAGCAGCGGACAGTTGACTCCAACGACCTCCACACAGCACTATTCATAGCTTTTTTAACTGTTTAACTTCTCTTTCAGTATAACCTTGAAAGATATGAATCATCTGTCCCAGTTATTATAGTGAGGCCTTTTCACTTTCTTCATTTGAAAATTTTACTTGAGTGTTTTTAGGTAAAAGTTCTGTTAAATTTGCTTCTATATCAGAAGGAATAACTGGCTCTTCACTATCAGAACAGAAAACATCAGGTGGTATATGAGAGAGCATAGACAGAAAGAGTCAGCATCCTCATTATCAGATTCCTCAAAAGATATAGCCTGCAATAGAACAGACAGATCAGGGATTAAATCCCAGAATTAACTCATTGCAATAATAAACTGTATAGTGTGCAGCAAAAGGTGACGGGAGAAATACAAAACCAAGAGAAGGAAGTGATGGCTTAACCAAAGGAACAAGATACAAATTCAGAAACCACACCAATGAAGAAGACCAGTCTTTGGACATGCCTGAAAAAGACTTTAAAAAAATGATCTTCAATGTGTTCAAGAACATTATGGGAAACACGGAGAAAGAACTAAAGGATATCAGGAAAACAATGAATGAGCAATATGAGAATCTCAATAAAGAGATAGAATCTTTGAAAAAGGAGGCAATCAGAAATTCCAGTGTTGAAGACCACAGCAACTGAAATGAAAAACTCCCAGGAGGGTTTCAACAGCATATTGGAGCTGGCAGAAGAAAGGATTAGTGAACTCAAAGATGAGACAATTGAAATAATTCAGGCTGAGAATCAGAAGAAAAAAGAATGAAAAAAAGTGAGCAAAGTCTAAGAGACCTGTGGCACACCACTGAGTGTAACAATGTAACATTATGGAAGTTCCAGGAGGAGAAGAAACAAAGGGACAGAGGAATATTCAAGCAAATAATGGCAGAACACTTCCCAAATTTAACAATACACGACTAAACACATTTAAGAATCCTGGTGAACCCCAAACAAGATAAACTCAAAGAGAACCATGACCAGGAACATAGTAGTTAAGCTGTTGAATGCCAAGGACAAGGAGAGTTCTGAAAACTGCAGGAGAAAAGCAAGTCTTATGTACAAGGGAGCCCCCAACCATGGGGGCAAGAAGACAGTAATACAAAATATTTAAAGTGTTGAAGGAAAACAATTGTCAACAATTTTGTATCCAGTGAGATTGTCTTTAAAATGAGGACGAGATTAAGATATTCCCAGATAAACAAAAGCTGACGGTATGTGCCACCTCTAGTCTGCCTACAAGCAATGCTAAAGGGAGTTCTTCAGACCAAAAGGAAAGGAGGACCCTGGACAGTGGATCAAAGTGTCATAAAGAAATAAAGAGCTCTGTAAATAATTTATAATTACCATATGGGTAATTATAAATGTCAGAACTATTGTAATGTGTTTTTTTGGTATGTAACTCCAGTTTTAACTTCTTACATGTTCTAAAATGCAAGTGCATAAAAAGTAATGATAAATCTGTGACTTTGGTCATAAAGTATAAAGATATAATTTGTAACAAATCCAACAGAAAGTTGGGGGAGGGGTATAGGAATAGTATTTGTAAATGCTGTTGAATGTTGGTATTGAATTGTCATTGTTACAGATTTAGGATGTTAAATGATAAGCACAAAGAAAATTTATGAAAAATACAGACAGAAATGAGAAAGGACTCAGTGATACGCTATAAAATATCAAATAAATATGAAAGTAGGTATTAATGGAAGAATTGAGGGACACAAAAGGTATAAGACTTACAAAGGCCAAATAGAAAAATGGCAGAGGAAAGCCATTATCAGTAGTTACTTTAAATGTAAATGGAATAAATTGTCAGTCAAAAGGCAGAGCTTGGCAGAATGGATAAAAAAGCATGATCCACCTATGTGCTATTTATAACTCACCTTAAATTCAAAGGCACAAGGAGATTGAAAGTGAAAGGATGGAAAAAAATATATACCATGCATATAGTAATCAAAAGAGAGGTGAGGTTGCTATACTAATAACATGAAGTAGACTTTATGTCAAAAACTGTTTGCTGTAAGGGACAAAGAAGAAGGTAAGCGTATATTGATTGATAAAGGGGTCAAGCCAACAAGAAGACATAAGAAGTGTAAGTATATATGCACCTAACGACAGTCCCCTAAAATATATGAAGCAAATATGACAAATTTGAAGGGGAATGACAAAGGTCATTCTCCAGGATAGCCCATATTGTAAGTCACAAAACAGGTTTCAATAAATTAAAAAAATCAAAAATATACCATGTATCTTCTCCAACCACAATGGAATGATGGTAGGAATCAGTAAGAGAGGGAGAACTGGAAAATTCACAAATATGTGGTAATTAAATAACATACTCTTAACCAATGGGTCAAAGAAGAAATCACAATGGAAAGAAGGAAATTTCTTGAGGTGAATTAAAATGAAAACAAAATATACCAAAACTTATGAATGCAGCAAAAGCAATTCTGGGAGGGTTATTATAGCACTAAGCACTTATTAAAAAAGAAGAAAGACCTAACTTCAACTGGAGGATCTAGAAAAGGAAGAGCAGACTAAACCAAAAACAAGCAGAAGGAAGGAAATAATGATTAGAGCAGAAATAAAAGAAATGGAGAAGAAAATCAGTAGAGAAAATCAGTGAAACCAAAAGTTGGTTCTTTGAAAAGATCAGTAAAATTGACAAACCTTGAGTGAGACTGATGAAGAAAAAAGAGAGAGGATGCAAATAACTAAAATCAGAAATGAAAGCAGAGGGGTCATTACTACCAACCCCACAGAAATAAAAAGGATTGTAAGGTGATACTGAACAAAACTGTGTACCAACAAATTAGACTACCAAGATGAAGTGGACAGATTCCTAGAAATACCAGTCTACCTCTACTCACTCAAGAAGAAATAGAAGATCTCCACAGACCAATAACAATGAAGAGATTGAACCAGTAATCAGAAACCTTCCAACAAAGAAAAGCTCAAGAGCAGATGGCTTCATCAATGTTTTTCACCAAACATTCTAAGGAGAATTACATCAATCCAATTCAAAGTCTTCCAAAAAATTGAGGAGGGAATGCTTCCTAACCCATTCTGTGAGGCCAACATCACTGTAATATCCATGCCAGATGAAGATACCACAAGAAAAGAAAATTACAAATATATCCCTTATGACTATAGATGCAAAAATCCTCAGGATTTTTCAACATAAGAAAATAATTAATGTGATATACCACATTAATCGAATGAAGTTAAAAAAAAAAATTATCATCTCAGTTGATGCAGAAAAGGCATTTGACAAAACCAGCATCCTTTTTGATAAAAACACTACAAAACTAGGAATAGAAGGAAACTTCCTCAACATGATTAAGAACATATATGAAAAACCCATAGCTAATTACATATTCAATGGTGAAAAACTGGAAACTTTCCTTCTAAGATCAGGAAAAAGACAGGGGTACCCGGTGTCATTCATTGTTGTTCTGGAAATTATAGCCAGGGCAGTTAGGCAAGAAAAAGAAATAAAAGGCATCCAAATTGGAAAGGAAGAAGTAAATCTTTCCCTATTTGCAGATGTCATAACCCTATTTGTAGAAAATCCTGAAAAATTCACAAAAAAACTACTAGAGCTAATAAAGAAATGCAACAAATTTTGGGTACAGGATCAACACAAAAATCAGTAGGTTTCTATACACTAGTAATGAATAGCTGAAGAGGAAATAAAGAAAAAATTTCATTTACAATAGCAACCAGGAGAATCAAATACTTAGGAATACATTTAACCAAGAATATAAAGGACTTGTACATAGAAAGCTACAAAACATTGCTAAAAGAAATCAAAAGAAGAGCTAAATAAAAGGAAGGATATTCTGTGTTCATGGTTTAGGAGACTAAATATTGTTATGATATCTATTCTACCCAAAATGATTTACAGATTTCAGTGCACTCCCAATTGAAATTCCTTCTTTGCAGAAGTGGAAAAGCGACTCATCAAATATATATGGAAGGGTAAGGGGCTCAGAATAGCCAAAGCTATCTTGAAAAAGAGTGAAGTTGGAAGACTCACACTTTCTGATTTTAAAAGTTATCACAAGACCACAGTGTGCCAGTTTGAATGTTTTATGTCCCCCAAACGCCACTATCTTTGATGTAGTCTTGTGTGGGCAGACCTGTCAGTGTTGGATTGTAATTCTTTGAGTGGTTCCATGGAGCTGTGCCCCACTCAACTGTGGGTGATGACTCCGATTGGATAATTTCCATGGAGGTGTTGCCCCACCCATTCAGGGTGGGTCTAAATTAAATCACTGGAGCCATATAAATGAGCTGACAAACAGAAGGAACTCAGTGCAGCTGTGAGTGACATTTTGAAGAGGAGCTACAGCCAAGAGGGACACTTTGAAGAAAGCACAGGAGCTACAGATGAGACACAGTTTGAAGACAGCCGTTGAAAGCAGACTCTTGCTCTGGGGAAGCTAAGAGAGGACAAATGCCCCAAGTGCAACTGGGAATGGCATTTTTAAGAGGAGCTGTAGCCTAGAGAGGAACGCCCTGGGAGAAAACCATTTTGAAACCAGAACTTGGAGCAGACACCAGCCATGTGCCTTCCCAGCTAACAGAGGTTTTCCAGACACCATTGGCCATCCTCCAGTGAAGGTACCCGATTGCTGATGTGTTACCTTGGACACTTTATGGCCTTGAGACTGTAACTGTGTAACCAAATAAACCCCCTTTTATAAAAGCCAATCCATCTCTGGTGTTTTGCATTCCGGCAGCATTAGCAAACTAGAACACACAGTGATCAAAACAACATGACCCTTTCACAAGGATAGACATATAGACCAGTGGAATCAAATCGTCGTTCAGAAATAAACCCTCATATCTACATCCAATTAATTTTCGGCAAGGTGCCAAGTCTGCTCAGAAGGAAAAGAATAATCTCTTCAACAAATGGTGCTAGGAACACTAGATATTCTTATACAAAAGAATGCAGCTGGAACCTTACCTCACATCATATACAAAAATTAACTCTAAATGGATCAAAGACTTAAGTAGAAGAACCGAAACTATACGTCTAGAAGAAAATAATTTTCTCAATTGTATATTTTAGCTATTTCCTCAAACAGTATTCAAGTAATTTTGAATTTTAATAACTTCTAATAACTACATTTTATTAGATTATTTCAGATAGACAGTCATAATAAACCTTGGCTATACTTTGTCACTCCCTCCTTTTTTAATTCAAAAATAAAATGAAAGTATGTATTTTTCTGTAGTTTTGAATGATTTCTCAATTCACGGTGATTTAGACTAGAAGAGAACATTAAAGTTACATTGTAGCTGAATCACCAACTCAGAAGAGGAGCCATTGGCAAGCCCATAAAACAAACTGACAAGCCATGATTTATTGTGGGATGTTTATGCAACTTGTAGAAAATGTTACACAAGTATTATTTCAATTGTGATAAGATTGGGGTGGGAGTATATTTTGAGTTTCATTGCATCCTAAATTGAAAGTCACTTTTGGTGTGTTCTTAGATTCTTAAAGTATTTAATTTTCTAGATCATAGGTAATACAAAAGCAGGAGTCATGTATTTTCTTGTTCATCACTGGATCTCTAATGTTTAGTGTAAGGTCCTCACATTTTTGGTGAATGAAAAAATATAAAATTTTTAATTTTAAAAATTATCTACCGTTGAAAGTTATAAGTAAATAAGTACAATAAAGGTGAGCTATAATATAGTTAGAAACCACTAGTTCTGAAGTAGAAACTATATTACTCAATTTTTAAAAAAACTTTATTTGGAAATAATTTTAAACTTACAAGTTTCAAGAATAAAAATAGTACAAAGAATCCCCATATACCCTCTATATAAGTTGTGTACGTCATGGCCCTTTACCCTTGAATACTTCAGTGTATATTCCCTTTGAGTAGGGATATATCTTGTCAGTTGTCAATGTCAGTAAATCAGTCCTGCTCCCCCCCCCCCCCCAAATAGTGATTTACTCATGGTTATATAGTTCCTAAGAGGAAAATCCAGCCTACTTTAAGTCAGGTATTAGACCAGGTCCTGATATCACAGCAGGATCTTTTTTTTTCCCCCTAACAAGTCAAACCAATTAGTAGTATAATAAAATAATAACAATTTATAATTGTTCTTCTAAACCAGATAATATCCCACGGCATTTGAACTATAAGGGACTCTGGATCACCAAAATTGTCCTTTATACTGTATTTGGTCTTAAAGCAAGCTCCAAGAAAAATTAATGTTGTTCTCTTTTGCACTAAAAGGTATTTGCTTCTGTTTTTTAGTTTCTGTGGAATAAGAATGGCTTTGAATTTGAGTGGAATTTAGAGGGTTCAGGCTGGCTTGAGACAAATCTTGATGTGTCCAAGGTTGAGGCAAGATGGTGTGGTGTTCCTTTAAAGTGAGAGAGGATCCTAACAAACAGTGATGGGGTTACTGGCCTACGAAGAACAGAGTCCAAAAGGCATCATGAGGAATTTAAGTTTCACCATGGAGCAAACTTCCAGTCTTGATTGTTTTTTGGGAATGTTTTTCTCCTATGTCAGTGTTTGCCACAATTTGGTCTGCTCACCAAATGTATCGAAATTATAAGCAACTGAAGTGCTTGTTAAAAATGGCAGATTCCACCAGGAATCAGGAAGAGACGTACTGATTCAGAATATCTCGAGATGGGTCCTGGTAATCTGCATTTTAGGCCCAGTTTTTAAGCAGTCCTAAAATTTGAGAATTCTGCTCCTATATACTTCTGTTTCATAGATTTCCTTCATCTTCAGAGCTTTTCCACATTGATTGGATAACTTATGGTGTGTTACTTCGTTTTCTTATGTTTAAGATGAGAAGGTTTTTGTTTACTTATTTTTTTATCATCATTTTATTGAGATATATTCACATACCACGCAGTCATACAAAACAAATCGTACTTTCGATTGTTTACAGTACCATTACATAGTTGTACATTCATCACCTGAATCAATCCCTGACACCTTCATTAGCACACACACAAAAATAACAAGAATAATAATTAGAGTGAAAAAGAGCAATTGAAGTAAAAAAGAACACTGGGTACCTTTGTCTGTTTGTTTCCTTCCCCTATTTTTCTACTCATCCATCCATAAACTAGACAAAGTGGAGTGTGGTCCTTATGGCTTTCCCAATCCCCTTGTCACCCCTCATAAGCTACATTTTTATACAACTGTCTTCGAGATTCATGGGTTCTGGGTTGTAGTTTGATAGTTTCAGGTATCCACCACCAGCTACCCCAATTCTTTAGAACCTAAAAAGGGTTGTCTAAAGTGTGCATAAGAGTGCCCACCAGAGTGACCTCTCGGCTCCTTTTGGAATCTCTCTGCCACTGAAGCTTATTTCATTTCCTTTCACATCCCCCTTTTGGTCAAGAAGATGTTCTCCGTCCCACGATGCCGGGTCTACATTCCTCCCTGGGAGTCATATTCCACGTTGCCAGGGAGATTCACTCCCCTGGGTGTCTGATCCCACGTAGGGGGGAGGGCAGTGATTTCACCTTTCAAGTTGGCTTAGCCAGAGAGAGAGGGCCACATCTGAGCAACAAAGAGGCATTCAGGAGGAGACTCTTAGGCACAAATATAGGGAGGCCTAGCCTCTCCTTTGCAGCAGCCGTCTTCCTTGTTTACTTATTTAAGTGGGTTATTCATGTGCATAATACAAATATCAAGGTATGAAAAAGGATATATAATGAAAAGTAAGTCTCCTCCCTGTCCCCTGGTTTAGAAGATTGAGCATGTGCAGAATGTTCTAAGCTCTTTACATGCATTAATGCAGTCAATTCTCCCAACACCCTATGTGCATAGGTACTGTTATTGTTACATTTTATAAAAGAGGAAAACAGGCCCAAAGAGATGAAATCACTTTTTCAGAGTCAACACAGCTAGAAAGTGGAGTTGTCTGGCAGCCTAGAGTTCATGATTGTAACCACCATCCTCTGCTGAGAGGCTATAAGGATTACATACATCAGTCCATTTAAAGAGCTTGTTTTGGGAGAGCAGGGAGTTCCTCTTCAGTAAGATTCCATGTGAACTCTAACAGCTGAGCCTAGAGTTCCATCTAACCCTAGTATTGGATATCCTTATGTAATTTCAAATGAATCAGCTTTCTCAAAATTACACAGGTTTTTTTCTGGAGAGTAGATTCATGAGTTAGTGATGCTGAACAAGAACATAGTGAAATGGAGGTCTTTTCAAATTCTTGTCCATGGCTGTGTTTTATTTACATAGGCAGAGCTTAGGATGTTGTAATTCTTCCATTACATATCCTTTGACTTTATTTATAGAATTAGTTCTATAATATAATCATGGCCAGGAAACAATATATTCTTTGCACAGAGATTTTTGACATATTAAATAAAGGGTATCTTTGCTTTATGTCATTTATTAGACTATTTAAACTTTATATAGACTGTTTCTGAAAGCTTAGGGGCATATATACATTTGTCCAATTGACATATATATATATCATTGGAAGAACCCAATGTGGAAGATACTTAGATTCTTCCCCCTCAATGTCTTCCAAAAATAAAAGTAATCTAGTAAATCAAATGACTGCTTGAACTGAAGAACCTGCTGTTAGCCCTTGAGTTCTGTAAATGAAGTATCTTTCAAGTCAAAGTAACATTTATTAGACTCTTCCTATGTGCCAGGAACTGTGTATGTGCCTTAACTGATTTGAACCCTATGTATGGTGTAGGAAGATATATTTAGTTTTCTGATCAGGCAGTTTTTGATTTTTAGTTTTCTAATCAAATTTCACAGATGTGATGTACCTTCCCTGACCTCTTAGGCATAATTATAGGAGGGCTCAGCCTCCCATTTACAGCCCTGAGTTTCACAAGAGCAAGCCTCAAGTCAAGGGCTTGATTTATTAGGTAGTGGGATCCTCATTTCACTTAATATATATTCTATCCCAAGATAAACGGACAGTTTCTTACATTATCTTCACTTAATTGTACAATCATCATTACTCTCAACTTGAAACAATTATCATAACATAATACACCCCACAGCTCTTACCAGCTGCTAAGTAGTCATCCCTAGTATTAGGGTAATGCTGGTAAGATATTCCTATTAAATGTAGTCTTTAATATGTAATGGGTAGTTTTCCTCTGCACCTCTTGTACCCTGTAAATATATCATGCTAACACTTAGGTTGTAGTGCTACTCTCTGGGTTACATACCTTTAAACAACCATTTACGAACATGTTTGCCTTGAATGTGTCACTGATACTTATAATCCCATTAATGAACCATAGTCTCACCTGACTATTCCCATACCATTAAGTCCACCCTCATTATCATATCTGTACACATTAGATTATCATTCTCCCTTCGCTAGCTTCTGTCTATCTCTAGGTCCCCTATATTCTACTATTCTAAGACACTTATTTTACTTTTTTCACAGAGTTCACATTAGTGGTAACATACAATATCTCTCCTTTTGTGTCGGGCTTATTTACTCAGCATTATGTCTTCAAGGTTCAGCTGTGTTTTCACGTTTCACGACCTCATTCCTTCTTACTGCCGTGTAGTATTCCATCATATGTATATACCACATTTTGTTTATCCACTCATCTGTTGAAGAACACTTGGATTGTTTCCATCTCTTGGCAATTGTGAACAATGACACTGTGAACATTGGTGTGCAAATATCTGTTAGTGTCACTGCTTTCAGATCTTCTGGGTATATACTGAGAAGTGAAATTACTGGATCATAGGATAACTCAATATCTAGTTTTCTGAGGAACTGGCAAACTGTCTTCCAGACTGGCTGTACCATTATACAGTCCCACCAGCAATGAATAAGTGTTCCAGTTTCTCCACATCCTCTTCTGCATTTGTAGTTTTCTGTGTTTAATGGCAGCCATTCTTATTGGTGTGAGGTGGTATCTTGTTGTGGTCTTGATTCGCATCTCCCTTATAGCTAGTCTTGAAAACGAACATTTTTTCGTGTATTTTTTAGCCGTTTGTATCTCCTTTTCGTAAAAATGTCTTTTTATATCTTTTGCCCATTTTATAATTGGGCTGTTTGTACTATTGTCATTGAGTTGTAGAATTTCTTTATATCTGCAGGATATCAGTCTCCTATCAGATACATGGTTTCCAAATATTTTCTCCCATTGTGTTGGCTGCCTCTTCACCTTTTTGACAAATTCCTTTGAGATAGAGAAGTTTTTGATTTTGAGGAGTTCCATTTACCTATTTTTTTTCTTTCATTGCTTGTGCTTTGAGTGTAAGGTCTAAGAAGCGACCTCTTAATACTAGGTCTTGAAGATGTTTCCCTACATTATCTTGTAACAGTTTTATGATACTGTCTCTTACATTGAGGTCTTTGACCCACTTTGAGTAAAATTTAGTTTAGGGTGTGAGCTAGAGGTCTTCTTTCATTCTTTTGGATATGGGTATCCAGTTCTCTGAGCCCCAGTTGTTGAAGAGACTGTTCGGTCCTAGTTCATTGGATTTGGGGGTCTTATCGAAAATCAGTTGACTGTAGATCTGGGGGTCTATTTCCGAATTCTCAATTCAATTCCACTGGTGAATGTATCTATCTTTGTGCCAGTACCATGCTGTTTTGACTACGGTGGCTTTATAGTAGGCTTCAAAGTCAGGAAGTGTAAGTCCCCTCCCACTTCGTTTTTCTTTTTTAGAATGTTTTTAGCAATTCAAGACCGCTTTCCCTTCCAAATAAATTTGATAACTAGCTTTTCCCATTCTGCAAAGTAGGTTGTTGGAATTTTGATTAGAATTGTATTGAATCTGTAGATGAGTTTGGGTAGGATTGACATCTTAATGATATTTAGCCTTATCCATGAATACGGAGTATCTTTCCATCTCTTTTGGTCCCCTTTTATTTCCTTTAGTAAAGTTATGTAATTTTCTTTGTAGAATCGTTTACATCCTTGGTTAAATTTATTCCTTGGTACTTGGTTTTTTTAGTTGCTATTGTGAATGGAATCTTTTTCTTGAGTGTCTCTTCAGTTAGGTCATTTCTAGAAACATTACTGACTTATGTACATTAATCTTGTATCCTTCCACTTTGCTGAATTTATTAGCTCAAGTAGCTGTGTCATCAATTTCTCAGGGTTTTCCAAATATAAGATCATGTCATCTGCAAACAATGACAGTTTTACTTCTTCCTTTCCTATCAGGATGCCTTTTATTTCTTTGTCTTGCCGGATTGCTCTGGCTAGAACTTCTAGCACAATGTTGAATAATAGTGATGACAGCTGGCAAGTTTGTTCTTTAGCTATATATTGCTCCACACCTTCCCTAGAAAACGTGTCTGTGTCAAGGAAGTACCAACAGTTCAGTAGCCCATTCCTACCTTCAGGTCTCAGCTTTTCTTTCTCTTCCCCTCCCATCATCATTCCTCACCCTCAGTCACTTAAACACAAAGTAGGAATGAAGTCAACACTCTCCTTGGGTGTTTTAAAATCTGACTGTTCTAAAGACTGACTAAAGCTGGGTTTTCTAAGTGAGCAGTTCCTTAACCTTGAATTAGTGAAACATTAAAATATGACAGCTACCATTGACCCCCCATCCTGCATTGTAGGAGTTAATCCAGCAGTTTCTGATTACATACCAGTATTAGGCAATTCAAGAATTGTGGAGTTTGGAGGGAGGAGGGCAAAGCTAATAGCAATTCAAGGAAAAGTGAGTGTGTGAGAGCAACCATAGACGATAAGTTAAACAAAAATCCCCCTTTCCTAAAAACAAACCCAGATGAATGCTAAGATTAATTTTTTATCTGGAAATTGCTGATTATTTCTGGGTAAGGATTATTCAAATTTCCTCTGATTATGTGGCTTGTCTAATTTTTTTCTTTTTATTCACATACCATACAATCATCCAAAGTATATAATTCATCGATCACATTACCATCATATAGTTGTTCATTCATCACCCCAATCAATTTTTTTTAACATTTTCCTTGTACCAGAAAAAGTGAAAGCAAGAATAAAAAAAACAACAGTAAACCCAAATTGCCCCCCCATTCTTCCTTTAGTTTTTTTTTGTTGTTGTTAGTTTGACAGTCAGTGGATTCTAATCCACTATTCTTTTTATATTCATTTTATTGAGATGTATTCACATACTACGCAGTCATACAAAACAAATCATACATTTGATTGTTCACAGTACCATTACATAGTTGTACATTCATCACCAAAATCAATCCCTGACACCTTCATTACCACACACACAAAAATAACAAGAATATTAATTAAAGTGAAAAAGAGCAATTAAAGTAAAAAAGAACACTGGGTGCCTTTGTCTGTTTGTTTTTGTTTGTTTGTTTCCTTCCCCCATTTTTCTACTCATCCATCCATAAACTAGACAAAGGGGAGTGTGGTCCTTATGGCTTTCCCAATCCCATTGTCACCCCTCATAAGCTACATTTTTATACAATCGTCTTCAAGATTCATGGGTTCTGGGTTGTAGTTTGATAGTTTCAGGTATTTACTGCCAGCTACCCCAATTCATTAGAATCTAAAAAGGGTTGTCTGTATTGTGAGTAAGAGTACTCACCAGAGTGACGTCTCGGTTCGTTTTGGGGTCTCTCTGCCACTGAAGCTTATTTCATTTCCTTTCATTTCCCCCTTTTGGTCAAGATGTTCTCCATCCCACGATGCCGGGTCTACATTCCTCCCGAGGAGTCATATTCCACATTGCCAGGGAGATTCACTCCCTTGGGTGTCTGATCCCACGTAGGGGGGAGGGCAGTGATTTCACCTTTCAAGTTGGCTTAGCTAGAGAGAGAGGGCCACATCTGAGCAACAAAGAGGCATTTGGGAGGAGGCTCTTAGGCACAATTATAGGGAGGCCTAGCCTCTCCTTTGCAGCAACCATCTTCCCAAGGGTAAAACCTATGGTACAGGGCTCAACCCATCAAACCTCCAGTCCCCTATATCTGTGGTCATGTTAGCAACCGTCGAGGTGGGGTAGGCCAATACCCCTGCATTCTCCACAGGCTCCTCAAGGGGGCACTACATCTTTTTTTCCTTGTCTTTTCCCCTTTTTTTAAAACCTTTTTTTCCTTTTTAAATCAACTGTATGGAAAAAAATTTTTTTTTTAAAAATTTAAAAAAAAAGAAAAACATACAATAAAAGAACATCTCAAAGAGACCATAACAAGGGAGTTAGAAAAAGACAACTAACCTAAGATAACTGCTTTACTTCCAACATGTTCCTACTCTACCCCAAGAAAGTAACCTAATATATAGCAACATTTCTGTGAACTTGTTCCTACTATACCCATCAGAAATTAACAGACCATAGTCATTCCTGGGCACTCCCAGAATGTTAAATTTACCCACGATAGCCATCTGTTCTTACTGGATTATCGTTGCCCCTTCTTTAATTGCTCTCTATTGCTAGTTCCCCTACATTCTACATTATAAACCATTTGTTTTACATTTTTCAAAGTTCACATTAGTGGTAGCATATAATATTTCTCTTTTTGTGCCTGGCTTATTTCGCTTAGCATTATGTCTTCAAGGTTCATCCATGTTGTCATATGTTTCACGAGATCGTTCCTTCTTACTGCTGCATAGTATTCCATCGTGTGTATATACCACATTTTATTTATCCACTCATCTGTTGAAGGACATTTGGGTTGTTTGCATCTCTTGGCAATTGTGTATAATGCTGCTATGAACATTGGTGTGCAGACATCTGTTCGTGTCACTGCTTTCCGATCTTCCAGGTATATACCGAGAAGTGCAATCGCTGGATCGAAGGGTAACTCTATATCTAGTTTTCTAAGAAAGTGCCAGACTGACTTGCAGAGTGGCTGAACTATTATACAGTCCCACCAACAATGAATAAGAGTTCCAATTTCTCCACATCCTCTCCAGCATTTGTAGTTTCCTGTTTGTTTAATGGTAGCCATTCTGATCGGTGTGAGATGGTATCTCATTGTGGTCTTAATTTGCATCTCTCTAATAGCTAGTGAAGCTGAACATTTTTTCATGTGTTTCTTGGTCATTTGTATTTCCTCTTCAGAGAACTGTCTTTTCATATCTTTTGCCCATTTTATAATTGGGCTGTCTGTGCTATGTTGTTGAGTTGTAGGATTTCTTTATATATGCAAGATATCAGTCTTTTGTCAGATACATGGTTTCCAAAAATTTTTTCCCATTGAGTTGGCTGCCTCTCTACCTTTTTGATGAATTCCTTTGAGGTACAGAAACTTCTAAGCTTGAGGAGTTACCATTTATCTCCTTTTTCTTTTGTGGCTTGTGCTTTGGGTGTAAAGTCTGGTAAGTGGCTGCCGAATACAAGGTCTTGAAGATGTTTCCCTACATTATCTTCAAGGAGTTTTATGGTACTGTCTTTTATATTGAGATCTTTGATCCACTTTGAGTTAATTTTTGTGTAGGGTGTGAGGTAGGGGTCCTCTTTCATTCTTTTGGATATGGATATTCAACTCTCCCAGTCTCATTTGTTGAGGAGACTATTATGTCCCAGTTCAGTGACTTTGGGGGCCTTATCAAAGATCAGTCGGCCATAGATTTGGGGGCCTATCTCCGAATTCACAATTCGATTCCATTGATCAATATCTCTATCTTTGTGCCAGTACCATGCTGTTTTGACAACTGTGGCTTTATAATAAGCTTCAAAGTCAGGGAGTGTAAGTCATCCCACTTTGTTTTTCTTTTTTAGTGTGTTTTTAGCAATTCAAGGCAGCTTCCCCTTCCAAATAAACTTGATAACTAGCTTTTCCAAGTCTGCAAAGTAGGTTGTTGGAATTTTGATTGGGATTGCATTGAATCTGTAGATAAGTTTGGGTAGAATTGACATCTTAATGACATTTGGCCTTCCTATCCATGAACATGGAATATTTTTCCGTCTTTTAAGGTCCCCTTCTATTTCTTTTAGTAGAGTTATGTAGTTTTCTTTGTATAGGTCTTTTTTTTTTTTTTTTTTTTAACTTTCCCTTCTTTTTTAAATCAACTGTATGAAAAAAAAGTTAAAAAGAAAACAAACATACAATAAAAGAACATTTCAAAGAGACCATAACAATGGAGTAAGAAAAAGACAACTAACCTAAGATAACTGCTTAACTTCCAACATGTTCCTACTTTACCCCAAGAAAGTTACCTAATATAGCAACATTTCTGTGAACTTGCTCCTACTATATCCATCAGAAATTGACAGACCATAGTCATTCCTGGGCATCCCCAGAACGTTAAATAGCTTATCTGTTCTTCTTGGATTATTGTTCCCCCTTCCTTAATTGCTCTCTATTGCTAGTTCCCCTACATTCTACATTATAAATCATTTGTTTTACATTTTTCAAAGTTCACATTAGTGGTAGCATATAATATTTCTCTTTTTGTGCGTGGCTTATTTCACTCAGCATTATGTCTTCAAGGTTCATCCATGTTGTCTTATGTTTCACGAGATCGTTCCTTCTTACTGCCACGTAGTATTCCATCGTGTGTATATACCACATTTTATTTATCCACTCATCTGTTGAAGGACATTTGGGTTGTTTCCATCTCTTGGCAATTGTGAATAATGCTGCTATGAACATTGGCGTGCAGATATCTGTTTGTGTCACTGCTTTCCGATCTTCCGGGTATATACCGAGAAGTGCAATCGCTGGATCGAATGGTAACTCTATATCTAGTTTTCTAAGGAACTGCCAGACTGACTTCCAGAGTGGCTGAACCATTATACAGTCCCACCAACAATGAATAAGAGTTCCAATTTCTCCACATCCCCTCCAGCATTTGTAGTTTCCTGTTTGTTTAATGGCAGCCATTCTAACCGGTGTTAGATGGTATCTCATTGTGGTCTTAATTTGCATCTCTCTAATAGCTAGTGAAGCTGAACATTTTTTCATGTGTTTCTTGGCCATTTGTATTTCCTCTTCAGAGAACTGTCTTTTCATATCTTTTGCCCATTTTATAATTGGGCTGTCTGTACTATTGTCATTGAGTTGTAGGATTTCTTTATATATGCAAGATATCAGTCTTTGTCAGATACATGGTTTCCAAAAATTTTTCCCATTGAGTTGGCTGCCTCTTTACCTTTTTGAGAAATTCCTTTGAGGTGCAGAAACTTCTAAGCTTGAGGAGTTACCATTTATCTATTTTCTCTTTTGTTGCTTGTGCTTTGGGTGTAAAGTCTAGGAAGTGGCCGCCTAATACAAGGTCTTGAAGATGTTTTCCTACATTATCTTCTAGGAGTTTTATGGTACTTTCTTTTATATTGAGATCTTTGGTCCATTTTGAGTTAATTTTTGTGTAGGGGGTGAGGTAGGGGTCCTCTTTCATTCTTTTGGATATGGATATCCTACTCTCCCAGCCCCATTTGTTGAAAAGACCATTATGACTCAGTTCAGTGACTTTGGGGGCCTTATCAAAGATTTGTCGGCCATAGATCTGAGGGTCTATCTCTGAATTCTCAATTCGATTCCATTGATCTATATGTCTATCTTTGTGCCAGTACCATGCTGTTTTGGCAACTGTGGCTTTATAATAAGCTTCAAAGTCAGGGAGTGTAAGTCCTCCCACTTCGTTTTTCTTTTTTAGAGTGTCTTAGCAATTCGAGGCATCTTCCCTTTCCAAATAAATTGGATAACTAGCTTTTCCAAGTCTGCAAAGTAGGTTGTTGGAATTTTGATTGGGATTGCATTGAATCTGTAGATGAGTTTGGGTAGAATTGACATCTTAATGACATTTAGTCTTCCTATCCATGAACATGGAATATTTTTCCATCTTTTAAGGTCCCCTTCTATTTCTTTTAGTAGAGTTATGTAGTTTTCTTTGTATAGGTCTTTTACATCTTTGGTTAAGTTGATTCCTAGGTACTTGATTTTTTTAGTTGCTATTGAAAATGGTATCTTTTTCTTGAGTGTCTCTTCAGTTTGTTCATTTCTAGCATATAGAAACATTACTGACTTATGTGCATTAACCTTGTATCCCGCTACTTGCTAAATTTGTTTATTAGCTCTAGTAGCTGTATCGTCGATTTCTCAGGGTTTTCTAGATATAAGATCATATCGTCTGCAAACAATGACAGTTTTACTTCTTCTTTTTCCAATTTGGATGCCTTTTATTTCTTTGTCTTGCCGGATTGCCCTGGCTAGCACTTCCAGCACAATGTTGAATAACAGTGGTGACAGCGGGCATCCTTGTCTTGCTCCTTATCTTAGAGGGAAGGCTTTCAGTCTCTCACCATTGAGTACTATGCTGGCTGTGGGTTTTTCATATATGCTCTTTATCATGTTGAGGAAGTTTCCTTCAATTCCTACCTTTTGAAGTGTTTTTATCAAAAAGGGATGTTGGATTTTGTCAAATGCTTTTTCAGCATCTATTGAGATGATCAATTGATTTTTCCCTTTCGAGTTTTTAATGTGTTGTAATACATTGATTGTTTTTCTTATGTTGAACCATCCTTGCATGCCTGGAATGAGCCCCACTTGGTCATGGTGTATGATTTTTTTAATGTGTCTTTGGATTCGATTTGCAAGTATTTTGTTGAGGATTTTTGCATCTATATTCATTAGGGAGATTGGCCGGTAGTTTTCCTTTTTTGTAGCATCTTTGCCTGGTTTTGGTATTAGATTGATGTTAGCTTCATAAAATGAGTTAGGTAGTGTTCCATTTTCTTCAATGTTTTGCAAGAGTTTGAGTAAGATTGGTGTCAGTTCTTTCTGGAAAGTTTGGTAGAATTCCCCTGTGAAGCCATCTGGCCCTGGGCATTTATTTGTGGGAAGATTTTTGATGACTGATTGGATCTCTTTGCTTGTGATGGGTTGGTTGAGGTCTTCTGTTTCTTCTCTGGTCAGTCTAGGTTGTTCATATGTTTCCAGGAAATTGTCCATTTCCTCTACATTATCCAGTTTGTTGCCATACAGTTGTTCATAGTATCCTCTTATAATTTTTTTAATTTCTTCAGGATCTGCAGTTATGTCACCTTTTTTGTTCATTATTTTGTTTATATGGGTCTTCTCTCTTTTTGATTTTGTCAGTCTAGCTAGGGGCTTGTCAATCTTGTTGATCTTCTCAAAGAACCAACTTTTGGTGATATTTATCCTCTCTATTGTTTTTTTGTTCTCTGTGTCATTTATTTCTGCTTTAATCCTTGTTATTTCTTTTCTTCTACTTGGTTTAGGATTGGTTTGCTGTTCATTTTCTAGCTTCTTCAGTTCATCCATTAATTCTTTGATTTTGGCTCTTTCTTCCTTTTTAATATATGCGTTTAGTGCTATAAATTTCCCCCTTAGCACTGCTTTTGCTGCATCCCATAGGTTTTGGTATGTTGTGTTCTCATTTTCATTCGTCTCTATATATTTAGCAATTTCTCTTGCTATTTCCTCGTTAACCCACTGATTGTTTAGGAGTGTGTTGTTTAACCTCCAGGTATTTGTGAATTTTCTAAGTCTCTGATGGTTATTGACTTCTAATTGTATTCCATTGTGGTCAGAGAATGTGCTTTGAATAATTTCAATCTTTTTAAATTTATTGAGGCTTGTTTTATGTCCCAGCATATGATCTATTCTGGAGAAAGTTCCGTGAGCACTAGAAAAGTATGTGTATCCTGGTGATTTGGGATGTAATGTCCTGTATATGTCTGTTAAATCTAATTCATTTATCAGATTGTTTAGGTTTTCAATTTCCTTATTGGTCTTCTGTCTGGTTGATCTATCTATAGGAGAGAGTGATGTGTTGAAGTCTCCCACAATTATTGTGGAAACATCAATTGCTTCCTTTAGTTTTGCCAGTGTTTCTCTCATGTATTTTGTGGCACCTTGATTGGGTGCATAGACATTTACGATTGTTATTTCTTCTTGCTGAATTGCCCCTTTTATTAGTATGTAGTGGCCTTCTTTTTCTCTCAAAACATCCCTGCATTTGAAGTCTATTTTATCTGAGATTAATATTGCTACACCTGCTTTCTTTTGGCTGTAGCTTGCATGAAATATTTTTTTCCATCCTTTCACTTTCGGTTTCTTTGTGTCCCTGTGTCTAAGATGAGTCTCTTGTATGCAACATATTGATGGTTCATTTTTTTTGATCCATTCTGCGAATCTATATCTTTTAATTGGGGAGTTTAATCCATTTACATTCAATGTTATAACCGTGAAGGCATTTCTTGAATCAGCCATCTTATCCTTTGGTTTATGTTTGTCATATTTTTCCCTTCTGTCTATTAATATCCTTTATTGTACCCATACCGAATCTCTTTAGTACTGAACCTTTCTCCAAGTCTCTCTGTCCTTTCTTTGTTTCTCTGTCTGTAGGGCTCTCTTGAGTATCTCCAGTAGGGCAGGTCTCTTGTTAGCAGATTCTCTCAGCATTTGTTTGTCTGTGAAAAATTTAAGCTCTCCCTCAAATTTGAAGGAGAGCTTTGCTGGATAAAGTATTCTTGGCTGGAAATTTTTCTCACTCAGAATTTTAAATATATCGTGCCACTGCCTTCTCGCCTCCATGGTGGCTGCTGAGTAGTCACTACTTCGTCTTATGCTGTTTCCTTTGTATGTGGTGAATTGCTTTTCTCTTGCTGCTTTCAGAACTTGCTCCTTCTCTTCTGTGTTTGACAGTGTGATCAGTATATGTCTCGGAGTGGGTTTATTTGGATTTATTCTATTTGGGGTTCGCTGAGCATTTATGATTTGTGTATTTATGTTGTTTAGAAGATTTGGGAAGTTTTCCCCAACAATTTCTTTGAATACTCTTCCTAGACCTTTACCCTTTTCTTCCCCTTCTGGGAGACCAATGAGTCTTATATTTGGACGTTTCATATTATCTATCATATCCCTGAGGTCCATTTCGATTTTTTCAATTTTTTTCCCCATTCTTTCTTTTATGCTTTCATTTTCCATTCTGTCATCTTCGAGGTCACTGATTCGTTGTTCAACTTCCTCTAGTCTTATACTATGAGTGTCCAGAATCTTTTTAATTTGGTCAACAGTTTCTTTAATTTCCATAAGATCATCCATTTTTTTATTTAGTCTTGAAATGTCTTCTTTATGCTCTTCTAGGGTCTTCTTGATTTCCTTTGTCTCCCGTACTATGGTCTCATTGTTCATCTTTAGTTCTTTGAGTAGCTGCTCTAGGTGCTGTGTCTCTTCTGATCTTTTGATTTGGGTGCTTGGGCTTGGGTTATCCATATCGTCTGGTTTTTTCATATGCTTTATAATTTTCTGTTGTTTTTGGCCTCTTGGCATTTGCTGAACTTGATAGGGTTCTTTTAGGATTTGTAGACCAATTGAAGTCCTTATCTCTAATTTATCAGATCTACAGCTTCATGGAGTACACTTTCTCTAACTAACCAGCAGGTGGCGTCCACGAGCCACCTGTTCTCCACAAGCCAGTTCTCCCCTGCTTAGCCTTTTTGGTGAGTGGGGGAGTGAGTCTTGTGGGGTCCAATTGGTGTACCAAGCTTGCGTGTGTAGTTGGTGTTGCCTGCCCTGTATATGGGGCGTGTTTCTGGGCAGTCAGGGAGGGGGGGTGGCTCTAACAATCAAATCTCCCTGGTGATCCTAGAGTTTTAAAGCTGCTGCAATAGTCTAATCCTTCAGTTCAGTCCTGCCACAGTTTGTCTCTGCCACTGACCCACAAGTCCTTGGTATTGGCGTATGGCTCCTGAGACTTGCAAGTGGGCCCCTCTTCCAGGCCGTGCACCCCGGGTCCTCTGTTGAGGGATGACTGTGCTATGTCACAGGTGACCCCCCAGGGCAGTTCTGGGCTGCTGGGCTGTGTAGGGAGGCTCCCAGTCTGCTGAAATGATGGCTGAATGGGGCTTTGTTAATTCACACTGCTCTACCTTCCCAACTCTGGGACAATCAGCTGAGGTTGCAGGGAAGGCTAATGTCCACGCCCAGTTTTGTGGTGTGTGCCTGTTATTTGAAGCACTTCCGTCACACTGGGTTGTCTGGGGCAGTTCTGGGCTATGGGGCTGGCGATGGGCAGGAGTGTTTCCTGTCCACCAGGATGATGGCTGTGAGCGGACACCCCCCTTTTCTTGGGAAGTTGTGGTGTTTAGTGAATTTTCTCAGCCACTGGATTATTGCCTTTTGTCTCAGAGCTCTCTTAGTTCTGCTCTTGACTTGACCTGCCCAAATTGTAAGTCTTTGAAGCTTTCTGTATTGGGCTTCTTAGAGTAATTGTTTTAGAAAAAGAAAAAAGGATTAAAAAAAAAAAAAAAAAAGGGCCCTCCTCAGAGATCTAATGGGTTATTGAAATGCTAAGAGACAAAGCAACCAGGGCCATTAAGGAAAGGTCCACAGGGCAGAGAGATCAGCTTTTCTTCGGGATTTGCATATGTGCCTCAGGGCCTGAGCTCGAGCCTGAGCTCTGCCCTTCCCCTTTCTATGTTCACCAGAACTCCAAAAATCCTCCGCTTTTATTTTGGAGTTTTTCTTGTTGTTTTTTCCCTATGCCTGTCTCCTCTCTGCTGGGCTGGCTGCTCTCAGATTCTCTGGTGTCTGGTCTCCGTCTCTTTGTGGTTGGAGTTTGGATCAGCAGAGTGAGTTTCCGATAAGGGCTGCCACTGCAGTTCTCCCTTCTCCTTCCCGGAGCTGACAGCCCCTCCTCCCACGGGACTGAGCCTGGCAGGGAGGGGCGCGGGTCCCCTGGCTGCAAAAACTTACAGATTTCGCTGATCTCAGCAGTTCCACGTTTTCATGAGTGTTGTATGAAGCATGCCCAAAGTCAGATTGCTCTGTGGTGTCCAGTCCACGCAGTTCCTGGCTTTCTACCTACTTTCCTGGAGGAGTAACTAAAACATACAGCTCACCAGTCTGCCATCTTGCCCCGCCTCCTGTATAGGTCTTTTATATCTTTGGTTAAGTTTATTCCTAGGTACTTGATTTTTTTAGTTGCTATTGAAAATGGTATCTTTTTCTTGAGTGTGTCTTCAGTTTGTTCCTTTCTAGCATATAGAAACATTACTGACTTATGTGCATTAATCTTGTATCCCACTACTTTGCTAAATTTGTTTATTAGCTCTAGTAGCTGCATTGTCGATTTCTCGGGGTTTTCCAGATGTAAGCTCATGTCATCTGCAAACAATGACAGTTTTACTTCTTCCTTTCCAATTTGGATGCCTTTTATTTCTTTGTCTTGCCGGATTGCCCTGGCTAGCACTTCCAGCACAATGTTGAATAACAGTGGTGATAGCGGGCATCCTTGTCTTGTTCCTGATCTTAGAAGGAAGGCTTTCAGTCTCTCACCTTTGAGTACTATGCTGGCTCTGGGCTTTTTTTGAAAGCAGGAAAAAAAAAAAGAGTAAACCCAAATTGTCTCCCCCCAGTCTTCCTTTGTTTTTTTTTTTTGTTTTGTTTTGTTTTGTTTTGTTTGTTTTTGCCCCCATTTTTCTACTCATCCATCCATACACTGGACAAAGGGGAGTGTGGTCCATATGGCTTTCCCAGTCACATTGTCAGCTCTCAAAAGCTACATTTTTATACAATCACTTTCAAGATTCAAGGGTTCTGGGTTGTAGTTTGATAATTTCAGGTATTTAGTGCTAGCTATTCCAATTCATCAGAACCTGAAAAGGGTTATCTATATTGTGTGTACGAGTGCCCACCAGAGTGACCTGGTTTTAATTATAAACACATTTATAATGTTTTAAGAAAACATTATAAACGTGTTTTTTTATAATGTGAAATTAACTGTAAAACTTTACATTTTTCCAAATTAATAAAATCTTCCAGTGCATATGTATATATATATTTGTAAAATCTAAGTCTATACATCTTTAAAACAATTTTGTTGAGGTAATTTATATATCATACAGTTCATTCATTTAAAGTGTACAGTTCAGTGGTTTTTAGTTACTCACAAAATTGTACAGCCATTACCACAATCTAATTTTAGAACATTTTCATTACCCCAGAAAGAGACTCTATACCCATTGGTAGTCATTCTCATTGTGTGCCCTGCCCCCCCAAACTCCTCAGCCCTAGGCAACCAATAATCTACTTTCTGTTTCTATGAATTTGCCTATTTCTGGACATTTCATCTAAATGGAATCATATAATATGTGGTCCTTTGTGACTGGCTTTTTTCACTTAGCATAATATTTTCAAAGTTCATCCATGTTGTAACAAGGTTCAACACCTCTTCCTTTTTTATATTCCGTTGTATGGATTGATCACATTTTTTAATGCAGTTTTATTGATATATATTCACACAGCATAGAAATCATCCAAAGTGCACAGTCACTGGTTCACAATATCATCACATAGTTGTGCATGCAGCCCCATGATCAAATTTAGAACATTTTCTTTAAAAAAGAAAACCCTAATCCTCTTTTATTCCTTTTGCACCCCATAGTATTGAGGTGGTACATTGGTTACTGTTGAAGAAAGACTATTAAAATATTACCATTAACTCTAGTCCATTGTGCTGGTTTGAATGTATTATGTCCCCCAGAAAAAGCCATATTCTTTGATGCAATCTTGTGGGGCAGACAGAATAGTGGGGATTAAGTTGGAATGTTTGAATTAGGTTGTTTGCATGGAGATGCACCCCACCCAACTGTAGATGATAGGATATTTCCATGGAGGCATGGCCCCACCCATTCAGGGTGGGCCTTGATCAGTGGAGCCATATAAATGTGCTGACTCAAAGAGATGGAACTGAGTGCAGCTGTGAGTGACGTTTTGAAGAGGAGCAAGCTTGCTAGAGAGGAATGTCCTGGGAGAAAGCCATTTTGAAGCCAGAATTTTGGAGCAGACGCCAGCCACGTGCCTTCCCAGCTATCAGAGGTTTTCCGGATGCCATTTGCCATCCTCCAGTGAAGGTACCTGATTACTGATGTGTTACCTTGGACACTTTATGGCCTTAAGACTGTAACTGTATAGCCAAATAAACCCCCTTTCTATAAAAGCCAATCCATCTCTGGTGTTTTGCATTCCGCAGCATTAGCAAACTAGAACATCCATAGTTTGCGATAGGTAGTTTTTCCCCATATACCTCTTCTATTATTAACCCCTTATAATAGTGTTGTACATCTGCTGTAGTCCTTGAAAGAACTTTTTAATATTTATATAGTTAATCATGGACATTATCTACCACAACATTCATTGTGTTACACGTTCCAAGTTTTAACCTCCATCTTTCCTTCTGGTAACATGCATGACTCTAAACCTCCCCTTTCCACCATTCTCACACACCATTCAGCACTATTAATTATTCTCACAATAACGTGCCACCATCACCTCTGTTCATTTCCAGATGTTTAAGTTCACAACATTCTGCACATATTAAACAACCGCTCCCCATTCTTAAGCCACATTCTACATCTTGGTAACCTATATTCTATATTTTATGTCTGTGAGTTTACATATTATAATTAGTTCGTATCAGTGAGATCATAAAATATTTGTCCTTTTTTGCCTGACTTATTTCACTTAACATAATGTCCTCAAGGTTCATCCATGTTGTTGCATGCTTCAGAACTTCATTCCTTCTTCCTGCTGAATAATATTCCATTGTATGTATATGCCACATTTTGTTTATCCATTCATCTGTTGATGGACACTTGGGTTGTTCCATCTTTGAGCAATTGCGAATAATGCTGCTATGAACGTCAGTGTTCAAATGTCTGTTCATGTCCCTGCTTTCACATCTTCTGGTTGTATCCTGAGTAGCGGGATTGCCAGGTTGTAAAGCAACTCTATGCCTTGCTTCCTGAGGAACCGCCAAACTGTCCTCCACAGAGGCTGTACCATTTTACATTCCCATCAGCAGTGGAAATGTAACTATACTTTTAGTTGCCTGTTTGTTTAATAGTAGCCATTCTAGTAGGTGTGAGATGATATCTCATTGTGGTTTTGATTTGCATTTCCTTAATAGCTACTGAAGCTGGGCATCTTTTCAAGTACCTCTTGGCCATCTGTATTTCCACTTTGGAGTAATGTCTATTCATGTACTTTACCTATTTTTTAATTGGGTCTCTTTTTTTAACTAAATTCAGTTTTATTGAGATGTATTCACATACCATACAATCAACTGACTGTTCACAGTACCATCATATAGTTATGCATTCATCAACCCAGTCTATTTTTGAACATTTTCCTTATACCAGACAGTATCAGAATAAGAAGAAAAAACAAAAGTAAAAAAGAGCACCCAAATCATCCCCCCCATCCCACCCTATTTTTCATTTAGTTTTTGTCCCCATTTTTCTACTCATCCATCCATACACATAAAGGGAGTGCGATCCACAAGGTTTTCACACTCACACTGTCACCCCTTGTAAGCTACATTGCTATACAATCGTCTTCAAGAGTCAAGGCTACTGGGTTGCAGTTTGATAGTTTCAGGTATTTACTTCTAGCTGTTCCAATACATTAAAACCTAAAAAGGGTTATTATATGGTATGTAAGAATGTCCACCAGAGTGAACTCTTGACTCCATTTGAAATCTCTCAGCCATTGAAACTGTATTTCATTTCGCATCCCCGTTTTGGTCAAAAAGATGTTCTCAATTTAATTGGGTCTTTTTAATGTTGAGTTGCAGAGTTCCTTTACGTATACCAGATTATCAGGCCCTTATCAGATATGTGGTTTCCGAATGTTTTTTCTCATTGAGTCAGTTGCCTTTTCACCCTTTTGACAAAGTTCTTTGAAGCACTGGAGTATTAGATTTTGAGGCGTTCTCATTTATCTATTTTTTCTTCCCATTGCGTGTGCTTTGGCTGCCAAGTCTAAGAAACCTACTGCCCATCACTAGATATTGAAGATGTTTCCCGACATTTTCTTCTAGGAGTTTTATGGTACTGGTTCTTATATTTAGGTCTTTGATCCATTTTGAGTTAAATTCTGAAATAGAGTTCCTCTTTCATTGTTTTGGTTATGTATATCTAGTTCTCCCAAAACCATTTATTGAAGAGATTGTTCTGTCCCAGTTGAGTGGGCTTATCAAAAACCAAAAAGTCTTATCAAAAAGTCTTATCAAAAATCAGTTGACCATAGATCTGAGGGTCTGTTTCTGAGTTCTTAGTTTGATTCCATTGATCATGTCTGTCTTTGTGCCAAGACCATGCTTTTTTGACCTCTGTGGCTTTATAATATGCTTTAAAGTCAGGAAGTGGGCTACCTCTCACTTCATTCTTTTTCTAGATGTTTTTGGCTATTCGAGGCCTCTTACCCTTCCAAAGAAAATTATTAATTAGTTTCTCCATTTCTGCAAGGTAGTCTGTTGGAATTTTGATTGTTATTGCATTGAATCTGTAGATCATTTTGGGTAGAATTGACACCTTAATAACATTTAGCCTTCCAATCCATGAATATAGAATGTCTTCCCATTTATTCAGGTCTTCTTTGATTTCTTTTAGCAATGTTTTGTAGTTTTCTATGTACAAGTCCTTTACATCCTTGGTTAGGTTTCTTTCTATATATTTGATTCTTTTAGGTGCTATTATAAATGTAATTTTTTCTTGATTGACTCCTCAGATAGCTCATCACAAGTGTATAGAAACATCCTTGATTTTTGCTTGTTGATCCTGTACCTGCCAATTTGCTGCATTCCTTTATTAGCTCAAGTAGTTTAGTTGTGGAATTTTTAGAATTTTTTATATATAGGATCATGACATCTATAAATAGGGGAAGATTTATTTCTTCCTTTCCAGTATGGATGCTTTTCATTCTTTTTCTTGCCTAATTGCTATGGCTAGAACTTCCATTACAGTGTTGAATAACACTGGTGACAGTGGGCATCCCTGTCTTGTTCCTGATCGTAGGGTATGAAATCAGATGTGGCTTTTTCATATGTGCGTTTAATTATGTTGAGGAGGTTTTCCTCTATTCCTAGTTTATAGTGTTTTTATCAAGAAAGGATGCTGATTCTGTGTCAGTTGAGATCATGTGATTTTCCCCCCCTTTGTTCAATTGTGTGGTCTCTCACAATTGATTTCCTGATGTTGAATCACCCTTGTGTGCCTGGAATAAATCCCACATAGAGTAATCCCGCAGGGAATAAATCCTGCATGGAATAAATACACCACATGGTGTGTAATTCTTTAAATGTGCTATTGGATTTGGATCGCTAGTATTTTGTTCAGGATTTCCTTAGGTTATTCTTAATCATACTGAAGTTTTTGAACTAGTTAGTTTGAGACCTTCTGGAAGTAAATTTTTGTACAAGTTGTAGTATTAGGAGTTAATATGATTCCTTCACTTTGGCCACAATTCTCTGTATATTTTGTTACTAATAAAGAATGTTCACATTTTTTAAAAAAAATCAAGCTCAATTATAACTCTTCTATGCTGTCTGATTAGAGTAGGTTCTGGGATCTTTGTTATATGCCCATGTTTTTTTTTTTTTTTTTTTTTTTTTTTTTTTTGTTGAATGTATTATGTTTAATGAGGTAACTCCTTTTTTTTTTCTTAACCTTTCCCCTGATTAGTTTAGGAATTAATGAATTTATTGATGTAGCATTTTATTGGAAAGCTTTGAAATTTTAGAGAGTTGCTTTAGAAGGATAAGCATTACTTTAGCATCATGGAATGCCTTGTTGAAGAGTTATTTCTGGTTTTATTGCTGCAGTCTTGACGATGAAGAGGTCTGCACTGATACCTAATAAGTAACAAAGTGCTGTTTTCTGGCACGCTGGCTCTCTTTTTTCCCACATTTCCTTCTTCCCTCATTCCTTTTTTTTTCCTCCTTTTGCTGAGAAAGCTTTATTGTTTACCCTTGGTTCCCACCTTTTAGAGGGCTGCAAGTTGTGGGATAAAGAAAAGATTTATCCCACTGTGATTTTTTAGTAGAGTTCTACCTCATGGTTAAGCTCACAGGAGCCAACTGCTCCATTAATTAAGTAGGATTAGAAGTAGTTCATCATAAAGATACCTTTGTTATTTTCTCACTCTCTCAAGGAATATGTAAAACTGGATACGGGATATTTATAAGGAATATTTTTTTTAAAAGAGAAAGGTGGTATTGATGGTTATTTAGCTAATTGGAGAGAGCCACACCTACAGGTTTCTCTTTTTATATTGCCATATAAGCAGTGCTGTCTTATAGTACAAGAAATTTCATAAAACCTTGAGAGACTGTCCTTTCCTTGAGGCAAGGATGTAAGTACTTTCTAGGGGTTGATTAGATCTGTGCTGTCCAATATAGTAGCCAATAGTCAGAGGTGGCTTTTAAAATTTAAAATAATAAAAACTAAGTTAAAAATTCACTTCAGTCAAACTAGCCACATTTCAAATTGTGAATAGCCATGGGTCACTAGTAGGTGCTGTATCGAACAGTGCAAATACAGAACATTTCCTTCATCACGGCAAATTCTGTTGGGCAGTGCTTTATTAGACTGGCCGTTTCTAAAAAGGGAAAGAGGCAAAGGAAAGAGTGAAGTAATAAAGACTTGTGTTTCCATTCTTCCTTCCACAGTGCAACTTTTTCTGTCTTGTACCTTTGATTAAAATTCAGGAAGAGGTCTCTTGTTTTGAGTATCATCAATTTGACCTTTTTTTTTTTTAACTCTTTTTCTCAGGCTGGCAGTGACGGTGAAAGCATAGGAAACTGCCCGTTTTCCCAGAGGCTCTTCATGATTCTTTGGCTGAAAGGCGTTGTATTTAGTGTCACTACTGTTGACCTGAAAAGGTAAGACATCATTGCAGTTTAGAATCAACTTAAATTGAGTATATACTTTACTGATTTTTCAATTTGATCCTCTTCCCATTGTTTACTTTGATTGCATATGTTCTTTAAAGGAAATACATTGTATTAAGGTTCAGCTGATTTTATGGACAAACAAGTATTAAGTGCAACTTACAATGTCAGCAAATCACATGTGGTCACTCACTGCTGGGAATTTCTTATATGCTCACTTTAAATTTCATGAGCAACACAAGGAACAGGTTTTACTATGAATGCAATTAAATCTCTGAATCTTCCAATGTAGACATGGAACTATGCTGAACTTTTCTAAGCAGACAACTTCTTGATCTCAAATATGCTAACATGTGGCCTGTATAATCTGTATTGTTAAAGGCAAGAAGGGAATTTCAGGAGGCTAAATACCATTGTGGTCTATTTCATTTAATCTGCTTTCCAGATTAAATGAAATTTTCTGTAACACAATTTTAATCATATTTGGTTAAATGTAATAGTAAAATAAGAACAATTACCCAGGCCCTGTGATTGTCGAAAGAGTTGTTTCCAGCTTTCTCTCTGTAGACCGGAGTGGAAAGGGCTGAGAAGAGCCCCGATGAGTTGTTGGCTGTTTTCACTCAGGAGCTTCTACTCTCCTTTAGCAAACATGTCTCAGGTGAAGAGCAGTCATACTTCCAAAGTAAAAAAGGAGAAAAGATTTAAATCAAGAGTTAAGAATGGTCATACCATCAGAAAATCTAGTATTTGGCTAGGGGAATCTAATCCTCTTGGCACAAATGCCACAGCATGGTGTCTGCTTATTTTTTAGGCATATCAAGTCATAACAGTGTCCAAGAGAAAATACTGACAGCCCGTCACTTGAGAGGTGGCAGCCTTCATGTCTGGTTCTTTTTGTGGGCATCACATACTGAACATTATCTGAGACCCATGATCTCATTCTCATTTCTAGGTTGGCATGCCCCTAGGATCTTTGTCAGTTCCTTAAAACTTACTGCCAGTGATACTTACTTGAGACTTAAAATATGTTAATTGAACAGGAGCCATGAAGTCTTTCTTCCAGGAACCCTTTTAGTATGAATATAAGGCTTTGGGGATAATAACAGTTAAAGCCTAAGTTCCTGGGAAGACGTTGCCTAGTTTATGTTGGACAGAACTGTTGTAGAAATGAAACAACTAGTGTAGTTACCCTTTTATTACTGTTTGTCTCCTACATATACTCACAAAGGAAGTTTCCCAGTATAACTGTTAAAAATAGACAGTGCTGTCAGGCACACACCCTTACTTTGGCCTAAAATACATGGATTCCTCTTTTTCCATTTTTGGCTTGGAGCAAGTGAGTTGACTGCCATGCTCTGAAAAAGCCTTCTTTGAACAGCTCAGTATAGTGCTAGATTGTGTTGCATTCCAGTAGTAGTGCCGTAAAGAATAGGAATCTGTAGTTCAGGAAACGAAGTGAACCCACTAAGGTTATTTCAAAGTCCCCTGTTTCTCAATTTACAAACTTTTTAAGGTATAGTTCCTGTAAGTTGATTATATATGAGGATTTGTAGATATTTAAGGGTAACATACCCCGTATGTAAAAAGTGATACATGGGAAGTAGCCATGAAAGACACAAGTCCTCATAATTTGAAAATAGTCACTCAAAGAAATGCATGTTTATTGCATAGGGCTTTGTGTAAAATCAACAGCAGAGAGTTCTTAAAATTAGAGCCGATATTTTTAGTTTTTTCATCACAAATTTTAATTCTCCTGTACATCTAAAAAATAGATAAGGACAATTAAAAGTATGCAAGTAATACATGGTAATGAATCCCCTGCTCCCCCAGACCTGTGGTCATCAGCTGCCCCTTTACCTGTTTTCAGGTTTGGTGTATTTATCCTTCCAGGCCTTTTCTATGAGTTTACATACTTAAGTATAAAAATACAGTCTTGAACAAGATTTCAACTAGAAGGCACCCCAAAAGGAAGGTGAACATTTGCTCAAAACAAAACAAAACAAAACAAAAACAAAACATAGTGTAAAATAAAAGCCCAGAGGAATAAAACATCCTGTAGTACAAAGTACCTCTCATAATATATTCTTAATTTGAAAACATTTTATATGACTGTTTTTAGAAAACTGTGGGGGAGAAAATGCCTATGGTGCTTATTTTCCTGCTTTTCCTGATAATTGCCTAGTTCCCCAGTGAAAAGTACTGATCTCAGAACAAACTGGTGGAGAGCAATACAACTCTGCTGAGAGCTATTTAGAAGCCCACTCTGTGCTCTGAAAAATGATTGTTACATGAAATTTCATCCGTAAGAACAAACCCATTTCTAGTTCTGGCGCTATGTGACATGTTCTCTTTGAATCTCAATTGGTGTTAATGACTGTGCTGGCTGGCTACCTGAGACTTTGAACAATCTCCCATTACTTGCCTTCCAGTGCAGCCTTAATGCTTTTGTGGGAGTCATTTCTAAACCTAATTTGTGTTCATGCTGCAACTGTATTAAAGAACTTTTAGATTAAAAAGTGCCCAGGCTTCAGAAGGAATTTAAGTTTACATCAACTGCCATTTGAATAAAAGCTTCAGATAAATATAAATGAAAAAAATAAAATTCTAGTCATAAAGAGGTTATCACACATCATCCAATGGGTGCAACCATGGTAGAAAGTACCAGGGAGCAGAGACCTGTTCTGAGTGGAGAGAGCATTGTCACTGATTTCACTGGGGCTTTGGGCAAGCTGCTTCGTCACTTTCCGGGGGGTCAGTTTCTTCATATTTCAATTCAGGAAAAAGGAAGGGAAAATAAACTAACATTTCTTTAGTGTCTACCGTGTACTTTTTAATAAAACCATTTTCAGACGTTATTGAATAGAATTCAGTATTTCCTGTTGCTGGTGTCAAGGCCTTTTCTGGCTGACGGCTTCATGGCAGTGATCGAGATCTTTAGCTGAAGGCTTCACCATCTTCTTTATGCACAGAAATTCCTGAATCAGAAATCGGCATCTGTAGACCATAGTTAGATCTTAGTTAAACCTATCGGTGCCGTGGATAAGCCTGAGAGACAGGCAAGGGTAGGAGAGAGAACATGCTTGAACTCTAAGTAGAGTGCTGCAGAAAGGCAGACACCCTAATAGGGAGAGCACCGCAGAGAGGCAGACATGCTGAGGCACTGTCTTGGCTGTGGCTGACCATGGCCAATGCTATTACATGCTTGTTGGGAGAAACTGTTCTGGTTTTGGGAAGTGGGGATAGAATTAACTGTATAAGAAATTAGCTTTTTTTTTTAAAACCATAAAAGCAGTAATATGCTGTATTACCAGTGAGTAAAATCCCTCCTCCATGGTATTTTCTCTGAGAATAAATAAGTTTTAGGAGACCACTTAAAAAAAAAAAAAGTCTGGGAAATATGTTTCCATTCTCCTGTTCCCACCTTAAACGCTGCATCTATCTCATCCTTTGCATTGTCACTAATGATTTCCTTCCTCTTCAAATGTAAACATATCATCTGTAACTTACTGTATGAGTCAGACCGATGTACAAGTGGCCATAATAATGGCATAAAGTTTTAGAAGATCATTGTGATAGTTAAAACTTTCACAATTTTGTAGTGTTTTACAAATTTTCAGATAGATCTGCATCTTCTTAGTCGTATAACCTCAGAACAAAATATGATTCCTTAATAGAGTCTTCAGATAGTTTTTACTTTCATTATCATGTCTCTGAAATTCCACCCTTCTGAAAGTCTTCAGCACGTTGAGAAATCAGTTTGATTTCCAGTTAGAGCCTCAGTAATAGCAGCATGGATGACATATATGGGGAAATTGAATGGAACAAACAGGCCGGCTTTTAGAGAAACCGTCCGTTTTCTGCTGCTCGCCAGCAGGAAAGTTCATACTCCATTCTTCCGTTTGTAAAGTCAACTTGAGTTACATGAGACTCTTCTGGAAATAGTCCTACAGTTCAAGATGAATGTGTTTCATGAATGCATGTGGAATCATATGTATACCCTGTGTGTGTGTGTGTATATGTGTGTGTGGGGGAGGGGGGAGAACTTCACTGCCACGTCTTTTTCAGAATAATCGATGATAAATTCAGTAAAGGCTACTAAGAACTGAATTTGAAACATTGGTTGGTTGTGAATGTATTTCTAAGCTTTTTGCCACTATTTATAAACTGTAGTTAAGTCTGTTAAGAATTACAGAAGCTGTATTTGAAAACTTTTTTGAGATGTCATTTTGTTTTAAAATGATTCACAAGTTGACATTAAAATATACAAAGATTAGCCATATAGCAAATTTAATCAAAATCAATAAAGTCCCTGAACTGGTTGAACTGGGATAAATAGACAAAACACTAGGAGTCTTGGTGTGTGTTTTTTGGGTTGTGTGTTGGTGGTTTATGAGTTGTTCAATTAGTGACTTTAATATTAGTCAAGCCAGGATACAGCAAATGTAGTAAAGTATAATAGGATTTTGTGGTAACTTTTTAAAAATTGCTTATATAGTGTCCTGTATTCTCTTGATCTGTGTGAATTAATCTTGTGCCTTGAAAATCAGTACCTTCCAAAGGAACATGATTTAAAAGTTCTGCATACTTAGTAGTGTTTTCTCAATCTAGCGAGTTCAGCGAGTTTGCACACAGGCCATCTTTAGGAGCCAGCTGCTGTGTCCTGTAGCCATGCTGCACCCCTTTTATACCAAACACCTGGAACTGGCCTGCCAGCTGACTTCCTCCAATTGTACCAAATTAAGTTTTTTGGTTTTTTTTTTTCATTTTTATTGAGATTGTTCAGATACCATACAATTATCCAAAGATCCAAAGTGTACAATCAGTTGCCCCGGTACCCTCATACAGCTGTGCATCCATCACACTTAATTTTTGTTCAATTTTTAGAAACTTTCCATTACTCCAGACAAGAAATAAAGTGAAAGATGAAAAAAAGAAAAGGAAACTCTAATCCTCCCCTATCCCTAACCAACCCCCCTCAATTGTTGACTCGTAGTATTGATATAGTACATTTGTTACTGTTTATGAAAAAATGTTGAAATACTACTAACTGTAGTATATAGTTTGTAATAGGTATATAGTTCTTTCCTATATGCCTCTCTATTATTAACTTCTAATTGTATTGTCGTACATTTGTTCTGGTTCATGGAAGCGATTTCTAGTATTTGTACAGTTGATCATGGACATTGCCCACCATAGGATTCCGTTTTATACATTCCCATCTTTTGACCTCCAGCTTTCCTTCTGGTGACATATATGACTCTGAGCTTCCCCTTTCCACCTCATTCACGCACCATTCGGCGCTGTTAGTTATTCTCACATCTTGCTACCAACACCCCTGTTCATTTCCAAACATTTAAGTTCATCCTAATTGAACATTCTGCTCATACTAAGCAGCCACTCCCCATTCTTAAGCCTCGTCCTGTATCTTCGTACCTTATATTTCATGTCTATGAGTTTACATATTATAATTAATTCCTGTCAGTGAGACCCTGCAATAATTGTCCTTATGTGTCTGGCTTATTTCACTCAGCATATGGCCCTTGAGGTTTTGTCATCAACCCATTTTTTTTTAAATATGGTTTTGTTCACTCACCATACATTCCATCCCAAGTAAATAATCGATGGTTCTCTGCATGGTCATACATTTATGTGTTCACCACCTTCACCACTATCTGTATAAGGGCATCTACATTTCTTCCACAAGGCAGGAGGGAGAGTCAAAGAAGGTAGAGAGGCAAAAGAAAGAGGAAAAAAAATGACAGCTAGGGAGCAGCAAAACAAAAAATAACCTTAAATCAAAGTAGAATAAAGAATCAGACAATACCACCAATGTCAAGTGTCTAACATGCCTCCCCTATCCCCCCCTCTTATCTGCATTTACCTTGATATATCACCTTTGTTACATTAAAGGAATCATGATACGATGATTCTATTAGTTACAGTCTCTAGTTTATGCTGATTGCATCCCTCCCCCAATGCCTCCGCATTTTTAACACCTTGCAAGGTTGACATTTGCTTGCATATTTGTACATTTTATCACAATTGTTGAATACTCTAGATTTCACCAAGTTACACAGTCCCAGTCTTTATCTTTCCTCCTTTCTTGTGTCTCACATCCTCCCCACCTTCCTCTCTCAACCGTATTCATAGTTATCTTTGTTCAGTGTACTTACATTGTTGTGCTACCATCTCCCAAAATTGTGTTCCAAACCATGCACTCCTGTCTTCTATCACCCTGTAGTGCTCCCTTTAGTATTTCCTGTAGGGCAGGTGTCTTGTTCACAAAGTCTCTCATTGTCTGTTTGTCAGAAAATATTTTGAGCTCTCCCTCATATTTGAAGGACAGCTTTGCTGGATATAGGATTCTTGGTTGGTGGTTTTGCTCTTTCAGTATCTTAAATATATCACACCACTTCCTTCTTGCCTCCATGGTTTCTGCTGAGAGATCTGCATATAGTCTTATTAAGCTTCCTTTGTATGTAATGGATTGCTTTTTTCTTGCTGCTTTCAGGATTCTCTCTTTGTCTTTGACATTTGATAATCTGATTATTAAGTGTCTTGGCGTAGGCCTCTTCATATCTCTTCTGTTTGGAGTACGCTGCGCTTCTTGGATCTGTAATTTTATGTCTTTCATAAGAGATGGGAAATTTTCATTAATTATTTCCTCTATTATTGCTTCTGCCCCCTTTCCCTTCTCATCTCCTTCTGGGACACCAATGATACGTACATTATTGTACTTTCTTTCATCCTTGAGTTCCCGGAGACGTTGCTCATATTTTTTCTTTCTTTTCTCTATCTGCTCCTTTGCATGTAGGCTTTCAGGTGTTTTGTTCTCCAGTTCCTGAGTGTTTTCTTCTGCCTCTTGAGATCTGCTGTTGTATGTTTCCATTGTGTCTTTCATCTCTTGTGTTGTGCCTTTCATTTCCATAGATTCTACTAGTTGTTTTTTTGAACTTTTGATTTCTGCCATATATATGCCCAGTGTTTCCTTTACAGCCTCTATCTCTTTTGCAATATCTTCTCTAAACTTTTTGAATTGATTTAGCATTAGTTGTTTAAATTCCTGTATCTCCACAGTTGAAGTGTATGTTTGTTCCTTTGACTGGGCCATAACTTTGTTTTTCTTAGTGTAGGTTGTGATTTTCTGTTGTCTAGGCATGGTTTCCATGGTTATCCAAATCAGGTTTTCCCAGACCAGAACAGGCTCAGGTCCCAGAGGGAAGAAATATTCAGTATCTGGTTTCCCTGAGGATGTGTCTTAGAAAATTGCTCCACCCTGTGATGCCTCAGGTCACTGTGCTTTTCTGCCCAGCAGGTGACGCCTGTTAGCCTATAATTCTTGACTGGTGTGAGGAGGTATGGCCATGTTCCCCCAGGCTCTGGGGTCTGGTTCTGAATGGAAAGGGCCTCACCCCTTTCCTCCTAGAGAAGACAGACACCCCAGGTGGAGGTCATTAGCATTTCAGTGGTCTCTCTCTCTCTGCTTGTGCTGTCTCCACCCTTCCCGGAGTCACAGCCCTGGAAACTGAAAATGACTGGGGCTTTCTCCACTGAGCCGAAAAAGAAACAGATAGTCCCCTTCAGACCCAGTCCAAGGCGACCCTCCGGCTCTCCAAGGTCAGTCGTCACCCAAAGCCTCTGTCTGTTTTTTGGGGATGCGTACCTGTAGTGAGCAGTTCACACTCGCTACTTAAAACCCCAGTTGGAGCTCAGCTGAGCTGTATTTGCTTGCTGGGAGAGAGCTTCTCTCTGGCACCACGAGGCTTTGCAGCTCAGGCTATGGGGGGGCGGGGTCTCACGACTTGGATCTGCAGGTTTTACTTACAGATTTTATGCTGTGTTCTCGGGCATTCATCCCAATTCAGGTTGGTGTATGATGAGTGGATGGTCTCGTTTGTCCCCCCACAGTTATTCTGGATTATTTACTAGTTGTTTCTGGTTTTTTGTAGTTGTTCCTGGGGGACTACTTAGCTTCCACTCCTCTCTATACCTCCATCTTGCCCTGGCTCCATAGATAGTCCCAAATTAAGTTTTGATTGAGGTTAAACCTCTTAGGTTGCTTAAAGTATTAACCCCTGTAAAGTTCCTCTTGTTATTTTCCTTTCTCCCTTTGTCTTTATGATTTTTCTTTTTGTTTTTGTTCTTTATTCTGCAGCCGGAGGAACAAAGTGTGAGAGAACAGAATAATTTATTTAATCTAGAAGACAACTGTAATAACGTAAAAAAAAAAATACCAAAACACTGAAGAATATCTGCGCTCTAATCTCAAGACATGGATTCTATACTTTTGGCTTTTTTTTTTTTTTTTTTTAATTAAACTCAGTTTTATTGAACTCTTGGCTTTTAATAGATAGCACTGAAGGGAGTTGTAAACATGTGAATGAATTTGAGTGAATTGTTGAATATTTATTGAAGGCCTTCTATGAAATAAACAAAATATATACTAAAATTCAGCCATTGTTGAGTTTCATTTATCTCAAACTGCAGTTAATATAATAAGTTCTGTGAAACATTTGTAAAATGAACGTTTGTGGGTCAAAGTGCCAGATGAGGACTAGAAGTTGAAGAATCTTAGATTTCTGTTTGATCGATGACCTATTATAGCTGTAAGCAAATCACCTTAGTACTTAGAACTTGTCCATTGTCCATTTTTTGAAGGTCAAAATTTTTTTTAGAGGCACTGAAGTTTCTTCTCGAATCTGCTTTCACTTGGATTCAGGACCTGACGTAGGTTGTCCTTCATCTTAACAGTTAATCCTGGAAAATAGTTTTGTCAGCTTTATAGTTTTTATTCTCCTTAGCCTTTCAGCAGAAACAAGATTGATTATTCATTAGTCACTAATATTAATGAACAACTGGAATGATATACCTGGTTTCACTTTCTTTACTTGTATGAATGTCTAAATTAATCAGATTTCCTATTACCAGTTAGTGCTAGATATCCAGTTATAAACCGTCAGACTTAAAGTTAAAACTGCTAGTGTTACCTCTTATATAACACTTTGTTAATGTGATACTGAAAGCAGCAATGCCTTTAGTTTACATAATTTGTTTAATTCACTTTTGCATACATTATTTGATTTGATCTTTATAGGCAAAGCAGGTCTTATTTTGTAGAATGGATCAGGAAATTCAGACCCAAAGGCATTGTGATTTACTTAGTCATGTAGGTGGTGAATGGTAGAGTTATTTGATTTGGGGCTTTAATCAGGTCCTTATTCGTTTTTGGTTCTTTCTTCTCTTCCATGCCATCTTTCTCCCTCCAATAACACTTAATTTTGTTTGGAGAGTTTAAAGGCTCTCAATTAATTGTAGACATAATAGCTATAGCTGTAATGTTTGGCCTCCTATCCAAATATGGATCATTTTAAAGGACTGATCCCTTTCTTCCCCTTTACCCAACTTCACCTTGTTCATGGAAAATTATTTGTGAAAAGACAGGTTTTTTTATAACCTTATACTTAGTCATTCAGTTGACTATTTGATTAGTCATAAAATATTGATGGATATGTTTTTTTTGTTTGTTTGTTTGTTTGTTTGTGCCAGTAGTTGGTTTCTTTTTATTGTATAAAGATAACATAATTTGTCCATTTACTTGTTGGTGGACATTTAGATCATTTCCAGTTTGGGGCTGTTATGAATATTCTTATAAGATTATTTTGTGGACATACATTTTTATATCTTTTGCATAAATGCCTAGTAGTCAGGTCACAGAGTACGTATATGCTTTACTTTATAAAAAACTGCCAATTTTCCATCAAGATCATACCATGTTACACTCCCAGCATCAGTGTGAGAGAGTTCCGGTTGCTCCAAGTCCTCAGCAACACTGGTATCATAAGTTTTTTTTTTTTTTTTAAATCTCCATTTTATTGAGATATATTCACATACCACACAGTCATACAAAACAAATCATACATTCGATTGTTCACAGTACCATTACATAGTTGTACATTCATCACCTAAACCAATCCCTGACAACTTCATTAGCACACACACAAAAATAACAAGAATAATAATTAAAGTGAAAAAGAACAATTAAAGTAAAAAAGAACATTGGGTGCCTTTGTTTGTTTCCTTCACCTATTTTTCTACTCATCCATCCATAAACTGGACAAAGGGGAGTGTGGTCCTTATGGCTTTCCCAATCCCATTGTCACCCCTCATAAGCTACATTTTTATACAATTGTCTTCGAGATTCATGGGTTCTGGGCTGTAGTTTGATAGTTTCAGGTATCTACCACCAGCTACCCCAATTCATTAGAACCTAAAAAGGGTTGTCTAAATTGTGTGTAAGAGTGCCCACCAGAGTGACCTCTCGGCTCCTTTTGGAATCTCTCTGTCACTGAAGCTTATTTCATTTCCTTTCAAATCCCCCTTTTGGTCAAGAAGATGTTCTCCATCCCATGATGCCGGGTCTACATTCCTCCCCGGGACTCACATTCCACGTTACCAGGGAGATACACTCCCCTGGGTGTCTGATCCCACGTAGCGGGGAGGGCAGTGATTTCACCTTTCAAGTTGGCTTAGCTAGAGAGAGAGGGCCACATCTGATCAACAAAGAGGCATTCGGGAGGAGGCTTTTAGGCACAATTATAGGGAGGCCTAGCCTCTCCTTTGCAGCAACAGTCTTCCCAAGGGTAAATCCTGTGGTAGAGAGCTCAACCCGTCAAACCACCAGTCCCCTATGTCTGTGGTCATGTTAGCAACCATCGAGGTGGGGTAGGCCAATACCCATGCATTCTCCACAGGGGCTCTACATATTTTTTCCTTGAGTTTTTTTTTTTTTTTTTTTTTTTTTAAACTTTCATACAGTTGATTTAAAAAAAAAAAGTTAAAAAAACAAACAAAAAATAATTAAAAAAAACATTCAATAAAAGAACATTTCAAAGAGACCATAACAAGGGAATAAGAAAAAAACAACTAATCTAAGATAACTACTTTATTTCCAACATGTTCCTACTCTACCCCAAGAAAGTTACCTAATATAGCAACATTTCTGTGAACTTGTTCCTACTATACCCATCAGAAATTAACAGACCATAGTCATTCCTGGGCATTCCCAGAACATTAAATTTACCCACAATAGCTTATCTGTTCTTCTTGGATTATTGTTCCCCTTCCTTAATTGCTCTCTATTGCTAGTTCCCCTACATTCTACATTATAAACCATTTGTTTTACATTTTTCAAAGTTCACATTAGTGGTAGCATATAATATTTCTCTTTTTGTGGCTGGCTTATTTCGCTCAGCATTATGTCTTCAAGGTTCATCCATGTTGTCATATGTTTCACAAGATCATTCCTTCTTACTGCCATGTAGTATTCCATTGTGTGTATATACCACATTTTATTTATCCACTCATCTGTTGAAGGACATTTGGGTTGTTTCCATCTCTTGGCAGTTGTGAATAATGCTGCTGTGAACATTGGCGTGCAGATATCTGTTCGTGTCACTGCTTTCCGATCTTCCGGGTGTATACCGAGAAGTGCAATCGCTGGATCGAAGGGTAACTCTATATCTAGTTTTCTAAGGAACTGGCAGACTGACTTGGAGAGTGGCTGAACCATTATACAGTCCCACCAACAATGAATAAGAGTTCCAATTTCTCCACATCCTCTCCAGCATTTGTAGTTTCCTGTTTGTTTAATGGCAGCCATTCTAACCGGTGTGAGATGGTATCTCATTGTGGTCTTAATTTGCATCTCTCTAATAGCTAGTGAAGCTGAACATTTTTTCATGTGTTTCTTGGCCATTTGTATTTTGTCTTCAGAGAACTGTCTTTTCATATCTTTTGCCCATTTTATAATTGGGCTGTCTGTACTATTGTCATTGAGTTGTAGGATTTCTTTATATATGCAAGATATCACTCTTTTGTCAGATACGTGGTTTCCAAAAATTTTTTCCCATTGAGATGGCTGCCTCTTTACCTTTTTGAGAATGCCCTTGAGGTACAGAAACTTCTAAGCTTGAGGAGTTCCTGTTTATCTACTTTTTCTTTTGTTGCTTGTGCTTTGGGTGTAAAGTCTAGGAAGTGGCCGCCTAATGCAAGGTCTTGAAGATGTTTTCTTGCATTATCTTCTAGGAGTTTTATGGTACTTTCTTTTATATTGAGATCTTTGGTCCATTTTGAGTTAATCTTTGTGTAGGGTGTGAGGTGGGGTCCTCTTTCATTCTTTTGGATATGGATATCCAACTCTCCCAGCCCCATTTGTTGAAAAGACCATTATGACCCAGTTCAGTGACTTTGGGGGCCTTATCAAAGATCAGTCGGCCATAGATCTGGGGGTCTATCTCCAAATTCTCAATTCGATTCCATTGATCTATATGTATATCTTTGTGCCAGTACCATGCTGTTTTGACAACTGTGGCTTTATAATAAGCTTCAAAGTCAGAGAGTGTAAGTCATCCCACTTTGTTTTTCTTTTTTTAGAGTGTGTTTAGCAATTCGAGGCATCTTCCCTTTCCAAATAAATTTGATAACTAGCTTTTCCAAGTCTGCAAAGTAGGTTGTTGGAATTTTGATTGGGATTGCATTGAATCTGTAGATGAGTTTGGGTAGAATCGACATCTTAATGACATTTAGCCTTCCTATCCTTGAACATGGAATATTTTTCCATCTTTTAAGGTCCCCTTCTATTTCTTTTAGTAGAGTTATGTAGTTTTCTTTGTATAGGTCTTTTACATCTTTGGTTAAGTTTATTCCTAGGTTCTTGATTTTTTTAGTTGCTATTGAAAATGGTATCTTTTTCTTAGTGTCTCTTCAGTTTGTTCCTTTGTAGCATATAGAAACATCACTGACTTATGTGCATTAATCTTGTATCCCGCTACTTTGCTAAATTTGTTTATTAGCTCTAGTAGCTGTATTGTCGATTTCTCGGGGTTTTCCAGATGTAAGATCATATCGTCTGCAAACAATGACAGTTTTACTTCTTCCTTTCCAATTTGGATGCCTTTTATTTCTTTGTCTTGCCGGATTGCCCTGGCTAGCACTTCCAGCACAATGTTGAATAACAGTGGTGACAGCGGGCATCCTTGTCTTGTTCCTTATCTTAGAGGGAAGGCTTTCAGTCTCTCACCATTGAGTACTATGCTGGCTGTGGGTTTTTCATATATGCTCTTTATCATGTTGAGGAAGTTTCCTTTAATTCCTACCTTTTGATGTGTTTTTATCAAAAATGGATGTTGGATTTTGTCAAATGCTTTTTCAGCATCTATTGAGATGATCATTTGATTTTTTCCCTTTCAAATTGTTAATGTGTTGTAATACATTGATTGATTTTCTTATGTTGAACCATCCTTGCATGCCTGGAATGAACCCCACTTGGTCATGGTGTATGATTTTTTTAATATGCCTTTGGATTCGATTTGCAAATATTTTGTTGAGGATTTTTGCATCTATATTCATTAGGGAGATTGGCCGGTAGTTTTCCTTTCTTCTAGCATCTTTGCCTGGTTTTGGTATTAGATTGATGTTAGCTTCATAAAATGAGTTAGGTAGTGTTCCATTTTCTTCAGTGTTTTGAAAGAGTTTAAGTAAGATTGGTATCAGTTCTTTTTGGAAAGTTTGGTAGAATTCTCCTGTGAAGCCATCTGTCCCTGGGCATTTATTTGTGGGAAGATTTTTGATGACTGATTGGATCTCTTTGCTTGTGATGGGTTGGTTGAGGTCTTCTGTTTCTTCTCTGGTCAGTCTAGGTTGTTCATATGTTTCCAGGAAATTGTCCATTTCCTCTACATTCTCCAGTTTGTTGCCATACAGTTGTTCATAGTATCCTCTTACAATTTTTTAAATTTCTTCGGGATCTGCAGTTATGTCACCTTTTTTGTTCATTATTTTGTTTATATGGGTCTTCTCTCTTTTTGATTTTGTCAGTCTAGCTAGGGGCTTGTCAATCTTGTTCATCTTCTCAAAGAACCAACTTTTGGGGATATTTATCCTCTCTATTGCTTTTTTGTTCTCTGTGTCATTTATTTCTGCTTTAATCCTTGTTATTTCTTTTCTTCTACTTGGTTTAGGATTGGTTTGCTGTTCATTTTCTAGCTTCTTCAGTTGATCCATTAGTTCTTTGATTTTGGCTCTTTCTTCCTTTTTAATATATCCGTTTAGTGCTATAAATTTCCTCCTCAGCACCGCTTTTGCTGCATCCCATAGGTTTTGGTATGTTGTGGTCTCATTTTCGTACATCTCTATATATTTAGCAATTTCTCTTGCTATTTCTTCTTTAACCCACTGATTGTTTAGGAGTGTGTTGTTTAACCTCCAGGTATTTTCTGTCTCTGATGGTTATTGACTTCTAATTGTATTCCATCATGGTCAGAGAATGTGCTTTGAATAACTTCAATCTTTTTAAATTTATTGAACCTTGTTTTATGTCCCAGCATATGATCTATTCTGGAGAAAGTTCCATGAACACTAGAGAAGTATGTGTATCCTGGTGATTTGGGATGTAATGTTCTATATATGTCTGTTAAATCTAATTCATTTATCAGATTGTTTAGGTTTTCAATTTCCTTATTGGTCTTCTGTCTGGTTGATCTATCTATAGGAGAGAGTGATGTGTTGAAGTCTCCCACAATTATTCTGGAAACATCAATTGCTTCCTTTAGTTTTTTTTTTGTTTGTTTGTTTGTTTTCCATTTTTATTGAGATTGTTCAGATACCATACAATTATCCAAAGATCCAAAGTGTACAATCACTTGCCCCTGGGTACCCTCATACAGCTGTGCATCCATCACACTTAATTTTTGTTCAATTTTTAGAAACTTTTCATTACTCCAGACAAGAAATAAAGTGAAAGATGAAAAAATAAAAAAAGAAAAGGAAACTCTAAACCTCCCGTATCTCTAACCAACCCCCCTCAATTGTTGACTCCTAGTATTTATATAGTACGTTTGTTACTCTTTATGAAAAAATGTTGAAATACTACTAACTGTAGTATATAGTTTGTAATAGGTATATAGTTCCTCCCTATATGCCCCTCTATTCTTAACTTCTAATTGTATTGTCATACATTTGTTCTGGTTCATGAAGTGATTTCTAGTATTTGTACAGTTGATCATGGACATTGCCCACCATAGGATTCAGTTTTATACATTTCCATCTTTTGACCTCCACCTTTCCTTCTGGTGACATATATGACTCTGAGCTTCCCCTTTCCACCTCATTCACACACCATTCGGCACTGTTAGTTATTCTCACATCTTGCTACCAACACCCCTGTTCATTTCCAAACATTTAAGTTCATCCTAATTGAACATTCTGCTCATACTAAGCAAGAGCATCTACATTTCTTCCACAAGGCAGGAGGGAAAGTCAAAGAAGGTAGAGAGGCAAAAGAAAGAGGAAAAAAAAAATGACAGCTAGGAAGCAGCAAAAGGAAAAATAACCTTAAATCAAAGTAGAATAAAGAATCAGACAATACCACCAATGTCAAGTGGCTAACATGCCTCCCCTATCCCCCTCTGTTATCTGCATTCACCTTGGTATATCACCTTTGTTACATTAAAGGAAGCATAATACAATGATTCTATTAGTTACAGTCTCTAATTTATGCTGATTGCATCCCTCCCCCAATGCCTCCCCATTTTTAACACCTTGCAAAGTTGACATTTGCTTGTTCTCCCTTGTAAAACAACATATTTGTACATTTTATCACAACTGTTGAATACTCTAGATTTCACCAAGTTACACAGTCCCAGTCTTTATCTTTCCTCCTTTCTTGTGGTGTCTCACATGCTCCCCATCTTCCTCTCTCAACCGTATTCATAGTTACCTTTGTTCAGTGTACTTACATTGTTGTGCTACCATCTCCCAAAATTGTGTTCCAAACCACACACTCCTGTCTTCTATCACCCTGTAGTGCTCCCTTTAGTATTTCCTGTAGGGCAGGTGTCTTGTTCACAAAGTCTCTCATTGTCTGTTTGTCAGAAAATATTTTGAGCTCTCCCTCATATTTGAAGGACAGCTTTGCTGGATACAGGATTCTTGGTTGGTGGTTTTTCTCTTTCAGTATCTTAAATATATCACACCACTTCCTTCTTGCCTCCATGGTTTCTGCTGAGAGATCCACACATAGTCTTTTTAAGCTTCCTTTGTATGTAATGGATTGCTTTTCTCTTGCTGCTTTCAGGATTCTCTCTTTGTCTTTGACATTTGATAATCTGATTATTAAGTGTCTTGGCGTAGGCCTCTTCATATCTCTTCTGTTTGGAGTACGCTGCGCTTCTTGAATCTGTAATTTTATGTCTTTCATAAGAGATGGGAAATTTTCATTAATTATTTCCTCTATTATTGCTTCTGCCCCCTTTCCCTTCTCTTCTCCTTCTGGGACACCAATGATACGTACATTATTATACTTTGTTTCATCCTTGAGTTCCCAGAGATGTTGCTCATATTTTTTCATTCTTTTCTCCATCTGCTTCTTTGCGTGTAGGCTTTCAGGTGTTTTGTTCTCCAGTTCCTGAGTGTTTTCTTCTGCCTCTTGAGATCTGCTATTGTATGTTTACATTGTGTCTTTCATCTCTTGTGTTGTGCTTTTCATTTCCATAGATTCTACTAGTAGGTTTTTTGAACTTTTGATTTCTGCTGTATACATGTCCAGTTCTTCCTTTACAACCTCTATCTCTTTTGCAATATCTTCTTAAACTTTTTGAACTGATTTAGCATTAGTTGTTTAAATTCCTGTATCTCAGTTGAAGTGTACGTTTGTTCCTTTGACTGGGCCATAACTTTGTTTTTCTTAGTGTAGGTTGTAATTTTCTGTTGTCTAGGCATGGTTTCCTTGGTTATCCAAATCAGGTTTTCTCAGACCAGAACAGGCTCAGGTCCCAGAGGGAAGAAATATTCAGTATCTGGTTTCCCTGCGGGTGTGTCTTAGAAAATTGCTCCACCCTGTGATGCCTCAGGTCATTGTGCTTTTCTGCCCAGAAGGTGATGCCTGTTAGCCTATAATTCTTGACTGGTGTGAGGAGGTATGGCCGTGTTCCCCCAGGCTCTGGGGTCTGGTTCTGAATGGAAAGGGCCCCACCCCTTTCCTCCTAGAGACGACCGGACCCCCCAGGTGGAGGTCATTAGCATTTCAATGGTCTCGCTCTCTGCTTGTGGTGTCTCCACCCTTCCCAGAGTCACAGCCCTGGAAACTGAAAATGACTGGGGCTTTCTCCACTGAGCCAAAAAAGAAACAGATGGTCCCCTTCAGACCCAGTCCAAGGCAACCCTCAGGCTCTCCCAGGTCAGTCGTCACCCAAAGCCTCTGTCTGTTTTTTGGGGCTGCATACCTGTAGTGAGCAGTTCACACTCGCTACTTAAAACCCCAGTTGGAGCTCAGCTGAGCTGTATTCGCTTGCTGGGAGAGAGCTTCTCTCTGGCACCACCCGGCTCCGCAGCTCGGGCTATGGGGGAGGGGGTCTCCCGACCTGGTTCCACAGGTTTTACTCACAGATTTTATGCTGTGTTCTCGGGCATTCCTCCCAATTCAGGCTGGTGTATGATGAATGGATGGCCTTGTTTGTCCCCCAGCAGTTATTCTGGATTATTTACTAGTTGTTTCTGGTTTTTTGTAGTTGTTCCAGGGGGACTCCTCAGCTTCCACTCCTCTCTATGCCGCCATCCTGCCCGACTCCGACTTCCTACTCTTTTAAGAGCCGGAGGATCTAATCACCTTTGAGGTATTGGCTGTCAGACTGGGTTTCTTGTGTGAAGTCATCATTTACAGTTCAGCCTTTGCATGTGCCAGTTGCAGGGTCAGAAAAAAAGATCGTGGCATCTCAAAACTAGAAGAACTAGAGTCTCGGGCAAGATGGCGGCATAGAGAGGAGTGGAAGCCAAGCAGTCCCCCTGGAACAACTCTCTGTGTAGAGGGAATCAATTGACCCAGATTTGGGTCCCGCCGCTCGCTCTCTTTCCTGGGGTGGGGGTGGGGGTGGGCAACTGAGCTTCTGCTCACAAACACGGGGCAAGGAGAGCGCTTCCTTTAGTTTTGCCAGTGTTTCTCTCATGTATTTTGTGGCACCTTAATTGTGTGCATAAACATTTATGATTCTTACTTCTTCTTGTTGAATTGCCCCTTTTATTAGTATGTAGTGGCCTTCTTTGTCTCTCAAAACATCCCTGCATTTAAAGTCTTTTTTATCTGAGATTAATATTGCTACATCTGCTTTCTTTTGGCTGTAGCTTGCATGAAATATTTTTTTCCATCCTTTCACTTTCAATTTCTTTGTGTCCCTGTGTCTAAGATGAGTCTCTTGTATGCAACATAGTGATGGTTCATTTTTTTAAATCCATTCTGCGAATCTATATCTTTTAATTGGGGAGTTTAATCCATTTACATTCAACGTTATAACCGTGAAGGCATTTCTTGAATCAGCCATCTTATCCTTTGGTTTATGTTTGTCATATATATTTTTCCCCCCTCTCTATTAATATCCTTTATTGTACCCATACCAAATCTCTTTAGTACTGAACCTTTCTCCAAGTCTCTCTCTCCTTTCTTTGTTTTTCTGTCTGTAGGGCTCCCTTGAGTATCTCCAGTAGGGCAGGTCTCTTGTTAGCAAATTCTCTCAGCATTTGTTTGTCTGTGAAAAATTTAAGCTCTCCCTCAAATTTGAAGGAGAGCTTTGCTGGATAAAGAATTCTTGTTTGGAAATTTTTCTCACTCAGAATTTTAAATATATCATGCCACTGCCTTCTCGCCTCCACGGTGGCTGCTGAGTAGTCACTACTTAGTCTTATGCTGTTTCCTTTGTATGTGGTGAATTGCTTTTCTCTTGCTGCTTTCAGAACTTGCTCCTTCTCTTCTGTGTTTGACAGTGTGATCAGAATATGTTTTGGAGTGGTTTTATTTGGATTTATTCTATTTGGAGTTCTCTGGGCATTTATGATTTGTGTATTTATGGTGTTTAAAAGATTTGGGAAGTTTTCCCCAACAATTTCTTTGAATACTCTTCCTAGACCTTTACCCTTTTCCCCTTCTGGAACACCAATGAGTCTTATATTTGGAAGTTTTATATTATCTGTCATATCCCTGACATCCATTTCGATTTTTTCTATTTTTTTCCCCATTCTTTCTTTTGTGCTTTCATTTTCCGTTCTGTCATCTTACAGGTCACTGATTCGTTGTTCACCTTCTTCTAGTCTTGTACTATGACTATGAGTATCCAGAATCTTTTTAATTTAGTCAACAGTTTCTTTAATTTCCATAAGATCTTGTATTTTTTAATTTAGTCTTGCAATGTCTTCTTTATGCTCTTCTAGGGTCTTCTTGATATCCTTTGTATCCCGTACTATGGTCTCATTGTTCATCTTTAGTTCTTTGCTTAGTTGCTCTAGGGACTGTGTCTCTTCTGATCTTTTGATTTGGGTGTTTGGGCTTGGGTTATCCATATCGTCTGGTTTTTTTATATTCTTTAGAATTTTCTGTAGTTTTTGGCCTCTTGGCATTTGCTTAACTTTATAGGGTTCTTTTAGGATTTGTAGACAATTGAAGTCCTTATGTCTAATTTATCAGATCTACAGCTTCGTGGAGTACACTTTCTCTAACTAACCAGCAGGTGGCATCCACGAGCCACCTGTTCTCCACAAGCCAGTTCTCCCCTGCTTTGCCTTTGTGGTGAGTGGGGGAGTGAGTCTTGTGGGGTCCAATTTGTGTACCAAGCTTGTGTGTGTAGTTGGTGTTGCCCGCCCTGTATATGGGGCGTGTGTCTGGGCGGTCAGGGAAGGAGGGTGGCTCTAACAATCAAATCTCCCTGGTGTTCCTGGAGTTTTAAAGCTGCTGCCGTAGTCTAATCCTTCAGTTCAGTCCTGCCACAGGTTGTCTCTGCCACTGACCCACAAGTCCTTGGTATTGGTGTATGGCCCCTGAGACTTGCGAGTGGGTCCCTCTTTCAGGCCGTGCACCCCCTGGTCCTCTGTTGAGGGATGGCTGTGCTATGTCACAGGTGAGTGCCATCCCTCCAGGGCGGTTCTGGGCTGCTTGGCTGTGTAGGGAGGCTCCCAGTCTGCTGAAATGATGGCTGAATGGGGCTTTGTTAGTTCACACTGCTCCACCTTCCTAACTCTGGGACAACCAGCTGAGGGTGCAGGGAAGGCTAATGTCCACACCCAGTTTTGTGGTGTGTGCTTGTTATTTGAAGCACTTCCGTCACACTGGGTTGTGTGGGGCAGCTCTGGGCTATGGGGCTGGCGATGGGCAGGAGTGTTTCCTGTCCACCAGGATGATGGCTGTGAGCAGACACCCCCCTTTTCTTGGGAAGTTGTGGTGTTTAGTGAATTTTCTCAGCCACTGGATTATTGCCTTTTGTCTCAGAGCTCTCTTAGTTCTGCTCTTGTCTTGACCTGCCCAAATTGCACGTCTTTGAGGCTTTCTGTATTGGGCTTCTCAGAGTAATTGTTTTAGAAACAGAAAAAAAAGATAAAAGAAAAAGCCCTCCTTGCAAATCTAATGGGTTATTGAAATGCTAAGAGACAAAGCAATTAGGGCCATTAAGGAAAGATCCAGGGGGCAGAGAGATCAGTTTTTCTTCGGGATTTGCATATGAGCCTCAGGGCCTGAGCGCTGCCCTTCCCCTTTCTATGTTCACCAGAACTCCAAAAAGCCTCCGCTTTTATTTTTGAGTTTTTCTTGCTGTTTTTTGCTATGCCTATTTCCTCTCTGCTGGGCTGGCTGCTCTCAGATTCTCTGGTGTCTGGTCTCAGTCTATCTATGGTTGGAGTTTGGATCAGTAGAATGAGTTTCTGATAAGGGCTGCCACTGCAATTCTCCCTTCACCTTCCCGGAGCTGACAGCCCCTCCTCCCACGGGACTGAGCCTGGCAGGGAGGGGCGCGGGTCCCCTGGCTGCAAAAACTTACAGATTTCGCTCATCTCAGCAGTTCGACATGTTCATGGGTGTTGTATGAAGTATGCCCAAAGTCAGATTGCTCTGTGGTGTCCAGTCCACACAGTTCCTGGCTTTCTACCTACTTTCCTGGAGGAGTAACTAAAACATACAGCTCACCAATCCACCATCTTGCCCTGCCTCTTAATGGATATGTTTTTATGACTTTAGAATGGGCAGGTTGTTTTCCAGATGATCACAATTTGAACATTACAAGGTTAAAGAATATTCCTATTCATCGCTGGCATAATTCAATGAGGGAAATGTGTGTGTTGCTTTCTACTGTGTATTGTATACAAATGTTATTAGCCCTGCTTGTTTTGATCAGATACTGTTGTTCTTTCTTATCTTCATGGTGTCTCTTTTTTTCCTTTGTTTTTCTTAACTTTTTAATTTTTTAAATATTAAGATTTGAAAATAAGCATATAAACAAACTGTTAGGATTTCTGGATTCTTGATTGTGTTCAAGATCTTCCTGAGTTGAGCAGGAAATAAATTGTAAGTGGGAACAAATGAGAGTCTGAGGAGAATGTGAGTGGGAGAGTTAAAAACTGAAGATGACCATGGTCTTGGACATGCTGGTGCAGATGATGAGTAAAAGGAATAACTGAAAGAGACCAAAGAAATGAAGAGTAAAGAAAGGATTGGTTCTAGTTTGGACTTGAATACTTACAAACTAACTGAAATCTTAAGAGTCTTACCTTAAGTAGAAGACCTCACTAAGTTTTATGTATTCCCATCATTGTGTGCCCATTGTTACCTCATCAGACTGAAGAGTGCTCAGTGAAAGAATCTGACCTTTAAAAGGCCTCCTCTGGAGCTTAGGTTTTTATGGAAGTTGATAGAAAACAGGTTTTATTTCTCTTTGGTTTTGGAGGGAGATATGCTTCAGAATTTAGGTAGAGGTATAGTGCTCTGAGTTAGAAAATTAAATTCAGCCTAATCAGATAATTTAGTCCTTGTGTCTTTGACTAGAATATAGTCATAGAAAGATGAGGCGCTGTCTGAATCTAATTTGAGAGAGAGAGGAAGGAAGAAAAGAGAAGAATGAATGGCACCAGGGAAATTGATAAAGCTGGGCTGTAAAGCTGAGACTAGTGTTTGAAAATTCTATTTAATGACAGTATTTCACCTTCATGATATACATATATATGTATGTATCCTTTATTTTATTCAAATTCTGTGCATTTGTGGTCTTTAAAAAAGGAAGAAGGGGGAGAGAGAAAGGAAGCCCAATTCAAAAACAAGATAAACATCTCTGTGGGCTGGATACAGAATAGAAATCCAGGGAGTAGGGCAGAAACCACAAGCCTGATGAACTGGTTTGAGAAGCAGGCAGAGATAGGGATTCAAACGGAGTAAAACAACTGCAGGTAGGTTACTGCTTGAAATCAGAGGCTGGCTTTTGTACCCATTAAGGAATGTTAGAAAATAGCTGCTTACTTCTGCCTGGGTGTACGGCTTATGTGAAGCTGTGTGTTCAGGGAGGTGGGAGCATACTGACTGCCATTTAAGAGCACCTCAGATTGGTTGCACTCTTGGTGACAGAAACTGAAATACCTAAAGTGTCACCATAGGCCCAGAGCACTAAGCCATCAGTATTTGACCTGGTCCTGGGCCAGGCATCCCCAGAGTCTACATGGAGGCAGCTGTAGAAGTACTAGACAGAGAAGGATGAGCATAGATCAGGAGGAAATAAAACCCATGCAAAATAATACCCTTCTTTCAAGATGAGTTCTGCCAACCAAAACTAGAAACAATGAGAAGAAAGCTAATAATATCAAAGAGAGCTAATATAATCAAATTTGGGAATGAATTCACTACAGATGAAATAAAAATAATAGAATAATGTGAGTTGTATAAAATACTTTAAAATAGCTCAGAGAGATGAGGGAAAAAATAACATACTTAAGAACACCAAATGAAACACGAACAGGCAAAAATCAAATAAGAACAGGTAGATATAAAAGAACTATTTAGAAGTCTTAGAGATGAAAAATAATCATTAATATAAATATGCATTATGCAATTTAAACCATTAGTTCTAAAGAGCATATACCCACAATCCTATCCTAATTTATCATCAATTTCAGTGTTCTTTCAGTCCTTTTCTGTAGGTATGCATTTGCTTTATTTCTATATGTATGCACTGACATAATATTGTATTCTTCTCCTGTACTTGATATGAAGCATTTTTATGTTGCTATTATTTTTAATGATTGTATAATATAGAGTTTGACAGACTAATTTAATCATTCCCTTATTTTTCATTTCCTTATTTTTCAGTAATATAAATAATTCTGAATATAAGTTTTGGGTTTTTGTTTCCCTAGGATAAATTCTTCAGAAGTGGGGTTATTGAATTAAAAATATAAACGTTTTTATGGTTTTTAAAATGCCATTGCCTAATTCAGTTGACAGTGGGCAGGGTGGGATACAGACGAAATAAAGTTGGGCATGAACTGATACTTGGTGAAGCTACATGGTGGTTACATGGGAGTTTATAATCCTGTTTTCTCTACTTCAGGTTAATTACAATATTTTTCATAATAAAAAATTAAAATGCTGTTGTCAGTGTACATTAAGAACCTTAGTGTTCCTACCCATTTACCCAGTAATTCCAGTTTGGAGGAATGTGTCCTAAGGAATAACCCTAAAATCAGGAAGATTTATTTATTAAAGATGTTCACTACATTACTTTCTGGTTATATTATATTTTATGTATTGAAGTAATTTCAATATTAGGTAGTGTAATCTGGTGATCTTTTTTTCTGGTGTGTCTAGACTTCCAGGGAAATGGAATTTGTAATTTTATAGTTTAAAAGGACTATGGGAAACAGCTATTCATCTCCCTAATTTTACAAAAATATGAAAGCCTAGAGAAGTTACGGCCTGTTCATCCTAAACAATGAGTTGGTGCCAGAGTTGAGACTAGAGGCTGAGATCAAGTCTTTTTTTTTTTCACCTTCACTCTACTACCTTTTCTATTAAGCACCTTAGTTAAATTTGGAATGAGAACAAAGAACTTTCTTCTGGTTAACATTAAAGACTCTTTTCTTACCATAAATTATGTGCTTTGTGGAGGTTTATTTCTTACTGGAGTACTAAATTGCAGCTATTATATTTAGTGGAAAAAATCTATTTCTTGTTCATTTGTATATATTTTTAAATTTAGAAGCACACAGAATTTAAAGTATTGTTGCCTTCTTTAGTTAGAGTAAAAAGTGATCAGATTTTGACCACTATTTTGCCTAACAGGAAGCCTGCAGACCTGCAGAACTTGGCTCCCGGGACCCACCCACCATTTATAACTTTCAACAATGAAGTCAAAACGGATGTAAATAAGATTGAGGAATTTCTTGAAGAAGTCTTATGCCCTCCCAAGTGAGTATCAAAGAAAATATTCGTGGGAATATTGCCAGTTCTTTGAAGCTTTGTCTTATCTGGCCCTTTCTTCTGATGCTACTTAAGTTATTTCACAGTGTTTGTTAATATGGAATAACTAGAACACTATTCTAAGATTACTTATAATTATTGTATATAGATGTCAGAATTGGCTTCTGGCTAGGCTAATAAGCCATACTAAGAAAGGTGGGAATTCAGCCAAGCAGTAGAGAATATGGTAAAAGCAGGAGAGACTGGTTATTTGAGGGATATAGGTCCCAAACTGAAGCCAGCAGCCAGAAAGTTTAAGCAAATGTTTGGTGCAGGATGTTGGGGATTTGCTGTCAGGCCATTTTAAAGATAACTTCCTGATGACTTTTAGACTGTGTCCCTGGCGTGTCTTTTAAGGTGTTCAGGTCCCCATCTCCTGTGTATTTGCCCACATGACTAATGATTTTAAAGTGCTTGTAATTTTCCTATATGTGAAGTAGGGTTGAGGAATAGCTTTATGTACTATGATAAATTGTAGATATGTAGTTTTGCATCATCCTGTAATCCTAGCATAGGTTCAAAGCATTATTGGTCTCTCTCTTTTTTTTAAATCCTCTTTTAAATTTTTATCCTGTCATTATCTCCTTAATTTCTGTGTGGTCAATAGTTATATCCCCTCTCCCATTCTGATTTTATTTATTTTCATCCTTCCTCTTTTTTCTTTGTCAGCCTAGGTAAGTGTCCATCTATTAAACATTTTTTAATCAAAATGTTTTCAGTTTCAGTCTTTTCCTCTGATCCAACCCTTTCTTGCTAGTTAACTTGATTTCACCCTCTATGTTCATTTCCCAGGAATGGGATTATTGGATTGGAGGGTCCTAAAATAGTCACCAAGTATTCATTCATTCATTTGCTCTGAAGTTACTGGGCAACAAAGCACTGTGGATACAGTAGTGAATAAAAACACAGTTCCTGCCCTCAGGAAGCACAGTCAGGTGCAGGTGGTGGGTGGGATTGGAAAATGAGTTGACTCAGCAAAGCCTTTAGAGAATAGATAACCCTTGAACTGAGCTTTAATTAAAAAAAGAGAAAAGGCAGCATTCAGTAGGTGACCCAAGGACCGACATTCCAGGCAGAAGAATCATTTGGAACATATAGTGTTTCTTTTGGGAACCTAAAGGTATCCATTGAGTGTGCTGGAGCATGGCGTGCAGGGTTGGGAACAGTAGGCAGGAAGACAGAAGTCTGAGTGATGATGCTTCTGTCTACAACTAGTCCCTCTTCTACTGTGAACAGAACTGTCCTCTGTTTAGCAATCTGATGCTAAGTCTAAAACTTCATTTTCTTAATCCTTTTTTACTCTGTACTCTAAAAGCTTATCCTTTACCTTCCTTCCTGTCCTTCCCAGAGCCTCAAACTTTTTTCTTTATTTTATTTTATTGATTGATTGATTTTTTTAATTCAATTTTATTGAGATATATTCACATACCATACAATCATCCAAAGTGTACATTCGTTTACAGTACCATCATATAGTTGTGCATTCATCACCCCAATCTATATTTGAACATTTTCCTTGTACCAGAAAAAGTGAAAATTAGAATAAAAAAATAAAAGTAAAGAACACCCAACCCCGCCCCCACACACACCCTATTTTTCGTTTAGTTTTTGTCCCCATTTTTCTACTCATCCATCCATACACTGGATAAAGGGAGTGTGAACAATAAGGCTTTCACAATCACATTGTCACTTCTTGTAAGCTACATTGCTATACAATCATCTTCAAGAGTCAATGCAACTGGCTTTCAGTTTGATAGTTTCAGGTGTTTATTTCTGGCTATTCCAATGCATTAAAACCTCAAAAGGGTTATCCATATAGTGCATAAGAGTGCCCACCAGAGTGACCTCTCGACTCCATTTGGAATCTCTCAGCCAGTGAAACTTTATTTTGTTTCCTTTCAGCCAAGATGTTCTTAATCCCATGATGTTGGGTCCAGATTCATCCTTGGGAGTCATATCCTGCGTCAGTCAGACTTCTGTTGTCCAAGGGTGTTAACCTCCTTGTGTCCTCAGTAAAGGTGCATCTCCAGACCAATGTTAAAGTTATACCTTGACTTTTTTTCTTGGGCCATGTATATAATTAGAATACCAAGAAATCAAAACTGGGTTTTTAAAAATAAATAAATGGAAGCTTTATACACTTTAGTAAGGATCTATTGTGAACATGCATTCAACTTAGTGAATATTACTTTTGAGAGATTGGGTGCATGATGGAACCTACTTGATCCCCCTTTTGATTTCTAAAAGTTTGTTGACTTGCCCTTGGACACTAATTTAAAGTGATCTTCCTCTAATGTAACTATAGATCATTTACCAACGCTCCACCATAAATGGTGAAAGCAATTTGAAACTATTTTCTTTTAGATCATTGTCTGAAATGCTTATTATCTAAATCTTTCAGGAATTTAAGTTTCTAACATCAGTGTGCTGGTAATATATATAAAACTTAAGTAACACGGACATTTTCTCAATTTTTCTTCTAACCTTCAACAGCAACAAAAAAAATCAAGAATTTTCATTATTCCTTCTGAGACAGTAAACATTAAGAGAAATATTAGAGCTAATGTAAAAACATTGTAGATTTTTGGCTTCTAGTACTCTCTAAGACACCATAGCTTTGGATTGGACCTTGAAAATAAACATTTTCACTTTACTTTTTATATATAGAAATTTCAGCCCACTTAATTTTTGGGGGACATATTCTTACAGATGCTATAACCAGAGATGGTTATTCCTTTCAGTTTTGATTAAATACTTTGTATTAGGAAGTATTCACATTGTGCTAAATTCTCTCTGGAGGTATTTTTCTTGTTTTTGTGTTGTAGTTTATAGTTTGACGAGAGTTTCTAAATACATTTTTTAAAAAAATTCATTTTATTGAGATATATTCACATACCATGCAGTCATACAAAACAAATCGTACCTACGATTGTTTGCAGTACCATTACATAGTTGTGCATTCATCACCAAAATCAATCCCTGACATCTTCATTACCACACACACAAAAATAACAAGAATAATAATTAATGTGAAAAAAGAGCAATTAAAGTGAAAAAGAACACTGGGTGCCTTTGTTTGTTTGTTTGTTTGTTTCCTTCCTCCATTTTTGTACTAATCCATCCATAAACTAGACACAGGGGAATGTGGTCCATATGGCTTCCCCAATCCCATTGTCACCCCTCATAAGCTACATTTTTATACAGTCGTCTTCAAGATTCATGGGTTCTGGGTCTAAATACATTTTTAAAATTTCCCTTGCATAAAAGGGATTATTCTTGATGCTACTAATTCTTCTGCTGTTAGTCTCATTAGAGTGCTTATTGTGTGCCACACACTGTGCTCTGTGGATTATTTGGGGATTATCTCAGTTAATCCTTACAAAGACTTTATGAAGAAATCGAAGATGAGTAATCCAAATAAATTGTCCAAGGTCTCATGGTTAATTAATGGTGGCAGAGCTGGAATACTTTCAAAGCCAGATCAGTAGATTTCAAAAACCTATGTTTCCTCTATTTTCTGCTTTTCACTTTTCATTTTGTTGTGGCTGGCTTTTATAAAAGAAGAAAGATGTAAGTCTTTAATTGGGATGGTGCTTTAATGAGTAAAAAAATTAGAGGCGAGCTCTAGGTTAGAGGAAGGGTAGAAGAAAAACTAAAGAACATTTTCTTGACTGTGATGAGCAAATGGGACTGAAGGTGGTTGTTAAACCTAATTCACTGAGTCCTTTAAAAAAGTGGATGAGGGAGGATTGCAGGAAGATGGCAGAGCAGGAAGCTCCAGGAATCAATCTCTCCACCAAAACAAATATTGAACTGTCAGGAACTGTCTGAATCAACGCCTTTGGAACTCTGGCATCCAGTGGAATATTGTTTAGCCTTCAGGGAAGAGCTGGCCAGAGAAGCTGATAAATTGCAGTCAATACCAGTGAATTGCACCCTCCACGCAGCAGCTACCATCCTCATTTTCCAGCTGCCTGGCAGTGGAGACTGCAGACTGAATTCCTGGTGCAGCTTGCTGTTGCCAGGGTGGGCTATGAGGACCTGGTCCTCCAAAATCAAAGGATGTGTGATCTGATGGCTCATCACTGCTTTTGATCAGCTACCTCGGATTGCTGGCGATCTGACTCTGAGGGCAGCCATTGATCCAACCCTCCACAGGCAGAAGTGGCAAAGGAGGCTTAAAGAGGCAGAACCTATGTTTTTCTTATTTTTTCTTTCCTTTCAATTAACGGAAGCAAAAATAGTTTAGAAAGTCTCAAATTGACAGCTCCAGCCCTCAGTAACAACAACAAAACCTCGCAATCCCAGAGGAGTGGAAGAACAAGATTTCTAGAGTTATAACAACACAATACTCAGAATGTCCAGTTCTCAATAAGAAAATTACAAAACCTACTAAGAAACAGGAAAGTGTAGCCCATTCATAGGAAACAGACAATTTGTTAGAAACCATCTTGAGAAAGCTCGTACAATGTAACTGTTACTCAAAGACTTTAAGTCAACTCTCTTAAAATATGTTCCATGAGTTACAGGACTTCATGTATAAAAAACCAAAGGAAGTTAGGAAAACAATGACTGAACAAAATACAGACATGGAAATTTAAAAAAGGATCCAAACAAATTTTGGAGGAGCAAAGTACAGTAATTGAAATGAAAAATTTACTAGATGGATTTGACAGCCAATTTGAACAGGCAGATGAAAAGATCAGTGAAGTTGTAGACAAGACATGAAATTATCCAGTGTGAGGAACTGAAAGAAAAATGAACAGAGCCTGATGGACTTATTGGACACCATCAGGCATACTAATACATGAATCATTGGAGTCCCAGAAGGACTAGAGATGCACAAAAAGTATTTGAAGAAACAATTGCTGAAAACTTCCCAAATCTGATAAATATATCAAAATTGTCAAAGTCCAAAGAAAAGATTTTTTTTTTGTCATTAGAGTTTGTGTGTTTTATATCATGTAGGAAGTAAATAGTGGAGTTACAATTCAAAAATTATTGACTTCTATTTGTATTCCATTGTGGTCGGAGAATGTGCTTTGAATATATAAAAAAAAAAATTTTTTTTTTAAATTTATTGAGGCTTGTTTTATGTCCCAGCATATTAGTCCATTCTGGGGAAACAGCCATGATCACTAGAGAAAGATGAATGTCCTGGTGATTTGGGATGTAAGGTTCTATATATGGCTGTTAAAATTCTCTATATCTCTTTCTCCTTTCTTTGTTTCTCTTTCGGTAGGGCTCCCTTTAGTATCTGAAGTAGGGCAGGTCTTTTATTGGCAAACTCTCTCAGCATTTGTTTGTCTTGAAAAATTTAAGCTCTCCCTCAAATTTGAAGGAGAGTTTTGCTGGATAAAGTATTCTTGGTTGGAAATTTTTCTCTCTCAGAATTTTAAATATGTCATGCCACTGCCTTCTTGCCTCCATGGTGGCCACTGAGTAGTCACAACTTAGTCTTATGTTGTTTCCTTTGTATGTGGTGAATTGCTTTTCTCTTGCTGCTTTCAGAACTTGCTCCTTCTCTACAGTATTTGAGAGTCTGATCAGAATATGCCTCGGAGTGGGTTTATTTGGATTTATTCTATTTGGGGTTCGCTGGGCATTTATGCTTTGTGTATTTATATTGTGTAGAAGGTTTGGGAAGTTTTCCTCAACCATTTCTTTGAATACTCTTTCTAGACCTTTACCCTTCTCTTCCCCTTCTGGGACACCAATGAGTTAAGTTTGGACATTTTATTTTATCTATTGTATCCCTGAGATCCATTTTGATTTTTTCATTTTTTTTTCTCCATTCTTTCTTTTGTTCTTTCATTTTGTGTTCTGTGGACTTCTAGGACACTGAGTCATTGTTCAGCTTCCTTTAATCTTGTATTATGAGTATCCAGAGTCTTTTTAATTTGGCCTACAGTTTCTTTTATTTCCATAAGATCTTCTATTTTTTTATTTACTCTTGCAATATCTTCTTTATGCTCTTCTAGGGTCTTCTTTATGTCCCTTATATCCTGTGCCATGGTCTTCTTCATGTCCTTTATATCCTTTGCCATGTTTTCATTCCTTGATTGTAGTTCTTTGATTAATTGTGCCAAGTACTGTGTCTCTTCTGATGTTTTGATTTGGGTGTTTGGAATTGGGTTCCCCATATCGTCTGGTTTTATCATATGCATTAAGATTTTCTGTTGTTTTTGGCCTTTCGGCATTTGCTATGCTCGATAGGGTTCTGTCAAGTTGTAAAAAAAAAAATACCAATCTAATTTTTCAGAAATACAAGTTGGTGGCATACACTTACTCTAACTAACCAGTAGATGGCGTCTGCGAGTTACCTATACCCCTTGTGCCAGTTTGAATGTATTGTGTCCCCCAACTGCCATTATCTTTGTGGTCTTGTGGGACAGACGTTTTGGTGCTGGTTAGATTTGCTTGCAATGTGCCCCACCCAGCTGTGGGTGGTGACTCTGGTCGGATACTCCCATGGAGGCGTGACCCCACCCATTCAGGGTGGGCCTTGATCAGTGGAGCCATATAAAACATGCTGACTCAAAGAGACAGAATGGAGTGCAGCTGTGAGTGACGTTTTGAAGAAGAGCAAGCTTGCTAGAGAGGGATGTCCTGGGAGAAAGCCATTTTGAAACCAGAACTTTGGAGCAGACGCCAGCCACGTGCCTTCCCAGCTAACAGAGGTTTTCCGGACACCATTGGCCATCCTCCAGTGAAGGTACCCGATTACTGATGTGTTACTTTGGATACTTTATGGCCTTAAGACTGTGACTGTATAGCCAAATAAACCCCCTTTTTATAAAAGCCAATCCATCTCCGGTGTTTTGCATTCCGCAGCATTAGCAAACTAGAACACCCCTCAAGTCAGTTCTTCTCAACTTCATCCTTGTGGTGTGTGGGGAAATGATTCTTGTGGGGTTCAGTTGGTGAACTCAGTTTGGGTGTGTTGCTGGAGCCGTCTGCTCTGAATGTGGGATGTGTGTCCGGGTGGCTAGGGAGGCAGGGCAGCTTTAATATTCAAACCCCCCAGGTGTTCCTGGAGATTCAAGGCCACTGCAAGAGTCTAAGCCTTCATTTCAGTTCTATCCCAGACCCTCTCTGTCACTGACCCAGAAACCACTGGCATTGGCATAGCATCCCTGGGTTTTCTGAGTGGGCCCCCCTTCTCAGCTGTATCTTCCAGGACCTCTGCCGAGGGAATGCTGTGCTGCGTCACAAGTGTGTGCTGTCCCTCAAGGGAAGCCCCGGGCTGCCGGCCGTGCAGGGGTGCTCCCAGCCTGGTGCAAAGATGGCTGATCGGGGCATCTCAATCCCCCCCTCTCCCCTGCACAGTTCCTCCTTCCCAGCTCCGGGACAACTGGCGGGGCTCTGGGCTGTGGGCACAGCCCTGGGCAGGAGTGTCTCCAGCCCTCTGGGGGGCCAGCTGCAAACAGTGGGGTTTCTTTCTCCATCTGGCTCTCCTCCCCACTCCCCTGGCCCTGAGGGAATCTGCAGTGGGCTATCCTCCACGCCGACACCAAGAGGCCGGCTCAGCCTGCTCCTGCCGTGTTCCCACCATTGCAACTGCAGCCGCTCCTGGGTTTTTCCCTTGTTTTGTTTTGTTTTTTTTAAAAGAACCAGTCCGTCTCCAAACGCCAACCCCTGGCTTCCCCACACCACAGCGCAGCCACAGGTCTTGGGTCTTTCAGCTGGCTTACTCACTCGTTTCAGAATGCAGGCTCCCAGTTTCACCAAGTGTGCGGCCCCTGTGGTTCTAGCAGACCTTGTCCAGCCAGTTCATCGCTGAAACCTGTATTCTGGGTCACCTTCTGGTTTTTATCTAGTATTTTTCACGGAGGTTTTTTTTGCCCTATCTCACCTAGCCACCATCTTAGGTTCTCCCAAAGAAAAGATTTTGAAAACAGCATGTGAGAGGTGACTTGCCACATGCAAGGGATCCCCAATAAGATTCTGAGGTTTTTCATCAGAAACCATGGAGACCACAATACAGTGAGCTGGAGTATTTAAAAGTCATTAAAGAAGAAAAATTTTCAACCAAGAATTCTATATCTGACAAAATTATCCTTCAGAAATGAAGGAGAAATTAAGACATACAGGTGAACAAAAGCTGATAGACTTCATTACCAGAAGACCAGCTCTACAAGAAATGCTAAAGGGAGTCCTTCAGACTGAAGTAAAAAGACACTGGACAATGATTAGAAGCTGTAATAAGAAATAAAGAACATTGGAAGAGGTAACTACATAGGTAAATATAAAACCCTTTATTATTGTACTTTTGGTTTGTAACTGCTTTTTCCCTCCCTCTATGACTTAGCAGGAAAATATGTAAAAAATTATTTAAATCTATGTTAAGGAGAAAATGCCCCATAGACATTTTGGAGACAGCCATTTGGAGTTGCTAAGCTAAGAGATGAAGCCCAGAGTTTGCCCTGGAGAAGCTAAGTGAGAACCCACAGATGCTTAAAGAGAAGGCCACTGGAATTAGAAGCTAGAACGTTGCAACCTGGGAGCAAAGGACCAGCAGACACCAGCTGACACAGGTGTTTGGATGCCATTGGCCTTTCCTCGGTGAAGGTATCCTCTTGTTGCTGCCTTAGTTTGGATACTTTTATGGCCTTAGAACTATTCATTTGTAACCTAATAAATCCCCTTTATAAAAGCCAGTCATTTCTGGTATTTTGCATGTTGGCAGTTTTAGCAAACTGGAGCAAGGACATATAGGAAAAAAATAGCTGAATTGCTGAAGTAAATTTTTCCTTTCATTACCTTCAATGTCAATGAATTAAACTCTCCTATTAAAAGACAGAGGATTGGCAAATTAGATGAAAAAGCATGATCCACTATATGCTGTCTATAAGACTCACAATAGGTATAGAGACAAAAAAATGTTTGAAAGTGACAGGGTGGAAAAAGATATTCCATGCAAGCAGGAGCCAGCAAAACAAAACAAAACAAAACAAAACAATACATAGGACTGCCTAACACAAACGGGGAACTCGAATGTAAACCATAGACTATAGTTAATAGTACATTTATAGTCATATTCTTTCATCAGTTATAATAAATGTACCACACTAATGAAAAGTGTTAATAATCAGGGGGTTTATGGGAACTCTGTATTTTTTGCATGATTTTTCTGTAAATCTACAAATTCCCTAGTTTAAAAAAAAGTTGGAGTAGCTATACTACTGTCAGACAAAATAGATTGAAGTAAAAAAAGATTACAAGAGGCAAAGAAGAATATTATATATTGATAAAATTTTCCAGCAAGAAGATAGAATGTTTATAAACATATATGCACCTCATAACAGAGCCCCAAACTATATGAAGCAAAAATGGACAGACTTGAAAGGAGAAATAGATGGTTCTACAGCAATGGACTTCAATACACTGCTTTCAATAATTGAAAGAACATGTAAACAAAAGATTAATAAGTATATAGAGGACTTGACCAACACTATTAATGAATAAGACCTAATGGACATATATAGAACACTGTACCCAACAGCAGCAGAATACACATTCTCCTCAAGTGCACATGGGACATTTTCCAGAATAGACCTTATATTAGGCTAAAAATCATATCTTAATACTTTTTAAAGTATTGTAATCATACAAAGTATCTTCTCAGATAACAATGGAATAAAGCTAGAAATCAATAACAGAAGGAAAACCGAAAGATTTACAAATATGTGGTAATTAAACAGCACACTCTTAAACAACCAGTATGTCAAAGAAGAAATCACAAAGGAAGGTAGGAAGTATTTTGAGACAAACAAAAACAAAACACAACATACCAAAACATGGGATGCAGTGAAGGCAGTGATCAGAGGGAAATTTAAACTCCAAAAGCCTATGGTAAAAAAAAGAGCACAAATCAATAATCTAACTTCATAGCTAAAGAAACTAGAACAGGAAGAGCAAAGTAATCCCAAAGTTAGTAGAAGGAAGGAACTAGTAAATATTAGAGCAGCAATAAATGAAATAGAGACTAGAAAAACAATAAAATCAACAAACCCAAAGGTTTTTTTGTTTGTTTGTTTGTTTGTTTTTAAAGATTAATAAAATTGACAAAGCCTAAGAGAATGAGGACACAAAAACTAAAATCAGGGATGAATCTGGGGACATTGCTGCTGACCTTACAGAAACGAAAAAGATTATAAAATGGTACAATATATGCCAACACATTAGAAAACCTAGAAGAAATGGACAAAGTCCTAGAAACATACAAATTACCTAATCTCATGCAAGAATAAATAGAAAATTTCAGCAGAGCTATAACAAATAGATTGAATCAGTAATCAAAAATCTCCCAACAAAGAAAAGCCTAGGATCAGATAGTTTCACTTATGGATTTTGCCATACATTTAAAGAACAATCCTTCTCAAACTGTTCCAAAAAAAGGGAGAAGAGGATAGACTACTTCCTAACTTATTCTATGAGGCCGGCATTACCCTGATAACAAAACCAGATAAAGGCAACAGAAGAAAAGAAAATTACAGACCAATATCTCTTGTGAATATAGATACAAAACCCTCAACAAAATAGTGACAAACTGAATCCAATGGTATATTAAAAAAGATAATACTAAGTGGAATTTATTCCAGGAATGCAAGGATGGTTCACCATAAAATCAATCAATGTAATATACCCCATTAATATTATGAAGGAAAAAAAAACGTGATCATCTCAGTTGACATATTTGGCAAAATCCAACATCCTTTCATGATAAAAACACTCAGGAAACTGGGAATAGAAAGGCACTTTCTCAACATGATAAAGGGCATTTATGAAAAACCAACAGCAACCATCATACTCAATAGTCTATTTCATTTTCCTCTGTGAGATCAGGAACAAAAACATGGATTCCCACTGTTACCACTGTTATTCAGTATTGTATTGGATGTTCTAACCAGAGCAATTAGGCAAGAAAAAGAAATGAAAACATCTAAGTTGGAAAGGAGGAAATAAAATTATCCCTGTTCACAGATGATGTGATCATATGTATAGAAAATCCCAAAGAATCTACAAGAAAGCTACTAGAACTAACAAACGAAACGAGCAAAGTCACAAGGTACAGGAAAACATGCAGAAGTCAGTTTGGTTTCTATAGACCAGTCATAAACAGTCTAAAAAGGAAATCAAGAAAATTCCATTTACAGTAGCATCTAAAAGAATAAAAGGCCCAAGAATAAATCTAACCAAGGAAGTGAAAGACGTGTGTACTGAAAACTACAAAATATTGCTGAAAGAAGTTAAAGAAGATGTAAATAATTGGAAAGACATCCTTTGTTCATGGATTAGAAGACAATATTATGATGTCAGTACTGCCTAAAGCAATCTACAGATACAATGCAATCCCTACCAAAATTCCAGCAACGTTTTTTGGTAGAAATTAAAAAGCTGATCCTCAGATTCATGTGGAGTTGCAAAAGACCAGGAATATCCAAATCGACTTTGAGAAAGAGAAACAAAATTGGAGGACTCACACTTCTTGATTTAAAAACTTACTATAAATCTGCAGTAATTAAAACAGTGGTACTGGCATAAGGACAGGCATATAGACCAATGGAATAGAATTGCGAGTACAGAGATAAATCCACACTTCTATGGCTAGCTGACTTTTGACAAAGGTACCAACTGCATTCAATAAGGAAATAATAGCCTCTTCAACAAATGGAAATCCACATGCAATAGAATGAAGGTGGACCCCTACCTTTCACTATATACAAAAATTAATTCAAAGGGTATCAGGGACCTAAATCTAAGTTCTAATAGTATCAAACTTTTACAAGAAGACATAGGGAAATATCTTCAGGACCTTGTAGTAGGCACTGGATTTTTAGATTTTATACCAAAAGCACAAGCAACAAAAGAAAAAAAAAAAAAAAACAGATAAGATGGACTTTATCAAAATTTAAAAAGTCATCAAAGGACATTAATTCATCAAAGAAAATTATCAAGAAAGTGAAAAGACAACCTACATGTTAGAAAATATTTGGAAACCATATATCTGATAATGGTTTACAATCCAGAATACATAAAGAACTCCTACAGCTCAACACAAAGTGACAAACAACCCAGTTTAAAAATGGGCCAAAGATTTAAAGATTCTTGTACAAAAAAGATATTCCAGTGGGTAATAAGTATATGAAAAGATACTCAACATCATGAGACATTACAGAAATGATAATTAAAACCACAAGATATCACTTCACACTCACTAGGATGGCTGTTACTTAAAAACTGAAATAAGTATTGGCAAGGATGTGGAGAAATAGGAACCCTTGTATGTATGGTTGGTGGGAATGTAAAATTGTGCAGGTACTATGGAAAACAGTTTTGCGATTCTTTAGAAAGTTAAATATAAACTTACCCTATGACTCGTCAATTCCCCTCTTAGGTATATACCCCAAAGACCTGAAAGCATGGACTTGGACAGATACTTGTTCACAAGTGTTCATTGCAGTATTATTCACAGTAGCCAAAAGGTGGAAGCAATCCAGTGGCCATCAAGAGATGAAACAAAATGTGATGTATCCATACAGCGGAATATCATTCAACTGTAAAAAGAAGTGAGGTGCTGGTACATGCTATACTGTGGATGAACCTTGACAATACCATATTGAGTGAAATAAGCCAGACAGCAAAGGACAAATACCGTATGATTCCTCTTATATGATATACTTAGACTAAGCAAATTCATAGAGGCCGAAAGCAGAAAAGTGGTTACAGAGATGGTGGGGAGGGGAAAACGGGGAGCTATTGCAAATGAGTTTGAGTTTTGGTTTGGGTGATAAAAATAGTTTAGAAATAGGTAGTGGCAAAAGTTGCACAATATATGTCAGTGCACTTAATGTCAAATAATTGTCCACTTAAAATGGTTAAAATGTTCTTTCTTCTGTATATTTTAATCATCATTAAAAATAAATAATTTAATAAAAATTATGAGGTATAACTTCTGATGAATTTTTATTTATTTATATACACTGAAAATATAGGAAACAGCATTTTTGTGTTGGGAGTGCCTCCCCCTTGTTCTGCAGCCAGTGCCGTGGAATACATCATCTCTGCATGCAGAAGTGTGTTTCTAGGGGATGAGTGGGAGGAAGATGTTTCTAGGACCACCACATGCATTCCTTTTCCTTCTGTTTGTTCTAGGATACTTAGGACCATCCAGGCTGTTAGCCTTTTCCCTCTCAGACAAGGAGGTCTCTAGGTCCTTAACTATTGTGGATCTTCCTTGTTTCCAGATAGGATGAGAAGAAAAGGGAGGAGTTGTGTAAACTGGTGGGCTAGAATCTAGTGTAGTGTTTCTAATTACAAAATTTTGGCATTAGGTGATACTGAGAACAGAATGTTTTTGTGTGAGCACCTCCCAATTTAATTATGACAAATACAAATAAATACAGACAACTGTACTCTGGAATTGTTTAGAATTTAGAGGTGAGTGAAAAACTTAAAAGTACTTTTGCTGTTCCCTATAACAGTAGGTTTTTTTTTTTTCCAGTCCCCCTTGCTTGAATGAACCACTTTGTCAAAAAGCATTGAAACTTGGATTTTTAACTGAAGCAGTCCTTGTATACCTGGAAAGTTACTGGTGAAAGGATAGCTGGAAAATAGGAGAATAGAGGGAAACTAGATAATTTTGGAGGAGAGCTCTATCAAGTGTTAAAAGCCTTTTTTTTTTTTTTTAAATGAGAAATACAGACAATGAAAGCTGAATTTCAGAAATTGACCTCCAAAGATAATTCAATATGCAGCTTTTATTCTTATATTAAACTGAGAATGAAGAAAATGTCTGAGATCTTTCTTAAAAGGATGGAAATATTCTTAGCTAGTTAGCCTCCCATTAGTAGTCTGTGATGTAATATGGAATAAAGAACTGATTGGAAACTACACTGGATGCTCACAGCCTTTGCTTTGAATTCTTTGTTTCCCTTATATGTTAAAACAAATTTTTACTATAGTTGAATTATTGCTTAATCAAGCTATTTGTTAAAGCTAATAATAATGGATGAATTAAAGTTCAGTGTTTTGTGGGGATGCAAAAAAAGTTGGCAACTGATTTGCGCCTACTAGTTTAGAATCTAGGCTTTATCTTTTAGAGAGAAACTGGCATATAATAGAAAATACCCTGGATTGGGAGAGAGGAAATTTGAGTTTTAGTTTTGGCTATACTTCTAACTAGTCAAGTGACTTTGGGGCCAAGTACATAAGCCTTCTGGAACATAGTTTCTTTTTTTGGCAAAATGAGAGATTTGGGGTGAATGATCTCTATAGTGTTGTATGGATTAAAGTAATTGCACAAATTTAATGATTTGTCTGGGAAGGGGACAATAGGGCATGTTCATCCAGCTGTAGAGAATGGTGTTTTGTTTTGTTTTTTTTTAATTTTTTACATTTTTTATTGTGAAATATACAAAAAAATGATAACTTTCAAAGTACAATTTAGCAAGTAGTTGGGGAGCAAATTTCAAAGAATGTTGTGGGTTATAAGTTCCACAGTTTCAGTTATTTCCTTATTGTGAAATACAACATATATACAGAAAGATAACTTTCAAAGTACGATTTAACTAGTAGCTATGGAGTAAATTTCAAAGAAAGGATGTTATGGGTTACAGTGCCACCATTTCATTTATTTTCTTCTAGCTATTCTAATACCCTAGCAACTAAAAAACAAAAACAAAACACATTTATGTAAAGATTCAGTATTCTAATCCTTTGTTAAATCCTATCTTGTCTGTTACTACCTCTTTCATTTAATCACTTCCTTAATCTTCAGGGATGTCTAGGCAGTGACCACCCTAACTTGTTCATATTGAAAAGGGGTGTTGACATTATGGGGAAGGGGGACACATCTGGTTGGTTTGTTTATTATGAACAGTTTTTAAAACTGTTTCTTAACAGTGTTTTCCATATGAATGAAAAATTAGCTAATTGAAAGTCATTCTTCATTCTTATTGTTCACTAAAATAGGTCTCTATTTGGAGCTCTCATGTGTATTTATGTGTATTTTTAAAGTAATAAGTATGCTTCTATATGCTCATCATTACATTAGTTCAATGTCTGGTACGAATACTCAATAATTATGAAAATGAATGGATGAATGCATGAATAATAAATATATAAGTGCTCTGTGATTCAAGTCTGCCCTCCTGTAAGTTATTTTGAACATTATGAGGTCTGCTTCATTAGAAAAAGTAGTTATAGCTAAATATTGGTTGGGGAGAAGAAGAATTTTGGAAACTTGGCTAGAGGAATACATAGATGTATTGAAGAGGCGCTTAGATTCCTGGCACCATGTTTATTTGGAATGAGTCAATGAAGGTACTGTATTATCAGCAATGAAAACATTTTAAACTGGAAACCAGTTGTTTTTATAATTGAAGAGAAATCCAGCATGTTGGACCTGGATTTAACTGCTATTTCAGCACAGGCAGAAAATCAGAGAGAGGGTAAAGTTTGTGTAGTTAGGAAATATATAGATATCTTTATTTAAATCCAGGTGAAATTGTTGCTATAGTTCTTAACTGGAAAACTTTTTATATAAATAACATAGTTTACAAAAGATATCTTTAAGCTTAAAAATTAAGAGACTATGTAGACCTATTAAAAATAAAGATAACTTGAGCATATAGGTGTTCAAAAGGTATTTTATATCCTCCTTACCAATTTAGTAGTATGCCCAACTTTTTTTCTTTTCCATATCTTTTTTAAAATTCATTTTTACTGAGATATATTCACATATCACACAGTCATCCATGGTGTACAATCAAGTGTTCACAGTACCATCATATAGTTGTGCATTTATCACCCCAATCTATTTTTTGAGTGTTTTCCTTATACCAGAAAAAGTAAAAATAATAAAAAATAAAAGTAGAAAAGAACACCCAAATCACCCTCCCCACGCTATTTTTCGTTTAGTTTTGTCCCCATTTTTCTACGAATCCATCCATACACTGGATAAAGGAAGTGTGATCCACAAGGCTTTCACAATCACACTGTCACACCTTGTAAGCTACATTGCGTCTTCAACAGTCAAGGCTACTGGGTTACAGTTTCATAGTTTCAGGTATTTACTTCTAGCTATTCCAATGCATTAAAACCTAAAAAGTGTGATTTGTATAGTGTGTAAGAGTGCCCACCAGAGTGATCTCTCGACTCCATTTGGAATCTCTCAGCCACTGAATATTTTGTTTCATTTTGCATCCCACTTTGATCAAGAAGATACTCTCAATCCCACGATGTCAGATCCAGATTCATCCTCAGGAGTCATATCCTGCATTGCCAGGGAGATTTACACCCCTGGGTGTCAGATCCCATGTAAGAGGGAGGGCAGGGAGTTCACCTGCCGAGTTGGCTTAGCTAGAGAGAGAAGGCCACGTTCTGGGCAACAAAGAGGTACCCAGGAGGTAACTCTTAGGCACAATTATAAGCAGGTTTAGCCTCTCCTTTGATTATGCCCATTTTTTACGGGCTATATCTTTACCTGAGTTCAAAAGAGTAAACAGAATAAATGGGATTATAAAAACTAACCTAAAACTACAGCTTGCAAATTCCTTACCTCCATTTTTAGTTTAAAGAAGAGTGGCAAGCCAGTGTATTAAAATATGTGAATAAATAGCAGTCACTAGTTCAGTGTAAATTTTTTTCCCTAAGCCTTATGGCCACCAAGCCCATTTTTCCAGTGAAATTTTGTATGCCCTTTAAGATGATTAATCTTCCCTAAAATGGTGCTAAGAACCTGAATTCCTTAAGTTCTGACTCACTGGAGCTGATGCAAGCTCTGCTGAAGGGAAGAGTGAATAGTTGAGCTTTTTCACATGCATTTTCCGCTTTAAGGAAGAAATACACATATTTGGAAATCACGTTCAGCACCGGTTTGTGTGTATATGTATTGGAGTATGTGTATTTGAAATTTAAATATGTAAACTATACATTTGTATGGCTTTTATTTTTAAAGCTGGTGTCATAACTATCTGTTCTCAAAGTAGAAAAACTCTTAACTACACACCAGAGGCAGTATAATTTCAGACAATGTATTTTTCTGTTGTTCAGTGTTACTCTTACAAATTCACCACAGAGTGTTTAATATATGGGAGGTTTTAGAAAATCCTAGGTATTTTGAAGAAAGTGATATGCCATCTGCTGTTTTTGTCATTAAACTGCTGTGGACGGTCAGGGTCCTTGAATATCCTGGTCTCTTTTCCTGTTTCAGGATTCTCTGGCACTGTTCCACGGTGCTGCTATTTGATAAAGTTATGTTGTCTAGTAGCTTTTAAGTGCTTGAAATGTGGTTAGTGTAAATTGAGGAAGTGAATTTTTAATTTTATTTAATTGTGAGTAATTTAAGTTCACATCCAAGTAACTGCAAGTCACTAATGGCTACTGTATTCTACAGTGCAGATACAGAGTATTTCCATTATCACAGAAAATTCTCTTGGACAGTGCAGCTTTGGAGATCTCATGCTAAGATACCTGTTGGCCTGGCACAAGTCTCTGAACAAGTAGGCTGTTTCCCCAATATTCTGATTTAGAAAATGGAAGTGAATGCAGATGCCCTTTGGTTGTGAAGAATATGAATATATGAACAATAACACTGTGCTGAGCCTTATTTCCTCAGGAAAAAAAGCATCGTAAAAATCATAGAAAATAGATGATGGCATTTCTTAGAGTAATAACTGTTAAAAGATGTCTTGTAACTGCTAGCACTGTGATTTGCTGATTGAGAGAACTTATGCTAATGCACCTTTGGAGGATCTGTAATCTATTTCCCCTTTTTGTTTTTAGGTACTTAAAGCTTTCACCAAAACACCCAGAATCAAATACTGCTGGAATGGACATCTTTGCCAAATTCTCTGCATATATCAAGAATTCAAGGCCAGAGGCTAATGAAGGTAAAATGATAAACAAACAAAAAAAGAATTACTACTGCAAAAAGCAAACAAACAAAACCCTCACAACCATATATGACAGTGATTATAACTGAATACTTTGGAGTCCAGGCATTCCCCTGAGTATTAGAAACTGACTTTCAGAACTGATTATAGATTTGATGATAAACTAATTGTCTATATTATTATCTAGTGGCATAGTGGATGCTTGATAAAATATAACAGTGCATCAAGAACTAGTGGATTGTGTGGTTGTGATGTTTTGGAATAGACTGATTTAGCTTAACTTAAACCATGACTAAATCATTTGTTTACTCTTTGGTGCCAGCATCCTAAAATTAGCCTGGTGGTTTTTTTTATGCTAACTGCCTTTAAAGAGCAAGGGCAATTAGATTCAATAGCTTTCAAATTTCTCTGCATTGTGCAAACTAGAATTTTAGTTCCAAGTCATGTTTTCATGGTGGCATTGCTTAGGTAGTACAGATGCAAATTTCTTTCTTTTTAAAAAAAAAATTATTTAAAGATACTTATATTATTTCATTTACTAAACTTCTGGAATAGAGACAGCAAATCTCTTAGAGAGAGTCCCATTTAATGAACTTTGTCTTAACTTATGCCATTTGGTAATTTTCCTTTTTTCCCCTCTCTGGGATGTTAAGCAATGAGCTCCCTGAGAAACTCTGTATAAAGAGCATTAGTCTCTATTTTAAACTAACAACAATAACCAAAATACCTAGCTCTTGAAAACACTTTAATTCATAGTTTTAGACATTTGGTAGCTTGGGTGGGGTTCTTTTGGGTGGAAGCTTGTGGCAGCAAATGAACAAGAATACCAAAGCGGAAAAATAACAGCACTGGTTAAACAAGAAAAAGTATCTTTTAAAATATTGAAACACTTGCTAGTTTCCTTAATGTGTTTTGGTAGGCAGATTTCCAAGCTATTCAGGCTATTTTTTTTATTATTGAATTTAAAATTGTGACTTTCCTGATTTAGTGTATTGAGTTTCAATGTTTTTTGCTTTTGGTTTCTGGAATAAAATTCACTGCATAAAATGTTTTTCTACAGTGAAGGGGGAAAAAAAACAGAAAAACCTTAATGCCCAGGCCTGGCTTACATTTATTAAAGTGTTCCAGTAGCTGCCTTGGTCTGGGAGCAATTTTCCTTAGTAACTGGCCTTTTTTCTGACTAATGTTTCTGTCTAAGCAATTTATACATTAAATAAACGGTCACATTGGCGTCTTTCCTTTCACAGACAGTGTATTTTCTGTTCTACCCTTCCTTCATGCAGGCTGGCTGTTCTTTTCATAAAACTGTCCTCTTCCACCCAGAAGTTCTTATTTCTCTCTTGATCTCTCTTGTTTAAAGTTATGTTTTTATTTCTCTGCATGTCATTTGGGAGCTGGGAGGTAGTTGAATTTCTTTTGACACTTTGTGGGGAGTAGAGGGAGTTAAAATACTTTTGCTTTTAAAAAAGCAATTGCTTTTGGGAATAGGGGTGGAGGAGAAAATAGGGGAGAAAGTGACTCATTTAAGTATAACTTTGTATTCTTTTTTTCCCTATCAATTTGATACTGTCTTAAGTAGCCACCTATGCTTCCTGTCCTCAGAATGCTATAACCAACAAAACAAACAAAATAATGGATTACATAGTGTATAACTTAGAGAAGGCTTTATATTAAGTTTCCTTTTGGTAAATAGGAATTCTAGTTGCCAAGCAACCCCACCCCCTCCCACAGGGACCTGTCACTGCCAGGAGACTTTAGAAAAACAATAATCCAAATCACTTTGGAGTTTAATGGGTCTCCCTTATGTATGTTTGTTGCAAATCTGTTATCTGTCTTTTTAGTGTGATTAAGTGTCTTTAATAAGCCTAGGAAATTAGTGTCTGCCTCCTTATTCCTCCAAACTCCCACACAAAAAGTAAACAACTAACACAGAGAAGGCTTTGTCATTTTAAGTGATAAATCAGGGTAGGTAATGTCTTTGATCAGTTTTACTAGCCGATTAAATATTTTATAAAATCCAGTAGCATTGGATAATTTTAAGACCTAGCTCTAACTAAGGGACTAGATGCCTGGATGCTACTAATATAGCCTAATGAAAACAAAACTGAAAGACCAATGCTTAAGTTGAGGTACAAAGTAAATAAGTTTTAAAGAATAAAATAAAGGGAAAACTTGATGTTAGGTTAGATAGATATAGATAAGATAGATAGATAGATAGATAGAGTATATAAAGTATATAACTCCTTTGGTAAGGGGTCCAAGCTGATTGAGAGTAAGAGTTGTATAATCTTTTGAAGCATTAAAAGAAAAATTAATGGGAAATTCCCTTACAGGGAACTGTTTTTCAGTTCTTTGATTTCATTAATTTATGTAATTTATTAAGCTCCCAAATGTAACTATGTAATTTATTAGTATGTTGGTATTTATAATATTAAGAGAGAGATCAGTGAATTTGGAAGTGATGAAATCTGTTATAGCCTCTGAGGCATATTTTATAATGTCCAAATTCCTCATTTTCAATGTAGTCAAGGAATCTAGAGGGTCTGATTTTAGTTCCTTTAATTCGAGATCCTATTTTTTATCTTCAAAGGAAAAGTCTCTGGAATCAGAGGATAGTTGTTCTTCATGGTAGCTATGAAAACACTAGTCTATTTAGCCTTATTTAAGTACCCATTACCTCTTCCCATATTCCATTGATGTATAACTTGGTCTTTAAAAATTGTTTGTATAAGGTTGCCCTTTATTAAGGCATAATTTTAAAATACAGTTTTATCCATGTAAGTCCTCATAATTTTTAGAAGGTCTTTGTTGCTTGATTGTGAATTACATGTATTGTTTTCAAAACAGATACCCTCTTTGTTACATTTAATATTTTCTGCCTTGAATTTACTCACTCAAATTGTACCAATAATGAACGAATGCATGCTTGTTGCAAAAGTCAAAACAGTATAGAACTAAATTGAATAACATTTTAATATCTCTGCCATAGTATCCCATTGCATACCCTCCTCCACAATAGTTTAGTGGGCATCCTTCTTTTTTTCTGTATAATTTTGCAAGCATTATATTTAAATGTGTAATTATATATTCATATTAGTTTTTCTCTCATTATGGGGCAGAAAACCCTCTGTATGAAAGTGTAGATCTGTCCTCATTAAAAAAAATGCTGCTTAATTTTCCATAAAATGGATTTTTATTTAGTTGCTTTCCTGTTGATAAACTTCCAGATCGTCTCGAAATTTTTACCATGACGAACAGTGCTGGCAGTGAATATCTTTGTGGTAGATTACTAGATGTGAAATGAGTCAAAAGTTTCATGTATTTTATTTTATTTATTTATTTTTTTAATGTTCATTTTATTGAGATATATTCACATACCACACAGTCATACAAAACAAATCATACATTCGATTGTTCACAGTACCATTACATAGTTGTACATTCATCACCTAAATCAATCCCTGACACCTTCATTAGCACACACACACAAACAACAAGAATAATAATTAAAGTGAAAAAGAGCAATTGAAGTAAAAAAGAACACTGAGTACCTTTGTCTGTTTGTTTGTTTGTTTCCTTCCCCTATTTTTCTACTCATCCATCCATAAACTAGACAAAGTGGAGTGTGGTTCTTATGGCTTTCCCAATCCTATTGTCACCCCACATAAGCTACATTTTTATACAATTGTCTTCGAGATTCATGGGTTCTGGGTTGTAGTTTTAGTTTCAGGTATCCACCACCAGCTACCCCAATTCTTTAGAACCTAAAAAGGGTTGTCTAAATTGTGCATAAGAGTGCCTACCAGAGTGACCTCTTGGCTCCTTTTGGAATCTCTCTGCCACTGAAGCTTATTTCATTTCCTTTCACATCCCCCTTTTGGTCAAGAAGATGTTCTCTGTCCCACGATGCCAGGTCTATATTCCTCCCCGGGAGTAATATTCCACGTTGCCAGGGAGATTCACTCCCCTGGGTGTCTGATCCCACATAGTGGGGAGGGCAGTGATTTCACCTTTCAAGTTGTCTTAGCTAGAGAGAGAGGGCCACATCTGAGCAACAAAGAGGCATTCGGGAGGAGGCTCTTAGGCACAATTATAGGGAGACCTAGCCTCTCCTTTGCAGCAACCGTCTTTCCAAGGGTAAAACCTATGGTAGAGGGCTCAACCCATCAAACCACCAATCCCGTACAAGTTTCATGTATTTTAAATTTTCTCATATTTTGCTAAATTGTCCTCCAAAAGTCTAGCCCTCCAAAAGTCTATATCAGTTTGTATTCCCACTATATGGAAAGTACTCATATCCCACTCACCCGGGTATGTGTGTATTAATCTTTTAAATTATTCTATTTTCTTAGGCAAAAAGAGTGATTTTAATAATTTTAAACTGATTGTGCAGCTTCTGTTGCACTTACTGATTTTTTGACAGATTTTGAAATAAATTTCTAGAGACCTCAGCATTACTACCTCAGCTGTATTGGAGAGCAATAGTGCTATTTTTTTTAAGAACAAGACCAGGGGCTACTTTCTAACAGCTTTCTACTGCCTTCTAGTGGTTAATCTTGACATTTCTTTATATTAACCAACTTCATATTTCTTTGTATGGTCTTCAAAACTTACGTTAGTAGAAAAATTGTATCAAGTTAATTCATCCTTCCTTATTTTTATTAATGCACCCTTTATTCTGACATTTTTAACTGACTACAAAAAATCATGAACATTCTAGCCAGGTACTGAAGAAAAGCCATGTAACTTCTTTGCGTGTACTTTGCTAAGGCCAAAATTAGAGAAAGAACAGTCATTGTAATGTTTTCCCAGTTTCTTAATTTTAGTCAGTGGCTTACATCTAGGATTGTAAATATTGTTATAAGCATTGTAAACTTATTTTTATATTAGATAAATATTTGAGAATTAATTCAGGAAAAGGATTAATGCAGAGAAGTAGGTCCAAGATCATAAACTTATTCATTGCCATACCACTCACATGCCTTTTTAGATGACATTTCAGTGTGTCAGTTTGGGAAATTCAATCTTCTTTACAGACCATAATCTTGTTCATTGTTATCTAATCAAGTAATAGGGTCTTGTATTCTAATATGCGTTTATTCTATACCCACTGCTTTTGAAAGGATGCATACTGAATATTTAAGTTTGTTCTTTTACACCTATGACATTCTGCTTTTCCTTTTAAGTACAGTCATGAAAAGTTTTCCATCATGCTCTGGAGTCTTTACTCACCTAGCTATTTTCTTACATTGAGTTTCCTTGTTAATTTATAAACTTTAAATTTCAGCTAACTGTGTTATCAACAATTTGTATGTGATTAACAAAAATTGTATCGAGACTTTATATTTTTCATCTTTTATTGTTAACTGGCTTGATTCCCTGCCACTTTTCCAGATCCAGTTGGGCTCTCCTAACTCACCAATTTTATTTTATTGGATTCCAGTGCCTTCTGCTGCTTTATCTGCTTTCTCTGAGAAATAATCTAACTTGATCCTACCTATGACTAGAGTAACCTTTTATTAAAATAGATTGCCGTTTGATCTTTGAACTTGTCACCTACCACTTGAGGTAACACATTCCTACTTGATATTTACCTATGTAAAAAATAATTCTTATTTACACTTTTTAAAATTCATTTTTATTGAGATATATTCACATACCATGCAGTCATACAAAGCATTCAGTTGTTCACAGTACCATTATATAGTTGTGCGTTCATCACCAAAATTAATTTTTGAACATTTTCATTACCATACACACAAAAATAATAAGAATAAAAATTGAAGTGAAAAAGAACAATTACAGTAAAAAAGAACACTGGGTGTTTTGTTTTGTTTTGTTTTTTTGCCCCCAATTTTTCTACTCATTCATCCATACACTGGACAAAGGGGAGTGTGGTCCATATGGCTTTCCTAATCACATTGTCTCCCCTCATAAGCTACATTTTTATACAATTGTCTTCAAGATTCATGGGTTCTGGGTTGTAGTTTGATAGTTTCAGGTATTTACTGCTAGCTATTCCAATTCATTAGAACCTAAAAAGGGTTGTCTATATTGTGCGTTAAGAGTGCCCACCAGAGTGACCTCTCGGCTCCTTTTGGAATCTCTCAGCCACTGAAACTTATTTCATTTCCTTTCACATCACCCTTTTGGTCAAGAAAATGTTCTCCATCCCACAATGCCGGGTCTAGATTCCTCCCCGGGAGTCATATTCCACGTTGCCAGGGAGATTCACTCCCCTGGGTGTCAGATCCCATGTAGGGGGGAGGGCGGTGATTTCACCTGCCAAGTTGTCTTAGCTAGAGAGAGAGGGCCACATCTGAGCAACAAAGAAGCGTTCAGGAGGAGGCTCTTAGGCACAATTATAGGCAGGCCTGGCCTCTCTTTGCAGCAACAATCTTGCCAAGGGCAAGTCCTGTGGTAGAGGGCTCAGCCCATCAAACCACCAGTCCCCTATGTCTGTGAACACATCAGCAACCATCGAGGTGGGGTTATTTACATTTTTAAAACACTTTTTTGTCTATAACAGTATGTAATATCTACTTCATTTACGGCTACAAAGATATAAAAGTCAAGTTCAAATTTCTTCACTCATCTGACTTTAAAACTGAGTGCTCATTCTACATTTTCATCTAATTACCGTTTGAATCTTTCCCATACATTTAAGAAACCCCAAACTTCCATGCTTGATTATTGGCCTTTCTAAGTCTGGGCCAGGTGTCAACCAGGTGCCCAATACATGCTTAGGTAGTGTCAGGAATCGAAAGGATGACAAAAGCACAAGACACAGACTCTCTATGTATAGGGTAGTTGGGGGAAGCAAGAATAATGCATTAATTTAATACGAGTGTTTGAGGGAGAAGTTCATGATTTGGTAGGCTATAAGTTAAATATAAACCAGCACCAAGTTTCAAAATTTAACAGCTTTAAAAATCAAATAGTATTAGAAAAAAGTAGTGATACCAAGGACTGAATGTAACTAAATATAGTTTGGTTGTCCCTCAGAAAGTTAAACATAGATTTACCATCAGTCCCACTTCTAGATATATACCTCATAAAATTGAAAACAGGGGCTCAAATAGGTATTTGTATATGAGTGCTCATAGCAACATTATTCACAATAGCCAAAAGGTGAAGCAACCCAAGTGTCCATCAGCAGATGTATGGATAAAATGTGATATATCCATCCCGTGGAATATTGTTCAGCTGTAAAAAGGAATGAAATTCTGATATATGCTACAACATGGATGAACCTTTATGACATCATGTTGAGTGAAATAGGTCAGATACAAAAGGATAAATATGGTACGATTCCACTTATATGAAAAATTTAGAATATGTAGATTCATAGAAATAGAAAGTAGATTACAGGTTATCAGGTACCAGGAGTGGGGATGGAATTATTGCTTAGTGAGTACAAAATTTCTATCAAAATGTTAAGAACATTTCGGTAATAGATGGTGGTGATGATGATAGTACAAAACTGTGAATGTAAGTAATACCACTGAATTGTACATCTGAAAGTGGTAAAAATGGGAAATTTTGTTTTGTATATGTTTCTACAAAACCTTAAAAGTATAGTACAAAATAGAAGGTATTCAGTTATTGGACATTGATTTTAAAATAACTTTAATATGTTAATTAGAAGATAAAATAATTTCAGCAAAGAACTAGAAATTATAAAAAGAATCAAATGGAAATTTTAGAATTTAAAGATACTTACACTGTTACAAAATGTTGGATACTTAGGAATAAATGTAACAAAAGATGGGCAAAGCCTCTACATAGAAGACAATGTTAATGAAAGAAAAAAATGACAAATGAAGATTTTGTATACCGATAGTTATAGTTTAGAAGATTCAGTATTGTAAAGATATCAGTTCTTCTGAAGTTGGGATTGTGTTGAACTGTAGATCGTTCCAAAGTTTAACAGGTTTTTGCATGTGTGTGGAAATTGACACACTAATTCTGAAAATTTTAGGAAAATGTAAAGGACTAAGAATAACCAAGATGGTCTTGAAGAAAGAGACATGTTTGAAAACTCATACTACCTGATATCAACACTTTTTATAGAGATACAGTAGTTAAGACAGTGTTACCAATACAAAGATAGAAAAATAGAACAATGGAATAGAATATAGAGTCCAGAAAATACCCCTACCCCACACCATACACAAAAATCAATTCTAAGTGGATTGCAGACTAAATGTGCAAGGTTATCTATATATCTTCTGGAAGATATTGGAGGATATCTTCATAATTTTGCAGTAGGCAAGATTCCCAAATCTGGACACAAAGTACTGATCATAAAAGAAAAATTGATAAGTTGTACTTCATTAAATTTAATAACTAGTGTTCATCAAAACTTTATCACTAATGGTATAATAAGGGAGATGGTATGTATAATGCATATAACCACAAGGATTTGCATCTTTAATATAAAAAGAACTCCTACAAATTGATAAGAGAGTTCAGTGGGAAAAAAAAAAAAGAGCAATTGGCACTTTACAGAAAGAGATTATCCAATTGGTCAATAAACATGAAAAGGTATTCAACCTCATTTGCCAACAGGGACATGCAAATTAAAATCATATTCCCCATAATGGCTATAATGAAAGAGACTGACAATGCTAAGTATTGTTGAAGATGTGGAGTAACTAGAATGTTCATATACTGCTTTTGGTTGGGTAGAATGTGGATAATTGTTTGGCAGTTTCTACTAAACCTGAACGTGTGCATACCCTATAACCTACTAACTCCACTTCTAAGTGGAATGTGAACATATGTGCACCAAAAGACTTGCACAAGAATGTTTGTTACACAGTTAACCATAAGCCCCAAATTGGAAACAACATAAACTGCATCTACAATAAAATGAATGAAGTACTTGTTTTATAATCATATACTGCAATGCTATATCAACAAAAATGTATGGTCCGCTTTGTACAATACCGTCAGTGACTCTCACAAGCATAGTGTTGAACAAAAGAAGCCAGAAACAAAAAGATAATATTGTATTGTTCCCTATATATAAAGTTCGAAAGTGAGTGGAACTGCTGTTTCAGAATATGGACTGTGATTACCTTTGGGGAGGTGGGGAGGAGGGTCTCACCACTGGGACAGGCACAAGGAAGTCTTGTAGAGGAGCTGGTGGTTTTCAATTTCTTGTTCTGGGTTTCACCAGTGTGTTTGTTTTGTAATAATTCTTGAAGACTTGTGCATTTTACTGCATGTATATTGTACTCACAAAAATGTTAAAAATAACCGAAACTGTACCTAGAATTTCCAGTAAGCAGAGAGGGTGTCAGGAGTCACTACCTTGACTTTCCGGATACACGGTGGCGGCGCTGTCACTTCTCTTTGAATCCTAACAATCATAACATCTTAATCTTTGACTAAAGGGGACCCCCAATTTAGTCTTGTAAATTGACCCACTCTAATCTCACCCCTGTGTTTTCCATGTTATTATAAGTTACTGCTATTCTTGGCATCTTGTGTTTTATTAAGACAGTGCAGAAATCCCCCAAATAAACCCTTTGACTTAGAAACTTTCTACTTGGATTATTTGCATCAGCGTTTCTTAACACATTTATTGGTGATAAATCCAAATATTCTTGGGGGGAGCAGGACTTAAAATTGAGGGCAAGAAACTGTCTCTGCAAGATTTTCTTCCCCTAGATTTGACTTCGTAAGTTTGCCGTTTCTCACCCTGTCTTCCAGTTTAAACATCAGTCATTTTGGGCCATGATGTGTTCATGTGTGGGGCATTTAGTTATTAACAAGTTTTTACAAATACCACATCTGAAACTGGCATGCTTCTTTATATGTTTACCTGAACGAATTTATTTGTCCCATTCTCCCCTTACCCCCTACCCGCATGTAAAAGCTCCAGGAGAACAGGGACCTTAGACTGTCTTATTCTACAGTGCCAGGTGTCAGAATAAGGATATGATAAACAGTTAATAAATGAAACAGTAATGCTTCTACTATGGGGTTTGGGTAGTTTTCCTTCTTACAGTATTTCCATCTTTCTTTCAGCACTGGAGAGGGGTCTCTTGAAAACACTTCAGAAACTGGACGAATATCTGAATTCTCCCCTCCCTGATGAAATTGACGAGAATAGTATGGAGGATATTAAATTTTCCACACGTAAATTTCTGGATGGCAATGAAATGACATTAGCTGATTGCAACCTGCTGCCCAAACTGCACATTGTCAAGGTAGGCCTATTGGATGTGGTGTCAAATTGCTATTAGACCTAGTATTCTTATATTAAGATAACACTTTCTTTGTACTTAAAACTTTTCTGATCTACTGATATATGACCAGGAACTCCCAAACAGTGTAACTTAATGCTGTTTAGATGTGGTTGAAACACCCCAAAGTTAATTAAATAGAAAATTATGTCTTGGCATATGAGGAAGATGAATATTATTTATTAGTTTCTGTCGCTGTACAAAAATTCAAAGATGTAAAAGCTAACTTTAAATTGGAGTTTACTACCCTGACTTAATATTGTCAAATTCTATTCTGTGACCAACTGGCTTTTTCTATTCAAGCTTAAAACAGGTATGTTTTTAAAAAGTATTTATCCAGTGACTACATTTGGCTCTCCATCTAGTGTAGGTATTTGCAATAATTATCACATTTTTAAATTCCTGGTGTGGCTTTGCAGTGCTGGTCATTATTTAGAACTAATTAGAATGAAGGTGGTAGACTTCTTTCCAAATAGAAACAATCCTCAAATATTTACAGAATTAATTGGTCTAAAATCATATTTATGTCTGGTTTATAAGAGATGAAAAATAAATGTTAACTTATTATTTTTTTTAAAATTGTTTTTAGTTAATTATTTGTCTTTAAATCTGTTAACTTTTGATCTCTTTGTATTTCAGGTGGTGGCCAAAAAGTATCGCAATTTTGATATCCCGAAAGGAATGACTGGCATCTGGAGATACTTAACTAATGCTTATAGCAGGGATGAGTTCACCAATACCTGTCCCAGTGACAAGGAGGTTGAAATAGCATATAGTGATGTAGCCAAAAGACTCACCAAGTAAATGGCACTTATGAGAGAGATGTCTTCACATCTTCCCCTAACAGAATATGCTTTTTTTTAACAGACTGCTCCTCTTCCTATAAAGTAGAAATTTTATTTTGCATGAATATGCAGTTATTCAAGATTAGGATAAAGGATAGACAAGGTATAGTAGCTATCTTAAAATATACACTCCCAAGCAGTATTATTTTAAAATTCCCTTACTCTGCCTACCTCCCCTCCCGGTATCCCCCTCTCCTCTAATTTGGAGACATTCCATTATAAAGTTTTCAATGTAGAGGCAGTTTGCCACCTCTCTGAGCCCTCACCATACACTGTGGATAGATGGCAGAACTCTCGAGGTGCGGTGTTTAACTGTTAAAGTGGTAGCCATGACTTCATCAGTCTGCCCCCAAAATGGTGCATAACGCATGGTACAAGGAGTATTTATGTATTTTTGGAATTTTATAATAGTTAGTAAAAGTATATGAAAGGATTGCTACTGTATCAGAAATATTCTGTTTCAATTTAGTCTATCCTGGATATGTGCTAAAGGATATTACCACCGATGAAGAGATCCTTTTATGAATAGTCACTACAGATTTTGCTAGTTTGCTTTGTAGATGAATTTTTATTTTTATCTAATAGCATTTATCATTTATACCAGTTGTAACATCTGATCCTATGTAGAAGCTGAAAGTTTAGAGGGAGGGGAAGGTAGTCTTAAGATCTTCCTCAAGCATTTAATCCTTATGAGAGAAACCGATGAACACCTGATAATCTATCTAAATCTGTTATTTGTTACATGCAATTTGCCCAGTGCCATTCATTTGGAATATTATTGCTTTCTTCAAGTTTGTTTTTATTTTTAAAAGCTCCTTTTTTTGGGTAAACATAGGTCTATACCTTTGTAGATCTTTTGAGCAACACTACATAGACTAATATTTAGTTGATTTAGCTGTAGCAGCACAATGATTAGTGATGTAAACTAACACTTATACAGAAATTAACCTAAGGAATGTGGGGTGGGTTTGTCAAAATATTAAGTAAAATATTGTTTCTAAAGCACATTTAATGTAGATAATTTTTGTAAAGAATGGATTATTCATCCTATATTAAAAGCAAGATAAAATACACAGATTATCAATGCCCACCTTCACCCCCCCAAATTTATTGTTAGACTTTGGGTACAGGATCATTCACTCCTTTTGGACTGAAATATTGTGTTGTGGTGAGTGTGTATTTACTTCAGTTTTGCCTAATCTCAATCAGTGTACTTCACTGAATTAAGTTTTTTCTATAGCCATGTTGAGAAATAGCACTCTGCATGAATTTTGTTTTTTGTTTTTTATATTGAAGTCCTATACCAGGAATTATTTGTCTCTAACAGGGAAGGAGGAACTTAGTGAAAATAAAACAAAAGTTTGCTATTTATTTATTCATTTGTATTTTTTTAATGAGCTTTCTAAATACTATTCCAAAGACTGTGGTTGTGACTAAAATACATTTTTGGTAATTTTTATACCTAACTTGTTTAAGAAGTGCTATTTCTCATAGGTTGTTTTTGAAAAATTTAAGTGTATTGCTTTAAAATGGCAATGTTTTCCTCCCTTTTATATGCAGACATTTAGTTAGCACTGGCTTTATGGAAGCAGCCAGACTTTTATAAGCATACTCCATTTTTTACATGTCAGTCATTAGGTTGGTATAGAAAGATGACAGAAAAAGCTCCATGTTGTAGTCACGTGGCTCAGGAAGATTCCTTTGTTTTTCCTTTCTAAGAACTCCTTATTGCTGATCACAAGGTTTGACACACATCTTTTTTTTTTTTTTTTAATCTTCATTTTATTGAGATATATTCACATACCACGCAGTCATACAAAACAAATCGTACTTTCGATTGTTTACAGTACCATTACATAGTGGTACATTCATCACCCAAATCAATCCCTGACACCTTCATTAGCACACACACAAAAATAACAAGAATAATAATTAGAGTGAAAAAGAGCAATTGAAGTAAAAAAGAACACTGGGTACCTTTGTCTGTTTGTTTCCTTCCCCTATTTTTCTACTCATCCATCCATAAACTAGACAAAGTGGAGTGTGGTCCTTATGGCTTTCCCAATCCCATTGACACACATCTTTTTGTAATTAGATATTGGACAATGATTTATCTGGTTCCAGGAAAGGCACTATCAGGCGCTTCACACATTATCTATTGAGGGATTACATTTCAGTTGCTTCTGCGGGTCAAAGCGTTACATCTACATTAGCACAGAGGCCCCAGTGATCACTTTTCACCTACTTTTTAAACAGTGGCAACTTAGCATTCAGGTGATGTTGAACCTTGCTGGATAAAAAAAGATTTGAGAGAAGGGGTGCCTGTTCTTTCTACTGAGTGGTGGACTAAGTGGTGCCAAGTGGAAGACTTGCAGAGGAAAGAACTCCATTCCTCAAAATATACTGATGAAAAACACATTGTGAACTCAGTTGTGAAGTATTTTCACATCAGATATTTATTCTCATTGTCTTTTGAAGTCTTTATCGAGTGACTCCACTTGGCTGCCCAGCTGGATGACCAAGGAGGCCTTTGTGCTCATTGTCACACCTGGCTGCTGTAGTGAGACCGACAAAGACAGACTTACTTTTCCTGGTAGAAAGACAGATTTTATTCCTTTATCCGGGAAGTTAGTAAAATGAAATGGGGATTGGCAAATGCATAGAAGCTAAGAAGAAGGATGATTCTACAACGTGCTTTTACCCCATCATACGTTTGTGGAAAGAGTAGAGCTTAAAAATCCTGGGAGATTTGGGACATAAAAGTTTTCATGGTGATTTCATGTAGTGTATGTTGGTGTAAAGGAAATCATCTGATAGTGGTTCTACAACTACCCATTTTCCCCTTTATTCCTCTTCAGTGAGGAGATGAGAATATAAATGGGGAGTCTCACAACTTTCTAAGGAATTTTGAGAGATTTTTGTATTCGACAGGTGGAAAGCTCTGTTTCAGTTATCTTTTTTGAAAAAATGTAGATGCAGGTTTTCTATGCAGTTCTGTTTTCTTTTACTAGTATTGGTAACTTTGTGATAAAATTCAAATGAGATTTTATTTCTTGGTAACTTTGGCCTTCACAATTTAATCTTTAAACCCTTGAGCAACCTGTATGTGATTAAGATATTTCTGACATTTATTCTTACACCAAGCTGATCCACTCGAATTTAGGCATTATTATTTTCTCTGTTAGGTTTTAAATCTCTCCAGAGATGGATATAGAGAGCTTTCATTTCTGTGCATTAAAAAAAATCCATTTAGGAAATATCTTCCAAGTTAAAAAAAGAGGAAACAGGAATGTATTTTTTCATACATATTTTGATGCACATTTCATTAAGTTTATTGATACAAATTTCTTACACTGGTTATAATCATTATTTGATTCAAAGAGAGGGAAGCATTCATTATTCATATACTATATAGGCCTTTTTTATTCCACCTTTACAACTTATCAAGATTGGGGCCACGATAATTACATTCTTATCATGAAAAAAAATGTTCAATTCCTGAAGCCATAACGAATTGGAGTATTTTCTTTAGAATTGCTTGAAAAGGCAAATGAAAGCTTATTATAGAATGCTTGTATTTTCTTTTCTCTCTCTTGGAACTCATACACCAGTTTATTGCTGGCAGCTATTGTATTAAAAAAATAAAGTATATTTTCACTATCATAAAAGGTTCTTTTTTTCCCCTTCATAAAAATAAGTAACAACTTGGGATAAAAGTGTTTTATTTGAGACTACATTTCTTTCTGGAGGATTTGGCCTGTTTGATAGATTAAAGAAGAAAGATCTTGAGCATCTCAGTAGGGGCAGAAAAAAAGAATTTGATAAAAAGTTTCATAATACTCATTCTAAGCAAAATAGGACCAGAGATTTTTTTTTAACATAATAAAGAATTCTACCAAGAACCTCAGCAAATGTCAGACATGAAGATGAAACAGAAACTCATTTAAAGTCAGGGATGAGAAGCAGTTAGTTGCTCTCTATTGCAACCACCTATGCAACTACTTTATTAGAGACATCCTAGCAAATGCAGTAAGAACAGAAAAAGGAATAAGGAATGGAAAAGAAGTGACAAATCTGACTACTCTTTGAAAGTCAACATGTATACATAGGCAAAGCCAAAATAACTTACAAACTATTGAAAATAATAGAATTCAGCTGGATTCCTGGATACAAAATTCACCAATAGGAATCAACATAATTACATGTACTAATATTAGCCACAGAAATTTTGTAACATTGATTACTTCTAGGGGAGGAAACCTGGATGACTGAGGAAAAGAACCAGAAAATTGTCAATGCTAGCCAGAAAATACTGGGAAGCAAACCTAGCTTCTGAACTCGTGAGTCAGTAAGTCCCTGTTTTTAATCCAACCATTGCATGACACTTGTTTTAGCAGCTGGGAAATAATATAGCTAGGAAGATGCAACAGCCCTAAATTTCTATGCATCTAATAACTTTAAATACATAAAGCTAAAGTTGACCAGGCTAAAAAGAGAAATAGACAAATCGACAGTCAAAACTGGAGATTTTAACATACTTTTCTCATAACTGAAAGAACAAGCAGGAAGAAAATACCCAGAACAACCCAGTGAGAATATATAGCAAATTTGAATAACACAGTTAACCAACTTGACCTGATTGACACATAAACAACATTATATTCAACAACTGCAGAATGCACATTCTTTTCAAGTACACATGGAACTTTTAGCCAAATAGACTGTATGCTGGTCCATAAAGCAAGTCTCAACAAATTTTAAAGAATCGCAGTCATACAAAATATGTTTTCTGACCACAATGGAATTGAACTAGAAATCAATAATGGGAAGCTAGCAGGAAAATCACCAGAGTGAGGAACAAGTTACAGCAAGTACATGAAGTCTGCAATTTACACTGGAAATTTTAAATTTTAATTTACCAAACATCTGCTTGCTTATGTCATGAACTATTCTAAGTACTTTATGTATATTAACCCAGGCACCTATCAACCCTCAGAAGAAGAGACTATAATTCCCATTTTATCGATGAGGAAATAGGCACAGGGAGGTTAAGAAACTTGCTCAAGGTCACATAGCTACTAAGTGTCAAAGCCAAAACTAGGACCTAGGGAGTATAGCAATAAGCAGAGCATGCTGCAATCTCTAGAAGTGTCTGTCTCTGCTGTCCTCTTTAGAGTGGGCTTGGCTCCCCTACTCTTGATGGCCAAAATAATTGGACTACCAGGTAAGCAGAACTCTAGCTGGGGATAAATCTATTTAGTGTTTGGTCTCTGAAACAGGTCTCTTCCATCCATAGGGAGGAAATAGAGGCCCCAGGCCCAGACAAACACTGGATCTCCCAAGACGGCTTGACCACCTTCTAAGGGACAAGGCGTTAGTCTGCCCTTGTCAATTGGAAGCAGGTGCTCACTCTCGTTATCTCCAGATGGGTGCGGTTCCAAGATAGCCAGCAGGGGGCGTCGGTTCCCCTACTTTAGGCCCCACTTCTGCAAACAGGCCTTTGACAGCTGTAGGACCTTGTCAGTTTGGGGAGCTGTCAGCTCCCTTCAGCAGCATCGTCTGCTTCCTTCCTCCTTATCAGATTTGTCAGGGCTGCTGCGTGCTGTGAAGGCACCTCCGGCCTCCTTCCTGTGTGGAACGGCCGCTCTCTGGCACGGCCGCCGCTAATCTACACCCCGGCGCCTCCTGCCGGGGGAAGAGGCTGGGCCGGGCCCCGCGCTTGCTCCCTTGGCGGGGGGTAGCGGGGCGGTGGCGCGACCCTGCTTTGGCGTCAGCTCACCCCGTGGGCTTTGGCTTCCATCAGACCCGGAGGCGAGCGTGTGCCGGCGTCTTGCAGGCCTTTAGCACTTCTGCAAAACTGAGTTGCCGGCGGCGAAAAAGGCAGCTGGAGGCAGCACTTCAGCAGCAAGACTAACAGGTCTGGGTGGCAGTTGGGTCGAGGGAGGGCAAGGTGTTCTGCTGCGGTTAGTACCGAGGGGCTCCTCCTGGCTCCTCCACTTTCCCCCAGCCCCAGCCCCAGCCCCAGCGGGCTCAGAGGCCTGTTAGCGCCCAGGTCACTGAGGAGTATTTGCTGAGGGCCTACTGTGTGCTCTGTGCCGCCACTGGGCTGGGGCCCGGGATGTGGTGGCGAGCAAGGCGGCCAGATCCCTGCTCTCACGGAGCTCAACAGGTAGCGCCCCACAAGCAGAGACAGACCTACAGGGGGCCGTCAAGGACCACCTGAAAGTAAGACAGGGAAATAGGCCGCCGAGGGTTGGAGGGTTGTTTTCCCAGGACAGGCAGGGAAGGCGTCTTGGAAGAGGTGACTCTGCACTAAGCCCTGAATGGTGACACTATCTCTCGGGAAACCTCCCCAGTTCCAACTGGGAACTCTGCTCTGTGGACTCAGCAGAAGATACTTTCCTGTGAGGAGGAAAGTATCAAGTAAGGAGAGTTGGCTTTGGGGCATCTTTTGGTGATGAAAAAGGGAAAGCCAGTGTACCTCAATTTCTTCACATAACTAGAATATATAGTTTTCATTAAATACTAATTATGCGGCAGTCACTGTGCTAATTTTTTTGTACGTTTCAAATCTTTTAATCTCAATAATCGAATGAGGTAGGGACTATTATTATCGCCCCCCCGCCGTTTTTTTTTTTTTTTTTTTAGATAAAGAAATGCAAATACAGTAGAGGTCAGATGATTTGCCCCAAGGTCACACAGCCAGGAATGAATAGACACCATCTGGCTCCAGAGCTTAACTGCAGCACTGGGTCTGATGCTGTCACCTCCCTTTTGTTGGGAGGTGCTGAAGTGGGGACCCAGGAAGGCTGGTTTCTTGGCCCAGCAGTGGAGGGGCCAAGAGCTCCCAAGTGGACTTTTCTACAGGGAAGCTCAGGAAGTTCATGGTTGCACCAGGTCCAGCCCTGGCTTCAGAGCACATGGTCAAGTGGAGTCAACAGAAGTAAAACCAGACTGTTGCTTGATTATGTGCCAAGTGCACTGGCGCCCATTTTCTGCTTGAAGCGGGAGGGGCCCCGTTTGGTGAGAGGGGCTTCTGGGAGGCGAGGGAGAGCCTAGGGGCCTCTCCACGTCCTTGGCTCCGAGATGGTGGTGCAACTCCCTGCTGTCTGCAGAGGTCACTGTAAGCCAGGGAAATTGTCTTGCCATGGATGAACCCAACCAAGGAAAAGGGCAGGAGAAGCGAAGCTCAGATCCCTCTCCCCTTCTGTCCTTAATTGGAAACACTTTTATTTAAATGATTTCATCTCATTCTCTTAAATAGCTTGCTGCAGAAGAATTGCTCCTAATCTCTACAGATCCTCTAAGAATTCTATGATCCTTGCCAGAATTTTGAGGTTGCCTATTATAATTTTATTTTATTTTTTTTGATCAGAGATAAAGAGAAAAATGTGAACTAAGTAGAACCCAAATCACTGGGCTCTCCCAGGCATACAGTATTGATTTGATTTCAATAGAGACTATTTTTTTTTAAAGAAAAATTCTGTAATGTTCTAAAGTTACCTTTCAATTTGATATCCTACATTGACTTTCATTAACAGATGCATTTTAGAAATCATGGTAACATTGAGCCAGAAACAATTCAGGAACTAAGGATGAGTGGTTTGCCCAAGGCCCCAGAGTAAGTTAGTTGCAGAGTGGGGACTCCTAGGACAGTGTTCTCAGGACTAGAAAGCAGATCTGGCATAAACCAGTGATGGTTATCAGGTAGGGGCAGAATTGCCACTAGAACCACATCTTTATTTTATTTTATTTTTAAATTCAATTTTATTGCGATATACTCACATACCATACAATCATCTAAAGTGTACAATCAGTTGTTTACAGTACCTCATATGGTTGTGCATTCATCACCACAATAAATTTTGAACATTATCATTACTCCAAAAAAAACAAAAATAAGAATAAAAATAAAAATAAAAAGGAACACCCAAAATATCCCATCCCCCCACCCCCTATTATTCATTTAATTTTTGTCCCCATTTTTCTACTCATCTGTCTATACACTGGACAGAGGAAGTGTGAGCCACAAGGTTTTCACAATGACATGGTCACACCATGTAAACTATATAGTTATACCATCGTCTTCAAGAATCAAGGCTATTGGGTTGCAGTTCAACAGTTTCAGATATTTCCTTCTAGCTATTCCAATACACTAAAAACTAAAAAGGAACATCTATATAATGCATAAGAATAACCTCCAGAATGACTTCTTGGCTCCATTTGCAATCTCTCAGCCACTGAAATTTTATTTTGTAGAACTACATCTTGATCCTCTGATACCATCATTCCTTTTGACTTTTGGGGAATTCCCTGACTGAATAAGGAATGGATTTAACAAATAATTCTTGACATCCAGAATCTTTAGCTCATGTTAAAAAAATAGACACACAATTGGCTCTTTGGGATGGTCCATTCATTAAAAAAAAAAAGTAACCATGGTAAGCACCTCCCAACTAGAAGTGTGAGTAAACAAAGACAAGTGATTTTGGCTTTTCCAGGGTGTCCAGGATCACAAGGGAGAAAACACATAAAAGTAAATCAGCAGCAGTAAAGGCAGATGAGAAGTGATTCCTCAGAGATGTAAAGTGCTATCCAGTCCCCAGTATTGATGGAGCTGACCCTGGGCCCCTTCCTAAAGAGAACGGTTGCTTCTCCCTAGAAAAATCAACAGGGTGTCAAGGAGAATAATTTTTTTAAAAGGGTTTTGACTGATTAATTCTTCTCATTGTAGAAATTGTGGAAAGTATAGAAAAGAGTAAAGAAACACGCACAAATTTCCCCCAAATTTACCACCCAGTGGTCACCCATTTGGTGGTGTGTTTTTCAGCCCATGAGCTAGATTTGTTCTTTTCTTGTAAACATTTCCGAGTTTATTTTCTATTAGAAATTTATTATAACACAAGAAGTTTCCCACATCACACGGAACACTGAATTGTCTCTTTACCCAATGCTTCATTTACGTGGCCACACCTTAATGGATTCCCTCATTCCCAACTTGAGAAAACTGAGGTTGTTTCCAGCTGTTTGTTCTTATCCATCTATCTTGCAGTTGACTTTTCTGTACACACATTTTTGGCTGTATTTCAACCTCTAGGTTTTGCAGGAAATAATCAGAAATGTGAGCCCAAAATATGACCACGTTCAGGAGAGTGATAAATACCACCAAATTATTAGCCAGAGAGTTTCTAAGGAAATAGCAAGAATGTGGACAAAAAGGGAGGAATGGTTTTCAGGCTTTTGATAAATATCACCAAGTGACTTGCCAGAAGTATATCACCAAGTTACACCCCACAGTGCCTGGGTGGATGCGTCCTTCTGTGCTCCAGCTCGTGGGGAGCAGGATCCACTTCTCCATCTTTGCTATTTGCATTTCTTTGACCTTAGAGAGACTGAGCTTCTCCCCGCCCCCCAGCCCCCAATGTTTATTGGCTATTTAGATTTGCTTTTTATCGTTTATGTCCTTTGCCCTTTTTTCTACGGGCATCTTTGTGTTTTTCCTATTGATTTATGTGGCTTCTTTATAAATTAAGGATTCAAACCATCGGTCTGTGGTATTTGCTGCAAACTTTTTCCAGTTGTTTGTCTTCTCATTTTGCTAGTATTTTTAATCGCACCGGAATTGTTGCTTTTACATAGCACGAATCTGTCAAGCATTTCCTTTGTGGTTTCTTCCTTGGCTTTGAAGCTTAGAAAGCCCTTGCCTGTGTGAAGATCGGTTGGCTAAGGGAGTTCCCAGGAGCTGAAGGATACAGTGATCAGAAGCTGGAGGTGATACAGGATTGGGTGGGCGGAGAGGACTAGATGGTGCTAAGGCTGGGCTTGCAGTTTGGGACCTGATCAGTCACTTTTTAAGGCTGTGCTGTAGAGTTACAAGCAGGGGGAGGCTACTGAAGGTTTGAGAGCAGGGGGGTGGCATGTGGGAGTCACTGTAAAACAGCGTCTGTACCTTCAGGACATTACCTAATTATTGGAATGTTTGATTTCTACCCAGAACAATATGGAGCCTGGAAATGTTCTGGAAAGCTTTGTTACGGGAGATACAGAGTACATAGCTCAGTGAGAGAATTCTTTCCATGTTGTTCTGAGTCTGCAGCTGATTTGGGATTTGAGCATGATGCTTCTGCTTTGGTTCTGTGCTATCAGCACCAGGAAAGACACTCCAGATCTGTACATCTCCCTCTTGCTTCACAGCAAATTCATACCTACTGCTCTGTTTGCCAACCACAGCGCCAACACCTTCTCCCTCTCCTTGGCGTGGTTCCCTGCCAAGCCGGCCCCAACCACGAGCCTTGCAGGCGGGCCTCCACTTTTTTGCCTTAATGAAAACGGTAGTTGCAGTAACTGATTCTGCTAGAGAAACCACACTTGAACAATTTGTAAAATCTCTGGGAAGGAGTTATTCTGGGTGGTCAAATTTTGGTGAATAAAGAGCTTACTCCTTCGAGGACTATATTTTACTCTCCGGTGAGACACCTTTTAGACATGGAATATACCTCCCTGCCCTTTTTTTCATTACCTTTGACAGGAAAGTCTAATACATCATGAAATGAAATACTTAAATATTTAAAAATTACCCAGAATCCCTGGCTCCCAACACAAACGTTTCAATTTTTTTCCGTTCTACTTTCCACATGTGTGTGCATTTTATACAACTACAAATCATTGTACGACAGTCCCCTCGTTCTGCCTTTTTCACTTACCAGAGTCTGATTATATGTGTCTGGATTTCTATGCAGTGCGTGTAAAGTGATAATTTTAGCACTTTTCATTGAAATACAGCATACATACAGACTAGCGCACAATAAATGTATTGCTTGATGAATTTTCAGAAACAGAACTCACCCGTGTAACCAGCCCTGGCACTAAGAAATGGGACATTACCTAAGCACCCAGAGGCCCCCCACCCCCACCTGGCCAGTCATCAGCTCTTCCCCTCCAAAGGTAACCACCAGTGTGACTTCTAACAGCATAAATTCGATTTGACTGTTTTTGACCTTTGTATCAATAGAAGTATCAAGTCCTTCCTCTTAGGTTCCTGGCTTCTTTTGTTCAAGATTCCATTTGTGAAATTCATCTGCGCTGTAGCCAGTAGCAGTAGCTCGTTCACCCTCCTGGCTGTATGGTATTCCCTTCAATGGGGTATTAATTATCCACGACTGTGGATCAAATCACCCCTGTTCCAGTTTGCTAATGCTGCCCTTTTGCAAAATACCAGAAATGGACTGGCTTTTATAAAGGGGGGTTTATTTGCTTACAAAGTTATAGTATTAAGGCCATAAAGTGTCGGAAGTAAGACATCAGCAATCGGGTACCTTCACTGGACGATGGCCAATGGCTTCCTGAAAACCTCTGTTAGCTGGGAAGGCACGTGGCTGGCGTCCGCTTGCTCCCAGGTTGCGTTTCAAAATGGCGTCTCCAAAGTGTCAGTGTCAGCTTCCAATGGTCGTCTTCAAAATGTGTCCCTCAACTGTAGCTAGCTATGAGCTCCTTCTGTCTGAGCTTTTATAGAGCTCCAGTGAACTAATCAAGGCCCATGCTGAATGGGCAGGGCCACACCCCCATGGAAATGATCTAATCAGAGTTATAACCCACAGTTGGGTGGGTCACCTCTCCATGGACACAACCTAATCCAAGGTTTCAACTTAACACTAATACGTCTGCCCCTACAAGAATGCATTAAAGAATATGGCTTTTTCTGGGGGACATAATATACAAACCAGCACAATCCCCAAATCTGGTGACTTAGAAATGAAATGCATTATCTCTCACAGTTTCTGTGGGGCAGGGACTTCAGGAGCTGTCAGCTGGGCAGTTCTGGCTCGAGGTCCATCGTGCAGTGAAGCTCAGACACGGCTGCTTGTCTCGAGCTCGAGAATCCCTTTCCACCCCTCTCTCCATAGCGCGGCTGTGCCATGGTTTCTTCATGACGCGGCTGCTGGCTTCCCCCAGGGTGGGCGACCCAGGAGACCAGGACGGACGCTGCAGCACCTTTTACCCCGGCTCCTTGGAAGTCAGCCAGGGTCGCCTCCGTAATACCCTCTTCAGTGTGGGAGGGCTGCACGGCATGTCCAGCAGGTGAAGATCCTCCCGGCCCATGGAGGCTGCTAACCGCGTATGGATAGATCCTTCATTGGAAAAGCTCAGTTTCTGCAGCCTCTTTCATCCCGTTGTTGTACGAGAAATCGTTTGCCGTCGTAGTTAATGCTGACATGAACATCTTCGTGCACGCAGCTTTCTATATCTGCAGACTTTCTGAGAAACATGTCCCTGGGAATGGAATTCCTGGGGCAAAAGATCTCAACACGTTTATGGCTTTTGTTCCCCTGTCACTTTATTGCTTCCAAAAGGATCATACCAGTGTTCAGTGCTGCTGGTAAGCAAATGGTCAACCGATTCCAGCTTTTCCTGCATTTGGCATGAATGCCGCGGGACAAAACACTATTCCCAAAACATAAAAATGACCCATGGTCCTCAAGAAAATGGTGAGTGGTAGACATCAGTCGCTGCTCTGGGCTGCAGTTTAGTGATGCCTGCAGAGCTATCTGCATTGGGAAGAGCTGGCACCCCGGATTATAGGTCTTCTGGATACATTTTTAACCTAACTGGTTTTGAAATTGCATTTTCTGCCACCTCACGGAAAGGTAGCTTGGTGAGGTGAGAAAAACAGGGCTTTGTAGCAAGAGAGCCCTGGGTTCAAATTTTAGTTCTACCACATACCAACTGGGTGAACTTGAGCAAGTTCCTTTCCCTCTTTGTGCCTCAGTATCCCCATCTCTAAAATGAGTGTTTGTGAAGATTAAAGAGATAATGAATGTAGCATACCTAATGCCATGCTTGCCACATTAGTAGGTGCCTGGCAAAGGTTGATTCTCTCCCTCTGTCCCTCTCCCATTTCCTCTTTTTGGGTTAACAAGCTTTATACATTTTACACACACTGGCTAAAATACTTCTGTGATATGTCTTTGGTTTCTCCTGGAGAAAAAAAGAGTACAGTGTTTTTTTTTTCTAATTATAACAGTGATGCATGTTCACCATATAAAAATTTGGAAACTGTGGTAAGGTACAAAGAAGGAAATAAAAATTACCCACAATTTCACGCCCCATATCAGCCACCGTTAACATTTGGGTGTGTCTCTTCCCGGGTGTTGGGACACTTCTTGTTCTCAGAATTTTAAGGTGTGACTCTGGGGCAGCGTGACACCTCTGTCCAGGCCCCACGGACGCTGGTGATGGGGTGAACGCTGGGGCCACCTGGGTGCCAGATGGGTGTATGATGGGGGTCCCCCAGCTGGCCCCCCTTTTGTCGCACTTGTGGAAAACAGGAAAGCAGGTGGGATTTCAAGACTCAACCCTCAGCACCTGTAGAGTGAAGCCAGAAACCCCACAGGGGATGGGACTGATCGTCACCGTCCACCCTTTTTCCCTGTGAAGCCCTGGCCTCTGGGGTTGCTGCCCCAATCTCACGCAGACTTTTGGGCACCTCCTGTCCCTGGGCTTCAATTTCCACAAGCAGGGCCTTGATTTCCAGGGTCTTTCCCAGGTTTAATACTGTGTGGTGAAAGAAGAGTCTGTGAAAGGGAAAGTGCTTGGTAACTTGCAAGGCCTTGCACACAAGCACATCTTTCATTTAATTTTCCCTGTGCTCTTCCCTTCTCTGCTGACGGGAGAGGACAAAGCTCCCACCAGCCTTAGAAGAGTGCAGGGGACCACGGATAACTTCAGTTCCCGGGTCCTTTCACATCAGCTTCTTTAGCTGCTTTTGGAGCACTTGAATCAGACAAGGAGCCACTCAGGGAGCCTTTGTGAGGATTAAATGAAATGATGCATCTGGAGGCCTCAGAGGTGATATAACAGAGTTGTTGTGGCACAGCTGGTAAAGAGGGGACTGCCCAGGTTCAAATGCCAGTGCCGCCAGTTACTGGCTGTGTGACCTTGGGCAAGTTAATTAACTTCTCTGTGCCTCATTCATCTCTAAATGTGGAGAGATGATAATGTGCAGATTGAAGTGCATGCAGATTAAATGAGTTAATATGTGTGAGCCCTTAGAACAGTGCTCGGCACACAGTGGGTGATACATGGGTATTCGACAGTATTATCACAGCACCTGAAATGAAGTAACATTCTGAGATGTGAGCTATTAGAATTGTAAACACATTTCAAAGATGCAGGCATTTGACATGAAAAGTGAAATTTCCTCCTGCCCCACCTAATCTCATTCTCCAGAAATAACCAGTGTTAACAGTTTGGTATGCCACCTTCCAAAAACACAATGATGTATAGAGTATTTCTTTTTTTTTTCTTCTCTTTAAAAAAATTTTTGTTGTTGTTGACTATTTCCTTTTAAAGTCATCGTATCATACGTCTTCTTTGTAACTCGTTTTCTCACTCAGAATATCACAGACATACCCTCAAGGCAGAACACACAGATATACAACTGTTAAAAAGAATGTGCACATAATTTATGTCACCAATCCCCCCCAATGAAGTTAGATTGTTTTTCTCTTTTTTAAAAATTATTAAACAAAATACAGCAACAAACACTCTATGGAGTTTCTCACTCCAAAAGGAGTAGTTCCTGAGGTTGAGGGGGAGGGGGGACGTGATCTGGGCGTCATCAAACACTCTAGGGGGGTCTGAGATGGTGAGAGACCCACCCTTCTCAAAGCACTGGGTTCTGGGAACCCCCCACCCCACATACTCACCAAGGAGGGAGAGGTCTGCCCAGGAGGGTCCCTCCTGGAGATGATGACAGCAGTGCAGGGCGGGGAGAGGACAGAGAGGACCCCCGTCACCCTGGAGGCCCAGTCTCACCATGTCCTTTTTAATAAACATTGTCATTATTTAAACATTTTTATTACAAAAATCCTCAAACATCCAGCAAAGGAGCAAGAATACTCCAACAAATATAAATATCCACCACCCAATGCAATAACTGTTGTCCTTTGCCATATTTGTTTTATTTATCTATATTATACATAATTTTTGGAAACGTTTCAAAGAAAGTTGTAAATATCATGACACTTCACCCCTAAATAATTCAACATTTATTTCCTAAGGATATGAACATTTTCCTGCATAACCCAACACCTAAGAAAATTAATCATTTTCTAGTATTATCCAATAATATATTCATATTCAAATTTTCTGAGCTGTCTTCCAAGTGTGCGCGTGTTTGGGTGTGTGTGTATTCAAACCGGGCTCTGGGAGAATCACTGTTCTCTTCTCTTCCTCCCACTTGAAACTCTTCCTCTTCTACCAGGGCCTGCACCTGCAAACTGCACCCCCATCTGCACCCCCATCAGTGACAGCGGTGACCTCTGCAGAGACACCAAACATTCCACGGCCTGTGGGGAGGGGGAGAGGGAGGCATTGGGTGGGGGTGAGCAGGCATTTTCCTGCCAGGTTGGGACCTAGAGCCAGAGGTTGGCCAACACCTGCTCAGGGTAGCCCAGCCGGGGCCAGAAGACGTTACCTGGTGAACACTGATCCAGGCCCTGTGACCAGCAGAGGCCAGGCAAGTTCCGCCAGGGCTGGGCAATGCCAGTCTTCACCTGCGTGGTGCTTTTGGGCAGATTAGGAAATGTGTGTGTGGCTTAGAGGTGGAGTAAGGTTGGACTTCAGCCCCGATTCCAGCACTGACACTTTGGTGCAGTGCACAACCTGTGCAACCACATATGGACAACCCTGACTGGGAGGGGCAGTTTGGCCAGCAAGGCAGGGCAGAGACATTCCAGCCTTACTGCAGGGCAAGGTGGTAGTTTACAGCAGGCTCTCTGTCTCCTCAGTGACAACAATAACAGTAGCTGGCATTAATTGAGCATTTGCCTTGTGTCGGAGCCTAAACCGAGTGCTTTACTGAATTATCTTGTTTTCTTCACAGTCCCTATGGGACAGGCACTAGTGTTATTCTCACTTTAGGGGTGAGAACACAGCTCAGAGAGGTTTAATTATTTGCTTAAAGCTGCACAGCTCAATAGGGGCTAGATCATGGCTCTGTGCTGGGTTTGTTAGCTCTTGGGTTTGTGCCTTAAGAAGTGTACCCAACATGGCAATTGTTAGGGGGCCCAGGAGTTCAATTTAGGCCTAGAGCAGGATGGGGCACAGTAGAAGCACCTGAGGGAACAGGTTTAAAATGCACATTTCTGGGCCTACCATGGGGATTCCCTGTAATAGGTCTGGGGTGGGGCCTGAGCAGTTGGATTTTTAAACAAGCTCTCCCCCACCAGGGTGAAGCTTGTGTGCCCCCTCGTTGAGAACCATTGGATGGATGGCCTTCTCTCAGCCACTGTCAGTGACCTGTGGGTCCCCAAGGGCAGGAGCTGCGCCACCTTCATTTCTATGTCCTACCCTTCCTGTCTTGAGATGCAAGAGGGGATCAGGGCAGTGTCAGGAATTCTGTAATTTGGGCCACAATGGACCCCAGTCTCATCAGCTCCTCCTGGGGCATTGGACACAGGGGAGGAGGTGAGGGGGTGCGTGGCCCCCGTGGGCTCCCAGCCACCCTGGCTGCCCTGGCCAGCCCAGCACCCCTGCATGGCTGCAGAACACAGCTGGCCCTGAGCTCCCCCAGCAAATGGGGTGATGTGGCCAGTTCCCCCTCCCTGGCTGTGGCCATCAGCTTGGGCCTGGGAGGCCTGGTGGGGGCTCTCAGTGCTGGCGGTCAGTGTTGGGGGGGCTCCTGCAGGCCACAGCTCACATTCCCTAAAGGAGCCACGAGCCACGCCGTCCCCACAGGCCCATCCTTCAGACGCTGGCAGTTTACCGCGTCCTTGCCCCAGTGGGGCTCGTAGGGCTGCCCGCGGGTGGGGCGGGCCTGCCCTTCTGACAGAACCATGGTTACCTTTGACGAGTGTGGACAGGCGCCTAGAAAGGGCGCGGGGCGGCCGTGAGTGATCGCAGACCTGCCCTCAGCAGTCCCGGGCTCGCCGCTTACCTGTGCTGCAGAACAGACAGCTCGCTGGGCCCACGTCAGAAGTCGGCCGCTTCCGCACTTGTCAGGTAAGATAGTGTTTTATATACCGGAAACCTAAAAGAAATCAGGCTGGGCTCACAGAGGATCAGGCAGCAGAGCAAAAGGACCCTTAAATTGCGACTCTTTTTGTTTACTCTGGGCGAAGGGCAGTTAGCAGGAACTCGGGGCTGCCGCTGAGCTGTGGAAGCTCTGATGACCGCCAGGGAGGCTGCAGGTGCCGGATCCCTGCTGGGGGCACAGCGGTATCAGCAGATGAGGTTGTACTCTGTGGGGAGGTGGGGGTCCCCGGATCCCGGAGACTGAGGGGAAACCGAGGCACAGGGTGGTCACTGCTGTGCCCAGGGTCAAGCAGTTAGAAGCAAACGCGTGGCTGGAGCGGACACCGGGCTTGTCTCCAGGCCATGCCGCGTCCCTGCTCCCGGGGACAGAACCAGATTACCCACCCACCCCCCCACTTACTGGTGGGTGCGCTGACCCCTCCTCACAGGCTCCTGCTCTGTTCTGTCGTCCACATCCGGTTTTCCCTCCTGTGGCCCGTCTGGGTGACCTGGGGTGGCTCCAGGCCACCACCAGTGGGCACGGCTGCCCCCAGCTCCCGCAGCAGCCCAAGGTCTGGCCCCATTGCTGACCCCTCAGTGCCCGGGCTCGTGGTGGTTGGTCCTGGGCTCTGAGGCCCTTGGGTCACTCCTGCTGTCCATCTTTCCTTCCGTCCACCCCCATCCGCCTCCCAAGGTTCTTACTAGAGACAGTCATGGCCATGTCGGAACAAAACAAAAAACTGCCATTTACTGAGACTGTACCAGGTGCTATGCTGAGGCTTTGCAGGCATTTTTGGGCCCTCGCACTCTGAGGCCTAAGGGAGACCCCAGAGGTTTAGATGAGACCTTTCGACTGTTGGTCAAGACATTAAAGTGGTGTGTGTGTGAGTGTGTGTGTTTGTGTCAATGTGAGCAGGAGTGTGTGTGTGTGAGTGTGCCAGACCGTGTCTTATGCTGGGCTCACCTCCTGGGACCCTGGGAGTTGACAGCGGGGGCCCCAGGTGCTCCCTGCAGGTGACCCCGACCTGCAGCTGAGCCGGGGCACCGACCGCAGCCACCTCCCCTCGCAGCCTGGGGCCCCTGACCATGGACGGTGCCACACAAAGGGGCTCTTCTCCGGGTGGCTCCAGAGACTTAACCTTGTGGGGAATGTTTTCTTCTCCCTCCTTCTGCCCCACATTTTTTGCTCGGAGCAGCAATCTTTCCGTGTGTGTGTGCATGTGCACACAGGCATGGCTATCCAGGTTTATCCAATTTCCCTGCGTCTCCCCTGCCTTGTCCGCTAGACTTTCAGGGTTGTCCTCGTTGGTGTGGCCCACATGACCATTTGCGTGAGGGGGATTTAATGCTGCTCATAAAACACCATTTCACGTTCTGTTTTCTTTTTCCCTCGTTCTCTCTTGGCCCCTCTGCCCCATAGCCTGAGTTTCTCTCCTGCATTTGGCCAGATGTATAAAATAAATACATCCACTGCACAGGAGGAAATGACCTTTGGGTTTTGGGGGCCTTTTTAATGGGGCCTGAGTGCTGTTGACAGTTCCACGCTTCCCCTGGTTTACCATTTCACGTTCCAAGTCTGTGCCTGGGAGCCCAAGTCCTGGCTCCCAGGGTGTCTGGGGAAGCCCGGGGGGCCGAGGGGCTGGCTCACGGAGGCTTGCAGTGGGGTGCACCTGGGCCATCCCTCCGCCCAAGCTCTCATCAGCTCTACCTGTCCGTGGACTTCCGCTGGATTCTTTTTACTGCCTTTTAATAAGAGCAAAAATCATTAAGTTTGTCTGTAAACTATAAACAGTACAGAAAGGAAGATCCTCACCTCGCTCTCCGGGTCCTAATCTCTTTTCCCGCAGGAACCACGAGAACTTCGCTGTGCTGGGAGCAGCTGTTGATTTCTCAGCTTCCATTCTGGAATGTCAGTTGCTTGAGGCCAAATCTGAATCTTATTTATCCCTGCAGGAGGCCTGGCTTATGGCATACCTTTGGCAAATGTCGCATGAATGAATGAATGAATGAAAGAAAAACAGTGAAGCTGTGCTGGGTGGTCTATCCCATGTGGGGGGCTGAGCCCAGCAGATGTGTCTCCAACCATCCCTGAGTCAGGAGACATGGACTCGTGTGTGCTCCCACGCCTTCCTCCTGGTGTGACCTTGGGCAGGTGTCCTTAACTTCCTGGAACATCAGTTTCTCCATCTGCAAAATGGGGCTATTCCTTGCCTGGCTTGCATCAGAGAACTGTGAAGGTCAAAGTAGAAGGTGGCAGGGAAAACTCCATTGGAGAGAGAGTGTGGAGAAGTCCCTGAGACAAGGCACCAAGTGGGACAATCACGTCAGACTGAGCCACACAGGGTGGTGATGCTTATTATTTGTAACACCCCCCACCCCAGATGAGGATAAAAGTCCTGGAAATTACTCATCCCACCATCAGTGGTTGCCTTTGGGAGGGGTACACAGATAAGGGGTGAGGGGCCAAAGGGAGCTTTAGCTTTATTTGCTATGCTTTCATTTCTTATAACTAGAATGTACTCATGTTTTACCCTTGTATTTAAATATGTATTAATAAATATGTATGTAAATAAAATAATATTAATAATCTCCATTTATTGAACTCTTAGTAATAGGCAGTGGGGCCTGTTATTATACCCATTTTACAGTTGAGGAAACTGAGGCTCAGAGAGATGAACTGATTCACCCAGGGTCACTTGGCTAGGAAAAGCTGATGCAGATTCTGAACTCAAGTGCAGCTGACCTAGTGGGATTATTAGTCCCTAATGGGCATCAAGTATAGAGGTGACTGGGCAAGGCCAAACAAGGGATCCAGAACAGCCTCGTTGCATAAGAGAAGAAACGGCCCAATGCATGTTTCACCAGGGGCAGGGTTTCTGTCACGACGGCAAAGAACAAGGGGTCTGGAACCAGAAAGCCCTGGTCTAGGCCGTGGCTCTGCCACTTCCTGGCTGTGTGTCCTTGGGCAAGTCCCTTCACCTCTCTGGGCCTCAGTTTGCTCATCTGCAAAAAGGGGTGAGAAACTGTCTATCTTTCAGGCTTGTGTTCATGGCCCCAAGAGGTAGGAATGTGTCTTTGCTTGGAAGAGCAGACAGAGGCTTCCAGGCTTGACAGGTGAGAGAGCAGGAGGGGGCCCTTGGGCAGGGCTCCTGGGGAGACTAAGGCGGGGGGGATGAGGTACCTGCCGAGCCCCTCCTCCCTCAGTGTTGGCTCTGATGGGAAGGTGAGAGGCCATCAGGTTAAAGGGCAGAGGGAGGCAAGTGGCAAGGGGATCCCTGATGTCCACAGAGAGGGGAGGGTCTGGCAGTCCCAGAGAGGGGCCGAGACCGCAGTACCAGGGGTCTGGAGTCAGTCCAACAGGGCATTTCTGGGAGAGATTTCAAGAGCAGCCCCAGCTGAGCCAGGGCTTTGGGCTGGTTGATCTGGAAATTTCTACATCCTCAAAAAACGCCAATTTTCCAATGTCCATCCATTGACTGTGATCCTTAGCAAGCTCTGACTTGCCAGAAATGTCATTTTTTTCCCCAGTGTAATTGGTGTGATTGGAGGAATTCTTGCTTTGTGAGCTCCCTAGATAGTCCGCTCCATCTTTCTCATCATTCCTGGCTGGAGTGGGTTTTAATCTCTCCAACTCACAGGCTGTGTGGCCCTGGGCAAGTCGCTTGGCCTCTCTGCACCTCGGGGGCCTCGGCTGTAACACGGTAGTGAGCTGAAGGCAGGAGCTGGGCGAGGTCTGTGGCACAAGTGATGACTGATGCTCACATATTCATTCACAGACCAGGCCCCTCTGTAAAGCCCGAGAAACGCTGGTCTAGGGGACAGTAGGAGGACGTCCCTCCCAGGGGAGCCGGTGGGTAAAACTGGGAGGATGCCCACCAGGGCCTTGGAGGCAAGGCACACTGTGTACTCACAGGAACACACAAGGATCCACAAAAACATGGTCTGTGCACAAAAAGCAAGCATAAAAATGAGAACCCAGCACAAAGCCGTTTATGTGTATTAAAAAACATGCTCGTGGAAAAATACTAAAAAGGGCAGGGCTGGGACAATTTGTGGGATGGGCATGTAGGCTGTTTATTAGGGGATAGTTTCGCATCAATGTCAAGTTTCCCGAATGTGATCACTGTGCCAGGAACATAAGACAATGTCCTTGTTCTAGGAGGGGTGCTGAAATATTTGGTGAAGGGTCCTGCTGGGTGCAACATACTTTCAAATGGTTCAGAAAAAAAATTTTTTTAATATAGATATATGGAAAAAGAGAGAGCAAGAGAGAGAGAGAGCTGGCATATGCAGGAAAATGTTAGTGATTGGTGAATCTAGGTGAAAGGGATGTAAGAGCTTATTGTATTTTTCTTGTTGCTTTTTTTGAGGGCTTACATTTTTTTCAAAGTTAAAATTAACTACTAAAAATTTTAGCACAAATCCATATATGCATATGTGAAGCAATCTGCAATTTAGATTAGAATTAGAATAAAGAAAGATAAGAATTAGAATAAAGAAAGATACGAATCTAAGTCAGACAAATAGAATGTCCTATGTGGGGGAGGGGGAAGGAGATAGAGAATAAATTAAGTACATAAGAGGCCGGTGGGCTGGGCTGACCACGTGCGCATCTCAGGAGTGGGCTTTAGCGTTGCAGTCCCACGGGCCTGAGCTCCAGTGTCTTGACTCTGAGCCCTCCTTGTCCCTGCCCTGGGGTCCTTCCGTCACACGAGCACAGACTCTCAGGGTGGAAGAGACTCTAGAGGCCTAAGAATGACTGAACCACCTCTGTGGCATCCTGGCTGGGGGCAGGGGCAGGGCGCCCAGCTTCGGCTTGATCTCCTCTGATGACGGGGGACTCCCTACCTCTCAAGGCAGCTCATCCATCCTAGGCAAGTCTGTTGGTGGTTCTTCCTGACTCAGAGCCCAGCGGAATCTCCTCCCATGGGTTCTAGTCCTTTCTTTTGGGACTGCGTAGAACACGTGTCACCTACTTTCCAAGTTACAGATGCCTGGGTCTTTTCCTTTCCAGATCCTTCCAGTCAGTCCCCATCGTGATGCTTCAGCCCCCTCACCCTTCTCACCACCCACTTCCAACCCTCTCCTTTGTGTGGGCCCTTCTTCCATGCAGAGGTTGGGCTGAACCCAAGACTCTCGGTGCAGGATGCAGATAAGATAGAGAAGCCTTTGGCAGCTTTGTTATAAGGGGTGAATTTACCAGACGCTGTGAACTTTGACAGCTCTCTCTGTCCCGCTGTCTCTCTCTCCTTTCTCTGGGCATCCGAAAAGCAGTGTGAGGGTGGGGGTCCCTGGGCTGTGCCTTCTCCTCCCTTAGCCAGAGGCTGAGCTAGGCAAGCTGGAGGGGGCCAGGGGAGACCCCAGTAAGCCAGCCACAGAGATTTTTAACAGAAAATTGGTTTTCTTTTTTTAAATTACAAAAACAAACCAAGCTTACTGTAAAAATAGGAAATCAGATGTGGATAAAGTAAAAAACAAAGACCCTTTGCATCCCTTTCCACTCCTAAAATCTTAACCTCCGTTGACAGTTTGGTGTGTCCCCTTCTAGACATTTTTCTTTTCAAAATGTAAGTTAAATCTTTTTTTCTTCCCAAAGGGAACACCACACATATCGTTCATATATCAGGGATGTGATTCCAGGTTAGCCTGTACAGCTTAACCTCATTCCTTCTTATTTTAAAAATTAAATAACTGAAAACAACTTTAACCGTTTGTGGCACGATGCCATGCCCCATGGCTGCCAAGCAAATGGTTGTGCTGTGATCAGTGGGTCTACTGCCCCCCACAGAGCCCAGGCAGAGCGGCCACTGCCAGCGATTTCCCCCAAGGTGGAGAGGGAAGGGAAGAAATCCTCTCCACGGCCCTGCCCCTGCCCCTCAGTCTCCCACCAGTGCCGCCCCTTAGCCCAGTGCAGCTGGAAACCAGCTGGCCCTGGAGCCTGCGGCCCGTGACCTGCGTCTGCCCTGCATCAGGAGGGCTATACTTGAGGATGGAGGGCCAGGGCTGGCCCAGTCACTATTTGTGTTTAAATGCTTCAGGCACCGGGGAGCTCATTCCCTAACTCTAGAAGTGCCAGCAAGGGCCCAGTCTGCTGCCAGCTAACTGAGAATGAACGTTCCGCTCAGAATAAGGAAGAAACATTGGTTTCCCGTGACTCCCGCCCTAAAGAGACGAGGCTTGTCTTAGGAGCATGCGCCCTTTGGGTAAAATGGTCTGTTGGTTCCCATGACCTGGCTTTGCTCGGGCGGCCCTAGAGGCCGGGAATGCCCTTCCCATCTTCTGTTGCTTGGCTAAGTTTTACCCATCTGAGCAGATCAAGCAGCTCTAACGAGGAATCCTCCCTGCACCCCGTATCAGGGGACGGGACTCTGTGCCTTCCACAGTACGTGTGCTTCCTTCTCTTTCAGCACTAACTACTTTGGATAAAGGTGAATTTCCCTGGTTGTTCCACCCGACCCACCAGGGGTGAAGCTCGATGGACCCGACTTTGCCTCTCCAGAGGCACCAAGCTCTAGAGATGTTCACTGAGGCCCTGCAATGTGCCAGGCCTACTAAGTGCTCCTCCTGCATTATTTAACTCCCCCAAACCCTCATTTCCCAGCTGGCGACTCTGAGGTTCAGAGGGGTGGAGTGAGACGAAGCTGGTTTTTTTTTTTTTTGCTTTTTTCTCAAATGCTTTGTTTTATTATAGTATATGGGCTGGGATGGATGGGAGGGGATAGATATAGCAGGCAACCAATGCCCTGGTTAGTATGAAATGCTCATCCCGATGGCCATGAATGTGCCAAAGGTTTTCCTGACGCTGCCCATCAGCCTTCGACCCTGCATTCCAATCCTAAGACAGGAAAAGGTTTTGAAGAGTGTCCCGGCCACCGTGCCCATGGCACAACCCATAACCCAAAGCCCATCTTCACGGGGTCGAAGCAGCTTGGCTGGGAGCGTCCATAGGGACCCCGGCCACAGGCATCTCACTTATGGTCTCGGTTGCTCAGTGTGGAGCTGGGATTTGAATCCAGCATCTTCTGGCCAGAAGGCCACGTTCCAGCACCTGATGGCCACGTGGTCTTACTGCGATATGGCTGGGCAGCAGGCTGGCATTGCATGAGGTGCCCTCACTGGGAGCATTTTCAGTTCAGCTTCTGCCCCTGCCCCCCACCCCACCCCCTCCAAGCTCCAACGTCAGCGCCTTGCAGACCAGGAGGCTGTTCCCATGGCCCACTTCTCCTTTCTGAAAGCACTGAGAGGCCAGGCTGGGACAGATGTTTCTATGTGTGGAAGTTGGTTTTGCGTCTTGCTGCACTGTTTTTTGTGGTTCCCTTTTCACTCTTTGCGTTGGTTGTGGTTTCGTTGCCCTGCTGTTTCCAAGTCTATTGCCTGCAATATTTAATCTATTCTTAATAATCTTTTTCATTGGCACAGGACTTTACAGTTTATACAGTGCATTTGTACATATGAGCTCGACAGATGTTCCCAACAAACCTGAGACTTGGGCCTATATGATAGGCTCCAAGAGCCTAAGTGATGACAAAGACAACAATTAGCTTGGTTCTACTGAGTTCTTAGCACATGTCACACAAGGCAGTAAATCACTTTGCACAAAAGATCTCATTTAATCTTCAACAGCCCTATGAGGTAGATGAGATTATTACCCCTGTTTTAGAGGTAGAGAAACTGAGGTTCAGAGAGGATCACTGACTTGCCCAAGGACACACAGCAGCAGATTCAGACCTAGAACCCGGGTCTCTTGACTCCTGGTCCAGTGCTCTAACTAACTTTGAGAACAACTGTCAAACTTTATATATATATACTATATTCCATTGAGTCAGCAACACCATTGAAGATGACACATCACTCTTTTTTTTCCATTCTTTATTTATGAAGTGCCAAGTTCTTCGGAGAGAACAACAGTACACTTTTATAGCAACAATAAAATACATTATTTGAAAGGAAGCAATGAAGAATGAGATTGAAGAAACTAATTTGGGGTTTAACAACCATTTCAATCTAAGAAAACACTGCAAAATATAACCTTGAATAACACTTTTTTGGTTCTTCAATGCAGATCAACTATTTTACTAAGAACAAAAGGCTATTAAATTCTAATTTTGCCCTTATTTTCTTTGAGTCAAACTACCTGCTTTTTTTTTTTATTGTGGTAACATATATAGATCATAAAATTTTCCATTTTAATCACTTTCAAGAATACAATTCCATGATATTAACTACACTCACGATGTTATGCTACCATCACCATCATCCATTGCCAAAACTTTTTCATCACCCCAAACCGAAACTCTGCACCTATTAAGCATTGGCTCCCCATTTCCCCTTCCCCCACCCCTGGTAACCTATAATCTACTTTCAGTCTCTGTGAATTTGCGTATTCTAGTTACTTTACATAAATGAAGTCATACGCTATCTGTCTTTTTGTGTCCGGCTTATTTCACACAACATGAGACACACCACTATTTTATGTACCATTAGGAAGAAAAATAACTACCAATTAAACTAAGGCAATATTTTCTTATCACTTAGAATTTTTAATTTCATATTTATTAAAAGAGCTCGTTTAGATTTCATTAGATGTGAATTCTAATATATATCACTCCTATGCCATTTGTAAAAGGAAAATTTATATGAAAATAAATTGGTTAATATTCTTCACATTTAAAATCTGATTCACTCAGAGTAGTCAGTGTCCATGTTTTCTCTGCAATATTGTCCTCTGTGCCAGCAAGTATTGTTGACAAAGATTTCTCTTTCCTTTTGAAAAAGCATTTTATTGAGGTATAACTCACCTATTATAAAGTACAGAAGTTATAAGTGTACACCTTGATGAATTTTTACCCATGTGGTGAGCTGGAGTCGGCTCATGCTAGCTCATGAGAGCTGATTGTCAAATATTCAGCAGTTTTACTAATTGGCTGTTAAACTGTTGGCAGTTTAAAATCTTCCATGGTGGGAGCGTTTACACCATGGAAATTGGCAAATACTACAATTCGGGACATTTTTTAGTTTCTAGAGATCTGGCTTACCACTGAGTGTAACTACCATGAAGATCAAGAGTTGAGAAGATGTCCAGCACCCCAGAAGGCTCCTTTATGCCCCCACAATCCCTCTCCACAAAGAGAACCACTACTGGATGCAGCGTTTTTTTTTCACGGCCTTCCCTTGTGCAGCACCGAGCTCACTTTCGGCTCCCAGGTGAGGAATGCTGCCCAACACGTCTGATCTACCACCTCCTCCACCCTGTGCCCATAATCACCTGATTCCTAGAGGTTAAAAGAACACTCCTCCATTGTCTCCAGGATTTTCGTCACAACCACAGAAACGCACATTGCTGGATTTGGTGTTTGGCAGGGGCAGGCAATGACAACTCCATCAATTGCCCAAAGAAATTGTGTGACACACCCCAATCTCAGAGCTATCAAAATATGAAATCTGGGCTCTTAGGATTGTTGAAAAACAGTAGATTTCCCTTTTGAATATTGTCCTTTACTGAATGTTGAGAAGCAACTTGTTTTGGGAGATGATAATAAAGCCCATTAAGCAGATGTGCCTCATTTCCTCCTGGCCAGCCGTGTCTCACTGGTCACCTTCTCCACGGACAGGTGTTGTCTGCCCACTTCTCCGGTGGGTCAGCCAGGGGATACCACCTCTGGCCCCCACCTGGAACGTGAGGGCCGGGACACCATGGGAAACCTCAGCTCTAACATCAGGCAGCTTCTGGACGGTCTTTTCTGGGTGCAGATGTGGAGCTGGCTTGTGTCCTTTGGGGGCACACCTCCATGATGAGAGCGTCACTGCCAGCGTTGTCTTCCCAGCCTGATTGTGGGCTTCCCGTACTGGATTTTGAGCACCTTTGTGTTCTCGAAGCTGAGCAGTAAATATTTGAATCAATGAATGAGTGAAGGAAAGAGCAGGGGTGAAGAGACTTCTAGCTTTGCCTGACCTGCTGCCCTTGGGGAAGCACGTCTCTACTGTCTTAGGGAGAGAACACTCGACAGTGCAAAATGGCATCGTGTGAGATCAGAGGGGGCATTGTGAACGCCTTTATGTGGGCCCTTTGGAGACCTCAGGAGCCTCCATTGTGACTTGACTTGGGTAGGATTGAGTGTCTCCTTCCAGGCCCCAAACCCTGCCCGAGTACCGGGTATGGACAGAGCTGTGTCACAGACTGCGGGACTCAGAGGGAAGTGTGAGTGCTTCCGGCTGGTGGAAGAGCCTCCAGGCTGGAGCCAGAAGACTTGGATTCAAGTCCCAGCTTTGCCATGTCCTGTCCTCACGATCCTGGGCAGTCACTGCCTTCTGTGGGCCTCAGTTTCCCTAACAGGAAAACCAAGATTATAACCCCAGTCCTATACACCCTCCAGGATGTGTGTGGTAGCAATTGAAATGTGCTCACATGATATTGAGCCCTTGCTCTGGGACCAGACTCAGAGCACTTCATGTGAATTAATTAGGTGTTTCTCAAAGTGGGGTCCATGGGCCAGCTAGCACCAGCATCACTGGGGGAACTAGAAATGCAGATTCATAGGCCCCACCTGCTGAATTTTAGAAACTCTGGGGGTGCAGCCAGCAGTTTGTGTCTTAACAAGCTTTCCAGAAGATTCTGATGAAATCTAAATTTGAGAATCACAGCATTAGCTCAGCATTCTGCACACCAACCCTGTGCAGTAGATATTATTATCAACCAGGGTGAAAGCCACAGTCATCCCAGCTGGTCCCCAACGTCTCCAGACTTGAGGACTATTTTTTTCAATTGAGCTATAATTCACATACCATAAAATTAACAGCTTCAAAGAGTATATTTGGTGGTTTTTGGCATATTCACAAAGTCGTGCCACCATCACCACTATCTTGTTCCAGAACATTTTCATCAACCCATAAGCAATCACTTCCCGTTCTTTCTTCCCCTCAGCCTCTGGCAACCACTAATCTACTTTCTCTCTTTATGGATTTGTCTATTCTGGACATTTCATGTAAATGGAATGTGGCTTTTGTATTTGGCTTCTTTCATTTAGTATAATGTTTTCTAGGTTCATCCGTGTTATAGCGTGTAGCAGTACTTCATTCCTTTTCATGGCTGAATAATTCCATGGCATGGATGTACTACTTTTGCCTACCCATTCATCAGCTGATGGACATTTGGGTTGTTTTCCCTTTGTGGCTACCAAGAATAATGCTTCTATAAACATTTGTGTACAAGTTTTTGTGTAGACACACGTTTTCAGTTCTTGTGGATATACAGCTGGGAGTGGAATTGTTGGATCCTATGGCTGCTCTGTATTTGATATTTGAGGAACCACCAAACTGTTTTCCACAGTGACTGCACCATTTTACATTCCCAGCAGCCACATCTGTGGATGTGGATTCCAATTTGTCTACATCCCCATCAACAATTGTTATTTTCTGTCTTTTTGATTGTTGAAGACAAATTTCTCCCTCTGCCTTCTTCTCTCCAAGCTAAATCCATTTCCGCTAATCTACACAAACACCAATCCCTGTGGCTACTGCTCCTTCCCCTCCTCTCCTTTCCCCTGCGTCCTGAGCACTGGATACTAGCCGGACCCTGGGTTCAATGCGTACAAGGATTATCCTGCATAACCCACCTTGCAGCCCTCCAAGGCTGGATTAACTGTTTCCGTTTTACAGATGAGCAACCCGAGGCTCAGCGAGGTAGAGACATTGGCTTAAGGTCCCACAGACAGGATTAGAGCCTGGGTCTTTCTGACCCAACTCCAGGCTTTAATGTCTCCTTAGGAGAACAGCCAGGAAAGGTAGGGAGCCCCTTGCAGAGGAGACACTCTAGGATGCTGACAAAACAGTGCCAGACCCCTCCCCTACAGACTGCTCACTCCCAGGCCCCCAACCCATTCCTGGAGGAGAAGCTGGTCCTCAGTGAGCAGAAGCAGGCAGAGGTGGGGGGTGTGGTGGTCCAGCTAAAACCTTGGGCTGGCCCTTCCCTTGGGCCTCTGGGCCAGCACCACCCTTGCCGGCTCTGACCTAGGCCTGGGCCATCTCCTCCTCGTCCCGGTGGGATCTGGCCCACCTGTAACATTCACTCACCCGTGTCTAACCACCCTGGGGGAGGCCCACAGGAGCAGCTCTTGGGGCCATTGCCTCCTGAAAAGATCCTGAATTGATATCCTACACATGTAGCCTAGAAATCTCTAGGGTTATTCATCAGAGACTGGAAAACAAAATCCCTTTTCCTAACATGTCCACGTTACAAAGGGACCCCGGCTCCCAAGGACCCATAGGCTGAGCTTCTCAGGAAGTCCTCTCTGCTCTCTCACAGAGGCCTTGAAATCAAGGGGCTTTCCTCACACCAGGTCACTTTTGACTCCTGCCTGAAACACCACAGAGCTGAGTTCAAGAAGTGCTCTTCTCAGGGCACCCATTTCAGCTGTCTCCCAAGCTTTCTGCTGCCAAGTGGGCAGCAGGCCAACAAAGACTTGGGCTTCCGCTGCGATGGGTAAAGGCATTTCCAGGAAGCTGCTGCCCGGCGAGGGGCAGCCCCTCTTGCATCGGGGTGGGGCCCCATGGCTGAGTTCTGACCAGGGGCATGTGAGTTCAAGTAGGTTTAGCCAGTTGCAGGCCCCGGTCTGTAAGCGTCCCCCGTGTGATCCTCCACATTCTCCCCCTCCCCGGGCTGGATGTTGAGGTCCAGTGGGGGCCTGGGGTGCCGAGGCTGCCACAGGGCGACGAGGGCAGAGCCCCTGTGGGCTCCAGAGTGACCTTGTGAGTAGAGTGAGAATTACAGACAACTACTGTGCTTAGCCGGAGCCATTCGGGGTGATCTGTGACGGTAACCAATGCCCCTGAGTTCTCTCGTGTCCCTCCAGACGAGAGCCCCCCGGGGAGCTTCCTTCACTCCTTCGGACACTGATCACCGACTGGAACAGATCAGGGCCTGCTCACGTGGCTCACGTCCTAGCGAAAGGTTTCCCAAATGCCGCAGCCGACAGCTGGCAGCAGGTGAGAGATGTTAGGCAGCATGAGGATTAATGTCTTTTTATTTTGAAAGTATTTTTTTTTTTACAACTACTTTGATCCTGGCTTTTCATTTATGGTAGTGACACAAATTTCCTTCTAATTTATATATATTTAAGTAAAAAGAAGAGGCAACATTTTAAAGAAAAATTTTAAGTAAAATACTAGAGTGGGGCAGAAAGTGTGGCGGTGGTACTTGGGTGAGTGAAGTTTGGGAAACGCTGTTTCCGGTGGATTCCTGCCCCTTGAGGGTCTCCTCCACCTGGGGAGGTGCTCTGTTCACCTAAAGACACCAGGACTGAGGAGACGTGGCCACTGGCCTCCCACCCCACCACAGGGGTGTCCCAGAGCTCAGGGCAGGGAGGCAGCCCAGCCCCCGCCCCAGCTCCCCTGCCCCCGGCCACGCCTGCCTCGTCCCCTGCTGGGCCTTGGTGCCAATGTCACCGTCGGCCTAGCACGTCTCCCATCCGGCCAGACGCAGCTCCAAAGCCACCTCAGGAGCACGTGGCTGTTTCCCCGCCTGGACGGAAGGCGCTCCTGTCCACGGCCTGCCCCCAGGCCCTGTCTCCTCTCGGGGGCTGGCGGCTCCTCTCCTCCTGGAAGGTGGGGGATTTGTGGGTTTGTCTTTTTCTCATTTTGCTTTTGGAACACAAGTTTCTTTCTGAATCTCCCTGGCCAGATGATGACAGCGTGGGCCTGTCAGTGTCCCCGTTGAAGCCGAATGGCTGCATGGGCTGCCTCTCTGCACCATCACCCAGATGCTCCCAGGCCAGGCCAAGGGCGTAACTAGGAAGGAAGCCACAGCTGACACTCCGTTTCTGAGACCCCTCCTTGGCTCCTGCGTGCCTTTGTTCCCGACAGCCTGAGCCCACGACTTGCTTTGGAGGCTTCCCCCTGGCCTACTGGATCCAGCAGGACCTGGGCCTTCGCGTTCCCTGGGCCACCCTGAGCAGGGTTATGACCAGTGGCTTGCTTCCCATTGGGGATGAACTCTGTTCCAGTTTGCTAATGCTGACATGATGCAAAATACCAGAGAAGGATTGGCTTTTATAAAGGGGGGTTATTTTGTTACACAGTTACAGTCTTAAGGCCATGAAAATGTCCAAGCTAAGGCGTGAACATGAGTATACCTTCACCAAAGGAAGGCCAATGGCATCTGGAAAACCCCTTTAAGCTGGGAAGGCACGTGGCTGGCATCTGCTGATCCTGGGTTGTGTTCTAGCTCCTCTCTCAGCAGCTGTGCTTTCTTCAAAATGTTGCTCTTGGGGTGTTCTGTCCTCTCTTAGCTTCTCTGGAGCAAACATTAGGTTAGCATTCCCAAAGTGTCAGCAGAAGTCTGCTTACAGCAGCTGTCTCCAAAATGTCTCTCTGAGCTCCCTCTGCCTGTGACCTCTTTTTTAGGAATCCAGCGATCCAATTAAGACCCACCCTGAATGGGTGGGGGAAAACCTCCATGGAAATAATCCAATCAATAGTCTCAGCTACAGTTGATCGAGTCACATCTCCATGGAAACAATCAATAGTTTCCAACCTAATCAACACTAACACATCTGGCCCCACAAGATTGCATCAAAGAACATGGCGTTTCGGGGGACATAATGCATCCAAACTGGCACAAACTCTGAGGCATAACTTACACTCCAGAACTCCCCAAGGTCGGGCTCCAGCTGACTTGTTGACCTTGTTGTACAGAGTCCCCCACTTCTGGGGGCACTTCTCTAAGAAATCACATCCCCACAAATCCTCAAGTTCTGCTTCTGGGCAGCCCAGCCTGAGACAGGTGCCCCTCCTTGGAGCCTGCTGCTGCCAGGACTGATGTGCAGGGACACAGCCCAGGGGAGCCCCACGGGGACCACCTCCCAGAATCTTGGGGTTTCAATGGTTCATGGCCACAATGCCTTGCAAATGGGAAAGCTCTCAGGGAGTATTGGTCACTCGCCATAGTGAATGTAGAGGCTCCTACATGTTCTGCTCAGTCGTCCTTCCTCCAGCAGGCCTTCCCCAGTCACGCGATCTGAACTCTTCTGATCTCATTCATTTTGGGGGCCTGACCAACCAGCCAGGGAATTAGCATCTGCATGTAGCTCAGGTGCCTTCTTCCTCCACAAGATGGACATGACCAAATCTACTGCTCATAGTCCTGTGCACCAACCTGTCTAGGAACCAGATGAAGTCCTTTACACCTCTGACAGCTGATTGCAAGGAACCTTCCATGAGACTGAGGGAGAGGCAGGTGGCATGGGGTCTGGCCTGCCTCTTCACAGAAACTACTTGTGCCCTCTAGATCTGCCCGGATCTGGTTCCCAGCCTACCACTGCCATTGTACAGTGAGTTGCTCCTGTGTCCCCCTAATGTCATGACTTGTTGGGTCTGCTCATACCCAGTGCATGATGGGAAGCACAGGTATCACAGGTGGTTGGTGTCTCGTGGTACCTATTGGGTTCTGGGCACTCTCTCTCAAAAGGAGAGGAGTTCTCTGCTGCAGATACCCTAGGAGTCCACACTGGAGTCTTCTACCAGGGTTTGCCAAAGACTCCACCCAGCATCCTTATCTAGCCCCATGGAATCTTCTCAGTCATGTGGTTCATCTAGTAGGACAGATGGGACAGTGGTTTGGATCTGCTTCAGAGCCATCTCTTGTGTTGCTTCAAAGCTGACAGTTTTCTGAATCACTGAATAAACAGGTTGTAGCAGTATTCCCAAGGGTCACATATGCTGCTTCAAAATTCAAAGCGGACCATCAAAGGCAGCGCCTCATTTTTGGTAGTCTGTATTAGTTTCTTGTGGCTACCATGACAAACGAGCACAAATGGAGTGACTTAAAACAACATAAATGTATTCTCATACAGTTCTAGAGGCCAGATGTCTGGAATCAGGGTGTGAGCAGGGCCATGCTCCCTCTGAAGGCTCAAAGAGGGAAAATCTGTCCCTTGACTCTCCAGCTCCCGGTGGCTCCAGGCACTCCTTGGCTTGTGGCTGCATCACTTCAATCTGCCCCCATGTCACATTGCCTCCTCCTCTTCCCGAGACTCTGTCCTCCATGTGTTTCTTAGATGACTTGTCATTGGCTTTGGGACTCACATGGATATTCCGGGATGATCTCCTCATCTTGAGATCCTTAACTGAATTACATCTACAAAGACCCTTTCTCCAAATAAGGTCATATTCACAGGTTCCAGGGATTAGGATGTGGATGTCGCTGTAGGAGGGACGTGTTTTGCCCACTACATGGCAGAAGGTGTAGGGCAGAAGGTGTAGGGTGCAGCGACTCGTCTCTTCTCTGAAGCGGATGCCTTGGCTAACCCTACGGAGGCATCTCGGGTTCTTGCCACTTCTTCCTGCTCACCAGGTTCACAGCAGCAAGGGGATGGGGACAGCATCCCGGTGAAGGGGATCTGGGTGGCTTCCCAACAGCTCCACTACAATTTCCCTGATCATCTTCACATCCCTCAGACATCACCCTGGTCCACTATTTTACTGATGTCATGTGAGTGTTGGCTGCTAACAGCTCATGTTCTCCCCTGCTTCTGGAGAACTGGTCTCTGCCCAATATTAAGTGTCTTACCAGGGAGTCTCCAGGGGGTCAGCCAGCTGACTCCCCATCTCAAGGAAGACAACTCAGTGATGCAATTCATGCTCCACAGGCTCCCATGGGCCCAGAATGAGGACACCAAAAACCTCGTTGATTTGTTTCCTCCCCCTGCTCTGTCCTGCTTCCTTCATTCTGCTTCTCCTGAAAGCTTACCCCATAAAAATCTTCATCTCTGGATCTGCCTCTAGGGAAGCTGACCTAAGTTAGTCCCTGAGGATGCTATTATGATGGAGCATGGAGAATTAACATTACCCCGACACAGACTGTGAAGGCATTCTGCTGTCCCTGCCATGTAAAGGCAAACTTCTTTGGCTCCTCTCTACTGCTGGGTATCATGAAGAAAATATGTGCCAAGTCAGTAGTTGCATACTAAATTCCAGAGACTGTGTTGATCTGAAACCACGTCTGGAGGAGTAGCTGAGACTGGGCTATCCCTGGCTAAGTTGATACATGTCTGACGCAGTAGCTGAGACTGGGCTATCCTGGCTAAGGTGATGGCAGTCTGCAGACATCGCTGTCACCTCCTCAGGGAGAATTTCCCTGACTACCTCCTCTAGTGTTGCTTTCCAACTCCCAGTCTTCCTCCAACAAACTATTCCATTTTAATTTTTATAGTACTTTTTACTCTCTGAAACCATGACCTATATTTACTTGTTTAGGGCCTTTCTCCCCAATTAGAGTGTAAGCTCCATGGGGCTAAGGACTTTGTCTGACTGATTCACAGCTGGATCCAAGCACCCCAAAAAGCAGTAGGCGCTTAATCAATATTTATTGAATGAATGTAAGAGGATGCCAATGATCTTTCACTTGAAGCAGACTGAGGGAAGAAATAGGGTTTTCTATGGAGATTCTGGAGTGGAGGCTATTGCTGGCCCAGGGCAGGAAAAGGCAGGTCGAGGTGGTGAAAGTCCTCCCGGGCCACGCCAGCCCCTCACCGGCTGGTCTCCTCATTGGGTGAGGACAGACCTCCAGGAAATGTTAACATTTTAAATAAAATCTCGGAGTCAGTAACGGCGAATGGTTTTAGGTGCCTCTCCTGCTGGCCCAGCTGTTGACTTCAGAAGTCAAGAGATTGGGGTGTTGCCCAGTTCCCCTGTAGTTGGGGAGATGTAAGCGAGAAGGGCCTGGCCCATTTTATGTGAAAAAAAAAAAAAACAAAACAAAACTCACCGGGCCTTGGAAAGATTCCACTGCCAGCCAGAATCAAAGGTCCATTCAGAGTGACAGAACTTCTCACAGTCGCCGCTAATGAAAACCAAACCTCTCGTTCCTCTGAGCATTTCCAGGGGCTGCCGAGAAGCCCCTCAGCCACCGTTCCTGCCACCAACGGGGCCCTGCTGCGTTAAAATACTTTCATCGTAATATGGGCCTTGTATTTTTCTAATTTCAGGCATCGGTGATTCAGGACTGAGTTGTTTTCATGGAAAAAGGAATAGAACTTGTTTGAAGTGGGGTAGGATGGGCATCTCGGTAGATGTTCCCACCGCATTCATCCCAACATGATCTTGAAATCCTCTGCTTGGATATTTATCAAGATGTAGAAGTTTAATATAACACACCTATAATAAGTGTGATCCTTTTAGAAAACTTGCAAAATAGAGAAAAATATAAAGAAGATGGAAAATCACCATAATCCCACCCTTCCAGAAACTTCATTCTAGATTATTTTAATCTCTACTTTTAAAACAAATGATTGATATACTCTATACACAGTGTGTATCTGGCTATAAAAATGTTTATTGCTAAAAAAGTATTTATATATTTATAGAAAATAAAGGTCTGGAAGGAAAAACTCCAAAATATCAACATTGGTTACCTCTGGAGGGGAGAGATTATGGATAATTTTTCTTCTATTCTTCTTGGTAATCTGTATTATCTAATCTTTCTCCAATGATTATGTATTTTTATTTTAAATTTTAATATTTTAAATATTTTAATAATTCTAATCTATTTAACATTTTATTTCAGAATTTAAAAATTTAATCCACTTAATAAAATAAAATTGAATACATAGAACTTGGGCCTTTTGGACTCAGAGTCTTCTAAGCTGATCATGGAGGAGAGCGGGATGATCAGACCAGGCCCTGGGCTCTGGCCCTTTAATCTGAGAGGCTGCATGTGGCCCTGTGTGTTGTCAGAGAATTGTCTTGAGGAAACTGAGGCAGGACATGAGCTTCACTAAAAACTTGTGGGCTGGGAGGTCAGGGAGCAGGTAAGGGTGTCTCCTGCATACTCGGCAATAACAAAGACTATTATTAAGGCCTTCTCCACGATGACTGTAAGATGCCACACAGAGGCATTGAGACATTTAAACCAGAAGTTTGGGGCATGGGGTACTTCCTGTGACTTTAGTGCTAGAGCTCTTCTAGAGAAGGCTTAGCTCCTCCTCCCACCCTTTTGGACAGGGCTCCTTTGTCTGGACTATTGCGGGAGCCTGGGAACAGGTTTCCGTGCCCCCATCCCCAGTCCCTGCTCCATGTGCCATGGTGACCCCCTCCAGCACAGACCCATCTAATCATGCCACCGCTCCACAGCTTGGCTCCCCAGTGCCTTCAGCCCCCATGGCCTGGGCTTACATGTCTTCCCTATGCCATTCCATTGCTCCACCTTCTGCTCTAAACTCTCCAGCTTACCCACACTCCTCTTCTCCAGGCCTTTGCAAATGTGGTTCCCTCTGTTCAGAGGCTCTCCTGTCATTTTTCTGTCTGGTGAACTCCTATTCTTCTGGCCATTTTATCTGAGGGGGAGGGATACCTCCTCTGAGAAGCCCCCCACGCTTGTCCTGATCTGTGCCAATGTATCCCACAGGTTAACATGGCCTGTTTTCTTGTCTGTCTGCCTATGAGCTCCCTGAGGGCACAGTTGTGACCTTCCACTTGCTCTTCTGGTACCTGGCACTGGGGTGGGGCTCTTTTGGGATATGAGTGAATGAAGTTCTGGCCAGCGGCCTTGCAGCCACCAGACCCCCTGAGCACAGTGGGGTGGCATGGCCCAAACAACCGCCACCCATTAGGACACCAAAGAGCCCACAACTACTTCTGGCAGTTGGTGTGGGCAGAGGGAGGGTGGCTCCAGAAGGCTGGCTCTAAGGCTGCTCCACTCCCTTTCGAATGAGGGCTTCCTCCAGGCAAGGCTGGGGGCAGCCTCCCACCAGCCTCCGCTGTGGGTGAATATAAATATGTAAAACAAACAGCAGGCTCTTAGCTGCACAACTAAAAATAGCAAGTTCAGAATCGAGCTCCCCAGGCCCCTCTAACCGCTGGACCACACAGGTGTGGATGCGGATGTTGGGGGGACGTGGCCCCTCACCCTCTCCCAGCTCCCCAGCCCTTCTGAGGAGGAATGAGGGGCATTCTGGGTTTCCACCAGGAACAGTTCATTCTTTCAATCTGTCTTCCCCCACCCCTGTCCTGTTTGACAGCTCATTTCATTTACAGCCCCAAAATGAACTGACCCACTGAGGGGCACTCCTTGCTCATGTGGCAAAATTGAGGACTGAGGGGTGGCTCCTGGGCTGCTGGGTGCAGGGGGTTGGGGACCATAGGTGGCTCTGTTTATGGGCAGTGGGGGGCAGGGTGGCACGTGCAGTCTAGCGGCCTGGGACAGGCGGGTTCCAGGCCATGGAGTGAGGCCTTCTGGGTTTGCATCCAGCCCTGTCCTGCCCCCTAACTAGAGCTGGCCCCACCGCAGTTCGGCCACCCAGGCGCAGTCTCCTCGGACCCTCCCAATTCTCCTCTTAGGCACATGCCATTACCCTGGCCTGTAAAACCCTGTGAGGACATCCGTTTCTCAGAATAAATGCAGGAGCCGCCCCGTGGCCAAAGCCCAGCAGCTGCAGGGCTGTTCCCTGAGGCCAGCCGGGCAGGCCTGTCTGGGGCCCCTTCACCCTCTTAGGAGGTGCCAATCACAGCTCAGTGCCCAGGAGGCCACTCCTGGGAACCCCAAGGCCTGGGCCCCCTCTCTCAGCACATCATCAGCCACTTGCCATGGGATGGGGGTGGGGGCAGTGCTGGAGAAGCTGCATGCACTGCTCCACTCAGAGGGACTCCGGAGCCTCTAAACTGGAGTTCTGGAATCTGAGGGCTCCCAGCCCTTGGCACAAAATGGCCTCCACCCTGGACCGGCTGCTTCACGGCCCAAGCTCTCGCTGGTGGTCCAGGGGAGAGGGTGGGGCCGGGGTCACTGGGCAAGGGAAGTTGACCCTTCCTCCAAGTCCTTTCAATCCTTGTCCCAAAGCAGGGTCTTCAGGGATTGCAGAGCCCACGATCCTACCACTTAAGTGGCACTCAGTAAGTGTCACCCATCATTCGTCTAATAAAAGGCGAAGCTCACAGAGGGCCAGGGACCTCACACGGCCACACAGCCGGAGGGAAGTAAACCCTTCCTCCGCACCAAGACACTTCCCCGGCCCCTCAGGGATGACTCTTGAGGTTCGGAGGTTCTAATGCTTGACCTGAATCCCAGCAGCAGCTGGGGGCCCTTCTCCCTGTTCTCGGGTGAGGGTGGTGTCGGCCCTCCCTCCACCTGCTGCCCAGCCGGGCCCACCCCTGCCGCCACCTGCAGGACACGGTGGTCACTGCAGGGCGTCCTCGGCAGCCTTCCACTGCTGTGTGACCTCGGGCATCGGTTTTCCCCTCGGGGAGGCGGGTGTGCGGGACTGTGCCTGCTGGAGTGGGGGCGGGGGTGTGGCTGGTGGGGAGGGGATTGAAACTGCCACCCTACAATCTCATTCCCTACAAAGCAACCCCAAACAAAAACCTAAGTTAAACAGAAGTGGAGCTGGCCATGTGCACGCCACTCAGAGCCCACCCACGGCTGGCACCCTGCTTGGAGGCCGGGCCAGAGTGGGATCTAGGATTTCAGCTGGGGAAACGGGAACTTACTGCTGGTTGGTGGGTTTCAGGCAAACCAGCTCAGCTGAACAAGACAGTGTCTTGGGATGAGTTTTTGAAAATCAGCGTGTGTCACGTAAAAGTAAGTTGTTTTATAAAACCCCCCTCCACAAGCCCCAACTGAAGTGGCACAGTGGCCAGGTGCCGGGCTGGGTGTTGGGGCCCTGGCAAGCCAGGCCTCCCTGTTGGCAGGGTTGGGAGGGGTTGCCAAGCCAGGTCCCCACCCCACCACACTCAAAGCCCCATCAGGCTGCTCAGTCACAAACAACTCTATGGGAGATATAGAGCCAGATGACATCCCCCCTTTGTACCGCAGTCCCCTCATCTGCAAAGTGGGGGAGCTGAAGTAGCTGCTTGCTTTGCAGTCCTGATAGTTGCTAAGTTGCTGACTTTTCACTGTTCTAGCAAACCCAAGCCCTGGGGGGCAGAAGTGCCACCCTCCAAGGCTGCTTTGTGCTCCACCTACCTCCGTCCCCTCCCAAATCTGAATCTGGAAAACAAGCAGGGATAGGTGCACAGCCTCTTCTGTTTACTTATGCAAAATTGCAGGCCACTTGTGCGGGGAGAAGGGGTCAGTGGCACCCTAAAGGTCCAGGTCTCGCTGGGAGGAGCCTCACTAGCTGTATTTGGACCAGGTGGTCTCTGGCCACACCTGGTGGAGCAGGATGCAGGGAAGCCCAGGTGCTGGGTGTCTCCAGAGTGGCCGGTTTAGTCCTGTTCTCACGCCCAGGCCCTGCCCCGATTCCTTCCCAGCAGCGGTGGGGGGTCTTCATCCCCCTCACCCCCACAGCCCTATAAGACTGGCATTGGGATCCTTCAACACATCTCAGAGTTATATTATAATAATAAATCAGTCCAAATTCCATTTTACAGTTAAATAATACAGAAGACAGACAGTTTTACTGTACAAGCAAGTTGTGCATTAAAAACAAACACACCAAGCAAATTATAGTGCAAAGCAGTTCCCATCCTTCCCCTCCCCACCCTCTTCCCAGCTCTGGGATGGTTTTATGGAAGATAAGAGGGCAGCAGGTATGAACACCTCATCATGACAATATGTCATAAAGGTCTATGCCCACCACCCACAGGCTTACAGTAACATTGTATGGAAACCCCTTAGCTTCCTTGTGCTTTCTAAATCAGTGTGTTCGCCTAGTGCTACTTCAAAATGGCCTTATAAATAAGGACCTGTTTTTACCAGCCCAGGCAGTGGGCCTTACAAACAGACTCAGCATGGCTGCTACCACTTTCAGGCTTGGGGGACGAGGGGAGGAAGGGGAATCAGTTTATTTTCTCTCTGTTCCGAACAGTTGGGTATCAGGAAAGGGTAGAAGTCCAGGGTGGGGCTACAAAGTGCCGGGTACTGGGAACCCAAAGGTGCCTCCCATGCTGGCCTGGGGCCAGCCTACAACCACAGAGAAGAGGAACAAAGAAGGTACAAGGGCAATGGATTCGCAGCTGCTTCCTGAGAAGGGGTGGAGAGACCCCCTAGGTGTGGGCACAGCTATTTTGAAGAGGTGGACGCTGCTTTCTCCACTGAGGGCAGGCAAGGGAAACTGCAGCAGGAGGGGTTCAAATGGGATCATTAGCTTCCTAAACTGCTGGAAGCATCTCTGCTGTCTGGTGCATCTGGCTGTTGTTACAGGTTGGGGGTGACACAGCAGGCCAGGTGCCATCAGACAGCCACCACTAAGGAGCAATTTACAAGAGAGATTTCCACTTCCACAGAAACGTGGCTGAAACCATGCTGGCTAGCCCTCGTAACAGTTTTCTTGTCCTTTTCCACTTCAGCCTTCTAGAACTAAAGCACTTATAGATGTGCGAATCCATGCAGCTTGGCCCTTGGGCAAGGCCTGCTTTCCCGTCTGCAGAGAGTGAAGGGACAACGCTTTACCTCCGGGCCCGGCTCTCCAACTCTGCTCTCTAACTCTCCCGTCCCACCCACCCCTGCGAGAACACCGTCACATCCTCTTGGACAAATGTTCAAGAGCCACAGGTGGGAGATTCCAGCATTCCACCAGTATCTCCCTGGTCCCCTCCTGGGTCAGCCCTCGGGGTAGGCTGGTGGGATGCTGCTGACGTGGTATGGCCCCGAGGCGGCACTGAGACCCCAACAATCCCGTAGCCTGAGAAGGTGGCAGAGGGAGGACGGAGTGGGTGGGGCTGTTTACTCTTGTGGGGCTTGGCCTGCAAGAGACTGTGTTTGAAAATGCTTGATGAAACTTTTCGAAAATCAGCTTTTAAAAACTGGCTTGGTTTCAAGACTGTCTGCTTTTGGAACACAAACCAGTTGATGGAGAGTTGTGTGTTGGAAGACTTGGCTGGGGGTAGGTAGGGGGGCACAGTTTGGCTGGACCTGGTGGGACAGAATGCTGATGTCTGACCCTTTGACCCCTCACCCCGATGCTTTCTCCTAAGACCGATCTGGTCCCGGTATTCTCTCCAATACTGGAAATTACAACGCCAGCCTAGGGGAGGAGGGGTCCCTTGGCTCCCACTGGGAGAAGGGAGGGCAAATGCCTTGGGCTGGTAAAAGTGCAGGCTGTGGGTGCCTTCCCTGGTTTTAGGGACGTGCTGCCATAGGTTAATCTACTCTGGGGCCTGGGACCCACAGGCAGCTGGGATGGGGCAGGGGCTGCGTAGCTGCTAGGAATTATGGGGAAGCAGGGCTGGGGGACTGGCTTGGGTGTGTTCTCATCCCATCCCTCCCATCCATCTCCTGGGTCCTCTGGATGGGTCCCTGCCGCACCTATGCAATGAGGGGAACCCCTCTCAGGGTGGGGGCTTTCCAGTTCTGACTCAGTGGGTGTAAATGCAGAGGAGGGATGGGACCATGGGGTGCAGAACCTCTGAGGAAGGTGGAGGGGCTGGGAGGCCAGTCCCAGAGACCCAGTGGCCAATGCTGCCTCTCCCTGGAACAGAGATGGTCCCTGTCCCAGGAGACCTGAGGCACAGCTGGGGACAGCAAGGTCATTCCAGGGAGGGTTGCAGGAGAACACATTTCCCACAGGATTGTGGGATGAGATGACTGGGATCGGGCTGGGCGCAGGGTCCTGGGGGTGAGGTCCCCACCTCTGTACAAAGATGTGGCTGGACCAGCTGCCCTCAGAGCCACCCACCAGCTCTGGACATTAGGACTGCAGACCCCAGGACCGTGAGTTCTCCAGAGCATAAAACCCACTCCTGTCTGGAGCCTCGGAGCAGGGCACGTCACTCTTTGGGAAGGTTCTTGGGGTCCCCACCCACCTCCAGCGGAAGTCCGCTCCGAGCCGGGCGGTCAGTAGGGCCGCCACACAGCCTCGTCCATGCGGCCTGGCGTGCTCAGGGCCGTGGGCGAGTTGCTGTGACTGCCGTCGGCCTCCACGCCGTCACTCTGGCTGCCCAGGCTGGGGTTCATGAGGTTGCCGGCGGCAACGGAGGCGGCGCTGCTGGTGCAGGAGGCGAGCATGCGGGTGGGCGAGCGGTCGCCTCCGCCGCTGCTGCCGGCCACCATGGAGAACTGGTAGGAGCCGGAGGACGCGCCGTAGTAGAGGTGGTAGGGCGACGGGTTGGCCTGGAAGGGCCCACTCTGGTTCTGCGGGGCCCCGGGGTAGGGCGGCGGGAGGTAGGTGTGGTGGAAGCGGCTGGCGGAGGGCATGCCCGCCACGTTGAGGCCACCGATGCTGGTGCCCGAGGGCGTGGCGCTGTAGGGGAAGGCGGCCGACATGGCCCCCGGGTAATGCATCCTCGGGTCGGGGAAGCGGCTCTCCGCGAGGGTTGGCAGGGCTGGGAAGGAGCGGTCAAACTGGCGGGGGTCGGAGAAAGGGTTCAGGTCCGGGGTGCCTGGGGGACAGAAAGCAGGCAGGTCAGGGGCAGCCAGAGACTGTCCCGGGGGCCCTCCTTCAAGAACCACCGGGGGGCTCTGGCTCACAAGGCCCACTCTGAGGATCCCTGCTTCCAGATCTGGGTGTGCCCCAGGCTGTTCCAGGGCTGCAGCGTGCCATGACCTCCAACAGAGACCTATCTGGGAGGCAGGTGAGGGCAGGTGCTGGGCCCAGAGCATGGCTGTGGGAGCCTCCCCGTGGGAAGGTCTGAGGAGGGCTTTTCTTCTCCCCGCCTCTTTAAATCCTCCTTCGAAGCCCAGCAGCAGAGTACTGTCGAGGAAGTGAAAGTGGGACCCCATCTGGGCTGTTGGGGGTGCATGGAGCTGAGGACAGGGGTCAGCACAGGCCTCCCAGCAGGTGTGGCTGGCAGTTTCCTTGCTCCTTCCCACTATTAAGAGCTGATGAAACCACTGGTGTGGGAAGGGTCTCTCTCCCAGTGGCTCAGGGAGATTGGGAGTGGGGCCCTGCTTTGGCAGATGAGGAAACTAAGGCAGAGAGGTGGGGGCAGTGGGAAGGAGAGAGAGGGATTGATTCTACTGATGTTGCACAGAGAGGACCGGAACTCATCACTGGGTTTCTGCTTTCTGCTGGTGTGTGCATGTGTGTCTGTATGTGTGCACACCCCTACTTCACCCAGGGCCGGGGTCTCCAAGGCCGCCTTGCAAGCTGGAGTTGCCTGGCAGTCAATGACCAGATGCCATCCCTGCCCACTGAAGAGGGGCCTGGTGGCTCAGATTCCGCCTTGGTCCAAGAGAGACCCAGGTCCTGCTCCAGCCTCCCCAGGAGTTTGACTCCTCACTGGGCTCCAGAACAAAGGGTGGCCCCCAACCCATACTTTGTAATCACAGTCACCCTGCCCCCCAATACTCAGCATTCAATGGGACTTTGGGATTGTGTCTAACCCCCTTGATGCAAAGGTGGGAAAACTGAGGCCCAGAGAGGGTGAGACACTTGCTTAGGGTCACATAGCACACTGAACCTGGTACAAAATCCTAGTGTTTCTAGGGTTCAAATAAGTGGTTGCCCCAACTCTGAGGCAGCATATAATTGAGGTTAACCCTGTGACCTCTGCAGCCAGACTGTCTGGGTTCAAATCCTGGTTCCGACACTTGATAGCTGTGTGTCCTTGGGCAAGTCACTTAACTTCTCTGTGTGTCAGTTTTCTCACATGAAAAATGGGACAACAGTTTCTAGGAATTAAATTACTTAATATATGTAAAAAGCTTAGAATGGGGCTGGGAACAAAGGAAGGACCCAGCGAGGGTTTGCCCTGCTGCTCCTGCTGTGCTGACACCTCTTGCTCTGCACACCCAGGAGTACTGGGGCCCTGCCAAGATAATGCCCTGACCCTGGACTCTCCTTGTACCTTGGCCAAGGGGCAGCAGTGGGGACGTGGAGGAGCCTCAAAGAGAAGTCTGTCTGGTCCCAACCCCTCTGCCCCACCCTCTAAAGAATAAGGGCCAGCAAAGGACCCAGGCAGGGACCCAACCTCTGCCCCTGGCCCAGCAGGGCAGTGCCTGCCATGACTGAGGCTCAGCCAAGGATGGAGAGCTGTGGATGCCCTCAGACCTCCTGCTTCTCTGGCTATGCCTGAGATGCTGTGTGACCCGGGGTAAGACCTATACCTTCTCTGAGCTTTGGGGTCCTCCTAACTAAGCTGGGGCATGTTTCCCTCAGTGGCTGGCTCTGGTTCTGTTGTGGATCTGAAAAGAGCAATCCTCCCTGGCTCGAGGTGGGGAGCTGGGGGGGCAGGGATCTGGGTGCCTGGGGCTTTCCGGATCATCGGATACCCTCCCTAATGGGTTTCTAGACTCGTCAGTGCTGCCATGAGGCCTAGGGAGTCAGAGATGCCTGGCTTCCCACCCTTACCTAGTACCTGCCACCCCAAGCATAGCCTGGTATGGGGTTCACGCCTCGGATCCAAGCCCAGGGAAGGGGGTGCTGCCCACCTGGAAGGACCCCATTCTACAGACAAAGGAACCCCAAAGAGGGACCTGAGGATGAAACAGCAGTGCTGCAGCCCAGGAAAAACAAGGCCCTGCAATGTGTGTGTGGCCCCAGGGTTCACACGGACTGCACTGTCCCCTCCTGCCTCCCTCCTCGAGGGTGGGGGTGGGGGAGTACCTGCCCTTAGCAGTCCCTCAGACCCTCCAGCAGTACCCCTGAGGCTCTGGCCCACCCTTCTCTGCCCAGCAGCCCCAGGAAACACGAGCTGGCTGGACCACTGTCGAGCAGCCAATCCCAACACTGGAAGGAAATGTTTATTTTCTTCTCCAAATTGCCCCAGCTGCCGTGTGGTGGCTGAATGAGCCCTTTGAGCTGTGAGAAGACCCCATTGTGGGCGGCCACAGCTAGGGGCCAGGGGCTGGGGTACGGAGGGGCTGGGGCCTCGGCACTGTTTGCCAGCAGCCAAAGCCGGGGTTCAAAGCTGTTAACAGGCACCAGGGAAGTAGTGGAGGGGTGTCCTGAGGGGGATCCCCAGGACGGAACCTGGAGGTCTAGCCTCATCCCACCAAAAGGAGATGGCCGGTGAGAGTGACCTTTCCCAGGTCTAGTCCTGCCAACAGCCCCCAGCAGCCACCTCCTTCTTCCCACATTATAGGTGAGAAAACCGACGTTCAGAGAGAAGCAACGTCACACAGTAAGATCCCACAGTCAGCACATGGCAGAGCCAGAATCCCGAGCCAGGTCCACCTGGCTGCAAAGTTCAGGCTCTTTCCTTGGTCCTGATTGTCAAGGGCTCTTTCCCTGGCTCCAAAGGGGACAGGCCTGGGGAAGGGGAGGCCTGGCTGGTGGGGGAACCACATAGGCAGCCTGAGGCCCTTGCTGTGGGTGGGAAGGGGAGGTGCTAGGAGCCCTGCCCCAGGAGGCAGTAGAAGGGGTGTGGCTGGGGCAGGAAAGGCACAGACCCGACCCCCTTTCTTCCAGCCCCTTTGGGCAGGGGAGAGTGGGGAAGCCCACTCAGGTCCCTCAGGCACTGATTCCCAAGCCACGTCCACTCAACTGTGGATGGGCAGAGGGGGTCTCTCCTCCCACAGGAGCTGTGGACAGGAAGCTACTGTTCACCCCCGCCTGCTGGCTCCGCCCATGGCAGGGCGGACATGGACATGGACAAATGCCGGCCTGTTGGGGGGTGGGAGCACAGGCAGCTTCTGGGTAGGGGTGAGCAGGAGCTCAGAGTGCAGGGAACCCCCACTGCCTCTTGGGGTCAGAAGCCCCCTTCTGGAGTCCCCTAGGAGCTTGAGAGCTGCTCAGCATCTCAATCTTGATAGCCCACAGGCTCAGAGGGCAGGGTCCAGGGGCTCTCCCTGCCTTGGAGCCTCAGCAGGGCCAGCGCCCAGCTCCCCCAGCCCAGGCCACAATGGGAGGGACCCTCTCTTCAGGCAGGGGCCCAGCTCACTGAGGGGCTGTTCCAACTCTGCCTGCCACTACATCATGCCTGGCACATGGTAAGGGCAGGGAGGGGGGCAGCACATGGACTCCCTGAGCAGACAGATCTCAGGCTCCAGCTCAGCTTGGAACATGGAAGAGGAGAGAAGGGAGTGGAGCAGGCAGTAGTCAGTTTGCACCCCTGCCCCAGGCTCTTCCTGCTCCGTGTCCTTCTTGACCTCTTCCTTGTGCCTTCAGAAGCTCAGGAAGTTCCTAGGGTGGGCGCTGTACAGACTTTGGTCTGGTCATTGTCTGGTCAGGCTGTGTGACCCAGGGATGGCCCTTAACCTCTGGAGCCCCAACTCACTCATCTGCCAAATGAATTCTCTCCAGGCTAGCATGCAAACAGCCCCCTGTCCCTGCCAACCTATAGACTGAGAGAAACTGGAGAAGCGATATTCATCATCCAACTATACACCAAGCACCTAGTATGTACCAGGCATCTATATACTTGGGAAGACCTTCCTGAGCTCTAGTTTTAATTTTGCCTACTGTACCCATGGAGGCAACGAGGAAAGAGACCCAGGCTTGGCCCTCACTGCCACGCCAGCCACGAGGCCTCCCTCCTCCTTCCTGCTTGGGAGGAGTCTCTAGGCTGGGTGGGAGCCCTTTCCGAGGCATGCTGTGTGCCTCTGCAGGGAAGGAATAGCACCTTACAGTCCAGGAAGCTTGTCTGAGACAGTTCTTCGTTTAACCGTCATCCCAGCCCTGGGCAGAGGCCCCCTTCCCCCTCCACCACCACTTTGAGATGAATCAGCTTAGAGGCTTAGAGAGGGGCCTGTCATGGGTTCCAGGAACCTGATCTTGGACATCATGCCCCAATTTTAACCCCCCTGGGGGGCACAATGGGCTTAATGCCTATTTCCCCCAGGGAATAGGGAGCCTCAGGAGGACAAGGACTGCATCTGTGCCGTTCTTGCTGACCCAGGTGCCAGTCAATGTTTGCTGTGCCAATGAATGAAGGGCCTGGCCCAGGACTGGGCCTCAGGAAACATTCAAAGGAGCACAAGCTGCTAGAAAACCAGGGGGTGCAGTGAAGGTCTTCGGACAGGCTTTGGGTCCAGGCAAGCCCCCACGCCGTGGCCCCGCTGGGCTGTACCTTGGATGGGCGTCTGGGTCTGGCTGCTGAAGTGGCCGGTGGTGCTGAGCGAGCCACGGGGGCTGGGCGTGCTCGGCGTTACGCGCATGCGCAGCCGCTCCAGGTCCCCAAAGCGGTCGGGGAATGCCTTGGTCTGGTCCTCCAGCTTCTGCCGGTGCCCTGCGGAGAGAGGCAGGGGCGCAGGGCCCGTCAGTGGCTGGTCCCCCTCGGGCCCTCTGCTCTTGGCCTGTTCGGCTCCCAGGGCCTCAGGGGAGGTGGAAGTGCCTTGCTCTGCTGGAAAGTTCTAACCTCTGCAGGGGGAGCCCCCAGGTCACTACCAACATCTTCCCGGAGGGTCTGAAAAAACTTTCCGAACAGAAAACGGTTGTATCTGCCACCTGAGGCTGCCGGGATCTCGCCCCATCCTTACCACACCTGCAGAGTGGGATCAATCATCCTTATTTCACAGCCAAGGCTCAGAGGGGCTGCAGGTCACAAAGCCAGCAGGTAGCAGAGTCAAGATCTAACTTGGGGTTCAAATCAAAGCCTGTGACTTAAACCTCTACAACACACCGTTCAGCAAAAGGGGAAACTGAGGCAACAGGCAGGGGAAAGCGAACCCCAGAGTGTGGCTACTCTCTGTCCCCCAGCATCCTAGCCACACACCCTGACTGCGAGAACAAGGGGAGGTGGCTCCAGGATGGAATTGAGCCCTGGGCCACCTGGCAACACTCACCTTCTCTGCCCCGGGCCTCAGAGAGGGCGAGGGCACTCGGGTGAGGGGCTGCACTTCCATCTCTGACAGGAAGGTGAGGACAGCGGATGAGGGTACCTGGCTTGGGGCATCCCACCCGGAGAAAACTGCCAGCACCTCCTACTACCCCCTGCCATGGCCACACAGGAAAGACCTAGCCTCAGTTCCCAGGGCCCTGGGAGGGTCAAGGTGGTCATGCCCCTACCCTCATGTAGCCAGCCTAGGCCAAGGGGATTTGTCACACTTGCAGGGAACCTCCCTCCCCCCACCACTTTTTGAATGACTCGTTTTACATTTCAGATAAGGCTAAGCATTCCCTCAGGCTGCCCTAACCCTCTCCCCAGAGGTCCCCACTATAGCCATCTTGGAGGTCTTTCTTCCCAGGCTTTTTATGGTTTTGTGTGCATGGGAAACAGAGCAAGTTTCTCCTGGGACTTTCTTGAATGCTCTCAGCCTGTATGTATCATTCTATCTCTTGCTTTTTCTATTCAATAGCCCACCTTGGAGATCCATCTGAATTTCCTCATCTATAAAATGGGAAGAGTAACAAAGCCCCATGATATAAATGACAGATTTCCTGTAAAAAACACAGGGAGCTCACTGCTACTTCACTGATGGTAGCAGGTCCTTCAGCCATTTCCCTCTGGCTAGAAACTTAGCTTGTTTCTAAATTTCCTCCTTGTTGCCTTGGCAAGTCACATAAATGGGGCAAGTGGGTTGAGTGGGGACTGGGGCCGACTAGAGAGGGCATGCCTTATAGAAGGGGCAGTTGCCACCTAGTCCAGCTGAGTGGTGCCCTGATGGATGTGGCCCGGCATTGCCAGAGCTCCCAGTTTACAAGAAACTCTAAGCCTGCTTTTATGTGAAATCTCCCATATTTTGTATGTAGGCAATTAATGCACATACCAAACCAAACCAAAAAAAAAAAAAAAAAGGAAAGAAAAACCACTTGGCAGGACACGTCCTACTCAGAAGTGCCACAGGGCTCAGTCCTCGGCCCCGACAGGCCTTTGAGGAAATGTTGCTGCCCTTGCTGCCGAGGCCACTATGAATAGCACGGAGATATGGACGAGCTGTGAGAACGACTGAATGCAGAATAATCTCAAGAGGCAGGAAGACCTCAGACTGACCTGGCAGCAGCTTGGGTACAAAGGATCTGGGTGAAGTGAGTCAAAGGGGTTACAAAAAAGCTGGTGCAAAACCTCAGGCCTTGTTATTATCGTCACTGATGAAGAAAGTCCCGTTTCTGAGTCACACCGTGTACAGAGAGCATTTAGTTACTTCTGTGGCCTGGCGGAAGGAAGGTGGGGTTTACGCCAGCCTGGGGTCGAGGACGGGACCCACCACTCACAGCCTGGTGGCCTCACTCCAGTCGCATCCCTTCCCTCCCACCCCAAGCTGCAGTGTTCCCATCAGCTGCGTCAGAGGCCATAGTGCTGGCCAAGCAAGGTCCATCCACATGGTCACACTATCACGACTATTACTTCCACTCTGCTCGTGCCCAAAGGAGGCAGGATTATCTCCTCCACACTTGGGACGAGGACACCCAGACCAGTGCCTTCACACTGGGAACAGAACGGAACTCCCTGTGCCCAAGGAAAACAAGATGGGCCTGCAGAAAAGGCCTCTTTCATTCGGCTACTCACTTTGGGAGTTGGCTGAGGAGCTCTGGCCCTAGCTTACTCAGTCACCTGGGATCTGGTCCTGCTGCTCTCCGTGCCTCAGTTTCCCCTCTAGCTCCTCTTCTCCAGGGCCCAGCCCAAGAGCACCATCCTCCAGGAAACTCTCTCCTCCCACCTCTCTTACAGGTGAGAAAACTGTAGGAGGATCAATGAATGCTCAAGGTGAACCAGAAGGTACCGGCCACCTTTTCTTCCTAGAGCTCATCCCTCAGGAAAGGAGCCTGGGTTCTGAAAATCAGAGGCTCCAGACGATGGGGAATTACAGCCCGGCCCAGGTCCAGGCACCAGGCTGCTCTCTGCAGGTGCAGGAGGATGGGTCTGGGTGAAGATGAAAGGGTCTCAGCAGGCCCCACCAGGGCCTGGCCCTGCTCTGGAGCTCAGAGCTGAGAGTCCAACTCTCAACTGAAGCACTGCTCTAACCCATCAAGTCTCTCTTCTCCTCTGGGCCTCAGTTTCCATGCCTGTAAAGTGCTCACCATGCTAATTCCAGAGGATGATGATGAACTAGAAGACAGACAACAAAGTGTTAAAAGTAGAGCACCCCAGGGGAGGATGGGGAAGCCCAGGGAGGACCCACCTTAGCCCACGGGGTCTCGGGTGGTCTGACCTGCCTGCCAGCCCTCAGCAGCTGGGCTTGAATCATAGACAGCCGCCCCCCAACATGGCTGCGATTAGTGCTCCTGATCCTCATTTGTGGTGGGTGGATCCCAGCTGGCCCCTTCCTGGCAGTGGCCCCAGGCCTGTAACAGGCAGCTCTCACTCACTATTGTGCTAGGTGATTGTTGGTAAGCACCTATCCCCCTTTGGGCCTCAGTTGTCTCATCTATAAAATGGGGATATGTGTATCAACTCCCAAGGGAGAGGATGAACTGTGAGAATTAAAGAGCCTGCTTGACCCTGGCCACCAAGGAAGGAGTTCTGGGTTCCAGTTCTGGCTTGGCCATCTACTTGCTGGACAAGCAGCTCCTCCTTTCCATATCAATACATGTTGGTGACAGATCTCCCAGGTATGTGATAAGAATCAAGGTGATTCACGCAGTGGGGGAGCTGGAAGTCAAGGGCTGGATTCCAGGTGGGGAGGCTCTGTTCCCACCACCCCCAGGGTGACCTTTATCACCATCAGCTGGGCCAGCAAGGTGTCCCAAAAGCTGCCAGGTACCTCATGCTTCTGGCGGTGGGGGAGGAGAGACCAAGACGCCATCAGGGCCATCCCTCTGCCTCCACACTGGCACAACACAAGCCCCTATGATAAGAATGGCAACTGCTTAGCAGGCCCCTCTGACATGCCAGGTACTGAGCCAGGTGGGCTATGCATGTCTCCAAGGGTCATGACCTTCTGAGAGGCTGCTGCCATCACCCCACTTTTATGGATGGGAAAGTGGAGACACATGGTCAAGGCCACATGGCCAGTGGGTGGCACGCCTGAGATTCACACCTGGGCTGCTTTTGGAGCTTGGTGGCCATGTTGCTGGCTTCCCAGACCTCCAAGAGAGGAGAGCTGGGTCACCTGGCCGAGGTCTGGCTGGCAAGACGCCAGTCCGTGTCCTGCAGGAGGTGGACTGGGGAGCAGGAAGCAGGGAGAAGCATGTCAAGCAGGGCCGCAGGAACAGCGTCATCTGCTGGGGACAATGTGGGCCCCAATGACCTGGCCCTTCACCCATCAGAAGCTGCTCGGCCACCTCCCTTGGCTGCTTGGCTCGGCCCTGGCATAGCCACAACCCAACACAGCAGCTACTGTCCGCCCAGCCCGTGGGGTGGGACACCCAGGCCCGCGCCTGTCCTGCGGCCTGTCAGGAGATTTACACCCGACTTTTAACAACCACTGCGGAATCACAGGCGGGTGCTGGGGGAGGATTTATAAAGCGGTGGGGCCTGGGGTGGTCTCCCGTAAATCGGCCCCCTGTGAGCGGATGAAAGCATGGGTCGGTGGCTGGGCAGGGAAACGGCTGGCAGGGGGCCAGCGGGCAGGGAGGCCGGCGGCTCCCTCCAGGGCCACCACTGGGGCTTCCAGCGGCCTGGGGTTGATTAGGGGAGCTCGGGAGGTCTGAGGTTAACCCCTTCCCTGCTGCAGGGCTGACCCCCCGGCTACCGTAGGCCTGGCTCACAGCCCAAGGCATGTTCCTGGGGACTATAGGGACCCTGGGAGCCAGGGGACAGGAGCAGTTGCCTCTCCTCAGCCCGGGCATCCCTCTACCTCCCCACCCCTGGAGCTAAGCAAGAACTTGTACCAAGCTTAGGACCCTCAAAGGCCCAGCTACAGGCTAAGGGCCACTTTTGCTGCCTGCCGCAAATTCTCCAGCCCCTGGCAGCCGCGCTGGCTGTGTGCTCACTTCCCTCAGGCCTCTGCTCAAGTGTCACCTCCTGAGAGGCTTCCCCTGACCACTACCCCCCCCAAAACAGTGGCCTGCCCCCCACACTCTCCCGCCTCTCCTCCAGCTGTGGATTTCCTCATAGAACTTCTCACTACCTAAAATTAAATTAGACATGTATTTATTTTGTTCACCCAACAGATATTTACTAAGCACCTACTAAGTGCTTGTGTCTGTATCCCTGGGGACTATAACAGTGTCTGGCAAAACAGAAAATAGAGCCCTGCCCCTGTGAAGCACCCATGAGAGCGAAGGGGGACAAATAACAAATAAGTCAGCGAACTACACAGCATGTTAGAAAGTGATCAGGGCTCTGGATAGAATTAAAAACTCGGAAGGATAAGGGGGACGGGTAGGGATGGGGTGTTATGCACAATTTGAAACAGGGTGGCCAGGGCAGGCCTCCCTGAGAAACATGAGAAAAGACTTCAGGGATGAGAAGGAGTGAGCCATGTGGGCCTCGAGGGAAAGAGTGTTCCAGACAGAGGGAACAGCAAGTACAAAGAGCCTGGGCAGGAGAATGCCTGACAAATGTGAAGACTGCCAAGAGGCCAGGATGGCCAGAGTGGAGAGAGTGAGGAGGAGGGTGTAGGAGAGGAGGCTAGAGGGGTGACAGAGGCACAGCCCAGGTGGGGCCTTGTGGGCCACGGCAAGAACAAAACCTGTTCACCGTCTCTCCCCACCTCTTGAGTGTGGGCAATCGTCTGTTGGGTTCACTGTGGTGTTCTAGCTTCTAGAACAGTGCCTGGCACCTGGTAGGTGCCCCAGAAAATATGTGTTGAAATCATTCCATGTTCATATTTTAGGAGGAAAGGGTCCGCAGTTTTCAGGTTCTCAAAGGAGTTGGTGTTCTCAAAGGATGACACCCAAACAACCCCCAATGCCTCAGGCAGAATCAATAACCCGGGTTCTCCCTTTCAAGTTCCAGAACCTGCTAAGCCTGAAGGATGGGGTTAGCAATTCCCAAACTGTGGTCCCCAGACCCCACACCAGAATTTCCGGACACTGCACTCCTCCTCCCTGAATCCTGGGTCCTGCTCAACAACCAGCTTTTTACCCGGCCCCCAGTGACTCTGAGGGACACCAGCACGACAACCTCAGAAACCAAGGCCACACAGGCAGGAAGCCACCAAGCCAGCCTTCCAACCCAGCTGGCCACCTGGCTGCAGGTCGGGCACGCTCTGCAGGGCACCGGAGGGGAACGACCCGGCCACAGAACCCACAGCTGGGCCTCAGGGGTCTACAGGCTCCCTCCTTGGCTCCCAGGAGAAGCCCACCCCACCTCACCCCACCCCACACAAGGCTCAGCCCTCACATCGGGTCGGTGGTGTGCAAAGTGGGAGAAGAGGCTGGAAAGGAAACCTGGGGTGCAAAAAGCTGGCTGTGATCCAGGAGTGCTGGGTACTTCCTGTGGGCTGGGCGGCTGCAAACTCATTTAATCCTCACACCACCACCCTAAAGTAGTTACTAATTTCACCCCCATTTTACAGATGAGCACACAGGCTCAGAAGGACCTTCCAAGAGGCCTTCATGTCCCTGAGCCCCAGGCTGGAGCCCCCAGGGTCATCTGAAGCCCACCCTGAGAAGGTGGCTTTGCCTTCCTGGCGTCTGCCTTGGCTCCATCTCTTCCTTGGGTTGTTTGAGGATCAATTGGAGACTTTGCACAGGGCTTGCCACATAAGGGACATTCAGCCACCAACAGATGTGGAGCTGGTCTCTTCCCTTTTACAGGTGGGGAAACTGAGGCCTGGAAAGGGGAAAGTACTTGTCCAAGGGCATGTGCTGAAGGCCAGGGTGGAGCTGGAACACGGGGTGCTGGCAAGACACCACCTTACGTGCCGGGGTGAGCTGGGGGCAGGAGCAAGCAGGAGAGCAAGCTCAGAAGGTGCTGTGAGAGTGGGGGGCCTGCAGAAGCATGCCCACCCCGTTCCAAGCTGTGCTATAAATGAGATTCTGCCTAAGATTTTGTTTGAATAAGTCACCCTAACACACTGACTGGGCTGTGCCAAGGCCCAGAGAGGGACACCATCTGCCTGAGGCCCCCCAGCAAGCCTGGCCTCTGTCACCCGGCCCAGCTTCTTTCCTTCCTCTTGCTGTCTCATCTCCCTCCAGCCCCAGTTGCCTCACTCTGTGCCATCCCTTCCCCACGAGCTCATACCAAGAAGAGGCTTCTCAGGCCAGGGGACTCCAGGAAAGAAGAGAAGGTGTGGGATTCAACTTGGGGCTCCCAGGGGAAGGGCCAAGCCTCTCTCTCATCCAGGGGTCCCAGCAGGGGAACACAGGCAGCTCTGCACTGGGGAGGGCTGAACATGGGGGCTTCTGCCTTTTTGGGACCCTCCCAACTAAGTTCCAAGACTCTATGCTTATATGCCTTGTGGCTCCTAAGTGCTGCACCCTCATATTGAGCCCAGTCTGTCCTGATTCTGCTTCGAGAGACTCCTTCAGTGGAGACTCTACACCTGCCCCTCCAGAGGTTCACCATCAACTAATGTGGGTGGGGGTGGGGAGGAGCCAGGTCCCAGAGATAATAGACCACAGATACAATGATTCATGAGGACCCTCCCTGTCACAGCCACATACTCTGCAACTGATCTCCAGGCCTGCAGGGTGGGTGGTATCATCCCCACTTCATGGATGAAGGAGCTGAGGCCCAGAGAGGTCAGTGAATTGCCCAAGGTCACACAGTAAGTAACAAGCACAGCTAAGGTGATCAAACACTTGTCAACCCCCTACAAGTGCTTTGTGCAGGTTAGTACATTTTCCCTCACAACAGCACAAGGTAGGTGCTCATATGAATCCTGCTTTGCAGACAAGGAACCTGAGGCATGGAGATGAGGTGCCCAGGGCCCCACAGCCAAGCAGGCTGGTTCAGAAACTGCACTCTGCACCACGGGGGCCTCATGATCACAGAGGGCTTCACAGTCAGTATCACCTCAAGCCTCCTGGGCTGTGCTGGGGTCACTGCTCAGTTCGCAGAGAACTTGCCCAGGGTCATGAAGCCCCAGTCCAGGGGCATGGACCCACCCAGGTATGATCCCACCAGGAGGACTCACAGGAATTCTGGTCAAAGCAGGTGCCGGCTGGCAGGGGAGGCCAAAGGACGTGCCACTGAGGCCTGAGGGAGCCTCTTCCAGGGCTGCAGGGCCCAGCTCTGAGCCTTTCCCAAGTGGCCAGACTCTGGAATGCGTCCAGGAGTTGGAACGATGGGGAGCCAGGTCTGCCTGGTTCGCAGAGAGGAGGGGCTGGCCCAGGGCCAGGCCCGGGTGCCCCTCACCGAGGCATCCTCTGGCACAGCCACCTCCCATTCTGAGCTTCCTGGGCACTGAGAAGAAACACAGGGAACTTGTCCTCCTGCCCAGACCCACCCGGTCTGGACTCAAATGCTGCCCCTGGGGAGACAGGCATGGCACACCTTACCCAACCATGCACAGTGTGGGGTCCCAGGCAGGTGCTCCACCTCCTGACTGGAATGGGGAGCCCTCGGCTCTGCTGTCGCAGGGATCCTGTGAGATCCTAAGGTGAAGGGGTTTTCTAAACCACAAAGGGCCACAGCTACAAAGAAAGAGATGGGCAGGGCCGAGTTCTCAACACAGCAGGGCAGGCTCGTGGCGAGTAGGGGCCGCACAGGCTCTGTCTCACTGCCTGTGTGTCCTTGAGCAAGTCACCAACCAAGAGTCCAAGGAAGAGATTCCAAGGAGGGGATGGGGCTTCACAGACAGACCAGCCCCTGCCTCTAGACTTCCAGGAGAGGAAGCTGGGGTGGAGTAGAGCAAACCTGCCCGACCGCTGTTCCCAAACACACACATGCACACACACACCACAGACACCATGTCTGAAGCTTTTTCCATCTTTTTCTTTCCCTTAGTTGCAAATCTGCACTCCCCCAGCTGGCCCTGAGGGAGGGTCATCCCACAGAGTGGGGGGAGGGGGGGCCAACAAGCTGGTCCTGGCACCCACCCCCACCGCAGCCTCCCCACAACCTGGGACTAAGCCTAGAGGGTTAGGGCTTTGCCGGCAGGCACATGGTATGTGTGCGAGTGGGGGACAGAGCTGAGGACCCCCTCCAACCCCCACAGCAGGGCTCTGAGAACCCAGCGTCATCTGCCTTCCATCGCTGCCCTTCCCCCACCTGGGCCCCCTCCCCTACCCAAGGGGCTCAGTGGCACTTACGTCTGGGCTCCCGGGGTCCATCCACAGTCACCTTGATGGCTCGGTGGTAAGTGGCCACTTGGGTGGGGTTGGTGAAGACAGTGATGGTCAGCGTGAAACTCTTCCCTGGGGTGGATAAAGGCAGGAGGTTGGCACCTGGAGCTATTCACAACTCCCGGGTCTCCCACCTTGCTCCCACCACAGGAAGTCCCTTCTCTTCAAGAAGGGACAAGGTCTCTCCCTCTGAACCTGGGCGGAAGATGAGGCTCTGGATGTTCAGGAGGCTGGACTTGGCATTCAAGGCCCCCAGAGGGCTGGCACCAATTTTACCACTCCCCCACCCCCATGCCCTGGCCACGCTGGCTTACTTCCTCCTGTTTCTTGGCCTTTGTTTGTGCTTCTACCCGGAGACCCTCATGATTTGGGAGCGGGGTTTAGGATGGATTTTTTTTCAGGAAAGTAATCAGTGATCTTTGTAGAAAATTTCAAGAGCACAGAACATATGAAAAAGAAGAAAAGAATCACCCACAATTCCACCAGCCAGAGATAATACACTGTTAATATTTGGGTATTTTCTAAATCCTTTTTGTATGGGTATGTGTATTTACATAGTTGAAGTGGTACTAAAAATATATTTCTGTACCCTGCTTTTTCTTCGTTTAACATCACATCATAAGCACTTTCCCATGTCATTAAGAATCTTTCATAAACTTCATTTTTAATGGCTGCAAAATATTTCAACTCACGGAAGCCTCATCTTTTATTTATCCATTTCCTCACTCCTGGGTATTTACGTCGTTGCTAATTTCTTATTGGTGTGCAGCTGTGGCTGGAAAAGGACTGATTTGGGAGCTGTAGACGTTTAATTTGTAGACATAACTGTTATTTCCAGAACTCTGCTCTATTTTTAGATCTCCATTTGGCACCAAAGTCTCCATTCAAAATTCCTGAGAGCAAAAAAACTCTTAAAATAATAATTTCTTACCATTAAAATAAAACAATGACCTTCTGCTTATGAAAAACTTTGTCTGCATCTCTGCTTATTTCCTTAGAATAAATTCCAAGTGGTGAGTGACTTTAGTGCATCAGAGGGTTGAAACATATGTACTCAGGGGTCCTGTCTCTCTTGAGGCTACACCACCAACATGCATTGTCACGATCAGTGGGGACTACATCTCAACAGGTCACAGCACCACTACCCCGTCTTTTGAGATTGGAGAGCTTTTAAACTCTCTTGACTTCATTTGCCTTTCTTTTATTAGCATTAGTAGAGTGAGACTTTTTAAGTTTATTATCCATCCTAATCCAGCAGAGATGATTTCTTCGTGTTCTCTTCCACCTCCCTGTTAAGTGTTCAGTGCCTTTCTAAAAACTGATGGATGGCTAGCTGGCTAACACGTTCCATGTCATACTTGCGGCAAGCAGTTTCCTGCTTTACTGGCCTTTGCCACTGGTTTTCTGACACAGAGCTGGTTTTCATTTTCAGTTCTCTCTCATTCACACTTTCTTCTGTTGTCTTTACGTTTGGACAGGTTTTCCCAACTAGAAAGCAGACAAACAGCCTTCTCTCTACTTTCTACAATTCTTTGATTTGCTAGGGTGGGAGTGGGGGGTGGGGTTACTGGTTGCTATGGTATAAGGGTTTTTCCTCAAAGGGCAGTCCCATTTTGCCAGCACCTTCACCGAAGGAAAAGTCCCCTCTTGCCCCATTTTTCTATTATAACCCAAAGCCTCCACGCTGATCTGACAGGGGTTGTGGGGAAGGGGGCACTTTGCTGATGCCCCAAGTCAGACGACACTTCTCTGGACCCACGTACAAGCCCCGGCGCTCCCTGCGGGCAGGGACCATGGCCTCGGCACCTGCATCCCTGGGCTGGCGCAGGGCAGGTATGAAGGGAGGCTGCTTGAGTGGAACCCCTCTGCTGCCCTCCCTACCACTTTTCAGGTGAACATGTTTCAATAGCCTCACTTCACAGGTGGAGAGGTGGAAGCCCAAGGAGGGGACCGTTATCTTATGATTCTCTACAAGCCAGGGTATTTGCTGGTTGAGTGATCAAATGAAAATTCTAGGCCCAGAAACAGGAAGATCCAGAAAAATATTAAACTGGCCAGGCTTTCGGGGCCCAGGCTGAGGGCTTCTGAGATACCAGGGGCAGGTGAAAGCTAAGGAGCCACTGGGGTATAACTCGACTGGGAAGTAGCTGGAGGCAGGGACAGAAAAATGAGTGGCACCCACCCCAGGAGCCCTGAGTCAGAAGAACCAACCCCCCACCCCCCCACACACACCTGCTCTCAGGCTGCTGGGGAAATTTCCAGGCTTTCTGGAAACAAAGTGCAGGTGGGTGAGGGTCCCTGCTTCTGGGACCCTCCTTTCCCCAGAGACGGAAGCCTTCCCTCACTCACTCTGAGGCCCCCAGGTCCTTTAGGTACTTCCTTCCTGCCTCTCCCCCCACCCCCTGCCTGGGCTCCAACCTCATGAACATTTTCTGGGGGTTCCTGGGCCTCTGACCCTCCCATCACCTAATTGGTGACTGCAGGAGGTGCTGCTGTAGAGCCCTCACAATGATGGGGGTTAGGCAGACAGTCCAGAGCTGGAGCACGTGGACTCCCACTGCTGAGGACCCATGGGTTCCAATCCCCTGCAGCAGGCACTGGCCCACAGCAGCACTCGGCAGTTTACAAAATGTTCCCTTGTCACTTTCTCTAAAGTAGGCATTTTTAACTGAGCATCATCCATGGAGCCCTCTTAGAATTGAGTGGGCCTGCTTAATAGGTGCAGAGTTCTGCCTGAGGTCATGAAAAGGTCTTGGTAATGCATGGTGGTGATTATAACTAATACCACTGAAGTGTGCACGTGAAATGGTTAAAATGGGAAATTTTGTGCTGTACATATGTTACCACAATTTAAGAAATTAGATTCTTATTGTCCCTAACCTCAAACTGAAATTTAGCATTTCTCTCAAGTGTAAATGTAAGTGCCAAACCAACATATTATGAGCAATACCCATGACCTTGATGCCAACAGACGTCACAGGCATTTACATATCATGTTACAATTGATGCACATTTCTCTAAATATCTTTTATGCTTGTCACAACTTCAAAATCATGGTCGTCATTAGACCCACTGCCAAATCTTACTACCTAATGCGTTAACAAAGCAGCACACTTATCACAATTTTGGCTTTTTGTTTTTAACATTTTGCTACTAATCATATTTTAATACAGTCAGTTTCTGATGGTATATTACTGAATTTTATTGTCTGCATTTAAAAGCATTATTCTGAGGAAGACGTATGGGCTTGACCAGACTACCCAAGGGGTCCACAGTGTATAAAAAGGTTGAGAACCAGATCTGAAGCACCAGAGCTCCTACCACTCCCTATCTCTATTCCCTGTATTTGCTTGAATTTCCCCATAAAGCTTTTTACTTCTAAGTATCCATCTACTTTACTTATTTATTTTATTGTCTGTCTCTCTCTACTGAAGTGGAGGCTCCCTGAGTGCCAGAATTTTTGTCTTGGTCACTGATGTGTGTCTGGCTCCTAGAACAGTGCCTGGCAGACAACAGGTGCTCAATAAATATCTGTTAAATGAAATAAGGGCAGAGCTTATTGTTCCCATTTTACAGATGAGAAGACTGAGGCTCACAGAGAAGCAGTGCGTTGACCAGGGTCACAGGGTTCAGGCAGGGCACAGAAGGGTTAGAATGCGCCGAAGACTCTCATGGACCCGCTCCTGGGGACTGAGAAACTCCCACCAGGTGGCAAGCCACAAGCCACCCAAGGTCACCAGCACTCCCCAATACTTCCTCCCAGTTTCCAGGCCTGGGCACCACCCCTCCAGGGTACCTGCAGAAAGGAGGGAGGGAGATGGGAGGGAGGGGCTGAGGTCCAGCAGCAGCAGTGGGAGGGAGGGGCAGGTGTCAGGTACACGGGAGGCAGGGACCAGGAAGTTTTCTGAGGATGGGGGCATCTGCAGCCTATTTCTATGAGGCCACAAGCACTGTGAACCGGCAGCGAGAGAAAGCAGTCTCCCTGGGCACCCCTTGCCTCTCCTCCATCTTCTCCGATGCCAGAGAAGACAAAGGAGGCAGGCAACTTCGCAGAAATCCCAGGCAAACTTGGAATTGGCACAGGAGTCCAGGAATTGCAAATCAAAGCACTCCATGGGCTGGTCCCTGGTTTCCCAAGTTTGGGAAATTAGTGCCATCTGGGGCTCTGAGTGGCCTACACATTCCCATAGGACCCAAGGCTATGTGACAAGTGGGCACACCTGCATCCAGCAGGGCGACCCTGGGCATGTCCCTCAACATTGGGGCCTGGGTTCCTGTGTGATAAGCCCCACCCACAAAAGCTTCATGGGCAGGGGGAAGGGGACATGTCTCAGGGGGGCCTCAGGGTTTTCTCAATCTCAGATGGCTTCTTTGTCTATCTCTTCTCCCAACAGGGGTCCCCCTGGGCCTGCACCCAAATCACCCAAATCCCTCTCTATATTCTGCAGTTCTTTTTAAACCAGTTAACGTCAGTTCAGGAACACATATTCCTTCCATTTTCACCCAGGCCAGGGTTCTGAGTGAGTGCCTCCTAGCGTGCATTTTGGAGATCTGTGATTGTATGCAGTCATCCCGGGGTGGGGGCCATGGGGGCATTTCGAGGTGGGATGTGGGGAGGGTGGGAGAGGATGCAAATATCCAGCACCTTACAGGCAATGAAGAATTCATTCTTCTGGGGTTGAGAACATTGCTTATAAAAATTCTGAGCCATGGGCCTAACTTGGTTTTACATAAAGCAAGGTAATTATTTTGCATACTTTTAATATCTACTGAATTTTCCAGGAATGTAGCTGCTGTGTAAATCGAGGGAAGACTGTTCTCTTTTTGGCTTTTAATTTTGTTCAGAACTTTGCCAAGAGTTGTTCACAACTTCAGAAAATCACGTCATTGATGGAAAGGCCACGTTCAGGTGTTGAGTCACGTTACACCCTGCTTGTGGGGTCGGCTGTTGCATTCCTGGGGCTTCCACATAGAGGTGCAAGTGGTGCCATCTGTTCACCTCACGAGTGGTCATGCCCCCACGTTTACATATGCAAATATGTACTTTATTATACCTTACTTTCCTTTTCTCTCTATTAGGTATATGGAATGATACACATTCTGAAATTGTGTTATGAATAGGTATGTTACATTATCTACAAATTTCATTGTAGAAGAGTAAAGAGCACATTAAAAATATGTATTGTAAGCAGGGGGAACTGATCTGGTTGAGGGCAACCTTGGCCCTAATCACAGCAGGGGACACCAGTGGTTTTCCTTCCCTTCCCTTTCTTCAGTCACACTGTCAGCCTTATCTCTAGAGCTCTATGGTGTTACAGTGTGCGTATCTTTCATGGAAAGCTGTATTCCAGAATAAAGGGCTAAAAGCAAGGAAACAAGTAGATGCTTCTGTATGGACTCTGAGTGCCTGGCAAAATTCAGAGAGCCAGGGAAGAGCTCTGGGTCCCAAACCCCAACTTCCCTGACTCCTAAAGTGGTCCAGATTGTCTGTATCAATCACTGATTTGTTTTCTCAGATGGGAATTTCCCAGTCAGTAAAATGGGTACAGCAGATGAGACGCTGCAGGCCACAGGACCCCTGCACTCTCTGCTTCACTGCCAGCCGCCTCCACCTCTCCTACTCAACAATTCGCACCTTCTGGGTTTCCCCCACCCCCACCCAAACCGCACTGTAATCAGAGAATCAGTGAGTGTCACCGCTCAAAGGGACCTCAAAGACCTCCTCCAGCCCCAGGCATTTGAAGTAAGAAAATCTCTAACATGTCTCCAGCTCTCATTATGTGCTAACTGATGCACCTGGCACAGAGAGGTTAAGTAATTTGCCCAACATTATCCAGCAAGTTAGTGGCAGAATTGGGGCTCACACCCAGGTCAGCTGGTTCTAGAGTTTGGCCCGTCAAAGACCATGAGCCCCCAGGAGCTGAATGCCTTGTCCAGAGTTCCACAGGCAGTTGGAACTGGCACTTGGGCCTCCTCCTGCCTTCTAGGGCCACATGACAATAAGAACAGTTTATAAATTCACCCCCTGCATCTCCTGGAGCCACAATCCCAGGCTCAGCAAAGCCCGCACCAAGGGCACACTGCTAAATGACTCTTTGGAAATCCATCTCCCTCCCCGAAGGCCTTCGGGGGTGGGCACAGTTCTGTGGGCATGAAAGTCACAAAGAAGTCACTTTCAGCACCCAGAATGGCCTGACAAGGCTCTGGGTAACTCAGAGAACCATCATCTCTTCTCTTTTCTAGAGCTCACCTCCCAGGGGTGGGGAGGGAAGGGAGGACCAAGTTTCCAGGGCCGATGTTGTGCTGGGCTCCCAGGACTTGATAACCCCTCTGCTCACCTCACAACGGGTGGCAGCGACAGTCCCCCTCCACCCCTGCCAACCTGGGCCAGCAGACTGGGGGTGGCTGAGGCCAGCCACCGCCCTGCACTCGAGTCAGCCGCACCCGCCGCAGACCAGCCAGTGCCTCTTTTCTCAGGACTGGGGCTGGGATTAAGTTGCAAAGGGCTTGAGAGATTGGGGATGACAAAAGGGGCTTGGAGACTAATTAGGAGCAGCAATGAAAGCTTAATTCATAAAAGCAAACATTTTCCATCCATCAACCTGCAACCAGTTAAGGGCAACGTTTGAAAGAAATCTGTGCGTGGGGAAGGGAGCCAACAGGAACAGGAAATGTTTGAAAGAATGTAAACTATTTCAGTTTCATAAAAAGTAACAAGTAAACAGTTATTACATGCAAATAATGCCCTGGTTTTAATTAATGCTGAAAAGTCAAAATATGTTTGACATTTGTATGTATACATTGAATGGTTAGAGTGGAAAAAATGGTGCCCAGATGCCCATTTCCGATTGGGGCTGGCGGCTCTGAGGAAACTAAAACCCAGAGAAGGCCTTACTTATAGGTGATGAAAAGTACAATTCTGCCTCAGCTGCTTCAGCCCGTGTCGAAGAGTCAAGGAGCACAGGGAGTCCAGCTTACTTTCTTAACAAAGCTGGAAGGGCAGTGCCATGGAAAGGGCACTTCCGAGTTGGACCACACAGCCACAAAGCAGGCAAGCTGGTCTTAAAGGGCCAGCGGACCCTCAATTTTCCATTTCACCAGGGCAGGGTTTCTAGGACTTCTCTAGGCAGAAGTTAAGTGATGATGGGTTGCAGGTCTCAGCAGCCTTCCACACAACAGCCCCCGGTGGCAGCCCCAGTGGTGTCCTGTTTTGCCTTCATAATGCCCAAGGTAGATCAGACGGGCAGGGTGTACACTGGCCTTGACTGGGGCAGGGGACAGCCTTAAGCTGTGCTTTCCAACACTCAGCATCCTGCACTGCGTTCGTTTCTATTCTGAACTACCTTAGGGCTCCAAGGTCTGGGGAAACTGTGGCTTCGGGAGACCACGGCTGGGTAGATGATGCCTCGAGGCATGGGGGAGATTCTGACCCAGCAGGGAGAGCAGCTGGGGTGCCTGGGCCCCAGCGACCAAGGACTCATCCTCTAAGCCCGGCTTCCTGAAGACCTACATGCCTCCGTTTTGAGCTTGTTCATCCATGACTTCTCCCAGCATCTCTGATGAGACCAGGGGTGATTAACTGGGAAAGAAGGGGGGGTGGTAGAGGAGGCTTCTGGCTTTAGTAAACCCCAGGCACTGGGTGAAAATTGTCTTTTTTTGATAAGAAAACAGCTTTCCTCGCACCCTCCAAGGGTTCTGGAACGCCCTAAGGGGTTATAAAAGGCTGCTTTAGACAGAGTTAGGCCTGAAGACCTGTTTCTGGGGCTCTCACTGGGACCCAAGACCTCTCTACCAGCTTCCCTCCCCTGAGCATTGCCATTGCTGATGTCGGCCCACGCCGTCTCCCTTCCGCTCAGGCTCACCTCGCCCGCTGCGGCCCACGAAGCGAAGGTCGTTGAACCTGGCCACCTGGTTCTTCATGACGGCCGAGGCATTGCGCAGCTCAGCCGAATAGTTCTCATCGTTGCCAGCCATAACCGTCACCACCGTCCCGTCCGGCACATCCCCCAGCGCCACCACCTGAAGGCACGGGGTAGGGGGGCAGCTCAGAAAGGCAGAGGGAGGCAGGGGAAAGGAGGGGAGGGGCCGGCTGGGCAGTCCCCACAGGTCCCAGGCGCAATGCGGATTTCTCCAATGCTGGGTGGAGAAGCAGCTTAAAAACAACAAAGAGCGTCCCCCAAATATAACAAAAACAAGAGGACGAAATCTTCCCCTCCCATACCGAAATCCTGGATCAACTGGTTTCCCGTGTCCCAAGAAATCATCCTTTCCGTTAAATTAAATCTAAGCTAGAGCTGCGAATTAGCTCAGTCACTGCAACGTAGGATGCAGTTCCCCTCTTCCCTTTGGCTGGAGCAAAAGAGGAATCAGCATGCTCCTAGCAACCGAGTCTCTAAGTAAAAATAATATCAACAACAATAATAACAGGACTGCTCCCTGCACCCCATTAATGCAAGATCCGTTTGGGGTATGAAATCTGCCCTGAAATGTGGCCCAGGCCCTGTTTATAGGCCTCTGCTGAGCATGAATTCGTTATGCAGGGAAAATGCAAAATGCAAAATGCAAAACAAATTGGTATTTTGAGAGGGGTGTCCAGAAAACCCTCTTAAAGTGGAGGGAGGGTGGTTTCTGATAGCAGGAGGATGCACCTGCCAGGAATTGGAAGGTGTGGGAGAAGCATCCCCCCCATATCTCTCCACCCACACTCCCAGGAGTATGAGAGGCAGCTGCTTTTTGAAAATGAATCAGACTCTGAAGCCGGAGTCACAGTCATTTAAACGTGGCTGCCGCGTGCAAGGACTAGAGATCCAGATGGTAAAAATTTCAAGGAGAAAATGTTTGGGGTCTGATTAAAAAGGCCAGATTTCCTGTCAACATCCTGTCTTCTTTTAATTTCAAAGAATTCTTTTAAGCTGCAAGTGACAGTAAACCCTCCGATCTGCGGATTAAAGTCACACGGGCCCACCCTCCACCCCTTTCCTCCTGGGGAGATTTTCCCCACCGGTATTTTAAGATGTCACCCAGGAGACCTCAAAGAGCCACTCATCCCTTTTTCCAATTTGGAGTTCTCTTAATGGGACCGAGGATGGCGGCTGCCGCTGCCAAGTGAGCTGCTGCTCCCAGCCACCTCGGGCACTGCCACCCTCAGCCGCTGGCCCTTCCTGGCCCCTTTCTCACGGCAGCTGTGAGAGGTTTAGGGGAAAACCAAGGCGTTTTCGTTTCATCTCGCTGCCCCCTTAAAAAAAAAAAAGAAAATGAAACAGCCGCCTACTCCCTGGCATTGAGAAAAAGATCATCCATAGTGCTGGGGGCTGCGAGGGGGTGGGCGCGCCCCCAATCTCAGCTTGCCATTCGGGATGTAAAATATCGCAGAGGCAGCCTTTTAGGGTGCAGTGCCCCCGATTCCCGGCCTAGGGTCGCCTTGTGTAAAATTTCAGAAGCCAGAGGTTGAGGAGTGTGAGCAGGAAGTGCTTCTGAAGCGGTGCAGGAGGGGTGCCGGTGGTAGAGGGTCAGCCCTTTCTACCCGTTGCACCCCACCTCTGGCCTGCTCGCCCCGGTTCCGGGGATCCTCTTCCCCGTGGTTCTCAGGGCTGTCGGAAGGGTCCGGGCTGGGGGGAGCGAAGCCCCATCAGCCATTTCCGCATCAACATCTCTCCGCAGGGCTCCCCATAGGCCTGGGTGTAGGGGACAAATCCCCCAAAAGTCATCCATGCCAGGCGCATCCAAGAGGGAACGCCGAAGTCCCGCGCCGGGCAGGCAGCGAGGCCGAAAGCGCCCTTCGCCCAGGGTGCGGGGTGTCCAGGTCACGCCGCGGAGTTGCGGGCACGTCCCCTCCCTTCCCCTCCCGGGGCTCTGGCCTTGCAGCTGGGGCGCCAGGAGCTCCAGGGCCGGCGTCCTCCCGCCCCGGGCCCTGCACTCACCTTGAAGGCGACAGGCAGGGTCTTGTTGCAGCGCCAGTGCGAGGGCAGCACGGAGCAGAGGAAGTTGGGGCTGTCGGTGCGCACGAGCTCGCCCGCGTGGTCCGCCAGCACGTCCACCACCGAACGCACCTCGGGCCGGGCGCGCCCGCCGGCCCCTACGGCCGCCTGCGCGCTCAGCGCGCCGCTGTTCTCGCCCATTTTGCCGCCGCCGCAGGGGAAGGCCGTGGAGGGAGGTGTGAAGCGGCGGCTGGTGCTTGGGTCTACAGGAATACGCATAACAGCGGCCGTCAGGGCGCCGGGCGGGCGGCGGCGGCTCGGCTCCCCCGGGGGCGGCCGGCGCGGGCGCCGCCTCAGCCGCGAGAAGCGGGAAAGCAGAAGCGGCGGCGGCGGGGTTCGGGCCTCAGGGCGCAGGGGCGGGCGCCCCGGGGGCGCCCCACTGGGGCCCTCCCGCAGCGAGGCCTCGCTGCCCCGACGGCCGCGCGTGGCCTGGCCCGCTAGCCCCGCATCCCGGGCGCGCGGCCCCGCGTGCGGTGGCCCCTCGCGGCGGTCCCGGCTGCCTCCGGCAGCCGCGGGGCCCGCGCGGGCTGCGCCGCGGCCGCCTCCTCCCGCCCCCGCTGCCCGCCAGCGGCCGCCCCACAGACTTCTCAGCCCCAGAACAAATCCTCAAGAATCAAGTGGCGGCGCCGCAGCAGCCCGCGCGAGGTTAGTACCCCGGGGCCCGTGGGGGGCGGGGCATGCCCCGAGCGACGCGTCGCACAGCCAATCGGAATCCCCGTCGCGGGCACCTTGGCGGCGTTTGCGGGGGGAGGAACACCGACCGCCGAAAGCCGCCCAAAGGGGAGGGGCGGGGCCTCCGGCCGTCCCGCCCTCACGGAGGACGCTCGGGCGGGAGGCATCAGCGCGGTAGCCGAGAGCCCCTCAAGAGCTCTGGGGAGCTGCGGGCTGGTGCTAAAAATTTGTTTAAAACATCCAGGCCCAACAAAAGGCTCTCTTGCCGCCGTCTCCGGGGTCGCGTCTTCCCTGTTGCGGGGGCCGCAACCCTGCTTTCCACTTCCCTCCCCGCTGGCCGAGGCCTGTGATGCCTCCATCCGCAGCTGAGGGCCGCGGGGGGCCCCAAGGCCGACGACTCCGAGCGGGGAGTCGCCTAAAAGAGGCTCCTCGTACCCCGCCCCTTAAACTGTTTTGAACCAAGAGCCTCAGCCGCACACGAGATTCCGCCCGCCCCGTCTGGGCCCGGCCGGGAACCGCGCGTCGGCGGCCTCCGCAACTCTCAGCCCTGCTCGGCTTTGGTTCGGGCCTCGGCGGCCCCGGTGCCAACCCCAGGACAGAGGGAGAGAAGGCCTCCGCGGGTTCGCATCCGGCTCTGGGGCGACTAACCTGGCCCTCTCCGCTCTCCCGGCAAAACACGTTTCAGGGTCGCACAGGCCTCGCTGCATCTTTCTTCGTTGTGGCGGCCTATGACACTTGGGAAAACATGAGGCCTGAAAAACTCAAGTGTTTTCCCCTGAGTTTTTTTCCTCCGCGCGTGTAACCGCGGTCCTGGATCATGGAAGAGAGCGTCGGTCCGTGGCAGGATGAAAATTGTGCGTAGTACGCGGGACTGACTGCAAAGCTGAGGGCCCGGCCTCCAGAAAAGGGAATTGTCTTCCTTCACGTGGATAGAAAGCCCACGTCTCCCTGGGCCGCTGCACTCTGGCCACGCCGCAAGGACGCGGCCAGCTGTGCGGAGGCACTACCTGCTCGCCCGGCCCTGGTGTCCGCGCTCACCCCCGGCCGCGCGGCCCAACCACTCGGGGGCTTCACGGCGAACATCTCCCTTCTCTCCCGCGTCCTAGGCCAAGCGAGCGGTCCTAGAGACCCGCCACAGAGGGGAGGAGAACCAGGAAGATCAATATCCATTCACTCCGTATTATTGCCCATATTCGCTCCTTTGACTTTTCGGGAACGAATGCGCTCCGGTTCTCCCGGCCGCTGTGGAGATTGGGCTGGATTTTCGTTGCCCCTGGCGCTCTACAGGTGCGAAACAACGAACTCCAAGCCTCGGGGGCAAAGAGGCAAGGGGGCCTACAGCGGCCACGAGATCCCGCGCCGGATCCGGCTCTAGCACAGCGCGCGCTATTTCGTCGTTGCCAAACGAAATCAAACTCCGCGTGCGCTCTTACCCAACGCCGACCACCGGGAGAGCTGGCCCCTTCCCCTCTTGGGACCTCACTTAAGTCCTTCAAGCTATTTCGAAAGTGGGGACCTTTAGTCCCGTACTGGACCTTCTAAAATGTCTACGCCTCGGAGTTGCGGATCTCCCGGGCCCAGATCCGCGCGCCCCCAGGAGCCCTGGCACGAGCAGCGAGAAAAGAGGAAAGCCGGGAACTTCAGCGGGGGCGCTCCCGACTTCCGAAAGCTCCCCGAGGAAAAATCCATCGCGTCGCGGCCAGGTAGAACCCAGGGCTAGGGAGGAAGGGCGACGCGTGTTGCTCTCGAGAGGCTGTGGGGCCAGAACCTGCTGCCTCGGGGGTTGTAAATTCTATTCGTAGGGTGGTTTCGGTTTGCACCCGCGCCCTTAGTTGCCCCATCCGCCTGATTTCTCTCTCCCACCCCATTGCGGGTTTGCAAACGGGTTTCCTGAGAATGGGGCTCCTGTGGGTCCCGGCACATGGCCCACGATCTGGCGCAGCTCCGGCCTTCGGGAGGGCACTCACTGCCCGTGGGCGTCGGAGCCAGGGGCCACGAGATGTTGGCGCTTGGGGCCCCAGTCGGAGGTCGTCAGAGACGCCGGGGCAGGAGCATTCCCGGGCGCTATCGCTAGTTGGCGCTTGCGTCCTGCGGGCCGGGGAGTTGACGTGCGGAGCGCCGCGCACAAATGCGCGCCAGCTGCTGTGCCCGCGTCCAGGCGCCGTGGGTCCCCCACTATGATCTGCCCTTTCTAGACAGACAGTGCGTCGGAATTCTTACTATCTGTGGGTCCACGTCCCAGACAAGCCCCTTCCCGCCTTCCCATTTCCGACAGAATCAAGGTCCCTGCTCCCTCCGAGCAGCAGAACATTCTCCCCCAGCAGAAATAGCGCAGTCCTTTCTGGTCCCATTCTGGATGCGCACAGAACAGGTCGGCGCGTTTCCAATTTCGACCATCCGTCAACCTGCTTCCTCCCCATTCGGGATCGACAGATGTACGGCTGATCTCGTTTTGCAGTTTCAACAGATACCCAGCCGTCCAGTTCCTGCCTGGGACACGCGACGCTCTCCCTCCTCCCCATCTTGGAGGTACAGACGTCTTCTCTTCTTCCACGCGACTGGTGGACAAAGAGCCCGCTAATTCTCTTATGGTCTCCACTACGACCATCCCAGCTTGTCTTCAGTAGGGAGAGGATGCAGGCAGGGCAGGACACTCCCCTCCCGCACTTTGGCCCAGAGCCGGGTAAGGCGGACCGAACCTGGAGCCTGCAGAGCCGGGGTTCGGGGGGCCACTCTTCCCGCCCCGCATGCCCCCACCACCAGAGAACTTCCAAGGATTGGTCTGATTCCAGGAGAGACCACGGCGCCTGGGGAGGGACTGGGATACCCCGAGTCTGCGTAAAAATGAATGGCTTTGCTCTGGAGAGGTCAGTGGGGTGTCATGTGAGTTGTCGCTATTATGAAAAGATAAGGTCTGTTACCCTTCGTTGGGACCTTTGGCAAGTCCTTTTCCCTCTCTGGGCATCATAGTTCCCATCTGTGAAATGTCCAATTTCCACATTCAAAGCTTGCTGGGACCCAGAACCTAGTCCCTGGTAGTCATGGTGGCCTTGGTTCCCCTGGGGGCTTCCCCGCAGGAGGTGGGAACCGTCTATGACCTGCAGGCGAAGTCCCTTTCCAAGAGGGTTTCCCAGCAACCATCACAGGGCTGGCCTGAGCCTGGATCTAGGCAATTCAACCTCTCTTAGGCTCCCAGATCCTCACTCTGGAAAACCCACTGGGTCCTCCAACAATCAGACACTTTCCTAAGTAGCAACTGGGTATCAGCAGACTCTGTCAGCCACTCCCTCTCTGGAGGTGTCCACCCCCTTTATCCCAAGTCTCACAGGAGCTCCCAGTCCAGCATATCTAAAATGCCCTTAGTTGTTTGATGAGAAAGAAAATGCTCTTAAACTAGGGTTCGCCTGCATCCTGATATCAGAGGTTTTATATATATATAAAGTTTAAAAATCCATGAAAAACGGTAATATATTTAGGTCAAGAGGTTGCCACTGGCAGGATTGGGGGCTCTCACCCTGGAGAACCCAGCTTTGGGGCCGCCCCTCCCTAGGCGGCCTCAGGAATTCCCGTGAATATGCAGGAAGACCTGCAATTGCAGATATTTTTTTGTGTTGTTTCGGAAAGGGCTGGGCTCTGAGGGGAGGGAAGGGGAGCTGGGGAGAGCACCGTGTTTAGGGCACAGCTACCTGCTATACCACCAGCTGGTTGTGTAACTTTCCCAAGGGTCTGCACTCCTCTGGCCCTTGGTCCCCTGGCAGGTAAGATGGGAAGAATAACAGTCACATTTGCACTATGGGCTAAACACACACGCATCATTCGATTCTCAACACTTAGTGTGTTGTGTCCACTCAACCAAAGAGGAAAGTTGTCCAATATTTGCCTGGCTAGTGAGAACTAAAGCCAAGTTAAAAGCCTGAGCTAACTCAGAATTTGGGAGGCTGAGACACCACTTGGTACTCGCATCACCCCTCACCTCCCACTAAATGCATGATTTAACAGGAAGAGCCAGATATGTGTGTGTGTGTATGCACATACATATAGGGAGAGAGATAGATAGAGAGAGAGAGAGAGAATGCTCAATAAATGTTAGCTATTATGGTGATGGTAGGACCAGAGGCTGCAGATAACTGTTATTAGGTTGTTAACAGCCGTGAGCCCTTCAAAACTGGGGTCCGGAGACAGGAAGGGGCTTCCAGAGTCCCTCAGGAAGGGTCCTCTGTGAGGCCCACAGGGTTCTCTCCCTGGGAACCTCCCCAGGAGGAGGTGACTGTAGCCCCACAGCTTACAGATGGGAACTCTGAGGCCCAGAAAGGGGGAGAGAGGGGGCCAGGTCTGAGAAGCCAGCCCCGGACCAAGCGGAGCCTGCGGTCCAAGCCCAGGGCGGACATGTCTGGCATGTCAGGCCCGCGGGCGCCGCCTCCTGGTCAGATGGGGTCCCCAGGGTCTGCCGCCTGAGGGGAAACTTGAGCGGGTGGAGTCTCTGGGCTCCAGTGTCCTCTTCTCTACGATGTGGGTGCTCTTCCACAGCCCCTCCGGGGCTGGGCTGGTTCCCCGCGGGACCTCAGAGGGGTTTCTCTGTGACCTCAGGGTAGGAGTTCAAGGCCCCCTGCTCCCACGCAGCCCCTTGCTGCCTGGGAAGGTGCCGGCTCCCTTCCGTGGGCCCAGCCAAGAGACTCCCAGCGTGAGAGGGTGCTCAGCTTTGGGTGTGGGGATGGAGAGTGTGGGAGGGAGGGAGGTGGTCCAAGCGGCCCTGGCACAGAGGAGAAGAAGCAGGCCCCATCAGGAGCCAGGGAAGTGGGTTCCGGTTTCTGTTCCTACCACCCGGGAAATCATTCCAGCAGAGCCCAGGGGAGACTCAGATATAAAAGCCCTTTGGTTTATGACAAATAACCACCTGCTGTGTGCTAGGAGGTTTACCCCAGTTATTGCTAACCCTCATGCTTCCTCTGCGGGAGATTTTATTTTCTACATTTTACACTTGGGGAAACTGAGGCTCACAGGAGGATCTGCCAAAGCCAAGGGTAGACTGAAGTGAGATCAGCTCTGTAAAGCCCTTTGCGCAAAGCCTGGCATCTCCTGACCACTCGAGCTCTAATTATTGTAATTGTTATGACTGTTTTGCAGCTGAGGTTAGAGTGAAAGTTGGAGTCTAAGGAGGAGACAGGAGAATTTGGCTAAGAGCAGCAGAGAACACGTGGGTTCAGGTCCCAGCTCTCTTGCTGACCTCTGTGAGACTTTGGCAGAGTCACTTAATCTCCCTGTGCCTCAGTGATCTCATCCAGAAAATAGGACCAATACTACCAGCTACCTCATGAGGTGCTGGGGGCAGATCTAAAAGCATATGGCATGTAGTGAGTGCCAAATAAATGTACCCATGTCAGGGGCAACATTGGGGGTGCTCCTTCTGCAGCAGGTCTCAGGATTTGCAGGCCAGGTTCTTGCTTTGTTTGTAGCTGGGGTGGGGGTCAGCAGGCCTGGTTCTAGGGCCATCGCTGCCACTAATTTCATTTGCTGGTGACCCTCTGCTCCCTGGGCCAGTTTCCTCATCTGTGAAACTGGCAGAGACGGCTGGACTGTGGTCTGGATGCTTCAGACCCTTTACAGATCCTACCCTTTCTGACCCACACATACATGGCTACACCTCAGACCCAGGAGGCCCTCTGCAAACGACTGGGAGCTGCCCTTCTCCCAGACTGTTCAGACCTGGTTCCACTCTTCTCTAGGCCATCAGTCTGGCTGATCTCACTTCTGCTGCCAGGTTTGGGAAACGCAGGGTGGAATGTAGTCCTGGGTCATTTATAACCCATCATCGTTTCCCAAGCCCCTCAAAACTTTTTCTTGATTCCTTAAATTGGAAAGCCCTCTATCTGCTTTCTTCCTGCCCCTCACTGTCTCCAGCCACAGGCACCCTAATAGCAGGAGCAACTTGGGGCCCTTGAAGACCGATTTGAGCCTCCTAACAGCAGGAGACCAAGCACAGCCCTCTTTCTAACAAAATAAAAATGGCTCCAGAGGAAAAAGCTGGTGGAATTTGGGGGTGAGGATGGGTAGTGGCTGTTAGAATCAGGCCTGAGTTTGACATTTTCTCTGCCATTTACTGTTGCCAAGTAAGTGACTTCACTTTTTCTAGCCTCCGTAAAATGGGGCTGGAGATCAAGCCAACTTAATTGTTTGGATTGTGAGGCCAACAGGACTCTAGGCACATGCCCGGGGCACGGAAGGTATTGAATCAGCAGTCAGAATCCTTTGCCTTCTCCCATCCTTGCTTGTAAACTCTTTCCTGATCGGATCTCCTGCATCCCTTCTTGTCCATGTTTGGATTGTCTTTTTGGGCATGAGCCTCTCAGAAAGTGCCATGTCCTTAAACCTCCGACCTTTGCTTCCTGGCTCTCCCCACCCCAGGACCTTAACTGGACCTCTGTGGGCTCTGGAAGCCTTTCCCTGAGCTCTGGCCTAGAAGTCCCCTAAGGTCTGGGAGCCGGGATACCTGGGTTCAAATCCTCACTCCATGGTTTTCCAGCTGTGTGATTGTGGGCAGATCATTTACTTCTTGGCAGTTTCCTCACTTTTATTGGAGGAAATTAGTAATCTCTGCTTTGTAGGGTTGCAGGGAGCACAAAGCACACAGTAGGTTCCTTAACAAGTACTGGTTCCTTCCTCTCTTTTTTGTCCCTTGGAGCTGTGTGACCTTGAGTAAAGAGCTTCCTCTCTTTGGACCTCAGCACCTGAGAGGTTCAAACAAGAACCGGGCTCCATCTCCCTGATCTCCTCTGCCCCACTCTCCATCTGTGGCAGTGGGTGGGCACAGAGCTACTTGCTGGCAGGGCCATCAAATCAAAGGACTCTTAGATTGGGGGGTGGGGCGGTGAGAGGAACCTGGGTAGCGTGAGGCCCAGAGGGATGTGCCCTTTCCCCAGCACCAGCTTAGGGCTTCAGCTCCTGGCAGGTAGGGGGAGAAAGGGTCCCCTAAGTGGCTGTTGCCTGTCACTTCCCCCAGAGAGGAGGAAGGATAGGAGGGTTTCTGGGTCAAACAGGCCTTGGAATGAATGCCTGCCAGCTGTAATCAGGTGGCAATAATAGGAGCCAGTCAGAATCCGGTTCTTGGAATACAGTTGGAGCCCTGGAGTTAGGAGTCCTGGACTCTAGCAGCCATTACTGACCACAGCTGAGCTCTTATGACATGCCAGGCCCTGTTTCCCACTTCCTACTCATTTATGCCTCACAGTATTCTCGTGAGTATTTTACAGGTGAAAAAATGGAAGCACAGAGAGGTTAAGTAACTTGCACAAAGTCACACAGCTGGGAATGTGTGGAGCTGGGATTCCAACCGGGCAGCCTGGCCCCAGAGCCCACACTCTGAACCACCACACTCTGTTCTCGTGGACCAGAACCAGATGCTTGCAGTTAGAATCACAGAACGGAATTAGAATCCTGGCTGAAGAGTCATGGTGGGATTCAAACGTTTACAATGTCAGAACTCAGCAGGGCTCTGAGAGAGATCATAGCCAAATCCCCCATTTGTTGACAGGAGGGAACGAGGCCCAGTGAGGGGAAGGATCTCATTCAGGGTCACAGCCTAGGCCAAGGGCAGAGCCTGGACTTGACCCCCCTCCTGCCACCTCCTGCTGATTCCCCTTCCAGCTGCCTTAGTCCCTCACTGTGGCAGGCCCTCCGCCCTGCGGCTCCCAGGCCCACCAGGCCCCATTAGAGATTTTTCCACCTCCCCAAAAAGGTCCTAATGACTGTCAGTCCTTGTGAAGCCTTAATTAATCTCAGAGGCCGATGGCTCAGAGGAGACCGGGGGCTTTGGCCTTACGCAGATGAAGATTACAGCTTCATTTCATGTGGTGGCAAAGGAACGCCTCAGACATTCCTGCCAGCAATAAAAGCCACATGGCTTTCCAGCTTCGCCCTTGGAAGAGAAAAAAAAACGCAGCCCTTTGCGGAAAGAAATCAACTATGTGCTGTATGCATGGCATGAGATAAAAACGGGGCATAATGAGGTAGAGAACAGTTGGGCTTTTATGCTGCCTTCAATGGCCACTGAGAGTGGCAGGGCCCAGGCAGACCGGAATCCCAGCTGCGGCTTGGGGAGGGGCTGGTGAACCTTGGCGGAGTGGTGGGGGGCCACGGTGGAAGGGCTTCAGCCACCTCCCCCTGAACTGGGTTTGAGCCCCTGCAGGTATCCCAGAGGCAAGACCACCTTCCTGGGCATGAGACCTGTGCAGTTGCACTGTGCCCCCTGTGCTTGGTTTAATGCTCTACTGTCACTATCTTAAATTTTTAATAATTTTCAACTGAGGGTCTGCATTTTCATCTTGGGCTGGGGACCTGCAAATTATGTAACTGATCCTGCCCACAGTTACCCTATCAGCCAATTGCCACATCTCTCCTGGGTCCCTTCTACATGCCTAAACCTACAGAGTACTGTTTCTTGTCTTTGCTTACATTATCTGAGACAAACTTCAGAACAACCTTGAAAGTAGGGTGGGTGCGGAAACTGAGGCTCAAAGAGGTTTCCAGTCAGTGAGGGAGCTAAGATTTGAAGATGGGTTCCTCTGACTCCAAAGCAAGGCCTCTGAACCCCTCTGTATTGTACGGTATTTCATCTTCACCATGTCCTGTGGGGGTGCTGATGCTCAGGGTCAGGCTTTATTATTCCCAAATAACAGATGGGATAACCGAGGTCTGAGAGGCGAAGGTGCTCAAGGTCACACAGTCACCAGCTAACCGAGGACTCTGTACCAGGCTGTGCAGCAGTAGACCTGGGCCTGCTTCCACGTGGCCCAGTGGAGAGGGGGAGTTCTCAGTTTTAGAGATGTTTGTGCTGCTTATTAGCTCTCTCTATGTGGGTCGCTGCCTTGAGCCTAGCTGGGGTGTGGGGGGTGCTCTGGCCCCTTTGGCTCCCCATTCTAAACATCTAGAAGTCCTTATGTCTTCCTCCACTCTTTTATGCCCCAATTTTCCTCTGCCACCCTCAACGGTTGGGGAAGCAGTTGCACCTTGCAATGATGCACCTTGGTAAACTCAAGGGGGTACAAATCCTTGAATCCTAGAAAGTTGGGGCTGAACATAACCTGGGCTGGGCCTGAAACTCAGGGACCTGACTCTTAGCTTCAGTGGAGCCTTCCCTCATGCCTCACCAGGGGACTCTGGGCAAATCCTTCCCCTCTCTGGGTCTGAGACTCCCCAGCAAGGAAATAACTGCATTGGACCACCTGATCCAGGAGACCTGTCCATCTTTAACGTTTTAGAATTCCATGTTGACCTATGACAGATCTGCTTATTTCCCCATCCCACAGCTGGGGAAACCAAAGTCCATGGCAGGGATTTGCTCAGGGCCACACAGAATGTCCTTGGGCAGCTGGATCTCCCCACCCATCCATCTCTACACTGGTCTTTGGGAGGACCCAGCCTCAGCCACAGCTCAGTTCACGTTTGTCCTGCCCTGCAACCCACCCTATTAGATGCCCTTAGCACCCAGGCCTCCAAAGACAGTTAGGGGTCCTTGGTAAGTCCTAAAGAACCCTCATTAGAAAAATGTGCCCAGGTGATGACAATGCCTTTTTTTCCTAATCACATTTAGGTTGTGTGATGTTTCCATAGTAAAGGTCCCTTTTCTAGGGTAATAATCTGGCTACAAAGTTGGGAGGAAGGGCGAGACTCTAGGACCTGAGAGGGCAGGTGAGGGATAGAGCCCTGGGAAGCAAGAACAAGAAAGTCCCCACTGGACCCAGCATATAGGGTGTGTGCAGACACTCACAACACACACAGAGCATATGCTTGTGGGCACACACAACACAGAGCATATGCTTATGGGTATACACACACACACACACAACACAGAGCATATGGTTATCGGTACACACATAAAACAGAGCATATGCTCATGGGTACACACACACACACACACACACACACAACACACACAGAGCATATCCTCATGGGCATACACACACAACACACAGAGCATATGCTTATGGGTACACACACAGCCACACACAGCACATGCTCATGGCACACACATGCACTCACCTCCTCACAGGCACACTCACACATATACCTCCTTGTGTGGTGAGGGTGGGGGAGAGAGAGGGATGCAATTGAGAGGGGACCCTGGGAGCCCTAAGATCCTATTGGCACTTTACTTTATAAGCTAGATAGTGAGGACATGGATGTCTGTTTTATTCTTTTTCTTTAAACAATATTTAATAATTTTTATACTCTTCTGTATGCATATTTTACAATGAAATATTTTTAAAGAAAATTAGAAGATAAAAAGTAGAACCTTACCCCCCACCCCCTGGTGGGTATAGGTGGGATAGCCAGTAATGTTTAAAGACACAGAGAATTGCAAAAAGTTGCATCAAAGTTGGGGAGTGTTTGTTCTTAGCTGAATCACTGGTTCAGCCAGATGGTCCTGTCGACCTGCTGACTTCCAGCTGCATCATCTGGTGGCCCATCGAGCTATCCTAACCATGGCAGCCCCTGCACATGGAGCTTTTCTGGGTACCGGCCCCTGCCAAGCATGCTTCCTACAGAATCCCTTAAACCTGCCAGCAGCTCTCCAACAACATGTCACGGGGCCTACTTTACAGGCAAGGAACCGAAGTTCATCAAGATTAAGTCTCTTGGACCCAGCTAGGAAGGAGCAGAGCTGGGATTTGAACCAAGATCTGCTAAGGCTGAAACTGTGCCTGCTGTGTGCAGCAGCCCCGCCCAAGGGGCTAGGCCCCTGGATGATTAACAACTAATGCTATATTCACTTTACATGTATTATCTCGTTTGATCTTCAAAGCCATTGTATATATTTGGTACCATTATCATCCCCATTTTAATAGCGGGAAAACTGAGGCACAGAAAGCTAAGTACCTTGTCCAAGTTTGCACCACAGGAGACTGCATATCTGAGCTTTGAACCTAGGCAGTCGACCCTCCCTGGAACCCGTGCTGCCAGGCCTGGTTCTGTGGGGAGCACAGGCAGAGGTTTGGCCCCAGCGTCCATGGCAGACCCCAGAGACCAGAGGCCAAGATGGATGGATGGCGGGGGGTTGGAGGTTGCTGCTGGGGAAATCTGCTCCCAGAGTGATGCCAACCCTGTGTGATGAGTTGTGCACTCCTCTCACCTACCAGGCCTGTGGCATTGGGGAGGTGCTGTGGATGTGGGCAGAGCCAGATAAAGGCTCATATGTCTCTCTCCTGGCAAGTCCAGGACATAGGTTCAGACACTGGACCACTCTGTCATTTGCTGTTGGCATGAATCTGTCACTGGCAAGAATGTGGTCTTTATCACCTTGTGCCTCTGTATCTCTGGCTGCCCTGAGTGGACTTCCAGAAGGGGAGCCTAGAGTGTACTCAGACCCTGGGTTGGGCTGAGTTCCCCCACTGCCCCACATCTGGGTCCCAGTCAAATCAGGAGTGGAGGCCCTTTCTTTTAACTCACAGAGGCCTGGGCCCTGGCCAGGAGCACTGGGGAAAGGTTCCCAGTCTTGTCCTTGGGGAGCTCGGTGCTTAGGTGGGGGAGAGACTGGATGGGAAGGAAAAGAAGATATAAGATGCATTCAGTCAACAAACATTTATCAAGCACACACTATGTCCCGGGTGTTTTTTAGGTGCTGGGGATTCAGCAGTGGACAAGATAGCTTGGAGCTTCGTAGGGAAGACAGAAGATAAATGAGGAGGCAAATCAATCAACAAGCAACAGTATTTGATCTTGTCTTTGGATATTGAAGAAAATGGACTGGAGTAAAGAGAGAATGACTGGTGGGTGGTGGGAGAGGGGCTTGTCACTAGTACTTAAGACTGGGTGGCCAAAGAAGGGCCCTTGGAGGAGGGGACTTCTGAGCTGAGGCTGAAGGCTGGGGAGGACTCAGACAGAGGAAGGGAGCAGGAAGCACAGCAGAGCTGGCTTCTCCTACCCGAAGTTGTCCGCCTGCCCCTCCACCCCGCATTGCCAATGTCCACAGTTTCTAAAACTCTCTTCTAGCGCCGGAAGCGAGACCCAAGCAAATGCTTAAAGGGAGCTGACTGTGACTTGCCTCCCTTTATTCTTTTCTAGCTCTTATCTCTTTTGCTTCCTTCTCCCATGACAGCCCCGCAAACCTGATAGGGTAGATTTGAGCAGCCCGGCTTGTAGTTGAGGAAACCAAGGCTAGAGACGGGAGGGGCTCATGCAGCTTCACCACGCACCCGAATGCCAGAACGGGGAGCATACTCAGGCCCTACCTCCCAGCCTGGTGCTCCTTGGTGCCCGCCCCGTCAGCCAGCATTTTCTTTAACTGCCCAAATCCAGGCAAGCTGTGGCCACTGTGGAGGCGGGCGTGGGCACCACTCCTCAGGGGTCACGGGGCTGGAAACGTGGGCAGCTTGGGTAGGGCCTGGGAGGGTGCAGCGGCTCGGGGCTGGGGTGGGGAGTCCAGAGAGGAAGGCGCCCAACCCTGATTGGAACAAGGTGGCCACACCGGGAGCTGAGCCGGGCTTCATTGATCTTGCCTGGTGTTCCAGCCACCGGGTGGGGCCAGCGCTGGGCAGGCTGCCGGTTTTCCCAGGTGTGGGATGCCCCAGGGGAAGGGCTTTCCTGTGGTTGTGGGGCAGGCATGCCACCCAGCACGTGGGGGAGACCAGGGCAATGGGGGCACTCTGGCTGTGGGGGCTCTGGAGACTTGGAATCCCACAGCCAGCAAATGTCAGACTCCTGGGGACAGGGTCACAGACTTGAGCCTCAGGATTCTGAGTGTGTTAGAATCTTCAGCATCCCAGCTCACAGTTAACTGAGCGCTCCCTGTGTGTGCCTGGCATGGTTCTGAGCCTGTTATATGGCTTAACTCATTTATCCTCACTCCACCCTAGGAGGTGGGTTTTACGATCTCCCCATTTACAGATGGGAAAACTGAGGCTCAGGGAGCTTAAGGAACCTGCCCAAGGTTACTCTCTGAATAAAGTCTGGTCTTTGATGCGTGAAGACTGTTGATTCCCAGGGGTTGTGGGAGGGCACAGTGTACCCCTCCCCACTCTAAAATATCCTCACTGTTTGTCACTGTGCCTGACGTGTCACCGTTGTGACTTCAGCCCTTTGGGCCTCACAGAGTTTCCTATTAAATGTGAGTACTCTCGGGGTGGGCATCAGCTTAGCAGGATAGGACAGTACTGCAGGGGGAGGGAGCTTGGGGGAAGTTGAGGGCCAGGAGGGGGGAGGGCATCACCAATGGGCCCCTTTAAATTAGTCCTGATGAGGTTCTGCATGACATATCCCCTCCCACCTCCCTGTCACCTCCAGCCCTCTCCTCCTTACCCTGCTTCAGCTGCACTGGCCTCCTTGCTGGTCCTTAAGCATGAATCACACCCCTTCTCAGGGCCTTTGCACGTGCTGTTCCCTCTGCCTGGACAGCCCCTCACAGCCCTGTCTGCGTGGCTCCACTCCCCCCTTCATCCGGTCCTTCCCACCTCCAAGAGGTCTCCTCCAACCCTCTGATGTCAGCAGAATAATGGCCCCCAAAGATGCCCATGTCCCATTCCTCAAAACCTGACAGTGTGTCACTTTCCATGACAAAAGGGACTTTGCAGATGTGATGAACATTAAGGACCTTGAGATGGGGAAATTATCCTGGATTGGCTGGGTAGCCCAGCATAGTCATAAAGGTCCTTACAAGTGAGGGGAGAGGCAGGAAAGGACAGTCAGAAGGAGATGTGGCCATGGAAAATGATGAGAGAACCAGAGATGGCAGCAGAGAAGGACTTGACCCAACATTGCTGGCTTTGAAGATGGAAGAAGGGGCCACTAGCCAAGGAAAGCAGGTGGCCCCTGGATGCTGGAAAAGGCAAGGAAACAGATTCTTTCCTAGAGTCTTCTGAAATGCACCCAGCCTGGCCAACACCTTGATCTTAGCCCAGAGAGACCCCTGTAGGATTTCTGCCCTTCAGAACTGTGAGATAATAAATTTGTGTTGAATTAAGCCACTAAGTTTGTGGTTATTTGTTATGCCAGCAATAGGAAACTAATACCCCCCCCTTCCCTGATTTATGCTTCTTCAGTACATGTATTGTCTGATGAATAATACCTTACTCATGAATTGCCTCTTTCCCCCCGTATTATGTCAGCTCCAGGAGGGCAGGGACTATGTTTTATTTGGTGTTGTATCCCTCATTGGGGTTGCCAGATTTAGCAAATAAAAATATAGGACATTCAGCTAGATTTGAATTTCAGTTAAACAACGAGATTTTAGTTATGAAATTGACCCAAATATTGCAATTATTCTTGTTTATATGAAATTCAGATAATCTGGGCATCTTGTATTTTATCATCAACTCTATCCCTGCACCTAAAACAGTGCCTGGATATATACTGGGGCTTGATAAATACCTGTCAAATTAAATAAGTAAGTAAGTAAATAATTTCTAGCTTAAAAATCCTCTTCAGCTTCCAAAATGCTGATGGGAATAAAGTGTAAATAATAGCAAATAATAAAAGCAGTTTCATAGCCCTTCCTGTATGCCAGGCACCATCCGAATGTTTTATAGTTATTAACTACCCAATCCTTGCAGTAATCCAATGAGGTCATTAGTTCATTTTTCAGGTGAGCAAACTGAGGCCCGGGAGCCTTAGTACGTTGCTCAAGGTTACATCACCTTTGGCTGGCAGACCTAGGCAATGCAAGGCCTCTGCAAAACCTGACTCTTGGAACATTCCAGCTTTATCTCCTAACCTGCTCCCCTCCACATGGTGGATCTTCTCTCTCCAATATCTCACATGACTTTGTGGGGGGTGCCCTGCCCCATTCTCTGATGGCAGAACTCCTGCTTGTACATCAGAGTCCCATCTAAATTTCCCCCCTTTGTGAGTGAGACTGTCTTTGGCACTCCTGGGAAGATTTGGCCCCTCTCTCTTGGCTGTTCGCATGGCCTCTTATCCAGTGGCATCGTAAGGACTTGCTGACGTGTCCTTTACTTCCCAGACTGTGACCTCCCTGAGGACCAAGATGGGTCGCTTCACCTATTTGTCCATGGAACTTAGAACTGAACCTGACTCTGGGAGGTTTCCAGAAGCATTTGAGAATGAATGAATGAATGAGTGAATGAATGACCATCTTTCCTGCTTTGGGTCTAAAGAATCTATGAAAAGGGAAGAACAACCCCTAACTCCCCCATCCCCAACTCTTAAAACAAAACACATTTTTTTTCTGATTATAAAAATAATACACATTCATTAAAATAAATGGGAAAATAATGAAATTATGAAGAGGAAAATTAAAACCACCATTTTCCTGCCACCCAGAACAAAAACATTTTGGTTTTAGCCTTCTGGTATTCTTACTGTATGTATAGCTTCAGCTTCTTTCCTCCCTGCTCTTCTGCCTCCCTTCCTTTCTTCCTTTCTTTATAACATTGGGAATATAGAGTACGTGTTGCTTTAAACCTGTTTTTGGAACTCACCGATGTTTGTTCACGTTCCCATGTCATTCATTCCTCTCCCCAGGTGGGAAGGGGTGAGCATGCTGCTGACTAGGTATGGTGGGGCTGGGGGTGCAGGGAGGCTCCCTAGGCTGAGCGACACGGCCTTATAGCTGGCCAGTTAGGAAGACACTGCAGGAACAATCCTTGTCGGGACACTTTGGCCCTGTCCCTGATTCCTCCGGTAAGACAAATTCCAGGACTGGGACTGCGGAGCCCAGTGCAGGCCCTGAGTAGGGCCTCAACGTGGCCCACCCAACATGCTGCCTCCCAGCCCCTCTCCCTCCAGCTGCTTTGCCTTCTCGGCTAGACAGGAACCGGGGGGATCATTCAACCTCCTCCTAACAAAAGCCCTGTCTATACCTGAGGCTTCACTGGTTCCAGCCAGGGCTGAAAATACCCATTTTTTCAGCCATTTGTCCACAGTAAGGTCAAAGGCTCCTTTCCATCTCATACCCTCAGTTCTACCTGAAGCAGCCCCCAGGTCACCAGACGTGTAGACATCACACTTGTTAATGAAGCATGGATCAGCTTGCTGTGTACCAGGCTCTGCATCTCAGTATGTCTTCCTAATAAACCCCGGAGGTAGGGATGGCCATCTCCCATCTTACAGATGAGAACACTGAGGGTCTGAGAAGCCAAATGGCCTGGCTGGGGTCACAGAGCAGGGAAATGGGGGATCTGGAGTCCACCCTGGGCCTGCCTGACTCCTGTGTGACACCTCTGCAGACTGACAGTGCTGCCTGGGGAGCTGTGCAGTCTAGGGGCGTGAAAACCCTGTCCCACTACACCTGCTGCCTGCTACCTGAAGGGGACACGGTGCCACCATCACCGGTATGCAAGGACAGGGTTCTGGCCTAAAAGTTGGGTGGACAGATCCTTCCCCCTCTCCTGGCTTGATGTGTGCCTCAGTGGTCGCTGAGCCTCACTCTCTCTGTCTGTAAAATGGGAGCACAGGTATTCAGATATCAGCCTTCAGAGCGGTGGCAATACTCAGTGCTGAGTCAAAGGGAGACAGAACGCTGCCAGATGGGTGGTCTCACCACAGGCAGCCAAGCCTGTCTTTGGGGGGTGGGAAGAGGAAGGTCTCCGTCCCAGTCTGGGCTGGGAGGGCCCTGACAGCCCCGGATGGAGCCCGGCCTGGCCCAGCCTAGGCAGATGGGAGTCTATTTTTTAACCTACCCTACAGGAAGGAGAGGCCAGAGATGAGCTCAGGGGGTTAACCCAGGCCCCTGGGGACGCTACCTATTTGCATCCTCTTTCCCCCACCACCCAGGGTGCTGCGTGGACTTCACCTGGAGCTCCCCGGAGCCTTCCAGAGCTCCCAGCAGATCAGATCATCAGAGTTGGAAGGTCCCTGAGTGATCCTGTTTGATGGATGAGGCCCCAAAGCCTGGAGGTTTTGATGAGGGCAAGACTTCCTCACTGCCCTGTCTGCTGTGCACCTCCTCTGCCTCCCCCCTCCTGGGGTGGGCTGGAGGGAGCTCTCAGCTTGGCCTCTTGCCCACAGAGTGACCCTGGGCAGGACCCTCCTCCCCGGCCTCAGTTTCCTCATCTGTCAGAAGATGGGTCCCCTTTGGACGTCTCTGAGTCCTCTCCCAGCTGAAAACCTCCTTCCGAGCCAGGGCCTCCATTCTGTCCTCTGTCTGTCAGTCCTGGGTTCCCGGGAGCCTTGCCCAGAAGCCTGGGGCAGGCAATGGGGATTGTTCTGCCAGAGCATGGGAGAGGTGGGACCGGCCTGGGTGGGGCAAAGCCGGGGCCCCCGGGGCCCCCCTCAACCCCCCCCACCAGGTGTCTCTCAGTCCCCGTGGTCGTGGGTTCCTGAAAAGTCAGGCACAGCCTCTGAGGGTGTGTGTGTGGGGTGGGGTGACTGTGGGGCTGGTGGGCACACAGAGTGGAGCCATGCTCTGCTGGGCCCTGGCACACCTCCTCAGCCCAGGGCTGGTCTAACCTGAAGACAGGGTGCGCAAGGGGGAGGGGTGCACGAGGGGTAGGGATGCCCAAGGCAGAGGACACAGGAGCCAAATGTCATCAGGGCGCTGGAAGCGGGACCCAAGCAAATGCTTAAAGGGAGCTGACTGTGACTTGTCTTCTTTTATTCATTGTCTATTTAAAGCAATATTGACAATAAATAACATTGAGTCCCTCATCTCTTCCCCCAAGTGATAAAAGTAATATGAGCACAGCACAAAAACTTGGAAAATACAGAGAAAGCATATAAAACATGTTAAAGCCTGGAATCTCATAACCAGTGAACCCCATGTGCATCTTTGGGGGAGTGGGGTGGGGGGGCTGGTTTCTGCAGGGCTTCCTAATACTGATTCCCAGGTACTGAGCATTTCCCGTGGCCACTTGCAGAGCTGAGCACCTTAAATAATTACCTTAGCAAATTCTCTCAACAACCTGGGAGTGAGTCCTCTTATGTGTACCCGTTTTATAGACAGGCAAACGGTAAAAGGGAGAGTAAAATTCTCTTTCTGGGATTAAGTGGCAGGGTCAAGACAGCTGGCTAATTTGAAAGTGCAAATCCTCTCCAGTGTCCAGGGCTCGACTCCAGCCTTGGCTCCCCCAGCAAACCATGCTTATTCATTCGCTCCCTCAGCAGTGTTTACTGAGCACCTATGAGCCGGACGTCCCATTTGGTCCTGGGGACTCGGCCATGAACCAGGCAGCCGAGGCCCTGCTCTCAGGTCCGCAGGGCCCCAGGCTCAGCCCCTAAATGGCCACACACTGAGCTCCAACCTTGAGCCCTAGTCTGGCTGCTCCTGAGCTCCAGGGGAAGGCCACAGGCTGTGCCTCCATCCCCCATTCAGCCAACAGCCTAGTCAATAAGCTTTTCATTTGCAACCATGTGGCCTCCTCAGGCCTGTGGTCCACTTGGGCAGGGGTAGGGGGCCATCAGGAGCCCATCATCACCTCAGGCCTACCCTGGGCAGCTATAGGAGCATGTGGAAGCCCCTCTCCCCTCTTGTGCTTGGGCAGAGGGTGTCCCTCATCTCAGGGCCTGGGGCCACTGCAGGATTCTGAGCTGGTACCCCTTTGCTCTTGGCAGCTGCTAGGCAGCATGGCACAGCTCAGAGCATGAAGGCCAAGGCCCTGACCATTGGCAGGGGCTTCCACGTCCCCTAACTCCTCACACTGCAGCCCCTTCTTCCTGATGGGTCCTGGACACCCCTTTCCCTCCCAGGGGTCCCAAGCTATTGCCCCCTCCTCTCATTTGGAAAAAAGCAACAGGGAATGTCTGGGCTGGGCTCCCTCCCCCACCTGCCCCATGTCTTTTGGGGACCTGCATGTCCCCCCAACTCTTAGGGCAGGGCCGGCTACCCAATTTGTGGGATCCAGAGCAAGAAGAAAATATGGGGCCTCTTGTTCAAAAAACAGGGGAAAAGCTTTTTCCTTTCTTCTGCCAACTCTCTCTTGACCTGTCCTGGTGTTTTTTATTTGCTATTTAAAGCCACGCTCCCTGGGGCACGGGGAACTCATCGTCTAGTGCAGACACCCAGGGGCCCCACTCCAAAAGGTGTGTGGGGCATCCGCACCTGACTCCCACCCTCCCCCAGTGCTGGTGCCAGGTGGTGGGGGGCGAGGAGAAGGCTGCTGAGATCCCCTCCCCAGCCCCTGTGCCTGCTCCCCCAGCCCATCAGACTCCACTTGCAAAGCACAATTCAAAGAGAAAAGCACCGCGAATTTCAGGATGACAGCCGCAGAACATTAAACCCCAAGCGCAGGGCTCCCTTCTGAGCTCGGGGCCCTGTGCAGGTTGCACACGTGTGCAGCTGGCCCGGCCCGAGGGAGGGAAATCAGATGGGGGGGTCAGCCACTCAGCTCCCACCCCAGCAATAAAGCCCCTGACATGTTGGGGGGTGGGTAGGGAGGACAGGGGGGTGTGGGTGTGTAGTCAAGCACATGCTGCCTTTTGTGCTCTCGACTATGCTGAAGGGATACCCTGTGGCAGTGGCTGGCAGATCCTGGGTTCAACCCCCACCTCCATCATTTACAAACTGTGTGAATTTAGGCAAGTGACTTAATCTCTGGGCCTTACTTTGCTCCTCTGCAAAATGGGAACAAAAATACCTAGCTTGTGGGGGTTGTGAGAATCAGCAGCGATGTATATGAAGTGCCAAGCCCAGTACCTGGTACACAGTCAAAGCTAATAGGCTGGGGTGGGTGGGTGTCTCTGTTGTCAGAGGGGAGAGGTGTGCAGCCAAGCAAGCATAGGGGTCCAGGAACAGGGGCAGGGGTATGTCTGGGGGCATGCCTCTCCCCCCCAGAGGGACCCTGAGAGGGGAATTCCAGGGGCTTCTACAGGACAGGACAGGGGGCCTGGGGCATGGTGCTGGATCAAGCAGGACCTGCAGTAGGTGGGAGGGCCCCAGGGAGACTGGAGGGCTTAGGAGAGGAGCCCAGAGGCCCCCACAAGTTGCCCATATGAGGGGCTTTGAGGAGAAGAATAACATGGCACCTGCCAGATGGGTGTGTGTGCCTCACATGGACCTGGGCTGGCCATGGGATTCTGGCCCAGCTTCCTGGGGTGCTCCTGGAGCTTCTGCCGTGCCTCAGTTTCTCCAGCTTCGCACTGGTGATGGAAGAATAAGAGGACTACCAAATATCAGGTGCGTTCCATGTGGGCCATGTGCTGGGTTTTACAAACCTCCCCTTACTTGGGCCTCAAAGGATCACTGGCCCATTGCTCAGATGGGGAAACTGAGGCCCAGAGAAGGTGATGATTCACCCAAAGATTCAGCAAGAAAGTGGCAGAGATCAAATTCTGACTGGCTTTCCCCTACCTTTGGGTCCTTCCGGCCTTTCTGGAAGTGGCTGGATGAGACATGAGCCAGGCTCACGGAAGTGCTGCCAGCCCGTCCCAGGAAGGGGGACAGTGGAAGCTGAGGGATGTTCCTTGATCCAGGAAACCACGATTAACTTGCAGCTGCCATGCTGCGGTGAGGGGTGCAGCTTCCAAAGCAGGCTGCCTGGACTTGAACCCCAGCTGGGGGATCTTGGGCAGGTGGCTTAACCTCTCTGGGCCTCAGTTTTCTCCTGTATATAAAATGGGCTTAATAATAGCGTCTACCTCATAGATCGTTTTGAGGATTAACTGAGCAAAAATATGTAAAGCACTTAGAACAGTGCCTAGCCCATAGCAAGAGCTATGTAAGCATGTGCTGCTAATATTTTTATAACCATTTAAGAGTTGAATTGACATAATTTCTGTTTTCTAGACAGTGAATTACACATTTATTAATTTCAAATTTGTACTTTTCCTCTTTGTACTTAGGATCTGGCAAATTTTCCTTTTGAGTCACCTACAATTTCCCAGGTTCCTGAAAAGATAATCCCCTGGCAAGCCTCCAGTCCAAGCGCCCATAGCCAGTGGGGGATTTAACAGCCCCACCTAGAGTGGCTTCTCCCCAAAGCGAGCCCTGCAGCATGCCAGCCCCTTTGCTCATCAGCATATCAATGGCTCTGAAGAATCCTGCAGCAAAAAAGTCTGTTGAGTATTGATACAGACATTCCCAATCTTGTTTGGCCATGTGTCCTCTTTCTTTCTGCGCCACACCTGTTAGCACCTGCTGGACACACACTGGGAAATGCCAGCTCTCATTTCCTGGTTTCTACGAAATGGTGGGGGACAGGGAGAGCTGTGAGTGATGCCCTCAAAGCGCCGTGCGGTTCCATCGCTGCACAAGTTATTTCCAGCAACACTCATTGTGCTGCTGCTCCCTGCGTTCTCACTGTCATCGCCCTATTCTGTCCTCACAGCAGCCTGAGGAGGTCAGGAGCTTCAATATCCCCATCCTACAGATGAGCAAAGTGAGGTTCACCGAGGTTAAGTGGCGACACAGCCCGGAAGTTATGGATCTGGGAGACAAATGCACAGCTTCTGGTTTTAAGCCCCACATTCATTCTCCCGCACATTGATAGGAAAAATAAAAATAGATCCCATTCTGCCAGGATCAGTCTTCCCCGGTGATTTGCTTTTAAAAATCTAAACTGTGTTTTCTTTTCCTTTTGTACCGATCGAATGAATTAAAAACTTAAAATCTTCAGTAGCTTTCTTCTGACTACAAAAGCAATATACGCTCATCGCATACAAAACTTGCCGAACATTTTGAGTTGGGAAATGAAAAACTCATCCTCCTGCCCTGAGAGATAACCTGGGTTAACAGCTGGGCACACACCCTTCTGGGCCTGCATTGTCCATCAGCCACATGGTGGTGATTTAAATTAAAATGGATTGAAATGAAATAAAATTTAAAATTCAGCTCCTCGGTTGCACTAGCCACATTTCAGGTAGTCAGTGTCCACCTGCGGTAGCGGCTACCTTAGGGAATGGTGCAAGTATAGAATGTTTCCATCACTGCAGAAAGTTCTATTCTAGCCTCTTCCTAGACGTATCCTGACATGTGTATAATAACCACTGATGTTCTTGACGAGGCTCTCAGTAGGCACATGTTTCTCTGTGGCCTCCCACAGTGGGTGAAGAGGCCCCAGAGAGGCACAAAGAGGACACGGAGAGTAAAGAGACTGGAAGGAAATACACCATGATAGTGGTTTTCTCTGGGTGTTGAAATGACAGTTTATTTTAAGCGTGTTCAGAGCCTGCAGGTATTCCACGCTAGAAAAGGCACCTGGCCTGGGGATGCTGATTGGAGTCAGGTGTTCCTTAATGTTCTTACTGGTTCTAAAATCTTCAGGGTCTGATCTCACCCAAGGCTTACTTTATTATTATTTTTAAAAATTGTGCCTCCACAAAGAATAGATGTCTGCACAAGTCCAAGGAATGAAGCACAGATGGAGGAAAGGCCAGCAGAGGTTTATGTTCAGGCGGGGGGGCCCCTGCGGCCCAGGGCTGTCTGGAGGGGTGCCACCTGTGCCGTCACACGGAGCCCTGTGCTTAGCAGGGCCTCGCGCTTCATTTGATGCTCTGTGATCGTTGTCTTGAAGTTCCCAATGATTGTTGAACAAGGGGCCCCACGTTTTCATTTTGCACCGGGGCCCTCATATCATATGTTTATGATCCCAGGGATTGTCCTCAGGGTAGGATTCCTCTTACTACTCTGAATCCTTCCCCTTTTGTCTTCCTCAGACCACAGACACAACCGTCCATGGGGCCCTCTATGTGCGTGAGAACATGCGCACTTCAGCTGCTCAGCTGTGTGTCTGGAGAGGAGCTGGAGCAGGGCGGGTGCGGGAGGCCCTGTGGCTGCTGTCCGCACACACGTACATGCCTTCAGAGCCCACACTGCGCCGGCCTACTTCAGAGAGCGGCCCCAGTACATCCTGCCCTACATCACTGTCCAGTCCAGAGGCCGTCTGGACCCCCACTGCCTCCCAGTCCACACCCAGCCTGGGGCCTGGCCACCATCCCCCTCAGCCTCCTCTGCCTCGGCCCTTCCACAGGACCCACAAGCCCACAGACCCACTGGCTCACAGTTCATTTCTCTGCACCCTCCTCCACTCAGTCCTTCTTTCATACCTCTGCTCGTGGCACCCATTCTGTCTGGGCTGCCCATGCTCCCTTCTGCCCTAGATCTGCCTAACCCACATCAGAGTCCACCTCTCTAGAACAGACTTCTGGAAGCGGTGGAGAAGGGCCTGGAGGTGCTCCGGGAGCATAGAGGGGGACAAGCCTGGAAGAGTCTGGGTGGGCTCCATGGAGGCGATGAGTTTGATGTGAGCCAGGCAGAAGAGGGAGTTCTGTTGGGCTGGCTTTGATGTCAGACAGACCCTGGCATGAATCTGGGCTTGGCCACTTACTAGCTGCATGACCTTGGCCAAGTCACTTCCCTTCTCAGAGCCTAAGTTTCCCCATACATAAAGTAAGGATAATAATAACAGTAACACCTATAACATGGTTAAGTATAGAGTTTTTACGATATGCTTGCAAAGGAACCAACACAGTGCCTGGCATACATCAAGTCAGCAATACACGCGTCTCCCTTTCCTTCGTCCCTTTCTCCTCTTAAATATTAGTTCCAGCACCTCTGTCATAAGCAAGGAGCACGCCTGAGGTCTGGGACAGCCATCGATGCTAAGGCAGGAACAAGGAGATCAGTCCTCAGAGGCAGAGCTGCACTTTGGAGTTGGTCTGCCTGAACTTGAGGCCCAGATCTGCCACGTCCTCTCTGGGTGACCCTGGGCAGGTCCTGCCCTCTCTCCGAGTCTGTTTTCTCTTCTCTACAGTGGAGGTGGCAATGCCCAGCATGTGTTGCCATCCTGAGCATTTAACAAGGTCACTGACGATTTAGCTAGAGCATCTGCAGAACGTCCCAGAAGGCTGTGCTTCTAACTAGATAGGAAGGACACAAGCCCATGGGAGGTCGGTGGCCAGGGGTGCGCTAAGGGCTGGGCCTCAGGGGCCCCAGAGCTCAGAACAGGCCTGGCAGCACCCTGGCTGTGTGGCCTGGGCAAGGCCCACCCCTTTCTGGGCCTCAGTTTCTCTGTCTGTAAACCAAGAACTGCAGTGCTGGCCTATCTCATTGGCGTATCTCCTGAGACAGCCTCTTTCCGCACGTCACCAGAATGCTGGCTCCAGGCAGACAGGTGGCTTTCGCTCTCTTGTTCGCAGCTGAATCCTCATGGCTCAGAACAGTGTTGGCATGCAGTAGAGGCTCAGTAAGTGTCCACTGCATGCCTCAGCAGCACCATCTTGTACCACCCACCACCCACGCCCCCCGCTTCACATACCCCCACTGAGCCCCAGACCTGGGCACTGGGAATGTGAGCATCAGGGAAATCAGCCCTGTCTCTCTAGGGAAGCTCCCTGTGGACCATGCCGCAGGCCACCAGCATTTCTTGAGCACCTGCTGTATGCACGGCTCTGCCCGACCCAGGCAGGCCCTTGCTCCACTGCCTGACAGGACAGGACCAGGGAGGACAGTGACAGACACAGCGATGTGGGAAGAGGAACAGAGACGAAGGGTGGCTGGCTGGGCCGGGGCCGGACAGGGGCAGGCCCACCCCAGGCTGGAGCCCCGGGCTGAGGGAGGCCCAGCCCCCTGCCCTGAGAGGGTGGGACTGCCCCTTTCTCTTTCTTTCTTTGCAAAAAATTAAAAATAAAGTTTACTCCCCTAAATCTAAAAGCAAGTGTTTAAAGGTTTGGAAAACACACAGTAACCAAAACAATCAAAAAATAAAAGGCTCCCTGCCATAATTGTACCAGGTACCTTAACTGCTGCAGACATTTGCATGTGTTTCCTTCCAGTCTTTTCCCTGAGGTTGCCTCTTTCTCAGAGGGGGCTTTCTTTCCACTTGGGAAGGGGTGTGGCTGCTCTACAGGAAATGTGGGGGAACCAGGCTCTCCCCAGGGACCCGACACCCCTAACACGGGGCTCCTCACTCTAACCATCCGGGACCTGCTGCCGTGCCCTGTTATATGTGGGTCCTCAGAGCTGTGGGTGGGGCCTCGCCAGGCCTGGCCCCTTACCCCTGTTTCCTCCACGGGGTGGGGCAGAGCTTAGGCTCTGCCTGAGCATTGGGGGCAGTGCCTAGGGCTGTGGGGAATTGGCCCTTGGCCGCCAGGCACCCAGGTGAGTTGGGTCTGGGGACAGGGGCATGACCAAAATGGACCTTCCTTTTCCCCCTCACCTCATTTCCTATTGCTCTCTTTTCCACTTGGACTCTCCGAGTTTTCGTTTCCCTCAATACCTCCTGCCTCCTCCACACCCAGCCACTTTTCTCCTCTTCACAAAGGTGAGCAGATCAGGTGGATTCATGGATGCTAAGGTGTGCGTGACTAGGAGGGGCCTGCATTTAAAAAAGCCAGGTGGGCAGCGTTTTGTCCCCTTTGCCTGAGTGCTCGTGGTGGGATTTCAGTCACCGGTTGTCGTGTCACTCAATGAGGGATGCTTTTGGGGGGAAGAGGGGTTGGGGTGCTGACTTTGGTCACCCTGCAAATCATAACTTAAAGACTTTTGCCCTTTCCACCCACACAGAAGTCTGAACCTTTTGCCAAAAACACTTTTCCCAGACATGAAAAAAAACCCAAAGAGGAACTTAAACCTTCTCACTGCCTGTGCCGATTGGACGCTGTGCTCCGGCTCTCACCAGCAAACATTGCAAAGAAAAAGCCAGACAGCGATGGGGGAAGTGAGGGGAGAAGCTGGAAACCTCTCAGGCTGGCCAGTCATTGGTTGGTTGTTGGTTCATTCATTCACTCACTCACTCATTCATTCATTCATTCATTCATTCATCCTTTCTTCCTTTCCTATATCAGTTTAGCAAGAAGTGCTGACCACTTCCTTTCTGGGAGGCCCCGTGAAGATGACCCCTTTCGACATGTGTTGGTGAGGGTGTGTGAGGGCAGCGTGGGGCACCCCTGAGGCCTGGGAAGGAGAAGGGGAGAGACTAAGGAAGGTGCCCCAGAGGAAGCCACCATTAAGCTGGACCCAAAGAGGAGAAAGTCTCTCTCCTTTTCCATCCTGCTCCCAAAGGTCAGAGGTGCCTTGTGCAGAGGCGGAGGAGGAACATTAAATAGCAATTATTTCCGATATTATGGAGGACTTGCCTCTGTGCTCAGCCCTCTGCTGAGCATGTGATATACATTATCTCATATAAATCCACTCAGAAAGCCTTGATGTGGGGGCTGTCAGTTCTCCCCATTTTACAGACCAGAAAACTGAGGGCAGAGAGGCGAAGCTCTTGGCCCAAGGCCACACAGTAAGGAAGTGGGGGGGGCCCGGCCCCAGCCTGGGCTCATAACCACACTTGATGTCATCTCCTCATCAAAGGGAGCCACTGACGAGGGGCCTGGAGACCCTCTACAGTCTCTCTCTGGCACTGATATCAGAGCTGGAGCAGGAGCAGAAGGGAGTGAGACATGGAAACATCTGCCAAGTGGCAAGCGATCAAACCAAAGTGCGACCAACAGGTCCACATGGATCTGGAGGTGGGCACAGACTGAGCAAGCACCCGCTGCAGACGAGGTGCCGGGTGCAGGACTTAGGGGCAGGGACAGATTTCCTCTTTGCAACCACCCTTCGTGGTCAGTGTTACCACCCCATTTTACAGAGGAGGAAACTGAGACACAAAGAGGTTAATTAGCCTGGTAGCCAGGTCACACAGCTACAAAACAACTTAAGCCCTGGTTTGACTTCTAAGCTTTGTGCAAGGTGGTGGTGGGTCCCTGGGTATTCGAGAAACATCAGGTTTCCTGCTACTGGATTTGCGCTTTCACAAGCCCACACTCCTCTCTGGATGTCAGTTTCCCTACCTATAAAATTAGGAGGTGGCACTCTGCCTCCCAGCACCAACGTCCTTGAGTTGGCTTACTCTCCTTATTCATTTTCCTTCTCAATGTGTGGCCTGAGCCTCACTCCCAGCCCACTTCTCTGTGTCGGGGGCTTCCCCCAGTATATGGTTCCCAGGGGGGCTCCCTTTTACTTCCACCAAATAAGGCAGGCACTGAGGAGGGAATGCTCACTGGGTCAGAGCTCCTGGTGGCTGCAGGTGGCTGTGGGTGACTCCTCCTGGTAGAGGGGCCCAGCCTGGGTGACGGATTTGAGGAAGGGTCTGCAGAAGAGGTTTCCTCAGGAGACAGGAGGGAGAGTTGGTGCCTGAGCTGCCCCCAAGTTCCCGAGCCCCAGGCCCCGGGGCCCCGGTCTCAGCTTCCCCACCTATCGAGGACTCTGGACTGGCTGAGCAGCAAGATTGGGGTCAGCAGACACTGCTCTCTCTCGGCCTCTCAGAGCCTTCTGGAAGGTCAGATTTGCAGGCCCTGCCATGCAGGGACATCCATCTCCCCACTCGTCTCCCCTCGGTACTCCACCCCCCACCAGGTGACCGAGCCTCAGCTTTGATGCGGCCACCTCAGGGCTGAGGAGTCAATGGGCCCTCTGTGTGGCCACCGGAGCCGCTAGGGGCCGACGGCTGTAGTGGGCACGGGGGAGGCCTGGACACACAGTCCCACTGTGTGGGGCCGGCTCAGGCTCGCCTAGACCCTGTGGGCAGTGGGGGGCTCACAGGAATGCCCTGCCAGCCTTGGGGCGTTCTGGACAGGCGGGGTGGTCTGGGGAGGTGGGTGTGTGCAGGGCAGCTTTGGGAGCCGCCATCTATGGGGCCCTGCAGACGAGGCGCCAGCCAAGCGCCATGGTGGGCACGAGGTGGCTGGTGGCCAGTTCGCTCACGTCTTGGGCCTGGGAGCCACTGGGGGGACCTCCCTGGACACAGCCACTTTGGGTGACCACCTGTCTCAGCTTGCCCAGAACTGAGGGGTTTCCCTCAATTCGTGACTTTCAATGCTAACACCAGGAGGGTCCCCTGTTGTCAGCCATCACTGGGACCTTAGGAAAGGACACAGGGTCTCCTGCCCACTACTGCCCACTCTGTTCTCAGCAGCTTCTGCCCTGGTCCAGTGACCTCGGAGTCAGACCATCCCAACTAGACGTGTCCAGGGCCATATTGTCCACCGCCCGCCTCCATGTGGGTCTGCCTCATCCCTGAGCTTCGTTTTCTGTTTCTCCTCAGCATCTTCAGGGCTAGAGCCGCTGGCCAACAACCCAGCCCCTGCGACGAGAACCCTGGCCGGACAGTGAAGGCCCAGCACAGGCTAACGGCTTTTCCACGTCATCCTCCAGCGCCCCTGCCCCACCCTGAGCCCTCCAGCCACACTGTGGGGCCCCCAGAACCCTCTCATCCTTCCATACCATTCCAGACTATTCTCTCTGGCTGGGACGTCCTTTCCCCTTCTCCACCACTCCTCATCCTGCAAGACGCAGCTTGCACGTTGTTCCTCTAGGGAGCCACTCTCTCCTCCCCAAAGCTGGGCCAGGGCTCCTCCTTGAGCTCCCCAGCCCTGTGTTCTTTCCCCGTCACAACACTCCTCATACCCTAGTGTGTTTTTCCATGTACCCGTCTCTTTTCCCAGACTGTGGGTGCCTCAAGGGCGAGATCCTGACCCAGTCACCCTTGTACCCTGAGCTCCCAGTGCAAGGCCAGGCTCACAGTAGGAAAAAGAACGACAGCATTTGTTGAGTCCTTACTCTGTGCCAGGCACTCTGCTGAGGGCTTTGCGTGAATCAGCTCATTTAGTTCTCTCCACAGATGAGGAAATAGAGGCACAGAGAGGTGGAGTAGCTTGTCCCAGGCCACACAGTTAGTAAATAGCAGTCAGGATTTGGACTCGGACAGTCTGACTCCAGAGCCCAAGCTTGAATCTCGGCACTCAATTCCTTGATAAACTTTTGTGGAATCAGTGAAATTACATGAAATTACATGAAAACTTTTGCCTCCCCAGGGTACCCTTAAATCCTGCATGTGGCAGTTTGGGCCACATGGCCTCCCCCCCCTGGAGAGGCACCCACCCTCGGTGTCAGTGGAGGAGAGAGATTTTGTCAGTGGGGATGTGGTTTAGGGGTGCAGAGAAGGGCCTCGTGGGGCAGATTCAGTGGAGCTGTGGATGGGCCCTTGGGGATCCTCCAGGTCATTGTCTGTGTTTGCCAAATGGGGAAACTGAGGCCCAGAGAGCAGAAAGGACTTGCTCATAGTCACACAAAATGTGTGAGTCACAGCTAGTAGTTCTCAGCTTCCCCACATGTGAAGCAGAGGGAATGTCGTCCTTGTCCTCCTGGGAGAATCCCAGGGAGAAGAATGGAGATTGGTTGAGTGCACAGGAGCTTGTGGGAGCCTCCTTTGCCCTCTAGTGCCCTCCATGATTCAGTGCCTGAGATTCCACCGTCAGTGTGCCAGCTCTTTGGGTTAGGCACTGCCCATTTCTCTTCTCCTCCTCACCCTCTGCTCCAGGGTGGGAATCTAGTACTGCTCTACCCTCTTCCCAAACCTCCTTTCTCCATAGTGAACTGAGGGAGGTTCTGGTCCCCTGGCTCAAAATGAATGCCCTTGGCTCTTTTAAGTGTGAGAAACCAGGAGGGGAGGTGGCGGGTGGCAGGAGTTGGAACGCTAGGAACCAGAGGTCAGACTCTTCAGGGGACTGAGGCCTCTGTCCTGTGCCTCTAAGTGGCCCCGGGGAAGGCCCTGCTTCTCTACTGAATGCAGATGCCTGGAGGCAGGGGGATGAACCAGCCTGTCCTGCCCGAGAAAACAAGAGAAGTCCCTTGGTTTACAGGGAGAGTTTAGGCAGCAGGGGCTCGGTGTTAAGGCTGGTGACCCACACTTAGGGTGGGGTGGGGGGAAAGAGAGATGGCTGTCCTGGGGGTTGGGCCTCCACGAGGGGCTTTGAATCCTTTTACTGATAATATGGCAACCCAGAGAGGTTAAGTGACTCTCATGGAGTCACACAGCACTTGCTCCCAGCCATTGGTCCCCAAGCTTGGCTGGACTGTGTCAGAATCACTTGGGGGATTTTCAAAACTACATTTACCCAGGGCCCACCCCAAAAGGTTCCAATTCCACAGTCTGAGGTGGGAATCGGGGATCCAGGAGTTTGAAAGCTCTCCGTGTGTGTTGGAAGTGTGTGATGTCCTGAGACTCACGGAAACTCCGTCACACCTTGCTGAGGGATGGGTGTGGGACAGCATCTGAAAGACGCAGTAAAGAGGAAGAGGAGGAGGAGGAAGAAGGGAGACCTATCTGGGTCCTTTTGTTAAACCCACAACCAATAGAACAACCCAGGAAAACTCTGAGAGGAGAGCACTGTAGACTGGGGTTCTTAATTTGCAGAGAATTCAGGGGGTCTGTCAACTCGGATGGGGAAAAAATGACATCTTTCCTTTCACTAACCTCAAACTGAAACTTAGCATCTTCTCCCACAGTGATTTATCACCAATGGAAATCATTCCACAGACATTTTTCGGTATCATTACAGTTGTCGTGGATTATCTTGAGATATTATTTATACTTATCACTGTTTCACCATGACGTAGTTTTTAGACCCACTGCGAAGTCTTGTTATTCAATGTGTTCCCCAAGAAGCACCCCGTTCACTATATCACCAACTTGCTTTTTATAGTTTGATAACTATATTTCAATAGATGTGGTTTCCTTTGTAGTCCTTTGGACTTCGTTTTATGCATTTAAAAATATGATGCTGAGAAGGAATCTGTAGGCTTCATGAGATTCCAGAAGGATCCATGGCACAAAACAGGCTAAGGACCCTGCGTGGGGCAGTGGGAGTTGGAGCACTGCAGAGAGGACCCTGAGGTTGGATTTCTTGGCAACTGGAGCCCCGTGGGCCTGGGGGACAGAATTCAGGGGACGGAGCTCTGGGGTGGGAAGGCCTTAAGCGGAGCATGGGGAATAGAGCAGGGCAGGAGGGAGGAGGTTCTCAGTGTCGACAGAACTTCTCCTGGCTGCTGGGAAAGCTCTCTCACCCCAGGCCCTAGGCCCCGAGGTCCCTCCACGGACCTGGCCTACAAGACACATTCTACGTCGCTGTTGACCAGGGACCAGCCCACTCTGCCCCGCGGCCCCCTGCCTCTGGGGCCTCTTGTCCCTGGGCATCAAGAGCCTGTCCTCGGAGGGCTGTCTCCCAAAGTTCCTTTGTCTTAAACCCTACATTTCTCCATCTTGCTCTCAGAGGGAGAAATACAGATTACAAAGACTCAGCAAATGGTTTTTATAAACTCTTATTTTCTTGCCACAGAACTGCCTTTAATTAGCTCCGACTACAAAGGGAACGGCGTTATAATCACAGCAGCTTGAAGGAAGGCCGCCTCAGCTCTCAGCCCCTGGACCCTGGGTTGCAGCTTGTCACCAGCCCCAGCCCCTTGTCTCCCCTTATCCTGTCCCCATTTGCAGCCTGCCTGGCCTGCCCCACCCTGGGAAAGAGGAATGAACCCCACTCTCAGACAAGCCCTTGCAGAAACTTTTGGACCACAAGCCCCCAAATGTGCCCGGGTCCCTGCCCAGTCCAAGGACTGGCTCTGAATTGCTCCACTGGCCAGCAGTGGGGAAGGCAGACAGGCAGACAGGCAGATGGACAGGACAGACAGACTGGCTTCTAAGTCTCAGCTGACCACCTCGGCCGAGAAAAGGCGGCACCACTGTCCCCAAATCCTGTAGTTCTAGACCCCCCTCAGCCCCTCTTTTCTGGAGGAGAACTGGTCCCTGTGTACAGACCCCAGCCCACAGTCTCAGCCCACCCCAGCCTCAGATGACCAGAATGTCACAGCCAGAGGGTCCTTTGTTAGGGGCACAACAAAGTTAAGTAACTTGCCCAAGGCCACTCAGCAGGGTAGGCCTGGAGCTGGGACACAAACTCAGGGACTCCGGCTCCCAATCTCAGGTGCCCCAGACCCACCTGGGCTCCCGCTGGGAGGAGGAAGGCAGCAGAGGGTTGGTGATCTGAGGCTGGGCCCATTGGCCCTCAGGGCCAGACCCAGGCAGGAGCAGTCTCCCCTCAGGATCCAGTCTCAATCAGAGGCTCCAGGTGGGGGATCCCCTAATCCTGCCCCAGAGGAGGGACCCAATGCAGTGTTCTGGTTCTCTCCTGGCTCTCTCCAGACCATGAATAGAGGCCAGCGCTGCCCAGAAGCCCTTTCTTCTTTCCTGTGTCCGGGTCCACAAACTTTACTGAGGCCTGCTTTCCCCAGGCGGGTCCAGCTCCAGTGCAGCCCAGTGCTGCACAAATTCTCAACAAAAGCCTGTAGGTGCCTTCCCCTCCCTCTGCTTCCCTTACCGCAGGGACTTCACAGAAAACGTGGGGGATGGTCCTCAGGAAGATCTCCAGATCCTAAAGTGCACTGTGTTCCCCGCCTGCCTCCCACGGTCCTCTCTGAAGCTGGCCTGGCTCCGAGAGAACCGAGTGTCACCCAGAGCAGAGGGTCTGAGCTTCCTGGGTGGGCTACGGCCTGCAGGGCCCGGGAGCCCCATTAGTGAGGCGGGGGGCCGCCAGTTCCAGGGATACCCCCCATCCTCTCCGTGCCAGGACCCTCTGGCCTTTGAGGTCTAGAGGTCTTGCGGAATTCATCACTCCTGCCGCTAACTGTCCCCACCCGCTGGGGATAAAAGTCCCACAAAGAGGTCCCACCGCAGGAGACCACGGAGGCCACCAATCCCTCTTTCCCCCTCAGGCTGTCAGAGGCCAGTGGATCTAGGGAGCTGGGCCATGCTCTAGGAAGCGGCCAGGGCGGCCGGTGGAGGGACGTGGTCCGTGGTCCGTGGCCTCGCCACAGCAACCCACCCGAGAGGCTGGCCCGGGGCTGTGGGCAGTCGGTACTCACCACGGATGAAGGCCGGTGCGTAGGTCGGGAAGGACTCGAAGATGCTGTTCGATGCCATGCCCTGCTCTGAGGAAGGCGAGAACGCAGCCCTTCGGGGGCTTGGGTTGGGGTTGACTTGGTTGGCTGTTGTTTTATTTTCTCCTAGCTACTTTTGAAAATAATAGCCGTGTGGTGGGGTGTCCTTTTTTTGTGTGTTTTTTGTTTTGTTTTGCTTCTTTTTCCCCCCTACTGCTATGAGAAAGAAAAAAGGAAAGAACGCAAGAGTGATGTGTGTGTATGTGTGTGTGTGTATGTGTGTGTGTGTGTGTGTGTGTGAGTGAGAGAAAAAAAAATCCCCAAGGAAAGTAAGTTTCTGTTTGTACCCAAGAATTTGGATTCCCAGTCCCACAGGAATGTCTAGCCACAAATTTTCAACAGAAGCGTACGCAGAGTGTATCATTAGATGGCGGGAAGGGGCCTTCAGCAGCCAGGGCGGAGGGGCAGTGGGAGTGGAGCCGGGCTGGGCACCAGCGCCAAGGGGAATGAATGAATGAATGAGGCTTACCCCTCCACAGAGCCCGGGCTCCAGTGGGTACGAGGGTGGCCAGGGGGTGGGGAGGACAGGGAGCCAACCAGCTCCTGCTCAGAGCCCCGGGGGCGGCCGAGAGCCTGGCCCTGTGGTTCTGTGGTTGAGGGACCAGGGCTTCGCCGTGTCAACCCAACCTCAGCTCACAGGATGCAAGAAGCCAGCTCGCGGCCTTGGCCCATTGGCTGGGTCATGGTCACCTGGGCCATGACGTCATGGCCTCGTAGAAGATCTTTTGAAAAAAAAAAAAAGAGAGAGAAAGCGAGGCCTTTTTTTTTTTTTTTTAAATTTGTGGGACTGGCCTCAGCACGCGGCCCGAGAAGCAGAACTGAAAGCAGTTGGAGCGGGGGCGGCCAGGGTGGTGGTTTGGATCCTGTGTGGGAGACTCCTTAATTAAGGCCAGCACTGGCCTGGGCAGGCTGGGAGCCCTGCAGGCCCCTCACTGGGCGCTGGGAGCCCAGATCCACCAGCAGGCTGAGGGCTCCCCTCCACATCCCCTGCGTGCCTGGGCTGCAGCTGACACCCAGCCATTGTCCACCACCACTGTTGCTGGGACAGGCATTCACATGTGTGGCCGGGTGGCACTTCAGGGGGATTTTATGGGAGTTGGGATTAAGTACAAATGGGAAACATATGACGCAGCTTCACCAGCACTTGTGCCCTGCCTTGGCTGCCCACCGAGAAAGGCCTGGCTTCAAGGCCCTTTGGCTCACTGTGCCATCCCACACACACCCTGGGGGTGGAAAGTGCCAGGCTTTCCTGCCTCTGGGCCTTTGCTCACACTGGTCCCCCTGCCTGGAGTGCCCTTGTCAGCTCCTTTTTTAAACCTTTGTGCCTCAGAGGATTCAAGGCTCAGATGGACTCAAAAGTAGAAAAGAATCAGGTGATTCAGTCCTACACTTCTGTCTTCCCAGAAACTAGGCAGGCACGGGGCAGGCCGGCAGCCTTTACCGTTTCCCTGGGGAGCTCTACTCCCCATTTCACAGGCCAGACCACGGAGGCCCAGGGTGTTGAAGCCGATGTGTCCAGGGCCACGCAGCGTTTCAGAGAGGGGCTAGAACTGGAGCCTCTGACTCACCAGCCGGGGCTGCACCTGTGATGCCAAAGTGCCCGTCAGCACCCTTTCAGCTAAGTCCTCAGGCCTCAGAAAGTCCCTCTGCAGCCTGATCACTGCCTGCTGGCCTCTCCCAGGGAGTCCAAACTTGGGGCTGGGTCCCAGCACCGACTTTGGATGCCCGGTGCTCTCTGTAGGCCACCACGGAGCAGGAGGGGCTTCCAGGAGGAGGAAACCCATGTCCAAGGCCACACAGCAACTCCTTTCTGCCCCACAGCCACACTGGGTCACCTGGGAGCAGGATGCTCAGAAAACGCAGCTGTCTGCGTCTCATCGGGAACCTCATGGAGGTTCAGTCTTCTAGCCCTGAACGGTGAGTTTATTGTGCGCGCGTGGAGATGGTGGGGGCTCCAATTTAACTGGGGAAGAAGCAGGATAATGGTGAAAGCCATACGGGCTCTGGAGTCAGATGGACTTGGGTTCCTGTCCCGGCTCAACCAACTCTGAGCTGGGAGACCTCAGGGCAAGTCATTTCCCTTCTCTGGGCCTCAGTTTCCTTTCCTGTAAAATGGGGATAACACCTTCCTCAAGAGGGACGGGCACCGTAAACAATGGTTTCCTTGGCTGAGTCTTGGTGACGCAGTTTGGGCTCCGTTATGAGTAAGCTCAGAGAAGAAGCATCACAGTCACAGGGAAGCAGACTTGCCCCTCACAGACCCATCAGCTGGCCCAGCCTGGGCAGAGTCATGGGAGGTCAGTGTCACAGGGAGAGCCTGTCTAGGCACCTTGGTCTCCTGGATAAATTCGGAGTGTTTTAAAGTTGTGAAATAGATCAGAGGATGGCACAACTGGGAAGACCCCCATTTAATTGAAGTGGAAAGTGAGGCCCCCAGCAGGGCAGAGATTCATCCAAGCTCACTCAGTGAGTCAGTGGAACCCAGGCCCCCCGATTCCCAGCCCAGGAGTTGTTTCCACTCTGCTGACGCCGCCTCCAGTTTCTTACACACCACCCCATGTGGTTTGCTGTTTTTTCCATGTGTAAGAGTGGGCCCCCTACAACCAGACTTGGTCACCGTGAGGGACTCTCCCTCCTCACATCCCCTCCCCAGGGAGCTGGGTCCAGGCCTGAGAACATGAGGGAGCCCAAGAGGCCACGTGAAGCCCTGGAGTACATCTGGGCAGCGGGTGGGCCAGTGCAGTCTCAGGGCAACGTAACAAATGTTTATACTGAGTGTCAGTCTTGGTCCTTGTCCTCAGGGACTTATAATCTCCATATGCCTCCTCATAAGCATGTGCTGGAATGTGAAAGAAGCCCTGAAGGCTGCCTGTGGAAGCAAAAGGAACATGGTAGCTGGAACCAGCCTGACCTGAAGCCTGCTTCTTATGAGCTGTGAGATTGTAGGCAAGAGGCTTTAGCCTACTGATGATCAGTTTTCTTGCCCGTGAAATGGGGCCAATTGGAGTACCCACCTCCCGGAATTGTAAAGAGGATTAAATGAGAAAATAATTGTCAGCATGCCTGGCACAGGAAGGGGCTGGGCTCCCCTTTAACTTCCGACCGAGCATTCCCATGGCATGCAGTGAGCAGTCAGGGTTCCTTGTGTTTTCCGTTTAAAAAAATATCCAATACTAACTAAGCCTGGTTAACCAAAACCTTTGATTGAAGAAAGGAATCACAAAAAATAGTTCTCTATGTTCCTTAAATGTTTTATTTTAACTTTAAACTTACAGATGTGCATTAAATAGCCTTTCTCTTATTCTTCTGGCTTCGGTCACCCCAGAAGGCCTTGTCTATAATTCCCAGTTTTGGTTTTTCTTTAAAGTGGAACATGAATATTGAGTGCTTATGAAATGATCAGCATGCAGCATCATCTAGATTTTACTATTTTTCTCAGTCTTTTACAATGTCCCACCCACACCTAATTCAATTTACTTTTTTAGTAACTGGACTTCACCAAGTTTTTCCTAAGTATTTAACTTAGTTTTCATTAAAATAGAGACTACTGTCTTGCATGTGTCATCGATAACACAGCATCGCCATCAGCCTGGGTACAAGCAGGAAAACAGAGGCCTCTCTGCATGTTGGAAGCCGAGGGAGGTTAATTCGGGGAGTTGGCAACATGGGGGGTTGAAAACCTGAGAACCAAACAGATGGTGAGGAGTCCCAAGTTGAGCCTCCGCGGGAAGCTGCTACCACCCTTTGGGCAGGAGGGAGGAAGGGAGAGGCGGTGTTGCTAGGCCCTGGGGTCGGGGCCACCCAGCAGAAAACAAGCTCAGTGGGCCAGGCTGGCATTTGGTGGAGCCACTGGAGGAGGCCCAGCCACTGCAGAGATGTCACTCGCTAGAAAGAACGAAGGCGAGAAAGAGCCGGGCTTCTCCTTTTCTTCCATCCTTTAGTCTCTTCCTGGTGCCTCCAATTGGTCGAATGTGGCTGGAATCAGCTGAGCCAGGGGCCTGGGAAGGGTGACCTGTGGAATCAGACCCCTGCATTACAGAGTCAAACAGGGGAAGGGGTAGAGTGTATCTAAGGGTGAACTGGACTAGGACCAGCTCAGTAACCATGAAAACCTAACTGGCATAAATGGGTTCAGGAACAAATGCAACTGATGTTTAGGAAGTGGGCAGGATGGTGGGAGCAAAGATATAGCATCCCAGAGAGGGCTCTGCTAGCCACAGGCATCAGTCCCCCAGTTATACCAGAGTGTCCTGGTGAATCCTGTGGGCTGGTTACATGGAGATTGGTTAAGAAAGTGCCTACTAGAAATGGTGATGAAACTGGTTTTCTTAACTGGCGTGCAGTGCTGATATTTTCATCATCATCTCAGGTCACTATGATTAGGGAACATCTGTCTCCAATCCTGAGCATTGGGTGCCGGCCCCTGTCTCTGAACCATTTGCAAAGCACACTACTGAGCCCTCTGCACCCTCCCCACAACCTTTGGGATAGGGGTAGCTCGCCTCACTTTCCAAAAAAGGAAACGGTTAATCCAGGGATTAGCCCAGATGTTAGCTTCCAGGAGTCTGCACGCTCAGCTGGACAGGCAGCCACACCGTAACGAGGCAGGCACTGGGCTTGGAGTTCAAATTCTGGCTTTCCACCAGCACATCCCATGCCAGACCCAAGGAATTATTGTAGTGATATTTGAAATCTGCTGCAGGCTGGCTGGGGTGTGGGGTGGGGTGTGTCCTGCTTTCAGAGCCCAGCACAGACACCCCGAGATACTCTATCCCAGCCAGTTCTGGCTCCTGCTCTTCATGCTCAGGGAGGTGGCAGAGACCTGCAGAGGCACGTGGCCCACCCAGGCACCCGCCTTCCCAGGATCTGTCGTTCCTGCCTGCGGCCCAGGCCAAGCCAAGGACCTACTGCAGGACATGGGGAAGCTGTACACACGCTGTCCTCAGGACAGCCCACCGCGTTTCCAGACAGGGTCAGAGAGGCTATAAGGCTGCCCAAGGCCACCCAGCACGCAGGGGGAGGAAGCTGAATTCAAACCCAGGATGCCGTCTGCCTGCTTTCTGCTCTCTGGGCTCCTTTTTCCCTCCCCACCCCACTCCCCTTCCTGTTGTTTGTCTCAAAATACTTTTCAACAAGCCCCCTTCAGAACCAAACCCCTCCCCTTTCCCACCCCACCTTCTTGCCTCACCCCTTTCTCCAGGCCCTCCCCTTGCTGCACCCCTCACTGCCATCCTGAGGTAGCTGCATCGTGGCATCTCTTACACCATAGGTTTAGTGGCATCGAGGATGGTGCCTTTCCCAGGGGCTCCCAAAAGCTTCCTTCACAGCCTTTCCTTCTGCCCGAAGTTCCACCATTCGTGCACATTTGGGTTTGAAAGCATTTCATTGATAAGTCCTCTGTGAAAGGGCAGATGGAGCTGGGGGGGTGGGTGGGGAGGAGCCACTTGGCCCTGAGGGATTTAGCCAACTTGGTGGAAAGAGCACAGGGCTGGATTCCACCCAACTCCTCCAGCAAACGGGGCCTCACTTTCGGGCCAGTTTCCTCACTGCTTAAAATCATCCTCAACACCACTCTGTCCCTATCCCCTTATCCCTCTACCACCACCACCTACACACAGGCACTTCCTAAGGGACTTTGAAGCAAAGCGTTCAGATGGACGGAGAGGGGTCTCCCATTTTACAGCCAAGGAAACAGGCTCACAGAGGGCAAGCAACACACGCGAGGTCACACAGCGAGTGAGAGGCATTGAGCCACAGGTCTCCTGTCTCCACACCCAGTTGTGCCCTAAAGTACCCTTGGTGCCCCTTGAATCAAAGTTCCCTCCAGGAAGGTTGAGGTGCTGGGGCTTTGGAGTCAGATGAGCTGAGTTCCAATCTCAGCTTGGCACTCCCTAGCAATGTGACGTCGGTAGGGCCGACCTCCCTGTCTTCACCTGTAAAATGGGGAAAATAAAAGGCATCCACCTCCTCCCAGGTGTGAAGGTGAAGGGAGCTCCTGGGCAAAGCACAAGGCAGGCGCTGGGCCAGGGTGAGCTGTCCTGGACCTGTTCCACTGCTAATGGCCTGAGGGCCTTGGGTGGCAGGTGTGGAGGGGGCCTGTGGTGGGGGGAGACTGGGCAGGGGTAGGTGGTGGGAGGTGCACCCACCTGACCCCCAGCAGATTCCCACCCTCCCGTGCATCCCACTGAGCACCCTTTGGTGGGTGATGAGATGGGAGAAGGCCCAGCTGTGAGCGGCCCTAAGCTACCCTGGCTTCCCAGCAGAGGGCTGCCTGAATGGGTCCCGGCTGCAGGACGGGGCGCCGAGAGGCTGTCTGCACCCGAGTGCCTCCTCCCTGAGATGCTCAGCCTGGAGGCCTTTCCTATATTCCTTTGAAACCTGGAAAGTCTTGCCGACAAGACTGTCCCCTCCCTCAGAGTGCCAGGCCCTTCAGAGGAAGAAAGAAAACCCCAAACTGCAGCTTTTTGGCTCATAAAACAGTCTTTCTCTGGGTCTTTGGGTGGAATCCTGTATTTTTAGCATCAGAGCGCTCTGCCAGGGGCTTTGACCTGCTGAGGGGTGGGCTCTGTGGGACCGCCAACTCGGAGGTGGGCACTCCTCAGCCGGGACGGGCAGGGACGGGCTGACAGAGGGGGGAGTGGGCCACCCGCCCCGGGCTCCTCCCGCCCCACTCAGCGCATCTGTTTGGGGCCAGGTCTCATGTCTGCTCCCATTTCATCTCAGTGCCCTCTCACCACAAACCTAATAATAATGAAAAATAACAGTACTGAACAACCAGCACTTGCACAGCACTCACCACGTGCCAGACATGCTTCCAAGCATTTTACATGAGTTAACTCACTTCCTTTTCACAATAACCCCATCACTTAGCAGATGAGGAGACTGAGACTCAGTTTAAGCAACTTGCCGTAGTGCAGCTTAGTGGAACGGAGCCAGGTTTTTGTCCAGTCTCCGTTATTAATATTGAGTCCCATTTTGCGAATGAGGAAACCGAGTCTCAGAGAAGCTGATGAAGTTGCTCAAAATAACGTGAGCAGCAAACGAGGAGGCTGGGACCCTGAAAGGGCAGCCTGGCCCAAAGCCCTCCTGCTCCACCCACTCACCCACAGCCTCTGGGCTCCCAGGGCCTGGCACCCACGAGCCCAGTTAATTCTCCCAGCAAGCGTTTGTCTGTTATTTTCCCCCCATTTTGCTGAGGAGAAAACTGAGGCTCAGGGAAGAGAGAGGGAACTTATCTGAGGTTGCGTGGTTAAGAAATAGTGGAGTCAGGATATGAATCGTATCGGCTAGAATTCCCAAAGCTTTTACTAGAAGTTGCCATCTCAATCCTCACCCCCACCCCCCCCACCCCCAGCCCCTGCTGATTTCCTTGATGAGGATTGAGCTGGAATTTTAAAAACATGGTTTGGTCTTCGTGTTTGCCACCCCCCTCACTAGGCTGCCCCCCCCCCCCATAATGACCCTGTTTGCAGGGGTGTTGCTGGCCAGCAAATTTGCTGACCCAGGCAAAAGGAAGAGGGGATGTCATTATGTGGTTGGGAAATGGTGGGGCATTTCGTATGCCACCGATTGAGCATCCCAGGAATTTTGGCAGCCCTCAAGGAAACTAGAGAATGAGCTGCCATCCAGGGCTGTGGCTTCCCCGTCAGTGTGTGAGCATGTTCCCAGCTTGAAAGAAGGACGTTTTGAGTGTCTGCACATAAGAGGCAGTAAGGTAGGGAGAGGGGCTCCCTGGGTAAGGAGAGAGCCCTTGCCAGTGAGGGTGCAGGCCAAGGTTGGCCTGTGGGGCAATCAGGATGAGAGAGGGGCAGGAACTTCCCCCAGGTCACTCAGCTAAGCCAAGATCTACAAACTCTTGGTTCTTGATGCCAGGCTCCAGGCATAACTTGCTGTGTGAAACCAGATGAGTTCTTTCCCCTGGGTCAGTTTTCCTCATCTGTGAAAGGAGGGGGTGATGCAGGGAAGGGAAGGCAGCCATCCAGCACCTGGAGTTCAACCCCACTGCGTGGAACAAGACGCAGAACTACTTACTTCCCCGGGGGCAAGGGATCGGGCCCAGGTAGCTGCCAGCTCCCAGCTGGTTAGGGGCTGTACCAGGAGTGAGAATTCTCCAGCAATGCTTGCAGCTCCATGTGGGCAAAGTCCACACAAGCCCAGGAAATGCTCTCAGGCCAGCTTGTCCCTATAGAGGAACTGTCTCTTCAGGGCATATGATTCCTAAGGTGTCTCCAGGCTCTGACAGGTAAGAATTCATCATCAAGATTCCCACTCAAAGCTTCTGAGTGGCCAAGCCATCAAGGAAGTGATGTGTTGGTACAGCAGGCAGGGTGCAAAATCATCCCTTGTCACTTAGCCCAGGCCTGAGGTTCCCCATCCATGCTTCAGCATGTTGGAGGTGGGTTTTTAAAGTGTCCCCTGGAGCCCCTGGGAGGCAGGTCCTTGGGTACCCCTGAGAAGGGAGGTGCATGAAAAGGATGAACGGAGGAAGGGAGCCTCTGTCTTCTCCACCTCCGGCACCAGGGAAGCCTGGTTTCTTTTTATTTTTTTTCTCAAAGTTATACAACCTCGTGGTTTAAAGAGTCAAACATTTCTAAAAGGCTCCCCTTCCAACCCTTAGATGGCCACTTTCAATTCTTTTAATTGTTTCTTTTAGTATTTACTCCATTTCTCTAAGCAACATGTTTACCAAGCTCATTCTGATTTTTCAGTTTTAAGCATTATTGATTGAGTTTCCACCAAGGAAGGGGATTTGGGTCCCTTGCACCTTGACCCCCTCTTTACCATGCACTATTCCAACCTGCCATCCTCCCAGGTGAGTTAGACTAACTTTTTGTTTTAAAGGTTGTAATTTTTTAAAAACAGTTTTATTCACACACCATACAATCCATCCAAAGTATACAGTCAGTGGCTCTCAGTGTAATTATAGATTTGTGTTTTCATCACCACAATCAATTTGTGAACATTTTCATTACTCCAAAGAGAAAAGTCCTATGCTCTTTATACACCCCTATTATTTACATTTAGCATTGATGTGGTACCTTTGTTACAACTGATGAGGGATATTACAAAATTGCTATTAACTATAATCCATAGTTAGCCTTAGTTGTATTTTTCCCCACATACCACCCTATTATTAACACAACATAATAGTGATGTACAATTATTCTAGTTTATGGAAGAAGATTCTTATGTTTGTACTATTAAACACAGTCATCGTCCACCACAGGGTTCACTGTGTTATTTAGTCCCATGTTCTATCCTCTAGCTTTCCTTCTAGTGACATACACAAGCCTAAACTTCCCCTTTTAACCACAGTCACACCCATAATTCAGCACTGTTAATTACACTCACGAAAATTTGCTACCATCACCTCTATCCATTTCCAAATCTTTACAATCAACCTTATTAAAAATTCTGCACAAATAACACATCAGCTCCCCGTTCTCTATCCTCATTCTATTTCCTGGTAATGTACACTCTAGGTTTGAACTCCATGAGTTTGCTCATTATAATTAATTCACATTAGTGAGACCATACAATTTTTGTCCTCATGCGTCTGACTTATTTCACCCAACATAATGTCTTCAAGATTCATCCATGTTGTCGCATGCATCAGGACTTTATTCCGTCTTACAGCTGAATAATATTCCATCGTAAGTATATACCACAGTTTGTTTACCCACTCGTCAGTTGATAGACACTTCGGTTGTTTCTATCTTTTAGCAATTGTGAATAGTGCCACTGTGAACATCCGTGTACAGATGTCTGTGTCCCTGCTTTCAGTTCTTCTGAGTATATACATAGTAATGGGATTGCTGGATAATACGGCAATTCTATACTTTGCTTCCTGAGGATCCGCCAGGCTGTCTTCCACAGCAGCGGCCCCACTCTGTATCCCCACTAGCAGTGAATAAGTGTTCCTATTTCTCTACATCCTCTCTGGCATGTCTAATTTTCTGTTTTTTAAATAGCCAATCTAGAAGGTGTGGAATGATATCTCATTGTGGTTTTAATTTGGATTTCCCTAATAGCTAGAGATGTTGAACATCTTTTCGTGTGCCATACAGCCATTTGTATTTCTTCTTTGGAAAAATGTCTATTCAAGTCTTTTGCAAATTTTTTAATTGGGTCGCTTGTCTTTTTATTGTTGGGTTGTAGAATTTCTTTATGTATTCTGGATATCAAACCCTTATTGAATACGTGGTTTCCAAATATTTTCCTCCATTGAGTAGGTGGCTGGCCTTTCACATTCTTGACAAAGTCTTTGAAGCACAAAAGTAATATAATTTGAGCAGGTCCCATTTATTTATTATTTCTTTCATTGCTTGTGCTTTGAGTGTAAAGTCTAAGAGACCACTGCCTGCCACACGATCTTGAGATGCTTCCTTAGTCTCTTCCAGAAATTTTATGGTCCTGACTCTTATATTTAGGTCTTTGGATACATTTTGAGTTAACTTTTGTATAAGGTGTGGAGATAGGGGTCCTCTTTCATTCTTTTGGATATGGAATCCAGTTGCTCCCAGAACCATTTGTTGAAGATACTATTCTGTCCCAGTTGAGTGGATTTGGCAGCCTTGTCAAAAGTCAATTGACTATAGATGTGAGGGTCTATTTCTGAACCCTCAATTTTATTTCATTAATCAATATCTGTCTTTATGCCAGTACCATGCTGTTTTGACCCTGCAGCTTTTGTAATATACTTTAAAGCTAGGAAGTGTGAGTCCTCCAACTTCTTTCTTCTTTTTCAAGATATTTTTGGTTATTTGGGGCCCCTTACCCTTCCAAATAAATTTGGTAATTGGCTTTTCTATTTCTGCAAAGTAGGTTGTTGGAATTTTGATTGAAATTGCATTGAAACTGGACTTCAATTTGAGTAGAATCAACATCTTAACTATAGTTGGTCTTCCAATCCATGAATACAGAATGTCCTTCCATTTATTTAGGTTTTCTTTGATTTCTTTTAGCAATGTTTTCTGGTTTTCTGTGTACAGGTCCTTTGTATCTTTGGTTAAATTTATTCCTATACATTTAATTCTTTTAGTTGCTATTGTAAATGGACTTTTTTGGTGTATGATTGTCTCCTCAGATTTCTTATTACAAGTGTATAGAAACACTACTGATTTTTGCATGTAGATCTTGTATCCTGCCACTTTGCTGAAATTGTTTATTAGCTCTAATAGCTTTGTTGTAGATTTTTGAGACTCTCTAATTATAGGATCATGTCATCTGCAAACGGTGAAAGTTTTACTTCTTCATTTCTGATTTGGGTGCCTTTTATTTCTTTTTCTTGCCTAATTGCTCTAGCTGGAACTTACAACACAATGTTTAATAACAGTGGTGACAGTGGGCCTCCTTGTCTTATTTTAGGTCTTAGAGGGAAAACTTTCAGTCTTTTATCATTGTGTGATGTTAGCTTTATCATATTGAGGAAGTTTCCTTCTATTCCTATCTTTTGAAGTGTTTTTAACAGGAAAGGATGCTGGATTTTGTTCAGTGCCTTTACTGCGTCAATCAAGATGATCATGTGGTTTTTCTCCTTTGATTTGTTAATGTGGTATATTAAATTGATTGATTTTCTTGTGTTGAACCACCCTTGCATACCTGGGATAAAACCCACTTGATCTTTTAATGTACTGTTGATTCAATTTGCAAGTATTTTGTTAAGGATTTTTGCATCTATAGTCATTAGAGAAATTGATATGTACTTTTCTTTTAATGGTAGTATCTTTAAAAGGCTTTGGTATTAGGGTCATGTTAGCTTCATAGAATGAGTTAGGTAGTGTTCCCTCCTCTTCAAGTTTTAGAAGAGATTGAGCAGGATTGGTATTAATTCTTCTTAGAATAGTTGGTAGAATTCACCTGTGAAGCCAGAGGGGTTTGATGACTATTTCAATCTCTTTACTTGTGATTGGTTTGTTGAGGTTTTCCATTTCTTGTAGAGTCAGTGTAGGTTGTTTGTGTGTTTATAGGAATTTATCCATTTCATCTGAGTTGTCTAATTTGTTGGTATATAGTTGTTCATAATATCCTCTTATGATCTTTTTATTTCTATGGGGTCCGTGGTAATGACCCCCCCTCATTTCTGATTTTATTTATTGCCATCTTCTCTCTTTTTGTCTTTGTCAGTCTAGCTAAGGGTTTGTCAATTTTATTGATTTTCTCAAAGAACCAACTTCTGGTTTTGTTGATTCTATTTTTTTATTCTCAATTTTATTTATTTCTGCTCTAATCTTTGTTATTTCTTTCCTTCTGCTTGCTTTAGGGTTATTTTGCTGTTCTTTTTCTAGTTCCTCCAGGTGTGCAGTTAGGTCTTTAATTTTAGCTCTTTCTTCTCCTTCTTCTTTTTTTTTGTAAGATAGGTGTTTAAGGCAATAAATATTTCCTTCTCAGCACTGCCTTTGCTGCATCCCATAAGTTTTGATATTTTGTGTTCTCATTTTCATTCATCTCAAGATATTTGCTGATTCCTCTTGTAATTTCTTTTTTGACCCAGTGATTTTTTTGTGAGTGTGTTGTTTATCCTCCATATATTTGTGAATTTTCCAGTTCTCCACCTGTTATTAATTTCCAGCTTCATTCCCTCATGGTCAGAGTGTGCTTTGTATTATTTCAGTCTTTTAAAATTTATTGAGATCTGTTTTGTGACCCAACACCTGGTCTCTCTTGGAGAATAACCCATAGGCACTTGAGGAGACTGTATATCTGCTGTTTTGGGGTGCAATGTTCTACATATGTCTGTTAGGTCTAGTTCATTTAACATATTCATGTTATCTGTTTCCTTATTTATCCTCTGCCTAGATGTTCTATCTACTGATGAGAGTGGTGTGTTGAAATGTACAACTATTATTGTAAAGACATCTATTTCTCCCTTCATTTTTGCCAGTGTTTGCCTCAGGTATTTTGGGGAACCCTGGTTAGGTGCATAACTAGTTATGATTGTTATTTCTTCTTGGTGGATTGCCCCTTTTATTAATATATACTGTCCTTTTTTGTGTCATTTAACAGTTTTGCATTTAAAATCTATTTTGTCCATTATTAGTATAGTTATGCCAGCTCTTTTCTGGTTACTGTTTGCATGGAATATCTTTCTCCAATCTTTCACTTTCAACCTGTTTGTGTCTTTTTGTCTAAGATGAGTCCCTTGTAGACAGCATATAGATGGATCATATATTTTTATCCATTCTTCCAATCTGTGTTTTTTTGATTGGGGAGTTAAATCCATTAACATTCAATGTTATTACTGTGAAGGCAGTACTTACTTCAACCATTTTATCCTTTGGCTTTTATTTGTCATAGCTTATTTTTGTCTTTTTTTTTTTTTTTTTTTTTACCCTTTTAGTTACCCTTACTGATAATTTTCATTTCTACCCTCTTCTGCAAGCTTCTCTCTCCTGTCTTTTCCTTTCAGCCTGCAGAACTCCCTTTAGTATTTCTTGTAGGGCAGGTCTCTTTTTTGATGAACTCTTTCAGTTTCTGTTTGTTTGTGACTATTTAAAAATCTCCCTCATTCTGAAGGACAGTTTTGCCAGATAAGGAATTCTTGGCTTGCAGTTATTCTCTGTCAGTGTCTTAAATATATAATACCACTTCTTTCTTGCCTCTATGTTTTCTTATCAGAAAATAAGAACTTAGTCTTATTGAGTGTCCCTTGTATGAATTGCTTTTCTCTTGCTGCTTTCAGAATTTCTCTTTGTGTTTGGCATTTGAGATTCTGATTAGCATGTGCATTGGAGTAGGTCTATTAGGATTTATTCTGTTTGGAGTACATTGTGCTTCTTGGACATGTACATTTATGTCTTTCATAAGAGTTGGGATATTTTCAGACATTACTTCCTCAAATATTCCTTCTGCCCCCTTTCCCTTCTCTTCTCCTTCAGGGACACCCATGGCACATATATTTGTGCACTTCCTGCTGTCACTCAAATCCCTGAGACCCTGCTTAATTTTTCCATTCTTCACGCCATCTGTTCTTTTGTCTGAAAGACTTTGGATGTCCTATCCTCTAGTTCAGTGATCATTTCTTCTGCCTGTTCAAATCTGCTGTTTTGATGCCTCTAGTTTTTTTTTTAATGCAATTTTATTGACATATATTCACACACCCTACAAGCCATCTGAAATATATAATCACTGGCTGACAGTATCATCACATAGTTGTACATACATCCCCATGATCAAATGTAGAACATTTTCATTACTCCAGAAAAGAAATAAGGATAAAAAAGAAGGCCCAAATCCTCCCATACCTCTTATCTCCCCCCCTCCCCATTATTGACATATAGTATTGGTGTGGTACATTTGTTACTGTTGATGAAAGAGTATTAAAATATTATTATTAACTGCAGTCCATAGTTTACAACAGGTACATTTTTCCCCATATGCCCCTCTTTTATTAACTCCTTGTAATAGTGTCATACATTTGCTCTAGTGCATGAAAGAACTTTTAAATATTTGTACAGTTAATCACAGACATTGTCCACCACAAAAGTCACTGTGTTATACATTCCCAAGTTTTAATCTCCACCTTTCCTTCAGGTTACACATATGACTCTAAACTTCCACCTTCCACCACATTCACACACACGTCATCACTGTTAATTATTCTCACAATATCATGCTACCATCACCTATGTCCACTCCCACATGTTTAAGTTCAACCTAGTTAAATATTCTGCACATATTAAGCAACTGATCTCCATTCTTTAGCCTCATTCTATATCCTAGTAACCTATATATTATTCTGTATTTTATGTCAATGAGTTTACTTATTATAATTTATTTCAGTTAGATCATACCATATTTGTCATGTTGTGTCTGACTTATTTCACTTAACATAATGTCCTCAAGGTTCATCCATGTTGTCACATGCTTCAGGACTTCATTCCTTCTTACTGATAAATAATATTCCATAATACATATATACCACATTTTGTTTATCCATTCATCTATTGATGGACATTTGGGTTGTTTCCATCTTTTGGCAACTGTGAATAATGCTGCTATGAACTTCTGTGTGCAAATGTCTGTTCATATCCCTGTTTTCAAATCTTCTGGGTATATCCCCAGCAGCAGGATTGCCAGCCATAAGGCAACTTTATACTTAGCTTCCTGATAAACTGCCAAACTATCCTACACAGCAACTGGGCCATTTTATATTCCCACCAGCAGTGAATAAGTGTTTCTATTTCTCCACATCCTCTCCAACACTTGTAGTTTTCAGTTTTTTAATAGCGGCCATTCTAGTAGGTGTGAGATGATATCTCATTGTGGTTTTGATTTGCATTTCCCTAATAGCTACTGAAGCTGAGCATCTTTTCATGTGCTTCTTAGTCATCTGTATTTCCTTTTTGGAAAAATATCTATTCATGTCTTTTGCCCATTTTTAAATTGAGTTGTTTGTCTTTTTACTGTTGAGTTGTAGGATTTCTTTATACATTCTGGTTATCAAACCCTTATCAGATATGTGGTTTCCAAATATTTTCTCTCATTGGGTCAGTTGCCTTATCACCCTTTTGACAAAGTCCTTTGAAGCACTGAAGTAATCGTTTTTGAGGAGTTCCCATTATCTATTTTTTCTTTTGTTGTTTGTGCTTTGGGTGTAAAGTCTAAGAGTCTACCACCTATCACTAGATCTTGAAAATGTTTCCCTATGTTTTCTTCTAGGAATTTTTATGGTACTGGTTCTTATATTTAGGTCTTTGATCCATTTTGAGGTAATTTTTTAATAGGGTGTGAGATAGGGGTCCTCTTTCATTCTTTTGGTTATGGCTATCCTGCTCTCCCAACACCATTTATTGAAGATATTATTTCTTCCCAGTTGAGTGGACATGGGAACTTTATAAAAAATCAATTGACCATAGATCTGAGGGTCTATTTCTGAACTTCCAGTTTGATTCCCTTGATTGATATGTCTATCTTTATGCCAGTACCATGCTCTCTAGTGTATTTTTTTTTTTTAATCATCATTTTATTGAGATATATTCACATACCATGCAGTCATACAAAACAAATTGTACTTTCGATTGTTTACAGTACCATTACATAGTTGTACATTCATCACCTAAATCAATCCCTGACACCTTCATTAGCACACACACAAAAATAACAAGAATAATAATTAGAGTGAAAAAGAGCAATTGAAGTAAAAAAGAACACTAGGTACCTTTGTCTGTTTGTTTGCTTCCCCTACTTTTCTACACATCCATCCATAAACTAGACAAAGTGGAGTTTGGTCCTTATGGCATTCCCAATCCCACTGTCACCCCTCATAAGCTACATTTTTATACAACTGTCTTCGAGATTCATGGGTTCTGGGTTGTAGTTTAATAGTTTCAGGTATCCACCACCAGCTACCCCAATTCTTTAGAACCTAAAAAAGGTTGTCTAAAGTGTGCGTAAGAGTGCCCACCAGAGTGATCTCTCGGCTCGTTTTGGAATCTCTCTGCCACTGAAGCTTATTTCATTTCCTTTCACATCCCCCTTTTGGTCAAGAAGATGTTCTCCATCCCACGATGCCGGGTCTACATTCCTCCCCGGGAGTCATATTCCACGTTGCCAGGGAGATTCACTTCCCTGGGTGTCTGATCCCACGTAGGGGGGAGGGCAGTGATTTCACCTTTCAAGTTGGCTTAGCCAGAGAGAGAGGGCCACATCTGAGCAACAAAGAGGCATTCAGGAGGAGACTCTTAGGCACAAATACAGGGAGGCCTAGCCTCTCCTTTGCAGCAACCGTCTTCCCAAGGGTAAAACTTATGGTAGAGGGCTCAACCCATCAAACCACCAGTCCCCTATGTCTGTGGTCATGTTAGCAACCATGGAGGTGGGGTAGGCGAATACCCCTGCATTCTCCACAGGCTCCTCAAGGGGGCACTACATCTTTTTTTTTTTTTCCTTGTTTGTCTTTTTTCTTTTTTTTTTTTTTTTTTTAACTTTCCCTTCTTTTTTAAAATCAACTGTATGAAAAAAAAAGTTAAAAAGAAAACAAACATACAATAAAAGAACATTTCAAAGAGACCATAGCAAGGGAGTAAGAAAAAGACAACTAACCTAAGATAACTGCTTAACTTCCAACATGTTCCTACTTTACCCCAAGAAAGTTACATAATATAGCAACATTTCAGTGAACTTGTTCCTACTACATCCATCAGAAATTAACAGACCATAGTCATTTCTGGGCATCCCCAGAACGTTAAATAGCTTATCTGTTCTTGGATTATTGTTCCCCCTTCCTTAATTGCTCTCTACTGCTAGTTCCCCTACATTCTACATTATAAACCATTTGTTTTACATTTTTCAAAGTTCACATTAGTGGTAGCATATAATATTTCTCTTTTTGTGCCTGGCTTATTTTGCTCAGCATTATGTCTTCAAGGTTCATCCATGTTGTCATATGTTTCACCAGATCGTTCCTTCTTACTGCCGCGTAGTATTCCATCGTGTGTATATACCACATTTTATTTATCCACTCATCTGTTGAAGGACATTTGGGTTGTTTCCATCTCTTGGCAATTGTGAATAATGCTGCTATGAACATTGGCGTGCAGATATCTGTTCGTGTCACTGCTTTCCGATCTTCCGGGTATATACCAAGAAGTGCAATCGCTGGATCGAATGGTAGCTCTATATCTAGTTTTCTAAGGAACTGCCAGACTGACTTCCAGAGTGGCTGATCCATTATACATTCCCACCAACAATGAATAAGAGTTCCAATTTCTCCACATCCCCTCCAGCATTTGTAGTTTCCTGTTTGTTTAATGGCAGCCATTCTAACCGGTGTTAGATGGTATCTCATTGTGGTCTTAATTTGCATCTCTCTAATAGCTAGTGAAGCTGAACATTTTTTCATGTGTTTCTTGGCCATTTGTATTTCCTCTTCAGAGAACTGTCTTTTCATATCTTTTGCCCATTTTATAATTGGGCCGACTGTACTATTGTCATTGAGTTGTAGGATTTCTTTGTATATGCAAGATATCAGTCTTTTGTCAGATACATGGTTTCCAAAAATTTTTTCCCATTGAGTTGGCTGTCTCTTTACCTTTTTGAGAAATTCCTTTGAGGTGCAGAAACTTCTAAGCTTGAGGAGTTCCCATTTATCTATTTTCTCTTTTGTTGCTTGTGCTTTGGGTGTAAAGTCTAGGAAGTGGCCTCCTAATACAAGGTCTTGAAGATGTTTTCCTACATTATCTTCTAGGAGTTTTATGGTACTTTCTTTTATATTGAGATCTTTGGTCCATTTTGAGTTAATTTTTGTGTAGGGGGTGAGGTAGGGGTCCTCTTTCATTCTTTTGGATATGGATATCCAACTCTCCCAGCCCCATTTGTTGAAAAGACCATTATGGCTCAGTTCGGTGACTTTGGGGGCCTTATCAAAGATCAGTCGGCCATAGATCTGAGGGTCTATCTCTGAATTCTCAATTCGATTCCATTGATCTATATGTCTATCTTTGTGCCAGTACCATGCTGTTTTGGCAACTGTGGCTTTATAATAAGCTTCAAAGTCAGGGAGTGTAAGTCCTCCCACTTCGTTTTTCTTTTTTAGAGTGTCTTTAGCAATTCGAGGCATCTTCCCTTTCCAAATAAATTTGATAACTAGCTTTTCCAAGTCTGCAAAGTAGGTTGTTGGAATTTTGATTGGGATTGCATTGAATCTGTAGATGAGTTTGGGTAGAATTGACATCTTAATGACATTTAGCCTTCCTATCCATGAACATGGAATATTTTTCCATCTTTTAAGGTCCCCTTCTATTTCTTTTAGTAGGGTTATGTAGTTTTCTTTGTATAGGTCTTTTACATCTTTGGTTAAGTTTATTCCTAGGTACTTGATTTTTTTAGTTGCTATTGAAAATGGTATCTTTTTCTTGAGTGTCTCTTCAGTTTGTTCATTTCTAGCATATAGAAACATTACTGACTTATGTGCATTAATCTTGTATCCCGCTACTTTGCTAAATTTGTTTATTAGCTCTAGTAGGTGTATCGTTGATTTCTCAGGGTTTTCTAGATATAAGATCATATCATCTGCAAACAATGACAGTTTTACTTCTTCTTTTCCAATTTGGATGCCTTTTATTTCTTTGTCTTGCCGGATTGCCCTGGCTAGCACTTCCAGCACAATGTTGAATAACAGTGGTGACAGCGGGCATCCTTGTCTTGTTCCTGATCTTAGAGGGAAGGCTTTCAGTCTCTCACCATTGAGTACTATGCTGGCTGTGGGTTTTTCATATATGCTCTTTATCATGTTGAGGAAGTTTCCTTCAATTCCTACCTTTTGAAGTGTTTTTATCAAAAAGGGATGTTGGATTTTGTCAAATGCTTTTTCAGCATCTATTGAGATGATCAATTGATTTTTCCCTTTCGAGTTTTTAATGTGTTGTAATACATTGATTGTTTTTCTTATGTTGAACCATCCTTGCATGCCTGGAATGAACCCCACTTGGTCATGGTGTATGATTTTTTTAATGTGTCTTTGGATTCGATTTGCAAGTATTTTGTTGAGGATTTTTGCATCTATATTCATTAGGGAGATTGGCCGGTAGTTTTCCTTTTTTGTAGCATCTTTGCCTGGTTTTGGTATTAGATTGATGTTAGCTTCATAAAATGAGTTAGGTAGTGTTCCATTTTTTTCAATGTTTTGAAAGAGTTTGAGTAAGATTGGTGTCAGTTCTTTCTGGAAAGTTTGGTAGAATTCCCCTGTGAAGCCATCTGGCCCTGGGCATTTATTTGTGGGAAGATTTTTGATGACTGATTGGATCTCTTTGCTTGTGATGGGTTGATTGAGGTCTTCTATTTCTTCTCTGGTCAGTCTAGGTTGTTCATATGTTTCCAGGAAATTGTCCATTTCTTCTACATTATCCAGTTTGTTGCCATACAGTTGTTCATAATATCCTCTTATAATTTTTTTAATTTCTTCAGGATCTGCAGTTATGTCACCTTTTTCATTCATTATTTTGTTTATATGGGTCTTCTCTCTTTTTGATTTTGTCAGTCTAGCTAGGGGCTTGTCAATCTTGTTGATCTTCTCAAAGAACCAACTTTTGGTGATATTTATCCTTTCTATTGTTTTTTTGTTCTCTATGTCATTTATTTCTGCTTTAATCCTTGTTATTTCTTTTCTTGTACTTGGTTTAGGATTGGTTTGCTGTTCATTTTCTAGCTTCTTCAGTTGATCCATTAGTTCTTTGATTTTGGCTCTTTCTTCCTTTTTAATATATGTGTTTAGTGCTATAAATTTCCCCCTTAGCACTGCTTTTGCTGCATCCCATAGGTTTTGGTATGTTGTGTTCTCATTTTCATTCGTCTCTATATATTTAGCAATTTCTCTTGCTATTTCTTCGTTAACCCACTGATTGTTTAGGAGTGTGTTGTTTAACCTCCAGGTATTTGTGAATTTTCTAAGTCTCTGATGGTTATTGACTTCTAATTGTATTCCATTGTGGTCAGAGAATGTGCTTTGAATAATTTCAATCTTTTTAAATTTATTGAGGCTTGTTTTATGTCCCAGCATATGATCTATTCTGGAGAAAGTTCCGTGAGCACTAGAAAAGTATGTGTATCCTGGTGATTTGGGATGTAATGTCCTGTATATGTCTGTTAAATCTAATTCATTTATCAGATTGTTTAGGTTTTCAGTTTCCTTATTGGTCTTCTGTCTGGTTGATCTATCTATAGGAGAGAGTGATGTGTTGAAGTCTCCCACAATTATTGTGGAAACATCAATTGCTTCCTTTAGTTTTGCCAATGTTTCTCTCATGTATTTTGTGGCACCTTGATTGGGTGCATAGACATTTATGATTGTTATTTCTTCTTGCTGAATTGCCCCTTTTATTAGTATGTAGTGGCCTTCTTTGTCTCTCAAAACATCCCTGCATTTAAAGTCTATTTTATCTGAGATTAATATTGCTACACCTGCTTTCTTTTGGCTGTAGCTTGCATGAAATATTTTTTTCCATCCTTTCACTTTCAGTTTCTTTGTGTTCCTGTGTCTAAGATGAGTCTCTTGTATGCAACATATTGATGGTTCATTTTTTTTGATCCATTCTGCGAATCTATATCTTTTAATTGGGGAGTTTAATCCATTTACATTCAACGTTAAAACCGTGAAGGCATTTCTTGAATCGGCCACCTTATCCTTTGGATTATGTTTGCCATATTTTTCCCTCTCTCTATTAATATCCTTTATTGTACCCATACCGAATCTATTTAGTACTGAACCTTTCTCCAAGTCTCTCTGTCCTGTCTTTGTTTCTCTGTCTGTAGGGCTCCCTTTAGTATCTCCAGTAGGGCAGGTCTCTTGTTAGCAAATTCTCTCAGCATTTCTTTGTCTGTGAAAAATTTAAGCTCTCCCTCAAATTTGAAGGAGAGCTTTGCTGGATAAAGTATTCTTGGCTGGAAATTCCTCTCACTCAGAATTTTAAATATATCGTGCCACTGCCTTCTCGCCTCCATGGTGGCTGCTGAGTAGTCACTACTTAGTCTTATGCTGTTTCCTTTGTATGTGGTGAATTGCTTTTCTCTTGCTGCTTTCACAACTTGCTCCTTCTCTTCTATGTTTGACAGTGTGATCAGTATATGTCTCGGAGTGGGTTTATTTGGATTTATTCTATTTGGAGTTCGCTGAGCATTTATGATTTGTGTATTTATGTTGTTTAGGAGATTTGGGAAGTTTTCACCAACAATTTCTTTGAATACTCTTCCTAGACCTTTACCCTTTTCTTCCCCTTCTGGGACACCAATGAGTCTTATATTCGGACGTTTCATATTATCTATCATATCCCTGAGGTCCATTTCGAGTTTTTCAATTTTTTTCCCCATTCTTTCTTTTATGCTTTCATTTTCCATTCTGTCATCTTCCAGGTCACTGATTCGTTGTTCAACTTCCTCTAGTCTTGTACTATGAGTGTCCAGAATCTTTTTAATTTGGTCAACAGTTTCTTTAATTTCCATAAGATCATCCATTTTTTTATTTAGTCTTGCAATGTCTTCTTTATGCTCTTCTAGGGTCTTCTTGATTTCCTTCATATCCCGTACTATGGTCTCATTGTTCATCTTTAGTTCTTTGAGTAGCTGCTCTAGGTGTGTCTCTTCTGGTCTTTTGATTTGGGTGCTTGGGCTTGGGTTATCCATATCGTCTGGTTTTTTCATATGCTTTATAATTTTCTGTTGTTTTTGGCCTCGTGGCATTTGCTGAACTTGATAGGGTTCTTTTAGGGTTTCTAGACCAGTTGAAGTCCTTATCTCTAATTTATCAGATCTACAGCTTCGTGGAGTACACTTTCTCTAACTAACCAGCAGGTGGCGTCCACGAGCCACCTGTTCTCCACAAGCCAGATCTCCCCTGCTTAGCCTTTTTGGTGAGTGGGGGAGTGAGTCTTGTGGGGCCCAATTGGTGTACCAAGCTTGCGTGTGTAGTTGGTGTTGCCTGCCCTGTATGTGGGGCGTGTTTCTGGGCAGTCGGGGAGGGGGGGTGGCCCTAACAATCAAATCTCCCTGATGATCCTAGAGTTTTAAAGCTACTGCAATAGTCTAATCCTTCAGTTCAGTCCTGCCACAGTTTGTCTCTGCCACTGACCCACAAGTCTTTGGTATTGGCGTATGGCTCCTGAGACTTGCAAGTGGGCCCCTCTTCCAGGCTGTGCACCCCGGGTCCTCTGTTGAGGGATGACTGTGCTATGTCACAGGTGAGTGCCGTCCCCCCAGGGCAGTTCTGGGCTGCTGGGCTGTGTTGGGAGGCTCCCAGTCTGCTCAAATGATGGCTGAATAGGGCTCTGTTAATTCACACTGCTCCCCCTTCCCAGCTCTGGGACATTCAGCTGAGGTTGCAGGGAAGGCTAATGTCCACGCCCAGTTTTGTGGTGTGTGCCTGTTATTTGAAGCACTTCCGTCACACTGGGTTGTCTGGGGCAGCTCTGGGCTATGGGGCTGGCGATGGGCAGGAGTGTTTCCTGTCCACCAGGATGGTGGCTGTGAGCGGACACCCCCTTTTTCTTGGGAAGTTGTGTTGTTTAGTGAATTTTCTCAGCCACTGGATTATTGCCTTTTGTCTCAGAGCTCTCTTAGTTCTGCTCTTGACTTGACGTGCCCAAATTTCAATTCTTTGAAGCTTTCTGTATTGAGCTTCTTAGAGTAATTGTGTTAGAAAAAGCAAAAAGGATTTAAAAAAAAAAAAACGGCCCTCCTCAGAGATCTAATGGGTTACTGAAATGCTAATAGACAAAGCAACCAGGGCCATTAAGGAAAGGTGCACAGGGCAGAGAGATCAGCCTTGCTTCGGGATTTGCATATGCGCCTCAAGGCCTGATCTCCGCCCTTCCCCTTTCTGTGTTCACCAGAACTCCAAAAATCCTCTGCTTTTATTTTGGAGTTTTTCGTGTTGTTTTTTTTCTATGCCTGTCTTGTCTCTGCTGGGCTGGCTGCTCTCAGAGTCTCTGGTGTCTGGTCTCAGTCTATCTATGGTTGGAGTTTGAATCAGTAGAATGAGTTTCCGATAAGAGCAGCCACTGCAATTCTCCCTTCTCCTTCCTGGAGCTGACAGCCCCTCCTCCCCCGGGACTGAGCCTGGCAGGGAGGGGCGCGGGTCCCCTGGCTGCAAAAACTTACAGATTTCGCTGATCTCAGCAGTTCCACGTTTTCATGAGTGTTGTATGAAGTATGCCCAAAGACAGATTGCTCTGTGGTGTCCAGTCCACGCAGTTCCTGGCTTTTTACCTACTTTCCTGGAGGAGTAACTAAAACATACAGCTCACCAGTCTGCCATCTTGCCCCGCCTCCTCTCTAGTGTATTTTTAAGCTCTTCTGTTGTGCCTTTCATTCCCATAAATCCTGTTATTTTTTTTGCATGCTTTCAAATTCTTCTTTATGCTCTCCAAGTTTCTTAATATCCTTTATCTCTTTTGTCATATTTTCATTCATCTCAAATTAATTTAGGAGATTAATTTGAACACCATTGATTAGTTGTTTCAAATCCTGTGTCTCATCTGAAGTTTTAATTTGTTCCTTTGGGCCATATCTTCCTGTTTCTTAGTGTGGCTTGTAATTTTTTGCTGGTGTCTAGGCATCTGATTTTCTTGATGAGTTTACTCTGGAGGTCAGTTTCTGTTTCTTGCCTAGGTTTTCTTGGTGATTGGCTTTTTAAAAAAATTTTTTATTCAGATTGTTCACATATACAATTATTCAAAGATCCAAAGTGTACAATCAATTGCCCATGGTACCATCATACAGCTGTGCATCCATTCCAACAATTAATTTTTTTTCCATTTTTAGAACATTTTCATTACTCCAGAAAAGAAATAAAGACAAAGAAAGGAAACTCAAATCCTCCCATACACCTAATCACACCCCCTCCCTTATTGATTCATAGTGTTGGTATAGTACATTTATTACTGTCTATGAAAGAATGTTAAAATACTACTAACTGTGGTATATAGTTTGCAATAGGTATATTTTTCCCCTATATGCCCTTCTATTATTAACTTCTAGTTATAGTGTTATATGTTTGTTCTAGTTCATGAGAGAGATTTCTAATATTTGTACAGTTAATCATGGACACTGCTCACCATAAGATTCACTGTTTTATACATTCCCATCTTTTAACCTCCAACTTTCCTTCTGGTGACATACGTGACTCTGAGCTTCCCCTTTCTGCCACATTCACAGACCATTCAGCACTGTTAGTTATTCTCACAACGTGCTACCATCACCTCTGTCCATTCCCAAATGTTTGAGTTCACCCTAGTTGAACATTCTGCTCATAATATGCAACTGCTCCCCATTCTTTAGCTTTGTTCTATATCCTGGTAACTTATATTTCATATCTATGAGTTTACATATTATAATTAGTTCATATCAGTGAGACCCTGCAATATTTGTCCTTATGTGTGTCTGTCTTATTTCACTCAATACAGTGCCCTCAAGGGTTTTTCATCAACCCATTTTTTTAAAAGACAGTTTTGTTCACACACCATACATTCCGTCCTAAGTAAACAATCTTTGGTTCCCTGAATACTCACGTATTTATGTATTCACCACCATCACCACTATCTATATAAGGACATCTCCATTTCTTCCACAAAGAAGGAGGAAGAGTCAAAGATGGTAGAGAAACAAAAGAAAAAGAAAGAGAGAGAAAAAACATGATAGCTAGGAAGCAACAAAAGGAAAGATAGCATTAAATAAAGTAGAATAAAGAGTCAGACAACATCACCAATGCCAAGAGTCTCATACCCCTCCCCTTTGCCCCCCCCCATATGCATTTAGCTTTGGTATATTGCCTTTGTTACATTAAAGGATGCATAATACAACGTTTCTGTTAATTATAGTATCTAGTTTGCGTTGATTGTATTTCCCCCACAATCCCACCCTACTTTTAACACCCTGCAATATTGACATTCATTTGTTCTCCCTCATGTAAAAACATATTTGTACCTTCTATCACAATTGTTGAGCACCCTAGGTTTCACTGAGTTATACAGTCCCAGTCTTTATCTTTCCTCTTTCCTTCTGGTGTCCCACATGCTCCTAACCTTCCTCTTTCAACCATACTCACAGTCATCTTTGTTCAGTGTACTTATATTGCTGTGCTACTATCTCCCCAAATTGTTTTCCAAATCTCTCACTCTTGTCTTTTCCTTTCTGTCTGTAGTGCTCCCTTTTGTGTTTCCTATAGAGCAGATATCTTGTTCACAAACTCTCTCATTGTCTGTTTGTCAGAGAATATTTTAAGCTCTCCCTCATATTTGAAGGACAGTTTTGACGGATATAGGATTCTTGGTTGGTGGTTTTTCTCTTTCAGTATCTTAAATATATCACCCCACTTCCTTCTTGCCTCCATGGTTTCTGTTGAGAAATCTGCACTTAGCCTTATCAAGCTTCCTTTGTATGTGGTGGCTCACTTTTCTCTTGCTGCTTTTGGGATTCTCTCTTTATTTTTGACGTTTGATAATCTGATTATTAAGTGTCTTGTTGTAGGCCTATTCAGATCTATTCTGTTTGGGGTACACTGCACTTCTTGGATCTGTAATTTTATGTCTTTCATAAGAGATGGAAAATTTTCATTGATTATTTCCTCTATTATTGCTTCTGCCCCCTTTCCCTTCTCTTCTTCTTCTGGGACACTCATGACATGTACATTCCTGCATTTTGTGTTGTCATTCAGTTCCCTGAGATGTTCATATTTTTCCATTCTTTTCTCTATCTGTTCTTTTGTGTGTAGGCTTTCAGGTGTTTTGTTCTCCAGTTCCTGAGGGTTTTCTTCTGCTTCTTGAGATCTGCTGTTGTATGTTTCCATTGTGTCTTTCATCTCTTGTGTTGTGCCTTTCATTTCCACAGATTCTGCCAGTTGGTTTTTGAACTTTCGATTTCTACCTTATGTATGCCCATTCATCTCTTTTGCCATATCTTCCCTAAACTTTTTGAATTGATTTAGCATTAGTTGTTTCAATTCCTATATCTCAGTTCAAGTGTAAGTTTGTTCCTTTTACTGGGCCATAACTTCACTTTTCTTAGTGTAGGTTGTAGTTTTCTGTTGTCTAGGCATCTGGTTTCCTTGGATACCCCAACCAGGTTTTTGCAGACCAGAAGGGGCTCAGGTCTTAGAAGGAGGAAATAGTATCCAGTTTCCCTGAAGGTATGTCTTAGAAGATTGATACACCCTGTGAGGTCTCAAGCCACTGTGCTTTTCTGCCTAGCAGGTGGTGCCTGTCAGCCTGTCACTCCAGAGTGTTGTAAGGAGGTGTGGCCCATGGCTGTTTTCCCCTAGGCTCTGGGGTCTGGTTCTGAATGGAAGGCAGGTAGTAGAGCTTGGCACCACCTCTTTCCTCTTAGGGAAAATACACTCCCTAGGGAGATATCATTTGCATTTGAATAGTCTCTCTGACTCTGCTGTCTCCACCCTTGTCTGGGTCAGAGCAATGGGAACTGAAAATGGCTGAGGCTCTCTCCACTGAGCTGAAAAATGGACAGAAAGACCCTCTTCAGGGCCAATCCACAGCCACCCTCAGTTTCACCCATCGGCCAGAGATAGCACCTGGTCCTCTGGGCTCCCCCTCCCTCCCAGAGAGGTCCTCCAGCTCTCCAAGTTCAGTCATCACCAAAAGCCTCTGTCTGCTTTTTGGGGATTCATAGCTTGTATTGAGCAGTAAACATTTGTTAATTAAAACCTCAGTTGGAGCTGGGTTGAGGTATATTCACTTGTTTAGAGAGTGCTGCTCTCTATCACTGTGAGGCTTTGCAGTTCAGGCTGCCATGGGGGAGGAGCTCTGAGTGCGGGTCCGCAGTTTTTATTCTGCGATCTCGGGCATGCCTTCCAATCTAGGTTGGTGTATGATGTGTGGGCAGTCTCATTTGTCCCCCAGCAGTTATTCCAGATTATTTACTAGTTGTTCCTGGTTGTCTATTAGTTGTTCCAGGGGGGCTAACTAGCTTCTACTTCTCTTCATGCCACCATCTTCTTCAGTGATTGCCTTTTGCAAAGCTCCCTTTGATACTTGGTTCAACTTATTCTAGATCTTTAGATTAGCTTGTATTTAACTGATCAGAGTTTTTTCAGCTCTTATTCATCTGATTCTTGCCCTAGGTATTTGGGACAATTTTTCAGATTGCAATATTTCTGTAATTATTTCACCCTGAGGAGAAAGCTTCTTTTCCCCTGTTTCTCCTCCTGGAATGTTGATCTGTTCTGTTTGTTTTTTATTTTCCTATATATGTTTTTAACACTCTTTTCATTATTTCTAGCAGCTTTTACCTGAAGAGTTAATTCTGTGAGGAGGGTCCTCTGGAGAGGACTTTCCCAAGTCAGTTTTTCCCAGTCAAAACAGGCCCAGGGACCCACAAAGGGGGTGTATATTGGTTCCAAATTGCTGAGGGGAAGAGACCTGGAAGGAAGACAATCTTCTCTTTGAGGGCTCCCTGAATCTGTGCTTTTCTGGCCCATCCAGCAGATGGCATTCTTCAGCCAACTGTTGCCTGCAGTATTAAGGTGGTGCTGTGCCTTTAATTCTCAACTGACTCCACTCCTGCCAGAGGCATTGTTGACACAGAGGCTTCTCACCACCTTTGGCCAGGGCAGGTTGAAACTGTTGCTCAGCTCCCAGACTGTGTGATCTGAATTTCCTAATTAAAAGCTGCAAACTACACTAGGCCATGCCCCCCACCCCTGCCCTTTTCTTGGGGATGAGCTGCCCTTCAGCAAACTGTTCTCTGCTGCTCAATGATGGTACTGCATCTCTCAGTCAACTCTGCTTCCTCCCCTGCTGGGGTGGGGCTGAAATGGAGGCTGCCAGCTGTCCTGGGTGCATTGACACTTAACTCTCCTTAGAGCTGGAAAACAGCAATCTGAATTTGCTAATCAGAAGCCACAATCAGTACCAGCTGTGTCCCTTGTCCTTCCTGGGAAAGAGGACTTCTATTTCCAGCCAAGGGGAGCTCCCCAAGCAGCCTGCCCCACCAGTGGGGGATGGGTACCAGCCTCCATAGTGTGGAGAGATCTACTCACAGATCTTCACCGCAGTTTATCAGTCTTTCCCTTCCGTTCTTCCCTGGGTGGTGCATGGTGTTCTTCTGGTCTCCCCAGTCCCCAAACAGTTGTTTCAGACAGTTCCTGGCTGCTCACTAGCTGCCCTGGAGGATGAACTGAATCCTAGAGCTCCCTATTCTGCTCTCTTGAATCTAAATTAACTTTTAGTGTTTACATTTTCATGGCCAGGTAAATGCTTCTCATAGCTGACTCATATAGTATATTAGGCTTACTTTTTCCTCCTTGCACAGCTTTTTGTTTTTTCTATAGTTGAAATTTGTCTAGTTTATTATTTGCTGTGTAATTTATACTAATCTGTATTCAAATTCTTCACAAGCTGTCTAACTCTCCTCTTAAGAAGTTCAATCACTTCAAGTATTATACCCATTTCTTCTTCTTGGAGTTCTGTCTCCTGGAATCCCCTGACCTACTCCAGTCTGGATTGGTTGCTCTCTAGCTTTGCTGTTCAACTACTAAACTGGGATCTCCCTTCACTATTGTTCTGCATTCTCTTTGCCACTCTTATGTGGAAGCCCCTCTTTTGGGGGGAATCTCATATCTTTTTCTTTCTTAGTTTAACCTTTGTTTTGATGGAGCACATCTTCAAGTAGCTCCCTGAGAAAGGGCACATGGGAATTAGATTTATTTGTGACTGTGTCACATTTGATGATGTTTTTAGTTTAATTTCATACATCAGGAGTAGTTTGGCTGGGTATAGAAATCATGGTTGAAATAATTTTCCCTCAGACTTTGAAGGTATTTCTCCATTTTCTTCTTGCTTCTTGTGCTGCTGTTAATAAGTCCAAAGACATTCTGATTCTCAGTCCCTGAAAATAGCCTGTTGTTTTTCTCTTTAAATCTTTGACAATATTGTCTCCAGTATTCTGAAATTTCACAATGATATGCCCTCACACAGGTCTGTTTTTCTCCATTGTTCTAATCATTCAATTGGTCCTTTCAGTCTGGAACTTCATGGTCATCAATTCTGGGCAGTTTTCATGAATTATTTCTTTGATCATTTTATCCCTTTCCTTTTCACTGTTCTCTCATTCTGTTGGAACTTCTAAAATTTTAAAGAATTCCAAAATTCTTATCCTTTCTAATTTTCTCTTTCTGATTTTAGTCTATTTTCAGGGAGATATCTTCACCTTATACTTTAAATGCCTCTATTGAGTTTGTCATTTCTGTTGTAATAATTTTAATATATACTTTTTGTTTTTAATTATTCAATTTCATAGCTCCCTGTTACTATTGCATAGATGTAATACCTTCTCTTATCTCTCCAAGATAGCAGTTTTAAAAAGATGTCATCTCGCTAAGTAATCTGTCTCCTTCAAGTTCCTTTTTTTTAAATCACTTTACTTTGTCTTGTCTTTCATGGTAGAGGCTTTCCTCATATAGCCAGTGATCCTTAGCTGCTTGTCCCATTTAATAGTAGGGCATTAAATCACCAGTTGGAAGCTGTGGGTAATTGTGTAGGACTGGCTGACTCTGTACTTCAGAGATGGAGTTTGGTTGGGTCATTTCCTTCCTCAATATCATTAGATCTTTTTGTTTACTCTGCTCATATTTCCTAGGGTAGACACTTCTAATTTCCCTGGAAGGTATCTGATGGATCTGGTGTTCTGGAGTAGAGGGGTTGTAAATATATCTACATGATGTTCATTTGAGCCTTCATTTTCAGTATGGTAGCCTCTGACATTTATGTGGCTCATCCCTTCCTATTGAGAGACCCTCTGTCTTTCTCACTCCAGAAAATTAAACCTAAAATATTCTGCTTGGTGGGAGAGAGAAGACCTTGGGGTCTAACTGCTTCCTAAACAGACTTTCACATAGTCCTCCTGTCCTCACAACCCCTTTGCCACCATTTCCAGATATATCCCGGGTGCTGCCAAACCCCGAGTCTTTGAGGTTTTGCAGTGTAAGCTGGGTTGCTTTCTGGCTTTCCTCTATGAGGGGAGTCAGGTCTCTCAGATGTGCCAGAGGCTTCTCATCCAGATGCTTTCCAGATTCCCATGCTTGTTGCTGTTATCTCTTTTCCTGTTCTCTTTGACATTGTAGGTTTAGACCTAAAACAAACACACAACAGCCAACTAACCAACAACACTTTTTGAGTAGGAAGCACAGAGATGAATTCATGCATCCATCCAAAAAGATCCCAGATATATCTTGTCTGTGTTTGGGAAGACTCAATTTTGAAAAGATGCAAATTCTCCCCGAAATTAATTTGTAAATTATGTTAGTGACAACAATTAAAGCCCCGAAAGGATTTTAATGAAATTTGACAGACTTTCTAAAACTCATATAGAAGAGTAAACGACCAAGAAAAGTCAAGCCAATTCTGTACAAAAGGAGAAGGGATGGAGGAGTGACTCTACCTAATATTCCAGATTTAGTGTATGTTATAGTAATGAAGTCACAGAGTTATTGGCATGGATTAGACAATTAGGCCAATGAAACAGAATAAAGAACCCAGAAATTGACTTGGCTCTATATGGTGGATCAGTTGAGATCCCCGCAGAGGACAGACGGCATCCTTGAAAGGTTAACTGGAAAGAGTTTAGTGAAGAGCTCTTCATGGCAGAGTGAGCAGAGTTCAGGGACCCAGCCAGGGATGATGAGGCAACCAGAAACTAGCAGCAACACAGAGCTGTTACCACCAGCCTGAGGGGCAAGGAAAGGAAGATGCTCTAGGAACTGAACAATGTTAGAAGAAGGAACAACTCACAGAAGGAATGCAGACAGCATCCAAACCATGACTGGCCATGCAGGGTGGAAATGAGAGAATAAATGTCCCCATGTCCCTTTTCTCCTTCCCTCCTATCTCCTGCCTGTGCCTCCCACTGACTGAACCCAACTAGAAGCCAGAGGGCAAGGAGATCAGGCAATGCAGGTCGTAGGTGCCTGCAGCAGGGCGAGAAGGATGAAGGGCAGATTCAAAGGGGCGAATAGAGAAATACCCAACTACCCACCAGATACCAGAGGTCCCACACTGCCTTCATCAGACTCCACCCTGCCCTCGGTTCTGAGAATGACATGGCCCCCCATCCCTGCCTTCTTGACTCTTGGGGGTATCACTCTCCACTCCCTGTTTACTGTTGTCCCTGCTTTCAAAAGAATTCTCATTGTCCATCTGTCATTCAGGGTGATCTTTGATAACACACCTCAGCTTTCAACAGCTCCCCATTTCCTACAGGCCAACACTTGTCTTTGGCTCCACCGTCCCAGGTGCAGCCTCACAGACCATGTGTGATATCTCCCGGGTCCCACGCTGCTCCATACCTCTATGACCGTGGCCCCTGCTGTCTTCACCCCCTGGCAGACCTGCCTGCTCCCCTCTCCTGCCTCCTGTCCACTGAGGAGCCACTGTCTCTTGGAAAGCTCTCCTCCTCCAAGCTCCTGGCCCTCTCTGAGTTTTTAGCTGCTTTTATTCCCATGTCTGCCCCTCTCGACTGGTCTGTGAGTTTTCCCAGGACAGGACGTGTGTCCCCACTCCCAGTACAGGTTTGGTGGGACCAGGTGTCCATGAATGCTTGTTGGATGACCAAACTAGGGATTGAACAAGTGCTCCGGCTTTTCCAAAGCTCTGAAGAAGAGGGAGCTCGGGTAGTCGGCCTCAACATTCATTTCATTTCTTCACCTGCTATGTATTGTGCACTTACCATGTGTCAGACCCTGGGCTTGGTGCCAAGATGCATCAGCTAACACAGATGGGACTAGAGTCTTGGGGAACCTTCACTGAACAAGTAACTTCACAAATGATTATTTAACTTGAGTTGTGAAGGCCTCGTGGAAGAAATGACATTTACAGTTAGGAGTGGTGATGTCCCAGTGTATGGGGCGAGTTCTGGGAAGAGTGGGCCTGGTGGTGGGAACGGCAGGGGCAAAGCTCGGAGGAGGGCGAGGTGCTGCCGGTTTCAGGAGCCGACAGGAGGCCATGGGAGCTGGAGGGGGGAAGCTGGGCAGGTTAGGGTGGGGTGGGGGGTGGGGTGCAGCTCTGCCTGGGTGCTGGAGGCAGCCAGAGGTGAGGAGAGTGTGGATAAGGTCTTGGGGTGAGGGTATGACATGATCAGATTTGCATTTTAAAACTTCTCTCTGGAGTAGTTGACAGGGGCCTGAGGGCTGGGGTTGGGGTATCTAGGGTGACCCCCTCACCCCATCCTCTGCTGGTGACTAGTGCTTTTTTTTAATCTTAAAAGGACAATTTATTATCATAAGAAAGTTTGTACAAATGTCTTGTAGAACCCAAGGACAGGCGTCAGGTGGGTACTGATGGGAGATTTGTCCCTGGTTACTCCATTGAGGATCGCCTTCCTCTGCTTCCTGGCCCCCCTGGGCAGGAAACGACCCCCGGTGGCTCCTGAGTTACCCATCCAGCCAAGTGGAGAGAGTGACTGTGTTCTTACTAATTCCTGGCAGGAGAATCTGATTGGCCCAGCTTGGGTTGAAAGCTCCACCTTCATCCAATCAGCTCTGTCTAAGGGTGGGTGGCAGGGCCACGTTGTACAAAGTGGCTGCAGGGGCTTTGTGGTTAAAGTGGGGGGAAGCAGTTCTCATAGGCCAGTCAGCCACTTCAAATTGTGTGGTGACCACCTTTTAAGGCAGCCCTGGGGGCTCCTGGAGTCTGTACCACCCACCCCTGAGGGAAGCCTCTCTCCCCTGAGCCCCGCCCTCCCCCCCCCAGCCCAGGTTCCCCTCAGAGGCCTTCGCCGCCGTGGCCCCACGTCCTTGGGGAACCGGCAGCCTTTACCAGTTACCTGCTCCAGGCCTGCCAGGCTGGGACCCCCCTTGCTGAGTCAGGTCCAGGACTGGTGATTTGGTTTTCTGTCAGAGGGGCCTAATAGCAGGTACCTCACTCCTGTCAGGAGGGCCTGGGCCCATGTTTTCTGAACACTCAGCACAGGGCTTGGCACATGGGAGCAGGTCACTCGCTGAACCGAATCGAAGTAAATTCTCAAGGTTTGGGCAGGAGCCCGTCAACCAGGCAGACCAGGGTTCAAATCCCCGTTCTGCCACTTGGGCCCGGTGCCGTGTCTGTAAATTGGGTAATAAGTGCAGACGTCTCCTAGGGCAGCTGTGCGAATGAGACAAGGTTGTGAGTGGAAAGGACCCAGGCCCCTGCTGCTGGATGCCATAGGCTTTTGGAGTGAGGCAGCAGGGGGTCAGATTGGGGGTTAGATCGCAGCTCTGTCTGCGAGCTGTGGGCCTTGAGCTAGTGCCGTAATCTCTCTGAAGTTTCATCTTCATTTGAGGGTTGGCAAGGGCGGAGGAAGTGTCTGAGGGTGGGGTGGGGAGGAAGGCTAACTGGCAGATGGTTTCAGCAGCGGCCCCAGGGCCCCAGGGATCAGCCCCACAGGCCTCAGACTTGCCAATCAGCCCACCCTGAGAGGCCCCCAGTCCAGGCCAAGGCACCCCTCGGAAAATGGGGTGGAAGCTGTCCCCCAAGCTTCCTGGGGGGCCCGAGGGGAAGTTGCCCCCTCCCCCTTCCCAACTTCCACCCAGCCTCTGCCCCTCAGGCACAGATGTTTGATTTCCCTCTTTCGAGGAAATAGATCAAAGAACCCCATGTCTCCCCAGGGCACCACTCCCTTCACCTTTCACCCACACCATAGCCATCCCTCATCCTCACCTTCACTCGATGACAAAGGCAGCGCCATCTATCCCCATTTAAGGGATGGGAAAACGGAGGCTCTGGCCAGGCAAGTCAATGCCCCCCGAGGGCTGAGGGGCTGCCTGTTTTGGCTGCTCAAGCAAATTCCCTGCAGTGGGTCGGCTTAAACACTGGGAATTTATTTGCTTAAGGTTTTGAGACTAAAAGAAAGTCTGAGTCAAGGCGTTATCAAGGCAATGCTTTCTCCCCAAGACTGTGGCGTTCTGGGACTGCAGTGATCCTTGGTCCTTAGCTTGTCACATGGCAGCGTCTCCTGGTCTCTCCCTTCTCTTCTGGTTCCGTTGAATTTCAGCCTCTGGCTGCCCCCTGTGGCTTTCTCTCTCTCTGTCTGAATTTTATTCTGCTTATAAAGGACTCCAGTAACAAGATTAAGACCCATCCTGACTGGGCTGGGCCATACACACGTAACTGAAGCAGCCTCATCTAAAAGTCCTACTTAAAATGGGTTCACGCCCACAGGAATGGATTGAGTTTAAGAACGTGTTTTCCTGGGTACATACAGCTCCAAACCACCACACTGCCCACCAAAGCCTCTCTTCAGGCCAGGACCCTCTGTCCAGAGCCTTGGGAATAGCCACGTGGCCTCCCCTGCTTTCCTCTCCAAGAGGCAGCCTATGTTTGTGTCCCCTTCCCAGTTACAAGAGTAATGCATGTTTGATGTTGAACAATTGGAGAGAATAGAAAAAGATTTTTTTTTTTTTAATTCTCTCAGTCTTTTAACCAGAGGTAAAAACTTAATATTTTGTTGTCTGTCTTTCTCTTGAGTCACTGTCTATCTTTGTATCTTTCCTTCTTTCTTTTGCTTTCCTCAAATGACATCAGCATACCTAGATTTTCATGACCCTTTTCCCACATGGATAAATACCGTTCTCCAACTGGCATTCTTGCTGTAGGTTCTACGGGCTCTAGGGGGTCTGTGGACCTCTGAAAATTGAGCACAAAATTATGTCAAATGAGAGCACCCGCAGCTTTCATAAAACTCTCAAGGGAGCCTGGAACCCAAATAAAGGTACAGAACCCCTCTTCTGCCTATGATTTTTCAGACTCCCCTCTCCCTGAAAGGGGCTAACTAGACATTGGGCCCACCATGGGGGCAACTGCCAGGCAAATGTGGTCCTGGATGTGGGGACAGGATTCCTTGGTTTTCTGGGAGAGGTTTGGACCCACCTGCATCCGGGGCTTGTGAGAATACAGATGCCCAGACCCACAGCCTGGCTTCTGCTCACTCTGCAGGGAGGACCCTCCAAAGAGCCCCCCAGCTCTACCCTCTTGTGTCTCTAAATGCTTTAAAGGCTCCCTCTGGGTTCGGAGGTGCCTCTGAGTGAGTCAGGTGGCTTCCTGTGTGGTTTCAGGGCAGAGAGCCTGAATGGAAGTATTGCTTTCTTCCACCCACAGGTATTTATTTAGCACCTACTACATTCCAGGCAGCAAACTTGGCCCTGGGGTTCACGGTGAACAAAATAAGACCTCCATCCTCCTGGAGCTGGATCCTAGTGGGGAGGCAGACAACAGCAAATAGGTGTGCTCTGTGCCAAGTGGGATCAGTGTGGGGGAGGCAGGGTGGAGAAAAAGCAGGAAAGGGATAGAGAGGGAGGGAGGGGGCTATCTTAGATAGGTGACAGGGGAGACCACTCTGAGCAGGTGATGTGAGCAGAGAGACCCAAAGAAAAAGAGGCATGACCATAGAAAGTTGGTGGTGGAGGTGCATTCCAGGCTGAGAGCGGATGGCAAGCACTAGGCTGTGTCAGAAACAGTAAGTAAATTCCCTGTTCCCTGTTTTCCCACTGTAATGGGTCAGCTCTGGAGTGTCAAGGGTTAATCTAGCCAGCCCTCAGCTGAGGCCACGGCGGGGATGGGGTGTGAGGGCCCAGCTTGAGATTATTCTGGGCCCAGGGTTGCCAGATTTAGCACATAAAAATACAGGATACCAAACTTTGCACGGGATACACTTATACTAAAAAATGGTTGGTTGTGTAACAAATTCAATTTAACGAGGTGTTCTGTATTTTACCTGGCCACCCTATCTGGGTCTGGGCAGGGAGAAGTGGGCCTCAAAGTGAGCTTCAAGGCGAGCAGAGATTGGTTCCACAGGAGCAGCTGGTGTTCCTTGCAAAAGCACTGGGGCCTGGAGGGCGATGGGGAGCCAAGCAGGATAAAGAACAGGGAGTGGCAGGCTGGGGAACACCTCTCAGAAAAGCTGCTGTGTGCAGGGGAGGAGGGATTTGGGTGTGAGGGGTGATGAGGGGAGAGGGTGGGAGGTATCCAGGCTGTGGCGAGGTCCAGGAGTGGGGTGCAGAGGCCCGAAGCAGGGCAGTGGCTGTGGGGAAGGGGTGAGGGAAGTGGGAGGCATGGAGGCAGCTGAGCTGAGGGTCAGGAATGACTCCTGGGCCTGTGGCCTGGAAAAGGGGGACAGTCATGGGGCACACAGAGGGCAGAGCCTGTTAGGTCTGGGGTAGTGAGGGGTTCAGGTTTGACTCTGCCATGTCCCAGGAGGTCTCTGGAGGCAGGTGGATGTGCAGCTCTGGAGTCCAAGCATTTGGCATCACCCGGCCAGACGTGATGGTGGAAATGTTGAGTGTGACCAGCTGGGGGACGAAGGCAGGACGCTGAGAGCCCAGCAGGAAGGTGAGCTCCAAAAGGGGACTGGGAAGATGGGAGGGGGTTGGAGGAGGGCTTGGTCCAGACTGCCAAGGGGAGGAGCGTGCCTAGAAGGAAGGTGTCTTTAGTGGGAGCAGATGCTGCAGAGGGGCGGAGACGTGGCCTTTGGATTTGGTGACCAGGGCAGTGGTGCAATGTCAGGGAAAGTGGGGGAGGGGAGGGCAGCAGAAACCAGACCATATTCACTTATTCACTCACTCATCCAGGCATTGATTCATTCATCCTTTCAACACGTATTTATTGAGCACCTGCCATGTGGGGACGCAGCCGTGAATGAGGCAGTTGCCTGCCCTCATGGGGCATCGAGTCTAGTGGGGGAGCTGGACAACATGGAAAGTTAACAAGTAAATGTGTGCAGAGTATCAGATGGCAATAATTGGGATAGGGAAAAATAAATCCGTGGAGGGAGGGGGAAGGGTTAGGGGGTCTGGTGGACGGAAGAGAGACAGGAGAGGAGGGAGAAGTTAAGCTGAGAAGGGGAGGAAGGAGTGGGGACGTTGTGGGGAACTGAAAGTGAGGAAGCCCTCACTCAGTGGCTTCTCTTTGAGAAGACAGAGACGGAGCCACCTTCAGAAGAGACTGAGAGAGAGGGAGGGAGAGAGAAGGGGCATGGCAGGGGGCCTGGTTCCAGAAGGGTCAAGGAAGCCAGAATGATGGTGGCTGATGGCTGCGGGGATGGCCCGCATAAAAATATGTGGGAGGGGCCACAGTGCGGTAGCCCAGGCCTGCCTTCTTGTGATTTCCTCAGCAGTGGAGGAGGTGGGGAGGCTGCTTTGAAGCGGTGTGGGGGTGGTGGGGTAGGGGGAGGGGAGGGGAGGGCCGCGAGGCTGTCAGAGATCCCATTTCAGGACCTGGGTCCAGCTTGGGCAGGATGGGGATAGAGGCAGCCAGGGTACCCAGAGGGGAGGGGCTAATGATTTAGGGTGGGTGGTCACCAGACACCAACATCACCCAGGGCAGGGGTGAGGCTTGGGGCAGACAGGAAAATGGTGCCAGGGTCCAGAAGGATTGAGTGTGTGTGGGTGGGGGGGATGGGGAGCAGGGTGGCCCAGAGGGGCAGAGGATTTAAATGGGAGACAGAAAAGGAACTGTCTGGGGCAGCATCTGGAAGCAACCTCACTCTGGATAAAGTAAGCATTAGGCCAAGGGGAGGCAGCTGCGATGGGATTTCAGGGAATGGGGAGCAGAGGAGAGAAAAGGCAGCATTAGGGAGCTGGCCCTGATGTAATCCTGGGGCAACATGGCCCCTATGACAATCATGTGTCCTCCATCCCTCCCCCACCACAACTCCCATTGAGGCCACAGTGGTATTCCAGGAGCAAGAGAGAAATCAAGAGGCTTCCCTTACCTGTTCTGCTGACTGCACATTAAGGCACATCAGTTAAGCCTCTTTCTTGTCTTGAATGTGGTCGAGGTGTCAGACGGACCAGCTGCTGTCTGTTTCCCTCCGTGGTTCTCACTGCGCAGCCAGGCCTCTGGGAAGCCTGGGGAAGGGGCAGGCAGAGCCTTCTCACCCATGGAGCCTGGGCTGCAGCGGAATCCTCAGCCCCGTTGCAGCTGCAGGGGAGGCAAAGTGCCTGGCCCTCTGCTGGTCTACAATCTCCCATGGCTCTCTAGGACCTGCAGCCTCACCTCCACACTCCTCAGCCTCTTTGAGGCCTTCCAGGTAACCCTCTTGCATCTTCTCATCATGCACGTCCCCCACTGGCAGGGATGGAACATGCTCTGCATTTTGTGACCCCAGGTGATTGCTCAAGGGATTCCTCCTCCTAGCAGTCCCTCCCTTCCTTGTGCCCCTTTCTCAATCCTGGGTCCTTCAAGACCCAGCTTCAGTGCCCCTCCTCCTGGAAGTCCCAGCTGCCAATCACTTTCTATTCTCCTGCATTTTTTTTGTAGCCAAGATGTTAGCTTCCAGGCTGTGGGCTCCCCATGGCAACTGGTGCATGGAATTGGCACCGGTAAAGCTTTCATTGAATTTTCTACCCTGTTCACATTTAATTCACATATATTAAGCACCTACTATATGCACATACTCATCCTTCATAGAGATGTGGTGATGTCAGTATCAGGAAACTGAGGTGAGAGGCTAAGGGCACCCTGTAGTCAAATGGCCACAAGTATCAGAGCTGGGAATACACTGAGCCCTTTCTGAGTTCAGAATCCGGGTCTTTCCATCCAATCCTTTGTCCTTCCAGCTGGAGCATCTTGTGACTCTTCTGTCAAACTGGCTCTGGAAGGCAAGAGAGAGGAGTAGCCTGCAGTTTCCACATTGACTTTGATTTTAACCCACTCTTCTTTACTACAGGCATACTTTGTTTTATTGCATTTCACTTTTTGCCACTTGCAGATATTATGTTTTTTTTTTTTTTAACATATTGAAGGTTTGTGGCAACCCTGGGTCGATCAAGTCTACTGGTGCTATTTTTCCAATAGTGTGTGCTCACTTTGTTTCTCTGTGTCACATTTTGGTAATTGTCATAATACTTCAAACATTTTCATTATTATCGTATCTGTTTGGTGACCTGTGATCAGTGATCTTTGTGTTACAATTGTAATCATTTTGGGGCGCCATGAACCGCACCCATATAAGATACCTCCTTATTGCCTGAGACACAACAGTATTGAAATTAGGCCAATTAATAACTCTACAGTGGCCTCTAAGTGTTCAAGTGAAAGGAAGGGCCCTACATCTCTCAAAAAAGTTTAAATCAAAAGCTAGGAATGATTAAGCTCAGTGAGGAAGGCATTTTGAAAGCTGAGATAGGCTGAAAGCTAGGCCTCTTGACCAGTTAGCCAAGTCTGAATGCAAAGGAAAAGTTCCTGAAGGAAATTAAAAGTGCTACTGCAGGGAACACATGAATAAGAAAGTGAAACAGACTTATTGCTGATATGGAGAAAGTTTTAGTGGTCTGGATAGAAGATCAAACCAGCCACAACACACCCTTAAGCCAAAGCCTATCCAGAGCAAGGCCCTAACTTTGCAATTCTTTGAAGTCTGAAAGAGGTAAGGAGGATGCAGAAGAAAAGTTTGAAGCTAACAGAGGTTGGTACCCGAGGTTTAAGGAAAGAAGCCATGCCCATAACACAAAAGTACAAGATGAAGCAGCAAGTGCTGATGTGGAAGCTGCAGCAAGTTGTCCAGAAGATCTAGCTAGGATAAACACATTTTAAATGTAGAGACAACAGACTTAAGTTGGAAGAAGATGCCATCTAGGACTTTCCATAGCTAGAGAGGAGAAGTCAATGCCTGGCTTCAAAACTTCCAAGGACAGGCTGAGTCTCTTGTTAGGGGCTAAGGTAACTGGTGACTTGAAGTTGAAGCCAGTGTTCATTTACCATCCCCCAAATCCTAGGGCCCTTAAGAATTATGCTAAATCGACTCTGCCTGGGCCCTATAACTGGAACGATAAAGCCTAGATGATAGTGCATCTGTTTGCCACATAGCTACTGAATATTTGAAGCCTACTGTTGAGACCTACTGCTCAGAAAAATGATCCCTTTCAGAATATTACTGCTCATTGACAATTCATCTGGTCACCCAATAGCTCTCTCTGATGGAGATGTACATGAGATTAATGTTTTTTTTTCATGCCTGTCAACACAACATCCATTCTGTAGCCCATGGATCAAGGAATCATTTTGACTTTCAAGTCTTATTATTTAAGAAATACATTTTATAATGCTTAGCTTCCATACACAGTGATTCCTCTGAAAGATCTGGGCAAAGTAAATTGAAAACCTTATAGAAAGGATTCACCATTCTAGGTGCCATTAAGAACATTTGTGATTCATGGGAGGAGGTCAAAATATCAACATTAACAGGAGTTTGGAAGAAATTGATTTCAACTCTCATGGATGACTTTGAGGGTTTCAGTGGAGGAAGTGACTGCAGATGTGGTGGAAATAGCAAGAAAACTAGAATTAGAAGTGAAGCTTGAAGCTGTGACTGAATTGCTGCAATCTCATGATAAAACTTGAAAGGATGAGGAGTTGCTTCTATGGATGAGCAAAGAAAGGGGTTTCTTGAGGTAGAATCTACTCCTGGAGAAGATGATGTGAACACTGTTGAAATGACAACAAAGGATTTAGAATATTATATAAACTTAGTTGCTAAAACAGCAGCAGGGTTTGAGAGAATTTTTGAGAGAAGTTCTACTATGGGTAAAATGTTATCAAACAGCATCGCATGCTACAGAGAAATCTTTCATGAAAGGGAGAGTCAATCAATGTGGCAAACTTCATTGTTGTCTTATTGTAAGAAACTGCCACCAGACACTCAAGCCTTCAGCAGCCACCAAACAGCCATCCACACGGAGGCAAGACTCGCCAACAACAAAAAGATTACTACTTGCTGAAGGCTCACACGATGATTAGCATTTTTAATCAATACAGTATTTTTAAATTAAGGCATGTACATTGCTTTTTTAGACATAATGCTATTGCACACGTAAAAGACTGCAGTATAGGTAAGCATAACTTTTACACGCATTGGGAAGCCAAAAACATTTGTGACTCACTTTATTGTGATATTTGCTTTATTGCAGTGTTCTGGAACCAAACCTGCAATATATCTGAGGTATGCCTGTTTTATTATTTTTCTTGTAACAAAAGAAATTTGTGCTCAGGGCTGCCTGTCACTTCTAGTGCTCTTTCTGTGACACTCCTTTGCCTATGTTCTGGGTAGATTCCCTGAGGCAGAGGACGGGGAAGTCATCTGGGCCATCCCCCTCCCTTCAGGTACAGAACTGTCTCAGCAACAGTTCACCCTGAAATCCCAGGACTGATTCTCATTGGCCTGGCTTGGGTCATGTGCTCTTCCTTAAACCAATGAATGGGGAGGGGGATCCAGTACTCTGATTGGCCAGGCCTGGGTCACATGCTCCTGGAGGCAGAGAATGGTGCCATTCCCACTCAGACTACATGGACTGAAAGTGTGTGTATGTGGGGGATTGGTGAACCCATAGGAGAATAAAGGTGCTATTTACAGAAGTGAAAATGGGTAGAGGCATGGACAGACACAAAGTTCCACTCATAAATCAAACCTCTCTTCCTGGGGACTGGGTGTGTGCTCAAGTCTTGCAGGGGAGAGGGCAAGTCTCTCCTTCCTTCCCTGGGAGGTGGTGAGTAGGGGGAGGATGAGTGGGGAGTAGCTAGAGAGGACCAGGGACCAGATCCTGTAGGACCTGAGCCCATCCTCAGGATTTTGTCTTCTCTTTCCAGGGTGGTGGGAGCCACTGGAGGATTTTGAGCAGAGGAGTGCCATGATCTGACTTGTGACTTTTGGTGACCCTCACGTTAAGTGTAGACTATAGGGGCAAGTGTGGCAACAGGGAGACCCTGAGGAGGCTCCTACAATAATCCAAGCTGGAGATGACGGTAGCTGGACCAGGGTGGAAGCAGTGGAGGTGGAGAGAAACGGTCACAAATATTTTGAAGCCAACAGGACCTCTTGACAGACTACATGAGGGGAGAGAAAGCGGAATCAAGGATGACACCGAGGTTTTCCGACTGGGCGAGTGGAGGAAGATGAAATTAGCATTACCTGAGAAGGGGAAAACTGGGAGGCAGGCTTGGGGGAGAATAATCAAGAGTTTGTTTTTGGTCATGATCTACTTGGGATGCCAAGTGAAGATGCCTGGGTGCAGTTGGATTTGAGCCTGGAGGTCAAAGGAGGTCATCAAGGAGGGAGGTGATCAGTGGTGGAAACTATTTAAAGACCTGGGACAGAACAGTGAGCGGGGGTAGATGACATGGCCTGTGGCTCGATTTCAAGTCTCATCTCTGTGAAGTCACCCAACTAACCCCCTTATAGCTATGGTTTCATTGACTACTAATAATCCCATGAGGTTGGCAGGAATTATTATACTTTACAGATGAGAAGACAGAGCTTCAGAGAGGTTAAGTGACTTGCCCAAGGCTACACAGTGAGCCTAGGCCTTAGTCTGAAAACAAAAAAGTGGGATGTCAGCAAGGAAGAGGGAAGCAGTTTTATCAGGCAGGATAAGGGCATGTGACAGAAAAGCCAACTCAGTTTCAAACTGGCTGAAACAAAACAAAGCAAAATAAATAGGCAATAAAAGTATTGGTTCATGGAACTGAAAAGGGTTTTTGCTTCAGTCACAGCTAGATTCAGGGGCTCAAAGGATGGCGTCAGAAATTCTCTCTCTGTCTCTCAACTCGGATTTCCTCTGCTTTAGCTGCATCTCAGAAAGGCTTTTCTGACTCCATGTCGAAGGTGGTCACCACGTGTCAGGACAACTGGATAATCAAGCAAAAGAAAAAAGTTGGACCCCTACCTCATACCATATGCAAAAATTAACTCCAAAATGGATCAGTGACCTAATATAAGAGCTACAACTACAAAACTATTAGAAGAAAGCATAGGAGTAACTCTCTATTAGACCTTGGATTAGGCAGTGGATTCTTAAATTTGGCACCAAAAGTATGAGCAACAAAAGAAAAAAAATAGATAAATTGAACTTCATAAATATTAAAAATGTGTGTGCACCAAAAGACATTATCAAGAAAGTGAACAAACAACTGAATGGGGGAAAATATTTGCAAATCATTTGTTTTGTAAGGGTTTAGTACCTAGAATATATAAGGAACTCTTACAATTCCACAGCTAAAAGACAACCCAATTTAAAAATGGGCAAAGGATTTGAATAGACATTTCTCCAAAGAAGACATACAAATGAAAATAAGCACATGAAAAGATGTTCAACATCATTGGTCATTACAGAGAATGCAAATCAAAAGCACAATGAAATAACACTTCATATCCACTAAGAGGCTATGATAATTTAAAAAAAATAACAACGGAAAATAACAAGTGTTGATAAGAATGGAGAGAACTAGGAACCCTCATTCTTTGCTGTTGGGAATGTAAAATGGTACAATGGCTGTGAAAAACAATTTGGTGGTTCCTCAAAAAATTAAACATAGATTCGGCGATTTCACTCCTAGATATATATGTAAGGGAAATGAAAACATAAGTCTGCACAGAAATTTGTACACGAATGTTCACAGCAGCATTATTTACCATAGACAAAAGGTGGAAACAACCCAGATGCCCATCAACAGATGAATGGATAAACAAATTGTGGCATATCCATGCAATGGAATCTTATTCAACCATAAAAAGAAATGAAGTACTGACATATGCTACAACATGGATGAACCTGGAAAACATTATGCTATGTGAAAGTAGCCAGCCACAAAAGGTCACATCGTGGTATGATTCCTTTTATATGAAACACCCAGAATAGACAAATCCATAGAGACAGAAAACAGATTAGTGGTTGCCAGGGGATGAGGGGAGAGAGGAATGGGGAGTGATTACTTAATGGTTTCGGGGCATTCTTCTGAGGGTGGGAGATGAAAAGTTTTGAAACTAGAGAGAGCTGGTGGTTGCACAGCAGCATGAGTACACTAAGTGCCACCGAACTGTACACTTTAAAATGGTTAATTGTATGTTGTGGGAATATCAACTCAATGAAGAAAAAAGAAAAAGGTGGTCACCATCAGCTTAGTTTTCATTCTATTAACTTCTACCCCTAAAAGCTTAGGGTGGGGGTCAGTCCTCCCACCCCCAGAACCATGGAGGGAGCATCGGGGAGGGGCAGGTCCTCACGGGAAAATCTAGCTGTTGTTTTCAAAGGAAGGGAGGATGGAGGGTGGGGGTGCCCCAACAAAGGAGGAGAGCTGGTGTGTAGGATGAGGGGCTGCCCAGAAGATAGTTCTGGTGTCAGGGAGCATGGTTTTCTGTGACCCTCCTCCTCCTCCTTCCTCCCTTTACTCTGCCAGCCCTAGGAAGCAATCCCAATACTCCTCACCTTCCCCTAAGTGCGTGCTGGATGATATAAAAATCCATCCCAGGCAATCAAGGGCTTGATTTCTACTTCTGGTTTGGTCGCTGGCTCCTGCTCTCCCTTCCAGCCACTTGGGCTCCTTGCTACTTCTGGATATGCTCTGCCCAGTCCACTCTGGGCCTTTGCTCGTGCCATTTCCTCTCCCTGCAATGCTCTCCTTACCATCTCCACATGCTGCCATCCTGCAACCCTGCCAGCCTGCAAAGGGGACCACATTGCACTGGAATTGGCTGCTTGTGGGCCTGTCTTGCCCACTTTCCTGGGAGCTCCTAGAGGGCAAGGAACACGCTTTTCTCTGTGTCCACAGCCCCTAGCCCAGGCAGATAGGCAGGAAATATTGGATGAATAAATGCATGATGAATGAATGACTGAACTGTAATTGAATGATGGAAGGGAGAGAGTGAAGGAGGGAGCGGGGTAGAGAAGAAGGGAAGGAAGGAAGGAATGAAGGAACGAAGGAAAGAAGGGAGGGAAGGCGGGAGGGAAGCCCAGTTCAAATACTGTCCTTCTCTTGGGAGCCTCCCGGAGTCCGTGCTCTAAAGCCTAAGGTAGGTGATTTTTATTCCATTTCTGGATGTACTGCCTTATCTCTCGTTTCTATGATTCCAGGAAATATGTTCCTGGAATCATTTCTCTCTTTTCTAAATCATTTCTATTATTTCTAACTCATTTCTCCCTGCTTCCCCATCCTCTTCCCACACCCTCCCTGGCCCTTTGGGCATACAAAGGGCTTACTAACTAACCAGTGACTTAAAAGGCCTTGTAAACCTATCTGTGTCCACCTCCCAGGAGGATCAGTGTTTTTCCACTGAATAGGGGAAGGTGTAAATCCATGTTCTCTAACAGGGGAACTGGGGCATAAAGGAAGAATGGAGAGGGTGAAGGCAGACAGGCTTCTGAGTTCTCCAGAGAAGACGGGGGCAAGGGACATTTGTGGACGGCCTGCTGTGTGCCGGGCTTCATACGCACCTGAGTTTGCTTCCCCGGTGGCCCTGTGAGACGTGCATTAGACTTGGAACTGCACAGACGGGAGTTTTGAGGCAATTTTGTGGTCTCCACTCCCACTTGGCTCCAACCAGCCTGCCCTCCCCACCTCCACCTTGTCCAGGGCAGCAGGAGGAGGCCCAGCTTTGGGGTCAGACAGAACTTTGGTGGTGTGCTGGAGCTGATGTGTGCTGCCTGCTATGAGCTTACACGAGGCAATTGGAAAATATTTGGGAATTTTGCATGTCCATTGTTGGTAGATTGACATTGGCTTTAGTGGGAGTATTTACACCACAGAAATTGGCAAACACTAAAATTGGGGCTTTTTTTTTTTGAGTCAGCTTATTAACACACCACTGCCTGGGCTTCAATTCTAGCCATGTTTCTTAGCAGCTGTGCAACTTTTATCTTAACACTTCACCTCTCTGAACCTCGGTTTCCCTACCTGTACAATTTTGAGGTCCTCAAACTTTCCCTCTGCTACTCTCTGTCTTGCCAGCTCTCCTTTTCCCATCCTACCTCTTTCCATCTACCTCTCTCCATCACTCCACCAGCTACTCCTGATGCTTTCTACACTGAGTCACCCAACCAAACACCCTCTCTGTTTGGTCTCTTTCTTTCTGATTCTTTGTCCTATGGGCATGTTTTCCTTCATATTTCCATCTGAAGATTTCTCTATCTCTACTTTTCTTGAACTCTTCCTCCTGCCCTCTCAAGAAACATTTCAAAGTCTGTTTAAAAAACAACACGGCAAGTAACTTTACAGTTTTTTTTTTTTTTTTTGAGAACAGGACGTGAGAAGACCATGTTGAATTTCCTGTGTGAAGTGATGTGTGGGCTTTCTGAGCAAAACAAGGGTCAGGCTGTGGTCCTGGAGAAGCCAATGCCAAGATCATCTGGAATCAGGCCTCAGACAGTGCAGCCCATGGGGTGCCCAGGCCACTCCTGCCCTCCCTGGGGACAGGTTTTCCAGACATGTGCTGGGAGAGGGCTGGGACCGGCACAGAATGTTCCACCACACACCGCAGTCGCGCCCCATTTACCCGGTCCCTCACCACAGGCCTAGAGGGGGCCCTACCAAGCCAGACCCTGCTCCCCACTCCCTGCTGTGGGCATGACTGGGTGAGTCATCCCCCTTCTCTGAGCCTCAGTTTCCTCACCTGAACGATGGTGGGACTAATTGCAGGTAACACACCCAGCAGAATGTGCTGAAGTAACATGAGTTATCTGTCCAAACAGGGAAAGAGGGGAAGGGAGGTGTTCCCTGTAAATACTAAGTGAAGTAGTCTCCCATTACATGGTAAAACCGTGATTAATTGAACTTCTCTTGATGGAAACTTCCAATAACTGGGTGTTGGGCCTTAGGCAAGTTACCTAAGCTATTTGTGCCTCAGTTTCCTAAACTGTGAAGTGGGGTTTATAATAGGACCCACCTTATAGGAGCACTGCAAGGATTAAATGAGCTATTACTATTATCAATTATTTACACATCCCTTTCCGACAGGTGACCTTTCAAGATGAAATTTAAGGAGGCCTCTGAGGGGAGCCATCTCTGAACATCGCCTTTCCGAGGCATCTGCCTTTGAGGAGCTGTTCCACCTGCCGCAAGGCTCTGAACTCTCCGTGGTACCTCAGGGCCCTCGTCTCTAATTTGGGGGAGTAACGGTCCCCCACCCAATGGGTGGGTGTGAAGCTCGCGGGCAACGCTTGAAAACCAAGCCGCCTCCATTACCAGCGCTTCTCCCACTGGTGGCGCTGTAGAGTCCCGGGGTGAGCCTGGCCACGCCCCTTTCTCCAGGGGCGGTACCAGAATTCTGGTCACGGTGATTGGTTTGGGGCTGGGCATGTGACTTAAGCTGGGCCAATGAGAGCACGACTCAGGATGCAGGCATCCCGGGGACGTGATGGTTGACGTGTGCTGAGCGCCTCCGGAGTGCCATGCTTGGTGTTCTAAGCAAGTTTGTGTGTGATTTCAGTGACGCTTCGCAGCATTGTTTTTCCCGTTTTCCACATGGGGAAACAGGAGTCAGAAGCCTGATTTCTGGTCCTGGTTCAACCTCTGACTCTGTCTGTGATCCTAGGGAAGTCCTCTCATTTATGTATTCCAGGAACATTCATTGAGTGTGTTGGGGAATAATAATGGCTAACATCTAGGCACTTCAGGACAGAGAGAAATGCTGTTATTCCTATTTGGCAGGTAGGGAAACTGAGGCACCAAAAGTTCATGCAGCTACTAAGGAGTAGAGCTGCATTTTGAACCCAGTTGTCTTAATTTATGTCCATGCCCTTAAACTATTAAGTTAAGTGTGCCATCTCTGCTGAGCAGGGGCAGCGTCCCACCCTCATGAAGCAAGGGTTGTTAGGGTGATGGTTCCAGGCCTGTGAGCCCGTTTCCCAGAAGGTTCTAGTTTTAAGAAAGCAGGGTGGGCTGTGTCCTGGAGCTGGGAATCCCTGTCCTGACCTCCCTTACTGATGACCCTGGACATCGTGGCTGCTCCTTGAGCCTCGGTTTCCCTAGCTATGGATGTAAGGGGTTCTCAAAGAAGCTGCTCCAAGCTCTTTCCACTTGCTGGGATGAAATGGGCTCTTGGCATGCCCCACCCCTGTCCTCGTCCTGTCCTTTCCTCCCCTCCCCTGGGCCTGACCCTTCCTCTGGGGGCTTGCTCTTAGAAACAGTGGGCCATAGATCTCCTTGCCTCCCTCTTCTAGTCGGGAGAGGCAGACAGACGGGGCAGGTGAGATCCAAAGGTCCCGGGTTCGTACAGATCCACTGCCCACCAGCCACGCAAGCCTGTCTGGGCTGTGGAAAGGCAGGCTTTTTCTATTGATCCATGTCGTCAGCATGGGGAAGGCAGCTGTTCTCCCAATCTGGAATCGATGTAACCCAACCTAGCAGATGGGGGTGGAGGGTTCAGAGCCAGGAAATAGTTGCCCTTGAGTTTGGGAAACACAGGCCAAGGCCACCAGACAGGGTTTGCTTGGGGTTTGCTTTAGGGGTTAGCTGGCATGGTTGGGCTGCAGAGCATGCTGGGAAGCCCCAGCCTGCGGGGAGGAAGATGCCTGAGTCATGGGCTTCTCCCAGGCTCAGGGCCAGCTTAGATGCTTTGGCAACTTTATACTTCATCTCATCAGCCCCTGACTCTGAATATGGTGAGTGGTCTGGTGGTGCAGGTGTGACAGTCTTGGGCTGGGATCATCAATGGGTCCTAGCCCCTGCTGTGACACTGATCTGCTGTGCAGCATTGGGCAAGTTCCTGCCCCTCTCTGGGCCTCAGATTCTCCAGAAGTCAAAGCAGAGTTCAGACCAGTGGTCATAAGGATGGTCCAGCCCTGCCCTCAATGATTGTGGTGACAGTGTTGCTTCTTGTCTGGACAGGTTGCACTCCCCATTGAGGGCTCATTGGGAGGTCACAGCCCTGTCATGACATAACTGGCCCATTTCACTTGCTGGTCCTTGCCATCCACATTCCTAAATCCCACCCATCCCCACACACTCCTACCCGCTCCAGGCAAGTTCCCTGTAAAGGGCCTGGTGATACTCAAGAGGAGGCTGTAGCTCACCATGGGGTCAGGAACTGGGTCTGTGGTTCTCTCTGTGGGGCTGGGGCTGGCGCCCAGGAACCTCTGCTGGGCTTCCAGACAGGGTCCTTGTGGTGGCCCCTGGAGCTGGGATCTGGTATTTTCTGGGGCTAGGAGTAATGGACTGGGGTTCTGGGATGGGTCCTAAGTTCTGGACACTCCCTGATCTTTGGCCCTTAATGTCACCATCTGCACAAGGGGTACAGTGGGCTGGAGAAGCTTTAAGGGCCCTTTCTAGACTGCTAATGTTCTCATGTGCTCTCTTTGCTCTCTATATTTTCTAGACTTTCCCCTCTCTGCTCCCACCTTCTCTCTTCCTTGCTGCTGCTCCCTTCTTGGCATCTCCCCACCACCACCCCTGCCTCGCATCCCACCTGTTTAATCCTCATTGTCTCTTGACCCAGACTGGACCTTCTCTCCTCCCTCCCTCCCACCCTTCACCTGCCTCTATTGCCTTCCCCCCCTTTTCCTTCTGTCAAGACTCTATCCATCCTTCAATGTCGTGTCTGCCATGGTACTGGGCGTGTCCCCCTCAGAGCTCCCACAGCACTGGCTAGAGCCTCTCCCACCCTGCAGGCCTGGGTACCATTTGGGGTGGCCCCTCACAATAGGGGGATCACTCCATAGAGGCTGGGGGCACTCCCAAACCCAGAGAGACAATGAGGTCCCTGAGGACAGGGACTAGGTTTTCTTCTTCATCATCTTCCTCAAGGTGAAGAAAAGTAGCTGCTTAATATTGACGTGCTTGATGGAATCAGGCTGCGGTGCCCTTTGAAGGGAGAGTGTGGAATAGCTTGTTTGCTTTTGGGTTTGGTTAAAGAGGAATGAACTGGACTGAGAGGTTTTATCCTAAACCAAGTGGACTTGACTTGAGTTAGATGGGCTTCAGCCACCTGGGCTGGGTTAAGCTGGGTTATTTGGCCTCAGTTGGGTTAGGTTGGCTAAACTGAGTTAGATTGGCTTGGTTAGTAGGGTGGGACTGGATTAGTTAGATTGGACTGGTTAGGTGAAGTGGCTATTTAGTTGAATTGGGTTGGGTTATTTGGATTGGGAGAGCTGGGTTGGCTTGAGGTAGGTAAATTGGGTTGGTTTGAGCTAGCTGAGCTGACTTTGTTTGGGTTAGTTTAGTAGAGTTGGATGAGTTGGATTGGTTTGGGCTGGTTTAGTTGTATTTGGCTGATTAATTGGAGTCAGCTAGGTTATTTGTTTTAAGTTGCTGAGATGAGTTGTGTTGGCCGAGTTTGGCTAGATCAGTTGGGTTGAGCTAATTAGTTGAGTAGGCTGTATTAGGTAGGTTGGGCTAGCCTACTTGGGTTGGGCTGGTTGGTTGAGTTAGGCTTGGTTAGTTGGTTAGGTGATTGGTTTGGGCTGGGTTGGGCAGGGTTAGTTGGGGAGAGCCAGTGGGATGGGATAGGTCATTTGGGTTTCTAGAACTGGGCTAGCTTAGATTGGTTGGGTTAGTTGGTTTGTCTGTGTAGAATAGGTTGGCTTAGTGGGCTGGATTATGGGATGGCCTGGCCTGGCCTGGGTTCCGGGTTGGCTGGGGGATAGCCACAGTGTTCTGAGTTCTGCTTAGTCTCCAGTTCTGAGCCAGGGCGGGTGGGGGCTGGTGGATGCCTTGGCCACAAATAGCTGTGGGGAACACAAACAGTTTGGTCTTCAAAGACCTCAGTGGTGGCGGCTGTAACTTTCCACCCGGCCCCAGCAAGCACGTCTCTGGGCCTTGTGTTCGGGCCCAGCTGCTGCTTCCTTTGTGAGCAAACCACAAGGTGGGGGGCGGGAGAGGTGGGGAGCATGGGGTCTCTGAGCCTCTCATCTACAGGATCCTGGAAGGCAGCAAGTCTTGCCAGGCATCCTCCAACTGAGACACCAGGTGCTTTCTGCTAACGAGAAAGAAAGAGACCCCGGGATGGGCGAGCAGAGCATTCCCCTCCCTGCGGCAGCCCTGGCATGGCCGATGTGCCAGGACTGGCAGGGGTGGGTGAGACCAGGAAGGATTGTGGGGAGGCAGGAGCGGAAGTGGGGGTGATGGTTTAAATTACAAGCCTGTAGAGCTCGTGGGGTCTCTGGGACCTTGGTTTTGGCACTACTGTGATGGTAGTTGGGCCAGATGTTCATTCATTCATTCAAAAAATTATTTCTTGAGCACTCACTGAGCAAAAAGACCTGATATGCAGGAGTCAAAGGAGGGAGAGCTGGCAATGGCTGCAGAGACAGGCTAAGGCTTCCTGAGGGGCTGTGTACCACCCCTATTGCCCATTTCCTCACTCTCTCTGCTCAGCTGCTTCTTTTCCTCCTTTGAAGGCAGATCAGACCCCTCCTGTGCCCAGAGTAGGTATGCCCTGTGGGCAGAGGCGCAGTGGTGGCCAAGCCCAAAGAGCAGAGCCTGGCAGTCACGGCCCAGCCCCTCCTGGCTTCCCTGTTGCTAGCCTTGCACTGCACCCCACCTTCCCACAATGCCCCTTGTCCCTGGGAAGGCAGAGCAGGTTAACAAGTGTAAGCCCCCACTTTACAGATGGGGAAATTGGGACCCAGAGTTTGGGAGTGACTTGCCTAGGGCACACAGCACATTGGAGGCAGAGCCAGGACTCAAGTCCAGATGTCCTGCTTCCCCATGCCAGGAGCAGTCGCATGGCTCAGCGGAAAGTCCTTGAGTTTGGGATTCAAACAGCCCTAGGCTTGCTACTTACATCTGTGGGCCCTTGAACAAGGGTCTTAATCTCTCAACTTCAGTTTCCTCTAGGGCACTGATTCTCAACCCTGGGTGATTTTGTCCCTCAGGGGACACTTAGCAATGTCTGAAGACATTTTTGGTGTCCCAACTGGGGGTGCAACAGGCTTCTAGGAAGTAGAGGCCAGAGATGCTGCTAAACATCCTATAGGGCACAGGACAGTCCCCACACAACAAAGGATTATCCATCCCAAAATATCGATAGTGCTGTGGTGGAGCAACTCTGTTCCACTGGCCAGCTGTCCCAGTTTGCCTGGGACAAGGCATTCCCTGGGACAAGGGACTTTTAGTGTTAGACCTGGGACAGTCTGGGGTAAACCAGCCTGGTTGGTCACCGTAGTTTCCTTCTCTGTAAAACGGGGTGTCACTACCCCCTCACAGCATTGCCATGAAGCTTATGGGAGACTCTATGCTGAGGGCAGAGTACAGTGCCAGGCACAGAGTTGGCACTCAGTAAACCAGAATGGGTGCCAGATGCATGATGCTTACCATGCTCTGTCTTCCTGCAGATCTGTGCTCCAGCGTTTCCCTGGAGGGCCCTGTTTTCCCATCCTCTGTGCCTGGCACAGCTTCCAAGTTCCCAGACTAAGCTCCTCCGGGAAGCCGTCTCTGACGGGACAGTGGATCACAGACCTCTCCCTCCTCTGACTTCCCCCCACCCCGCTGTCGGTCCTGCCTGTGGAGCACTGGCTCATCTCATGTCCTGTTTAGCCTGTTTAGCTGTCAGGTGTCCCGAGGGTTGAGGGTCTTTCTTCTTCCCAGGTACTTCAACTCATTTTCCTGGAATTACCAGATTCTTCACTCATGCCCCAACTAGACTGAGAGTCCCCAAGGGCAGGGGCTGTGTCAGGTGTATCTCTGTGCCCTGATGCCCAACCCAGGGCTTGGCACAGAGGAGCAAGAGCAAACTTCCACTGGATACATTTCTGGTGCTTTTCTCAGGTGACAGGTGCCACCTTTGAGCTCTGGAGACACTGTCTTCTCTGCTTGTCACTCTAGCCCATCAGGCCTGGTGCCGTGCTGAGTACATGGTAGAGACCCTGGTGGGACTGGAGACCAGGACAGAGCTCTGCTGCAGAGTTCTTTCAGCCATGAGGATTGTCAGCAGTGAAGTCAGTAATGTGGCAAGAGGTTTGCAATAAACTAAGTGAAAAAGATGTGTGCATCGTGGTAAATTACATTCATTTGAAGGACATGTTTTCTTGACTTGAAATTGCACTTTGGCTAGAAGAGCCGTTCAACCAAGATGGTGGTGTAAGACACTCCCCAGGGTGCCATTCCCTCACAGAATCTTTGAACAACTAGCAAAAACTGGCAGAGCCATCTTCCTCAAAATTCCAGGAAACGGTTACAGGGTTGCAGTAACTAGGCAAGTGCCCAACTAAGAAAGTGCAGCTTTGAAAATGGCAGGAGAAGCTCGTGGTGCCCCTTCTGGTCCCTCTCCAGTCCCTCCCCAGCATGGTGTGGAGCCAGCCTGTGCTCCCACTTGGGTCCCTGGTCCTGTTCTGGAGGGAGCAGGACCTGTGTGTATACTGGGATATGTCAGTGCCAATCTATGGGGTGACAGCCTGAAAGACTGGTCCTGGGGGATCCTCTTGCCCTGCAGGCAGAAGCAGCTTGCAGACTGCTAAAGCTGTGTAAGAAACAACAAAGTGAAGCAGCCTGGGGCAAAGGACTACCTGCATTAAGTCACGCAATAGAGCACCCAGGAAGGGGAGAAAGTCTATTTCATAGGGAGTAGAGGAGGCATTTGAATTGCTGTAAGTGGGGGAATTCTTAAGACCATGAACAAACAAAAGCCCAGGACAAGACACAGGCTCAGAAAGGACAGAGAGGACCCTGCACTTCACATTCTCCTTGGGCTGATCTTCTTGACAGAAGGGTTAAGCTCTGAAGGAGAGCATTTGCCAAGACAGAGCCAATTTGCAAAGACCCTGAAAGATGTTTCTGCCTTGGTTTGTTTTTGTTAGCTCCTGGCATTCAAGGAAATTTCTGTTATATTGCTAGCTGGATACAAACTTAAAGAATACACAGCTCAGGGACTAAATCCCAGAGTTAACACTTCAAAATATTGAAAGGTACAGTATGTAACAAGATTTTGCAAGATAGGTAAAGAAAAAGGAAACAATGGCTCATCTAAAGGAACAAGATAAAAATCCAGAAACCATCAATGAAGAAGACCACACTTTTGATATAACGGATAAAGACTAAAGAACTAAAGGATATCAGGAAAACCATGATTGAACAATATGAGAGTCTCCATAAAGAGATAAAATTTTTTAAAGGGAAGCAAACAGAAATGCTGGAGTTGAAGACCACAATGAATGAAATGAAAAATTCCCTAGAGGGTTTCAATAGCACATTGGAACTGGCAGAAGAAAGAAGCAGTGAACTCAAATACAAGAAACTGAAATGATTCAGACTGAGAACAGAAAGAAAGAAGAATTTAAAAAAGTGAACAGAGACCTGTGGGACACCATCAAGTGTACCAATATACACATTATAGGAGTCCCAGAAGGAGACGAAAGAGAGAAAAGTATACCGATATACACATTATAGGAGTCCCAGAAGGAGAAGAAAGAAAGGGGCAGAAGGAAGATTCAAAGAAATAACAGCAGTAAACTTCCCAAATTTAATGAAAATCATGAATATGCACATTCAAGAAGTCCAATGACCCCCAAACAGAATAAACATAAAGAAAACCATGGCCAGACATATAGTAATGAAACTTGAATGCCAAGGACAAGGAGAGATTCTGAAAGCTCTAAGGGAGTTTCGAAAAGATTAAGTGCTGATTTCTCATCAGAAACCATGGAGACAAGAAGGCATTGGGATGAATATTTAAAGTGTTGAAAGAAAACATTGCCCATCAAGAATTTTTATGTCCAGCAAGACTTTTTTTCAAAAATAAGGGAGACTAATTGTTAAATTGCACTTGGAAAGTTATCACTTATATGTAAATATGTTATGTTCCACAATAAAAAAAAAAGAGGGAGGGATTAAGACATTCCTAGATAAACAAAATCTGAGGGAATTCATCACCACTAGATCTGCCCTACAAACAATGCTATAGGGAGTTCTGATTGAAAGGAAAGGATACTGGACAGTGGATTAAAGCAACATGAAGAAATAAAGCCTCCAGTAGAGGTAACCATGTGTGTGATTACAAATGCCAGTACTATTGTATTGTATTTTTTACTATTTTACTCCACTTTTTACTTCTTACAGGTTGAAAAATGCAATTGCATGAAAAGTAATGATAAACCTATGGTTTTGGACATATGATGTGCAAAGATATAATTTTTAGTATGTACAACAAAAATGTGGGGGTGGGGGACAGAGGAGTAGAGGAATGGTATATGTGTATGCTGTTGACTTAAAAGTTGGTGTCAAATCAAACATGATTGTTATAGATTTAGGAGGTTAAATTGAAGCCCCATGGTAACCACAAAGAAAATATATAAAAATATATACAGAAAGAAATGAGAAGTGACTCAAATGATACACTACAAAAGATCAAATAAATATGGAAGTAGGCATTAATGGAAAAATTGAGAGCCAAAAATGTTTGAGATTTACAAAGACCAAATAGCAAGATGGCAGTAGAAAGTCCTACATTATCAGTTGTTATTTTAAATGTAACTGGATTAAACTCTCCAATCAAAAGGCAGAGATTGGCAGAAGGGATGAAAAAGCATGATGCAGCTATATGCTGTTTATAAGAGACTCACCTTAAATTCAAAAACATAAGTAGGTTGAAAGTGAAAGGATGCAAAAATACATACCTTGTCACTAGCAACCAAAAGAAAACTATGGTAGCTATACTAATATCAGATAAAACAGACTTTAAAAACAGTTTCAAAAACTGATATGAGGAACAAAGAAAGTCACTATATACTGATAAAGGGGTTAATTCAACAAGAACACTAAACAGTTATAAATTTATATGAACCTAACAGCAGAGCCCCAAAATATATGAAGCAAATATTAACAGATTTGAAAGGAGAAATAGGTGGGCTCTTATGTTAATGTTAAGAGACTTCAGTGCACCTCTTTCAATGCACCTAGACAGAGGTTAATAAGGAAATATATGATTTGAACAACACTAAAACCGACAAGACCTAACAGACATATAAAGCACACTTTACCCAACAGCAGCAGAATTCACATTGTTCTCTAGTGCACATGGATCTTCTTTGGGATTGATCTTATCTTAGGTCACAAAACAAGTCTTAATAAATTAAAAAATACTGAAATCATACAGTGTATCTTCTCCAACTACAATGGAATGAAGCTAGGACTCAATAACAAAGGGAGAACTGGAAAATTCACAAATATGTGGAAATTAAACAGTGCACTCTTAAACAACCAATGGGTCAAAGAAGAAAGCGCTAGGGGAATTAGAAAATATCTTGAGGCAAGTGAAAATGAAAACACAGAATACAAAAACGTATGGGATGCAACAAAGACAGTGCTGAGAGGGAAATTTCTAGCTCTGTGTGCACACATTAAAAAAGAAGAAAGACCTCAAATCAGAGACCTAACCTCACATCTAGAGGGTCTAGAAGAAGAGGAGCAAACTAAACCCAAAGCTAGTAGAAGGAAGAAATAACAAAGACTAGAGTGATACAAATGAAACAGAGACTGAAAAAACAATAGCAAGAATCAACAAAACCAAAGAAAAAAAGAGAGGGGACACAAATAACTAAAATCAGAAATGAAAAGGTGATATTTCTATCAACCCCACAGTAATAAAAAGGATTATTAGAAGATACTATGAACAATTGTATGCCAATAAATTAGATAACCAACATGAAATAGACAAATTCCTAGAAACAAGCTACCTACACTGACTCAAGAAGAAATACAAGATTTCAACAGACCAATGACTAGTAAACAGATTGACTCAATAATGAGAAACCTCCCAACAAGGAAAAGCCCAGGACCAGATGGCTTCATTGGTAAATATTCCAAATATTCCAAGCAGAATTGACACCAATCATGCTCAAGTTCTTAAAAAAAAAAAAAAAAAAAAGAAGAGGGAACACCCTAACTCCCTCTGTGAGGCCAACCAGAATACCAAACCAAGAGATACCACAAGAAAAGAAAATTACAGACAGATATCCCTTGTGAATATAGATGCGAAAATCCTCAATAAAATACTAGCAATCTGAATCCAAAAGCACATTAAAATAATTGTATGCCATGATCAAGTGGAATTTATCCCAGTTATGGAAGGGTGTTCAGGATAAGAAAATCATTAATGTAATATACCACAGTAATAGGACAAAGAAAAAAAACATGTGATCAGCCTAATAAATGCAGAAAAGGTATTTGAGAAAATCTAGCACCTTTCTTGATAAATTATTGAGAAAACTAGGAATAGAAGGAAACTTCTTCAACATGATAAAGGGCATATGTGAAAACCCCACAGCTAACATCATACTCTGGTGAAAGACTGAGAGCTTTCCCTCTAAGATCAGGAGAAAGACAGGGATGCCCACTGTCAACGCTGTTATTCAGTATTGTACTGGATGGTCTAACCAGAGCAATTAGGCTAGAACAAGACATAGAAGACACCCAAACTGGAAAGGAAGAAGTAAAACTTTCCCTAATTGCAGATGACATTATCTTATATACAGAAAATCCTGAAAAATCCACAGCAAAGCTACTAAAGTTAAAAAACAGATTTAGCAAAGTTACATGGTTCAAGATCAATGTGCAAAAATCAATAGTGTTTCTATACTCTAGTAATGAACAATCTGAAGAGGAAATCAAGAAAAAAATCCTATTTACAAGAACAAATAAAAGAATCAAATTTCTAGGAATAAATTTAGCCAAGAATGTAAAGGACATATACACAGAAAACTATAAAATATTGCTAGAAGAATGCAAAGAAAACCTAAATAAATGGAAGGGCATTCTGTGTTCATGGATTGGAAGATTAAATAGTATTAAGATGTCAGTTCTACTCAAAGCAATTTACAGATTCAATGTAATCCCAATCAAAATTCCAACAGCCTAATTTGCAGAAATGGAAAAGCCAATCATCAAATTTAAATGGAAGGGAAAAGGGCCCCAGATAGCCAAAAACATTTGGAAAGAGAAGAACAAATTTGGAGGACTCACACTTCCTGATTTTAAAACTTATTACAGAACACTAGAGGAAGCAATGCAGAGGGGTGGAAAATGGCAGAGCTGCAGATGTTACTAGACGAGGAGATCCCATCTGGCAAGAGGGTGCTGATAGCGAGTTACCAGAAGTTGACTCGAGTGGCTGACTACTGTGAGAACAACTACATACAGGCTACAGACAAGAGAAAAGCTTTAGAAGAGACCAAAGCCTACACAATCCAATCCCTAGCTAGTGTTGCTGATCAAATAAATGCACTGGCCAACAATGTACTCCAGCTGCTGGACATCCAAGCCTCTCAGCTTCGGACAATGGAGTCTTCCATCAATCATGTCTCGCAGATGGTGGACATTCATAAAGAGAAGGTGGCTCGAAGAGAGATTGGTATTTTGACAACAAATAAAAATACATCAAGAACTCACAAAATAATAGCACCTGCAAATACGGAGCACACTGTGAGGTGTATCTGGAAACCTATTGACTATACAGTTTTGGATGATGTGGGCCACAGTGTCAAGCATGGGAATAACCAGCCTGCAAGAACTGGCACACTGTCAAGAACAAATCCTCCTACTCAGAAACCACCAAGTCCTCCCATGTCAGGCCGGGGAACACTGGGAGGGAATACTCCTTACAAAACCCTGGAACCTGGTAAACTCCCAACAGTTCCTAATGACTACGTGAAGAGACGTGCAAGGCTTGGAAGTCAGCACAGTGCAGGCAGGACAGCCTCTTCAAATCAGAGACGGAGGACACACGGTGGAAGTAGGGAGGAAGTGGAAGCCAGGAGAACAGCGGAAGCAGTGTTATTGGCATTCCCATCGCTGTGCCTACACCTTCCCCCCCTTCGGTTGGACCAGCAGCCCTGGGCTCCACTCCCGGCTCCCAGTGCGGCACAATGACCAGGCAGATGTCTTGGCACAGCTCTACCACCTCTTCGGCCTCCTCCGGGATACAGACAGACTCCCTCTGTGACCGCCCAGCTTTCTGCTCAGCCTCATGTTAACGGAGGTCCACTTTATTCTCAAAATTCAATTTCTATTGCTCCGCCCCCTCCCCTTATGCCCCAGTTGACTCCACAGATTCCTCTCACAGGCTTTGTGGCCAGGGTGCAGGAAAACATTGCCGATAGTCCAACTCCACCCCCACCACTCCACCAGAAGACATTCCCATGTTTGATGATTCTCCACCTCCGCCACCACCACCCCCAGTGGATTAGGAAGATGAGGAGGCTGCGGTAGTTCAGTATAATGATCCATGTGCAGACAGAGATCGTGCCTGGGCCCCTAATAATTACATTGAGAAAGTTGTTGCAATATACGATTATACAAAAGAGAAGGATGATGAGTTGTCCTTTATGGAGGGTCTGTTCCCTGGGAACTATGTTGAATCAATCATGCACTATACTGATTAAACTTTTTTGCTTTTAAAGTAGATTATTATTACTCAGTCATACTGTGGGACTCTTATGGTTAATGGAATTGTCTTAATATGTTTTAAAATGTGCCCATATTTTCAGGACATACTGTTTTATTGGTATCTTTGAATGTCTTCACATAAGCATAAATCTTTGAGGCAGTTTGTGTATTGCTAAACAGCATTTTTTAAAAGAGGCTGCCCAGAAGTGATTATGCTTATGTATTTACTTACTAACTGTTAACTTTATGACCAGCCTAAATATGGGGAAGTGGGGTATATAAATATTTAATGAATCTTGATTCAGATTGTCCCATTATATCTAACACAGTTACTAACACTGTCAGGCTAATATTAAAATGCTGGTGCTGGTCAAACTTTTCATTTAGATTCTCTCATTCTACAACTATACTGTTTGTTTAAAGCATGCAGACAAATTTATGTATTGAAATATACTTTAAAAAATCCAAGATGCTTCCAATTTGTTAATATTTTACCTGGAGTACTCATCCTTGTCTCTAAATGAATTGAGTCTCTAAGACCTTCATGTGAAACAAAACAAACACAAAAGCATGATCTGTAATGTAATTTGTATCTAAGTTTTTTAATGAGTGAATTTGAATTATAATTTTTTCCATTCATAAATATGTAAGTGAACCAAAGGTCTTTGTCCTTTCCTTCACTGGTTTGGTTTAAAAAAAAAAAAAAAGATACTGATTTATTGCAGAATTTAAAAAAAAGCAAAAAATTATTACAAAGCCACAGTAATAAAAACAGCATGATACTGGCACAGGACAGACATATGGACCAATGGTATTGATGTGAGAGTTCAGAAATCAACCCTCACATATATGGCCAATTGATTTTTAACAAGGGTACCAAATCCTCTCAATTGGGAAAGAATAGTCTCTTCAACAAAAGGTGTTGGGAAAACTGGGTTTCCATATGCAAAAGAATGAAGGTGGACCCCTACCTCACACCATATACAAAAATTAACTTAAAATGGATCGAAGACCTAAATATTAGAACCAAAACCATAAAATTCCTAGAAGAAAACATAGGGAAGCATCATCAGGACTTTGTGTTAGGCAGTGGTTTCTTAGACTTTATACCAAAAGCATAAGCAGCAAAAGAAAAAATAGATAAATGGGACTTCATCAAAATAAATTTTATACATCAAAGGACTTCATCAGGAAAGTAGAAAGACAACCTACAGAATGGGAAAAAATATTTAGAAACCACATATCCAATAAGGGTTTAATATCTAGAATATATAAAGAAACCCTACAACCCATCAAAAAATGGGTAAAAGACTTGAAACAACATTTCTCTAAAGAATATATACAAATGGCCAAAAAGCACCTGAAAAGATGTTCAACATCATTAACCATTAGAGAAATTCAAGTCAAAACCACAATGGGATACCACTTAATTGTGGCTAGAATGGCTAATATTTTTTATAAAACAAAAATAAGTGTTGGAGAGGATGTGAAGAAATAGGAACACTCATTCATTTTTGGTGGAAATGTAAAATGGTGCAGCTGCTGTGGAAAACAATTCGGCAGTTCTTCATGAAGTTAAGAACAGAATTACCACAAGACCTGGCAATCCCACTGCTAGGTATATTCCCAAAAGAATTGAAAGCAGGGACTTGAACAGATATTTGTAAGCTGATGTTCATTGGGGCATTATTCATATTTGTCAAAAGACAGAAGCAACCCACATGTCTATCAGCAGATGAATGGATAAACAAAATACCGTACATACATACAAAGGAATAGTATTCAGCCATAAAAAGGAATGAAGTTCTGATACATGCCTCAACATGGGTGAACCTTGAAGACATCGTGTTGAGTGAAATAAGCCAGACACAAAAGACAAATATTGTATGATCTCACTGATTTGAAATAATTAGAACAAGAAAATTAGAGTCGGAAACTAGAATACAGGTTACCAGGGGAAAGGTGAGAGTAGGGAGTGGGGAGTTAATGTTTAATGGGTATGGAATTTCTGTTTGGGATGATGGAAACATTTTAGTAATGGATGATGGTGATGGTACAACAACATTGTGAATGTAATTAACAGCACTGAATTATATAATTGAATGTGGTTAAGGGGGGGTTGAATTTTAGGTTGTATATATAAGAATAGAAAATTTAAAGCAAACATAGGACTATAAAAACAAATAGTGAACATAATGTATATTATGAACTATAATTAATAGCTTAATTATAATAATATTGTTTCATCAATTGTAGTAAGGGTACCACACTAATGCAAAGTGTTAATAATGGGGAAAACTGTGTGTGGGAGGGAGGTATATGTGAGCTCTGTATTTTTTGCATGATTTTTTGTAAACCTACACCATCGCCAATAAAAAAAAAAGGTGGGTGGGAGGCTTTGGCTGTTGACATCAGAAGATGATGGACATTGGCAGGAACTGTCTCTACCTGAAGGGGGTCTGAGGGGGGAGGTCAGACCTGCAGGAGCCTTCTCTGACTGTCACTACCCTGCAGTGTACCCTTGGGTCACGTTCCTTCTCTGGTATCACCTTGCTCATCTCTAGAATGTACCTCCTTTGTTCTGTCACCGCATTGCATGGGTGAGGAAACAGGGTACTGGGGTCCATCTGACTGCTCTGGAGCCTCCAGGGCAGCCTGCTTGACCCAAGGTGGAACTTTCTGGATGCATCTCCCCCAAAGGTGGACACTGAGTGGAGAAAGCCTACAACTGGAGTTCAGGCAGATCTGGCTTGGAATCCCAACACTGCTGCTCATTAGCCGTGTAGACTCTGTCTGGCCTGTTAACCTCACAGAGCCTTGATTGTCCCATCTGTGAACTGGGGCTGCAGTAGTTGTTCCGAGGGTTGGTGATGAAGGTAGAGCCTGCTACAAAACAGGTGCCTAGTGCATGTTTGCTTCCAGTGTTGAGCTGCAGGCTCTGGCCCAACTTTCCCAGCTGTCTTATGGTCTGATGGTCAGAGTCTAGGTTTTAGAGACAAGCAGATTTGGGTTGCATCCTGTTGACAAGTCCCTCAACCTGAACCTCAGCTTCCTCATCTGTGAAATGGGACAACAGCTCCATACCTCCCTGCGTGTTTGGGAGGCTTACACGGGAGAATGGGGGCAATGAGGCAGAATGGTTCTGGCTCTGTTACTCAGGTGATTTGCTTGACCTCCCTGGGCCTCTGTCTCCACGTCTGTAAACTGGGGAGAGTAGCCATACCTCTTTGCAGGCTTGTTGGGAGGACCCGGTGAGATAATGCCACCAGGAGCCTGACTCGGGAGGCCTAGCTCAGGTGGGTGCTCAGTGTGCATCAGCCGCCTCTGATTACCAAACCCCTGGTGCGAGGAGGTGCCCAGGGAACTTGAATCCCACTCCCCTTCCTTTTCTATCCTGATGCTCCCCTGCCCTCCAGCTCCCTCCTCCCAGGCTCTCCCAGCGGCCACCGAGAGAGGTTCCTGCCACCCAACAGAGACCCACCTCTGTTCTCGGCACCTTTGAACACCCTAGTACCCCGTCACTTCTGCCCTGGGACCCTCCCTATCCCCACTTTGGCCACTGCCTGCCATGCCCACTGGGAGACAAGGTGAGCTTCTCTGCCCAGGCTTGGGTTGGGCCGGGTTGGATTTATTTACTCTTTGCCAAGGCTGGTTTTTCTCTCACTGGGGTGAAGACCTCCTGGTTGCCCATATTTCCTGCCTGGGTTTTCCTGCCCCACCCTGAGCCCCTCCACCCTTGCCACAGGCTCTTCCTCCACCTACCCTCCCTGGCCACCAGAAATCAGCTCAGGAACCTCCCAGGGCCCCTCAGGTCCTCCCTAGCAGGGAGTTGCGCCCGTGGGCAGCCAGTGCAGGCTGTGGTCGCCCTTTGGCCCTGATGGCAAGGCCGCAGACTACACAGCAGGCAGCAGTTACAGAACACAGCAGAGCCACTGTCCGGCCGGGTCTAGCCGGGCAACTCCATCTACAAAGAGATGCTTTCTGCTTCAGACACCCCCGTCCCATTGTCAGAGGCGAGCATCCTGGATTTGGCCGGGAGTTGGGGCTGTGGCACACCCCACAAATCATGGGCATTGGGTCCGCTCTGTGGTGGACTGTCAACCCAAGATGATTTTTCCCAATTCCAGCCATTCCGGTAACTACTTCATGCCTTTTCTTCTTCTAAATTAACACCACACATACTGTTTCTTGCTTAATATATTTTTAAACACATTATTACTCTTTTTACTTCAAGCTTAGCCTCATCCTAAGAAGTTCTATCTGTTAAACCACAGGTTGAATCACTAGAGATGTTTCCCCCTAAAACATATTAAATTACCATGAAAATAGCAAATGCTGGTCAGTGTATGGCCTATTATGTGGTTCTTGGAGAACAATGCACAGGGTGGTCAATATGGGAGGATCCCCTGGCGCATCTCTTCTTCAGCCCCTGAGATGACACAGCCTGTCCCCTTCTGAGCCATCCACAACAGCAGGAATGCTGATGGTTAGTTAACGTTGTGAGAATTCACTGGGACCTGAGCTCAGCTTTGCCCAGCAATTATGAGTACCCAGTTGAGCTGCAAAGTCCGGCTTGGCTTAGCCCGGGAGGTAGGACAAATAATAATAGCCCCATACATTAGCACAGCACTTTACAGTTTGCAGAGCCCATTCTCAAATCCTGGGTTCACCATGGCCAGCTGAAGACTACATGGCCAAAAAGGATAGGGTTGAGATTGATGGTCAAAGTTATAGAATGTTTAGCTGGGAAGGTCTAAAGTTTGTCTGGTCTTGTGTTTCCCAGAGGGTGGTCTATGAGATGACGATTTTAAGTGTGGTTCCTAAATTTCAATATTGGTCTTGATTTCCAACTGATGGGGCACTGAGCCGCAGAGTGAGAAAGGAATGCTCTTTTCCATCTTGTTCATGTCTTTGATGACCATCAAGGCAAAAGTCTCAGGTCCTGGAACGTCTTTATCACCTGTCCAATACCTGCTAATCTCCCACCTAAGGCAAGGGTCTCAGAGCCAGAGGCTTCAGCAGACAATAGGATCTAGTTGGAATTTTAAAATGTTTGTGGAAGGCAGAATTCTAAGATGGTCCCTCAAAGACCCTCACCTCCCCACAGTGTACACCCTGTGTAATCCCCTCCCCTTAAATGTGGGCAACCCTGGTGGCTATGATGTGTTATCACTCCTGTGGTAAAGTTACCCGTCAATTGACTTTTAGTTAATCCAAAGGGAATGCATCCTTGGTGGGCCTGACCTAATCAGAGGAGCCTTTAAGAGCAGGTGGCGTGTCAGAGAGATGGGCTCCCGCCGGCCTAGGAGAAAGCGAATAACCATGTTGTGCACTGCCTCTGGGGACCACGTGGCAAGGAACTGTGGGTGGCCTCTTAGAGCTGAGGGCGGTCCCTGGCCAACAGTTAGCAAGAAAATGGGGACCTCAGCCATTCAGCTACAAGGAACTGAATTCTGCCACCAACCAGTGGAGCTGGAAGAGGACCCCAAACAAAGGTTATAGATTGTAGCTCCAGCCAACAGTTTGATTTCAGCCCGGTGAGAATCTGAGCAGAGGCCCCAGCTAACCTGACCTACAGAAACTGTGCGATGATAAAGGTGCATGGTTTTAAGCTGCTAAATTTGTGGAGCAATAGGAAAGTGATGTTTTGCTTTCCTTGTATTTATTTTTGCAGGTATTCGATATTGGTTTTCTATTTAGTAGCAATATAATGTTTCCTTATAATTTTTAGAAACCAAATTAATTCAATTCATAAAATCAGTGTAGTGGATTTTAAAATGACCCCAAATTATTTGACACTCATCAAGGGGTGGGCTTTGGGCAGACTTGTGTCTGCTTCCACCAATATGGTCAGATCAAAGTGGTGTGATGCGACTTCATGGATAGATCATGAAAGGCCCTGGTTCTCCCGGGACACTGGTAGCTGGCTTTCTTTTAAGAAGTCAACTACCCTGAGACCACCGTGCTGGGGAGGCCACATGTCGGTGTTCCAGCCAGCAGCCCAGCTGAGCTCCCTGCCGATGGCCGTCATCACTGCCCGCCGTGTGAGTGAGCCAGCTTGGACGTCCAGTCTGGCCCAGCTGTCAGATGACGTGCAGCCCTGGCCGATACCTCACTACAGCTACACAAGAGACCCCGAGCAAGAAATGCCCTTGCCAAGCCCTTCCCAATTTCCTGGCCACACCCTCATGAAAAAAATAAAATGCTTGTTTTCAGCTGTTGACATTTTAGTGTAATCTGTTATGCAGCAATAGTGACAATTAGTGACACGTTCATGTGGTTCAAATATGAAAAGCATAGAATGTCTGCGATCAGTTGTGGGCAAGGCCTGCTCAGGGGCCGGGGCTCTGATGAGCTGCTACAGCCTCTTCACCCACAGCCTTGCCCATGACAAACATTTGCTGAGCAACTACTGCACACTGTGCTTCAGGGGCAATTTAGGCATTCCTGAAAGAGGACCTGAGGAAGTGGGGAGGGGAAGTTCACAGCCTGATTAGAAGGAGGGGACAAGAGGAAACTGACAAATCCCAGCACAGGGTACACTGCAGGTTCTCCTTATGATTCTTGCAATGAACCGGCTCCCCTGAGAACTCTTTCATTCATTCCCAAACACTCTTGGAGCCCGGTGCTGGGCTCTGTGTGTCCAGGGCTGAAGAGGAGGGGCGTGGGTCTCTCCCCTGTGGCACTTGCAGTCCGGCGTTGTATGGAGGGTCAGCCGTGCCAAGGGAGGTGGAAAGGAATCAAGTCGTCGTGAAGGCCTGCCATAGGGGGAGCCTTTAGTTATCTAAAAGCAAACATTTAACAGTATGCACTTAACATATACCAGACACCATTCTAAACATTTTAGGCATTTAAATCTCCTGGAAGCCAATCGATGACATTACTATTATCTCTGTTTTCAACATAGAAATTGAGGCTCAGAGAGGTGAAATAACTTGCAGGGAAGTGGCAGAGGTAGGGCTGGGCCCGGGACCTTTGACGCAGAGCCCAAACTCCTACCCACCACCATTTCTTGCTTCCCGAGGACCAGCAAGACTGACCCTGCAGAGGACACTCTGGGTCAGAGAGTTGCAGGAGCAAAGATTTGGCAGTTGGGAGCTGCGGGGGCAGCCCGGGATGGGCGCAGGGGAGAAGCGGGAGGTGAAGCTGGGCTTGAACGCCATCAGAAGTTTAGACGCAACTGTGATGTTTATGGAGACGCCCAATCAGAATCTGGTTCTCCTCTCTCTCTTGAGAGGAGAACCCCTTTCTTCACAGGAATGTACTTTTTTTTTTTTTTTTTTTTTTTACAATATAAATGAGTCTGAATATCCTTTTTAACAAGGTAAATGTCTCTGATCAGAGCTGGCATCCCTCAAAGGTATTTCAATTTGCAAAATGTACAGAGAAGCCAGAGCTGTCATCTAGTTTTCAGCTCAGGGATCGCTTCAGCCAAGGAAGGCCCTTGGGATGACTGGAGTTTACGAGAAACAGTCTCCTGGGCGGCCCACGCCACAGGGCCCAGGAGGAGGGGACAGGAGTGTGCATGGGGGCCGAGAGGCTGGGCTCTCAGAGCAGGGCTTGGAGTGGGTCCTTCCTCCATCCTCTAAGAGACAGTCCCAGGCTTCTTGCTCTCCTGGGAGGTATAAATGAGATTTGTCTGTTAGAGCTGGAAGGGTCTTCTGATTTCCAGCCCAGATGAAGCCCAGAGAGGGCAAGGAACTTGTCCAAAGTCACACAGCTGGAGATTGTGACTTAGACTCCCAGCCCAGATCTCTTTCCCCTGCCCTGGGGCTCGTTTACACTTAGAGATAAAGGATTGATCAGAGCTCCAGAATGTCCCTGTGTCACCCCCCACCCCCACCCCTTGCACCTCTATCACACTGGATGGATTTATATAGAGATCACTGTCCTGAGCATTAGGGAGAGTGGTGACATTTCAGGTCTGGGCTTCCAGGCTTTCTCCATTCTTGGATCACACCATCAGGCAGTGGCCCAGGGCAGGACAGCCTTGAATTGGGGTCCTCTGGATGCCTCTGAGGGGGCTGGGAGGAAGGGGATAAGGAAGGATTATCCAGCCTTGGGAACGCCTCAAGAGAGCTGAAGTGGAAAAGAGTCAGACTTTCAGAAGGGCATCTGGGGCCCTGGGGGAGCACTGGACTGGGAGTCAGAGCCCCTGTGTCTGGTGTGAGTGGCCACTGCCTTCCTCTTGAGCTTAGACATTCATTTCATTTACTTAGAGGATGTCCACATCCCTTGCCCTGTGCCAGGAAAGGGAAAGAAAAATGAAACCAATCTGGTCAGTTACAGGAGCTCACTGTTCAGCAGGGGAGAGAAGACATGGGAATCTTGCTAAAATATAGTTTGACCAGGATCCCAAGGAAAGTAGAGAGGGAGGGCTGTCGGAGTTGGGGTGGGGAGAGAGGAAGCTGAGCAGAGATGGCAGAGGAAGGGAGTGGGAAACGTGGGGTGGGAGCACTGGAACATAGTCCTTAGGAGGGAAATAAATCTTGGGAAAGTGTGCTCAGTACCAGATCAGAGTGGGCCTTGGATGACCAGCTAACGATTGTGGACTTTATTTTGTAGGCAACGGGAGCCATCGAAGGCTTTTGAGTGAGGACCTGTGGATAAGTGTGTGAATCAGGAAGAATTATCTTTTGAAGGTTTAGTGACCCTTTTTACTCCTTGGTCTCAGCTTCTTCTTCAGTAGCCTGAAGGACTCAGACTGTCTTAGAGATGGCAAATACCTGGCACATGTACCACTGCTTTCCTCAGCTGCGTCCCTGACAGGCATCACTAGTCGATCCCTGCTCTTTCAGCTCCGCAGCACTCCAGCCAGCCTCTAGCAATCACACGGAACCAGCCTGCACAATGGTGCTGAACGGCCATCTCTCAACAGGATGATGGTAGTGATGCTAATTGTGATGAAGACAGCAGCACTTTTCAGAGGAATAGCTTTTGTCTCATCTTGTCTTCTGATCAGCTCACTACTCAGGGCATCCATTACTGACTCCAGTCTTCCTAGGAGGGAAACTAAGGCACAGAGAGATTTGAGCAGTGTCTCCAAGGCCACACAGCTTTCTGCAAAAGCCTTTCCCCGGCTGATGCCCCAGCACCAAGGGCATAACCCCACTTCTTGGCTAAATCCCACCTACCCTCCAAGCCCAGACTGAGGAAGGATGATGAGGGTGGGGAGGCTCCAGCTTTGCCACTATCCCCAGAGCTGCTGGGGGCTCTCTCCCGGCCCTGGCTGCAGCCCCGGTGGTCCCAGACACAGAGCGCAAAAGGGCTCCTGGAATTGTTGGCAGAGGACAGGCGCCTAGTTAGTTAGAAAAACATGTGGCTTGCTCTTCCTTCTCCCGCCCCCTCCAGCCACCACCTCCTCCTAATTCAATTTCCCTTGGAAAACAACGGTTTCAATGAAGGGGGAAACAAGATTTTCCGAAACTTTTGTTAAGGTTTTGCAAAATTATTACTCCCTAAACTAGCAGACTCCCTCCCCTTTCTTCCCTGAATAAATGTCTCTGGGACATTTTCACAAAGTCAAGTCCTAGCTGGATGTGCCCCTTGCCGCCCCCTGAGGCTGCTCACCCCAGATCACATCTAGGCATCAGCTGGGCATAGGGCCCATAGGGGTCTCACCCCACTCCTCCCCCTGATGGCCCACCTCCTCTTTTGGTGAGGCCAGGCCTGGGAGGAGAGGAAGGCAGAGGAGAGCTGAGGCAGGAGCTGAACCCTGGTGGACGCTCCCTGAGCTAGCTCCAAGCTGCGTCTTGGGGTGTCCCAGCTGCTCCCATAGATGAGAGCTGGGAACAGAGAGCGGAAGGAGTCTGGCTGAGGTCTCAGAGCACTGCAGCAGAGGACAGAGGCAAGATTGGACCCTGGACTCCAAGCTCTTTCTCAGCGGCCTCACCTGGGAGCTCTGAGTTGGCCTCTGTCTTGGGCCTGAAGCCTTGGGGGCCTCCTGGGTGCAGGGCCTCTTGCTTGGTCAGCCTCCAACCTGGGCAGTTGCCAGTCCACGTGGCAAAGTAGGGATTCTGATCCTCCTTCCTTCTCCACTTCCTAAGGGAGCTTTTTGAGGCACCGGGGTGGCCCAGCTGCTGTGTCTTGGCTCTGCTGGTCACCGTGGGCCTGCGGATGACCCCTCGATCAGATGCCCTGGGAGGCAGGCAGCCAGCCAGGGTCAGAACAGCAGGACCCCTCTGCCAAGCACGGAAGCTTCTGTCTGCTGTGCTCTGCCTTCTTTTTTTGGGCCTTCTGCCCTCTCCTGATGCCCTCTCATGACACTCAGTGATCCTCCATGACCCGGAGCAGTGGGCAGCCTCCCCAGTCCTCCCCTCACTGCCCCCTTTGGGAGCTCCCCCACATGTTGCCGAGGGTGTCTCCCATTTAACGCCCTCTTCCAGGCAGTCCTCCCTGGTGCTCCCCAGAATGCTTCTCCCAGATACTTCCTGACGAGGACTCCCACCAGATGCCCTGCTTGGCCTGCCCTCCCACACCCTTGGCCCTCCCATCTATCAGCTCCCATCCCAAATCCCAGTCTTTTCCCACTGCAGTAGATGAAGCCTGATGAGCTAATTCACACCCAGGTGTGCCACACTAGCCAGCCTGGCTCTCCTAGAGGGGGCTTGGATCTGGGCTGAGATTCAGGGCTGGTACAGCTCCCTGCAGGCACACCCAGGGGCTCCCGCCCCATGCCCGCCATGTGTGGCAGCTTCAGGCCGGTGAATAGGAAGGATGCTGGGCAGTGGGCAGCTAGAGGCAACCCCTGTTTCCTATCGTCGGCAGCCACAGCCTCTGGCTGGAAGAATCTTGGAAGTGTCTAGCAGTCTCCGCAATTGTCCCCAGTGACCCTTAACTTGTGGTGTTCACTCCCCATGGGAAGTCCCTTCCCCCCCACATGGAGCAGGGCTGACATATGACCAATCGGCTATTGTGGAAATGCAGTGTGACTTCTGGGCTAGGTCTAAAAGACATTGCAGTTTCTGCCTCGTTCTCTCTGGGAGGGCTTGCTCTGAGCAAATCCAGCTGCGGTGTAGTGAGGACATTCAAATTGCCCGAGGAGAGGCCCACGTGGCACGGCCCTCCAACAGCTTGTATCAGCTCACCAGCTGTGTGAGGGAACCGCCACAGAAGCAAGCCTCCTGCCCCAGTCAAGCCTTCAGATGAGTGCAGCCCAAGCCAACAAATCATTGCAACCTGAGCCAGAAATGCCCAGCTAAGCTGCTTGGGATTTCCTGACCCATGAAAATTGCAAGATAATTAGTGTTTCTTGTTTTAAGCCATTAACTTTAAGGAAAATTTTGCACGACAAAGATAATTCATGAACCAGCCTCCTTTACCACTAGAATCCTCCTGCTGCATCTCACTGCAGTCATGTGCCTCAGCTTTGTTAAGAAAAATTATCCCAAATTGGAAATTCAATGTCAGATTGTTTAACAGGCCCACAAAGAGTATTTAATTATCTAATCTACCTTTGACATAGTGTGTGCTATTGATTAAAGGGCGGACTTCAGAAGTTACATGTTGACATATAGATTTCTGTTCTAGTTTGCTAATGCTGCCATTATGCAAAACACCAGAAATGGATTGGCATTTATAAAGGGGGCTTATTTGGTTACAAAGCTACAGTCTTAAGGCCATGAAGTGTTCAAGGTATAATACATCCAAACTGGCACAATTTCTATCCAGTAGAACACCTCAAAAGATTAAATTGTTTTTTAGCCCTTTAGACCTTAACCAGTTATGTATCTAACCAAGCCATTTCATTCCAATGTTCTTTCTCACATATTTGTAACTCTGTTCCTCTACTTCTCCCTTGAATTAGCTTTACCGTCTTACTGGTTCCCTCATTCATGAGTTAAACAAATTTTGACATGTATTCTATCTACATTTGAATGAGGCTTAGGCTTTTATGTTTTTGAAATTATACTTTGACTGCTTACATACCCCCAGGAATGAGGAACTCACTACCTATCAAGGAGTCCAGGAAACTTAGGACAGCTCTAACAACAGGCTTAGGAGTTCTTCTTACCCTTATGGCTGCATCCTCCAGCCCTGGTTCTCCCTTTGGAGCTTTAGTAAGTGAGCCAAACCCCTAATTCCCATGACAGCCCTTCAAATTTGGTAATTTCCCATTGCTCTGCACTGTAGAGTACATATTTTGTAACCAGGAAAAAAGTTATTAAATTTAAAAGAATATTGTGGTCTAAGTTTTGCTTCTGTGAATTGATGGAGAATGGGTTTGGGGAAGAGCCATTTATTGATGCTGCTCTGTGCCCAGGCCTACGCAGCTAGGCAAACTCGAGATTGGCAGGGGTCCACTCTGACCTTCCACTCAATCCCTTATCCTCAGGCTCCAGAGGGCTCTCACTCCGTAAAACTTTCACCCACTTGCCTGGTTTCTTTTCATAGCCTGGGGCTCCTGGGATGAAGGCCAGCTCCCTTCTGCCTGGCTTGGCCCGGCCCTCCCCGTCCAACTTGGTCTCACACCACCCTCCCCTTGCCCTCTTCACTCCAGGCACACTTTTATTCCTTTGGTGCCTTCCACCTCAAGGCCAATGACTGTTGTTCTCTCTCCCTGCAGTGCATCCTTCATCTCCAGCGGCACTTCCTCTTTGCCACGATCATTTCTCACCCCCAACAGTGGCTCTCAGACCTCCTGTACTTTACCCCCCAACCCCCAGCACTCATTAGGTGGCAATTTGACATTTGCTATTGGAATGATTTGATTGGTGCTGGCTGCCCGGACTGGACTGCAGGTCACAGGAAGACAGACCACCTCCACCTTGTTCTATATTTTGTCCCCAGGACTCATGCTGGGCCCCATACTCTGGGGAGGCAGCAGGGAGAGTTTTCTGAGCAAACGAACCAAGGTCTCATCACCAGTGGTGACAGCTCGGAAGGCTAACACCGAATGTGCTGGACTCGTGGTCCAAGGTTCCTCCCACTGCCCTGTGTCCAAGGAGGCAGTGGGAGGCTAAACCATCTCTTGTTAGAGCAAATGGAAGGGCCTTGGCCTCTCTGCACACTCGCGACTCGTAGCTTGGGTTATATGAAACACAATCAAATGCTCCCTCTTTGATTCTCTAAAGAAAGCAACTTACTAGCCAGAGAGATGCCTTGATGCCCACTCACACTTCAGCTCAGCCAGAGGGTTTTCTGTATTTTAAAAATATAAATATACATGTATATTTATTTATTGAAAAAATATTATATATATTACCTCTATCTCACAATAGAGATAAATGCTCATTGAGAAAAGTGGAAATCACTACTCAAGTGTGGCAATTAAAAGTGGAAGTCCTGCTGCCCCCCTTCCCAGAAGTAGCCATCACCAACAATTAAGTAGATACTGTATGTGTCCCAAAAAATATGTTCTTAAAGCTAACCCATTCCTGTGGGTGTGAACCCATTGTAAGGAGGATCTTTTGATGAGGTTACTTCAGTTAAGCTGTGGCCCAGCCCAGTCAGGATGGGTCTTAATCCTATTACTGGAGGCCTGTATAAGCAGAATGAAATTCAGACAGAGGGAGAGAAAGCCACAGGGAGCAAGAAACTGACCATCAATGGAACCCGGAAGAGAAGGAGAGACCAGGAGATGCACCATGTACCTTGCCATGTGGCAGGCTAAGGACCAAGAATCTTCAGGAAGAAGCATCTCCTTGGTGATATCTTGATTTAGACTTTTTCCCAGCCTTGGACCCTGAGTGAATAAATTCCCATTATTTAACCTGACTCATTTCATGGTATTTGCTTGAGCAGCCTAGGAAACTAAAACATACCATCTACACAACTAAAATAATCTCAATTACCAGAGCTAACACTTACATGGGACTTGTTCTGGGCCCTTCTATTTTATATAATAAGCCTCACAACAGCACCATAAGCTGGGAACTTGATCTTCATCCCCATTGCGTAGGTGGGGAAGCCAAAACACACAGAAAGTTTGAGTTAGTTGTCCGAGGTCACAGAGCCAGTAAGTGGCAGAGCCAGAATTTGAACCCAGGCAGCAGGCTCCAGAGTCTGGGTTCTTGACCTGTGGGCCACTTGGCAGTCTAACAGCACAGCTGTTCAGGTGTGGAGTCTGGTGTTGAACCTTGGCTCTACCCCGTCCTAGTTATGCAGTTTACTAGACCTTTCTGGACCTTGGCTTCTTCATCTGTAATAGGGGAATAATGGTCGTTCTACTTCGGGGATTGTGCTGGTTTGTATATATTATGTCTCCCAGAAAAGCCATATTCTTTAATGCATTCTTGTAGACGCAGATATGTTAATGCTGATTAAGTTGGAACCTTTGGATTAGGTTGTGTCCATGGAGATGTGACCCACCCAACTGTGGGTGATAACTCTGATTAGATAATTTCCATGGAAGCGTGGCCACACCCATTCAGCATGGGCCTTGAGCTCTATAAAAGCTCAGATGGGAGGAGCTTACAGCTAGCTGGAGCTGAGACAGACATTTTGAAGACGGCTGTCGGAAGCTGATGCAGACATTTTGGAGAACGCCATTTTGAAATGCAACCTGGGAGCAAGCAGATGCCAGCCACGTGCCTTCCCAGCTAACAGAGGTTTTCCAGATGCCAATGGCCTTTCTCCAGTGAAGGTACCTTTTGTTGATGCCTTACTTTGGACACTTTATGGCCTTAAGTCTGTAGCTTTGTAACCAAATAAACCCCCTTTATAAAAGCCGATCCATTTCTGGCAGCATTAGCAAACTGGGACAGGGATGGTTGTATGTTAGGGAATGGAAGTGCCTGGGACAGAGCTTGGCATGGGGTCATCTCGCAGGTGCCAGGGCTTCCCACACCAGGCCTGAGATGTTTGAAGGGGAGGGTGCCCACCTCCCCCTCTGCTGCAACAAACCTCAGTGCTTCACAAGTAGCAATACCCCATCTCCTTCCCTTAGAACTGACAGCCCAGGCCCTCTGGGTTCTTGCAGATGTCACTTCTCACCACTGCAATAGCTGCCACCTACACAGCACCCACCACTCCATCCCCCCCCATTCCCCCCCACCATGTGCCAGGAGCCCAGCAAGGGCCTTTCTGCACATTACACGACTTTTGGCTACAGTGGTTTAGAGCCTTGGAGCTCTGAATTCAAATCCTTGTTCTGATTTCACTCCGTGAATGAAACAGGCCTTGGTTTCTTCAGCTGTGAAATGGTGATGGTGAGGGCACTGGTGCTTGCAAGCCTTGTGGAATTGAGAGGATGAAATGAGATGATGCTTGCATGACACTTAGCCCTCTGTCACCTGTGATACGTGGCTTCCAGATGTCAGCTGCAAGCATGATCACATTTCCTCCTTGCCACAGCTGTGCAAGTCAGGACTTTTCAGCCACAGTTTACAGCTTAGGAAGCAGGCTTACCGAAGGCCAAAGCTATACTGCTGGCATGTGCTAGAGCAATGCTGGCTCTGAGTTGGGTGCTCAGCCAAAGCAATTGCTGGCTCTGAGTGGGTGCTCCCGGCTACTGAGCTCTGTGGCCGCCCCCCAGCCCCACTGGAGCGGCCTCCTCAGGCCCCAGGACAGGCCCTAGCCTCCATCTCTAGCCCCCATCCCCCCTCACACCACCTCCCACAGCCTCTCAGCTTCAGCCCCTCCTGCCACTCCCAGCCCACAGGACACTAGGGACAATGAATAGGGGCTGAGGGGTTGAGGTGGCCACTGCCCAAGAGGGAGAGGCCTAGAACTGGTCAAAGGGATTGTAGAATTCCCAGACCTTGGAACTGTAGAAGCAGACATTCTTATGGACACTTGGGTGCCCAGAGCTCATCTCTCCATCCAGCCCTCTGCACATGCACCAGCACCCGCTGGCCTGCCTGCCAGCCAACAGTCCTCCAGCCTCTGGCTTACACACTCATTGATGGGGCACTTGCTGCCCCCTGAAGCCGCCCACTGCACTAGGGGAGCGCGTTGGCTCATTAGATCACCCTGGAAGGTGGACAGCAGGGTATCGTGCAGGCTGGTGGGAAGGAACAGTTCTAGGAAAGCCCCTGCAAAGCCCGATGCAACCCCCCTCCTTTACCCAGGTAGAGGCCCCCTTCCCAGAACTGCCATCCCTGCTATTTCCACACTGGCTTATCGAGTCCTTCCTCTGTATGTGCCAGAACTTTACAGGTCATTGAATCCTCTCAACAAGTATGTGCAGGGAGGGCTAGGATTAGCGACTGATGGAGAAACTGAGGCACGGAGTGGCGACGTATAATGCCCAAGCTCACATGGGAGTAGGTGAAGCCCATACGTGTAACCCCCACACTGGTGAAATGTCAGAGCCAGCGGGGCCCTAAGACAGGGCCTGTCTCAGGGGCCCTCAACCCTGGCTGCCCAGGAGAATCACCTGGCTAGGTTTATGTGGTGCCCACATCAGAAACCATTAGCTTGCATCTATTTTTAAAGCTCCTCAGGTGCAGCCAATGGTGAGCATCACTGATGGAGCCAAGTCCCTCATTCTACAGGAAGGGACAAAGACTCAGAGAGGGCAAGTGGCTTGCCTAAGGTCACACAGCAAATCAGCGCTAGTTTCCAAGGTCAGTGGTAAATGAACTAATTGTGCTTTGTAGGTCCGTGTGCTGCCCACCTCCACTCCTGGCCACCAGTCACCTCCTGCTACAGCTGCCCAGCCCGCAGCCTGATTTATTCTCCAGAGTGTCTGACTCATCTCCATCAGAGGCAGAGGGAACATCCACCAGGGGAAACAGTGGCAGGTATGGGGTGGCTTTGCCTGTGTCTGGAGGTTTTTCTTCCTCTTCCTCATGAGAGGGATTGGAGGGTGACAGGCCCAGAGGTCCCTGTGAAATGAGGAGGGGCTGCACTTCTGCCAAGATGTGGAGGCCACGGGGCTGGGTGCAGAGGCGAAGGGCTGGTGCCCACACTGGAGGCCTGGCATTCCCGGCTCGCATGTCACCTCTTCCACTGGCTGGTTGGGTGGATGCGGCCTTAAGCCCCCACCTCAGCAGACACCCTCCCACAGGACGGCCGGTGAGACCAGGCCTGCTGGGGGCTCCCCGCAGGCACACGGAATTGCTTGTTAATACTGCTGCGAGGTGCCGCCCCTCGGGGATAGGCGTGTGCTCTCCACAGCACTTTAAAGGCCCCTGCTTAGACTTGCTGCTTTGTTGTGTTATCCTGGCCAAGCCCTTCCCATCCCTAAGTCTCAATTTTTCCCTCTGTAAACTGGGGTGGTGGTTGAGGGGGGTGGTGGTGATTGCTGGGGTTCCTTCCTGCCCACTTGTTCGGGTTATTTTCACTGTTTCCAGAGGGGGTGGTGGTTGTGGGCTTAGGGGAAGACAAGGCCAAGAGCAGCACCTTGTTGTCTGACCTTGATCCTTGGGATACATCACAAGGAATGACCGTCCTCCCGATCCAGGCCCTAGGTGGACATTCAGGATGGGGGCGAGGGGGGACTTTCCTGGGGGCCCGGCACAGGGGTCCAGGCTGGCCCCTCCCCTGGCTGCACAGGGTCTCCCTGACCTGGGGTCTAGAGTTTGCCCAGACCACCGGCACTCCCATTTGTTGACCACCTACTATGTGCCAGGCCCCATGATGTGCAGTGGTAGGACCCAGCCTGACACTCAGGCCTGAGTGGCCCATGAGGCTCTGCACTTAGCCCCACACTGCCCTACTTCACTAAAATAATATGAATGCTACCTTTCTCAAACACCCCACCAGGCTCCTGGGAGTTTAGGCCAGTTGGCTACAAGCCTGGCTCAGGAGCCAAACTGCTGGGGTTCAAATCCTGGATCTCGCATTTGCTGTGTGACCTGGGGCAAGTTACCTAACCTCTCTGTGTCTCAGTTTTCACACCTGTAAAATGAGGCTAATGACTTCTTTCCCATGAGTACAGTATCGAAATGGGGGACGGTTAAAGAGGGATAATTTTATGATGGAGAAACCTGGCAAACACAACCTCAGCCAGGTGACCAAGGTCAACACCAACAGAGACAAGTCATGTGGGTAATATGAGCCCCTGATATGGTGTGATGACAGCACTTTACGTCTATGGTCCTCCTCCCCTGAGCTCATAACCCCTCTGATTATAAGAAAAACACTCGAAAAATTCCCATGGAGGAGCATTCTACAAAATACCTGTCCAGTAACCTCGAAACTGTCAAGTTCATCACAAACAAAGGAAGTCCGGGAAACAGTCCCAGCCAAGTGGAGCCTAAGGAGACATGGTGACTAAATGTGATGTGGATCCCCTGGATGGGATTCTGGGAGAGAAAAAGGAATTTAGGTAAAAACTAAGGCAATATGAGTGAAGTGTGGACTGTAGTTAATGATAACATATTGTTCTAGTTTGCTAATACTGGAGAATGCAAAACACCAGAGATGGACAGGCTTTTATAAAACGGGGGTTTATTTCACTACACAGTTACAGTCTTAAGGCCACAAAGCGTCCAAGGTAACACATCAGCAATCGGGTACCCTCACCGGAGGATGGCCAGTGGCGTCCAGAAAACCTCTGTTAGCTGGGAAGGCAGCTGGCGTCTGCTCCAAAGCTCCGGCCTCAAAACGGCTTTCTCCCAGGACGTTCCTTTCTAGCAAGCTTGCTTCTCTTCAAAACATCACTCCCAGCTGCACTCAGTTTTCTTCCCCCGAGTCAGCTCATTTATATAGCTCCACCGATCAAGGCCCACCCTGAATGGGCGGGGCCACGCCTCCATGGGAACATCTCATCAGAATCATCTCCCACAGCTGGGTGGGGCACATTCCAAGCAAATCCAACCAGCACCAAAACTTCTGCCCCACACAAGACCACAAAGATAATGGCATTTGGGGGACACAATACACTCAAACCGGCACACATATCAATATATTGGCTCGTTAATTGTGACAAACGTACCACACTCATGCAAGATGTTAAAAGCAGGGAAAACTGGGCGAGGAGCCTATAGGAACCCTCTGTACTATCTTTGCAATTTTTATGTAAATCTAAAACTGTTCTGAAAAGTAAAGTGAATTTTTAAATGGGATTAATAATGGTTCCCACCTCATAGGGTGGTTGGGAGGAGATGTGAGTGTGCGAATTACCCGGAACAGTACCCGGTATGAGCAAGACTTCCCATTACTATTATCATTATGTTGTTTTGTTCTTGCGGCCCCAGGCCCAGGTCCTCAGCCCAGAATAGGGTGGGAGTAGAGCAGGCGGCTGCGGCTGAGGTTTGCTCTGCATGCAGCTCCCGGCTCCCTGCGCGCCCCGCGGCCTGGAAGGATGGGGGAGGGCCTGGCTTCTGAGCTGGTGGCCTGGGGTGAACGCAGCCCCATCCCTGCTGGCTGGCAACCTTGAGTGAGTGAAACACCTGCCTGAGCCTCCATTTCCCATAAAATGGGGGCACTTGCCTCAAGCTCCTGTGGGCTGGCTTGGTAGTGCTTGCTCAGTAATAGGAGCAAGTGCAGGAGCAGGGCTGTGTTTAGGGGTCAGAAGAGGGTCCTGGACATGACAGTCCCTTGCCCAGTGTCCCTCACTCCCCACCCCTGCAAAACTGCCTGTCTCTTGGCCTCCAGATGGAATCTAGGAGTGGGGGGCAGATGGCCCTTCTGGTCTCTGGAGGAGGCAAGCCAGGAGAAGGAAGGGGCCTCGTTACCAACTGCTTCTCCCCAAAGAAAGAGTTGGGGCCATGGGCAGTGGGGAGACTGAGCCAGGTGTTGGCAGCCACCTGCCCACATCTGGAGCCAGGCAGTGGGGCCGTGAAGAGGAACTGAATGGGGTTAAGAATGGAGGGGCAGGGCATCTCCTGCCCCCGTAGGTTCCAGAGCCCTAGCTTCCCACCTCGCTCCCAGCCCATCACAGTGCCTGCCACCCCTACTTTGGCAAAGCTTGTCTCTGAGGTTTGAAGTCTATTTAGTCTCCTATAGTCAACTTATTGCATTCAACTCCTTGGCCTTGACCCCAGCCGCAGACCAAGCCCTGATTCCCGACACACAGTCCTGGCCACATGCCGAGCCCTGACCCTGGTCTCAGATGGACCCATAACCAAAGCCACAGAGTCCTGACCCCAGGCGTCCATGCCAGAGACGTAGGTGTGGGTCACGTAGAGGCTGGCTGCTCACTCCCTGAGGCCAGTGATCCAGGGATGTCCTCCCCATGTGGCTCCCAGACAACATGGACAAGCACCAGAATGCCCTCAGTGGGCCTTCAGGGATGTGGCTGCTGCCCAGGCCTACACCACCCTGCTGTGTGAACCTGGGCACACCCCACCCTCCCTGGCCTCAGTTTACCCTTCTGCCCCATGAGGGATAAATAGATATCTTCCCAGATCTGACAGCTGGTGATTCAGGAGACATGGAAGGCCTTAGCAGACATGTTCCCATATCGTTCCCAGATCTCGCTCCCCTAGTTTAAGTTCCCCCAATTCTGCTCTCTTGGCCCCCATCACACGGCCCAGTGGTTAGAAACAGCCCTTGGGATCACATGGGCCTGGCCTCAAGATCCAGTTGCCACATCTTTGCCAGGAACCTTGGCGAGTTCCTTAACCTCTCAGCGCCTCGGTTTCCTCATCTGTGAAATGGGGATTGTGGATGTTGGGAGGACTCACGTGGGGAGTTCTTGGAGCACAGCCCGGCATAAGTAAAGGGTCAGGAAGTCAGAGCCAAGCATACTGTCTTGCACAGGATTCCTGGGCTGCACTCAGCTCCAACAGCATTAAGATACTGTAAGGCTTGTTTCTTCCCTTTCTTGGTGGGGAACTAGGCCTAGGGAGATTGAACTCCTTGCCAAGAGTGGGAGCAGAGTGTCACATTGCAGACCCCCTTCCTCAGACCCCCATGGAAGCCACTGGAATCCTTCTCCCTGGATAACCCTGGACAGGACACTTCCCCTCTCTGAGCCTCAGTTTCCCCCTCTGCAAAAGGAGGCAGTGGGACCAGCTCCTCCTGCCCCTCCTGCTGTGCTCCCTGCAGTAGTCCTTGCTGCTACTGAAAAGGACCTTGCTGCTGGGGTAGGAAGTTATGACTGGATGGCAGGTCTTGAGAAACCTCTGGAATGTGGTATGAAAGTTTGGGGCCCAGTTTTGGTACCAGGGCCCCCCTTCTCCCCTCCTTTCTTTTCATGACATTTCACCAACTGTTTCTTCCCTTAATCCAAACCATTGTTTTTCCAGGGTGAAATTTAAATCAAAGCCACATGTTTCCCCCAACACACCCGCCTTTGCCAAATGGAAGTGTGTTCTGGGGAAACAATAATGACCCTTGTTGAAGGAGATTCTGAACTCTGCAGAGATCATCGGGCAAAAGCTGTCTGGCAGTGGGAGACTAGGGGGCTCTCAGTTGGCCCCCTTGGGATGGACTTAGGGGATTTCTAGGCTCCAATGTGGCTCAGACTGGGACCAGGGGATGAGCCACAGTGCTGAGTCTGGGGTCTCCATCCCATGAGCCATGGGGTGATGGGGGGGCATGCAGGCACCTCTGCGGAGGAGGTGCACAGGGTCAGCCCAGCGAGCCTGGGCCATTTAGGTGACTCAAACCATTGCAGCTGTGTGGCTTTGCGGGTAAGCAACTGGACTTGGCGTCTGGTTTGGCTCTGACTCTCACTCACTTGCTGTGTGACCTTGGACAAGTGCTTTAACTTCTCTGAGCTTCAATTTCCTCATTGGCAAAATGGGGGCTGTGGTGAGGATGACGCAGGTGAACGGCTCTTGTGAGGTGGGTGAAGCGCCAAGACCCCAGGATGGTGCTGAGCCAGGAGGCAGAGAGTGGCTGAGGGAGGGGAGGGCCAGGCAGTGGACCCCGGATGGTGCAAGGAGGCCCTGGAGTGGAGGGTCAGGGGAACACCTGGACAGAGAGAGATCCAGCCTAAGCCTCTCCCCAGGGGCCACTTGGCCAGGGGCTTCCCCAGGCCTGGCCACTGTTTTGCATAGTCTGGCTCTCCCAGGTGGGCCGACAACTTGGAGCCCCTAAGAGAGAGAGGTTGGGAGAGAAGGGGGCACCCTCCCACGTCCCCATACGCAGAGCACTGGCCCCGCCCCCCCTCCACCCAGGCGTATGTCTACCGGAGGCCTGGGTGCAGATGGAGACACACACGCAAATGTCCCCGGGCCAGGCTGACATGCAAAACGTAGACGAGACAGACCCAGGCCCAGACACAGCTTTTCACACTGGGGACAGACCCGCAGACAGGAGTGTACGTGCATGGACAGACAGACACGCACCCCCACTCATGCTGAACGAGGGCCGAGGACGGCTCTCTCTACCTGTTTGGTCACTCCACAAACACAGATGGAACACCTACAAAGTGGCACCTGCTTTGTCAGGTCCCAGACACAAACCAGACACAGTCCCTGACCCTGAAATGCAGGTTCTAGGGAGAAAAAAAAAATCAGTAATGTTTAAGTCATGACTGTTTATCACACGTACATGAATTTGCTCATTTGATCCTCGCAACAAGCCTTTGGGGTTGTGGGTGTTTTAGGGGTAAGGAGTGTTGGGGAGGAAATGGGGGCCTGGAGGCTTGGGGTGACCTGCCTGAAGTCCCATGGCTGGAGGACAGTGTCAGCCAGAGGGTTAGGACAGGGCTCCCTTCTTCCTTGAAGTGGTGTCCCCCACCCCCCATGGCCTGAGAAGGTCTGACATGCTCAGCCTGGGGCAGGCGGCTGTGGGGCCTGCAGAAGGGCCTGGGGTGCTGCCGTTAGCACAGCTGTGACGCTGGGCAAGCCACTCTCCTCCCACCCTCTTGGCTTCTCCTAGAAGAAATTATTCTGCCCATTATTCAGAAGGGGACCGAGTCTCTGAGGGGGAAAGGGGCTGCCCAGTGCCTTTGAGGCAGCACAGCCAGGCTCTGTGGGCAGGGCCGGGGCCCTCTCAGTCACAGGTGTCACAGACACGGAAGGGGCTGTTCTCTGGGGGCCTGGGAATGGGGCACAGGCCTCCTGCCTCTCAGGCCCCCAGATCAATCAGTCAATGAGTCCTCACTGACCCGGGCTGTTCCATCCACCAGTCAGCACCCCTTGAGTGCCAGGATAAGGGCGGCAAGCACTGGGGGCCCTCAGGCACCAGCACCCACCTTTCCCTGCCTTGCAGTCTCTCTTTACCCCTAACCTGCAGCCTGAGGAGGCCTCGAGACAGCCAGCCTGGACGAGAGAGACACAGGGAGGGTGCAGAGGCAGTGGGCAGCGCGCCCATGGCCAAATGCCAGGGAGAGCCGGGCAGCAGGACCTGCCCTCGGCCACTCGGAAGGTGGCGGCCCCTGCTCTCCTGTCCCGGCCTGGCCTTGGGGAGGGCTGGCAGAGAGATGTGAGCTGGAGGACACCATCCTCCAGCCCCTCCCTAGTAAGCCAGCATTTCTGGGGTTCTCTTTGGGCCAGCCTTGCCCTAAAGTTGCACACAGTCTGTCCTGGTGCTTCTTCAATCTGTCCAACCAGCTTGAGGAGCTTTATAAAATGCAGATTTCTAAGACCTCTCCCAACCTGCTGAATCATACTCTGAGGGCTGGAGCCCCAGAATCTGTACTCTTTTCAAAGCCTAGAGATCCAGATGAAAAGCCCACACTGAGAACCCCCGGCTTGGGGCCCTGGTTACAGCTGATAGTTTTCTGACTCCCACGGTGAGATGCTGTCTGATTTAATCCCGTGTCCTCTCCCCAACCGCCTCCAGCGCAAGGGATCCAGCAGGTGCTCCATAAATGTTTGGCAGGGACACCCGTGGGCCCGGAGAGGTGTACCTGCACAGCCCTGGTGGGCCGTGTGTCCTTGGGCCTGGCTCAGACAGTCTCCGAGGGCTGAAAGTGAGCCACTGACCACGGGGGTGTGGGAGGAGAGGGGGTGATATTACTCCTCAGGCATCTTTGGGGTTCCCTCAGTTTACCCTCAGGGCCAGGACATCGGGATGCCATAACTAAATGGGGGTCACAGACTGGACGTGGAGGGGCCCTTCCCCACCTAAGGGGAGGACGCTCTGTCAGACCCCGAAGCAGCCCCAGCCTGGCCCTGAGGACTGTGCTGGAGAGAAGTGAGGCTCCCGTCTCCTCGTTGCCCCCCACCCCCGCTGTGGGGGAGCAGTGAGGGTGGGCGAGGAACAGGTGTTCAAGGCTCCTTCCAGCCACTTCTTAGAATCCCTGCGAGGCCCCCGGTGGGTGAGCTCATTTACGGGAAGGGAGGTTGGGGGGCTCTCGCTTTGCACCCAGGCCGGCTGGGGGGGTGGCAAGTGCGTCAGCAGCCCCGGCTCTCAGCCTGCCTCCGGAAACGCCACCCTGGGGCTCAGTCACGAACCCAGGCGGGCAGGGAGCAGCCAGAGCGCTGAGGGGTGTCAGGTGACCTGCGAGGAAGCTTGGCTGGGGGCCTGGAGGCTGCACCCGGGTGAGAGTGAGGTCAACTTCCCCCTTCCCGGGCCTGCACCCCCACACCCTGCTGGATGTCTCTCCTGCTGTCTGTTTGTCCATGCACTGTCCCCTGGCCCACCACAGGCTCTGGATCTCCACTGGTTTCCCCGGTTCTGTGAGGCCTGAGACCCCCTCAGCAGCCTGCCTCACCATCGACCACCAGCCTAAGGGGGCTTCTGGGTCAGCGGCCTGGGTGGGGGCTGCAGACTTGAGCCAGGGCCAGGTGGGGAGAGCCCTGTCCGCCCCACCTCCCTCCTGCCTCCCTCCTCCACTTCTCTCTGCAGCTATTTAAAGCCAGCGGTGGCCGTGGGAAACTTCTTCAGATGTGTGGTTTCGTCTTCGGCACAGGGAAGGGGCGTCTACTTGCTCTCAAGTCCGGTGACTCATCCAGAGTGAGAAAAGCCTTTTTGTTGTTTGACGCTCGCTCGAGGCTCTGTGGCCTGAGAACCTGGCCCAATGGGGCCTTCCCTTGCAGGAACTCCTGGAAGGCCGGGGGGTGCAGGCAGCCACCCGTTTCTCTCATCACCTGACCCTGGGAGCCCCGAGGCCATTGGTGCCCCTTGAACTGAAACGTCCTGCTCATAGGGGCTGCCCGTATGGGAAGGTGCCCAGCCTGTAAAACCACCTCAGCCAACACCTCCTCCAAGAAGGCTCCCCGGATTCCCCCCAAACCTCAATCCATCTCCACTTCAGAGACTCAGTCCTCTGATGCTCAGTCTTCTCATCTGCAAAGTGGGGCAATGGGTTTGAGCTTGCAGAGTGTATGAAGGTGAACAGCAGAATGTATAGCACAGGATGAGACCCACAGTAGGGGCTTCACAAATGGGTTTTGTGACTAAATAAGATTTGCTAACATTTATAGAGTGCTTTCCTCAAATAATCCCATTTAATACTCCTAACACCTCTAGAAGTGGTCACTAGCACTATTTTCATTTTACAGACAAGGAAACTGAGGCCCAAGGGGGTCAAGCAACTTGTGCATCATCTCCTAGCTAGTGAGTGGCTGAGCGAGGCCATGTGGCAGCAGAGCCCAACCATTAACCACGGAGTCACCCCGTCCTGGGAGCCTGGTAAACGGTGGCTGGTAAAGGGGTTTGGATTCCCAAGAGCTATAAAGAACGTGCCTCTCCCGTTCAGGGCCTTTGCACAGGCTGTTCTCTCGCCTGAAGCACTGTGCCCCGCCCCCACTTGCCTGACTGTACCCTCCTCAAGCTTCAGACCTCAGTTTGAAGGCCACTTCCTCCTGGATTGGCTCTATTGGGTGCCCTCAACAGCACACAGCACCCCTTGGCATACTTTTTGCAACTGCAGTTAAATCATGATTCGTGCCATTTCTGCCTGTTTTCACCCAGACTGTGAGTGTCCCCAGGGTGGAGGCAGGTCTGACCCCTTTATCACTGCATCCCCAGGGCAAGCACAGCACATGGCACACAGTTGCTTTGCAAGGTTTGTGGACTGAGAAAGCACCGTGACGGAGGTCAGAGGCTGGGAAAAGTGTGGAGCGTCAGTCACTGGTAAAGTTTTCCAGTAACTTCTCTGTCGTAATACAGAAGTCCCTTTGGTAACCTCTGGGGAAAGCAGACCCCTGGCTCTGCTGCTCCATGGGGCTTGGGGGTGACAGGAGAATCCCAGAAGGGCCACACAGAGGACCCGTTTTCCCCCAGTGGTGTGTGACCCTCCCCCCACAGCCACGGGGCTCCGCAGGTTACTTGCTTATGGTCCTGGTGCACCATGGAAGTCAGAGGATGGGAGTCTGGCCTGGGCCCCCCCTCTCCCTGCCATCCCTGACAGTGGCTGAGATCCCATGGGGACCCTTCATCCTTGAGGGGTGAGAGGAGGTCACCAAGACCAGGGCAGGATGGCGCACACCCCAAAGGGTGGGGCGGGGGCCAGAGGGAGGTTCCACAGAAGAAGGGGGTGCACAGGGTCTTGGGTCTCCAGGATCTGAGAGGATCCTGCACCCCCGAGTGATGCGCTGAGAGCGAGGCTGGGCTGCCCCAGGTTGCTGAGCTGCAGTCACTGTCCAGTGAAGAGGATGCCTGAGGCACTGCCACGTGGGCAGACCGTGTGGCCTTACACCTGGACCCAGGGAGCAGAGGCCACGCAGCAGAACACGGCACCCTCCCAGCAGCCGCGCCTGTGGGGCTGGGGGGTGGGGGCAGTTTCTCAGCCACAGGAGCAGCCAGGCCAGCCGGGAGGCCACCTTTCTTCCCGTGGAAGGGACCACAGCAGCTGTCGGCCTCAGCCTCAGGGACAATCAGTGGCCGTTGGGTGTAGCCATACCAGCAGCAGGCAGGAAGGAAATAACAGATGACCGTGGAAGAGGCCACACCAGCCACCACGCCAGGCAGACGCGTGCAGAGGACCAGAGTGGCCACACCAGCCAAGGCAGCATGCTGGCCACAGACGCCAATGTTCCGTTTTGACGTCAAATGCTCTTAAGTACGCCGGGGATGCTTGGGGCTGGGGTGCCATGGCCTGCGGGGGGCTAATACCCCTTTCTCCCTTACGGGGCTCTCTGGGCTGCTTTGGAGACCTTAGAGAGAGGCAGCAGATGCCCTCGGAAGCTCGAGAGGCCTTGACATGTGGGGACACTGCATGCAGGAAGCTGAAGGTGTACAGTGGCCTGGGACACTGTGCAGGCCCTGGGGTGTAGGGGGGCGAGGCCTTCTTGGATGGGTTGTCATCCTTCATAGCCCCAAAGTGCTTCTCACCCCCTCTCTCCAACCTCTGGGCCTCCCCCACCCACAGGCAGGGTCCGTTGCTCTCTCCAGTTCACAGGTGAGGACATGGGGGCTAACTTGGTCTTCGGGGGGCAGGGATCTGAAAGCCAGCTGCAGGCCTCCATTGCTTGGGCAAGTTCTTGTCCACCAGGCAGATCGATGTTCTTGGAAGCAGAGGAAGGGTGAGTGGGGAGGGGCTGGCTGCAAAGAGAAGGATGTGGGGGAGCAGAGATGGCCGGCCCTGGGCCCGTCTCTCCCCTCTCGGGCCCTTCATTTCTTCATCTGTGACACAACACCCTTGGCCTTGACACCCTCCAGGGACCTCCCAAGCTCGGGGGTTTTGCACTAGGAGGACAGGCAGCTAAGGGGTGGGGTGGCCAGGCCAGCCTGCTCCTCGCCAAGGTCTTTGCAGCTCTGTGACCCCAAATGGAGCCAGAGATGTCAAGTGACCTAGTCAAGGTCACGCAGGGACTTGGGCGAGGGGGAAGATGGGGTCTTCGGGTGATGAGAGGTGGCCAGGCCCTGGGAGCTCAGGCATGTAGGCGCCCCCTCACCCGCTGCCTGTCTCCTGTTGAAACGCTCAGACACAGGAAGAACCGTCTTCGCCGAAGCCACAGCTGCCTGCCCCAAAGCAGAAAGCCGCAGATTCACTGAGGCCTGAGGCCCCTGCTCTCCCTGTTTCCAGCTGTCGGCCTCAGCCTCAGGATTGTGGGTGCGTCCCCACTGCACAGAGGGGATGGCTGAGGCCCAGCAAGGGCAAGGGACTGGCCCAAAGCCTACCAGGGAGGCCACACCAGAACAGGGGCTAGAATCCAGGCATCCTAACTCGAGGTTCCCTGCCCTAGTGACCCTCCCCGCCCCAAGCCCCCAACACCAAAAAAACACAAACGTTTGTTGAAGGTCCCAGAAATCAGCTTTGGTTTGTCTGGAGCTACTCAGACCTGTGTCCACCCAGAGCTGATCCTGCTCCAAGTCTGTCTTATGGTTCAGCCTTGACAGCCCCAGGGACCCCAAGCATCACCCACAGCAGGGACACTAGGCTCTGTCACCCACAGAGCCTCCAGGAAAGCCCTAGAGAGGCTCCTGGGGCGGGAGCACACCCAGGCGGGGGCTGAGTGCCAATACTCTGTTAGGCCTTGGTGGGGCCGACAGCTGCCTTCCAGGAGCTCCCAACCTAAGAAGGGACCATCTTCATTCTCCCCAAGCCGTTTACAGTTTGCAGAACAAGGATTTATCCTCCAAGAGGTCACAGCATCCTCACTCTGTCGGCAAAATCACAATTAACCTCCTCTTTGGGGCTGGGACCTAAGGGGCTGGACTTTAGAGATATCACCACTTCTGCAAAAGGTCCCTGTGGGTGCCAGGAGGGCAGCTTGGGAAGGGCTGAGACGGTGGGAAAGTGGGGATCAGGGAGGACAAGACGCCTGCCCAGGGTTGCACAGCAAGTTTGGGCAGGGCCAGCAGGAGCAGCCAAGCTGCTGTCTCCCTGCCCAGACCGCGGCTCTGAGCAGAGACTGGAGCTGAGTTGACCAGAGGCCTGGCGCGGACGTGACCCAGGGTGGTCAGTGCAGGTGAGGTCAGGAGCCTCTGCTCACAGCTCAGAAGCTCACCTGGTTCAGAGCCACCCTCCACCCAGGTGAGGGGACTCGCCAGGCCAGACCATCACGGGGATGAAATGACACCTCCTCACCCCCACCCCCAAACTGACACACACCCTGTCCTTTGCAAATGAGCAGGGAAGTCTGACCCGGGCCCTGGCCCAAGGCCAGTCCAGCCCAGGCTAAAGCTTTCCCATGTGGTTTGGATTGGACTGTTGCCATCACTTCCTGTGCTCCACGGCAGGTAAGGGCAGGACAGGGGACCTGAAAGGGAAGGACCCCACGGCCAGGTTCTACAGAGCCCTGGGGTGGGCATGGCACTGACATCAGAGTCTGGCCAGGCCACAGACTGGCTGTGTGACCTCCAGCAAATTCCTTCTCCTCTCTGGGCCTCTAAAATGGGTGACTTGGACTAGGTGTTACCTAAGGGCCCTTCCTGTCCTGGCATCTGTGGTTTTAAATACTTTGCCCTCCTGTTGGAACAGAAAGGATGCAAGAGTGGCCCGGGCAGGGGCTGTTGGGGAGGGAGTGGGGCTTTGAGTGGATGGATCTGAGATCAAATCCCAGCTCCTCCAGTTCCTTGCTGTGTGGCCTTGGGCAAGTGGCTTGACCTCTCTGAGCCTCCATCTCTGCATTGACCATACTAACAATCACATGAATTGAACCCCTCCTCTGTGCCAGATAATGGTCCAGGTGAGCCCCTCAGGATGCCTCCCACCCTCCCCCTGAGGTCGAGATGGTTATCACCCTGTGAGGAGGTGACAAAATGAGGCTTGGAGGGGTGGTGACTTGTTGGGGTGTGGCAGTGCCAGGATCTGAACCCCTTTAATGCCTGCCCTCCGAGAGGGGTCATTGGGAGGATTAAATGAGAGAATTCGAGAAAAGTTCCTTGCTCTTGGAAATCATAAATTGATATTCCAGAAATAAGATTTTTCTATGCACAAATAATGTCATTTTCACAAACCAAAATTAAACTCTATCAGATTCATTTCACATCATCATATAACCTGTGCATCGTCATAGGTTTGGTTTTCAAAGTTACCTATCTGATGGCGGCAGATTTTTTTCCCCCTTAATTTTTGTGGTAACATATGAAATTTGCCATTTCAACCATTTTTAAGTGTATAATTCGGTGGCATTTGTTACTTTTACAGTGTTGTGCTTAGCATCACCATCATCCATGTTCAGTTATTAATTTTCCTCCACTTTCCCCGGTTAATGTGTTCCACTGCTTCCCCCTGACCTGGGACCCGCCCCCCCACGCCCTCCAGCCCTCGTGGCTGTGCCCCTCACTAGGCAGGGCCCAGGGCGGACCTTCAGAAGGCATGTGGCTCAACCCCCTCATTTCAGTCGGGGCAGAGAGAGCCAAACCACCTGCCTGGTTCAACATGGTGGCTTCTAGCACACAGAGCCCCCAGCCACATTCCTACACCACGCTCTGTGCCCTTCCTCTGTGCCAGCTGCCTCCTGCCACTGGGTAGCCGGGGCCTCGGGGACTGCTGACCGGGTCCCCTGCTTGGACACGTGCCTCAGGGTGGGCTCTATCCGTAGGTGGATAGGAACAGGTGGTGGCCTATAAGACGTTCTCTAGAATGTTCTCCCTCAATGCCCAAAACTCCATCACACATTAGCGAGCCCTCCTTTTGGGTCAGGCCTATCCAGCCGTCCATGGGTAAAGGTTTAACAATCAGACTGAGGTGGGGAAGGGAAGGCAGGTGATGACTTGTAGCATTTTCCAGTTTCCATGGTGCAAGTATTGCCACTGAGCTGATTTCAAGCTAACAACAGGCTCTCAAAATTCCTAAAAATTTAACCATCGGCTCTCGCAGGCTGGTAGGAGCTGGCTCCAGCACCTCTGATCTTTTTATAAACTCAGAGCCCCCAGGAAAGAGAGCGGCTGGGATACCTGAGAGGGAACGAGGATGTGCGCTGTGGGCAATGAGGGGGTCAGAACTCAGGCAGGGTCCCCAAGGGGGTGACTGGGAACGAAAGTGGCCATCAGCCAGGTGGGTCTGCCTTCAGGCACCCCAGGCTCTGTGGAAAGCACTGGGGTTGGAAGATGGGCAGAAAAGATGAAGGTTTCTCTTCCTCAACTTTCTCCCAGGATTCCTGGAGTTTCCCCTACCTGCTCCCCTCCACCCTTAAAACCCATCTTCCAGGATCCCTCCTCAGCTGGTTTGTTTGCTTGTCTATGCACCCGTTTGTGAAGCAAACATTTATTGAGCCCCTACCAGGTGCCAGGTGCTGCTGGGCACCTCTGAGCCCACCTGTCTCAACCGCCCACCTGGATCCTGGCGTATCACCATCTGAGCAAGCCCCATCTCTGCCCTCTGCTCGTCCCCCTGGGGAGGGATGGGGGAGCTGGGGCGGAATCAGAGGGGTCGCGGTTGTCACCAGGAAGGAGACTGGCTGGTGGTCTTCAGTTGTGAAGTTGGGTTTGGTTTTTCGGTTGACAATCACACCCACATTCACAACCCACGGGAAGAAGGACGATGGGGCCAGATACTTTGTTTTCTGGAAATACCACAGGGCAGTGAGAGGTGTTCCAAGTCCTGGCCTCAACCCAAATAGGCAGGATTTTAATAACTGAACGGTCACTGGGAATCTCCAGTGACGTGGGTCCAGCTTTGCTCCCTGGGAGTTCTGGGAGGAAAAACGCCCAGGCCCGAAGGCCCCATGTGGCCTGCAATGAACACGGCAAGAGCATTCACTGAGCACAGATTTGAGGCCACATGCTTTCCATGCATCTGCTCACTTAGATCTGAAAACCTGTTCTGTGGCATGGGTGCTGGGGTTCTCGCGCTACAGGTGGGGAAGCTGAGACTCGGAGAGGTTAAGTGACATGCTCACAGCCGCACAGCCAGTAACCCAAATATGCCCTCGCTCCAAAGCTCAAGCTCTGAATCAACCAGGCTGTGACTCCCTGTCCTCCCAGTGCCCACCTCCCCATACATCTGCGACACCCTGGGAGCCATGCCCAGCGGGGTGGGTCCCCGTGGGAGTGGGAGAGGAGTTGCCTGTGGACCCAGAAGGCCCGAGCAGAGCTCCCAGCACCCAGAAGGTGCTCAGGAAATGTCTGTTGAGAAATAATCTGTTTTTGTAAAAACAAAGCTGCAGGTGCATGGGCATAAAATAAATACAGGCATGAAATGCACCCAAATGCTAATGTTTTCACGAATAGGATGATGAACGAATTGTCTTTCTCCTCTCTGTACTTGTCTGTATTTTCTAAATTTGCTACAGAGAAGTTAAAGGGAAAGGAAAACAATAAGAGTTAGGAAGAACAAATGCACATCCCAGAGCTGTCTGAAGGGAGCTCGGGGGTCTCCAGGAGGGGTGGTCTGGGGTGACTCTGGTTGGCCAACAGCCTCCCCAGGGGCGGGGATCTTCTGTGTCAAGTGAGAAGAAGCGCTGAGGACCAGCGGCCTGGACTGATGTCCCTGGTTCTCGCTTGGGGCCCAGGGGCACCACTTTGAGCATCTTGGGGTGCAGGTGGGTGAGGCACAGTAGCTTTAGGGGTGAGGGGTTGAGGATGAGGACTCTGAGGTCAGGCAGACTCGGGGGCCTAGCTCCTCCATTAACTCCAAGTACAACCTGGAGCAAGTCATCACCTACCCCAGCCTCAGTTTCCTTATTGGCAAAACAGGGCTCTGGAGGGATGTTGCGGGGACTTAGGAGATGTGCACACAGATCACTTCACGGTCCCTCACTCGTGGCAGTGGTCAAACAATGGTAGCTCCTGGTCACTTATTTTATTCCCATCCCCCATGGCCTTTGGGCAAAGTGCTGGCAGGAGTCTGGGAGAGAGCTGGGGGGAACGGGTCTAACCCCCTTGCCTTTTACGGGAAGAGGAAAGGACAGGAGCGGACGCCTCCTTCTGCCACACGCACCTGCCTTTTCCAGGCCTCGATGTCCCCAGGTGGGAAGTGTGGGGCTGAGATCCTCCAAGAGCTCCATGTCCATCCTCACCGTGTGTGGTTCTAACACCTTCCTTGGCGATGGGCCTCTCCCCTTCCTCCCACCCCCCACCCCGGCCCCACCCTGACCAGGCTCAGGACCTGTGGAAACCAGGAGGACCGTCGAAGTTCTCCTTCTTGCTCTCCTTCTGAGTCAGCCCCACCACACCACGGAGGTGACTCAGAGGAGACAAAGCCCCAAACCACACCCCGTTCATGCTGGAGAGGGGAGGCTCAACCCAGGACCGGGTTTCCCAGGGTCTGCCTTGCCCTGCCAAACCTTCTCGGGCTCCAAGAGGAGGAGGAGAAAAGGGGGGAGGTGGAGGCTGGGACCCAGGCCTCAGCGGCCAGCCCAGGCCCCCGGCTGTGAACCCAGGAGTCGTGAGATACCCCGGCTAACTCCAAGGCCAGACAAAGCCCACACGCTGCTCCAGATATTCCAGACCTCTCCCCGCTACAGCCCCAGCCAGAAAGTCTGGCCCGGAGATGGCGAGAAATCTGGGGGTGCCCCACTGTTCACATTAGTTCAGTTGCTCGTTTGTCCAACAAACATTTGTGACGTGCCTGCTCTGTGCCAGGCGCTGGGCCGGGCTTGAGGGTAGGAGATGAATCAGATATGGTGTCTCCTCCCCAGGGGCTCCCAGGCTGGCAGAGGAGACAGACACGGAAACTAATAAAGACATGAAAGCAACTCTTTGAGATAAAAATACACGAGATCTGTGAACACAGAGGGGCCACTGAGGCGACGAACTTAGCGTTTTACGTAAATTTAACTAGAAAGAAGAACTCATGTATCCCCACCGAGTGGGGTGGTGGAGGGCGGCCGGGCTGGCGTGATCTTGCAGGAGGCTGGAAGGTCAGCTCGCAGCCAGTGACCTCCCTCCAACTCTGCATCCAAGGAGAGGCCCCGTGGGCAGGAGAACGGGTTTCGGAAGCAGAAAAGCAAAAAACATTTCTAGGCCTTGATCTGCAACTCACTTGCTTCATGACCCTAAGTAAGTTTGTCCTCTTCTGAGCCTCAGTTTTTCTCATCTGCCAAGTGGGGACTTGGACATGAAGATCATTATAATAGCAAATATTTGCTGAGTATTGACTGCTTGCCAAGCATCAGAGCAGACACTTTCACACGTTACCTTGATCACAGCTGCCCCACGAAGAGAAAAAACTCCCATCCAATGAAAGCAAATCCAGTTGTTGGCTAATAGAAAAACATTTAAAGCAGGAAATCTTATGATACATAAAATAAGTATTTATTAGATGTGTGCATTTATTAGTTGATCTTTTGATGCAGGGCCAAGGCTGCCTTTGAGGAGGAGGCCTCCGACCAAAGTTCCACCTTGTTTTTCTTGCATAAAACAAATCTGTGCAGCTGCCCTTATGGTTCCCATGTGGGTTTATTTACAGTGGAGAGAGGCCTTAGAGAGGTTTGTGAAGCAAACTGAATGCATAAAACTTCTGGATTTTTAACAATTTCCTCCTAGCATTTTTACTGTAGTCACATAAGCTTTGGGGGATTTTAATTGCTTTCCCCAAACTTGTAGAGCTGTCTTGCCCTCACCTTATTCAACAGCATTTTTCCCCCCTTAACAACTCATCTCTGTTGGGCCTTTCCAAGACACTGAACTTAGTTTTCAGAGACACAACAACTCTCTTTCCTTTTTGCATTCTAGTTTCCTTAGTTTAGCAACCACAGCTGGCAGCTTCAGGTTTGAGACAGACCCCCACAGACTCTGCGTAAACAAGCAAATCAGCTCGGAGGAGTGGCCTAGATGGCACTGGGCAGGAGCCAGCCAGCCTAGAACATTCAGAACACTGTGGTATCACCAAACTGCCTCTCAGAGCAAAGGGAGATGCTTGTTAATCCCAAGAGTCAGCTGAATGGAGGTTGGCTAAGGCCATTTCTACTGTTTTATTGCCCTTTTTCGAGTGGAGACTGAGGCACAGATAGTCACTTGCACGAGGCCATCCAGTAGGCTTGGCAGAGCTGGGATTTGAACCCAGGCCTGTCTGGCTCCGCGGTCTTTACCCCTTCCTCCTGCTGCCTCTTGGTCTATCACTCTGAGACCCCATGAGCCTTCTGACTTCCCTGCTAGAAGGACTAAAGGGTGTTGTTACATCCCATGAGGGTTTTGAGGTGCATTTTAAAACCGTAAGCACCATGCCCACCCGTGTAAGGATGAAGGTTCCTACTCAGGGGTGGGGCCATGTCTCTCTCCAGTTTGGGTTCCCGGATCCCAGGGCCTGGGACTCCTTAGGTACTTCTGAGTGTCTGCGGAACCGGATGGGAGCAGCTGAGAGGCCTTTTGTCTTTCTCCAAGTGTTTCAGGCACATGCTCTGGGGCAGGCGGTGGGCTGGGTGCTGGGATGTAACAGGGAGGAGAAACCGAGCTCACCATCTCCTGGGATCACTCTCCTATCAGCCACACCCAAGCTTCCTCTGGCCCAGACATCCTCCAAGGGACACAGGGGACCATGACGTGTGGAGAGGACATGCACTTTGGAGGCAGACACAGCAAGTACCAGTTCCAGTTCTGCCACTTGCTGGCTGTGTGACCCTGGGCCAACAGCGACCTCTCTGAGCCTCGGTGGGAATGATAATGCTCCATCCCAGGCCATAGGTGAGCAGGCACCCACAGGCACCCAGCAAGGGGTGGAAAGAGGAAGCTCCTGGGAGAAGTGAAGCCCACTGATGGGGTGCTGTGGACAGGGGGACCAGGCCAGCAGCTCCCAGCAGCTTCCGACCGTTAGTGGTGGTGGAAAGGGACGTGGTGAGCGAGGGAAATGAAAAGAGGCCAGACGCCGTCCAGGCCACAGCACGGAAGGGGCGCCTCAGTGGGCCGCCCATCCTCCCCCCGGCCCCAAGCTCAGAAAGGGGAAGGCGGCCCAGACCGGGAAGTGGTCGGCTTCTGATGACCGCCGCGCTCGTCCGGGGCCACCTCACGGGGACCATGCCAGCCCGAGCAGGAAGTGGTCGGCTCCTTCCCAGCCCCCACAGCGGGCCAGGCCCTCCCTGAGCTTGCACTTGGGCAATGGCAGAGCCCGAAAGTCCCTGTTCTCTTGTCTGTTCTGGAAGCAGCACTTTATTCTTAGAAACCCAGCTCCGTGCCAGAGCCCCCAACTTTGTGGCCGGAGGGTCTGCAGACCGGGGTGCCCATCCCAGCGCCCCGCTTCCTCGGGCTGAGGACACGGCCAGGTTGCTTTTTCTCTTGACCTGCTCCCCTTCTGTTAAATGGCGTGATGACCCCCCACCTGCTACCTCCGGGGACAGTGAAAATGGAGATTTAAAAGGTCAGAGCTGGAAAGTCCCCAAGGTCTCCTCCTCTGGCCCAACCCTCTTTTTAGGGAGGAGGAAACTGAGGCCCAGAGAGGGGAAGGAGCTTGCCCAAGGTGAGGTTTAGGTAAGAACGCTGGATTGGGAGTCAGTACTTGTCCACCTCCTCACTCAGCTCCTTCCTGGTGGTGGGACCTTGGCTTAATCCACAAGCCTGTCTGAACCTTTTTCCAATATGAAGGAACAAGCTATATCTCCCAGGGTTCTTGTGGGGCTTGCATAAAATGACGGATACAGAGATGCTTTGTAAACTGTAATGTGCTGTGCACGTGAAGGGCCTCTTAAATGAGGCAGAGCTGGACCAGAACCCAGATCTCAGGACTCCTAGGCCAGTGCTCTTTGCCTCTCCCCTCCCCCACCCAAGGCTCTCACGTACAGCAAATGGGGTCTGGGCGCCAGGGCAGGAGCCTTGGGGGAGGACTTCTCCTGCTCACCCAGGCCCCCACCCCCCTCAGGTAAGAGGTGACAAATCTCTTTCCCTGATTCCACTGAGTCACTGAGGCTGCTTCCCGGAGACTCACCTCACCCACGTCAGCAGCCCGAGATGCTATCACCACCCGACAACCACCCTTCTCTAGCGGCTTCTGCCCACCACCCCCACCTTTCCCTCAGACCAGCAGGGCCCTCCTGGGACCCTGGAGCCCAGGCAGCATTTGTGTGTGTGTGTGTGTGTGTATGTGTGTGTGTGTGTGTGTGTGTCGGGGAGGGGGGGGATAGGTTGGAGGGGAAAGATTGCTCTGGCCCTGGGGCAGCCCTTCCAAGCCAGGCTGCCCAGTCCCGGCTTCCGGAGAGGGCCTTAGACCAGGGAAGGGAGCTAAGGACCCCCAAATCCCACATAGGCTTGTGATTGCACGCGCGCGCGCGCGTGTGTGTGTGTGTGTGCATATTCACATTTCCTGAGACGGTGGGTCCAGATTTCATCAAATTCTCAAAGACAGAAGTTAAAAAGCTCTGAACCAGGGTGCTCTCTTCCCTTCCCCCGACTGATGCACATTGCAAGATGAAGGGTCTCGCAATCGTCCTAGGCAGGGTGAAGAGGGATACTTACAGCCCTGGTTACGGCCTTCTGTGGCTCACAAATGGTTCCTGGAAAGTCCCCACCCCATCTGCGGCTCTAGGACTTTGTGGGTGGCTGTAACTGGGGAAGATTTGGCTCACCCAGGAGAGGAAGGGTCAGGTAAGGTCCCCTACCACTACCACCATCAGAACCACCCAGCACCATCACCCCGGTACAACCACCATCAGCACCACAATCAACACCAGCATCAGTGCCGTCACCGGCACCACCACCATCACCACCACAACCACCAGCACCACCAGCACCGCCAGCACCACCAGCACTACTACAACCACCAGCACCAGCATCACTACCATCAGTACCACCACCACCTGCACCACCGTCACCACCATCTCCACCACAATCACCAGCACCGCCAGCACTGCCAGCATGACTACAACCACCAGTACCACCATCACAACCACCAGCACCACCACCACCAGCACAGGATCTGCGTTAGAGGATGGACCATTCACCGTGTTTCCACCACCACCCTGGAGAGTAGATTTTCCTGCTGGTGAGAGCTGGGGTGCCCCACTTAAGCCTCCCAGAACCTTGTGGGGCCAGCCCAAGGGCCTCCTTCTCCAAGCCCAGACACACACCTCTGTGCTCTGGAGTCAATGGTGCACCCTGAACTGAAAAATGCCAATTGCAAAATGAGCTCAACTCACCTGACCCTCAGATAAGACCCCCTTGAAGATAGGTAAGACAAGAAGCTCCTTTCCACTTAAAATCGGGGAAATGAACATGCTGTTCCTTCCATCTTTCTACAAGTAGCTATTTATTATTTTAACCAACACCTATCCATCACTGACTGGCACTGTTCCAAGTACTATACTTTAGATATATTAAGTAATTCGATGGGTTGGGGATGTTGAGGCACAGAGGAAGTTAACTTGTCCAATATCAGACACCTAGTAAGTGGCAACGCCAGGATCTGAACCCAGGCAGTCTAGTGCCAGAGTCCATGCCCTTGACACTACTCTACACCACATGCTGGTGAAGATGAGGCCAGTGTGCAATCACTGCAACTGAATGTGATCTTCTTGAAGGCATGGGCCATGTCTTCTACATTGCTGTGTTTTCAGGGCCCAGCACTAAACCTGGTACACAGTAAGGGCTCAATAAATGTTTGGCTGAGTGAGAGAATCAATTGATAACTGACCTCCAAATCCTTCTCCCAGCTCCTACTGCTTCCTCCCGAGTCACACTCGAGGGTGGTCACTTAAGCTGTAATTCCAATGCCAGCCAACAGAGGGCACCATGTATAATAGGTTGAGTCCCCCTTCCTGCAGCCAGGAAGAAGGAATTAGCAGGAAAAGAAGGCAATACTTTGTGGCAGGCATGAATGCAGTTATTGATTAAAAACAACTTGAGACATAAACCCTGGGACCCACCACATGATAGGACACCATGGCTGGTGTTTATCATTTGGCAGCTGAGGAACTTGAGGTCCAGGGAGGGGAAGGTTCTTGCTTGAGGTCACAAAGCATGTGATTAGCGGAGCCAGGCTTAGGACCCAGGTCTCCTGGGCTCTTTCTCCACCCTAATGGTAGCACACAGCTGATGGGCTGAAAGATGGGCCAGTTTTCCCCCGTTACTCTGGACAAGGTGCACCCTGGAATAGCGGATGTTAAAAGGTAGCCAGGGGCAGATCCCTGTGCACATGGCCAGGTTGCCCCCTGGTGGCCATGACTGGCAGTACCAGGAGGCACCGGCATGGCTTTGTCAATCCATCGACCAATAGGATGCATCTCCACCTTCAGACCCAGGCCTGCCCTCAGGCTGTGGGAAGGCGAGGGATGGAGAGAGCCAGGTTCCAGGCCCTCCAGAGACTTACAGTCTGGTGGAGGAGGCAAGACAGCCCTCAGAACAGCACACAGAGCATGCACACCAAGTCCCATGGATTACAGTCAGCAGCTGTACTGAGCACCTACTGTGCGCCCAGCACCATGCTCAGCACTGTGGATGCCCCATCTCTTTTAGGCCCAGGCCCTCCAATGAGGTAGGCACCCTTATTCTCCCCCATTGAAAACAGGAAACTGAGACTCAGAGAGGGGATATAAGTTTGCTCCAAATCACACAGCAAAGAAATGGAGGTGCTGGGAAGTGAGCCCCAAAAAGACTGATTCTAAGTCCAGGGCTTATGCACCTACCTCATGCAATAACCCCTGACACTCTCAAGGGAGTGTGAGTCATTGGATGGAGTGGCCTTGACTCCTGGGAGGAGGTGGGAGATCTACAATCTTGAAGGTGACACCCAACCCCTTGCAGTTACGTCTCCCATGATGATGATGACAGTCAACACAACAACAAATACCATTAGCCAAGTACTTACATGGATCATTTATTCATTCACTCAATTAACAAATATGTGTTGGAAACCTCCCATGTTCCTATGTTCTAGGTACTGGAGTCATATCATTTAACAAAATCAACAAAAATTCCTGCTGTCATGAAGCTTGTATTCCAGGCAAGGGAGAGAGAAAATGAGCAAAATAAATAATTAAAATATACATGGTGTTAGAGAGTGATAACTGCTCTGGAGAAAAGTAAAGTAGGGAAGAAGGGTGGAGAGTGTTTTGGGAGTGGGGTGGAATTTTAAGCTAAGTGGTCAGAGACAGTTCCCCTGAAATGACATTTGAGCAGGAAGCCGAAGGAGAGAGAAAGCTGATGGAGAGTGTGGGGGAACAGTGTTCCAGGCGAGGAAACAGGGAGTGCAAAGGCCCTGAGGCAGCTGCCTCATTGATTCATCCCAATCACTCTTGAGCTATAAACCACTATGTTTCCCTTTTCATAAATCTTTTAGGTTAGGGAGGATTTTCTAGGTCTGGGAGGGGAGGGAGATGGGGCAGAGCAGATGGAGGAAACTGAGGCCCAGAATGGGGTAGGGTCATGTCTAAGGTCACATAGTGAGTCAGTGGTAGAGTTGAGTTTCAAACTTAGGTCTCCTGCCTCCCAGACCAGGCTCCTTAGTAACTTAGGTTTCTCTAGTTTCTAAAGGGACACACATCCCACCTGGCACCGCAGAGATCAATGCCACCAAGTCACTGGGGCAGGACGCAGGCTCCAGGAGGGCTAATCAACCACGAATAGGAGCTGAAGCTCAGCCCAGACAGGTGCAGAGCCACAGCTGATGGCCTTGTTCAGCCATGGTGGGGCTGCAGAGGACAGGAAGGCCCACCGCTAATGGTGCCTCCCTGCTGCCTCACCTAGCGCTCCCCCATTAGAGTGAAAGGGCTCCCCTACTTAGAGGGGATGGTACCTTGTCCCCACCAGCAGGGGAGAGTGGCTGAGGAACTGAGATGACCAGCCACTGCCCAGGAACCAGAGGACAGTTTGTGGCTAGGGTCGGAGGTCAGCCTGTGGCCAGGGTCAGCAGTCAGCCTGAGTCTGCGGTTTGTGGTTGGATCAGGGATCCATCTGTAGCTCGGTCAGTCTGTGGCCAGGTCAAGAGTCAGTATGTGGTTTCCATCAGGGGTCAGTCTGTGACCCGGGAGAGCAGTCAGTCTGCGTTCAAATCAGGACTCTGTCCATCAGCACCGGGGTCAAATTATAGATAGGTCAACGTCGAGGTCAGTCATAGTTGGGGGTCTATGTCAGTGGAATAAAGGCTGCCAGCTGAGCTGCATCAGCTGAAGTTCAGCCTCAGAGCAGGTGAGCACAAATCAGCAGGTGCTCTAACCACTGGAGTCCCCAGCCCTGTCAGGCAGGGTGCAGGCAGTGGGGATGAATCAGTGCCCTCCACCCCCTGCCAGCTTTATCAACTCTGAGAAACCCAGTCCAAATCTTCCCCATTGTTCCAGCAACAGCTCAGGGTACTTAGGTGACCTAATACCCACCTCTCCCCTTTAAACAGATGGAGAAACTGAGCCAGAGAAGGGCCAGACCTGCCCAAGGTCATAACACAAAGTCCGATGCTCCTGACACCCATAGATTTTCACCATCTGAGGATGGAGGTGGGGTCACCAACCACTCAGTCATCTTTTCAGGAAACAAGATTTGATTTGAGGGTGCAGAGGCCCTGGAGAGAGGCAGCTGGACATAAAAGGGGAAAGCAAAAAACCTTCAACTAGGAATCAGGGGCTCTTGGTACTAGTCCTTATGAACTCAGAGAGCTCTGTTCATTTACTTGCTCATTGATTAGTTTATTTAACAATCACCTTCTTAAGTGACCTCTCTGGGCCTCAATCTCCTTGTCTGTAAAATGGGCAGAATGCCCTTCACAGGATTATTGTGGGAATCAAGTAAGAAAACAGCAAAGTGTGTGCAAGTTCCTAGCAGACGCTCTCGCTGCCCTGCCCATGTCCCTCCGCACTCACTGTTCCCACGGCAGCACCTGCAGCTCCCACCTGATGCTTTCTCTGGTCACAGGAGTTGTTGTGCCCAGGTTAGCACCACTCCTCCAGCAGCTCTCCATCAACGATTGATAGGAGCTAAGGATCAATACCCAGCTGCCTTCCCTGCAGTTGGGAGAGCTTGGGGGTGAGTCTCCCCAAGTTCCCCCCCATCTCCAGGGCTGAGTCCCAGGTGCCCACAGTGAAGCTTCCTGGATAACGCCCACTTGATCGGCTTCTTTCCTCCCTTTGTGAGTGCTCCCTGGGATCACGCCCATGTGAACCACTTGTGTGACTCACACACTAGTGGCAGTGCCAGCTTTTGGAAGAAGCCAAACTGAGACACGCGTGCATCAAATACGTCATCCCATTCAATCCTCACGGCAATCCTGTGAGGTAGGGTGCATTGTCCCACGCTGTCAAAATCCAGGCTCAAGAAGTTCAAGATCCTTGTCAAGGGTCACCCAGCAACTAAGACCTGGGATTCCCCCTCAGGAGTGTCTGTCTCGAGGGCAGCACTCCCCACTGTGATGTCAGGCAGCCCCCGCAGGGACTCCCTAATAGTGGAAGCAGAGGCAGGGACTGTGTACCTAGACAAGGACATGTGCCAGTGGCAGCTCCATCCTACAGGCCATGGTCCCTCAGGAGGCCAAGGATGTTAAAGGATGTAGAGGAGTCATCAGGTGGTGACGAGAGTGGCACAGCAGGCAGAAGGAAGAGCACGAGAGGCGTGGAAAAGTACGTCGTATTAGGGAGTGTCAAAGAGCAATGGGGGCTGGGGGCTGGGATGCATTCAGAGGGGTGGTTGGGCACTGTGCTTGGGGGCACCAGAACCAAGAAGGTTCAAATCAGGGGCATGATGCAGTCAGATGCTGAAATAAAAGCGTGGCTATGGTGGCAATGTGGAGGGGACAGTACTTGATATGTAGTTTATGCTCAACACAAATGGGTTGTCTTAACTATCAATACTTTATTTTATTTTACAACCTCAGATGGTTTTGTGTCTTGTTAAGAAAACCTTCTCTACCCCAATGTCATGAATAAGTATTTTCTTCTAAATATTTAAAATTTTGCCCCTGGCATTTAGGTCTTTAAATCATCTGAAATTTATGTGTATGTGTGGTGCGAGGTAGGGATCTCATTTTGTCTTTTCTAAATGGAAAGCCAGTTAACCCAATGTATTTCTTTATTAAATAGGTTGCTCTGTAAATACTTACTTCTTCCATATAATAAGTCCCCATTTATGAGTTGGTATATGTTTAGGCTCTCTTTTCCATTGTTTCATCTCATCTTTTTATTACTGCTGCTTTATAATAACTTACGATATCTAAAGGGGCAAATCCTTTATAAAGGGCTTATTCTTCTTCAAAATTGTGTAGGCTGCATATAAATGAATGGAACAGAAGAGAACATATATGGGCAATTGATTTTTGACAATGTGTCAAAATAATTTTATGGGGAGGCGGGGCAAGATGGCGGAGTGGTGAGGAGCAGAATTTCGTCTCTCCCCTAGAGCAGCTGGCAATTACCCAAGAACTATATGAAACAGTGTTTTCGGGGTCTCCAGTAACCAGTCACACATTGGACACAAGTTTGGAATTGGAGGAAAAGCTGAGATCGCAGCGAACATTGTAAGTTCCCCGGACCAGGGGTCTGGCGCCCCTCCTCACCCAGACCTCACAGACTGTCTTGCTGCTGGCTCTCTGAAAGGGGGGGAAAAAGAAACCAAAAAACAGCAATCTGCTGAGGGCAAGAAGGGAGGCTCAACCCAGCCTCAACTGCAGAATTAATTAAAAAATTAATTAACTAACTTTGGGAGCTGGGGTGCTAAAGAAGGGCTGGGCTCCAAGAAGTGGGGGCACGTAAAAGCGGGCACCCATTCCCAGACTCCAAAAAAGCCATTTTTTTTTTCCTTACATTTTGTCCCTTCTGGCTTCTCACTGATCCCTTATCTTTTTGCATTTCAATAGCCCCCGGCAGGGGTGGAACTGAAGTGGTTGGAGAGTAATTATCAGACAATAGCCCAAAGCATATCTTTAAATGCTCTATTCTGACACTGACAAAACTTCCAGGCTGGGGAAAGACATTTAAAAGAGACTCTTTTTTTTTTTTTCCTTTTTTCTTTTTCTTGATTTCTTTTCTACCTTTTTTTTTTTTTTTTTTTTTTTTAAATCTAAAAGTAATATATGTGGTTATTTTCTATCGGAAAGCCCAGGTTGAGGGACTAGGCTGGGCTTGAGGGGAGACAGAGTACCCATAATGTCTTTGAATTCCGTATTCACTACTGAAGGCCTCCAGCCCCGTCTTTAATTGGCAACTCAGGCTGACCAAGGAATCTACCTGGAGAGGCCCCAAAGAGGAGAGAGGAGAAGGGAATAGTGCCCCTGAGAGACAACTGGAGTTCTGAGAATTGGGAGAGTGGAGGGAGGCCCAGCTCAACTGGCAGGCCTCCTTCTGGGAATTCAGACCCCAGGGGCTGGAATTCAGATTCTGGCTTCAGTCAGCCACGCCCCTGACAGGATCAGAGTCACCAGGAGAACTAAAGGCTCCACACCTCCTTACACTGGTGGGGAGCTGCGGGCTGGCCAGCGCCACCTGCTGGACAGGAGAGGAAAAGCACCAATTCTAAAGGCCTCATAGGAGGGTCTCATTCTCAGGAAAACTCCATACCCTCCCAATGAGACCTGGGCCTCACTAGACTGGGAAAATCTGACTGGGGTCGACCATATCTGAGGAGACCCACTCACAAAAAGGTTACATAGAGGCAGAGCAAGAAACAGAAAAAACAAGAGGGGAAAAATTCTGATCAACTAAATAGAACCTAAGTTAGAGGTCTAGAATAAGTTGAACTGAATAACAGAGGCCAGAAAACAAAGCCAACCAACAAGAAAACCACTAGGTAAAAGACAGAAAACAAGCTCCAAAATAAACTAATCAAGAGAATCAGATGCCTAGACAACTTAAGATAACAAGCCATACCAGGAAACACGAAAACATGGACCAGCCAAAGGAACAAACTAATAGCTCAGCTGAGACACAGGAGTGGAGGCAACTAATGCTAAATAAATTTGATGAAATGAAGGAAGATATAGCAAAAGAGCTGAAGGATATAAAGAAGACACTGGCTGACCATAAAGAAGAATTCATAAACTTAAAAAAACAAATGGCAGAACTCATGGGAATGAAGGCCACAATGGAGGAGATGAAAAACACAATGGAGGGACATAACAGTAGATTTGAACAGGCAGAAGAAAGGATCAGTGAACTGGAAGACAGGTCATTCGAATTCATACACACAAAAGAACAGATGGTGAAAAAGATGGAAAAATATGAGCAGGGTCTTAGGGAGCTGAGTGACAACATGAAACGCACAAATATATGTGTTATGGGTATCCCAGAAGGAGAAGAGAGGGGAAAAGGGGCAGAAAGAGTAATAGAAGAAATATTCACTGAAAATTTCCCAACTCTTATAAAAGACAGAAAATTAGAGATTCAAGAAGTACAACGTACCCCAAATAGAATAGATCCCAATAGACCTACTCCAAGACACTTACTGGTCAAATTGTCCAATGTCAAAGACAAAGAGTGGATTCTGAAAGCAGCAAGAGAAAAGCAATCCATCACATGCAAGGGAAGGTCAATAAGACTATGTACAGATTTCTCTGCAGAAACCATGGAGGCAAGAAGACAGTGGCATGATATATTTAAGATACTGAAAGAGAAAAACTGCCAACCAAGAATTCTATATCCAGCAAAACTTTCCTTCAAAAATGAGGGAGAGATTAAAACATTTTCAGACAAACAGACACTGAGAGAGTTTGTGAATAAGAGACCAGCACTACAAGAAATACTAAAGGGAATGCTACAGGCTGATAGGAAAAGGCAGGAGAGAGAGAGTTGGAGAAGAGTGCAGAAATGAAGATTATCAGGAAAGGTAAAAGGAGAGGAAAAAATAAGATATGACATATAAATTCAAAAAACAAAATGGTAGTAGAAAGTACTGCCCTTACAGTACTAACACTAAATATAAATGGATTAAACTCCCCAATAAAAAGACACAGACTGGCAGAATGGATTAAAAAACAGAACCCATCTATATGCTGTCTACAAGAAACTCACTTTAGACACAAGGACAAAAATAGACTGAAAGTGAAAGGTTGGAAAAAGATATTTCATGCAAACAACAACCAGAAAAAAGTGGGAGTAGCTATATTAATATCAGACAAGTGAGACTTCAAAAGCAAAACAATTAAAAGAGACAAAGAAGGACACTATATATTAATAAAAGGGTCAATTCATCAAGAAAACATAACAGTCATAAATATTTATGCACCAAACCAGAATGCCCCCAAATTCATGAGGCAAACACTGCGATCACTGAAAGGATGTCCGGCGCCGCCCCGCTCGACCCCTGTTCCCCGGCCGGCGAGGGGAGAAACAAGGGATGAGAGAGAGAGAGATGCAGACCACGCAAACTGACCTGGCTGGAAGTCACGACTCGAGCCACACGGCGGTTGCGAGAGCAAGTCTTTTACTGAAGCTAGATAAGCATTCTCTGTTACAGGTTTCCACGCGGGGCAGAGTGCCTCGCGGGAGAGCAGCCTCGATGTGGCCGTCAGGTACGGCTCCTAGTGGGCTGTCTCTCCGAGGTTCGCTTGGGCAAACTCTTAAGTACTCTACTCATAACCAATGATCTAGCGCCGCGCATATGCACTCAATTGGCAGATAGGAATAGTGAGTGTGCACGTCATAAGCGGAAGCAGGATATGGGCGCCATCTTGGCTCATTCGATGGGCGGGGGGACTTTGGAGCAGGTTTACAGCGCATGCGCTATGCCCGTCCCGGGAGACGGCTCTCCACATCTCCCCCTTTATTATTTATATCGACCCAGTGTCCCCAGTGATGAGTGTGCTCCCGTGAACCCAGATGGCTCACAATTTGTTCCGGTGCTTTGGGGAGTCTGGACTAGGTCTCAGCCATTTAGCGGCGGAGCCTCTAGCACCGACCAGAATGCTCACCTCATATGGAGACAGGAGAGTCCGTGAGCTGGAAACAACATGACTCTCCCTGCAGTGCTTTGCTTTACAACTGGGGGACAAAGGCGGGGGCAGGGATAGCATTAACCAGAGTCGGAGGTGTCACTAGGCGTCCCTATGCATTGGCTAGAGTCAAGTCTGGCCACAACTATGACTCTGCCTTAGGGATCTACCTGAGACAAAAATTATGACTGCTGGCGTCGCCCGTTATACCCGGGACACAGCTGCGCGCTTAGCTACAAACCTCGCTCCCGAGTGCCCCGCCCGAGGCGGCCAGGATGGGGTATGGCCATCAGAATGGTCGCTGTTGGGGGTATCAAAGGTGGAGGACAAAGCCATCATAATGGTAACACGGTACTGCCGCGCTTGAAACAGGCGTTCTAGCAAAGATTTAACAATGACTAATCCCACCAATAGTCCCACCATCAAGAGAATCCAATTAGTCAAATTGGGCCAAGAGAACCAAGAGGTGACTTGGTCTCACAGATTTTTTACAGTCTCGCCCAGTGTGGAAAGGTCGAAACTAACAGGCTTCAATTTCCTAATGTTCTCAAGTCCCTGAAGGTCGGATTTCACTTGGCCGGAGAGATTGGTGAAGTTGGGGAGATAAGTGTCCTTGAGCCACTCGGCGACATCTTGCTGCTCCTCTGTCAAGTTCACCCTAACCAGGGTGACACAAAGCCTCCCGAATAACCATCGGGTATCACACGTCTGCTGGAGAACTCTCCAGAGTCCATCTATTTCTAGTCCAAGTTCATCTATCTCCGCTAGGAGTTTCTGAATGGCCTGGAAATTTAAGTTCAGCATCTGATTGTGGCGGCGTAGCACGTCTCGGGTAAGGTATGCCTCTTGGACGCCTAGACTTAGAGAAGGGGATATTGTTAAGTGAAACAACTTGAGAAACAGGGCCAACCCAGTCGGTTGCCTTGACGGGGAGCCAGACATAACTTGGGCGATACACTAGGATAGCGGGGCGGCGAGGCATCCGGGTCTTTGGAACGGTTGCAGACTGTAGGAGCAAACCCCGGAAGGAAAAGGCACCTTTGAGTCTCATTTTTACTCAAGATCCCTTCACAAGACTGGCGGCTCTTCCCTGTAACGTTAAGAAATTCAAGCAAGACTCCCTTACTTAACTCGCCATTACCAGTTTCACAAGTAACATTCGCCGCAACTGTGGTGTTGACAACCTTGACAGAGAGGTTAGCAAAAGAGAGGATCAGTGTGTCATTGGTGAGGGGGAAGGACTCGTTGAAGCTTGTGGAGGAAATATTTCTGTCAGAAGGCAGGTGGTGGAGACCTAGAGACAGGGTACGAGTGAAAAACACAGGAGAGGCGGGAGACCCAGCAGAGAATGGGGCCAGGGTCGGGGGATGATGCCACAGGCCCCAAAGACCACTCTCCTGCGCTACCACAGTTCCACTAAAAAAAGAAAAAGGCAGATTAGAAGGATTGCTATAGGAGAGCAAAGAACAGAGTTACCGATCCTCTTTTTGGGCAACCGCGGGGTGGTCAGTCCTACTATTATCGTCTTGTCGGTCGTCGCCATCATCAGCAGGGTCGGAGGCTTGGTCTAATGGTTCAGGTTGTATATTCGTTGGCGTTTCTGACAGCTGTTCCTTGGCTTCTTCAGGTGATGTCACGGTTCTCACCAGTCTTTCCGGAACCCACACTGGTTGACGTCCTGGTTCCTGGGGAAAAACACAAACAGAGCCTCTGGCCCAGCTGAGCACCGGGTCAGGGCCTTTCCACTGCCCCGACAGGACATCCTTCCAACGGACTAGACCTCTATGCTGAGGACTCGGGGTGGTGTGTTGCAGGGCAGGTGTCACTCCCTGTGAATTTTCATTTAAAAAATTGTATGTAAATAAGGCTATAGACAATTGAGCCTTTGGGGACAAGCCGTGACCTATCCCCCCTTTCTGTTTCCTAAGCAGGTCTTTGAGCGACCTGTGCGCTCTCTCGATGATTCCTTGCCCTTGAGGGTTATAGGGGATGCCATGTTTCAATTGGACACCCATGTTGTCACAAAATTTTTGGAAGGATTTACTAGTGTAGGCTGGTCCGTTGTCTGTCTTTAACGTTTTTGGCTTACCCCAAGCCGCCCATGCAGCCAAGCAGTGTGCAACGACGTGGGAGACTCTTTCTCCTGGTTCAGCAGAGGCAAACAAAACTTGGGAATATGTGTCTATCGACACGTGTAAGTACTTGACCTTACCATACTCTGAATGATGAGTGACATCCATCTGCCAAGTATCCCCTGGGGTGAGACCCCTAGGGTTGACCCCAACCGAGGAGACTGCTCTCTGCTCCGCACAATTGCTGCAGGCTCGGACAATATCTCGAGCAGCTGCACGTGGTATGCTGAACCGCTTAGCTAGGGTGCCTGCATTGATGTGAAACTTGGCGTGGAACTCTCGGGCCTGTTGATATGGCACCAGTGTGGGAAAGATGTGTAGCTGTCGAGTGGCCACATCTACGATGTGGTTTCCCTGGGCCATGGGGCCAGGCAAGCCCGTGTGGGCTCTGATATGAGTTATGTAGAAAGGGTGTCGCCTGGCCCATATAACTTCCTGTAATTTGATAAAGAATGTTCTTACTGTAGATGAATACCTAATAGTGCCCACTGTCTCTAGTATCTGTACAGAGTTTACAACATAAGCAGAGTCCGAGACAACATTCAAGGGTTCAGAGAGGCTTTTCAGAACAGTGATGATAACCTGTAGCTCTACCCATTGAGGCCTTTGTGGATGGAAGAGTACTGTTTTGGGAGTGTCCCCCTCGACACAATACGCCCCTGTGCCGGAGCTGGAGCCGTCTGTGTACACAGTGGGGGCATCCGCTAGCGGCTTAGGCGAGGTCACCTTAGGAAAAATCACTGGGTGCCGAGCGACAAACTGCAAGAGGGGAGCTTTAGGGAATTGATTGTTAATGCTTCCGAGAAATGTACACCGGAGGACGGCCCATTGATCGATACATCCAGTGAGTATCTCAAGCTGTTGGGAAGAATAAGGCACTCGGAGATTTCTGGGTTGTTGGCCGAAATGCTGTACCGCTCTTTTAATACACTCCAGGGCTAACTCTGCAACCGCTGTAGGATAATGCTCTAGAACCTTCCGGGGGGAAACCCCAGGGTGGATCCAGAGCAGCGGTCCTTGCTGCCACAGCACTGCAGTGGGCTGTAATTCTGTTGGCAGCACGCAGGCCTCAAAAGGCTCATTGGGGTTTATTCTTTTCAGAGTGGCGCAACTGAGCGCTTGCTCTACCCGGTACAGTGCTTGCCTCGCCTCGGGAGTAAGGTGCCGGGGCGAAGTTATGTTTGAATCTCCTCTCAACAAGTCAAATAGGGGCACCAACTCAGTGTTGGGTAATTTCAAATACGGGCGGATCCAATTGATATCTCCCAAGAGCCTTTGCAGATCATTCAGAGTACGTATATTGTCTAATCTGAGAGATACCTTCTGGGGGGAGACATGAGTAGGCGTGAGTTTCGCTCCCAGGAAAGTGGTAATGTCAGTCATTTGGATTTTCTCAGGGGCTACTTCCAGGTTAGCTTTTCTAAGGTCACAGACCAAGTGTGACAACACAGTTTCAAGGATTACAGCATCCTTATGGGCTAACAGAATGTCATCCATATAGTGAATGATTTTTACGTGAGGGAATTGTTGCCGGGCGCCAACTAGCTTTGTAGCAACATACAGCTGACACATGGTAGGACTATTAGCCATACCCTGGGGCAGGACCGTCCATTCAAAGCGTTGACAGGGCTCCTCTTGGTTACGAGAGGGCACAGTGAAGGCAAACTTAGGGGTGTCTTCGGGGTGGAGTGGAATAGAAAAGAAGCAATCCCTAAGATCTAAGATGACAACCGACCAGTGCCCTGGCAACGCCGAGAGGAGGGGCAGTCCCATCTGAACAGGTCCCAAAGGCTCCAGGCAATCATTGATAGCCCTTAAATCATGCAGCAGTCTCCATTTTCCAGATTTCTTTTTTATTACGAATATGGGGGTGTTCCACTGTGACGTGGAGGGAGCGATACGGCCCTTTTCTAGTTGTTCTGATACTAGGGCGTGCAACGCTGCAAGTTTTTCCTGTGGCAAGGGCCACTGAGGCACCCACACCGGAGCCTCGGTTTTCCATTTTAGTTTTATAGGTGTGGGTGGGAATCTCTCCTCAGTGGCCCCTATGAAAAACCCAAGCCTCGTCTGTCAGACTTGGGGGCAGCTTGTATAGGCTCCGCACGTCCGTGCAGTGAAGCTCCTAAACCCTTGCCGGGGGTATACCCCATTTCTTTTAGCAGTCGCTTAGAGGTTGGGGAGTAGCCGCTAATTAAAGTAACGTCCATTTGGGTCAGAATGTCTCTTCCCCACAAAGACACAGGCAGGGCTAATACATAAGGCTGGAAACTGCCTTGGTGTCCTTCTTCATCGGCCCAATGAAGGGCAGCTGCACTGAGCATGGGCGCTGAAATTTGGCCTATTCCTCTAATGGGCTCTTCCGCCCTGCTCGTTGGCCAGGTGGGGGGGCCATTCTTGTTGTCTTATGATAGACCGATCGGCCCCTGTATCGAGCAGGCCCAAGAAAGATCTGCCTTGCACCTTAATGGTTAGCATAGGTCGAGACTCCAGGGACATATGGAGTCCCTCAAAAATCGCTCCACTGGATCCGAACCCTTTTTCCCCTCTCTGTCTGATTCTGCTTGGAAAGACTGCATGTAAGCTGGGTAAGAGCAGGAGCTGCGCCAGCTTATCACCTTCTGCAATGACTAAGGTGCCCCGCTGAGATTGAACCATAACTTGGGCACGGCCTGTGAAATCTGAATCTACAAGTCCTGGTATAACTGTTAATCCTCTCAGGGCCGTGGATGCTCTCCCCAATATGAGCCCTACAGTACCAGCCGGTAAGGGCCCCTTGAAGGAGGTCCCTACTAACTGGACACCCATGGAGGGGGTTAGTACGAGTCTGGAGGTGGCACAGAGGTCCAGTCCTGCTGAGCCGGGGGACGCACGAATTTGATCGGATCCTGTGTTGTCGAATGACATGCAAGGGGGTCCGTCGAAAGGGCGGACCCCCTCTTCCCGTTTTTTGGAATCTGCTCGGGGCGGCCAGAGAGGCGTCTACCCTGCGCATCGAAAACCGATTTACAATCTTCTGCGCGGTGGGGGCCTTTGTGGCAACGGCCACACGGCCTGGTTACTGCACCTGGTTCGCCAAACCGTTGAGTGGCAGGGGGCTGACGTCTATTGGGACAATCTCTCTTAAAGTGCCCTGATTGGCCACAGCCATAGCACCCGTTAGACTTTGCCCCTAAGGTTCTCGGGCCTTTTGTAGCCACCTGTAGGGAGCTAGCTAGCATGGCAGCTAGACCTGCATTAGTTAAAGGGCTGCCAGTATCTCTACAGAGCCTGACCCACTCTGTCAAATTTTTTGCTCTGTTTTGTGCCAGGATAACTTTGCACTCCTTGTTGCACTGCTCAAAAATCATTTGCTTAACCACAGTCTCTGCTACTCCTGGATCTGAGAAGATTCTCTCAGCTGCGGTTTGCATCCTGGCTACAAAATCCGCAAATGGTTCTGTGGGGCCTTGGTGTATATTGCTGAGTGAGGCCTGAGCCTCTCCCTTACCTGTTAGCTTTTTCCAGGCACCCACAAAACAGCGGAAGATCTGGGCGTAGACCTCTTGTGGGAAACCCGTTTGGTTCTGGGCATGGGCGCCTCTCCCCAACAGCATGTCAGCATTCCACCCGCCACGTCTCCCCGCCGCATTCCTTGCGGCCTGCTCTTCAGCTAACTCCTCAAACCATGCTTTCCAATCTATGAATCGGCCTGACGGCAAGCAAGCACGGGCTAGCTGAAAAATATCTGCGGGTGTATGATTTAGAGCAGAGAGGTTCTCGATCATGTTCAAGGTATAAGGGGCATTGGGGCCATACTGATGGACGGCCTGCCTCAATTCCCTCAATAGTTTGTAATCATATGATTCGTGCTGATTGCCACCTTGGGGATTGATAATAACCGGGTACATTTCTGAGACTGGCTGCGGCTCAAGTGGCTGGTAGCCACCCAGCATGCCAAAAGGTCTAAATGTTGTGAAAGGGTTCCATCTCCAGAAATGTCTCCCACCACTACCTAATGGCAAAGGGTCCTGAGGGCCTGTGTACTCGGGCGGGGGGTACGGCAAAGGTTGCCCCTCCCCTGACCGGCCCATCGGGGTTTCCGGGTCTGGCAGCAAAGGATAATTACATTTACTGGGCATGGCCACTAGAGGGAGCTCTCGGCGAGGTCCTTTGGTGGGACCGCCCAAGGCGTCAGTTGGGAGCTGGGGTGTCCCTGGGGGTGCAGCGGTAGACATTGGCGGGGCGGAAGGCCGCACGGGTGTGGCGGGAGGCTCCTCCCACTCAAGTAGCGGGGATGCTTCCGCCTCCTCGCCAGTATCGCTATCTGACTCTGAGTCAGAGTCACTGGACTCCGGCGGTTTGCCCTTATAGGAGCCGTCCGCTGACGAAACTGACTGGGTTTCTTGGAGCGCGCACCGTGCTTCTTGCAAGGCAGAGGACGGGCTTAGGCCGGCAGCCGATTCTAGTTCAAGGACCGCACGGACGGTCTCCCATATGGGTACTAGAATCGGGTCCATACACACGCCCGTCTGGCGCGCTCGGTCTATGTCGCGACCGAGCTTCATCCAAGAGGGTAGGCTAAGGCTGCCGGTGCAGGCAAACCAAGGGGCAAAAGTATCAACATCATCAAGAAAACGCTGAAGGGAGCTTTTCCTGACCGAGATACCCCGTTGTTTCAAAAGGTTCTTTAAGGGAGCTAAGAGAGGTGAACTTCCGGACTGCCCCATGATTGCAGTCGGCACTATACTTCAGTCACTCGGAGAGCTCTTCCGAGTCCCCCGGGGTCACCTGAAAACCCACGGGCCCTAACTATCATGTAATAAGACGCACTCACCTTCTCGCGTTGATCAGGCGCGGGAAGTCCGCCGTAAGCTCGATGCGCAGCGCTGCTCTCCTCACAGAGGGACCGTCGAGAGCGAGGCAGGAGGAGGAGCGGTCCCCGTACGGGCCACCACTTGTCCGGCGCCGCCCCGCTCGACCCCTGTTCCCCGGCCGGCGAGGGGAGAAACAAGGGATGAGAGAGAGAGAGATGCAGACCACGCAAACTGACCTGGCTGGAAGTCACGACTCGAGCCACACGGCGGTTGCGAGAGCAAGTCTTTTACTGAAGCTAGATAAGCATTCTCTGTTACAGGTTTCCACGCGGGGCAGAGTGCCTCGCGGGAGAGCAGCCTCGATGTGGCCGTCAGGTACGGCTCCTAGTGGGCTGTCTCTCCGAGGTTCGCTTGGGCAAACTCTTAAGTACTCTACTCATAACCAATGATCTAGCGCCGCGCATATGCACTCAATTGGCAGATAGGAATAGTGAGTGTGCACGTCATAAGCGGAAGCAGGATATGGGCGCCATCTTGGCTCATTCGATGGGCGGGGGGACTTTGGAGCAGGTTTACAGCGCATGCGCTATGCCCGTCCCGGGAGACGGCTCTCCACAAAAGGAGAAATAGATACCTCTACAATAATAGTTGGAGACTTCAATACAGCACTCTCATCAATGGATAGAACATCTAAACAGAGGATCACTAAAGAAACAGAGATGTTGAATTGTATGATAAATGAACTAGACTTGACAGACATTTATAGAACACTACATCCAACAGCAGCAGAATACACTTTTTTCTCAAGTGCTCATGGAACATTCTCTAGGATAGACCACATTTTGGGTCACAAAGCAAGTCTCAACAAATTTAAAAATATTCATATTATACAAAACACTTTCTTAGACCACAATGGGATGAAGTTGGAAATAAATAAAAGGCAGAAGGTCATAAAACTCACAAACATATGGAGGCTAAAAAACACCCTCTTAGAAAACCAGTGGGTAAAGGAAGAAATTACAAGTGAAATTAGTAAATACCTCGAGGCAAATGACAATGAAAACACAACTTATCAAAACTTATGGGATACAGCAAAGGCGGTGCTGAGAGGGAAATTTATTGCCCTAAATGCCTATATTAAAAGAGAAGAGAGAGCAAAAATTGAAGAGTTAACTGCTCACCTGGAGGAATTAGAGAAAGAACAGCAAACTAACCCCAAAGCAAGCAGAAGGGAAGAAATAACAAAGATTAGAGCAGAAATAAATGCAATTGAGAACAGGAAAACAATAGAGAGAATCAACAAAACCAGAAGTTGGTTCTTTGAGAAAATCAATAAAATTGATGGACCACTGGCTAGGCTAACAAAAAAAAAGAGAGAGCAGATGCAAATAAATGCAATCAGAAATGGGAAAGGAAATATAACTACCGACCCTGCAGAAATTAAGGAGATAATGAGAGGATACTATGAGCAACTATATGCTAATAAACTAGAAAACTTAGATGAAATGGACAACTTCCTAGAAAAGCATAAACAACCAACATTAACTCAAGAAGAAATAGATGACCTCAACAAACCAATCACAAGTAAAGAGATTGAGTCAGTCATCAAAAAGCTCCCAAAAAGGAAAAGCCCAGGACCAGATGGTTTCACATGTGAATTCTACCAAGCATTCAAGAACGAATTAGTACCAATCCTGCTCAATCTCTTCAAAAAAATTGAAGAAGAGGGAAAGCTACCTAACTCTTTCTATGAAGCCATCATCACCCTAATACCAAAACCAGGCAAAGATACTACAAAAAAAGAAAATTATAGACCAATTTCTTTAATGAATATAGATGCAAAAATCCTCAACAAAATACTCGCAAATCGAATCCAGCAGCACATTAAAAGAATTATACACCACGACCAGGTGGGATTTATTCCAGGTATGCAAGGCTGGTTCAACACAAGAAAATCAATTAATGTAATACACCACATCAATAAATCAAAGCAGAAGAACCACATGATCATCTCGATTGATGCAGAAAAGGCATTTGACAAAATTCAACATCCTTTCCTGATGAAAACACTTCAAAGGATAGGAATAGAAGGGAACTTTTTCAATATGATAAAGGCAGTATATGAAAAACCCACAGCTAACATCACACTCAATGGGGAGAGACTGAAAGCTTTTCCTCTAAGATCAGGAACAAGACAGGGATGCCCACTGTCACCATTGCTATTCAACATTGTGCTGGAAGTTCTAGCTAGAGCAATTAGGCAAGAAAAAGAAATAAAAGGCATCCAAATTGGAGAGGAAGAAGTAAAACTTTCACTATTTGCAGATGACATGATTCTATATGTAGGAAATCCAGAAAAATCTACAGCAAAGCTACTAGAACTAGTCAATGAATACAGCAAAGTAACAGGCTACAAGATCAACATGCAAAAATCTGTAGTGTTCCTATACACAAGTAATGTGCAACAAGAGGAGGAAATCAAGAAAAAAATCCCATTTACAATAGCAACCAAAAGAATCAAGTATTTAGGAATAAACTTAACCAAGGACACAAAAGACCTTTACATAGAAAACTATAAGAAACTGCTAAAAGAAATTGAACAAGACCTGAAAAAATGGAAGAACATACCATGTTCATGGATTGGAAGACTAAATATAGTTAAGATGGCAATTTTACCTAAACTGATTTACAGATTCAATGCAATACCAATTCAAATCCCAACAACTTACTTTACAGAAATAGAAAAACCAATAACTAAATTTATTTGGAAGGGTAAGGTGCCCCGAATAGCCAAAAATGTCTTGAGAAAGAGGAGTGAAGTGGGAGGTCTCACACTACCTGACTTTGAAGCATATTACAAAGCTACAGTGCTCAAAACAGCATGGTACTGGCATAAGGAGAGATATACTGATCAATGGAATCGAATTGAGTGTTCAGAAGTAGACCCTCACATCTATGGACAACTGATCTTTGATAAGGCAGTGAAGCCGAAGCAACTGGGAAGGAGCAGCCTGTTCAATAAATGGTGTTTGGAGAACTGGATATCCATTTCCAAAAGAATGAAAGAGGATGTCCATCTCACACCTTATACCAAAATTAACTCAAAGTGGATCAAAGACCTAAACATTAGCACCAAGACCATAAAACTCTTAGAAGAAAATGTAGGGCAATATCTTAAAGATCTTGTGAAAGGAGGTGGTTTCTTAGACCTCACACCCAAGGCACGAGCAACCAAAGAACAAATAGACAAATGGGATCTCCTCAAAATTAAACACTTTTGTACATCAAAGGACTTTGTCAGAAAAGTCAAAAGGCAACCTACACAATGGGAGATGATATTTGGAAACCACATATCAGATAAGGGTTTAATATCCCGAATATATAAAGGAATCCTGCATCTCAATAACAGAAAGACAAACAATCCAATTAAAAAATGGGCAAAAGACATGAACAGACATTTTTCTGAAGAGGAAATACAAATGGCTCAAAAGCATATGAAAAAATGCTCAACTTCACTGGCTATTAAGGAAATGCAAATCAAAACCACAATGAGATATCATCTCACACCTACCAGAAGGGCCATTATCCAAAAAACAGAAAATGACAAGTGCTGGAGAGGATGTGGAGAAAGAGGCACACTTATTCATTGTTGGTGGGAATGTAGAATGGTGCAACCGCTCTGGAAGACAGTATGGAGGTTCCTCAGGAAGCTAAATATAGATTTGCCATATGACCCAGCTATTCCATTGCTGGGTATATACTCAGAGGAACTGAAACTTAAGACACAAACAGACATTTGTAAACCGATGTTTATTGCAGCATTATTCACAATTGCCAAGAGATGGAAACAGCCCAAATGTCCATCAAAGGACGAGTGGATAAACAAACTGTGGTATACACGCATGATGGAATATTATGCAGCTGTAAGACAGAACAAAGACATGGATCATGTAATAATGTGGATGAACCTTGAGGACATTATGTTGAGTGAAGTTAGCCAGAAACAAAAGGACAGATTCTGTATGGTCTCACTAATATGAACAGACATCAATGAACAAAGTTTGGGAGTTAAACGCTGACAACACAGGCGACCAGGAGATAGAAAGAGGGCAGAGATCAGCCATTTGATGCTGAAGGACTACAGAATGTTTAGGATTGATTGCATAGATCCAGAAATAGATAGCATAATACTGTGTGATGGTAGCACGGTATTGTAAGTACACTGAACAAAGATGTCTGTGAGTAAAGCTGAAAGAGGTGGGATAGGAGAATGCATGACACCAGAGGTAAAGATAGATGATAAAGACTGGGACTGTATAACGTGGCAAAAACTGGAGTGGCCAATGACTGTTACTAAACATACAAATAGAAAAATGTTTTTGCATGTGGGAAAGCAAATGAATGTCAACCATGTGGAAATCTGAAAAAAAGGATGGTATTCAGGAAAAAACATAATCAAAGCAAACTGGAGTCTATGGTCAACAGTAACATTGTAATATACCTCCATTAAATGTAACAAAGGCAATACGCCAATGCTAAATGTATATGAGAGGGGGATATAGGGGAGTAATATGGGATTCTTGGTAGTGGTGTTATTTGCTGTCCTTAGTAGTATATTGTATTGTATGACATGTTATTTTTCTTTTTATCATTTTTTCTTATTGCTAAAAAAAAAACAATTTTTCTTGTAGTAATCAGTATGTTCAAGTGCTGATTGTGGTGATAAATGTACAACTTTATGATGATACCATGAACAACTGATTGTACACTGCGGGACACTGTTATCGAGTTCCGACTTGGCGGGCCTGGGCCAGGGGAACTGATCAGCCCCTAGGAAAGGTAGTGGGGCACGGGTGGTAGCGCCCTCCACGGCCCCCCGGGCCTGAGAAAGTGGAGCCGAATGCAGGCCCCATTTCCTCACCCCAAAGTACAACCGTTGGGGAGGGCTTGCCGGAGAAACCACCCCCCCCCCCATGCCTTACTCGCACCCTCCACCCTCTTCGTTACCAGAGCAACTCCCGCCCCTTTTCAATCAACCTCCGTGCCCTCTCAGAACCAATCCAAGCCTTTAACCCCTACAGCTACCCCGCCCTCTAAACCGCCCGATATAAGCTTGTACTCTCCCCTAATAAACTCTCTTGGCTTCTTCACCCTCAAAGAAACGTGTCCCGCCTGTTCCTTCTCGCCGCCCTCCACACCTTGCACGCCACCGCCGGGGACCGGGCCCAGTCCCCCTCCTCGCCCTCGCCTCCGGGAAAGAGCCCCCGCTGCCGGTACCCTCTGAGCAATCCCGAGAGCCTAGGATTTAGCAACTGGCAGCCACCCTCCCCCCCCCAGACGAGTCAACTGTGACCACAGTACACTATGGATAAATGTATGGTATGTGAATATAACTGTATAAAATTGTAGGAATATATATATATAGGAGTAAAAGTGTTGGAGAAAACATGGTGAGAGGGATGATGCCTCACCAATATGGACTAACTACAATGTGTAAACTCAGAATTGAATCTTAGAACATAGCCTAACGTGGACACAATAATTGTAATAGTCCCTAGATTGTAAGCTCTTACAGCAGTTAACTCTATCCCTGAATTGTAAGGCCTATCTCTAAACTTTGAGATGCTGATCCCCTAGCGTATGTTGTCACAAACATTGGGACTGGCGGTTTGATGTGCTGAGCCCTCGAGCATGGGACTTGACCTTATGAAGCTCATTACCACAAAGGAGAGTCTAGAGTTGTATGTAATGGTGCCTAAGAGTCTCCCCCTGAGTACCTCTTTGTTGCTCAGATGTGGCCCTCTCTCTCTCTAACTGAGCCATCTCGACAGGTGAACTCGCTGCCCTCCCCCCTATGTGGGACCCGACTCCCAGGGGTGTAAATCCCCCTGGCAACGCAGAGTATGACTCCCGGGGATGAATGTTGACCCAGCATCGTGGGACTGAGAGTATCTTCTTGACCAAAAGGGGGATGCAAAATGAGACGAAATAGTTTCAGTGGCTGAGAGATTCCAAATGGAGTCGAGAGGTCACTCTGGTGGACATTCTTATGCACTATATAGATAACACCTCTTAGTCTTTAATGTATTGGAATAGCTAGAAGTAAATACCTGAAACTACCAAACTCCAACCCAGCAGTCTGGACTCCTGAAGACAATTATATAATAATGTAGACTACAAGGGGTGACAGTGTGATTGTGAAGACCTTGTGGATCACACCCCCTTTATCTAGTGTATGGATGAGTGGAGGAATGGGGATAAAAACTAAAGGACAAATGGGGTGGGATGGCGGGATGATTTAGGTGTTTTTTTTCACTTTTATTTTTTATTCTTGTTCTGGTTCTTTCTGATGTAAGGAAAATGTTCAGAGATAGATTGTGGTGATGAACGCATAACTATGTCATCATACTGTGGACAGTGGATTGTATATCATGGATGATTGTATGGTGTGTGAATGTATTTCAATAAAACTGAATTTAATTAAAAAAAAAAAAGTAATTTGATGGGAAAAGAAACATTTTCCAACAAATGGTGCTGGAACATTTAGACCTTCATACGCATACACAAAAACATAAGCTCTGATCCTTACCTCACATCACATATACAGATTGACTCAAAATGGATTGTAGATGTAAACAAGCATTATGCTAAGAAGCCAGACACAGAAGTACACACAATGTGTGATTCCATTTCTATGAAATTTTGGAAAAGACAAAACTATGGTGACAGAGAGTAGGTCAATGGTGGCCAATGGCTAGGGAACGAGAGGAGGAAATCACCTACAAAGGGGATTAGGGAAATTTCTGGGGTGACGGATATGTTCTGTATCTTGATTGTGATGTGGCTTACAACTGTATACATTTGTCAAAACTCATCCAACTCTATGCTTAAAATGGGTGACTTTGTTTGTAAACTCTAAGTCAATAAATCTGATTTTTACTCTTCTATATGACTATTTGGATCAGCTTTTCAATTTTTGAAGGAAAAAAAAGACGAGTTAGAACTTTGTTGAAATTACCTTAAATGTATTTATTAATTTGGGGGAAAATTGTTATCTTCATTATATTGAGTTTTCCAACCCTCAGCATGGTGTATCTCCCCAAGAGGTGTTGCTGAGATGGAATCTGAGGTCTCTGGTGGCTGGATCTGAGGTGGGGATGAGATTGAAGCTCTGTCCCAGGTGTCTGTGTGCTCTGCACACAGTAGGAGCGCATAACGGAGAGGATGCTGAGTCTGCAGGGCCGTGGGCCGTGGCTGTGGAGATGCCCAGGAAGGAGGTGAAATCATGGATCTGAGGCTGGGGTAGGGGTAGAGGCTTTGGGAGTGTCCTTGGCTTAGATTCTTGACTCTAGGAACAGTGGTCTTCAAGCTCGGGAATCCAGTCTCTGGGGGCACGCGAAGGCTTTCCACAGGGTAAGTGCACGGATCATTGTAAGAGAATCAATTTGCAGATCCTAGAGATGCACACAGCTCAGCCGGAGAGAACACTCCTGGGACAGAGGGGCAGCCTGTCCTTCCTGTCTCCTGCTCCACAAGAAGAAAGGCACATCTCCGACCGCCTTGAACTCATCCAGAGGATAAGCCGTGCAGAGTAACAACCCCGGGAGCACCAAACAAAGGGACAAACGGAGTCAGCAGAGCCTCCTTTAATCAAGGGCCCATGAATCCAAGGTGGGGCTTGTCCCTCTCTTGACCCTGTGCAAGGAAGTACACTAGAAACATACGCTTTGGCCTGGGTTGGGGTGTTCTGAATTCATATTTTACAGAGCGGTGGGGGAGGAAGGCAATTTTCATTTAATGACATCACCTCTTCTAGCCATCTACCATCAAAGAGGGTGTTGCTTCCGAGAGTTTCTCATGAGAGCAAAAGAAGTGTTGGTGAGAAAAGCCAAAGATGGTGGCCCTCTGCTCACCCCGGTCACAGACGTGTGGCCAGGTTTTGTCCCATATCCCTCCCTCCCTCTCTCTCTCCCCCCTCTCTCTCCGCCCCCCCATTCCCTCCCCCCCCAATCTCCATCCATCCCTCCTTCCTTCCTTCCCTCCCTCCCTCCCTGCATCCATCCGTCTGAGACTTAGAACCCAGAAGTAGAACTTTAGCCATGGGACACACATAACACTTCAAAGTGAGTTAAAGAACAAAGTCAGACGTTTTCTGACCAACAGTAAGTCTGACTGGGTTATTGGTTTGACAGTGGGGACTGAATTTGCTGATTAAGTTTTTTTCTTGTTTTTTTGGCCCACTTTTTCCATATGAGTTAAATAAGCAGCTCCAAGTTTTCACGAAAATATATCCAAAGCATGTGCTAAGATAAACCTTTTATTTTTTGAAAAATTGTGTTGACAAAGTATATTGAAATGGGCAGTAAGTATTCCAATCGTCCCTAAAGAGTAACCAGCATAGTAAATGTCATTTAACAAGCGTCATAAAGCCTTTTTTATTTGCTTTCTAGAAATGGAGACACTGAGATAAGAGGATTTCAAGAAGCCTCGGTGTCAAACTGAGAAGTAAGGCAGATTAGATTTGCCAGGGGGAGGGGGTCGCTGGGGGTCTGGGGAGTAAGGTCCCTGAGTGGGGGTTGCAGCAGGGCTGGAGGTGAGGAAGCAGAGACAGGGCTGGGGAGGGGCAGGGGTGGCAGCTGCCGCTGAAGTGGTGCACAGAGCAAGGGCAGGCTTGTTTTTGCTTTGGTTTCTTTTAATTTTGCTTTTAAAGACGGAGGGTTATCAGAGCATGTTGTCAGACCTCGAGAGGACAGAGAAGAAGAACATAGCCTGCTGGTGCCACTCAGGCCCATGGGGGCCAGCGGAGAAGCACGTGTCCCACCCAGAAAACAACTGGACAGGGCAGAGTGACAATGAGAGGGCCTCAGAACAAACCAACCTGGCCCACATGTGCACTTTATTTATCTTGCCCGGGGTGGGCCCTCTAGTGTTTCTAAACCTTTGACTCCATGGCCAGCATTTCAAAAGCAGGAAAACATGAGGGAGAAAGGTTGGGGGGAGAGATATGTATGTTACATTTGATGGGTTTTGAGAAAACTTCTCTAAGGATGGCCAGGATCAGCTGCCAACGGCCACCCCGGAAGGGACATTGGGTGGCTGGGGGATGGGAGGAGGTGCAGAGGGTTGGCAGGAGGGCGAGACGAGGAGTGCCCTGGGCCATGGGTCATGGGTCTCTCGGTAAGTGTTAATATTATTACAAAACACTCATCCCTTTCATCTTTGACTACAACTCACCTTTATTCATCTTTTTATCCCTAGGACTTGGCATGCACGGGTCATGGCAGAGAGTTGGTACCTAATAGAGGCTTGTGGCATGAATCACTACCTTCCCTATTGCCAAAAACTTTTATCTGTTGGGGTGGCCAGCAACAGCTCCTATCACAGCCATGAGTGTCTGGGAGCCCCCACTGCAGGCCGAGCAGAGGCCGGGTATTCTGGTTTGCTAATGCTGCCCTTTTGCAAAACACCCTAAATGGATTGGCTTTTATAAAAGGGGGTTATTTGGTTACAAAGTTATACTCTTTAGGCCATAAAATGTCCAAGGTAACACATCAGCAATCGGGTACCTTCACTGGAGGATGGCCAATGGTGTCCGGAAAACCTCTGTTAGCTGGGAAGGCATGTGGCTGGTGTTTGCTCCAGAGTTCTAGTTTCAAAATCGCTTTCTCCCGGGACATTCCTCCCTAGGGTTCAGCTCCTCAAAAATGTCACTCTTTGTTGCTCTTGGGGTGTTTGTCCTCTCTTAGCTTCTGTGGAGCGAAAGTCTGCTTTCAAAGGCCATCTCCAAAATGTCTCTGTAAACTGCAGTTCCTCTCTCAGCTCCTGTGCATTCTTCAAAGTGTCCCTCTTGGCTGTAGCAAGTTTGCTCCTTCTGTCTGAGCTTACATTGTGCTCTAGGAAACTAATCAAGGCCCATGCTGAATGGGCAGGGCCACACCCCCATGGAAATCATCTAATCAGAGTTATCTCTACAGTTGGGTGGGTTGCAGCTCCATGGAAACACTCAATCAAAGAATTACAATCTAATCAACACTAATAGTCTGCCTATACAAGATTGCATCAAAGATAATGGCATTTTGGGGGACAGAGTACATTCAAAGTGGCACACTGGGATAAAAAGGGACTTGCTGGGTACACTTGCTCAGAGTCTGTTGGGCAAAAGTGAGAAGAGATAACTCAGGGATTGCTGGTTTGAGCCTGACATCCTCTGAGGGAACATCCAGGTGGGAAGGCTCGACTGTGGCGTTCCTAGTGGGCAAAGCCAGGGCCTGCGGGAGACGTTCAGCAGGTTTCAGCTCAGCATAAAGAAAAAGACTCTTTCTACCATTTTACCAGCCAGGAATTGGCTGCCTTGTATCGTAGGTAGTAAATCCCCTGTCCCTAGAGGTGATCAGGTAAAAGTTAGGCAACTACTGAGAAGGGAGGTCATAGTAACAGCAGCTAACATCAGTCCGGTACTTACTCAGTGGCAGATAACGTTCTCTATACTCTTTAGGTGTTAATTCTTTTTGTCTCCACCCCAGCTCTATGAGAAGGTGTTATAATCATCTTCCCATTTCACAGCTGAGGAGACTGGGACACGGGGGAGAGATTATACCACTAGTAAATGGCAGAGCAGTGTGTGGGAGACAGGATAATGCATCCCAGCCCCCCAAGGTGTCCACATCCTGACCCAGACCTCCGAGTGCGTCACCCTGCAGGGCAAAGGGAACTCTGCAGGTGTGATTAAGCTAAGGGTCTTGAGATGGGGAGAGCATCCTGGATTATCCAACTGTCCCTATTGTAAGGACATTAGGGAGACAGGAAGGTGAGACCGAAAAAGGAGATGTGACAACGGAGCTCTACGTTTTGAATTTGGGGAAAGGGGCCATAAGTCAAGGGCAGCAGGCAGCCTCTGGAAAAGCCAAGGAAACATTCTCCGCTGGAGCTTTTGGAAGGCATGCAGCCCTGCCCACACTTGATTTTAGCCCCACGAGACCCAGTTTGGAGTTCTCACCTCCAGAAGTGTAAGAGAATAAATTTGTGTCATTAAAGCCATTAAATGTGTGGTCATTTGTTATAGCAGCGAGAGGAAACTAATACACAGGCAGCCAGCTCCAGAGCCTGTGGTCCTAACCAGTAGTCTACACTGCTGGGAGAGAGCAACGACACACAACCAGCGTGCTGTGACTTCCTCAGGGCAGGAGCCGGTGTGCTGCTCTTTCCCATAGGCCTGTAACGTAGTGGCACAGAGTGGGGCTCAGAAAATACGTGCACATTGAGCAATGAATAAATGAAGCACAGAGCTGGCATTGGTCCCTCGGGGACTTCTTGAGCCAGAGCTTCCAGGCATCTGTCACTGGTACCCACCTTCCACGAGTGCCTGTGACATGCCACACAGCTCTTTTGAGAACCCCTTCTTGTTTCATCCTCATCCCAGCCTGTGAGGAAGGCAGAAATTATTAACTCTATTTTAAAAATGGGGAAACTGAGGCCAGGCCTCACTAGACTTTTCTCTCTGACCCAAGGCCAGTGCGCTTTCTCTTTCCCTGCAAATGTACACCAGCCTCCTCCTCTAACTTGCCACACCCGGGCTGCAGGGCCCAGACAATTAGAAGAACCAGGTTAACACTGAAGTTACTTACAGCTATTATCTTGGCTACTATGCAAGAGATGGGTCCAGGCCACTCTTTGAATTTCTCACAAGCTGTTATGACTTTGATTATTTACATGTTACCTGCTTTTTGTCTGTCTCCCCTGCAGCACGTGAGCCCCGGCTGGGGGTACAGTGGGACAGGGTCTTGCTGCCTTGTGCATGGCACCCCCCAGTGCAGACCTTGGAGCAGGCAGACAGGGAACATTGTGGGGGTTGGGGAGAGGACAGAGGGAGAAATGAAGGAAGAAAGAGTCAGGTCCAACAGGAGGAAGTGGCCTCCATCAGCTAGAAGGATCTGGCAGACCCAGGCTTCAGGCCACAGACCCCACTGGACAGGACAGTAGGAGTTTTGGCCCCTGGACCGCCAGGAGAGGCAGCTCCTGCTCCACCTTTCTGCAACAGAAAAGAAATCAGAACACCTGAATTTTGGTCCCGGATCTCCCATCAGCCATCATGTCTCTTCAGCAAGCTCTTCTCGCCTTGCCACATCTCAGTTTCCTCCTTGAGGACAGGGAGTTTAGTCTGTGCCATTCACAGCTATGTCTGCCTAGCACAGTGCCTGGCACATAGTAGGTGCGCGATAGATGTAAGCTACAGTTGTTATCCTTGATTTGCACGCAGATGGGGAGCATATCCCAAGTCACACAGCAGAAGGTGGAACCAGGGCCCAGCCCCATGCCATTTGGTCCCCAAGCCCAGCTGTTTAGCCATCACTGCCCCGGCACGGGGTGCCCAGGGACCCTGCACGGTCTGCCTGCAGTCACAGGCCTGCTGATGGGCACTAATCCAAACCACATCAGCACTAGAGGCCTCTGGTTCCGCCCAGTCAAGGAGCTGCCTCGTGCCCATGCAAGGACAGGCCTCCATGGGCCCTTGTCTCTCCTTCAGAGTAGGTGCAAATAGCACCTGGGTTCAAATCCTGGCCCCATCTCATTGTTTGGTCTTGGGCAATGTCCTCAATCCCTGCCTTAGTTTCCTGACTTGTGAATGGGGAGAATGGTATTTCCTACCTCCAAGAATCGTGAGGATGAAATGAGTGAACACAGGTGAAAAGCCTAGCGCAGAGCATGGGCTTAATGAGTGTGGGCCGTTGTCCTTGTTAACCACCGGCCATGGCTGCCCCGTGGCCTCCTAAAGTCTCAACCCCCTGCACCCCCGACCGCAGGGCCGAGCAGGGCTGCTTTCGTGGAGGGCTAGGCCGTGCCTCACCCAGTCCCTCCTGCCCCATCTCAGAGCCCTACCCATGCAGGGTGTTCGTGGATGGGCCCTCAGTCAGTAGATCCATCTGACAGTGGCTTTAGGGTTTCAGCCACGAGCCACGGAATCCGGCTGATCCCAACCACGTGTCCAGCAGAAGCCTGGGAGCCCATGGGGCTGACAGTGTGCAGGGAGAATGTGAGCTGGGTTCCCAGGGCACCCAGGGGCCACTGCTGTGACACCAGAGCGGGCATCACTCTGCCCGCACCCTCTCCCGGGAGCCCAGATGGCCAAGGGAAGGTGGGGCTAAGAGCCGGAGGAGGGCAGTGGCCTGGCTTGCCTGGCTGAATGAGCTTTGCCTTGTCTGTAAAACGGGGGGCAGGGACCCCTGAGCCCTCTGCCTGACAGCACTGTTCTCAGGGGAAGGGTCACAGCTCCTGCTGGGACTGGGGCCCCTGTGCTAACGTGCATTATACCCCCGCAGCAGCCTCTGAGGCACGTCTGTCCTCTCCATCTTGCAGATGAGGAAACTGAGGCCTCTAGGTTTCAAAGAGCTTTTGCCTCTGTAAGGTCAGTCTCGCCGTTAAGCTCATCTCACAAATGGGGACCTCAGGCTCTGGGAAGCTCCTGGAGTGAGGCTAGGTCCTTTAGATTTAAAAACTACTTCCTTCCCTGGCAGAAACCTCAGCCCGGACCTTGTCTGGCCTCTCCCTTTGCTCGCCTGGAAGTCACTTGGGGACCTAGTTTTTCTACCTCCCGTTTGCCAGGACTGACACCAACAGCCACCACCTTCCCTGGGGAGTGTTGGCTCCCACCACCACCCCACCTCTGCCCCGGCGGCCATGGCTTTGCTCCGATCTGCCCACCCCACGTTCAGGGGGATGTTTATGGATTACCCCATGCCCCAGGTGGGCGTCTCTCCAAGGGAGGTCTTGGCCCCCATGGACGCTTTGGGGCAGGGACCGTTGAGCCTCCATGTCCCCAGGACGGGAGCAGGAGCCCCAGACATCACAGCCTCAGCCCCAGAGCAAGGATGACCCTCACCCCCTCCTCCAGGAGCCTCCTGCAGACCCTGAACCAGCCACATGACGCCATGTGCCCCTGGCCAGCCCTAACCAGGTGGCAGAGCCCAGAACCAAACCCACAGGAGCGTGGGCTGCCCGGGACAGGCAGCGTTTCCTGGGCCCCAGCTCTTCAGATGACACTTTCAGTGTCCCTCATCGGTCCCCTCCCTGCATGTTGAGTCACCCCAGCCATGCACTCCCCAGACCCTAAGTCCAAACTAATCCTCTGAATCAGGGTGGGGAAAGGAGACTTGCATAATTTATTCAGCCTTAATAAATATCAGGTGCTACCACAGCACTTTTAATACCTCTTCTCAAACAAGCCTACGAGGGAGGTACTATGATTACCCCCATTTTACAGAGGATGGAAACTGAGGCTCAGAGAGGTTAGGCAACTTACCCGAGATAATCGAGCTTGAAAGTGGAGGGGCAAGGTTTCGAACCCACTTGCTGCAAGGCGCAGCCCCCACCCCTGGCCCCTCTGCTGGTTCCCTGGACACAGCCCCATCCGACCCCAGAGGACACTGTGCTAAGCTGCAAAGTCCCGGCCCTGGGCTGCGCCCCTGCAGGAGTGTGTGCCGTCGTCACCCCTGTCTCCCACCCCAGCCCTGCAAGCCCTGCCTTATCCCCCTTGCCTGGCTCAGACCCGGACTCCCCATCCCTAGAGCGATGCCTTTTGGGGACCCTTCCTCACCCTCACAACCCCAGCATCCGTCCTGTCTCTCAGAGCTGGGCTGTCAGCTCACAGTCCCCGTCGGGATTCTCTTTGCCTCCAATTCCCCAGGTGGCCAGCAGATCTATTATTCATCTTGTTTCTATTATTCATTTATTTGGTGGGGTTTAGGGGCAGCCGGGAGGCCCTGGGGACAGGCCAGGCCCAGCTTCTGTGGGTAGACACTAATGCCTTGTCAGGGTTCCAGAAGGTCAGGGATGTGGAGGCCTCGGGCTGCGATGTGTCTGCTCTGGTCAGTCCTGGGGCAGGAGGTGTGACCACGGCCACACTCACCTGCCCTGCCCTTGGCCCCTGGTCACTGGAAAAGGCTGGGTGAGGGGAAGGCACTGTGGGCAGGTGGAACCCCCTTGGGTGAAACCCCCACACTTGCCCAAACCTACAGCAGAAGGGGCAGCAGGCGGTCCCAGCACGGGACATTCAGAAGTGACCCCTCCCAACACCGATATCCCCGAGGCCCATGGGCCCCCACATCCTCCTCACTGCCCATTCGTCTCTGTTTGCCACTTCCCGCCCCTTCTCAGGGTCCCTGCTCCTTGAAGGAACCCCAAGCCTTGGGAGTTGGGTTCAGCCCCTGCCCCCCACCCCTTCAACTCCTTGCCCCTCCACGGAGGTGAGCCCCGGTAGAGCTGGAGGACACTCGACAGGCCTTTCGAAACCTTGCCCCTCCACTTTCAAGCTCGACGATCTCGGGTAAGTTGCCTAACCTCTCTGAGCCTCAGGTATTTTAAAGGACCTATGCAGATTATGTAGATCCACACGAGCGGGATTTACTTTATATAAACAGGACTACACCATACATAGTTTTCTCTGACTTGTCTATTTAAAAAAAGTAATGTGTGAAACTTTCATATGTTTTCCAAATTTTATTCAAGGAGCATATATTTGTGTTGTAATCAGAAAATAAACAATAAACATTATTTTTACTGTTATCTCTAAAAAAAAAAAATTAGTATTGTTGATATTCTACCTTTGCATCATGCTCTTAAATGGCTTGGCATGGCACCATTACCAATGTTATCTGTATTTGAAATTTTGATATTTTGTTCACCATGGACTTTTTGCATTACTTTTGATTTTTTAAAACCTTGCATTCAAATACTATTTCCTGAGTTTTTTGGTGCCCCTTAAATTTGGGGCCCAAGGCAAATGCCTCACTATCCTTCCCTGCTTTAAAACCTGAAGCACACGTTTTCACTTTAATTATTATTCTGGTTATTTTTGTGCGTGTGGTAATGAGGGTGTTGGGGATTGATTTAGGTGATGAATGTACAACTATGTAATGGTACTGTGAACAATCGAATGTATGATTTGTTTTATATGACTGTGTGGTATGTGAATATATCTCAATAAAATGAATATTAAAAAAAATAAATAAATAAACTTAAAAAAAAAGTAATGTGAAAAAAAAATAAAAATAAATAAAGTAACATGGAAATCTCTCCATATTTGTGTACACAGAATTATCTCATAATTAGTAATTTTTGCAGATTTTACACTGGAAAAAAAAACACACACACTAGTAGGTTAAATCCCCCAAACTCCCAAAGCTTTTTTTTAAGTACATAAATTACGAAGTAAAAGCCCCCATTAATGTATCTATCCTTCATATTATTAAGATTATCCAGACAAAACTATATGGAAGGTCCACACTCACTCAAACATACAGACGTGATTTTTTTTTTACAAAGTGGAGTCAGGCTTTCACACTGATCTGTTCTTGGAGCAACCTGCCTTGGAGGTCAGTGGCTTTGGACGTCACTTCCTTCTGTTTAATGCTATTCTTCCACCGCATGGATGCACCATAGTGTATTCACTCTTCCCCTACTGATGGGCATTCTAGTTAGTTCCAGGTTTTTGCTATTGCTGAAATGAGCATCCTTCCATATACGTCTTTGTTGCCGCCATCTGAGGTCTGAAGTCTGCGGGGCTGGGGACAATGTGGTGGAGGTAGTGGAATGGCCAGACTGTAAGACCAGACCCCCCAGCCCCAAGCACGCCTCAACCCCGTTTCCTCCAAGCAGCGTCAGTGCTGAGCCTTCCAGGAACTCAGCCCTGGAGGGGCTAAAAATAAACAGGTGCGCTCGTTTGTCTGCATTTAGCAAGCGCCTGCGGAATTGCACTGCCTGCGGTGACCACAGGGCCGTGGTTTGGGGGTGAGACGGGAGAGGCTTCCAAGCTGTGCTCCCAGCACCCTGTTCCCCAGCTGCCCCCCACAGCACGGCCACCTGGAGTGGGAGGGGGCACCAGCGGCCCCTGTATATACTCCTGGAGGGCCTCAGAGGCTGATCGGAAGAGGCCTTCATTGCTTCATTTCCAGACAGGGGGCTGGCGGGGATGGGGGGCTCCCTGGCATGGTGTTTGGGGTCCGGGCGGCTGCTCAGCTGCTTTTCTGTCCAATTGCATCAAACTGATGAGAACTAAAATGCTCTAAACTTGAAGTTTAAAGGAAAATTTATTCTGCTCTTAATCCTCGTCACTTGGGCATGTCAGTGACCCCTATTAGCCCCAACCCAGCCAGGAGCAACTGCCCTGAAACAGACAGAGGCAGGGGGAGCAAAAGGGGTGGGGGGAAGGAAGAGAAAGGGTGAAGACTGGGGTGGGGACAAGCGACCCTTCTTTTGCCCCTAGAAAACTTTGCAGGGAACACACTGGCTGGAAGGAGAAAAGCAGTCGGAGCGGGGAGGCTGTTGGGAGCTATTTCTCATGGGTCTTGGGGAAACCTCAGGCCGTTTCCAGGCCTCAGCTGCAGTCCCAGCAACCAGCTGCCATGTGTAGGGCTCTTGCTCTTTCCAGTGTATAACATCACAGGCAAGTTAAAAACTCCTGTCCCATAAACAGAATCTTAGAAGGTGAAGCCCAACAGGGGCTCGGAGAGTAAATAGCTCCCAAGGCTGGCTGTGCTTCCGAATCACCAGGAGGCACTGAGAGGCGTGGATTCCCAGCTCACCACAGAGACGACAATTCGGCATTTATGGGGATAGGGCCTGAGCATATGTACTGTGAAAAAATTTGAAGCTCAAGACCCTAAATGTCCCACCTGTGTTCCCTTGAGTCTCGGGAGTGGCAGAGGGGCCGAGGGCTCCTTCAGGAGTGAGGGTGGCTGGGGGTGGGACTCCGGGCTCCCTCATCTCTCCACTTGGAGCAACATCATTCTCATCTCTTCTATATATGTCCCCTAAGTCCAAGACACCTTCTAATTGACTGTAAGATATACCCTGGTTTTATGTACCTCCAAGAACAGAACTGCCAGTAAACAAAGACATTCCAGAGACTGAAGGACATATCCCAATTTCAGAGGTGTTAAAGGTGATACATGCATTTCAGAATCCACAAAATGGTGCTATGGTGGTAACTCCCATCAATGGGGTCCTACAGCTCACGGGGTAAGTCTCTTCACCTCCTCAGTGTGACCCCACAGCCCTGGGTGCTCAGGTCCCTGCCTACCTCTTCAGCCACCTCCCCAAACCATTCTCCACCTCTCTGTGCTCCTGCCCTTCGGCCGCCTTCTTTCAGGTCCTTGTATCCTCCTTGTTCTCTCCCACCATAGGGCCTTTGCATAGGCTGCACCCACCACCTGGAACACTCTTCCCTTTCCTTCTTACCAACTCACCCTCCAGAGCTCAGTTCAATGCCACTTCTCTGGGGGAAGACTTTCCTGACCATCTTTGCTAGCTCAGTCCTCTCCCCAGCTCCCAAACTACACTGTCTCGTGACACCCCACGGGGTGGATCTCTGCTGCAATCTCATCTTGTTGGGTGTGATTTGGTGACTTCCCTGATTGGCTGCAAGCCCCTGGCGAGTAGGGGCTGCCCTGCTTTGGCTTGCTATTGAATCCCTTGTGCCTAGCACTGTACCTGGCACCCAGCAGGTGCACAACAATCTATATGTCCTTGGGAACCCATCCGCACCAGAGCCCCAGGCCTCAGTGCCTTGATGGGACAAAGTTGTAGGGGGAAGTGTGGTCATCCAGGCCAGGCCTCATCAGCTTGGCCATAAGGAGGCCTTCCTGCCTCTCTCCTACCCATTCCAAAAACCAAACCAGGGACAGCCAGAGGAGAGGGGCACAAACCACAAGCCAGCCAAAGAAAGAGGCACCCAGGACGTGGCATGTGAGAAACGGTCCCAGAACAACACATTAGCAAGAATCTGGGATTGGAGTCAGGCTGCCTGGGTTTGAATCGCTGCCCAACTTGGACAAGTTCCTTCAACTTCTCTGAGCCTCAGTTTCTTCATCTGCAAAATGGAGATGATAAGACTGGTTTTGCAGGGTGGTTTTGAGGGACACATGAGGACTCAATTGGATGCCTCCTCAGTATCCGTGGCATGGGACGTGCTTAGCAGGGCGTCTGACCCTGCATGAGTGCTGCTATTACCCTCCTGTCTGGGGGCCAGGTCTCACCCCCAGGGCTTGCTGAGCACTCATCAACTCGTCTGCCCTCATTGATCTGTCCAGCAACCCCTCAGGAGTCCCTTCTGTGTGGACGGGCCACCCCCTGCCCCTGGGTGGCTGCCCTTTGCCAAGTTCACGGTCTGGAACAGCCGGCCAGCTGGACCTCCTGCTAATGAGCCCTTTACCCTGCTCAGCCCAGTGCTCCCCCACTCTCCATCGATCCCTGACCTTCTTGGGAAAGTGCCCTGCTCCACTCCTGCCTCTCCAGGCCGCTGCTGCCTGTCTCCTCTGAGCCGTCCTGCAGCCCCTAGCCTCCCCCCACTGGCATGTGTGTTTCAGAGTCAAGGTGGTAGAACCCGACGGCCCGGGTTCAAATCCCGACATTGCCCCTTACTGTGTGACCTCCAGCAATTTCTTAGCCTCTCCACGCTAAGTTTCCCATCTGCACAGTGGAGATCGGAACACCACCTCCTAGGGCTGCTGTGAGGGCTCAGTGAGCTGAGACTGTCAACACCCTCGACAGCCTGTCCGGGGTCCTCCAGCGGTCGTGGTTATAGGCATGGCCGTCCCCTGCACGCCCTCTGCACCCAGAATGCCCTTCTCCCTCCTCTTGGGTTCTGGGTCCTTCCTGTCCTTCCTAAGCCCATCCCAGATCTCCTTCCTGGCTTCCCACCCTGGCCCCTCTCCCCAGAGCTCCCCTAGCCCCTCCAAAAGAGATTTTTCTCTTCCTAGATGAGTGCATCCTGTCCCACCACCCCCAACCCAACACGCACACATGCTAGGGATGCCCAGGGCCGTGCCTCAGTTTCCTCCCCAGGATGGGGTAATAATCGCAGGCCCTGTGCACTGAGCACTTTGCAGGTCAGGGTACAAGGTGAGAACTCCCTGCCCACAACTTCCCTAGGCACTATAGTCTTAGTTCTCGCAGAGACGCCGTTTCCCAGCTGCTATTCAGCAGCCTGTTCTTGGTTTTTGCCCACAGGTGACATGAGAAGCTGCCTTGAGAAATCCATTAGTGCGTCCACAGAGGGATGCTGGGGGCGCCAGCCACCCCATCACTGAGCACCCCAACCCCCCCAACGCCCTGGACTTCCCCTGAGGAACTGGGGGCTTCCTCCTTTCTGACACCAGTGGTGATGTAACTGACCATATCTTCCGTTTTGCTTTGGCTGCTGGGAAGCTCGAAGCCAAATTTGGAACTCACCTGCAGCAACTGTCTTCCCTTATGGGATTATTCTCTGTGATCTTGATTGCCTTTTTCTATTTAATGTTCCTATCTTCTGAATCTCAGTTTCTCCCTACCCTTCCTTCCTTCTTTCCTCCCTTCTTTCATTTCTCCCTCCTTCCCTCCTTTCCTCCTTCCCTCCCTCCCTCCCTCCTTTCCTCCTTCCCTCCCTCCCTTCCTTCCTTCCATCTGTCATTCGATGTTACCGTAAACGTAACAGCTGACCCCCGTGTGCCAGGTCCCTGTGCCCTTGAACTGCCTGGAGCAGGGGAAAGAGGCTCATGAAACAGAGCATCCCAAACGTATTTATAAATAATTATCCTCACGATAAGCAGGACTTGGGGGCCTCGCCCTGTCAGGGTCTGGGGAAGGCTTTCTGCAGGGCACAGCCTGGAGCTGAGGGCTGAGGACTGAGTGGAAGTCCCCAGGGGAGGCACTGGGAGGGCTGAGGGTCGCAGCCGGGGGACCAGCTGAGGCTCTGTGGTGGGAAGGGGCTTGTCACCCTGGAGGGACTGAGGGAAGGGAGGTTGGGGGTGCGGAGAGCAGAGATTGAAGGCAGGTCAAAGAAGCGGGGGGTGGGGGGGAAACCTTTCAGGACCTCGAAGCCTGCACCAACAAGTATGTGATTTGTCCAGAATGCAGAGGATAACAATAAAATGATATTATTATATTATGTATAATAAGGTGTGTGCTTCTGTGAGAAATATAAATTCCTTGTTGAAATGACTCTGCTGGGAATGAGTTTCCTGGATTATTTTCTTCCTGGGGGAAGCAGCACCTCCTTTAGGAGATAATGAAGACAGTTTGGGTGTCGGGGAGACGTGTTGGGAGAGGATGCATGGGGTAGGGGGCATCACTGAGCGGGGCTGAGTGTCAGGAAAATCCTAGTGCTGGTTCAGTTTGTGGCCTTGGGGCCTCAGTTTCCCTCTTTGTAAAATGACAGCGATGGGCCCAGCAACGGCTCTGCCCATTCAACCCCTTACGCCTGATGATGAAACCCGGAGCTGGTCAGACAGATCCTCCCCGCACAGCCGGCCTCCCGGCCAAGTCCAAGATCAGCCTCCCCAGTGTACCACCCCCCTCCGCCTTGGAGCCCCCGGCCCCTGACCCACCCTCCCCAGGAGGGGAGTTGATAAGCCATTAGGGCCTGGCGTCTCTGCCCTGGGCACCCGCCCCCCGCCTCCCGCTCCACCGGAATTAATGATGTGTTGCTTTAAAAGCCAGTGGCTCCCGGGGCTCTGCTCTCGGCTCCCTGGAGAGGACCCTGCCCAGATCCAGCAGTGGCTCCCAGGGAAGGGCTGGTCATGGAGGCCCTAGGGGCAGGAGGTCTCTTAAGACGGGGTTTAAGATAAGAACATCTTCCGGGGTCAAACTGCCAGAAACATTTTTGCTACCCAAGAGGGAGGTTGTCCTGGAGTTTCATCCCAAATATTTGTTCATGTGGTGAAGCAGCGGGAGAAAGTGAGGGAATGAAGAGGTCTGCGGCTGGACCTGGCTCTGGCCATAATTTGCTGTGTGACTTTGGGTAAGTCACTTGACCTCTCTAGGCCTCAGTTTCCCCATCTGCAAAATGGGTGTGTTCATTCAGGCCCTCTGCTAAGCAGACACCAAGCTGGGATTAGACATGCAAGAGAGGTATTGGGGGACATGCTTGGGATGGATAACAGGGAGAGGGAGGGGGCTGGGCAGGGAGGGCCCCTGTTATCACAGTCTGACGCTGTGAAAGGAGCTGGGAAGGAAGCAGGATCAAGCAACGAGAGTCTTGGATTAAAGCATGGTTTCACAGGAGGGGGCCTGCGCCCAGGTATGGCGGAAGCTCAGGTATGGGGGAAGCACAGCCTCCGTGCGAATGTGGTGAGGATCAGAGGGGTGTCAGCAGGGCCGCCAGCTCCTCTGGCCCCTGCCGCAGAATCTCCTGAAGGAGAGGGGGCAGTGGGCCCGCACGGCCGCCACCATGGGTTCCAGTCCCCACCTGGCTGTGAGGGGACCATGGGACGAGCTGCCATGTGACTTGGTAGGGTGTCCCCATTGGGGGGGACCGTGCTATGTCACAGGAGCCAGTGCACCCAACCCAGGGGAGGGTCCGGTGGTGAGAATTCCAGGCAAGGCCAGGGAAGGGGAGGTGCCCTCTGCCACCCCCTAAGCCAGCCCGCGAGAACTCCAGAGCCAGATGGAGCCTCATGCTGCCCCTCAGGCCACAGGGCAAAGACCAAAAGGCAAGTTAAGTTCAGACAGAGGCAGGCTTGGAACGTGGGAGTAAGGAACTGGACCTTCACTACTGCGAGGCCTGACTGTCGAGGGGCCGATCTGGCCAGGGCCTTGGGCAGGTTAACCCACCTGGGGGCTGGGAAGCAGGTGCAGGTGCAAGGCTTGGAGCTGGAGGGGATGCAGGTGGCCAGGCTGGGGCCAGCACTTCCCGTCCTCCAGGTCCAGCTGACCAGAGGGTTTTTCCACCCTGGGCCAGGCCTGTCTGGCTCCTCCCCAGGAGACGGCTCTTACTTCTCCATTCCTGGGCAGGCCAGGCTGGGTGTGGTGGGAAGGCAGCCCCCAGGCTTGGGCTGCGGGACTCACCATGGCGGCCACACTCCCCCTGCCAACCCCCAGCCCTGGTTCCCCTTCTTGAAGTCATGGCAGAAGAAGCCCAACTTGCCGAGGGCGACCCTTCCCTGCCCAACACCCTGTCAGCCCCCTCGGGCCTCGCTGAGCCCCAGGCGCCCCTAGTCAGTCCGGAGCACCTGTGTCCTCTTCATCCATGTGGCTGCCACTTCCTGAGCACTTGCTGTGTGCTAAAGACGCTACTGAATGCTTTCCTGAACAGTTCATTGAATTTCCACAGCAACTCTGTGGGGTTTTTGTTGTTGTTGTTGTTTGTTTTTTGTTTCGCTGTTTTGTAGATGAAGAAACCAAGGTCAGAGAGGCTCACCAACTGGTGGAATCAGGATTCAAACCCAGGTCTCTCTGGCCTAAAAGGTTACTATTAAAAATTACAATCATCCCTCAATGGTCCCTTCCTGACTCTTCTCACATGTATTTGGTTTCCTTCTGACGCCAAGCTTGGGAGGGGTTATTATTCCCATTTTGCAGGTGAGAAGACTGAGGCCAGAGGAAAGCATTAGCACCAAGCTTGCCCGAGTGGCCAGAGTTGGGCAGGCAGGGACCCAGCTCAGGCGGGAGAGGAGGGGCCCTGGGCCCTGGCAAGGGTGAACAGACGGGCCCCTGGGCCACTGCTCTTGGCCACTGCAGGCTGGAATATGTGGGGCTCACAGCCCCAACCCCTCAGCTGCCCTGGCCCAAAGGGTGAACTGAGCCTGTGTCCTGTCCCCGCTGCTCTAAAGACACGAGAGAGGGCTGGGCTGTCCTCTCCTTTCAGAAGGATGCTAAGAATCACTCGAATCGCAAATCACCCACAGGGCCTCATGCTGCAGTGTGCACAGAGCTTTCCCGGCTGTTCTCAGGACAGGACAGAGCTGCAGCCTCCTCGAGTACCTCCAGGCCCAAACCCAAACCCCAGGCAGACCCTCAGGCTCCATCTTCCTTCTACCAGGCTCATCCCCCCACCAACCAATCCCTCCATCCGAAAAGGCCCTCTTGCTGCGGCTTAGAGGAAGTTAGCTCTAGCCCAGGAACAGGTGCCACCTCCTGGCTGAGAGGCTCGAGCAAGCCCTGTGGTCCCTCCAGCCTCTGTTTCAGGGCCAGGACTAGGGTGAGCCAAGCAAGGCACCCAAGGGTGTCACCCGCAGGCTCCTGCAAGTGCAGGCTTGGCGCCTGATAGTGAGCGTCTCCTTAAATTTCGCACCCTGGGTGCCTTGCTTGCCTCATCTCATTTTCTTATCTGCAAAGTGAGAATCCTAACTGCAGCCTAGAAAACTCAGGCGGTGATTCTGAGAGCAGCTGAGAGAAAGCTGGACCTGCGAAGGAGCCTTGCAAACTCTCCAGTGCTGAGTTTAGGATCTCCATTAAGCAGGGTGGGTGAGAACCAGGAGGGGATGATTCTGGCTGTGTTGACTTGGAAACCCAAATCCAGATCAGCTCTCCTGGGAGGTATGGGCCTGATTCTGAGGTTGTGCCTTGGGGATGTTTGTGTTTTGGTGGCAGGGAAGGGTCCTACACTGAGTGAGGGCAAGAGGTTCACTTGGAAACTCACTCCTAATAAAAAAAGTAAGGCCCTTTACTTCTGGGAGAGCAGTAGCTCTTTGGACATCAAGATTCTGCAGCAACACCTCCCTTGGATTTGTGGGAGGATTGAAGCCAAGGACAGGAAAGTCAGAGGAAGACGTTGATGCTGCACCCTCAGCCCCTAGACGTGGGGGGTGAGATGGAAGGCAAGAGGCCCCGAAGGAGGGACAAGCAGACGCCTGGGCAGGGAAGGGGGACTGCTCACACTTTTCCGGCCCAGTTTTACGTTATGGACTCTTCACAACAGCCCCAGGAGGTCAGTATCCTCATTAGTCCCATTTTAAAGATGAAGAAACTGAGGTTCAGTGGTGAAGTGTCTCGTCCAAGGTTCCGATTCCAGAACCTACTGGGGATCTTAGCCTCCCTGGTCTCCCCAGCTAGAATCTGGGCAGGTTGAAGACTTGCATTTGATCTTCCAGGAGGACGGCTTGGGGTATCCAGCCTCCCCCCACCCCCCAGAAGCCTGTTCTGAGTCAAGCGGCCCCTGCCTCTCTCAAACCCTGTCCCTGTCCAGGACTCAACCTGGGCCACTCCTGGAGTGCTGGGTAGCCGGAGGGGACCAGGCTGCAGGCTCCCCTCACCCACCCTGCACCTGCCTCTTCCTCCAGGCCCCTCCCCCTCCATGGTGACAGCTGGGCCCGGCCCCATTAGCACCATTTGTACTAACAGCTCTGAGGTCTGGGGGTGGGGTGGGGGGGTGTGATGGGCTCCCCTGGGGCCTGGCCCTCTTTGCAACACAGACTCCACCAGTCCCACCACCGAGGCCACAGCCCTCCCCGCCCCTTCTCTGCCCTGCATCCTCGGCCAATCCGGAGGCCCTCCTAGGGTGGCCTGACTCCACCTCAAGGCTGCCCTAAAGGGCCTGGCCTTGGGGCTCAGAGGTCAGCCCAATATCACAACAACATCAGCAACAATAATAAAAGCCACTGCCTACTGAGGGAAGGCTTTCAGAGTGCCAGACAGCTGCTGGGCATTTTATGTGTGTGGTAACTTGTTTCACCCTCTTCAATTCTGAAGAGACGTTAACTGTACCCATTTGACAGCTGAGTAAACTGAGGCTCTTGTTTGGATTCTCTTAGAAATAGACCTTGAGAAGGGGTTTACTTGTAAGTATTTAGGAGGTGATACTAGGAAACACTGGTGACGAAGAGGGAAACTGAAGCTCACCATAAAAGGGTGAGGTGTCAAGCAAATCCCCACTTTGGGCAACAGGAGCTCAATCCCCCTGGGAACTCTGGGAGACATACGGAAGATGCCTCCGCGTTATCGCAGCCAAGGGGCATGGGAGCTGGGGTACGTGTCCACCGACACCCTATTCCTTCATTGTCTGAGGGCCACTTCAAGAGGCATTCATTCTCCAGCACTTTCAGTCTGGCCTGTGAGCATCCATCTCAACAGCCAGGAAAAGCCCTCAGGCCAGGTGTCCTGGAGTTTGCATGAACAGCCCTGAGTGTGAAGTGGTGAGTTCCAAGGGGACATGGCCTGCACCTACAGTGTCTTCTTTCCCAAGTCCCTGACCCTCTCTGTGTCTCAGTTTGTTCCTTTGTGAACTGAGGGGCCAGACACGTGATCTAAGAGCCCTTCTGCCCACGATGTACCAGAATTGACCGAGGCACCCAGGGAGCTGAACAGGCCCTGCTTGGAAGGGGCTTTGTCTGGGTGTAGAAGCTGCAAAGAGATTACATGCTCTTGATGCCCCCAAACCCAAGGCATCTTCCAGGGGCTCCTGAGGATCTGGCAGTCACCTGCTGCCCCTCGACGGCCACACACAGCCTCCACTGAACATTGCCTCAGCAGAGGGCACCCCCTGTGGACAGAGGGCTCGCTACTCCTGGATTCCTCAAACATGTCCAGCAGGCAGGCAGCAGGTGAAGAGCTGGACACGGGCCTCTGCTTCCACGGGCCATTAGTGTCAGAGCAGCGGCTGCTGCAGAAAGAAAGCGCTTACTGCAGCCGGCGGTGGGCTCTCGTGTGTGTGTGTGTGTGTGTGTGTGTGTGTGTGTGTGTGTGTTGGGGTGGGGCAGGGAGGGACAGCAGAGCCTTCACAGTCCCTGAGAAGCCGCCAGAGGAGAGGGCAGTGCCTGGGCCAGGCCTCTGGGGCCGCCAGTGGTGCCAGGCCAGAAAGTAGATTCTGAATCTGAGTAAATTCATCTCTACCCGAATGCTTCAGCAGTGCCTGGCTCTGGGCTCAGCGTCTAGTAGTCCCTGACAAATGTGAACCAGGGTTATCATCTTCGTCATTATCGCTACTGTGCGGTTAGCACAGTCCCGAGTGGCCTGGCGAGACCATATCTGTGAGGCTCGTCCGTGGAATTACCTCCTTCTTCATAGCTGCTGGGAGAATCAGAGGATTATCACAACAATCATCTACTGGGAGCTTCTGATGTGCCAAGTACTGTTTGAGCACCTTTCAGTTGACACTGGGTGACCACACGTGTACATCATGCTCTCACATGCCACCCACCCACCCACAAGGGCACCCACGCCCATTTCCACACTCACTCACACCCACCCCTCTCTACACACAAGTGCATCCACAGTGAAGCGGGAGCCCACACCCCCGGCCTTACACGCCTGCACACCCCCCTCCCAGGCCAGGGCAGGCCCAGCCCCCTTCCCGCCTCCTCATCTTCCTCCTTCCCCAGCGCGCTCCCAGCATCCCCTGCGGCCAGCCCCATGGCGCGCTGTCGGGTTCCCCGAAGCCACAGCCTGCCCTGACTCCCACAGCCAAATCGAGTCAAAGACCAATTAATATTCTGATACCTGTGGCCGCCTGAAGTGATGTAGAGCTGATGATTTCTTTTTCCATTTTACTCCAACTGTGGTTTCGTTTCTTTCCCAGCCCTCCTTTGGTCAGTGGTTTTAGGGGCACTAAAGTTCACTTTTGTGGGTAACCTGCACTGTTAGCTGTTGATTTAATTAACTCAGCCTTTCTCTTCCTTGACCAGAACAAGGCCAGCCGGGCTGCTTCACAGACACCCATCTGCACAGCCAACGGGCCCGAGGCGTCTGGCGGGGAGGAGCGTGTGGTCCCTGGCAGACGCTCGCCAGCTCCTGGCCGTCGTTGACCGCTCGGTGTTTTCCAAAGCACTTCTGAGCCACCGTCTCGTGAGGCTCAAGGAGGGTGGGAGTGGTTGTTTCCACGTGATGGTGGGGAGACTGAGGTTCAGAGATGTGAATCACATTAGCTAGGGTCACATAGCAAGTGATGGCTGGAGCTGGGGCTGCAAGCCAGGTATGTCTATTTCCACAGCCCTATATTTTGGAAAAACGATTTATTGCTCCAAAAGTTGCCCATTGTAGGAGAGGCAGGAAGAAAGCTGGAGAGGCACGTAGGGGTGGGGAAGAGGAGAGGGACAGAGAGAGGGCTTTTGAGGAAGACCCTACATAAAACTGAAGGCTCCTGACTTCACTTCTGGGTTTCTCCCTCGCGATGGAGCAGACCAGAGTCTTTCTTCCTCTAAGAAGTTTCCAGAACCCTATTACAGATTCCCTAAGTGGCTACTGGACTAGAGAAGCTGGTGAGAGGGGAACATTCAGTCTGCAACAGAGGGACAAAGGCCTCAGACCAGAGGAAAGGGCCCCGCAGGGGTGGGAAAGCCTGGGGCAGGAGGAAGGAGGAGAGAGATAAGGAGTAGGTATCAGAGGGGCCTTTAGGAGGAGAGTTCACAGCCAGGGAGTGAACTGCAGAGCTGAAGCTGGGGAGGGGTTGAGAATTCCAGGGAGCCTTGCTGTGTGGCTTTGGGCAGGTCCCTCTCCCTCTCTGGGCCTCAGTTGCCAGCATGTTCAGGGATGCTCTTGGTGAGCAGCCTTGGCCTTTCTAGTCTGTGCAGATAGCGTTTTATGGAACTCTGCTGGATTAGGGAAGCTGGTGAGAGGGTTGAAGGAGGGCTCTGGGCCTGGATAGGCCCTCCTCCCTGCTCCCCTTCCCTCTCCACCTCCTCCAGGAAGCCCCCCACCCTCTCACCCGTGCCATTCCCCTATGTCCAGGGCTCCACGGACATTTTCTTGCCACCAGGGTGAACTGTCAATTGATTTGTTATTTATCCCACTGACAACAAAGAGAGTGAAAAGGTAATAATTCTGGGCCCTGGGGTAATTCAATTCCTGTAGCACCGTCAGCTACATTAACTTACTTCCTGGATCTCAATTCAATTAGAGCAACATTCCCCAGCATTAATAAATCAATACTCCTGCCATTTGGATATATTTTGAATGTCTTTCATTATACATTGCAGGTCGGGGTTGGCTGTTGAATTGGAAGTTAATGGGACAGGACAGGGCAGGTGGGGCTGCCTGGGGAGCAGCTTCCAGCAGTTAGCTCTAATTGCTTCTGCTGCAAAACAGGGCGTTAGTAAAACAGAGGCCTGGTTAACTGAGCGGAGCCCGCCGGGAGTCACGGCAAGCTGCAGCTCCAATCTGGGTAGATGGAGCCACAGGAGTTGAGGGGCAGTGTTCACCCGTTCATGCATTCATGTGCACACTCATCCATCCACTCCTCCTCCCATCCTTCCGCCCGCCCTCCATCCACCCCTCCTCCCACTCTCCTTCCATCCACCTCCAATCCCACCTCCTATCCTTCCTTCCATCCTTCTTCCCATCCTTCCTTTTCTCTCTCCCCCATAGTCTCCCCCTGCCCACCCTCTTCTTTCCTTCCACCCTTTCATCCTTCTATCCATCCAGAGCTATTTACTGAGGATCTATGACGTACCAGCCCTATACTGGCTTCTGGACATCTGTAGATGTGTAGCATGCATGTTCTCCAACCTCAGAAGTTTGGGAATCTAAGCAAATCATTACAACACAATGTTCAAGAGCAACAACACAAGCAATCAGTAACACCTCTGGGCAAGAAGAGCCAGACCCAGTGGCAGGACGGTCTGACTCCAGGGACTGGGGAGGGTGAGGGGGGCCTCCCTATAGGGGGTGAGGCCTGTGGTGGATTCTGAAGGATGAGAAGGACTTGGCCAGGTGCCTTGAAGGACATCAGGAACTGCAGAAAGCCTGAGCAGACCTGGGACTGCAGGGCAGAGACCCTCAATCAAGCATGGATTCAAATTACTCAGGCAGGTAAATAAAAATGCAGATTCCCAGGACCCTCCTCTGGGAACCTGGCCCAGCATGTCTGGCAAGGGGCAGAAATTGGGGTCAGGCTCCACAGCACAAGAGCTTCCTGCTTAGGGGAACAAGCCTGCATCTCAAGCGGCCTTATCTGGCTGTGTGGCTGAGCAAGCCCCTAACCTCTCCAAGCCTTCCTGTAATCAAATTTCTCATCTGATAATGTCCTGTGAGAGGGGAAGAAGATGGTACAGTGTTCTCCCTTTGATGAATGAGGAAACTGAGGACCAAACAGACAAGGACTGAGCCCTTGAGACCCTTGTCTGTGCTCTCTCACTTACTTCCCTGCCTGGAGGCTCAGAGCCTTTTTACCTGCTGTTCCCTCTACTTGGCTCACTCATGTGGATTCTTCTCCTTCTATATTAATCATCTGTCGCTGCACAATAAAGTACACCAAAACTTAGCGGCTTCCAACCACACATGTTTATTATCTCACAGTTTCTTTGGGTTAGAAGTCCTGCAGCAGCTTTGCTAGGCAATTCTGGCTCAGGGTCTCTGAGATGGTTGCAGCCCGAGTGTTGACCGGGGCTGTGTCATCTGAAGACCTGACTGGGGCGGGGACCTGATTCCATTCCTCGCTGGCTGTTGGTGGAAGGGCTTAGTTCCTCCTAGGTGGGCCTCTCCAGGGGCTGCTTGAGTCTCCTCAGTGCTGGCTTTCCCTAGAGCAGGTGATCCAAGAAAGAGGGCCACTGCAACTGCTTTCATGACCTCCCCTCAGAAGACACACACCATCATTTCCAGCAGATTCTGCATGTTAGAAGTGAGTCACCAAGTCCAGTCCTCATTCAGAGGGAGGAAAATTCAGCTCCAGCTCTTGAAGGGAAGAGTATCGTAGAATTTGTGGACATATTGTCAACCCGTCACATCTTCCTTCAGGGCTTGCTCAAGGTCACCTTGTCAGAGATGCTCTCCCTGACACGCCCATCCACGAGAACCACCACCCCTCTCCTTCCTCTCTCTCCTCTCTCGCCCTGCTCTATTTTTCTCCGTGGCATTTGTCATCACCTGACATCCTATCTATTTTAATTATTTATCTTGTTTATTGCCTGCCTCTCCCCACTAGATTTCAGGCTCCATGAAATCACACTCTGTCAGTTCTGTTCACTGCTGGATCCCTAGCTATAGAATGGTGCCTGGCTCACAGAAGGTTCCTAATAAATAGTTACGGAATGAAAGGATGAAGATGGAGCTGGAGGAAGGGAAAACCATGCTGACCCACCCTGGGGCTTTCCTGCCTCTGGGAATCAGAGCCGGCCTGGACCCTGTGGGAACTGAAGCCCCAGCCTGGAGGCTGCCTGGCTGAGGGCAACCCTGGTGTAAGGGCCAGTTCTGGCTCCAGCTTGGCCACTAGACTTCAGTGCAGTGCTGGACATGTTCTTTGCCCTAGTTTGCCTTGGTTTCCCCCTCTGATAGGAGTGTGCTGGATTCCTTCTTCCACTTAACATGTAAATCCCATAAGTCCCAGGTGCCACACGGTGTCCTGAGTCTCATTCAGACACAGCCCCTGCTCCCATTTGTCTGACCCTCTAGAAGAAAACCACTGAAGGTCCTCCCAGCTCCAATGTGCTTCTGTTCTGCCATCAGCCCTGTGACAGATGCCCTCAGCTGGTGGCCTGATTTCAGAGATCCACAGGAATCCTGAGATTCCTGTGGGAAGGAGTGGTGGGCCAGCGGGGTTGGGGAGGTGTCTGTAAAGCCAGCAGATGAGGGGACTATGGAGAACAAGCTATCACTCACCTCAAGGCCTTTACACCCACTGTACTCCTTGCCAGGAACTCTTTCTCCCCATTCCCCACTCAGACAACTGGCCATCTCCTCCTCACCCTTTGGGTCTCGGCTTCAGTGGCCCCTCTTGCATGAAGCCCTCTATGCTGGTTTGGATGTATTATGTCCCCCCAAACGCCATGTTCTTTAATGCAATCTTGTGGGGGCAGACGTATTAGTGTCAATTGGGTTGGAACCTTTGGATTAGGCTGTTTCCATGGAGATGTGACCCACCCAACTGTGGGTAACACCTTGATTAGATTATTTCCATGGAGGTGTGGCCCTGCCCATTCAGCGTGGGTCTTGATTAGTTTACCAGAGCCCTATAAAAGCTCAGACAGAAGGAGCTCAGTGCTTCTGCAGCTTAGAGGGGAAATTTTTTTTTTAATATTCATTTTATTGAGATATATTCACATGCCACGCAGTCATACAAAACAAATCGTACATTCGATTGTTCACAGTACCATTACATAGTATCAATCCCTGACACCCTCATTACCACACACACAAATAACCAGGATAATAATTAAAGTGAAAAAGAGCAACTAAAGTAAAAAAGAACACTGGGCGCTATTGTCTGTTTGTTTGTTTCCTTCCCCCACCTTTCCACTCATCCATCCACAAGCTAGACAAAGGGGAGTGTGATTCCCATGGCCCCCCCAATCCCACTGTCCCCCCTCATAAGCCACATTTTCATACAATTATAGAGAGGAATTTTGAAGATAGCTGTTTAAAGTTGGTACTGACATTTTGGAGAATGCCATTTTGAAACACAAGCTGGGAGCAAGCAGACACCAACCATGTGCTTTCCCAGCTAACAGAGGTCTTCCGGATACCATTGGCCATCCTCCAATGAAGGTACCCTGTTGTTGATGCCTTACCTTGGACACTTTATGGTCTTAAGACGGTAACTTTGTAACCAAATAAACCCCCTTTCTAAAAACTGATTCATCTCTGGTATTTTGCATTCTGGCAGCATTAGCAAACCAGAACACCCTCCCTGACCCAGAGTCTGGCTTAGGAGCCCCTCTGCTTGTCCCTGGGCTTCCTGTGGGGATGCTCTCTCCCCCCTGCCACTGCTTCTCTACCATTTGTGTCCACTTAGCGTCTCCCGTGAGCTCAAGGGCAGGGACCCAATCTGGTTTGTGCCCCTCAGTATCCTCAGTGCATGCCCCATTTTCTAGACCCAGCTTCAGAGAGGTGAAGCACTTGGCCTGAGATCACACAGCTGGCGATTCTCTAATGTGGCACAACCCCAGGGAGTGTGACTCCCAAGTGTGTGCTTCTATCTCTCAACTCCACAGAGACACGCTCTGAAGTGCTTTCCCAAACACTTTCTTGTGTATCTTCATGAAAAACGAGTCTGCCCACTTCTGAAATAGAGGAACTGAAGCCCAGAGAGGTCATCTGTCCAGACCAAAGTCACGCAGCAGGACCAGAAGCCAAGCCTCCTGCTGCTCCGGTCAGTGCCGACATCCCTGTGAAAACAGCTCAGGGGTTTCCCAGAATTTGCTCACCCACCCTGAGCATGCTCTGACGCCCGGCCCCATTTATCCGGGGAAAATAGTCTTTGGTCCAGTGATACTGCCTTGCAGGGAGCTCTTGTGTGCTGAGACCCTCACCTGCGTTCTGTCATTTACTCTTCCCAAATGCTCTGGGAGAAAGCTGTTATCAGTCCCATTTTCCAGATAAGAAAATAGAGGGCCAGAGATGTAGGGTCACTCGTTTACTATTACTCAGCTAGTGAACAGCAGAGCAGGGATTCAAACCTGGGTCCCTCTGCCCTCAACCACTGAGCTACAGAGCCCCTTCAAAACTCTGGGTGAGAGTTCGGTCACCATTCATTCATTCATTCATTCACTCATTCTTCCTTCACTCATTTAATCAATAATAAACACAATGCCCCTGTAAAGGAGAGCGGTAATACATAAACTCATAAACAAGGCGATTTCAGACAGGCAAGTGCCTTAAAGGAAATGAACGAGGGTGAGTGGCAAAGGGTGATTGGGGCTCCTCCCTGAGCAGTGACATTCGAGGTACAATCTGAGTGACAAGGAGGCCCCTACTCAAATATTTGGGGAAAGACCCCAAGGTGAGAAGAACCTTATTTTAAAATAAAGGTCATCTTGGAAAGGCAGACATGGAGGGGAGGGAGAAAATCCCTAAGATGGAGCCCAGGCTGCCCCTTTCTTGGGTGCGGGGACCCGAGCAAAGCATTATTATCATGAGAGCCTTAGCAGCCGACCTAGCCAGGTCCCCTGAGTGCAGAGGCCCCAGGGAGGACTGATCGGGAGCCAGAAGAGAAGATCCCATCTGGGTGCGCTGGGCTGGGTGAGGCCTCCAGGCCTGGGGGTTCCCTGAGCTAAGGCAGAGAAACTGAGCTGGACCCTGCGACTGGGCCAGCCAGCTGTGCTGCTTATCGCTGACCCTCTCCCAGGCCCCAGGAGCAGGCAGGGAGCTGGAGCAAGTAGCTCTGTAGCCCCCGACATTTGCGTGTGTCACTGGAGTGGTGGCACTCGGGGGAGGAGGGGTTTCCAATCACAAGCCCCCAGACCAGACGTGAGGCCCGGGCCTGGCTCAGGGGACGGAGGCCTGGCTCGCTGTCCCAAGTCAGGCCTTGGCAGAACGTGGCCTCTTGGGTCATCAGCAGGCTCCCCTAGGTGCTGTGAAAGGGGTGACTGTCCTATGTCTGAATCTAAACTTCTCTCCAAGTCCCCAGAGGGGACAGTGGGAAAGCACCCTGGTTTTGAAATTAAAAAAAAAAAAAAAAAAATTCAGGGTCTGAATCTTGGGTCCCCCTTGTGTAACCTTGGGCAAGTCATCTCACTTCTCTAGAACTGTTTCCTCATTTGCAAAATGGGGGTGACGCCATGTGCCACTAAGGGTAGCTGGAGAGAGTAAACGAGAAGATGGAGAAAAAGAGCAGATTGCCCTGTGTGCTCAGTAAACATGAGCTCCCTCCCACCACCCATGTTCCTTGGCCTTCACTTAGTTCTACATCCCCATCCTCCACCTGTGCTGTGGATGACATCGGCCTTTTACCCTGTCTGGGTTTCACAGCGTTTGGGAGCAAGAAAGGACTTCAAGTTTCATGTAATGAACTCACATTCTCATGTAATGACAAACTAAGGGCCAAGGTCAATGTCAAAGCTGGACTTTGGTCTCCCTGCGGCCACAGCTGTGTTGTAAGAATCCCCACCAGGGTCGCCTCACAGTGTCCCTGAACCTGAGATCTCGAGCAAGTCTCTTTGCCTCTCCAGGCCTCAGTCAGCCATCAGGATCGTGAGCTAACTCTGTTCTTGACTGCTTCCAGATTCTCTGACTCAGATCAGCAGGATTGCAGCTTTGTCCTGCTCTGAAGCCACCAGGGTGACTCATCTAAGAGGCCAAATGGATCCCCTCGCCCCGACTTTGTCACCTCCATGCTATGCCTGTGCTCCTCTCTCTGCAGGGATCGCCCTTCCGGCCGGCACAACTATTCCTTCATTCACACCTTAAACATTTATTGGACACCACAAAAATGCCAACCTCTAATATGAAGCTGTTCCTGACCGCCAGCTCCCTACCATGGGAAACGAACCTCCCCCTTCTCTATGTCCCCAGTTCCTGAGCCCACTTCCAGTGTTGAATACATACCACTTAATTGTCTCTATTTATGTGCATGTCCTGGCAGCTCCTTGAGGTCTGATTTGTTTCTGTATCCAGCATTGGTCCTAGCTTACAGTGGGCAGAGTAAGACTCTATTGAATGTTTGCTCAAGGCAAACAGCGTCCAACAGGCCTCTCCCTGTCTCTTGCTGAAGGGCCTGTCCCCTGCCCTGGCCCGTCCACCCCAGCGAGCAGGCCGGGCCCCCCTGGCCACTGGAGTCACTAACGAGCATTGATTCCGACTGGTCCCATCCATCACGCCGCTTGAGCTTCTTTCCTTAAAGAACATTAGGGAGCAAATGTATCATCGGTGACGAGAGGCCCAATAAAGCAGGCACCTCGCGAAATTTAGTATTCAACTCGTAAAGGCCTTAAAAGCATTTTTCAATTATGAATGGCCTGGGGGGAGTTGTTCTTTCTTCGCCAGGGGATGAATAAAGATGGAAAATAATAGCATATCAATATTGTTGCAACTAGCAGGATTAATCTGGAAGAGTTAAAGTCGCTGCTTCTCCCTGCTGTCTGCACACGTAGGTGCCCGGGGAAGGTCTTGGCCAAGGTGAGCCTTGCGGGGAGCCCGTGGGCAGGGCTGCCTCCCTGGACGAGCACCTCGGGGGCATCTGCCTTCTCTTTATCTTCCTTCCAGCCTCACCCCAGAACATTCCTTGGCCTTGAGCCTTCTTACCCACACTAAGCCTCTAGGGCTGACTTTCTCATGATGATCTCTAAGATTTGTACCATGCTTAGGGCTTAAAAAGGGTCTGTATCCTGATTGTGGTAATGGTTACTCAAATCTAGATATATGGTAAAATTTCATAGACCGTCACACCAAAAAAAAAGTGCATGTAAAAACTGGTGAAATCTAAATTAGGCCTGTATTTGAGTTACTAGTACCGTACCAACATCAATTTCCTGGTTTGGGTAATTTACTATGGTTGTGTAAGATATTATCATTAGAGGAAACTGGGTGAAGGGTACATGGGAACTCTGAAAATTTCTGCAACTTCTTGTGAATTTTAAACTTTTCCAAAATTAAAAGTTACAATAAAAACATAAATGTATTTTTAACAATTTAAAGGAAAAGATTTCTTGCAGGATCAGAGGAAATGGGCCTCCGCTGGTGGAAGTGTAAATAGGTGTAACGGCTTCAGAAAACCATTCTGCTTTACCTACTGTGGCAGGCAGAAGAGTGGCCCCCACCAATGTCCCTGTCCCTCTCCCCAAAGTCTGTGAACATGCTGGGTTACATGACAAAGGGGAATTAAGGTTGCTAATAACCTAACCTTCAGATGGAGATTATCCTGGTTCATCTGGGTGGGTCCAATGTAATCACCAGAGTCCTCATAAGTGGAAGAGGGAGGCAGAAGCATCTGTGAGAGAGATTGGAAGATGTTACGCTGCCGGCTTTGAAGATGGAGGAAGGGGCCATGAGCCAAGGAAAGCAGGCAGCCTCTAGAAGCTGGAAAAGGCAAGGAAACAGTTTCTCCCCTAGAGTCTCCAGAAGGAACATATTCTTGATGGCACCTTGATTTTTAGCTCAATGAGACCCATTTTACGCTTCTGATCTCCAGAACTGTAGAATAACAAATTTGTGCTGTTTTAAGCCACTAAATTTGTGGTCATTTTTTACAGCAGCAATAGGAAACTAATACACTTAGTGCATATTTTTAATTAAATATACACACACCGTAAGATTCAGCAACTTCACCTGTAAAGAAAATCTTTGGTCTCTATTAGGCTATATTTATGGTGTAGAGACATGTACAAGAATGTTCATAGTAGCATTGCTCAAAATAAGCTTAACTGGAAACAGCCTATATGCCCACCAATAGGAGATGGGTAAATCCATTGTGGGATATTCCTATGATGGAATAGTATACAGCAGTGAAAATGAATGAAATACAGCTACACATAAGCATATGGCTGCATTTCATAACACAATGTTGAATGAAGGAAGCAAGTCACAGAAAAAGACATAGAGTAGGCTTTATTTACTAAAGTTCAAAAATAGGCAAAGGTAAAAAGCACATTGTTAAGGACTGTCTGTGTAAGGGATAAAACTATAAAGACAAGACAGAATGATTAATACAAAATTCAGGATGGTGGTTACCTCATGGGAGAAAGATAAGAAGGGGTCAGAGCCCACTAGGAGCCTCCAAGATACAATCATATTTTGTTTCTTAAGTTGTGTGGTAGGAACATAGACATCTGTTTTATAATTATTATTGCTCAAATTATACATTTATGTTTATATACCCCTTTAAGCAGATGGTGTATTTCACAATACCATAAACAATTGTTATGTGTCCTTGATTTTGAGCATTCACTTTCTCCTTTCTCATTACCTTGTAAGCAAAGCAGGAAACAGATCTTTACCTTCATTTTGTAAGTGGGGAGATAGAGGCTCTGAGGAATTAACTTACTTATGCAAGCTGAACTGCCCACTTCCCAAGCTTCATCTCCATCTACTTGCCAATCTCTCTATGCCCTGGCCTCGCTGAGTTTAAGGGAGCAGTGATATAGCAGAAAGAAAAAACATGGTAAAGTAGAAGAAGTGAAGAGTGGTGTAGAGATCGTGGCTACTGAGAAAGGTGAACCCTACATTTCATTTTCCCCAGGCCAATTATTAGGCAAGGGCAACAGAATACCAGACAGATACATAAGATCTGAAAACTCTAAATCTCACATCCAGGGAGAATGAGGATCACAGCAAGACCCAGGAGAATAAAAGGCTGGGAGGTGTGTGGGCTGGTAGGACCATGGGCAACCTCAAAGAGCTTCCTGAAGCTGGTTTTGCACAGTAGAAGGCACAGATAACTAAACCCTGGGATGACAAAAGGAGCTATCATTACAGAGCCTACAGGTATTAAAAAGATTAAAAAGTTAATAAGAAGATATTGTATAAAATATAAAACTAATAAATTTGTCAGTTTAGATAACTGGACAAATTCCTCAAACAAGTAAACTAACATAAACTGAAAGAAGAAAAAATAGAAAATCTGGATATATTTAAATATATAAAAGTTCTACAAAGAAAATTTTAGGAACAAATGGTTTCACTGGTGAAGTCTTCCAAACAAACATAAAAGGAAGGAATAGCATCAATCTTATGCAAACCATTCCAAAGACTATATTAAAGCCAGAGGGGGTAGGAAATGAGGAGTCAATGCTCAAACCGTATAGAGATTTCATTTGGGATAATGATAGCACAATATTGTGAACATAATTAACAGAACTAAATTATATATTTGAATGTGGTTAAAAGGGGAAATTTTAGGTTGTATATATGTTACTAGAATAAAAAATTTAAAAAGCACACACAGAGGACTGTATAACACAAACAGGGAACCCTAATATAAACCATGACTATAGTCAACAGCACAATCATAATAATAATCTCACATTAATTGTAACAAACATACCACTCTATTGCAAAGTCTTAATAATAGGGAGAGCGTATGGGAATTCTGTATTTTCTGCATGATTTTTCTACAAACTACAACTTCTCTAATAAAAATAGAATATATAAAAAATATTTTCCAACACATTTTTGAGGCCATTACTTTGATACCAAAACATTGCAAGAAAGGAAAATTACAGGCTAATCTCTCTTGTGATTAATTAACCCCTCTGAGGCTCAGTTGTTCATTTGGAAAATGAGTATAATCACTGTTACCTTCCTTGGAGAGTTCTTATAAGGATTAAATGGACAGATGCAAAAATCCTTACCAAAATATGAGCAAACAAAATCTATATGTTTATGTATATAATTATCACAAAAAAGTGGGGCCTTTTCCCCAGGAATGAGAGGTTTTGTTTAACATTAACAAAATCAACTGTTGTAATTGACCACATTAATAGAATAAAGGAAATAAAGGATAAAATCACATGATCATCTCAACAGATGCAAAAATAAATTATTTGATACAATTCAATACCCATTCATGATTTTACAACTTTTAGCAACTATAAAAAAAGAAGAAAACTTCCTTAACCTGATCAAAATATCTACATAAAACCACAGCAAATATCATATCTAATGGTAAAACATTAAGAACCTTCCCTCTTTCTACAAAGAAAATTTTAGGAATAAGTGGTTTCACTGGTGAAGTCTTCTAAACAAACATAAAAGTTTGGTTATGAGGCAGTTAATGTTTACTATCACCACTTCTATTCAACATTGAATTGGAGATTCTAATCAGTGTAATAAGACAAGAAAAAGAGATAAGGATTATAAGGGAAGGAGGAGAAATGTGATTGTGTCCATAGAAAATATAAAATAATTTATAAATAATTATAATTAATTGGTGAATTTGACAAAAAATTGTATTTCTATGTACCAGTAATTATAATTAGAAAATGAAATACAAAAGAATACAATTTACAATAGAACCAAAAATATCAAATATCTAATAATAAATCTAAAATAAGATGCATAACACCTCTACAAGGAAAACTATAAAATATTACTAAAAGAAGTTAAAGACCTAAATTAATGGAAGAGTGTACCATGTTCATGGATTGGAAGACTCAATAATTTCTCTATAAATTGATCCGTAGATTCAATGCAATCCCTGTCAAAATCCCAGCAAGATTTTTTTGGTGGAAATTGACAAGCTAATTCTAAAATTTTTATGAAAATACGAAGGGCCAAGAATAACCAAGACAATCTTGAAGAAGAAAGAAGATGAAGAACTTAAACCACTGGATATCAAGAGTTATTACAGAACTGAAGTAATTAAAACAGTGTGCTATTAGAGCAAGGATAGATGAATCGAGCAATGGGACATAAAAATAAAGATCTCATTTCTAGCTCACCCGAGTTTGTGGACTGAGCCTTCCACCCACCGCACAGCCAGAAGTGCCATAAGGGCATCGAAGCGGGGGGGACTTGACTTCGTCATGGGGGCCAGGAATGTATCCTTGATGACGTGATGGTAAACCTGAAGACTATATAAAAACCAGGGAGAGCACTGCAAAGGCCCTGTGGGTGTAGGAAATCTGGCTCATTTAAGAAGTTCACAGAAGACTTATGCTCCTGGAGTACAAAGGGGAAGTGTGGCAAGATGGGCTCCGTGGCCAGTGAGGTCAGAGGTCGGCATGGCTTCAAGGACCACTGTGAGGTGTGTGAGCTCATTTCCCCTTTCAGGAAGTTCCTCACGCCCACTGACGGGCTTGCTTCCCACCGGGGCAGGGCTGGGTCTGTGTTTGCTTGGTGACGGTAGAAGGTGTTCAGAAGGCACTTACTTGGTGCATGCAATGGCAGGGCTGGGACTTGAAGCCAGGTCTAGTGATCCCTTGACCAGTTCTCTTTCTGGTCACCTTGGTGCTTCAGGGTTTCAGACTGCACTCTGCTTCACTCAAGTCCATCTTCTTCCCTCCAAGTCTACTCCAACCTCTCTGTTTAAAAACAAAACCATAGGGAAACTTTTAGGTTCTTTATCTGTGTGATGGTTAGGTTTAGGTGTCAACTTGGCCAGGTGATGGTGCCCAGGTATCCGGTTGAGCAAGCACTGGCCTAACCATTAATGCAAGGACATTTCGTGGCTGGTTTATTAAATCATCAGTCAACTGATTGCATCTGTGGCTCTATGATCGATTAAGGGAGTGTCTTCCACAACAGGAGAAACTAATCAGTTGGATTTAATCCAATCAGTAGAAGACTTTTAAGGGAGAAGAGAGAACTTTCACTTCTGCTTCAGCCAGCCAGCATCTCCTGGGGAGTTCTTCGAAGACCTTCGTTGGAGTTGCCAGCTTGCAACGGAATTTGGACCCATGTATCCTGCCCTACAGAATTTGGACTTGTGATCCCCACAGTTGTGTGAGACACTTTTATAAAATCTCATATCTACAGATATCTCATGTTGGTTCTGTTTCCCTAGAGAACCCTGACTAGTACAATATGTTACCAAGAATAAAAATTTGAAAGAAACATAGAACTGTACAACCCAAACAGTGAACCCTAATGTAAACCATGGACTCTAGTTGATGATATAGTTATAATAATAGTTTCATCAATTGTAACAAAGTTACCATGCTAATGCAAAGGGTTGATAATTGGGAAAACTGTGGAAGAGGAGGGTAGATGGGAACTCTGTACTTTCTGCATGAGTTTTCTGTAAACTTACAACTTCTCTAATAAAAATTTTTTATAAAAACCAGAAAAATCCTTTGCTTTACAGTCAGCACCTTAATCGGGCTTTGTTGTCCTCTTGTGCAGGGCCTGACACATCCTTAGCGCTCAAGAAATGCTACCTGCTATTATTATCATCATTTTTCCTGAGTCTCGGTTTTTCTTATCTGTAAAATGGATGAACAAATGGATATATCTGGGGGGGGGGGAGTAGTATCAGTGGAGCTTTACACAATCTACCGTATATATTTCTGTGATAGATAAAATTGTCCGGCAGACATATATTACTCTTGTCACTTTTAAAATGAATCCATCTTACCTTCTGGGGTTGACATGAAGATTAAACAAGGCGATGTACTTAAAGTACTTAGGACAGTGTCTGGTGTATAGTAATCATTCCAAAAATGGTGGATTTTGCTATTATCAGTATCAACAATAAGCAGAAATCTCCATTGTTCTGGAATTGGCTCTCTCGGCTCGCCAAGCCTTGCCCTGTCTGTCCAGTGGGTGACTTTCTGGAAGCATTCACAGGTTTCCCAACCAATGTACAAAGCTCCAGAGACTCTTCTCTCTTCTATGATCTGTGCCACCTTCCCTCCTGACTTTCTTCCTGGAGCCTTCAGGCTGCCTCCTCCAAAAGGAAAGGAGCACCGTAACTGTGTGGCTCTGTCCACCCCCCAACCCCCCTGAAATATCTGCAGTCCTGATGCCATGCAAGCCAGCCCTAACATCAGAGAGACAGAGTTTCTTTAAACGAGGTAGGCCATAAGGGTGTGGTGTTGGGCAGCTGCACCTCTGGGTGGCTGCAACAGCCCAGGGGACCCAGAAAGCCAAGGCCCATGCATCTCTGGAAACAGGTACTGTAGCTACTATGAGCTCAAACACAGAGGAGAACACTCAGTCTGCTCTTCCTTGGCTCCCAGACAGGGCTAAACCCTAGCAGGTGTACACACGTCACAAAGACTTAAGAGTTAATGATGGGTGCAAGGTCCCATCCAACCTCCCTGGTCCAGAACACCTCCTCTCTCACCTCCACCCCAGAGACAGTCCTTGCTGGTCTCTCCTGTTCCAGTTTTAGCCCCATAGTAGTCAGGCCAGGCTAGGCTGAGCTGCAGTAACAAACGACCTCCCTCCATGTCTCAGTGGTTTACAGCAACAAAGGTTTATTTCTCAAAAACACTATCTGTTCATTATCGCTCAGGTGCAACTTTATTCTGGAACCTGGGTGGATAGAACCTTCTAGAACATCACAAGTTGTTTTAGAGGAGGGAAAAGAGGCATTGCAAATCAGGCAATGACTTAAAACTTCTGCACATTTTATTGACCAAAGCAAGTCATGCATCTGAACTTGATGTCAATGAGTTAGTGATGTATAATCCTCCCACAGGGAGAAGTGCATAATGAAGAATAATACAATCCACTCCCTACACCCTAACCCCCACTCTGCTCCAATGGATCCTTGGTTAAGCAGGTAGAGTGAGCTTTAAAAACATAAACAAACCATCATATTCTCCAGCTCTAAACCCTCCACCTGTCACCCTTAGAATAAAATCCAGACTCCTGCTGGGTCTGACCCTGCCTGCCTCCCTCCTCAGCCTCCATGACCTCCCTGCTCATACACTGTGCTCCATCCGCATTGGCCTGTGCAAGCTCTTCCCCAGCGCAGGCCCTTTGCTTGTGTTGTTCCCTGTGCTCAGGTCAGTGTTTCAGCCTGACTCTTCCCAGGCCTGGCTTTTCCCATTTTTCGAGCTCAACTGAAATGTCACCCCAGAGAGGTTTCCTTGACCTGCCTCCTCTGATTGTTCTCTCTCACATTCCCCAGTTGATGTCCTTCCTAACACTAGATTTATTTTGTTTATGTAATAGCTTTGTAGTTTATTGTGTATCCCTTCCCCAAACACTCTAGAATGTAAGCTTCTTGGGAGTGAGAATAGAACAGTGTCCTATTCTCCACTGTCCTTCTATTTTGGTAGCGGCGTGAAGGAAAGATACAGTTCAAGATTTGGGGGGGGGGGGTTCATTTAGGCCTGGTGCTTTTAAGCATCATAAACCCTTTCCACCCCATGCCCCGTCTGCCAGGTGGCATTACAGGATGGACAGGGACCCAAGCCTCACCTACTCTCTGTCCCTTCTCGTCCCCTGCTGTCCACTCAGAACCAGGAGGGGTATTCTGTGTCATCTATAAAATAAAAGCTGAAGGGATCATTTATTGAGTGGCTGCTCAGGGCTGGGGCTGTTGTCTGCATCCACCCACAGTATCTGGAGTGCTCATTGTAGGCTTGTGAGGTGGATACTGTGATCATTGCTTTACAAATCAGGAAACTGAGGATCAGAGCAGTTGGCAGGTTCACCCACCGGCTGTGCAGCTCAGAGCAGGCAGAACCATGATTTGAACCCAAGACTGGCTCCAGGCAAGGCCCAGGCAGGACTCTGTGCCACCTAATAGTTTTGGAAGCAGGGACTGTAATGGCGTAATCCCAGAAACCTACAAATACGTCATGTTAGATGGCAAAAGGGAATTTGCAGATACGATTAAGTTAAGGATCTTGAGATGAGAAGATTATCCTGGATTATCCAGGTGGGTCCAATGGGATCACCATTGTCTTTGTAAGAGCTCAGAGGCAGGAGTGTCGGAGTCACAGGGAGAGAGAGATGCTATGCTGCTGGCTTTGAAGATGGAGGAAGGGGCCATGAGCCAAGGAATGCAAGTGCCTCTAGAAGCTGGAAAAACAAGGAAATAGCTTCTCCTCTAGAGCCTCCAGAAGAAACAGAGCCTGCTGACACTTTGATTTTAATAAGGATGTAACAGGGACTTGGAGACCCGGGTTCTAGTCCCAGCTCTGCCACCATGTGACTAAGCAAGCTCCTCTCCTTTTCTGGTCTCAGTTTCCCCATCAAGGAATTGAACTTGAGCTTCAAGGCCTTTCCAGCTCTGATGTGATGTGACCTGCCATCCAGGCCAGCCTCACTTTCAGCCTCTGCCTCCCCCTTCCCTCAACCCAGCTAAGGCCCCATGACTTTGCAGCAAGCCCAGCTCCTCTCCAGGCCCTGGTCTGGGTCAGGGGCCACAGCAGTGACCCAGCCCCCTACCTGGGGCTCAGCTCAGTGGTGGGCCTCCCCTCCTCCTCCTGACCTCTGCCCCTTCCCTCATCCTTACCCACCAGTGCCCTTGAGCTTCCGGTCTCCCTCAATCTGGAGCCCTAACCCCAGAAATGGGGGCACAAACCCCAGGGAGAGGGGGCTCAGATTACATGATGTCAAAGGTATCTGGCCCCAATGCTCGGGTCTTCCCTGCCCCCAACTCCCTATCCCTAGGCCATCCTGGACCCTCTTCTCAGACCTGCTATGGCCGCTGCCTGTCTGGACTCCCAAATTTTGGCTACTGTGCTCTGCCTACTGGCCTGGACTTTCTCCTCAGGACTTAGATACCTTCAAGTTCTTCCCAACCCCAACATCCTGATTTTCTCCATCAGCAGAAACTGTCCAACTCCTCAGACTTCTCAAATCCCATCCTATAGAGAACCCTGCAAAGAAAGGAATCCTAAAATGAAAACCAATGCACAGAGAGAGTTAGCGATTGGCTGGAGGTCACACAGCGAGGGCACAGAGACCCACGATGCAATGTCTTCACCTGGGACCACTCCCTGGCACTCCTCCGGCTGCCCGGTGACTCCCTCTGACAGCCTGAAGGACAGGGAGAGCAGCCAGCGCAGCTGACCCCCGTCCAAGACCAAAGTGGTGCTATTCTTTCCTCGAGTGAGCTCCACCCACCCTGCGCCCGATTTAGCTGTTTAATGCAGCTGGGCCTGCTCGGGCCCTGCATCTGAGATTAGCTCTGGAACGGGGCTTTGAACGCCTGCCCAGAGACACTCAGCTTAAAACACCGGGAACCAGAAAAAAAGAAAAAAAATCGACCGCATTTAATGGAGCCGTCAGCGGGCGGGTCTGGGCCGTCCATTATGCGGCCCTGCCCTCCCAGGGAGCCCAGCCACGTGGCCGCCTGACCACAGCATTAAGGCGACATTAGCCCACAGGCCAGGCTGGGGGAGGAGCTGCCAGAGTCCCCTCGGCCTGCTGCTGCCGCTCCCCACAAGCCCAGGGCCCCAGGGAGTCTGGGCACCACTCAACAGGCAGCGGGGAGAGGGGCCTCATCTGACAGATGCACCCCTTTATGGTCTGAGCGGTCCTGCGCCGGTGCAAGTCCTGGGTACATCTCTCTCTAAGGCCTGAGATGCAGAAAGGATTGCCCATCTGGGTGCTATTGCAGAGGTGGAGAGAGCCCAAAAAGGTACCTCCGAGGGCCCATCCTCCAAATGCCTGACCTGCCACCCTTGGTATCTCTTTCCTTTTGTTATTTAAAAATTGTCCTCAGCAATATCCAAGTTGTCTACCACTCTATTTCCCAAAATGTGTTCCAGGGAGCATTCATCTCTCAAGATGTTTCATAGGAAACAAAATAGGGAAGGGGGTCCAGTAGTCAAGTATGTTGAGGAAACATTGCAAATGATATTAAAGGCTCTGAGAAGTCCTGCAATAGGGTTTAATTTTATTTAATCCCTTTCCCAGACTTATTTGATTACAGAAATCATCTCCTCCCTTGGCAGAATGCCCACGAATATGCCGAGGGCCCAGTGTCCCAGGGAACACCCTTTGGGAAATGACACTTTAGGGATATGAGTCCCTCTCCTTCCTCTAGCCCCAGATGTGGTCAGAGGCTCCAATTATGAGGCTGGTCAAAGCCTGCAACGAGATCAAGGGTGACTCTGGCCCTTAATTACAGGTGACTCTCACGGCCAAGGTCACAGTCCCCACCAGAATCGAGGGAGGAAATAGAGAATCACCTCTCGAGGGGAGGAGGACCCACAGCATATTGTAAGAAGATGTGGGATACCCTTTGTCCCCTCACCCCCATATGGTAGTGCAGGGTCTTAGCCATGGAAGGAAGGCCTCTCTTCCTCATCAGAGCCACCTCTCAGAAGCTCAGCCACTTAGACCCATGCTCCCTGGAGATTTCTTCTGAAGATCCATGAGCCCCCCAGTATCTTGGTGGAAGCTCCGAGCCATGCAACAGGGGACTTGAATTTCCTGATTGGGCTGCTCTGTGCCCCGGGGAAGGCCTGTGACCTCTCTGAGCTGGTGGTTGCAGGTCTAAGGCCTGGGGGCCCTCTGTGGACACGCACGTCTTCTACTGCCTCTTGGGAACATTAGGCTGCTTATGTAAAGTACCCTGAGAACCCACCCACCAAAGTTCGCTGACTACCATCCCTGTGTCAGCCCTATGCTTGGTGCCAGGGCCTCAGTTTACCCCCACTCCTCAAACCCATGATTGCCTTACTGCAGGCCAATCTGCAGCACCAGTTGCTGCAGTCTTCAATGAAGAAAACCAATTTGGCAAACACAGGTCTCCCAGATGTGAGAGAAGAAAATAAATGATACATCAAAGCTCCTTTTATGTGAACTTTCTGGGGCCACAAAACTCATGCAGTGTGACAGATTGTATTTTCCAAAGATGGCCACCGCAGCAATTTCCATCCCACGCGCTCGTCTGACAGCGTGCCATTGGCCTTCCGCTCCCTCCCTTGATTCTGGGTGGGCCTGTGACTATGGCAGCAGTGGTGCCATATGTCTTTGGCTGGGTCATTACAGACGAGACAGCATCTATGTGGCCCTCTCAGATCCCAGGCTGCGAGGTAGCCCAGGCTGCAGGGAGGACCACGGGCAGGCGGCCCAGCTAACAGGCTTGGCCATGGTCCAGCCGAGTGCCGGCATCACCAGTGGACATGCACGTGGACGCCCCGGCTCTGATTCCCGCCCCAGCCCCAATCTGACCACCGATGGTGTGAGAGCAGGAACCCACCGCCTGGCTGAACCCTGGCAGCTCTCGGCTCTGGGGAGATAATAATAGAATGATTGCTGTAGACGTAAGGCACTACGTTTGGGCTATTTAACAGGAAGCAAGTGGCTTCCTCCCCAAACGCCTCTGCAGGGGTGAGGAGGGCCTGCCCCATCCTGGAGGGTCCCAGGCTCCCTCTTTTCCTTTGCTCACCCAAAAGATTCACCTAGCTCCCTGCCACGTGACAGCGACGCCCACATGGGGTCAGGCTGTTGACCTCAGCACCCTAACAACTCTTGTTAACATCGAATTCCTGACAACCAAGCAAATATGAATACAGCGAGGGCTTGAGATGATAATAACATATCAACATGGGTTCACTAATTGTGATAAATGTACCACACTAATTGTAAGATGTCAGTCACAGAGGAAACTGGGTGGGGGCATATGGGAACTCTGAACTATCTTCGCAGTAACTCTCTAAATCTAAAACGATTTTAAAATTTAAAGTTTAGGGGAAATAAATCTACTTTCTGTTTATCGGAGCAACTCCCCTGCTTGAGCCTCTACTACATGCCAGGGTTTGACTTACGATCCTGAAATACTCAAAACATCCCTGCCAGTTAGATAGCATGAGCCCATTTTGCAGATGAGGAAACCAAGGCTCAGAGAGGTTTAGTGACTTGCCCAAAGCTGTACCGCCAGCGCCGGGAGGACTGGGAGTGGACGTGGGGCTCACTGGCATCATAGCCTGTGCCTTTACCCCTTCCAGGCCACCTCCTCCCTCCCCGGGGGGGAGCAGAGTGGCCCGTGGCAAGCACCCAGGCCCAGGCCCCCTCCCAACTCTGTTGCTCATTAGCTGTGTCTCTTTGGACAGCATTCTTGAACCTGAGCTTGGGTTTCCTCACCTGTGAAATGGAATGCACATGCAGGGTCAGTGATGCCAAGTTGAGAAAATATAGGTGCTGTGCTTTGGTGGTGACAGGGGAGGAGAAGTGACGGCATCTGCCTTAAAGGGGGGAAGCTGAAGCCCAGAGAGGTTCAGGGGCCTGCCTGAGGCACACGGCCAGGCGGTGGACAAGGCCGGTGGGGTCAAGTCCTGGCCGGGGGTCTGGACTCCTGACAAGGTCAGTGATCACCAGACGGCCTGTCTCAGCCTTGGTGTCCTCTGACCAGGCAAGCCCACTGCACAGGATGGAGCCCCCTCCCCAGGCCCAGACAGCTTCCAAGAGGTAGATGCTCACAGCCTGGTAGAGTGGCCACCACCACGGGCCCCTGGGAGGACCCTGGAGGAGGACCTCCATTCCCTGTTCCCTTCAACAAACATCTACTAACAGGTTCTGCTGTCTCTTCCGTTTGCCCCTCCAGGCCAGGCGTCTTCCCTCCTCAGCCCTGCCCTGCACTGGGCAGCAGCAGCGTGCCCTCAGGCTGCCCGTAGGGTCGAGCTAGCAGGAGCAAGGAGAGAGAGAAGGTCGCAGAACTGGAATCATGGCATGCGAGGCTGTTAAAACTGGAGGGACTCTGGAGAGCTTGTGTCCCCCACCGCAGATGAGACATCTGGGCCTGGAGAGTGAAAGGCGACCTGCCCGCGGCACTCAGTGAGGAGGTGGCTGATTGTCAGCCTCGTCCAGCACTTGTCGGCGGAAGACAGCCAAAAAGATGCCGCCCGGGACACCCATGGAGCCGGCATTCCAGGAGGGAGAAGGGTGCTGAGGCCTACTTGCTCCCACCATCCCAGGTTCCCTCAGCATTTAGGTGCCCCCTCCCTATCCCCTCCACTTGGGAAACTCCTTAAGGAGGATTCAGCCCAAAGCACGGGCATTTGGGGACAGCCCTCAGTCAGCAGGTGGGATAAAGGTGTTTGGAGTCCAGGCTGTGTTTGAAGCCAATTCCTGATTTTACCACAGGCTAGCTGTGCGTGAGCTTGGGCAAGTGACTTCTTAGCCTCTCTGTGCCTCAGTTTCCTCTCCTATAAAATGGGGACAGTAATAGTATCTGCCTGGCAGGCTGTTGTGAAGTTAAAATGTGCTATATTCATAAAGTTCCGAAGCAGTTTCTGGCCCTCAACAAACATCAGGTATCCTCCTGAGCCATCTCCTGGTGCCCTCCCCGCTTCTCAATCCCCAGGGCAGATCCAAGAGGGGATTTCAGAGCTGGAAGGGTGAAGGGACCAATCTGCCAGGACAAAGATAGGGAAACAGGGCCCCTGTCCTGCGTCCCTCCCAGCTGCCTGCCGCACCCTGTGCACTTGAGGCGTTGGGGGGTGGGGGACAGCAGGAGGGGGGAGCTGGTCCCCATCCCTGCCTCTTCACAGCAGCCACCTCCAGAGACAGTCTAAGCAGCTTCTAGAAATCCCCACAGCCTAGAGTTCACATGTTTGTGGCCCACGAGATTCGTGCATCTACCCAGCATTCATTTACTGAGCTCCTACTGCATGCAGACCCTGCACTAGGCATTGAGGAGATCTCAAAGAACAGAACCCGGACGGGCCATGCAGGAAAGGAAACAGACGTGTAGCCCCCATGATCAATGCTGGAATATGGTCCCGTGGGGATGCCGAGGAAGGGGTGGGGGTCTTTTTGGGGTGGGGAACTGGGAGGTCAGGTCAGACTTCCCTGGCGGAGGCGATGGCTAAGCAAAGAAGTAAAATGTGCCTTGAAGTTAACCAGACTCTTCGTTTTTTTAGCCAACAAATATTGATTGAACGTCTGCTATGAGCCAGGCGTGTTCTAGGTGCTGGGAAGTAACAGTGAACAAAAGGATGAGGTTCTTGGGGCTGACATTTAGTGAGGGAGATTTTCAATAAACCTGCAAGTAGGTAGATAGGCAGGTGTGGATGAACATAAGGCATAAGAAGCAGGGGAAGGTGAATGGGGAGGGGGAGGGGGAGGGAGGGGAGGGGAGGGGGGAGGGAGGGGAGGGAGGGGAAGGGGAGGGCGGGATGGGGGCAGGGCTATTCAGGATCAGGTGGTCTGGGGAGGCCTCTTAAATAAAGTGAGCCTTGGGCAGAGGCCTGAGTGAAGTGGGGAGGAGGCTGCGTGGTGTGGGGGTGGGGGGCGTTCCAGACCTTCCAGAGGGAACAGCAAGGGCAGGGCGAGGGAACCTGGCCCCCAGAGGCACTGCCTCTGGGGGGCTCGGAGTGAGAGGGAGGGAGGCAGGAGAAGGGGGGAAGAGGTAAGCAGGTGCCCGAGGGCCGAGGGCTCGGTAAGGCAAGAAGAGGACTCCGGATTTTCTCGCGGGGGCAGTGGGGAGCTGCGGAAGGGTTTAGTGAATTCTCATGCTTTGCACGTTCACGCCAAACTGCAACCGGGATCTTCAGCCACACCTCACAGGAGGCACGCTCGCCTGTCCACTCCCCTTCCACCCCGAAAACTTCACCACAGAGCCAGCCTGAGCCCAAACCTTCTCCCTGGAAGACCAATCCCCTCCCACCCACCCCACTCCCCAAGCCATGGTTGAATGCTTCTGAGAACCACATGGGAAAAGCCGGGTGCCCGCCTACAGCAGGGTGTCTCGCCAGGAGGCAAGCAGAGGCAGACACATGGGCTCCTGGGACACACCTGGAGGTCTGGGGGAGACGACACCCCAGCCCCACTGGCCAGAGCAGATCCGAAAAGGCTGGGAGTTGGGATTCCTGGGTCTGATTCTGACACTGCCACCAAGTCTCTGTGCCTCAGCCCCTTCCCCTCTCTGGGCCTGTTTCCCCATGAGGACACTGCCAGCTCTTAAACCCTTGCCCTTCTGCCTCAGGGGCAGATTTGCCTCTGGGTCTGACCTCCCCAACACCAGCACTCCAGGGCTTGTTTCTCAGAGGCTCTGGAAGCCCCCCGCTGGATTTGGGCCTCTCACCCCAGGGACGGCTGACACCCCTTGGGAAGAGCCACACTCCGGAGACCTGCATCTCCCTGAGGCTCCCAAGCTCCAACCCGAGCCCTCACTCCCACCACCCAGCCCTCCTCTCCGACTCTTCTGTCATCAGCTCCAGCTGCCAGGAGGGGGAAATGTGCTAATTCCACTGGAGGCTCGACCCCACGCTCATTTATTTCAGACATGACCTTTGATTTCTCGGGTAGAGTGTAAATTACATGTCGCCAGCATAAAATATTAAATCCAATTTATACTTAATTATTGATGCTATTATGTATTCTATAGTAATGGCATCAGAAATCTCAGCCCCCGTCCGTGCCCAGTAAATAGCTTTTTTGCATTAGAGGCTCCTTGAGGTAAGAAATCTTGCTCCATTCCTTCTTAACTGTATGATTGATGATTATGGGGAAGTTCGTAAATAGTCTTCCAGAAATATTTCTCTGGTCATCCGTAGCTCCGAAGGAAGGTGGGGGGTGTGCTAATTATCAGGGTGGTGGGGCGGATGCAGCCCTCCCCACTGCCCTTTAGAACAGGGGGCTGGGGGGGTTGCTGAGGGTTGGCGAGATGGGACGGTTTAAGCCAACCATGCTGAGTGGTTTAAGAGCGAGCAAAGGACCACAGTGGTTTTCTGAAGGCTTGAAGTCACATGTAATCTTCACATGGACATTGGGGTTTTGTTTTTTATTGAAACATTAATAATTCCGGTTTCTTGTAAAATATTCATGGTTCCTGTTGCACCATTTCAAACCCATGCTTGGCCGCTGCTTTTAATTTCCAACTCAGCCCGTGCAGGCCTCTGCCGGCGACCACCCATTGCTCCGTGCAATTTATTAAGTGGAGGTAACGGTGGCCATGGGGTGGTCAGAAAAATCGAGCTCAGGGTTTCTCTGCAGCAACTGGTTGCAAGCCAGAAAGGGCCGGGAGCCTGCAGGGCCGCCGCTGGGCAGGTGGAGTGAGCGCTGTGGGATGGAGCATTTTTCCAGCTAAGGGGACTTTGGTGACATTGAGACCACTGGGCCAGGAGAGCTGCGGAAGACCTGGGTGGGGAGGACAGAAGCGGGGGAAGGAAGTGAAGGGATACAAGAAGGGGGGGAAACAGGGCACTCAAATGCTGGGAGAGCACAGTGACACTGGGCAGGGGACAGCAGAGCAGTGGTGAAGGGGACCAGGGTTCCAGCCCAGCTTTGCATCCAACTGGCTGTGTGAGCTTGGCCAGAGCATCACCCTCTCTGAGCCTCAGTCTCTCATCTGGAAAATGGGCCCTGAGGCCCCGCAGGACTGGGCACTTGGCATGTCTCCACTGCTCAGTAGATGGCAGCCATGAGAATTCTGGGCTGGCTTGATTATTGTCACTTGCAGAAACCGTGGGCGTCTGAGCTTGGAGAAGCCTTAAGAAGCCTAAACATTCAGCCCCTTTGAACTGTTGAAAAGTGAAGCCCAGAGAGGGAGAGTGACTTTCTCAAGGTCCCATGGTCACTCTTTATAATTAAGATTCAATGCTGAGCTCAAATCTGAGTTCTGAAATTAGGAGTTTTAAAAAATTGAAAAAGCACCCATACTCTGGAGAACACAGAAAATCCCTGGTGGTTGCCCACGTTCGTCCACAGAGCCTGCCCCCTCCCCACCCCTCGCCACCTGCAAGGGGCTCTGAGTAAAAGGTTTGGCTGCACCCGTGATGGATCCGCCTATCAAGGCAGATGTAATTCCACTCGGGAACACTGCCAGGTTTCCCTGCGGCTCCACCAGAGGCCAGGGCAGAATCCCTGAAGGTCAGCTCCAGAGGGACCTTAGCAGTCAGCTTCCTGAGCTCTGTGGGTTTGTGAGTGAGGAATCTGAGGCCCAGGGAGGCTAAATGACTTGCCCAACATCATAGAGACACAAACAGAACCACCTCCCCACCCACACCTTTCAGCCTGTGGATCTCCGGGTGATCTGCCCACAGTGGGGTGGGCCAAGGAGAATTAGCCCCGAGACTTGAAGTGGGGATGCCAAGAAGTCCACACACTCCTGGGGGGTGGAGCCCAGTCTGCTCCAGCCAGAGGTGGCCCCCCCACTTGAGTGTGTTTTCCTAGCCAAAGCCAGCTCCCCAGGCACCCGTCCGGAATCAGAAATGTGTCTGTCCACAACCAGGCACACTAGAGTTCAGACGGCCAGATGGCCCAAGCCCAGATCCAATCGCCAAACCTCACAACCCGAATCCCAGGGTCAACACACTGAACCGGGGAGGCCAGGAGGTGCCAGTGTCCCAGAGGAACAGAGCCTCCTCGGGGCTCCCGGAGACAGGCCGGGACATGACTGCCATGCCCACCTGCCCCAAAGGCAGAGAGGGCACCAGTGACAGCCACAAAGCAGAGGACGGGGCACTAAGTCTCGGAAACATGAGGCCCCCAATATCCTTCTGGGCCCTGGAGATGATTTTTTTCCACAACTGATCCTACTTTCAAACAAAACTTATCAATAATACAGAAAACTTGGAAAACATAGGAAAACAAAAACCACTGTAACACCGCCACCAGAGATAAGCCCTAAGCAAATGGAAATGCATTCCCATTATTTTTTCTGTGCCTTCAGCCTAAACTTTCCTCCGTTTTTTTTCCCTTTGTGTGAACAGACACAGTGATAGAACATACCCCCTCTCTGCCTTGGGTGGTTCAGAAGTCTTACAATTACAGCACTGACATTTCAAAATGAAGCACTTTGCAAATGATAAATGCTTGTCCCTTCCTCTCTCTGGGCCTCAGTTTCCCTCTCCGGGCCAGGGATGATCTCCACGCACCCTCCGTTCGCCAAGCCTGCCAGCACGGGTCTGTGGAAGGGAGGCTTCCAGACTCGGAGGACAGCAGACGAGTACTTGGGTTTCTCTCTGATGCCCCCTGTTGAAAATTCAAAGGGCTGTGTGTCTGCCGGAGGGTCAGCCCGCAGGTCTTGATCAGCAGGAAGCAGATGAGGGGGCCTGGGATCTGTGCACCCGGCAGGCCTGCTGGGATCTCCTGGGATGACCCAAAACCCAGAAGCCAGACCTTGGCCCAGTGTGATTTAAGAGTCCTGAAGGAGGCTCAGCAGACCTGAGGGCTAATGCAGGCTTTGCGGGTCCCCAGCTCTGTGACCTTCAGCTAGCAGCTTCCCCTCTCTGGGCCTGGTTACCTCACCTGGGGAACTTATTTAAAGTAGGGATTCCTGGACCCCACCTGGGAGACTCTGATTCTGCAGGTCTGACAAGAAGCAGCCGCCCAACCTATCACCCCCCAGGGTTTGCTTGACCAGAGGGAGTAGATTCGATCTACTTTAAGTTAAAGAAAAAGTATAATTTCATGTAATGTCATGAAATGGATGAAGACCAGGAGCAAGTGGCTCTGTGTTTAGCAGAGCGTTTGGACATGCAGAGGAGGCACAGGGCCCACCTGCTCTCTGTGGAAAAGGAGCTGGAATTTGGGGGACCACTGGTTAGACGTCGAAGAGGGAAAGAGAGAAGCAGGAGAAACCATTTCTTTAACTGGGAGTCAAAGGAGAGACACTGCCAGCAAGAAATCTCTGCCAGTAGTGTGCACCAAGACACTTCTAGAAGCATTTCTGGCATTGATTTTGAAATGGGACCTGCCCTGTGCTGAAATTACTTCCTGCTACCCTCCAACCTTGAGGAAATGCCTGCTGTGCACAAACCTTGTGCTGAAGGAGTCTTGGGAGTCTGAAGGCAGCAGAGTGTGTGCATTGTGGGGCAAAGGAGGTGGCAAGAGAGAAGGGCATCCGGGAGCCGAGCGTAAGAGACGGGAGCAGGTGGCAGTGGGGGTATCTAAGGCCACCGCACAGAATGATAGAGGTTGAGTGAGTTCAAATGAACTTTTTCCTGAATGTGCCAGAAAATACAGTCCCTCACAAAGGAGAAAGGAAACATTTGGTGTATTAGTCAAGACTAGGTTTGACTGCATATTGAAGAACCCAATAATAGTGGTATAAAGAAGAAAGAGATTTATTTCTCAAATAACTCTGGAAGTAGGAGTTCAGGGTGGGTGTAGTGGTTCTGCAATGTACTCAATATATCCACCTCCTTCTATCTTTCTGCTCACCATCCTTAGCACATGGCTCCCATCCTCACGGTGGCCTCGTGTTCCTAAATAGCTGCTGGTACTCAAGCCATCAGGTCTGCATTTTAGGCATGAAGGAGAAATGGGGGGGGGGGGGTTGGAGGGAGCACAAAAATGGCATGTGGGTCATCAACTGATGAATGGATAAACAAAGTGTGGTCTATACATACAATGGAATATTATTCAGCAGTAGAAGGAATGAAGTCCTGAAGCACGTGACAACATGGATGAACCTTGAGGACATTATGTTGAGTGAAATAAGTCAGACACAAAAGGACAAATATGGTGTGATCTCACTAATATGAACTAATTATAATAAGTAAACTCATAGAGATAAAATCTAGAATATAGGCTACCAGGAGATAGAATGTGGGTAGGGAATGGGGAGTGGATGCTTAATGTGTGCAGAATTTTTAACTAGGTTGAATTCAAATGTTTGGAAATGGATAGAGGTGATGGTAACACATTATGGTGACCGTAATTAACAGCACTGAATTATGTGTATGATTGTGGTTGAAAGGGAAAGTTTAGAGTCACGTATGTCACTAGATGGAAAACTAGAGGATAAAACATGGGACTGTATAACACAGTGAACCCTGTGGTAGACGATGACTGTGATTAATAGTACAAATATTAAAAAGTTTTTTCATGAGCTAGAAGAGATGTACATCATTGTTACATGGAGTTAATAATAGAGTGGTATATGGGGAAAATGCACCTATTGCAAACTATAGGCTATAGACAACGATATTTTAATATCCTTTCATCAACGGTAACAAATGTACCACGTCAATGCTAGGGGGTCAGCAATAGAGGGGATAAGGGTAAAGGATTTTTTTTTTTAATAATGAAAATGTTCTAAAATTGATTGCAGTGATGAATACACAGCTATGTGATGATACTGTGAGCCATTGATTGTAGACTTTGGACGGATTGCATAGTGTGTGAATATATTTCAGTAAAACTGCATTTAAAAAATGGCATGTGCCAGCCATCTGAACACCTTTTAAAGAACTTTACCAAAAGTCTCACACAACTTTCACTTGGCCACAAATTTAGTCATATGGCCACAGTCAGATAGACTACGAAATGTGATCTTTTAACAGACACATGGCCACACTGGGTAAAACTAGAATTCTGCTAAGGAAGGAGAAGGTTACCACCAGTCTTTGGCTGAATTGGATTTCACCTAGAGGAAGCAAAAACCTGCCTCCCTCTGACTTCTATCTGGGGATTCTGGCTCTGCTCTTTGGAACAACATCCATCAGTAAGATAGTCTGTCTTTAAATGACAGCCTCCCCCTGTGCCTTCTCTTTTCCAGGTTGACTCTCCCCAGGCTCTTCAGCTACTTCTTAGGATATGGACCAACCTGGGTTCTAAAAGCTTCTATTTATTCATTCCACAGATACCCAACCTGCACCTGCTACCTGCCCTCAACATAAAGTGAGGTAGTAATCGACACTCGTGCTTTCAGTCTGGATGGTCATTGAACGAATTCTTGGCAAGGTGAAGGAAGGATAATGTAAAAACAGAGCTTAATTCTCTCTGGAGGAGTGATGTTTCCATTAGGTCCTGAGGGATGAGGGGAGTTATCTAGGAAACAAGCAGGGGGGCGAGTATTCTCAGTGGAAGGAACAATGTGGCTGAAGGTCCAGAGTCACCGGAAGTGAGGCGAAGAACTGGGTAATTCAAACTGGGCCATGGCTAGAGCTTCGTGATCCAGGAAGAGGGGCTCGTAGTGAGGACCACCACTGGACAGTCATCTTCGGGGAGATTGTTGGATCACCAGTATCCCACTTGTCCTTGCCAACACCCAGCCTGTTCATTGTACCGAAAAGCAAAATGAAGTTAGTTTGGCAACACTTTGTTCCCAGCAGTTGTGACTTTCAGCTGCTGTTCAATGGTCTGTCCTAGAATATTATAGCAGCACAAGGCTGGACCTCAACTTTGGTGAGCGATTTCCCAGAATCTGCCTATTTCTCTTTTTTGAAAATGATTACCAAAGCCCCCCACCCCCCACCCCCTGACCCCCAAGGCCTCCTGATTCCTCCCTGGTTGCTTACTCCTCAGGGAAGGCAATGGCAGTTTGGGGTCACTTCTGGAGCATCTTGGGAAGCATTAAGAGCTGAATTCATTTAAAGAACACAAGTAATCTCTTACGGTGTCCTCACATATCTTGGGCTGCCATTTCTTCTTAGCCATATTTGGTCTCTAAGTTGCCAGGAAACTATGTAGAGAAAACCAGTGTGGTTTGGGTTAAGCCCCAACCCTGTGTAGACAGCAGACAAACTACTTCCTTATTCCTCTAAGGTTTTGCTGAAATCCCAGTCCAGAACAGGCCTAAAGAAAGCTCTCTCTGCAGCCCCAGGCTGCACCAGCCCCCAAAGCTCTCCGGAAAGCCCACCTCCAGCCCACATTGCAGAACACCGAAGAGAGACTATACGGAGAAAAGAAGAAATAGACTTTCTCAGGAAGATAGCAAGAAGCTTCTCGGTGGAACATGACAGAAAAGCAGGCCATGGAGACCAGGCCTTCATCTCGTGAGACTAGATGTTTTAAAAATTGAAAAAAATGCCAACACAAAGTTGTAAAAATCAAGGTCTGTTTAAATATTTACATGTAACTAATCTAACACCTCCCAAAGTTACTCTGTCATTTAATTGTGATATTTCCAAGATTCCTGCAGGATTTATTTTGATATACATTAATTTGTAGTGCATTCCTGCAGTGTGGTGAGGTGGTAAGACACGGATTCTTCTCTGTCTGGTCAAGGGACCTGTGTGATGGATGTGTAACCTCATTTAAGGAGAATATCAAAAGTCAGTATTTGAGGCCCTTGTGAAGGGAGGCCCTGCCCAAATATCTGGAAGTAAGGCCCACACCTGAGAGCAGTGGTTCCCCACCAGGAGTGATTTTGCCTCCCCCACCCCCCACCCCACAGTGGACATTTGGCAATGTCGGGGAATATTTTTGATTCCACAGTTGTGGGGCATCTCATGAGTAGAGGCCAGGGATATTGCTAAACATCCTACGACGCTTTGCACGGCTCTCACAACAACAAAGAACTGTCTGGCCCCAAATGTCAATAATGTCAAAGTTAAGAAAACCCTGCCCTTGCACGAGGATTCTCTAGACTCTCCCTGACAAAGCCTAAAACGAAGCCTGGACAACACCCACAGGGAAGATGGAATTTAGAGGTGGAGTTCTACAAAGTTAGAGAAGCTTGGATGACACCTTGGGTTTTCCACAGGTCTGCCCTAACAAAGTGTAACACCCAGCCCACCTGAGCTCACAGTGATCAGCTTTGAGCTGAACCACCTAACTGAGCAAAGGAAGACAACAGAAACTAGAGTCTGCAATATAGCATCCACACTATACAGTAAAAAAGGTATTCATTCATTCATTCATTCAATCTTTTCTGAGCGCTATTCTAGGGGATACAGCTTGAGAGGTTTTCAGCAATAGTAGGGTGGGTCTATAGCCCCAGGATAGGACTTTGGGTCTTCAGTTTATAGGCCTGGGGATCCACAGCAACTTACTGAGCAATATAATGGCAGGACCAAGCTCCTCCCAGTCCAAGCAAAGATTGCCTCTGCGTTATCTTCAGTGTAGCTCCCACCCACAAGCCCACCCCCCTTGCAGTCCACTGGAGCTCAAGGTAAGACTAACTGGCTCCTGGGTGTCAAGAGATTGGTCCTTGCCTCCCCCCTCCATTGCCCAGCTTGTTGGGGACTGTGGGTTGGTCCCAGCTCATGGACTATTCCTTGTCCATTTACTCATCAGCCCAATTAATTTGAGCTGGTGGGAGCTGTCCCCTCATTTTCACACTCTGTACCTGCCTAACCCGGCAAGCAGAACCAGAGAGAAAAAGCAGATGGCTGGGCCTAGAGACATAGACATGGGTTTAGAGCTGAGAGGAAGGCATCTGGATCCTAGATCAATTTGGCATACTATTTGGGGGGAAAAGATGCAGCCAGGGTCCATGCCTGACACAATTCCAAGGAGCTTCATTCATATTATATTCTACAAGAACAGTGTCCCTTGAGGGGCTGGGGCTGGGGGCATTTTGGAGGAGAGCCCCCGAAGGTGAGGGTTCCAGGAAGGACCTAGGGAGACCAATTTTGAAATTTGGACTGATGGTGACATTTCAGGCATGTAGAGTTGGGCATTCTCAGACAAACCAATGAGTCCATCTTTTCTCCATACACAAAGGAGAAAAATTACAATAAAACAAAAACAAACCAAAGCCGAGGCCAGCAGGGACATCACACCGAAGCTATTTTTCTAGCTACTTCTTTCTTCTTGGTTGGTGCTTGGCAGAGTGTAGCTTCCCCTCTGTTTCAAAACATGGACCATTTGCCCCAGGAGACCTGGACTCGTTTTGCTAAAGTCCCTTCCGGCTGATTTGACATGTTCCCACTTGCTTCCTGCTCTGCCAGGGCTGCTCTGGGGTGTGTGACAAAGAGTGAGAGCCCCTGTCTGCACTCAGTCCCAGTCCAGAGACAGCCTCAAGTCACGGCCTCTTCCCTACCAGCCTCACCACCCCCCCCACCACCATTACAGCCTTCTCAAAGGGCACCTCCCAAAACAAGCCCTGGTGTGCACATGGACATCCACACGACAAGATGTTCACCACGGCATCACTTTAGAGGCAGAATCTTAGAAACAGACTTGATACCCAAGAAGACAGAATTAATCAAGTCAATACAGTAAAATATCAGCCAGCATTAAATGTGAGATGGTCACAGAATATTTCATGGTAATGAGAAGTTGTTCATCGTATATTGAGCAAGCCTCAGAATCACCTGAAGGGTTTGCTCCTCCCTACCTCTAGAGTCTCTGACTCAGTAGATCTGGGTGTGGAGGTGCAAGAATATTCTAACAAGTTCCCAAGAGGTGATGCTGATGCTGCTGTTGAAGATCACAATTTGGGAACCACTACACTAAGCAAAAAAAAAAAAAAAGAAAAAGAAAAAGCAAAAGGAAAGCAAATTAAAATTTTTGCTGCCTGAAGATGGAGAAAGAGTTTACATGAGACGAAGGGGTAGCAACAAGCAAGATAAGATTTAACAAAGGCCTATGGATACTGAAATGTTATACAAATATATAAATATATATTTTTAGATGCTGGGGTGTTGGAATGGCTGGAAGGAGGTAAATGACATGGTGGAGCTGTAGCCTATAGCATCCTTTGGGATTTGTTCTATAGCTGCTCATTGAATTGTGCCTTTCTGTATATACCCTATATTTCATAATAAGGAAAGAACTGAAACTGTGGAGCTGTAACCCATAACAGTGTTTGAAATTCCCTATATAACTGCTTGTTGAGCTGTACATCAAAAGTTAACACCTTTCTGTATGTATGTATATTTTACAGTAGTGGAAATAGCTGAAGTTGTGGAACTGTGACCAATGACATTCTTTGAAATTTGCTCTCCAGCTACTTGTTAAATTGTACTTTGAAAGTTATCACTGTTATGTATATAGGTTATTCACAATTAAAAATGCATTAAAAATGAAAAAATATATGCTATCATGTTGGTTGCATGTAAATATATGATTAAGATGTTGACAATAATTATCTCTGTGTAATCAGATTACAGGCTTTTTATAATTTTTTTATATTATATCGTATTTCCCAAATTATCTGCAAACATAACTTATTTTTGTAATCAGAGAAATCAGGCTTCTCCCAGTAAGAATCAACTGCCCCTCCCTGTCCTCCCACTGCTACTTGTGTCTCTGTTTACCTCTTTTCCCTTCTGCCTTGTGTTTGTATTAAGCTGACCCATGCTTGACCCTACCGATAGACAGGAAATGCCTTACTGGGCCCACACAGTACTCTCACCCAACTAATGCCCATAAAAATTTACAGGGTGTGGGGTGCTGTGGGATGAGTGTGGGTGCCCCAGCCCAATGGCCTGGCTTGAACCTGAGCTCTGCCATTGCTTGGCTACTATTTTGTCTCTGTTGTGGGTTCTGGGACATCCCAATTCACTGCACTGGTTACCGGCTTGGCCCTCTTAATCCCTGGTATATTAGCACTACCTGAGTTAGCTTCACATCAGGTGCCTTCTCTCTCCCTGGAGCATTCCAGTTGCCAGGATGGTCAGCGGTAATGCACCATTGTCCACAGAGTCCCTGCAGGCCTGAAGGTATCCAGAGACGTGGCTAGCAGCTGCGCAAGGTACATTGTCTTAATTCAGCAATTTGCCAGCTGCAGCTGCATGAACTTGAACAAATAAATTTGGCCTCTCTGAGTCTTGATTTACTCAATTGTCCAATGATGGGGTCACACTAGAAAAACGGAGGCAAATACCTGACACTGGTTCTTCCCCCTACCGCCTAACCCTGGCTGGACATTGCTAATCAATCACAGCATCCTGTCTCACTGAGTCAGGCTGAAGCCTCAGAATTTTTCTTAACACTACCCTCCGAGTACAGAGCTCCAGTCAAAGTAAACCAACATTCTAAATGAAAACTATTCCCCTATATCATTTCTATATCATTCCCTATTTCTCTGAGACTTAGAACTGTGTTCAGCACAGAGTGGGTATAGTGAATCTTTGTTAAATGAAGCCACATGGATGTATACCAGTTGCTACCGGTTATTATGAAAGTGAAATCTTCGGTAGCCTCAACCATCATGTACCAACCCCAGACCAACTACTTCCTCCTTCCCGTGATCCCTGCTCATTCAGTTAGTGCCCTCTGCTGTTCATCAGCCTGTACTGTACTGCAAGGGCCTTGTATTCCCAGCCCCAAAGAAATGTGAAAATTGAGGACAGAACGATACCATTGCCATCCCAAACAGGCCCAAATGTCCTTGCCACAATGACTGAGAACTTACTGCTTGATGTTCCAGTTCTTTCATTTCATGGCTGACAAGACTGAGACCAAGTGAGGGAAAGGACTGGCTCAACATCACAGAAGCAATCAGATCGGACTTGGGTCCCCACACTCCCAGCCGCAGGCACTCTGGCACACCAGGCTGCCTCTCTCATCCCCAAAGGATGAGGTCTGGGCTATGAGGTCTCAGGTTCCTCCAAGGGCCTGGTTCATTTGGGGGACAATCTGGGTAGAGCTGAGGGTCTATGGGACCCTAGTTTAAACTCCTCAGAAACTTCCTGTCATCTCCTCACCAAGACCTGCTTGATCTGGCCTCACCCACCTCTCCCCCTAGCCATCCTCCCCCCACTCACTCTGCTCCAGCCACACTGGCCTTGTTCCAGCTCAGGGCCTTTGCACTTGCTGTGACCCCTATAAAACCCTCTGCCCCTAGATTGTCACATGACTGACTCCATCTTCTGCAAAGAGGCCTTCCCTGAGCACCCTAAGGTAGCACCCACCCCTCCATCACACTGCCTTGTCAACCATTTTCAGAACACTGATCACTATCTGTGCCGGTTTGGATTTATTGTCTCCCCAAAAGGCATGTTCTTTAATGCAGTCTTGTGGGGGCAGTTTTGATAATCTTTTGATTAGGGTGGAAATGTTTGACTGAATTATTTCCATGCAAGTGTGGACCCCACCCATTCAGGGTGGGTCTTGGTTGGATCACTGGAGTACTGTGGGAGAGCTCGTGGACAGAGGGAGCTCAGAGCAGCTGAGAGAGACTTTTGGAGAGATGCTTGGGAGCTGTCAGAGATGCTCAGAGATGCTTGGAGTTGCAGACAGAAGGACATTTGGAGATGCTAAACTAAGGATGCACAGGAGCTGAGAGAGGAGCTCAAACATAACACGGGACCAGCAGATGCCAGCCACGTGCCTTCCCAGCTGACAGAGGTGTTCTGGACGACATCAGCCTTTCTTCAGTGAAGGTATCCTCTTGTTGATGCCTTAGTTTGAACACTTTTATGGCTGTAGAACTGTAAATTTTTAGCCAAATAAACCTCCTTTATAAGAACCAATCCATTTCTGGTATTTTGCATAATGGCAGCATTAGCAAACCAGAACACTGTCCATTCAACACATGCTTATTGAGCAGCTACTGGGCACCAGGCACTGGGCTATAAATTCCCTTCTTTTTCTGTTAATTGTTTGTTGTCAAATCCCCCCTGAGGTCTGCTCCATGGGGACAGTGTAGGAGGCTTCAGCACTAGAGTGAGCTCACAGGGGGTACTCAAGATATATTTGTTGATTGAATAAATAAATTAGGCTTGGAAAAGAAATATGAAGAGCTTCCTGGGCAGGGAACAAGGGCTAAATGATCTGGATTTGAGATCACCTCAGTTGCTGGAGGAGCTCAGGCAAGTCAAACTTGCTGAATCTGCCGTTTCCTGATTTTGAGAGTCTTCCTGCTGGACGGCCTTGGACCAGGCAGAACTCAGAGCCCACCCCAAGAGGCAGCTCTGCCCTGGGACCTAATGAGGGGAGAAGGGTGGTTCCCTCTGCTGGTTTCAGCTCCAAAGCCCTCTGGGAAGAGAGAGCAAGCCCAGGTGAGCCAGCAGTCCCATCTGCAAGGGGCGCGGAGCTCACATTCGGCCTCCAGGATAATTGCAGCCAGCTGGGCTGCATCTAACACTCCACCCCCCCATCTCCCTGCCCCCAGGAAGCTGGAGAAGCTGGAGAAGCTCAGCCGCTGCCCACATGTGGCTGTTTGATCAGGGAGTGGGGAGAGGGAGCCGGCAGCCAGCCCTGCCTGTTGGCCTCGCTTGAGGGCCCAGATGTGCAGGCAGGCCCCATTGTGAGGTGACCAGGTGCTGCCCTACCTCCTTCCCAGCCCGGGGTGGGGACGCTGCAAAAGAGGCCACAGGTCCCAACTCAGAGCCCTTCACAACCTAGAACAGTTATGGAAAACGGACCTACTGCTCAGTCAAGTGAGCTGGGGTGAGCTGCTGACAGATGTTGAGTGCATGGGCCCCGAGGCTGAGAAGCAGGGATGGGGGCCAGGAACAGAAGCCTGGAGGGGTCCCCAGGGGGATTCGATGGGGATTGACAGTCAGGCCTGGAAGCCAGAGCCACAGCCAGCTGCTCTCTGCCCATGGGCTGTCAAGACAACCCGGCTGGTGCTCAGCCTATCACAAAGGCCTCCCCAGGGGCAGGGAGCACACAGGGGCGCCATGCACCTAGATAACCCCAGGCAGGGAGTGCTTTCAGCTAGCAATTCAACTAGAAGGGCACTGAGTTACTAATTCATACTAAGGTGTCAATGACTGAGAGTGGTTTAATAGGACAGGGACTTAGGTGGGGCCAAAGCTGTTGGGTTCAGAGCCTTTCAACAGAAAATAGACTGAATTTTAGTTTCAAATACCTGAACATACACGTGTGTACATATGTGTACGTGTGTGTTCAGAGTAAAAGAGAATTGCCTATCTGATATCTTTTAAATGTCCCAAGAGCTCCTCAGTGTTGAGAGGTCAAAATCCAACTCAGAATCTACCCTCCATTCAAGCCAGGCTGTCCCCAAAAGTCCCTCAGCATCCCCGGGTATGCAGGCAAAAGCTCAACCCTCAGCCCCATCTGCCTTGTCTTCTTCTTCACTGACTCCTTGAAATTTCACCTCCTAAACGTCTTTTGAGTCTGACCACTGCTCTCCCAAATGGTGGCAGTGGTGACTCTCCCATACAGACCTACCATCTAAGATGAGGGGGCCCTGCCAAAGGTACAAATGGAGACTGTCAGCCCCTGCCTCCCCCTTCTCTCCCTGTTCCTGGCCCCATTTCATTGTTAGGACAGGGGTGTGGAGACCCCAGCCTGCATGTGTGAGCTCCAGCCACACCCGGCAGATGGCTGCCTCTTGGTCACCCTCAGTCCCAAGGGCACACACCGGAGGAAGAGGCCCACACAGCCCAGGAATCAGGTTCTTAGCGAGCAGGGGGGCTGCAGACATAGGCCTGGGGGACACACGCACTTGGCCTATAGACTTTTCTCCCTGTTGGGAGAGGCAAGGACCAAGCAGGACCACAGCAGGGCCCTCTAGTGCACGAAGCCCACGGCGGGGTCTCAGGGTGGTACTCTCCCACAGCGACTCTGACCTCTCCCTCCAAGCTCTTCTCCAGGAGACAACCAAAGGGATGGTTTTAAAATCCAATTAGAACATATTACATTCCCCTGCTTTAAACCCTTCAGTGGCTCTCCATTTCTCTTAGGATAAATACAAAACTCCTTAAGTACGGCCTGGGAAGCTCTTGGCTTCCAACCCCTGGCAACCTCTCCGTTCCTGTTTCCTATCATGCTTCCCTCACTCCCCACTCAGGTCATGCTGGCCATGTTGCCCCACCCACAGGCCTTTGCACATGCTGTTCCCTCTGCCTGGAATGCTCTTTCCTTCCCACCGGGCCTAGTTCACTCCTCAATACCTTCAGGTCACTTCCACGTGGAAGCCCTCCAGGATTTGTCTGCTTAGCGCCACCTCCCCTATACGGGCTTTCATAGCTCAATGTCCCTCTCTCCCCATGGTAGCATTTGGGAGGCAATTTGGCATCTGCCTGTATGATGACTTGATTAACGTCTTTCTCCTCAGCTAGCACAAGGGTTGCATGGAGTCAGAGCCCTGTCACTTTTTGCATTGCAATCTGGTGCAAATATTAAGAGTGGGCATTTATTGAGCACTTACTATGTGCCAAACATTGTGCGAAGTGTTTTCCATGCATTATCCCATTTAATCCTCTTGACAACTATATGAAGTAGATACTTCTATTATGTCCATTTTTCAGATGAGGAAACAGAGGCACAAGGGGGCTAAGAAACTCACCAAGGTCACTTTTAATAAGTGGTAGGGCTGGGATCCACCCAAGGCAGCCTTGCACGAGAGTCCAGGGCTTCGCCCCATGCCCACTGCCTCTCCAGAGCATCTGGGCCTCCAGGCACATGCTCCATAAATAGTTTTTAAATGAACAGAAAGACACACGCACACATACACCAATCTGGAGGAACATGCACCAGGATGAGAACAGATGCAGTTTCTGGTTGATGGGATTATGGATGTTTATTTTTTTCTTTTGCTTATTTGTATGTTTCAGTTTTCCTATACTAAACAAGTACTTGTTGATGCCTTTAAATTAAGAAAAGAAAACTGTAAATCTGTGTAATCTTTAAAAAAAAGAATGGGATAAAATCAAGATGTCCAAAGAAACGGTATGTCATTTCCTTCTGTTCCATCCAAATTCCTAGCTTGGTAGAAGACACAAAAAGTTTTCAAGCTGTAAAGAACTCACAATGTGACAGTAAGAATGTAGGGATAACTTCAAACAGACCTGGGTCTGAATCCTGGCTTTTACTGGGTGGTTTTGAACCAGTTACTTACCCTCTCTGATCTCAGATTCCTCCTCCTAAAATGGGGCACCACTGCCTACCTTGTAGGACTGTTGCAAAGAATGGAGAAAAAGGACACAAATGACCCAGCAAAGGGCTTGGCACATAATAGATGCCCAATAAACCTTGGCATCAGCCTTAGCCCAACCCTCATGGACAGACAAGAGCCCATCATGGACACCTCAGGGAAGCCAAGTTCCCACATCTAGAAGCAGCCACATCAGCCACTCAGCTGGACCTCCTGCAAGTCACTGTCCCCGCCTGCTGGCCTCCAGCTGTCCTCTCTCTGGGACTGCACTGCTTGGCTCTCCGGCAAGGACACTGGGCATCCTGAGGTGACCTCAGGACAAGCCATGGGTGGGAACCCAAGGACACAGGCCACCCAGGCGGCTGTTTTCATGCCTGCAGACATGCAGGAAGGGACAGAACCCCCCTCCTGCCACATCTTTTCTACCCACTCCAGGAGGATAGAAGGAACATTTTTGCACCTAAGTGGAAACCCCAAATCAGCTTCTGGGGGCTGCAGTTTGGAGATCCTCTAGGGGGATTCTCTCGTGAGGCCTCAGGAAGAAACACAGAAGGAGAGAAAGGGAGTGAGCGTGGCGGAGAATGGGCCGCCCGTTGGCCCCCATGCTTCTGATATTTACTTTCTGCCACAGCCTTGAACGCCATAGAGCTCAGAAGGAATTTCCAAGAAGATCGAAATTTGAGGAAATCAAAGTTCAATTAGTCACAGCTGCTGTAATGTGTTCCAGGTGACGGCTTCTAGGGTCGCGTCTCCCCTCCGGCTGCCCGATGCCTTTCCCCAGTCACAGGGGCAAGTAAACAGCGGGGTGTTTGCGGTGGGAGCCCTTCCCCTGGGTCAGCTGAGCAAGGCTGGGGAGGCCACGGGAGGGTACGTGCTGCCTCCAAGCTGCCGCCTGCCTCCTAGACGGACCGTCTGAGGGAGAGAGCAGCAAGGAGGCTTCTGCACAGCAGCTGCCCTCCTTTCTGCTCCTTCAATTCCCACCTGGCATCTTTGCAAACACTGTAGCAGAAGCCATGTGGAATGCCAGAGAGCATGGACCAGGAGCGAGGGGATCAGGTCTCCGCTCATCCCTAATTTCAGTGGGACCTTGGGCAAGTCATTTAACTAGGAGACAGGTAAAGCATTAGGGCTCTGCAGCCGGAGGGCCTGGTTTGAATCCTTCTCTGCCACTCTGCCCTGTGGCCTTGGGAAAGTTACTGAATCTCCCTAAGCCCTTTATCCCAACTAGAAAATGGAATTGGGAATCAGTATTGGCTCATAGGATTATTGGTAAGGGTTAAACGAAGTGACATGTGAAGGGCATTAGCACAAACCTGAGACACCACAAGAACTCATTTAGTAACTACAGTGGGCCTCAGTTTCTCTGTCCTCAAACTGAAATAGAGTTCCAAGACTAATGATGAATAAGCACTCTCAGATCCTCGAAATAAAGCTAGCCTTACAAAAATACAAAAAATTAATCCCTTATATTGCTGACAGGGCGACACAGGAATGAGACACGGACACAAAGCTAAGAGTTAAGGGAGCAGGGGGCCCACTCGCCTCTAGGGCGAATGGACGCCAATGCATTTTTGCTCCAACTATTTATTAGAGCAGATCACGTGCATATGCTAAAGATCCTCGGGCTCGGGAGAGCCCACCAGATACCTACGTTTACATCAGATGCATCTACATCAGGAACGTCATAGTCACAAGTTACATCAGGTGTATATCATAGTCACAAGACACATACATCAGGTGTATATCGTTATCATAGTCACAAGGCTTACATCTTTACAGAGCGGGCCTGCGGCTCAGCATTCTCAGCCACCACCCTAGATATGCCTCAGGCAGCATGGAAAACTCAGTTTCCCACATATCCCCCTTTTTATTTTAGCTGCTGGCCAGATCTCTGTCTGCCACTTGGGCTCCGATTTGAGCTGGGCGTGGGCAACAAAGTAGCCACGGGGGCAGGAGACCTCCCTTAAAAGGGGTAACAGTTCAGACCCTTGCAAAGCTGGGGGGGTGAGGTTCTGTGCCCCACCTCTGTTGGCCCCCAAGTTTTCTCCTGATGGCCCCACTGCGACTGTGCCTGTCTTAGGTTGTTCCTTCCCTGAGGAATCTTACCCGTCTCTGGCTAACCAGCCATCCTCCGGGGCCATACAGGGTGATGTAAGGGAGGGGCAATGCCCCCCAAGAGGGCCAGCTCTGTCTCCTTGACAGCCCATGCCCAGTGGCCTTTATGCCCAACAGTGGTTTGGGCCCAGGCAGCCAAAATGAGGAGGGAAAACTGAACAAACTGTTTTTACTCACAGCAATAGCAACAAGAGCTTACACTGCTGCCATTAGATTAGAACCCGTCATAAGCAGCTTATCTTGTTGGACTTGTTTTTAAGCGTCCTGACATAATGTCTTTATCTGCCCCCAAGTTGGATATCGGGCTTCCCTAGTTTGGGGTGTTGGCCCGATCACTGTTGTCGTCAGTGTCAGACCCTAGAACTGCATCACTGGTGGCTCGATGTCCCATAGGAATTTTCTTTTCTTTGCTGGGTTCATGGTACGGCTTCAGTCATCGAGCCGGTATCCAAAGTGGTGCTCGTCCGTTACCTGGGGAAACAAGCATAACCTCTTCCCCATGTTAATAAAGTAAGCATTGTCCATTCATTATACGGAATACCGGTGGTGTGACAAATCTGCCAAGCAGCCGTAAAAGCTGCAAATTTAGTGGTTGTAAATTTTTGTTATATCTTGATTTGCTAAAGGGATGGAACAGTTGACACTCCGTATATTAGTTAACATTCTCCATCTTCCTTCAGCCTCGATTCTATTCCAAGTTTTAAACAGCACCAAACTTGTTCAATGTCTAGATTATTATCAAATGGTAGAATAAATGTCAGTTTTCAGTAATTGCCCAATTGATATGTTTACATCACTTTGTCAATTATTAACAGCCTGTATTTCAACATATTCCATTTACCAAGTCTTAAATTGATTAGCATCTTGGCCAGGAGGCACTTCCTCAGTAACCGTGACTGGGAAAGCAACAGGATAACTCATAGCCTCTAAATTTCCATGCTGTTTCACCTCCGCAAGACCCTGCTGAACGCTGGACAAACCGGCCGGCCTGGTCAGCGGAGCGCCGCCAGGCACAGGAAGAGGAGGGGGGGGGAGGCAGAGGCCACTCCCCACAGCAAGGCGCAGAAAGGGGTCTGGGGCACCGACAACAACAAAAAACCTGAGATTTCACTGGATCTTTTTTACCCTTATCATCTTCAGAAAGAGGATTGGGACCAGTATCGTTATCAGACTCATATTCTTCCTCATCATCCTCAGCTCCCAAAGCTTCAAAAACAGATTCAACCAAAGACCGTGTCCAAAATCTGTGATTTCCCCACCTAACGCCACTGGCCCGCAGCCGCTGCCGTAAGAGGGAAATATAGGAAACCTATTTATTGTATCCTTCAACATTACCCATTACCCTGCTTAATGCTCGGGAGTTGTTCTACAATGGAACGCAAATGTGTGGCCGCTACCTCCACCCGAGTTCCAGCGCCGCTGTACCTCCTTCGTTCAAGCGATTCTTCTGTCAGGAACCAGATCCGATTCTTAAGTCTCTGTTCGGGTGCCACTTATTGCTGACAGGGCCACGCAGGAATGAGACACAGACACAAAGCTAAGAGTTAAGGGAGCAGAGAGCCCACTCACCTCTAGGGCGAATGGATGACAATGCTGAGTTGCTCCAGCTATTTATTACAGAGCCTCAGGTGCACATGCTTGAGGTCCTCGGGCTCAGGAGAGCCCACCAGACCTATGTCTGCATCAGGTGCATTTACATCAGGTGTACATCAGATGTTTACATCATAGTCACAAGACTTACATCAGGTGTATATTGTCATCATCAGAGTCACAAAACACACATCTTTACAGGACGGGCCTGCATGGCATTCTATGCAGGCCTGCGGCTCAGAGTTTTAAGCCACCACCCTAGATATGCCTCAGGCAACATGGAAAACTCAGTTTCCCACACCCTTAGAGTACAGTTCTTCAAAGAGGGGTCTGCTGAGATACCCTGAGGTGCTGAGAGGCTGTGCCAGGCACCCCGACATGGGGACCCTACTAAGGGTTGATAAGGGTGTGAAGCAGGTTTAAGTGATGTGATTCATCTTCTGTTCACCCTTGTCTGGGTCTACACTGCCTGACCACTCCTGGGGGCCTTCCGGAGGTGCTGATGCCTACACTGCTTCCTCACTGTCATCATATCAGGAGGAGTTTCCATGTTCCCAGCTCAGGGGCTGATCATAAACTGGTGTTGTCCAATACCAACCAAGTTTGAGGACAGGGGCTGGAGCTTGCCTTTCACCCCACCCCACCCCCACAAAGTCCTAGCTCCATCCTATGTCTGGAGGCTTTAGTGTCCTAGGATGTCAAAAGGGGCTGTCCCCCAGGACACAGATGGGCACCACACCTGCTGGCTGGTCAATGGGTGATACTTGGGCTACCATCCATGATAAGACCTCGGGGGGCACCAACGCAGCCATGTGTGGGCTCACGGAGACTGGACCATCTGTGAGGAGAGCTTGGTCCCCACTCAGCAAGCTGGTGCCTGGGCTGATGATTCCCTTAGCAGTGGAGGCCCCTGTGAAACAGAGCTGACTCCCCTCATGTCCACAAGGCCTCTCCAAGGCCAGCCCCTGCCCCTCTCCACCAACCTTTCTCCCTCTCTTTCTCTCCTTTTTCCCAGCCCTGGGAGTCATATCTAGTCTGGGTTTTTCAAACTCAAAGCAGCAAATTCATTCCTTTTCTCTCTGCATTTCTGCTGTCACCGCTTCCCTGTGGCAATGAACGCAGAAGTCCAGTCAACTGAAGGGAAGGGCCAAGAAGTAGAAGGAGACCCCAGAAACCAAATCCTCTCAGCAAATATTTCAGAAACATTATCCTGCTACATAGAAGGCAAGCCAAATACACAGGCACCAGGCAAGCCTAAACCATGTTGTTCAGGGGAATATTTTCCTTGAATATTATTCATGAATACTGTCATTTGTCCAGCATCTATCTTCCTCTTACATGGCAGCAGTTATTAAGAAGCTTGGCAGCCATCCCTCCTACTTTCCTTGTCAGCAACCCGCCTCTACTGTAGAGGCTGAAAATGTCAGACGGCCACTTTTCCCAGACTCCCTTGCAGCTAGTTCAGTTACTTGCACCAAAACCATTTTTCCAGTGTTTCAGAATCTTTCCAGGTCTGTGCTAGAGTTCTTTTAGTTGCAAGTAATCACACTAACCTAACTTAAACTTGCTTAGCCAAACTGAACAAATTTAAAAACTAATATACACGGGGGTCTCATGGTACTCTCAGAACAGCTGTGGAACCAGGGACTCTTTAAGACGATCAGGATTTTCTCTCTGACTCTCATACTGTGCCCCAGTGTTTTGAGGTAATAAATCCTTGAAGGTTTATCACAAAAAGTCTGGCTGTCCAGAATCAATTATTTTTTAAACGCCGTGAGAAAAAAATACACATATTTCTTAGCTTTAAAACTAATTTATATTGCAGAAGGACTTTTCTTTAAAAACTAATTCATATTGTTAAAAATTTACCTCCAAAGCACAAAATGTGTGCCCAAGAGGTTCAAGAATCTGGAAAAATGGTTTCCTTTTGAATGTTCATCATGTTGCTTTTGGGTGTGTTGAGTGTGGCTGACGGTGAGAAATCTCCTTCTGATGACATGGGGGAAAGAGATACCTCCAGGGTCTGTACCAGGAAGCCGGTGCCTCAAATGCTAGGCTCCCTTGAGGGAACGTTATCTTCTGATAAGTGGAAATCTCTCTGCAGAGAACCTGCAGCTTCATATTCCTAAAACGAGTTCAATATTTGGATTCAAATCCTCTGTCAAATGTCAATGCAGGAAGAATTTTCAATGTCGTAGGAGCCCCCATGGACCTACAAACAACACTTTGAGTGTTGAATCAGAAAGAAATAAAGTTTGTGGGATTTTTTTTTTTTTTTGGTCTACCTTTATCATGTTTGGAAGCAAAAGATCAGTTTTTGAAAAATAAAAATGTGATAAGAAAAGCACCACCTACTGTAAAATGTAAGAGAGGAGGTGGACGTTTATGAGTAGATGTCCTCTGTCACACACTTATGGTTTGGGGATTTGTGTTAAAAAGCTTCTCCAGTGATTCTGGTGCAGGAGGAGCTGTTGCACAGAGGGTGAGTCCTGGAGGAGAGGACCCACTAGCAGGTATGTGAGAAGCCAAAGCACATCATAGGCGCTTAATAAATATCCCCTGAATCAGTGAATGAGGATGGAAATGTGGACGTTGAGATTTTTCTGTAGGATCTTTCCCAGCCATAAAATACCATTGAAGCTGCTTCTACTCCTGAGTTGTTGGGAAGGGACCCTGGAGATTAGGGTTGGGCACGAGGGGCATGTGAGGTGGGGAGACTGGGGAAAGAAGGGAGCCGGCTCTGCCCGGGGTGCTGACCTGAAGCTGGGGCTCAGTCCAGACAGAGCGGCTTCTTGGAGCCCTGTGCCCGTGGGGAGGCTCAGCCGCCCTGCTCCAGGGGCCCCCCCTGCACCCTCCACCGAGGAGAAAGCGCATTTGTTTACTTGACCTGAGTGACACATTCATTGATTTCTTGGGAGCGGTTCATTCATAAAGGCAAATTGAGCCCCCCTCCTGGGGATGCCAACGGCCTTTTAACGAGTTCCCCAGGGGGTGACTTCTGAAAATGAGTCACTGATGAGCCAGAAATGGAGTTTGCACGCCCAGGCTGGCCTGGCCGTTCCGAGGCTGCTGAGTGGCCGGGCGGGAGGTGCCATCCTGGGCCTCGGGGGCCTTGACCTGGCGCGGCGGGCAGGGTGGACTGGGACGCGCCCAGCTCGTGCACGCTCAAGCACTTCTGGACAATTAAGGCAAAAGGGATCTGCCGCTCCAATTTTCTGGCTAATTGCGTCGCTCTTCCACTGCAGTTTGTTTGAGTTGATGGATCTGATGGGGAAAATGCACTGAGGGGGGTTCTTGAACAGAAACACCATGTTTTCTTTCTCTTTAATCCCAACAATTTCCATTCTTGCCCAACACCAGCTACTCATAAAATGTTGTTGCTCCTTTGGTTCAACCCGCTCATTGTACAGTTGAGGAAACAGGCCCAGAGAGGAGAATTCGCCTGACTGGAGTCACACAGCCAGATGCTTTTTATAAGGATTTACAGTTTACAATCACTTTTACAGCTTTCCTGTAGCTCAATTCTTATAACAATCACATGAGGTGGATGTTGGTACCCTGTTTTATTTTATTTTATTATAAAATTACTTAACATTTTTTTAATCCTGCCTTTTTCTTCTGCTCAACATTCTATTTGAGGAAGTATCTTATTTCATTTAATCTCACCAGATGACACCAAATGTAGCTGATCCTTGGATGGCATTTGGGACCCACTGATCTAAGGAACTCTTCCTTCCCTTACTCTGATTGTTCATTCCCCCTCCCTTCCTTTGCTTTTTTCTCTTTTCCCCTTCTTCCTTCTTTTCTCCTCCCTTTCTATGTCCTTTTCTCCCTTCCACTTTCCGTTCTATTTTTTCCTGGTAGGCAGTCCAGAGACTAGCCCAAGAGTCAAGAAATATGAGTTCTAGATCCTGTTCTGACACCCACAAGTCACTTCTTTCTGGGCTTCATTTTCCCCATCCGTGAAATAAGGGGTCGGTCCTTTGCTCTCTGAAATTGCTTCCAGCTCAGAGTCTGCTGCAGCCACAACTGAAGCGAACACGTTTCCTTCTTTGTGACCTGCTGCGCTGAAGTCTTAACCAGAGAAATTGGGATGCACTGGCAAGAAGGCACAGCAGGGGAGGCAGCCTGGCACTTACCATCTCCGCCAGAGAGGCCACCTCCCCAGCTCGCTCATGACTTTTACTGTGATCAATTACCGACACATTCCTACCGACAAGAGGGGAATCTCCACACACACTCATCCAGGATTATGGGCCATCTCACTTTGTTCTCTGGTTATTGTGTATGACATGGCTGTCACTATTGATTCCACATTATTGACAAAGAAGCTTCATATTTCCTCTCAGGGACTTTGTTGGCAATTAAGACATGCAGCCAGCAGGTGAGTGATGGAAACTTGGTAACTCTAAGCCTTCTATACTCCATTATTGTGAAAAAGAAATAAAAAGTGTTATTAAAATGATTTCCAAAAATATTATAATGTTAAATAGCCCTAAAAGATCGAGATCTTTAAGGAAAGCAACTTACGAGCATAACATGGTACGTTTCTTACAGCACTGTCACAATTATAATACTCTGCTCATGCTAATCCTTGTTTAATCCACAGATTTGTCAAGGCATTCCTTCAAACTCCCCCTTAAATGCGTCTTTAGAAGAAAGCATCCCCAGTAAATGTTTACGTTCTAAGATCCGCGGACTTTAAGGACGTGGCATTAAAAGCCCTTATCTTTGTTCTCTCTAATAGAAGGGATCTGACTGCCTGCTTTTGACTAATTGCAAAAAAGATATTGTTGGTCTTGAAAAAAAGGCCATGTGGCAGTAGGGTGTCTTTTGACTTAAGGAAAACCAGTATAACAGATTGTGAAAGTAGCCACTGATTTCTTCCATCCCTACCTCATGCCCTTTTCAATGTGACTGTCACTTTTCCCATCAAGAGGTTGAGTCTAGTTCTCTACTCTGAATCTGGGCTTGGTCACATAACTTTCTTTGGCCAATGGAACACTAGAAAATGTGATGTGAGCAAATACATCAGGGCTTGTCTTCTCTTGCTACTTTTGGGAGTCCAGTGACCATCCCCAGGTGAACAAGCCCTGGATAGCCTTTTGATGATGAGAGACAAAGTGCAGCTACCTCTGTCACCCCAGGCAACAGCCAACTATATACCAGACAGGTAAGTGAGGCTATGGACCGTCAGCTAACTCCAAGCACCTGAGTGAGCTCAGCCAAGACCAGCAGAATGGCCCAGCTGATTTCAGCCCAAATTGCCAACTCACAGAATCCTGAGCAAATGCATGCCTGTTTTAAGCCACTACATTTCAGTATGATTTGTTATGCAGCAAAAGCTAACTGATACAACCCATTTTCATCCAAAGAGGTGAAGGCTTTTCAATTACACCATCTCACTTCAAAAATTTCCTCCTTGTTCTGATGGATAAGTTAGAGAAAAATTCTTGTGAAATTAAATTTTCATCCTATCATTAACACAAAGGGCAGATACCTTCCCACTAGCCAATAAAAAGTAACAGAATTGCATCCTAAACAAAAGTCTAACAAAATTTATTTTCTCTATTAGACTTAAGTTTCTCAGAGGCAGAAACAATGTCCTCTGGCTCAGGTTTTTCTCACAGAGCAGGGGTTCAAGATGACATACAGGTTAAGAGCATGGCTTCTGAAGTCAGAAATGCCTGAGTTTAAATCCTGACTTTACTTCCTAATTATGAGAACTTAGGAAAGTAACTTAACCACTCTGTGACTCATTTTGCTCACCTGTAAAATGGGGATAATCAAACAACCTACTACATAGATTGTTATGAGAATTACTGTAAACACTTAGAAGAAGGTCGAGTACAAGCACTCAAAAGAATTAGCTAGGATGGTAGTGCAGGTACAACTGTGTTGTGAATGTAATTAATGCCACTGAATTGTATGCTTGAAAGTGGTTAAAATGGGAAATTTTTTTTATATATGTGTTACCACAATTAAAAAAAAATGTATTAGCTATTATCATTACACAGGACAGGGCACATAGTAGGTGCTCAATAAAAACTTGTTCATTTTCACTCGCATTGGATTTGGGGGATTTGGCTCTGGAAGGACCAGGGAACAAAATTTCTAGGTCCAGATTTGGGCAAATTTCAGTTTGGGGGAGAGTATAAGGAAGGCTGGGACATCACGGGCCAAACAAGTGTCCGCTCTCCCCATTCAGAAGTTTATCTCCATACAAACACTTGACCCCTGGATCCTGACTCAATTCACAGCCATGCCAGAGTGACTGAAATCCTTGGGACCTTCATGATTCAACGCTACTCCTCCGGTAGCTAGTCTCTCCCCAGAAACAATCTACCACATCTCCCAGTACTCAGGCTGATGCAACAAAATGATGCCTCTGACTTCTGAGGCTAGGTCATGTGACTTCTGTGGCTCCTGCCTGGACCTCTTGAAACACTTGCCCTGTGGAAAATCCTGCTAGCCCGAGTCCACCATGCTATGAGGGAGCCCAAGCAGGTTGTGTGGAGAGGCTGCGTGGTGAGAGATGCCAAACCAGCCTCCTCCTGTTCCAGCCATCCAGAGGAGGTGCCAGGCAACTGGGTGAAGAACCCATCTTAGATATCCCACTCCTGTGAGACTGGATGGCCCCAGCTCCAGTTGCCACCTGACTGCAACCCTATGAGCGAGCTCAAGAAGAACCACACAGCTGAGCCCTGCCGATCTCCATAACCATGAGTGATAATAACAGACAGTTGTTTCACGCACCTAGGCTTGCAGGTGGTTTGTTACACAGCAGTAGATAACCGGAAAAACTCCAAAACCTACCATGACCTCATGTGACCAGCCATTCTTCCATTGATTCAATCAACAAACTTTGGAAACAAGTACAAAGTCCAGTATTGGGCCCTATGGGGAGTTCACATTCAAGCAACATTTGAGAATTTGTGGCCGTGGACCAGGCACGTGCCGGACCCCCCACAGAGTTTATATGATTCAAACAAGTAGTTGTGAGCTTGGGTGCTGGTATCAGATGGTCAAGTTCCAAGTTCTGGCTTCACTACTTTTTGCTAGTGACTTGGGACAATTAGCTTAACCTCCATTTGCCTCAGTTCCTTCATCTAAAAAATATGGAGATGACAACCCCAGACTCATAGGGTTCTGTGAGCATTAAGAGAAATAATCCACATAAATTGCTTATTTGCCTGACACTGAGTAAGCACTCAGTAAATGGAAAATATTATTTATCATCACAACTATGACCAACTTCTGCATTTGAGGAACTTACAGAAGAGGTAAAACCTGGACAAAATAATATGCAACAGAGCAAGCACTCTTAAGCATTTTGAATGAATAACTCTATTACGAGGTATAAAGTACACTAATACTAAGAGATAAAGTGCTGTGGGTGGGAGAATTCCTTCCAGCTGAGGCCCAGGGCAGGCACCTGGAGAAGGTGGATCTGAGCAGGCCAGTGAAGGGGGTGAGGGGGAGAATCTGGTATCAGCAATGGGGGAATGTCCCCTTCAGGTGGTGGGTGCAGAATTCATGGACTGGCTTAGCTGGAGCAGCGTGTGCGTGAATGGAGAAGAGGACATACAGGTAGCTCAGGGCCAGATCGAGAATTGATGATTTCCTGGGTTTATTTACTCATTGGAGCCTCCAGAGAGAGCCAAAAATGTGAGCCAGGGAGGCCGTCCAAAGTGGCCCCTCACGTGGGGGACAGAATGGAAGGAATCAGGTCTTGGCCCCCTGCCTGGATCAGCACCCAGAGGACCACAGAGTTTCCAGAGAGCCTATCTCCTTTCTGCTCCTGGATCAGGGAATTATGGAGAGTGCATGCTGGGAGAGACCTCTGGGTGCCCATCCAGCACCCAGAGAAAGCCAGAGACCCACTCAAGAGCCAACAGCCATACCTTCTGATCCTCATCCTTTGCCTTCCTCAGCATCTACCACCTCTCTCCCTTCAAGTCCACTTTTAAACTCTGGCCATGCCTCCTTAACCCCCAAACCCTCATTAACACTCAACTCAGCTACAACAGAGTGGGTGGATGACCCTGATTGAAAGGGATGCTGTCCCACCTCCCAGCCCAGGCCTTGGAGAGAAACGGAGGCACAAGACCCCAGTCCCACAGGACACCTCTTCCCCACCCTCTGTCTCTCTTGATTCAGATGGCCCAAGGTTCAGATCCCACCTCTACCACCCACTAGCTGTGTAACTCTGGATCTCAGTTTCCTGATCTGAAAAATGGGGAGAACAATCTGTGCAATTCTCTGTAGGGAGTGAATGAGAGACAAAGGGGAAAGCCCAGGGTATAGTAAGCGCACAATAAACACCAGGATGATGACAGTCAATATGCTTCCCTCTTCTCTGAATCTCTGCTTCTGAACCCTCTGCTGCCTCCTCTCCCCCAGGAGCCAGCCCCCCATCTGCCCTGCCCCAGTCCCCTGAGCACACCCTCACTGATCTCCTGGCCCTGCCTGGTCAGCCTGTTGCTGGGGGCCCCCTTCTTGCCCGGCTGCCAGTGGGGCCTTGAGTGTTGAAATCCTTCCATTCTGAAGGCCAGAAACTTGATTATGTTATTAATTAAAGCAAGATGCCAGGACTGGGAGATTTATTTTCTTTTCCATATCTGTGGCCATAAGTGCCACTCAGGGAGCTCAAAGGCCCATGTCAGCCTGAATCAGGCTCCTGAACAGACGTTTTGTTCCTGGTTTGGTCTCGGCCCCTCCTTCTCAGCGCCAGGAAGGAAGTGTGTGTTGTGATACAAGCCCCTCACCCCAATTTTCCTCTGCTCCATCTGCAGGAGGCAAAAAGGGGGGAAATACCTGGGCACTGTGGGATGGGGAGGGAATTTTCCAAGAAATTTGTTTTAAGTTTCTGCCTCATCATTATAGGACTTTCATGTTGCTATATTTAGCTGCACAAATGAGCCAAGCCCACATTCCCCTCATCTCCCCCTTCCCCAACCTTTGTTTATACAAAGCACATGCTGAAATCATTATTTAAAAACCTGCAAACCCATAATTGCTCAGGTAGGTGAAGAATACGGCCTTTATGGATGTCGTTTGCAGAGGGGGCTGGAGGGATACACGGGGAACTGTGGCTTATTCATATCTGTATCCCCCTGCGCCTCGCCGATGCCGAACCTCTGGGAGGCCCAGAAGAATCAAGTGACTCCAAGCAAGAAGAGGCACTCAGGAAGATGGAGTCCAAGCCTACATTTTTGAAGAGGAAACAGAGACTTAGGGAACAGATGAGACTTGTCCCAAAGTTCATAGTATGTCAGCATCATGGCTGGGACTCGAACCCAGAGATCCTGACTTTTTGTTTGGGACTCTTCACTCCACTATGAAGACCGATCTGAAGCTGACAGCCTGAGTTCAAATCCCAGCAGTGCCAGTTATCAGCTGTAAGCCCTTGAGAATGTTTCCAAACCTCTCTGTATCTCAGTATCTTTATCTGTAAAATGGGGATGACAAAAATACCCACTGTCTTATTTTCCTAGGGCTGCCATAACAATGACCAGCAACTGGGGGGCTTAAAACGACAGAAAAATCTGTCTCACACAGTTCAGGAGGCCAGAAGTCTGAAAATAAGGTGTCAGCAGGACCCTCCTCCCTCTGAAGGCTCTAGGGAAGAACACTTCCTTGCCTCTTCCAGCTTCTGGTGGCCCCAGCACTCCTTGGCTTGTGGCAGCATCGCTGCAGTCTCTTCCTCCATCTTCATATGGCTATCGCCTCTGTGTGCATGTGTCTCTGTGTGTGTCTCTCCTCTTCTCATGAGGACACCAGTCATTGGGTTGAGGACTTCCCCTAACCCAGTGTTACCTCTGTTTTAGTTTCCTGGGTAGTTCAAGAAAATATCAGGCAATGGTTCAGTTTAAACAATGGGAATTTATGTGCTTATGGTTTTGAGGCTCAGAGAAAGTCCAATCAAGGTGTCATCAAGGTGATGCTTTCTTCCTAAAAACTGTGACATTCTGGGGCTGGCTGCTGGCAATCCTTGGTCCCTAGTTTGTCACATGGCAAGATACATGGCAGCATCTACTGGTTTCTCCCTTCTCTTCCAAGTTCCGTTGATTTCAGCTTCTGGATGTTTCCACTGTGGCTTTCTCTGTCTAAATTTCACTCTCCTTATAAAGGACCCAGTAATAGGATTCAGACCCTCCTGATTGAGTGGGGCCACACCCTGACTGAAGTAAGCCCAGCAAAAGGTCCTACGTACAATGAGTTCATACCCACAGGAATGGATTAGACTCTAGAACATGTTTTTCTGATACACACAGCTTCAAACCACCACAACCCCACCTTAAGTTAAGTAAAAATATCTGTAAAGACCCTATTTCCAAATAAGGTCAGATTCTGAGGTTCCAAGTGGACATGAATGTTAGGGGGACAACTAGTCAACCCATTGCACCCACCTTAAAGGTTGTTGTAGGGGTTAAATAAGGCCTGGAAGAAAGTAAACTTTCCGTTCTCCAGTTCTGGTTTCCCCAGAAAGCAGGGCCAAGCCATTAGCTCTGCCCAGGAGTTCACATATTTCCATACCTTGGACCACTCGTCTCTCCATCAGAGTGGTGTATAAAGTGTATTTCTCACAGCTCTGCCTATCTAAGATGACTTCTCATCTCATTGTCCTTTAGGGCCACCTCTGGGTAGGGCAGCAACAGTCCACATCTGGCCAGCTCCATACGCTGCTTCAACCTACCTGTGAATCAGGCCCAAGTTTCTCGCTTCTCCATCAGTTGGTCCTAAAGAATCCCCTGAACCACAATTGTGCGCTGAGGAAGAGGTGTCAGTTCAAAAGGTCTGGATTACATGTGGCTCTGCCATGTTGTCTGATCATGTATTTTACTCGTGCCCCCAGACCTGCTGGCCCACCTCTAAATAAACTACTTCCATTCGTTTTACTAACATTTTCACTTGGAGCATCATGACTCATGATGGGCTGGCAGCGCGTGTGTCCCATGGTGAAGCACTCAGTCTCTACGAGGGCCTAGTGTCACGTCAGGAGCTGCTTCCAAATGAAGAGTGGCTCTGAGTCAAGGAGCACGTGGCCTTGATACAGAACCTCAGGGGTCTGGGCTCTGACGTTCCTATCAGTACTCACCAGATACACGGACGCGGATGTGGTGCCCTGATAGCACAGGTGTCTCTAGCCCCATCAAACCAGTTGGATCATATGGTCTGAGGGGCAGGGAAGCTTGTACCCAGAGCCAGACTGTGACTTTATGGGCCCTAGACACTTTTGCTTTCATATGTCCCTTCCTCCATAGAAAAATATTAAGATTTTTAAACAACTGTTTAAAGAAGTTGGCAGGAAATCTGAATCAACTATTTTGAAATTCTGGAGTCTAGTGAAACACTGTGCAGCAGCCAGGGAAGAGCTGGAGAAAGAGGCTGGTAAGTTGTGGTAAATGTTGGTGAATTTCACCCTCTTTGCAGCAGCTACCATCCCCATCTCCCAACCACGTGGCAGGCAGCAGTGGGGCCTGCAACTGGGATCCTGGTGCAGTGTCCAGGTGCCAAGGTGGACTGTAAGAACCTAGTCCTCCAAAATCCAGGGGGGTGTTGTTTGATGGCTCACCTCTGCTTTTGATCAGCTACTTCACATCACTGGGGGGCCAGCTCTGAGGGTGGCTATTGTACCAAACACCTCAGGGAAAAATAGCAGAGGAGTCTTAAAGAGGCAATACCTATTTTTTTCTCTTGTCTCTTTCCATTCCCCATTTGGAAGTAAAAAATAGTTTGAAAAAGTCACACATTGATGGCTCCAGGCCTCAACAATAATGACAGCAAAACTTAGCAATCCCAGAGGAGTGGGAGAACTGGATTTCCAGAGGTAAAACAACATAATACTCAGAACACCCAGTTCTCAACAAAAATTACAACACACACAAAGAAAGAGGAAAGAATGGACCATTCACAGGAAAAAAAGATGCCAGAAACCATCCCTAAGAAGTTCATTCATTGTAGCTATCAGTAAAAGACTTTAAATCAGTTGTCTTAATATGTTCAATAGGCTAAAGGAAGCCATATACAAAGAACTAAAGGAAATTAGGAAAACATCTAAACAAAATAAGAGATGGAAATTATAAAAAGGAACCAAGCCAGTTTGGGGACTGCAAAGTACAGTAATTGCAATGAAAAATTCATTAGACAATTCAAAAGCAGATATGAATAGACAGAAGAAAAGACAGTGAACTTGAATACAAGACAATTGGAATTATCCAGTATGAGAAGCAGAAATAAAAAATATAACCAAGAAAAATGAATAGAGCCTGAGGGACTTGTGAGATATAATCAAGCATACCAACATACACATCACTGGATTCCCTGAAGGACAAGAGAGAGAGAAAGGCACAGAAAAAATATTTGAAGAAATTATGGCTGGAAACTTCCCACATCTGATGAAAGACATGAGTACAAACATTCAGAGCACTCAACAAACTCCAAACAGGATAGACTCTAAAAGATCTACATCAAGACAAATTAGATTGAGAGTGTCAAAAGACAAAGACAAAGAAAGGATTTTGAAAGCAGCAAGAGAGTAATGACTTGTCACATACAAGGGATCCCCAATAAGATTAGCTGTGGATTTCTGATCAGAAACCATGAAGGCCAGAAGACAGTGGGATGGCACATTTAAAGTCCTCAAAGGAAAAAAAAAAAAAAAAAACCTGTCAACCAAGAATTCTATACCCAGCAAAACTATCTTTCAAAAATGGAGGAGAAATTAAGACATTTAAAGATAAACAAAAGCTGAAATAGTTGATTACAAGAAATGCTAAAGAAAGTCCTTTCAGCTGAAATAAAAGGACACTGGAGAGTAACTCAAAGCCATAAGAAGAAATAAAGAACATAGGTAAATATAAAATCATGTATTTTTGTACTTTTGGTTTGTAACTGCTTTTGCCCCCGAAATGACTTAACAGGCAAATGTGTGAAATAACAATTTAAATCTATGTTAATAGGCATACCATGTGAAAGAAGAAATCTGAGAAAATAACAATATTAAGAGGGAGGGAAATAGGTGTATAGGAGTGGAGAGTTTGTAAACTACTGAAACTAGATTGATACTAGTCAGATTAGGTTGTTATTAGTTAAAGATATTAAATGACATTGTGAAGAAAACCACTAATAAATAAGTTAAAAATATACAGAAAAGGAAAAAAGAAGGGACTCAAAATTGTGCATGGCACAAAAGCAACTAAACACAAGAAGGAATAATGGAGTAAATAAGGACCAAAATATATTCAAGACATACAATAAAACAAATAACTAAATGGCAGAAGTAAAACTTTCCTTCTCAGTTATTATCTCAAATGTCAATGGATTAAACTCACCTATTAAAAGGCAGAGACTTGCAGAGTGGATAAAAAGGCATTATATATACACACACACACACACACACACACACACACATACACACACACATATATATACACACACACACACATTCGTATATATACATACACATACACACTATCTGCAGGACACTTATTTTAGTTAAAAGAGGTTGAAAGGAAAAGGGTAGAAAAAGATAATCCATAAGCAGTAAACAAAAGAGAGCCATAGTGGCTATATTATTCTCAGACAAAATAGAATTTAAGTCAAGAAAGATCACAAGAGACAAAGAAGGGTATTATATATTCATAAAAGGTTCAATCCAGTAAGAAGATGTAATGGTTATAAACATATATGTACCTCACAACAGAGCTCCAAAATATACGAGGCAAAAATTGACAGAACTGAAGGGAGAAATAGATAGATCTACAATAGTGTTTTGAATATTCAATACTCCACTTTCAATAATTGATAGAACATCTAAACAGAAGATCGATAAGGAAATAGAGGACTTGAACAACACTATTAACGAATTATACTTAATGGACATATGCAGATCCCTCCATTCAACAAGAGAAGAATAAAGATTCTTCTCAAGGCACATGGAACATTTTCCAGAATAGACCCATATGTTATGCTTCAAATAAAATCTTAATAAATTTTTAAATATTGAAATCATATAAAGTATCTTTTTGGGCCACAAGGAGTAAAGCTAGTAACGGACGGAAACCTGGAAATTTTACAAATATAAATTAAACAACACACTCTTAAACAAGGGAGAAGAAAAGAAATCACAAAGGAAATTAGGAAATGTGTTGAGATGAGTGGGGAAAAACACACAACATACTGAAACTTATTGGATGCAGTAAAGGCAATGCTCAGAGGGAAGTTTATAGCTCTAAATGTCAACATTTAACAAGAAGAAAAATTGCAAATCAATATCCTGACCTCACACCTAAGGAAATTAGTATAAGAAACACAAACTAAACCCAAAGTTAGTAGAAGGAAGAAAATAGCAAAGATTAGAGCAGAGATAATGAAATGGAGAATAGAAAACAATAGAGGGAATGTAAAAGAATGCAAGGACGGTTCAACATAAGAACATCAATGTAATATACCACAGTAATAGAATTAAGGAAAAGAAAACACATGATCATCTCAATTGGTGCAAAGCAAGCATTTGAGAAAATCCAACATCTTTTCATAATAAAAACACCCCAAAAAAACTAGGTATAGAGGAACTTTCTCAACATGGTAAAAGGCATTTATGTAAAAACCCACAGCAAGTATTATTCTCAATGGTGAATGACTGAAAGCTTTCCCTCTTTCAGGAACAAGTAAAGGATGCCTACTGCCACCACTGTTATTCAACATTGTATTGGAAGTTCTAGCCTAAGCAATAAGGCAAGAGAAAGAAAAAAAAGACCATCCAAATTGGAAAGAAAGAAGTCAAATTATTTCTATTTGCAGATGATGTGATCCTATATATATATATATATAAATAACCCCAAAGAATCTACAAGAAATCTACTAGCACCTATAAATGAATTCAGCAAAAGTAAAGGATAAAAAATAAACACTCAGAAGCCAGTTGGGTTTCTATACACCTGTAATGAACAATTTGAGAAGGAAATTTTAAAAATCAACTTCATTTACAATAGCATCTAAAAGAATAAAATACCCAGGAATAAATTTAACCAAGGAGGTGAAAGACTTGTACACCAAAAACTACAAAACATTCCTGAAAGATGATAAAGACCTATATAAACAGAAAGACATCTTGTGTTGATGGGTTGGAAGACTTAATATTGTTAAGGTGTCAAGACTGCCTAAAACAATCTGCAAATTCAATGCAATCCCTATCAAAATTCCAGCAGCCCTCTCTTCCCTATGTGGGACCTGACTCCCAGGGGTGTAAATCTCCCTGACAATGCAGTATATGACTCCCGGGGATGAATCTGGACCCAGCATCATGGGATTGAGAACATCTTCTTGACCAAAAGGGAGATGTGAAATGAAATGAAATAAAGCTTCAGTGGCTGAGAGATTTCAAATGGAGTTGAGAAGTCACTTTGGTGGGCATTCTTACACATTATATAGATAACACTTTTTAGGTTTTAATATATTGAAATAGCTAGAAGTAAATACCTGAATCTACCAAACTCCAACCCAGTAGCCTTGACTCTTAAAGCTGATTGTACAACAATGTAGCTTACAAGGGGTGACTGTGATTGTGAAAACCCTGTGGATTGCACTCCCTTTATCCAGCATATGGGTGGATAAGTAGAAAAATGGGGACAAAACCTAAATTAAAAATAGGGTGGGATGGGGTGGCGTGATCTTGGTGTTATTTTTATTTTTATTTTTTATTCTGATTCTGATTCTTTCTGGTGTATGGAAAATGTTCAAAAATAGATTGGGGTGATGAATGCCCAACTATAAGATGGTACTGTGAACAGTTGATTGTACATCATGGATGATTGTATGGTATGTGAATATATCTCAATAAAACTGAATTTTAAAAAAGTTCCAGCAGACTTTTTCAGAAATGGAAAAGCTGATCCTCAAATTCATAAGAAATTGAAAGGGGCCCAAATAGCCAAAACAATCTTGTGAAAGAAGAACAATGTTGTAGGACTCATATTTCCTGATTTCAAAACTTTACTACAATGTTATAGCAATTAAAACAGTATGGTTCTGGCATAAAGATAGACATATAGACCAATGGAATAGAACTGAGAGTCCAGAGATAAATCCACATATCTATGGCCAGTTGATCTTCAACATGGGCCCCAAGTCCATTCAATGGGGATAGAATAGTCTTTTCAATAAATGGTGCTAGGACAACTGAAAATCCACATGCAGAAGAATGAGCATGGACCCCTAGCTCTTACCATATACAAAAATTAATTAAAAATGGATCAGTGATCTAAATGTAAGAGCTAAAACTATAAAGCTCATATAAGGAAACATAGAGAAATAGCTTCAGGACATGGTAGTAGGCAATGTATTTTTAGATTTTATACCAAAAGCACAACTAACAAAAGAAAAAATAGATAAAATGGACTTCAAAATTAAAAGCTTTTCTACATCAAAGGACATTATCAAGAAAGTGAAAAGACTATATATCTGATAAGAGTTTACTATCCAGAATATATGAAGAACTTCCACAACACAACAAAAAGACAAACAATCCAATTTAAAAAATGGGCCGAGGATTGAATAGACATTTCTCCAAAGAAGATATTCCAATGGCCAATATGTATATGAAAAGATGCTGAACATCGTGAGCCATTAGAGAAATGCAAATTAAAACTATAAGATACCACTTAACACTCACGAGGATGGCTATTATTAAGGAAACTGAAAATAATGAGTGTAGGCAAGGATGCAGACAAATAGGAACCCTTGTATATTGGTGGGAATGTAAAATGCTGCAGCCACTGGGGAAAAATGTTTGGTGGTTCATCAGAAAGTTAAACATAGAACTACCATATGAGCTGGAATTCTGCTCCTAGGTATCTACCCAAAAGAATTGAAAGAAGAGACTTGGACAGATATTTGTACATCAGTGTTCCAGTTTGCTAATGCTGCCATCATGCAAAATATCATAAATGGATTGGCTTTTATAAAGGGTGTTTATCTGGTTACACAGTTACAGTCTGAAGGCCATAAACTGTCCAAGATAAGGCATCAACTGTTGCGTAACTTCACTGAAGGATGGCCATTGGTATCCGGAAAACCTCTGTTAGCTCAGAAGGCACCTGGCTGGCATCTGCTTGCATCTAGGTGGTGTTTCAAAATGGCGTTCTCCAAAATGTTGCTCTTGGGGCATTTTGTCCTCTCTTAGCTGAAGCTCTCTCCAAAATGTCACTTTTAGCTGCTCTCCAAAATGTCACTCACAGCTGCTCTCAACTCCTGTTTGTCAGCTCATTTATATGGCTCCAGTGATTCAATTCAGACCCACCCTGAATGGGTGGGGTAACACCCCCATGGAAATTATCCAATCAAAGTGTTGCCCACAATTGATTGACTCATATCTCCATGGAAACACTCAATCAACAGGTTCCAACCTAATCACTAATACATCTGCCTCCACAAGATTGCATCAAAGACAATGGCGTTTGGGGGGAAATAATATACCCAAACTGGCACAATCAGTGTTTTTTGTGGCATTATTCACAATGGCCAAAAGGTGGGAGCAAACCAAATTCCATCAACAGATGAATGGATAAACAAAATATGATATATCCATACAATGGAATGTTATTCAGCCGTAAAAATAAATGAAGTGCTGGTACATGCTACAACATGGATGAACCTTGAAGACATCCTGTTAAGTGAAAAAAGCCAGACACAAAAAGGACAAATACATGATTTCTCTTAAATGAACTACTTAGAATAAGCAAATTCATAGAGACAAAAAGTAGAGCAGTGGTTACCACAGTTGGGGGAAGTGAAAATTGGAAGTTATTGTTAAATGAGTATGAGTTTTGGCTTGGGATGATGATGATAGCCTAGAAATACATAGTGGTGAAAGTTACACAGTATTGTCAAAGTATTTAATGTCAAAAATTGTCCACTTAAAATGATTTTTATGTTGTGTATATATATATTACCAGAATTAAAAATAAATTATTTAAAAATTTTATTTTATGACTGTATAAAGATGAATATAATCTAGTCTGGATTCATCTTTATGACATTTATCTTTGTTTTTCTTTTGACATTAAAAGAAATTAAAATTAAAACATTTTAGTGCACCTCTAAAAGCATCACGGGCCCTAGGCACAGTGTCTAATGCGTACACACAGGTCCTGTTTGTGCCTCAGCCTGCAGCCCTTTGCAGAGCCCTCACTTGCTCTAGACCCACTCTACTTTAGCAGCCTTCTAGGTCATCTAAAAAATGAGTTAGACAGTGCTACCAAGTGTGATAAATGCTGCCTTCAAAATCAAGAGAATCCCACCAGTCACTATGCCTATGTCTTAGAGGTAGGGGTACAGGGTGCAACAACTTGTTCTTATTTTAGAGGTGATATACTAGCATTCCTGGACCACGGGATCCCTACAAACTTCACCAAAAGGCAGGCTTCTGAAGCTTTATGGAGTTTGCCTCCCATCCTATGGCACATGTGTATCTTACCACTTCATACTCACCAGGCCCATTAGCATGATATCATCAATATACTGGACTAATGAGATGTTTTGCAGAAAGTCAAGGCCATAAAGAGCCCTGCAGACGTTATCATGCCAGAAAGCAGGAGTGTTAACATGGCTTTGGTGAGAGACAATAAGCTCCCTGCCATAAAAACAACAACAACAACAACAACAACAACAAAACTTTTGATCTTCCCCCCTGATGGATATTAAGAAATATGCATTCACCATATTAACAGCCCACATATTGAATGCCAGAGTCTGCATGCTCCGGTAAATAAGTCACATCCAGCACAGAGGCTGGGAACGGAACTCCCACTTTGTAAGTTTACGGTATGACATAATCCAGATAGGTGAATTAAATAGGATATGATGGAGACCATCACCCATGCACACTTTACATCTTTGTTGGTGGCACTAATCTCTGTAATTCCTCCCCAAATATACTATTGCTTCTGATTTACTATCTCGGCCAGCGGTGTCAATAGAAGAGTTTCAGAGACTTCCATTTGGCCCCTCCTAGCATAATGGCTCTGACTCCATGGGTCAGGGAACCACTGTGGGGGTTCCTCCAGCTGCCAAATTCAACTTACAACTTTTTCCTCCCACCAGCCCAGTGCACTCGAGATCTGCTCCCACACGTGTCCCCGTTTCCTGCCGGCACGTTTTAGATAGCTCCTGCACTTCTTCAATGGATAAGCTATTTTCCTGCGGAACAGAGACTATGATTCCACAGATGGACTGTGCCAAGGACTACCTCTGATTTTCAGCCATAGTCCCGAGGATAACAGGTGTCGTTTTGCAAGGCACCTGCCTCAAAGGGGCCATTGAACCTCCTCTTGTCAAGGGGAAGGGGTCTCTTTTATTGGCCCAGAGCATTCAGGACAATCTGGGGGGTTCAAGATTCTCAGCATCACCTATACAAATGTCTCCATTCCAAGTCTCAAAGTCACACTCTTTTTTTCTATCAGGGCCCAGTCTTTGATATAGGAAACCTATTGAGGATGCACATGCATTCCCTTTTAGAGTCCTTCCACCCTTTCAATTTGATTCTAGGACTGACTTTCAACTCAGCCTGCACTGCAGCTACAAAAGATAAGAATCTCCTTAAAGCTACAACATGCTTTGAGTTGGAAGTTGGCTGCCCTGAACCTATCATTTTTATTCAAGGCTTCCAACACTGTTACTAAAAGCCAACCTACACCTTAAATTTATTGCCCCATGTTCTTCTGGTGCCACAGACACCACACATTCCAGTGCTTCATCTTCTGCCTGACCCTCATCATGATTAACCTCAGGTGAATAATTGTGCTATCACTGCGTGCCAGGGTTATCACCATCCCACATACCAACAACACTGGGTGGTGTTCGTACTCAGAAGGATCCAGCTCCAAATTCTCAACCGGGAAGAAAAAAGGAGAAGAATTTATCCACCAGATCATCTCCCATTGCTCAAAGGAATGACGCATGGGCTCTAGCTCCCTGACACTGCCAGGTTCCATGATCTGATGTCAGAAAGCCAGGGCTGAGGGCAAAAGGTACAAGGCTCCGGCATGAGGCAAAGTTCTGTTAGTTTGCACACGTGTGGAGCTGTCAGAATTCACTCTGGTTATTGCAGTGGCCACTGGAATAAGAGATAAGTGAGGTTGAGAGGATGCGAAGTAGTGCATAAGAGGTGTCTGATATGACTATCAAAATTATTTTTATTACTATTATTTACCATATATCACCAAATCTAAGATGTCATCACTTGTAGAATCCATCCTAGTTTCAGAGGTGATGAAATGTGAAAAAAATATGTTTAGAGTTGATACGTTTTTCCTCTAGATTAGCCTCTACCCTGTTTCCCCAACCTCAAACCCTCTCCCCTAGAGAATTGCTGCAGATAATTGGGCAAGATGAGCCTCCCTGGAAAATGCTGACCTCTCAAAGCATCTTCACGCCTCCTTGTTCCTTCCCCACATGCACTGGGAGCCAGCAACATGCCAAGAAGCTTCAACTCCCGGGGTCCTAGGGAATTTATGCCTTTCCCAGGATTATCAGTAGACCCTAACCTGGAAGCTTTCCAGGAGATGGAACCATCTTCATCAAGGTTTCTAGGCAAATCCCAGCTCCATACCTAAGTTCACGAAGACCCCACCCCATTCCTCCATCTCCTCCTTCTTCTCCACCAGGAAAGTTGAATTCTGTTCTCCCTCTCTTCTGGCACCCCAACAAGGCTCCAAGCTGTGACAAAGGGAATCACCTTATAAGCTCCTTCTGGAAGATGACATCTCACCCCTCCCAGGACTATACAGGGAACAGGGGATTAGAAATTGCAGGGCACACCTCATTGAGGGGTTCCCAGTCAGAGAATTCCCCCTTCTCTGGTATTGCTTGGAGCCTTAGTTGAGCTGCATGACTCTGTCCCAACCCCACCACCAGCCACAGCTGACTTACTTCCTCAGAAATTCACACCTAACCCAAGGTGATCCAATCAGGTTCTCTGCCCTGGGTAACTGAAACTTAGAAGAAGAAAACTAGAAACTGAGAGTCGTTGGGGCTGAGATCTTGCCTCCCAAAGAGCAAGCACTTTGGTTCTCCCCGCTGCCTCCCCAGTGTCAACAATAGTACCCAGCCCCTAACAGGCTCTCAATAAAGAGTGTTGAATGAATATTCATGACACAGCCTGAGAGTAGGCAAATGAATGGGTTCTGGGAGCTGAGAAATCCTGGTCCCTTAACTTTCCAAGTTAACTCTTCTTCTGAGTCTATCAGATACCCCAGCATCCATTAAGTCCCTCTCCCTTTTTCCTTAAAAAAAAAAAAGTCCATTTCTATTGTTTGCAACCAAAACAAAACAAACAAACAAAAAAATTAGCAAACATGGTGTGTCAGTTTGAATGCGTTATGTCCCCCAAAACACCATTATCTTTGATGCAATCTTTTGTGGGAAGACTTATTAGTGTTGATTAGATTGCAATTCTCTGATTGAGTGTTTCCATGGAGTTGTGACCCATCCAACTGTAGGTGATAACTCTGATTAGATAATTTCCATGGAGGCATGGGCCCACCCATTCAGCATGGGCCGTGATTAGTTTAGTAGAGCACTATATAAGCTCAGACAGAAGGAGCAAGCTTGCTATACAGCTAAGAGGGACACTTTGAAGAATGCACAGAAGCTGAGAGAGGAGATGCAGATGAGAGACAGTTTGAAGACGGCTGTTGAAAGCAGACTCTTGCTCTGGAGAAGCTAAGAGAGGACAAATGCCCCAAGAGCAACTGAGTGTGACATTTTGAAGAGGACCTGACACCTAGAGAGGAACATCCTGGGAGAAAGCCATTTTGAAACCAGAACTTGGAGCAGACACCAGTCACATGCCTTCCCAAGTAACAGAGGTTTTCCGGACACCATTAGCCATCCTCCAGTGAAGGTACCCGATTGTTGATGACTTGCCTTGGACACTTTATGGCCTTAAGACTGTAACTGTGTAACCAAATAAACCCCCTTTTATAAAAGACAATCCATTTCTGGTGTTTAGCTTTCTGGCAGCATTAGCAAACTGGAACACATGACAATAACACTTTCGTCACCAGGAACTGACCAATGATGCTTTGGGGAAGAAACCTCAGGGTATTTTTCATGTTACTCAAACTCTCAGTAGTAATCAACACAGTTGATCTCCCAGCCCTTCTAGAAACTTTTTGTCTAGTGGCATCCATGACACCAGACTCCCCTTGGTTGTTTCTTAACTCACTGCCAGCTCCTTCTCCTCCTCTGCCAGAACTTCAGCGGCCCCAGAACTCAAGCCCAGGTTCTCTTCCTCTTTCTATAGTCTCTCATCCAGACTTCAGGCCTTCTGTGCTATCTATATGGTGATGACTCCCGAACTGTGTCTCTGCTCTTGATCTTCTTTCCGAGTTTCAGACTTATGTCCACTGCTCTTCTTGTCAACACCACTTGGGTGTATAACAGGCACTTCAAACTTGAAAGGTCCAACAAAGAATCTTGACTTTTCCCAACCAACCTTACTCCTTCCCTTATCATTACCATATCAGTAAATGGAACTCCAACTTCCCAGTGGTGCAAACCAAAATCTTAATTCCTTCCTTTCCCTTGCACGCCACACCCAACCCATCACCAAGTCCCCTTGATGTTCCGTCTGAAATGTAAGTCAAGTCAGTCCACTTCTATCCCCTTGCCCGTGGCCTCTGCCCTAGCCCAATTCCCTGGCACCTCTCACCCAGACTCTGCAAGGCCCTCCCAACTGGCCTCTCTTCTTCCCTTTTCTTCCCTCTGCCCATTTTACCTCCCACCCCTGCCCCACCCCTACCCCACCTACACCTAATCCATGTTCCACCCAGAAGGCAGAGTGTTGTTATTTTAAAATATAAATCAAACCATGCTTAAAACCCTCCAGTGGTTTCCCGTGTTATAAAAACCTTGCACCCCATGTTTCTAAGTTACCCATACCCTGCCGACCTCTTTGACTTCATCTCATGCCACTTTGGCCCCCCTCACTACACCCCAGCCCCACCGGCCTTAGTTTCTGTTGCTTGAGCCCTTCAAGTTCTTTCCTGCTTTGGGGACCTCCGTGACAGTCTGGACTCTAGGACAGCTATAAGAAAGGGGGTGATCGTTAAGCCCATGCCATCCCTAACTTTCCATGCATCACCCTCCCTCTCTGCATCTCAGTTTCCCCATATGTAAAGTGAGGGGATTAATAAAGAAGGTGCTATCTTCCAACTCCAAATCCATGATTCATGCCTTGTTTATACCAAATGACTTTGACTTAGGCTGGTGCAGAGGGTAGGCAAGACCTTGCAGTTGAGCAGAGCAGACCCAAGTACAGGGGCTGGGGTGAGAGAGTGGGTATGGGAGTGGGGAGAAAGGAGAAGAAGGCCTCATAGCACCATGCACCTCATCTTGCCAAGGTTGCAGTTCTACTGCTATTTGATTCATGTTTGTCACCCCCCTCCTTGGATGGTAAGCTCCACGAGGACAGGGACCATGAATGTTTTGCTCATTAGGGTGTCCCCTACATCAATGGGCTCAAACATTTTTGGTCTCAAGACCCCTTTCACTCTGAAAAATTATTGAGGTCCCCAAGGAGCTTTTGTTTATAGTGGTTATACCTGTTCTATCTAATAGATCAGTGGTCCTCCACCAGGGGTAATTTTTGTGCCCCCAACCCCCACTCAGGGGATATTTGGCTTTGTCTGGAGATATTTTGGTTGTCACAACTTGGTGAGGAGGGGATGATACCGGCATCCAGTGGGTAAAGGCGAGAGAAGCTGCTAAACATCCTACAATGCACAAACAGCCCCAGGACAGAATCATCAGCCCAAAATGTCAACAGTGCCGAGGATGAGAAGCTCTGCCATAAATACTCACCATATTAGAAATTAAAACTGAGAACATTTAAAATATGTATCTATGAATTCATTTAAAATGATAAATCCATTACATGTTAACATAAATAATATATTTTAAAAATAACCATGCATTTTTCAGAATGAAAATAATAATTAAAAAAATGAAAATAACAGTGAGAATAATGCATGGCTTTATTCTTGTAAATCTCTTTAATGTCTGGCTTCATATAAGACAGCTGGATTCCCATATCTGCTTCCGCAGTCAATCTGTTGCATATGTTGTTTTGATTGAAGTGTATGGAGAAAATCTGGCCTCACCCAAAATGTAGATGAACAAAGAAAGAATGTTTTAAGAGCCTTTTCTGATAATTGCACATATTCTTCTTAGAGGCTACACCAAAACTTAACAATGGCAAGTTCTTAAAGTTAGTTGTCATGTGGAATCTGAATCCATAGCCATGAATGTTTCCTATTCTGTTATATTGAAATCCATCAGTTTGTCCTGCACTTCGAATGGATCTTTTATCCGTGCTTGATTTTGTGACATCAGGCATTGGTCATTTTGAAAACGGCTCGCTGAATTATGCAGATCTTCCCCACTGGTGACACATTTCATAATACAATATCAAAAAATCACATTTGCTAATACCACTACAGGTTTCATCAGTCTTTAAGTATTGAGAAGCTGTCAAGCTTACAGGGACAGTACAAGTTTTCCAAAATTCTAAATTTCATTGAAGCAACAGGCTTATTTGATTCATTTTCAAGAAAATAGCTAACAGAGACCCACATCTGAATAACCACAGTTTGTCTGCTAGTCATCCTTTCAAGTAAAAATGGCAATCCATGAACAAATTGGCTAGTTCATCTTGTAGCTAATAACCAACCACACACGCACTTCTCATCAAAACAACCATCACACTTCTCTGAGCAGCAGAAGTGCTTTCTGGGTGCTACCCTGTTCATCACGTGGACTGCTAAAAAGATATGTACTCAAGGGTCAAGACTTAATGCAATTAATAATTTTTATTGATTCATCAAGGACATATGTAAGTGAAACTGGTACTATGTTTTAATGGACCATACTTCTAGAAATGCTGCCCAACATCAAGCATGGTGCTAAGAGCTAAATACACCTTGTTGAACAAACAATTGAAAGAATGAGTGAATGAAGAAAATAAAGGAGTAGGGAAAGAGAGAAGGCAGGTCTAGCTAGTGTCTGCACTTGGCTTGCTGTATCATCTGAAAGACTAGACCTGACATAAGTGGAGTTTCATCTGGAGAGAGCCAACTAGAGGGGGCTCTGCCATGGGTTTGCCCTCAGCCTGGGCAGACAGTTCTGAACATGATCACTATTGTGCAGCACACTCCAAAGTAGCTTGGCTCAAACAGTCCCATGATCTCAGTGGCAGTATCATAACAGAAAGAAGAACAGAGAGAGGGGCCGTATATGAGAGAAAATAGTCATTACCATTTACCATCTGGATCCAATGGACCCTTTTAGAAATATTTTAAGTCATTTTATTAAAAATATTCAGAAATAAGACTAAAGGAAGAACAACTTTATTAGATATTCTAATAAGAATTCAAACCTAGCAAATATGAATTTTTATTCTATATTGTTCTGGTTTGCTAGAGTTGCCATTATGCAAAGTACAAGAAATGGATTGGCTTTTATAAAGTGGATTTATTTGGTTGCATATTTAAAGTTCTAAGGTCATAAAAGTGTCCATACTACCTCAACAAGAGGATACCTTCACTGAGGAACGGCTGATGGCTTCCGGAACACCTCTGTCACCTGGGAAGGCTGGTGTCTAATGCTCCTTTGCTCAGGGGTGTGTTTCAAAATGACTCTCCAAAATGTCTCTGAGCTTCTGCCTTCACTTCTCTCACTCAGCTCCTGTGTGTCCTTGCTTCTTTCTCCCAGGGTGTTTCTCTCTAAGCGTCTGGGGGTTCTCCCTTAGCTTCTCCAGGGTGAACTCTGGGCTTCATCTCTTAGCTTAGCATCTCCAACGTTCTTCTGATTGTATCTTCAAGCATCTTCAAGCATCATCGTTCAATGGCTGTCTCCAAAATGTCTCTCGCATCTTCTCTTGGGGCATTTTGTCCTCCTGCTCTCTGTGTGAGCTCACTTCAGAGGACTCCAGTGATGTAATTAAGACCCATCCTGTATGGATGGGGTCTACACCTCCATGGAAATAATTCAACCAGAGGTTCCATCCTAATCAATAGACTAATCAGTCTGTCCCCACAAGATTGCAATACAGAATATGGCTTTTCTGGGGGACATAATATATCCAAATCAGCACACATATTCTCCTGATTTTGAATGTATAAAATACCTGAAATGGGTAAAATTCCCTGAATACAACTAACTTCTCCTCAATTGTCATGTCTGTACCAGGAACATCTGCATCTTGTAGATATAAATTCCAGATTCAAAATACATCTCTACTAGAGGCTAGCTTCACATTACTTCTGAGTTTTCTTCTTTCATTTGTAAATTCAAAATGTGATACTTAAAGGAATTGTTGATACCTTTGATGGCTCATTTTGTTGAAGGGAAGACAGTCATCTTCTTTGTTCCATAATTGTAAAGGAATTGCATTTTTAGATTTATAAACACCAATTGGAATAGGCAATCCAAGAATTTTTTTTTCATTTCCACATCACCTATTTTCTTCTAATCACCTTTAATTAGCACCTGCCCTCACATTTGTCCACTTATAAACTGTATCAAGTAAATTTTGCTGCAAATGCATCATAAACGACAAAAAAAAAAAAATACTATTACACATCCTTTAGTAAAGTGGGGTGGTCCAGGTTCTTGTTCCAAAATATTGCATGATGAAGTCCTTCCTGTTGAATGAGAATACATTTCCCTTTAGTTCTTAGACATAAACTGTTTACACATTAATTTTTGAGTTTGGGAAAATTCATCTAGGACATTGTCATCTGAAGACTCATAGTCTGAGATTTCACTTATATAATCATCTTCACCATCCTCTTTAGAGTCTAGAATGATGCTATCTGTCTGCATTCATCTTCTGAATCATCTAACAATTGCAAAACATCTTCCTCTGTAAGTTTTCTTCTCTTTGTCATTATGGATGAAAAACAAAACAAAACAAAATCTGGTTTCTCATTGTGTTCAATGAAAACAAAAAGCAGCCTACAAGATGATATCTCCAGTCGTCTTCTAACAATGCAATTTTTTGGCAACTTTTTAGTTTCCTATTGCTGCTGTAACAAATGGCCACAAATTTAGTATCTTAAAACAACACAAATATGTTATCCTAATTCCAGAGGTCAGAGTGCAAAATGGGTCTCACTGAGCTAAAATCCAGGTGTTGGGAGGGCTACATTCCTTCTGGAGGCTCTAGGAGAGAATCCTTTCCTTGCCTCTTCCAGTTTCTAGAGACCATCTACATTCCTTGGTTCATGGCTCCCGTCCTCCATCTTCAAAGCTAACAATGGCTGGTCAAGTCTGTCTCATGCTGCTTCATTCTCGATCTCTGTGTTCATGGTCACATCTCGTTCTCTGACTTTTAAGGACCCTTGTGATTTCATTGGGTCACCTGGATAATCCAGAATTCTCTCCCATCTCAAGATCCTTGACTTAATCACATCTGCACGTAAGGTAACATATTCACAGGTTCCAGGAATCAGGGTACAGGCGTCTTCATGGATGGGGGGGCCTTTATTCAGGCTACCACAGCAACACGATAAGAAAACTATAGGATGAGTCAACAGTGATCATTTATTTCATTATGCCATCCTTCTAGGCAATTCCTTCATTCTTCCTCTTTCTTATTATCATGGTTGGGAATTGTTAATAAATAATGATAAAATAATTCCTATGATGAGGAAATAGCAAAATGGTTCTAAAGATAACTAAGACCACTGAGGTCCCATGATGTATCTTAAATTTATAAAAAGGGGCCACAACCCCCACAGAGCATCTGCAGGTGAACACACCATGGGCCACAGGAACAACTTGGTTACTGGGAATACAGCTCCTTAATGAGCAATTTGACACCATCTCTGTGCTTCAATTTGGATGGGCATCAGAAGCAAGAGGAGATGCTGCAGTGAAATCTCCGACTGGCTGTGCATGCAGGCTCCTATTGGAAGAGTCTTCTGGGTTAAAGGGAAGGAGGCAAAAGCACACTTGAGCCCTCCTAGATGTTGACTTCCAGGAAGAAGAGTATTGTAGTTTGCTAATGCTGCCAGAATGCAAAACACTAGAAATGGATTGGCTTTTATAAAAGGGAGTTTATTTGGTTACACAGTTACAGTCTTAAGGCCATAAAGTGTCCAAGGTAATGCATCAACAATCGGGTACCTTCATTGGAGGATGGCCAATGGTGTCCAGAAAACCTCTGTTAGCTGGGAAGGCACGTGGCTGGTGTCTGCTCCAAAGTTCTGGTTTCAAAATGGCTTTCTCCCAGAATGTTCCTCTCTAAGCTGCAGTTCCTCAAAAATGTCACTCTTAGTTGCTCTTGGGGGTGTTTGTCCTCTCCTAGCTTCTCTGGAGCAAGAGTCTGCTTTCAACGGCCATCTTCAAACTGTCTCTCATCTGCAGTTACTTTGTCAGCTTCTGTGCATTCTTCAAAGTGTCTCTCTTGGCTGTAGCAAGCTTGCTCCTTCTGTCTGAGCTTATATAGTGCTCCAGTAATTTAATTCAGACCCACCCTGAATGGGTGGGGCAACACCTCCATGGAAATTATCCAACCAAAGGTCTTGTCCACAGTTGACTGGATCACATCTCCGTGGAAACACCCAAAGGATTCCACAAGCTAACCAACACTAATATGTCTGCCCACACAAGATTACATCAAAAATAATGGCATTTGGGGGGACATAATGCACTTAAACTGGAACAGAGAATGAGGACTGTAGAGTCATCAGATTCTCACATTTCTCAGCTCCTGGAAAACCAGGCATTCCTGAAGGGAGTATCCTTAGGTAGAATTCCTCATGGCACAATGGCCTTTGCAGCATCCCTGGCTGAAGTCCAAGCAGAGGCCAGCTGCTCCATCTGCCAGGATTTCCTGAGAGACCCAGTGATTCTTAATTGTGGCCACAACCTTTGTTGCTCCTGCAATCATACCCAGTGCCAGGAAGATCTGAAGGACATCCTCCCATGTCCTGTCTGCCTCCACCACTGCCTTGACAGGAATTTCAAGAGGAACACCCAATTATGTCACATGAATGATACTGTGAACCAACTTCCCACCAGGAGGAGCAAGGGGAAATCTTAGGAAGAGAAAGCCCAGTGTGATAAACACTATCAGGGTCTGACTCTGTTTTGTGAGCAGAACCTGGAGCTATTGTGTGCCCAGTGCAGTGTCTCCTCTGACCACCGGGATCACCACCGGAGGCCCCTTGAGCAAGCTGCAGCTTGTCAGAGCAAGAAGCTCAGAACCTCCATTGAACTGCTTAAGAAGCAAGTTGAAGATGCTGAAAGGGGGTCAGAAATCCAAGTATCAAAGTCACTTGAATTGAGGATAAAGGTGGAAAATCAGAGGGATGAATTGTACTCTGAATTTGAACAACTTAAGCATTTGTTGTAATTGTTTTGAAATTACAGATAGAAGAGAATTATGCTGAAAAAAAAACTAAGGGAAAACAAAGTAAAATTCTTAGTGCAAAAAAGTTTACTGAGTTAAATAGCAGAAAAGTGTGTGCAATCAGAACTGGAGTTACTCACAGGTTTTGAAAGTATCTATACCGAGTATGAAAACCTAAACACTCCAGCAGTCCTTTCATATGCATTAAAGAAAACATGTATTTGTCTTCTTGAAGACTATTTTAACCTATAGAAAATGATCAACATATTTGAGGTAAATTTGACACTAGATACTGAAACTGCTCACCTCTAACTTGTTATCTCAGAAGACAGAAAAAGTGTAACATTAGGAAAGATGAACCCAAACTCACCTTACAATCTTGAAAACCTTACCTTTTTGCCATCTGTACTGAGTACTCAGGGATTTGTTTGTGGCAGGCATTACTGGCAGGTAGAAGTAACAGACAAGGGGGAATGGGCTGTAGGTATCTGTAAAATCTTTCCCCAGAAATGCTATTACATTCCCATCCCCAAAAGATGGATGCTGGTGAATCCGGCTCTGGTCTTACACCTGTGTTGCTACGGTTACAATGAAATCCAGATGAATAGGCATTTTTCTGGACTATGAGTTGGAAGAGGTTTCATTCTACAATTTGGATAATAGATGCCTCATTTATACTTTGTCTGATACATTTAAACAAAAACATTTTCCTTATTTCTCTGTTGGATCTGTTCAGAACTTCTTACAATCCATTGAATGAAGAACAAAGAATATTGCGTATTTACCAATTATTGGTATGAAATTATATCAGTGATAATGGTATTTTGTGAGTTTGATTTTTAACTTTTTCTTTTGAAACAATTAGAGTCACAGGAAGTTACAAAGAGTGCGTTATAGTATTGCAGTCTTTTTTTTGTTTTGTTTTTAAAACACTAGAAGACTGTCATTTTCTGTCCCTCTGTTTCTGTACCTAAATGGCAACATATTGTATTAGTTAGGGTTTTCTAGGGTAACAGAACCAACAGGAGATATCTGTACATATGAAACTTCATAAAAGTGTCTCACAACTAGGGATGCATGAGTCCAAATTCCATAGGGCAGGCAGCCAGCTGGCAATTCTGATGAAGGTCTTTGATGAACTCTCCAGAAGAGGCTGGCTGAAGAAGTGAAAGTTCTCACTCTTCTCTTTTAAAAGTCTTCAATTGATTGGTTAAATCCAGCTGATTGAATAATCTCATTGTGAAAGACACTCCCTTCTTGATGTAATCAGCCACCAAGGCAATCAATTAACTGATGATTTGATAAACCAGTCTTCTGGTTTATTAACCAGCCATGAAATGTCCTTGCAATAATGGGTAGGCCAGTGCTTGCTTGACCAGGCACCTGGGCACCATCAGCTGGCCAAGTTGACACATGAACCTAACCATCACACATACTAATCATGCCTATTTCACAAAAACATTGGATGCAATGATTACCAAATGGTTTTGAAATTATAAAATAAAATGATTCTGAATTTTAAAAAATTTCTAAAAAGGTCCATTGGACTCATGTAGTAATTGAAGGATAAAACAATTTTTTTCCTATTTTTTAAAAATAAGTACTATTTCTCCTTGTTCTTTGGAAGACCTCTAAGGAAAAAAGTTACGATATATCAATCCTTTACAAATAGAACTGCTCAAAAAAGAAACTAAAAAACTAGACTCAGAGCCAAAGGATCATGATTATATACTGAAGTTTACGCTGTACTAAGCAAAAGCTCTACCCACTCCCAAAAAGGATATTAATGCAATGGTATAAAGCTAAAGCTTTAATTCTGAAACTTCAGGTAAAAATGCATCAGGGAAGAGTGTGTGGGGCAGGGGAGGTGGTATTAGTTAGGGTAAGGTACACTGCTATAACCAAAGAAAACCCCCAAATTTAGTGACTTCAAGGAAAAAAAATAGATATTTCTGTCTCTCATTCATTTCCGAAGTGAGTGTTGCTAGTTAGCAGGCATCTCAACTCCTTGTAGTGATTCAGGGACCCAGTTTCGTTCCATCCTGTGTCTCTGCTATCCCTTGGGAACTTGTCATCTGTGTGGTTGAGTCACTGCAGGTCCCAGCTACTGGGAATGGGTAAAGCTCATAGAGAAGACCCGCCACTTTCTCCAAGCTTAGCCCTGAGAGATGTGCATCACTTCCATTTACATCCATTAGCAAGAAGTTGGTCACATGACCACTCCCAACCTCAAGGGAAGCTGGGACTTGTAGTCCAGCTATGCGCTCAAGAAGTAAGAAGAACTGATTTTGGTGCACAGTCAGCAGTCTCTGCCGCAGGAAATGACCTGATCCTTTGATTACTGCAATCCAGCCCATCTCAGCTCCTGAAAGGAGAAAAAATAATGGACTACATTACAAAGCAGTGGTCCTTAGCTGGCCAAGGTCGGGATCAGAATTACCATGGAAGCTTTTTCTGATTCAGCTCTACTGAATCAGATGCTCTGGTTCCTCTTAGGCAATTCTATTAATTAGGGTAGTAAAGGTAGTCCCATGTCTAAGGAGTCCCCTTCTGTGATTCAAGTCCTCACAAGCTTCCTAAGATTGCAGTGTTCTCAGGCTTGGGATCTCCTCCCTGTGCCCTAAGCCCAAGTCCTGGCCCTGGCCCATAGCACACACTGAGTGAATGTTTGTTGAACTTATTATTTTTAATTTCATATCAGAAAGAGCAGAGTGGGGAAGTCCTCTGAAATGCCTTCAAGCCGACAGAGGGAAACTCTATGTGCCCCTTTGACTCAATCTGGTTCCAAAAAAATAAACATAGATGAACTACCCCAGAGAAAAGGCATTTCTAAATTGTCCCCCTGGGAAGTGAAATCCTAACTGGGAGGCTGTTCTGGTTTGCTAATGCTGCCATTATGCAAAATATCAGAAATGGATTGACTTTTATAAAGGGGGTTTATTTGGTTACAAAGTTCCAGTCTGCAGGCCATGAAAACGTCCAAATGAAGGCATCAACCATAGGGTACCTTCAGCAAAGGGAGGCCAATGGCATCCAGAAACCCTCTGTTAGCTGGGAAGGCATGTGGCTGGTGAATGCTGATGCCACGTTGTGTTCCAGCTCCTCTCTTAGCTCCTGTGCATTCTTCAAAATGTTGCTCTTGGGGCATTTTGTCCTCTCTTAGCTTCTCCGGAGCAAACACTGAGCTAGTATCTCTAAAATGTCAGCAAAGTTCTGCTTTTAGCAGCCATTACCAAAATGTCTCTCTGAGCTGCTCTCCAAAGTGTCATTCCCAGCTGCTCTGAGGTCCTTCTGTTTGTGAGCTTTTTATAGGGCTCCAGAAGTTAAATCAAGACCCACCCTGAATGGGCAGGTTCCATATCTCCATGGAAATAACCTGATCAAATGTTTCACTCACAGTTGATTGAGTCACATCTCCATGGAAACACGCAATCAAAGGATTCCAACCTAATCAACACTAATACATCTGCCCCCACAAGACTGCATCAAAGAATATGGCGTTTTGGGGGACATAATACATCCAAACAGATACAGAGGCCAAAATGACTATTGCAGCTGGGTGGCACAAAACTGCACAATCACTCACTGTGCTGTAGAGCTGCTGCAAGCAGCAATGTACCTCCATCTACCTCCCCACCGGGCAGGAAGCTCTGGAGCTGTGCTTTTCCAATCTCAGTGCTAAATTGCAGACTCTGTATCAGTTGGTCGGCATTTCTAACAAACTCCCAGGCTCTGCCAATGCTGCTGGTCCGTAGACGAGGTTTTGAGCACAGAGACTCTAGAAAGCAAACAAGCAGGTAAATGCAGGGAATCCTACCTGGTGGCTGCATCCACAGGTACCTTTTTCCTCCCTATTCCCAGACTCTTGCTCTCTGGGGAGAGGGCAGATTCTTGTCCCAGACCTGAGGGTCTTAGGGCAGTGCCAAAGTTGTGACCCGGGGTGAAAGGTAAAATCTAGGCCTTGGGCCCCCTTCCTTACAAAGGATTATCTTCAAACATCCTTTGGATGGAGCACAGGCCTGACGAAGGCTTTTCCCAATGACCTCAGTGCCAAGAATCTCAGAACAGGGAGAAGGAGATTGTTTTCTCCAATTTAAAAAAAGGAACTAGAGCAGAACCAAGCAATGGATTTCCTGAGTCCTGCTCATTTGTAACAGACTTTATAGCTTGTCCATACATATCCCTAAGTTTTTGCCAAATGCACTGAATCCAGCAGCTGGGAAGAAACTTGGTATCCTTGTTCAAGGATCTTTATTCCCAACTGAGGCAAATGGGCAAAAACAACTTGCCTAAGGCCATAAAGTGAATATTATTTCCATGTTTCTGGGCCTCTAGCCTAGCGCTTTCCAGAAACTCACACTGCCTCCCAGACTAAATCAAGGACATGCCCAGCCATGCCTGGCAGCCAGGGGAAAGGGACCACTGGCCACCAGCCACCAAGTGGGGTCACCTGCCTTGACCCCCCTGCTGCTTGCCTTGCAGAATGCCCTGTTTAATGCTTTATTCCTCCCAGTGTTTCATTATTGATTCAGCCCCTTGCTGCCGGGTCTGACTGAGTAAGCTGTGAGAGTTTGTATAATGTCAACTTCATCAAAAATGTAGCAGTTGGGGTTTTACTCGTCTGCGTGCTACCTAGACGGTTTAAATCAATGATTGGTGGTTTCTGTGAGCCAAGGAGAGCACTGATGGCTTGCAGGCCAGCTTCTGGCTTCTCTGAAATGATGCTGGGTCCCATTCCCAGAGTTGGGACCTAGCATCTCCCAACTCCTGCAGGTGGGAATGAGGTCTGCAATTGACTGAAAGGGGGAGCTGGGAGGTTGGCAGTAACTTTGTAAAACAAGCCCCGGCCACAAGTTTAGAAACAAATTCAGCAATATATTATTATGCTGACTTTAAAATACTGCAGATGAAAATCTAATGAGATGGATACATGTTTATTCATCCATCCATTTGCTCAAAAAAATATATATTTATCTATATTTACTGGGTACCTACTACCTGCTAATTCCTAGATTACAGAGGTGAATAAGACAGACAAGGTCCCTCTTCTGATGGGGAGCTAAAAATTCTATTAGAGAGAAAATCAGGATATCAAATAGAAATAATAACAGTTAATGTTTATTGAGTATATGAGGCACTGATCTGCTCCAGCCATTTTGGGTTCTGTCCCAGCTGGGAAATCCACTGCCACTTCCTCACTAGACAATAGAGTCCCTGGAGAGCCCCAAGGCTGCGGCCCCGGCCATACAGCTTGTGGTCAGGGCTGGGGAAGAGCTGGACCGTCCAAAGATTGAGCCTGTGAAATGGAATCCTTTAATGCAGTGTCCTCAGATGGGCCTTTGGAGACACAGTCCCTCCTGCCAGGATCCAGCCTTGTCTACCCATGAAAGTCCAGCCTGAACCTGGCATATGGGTCTGCCAACCAGCCTCACTAGACCCCTACCCTGGCCAGAGAAATGGGTGGCAACAGCTACGCCACTGTCTGAAAGTCCTCTGGCCCCCAGAGGCCCTGCCGGGCTGCTCTCTGGCTCTGAATGTCCCTGGAGGGCGCGGCAATGACTGCCCAGAGAGATGATGATAACCACGACAAGAAGTTACATCCAGGGAGCTCCAACTCTGAGCTCTTGATGTACAGGGAGGCTCGACACTGAGAACTTGACATTTCTTAATGCATTTTGTTATTATCATCACCCCCATTTTACCAATAAGAGGTTCAGAGAGTGTAAGTCACTTTTGCCTAAGCTCACATCGCCAAGGAGAGGCAGGTTGGGAAGCCAACTCCAGATCCTGCACCCTTAACTGCTCTACACTGTGTCCTGGTCTCTGGCTGGCCTCGGGGGGCCCCCTCTATGAGGAAGACAGCAGCTGTGGTTGCTGAGTTTCCAGGAGAACCCTGACCAAAGGGCACAGGCCTGGGTAGCAGGCAGTCCTGGATTAGAACCCTGGCCCAACCACCAACTCACTGTGTGACCTTGGGCAGGTCATTTTATCTCCTTGGGCCTCGGTTTCCTCATCTCTATAATAGAGATTATAATGCTTGACTCTTCTGATTGCTAGGTAGATTATTATCAATATAGACAATTACTAGTGCTGATTGATTGCTGAGTATGCCAGATGCCAAGCCAAAAGTATAAAGCACATGCATTCTTTAATCTTGGTAAGACCTAGGAGTTGGACACCACATCATCTCTACTTTACAGATGACGAAACTGAGGCTTAAATAGGCCAAGTGACATTCCCAAGGTTATGAGAAAGAAGCAAAACTAGGATTTGAATCCATGTCCTTTAAGGACAGATGCCCTAGTCTTAGCCTCTCCACCATGTGCGCTGCATCTGCGTCAGATGAATTAAAGCCTCTCAAGGACTTGGCTCTGGGCCTGGGTCATTCAAGCCCTCAATTAACTGTAGCTATTATTGCTGTTGCTATAATGAAGAGAGAGAGAATGTGGTTGCATCTAGCACAGCGCCTGGCACATTGGAAGCCTCTGATAAACCATGTGTGTTAACAGTTATAGTTGTCTGGGCATGTCCCAGCTACCTGATGGCCCCATAAGGTCCTTTCTTCTCTCCAGGACTCTACGGTTTACTTGGGAAGTCAAGAAAGACACAACTAGGGCAGTTACATAACCATTTCCTCCTCCACAAACCAAGGAGGGCAGATGGGAGACCCTCAGAAGATCCCTTGTAGCCCTAACTCACCTCATATCCTGCACAAGATTGGTATGAGGTGAAATGCAAATGATGCAGCCCAAGTGCTATTTGACAGAGACTTTTTCAGAGTCCAGGCTGCCACAGAAAGACTTCCTGCACAAATATGGCCATTGGGACTGACCTCCCACCCAGGACAGTACTTTCCTCAGAGGTTCTAGATTCTATTGGGACTGACCTCCCACCCAGGACAGCAGATCCCTCAGAGGTTCTAGATTCTATTGGGACTGACTTCCCACCCAGGACAGTAGATCTTTCAGAGGTTCTAGATTCTATTGGGACTGACTTCCCACCCAGGACAGTACATCCTTCAGAGGTTGTAGATCCTGTATGCCTCAGCTTACTTGAAGTATCTATCTTGGTTCTCTATCCATCCAGGTTTGAAGGACAAGTGCTCCCCCCATGTCCACCAGAGGCATCAGTAGCTCCTGTCTGACTATAGAGGACTGGGTCCATTGTCAAGTTCTCCCAGCCCCCAAAACCTACATAAAAGACAGATTTGGTGTTACAAGTGGAAGAGACCCTACAACCTGCTGGTTCACTGTACAGATGAGGAAACAGAGGCCCAGAAAGGTTAAGTGACTTGCCCAAGCCACACGGCCAGTAAGTGGAGCCTCTAGACAAGAACCCATTTCTCCTGGCACCCCACCACACCCCCACTCCACCCCCCGTTTCAGCTGCCCCACTTGCTTACTTTGCACCAATACATGTTAATTATGTGTCACCTAATGGAACGATGACTCAAGACTTGGGGATCTTGGTGGTGTTGGCCTTGACCCTGAAACCAAGTAGTCTTCTCCAGGCCACAGAGGGATACCTGGGTGGCCTTGTTGCACAAAGCAGACCTGCAGCTTCTCAAGGGAAGGCCAGGCCTCGGACCTCTACTGCAGGATGGAGCGACACACCCAATGCTCTCAAATCTGGAATTGAGTCCTGGCCCTGTGGTCTTGGGCTAGTCATTTCCCTGCTCTGAGCCTCGGTTCATATGCAAAATTTGGAGGAGAATCCCTCCTTTATGGGCTTGTTGGGAGGAATAAGTGAAATAATTTGTAAGCACTGCACACAGGGCCAGGCTCAGTGGGTGCTCAGTAAAGGTGGGATCAAGATCTTCTTGGTCCCAACACAGTAAGGTCTGTGTGAGAACATGGGAAACAGGATCAAAATCCATCAAATGTGAGGTGTCAACTGTAAAATGCACCATGAATGAAAAATAATGCAGAAAAAAAATCTATGACCCAATGCTTTCTTATCACTTAGATTTTTTATTTTATGCTTGAAATAAGAGGTTCTTTCAACTTAGATGAAGCTTCTTCACATTCAAAGCCTGCCTCTTCTGAATTCCTTTTCAACTTGGAGTTGTTGGCGTTCATGTTTTCCCACATGATGCTGTCCTCTGGCCTCAGGAGCACTGATGATGCAGCATTTTCTAAGAGAACCCACAAAAGAAGAAAAAGCCATGGGGGCCGGGCCCTTATGCCAGCCTTGCCATTACGTAGCACGAGCTCATTTTGGCCTCCCATATGGGAAATGTTGCTAAATACATCTGATTCACCATCTCCCCAAGTCTCCTTGCACAATCATTTGGTTTTTAATCCTTCTCTGGATTTGCTTCCACTCTGCAAGTTTGGATACTGGAGCTTTTGATGTCTGCTCAGGCAACACTAACTATAAAACACCATCAATCGTAAGAGGCATCACAGTTTCAGAGATAAGAATATGTGAAAATGTTTGCTGTTTGAAATGGATAATAGTATTTATTAAGGTCCCATTATGAGCCTGGCGCCATGCCAGGTGCTCTAACATACATCATCCCTCAGTGTTGCATCTCGTTTGATGTCCTTGTTCCTTCATAGATGAGAACTCTGAGTCTCGGAGAGATAAAGCAATTTATTCTGGGTCACACAACTAGTAGGAATGAACTGGGGTCTCTTTGATCTGGTCACCACAGCAGAGATAGACTCTTCCTCCAAGCTGGCTTCTGAGCTCATTTAGTTCCTGTAAAATTAAGTCAGCTCTGACCTTGGAAAGCCTTGCCCATCTTTTGATTTACTTACTTTAGAGAATAATAACAATAATACTCTGTGCCAGGTACTGTTCTAGCTGCTTTATGCGTCTTAACACAGTGAATGCACCCACACCTTATGAGGTGGGTTCCACCATTAGCCCCATTTTACAGTTGAGGAAACTGAGACCCAGGATCACACAGTTGTGTGTGTGTGTGGGGGGGGGGGGGGTGCTGGGATTCCAACCCAGGCAGTTTTAGCACCAGATCTCACTCTCCTAACCCACCCCAATCCCCATCTCACCAAGCTGGCACAGGAAGTCCTCTTGGCTCCAAAACCCCCTCCCTTTGTCCCTCCCCACCCCTGCTGACCTAAATCCTGTTGACTTTCCTGATGGCCGGGGCCCTCTCCTGCTGGGAGCAGGATCTGGGCTGTCTGGCTCGAGTCAGATGGATGGCCTTCTACAGCGGGGCCTGGCTTCCAAGTTCCTCCCTGCTGGACCCAAACACAACACAATCTAGCAGCCCTGGCTGGTCTTCAGAACAAACGGGAGGAGGGTGTAGCAAGAAATCTAATTAGAACCCCTCCAAGCCTCAGCTCTTCCTCTTATTAAATTAGCCCCCTTTGAAGTGGAACTTGACTCATTACAATAATTTGAACGCCGAGGAATTGTCTTATAGGATACTGATCCAAGAAAAATTGCTTTCACAATTGCATTGATCCGTGTCCTGGTCCCTCCCCACTGGGACAAAGCATGGCCGTGAATGATAAATCATTCCTGCTTCGGAGAACAGCCTGGGGATGGTCCAGACAGCCCAACTCCCTGTGGGACAGAGATGCTGAGGCACAGCATTAGGGACCCCAAACAAATGTGGGGAGAGGGGCCTCCCTGGTTTCCTACCACTTCCCAGTCATCGATCCAAACCAAAGAGGCACACCAGGATGCAGAAGCTGGTAGGGACATTTAGAAAATGCAGGCCAAGTACTTCATGTGGACTGAATGCCCCAGAGAGGAGATCTGCAAATACAGGCTCCCTGGACGTGCACCAGAATCACCTGGCTGCAGATTTCAGGGCCCCATTCCTGGAGATTCTGATTCTGCAGGTTTGCATAGGAGTTCCAGAATCTGCCTTTTTTTAAAGCTCCCCAGGATGATTCTGAGGTGCAGCCAGGTTCGGGCCCCAGTGGCCTGGAGCACTGGGGACCCTGCTGCAGCACTTTGGATCTGCTGTCCCTCCACTACCCCCAAATCTTGGAAAGGAGGCGCTAAACAAAATAGCTCTTATTGCTGTTACAGAAGAGAATTCAAGCACCACCCCCTGGAGGGCAAAATGCTCCCGGGTCAGCCCTGTCACCAAGTCCCTTTCTTTCCCCAGAGTCTTGGGGAACAGAACCTGCAGCTGCCAGTCCCGGAGCCCCAAGGGAAACCCACGCTGTTCCCAGACACGTCCATTTCAATGAGGATGTTTCTGTGCCCTTGATTGACGGCATACACAAGAGGTGATATTTGCTTTGAAAGTTTTAAAAGGAATGTGTTTTTTGAGATTCTGGCTCCTGCCCATCCTTCCTGATCTTGCTCAAGTCTCACCAGCCCTAAAAAGCCTTTGCCAAGTACTACAACCCCACACACACCCTCTCTTTTCTGGCACCCGCAGCCTTTATTTTTCTGTATTGACCCCTGGACCAGCCCTCAACCAGGTTCCTGGCTCCTGGCTGCTTGACAGTCACCCTGATCTTTACACATTATTTGTAGCTATGGGCATTTGGACAATTGGATCTCACTATGTGTATTGGATAATCAGTGAATGGGGTCCCAAAAATGGATCTTCTCAAAAGCAAGCCCAGCTAAGCCTACTTATAATTGTGCCTAAGAGTCAACCGCAGAGAACCTCTTTGTTGCTCAGATGTGGCCTCTCTGTCTAAGCTCACTCTGCAGGGAACACACTGCCCTCTCCCCTATGTGGGACCTGACTCCCAGCAGTGTGAATCTCCCTGGCAACATGGGACATGACTCCCAGGGATGAGCCTGAACCAGGCATCATGCAGTTGAAAAAATCTTCTTGACCAAAAGGGGGAAGCGAAATGAAGTGAAATAAAGTTTCAGTGGCTGAGAGATTTCAAATGGAATCAAGAGGTCACTCTGGAGGTTATTCTTATGCACCATATAGCTATCCCTTTTTAGTTTTTAGTGTATTGGAATAGCTAGAAGGAAATACTTGAAACCGTCGAACTGCAACCTAGTAGCCTTGATTCTTGATGATGGTTGTATAAATATATAGCTTAATTGTGTGACGTGTGATTGTGAAAACCTCGTGGCTCACACTCCCTTTATCCAGTGTATGGACAGATGAGTAGAAAAATGGGGACAAAAACTAAATGAAAAATAGGGTGGGATGGGGGGTGGGGGGTGGAATGCTTTGTGTGTTCTTTGTTACTTTTATTTTTATTCTTATTTTTATTCTTTTTGGAGTAAGGAAAATGTTCAAAAATTGATTGTAGTAATGAATGCACAACTATATGATGGTACTGTGAGTAGTTAATTGTACACTGTGGATGATTGTAGGGTATATGAATATATCTCAATAAAACTGAATTTTAAAAAAAAGCAAACCCAGGCCAGTTTCTCCATCAAAGATCTGATGGGTTGTCTCGTAGGAGATCCCCTGGGGTAAAAGGAGCTCCTCGTAGGAAATCCCCTGGGGTAAAAGGAGCTCAAGGACCAGGGTACATCATTCTGTCTTTAGAGACGAGGAGTATAGTGGGTTATCCAAGATCACATGGTCCAAAGACCCTATTCTGGTCCCTGTCCTTCAGCCACCCAGAAGATTGACTTCTTGTTCCCTCTGAGTGAGCCAATTAACTTCGGGGGTGTTCTCTCTCTCTCCTTGCTGCCCAGCAGACAAGTTCTGGGAGATTCCCCATGGCTTCTCTTCTCCTGCGGAGGAAGAGCTCTGGAACCAGAGGTCGCTCCAACCCCCCTGGGCTGGCCCCAGCGCGTGCCGCCTGGATGAGGCTCCAGGCATTGGTGGGTCTTAAGAAAGAACCACAATGGTCCTGAAGAGAACTGTGGTCAGAAAAATGACTCAGTTTCAATCGTCTATTTTTACTCAATAGAGCTTCTCTCTGGGTGTCTCCAAGTCACATCTTGCTTGCTTTCCACAGCTTGCAGTATTCTAAGATACCAAGAATAGTGTTTTCCAGGGAAGCTTTATCCCTTACTTCCCCCTTCCTGAGACCCTAAAAAGAAGAGCAAATCCAGATATCTGATTCCCAGAAAATATTTTCACCAATGGCCATTAGTCTAACCCTGAAATGGAGTAAATCGAACCCTTGCATTAGCTTGCAAAGAATACCCCTGCTGTGTTATTACAGATGCTGTCAAAGGCTGGAAAATCCAAGAGCTTGCAGCAAAACATCCACAGGGTACAACCATTGACATTACCCCTCTTCCTTCTTCTGGTCTCTCATTCATACTCTTAATTAATATCTATTCACCCTGCCCTCTGCTGTAGTACTGCAATGCTAGAGCCTCATGACTCAGAATTGTTTCTTCCAGTCTTCCCAGATCCTTTCCATTGATATTTAACTGTAGAGCTGCCAAACCACATTCAGGCACTTGTGCCTCCTTCATTCTCACAACTCTTGGGCAGAATATCATATGGGCTCTGGCGTTCGTAGTCCTGGTCAAATACCGGCTCTGCTACCCTATGCCTGGGGCAAGTCATGTAGTCGCTAAGCCTCAGTTTTTGTGTCTGTAAAATGGGGATGATGACGCTAGCAGGTTTACTGTAAGGATTTATTGAGATTAGTATGTAAAAGGCTCTCACAGTGCCTGGCATAGAGTGAGTACAATGACTGCTAGGCATTATTATTACTATTATCTTCCATTGTACAGATGAAGAATCTGAGACTCAGAGAGGAAAAGTGGTTTCCCAAAAGACATACAGATGCATAGTGGATCCAGAAGGCAAACACATCTCCCTGATTCTACATTCTAGACCCTCTCCATTAAACAATCCAGCAGAAGTCAGCTTTTAGAGTGAACTTGAGAGCCAAGATCCCTGCTGATTCCTACCCCCTCTCCTTATTGATGTGGAGAAACACAAAAATGCAAAGGGACAGGAGAGAAAGAAAAGAGAGGGGAAAGAACGGGAGAAACTCCAGAGTCTGAGGGAGGGAGGTAGAAAATTAAACACCAAACACATCACAAACACAGTGCCCTCACCCCCTTAATGGTTCCGTAAAACAGATGGGCACCCAGGGGTGGCCCCTTTCTGGATGGAGACACGGCTGATGACTGAGGCAAAGGGCTCGGTCCCACTGCCAGCAATGGTCAGCACCAGAGACAACAAAAGCTCCCAAATCCCCAGTCTCTGATCTCTGCCTCGGAACATTCTCAAGCCAAAATAAATATGGGAACCCCATTGTGGAGCTGGAAGAAAATCCAAGATGTCGCCCAACACAGCCCAGTCCTTCCAGACAAAACCACACCAAAACCATCCCCAACAGACGCTTAATTAGATGAATAGTTTTAAATTAAATAATGGGGCATGGACAGAGCAAAGGGTGCCAAGGATAATTTGAACAGAAAAGCCACCCAGAGAAAATAGTGGTAAAGAGCAAAGAATTACTGAAGCCCACACAAAGGAAGCAGGGAAACGGGTGTGGACTTGTTTATACCCAAGAGCGGCAAGGCAGCCACGGAGCCCCACACAGCCAGGTGAGCGCTTTGGCCCAGTCCCCTCCACTTTACAACCAGGCTGCTTCTCTTCCTTCCCAGCAGGTTCATTTGACCCAAGGATGAGGCTTCTGTCCACCAGGTCCATCTGTCCAGCCTCAACTCCCTCCTCGCCCCCCTCCCTCTCTCTAAGGACAGCCACACGGAACTGCTTCAGTTCTTGGGACACACCACACTTTCCCTCTCCCTTCTAGGCCTTTGCAACTGCAGTTGACTTTGCCTGGATCACAACATCCCTCATCCCATTTCCCATCCCTGGTCCCACCTCACTAACTCCTATCCTTTCTGGAGGGCGAGGCTCAGTCCTGGGAAGCGATTTACCAACCCCACCACAAAAAAGGCACGTGCTCCTGCAGCCGAGTACCTGGAGAACACCCTGTTTGCTCCACCCACTGCCCAGGGTGCCTGAGCAGAGACTGTGGGCACCTTTTCCCAGCTGTAACTCTGGGAAGGCACACTGAGCAGTGGATGCTCAATAAGCATTTGGTGGATAAAAGAAGAAATCGTCACTAATTTCCGAAAGTCTGGCCAACAGTTTCAGTTTTTTGAGAAGTGGGTATTTCACGTGCCCTTAAAGATCTTTAAGTAATAATAAAACAGACATTTATTAGGTGTTTCTTATCTGCCATGCCCCTCGCTCAGTGCTTCACCTTACCCGTCTCAGTTAAGCCGCGCACGTCCCTGTGTACCAGGGAAATGAAGACCAGAGGGGTTGAGTAACTTGACCGAGATCACAGAGCACTGACTTGAATGTGGGCCTCGCTGGCCCTGGAGCCCCAGCATTTGCTAAGTGACCGGCCTCTCGCACCCCGGAAAGCCCCTCGTGTGTAACTCTAAACCATGCCTGCGGCAAAGCCCGCCATTTCCTCTTCTCACATCTCAAGCCCAGATGGGGTCTGAGTGACAATTATCTCATCCGGGGTCACAGAGTTGGACCCAGCAGAGTCCTGGGAAGGCAGAACTCCCCATGGACGGAGGGCAGACGTGACTGCCAGCCCGAAGGACACTTGGTCCTCTGGGTCCAGAGGTGCTGTCTGGCCCCGGCCGCCACAAGCCTCATGTCAGCAAAGCAGAAGTCACAGGGACAGGGAAGGAAGCCAGCAGCAAGCAGGCTGTCACCGCGGTGTACACAGGTACTAGCCAAGACCACCTCCTCTACGCAGTCTTTCCCGATTCCACGCGTGTAACCACGTCTTGCTGGAGCCCCCGGAGCCCTCTCCTGGCTCCCAGGCACGTGGCCCTGACGCTGTGAGCCTCAGAGCGCCTCGGAGCCCAGGTGCAAGCAGCCCTGCCACTCACTAGGCCTCCCAGTTACCTCATCTGTAAAATGGGAGTGACAATAGCACCTGCCCCCTGGGGCTCTTGGGAGGAGTAAATGTATGTATGAACTCAACACACAGATGAGTAGAGCTAATGAGTGTGTGTGTATAACAGAACAATTCCTGGCTTGTAGTGGATGCTTAACAAACATTAGCTGTTCTTATTAATGTCAATGTCATTAGGGTAATGTGCAGTCTCAGTTATCTACCAACCCACCCCTACTCCAACCAGGGAGGGGCATTACTTCTAATGACTGGGGATGCCTTTTACAAAATTGAACCAAGTTTCCCAAAACCAAGTCTGGAAAACAACCTTCAAGGGTACTACTCCCTGGGGCATTTGTTAAGGAGGCAGATCCCCAGGCCCCACTCTGGGACCTGCTGACTTTGCATCTCTGAGAAGGAGCCCAGAAATTTATACTCTTACACCCTCTCCAGGTGACGACGATGGTCAGCCAGGTTTGGGACCCACTGGGCTGGACCTGCTGATCTGCCATCAAGTGGAGGAGCGGGTCTGCTGGGATTCCCAAGGAGAGAGGGCTCTCTTCCTTCCTTCCTCCCTTTCTTTTTTTCATCAGCATTTGAACTTTTCTCTGCAGCTGTTTCTCCACTGGTCCCCAGAAGAACTGCAGGCAGCCCTTTCCTGGCCAGTGCAAGGTCTCATTTCTGAGCCCTTTATCTTTCCACCCCCATCCTTCCAAATAAAGGTTTGCTGCAAATGTAACTTGGGTTCACTGGATTGCAGGGACCAGAAAGAGGACTTGGATCCTAATGTCTCTCTTTACTGCTGAGGAAACTGAGGCCCAGAGAGGGTAAGTGATTTGTCCAAGTTCACACAGCGAGCAAGCAGAGTGGAGACTACAGCTCCTTCCACTGCCTCCTTGGCCACTGCCCTTTCCACTGTAACAGGCTCCTGTTCCAAATGCCCCGGGACTACTCATTCAAATACCAATTATGCGTGTGTGAATTACAAAGTTTAATTTATTGAATACCCTGTGCACCAGGCACAGGGCCAACTGCTTTACATACATCCTCTCATTTAATGTCCATGCCCAGTTCTTCAACGTGGGCATTATCATTATTCCCATACTTACCCCTGGGGCAACCGAGCCTGAGAAGGGAAAGTGACCCATCCAAAGCCACATGGCTGGCAAAAGGCAGGATTGCAACCCAGGGCTGTCTGATTCCAGCGCCGGGATGCTTGGCTTCTAGGCCAGCCACTGAGCTATTGTCTCTCACCTCAAACCTGCCCCTCTGCACTCTCCTCTGGGGCTCTGTACACCAAGCTTCTGCTTTGCCAGCTGACGCCACGTCTGACTCTGGCCATAAGGGGAAAAGGAGACTGCGAGGCTGGAGGAGGAAAAAGGCGCTCGCCACTTCCTGTCTGCTTCCTGTTCCTCTGGGGGTCACCCAGCAGCAGCGGCCTTCCCTCCTGTAGCAGCAGCTGAATCCGCTTCCTGGTTTTTCACGGCACCTCCTCCATAGAAGTCGGGCCCTCCTCCAAGTCCCAGCTGAGGGGTACCCTCTCCTCAGGGGTCTGTGTTTCAGCTCCACAGGGCCCCTCCTTTAACTCTAAATTGTAACAATTCCCATCGCTTCCCTTTGTTCTCCCAGCTTTAAGAGATACCTCTGTGATACCTCAAAGTTCTCTTTTCACCCTTTCAGCTGCTTAGTTAACAACTTTATACCTAGTTGGCAACTCTTGATATTAAATTCTGTCTGTTAAAATAGCTGGTGTGGTTTCCGTCTCCTGATACGGGGAGTAGTCCCAGAGGGGAGTCGGAAATTGGTTTTGCTCCTGTGAGAGTCACCCTAGCTCCTTCACACTAGCACTTCCTTCTTGTATCAGCAGATGAATTTAATTCCAGTTTTTCCAACAATTGCAGAACAGCTTCATTGCCCCCACCCCACCCCCAGGGTCTGACACCAGCCAGCCAGTGCCCCCTCCTCAGAGGTCTGGATGTCAGTTCACAGGCCCCTCCTCTAAGCCCAGAGACACAAGCAGCAGCCAAGCAGCACCTGCTGGCTACACCCATTACATTGCATCACATAGTTTAAGTTACTAGAGATGTTGCAGATAACTAAGGATCTGTGTTAATCAGCAAAAGGTACAATCCCAAGGCATCAGTTTTATCTAAACAGGAACTGTCTGTCTGACAAGCAGGACTGACCAGAGGGAGAAAGCCTGCTCCTCACTGAAGAAGGGGCTTGAGCAGAGAACTCAGCCTGGGCTGGGGGGCCAGGGGCATGAGGGGGTGGACCAGGCCTAATGTGTGACCATCACTGCCCATCCAAACCACCTGGGAATTCACAGAGGAGGTTATAAGATGGTAACTAAGCACATGAAAAGATGTTCAATATCATTAGCCATTAGGGAAATACAACCTAAAACCACAATGAGATATCACTACACACCTATCAGATGGGTAAAATGAAAAACACCAAATGCCGATGAGGGTGAAGAGAAACTGGATCACTCATACATTGCTGGTGGGAGTTTAAAATGGTCCAGTCACTCTGGGAAACAGTTTGCAGTTTCTTAAAAAACTAAACAGGCAACTATCAAATGACCCAGCAATTGCATCCCTGAACATTTATTCCAGAGAAATGAAGACTTATGTCTACACAGCAAACCTGTACGTGAAAGCTTACAGCAATTTTATTCATAATAATCAAAACTTAGAAGCACTCCAGATGTCCTTCAACAGATTCTTTGATATTTTGGTATTTTTTGGTATTTGCAATAGCACCTCACTCCTGGTACCAAAAACTGTTTTAGTTTTCTGACTGCCACAGCAAATAACATGCAATGGATTGGCATAAACAATGGCAATTTATTGCCTCACAGTTTTGAGGCTCAGAGAAGTCCAAAATCAACACGTCATCAAGGCAAAGCTTTCTTCTGAAAGGTGGTGGAGTTCTGGGGCTGGCTGCTGGTGATCCTTGGTCTTTGACTTTTCTGTCACCTGGCAATGCACATGGCGGCCTCTTCTACCTTCTCCCTTCTCTTCTGAGTTCTGCTGACTTGCAGCTTCTGGCTGCTCCCTCTAGCTTTCTCTCTCTTTGTGGCCTTCCCTATAAGGCTTTCAGGAATAGGATTAAGACACATCCTGAGTCAGCTGGGCCACACCTTAACTGAAATAACCTCATCAAAAGGTCTTATGTACCAGAGTTTGCACAAACAGGAACGGATTAAGTTTAAGAACATATGGCTCCAAACCACCACAATGGTCAAACAAACCATGGTGCACTCACACCACAGAAGGCTACTCAGCAACAAAAGGAACAAACTTGGATCAGTCTCCAGAAAATTATGCTGAGTGAAACAGACAATCCCAAAAGTTTACATAATGTGTGATTCCAATTATATAACATTCTTGAAATGACAAAGACATAGATATGGCAAACAGAATAGTGGTTGCCAGGGGCTAAGGAAGGGATGGGGGTGAAAGGAAGGTGGGTGAGGTTGTAAAAGGGCCACGGGGGGATCCTTGTGTTGATGGGAATATCCCTACCCTGACCATATCACTGTCAATATCCTAGTTGAGATACTGTACTGTGGTTTTGCCGCATGCTACCATTGGGAAAAACTGGTAAGAGTGGGGGAGGAGTGCCTCTCTGTATTGTTTCTTATTACTGCATTTTCCTACAATAACCTCAAAATAAAAACTTCAATTAAGGAAAGAAAACAAATGAACAAAAAAGCCTGGGAGCTTTTTTCAAAATATCCACCTGAGGCAGGAGACTGATTTCAATCGTTCTGGGTGGGGCCCAGGTGTGTGGTTTTGGCATCTCCCCAAAAGTTGAAAAAAACCACATGGTTAAATGATTTCTAAAGTCCCTTCATTCCAAAAATGTATCATTTTTATGTGAAAATATATCATAACCCGAATGTTTTATGGATTCAGGCTAGAATTATCCCTCTGCTGCACCCCCCCTCCCCACCCCACACACACCTCGGTCTCCCAGCAGAAAGGAAGAAGAGGCTGACGGACAGATCAGGACATGAGGGGCTGGCAGGCGGGCACGGGGCAGCTCTTCCACAGTCCAAGGACTTGAAACCATTGACTCTCGATGAACCAAAGCTAATGGCCACAGCGGTCGAGGACGGGATTAGAACCCGGCTTTCTGGCTCTGTCCTCGCAGCTCAGCCCGAGCTGGTGGCAGCCCCCCTGTAAGTGTCAGGACTGTTAGAAATGGTTCTAATTATCACCAGGAAGTTTTCAGGCATGTGGGTGAAGAGGAATGCCAATTCATGTAATAGCCATTTCTGCAGCAAATAGACCCCCCCATTGAGTATCTTGGCCCAGTTTTTGAGGGTGACAAATGGTGTACACACCGGAACAGATAGAAACCTTTATCAAACAGGCCAGAAACCCCAAGTCTCTGCAGCGGGAACAATAGCTGGAAAGGTCTCGGGGAGACAGCGGTTCTCTGCGCCCCTGGGCTCTCCAAGGAACTGCGTTTTTGTAACTAGAGAGTTTGATTTTTTGTTTCCTCCCCACTTCATAACTAGCCAACTAATTACCCTCTTCTCCATGCTAATGAATCACTGTAGACTCCTTAAGAGAGAAGAGTAATCAGAGAAGATGTTTTACTGCTTCGGGCCCCACAGCCTCCCTCCTGCCCCTTCCCTCGGCTCTGGCCACCAGACGCACGGCTCCTCTGCCTCCCCAAAAGAACGAGCAGAGGCTTGGGAACTTGTGATCTGGAGCCAGTTAACTTTACAGCTAATGTGCTGAGCAGCATTCCAGACTGCTCCTGGAGCCAGAGCAAAGACGGGGGGACGGCCCCAGGAGTTCGTAGTCCGGGAAGCACCAAACTGAGGATCCAATTCTCCCTCCCAGGGAGAGCCGGCTTAGTCCCGGTAGCACCCCCAACCACAGGGTACCGCTTCTGATGTTACTGTTTCCTTCTTCCTGGTGTGTCCAACAGCTCCCTCAGCCGCCAGCAACAAGGGTACAAACACCTTCCAGAGGCCTGGAAATCAGCACCATGCTCCTGAGTTACTTCACCTCTGTGAGCCTTCCAGAGTTCCCATCTCTGTAGAGCCTTCCTCATAGAGTTTTGTGGAGGACTCGAGGCCCAGCGGCTGGGAGCTGAGTGGGTACACCGTAAACAGAGGCCATGCAGATGATGGAGATGGTCTGCCTCCAACCCCCAAGACCCCAAAGCCTCTCAGTAGAGAATACCAAGCTCCCCTGTGCAGCTCAGCACGTCAAAGCTTCAAACCTTAATAGGTTTGACACACCCTATAACCATTAAAATCATGAACTCAAAGAATAATTAAGGAAATAGGGAATGGCTCCTGAGGACTTCTGAGCCCAGAGCCCAGATAGAGCAGCAAACTACATATGCAGCAAGATGCCAGCACGGTCACAAGTAGGAAAAAGCCTGGAAAGAAATCCCCGAAGCATTAGCAATGGCTTTCCCTTGGTGGTGGGATGATGGAGAAGGGGACTGCAAGGGGTGGTTATGTTCATCATTACACTTTTCTGACATTTATGAAATTTCTACCATGAACATTTAAAACCTATATGAATATAGTTTTTATGTTATATTCTATATAAAATGTTTTTATATGACACATAATATAGAAAACCTACTTAGTTTTTTTTAATCTGGGCCTTTCGATAGAATGTATGGGACAAAAGAGTTGGGTTTCCTTTCCTTTGTACACACAAAAGGCATTTCTTTGGATGCTGTGGGCTGAGCTGGCCCTCAGGAAGCTTAACAGTCTAGCCAGAAGGAAAGAGATGAGTGTTATTGAAGAAGTCCAGGTAAAGTGTTCTGGGAATTCTAAAGGGGGAAGATCAAGGAGAGCTTCTCAAAAGAGATGCCATTCAGACCAGTTTGGGGAAGCTAGAGTTACAGGATTTGCACACATGGTTTCAAAGCTTCTATTTCACTCTTCTGAACCCAGAACTGGAGCATTGGTTGGGGACAGGAGACACCAGGTCTCCTGTTCTCTGACACTCTACCACCTTCTCTTCCCTGGACGTGGCCCAGAAAATGGGCCTTCTCTGGGCACCTCACAGAATCATGGGACGATAATGGGTTGGACTTGGAAGGGCCCCTTAGAGATAGTGAAGTTGACAGCCTCATTTTATATATATGAGGAAATTGAGGCCCAGTGAGGGGAAGGGTCATTCCCCAAAGTCTCCTGATTTTCCAACCAGGGAACCAGCTAGCCTCACATTCCAGGGAAGACTTGGCTTCTAATACCATTGCTAGGCAAGGTGTATTTTCCACAAGTAAGAGCCAACAACAGTGCCACAACCCCATGGTACTGCTCTGGTTGTTACTAATTCCTTCTTCCCTGTTGCCCCCCAGGATCACAGGCAACTCTCAAGCGACAGTGTTTTGGTATGACACAATTAGCTACTGAGATCCTGAAAATGACCTTCACCTGCCTCCATCCTGTTCCTTGGAGCTCTAAACTCTGATCACGGGTTGTCCTGACATATCACCCAAATTCATCCTGAAAAAAGTAACAATGGCTCCTGCCTGCCTATCCCTCCACACATGTAAAAGAGAACATGCCCTGCCTTCCTGGCATACACAACAGTGCCCGCTTTTGGCATCACCAAGAGCGTAATGGTTAACCTCTTGTTTTGACAAGTTTTCACTTGCCTGAATTTGGATGATTTATATAATCTCTCTGTGCCTTCTTTTCCTAATCTACAAAATGAATGTACAAAACCTGTAAAATTGGTTGTGAGGATTAAATTAAATTAAATAATGCACATAATGTGCTTAGCACTATACTTTAAGTTCAAGTCCCTGGACTGTGAGCCTCACGAGGGCAAGCAGGGATTGGATATGCCTTGTCTACCCTGAATCCCCAGGATCTGACAAAAAGCCTGACCTTTAATAGATGCTCAATAAAAATTTGATGAATGAATGCATGAATGAATGAATGTTAGCCCAAATTAGAGAATCGATTCTGAGATTATTTTATCTGACTGAGTGCTCTATCTGCACGTCTGAAAACAACTGCATATTAAGAAGAGAAAAACGGAATCTGATTTTTGCAGGTTTTCACTAAAGAATTGCTAGCAGGATCAAGGGGGGATCTCATGTTGTCAGCAGGATGCTGGTTAAATACTCTTTAGATCCTCCAACCTAAAACAACCGAATATGCCAGCTAGAAAATAGAAATCTATTTTAGTTACATCATTTACACTCAAAAAGTCAAGGCATACTCAGAACCAAAAGCAAAGTGAAAACTAGAACCCAGGGAAGTGAGTGGTGCCCTGAAGCTCCAGTGCAGACTGGAGACAAAGCCCAGATCCCACTTATGGTGATGAGGACTCTAACATAAAACCCTCTCTGCATAAAGCTGAGACAAAAAAAAAAAAAAAAAAATACACATCAGAACAAAACCATTCTACTCCCTAGTCCCTGAGGACTGTATGGCAAATTGCTTATACTGAATCTTGGCAGTGAGTGAAAAGAGGACAAAAAAAAAAACCCTCCCTTAGAATTTGTAGCTAGCCAAATCTAATAAGAGGGTGTGTAGGCTGAAATTACTCTACTTGGGTGGTCCAAAAATATCAAGCCAAGAATTTAAAGTGGTCCCAAACCAGTAATGACCACAGTTTCCTGGCAGAAGTCAACACAAGTCCCCTCTGTAGGAAACCACCATCAACACAAGCTCAAACATTGCCCAAAGGTAAAATTCTGATATATGAGCTCACAGCAACAATTACAAAACACACAAGGAAACCAGGCATCATGAGCAAGAGTCAGCAGAAACAACAGTTAGTAGATTCAGACCTACAAAGACCTCAAACACTGGGATTATCAGACATCGAATTTTAAATAATTTTAAAGTCTTTAATAAAATTTTATAAGGGGTATTAAAATATAAGTAAAGAGTTAGCATATATAAAAGTGGCTTTGTGGTTTTAAAAAACTTCGAGAAATGAAAAATACAATGGCTGAAATTTTGAGCTCAGCAGATGAGTTTAAAAGCAAATTGACACAATTGAAGAATGAAACACAGAAAGATGTAAAGATGACAAATATAAAACAGATTGAGATATATGGAGAATTTTGTGAAGAGATGCAACATATCTAATCATGATTACCAGAAGGAGAGAGTAGAAAGAAAAGACAGGCAATATTTTTAGAGATAAAGTCATTGGACAAGCCATTATCTCTGTGAAATTTCTATAACTAATGAAAATAAACAGCCACAGATTTAAGAATCCCAAAAAGTTCCAAGCAGGGTTAACAGATTTAGCAAATAAAAATACAGAACTCACAGTTAAATTTGAACTTCAGATAAAAATGAATACAATTTTTCATGTAAGTATACCCCCATCAATATTTGGGACATACTTAGAATGAATACTATAAATGTATTCATTTTTATCTGAAACTCAAATGTAACCGGGCATCCTGTATTTTATTTGGCAGTTCCAACACCTAGACACATCACAGTGAAACCATAAAACACCAAAGTAAAAGGAAGTTCATAAAAGCAGCCAAAGAGATAAGACAGATTGCCTCTAGGTCAATGACAATTAGACTGACATCTGACTTCTCAACAGCTACAACAGATGCGGAAACTCTGGGGAATAATGTCTTCAATATGTGGAAAGAATATAACTAGAATTTTATATCCAGAGAAAATATCCTTAAAAATTGGGCTAAAGTAAAGACATATTCAAATAAATAAAAACAACAAATTTGCCATAACCATATCCTCACTAAAACAAAATGCTGAAGAACTCCTTTAGACAGAAGATAAGTGATCACAGATGGAAGATCAGAGAAGCAAGAAAGGACGGAGAGCAAGGAAGACGGCAAATATGTGACTAAATCTAAGCAACATAGATTGACCAAATAATTAATATTATGTAGGGTTAAAACACCAAGGTATAACTAAAATACATGATAACAGTAGGATGGAAGAAGGTTGATGGAGATTTAGAAAATGCTAGCATTTGGGGGAAAGGATAATTACGATTCATTTTAAATTTTGGTTAGATAAATGGGTATGTTGACATTTCTAGAGTAATGACTAAAAGAAAAGCAATAACGTATATAACTTCCAAACTGATGATTAGAGGTAGGGAAGTAGAATGAGAAAAATAATCAACCTCCCAAATATGATAAGAAAAGACAAAAAAAAAAAAAATGCAGAAAAGACAAAACAAATACAAAAATAACTGAAAGACAGAAAAATCCAAATATATCATTGATTACCTAAATTCCCAGTCAAAAATCTGGATTTTAAAAATCCAGTTAAGTACATTTATGAGAGGTACAACTAAAACAAAAGTAGCATGATGGTTAAGTACATGGGTCAAATTGGCCAGATTATGGTGTCCTTGCTTTGGTCAAGCAAGCACTGGCCTGATTGTTACTGGGAGGATATTTCATGGATTTAAATCATCAGTCAACTGAGGTTGCATTCATCAAAGAGAGAAGTCTCATCCAATCAGTTGAAGGCCTCAAAAGGAGAGGTGATGATTTCAGCAGTCAGAGAAGAGAATTTCCATCTCTACTTTAGCCAGCCAGTTTCTCTTGGAGAATTCACTGAAAACATTCATTGGAGTTCCCAGCTTGCAGCCTGCCCTACTGAATTTGGACTTGCCCATCCTCACAGTCTCATGAGCCAATTACTATTAAAAATCTCATAATGTTTGCATTATATATGTTAGTTCTGTTTCCCTAGAGAACAACATGACTAATACAGATTTCGGTACCAGGAGTGGTTCTTGAGAGACAGAATTTTAAGGATGAGATTTCTGAGTTGGTTGTGGGGTTTTGGGAATTGGTTCTCTAACCTGATTAGATTCAAAGGCCCTAATGACTCTATTTCCAACAATCAAGATGGTATTCAGTCCACGGTATGAGTTGGCAATGGAGATACACAAAATATCACCACTGGGTGTGGCTACTCAAATGCTTAAAAGAGGCAAGGCTCTGAGTGAGCACATTTTTGACACCTTAACAGAGTTTTGTGGCATCAAAAAGTATTATAATGTTTGCCGATTGTTCCTAAATACTCTGGATACAGTTATAAAAGAAAGAGATGAGCTCAAGGCTTCAAATTCCCAACTTAAGTGCTGCATGAAGGACATGAAAGTTTTTCTGTGTGCCTTAAAGGAAAATCTTATTTTATGTAGCAGCAGACTTGAGATTTCTGAAAACCAGACCCAGAGTCTCATGCGAGTGACTGAATTACAATGTAAGTTGAATTCCCAAACGTGCAGGGTTCTGCTGTTAAAGTGAGGACATTGATTGGAAAGGAATGGAATCCTGAAAATTGGAATGGAGACATATGGGTTGAAAATAACAGTGGTGGGACATTGAAACCCTAGATTCTGATGAGTCTTTTCCAGATAAACCTATAATGGTCTTCCCTGAGGAATTAGTCATCCAACCTCCACCTGAAGAGTTTAGCCATGCTGCTCTGGATAAACCTGTAACCACCTCCCCTGAGGAAATAACCCTCACTCCTCTGCCTAAAGAGATTAATCCTTTTTCACCAGATTAAACTGCAATGGAAGTCTCTGAGGTAGTTGGCTTGCATATTCAAATTCTTCTCATGTCTCATCCTCAACACCCCTTTTTTCTTCCAGACATATAACTAGACTGAAGCTCCAAAAGGTGAGGTACAAAATGTGACCCATAAGGAGGTGCAATGAACTCCAAAAGAACTGCATGAATTATATAGACAGAATTTATATAGACAGAAATCAGGGGATATTAAGGCTGTGGGATGATGGTACAACAAATATAAAATTGGATCAGCCTGAATCTACTGATATGGGCTGTGGTAGTTTGAAGCTGCTATATACCCCAGAAAAGGCCATGTTCTTTTAATCCATTCCTGTGGGTGCAGACCTATTATAGATGGAACCTTTTATTAGGTTATTTCAGTTGAGACATGACCCACATCATTCAAGGTGGGTCTTAATCCCCTTACTGGGGTCCTTTATAAGAGGATAAAAGACACAAAGAAAAAGCCCAGAGAGCTCAGAGAAGCCCCAGAGAAGCTGAGAGACAAGGAAACGCCCACAGAAGCTGAGAAAGGAAGCAACTGAAGCCAGAAACTGAAAGCAATGAAACCAGGGAGAGAAGGAGCAGCAGACACCGGTCATGTGCCTTCCCATGTGACAAAAGTGTCCCAGATGCCAGCAGCCTTTCTTCAAAGAAAATATCGTCTTGTTGATGCCTTAATTTGGACATTTTCCTGGCCTTAGAACTGCAAATTTGTAACCTAATAAATCCCAATTATAAAAGCCAACCCATTTCTGGTATATTGCATTTTGGCAGCATTAGCAAACCAAAACATGGGCCCACTGAGCAAAGATTCTGGACACAATGTTGAAGCTGGAGGGATTAGAAAGGTCTCTAACAGTTTGTTCAGGTGATTGGCTGAAACATGGACCAAAAGGTGGCTTATATTGCCTGAAGTTGAAATGCCTGACCTTCCCTGGAATAATGTAGATGAGGGGACCCAAAGATTTAAAGAGATTGGGTAGATTTATCATGTAAGACTTGATCACCCACCCCAGCAATGTCCAGAGAACACCCCTTTTACCAGGACTATGAGGAATAAATTTGTGAGACTAGCTCCATCATCCCTGAAGAGCTCTGTGGTTGCTCCTCTCTGTAAGTCAGTATATTACTGTGGAAACTGCTGTCAGCTGAACGTGGATGCTTAAACACAATGGGGATGATCATATCCCAAGGTGGCAAAGCCAAGTGGCAGCACTTAATCGCCAAAGACAAGCTGGGCATAATGGACAGCAAACTCAAAACAGCAATCAAAAGTCTGACTCACACATGGGGTACCTAGAAGTAAAATAGATGGGCAGTCTACTAAATTCTTACTTGATCTGTATAATCAGAATTCTAGGTCATGTGAACAAAAGTCTAACTTGAATTTCAAAAACAGAGAGTCACAGCCCCTTAATCAATACCCAGACTTGAGACAGTTTACAGGCCAAGAGCCCTGAGAATGAAGGGAAGGCCCGATCCACTTGGAGAAGGACCCTGCTACACTGCCAAAATTTTATACTGTTAATCTTCCTCCCAGCCTTCCCCAAAGAGACCTTCAGCATTTTACCAGGGAACTGTGCACTGGGGAAAAGTAAATGATCAGACATTTCTGGGATTATTAGACACTAGCTCAGAAGTGATATTAATTCCAGGAGACCCAAAACATAACTGTGGGCCACCAGTCAGATGAGGGGCTTATGGAGGTCAGGTGATTGATGGAGTTTTAGCTCAGGTCCATCTCACAGTGGGTCCAGTGGGTCTCCGGACCCATTCTGTGGTTATTTCCCCAGTTCTAGAATGAATAATTGGAATAGACATACTTAGCAACTAGTAGAATCCCCATATTGGTTCCCTGACTTGTGGAGTGAGGGCTACTGCAGTAGGAAAGGCCAAGTGGAAGACACTAGAACTTCCTCTACCTAGCAAAATAGTAAATCAAAAGCAATACTACAATCTGGAGGGACTGCAGAGGTTAGTGCTACCACGAAGGACTTGAAAGATGCAGCAGTGGTGATTCCTACCACATCCCCATTTAACTTTCCCATTTTGTCTGTTCCAAAAACAGATGGCTCTTGGCAGATGACAGTGGATTATCATAAATTTAACTAGGTGGTTAAATTGCAAATTTCTAATTGCAACTGCAGTTCCAGATGTGGTATTGTTGCTTAAGCAAATTGACACATCCCTTGGTACCTGGTATGCAGCTATTGATCTACAAAATGCCTTTTTCTCAATTTCTGTTAGTAAAGACCACTAGAAACAGTTTGCTTTCAGCTGGCAAGACCAGCAACATGCCTTTACTGTCCTACCTCTGGGGTGTATCAACTCTCCAGCCCTATGTCATAACCTAGTCCACGGGGACCTTGATCATCTCTCCCTCCCACAAGACATCACACTGTCCATTACATTTGATGATATTATGTTGATTGGACCTAGTGAGCAAGAAGTAGCAACTACTCTAGACTTATTGGCAAGACATTTGCATGTCAGAGGATGGGAGATAAATCCAACAAAAATTCAGGGTCCTTTCTCCTCAGTGAAATTTCTAGGTATACAGTAGTGTGGAATATGTTGAGATATCCCATCTAAGGTGAAGGATAAGCTGTTGCATCTGGCCCCTCCTACAACCATAAAAGAAGCACAAATTCTAGTTGGCTCCTTCAGATTTTGGAGACAACATATTCCTCATTTGGGTGTGCTCCCCTGGCCCATTTACCAAATGACCCAAAAAACTGCTAATTTTGAGTATGGACTAGAACAAGAGGAGGCTCTGTGGCAGGTCCAGGCTGCTGTGCAGGCTGCTCTGCCACTTGGGCCATATGATCCAGCAGAGCCAGTGGTGCTGGAGTGTCAGTGGCAAATAGAGATGCTGTCTGGAATCTTTGGCAGGCCCTTGTCAGAGAGTCACAGCTTAAACACTGAGGATTTTGGAACAAAGCCCCAAATCCATCCTGTGCAGGTAACTACTCTCCTTTCGAGAAACAGCTTTTGGCCTGCTACTGGGCCTTAGTAGAAACCAAATGCTTAACCATGAGCCACCAAATTACCGTGAGACCTGTGTTACCCATCATGAACTGGGATGTTGTCTGACTCACCAAGCCATAAAGTTGGGCATGCACAGCAGCACTCCATCATAAAATGGAAGTGGTATATACAAGACAAGGTTCAAGCAGGCCCTACAGGCACAGAATAAGTGATATGAGGAAGTGGCCCAAGTGCTCATGGCCCCTACTCCTGCCAAGTTACCTTCTCTTTCCCACTCCACATCTATGGACTCTTGGGGAGTTCATTACAACCAGTTGACTGAGGAAGAGAAAACTCAGACCTGGTTTACAGACAGTTCTGTACAATACGCAGTTACCACCCGAAAGTGGAGAGTTGCACACTATAGCCCCTTTCTGGGACATCCCTGATGGACAGTGGTAAATGGAAATCCTCCCAGTGGGCAGAATTTCAAGCAGTGCACCTGGTTGTTCATTTTGCTTGGAAGGAGAGATGACAAGAGGTGTGTTTGTATACTGATTCATGGGCTGTGGCCAATGGTCTGGCTGGATGGTCAGGAACTTAGAAGGAACAGGACTGGAAAATTGGTGACAAATAGGTATGGGGGATATATGGATAGACCTTTCTGGGTGGGCAAAAAACATGAGGATATTTGTGTCCCAGGAGAATGCTCACCAGAGAGTGACTTCAGCAGAGGAAGATTTTATATGATATGATGACCCATTCTGTGGATACCAGCCAGCCTCTTTCCCCAGCCACTCCTGTCATTGCCCAATAGGCTCATGAATAAAGTGGCCATGGTGGTAGGGATGGCAATTATGCATGGGTTCAGCAACATGGACTTGCACTCACCAAGACTGACCTGGCTACAGCCATTGCCAGCAGCAGAGACCAACACTCAGTCCTCAATATGGTACCATTCCCCAACGTAATCAGTCTGCTACCTGGTGGCAGTTTGATTACATTGGACCACTTCCATCATGGAAGGGGCAGCATGTTGTTCTAACTAGAATAGACCCATCCTCCATATGTGGATTTTCCTTCCCTATACACAATGCTTCTGCCAAAACTACCATCCATGGACTTAATGATGCCTTTTCCACTCTCATGGTGTTCCACACAGCATTGTTTCTGATCAAGGAACCCACTTCACAGCAAAAGATGGGTGGGAATGGGCACATGCTCATGGAATTCACTGGTCTTAACATGTTCCCCATCATTCTGAAGCAGCTAGATTGATAGAACAGTGGAATGGCCTGTTAAAGACTCAACTACGGCACCAACTAGGTGGCAACACCTTGCAGGACTGGGTCAATATTCTCCAGGAGGCTGTGTAGGCTCTGAACCAGCATCCACTCATAGCTCCAGCATCATAACTCCCTATGGTGCTATTTCTCCCATAGCCAGGAATCAAGGGGTGAAAATGAGAGTGGCACCACTCACTATTACCCCTAGAGATCCACTAGAAAAAATTTTGCTTCCTGTCCCTGCAATCTTAAGCTCTGTTGGTTATAGGTCTTAGCTCTAAAAGAAGGAGCACTCCCACCAGGAGACACAACGATTCCATTGAACTGGAAGTTAAGGTTGCCACCTGGCCACTTTGGGCTTCTCAGGCCTCTGAATCAACAGGCAAAGAAGGGAATTACTGTACTGGCTGGAGTGATTGATCCTGACTACCAAGGGGAAAGAGGACTGCTACTACACAGTGGAGGTAAAGAAGAGTTTGGCTGGAATACAGGAGATCCCTTAGGGTCTCTCTTAGTACTGCCATGCCCTGTGGTTAAAATCAATGGAAAACTGCAACAACCCAATCCAGGCAGGACTACCAATGGCCAAGAAACTTTAGGAATGAAGGTTTGGGACATCCCACCAGGCAAAGAACTACGGGCAGCTGAGGTGCTTACTGAGGGTAAAGGGAATATGGAATGGGCAGTGGAAGAAGTTATAAATATGAGCCATGAGCATGTGACCAGTTACAGAAATGAGTACTGTAATGGTTATGAATATTTCTTCCTTGTTTTGTTATGAATGTGTTTGTATATATACATAAAGCAAATATCTTTATTTTCTTCCCTATATTACCCCCTTATAATATGACATAAATTGTATTAACTTCATGTTGCAGTATTTAAGTTATAGGATATCAAGTTGAAGAGTGAATATTACTCAAGGGCTTGTATCCTATTCTGGGAAAGGATAGTGTATTTACAGCTATACATGGGACAGGTGAGTACTGTCAGGTGAAAATATGACTGTTATTATTTTTAATTAGAGATTAAGTATGGTTTAAGGAGATGTATATGGCTGCCAAGTTGACAAGGGGTAGACTGTGGTGGTTAGGTTCCTGTGTCAACTTGGCCGGGTTATGGTGTCCTGACAGTTACTGTGAGGATATTTCATACATTTAAATCATCAGTAAGCTGATGGCATCCATGGATGATTACATCTACAATCAACTGATGAGTTTGCCTTCAACAATGAGAGACATCTCATCCAATCAGTTGAAGACCTTAAAAGGAGAAGTGATGATTTCAGCAGTCAGAGAAGAGAATTTCCATCTCTTCTTCAGCCAGCCAGCTTCTCCTGGGGAATTCCCAACTTGCAGCCTGCCCCGTGGAATTTGGACTTGCTTGTCCCCAGAGTCACATGAGTGAATTCCTATTAAAAAAAAATCTCATAATATTTACATTATATATACACACAGAGATATAGATATATAGATATACAGCTATATATAGATATATAGATGATATGGATATAAATATAGATATATAGATATAGATATATAGATATAGATATATCCTGTTGGTTCTGTTTTCCTAGAGAACCCTGACTAATACAAGTACCCAGAGGGGATAAAAATAAAAGAATAGAAAAAGATATTCCAGGCTAATTACCCAAATGAGAAAGGGTATTTATATTAGCATCATAAAAATGGACTTTAATGCAAAAAATATTACTAGAAATAGAGAGTCACATAGTAATAGATTCAATCCACCAAAAGAGACAATTCTAAACCTATATGCAACAAATAACATAACCTAAAAGCATTTAAGGAAAAATTGACAGAACTACAAGAAAAAATTGAAAAACTCCACCATTATTTTAGCCTAGTCTTCTCAGGATTGATAGATTATGAAGACAAAAAATTCAGTAGGCATTTAGAGAATTTGACTGACACAATTAGCAAGTTATATCTGATAAACATGTATAGAACATTGCATTCAGCATACCTCCAAGCATAGGTGAAATAATTCTTATGGACATTTCAAAGATTTGGTATCATACATTCTCTAAACACAACGCCATTAATTTATAAATCAATAAGAAAAATATAACTGGAGAAACTCTATAAGTTTCCAAATTAAACACTTCAAAAAGACTCATAGATCAAAAAAATTACAATAGGAATTAGAAAATATTTAGAGCTGAATGATAATGAAAATGTTACATATTAAAACTTGTGGGGTGCAGCTACAGCAACACTGAGAAAACAATGTATAGCCTTAAGTGATTATGTTACAAAGAATGAATGAAGAAAACCAATGAGCTAAGCATTTTACTTAAGTAACTTCAAAGAAAATAGAATGAAGGAAGCAATAAAGATAAGAGCAGAAATTAATGAAACAGACATTCTAGATAATCAACAAATCCAAAAATTGATTATTCAAAAAGATAAATAAACTTGAATTTAATTATGTGGAAGCCATCAAAGGAATCCAAATTTGAGAGTATATTAGTTTTCTATTGCTGCTGTAACAAATTACCAGAAATTGAGTGACTTAAAACAACATAAATATATTATTTTACAATTATATAGCTCAGAAATCTGACAGGGGTCTCATCAGGTTAAAATCAAGATCTATAGGGCTGTGTTTTTTCCTAGAGGCTCTATGGGAAGATCTATTTTCTCACCCATTCAGGTTGTTACATCAGAAACTAAAAAAGTGCTCCAAGAAAGATGAAGGCAGTTTAAAAAGACAGAAAGCAAATTCAAGAGGGCACCCACTGACTAAGTCAGGGACAAGATAAATAATAATAGCAGTTTATAACCCATTGAATAAAATAGGAAACCACGAAATAAATTAATAAATGACTAAATTAGAAGTTTGATGAGGAGCAGGATATTTATGGTTTCAAAGTACCACTTTATAGCTCTTTCATCTTGGGCATGTCACTTAACCTCTCTGTGCCTTAGTTTCATCCTCGGTAAAATGGGGATGAGTGCCTGCTTCACAGAGCCATTGTGCTAAATGACTTACCATGTAAAGTGCTCAGAGCAGTGCCAGGTTCCAAGCTCATCTAGAACATGCTGGCTATTCTGCACAAGTAGAACCAGCAAGACTTGCTTATCATCAGGTGGGATAAAAAAGAAGGTCAAGGATGATTCTGAAGTTTTTAGTCTTAATATCCAGAAGAAGAGAGTGGCCACTTACAGAGGTGGACAAAAGTCCCTGCTCCTTAAGTGTGGGCTGCACATAGCGACTTCCTTCCAAATACAGAATATTGAAAGGGACCAGGGGGTCACGTAACTTTAAAGTGGAGAAACGTGGTAAGCACTGTCTTAACCAAGCGATCAAGGTTACCATCACCAGGGTTACGTCTCATTGACAGCAAGTGCCCCTGATGCGATGTGATGAGAATTGCCCCTTGCCTCTGTGGTTGTCCCCCCTGAAACCCATAACCCAGTCCAATCTTGGGGAAAACATCAGAGAATCCCACATGGAGGGACTTTCTACAGATTACCTCATCAGTACTCCTCTAAACTGCCCAGGTTGTCAAAAACAAGGGAAGTCTAAGAAACTGGCACAGACCAGAGGAGGCTAAGGAGAGGTGAGCACTAAATGCAAAGCCCTGGATGGGGTCTCAGAACAGGAAAAGGACATTAGGGAAAAAACTAATGCATTGAGAAATCCACCATAGAGTTAATAGTAAAGTACCAGTTTTGGTTCCTCAGTTGTGAAAAATGTACTATACTAGTGTGAGATGTTAACAATAGGGAAAACTGGGCAACAGGTATATAGGAATTCTCTATATTTTCCTTGCAACTTTTCTTTAAATCTAAAACTATTTTAAAATAAAGCATTTATTTTAAAAATAAGGCAAGAGATAATAAAAAATATATTTACAGCCTCCCCCTCCCCAGCCCCGAGGATCTGGGGGAAGGTGCGGATGTGTTGGACATCTTCACCTGGACTGGTGTTGATGTTGTCATAAACATTGGGACTGGCAGTTTGATGTGCTGAGCCCTCGAGCATGGGACTTGCCCTTATGAAGCTCATTACCACAAAGGAGAGTCTAAAGTTGTATGTAATGGTGCCTAAGAGTCTCCCCCTGAGTACCTCTTTGTTGCTCAGATGTGGCTCTCTCTCTCTCTAACTGAGCCATCTCAACAGGTGAACTCACTTCCCTCCCCCCTACATGGGACCCGACTCCCAGGGGTGTAAATCTCCCTAGCAACGCAGAGTATGACTCCCAGGGATGAATGTGGACCCGGCATCGTGGGACTGAGAGTATCTTCTTGACCAAAAGCGGGATGCAAAATGAGACGAAATAGTTTCAGTGGCTAAGAGATTCCAAATGGAGTCGAGAGGTCACTCTGGTGGACATTCTTATGCACTATATAAATAACACCTCTTAGGCTTTAATGTATTGGAATAGCTAGAAGTGAATACCTGAAACTAGCAAACTCCAACCCAGCAGTCTGGACTCCTGAAGACAATTATATAATAATGTAGATTACAAGGGGTGACAGTGTGATTGTGAAGACCTTGTGGATCACACCCCCTTTATCTAGTGTATGGATGAGTGGAGGAATGGGGATAAAAACTAAAGGACAAATGGGGTGGGATGGGGGGATGATTTGGGTGTTCTTTTTTCACTTTTATTTTTTATTCTTGTTCTGGTTCTTTCTGATGTAAGGAAAATGTTCAGATAGATTGTGGTGATGAACACATAACAATGTTATCATACTGTGGACAGTGGATTGTATATCATGGATGATTGTATGGTGTGTGAATGTATTTCAATAAAACTGAATTTAATAAAAAAAATAAGGCAAGGTACATAACAGTAAATATGAATGGAATCATTTGTGAAATATAGAATTGTGTATATAAATACATATACATGGGTATATGCAGACATGCTAGCATAAGCACAGAATATCTCAGAAAGAGTACACTAGAAACATATAATACCAGAGGACCCTGGAGAAGAACTAGCTGCTGGAGGACAGGGAAGGAAGGACACTATTTTGAAAATGAGTGGTTAGAAAAGGAGTGGCCCAAAATAAAAATGATGAAATGTTAATATCTGTTCAATGGGTACCTAGATCACCTGCATAATTATGGTCTGTAACTTTCTGCATGTCTAAAACATTAAAATCCCAGGCTGGGGAAGACGGAAGAAGACGGTGGCATAGAGAGGAGTGGAAGCTAGTTTGTCCCCCTGGAACAAATAATAAACAACCAAGAACAACTAGCAAATAATCGGGAATTACTGCAGGGGGACAAATGTGACCGCCAACTCATCATACAACAACCTGAATTGGGAGGAATCCCCAAGATCGCAGCATAAAATCTGTAAGTAAAAACTGTGGATCCAAGCTGGGAGCCCCCTCCCGCCATGGCCTGAACTGCAAAGTCTCACAGTGCTAGAGAGCAGCACTCTCCCAGAAAGCAAATATAGCTCAGCTGAGCTCCAACTGGGGTTTTAATTAGCAAGTGTGGCTGCTCAATACAAGCTACAAATCCCCAACAAGCAGACAGAGGCTTTTGGTGATGACTGACCTTGGAGAGCTGGAGGGTGGCCGCAGACTGGCCCTGAAGGGGGTGATTTCTGTCTCTTTTTCAGCTCAGTGAAGAAAGCCTCAGCCATTTTCAGTTCCCAGCTCTCTGACCCAGACAAGGGTGGAGATAGCACAGGCAGAGAGACTATTCAAATGCTAATGACCTCTCCTCAGGGGCTGTGTCTTCCCTAAGAGAAAAAAGGTGGGGCCAAGCTCTACTACCAGCCTTCCATTCAGAACCAAACCCCAGAGCCTGGGGGAAAACAGCCACGGGCCACACCTCCTTACACCATTTGGGAGCTACATACAGGCTGACAAGTGCCACCAGCTGGGTGGAAAAGCACAGTGACTTGAGGCTCACAGGGTGTACCAGTCTTCTAAGACACACCCTCAAGGAAACTGGATACTGAATATTTCTTCTTTCTGGGACCTGAGCCTGTTCTAGTCTGGCAGAATGTGATTGGGGTAACCAAGGAAACCAGATGCCTGGACAACAGAAAACTACAACCTACACTAAGAAAAATGAAGTTATGGCCCAGAGGAACAAACTTACACTTCAACTGAGATACAGGAATTTAAACGACTAATGCTAAATCAATTCAAAAAGTTTAGGGAAGATATGGCAAAAGAGATGAAGAATATAATGAAAACACCGGGCGTACATAAGGTAGAAATCAAAAGTTCAAAAAACCAACTGGCAGAATCTATGGAAATGAAAGGCACAACACAAGAGATGAAAGACACAATGGAAACATACAACCGCAGCTCTCAAGAAGCAGAGGAAGTCACTCAGGAACTGGAAAACAAGGCACCTGAAAGCCTACACACAAAAGAACAGACAGAAAAAAGAATGGAAAAATACGAGCAACGTCTCCAGGAACTTAAGGACAAAATGAAATGCAGGAATGTACGTGTCATTGGTGTCCCAGAAGGCGAAGAGAAGGGAAAAGGGGCAGAAGCAATAACAGAGGAAATAATCAATGAAAATATCCCATCTCCTATGAAAGACATAAAATTACGGATCCAAGAAGCGCAGTGTACCCCAAACAGAATAGATCTGAATAGGCCTGTGCCAAGACACTTAATAATCAGAGTATCAAACATCAAAGGTAAAAAGAGAATCCTGAAAGCAGCAAGAGAAAAGCAATCCATCACATACAAAGGAAGCTTGATAAGACTATGTGTGGATTTCTCAATAGAAACCATGGAGGCAGGAAGGAAGTGGGGTCATATATTTAAGATACTGAAAGAGAAAAACCACCAAGCAAGAATCCTATTTCTGGCAAAACCGTCCTTCAAATATGAGGGAGAGCTTAAAATATTCTCTGACAAATAGACAATGACAGAGTTTGTGAACAAGATACCTGCTCTGCAGGAAATACTAAAGGGAGCACTACAGACAGATAGGAAAAGACAGGAGTGAGAGGTTTGGAACACAATTTTGGGTGATGGTAGCACAACAATGTAAGTACACTGAAAAAAGATGACTGTGAGTATGGTTGAAAGAGGAAGGTTAGGAGCATGTGGGACACCAGAAGGAAAGAGGAAAGATAAAGACTGGGACTGTGTAACTCAGTGCTACCTAGAGTGCTCAACGATTGTGATAAAAGGTACAAATATGTTTTTACATGAGGTGGAACAAATGAATGTCAGCACTGCAAGGTGTTAAAAATAGGGTGGGATTGGGGGAAAATACAATCAATGCAAACTAGAGACTATAATTAACAGAAACATTGTATTATGCTTCCTTTAATATAATAAAGGCAATATACCAAAGCTAAATGCACATGGGCGGTGGGACATAGGGGAAGGGTATGGGACTCCTGGCATTGGTGATGCTGTCTGACTCTTTATTCTACTTTGGATTAATGCTATCTTTCCTTTTGTTGCTTTCTAGCTGTCATGTTTTTTTCTCTCTTTTTTCTTTTTTTTTTTTTCCCTCTACTTTCTTTGACTCATTCCTTCTTTGTGGAAGAAATGGAGATGTCCTTATATAAAGAGTGGTGATGATGCTGAATACGTAAATATGTGACTATACAGGGAACCAACGATTGTTTACTTAGGATGGAATGTATGGTGTGTGAACAAAACCATCTTAAAAAAAAATGGGTTGATGAAGAAAACTTGAGGGCACTATATTGAGTGAAAAAAGACAGACACAAAAGGACAAATATTGTAGAGTCTCACTGATATGAACTAATTATAATATGTAAACTCATGACATGAAATATAAGCTACCAGGATATAGAATGAGGCTAAAGAATGGGGAGAGGTTGCTTATTATGAACAGAATGTTCAACTAGGGTGAACTTAAACATTTGGAAATGGACAGAGGTGATGGTACCATGTTGTGAGAACAACTAACAGTGCTAAATGGTGTGTGAAGGTGGTGGAAAGGGTAAGCTCAGAGTCATGCATGTCACCAGAAGGAAAGCTGGAGGTTAAAAGATGGCAATGTATAAAACAGTGAAACTTGTGGTGGACAGTGTCTGTGATTAACTGTACAAATATCAGAAATCTCTTTCACGAACTGGAACAAATGTATGACACTATAACTAGAAGTTAATAACAGAGGGGCATATAGGAAAAATATATATATACCTATTGCGAACTATATACTGCAGTTAGTAGTATTTTAACATTCTTTCTTCAACAGTAACAAATGTGCTATAGCAAAACTATGAATCAATAATGGAGAGGAGGTGGTTAGGGATATGGGAGGATTTGCGTTTCCTTTTTTTGTGTTTATTTCTTTTCTGGAGTAATGAAACTGTTCTAAAAATTAAAAAAAAATTAATTGTGGTGATAGATGGTACCATGGGCAATTGATTGTACACTTTGGATCTTTGGATAGTTGTATAGTATGTGAACAATCTCAATAAAAATAAAAAATTTAAAAAAAACCTTACTAGGTACAGAGTTTCTGTTTAGGATAATGGAAAAGTTTTGGTAATGGATGTGGTAATGGTAGCACAACATTGTGAACATAAATTAACAGCCCTGAATTATGTATTTGAATGTGGTTAAAACAGGAAATTTTAGGTTGTATATATGTTACTAGAATAAACGTTTTTTAAAAATAGGACGGTACAACACTGTGAACCCTATTGTGAACAATGGACTGTAGTTAATAGTACAATTATTAAAATGTTCTTTCATGAATTGTAACAAATGTACCACATTAACACATGGAAACAAAGTGTTAATAATAGGGTGGTATATGGGAAATCTGTGTTTTATGCATGATTTTTTCTGCAAACCTACAACTCTTCTAATAAAAGAAAAAAGTCCTGGTAAGGGAACATTAAAAAAAAAAAAAAAAAACCCAGGCAATTGGTTCTTCTTGTGCAAAGGCCCTGAGGCAGGACAAATATTAAGGAACTGACCAAAGGCCAGTGTGGCTGGAGAACAGACAGCAATGAACAGGGTGGCACAAGATGAGAGATGCAGGTAGGGACTCACCCCTGCAACCACAGACGACAACACCCTTCCCGCACATTCCAGAGGCTCCCACCGCTGCCAGCCTGGAAGCCGTTCCTTCCTCAAGCACTAACAGGGTTCCTGAGTCTGCCTCCCAAGTCACCCAATGCCAGCCCCAGCCCAGGCCCTGCTCTCTCCTGAACATGACAAGCTCATTGTTCCCTTGGCCTGACAGCCGCTTTCCCCCACAGGCAGTTCTGAGCCGACAGGTTTCCGTGGGTGGCTGCTTGGGGCGGGGTCCACAAAGGCACCTTTGTCTGGGGCACCGTCCCCAGCCAGCAGGGCAGGATCCTCACTGGAGGACAGCTTCAACCTCTGCATCGAAGAGGAGAGATCAAAGTCCCAGCCAGCCCACCGCAGCCTACAGCCCAGCCCGCGTCCTGGGAGCAGCTCTCTTGAGGCACATTTCACCCCTCAGAGGAAAGGAGGCAGAGGCTGGCACTAGCAGGAGCTGGTTGGCACTAGCTGGATACCCACCAGGAGAAGAGCAAAGCCAGGGGACGGCATTGTCTCCTACTAGGTCGGCACTTGACAGTTCACAGCAAACCACAAGGAAGGCAGGGCCAGTGCCGATAGGCTCAACAGATATGGGATCAAATCAGAAGGTGCCAAGGTAACACAGCTAGCCAGAGACAGCCTGGAATCAGAACCCAGCTCGAGCTCCCTGTCCAGTGCTCTTTCCAGGGGACCAGGAAAGCTTCCATCCCGGGAGTTTGCAGTCCGACTAATGAAGACACCCAAGTTAAAGCCCTCAACTCCACCACTTGGTAGCTGGGGTATCTTGGGTAGATGGTGACCTCTCTGACCTTGACCTTCCAAGGGTGCCAAGTGCAGAGTCTGGCATGTTGTAAATATTCAATAAATGGCAGCTGTCCTTACCAAGATGCCCTAGAAACAATCCCCTTGAGAGTTGCTATTTAACTGCAAACTCACCTATGCCACATATCATCGCATGGACTCAAACACGAGGAGGGGCGAGTGCAGTGATGGCCACAGCACCCCCTGGGGCAGGCCTGGCTGTGGTGGGCTGCTGCAGGCCTCAGGCAGGACCCTCACAGAGAGACCCCCACCCACACCCTGGGCTCATCAGCTTCACTGTGATTAGAGGCACCTACAGCCACAAAGAGACCCTGGGAGGCAGGTGGCCTGGGGCCCATCCTCACTCATAACTGGCCACTTTATACTGGCTATGTCACCTTCTCTTTCTGAGTCTCACTTTTTTTTTTTTTTCCATAAATAAAACGATGAGCCTGAATTCCATGAAATTGCAGGCCCCCTCAGAATTAACTTTCTATGGATGCATTTTATTCCCAAATGCCTACTAAAATAAATAGATAGGTTGATAGAGATGATGGATGGACAGATATTGTTCTGGTTCGCTAATGCTGCCAGAATGCAAAACACTGGAAATGGATCAGCTTTTATAAAAGGGGGTTTATTTGGTTACACAGTTACAGTCTTAAGGCCATAAAATGTCCAAGGTAATGCATCAACAATCAGGTACCTTCACTGGAGGATGGTCAATGGTGTCCGGAAAACCTCTGTTAGCTGGAAAGGCACATGGCTGGCATCTGCTTGCTCCCAGGTTGCATTTCAAAATGGTATTCTCCAAAATGTTGCTCTTGGGGCGCTTGTCCTCTCTTATCTTCTCCAGAGCAATAGTCTGCTTTCAACAGCTGTCTTCAAACTGTCTCTCATCTGCAGTTCCTCTCTCAGCTCCTGTGCTTTCTTCAAAGTGTCCCTCTTGGCTGTAGCAAGCTCGCTCCTTCTGTCTGAGCTTATATAGTGCTCCAGTAAACTAATCAAGGCCCACACTGAATGGGCGGGGCCACGTCTCCATGGAAATTATCCAATCAGAGTTATCACCTACAGTTGGGCAGGTTGCATCTCCATGGAAACACTCAATCAAAGAATTACAATGTAATCAACACTAATACATCTGCCTTCACAAGATTACATCAAAGATAGACATTTTGGGGGACATAATACATTCAAACTGGCACAGATATATAGATAGATTATATCAAATTAATGATAGATTAAAAACTGATTGGTTGTTATCGTCTTTTAAAACTGACTTCAGAAGAGTAAAGGGGAGATAAGGAAAGACTGTCATGTGTGGTGTGCAGGAAGCAGCAGTGGAAAAGGCAAATCCAGCTTCCTATGGGGCTGGTGCTCCAAGAATCAGGACAAGACCAGAGGCTCAGACCACAAATGGGCATGGGATGGAGGTCCCAGAAGGAAGGTACTTTAGTTTCCTCATTGCTCAAACAAATACCATGCAATGGCTTGGCTTAAACAACAGGGATTTATTGGCTCATGGTTTTGAGGCTCTGGAAGTCCATATCAAGTGTCATCAAGGTGATGCTTTCTTCCCGAAGATTGGCATTCTGGGCTGGATGCTGGCAATCCTTGGTCCTGGGCTCTTCTGTCACATGGCAATGCACATGGCGGCCTCTCCTGGCCTCTCCCTTGTCTTCTGGGTTCCATCAACTTTCAGCTTCTGGCTCTCCCTGTGGCTTTCTCTCTGTCTGTCATTCTGCTTATAAAGGACTCCAGTAATAGGATTAAGACCCAATGCCATTGAGTTAGGCCACATCTTAACCAAAGTAACCTCATCAGAAGGTCCTATTTATGATGGGTTCACACCTATAGGAATGGAATAAGTTTAAGAACATGTTTTTCTAGGGCTCATAGCTCCAAACCACCATGGAAGGCCTGCCTCTTGCCCCATCCCCTGTGACTTTGAGGAGACTATTAGCCGCCACCAAACCACAGGCAGCCCAGCTTCTGGCTCTGTGTGGAGTGGAATTTGTCAGAAGTCCTTCTTAGCATACTCAGGCCCATGGGAGAAAACTAGACCTGGAGAGTCAGGAGCTTTCCCCCTAAAAGAAGAGATAACTCAATTTATAATGTGAAATACAAGGCTGGTGAGTTCATTTACAACTTCAGCAAACAAAATAGTCTACAGATTAAAATGAGCAATGTAATGTCCATATTATATTGCTTACCATATTTTTCCACCGACATTTAGATTCCTGGGAGTTTAAATGATAAATGATGCACTAATCATGTGACATTTTGGAAAGTTCTCACTTCTTTATGCTTTAAAAGAGAAAGACCCCGCATGGTTTTAAGTTTAAATAAGACCTTTCCCCAACTTATGTAGTCATTAGTCTATCTTTCCAACGTGGAAAACTCCAAGATCTTCCTTCTCCAAAGGAGTAGAGAGAAAAACAAGATATTGTTCCTGCCCTCAAGAAGTCTACAGCCCACTAAGGGAAGAAAGACACTGTATCAGTTATCTATTACCACAATAATGCTGCATAACAAACAACCCCAAACCTTCAGCAGCATAGAACAATTAATGACTATTGCTCATATGTTTGGAGACACCAGAGGTACCAAAGGTAAGTTTTTCCCTTTGTGATTAGAAAAAAAAATAAATCTCCTTACTGACTTTTTGAGAGAGAAAGAGATGAGTGGATTCAATCTGCCCCCTTGATCCAAGAAGTCCCTAATCTCTCTTGAATCAGACTTTTGACAACACTCCACTGAAGACACTCTTGTCAAGGTTGCCAATGACCTCAATTCTCAGCCTCATCATCTCCTTGCCTCCCCAGCATTTGACACAGGGGACCACTCCCTCCTTAGTAAAAAGTTTTCTTCCCTTGGCTTCCAGGACATCAGGTTCTCATCACTCCCTTTTCCTCTCTGGAAGGATGTTCCTTCTCAGTCTCCTTGGCTGGTGTTTCTTCATATTCCAACCTCTAATTGTTGGGGTGCTCCGGGCAGACCCTCAGACTCTGCCCTACTCCATTTGCCCTTGCTTTCCTGACAATCCTATCTCATGTCATGACTTTAAATATCGTCTCTATGTCACTATTTAGCCTCTCCTATGAACCACAGGCTTGGACATCTAACACCCTTCTGGGCACTTCCAGCTGAGTATAAGTAGATCTCTCAAACGTGTCTAAAATCCAGCTTCCACAGCCTTCCCCAGCTCCGTAAGTGGCTACTCTATTCTTCCAGAATTGGGACTAAAAACCTTGAAATCATCCTTGACCCTTTTTTTAATCCCACCTGTTGATTAGCCAGTCTTTCTGGTTCTACCTGAGCAGAATAGCTGCCAGGTACTACACAACCTGGGTGCCTGGCACTGCTCTAAGCACTTTACATGTTGTTTTTGTTTCCTAGGCTGCTCAAAGCAAATATCAGCTTGAACAATGGGAATTTATTCACTTATGGTTAAAGTCTGGGAAAATGTCCAAATCAAGACATCATCAAGGCGGTGCTTTCTTCCTGAAGACCAACTGCCAGTGATCCTTGGCTCCTCTGTCACATGGCAAGGCACATGGTGGCATCTGCTGGTCTCTCCTTTCTCTTCTGGGTTTCATTGATTTCAGCTTCTTGCTTCCATGGCTTTCTCTCTATATGTATATATATTCACTCCCTTTATAAAGGATTAAGTCCCATCCAGAATGAAGTGGGTCACACCTTAACTGAAGGAGCTTCATCAAAAGATCCTTACATGCAATGGGTTTACATCCACAGGAATGGATTAGAGTTAAGAACATGCTTTTATGAGGTACATATGGCTTCAAACCACCATACATAGTAAGTCATTTAATCAGTCCAATGACTCTGTGAAAGAGGTATTCTTATCCCCATCTTAGAGATGACGAAACTAAGGCACAGAGACGTTGAGTGACACGCCCAAGATTAAACAGCTATATATAGAGGCAGGACTGAGAGCTGAAGCCAGGGCATGCGGCTCCAGTACCATGTGCTTTACCACCACACCAAACTGCCTTCCAAGGTTTTCTAATCACCTCCATCACCCTGGCTCTGGCCGCAGGCACCACCCTCTCTCATCAGCGTCCTTCACTGTACACCTTACAACCTATTCTCAACAGAGCAGTGGCCAGGTCTTCTATAATGTAAGTCTGGCCATGTCACACCTTTGTTCAAAGCCCTCCAGGGACAACCATCTCACTGAGTCAAAGCCGAAATGCTCACCCCGACCCACAAGGCTCCCCACGAACTGGCCTCATCCCCCGGTGCACTCCCCTTTGCACGCCCCACATCAGTCACACTGGCCCCGTCACTGTTCCCAGCACACCCAGAGGACTTTGCACCTGCTTTTCCATTTCTTCCACCTGGAGCACCCTTCCCCAGTTTCCCACAGGGCTCACCTCCTCCCTTATCAGCAGAGTCTTCCCTGAAAACCTATTTAAAATATCGCCTGCCCCCCACCACCCTGCTCCTCCTATCCCCCTTCCCTGCCTCTCCCCACCACATGATCATCGTCTAATTGATCACCTCTCCATGCCTCTCTACTGCCTATCCCCCCACTAGACAAAAACCTCCCCAAGGGCAGGGTGTGGGCTAGTTTCACTCACTGCTATATTCCCCATGCTTAGAACAGTCCCTGACACATAGGAGGCACCTAATAAATATTTATTGAATAAACGAATGAACACATGGCTAAATGAAGTTCCTCCAGGTACAACTGCAGTTCTGTGGGAGTTGAGAGGTGGCAGATTAGTCATGGCTGGGAACGGGGGCACTGTGCAGTTGGAGGGGACATCTGGGAAGGCTTCCTGGAGAAGGTGGGCTTGAACTAGGACAGCTGGCTTTGCTGAGAGAGATAAGCACAGCCATGAGCAAAAGCCTCTGCAAGAATAAGAAAAGTATTTGCACAGCCCCCTTGAGGGACTGGAGAAAAATGTGGAAATATTAAACCTCCCCACCTGGGGAATTGCTGATATTCCCATAAGCACTGGGGACTACCAATTTAATAGGCCACGCCCTCAATCTTGGGGCTTGCCCTTATGAAACTTATTCCTGCAAAGGTGAAGCTAAGCCTACTTATAATTATGCCTAAGAGTCACCCCCAGAGAACCTCTTTTGCTGCTCAGATGTGGCCTCTCTAAGCTCACAAGGCAGGTAAACTCACTGCCCTCCCCCTATGTGGGACATGACTCCCAGGGTTGTAAATCTCCCTGGCAATGTGGGACATGACTCCCGGGGATGAGCCTGGACCCGGCATTTTGCGACTGAAAAAGTTTTCTTGACCGAAAGGGGGAAGCAAAATGAAATAAAATAAAGTTTTAGTGACTGAGAGATTTCAAATGTTGTTGAGAGGTCATTCTGGAGATTATTCTTATGCATTATATAGATATCTGTGCTGGTTTGAATGTATTATGTCCCCCAGAAAAAGCCATATTCTTTGATGCAGGCTTGTGGGGCAGATGTTTTGGTGCTGATTAGATTTGCATGGAAATGCCCCCCACCCAACTGTAGGTGATAACTCTAATGAGATATTCCCATGGAGGCGTGGCCCCACCCATTCAGGGTGGGCCTTGATCAGTGGAACCATATAAATGAGCTGATGGACAGAGGGAACTCAGTGCAGCTGTGAGTGACATTTTGAAGAGGAGCTACAGCCAAGAGGGACACTTTGAAGAAAGCACAGGAGCTGCAGGTGAAAGACAGTTTGAAGACAGCCATTGAAAGCAGACTCTTGCTCTGGAGAAGCTGACAGAGGACAAATATCCCAAGTGCAACTAAGAGTGACATTTTTGAGGAACTGCAGCCTAGAGAGGAATGTCCTGGGAGAAAGCCATTTTGAAACCAGAACTTTGGAGCAGATGCCAGCCACATGTCTTCCCAGCTAATAGAGGTTTTCCAGACACCATTGGCCATCCTCCAGTGAAGGTACCCAACTGCTGATGTGTTACCTTGGACACTTTATGGCCTTAAGACTGTAACCGTGTAACCCAATAAACCCCTTTTATAAAAGCCAATCCATCTCTGGTGCTTTGCATTCTGGCAGCATTAGCAAACTAGAACAATATCCCTTTTTAGTTTTTAATGTATTGAATAGGTAGAAGGAAATACCTGAAACCATTGAGCTGCAATCCAGTAGCCTTGATTCTTGAAGATGATTGTTTAATTACATAGCTCTTAAAGTGTGACTGTGTAATTGCAAAAACCTTGTAACTGACACTCCCTTTATCCAGTGTATGGACAGATGAGTAAGAAAAAAGACAATAAATAAATAAATAATCGAGGGGGGGATAAGAAGTATGGGATGTTTTGGGTGTTCTTATTTTATTTTTATTTTTTGGATTAATGAAAATGTTCAAAAATTGATTGCAGTAATGAATGCACAAGTATATGATGAGACCATGAACCATTGATTGTACACTTCAGATGATTACCTGGTATACCAGTTTATATATTATGTCCCCCAGAAAAAGCCATGTTCTTTGATGCAATCTTGTGTGGGCAGACATATTAGTGGGGATTAAGTTGGAACGTTTGGATTAGGTTGTTTCGATGGAAATGTGCCCCCGCCAACTGTGGGTGATAACTCTGATTGGATAATTTCCATGGACGTGTGGCCCCACCCATTCAGCATGGGCCTTGATTAGTTTGCTGGAGCACCATATAAGCTCAGGCAGAAGGAGCAGGCTACTACAGCCAAGAGGGACACTTTGAAGAATGCACAGCAGCTGAGAGAGTAGCTGCAGATGAGAGACAGTTTGAAGATGGCTGTTGAAAGCAGGCTCTTGCTCTGGAGAAGCTAAGAAACAACAAACACCCCAAGAGCAACTAAGAGTGACATTTTTGAGGAACTGCAGCCTAGAGAGGAATGTCCTGGGAGAAAGCCATTTTGAAACTGGAACTTTGAAGCAGATGCCAACCGTGTGCCTTCCCAGCTAACAGAGATTTTCGGGACACCCTTGGCCATCCTCCAGTGAAGGTACCCTTTTGTAGATGGACACTTTATGGCCTTAAGACTGTAACTTTGTAACCAAATAAACCCCCTTTTATAAAAGCCAATCTATTTCTGGTGTTTTGCATTCCAGCAGCATTAGCAAACTAGAACACCTGGTATGTGAATATATCTCAATAAAAATGCATTTTAAAAAAGGCTTCTGCAAAAGAACCCCACCCTTCCACACATACACCATTTAACTAAGAAGTCAACCTCCCTTAAAAAGGAATGGTCCAGCCCATCTGCTAAGAAAAACAATAGAATCTTTTCTGAAGTGAGCTCATCCTATGTGCCTCACACTGTGCCAGAGGCTTAATGGCTTTTTTCTCATTTCACTCTCCCAACAACTCTATGATAAGTGTCCTATTATTAGTCCCAATTTACAGATAAGGAAACTGAGGTCCAAAGAGGTTAAAATACTTGGCCAAAGTCATGTGGCTGCTGAACAGTAGAGTCAAAATTCAAACTTGGGTCTTTGTAACTTCACAGCCCAGACTTTTAGCCACTCTGCTTTGGAGGCTGTGGGCATCCAGCCTCAAACCCTAGGTCAGTTTGTACAGAATGTGAGTTAGATCCATGGTAGACCCTTAGCATTTGGGGGTGGGTAGGTCTAGAGACCCTCATTAGTCCCCCAATTCATGAACAGCACTAAAATGGCCCATAAAATGCCTGCACCACCGTAAGTGGGGAGGAAAGTAAAGGTGGGCAGCAAAGGCTGGGGGGCCCCAGGGTGCTCTCCTAGATGAGTGATAAACTCCCACAGAAGGGGTCCCAGTTTGTCCTTCATCCACATTGCAAAGGACTGTACGTGTTAGACCCCTATGAATGCCCATACATAGTCAAAATCATCAATGCAAGATCTGCAAAGCTCAGCTCTGCTGCTCCTGTGAGCAATTCCAATGATACTCTAAGAGAGGGGCTGTCAGAAAAATAAGACAAAAAAATGGGACTGGATGCTGTAAGAAAACACATTATTAATGAATGGGGCACAGGGCTGTAGGAGCCCCAGGTGAGAGGGAGGTCAGGCTGGGCTGGAGTGTGTAAGGAAGGCTCCCTGGAGAAGGTATCACTTGACCTGGGTCTTGAAGGACAGTCTGAATTCTTTGTCACTGGAATGTTTTTGGCTGCAAACAATAGAAAACCTGACCAACAGTGGCTTAAGCCATGAGAACATTTATGTAGACTTAATACCAAGTTAAATTCAAAGGAAGGCAGTCCCAGGGTTGTTTTAATGACTCGAGGAGGACCCTTTTCTCTTCCTCTATGACATCCTCAGCTGATCAGCTTTCAGCTTTTATCTGCATATTTATTGTTTCATGGTAGCAATGTGGCTGCCACAGCTCCAGGCATTACATCCTCATATGACGTGGTCCAAAGCAGAGAGGACCAAATGTCCTTAAAAACAAAAAAAAAGCATGGATAAATAAATTGTGGCATATTTGTATAATGGAAAGCCAATGGACATAATAAATTAATGAAAGAATGAAGTACTGCTACCATAACAACATGGATGAATCTCACAGCCATAATGTTCAGTTGAAGAAGCCACATACAAAAGAAGACATACCAGATGATTCCATTTATACAAATTTTAAGAGCAGATAAAATTAATCTATGGTGGCAGAGTCAGAAAACTGGTTAGCTCTTTAGCTCTGGTAGGAGATATTGACTGGGAGGGGATGTGGGAGAGCCTTCTAGAGCACTGGACATCTTTTATATCTTGATCTGGATGTTAGTTACGTGGGCACACATATATGCAAAAGATCATCCAGATGTGTACAATTCAAAGTGTATGTGTTTATATCTCACCTTAAAAAAAGCAAAGCATCCAGAGGGAAGGAAAAGGGGCAAAGAGCATTCACCTCTTATGCCTCTCTTATCAGGGAGAAAAATTTGCCCAAAGGCCCCAGCAGCCTGTCCCGAATGTCTCTTGGACCAGAACTGGGTCACACGCCCACCCCGAGACTGAGCACCTGCAACGGGGGCTGAGAGTGCCAGGAGTGGCCGAGACAATCACGACACATCCCCTGGAGCTCGCACCCTACTGCTGGAACAAAACAGGGGTTCAGTTACAAAAGAAGGGCAGGGGGCATTGGGTGGGCAGCCAACAGTGTCCACCACAACCTCAGACAGCCCCGAGGAGAAGTCAAAGGCAGGCGGGGAGGGAGGCAGGGAACATAAAAGCCAGAACAGCTAACGCTTCTGCACTCGCCACACGGAAGGCGCTGGGCAAAGCACTTGCAGGGGCCCTCCTGCCTCTTCGAGATGGTGGCAAGGGAAGACGTTTGCTCAGAAATGATGAGGGAAAAAGGCTCAAAAATTATGGCCAGAAACCAACTGACCCCATCCCAACTCTGCTTCCCCACCCCAATCAACCCCCCATCAGCCCCACACCAGCTCCCCATCCTTGCCAGAGCTCAAGTGGCCCCAGGATTAACCTCCAGACAGCCGCATTTCCACTGCCAAGATCTCCAGGGGCTTCACCCTATAGGTTCCACTTTGGGGTGGGCGTGGAATAGAACCAGAAAGGTTCTTCTATCTGGAACCCAGAACACGAGACCCAGACTTGGCCAAACCAGCCACGAAAATCTGAAAAACAAAAGGAAAAACGTGCTCCCCAGATCAAGTGATCCCTCTCCAGTGTCTGGGTTTTCTCTGCTCCGTGGATTCCATCGTACTCGCTGTCTCTCATAAACATATTTCTGTGATATATACTGTAAATCTGCTTCATTTGAAATTCATAGTTAATGACCTATTCCCTCGTATTCAGGAAACAGAATAAGGTTCCGGCTTTTAAAGGCCAGGAGTTTACTAGCCAGAATATGACAAGTATTACAAAGTATAAGCCTGCTCTAAAAGCACTTAAGAAACAGTCTCCGTCAGAAATTTCAAGAATACCTTCAAATAACATCATTTATCTGCCAAGAGGCCAGGGGGGTGAGGAGTCGTGGTGGGCGGAGGGTAAATGAGCATTTGATCAAATCCATACTTTTAACTCCCCAGTGAGAGGGAATAATAAATATTTACTAACCCATTTCACTCTGGAAAGTTTCGTGTGGACACTTGTGTGGGGAATGATGTTTGTGCCCATCTCCTCCGCAAGATGCAAGCCCATCCCCTCCACCCACCAGCCCCCCGTGGCTAACAAAACACAAACTCTGCCATAATGGGAACTCTGTGATCTAAGAAGTAATTTAATCAAACGGGTATCCCTGTTTTCGGGTCGGCCCACTTAGCTGAAATCCAAAGCCAGCTCTTGAGTAATTGGGCTGCGGATGGATCGATTAGGCCCATCCACACTTTCTCATTTTCAATAGAGTCAGGGCTTAACCAGGTTAATTTTTTGTTAAACGCATTATCCAGGTACTCTCCCCTTACCAGCCCAATGATTTTGTGTCGGGCCTGAAGGATTGTAATTGCAAACCACTGAGACGCAGACTGACTGGCATGATTTACTGAGGGACATGGAGCCCAGGCCAGCCTGGAACTTGCTAGCTGCCGGTCAGAGACTGTTTTCTTCGGATCTTGTCGTGTTCAACAGCTGAGGGTCCCAAACAAGGTGACTGGGGAGAACAGGATGCTGTTTCTTTGGACACGTACTCTGTGGTTCTCGCCAAGCCTGGGATGAATGAGGGCCTCTTGGTCCATGGAACGTAAACTCAGGAGGGGCTAAGCTTCCTGGAACCAGTGTTAGCTGCTGCTGGCCATTCCCAAGTCATGCCCATTCCTTGGAAGTGTGTGACCCCCTAATATTCTACAGAGAACACTCCATGGCCTCAATTTCCAGGCCTCAGGTTTCCTCATGGCAAATGCAGGGCCCCTGCCTCAGAGCCCACTTCTTCTCCAGTCTTTTGTCCCCTCTGCTCTCTTTGGGCCTGACTCCTACAGACTTGGGGTTCCATCCACTCTGCCGTTGCCCCACCGCGGGGCCTAAGCAGTTCACCCCACATCTCCACGTCCAGGCTCCTGATTGGCTCCGTGGGTGTGATGAGGGCACCTACTCATGGGGTTACGTAAACAAAGCCCGGGAAAGAGCCCCCACAGTGCCCGACCCATGGCAAGTCTTCAACAAATGTCAACCATAGGCATTTACATTAAGAAAAGGAGCGGGAAAAGACAGGCAACCCCAAGGCCAGGAGTTTCCTAACCAGAATATGCCAGCAAACCTGCAGAAAAATTGGAACCCTCATACACTGTTGGTGGGAGTGTCAAACCGTGCAGACTCTTTGGAAACCAGTTTGGCAGTTTCTTAAAAAGTTAAATATGCATTTACATATGACTGAGCAATTCTGCTCCTAAGTTTTACCCAAGAGAGATAAAAGCATGTTTCCACACAAAAACTGGTACATAAATGTTTGTAGTGCCACAAAGACTTGTACACAAATGTTCATAGCCAAAAATTGGAAACAACCCAAGTTTCCATCAACTGGTGAATGGATACACAAAATGTGGTATATCCAAATGATGGAATATTATTTAGCCAGAAAAAGGAATGACATAATGAATGCTAAAACCTGGATGATCCTCAAAAACATGCTCATCAAAAGAAGCCAGACACAAAAGGCCACATACTGTATAATTCCATGTATGTGAAATGTCCAAAAAAAAAGCAAATCTATAGAGACAGAAAGCAAACTAGTGTTTTCCCAGGGCTGGGAGTAGGGACAAAGATTAACTATAAACAGACACCTCTTACTGAGGTTGTACGGATATTCTCAAACTATTGTGCTGGTTTGAAACTGTTATGAACTCTAGAAGAGCCTTAATCTTTTAATCCAATCTCGTTGGATGGAAACTTTTGACTGAGTGTTTCCACGGAGACGTGACTCACACAACTGTGGGTGAGACCTTTGATTAAATTATTTCCATAGAAATGTAGACCTGGCATCGTGGGACGGAGAACATCTTCTTGACCAAAAGGGGGATGTGAAAGGAAATGAAATAAGCTTCAGTGGCAGAGAGATTCCAAAAGGAGCCGAGAGGTCACTCTGGTGGGCACTCTTACGCACACTTTAGACAACCCTTTTTAGGTTCTAAAGAATTGGGGTAGCTGGTGGTGGATACCTGAAACTATCAAACTACAACCCAGAACCCATGAATCTCGAAGACAGTTGTATAAAAATGTAGCTTATGAGGGGTGACAATGGGATTGGGAAAGCCATAAGGATCACACTCCACTTTGTCTAGTTTATGGATGGATGAGTAGAAAAATAGGGGAAGGAAACAAACAGACAAAGGTACCCAGTGTTCTTTTTTACTTCAATTGCTCTTTTTCACTCTAATTATTATTCCTGTTATTTTTGTGTGTGTGCTAATGAAGGTGTCAGGGATTGATTTGGGTGATGAATGTACCACTATGTAATGGTACTGTAAACAATCGAAAGTACGATTTGTTTTGTATGACTGCATGGTATGTGAATATATCTCAATAAAATGAAGATTAAAAAAAAAAATTATTTCCATAGAGATGTAATCCCGCCTATTCCAGGTGGGTCTTAATTAGATTACTGAAGTCCTTTAAAAGATCTGAGAGACACAATTTGGAGAGAAGCTGAGATATGTAATCCAGAATTTGCCCCCAGGAGAAACTAAGAGCCAACACAGACCCAGATGCTTAGAGATGCTAAGCTAAGAGATGAAGCCCAAAGTTTGCCCTGGAGAAGCTAAGAGAGAACCCCCAGACACTTAGAGAGAAATGCCCTGGGAGAAAGAAAGAAGGATGCACAGGAACTGAGAGAGAGGAGTTAAGACAGAAGCCCAGAGACATTTTGGAGAAAAGCCATTTTGAAATCCGGGAGCAAAGCCACATGCCTTCCCAGCTGACAGAAGTGTACAGATGCCATCGGCACTCCTTCAATGAAGGTTCCTCTTATTGGTGTCTTAGTTTGAACACTTTTATGGCCTTAGAACTGTAAATTTGTAACCTAATAAATCCATTTCTGGGATTTTGCATAACGGCAGCATTACCAAAACCAGAACAACTATATTGTAGTGATGGCTGCAATTCTGTAAATTTACTAAAAAGCATCGAACCATACACTTAAAATGGGTTAATTTTATAGTATGTAAATTATGCCTCAACAAGGCTGTTAAAAAAGAGAGAACAAGAGAGACTGGGAGCCTACCACTTACAAAGAAGGCTGACACCTTAACTGGATTTGGAGTTGTCTGTCTTGCCAAGGTTAGGTTAAAACCTTATTGGGAAAGGCAATATGCCAATGCTAAATGTATATGAGAGGGGAATATAGGGGAGGAATATGGGATTCTTGGTAGTGATGTTATATGCTGTCCTTACTAGTATATTGTATTGTATGATGTTATTTTTCTTTTTATCATTTTTTTCTTATTGCTAAAAAAAAAAAACAATTTTTCTTGTAGTAATCAATATGTTCAAGTGCTGATTGTGGTGATAAATGTACAACTTTATGATGATACCATGAACAACTGATTGTACACTGTGGATAAATGTATGGTATGTGAATATAACTCCATAAATTGTAGGAAAACATATATATAGGAGTAAAAGTGTTGGAGAAAACATGGTGAGAGGGATGATGCCTCACCAATATGGACTAACTACAATGTGTAAACTCAGAATTGAACCTTAGAACATAGCCTAACGTGGACATAATAATTGTAATAGTCCCTAGATTGTAAGCTCTTACAGCAGTTAACTCTATCCCTGAATTGTAAGGCCTATCTCTAAACTTTGAGATGCTGATCCCCTAGCGTATAACCTGATTGGTCTCTGGAACAATGCATATCTCTGAGACACCTGAAACTCAGAGCTAGAGCTCGGCAGATATGAATGTCAGTATTAGTGAATACAGCCACTGTCAAAAAAAAAAAAAAAAAAAAAAAGCTGAAAAAGAGCCCAGACTTCAATTAGTGATACGAATGAAGCAGGTCTGGTTAAGACCAGGGCAAGCCAGGCTGAAGGGTAAAGGTTGAAACTGATTGTGTTTTAAAACTTCAACTTCCATATGAGACCAAAGGAAGAGATATCTATTTGGTACAGGATCTAAATTTTCTAAACGGTACAACTCTACAGTCGATTTGTTCAAACACCACAATTGCATGGAACTTTGAATAGGAAGTGAGATACAGTAGGTTAGTATAGGCTGGAGTGAAATAGTGACACATCCCAGAGTAATTTGGGCAGATAATAAAAAATATATTTACAGCCTCCCCCTCCCCAGCCCCGAGGATCTGGGGGAAGGTGCGAATGTGTTGGACATCCTCACCTGGACTGGTGTTGATGTTGTCACAAACATTGGGACTGGTGGTTTGATGTGCTGAGCCCTCAATCATGGGACTTGCCCTTATGAAGCTCGTTACTGCAAAGGAGAGTCTAAACTTGCATGTAATGGTGCCTAAGAGTCTCCCCCTGAGTACCTCTTTGTTGCTCAGATGTGGCCCTCTCTCTCTCTAACTGAGCCATCTCGACAGGTGAACTCGCTGCCCTCCCCCCTACGTGGGACCCGACTCCCAAGGGTGTAAATCTCCCTGGCAATGCAGAATATGACTCCCAGGGATGAATGTGGACCTGGCATTCTGGGACTGAGAGTATCTTCTTGACCAAAAGGGGGATGCAAAATGAGACGAAATAGTTTCAGTGGCTGAGAGATTTCAAATGGAGTCAAGAGGTCACTCTGGTGGACATTCTTATGCACTATATAGATAACACCTCTTAGGTTTTAATGTATTGGAATAGCTAGAAGTAAATACCTGAAACTAGCAAACTCCAACCCAGCAGTCTGGACTCCTGAAGACAATTATATAATAATGTAGATTACAAGGGGTGACAGTGTGATTGTGAAGACCTTGTGGATCACACCCCCTTTATCTAGTGTATGGATGAATAGAAAAATGGGGATAAAAACTAAAGGACAAATGGGGTGGGATGGGGGGATGATTTGGGTGTTCTTTTTTCACTTTTATTTTTTATTCTTGTTCTGGTTCTTTCTGATGTAGGGAAAATGTTCAGAGATAGATTGTGGTGATGAACACATGTTATCATACTGTGGACAGTTGATTGTATACCATGGATGATTGTATGGTGTGTGAATGTATTTCAATAAAACTGAATTTAATTTAAAAAAAAAAAAACCTTATTGGGACTGAAAAAACCCTAGGTGTGAATTACCTAGGACCCAGCAGCTGGCACAGTTTATAGTTTATGAGTTCTCTTTCCCTGGGAAAGTCCTCCTGGAAGAGGAGAGACTCCAGGGAGCAGCTATAGTCCCTCGCTGCCCTCTGGATGTGCAGCACGTGAAATACCCACAAAAATTCATCGCCCTGGAAACAGATCAGAAATTCTACTGCACGTGCATTGTTTGTCAAGCATCCTCTGTGTGCGTTAACATTTGCCGGGTGATGAGGGAGACAGAAAGGCCTGGAACACCCTGCCTCTGCCTTCCAGGAGCCTACAGTCTCCAACCAGGAAGGGGTGAGGCCTGGGGCACTGGGGGCAGGGAGGGGATGAGCAACCCTGCCATCCAAGTCCTTTTTGGAGTTTTCCAAGGCTAAGTCTCCTGCCTCACTGACCACACCTGGTAGGAACCTCACCTGCCCCCACTGCCCACTCACCCCCAACCTGTGTGAACTCTCCAGGCAGGAAGGGCAGGTGGGTGGCTACCCGCCCTGGCCCTGGCACCAGACTGCCTGTGTTTGACTCCTAATTCTGCCATTTGCTAACCGTGTGAGCTTGAACAAGTTCCTGAATCTGGACCTCAGTTTCTTCATCTGTAAAATGGGGATGATACTACTGGCAACCTCGTAGGCTTGATGTAAGGATTATAGGAATTCATATAAGAAAAGTGCTTAGAACAGGGCTGAGCACACAGTACGTGCCGGTGGGTATCGTTAGCTTTGTAAACCAGGGCCTCCTCCCCTGCTCCGGCTTCGAGAGGGGCCTGGCTGTTTGGTCATCAACTGCCCGGCCGCTGCTGTCTGCTTCCAGCCTGTGCACTTGGCCCCTCTGGTGAGCAGGGGGCAAGGAAGTTCCTCTATCTCAGGCCCATGCACCTGTTCCTTGCAGCAGCACTTACTGCATCTGAGACGTCACTGCCATTTGTCTGGATATTTAAGTTATGTTTTTCTCTCCACATCAAATGCAGGCTTTATCGGATCAGGGAGCCTGCCAGTTTCTGCTCACCACTGTGTCCCCATATGCCTGACTCAGGGTGTAACAAGCTCTCAATAAACATTTTTGGAAGGAAGGACAAGAGAGGTGTGGGGAGGGGCAGGGAGAGAAGGAAGAAGGAGCTACTAGCGTTTTCCAGAACAGGGCTTGGCCTGGTCCTCTCAAGATAAATGTTATCGTCACCCAACAAACCTCCGACCCTAGGCCTGGAGACTTCATGGCCAGTGTCTGAAATCATAAGACATTAAATAAAAAATTTTAAGTATAATAAGAGGAATGACCCCCAAACTGGTACCAGGCTGCTCTGTATTTCAGCTTTCTGGAGTGTAGCAGCATTGAGAAGGTATAGTAGCTGATGGGTCTCACTCTTTGAATATCATCAGGCCTAATGCCAAGCACTTTGCACAGGTTATTTAATCCTCGCAACACCCTCTGAGTGGGGGTCTATTACTGTCGCCGTTTTACAGACGGGGGGACTGAAGCCCAGAGGGTAATGTGTCCGATGCCACATGGCTAGTGAGTGGCAGAGCCAGGTTTGAACTCACAAAGTTTGACTCTGGAACCTGAGCTCCCAACCCCTTATGCAAGGCTTCCAGAAAAAGGGAAAATACACAAGGAACATTAAATGCTCGGGAACCCATCATTAGATAAAGGGTTATCCCAAAAGACTGATGTTGATATTGTAAGGAGGGGGCAGATCCAGACTGGGATTCGATGTGTGCTGATGGAGCCTCTAACCCCACCGTGCCTCGGTTTCCTTGTCCATAAACAGTAACAACATGCCTTGATCTATAACACAGCCTGGAACACAACAGGGGCTCCATAAGTGTTTGTGGTATTGTCAATTTGAGGCAGGCCCAGCCAAAGCTATGAGAACAGAAGGGTCCAGGAGACAGGCTTTCACCCAAAGAACCCACTGGCTAGGAGAGGAATCAGACAAATACACCACTACAACCCAGTAATTCCTTAGAAAATTCAAAAGTGCCTCCTTGTCCAAAATCTAAGATCTTGGCATTATTTATAATATCATAATTATATATTTATATATATAATTATGATGTATATATTTATAATTTCCTAATTAAAGTAATAATACACACATATACACAAATGAGTGCATGAAAAACTGGTGACAGCTGAAAAAGGTCTACGGATTATATCAGTCAATTTCCAGGTTGGGACGCTGTACTCTAGTTATGCAAGATGCTGCCACTGTAGAAACTGGGTGAAGGAGTATTTGGGATCTTTCTATATTATTTCCTACACTGCATATGAATTTATAAATATCTCAAAATTAAACATTTTTTAAAATGCTCTTAGAAAGAACTTTCAAAGAGAAATTGCCCTATTATGTAGGCACAAATAGGACTTTTAACTTCTCTAGTGCACTTGTAAATGCTGTCATGGACATTTCACTTACATGAAAATAAAAGTAAAATCAGACCATTTTTAGGTGTTAGGCAAACCCCTGCTTTACAAGCATCACCTCCACTCCTCACAAGAGACCTGCAAGTTGCTCTTTTTATCTCTGAATTCAATTGAGAGTTAAAATTCAATCAGAACATGGAGAAAATTGAAGCCTGGCACCGTACTTGCTGAGAAGTTATTGTCAAGGGAAAATGACAGCCCAGAGCTTGGGGGAGGTGACTGCATGGTTGTGGGATGAAAGGATACTTTTCCTCTCTCCACCTCCAACCCATCAAAAAGCTTAAAGAAGGTGAGACAGGAAAAAGCAGGCTGTGGTTGACCAGGAAGCTGCAGGGGCAGTGGGCTGGTGGAGTCAAGGCAACAGTGACTCCTGTAAAGTCAGAAAAGCCCAAAGGCCTCTGTTCCGGTTTGCTAATGCTGCCTTTTCACAAAACACCAGAAATGGATTGGCTTTTATAAAAGGAGCTTATTTGGTTACCAAGTTACAGTCTTAAGGCCGTAAAATGTCCAAGGTAAGTCACCAACAATCAGGTACCTTCACTGGAGGATGGCCAATGGCATCTGGAAAACCTCTGTTAACTGGGAAGGCACATGGCTGGTGTCTGCTCCAGAGTTCTGGTTTCAAAATGGCTTTCTCCCAGGACGTTCGTCTCTAGGCTGCAGCTCCTCAAAAATGTCACTCTTAGTTGTTCTTGGGGCGTTTGTCCTCTCTTAGTTTCTCCAGAGCAAAAGTCTGCTTTCAAAGGCCGTCTCCAAAATGTCTCTGTAAGCTTTAGCTCCTCTCTCATCTCCTGTGCATTCTTCAAGGTGTCCCTCTTGGCTGTAGCAAGCTCACTCGTTCTGTCTGAGCTTATATAGTGCCCCAGTAAACTAATCAAGGCCCATGCTGAATGGGCGGGGCCACATCTCCATGGAAATTATCTAATCAGTTATCACCCACAGTTGGGTGGGTGGCATCTCCATGGAAACACTCAATCAAAGAATTACAATCTAATCAACACTAATACGTCTGCCCACACAAGATTGCATCAAAGATAATGGCATTTAGGGGACATAATACATTCAAACTGGCACAGCCTTCATAGGGGGAAACAAGATTTTCATGAAGGTGATCCAGCCTCTGAGGAAAAGGCAGCTTTTCGTGCAATGCAATGGCTAATTTTGCCAAAAGGCAGCCATGTTCTGTGGCCTGAAAGATAATCCTTCCCTCTGCTTTTATGAGAACATTTGCCTTTATTTTTAAAAGCAACTTCCAGGGTAAATCATTGGTAAAACATACAGACCCAGCCGAGTGCGTGCTGCCTTCCCCAAGCCTTCCATCCTAATGGGGACACAAAACAACACTTAAGCATCAGAAAGATGATCCATCCTGTTCAGTCTGGGCTATTCTTACTAAGCTTGGAAAGGGAATTTACACCTTGTAGAACTATTTTCAAAAAGCTTTAAAACAAAACTGAATCGTCAGCTGGCCTGAAAAATCATTCAGGGAAAGAAAGCCTTCACTGTCACCCCTGCCCTTTGGTAAATCTGCAGGGAGAATATGGGTGGCGCTCACCAACATCTGCAAGGGGCCAGGAGCCTCCAACAGCTGGGCACGAACTTAGTGCAAGCAGAGAGCTTCGTTCCTGAGAGCCGTGTCACCAGCAGGGACACGAGGCCTCCGCTATTCGGATCTGGCGCCACCACAGCATCCCAGCCGGGGCTGCTTCCTTACTAGGGCTGGGACGTGCTGGACGAGAGTTTTTTCTTCAGTCTGTGGCATGAAAGCAGCATAAGGCTGCGCCGTTTTTATGAACCATGGTGAAGGGTCTATGGAAGGAGTATGCCGGACTCAGAAAGAGCTGGGCGGGAACAAGATGTAGTTTTAAGCACCCATGAGATCAACCCACTATCCCTTGGTGTAAAGTATCATCAGCTTCCCCTCCCCTCGGTGATCCAAGCTTGCTGGGAGAAGGAGACAAGCCCTGGGCCGCTCACCGTGTTTCCTGACGGCAGTAGGCTGTGCCATCTAATGAGAACGTGAAGTGAGGGAGACATGTGGACACCTATGTAAGCCGAAGAGCCAATTCCAGCTGGTTCTCCATCTCTCACCTTCCTAAAAACAACAGCAGTAGCTGTCACCTTGCAACCTCCCCCAAGACTGCAGAGAGGCCGGGTGATCCTGCTGGATGGGGGCTGAGGGCTCCAGCTCCGCCTCACCTGTTAGCTGCGTGGCCCTGGGCCAGTTACCTGTGCCTCAGTCTCCTCGTGTGTAAAATGTAGATGGCAACAATTGCACCTTCTCCCTGGGCTGGTATGAGGATTTAATGTGACTACCCAGGTTTGGGGTTCTTAGTCGGGGATCCCCGTACACAGCAAAAGTTCCATAAATCGGGTTGATTTACTAGCACGTTCACTGGTTCCAGGCACCCTGCTAAGTCTTGGCCTTTGCTCATTCATTAAAAGCTCACAGATCCACCCACAGGAGGTAGGGATTTTGTTTTTCTGTTTTACAGAGAAGGAAACTGAGGTCCTAAGAGATGAAGTAAATTTGGCGCCGGTCACAGGGCCTCAAAGCCGGTCAGCCCCATGGGCCAGCCCCCGCTGCACCCACAAAGCACTCCTGCCGCCCCCACGCCCCACCTCACTGGAGGGGCCTTCCCGGGGCCTCTCTGTCATTTCTACCACTCTTTCCTGTCACAGAGTCTGCTTTTACTTCTTCCTGCGACCTGGTTCCATTTATCTTAGCACAAAAGCAGCTCTATTTGGAGGCAGCTTTCAGGCCAGGCACTCCACAAGGAGTCTTGGCGTGGGCAGGGCCCCTCGGCCAGAACCACGGCCTCCCGCCAGGGCCAGCCCTGCCCCACAGCCCTGCCCACACCACCCCCTGCCCCAGCCCAGGCCTGGTGCTGCACCTCTGTCCGGTGACGAAGGGTCTGCAGTGCCTTCCCTCTCCCATAACCCAGCTACTAATTACCGTCCTCCCTACCCACACCCACCCCCGCTTCTCCCCGCAAGCAGGCTGCCGGCTTTTCAGAATTAACCAGCAAATAAAAAGCTCTTTGCTCTCAAGCAGCCGCTTTGGGCCTCCCAGCCACGTGGGCGAGCTGCATTCCCTCACTTGTCAGGTTCATTTAGAGCAGGAGGCTGGGGAGTGGAACCACTCACTGCCGGCCACATGCTGTTAAAGACGTGTTGCATGGAGACTGGGGGGGGGAGAGGTGTGTGAGTGTGCACGTGTGTGTGCACATGTGCATGTGTGTGTTTGTTTCCCAAGGCCTCCTGGTGCCATGTCCAGAGGCATTTGAGCCGAGGATTGTGTTGGTGGTTTGGGCAGGCAGGGGTTCTTGCTGCTATTGCTTCTAGAAGGGTCCATGACCACCTGAGAGAACCCAAACCTACACATCTGCTGTCCTGCCTGAGCAGGCAGTGGTGTTTGCCTGGGGGAGCAGGGAGCAGACTGTTGTCTTCCTTTGGCAAATGGAGAAACTGAGGACAGGTGTAGTGTGGAACCTCCTGGCCCCTCCACACACCCACCACTCTTGAGCATACCATGCACACCCAAGCCTCCAAAGCCTGGTGTGTTCGTTTCCTAATTACCACAAACTGGGTGGCTTAAACCAACAGAAATTTATTCTCCCACAGTTCTGGAGACCAGAAGTCTGAAGTCAAGGTGTCAGCTGGTTAATTCCTCCTGGAGGCTCTGGGGGAGAATCTGTTCCCTGCCTCTTCCCCGAGATTGTTGGTTGCCAGCAGTCCTTGGCGTTCCTTGGCTGGGAGTGCGTCTCTCCACTCTGCCTCCAGCATCATGTGGCTCTCCTCCCTGCAAGTCCCTGTGTCCCTTTGTCTTCACATGTCCTTCTTATGAAGTCATTAGTCATTGGATTTAGGGCCCATCCTGATGAACTAATTATGTCTGCAAAGACCCTTTTTCCAAATAAGGTCATGCTCTGAGGTTCCATATGGACATGAATTTTGGGGAGACGCTCTTCAGTCCCATACTCCTTCGTGCTGTGAATTTACCCTAATTCCAGCAATGCGACTGCTTTTCTGTATGACACTTGTCCTCTCTGGGGCTCAGTTTTTCCTTAGTCGTAGTCATCACTAGATTCTGGATGCCATGCACTGCTATCCCTGTGGCAGCCCGCTGCAGCAGGGGACCAAGAAATGAGCATCCCCATTTTACAGATGAAGGAACCGAGGCTTGGCGAGATTAAATAATTAACTTTTACACACATCCGTGATGGTTTCCTTGGGATAGAATCACAGAAATGTAACAGCTGGCCTGAAGGCTTCTAACGCATTTTACCAAAGGCCTTCCAGAAATATCGAACCAACTTATGCTCCCACCAGCACATTTCCCCCCTGTTTGAAAAACCCCAGTCCCACCATCCTGAGGGCCTTTCGTCCCAAAATCAAGCCTTTGTGAATTCTTCCAGAGCTCTCAAGGTGGAAGAGCCCTCCTGGTGACCAGCCCTCCTCCCCCGTGCACACATGTGGACATGGACAGTGGACCCAAGCTGTGTACACAGGTGAGTAGGTGACAAATGAGTTCTACTGAGGTCATTTAACAGATTAGGGCCCAGTACTGTGGGGCCCTCCCCCAGAGCACTTTCCCAACCCAGTCAAGAGAGCTGACAAAACCCAAACAGGCGAAGGTGATGTTGACACAAACGCCCAAGGTCCTCAAGATCCTGGGGAGAGGGCCAGGGCTTCCAGAAGGTAGCGATGGGCAGGAAGGATCGATGGGCAAGACTGTAATCAGCCAAAGTACAAGGTCTTCCAGGTGAGAGGGGGCTGCTGGTTCCCTCCAGTTCTACTTTACAAAATAATTCAAACTGCAAAGCAAGAAACATCCCCCTCTCACTCCAGAGGCAACACGCTGCCCAATTCCCATCTTGGCACCTCCCAGAGAGCCTTTCGAGCTGGAGCAGCTCTGCAAAATATTTTCCAAACTCCTTAGCCCTGCAAAAGTCCAATTTTGCTTGCAAAATTTCCCCTGGCCCTACCAACCCTCTTAAAGCCGCCCCTCCTTTCATCCCATCCATCCCCCAGGGACTTCCCAGCCTCTTCCACATCACCTGGTGGAGAGAAGTTTCAAGCATTTGCTGCCTTCAGCAAAGAGCCTGAACTTCATTTTGGACTTGGTGTGTCGAAGGAACATTTGCTCAGGTTAGCAAATGTCCCTGCCCCCCAGCCACCACCACCCTGCCTGATTTTCATTAGCATCTTCTGTTTTCTTTTAGCCCCTGTACCTGGGAGAGATTTCATGTCCACAGCCCAGTGCCAGGACGTGCCCTGCCTGGCTCTGAGTCCCACCCAAGAGCAAAGACAAAGCTGTCGGCAGTCCAGGGGAGCCGCCTTGATTTACAGTCAAGCGTATGTTCCGCAAATTGTATTTTATTTCCCCAGAAACACATGAAAAACTTGGCTCTTTGATTTTGCTGACACAGACTTTTTTCTTTTCTTTGCTTTGCTTTTTTCCATTATTCCTCCCTCCAAAGCTGCCCTCCCCCCACCAAGCACCAGTACATAAACGAAAAGCTGCCGGTGTAGAGGCAGGGAGATTGGACAAACTGACTCATCTTGAAAATAATTTTCCTTCTGAATCTGCAGCTCCTCAAGATTCCACACCATCAGGTATCACACCTCAAGGACAGAAAGAGGCAGTCGCTGGCTCCCTGACTTGTCCTTGCTATGCATTCAGGAAAAATCAGGGGAACGGCTTACTCCGAGAGATTCGGAAGATTTCGACAGAATCTGTAGCCCCATACCCCTCCTGAGGAGTTGAAGCCCTGCGGTGGAATCTACAACCAGCCTGCCAACACAATTCTCACCAATGTCCCCACTCCTTCACCAACCCATTCTCCCCAACTCCACCGAGACCCAAGTCAGAGGCATTTGATGCACTCCAAATAAGAACGTCGTCCCCTTGCCCCCATCCACACAGACCCCCTCAGGACAACCCTACCATTCTCCATAGCACAGAAACTTTGGCAGCAGCAAAGCCAATGAGCCACAAAATTCTCCCAAGGTAAGGATGCCTACACGGTTTGTCCCAGTTTGCTGCAGAAATGTTCACCATCTAAGTGGGCTGTTTAGATTTTGGAGTCTTGTAGCAGGGGAGAGGGAGGTGTGGGTAGTTTCGTGAAGCTTTGAGTCCGGGGACAAGGATGGCCAGCTGAAATGGAGGTATAGAAATCTGATTAGGACATGTCCCATGTCACAGAAGGAACTCACCACCTTAACCAGGGCCTTGTCGGCTGCCAGATTTCACATCCATCCCAGGCGGCCGGGTGATCTCTGAGAACCTTAATGATGTGCAGGATTGGGAAAGGGTTGGGCAATGTGGAATCTGGTGGGAATCTAAAGTGTCCCCTGCCCCACCCCATCTCCAGCATCCTACTCAGGTCTACAGGGGAGAAGGGAAACCTAATTAAAGAGCTCTGAGGGTTTAGTGATGGTGGTAATAATAATATCCTGCCTCTGCTGGTGTCTTTTTTCTTCCTGAGAGCCCTAACCATTTTCACAAAGACTCTTGGTTGTTGGACATTTCTGCAAAGGTACAAAGTGACAGGAACTGCATCATCGAGTTCTATAATGAAGTTCAAGCCCAGAGAGGTTAAGTCATTTATCCAAGTTCACGCAGCATGATAAAATAAAAACTGAGATACATACCCAAAAGAATTGAAAGCAGGTGTTCAAACATAAATGTATTCACAGATATTCATAGGAGCTGTACTCACAAAAGCCAAAGGAGGACCTAACCCAGATGTCCATCAGCAGACGAGTGGATAAACAAAATGTGGCTCACCTGTACAATGGAATATGATTCAGCTATAAAAAGGAATGAAGTACTGATTCATGCTATAACATCAATGAACCTTTAAAAATATTATGCTAAGTTAAAGAAGCAAGACATGCAAGGCCACATGCTATATGATTCCATGTATTTGAAATGTCCAGAAAAGGCAAATCGATGGAGATGAGAAAGCAGGTTAGTGATTGCCGGAGACTGGGGGGAAGGGGACTAGAGAGAGAATGCCTAATGGGTAGGGGGTCTGTTTTTGGAGTGATAAGAAACTTCTGGAACCTTGAGAATGTACTTCATGCCACTGAATTGTACACTTTATTTTAAATGATGACAAGGGTAAAATTTTTGTGTGTATTTTATTACAATAAAAAAATTTTAAAGAAATAAACTGAAAGAGGCAGGTTATTTAAAAATTAAATGTACACCTAAAATACAGCTCAGTCATTCCACTCCCAGGTATTCACCCAAGAAAAATGAAAGCATATGTCCACATAAAAACTTGTACCCAAATATTCATAGCAGCATTATTTATCATGTCCAAAAACTAGCAAAAAACTGAAATGTCCATCAATAGGTGAAGGGATAAACAACTTGTGATCTTTCCATATAATGGAATACTACTCAGCAATAAAAAGAACCAAATTGCTGATACAGACAACAGTGAGGAAGAATCTCAAAACCATTATACTAAGTGAAGGAAGCCAGTCATCCCCCTCCCCCTGCAACCCCAAAAGAGTACCTACTATGGGCTCTACAAAATTCTAGAAAAAACAAGCTAATTGATAGTGACAGAAAACAGATCAGTAGTGGCCTGGGGATGGGAGGGATGGATTACAAAGGACACGAGGGAACTTTTAGGGGTGACAGATATGTTCACTCTCTCGATTGTGGTGATGTTTTCGCAGGTGTATGCATACATTAAAAAGCCTCGTGTTGTGCACTTTAAATATGTGCAGTTTATTATATTTCAATTAGACCTCAATAAAGCTGTAAAATTTTTAAATTAAAAAATATTTAATTAAAAAAAAAAGTGGGAAGACAAGACAAAGAGGAAACAGAAGTAGGAAAACAAGGCGGGGCCAGGGATGGAGTTAGTGTGCAGAACATAAACTGTGTGACTTGCTAGAGGCAGGATACAAATTCATCTCTAAGGAAAAAAGGAAAAAAAATGATTGAGAACATGATTCACGGCATCCAGGAGCCAGAATTGGATGGGTTGTTTAGGAAAACCCTGGCAGGTCCAGATTCTGAGCCCCTGAAGCTGTTTATCTCATGGTTTCTCTGGAACATAATAATGCACATGCATCCTCGATAAGATTCCAAATGGTTAGTGCAGGCGGAGGCAGCAATGTGCTGATAAATGCTTAGCTACTGGCTCTTGGGATGGGGGGAGCCCTGGTTTGTAGTGTTTTCCGGTTTCCGTGGTGTCAATACAATTTCAGGCTACTAATGAGAAGGTACCAATGCAGAACTGGGGAGCCTGCACAGTAGCAAGCTGTCCCATAGCCTTCCCACCACCCAGATATGACAGACGCAAATGAACTCAAGAGCACAGATCATAACAAATGGTAAGAAAATAACGAGGATGTGGTGAGTTTTGAATATTTATTGGCTTTGTTTTTATACAATTTAATTGTAAGCTTATATAATTTAATTTTTAATAATGGCCAGCTCATGAAGTCCTTGAAGATTTAACAATTGGCTCTCACAATTGGGTGTGAGCCAGCTCCAGCGCATCACAGGACCGAAGAAGCTAGAGGCTGTGACTGAAGCTAGAGGCTGTGACTAAATCCAAAGTCCCCGCAAGTTCCAAGGGTCATGCGGTTGGAGGTGATGACCAGAGTGGGAGGCAGGAGAGGATGGCTGATAAAACAGCAAATGTGTAAGGAAAGCTTCCTCTGGACCAGGCACTGTTCTGGGCCCTTTGGCTCCCTGAATCCTCACCACAGCCCTGTGGCATAAGAATCATTCTTAGCTATCATCTACAGTCTATCATTTGACAGATGAGGAAACTGAGGCACAGAGAGATTAGGAACCAAAGCATGTAAGAGTCAGGGCTGGGGCTTGGACCCAGGCAGGGCAGTTGCCCCCTGCTTCTGGGGAGGCAGCCCTCTCCACCCTGGGCAGCCTGGCACAACCCTGGAACTGTTGGCAGCTGGGGGCAGCGGTATTGTTGAACAGTGTGATTTTTATCTTGACAAGTGGCCTTTTCACAATTGCTATTTCCCCTCCACAGCCCAAAGCGGAAATGAGAAGGAGAGAAAAAAGAAAGAGGGCGACAGCAGGGCCTGATGGATGTGCCCGGCTGGATTACACCCTGAAACCAAAAATCCATTCTCTTTTGTCTGCACAAACAATGTGTGCAAAAGGCAGGCAGGAAGCAAAGGCAAAGCCAGCCTCTCCCCTGACAGATCTCCGGGTACCCACATGGCACCCTCCTTCCCCAGGGAGCCAGTGGGGCGCAGAGTGGGGGCAGGTGCAGAGGTTCCTTGCAGACGGTGAGGTCAGGGAGGAGTGGAGCAGGTAGCATGACAACCCCATGAGACTGGAATGGGAGTCGAGGTGGGGGACCCAAAATGCCACAGGCAGACAGGCTGCACCTCACCCCCCAGCAGAGATGTGTTCAGGCTGCAGGGAAGCTCTTTGGCTCACCAGACCCCACCCTTCCCACTATAAACGACCTGGAAAGAGACTCAGGAAAAACATTTCCTAACTGGCCTCAAATCCCGCAAGTAACCCAGATCAATATACCCTAAAACCCAGCCTCAACCTCCCAGGTGACGAGACCCCAACATTGACACCAAATAAGGGGACTGGGGGCCAACAACCTAGTCAATTTGATTTTGAAACGTTGTCTGTGCTCCTCCTATAAGGGATACCTGTCCAGGGAACACAGAGGTGTGCTCCAACGTCTTCAAAGGGCTTGCAGGAATGAGCCCGCCACACCCAAAGTGTAAGGCAGGCAGGCTGTCTCACACACAGGTCAGGCAGGATGGCCTCAACGGGCTGGCATGAGGACAATAATAATATTAATTAAAAAGCTAACATTTATCAATCATTGACTTTGGGCCAGGCACACAAAGGGATTATCTCATTCAATTCCCCATCAGCCCCATGACCCAGGCATTCTGCTAACCCCTATTTTACTGATGAGAAAATGAGGCCCACAGCTGGTAAATGGCAGAGCAAGGATTTGAACCCAGCAGCCTGGGTGTAGAAAGCAAATACCAACAAGGCTGGGGGGTTGGAGGCCTGGAGGTCAGGGCCAGTCAGGGGGCATTTGGGCAGTTTGTTTGGAGCAGGAGGAATCTGCTTGGAGACAAAGCAAGGCCCCTTGCCCCTACCCTGTGACCTGTTACTTGAGAACCCTAAGTATCCATCTCTCTGTTGACATAATAGCCGAAGGTGGTTCTAAATTGGGCAAAGCCAACCTAACGGGGAGTGGAGGCAGCTCAGAGTGGGGAAAGCAGCCAGAAACAGAGCCCGTGGTGAGCAGTGAAGATCCAAGCTCCACCCTGGTGGAGAGACGCAAGCCCCAGAGTCAGGCTGAGGTTGTCTCCTGGCTCAGCCGCCTGGCCGGAAGTGCCAGGCGGTGCCCGGAAAGCCCTTAGCCCAGCGCCTGCACACTGCAAGCCCTCGATAGATGTCAGCCGCCACCAGCTGCATGAATGAATCCCACACCCTCACTCATGCTGACAAAGCATTGCTCTTGGAGCCACCACTGTGGGCATCTTTTGCTGCGTTTGGCAACTCAGCCTCCGCCGGTAACCTGTGGCTCCCCCGTAACTCGGCCCATAAATCCTCACCCCACACCGCCAGCCTGTCAGTCAGTCCCTGGAAAATCCTGCTTAATTTACGAGCTTGAAAAGCCCAGGTTCACTGTGACAAGGGAAGAGAGGGATCGTGTTGCCCAGCGGGGACCCGTTTTCAGAAGCCATAAACCACGCTGGTGGCAGCGCCAGGACAGGCCAAGGGCGCTTGTCAGGTGGTTTGCTCTCCGGCTAATGTCTGCGATGAGGAGACAGTCGCTGCTCGAGAACCCCTGGCAGGGCCTTGGGGACCCACTAGTGAAGCTTTAAATCTGTCACAGGAGATGAGAGGAGACACCTCTTTTTCATCTGCTTTTTTGGGGGTCCTAATCCCCACCCTTTTCTTTTTTCACTCTTGTTCCTTTTGGTTTGTTCTACCTCGGCAGGCAAGATTGCACCATGACGTCCTGAACACACACATCGAATTCTAACTTCGGGCGAGGGGAGTGACAGCCACCGCATTTCCCAATCTTTTTTATTGTATTTGGAACAATAGTCTGCTGTGTTCCAAAGCACACAGGCTCATCTGGGCTGGGACCAAGCAGAAGGAATGGGGAAGTCTGGGGTGGCAGTGGCTGTGGTGATGGGGGCGTCAGCAGAGAGAAGCTCACTGAGGGGCAGGGTCCAATCCGGAGGCAACCATGGGGAAGTCAGGGGTTGTTCATGTCTCCACTGGCCCTGCCAACCTCAGTGTGGTCTGCTCCAAAACCCCCTTGACTCCTCTATCCCTGCACCCCAACCCCCAACCACAGGTTCATTAAATGGTCATTGAAAGATAGAGCTGGGACTAGTCCTCTTGGTTTGTCCTGGAGCAAAAAAGAACTTGACTCTTAACTAGGTAGTGATCTCAAATTGTCAAAAGGTGGTGCCTTTATTTGGTCTAAACTGTGTGTGTGTGTGTGTGTGTGTGTGTGTAAGGGAGAGGGAGAGGAAGGGAATTAAGGGCTAAAGGGGGTATTATATGAATTATCCATTGGCACAAGGAAAGAAAGATCTGGCATCTCTTGGCAGGCTATGAATGCCCTTTAATTAAGTAATAAATTTGGAATTAGGGAAATGAGCATTGGTAAAGAAACACTTGAGTTTAATTACCCATTCATCTGTCTGGCTGGGTCAGGACACTTCTGGTCACTGTTGCCAAGACACACCAGCACATGGGCACTCGGACAGAGGCCGCCCAAGCACCGATTTCAGTTTGGTTCCAGCTCTTTCCATATCGACAGAGAGACAGAGGCAGAGAGGCAGTGGCGGCACAGGGTAACAAGCTATAATTCTATCAAAGAGCTCTGGTGACACTCTAAACCACCAGACATGGTCAGAGTGGTTTGTCACCAGAGCCCCAGTGGAATTGACTCAGAGGCATTGTTGCAGATTTTTCCAACATGAGGCCAAAAAGAAAGAGCCTGTGTGTGTTCAAAACGCCTGCTCTCTGTTCTCTCGAGCACTATTCTGCTGTTTGGGAGCAAACCTGGTGGTATTGATCCCGAGTCTGACTCCGCACCGTGGCATTGAGAGAGGCTGTCAGCAGAACCGAAGCACCATCTGCAAGTCCACCACAGATCCAAGGCCCTGCCGGAGAGAGAAGCTGGTGCCAGGGGGCAGGCTACAAACTGGGAGCCAAAGGCTTCAGGATTCTATTTCTATTTCTATTTCTATTTCTATTTCTATTTCTATTTCTATTTCTATTTCTATTTCTGTGTCCTCGGCAGAGCTGAAAAGACCTGAGGGCCCTGGGACTAAGTGCTGAGCTCAGGGCTCCTGGGTCGGCTCTGCAAAAGCTACTCACAAGACTCTCACAAGGCCCAAAGGCCAAAAAACAGTTGGTGGGAGCTGGGAGGAAGGAGGGATCATGATCGATGCGAGGTGGGAGCTCTGGCTGCTCGTCGCATTATAGGCCTCTGGGTTCCTAGAGCATTTCCAGAATCCAAGAGGACAGTGTAAGGAGACCAGAAAGGTGCCCCCAGGGGTGGCTGAGGAGCTATCCCCGACCTCCCCCAGGTATCCATCCTCAGTCACCTGTTTCCAGGGCTTTCTCTCTACGGGGTGCATGGGGAGGTATGCTTATGGGATGGGCCAAATCTTTCCTGCCTTGGTCTGATACCTAAAATCTGTTCTTACAAACATCTCTCTTCACCAGGCAGCCTTGCAACGTGTCAAGAATAGATGAATCAGAAAGAGCAAAAGAGATTGCCTTCAAAATATTCTTGACTTCAAAAAGTTAAGGCAAAGAAAGCAGTTGGCAAAGGATGGTTCCGGTTTGTCCAAATCCAGGGCCTTTGAAAAATATCTTGAGACCTTTCACCAAACCCAGAGTGAAGCCAGCAGGGCCCCGGCTCTGGTCTTTACGGGTTATTTGCAGCTTGTTTCTTTCCAGTGCAATTTTCTTCTATCTGCGTGCTAAGTTCTTCTGACCCAGCCTGATTTCTGCAGCTGTTATGCACAACACTTTGCCTTTGCAACCTGACAGGCATTTGGAAACAGCCCTGGCAGGAGTCTGGAATGCGGGGGCCCTGGTTCCAGTCCCTGCCCCCAGCAACCCTGGCCCGTGATCTGCATGCCCCAGAGGCATCCAGAACGTTGCCAAGGGGCAGCACGCACGCAGGGCACAGCAAGTCAGCATTCTTCCAGGTTGGACCCAGCCAGGCTGGCAAAGCCCTGCCCACCTGGGCCAGGCCTCTACAAGAGAAGCATCTTAGAAGGCCGAATGCCATGTGGTACCCAAACTCGGACAAGAAGGGAGGCAGAGCAGGTGGCAGGAGTGCAGGGAGAGGGTAAGGTGGAGCCCAGGGCCATGGAGAGGAGCCTCAACCCTTAGGCAAAGCTGGCAAAGCAGATGGCTTCATGGCTGAGCCCGTGGACTAGGGCAGCCAACAGAGCTGTGCTCAAAACCCAGCCCTGCCACTCACAGCCACGCGATCTGGAGCATAAACCTCGGAGCCTGTGCTTTCTTGTCTGTGGAGCAACGGCAACCACAAACCCCTCTTAGAGAGCTCTTGGGCACATGAAATGAGCTGATGTGTGTGAAGTTTCCTTCATGTAAGTGGACTGGATCTTTAGGTCCCTTCTGTAACCTCTCCATCTTTTCTAAGTTTCTTGATTTTCTCACCCCTGTCTTCATCCACCTTCTGTTAAAACTATCCGTTTCAGGCATGAGCCTGATCCTGGCATCGAGGGATTGAGAGTGACTTTTTGACCAAAAAGGGGAAAAGAAAGGCAAGAAAATAAGGTTTTAGTGGCTGAGAGAATTCAAATAGAGTCAAGAGGCTGTCCTGGAGGTTACTCCTATGCAACCTTCAGCTAGATATGCCAAATGGCCACAATAGATAAGCCCAAATTAATAGTAGTCCCGAAAAACTTAAAGAATACCCTGATCCCTATCCAAGAATCTGTAAAAGTTTCACTCACCAAGTTTATTATTTAGAAACTTAAATCCTTAAGAGTGTTCCTATGCCAGCTAAGTCCCAAGACCCAGAGGCAATAGCCTCTTCAAGAACATCAACTAGATGTGCCCCCTTTGCTCATAAAGTTGACACCCTTTTTCAACATGGACAGGTTAGGGTGGTCACTGCCTAGCCATCCCTGAAGTGATTAACTAGAGGAAGGGGTAGCAACAGACAAGATAGAATTTAACAAAGGATTATGAATACTGAATCTTTATACAGTTTTCTTTTTCTTAGTTGCTAGGGTATTAGAATAGCTAGAAGGAAAGAATTGAAATGGTGGAACTGTAACCCATAGTATCCTTTGAAATTTGTTCTATAGTTACTTGTTAAATTGTAATTTGAAAGCTATACTGTTTTGTATATATGCTATATTTCACAATAAGGAAATAACTGAAACTATAGTACTGTAACTCATAAGAACTTTGGAAATTTCCTATATATCTACTTGTTAAATCATACTTTGAAAGATATTAGCTTTTTGTATATATGTTATATTTCATAATAAGGAAGTAACTGAGACTGTAGAACTGTTGCCTTTGAAATTTCTTTGAAATTTGCTCTCTAACTACTTGTTAAATTGCACTTGAAAAGATATCACTTCTATGGATATATGTTATATTCTACAATAAAAAATATGATTTAAAGAAAACTGTATCCATGTGTGCAGCTCTCCTGGCCTCACATCATCCCCCCATGGACCTGCCCATCCACTAAACAACCACTGCAGATCCGCAGACATGCGGGGCCATCAGCATCCACGTTCTACCTTCACCCACAGGAGCTGAAGGTCACCCACTGGGGGCAAGTTCTCCAGAACCTTCCAAGAGGTTAACTCAATAAGTAAATAAATCCCCCATGAATGTCTGCAGACTCCTCTGACCCTAGCAGCCTTCCAGGTAATGTGCTTCTAAAAGCCACACAGCCATTCTGGGAAGGGAAGAAGAGGGTGTGGGGCTATGAAAGGAGCCAATGACCAATTCCTCTCGCCCTACAAGTGACAGCCCTACTCTACTTTCACCACCCACCTCCTGAAAAGAATGGATGGCGGACACTGAGACCTCCTGGGGAAGTGTTTCCCCAAGAGTATCCATACACTCTTTTCTTATTATCTCAGCTTTGTACACCCGTCAACACTTTCCAAGACAACAGACATAAAACATCAAGGAAGAAGAAAGCCATGTGCTCCCAGGATATTCATTTCCAGATGCCCTGGTGTGGTCCTTGCGGTCCTTGCCCAGCCGACGGCAAGACGCAGGTACATGTGTTCTGAATTCCAGCCAGTGCTGACATAGCACTCAGGCATTTACAAAAGTTTGCTAGAGAAAAAACCTATGTCTTGATGAACTTGCCTTTGATGTCTCCGCCCCGTGTCTCTCGGATGCTCAGGCTGATGCCCCAGCCCGGCTCTGCCATGCGTGGACACAGCTTCTGGCTCCTCCTGCTAAAGACCTCGACTTAACTTAATGGACTAAACAGGGAATGATTTCCATATGATTAATTAATTAGGGTCTGTTCTAGTTTGCTAATGCTGCAGAATGCAAAACACCAGAGATGGATTGGCTTTTATAAAAAGGGGGTTTATTTGGCTACACAGTTACTGTCTTAAGGCCATAAAGTGTCCATCAACAAAGTGTACCTTCACTGGAGGATGGCCAATGGTGTCCAGAAAACCTCTGTTAGCTGGGAAGGCACGTGGCTGGCGTCTGCTCCAAAGTTCTGGTTTCAAAATGGCTTTCTCCCAGGAAGTTCCTCTCTAGCAAGCTTGCTCCTCTTCAAAACATCACCCACAGCTGCACTGAGTTCCTTCGAGTTCAGCTCATTTATATGGCTCCACTGATCAAGGCCCACCCAGAATGGGTGGGCCATGCCTCCATGGCAATATCTCATCAGAGTCATCACCCACAGCTGGGTGGGGCACATTTCAAGCAAATCTGATCAGCACCAAAACGTCTGCCCCACAAGACTACGTCAAAGATAATGGCATTTGGGGGACACAATACATTCAAACTGACACAGGGTCCTACTAGAAAGGATAATAATATGATGACTTAAATAAGACTGTGAGGCCCAGTTGCCAGTCTATAAAAAGAATACCAAGAATAGCACATTAGAAACACATTCAAGACAGGAGGAAATGTGGAGCAGTGGAATCAGCGCTGACTAATGCCAGGCTTAGTTCAGAGTGTTCAATTCCAGGGGTGGCAGATTGACCTGGGATAATTAACCTAACTTCTCTGAGCTGCCTCCTCCTTTACAAAGGCAGAAGGATTGATGTGTGCGAATCAGGGCTGTTGTGGAAATTCAATAGATGCAATGTATGAAAAGTGCCTGGGACAAAATAGGCTTAAAATATGTGGAAAATGCTCAAGAAATTCCAGCACAGTAGCTGGTAGTAAAACTAGAAATAAGTGGAAAGAGCACTGCCAAACGTGGTCCTTTCCCTTTTATTGGCAAGCATCTTCTTTTACTGTAGTTTTCATCTACACAGCACTCAGCTCAAGTCTTTTGAAGGTAAAACTGGGATGAAAGTTTTAAATAAATGTGGAGTTCTGATAGCAATCATTTTAGCTGATAACACATGAACCAGGTGATTCTAGCTAGTGGATTTGCTGGTTGGTGTTGGTGTGTGTTGATGTTAGCATGTTAGTGCCCCTCTCTGTGCTTCTCCCAGGCCTCTCGCCTGCCCTTAACTGTCACACCATGCACACACACACACACACACATGAGGCCATTTCACTACCCACTTGGCTTCCTCATTCCTCTGCTCAACTGTCCTGGGGCTGGTAGCCCAGCCCCTCACAGCCTTGCTGCATAATCTCTACATTGAAATCTAAACCTTTCCCTGTAAAGGGTAGTAAATATTCTAGGCTTTGCCAGCCATTCAGTCTCCCTCACAACTAGTTAACTCTGCCTTTGTAGTGTGAAAGCAGCCATACATAGACAATATGCATATGGGCGTAGCCATGTTCCAATAAAACTTTATTTACAAAAATAGGTGCTGGGCCAAGTTTGGTCTGAGCCTCTAGATAGTTCTCAAGTGTTGGTGGATTATGATGGTGAATATGCTGAATCTACGAGCTCACTTTCTGTTCTGACTGGGGTTTTTCATACTTTAACCCTAAGTCCTGATTAACAGGGGACATTTCAGACACTGGGGAAAGTCCAGTAAAAAAGATAGGTGAGACATGGGTCCCTTTCAGTGTCCCTCAGCCACGACACCTGTCCCCAAAGCCCCCCCCCCACCCTGTCAGTCTTTATTGCTGGCATCCTCAGATTGCAGAAAGACCCCAGGTTTTCCTAGCTCAGTAGTTCTAAAGCTTGAGAATACTTCGGAATCATCTGGAGGGTGCTGCGCCTCGCTCCCAGAGTTGCTGATTCAGTAGATCTGGGGAGAGACCAGAGGATTTGCATTTCTAACAAGATCCTGGGTGATGCTGAGGTAGCTGTGCCAGGAACGACACTTTGAGAACCACAGTACTGAAAGTTAAAAACCTGAAGGTATACTGCCACCTAGTGAGTAAGTCCTAGTAGTGCCCTGTGCCAACTTCATTTGATATTGAAGTGTGCAAAAAATTACACATCTTTTGTCATGGAGAAGAATCAAATTCACAGAGTCAATTTGCCATTCATTTACTTGGGATCCCATAGCCATAATTTAAGTGTCTTTAAAGAAATAAAGTGTCACATTAGTTACAATAAGAAGGCTGTGGTTTTCAGTCAACTTAAACCAGAAACAGATTATTTTCCACCAGGGGAAAACACTTTAAATACCTAAAGAGAATAAAACCACTTTGGGCTCTGTTTCTGGCCACCCTCCCATCACCAGATGCACATACCTCTCCCGGAAAGCAAACTCCACACCCCAGCCCTCCAAACTGTCTTTGGTGAACCACTCTGACCTGACGTGATTTATGAAAGTCAGCAAGAGACTGTTCAAAGTGAGCCCATCTCAAACCCTGGAGTTCGTGATCTTTGCACACACAGAACTGCAGCAGTGGTAAAGGACCCTGTTTAAAGGCATATGTGTAAACATTTGCCACACACAGCAGGGAAAAATAAAAGGCTGTTCTTGAAGTCAAGATCCCCTGCTCATCTCTAGTTTTCGTTTCTCATGTCATACTTACATTTTACCCAAATTTGTCACAGGCTTCCAGTATACATCCAAAGTTTCTACAACGGTCCTTTTTTACTTTCCTCATGAAAACTGCATTCCTACATACTGAAAATTCAGTTACCCACTCCCACCTTCCCATCCCAGCAACGACCTGCATCTTAACTCCATCCAGCACAAAATAAACGGTGCAACATCCACCAACTGCAGATGATTCAGGATTTCATGCTTGGCAGGCTGCTGGACTTTTGTCAGCACAGAGAAACATATTAGGACCATGCTACAAAGGATGGCGTGGTACCAGGGGAACAGAAATGACAGGGACCGGAACAGTTTTTGATGCCAATACTTTATATTTGATCTCCAGATGTGATGCAGCTGACAGCTAATTAGTTCGACTTAGATCTACACAGATCTCCCCCTTTTTTCCACACATGCTGTGGGCATGCTAGTGTGAAAATGTTTCTGCCTGGGGCTGTGCTTTGATTGGGAATTCTCTGGAACCAACGCCCTTGGCACCCCCGAGAACTACGGAGCCCAGCACGGGGCGCATCTGGCATGACAGTCTTCTTCCTCCCCGCTTGACCCTGGAGCGGAAAATGAAATGGCATTCTTTATTCAAGAGGCTGATTCCATCCTAACAAAGGGAGGGAAATCGTTGAGCTTCACGTTTCGAAGTACAAGGCCACCATTAACTGCAAACCTCAGTGGTCAAGAGCTACTGGAAGTGCATCCTGTGGCTACTAATGAAAAAGCAATTGTGGTACATTAGCTCGTGGGCTGAGTGTGAGAATGAGAAAGACTCACAGAGCAAAATGGGAGCCTCCTGATCCAAGATGTAACACACCGAGGCAGACATGCTTTCCACCTGCCAACTGCCGCTCCTCCCTTCTTCCTTGCTGACCAGGCTCAGATGTTAACACTCTCAGAGAGGGGCAGTAAGACCCTCCTCTAGCCCCAGAGGGTCAGAGCTAACACTGATGGAGCCCTACTATGCACTAGATATTTTTAGAAGTTCATGTAGTATGACAGCCCTATGAGGTGGGTACAGCCATTACCCTCCTATCACAGATAAAAAAAAGCATAAATTGTCCCAGGTCAAACAGCTAGGAAGTTGGAGAGCTGGGGTTAGATCCTGGAAGCTTTCTCCAGAGCCCATGCTCTTAACCAGTAAACCACATGACTTCATGAGTCATGCTTGATCTAAGCTATTCGTGGCAATCCCAAAACCCACTGACTGCGCTTGGGAAAGGCATGTGTGGCCAGCAATCCGTTGTAGTATAAGTCTACCTCCAACCCTTGCTGTAGTTTGGGGGGTGGACCAAGTGGACATACAGTAGCTCTTTGATGTTAAGCTTGAGCATGTGACTTGCTTTGGACAATGGGATGTTTCATGATGTGACTCGAGCAGCGGCTTGAAATGTGCTTGCACCACTGGCAGCCCCTCTTGTGCTAATGGGTCCCAGAATGCGGCACATGGAGCAGACCTAAACAGGACCTGCAGCCCGGAGTCACGCCTTGATCAGCAAACCCCAAGGAACCCATTGGTTGCTCACTACACAGCAGACAAGGACTGATACAGCTCATGATCCTGTTCCAGTCAATAAAACAGAAGGAACGTTTTCCAGAATAAACAGAGACACCAGAGAAGAAATATTTTTGCCCCTGCCCCTCTCCTCCTCCTTGGACCCTGAGATGAGGACATTATGCCCAGTGCTGGGGTACAGCCAATGACCATGGGCAACAAGCACAAGGAAGAAAGGCCAATATGCCAAGGATGTCCGAGCAAAAGGAAGGACTGTTTCGTGGGCCTTAATGACCTTGTCAAGCCACTGAGCAATCACCTACCCCCACATTTTTGTGGAAAAGCAACCCCCTCTTTCTTCAAGCCATTGTTAATTGGGATTCCTGTAACTCACAGTGGTTACCAAAATGGTTACTCACTATGGTCACCAAAACCATTCCTAACCGCTGCAGATCTTAAGTATGGCAAAGGCGCAGTTTGCTTTGTCTTTTACAAATGCTGTATCATCACGTCTCCCTCTTTTTTCCCTCAAATTGGCTGGTCTCCCCAGAATAGCAGGAGGGAAGTCACAAATCCTTGCCAAAATCAATCAGTCATTACCTCCAACACTCACCCCAGAGCAAGCAATGCAGAGTTGCTCATGTGAGAGGAACTTAACTAAAAATCAACCTTGAATTCAGAGCCTGTGCTTTTCTACTTGAAGCTCAAGTTCAGAACTACTACGTTTTCTCTATTCATCTGCATCCTTTGCTTCTCCATTCCCACGACACTGCCCTCTTTACTGCTCCTCAAACATCAGACACCTTCCCACCGCAGGGCCTTGGCACAGGTTTGTTCTCTCTGCACTTCTCCCATATATTCCCGATGGCCAACCCCATGACCTCTGTCAAGTTTTTGCTCAGATATCACTTCCTCAGTAGGGTCTGCTCTGACCACCTTATTACAGTGCTTATTGATTATGCTTATTTTTTATTTGTCTCCCCCTGTTAGAATGTAAGCAAAAGACAGAGATCTGTGTTTTGTTCATTGATATAGGCAAGCTTCTAGAACAGCACATAATAGGTGTTCAATACTGCTTGTTAGATGAGCAATATAATTGATTTATTGACATTTTCTGACTGGCAATCACATGTGCCTCTTGGGAACCTGTTTTAGCTGTTTTGTCTCCCTGAGGGTCCCCCCCTGGAAATCACACCCAAGTGAATTTTATGAGGGGCACTCAGCCTATATAACAAACAGCTTCCAATGGGAGTCTTCTCATGATATGATTACAAATAGAAACCATAATAACTTTATTAAGTATATTTCACACAGCATAAAATTTCACCCAGTATACCATTTGGTGGTTTTTAGTATATTCAGAGGGTTGTGCAATTTCACCATGATACAATTTTAGAACATTTTCATCATCCCAAAAAGAAACCCTGGGCCCAATAGCAGTCACTCCCCCATTTCCTCTTTCCCTCAGTCCCTGGAAAATACTCATCTAGTTTCTTTCTCCATAGATTTGCTTATTCTGGACATTTCATGTAAATAGAATCATACATGTGCTCACAGACATAGGGGACTGGCGGTTTGATGGGCTGAGCCCTCTACCACAGGACTTGACCTTGGGAAGACTGTTGCTGCAAAGGAGAGGCTAGGCCTCCCTATAATTGTGCCTAAGAGCCTCCTCCCGAATGCCTCTTTGTTGCTCAGACGTGGTCCTCTCTCTCCAGCTAAGCCAACTTGGAAGGTGAAATCCCTGCCCTCCCCACTACATGGGATCTGACACCCAGGGGAGTGAATCTCCTTGGCAACATGGAATATGACTCCCGGGGAGGATCTAGACCCAGCATCATGGGGTGGAGAACATCTTCTTGGTCAAAAGGGGGATGTGAAAGGAAATGAAATAAGTTTCAATGGCTGAGAGATTCCAAAAGGAGCCGAGAGGTCACTCTGGTGGGCACTCTTGCACGCAATATAGATAACCCTTTTTAGGTTCTAATGAATTGGAATATCTAGCAGTAAATACCTGAAACTGTCAAACTACACCCCAGAAGCCCTGAATCTTGAAGACGATTGTATAACAATGTAGCTTATGAGGGGTGACAATGTGATTGGGAAAGCCATGTGGATCACACTCCCCTTTGTCCAGTGTATGAATGGATGAGTAGAAAAACAGGGGCCAAAAAAAATAAAAGGCACCCAGTATTCTTTTTTACTTTAATTGTTCTTTTTCACTTTTTTATTCTTATCAGTTTTGTGTGTGTGGTAATGAAAATGTTCAAAAATTAATTTTGGTGATGAACGCACAACTATGTAATGGTACTGTGAACAACTGATTGTATGCTTTGTATGACTGCATGGTATGTGAATATATCTCAATAAAATTGAATTTAAAAAAATAAAAAATTGAAGATCAAGAGGAAACTTAGTTAAATATTCTCAACAAACAGCTACGCCATCAACAAAGGATACATACCTATTTTTTTTAATTAAGGAGTCATAAAATTCATGTGATGATAAGATCTCTCTTCACAATAATCAAATAGGCTAAGGACAATAAGATATTTTAAAATGAAATATACCTAGTTAAACATTATAAAGGATGATCATTCTCAAAGAAATTCTCCAAGAAATGCATGATGAAAAATGTCATTAAATTTTCAAAGTTGAAAAAAAAAACAGAATCATACAATATGTGGCCTTCTTTTGTGACTGGCTTCTTTCACTTAGCATAATGTTTTCAAGGTTCATCCACTCACATGTATTTGTGCTTCATTCCTTTTTGTTGCCAAATAATATCCCATTGTATGGATACACCACATTTTATTTATTCATTCGTCAGTTGATGAACATTTGGATTGTTTCCATTTTTTGGCTATCATGAAAAATGTTGCTACGAACACTGACGTACTAATTCTTACGTGGACATGTTTTCATTTCCTTTGGGTATATACCAAGAGCCAAAGTGGAATTGCTGAGTCACATGGTAACTCTATGTTTAACTTTTTGAGGAACGCCAGATTGTTTCCCACCAGCAGTGTATGGGTTTCAGATTTCTCCGTATGGGTCTCAGATTTCTCCATATCCTCGTCAACATTTGTTATTATCTGTCTTGTTGATTGCAGTCATCCTAGTGGTTTTGCATTGCATTTGCTTGATGGCTAATGATGCTGAGCTTCTTTTCATGTGTTTATTGACCATTCTCATGTCTTCTTTAAAGAAATGTAAAGGCATAAATTTAATCTTATTTATGTAAGCTAAACCAGCTGAAAATTTTTATGAGTCTGCATTATGAAACAAAACTTCTTTTTTCCCTAATGATGAACAAAATACTATTAAAACTTTATTAACTCACATGCCACTGATTTAGAATGCCTGTATGCAAAACAAAGGGAAAAAATGATTCTGTTATGCTTTTCCAGCCACCGTTCCCCACACTTAATATATCTGGCAAAATGAAATCTGCCTAATTAAGCAAAAGCATTAGAATTCATAAAAATTTTAATTTCTAAATTTTTTTTTTTTAGAATTCCTCTTTCTTCTTTTAATGACATGTAGTAACTGAAACTAGTTTACTATGTACTTTAAAAGTACAGGTTTTCCCATTTTTTAATTTATCTATCGATAAGTTTTTTCTCTTGGGTTGCTATGTGCCAAGCATTATCTAGGTTTATTTCAACTATTGGCTCATTTAAATTTCGCAAGAACCCTATGACATAGTGTTCTAGTTTGCTAACGCTGCCGGAATGCAAAACACCAGAGACGGATTGGCTTTTATAAAAGGGGGTTTATTTGGTTACACAGTTACAGTCTTAAGGCCATAAAGTGTCCAAGATAACACATCAGCAATCAGGTACCTTCACTGGAGGATGGCCAATGGTGTCTGGACAGAAAACCTCTGCTCCAAAATTCTGGAAGGCACATGGCTGGCACATGGCTGGCACATGGCTGGCATCTGCTCCAAAATTCTGGTTTCAAAATGGCTTTTTCCCAGGACATTCCTCTCTAGGCTGCAGTTCCTCAAAAATGTCACCCTTAGTTGCACTTGGGGTATTTGTCCTCTCTTAGCTTCTCCGGAGCAAGAGTCTGCTTCCAAGGCTGTCTTCAAAATGTCTCATCTGCAGCTCCTGTGCTTTCTTCAAAGTGTCCCTCTTGTCTGTGGCTCCTCTTCAAAATGTCACTCTCAGCTGCACTGAGTTCCTTCTGTTTGTCAGCTCATTTATATGACTCCAGTGATCAAGGCCCACCCTGAATGGGTGGGGCCATGCCTCCATAGAAATATCTCATCGGTTATCACCTACAGTTGAGTGGGACACATTTCCATGCAAACAACCTAATCCAAACATTCCAGCTTAATCCCCACTAATATGTCTGCCCCACAAGAGTGCATCAAAGAATATGGCTTTTTCTGGGGGACATAATACATTCAAACCAGCATAGGTAGGTATTGGGTATTATTCTCTAAAGCTAACACATCACCCAAAAACTTAGTGACTGCTTAAAACATTGACCATGATTATTATCTTGTGTTCTGTGGATCAGGAATTTGGGCAAGTCACAGGAGACATGACTTGACTCTGGTGTCTCAGCTAAAAGACTCCAAGGCCAGGGACTGAAATTATTTGTAGACCCATTCACTCAAACATCTCGCAATTGATGCTGGCTGTCCACTGAGACCTATGCATGCTGTATTCGTGTGGTCTCGGCTTCTTCACACAATGGTGGCTGGATTCCCAAGCCAAGCATCCCAAAAGACAGCCAGGTGGAAGCCAGATTGCCTCTTATGACCTAACCCCATTAGTCACTCAACTTCACTTCTACCACAGATACAAAACATCACCCAAGTTCAAGAAGAAAGAACGCACACCCTAGTTCTTGATGGAGGACTATCAACAACACATTATAAGAAGAGTACATGGGGTAGGACACATTTTGGGGTGGCCATCTTTGGAAAATACAATCTGCCACAGTCCATTCTGTGGACACACAAATTTACATCCCTCCCACGTGCAAAATACACTCACCTCTCCTCCAAGAACTCCAAGCCTCATCCCATTGCAGCATCAGCTCCAAATCCAGAATCTTATCATCTAAGTCAGGTCCAGATGAAGTTGAGTCTTCTTAAGTACAATTACACGAGTATAGTTCCTCTCAATCTGAAGACCTGTCAATTAAAGAGAAAAGTGATCTGACACCCACAGCTAACATTCAGTGGTGGGACATCCATAGGACAACTCACAGATCATTCACATCTTCACCTTTCAAAGTAATTGCCATGCTCCTAAAGACTCGGAAACACCAAGTCTAAAGCTACGTCAAGGATCTCACTCATATTTTCTTATTCTTCCTTCATTTCCTCCCTCCTTACAGAATCAGATAATATTAAAGTTGGAAAGCAATTTAAAGTGTAAGCTAGCCCTACCACAGAATCTGGACAAATCTCACAAACTTGATGTTGAGCAAAGAAAGTCAGACCCAAAGGAGTCAATACTGTATGATTCCATTTATAGGAAGCTCAAAAACTGGCAAAACTAAATCAAGGTGATAGAAGTCAGAACAATGGGTATGGTTTGCCAGGGAGAGGTCACAAGGAATGCCTCAGCAGTTCTAAAATGGTCTGAGCCTTGACCCGGTTGGTGATTACACAGGTTGATAAATATTTTTAAAATCATTGCTCTATTATTCAGGGAAGTCTGTGATCAGTCACGCATTGTACAACAGTCTGGAATGAGTGGAACAGCTGAGATCGCAACAAAACCTCTAAGTTTCCCTGACCAGGGGGCTGGCGACCCTTCTCCCCACCCCTACCCCCCACCCCACCTGGCATGGCAGACTGTCTTGGAGCTGGTTCCCTGAGGGTAAAAGAAACAGTCTGTGCTGGGAGCAAGGAGTGGAGCTCAACCCAGCCCCAATCGCAGAATTAATTAACAAACTTGTGGAGAGCAGGCACAAAAGAATTTAACAAGCAAAAAAAAACAGCTACTTTTGGAGTTGGAGGTGTTCAGAATACTGGAAAAGGGCTGGACTCCAACAAAAAGGGGCACACAGAAACGGGTACCAACTCCCATCTGCAATCCTGGGAAGCTGGGGTCCTGCTCTGAAAAGCCAGTTCTTCTGGGTTGTCGTTGTCCACCCCCCCCAACCCCCACCCGCTCTTCTCTTGCTCTCTGACTCTTTATCTTTTTGCATTTCAGTAGCCCATCAGAGCTCCTACATCAGCCCAGGTCCACCTGCAAGGACCGAATTAAAGTTGTCTCAAAGTAACTATTCAGGTGAAAGAGATAATAGCCTAAAGGGCTTATCTTTAAATAGTCTACACTGGGACTGACAAAACTTGGGGGCTGGGGAAAGGCCTTGAAAGGGGATTTCTTTTTTTCTTTCTTTCTCTCTTTCTCTCTTTCTCTCTTTCTCTCTTTCTCTCCTTCTCTCTTTCTCTCTTTCTCTCTTTCTCTCTTTCTCTCTCTCTTTCTTTCTTTCTTTATTTCTCTTTCATAACTATTCTAAGTGATTCATTACAGAAAGCCTCAAATATTTGCAGTTGGCCACTGGACCCAGGCAAGAGCAGAGCTGAGATAGCGCTGAGAGAAAAAGCACTGAGTCTACTGAGGGAGACAACCCCCTGAAGGGTGTAACTTCCCCAAGAAAAGGACCTAAAAAAATGGAAGAACGTACCATGTTCATGGATTGGAAGACTAAATATAGTTAAGATGTTGATTCTACCTAAATTGGTTTATAGATTCTATACAATAACAATTAAAATCCCAACAACTTACTTTGCAGAAATAGAAAAACTAAAAACCAAATTTATTTGGAAGGCAAGGTGTCACGAATAGGCAAAAATATCTTGAGAAAGAGGAAGGAAGTGGGAGGTCTCACACTACCTGACTTTGAAGCATACTACAAAGCAACAGTGGTCAAAACAGCATGTAACAAAGGCAATATACCAAAGCTAAATGTCTGTGAGAGGTGGGTAAAGGGAAGAGTACGGGGTTCGTGGTAGTGGTGTTGTCTGACCTTATTGCTGTACTTTATTTTACTTTTACTTTTTCTTTTGTCCTTTTTACTAGTCTTTTGTTTCAATTCTATTTTTGAGTAATGAATATGTGTAAATGCTAATTGTGGTGATGAATGCACAGCTATATGATGATACTGTAAACAATTGATTGTACGCTATGGATGATTGTATGGTATTTGAATATATCCCTATAAAATTGCAGGGAAAAAAATAAACAGGGTCACAAGTGCTGGAGAGAACTTGGAGTGAGAGATGTATGTATTCACTGTTGGTGGGGAAGTAGAATGGTGTAGCCTATCTGGAGGACAGTGTGGTGGTTCCATAAGAAGCTAGGTATGTTGGTATCATAATGTCTACAACCTCATTATGGGGTATATACTTGGAAGAGCTGAGAGCAGGGACATGAATGGACATTTTTTTTTAATATTCATTTTATTGAGATATATTCACATACCACGCAGTCATACAAAACAAATCGTACATTCAATTGTTCACAGTACCATTACATAGTTGTACATTCATCACCAAAATCAATCCCTGACACCTTCATTACCACACAACAAAAATAACAAGAATAATAATTAAAGTGAAAAAGAGCAATTAAAGTAAAAAAGAACACTGAGTGCCTTTGTTTGTTCATTTGTTTGTTTGTTTCCTTCCCCCATTTTTCTACTCATCCATCCATAAACTAGACAAAGGGGACTGTGGTCCCTAGGGCTTTCCCAATCCCATTGTCACCCCTCATAAGCTACATTTTTATGCACTTGTCTTCAAGATTCATGGGTTCTGGGTTGTAGGTTGATAGTTTCAGGTATCTACCACCAGCTACCCCAATTCATTAGAACCTAAAAAGGGTTGTCTAAATTGTGCGTAAGAGTGCCCACCAGAGTGACCTCTCGGCTTCTTTTGGAATCTTTCTGCCACTGAAGCTTATTTCATTTCCTTTCATTTCTCCCTTTTGGTCAAGAAGATGTTCTCCATCCCACGATGCCAGGTCTACATTCCTCCTCGGGACTCATATGAATGGACATTTGCACAATGGTGCTTATGGTGACAGTATTCACGATTTGCAATGGGTGAAGGTGACCTAAGAGCACATCGACTGATGAACAGAATAGTGAACTGTGCTGTATGCAAGCAATAGAATATTGAGCAGCTACAAGAAGGAATGAAGCTGTGAGACTTGCAACTAGGTGAATGGGTCTTGAGTACAGCATTTTGAGTGAAGTATGCCAGAAACAAGAGGACAAACATAATGCCTCTCTAATATGGATTAACTATAATGTGTAAACTCTGAGAACTGAATCTTAGAGCACACCTTATCAGGGGAACACTTATTATAATGGGCAAAAGACATGGGTAGACATTTTTCTGAAGTGGAAATACAAATGGCTCAAAAATATACGAGAGAGAGTGGGACGTTCGGTTTCCGAGTGGGGACCTTCGTGTCATGTGCAACGGAAGGGCGAATTCAAAATGGGTTATGTTGAGAAGGGCAAGAAGACTTTTGTTCAGAAGTGTGCCCAGTGCCACACTGTGGAAAGGGGAGGCAAGCACAAGACTGGGCCAAATCTGCATGGTCTGCTTGGGTGGAAGACAGGTCAGGCCCTTGGATTCTCTTATACAGATGCTAACAAGAACAAAGGTATCACTTGGGACAATGAGACACTGATGGAGTATTTGGAGAATCCCAAGAAGTACATCCCTGGAACAAAAATGAATTTTGCTGGCATTAGGAAGAAGACAGAAAGGTAAGACTTGATAGCTTATCTCAAAAAAGCTACTAATGAGTAATAATTGGCCACTCTGTTATTTTATCACAAAACAGAAATGTCTTGTGACTTTTTTACATGTACCATATTAAATTGGTATCATACACCAGAATTCAGATCATGAATGGCACTATTTTTGTTGGACAGTCCTGAGTTAAATGAGATTAGTTTATAATTAAACAAATATGATCAAGCTTTTCAAATTTTGATAGTAATTCTGGTTTGGCAAATGCTATCACTATTTCCCTCTTCTAAAGGTTTAATTGGACTCGAGTCTAGATTGAATTCGTAATGTTCAACTTTTCACAAAGGTGATGAATGTCAGCTCACAACCTATAGATGATTGGTTTTATATTTAGGTTTACATAACTGGTTTTATGAATATATTTAAATACTAAGGAAATTCCTTCATGTTTCATAGAACAGAGCAAGACTCTCTTGGTTTCAGTTGGTATTCATAAGCCTGTTTACAGGCAGTTGCTGAAAATAAGCTAGCTATGTCCACTTTATCTTTCTGGTCTTAACAGTGTAAATCTAATTAAAATTCCCTGTATCTGAAATGTTGCCTTTTAATTAACAAAAAGCATTTTGATGTGGTTTACGTATAATACCAAATAAAGAATGCTGAACACTTCTCATATTTAAAAAAAATATGAAAAGATGCTCAATTTCACTGGCTATCAGGGAAATGCAAATCAAAACCACAATGAGATATCATCTCACACCTACTAGAAAGGCCATTATCCAAAAAACAGAAATTTACAAGTGCTGGAGAGAGAAATCTGCAAATTTCTGAGCATTGGCCATAGTAGAGGCCGGGACGTGAGGATGTAAGAGTGTGGAGAAAGAGGCACACTTATTCACTGTTGGTGGGAATGTAGAATGGTGCAGCCGCTCTGGAAGGCAGTATGGCGGTTCCTCAGGAAGCTAAGTAAAGAATTGCTATATGGCCCAGCAATTCCATTACTAGGTATATATTCAGAGGAACTGAAAGCTAAGACACGAACGGACATTTGTAAACTGATGTTTATAGCGGCATTATTCACAATTGCCAAGAGATGGAAATGGCCCAGATGTCCATCAATGGAAGGTGGATAAACAAACTAGTATATATACACAGTGGAATATTAGGCAGCTGTAAGATAGAACAAAGACATGGAACATATAATAACATGGATGAACCTTGAGGACATTATGTTGAGTGAAGTTAGAAACAAAGGACAAATACTGTATGTTCTCACTACTACGAACTAACATTAATGAGCAAACTTTGAGAGTTAAAGGTTCCTAGATTGTAAGCTCTTACAGCAGTCACATCTATTCCTGAGTTGTAATGTTTATCTCTAAATCCAGTGATGCTGAGCTCTTTGTGTATAACCTGGTTGGTCTGTGGAACTGTGGATATCTGTGTGACGCTTGAGACTCGGAGCTAGAGCTTGGCAGCTATGAATGTCAGCATTACCCCGTATGGCAACTGTGGAAAGAGCTGAAAAAGAGTTCAGAGTTCAATTAGATGTATGAACGAAGCAGATCTGGTTAGGACTAAGGCAAACCAAAGGGTAAAGGATGATACTGACTGGGTTTTAAAACTGCAACTTTTGTGCGAGACCAAGGGAGGGGATGTTTATTTGGTGCAAGACCTATATTTTCTGTAGCACACTAGATAATTTAACTTGTATGATCAGTTTGTTTGAACACCATAGGTGCATGGAGCTTTGAATGGGAAGTGGGATTTGGTGAGTTTGTACAGGATGGGGTAAAATCCTGATACATCCCAGAGTAATATGGGCAGAGAGTAAAAGTGTATTTGCAGGGACCCTGAGGAACTGGGGAGAAACGTGGAAATGTTAGACTTCCCACCCAGTTTATTGCTGATTTTCTCACAAACATCGAGGACTCCCAATTTGGTGGGCCAAACCTCGAGCTGGGGGCTTTCCCTTGTGAGGCTTGTTGCTGCAAGGGAGAGGCTAAGCCTACTTACAATTGTGCCTAATAGTCTCCCCCAGAGAGCCTCTTTGTTGCTCAGTTGTGGCCCCCTCTCTCTCTAAGCGCACTTGGCAGGTGAACTCATTACCCTCCCCCCTACATGGGACCTGACTCAGGGGTGTGAATGAGCCTAGACCCAGCACGGTGGGATTGAGAAAATCTTCTTGATCAAAAGGAGGAAGAAGATGAGACAAAATAAGATTCCAGTGGCTGAGAGATTTCAAACAGAGTCAAGAGGTCACTGTGGAGGGTATTCTCATATCTTATTCTATGCAGATATCACTTTTTAGTTTTTGGTATGTTGGAATGGCTAAAGAGAAATACCTGAAGCTGTCAAACTGCAACCCAGTGTCCTTGATTCTTGAAGACAATTGTATAACTATGTAGCTAGCACAATGTGACTGTGTGATTGTGAAAACCTTTTGGCTCACACTCTCTTTATCCAGTGTATGGACAGATGAATAGAAAAATGGGTACAAAAAATTAGATGAAGAATAAGGTGGGATGGAGGGGATAGAAAGTTTTGGGCTTTCGTTTTTGCTTTTATTTTTATTTTGGAATAAGGAAAATTTCAAAAATTGATTCTGGTGATGAACGCACAACTGTATGATGGTGCTGTGAATAACTGATTATGCACTGTGGATGACTGTAGGGTGTATGAATATATCTCAAAAAAACGATTTAAAAAAAAGTAAATGAACAATGTGGGGGGAGGAGGGGAATGGGATGTTCTTTATTATTTTAATTTTTATTTTATTTTTTGGAGAAATGAAAATGTTCAAAGATTGTGGTGATGAATGCATAACTATATGACGATATTGTGAACAATTGATTTGGAGGATTGTATGTTATGTGAATATATCTGTTCCGGTTTGCTAATACTGCCTTATGCAAAATACCAGAAATGGACTGGCTTCTATAAAGGGGGTTTATTTGGTTACACAGTTACAGTCTTAAGGCCATAAGTGTCCAAGGTAAGTCATCAACAATCGGGTACCTTCACTGGAGAAAGGCCATAAGCGTCTGGAAAACCTCTGTTAGCTGGGAAGGCACGTGGCTGGCGTTTGCTTGCTCCCAGGTTGTGTTTCAAAATGGCATTCTCCAGAATGTTTCTGTGTCACCTTCTCAGGGCAAACTCTGGCTAGCACCTCCAAAGCATCAGCAAAACTCTGCTTTCAACAACCATCTTCAAAATGTCTCTGTAAGTTGCAGCAGCAAGCTCCTTCTCTCTGAGCTCTTAAATAGGGCTCTAGTAAACTCATTAAGGCCCATGCTGAAAGGATGGGGCCACACCTCCATGGAAATTATCTAATCAGAGTTATAACCTACAATTGGGTGGGTCACATCTCCATGGAAACAATCTAATCCAAAGGTTCCAACCTAATCAACACAAATACAACTGGCCCCACAAGATTGCATCACAGAACATGGCATTTTGGAGGACATAATACATCCAAACCAGCACAATATTTCAGTAAAATTGCATTAAAAAATCATCGTTATGTACACTCGAGACTGTACATTTTACTGTGTGTAACTTTTACCTCAATTTTTTAAAAGACCAAGAAAAGTTTAAGCTACTCCTGTGGTTCTCATACTTACGGATTTCACAAATCAATAAAATGTCAGGCTCCCCTCTTCTTCCAAAAAATATTGGAGGGAATAATTTTCTACAATGACTATGGTTTAATGTTATAACTAGGAAAAAGCTTTTTAAAAAAAAATGTTTTTCCCATAATGAAGCCTCGGGAAGAATGCTTGCTTCCTGGGTTTAATCAGGACTGATTCTGAAACTATGGCCTGCGGAGCACCACAAGGGGGCGCTAAAGAGCAGCCGCGACGGCTTAGAGACGCGTTTCACCGTCCCTCCTTCCTTCCCCGCCCTTTTCTGCTTTCAGCTCTGCTTCTGGGCACTGAGGTTTCTCAGCAGCGGGAGAGGATTGTCCTGACCCACTTTATCTGAAGACGTTCATTATATTCATAAAAATGAAGAAATACCACGACAGAATTTTGGAAAAGGTGTAGAATATTTTAAATGTCTTACATGTAACCTTTATTTTATATCTATATCTACAAATTTCCATACATTCCAGGGTGCATCTCTGAGATTGTTGGTTATTTTTTTTTTCTTTTTTTTTTTTTGGTCTCTCTCCCCATTGGACCATTTCCGGCCACAGAGAGACATGTTTCCTGTCACACACACACACACACACACACACACACGCACACACACGTTTCAGGCAGGTGAGATGATGTCAGCATCTACCATTTCTGAAGGTCCCTCAGCCTGTAGAGCAGCCAACAGCCAGCAGGTTCCCAAACAAAAACCCAACACTGCCACCCACAGAGACAAGACTGAATCAAAAGCTAAATTAGGCATCCAAAATGTGAAAATGTTATATATCATCTATATATTTTGTAAAGATTCAAGAGTAAGCACTGGTTCTATTCTAGGGAAAAGCCAGGTGGGATCTCTGGTAGTTGTCATTTCTCAGAAGCTGAGTTTTGACTCTATCTGCTTCAAACTGGAGAAGTGGCCCAGGGAGAGTGCAAAATCAATCCTACATAAGTGATGGGCTTTGAAAGAGAGCCCTGGGGGAGCGAGGCTGCAAGGCTCCACTCAGCACTGGCAGGAAAAGAAGGGCCTGGGAGAGGGAAGCCCTCCAGGTTTTAAAGCTCCTGAATCTCCCATCTCTTCAAAGCATCAGACTGGCAGAAAGAGGAAGTCTCTGTCGGTCCTTCTAATTTCAGGAGTGAGGAGCAAAATCCTACCTCCCTTGGGATTATTTTGATTTGGAAATGAGGAAAGGAGAGCAGCCCAAGTAAAGAAAATTGCAGTGAGGATGATGATGATGATGATGTTACTATTTTAACTCATAGAGTATCCACTATGAACCAGGAACTAGTCTAAGCACTTTATGCTCATTTAATCCTCAGAACAACTCTCTGCAATAGGTATTAGATTATAATCCTTTCTAAAGATGGCCAAATGCCCAAAGTGGTTGAGTGACTTGCCTGAGATCTTTCACCTGGCAAATGAAAGAGCCAGGATTTGAATCCAGGTCACCTGACACCTGAGTCCACACTTTTAATAGCTTTTGCATAGTGTCTGTCAACCTGAATAAGAGAGAGTCTACTGGGAAATATGATGACAATATGAAGGGCCGGAATGCAAGGACATTTTCTCTGCACCAGCCCCTGTGCTCCGTGCTTTGCATGGATTATCCATTCACAACCAACAATAATCCTGTGAATGGCTATTATTATTATCGCCCCATCTCACAAGGCCCTAAGAGGATTTCAATGGAGGCAAACCCACTCCACAGCCAGCCCTGAGCAGTATACTATACTGCAATTAGTTGTGACTACTAGACATACTTTTGTTGTGGTCAAATCCACCTGGCCAAAAACTGAGCTATTGACGAAAGCATCCCCACTGAGATGTCCCAGCCTTGTGAGGAAAAGGGGCAGTTTGAGGCAGCCTTGCCCTGATGGGCAGGGGCAGGGAGAGGGAGAGCACTGTAAGAGGAGCCCCACCCAGGTAGGACTGCTGCAGTAGGAGGAACAGGGCTGCCACCCTCTCCCCCTGAGTAAGCCACAGCTATTGGGACCCAGCAGCAGTCACGTTAGGGTCCGAGGGGGTTCTCTAACTTCATCCCTGTCCTCGGCCGCAATCCCCTTGCGACAGAGAACACCAGTTCCATTTCCATTGACATCCTCCACATCTCCCCAAATACACCTTGCTTCCTTTTTCAGGTGCTCAATTTCATCCATGCCCACGGACAGGTTAGGAAGGGCTGCAATAAAACATCTCCCGTCTGCTGCCACAGCATTTCTCAAAGGGCAGGATGCATCCCACAGGTGGGCCATGAGGCAGGTGGGTCTTTTTCAACTCTTTTCCAAGCTTGCTGACTGCGTTAGGAGAAAGCCTTACCATGGTGCTATCATGTCTTTACTAATGCCTCTCATGTTTGCTCGTATTTGAACAAAGAGAGATCAGACTTAAGATTCAGAGACTTCCTTGAACAGTGCCTGTTCCCCCCCAACCACCCACATTTTGGGGATCCCAAATCACACATACAGTGCCCCACAACTCACTGATGCCCTGTTCATAATTTTTGCAATCTTTTTACCCTCTGTTTCATTTTGATTGGTTTTTTTCTCTGTGTCTTCAAGTTTACTAATCTCTTCTTCTGTGATGTCTAATTGGCAGTTAATTCCATACAACATATTTTTCATTTCAGACATTGTAGTTTTCATGTCTAGAAATTTGATATGGGTCTTCTTATATATACCTGTATGTCTGTTTGTCTCTTCTTAACTTTTTCTTTATCTGCTTCCATTGACAAAAGGAAAACTATTGAGGTCTCAGAGCCACAGGGCCCGGGAAGGAGGCTGCCCCTGGGAGGCTGAGGAGCTGTGAAGAGGGACCCTTATTTGCCCTCCTTGGGGCACAGGTTGTTGTGTGGCCACTATTCTTGTAGCTGTCGACAGTGCTGGGGTGCAGGCGAACACAACGCTTGCAACAGATCATCTTGTCACAGTTGCACTTCCAGGTGAGCTCACAGAGCGAAGGCTCAAAGACGCTACCCTAGAGATGAAGCACCAGTGCAGGCTGGACTCTTTCTGGATGTTGTAGCCAGAGAGCTCATCCTCTAGCTATTTGCCCTCAAAAATCAGATGCACTGCTTGGCAGGCAGGATGCCCTCCTTGTCTTGGAGTTTTGACGTGCTCGATGGTGTCACTGGGCTTAACTCCAGTGATGATGGTCTTGCCCATCAGCCTCTTCACAAAAACATGCATCTCTGCAGCTGCTGCACGGCCACTGCCACCAGCCCTCTCGGCCACCCCGCTGAAGAGAAAGTGATCTTCTTAACTTTTTGATCACATGGGATGCAGTTAAAATAACTTTTAATTTATTATCCCCCATTTCTAACATCTGTGTCATTTCTTGATTAGTTCAAATTGATTGATTTTTCCTTCTCATTATGGGTCCAATTTACTGGATGTTTATGTGGTTTTATAATTATGCTTGATCTTCGTTCAGGGATGCAGCTAAGCTACTTTGAAACAGTTTGACCTTTCAGTCTTACTTTTAGGATTTGTTAGACAGGACCCAGGCAGTGTTTAAGTCTAGGGCTAATTATTCCCCAATATTGAGGCAAGAACTCTCAGTTTTCTACTCAATGCCTTATGAATTATGAGGTTTTCCACTACAGCTGGTGGGAATAAACACTGCTGAGGACACAAATAGGTTGAAAATGAAAGGTTGAAAAAAGATACACTACAGAAGCAGTAACCAAAAAAGAGCTGGGGTACATATACTAATATCAGACAAAATAGACTTTAATGCAAAAATTTTATAAGAATAAAAGAAGGACATTATATGTTAGTAAAGGAGGCAATTCACCAACAAGAAAAAACAATCAAAAATATCTTTGCACCTAATCAAGTTGCCCCGAAGTACCTGTGGCAAACACTGGCAAAAATGAGGAGAGAAATAGATGTCTTTACAATAAAAGTTGGAGACTTCAATACACCACTCTCATCAATAGATAGGAAATCTAAACAAAGAATCAATAAGGAAACAAAGAACCTAAATAATATGATAAATGAATTAGACTTAACAGACATATATAGAACATTGTACCCCAAAACAGCAGGATACACATTCTTCTCAAGTACTCATGGATCATTCTCCAGGATAGGCCACATGTTGGGTCACAAAACAGATCTCAATAAATTTAAAAAGATTGACATTATACAAAGCACTTACTCTGATCATAATAGAATGAAGCTGGAAATCAGTAACAGGTAGAGAACTGGAAAACTCACAAATATATGGAAGTTAAACAACCCACTCTTAAACAGTCAGTGAATCAAAGAAGAAATTGCAAGAGAAATAAGTAAATATCTTGAGACAAATGAAAATGAGAACACTACATATCAAAACTTATGGGATACAGCAAAAGCAGTGCTGAGAGGGAAATGAACACCTACACTAGAAAGGAAGAAAGAGCTAAAATAAAGGACCTAACTGAACACCTGGAAAAACTAGAAAAAGAACAGCAAACTAATCCTAAAGTGAGCAGAAGGAAAGAAATAACAAAGAGCAGAAATAAATGAAATTGAGAACAAAAAAAAAAAAAAAAAATAGAATCAATAGAGCCAAAAGTTGTTTCTTTGAGAAAAATCAGCAAAATTGACAAACTCTTAACTAGACTGACAAAGGAAAAAAGAGAGAAGATGCAAATAAATAAAATCAGAAATGAGAAAGTAGTCATTACCACTGACTCCACAGAAATACAAAACATCATAAGAGGATACTATGCCAACAAATTAGACAACTTAGATGAAATGGACAATTTCCTAGAAACACATGAACAACCTACACTTCTATTCCTATAAGAAATAGAAGACCTCAACAACCCAATCACAAGTAAAGAGAGTGAATCAGTCATCAAAAACCTCCCAACCAAAAAAAAAAAAAAGCCCAGTACGAGATGGCTTCATTCCAAGAAGACTTAATACAAATCCTGCTCAAACTCTTCCAAAAAATTGAAGAAGAGGTAACACTACCAAACTCATTCTATGAAGCCAACATCACCTTAATACCAAAGCCAGATAAAGATACTACAAGAAAAGAGAATTACAGACCAGTCTCTCTAATTAATGTAGATACAAAAATCCTCAACAAAATTCTTGCAAATTGAATCCAACAGCACATTAAAAGAATTATACACCATGTTCAAGTGGGTTTTATTCCAGCTACCCAAGGGTGGTTCAATAAAAGAAAATCAATTAATGTTATATAGCACATTAACAAATTGGAGGGGAAAAACCACATCATGTTTTTTTGAAGGAGAACTTTTATTTTCATGTACAGAAAAGGCAACTATGTATATTTAACCCAATTTAGAGGCAAATTCTTTAGGCTTTGCCTTCTTCAGCTTGGCAATGCAAGCTACAGATTTTGAACCTAGGACATTGCCTCCCCAGTGATGGAAGATCTCATCATATCTGTCATTGTAATTGGTCCTTATAGCTTCCACCAGCTTAGCTAGTGCTCCTTTGTCTTGCAAGTTGACCTGTGTGAAGGCGACGGTGATGAATGCCTTCCTGTGGATGAGCATCCCAGCCTGGCCTTCCCCTTGATGATGCAGTAGAGAACCCTCATTCTGCAACACAAGGCAGGCAGGAAGATAACCAGCTCTGTAGGGTCCACATCTTGTACAGTCACCAACAGCTGGGCCTTCTTGTTTTCCACCAAGGTGGTGACAGTGTTCTCCCCTGCTTGAAGCACAGGCAGCCTCTTAGTGGGGACATCATCCCCTTTCCTGGCAGCTTTCTTCTCAGCCTGGGCCAACAGCCTCTCCTTCTTCTCTTGCTTTGTCTCTGGTTTGTACTAGTGGGTCTGCTTAAGCAGCTGAGTAGCTGTTTGGTGGTCCAATGCCTGGGTGGCCTGGTTGACGGCGGAGAGCACCTTCCACCGCCTATAGAGAATGGACTTTTGCCACTGCAGCCACATGTAGCTGCATTTGATGGGAACATTTGACAAAGTGGGTGAGGTCTCTTTTGGGCTGGATGTCCTGTCTGATGCCAGAATTCTTGGGCCTTTTCTCAAATGCATTTACCAACTTTTTGACCATCATCCTGCTTCTTCACGACAAAGGTGGCCAAGGCCTTCTTTCCTTTCAGCATCTTGGGTAGCAGGGAGAGAACCACATGATCATCTTGATCGATGCAGAAAAGGCATTTGACAAAATCCAGCATCCTTTCTTGATAAAAACACTTTGAAAAATATGAATTGAAGGAAACTTCCTCAACATGATAAAGGGCATATAATAAAAACCCACAGCTAACATCATACTCAGTGGTTAGAGACTGAAAGCCTCCTCTAAAATAGGGAACAAGAGAGGGATGCCCACTGTCACCACTGTTATTCAACATTGTGCTGGAAGTTCTAGCCAGAGCAATTAGGCAAGACAAAGAAATAAAAGGCATCCAAATTGGAAAGGAAGGAATAAAACTCTCACTATTTCCAGATGACATTATCCTATATTTAGAAAGTCCCGAAAAATCTACAACAAAGGTACTAGAGCTAATAAACGAGTTCAGCAAAGTGGCAGGATACAAGATTAACATGGAAAACTCAGTAGTGTTTCTATACACTAGTGATGAGCTGAGGAGGAAATCAAGAAAAAAAATACCACTTACAATAGCAACTAAAAGAATCAAATATCCAGGAATAAACTTAACCAAGGATGTAAAAGACCTATATCCAGGAAACTACAAAACATTACTAAAAGAAATCAAAGACCTAAATAAATGGAAGGATATTCTGTGTTCATGAATTGGAAACCTAAGTGTTGTTAAGATGTCAATTCTACCCAAATTGATTTACAGATTCAGCACAATCCCAATCAAAATTCCAACAGCCTACTTTGCAGAAATAGAAAAGTCAGTTATCAAGTTTATTTGGAAGGGTAAGGGGCTCCAAATAGCCAAAAACATCTAGAAAAAGAAGAATGAAGTTGGAGGACTCACACTCCCTGGCTTTAAAACATATTACAAAGCTACAGTGGTCAAAACAGCATGGTACTGGCCCAAGGATAGACAAATAGACAGCTGGAATCAAATGGACCCTCACATCTATGGCCAGTTGCTATTTGATAAGACTGCCCAGTCCACTGAATTGGGAAAAATAGTATCTTCAACAAATGATCCTGGGAGAACTGGATATCCATATGCAAAAGAATGAAGTAGAACCTCTATCACATAACATAAACAAAAATTAACTCAAAATGGATCAAAGACCCAAATATAAGAACCAGAACTATGAAACTCCTAGAAGAAAATGTAGGGAAGCATCTTCAGGATCTTGCATTAGGCAATGGTTTCTTAGACTTCGCACCCAAAGCACAAGCAACAAAAGAAAAAATAGATAGGTGGGGCCTCATCAAATTAAAAACTTTTGTAACAAGGACTTTTATCATGAAAGTGAAAAGACAACCTACTGAATGGGAGAAAATATTTGGAAACCACATATCTGATAAGAATTTAATATCCAGAATGTATAAAGAAACCCTACAACCCAACAATAAAAAGACAACCCAATTTAAAAAGGGCAAAAGATTTGAATAGACATGTTTTCCAAAGAGGAAATACAAATGGCTAAAAAGCACATGAAAAGATATTCAACTTCACCAGCTATTAGAGAAATGCAAATCAAAGCCACAATGAGATAGATATCATTTCACACCAACTAGAATAGCCACTATTAAACAAACAGAAAACTACAAGTGTTGAAGAGGATGTGGAGAAATAGGTACACTTATTTGCTGCTGGTGGGAATGTAAAATGGTACAGCTGCTGTGGAAGACAGTTCAGCAGTTCTTCAGGAAGATACTATATGATCCAGAACTGAAAGCAGGGACACAAACAGACATTTGCACAGCAATGTTCACAGCAGCACTATTCACAATTGCCAAAAGATAGAAACAACTCAAGTGTCCATCAACCAATGAATGGATAAATAAAATGTGGTGTATATATGACAATATTATTCAGCAGTAAGAAAGAATGAAGTAATTAAGACCATAATGTGATACCATCTCACACCGATTAGAATGGCTGCCATTAAACAAACAGGAAACTACAAATGCTGGAGGGGATGTGGAGAAATTGGAACTCTTATTCATTGTTGGTGGGACTGTGTAATGGTTCAGCCACTCTGGAAGTCAGTCTGGCAGTTCCTTAGAAAACTAAATATAGAGTTACTCTTTGATCCAGTGATTGCATGTCTTGGTATATACCCAGAAGATCTGAAAGCAGTGACACGAACAGATATCTGCACGCCAATGTTCATAATAGCATTATTCACAATTGCCAAGAGATGGAAACAACCCAAATGTCCTTCAACAGATGAGTGGATAAATAAAATGTGGTATATACACACGATGGAATACTAAGCGGCAGTAAAAAGGAATGATGTCGTGAAATATATGACAACATGGATGAACCTTGAAGACATAATGCTGAGTTAAATAAGCCAGGCACAAAAAGAGAAATAATATATGCTACCACTAATGTGAACATTGAAAAATGTAAAATAAATGGTTTATAATGTAGAATGTAGGGGAACTAGCAATAGAGAGCAATTAATGGAGGGGGAATGAGAACCCAATAAGAACAGATAGGCTATCGTGGGTAAATTTAACGCTCTGGGAATGCCCAGAAACGATTATGGTTTGTTAGTTTCTGATGGGTATAGTAGGAACTACCTGAAACTATCAAACTACAACCCATAACCCTTGAATCTTGAAGATGATTGTATAAAAATGTAGCTTATGATGGGTGACAATGTAACTGGGAAAACCATATGGACCACACTCCGCTTTGTCCAGTGTATGGATGGATGAGTAGAAAAATGGGGGCAAAAAAAAAAAAAAAAAAAGAGGCACTCAGGGTTCTTTTTTTACGTTAATTGTTCTTTTTCACTTTAATTTTTATTCGTATTAGTTTTGTGTGTGTGGTAATGAAAATGTGCAAAAATTAATTTTGGTGATGAACACACAATATATAATGGTACTTTGAACAATTGATTGTATGCTTTATATGACTGCATGATATGTGAATATATCTCAATAAAAATGAATTTAAAAAAAAAATTATTCAGCCTGTGAAATGAGCTCATTAACCATGTACCTGTGGTTAAATGTGTTACCTTTCAATTAATTACATTGATTTTGTGAAGAAAGTACCCCAGTATAGTTTTTTATATTTGTTTAATAAAAAGATACTTGATGATTTGGTTTAAAAAAAAAAAAAAAAAGGAATGATGTCCTGATGCATATGACAACATGGATGAACCTTGTGGACATCATGTTGAGTGAATATGGTATGATCTCACTAATATGAACTAAATATAATGAGCAAATTCATGGAGTTATCTTGACTACAAGACACCAGAAGATAGAATGAGGATACAGAACAGGGAACAGATGCTTAATTCATGCAGAAATGTTTAATAAGGTTGATCGTAAATGTTTGGAAATGGATAGAGGTGATAGTAGTACATTGTCATGTGTAAATAACAACACTGAATTGTGTTTGATGGTGGTTGAAAGAGGAAGTTTAGAGTCATGTACATCACTAGAAGTAAAGCTAGAGGGTGCAACAAGGGACTGTATAACATAGTGAACCCTTTTGTGGATGATGAAGGTGGTTAATAGTACAAAAACAATGTTTTTCCATGAATTAGAACAAATGTATATCACAACTACTAGGTGTCAATAATAGAGTGGGATATGGGAAAAAATGTACCTAATGTAAACTATGGACTATAGTTTTGTTATAGCTTATATATATAATATATATATTATAGTTTAGCAGTATCTTAATGATATGCCATCAATTGTAACAATGGTACCACACTGAAGCTAAGTATCAATTGTAGGGGGTAAAAGAGGCAGAGGGGTTTTCTTTTGAGCTAAAAAAATGTTCTAAAATTGATTGTGCTGAGGTAAGCACAGCTCTGTGATTACACTGAGAGCCACTGATTGTACACTTTGGATGGATTGTATGGTTTGCAAATAAAATTGTGTTGAAAAAAATATATATGGGAGTGTATTAGTTAGGGAATTCTGTTCTCTTAGAAACAGAATCAGTGAGAGGTGTCTATGACTATAAAATTTATAAAAATGACTCACGCAACTGTGGGTATGCACAAGTCCAAATTCTGTAGAGCAGTCAGCAAACTCAGGAAACGAACTGGCAACTTCGATGAACTCCTCAGGAAACGCTTCGCTGGGCAGCCGAAGAAGAAGTGAAGGTCCTCTATCTGTCTCACTTAAAAGTCTTCAACTGATTAACTGGATTAAATCCAGCCAATTGCATTCCCTCATTGTGGAAGACACGCCCTTTGGTGAGTCATCAGTCACAGCTGCAGTCAATTGACTGATGATTTAATAAACCAGCCTGTTGGTTTATTAACCAGCCATAAATGCCCTCGCAGCAATTGTTAGTCCAGTGTTTGCTTGACCAGACAGCTGGGTACTATCACCTGGCTAACTTGACACATGAACCTAACCATCATAGTCCACCCCTTGTCAACTTGGCAGTTATACACATCACCTAAAACCATACTTTATCACTAAGTAGATAACAATAACAGACATATATTTTGCCTAACAATACTCCGCTGTGCAGCATACAACTGGAAACACACTAAATCTCTCCAGAATAGAGTGCAAGTCCTTGGGTGACATTAGCTCTTAAAATTGATTTCCTTTAGCTTAAATACAGCAAAATGAACAGTACGGGTTATGCCATATGATAAAAAGATAAGACAGGGGACTCGGGCAAGATGGCAGCATAGAGAGGAGTGGAAGCTAAGTAGTCCCCCTGGAACAACTACAAAAAACCAGAAACAACTAGTAAATAATCCAGAATAACTGCAGGGGGACAAACGAGACCATCCATTCATCATACACCAACCTGAATTGGGAGGAATGCCCGAGAACACAGCAAAAAATCTGTAAGTAAAACCTGCGGAACCAGGTCGGGAGACCCCCTCCCCCATAGCCCGAGCTGCAGAGCCGCGTGGTACCAGAGAGAAGCTCTCTCCCGGCAAGCGAATACAGCTCAGCTGAGCTCCAACTGGGGTTTTAAGTAGCGAGTGTGAACTGCTCACTACAGGTACGCAGCCCCAAAAAGCAGACAGAGGCTTTGGGTGACGACTGACCTGGGAGAGCCGAAGGGTTGCCTTGGACTGGGTCTGAAGGGGACTATCTGTTTCTTTTTTAGCTCAGTGGAGAAAGCCCCAGTCATTTTCAGTTTCCAGGGCTGTGACTCTGGGAAGGGTGGAGACACCACAAGCAGAGAGCAAGACCATTGAAATGCTAATGACCTCCACGTGAGGGGTCTCTCTTCTCTAGGAGGAAAGGGGTGGGGCCCTTTCCATTCAGAACCAGACCCCAGAGCCTGGGGGAACATGGCCATACCTCCTCACACCAGTCAAGAATTATAGGCTAACAGGCGTCATCTGCTGGGCAGAAAAGCACAGTGACCCGAGGCATCAAAGGATGGAGCAATTTTCTAAGACACACCCTCAGGGAAACCAGATACTGAATATTTCTTCCCTCTGGGACCTGAGCCTGTTCTGGTCTGGGAAAACCTGATTTGGATAACCAAGGAAACCATGCCTAGACAACAGAAAATTACAACCTACACTAAGAAAAACAAAGTTACGGCCCAGTCAAAGGAACAAACGTACACTTCAACTGAGATACAGGAATTTAAACAAATAATGCTAAATCAATTCAAAAAGTTTAGAGAAGATATTGCAAAAGAGATAGAGGTTGTAAAGGAAGCACTGGACATGTATACGGCAGAAATCAAAAGTTCAAAAAACCTACTAGTAGAATCTATGGAAATGAAAGGCACAACACAAGAGATGAAAGACACAATGGAAACATACAACAGCAGATCTCAAGAGGCAGAAGAAAACACCCAGGAACTGGAGAACAAAACACCTGAAAGCCTACATGCAAAGGAGCAGATGGAGAAAAGAATGAAAAAATATGAGCAACGTCTCCAGGAACTCAAGGATGAAACAAAGTACAATAATGTACGTATCATTGGTGATCCAGGAGAAGAGAAGGGAAAGGGGGCAGAAGCAATAATAGAGGAAATAATCAATGAAAATTTCCCATCTCTTATGAAAGACATAAAATTACAGATCCAAGAAGCACAGCATACTCCAAACAGAAGAGATATGAATAGGCCTATGCCAAGACACTTAATAATCAGATTATCAAATGTCAAAGACAAAGAGAGAATCCTGAAAGCAGCAAGAGAAAAGCGCTCCATTACATACAAAGGAAGCTTCATAAGACTATGTGCGGATCTCTCAGCAGAAACCATGGAGGCAAGAAGGAAGTGGTGTGATGTATTTAAGATACTGAAAGAGAAAAACCACCAACCAAGAATCCTGTATCCAGCAAAGCCATCCTTCAAATATGAGGGAGAGCTCAAAATATTTTCTGACAAACAGACAATGAGAGACTTTGTGAACAAGACACCTGCCCTACAGGAAATACTAAAGGGAGCACTACAGGGTGATAGAAGACAGGAGTGTGTGGTTTGGAACACAATTTTGGGAGATGGTAGCACAACAATGTAAGTACACTGAACAAAGGTAACTATGAATACGGTTGAGAGAGAAAGATGGGGAACATGTGAGACACCACAAGAAAGGAGGAAAGATAACGACTGGGACTGTGTAACTTGGTGAAATCTAGAGTATTCAACAATTGTGATAAAATGTACAAATATGTTCTTTTACGAGGGAGAACAAGCAAATGTCAACCTTGCAAGGTGTTAAAAATGGGGAGGCATTGGGGGAGAGATGCAGTCAGCATAAACTAGAGACTATAACTAATAGAATCATTGTATTATGCTTCCTTTAATGTAACAAAGGTGATATACCAGGGTGAATGCAGATAAGAGGGGGGGATAGGGGAGGCATGTTAGACACTTGACATTGGTGGTATTGTCTGATTCTTTATTCTACTTTGATTTAAGGTTATTTTTCCTTTTGCTGCTTCCTAGCTGTCATTTTTTTTTTTGTTTCCTCTTTCTTTTGCCTCTCTACCTTCTTTGACTCTCCCTCCTGCCTTGTGGAAGAAATGTAGATGCTCTTGCTTAGTATGAGCAGAATGTTCAAGTAGGATGAACTTAAATGTTTGGAAATGAACAGGGATGTTGGTAGCAAGATGTGAGAATAACTAACAGCGCCGAATGGTGTGTGAATGAGGTGGAAAGGGGAAGCTCAGAGTCATATATGTCACCAGAAGGAAAGTTGGAGGTCAGAAGATGGAAATGTATAAAACTGAATCCTATGGTGGGCAATGTCCATGATCAACTGTACAAATACTAGAAATCACTTCATGAACCAGAACAAATGTATGACAATACAATTAGAAGTTAATAATAGAGGGGCATATAGGGAAGAACTATATACCTATTACAAACTATATACTACAGTTAGTAGTATTTCAACATTTTTTCATAAACAGTAACAAATGTACTATATCAATACTAAGAGTCAACAATTGAGGGGGGTTGGTTTGGGATAGGGGAGGTTTAGAGTTTCCTTTTCTTTTTTTCTTTTCTCATCTTTCACTTTATTTCTTGTCTGGAGTAATGAAAAGTTTCTAAAAATTGAACAAAAATTAAGTGTGGTGATGGATGCATAGCTGTATGAGGGTACCCAGGGGCAAGTGATTGTATACTTTGGATCTTTGGATAATTGTATGGTATCTGAACAATCTCAATAAAAATGAAAATATATATATATATATATATATATATATATATATATATATATAATCTAGCAGAAGTTAAAGCATAAGGTAATTTAACATCAAAATATATCAGGTGGCAAAAAAATAATAATAAAAGTCCCAGTAATTGGGGAAATTTACAGGTTAAAAAAAAAAAAAGGATAAGACAGAGAAGAAAGCAAAGATATTAGCTTTACAGACAAATACAAACGTAATCATAACAAAATGAGGAAATATTCATGCCATCATAACCCTCATTTCTGTAACTGGTCACGTGGCCGTAGTTCATATTTATCACTATCTTCTTCCTCTACCCATTCCATGTTCCCTTTACCCTCAGCAAGCACTTTAGCTGGCCGTGGTTCTTTGCCTGGTAGGGTGACCCGAACCTTCATTCCTGAAGTTTCTTGGCCATTGGTAGTCCTGCCTGGATTGGGTTTTTGCAGTTTTCCATTGACTTTAATCACAGGGCATGGTAGTACTAAGAGATGCCCTAGGGGATCTCCTGTATTCCAGGAAAACTCTTCTTTACTTCCATTGTGTAGTTGCAGTGCTATTTCCCTTTGATAGTCAGGATCAATCACCCCAGACAGTACAGTAATCCCCTTCCTTGCCTGTTGATTCAGAGGCATAAGAAGACCAAAGTGGCCCGGTGGCAGCCTTAACTTCCAGTTCAGTGGGATTATTGTGTTTCCTGGTGGAAGCACTCCTCCTTTTGGAACCAAGACCTGTAGACCAGCAGAGCTTAAGCTTGCAGGGACAGGAAGCAAAAATTTTCCTAGTGGATCACTAGGAGTGATAGTGAGTGGTGTCACTCCTGTTTCCACCCCTTGATTCCTGGACCTGTGAATCCTGGCTATGGGAGAAACAGCACCATAGAGTGGATGCTGATTCAGAGCATACACAGCCTCCTGGAGAACACTGCCCCAACCCTGCAAGGTATTGCCACCTAGTTGGCACTGTAATTTAGTCTTCAACAGGCCATTCCACCATTCTATCAACCAAGCTGCCTCTGGATGATGGGGAACATGGTAAGACCACAGAATTCCATGAGCATGTGCCCATTCCCTCACTTCATTTGCTGTGAAGTGGGTTCCTTGGTCTGAAGCAATGCTGTCTGGAATACCATGACGGTGGATGAGGCATTCTGTAACTCCACAGATGGTAGTTTCAGCAGAAGCATGTCATGCAGGGAAGGCAAACCCATATCTGGAGTATGTGTCCATTTCCAGTAAGAACAAATTGCTGCCCCTTCCATGATGGAAGTGGTCCAATGTAATCAACCTGCCACCAGGTAGCAGGCTGATCACCTCGGGGAATGGCGCCATATTGGGGACAGAGTGTGGGTCTGTGCTGCTGGCAGATTGGACACTCAGCCATGGCTGTGGCCAGGTCAGCCTTGGTGAGTGGAAGTCCATGCTGCTGAGCCCATGCATAACCTCCATCCCTACCGCCATGACCACTTTGTTCATGAGCCCATTGGGCAATGACAGGAGTTGCTGGGGAAAGAGGCTGATTGGTATCCACCAAAAGGGTCATTTTATCCACTTGGTGATTAAAATCTTCTGCTGAATTCACCCTCTGGTGAGCATTCACAAGGGACACAAATATCTTCATGTTGTTTGCCCACCCAGAAAGGTCTATCCACATACCCCTTCCCCAGACTTCTTTGTCACCAATCTTCCAATCATGTTCCTTCCAAATCCCTGACCATCCAGCCAAACCATTAGCAACAGCCCAGGAATCAGTATACAAATGCACCTCGGGCCAGTTCTCCTTCCAAGCAAAGTGAACAACCAGGTGCACTGCTCGAAGTTCTGCCCACTGGGAGGATTTCCCCTCACCACTGTCCTTCAGGGACATTCCAGAAAGGGGCTGCACTGCTGCAGCTGTCCACTTTTGGGTGGTGCCTGCATATCGTGCAGAACCATCTGTAAACCAGGCCTGAGTTTTCTCTTCCTCAGTCAACTGACTGTAAGGAACTCCCCAAGATGCCATAGCTGTGGGCTGGGAAAGAGAAGGTAAGGTGGAAGGAGTGGGGGCCATGGGCATTTGGGCCACTTCCTCATGTAACTTACTTGTACCTTCAGGACCTGCTCGAGCTCTATCTCGTATATACCATTTCCATTTTATAATGGAGTGCTGCTGTGCACGCCCAACTTTATGGCTTGGTGGGTCAGACAATACCCAGCTCATGATAGGTAACTCAGGTCTCATAGTAACTTGGTGGCCCATGCTTAAGCATTCTGTCTCTACTAAGGCCCAGTAGCAGGCCAATGGCTGTTTCTCAAATGGAGAGTAGAATTATCTCTCAAGCCATTTACCTCAGGACATTCTGTTGTGTTTTCATCTCTTAAAACAGGATTAATCTCTCCAGACAGAGGAATAAGGGCTGCTTCCTCAGGGGAGGTGATTACAGGATTAGCAGGCACTGAAGGGTTAATCTCTTTAGGTGGGGGTTGGATGGCAGGCTCCTTAGGGCAAACTGGAGGTGGGGAAGCTGTTTCCTCAGGACAGCCCACTACAGATAAATCAAATAATGACTTAGCAGAATCCAGGGTTCCAATGTCCTCACTGCCATTATTATCAGTCCTTATGTCCCCATCCCAAGTTTCCAGATCCCATTCTTTTCCAATCAATGCCTTTAACAGCAGACACCCTGAGAGGTTGAGATTTTAGTTTACGTTGTAAATCTGCTACTCGCACAATGTGAGTCTGCATCTGATTTTCAGAAACTTCAAGTCTACGGGCACGGGAAATAAGATTTTCTTTCAGGGCACACATAGAAACCTTTACATCTGTCATTTGGCATTTAAGTTTTGAATTTGAAGCCTTTAGCTCTTCCCTTTCTCTTACAACTTTATCCGAAGTATCTAAGAGCAGCCAGCCAACATCATTATACCTCTTAATTCTGCAAAACTCTGTGAAGGTATCAAAAACACTGTCACCCAGAACCTTACTTCATACTAGAGTATGATTAGGAGAATCAAACTGTGCTATTTTGTGTATCTCCTTTGCCAACTCATGCTGTGGACTGTCAGTGCCCTCTTGATTACTGGAAATAGAGTCATTATTGCCTTTGAATCTAATCAGAGTAGAAAACAAATTGTAAAAGCCCATTTTAAGATTCTGTTTCTCAAGAACCACTCCCGGTACCAAGTTATATTAGGTAGCGTTCTCTAGGGAAACAGAATCAATGAGAGGTGTCTATGACTATAAAATTTATAAAAGTGACTCACGCAACAGTGGGCATGCACAAGTCCAAATTCTGTAGAGCAGTCAGCAAACTGTCAACTCCAAGGAAGAGGTCTGATGAACTCCTCAGGAAACGAACCGGCAACTTCGACAAACTCCTCAGGAAATGAACTGGGATCTTCGACTAACGTGTTCTATGATCTCCTCAGGAGATGAACCAGCAACTCTTGACGAACTGCTCAGGAAGTGCTTCACTGGGAAGCCAAAGAAGTAGTGAAGGTCCTCTGTCTCGCTTATGTCTTCAACTGATTAATTGGATTAAATCTAGCCAATTGCATTCTCTCGTTGTGGAAGACACGCCCTTTGGTGAGTCATCAGTCACAGCTGCAGTCAATTGACTGATGATTTAATAAACCAGCCACAAACCTCCTTGCAGCAATTGTTAGGCCCGTGTTTGCTTGACCAGACAGCTGGGTACTAAGCTGGGTACTATCATGGCCAAGTTGACACATGAACCTAACCATCACAGGGAGTCATAGACGGGAAACGGGATAGGAATAAAATGAAATAAGAATGTCCATGAATTGACTATTGCTAAAGATGGATATTGGATACATGGGGTTCGTTGTTATTCCGTCTTCAAGATTTTGAAATTTTCTGTAATAAAAAAAATTAATGTATGTGGAATGGAAGTATTTATGTGTACATGCAAATGTTTTAAGTGATAAAAGTATTTAGTAGAGATTCCATTCCATTCCAAAGAATACTTGCTTTTTACAAAGGGAACTGTGGATGGGCCACATCCATTAAGGAAGCTCTGCTACTCCCTAAACTTGGTCATTAGCAGCCACAGGTAGAGACTATACCAGCCCTCCTATAGCCACTGTCACCTTCCTCATCACTGCTGTCCACAGCTCCAAAGTCTAGAACCCCAATGGTTCCTGAGTCCTGCTCCAGATTTTGTCAAATTCATAACAATATTCAGTAACAGTAACTGCACCTTAAACCCATAATGCTTCAAAGATTAAACAGTCATACACATTTCAAGTACATAGAAAAATAATATAATTAGAATTTATACAAAGTAGATTTTTACAAAACAAGTACCTACAAGAAATACAGCTTATAGTCAAGCACAAAAATTTGGAAATATACATGGAAGAATACATTTAAGAAAAAACATTTATTTCTAAATGCTGAGTGGGAAGGTATAGATTGAGTCCTGGTTTACTAGCATAATTTTTAAAAGAACTTCAATTTGCTGGCAGGTATTTTCACTCCATTCCCAAACTTCTAAAAGTAGTTCCTGAAGGAGATTAGACAGCTGTTCCTCTTTCCAAGTTTTGTTTAATTTCGGCTGTATATTTCCCATAGAATCTTTCAGCCTTCTTATTGAACTTGGCATTCCTCTCATTAATGTAGTCGATATCTGCATCGTCGTTGTAAGGACGTCTCCGGCTGTATTTGTCTCGTTTTTCAATTCTAAAGGAGGAAGAAAATAATTTACAAAATCTAAAATTGCTTTCTTTGTTGATCTTAATAAAACATGGCAGTACACTTAGAATGGCAATCTGAAGTTTTTTAAAAAGCCCTGGTTTCACCAAGTTCAAGCTGAAATTGCAAATTAACAGCACCACCCCCAGGTATGAACCATGAAAATCAATAAATATAAACTCATCTTCAGAAGGCTTCTAAGAGCAATGATGCTTTGTTAGGAACTGGGCAAATGAAGTATTATTCAAAAGAAGATAATTATTACAATAGTAGCTATTATATTAATAATAATAACCACAGCTAATATGAATTAAGTGCTCAGTATGTACTAGACACTATTAATACTTTACAAGTATTAACCCCTAAAATATAAATTCACTCTGCCTAATATTTCTATCAGTATTAAGAAACACAAACATAACTACTGTACCTCTACAAGAACATTCTTGCTTCTTCAAACCCAACAGAAGAATGGTAATTAAAGTAAAAGCCCTCAAAGAAGAATGTTTCTAAGATCTTTCCCCTTCAATTATAGCAATTCAATTTCATCAATATTGTGCCTATCATTCCAAATCACATGGGCTCAATCCACACTTGCTGTCAAATGTTAATTATATTTCTATCCACAAAACCACTATAGGTGCTATGTCATCTTTCAGCAGGTATAATCTCTGTCTATTCAAATTTCATCCCAAGCATATTAGATCACTGAGCATGTAAAATTTCAGGCTGTTCTACTACTCACTGTTTTTCCAGATCTATGACCATCCTATCAATTTCCTCAGTGGAAGGCACATGTGTTCCATGAATAAGACTGTTGGATGTTGGGAAAAACTCTTCTCCCCTGAAAAGACAGTAAAATGGACTCATGGTAACACTACAAATGTGCCACTTTTCAAATTTCAAAGAAAACTATCATTCACGATAAGAAAGTAAATATATACACATATTTACTGTGAGGAGCCTACCTTAATTTTTTTCTTTAAAGGAAAAAGAATTGGTTGGAAGGAACCTAAGAAATCCCTGACTCTGACACCTACCTTCTACAGATAAAAGACCCAAGGGCCAGAGGATAAAGGATTTACCAAATGTCACAGAGCTGGGTACTGGCAGAATTGGAATTAGAGCTTCTAGGTGCAGGTAATTTCTCTTTCCAGTAAAGCAGGAGTTGGCAAACTATAGCTACCCACTCACCCCCAACCCGTTTTTGTAAATGGTTGTACTGGAACACAGCCACACCCATTTATGTATCCTCTATCATATCCTCTTTCATACCAGAGGCAGAATTGAGTAGTTATAACAGAGACCCACAATACCTAAAATATCCACTATCTGGCCCTTTATAGAAAAAGTTCACCCACCCCTGCACTAAAGCATTCTGCCTCCTAAAATAATATTTGAATAAATATGATATTCTGGGTGTTACCCACTTCACCCAGCCTTAGAATGTGCAGCTAGAAAGACAGCCAGGTAGTTGGCTTAACTGCTGTGGAGTGAGCAATAAAGACACTGGAAAGACCAAAGACCATTCTTACACAGCTGCTGATAACACACATCTAGCATTAAAGTGTGTTTGTATTTATGTATGTGTAAAAGGATTTGCGTTAATCCTGTTGACTTACTGCTTTTCTCTCAGTCTCTCATACGTTTCCATGTCAGGTTTAATCTGCTTGGTCAACCGATGATACTGGCGTAACTGGGCAGCAGCATAATCTAAAGATGAAATGAGCACCAGAGAGTGCACTGGGCATTATTATTCAGTGAAACATCATAACTATAATTAAGTAAGACATTAATCCAGAGTCTCTTTCCTGAAGATGCTGATAATACAATATAGGCTTTGGTTAATTTTACCACAAAGAACAAAAGATTCCAGCCGACTGAAGTGCAGCCATTTTACTTCTGGCCTATGAGACATATTTGTAATTTTCCTGAGTTTAGACCTCTTAGAGAATATTTCCTAAGAAAGCACAAGGGGCACATCATTTCTTAAAACCAGAAATAGTGAAGGTAATGCTCAGCTAACAAGGCCATTCAATAAAATAAAGGTGAGTTTCACCTGAAAATCCCAGATCAGGGTTTTTCCTCTTTTTTTTCCTCTCCCATCTTTCTGCATCTTCTGCACTGATCTCTAGCAATTTAACTTTCTCATAGTCTTCCCCTTTTGCTGCACACTCCTAAAGAGAAAAAAAAAAGCTATGATACCTGCAATTATGATCCAAGCAATTACTTGATTATTTTAAATTGAGAAAAATCCAATAAAGATATCAGCAATACTTTAGAAATAATGATTAATATTCAAAGAAAATTTGGGAATCTGCCATGGTATATAAGAAATGCACACACAAATTTAAAAAATAATACGGAATGTTTATCAGGCATCAGACACTGTTTTAAATGCTTTACATGCTCGAACTCATTTAATTCATACATAACTCAAGTAGTAATTATTATTATAGTTCCCATTTTACAGATGGAAAAACAAGAGGTATAGAGAGGTTAATAACTTGCCCAAGGCTAGTAAAGAGCAGAGCCAAGTTGTGAACTCAAGCAATCTGACTCTAGAACCAATGACTCAATTATCATGCTATACTGTCTCAATACAATAAACAACATAGGAACAGGAAGAGTTGTTCTTAACCTTTTTCCTTTCTTCTTCCCGCAGTTCCCATTCCAAACGAGCTTTTTTGGCTTCCCAATTTGCAGGTAACTTTAGTCTTTTATCTTCCTCCATGACTTCCTGGTGATTTAATTTACGAGCTTCATTCTAAAACCATAACACAAAAAATCTGTCAGCAGAAATACAAGAAAAAATCCAATAGATCTAGCCTTTTTAAAGGATGATCAGGTAAGACACCTTAACAAGGAGACTCCATTTTATGCTAAAAGCAACAGGGGGGTTAATATTGGCTTTGCCTCTGTTTAGCTGTATTGCCCCAACCTTAAGGTTAGGTTGGAACAATGTTTTGCAAAGTGGGAGAGCCATACTACCATGGCACTTGAGGAGACTTTAGATGGCATTAGATAATACTAAACCACATGATGAGAAAGATATTTTACTTTCAATTTTCTTTTAATCCAGATTAACTCAAGGAAAAAAGCCTCAACTTGGAACTAGAGGGTTATAACACCTATCTTAATATCTCTAACACTTTCTAAGATCCCCCTATTAAAAATATTTTAACAGTTTACATTATGTTAAATGAAAGAAACTTTCCATTTAAAATACCAATGAAGAGTCGAATTTAAAATGCACTTAATTACATAAAACAAAATGAGTAAGTCACCTTAGGAAAACTTAAATCAGATGTTTCTTAGGTCACGGACTAGTGCAGAGTTAGTCCAGGAAGCTACATCTCCTGATTTCCAGGCATATGCTTTCCATACATTCCCTCCAAGTAAATATCTAAGCACATCTATTTAACTGTTTATTAGATTGAATTTTTCTGGGCAGAGATATTCCTCTCAACTACCTTTCCTGATATACTCTTGGCCCTGCCAATGCCTTCCAAAGACAGCAAGACAACACCTAACATGAAAAAAAGTTGGATTTACTGCACTGAAGTAGACAGAACACCATGGGGTTCAAGGAGGGAGTGTTAAGAGGAGCTAATTATAGGATCCTGGTATGTGTCTGGTTATTTTGGCAAAAGTTCAAGGCAACATGGTTTGGGCACGGTAAGGAAGTGAAGGTAATTCTGTGATAGGGTATCCTAAATTTTTGTATAGAAGACAAGAGTACTAGAGTGAGACTAAAGCTTTCTTTGGTACTAACAGTCAGTTAGCCAGACAAGAAGTGTGTGTAGTTATCTGTGTGATTTGTACAATGTTTTTGTCTCACTCTATTAGTCACAAAATGATGTTGGAGTTTTGTGAAACCATGCCCTAGGTGTTAAGCCAGGCCAACTCCAAGAAAGTAGTGATCAGGGGCTACCATTTTCCTTCTGTGCTCCAACCCTGCCCAGCTGTTTGCTGGACTCTCATCCCTAATGAGAATTCTCTTCCTCTGCATGTGTTCCATCTGTGTGGGTATCGCTTCCTGCAACTCCTTGACTTGTCTGATAATATCCTACTCATCTTTCAAACAATAGTTTAGGTGTCACCTCTTATGTAATGTAAGGCACTCCCTGGAGTGCACCACCACCCCCAAACTGCACTAATCCCTCCTCCCTGCATTCCTGGGCAATTCTTCCTACTTCTACTTAAGAGCAGCGTCCTTAATCATCGTTTCCCCACTAACTGGCTGAACCATGACACTTAGACTTTCAGAGGTTGGCTGATTGTTTTTGAATGAAGAGACAACCAGCTCTTTTAGGTAAAGGGAAGGGTTTGTTAGAATCATAGGGCATGCAAGCGGTTAGAAATAGAGACTCCCGGTCCTAACCAGGCTAAATTAAATTAGACGGGAATAGGTGGGGTGGGGGTCGGGAGGAAGGGAGGGACTGAGCTTGGGTATTCTGAAAAGTTCTCAGAATGATTCTAATGTGCTGCCAGGGTTGAGAACCAACTGTCCAGAGCTTTCATCACGGAGGAAGGTCCAGCTCTGCGGACCTGTAAGGCCGTCGGCTCGGCTTCCTCGTCGCTCTACCAACACGCACCGGCCTAGCCAGGTGACCCCGGGCCTCCCGGGTTACTCACCCGCTTCAGGTGCAGTTCCCGGAATTTGCGCAGTCTCTGTTCGCGCTTCTGGGCGGCCAGCTCCTCAGCCGCCGTGAGGGGCTGCTCCTCCTCGGTGCTGTTTACGGGTACCTGCAGCGAGAGGTCCGGCGTCAGGCGGGGTCGGCTCAGCTTCTCCCGGGACCGCCCAGGCCGATTCCCCGGCGGTCGCGACAGGCCGCGCCCGGCCCTCCACAGCCGCCCCCGACCTCACGAGGTCTGCGCCTCCCTGCCCCGGCACCCAGGCATCGCCTTCACGACTCGCCCTTGCGTGTCCCCGTGACCCTCCCCAACAAAACACCCTGGGTAGGCCCAGTGGCACCCACCTGAGTCACCGCCGCCATCACACCTTCCTCGGCCGACTGCGCCTAACAGCTGTAAAGCTGCCGGGTTCATACATATTAATAAGCTACGTGTCAAGCCCCTCCTCTTCCCGTACGCCTCCGGAACTTAAGACCAATCCCTGCCCCTTTTAGGGGAGAGATGTTTTGACTGGGCCGGTTCTTGCGCAGCCGCAGAAAGCCACAGAGGCAGGGGCTGGGCGGGGCAGTGCGGGGAGAAAATGGCCAGGAATCGCTGAGCGTGAGTGGCAAGGAACCCTTGGTGGGAAATAAACTAATTTGCCTGTTCCCGCCCGCGGAAGCTTTCAGTTCATCACTTAGCTTCATTGTCACCTCAGGCAAGTCTTCCCTGACTACCTTTCTCATGTAGGCCTTTATCTGTCATATCTCTTCACTAGCGTAAGATATTTTCCTTGCCTTCTGATTGTTTTCATTTTCCCCCGTCAACCTTATGACATGTAGGAGAGCAGAGCTCTTCCCATCTTGTTCGTGCAACAGAGTGCGGATTTATAACAGTGCTGACGTCACAAAGATAATTCAGTAAGATGTGGGATACAAGGTGAATGTATCAAAATTATTTTTTTCTGCACTAATAACCGCTAATTAGATGTAGAAATGAAAAAGTAATCCCCCAAATAAAAAGATACCTACGTCTAAAATTTTAAAGGTGTGGGAACTCTGTACCATCTGCTCAACTTTCTGCAAATAATCAGAACGGGTTGTATCGGCAGAAAGATCCGATTTTGATTTTTTTAATCAAAATTAAAAATAATCAAGAATCATTTGCATTTGCCAAGAGCGACTGATGTTGCTTTCATTTGTCAACTGAAAATGAAATTCATCCTTATTAGTTTTTATTCAAAAATATTCCTAGCTCTTCTCAGTTTTCCTAATTTTAAAAAAATTAATTTTATGAAACTACTCTAAAAATAAAGTCTGTTAATTGTAAAAAAAAAAAAAGTAAAGGACTTATATGGAAAAAAACTACAGTATAATTAGAAGTACAAGAAAACTAAATCTGAATAAATAATGAAGTATAACCCTATTTTCTAGTTGGAAGACTTAATGTCATAAACTTAGTTTCAAAAGAATATATCTAAATGAGTCTACAATTGTACTGTTAATTCCCATCAGAATCTCGGTGGGTTATTGTTTTTCTTTGGAACTGGCAAAATGATTTTAAAGTTCACATGGGTCTATCAGATTGGCAAAAATTCAAAAGTTGGGCAACAAATTGTTGGTGAGACTGTGAAGAAACATGATTTCATATATTGCTGGTGGGATTGCAATTAGTACAAGTCCTAGAGAAGGCCATTTGGCAATATCTGTAAAAATGACAAATGTGTTTACTCTGGTCAGCTCTCCCACTTCCTGGGAATTTATCCTACAGGTACACATACATAGGTATGAAATGACTTATGTACAAGGTTGTTCAGTTCAACTTTTTTTGAGGGGGGTAATAGCAAAAAATTGTCTCTCAATACAAGACTGGTTTAAATTATGGTACATTCAGTGGAATACTATGAAGTTTTAAAAAGGAATGGGGCAACTTCCTGTACACTGATTTGGAAAGATCACCAAAATATACGAAATGAAAAAAGCAAAGTACAGAACTACATATATATTATGCAACATTTTGGGGTGAGGTACAGGAGAGTGAGTAGGGTTATGCTTACTGTGCCAGTTTGAATACATTGTGTCCCCAAAACGCCATTATCTTTGATGTAATCTTGTGTAGGCAGAGGTTATCAGTGTTGATTAGATTGTAATTCTTTGAGTGTTTCTTTGGAATGCGCCCCACCCAGCTGTTGGTGATGACTCTGATTGGATAATTTCCATGGAGCTGTTGCTCCGCCCATTCAGGGTGGGTCTAAGTTGATCAGTGGAGCCATATAAATGAGCTGACATAACAAAAGGAAATCAGTGCAGCTGAGAGTGATGTTTTGAAGAGGAGCTACAGCCAAGAGGGGCACTTTGAAGAAAGCACAGGAGCTGCAGATGAGAGACAGTTTGAAGATGGCCGTTGAAAGCAGACTCTTGCTCTGGAGAAGCTAAGAGAGGACATATACCCCAAGTGCAACTAAGAGTGACGTTTTTGAGGAACTGCAGCCTAGAGAGGAACGTCCCGGGAGAAAGCCGTTTTGAAACCAGAACCTTGGAGCAGATGCCAGCCACATGCCTTCCCAGGTAACATAGCTTTTCCGGATGCCACTGGCCATCCTCCAGTGAAGGTACTCGATTGCTGATGTGTTACCTTGGACACTTTATGGCCTTAAGACTGTAACTGTGTAACCAAATAAACCCCCCTTTATAAAAGCCAATCCATTTCTGGTGTTTTATGTTCTTACAGCATTAGCAAACTAGAACACTTACTTAGAATATTTTTTTGTTTTCCATAAAGAATTCTAAAGTGATAGACAAAAAGCTAATATAAGTGGTAACCTGTTTGGGGGGTGTTTGCTGTCATATATACAATATTTTGTCATATATGATAATATTTTAAACCATATGAATATATTTCCAACTCTATAATAAAAATTATTTTTAAAAGTAGGAAAACTGAGAACAGCCAGGAATATTTTTGAAAAAAAAATAATGAGGATGAATTTCATTTTCAGTTGATATAATTGAAAGCATCCTCAGTCGCTGTCGCAGGCCGCCTCCTGAATGGACCATAACAAACCTGCTTTAGCCAAGGACAAAGGTCAAGAGTAAACAGTCTCCCTGGAGGGGGAAGAATGTAACCACAGATGTAAAAATGGCATTAATTATATCTTAGTCTTAAACACTAATCTTACTAAAACATCAGGTTTTAGGCCTCTTTAATGATTATACTAAAATCCCGATGTCCTCATACTATATAGAATGTCTTTATTCTAAAATCACATATTACCCCCCTGCACTCCTGTTCCTCACGGAGTGCTAAATCTCTGGAACAGCCACCACTGGAGAACCTCTCCTGTTTGTAAGTCCCATTAAATCCATGTCTACTTCTGTGCCTGGCATGTTTTTCAGTCTTGCAACAGCACTAGCCCGTGCTCAGCACAAACTTGGTGTGAGCCCAAACAGTTGCTCTTGGCAAACGCACATGAATCTTGATTATTTTTAATTTTGAGAAGTATCTTTCTGCTGATACAACTGTTACTGGAGCTGTTCTGAGTATTTTATAGGCTGTGACAACTCGGAGATAAATTTCTGGTAAATTATTTTGAACCATACATTTTAGTATGTCATGGGCTGATGATTCTTGTAGAGCAATTTTTCTTAATAGATTTAACTGTTGATACAAACCAGTTTTAAGCCTGAATTTAAACATGAGTTATACAAACACATTTAAATGTTCTTTCAACATTTGCTATAACTTATGGAGGTCTTACAAGAAACTGAATGTGGCTTTGTTGATTTGTATATAATTCAAAATGCCTTCCATTGCAATGCTTTCAATTAAAAGGACATTTTAATTTAAAAAAATTGAGGAGGGATTTGTATTTCCAGTAATTAAAACATAATAAAAGTCTTCAGTAATGAACACGATATGGTACCTGCACAGAAAATGGCACATAAATCAATGGAAGAGAATAGAAAATTCAGAACTAGATTCAGTGGGAAAGTGATGCTTTCTAGAATAAATGGTGCTTGCATAATTGGCTGAGATGTGGACAAAATTAGATTCCTGCCTCACAGAATTTGAAAAAAAAAATCATCAACAATCAGGAAATGAAAATTAACACAACTGCATGTGCTTTTATACCTCTCAAATTGGCAAAAAATGAAAAGAACAATAAAACAAAATAACAGAGAAGATTCCAGGAAACCTATACTTCCAACAATTGCTGGTGGGAAAGAAAGTTGCTAAAACATTTAAAAAAAGATAATCAACAATAGCTCTTAAAATCAAAATTATATGCATCTTTCATTTCAGCAGACCCAGTTTTGAGAATCTGTCTTACAGAAATAAAAGTACCAGTACTTACAAGGAGGTTTATGATGGCATTTTTTTAAAATAGGGAAAAAAATGCACAAAACTATCACAAAAATCTTGGAATCTATTAAATTCCCTTATACTACGGAAGAATTTGAAATCTATCTAGGGGAAGTAACCTCATGTCTTTGGTGTGATTGACAGTCCCCAGGGCAAAGCTGGAAGGGAGAAAAGGAAGGAAACATGGGAGTTAAATAGGTTCTGGGGACTCTGTGTGCTGGACTTGTGGCTATTCTGGAAGCACTGACAAAATTTTTTATTCATTCAATTTTTTAATGTTGATTGAATAGCTTCTAGGTGCCAGACCCTGTGCTGGGTCCAGGTGGCATATACAGAAGATCAGGGGAGACTTGCCTTACAGATCAGAGTTGTCTAATAAGACACATGGACATTGGGGAAGAGTAGTACTTGTATGCTTCTTATTTTACTGTTGTTAGGAAGCCTGTTCATTGTTTTCTCCATTCCTGACTATAAATTTGAGCTCCATATTGTAAGTTTGCTTATGATGGCAATTAATAAAATTAAAAAATGCAAATCTTCATAATTAACAAAAGGAGTCTCAGAATGAGATCAAAGAGAAGCTACATAGAAAGGAAAGATAATATTCTGTGAGGTAAAAATTCCTCAACAAACCTGATTTTGTCAGCTAATGTATTAAGAACATTCACAGGAATATCACTCTTGTTTTCCTGTGCAATATGGAGACTTGCTTGGATCTTCAAAACTTTTTCAAACTGTATGATTTATCTATTTTAGCATAACAAATCACCCCAAAACTTGGTAGCTTAACAAAATATCAATTATTTTATTATTAACTCTCAAAAATTAGGGAAATGAGTGGGCTTAGGTGGGCAGTTGTAACTTGAATTCTCTCATGCAGTTCCTGTCAGACAGTGACTGGGAGTGGAGTCATTGCAAAGATTTTCTCACTCAGTTGTCTAGTGGTTCAGGGTTGTCGGCTGGGACTCCTACACGTGGCCTCTGCATTTGGCCCCAGCTTCCTCAAAGCGTGGTGGCTGGGCTCCAAGAACAGGCACTCCAAGAAAACCAGGTGGAGGCTATATCACTTTTTTATTCAACTGTGGAAAATTACATATTTACATAGAAATGATAACTTTCCAAGAGCAATTTAACACTACTGAGAGAGCAAATTTCAAAGAATGATATGGGTTACAGTTCCACCATTTCAACTCTCCTTCTAGCTATTCTAATACCCTAGCAACTAAGATTCAGTATTCATAATCCTTTGTTAAATTCTATCTTGTCTGTTATTACCCCTTCCTCTAGTTTAATCATGTTCCCGATCTTCAGGGATATCTAGGCAGTAATCACCCGTTCTTGTTCATGTTGAAAAGGGGTGTCAACATTATAAGAAAACGGGACTCAGCTGGTTGATGATTTTGAAGAGGCTGTTGCCTCTGTGTTCTGGGACTTAGCTGGCGTAGGAGCTGTCCAATCGAAGTCATCACCCACAGTTGGGTGGGGCAAATCTCCATGGAAACACTCAAAGAATTACAATCTAATCAACACTGATAACGTCTGCCCACACAAGATTACATCAAAGATAATGGCGTTTTGGGGGACATAATAAATTCAAACTGGGGCAGGAACTCTCTGGAGGATTTAAGTTTCTGAAGAATAAACTTACTGAGTGAAACTTTTATAGAGTCTCAGATAGGGACCCAGGTATTCTTTAGGATTTTCAGGACTACTGTTGACTTGAGCTTATCTTATGTGGCCATTTGGGATATCTAGTTGAAGCATGCATAGGAGTAACCTCCAGGGCAGCCTCTCAACTCTATTTGAAATCTCTTAGCCACTGAAACCTCATTTTGCTGCCTTTCTTTTCCCCCTTTTGGTCAAAAAGGCATTCATTCTCAACCCCTCGATGCCAAAGTCAGGCAGGCTCATTTCCAGAATCTGTGTCCCACATTGCTAGAGAGACTCAGTCACCTGGGGGTCCTGTCCCATGTCAGGGATAAAGTGATGAATTCATTTTGCAGAGTTGGGCTTAGAGAGAAAGTCCGCATTTGAGCCACAAAAGTGGTTCCCTGGAGGTGACTCCTAGGTGTAATTAAAGGTGGGCTTAGCCTCCTCTTTACAGCCTCAAGATCCAGGACTTGACTTATAAAGGAGGGGATTCCTAATTTCACACAGCACGTGTTCTGTCCACGATAATCATATGTTCTGCCTCACAGTATCATCACTTAGTTGTACAATCCTCATCACTCTCCATTTTAAAGAATTCTCTTGACCCAAAACACCCTATAGCTCTTTTTAGCCCTTAATTATTTGTCCCTAGTATTTGTGCAATAATAGTAAGGTATTCCTATTAATTATAATCCCTAGTATGCAATAGATAGATTTTTCCCATAGACCACTCTGTTGTCAACCCCCTGTGTAAGTGTCATACCTTAGAAGTATATCGTGCAAGCACCTATCTATATTTGTAGTGCTAATCTGTGGAATACAGGCCGTTAAACAGCCCCTTTAAATTTAGTTTGCCTTCAGTGCAGCTCTGATATTTATAATCACATTAACAATCATCTCCCCTATCCATTCCCCTACCTTTAAATTCACCCTTATTAACATATCTGAACATATTAGGTTGTCATTACCCCTTCACTTTGTCTAATCTCTAGGGTTCCAATATTCTACATTATAAGACATTGATTTTACATTGTTCAGGGAGTTCATGGTAGTGGTAACTTTTGTTACCCTTTTGTGACTTATTTCACTCAGCATTATATCTTCAAGGTTCATCCATGTTGCCATGTTTCAGGACCTTGTTCCTTCTTACCGCTGCAAAGTGTGCATTGTATATATATACCACATTTTATTTCTCCACTCATCTGTTAAAGGACACTTGGATTGTTTCCACTTCTTGCAACTGTAAACAATGCTGCTATGAACATTGGTGTTATAAATTTCTGTTGTGTCACTGCTTTCAGATCTGTGTATATACCTAGAAGTGGAACTGCCAGATAGTAGGGTAATTTGATATCTAGTTTTCTGAGAAACCACCAAAATGTCATCCACAGCAGCTGTACCATTATACATTCCCGTCAGCAATGAATAAGAGTTCCAATTTCTCCACATCTTCTCTAGCATTTGTTGTTTCCTGTTTGTTCAATGGCAGTCATTCTTATTGGTGTGAGATGGTATCTCATTGTGGTTTTGATTTGCATTTCCCTAATAGCTAGTGTTCTAGTTTGCTAATGCTGCCGGAATGCAAAACACCAGAAATGGATTGGCTTTTATAAAAGGGGGTTTATTTGGTTACACAGTTACAGTCTTAAGGACATAAAGTGTCCAAGGTAACACATCAACAATCAGGTACCTTCACTGGAGGATGGCCAGTGGTGTCTGGAAAACCTCTGTTAGCTGGGAAGGCATGTGGCTGGCGTCTGCTCCAAAGTTCTGGTTTCAAAATGGCTTTCTCCCAGGACGTTCCTCTCTAGGCTGCAGTGCCTCAAAAACATCACTCTTAGTTGCACTTGGGATATTTGTCCTCTCTCAGCTTCTCTGGAGCAAGAGTCTGCTTTCAACGGCTGTCTTCAAACTGTCTCTCATCTGCAGCTCCTGTGCTTTCTTCAAAGAGTCCCTCTTGGCTGTAGCTCCTCTTCAGAAGTTCACTCTCAGCTGCACTGAGTTCCCCTGTCCATCAGCTCATTTATATGGCTCCAGTTACTCAACTTAGACCCACCCTGAATGGGCAGAGCAACACCTCCATGGAAATTATCCGATCAGAATCATCAGCCACAGCTGGGTGGGGCGCATCTCCAAAGAAACACTCAAAAGAATTACAATCTAATCAACACTGATAATGTTGTTACACAAGATTACATCAAAGATTACACACAAGATTACATCAAAGATAATGGCTTTTGGGAGACATAATACAAACTGGCACAGCTAGTGAAGATGAACATTTTCTCATGTGGTTTTTTTTAGCCACTTGTATTTCCTCTTTGGAAAAATGCCTTTTCATATCTGTTGCCCATTTTATAATCAAGCTGTTTGTATATTGTTGTTGAGTTGTAGAATTTATATAGGCAGACTGTCAGTCTCATATCAGATATATGGTTTCCAAATATTTTCTCCCATTGAGTTGATTGCCTCTTCACCTTTTTGACAAAGTCTTTTGAGACACAGAAGCTTTTGATTTTGAGGAGTTCCCATTTATTTTTTCTTTTGTTGTTTGTGCTTTGAGTGTAATGTCTAAGAAGCTGCCTCCTATTACTAGGTTTTGAACATGTTTCCCTATAATATCTTCTAAGAGTTTTATTGTGCTTTCTCTTATATTGAGGTCTTTGATCCACTTTGAGTTAATTTTTGTATAGGGTGTGAGGTAGGGGTCCTCTTTCATTCTTTTGGATATGGATATCCAGTTCCCACAGTCACATCTGTTGAAGAGACTGTTCTGTCCCAGATCAGTGTTTGGGGGCCTTATCAAAAATCAGTCAACCATAGATCTGGGGTTCTGTTTCCAAAGTCTCAATTTAATTCCATTGATCAATATGTCTATCTTTCTGCCAATACCTTGCTGTTTTTTTTAATTAAATTCAGTTTTATTGAAATATATTCACATACCATACAGTCATCCATGGTGTACAATCAACTGTTCACAGTACCATCATATAGTTACGCATTCATTACCCCAATCTATTTTTGAACATTTTCCTTACACCAGAAAGAATCAGAATCACAATAAAAAATAAAAGTAAAAAAGAATACCCAGGAGGCGGGGCAAGATGGCAGACTGGTGAGCTGTATGTTTTAGTTACTCCTCCAGGAAAGTAGGTAAAAAGCCAGGAACTGCGTGGACTGGACACCACAGAGCAATCTGTCTTTGGGCATACTTCATACAACACTCATGAAAACGTGGAACTGCTGAGATCAGCGAAATCTGTAAGTTTTTGCGGCCAGGGGACCCGCGCCCCTCCCTGCCAGGCTCAGTCCCGGGGGAGGAGGGGCTGTCAGCTCCAGGAAGGAGAAGGGAGAATTGCAGTGGCTGCTCTTATCGGAAACTCATTCTACTGATTCAAACTCCAACCATAGATAGACTGAGGCCAGACACCAGAGACTCTGAGAGCAGCCAGCCCAGCAGAGAGGAGACAGGCATAGAAAAAAAACAACACGAAAAACTCCAAAATAAAAGCAGAGGATTTTTGGAGTTCTGGTGAACACAGAAAGGGGAAGGGCGGAGATCAGGCCTTGAGGCGCATATGCAAATCCCGAAGCAAGGCTGATCTCTCTGCCCTGTGCACCTTTCCTTAATGGCCCTGGTTGCTTTGTCTATTAGCATTTCAATAACCCATTAGATCTCTGAGGAGGGCCGTTTTTTTTTTTTTGTTTTTTTTTTAAATCCTTTTTGCTTTTTCTAAAACAATTACTCTAAGAAGCTCAATACAGAAAGCTTCAAAGAATTGAAATTTGGGCACGTCAAGTCAAGAGCAGAACTAAGAGAGCTCTGAGACAAAAGGCAATAATCCAGTGGCTGAGAAAATTCACTAAACAACACAACTTCCCAAGAAAAGGGGGGTGTCCGCTCACAGCCACCATCCTGGTGGACAGGAAACACTCCTACCCATCGCCAGCCCCATAGCCCAGAGCTGCCCCAGACAACCCAGTGTGACGGAAGTGCTTCAAATAACAGGCACACACCACAAAACTGGGCGTGGACATTAGCCTTCCCTGCAACCTCAGCTGAATGTCCCAGAGCTGGGAAGGGGGAGCAGTGTGAATTAACAGAGCCCCATTCAGCCATCATTTGAGCAGACTGGGAGCCTCCCAACACAGCCCAGCAGCCCAGAACTGCCCTGGGGGGACGGCACTCACCTGTGACATAGCACAGTCATCCCTCAACAGAGGACCCGGGGTGCACAGCCTGGAAGAGGGGCCCACTTGCAAGTCTCAGGAGCCATACGCCAATACCAAAGACTTGTGGGTCAGTGGCAGAGACAAACTGTGGCAGGACTGAACTGAAGGATTAGACTATTGCAGTAGCTTTAAAACTCTAGGATCATCAGGGAGATTTGATTGTTAGGGCCACCCCCCCTCCCCGACTGCCCAGAAACACGCCCCACATACAGGGCAGGCAACACCAACTACACACGCAAGCTTGGGACACCAATTGGGCCCCACAAGACTCACTCCCCCACTCACCAAAAAGGCTAAGCAGGGGAGATCTGGCTTGTGGAGAACAGGTGGCTCGTGGACGCCACCTGCTGGTTAGTTAGAGAAAGTGTACTCCACGAAGCTGTAGATCTGATAAATTAGAGATAAGGACTTCAACTGGTCTACAAACCCTAAAAGAACCCTATCAAGGTCAGCAAATGCCACGAGGCCAAAAACAACAGAAAATTATAAAGCATATGAAAAAACCAGACGATATGGATAACCCAAGCCCAAGCACCCAAATCAAAAGACCAGAAGAGACACACCTAGAGCAGCTACTCAAAGAACTAAAGATGAACAATGAGACCCTAGTACGGGATATGAAGGAAATCAAGAAGACCCTAGAAGAGCATAAAGAAGACATTGCAAGACTAAATAAAAAAATGGATGATCTTATGGAAATTAAAGAAACTGTTGACCAAATTAAAAAGATTCTGGACACTCATAGTACAAGACTAGAGGAAGTTGAACAACGAATCAGTGACCTGGAAGATGACAGAATGGAAAATGAAAGCATAAAAGAAAGAATGGGGAAAAAAATTGAAAAACTCGAAATGGACCTCAGGGATATGATAGATAATATGAAACGTCCGAATATAAGACTCATTGGTGTCCCAGAAGGGGAAGAAAAGGGTAAAGGTCTAGGAAGAGTATTCAAAGAAATTGTTGGGGAAAACTTCCCAAATCTTCTAAACAACATAAATACACAAATCATAAATGCTCAGCGAACTCCAAATAGAATAAATCCAAAAAAAACCCACTCCGAGACATATACTGATCACACTGTCAAACATAGAAGAGAAGGAGCAAGTTCTGAAAGCAGCAAGAGAAAAGCAATTCACCACATACAAAGGAAACAGCATAAGACTAAGTAGTGACTACTCAGCAGCCACCATGGAGGCGAGAAGGCAGTGGCATGATATATTTAAAATTCTGAGTGAGAGGAATTTCCAGCCAAGAATACTTTATCCAGCAAAGCTCTCCTTCAAATTTGAGGGAGAGCTTAAATTTTTCACAGACAAAGAAATGCTGAGAGAATTTGCTAACAAGAGACCTGCCCTACTGGAGATACTAAAGGGAGCCCTACAGACAGAGAAACAAAGACAGGACAGAGAGACTTGGAGAAAGGTTCAGTACTAAAGAGATTCGGTATGGGTACAATAAAGGATATTAATAGAGAGAGGGAAAAATATGGCAAACATAATCCAAAGGATAAGATGGCCGATTCAAGAAATGCCTTCACGGTTTTAACGTTGAATGTAAATGGATTAAACTCCCCAATTAAAAGATATAGATTCGCAGAATGGATCAAAAAAAATGAACCATCAATATGTTGCATACAAGAGACTCATCTTAGACACAGGGACACAAAGAAACTGAAAGTGAAAGGATGGAAAAAAATATTTCATGCAAGCTACAGCCAAAAGAAAGCAGGTGTAGCAATATTAATCTCAGATAAAATAGACTTCAAATGCAGGGATGTTTTGAGAGACAAAGAAGGCCACTACATACTAATAAAAGGGGCAATTCAGCAAGAAGAAATAACAATCGTAAATGTCTATGCACCCAATCAAGGTGCCACAAAATACATGAGAGAAACATTGACAAAACTAAAGGAAGCAATTGATGTTTCCACAATAATTGTGGGAGACTTCAACACATCACTCTCTCCTATAGATAGATCAACCAGACAGAAGACCAATAAGGAAACTGAAAACCTAAACAATCTGATAAATGAATTAGATTTAACAGACATCTACAGGACATTACATCCCAAATCAACAGGATACACATACTTTTCTAGTGCTCACGGAACTTTCTCCAGAATAGATCATATGCTGGGACATAAAACAAGCCTCAATAAATTTAAAAAGATTGAAATTATTCAAAGCACATTCTCTGACCACAATGGAATACAATTAGAAGTCAATAACCATCAGAGACTTAGAAAATTCACAAATACCTGGAGGTTAAACAACACACTCCTAAACAATCAGTGGGTTAAAGAAGAAATAGCAAGAGAAATTGCTAAATATATAGAGACGAATGAAAATGAGAACACAACATACCAAAACCTATGGGATGCAGCAAAAGCAGTGCTGAGGGGGAAATTTATAGCACTAAACGCATATATTAAAAAGGAAGAAAGAGCCAAAATCAAAGAACTAATGGATCAACTGAAGAAGCTAGAAAATGAACAGCAAACCAATCCTAAACCAAGTACAAGAAAAGAAATAACAAGGATTAAAGCAGAAATAAATGACATAGAGAACAAAAAAAAACAATAGAAAGGATAAATATCACCAAAAGTTGGTTCTTTGAGAAGATCAACAAGATTGACAAGCCCCTAGCTAGACTGACAAAATCAAAAAGAGAGAAGACCCATATAAACAAAATAATGAATGAAAAAGGTGACATAACTGCAGATCCTGAAGAAATTAAAAAAATTATAAGAGGATATTATGAACAACTGTATGGCAACAAACTGGAGAATGTAGAAGAAATGGACAATTTCCTGGAAACATATGAACAACCTAGACTGACCAGAGAAGAAATAGAAGACCTCAACCAACCCATCACAAGCAAAGAGATCCAATCAGTCATCAAAAATCTTCCCACAAATAAATGCCCAGGGCCAGATGGCTTCACAGGGGAATTCTACCAAACTTTCCAGAAAGAACTGACACCAATCTTACTCAAACTCTTTCAAAACATTGAAAAAAATGGAACACTACCTAACTCATTTTATGAAGCTAACATCAATCTAATACCAAAACCAGGCAAAGATGCTACAAAAAAGGAAAACTACCGGCCAATCTCCCTAATGAATATAGATGCAAAAATCCTCAACAAAATACTTGCAAATCGAATCCAAAGACACATTAAAAAAATCATACACCATGACCAAGTGGGGTTCATTCCAGGCATGCAAGGATGGTTCAACATAAGAAAAACAATCAATGTATTACAACACATTAAAAACTCGAAAGGGAAAAATCAATTGATCATCTCAATAGATGCTGAAAAAGCATTTGACAAAACCCAACATCCGTTTTTGATAAAAACACTTCAAAAGGTAGGAATTGAAGGAAACTTCCTCAACATGATAAAGAGCATATATGAAAAACCCACAGCCAGCATAGTACTCAATGGTGAGAGACTGAAAGCCTTCCCTCTAAGATCAGGAACAAGACAAGGATGCCCGCTGTCACCACTGTTATTCAACATTGTGCTGGAAGGGCTAGCCAGGGCAATCCGGCAAGACAAAGAAATAAAAGGCATCCAAATTGGAAAAGAAGAAGTAAAACTGTCATTGTTTGCAGATGATATGATCTTATATCTAGAAAACCCTGAGAAATCAACGATACACCTACTAGAGCTAATAAACAAATTTAGCAAAGTAGCGGGATACAAGATTAATGCACATAAGTCAGTAATGTTTCTATATGCTAGAAATGAACAAACTGAAGAGACACTCAAGAAAAAGATACCATTTTCAATAGCAACTAAAAAAATCAAGTACCTAGGAATAAACTTAACCAAAGATGTAAAAGACCTATACAAAGAAAACTACATAACTCTACTAAAAGAAATAGAAGGGGACCTTAAAAGATGGAAAAATATTCCATGTTCATGGATAGGAAGGCTAAATGTCATTAAGATGTCAATTCTACCCAAACTCATCTACAGATTCAATGCAATCCCAATCAAAATTCCAACAACCTACTTTGCAGACTTGGAAAAGCTAGTTATCAAATTTATTTGGAAAGGGAAGATGCCTCGAATTGCTAAAGACACTCTAAAAAAGAAAAACGAAGTGGGAGGACTTACACTCCCTGACTTTGAAGCCTATTATAAAGCCACAGTTGCCAAAACAGCATGGTACTGGCACAAAGATAGACATATAGATCAATGGAATCGAATTGAGAATTCAGAGATAGACCCTCAGATCTATGGCCGACTGATCTTTGATAAGGCCCCCAAAGTCACCGAACTGAGCCATAATGGTCTTTTCAACAAATGGGGCTGGGAGAGTTGGATATCCATATCCAAAAGAATGAAAGAGGACCCCTACCTCACCCCCTACACAAAAATTAACTCAAAATGGACCAAAGATCTCAATATAAAAGAAAGTACCATAAAACTCCTAGAAGATAATGTAGGAAAACATCTTCAAGACCTTGTATTAGGAGGCCACTTCCTAGACTTTACACCCAAAGCACAAGCAACAAAAGAAAAAATAGATAAATGGGAACTCCTCAAGCTTAGAAGTTTCTGCACCTCAAAGGAATTTCTCAAAAAGGTAAAGAGGCAGCCAACTCAATGGGAAAAAATTTTTGGAAACCATGTATCTGACAAAAGACTGATATCTTGCATATACAAAGAAATCCTACAACTCAATGACAATAGTACAGACAGCCCAATTATAAAATGGGCAAAAGATATGAAAAGACAGTTCTCTGAAGAGGAAATACAAATGGCCAAGAAACACATGAAAAAATGTTCAGCTTCACTAGCTATTAGAGAGATGCAAATTAAGACCACAATGAGATACCATCTAACACCGATTAGAATGGCTGCCATTAAACAAACAGGAAACTACAAATGCTGGAGGGGATGTGGAGAAATTGGAACTCTTATTCATTGTTGGTGGGACTGTATAATGGTTCAGCCACTCTGGAAGTCAGTCTGGCAGTTCCTTAGAAAACTAGAGATAGAGCTACCATTCGATCCAGCGATTGCACTTCTCGGGATATACCCGGAAGATCGGAAAGCAGTGACACGAACAGATATCTGCACGCCAATGTTCATAGCAGCATTATTCACAATTGCCAAGAGATGGAAACAACCCAAATGTCCTTCAGCAGATGAGTGGATAAATAAAATGTGGTATATACACACGATGGAATACTACGCGGCAGTAAGAAGGAACAGTCTGGTGAAACATATGACAACATGGATGAACCTTGAAGACATAATGCTGAGCGAAATAAGCCAGGCACAAAAAGAGAAATATTATATGCTACCACTAATGTGAACTTTGAAAAATGTAAAACAAATGGTTTATAATGTAGAATGTAGGGGAACTAGCAGTAGAGAGCAATTAAGGAAGGGGGAACAATAATCCAAGAAGAACAGATAAGCTATTTAACGTTCTGGGGATGCCCAGAAATGACTATGGTCTGTTAATTTCTGATGGATGTAGTAGGAACAAGTTCACTGAAATGTTGCTATAGTATGTAACTTTCTTGGGGTAAAGTAGGAACATGTTGGAAGTTAAGCAGTTATCTTAGGTTAGTTGTCTTTTTTTACTCCCTTGCTATGGTCTCTTTGAAATGTTCTTTTATTGTATGTTTGTTTTCTTTTTAACTTTTTTTTTCATACAGTTGATTTGAAAAAAGAAAGGAAAGTTAAAAAAAAAAAAAAAAAAAAGAAAAAAGACAAACAAGGAAAAAAAAAAAAAAAAGATGTAGTGCCCCCTTGAGGAACCTGTGGAGAATGCAGGGGTATTCGCCTACCCCACCTCCATGGTTGCTAACATGACCACAGACATAGGGGACTGGTGGTTTGATGGGTTGAGCCCTCTACCATAAGTTTTACCCTTGGGAAGACGGTTGCTGCAAAGGAGAGGCTAGGCCTCCCTGTATTTGTGCCTAAGAGTCTCCTCCTGAATGCCTCTTTGTTGCTCAGATGTGGCCCTCTCTCTCTAGCTAAGCCAACTTGAAAGGTGAAATCACTGCCCTCCCCCCTACGTGGGATCAGACACCCAGGGAAGTGAATCTCCCTGGCAACGTGGAATATGACTCCCGGGGAGGAATGTAGACCCGGCATCGTGGGATGGAGAACATCTTCTTGACCAAAAGGGGGATGTGAAAGGAAATGAAATAAGCTTCAGTGGCAGAGAGATTCCAAAACGAGCCGAGAGATCACTCTGGTGGGCACTCTTACGCACACTTTAGACAACCTTTTTTAGGTTCTAAAGAATTGGGGTAGCTGGTGGTGGATACCTGAAACTATTAAACTACAACCCAGAACCCATGAATCTCGAAGACAGTTGTATAAAAATGTAGCTTATGAGGGGTGACAGTGGGATTGGGAATGCCATAAGGACCAAACTCCACTTTGTCTAGTTTATGGATCGATGTGTAGAAAAGTAGGGGAAGCAAACAAACAGACAAAGGTACCTAGTGTTCTTTTTTACTTCAATTGCTCTTTTTCACTCTAATTATTATTCTTGTTATTTTTGTGTGTGTGCTAATGAAGGTGTCAGGGATTGATTTAGGTGATGAATGTACAACTATGTAATGGTACTGTAAACAATTGAAAGTACAATTTGTTTTGTATGACTGCGTGGTATGTGAATATATCTCAATAAAATGATGATTAAAAAAAAAAAAAAAAAAAAAAAAAAAAAAAAAAGAATACCCAAATCACCCTCCCTATCCTATCCTATTTTTCATTTAGTTTTTTGTCCCATTTTTCTGCACATCCATCCATACACTGGATAAAGGGAGTGTGATCCACAAGGTTTTCACAATCACACTGTCACCCATTGTAAGCGATATTGTTGTACAATGGTCTTCAAGAGTCCAGGCCACTGGGTTGGAGTTTGATAGTTTCAGGTATTTACTTCTAGATATTCCAGTACATTAAAACCTAAAAAGTGTTATCTATATAGTGCATAAGAATGTCCACCAAAGTGACCTCTCAACTCCATTTGAAATCTCTATGCCACTGAAACTTTATTTCATTTCATTTCACATCCCCCTTTTGGTCAAGATGTTCTTAATCGCACGATGCCAGGTCGAGATTCATCCCCAGGAGTCATATCCTGCATTGCCAGGGAGATTTATATGCCTGTGAGTCAGGTCGCACGTAGGTGGGAGGGCAGTGAGTTCACCTTCCAAGGTGGCTTAGCTAGAGAGAGGGCCACACATCTGAGCAACAAAGAGGCACTCGGGGGAGACTGTTAGGCACAATTATGAGCAGGGTTAGCCTCTCCTTTGCAGTAACGGGCTTCATAAGGGCAAGTCCCATGATAGAGGGCTCAGCACATCAAACACCATTCCTCAATGTTTGTGAGAACATCAGCAACAATCCAGGTGAGGAAATCCAACACTTCTGCATTTTCCCCCAGCTCCTTAGGGGGGCCCTGCATATATATTTTTATTCTCCACCCAAATTATTTTGGGATGTGTCACTATTTCACTCTAACCTATACAAACCTACCATATCCCACTTCCTATTCAAAGTTCCATGTAATTGTGGTGTTTGAACAAACTGACTGTAGAGGTTATACTATTTATAAAATATAGATCCTGCACCAATGAACATCTCTTCCCTTGGCCTCACATGGAATTTGAAGTTTTAACACACAGTTTCAGTCTTTACCCTTTGGCCCTATTTGTCCTAGTCTTAACCAGATCTTCATTCATATTTCTAATTGAAGTCTGGGCTCTTTTTCAGCTTTTTTTTTTTTTTTTAAACAGTTGCTGTATGTGCTAATACTGACATTGAAATCTGCTGAGCTCTAGCTGAGTTGCAGGCGTCACACAGATACCCAATGTTCCAGAGACCGATCAGGTTATACACAAAGGAATCAGCATCTCAGAGTTTGGAGATAGCCATTACAATTCGGGAATAGATTTGACAGCTGTAAGAGCTCACAATCTATGGACCATTACAATAATCATTCCCCTGTTAGGCTGTGCTCTAAGATTCAATTCTGAGTTTACACATTGTAGTTAGTCCATATTGGTAAGGCATTATAGTGTTTGCCTTTGTTTCTGGCGTACTTCACTCAAAATGCTGTCTACAGGATCCATTCACCTCGTTGAGTGTGTCACAGCTTCAATCCTCATACTTGCTCAATATTCCATTGTATGCGTACACCACAGTTCACCATTCTGTTCCTCAGTCAATATACCCTTAGGCCACCTCCACCCATTGCAAATCATGAATACTGCCTCCATAAACACCAGTGTGCAAATGTCCATTCATGTCTCTGCTCTCAGATCTCCCAAGTACATACGTAATGAGTTTGCAGGACCTTATGGCCCCCACATACTTAGCTTCTTGTGGAACCACCAAACTGACCTCCATAAAGGCTACACTGTTCTGCCTCAACAATAGATAGGTACATCCCTCTCTCCATCTTTTCTCTAGCACTTTTATCTCTATTTATATTTTCCCTACGATTTTATTTTTTAATTAAATTCAGTTTTATTGAGATATATTCACACAGCATACAATCATCCGTGGTATACAATCAGCTGTTCACAGTACCATGCCTTCAGCACCCTAATCTATCCCCGACCACTCTCCTTACACCAGGAAGAATCAGAACAAGAACAAGAAACAAAAGCAAAAAACACCCAAATCACTCCCCCCATCCTACCCCATTCTCCATTCAGTCTTTGTCCTCATTCTTCTACTCATCCATCCATTCACTGGATAAAGGGAGTGTGATCCTCAAGGTTTTCACAATCACACTGTCATCCCTTGTAAGCTACACTGTTATACAATCGTCTTCAAGAGTCAAGGCTACTCTGGGTTGGAGTTTGATAATTTCAGGTATTTACTTCTAGCTATTCTAGTACATTAAAACCTAAAAAGAGTTACCTGTATTGTGCATAAGAGTGCCCACCAGAGTGGCCTCTCAGCTCCATTTGGAATCCTACAGTTTTACAGAGATATATTCACATACCATACATTTATCCACAGCATAAAGTCAGTTGTTCATGGTATCATCATAAAGTTGTACATTTATCACCACAATCAGCACTTGAACATATAGATTACTACAAAAAAAAAGTTTTGTTTTGTTTTTTAGCTAATAATAAAAAAGATAATAGGAAAATAAAATGTCATAAATAGAATGTAATAGTAAGGACAGAAAACACCACCACTTCCAAGAATCCCATATCCCTCCCTTATATCCTCCCTCATACACATTTAGCTTTGGTATATTGCCTTTGTTATATTAAATGGAAGCATATTACAATGTTACTGTTGACCATAGACTCCAGTTTTCTTTGATTATGCTTTTTCCCAAATACCATCCCTTTTTCAACACTCTGCATGGTTGACATTCATTTGTTCTCCCACATGTAAAAACATTTTTATATTTGTACATTTAGTAACAGTCATTGGCTACTCCCATTTTTGCCAAATTATACAGTCCCAGTCTTTATCATCTATCTTTACCTCTGGTGTTATACATTCCCCTATCCCACCTCTTTCAGCTTTACTCACAGGTATCTTTGTTCAGTATTCTTACAATTTTGTGCTACCGTCACACAGTATTATGCTATTTCTGGATCTATACAATCAATCCTGTTGCATTCTATAGTCCTTCAGCCTGATCTCTACCCTCTTTTTATCTCCTGGTAGCCTGTGTTATCAGCTTTTAACTCTCAAAGTTTGCTCATTAATGTTAGTTCATATTAGTGAGACCATACAGTATTTGTCCTTTTGTTTCTGGCTAACTTCACTCAACATAATGTCCTCAGGTTTCATCCACATTATTATATGTTCCATGTCTTTGTTCTGTCTTACAGCTGCATAATATTCCATCATGTGTATATACCACAGTTTGTTTATCCACTCATCAGTTGATGGACATTTGGGCTGTTTCCGTCTTTTGGAAATCATGAATAATGCAATAAACATTGGTTTACAAATGTCCTTTTGTGTCTTAACTTTCAGTTCCTCTGAGTATAAACCTAACAATGAAATAGCTGGGTCATATGGCAAATCTATACTTAGCTTCCTGAGGAGCCTCCACACTGTCTTCCAGAGTGGTTGCACCATTCTACATTCCCACCAGCAATGAATAAGTGTACCTCTTTCTCGACATCTTCTCCAGCACTTGTAATTTTCTGAGTTTTGCATGATGGCCATTCTGGTAGGTGTGAGATGATATCTCATTGTTTTGCATTTTCCTAATAGCCAGTGAAGTTGAGCATTTTTTTCTTATGTTTTTGAGCCATTTGTATTTCCTCTTCAGGAAAGTGTCTGTCCATGTCTTTTGCCCATTTTTTAATCAGATTGTTTGTCTTTCTGTTGTCGAGTTGTAGGATCCCTTTATATAGTCAGGATATTAAACCCTTATCTGATATGTGGTTTCCAAATATCATTTCCCATTGCATAGGCTGCCTTTTTACATTTCTGACAAATTCCTTTGAAGTATAAAAGTGTTCTTTGGTTGCTCATGCCTTGGGTGTGAGGTCTAAGGAAACTACCTCCTATCACAAGAGCTTTAAGATATTGCCCTACATTTTCTCCTAAGAGTCTTATGGTCGTAGTGCTAACGTTTAGGTCTTTGATCCATTTCCAGTTAATTTTTGTATAAGGTGTGAGATAGGAGTCCTCTTTCATTCTTTTGGAAATGGATATCTGGTTCTCCAAGCACCATTTATTGAAGAAGCGTCTCTGTCCCAATTGCTTTGACTTGATTGCCTTATCAAAGATCAATTGTCTGTAGATACGAGGGTCTACTTCTGAACACCCAATTAGATTCCATTGGTTGGTATATCTGTCCTTATGCCAGTACCATGCTGTTTTGACCACTGTAGCTTTGTAATATGTTTCAAAGTCAGGTAATGTGGGACCTCCCACTTCATTACTCTTTCTCAAGATATTTTTGGCTATTCGGGGCACCTTGGTCTTCTAAATAAATTTGGTTATTGGTTTTTCAATTTCTGCAAAGTAAGTTGTTGGGATTTTAATTGGTATTGCATTGACTCTATAAATCAATTTAGGTAAAATTGCCATCTTAACTATATTTAGTCTTTCAATCCATGAACATGATATGTTCTTCCATTTTTTTTTTAGATCCTGTTTGATTTCTTTTAGCACTTTGTTGTAGATTTCTGTGTAAAGGTCTTTTGTGTCCTTAGTTAAGTTTATTCCTAAATACTTGATTCTTTTGGTTGACATTGTAAATGAAATTTTTTTCTTGATTTCCTCCTCTTGTTGCACATTACTTGTGTATAGGAAAACTACAGATTTTTGCATGTTGATCTTGTAGCCTGCCACTTTGCTGTATTCACTGACTAGTTCTAGTAGCTTTGCTGTAGATTTTTCTGGATTTTATATATATAGAATCATGTCATCTGCAAACAGTGAAAGTTTTACTTCTTCCTCTCCAATTTGGATGCCTTTTATTTCTTTTTCTTGCCTAATTGCTCTAGCTAGAACTTCCAGCACAATGTTAAATAACAGTGGTGACAGTGGGGCTCCCTGTCTTTTTCCTGGTCTTAGAGGGAAAGCTTTCAGTTTTTCCCCATTGAGTATGATGTTAGCTGTGTGGTTTTCATATATTGCCTTTATCATATTGAGAAAGTTCTCTTCTATTCCTATCCTTTGAAGTGTTTTCATCAAGAAAGGATGTTGAATTTTGTCAAATGCCTTTTCTGCATCAATTGAGATAATTGTGTGGTTCTTCTGCTTTGATTTATTAATGTGGTGTATTAAATTAATTGATTTTCTTTTGTTGAACCAGCCTTGCATACCTGGAATAAATCCCACCTGGTCATGGTGTATAATTCTTTTAAAGTGCTGGAGGATTCAATTTGTGAGTAGTTTGTTGAGGATTTTGGCATCTATATTCATTAAAGAGATTGGTCTATAATTTTCTTTTTTTTTTTTTTGTAGTATCTTTCTCTGATTTTGGTATTAGAGTGATGTTGGCTTCATGGAATGAGTTAGGTAGCTCTCCCTCTTCAATTTTTTTGAAGAGTTTGAGCAGGATTGGTACTAATTCTTTCTTGAATGCTTGGTAGAATTCACATATGAAGCCATCTGGTCCTGAGCTTTTCCTTTTTGGGAGCTTTTTGATGACTGACTCAATCTCTTTACTTGTGATTGGTTTGTTGAGGTCATCTATTGCTTCTTGAGTCAATGTTTGTTGTTTATGCTTTTCTAGGAAGCTGTCCATTTAGTCCAAGTTATCTAGTTTATTAGCATATAGTTGCTCATAGTATCTTCTCATTATCTCCTTTATTTCTGCAGGGTTAGTAGTTATGTCTCCTTTCCCATTTCTGATTGTATTTATCTGCATTCTCTCTGTCTCTCTGTCTCTCTGTCTCTCTGTCTCTCTCTCTCTCGTTAGCCTAGCTAGCAGTCCATCAATTTTATTGATTTTCTCAAAGAACCAACTTCTGGTTCTGTTGATTCTCTCTGTTGTTTTCCTGTTCTCAATTTCATTTATTTCTGCTCTAATCTTTGTTATTTCTTCCCTTCTGTTTGCTTTGAGTTTAGTGTGCTGTTCTTTCTCCATTTCCTCCAGGTGAACAGTTAATTCTTCAGTTTTTGCTCTCTTTAATCTTTTAATGTAGGCATTTAGGGCAATAAATTTCCCTCTCAGCACCGCCTTTGCTGCATCCCATTTTGATGTGTTGTGTTTTCCTTGTCATTTGCCTTGAGGTATTTACTAATTTCTCTTATAATTTCTTCCTTTACCCACTGGTTTTCTAAGAGGGTGTTGTTTAGCCTCCATATATTTGTGAATTTTATGACCTTTTGCCTGTTATTTATTTCCAACTTCATTCCATTATGAACACCATGCTGTTTTGAGTACTGTGGCTTTATAGTAGGCTTCAAAGTCTGGAAGTGTGAGTCCTCCCAAATCTTTCTTTTTTCAAATGTTTTTGGCAATTACCTTCCAAATAAATTTGATAACTAGCTTTTCCAAGTCTGGAAAGTAGGTTGTTGGAATTTTGATTGGAATTGCATTGAATCTGTAGATCATAAGTTTGGGTGAGTTGACATCTTAGTGATGTTTAGCCTTCCTATCTTTGAACATGGAATATCTTTCCACCTTTTTAGGTCCCCTTTGATTTCCTTTAGTAACAATTTGTAATTTTCTGTGTGGAGGTCTTATACATCCATGGTTAACTTTATTCCTAGGTACTTCATTTTTTTAGTTGCTATTGTGAATAGAATTTTTTTTATTATGTCTTCAGTTAAGTCTTTACTAGTATATAGGAACATTACTGACTTATGTGCATTAATCTTGTATCCTGACACTCTGCTGAATTCGTTTATTAGCTCAAGTAGCTTTGTCATCAATTTCTCAGGATTTTCCAAATATAAGATCATAATATCATATATTATTTTTTCCTTTCCAATTTGTATACCTTTTATTTGTATACCTTTTATTTCTTTCTCTTTGTAAATTGCTCTGGCTAGAATTTCTAGCACAATGTTGCATTATAGAGTTGACAGTGGGCATCCTTGTCTCATTCCTGATCTTAAAGGGAAGGCTTTCAGTCTCTCACTGTTGAGTACTATGCTAGCTGTGGGTTTTTCATATATACCTTTTGTCATATTGAGGAAGTTTCCTTCAATTCCTGTTGACATTTTTTCTCAAAAAGTGATGTTGAAACAATCAGATGCAGCCCACTTCCCCATACTGTGGACACCTCCTTGTTCAATGTGAACAAGTTAGGGCGGTCACTGCCTAGACACTAAGTGATGGAGAAAGACATTAAGTGAGAGGAAGGGGTAGCAACAAGCAAGATAAAATTTAACAAAGGCCTATGAATACTGAAACTTTATATAAATGTATATTTTTTAGATGATGGAGTGTGGGAATAGCTAAAAGGGGGTTAATGACATGGTGGAACTGTAATCTATAACATTCTTTGAAATTTAATCTATAGCTACTCATTGAATTGTGCTTTGAAAGTCTTCACCTTTCTGTATATACCCTATGTTTCATAATAAGGAAAGAACTGAAACAGTGGGACTGTAACCCATAACAGCTTTTAAAATTAACTATATAAATCCTTGTTGACGTGTACATAGAAAGTTAACAACTTTCTGTATATTTATAATAATGGAAATAGCTGAAATTGTGGAACTGTGACCCATGACATTCTTTGAAATTTAGTATCTACTTGTTAAATCGTACTTTGAAAGTTATCACTGTGATGTATGTATGTTAAAATTCACAATAAAAAAAATGCATTTAAAAAGGGATGTTGAATTTTGTCAAATGCTTTTTCAGCATCTATTGAGATGATCATTTTGATTTTTCCCTTTTGGTTTGTTAATGTGTTGTATTACATTAATTGATTTTCTTATGTTGAACTACCCTTGAATGCCAGGAATGAACTCTACTTCATCATGATGTATAATTCTTTTAATGAGCCTTTGGATTCAATTTGTAAGTATTTTGTTGAGAATATTTGCATCTATATTCATAGGGAGATTGGCCTATAGTTTTCCTTTTTGGTAGTATCTTTATCTGGTTTTGGTATTAGAGTGATATTAACTTCATAAAATGAATTATGTAGTGTTCTGGTCTCCTAATGCTGCTCTTTTGCAAAACACCAGAAATGGACTGGCTTTTATAAAAGGGGGTTTATTTGGTTACAAAGTTACGGTCTTAAGGCCATAAAATGTCCAAGGTGAGGCATCAACAGAGGGTACCTTCACTGGAGAAAGGCCATTGGCATCCGGATAACCTCTGTTAGCTGGGAAGGCACGTGGCTGGCATCTGTGAGCTCCCAGGTTGCATTTCAAAGTGGCATTCCCAAAGTGTTGCTCTTGGGGTGTTTTGTCCTCTCTTAGCTGCAGCTGCTCTTCAGAAGGTCACTCTCAGTTTCTCGCTCAGCATCTGGGCCTGTGTGGCTCTTTTTAAAGTATTCGACTGATGCAATAAAGACCCACCCTGAATGGGTGGGACAACACCTCCATAGAAATAATCCAATGAAGGTCTCGCCCATAGTTGAGTCACATCTTCATGGAAACATTGAACCAATAGGTTCCAACCTAATCAACACTAATACATCTGACCCCCACAAGATTGCATCAAAGAATATGGCTTTTTCTGGGGGACATAATATATACAAACCAGCACAGGTAGTGTTTCTTTTTCTTCAGGTTTTTGAAAGAGTTTGAGCAGGAATGGTGTCAGTTCTTTTTGGAAAGTTTGGTAAAATTCCCCTGTGAAGCCTTCTGGCTCTAGGCTTTTATTTGTAGTTAGATTTTTTTTTAATTTTATTTTTTATTGGGATTCTTCACATACCATACAATTATCCAAAGATCCAAAGTGTACAATCAGTTGCCCCTGGTACCATCATACAGCTGTGCATCCATCACCACAATTTTTGTTAAATTTTTAGAACATTTTCATTACTCCAGAAAAGAAATAAAGACACTCACAAAAAAAAAAGAAAAAGAAAAAGAAAAAGAAAACGAAAGAAGGAAGGAAGGGAGGGAGGGAGGAAGGAAGGAAGGAAAGGAAACTCAAATCCTCCCATATCCCTAACCAACCCCCCTCCATTGCTGACTGGCAGTATTGGTATAGTACATTTGTTACTATTTGTGAAAGAAAGTTGAAATACCACTAACTGTAGTATATACTTTGCAATAGGTATATATTTTTTCCCTATATGCCCCTCTATTATTAACTTCTAGTTGTAGTGTCATACATTTGTTCTGGTTCATGAAAGAGATTTCTAATATTTGTACAGTTAATCACGGACATTGCCCACCACAAGGTTTACTGTTTTATACATTCCCATCTTTTAACCTCCAACTTTCCTTCTGGTGACATACATGACTCTGAGCTTCCCCTTTCCACCACATTCATGCACCATTCTGCACTATTATTCTCACAACGTGCTACCGTCACCTCTGTTCATTTCCAAACATTTAAGTTCATCCTAGTTGAGCATTCTGCTCACACTAAGCAACCGCTCCCCATTCTTTAGCCTCTTTCTATATCTTGGTAACTTATATTTCATGTCTATGAGTTTACATATTATAATTAATTCCTATCAGTGAGACCCTGCAATATTTGTCATTATGTGTCTGGTTTATTTCGCTCAGTATATTGCCTTCAGGGTTTCGTCATCAACCCATTTTTTTTAAGATGGTTTTGTTCACACACCATATATTCCATCCTAAGTAAACAATGGATGGCTCCCTGTATAGTCCCGTATTTATGTGTTCACCACCCTTACCACTGTCCATATGAGGACATCTACATTTCTTCCACAAAGCAGGAGAAAGAGTCAAAGGTAGAGAGGCAAAAGAAAAAAAAAAGAAAAAGAAAAAAAAAACATGACAGCTAGGAAGCAGCAAAAGGAAAGATAACCTTAGATCAAAGTGGAATAAAGAGTCAGACAACACCACCAATGCCAGGAGTCTCAAACCCCTCCCTTATGCCCCCCTCTTATCTGCATTACCTTGGTATATTGCCTTTGTTACATTAAAGGAAGCATAATACAATGATTCTGTTAATTATAGTCTCTAGTTTACATTGATTGTATTTTTCCCCCAACACCTACCTATTTTTAACACCTTGCAATGTTGACATTCATTTGTTCTCCCTTGTGAAAAAAACATATTTGTACATTTTATCACAATTGTTGAACATTCTAGGTTTCACTGAGTTATACAGTTCTAGTCTTTTATCTTTCCTCTTTGCTTCTGGTGTCCCACAAGCTCCTAACCTTCCTCTTTCAACCATATTCATAGTTATCTCTGTTCAGTGTACTTACATTGCTGTGCTACCATCACCCAAAAGTGTGTTTCAAACTTCTCACTCCTGTCTTTTCCTATCAGTCTGTAGTGCCCCCTTTAGTATTTCCTGTAGGGCAGGTATCTTGTTCACGAACTCTCTCACTGTCAGAGAATATTTTGAACTCTCCCTCATATTTGAAGGACAGTTTTGCTGGATATAGGATTCTTGGTTTGCGGTTTTTCTCTTTCAGTATCCTAAATGTATCCCCCCACTTCCTTCTTGCCTCCATGGTTTCTGCTGAGAAATCCGCACATAGTCTTATTAAGCTTCCTTTGTATGTGATGGATTGCTTTTCTCTTGCTGCTTTTGGGATTTTCTCTTTGTCTTTGACATTTGATAATCTGATTATTAAGTGTCTTGGCATAGGCCTATTCAGATCTATTCTGTTTGGAGTATGCTGCACTTCTTGGATCCGTAATTCTATGTCTTTCACAAGAGATGGGAAATTTTCATTGATTATTTCCTCTCTTATTGCTTCTGCCCCTTTTCCCTTCTCTTCTCCTTCTGGGACACCAATGATACATACATTCTTGTATTTTGTTTTGTCCTTAAGTTCCCAGAGACATTGTTCATATTTTTCCATTCTTTTCTCTATCTCTTCTTTTGTGTGTAGGTTTTCAGGTGCCTTGTTCTCCAGTTCCTGGGTGTTTTCTTCTGCCTCTTGAGATCTGCCGTTGTATGTTTCCATTGTGCCTTTCATTTCCATAGATTTTGCCAGTTGTTTTTTTGAACTTTCAATTTCTGCCTTATGTACACCCAGTGTTTTCTTTATAGCCTCTATCTCTTTTGCCATATCTTCCCTACACTTTCTGAATTGATTTAGCATTAGTTGCTTAAATTCCTGTTTCTCAGTTGAAATATAAGTTTGTTCCTTTGACTGGGCCATAGCTTCATTTTTCTTAGTGTAGGTTGTAGTTTTCTGTTGTCTAGGCATCTGACCTCCTTAGCCACCACAATCAGGTTTTCCCAGATGAGAACAGGCTCAGGTCCCAGAAGGAGGAAATATTCAGTATCCAGTTTCCCTGATGGTGTGTCTTAGAGGATTGGCACATCCTGTGCTTTTCTGCCCAACAGGTGGTGCCTGTCAGCCTGTCACTCCAGACTAGTGTAAGGAGGTTTGGCCTGTGGCTGTTTTCCCCCAGGCTCTGGGATGTCATTCTGAATGGACAGCAGGTAGTATAGCTGGGCCCCACCTCTTTCCTCTTGGGAAGATATGCCCCCTAGAGAGAGGTCATTTGCATATAAATAGATTCTTTGTTTTTCTGACTCTATCTCTACCCTTGTCTGGGTCAGAGTGCTACAGGTTTAAAAAGGCTGAAGCTTTCTCTACTGCAGAGCACTGTGAGCCAAAAACAGTTGAGACTTTCCCCACTGAGCCACCCAAGTTAAGAGAGAAAGGGACAGAAAGCTCAGTTCAGGGTCAGTCTAGGGCCCCCAGATTCACCCGCCAGCCAGAGATAGCACCCGATCCTTTGGGCTCCCTGTGCCGAGACAGATACGTACCCTGGCTCTCCAAGATCAGTTGTCACCAAAAGCCTCTGTCTGCTTGTTGGGGATTCACAGTCTGTATTGAGTGGTTAACATTAAAACCCCAGTTGAAGCTGAGCTGAGTATATTCACTTGTTCAGAGTGTGCTACTCTCTAGCACCACATGGTTTTGCAGCTCACGCTGCTGTGAGGGAGGGGCTCTCTGTGTGGGTCCACAGTTTTTACATACAGATTTTATGCTGTGATCTCGGGCATTCCTCCCAATTCAGGTTGGTCTATAATGACTGGACAGTCATGTCTGTCTCCTTGCAGTTATTCCAGGTTATTTACTAGTTGTTTCTGTTGTTTATTACTTGTTTCCAGGGGATTAACTAGCTTCCACTCCTCTCTATGCTGCCGTCTTAGCTCCTTTTGAGGTAGATTTTTAATAACTGATTGGGATCCCTTTGCTTGTGATTGGTTTGTTGAAGTCTTCTATTTCTTGGGTCAGTCTAGGTTGTTCATATGTTTCCAGAAATTGTCTATTTCCTCTAAATTGTCTAGCTTTTTGGCATACAGTTGTTCATAGTATCCTCTTATGACTTTTTTTTTTATTTATTTGCGATCCATAGTGATTATTCCGCTCTCATTTCTAATGCTGTTTATTTCGGTCTTCTCTCATTTTGACTTTGTCAGTCTAGCTAAGGGTCTGTCAAACTTGATTTCAAAGAACCAACTTTTGCTTTTCTTTATTCTGTTGTGGTTTTTTTTTTGTTCTCTGGCTCATTTGTTTCTGCTTTAATCTTTGTTTCTTCTGCTTGCTTTAGAGTTAGTTTGCTGATCATTCTCTACCCTCTTTAGTTGTTCAGTTAGGTCTTTGGTTTTAGATCTTTCTTGCTTTTTGATGTACGCATTTAGAGCTATAAATTTCTCTTTCAGCACCCCCTTTGCTGCATGCCATAGGTTTTGATATGTTGTTTCTTGTTTTCATTCATCCCTAGATATTTACATATTTCTCTTGCAAATTATTCTTTGACCCACTAGTTGTTAGGAGTGTGTTGTTTAACCTCCATATATTTGTGAAAGATCTGGTTCTTTGGTGATTGTTGATTTCTACTTGCATTCCATTATGGTCAGAGAATGTGCTTTGAATAATTCCAATATTTTAAATTTATTAAGGCATGTTTTGTGCCCCAGCATATGGTCTATCCTGGAAAATATTACATAGGCACTAGAGAAGAATACATGTCCTGGTACTTTGGGATGTAATACTCCATATATGTCTGTTAAGTCTAATTCATTTATCACATTGTTTAGGTTCTCAGTTTCCTTATTGGTCCTCTGCCTAGTTGTTCTATCTATAGAACAGAGTGGTGTATTGACATCTCCCACTATTATTATAGACATGTCTATTGCTCCCTTCAGTTTTTTTTTTAATCTTCATTTTATTGAGATATATTCACATACCACGCAGTCATACAAAACAAATCATACATTCGATTGTTCACAGTACCATTACATAGTTGTACATTCATCACCTAAATCAATCCCTGACACCTTCATTAGCACACACACAAAAATAATAAGAATAATAATTAAAGTGAAAAAGAGCAATTGAAGTAAAAAAGAACACTGGATACCTTTGTTTGTTTGTTTGTTTCCTTCCCCTATTTTTCTACTCATCCATCCATAAACTAGACAAAGGGGAGTGTGGGCCTTATGGCTTTCCCAATCCCATTGTCACCCCGCATAAGCTACATTTTTATACACTTGTCTTCGAGATTCATGGGTTCTGGGTTGTAGTTTGATAGTTTCAGGTATCCACCACCAGCTACCCCAATTCTTTAGAACCTAAAAAGGGTTGTCTAAATTGTGTGTAAGAGTGCCCACCAGAGTGACCTCTCGGCTCCTTTTGGAATCTCTCTGCTACTGAAGCTTATTTCATTTCCTTTCACATCCTCCTTTTGGTCAAGAAGATGTTCTCCGTCCCACGATGCCGGGTCTACATTCCTCCCCGGGAGTCATATTCCACGTTGCCAGGGAGATTCACTCCCCTGGGTGTCTGATCCCACATAGGGGGGAGGGCAGTGATTTCACCTTTCAAGTTGGCTTAGCCAGAGAGAGAGGGCCACATCTGAGCAACAAAGAGGCATTCGGGAGGAGGCTCTTAGGCACAATTACAGGGAGGCCTAGCCTCTCCTTTGCAGCAACCGTCTTCCCAAGGGTAAAACCTACAGTAGAGGGCTCAACCCATCAAACCACCGGTTCCCTATGTCTCTGGTCATGTTAGCAACCATTGAGGTGGGGTAGGCCAATACCCCTGCATTCTCCACAGGATCCTCAAGGGGGCACTACATATTTTTTTCCTTGTTTTTTTTTTTTTTTAACCTTTTTTTCCTTTTTAAATCAACTGTATGGAAAAAAAAATTAAAAAACAACAACAACAAAAAAAAGAAAAACATACAATAAAAGAACATTTCAAAGAGACCATAACAAGGGAGTAAGAAAAAGACAACTAACCTAAGATAACTGCTTTACTTCCAACCTGTTCCTACTTTACCCCAAGAAAGTTACATAATATAGCAACATTTCTGTGAACTTGCTCCTACTATATCCATCAGAAATTAACAGACCATAGTCATTCCTGGGCATCCCCAGAACGTTAAATAGCATATCTGTTCTTCTTGGATTACTGTTCCCCCTTCCTTATTTGCTCTCTATTGCTAGTTCCCCTACATTCTACATTATAAACCATTCGTTTTACATTTTTCAAAGTTCACATTAGTGGTAGCATATAATATTTCTCTTTCTGTGCCTGGCTTATTTCGCTCAGCATTATGTCTTCAAGGTTCATCCATGTTGTCATATGTTTCACGAGGTCGTTCCTTCTTACTGCCGTGTAGTATTCCATCGTGTGTATATACCACATTTTATTTATCCACTCATCTGTTGAAGGACATTTGGGTTGTTTCCATCTCTTGGCAATTGTGAATAATGCTGCTATGAACATTGGCATGCAGATACCTGTTTGTGTCACTGCTTTCCGATCTTCCGGGTATATACCGAGAAGTGCAATCGCTGGATCGAATGGTAACTCTATATCTAGTTTTCTAAGGAACTGCCAGACTGACTTCCAGAGTGGCTGAACCATTATACAGTCCCACCAACAATGAATAAGAGTTCCAATTTCTCCACATCCCCTCGAGCATTTATAGCTTCCTGTTTGTTTAATGGCAGCCACTCTAATAGGTGTTAGATGGTATCTCATTGTGGTCTTAATTTGCATCTCTCTAATAGCTAGTGAAGCTGAACATTTTTTCATGTGTTTCTTGGCCATTTGTATTTCCTCTTCAGAGAACTGTCTTTTCATATCTTTTGCCCATTTTATAATTGGGCTGTCTGTACTATTGTCATTGAGTTATAGGATTTCTTTATATATGCAAGATATCAGTCTTTTGTCAGATACATGGTTTCCAAAAATTTTTTCCCATTGAGTTGGCTGCCTCTTTACCTTTTTGAGAAATTCCTCTGAGGTGCAGAAACTTCTAAGCTTGAGGAGTTCCCATTTATCTATTTTTTCTTTTGTTGCTTGTGCTTTGGGTATAAAGTGTAGGAAGTGGCCACCTAATACAAGGTCTTGAAGATGTTTTCCTACATTATCTTCTAGGAGTTTTATGGTACTTTCTTTTATATTGAGATCTTTCGTCCATTTTGAGTTAATTTTTGTGTAGGGTGTGAGGTAGGGGTCCTCTTTCATTCTTTTGGATATGGATATCCAACTCTCCCAGCCCCATTTGTTGAATAGACCATTATGACTCAGTTCAGTGACTTTGGGGGCCTTATGAAAGATCAGTCGGCCATAGATCTGAGGGTCTATCTCTGAATTCTCAATTTGATTCCATTGATCTATATGTCTATCTTTGTGCCATTACCATGCTGTTTTGACAACTGTGGCTTTATAATAAGCTTCAAAGTCAGGGAGTGTAAGTCCTCCCACTTCGTTCTTCTTTTTTAGAGTGTCTTTAGCAATTCGAGGCATCTTCCCTTTCCAAATAAATTTGATAACTAGCTTTTCCAAGTCTGCAAAGTAGGTTGTTGGAATTTTGATTGGGATTGCATTGAATCTGTAGATGAGTTTGGGTAGAATTGACATCTTAATGACATTTAGCCTTCCTATCCATGAACATGGAATATTTTTCCATCTTTTAAGGTCCCCTTCTATTTCTTTTAGTAGAGTTACGTAGTTTTCTTTGTATAGGTCTTTTTCATCTTTGGTTAAGTTTATTCCTAGGTACTTGATTTTTTTAGTTGCTATTGAAAATGGTATCTTTTTCTAGAGTGTCTCTTCAGTTTGTTCATTTCTAGCATATAGAAACATTACTGACTTATGTGCATTAATCTTGTATCCCGCTACTTTGCTAAATTTGTTTATTAGCTCTAGTAGCTGTATCGTCGATTTCTCAGGGTTTTCCAGATATAAGATCATATCATCTGCAAACAATGACAGTTTTACTTCTTCTTTTCCAATTTGGATGCCTTTTATTTCTTTGTCTTGCCGGATTGCCCTGGCTAGCACTTCCAGCACAATGTTGAATAACAGTGGTGACAGCGGGCATCCTTGTCTTGTTCCTGATCTTAGAGGGAAGGCTTTCAGTCTCTCACCATTGAGTACTATGCTGGCTGTGGGTTTTTCATATATGCTCTTTATCATGTTGAGGAAGTTTCCTTCAATTCCTACCTTTTGAAGTGTTTTTATCAAAAACGGATGTTGGATTTTGTCAAATGCTTTTTCAGCATCTATTGAGATGATCATTTGATTTTTCCCTTTTGAATTTCTAATGTGTTGTAATACATTGATTGATTTTCTTATGTTGAACCATCCTTGCATGCCTGGAGTGAACCCCACTTGGTCATGGTGTATGATTTTTTTAATGTGTCTTTGGATTCGATTTGCAAGTATTTTGTTGAGGATTTTTGCATCTATATTCATTAGGGAGATTGGCTGGTAGTTTTCCTTTTTTGTAGCATCTTTGCCTGGTTTTGGTATTAGATTGATGTTAGCTTCATAAAATGAGTTAGGTAGTGTTCCATTTTCTTCAATGTTTTGAAAGAGTTTGAGTAAGATTGGTGTCAGTTCTTTCTGGAAAGTTTGGTAGAATTCCCCTGTGAAGCCATCTGGCCCTGGGCATTTATTTGTGGGAAGCTTTTTGATGACTGATTGGATCTCTTTGCTTGTGATGGGTTCATTGAGGTCTTCTGTTTCTTCTCTGGTCAGTCTCGGTTGTTCTTATGTTTCCAGGAAATTGTCCATTTCCTCTACATTATCCAGTTTGTTGCCATACAGTTGTTCATAGTATCCTCTTATAATTTTTTTAATTTCTTCAGGATCTGCAGTTATGTCACCTTTTTCATTCATTATTTTGTATATATGGGTCTTCTCTCTTTTTGATTCTGTCAGTCTAGCTAGGGGCTTGTCAATCTTGTTGATCTTCTCAAAGAACCAACTTTTGGTGATATTTATCCTCTCTATTGTTTTTTTGTTCTCTATGTCATTTATTTCTGCTTTAATCCTTGTTATTTCTTTTCTTCTACTTGGTTTAGGATTGGTTTGCTGTTCATTTTCTAGCTTCTTCAGTTGATCCATTAGTTCTTTGATTTTGGCTCTTTCTTCCTTTTTAATATATGCGTTTAGTGCTATAAATTTCCCCCTCAGCACTGCTTTTGCTGCATCCCATAGGTTTTGGTATGTTGTGTTCTCATTTTCATTCGTCTCCATATATTTAGCAATTTCTCTTGCTATTTCTTCTTTAACCCACTGATTGTTTAGGAGTGTGTTGTTTAACCTCCAGGTATTTGTGAATTTTCTAAGTCTCTGATGGTTATTGACTTCTAATTCTATTCCATTGTGGTCAGAGAATGTGCTTTGAATAATTTCAATCTTTTTAAATTTACTGAGGCTTGTTTTATGTCCCAGCATATGATCTATTCTGGAGAAAGTTCCGTGAGCACTAGAAAAGTATGTGTATCCTGGTGATTTGGGATGTAATGTTCTGTATGTGTCTGTTAAATCTAATTCATTTATCAGATTGTTTAGGTTTTCAATTTCCTTATTGGTCCTCTGTCTGGTTGATCTATCTATAGGAGAGAGTGATGTGTTGAAGTCTCCCACAATTATTGTGGAAACATCAATTGCTTCCTTTAGTTTTGCCAGTGTTTCTCTCATGTATTTTGTGGCACCTTGATTGGGTGCATAGACATTTACGATTGTTATTTCTTCTTGTTGAATTGCCCCTTTTATTAGTATGTAGTGGCCTTCTTTGTCTCTCAAAACATCCCTGCATTTAAAGTCTATTTTATCTGAGATTAATATTGCTACACCTGCTTTCTTTTGGCTGTAGCTTGCATGAAAAAATTTTTCCATCCTTTCACTTTCAATTTCTTTGTGTCCCTGTGTCTAAGATGAGTCTCTTGTATGCAACATATTGATGGTTCATTTTGTTTGATCCATTCTGCGAATCTATATCTTTTAATTGGGGAGTTTAATCCACTTACATTCAACGTTATAACCGTGAAGGCATTTCTTGAATCAGCCATCTTATCCTTTGGTTTATGTTTGTCATATATATTTTTCCCCTCTCTCTATTAATATCCTTTATTGTACCCATACCGAATCTCTTTAGTACTGAACCTTTCTCCAAGTCTCTCTGTCCTGTCTTTGTTTCTCTGTCTGTAGGGCTCCCTTGAGTATCTCCAGTAGGGCAGGTCTCTTGTTAGCAAATTCTCTCAGCATTTGTTTGTCTGTGAAAAATTTAAGCTCTCCCTCAAATTTGAAGGAGAGCTTTGCTGGATAAAGTATTCTTGGTTGGAAATTTTTCTCACTCAGAATTTTAAATATATCATGCCACTGCCTTCTTGCCTCCATGGTGGCTGCTGAGTAGTCACTACTTAGTCTTATGCTGTTTCCTTTGTATGTGGTGAATTGCTTTTCTCTTGCTGCTTTCAGAACTTGCTCCTTCTGTTCCGTGTTTGACAGTGTGATCAGAATATGTCTCGGAGTGGGTTTATTTGGATTTATTCTATTTGGAGTTCGCTGAGCATTTATGATTTGTGTATTTATGTTGTTTAGAAGATTTGGGATGTTTTCCCAACAATTTCTTTGAATACTCTTCCTACACCTTTATCCTTTTCTTCCCCTTCTGGAACACCAATGAGTCTTATATTAGGACGTTTTATATTATCTATCATATCCCTGAGGTCTGTTTCGATTTTTTCAATTTTTTCCCCATTCTTTCTTTTATGCTTTCATTTTCCATTCTGTCATCTTCTAGGTCACTGATTCGTTGTTCAGCTTCCTCTAGTCTTGTACTATGAGTGTCCAGAATCTTTTTAATTTGGTCAACAGTTTCTTTAATTTCCATAAGATCATCTATTTTTTTATTTAGTCTTGCAATGTCTTCTTTATGCTCTTCTAGGGACTTCTTCATATCCTTTGTATCCCGTACTATGGTCTCATTGTTCATCTTTAGTTCTTTGAGTAGCTGCTCTAGGTGCTGTGTCTCTTCTGGTCTTTTGATTTGGGTGCTTGGGCTTGGGTTATCCATATCGTCTGGTTTTTTCATATGCTTTATAATTTTCTGTTGTTTTTGGCCTCTTGGCATTTGCTGAACTTGATAGGGTTCTTTTAGGATTTGTAGACCGATTGAAGTCCTTATCTCTAATTTATCAGATCTACAGGTTCGTGGAGTACACTTCCTCTAACTAACCAGCAGGTGGCGTCCACGAACCACCTGTTCTCCACAAGCCAGTTCTCCCCTGCTTACCCTTTGTGGTGAGTTGGGGAGTGAGCCTTGTGGGGTCCAGTTGGTGTACCAAGCTTGCGTGTGTAGTTGGTGTTGCCCGCCCTGTATATGGGGTGTGTTTCTGGGCAGTCAGGGAGGGGGGGTGGCTCTAAGAATCAAATCTCTCTGGTGATCCTAGAGTGTTAAAGCTGCTGCAATAGTCTAATCCTTCAGTTCAGTCCTGCCACAGTTTGTCTCTGCCACTGACCCACAAGTCCTTGGTATTGGCGTATGGCTCCTGAGACTTGCAAGTGGGTCCCTCTTCCAGGCCGTGCACCCCGTGGTCCTCTGTTGAGGGATGACTGTGCTATGTCACAGGTGAGTGCCGTCCCCCCAGGGCGGTTCTGGGCTGCTGGGCTGTGTAGGGAGGCTCCCAGTCTGCTGAAATGATGGCGGAATGGGGCTTTGTTAATTCACACTGCTCCACCTTCCCAACTCTGGGACAATCAGCTGAGGTTGCAGGGAAGGCTAATGTCCATGCCCAGTTTTGTGGAGTGTGCCTGTTATTTGAAGCACTTCCGTCACACTGGGTTGTGTGGGGCAGCTCTGGGCTATGGGGCTGGCGATGGGCAGGAGTGTTTCCTGTCCACCAGGATGATGGCTGTGAGCGGACACCCCCCTTTTCTTGGGAAGTTGTGGTGTTTAGTGAAATTTCTCAGCCACTGGATTATTGCCTTTTGTCTCAGAGCTCTCTTAGTTCTGCTCTTGTCTTGACCTGCCCAAATTGCAAGTCTTTGAAGCTTTCTGTATTGGGCTTCTTAGAGTAATTGTTTTAGAAAAAGAAAAAAGGATTAAAAAAAAAAAAAAAAAGGGCCCTCCTCAGAGATCTAATGGGTTATTGAAATGCTAAGAGACAAAGCAATTAGGGCCATTAAGGAAAGTTCCACAGGGCAGAGAGATCAGCTTTTCTTTGGGATTTGCATATGAGCCTGAGGGCCTGAGCTCTGCCCTTCACCTTTCTATGTTCACCAGAACTCCAAAAATCCTCCACTTTTATTTTGGAGTTTTTTGTGCTGTTTTTTTCTATGTCTTTCTCCTCTCTGCTGGGCTGGCTGCACTCAGATTCTCTGGTGTCTGGTCTCAGTCTATCTATGGTTGGAGTTTGTATCAGTAGAATGAGTTTCCGATAAGGGCTGCCACTGCAGTTCTCCCTTCTCCTTCCTGGAGCTGACAGCCCCTCCTCCCACGGGACTGAGCCTCGCAGGGAGGGGCGCGGGTCCCCTGGCCACAAAAACTTACAGATTTCGCTGATCTCAGCAGTTCCACATTTTCATGAGTGTTGTATGAAGTATGCCCAAAGTCAGATTGCTCTGTGGTGTCCAGTCCACACAGTTCCTGGCTTTCTACCTACTTTCCTGGAGGAGTAACTAAAACATACAGCTCACCAGTCTGCCATCTTGCCCCGCCCCCACAAAGTTAGTCTTAAGGTCATAAAGTGTCCAAGATAAGGCATCAACAATAGGGTACCTTCACTGGAGAAAGGCCATTGGCATCCGGAAAACCTCTGTTAGCTGAGAAGGCACATGGCTGGTGTCTGCTTGCTCCCAGGCTGCGTTTCAAAATGGTGTTCTCCAAAATATCAGCTTTCAATGGCCATCTTCAAATGTCTCTCAGCTGCTGCCTCTAGTATATTTTTAATTTGAGCCATAGTATCTTTTATTTCCATAAGATCTGCTATTTTCAATTTACTCTTTCATATTCTTCTCTATGTTCTTCTAGAATCTTCCTGATGTCCTTTATGTCTTTAGCCATCTCGTTTAAGTTGTTTTAGAGATTTGTGTATACTTCTTTAATTCCTCCAAATTTTGTTTCTGGTTTGCTAATGCTGCCATTATGCAAAATGCCTCCAGAAAAGTTAAAGGACTACAGTTAACAGGGCAAGCACTGAATCAAGAAAAACAGTTATAGGTACAGCCGTTTACTGGATCACCCCTCCAGGAAAAATCCAAACCTCTCCAAGGTGTGCCACACCAGATACCAAGGCAGGTAATAACTGTTTGGATTTATTTCCATGCTGATAATGGCAATATTAGTGTCCTGGTGGTAGAATGAAGCTCAAAAATTAAATCACCAGGAAGTTGTGGAAGAAGATAAAAGACTTAAATTAGCTGCAAATGGGGAAGCTACAAAAGCTTGTTTGGCACAGGAATTGCAGGAAGAAAAGAAAAAAGTAAGTTCAATTCTGCCATCCTGATAAGCTGTGGATTCAGGCAGATTATCTGGCTCTGCCCATTATCATCTTGGCCAACTTAAGTCATAACTCTTTTTGCCTCTGTTTCTTCATCTGTACTTTAGAAGAGTTCTGAGAAAATACATAAAACACTTAGAATAGTGCCTGGCACACAGAGCGACACAAGCAATGGATATTAGAGTAAAAGGCTAAGTTACAGTAACAGAGGTGTAAGAAAAAAATAAGGGTCATTAATTTCTCATTTATCAGTTCCCAGGTGAGCAGCAGGTTAAGACAGGGGCAGCTCTTCTCCTTTCAGGTATCTATCCCATTGTTGTTCTTACATCACGTAGGGCATTGTTGGTGTCTGCATAGGCGAAGCTAGGGGGTTGCCAGTTCCAGGCAGCAGGAAGAGGAATGGGTGTGGAGGAGGCACAGCCAGCATCTTAAGATCTGGCCTGAGAAGCAGCACTTAGGACTTCTCTTATTTCCCATCCAGCCTGACCCTACTGCTAGGGAGGTTGGGAGATGGATGGCCATGAACCCAGAAAGGACAGGAAAGAATTTTGGACACCTAACAAGGCTACCACAGCTGTTTTCAGTGCCAGTGTTAAAGATACTGCTTCTTACAGATCACAGATGATTGCACAATTTCCTTTGAAGGTTGACCAACTTACAGTCTTGATGGTTATCTTTAGTTTTTTCTTGATGTAAAAGGAATCAAATAATTGTATGAGGTATTAAAGCTAAAGTTTTTCCCTTGTTTTAGGAATGTGCAGCAAAATGGGAAAACTATGTGAGAATGAAGTTGCTAGGAATCAGTGCAGAAGATGCAGAAAGATGAGAGAGAAAAAAGAAGCAAAACCCTGAACTGGAGTTTTCATGTAAAAGTGCCTTTTACTTTATTGAACTGCCCTGTTAGATAAGCATTGCCTTCAGTGTTTCTGGTTTTAAGAAAGGATATGCCCTTGTGCTTCTTTTATGGAATATTCTAAATCCAGGAAAAATACAAAGATTACAACAGTAAGAAGGCTGCATGTCAGATTCTTTTACTCCTGGTAAATTAAAACTGGGATTGCCACTCCTTCAGGGCATGACTACACTTACCTTAGTGTCTTGTGCATGCGTTAACTTAAAAATAGATCCAATAATGGCCCAATAATTAAGTCTTTGGTTCTCATTATGCTGCTGCCCAGTTACACCAGTATCATTGGTTGACCAAGCAGATCAAACCTGATATGGAAACATATTAAAGACAGAGAAAAACAGCAAGTCATTGTAACTGAATATACTCTTTTTATGTTACCAGAACTTGAATGAGTGCTAATTTCTGAGCTTTACATCCTGGCCTTGGATTCTGGCTGCTGTATCTCCTAATTTTTCTGTCTCATTCCCCTCATCTATATACACAGAATAATAGTACTTACTTTATAGGATTAGATGAATTAATTTAATGCACCTCAACAGAGCTTGACATGTAGTAAGCACTAGTATGTGTTAGCTATTATTACCGGTACTATTATCATGTCTTAGCAATGGAAGATTCTTCTTTCATTAAACTGCCCTCTTTCTTTAGTTATCTAAGATAGTGTATTAGTTAGGGTTCTCTAGGGAAACAAAATCAATGAGAGGTGTCTATGACTATAATATTTATAAAAGTGACTCACGCAACTGTGGGTATGCACGAGTCCAAATTTTGTAGAGCAGTCAGCAAATTGTCAACTCCAAGGAAGATGTCTGATGACTTCCTCAGGAAATGAAGAAGCAACTTTGATGAACTCCTCAGGAAATTTGATGAACATGTTCGATGAACTCCTCAGGAAACGCTTCGCTGGGCAGCCGAAGAAGAAGTGAAGATCCTCTAATCTGTCTTGTTTTTAAGTCTTCAACTGATTAATTGGATTAAATCCAGGCAACTGCATTCTCTCATTGTGGAAGACACGCCCTTTGGTGAGTCATCAGTCACAGCTGCAGTCAATTGACTGATGATTTCATAAACCAGCCACAAACATCCTTGCAGCAATTGTTAGGCCAGTGTTTGCTTGACCAGACAGCTAGGTACTATCACCTGGCCAAGTTGACACGTGAACCTAACCATCACAGTCCACCCCTTGTCAACTTGGCAGTTATACACATCACCTAAAACCATACTTTATCTCTAAGCAGATAACAATGACAGACATATATTTTGCCTAACAATACTCCGCTGTGCAGCATACAACTGGGAACACACTAAATCTCTCCAGAATAGGGTGCAAGTCCTTGGGTGACATTAGCGCTTAAAATTGATTTCCTTTAGCTTAAACACAGCAAAATGAACAGTACAGGTTATGCCATATGATAAGGGGACAAGACAGAGAAGAAAGCAAAGATATTTGCTTTACAGACAAATACAAACATAATCATAACAAAACAAGGAGGAAACATTCATGCCATCATAGTCCTCATTTCTGTAACTGGTCACATGGCCATAGTTCATATTCATCATTACCTTCTTCCACTACCCATTCCATGTTCCCTTTACCCGCAGCAAGCACTTCAGTTGGCCGTGGTTCTTTGCCCAGTGGAGTGACCCAAACCTTCATTCCTGAAGTTTCTTGGCCATTGATAGTCTTGCCTGGATTGGGTTGTTGCAGTTTTCCATTGACTTTAATCACAGGGCATGGTAGTACTAAGAGACGCCCTAGGGATCTCCTGTATTCCAGGAAAACTCTTCTTTACTTCCATTGTGTAGTTGCAGTGCTATTTCCCTTTGATAGTCAGGATCAATCACTGCAGCCAGTACAGTAATCCCCTTCCTTGCCTGTTGATTCAGAGGCATAAGAAGACCAAAGTGGCCAGGTGGAGTCTTAACTTCCAGTTCAGTGGGATTATTGTTGTGTTTCCTGGTGGAAGCACTCCTCCTTTTGGAACCAAGACCTACAGACCAACAGAGCTTAAGCTTGCAGGGACAGGAAGCAAAAATTTACCTAGTGGATCACTAGGAGTGATAGTGAGCGGTGCCACTCCTGTTTCCACCCCTTGATTCCTGGACCCATGAATCCTGGCTGTGCCAGTATGAATGTATTGTGTCCCCCAAACGCCATTATCTTTGATGTAGTCTTGTGGGGCAGACGTTTTGGTGCTGATTAGATTTGCTTGGAATGTGCCCCCCCCAGCTGTGGGTGATGACTCTGATGAGATATTCCCATGGAGGCATGGCCCCACCCATTCTGGGTGGGCCTTGATCAGTGGAGCCATACAAATGAGCTGACTCAAGGAGAAGGAACTCAGTGCAGGTGTGAGTGATGTTTTGAAGAGGAGCAAGCTTGCTAGAGAGGAACGTCCTGGGAGAAAGCCATTTTGAAACCAGAACTTTGGAGCATACGCCAGCCACGTGCCTTCCCAGCTAACAGAGGTTTTCCGGACACCATTGGCCTTCCTCCAGTGAAGGTACCCGATTACTGATGTGTTACCTTGGACACTTTATGGCCTTAAGACTGTAACTGTGTAGCCAAATAAACCCCCTTTCTATAAAAGCCAATCCATCTCTGGTGTTTTGCATTCCTCAGCATTAGCAAACTAGAACAGATTTTGGTACCAGAGAAGTGGGGTGCTTTTGCTGCTGAGTCTGCAAATACCAAATATGCTCGAGTGGCTTTTTAAATGGATAAGGGGAAGATTCTGGAAGAATTGTGAGGAGCTTGATAGAAAAGGCCAAAACTGTTTTAAAGAGACTGTTTATGGAAATATGTACTCTAAAGATACTTCTGATGAGGACTTGAGCAGAAATGATGAATGTGTTGTTGCAAACTGGAAGAAAGGCGATCCTTGTTTTGAAGTGGCAGAGAATTTGGCAAAATTGAGTCTTGGTGTCAGATGGAAGGAAGAATTTGAAAGTGACAACCTGGAATACTTAGCTGAGGAGATCTCCAGACTACATGTGGAGGATGTACCCTGGCTGCTTCTTGCAGCTTATAGTAAAATGCGAGCGGAGAGAGATAAACTTAGAACTGAACTCTTGGGTTCAAAGAAACCAGAAGCTGATGGCTTGGAAAATTACGAGCTTCCAGGGGGTGGAATCCCAGAAGCTACAGCCCAACATGAGGATGTAACCAAACATGGAACCCAGCCACCATTTCAGTACAAGCAAAGATTGGAGATGGAGTTATCAAGAAAGGATTTGTGGAAAGTCCTATTGTCTGATGGCTTTGAATGCTGCATGCTTCATGCGAAGCCAACAGAATTTTTATGAGATCTTTACAGGCAGAGCCATTGCCTGTCTGGACTGGAGAAGACAGACAAGGCACAAACTGAAGGAAAAATTTCTTCAAAGACAGAGCCATGGAGGTTGAGGTCTGGAGTCAAGAGGTCTTGGGCTGGGAGAGCGGAGTGGCCCACACACATGGAAAGGGTGAGTTTGCCCTGGAGGTTGAGGGCGGGCCTTCCACCTCGATGCTCAGGAAATGTCTTGCCACCCCAAGCCCCAAAGAGGGTGGAGCACATTCTCAGGGAATTGGGGAGAGCCTGGCTGCCACCACACTGTTCTGAAGGGGTTGAGCATGTGCCCTGGAGATGGAAGGGAATCCGGGAGCTGCCCCAATGTTTGAGGAGGGTGGGGCTGAGAAGGTGGTCTCCCCAATGTGTGGATATGTTGGAGCACTCACCCAAGTGTTTGGAGAGGAAATGGCTGCCACAAAGGCCCTTAGGAAGGGTTAGACACCCGCTCTCTCAAGCCCCAAGGATGCAACCTCGTTCTCTAAGTGACTCTCAGATTTTGAAATCTAATGGAGTTTGTCCTGCGGGTTTTAGGAACTGTTTTGGTCCTGTTAACCCTGTTTTCCTTATGCTTTCTCCTTATGGCAATGGGAATGTTTATCCTATGAATGTCCCCCCTTTGTATACTGGAAGCATATAACTTGTTCTAAGTCCATAGATCCAAAGCTAATTTTGATAGGATCTTGTACTTAACTTTTGTTACTAAAATGATTTAAGTTTTTGTGATATTGTGATGGAATGAATGTATTTTGTATTTGGAAAGATAATGTCATTTTGGGGTCCAGGGGGTGGAATGTGCCAGTTTGAATGTATTGTGTCCCCCAAATGCCATTATTTTTGATGTAGTCTTGTGGGGCAGATGTTTTGGTGCTGATTAGATTTGCTTGGAATGTGCCACACCCAGCTGTGGGTGATGACTCTGATGAGATATTCCCATGGAGGCATGACCCCACCCATTCTGGGTGGAACTTGATCAGTGGAGCCATATAAATGAGCTGACTCAAGGAGAAGGAACTCAGTGCAGCTGTGAGTGATGTTTTGAAGAGGAGCAAGCTTGCTAGAGAGGAACATCCTGGGGAGAAAGCCATTTTGAAACCAGAACTTTAGAGCTGACGCCAGCCACATGCCTTCCCAGCTAACAGAGGTTTTCCAGACGCCATTGGCTATCCTCCAGTGAAGGTACCCAATTACTGATGTGTTACCTTGGACACTTTATGGCCTTAAGACTGTAACTGTGTAGCCAAATAAACCCCCTTTCTATAAAAGCCAATCCATCTCTGGTGTTTTGCATTCTGCAGCATTAGCAAAGTAGAACACTGGCCATGGGAAAAACAGTACTGTAGAGTGGATGCTGATTCAGAGCATACACAGCCCCTGGAGAACACTGCCCCAACCCTGCAAGGTATTGCCACCTAGTTGGCACTGTAATTGAGTCTTCAACAGGCCATTCCACTGTTATATCAACCAAGCTGCCTCTGGATGACGGGAAACATGGTAAGACCACAGAATTCCATGAGCATGTGCCCATTCCCTCACTTCATTTGCTGTGAAGTGGGTTCCTTGGTCTGAAGCAATGCTGTCTGGAATACCATGACAGTGGATAAGGCATTCTGTAAGTCCACGGATGGTAGTTTTGGCAGAAGCATGTCATGCAGGGAAGGCAAACCCATATCCAGAGTATGTGTCTATTCCAGTAAGAACAAATCGCTGCCCCTTCCATGATGGAAGTGGTCCAATGTAATCAACCTGCCACCAGGTAGCAGGCTGATCACCTCGGGGAATGGCGGCATATTGGGGAAAGAGCGTGGGTCTCTGCTGCTGGCAGATTGGATGCTCAGCAGTGGCTGTGGCCAGGTCAGCCTTGGTGAGTGGAAGTCCATGTTGCTGAGCCCATGCATAACCTCCATCTCTACCACCATGACCACTTTGTTTATGAGCCCATTGAACAATGACAGGAGTTGCTGGTGAAAGAGGCTGATTGGTATCCACCAAACGGGTCATTATATCCACGTGGTTATTAAAATCTTCTGCTGAAGTCACCCTTTGGCGAGCATTCACATGGGACACAAATATCTTCATGTTTGCCCACTCAGAAAGGTCTATCCACATACCCCTTCCTCAGACTTCTTTGTCACCAATCTTCCAATCATGTTCTTTCCAAGTCCCTGACCATCCAGCCAAACCATTAGCAACAGCCCAGGAATCAGTATACAAACGCACCTTGGGCCAGTTCTCCTTCCAAGCAAAGTGAACAACCAGGTGCACTGCTCGAAGTTCTGCCCACTGGAAGGATTTCCCCTCACCACTGTCCTTCTGGGACATCCCAGAAAGGGGCTGCACTGCTGCAGCTGTCCACTTTTGGGTGGTGCCTGCATATCGTGCAGAACCATCTGTAAACCAGGCCCGAGTTTTCTCTTCCTCAGTCAACTGACTGTAAGGAACTCCCCAAGATGCCATAGCTGTGGGTTGGGAAAGAGAACGTAAGGTGGCAGGAGTGGGGGCCATGGGCATTTGGGCCGCTTCCTCATGTAACTTACTTGTACCTTCAGGACCTGCTCAAGCTCTATCTCGTATATACCATTTCCATTTTATGATAGAGTGCTGCTGTGCACGCCCAACTTTATGGCTTGGTGAGTCAGACAATACCCAGCTCATGAGAGAGAAGTCAGGTCTCACAGTAACTTGGTGGCCCATGGTTAAGCGTTCTGTCTCTACTAAGGCCCGGTAGCAGGCCAATGGCTGTTTCTCAAATGGAGAGTAGCTATCTGCAGAGGATGGAAAAGCTTCACTCCAAAATCCTAAGGGCCTGCTTTGTGATTCTCCTATAGGAGCCTGCCAGAGGCTCTAAGCAGCATCTCTATTTACACTGAGACTTCCAGCACCATTGGGTCAGCTGGATCATATGGTCCAAGTGGCAGAGCAGCTTGCACAGCAGCCTGGACCTGTCACAGAGCCTCATCTTGTTCCAGTCCCCACTCAAAACTAGCTTTTCTGGTCACTTGGTAAATGGGCCAGAGTAGCACACCTAAAGGAGGAATATGTCTCCAAAATCCAAAGAGACCAACTAAGCATCATGCCTCTTTCTTGGTCGTAGGAGGGGCCAGATGCAACAGCTTATACTTCACCTTAGAAGGAATATCTCAACAGGCCCCACACCACTGGACACCTAGAAATTTTACTGATGTGGAAGGCTCCTGTATTTTTGTTGGATTTATCTCCCATCCTCTGCCATACAAATACCTTACCAACAAATCTAGAGTAGTTGCTACTTCTTGCTCACTAGATCCAATCAACATGCTACCATCAATATAATGGACCAGTGTGATGTTTTTGGGGAGGAAGAAATGATCAAGATCCCTGCGGGACAATATTATGACATAGGGCTGGAGAGTTGATATAACCCTGAGGTAGCAAAGTGAATGCAAACTGTTTCTGGTGGTCCTTACTGACAGCAATTGAGAAAAAAGCATTTGCCAGATGAATAGCTGCATACCAGGTACCAGGGATGTGTCGATTTGCTCAAGCAATGATACCACATCTGAAACAGCAGTTGCAATTGGAGTCACCACCTGGTTAAGCTTACGATAATCCACTGTCATCCTCCAAGACCCATCTGTTTTCTGCACAGGCCAAATAGGAGAGTTGAATGGGGATGTGGTGGGAATCACCAACCCTGCATCCTTTAAGTCCTTAAGAGTGGCATTAATCTCTGCAATCCCTCCAGGAATCCGGTGTTACTTCTGGTTCACTATTTTGCTAGGCAGGGGCAGTTCTAGTGGCTTCCACTTGGCCTTTCCCACCATAATAGTCCTCACTCCATGAGTCAGGGAACCAATGTGAGGATTCTGCCAGTTGCTGAATATGTCTATTCCAATTATGCATTCCAGCACTGGGGAAATAACCACAGAATGGGTCCGGGGACCCACTGGACCCACTGTCAGACGGACCTGAGTTAAAACTCCATCAATCACCTGACCTCCATAAGCCCCAACTCTGGTGGACCAGAGTGATGTTTTGGGTCTCCTGGAATTAATGCCACTTCTGAACCAGTGTCTAATAATCCATGAAATATCTGATCATTTCCTTTTCCCCAATGCACAGTTACCCTGGTAGAAGGTCGTAGGTCCCCCTGGGGAAGGCTGGGAGGAAGATTAACTGTATAAATTTTTGACAGTGTAACAGGGTCCTTCCCCAAGGGCCTTCTCTTCATTCAAGGGGCTCTGGATCTGTAAACTGTCTCAAGTCTGGGAATTGATTAAGGGGCCGTGACTCTCTGTTTTGTAATTCAAGGGAGACTTGTTCACTTGACCTAGAATTCTTCTGCCTATATAGTTCAAACAAGAATTTAGTCGATTGCCCATCTATTTTACTACCTGGAACTCCATGATCCACTAGCCAACGCCATAAGTCATATTATTTTGATCGCTGCTTTGAGCCTGTTTTCCATTATGGTAGCCACGCCCACCTTGTCTATGGGAATTAACTGCAGCCACTTGGCTTCTGCCGACTCGGGACCTGATTATCCCCATTGTGTTTAAAGATTCCAGCTCAGTGACAGCAGTTCCTGTGGTAACATCTGATCTACAGAGAAGGGCGACTATAGAGCTCTTCAGGGATGATGGAGCTAGTCTCAGAAATTTATTCCTTAGAGTCCTGGTAAAAGATGTGTCCTCTGGACATTCCAGGGGTGTGTGAGCAGGTCTTCCATGATAAATCCACTCTAACATTGCATTCTCTCTAAGCCTTTGAATCCCCTCTTCCACATTATACCAGGGCAGTTCTGACATTTCAACCTCTGGTAATGCCGGGCACCTATTGATACATGTTTCAGCCAGCCACCCAAACTGTTAACACCCTTTCTAACCCCTCGAGCTACAACACTGAATGCAGAATCTCTGCGTAGTGGACCCATATCAGTATATTCAGCCTGATCCAACCTTATATTCCTTCCACCATTATCCCACACCCTTAATGTCCATTCCCACACATATTCCCCTGGTTCCTGTCTGTACAAGTTGGAATACTCATACAGTTCCTTTGGAGTATAGCGTACTTCTTCATGGGTCACACTTTGTATCTCACCCTTTGGGGCCTGTTGGGACTTTAGTCTAGTTATAGGTCTTGAAGCAAAGACTGGTTGTGGGGGTGGGTCATGAAGAGTTAGAATTATCTCTCAAGCCATTTACCTTAGGACATTCTGTTGTATTTTCATCTCTTAAAACAGGATTAGGAGAAACTAAGATGGCGGCTAGCTGAGACAGGGCGAAAAAAACACCTCCTTGAAAAACACTAGCTAAAAACCAGAAAGTGACCTAGAATACCAGTTACAGCGATCCGCCAGCTGGATGAGGGCTCCTAGCTCCAGAGGGGCCGTATACTTGGTGAAACCGGGAGTCAGCATTCTGAAACGAGTAAGCTGGCTGGAAGACCAGCAGCCGTGTGGCGGGCTGGGGAAACCAGGGTTCAGCCTTTGGAGACTGGCTTGCTCTTTAAAAAAAAAAAAAAGAAAAGGGAAAAACCCAGGAGCGGCTGCCTCTGCGATTGTGGGAACCATGCAGTAAAACACAGCAATAGGGGGCTGGGCCAGCCTCTCAGTGTCTGGCCAGGAAGATAGCCCACAGCAGATACCCTTGGGTCCGGGGGAACGGAGAGGAGAGGGGAAGCAGAAAGAAACCCCACGGCTAGCAGCTGGCCCCCCGGGAGGGCTGGATAAACTCCTTCCTGGGGCTGTGCCTACAGCTCAGAGCCCCACCAGTTGTCCCGGAGCTGGGAAGGAGGAATGGTGCAAGGAGTAGGGGGCCACTGAGACACCCTGTTCGGCCATTTTTGCCTCAGGTTGAGAGCGCGCCGCCACATGGCCCGGCAGCCCGGGGCTTCCCTTGTGGGACAGCACGCACTGGTGACGTAGCATGGCATTCCCTCAGCTGAGCTCCTGGAGGAGCGCGGCTGGAAAGGGGGATCTGCTCGGAGAACCCAGGGACGCTACGCCAAGTCCAGTGGTTTGTGGATCAGCGAGAGAGAGGGTCTGGGGCTGAACTGAAATCTCTGGGATCCTGGGGGATTTGAATATTAAAACTGCCCTTCCTCCCTGGCCACCCGTACACACACCCCACATTCAGGGCGGACGGCTCCAGCAAACACACCCAAACTGAGTTCTCCAACTGAACCCACAAGAATCATTTCCCCACACACCGCAGGAACAAGGTTGAGAACTGACTTGAGGGATATAGGTGACTCACATACGCCATCTGCTGGTTAGTTAGAGAAAGTGTACATCACCAAACTGTGTTCCTGAAAAATTAGTTCAATATCCCTTTTTCTTTACAACTTGAAAGAACTCTATCAAGCAAAACAAATGCCAAGAGACCAAAAACAACAGAAAATCTTAATGCATATGATAAAACCAGAAGATATGGAGAATCCAACTCCAAACACACAAATCAAAATATCAGAAGATACACTATACCTCGCAAAATTAATCAAAGAACTGCAATCGAGGAACGAAAACATGGCAAAGGATTTAAAGGACATCAAGAAGACCATGGCCCAGGATATAAGTGACATAAAGAAGACCCCCGAAGAGCATAAAGAAGACATTGCAAGAGTAAATAAAAAAATAGAAGATCTTATGGAAATAAACTATTGGCCAAATTAAAAAGACTCTGGATATTCACAATACAAGACTAGAGGAAACTGAACAACATCTCAGTGTCCTAGAAGCCCACAGAACAGAAAATGAAAGAACAAAAGAAAGAATGGAGAAAAAAATCAAAAAAAGCAAAATGGATCTCAGGGATACGATAGATAAAATAAAACGTCCAAACTTAAGACTCATTGGTGTCCCAGAAAGGGAAGAGAATTTTTCACAGACAAACAAATGCTGAGAGACTTTGCCGATGAAAGACCTGCCCTACTTCAGATTCTGAGGGGAGCCCTGCTGGCGGAGAGACAGGGAAAAGAGAAAGAGATAGAGAGAATTTTAATAGACATATATAGTACCTTACATCCCAAATCACGAGGACACTCATTTTTCTCTAGTGATCACAGATCTTTCTCCAGAAGGGACCATAAGCTAGGACATAAAACAAGCCTCAAGAAATTTAAAAAAAAATTGAATACACTCAAAGCACATTCTCCAACCATAATGGAATACAAATAGAAGTCAATAATTTTTGAACTGTAATTCACTATTTACTTCCTACATGATATAAAATACACAGACTCTAAGGACAAATCAGTGGTTTTGAACTCAATGTAAAATATGTAATTTTACACAACTATATAAAGGTGGGGGAATGAAGGAGTATAGGAACATAGTTTATGTGTCCTATTGAAGTGAAGGTGGTATCAAAGAAACACAAGATTGATATGGATTTAAGAGGTTAATTTTAGAGGCGGGGCAAGATGGCGGAGTGGTGAGGAGCAGAATTTCGTCTCTCTCCTAGAGCAGCTGGCAATTACCCAAGAACTATATGAAACAGTGTTTTCGGGGTCTCCAGTAACCAGTCACACATTGGACACAAGTTTGGAATTGGAGGAAAAGCTGAGATCGCAGCGAACATTGTAAGATCCCCTGACCAGGGGTCTGGCACCCCTCTCCACCCAGACCTCACGGACTGTCTTGCTGCCTGCTCCCTGAAAGGGGGGGAAAAAAAAAACAAAAAACAGCAATGTGCTGAGGGCAAGAAGGGAGGCTCAACCCAGCCTCAACTGCAGAATTAATTAACAAATTAATTAACTAACTTTGGGAGCTGGGGTGCTAAAGAAGGGCTGGGCTCCGAGAAGTGGGGGCACGTAAAAGCGGGCACCCATTCCCAGACTCCAAAAAAGCCATTTTTCCCCCTACATTTTGTCCCTTCTGGCTTCTCACTGATCCCTTATCTTTTTGCATTTCAGTAGCCCCCGGCAGGGGTGGAACTGAAGCGGTTGGAGAGTAATTATCAGACAATAGCCCAAAGCATATCTTTAAATGCTCTATTCTGACACTGACAAAACTTCCAGGCTGGGGAAAGACATTTAAAAGAGACTCTTTTTTTTTTTTCCTTTTTTCTTTTTCTTGATTTCTTTTCTACTTTTTTTTTTTTTTTAATCTAAAAGTAATATATGTGGTTATTTTCTATCAGAAAGCCGAGGTTGAGGGACAAAGCTGGGCTTGGGGGGACACAGAGTACCCAGAGTGTCTTTGAGTTCCATATTCGCTACTGAAGGTCTCCACCCCCATCTTTAATTGGCAACTCAGGCTGACCAAGGAATCTACCTGGAGAGGCCCCAAAGAGGAGAGAGGAGAAGGGAATAGTGCCCCTGAGAGACAACTGGAGTTCTGAGGATTGGGAGAGTGGAGGGAGGTCCAGGTCAACTGGCAGTCCTCCTCCTGGGAACTCAGACCCAAGGGGCTGGAATTTAGATTCTGGCTTCAGTCAGCCACGCCCCTGACAGGATCAGAGTCACCAGGAGAACTAAAGTCTCCATACCTCCTTACACTGGTGGGGGAGCTGCGGGCTGGCCAGTGCCACCTGCTGGACAGGAGAGGAAAAGCACCAATTCTAAAGGCCTCATAGGAGAGTCTCATTCTCAGGAAAACTCCATACCCTCCCAATGAAACCTGGGCCTCGCTAGACTGGGAAAATCTGACTAGGGTTGACCATATCTGAGGAGACCCACTCACAGAAAGGTTACATAGAGGCAGAGCAAGAAACAGAAAACACAAAAGGAGAAAAATTCTGATCAACTAAATAGAACCTAACTTAGAGGTCTAGAATAAGTTGAACTGAATAACAGAGGCCAGAGAACAAAGCCAACCAACAAGAAAACCACTAGGAAAAAGACAGAAAACAAGCTCCAAAATAAACTAATCAAGAAAATCAGATGCCTAGACAACTTAAGACAACAAGCCATACCAGGAAACAAGAAAACATGGACCAGCCAAAGGAACAAACTAATAGCTCAGCTGAGACACAGGAGTGGAGGCAACTAATGCTAGATAAATTTGATGAAATGAAGGAAGATGTAGCAAAAGAGCTGACGGATATAAAGAAGACACTGGCTGACCATAAAGAAGAATTCATAAACTTAAAAAACAAATGGCAGAACTCATGGGAATGAAGGCCACAATGGAGGAGATGAAAAACACAATGGAGGGACACAACAGTAGATTTGAACAGGCAGAAGAAAGGATCAGTGAACTGGAAGACAGGTCATTCGAATTCATACACACAAAAGAACAGATGGAGAAAAAAATGGAAAAATATGAGCAGGGTCTTAGGGAGCTGAGTGACAACATGAAATGCACAAATATACGTGTTATGGGTATCCCAGAAGGAGAAGAGGGGAAAAGGGGCAGAAAGAGTAATAGAAGACATATTCACTGAAAATTTCCCAACTCTTATAAAAGACAGAAAATTAGAGATTCAAGAAGTACAACGTACCCCAAATAGAGTAGATCCCAATAGACCTACTCCAAGACACTTACTGGTCAGATTGTCCAGTGTCAAAGACAAAGAGAGGATTCTGAAAGCAGCAAGAGAAAAGCAATCCATCACATACAAGGGAAGGTCAATAAGACTATGTACAGATTTCTCTGCAGAAACCATGGAGGCAAGAAGACAGTGGCATGATATATTTAAGATACTGAAAGAGAAAAACTGCCAACCAAGAATTCTATATCCAGCAAAACTTTCCTTCAAAAATGAGGGAGAGATTAAAACATTTTCAGACAAACAGACACTGAGAGAGTTTGTGAATAAGAGACCGGCACTACAAGAAATACTAAAGGGAGTGCTACAGGCTGATAGGAAAAGACAGGAGAGAGAGAGTTGGAGAAGAGTGCAGAAATGAAGATTATCAGGAAAGGTAAAAGGAGAGGAAAAAATAAGATATGACATATAAATTCCAAAAAACAAAATGGTAGTAGAAAGTACTGCCCTTACAGTAATAACACTAAACGTAAATGGATTAAACTCCACAATAAAAAGACACAGACTGGCAGAATGGATTAAAAAACAGGACCCATCTATATGCTGTCTACAAGAAACTCACTTTAGACACAAGGACAAACATAGACTGAAAGTGAAAGGTTGGAAAAAGATATTTCATGCAAACAACAACCAGAAAAAAGCGGGAGTAGCTATATTAATATCAGACAAGTTAGACTTCAAAAGCAAAACAATTAAAAGAGACAAAGAAGGACACTATATAATAATAAAAGGGTCAATTCATCAAGAAAACATAACAGTCATAAATATTTATGCACCAAACCAGAATGCCCCCAAATTCATGAGGCAAACACTGCGATCACTGAAAGGAGAAATAGATACCTCTACAATAATAGTTGGAGACTTCAATACACCACTCTCATCAATGGATAGAACATCTAGACAGAGGATCACTAAAGAAACAGAGATGTTGAATTGTATGATAAATGAACTAGACTTGACAGACATTTATAGAACACTACATCCAACAACAGCAGGATACACTTTTTTCTCAAGTGCTCATGGAACATTTTCTAGGATAGACCACATGTTGGGTCACAAAGCAAGTCTCAACAAATTTAAAAATATTGATATTATACAAAACACTTTCTCAGACCACAATGGAATGAAGTTGGAAATAAATAAAAGGCAGAAGGTCAAAAAACTCACAAACATATGGAGGCTAAAAAACACCCTCTTAGAAAACCAGTGGGTAAAGGAAGAAATTACAAGAGAAATTAGTAAATACCTCGAGGCAAATGACAATGAAAACACAACTTATCAAAACTTATGGGATGCAGCAAAGGTGGTGCTGAGAGGGAAATTTATTGCCCTAAGCGCCTATATTAAAAGAGAAGAGAGAGCAAAAATTGAAGAGTTAACTGCTCATCTGGAGGAATTAGAGAAAGAACAGCAAACTAACCCGAAAGCAAGCAGAAGGGAAGAAATAATAAAGATCAGAGCAGAAATAAATGCAATTGAGAACAGGAAAACAATAGAGAGAATCAACAAAACCAGAAGTTGGTTCTTTGAGAAAATCAGTAAAATTGATGGACCACTGGCTAGGCTAACAAAAAAAAAGAGAGAGCAGATGCAAATAAATGCAATCAGAAATGGGAAAGGAAATACAACTACCGACCCTGCAGAAATTAAGGAGATAATGAGAAGATACTATGAGCAACTATATGCTGATAAACTAGACAACTTAGATGAAATGGACAACTTCCTAGAAAAGCATAAACAACCAACATTAACTCAAGAAGAAATAGATGACCTCAACAAACCAATCACAAGTAAAGAGATTGAGTCAGTCATCAAAAAGCTCCCAAAAAGGAAAAGCCCAGGACCAGATGGTTTCACATGTGAATTCTACCAAGCATTCAAGAACGAATTAGTACCAATCCTGCTCAATCTCTTCAAAAAAATTGAAGAAGAGGGAAAGCTACCTAACTCTTTCTATGAAGCCATCATCACCCTAATACCAAAACCAGGCAAAGATACTACAAAAAAAGAAAATTATAGACCAATTTCTTTAATGAATATAGATGCAAAAATCCTCAACAAAATACTCGCAAATTGAATCCAGCAGCACATTAAAAGAATTATACACCACGAAGAGGTGAGGTTTATTCCAGGTATGCAAGGCTGGTTCAACACAAGAAAATTAATGTAGTACACCACATCAATAAATCAAAGCAGAAGAACCACATGATCATCTCGATTGATGCAGAAAAAGCATTTGACAAAATTCAACATCCTTTCCTGATGAAAACACTTCAAAGGATAGGAATAGAAGGGAACTTTTTCAATATGATAAAGGCAATATATGAAAAACCTACAGCTAACATCACAGTCAGTGGGGACAGACTGAAAGCTTTTCCTCTAAGATCAGGAACAAGACAGGGATGCCCACTATCACCATTGTTATTTAACATTGTGCTGGAAGTTCTAGCTAGAGCAATTAGGCAAGAAAAAGAAATAAAAGGAATCCAAATTGGAGAGGAAGAAGTAAAACTTTCACTATTTGCAGATGACATGATTCTATATGTAGGAAATCCAGAAAAATCTACAGCAAAGCTACTAGACCTAGTCAATGAATACAGCAAAGTAGCAGGCTACAAGATCAACACGCAAAAATCTGTAGTGTTCCTATACACAAGTAATGTGCAACAAGAGGAGGAAATCAAGAAAAAAATCCCATTTACAATAGCAACCAAAAGAATCAAGTATTTAGGAGTAAACTTAACCAAGGACACAAAAGACCTTTACATAGAAAACTATAAGAAACTGCTAAAAGAAATTGAACAAGACCTGAAAAAATGGAAAAACATACCATGTTCATGGATTGGAAGACTAAATATAGTTAAGATGGCAATTTTACCTAAACTGATTTACAGATTCAATGCAATACCAATTCAAATCCCAACAACTTACTTTACAGAAATAGAAAAACCAATAACTAAATTTATTTGGAAGGGTAAGGTGCCCCGAATAGCCAAAAATGTCTTGAGAAAGAGGAATGAAGTGGGAGGTCTCACACTACCTGACTTTGAAGCATATTACAAAGCTACAGTGCTCAAAACAGCATGGTACTGGCATAAGGACAGATATACTGATCAATGGAATCGAATTGAGTGTTCAGAAGTAGACCCTTACATCTATGGACAACTGATCTTTGATAAGGCAGTGAAGCCGAAGCAACTGGGAAAGAGCAGCCTGTTCAATAAATGGTGTTTGGAGAACTGGATATCCATTTCCAAAAGAATGAAAGACGATGTCCATCTCCACACCTTATACCAAAATTAACTCAAAGTGGATCAAAGACCTAAACATTAGCACCAAGACCATAAAACTCTTAGAAGAAAATGTAGGGCAATATCTTAAAGATCTTGTGAAAGGAGGTGGTTTCTTAGACCTCACACCCAAGGCACGAGCAACCAAAGAACAAATAGACAAATGGGATCTCCTCAAAATTAAACACTTTTGTACATCAAAGGACTTTGTCAGAAAAGTAAAAAGGCAACCTACACAATGGGAGATATTTGGAAACCACATATCAGATAAAGGTTTAATATCCCGAATATATAAAGGAATCCTGTATTTCAATAACAGAAAGACAAACAATCCAATTAAAAGGGCAAAAGACATGAACAGACATTTTTCTGAAGAGGAAATACAAATGGCTCAAAAGCATATGAAAAAATGCTCAACTTCACTGGCTATTAAGGAAATGCAAATCAAAACCACAATGAGATATCATCTCACACCTACCAGAAGGGCCATTATCCAAAAAACAGAAAATGACAAGTGCTGGAGAGGATGTGGAGAAAGAGGCACACTTGTTCATTGTTGGTGGGAATGTAGAATGGTGCAACCACTCTGGAAGACAGTATGGAGGTTCCTCAGGAAGCTAAACATAGATTTGCCATATGACCCAGCTATTCCATTGCTGGGTATATACTCAGAGGAACTGAAACTTAAGACACAAACAGACATTTGTAAACCAATGTTTATTGCAGCATTATTCACAATTGCCAAGAGATGGAAACAGCCCAAATGTCCATCAAAGGACGAGTGGATAAACAAACTGTGGTATATACACATGATGGAATGTTATGCAGCTGTAAGACAGAACAAAGACATGGATCATGTAATAATGTGGATGAACCTTGAGGACATTATGTTGAGTGAAGTTAGCCAGAAACAAAAGGACAGATTCTGTATGGTCTCACTAATATGAACAGACATTAATGAACAAACTTTGAGAGTTAAAAGCTGACAACACAGGCGACCAGGAGATAGAAAGAGGGCAGAGATCAGCCATTTGATGCTGAAGGACTACAGAATTCTTAGGATTGATTGCATAGATCCAGAAATAGATAGCATAATACTGTGTGATGGTAGCACGGTATTGTAAGTACACTGAACAAAGATGTCTGTGAGTAAAGCTGAAAGAGGTGGGATAGGAGAATGTATGACACCAGAGGTAAAGATAGATGATAAAGACTGGGACTGTATAACGTGGCAAAAACTGGAGTGGCCAATGACTGTTACTAAATATACAAATATAAAAATGTTTTTGCATGTGGGAAAGCAAATGAATGTCAACCATGTAGAAATATGAAAAAGGGATGGTATTCAGGAAAAAACATAATCAAAGCAAACTGGAGTCTATGGTCAACAGTAACATTGTAATATACCTCCATTAAATGTAACAAAGGCAATATGCCAATGCTAAATGTATATGAGAGGGGGATATAGGGGAGTAATATGGGCTTCTTGGTAGTGGTGTTATTTGCTGTCCTTAGTAGTATATTGTATTGTATGACATGTTATTTTTCTTTTTATCATTTTTTCTTATTGCTAAAAGAAAAAAAAACAATTTTTCTTGTAGTAATCAGTATGTTCAAGTGATGATTGTGGTGATAAATGTACAACTTTATGATGATACCATGAACAACTGATTGTACACTGTGGATAAATGTATGGTATGTGAATATAACTGTATAAAATTGTAGGAAAATATATATATAGGAGTAAAAGTGTTGGAGAAAACATGGTGAGAGGGATGAAAAAAAAAAAAAAAGAGGTTAATTTTAAGCCCCACAGTAAACAAAAAAAAAATATCAGAGAATATAACCATAGAGATGAAAAGTAGAGTTTGGGTTAAGACAAATGGGGGAAGGGGCAATGGGGAGTTAAGAAATGAGTGTAGGGTTGCTGTTTGAAGTGAAGGGAAATTTCTAGTAATGGATGGTGGGAAAGAGATTACAACATTCTAAACGTGATTAATCCCACTAATGAAAGGCTAGGGAGGGGGTGGAATGGGAAGATTTAGGCTGTATATATGTTTCCACAAGTGAAAAAAAAAAAAGTCTAACTAGATGACAACTGAATGCTAAGGATGAACTTGGATGGGACTGGAGGATAGAGGACAGGTGGCTCAAAGGGACACAGTTGAGACATAAGGAAAAGGAAATATAGAATGTAAGCTTTGTATCATTATTGTATCTATTGTACTTCTTAGCTGTGCTTAATGAGATTGCATAAAAGAATGTTCTTGTTCATGGGAAGTGTATACGTGAATTATAGTGTACGTTCAAGGATGTGTGCAGGTAACTCTCATATGTTCAGAAGACAGAGCAATAGATGATGGATGATAGATAGGGAGGGAGGGAGGTAAAGAATTAGCAATGTGACAGCATTTTAAAGTTGGTGGATTGAGCTATCGGTGGAGGGGGTCAGGGTATGATGAACTTCTGTGTATGGGGCTAGTATTGTTTTTGCAACTGTTCATATAACTTTGAATTTATTTCAAAAAAAAAATAATAATAAACCAGTAAAAAAAAAACAAAAACAGGATTAATCTCTCCAGACAGGAGTGAGGTCTGCTTCCTCAGGGCAGGTGATTACAGGATTAGCAGGCACTGAAGGGTTAATCTCTTTAGGTGGGGGTTGGATGGCAGGCTCCTTAGGGCAGACTGGAGGTGGGGAAGCTGTTTCCTCAGGACAGCCCTCTACAGGTAAATCTAATAATGACTCAGCAGAATCCAGGTTCCAATGTCCTCACTGCCATTATTATCAATCCACATGTCCCCATCCCAAGTTTCCGGATCCCATTCTTTTCCAATCAATGCCTTTAACAGCAGACACCCTGAGTTTATGTTGTAAATCTGCTACTCACACAATGAGAGTCTGCATCTGGTTTTCAGAAACTTCAAGTCTGCAGGCACAGGAAGTAAGATTTTCTTTCAGGGCACACATAGAAACCTTTACATCTGTCATACGGCATTTAAGTTTTGAATTTGAAGCCTTTAGCTCTTCCCTTTCTCTTACTTTATCCAAAGTATCTAAGAGCAGCCAGCCAACATTATACCTCTTAATTCTGCAAAACTCTGTGAAGGCGTCGAAAACACTGTCACCCAGAGCCTTGCTTCGTACTAGAGTATGATTAGGAGAATCAAAAGGTGCTATTTTGTGTATCTCCTTTGCCAACTCATGCCGTGGACTGTCAGTGCCCTCTTGATTACTGGAAATAGAGTCATTATTGCCTTTGAATCTAATCACAGTAGAAAACAAATTGTAAAAGCCCATTTTAAGATTCTGTTTCTCGAGAGGCGGGGCAAGATGGCAGACTGGTGAGCTGTATGTTTTAGTTACTCCTCCAGGAAAGTAGGTAAAAAGCCAGGAACTGCGTGGACTGGACACCACAGAGCAATCTGTCTTAGGGCATACTTCATACAACACTCATGAAAACGTGGAACTGCTGAGATCAGCGAAATCTGTAAGTTTTTGCGGCCAGGGGACCCGCGCCCCTCCCTGCCAGGCTCAGTCCCGGGGGAGGAGGGGCTGTCAGCTCCAGGAAGGAGAAGGGAGAATTGCAGTGGCTGCTCTTATCGGAAACTCATTCTACTGATTCAAACTCCAACCATAGATAGACAGAGACCAGACACCAGAGACTCTGAGAGCAGCCAGCCCAGCAGAGAGGAGACAGGCATAGAAAAAAAACAACACGAAAAACTCCAAAATAAAAACAGAGGATTTTTGGAGTTCTGGTGAACACAGAAAGGGGAAGGGCGGAGATCAGGCCTTGAGGCGCATATGCAAATCCCAAAGCAAGGCTGATCTCTCTGCCCTGTGCACCTTTCCTTAATGGCCCTGGTTGCTTTGTCTATTAGCATTTCAATAACCCATTAGATCTCTGAGGAGGGCCGTTTTTTTTTTTTTTTTTTTTTTTTTAAATCCTTTTTGCTTTTTCTAAAACAATTACTCTAAGAAGCTCAATACAGAAAGCTTCAAAGAATTGAAATTTGGGCACATCAAGTCAAGAGCAGAACTAAGAGAGCTCTGAGACAAAAGGCAATAATCCAGTGGCTGAGAAAATTCACTAAACAACACAACTTCCCAAGAAAAGGGGGGTGTCCGCTCACAGCCACCATCCTGGTGGACAGGAAACACTCCTGCCCATCGCCAGCCCCATAGCCCAGAGCTGCCCCAGACAACCCAGTGTGACGGAAGTGCTTCAAATAACAGGCACACACCACAAAACTGGGCGTGGACATTAGCCTTCCCTGCAACCTCAGCTGAATGTCCCAGAGCTGGGAAGGGGGAGCAGTGTGAATTAACAGAGCCCCATTCAGCCATCATTTGAGCAGACTGGGAGCCTCCCAACACAGCCCAGCAGCCCAGAACTGCCCTGGGGGGACGGCACTCACCTGTGACATAGCACAGTCATCCCTCAACAGAGGACCCGGGGTGCACAGCCTGGAAGAGGGGCCCACTTGCAAGTCTCAGGAGCCATACGCCAATACCAAGGACTTGTGGGTCAGTGGCAGAGACAAACTGTGGCAGGACTGAACTGAAGGATTAGACTATTGCAGTAGCTTTAAAACTCTAGGATCATCAGGGAGATTTGATTGTTAGGGCCACCCCCCCTCCCCGACTGCCCAGAAACACGCCCCATATACAGGGCAGGCAACACCAACTACACACGCAAGCTTGGTACACCAATTGGGCCCCACAAGACTCACTCCCCCACTCACCAAAAAGGCTAAGCAGGGGAGATCTGGCTTGTGGAGAACAGGTGGCTCGTGGACGCCACCTGCTGGTTAGTTAGAGAAAGTGTACTCCACGAAGCTGTAGATCTGATAAATTAGAGATAAGGACTTCAACTGGTCTACAAACTCTAAAAGAACCCTATCAAGTTCAGCAAATGCCACGAGGCCAAAAACAACAGAAAATTATAAAGCATATGAAAAAACCAGACGATATGGATAACCCAAGCCCAAGCACCCAAATCAAAAGACCAGAAGAGACACACCTAGAGCAGCTACTCAAAGAACTAAAGATGAACAATGAGACCATAGTACGGGATATGAAGGAAATCAAGAAGACCCTAGAAGAGCATAAAGAAGACATTGCAAGACTAAATAAAAAAATGGATGATCTTATGGAAATTAAAGAAACTGTTGACCAAATTAAAAAGATTCTGGACACTCATAGTACAAGACTAGAGGAAGTTGAACAACGAATCAGTGACCTGGAAGATGACAGAATGGAAAATGAAAGCATAAAAGAAAGAATGGGGAAAAAAATTGAAAAACTCGAAATGGACCTCAGGGATATGATAGATAATATGAAACGTCCAAATATAAGACTCATTGGTGTCCCAGAAGGGGAAGAAAAGGGTAAAGGTCTAGGAAGAGTATTCAAAGAAATTGTTGGGGAAAACTTCCCAAATCTTCTAAACAACATAAATACACAAATCATAAATGCTCAGCGAACTCCAAATAGAATAAATCCAAAAAAACCCACTCAGAGACATATACTGATCACACTGTCAAACACAGAAGAGAAGGAGCAAGTTCTGAAAGCAGCAAGAGAAAAGCAATTCACCACATACAAAGGAAACAGCATAAGACTAAGTAGTGACTACTCAGCAGCCACCATGGAGGCGAGAAGGCAGTGGCACAATATATTTAAAATTCTGAGTGAGAGGAATTTCCAGCCAAGAATACTTTATCCAGCAAAGCTCTCCTTCAAATTTGAGGGAGAGCTTAAATTTTTCACAGACAAAGAAATGCTGAGAGAATTTGCTAACAAGAGACCTGCCCTACTGGAGATACTAAAGGGAGCCCTACAGACAGAGAAACAAAGACAGGACAGAGAGACTTGGAGAAAGGTTCAGTACTAAAGAAATTCGGTATGGGTACAATAAAGGATATTAATAGAGAGAGGGAAAAATATGGCAAACATAATCCAAAGGATAAGATGGCCGATTCAAGAAATGCCTTCACGGTTTTAACGTTGAATGTAAATGGATTAAACTCCCCAATTAAAAGATATAGATTCGCAGAATGGATCAAAAAAAATGAACCATCAATATGTTGCATACAAGAGACTCATCTTAGACACAGGGACACAAAGAAACTGAAAGTGAAAGGATGGAAAAAAATATTTCATGCAAGCTACAGCCAAAAGAAAGCAGGTGTAGCAATATTAATCTCAGATAAAATAGACTTCAAATGCAGGGACGTTTTGAGAGACAAAGAAGGCCACTACATACTAATAAAAGGGGCAATTCAGCAAGAAGAAATAACAATCGTAAATGTCTATGCACCCAATCAAGGTGCCACAAAATACATGAGAGAAACATTGGCAAAACTAAAGGAAGCAATTGATGTTTCCACAATAATTGTGGGAGACTTCAACACATCACTCTCTCCTATAGATAGATCAACCAGACAGAAGACCAATAAGGAAATTGAAAACCTAAACAATCTGATAAATGAATTAGATTTAACAGACATCTACAGGACATTACATCCCAAATCACCAGGATACACATACTTTTCTAGTGCTCACGGAACTTTCTCCAGAATAGATCATATGCTGGGACATAAAACAAGCCTCAATAAATTTAAAAAGATTGAAATTATTCAAAGCACATTCTCTGACCACAATGGAATACAATTAGAAGTCAATAACCATCAGAGACTTAGAAAATTCACAAATACCTGGAGGTTAAACAACACACTCCTAAACAATCAGTGGGTTAAAGAAGAAATAGCAAGAGAAATTGCTAAATATATAGATACGAATGAAAATGAGAACACAACATACCAAAACCTATGGGATGCAGCAAAAGCAGTGCTAAGGGGGAAATTTATAGCACTAAACGCATATATTAAAAAGGAAGAAAGAGCCAAAATCAAAGAACTAATGGATCAACTGAAGAAGCTAGAAAAGGAACAGCAAACCAATCCTAAACCAAGTACAAGAAAAGAAATAACAAGGATTAAAGCAGAAATAAATGACATAGAGAACAAAAAAAACAATAGAGAGGATAAATATCACCAAAAGTTGGTTCTTTGAGAAGATCAACAAGATTGACAAGCCCCTAGCTAGACTGACAAAATCAAAAAGAGAGAAGACCCATATAAACAAAATAATGAATGAAAAAGGTGACATAACTGCAGATCCTGAAGAAATTAAAAAAATTATAAGAGGATATTATGAACAACTGTATGGCAACAAACTGGATAATGTAGAAGAAATGGACAATTTCCTGGAAACATATGAACAACCTAGACTGACCAGAGAAGAAATAGAAGACCTCAACCAACCCATCACAAGCAAAGAGATCCAATCAGTCATCAAAAATCTTCCCACAAATAAATGCCCAGGGCCAGATGGCTTCACAGGGGAATTCTACCAAACTTTCCAGAAAGAACTGACACCAATCTTACTCAAACTCTTTCAAAACATTGAAAAAAATGGAACACTACCTAACTCATTTTATGAAGCTAACATCAATCTAATACCCAAACCAGGCAAAGATGCTACAAAAAAGGAAAACTACCGGCCAATCTCCCTAATGAATATAGATGCAAAAATCCTCAACAAAATACTTGCAAATCGAATCCAAAGACACATTAAAAAAATCATACACCATGACCAAGTGGGATTCATTCCAGGCATGCAAGGATGGTTCAACATAAGAAAAACAATCAATGTATTACAACACATTAACAAGTCAAATGGGAAAAATCAATTGATCATCTCAATAGATGCTGAAAAAGCATTTGACAAAATCCAACATCCCTTTTTGATAAAAACACTTCAAAAGGTAGGAATTGAAGGAAACTTCCTCAACATGATAAAGAGCATATATGAAAAACCCACAGCCAGCATAGTACTCAATGGTGAGAGACTGAAAGCCCTCCCTCTAAGATCAGGAACAAGACAAGGATGCCCGCTGTCACCACTGTTATTCAACATTGTGCTGGAAGTGCTAGCCAGGGCAATCCGGCAAGACAAAGAAATAAAAGGCATCCAAATTGGAAAAGAAGAAGTAAAACTGTCATTGTTTGCAGATGATATGATCTTATATCTAGAAAACCCTGAGAAATCGACGATACACCTACTAGAGCTAATAAACAAATTTAGCAAAGTAGCGGGATACAAGATTAATGCACATAAGTCAGTAATGTTTCTATATGCTAGAAATGAACAAACTGAAGAGACACTCAAGAAAAAGATACCATTTTCAATAGCAACTAAAAAAATCAAGTACCTAGGAATCAACTTAACCAAAGATGTAAAAGACCTATACAAAGAAAACTACATAACTCTACTAAAAGAAATAGAAGGGGACCTTAAAAGATGGAAAAATATTCCATGTTCATGGATAGGAAGGCTAAATGTCATTAAGATGTCAATTCTACCCAAACTCATCTACAGATTCAATGCAATCCCAATCAAAATTCCAACAACCTACTTTGCAGACTTGGAAAAGCTAGTTATCAAATTTATTTGGAAAGGGAAGATGCCTCGAATTGCTAAAGACACTCTAAAAAAGAAAAACGAAGTGGGAGGACTTACACTCCCTGACTTTGAAGCTTATTATAAAGCCACAGTTGCCAAGACAGCATGGTACTGGCACAAAGACAGACATATAGATCAATGGAATCGAATTGAGAATTCAGAGATAGACCCTCAGATCTATGGCCGACTGATCTTTGATAAGGCCCCCAAAGTCACCGAACTGAGCCATAATGGTCTTTTCAACAAATGGGGCTGGGAGAGTTGGATATCCATATCCAAAAGAATGAAAGAGGACCCCTACCTCACCCCCTACACAAAAATTAACTCAAAATGGACCAAAGATCTCAATATAAAAGAAAGTACCATAAAACTCCTAGAAGATAATGTAGGAAAACATCTTCAAGACCTTGTATTAGGAGGCCACTTCCTAGACTTTACACCCAAAGCACAAGCAACAAAAGAGAAAATAGATAAATGGGAACTCCTCAAGCTTAGAAGTTTCTGCACCTCAAAGGAATTTCTCAAAAAGGTAAAGAGGCAGCCAACTCAATGGGAAAAAATTTTTGGAAACCATGTATCTGACAAAAGACTGATATCTTGCATATACAAAGAAATCCTACAACTCAATGACAATAGTACAGACAGCCCAATTATAAAATGGGCAAAAGATATGAAAAGACAGTTCTCTGAAGAGGAAATACAAATGACCAAGAAACACATGAAAAAATGTTCAGCTTCACTAGCTATTAGAGAGATGCAAATTAAGACCACAATGAGATACCATCTAACACCGGTTAGAATGGCTGCCATTAAACAAACAGGAAACTACAAATGCTGGAGGGGATGTGGAGAAATTGGAACTCTTATTCATTGTTGGTGGGACTGTATAATGGTTCAGCCACTCTGGAAGTCAGTCTGGCAGTTCCTTAGAAAACTAGATATAGAGCTACCATTCGATCCAGCGATTGCACTTCTCGGTATATACCCGGAAGATCGGAAAGCAGTGACACGAACAGATATCTGCACGCCAATGTTCATAGCAGCATTATTCACAATTGCCAAGAGATGGAAACAACCCAAATGTCCTTCAACAGATGAGTGGATAAATAAAATGTGGTATATACACACGATGGAATACTACGCGGCAGTAAGAAGGAACGATCTGGTGAAACATATGACAACATGGATGAACCTTGAAGACATAATACTGAGCGAAATAAGCCAGGCACAAAAAGAGAAATATTATATGCTACCACTAATGTGAACTTTGAAAAATGTAAAACAAATGGTTTATAATGTAGAATGTAGGGGAACTAGCAGTAGAGAGCAATTAAGGAAGGGGGAACAATAATCCAAGAAGAACAGATAAGCTATTTAACGTTCTGGGGATGCCCAGAAATGACTATGGTCTGTTAATTTCTGATGGATGTAGTAGGAACAAGTTCACTGAAATGTTGCTATATTATGTAACTTTCTTGGGGTAAAGTAGGAACATGTTGGAAGTTAAGCAGTTATCTTAGGTTAGTTGTCTTTTTCTTACTCCCTTGCTATGGTCTCTTTGAAATGTTTTTTTATTGTATGTTTGTTTTCCTTTTAACTTTTTTTTTCATACAGTTGATTTGAAAAAAGAAGGGAAAGTTAAAAAAAAAAAAAAAAAGAAAGAAAAAAGACAAACAAGGAAAAAAAAAAAAAAAAAGATGTAGTGCCCCCTTGAGGAGCCTGTGGAGAATGCAGGGGTATTCGCCTACCCCACCTCCATGGTTGCTAACATGACCACAGACATACGGGACTGGTGGTTTGATGGGTTGAGCCCTCTACCATAAGTTTTACCCTTGGGAAGACGGTTGCTGCAAAGGAGAGGCTAGGCCTCCCTGTATTTGTGCCTAAGAGTCTCCTCCTGAATGCCTCTTTGTTGCTCAGATCTGGCCCTCTCTCTCTGGCTAAGCCAACTTGAAAGGTGAAATCACTGCCCTCCCCCCTACGTGGGATCAGACACCCAGGGAAGTGAATCTCCCTGGCAACGTGGAATATGACTCCCGGGGAGGAATGTAGACCCGGCATCGTGGGATGGAGAACATCTTCTTGACCAAAAGGGGGATGTGAAAGGAAATGAAATAAGCTTCAGTGGCAGAGAGATTCCAAAATGAGCCGAGAGATCACTCTGGTGGGCACTCTTACGCACACTTTAGACAACCTTTTTTAGGTTCTAAAGAATTGGGGTAGCTGGTGGTGGATACCTGAAACTATTAAACTACAACCCAGAACCCATGAATCTCGAAGACAGTTGTATAAAAATGTAGCTTATGAGGGGTGACAGTGGGATTGGGAATGCCATAAGGACCAAACTCCACTTTGTCTAGTTTATGGATGGATGTGTAGAAAAGTAGGGGAAGCAAACAAACAGACAAAGGTACCTAGTGTTCTTTTTTACTTCAATTGCTCTGTTTCACTCTAATTATTATTCTTGTTATTTTTGTGTGTGTGCTAATGAAGGTGTCAGGGATTGATTTAGGTGATGAATGTACAACTATGTAATGGTACTGTAAACAATCGAAAGTACAATTTGTTTTGTATGACTGCGTGGTATGTGAATATATCTCAATAAAATGATGATTAAAAAAAAAAAAAAAAAAAAAAAGATTCTGTTTCTCAAGAACCACTCCTGGTACCAAGTTGTATTAGTTAGGGTTCTCTAGGGAAACAGAATCAATGAGAGGTGTTTATGACTATAATATTTATAAAAAGTGACTCTTGCAACTGTGGGCATGCACAAGTCCAAATTCTGTAAAGCAGTCAGCGAACTGTCAACTCCAAGGAAGATATCCAATGAACGCCTCAGGAAATGAACAGGCAACTTCGACGAACTCCTTAGGAAACGCTTCACTAGGGCAGCTGAAGTAGTGAAGGTCCTCTGTCTGTCTTGCTTATAAGTCTTCAACTGATTAACTGGATTAAATCCAGCCAATTGCATTTTCTCATTGTGGAAGACATACCTTTTGGTGAGTCATCAGTCAGAGCTGCACTCAATTGATGATTTAATAAACCAGCCTGTTGGTTTATTAACCAGCCACAAACATCATCATAGCAATTTTTAGGCCAGTGTTTGCTTGACCAGACAGCTGGGTACTATCACCTGACCAAGGTGACACATGAACCTAACCATCACAGATAGTATGCTTAAGATCAAGACCGTTTATAAGAGATAATGTAGTCGAGTTAAAGAGCAACATAATTATGGAGAGCACAGCTTGGCTGTCTTTGAAGCTCTGCTTCTATATGAACTCAGACGTATCTATAACTTCTGGTCCTTACCTAATACATTTGTAAAAGCAGAGCACTGTAGCCGATAAATTTCTTAAATACCTTTCAAATCTGAATTTTATTTCTTTAAAGTCAAACTATGATCCCAAGTATATTCATTTTAGACCACCGCATTTTTTATTATAGAGTTACTCAAAAATGTGTTTTCTCAGTGGAGAGGAATTCAACCCAACATCAAATAGTCTTCTGCACAGAACACATGTGTCTTCCACAAGAGGAAACTGATAGGATGGTCACAGACTTGGAGCAGCAGTAAGTACCACAAAAAGAGCCTCAAGCTTTAGAACCAATTTCATGTTTAAATGATAAAGTTAATTGTACTCTTAAATTGTAACATATGGATAGAATTTAAGGAACACTTGAATTACTGCTGTGAAGAATGGTTCCATTCCCCCTCACTTTTCTTTTTTAATAATAAATTTTATTTTGAAATAAGTTCAATCTTACAGGAACAGTTGTAAACACAGTACAAACCCCATACATAGAACTCCATCATACCCCGACCCCCCTCCCTCTCTCCCAATCCATCACCTTTAAGATCCTGTCACACCGTCTCTTTCTTTCCCTCCCTCCTTCCCTCAGACCCATCATCTATTGCTCTGTCCTCTGAACATATGAAAGCAAACTGCACATATCTTTGAACAAACAATATAATTCACATATACCTTTCCCACGGACAAGAACATTATTTTATGCAATCTCATTAAACGCAGCTAAGAAGTTCAAGAAATTCAACATTGATATTAAGCTTACATTCTATATTTCTTTTTTTTTTCCTTGTGTCCCATCTGTTTCCCTTTGAGCCTCCTCTCCTCCGACCTCAGATCCCATCCAGGATCATCCTTGGCATTTAATTGTCATCTATTTAGACTGTCTTTTTTTTTTTTTTTTTCAATTGTGGAAAGATATATATAGCCTAAATCTTCCTATTCCACCCCTCCCTAGCATTCCATTAGTGGGATTAATCACAGAATGTTGCAATGCTATCACCTTCCCACCATCCATTTCTAGAAGTTTCTCTTCACCCCAAACAAAAACCCTACCCTCATTTCTTAACTCCCCATTGCCCCTTCCCCCACTTCTTGGAACCCCTACTCTACTTTTCATCTCTTTGGTCATACTCTGATGCTTTCTTTGTGTTTACCATGGGGCTTAAATTTAACATCTTATATCTATAACAATCTTGTTTTTCTTTGATACCAACTTAACTTCAACAGGACACGTAAACTGTGTTCCTATACTCCTCCATTCCATCTTTATGTAGTTCTTGTCAAGAATTACGTATTTTACATTGAGTCCAAAACCACCAATTTATCATTACAGTTTATATATTTTAGATCCTGTAGGAAGTAAATAGTGGAGTTATAAATCAACAATACAGTAGTATTGGTCTTTATATTTACCATATGATCTTTACTGGAAATCTTTATTTCCTCATGTGGTTTCAGTCAATTGTTTAGTGTCCCTTCCTTTCAGCCTGCTTAGGACTGATCTACTGGTGATGAAGTCCCTCAGCTTTTGATTATCCGGGAATGTTTTCATCTCCCCATCATTTTTATCCTTCAGGTATTTGTGAATTCTCCAAGTCTCTGATGGTTATTGACTTCTATTTGTATTCCATTGTGGTCAGAGAATGTGCTTTGAACAAATTCATTTTTTTTATTTTTTATTTTATTGAGGCTTGTTTCTATGTCCCCGCATACAGTCCATTCTGGAGAAAGATCCATGATCACTAGTGAAGAACGTGTGTCCCAGTGACCTGGGATGTAATATTCTATATATATCTGTTAAAAGTCTCTATATTTCTCTCTCATTTCTTTGTTTCTCTGTCAGTAGGGCTTGCTTTAGTATCTGAAGTAGGGCAGGTCTTTTATTAGCAAACTCTCTCAGCATTTGTTTGTGAAAAATTTAAGCTCTCCCTCAAATTTGAAGGAGAGTTTTGCTGGATAAAGTATTCTTGGTTGGAAATTTTTCTCTCTCAGAATTTTAAAAATGTCATGCCACTGCCTTCTCGCCTCCATGGTGGCCACTGAGTAGTCATTACTTAGTCTTATGTTGTTTCCTTTGTATGTGGTGAATTGCTTTTCTCTTGCTGCTTTTAGAACTTGCTCCTTCTCTTCAGTACTTGACAGTCTGATCAGAATACGTCTTGGAGTGGGTTTGTTTGAATTTATTCTGTTTGGAGTTTGCTGGGCATTTATGCTTTGTGTATTTGTATTGTGCAGAAGGTTGGGGAAGTTTTCCCCAACAATTTCTTTGAATACTCTTTCTAGACCTTTACCCTTCTCTTCCCCTTCTGGGACACCAATGAATCTTAAATTTGGACGTTTTATTTTATCTATCATATCCCTGAGATCCATTTCAATTTTTTCAATTTTTTCCCCATTCTTTTGTTCTTTGATTTTCTGTTCTGTGCTCCTCGAGGAGGCTGAGTTGTTCATCTTCCTTTAATCTTGTATTATGAGTATCCAGAGTCTTTTTAGTTTGGCCTACAGTTTCTTTAATTCCCATAAGATCTTCTGTATTTTTATTTACTCTTGCAATATCTTCTTTATGCTATTCTAGGGTCTTCTTTATGTCTTTTATGTCCCGTGCCATGCTGTCATTGCCTGTCTGTAGTTCTTTGATTAATTCTGCCAGGAACTGTGTGTCTTCGGATCTTTTGAGTGTTTGTGTTCAGGTTCTCCATGTTGTCTGGTTTTATCATATGCTTTAAGACTTTCTGTTGTTTTTGGCCTCTTGGCATTTGCTTTACTTGATCTTTGTTAGAATTGCAGCTTGGTGACATACACTTTCTCTAACTAACCAGCAGATGGTGTCCGTGAGTCACTTATTCCCCTCAAGTCAGTTCTCCCCAACTTTGTGGTGTGTGGGGATCTGATTCTTTTGGGGTCCAATTGGTGCACTTAATTTGGGTGTGTTGTCGGTGCTGTCTGCCCTCAATGAGGGGCATGTGCCTGAGTGGTTAGGGAGGAAGGGCAGGTTTAATAATCAAACCTCCCAGGTGTTCCTGGAGATTTAAGGCTGCTCTCTGCTGCTGACACAAAAGTCCTTGGTATTGGCGTAGGTTCCCTGGGATTTCCGAGCGGTTCCCCCCCTCCCTGCTGTGCTTTTCCAGGACCTCTGCTGAGGTGGGGGAGGGCCGTGCCACGTCACAAATGAGCGCCGGCCTCCAGGGAAGCCCTGGGCCGCCAGGCTGTGTAGGGGCGTTCCCAGCCTGCTTCAAAGATGGTTGAATGGGACGCATTAACTTCCCCCTTTCTGCACAGCTCTGCTCTCCCAGCTCCAGGAGAATCAGCCATGGGTGTATTCAAGGCCATTGTCCATGGCCGATATTATGTCGTGTGAGCAGTGCTGCGGGAAAGACTCCCTGTCAGGCTGGGTTTCTTGGCTCAGCTCTGTGCTGTGTGTTCAGCCCTGGGCAGGAGTAGCCCCGCCCGCTGGGGAGATGGCTGCAAGTCGTGCGTCTCCCCTTTGCTCCCCTGGACCCGAGACACTCAGCAGTGGGCGTGGGAAGGGGTATCCTCCACCCCAGACACCAAGGCGTTAGTCCAGACCGCTCCCGTCTTATCTGCAGCTGTTCCCAGGCTTCTTTTTTTTTTTTTTAAATGCCAGCCCACCATTTCCCCACACCGCAGTGTGGCCAAGGGATTCAGCCGACTCACTTGTTTCAGAATGCAGACTCCTGGTTTCACCAAACACACGTTCCCTGTGGCTTTAGCAGAACTTGTCCGGCTGGTGCTACTCTGGAAGTGGTGTTGTGGGTAACTTTCTGGTTTTTTATCTAGTGTTTTCCACGGAGGTGTTTTTTTCTCTGTCTCACCTAGCCGCCATCTTAGGTTTCTCCCTGCCTCTCACTTTTATATCTGTTTTAGATGGGGTAATTTTTAGGCAGAGGCAACAGAGTATACATGAAAATTCTGTCTCAATATGACCTCTAATTTAAATGTGAATCTAGGTTATTTCCCAAATTTCAGGTCAGACCACCTCACAGAATCATTAACTTATATTAACATAACCCTTTGGAAAATGCATTTCCAAAAATAATGCTTTTAATCTTAACCAGTAAGACCAAAAAAAGGTAGCTCTGAAAGCTAATTTTTATTTCCTTTACAGAACTGAAAAACAAGACAAATATAGTCACAGACATCCTTACAATGATGATGCAGATATAAACTACATTAATGAAAAGAATGCTAAATTCAACAAGAAGGAAAAAAAGATTCTATGGGAAATATACAGCTGAAATTAAAACTTGGAAAGAGTAACAGGTTTCTAACCTCCCTCAGGAACTGTTTTGAGAAGCAGAGAAGGGAAGAAAGTACCCTGCCATAATAAACCAGTAAACCAGACCTGTCTATTCCTTTTCCTTTATAATTTGTAAAGTATTCTAAGCTTCTATCCATGTCTCTGTATTTTCACGTTTATGTATTTCTGATCACATTGTTTTAAAGAAATGTGCCTTATGTTTCTGTGTTTAAAGTGAGAAACCTGCTGGGCTTAAAATTCTGTTACAAATATGAGTCGTCACTGTCCTGAAATCTGTCATGCATATCACTTGACCTAGAGTTGAACTTAGGGAGCCCTTCAGAGGTGGGGTGCTAAATTGATAATCATCTTATAAGCTATGGTAGACAGTGAAAGTATAGTGGCAGTGTCTACCAGAAATTCACCCTATCTCATTTTCCCCAGAAACTGTCACATTTACAAGTGGTTGCCTCTCCCATGCTCTATTCATCCTCAGGTGCATCTCTTGACTATTGGGGCAGGCAGGGGAGATAGTAGACTCATCTTTTTAAATGCCATCTGTGCCGGTTTGAATGTATTATGTCCCCCAGAAAAAGCCATATTCTTTGATGCAATCTTGTGGGGCAAGCATAATAGTGGGGATTAAGTTGGACCGTTTGGATTAGGTTGTTTGCATGGAGATGTGCCCCACCCAGCTGTGGGTGGTGACTCTGGTGGGATACTCCCATGGAGGCATGGCCCCACCCATTCAGGGTGGGCCTTGATCAGTGGAGCCATATAAATGAGCTGGCTCAAGGAGAGGAAACGGAGTGCAGCTTTGAGTGACGTTTTGAAGAGGAGCAAGCTTGCTAGAGAGAAACGTCCTGGGAGAAAGTCATTTTGAAACCAGAACTTTGGAGCAGACGCCAGCCACGTGCCTTCCCAGCTAACAGAGGTTTTCCAGATGCCGTTGGCCATCCTCCAGTGAAGGTACCCGGTTACTGATGTGTTACCTTGAACACTTTATGGCCTTAAGACTGTAACTGTGTAGCTAAATAAACCCCCTTTTTATAAAAGCCAATCCATCTCTGATGTTTTGCATTCCGCAGCATTAGCAAACTGAGACACCATCTCTCAAAAGGCAGTATCACTTGGAAGTAAAGTTAAGTTAAAACACTTATGTATTTATATATATAATACATTTTGGTAAGGATGAAAATCAAATTGTAATTTGAGCTTTATTTCAATCAGCCATGTATTCAGGCCTTTTATTTTCAACTAACTAAAAAATTAGAATATGTGGTTTGAGTACAATTACGGCAAATATAGGACAGAAAACCTCAAGTCAGGGCTATCCCAAAAAAGTGAAGATTATCATCTACTTGTCTCACATCCTGTGAATAAAAACATAACTAGGATTGGGAGCACTGTCAGGCACATTTGTAATCTATATTCAACACACCACTAGAAGGCTGAATTAGAGAATGACTGGCTGATAAAGATGGCAATATATATCTGATAAGGGTTTAATAACCAGAATATATATAAAGAAATCTTACAACTCAACAATAAAAAGGCAAATCCAATTTAAAAATGGGCAAAATACATGAACAGACACTTTTCCATTAGGAAATACAAATGGCTAAAAAGCACATGAAAAGATGTTCAGCTTCACTAGTTAACAGGGAAATGCAAAATCAAAACCACAATGAGATATCATTTCACACCTTCTAGAATGGCTACCAGTAAAAAAGAAAACTGCAAGTGTTGGAGAGGATGTGGAGAAGCAGGAATGCTTATTCACTGCTGGTGGGAATATAAAATGGTACAGCCACTGTGGAAGACAGTCTGCAGGTCTAAAGCTCAGAATTCTAACCACACTGAGAACATGATTCCCTGAATGACATAATTGTTACACCAAAAGAAAATACAACAGCATTTCACATCACCTGAACCTACTATCTAGGGCTGTGCTGTCCAACACAGCTACCCCTCCACAAATGGCTACTGAACACACTTAAAATGTGGCTCATGGAAATCCAGATGGGCTTTAAGTGTAAAACACAGAGTGCAAAGACTTAGTACATTAAAAATATTTCTTACATTAACTATATATTTATAAATGTATACTTTTCACTGTAACATAGCTTCACATATTTCTATTGGTCAGCTCTTCAGAACCATCTTGCTACACTGTCCACATACATAATAACAGGACATCACACCTGGCATTCCATTTATATGTAATGAAGACCAGCTTGGGGGTACGCACAATTCCTAATCTCATTACAAAGCCTTAGAGAAACTAGTAAGAAAGGTAGTACTGGCCAACCAACAAGCATGATTTAATTGAGAGACTGATACACCTTGGTGGGTGATTATGAGGAAAAAATGGAGAATATAAACTGTTTTCAAGATACTGGATATGAAGGAATGAGCCTGTGGACGAAGGACGACAAAAGAGAAAAGGAAAGGTATTCAGGATCAGGCAAGCTCAAGAATATTAACAGGCTGAAGAACCCACTGGTGAAGAAGACTGAAGAGACATCACTGTAGAAGTGATTCTCAGAAGCCACACAACCCCAGCCTCTTTTGTAGATGAGGAAAGGCTATTGGTCGGAGATATTGCTTGACTACCCCAGACACTTAGCTATTAAAAGCTAGTATTTGTACACGATCAGAATCAGACTCCAGAGGAGTGTTTCCACTGCCAGCTACTATGCTGAGTCAAGATAAGATTCTAACATTACATCTATTCATTTTTCAAGAGTCTCTCTTAAAAGGAAATCCTCAATTGCTGGAACTGTGCTAAGCAGCATATCAATGATACTAACAGGGCACAAAAGTTAACTTCATTATCAGCTTGACTCTAAGTTACAAGTTCTAAAACAAATCTAGACTTCTTGGATTTTGCTGTAACCAGGCAGTTTGCTGATAGTTCTCCTTAGGACTCAACATGAGCATGCCATGTAAATTTTCTGACTCCTTTAGAAACCCATCCTTTGGGTTTTTTGGAAGAACAACTCTTTTTTGGAAAAACATCCTTTTTTTGAAGAACAACTCTCTCTTCCAAAAAATTACCTCATTCAAACCATGTGAATGTCAGCTTGAGGGGTGACCAAAGCTATCTCGGTAATAACAAAAAAAATTATATATCCAGGAACAAATACATACATATGTCTTGCACATTTAATGTTTCATAGTGTTAAAACTATCCTTTAGAGCAGCCCTGTCCAACAGAATTTTCTCGTATCTTAAGAGCAATTTTTTAAGTCTCACAACAGGACCTTCGCTTAAAAAATGCCAATCTCTACTAGAGAATGTAGGATTTCTTTTCATTCTATTGTCTGGGTATTTCCCCTTTCCTGAGTGGTTTTTTGCTTTGCTTCTAACATTTTGCTCATCACATTGTCTAACTTGTAATCCCCATCGACTGGAAACCTATTTCATTATTTTCTAAATTTGTTATATGGCTATTCAAGATGGTGGCAAAAGAGGCAGTGAGATTTTTGAGAATTAAAAACAGGACACTTGTAATTAAAAATCTCCTATTTTCAGGATTTTTTTTTTTTTTTTTTTGCCAAAGTTCTATACCAAGGGGACATAGCTTTGTTGCTAAAACTTAGCAAATAAGCCCAATAAATACAATAAACATGTATCTGGTTATCTTAAACTCAATTTAAATATCTGATCTATTAAATCAAACACTTGTATAAATAATCTGAAAATGGCTTAAATACATTAGTGGACAAAAACTACAAAGCTACTACTGTAATCAGTCTAATTTAGACCAGCTATATATATCTTTCAGTTCATAGTAATCTACTCATTCATCTTTAAATTATACATGCTATCACTAAAGGCCCTTCCTAGTTACAGTGACTTTATACATAAAGAATTGCAAAAATTCCAGGATAACACCTCTCCAAAGTCCTATAAATTTTATGCCAGATTTCAAATTTTAATGAGTATCTAAATCAATTGAGAACCTTGTTAATGAGTATCTGATTCAATTGTCCTAGGAAAGGAATTTGAGATTCACCATTTCTAACAAGCCCGCATTATGCTCTAGGGGCCACTCTTGGGAGTACCAAGCCTTTAAACAAGAGATACACTTCCCTATTCTTCTCCATTAAATAAAGACCCCTCAGATAATATATAAATAAAGTGAGACTAAAATAATAAAAACAAAGTATTTATTATCAATTACCATCTGTCTTACAAATTTTACTTTTACATAACCAATGGATATAATACAAAATATTTACAAGCAGTGTATATAGAAGACTCCCACCTGTATGTAACTCTGGTCCATGTGTGCTATTCTCACATCTGCAAGAGAAACCTAAAAAGTTAGTATTTCAACCTTTTCATGTAGGAATCTTAGAGGAATGGGATAATGCTGGAAACACGAACTTGCAATAAAGTGCTGTTTCAGGCAACGTTAGCCAATGACTTTCTTCTTTTAGACAGGCACCCACAGTTCATATGGACTCTTTTTCTTATCTAGTTTTGGGGATCCTGAAGAAGTATCTTCGACAGTAGCTTTAGCCGATTTCTGAAATATTGGCTTTGCTACAGAATTCTGTAAGAGAATAAATTCTTAAGTCAACTTTCCAAACACATATTTACTTACTTTTATGTACATACTTAAAAAACTTTTTACATTGTGATAATTTGATTTAAAATGCAAAGTGAGGACCTCATCTGCAACCTGATTCAATCAAACCACAGAGTCAAAGGAAACTTGAATATGGAGTTATATTATGATAGGTATCATAAATTTGGAGCTTGTTTTTAAAAGCCCTTTTTTGAGATAAGTTTGATTTGGGGATCTTCTGAGATTTACTTTTAAAATAAAACTGACGAAAGTGAGTGCTGAGATTTGGGAGCTAAGATATGTAAAAGTGGCAGAAAAATATAAAAGATATTAACTATTTACAAAGAAGCTTAGAAGACCCCAAATCACCACCACAAAGGAAAATACACAACAAAGTCTTCAAATAGGAATAAAATTCTACATAATACAAATCTGATTGTTCAGTGACCAATGCTCAGGTAATACTTACATAAGCACTGAAAGCTATGCTTCTTTGCTGGGAAGATTTTTCATTGCGATTTTTAGTTCCATCTTCTGTAAGTTTTTCCAACAACTAGACAGATAAGGAGAGTAAATTTTAAAAAACAAACTACTGACTTAAAGTCAATGCAGCCCAATAGTATAGAAATTCAGTTGTAGATATAAAGTAAGTTGTACCTAATTATATAGTTGGCAGCCTAAATAAAATATTCTGTTGAACCTTCCCCTTAATAAAGCTTATTTAATGATAGGCTTCATTAAGGCCTGTTGAAATTCTACTAACTTTTAAAAGTAAAGACATACCAGAAAACACCTAGCTTCTAATTTATTTCTTCAAACATAAAAGGCATTTGCTAGTTTGAGCATCTAAGTTGAACTAATCATCAGCTGAATAAGCAACTCAACTAAGAATGTCTACTAATACTAGTCAGCACTGAATTTCACCACCACACTAAGCAAACCTACATATGGGTCACAGTGGTAGGTTCATCTAGAGAGCATATTTTGCCTGTTTCACATTAACTAATTCTTTTACTTTTTTATTCAGACACTTTAATGATTTGCTACTTTAAAAAAAAAAAAGTCCTTAAAGTTAAACATAAAATCAGATCCAACTATGAATATCAACTCCTAACTACTTTAAATCCTGTAAGACTATGAATTTTTAAGCTTTGGATTTCAAATGATAATTTAAAAGTACACTTGCCAGTGCACATCCTGCACATTGCTAGAAAATTATAATAAACTTATCTGCAAGTGAAACAGGCCTCTTCTTCTGTAATCTCTCAAAACATCTGGAACATATTGCATATATTATGAAAGGGACATCTATATTCACAGATGCCCCACCCTTACTGTATACCTTTGGTTAGTTTAAAACTGTTTTTAATACCTATTCTCAAATTCTAGCATGCATATGATCTATGAAACAAAAACTAAGCTGTCAGTGTCTGAATTTAAACTTTAAATCATTTAAACCTCTGATGCTTTCACCATGTATCAATTACCAACAGATTTTCTTCATCAATGTCTGGAGACCACATTCAAGATTTCTATAAGACAGAAATAAAGCAGGTAAACTATACTGTATGTTGAGTACAGACTTTGTGGGAATAATGCTGCAAATGAAAGCTGAACACTGTATAAAGACTAAGATGTAGAAAAATCTGACAACTACATAGAAATCAACAAAGTACCAGCTACAATATATTTACAGTGTTATGACAATGAGAGTACTCTTAATCCAAAACAGTTTTGTTTATTATGCTCCCATTTTCATGGGTGAGACATGGCTAGCATTTTCAGATCTGATGCTTTGATATTAGCAAATTATACTTAGCTAGCCTTTGGGAGACAACAGTCTAAGATAAATCAAATAAAAATGGCTAATCAGATCTTTCTGGCATTTTTTCAGAAGAGTCTGGATAAACCTGGAACACTTACCTTGAACTCTGCACCATCATTTGGTGAAGCTGTTTCACAATTTTTTTCTTTAGTTACAGAAGCAGTTCTGAGACTGGCTGGTAAGTCAAGATGGGCTGTTCCTAAAGCTTTTGCAGCATTGGCTTTTGCTATTTCTAACAGCTCCATTCGCTCTGCAAAGGATAGAAACAAGACTCATCAATCCTGTATTTCCAAGAAGACAGAGAATCACAAATTAAGTATGAGTTTTATTTGGAACAGCAATAAAGAGCTGGAATGATTTTTTTATTTCCAAATATAACGTATAACTTTATTCATGAAAACAAGTCTGTACCTCATTTGTTGTTAAGAAAAATACAAGCATCTTTAAATAATGTCAATAATGAGTTTACCTTACCAAAAACTTGAATTTCCTCGTTTTTGCTTTTTCTTCAAATTTATATTCCTAAACTTCAGGTGTTTTTTTTTAAGTAAACATTAAAAAAAAAACTTTTGGCTTTAGATAAAGGTTGAAACATAGTACAGAGTTTCAATATACTGAACACTAAGTTTACATTTTACACTGCCACATTATTAACTAAAGCCCATACTCTATCAGATTTCCTTAGTTTTTTATCCAATGTCTCTTTTTCTTCCAGGATCCCATCATTTGTTTTTAAAATACGTGACAATTCAGTTTTGTTCAGTAATACAGTATTAACTAAAAAAAAAAAGTATATATAAGAAAAGTTGTAGAAAACACACACACACAGACACACACACAGTGACCAAAGCTCCACTAAGAACTGCCAGCCACTAGTTAAGTTTCCTCCACCCTAGGCCATTTAATACCCACAGTTAACCTTTTAAACTTAAGAGGATTAGAACGTCAGTTTAAAAACAGTGGTGATTACACAATAGTTGTGCTTATCAGCTACTGTACTATCCGACTCGCCAAAACAAAAAACCAAACTAAATTTCATGTACCAAAGGTAATTAAAAAAAACGAAACTACGCAATAACTTTAGTTCCCTAGCATACTCGTACACTGTTGCCATACAAGGTTAACCATACGCCTCTCAGCGACAAATAACCCACCTTTTTCACTTAAGCGAAAGGGACTTCTGCTCCGCGACCTAGTCCTGGATCTCGCCCTCCTACTTCCGTATTCTTCCGGGTACACCCTGCGACCAAAGCCGTAGCATCGTCGCCCCCGCGCGACCGCGTAGGCCCTTCTATAACACGACCTCCCCCGGGAGCGGGACCTGCTGCGGGATCGGTACCGCAAGGGAGACCCGTAACACCTCCGGGAGGACCCGCGGTGCCTTTCCCTGTGCCGGCGGCTGCGGGATAGCGACCGGCTCCGCGAGTAAGACCTCGAGTAGCGTCTGTATGTCCGCTGGTGGCGCCTCCTGCAACGAGACCTTGACCTGCTCCTTCTCCGGGGCCGGCTTCGGCTCCGGGACGACGACCGACTCGAGACGCGGGAACCGGACCGAGCGCTTCTGGAAGACAAGCGACTACTGGACCGCGAGGAAGACAGCCGGCAGGACTGGCCCGATCCGGACGTGGAAGGGGAATCCTTCTGCGGGGAGCCGGGCCACATGTCGTTCACGTAGTTAGACATTTTTGCCTGTGGCTTTCTTACTTTTCTTGGAGAAGAATCACTTCCCTAAAACAACTAAAACGCGGAAAAAGGAAAGGTCAAGTCCGGAAGTTGGTCCTCGCGTCCCAGAAGCCGCAGGCGCAGCCAGGCGCGGGTCTGTATTAGTCCCGAGAAAAATATGTCTTAAAATCCCCAATAACACTGTGAAGCCACGAGCTCGACGCAAAACGCTTGCCTTCCCGCCCCGCGAAAACCTCATTTCTACGCCACCCACACCTGAGAAAACTGCTAGGCCGATCCCACCACCAGAAAACTTACCACAAGCCGTCGATGCCTCACTCAAGACGAAAAAAACGCTCCAATAAACGCCTTCCTTTCGCCGCCTGGGACGAAAAGCACCTTCTTCAAAGAAAACTTCACAACCACGACTGCTGCCGTCCGGAAGCGAACTGAACACAAGCGTCCGAAGACGCGGTCGAAAATACTAGAAGCTAATGTCCGGAGCATGCGCAGACACGTTGGCGCGGTAGGCGTGGCTCCTGTCTCGCCCAACCACCGCCCTCCTCTTCTCTCCCCGCGCCCCTCCCTTCGCCTCTCGCAGCGCCGTTAGGATGCGCGTGCGCGGCAGAGCTCCGGGGATCGGCGCCGCCACTTCTGGTGTGTGGCGGCCTGTGAATTATTCTGGTTTCTTGGCTGAAGCTGGCAGGACGAGAGGCGGCTCAGAGCTGTGCGACGTCGGGCCCGGGACCGATTGCACGGGCGGGGGCGGGCGTAAGTGCCAGGCGGGGAGTGGGGGAGTGGGCAAGACGGGGAACAGCCGCAGGTTGGTTAGGACTCGGGATCGGGCCTTAGCTCCATCCCCTGGGAATATGCAGACTCACTGGCCACTTTCTCTTTCCTGTGTTCTGACCGCGGTGGGAACAGGCGACGGCGCCCCAATCTTGGAGATCACAGAATCTCTGTAAATGTAATAATTAACTTACAAAAGGCTTTTTACTTCCGTGTTTTGACCAGTAACGGTAAGAAAGTGTGGAGACATAATGCAACCAGACAGGAAATTGATCAAATCAGTGATACTGCTCGTTCCACTCATTAGTTCACTTAGTAAGAAGCTGAAGTGAACGTTTCTTAATGGTTCTTAGGGCTGGTAAACTACGGAGTCATTCGTTGACACTAAAAAACTTAAGAATTGCCAGCCACTAGTAAAAAGGGTTCCTCCACCCTAAGTCATTTAGCAACCATAGTTAACCTTTAATCCAAGAGGTCAGAATGATGTCTGAGATATCGATTCTGAGGACAGTGTTCTTGGTGTTGGGTATTACAGGCAACTATTTTATTCCCAGGGATTTACAAATAGGATACATTCTAAACATTGTAATAAAGCATGACAGTTGCCTTGAAAACTGTGGATTAGTTAACCAATCATTCAAAGAACTGATCACTTTTGTAAGGAGAGTTCAAGGAATATGAGCATCTTTGCGAGTCATTAGTGGCGTTTTTTTTATAAAAGCCACTTTCTTTAGAAAGAATTACATTCCTTTGTCCATGCTCACCCCACATACCCAAACATGCACAGAAGTGGAAGAAATAAAACTCTTGTTGCAGACATCTGCACCCACCCATGTACTCTCCTTTGCTGTATGCACTGGGCATATTATCCTCTAGACATCTCTGAGGAAGCATCATGATGGAAATATTTCTTATGTGTTCTCATGTCCTTGACATTTTTCTAAATACCATCTTAAGTAACTTGAGAAGATACAGTGTCCATTTGCCAGGAACTTTTATTGAAATTTCTCATTAAGCTGTGTGTTAACAGAAAAATAGCATGAGTTTCACATTTGATAAGTGTAAAAATGGTATGTTAGGGGAAAATAGTGTGAAAGTATACTTATAAGATGGGGGAGTCTGAGCTCTTGATTATGGGAGTAATACAGTTCATAATGTCATGTTCATTATATCATGACTGTAGTTCATGTCATTCAGATGTGTGCCTGTTAAAAAATAAGGAATTTGGCTGGCTTTTATCCCTGTTTCCTGGGGAATACTCTCTAAATCTTTGGAATTTCCTGTGAAAGAAGTGTTTTTTTTATTCACTGTGGGCCCCCCAGACCACACCTGATAGTTTATGCTGATGGCATGACTCAGGATGGGGGTGGTCAGTCATGTGATATGAGGGGTGTGGCTTTGAGCCCCCCACCTCTCAGGAAGAGGTAGAGGATGGAGACGGCTTTAAACCATGTAGGCATTGATTCAATCAATCATGCCTATATAATTAAACTCCAATTAAACTTTTGGACCCAAAGCTCAGGTGAGCTTCACAGATTGGGAATACACATCCATGTGCTGGGAAGATGTCACATCCTAACTCTAGGGAGCTTCATGTTTGAGACCCTCGTGACCTTGCCCTGTGAGTGGCTTTGGGCTCCTTATTTGTATCCTTTTTTCTGTAATAAAATATAATCATAACCATAGTGCTTTCCTGAGTTCTATGGGTTGTTCTAGTAAATTATTGAACCTGAGAGGGTGGTGGAACCCTTGAATTTTTAACCAGTTGGTCAGACATGCAGGTGGCCTTGGAGACCCCGAACTTGCAGCTCGTGTCTAGTGTTGGCAGGCTCGTGGAGGACTGTGCCTTGAACCTATGGGATGTGACCTAGCTGTAGATAGAGTCAGGACTGCTTTGCAGGTGGTATCGGAACTTATTACAGTGCCTTAAAAAGGCAGCCAGAAAAAATCTGGATATTAACAGTAAGGATACTGGAAAATCAATGGGAAACATTACTTCGCCTTTGTACAGAATGCTGGTCTCTAGAACACTGGGTGGTCTGCCCGAGTTAAAATCTACCAGACTCGAGTGCAAGAGATATCACATTTTTTTATTTCTCTAAATATAATCTTCTCTGAACATCTACCCACCCACCTGATGGGAAATCCAATTTCAGTCATCATTAGAGCATTGTGCACTGAATTTATAGGCTGATTTAGGCAGAAATGCCATCTTTACAGTAGCCCATCTTCCTATCTAAGATATAATATTCTCTCCATTTATTTAGGTTTCTTCTTTTAAGTCCTTACTGTGGTAGACAGACTAATGGCTGCCTAAAGATGTTCATGCCTTAATCCACATCCCTGTGAATGTTACCTTCTATTGTGCAGATGCAATTAAGGTTAAGGACCTTGAGATAAAGAGATTATTCTGAATTATATGGGTGGACCCAATGTAATCCCTTGAGAGACTGAAGCATGAAAAGGATTCAAGGCCCTGTTGCTGCATCTAAAACATAAGGGGCTATGTTATGTTCAAGGACTGGAAAGAGGCCTCATTGCTAAGGGCAGCTCCAGCTGACAATCAACAAGGAAATGGAGACCTCAGTCCTACAACCTCATGGCACTGAATTCTGCCAACATCTGATGAGCTGGTGTTGGAGATTGTCTCCTAGAGCCTACAAAAAGAGTGCAGCTCTGCTGATCCCTCAATTTTAGCCCAGTGAGACTTCTGACCTACAGAACTGTAAGATAATACATTTGGGTTGTTTTAAGCCAACATTTTTGGTAATTTGTTACAGTAGCAATAGAAAACTAACACATTTGCTAAAATTTTATTGCTTTTTTCATACACATCTTGCACATATCTTGCTAGGTATATTCTGAAATATTTTAATGGTATTTGGAGATTCTGAATAGGATCCTTTTTGTTGTTATGTGTTCACTTTGTTTTAAGTGTTCCTGATAAAACAACACCTGAGTTTTTAAATTCATATGAAAGTTTTCTTCCTTGGGTAGAAAAAGTCAACCCTTTTACATTTATTGCAGTAACTGCAGTATTGATTTTGTCCCTTCTATTCGTTGCTATTATTTATTACACTTTGCTTTTTTCACTTTTTATCATTTTATTTTGCCAGCTTGATCAAGGATCTCTTTTTCCCACCCTACCCCCCACTATTCAATTAGAGTTTCTACAATGCTTACTCATGCTATTAATGGTTATCTTTTTATCCCTAGCAAACATATTTAAACTGTTCCTCCTCCCCTCCTGTATTAGTCAGGTTCTCCAGAGAAACAGAACTGACAGGATCTATCTATCTATCTAAAGAGATTAATTATAAGGAATTGGCTCATGTGTCATTAGGGTCTGGCAAAGTGGGCCATAAGCTAGAAACTTCGATGAAGGTGACGCTGAAGTCCTTAGTCCACTGTTACCAGGGAAGCTTTCTGGCTGGAAATTCGAGTGGGAGCTAATCCTGAATTTGAGTTTTAATTATTGTTCCAGGCTCTGAAATCCTCAGTTCTGGCTTTTAAGACTCAAACTGATTAGATGAGGGGACCCCACATTGCTGAGGACAATCATTTTTGTTGACTGTAGATGCATTCACCATAGATACAATCAACTGATTAGAGATACAGATCCCATCTATGAAATCCTCTCACAGTAAAAGGCCAGTGCTCGCCCAAACAACTGGACACCATAACCTAGCAAAGTTGACACATGAAGTTAACCATTATATCTCTTGTGCCTCATTCACTCATTCTGCAAATATTTATTGAATGTTTATTGTACTAGATGCTGTTGGGTAAGTTAAAATTTTTTTATTGAACTTTCCCCCAACAAAATTAAATTTCTTCATTAATTTTAATGACAAAGCTAATCTTGTAATAAGTGAAGGAACCTGAAGATATATAAAGAAAAAGCTAATAATCCATACCCTGTCCCCATCTTCCTTCCTCACTCCTTAGAACTAACCAATGTTAGCATTTCAGTAAGTACCCTACCATATCATTCTCCAAGTTCTTTCAAACATATGGCATATGGAGCTTTTGATGAATATGAACTCATTCTAAACCAACTGATTTGAAATTTGCCTTTATAATGAACATCGTTTAAGATAAATCAGAGATTAATTTTCTACTATTTAACAGTTGTATAATATTCCACAACCTACAAGTACCAGAATTTGTTCTTTTATCCCTTACTGTTTACTTGTGGACATTCATATGGTTTCCTTTTTGTTTGTTTTCACACTGAAAACTACTCCTCAATTAACAATCTGGTACATATGTCCTTATTCATTACTAAGTGACAAAGTCCCAAAAGTTGAATTTCTGGGCTAAAGGATTCATGTAATTTAATATAATGCCATTTGTTTTCCAAGAAGAGTGTAGTGATTTACATTTTTATCAAGAAATGTATGAGAATGTCTCTTCTGTTATTGTATATATTCATGCACTGACTTTTTTTTCAGTTTTATTGAGATATAGTCACATACCATACAGTCATACAAAGCATACCATCAGTTGTTCACAGTACCACCTTATAGTTGTGCATCCATCACCAACATTAATTTTTGAACATTTTCATTACCACACACACAAAAGTAATAAGAATAAAAATTGAAGTGAAAAAGAATGATTAAAGTAAAGAACACTGGGTGCTTTTTTCTTTTTCTTTTTTTTTTTGCCCCTTTTTCTACTCATCCATCCATATACTGGACAAAGGGGAGTGTGATCCACATGGCTTTCCCAATCACATTGTCACGCCTCATAATCTACATTTTTATACAATCATCTTCAAGATTCAAGGGTTCTGGGTTGAAGTTTGATAGTTTCAGGTATTTACTGCTAGCTATTCCAACTCATTAGAACCTAAAAAGGGTTGTCCATATTGTGTGTAAGAGTGCCCACCAGAGTGACCTCTTGGATCCTTTTGGAATCTTTCAGCCACTGAAACTTACTTCATTTCATTTCACATCCCCCTTTTGGTCAAGAAGATGTTCTCCATCCCATGATGCCAGGTCCAGATTCCTCCCTGAGAGTCATATTCCATGTTGCCAGGGGTATTTACACCCCTGGGTGTCAGATCCCACATAGCGGGGAGGGCGCTGAGTTCACCTGCCAATTTAGCTTAGCTAGAGAGAGAGGCCCCATGATTTTTTATGCAACTCTGTCTTTTGAAATAGTTTCCTCTCCCTGAAACATCTTCCTTCGTCATCCCATTAGCTCTTGTTCCTACCAACCTCCCATTCAGACTCCTACTTATCCATCAAAGCCCATCTCAAATATTACTAGCACTGGAAATCTTTTTCTAACACATTCAGGCAGAATTAATTCCATGTATTTTTGTGCTCCCTTAACATTGTGTGTGTGTGCATTTCCCTAATACCACATGTGTCATCAACAAGTTGAGCAGCTTGAGGTTTGAGGGCAGGGACTATATCTTACTTGTCTTTGTTGCTCTTGTATCTGTCTCCTAGCACATGAGAACACTAAAAAAAAAAGTCTGTTGAGTGAATATAATAAAACCAGATATAGAATGGTTACATTCTGAATACTGGTTAACTTTAAAGTGACATTTGTCTCCAGTACGCAGACTTAATGTCTGAGTTGTGAAGAAGCTGGTGGTAAATAGCACAGTTGAACATAAAGGATATAATGGAAGAATTCACTACCTTAGTAGGTTTCTGTTCTAATACTTTCATTACTAAGTGACAGAGTCCCAAAAGTTGAATTTCTGGGCTAAAGGATCCATGTAATTTAATATAATGCTATTTGTTTTCCAAGAAGATTGTAGTGATTTACACTTTTAGCAAGAAATGTATGAGAATGTCTCTTCTGTTATTGTATATATTCATGCACTGATTGTTTTAAATTTATTAATCTTTTAGATTTCTGCTAAAGTGATAGGTGCAACAGGTATATGACTCTTACTTTAATACTTATTTTCCTGATTAAACATGAAGTTGAGCCTTTTTTCATATGTTGATTGGTCATTTAGACTTCCTCTTCTGTGCATCTCCTGTGTTCACTATTCTATTATTATCTGTCTTTTTGGAACCCTTTGAGTGATATTAATCTTTGTCCTGTGGTATTACATATATATTTCTATCATTTATTTGTATTGTTTGTATTGTTTTTGTTAATAAGTCTTTTGTCATATTAAATTCTTAAAATTTTTGTTTAGTCTTTTTTGGATTCTGGTTTTCCCGATTTGCTTAGAAATATTTCCCCTACTCTAAAAGTTACATACATATTCTAAATTTTCTAATAATATTTTTAATTTTATGCTTTACATTTAGATCTTTACTCCAGGAATATGCATTTTATGAGGTATGAGATAGGGATTGAGGTTTGTTTTTTCCAATTATTTCAGCATCATTTATTTAATAAAACATTCTTTCTTCCGTTAAGTTGAAATGTTTCATTAGTCATAGCTTAAGTTCCACATATACTTGAATGTGTTTCAGGATACCTCTTCTGTTCCATTGATCTTTCTTGTGCTATCACTATTTTCTTTATACTCACTTTGTGGTAATGCAAGTCATTTATTAAGGATCTCAAATAAGACAGATGAGGTATAAAAACATCAGCTTAATTTTTCCCAGAACTGCCCTCACAGTTTATTGTTAAACTTCATTTTTTTTTTCTGGAGAGTGTGTCCTTTAAAGGCATTTTGATCATTTGCTATAACTTTCTAGTCACTCTTAGCTATTAGAATAGTCCCACTTTGGTTCTGAAGACTCAATCTTGGTCATCAACATGAAAACATGAGACAAACCCTGGAAAGTCTCCCCACAGAATCAACTATAAAAGAACAAATCCCACTTGCTTGGAACTGGAGAATGATAGAGGGTGGAGAAGGACTCCACAAATGCTGATTCAAAGAAAAAGAAAAAAATACAATCAATGCAAACTAGAGATTATAGTTAACAGAAACATTGTGTTATACTTCCTTTAATGTAACAAAGGCAATAAACCAAAGCTAAATGCCTATAAGAGAGGGATATAAGGGAGGGGTATGGGACTCATGGCATTGGTGATGTCTCTTTTATTGTACTTTAGTTCAATTCTGTATTTCCTTTTGTTGCTTTTTAGCTGTCATTTTTTTCTTTCTTTTTCTTTTGTCTCTCTACCTTCGTTGACTCTTCCTCCTCTGTAGAAGAAATGGAGATGTCCTTATATATAGTGGTGGTGGTGGAAACAGTGAAAGTTTTACTTCCTCTCCAATTTGGATGCCTTTTATTTCATTTTCTTGCCTAATTGCTCTAGCTAAAACTTGCAGCATAATGTTAAATAACGATGGTGACAGTGGGCATCCACATCTTGTTCCTGATCTTAGAGGGAAAGCTTTCTGTCTTTCCCCATTGAATATGATGTTAGCTGTGGGTTTTTCATATATTGCCTTTATCATATTGAGAAAGTTCCCTTCTATTCCTATCCTTTTGAGTGTTTTCATCAATAAAAGATGTTTAATTTGGTCAAATGCCTTTGCTGCATCAAGTGAGATGATCACATGGTTCTTCCACTTTGATTTACTGATGTGGTGTATTATATTAACTGATTTTTTTTGTATTGAACCAGCATTGCATACCTGGAATAAATCCCACTTGGTCATGGAGTAATACTTCTTTTAATGTGCTGCTGGATTCAATCTGCGAGTATTTTGTTGAGGATTTTGGCATCTATATTCATTAAAGAGATTGGTCTATAATTTTCTTTTTTCGCAGTATCTTTGTCTGACTTGGGTATTAGGGTGATGTTGGCTTCATAGAATGAGTTAGGTAGCTTTCCCTCCTCTTCAATTTTTTTGAAGAGTTTGAGCAGGATTGGTACTAATTCTTTCTTGAATGTTCGGTGGAATTCATAGTGAAACCATCTGGTCTTGGGCTTTTCTTTTTTGGAGCTTTTTGATGACTGGCTCAATCTCTTTACTTGTGACTGGTTTGTTGAAGTCATCTATTTCTTCTTGAGTCAATGTTGGTTGTCCATGCTTTTCTAGGATGCTGTCCATTTCATCTAAATTGTCTAGTTTATTAGCATATAGTTGCTTGTACTGTTCTCTCAGTATATCCTTTATTTCTGCAAGGTCAGTATTATGCCCCCCCCCCTTTTTGTTTGTTTGTTTGTTTGTTTTTTTGGTTAGACTAGCTAAGGGTCCATCAATTTTATTGATTTTCTCAAAGAACCAGCTTCTGGTTTTGTTGATTCTCTCTGTTGCTTTCCTGTTCTCAGTTTCATTTATTTCTGTTCTAATCTTGGTTATTTCTTTCCTTCTGTTTGCTTTGGGGTTAGTGTGCTGTTCTTTCTTTATTCCTCCAAGTGAACAGTTAATTCCTCAATTTTTGCTCTTTCTTCTCTTCTAATATAGGCATATAGGGTAATAAATTTCCCTCAGCACCACCTTTTCTGCATCCCGTGTTTTTTTTTTAATGCAATTTTATTGAGATACTCACATACCATACAATCATCCAAGGTGTACAATCAGTTGTTCATAGTATCATCACAGAGTTGTACATTCATCACCACAATCAATTTTTTGAACATTTTCATTACACCAAAAAATAAGAATAAAAATAAATATAAAAGAAAAAGGAACACCCAAAACATCTCTTACTTTTTCCTCCCTATTATTCATTTACTTTTTGTGCCCCTTTTTTCTCCTGTGTCCATACATTGGTTAAAGTGCATATGAGCCACAGGGTTTTCACAATCACACAGTCACACTGTATAGGCTACATAATTGTATGATCGCCTTCAAGAATCAAGGATACTGGATTGCAGTTCAACAGTTTCAGGTATTTCCTTCTAGCTATTCTAGTACACTAAAAACTAAAAAGGGATGTCTACATAATGCATAAGAATAACCTCCAGAATGACCTTTCAACTCCATTTGAGGTCTCTAAGCCACTGAAACTTTATGTTGTTTAATTTCTCTCCGCCATTTTGGTCAATCCCACAATGCCAGGTCCAGGCTCAGGAGTCGTCCCACATTGCCAGGGAAACTTACATTCCTGGGAGTCATGTCCCACGTAGGGGGGAGGGCAGTGAGTTTACCAGCAGAGTGGGCTTAGAGAGAGACAGGCCACATATGAGCAACAAAAGAGGATCTCTGGGGGTGACTCTTGGGCATCACTATAAGTAAGCTTAGCCTCTCCTTTGTAGTAACAGGCTTCATAAGGGCAAGCTCCAAGATCGAGGACTTGGCCTACTACAATGGTAGTCTCCAATGCTTGCGAGAATATCAGGAATTCCCCAAGTGGGGAAGTTTAATGTTTCCACATTTTTCCCCAGGCCCTCAAGGGGGCTTTGCAAATACTTTTTATTCTCTGCCCAAATTACTCTAGGATATATTGGGGTTTCATGCTACCCTGTACAAACCAACCAGATCTCACCCCATATTCAAGGTTCCATGTAAGTATGGTGTTTGAATAAACTGACCATACAAGTTAAATTATATTGTGTGCTTCAGAAAGTATAGATTTTGCACCAAATAAGCATCTCTTCCTTTGGTCTCACACAGAAGTTGAGGTTTTAAAACACAGCCAGTATCATCCTCTTCCCTTTAGTCTAGTTTACCTTAGTTCTAATCAAGTCCATTTCATTCATATCTCTAACTGAAGTCTGATCTCTTTTTCAACTTTTTACACATCTGCTGTATGGGGTATCCCGTAAGTTTTGATATGTTGTGATTTCATTTTCATTTGCCTCAAGATATTTACTAATTTCTCTTGTAATTTCTTCCATTACCCACTGGTTGTTTAAGAATGTGTTGTTTAGCCTCCATATATTTGTGAATTTTCCGACCTTCTGCATGTTATTGATTTCCAACTTCATTCCATTATGATACAAGAAATGTATCATGTATATGTTTTGTATAATATCAATATTTTTATATTTGTTGAGACTTGCTTTGTGACCCAACATGTGCTGTATCCTAGAGAATGATTCATGAGCACTTGAGAAAAATGTGTATCCTGCTGTTGTGGGGTGTAATGTTCTATAAATGTCTGTCAAGTCTAGTTCATTTATCATGTAGTTCAACATCTCTGTTTCCTTATTGATCCTGTGTCTGGATGTTCTGTCCATTGATGAGAATGGTGTTTTGAAGACTCCAACTATTATTGTAGAGGCATCTACTTCTCCTTTCAGTGTTGTCAGTGTTTGCCTCATGTTTTTTGAGGCACTCTGGCTCGATGCATAAATATTTATGATTGTTATGTCTTCTTGATGAGTTGTCCATTTTATTAATATATAGTGTCCTTTTTTGTCTCTTTTAATTGTTTTAAATTCGAAGTCTAATTTGTCTGGTATTAATATAGCTACTCCTGATTTTTTCTGTTTGTTGTTTGCTTGAAATATGTTTTTCATACCTTTCACTATCAACCTTTTTTGTACTTGTGTCTAAAGTGAGTTTCTTGTAGACTGCTTATAGATGGGTCCTGTTTTTTAAACCATTCTGCCAGTCTGTCTTTTTATTAGGGAGTTTAATCCATTAATATTTAGTGTTATTACTGTAATACCAGTACTTTCTTCTACCATTTTGTCTTTTGGATTTTCTCTGTCATATCTAATTTTTTTCTCTCTCCCCCTTTACCCTTTCTGATAATCTTCATTTCTACACTCTTCTCCCAACCTCTCTCTCCAGTCTCTTCCTATTGGCCTGTAGCTCTCCCTGTAGTATTTCTTGTGGTGCAGTCTCTTATTTACAGACTCTCTCAGTGTCTGTCTGAAAATATTTTAATATCTCCCTTATTTTTGAAGGACAGATTTTCCAAATAAAGAATTCTTGGCTGGCAGTTTTTCTCTTTCAGTATCCTAAATATATCATACCAGTGCCTCCTTGCCTCCATAATTTCTGCAGAGAAATCCATACATAATCTTATCGAGCTTCCCTTATATGTGATGGATCCCTTTCCACTTGCTGCTTTCAGAATTCTTTGTCTTTGACATTGGACAATCTGATTAGTAAGTGTCTTGGAGTAAGTCTATTGGAATCTCTTCTGTTTGGGGTATGCTGCACTTCTTGAATCTGTAATTTTATGTCTTTCAAAAGAGTTGGGAAATTTTCAGTGATCATTTCTTCTATTCTGTCTGCCCCTTTTTCCTTCTCTTCTCCCTCTGGGACACCCATAACATGTTTTTTCGTGTGCTTCATGTTGTCATTCAGTTCCCTAAGACCTTGCTCATATTTTTCCATTGTTTTCCCGATCTGTTCTTTTGTGTGTAGGATTTCAGACATCATGTCTTCTAGTTCACTGATCCGTTCTTCTGCTTCTTCAAATCTACTGTTGTAAGTCTCCATTGTGTTTTTCATCTCTTCTATTGTGCCCTTCATTCCCCTAATTTCTGCCATTTGTTTTTTCAAGCTTACAAATTCTTCTTTATAGTCGTCCAGTGTCTTGTTTATGTCCTTCATCTCTTTTGCCGGATTTTCCTTCAGTTTGTTGATTTGATTTAGAAGATTTGTTTGAACATCTTTAATTAGGTGTTTCAATTCCTGTATCTCAGTTGAAGTGTTAGTTTGTTCCTTTGGGTTGTCCATATTTTTGTATTTCCTAGTATGGCTCATTATTTTTAGCTGCCTAGGCATCTGATTTTCTTGATTAGGTTGTTCTGGAGCTCCTTTTCACTCCTTTACCTAGGGTTTTCTCTATCTGTTCTTTGGCGTTCAGTTCAACTTATTCTAGATCTGTAACATAGCTTCTGTTGAGTCGATCAGAAATTTTCAGCTCTTGTTTTTCTGGTTCTTGCCCTGCCTCTATGTAACCTTTTTGTGAGAGGGTCTTCCCAGGTATGATCAACCCCAGTTAGATTTTCCCAGTCCAGACAGGCCCAGGTCTCTGGGGGAGGGTGTACCACGTATCACGTTCCCTGAGAATGAGATCCTGCAGGTTGTCAGACCCTCCTGTGAAGCCTCTACATTCTGTGCTTTTCCTATCCTGTCCAGAAGGTGGCGCTTGTCAGCCCACAGCTCCCCCACTGATGTAAAGTTTTGGTGCCTTTAATTCTCTGTGGGCCCTGTGCCCCTGTCACTGCCAGGGGTGTGACTGTCAAACTTTCTGTTATGCAGTCCCTGGGTCTGAATTCCCTGAAGGAGGCCCACTTGAGCTGGGCCCTCCCCCCCACCTTTTCTTGGGGAAGTTATATCCTTTAGGGGATTATCTCCCACACTAGATTTATTGCTTTGTCTCTCAGACCTATCTTAGCTCTGTCCTTGACTGGGTCCAGCTGTCAATTTCAAATATCTGTTGCTTTCTTTAATGAGCTATGTAGAGTAGTTGGGGAAAAAGTCCTTTTTCAAGACCTTTTCCCAGCCCCCAAGTTTTCAGTCCTGGAATAGACTATTTAAAGATATGCCCTTTAGGGTACTGTCTGTTTCACCTGACTAATTACTCTCAGACAACTTTAATTCCGCTCTTGCCTAGGGCTGGGTTGGAGCCTGAGCAGTCCTAGCATCTCTAATGGGCTATTCAAAAGTGAAAAAAATAAAGAGTTGGAGAGAAAGAAAAGGGAAAAAAAAACAAAAAAAAAAACCTTTTCAGAACCAGACCCCAGCTCCCCTGGTTTGCTAACAAGCACTGGAGTTGGTACCCATTTCTATGTGCCCCCTTTTCTTGGAGCCCAGCCCTTTCCCAGTATTCTGAACACCTCCAACTCCAAAAGTCTGTTTATTTTATTGCTGTTGTTATCCCCATCCTCTCTGCTGGGCTGAATCCCCCTGGTTCCTTTTGTGCCTGCTCTTGGTTTATCTCTACTTGGAGCTTTTGTTCAGAAGTCCAGATTTGTTAATTAATTCTTCATTTGGGGCCTAGTTGAGCCCCCCTCCTTGCTCCCAGCAGAGATTGTTTCTTTTTCCCTTGGGGAACCAACTCCAATACAGACTGTCATGCCTGTTGGGGAAAGGAGCCAGCCCCCTGGCCAGACAAACTTACAGTTTTTCCCTGCGATCTCAGCCATTCCACCCATTCCAAACTAGTGTATGATGTGTGCCAGTCACAGAAGTCCCTGAAACCTCTGATCCATACAGTTTCTGGCTATTTACCAGCTGCTATAGAACCCAGTTGCTACTTGATAAGGCTGCCAAGTCCATTGAATTGGGGAAAATAGTCTCTTCAACAAATGATGCTGGGAGAACTGGATATCCATATGCAAAAGAATGAGGTAGGGCCCCCATCACACAACATATCCAAAAAGTAACTCAAAATGGATCAAAGACCTAAATATAAGAACTGGTACTATTAAACTCCTAGAAGAAAATGTAGGGAAGCATCTTCAGGATCTTGCATTAGGCAATGGTGTCTTAAGACTTCACTCCCAAAGCACAAGCAACAAAATAAAAAATAGATAATTGGGGCCTCATCAAAATTAAAAACTTTTGTGCAAAGAACTTTATCATGAAAGTGAAAAGGGAATCTATTCAATGGGAGAAAATATTGAGAAACCACATATCTGATAATGGATTAATATCCAGAGTATATAAAGAACTCCTATAACTCAACATTCTACAGATAAACAATTTAAAATTGGGCAAATTTTTAAATAGGCAAAAGAGTTAAACAGACATTTGTCCCAAGAGGATATACAAATAGCTAAAGAGCACGTAAAGAGACTCAACATCATTAGCTATTAGGGAAATGCAAATCAAAGCCACAGTGTGATTCCATTTCACACCCACTGGAATGGCTACTAATAAAAAGAACAGGAAATAAGTGTTAGAGAGTATGTGGAGAAATAGGAACACTTTTTCATTGTTGGTGGGAATGCAAAGTGGTGCAGCTACTGTGGAAGACAGTTTGGCAGTACTCAGAAAACTAAATATAGCATTACCCACTACAAGGTATATACCCCAAATAACTGAAAGCATGTACTTGAACAGATATTTACACACTGATTCTCAGCGGCATTATTCACAATTGCTGAAAAATGGAAGCAACCCAAATGTCCATCAGCCAATAAATGGATAAAGTGTAGTATATACATACAATGTAATATTATTCAACATTAAAAAGGAATGGAATTCTGATTCATGAGACAACATGGAATAACCTTGAAGACATCATGTTGAGTGAAATAAGCCAGACACAAAAGGACAAATTATTGTACGTTCTCACTGAGATGACATAATTAGAAGCAGCAAACTCATAGAGTATAGGTAACCAGGGCCTAGGTTGGAGGTAGGTAATGGGGAGTTAATGCTTAAATTATACAGAATTTCCATTTGGGTTGTTTGCAAAGTTTTGATAATGGATGGTGTGCCGGTTTGAGTGTATTGTGTCCCCCAAATGCCATTATGTTTGTGGTCTTGTGTGGGGCAGAAGTTTTGGTGCTGGTTAGATTTGCTTGGAGTGTGCCCCACCCAGCTGTGGGAGATAATTTTGATGAGCTGTTCCCATGGAGGTGTGGCCCCACCCATTTGGGGTGGGCCTTGATTGGTGGAGCTATATAAATGAGCTGACTCAAAGAGAGAAAAGAGAGTGCAGCTGGGAGTGATGTTTTGATGAGAAGCAAGCTTGCTAGAGAGGAACGTCCTGGGAGAAAGCCGTTTTGAGGCTGGAGCTTTGGAGCAGATGCCGGCTGCCTTCCCAGCTAGCAGAGGTTTTCCGGACGCCACTGGCCATCTTCCGGTGAAGGTACCCGATTGCTGAGGTGTTACCTTGGACACTTTGTGGCCTTAAGACTGTAACTGTGTAGCTAAATAAACCCCCGTTTTATAAAAGCCTATCCATCTCTGGTGTTTTGCATTCCACAGCATTAGCAAACTAAAACAGATGGTGATGGTAGCACAACATACTGAATGTAATTATCAGCACTGAATTATACGAATGTGGTTAAAATGAGAAATTTTAGATCATATATTTGTTACTAGAGTAAAAATTAAAAAAAAAAACAAACCCATAGGACTCTACAACATAGTGAACCCTGTCATAAACAATGGACTATAGTTAATAGTACAGATATTAGAATGTTCATTCATAAATTATAATAAATGAACCACACTAATGCAAGGTGTTATTCATAGGGTGGTATATGGGAATTCTGTATTTTATGTATTTTATGCATGATATTTCTGTAAATCTACAACTTATTTAAAAAATTGGGAGACATCAGGAAAAAAGACTCAGTCTTGTTTATTTCTAAACTTCAAACTTAATTCAGAGCTCATCCCTCACTTCCCATACACAGTGCAAACTAGACCTGTTTAAGGCTCCAGGGACTTATCTCAGGGTGGGTTATGGGGCCCATTGTCTATGCACATGCCCCTTCAGTCTCTCTTTGAATGTCCACCCTCTCCTCCCTTCAGAGCCTTCAGTCTCCTGGAGATCCATTGCTCACATGACTGGCCACTTCATTGCTAGGTTGGTTGGCTGCCTGCACTATAGTTTATTCTGGTTACCTGATGCTGGTGGTCTTTGTAGACAGTCTACTGTAGACAGTGTGTGTGTGTGTGTGTTTTTTTTCATACTGAACCTTTTGGCTGCCATTAACAACTGCCCATCCCCTAGAAGAGCAACCAAGGCTTTCCTAGACAGCCACCCCCAGCAAAACTGTGCCCCAGGCTCTGTGAGGTCTGCAGTTCACAAAGTACCCAGCCAGGGATCAGGGCCCCAGTCTGGCCTTATAGCTAGCTCCCTCCCCACTTTTTGCTTCTGAATCACTTTCTTGGGAGCCCTTAAGAGGGAGAATCACCCCCTCACCCTACTCACATGATGTAGAAAAAAAAGGTTTCTCTCCAGGAACATGGCACTCCCACCCCTACACACAGCCCTATGTCCCAAGGCTGAGCTTTCACATCCCTTGGCATCTTTTCCCTATGTATTCCGATATTGACATTTATTTACTTGTGGACCTCTCTTGCCCCTCTCTAGCCTACCATTCATCCTTGAAATAATTCAATTCACAAACCCTTTCTGAAGAAAGCTTTCCTGATCCCCTAAACCAGGTCATTTCCTCCATTATTTGTTATCCCAGTTCCTGTATCTCATTTTTAGAACTTATCATAATTGGAATTAAATAATGTTTTAATTCATTTTATTATGTATTTTTTCCTGCCAGAATCTAAATTATGTAAGGACAGGCACTTGTTCTTGCATGTTGGTTTCTCCAATATTCAGGACAATGCATTGTGCAGTTGGTGTTTACTGAATGAACAAATGAAACAGAATCTGAAATAGATCCCAAGGGACAGGCAGAGGAAAGGAAGGGAATAATTTTGAGCAGAACAAAGTCCTTATAAGAATCTAGGAAATAGAAATGCCCATTTTATAATTTGGTGGATAGAAAATAAACCAGCTTGACTAGACAAAAGATTTGTGGAGGGGAATTTTGGAAGATAAAGCTGGAAATGATGTAGATTCGGGGCAGACTATGGTGAACCTTGACTATAAACATCCACTTCACCACCACCAGGGTCCTGGTTCATCAGAAATACTGAGTACCTTTCAAACACAGAATACACCAAGATGGTAAACAGCTTTACTTCATTAGATTGGAGAAAACAAAATGCTTGCAGGATTGGGGAATAGAATTCAAAAGGTTTTTAACCTTAACACACACAGTCCTTAAATAAGATGCGTCAGTCAGCTATACTATAAAAATGCATCATCTCTCATCTTATTGTACACTAGAGAATATAATGATAAAATACTGCCCGTAAAGAACACCTTCAGCTTCCTTTCTATAACTTCCAGAATCCTCTATCAGGAGAACAAATTCTTTCAGTAAAGGAATTTTAAACTCTTTATTTTTCTTTAACATTCTGCTGAAAAGATTTTGATTAAGACAATAATAGTTTCTATGAGATGCTGAGAATGAAAACAAGATCAGAGTGGGCTCAAGAAAAAAAGGGGTGAAGAGAATGTCAACACAGCAGGTTTAGACAATTTAGAGTTGTCTTTTTAATTGAGATATAATTCAGATAACATAAAATTTATCATTTTAAAGTGTACGAGCCAGTGTTTTTCAGTATATTCACATGGTTGTACAACCATCACCACTATTTAGAACCATCCATAACATTTCCATCACCCCTTAAAGAAATTCCTTCTCCATTACCAATCACACCCTGTGCCAGTTTGAATATACTGTGTCCTCCAAATGCCATTATCTTTGATGTAATCTTGTGTGGGCAGATGTTATCAGTGTTGATTAGATTGTAATTCTTTGTGTTTCTTTGGAATGCGCCCCACCCATCTGTGGGTGATGACTCTGATTGGATAACTGCCATGGAGGTGTTGCTCCGCCCATTCAGGGTGAGTCTAAGTTGATCAGTGGAGCCATATAAATGAGCTGACATAACAAAAGGAACTCAGTGCAGCTAAGTGAACTTTTGAAGAGGAGCTACAGCCAAGAGGGACACTTTGAAGAAAGTAAAGGAGCTGCAGATGAGACAGTTTGAAGACAGCCGTTGAAAGCAGACTCTTGCTCCAGAGAAGCTAAGAGAGGACAAATACCCCAAGTGCAACTAAGAGTAACATTTTTGAGGAACTGCAGCCTAGAGAGGAATCCTGGGACAAAGCCATTTTGAAACCAGAACTTTGGAGCAGACACCAGCCATGTGCCTTCCCAGCTAACAGGTTTTCTGGACACCACTGGCCGTCCTCCAGTGAAAGTACCCCAATTGTGTTACCTTGGACACTTTATGGCCTTAAGACTGTAACTGTGTAACCAAATAAACCTCCTTTATAAAAGCTGATCCATTTCTGGTGTTTTGCATTCTGGCAGCGTTTGCAAACTAGAACACACCCAATTCCCCCAACCCCCTAGCAACCACTAATTTACTTCCTGTCTCTATGGATTTGCCTATTCTGGCCATTTCATGTAATTGGAATTACACAATATGTGGCCTTTTGCTTCTGGCTTCTTTCACTTAGCCTGTTTTCAAGCATATCTTAGTACTTCATTCCTTTTTATGGCCAAATAATATTCCATTGTGTGCATATACATTTTGTTCATCCATTCATCAGCTGATGGACATTTGAATTGTTTCCACTTTGCAGCAAGTATGATTAATGCTGCCATGAACATTCATGTACAAGTTTTCATGTGAACATATATCTTCAATTCTGATGGATAAATACCTAGAAATCACATAGTAACTACTGTATGCTTAACTTTTTGAGGACCTGCCAAAATGTTTTCCATAGCAGCTTTACCTTATTACATTCCAACTACCGTTTGAGGTTTCCAATTTCTCCACATTCTTGCCAACCCCTACTATTTTCCTTTTTTTTTTTTTTAATTATAGTTACCTTAGTGGGTGTGAATTTAAAGGAGTTTTACTATAAAGGGAAGCAAAGAATTAGATTGGTGGCTAAAGGAAGTGACTGGTTCAAGTGTCTGCTTTTTTTCAAGATAGGTTATATCATAGCAAGTTTGTACACTATGAAAATAGTCTAGTAGAAAGGATAAAACTGATGATGTAGGAGAGACATTGGACAGTTGTGGGAGCCCTGTTCTTGAGGGGGAGAGGATGAGTCCAGCAAACAAGTGGAGGGGTTGGCCTTCCATACACAGTCGCCCCAGTGTAATGGGTGGGAAGGCAGAGCAAATGAGTACAGGTGGAGGTAAGACGTTTGGAGGTAAGAACCTGTGGAAGTCCTCTTGTGATTTGTTTTCCCAGTGAACAAGAAGAAAGGGCAGAAGATACTGAAGGTTTGGAGAGCAGGTGTGATATAATCATTTAGGACAGAATTGACTAGAATATAGTAGGACAGATAGGCATCACTCAAGAGCCACGTGAAGTTAGTGATCATGAGTGTAAAATGAGACCAGGGAGTACTGTTTTTTTTTGCTCCAGCACATGATTTTCCCTAACCATGTTAGAGGTTTTCAGTATTTGAATGAATCAACAAGTAAAGCAGTGAGTTACTGAGTTTATGTTACTTATATGTTTTTAATTTGAAGTGCTTCATACTGATTCTGTTAAAATTAAGGACTTCAGATAATAGTAAACAATCTTATCAAGGTATTTAAATGACAAGGATTTTACTTTAGTGCCTTTTTTTCTGTTCATGATTTTCCTGTACAGAGAGAGAAGGATGCAAAAGTAAAAACTAGTTTCAGTCTGTCCAGATACACATTATTTTCAAAAAAGAGAAACCAGAAGTAAATGGTAGTTTCTTTAAGAAATTATTTTCTCTAGAAATTTTTTTCAAAATTCTGATCTATGCATAGTTATCCATTCATTTATTCATTCAACAAGCATTTTCTCAGTATCTCCTCTTTTACTAGTTACAGGAAAGACAAAACTAAATACAAGATGATTCCTACCCTGAAGTCCATTAGAGACATCTGGATGTACAGTTTGTATAAAAGGCAGATAGACTTTTTATTTAAATCAATTTTATTAGGGAATTAAGTCCTATTTAGCTAGCATCATGTAGAAATAGCACTGGGAAAAAAGAGAATGTTATGAAATTTTTAAAATAAAACATTTAAATACATTAATTACTTAATATAATATATATACTGTAATACAATATATATAAAATCATTCTGGTAGGGCCACTATTTTTTAACAGGAAACAGTATGTTCACAGAGACTGCCTTGTCAGTGTGCTTCAAGGAATCTTAATTTGAATATACTGTTAGTCTTAAGGTGTTTATACTTCCCTTTTGAAGGCCATCTTTTGGATAAGCTGGTGCTTCTGAATAATAACGGCTTTGCGATCCTCTCAGTTTTCTTGTGATTGATCCTGTGACTCCAGGAGGTAACAGTGTACTCGCCTGAGTGCAGGACACACAGATGGGCAGGATGCGGCACTGTGTGAATGTAGAGAGGGCCACGCCAGAACATAGCCATACCAAGGCAAAACAACCATAATATAATATGTAATAAATAAGTATACAGATGTATTATTACTTTAAAATAAAATATAAAAGATAAGTGTATCTGAAATTATATATTATTTACTTTTCAGCTGTATTCATATCTAAACAATTGGCCTAGTTAACAATTAGTAATAATTAATAGTAAGACTAACTCAAGAATATATGAGAAATCTCTAACAATGTTTGCCTTTCCGTCCTCTTAATACAGCAATTACTTTTAACTTTTTTAACTCTTTACTGAATATTTTGTAGGCTAAATTATTATATATCTTAAGATACATAAATAAAAGAATGGAAGGACAATAGAATTAAACAGATTATTGCCTACATTTAATGAAAAATAGCAACGCCTGTTTCTTCCTGTCCCCTGATACAGTAGGGTATTTTTACTCTTTCTGTTTCGTTTTCTAGTAATACTTCTCTGAGCTGCCTGCAGCCTTTAGGACATCCTTCTTTTCTTTTATGTAGTGGGAAAACTGAATACAGTCAAAGGTAAAATTCTCTTTGACTTGCAGCTGTGCTCTTACCAAGCCCACATTACACTGATTCCTGGTGTCAGTCCAATGTGTTGAAATCAAGCTGTATATCCTCTAAACAAAAACATTTGAGCATGGAATACTTAGGATTTTGCTTACTAACAACAGCAGGTTTTTAGATTTGTAGGAAATAGTTTCCAGCTCTCCAAAAATGTCCACCCACTTTTTATCTACAGGCTTGTTGTGGAAGACCAGCTGTTTGTCCATCAGGTCCTTTCCATCTACAAATTCATCATATAGGTTATCCATATCTAATACGTCCATCATTTTTTAACATTCTGAAGCACACTGGAGGTCACCATAAGTTAAACCTCTCTTTCTTAAGGAAAATGGTTTTAAAGCACAGAGGTAATTTGAACTTGTGAAATTGAAATTAGATTCCAGAAAAGTGACAGATCTAGTAAAGAAATTGAGGAAATCCTGTTTAACTTGGCTGCCCTTTTCTGGTGACATTTTTTTTTGAGTTCTAAAGCAGTCTTCTTTCCAAAAAGTGAATCATTTTTTCACTGTATGAGTTTTTGTTGCAACTTATACATAACATCAAACAATTCAGGTGTAGTCAATTTATCCTTTTCTAGGCTCTTTATGGCCTCTTCAAAGATTATCAAGCAGTTTTAGAGAAAGCATATAAATCTCTGTTTTACTATAATTCTTTTCTCCATTCTCATCCTCAATATGATTTTATGGCAGGCCAACATTTTAACATCTTTTCTATGGCCGGCAATAGTGTTAGTCATCTTGTAGGTACATGTCTAAGGTGCTTTTCTCCTTCTGTTTCAAAAAAGTCAAAAATCTCATTAAGTGCTTCTGCATGTTTTGAGGCCACTGAAAAGTAACCAAAAACTTTCATTATGAAAGCCTCAACATCACAGGAAAGCAGATCACACCCCTTTTTAGCAGTCCTGTGTACAAGGTGTGCAGGACATTTAGCAGGTAAGATCTTTTCATTTTTATCGGTAAGAAGTTTACAGACTGAATGAAATTTGCCAAAATTTATGTTTTCACTATCTGCCAAATAGCAGATAGGTGAGCAAGGTCTAGTTTGTATTTGGACAAGATATCAACAATTTTTTATGTTTTCTGACGTTTCATTAAAATCTTCATAGAAATCAAAAAGACGATTTGAAACTCCATTTTTCAAATCAAAGTACCTAAGAGCTAGGGGAACACATTTTTATTGCCATGATTCAACACATCACTTGATATACTGTAGAAAGAATGATCACTGGTAAGATCTGACAAAATCAGCTCTACACTATAAGGAGCCAACACATCTGTTATCAAAATTTCCCCTTTCATTCACCCACAAGACATTTTAGTTGCTGAATCAGGAAATGTAACTTTACTCAGTTTCATAGAGCAGTCACGGGAACAATAGGATAATGCATGTTCACTGGTATGGTATGCCCAAGCTAATTCAGCTGCTGCTATTTTCAACTGAACACTGGTGTCTTTTGAGAAGACAAAACACTTTTGCATGTATCCTTCCATTTGTCATTAAAATAACACAGACGTTTAGGCTTCTTTTTTGGTAATGTCAGGCTGGTGTTGGCATTGTACTCATTCTCATTTTCATTACCTGAACTCTTAGAAAACATGGTCACAATACACACAAAGTTAAAAATTAAATTAGCAGTAAATCCATACAAAGGACAATATTGGACTGTTAACTCTTGTGTTGCTCTGACAGACTGCAACAATGGATGATCTGTTATTGAGATACAAATTATGGCTCCCAACATAAGCAGTGGAATCACTATATCCTTTTGTTACTAAAAAGTGCTGTTCTTCAGCCTCAAGGTTTTGTATTCTTTCCCCTAACTTTCAGCACTCATTGCTGAAACTGGGACTTTCTGCCCCCAGAAGGGGTATCCCAGAACATGGGCCTTTCAGGGACAGCCCCAGCCAATCCAGGATGGTTGATCATCAAATATAAAGTTCATTAGTCTTCCATTTTCATGGATGAGACCTGTCTAATATTTTCAGATCTGATCTTTTGACATTAGCAAAACAAATTACATTTAGCTAGTCTTTCGGAACTATAGTCTAAGGTAAATGAAATAAAAATGGCTAATCAGATCTTTCTGGCAGTAGTTTTTCTGAAAAGTTTGGATGAACTGGAATACTTACCTTGAACTTTGCAGCAGTATTTGGTACAGCTATTCCACAGTTAGATTCTTTTGCTACAGGAACAGTTGTGAGACAGACTGCCAAGTCAAGGTAGGCTATTCCTAAAGATTTAGCTGCGCTGGCTTTTGCTATTTCTAACAGCTCCATTCTTTCTACAAAGGATAAAAACAAGACACTAAGGAAACAAACAAACAGACAAAGGTACCCAGTGTTCTTTTTTACTTCAATTGCTCTTTTTCACTTTAATTATTATTCTTGTTATTTTTGTGTGAGTGCTAATGAAGGTGTCAAGGATTGATTTAGGTGATGAATGTACAACTATGTAATGGTACTGTGAACAATCGAATGTACGATTTGTTTTGTATGACTGCGTGGTATGTGAATATATCTCAATAAAATGAAGATAAAAAAACAAGACACTAACTTATTTAGTAAATCAAAGAACTAAGAATGACAAATTAAGCACCATGCTTTATTATAATGGCAATATAAACATGCTCAACTCATGTTTATAAAATTTTTGACAATCATGTTACGGCCAGTAAAGTTTAAAAAAAAGAGTAGAGACAATGCAAAGAGAAAGGAAAGTGATAAAAGGAGGAATGCTGTTCCTTCCATAGTCATTAACTTACTAGAAACAGAAGGCAAGCTTTGTTAAATACTCAGAGTTGGTAAACTAATGTTAGTCATTATATTAAAAAAGAGAACTGCCTGTCAGCAGATTCCTCCCCCTTAGCCATTCAACAGTCACAATTAACTTTCAATCCTGAAGAATAACAATGATGGCCATTTAAAAATGGCCGTTATCGATTGTATTGTAGTTTTATATGCTAATCAGCGAATGACCCCACACCCCACCCCAAAACTCAAAGCTACATCGAGTTCATAAACCAAAAGAAATTAAAACAAAATTACACAACTTTTGTTCCCTGGACTACAAAGACAACTGTAGCCAAACATGTGAAAGAAGTAAAAAGGAAGACCTTAACCTTGCGCTTCTCTTAACGACATATTGCCCACCTTTTTCGCGACCTAGTCCTGGATCTCCCTCCAACTTCTGTGTCCTTCCGGGTACTCCACAGGGCCAAAGCCGTAGCATTGTCGCCCCCGCCTGACCGCGTAGACCCTTCTACAACACGACCTCCCCCGGGAGCGGGACCTGCTGCGGGATCGGTACCGCGAGGGAGACCCGTAACACCTCCGGGAGGACCCGCGGTGCCTCTCCCTGTGCCGGCGGCTGCGGGATCGCGACCGGCTCCGCGAGTAAGACCTCGAGTAGCGTCTGTATTTCCGCTCGTGGCGCCTCCTGCAACGAGACCTTGACCTGCTCCTTCTCCCGGACGGGCTCCGATTCCCGGTCGACGACCGATTCGAGACGCGCACACCGGACAGAGAGTTTCTGGAAGAGCGGCGAGCCCGGCCACACGTTATTCACGTAGCTAAAGACATCGGTATTTCCGTCCTTTAACTTTCCTTCTCTTTGAAAAGGGTCACTCCCCCCTTAGAGGGGTCTCAACCGGGGGCGATTTTGCCCGCTAGAGAATATGTGACAAGTCTGGAGACATGTTTGGTTGTCACAACTGGAAGGGCTGTTACTGGCATCTAGAGGGTAGAGTCCAGGGATGCTGCTTACCCTACAGTACAGGGCAGCCCCCCAAAACACACAATTATCCGGCCTCAAATGTCAGTAATAAGGAGGATGAGAAACCCTGCCTTAAAACAAACGAAAAAAAGTCAAGTGCTGGAAACGGGTCGCGGAGCCCGTCACGGCGGCACAGGACCCTAAGCTGCGCCCCGCTGTCCCCGCCTCCCGGAAGTGACCCGCCCGCTCTGGGAGGCGGGCTACGATGCGGGCGAGGCCGGCCTTGAGAACATAAACAAGCCTTAAAGACCTCATTTAATGCTGCCAGGCTGCGATCCCGGCCCCACCTTTTGCGCCATGCACAGTCCGGCACTTTCGCTGCCACCCACACCTGGAATTACAGCGGGACCGACCGCACCACCAAGAAACTTACCACGGTCCGGGCACCTCGCTCAACACCTTCCTTTCAAAGCTAGGGCAAAGAGAGAATTTCCATATCTGTCTTGGAAGGATAGTGAAAACCAGACGCGCACTGAACACAAGTGTAAAAATCCATGGAGCGAAAGCATTGAGCATGCGCAGACATATTGGGTGGGCGTGGCTTCCTTCCGCCGCCCGCCCCTCCCTGCGTCCGTCCCGCAGCGCCGTCGGGATGCGCGTGCGCCGCAGAGCCCTGAGGGCTGTGCTGCCACATCCGGTGTCTGGCGGCCTGGGGATGTTTTGTTTTCTTGGCTGAAACTAGCAGAACCAGAGGCGGCCCGGCGCGGCGCGATACCAGGCTGCAGACCGACTGCACGGGCCGGGGCGGGCGTAAGTGCCAGGCGGAGAGTCGGGGAGGAGGGAGCGGGCAGGACGAGGAACAGCCGTAGGTTGTTGGGGCTCGGATCGGGCCTGTCTGGCAGATGCTGGCAGTGTCGTATCTCCACTTTCTGGGAATCTGCAGACTCGGCCTGTGCCTCACTGGCTACTTCCTCCTGTCCCATGTCCGACCCGTGGAGGGAGAGGGCGACCGCGCCCCGACCCCGGCCTTGCTGTCGGACTAGTGGGGGATTTCTTGAAGGGACCGCGCCTCTTCCCCTGGAGATGACGGGATCCTTGAGAATCATCTCATCCTAAACTTTAAAGATGGAGAAACTGAGAGGCTGTGTAACATGGCTCTTTCACAGTGAGGGCGACCTAGAACTCATTTCAAGATATGCCAAATCCCAGTCCTCTCTCTGGACATAATTGTCATAAAGTGGAGGGCGGAGTTTGGGCATGAGTGTGCCAGTAATCATGCACAGAAAGGTGGATTCGGGGCGGGGACGGTTGGTTGAACTGAAAATATGGACTGATAATATTCCTCCCAGGGAAAAATAAAATGAGTGAATTTTCGAAACTCAGGATAGCTTATAGTTGTACTAGTCCCCAAGGCCTGTTAGCACTGGTAACAATCACAGCTTTTAATACTTAATGTGAAAACAAGGAGATTACCATTGGATTCATTGGCTCTTTTTAGGATGTAACGTGTTACTGGATAACCATAATTTCTGGCTACAGAATAGTTTCCTGGATGAGTTCGGCCTTTGCTGTAGGAGTTTGGATGTTTATTGATGATCAGCATCTTGTAGGTACTTTAGGCCTTTTCCTTTTCTGAAATAGAGATAATAAGATGTGTCTCAGGTCAGATCTCTCTGTACAGCTTAGCCCAGGGGAATGTTTAGGTAATTTATTAAGGCAGTTTAGGCCTGTTGTAGTAATGTAAATAGCAGTGGATTTTTTATGTGTGCCTGAATTAACATTAACCTCAATACTATGCTTTCTTTTGGTTGGAAAATATCTGTTTTTGAATCATAGGTAGGCATATTTAAATAAATATATGTTTCTAATATAGAAAGGACACCTAAAAGGCAGGCTTGGAAAAGGAAAAAATGGAAATGGTGTGGGTGAAAGGAAGTGATGTGGGTGGAGGTAAAACCTGGAGTGCTGTGTTTTAATATCTCAGTCGAGGTGTGAAGAAATACACGTTCTACAATAAAATGTATAAATTCCAAAGAGAACATTTTTTCGTCCTAATCCATGCATTAACCAGAGCCAAAGTTTAGGAATCATGTCTCCACTACCTAGTGTCCTTGGACTGTTAATGTCAATATTATATAATAACTAGATTGGAAGCAAAATTATTTTAAAAAGAGCATCTGGGGTTTACTAATCATTATACTACATTATTGTTTTGGTTTTCTAGCTGCTAAAACAAATGCCATACAATGGTTGGCTTAACAAAGGAATTTATTAGCTCACAGTTTCAGAGGCTAGAAGGCTTGCTTTTTCCTGAGGTTGGTATCTTCTGGCTGGCAAGCAGTCGTTGGGGATCCGTGGCTTTTCCGCCACATGGAATGCGTATGGCAGTGCCTTTTCCATTCTCTTCTAGGTTCTGTTGACTTCCAGCTTCTGGCTGCTCCCTGTGGCATTATCTCAGTCTGACTTTAACTCTGTTTATAAAGGTCTCCAGTAATCCTCATTAAAGCCCAACTTAATTCAGTTAGGCCACACTTTAACTGAACTAACCCATCAGTAGGTCCTATTTACAATGGGTTCACACCCACAGACATGGATTAAGTTTAAAAGAATGATTTTCTGGGGTACATAACTCCAAGCTGCCATAGTTATTAAAAGGCTCACTTAAACTAATTTAATAACCCCCTTGGAAATAATATGTAGCAGTTTTCAGGAGGAGGTCAACTAGTCATTTAAAATTTTTCTGTGTTTGGGTACCTACCCAACTTTGTTCATATTACTTAAATAAACCAAAACCTTCTTTTAAATTAAAATAATAATAATAATAATAAACCTAAATGAATCCAAAATTTGTTTTCCAAAATTACAATGTGGAAATTCATCAAAAACTAAATGAAATATTATGAAGAAGTATGTGGAGCCAAAATAAAGCATTTGTAACTTCACTTCTATTAAGTTATTCCTGAACTGTCTTTTAATTATTTTCTGGGAACATACAAGTCAGGTTTGAAGCAAGTAAATAATAACACTTTACTTTGTCATTTTATGTTTTGTGTTTTCTTTCTTTTAGTGACTTGGAATAATGTCTGGATTTCTAGAAGGCCTGAGATGCTCAGAATGCATTGATTGGGGGGAAAAACGCAATACCATTGCTTCCATCACTGCTGGTGTTCTAGTGAGTGTTACTGAGGACTTGGGCCTTCGTTTTTTTTGGTGTGTTTATGTGCTTTGCATTCTGCGTGATGTTTTTAAATGTGTACTGTTTATTTTATTTTTGAGCACTGAATTGGACAAATGTTGATTTTGTTTTGTTTTTTTATGATGGGGTTGAGTTAACTGGTTCTGTTTTGAGGGTTGAAATTATGATTTGAAATTTGAGTAATAGATTGGTTAATTTTTTTTAACTGCATGGTAAAATGGTATAAGATAGTACATTTTTATATTTACTTATTATATAAATTATGCCTTCTCTTATTAAGTAAATTAAGTTACCAGAAATGTTTAAGAAACAACCAGGTCAAAAACATTTCAAAAAATGTGATTGCATTTCTTAATAATCTGGAGTTAACTTTCTTCTCAATCATGAAAATAAAATAGCAGGAAACTGCTCAAAATATATTGCTTAGAAGTAATTTACAGTATAAAATTCTTATTTACAAAAGACTGATATCTTGCATATATAAAGAAATCCTACAACTCAATGACAATAGTACAGACAGCCCAATTATAAAATGGGCAAAAGATATGAAAAGACAGTTCTCTGAAGAGGAAATACAAATGGCCAAGAAACACATGAAAAAATGTTCAGCTTCACTAGCTATTAGAGAGATGCAAATTAAGACCACAATGAGATACCATCTAACACCAATTAGAATGGCTGCCATTAAACAAACAGGAAACTACAAATGCTGGAGGGGATGTGGAGAAATTGGAACTCTTATTCATTGTTGGTGGGACTGTATAATGGTTCAGCCACTCTGGAAGTCAGTCTGGCAGTTCCTTAGAAAACTAGAAATAGAGTTACCGTTCGATCCAGCGATTGCACTTCTCGGTATATACCCGGAAAATCGGAAAGCAGTGACACGAACAGATATCTGCATGCCAATGTTCATAGCAGCATTATTCACAATTGCCAAGAGATGGAAACAACCCAGATGTCCTTCAGCAGATGAGTGGATAAATAAAATGTGGTATATACACACGATGGAATACTACACGGCAGTAAGAAGGAAGGATCTCGTGGAACATATGACAACATGGATGAACCTTGAAGACATAATGCTGAGCGAAATAAGCCAGGCACAAAAAGAGAAATATTATATGCTACCACTAATGTGAACTTTGAAAAATGTAAAACAAATGGTTTATAATGTAGAATGTAGGGGAACTAGCAATAGAGAGCAATTAAGGAAGGGGGAACAGTAATCCAAGAAGAATGGATAAGCTATTTAACATTCTGGGGATGCCCAGGAATGACTATGGTCTGTTAATTTCTGATGGATATAGTAGGAACAAGTTCACAGAAATGTTGCTGTATTAGGTAACTTTCTTGGGGTAAAGTAGGAACAGGTTGGAAGTAAAGCAGTTATCTTAGGTTAGTTGTCTTTTTCTTACTCCCTTGTTATGGTCTCTTTGAAATGTTCTTTTATTGTATGTTTGGTTTTTTTTTAAATTTTTTTTCATACAGTTGATTTAAAAAAGAAAGGAAAGTTAAAAAAAAAAAAAGAAAAACAAGGAAAAAAATATGTAGTGCCCCCTTGAGGAGCCTGTGGAGAATGCAGGGGTATTGGCCTACCCCACCTCGATGGTTGCTAACATGACCACAGAAATAGGGGACTGGTGGTTTGATGGGTTGAGCCCTCTACCATAGGTTTTACCCTTGGGAAGACGGTTGCTGCAAAGGAGAGGCTGGGCCTCCCTATAATTTTGCCTAAGAGCCTTCTCCCGAATGCCTCTTTGTTGCTCAGATGTGGCCCTCTCTCTCTAGCTAAGCCAACTTGAAAGGTGAAATCACTGCCCTCCCCCCTACGTGGGATCAGACACCCAGGGGAGTGAATCTCCCTGGCAACGTGGAATATGACTCCCAGGAAGGAATGTAGACCTGGCATCGTGGGACGGAGAACATCTTCTTGACCAAAAGGGGGATGTGAAAGGAAATGAAATAAGCTTCAGTGGCAGAGAGATTCCAAAAGGAGCTGAGAGGTCACTCTGGTGGGCACTCTTACGCACACTTTAGACAACCCTTTTTAGGTTCTAAAGAATTGGGGTAGCTGGTGGTAGATACCTGAAACTATCAAACTACAACCCAGAATCCATGAATCTTGAAGACAATTATATAAAAATGTAGCTTATGAGGGGTGACAATGGGATTGGGAAAGCCATAAGGACCACACTCCCCTTTGTCTAGTTTATGGATGGATGAGTAGAAAACTAGGGGAAGGAAACAGACAGACAAAGGTACCCAGTGTTCTTTTTTACTTCAATTGCTCTTTTTCACTTTAATTATTATTCTTGTTATTTTTGTGTGTGTGCTAATGAAGGTGTCAGGGATTGATTTAGGTGATGACTGTACAACTATGTAATGGTACTGTGAACAATCGAATGTATGATTTGTTCTGTATGACTGCATGGTATGTGAATATATCTGAATAAAATGAAGATTAAAAAAAAAATTCTTATTTACATTGCAAATCCCTTGAGGGATCTGATGTTTTTGTTTTATGATTTTATGCTGTCATGTGCTCTACAGAGTGAATATTAAGTAAAAGAAAAATAAAAATCCAAGTTTAAATATCTCATCTTAAACCTACTGTAGAAATTCTGCTCTCACAAATATCAAAAAAAGTTGGAAATTTTAGTCTCTGAAGAAAATATCTTGACTACATTGAAGTGAAGGTTAAAAAAAAGGCGGGGGGGGAATAATGCTAACCAGTAAAAATGTCATTAATAGAGTATGGATCTGCCTATACCCAACAGAAATAATTTGAAAGGCCCGAAATAATTATTTTTAAATAGTTGCTAGAAGATGGTGGTTCTCAGAGCTAACTGGGTCAGGTGTGGGGAAAGGACTACTTCCAAAATCTTCTAAGCTACTTGTCAGAATTTGATTAATATTTTAAGTTTCTGCCCAGATGATAAAATATTTATGCAATTTGTGTTTTTCATTATGTATTTGCCCACGATACTATCCAGAAACAAATTCAAATAAGATAAATTATAATCTGATATTTAAATTGAATTTAACATCACACCTAAAACCATCTGTGGGCTGTACCATAATTCTTAGAACTAGGGACATCAAAAGGAAAAACATAATTGTAGAGCCATTACTTATTTCACAATGCCAAGAAGATAGCTAAAATTCTTGACACTTCCATCAGATGCAAAATATATCAAAAATAATTTGAAGTTTCTTCGTTTTCAATAATAACATCTTATAATAGCAACAACAGACCTCTTTGGTCAGTTAGAATTGGAGTCACTTTTTTCCTTTCTGTAACTCGTTTCTAGTTTACAAATTTAAATTACAGACTTTATTATGACTGTATAAAATAATGATTGGAGTGGATTTAGAAAAGAAATGCATGTTAATAAATAGTAATTACTGTAAGATTTAAGAGTGTCTAATATTCAGTCAAATATTAAGCCATGGACAAGTGATGTGCAAGATACTATGTTAGAATATTTAAGAAAATTTTGAAATTCATTTGACGAGATCTCTTCATTTAGACACCTTGCTCTCTTTAGCCAGTAAGGTCTAAAATTATTGTAATTTCTCATTGCTTTCACCTCTTGTTTTGTTTAGTTTTTTACAGGCTGGTGGATTATCATAGATGCAGCTGTTATTTATCCCTCTATGGATGAGTTCAACCACTCATACCATGCCTGTGGTGTTATAGCAACAATTGCCTTCCTAATGTAAGTGTCACTGTTATTAGAATCACTTACATAGATTGTCACCAGACAAAAATGTTTTGCATATAATTGTGTAGCCTTAAATCTTTTAAATGTTAACAGTTACATAATGGCCATAATTAAAAAGTTGAATGGTAGAGAAGGGCTTATAAAGAAAAGCAGCAGTCCTCTGTTCTATTCCTCCTTCCTTCTCTCCTTTCACTTCTACTTCCCAGCTTCTCTCAAGTATGCTTTTATTTCTATACTGCCAATGATGATAACTTCACATTTAGGTTAGAAACCTTGTACTTTGTTTAAAATATTTATGAAGTTTTTATATTCTGAGCACTGACCTAGATACATGAGATATAGTAGTGAACAAAACAAGGAAAACTCTTTGCCTTCATGGAACTTGTATTCTGATGAACTAGGTAGATACTAACTAAACAGAAATAAATTAAATACATGGTATGTTAGAAAATGATAAGCTATAGGGAAAAAAAATAAGACAGAGAGGGGAGATAGATGTCAACAGGGGCTGTAGATTTTCTATAGAGTCAAGGAAGACCTCACCAAGAACGTGATTTTGAATATTTATATTAATGTTTTTCATTAAATTTGGGAAGTTTTCTGCCATTATTTATTTGAATATTCCTTCTGCCCCTTTTTTTCTTCTCCTTCTGGGATTCCCATAATTCTTTTTTCTTTCTGTTCCTTAGCCTGAATAATTTCAATTGTCTTATTTTTTAGTCTACTGATTTTTCTCTTCTCCCAGCTCCAATCTGATATTGAAACCCTCCAGGGAGTTTTTCGTTTCAGTTATTGTGGTCTTCAACTCCAGTGTTTCTGTTTGGTTCCTTTTTATAATTTCTATCTCTTTATTGGGATTCTTATTTTGCTCATTTTTCACTTTCCTGGTATTCTTTAGCTCTTTGTCGATTAGCTCTTTGAACGTATTGAAGATCATTTTTAAAATTCTTTGTCTGGTATATCTAACAGCTGATGTTCTTCATTGATGGTTTCTGAAGTTTTACCTTGTTTCTTTGATTAAGCCATCATTTCCTGTTTCTACGTTTTGTAATCCTTTGTTAACATATTGTACATTTTATTATTTTAACATCTTAACTCTGGAATTCAGTCTCTGAGCTGTCTGTTCCTTAAGTTTTTTTCCAGCTAGTGATATGACAAGATTGCCTGGAATTCCAGGAGCTAACCAAAACAAACAGCCAGCACAAAAAAAAACACCCTTCATAGTCTGTAAATTGGCCCTGTGTTGGCTTGTACTTTCCTTCAGAGTTAATTCTTTCTACCAAGAAGATCAGCCCAAGGCAAAAGTGCAGGGTCCTCTCTGTCTTTTCTGAGCATGAATATTGTCCTCGCATGTGCTCCTGGCCTTAGTAATTCTCCCACTTACAAAGGGATCTGAATACTCCTCTATTCCATATGGAATAGACTTCCCACCCCTCCTGGGTGCTCTATTTTATGGTCCCTTGCCCCAGGCCAATTCAATTTGATTGTTTCTAACACAGCTTTAGCTTTCTGCAAGCTACTCTGCCTTCAGAGGAGATTGTGGGAAGGCAAGCCAGGGAGAAGTGTCCTGGTGCTATCCTTCAAGCTGCCATCCAGCAGATTATCACCAATATACATGCGCTAAGGAATCACTGTGTCCCCTCTGGAACCAGGCAAGGGCCACACTATCAGCGCAGGCCTGTGGGAAGGTTGGGGGAAGGGCCAGCAGGGGTGCCTTGAGCTTTTCCTACCATTTTGTTTGTTTGCTTGTTTTTGTCCATCTCTGCAAAGTATGCTGTTGGAATTTTTATTGGGATTGTATTGAATCTGTATGTCATTTTGGGTAGAACTGACATACTAACAATATTTAGTTTTCAAATCCATGAACACAAGTGTCCTTCCATTTATTACAATGTTCTTTGATTTCTTTTAGCAATGTTTTGTAGTTTTCTACATATGAGTCCTTTACATCTTTCGTTAGATTTATTCCTAGATACTTGATTCTTTTAGTTGCTATTACAAATGGAATTTTTTTCTTGATTTCCTACTCAGATTGCTCCTTACTAGTGTGTAGAAACACTACCGATTTTTGTGTGTTGATCTTGTATCCTGCCACTTTGCTGAATTCTTTTATTAGCTCTAGTAGCTTTGCTGTAGATTTTTTGGGACTTTCTATATATAGGATGATGTCATCTGCCAATAGTGAAGGTTTTACTTCTTCCTTTCCAGTTTAGATGTCTTTTATTTCTTTTTCTTGCCTAAATGTTCTGGCTAGAACTTCCAGCACAATATTGAATGACAGTGGTGACAGTGGGAATCCTTGTCTTGTTTCCAGAGTGCAAGCTTTCAGTCTGTCATCATTGAGTGTGATGTTGGCCATGGGTTTTTCATCAGGTTGAGGAAGTTTCATTCTGTTCCTACTTTTCAAAGTGTTTTTATCAAGAAAGGATGCTAGGTTGCCTTTTCTCCATCAATTAAGATGATCATGTGGTTTTTTCCCTTCATTTTGTTAATGTGGTGTATTACGTTAATTGATTTTCTTATGTTGAACCATGCTTGCATACCTGGGATAAAACCCATTTGATTATGGTGTGTATTTCTTTTAATGTGCTGTTGGATTCAATTTGCAAGTATTTTGTTGAGGATTTTTGCATCTATATTCATAAGAGAAATTAGTCTGTAATTTTCTTTGCTTGTAATACCTTTATGTGACTTTGGTATTAGGGTGATTTTGGCCTCATAGAATAAATTAGATAGTGTTCCTTCCTCTTCAGTTTTTTGGAAGAGTTTGAGCAGAACTGGTATCAATTCTTCTAAGAATTCACCTGTGAAGCCACTTGGTCCTGGGCTTTTCTTTGTTGGGAGGTTATTGATGACTGATTCAATCTCTTTACTTGGTTTGTTGAGATCTTCTGTTTCTTCTAGAGTCAATGTAGGTTGTTTATGCATTTCTAGGAATCTGTCCATTTCATCTAGATTGTCTAATTTGTTGGCATACATTTGTTCATTTTATCTCTTATGATCCTTTTTATCTCTGTGGGTTCAGTAGTAATGTCCTCCCCTCTCATTTCTGATTTTATTCATTTGCATCTTCTCTCTTTTATTTTTTTTTCAGTCTGTCCAAGGGTTCGTCAATTTTATTGATCTTTTCAAAGAACCAACTTTTGGTTTCATTAATGCTTTCCATTGTTTTTCTATTCTCAATTTTATGTGTTTCTGCTTTAATCTTTGTTATTTCTTTCCTTCTGTGTTTGCTTTGGATTTAGTCTGCTGTTCTTTTTCTAGTTCCTCCAGGTATGCAGTTAGGTCTTTGATTTTAGCTTTTTCTTCTTTCTTAGTGTGAGTATTTAAAGTTTTAAATTTCCTTCTCAGCACTGCCTTCACAGCATCACATAAGTTTTGATATATTGTGTTCTCATTTTCATTCATCTCAGGATATTTACTGATTTCCCTTGCAATTTCTTCTTTGACCCACTGATTACTTAAGCATGTGTTATTTAACTTCCATATATTTGTGGATTTTCCATTTCTCTGCCTGTTTTTGATTTGCAGCATTCCATTATGGTCAGAGAAGATGCTTTGTTTAGTTTCAATCTTTTTTAAGTTTATTGAGACTTGTTTTGTGATCCAGCATGTTGTCTGTCCTGGAGAATGGTCCAAGTGCACTTGAGAAAAATGTATGTCTTGCTGTTTTGGGATATAATATTCTGTATATGTCTTTTAGGTCTAGTTCATTTGTCATATTCAACTTCTCTGCTTCCTTATTGATCTTCTGTTAGACGTTCTATCTATTGATGAGAGTGGTATACGGAAGTCTCCAACTAGAGACACCCATCTTTGAGGCAACAACTGACTTCAAGGGCTTTGGTGGCTTCTAGCATTTGTAGACACTCTGCTGCTTTCCAGACACATCATTGGCTTCTTCTTCTCCTTATATCATTAACTTTGCTGTATAGGTGAACTCAATTAAATGAAAAAAGGCCAGTTTACTAACACCGCAAGCAACCAAAACAGCCTTGTGAGCCATAAGATGGTGTCCCTCGACAATCAGGGTGATGTCAGTAAACTGGTCCTGCTCTAGCTGTTCATTCAATCAGTCCAGGATCATTTTATGATGTTCAGGAAACTCCTGAAGGCATTCCATCATCATTTCAGCCCCCGTGGCCAGTGGGTTGCTTCAGGAAAGGAGGAGCGGTCCAGACCTGTGCGTCACTTACATCGAGATACCGCATCACGGACTCAGGCTCCTGCTGACATGACACCTTCCAAGCACTGACCAAAGAGGGGACAGCCATGCCCCCATCCACTGCCCCTAGGGGCTGGGCCCAGTGAGCCCAGGGCAAGGCCTTGTGCTTTGAGAAGTGGAATTTGGGCTGGCCGAGCTCAGAATCTTTCTACCGTTTTTAAGTTCCATTTTCTTGATTCAGTGCCCACCCAGTTACTGTAATCCTTTATTTTCTGGAGCTCTGGGGAAGATGGCTGTGCCATTTTTTGATAGTTATTCAAAGATTCTGTTGAGGAACCTGAAGCATCTTACCCTGCCATCTTTATTGACCAAAAGTCCCCAGCATAAGAAAGTGATTTTTGAGTAAAGACTTAAAGAAAACAAAAAAGTCAGACATAGGGATATATAATGATGCTCCTCACAAAATACTTATTACTTACAACAGGGAAAAACTTACAGTGAAAAAGGCAGGTAGACCCCCACTTTAATTAAGCGATCAAAGTGAGTATCACTAATAAAGGGACAAATCAAAATCATGTGCCCCCCTCCCCCCCAGTTGGATATATGAGAAGACCCTGTTACTTTTGTGCTATTTCTGCCACAAATGCATAATCTGAGTTTGTCATGAGGAAATGGTAATCAAACCCAGATTAAAAGAGATTCAACAAAATAATGACCTGAACCCTTCAAAAGTGTTAAGGTCATAAAAGTGAAAGAAAATTGAGAAACTGTTCCAGACGAAAGGAATCCAAAGTGACTTGAGAACAAAATGCAACTCATGATTCTGGGCGGGATCCGGATCCATTTGCTATTAAGAGCATTATTTGGGACAATGAGGGAAACGTGAATGGGATCTGAAAATGAGACTGTAGTTATGGATCAGTGTTAATTTCTTGATTTGATTGTGGTATTGTGGAGAACTATCTTGTTTGGAGAAAATATATGCAAATTTTCTAGAGTTACAGGGCATCATGTTAGCAACTTACTCTCAAATGTTTCCGGAAAAAACATTTACAACTCTTTTGTAAATTTAAGAGTATGTATAAAAATGATAATGCCAGAGAACAAATAGATTTTTTTTTCCTCTATTTGTCAGGCCCATTTTCTCTCTGCTTTTGCCATAAATGATTACATGTTAAGTATGTCCTATATGTACAAATAGATAACTAGATGGGATCAATCTAAATTGTTCTTTTACCTGTTCCGATCTTAGCAAGATAAAATGTTGAGAAGTTGGTTCTCAGATTTTATTTAGCAAGCATCAGAATTACCTGAGGACTTGTTAAATACAGATTGCTGGGCCCCAGGCCCAGAGTTTCTACATCAGTAGGTTTGGGGTGGAGCCAAAGGATTCTGTTTTCTAACACGTTCCCAGATGATGCTGATTCTGCTGGTCCAGGGACCACAGAGAGCATCTGGTTGAAGGAACTTGCTTAAGGTCCTATGAACCCATTACTCAAGACCCGCTAGGTCTGAACTTGGATTTAAGGAATTCTGACATATCTGGTAATTTGATGTCATGGATAGTTTCTTCCTGGAGCCAGACACCCCAGTTTCTTGATTTTATTTTATTCATATAGGATCAATGCAGTATCAAATGGACAAGTCCGAGGTGATAGTTACAGTGAAGGCTGCCTGGGCCAAACAGGTAAAGAGATGCAAACAACATTTTACCATACATGTTTACATCCTGAAAATGAGGATTCTAAATGTGAGGGCCATTGTCTCTTTCATGTCAGGGATGGAGTTGTAGCTAGAATATATGGTAAAAATAGCGTTTGGTCAAAGTTGCCTATTGAATATATAACCCTGTGCAATAATATGTAGATATAAATGTATGTGGTGTACAGTAGAGAATAGTATATAATAAGGAATACATGGACAGAATAGAATTTATAGTACTTTAAACTATACCAAATAAATTTTTTCTTCCTTTTTTTGCCAACCTTTGGTTGAATTAGCGTATCAGAAATTCACAGTTGATGAGATTCTACTGTATTGGGGGGATTTTTATCATTGTCATTGTTCAGGAATATTTAAAAAGTTTCTGAGTATCAGAGAAAATTTGCTTATCTTTGAATAGTTCAGAATCATAGAATTTTAGTGCTTCTGTTCGCCCGGGCCCTTCCTTCTCAATGAGATCACTCACATTCTCTGGGCTCCATGGCTGTGTGCCCGAGAAAGACAGAACAGGATGCACGTAGCACGGCTTACTTGAAGATTTGATGGGTCAGAGTTTAAGCAATTTAAATTGTAAATTTAAAAATTATATCTTTACAAAAATAAACCTTGATGTAGGCAAATTTCAAGAGTTTTGTTTTGTTGTTTTTTTTTTAATGAAACCAGAGAAATTCTGTAGGCCACCTTGGTCTGTGTTCTCAGATTCTCCTCTGAGAATCTCCTCTTTTTAGATGAACTTAAGAAGAAGGAGAGATATAGAAACACTGATCTCTAACCTTGTACACTCTAAAAGAATAGATGAATGTTAACAGTTAGTGTTGATAATAGTAAGCCAACAATAGCAAGAGCCAGGACTAAAATATGGTTGTCATATCTCTAATTAAAACTTTTTAGTTAGTCTAACATAGCTTTGGAGGTCCAGAGCCAGTTGTATTTATTTTAATATCATGACTTACAAGTAATGGCTTTTATTTTCTCAGAGCTAGTGTTTTATGTTTTTGGCACAAAATCAGAAATTAATATATAACATTCTATTTGCTATGCTTTATTGAGCTGGGCAGTGTTTTTATTAAAATGTGTTCATGCTAATTAAATAAAGAAACTCATTTATCTCTAATGACTCCATTTATTTTATAGCAAATTGTGATAAATTATAAATAAATATTTAAAAGTAGATTGTCCTCCTCTATTAACATAATTATACTGTACCTTCCTAAGTGCCAGCTGCAGTAACTTTGAATTTACTTTGCTACCTGAGTTCGCTGAAAGTGAAATATGATAGCTTTTAGTTTCATATATCACTGAATGTGAATTTTTTTAGTGTATCTATAGAGTTACTGTTTGAAAATACTCTCAGAGGACTTTAAATTTTGGAGTACTGTTTCTAAAAATAAGTAGAGAACGAACCTCTAAATAATGTAAAACATATTTTGTGAGATGTTTTATAAAAAGATTGAGTATAGTTTTTTGTTTGTTTGTTTTAATGTAGGTAGTTGAGGAAAGCAAATAAATGCCCTTAGAATAATACAGACCAACTGACAAGAAAAAGGCCGACATCTGCATGAATGAAGGATAGTTAACACATCTGCCATCATACTAATTTTAGACTTTACTGGCAATATGCATGTTTTCATTTGGGTGTTTGTTTTCTTTTTGAAAGAGTTAATTGTGCTGGCTGAGGAACAATTCTGGTAAAGTGTTACTTCTTTTAAGGTGCTCGCATTTGGCTGTTCATTGGTTTCATGTTGGCCTTTGGATCTCTGATTGCATCTATGTGGATTCTCTTTGGAGGTTATGTTGTTAAAGGTAAGAGAAAATACAGTTTACATTTTATTTCAATGGAATACTGAATTTTACGATAAAGTTGGTTATTTTAGAACAAAGATATTTTGTTTGTTTGTTTTTCTCATATAAATAGGCTATTATGCCAGGGAAATCCTCCACCCTGAATCAGTATTTTTGGTTTTTGTATTTTTAATATCCCTTTCTTCTGTATTTTTTCTTCTGATTTGGAACCTGGAATTGACAGGGCACATTTCCAAATCTGGCTTCTCTTTGGCTTCCAAATCCTCAAGCAGAATATATATGTTCTGTCGTTATTTGGCAAGTTTTAACTTGCTGAATAATATCCATCCAAACTAACATCCTGGAATTGAAATTTATTCAGTTAAGCCTCCCTGGTAATATGACGTGATCTCCTTTTAGATAGAAAAATAAATTAACATTCAGTTTGCATCTGCAGTGTCAGGTCAGTTTGAGGCAGGCTCAAGAGGAAACCTACTCTTAGGTCCCTAGCTGAAATTTTGCCGTGAGGGATTTTAAGTTTTTTGTGTTTTTTCTCTTGTTTATGTAATTTACTATGAAAGCCATATTACCAAAAATGTGGGAAATAGAAGAAAAAGATACTAAAATAATCCCACCACTCTTAAATATTTGGGTATATTTCTTTTTTCTTACGTTTATGTAGTTACAGTCACAGCATAAATAAAGTTTTGAACCCTGCTTTTTGCATTTATCATGATATCATAAGTAGTTTTCTTGCTGCTACAGAATCTTTATCATCATCATTATAAAACAAAAACATTCCTTTTCTTTACTGATCATCTGAATTGCGTGATACTTATTCATGATAGAAAATTGAGAATACAAAATAATTCAAAGAAGAAAATTAAATTCCTGATAATTCTTCTTTCCCAGATACAACACTATTAATACAGGTACCCCCTTTTGTAGGAGTGTCTTCATCTAAAATTTTAGGTTATTTTCCTAAAAGCTTCTAGAGTAAAGTAGCATAAGGTTATGCTTCTAGAATTATTAGCAGAAGATTAATAATTTTACAAAGTTGCCTTAGCAACTTTTTGAGCCAGTCTCATGGTAATAGTTAAAGTAAAGTAGTAGTGAAGGCCTATACAAATCAGCTGTGAGGTTAATCAGAATAACTTAAAACTGTTTTGAGGAAAAGTTGATATTTCATCTATTCATCATGCCTTCATTTGTCATTTAATTAGTAATCGTTAAAAGCCCCAATGTTAGGAAGTTATGAGAATTTATATTTCAGTCTCGGATAAAATCAGAACAAAATGTGCCTCCAGCAGTCTTCCCCATCTTCGTGAATGGCTGCTCCATCTTTCCAGGTATTTAGGCCAAAAACTTTGGGTGGTTAAGGCCTGTGAAAGATGGCACCTCTCCTTGTATCACAGCCAACATCCAATCCGTCAGCAAATCTTGTTGACTCTGCTGACAAAATATATCCTGAATCCAACCACGTTCTCCCCTTTCCAAAGCTTCCACCCTGGTCCCATCCATCACTGTCTGTTGCCTGATTTCCTGAAATAGCCTCCTACTCTTAGTACAGCAGCCAGAGTGCGCCATTAAACTCTGTCAGCTCATGTCCCTTTTCTCATAACCCTCCAGTGGTTTCTCACCTCATTCAGAAAAATCAAAGTCCTTGCTTTGACCTATAAAGTTCCGCTTAGGATAGTCACCCCCTTCAGCCTCCCTCCCTTCTCTGATTTTACCTGCTTTTTTCTCTTGCCCACCTGGCTGTTCCTATTCCTAATATGCCAAGCATGCTGCCCACCTCAGGGTTTTTGCACTTGCTATTACTGCTACTGGAAAGTATCTTTCCCCAGATAGCTGCATGGCTCCTGCCCTCACTTTGGGTCCCTGCTCAAATGTCACCTTCTCATGACGTCTTCCTGGCTACCCTTTCTAAAATGTTAATTTTTCTAAAATGTTAATCATCCGTTAATTTCCTATGCTTGTCATGTTTTATTTTCTCTCCTTACTTGTTTAATTCTGTTGATTGCCTAGCTCCAATGAAGGCAAGAAAAATTCCTTTCCTTACTGCTGTGTCACAGCAGTACCTTGAGCAGTACCTGGCACATCATAGGTACTCATAAATAGTTGATAAATGAACAAAGGAGCTATCACTTAACTAAACCAGTGCTATGCTTTGTCATATGTATTGGCATTTAATACCCAAACCAACCATAGTTCACTGAAAAATCAACTATGGTAGGCAGGAAAGCAGGTATTTGCCAATATGTCTGAAACAAAATGTTTTGGATTCATGTGCCTCTAAATGTTACAATTATTTTTACAGAAAAACCCACAGTCTACCCTGGAATTGCTGTGTTTTTCCAGAATGCCTTCATCTTTTTTGGGTAAGTTTGTTTTGTATTTTTCACCCAATCTTTTTTTGTTCATTCTGGTTTTTTTTTTGTTTGTTGGTTTGTTTGTTTATCAATAGTTTCTTTTATGTCAGTCACTATATTTGGTTGCTTAATTTACCCCTGTCCAGTGCCTCTCCTCCATGTTATTGTCATAAAATATGAAGAATGAGATTAAGAAGGATGCAGGGGTTGGTTTACTGCTGACTTTGGGAACATACATTGATTTAAAACTTGCTGCCCCCTCCTCCTTTAATGAAGAACTGTTATTCATGAAGATTTAGTTACATGACACTGACAATGTTCATTTTACATCTAGATCTCTAGCAGTTGCTTTTTTTGTTTTGTTAGCAGTTGCCTTTTAATGAAAGCCTACTTCAAACCATTTCTCCTCAAAATTTGGTTTCTGGGTACATTTAATAGTTCTTCCTTTCCTTGTTGTCATTACAACTTGTAGGTGAGATGTGAGGTATAGAGGGAAAAAGAGCCCTGAAGTTTTCGATCCTCCTGATGGAATTACAACTTAAAATATTACTAAAACCCCTTGTTCTAGTTTGCTAATGCTGCAGAATGCAAAACACCAGAGATGGGTAGGCTTTTATAAAATGGGGGTTTATTTCACTACACAGTTACAGTCTTAAGGCCATAAAATGTCCAAGGTAACACATCAGCAATCAGGTACCTTCACTGGAGGATGGCCAATGGCATCCAGAAAACCTCTGTTAGCTGGGAAGGCATGTGGCTGGTGTCTGCTCCAAAGTTCTGGTTTCAAAAACGGCTTTCTCCCAGGACGTTCCTTTCCAGGAAGCTTGCTTCTCTTCAAAATGTCACTCACAGCTGCACTCCGTTCCGTCTCTTTGAGTCAGCATGTTTTATATGGCTCCACTGATCAAGGCCCACCCCGAATGGGTGGGGCCACACCTCCATGGGAGTATCCCACCAGGGTCACCTCCCACAGCTGGGTGGGGCACATCTCCATGCAAACAACCTAATCCAAACATTCCAACTTAATCCCCACTATTCTGTCTGCCCCACAAGATTGCACCAAAGAATATGGCTTTTTCTGGGGGATATAATACATTCAAACCGGCACACCCCTAAAAACCTCAATACTTTTATGAATAGTCTTCTCTAATGTTCATTTTTTTCCTGGAAACTTGGACCCTGTCCTTTCCCCCATCCTTATTCCCCCAAAAAACTTTCTTTTTCCTCTGCATCAGGGGTTATTAATTTTGATTCCATGAGTAGGTTTCTGAAGATGGAGAACCACCAGAATTTCCCATATGCAAAAATTGGTGTTTCTTTCTATTTGTTTCTGGGAAGAGAGAGTCTGTGGCTTTCAGCACATTTCCAAAGTTCCTAATCCAAAAATGCTTAAGAAACTGCTACATATTCTAGGACTTTACTTCCCCATCCCTCCCCACCTATCCCAAAAAAATAAAAAAATAAAAAATAAAAAAGCCCCATCTCTGCTAGGGAGATTTACACCCTTGGGAGTCAGATCCCACGTAGCGGGGCAGGCAGTGAGTTCACCCGCCAAGTTGGCTTAGCTAGAGAGAGAGGCCCCATGATCTTTTATGCCTCTGTGTCTTTTGAAATAGTTTCCTCTCCCTGAAACATCTTCCTTCATCATCCCATTAGCTCCTGTTCCTACCAGCCTCCCATTCAGACTCCTACTTATCCATCAAAGCCCATCTCAACTATTACTAGCACTATAAATCTTTTTCTAACACATTCAGGCAGAATTAATTCTATGAGTTTTTGTGCTCCCTTAACATTGTGTGTGTGCATTTTCCCTAATACCACATGTGTCATCAACAAGGTAAGCAAGTTGAGGTTTGAGGACAGGGACTATATCTTATTTGTCTTTGTTGCCCCTGTATCTGTCTCCTAGCACACGAGAACACTCAAAAAAGAGTTTGTTAAATGAATATAATAAAACCAGACATATAATGGTTACATTCTGAATATTGGTTAACTTTTATAAAGTGACATTTGTCTCCACTACTCAGACTTAACATCTGAGTTGTGAAGAAGCTGGTGGTAAATAGCGCAGTTGAACATGAAGGATATAATGGAAGAATTCACTACCTTAGTTGGTTTCTGTTTTGATACATTCCATGATTGTTTTCATACAACTTATCAGTTATTCTTTGTTGCTAGTTCCCCACCATTCTCAAAATCTCACACATTCTTTCTTTTCCCAAACTTCAGGTAGTCATGTGATATTTCTTGTTTTATTCACAGAGGACTGGTTTTTAAGTTTGGCCGCACTGAAGACTTATGGCAATGAAAACATCTGATTTCCTACAGAACAGCAGCCTTGCATGGGTTTTTTACTGCTCACTCCCAATCTTTTGTAATGTCATTTTCTAAACTTATTTCTGGGTGTAGTCTCAGCTTAAAGTTGTGTAATACTAAAATCATGAGAACTCTTTAAACAACAAAAAAACTATTGTGGTATGCACTTGATTAACTTACAAAATGTTAAAGGAAACTACTTCACATGATTTATTTTTTATCAAGTTTTATCATGGTATAATTTGTAAAAATAAAAATTACAAAATAAATTTATGGATACATCTATTAAAGTATTTGTCATATCTGAGATCCAAAACTGCAACCAAAGTGCCCTGAAGATTTAATATATGTATTTACATGTGGCATCTTTTGGGTCAAACGCTAAATTAAATTAAAAACTATTCAGTGGTCAGAATTATTTCTCATTATATTTTGTGTTTGGCTTTTATGAGTTTGCCAAAAATTCTGTAAACATTTCATTGTAAATAGCTATTGAGGATTTCCCAAAAGGGGAGTGAGCATGTTGGAAGAGAGAAGCCCCGTGATCTAGCCCCCAGGCTCCTCACGTCCCTTCTGTGGGGATCTCTCCCACTGTGACCCTGATTCTCTGGGTGTGACTGCCGGGACACTTGGTCCTGGTGGGATGCTGACAGTCACGTCTACCACTGAAAGAAAGGAAAAGAATAGGGACTTGGCATTCCAGTCCATTACTCTGGTGACAATTTTTTTTTTTTTTTTTTTTGATCTTATAATAGATTGGATTCCATGTTTCATTTTATCTCTTTTTAGAAGACCGAACAATAGATTGGATTCCATGTTTCATTTTATCTCTTTTTAGAAGACCGAACCACTAAGCTCATGATAGACCAGCAAGGTCAATTATAATTACAAACATTAACTACTGGTAATTCTCATGGTCTGTTGTTCTCAGCAACTCTGTTATCTACCACCCAGGCTCCCCAACTTGGCAAAATGGGAATTTTTTTTTTTTTTAATGAACTTGCTAACTGTGGGATAAATGTTCTTCATTTATGTTTATGAAGTGATTCCTTTCCTAAATGTTTCTACAGTTACTCCTTCATTAAACACAAAATCTCTCTTAGGTGATTTAAATTTGTAGTACTCTCTTCCGTGTCAGCCATCATTATCCACCAATAAGAACTATCTTTGATGGACCTTTTGAATATTGTCTGGTCATCAGGACGCTACTCAAAGAAGTGACTGTTTTGCTGTCCTTCCACAGCATATCACTCCTGGTGAATTTTTAGATCCACAGATGTGAAAACTGGAGGTGATCTTAGAGGTTGAGTCTCTTTTCACAGATGAGGAATCCCAGACCACAGAAATTTAAATTATTTTCTCAGGGCCAAAGATCTAGATATTTAATACAAAAGCAGTGTATCTCCTATTCCACAATTGACCATGACATCTTCCCCCACTCCTAGTGCAATTCAGAAAGTGCTCAGAGAATGCAAACTGCCTTGTAAAACTGCTAGAATAAAAGCATAATGTCTGCAAGGGCTAAATATAAGCAAGTTCTTAATTTCTATTTTGTATTACCTGCTCTGCTGATGTAGACAAGAGTTAATTGGGTAGCACACTTTATTAAGCATGAAAAAGAAACTAAAGAATTGTAAATAAAATTGAACCAAACCTTAGTTATCGGTCTGCACCCAAGAAAATATTAATTGCACCATCTTTAATGAAAACAAACATCTATTTAAGACTAATAAATTACCACTTAAAAAAACAAGTTTGTAGTCTTTTATTTTTTAACATCAAATTTTTTATGGGGACATTAACTTTTTTTAAAGCAATTTTATAGAGATTAATATCAAATTTATCTTGCTTTAACAAGTGTCACATACAAAAAAAAGGGAAACAGCAAAATAAAGTTGTCTTGTTTTTGAACAGGCCTCCTTTTTCTTAGGTTCTTTTGCTTAAAATCCAGCAGCCAAATGAGGAAACTGTAAAAGCAAAGCAAACATTTTTTTACAGATGAACCCTTTTACTCTTAAAATTTGTATACATACTGATTCTGGCTTGATCTTTTTTTTTTTTTTTCCTGATACATGAACTTTTTATTCAGGGCTTACATGACGGCTCTCTCAGGCTGGGCAGGCATCGCATTCGCAGGGAAGACAACCAAGCGATACAAAGAGGACAGAAAGCCTTTTATAAGGGTTTAAGACAAAGACCTTCCTAAGGGTGGGGGAGCATAGATGCAGGAACAGATCACTCTGACCTGAGAGGTGGTACAGGAAGGACTAGAATAACACTTGAACAATTACATTTTGCTCTTTTTGTGAGACTAAGAACCTCTCACCTCCTGTCTGTCTTGATCTTTTGAAACAAACTTATGTTGACCTAAATGTCATCTCATCACACAAAGACCTGAGAGGTTCTTTCATAAAATCTGAGTTGGAAGAGATCGTGGATAGCTCATTTCGTATAGACCTTTCATGGATCATTGATAAATAGTTCTCTAGCTTCTGTTTGAACACTTCCAGTGATGGGGAACTCATTAACATATGAAGTAGCTCATTCTATTTTGCAGACAGTTCAAATTGTCAGAAATGTATATTGTGTCACCTGCTGGGCCTAATTAAATTCTCTGGCAAAGCATAGAAAAAAAATATTTTTCCTCTTCCACGTGACAGTCTTTCAAGTGTTGGAGATTCTTAGTTCCCCTTTGGGTCTTCTGTTCCATAAGTTGAATATTTGCTGAGTTCTGCAGTTATGCGTATTAGAGTCCAACATCACTGCATTTTGAATAACCTTGGGTCACAGAATTCTAGAACTGGAAATCAGGATAGCTAACACTTACGGGGTGTTTTCTAGGGATAAGTGTGCTAACATTTTACATACATTATCTCCCTAAATCCTCACAAGAACCCAGTAAGAGTTATTATCCCATTTCAGAGAGGGAGGCTGAGGCTCTGCAAGGTGCAGAGCTGGAAGTGGTAGAGCCCAGATCTGTCTGACTCGAGAGAACATGCTCTTAGAATGTGAAGAGTTGATCTCATTTTATGGAGGAAGAAACTGCCCAGAAAAGTAAAGTGATCTGCCCGGCCCCTGGCCTGCCACTCGGTGATCCAGGGCAAGAACTCAGATCTGCGTTCCAGAACGATGCTCTGTCAGCAGGTCCTCACTGAGGAGTCACTGGCAGGCTCCCAGTCTGTTTTCCTACTTTACTTTAAAAGCTGGCACTCTTCATTTTGGTTACAAGCATTTATTGGACCCTTACTGTGTGTCCAGAACATTTATTTTAAATCAGAAGCAAGGGTGATACCAATGTGACAAGGCCAGGTTTTAAGCACTTTGCATAAACAGTAAAAGGAACTCAACACATTTTGCTGTGTTTTTATGCCAAAACTGTAGTGGTGTTTATATTTCTTGGCAATAAAATCATTTTCAAAATAAACTGCCAATACTTGGTTCAGAAGCCAATGGATGATCTTCAGCATATTGCAGTCATTTCAGAATCCATCCTACATGCTAAATTGTACCATTCTACTTAACTGTAAGACATTCATTTTTTGCATTGTTCCCCCCCTCAAACCTTTGTGCGCGTCCATTTGCCTGTAGGATGAAATTCAAGTGGTTCTAGGCCACCTTTCGGACTCTCTTCACAGATGCTGCCAAGCCAGGTTACTTTATGCCTCTTTTGTTCTCGCTCAGTCTTTCCCTTACTTGGAATGCCTTTCCCCTTCCTGTCCCTTTGCCAAATCCAACACAGTTCTAAGCCCTATTTTCCCTCACCTCTCCAACCCCATGATCTCGCTCTCCTCTGAATTTTGCTAACAGCTACTACCAAGATTACTTATTTAATACTTAATAGAGCCGTGCACATATAAAGATCCAGCCCTCCTAACTTAAGTCGTGAAACCCCTAGTTTCTGTTTCCACTCCATGCAATACCCAGCACAGTGGCTTACCCACAGGAGACTCAAAATAAAAGTGTCTCGCTTAATTTCAGAAAGGTTACTTGTGGAATTAATTTTAAAAGGAGAACATCAGTGGGTCCTTGTGCATGAAGTAATATCCATCGTTTATTAAATTGAAATCAAGTGTTGGAAACACGTTATATTTTTAGTGAAGGCACAAGACACATGAAAAGTTGTGTTATAAGCTGAATTTTTAATAAAGTCTCTGGGTTAGGATCATTGTAAATTACAGGGAAATAGAGGATTAGTATATCCAGCAACTTGAGACCTAGAACTAGGTTTTATTTCGATTTATCTCCCCAGCACTCAGCAGAATGCTTGGCCCATATTAAATAATACTATTTAGTGGAATGAATTAGTGAATGAATGAGTGAACTTTAACAGACCATCCAAGAATGAGATGGCTGCCCTTAGAGAGTGGTGAGGGGTCCATTCCAGGAAGTGCCAGGCATAATCTGGGCAACCAGCGAAGGAATGCTTGAACTAGCTTTAAAATCCCATCCAACCCTGGCAGTCTAATTCTATGAAAAGCAATAAGGTGATTCAATAAAGTTAAAAATGTCTTTTTGGATGGTTTACAAAGAAAAAAAATCACCCCTGGATTTATCAGCTTTGTAAATTTGAATTCTTACCTCTCTAATGGATTTTCAGCTTTTCAAATACAAGCCATAAATGGTATATTACTGAGTAAATGGTTCTACTCAGCTGCAAGAAAATGTCAGAAGACTGGGGGTGGCAGGAGCAGATAACTGTTCTCCAGTAGCTGCCCACAACACACACACACCTGCTGAGTCTTCAGAGCCAAGCTGGTATCAATTCAAATTCCTCTTGTTCCATTTGCCAGCTCTAAATTGGACAAGTTACTTAATCTCTATAGGCCTCAATTTCCTCTTCCATAAGATGGGGATACTTAGTCACATGCAGAGTTGTGAGGATAAAATCAGACAATGTTGAAAAGCATCTAGCACAAAATTGGAAACAGTAGGCGAGCAATAAATGATAGCTATTATTCCTACACTTATTCCCTTGTGGGTGGCTAAACCCCTAGTAATAAATTTTCACATTCTCGTGACGGATGGCATTTTTAGAGTGCCATTACATATATTATCACCTCATTTGATATTCAAAGCAACCTTGTGAAGTAGAGCAAAGATTATTTTTATTTTGCCACTGAGAGGTCAAGGGCCTTGCCTAAGTAATACAATGCAGATTGATGCCTGGAATCCAGGTCTTCTCATTCCAAGTCTACACTCATTCTATTTCACCTGCTGCTGCCGTGGGTAGTTTTAGGTGCGGTTCCTTGGATTTCTTCATTTGTTCAGCGAATAGTCACTGTACCTCAAATATTTGAAGCAGATATTTGTCCTGTTTGCGGTATCCCTGGTTAATTAGTATAGTGCTTGGTATATAGTAATTGCTCAATAAACACTTGTGGAATGAATGAATGGATACAGTCAGTTTCAGAGTCCTTTCACTAGATAACCCTGCTTCAGCTAAAGGGGCTAGAATACTCGGAGTGGGCTGGGTCTGGAAGACAATGGCTATTAGAAGTCAAGAGCTGACAGCTTTAGAGTGAAGCTACTACAAGACGAGGCAGGTTACTCCAACAATATGAATGAATCTCAGAAATAATTACGCTTAGTGAAAGAAGCCAGGAAAAGAAAGAATGCATACTGTGTGATTCCATTTCCATACAATTCTAGAGAACACCAACTAATTTATAATGGTGGAAAGCACTTCAATAGTTGCCTGGGGATGGGATGGGGAGTGGTGCAGGGAAGGAGGGGTTACAAAACGGCACGAGGAAACTTTCAGGGGTGATGAATATGTTCATTATCTTGATTATAGTGATGGTTTTACAGGTGTATACATTTGTCAAAACATACCTAATTGTACACTTAAAATATGTACGTTTATTGTATGTCAGTTAGATCTCGATAAAGCTAGTAAAAGAAGAGGAGGCAAGTTCTCTCTCCTTTACCACTAGAGGCACATATGCCCAGGCCCATAGCAAGGCTGGTTCTCTGTCCCTTAAGTGATCGATATCTTGGCATGCTGGACAGAGCAAGGATTGACAGACTCCTGATGCTGGGCACCGGCCTGACCTCTGTTGCCGATACTGAATACCTGCTTGCCCAGCCTACCCACCGCAACACTGGGAAGATTACCTAAGGTTGCACACATCAGAGTGCTTTGTGAACCATGAGGGAGGGCAGCAGGGCGGCAGTGAATGAGCACTGACCTTCCATCTAGTCGAGCCATGATGACAAACATGACAATGTAACACAGAGACTCTGAGCAGCAGCTGAGTTGTTTGAGCTCTGTCTCTTCACTAAATGACCCCCAGACTCCTATTTTACAAGTTTTCTTGCTTCCACTACTTATAACTTCTCAGCATTGTGTTCTAGATTCACCTCTGCCCCTCACTCACTTTGAGCTCTTGGACATGTCATTTCTCCCCTCTGAGCATCTGTCAAATGAGAGGAAAGGACTCGATGGCCCCTGCAGTTCCTTCTGGCTCTTACATTGCAGGATTTGATCATCTTCATTTCGAACCATTTACCCACTTTGATGCCTCCAGATGGAGAGGGAAAGTGTGGCCAGTGGCAGTTCTCTCATCCCTGACCCTCAGTGACCTCAAGGCATCAGGGAAATGGTAACCGTTGCCCATCTGCCCAACCCCCTATCAACACATACATACATCCATACACACACACACTGACATACACATACATGAGCATCATGGATTAGCTCTTCCCCAATGCCCTTTACTTCATTTTTTGTTTCTTTCATTTTTGTTTTGTCTTACTCTCACAAACACCAAGATAACACCCATAATTAGATATCTTTTAAAGTTCCTGCACTCAGAGTATATGATGTCAGTAGATTAAAAGTCTTACCTTCCAGAAAGCTTGGTCATCAAAATATTTAGTCACATCAGGTGCTTTCCATATTTTGAGACTTAGAAGCAAACCTGTTTAAATTTATAATGAAATGTTAAACATTTGGAGCACAGTATTTGTTATCTCAAGATAAATCAAAATATCATGTGTCAACTATAGCATCTCAGCAGAAATCCTTTATGTTCCACTACCAGGAGACAAACTGAAGCACTACCATTCCTTGACCAGCTTAGTTAATTCTATAGACAGCTTCTAAAAGGAACTGGCAGGAGCAATTATCTCCAAAGGATTTAGACTACCCTGAGAGGTATTTGATAGCCACGTATCTGACACCTTTCCCAGGCTGGAGTACTAGGACCCTGTCAGACAATGCCCCCTTTAAAAGCTGATCCATTTAAAACACAAGAGCTACCTTGGACAGGGACTTAAATTCGGTTCCTCAATAGATCAAATAAATATGCCTCGCTGCCGTCACTGGCTCCAATAAATTCCCGGTGACCTCAGCTCAAGATTCCACTTGTATAATTAGAAAGCAGTTTCTAAAAACTTGCTGTTGAGCCTATTCTTTTTCCACTCAGCCTCTGCCCAGGTAGCTTAGCCCTCTGCCTTCCCCCAGCTTCCCAAAGTCCACTGAATTTCCCAAGACACTTTAAGTGAGAACTTACCTTTCACATGAAGCAGCAAAATGCTCTTGCTGGATTTGTCTCTACATTTTTTACGATGATTTGTTCTAACATATTAAACAGTAAGATTAACAAGAGTAGACGTATGCTTAGTGAAATTCTTCTTTCCCTCTTGTAGAGTGTGCCCTTAGCTGACAGCACACCTCATTTAGCTAGAGTTACTGAGGAATGATCTCTGCCTCCCTACGTGAATTTTCCAGAGAGCTGAGGGTTATGCATCACTGACAAAAATTCTTCTAAAATATACTGTTTTCCTGTCTTATGAGACAATAGTGTTTAGATTTGTTTTTTAATCATCCAGGGAAGTTGCTAGGAGCATTCAATTACAAAATGTGCTGTACAACACGGAGAAGTTATAGAACTACTGAGGGCTATTAGCTCATTCTCTCAGCAGCCCACGCTTTTCATGTTCTTGTGTGTGATTTTAGGAATTTCGCAGCTTTCGCTTCAAACTTCACCCAGTAGGCCTTATCCCCTAGAAACCCACAGCACCTCTCTAATCTGCTGATTTCTAATCTGCCGACTTCTAATCTGCCTGAACTGGGAAACCCATAACGATGCTTGCTAGGATTGTTTTTTAAATAAGTATAGACAGGCTCCAAATAAATGCTTAGCTTTTGGGGGTGATTTTAGCTGTTTAGGGGCCTTTTTTACCTTCCATTGTCCAAGTTCTTTTTAATCATCAGCTCTTTAGTGTCAAAAATGTATGACTGTAAATTTTTGGAAACGGTTGGTGGCAATGATAGCACAATATTGTGAATGTAATGAACAGCACTGAATTGTATACGTGAATGTGGTTAAAAGGGGAAATTTTAGGTCGTATGTATGTTACTAGAATAAAATTAAAAGATAAAACATAGGACTGTATAATACAGTGAACCCTCTTGTAAACAATGGGCTATCATTAATAGTACACTTTTAAAAATATTCTTTCATGAATTATAACAAATGTACCACACTAATGGAAGGTGTTAATAATAGGGTGGTATATGGAGGGAAATGCATGTAATGTAAACTGTGGACTCTAACTAATAGCACAATTTTAATATTCTTTCATCAATTGTAACAAAGGCACCACACTGATGCAAAGGATCAACAATAGTGGGGTATAGGGGAACGCTCTATTTTTTACATGATTTTTCTGTAAAACTACAACTTCACTAATTAAAAAATTTTTTTAATGTAAACAGGAAAAGCTATTGGTCTTAAATCTTAAGGGAATTATATTAGTGTCTTTTCCTCTGTTTTCTTTTTTACTCCAGTGAAACATAAGCAAAACCCTCTCAAGTGCTTCCCAAAGCAGGGAACAAGTCAGTTTCACCTGGAAAATACCTGTGGTAATAGTGAGTGGTGGGAGGTGTGGGGTTGCTAGATAAAACACAGGACATCCAGTTAATGTTTAATTAAAAAAATGGGTGCCTTCTATTTTCATTTGCTAAATCTGACAACCCTACCCAGGAGGGTCCTGCCACAGTGAACCCAATGTAAACTTAACAGAAGGAGACATTTTTCTCATGTATTTTGTTAATTTCCTCAAGCTCTGTCCGTCAGGCCAACTGGTACACTAAAACAATACTAGCCGAAATCACTTTAAAATTACCCAGGTATGACATTGTGATTGTGAAAGCCTTGTGGATCACACTCCCTTTATCCAGTGTATGGATGGATGAGTAGAAAAATGGGAACAAAAAACTAAATGAAAAATAGGATGGGGGGGATGATTTGGGTGTTCTTTTTTACTTTTATTTTTTTATTCTTATTTTCACTTTTTTTGGTACAAGGAAGATGTTCAAAAAATAGATTGGGGTGATGAATGCACAACTATATGATGGTACTGTGAACATCTGTACACTTTGGATGATGGTATGGTATGTGAATATATCTCAATAAAATTGAATTTTAAAAAATACATTTAAGGCTACTGACTGTTAAAAATATCCTAACTGATTCATTTCAAAAGCATATATACATGGTGGTCTGGAACTTAAACCAAGCAGTAGGAGAAATCACAACAGAAAATTCCCTTATTTTTACATGAACCCACTTGCCTTCTTAGAACCATATCCAAACTAAGAGTTACACAACCTGTTGTGGTAGCTTGGAGCTTTGCACCCCTGAAAAACTTAATCCATACCTATGGTTGTGGACCCACTGTAAATAAGATCTCTTCTAGATGTCACTTCAGTTAAGGTGTTGCCCAAATGAATCAGGTTGGGCTTTAATCCAGATTACTGGAGTCTTTCATAAGCCAAGTGAAAGTTGGAGAAAAGGAGACAGGCAGCAGACAGAAGCTGGAAGTTAACAGATTCGAGACACCTGGAGAGGCCACCACATGCACTGCCATGTGACAGAAAAGCCAAGGACCAAGGATTGCAGGCAGCCAGCCCCAGAATGCCACCGTCTGCTGGAAGAAAGCATCACCTTGATTTTGGGGTTCTCCTAGCCTCAAAGCTTCACATGAACCAATAAATTCCTGTTGTTTAAGTCAAAAAAAAAAAAAAATTACCCAGGTAACTCCAAAAAGTAACTTGAAGACTTTTTTTAAAGGTGTAAAGAAGCCAAATCCTTTCATTTTACAGAGACGCCAACCGAAGCTCAGAGAGAGTAAAGTGATTTGCCCAGGGTCACACAGCTCATTGGTGTCTGTGATGCCATTCTGTCTTTTATTTGGCGTCTACTCCCTGCTTAGCATCACAATACATGGGTGTCTAACCAAGAGAAGATGTTTGTTTGTAGAACAAATGTGAACAGTTCTGGACAGAATGCAAATTTTGCTTGGCATATAAATAACACCAGCAAATCAGTAATTCCCCAAGATTCTTTGCTCTCCTATCATATGGAGAAGCATACCTCACGCCTCTGTTTAAAGATCTCCAGTGGCTTCCCGTCTCTCGGAATGCTCCGGCCCCCTGTTACGTCTCCGCCCTCAACCTCTGCCCACTCTCCCCCTTGCTCCAACCACCTGAGCCCCACGGACCTCCTGGCGGTTCCCCAAGCATGGAAAGCATGCTCCTGCCTCAGGGCTTTTGCACTTGCTGCTCCCTTTTCATGGAACACTCTTTCCCCAAATAAAGGCGTGGCATGCCTCCCTCCTGTTCTTCACTCAGGTCTCGGCTTAAATATCAACTTGTCAGATAGTCCTTCCCTGACCTCCACCCCCCACCTCTGAAAGAGCACCTGCACACACATCCACAGGCTCTATTTCATTTTTCTTCAGAGTGCTTAGTCCGATCTCACTCAGCATATATTTATTTGCTCCCCGTGGAATGTCAGATCCAGAAGGTCAGGCAATTTGTTTTGTCCACTTCTGTGTCCCTAGTGCCTAAGAGCAGTGCCTGCTCATAGTAGATACTGGATAAGTATTTGTTGAATAAAACAGTATTGTGGAGGCGGGGCAAGATGGCAGACTGGTGAGCTGTATGTTTTAGTTACTCCTCCAGGAAAGTAGGTAAAAAGCCAGGAACTGCGTGGACTGGACACCACAGAGCAATCTGTCTTTGGGCATACTTCATACAACACTCATGAAAACGTGGAACTGCTGAGATCAGCGAAATCTGTAAGTTTTTGCGGCCAGGGGACCCGCGCCCCTCCCTGCCAGGCTCAGTCCCGGGGAAGGAGGGGCTGTCAGCTCCAGGAAGGAGAAGGGAGAATTGCAGTGGCTGCTCTTATCGGAAACTCATTCTACTGATTCAAACTCCAACCATAGATAGACTGAGACAAGACACCAGAGACTCTGAGAGCAGCCAGCCCAGCAGAGAGGAGACAGGCATAGAAAAAAAACAACACGAAAAACTCCAAAATAAAAGCAGAGGATTTTTGGAGTTCTGGTGAACACAGAAAGGGGAAGGGCGGAGATCAGGCCTTGAGGCGCACATGCAAATCCCGAAGCAAGGCTGATCTCTCTGCCCTGTGCACCTTTCCTTAATGGCCCTGGTTGCTTTGTCTATTAGCATTTCAATAACCCATTAGATCTCTGAGGAGGGCCGTTTTTTTTTTTTTTTTTTTTTTTTTAAATCCTTTTTGCTTTTTCTAAAACAATTACTCTAAGAAGCTCAATACAGAAAGCTTCAAAGAATTGAAATTTGGGCACGTCAAGTCAAGAGCAGAACTAAGAGAGCTCTGAGACAAAAGGCAATAATTCAGTGGCTGAGAAAATTCACTAAACAACACAACTTCCCAAGAAAAGGGGGGTGTCCGCTCACAGCCACCATCCTGGTGGACAGGAAACACTCCTGCCCATCGCCAGCCCCATAGCCCAGAGCTGCCCCAGACAACCCAGTGTGACGGAAGTGCTTCAAATAACAGGCACACACCACAAAACTGGGCGTGGACATTAGCCTTCCCTGCAACCTCAGCTGAATGTCCCAGAGCTGGGAAGGGGGAGCAGTGTGAATTAACAGAGCCCCATTCAGCCATCATTTGAGCAGACTGGGAGCCTCCCAACACAGCCCAGCAGCCCAGAACTGCCCTGGGGGGACGGCACTCACCTGTGACATAGCACAGTCATCCCTCAACAGAGGACCCGGGGTGCGCAGCCTGGAAGAGGGGCCCACTTGCAAGTCTCAGGAGCCATACGCCAATACCAAAGACTTGTGGGTCAGTGGCAGAGACAAACTGTGGCAGGACTGAACTGAAGGATTAGACTATTGCAGTAGCTTTAAAACTCTAGGATCATCAGGGAGATTTGATTGTTAGGGCCACCCCCCCTCCCCGACTGCCCAGAAACACGCCCCACATACAGGGCAGGCAACACCAACTACACACGCAAGCTTGGTACACCAATTGGGCCCCACAAGACTCACTCCCCCACTCACCAAAAAGGCTAAGCAGGGGAGAACTGGCTTGTGGAGAACAGGTGGCTCGTGGACGCCACCTGCTGGTTAGTTAGAGAAAGTGTACTCCACGAAGCTGTAGATCTGATAAATTAGAGATAAGGACTTCAACTGGTCTACAAACCCTAAAAGAACCCTATCAAGTTCAGCAAATGCCACGAGGCCAAAAACAACAGAAAATTATAAAGCATATGAAAAAACCAGACGATATGGATAACCCAAGCCCAAGCACCCAAATCAAAAGACCAGAAGAGACACACCTAGAGCAGCTACTCAAAGAACTAAAGATGAACAATGAGACCATAGTACGGGATATGAAGGAAATCAAGAAGACCTTAGAAGAGCATAAAGAAGACATTGCAAGACTAAATAAAAAAATGGATGATCTTATGGAAATTAAAGAAACTGTTGACCAAATTAAAAAGATTCTGGACACTCATAGTACAAGACTAGAGGAAGTTGAACAACGAATCAGTGACCTGGAAGATGACAGAATGGAAAATGAAAGCATAAAAGAAAGAATGGGGAAAAAAAATTGAAAAACTCGAAATGGACCTCAGGGATATGATAGATAATATGAAACGTCCGAATATAAGACTCATTGGTGTCCCAGAAGGGGAAGAAAAGGGTAAAGGTCTAGGAAGAGTATTCAAAGAAATTGTTGGGGAAAACTTCCCAAATCTTCTAAACAACATAAATACACAAATCATAAATGCTCAGCGAACTCCAAATAGAATAAATCCAAAAAAACCCACTCCGAGACATATACTGATCACACTGTCAAACATAGAAGAGAAGGAGCAAGTTCTGAAAGCAGCAAGAGAAAAGCAATTCACCACATACAAAGGAAACAGCATAAGACTAAGTAGTGACTACTCAGCAGCCACCATGGAGGCGAGAAGGCAGTGGCACGATATATTTAAAATTCTGAGTGAGAGGAATTTCCAGCCAAGAATACTTTATCCAGCAAAGCTCTCCTTCAAATTTGAGGGAGAGCTTAAATTTTTCACAGACAAACAAATGCTGAGAGAATTTGCTAACAAGAGACCTGCCCTACTGGAGATACTAAAGGGAGCCCTACAGACAGAGAAACAAAGACAGGACAGAGAGACTTGGAGAAAGGTTCAGTACTAAAGAGATTCGGTATGGGTACAATAAAGGATATTAATAGAGAGAGGGAAAAATATGGCAAACATAATCCAAAGGATAAGATGGCCGATTCAAGAAATGCCTTCACGGTTTTAACGTTGAATGTAAATGGATTAAACTCCCCAATTAAAAGATATAGATTCGCAGAATGGATCAAAAAAAATGAACCATCAATATGTTGCATACAAGAGACTCACCTTAGACACAGGGACACAAAGAAACTGAAAGTGAAAGGATGGAAAAAAATATTTCATGCAAGCTACAGCCAAAAGAAAGCAGGTGTAGCAATATTAATCTCAGATAAAATAGACTTCAAATGCAGGGATGTTTTGAGAGACAAAGAAGGCCACTACATACTAATAAAAGGGGCAATTCAGCAAGAAGAAATAACAATCGTAAATGTCTATGCACCCAATCAAGGTGCCACAAAATACATGAGAGAAACACTGGCAAAACTAAAGGAAGCAATTGATGTTTCCACAATAATTGTGGGAGACTTCAACACATCACTCTCTCCTATAGATAGATCAACCAGACAGAAGACCAATAAGGAAATTGAAAACCTAAACAATCTGATAAATGAATTAGATTTAACAGACATCTACAGGACATTACATCCCAAATCACCAGAATACACATACTTTTCTAGTGCTCACGGAACTTTCTCCAGAATAGATCATATGCTGGGACATAAAACAAGCCTCAATAAATTTAAAAAGATTGAAATTATTCAAAGCACATTCTCTGACCACAATGGAATACAATTAGAAGTCAATAACCATCAGAGACTTAGAAAATTCACAAATACCTGGAGGTTAAACAACACACTCCTAAACAATCAGTGGGTTAAAGAAGAAATAGCAAGAGAAATTGCTAAATATATAGAGACGAATGAAAATGAGAACACAACATACCAAAACCTATGGGATGCAGCAAAAGCAGTGCTAAGGGGGAAATTTATAGCACTAAACGCATATATTAAAAAGGAAGAAAGAGCCAAAATCAAAGAACTAACGGATCAACTGAAGAAGCTAGAAAATGAACAGCAAACCAATCCTAAACCAAGTACAAGAAAAGAAATAACAAGGATTAAAGCAGAAATAAATGACATAGAGAACAAAAAAACAACAGAAAGGATAAATATCACCAAAAGTTGGTTCTTTGAGAAGATCAACAAGATTGACAAGCCCCTAGCTAGACTGACAAAATCAAAAAGAGAGAAGACCCATATAAACAAAATAATGAATGAAAAAGGTGACATAACTGCAGATCCTGAAGAAATTAAAAAAAATTATAAGAGGATATTATGAACAACTGTATGGCAACAAACTGGATAATGTAGAAGAAATGGACAATTTCCTGGAAACATATGAATAACCTAGACTGACCAGAGAAGAAATAGAAGACCTCAACCAACCCATCACAAGCAAAGAGATCCAATCAGTCATCAAAAATCTTCCCACAAATAAATGCCCAGGGCCAGATGGCTTCACAGGGGAATTCTACCAAACTTTCCAGAAAGAACTGACACCAATCTTACTCAAACTCTTTCAAAACATTGAAAAAAATGGAACACTACCTAACTCATTTTATGCAGCTAACATCAATCTAATACCAAAACCAGGCAAAGATGCTACAAAAAAGGAAAACTACCGGCCAATCTCCCTAATGAATATAGATGCAAAAATCCTCAACAAAATACTTGCAAATCGAATCCAAAGACACATTAAAAAAAATCATACACCATGACCAAGTGGGGTTCATTCCAGGCATGCAAGGATGGTTCAACATAAGAAAAACAATCAATGTATTACAACACATTAAAAACTCGAAAGGGAAAAATCAATTGATCATCTCAATAGATGCTGAAAAAGCATTTGACAAAATCCAACATCCCTTTTTGATAAAAACACTTCAAAAGGTAGGAATTGAAGGAAACTTCCTCAACATGATAAAGAGCATATATGAAAAACCCACAGCCAGCATAGTACTCAATGGTGAGAGACTGAAAGCCTTCCCTCTAAGATCAGGAACAAGACAAGGATGCCCGCTGTCACCACTGTTATTCAACATTGTGCTGGAAGTGCTAGCCAGGGCAATCCGGCAAGACAAAGAAATAAAAGGCATCCAAATTGGAAAAGAAGAAGTAAAACTGTCATTGTTTGCAGATGATATGCTCTTATATCTAGAAAACCCTGAGAAATCGACGATACAGCTACTAGAGCTAATAAACAAATTTAGCAAAGTAGCGGGATACAAGATTAATGCACATAAGTCAGTAATGTTTCTATATGCTAGAAATGAACAAACTGAAGAGACACTCAAGAAAAAGATATCATTTTCAATAGCAACTAAAAAAATCAAGTACCTAGGAATAAACTTAACCAAAGATGTAAAAGACCTATACAAAGAAAACTACATAACTCTACTAAAAGAAATAGAAGGGGACCTTAAAAGATGGAAAAATATTCCATGTTCATGGACAGGAAGGCTAAATGTCATTAAGATGTCAATTCTACCCAAACTCATCTACAGATTCAATGCAATCCCAATCAAAATTCCAACAACCTACTTTGCAGACTTGGAAAAGCTAGTTATCAAATTTATTTGGAAAGGGAAGATGCCTCGAATTGCTAAAGACACTCTAAAAAAGAAAAACGAAGTGGGAGGACTTACACTCCCTGACTTTGAAGCTTATTATAAAGCCACAGTTGCCAAAACAGCATGGTACTGGCACAAAGATAGACATATAGATCAATGGAATCGAATTGAGAATTCAGAGATAGACCCTCAGATCTATGGCCGACTGATCTTTGATAAGGCCCCCAAAGTCACCGAACTGAGCCATAATGGTCTTTTCAACAAATGGGGCTGGGAGAGTTGGATATCCATATCCAAAAGAATGAAAGAGGACCCCTACCTCACCCCCTACACAAAAATTAACTCAAAATGGACCAAAGATCTCAATATAAAAGAAAGTACCATAAAACTCCTAGAAGATAATGTAGGAAAACATCTTCAAGACGTTGTATTAGGCGGCCACTTCCTAGACTTTACACCCAAAGCACAAGCAACAAAAGAGAAAATAGATAAATGGGAACTCCTCAAGCTTAGAAGTTTCTGCACCTCAAAGGAATTTCTCAAAAAGGTAAAGAGGCAGCCAACTCAATGGGAAAAAATTTTTGGAAACCATGTATCTGACAAAAGACTGATATCTTGCATATACAAAGAAATCCTACAACTCAATGACAATAGTACAGACAGCCCAATTATAAAATGGGCAAAAGATATGAAAAGACAGTTCTCTGAAGAGGAAATACAAATGGCCAAGAAACACATGAAAAAATGTTCAGCTTCTCTAGCTATTAGAGAGATGCAAATTAAGACCACAATGAGATACCATCTAACACCGGTTAGAATGGCTGCCATTAAACAAACAGGAAACTACAAATGCTGGAGGGGATGTGGAGAAATTGGAACTCTTATTCATTGTTGGTGGGACTGTATAATGGTTCAGCCACTCTGGAAGTCAGTCTGGCAGTTCCTTAGAAAACTAGATACAGAGCTACCATTCGATCCAGCGATTGCACTTCTCGGTATATACCCGGAAGATCGGAAAGCAGTGACACGAACAGATATCTGCACGCCAATGTTCATAGCAGCATTATTCACAACTGCCAAGAGATGGAAACAACCCAAATGTCCTTCAACAGATGAGTGGATAAATAAAATGTGGTATATACACACGATGGAATACTACGCGGCAGTAAGAAGGAACGATCTGGTGAAACATTTGACAACATGGATGAACCTTGAAGACATAATGCTGAGCGAAATAAGCCAGGCACAAAAAGAGAAATATTATATGCTACCACTAATGTGAACTTTGAAAAATGTAAAACAAATGGTTTATAATGTAGAATGTAGGGGAACTAGCAGTAGAGAGCAATTAAGGAAGGGGGAACAATAATCCAAGAAGAACAGATAAGCTATTTAACGTTCTGGGGATGCCCAGAAATGACTATGGTCTGTTAATTTCTGATGGATATAGTAGGAACAAGTTCACTGAAATGTTGCTATATTATGTAACTTTCTTGGGGTAAAGTAGGAACATGTTGGAAGTTAAGCAGTTATCTTAGGTTAGTTGTCTTTTTCTTACTCCCTTGCTATGGTCTCTTTGAAATGTTCTTTTATTGTATGTTTGTTTTCTTTTTAACTTTTTTTTTCATACAGTTGATTTGAAAAAAGAAGGGAAAGTTAAAAAAAAAAAAAAAGAAAGAATAAAGACAAACAAGGAAAAAAAAAAAAAAAAGATGTAGTGCCCCCTTGAGGAGCCTGTGGAGAATGCAGGGGTATTCGCCTACCCCACCTCCATGGTTGTTAACATGACCACAGACATAGGGGACTGGTGGTTTGATGGGTTGAGCCCTCTACCATAAGTTTTACCCTTGGGAAGACGGTTGCTGCAAAGGAGAGGCTAGGCCTCCCTGTATTTGTGCCTAAGAGTCTCCTCCTGAATGCCTCTTTGTTGCTCAGATGTGGCCCTCTCTCTCTGGCTAAGCCAACTTGAAAGGTGAAATCACTGCCCTCCCCCCTACGTGGGATCAGACACCCAGGGAAGTGAATCTCCCTGGCAACGTGGAATATGACTCCCGGGGAGGAATGTAGACCCGGCATCGTGGGATGGAGAACATCTTCTTGACCAAAAGGGGGATGTGAAAGGAAATGAAATAAGCTTCAGTGGCAGAGAGATTCCAAAACGAGCCGAGAGATCACTCTGGTGGGCACTCTTACGCACACCTTAGACAACCTTTTTTAGGTTCTAAAGAATTGGGGTAGCTGGTGGTGGATACCTGAAACTATTAAACTACAACCCAGAACCCATGAATCTCGAAGACAGTTGTATAAAAATGTAGCTTATGAGGGGTGACAGTGGGATTGGGAATGCCATAAGGACCAAACTCCACTTTGTCTAGTTTATGGATGGATGTGTAGAAAAGTAGGGGAAGCAAACAAACAGACAAAGGTACCTAGTGTTCTTTTTTACTTCAATTGCTCTTTTTCACTCTAATTATTATTCTTGTTATTTTTGTGTGTGTGCTAATGAAGGTGTCAGGGATTGATTTAGGTGATGAATGTACAACTATGTAATGGTACTGTAAACAATCGAAAGTACAATTTGTTTTGTATGACTGCGTGGTATGTGAATATATCTCAATAAAATGATGATTAAAAAAAAAAAAACAGTATTGTGAGTATCCTTAGGAAATAAAAAGTAGGCTTTTGGGGGATGGAGGGATGATTTGGGTGTTCTTTTTTACTTTTATTTTTTCTTCTTATTCTGATTCTTTCTGAAGTAAGGAAAATGTTCAAAAATAGACTGAGGTGATGAATGCATAACTATATGATGGTACTGTGAACAGTTGCTTATACACCATGGATGATTCTATGGTATGTGAATATATTTCAACAAAACTGAATTTTTTTTTTTTTAAAAAAAGGATGGTTCAGCAGTCTTCAAATATATCCAGATGAGGAAAGAAATGTTTTATATTCAGATGAAAGAGAATAAATATACCTGAAAACACACACACAAAAAAAGGCAGGCTTTTCGGCATAAGGGTTTCCTTGGCCTTCTGTACAAAATTGAATGAATTCACCAGCTCTGGGCTCAAGAGACTGCAACGTTGCCACTAACCCCTACTTATAATCTCAGGTAAGTCCCTTCTCTTCCCTGTGCCTCAGAGTCCACCTCTGGAGCAGATGGCCTCTGAGGGCCTTTCCAATTCTAAAATTATGTGATTCTGTGATTTTTGTTGTTGTTATTCAAAATTTGAGCCCTTTTTTTGATTCTGTTGGCAGGGAAGGGGGCGGGCCCACACACATCTGGCCACAGGGCAGGGTACACTGTGGACCTGGGCCCAGGCCCTGGGCAATGGCCAAAGGAGAGTGTCTCACACTGACCTGTCAGGAGACCAGATGCCAGACCCGCAGCCATGGCCAGGCTGAGGGCCCCGGCGTCGGTGAGCAGCTGGTAGCCGACCCTAGAAACGACAAAGCAGAGGTGGTGACACATGGGCCCCAGGCTACAGCGACCACCGGGGACAGAAGGAGTGTTTGGGTCATTGTCCAGAGTGATGCTGTAAAGATGGGCCATACTCTCCCCTCCTGCTGCATCCCCCTGTCACTTCCCCACAAAGCTACGCACTATCAGAGGGTGGGCACAGAGGCCAGGACCCTCCCGGGCTTATTTAAGCCTTGGGCCCCGTGGAAAATGAACTAGACCAGGAGTCAGAAAATCCAAGTCCAAGTCCCAGCTTTGTCACTTACTTGCTGAGTGACCCTGGGGCAAGTCACATAACCTCTCAGAGCCCCCCAGTTTCCTCATTAGGAAATTCATGCTGAAGGTTTTATTTAAATCAGGGCAAGCAGGGTACAGCTTAGCTAGCAGACCTACCCCCCCACCTCCAGCCCACCATACGTGAACATACTCCCCCTTCCTCTCTCCTCCAAAGCCACTGCCCCAAGGCTTCATTTTAAACTTAAACTATTAAAGGGGCCATAGGATGCTGGATGTGATTCTCCCAGGTCCCAGCCTGCACTTTGGCACTGCCAGCCCATTCGTTCCAGCACCATGGACAGCTGGATGGAACAAGCCAGTTTCTAAGCATTTTCTGTTCCACCACCAAGACAGGTGGGCAGCTCACATCCCCATGTTGAAGACAAAGAAAGCACAGCTCAGAAACTACCTCTTCTGCAGCCTGGTGGAGAGGACCCACCCTCTTCTGTGTGACCTTTGCCAAGTTAATTCACCTCTCTGTCCTGATTCCTCATTAGACAGTGGGGGAAGTGGTGACAGTACTTACCTCTGGGAGGTGGGACCTCTCTGAGGTCCAGAGAGAGGAAAGGATTTGCCCAGAGTCTCACAGCTATTAAAATGGCGGCTGACAGATCATTGGAGCCCATTACTGAGGTGCCTGGCCTCCCCAAATGAGAGCCTCCTGGCCCCAAGCAGCTCAAGGTGGGATGTCTCACCCACCTAGATCCGAGTCCTATAATTTGCAGCTATGATCGTCTCTGATGTTGCTGCTGGAAAGGACCCAAGTGCTGGAAGAGATCCCAGCCCTCCATGATTTCCCAGAGATGCATCCAAACATCATGAGCTCCTCATCACTGGTTTAAGGAGCTTGCCACCTTTACAGCCAGGTTATAGCTGAGTGACCTTGAGCAGGTCACTCCTCTAAGTATCATTTCTTAGGGAATGATGATACTACTTGCCTCACAGGGTGCTTGTGATGAATAAAAGTGATGATGAGTGTAATATTCTTAGCACACTGCTCAAGACTTAGAAAGCAGTCAGTACAAATGAGCAATTATTATCAGTAACATTATTATTATTTTGACTGTCAGTTCATCCAGAAAAATCTATTCCATGATCCAGAAAAATCTATTCCAGGATCATACCCAAGTCAATCTTTGATTTTTTTGTAAATTACATCCAGAAGATATTTGTACAACCTCCAAGAGGTCATGGCCAGGGCCCTGGAATGCCAAAGTGATCATTGCTGTCTATTGTCTCTGGACCCAGAATATAACCTTGGTCCAGAGGTTCATGCTCCCACCCTTTCTAGGCCTGGATATAAAATGATGGGGTTGAACTGTGCTTAGCACTTCCCTAATGTTAAGATCATTTTCCCCTTAACCACAAAGGGCCTGCCATCAAGTAGAGGATCAATGAAATGCTGATGAATGAATCCTCCCAACAACCCTAGGAGGGAAGCCACTAGCATCTTCATTTCCAATAGGGAGATGGAAGCACAAAGAGGGCAAGGAGCTTGTCCAGCTAGTAAGTAGTGGAACAAGGTTTCAAGACCAGTCTGACTCCACAACACAAACACTTAACCATGACCTAAGCTGCCATCAGTTGGCAAACTCACTCAAAACTGGCCTACATATGATCAACCTGCTCTGTCTGCATGGGGAAGGGTGGGGTGGGTGGGCCAGGACCCTCTGCCTTTGCCCTGCATCTAAGCTGCCCCCTTTAGAAAGATGCGGCTTGGAGAAGTGATAACTCCATACACGGTTGGGGCTGTGCAGAATTGCTGAATCAAGTGGCCGAGGAAGATGTGCTGAGGGCCTACTGGATGCCTGGCCCTGAATGCACCTATCCCAGCGAAGGACTCTGGCCACATTTCCTCCCAGTTGGATGGGGGTTTTAAGGGGAACAGTCAAGTGACCTACTTTGAACTTTTGGTCCAGGTGACCTCAAGCATCGCCAGCACAATGTAGGTGATCCCTCCTAGAAGACCCGGCAAGCCGAAGGTATAGTGCACACTATAGCTGTTCTGAATCCCCGGCACGCGGTTGCAACACATGTAGAGACAAACATAGTTATAAGCATAATTAGAAACATAATTATAAGACAGATACCCCTCTCCCCACCTTTCACAGATCATTGTCATCCAGGGCCACCAAAGGAGGCTGGGTGCCAGGGCTCACCTAAAGAAGTGCTTCTCAGACTTGACTGCACTCACATCCCATGCGAATCTTATTAAAATGCAGATCCGATTTAGTGGGTCTGTGGTGGTGCCTGAGATTCTTCATTTCTAACAAGGTCCCAGGTTATGCCAATCCTGCTGGTCCGTGGACCACACTTTGAGTAGCAAGGGTCTAGCCCAGGTACTACTTTGATATTTGAGGCTGATAATTCTTTGCTGTGGAGGATGTGCTGTGCATTGTCATATGTTTAGTAGCATCCCTGGTTTCTACGCTCTAGATGCCAGTGTCAACCAAAAATTTCCCTTGGAAAGTAAAATCACCCCCAAATTGAGACTCACGGGTCTAGCCCAATTTGAAGTGTCATCTTAAAGTCAACATGGCTGGTTAGAAGAAAAGTCAGAAGAAAAGAATCTGACCACACCTGCAGATTCCCAGTTGAGTGCTCCTTCCACCTTACCACGTTGCTTCCCAGAGGTCCGTAGTCCAATAGGCACAGATACAAATGCAAATGCAAAAACTTGTTCCCTCCTTTAAATCCCCATTGTCTTCAGAATAAAGATCCAGACTTGTCAGCTGGTCCCACCCATGCTTCACCTGAACCCTATGCTTCAGTCATAAGAATGTTTTTGCATTTTCTGATTGAGCCACAGGCTTTTCTCACCATTGAGTCTTTGTACATGCTGTTTCTTCTACCTGAAATAGATTTTCCCACTTGTCCGCCTGGCTAATACTATTTATCTATGGATCTAAACTCCTGTAGGAGTTATCTCACTGTATTCTGTTTGCCAATTTCCCTTGCTAACCTATAGCTTAGGAAGCAAGAGAAGTATTACAACATATGTGTTGAATGAATGAATGAATGAGTGACTTATCTTTGAATAACCCCCTTCCCCATCCCCCAGTGACAGAGTCAAGGAAACTGAGACACAGAGAAAAAGCCATCGATGCTGAGCCTGATGGTAACTTGTTATGCATTCTTTGCCATAGAGGGTACTTCTTCCTTTCATCTCAGGGTTTCAAAGTCAGAGGAGATAAAAGATATTTGTTCCCATTCCAAAGATAAGAAGCAGACTGCCCCATCTTTGTTCAAATCAAACTGTTGGTAAGTTCATCCTTATTTTTGGTTGAATATCCACAGTTATCCAAAATAATCTTCTTGAGCTACCCAAAAGTCTATTGCTTTGTCCTCCACCAAGCCTTCAAACCAATTAAGATTTGTTATCATGTCCCTAAATATTTCTCTTTTAAGTGCATTATGACCAATTGATTAAACAGCCTAATGGAGTGTTCTGGTATGATCAGTACTTGTTGAGTACTGAAGGAAGAAAAATCCATTCACTTAGAAGAAGAACTAAACAATCAGAAGTGGATGTGATCTGGATTTTCAGTCCAGCATCCCCTATTCTGGGTGCTGCCCCTTCTGTCCCCAACCACATGGTTCACTGGCAGCAGCCATATATATACCATGTCCCCAACCTCCCCTCATGCCCCAGATGATCAGTTCAGGGATAGGCATATAATCCATGTTAAGTCAATAAGCCCCTTCTCCAGAGAATTTGTAATTGTGGTCAAGAGATTCCACCTGGCTGTTTCCCTGAAGAGAGGAGCTACATTCCACCGGGTAGACTAGGAGAAAAGGAAGCAGGTCTACAGAGTGAGAATGAAGCAGATATGCAGGAAAAGCAAAGAAACAAGTAGAGCTGGGACTTCCTGGGCTCCCTACAACACTCCAGTCTTTGGTACCAGCCATTCCTGGGTACCAGCAGCACCCCTGACCTTAGGTTCTGTGACACCCCAGTAGGCTTACAAAAAATTCCACCCTTAATGTCCTTAGCTCGAATAGGTTCTGTTGCTTGTCGCTCCCCAGCATTCTAACAAATGCACCATCCAACCTGGGGGTGGGGGGTGGGGAGGGGTCCCTCATCCAGACTTTGAAGCCAACCTGAGAAAGTGCCAACACCTGCCCAAGGCAGCCCATGGCACCACGTCATGGTCCACCAAGGACCACACAACGGCCCACCATGGTCTAAGTCAAAGCAGAGGGTGTTGGTTGCCCAGCTCCTTACCGGCAAGCACTTGGCTCCCGTGATGGAAATCAGCCCAGCCACAAGGCCCAGCACCATGGCAAGGAAAGGATAAGGGATCAGGTGACCCGAGGCACCCATAGCCACGCCTCCTGCTAGCACAGCATTGTGGACATGAGTCTGCAAAGAAATCCTTTGTGGGTGAATGAAGCACAGAGAGGACACCATTGTGCCCAAAGCTAGTCAGCAAGTGGGCAGCAGGGCAACACTGCAATGTCTTCCCTGCTTCACTGATCCTGAAACCATCCCCACCCCCAGCTTGAGACCACAACAATGTCATCAATGGGCTTTTCTTTCCCCCATCTCTCAGGCTCAGGGATCAGTTCCCCGATTGAGATGCATTTAGGGAATCAGGTTGCTCAGCATCCTGGTCACCCCTCACACTAATAAGTGATGTGTTCTTGGGTGTTTAACCTCTCAGAGCCTTGATTATCCCATCAGAAAAATGGAGCTGTGAAGTACGTGCAGAATGTTTAACTATGGTGAACTTAAACTTTGGAAATGGACAGAGGTGGCAGTTGCACCTTATTGTGAGAAAAATTAACACTGAATGCTGTGTGAGCGTGGTGGAAAGGGGAAGTTTAGAGTTATGTATGTCACCAGAAGGAAAGTAGGAGATTAAAAGATGGGAATGTATAACACAGTGAATTTTGAGGTGGACGATGTCCATGATTAACTGTATACATATTAGAAAGTTCTTTCATGAACTAGAATGAATGTATGACACTATTACAAGGAGTTAATAATAGAGGGGTATATGGGGAAAATGTACCTATTGCAAACTATGGACAGGAGTTAACAGCAATATTTTAATATTCTTTCACCAACGGTAACAAATGTACCACACCAATACCATGGGTCAACAATGGGGGGGGGGTAAGGGGTATGGGAGGATTTGGGTTTTATTTCTTAATTTATGGTTTTTTGTTTGTTTGTTTTGTAGTGTCTCGGTTTTATTTATGACTTTTTGGGTTTTTTTTTGGGGGGGGGTTATTCTTATTTCTTTTCTGGAGTAATGAGAATGTTCTAAAATTGATCATGGAGATATATGCCTAACTATGTGATGATACTGTGAGCCAGTGACTCTATACTTTGGATGGTTTATATGGTGTGTGAATATATCTCAAAAACATTGCAAAAATTTTTTCTTAAATGGAGCTGCGATTGTACCTACTTGAGAGAGGAATTGTTAGGATTGAATGAGTTACCACATGTATGGCCCTTAGCATAGTACCTGGCATTTGGCATGAATAATACCCAATAAACATAAGCCATTATTATTGCTTTTATGATTTTTATACTATTATTGGTTAGTTGATGACTACATTACTCCTATGACTGGAACCAGTTCCAATACTGGGACTTGTTCCTGGTCACATCTCAACCAGCCTGTGTTTTTCTTGAAACAGGGCCTTACGTTGCTCTCACCCTCCTCCCCCTGCTCCTCAACTCAAACTAGGTCTTGGAACTTGGGGCTCTGGCAGCAGGTGCTGGGCTTCCCTGACCTGGTGCCCACACCTGCCTCCCCGGATGTCCCCACCTTGTCTGCTCCTAGACTCCCTGTCACCAGGGAGGTCCCCTGTGGGGACACCCACCTCGCCTCAGCGCTGGCCTTATACTGTTAACCTGTCATCGTGGCCACATTCTCTCCACTCCAGACCCCGTCGGTCTAGACTTTCCCACCACTTCTGGTTGGTTGATCCCATGCCCTGATCATTATGGAAAATTGTTTTGCCTTTGGTTCTACCCTCTCATCCATCACTCCCCACCAAAACTCACATACACAGTCCCCCCGCTATCTTAATAAAGAATAAGCCTATTGCTCACTCTACACTAAGAACTTAAATGAATTATCTCTTAATTCCCACTTTATGGATGAGGTAGTTGATGCTCAAAAGTTTAATTGGCTTAACTAATGTCACATAGCCAGTGTAACATACTTCTTAACCTCTGATTCTGATAATTCCATTATTGAAATTTCTTGGGGGAATTGGGGAGACTGACTAATTCTACTCCTGTTCTTTTCCTCTGACTCTTACTTATGGTGGCTGAGTTTTGTAACTAGGTCTATTTGATGCCAAAGCTCATGATTTAAATGCTCCCCTTGAGAGCCTTTGGTCATTTCATAGTTTCCTAAGTTCCAGGGCCCATTTTGACAACGCAGGGCCCTTCCTGATGCTCCAGGGCTCTGCGGAAAAGGCTCCAGCGTTGGGGCTGGGGCCGGAGGCTGAGAGGGGGACATGTGTATGTGTGTCAGGCCTAGAGGACCCAAGTGCTGCCCAAGGGCCAGCCGCCCTGGGCCCCCTCCTCACCATGTCAATCTTCCCTCGGGGGTGCACCAAGGCCGACACTGAGATGGCTGTCACCGCACTGACCGCAAGCGCATAGTAGGTGTTGAACACGGCATGTTTCCTTTCACTTTGAGTGTCCAGCAGAGCGGAATTGAAACTTGGCCAGAACGTCCACAGGAAGAGGGTGCCTGGGGACCAGAGAAAATCAAGGCCCAGAGCCACCACTCCTGCCCCAAAGCCTGCACCTCTAGGGGGCTGCAAATGGAAGAATCTGGGAGCTGGAGAGCCTCAATTTGGTCACTCTCTAAGCTATGTGACTTTGGGCAAGTCACGTGTCCTCTCCAAATTCTCAAATTGGTAGGGACTTGAGACATATTTTACAGACAAGGAAACTAAAACCCAGAGAATCGAAATCCCCCAAACCCAAGCCTCCTGACACTAGTCTGAGATGGATAAGTGCTTATTTTAAAAAATTAGTGTGCTTCATTAATTCAGCCCCATGGCCTGAGATCCACTCACCTGCTGTAAAGCTTGCATCCTTATTTTCTCTAAGCTTCTCTTAGGAGCTGAAGTTTATCATTTCCACTGAGGCTTTTCAATATACAGCATTATTGTTATTCTCTTCCTACCCCACCCCTGCTCCTTCCTCTACTCCCAGTTTCCACTTTCTTCCCTTGTCCAATTCCTTCTTTTCAGTTGAGGACAAAAGGATTGGATAAACTTTTTAAACTCAAATGTAATGAGTCTCTCCTCTCCTTTGGATATTAATAAAGAGAAGTCCCTAGAAGGGTCTTCAACATTTAGCAAACACTTCTCCAGAGAATGAGTCAGTAGGGAGGGGTTTCACACACCCAGGGCAGGTTGAGAAAGGACAGAGATTTTCCAGCAGAGCCGTTTTGGAACCTCTTGGCTCAGCCCAGGGATGAGACCACCACAACCCCCACCCTGAACTTACCCAGCATGGCAAACAAACTGGGGCTCGTTGCTATCTGCATTTTCTCTTCCGCTCCTTGGGGCAGAGGCTTTGCGATGCAGAAGGACACACTCACCCCAAAATAGGCTGCAAACACGTGGATGTGCATCATGCTCAAGTGGTTGTCTATCTGCAACAAAACCCAGCAGGAGCAGTGAATGCTGGCAACCTCTGCCCACAGGCAGACCCTTTGCGTTCCTTAAAAAAGTTCTGGTTTTCCTGTAGGAGGTGTGGCTTGAAGGCATAAGACTGGTGTTGGGAGTTTACCCAGCCCAGCAGTTGTTCCCCTTTCAGGACAGCGCTGTGGGGAGCCAGATATTCATTCCAGGGAGGTTGCTGGTTGTCCTTTATCAGTAGCTCCTAAATGATTTCAGCCAAGGTCCTCTAGGGTGGTGCAAAAATCCACAGGGACACGCTCTGCACTGTTTCCTACTTTTTGGCAGAAATTCAGCTTTTTGCATGGAGTGATGAATGATATAAACTTTGCAACATGAAGCAGTCAGACTTCTGGTCATACTAAACTCAAGTCTTTGATATATGCTAGACTCAAGTCTAGATATATTCTAATTTTGTTTTATGAATATCAAGTTTAGTAATCCTTAGTAACTCTCGAGGTGGGCTACTGGTAAAGCCTATCAGCTGTGCCTCTGAAAAATATCCATAAATAGCAGAATTTTTCTACCTCTCCCCACTGACACCACCTTTGTTTAAGCCACCATCGCTACTACCCAAAATTATTGCAATAGCCTCCCCACTGGTCTCCTCATTTCCACACTTGTCCTCCTACTGACTATTCTCCATGCAACAGCCAAAGTGACTGTTAAAACGTAAGTTGGAGCATGCCACTGGTCTGCTCAGAGTTCTCCAGTGGCTGCCACTGCACTCAAAGTCAACGTCAGCATTCTCACTATGGGATCCTCTGTGATTTGCTCGCCCCCTAACCTTCCTGACTTCACCTTCTACTCTCACCCTCCCTTGCTCCACTCCAGGCACAGTGTCCTTCTCTCTCTCTTCCTCCCACCTCAGGGCCTTTGCACTGGCTGTCCCACTGCCTGAAAGGTGCTTACCCCCAGCAGTGGCAAAACAAGGGCAGGGTTAAAGGAGTGGTACAGGCAGTGAGAGGGTGCATCTGTGTGTAGAGAATTTAAGGCAATAATAAGACCAACTAAATTCGGGCTGCTTTTAATTATCTCCGTGGCCTCACAGTTCTAAAGAGCGTTGGTGATAAGCTTCTCCTCCCCAAAGAAGCAGACCACTCCCACTGCCCTGCCCTTTCCAGGCACTCACAAGCCTTTCTCACTCACTTCCTTCAGGCCTTTACTCAAAAATGACTTGCTTGGTGAGGACTTCCCTGGCCACCCTATCAAACGATTTGTTCCCCCTCCCCAATTCTTCATATCTCCTTCCCCATTTTATTTTTTCTCCTTAGCACCTACCATGCTCTAACACGCTATACTGTTTACTATATTGTTTATTAGCAGTCTTCCCCTCTGGAGTGGAAGCTCAATGAGAGTTGTATTTTTCCATTGCCTAGAGGAGTGCCTGGTGCATAATATACATTGAATAAATATTTGTTAATGAATGGTAAGGAGCCCTCAGTCATACATAAAAATTAAAGTCTGTGAAATTCCCTTGTAGGAACCGAAAAGAGTTCATGCACTTTTAATTTCCTCAAGGTCCCCCAGGATTCCTGGAACCACACTTGGGGATCACTAACCTGGAATACTCATTTCTTGAGATGCCTCTACTGAAGAGGCTCTGGTCACTGACTCTGAGTCCCCCTGAGATGTTCCATTGAACAAACCCAGGCTGAACTGGAGTTTTGAGGGCAAGCAATGAACTCTCAAAATCAGCACTAATCCCTCCCCTGAACCAGCTAAACTAGTAAGTCCAAGCTGCAGAGCAGAGAGGAGTTGGCATTGAATTATTGAAGCTTTTGAAAATAAGCATTATTAAGACTGTAGCTAAGGAGGAAAGTGTTTATAGTGCCCCACTCACAGTGAGTTTCCCATCTCTGGGAAGTTCCCCCTCTTCTTGACAGCTCTTGGCAGCCATGCTATTACTGTGTGAACCAGTCTATGAGGCCAACATCATCCTAATACCAAAGCCAGATAAAGGTACTATAAGAAAAGTACAGACCAATATCCCTTATGAAGATAGATGCAAAAATCCTCAACAAAATACTAACAGACCAAATCCAACAGTACATTAAAGAATTAAACACCATGATCAAGTGGGATTTATCCCAGATGTGCAAGGGATTTTTCAACATAAGAAAACCAATTAAGTAACACACCATTTTAACAGAATGAAGGAAAAAAACCACATGGTCATCTCAATTGATGCAGAAAAGGCATTTGACAAAATCTAGCACCTCTCTTGATAAAAACACTTAGAAAACTAGGAATAGAAGGAAATTTCCTCAACATGATTAAGGTCTTGTATGAAAACCCCACAGCTAATTTCATATACAATGGTAAAAGGCTGAAAGCTTTTCCTCTTAGATCAGGAACAAGACAAGCATGCCCAGTGGCACTACTGTTACTCAACATTGTACTGGAAGCCGTAGCTAGAGAAATTAGGCAAGAAAAGAAATAAAAGGCATCCAAATTGGAAAGGAAGAAATAAAACTTTCCCTATTTGCAGATGATGTGATCCTATATACAGAAAATCCTGAAAAATCCACAACAAAGCTCCTAGAGCCAATGAATGATTCAGCAAAGTGGCAAAGTGTAAGATCAACAACCCCAAATCAGTAGTGTTTCTATATACTAGTAATGAACAATCAGAAATTAAGAAAAAAAGATCCATTTACAATAGCAACTAAAAGAATCAAATACCTAGAAATAAATCTAACAATTATGTAAAGAACTTGTACACAGAAAACTACAAACCATTGCTAAAAGAAATTTTTAAAATACCTAAATAAACGGATGGCCACTCCGTGCTCATGAATTGAAAGCCTAAACATTGTTAAGATGTCAGTTTTACCCAAAGTGACTTACAAATTCAACACAATTCCAATCAAAATTCCAACAGCCTTCTTTGCAGAAATGGAAAAGCTAATCATCAAATTTACATGGAAGGGTAATGGGCCCCAGATAGCCAAAGCTATCTTGAAAAGGTAGAACAAACTTGGAGGACTCACACTTTCTGATCTTAAAACTTATTACAAAGCCACAGTAATCAAAAGAGTATAGAACCAGCACAAGGACAGACATATAGACCAATGAAATCTAACTGAGAGTTCAGAAACCCTCACATTTATGGCCAACTGACTTTTTCCCCCAATTTTTAAATTGAGGTAGCATATATAACAAAATTTAACACTTTTACCATGTTTAGAAGTTTCATTCAGTAGCATTAATTACACTTACAGTAGCCAACTGGTTTTTGACATGAGGGCAAAGACAAATTGATTGTTAAAAAAAAGTCTCTTCCTTCAATTAGAGATATGAATGAAGCAGATCTGGTTAAGACCAGGGCAAATCAGGCCAAAGGGTAAAGGATGAAACTGAATGTGTGTTAAAACTTCAACTTCCACATGAGACCAAGTGAAGAAATGTTTATTTGGTGTAGGATCTGTATTTTCTAAACAATATAACTTCTACAGTCAGTTTGTTCAAACACCACAATTACATGGAATTTTGAATAAGAAGTGAGATATGGTAGGTCTGTAGAGGTTAGAGTGAAAAAGCAACACATCCCAAAGTAATTTGGGTGGAGAATAAAAATATATATTCGAGGTCCCCTGAGGAGCTGGGGGAGGATGCGGAGGTGTTGGACTTCCTCACCTGGATTGTTGCTGATGTCTGACAAACGCTGGGGAATGACAGCTTGATGTGCTGAGCCCTCTGTCTTGGGGCTTGCCCCTATGAAGCTTGTTACTGCAAAGGAGAGGCTAAGACTGCTTATAATTGTGCCTAAGAGTCTTCCCTGGAGTGCCTCCTTGTTGCTCAGATGTGGCCCTCTCTCTCTCTCTCTCTCTCTCTCTCTAACTAAGCCACCTTGGCAGATGATCTCACTGCCCTCCCCTATGTGGAACCTGACTCCTAGGGGTGTAAATCTCCCTGGCAACACAGGATATGACTCCCGGGGATGAATCGGGACCTGGCATAGTGAGATTCGGAACATCTTCTTGAGCAAAAGGGGGATGAAAAATGAAAAGAAATAAAGCTTCAGTGGCTGAGAGATTTCAAATGGAGCTGAGAGGTCACTCTGATGGACATTCTTATGCACTATATAGATAACACTTAATACCTGAAACTACCAAACTCCAACCCAGTAGCCTTGACTCTTGAAGATGGTTATATAACATTGTAGATTACAAGGGGTGACAGTGTGCTTGTGAAAACCTTGTGGATCACACTCCTTTTATCCAGTGTACGGATGGATGAGTAGAAAAAATGGGGACAAAAACTAAATGAAAAATAGGGTGGGATGGGGGGTATGGTTTGGGTGTTTTTATTTCTATTTTTTATTCTTATTCTGATTCTTTCTGGTATAAGGAAAATGTTAAAAAAATAGATTGGGGTGATGAATGCACAACTATATGATGGTACTGTGAATAGCTGACTGTACACCATGGACGACTGTATGGTATATGAATATATCTCAACAAAACTGAATTTTTAAAAAAAAGTCTTTTCAACAAATGGTGTTAGGAAAACTGAATCTCCATTTTCAAAAGGTTGAAGGTAGACCAGTATCTCATACCATTTATAAAAATCAACTCAAAATGGATCAAAGACCTAAATATAAGAGGCAGAACTATCAAACTCCTAGAAGAAAAGGTAGGGAAGCATCTTCAGGTCCTTGTATTAGGCAGCATTCTCTCAGATTTTACACCCAAAGTATGAGCAACAAAAGAAAAAAACAGATAAATGGGGCCTCATCAAAGTTAAAAATTTTGCACCTCAAAGGACTTTAATGTGAAAGTTAAATGACAACCTACACAATGGAAAAAATGTTTGGAAATCACATATCCAATAAGGGTTTAATACCCAGAACATATAAAAAAATCCTTTAACTCAACAACAAAAAGACTCAACCCAATTAAAAAATGGGCAAAAGACCTGAACAGATATTTTTCCAAAGAAGATAAACAGATGGCCAAAAAACACATGAAAAGATGCTCAACATCATAGCCATTAGGGAAATGCAAATTAAAACCACAATGAGATACCATTTCACACCCACCAGAATGGCTACTATTTAAAAAAAAGGGAAATACAAGTGTTAGAGAGGATGTGTAAAAATAGGAACACTCATTCATTGTTGGTGGGAAGATAAAATGGTGCAGCCATTGTGGAAGACAGTTTGGCAGTTCCTTAGAAGATTTAGTATTACCAGATGACCCAATAATCCCACCTCTAGGTATATACCAAAAAGAATTGAAAGCAGACTTGAAAAGATATTTGCATACCGATGTTCACAGCAGAATTATTCACAACTGCCAAAAGATGGAAACAATCCAATGTCCATCAACTGATGAATGGATTATCAAAACGTGGTACATACAAACAATGGAATATTACTTAGCCCTAAAAAGGAATGAGTTTCTATTTGGGATGATGGGAGAGTTTGGTCATGGATGATGGTGATGGCAGCACAACTTTGTGAACATAATTTACGGCACTGAATTATATACTTGTGGTTAAAGGGGAAATTTTTAGGTCACATATATGTTACTAGAATAAACATTTTTTAAAAATGGCACACTTGTCAAGGTCATCACTGCCAAATCCAACGGTCAATTCTTGGTCCTCATCTTACTTGACCTCTTAGCAGCTTTTTATCCAGATGACCATGCCCACCTTAAACTCTCTTTACCTGTCTTCCATGACCCTGCCTTCTCCTGGGTTTCCTCCTACCTCTCTGGCTACTTCTTCTCAGTCTCCTTTGCTGATTCTTCCTCACCTCCCCAGCATCTAAAAATCATGGTGCTTCAAGGTTTAGTCCTCAGACTTCTTCACATCGCTATACTCACTGCCTAAGGTGATCTCATCAGATCCCATGGTTTTAAATGCCTTCTATACCCTAACAATTCTCAAATTTACCTCCTAGCCCTGACCTTTCTTCTAGGTTCCAGGCTTATACATTCCCACTCAACATCCCCAGTGGAACACCTAGTATATATCTTCAACCCTCACCCTAACCCTAACCCTACCACATTTAAAACCTAATTCTGGATTTTCCCTCCCAGATTATACTCCATCCCAATGCTACCCAGCTCAGTAAATGCCACTATCATCCACCACCTGCTCAAGATCAAAACCTTGGAGTCATCTATGAACTTTTTCTATTTTTCACACCCCATGTACAATCCATCAGCAAATCCTCAGTTCTGCCTTCAAGATACAACCAGAATCCAGCCTCTCCCCACCACCTTCATGGCTACGTCCCGGTCCAAGCCTGGATTGTTGCAATGATCTTCTCTCTGGTCTCCCTCTGCTTCTGCTCTGGCCCCTTCAGCCTATTCTGAACCCAGCAACCGGGGAGCGTCTTTAAAACAAACATCGGAACACGTCCCTTGTCTGCTCAAAACTCCCAGACGCTCCCCATATTTCTCAGAATAAATCCCAAGTCCTTACTATAGCAAAGAAGCCTCATACTTTTTAAAAAACCATGTATTATATCATTTAATTAATTTGACTATCCTAACAACCCTATCAGATAGTAATGCTATCCTAATATTACAGGTGAAGAAACTGAAGCTGCATGGGGTTAAATTGCCTAGAGTCACATCGGGTTTATGCAGAGCTAGGATACAAACCCCGGTCTTTGACACCACGGCCAGGGCTCTTTCGCCTAAACTATGCTGGGGCTCTGTGCTACTTTGCTGTGTGATCTTAGGCAGTCCCTGCCCTCTCTGGGCATCAGCCTCCTGATCTCACAGATCAGATGAAGATGTCCGGCACTGTGATCACTCAGGGTCTGGACTCTCCATGGGGAGCAGGAAGGCCATTTGGCCTGGCCCTCACTGCCACAGAAGTCTTCGAACTTAGACCTCTGACAGCCTCTCCCGTATGTACAGTTACTGACACACATTGACAAGTTAATGCAACGGGAGGCCCTGGGGATTAATTTAAACATACATATCATAATTATCTTGTGACTAGCACAATCCTGCAGTATCTTATTTTGGAAGTTAAGAACGTTCATTTGCTGTGTTTAAACATTTCGCAGAGGTCACATTTTCATAATTCCATTCAGGCCATCTTCATTTTCTTTAAATTCCAGAAGCTTCACAAAACGGAGGTGGCAGCCCCCCATCCTCTGCCTTCTCACCCCTCCCCACCCTGGGGCCCCCTCCTGGTGATGGGGACTCACGTTGAAGACTAGCCGGCCGGCCATCCTCACGGTGCAGAAGGCCGTCACCTCCACCAGCGCCATCACCGCCAGCTGCACCAAGTTGACCTTCCCCAGGACGGCGCCCGCGGAGATCAGCACCGACATGGAGCTCATGGTGGCCACCCGAATACTGGGGGGGGAGAGGGAGAGAGGATACCAGCCCCTTCTCTCACTCACTCACTCATCCACGCCGTCAGCGCACATTTGTTGAGGCACTGGGCACGCAGCTGATTTCTCCTACATGGGGGCCGAGCGTGCACAGACTGGGGTCTCCTTTCTTCCCCTCCCCCCAACAGGGCGGCATCTACGCCCTGAGAGACTGATCTGCAGCCACTCATCTGTTCTGAGGATGCTCTGCAGTTCTCATACAAGGTCTCACAGTGAGTGAAAGAGGCGGATTGTACCCTCGGGGCGCCCTGCTGGGAGGTGCCAACCCGGAGTCTGCCCGCGAGTCTTCTCGGCTGCCGTCATCACTCCCAGGTGCTCGGTAGAGGGCGCTCTTCCCCCTCCAGCCCCGGCCCCTTCAGTCACCCGCCACCCTCACTGGGGGCCATCGCCTCTCCCCTTCGCCTCCGTGGTGGGGGAAGGAGGCTGGGTTTGGAGGTGGGACAAGCCTGGCTTCCAGTCCCAGCTTTTTCAGCAGTTATTTAACTTAATCTCAACTGTAAAACAAGGATGGTCATAATAATACCTCATGATACTGTTGTGAGGATTAGAAGGGATATTGGTAACTACCCTGACTGGCATAAAGAACTAACTCCATGAATAGAAGCTGGCATTATTAGTACTATCACTGATTCCTTCCTTCCCTTGACAAATGAGTAGTTTCAGTGCCAGGACTTTAGGGGGAAAAACCATTTTGTCCTCAAGGCATTTATGGTCCAGCTGAGGAGACAAGGCTGACACCAGAATATCTGCAATATCATGAGGCTGGAGGGTTCACTGGGGAGAGTGATGGGGAGTGCACTAATCAGGGAAGGCTTCCTGGGGGAGGCAGCACTGAGCCAGACAATCCATAGTGATTAAACCAACCCACTCTTTCCTGGGCTACCTTGCTTTGAGACTTCCTGCTTTTCCTGGGAGTTGATGAGGATGATGCTACAACCACAGAAACACAATGTTAATAACTTTTTAAGCATTATGTATAACATGATTCACTTAAACGTAATCCTCTGAGAAACTCTCTGTAAAGTGGTGCTAGGGTGACATTTATTGCCTCTGTTTTACAGAAAAGGACATTGAGATTAAAAAAGGCACTTTTTTTGGCAATGGCCATACAGCTAGTTGAGGGCAAACATGAGGTTCAAACCCAGTTGGTCTAGAGCCAAAGCCTGTACTCTGGAGCCTGGACACAGCTTCCCCGGTGTTTGTCACCGATGCAATGTCCTGCTTCAGGCTCACGGACTTCAGAAAGAAGGTCAGAGGAGGGGAAAGGATATAGGAAAGGGGTCCTACAATACCAAGAACTATTTAGAATAAGGGGTTACTCAGGGTTTCTTCATGGCTTGCTGTATTATGCCTTTCAAGTGAGTGCTTATTTAATTGACAATGGCATAATTCACAAGGATGTATGCTGCTGGTGGTATTGCAGACCTCAGGGGCCAGTTGGAGTTGAGGAGATGTTGAGACTGTGAACTTCAGTAGCTAGGAATGCAATCTTGGGTCCAGACTTCCTGGGCTGGAATCCTGACTCAGCCACTTTCTGGCTGTGTGTCCTCAGGCAAATTACTTAACCATTCTGTGTCCTAGTGTCATCTGTAAGGAGGAGACACCACCTATGGAGTTGTTGCAAGGCTGAGGTGAGTTAATATATGTAAGGTGCAATAAGGAGGTTGGTTATTGCTATTATCTTTTACGGGGAGCCCTCCTGGATTTTTCAGCATGTTGCAAAAAAATAAAATAAAATAAAATCACACCTCTTAGCAGTTCATTTTCATTTTTGTTCCAAGAACCATTTACTAAGTACTATGAATAAAGCTGAAAACAAAGGAGGACAAAGACAGGCCCTGCCCTGACAGAACTAATGGTCCCTGACTCAAGGCAGAACCAATTAGGTGCCAAGTCACATGTGCAGTTGGGGCCGAGGGAGATGAGGGAGAGCACCCTGTCCACAGGCGCACTGGGCACCACCCATGGACCCGATCAGGAAGGAGTCCATTGTTCAAATGTGAGAAGCCCGTCCCAGCCGGGACACGGCTGAGAGGATCCAAGTGGTAGGGACTGGAGCAGGGAGTTCCCTCAGGCTGAAAATGGCCTTTTTGTCTTCCTGGATCAAGTCAAGAACAAACAGGGACTTTGGGAGGGGAAGGTCACAGGAAGGAAGCAGCCCCGAGATGCCCCAGGCTTGTGACTGTGGGTGCAGGAGGCTGACGGCCTGGTGTGCCCTTACTTCTCTGCCAGGGCACCAGGAACGCCAGGTCAGGGCAACCATGGTCAGACTCCCCCCGAGTCAGTGTCCTTTGTCACTCTCCTTGTGCTTTCTGGGACTCCTGAATCCCTATGGGGATTAGCCCTAGACATTGAAAAAGGAAAATCATGGAGAGTTTGTCTTCAGGGCCAACAGGGAGTTGGCTAGACTGTACCTGCGTCAGCACCACTTTGGAGGGGGCAGGAAGGGTTACAGGGAGTTAAAAGCTTAGAAGCTGCCTCCATTTCTTGGCTGTGTGACCCTAGCCAAGTGACTCACACTCTCTGAGCCTCCATTTCCTTACCTGTGTTCCAGGTTATATTCTGACCCAGAAGGATTAAATAAAATAATGCTTGGGAAGTGCCTGGCTCAGGCCCAGAAGGGTTGACAGGGCCTCAGAGGGGAGAATGGGGTGGCCTTGAGAGGCAACAGGGTCCCCGGAATGCCTACAATGGGATTTGCCATCATTTGGGCCAGATGGAAATTCAGAGTTGGATAAAACCAGAAAACAATTTTTAAGGAAAAATTTTACTAAGCTCTAATAAAATTTTACTATCAAGTGCTAGTGCCTTGTATTAAGTGTACAGCTCGATGGATTTTTATATGTATATCCCAGTGTCACCACCACCCACATTAAAAAAACATTTACTGTACCCCATAAGTGTGGCCCCTCCTAAGCCGATATTCACACTCTTCCCCAGATAACCACTATTCTGACTTCTAGCAATGTGGATTAGTTTTTTGCTAGTTCTTGAGCTTCATATAAATGCATATTAATGGATCCAAGTTAATTAAAGAAAGCAAAGAAATAGATATTTCTTGTCCACCAACATTTGAGGACTGAGTCCTACTTCCTTTTCAAGAAACTGTCTCTCTGGATGTGACTTTTTTCTTTGCTTTTTGCTAATCTCTATTTGTTAATATTTTAATGACCGTATATTGATTGTGCACTTTTGAAATCATAATCCATAATAAAGAAAGGTTCTGGGGAGGAATGTAGGTATGGGTGTCTTGTGAGGCCACAGTAGTAGGGTTGCCATATAAAATACAGGATGCCCAGTTAAAAGTGAATTTCAGATACACAGTGGATAATTTTTTTAGAGTAAGTATGTCCCAAATATTGCCTGATGTCATTGCTAGAAGAAGTGGACAGACATCTCAGGCTTTCTAGAACCTTCCCTTTTGGCCCTCATGCCCTCCAGGACCCAAGAGTGAGCCAGATGCCATCTGATTACCTGGACAGTGTGATGACCATCCTCTGATCCAGGAAGCCCTCCAGCAGGACTGCCCACTGCACCCCGAGGGCCAGTGTGAAGAGGCTGAAGGCCACACTGCTCCAGCTGTGCCTCCGCAAAGAGGAGGTGAGGAAGCCCAAGCCAAAGGCTGCCATGATGATGACATCCTGGAAGACTGCTCCGCGAGAGGTGGAGGAGGAGGAGGAGGAGGAAGAGGAGGAAGCAGACAAGATGAAATTTTGTGTGAAATTAGAGTTTTATAGAATGGCAGCTGGAAGGGACGTTAGAGATCATTTAAGAGCACTTGGTCAAATTGTTTCACTTCTTTGAGCCTCAGTTTTCTCACCTGAATAATGGGAGTAACACATGCCCTCCCCTGCAGGGTTATGGTAAGGATAAAATGAGCTAATACTCGCTAAGCACTTAAAGCAGAGCCTGGCCCATAGGGAGGGCTCAATACATGTAGCAATTATTGTTACATTAAATATAATGCTATGAATGAGTGTAAAGCTTCGGAACCAGAGCTTGGCACCGAGCTGTCATTCAAAACACTGTTGTTATTAGCGATCAGGTAAAACCCCCTGATCCTGCACATGACAAAATAAGAGAGGCTGAGTGACTTGGCCCAGATCACACAGAAAGTTGGGGGTATAAGCAGAAGTTCTGTTGGCAAGAACCAAATTATCTTTGCAGAAAAGGGCTTTTTCCCTTTGCTGTGAGACCAGGTGGGCCAGCAGAAAGCACCGGGGCTATCTGAGTGACCCACACCTGTCCTGGCCTTAGACCATAAGCAAGGGTTGCTGTAACAGGTGAGTGGACACAGAGTAAGAGGCTTACCTGACAGCAAGGAGGTGTCCAACAAAAGGAAAAGGATAAGGTTTTGACTTAGTTCCAGTTTTGAAAAGTGGTTAGCCACTTGGTCTCTAGAACTAGATAAGCCTGGGTTCAAATCAGAGTTCTGACATTTTCAAGCTGTGTGGCCATGACCTAGTTCTTTAACCTCTCTGAGCTTTAATAGCAGCCTACATTTCTTAAGTGTTTATCTTATGCCAACATTGTTTTAATCGCTTTACATGGATTATCTCATTTAATTCTCAAAACAGCCTTTTAAGCTGGGTACTGTTATTATCACCACTTCACAGATATAAAAACCAAGGCACAGAGAAGTTAAGTAACTTGCTCAAAGTGGTAGAGCTGGGATTTAAGCCTAGACATTCGGCTCTGGAAACTGTGCCTTTAATCACCACACTATCTGCCCCTCTGAGTTTTCTCATCTGTTAGACAGGAAAAATAATCGTACCTCCTTCATAGGGTTGCCAGAATCAAATGGAATAATACATGTAAGGACTCAGGAGAGCAGAGGCTATTTTATCAGTAAACACCATGTACAAATGCCCGGTGAGAGATCTTGAAGGCTTTTAAAAAATTTTTCCACCATGGGTAATCATCTCTGAGTTTGGGGAATTTTACTTTTTATATTTTCAGAGTTGTTTAACTTTTCTACAACCAACATGTAGACAATAAACAATTTTTTTTGAAAAAGGAAAAAGCATGGGCTTTGTGTGCAGACAGTTCTGTTTTGATCCCGGCACTATCATTTCCTATCAGGTTGGACCATATTAAATTGCCAGCATTTGGTGGTTTTTGTCCTATAAAGATGGCAATTAATGTGTTTCAGCCTTGTAGCAGTGTGGCCTTGGAGGTTGCCTTGCTTTCCTCATCAACTACATAAGGACAGTTTTACCCCTCTCAAAGGGTATTGTTTGATCTGAAGGAAATAATGTTTTGTCCACATGCTTGATACATTGCCTGGCACAGGGAGAACTCTCAGTAAATAGTGGCTATTCAACATCATCAAGATAATCACATGAATAAGAACTCACTTGCCACCGATCTCCAGCCCCAGCCCTGATACACACGAGGAAGCTCTTATTAGTTGAACTCTCTGATGTCTCAGAAAGCCCCTTTGCTTTACACTTTCCCTTTGAAAAATACTCATGTCCAGGGTCTGGCATACAGGGCTTGAGTGGTTGTTGATGTTCCCAAATCAACCAATCAATATGCCAATACCAGGATGTAGGAGCCACTCCCCCCAATTCACCCTCATATCCCTGCCAGGACCCCTGTCGTGTCTGGGGATTTGTGGAGTGGGTGAGAAGTAGGTGGAAGGAAGGATTCAACAACTCCTTGTACCTTTTCCTCTGACATGGATCAGGGAGAAGGGGTATGAGGGCAATGTTTGGTCTCTTGCTGTACCCTCTTAGGAGTGAGGGTGGGCAGGGACATTTTGTATAGGGATTCCCCTTGAGTTCACTCAAATTCCTTCAGGAGCCAAACAGCAAACGATGTATGTGAAGAGTGCAAAGCATACGAGGGAGTGGTGAGGCCTGTGGCCAGTTGGAGACCACACACCCAGCTTTAGGTATCCAAATTCAGTCTTTTATTTAACACTGTGGTTGAACCAAACACACCTGCTGTTGTGTAGTAACACTGTTCGCCTAAAGTGTAGACTTATTGAAGATTCCATATAGAAGGATGCCCCTTAATGACCCATTTTCCTCCCATTTTACATAAGGGTATCAGAGAGGGCCTGTGACTTCCTCGGGGGTCAGACAGCATACCAGCAGCAGAGCCAAGCTCTGAACTCCCGGTACAGTGCTCTTCCACCAGGCCAGGCCGTCTGTCACGCTTGTTCTCCCTCACCTCCTGAAGGACCTTAGGCAAGGCGCTTGCCCTCTCTGGGCAAGTTTCCCCATCTGCAACACATGCAGGCTGGACTTGATCCACTCCAAGGCCCTTACAGCTCTGGCATATTCTGAGAGGATCAATGGGAGGGTGGGCAGAAGTGGGGCCTTGAAGATTAGGAAGTCAGGGATCCTAGGTAGGGGGCTTGATCAGGCTCAGCCGTGCTTCACCAACAGGATGATGTTTGGGCAGCAGTTTCCCGAGCTGTCGGCAGAGTCCCTTCTCTCCAAACTGGTCAGGAAATAACACCTGATTCAGGCCTCTCTCCGCTTGGCCTGTCTCCCAGCCTCCCAGGGCTCTGGGCCCACACCCACTCCTCCCTATCTCACTACCTGGGCCCCCACTGCAGGGCCACTCCCAGCTCGGGGCACCCCCGTTGTTGGTGCAGCCTCCACCTCCCAAGTCTGCTCTGTACCACGCACCATCCAATAATCAAATGGACTCTAAGGTGTTCAGGGGTGATAAGGATGGGACATGCTACTGCGCTCCAGAGGGGAAGTTTACTGCCTAAGGCAGGAGGGTTTACGAAAGCCCCAAGGCTTGGAAGAAGCATCTGGGAGTCCAGCAGCATGAGATGAGACAAGAAACTATCACTGCAGCGGCAGGCACACCCGTGGTGCCCCCCACATACCAGGCATCGCCCCAAGTGCCTTACAGCCTTAACTCACGTGACCTGTGTACAGGCACTATTTATTATCTCAGTTCTACAGATGGGAAAGGGAGGAGCAGAGAGGAGCTATATCTAGCCCAGGTCACAGGGCAGGATTCAAACCACTGCACCATCCTGCCTCTCCGTACAGCACAAGGTGGATGGGTAAGAGTGTGGGCCTCTGAGTCAGGCTGTTGGGATGCAGCGTGTGGCTCCCCTTCTGCATCCCAGCTTCGCAGTCTGTGAAATGGGGAGGAAACAACAGCAGCTGCTGGGAGGACTGCTAAGCCTGCGGGCTGCTACGTAATTCTGTCTGCACAGTGCTGTTCCTATCACCCCAGCCTGGCCCTACCAGCCACGTCAGTGTGGGCAAGACCCTTGCCCTCTCCAGGCCACTTCATCCACTTGTAAAGGGTTCATTTGGATAATTCTGGTGCCAACCTTCTGACTCCATCCACATGGGCAGGGGTCTCCTCCGGCCTGGCTGCCCCTGAAATCCTCGCTCTGGGCCTCCACCCACCGTTGCCTCTCTCTCTAGCCTATAGACACATCAGCACCAACAGCTCTGAAGCCAGGCCCAGGCTCCGTTCCTCAGGCTCTGGGTTTTACCTCCATGCTATGCTCCCCACCCTTGCTTGGGAAGACCTCTGCAGCCTCCCACCCCCTCCCCCAAACTCTCTACCCCTCCACCCTCACAGCAGTCTGGGAAGAGAACAAGAGATTTCCCCAGGGGCAGCCCAAGCTGAGAAATGGAAGGTGCTAGGGTTGTCTTTCAGTGGCCCTTCTCCCGGATTCTGGGGAGTACAGGGGCACTGGGTGGTACCCCCAGCACAGGCACCCAGGACGGTACCCAGTGTGGCCACCCTAGAGCAGGCTCTGTGTGGTAGGTTGTTACAGTAAGGGTCTCTAATGGATTGAGCTTTCCAGCATGGACCACGTCCACCTGGGTTTGGCCTTATGATTTACTTTGGCCAATGGGACGTTAGTAAACAGATTCAAGCAGAGGCTTGAGAGGAGCCTGTGCACAGGGGCTCGCCCTCTCTGGATGCGGGGACCCCTTCTGCTGCCGTGTGAAGACGTCTGGGCTGGAACCACGTGGTCCAGCTGCTGGCCAGCATCAACTACCCAACGTGTGAATGAGGCCACCGGAGATCATCCCGCCCCAAGCGAGCCTCCAGGCTGTCGGTGCATAAGTGGCCCTAGGGAAACCAATGGAAGAACTGCCCCACTGAGCTCAGCACAAATTGCTGAACCAGACTCATGAATATGAGCAAATTAAGGGGTGGCTATTTTAAGCCACTATGTTTTAGGGTGGTTATGCAGCAGAAGATAACTGACACCCTCTGCTTCCCATAAGCATCTCCCTGGCACCTCAACCCCAAGTCCAGAATCAACATATCATTATTCATTTACCCTCCAAGCTCCCCCTTCCCTGTGCCTTCTGTCCCAGGAACTGGCAACTCCATATGCCAAATCGCACATCTGAAGCCACCCTTGACTCCTCCCTCTTTTTCACCAAGTATAGCTAATTTTATCTCCTAAATCTCTCTTGAATCTGTCTCCTGGCTTCTCCACTGCCCCTGCTTATCTGGCCTCACTGCAGGTCATCCAGACTAGCAGTCATCAGAGCAGGGAACACACACTTCAGAAGATGCTCAAGACATTCCAAAGGGGTTGCTAGAAGAAAATATCAGCACTTCCATTTAAAAATAAGAAAGAAATTTAAGTTTATGGCTGATGAAAGCTAACACTCTGTGTCAGTTTTTATAGGGGTCAATTTTTTTAATCCTTTCAACGACTTTATGAAATAAGTATGATCATCTGACAGAGGTTGAAACCAAGACAGAGAGAGCTTGAGTGATTTGCCCAGGTCTCACGGCTAATAAGTGGCAGAGGCAAAAATTGAACCAAAGAGTCTAGAGCTCTAGCAGTTCTCAAACTTTAGTATGCATTAGAATCACTAAAGTGTGTTAAAACACAGATTGCTGGGCCCCACACCCCAGAGTTTCTCACTCTGGCTTGACTGGGGCCTGAGATTCTATGCTCCTAACAGGTTCCCCAGGGATGCCAAGGATGCTGGTCCAGGCACCACACTTTGAGAACCACTGATCCGGGCTATTCTACTTCTAAAGGTACTTGCAACTCTGCAAGTATTTAATATTCAGATTGACCCAGGAGCCTTTTCTTACTTGCTCAAGTTATCAGACAGCCTTGAGCTCCTGAGGTTTAGAAGGTGACTTGAAGGAATTAGGCCCCAACAAATAAGCTGAGAGGTGTTTCTCCATATTCATTGTATTGCAACTAATGCCAGGGTGTTTTGTTTTGTTTTTTAGCTTTTTATAGAAAATTTCAAACATACACAAAAGCAGAGAGAGTAAGCATGGTAAAGATCCATGTACCCATCTCCCAGCTTTGGTGATTTGACATACAGGACCAATCTTGTTTTTATTATACCTCTCTTTTTTTTTTCCTAGCATAAAGCAAATCCCAGACATCATGTCATTTCATCTGTATATCCTTCAACATGCTTCTCTAACAGATAGGTCTTTAAAAGACCACCATGTATAAAGAACTCTTACAACTCATTAGCAAAAGGACAACTTAATTAAAAACTGAGCAAAGATGGAAACCATATATCTGATAAGGGTTTAATATCCAGAATACAAAAAGAACTCCCGCTTCTCAACAACAACAAAAAACCACCCAATTAAAAAATGGGCCACATAATGAATGCACAACTATATGATGATACTCTGAGCCATTGATTGTATACCTTAGACAGATTATATGGTGTGTGAGTATAGCTCAATAAAACTGCATTTTAAAAAAATGGGCCATAGATTTTAATAGATATTTCTCCAAAGAAGATATTCAGAAGGCCAATGAGCACATGAAAAGATGCTCGACATCATTAGCCATTAGGGAAATACAAATTAAAATTACAATCAGATACCACTTCACACCCACTAAGATGTGTATTATTTTTAAAAAAACTGAAAATAATAAGTGTTGATGAGGATGTGGAGAAATTAGAACCCTTGCTCATTGTTTGTGGGAATGTAAAATGATGTGGAAGACACTTTGGTGGTTCCTCAGAAAGTTAAACATAGAATTTACCACAAGAGCCTGCAATTCCATTCCTAGGTATACATACCTGTGCTAGTTTGGATATATTATGTCCTGCAAAAAGCCATATTCTTTGATGCAATCTTGTGGGGGCAGATGTATTAGTGTTGATTAGATTGGAATCCTTTGATTGAGTGTTTCCATGGAGATGTGACTCAATCAACTGTGAGTGAAATGACTGATTGGATAATTTCCATGGAGATGTTACCCTGCCCATTCAGGGTGGGTGTTAATTGGATCACTGGAGTTGTATAAAGGAATTCATAGACAGAAGGACCTCAGAGCAGCTAAGAGGGACATTTTGGAGAGCAACTGAGAGTGACATTTTGAAAAGGAGCTGCAGCTAAGAGGGGACAAAATGCCCAAGAGCAACATTTTGGAGAATGCCATTTTTTTTTTAATTAAATTCAATTTTATTGAAATACATTCACACACCATACAATCATCCATGGTATACAATCCACTGTCCACAGTATGATAACATAGTTATGCGTTCATCACCACAATCTATCTCTGAACATTTTCCTTACATCAGAAAGAACCAGAACAAGAATAAAACACAAAAGTGAGAAAAAGAACACCCAAATCATCCCCCCATCCCACCCCACCTGTCCTTTAGTTTTTATCCCCATTTCTTCACTCATCCATACACTAGATAAAGGTGGTGTGATCCACAAGGTCTTCACAATCACACTGTCACCCCTTGTAATCTACATTATTATATAATTGTCTTCAGGAGTCCAGACTGCTGGGTTGGAGTTTGGTAGTTTCAGGTTTTTACTTCCAGCTATTCCAATACATTAAAACCTAAAAGGTGTTATCTATATAGTGCATAAGAGTGTCCACCAGAGTGACCTCTCGACTCAATTTGAAATCTCTCAGCCACTGAAACTATTTCATGGAGAACACCATTTTGAAACGCAACCTGGGAGCAAGCAGATGCCAGCCTCCTGCCTTCCCAGCTAAGAGAGGTTTTCCTGATGCCAATAGCTTTTCAATATGGTGCATGCTCGAGAAATGGTATACACAATCAGAAAAGTCTGAAGCCCTGGGGTCTACACTACACTGCGACCTCCACATTGGTCTCCCCGCCTCCAATCACGACCCCCACCCCAGACCCCCACCCCAACCCTATGGTTGATGCCTTACCTTGGACACTTTATGGCCTTAAGACTGTAACTGTGTAACCAAATAAACCCCCTTTATAAAAGCCAATCATTTCTGGTGTTTTGCAAAACAGCAGCATTAGAAAACTGGAACAATACCTAAAAGAATTGAAAGAAGGGACTCGAATAGATACTTTCCATCAATGTATAAATAAATAAAATGTGGCATATCCATACAATGAAAAATTATTCAGCCATATAAAGAAGGAAGTTCCGATACATGCTACAACTTCAATAAACCTCAAAAACATTATGCTAAGAGAAAGAAGCCAGGCACCAAAGGTCACATATTGTATGATTCCACTTACATGAAATATCCAGAATAGGCAAATCCATAGAGACAGAAAGTACATTAGTGGCTGCCGGGGGCTGGGGGCACAGGAGTGGAGTGGGGTGGGGAGTGACTGCTTAATGGGTATGGAGTCTACTTTGGGATTGATGTAAATGTTTGGGAACTAGTTAGAGAAAGTGGGTACACAACATTGTGAATGTACGAAATGTCACTGAATTGTATGCTTTAAAATGGTTAATTTTATGGTATGTGAATTTCACCTCAATCAGAAGAACCCATTGTGCCATTATCACATCTAACAAAATTAATAATTCTTGTATATCATAATATTTGCTCTATATTAGGATTTCCCTGAATATCTCAAAAAAATATCTTTTTAGAATTGGCTGGTTTGAATAACATTGTAGTTTAAACAGACTGAATTAGATTAAGTGGATCAACAGATTAATTCACTTAGTTTTAACTAAACTAATTTGCACAAAATGGACTAATGGTTTAAATAACTCCTGCAAACACACACATGCACACAGATCGAAGGAAAAACAATAATGCAGCACAAGTGAACAAAAAGAAAAGGGCAACAACACTTTACCTCGTGCAAGCTTTTTGTTAGCCACATGACAATCTAATCAGATTTGAATTGCCAGCCAAGACAATTTGAAATTATCAAGAAGTCTCTGAGGAATGGATTTATATCCACTCTTTTGACGATGGACCTTGCTTTGAGACAAACTGATACATTGATGATTATCAATTTGAAAATATTATGTATTTAATTTTTAATATACATTTTTTATTAGAGAAGCTATAGGTTTATAGAAAAATCATGCAGAAAATATAGAGTTCCCACATATCCCCCTACTATGTATTCTATTTGCATCTCATACTTTCAAATTTTCTAATTCATGTGTACATATTATAATGTACAAAATATATTAATGCATTAGTACTTGAGTATAACATATCAATATGGTGCATGTTTGAGAAATGGTATGCACAATCAGAAAAGTCTGAAGCCCTGGGGTCTACACTACACTGGGACCTCCACACTGGTCTCCCCACCTCCAATCACGACCCCCACCCCAGACCCCTCCCCACTCCCACCTCCTGATGTGCACATCCCCTACACCAGCCCTGAAATGGCTTTTTCCAAAACCCAAACCTAAACTCATCACATTTCTGCTTCTTATTAGGTCAATAGAATGAAGATCAAACTCCTTATTCTCCCCAAATTTTGCACCATGCCTTGCCTACTCCTTTATGCTACAGTGACACAGCAAAATTAACCCCAACTCTGTCTAATGCATGCTTGAGCAACACACTCCAGCTCACACATCCTTTACGACAATGGCTCCTGCTGTGCTCTCACTCTAGATGGCCTTTGCTTTTCACTTGGTTAACTCCTAGTGAGCCTTCAAGACCCGGTTGGGCAGTCACCTCCCTCCAGAAACCTTTCCTGACACCATCATCTCCTCCCTCCACTCCCCTGCCTGGGTTGTGGGCCCCTCTCTGGGCTTCCACACAACATATCAGAGGACACTTCATACCTATCTTAGCAGCACAGCGTGAGGGTGAAGAATACTGACCCTGGAGCCAGTCTACAGGCTTGGAGTAGTGACTCCTACACCTACAGTTTCTATGACCCTGGACAAGTGACTCAACCCACCGTAAACAGGGCCAAGAAGCAGAATGCTTGAGTGCTTGGAAAGGAAACCAGGCTGCCTATATTTAAAACTGCTGTGCCATTGTTTGCTGAACAACTTTGGGCAAATTACTCAACTTCCATGTGCCTCAATTCCTCATCTGAAAAACAGAGAGCATAATAGGACCTACTCAATGGGATTGTTTTGAGGGTTCAGTGTAAAACATTTAGATGAGTGCCTTACATTGTAAGTGCTCAAAAAATGTCAGCTCTAATCAATGCATATCTGGCTCACACACCAGATGTTAATACACGGTTGAACAAATGAATGACTGTATTGAATTATATTGTGTTGGATTGAAAAGAAGTAAATCAAATTGAAATGAATTGAAACTTTACCCAGGGCTTCCTTGTCTGGTGCTGAGGGCCCCTATCCAGTCCAGCCCAGTAAGAGATGTAGGGGTTTCCTTTCCAAGTCATCTCTTCGTCCTATTTTCCACTGCTGTGGGCACCAGGGTGCCTTCCCTTTGCTCACAATTTACTAGTCTGCTAACATCACTCAGGAACAAGCAAGCACTGAACCAGGTTCAAGCTTCAGCTTTGTTTCAGGGATGTCATTTATGATCTGCTCATGAGCATAAACATTGTTATCAGCCCACTGAGATACTTGAAATGCATCTCCATTTAAAAAAAAAAAAAAAAAAGGCAAAGCCACACCACTGTGGACATATGTCTTGTTTCCAGTTGTTCTCATTATCATCTGAAAATATTCTTAGTTACGTATAAAATAACAACCATCCTACACCCTCCTTCAGCCATAACTTATGGCTCTGGATTTGCAGACAGAATGCAGACTTCCCAGCTTCAAAGTGAGAAGAAGTAGAGGTGGGCAATAGACTAAAGCTTCTAAAAGAAGGGTCGTGCAGACATGAGCAAGAGAGACAAAAACAAACAAGCAAACAAAAAAACCAACAACATGAAAATCCATGCAACGAAGGAGAAGCAAAGAATTCTCAAGAAAATTTGACAGACAGAATTCTAAGAATGCAGAAAAGGAGCCCCCCCACCCCACCCCATTCTGCCCTGACCAATCAAGGAAAGCTTCATAGAAGAGGTGATACCCAGGTTGCTTCTCAAAGGCCTACATTGCTGGCTGGACCTTTGAGCAATTTATGGGAGAAGATAGGGGAATCTCTCTCCATGAGAACTTCATGGAAAGGAATATCCATGCCCTGAAGAGGCCTCTGCTCCCCTGCCCCAGTCTTTGCCATTTGTCTCCATGCCCAAGTCCCCCCTGGACTCTCACCTCTGTAGGTCTCCAAGAGCTTCTTTCCATCCTTTGAGGCAACATCATAAGAGGTGTAAAAGAAGAAGATGAGAATGAAAGCTACCTCCAGCACTAAGGCCCACAGGGGCAGGTAGACCTGGACAGAGCGCGGGTACCTGGAGCCCATCCTGCGTCTGTCTCCGCGGGGCTCCTCCAGCACCAGGAGTCATCTCTCTCCTCCCGCACCCACTCGAGGGGGGTGATAGGGAAGAAACCCGCCAAAGTCCTTATCTCAGGCTACAAGGCTGGCTCTGCTGGCCTGTGTGTGGAGTTAACACAGGAGCAGAGGGACGATGATGGGCAGAGGAAAGAAATGCATTTATTCCAGCTTTGTTTATTCGTTTGTTCATTCATTTAACACGTAGTTGTTGCATTCTCACTATAGGCCAGGTATGTCCTCAGTTTAAAAGAGGGCATTCATTCACTCAGCATCCAATCATAATAATCTTTCTTTAATCCTTACTTCAGTTCATCCTCACCCTATCCTTGCAAGAGAGGCAGGGAAAGGATCAAACCAGGAAACTGAAGTTAAGAGAGGGTTTTGGACTGTCAAAGCTTCTCTTTAAAACCTTACAAGACAGAGAGAGCACCAGTGAGCTCTTAAAAAATAATGTATTGAATGAGAATGAAAGAATTAATGAATGAATGAAAACAAAGAACTTTACTGAGCCCTGGGGATGATACAGATAGAACCCACAGAGAACTGACTCTTCAGAGTTACACCTTAAAATTACTTATATTTGAATTTGCATTTAAATTTACTTGTTTCTAAGCATTTAAGGAGTAATAGGGGAAAAGAAAGGAGGCATGGTGTCCAGCCCTAGTGAAAACCTGGAGGGAGTCCTGCTCCAGCGCTAGGCTGAAGTTGCCCCTGTCTCTGCTTACCGCCTCACAAAGCAGCCCACGACTCTACCTGGGGCATGAACACTACAGTGCATTTGAGAGGCCACTAGCCGCAGCCCTGATGTCCCACAGGGGTGGGCAGTCCCTTTCAATGGGTCTAAGGGGGCCTGGGATCCAGTTTTGACCCTTCCCCTATGACCCACATCCATGTGCCTAGCAAAAAGGTCAGTACATAACAAGCATCCGATAAATATTGGTAGACTGTGGGAAAGAAGGAAGGGAGGGAGGAAGGGTAGGAGAGAAGGAAGAAGAAAAGAAGGAAGTCTCCTTACCTTCTAGACCGGCCCTAGTCACTGGCCACTGAATTGTAGACTGAATGTGTGGTGTACCGGAGAATAAAACTAGGTTACCAGCTGCAGGGAAGCAAATTTTGGACCAACATAAGTAGATACTTTATTGATTATTTCAGGTGTCCAACAATGAAACAGGCTGCTCTTGGAGTGTGAGCATCCTGTCCCTGGAGGAATGCAAGCAGAAGCTGGACAGCTACTTGTCAGATATGTCTTGAAATATGTGGATCACAGGAGTTTTTAACCACCCAGTAGAATTCTGTCATTTCGTTTTTAGATGAAAAAACAAGACCCAGACAGGTCATACCCAAGGTCATCCTGTGAGTTGGGATCAGTCACTTTTTGCTCAGAACAGCTTTGTTCAGAGAAGGAAAAAAATGGAGAGTAACATAAATGTCCAATACCAGGGGATTGGTTAAGTAAACTACAGAACATGCATAATTTGCCATCACTATGATGGTTCTGATGATATGGGGTTGGGGGGTGGGGAGTCAGAGGAAAATGCTCTTAAGATTTATCAAAAGTGACACAGTCAAGAGAAAGAAATAAAAGGCACCCAAATTGGAAAGGTAGACATCAAATCATCCCTATTTGCATATATGATCCGACATATAGAAAATCCCAAAGAATCCACAAGAAAGCTACTAGAACTAGTAAATGAATTGAGCAAAGTTGCAGGACACAAGAAAAACATGCAGAAGTCTCTTGGGTTTCTATACACCAGTAATGCACTATCTAAAAAGGAAATCAAGGGCAACATCCCACCTCCTACCTCCACCCCACCCCCACACCTCCTGTGTTCCTTGTGCCTTCCCGTCTTTTTCTTTTCTTCATAGTACTTATCACTCTGAAATAGTGTATATAGTTTTACTTTTGGATTTGTTCAGTGCCTTCTGTCTTCCCTACAAGAATCCAAGCCACTTGGGATCAGGGACATAAAAAATATTTTTTTTAAATATTTTTTATTGAGGTAACATATACAATACAAAATTTCCCATTTTAGCCACGTTCACATGTATAATACAGTGGTTTCAATTACATTCACAATACTGTGCTACCAACACCACCATCCATTACCAAAATTTTTCTATCACCTCAAAGAGAAACTCTGTACCAATTAAGCATTAACTCCCCATTTCCCATCCCACTCCAGGACCTGACAACCTGTACTTTACTTTCTGACCCTATGAATTTGCTTATTCTGATTATTTCATATTAGTGGGATCATGCAATATTTGTCCTTTTTTGTCTGGCTTAAATCATTCAACCTGACGTCTTCAAGGTTCATCCATACTGTCACATGTATCAGAACTTCATTCCTTTCTATGGCTGAATAAATATGTATATACACCATACATTGTTTACCGTTCATCTTTAATGGATCCTTGGGTTGCTTTCACCTTTTGGCAATTGTGAATAATGCTGCTGTGAACACCGGTGGGCAAGTATTTGTTTGAGTCCCTGTTTTCAATTCTTTTGCGTATACACCTAGAAGTGGGATTGCTGAGTCACATGGTAATCCTATATTTAACTTTCTGAGGAACCACCAAACTGTTTTCCACAGTGGCTGCACCATTTTACATTCCCACCAACAATGTACAAGTGTTTCTATTTCTCCACATCCTCTCCAAATAACTGGTTCTTTTTTCTTTTTTTTTTTTTAATAGCAGCCATTCTAGTGGATGAGTAATGGTATTTCAATATGGTTTTGATTTGCATTTCCCTAATGGCTCATGAGGTTAAGCATCTTTTCATATGTTTTTTGGCCATTTGTATATATTCTTTGGAGATATGTCTATTCAAGTCTTCTGTCCATTTTTAAATTTAGTTGACTTGCTGTTGAGTTGTAGGTGTTTTTCATATATTCTGGATTTTAAACCCTTATCAGATATATAATTTCGCAATATTTTCTTCCATTCTGTAGGTGGTCTGTTTACTTTCTTGATAAAGCCTTTTGATGCACAAAAGTCTTTTTCAAAATTTTGTTGAAGTTCCATTTATCTATTTTTTTCTTTTGTTGCTCATAAGATCAGGTACTTTTGACTGTTTTGGTCACTGTTGTATCCACAGCACCTAGTGCCTAATGCATAGTAGGTATTCAATAAATATTTGCTGAATGAGTAACAGTTGCCATTTCTGGAATGCCAAGCATTGGACCAATCATTTGGCATACATTATTTCATTTAGTCTTTCCCTTAAGCATGTGAGCAGAGGCATCATTATCCCCATTTTACAAATGAAGAAACTGCTGTTCAGAGATGTGGTGCAAGTGCCCAAAGTCCAACAGCTAGTAAATGGCAGAGCTGGGACCCAACCCAGACACATCTGATGCCATGGCTTGTGCTGTTAACTACTTTGCAATTCTGCCTCCTGAGTTACTAAACTACTCACAGGCTCAATTTCCTTATGAGTCAAATAAGATAACCTGCCCTGCTTTCCTCACAGGGCTATTACAAATATGAAAACATGTAAGCACATTCAGCAACCTGTGTTATAGAGGTGGGCACCAGTGGTGCCATGTCTGTGGCATCATGTTCTGAGTGGCTAGGTTTCCTGGAGGTGTGGTGAATTAAGTCAGAGAAACTACAGCTTTCACATGCAATTATGTCTTTTCCGTAAATAAGAAGGATTTTGTACGAATTCTGGTCACACCCTCCTACCTGAGTCAAACATAAGAAAGCTCAGTCGTGGGAGTGACCAAGGAGGTATGTCCTTCATTCCCTCCCAGGAAGCTTGCCCACACTAAGGGTGTGAGTCTGCTCTGGGCATGTCTGCTTGAAGTGTGGCTAACATTCATTCAACAAACTTGAGCTTTGGAGTCAGGCAATCTGGACTTAAATCCTGGCTCTGAAACTTATTAGCTGTGACCTTGGATGAGACAATCAATCTCTGAGTCTGTTTCCTCATCTGTAAAGTAGAGAAAATCAGAGTGTCAGTCTCATAGGGTGGTGACATGAAGAGTCAGATGCATAGAAAGCATTCCATAAATGTTAGAGATTATTATTATCATCACGCAACTTTGGCATGTTTACTTCAGAAAATTTTGAAAATGCAGAGATGCATAACAATTATATAAAACACCCATGATTTCATCATCTCCAAAATCAGCATTATTTTTTTATATACATATCCTTTCAGATTTTTTTGGTTCATGTGGATTTATGCCTCATTTTTTTCCCTATAGAAGTAGGATTATACAGCCCATACTGTTGGTAAGTTACTTTTTTCATCAACAGTATATCATGGCAGTTTCCAAGCCAGGAAAATCTTTCTACAGCACTATGGAATTGTGGCTAAGAGCCCAGGCTCTGGCAACAGATTGGGTTTGGATCCTAGCTCTGTCACTTACTGTGTGAACTTCAACAAGTGACTTCTCTGTGCCACAGTTTTCTTATCTGTAATATGGAACCAGTAATACTCTTTACCTTGTAGGGTTGTTGTGAGGATTAAAGAAAAGTGAACATGGTACTTAAAGCAGAGACTGGCACATTTTTCATGTTTCACTAACTTCCACGGTAAGGATGTATGATCATTTGTTTGACCAGCCCTTTTTGTGGGATATCTGGGCTATTTCCAAACCTTCTCTGTTCTAAACACTACAATGAACATCCTCCATTCACAGGGTTCTCAGTGGGATACAGAAGCATGTATAAGAAGTGGCCATCTCAATGTCTGGTCTTTTCTGACTCCTGTGGGACAGGAACAAAGCCCATGGCAGCTGGGCCAGTACCGTCTGGCGGTTTTGAGGAGACTGAAGCTACTAAGTAGGTGGGAAGGCAAGTTCCTTATTTGTGAAACAGGATACAATCTCTCTCCAGGGCTGTTCTCATTGCTGCAGAAGTTTAAGTGCAAATTCCCTTGTCCATCAGAAAGTTCCAGGAGAAGAGGAGGGACAGGCCTGAATTTCTCTCTGAGCCTTAGTCCTTGAAACGAGAGCAAAGCATTCCCCTTCCTTGTCTTATTCATCTGTAATATGGCCACTGCCAATCTCTCCTGCTTCCTGATTGGTGCTGGAGGAGTCGGGAGCTGGGAGGCTCTCTGGCAGGAGGCCAGCCTCAGGTCAGCCCATTTCTGTGCTCTTAGAATCCCAAAAAGCCATTTCAGGGCTCAGAATAGAAAGGCTGACACTTGGCTGTAGACAAAGCAGCCTGGGTTAGAGGGACAGGAAAAGAGAGGGTCCAGCTGGGGCAGGAGGAGTGAGAGAGAATGGGATGGAGCGAGAGCCATCTTCCTCTGGCCTGTCCTTGGGCTCTTGGCCAGGCAGGAGGCCATAACCATCATCCTTCCCACAACCAATCACCAGATCAACAAGCTTAATTATCAAAAGCCATTTACTACACCACAGCATATGCCTGTAGCCTCAAGGCTTGATCTTATTCAACTTGTACCTTGAGCTAAATTGCTCTACTATACCAACCACATGACCTTGTTTTTCTCTAAGCCTCAGTTTTCCCATCTGTAAAATGGAGCTAACATGACCTGCTTTTAAACACAGTGTTGGAAGTGTCTCCCCAGGGTATCTTGGTACAGGGTGGGCAGGTGATTCAACCAAGGCCCCAGTGAGTTGGCCTCTGAATTGGGATTGGGACCTAGGATGCCAGCAAACCTCAGGATCGCTTCTTCTTGGGGCATCACACAGATTCTCTCTGCCCTTTCTCTGCTCCTGCATGACACTAGAGCCCAACAGTAACTCTCAGCCACACGCTCCCACAGCACTTGGGATGTCCTTGTCAAGAACTATTTGATGGCAGGCTAGACAGTGAGCTCCAGAACGCTGGCACATGTCCCCAGTACCTCTCTCATCTTCTCTCTGGATTCCTCACACATCCATTCCACAATGTGCTATGGCATTGTGCTAGACATCAGTGATAGATTAGGGAGTGGAAAAGACCACAAATATGGCTTCTAACCTCACAGATTTCAGAGTCTTAATATCAGGATCCAGGAAATCTGAGGCCTTGAAGTCAGGGGGATGAAGGCTATTCAGGTCTGGGGTCTCCATGGAGTCAGGACCTCACCATGTAGCTGTCCTCCCTAATGCCTTCAAACTTCCAACCATAGTGATATGCCTCCTGCCTGTATCCTCATCCATGAACCACTCCAACTTGGTAACTGAAGCCTTTTTCAGTGGCCTCTAAGCAACGCATTCCATTCAGGTTCTTTCACAGAGCTCACAGAGTTTATCTTTGACCTCCCAGTGCCACTTTATCAACATGCTGGAGTGAAAGTAGGGATGAAAAACAAGTATACTGTTAACAGCTATTACCACTTATTAAGTGCCTACTGCAGGTCTGGCTCAGAAAGTTCATTCCCTCCAAGCCTTAAAACAAACCTGAGTGGAAACAGGCTCTGAGAAATTTGTAACTTGCTGGAATTTCAATTCTGGTGTGAAAAAGTAGATACTCTTCCCATTTTTTCTAAACTGCATCTCTACAGGGTATGAATCTGATCTCTAAAAAGCTTTCTGTCTAGGTGGATTGGACAAGCCTAACCTAAGAAACTGCAAATTAGCAATGGCACTGACAGGACAGTGGGAAGTTATGGATGTGGTGGGTTTAAGGACAGTGAGTAGACAACGAGACCTTGCCTGAGAAAGCCTGGAAAAGGAAGATGCACCGGACTGAGACCAGCTTGGAAAGCCATACAAAAGAGAAAGGGTTTTTTTTTCTCTCTCTTCTGGTCCCTGGAGGATGTTTGAAGGTTTGTGAGCAGAAGAAAGTAACAATGAGCAGCGATTGAGGATGCTGCATCTGGCAAAAACTACAAGTTCCTCTTTGGGGTGGGTATTGAAATAAGGGGGAGGTCACAGGACAGCTGGAGGTCCACCCACCCCAGGACAGAACAAGAGGGCATCTACGTCCAGGGAAGTTTTAAATATGTACTGAAAAACTACTTGACTACCACACTGTAGGTACAGCCACAATAGGACATTCTGCAACCATCAGAAATATTTATGAAGGCTTTAAATGCTTATGTTAAATAAAGAGCAAGCTACAAAATTGAGTATCTATTATTATCCATAGGGGAAACACTAGGAAAAAAGGAAGTACAATACAATGGTAACAGTGGTTGTGTTAAAGTGATAAGGCCCATGGCTTCCCCGCCCCGCCCCCCACCCCCGCTACTTTTCTACATCTTCTCAGTACTCTCTATCGACATTTTCTCTTTCTCTTTTTAAAAAAATCCATCCCATCTTTTCTAATTGTTATTTTGCGATACCAACGTTACAGGGAGGTTATGAGAGTACAAGAGCAAACAGAAGCGAAGCACCCTCAGCACGGTGCCGGGCACAAAAACGGAATCAATGACTGTTAGTCGAGAAGGGTCTAGCCCTGCGATCCCGCCTCTGAGGGACGGCGACAACGGCCCGACCCAGCCCAGCAGCCCGCAGCGCCCCCGCCCCCGACGCCCTCGCTCAGCCCCGCCGCCAGAGCGGTGCCCGCGGAACCCGCCGCCCGGCCCGCCCTGCGGACGTGGAACCCGGGCCGCGCCGCCCGACACTGCCCTGCAGCCGACGCGACGTTCGCGCGCACCCACGGCCCGCCCCCCCGCAACGCGAACTCTAGAAGGCGGGGCAGTGGCCCCGCCCTCCGCCTCTTACGATTGGCGGTTCGCGCTGTCACCATGTCGCGGGAAGCAGGCAGGGTGTGTGTGTGTACTGTGTGTGTCTTGCTTTGTCATTCGTACCCCCATCGCGCGGTGACGCGGCTGGCTTGGTGCGCTCCAGTAGCCGCAGAAAGGGCCCCGCCGCTGCTCCCGGGTTGCTCCCGGGTGGGGAGGACGCTGCGAGCCGCTTATATAATGACGCGACTGACTGAAGCACATGTTATCGCAGGAACACCACATGCCGCAAACACAATCCTCCCTATTTAATATATTGTAGATGATAGCTTACGGTGCAATATAGCACGGTATGTTTTAGTATGAATTATAATACAATGCAACGCAATCCAATAATAATGAAGTGTACCTTTGCAACAAGGTACAATATAGGATGTTATAATTTATTAAGGCCTATTTATAAGCCTGTATTTAAACCTTTTCTGATAGGCCCAGCCTCGGGCCCAGGACAACCTAATGATTGGTGAGTTCTTCTGTCCTTCAAGGAGGCGGGGTTCTACAGTCCGTTTTGCCTCAGCAGGCCCTAGGATAAGCCGGCAGCGGCCTAGCGGCCGTCTTCGATTGGCTCCAAGGGCCGTCCGTCGGAGTCAAGGAGGCGGGGCAGAAGGCTGGCTGACGCTGGGGCGGGCGGGCCCCGGAATTGTCATTTCTTTGTTTCCGAAGGCGGAGAAGGCTCTAAGCCCCCCCTCCCCATCCCCACCCCCTCCCCCCGGGTGCTGGCTCCATGTCTGTGTGACCGGCCCCAGGGGTAGAGTCCAGGCCCGGAGCGGGGAGGGCCGGCGGCGGCTGAGGTGAGAGGCGGCGGCGGCGGCGCGGGCACCCGGCCCCCAGTGGGAGGATGAAGCGGCGGAACGCCGACTGCAGTAAGCTCCGCCGCCCCCTAAAGCGGAACCGGATCACCGAGGGCATCTACGGCAGGTGAGCGGCGGCATCCCCGCCTCCGCCGGGCCCGGGCCCCGCGGCCCCCGGCCGGCTCCGGAGGGGCCCGGCCCCGTTATGTAACCCCGACTAGGCCGCACGCCCGCGCCGGGGGTTCTCTTGAGGAGCGCTGCTGGGGGAGCTGCTCGCCAGCCCGCCGGGGGTCCGCCCCGGGGGCGCGGGGCGTGGCGAGGGCCGGCCCCAGCCGGACTGGGAGGGCGCGGCGGCCACGGGCGCGGGCTGAGGGAGCCGCCGCGCCGCCGTGCCGCCGTTGGGAGGACCTGGGCCCCGCCGGGGGGAGGGGCGGCGAGCCCCCCTCCTGGCTCGGCACCCGCGCCGCGGTGCCCCCTGGCTGGCTTCCCGGGGTCCCCAAGTCTCGCTCTGGCCTGGGAGTTTGCCGGGCCGAGCCGGGAGGTGCGTGGGCCACATGCATGGGGGACCAAAGGCTAATTCGACCTGCCTGGCTCCCCAGGCAAAGTTGGGGGCCGGCAGTGGCCCCCTCTCCCCTGGGCTGCCAGCAGACTGGGCTGGTGGCTACGTTGTCCCATCTTTCGCTTTCTACTTCTCTAATGAGATCTCAAACTTGGCACTGAGGACTGAAGCTGGTACTCCCAAATCGTGCTCGGTAGCCTGGCTCCAGATTCCGAAGGGGCTGATGATCGTTTTCTCATCAAACATTAGTTTGACAATTCCAAGCAATAGTTTTCTTCAAACCTTTTTCAAGGGATTTTCTCTAAACTCTCTTTTTTTTTTTTCTTTCCAAAAGAAAAGCAGTGTCCTTTTAAATGGAAATTAAATTCAACACTCTTGAGGGGGAGACAGACTACAGGTTCATGGTGCAACTTAGTGACAGTCACAGCTTCCCCAAGAAGAATTTGTGTATGACTGTTATTTTCTAGCTTTTCTCGGAATATAATTTTAAGTGGCACTTTTCAGTGGCGAAGTAAGTATTATTAGTTTGCAGAGGAGAATTCTCCGCATGTGAATATAGCTTAATTGAGTCCTCGTGGTGCTTTACAGTTTAACTCTTGTAGCTGTGGACTTAGAGAAATAAATGAGGGGTGGCTGATGACACCCACGTTGTCTTAGCATAACTGCACATGCTGTTGTTTGCACGGATGTGAATGATTGCTTTCCACAAGCAGCTGACTGTTGTAACCATTATTTGTTTTTATTTCAAGTTTAAAAGCATAAAGAATTCAATTCAAGTAGAAAGTTCTTGGATATAGCCTTATGTCATAGCCATAGATCAGAGGACTAATTCATTTACATTTATACCATAAGGCAGACCCTGTTCTAGCTACCAAGAATATAGCAATGTGTAAAACCTGACCATTTTAACTAAAACTGCAAAAGCAGACCATTTTTCCTACCGATTTAGTGATTAGGGAAGGTTACCCTATTTTCTTGAATAAAGGAAGCCTTTTTTCCCTCTGGCTATTGAAAAAGATTTGAACAACTTAACACTGATAGTGACACAAAGAGTATAAAAAGTATGTTAAACAGAGTTGGTAGACTATGGACAACTGTGGCATTTGAATGGCTGCTATTTATACTAACAGGATGATGTACCCTCCATTTATAGCAACAAGATTGAGAGTCCTGTATTGTTCATATATTTTCTGTTGTATTTCAACTTGTTGTATTTCAACGAATATGCCCAGTTTAGTACCTGTCCCATAGTAGGCAATCAATGTGAAACTGTGAAGAAGTGAACTAGTTGTCTAATTAATTCTTTTATTGATAATCTTTAGGAATTTGAATTTTCTTACCCCATAGGCTAATAATAAATACTCGATGCAAGTTAGTGTTTCATCTAAAATTTTAAAAACCAACAGTGTTCAGCTCTTAAATCTGTTTACTCTTCTTTTTGGTGTTCTTTTTAAGTTAAGCATTAATAAAACACCTAATTATATTTCTATCTCTCTTTCCTGATTGTAGCATCATACATCAAATGAGAGTCTCAGTTCACGTATCTATTAATTTATATGATGGAGTATTGGACTGAAGGACAAGATTGTAGTTTTTTTTTTTTTTTTCCTTCCCCCAAGTAGAATTCTGTTTTTAAAAAGAGATTTACAAAATTTCTAGTTGTTTCTAAAGCAAACAGAGTGAGTGGGCTAGTTGTAAATTACAATGTTTGAGGATTTGTGAATATCAAGTACTGGTTGATCATGAAATGTAAGTTGATACTGATATGTTTCTCAACATCGGGCCAATTTTGGTCTCATTAAACAGAGCTTTTTTTTAAAATTTTCTGAGGCTTTGTTGACAATTTTCATAACCACTGTCTACTGTTTCAAACCTTAACCTTTCATGGAATTATTATTTCCATGTTCTTAGTATCTGTGACTTTCTGAATTTTGGCATAGAAGGAGACAGCTGTGGGCATCAGGTGACCTGAGTTCAGACTCAGAATCCCAGCTCTGCCACTTTGGGCAGGCCAAAGGGTTCTCATCTGTCAAATGAGTTTTAAGGACTGAAGGAGATAATGTACAGTTTGTGAAAACTCTATAAATTCTAACTTGTTATATAAATATTATTTACCATGTAGTTGTTAACACAATTTAACATGTTCAGTTTCTTCTCTAAGGAAGCAGGAAAGACTATAAGATTTGGTGTAACTATAAACAAAACTGGAGTAGTCAAAACAAGGGGTTAGTTGCTGCTTGGTCTTGCCTAAAAGTGTCTTGTTGAGACACTTTCAATCATAGGCTTCAGTCCAGCAACTGTTTCTGAGGTGATTGTCAAATGATAACATTTGTTGTCTGTACCATGGCTGTGTTAGAATTATTTCAGGAGCAAGGTAGAAAGAAAATGAATTTCAGACATTATGTTAATGATATGTGCATTTATATATGTGCCTGTCATTTAAAAATTGAAGCACGTTATAAAAATTTTACCCCATTCAAGTTAATGATCAAGAATATGAGAAATAAAACAGTAATGTTGACACTTCTGTGTCATAAAGTGCTAAAATTCAATGTTATTTTTTAAAAAATCTGAGCTAGCACAGAGTCTGAAACAGTGGTGTTCAGTGCTCAACAAGAACGAGTAAATTGATAAATATAAGCTGATCTGTTCAATTCGTTAACAACTTACTCTGTATAAAACATTGCTCAGGGAATTGTGGAGGATAAAGAATAAGACACAGTTCATTATTTTCAAGGAGTTTACAGACTTGTAGGCCATAGTAATACCCTCTAAATTGTGCAGTGGTTTAGAACTTTGAACCTTATTCAAATAAAAATATTTCTGTTGAATTAAATTTTAGCTTACTGTTTTAGTGGTTCACTTGATACTTTAATGGTTTAATTTTGCTTGGTGCTGTTTATGATGAAGTTGTTAGTTACCACTAAGTGAGAAAGTATTTACTAACTCAAAGGAGATAGATGTGAAATATTTGGAAAGTATGAAAATAAGTTAATAAATAAGAGAAAGTAAAATGAAAAACAATGGCTATCATATTTCAGAGATCTCCCAGTGTTATGGTTCTCCCCTTGTGTCTGCCTTCAGACGCATGCACCACTCACTCCCAGGAGGAATATCTCATTACATGCAGTGATTCTCCAGGGGAGGTGGGGTTGGAGTGCTGTGTAGTTTTTAAAAGCCTTAAGGAGATTCTGTGTGGTTCACCCATTTTCCATCCTGCCATAGTCCCTACTCACTTACCCTTGAAAATTAGTGACTTTATAATAGGAAGATGAGGCAATAAGGTGTGGTAAGTAGAAAAGAGAAGCAGACACATTTATGTTTAAAGTATATTCAAAGTCTGCAGTTAAAATTGTTACTCATACAAGTAAGTTTAATAAGACTTTTAAATAAGGCATGTGTTTTAAGCTTCAGGAAACTATCTTATATCTCTTTTACTGGTGCTTGAAGGAAGCACCCCTTCATTTGTGAATTTGTGAATACTTCCTGTCTTCTTGTATTGGATTCTGCTTGCAGCATGTTGCCTGAAGCTTTCATCATAAAACTAGGACTAAGGATGGCCCTGCTATATATGATATCTTTTAACATCTTTATTTCAGAAATGAGTTTTCTGACCTTTGGGGCTCCTCAAAAGTGACTTTTTTAAATGATTGAATTTTGCATTCTTCTCAGTTTCCTAATTTCCTTTTTCAGACCCTGGTGTAAATAATCTGGACTCCAGAGATTTCACTTTACTGCTATTCCTGCCTCCTTAATGATGTTTCCTAAGTTTAGTTTTAGACTCCTTTGGGCTATGCTTATTAAAGCCTCTGGAGGCTGTCATGACCTTGGCTGCCTTGATTGTACCCGCGTTCTGCAACTGAAACCCTAGATACCAGTGTTGCAACCTCACAGTCTAAAAGTGTTTTGGCAATCTTGGAAGGCTTTAACTTCAGCAGTGCTAGACCCAACATAAAAGTGTTAAGTTCTGTGTTGTCTTAGAGGGAAGTTGGAGAAGGGGGTGAGAATAATGGAGAAATTGAATGTCCAGTGAGACATTTAACTAAAACCCTTATATTTGTGGTTTCCACAAAGTACATTTTAAAAATCTGACACTCTGGAATGTTTGCACTTAAGTTTTGCTAGTAGTGTACAAACTTAAAAAAAGTACTTTCCTTCAGATTTTCATTTATGTTTTTATTGTCTGAAACAGTCTTGGCAATTTAGTTTTCATTAGATATTTTGAAAATCCTTTTAAATTGCTGCTGCTGGATTGAGAGGGGAAGCAAGGGAAAAGTGATCTATTTCAAATTATTTGCTTAAAAACGTCCTGTTTCATCAGTGATATTCTCCTTTTTCTTCACATTGATGCCTCATGGCCATTCTTGAATCTTACTCGGTTTGTGGACGAATTTTAATGGTAGGTTTACTAATTTATTATTTTCATTTTATTTCTAGTTATATGTGTGTATTACATACATAGTCTATGTTCTCTAAAGCCCTTATTTTTCCAGATTTGTTTTATTTTGCTGTTTCTCCCAGATCACCCCACTGATAATAACCCTTTGGGGTTGTGTGTGCGCCTGTGCACACAGGTGCTTGTGTTTTGTTTTGTTTGGTCATTTTCTAGGCTACTATCCAGGTGAACACTTAAGGGTATATAACAAGATAAAGCATATATCTGGTGGAGTCTGGAGGGTCAGATAGAAGTTCCACATACATAGTTAAGACCACAAAGCGAAATACTGAAATTGGGTTACTTGATAAAATTTAGTGTGCTCTTCAAATATACCAATTGCTTTATTCTCTGTGCTTACTAGATTCATGTGTAATTACTTCACTTGGATCATTTTCAAGAATTAGCTCCAGAAGAGCAACAAGTTTGCTGCTCAACAAGGTGCATAAGTAAATACTGTATACCAAAAGTAGAGACACATATCCTTTGCTAGACTTTTCTTCCATCATGTGTTTCTTCAAATACCTAAGGAGTGACTATTTCCTCAAAGTCTCCCACCTTCAGGCACATGCATCCTGGCTCTGGAAACTTCTGAAAAAATTAATGAACTATTAGAGAATATACTTTGAGGCTTTATATCTTTAATTTGACATTTAGCTTAACTGACATCAAATCGGCTTCAACTCATCAGCCTTCAAAGTTACCTATCATTTCCAGCCTTTGAAGCCCCTTCTTAGCACTGGCCTTTTTCTGTTGTATTTCTTTTCTGCTGCCCTTAAAAGACGACTGCTCACTTTGAGTCATAGGATTGTGACATCAGAACTAACTTATCCTTCACCCCATCTCGTCTGTTGCCTTTTGTCTTTTTAAGGTTTTGCATTTAGTGGATTGACATGGTCCAACGAGTCCTCTTTTAGGGGGTGTCCATAGATAGCGCTGATGCAGTTGAGCCGTTTGAGATCCATTTCCTGCCTAGCACAGGGGAAGTAGCTAGAGCAATCTTGCTTTGTTTTTAAATTATTACTTTGTTCATTTTCAGAACACTTTTGAAAACCAAATAAACAGTTCAGTACCAGAGTCAGTTCTTTGTCTGTCTTGCAGTGAGGACACTTGAGCTCTAGAGAGAATGAGTGCCATGTTCATGGCCAAAGCAAAAATTCCCGTCTCAGATGAGAGAAATACTGAGGCCTGAGTCTTCTCTCTTAGATGTACCAAGAATTGTTCTTTTCTTGTCTATTCTAGGCCTGATGTGCTGTATACCTCATATTTCATTGTACTTCTTACTTATTTTTTTAAAATAAGTTCTTTTTATTTTTAAATTACATATTTCTCTATTACAATGACCAGTCTAGTAGTATGTATATTGTTGGAAAGAAATCTTGAGTTGTCCCACCTTTTATGCTAGTTATTTCTCTAAAGAACATTTGACTTTATAATTGTTTTCTGCAGAGCTTCATAGTGTGTTTGTGGATTAAGTTTATGAATTTGTAGTTTACGAATTAATATACTGAGGGTTTACTCTTTCATAAAGTGTGCATGTTCATTTTTTTTTAATTTGGTTCTATTGGAGAATTAAAAAAATTATATAACTTGAATATATCTGAAGGAAGAGGTATGGAGGAGGAAAATATTTTATTGAGCACCTAACATGGGGAGAGAAAGTCCAGTGTGATAGGTAAGTATATGAACTTTGAAGCCATATAGACTTGAGTTCAAATAATATCCCTGACACTAGTTGTGTGATCTTAAGCAAGTTATTTACCTACTTAAAACCTGAGTTTTCTCATCTGTAAAATGGGGTGATAATATCTATTTTATAGGGTTTTTGTAAGGATAATTGAGATGTCACATAAAATACTTAGCATAGTGTCTGACACAGACTAATTGCTTAAAAAATTATTTGCTGTTATTGCTATTGTTATTATATTTTTATCTTCATTATGTTATTTGGTCCCATTAAGGGTATTCGCATCAGTTTCACAGGTGAGGAAAATGAGGTTGCTGGAAGTTTAGTTACTTTAGTAACTCATAACTATCCAACTCTCTAAAGTCTGTCCTCTTTTTCTTTCACTGTATTGTGCTGGCTCATCCTTTGTGAATGGTGTTTGTGTGTAATAACTCATACGACCCTCTCAAACTCTTCGCTATGTGTAGGGAAAGTGTCATTATCTTCATTTTCCAGCAATAGGTACCAGGAGTGTTTTGCCCAAGGCCATTGACATTTTCTCCTTCACAAAATGGGAATCTCTCCTCTATTAAATAGAAAACCAATATAGATATGACAACTTAATGCAAAATATGATCCTGAATCCTCGACCAGGATTTTTTTTTTTGGAGGGGGGGGGGTTGTGGTGGTATAAAGGACATTATTGAGATAATTAGTGAAATTTGAATAAGGTCTATAAATTAGATAATAATTCTACATCAATGTTAATTTCCTGATTTTGATAATTGTGCAGTGGTTATATAAGAGAATGTCCTTGTTTTCAGGAAATTTAGGAGTAAAGGGGCATTATGTCTGTAACTTTCAATGGTTCAAGAAAAAAAAAACCAGTCTGTATACATATATGGGTGAGCATGGTAATACAAACTTGATAAAATGTTTATCATTTCTGGAATCTTGGTGAAAAGGTATAAGGGAATTCTTTGTACTATTTTTGCAACTTTTTATTCTGAAATAATTTCAGACTAAAAAGTTAAAAAAATAAAAGTAACACACGCTTGTTATAAACCAATTTAAGTGATAAGACAACACATAAGAATAAATAAAAGCCCTTAGTTGGCCTGCCCTTGATGATCACTGTTATGAAATTTGTAAACATGGTTTCTTTTTTTCTATATGAGCAGTTGTGTGTATTTCTTTCTTTCTTAACAAAAATAAGATTCTATTTTACATAATGATTTCTTGGCTGCACCTCCATGCGCCATCTCCTGTCCATTTCTTTTTTATTTTTTTTCCCCTGTCCAGTTCTTTACATGTAGATTTACCTTATTCTTTGTAGCAGCAACACAGGAGTCCATGTAGAATTCACACTGTTCTTTGTGATCTTCTCAACTCCTGTTTCTTTGTTCTTTCGACTGTGCCCTGCAGCTTATTAGCTCCCTGCTCCTCAGGTTTCTTTCTGATAAAATGGCACTAATGGTTCTGCCTACTTCACAGTTATGAGGATTTTTTCCAAATGAAAGCATTTGGAAAAGTTACATGTGATATAAATAAATGTAAGATGTGATGTGATCAGGTAGACGATTATTACTATTGATGATATAAAGTGTAATACTTGATTCATGTATGAAAGAATTTCTCATGTTAATACTGTGTTAACACAATTTTCTTTAGGGCCTGTAGGTTGTTTACTCTCTCCTATTTTGCTTTTTTCACCCCTCCTCTGTCCCAAACCCCGTAAACTCTACACTGTTGAAAGTTTTTTTGAAGCAGGAATTCTAAAACTCCAAATCCTCCTATTGCATGAGGTCCTATCCTTGATATTTCTGTGGTCTATATAGTCCTTTATAAAAGTCCTATACCACAGAATTCGTAAAAGTTTTCTTTAGTGGTCTCCATTTTAGGTTTGGTTTTGTTTTTCTTTTAAATCAGACAGACAGTATTTTACACTATTAGATTTGTCATTGTAGAGGCTGTGTATGTGTGTATACATGTAATTGAATCTAGAAATGTTCTTTTTTGTAGTCTGCAGAAGGCCTAGAATAGAAAACAGAAATATGGAACAGCTTGGGTCGTCTCAGCTGGCTCCCCTTTTCTGGGTTTTACACAAGGATGGTGTGTTTGCAGTGGTTCTAATGAATTTCATCTTGAGACTCAGACACAACTTTCTGTAGCCCAGTATTTCTCAAATTTTTTCATCTCGGGACCTCTTTACACTCATAAAAATGGTTGATGACCCTAAAGAGCTTTGGTTTATATGGGTTATATCTGTAAAGATTTACTATATTAGAAATTAAAACTGAGAAAATTTTAAAACAATTCTTCATTAATTCATTAAAAAATAAACCCGTTACATGTTAACATATAAATAATATTTTAAATGAAAAAACAAAACAGTATTTTCCAAAATTAAAATATATAGTGAGAAGAATGGTGTGGTTTTACATTTTTGCAAGCCTCTTTAATGCCTGGCTTAATAAAATATACTTTGAAAACCGCTAGTATAGTCCAAGCCAGTGGCAAGTAGGCCAAATGGAGTCATGGTCTGGCACCCAGAGCAAGGCTGATTAGATTCATTTCTTCTGAGTGTGAAGAACAGTCAGATGTATTGGGAGCAGGTGCACAGTAATCCTTCAGGCAGAAACTGCATTTGTTAACTTTGTTGATGTTGCTGCATTCACCCTTCCTCAGTCACCTGTGCATCATCTCTCTCCCTACTACCTTCCTGCATCATCTTTCTCCCTACTACCTTCATTGTACGTGTGTGGCTTGATAAAAGTCCTACTGTGGGTCCTAAGCATTCTTATGCTTTGCAGGTGGTTCATTCAACAGATACTTGTTAAGTTTCTGTAGTGTGCAAGTTGCTGTGCTAGGCACTGAGGATAAAGCAGGGAACAAAATGAGCAGCTCCTTTGTTCTTGTGGACTTTATGTCTAAAATGTTAATTTCACAAAATATTTAATTATAATTGTGGTTAAATGTTCTCATAGTATAGGATGTCATTGAGCATATAATGGAGGGCCCAGGCTTTACTTTTGGGGGGCAGGGAGGCCTTTTTGGGGGAAGTGATGGTTATGTTATGTGCTGAAGGATGAGTGCAATGGAAGTGCTTCATTTAGTTTAAGTTGTACAGTTGTACTTAGTTGGGAACTGTTCTGGTTTGCTAAAACTGTTGGAATGCAAAATACCGGAAATGGATTGGCTTTTATAAAGGGGATTTATTAGGTTACAGATTTACAGTTCTAAGGTCATAAAAGAATCCAAACCAAGGCATCAACAAGAGGATACCTTCACTGAAGAAAGGCCAATGGCATCTGGGGTTCCTATGTCACGTGGGAAGGCACATGGCTGGAGTCTGCTGGGCCTCTCCTGGGGTTAGCTTCTGGTTTCCGGTGCTTTCTCCAAAATGTCTCTGGACTGCTGTCTTAGCTTGTCTCTCACACCTCCTATGCATCCTTGCTTGTTTCTCCCAGGAAATTTCTCTCTAAGCGTCTGGGGGTCCTCTCTTAGCTTCTCCTGGGCAACTCTGGATTTATCTCTTTGCTTCTTTCCTGGTTCTGGTTTCAACGGCTGTCTCCAAAGTGTCTCTGGGTGTTTTCTCTCTAAATATCTCTGAGCTCTCTTCAGAATGTCTCTGCCTTTTATCCTCTCATAGAAGATATCAGTAAACTAATTAAGAACTACCTTGAATGAGCAGGGTCATATCTCTATGGAAACAGCCTAATCAAAAGATCCCACCCACAGTAAGCCTGCAACCACAAGGTTGGATTAAAAGAGTATGGCGTAGGAACATGTTGGAAATAAAGTAGTTATCTTAGGTTAGTTGTCTTTTTCTTACTCCTTTGTTATGGTCTGTTTGAAATGTTCTTTTATTGTATGTTTTTTTAAATTTTTTCAATTTTTTTATACAGTTGATTTAAAAAAAAAAGTTAATTAAAAAGAAAAAAAAAAGAAAAAAAAATATGCAGAGCCCCCTTGAGGAGCTGGTGGAGAATGCAGGGGTGTTGGCCTGCCCCACCTCAATGGCTGCTAATGTGCTCACAGACATAGGGGACTGGTAGTTTGATGGGTTGAGCCCTCTACCACAGGACTTGCCTTGGGAAGACTATTGGCTGCAAAGGAGAGGCTGGGCCTCCCTATAATTGTACCTAAGAGCCTCCTCCCGAATGCCTCTTTGTTGCTCAGATGTGGCCCTCTCTCTCTGGCTAAGCCAACTTGAAAGGTGAAATCACTGCCCTCCCCCCTACGTGGGATCAGACACCCAGGGAAGTGAATCTCCCTGGCAACGTGGAATATGACTCCCAGGGAGGAATGTAGACCTGGCACCGTGGGACGGAGAACATCTTCTTGACCAAAAGGGGGATGTGAAAGGAAATGAAATAAGCTTCAGTGGCAGAGAGATTCCAAAAGGAGCCGAGAGGTCACTCTGGTGGGCACTCTTATGCACACTTTAGACAACCCTTTTTAGGTTCTAAAGAATTGGGGTAGCTGATGGTGGATACCTGAAACTATCAAACTACAACCCAGAACCCAAGAATCTCGAAGACAGTTGTATAAAAATGTAGCTTATGAGGGGTGACAATGGGATTGGGAAAGCCATAAGGACCAAACACCACTTTGTCTAGTTTATGGATGGATGTGTAGAAAAGTAGGGGAGGGAAACAGACAGACAAAGGTACCCAGTGTTCTTTTTTACTTCAATTGCTCTTTTTCACTCTAATTACTATTCTTGTTATTTTTGTGTGTGTGCTAATGAAGGTGTCAGGGATTGATTTAGGTGATGAATGTACAACTATGTAATGGTACTGTAAACAATCGAAAGTACAATTTGTTTTGTATGACTGCGTGGTATGTGAATATATCTCAATAAAATGATGATTTAAAAAAAAAAAAAAAAAAAAAGAGTATGGCGTAGGAACATGTTGGAAATAAAGTAGTTATCTTAGGTTAGTTGTCTTTTTCTTACTCCTTTGTTATGGTCTGTTTGAAATGTTCTTTTATTGTATGTTTTTTTAAATTTTTTCAATTTTTTTATACAGTTGATTTAAAAAAAAAAGTTAATTAAAAAGAAAAAAAAAAGAAAAAAAAATATGCAGAGCCCCCTTGAGGAGCTGGTGGAGAATGCAGGGGTGTTGGCCTGCCCCACCTCAATGGCTGCTAATGTGCTCACAGACATAGGGGACTGGTAGTTTGATGGGTTGAGCCCTCTACCACAGGACTTGCCTTGGGAAGACTATTGGCTGCAAAGGAGAGGCTGGGCCTCCCTATAATTGTACCTAAGAGCCTCCTCCCGAATGCCTCTTTGTTGCTCAGATGTGGCCCTCTCTCTCTAGCTAAGCCAACTTGGCAGGTGAAATCACTACCCTCCCCTCTATTAGGGATCTGACACCCAGGGGAGTGAATCTCCCTGGTAGCGTGGAATATGACTCCCACAATATGACTCCAGCATCGTGGGATGGTGAACATCTTCTTGACCAAAAGGGGGAAATGAAAGGAAATGAAATAAGCTTCAGTGGCAGAGAGATTCCAGAAGGAGCCGAGAGGTCACTCTGGTGGGCACTCTTACGCACAGTATAGACAACCCTTTTTAGGTTCTAATGAATTGGGGTAGCTGGTGATAGATACCTGAAACTATCAAACTACGACCCAGAACCCATGAATCTTGAAGACGATTGTATAAAAATGCAGCTTATGAGGGGTGACAGTGGGATTAGGAAAGCCATAAGGACCACAGTCCCCTTTGTCTAGTTTATGGATGGATGAGTAGAAAAATGGGGGAAGGAAACAAACAAACAAACAAAGGCACCCAGTGTTCTTTTTTACTTCAATTGCTCTTTTTCACTTTAATTATTATTCTTGTTATTTTTGTGTGTGTGGTAATGAAGGTGTCAGGGATTGATTTTGGTGATGAATGCACAATTATGTAATGGGACTGTGAACAATCGAATGGTTTGTTTTGTATGACTGCATGGAATGTGAATATATCTCAATAAAATGAATAATTAAAAAAAAATCATGGCTTTCCTGGAGTACACAATAATTTCAAACTGGCACAGGGGCTTTAGCTATAAAACACAAAGAAATTTAGAAAAATGGAAGAACAGTTTGAATGTTGCTAATGAAGGGAAGACTGTGTGCAGTTTGGAGATAAGTACTGATTATCTGATTAGAACATTGTCTTCCTTCTGAGACATTGTGGAATTCTTTGGAATCTCCATGACAATGACAAGTTTATACTATAGCCCACTGCTTCTTAAATCTTAATGTACACACAAATGGCCTAGGAATCTGGTTAAAATACACAATTAGATTAAATATGTCTGGACTGGGCCTTGAATTCCTGGTTTTCTAAAAAGCGCATACATAATACTGATGCTGCTGGCCCATGGCCCACACCTTGAGTAGCAAGACTATAGATTACACATGGCCTGTGTGAGACTTCAGCAGGAATACATGCTACACAAGGGGCTGGATGAATATTCTAGAAGTGATGTCCAGTAGGGAGAGATATTTGATAACAGAGAAGACAAAGAGTTTCGCCCAGGAAGTATCATGCTACGTACTGAATTCTAAAGGCAATTCACAGTTGGCATTACAGAGAGAACGGGAAATCTACGGATTGAGATACATGGCTACTAGCACATCCCCTAAAATATTCCACAGAATTGTTTCTGTGGTAAGGAACAAGTGAACTAAATGGCAATTAGTCTGCCTAGGGAAAAGGTCAGATACTGAGGATTGATCACTACCCAGTGGTAATTATGTGGGCTCCAAAAAGTGATCTAGGTGACAAGCAACTAGAGGTACTGGAAAGAAGGTACACTTTCTTTCCAAAGAAGTTGGAAACAGAAACTCTCATTAAGCATAGATGATTTATCTTTGGATGGGGAGTATTGCTAAATGGATTCAGGTAAAAAAATGGTTGTAAGTGGCAAGGGTAGGAATAGAATGAGAGGAAAAAAGAAGACTCTTTTGGTTAATATTCACTTTAAAAGCATCATCACCATTAAGCCTAATAATTGCAGTGTTTTTTTTCTTTATTTCCTTGGCACTCAGAAACCTATAATACACCAAAAGGTCTGCCCTTGTTTAAATATATTATTATGGAAATTTGTTGTATTTATGCTTTAAAATTTTTTCAAGATATTTTAATAGTTATCAGCAAACTTATTTGGATCTGAGGATTAAAGTAGCATCAAACTAGCCATAAATCATATAATGAACTGTGTGTATACAATATTTTACTACTCATGTTCTCTTCGTGATTTAAAAGAAGTATTTAGAATGCTTTAATGGCTGAAACTTTACTATTCTCTCTTTTTAGAATGTCATCTCTTTGGAACTGGGCAAAGTTTATGACCGCAGCATTGAAGGAGAGGAAATAGTTTGAGTTTCTACGCTGATGAGCAGTTGTTTTAGATTCTTTGTACATGTACCTGTAGAAGGATAATAGGCATGCTTTACTGATACAAAGGACTAAGTGAACACTGAATCAGGCAGCTGTCTTAAATTTTCTAAAAGTCTTTAAGATTGAAATAACTCAATAGAATTTGGACCAGTCCTTTGTTAATTAGATAGTCTCTTTTGGTTTTAGAGGCAGGCCCCCTAAAGAGGAGCTTGAGGAAATCTGAGGGTACGGCATATGTTTTTGAAAGAACAAGTTTCATTAGATGTCTGTACCTCTACACTGTGACTCAGTAAGAACTGGGTGTCAAGAAACATCAAAGGTATGAAAGCAGTTGCTTGGAAATAAATGAAATACGTACAGAGGAACCCCCTTGAAGTTATAGAATTGTAACAGAATACGGTAGTCCACCGACACAAAGATGATCACTTTTATATTCTGGTAGATTGAAGTGAAGGAGTTATTAAAAAGTATTCAACAGGCTGCCATTCTTTGGATAATGCTGTTTCAATAATGAAACAGAATGTTGTGGACTAGACTGGAATTCTGCCATGACTTGGGGACATTTTGGGCAGAGAGCAGTTGGTAGTAAGAAACCTTCACCTGGGGAGTGTATGGACTAGGCATGACTGAGGTATGTACCGCATCTCATTCAGCTACATTCCAGAAACAGCCCAATGGGTAAAAGTTTTAATCAGGAAAATAAAAACATTTCTATGCCTTTGGAAAAAATACATGACCAAGAGGCTGTTATTCCTTTTCCAAAACCCAGAAATACAAGGAATATAAAAGAAATTAAGAAAAAGCGCCTTTTAATTTAAAAGCCAAACAACTTAGAAATCTAGTTTTAAACTGGATTTGTGCTACTGAATGCCTGCATGACTAATGTTCCTTCTAATAAAATGTGCATTGCCAACTCTGTGATTATATGAGAGCCATTGATTGTACACATTGGATGGATTGTATGATGTGTGAATAAAACTGCTTTAAAAATGTGCATTGTTCTCCTACCGGGACGGTGACAGATTTAATACTTTTCATTATGAATGAGGGTTCATCTTTATCTGGCCAATAGGACTGTAGTGGAACCAAAAGGTAGAGCCTAGGATTCAAGACTGGTATTCTGGTTTGCCTTGGGTCCCTTGATTCTACAGCAAACCTCTTAACAGAAACTTATTATCAAGCCCAAAGAAGTTCTATTAAGAATTAGTATTAGAAATCCAACCTAGCTGACAAATTATATATCATTATGCATACTATTCTATCAAGGGGCATATGTGTCTGTTCTTGACATCTTTTACCTATGTAGTTTCATAGGACACAGAATCCTCTACTGGGTCCTGCTTTTGTATTTTATTCCAAGTAAATAAATAGTTTTGTACTTTATTTTAATGTATTTCAAAATTATAAATTAAAAATCTTGATCTTGTTGTTGGTGTATATTCAAATAGCTAATTTGATTACATCATATTGGAATGTTTGTATTGCAAAACACCATGCAAGGCTTTAATCCACCCAGGTCAAAGTGAATTTTGGATATTTTCAATCAGTAAATCTTAAAAATCCTTTTTTTAATACCTAAATTTAACCAGCTCCAGAATTCACAGGGTTGAGATATAGAATTAGGGGCTTATTAATAGATAGAATCTGAAGATTTCTCTTATCCATTATGCAAATAATGGACTTTTTGATCATGTGAAAAATAATTTTTTTTAAAAATTCATGTCATTTTATGTGTGTTCTAACCAACCTGTTAACGTGTATTTCTGTCTAGAGAGAGCTGGGAATGCACATTTGCATCTCAGCTAGAGGAAAGCCTGGATGCTTTGGAATTTTTTTCCTTTAATGTACATTTTTGTACCCTCCAGAGCTCTTACTAGTGATTGACATCTGCTCCCTAAGTTACTTTCTGTACCCCTATTTTGGAAAGTCATTTGGTTTTGTTTCATTACTGCAGCTGAATGTTATATAGACAGGCAAGAGGAGAAAGGGGTGGGGGATGGGATTCTTCAAGCATGTGGGGATGATTTCAAAGACTCCGCAGACTGATGTAGAGGGGTAGGGAAATAGCAAATTTGAAGCCTTTCAACTGTGACATTTTCTTCTAATGAAGAACAGCTTGAAAGCTGTAATTTTGAGAGTGTTGCAGTATTTTAAAGTCAGACACTTAGCACATTTTTAAATAGTGGTGAGATTTAGATGTTTTCTTTTTCCTCTTCTTCAATGGAATTAAGCATTTTTGGTCATCATCTTACCTTAATGGCTGTGGGGCTCAAGATGAACATCAGAGTTTTCAAAATTTAGGTGCGTCATGGCAGCATCTCTTTCTGCCCCATTGTTTTCATAGTATATGAAACAGTCTCACTTTTAAATGGAAATGGCGCATTTTCTTTTTCTAGTTTTTCACAAATGACCTTGAATTAATTTTTTATGTTTATCTTTTGCAGTACATTTTTATATCTGAAATTCCTGGTAGTGTGGGCACTTGTCCTCCTGGCAGATTTTGTCCTGGAGTTCAGATTTGAATACCTGTGGCCATTCTGGCTTTTCATCAGAAGCGTCTATGATTCCTTCAGATACCAGGGACTGGTATGTTTATTAAAACGTGTTTTCCAATTATGAGGGATTTAATTACCCTTCTAAGAAAATCTTCAATAACTGATAATGAGCATGTTAAGTAGATTTTGTTAGCAATATTTGGATGAGTGCGTTGGGATGAGCTAGAGTCTGGGGAATGAAACTGGTCTCTAAGACTATTTTGTCTAAATCCACTGATTAAATTGTTATATTCCCTCCTCCTTACCCATTCCAGTGAAAAGAAGTGAGGGGAGTAGTAGAGAGGTCTTTGGGAAAAGACAAAATAAGAGAGGAAGCAGTAATTGTCCAGTCCTCTTCTGAAGTATTTCTGGAGTCTATCACTGTGTTCACGATTGGGTTAGAATTAGAGCAGTGATTAACAAACTTTTTGGTCTTAGGACCCTTTATACTCTTAAATGTTACTGAGAACTCTGAAGAGCTTTTGTTAATATGAGTTAAATCTGTTCATATTTACTCTATTAGAAATTTAAATCGAGAAAATTTTAAAGCACTTATTTAAAAATGACAATAAATCAATATGTTACTATAAATGACATTTTTAAATGAAAAATTATAATTTTCAAAGCAGAAATAAGTAAGAGTGGCTACATTTTTGCAAATTCTTTAATGTCTGGCTAATAGAAGACAGCTGGATTCTGATATCTGTTTATGAAACACATGTCTTGTAGCTTCTAGAAAATGCCACTGTACTTAAGAGGATAAGAGTGAGAAAGTGAGGTAACATCTTAGTGTTATTGTAAAAATAGTTTTGATCTTGCTAGCTCCCTGAAAGGGTCTCAAAGGGACCTGCAGAGATCCCCAGAACATGTTTTGAGAACTAGAGCAGGTATACAGGCCTGGGCTTATTCCTTTGGTTGACCTGTTAGTTCTGGTTTGTTCCACAGCACATCCTAAACTAGTAAATGTAATATACAGGCCTTGTGCTTTGGTCAGAGCAAATCCATGCCTTGAAAAGATGATTTTGAGCTTGCCCCCAGTTGGTAATAGATAGTGGTGTACAAGGAAGGGCTACTAATAATTATTAAAATTATTAACATCAGCATCATTCTTAATGGTATTCTGGTTCATCCATCCTCCATCAAGACTTACACAAGAATTGAGGTTTCTTAGGAATGGTTTGTGAGGAGAGAGGAACCTTTTTTTGTCTTAAAATTCTAGTTCTTTCAGGTAACCCACCTGTGAGAGCCAAATGAACTTACTATGGACCAACCTCAATTTGTTCTGGTCCAATTCTTCTTCATAGTTTGAGGACCATAAATAGTATTACTCTTTAATGTTGAACTAACCACTTGCTTTTTATATATATTTCCTGTTAAGTTGCTCTGTAGTTAATACATGGCAATTTCAGCTTGTCCAGCCTCTGAAAATAATAGACTCTGTTTGAAAGTAACAAGTTCTAAAATGTGTTTTTTTTTTTATTTTGTTTTGTTTTTTCCTTTAGGCCTTCTCAGTATTTTTTGTTTGTGTAGCATTCACATCAAATATAATATGTCTGCTGTTCATCCCCATACAATGGCTTTTTTTTGCTGCTAGCACATATGTATGGGTTCAGTACGTCTGGCACACAGGTAAGTCTTAATGATTTCTTGGGTGGATAGAAATCTCAGGTTCAAATTTCAAAAATGCTGTTTCTTTGAATGAATTATTTGGAATTGAGTTTAATGTGGATATTTTAAAGTTGTCTTTTCCTAACAGAGTATAACATACTTAAAAATATTTTTAAAATCTTTTTTTCATTATTTGAATAAAAAGTTTATGCCTCTATGATTTGACATCTCAATTAAGGTGTTTCTTACTGATCCCCCAGAATGAAGATATCCATTTTTTTTTTTTTTTTAATTTGAGTGACTTCCATTTAGATAGACTTGAACACAGCCATGTGCCAAATAGAAAAAGTGTTCCTGGAATTTCAGCATTGAAAAGAAAGTCAGAGGTCATTTAGCAGAAGCTGTATTTGGTACAAGAAGCCTCCCACTCCTTGGCACATAGTAGTTTCACCTCTGATTGAAAATCTTTGAGCTGAGGTTCTGTTATTTCAAAGTAAGATCCAATGAGATGTTTTGACAGCTCCAGCCCACTGTGAAAGTCTGAATGTGGTGTTCAATGGGATGTGGTGATTGGCTCACAGTGTATCACACTTTTCTGCAAAGCTGCCTGAAACTTGATTCTTAGGCCCAGCTGCAACCTGTAGGATTTTGACCACTAAGGGAGGGCCAAATAATAAAAGCTCTCTGGCGTAACCTCCTCCTCCTCAGAGCTGCTAAGAGGATGATGCTGGCGCATGTGTAGAAGACACAATTGAGCGCTGCTATTTAAAGTATCCACTCTGAGTATGCTTTTCTCCATATTTAGCACTCGCTTGTATCTAATTTGATTTATAAGCTAGCATGAAGGTTCCCTGGTCTGCTTTCCTCTAATGAAAGTGGTTTTTTCTATACATCTATTATATCCAAAATACACAGATTTATCATAATTAAACAATTTCCTATTGATAGACTTTTAAGTTAATCCTAAATTTTCATTATTGCAAATAATACTGCAGTGAATATTTTTATGCATTTATCCCAGGGCTCTTTTGTATTTCTGTAGAATAGATTCCTAGAAGTAGAATTTCTGGGTCAAAGGTATAAGTACTTTAAATTTAATTATACTTCCAAATTGCCCTCTATAAAGATTGCCCAATTTACATTATTGCCAAGTATGAGAATGAACTTTTCCCCATATCCTCCCTCAAGTCTTTTACATTTTTCCTATCTGATAGGTTAAAATAAATGGAATCTCATTGTTTTAATTTGTATTTTCCCAATTAGTAGAGAAGTTGAGTATCTTTTCCTATGTGTTTTAGCCATCTATATTTGTTCTTTTAACACTTGCACATTTGCTTCTTGTGTTGCCTTTTTATTGATTTGTAGGAGCTCTTTGTATGTTAGGACTATGAATCCTGTTTTAATTATATATATTACATATATATAAATATATTTATATATATTACATATATATAAATATATTTATATATATTATATATTATAAAAATTTTGTGCCAGAATGTTTGTGTTTTAACTTTGTCTTTGATTTTATAACATTCTTTGTCATATAAAAGCTTTACATTCAAATCAAATTGCTTTTTAATTGGTTTAGTTGGAAGTCTTAGAGAAAATTAACTGTAGTTGAATCAGTCTTCCAGACAACCCATCTGTTATGTAAGTTAATAAATCCTTGATGCTTTTCTCTCTCTGCTGCTTTCCTATAGAAAGGGGAGTGTGTTTGCCTACAGTGTCCCTCTGGATACTCTTTGTTTATATTGAAGCAGCAATTAGATTTAAAGATCTGAAAAATTTTCATGTAGACCTTTGTCGTCCATTTGCTGCCCACTGGTGAGTAGTATGTGTATTTTTGAACTATAATTCATTTCATTGTTTTCGTATAAAATGCTAAATTTAATTGTACATTTTAAAAATGAATCCAGAAAGCAGCATAGCATGGTGGTAACAGCATGAGCCTTCTATTCAGGCAGATGAGCCTCTGAATCCCAGCTTTGTTCCCTAACAGCTGTGTTGCCTTGGGCACATGACCCTCTCTAAGCCTCGGTTTTCTTACTTGTATATTGGGGACCTGTCTCATGGGGTTATTGGAAAGATTAAATGAGGTGATATATGTCGAATGTTTAACTTAATACCAAGCACAAAATGGGCACCCAATAGTATATTTATATATCATTATTAACTTTTAAAGGAATGTATTTCACTTTATGGAATATAAATGAATATTAAGATGTTATGTTCATTAAACCTTAACCATGAAACATTTTTAAAAATGAGCTTGATTCTTGTTTGTATCGATCGTGGTAATCACTACCTAATGTATGTTTCTCTTAAACTCACCAATTGTTGCTAATGTTTATGCAGAAACCAAAATAAACAGGAATCAACTAAAAAAATAGTTTACAATATTTTTAAAGTCTTCTCATAAACATGTGAATTAAATAAACCTGGTCAGTAAAATTTGTCATTTTAAATTTTAGTGAGACCACATTTAGACTAATTATAATTAATAAAATTTCATGTTAATGAAGCTTAATATGGGTTTTGACAATGTAGAGGCTTTGAAAAGATATTAGACAGGCTGATGAGTTGAATGAAAATATTTCAACTTATTATTTCAGAGATTAGAGTTGTAAGTACAGCTGGTTTAGTTCGGGTGGTACAGACCAAATATTGGCACTGATAATATCAGATACTTATTTAAATGATTCTTGAATTTATGTATGACAGAGTGCTGGTGAACTAACTTTCCAGGAATGGTGACATTACCCCTCAGGCAGCAAGAAGATTAGGTTAAAGTAGTTACCTGAATTTGACCTTGCCTTCTAGTGTTAAAAACCAAGTGATGTCCTTTTGATTTTTAAAAAATTTATAATGCTTATTTGGGGCCACCCATAAAACCTCTATCCTGTTAGTTGTTAAAAGCATACCGATTGAGGGGGATGGAATGCTTTGGGTGTTCTTTTTTACTTTTATTTTTACTCTTATTTTTATTTTTTTTTTGGAGTAAGGAAAATGTTCAAAAATTGATTGTGGTGATGAATGAACAACTATATGATGGTACTGTGAACCACTGATTGTACACTGTGGATGATTGTATGGTATGTGAATATATCTCAATAAAATTGATTTAAAAAAATCAGTTGGGGGGGAGCATACCAATGCCTAAGTTCTAATGCCCAGACAGTTCCATATTTAAAAAAATGTTTCCTCAAAGATATTAGCTATTGTACTCCACAGTCACTATGGTGACTCCTTGAGTTAGTTTGAAGAACACCAAAGTCTGATGGGAAGTGTCTTTCTTTCAGTCTAGCAGTCCTGCTATTCCCTAGGGGTTTGTTCTGTGTGCCAACTGCCTCTGATTTCCACGGCAAACATTACATTTATTTATGTATTTACTGAGTATTCTCTTCAATTACCATTGTCAACTAGAATTTATCTTTTATTTCAGCACATGTCCTCATGTGCTTGATGCATGTGTTGTTGGTTTTTAACTTGCAGTTACTGGCTGGATTTTCTTCTTTCTAGTATTGGGTATCCTGTGGTAACCTTGGGCTTTGGCTTCAAAAGTTATGTAAGCTACAAAATGCGATTAAGGAAGCAAAAGGAAGTGCAGAAAGAGAATGAATTTTACATGCAGCTTCTTCAACAAGCCCTCCCTCCAGAGCAACAGATGCTACAGAAGCAAGAAAAAGAGGCTGAGGAAGGTAGGTCTTTACCCTAAAGCTTTTGGATCAATAGGCTAGTGATTTTGTCTGTCAGTAGAATTTTCCTTTTTGGAGATGTTGCTAGGACTTAGAAAGATAAACAAGAATTTTCCTGTTTTCTGGCAGTCCTCCTTAGGGCCATTGCTTTGTTTGATTGTGAAATACAGAGTATGGTGATATTTTATTCCTACTGTCTGAAGACCATGCACTTTTAAATGTTTGTTTTATTTTATTATTTTAAAATATTTTATGTCTTATTTTATAGTTTAATATTTTATTTATTCTCAGCAGCAAGACAGCACATAACTGTGACTTTGTAATTGAAACAAGCTAGGAACTCAAGTATAAGCAAGATGGAGATGGACATGGAGAATTGAGTTTTATGTCAGGGTTTTTTTGAATGGAGCAAAAAGGAATAGGTCCCATTCTAAGGTTCATATAATGCATTGTGGATTTTAAATTGAACCCTTTCTAATGGAACTTATCTAATGGACATTTAATTAATAGATATAGATGAATTGATAGCAAACCAGTTTTCTTTGGTTTGGGAGTTGGAAGTTTGAGGTCATGTTTTTACTTGATATATATCAAAATCTTATTCTCTGTTGTGGTGCAACAGAGAATAAGTAGACTAACAGATAGGAATGTGTAGACCTGATAGAGAATGTTTGCAAGTAAACTAGGAAATGATAGTCTTATTACCTCAACACTAGAGTAAAAAAAAAAAAAAAAAAAGAGTAGATATCTTGTATCCTAACATCACACTTCTTCTTTTGTTTCATTTAACCACTTTCTTTAAATTTATTAGCAGTTTGTTTAATCCTAGCATCTTTTAAAGTGTAGCCTCTTAGGAGGATGATCTGCCTATATCCTGCCTAACACCCCAGTGATAGACAAGTTTGATTTGAAGATATGTGAAGTATGACTTAGTTACAAAATCCCGATCTGATTTTCAAAGGCAAAACGTCAATGGCCTGGTGTTTATAAATGATGATGGTGATTTTCCAAAGGTGCATTTTCTCATAGGTGTTCAGATTTGCCTTTTAAAGTCAGCATACTGTGCTGTGATTATTGCTTCTTAATGAGTTTGCAAATTAATGTGATGTGTTTCCAAGCATAGATAATTCAGTTTGTTGAATCAATCTGTTCTATGTTTTTAAAAAACTAAATATTCTGGTGTGGGTTTTTGTTTGTTGGTTTGTTTTTTATACTGTAGCAGTGAAAGGATTACCTGATATGGATTCCTCAATCCTTATACACCACAACGGAGGTATCCCAGCCAACAAAAAACTGTCCACAACTTTGCCAGAGATAGAATACAGAGAAAAAGGGAAAGAAAAGGACAAGGAAGCCAAAAAACACAACCTTGGAATAAATAACAACAATATTCTACAACCTGTAGACTCTAAAATCCAAGAAATCGAGTATATGGAAAACCATATCAATAGTAAAAGATTAAATAATGATCTTGTGGGAAGTACAGAAAATCTCTTGAAAGAGGACTCATGCACTGCTTCCTCAAAAAATTACAAAAATGCCAGTGGAGTTGTGAACTCCTCACCTCGAAGTCACAGCGCCACAAATGGGAGCATTCCTTCCTCATCGAGTAAAAATGAGAAGAAGCAGAAATGCACTAGCAAGAGCCCAAGTGCACACAAGGACTTAATGGAAAACTGTATTCCTAATAACCAGCTAAGCAAACCAGATGCACTGGTGAGGTAAGTGTGCATGCTGTGTCCTTACCAACACTTTCCAATAAACTTGACATACATTTTTAGGAACAGACACTCCTCTGTGGGCCTGTAGAAATTGATCAGATATTGTAACTCTTAACCCTGTGGTATTTGACATTCTGATAATTTGTTTCAGATGGGTTTGTTGGCCGCCCCGTGTTTTTGTCCTGCAGTGCTGACTGCAGTGTGCTCGCTTTCCTCATTTGACAAATTTACATGTAACTTGATTCTCCTCATGGTATTGAGAGACATTTCTTTAATCCTTATCTTTTTCTGTTTGCATATCCAAAGTTCTTTTGGCATAGGCCCCAAAAGAGTTTGTGCCCTCTTCATGCAAATCTCTTTATTTGTCAGATACGGAAACAAGGGGGGGGGGTGGTTGTTTGTCCTTTCTACCGTGTGTGTGTGTGTGTGTGTGTGTGTGTGTGTGTGTGTGTGTGTGTGTGTGTGTTTTCCACTTATATCCCTGGATGACTCTGGGAAAGTTGGGTTTCAAAAGTAATCTCTTTCTAAAATTCTGTAGGCAAATATATCAGATGATTATTAGATTTTAATCAGATGTGTTCTTTTTCTCATCTTTAAAAGAGTAACAGTGTTGCATTACTTGACTCAGACTTAATTTTGGTACTACTTATGTTAAGCAAACATGATTATGTTCCTTTTACCTCAGCTCTTTCAATTCAGAAGCTAAGAACGGATACTAGAGGGCAATTGTAACTCACCCCCTCCAATACCTTATCTTATATTCCTCTTCCTTTGGCTGCTTACAGGCAGACAGTCTATTCTAGGAGGGAGGTTTTCCAGTGTTATAAATGGTGTGAACTAGATTATTAATTTGTTTTAATCTTCCGATTGGCAGCTAGATTAAGGAAAATGTATTTGGGTTCTACTGCTGAAAGCTCCACAGGTTTCATACACTCCTGGCCGCTGTTTGAAGCTTGCCATGCTGATGCCAGCCTGGAATCCACATCCGTTTGTTATGACATCCTGCCCATCATGCCCTGCAGAGAAGAGTCTCAGCAGAGAACCCCCTTCCCAGATGCTCATAGGGGAAAGACCAATTAGCTGACCTTCTATTGTAAGGCAATATCCCACAAATCCACCAGGACCTGCCGTAAATGAAACATCTGCTACAAGTTTTTTAGCATCCTATCTTCTACGTAATTTTAATAGTAGCAGTCAAGCCAAAACAATTTTCCTCTGTTGATTGCTGCAGAGAGAGCAGCGAAGGCACAGTCTTGTGTCTCTATTTTGCTTGGGCCCCATTTGTAATGTTGAGTGGAGGATCGACTTTATTACTTAGTCTGCTTTTAGTAGGAAAGTTCAAGGACCCAGAAGGCCAATTGTGAAGTTATCTGGGGGGTGATGCTGTAGGTCCAGTGTCCCCATGCCTGCTCCTGAGGGGGGTCTGCCTCTTCTTGTGGTCACCAGTGTGTCCTCTGCTTTGACTTACCATGCGACAAATGCTGAAGGGACCCAGAGTGTTACCCTGCTTTATTTATTTATTTTTTTCTAATTCAGTTTTATTGAAATATATTCACAAACCATACAGTCATCCATGGTATACAATCAACTGTTCACAGTATGATCATATAGTTTTGCGTTCATCACCACAATCTATTTCTGAACATTTTCCTTACATCAGAAAGAATCAGAATAAGAATAAAAAATAAAAGTGAAAAGAGAATACCCAAACCATCCCCCCATCCCACCCTATTTGTCATTTAGTTTTTACTCCCATTTTTCTACTGATTTTTTTTTCAATTTTTTAACTTTGTTTATCAAAAAATTAAAAACAAACAGGCAAACAACAACCAAAAAAACCCCACAACATTTCAAACAAAGCAATGGATTAAAGAAAACAAATAACCTAAAATAATTACTTTGCTTCCAATATGTTCCTACCATACCCCAAGAAAATTAATAAACCATGTCCAAACAGAAGAGTAAGAAAAACAAATAATCTAAAATAACTACATTGCTTCCAACATGTTCCTACCATACCCCAAGAAAATTAACAACCCCTAAGAAAACAAAGGAATAAGAGAAAAAAAAAACCTAAAATAACTCTATTGCTTCCAACATGATCTTACTATATCCAAGAAAGTTTACAAACCATAATCATTCCTGAGCATTCCCATAACATTGAGATTACCCTCCATAGTTTATCTGTTCTTGTTAGATTATCATTCCCCCTCCACTAATTGGTATCTCTAGGTCCCCTACATTCTACAGTATAAAACATTGTACATTTTTCACAGAATTCACATTAGTGGTAACATACAATATCTCTCTTTTTGTGCCTGGCTTATTTTGCTCAGCATTATGTCTTTTTTTTTTTTTTTTTTTTAATCTTCATTTTATTGAGATATATTCATATAGCACGCAGTCATACAAAACAAATCGTACTTTCGATTGTTCACAGTACCATTACATAGTTGTACATTCATCACCCAAATCAATCCCTGACACCTTCATTAGCACACACACAAGAATAACAAGAATAATAATTAGAGTGAAAAAGAGCAATTGAAGTAAAAAAGAACACTGGGTACCTTTGTCTGTTTGTTTCCTTCCCCTATTTTTCTACTCATCCATCCATAAACTAGACAAAGTGGAGTGTGGTCCTTATGGCTTTCCCAATCCCCTTGTCACCCCTCATAAGCTACACTTTTATACAACTGTCTTCAAGATTCATGGGTTCTGGGTTGTAGTTTGACAGTTCCAGGCATCCACCACCAGCCACCCCAACTCCCCAGAACCTAAAAAGGGTTGTCTAAAGTGTGCGTAAGAGTGCCCACCAGAGCGACCCCTCGGCTCCCCCCGGACTCTCTCTGCCACTGAGTTACCCTGCTTTAGGAAACTACCGGCTGTCAACTAAATAAATAGAACGTTATAATTAAATAGTTTGGAAAGTTCCATAGGATTATTTTCAACTTTTAATGAAATATTCTTAAAAATAAGGGGATGACCTTAGTATCCAACAGCAGAGGCAGAATTGAAATAAGTTATAGTCCATCCATTTGATGGACTCTTAATACAGACATTACGAACTCATATTTTTGAGCCATATTAAACAGTATGGGAAAGTGCTCATGACAATGTTTCATGAAGCAGAAAGCAATTTTATTGTAACAATTTATTTCTAATATATATAGAAAAAACATTTGATGGTAAAGAAACTAAAAGGTTAATAATATTCATTGCCCTGTAATAGTATTGGGGCATTTATTTTCTTTTTACTTTCATGCATTTTCAAATTTTTCTATGATGAACAACAATGAAAGAGTTTGAAATGAAGGGTACCTATCTGAGCAGATTATTCAGCTTGGTTGTAGAGGCCTTATCTCACTTCCTCTTGCCCTTGGCTATCTGATGTTTCCTCTTGTTTGACTTCTTGTAGGTTTTGAGGAATGCTTATAAGACTGTAATTAATCCAAACCCGACATGTTTGAGTTGTTTTCTAGAGATTGGTTTATCCTCAGATGGAAAGGGCTGGAGTTAGTGGTCTCTAAGGCTTCTAATGCAAACATATCAGACTGACAGTTCGTAAATCTGCCATTCATTTCTACAGGCACACCCAGGACTGTGCATGGCTTGGGCTGGCTATAGCTTCCACAGGGATGTTTTAGGGATAAGATTGATTCATGCTTTTTATGTTTTTAAAAAAAAAAACAAAAAACAAAAAAAGTGTTGAAAACCAGTACTGTATTATTAATAACATCTTTTACAGCTGTGTCTGTCTCACCACTGAGGTTAACAACTGCTACTTTTGAGGAACCAGTTCAGTGACTTTGGTGGTGGAGGGCACTCATTACCCTCCTCCCCCCTTTCCAGGAGAATTCTTGCAGATTGGTGTGGCTGTCAAAATAAGGTTTGATGGCCGTCCCTGTGAAGGGACAAGTAGTCCTTCAGATCTTTTCTCAAGTTCTCCAAGGTTCTCCAACCTCCATGGGATATTCTCTCTAGGGTGCTGTATACCAGGGATTAGCAAATGGCCTATAGGTCAAATCCAGCCCAGTGCTTGTTTTTATAAATAAAGTTTTATTAGAACACAGCCATTCATTAATTCATGTAATGTTTACTGCACCTTTTGCACTATTGTGGCAAAGTTCCATTGTGACTGGGAAAACCAAAAATATTTGTTCTCTAGCCCTATACAGAAAAAAAATGCTGACCTTTGGTGTATAGTGTTTTCTTATTTTGAGCAGCTTTCCCCCTTACCAGACTGTGAACTCCAGAGGACAGGAGCTGAGTCTCTTTATTTTTGTATCTGTCTACAAAAGTAAAGCTCTTATTGAATGTTGAATAAGTGAATGATATGGAGGCCAGGGATGAGTGAATAGACCAGGCTGTGGAATACTAGGAGATATAGGAGAATGCGGGGCAGAAGGTTGTAATAAGATTGCTAAGGTAATGGACTATGGGGGAAAGAGGGGAACTTGAGAATAAGTATTGCTCATAGGGTCCTTCCTAGGAAAAGTTTGGGGACTTGCCAAAGCCAGTCCATAGTCCTCTTTTGGTTTTGAAAAATACGTGTCTTACAAAATGACCTGGTTTCTGCCAGCTCTGAATTCTTTACCCAAGATATTTAAAAACGGATATAATGTTGGCAGCCAAAAATGTTTTTAATTCTGACATGGGAAAAAGTCTAGACAAAAACAGAAAAAGCAATAAGGAAGATCAATTATTTTAACTAAGTGCTGGGTTAGAAAGGAATAATGTAAATCGGAATAAGGTTTTCTTAAATTTTTTCTTCAATGGTCAATTTAAAAATACTTTAATTGTACAACAATTATAGAAAAATTAGGCAGAAAAAAGAGAAAAGAGGCCTACCATCCTAACACAAAGCATTGTAAAAATTTTATTGTATTTCCTCTTCTGCTAATTTTACATAATTGTGACCATAGTGTTTATATGGTTTTTGTCCTGCTTTGTTTCACTTAAATTATATCAAAACCGTTTTCCCATTAGCCTAACCCTCATTTTCAGTTGGCATGGAATATTCCATGGCAGGTCTGTACAGTCAGTCAGCAGTCACTCTAAGATTAGACAGGTTGGGGTGGGACACTGGAGTTGCTTTCCTGAAGTTTCAAGGCCTGCAGGCAGAGGAGTCAACAGTTTCGTTTGCGTTTGGCACAAGGTTACCTCTCAAACGTAGCCCTAGACACTGTCGGTGTTTCCTTTTGGTGATTCTTAGTTGTTTTAGTTTCATGGTTAAGATGAGAATTTAAAACTTTGAGTTAACAAAATGTAAAGTGATCTATATTCTATATAAATGTTGATGCAAAAGTCTCTTCTTGGTTTATTTCCATTCCACTGCCCTTCTTGGAACCAAGATAGAAGATTCAAAAATTTTTTTTTTTAGTGTTTTCTTCATATGTCAACTCTTTAAGTAGGTGAATCATGTCTGGTGCCAAGAAATAGTTATAAAGCAAAAGTATCCACGGTTTGCCTGGTGGAATAGCATTTAACAGAGTAGAATGTAGAATGATTATTATTTTGGGGGACTGGAAGAGATCTGAGAGACAACTAGACCAGCTTTATCAGCAAAATAAATGAATGCTGGAAGATGAAGTGGCTGGTCCAGGTCACCCCACTGGAGTGGCAATGCCAGGACTAGAACCAATGTTTCTCGACTTCTACCCTTTCTCTGATTCCATGCGACTTTAAAAGAGTTCAACAGTCTGCTTATTTTTCTGCTTCATAATTTTCTGTTTTTTAAAATTTGTTTTCAATATAAATGCAGCTAAAATTGGCCGAAAGATTGGTACCAGGGCTTGATTTTATGCTCTCCTGGCCAAAAACTATAGAAGAAATGCTTAGAATTTCAGAATTCATTTATTTTTTTTTTCATTATCTTTCTGCTAGAAAGATGCTGTTTTAAGTATTTTTAAAAATTCTTTCTCTTGCCAAAGCTGCAAGAACATACTTATCTCTGAACAGAAGGGGGCCGGTCACTTTTATCTTTGAAAGCTTATGGGATCTCTGAGAATTCAACTCTGGTTAGGGCTAGCTTGGGAATTACACTTGTGTAGACACCCCTAGTGCCACCTAGCATGGGATTCGCCCTTTATTTCTGGGGTAGGCTTAGCCTGGCAGAGAGCTAGTAGACCTAAGACCAGGGATATAAATAATGGTCAGCTAGCCCTGCAGAGAAGCCACCGTGGTCTGTATTTCCCTTGGAAGGGTTCTAGGGTGGGGCATTACCATGATGGTAAGTTCCTAGAAATTTTGAAGTCATGGAAGGGGGAGATCCTTTTCTTAAGGGGAAAGTGGAAATTTGTGGAAGCTGTAATATATCGAAAACTCTTTTATTCCTTTCTAAATAGTCATTACTTATAAGTTGGTTTTTATACAAGTCTGTTTATTTGAAGGCTTGGGGGAGGGGGGAGACATTTCTCAGGAATTTTCCCACGAATCTCAAAGCAGTTAGTGGCCCTGCCTCAAGAGGGGAGGGAGAGGAAGGGGTAAGGATACAGAAGTACTTTAAGAAATTTAACTCATTAACCTACACTGAGGAGTGTTTAACTTACACTTAAACCCATTAAATAACTTATATTGCTAGTTCTGGGTCTTAAATATTTTTGGAGCTTGTAGATTGATAACATAATTTACAAGAAGGCTTTATAATGTTCTAGTCCATCAATGAGTATGTTAACATTGTGTTTTAATAGTCTGTGATATGAGTATTTTTGAGTCATCCCTTTTTAGTTTGAGCTGGTCAGAGAGCAAAATGTCATTGTTCTTTCAAGTTCCACTTTCAAGGTCTTATGTACCTTATATTTATGTTTTATGATTTTATGTTCTCTTAAAGGGGGGGATGAAAATAGTAAAAGCTTAAAAACAGCCAGCTTTCCCTTTTGCCTGGACTTTGCTGATCTTGTATATTGCCCAAATGTGGTATGATTAGCAGTTCAGTCTTTAATACTTCTGAATTTAATTGTGTCTTCCACATACCCAACATTTAAATGAATAGGATTGCTGTGTAACCTTTAACTTACATAAGGCTCCTTAGTGTGGTCTTGCTGTATGGAAAAAAACAGAAGGCAACAGTTTACAGTACTTTTTATTTTTTATTACCCTACATTTTAAGATGAAAATATATACCCATTGAAATGGATAAATGGAAAAATAGAATAAAGTATATATCCTTTAAAAATATATAGATACTGATTATAATAATCAGTGGATTCAGTATGGTTGGTGTGACTATTAAACAGAGCAAAGTTAAGAGCCAATCTAAGAAACCCTTATTTTGTGATCTTAGAGAAATATTGCAAAGCAGCAAGGGAAATTGGGTGCTAATGTTATTTACTGGAGGAACAAAAAGTCCCCAGTTTTCTTCTTATGACTATTCCATCTTTCCTTTCTCTTATGGGAAACTTGCCCAGGTACTGGCCTGGGTCAGGGTTAGTGAGTAGATCTGGCTCCTAGCTCTGGGGGCAAAGAAGAAAGGGAAACAGATGCCTGATCCCAAGTTGCAACAGAAGCTTAAAAAGAAGATTTAGAGCATTGATCCAAAATCGTAGGCGCAGAGCAAGTACAGAATCCAAAACTAAGGCCTGACAGTTGGAAAGAAGCAAGACAGCAGTCAATTCAGGAGGTAGAGCCTATGAGGATCCCCGGAGATAAGAATCCCAAGGCTGAGGCCTTTCATGGATCATTCCTATCCTTCTCCCTCCCCACTCAGTCAAGCCCAGAAGGATCCTAAAAGGGGAATACAATAGTTTAGGTGGAAAATATAACAATACAAAGAATTCTCTTGAAAGGTAGGAGCCCATCTTAAAAGAAGGTAATAGGAAGAACCCAAGATTTATTATTAAATCTATTATAAAATAGAGTATATAGTATGAATTCATTAAAATGTGGGTGGATATATTTTGCCAGTACACAAAATATTTTGAAATATTATATACCAAATGGTCAATTGTAGTTGACCATAGCAAATGTTTACTTTTTGCCCTTGTATATTTCTATATAGTTTGAATCATTTCAACATACTTGTGCCCATAATAGAATGTAAGCTCAACAAGGCAGGGACAGACTTTTCTCTTGTCCACCACAGTACACAGTGCTTGGCACAGAGTAGATATTCCATAAATACTTGTTGAATAAATGAATGTTACCTTTATGCAGGGAAAAAATATTGGGGGTGGGATGAGAGAGGAGATGGAGCCCAGCAGTTTCGTTGCAGTACCAATCAAAGGCCTTTGAAGTTAGGAAAACTAAATGTCAAATTAGACTGGGCCAATGACCAGATGTCTGCTGTCAAACTATTTGTTGTTTTTGAAGAGGCTGTTGTCTGTATTATATCTAAAAAATGGTAAGGCTTTTCATTCCAAGGCCCCTTTCCTTGGTGCTTCCCAGGAAGTTTTAAAATTCATTATTTTCAGTACTTGTTTTCTAAGGCTGTACAGGAGGGTCAAGAATTTTTGAAAGTTACAAGGAACAAGGGGAGAAAATTCCTCTGAGGGATTGCTATTGAGAAACCTTTTGCTCTGGCCATGGTTCTGTTTCAGGGCCGAAGAATCTAGCACAAACCACATCTCAGCCAAGAACATGGAAGAAATCTGTTTTCCTTGTCTTATTCATCTTTCCTTACGGGTCTTGCCCCTTACCTCCAGCCCCAGATCATTCTCTTTTTGTCTTTATGGTAGATGGAGAGAGAGCTCAGATTATATTTCTGTTCCATCCTTTCAAACTCCAAGGAAATCCCCCAGGTTAGAAAATATGTTTGGTTGTTTATTCATCATTCCTGGTACCAGAGAATGGTACATTTGTTTGTTCTCTTTTGCATTTGAATGTTTTGCCTATGTGTCAAGAATAGTTTGCAGAAGAAAATCTGAGCTTGGGAGACAGCGATTTGGGGGCTTTCCCCTGGCTGCTTTCCCTCCCTGTGCTGCCTGCACACCACTGTGCGAACGAACTCCTGCCTCTGCTCTTCTTGCCACATGATATGCTTGGCCCCTGCGGGAGCATGGCTACCAAACCAGGCCTTTTTGTTCCTACATGGCACACATACAAATTCATTTTTAACATTATTCTAACTGAGGTAAAATGATAGTAAAAATTTATGGAATTTTAGAGTGAGAACTCATGAAAATTGGACATTTAGAGGTTCTAACTGGATTAGATTAAATATGTAATTTTGGATATAGCTGCTACTAAAGTATTTGAAAATTATTACTTGGAAAAAAATAAGTAGTATAGTCACATGTCTATTTTGTAAATTTAGAGTGTTCCATCTCCTTGGAAACATGCTTTTTATTTGTTTATATTGCACTGTCTCAACAGATGTATGTTGTCAGTCACTAAAGATCTGATTTATTTTTCTGCTGTGCCTATATTTTAGATACATATGGGTTTTACTTGGTTAACACTGTTTATTTTAATTCATAATACAGTTTGAGTTTTATTGTAACCATTGCAGGGATTTAACTCTACAATTTTCCATGATAAATGTTGTAATAGAAGCACAATGATTTTATACTTAAGCAGTCTGTTTTGTGACTTGCAAACAATGTCACATTTTAGAAACTAGGAGTAACTGAATTTAAGCAAGAAATTTACCTGATATCTCCATATCTAGGTGGTCAAACAGAAAGGTAATTATCTATGTTTCATCGATAAATTCCGAAATAACACATACTTTATTTGGGGTTCCACAATAGAAATATTTTTATGTTGAGTAGTGAGAGTATATTCTAACAAAACACGGATTTCTAGGTAGAAAATTTGAAAGTTTCCTCACTAAAATCAAGGAGGAACTACTATAAAATTTCAAAACACTTTTCGTTAAATTCTGAGTCAGTACCTCTGCTGGCATGTAATGAATTGAGATTTGTGGCTAAGTGAATTAGGGGTGGATTCCCTGGAGGGGAGTTACCTCCAAGGAAAAGGAACCGTGTTCTTTAACTGTTTCTCACATAGTCATTTAGACACTGGCTCTTTGGATACTTTACCAGCCAGTGTGAATGTATTTTCAGTCTTTGTAAATCTCTTGGGGGCCTCTTAGACCTTTTCTTATAGGCAGTTGGGACTCTCAAGGTTAAAACAAGCTTTAGTTTCTGTTTTATGGAAACGATGACCACTCTTCTCGAGCATAAGGTACATTTCACCTTTCTTGTTAAGAGTGTTGCAACAGATTCAAAACAGAAACACAAGATAATGGAACTGGGAAGGACCTTTTTCTCCCCTGTTCTACTCTAGAGAAAATGTTGCAATTCAGACCCTCACAGGAGCTGGGCAGGGCACATGAATGAAAGAATTTGTGAACCTTCTGGGGCTCTCTGTTGTCCTCACTCATATCCAGTAATGCACCTGATCCCTGGAGTGTGGGGGCTGTGAGGCATCAGAGAGCACACACCTTCCAAAGGGGCAGCCTATACTTCCCTGTAGTGGCTTATTGCCGTGGTGGATTATAGATCCGACATTGCCAAATCTTCTGATATTTTGAAGAGATGCTAAAAATACAGAGCTTTATGTGAAATCTCTCAATTAAAAAAACATTTTTACGTCATGTAGGGGAGGGTTAAGCAAAACATGTTTATGGGTCACATTGGCTCACCAGTTTGCAACCTCTGCTCCTGACCTTTCCTCTGATGCTTGCATTTCATTCCTTCCCCACCCCCTGACTCCACCAGTCAAAACTTGACTCTTCTATAGAAAGGACTTTTCTCCTAGGGAAATGTCTGGTAAATCCCCTGAACTAATTTGTCTGTATTTATGGATCCTTTTTGTGTCCTCCTCTGCTTCAGTTCTTTGTGCCCCTAGAAAACATGCACATGTTGACAGTGCCTCCCCAGGGTCAAAAACCACCCACTCCCATTACTGTCAAATCTTCACCCCTAGCTGCGAGGCTTCCAGACCACTTAGGAATGGAGGGCACAGCCTTGTGGATAAGAAGGGTGGTTTGAGATCTTCTGGCATTTCCCAGACCAGGCAGTGCAGAGAGCTGCTAAGACCTTCTAAGCCTAGGATTGGTGAGATCTTTCACACTAAGATGTTTTTCTGCTGTGTTCGTGGAACATATAACATACCAAAATTTAGGACATAGACAGTGGTTAATCACAGATTTCACAGACCAGCAGATTAAGAAGCTTGGTTTCCTGGCACCATCCCTTGTAAGTATTGATGGGATGGTCAAGCCTAATGTTGGAACAATGGCTGCTGTCCTGAGGCCAGTGTTAAAGCTGAGTGATAGTTCCAAAGGGAGCCAAAACAGGACAGTAAGCTGAAGCTCTAGAATTTAGATTTAGAAGAATAGTTGTTTGATAGGACCCAATGAAAGGGAAGCAGTTGATGTAGATTTAGGAACTGAGGCATTCGTTACTTCAGAAAATTGAAGTCCCCGTTTTTGGAGTGACCAAAAGAGTTTATAAAGTAAAAGCCTTGGGTTTTCCCTAAAACTTGCATATTATTCTGAAACTGGCCAGTGACATGGGCAAATCTAAGAGTAACAGTGAATACTGAGCAACCAAGGAAAACAAATTAACAGCCTCCTCTTTTTAAAATAATTTTTCTCCCAATTATAAAATAATATTTACACATATTAAAAGTTAAATATATATTCATTATGTCCAGGTTTGAAGATAAGGAAGAGATAACCGTATTTCAGTATACATCCTCTCAGTCTTTTTTCTCTTGCATGTATATATTTTTTTACAAAACTGAGCTCATACTATGTGTACTGTTTTGAAACTTATCTTTTTCACATATAATTCATGAATTTTCTCCCATTCATTGAATATTCTTCCTAGTGATTTTTTCAGTGGCTGCATGGCAGTTAGACTCATGAATATACCATAATTTATTTAGCCAACCTTCTGCTGAATATTTAAGTGTTTCTGATTTTTTTCTTGTTATAAATAATTCTGCAACAAGTGTTCTTATACATAAATTTTTGTGTATTTCCTGTTCCTCAGAATAAAAAGTAGGATTGCTGCATCAAAAGCATTTTTAAGACTTTTGATACAAACTGTCAAATCTGACCACATTCCTTTAAGAACCTTATCACTAGTTCTTGGCATTTGTAGCTTTACTCTTGAAGGGCTTCAAGAAGTCAATTCCTTATTTCCCTAAATGATTAGTATGTGAAAAGCTCTATAGTTCCTTTTTCATCTTACTCTGCAATGAAAAATAATGTGTTAGCCTTTTGTGTTTGCTACATTATGGAGCAGAGATATGAGGGACTTTGTAATATGGTTTCATCTAGTATTCAGGTCATCAGGCTGCTTATTTTGGATACCTGTGCCTTGTAAGCAACTGTAGTGTAGTGGCCACAGTGAGACCTGATGCAGCTTCATTCCAGTATTTTCAAAGCTGAGCTTTAGAGACTATACTGGAACAGCTTCAAGTCAGTGTAGGCCTCACTTAAGATGATATCTATCCATCATATACTTGGAATACATTTTATGTTAATGACACTTACTGCCTGTCCTGTCAGTGTGAATGACCTGAAAAGGGGAGGGCAAGGGAGTTGGTGTAGAAAGCAATCAGGATTTCTGCTGGGAACAGAGCTCTGATTTATGGGCTCAGCTTTCTGCACGGACAGCTGTGTGGTCCCTAAACAAGTCTTGTCTTGTATGATTAATGGATACCAGGGGATCTTCTAATGGTATTAGGTACTTACTAAGGTGAAGCACTTGTTCTTTGTTCATTCTTTTCATGTGCACCAAATTTCTTGATAAGCAGATGCTTATTTATCCCTGTCTTCTTCACAGTTTAATACCCCTACAGGCTGTCTCCTGCAGCCACTATTTTTAAAAATTGGCATGTTGTACAGAGGGCAGAGCCTCATCTGCTATAACACTGTCCCTGTTCTAAGCACAAGAATGCGCACAGAGTAAGAATTAGAGACATGTCTTTAAGTTTTGGAAGAAACCTTAGAAATATAGTTCCAACTTGTCCCTGGCTTAAAAGAATTTACAGTCTTGTTAGAAATAAGAAACATACACAGGAAAAAGATTAACAAGATTAAAACCAGAACAAAGCAGTGGTTGATGCCAAAGGAGTAGAACCAACATTGTTTGTTTGGTTTTGTTGTTGTTGTTACTTTAATTCATTCTTGAAGAATGAGTAAGATTGAAAATTGGAGGCCATACCTACCCATGGATATGGTATAATGAAAGGAAGTTGATATCTGGAAATAAGGAGTGGGTCATTTGGGCTGGTATAAGGTTTGCTGGAAAGTCCTTCTGTAAATTCCTTGGCTGTATAATTTTTCCTTACAGAGCAAGCAGCCTTGTAAGCACTGTATTGCAGAGCACGGGGCATCTCTGAGGCTAGCTCTTTTAACTAGCAGAGCAGAGGCTCTGTATGTTCTGATGCCAGTCAGTAGACTACAGGCATGTACATTTAGGTCATTTTCTGGAGTGGGTGTGTGGTGTGACTTGTAGAAGTATTAGGGATTCTAGTCATCTCTGGGTAAAGTTCTGTCTTTGATAAGGTCTGCCTCCTTTTTGCAGGATTTTTTCTTGCTGGGTGAGTTTACTGCCTCAAAGCCTTAAACCTCTGTGCTCTCAGTCAGGCTTCATTAAACCACAAAGTTGTCGGCAGTACCTACTGGAGACTTTTAACTTTCAGTGAAGTCAGTGCTGTAGGCTGTAATTGAAGTCATTCACAAAATATAAGGATTACTAACATTTCCCTCCCTTTCCAGATAGGTAAAGACAATACCCATTTCAGCTCAACGCTGACACTTAAATACAGTCCTTTGTCTCACATCCAAAAATATTTTTTCCGCTTGCTTTGAGCCTCATTCTTTTGGTCAGCTAGACTACCCCTTATTAAAATGTACGTCTTTTCCTCCTAAAAGTAAATAACTATCAGTCATTTACATTGTAATTTACCATAGTTGTGATTAGGGAGAAGGTGGTATATATATATAGTTAGAGATTTGGAGTAGATAAGAGAGCGCCTCAGTTTGACAATTTGCTTTGAAGTCAGCCCAGGCCATCTGATTTGGAGACTTGAGGAGGAGCTGCTGTTAGCTGGGTCCCAGCTCTTGATGGAGAGTTAGGTCATATGCAGGAATACGGAGGTAGCTTCACAACTCTTTCTTGAAAGTTGAGTGCTTTCTTAAAATTATCAGTGCAGTGGCTAGGAATAGGGCCTGGACTTAATATCTAATGTTTTGAGTTCATCAGAATCTGGGCTTGTATAGTTGGACAAAAATGGACATATTTATTTTACACATAGATTGCAGCATTGCCACGTGCCCTGTCTGTGTCTCAAGTGGTGATGCCATTGGAAAGCCTTTGTAAGGGTGAAAACTGGTTCTACAGGTGTTGGGGAAACAGGAAGTGCATTTATTTCTTGGCTAAGCATCACCGAAATTTGGTTAAGATCTATCTGTTCCCCTTCTCTCCCTCTTCCCCCCACCCCCCACTCTTTTTGATGGAAGTGTAGCTCTTTTGGGGGAAAATTTTCTTTTATCCCTTAACCTTCCATAGTGTAGGGAAGAGAGCAGGTCATAGCTCCAATAAAAGGGGTGAGCTTGTAGATGAATTTTTTTCCTCCATTCTTTAAACCTTTATTTCCTGAAATTAGTTTCAAGGGTTTTAAACTATTGCTTCGGTCTCATTTCCTTCCTGACCACTTGCTTCTAATTTAGGTTGCAGCTATTGACATTTTAATAAAATCTCCTGAATACATTTGAAGATTTTGAATTAACCTCTTAACACCATTTAATCAGAACGTCTTGGTGCTTCACACCAATAAATTATATATCTGCATTTTACTTAGAAAGTATTGACCTTGAGGACCAAAGGGCTAAGTACCATTAAGACAAGTAGTAGTTATCAGTTTAATAAATGCCCATAGCCTTGACTGGTTCATTCAGTTCAATTTACTAATTCACGTAATTCTTTTAAAACTCATTCTATACATTTTTCTATTGACTAAATGCAAAATTTGAGATATATCATAGGAAATAAGATCATATAGTACATTGATCCAGTGGAATATTGTTCAGCAATTAAATTGTTTATGAAGAATTTCTAATGGCCTGGGAAAGTGTTTATGATATGTAAACTGTATAGGTGGTGCTCACTCACTGATACTGAATATATTTACATGTGTGAAGAAAGAGAGGCTGAAAAAAAAGACATAGAAGAAAGAAGTACACCAAATGCGAACAGTGGTTCTGTCTGGAGGAGATTATTAGTTATTTAAATTTTTATTCTTTATACTTTTCAGTTGCTGTATTCAATTTTTGATAGTGACTGGGTATTACTTTTGCAGTAAAAAATAAATTCAGTAAACGGTTGAAAATATCCCTTGAGTTACTGCTTACCTCAGTAAAGATTTAAAATTTATAGTGAACATTCAAGGTTAAATTAATGCTTCCTCTAGAGAGAGAGTTTGAAAATTGCCTACCATGAATTTTGAAAATTACTGAGGATTTTCCCTTTTAGCACGTGTAAGTCATTTTACATGCAGTTATGCCACATCTGTATACAGTGTTCCTTAAGCTAGGGAATGCTGGTGTCACCTCACAGTTTTGCTGCAACTATTTGGAAACCAGTAATTCAGATTTTTATAAAGTTAATGATAGCAGCCATGGAAAATCCTGCAGCATTTTAGTTCTGTGTCTTGTGAGATTAAGTTATTTTTTAAATAAACTTTTTAATTGACCTTTAACAATATATATACAGACGTGCATAAATCTTAAATGTACAACTAAAAATTTTCACAAAGTGAACATATCCCTATAACCACTTTGTTTCATTTTTGTTGTATTTGTCTTTGACAAAATTTTCATAGACATTCTATGTAAAAAAGCCTGTCATTGTTTAGTCTTCTGTAGTCTCCAGAAGTTACTTCTGTTCTAGGTATTAACTCTTAAGTTTTTGAGATTTTTCAAGGAATTCTAAAATTTCTTTCAGGATAAATATTGTGATTCTTAGTTTATGATAGGAAAAACGGCTTTTACAGATTAAGAAATGCAAAATAATAAAAATAACTGCACAATTATTGGCATCTAGTCTCTGCAGATTTAATTTTTCTTTTATTCCCAACTGTGGCACATGCTTAGCCCCAACAGACTGATTACATGAGACTTGATTCTGTGCCTCTGCATATGATAGCTTAGTTTGCTAATCTGAGGAAACCAATCAGTAGCCACCCAAGTGTGTCAGGTCTAGATGTCCTTAGCCTGGCTGAGAGGAACTTTCGAGGTCATTGGTCTTAGATGTGGAAACTGAGGCTTGTAAGTTTATGTGCCTTGCCCAGGGTCACAGAATGGTCACCTGAGCCGAATCTAGAACTCTGATCCTAATCCCCATCACTAATCCATGCTGTCCCTAATTTCATCTAGAAACTCACCCTTTCTACTAAAGTTGCAATCCTCAGGCTGTGAAATCGACTTCTCAAGAAAGATAAATTACCTAACACATTTTCCAGCCAAACTACTTAATGGAGATAACCTGACAGCATTGACCTGTTTTGGAAAATATCCCTTGAGTTACTTCGGGTGAATGAGAGACCGTGAGGCCATGGTGTAAATGCTGATCTCTAATTGTTCAGAGCAGGTCTGAGAGCACCTTCAACTGGAATAACACTGGCATTAGGGAAAGTGAGCTGTGATGTTGACTTGTGAGCCTTCCGTGGGGAGTTAGCTGCATCAGGAGGCCCAGTAGTGCCTCTGGAACACAAGGTCTCTAGTCAGTGCTCACATGTGCTGGATGGAAGGACTGGCTGCTACATTTGGGAGATGACCCTTGATGTTTTATGATTTTTGGACTTCAAGATTTTTTAAAAGTTGATTAGTGGTAGATAGGTAAATATAGCTGCTCTTTATTTTCCTGAGGGATGTCAGACACATATATTGAGTATGTGTTGGACACTGTGCAGGCCACTGGGGATTTAGCGTGTAACAAAACATGTAAGGACTTACTCTGTGGAGCTGACAGATCCAAAGAGAGATCACCATTGCCCTTAAAAAATCTTGGTTCTGCTGGTATGCTGGATTAGTGAATGCACAAGAGTCATCAGAGCAGACTGACTTTTGCCTACCTGCAACTCTGTATACTGATGGGAAAGGTGTCTTTGAAGCTGCACATGGCAGTCATCCTTGGCCTGACCTTCAGTGCCATTCTCTACAGCTCTGTCTGCCAGACCTATCCTGCCCTTTCTCCTCTGCTCCCAGTACAAGCCTTCTTTGGAGGCCAGGCTAATCTCTCTGCTCCCAGATATTGATGGCTGTTTCCTGCCTTTGAGCTTTTGAGCATGTTTTTCTTTGGCTTAGAGTGCCCCCTTCTCCCCTTCCAGTTCTCCAAATGCTGCCCAACCTTCAGGACCCAACTCAGTTCCCATCTTCTCTGCAAAGCCTTTCCCCCATCAACCTAGCCCGTGTTGTTCCCTCCCCAGCACTCGTGGCATTTCCACCTGGACTGTGGTGTGGATTGTATAGCTTCAGTTTGGCCTAATGTTGAGCAGAATGGACTCCGGAGCTAGACTACTTGTGTGACCTTGAGCTGTAACCTTTCCAGGCCTAGATTTCTGTAAAATAGGGGTAGTAACTGCACTTAGCCCATAGTTGTGCAGATTAAATTAGTTAATACAATTAAAGCCTTTAGAAAAGTGTATAGCACATAAGTTCTCTTTAAATAATAGCCATTATTTATTATTATTACTCCTTCTAGCCTTCCTTGTACTATTGTTTAATCATTTTAAATATCTATTTCATGGCCTCTAGTGAAATTGCAAAGTCCTCCCACAAAGAAAGGGAATTGATTTTATACTTTTTATTGACCCTTTTTAGTACTCCATGTGCATATAATAGGCTTCCAATACATATCGCTTAAAATGAAATCTGTTATTCACAGGAGAAAATAGATGGAATAGGAATAAGGAGTTAAAAAGAAAGACAGGTTTCTGTTCACAGGTGAAGTTCTCTTATTCATAAGGCATGTAATTTGTTCCTTTTTTTCGTTGTTGTTAAATTCAATAAGCTCTTCTGCCACAATTACCAGAAGTGTGAGCATAATTTAGCAAAGATGCTAACAATTCCAGGAGGTTACCTCAGACACTGATTTCTTCTAGGTCCGTGGCAGGAGGGAATCTCAGACAGGAGATTCCAATCTATTAGAATATCTCAAACAGTAAATGGTGGGTCATCAGCTGGTTATCATCAGCATACCTTCCTTGCTGAGGTACATGGAAAATTCCGCAATGGGAAGGGAACATTAGCCTTCAGCTACACCCTCTCTGCCTTCCCCTCTTCCTTTATTAGCAACTTGGCTCCTCATAAGCACCTCACCTGTCAGTGTCGACAAACATTTGGGGGAAGTCAAAAGTCACCCCCTGGTGGGAAGAGGTTGGGACCCCGTGGAAGCACTCGATGAAACAGCAGTTGCAGACAGTGGTTGTAGACGGGATTCCTGGAGATGGTAGGAGGGGTCCTCTGCTTTCCAGCCAGCAGTCCAGACCTCAGTCAGGGGCTCCCACAGAGCCCTGTGGATGCTCCCTCTGTGATGAAAACCCTGCATTTCTCCTTCTCCTAGGCTGGAACAAGACATTAAAAAGTTAAAGGCTGATCTGCAGGCCAGCAGGCAGGTAGAACAAGAGCTCCGCAGTCAGATCAGCTCCCTCTCCAGCACCGAGCGAGGGATCCGCTCAGAGATGGGCCAGCTCCGGCAGGAAAACGAGCTGCTGCAGAACAAGTATGTGCTGTTTCCGGGCCTCTGGTCATGAGCCCAGCGGCCTCACCATTTTCCCTTGTTTTCAGGGATTGGAGCACAAGATTGTGGTGACAAAGGGACTCTTTAACTATTAGAAGTGTTTTTAAATAAAATGTTTAATTTAGTACTGTGGTACTGACATGCATATGCAACATGTAAATACAAACTATAAAAATTTATTTTATTGCAACAAAAAGTTTATTAATGTTACTATTTTGTCTTCTCTTGTTTAATAACTTCTTCTCTTAGTGTAAAATAGTTATTGCCTTCTTGTGATAAGTAAAATTGACAAGAAGTAGTTCTGCCTCAATTTGAATATCTTGTTTCTTTGAGTGAAGGAGTACATTGTATTCACCTTGATTTCCAGAACTATTAAATGTTGAATTTGGTTTTATTCAAAGAGGCAGACTAAAAGCCAGTTCTTCTGTGTGAATTCTTTTATGCTGTGCATTAGTTTATTCTGGAATTACTTGACTCAGTGTGGGTCTGTTCATTTCTGGAAGCAATGTATATCTGTGGTAGTGGTTACTGTTAATAGGCTCTGGGCTTTCTGGGCTTTCCCCATTGGAAGAAGAGTCCTTCAGCATTTTTAGGGATATAACTCAAACGCTAGAGCATTATAGACAAATAACCTCTCCATTGCTTCTTACTAACATTTGTGGTGGCTATAGCACTGGTACCTAAAGAACATTCCAGCTCACCTCATGTTTATATGTGAAGCCGGCAGTGGTAGTAGGCAGGGAAGGGAATTTGGCTGAAATTTCTATCTGAAATTAAGCATACTGAGACTGTAAATATGAGATCTATTTTGGGATACTCTGAGAAAACATCTCACAGCTAGAAAGCTAAGCCTTCGGTATAACTGTATTCAGGAAAAGACCTTCAGCTTCCCACCCCTTGTCCTAGTCTCAGCAGGACTCGACCCATCAGTGGTTCCATGGTTGTATTGAAATTCCTTCAGTGCAGTACCCAGGGTGCTCTGGGGCTTTAGAATTAGTTCTACATAAATTATCTTTGCGTCTGTTAGAAATTTGTTTCACCCTATTGTCTAGACCCTACTACTCTCTACAGATCACTTATCCTAACAGGACAGAGGCTAGGTCTGATTCTGTTTCTTGTAAAGCAGCTCATTTATTGGTGTTTAGGACTTGTTTAACAATAACAATGACAGTATGTTTTCCTTGGGCACTCTGGAATTAACATTAACGTTAGTGGCTTGCTGTTCAAACCTCCTTTTTACTTGGCCTTAAAATGATAAAGAGCCATGTTTCTTCAGAGTTGATGGTGGGCATTTATAATTGTAGAACTCTCTATGGCATTCGTTTCCATATAGGTTACATAATGCTGTGCAAATGAAGCAAAAAGACAAACAGAATATCAGCCAGTTGGAGAAAAAGCTAAAAGCTGAACAGGAAGCCCGAAGCTTTGTAGAAAAGCAGTTACTGGAGGAGAAAAAAAGGAAGAAGTTAGAAGAAGCCACTGCTGCCCGGGCTGTTGCGTTTGCCGCTGCGTCCAGGTATGCCCCCATCACCTGACCATTTACTCCAAGACTGAATTTCTTTGTGCCAAGACAGAGTTGAAAATAATGATCATGCCTAGGTGGATTGTTTCTAAGTACTCTTTTATTAGCTGGTTTAAACTTCATTTCCACAACCTTGCACTACTTTGTAAGAACGTCATCCCTCATCTGTAAAGTGGAATGAGTGAATCATCATGCCTCCCAGACTTACTTGGAAGGCAAAGTGCCTCTCATAAAAGGGTTTCCAATCACTTTCTGTAAGACTGATGATTACCAAATGTTTTGAGAGAATTTGGTTTAGGGAAAGGTTACTTCCATCTGGAAGTTTGTTCCTTTTTTAGAACTATGATGACCCCCCACTCTTTGATTTAGGGAGAGGTTGCTTCCATCTGAAATTTTGTTCCTTTTTTAGAACTATGATTACTCCCATCTCGTGTGTGTGTGTGTGTGTGTGTGTGTGTGTGTGTGTGTGTGTGTGTGTGTGTGTTTCTGGAGTCTTTCTTAAAATGGAAGAAAGGTAAAATCTCGATTGCCTAAGCACTGTTTTCTGTGACTGCTCTTATCAGTGTTGCATATCAGCAAACTGTCAGATAAGCTGGTGAAGATGCAAAAAAAGTGAAACATAAGTCTCTGTAGAAAATACTAAATGTGTGGAGTGATGAAAATTGGGGACTACCTCCTGTACCATTGAAGGGTACCTCTATATGCAAGTATTTTAAAAACTGCTAGATAACTACCAATTGAATTCCAGCAAGGAGAGAAGATAGTTAGGACCCCACTCCCCCCTTTTTTTAGTCTCTACTTCACTTTACCAATCTTTCTTTGGTTTTTTGTTTTTTTTTATGACAAGTGAAGTCCATCTGTATAGTAGGGGTCACGTTTCAGATGCAGAGTGAGGGTAAATTATTATTATTTATTCCATTTTAAATTTTCATTCTAATAGGTTTCTGTGTAGTATAATTCTTCTTTGAGTTTTGCTTTGTTATATTAAACAAGTAATTTACTTGTCAACCTTTGACATATTAATAGCCTTCTTTCGGGTTCTGGCATTTGCAGAATAATTGGTGAATCATCATTTCACCTTCTAGAAAATAAAAGCAAAAGATAACTCTTTCTCCTTATGTGATCCTGCCTTCCTTTCAGCAAGCCTGAGCTCACTTGGCCCCATCAATATCTTTACAGACTCACAAGACCCTTTACAGTCCTGTCTAGGATGTGGGGCTTTTTTGTTTGCTTTTTAAAGGATTTATAGTTTAAGCATTTAAGAATTTTAAGCACCTGCAGGAAATTTTCCTGAAGAGTGATCTTGTTTGGTCTGTGCTGTCTTAATTCATCTAGCACCTTCCCTTAAAAAAAACAAATACCCTCAGGAAGATATAGCAGTTCTTTAACTATATTGTTTAGTGTCTCCAGTGCCTCAGAGTCAGTAAATTAATTTCTGTCTATGCTAAGTCCTCTTGCTTCCAGTTAAGCTTATTTGGTTTGTTCCTATTCTTGGGTGGTTTTTATTTACCATCACATATGTAGAGGCTGTTTTTATTCTTAAGCAAATCTCAAGGCATAAGTCTTTCCCTGGACCTTCCTTTTTAGTAAACAAAAGATAACCTGTTTTTTTCATCAGGCTATTTCTGAAATGCAAACAGTTAAACAGTTTTGTACTACCTGAAGTTAGCTTGTCCTTTTTTATAGCCCTGAGAAGCAGCCTGATACTCCTCCCTTCTTTTTTCTCTCTACTCTCAGCTTATGGCAATTTGGCAAGTAAAGAAAGGTTGAGGTTCCCAATCATAGCCCCTCAAAATGAGAAAAAAAATTTTGATTCACTACCCTCTGCTGGAAACAGCATGTTTGGTTCTGTCTTGCTTATTAGCTTTGCGTGCAATGTCTCAAGTTACCCATAGCCTGGAATGGCTTAATTCTTATCCCAGTTCTGTGACCTATAAGCTTGGTGACCTGGGACAAGTATCATGTCTTTCTAGCCTCAAGTTTCTTGTCTGGAAAATGGGATAGTATACTTACCCAATAGATTGTTACTTAGATTGAATAAGTTTGGGTAAAGTACCTATCTTGGTGCTTGGCTCATGTTAGATACCCAAGGGTGATAATTATTATAGATCATTGTTGAAATTATCAAAGAACAGAGATAATGAACAGACTGAGTCAAAAGCTAAAACCCAACCCAGGAGTATAATAGAAGTGTCAACCCTACAGTCTTTTAAATCCCTTTATTTCCTTTTTTTTTTCAAAAGGGGAGAGTGCACTGAAACCTTACGGAATCGGATCAGAGAACTAGAAGCAGAGGGCAAGAAGCTAACGATGGACATGAAGGTGAAAGAAGACCAGATCAGAGAACTAGAACTGAAAGTTCAGGTAATAGGGGGGAAACAAAAGACTTCCTTCCCTCTTACTTCAATTCCTCTTCTTAACTAGACTTGTGCTCAATGCTGCAGTGTGATAATGGTGCCTTTTGATACAGGCCAACTCTCATTACACCTGAAAATCTCTATATGACAAAAAGATTTGAAGCTCTAATCTTGTCTAGTTTATTTCCAGTCATATTGAATATAGCCAGATTCTAATACAAGCCAGAAATGTTGATGGTTCCTTGACCTGTTTTATACTAGGATTTGACTTATTGTGGGTTCCTTTCAGTTTTTCAGGTAGGTAGGCCCAGATTAGTGTCCTTTGGAGCTTACACGTCTCTTCTTACCGTAACCCTCTTCTATGGCCAGGAAATTGTCCCTTCTGGATGGCTCTGAGCCTTGCAGAGTGTTATGAGCAGTATATGATGAGGAAAGTTGCCAGGACTGTGGACATAGCTAGTCTTTTGGGTTGTGTTTATCTTAGCCAAGTATTTGGCACTGGCTCTTCAAAGGGACATTTAAAATTAATTTCATTTCTCACTTTGTGGTCAAAGCTCAGCCAAAATACCCCTCTTGATTATGGGGGAAAACTAGAAAACCAAAAACAAAAAAAAAAACGCTATTATCTTATAGAGTTACAGTAATTTGGGACTGGTGAGAAATCCTAGGCAGGTCAGTATAGTAGAATAGAGGGCCTGGGAACTAAAGCTAAAGTGTGTAGTAAAGGTGGCATTGGCGATGGGTGGGAAAAGCAAGGATTAGTAAGTAAAAGACATTGCAACAGCTAGACAACTGGGAAAACTAAAATAAAATTAGAAGCTCATCTCTTACCATATGCAAAAATTCCAGGTGAAGAAGTGAATGCATGGGTGGGTGGGGAGCAGTTTAAAAAAATATGTGAAAATATAGTAGAAGAATTTATTTGATCTTGAAGCAGGGAAAGACTCTCTAAACCTAAAAACAATGGAAGAAATCACAAAGGAAAAGAAATTGAAAAATAAAAGCAGTTAGGGAGGGTACAGATACTGCAACAAATATTATAAATATGAAATTAATGCCCCTGATGTACAAACAGCTCATAAAAATTTACTAAGAAAAGTTCAGATTCATAGAAAAACAGGCAAAGGACCTGAACAAATAATTCACAGAAGAAATACAAATGGCTGATAAGAATATATTCTCATCAATCATCAAAGACATGCTGATTAATATTAGATATCATTTTTCTTCTGTGAAATTCACAAAGATTTTTAAAAATAATGTTCGCAGTCTTACTACAGGGTATTTTGAAATAGGCTTAATACATTGCTCGTTGACATGAAACTTTCTGGAAAAGGTCATACACTTTTTAAAGATTTTTATACATAGTAATAGGCTCTTTTGCAAAAAAAAAAAAAATTTCCCCTTTTAGGAATCTAGTCTAAGGCAAAAAATAAAAAATCTGACCAGTGATTGATCTCCAAAGATAGTCATCTACTTGTATATAAATGAAAAAAAAATTGGAAACAGTCTTAACAATGGAAGATTCATTCAATAAATTAAGACATGCATACATGTGGGATTATTATGCAGCCATTAAAATTATACTTTGAAAAAACAGTTGAGATGGTAGAAGTTTTTAAAAAGCTGTTTCCAAAATTGTGCATTCCAATTATGCTGAAAGATACAAATAATGCATAGTAAAAAAAACAAAAGAAAACATATCACATTTTTCCCCACGTTACTTGAATTTTGAGAGGATGGGTGATTTTCATTTTCTCCTTTGAACTTCTCTGCGTTTTAAATTCTCTGTAATAAGTTTCGATTTCTCTCTTAAAAAGAAAAATTTCACATACCTTTGTATGTATTTATTGGCCACATCACCAGTTGTTTCAAGTGGACTTATCTTGCAGTATGTCCAGTAAAAATAATTAACATTTTGCAATATTATGCAAGTTGAGAGTAGAATTTTGGCAAATTTGAATAGAGGTTTACAGCAACATTTACAGCTGGCCAGCAAGGAACGAGTTTCTTTAAGCTTCTGAATGAGGCTTGCAGGCAGAGTCCATTATTATTTTGACAACAGAGTCAGATCATTTTCTACTAAAATGTTTTTGCACATGCCGGTTACCATATAAATTCATTGCATACTTGCTCTAAGCAGTGAGGTCTAAATCCATGAAACACCAGGATGCTGTGTCCTAGTGGCCAGGTCAGTAATAGTGGGATTTAATTTGTGATTTCAGGCTAATTTGTTGACATCGAAGGCAAGACTATCTCGTAACATTGCTGTTTTGATGCTATTGATAGGAGCTTCGGAAGTATAAGGAAAATGAGAAGGACACTGAGGTGTTAATGTCAGCCCTTTCAGCCATGCAAGATAAAACACAACACCTGGAGAACAGCCTAAGCGCAGAGACCAGAATCAAGCTGGACCTGTTCTCTGCTCTCGGCGATGCAAAACGGCAGCTTGAGATTGCCCAAGGTAAGAGAGCAGCGGCCCCTGGTGAGGTGGTGTGACTGAGAATGGACAGGGACACAGTGAGCAGACGTCTCCGTAGAGCTCTGAACCAAAAAGCATTTCAGTTTTCTCTTCAAGTGGTTTGGGTTCACATAGGGAAGTGCCTGACCTTGAAATCTAGGAATCATCACATAAATTCATTCTGCAAATGTATTTTGAGATGAGAACATGTCAAGTTCTGGTCTTACTGAGAATATTGTGAGTTTCTGTGTTTGAGAAGCTCACATTGCTGTTGTGGAAGTAAAGAACTGCAGAGTCATCAAAAGGTGGTGGGAATGTAGAGAGAGGCGGGGTCTAAATCAGACTGGGGAGTTAGAGAGGCCTGTTTCCCAGGGGAGCTGATGTTTGAGCTGGGTCTTGCATGGCGAGGAAGAGGTTAGCCCACTGAAGAAGCAATATGTTGCGGGGCAAGGGATAAGAGGCATCTAAATAGAAGAAACATCTTGGGTAAGGACAGGGAGGCCTGGTGGGGTTTGATGTGTACAGAATAGCGGCTGGCTCTGCATAGCTGGAACCAAGGGACTGAATAAGGGATTGGTGGGGGCAGTCTCGAGAGCAGGCCATTCACTCAGAAGATATTTACTTTCGTATAGCACCTGCTACGTGCCTGGCGTGGTGAGAGTTCATGGGGATACATGCCTGGTGGGGACAGATGATAAACAAATAAATATACAGTAAGTCAGATGGTGCAATAAAGAAAAATAAAGCAGTGATAAGATAGGTATGTGTGTGTGTGTGTTTGTGTGAGAGAAGGGCCACTTTTGACAGGGTGGGCATGGAAGATCTCTTAAATATGCAGCATATGAGCAAAGACCAAAAGGAAAAGAGCCATGAGAAAATGTGGGGAAAAATCACTCAGGCAGAAGGAGCAGCAAGTGAATTGGAGCATATGTGGTGGCAGCAGGGCTGCAGCCTGAGTGAGGGGGTAAACCACAGGAGTCTGAAGCGCCAGGAGCCAGATTCTGTAGGGCCTTATAGCCCATGGAAAGAACTTTGGACTTTACTTTGAGTGTCATGGGGAGGTTTGGAAGAATTCTGAACAGTGGCGTGACATGACCTGATGAAAAGAGATACGGATTTTGTCCAAGAAACGATTATTAGCCCAGCTAACTAGCCACCAATGGATTACTGTTAAAAAAATTTCAAACCATTGACTTAGTGGAGGGAAAGGAATATTTCAGTTCACCGGGTACTTACAGAGCATTCACACTTCGGCCGTGCAAAGCATTGTACTAGGAATTTTTTTTTTTTTTTTAATCTTCATTTTATTGAGATATATTCACATACCACGCAGTCATACAAAACAAATCGCACTTTCGATTGTTCACAGTACCATTACATAGTTGTACATTCATCACCTAAATCAATCTCTGACACCTTCATTAGCACACACACAAAAATAACAATAATAATAATTAGAGTGAAAAAGAGCAATTGAAGTAAAAAAGAACACTGGGTACCTTTGTCTGTTTGTTTCCTTCCCCTATTTTTCTACTCATCCATCCATAAACTAGACAAAGGGGAGTGTGGTCCTTATGGCTTTCCCAATCCCATTGTCACCCCTCATAAGCTACATTTTTATACAACTGTCTTCAAGATTCATGGGTTCTGGGTTGTAGTTTGATAGTTTCAGGTATCCACCACCAGCTACCCCAATTCTTTAGAACCTAAAAAGGGTTGTCTAAAGTGTGCGTAAGAGTGCCCACCAGAGTGACCTCTCGGCTCCTTTTGGAATCTCTCTGCCACTGAAGCTTATTTCATTTCCTTTCACATCCCCCTTTTGGTCAAGAAGATGTTCTCCGTCCCACGATGCCAGGTCTACATTCCTTCCTGGGAGTCATATTCCACATTGCCAGGGAGAGTCACTCCCCTGGGTGTCTGATCCCACGTAGCGGGGAGGGCAGTGATTTCACCTTTCAAGTTGGCTTAGCTAGAGAGAGAGGGCCACATCTGAGCAACAAAGAGGCATTCGGGAGGAGGCTCTTAGGCACAATTATAGGGAGGCCTAGCCTGTCCTTTGCAGCAACCGTCTTCCCAAGGATAAAACCTATGGTAGAGGGCTCAACCCACCAAACCACCAGTCCCCCATATCCACGGCCATGCCAGCAACCATCGAGGCGGGGCAGGCAAACACCCCTGCATTCTCCACAGGCTCCTCAAGGGGGCACCACATCTTTTTTTCCTTGTTTTTCTTTTTTTTAACTTTCCCTTCTTTTTTAAATCAACTGTATGAAAAAAAAGTTAAAAAGAAAACAAACATACAATAAAAGAACATTTCAACGAGACCGTAACAAAGGAGTAAGAAAAAGACAACTAATCTAAGATAACTGCTTAACTTCCAACATGTTCCTACTTTATCCCAAGAAAGTTGCCTAATATAGCAACATTTCTGTGAACTTGTTCCTACTATATCCATTAGAAATTAACAGACCATAGTCATTCCTGGGCATCCCCAGAACGTTAAATAGCTTATCTGTTCTTCTTGGATTATTGTTCCCCCTTCCTTAATTGCTCTCTATTGCTAGTTCCCCTACATTCTACATTATAAACCATTTGTTTTACATTTTTCAAAGTTCACATTAGTGGTAGCATATATTTCTCGTTCTGTGCCTGGCTTATTTCGCTCAGCATTATGTCTTCAAGGTTCATCCATGTTGTCATGTTTCACGAGATCGTTCCTTCTTACTGCCATGTAGTATTCCATCGTGTGTATATACCACATTTTATTTATCCACTCATTGGAGTGGATAAATAAAAAATTGCATAAATGGAATCAACATTTGGGTTGTTTCCATCTCTTGGCAATTGTGAATAATGCTGCTATGAACATTGGCGTGCAGATATCTGTTCGTGTCACTGCTTTCCGATCTTCCGGGTATATACCGAGAAGTGCAATCGCTGGATCGAATGGTAACTCTATATCTAGTTTTCTAAGGAACTGCCAGACTGACTTCCAGAGTGGCTGAAACATTATACAGTCCCACCAACAGTGAATAAGAGTTCCAATTTCTCCACATCCCCTCCAGCATTTGTAGTTTCCTGTTTGTTTAATGGCAGCCATTCTAATCGGTGTTAGATGGTATCTCATTGTGGTCTTAATTTGCATCTCTCTAATAGCTAGTGAAGCTGAACATTTTTTCATGTGTTTCTTGGCCATTTGTATTTCCTCTTCAGAGAACTGTCTTTTCATATCTTTTGCCCATTTTATAATTGGGCTGTCTGTACTATTGTCATTGAGTTGTAGGATTTCTTTGTATATGCAAGATATCAGTCTTTTGTCAGATACATGGTTTCCAAAAATTTTTTCCCATTGAGTTGGCTGCCTCTTTACCTTTTTGAGAAATTCCTTTGAGGTGCAGAAACTTCTAAGCTTGAGGAGTTCCCATTTATCTATTTTTTCTTTTGTTGCTTGTGCTTTGGGTGTAAAGTCTAGGAAGTGGCCGCCTAATACAAGGTCTTGAAGATGTTTTCCTACATTATCTTCTAGGAGTTTTATGGTACTTTCTTTTATATTGAGATCTTTGGTCCATTTTGAGTTAATTTTTGTGTAGGGGGTGAGGTAGGGGTCCTCTTTCATTCTTTTGGATATGGATATCCAACTCTCCCAGCCCCATTTGTTGAAAAGACCATTATGACTCAGTTCAGTGACTTTGGGGGCCTTATCAAAGATCAGTCGGCCATAGATCTGAGGGTCTATCTCTGAATTCTCAATTTGATTCCATTGATCTATATGTCTATCTTTGCGCCAGTACCATGCTGTTTTGGCAACTGTGGCTTTATAATAAGCTTCAAAGTCAGGGAGTGTAAGTCCTCCCACTTCATTTTTCTTTTTTAGAGTGTCTTTAGCAATTCGAGGCATCTTCCCTTTCCAAATAAATTTGATAACTAGCTTTTCCAAGTCTGCAAAGTAGGTTGTTGGAATTTTGATTGGGATTGCATTGAATCTGTAGATGAGTTTGGGTAGAATTGACATCTTAATGACATTTAGCCTTCCTGTCCATGAACATGGAATATTTTTCCATCTTTTAAGGTCCCCTTCTATTTCTTTTAGTAGAGTTATGTAGTTTTCTTTGTATAGGTCTTTTACATCTTTGGTTAAGTTTATTCCTAGGTACTTGATTTTTTTAGTTGCTATTGAAAATGGTATCTTTTTCTTGAGTGTCTCTTCAGTTTGTTCATTTCTAGCATATAGAAACATTACTGACTTATGTGCATTAATCTTGTATCCCGCTACTTTACTAAATTTGTTTATTAGCTCTAGTAGCTGTATCGTCGATTTCGCAGGGTTTTCTAGATATAAGATCATATCATCTGCAAACAATGACAGTTTTACTTCTTCTTTTCCAATTTGGATGCCTTTTATTTCTTTGTCTTGCCGGATTGCCCTGGCTAGCACTTCCAGCACAATGTTGAATAACAGTGGTGACAGCGGGCATCCTTGTCTTGTTCCTGATCTTAGAGGGAAGGCTTTCAGTCTCTCACCATTGAGTACTATGCTGGCTGTGGGTTTTTCATATATGCTCTTTATCATATTGAGGAAGTTTCCTTCAATTCCTACCTTTTGAAGTGTTTTTATCAAAAAGGGATGTTGGATTTTGTCAAATGCTTTTTCAGCATCTATTGAGATGATCAATTGATTTTTCCCTTTTGACTTGTTAATGTGTTGTAATACATTGATTGATTTTCTTATGTTGAACCATCCTTGCATGCCTGGAATGAACCCCACTTGGTCATGGTGTATGATTTTTTTAATGTGTCTTTGGATTCGATTTGCAAGTATTTTGTTGAGGATTTTTGCATCTATATTCATTAGGGAGATTGGGTGGTAGTTTTCCTTTTTTGTAGCATCTTTGCCTGGTTTTGGTATTAGATTGATGTTAGCTTCATAAAATGAGTTAGGTAGTGTTCCATTTTCTTCAATGTTTTGAAAGAGTTTGAGTAAGATTGGTGTCAGTTCTTTCTGGAAAGTTTGGTAGAATTCCCCTGTGAAGCCATCTGGCCCTGGGCATTTATTTGTGGGAAGCTTTTTGATGACTGATTGGATCTCTTTGCTTGTGATGGGTTGGTTGAGGTCTTCTATTTCTTCTCTGGTCAGTCTAGGTTGTTCATATGTTTCCAGGAAATTGTCCATTTCCTCTACATTATCCAATTTGTTGCCATACAGTTGTTCATAGTATCCTCTTATAATTTTTTTAATTTCTTCAGGATCTGCAGTTATGTCACCTTTTGCATTCATTATTTTGTTTATATGGGTCTTCTCTCTTTTTGATTTTGTCAGTCTAGCTAGGGGCTTGTCAATCTTGTTGATGTTCTCAAAGAACCAACTTTTGGTGATATTTATCCTCTCTATTGTTTTTTTGTTCTCTATGTCATTTATTTCTGCTTTAATCCTTGTTATTTCTTTTCTTGTACTTGCTTTAGGATTGGTTTGCTGTTCATTTTCTAGCTTCTTCAGTTGATCCATTAGTTCTTTGATTTTGGCTCTTTCTTCCTTTTTAATATATGCGTTTAGTGCTATAAATTTCCCCCTCAGCACTGCTTTTGCTGCATCCCATAGGTTTTGGTATGTTGTGTTCTCATTTTCATTCGTCTCTATATATTTAGCAATTTCTGTTGCTATTTCTTCGTTAACCCACTGATTGTTTAGGAGTGTGTTGTTTAACCTCCAGGTATTTGTGAATTTTCTAAGTCTCTGATGGTTATTGACTTCTAATTGTATTCCATTGTGGTCAATCTTTTTAAATTTATTGAGGCTTGTTTTATGTCCCAGCATATGATCTATTCTGGAGAAAGTTCCGTGAGCACTAGAAAAGTATGTGTATCCTGGTGATTTGGGATGTAATGTCCTGTATATGTCTGTTAAATCTAATTCATTTATCAGATTGTTTAGGTTTTCAATTTCCTTATTGGTCTTCTGTCTGGTTGATCTATCTATAGGAGAGAGTGATGTGTTGAAGTCTCCCACAATTATTGTGGAAACATCAATTGCTTCCTTTAGTTTTGCCAGTGTTTCTCTCATGTATTTTGTGGCACTTTGATTGGGTGCATAGACATTTACGATTGTTATTTCTTCTTGTTGAATTGCCCCTTTTATTTGTATGTAGTGGCCTTCTTTGTCTCTCAAAACATCCCTGCATTTGAAGTCTATTTTATCTGAGATTAATATTGCTACACCTGCTTTCTTTTGGCTGTAGCTTGCATGAAATATTTTTTTCCATCCTTTCACTTTCAGTTTCTTTGTGTCCCTGTGTCTAAGATGAGTCTCTTGTATGCAACATATTGATGGTTCATTTTTTTTGATCCATTCTGCGAATCTGTATCTTTTAATTGGGGACTTTAATCCATTTACATTCAACGTTATAACCGTGAAGGCATTTCTTGAATCAGCCATCTTATCCTTTGGTTTATGTTTGTCATATTTTTCCCCTCTGTCTATTAATATCCTTTATTGTACCCATACCGAATCTCTTTAGTACTGAACCTTTCTCCAAGTCTCTCTGTCCTTTCTTTGTTTCTCTGTCTGTAGGGCTCCCTTGAGTATCTCCAGTAGGGCAGGTCTCTTGTTAGCAAATTCTCTCAGCATTTGTTTGTCTGTGAAAAATTTAAGCTCTCCCTCAAATTTGAAGGAGAGCTTTGCTGGATAAAGTATTCTTGGTTGGAAATTTTTCTCACTCAGAATTTTAAATATATCGTGCCACTGCCTTCTCGCCTCCATGGTGGCTGCTGAGTAGTCACTACTTAGTCTTATGCTGTTTCCTTTGTATGTGGTCAATTGCTTTTCTCTTGCTGCTTTCAGAACTTGCTCCTTCTGTTCCGTGTTTGACGGTGTGATCAGAATATGTCTCGGAGTGGGTTTATTTGGATTTATTCTATTTGGAGTTCGCTGAGCATTTATGATTTGTGTATTTATGTTGTTTAGAAGATTTGGGAAGTTTTCCCCAACAATTTCTTTGAATACTCTTCTTAGACCTTTACCCTTTTGTTCCCCTTCTGGAACACCAATGAGTCTTATATTCAGACATTTCATATTATCTGTCATATCCCTGAGGTCCATTTCGATTTTTTCAATTTTTTTCCCCATTCTTTCTTTTATGCTTTCATTTTCCATTCTGTCATCTTCCAGGTCACTGATTCGTTGTTCAACTTCCTCTAGTCTTGTACTATGAGTGTCCAGAATCTTTTTAATTTGGTCAGCAGTTTCTTTAATTTCCGTAAGATCATCCATTTTTTTATTTAGTCTTGCAATGTCTTCTTTATGCTCTTCTAGGGTCTTCTTGATGTCCTTTGTATCCCATAGTATGGTCTCATTGTTCATCTTTAGTTCTTTGAGTAGCTGCTCTAGGTGCTGTGTCTCTTCTGATCTTTTGATTTGGGTGCTTGGGCTTGGGTTATCCATATCGTCTGGTTTTTTCATATGCTTTATAATTTTCTGTTGTTTTTGGCCTCTTGGCATTTGCTGAACTTGATAGGGTTCTTTTAGGATTTGTAGACCAATTGAAGTCCTTATCTCTAATTTATCAGATCTACAGCTTCGTGGATTACACTTTCTCTAACTAACCAGCATGTGGCGTCCACGAGCCACCTGTTCTCCACAAGCCAGGTCTCCCCTGCTTAGCCTTTTTGGTGAGTGGGGGAGTGAGTCTTGTGGGGTCCAATTGGTGTAGCAAGCTTGCGTGTGTAGTTGGTGTTGCCTGCCCTGTATATGGAGCGTGTTTCTGGGCAGTCAGGGAGGGGGGGTGGTTCTAACAATCAAATCTCCCTGGTGATCCTAGAGTTTTAAAGCTGCTGCAATAGTCTAATCCTTCAATTCAGTCCTGCCACAGTTTGTCTCTGCCACTGACCCACAAGTCCTTGGTAATGGTGTATGGCTCCTGAGACTTGCAAGTGGGCCCCTCTTCCAGGCTGTGCACCCCGGGTCCTCTGTTGAGGGATGACTGTGCTATGTCACAGGTGTGTGCCTTCCCCCCCGGGCAGTTCTGGGCTGCTGGGCTGTGTAGGGAGGCTCCCAGTCTGCTGAAATGATAGCTGAATGGGGCTTTGTTAATTCACACTGCTCCACCTTCCCAACTCTGGGATACTCAGCTGAGGTTGCAGGGAAGGCTAATGTCCACACCCAGTTTTGTGGTGTGTGCCTGTTATTTGAAGCACTTCCGTCACACTGGGTTGTCTGGGGCAGCTCTGGGCTATGGGGCTGGCAATGGGCAGGAGTGTTTCCTGTCCACCAGGATGGTGTCTGTGAGCGGACACCCCCCTTTTCTTGGGAAGTTGTGGTGTTTAGTGAATTTTCTCAGCCACTGGATTATTTCCTTTTGTCTCAGAGCTCTCTTAGTTCTGCTCTTGTCTTGACCTGCCCAAATTGCAAGTCTTTGAAGCTTTCTGTATTGGGCTTCTTAGAGTAATTGTTTTAGAGAAAGAAAAAAGGATTTAAAAAAAGGGCCCTCCTCAGAGATCTAATGTGTTATTTAAATGCTAAGAGACAAAGCAATTAGGGCCATTAAGGAAAGGTCCACAGGGCAGAGAGATCAGCTTTTCTTCGGGATTTGCATATGAGCCTCAGGGCCTGAGCTCTGCCCTTCTCCTTTCTATGTTCATCAGAACTCCAAAAATCCTCCGCTTTTATTTTGGAGTTTTTCGTGCTATTTTTTTCTATGCCTGTCTCCTCTCTGCTGGGCTGGCTGCTCTCAGATTCTCTGGTGTCTGGTCTCAGTCTATCTGTGGTTGGAGTTTGGATCAGTAGAATGAGTTTCCAATAAGGGCTGCCACTGCAGTTCTCCCTTCTCCTTCCCGGAGCTGACAGCCCCTCCTCCCACGGGACTGAGCCTGGCAGGGAGGGGTGCGGGTCCCCTGGCCACAAAAACTTACAGATTTCGCTGATCTCAGCAGTTCCACGTTTTCATGAGTGTTGTATGAAGTATGCCCAAAGTCAGATTGCTCTGTGGTGTCCAGTCCACGCAGTTCCTGGCTTTCTACCTACTTTCCTGGAGGAGTAACTAAAACATACAGCTCACCAGTCCGCCATCTTGCCCCGCCTCTGTACTAGGAATTAAAGGGGAGGCAAAAGAACAAGACATAGTCTAGTGGGAGATTACTAGGGCTGTGGTTCTCAAACTTTCTGGTCTTTGGGACCCGTTTACACTCTTAAAATTATTGAGTACTCCAAAGAGATTTTTTTAAATGGATTATATCAATATTTACCTATTAGCAGTTAAAACATAAAACATTTATTAATTCACTTAAAAATAATAATAAACGTAAGACATGTCAAGATAAATAATGATTTTTTATGAGAAATAAACTGTATTTTCCACAAAAAAATTAGTGAGAGAAGTGTCATTGTTTTACATTTAGTAAATCTCTTTAATATTTGATTCTCTTCTCTGCTTCTACATTGTCTGTTGTGATATCACACATCATGTAGTTTTCGGAAAACTCCAGTTATACTCACGAGAGAATGAAAGTAAAGAAGGCAGATACAGTTTTAGTATCATTAAGAAAATGGGTTTGGCCTTGTGAACTCTGTGACTCCACTTTGAGAATTGTTGCAGTAAGCAGAGTGAGCCAAGCAGAAAGGCTGTTAGGGAGAGGCAGAGTGCTAGAGAGGCCAGAGGAGAGATCAGGGATGGCTTCATGCAGAGGGCACTAAAGGGCTTTGAAGGATAAATTCTGAGAGCCGAGAATGGTAGGGAAGAGCATTGTTACCTGAGGGACTAGTGTTAAGGAAAGAAAGTGCTTGGAATGTCCAGGTGGCCTCAAGCTGGGGGCTGTCGAAGAAGAGAGTGGGAGCTTAGGAGGACTGTGAATGAAGCCACACTAAATGTATTCCCTAGATTTTCAGGAGGAAGGGGGTGACACTTTCTGACCATTACTTTGGAAATCTCCTCCCCGATAGTACTGTGAAAGATGAAATTGAAAGGTGCTATTAAGTGGAGGCAGAGAGGCCAGTTAGGAAACTTATTATTATCTTCTGTCGAAGAAGTGATGTGTATTGGGTCAGGTGAGTGAAAGGGCGTGGAGATGCCTGAGGGAGCTGGAAGGATAAAGTTGGTGGAACGAAGGAAGAAGAGCAGAACAGGTTTAGGAGGTCAGAAGAGAGAATGAGTTTGGTTTTGAATGTTTTGATATAGAGGTGCTTTCCAGACACCTCTGGAAAGATTCACCAGTTGACAGAATCTTTGGGCCTAAATCCCAGAGAGAGGCCAAAACTGCTAGAGGTAGGGGTGGGAGGACTGGAAATTGTAAGAAGTTTTGTGAAGTCATAGGAGTGGCTGGGATGGCCCAGGCAATGAAGCAAGAAGAGAAACGAGCTGAGAATCAGGCTGCATTAACAGAAGAGTCTGGACTCAGGGAAAGGCATTTAAAAAGAAGGTATCTGGGAATCCTGCTCTAAAGCCCGAATTCTGATCTTGCACTGGATTTTTGCCTGCCTGGCTCAGCTTCCTGAGGAATGGCCACCCCCTGTCTGCCTCGTCCCTGATCACTTGGGTATGCACCTAGTCTCAGAGTAGCCAGGAGAAGCTTGGCTTTCCAGCACAGAATATAAAGTGGTGTCATCCCAGGAATCCCCATAAAATGACAAAGAAACAAAGAAACAAAGAAACAAAGAAAACTGTCCTTTCCAAAGCTCTGGGAATGTTTGCATGTTACTGATTAAGGAAATCAAACTTCAGTCTGCATGGCAAAAGGTAACAGTGGCTCATATCAGATGTTAGGTATTTTAGTCATCTGAGGCTTATTTCATTCAAAGAAAAAGAGAGGGTATTTGATGCTTGCTTTTTTTTTCTTTGATCTTTTTTTAAATTCAATTTTATTGAGATATATTCACATACCATGCAGTCATACAAAGCGTACATTCAGTTGTTCACAATACCATTATATAGTTGTGCGTTCATCACCAAAATTAATTTTTGAACATTTTCATTACTACACACACAAAAATAATAAGAATAAAAGTTAAAGTGAAAAAGAACAATTAAAAAAGAACACTGGGTGCCTTTTTTTTTTTTTTTTTTTTTTTTGCCCCCATTTTTCTACTCATCCATCCATACACTGGACGAAAGGGAGTGTGGTCCATATGGCTTTCCCAATCACATTGTCACCCCTCATAAGCTACATTTTTATACAATCATCTTGAAGATTCAGGGGTTCTGGGTTATAGTTTGATAGTTTCAGGTATTTACTGCTAGCTATTCCAATTCATTAGAACCTAAAAAGGGTTGTCTGTATTGTGCATAAGAGTGCCCACCAGAGTGACCTCTCAGCTCCTTTTGAAATCTCTCTGCCACTGAAGCTTATTTCATTGAAGCTTACTTAAAGCTGAGGGGACCCAAAGGAAGCAAGAGGGAGCAGTTCCTTTCTGTTGCTCTTTGTTGCTGCTTTTCCCACTACTTTCCTCCACTGTCAGGCTCAGAATACTCTAATAAGAAACCCAATTTTGTAATTCAAATCAAACCCCTGTTGCTTTTCTCCTTCCCACTTTCTATATCATTTGATTCATCTTGGCTTCCAAATGACTTCACCTCTTCTACATCCTTTTTAAAAAATGCAACCATGCTCTCTTACATTTCAAATATAGAGTACTGTCTTCTATAGGACCCATGAACAGTCTCAAAATGAACGCAACTCACAAACAACCTTTAAAAAAAAAAAAAAAAAAAAAAGTTTAAGTTCCCGAAAGGCTCCTCTCTTAAGTGTTTCTTTCTCCCAGTAGGCCAGGAAGCTTCATAGAAGGATGGAAATTGCACAGGCTTTGGAACAAAGTGGCTATGAATTCAAATCCTGCTCCACCTCTTAATAACTGAATGACTTGTGCAAGATACACAACTTGCAGAACTTCGGCTTTCCCATCTTTAAAATAGAGATAATGATATCTACCTCATCCAGCCATCAGATATTTAATGACCAGGGCACTAGGGATACAGCAATGAAAAAAAAAATAGTGTCCATCCTAAGGAGCTGGTGGTCAAGTGGAGAGACACAGTCATCACCTAGATGAATACATAGTTGCAAAAGATGGAAGAGTGCAGTTGGTAGGAGGGCAGACTCTGAAGCTAGACTACATGGGTTTGAATTTTGACTTTTTTGATAGCTATATCCCTTGAGCCAAGACACTTAACCTCTCTATGCCACAGTTTCCTCATCTATATAATGGATGTTGATAATAATAAAACCTCATAGTATTGTTGTGAGAAACAAAGGAGTTAATGTATATAAGCACTTAGAACAATGACTGGCACGTACCAAGCCCCATGTGAGTGTCAGCTATTGTAATTTTTATTACAAAGGATAAGTGACAGGAAGGAAAGTGTTCTGATTTGCTAATGCTGCCAGAATGCAAAACACCAGAAATGCATTGGCTTTTATAAAAGGGGGTTTATTTGGTTACACAGTTACAGTTTTAAGGGCATAAAGTGTCCAAGGTAAACACGTCAACAATCGGGTACCTTCACTGGAGGATGGCCAATGGTGTCCGGAAAACCTCTGTTAGCTGGGAAGGCATGTGGCTGGCATCTGCTCCAGAGTTCTGGTTTCAAAATGGCTTTCTCCCAGGACGTTCCTCCCTACGCTTCAGCCCCTCAAAAATGCCACTCTTAGTTGCTCTTGGGGCGTTTGTCCTCTCTTAGCTTTTCTGGAGCAAAAGTCTGCTTTCAGTGGCCGTTTTCAGCTGAGCTCCTCTCTCAGCTCATGTGCTTTCTTGACTGTATCCCTCTTGGCTGTAGCAAGCTCGCTTGTTCTGTCTGAGCTTATATAGTGCTCCAGTAAACTAATCAAGGCTCGTACTTCATGGAAACTGTCCAGTCAGAGTTAATCACCTACAGTTGGGTGGGTCACATCTCCATGGAAAACTCAAAGAATTACAGTCTAATCAACACTAATACATCTGCCCACACAAGATTGCATCAAAGATAATGGCGTTTTGGGGGACGTAATACATTGAAACCGGCACAGAAAGTTTAGGGTGTGTTGAGAATCTAGGAGGGAGAGGGCTGATTGAGATGAGAGAATCAAGGAAAGCTTTGCTGAGGAAGTAGAAACAGAAACCTCCAGAGTTAACCAGGCAACGAGAGCAGGAGAAGCTCAGAAAGGGAAGTGGCCAGAGACAGGTGGGAACTGGTTGAATCAAGAAAGTGAACTATAGTGAGGCCGAGTGCGCTGTGAGGCTGAAGAGGGATTATGTTAAAGCATCCAGCTGATCTGAAGGGCACTGGGCCAAGAGGTTCTCTATCCTTGGTCTGACCCCCACAGGTGGTCCCTCCTCCCAGAGGTGGCAGAAGGGTGGGGAAATTGCAGCTCAAGAGGTAGAGCCACAATTCAAGATCAACACCACTCTTAGGCTGTCCCAGGTGACGGCCATGTTTAAAACATGGCTCCTGGAAATGGTCCTCTTTACTATAGTCACACCTACCTGAACAGAATACCTTTTTACCTCTAAATCAGGGGTCAGTAAACTATGGTCCGCCCACACAGGCCGAATCTGGCCTGCTGCCTGTTCTTGTACTGCCTGTGAGCCAAGAATGGTGTTTACACTTTTCCATGGTTTAAAACAAAACAAAAAACAAAGACAATATATGGCCCTCAAAGCCTAAAATATTTACTTTCTGGCCCCCTACAGAAGAAATTTGTCTACCCTTACAAACCACTGAGACTGGAGTTATTCACACTGAACCGAATCTACTCAGGGATTGTTCCAGGAGGGCATTCTTTCCTCACTAATGGTGTGTCTTTGATCTTCCAGGACAAATCCTTCAGAAAGACCAGGAAATCAAGGACCTAAAACAGAAGATAGCCGAAGTCATGGCCGTCATGCCCAGCATAACATACAGTGCTGCCACCAGCCCCCTGAGCCCCGTTTCCCCCCATTACTCTTCCAAATTTGTGGAGACCAGCCCCTCTGGACTTGATCCCAATGCTTCTGTTTACCAGCCCTTGAAGAAATGAAGGCCAGCTGGGTGTTTTGCCCAGCCATTTGGTTACCAGAAGGCATCAAGAAGGAGTGTTCTGGCAGTCAAGATAAAAAAAAAGTTTATATTGTATTTTGTGGAACCGTATATGTTGTCGTTTTTAAAATGCAGAGAGGGGGAAGATAACATCCAAGTCTGATTAGAACTGCCCATCAGTTTTTCTTGTAAATTTTTAGAAGACCTCACAGAACTTTGCAGTTTATTTTTTTTTTTTTTTTGGCCAACACATTAAAACCATTCTTGGATTTCAAGTAGCCAGTTTTGCCTTTTATGTATTCTTACACAGTTTCCTCTTGAAGAAAAAAACGAAGCAGGGTTTTTGCTTCTCAGTGCTTTATTTTTGTTTTCTTTTGTTTTGTTCTTATATAAGCAAGCAAAACCTGCACCTTGGATTCACATGGGATAATAATGAAACCTTTTCTTTTTTAGAGTGAAAGGGTTAAATGATCTAACACAATTTTGACTATATAGCTATATTTTAAAAAATGATTATTGATATTATAGAAAACAGAATTGATTACCTCTCCAAGGACCAAACAGATTCTAAGAGCATCATTTAAGCTGGGGGGAGGGACTTCAGTGATGGGACTGGCTGTGATGATGTAGCAGGGGTTGTGTTTGAAATATTTATATTCCCTTCAGTGTGTTTAGTCCTAGAAAATAGCTAGCAGCAGTCTTATTCACAGTGCCTTGGGAAGAGACATTTCAAGAGGAAACTTGATAATTTTAAAACTATTTCCCCCCTTTACCATCATCTGTCTTCTATCTATATCCAGCTCACTGCAGATCCTGCTGTAAAACTGGTAGCTGGGCCGTTTGTTCCCACCAAGGTTATGGCTTCTCTATTTCTTTTAACGGAAAGCACCACAGTGTTCTGTAATTGCCTCAAGTAAAGCACCTTGGGAAGGGGAGCTGGGCAGTGTTTGTATACGAGATTATCAGATGTAATGATGGCTAATAAAAGCTGCAGTTCTAGGGTTTTTTTATTTTATTTTTATTTTTAATTACATTTTATTTAACTGTGCTTTCCACCTTTCATCATCTTGTGTTTGACAATTTAAAAGAAGCTGACAATCCTCAGCTCTTGTGCCAAGAAGGTTTTTTTTTAAGTTTATAAATCAAAACTGCACAAAGATTTCATTTTCGAATGTATATTACACATTGGTAGAAAAGTGTTTGCACTGGCAACTTTTGGAAGTGTCAGGGTGGGGGTGGGGCTGGGAGAGGGAGGGGCAAAGTAAAATTATATTTGGAAACTAGAAAAAATAAGAAACCAAATAGATTGGTTTTGCTTCCTTGCCATGGATTCTGGAATGACATGGTACTTCTAAAATTTTCTGTACGTACTTAATTGGCACATACATCTCATTTAAAGCAAATTAAGTAGGATAAGCAAGTCAGTAAAATAGAAGTGTTAAAGAGAATCATCATTTTAATCGAAGTTATTTTGGGATTAAAAAAACTTCTAGCTTTAGCCAGGTGTGCATGTTGCTGCCATTTTGCATTTTTGAATCATTTTGTGTAATTGTCACCATGAAAGTGTTACTCAGATTGTCATAGTTTTTTTCACCTTTGTGCAAAAACATGGAAAATTGTCACAGACTTTGTGTTCAGGTTCCCCCATTTTGCTGCCTTTTGGAATACTTTTCGTTAAATACTTGGTCTTGGCTGCATTCTTTTTTTTTTTTTTCCTTCCTGTGGGGATCAAAAGAATAAACATTTTCTTGCAGATAAAACTAGTTTTCTGCCTTTTTAACTTTTCTGGAGGGCACAGCAAAGTAGGTTGTTCTGAGTGGGGCTTAGATTGTGGCTCTTATTTCTCATCACCACTATAAGAGGTGATGTCCCACACAGTCTAATCTACTCGGCATAGGGCAGACACGATTTTGGAGAAATCAATCAGGATCTCAATTTGGTTTTGTTTCTGTTCTTACTTAAGTCATATTTGTTCTCATTCTCTCTCTCAGTGTCTCTCTTCCTCTCTCTCAAGGCAGATTTGTTTTCTGGTACAAGCCTCCTACCCTAAAAAAGCAAGTGGAGGTGGAGGTGGGGGGTATTTGGTGAGAAAATTCTGAGAGCACATCCCCTTCCTCAAATGCCTCGCCCTCTCCCATTTTCTGGAATCTTGTTTGGCCACTTTGTGACCAGTACCGTGTTGGGTTCCCCATCTGCTGCAAATTCTGAACTGAGCTCAAAGGTAACCACCTGTGTCGTCTACCTTTATTTTTAGGGGCTTTGTCTGTTTTCATCTTCTGAGAAGCCAGCTGCCTCTCTGGGCCTTTGTTGCAACTGGTCTTGGCTCCAATTTTGGAAAATTCTGCTCTTGGCCCTCCGCCCTCTGTCCCTACTGCTGGGTAGCCTTTCTGAGTCTTGGCCATTTAAGTCTCTTGTAGACACACTATACTTACCACCATGAGCAGAATCTCCCAGGGGAAATGGCTTTGGCTTGGCTTTTGCCTTGGCTTTTGCCTTTGACTTCCCTAGCAGAATGTGACAGTTTACAGCATTCTCGTTGGCATGTTCTTTTCCACTAAGGACCCCACTCTCTAATTGTCTTTGTTATTTTAGGCACATCAAAAAGTAGCTCCACATCTTAACACATAATTTATTACATGCCATAAAGCAGTATTTGCCATTCTATATGGTTAATATAAAAGTATATAATGTATTTTGACTGATTGAATAATCTCTCTCTATTGATATCTCCCAACATAAGGAAATAGCTGTCGGATGTCCATTCTTCCTGTGTTAATCTTTCCAAAGGATCCTATAAAATGAGAATGAACAATTTCTCATGGCTTCTAGCCTCAAGGAAGGAAATAGTCCTTTCTCCTACCGTCCCCTTCCCCATGCTCACTCAACTGTGTTAATCCAGGCTATGGAAAGCCCACCTGGGAAGGCCGAACATTTTTAACAGTTGACATCAGATGACTTCTAGTGAAATTCACACACCAGGGAGAGCTAAAAAAGTAAACCTGAAACCTCTCCCAAAGTCAATTCAGTGAAATCAAACTCCTACTAAACTGTTTTGAGGCGGGCAGTAGTAGCTAGACCGTTAAAGGGCCTCTAAGCCCTATAAATCTATCATTTTATGTGGATCTGAGTGAAGTTTACTGCTGAATTGGCTTCTTTACAGGCCCAGAAGCACTTGCCCTAGGGCCTTCTTGCCTCTAATCACCTCCATCTGCTCCAGGCTGTGAAAAACCCTGTGGCGTGGGCAAGCCCTGTAGACAGGAACTGGGGGTGATGGAAGTCTGTTTCCTAACCTTGAAGGCATATTGATCCTTGCTGCCCTACCTGCTTGAAGGAGTTGCTAAGGGAATTGGGTAACATGACACTAATGACTGCCCTGCAAACTGTCTAGGGCCTCGCAGATGGAAGTTCAGAACAGCAGCAAGGTGAGGGCAGGGACCTGGCTAAGAATTCCCATTCCTTGGGCTAGTTTCGTCCTCGATGGCCTGCCTCCGAAGTCCGCACCACTCAAAGCTGTCCACACTGCAGGCCAGCAGCAGCTGCAGCCCCTGCTTGCTTGTTAGAAATGCAGACTTCCCTAGACCCACCAAATCTGAATCTGCATTGTAACAAGATCTCCAAGTGATTCATTGCATATTAATTGTTTTAGAGGCCCTGTCCTGAGCTGACTTTCCTAACATGAAGACTCTAAACCCTGTTACCCTCTCCCTTCTAGTCCAGAAAAAGCCAACACTCAAGGCTTTGAAAACTTCGATCAGGAGCTTGAGGAGAGGCAGCTGGAGATGAAGAACTCTAAGCCATACACACTTCAACTTATTATCTTTCTACCTCCCTTAGAATGTAAGCTCTATGAGGGCAGGAATTTTTTGTGTTTATTTACTACTGTAAGCCCAGAAACTAGAAAAATGAGCACTGTAGGTGCTCAGTAAATACTTACTGAATGGATAAGGTTAATTAATAGATTAGAAACGTTAACTATACTATCACATGTTAACTGAATCAGTGCATTTTGATAATAGTACTATTAGAATGACAGTATAAACAGAACAGGTTCTAGAAGAGGGAGGGGAAATTTTGAAGTGGCATATTTACCGTGAACCTCTCCCATCTGCTGTCTGGCTCCTGCTGACATGCTTTTCTCATCAGATTTTCTCTACAAACTGCTTGATTTAGCCAGGTGCAAAGATTTCCAAAATAAGTGTTTGTACTGAGAACAATCACTTCTCTGTCTGGGATACCTCACTGCAGGGATACTGCTGGGGGCCTCTCCATTCCTCACCCCACTGGAGCCTTAGACCCAATTTCCTCTGGAACCAGCACAGCTGGATCTTAAGTCAGTGTGTGAATTTTCATTTTGACAGTAATTGAAAGCATTTACTCCAGGAAGGAATCTATCTGGTTAAATTAATGTCTCAGAGGATCTCCTTCCATGTGAGCAAGGGGGCCATACTCCTTGTCTCTCCTCCCTCCTTCCTTCCTTGGGCTTTAATTTTGAGGTTTTCTGCTTTATTCCTATCTCAATATGTGCTTGGTTCCTCTGCCTTCTGCCTGAGCTTCAAGTCTTACATCCCCTCAGAATGGGCTTTCTAGGGCTCTGGAATCACCCTGCCATACCTGTGATTTTTGTCCTAAGAACCCCAAGATTAGCTTGATACAACATGGTGTAACTTTTTAATGCCGTAGGAGAGGCCTGCATCAGTTTGCTCTGGGAGATGGTCCGCTCTGCCCGTTACTCAGCTGGGTAGCCTGGTGCGGGCAGAGACCTTCATGCGGTGTGGTTGGCAAAGCTGTCCTGGCACCAGAGTGCTCAGTTCCGTCAGTTCTTTGCCATTCCTTTCCCTTATTCTCAGCAGCCTGGTCTTGAGGACAGTGTTTTGCTCTCAGAAGCCTGTGCTGTTTTGACATACTTGTCTGATACCAAACTGGTACTGTACTTGTTTAGAACAATGGTTCTCACGTTTTAGCTTTCATCAGAATCACCTGGAAGGCTTGTTAAAACACAGATTGCTGGGCCCGACCCCCAGAGTTTCTGATTCAGTAGGTCTGAGGCAGGGCTCCCAAAATTTGCATTTCTAACAAGTTCCCAGATGAGGCTGAAACTGCTGGTCCTGGGACCCACTTTGAGAACCACTGACATGCGAGAAGGCTCCCTGGGGCCCCTGCCTGAAGCAACCTCGCCAGCTGCCACTAGAGGGCACGTGCTGCCTTAGCGAGGGGCCTTGTTTCTCCTCCAGCCCTGCTGGACAGCCGAGGTGCGTCCCCAAAGACTTGTATCTAATTAATTTTTTTAATGTGTTAGGAAGAAGAAACATAGATCCAAAAATTAAGGTGGGTTCTCAAAGTCTGTCTGTGGCAAGTATCAAAGGTCTGATGGACCAGCCTTTTGAAGGAGTTAAATGTCCCAGCGCTTCAGAAATGGCGCCACAGTTCCCACTGGAGAAGACTTCCGGGCCCTCCCTCGCTCAGCACACTGGAGTAGGGCTTCCTTTCAGACACCCCAGGACCTTTCTGTATCCAGAACCCAAGGGACAGTACAATTATAGGCGATTTTAATTTTCTTCTTTATACTTCACTGTATATTCTAAATTTTCTATATTAAGCATATTACTCTTATAATAAAAAACTTTTTAAAACACTTTTAAAATATGATTAAAAGAAAAAAAAAACTTGAAAAAACAAAACAAGACCCAGAACCCCAAGATGCAGTTCAGTTGCCTCCCAGTGCCCCCTGCTTGTTGGTTCTGCAGAGGTACCTGTGTGCGGGTGGATGGCTGTTGGTAAGGGCTTCAGGAAAGCAAGGGTGGATGGGAGCAAGGCATAGGCCTGTGAGGATTCAGCCTGCCTTGGGAACTGTAGCCTGCGTTCTTCTCTGAACACCTGTCGCTGGCCAGAACTTATGGCCGGATGTGTTTAGGTTCAGCCAACCCCAACCCAAGCAACAACCCTAAATTACACTCAGTGCTGCTGTTCTCATGCGCCCAGAGACTTCCCAGAGGTCACGTGGTTGGGAACAGGCCAAGAATATTAAAACTTAGAAACCTTCTGGTCACAGGTTCGTGTCTAATGGTCTGTAGACATACTGTGTTTGACCTGCATAGAATTTAAGGATGATGAGCTAACACATAAAAATTGGGGTCTATCACATTAAAATACCCAGGGTTGTTTTTGTTTGTGTGTGTGTGTGTGTGTGTGTGTGTGTGTGTGTGTGTGTGTCTGTGTGTTTTCTTTTGAAAAAATGGGAAGACCTGGCATCTCAGGGCTGGCTTCCCTCTTCATGCACTGCCTTCTTTATGCACTTTCATCCATAGGTGGGAAGGAGTTGGGTGAACTTGGGCCGTGGGTCTCAACCCGGGCTGCTCCTTACACTCACCTGGGGAGCTTTTACAATGCCTGTGCCCAGAGAGCCTTATTTAACTGGGTTGGGGAGGAACCTGGGCATTAAAAAAAAAAAAAAAAAATTCCCCAGGGGCTTCTAATGTGCAACTAGGGCGGAGAAACTGGGAGCTAGAGGATAATTAGAGGAAGCCTTGGTCCTGGCTGGGGTCTGGGACCTAGAGGAGGTGGGGGATAGTCTGTGGGCCCGAATGTTTGGGATGTGAATAAACTGGTCTCTGCTATCTTCCCACCTTCCCTGTGGGGACCCTTCTGGCCCGTGGGCTTCACTCCAGGTCCTGGATTCCCCTCACCAACCACACTTACCATGCTGAACTTTATCAGTTTAGATTGATTCTGTTATTTTCACTTCAATCTGTTATTATATATTCTTCTCTGATCAAAGGTTTTTATATTGCAAGCTATAGAAACTAAGTGTGGTCAATATAAGGCCCAAAGGGAAGTGAGTGGAAGAGGGTGGGGCAAGCATGCATGGGGTAGTCTGGAAGGCTGAAGAAGCCGGCTGGGAATAGACAAGAGCCAGCCAGCTTGTGAGGTCATCGAGGCAGGAGCTGCGCAGCAGATAAATGAGACCTGTCCCAGCCTCTCCTGAGTCAGAGTCTTCTGGTAGCTGTGTATTATTCTCCTAATTATCCACGCCCCCCAACCCCTCAGAGAGAATTATACTCCTGACTCTCCTCCCCGTAGATGGAGTCTGCTTACCCCCCTCCAAGTATCAGACTTGGCCATTTGGCTCGCATTGGCCAATGGAGTGTGAGTGGCTGCCATGTGTGCCAAATCTGAGCATTAGCTCTAACTGAACCTGTATGGTTCAAGTCAGCCCCTTGCTTCTCTCTGCCGGGAGAAGAGTACTTCTCACACCTGCAGACACATGGGTGTGAGCTGAACAGAGACACGGCCAACTCTCAGACCTGCAAGCAAAACATGCATATTATTGGTATAAGCCACAAGATTTGCAGGCTGTTTGTTACCACAGCAAAACCTAACTCATAGAAAGAGTCCAAGCTTGAGTCGTGTGCCCTCCGCCTGGCTGGACCCTGGGATGGAGAGCGGCAGTCATCAGAGTTGCTGCTGGGACCCCTCAGCTTCACAGCAGGAGACGGAGCTTGTGATGTGCGCCACCCCCCCCCCCACACACACACACACAAGACTGCACACAGACACAGAGAGGTTACCAAAAAGAAACCAAGGTACCGCTGACCTGGGGGCACCCAGAAACTCACAAATGTTCACACCAGTGGTTTTAGCAGGCAATGCCCAAGGCGATGAGGCCTTAGCCTTTTTGCCATCAAGGCTCCTTACATTATCTTCCTCTTCTGTGAGTTCTGTTTTAAGGATTTTGCCAACAAGTAAAACTAACTACACGTATTAATTCGTTACTACCAATATTGTGTTAGTCTAAGGAGTAACTGCTGACCGAACTTCTAACTGACAGACATGGTCAGTGGATCTGAAAAACAAGTGAATGCAGCTTTTCACGTTGCCTCTGCATCCTCATCCTGGCTCCTTGAAATATCTGAAAGTGCTTTGGGAGCTCCCACAACCACCTTCCCAGGCCTATATATCTCTGGACACCCAGGTGGGAACCGAGAGCTTAATGCGCTCCGTCTCCTGAGAGGCACCGTTCCGGCAGCTGGCTCTAGAAGCCAGAAAGTTCCTCAAGGCCCAAAGGAGTGGGCTCACCTGCGGCATTTTCAGCACAGCAGCAGCCGACTCAGCGATGCTGGGGGCCTGCTCTGCAGACCGGAAAGCACTGACTCTGAATAAACAGAATTCCTTGTGAGAGCAGGGGGTTCCACGTGGCCCCAAAGGATGCTTTCCCGCCACACTTTCCTCATCTGTCAGATGGGTGTGATGACCCAACCTCCAGGTCACCAGGCTGTTCGTGAGAATTGAGGGAATCAGTGCATGCTGGGCCCTGCACTGGCCGCTTACACCCCACTCGCTTCACCCACCTCACGGCTATTTTGGGAGGAACCAGGAGTGGGGTAGGAGGCTTGTGAGGATTCAATGAGCTGATGCATGTAAATCTCAAGATCGCTTTAGAGGCCCTGTGTGTGTGGGTCTGTCTGTCTGAATTCACCCCCAGGTGGTCTCAATCAGTTTCAGGGCCTTAACTTCCATTTCCATGCTGACAACTTCTGCAACCACAATCCCCAGTTTAGCCCCCTCTCCTGAACCCCCTTGGCGCCTCCTCTTGGATGTCTCAGGGGCACCTCAACTCCACACACTTGCCTTCCCCGTCGCGTTCGATGGAACTTCAGGCTGTCCCTGGGCTGTCCTTGACTCCTCTCTTTCTCTCATCTATTCAGTTGGCAAATCCGATCAGCTCTACCTGCGATATGTTTCCAGAATCTGACCGACTGTCACTTCCTCCATTGCTACCACCCTGGTCCGATCCACCAACACCTCTCGCCTGAAGCTCGGCAGAAGCCTCCCGCCGGTCTCCCGCTTCTGCCCTGGCCTCACTCAGCCGGGTCAGCAAAGCAGCCGGACACCCCTATTACAGCCCAAGCCAGTGACGCTCCGGGCCTCTGAGCCCTCCAGGGGCTCTGCTTCTGCCTCAGAACAAAGACCAGAGTCCTTGGAATGTCCTACCAGCCCTTCCACGTCCACCCCCACCTCCTCCCCGACCTGCTCTCCTCCCACCCTCCCCTCGAGCAGAGCATCACCCACACCAGCCTCCCCGCTGACCCCACCAGGCTCACCCCGGCCTCAGGGCCTTTGCGTTGGCTACTCCCACTTCTTAAAATAAACATTTTGTCTTAGAATTGTTTTACACTTAGAGAAAAATCGAGACGATATTACAGAGTTCCCATATTCCCCACAGCCAGTTTCCCCTGTTACTTACACTCGTTAGTGAACAATATTGATACATTAGTTGAACTGAAGTCCATACTGTATTCAGATTTCCTCGGTTTTCCCCTAATGTCCTTTTTCTGTTCCAGGATCCCAGCCAGGATTCCACATTCCATTTCGTCGTCTGTCTCCTTAGGTTATTTTGACTGACAGTTCTGTTCCGTCTTTCTAGAAGGCCTGACACTTCCCTCACCTCCTTCTGGTGTTTCCTCAGATGTTCCTGCTCGATGAGCCTCTCCTAACCGGCTAACCCAACACCCTCTCGCTCCCTTCTCTACTTTACTCTTCTCAGTTTTTATCATCATTTATCATATTTTTAGTTTTTACTCATTTAGTGTGTTTTTTGTCTGTCTCCCCTGACAAAAATATAAGCTCCATGAGGGCAGGAAGCTTTGTCTGTTTTGTTCACAGCTGTATCCTGAGCACCTGGAAATGTACTTGGCACATATAGGTGCTCATTAATTTTTCTTTGCCAAATGAATGGACGAATGTTCGACTCTGCTCCAAGCCTTCGGATCCTCTGCCTTTCCATCCGTGTGCTGCACTCTCCTCCGTCCCTTGTCAGAGGCCACCCATCCCCACAGCCACCAATAACAGAACCTCTCCGGGGGCGTCCCTTATGCCAGGCTTCGTGCCACGTGGGCTCATTTACACCCACAACAATGCCAGGTGGTTGGCAGAGTTACACTTGCCTCACAGAGGAGGCTCAGAGAGGCAAAGAACCTTGCCTGGGGTCACACAGGCAGGAAGTGGAGAAGCTGGGATTTAAACCCAAGCTGGTCTGGTGCCAGAACCAGATTATCCTGCAAGTTCCCTAAACTGGGTCAGGGTGTTCAAGAAAGGCAGGAGCACCTGGATATCACCCTTTCTAATGGACTGTTACCTGGAGGGGCAGGACACACAGGCTCCAAGAGGGTGTGGGCTGAAAGGGCTAAGAGAAAGGGTGACTCTGTGTGTGTGTTTGTGTGGGGGGTTGTCCCTAGTGTTACCATTGAATGGCCTCTTCTCCCAATTGCAATCCAGGTTTTGCTCCTGATGTTTGACCAATCTGCTACCCTGCTCAGTTAGGCAGTTGACTCCACAGGTGCTCACACCTGCTTTCCCCAGTTGCCAGGAAGACGTCTGAGCTGGAGTGAACACCTGCAGCTGCCGTGATCAGTTTTCATGGCCTCTCCCCCTGCCCTTGCTGTGCCAGGGACTTAGGTGGCCATCGACACTCTCAGCCCAGCTTCAAGGAAGGGGCCTGTGTCCAGCTCTGCCTGCACAGCCCGGAAGCTTTCTGGATAAGAGACCCGGAATCTCAACCTTCCCTTGCCACACCCTGCCTCTTCTACAGTTCAAGCTCACAGAGTATCACTTGGGGCTTTTTGGGTTGCAAGTGATGAAAAAACCAAACCAAATAGGAAATTTATTGGCTAATATTATTGAAAACTACATAGGACACAGTTGGCTTCAGGAATGGCCAGATACAGGGGCTCAAATGATGCCAGCAGACTTGGTTTCTCCCAGTCTCTCCACTCTGCTCTGCTGCCCTTAGAGTGTTGGCCGCACTCTGTCTCTGCACGGTGGCAAGATGGCAGTGCAGCCCTCTAGCACAACATCTACCCCGTTCCCTTCCAATGGGAAAAAAGCAAAAGTCCTGAGGGTCCCTCTGCCTGGCCTCGCCCATTCCTCAACCAATCACTGGGGAATGTGACACACCAAGTGGCTTATGCCTGGGGAGTAGGAGGTGGAGCCCACCTTATGCCCAAGAGGAAACCGAGGTACAGTCACCAGAAAGGTAAGCAGGGAATGGGGGATATCGTTCTCCCCTCCCCTCATATAGAGAGACAGCCCCTGGCCATTATTCCGGCCTTCCTGAGACCTACATCTCTATCCAAACTTCCCCTTGCCATCCACAGTTGGAAAAAGGAAGGCCTAGAGATAGTGGTGTGGGAATTCTGTGGATAAAAAACTTGTAAACTCTGCTTCTGCTTCAGCATACATATAGGCAGAAGACTGCCTTTGTCTAAACTCCCATCAAAGATGATGGGAATGTCTTGCTTTTCTTTGCTATGTTCTTGCACGTACTACATTCCACTCCCAAGGCCAGGCTTATCTGTTGTCTGCTTGCCTGTCGATCTTTGCATCATAAAGGTCAAAACGTCCTGCTTCCCTTGAGAGCCAGCACGTCTCCCTACCCTGAAAATCTCAATAAAAACCGAGATGAGAATTGCTGGAGTGGACACACTCTCTTGAGTTGTTCTCACTCTCGCCTCTCTTGACTTTTGTCTTGAGTAATTCATTGTGTCACCATGTTTACTGCTGGACAGAAAACCACATAGTGGCTTTGTGCTCAGGGCCAAGCCATGATGGGCAGTAGGAGAGTGATTCAGCTCAATGAGAACATCATGCACATTTGAGGAGGGGTCTACGGTGGGCAAGGTGCCTTCCGGTGCATTGCCTCGGTTGGACTCACCGCAGCTCTGGGCAGAGATTGAGGCCCTGCCCCAGCCCTCACAGCCAAGAAGAGAGGAGCTGGACCGAGAAGAAGGGGTCCTTGATTTGGAGCTCTTTACCTTAAGCCAGCAACTTCTTTGAGTGAAGTGGGGATTTATTTCTGAGTTCTCAGCTATCGGCAAAAAAAGTAAGTGGACGAAGGTGCAAAGGTGGGCACCTCCTCAGCATCCGTCCCTCCTGGGACCCTGCCTTTCCCTTAGGGGATTCACCTCTCTCACCTTCTGACCGGCACTTTGGTTGGAATTACCCACTCCCGGGATCGGAATCAATCTTCTAATGCTGTGCTTCAGGCCCCCCGATTGGTTCTGGGATGGGCACACAACCAGTGAGGGCCAATGAGATGCCAGGGAACGTTAACTGGGCCTTCCATGAAAGACTGGCTTCCTGTCCCCCTTCCACCAAAGCTACCAGAAGCATCTCTCTTGGCAGAGGCCACATGGTACAAGGATATTAAGTTTAAAATGGTCGAGGCAGTTTTGTTTTTTTAACCATGTCTTCATTTTATTTTTCCTTTATCTTAATCATATACTTCAACATAAAAAAAATATGAAAACCTAAATAAAATTTGAGAAATTGGAATAAGAAACATCATTAATGAAAAGCCAAAGAACCACAAAGTTCAAATAACCTTACATAGCCATTCACTCAAATGCACCTAACTTTCAAGACTAGCTGCCTGACAGGATGCATTCTGGTCTACCGGAATTGGTGCCATATTACCCAAGGACAGATGGACAGATAAACTGTGTTGCTAGGAGAAAAGGTGCATTTCACCTGGCACCCTTCAGAGGGGCTCTTCTATACCAATAATGACCATTAAACCCTCTAATCCTTCCAGCTGTTTTTGAAATACCCAGTGACACTATATGACAATCTCTTAATGGATGGTTCTTATTTCATACATGCTAATTATATGACTTTCAGGTGACCTGGCTTACGAGCTCATTCCATAAGGTGATCACTTAGGCCAAGTTAGCAGTTACAGGGTTCATATTTACTGTTTTCTTTACTGCTAACATGTTTCCCAACTAATAAGCACAAGAAATATATTCCTAAATAGTAATTAAAGTACCTGAAAACTTATTTAGGAGTCCAATGTCAGAACTGTGAATTACAGACACTTGGGAGACACGGACATGTCTTAGATTCTTTTCTGCACATTCCTCAGGGTCGAGGCAGTTTTTGAGGCCCTGTGGGGAGAGCCAGGTGCTGGCAGGGCTCTTGTGGGGCTGTGAGTGAGCCCAGGCTGTCCAACTCCCTGGCCAGAGTGAAGAGGAAAGACAGGCTGGCACCCATCCCCTCTGGGTGCTCACCAATCACAGGGCCCACCCAGCCTCGACTGTAGAGAACTTTTCCTGAATGAATAATGGATGGGTGAATGATGCCTGCCCTCAGCTTCTCATCCCAAATGAGCTACTGAACTGGACTTACTACCTCTCCTTCAGTTGTTCCACTATCCCAAATGTCTCTAAGCCTCAGTTCCCTCATCTATAAAATGAGAGTAATAACAGTATCTACCTCCTAGAATTATTGCAGACCTAAGTGAGTTAATACATGCTGGGAACATAGTAGATATATAACAAATGTCAACTATTGTCATTATTTCCCTCTGGGAGTTGCAGTTTCCTCAGCTGGGAAATGGGAATTCATTCATTCATTCATTCAACAAACTGCTGATCAGCATCCAATTGCCAGGCACTGTGGTTAAGAGGTGGCAGTTACAGAGTTGACTGAGCCATGTTCCCTGCTTGGAGGAACTCATCTCCTAGGCAGGCAAGCAAAAATTAAAACCCAGTGGGAGGGGAGCCAAGGTTTATGCAAGGTCCACTGTGTGGGAGTGGGGTGACCGGGGGTGGGGCAGCTACCTCCAGAGTGGGGCTACCTGAAGGGAGGGATGGAAGCTGACTCCGTATCTCAGGTGGGCATTTGGTTTGGGCATCCAGTCATTATTATCCCAAGCCAGACCTAAAATGGAGGACAGACCACCAAGTTTAGGACAGGCAGATAAAAGGTAAGGATCAGGAAACAAGGAACCAAATTGCATCTCATGCACTTTTCCACTAAAATATTATCTTAATTTTTTATAATCAAGTGAAATAATGTATAAATCTAACTCTTTAAAGATTTTTATCTTTTCGAAAAATGAATGAAAGATTTATTTTAATGATTAATTTCTGATACACGCAGCCACACTACACCGCCACCTGGTGGCAGCACACGGAAGTCACAGGTTTGTTTTATTTTGAGATGAACAAATGTCACAACTCAATTTTTGGACATGACTAGACATCAAAGTCATTCCGCCCTTTCCCTGTCTTCCCAACCATTTTCTTTAATCCACCTTCCATAGTTGCAGCTCCCAAGTTCCCAGCTTTTTGCCCGGGCTACATGTGCTCCAGTTTCCAACCTGCTCTCCCTATCTGCGGCCCTTCACCAGCACTGGGGGCCTTGGGCCCTTCAGCTCTGCATCAGTGCTAACACCTCCCCAAGCTCCCAGCCCAGGCTCCAAGGGAAAGTGGATATAGGGAGAGAACCTGGCCCAAGGGTAGCAGATGCTACACTCAGGCTGAATTGGGGTTGAATTCCAGCTTCACCTCCTGCTGGCTGTGGGTCCCTGGCTATCTCTGAGGCCTCTCTAAGCCTCAGTTTCTCCATATGAAAAATCAATGGAGTCTGGATCCAAACAGATTTCTTGTTCTTTCTACCACACATCTTTCTACTGCTGCTCTCTACAGGAGCTGGAGGGGGTGGGGACCAAGAAACGAAGGGGAGGGTTGGGATGGAGAGGAGCCAGGGAGGCAGAATGCCCCTCCACTGCACTTCCCCCTCTTGCTGTCCCTCTCCAGAAATGGCTAAGGCCTGTCCCTACCTGGAGCTCCTTTACAATCTCCCCCCCAGGAAGCCCCACCCACCCCAACCTATCCTGTTCCCTCCTCCAAACTTCCTCAGAGCCTGGTCCCCAAACCCTGATCATCTTATAACCCACTTAGCACTGAGAGGCAGCGACTGAACAAAGGTCCATTGCCCCCCTCTTGGGGCATTTTTACTGTGAAATTCTACCTTAGGGAGGGCAGTGATTAACCCCATCAAATGGCTCAAAAAAGACAGTATTCTAGCACTTGGGAAAGGGAGGTTTGGAGCTGTGATTCCCCAACCTTGGAAACCACGGGATGCCACCTTCCAGACCAGAGCGAGGCTGTGAGGATCTGTCGTGGGCCGTGGACCAGTCACTCCCTCTCTCTTGAGCCTCAAATTCCCCATCTGTAAAAGGGACCCCTCCAATCCAACCCAGCCCCAACGACATGGCTGCTGGGGCTGCTGAAGGGCAGGCAGTGTTGGGGGCTCCTCTCCCCTCCCCTGTCTCCTCAAGGAACCCCAAGGCCCTGCTCAGAGGGGGAGATGCCTCCACTTGGGGGCTGTGGATTTCGGGGGACTCCAGCATGCTCCCCCCACTCTCTGTGGGCAGCCAGCGCTAAGTGCTGTATTAATTATTACCAACTCCCCCTGGGAAGCAAATTCAAAGTGAGGTCACCATGGTAACCCAGACAGTTGCAATGTGACCAAATTTTTAAAGTGCTCAACATGTTCTAGGCAAATTACCTCTCAGGAGAAGAGAAAAGAATGGGGCCTCAATCCCACACCTTGTTGGCCTCGGGAAGAAGAGCCCAGGAGCTCCTGCAGAGCCTGGAACCTTTCTAGGAAGAGGGGGTGAGGTGGGGGCAGGGAAGGGAGAGCGGAGTCCCTATGCTGGGAACCCACGACAGATGTGGAAATGACACCCAGGATCCTGAATGATCCCGAGTGGGTGGGTTCGAGGTCTGTCCAGGGTGCCAGGGGCCCTGGGTTCTAGTCCTAGCTCTGATACCATCTTGCTCTGCAGCCATGGGCCGGTCCCTTGCCTTCTCTGGTCCTCCAGTAAAGCCTCACCCAACAGCATTTCATAAAGGACCAGAGAGGTGAGCCAGTGGGTTGTTAACCTCACCTGGGCAGGGAGAAGTGGGGGCTGCTCATCAGGCCTCCAGGGCAGACAGACCTGGGTTCAAGTCCCACCTCTGCCACCCAGCAGCCTGTGACCTTGGGCCCTGACTCACCCCTCTGAGCTCTGACTTCCTTGAGCGTCAGAGGGGTGCAAATAGCAATCCCTCCCCCTCGGGGCAGTGGTGGAGTTTAGATAAGATAATCCACAGAAAGCATCCTGCACACAATGGCTGCTTGTGACATCTCCGTGGCTGCCGTTTAATACATGCCCCAGGTGCCAGGCTCTGAGCCAAGCACGTTCAACAGGATCTATCCTCGGATACTCCACACGAGATGGGTGCTAGTAGCCCCATTTTACAGATGTGGAAACAAAGGTGCACTGCTGCCCCAGCGTGGGGCCAGATCCTCACCAGGCAGGTCTGTCTGCCTCCAGAACTCCAGCCCCAAACCCTTCTTTGTGCAGCCTGAGGAGGCCCCCACAGGCACCCCCAGATCTTAGGTCAGAGCAACTGGTATTGCCCTTGGCCCCCATTTGGGGGGGCTTGGGAACCTGGATTGGGTGGGTTTCAGAATTTCTGTGACTTAGGTGGTGATGGGAGAATTAGAGGCAGAGACCTTGAGTAGGGGCCTCTTCCTCGGGCCCAAGGGGCTGCCAGGGGCCATCTAAATCCCACTAGCCCTTCCTGGCCTGGGGCCCTGGCTGCCCTCACCCCACAGGTCACAGCCAGGAGCTGCCTGTGACCTCATCTCACTCTCGCTCCTCTCTGGCCCTTCCCAGTCGCCGGCCCCTTCCTGCTGGGTCCGCATCCTACCCACCCGACCCCCAAGACACCCCCGGACAGGGCTCACTTTCTCAGGACAGAATGACAGTCAGGACTGCCGAGTGATGGATGGATTTAATAACCAGCGGCTCCTTCCACCAGCTCATTCGCCCTTCAGTGTCCCGGGCCCACCTAGGTCAGGTGGACACAGACACAGTCAGAGGGGCAGAGACCACCCTCCCAGCCAGCTCAGGGCTCTCCAGGAGCCCTGAAAACTTGCAATCTGCACACCAGTTTTAGCCCTTCTGCTTTGTGGTATGACCTTGAGCAAATCACTGCTCCTCACTGAGCCTCAGTTTCTCCATCTGTAAAATGGAGTGGATCATCCCCACTGCCTGCCTCCTGGGATTGCTACAGGGACTGAGTCTCATTTTGTAACCCTCTATACACATATGAGGGTGGTGATCCTGGTTCCCCCAGAAGCAGACCCTGAGCCAAGGATGAGAGAGAAAGCCGTTCACTCGGAAGCAATCTCAAGAGGCACTGGTGCAGGGTAGGGAAGTGAGGCCAGGAAGGAAGAAGGCAATTCAGGGTGCAGTAATGAGCCAGTTACTGCCAGGGACAACCAAGGCTCAAGACTGCTGGGACCTCTGGGGGATGAGGTAGCATGTCCTCAGATTTGTCTTACTCAAAGGAGGAGAAAACTGGGGTTTTTATCCACCATCTCCCCTCTACTACTGGTTGAGGACTGCTCCTGAGGACAGCAGCTTCCCAGCACTTCCGGCCTGCCCTGTGAGACTGCCGAGCAAGCTCCTCAGCCAGAGCAAGCCCTCGGAGAGTCAGGGGTCTTCCAGCAGGAGGCTGACAAGTGCACAGGAAAGGCGATGCTGAGAGGTACCGGCAGGGCTCCACGTGCACCCTTTCATTTACTCTTATGTTCCCACCAGCCCTATGTCAGCCCCATTTTGCACAGGAGGAATCTGAGGCTCAAAGAGGTGGCGTTCACTTGCCCAAGGCCACCCACCTTGGAAAGGGGAAGGCAAAGATTAGAAATGGCTCCAGTGTCCTTGCTCTTTCCCTGCCTCCCAGATAGGCAGGCGCTGTCTGCAAGTGATTGAAACCCGTGGTGTGTGGATTAATGTTTAACATGGTGTGTGTGTATGCGGGGAGGGGGTTGGAGGGACAGGGAACCCTCCCTTTTAGTGTTTGCCTGTTGCCTCGGTATAAATACTCCCACCATGGCCAATTTCAAGCCACCAGTATGGCATCACTGAACATAGAGTTGGAAAAGATGCCAACAAGTGGCTGTCCCGAGCCGCTACATGCTGGTTCCAGCACACCACACCACTGGTTGGAACGTGTTCAGTCTCATCTCCTACTCAGCATAGCTCTCAGGATCAGCCAGACTGAATTTCTCTCATCACATCGGTTCTGGCTCCCACCCCTTAGCTCAAGCTATCCCACCCATCTATATGCCTTTCTCTTCCTCTCCCTGTGTGCAAATGTCACTCACTCTCTAAGAACCTGCTCTGGTCCCAGCTCCTCCAGGCTGTGTTAGGATAGGTAACAGCTGCTCTAACAACTTTACCATCCAAGCTTATTGCTCTCTCATCCTGCAGTTCACTGCAGGGGGCTGGGGATGCTCTGCTCCCTGCAGCCACAGGAACCCAGTTCCTTCCATCTTGTAAGTGCCACCATCATCAGCACTTCATTTCCAAGTCCACTGCAGTAGGGGGAGAGAGCAGAGGATCCCACTGGAATTTTATGACCAGGCCTGAAACAGATGCTCATCACTTCTGCCTACTTTCATTGGCCAGAACCCAGGCGCAGGCCCCTCCTCACTGTAAGGGGACTGGGAAGTGTGGTGAGGCTGGAAATGCGATTTTCTTCCAAGGAGAGAATGAAAAGGTGTTGGTGAACCAAAGTGAGCTTCTGCTTCCATTTTCCCAACTTCCACAGCCCAATCCAGTGTTTTCCTCTTCTAGATTACTCCATAACTGACTGCTAGAGACTGTTTTCCTTCACTCAGCATGGTCACTGGGTTGTTCTCTTCCTCATCACAGATTCACAGAGCCCAGCTGACAAAGGACCCCTAGAGGCAGGGCTCCCAATGCTTGCTTTCAGTCTGCACCATGTGGACTAAGGTTCCCAGGCCTGATATAGCAGGTCTGGGGAAGGGCCCAGAAATCAGTATTTTTAACCAGCTCTTCAGGAAATTCCAATGCACAACAAACATTAGGAACCATTGATCTAGTCCAAATGTCCCAGTTCATCAACATGGAGATTAAGGCCCAAAGATGGGGAGGAACTTGCCCCAAGCCGTGGATTCAGTTTAAAGCTGGATCTGACACTTGAACCCAGGCTCCTGACTCCCAACCTGGGCTCTGTCTGCTATACCATGGTGGGTCTCAGCTTATGCACCTGATGTGAAACTTCAGCCCAAGACACTGGTGGATGCTGAGAGAAGTCCTGGGTTCAGATGACCTTTGGGGCCATAAGAGAGCTGTTTGAGCATGAGCTCTGGAGGTGGCAACCTGGCTTCAAACCTTACCTCTTCCACTTCCTTGTTGTGAGATCTTAGGCAGGTCTCTCAACCTCTCTGAGCCTTGTTTTCCACATCTGGAAAATGGGCTTGATAATAGTGCCAATCCTAGAGGGCAGTTAGGAGGATAAAATGCATGATGTGTGCTTGGTGCAGTATCTGGTAAATTCAACAGATGCTCATCGTTGGCTTGGGTTATCTGCTGAGTGAGTGATTGTTCCCAAGGGGCATGAGGGGCTTCTGGAAACAACCTCACAGCTGTGGCTGATCCAGGAGAGAGCCTTCTCTGGGTGAAGTTTCAGCCACTGTGCAGACAGAATTTTCTCATGAAAATCAACTCCCAAAATGTACATGGCGATCCCTTGGAAACTTAAGCCTCACAGCTTGGTCTTGGTTTTTATCCAATTTGGAGCATCAGTAATTGTTTTAAAAATAGACCCAAGCTGTGTCTGGGAGTACACAAGCCTGGACTTTGCTGCCGGGAGCAGAGGCTCTGTGGGTCCCAGCCCTCGGGAAGACTAGGCTCTGCCACAGTGACAAACAGCCCCACATCTCAGTGGCTTAAAACCACAAAAGTTTCTTTCTCAGTCACTCTCCGTGTTGATGTGGGTGGGCTGGGGCCCTGCTCATAGTAGGCACTCAGGACCCAGGCTGATGGGGCAGCGACCAACTCCAGTGTCGCTGTTCCCTGGGCTTGAGGGAAAGAAGGCTGGGGGAGGGTCTCTCTGGCAATCCAAGGCTCTAGCCTGGAGGGGTTCACTTCATTGCTTGAGTCCTGGTGCAGACACCACCTCCCCGGTGCAAGTCCTCAAACCCCTCTCTTTCTGCATGTGCAGAATGGTTGTTACGGTTCGAATTGTGTCTGTCCCCCCAGAAGATATTTTGAAGTCCCAACCCCTGGAACTTCTGAAAGTGACCTGATTTGGACAACAGGTCATTGCAGCTGGCATTAGTTAAGTTAACATGAGGGCATCCTGGAGGAGGCTGGGCCCCTAATCCAATATGACTGGTGTCCTTATCAGAAGGGGAGATGACTGACAGACAGACAGAAGTCCATGTGAGGATGGAGGCAGAGACTGAAGTGCTGTCTCTGCCGGCCAAGGAATGCCGAGGATGGCCGGCAAACCTCCAGGAGTGGGAAGAGGCAAGGAAAGAGTCTCCCCTTCAGGTTTCCGAGGGGGCGTAGCCCTGCGATTCCTTAATTTTGGACCCATGAACAATGAGATAACAAATCCCTATTGTTTTAAGCCAAGTTTGTGGTACTCTGTTAGGGCAATGGTAGGACACTAGGACGAAAGGGATTAGAAGGGTGCCTGCTTCATAGGATTGGGGTGAGGGCCCGACTGATACGAGGCTGCAGAACTCTTAGAATAGTGCCTGGAATGGAGAAAGTGCTTAACAGGTGATGGAGCACAACAGCTCAAATGTGGAAACAACCCAGATGGGATCAACTAATGAACAGATAACAAAATGTGCTCTATCCATGCAATGGAATATTGGTCAACCTGCTACAACATGGAAGAACCTGGAAAACATTATGCTAAGTGGAAGCAGCCAGACCCAGAAGGCCACAGAGTATATGATTCCATTTACACGAAATGTCCAAACAGGCACATCCCTGACAGTAAGTAGACCAGTGGTTGCCACGAGATGGGGGGGGGGGGGGGGGGGGGGAGAATGGGGGTTACTGCTAATAGGTAGGGGATTTCTTTGGGGGGTGATGGAATGTTTCTAGAATTAGATAGTAGGAATGGTTGCACAATACTGGGACTACACTAAAAGTCGCCGAACTGCACCTTTTAAAATGGTGATGTTAATGTACATGAATTATATCGCAATAATGAAAGAAGAGTTAAAAAATAAATTTAAAAACCTAAATGATGGGTAAGATTTACTCTCAGTCCCCCTGTGGAGTTGCTCTCCCCCGCCCAGCACTGGGAGCCCCCATTATAGTCCTTATCTGTAAGTTGTAATTTCTCAGGGGCTGGTCTGCCTCCCCCCATCCCTGTCCCCCCCTAGTTTTGCTCCTCTCTGGAGCCCCAGCTCCTGTGTGACCTGTTTTGTCTCTTGCTCTCATTCAGTAAAGCTCTGTGCCCGGCATTGTGCGTGCACGGGGCCTGGAGCCTGCAGGGAACCGGCCTTGCATCCATTCCTGCAGCTCCCTCCCCTGCACGGCCTCTGCAGGTCCATCTCCTGCTGCCCAGGAGGGAAGAGCAGCCCCCCCCAAACCCCCAGCCGTCAGCTACACAACCCCTTCCACTTGGTGGTGAGGAAAGTCAGGTCCAGAGACGGGGGCTTGCCCGGCGCCACCCAGGGGATCATAGCACTGCTGGGCCGGTCACCCGGGTACCTCCCAGCCGGCCAGGGCCCCTCCCGCGATGGTGGCACGTCAGAGGCCAGCTGGGAGCCTCTTGAACCTTCTCGGGACCCTCACTCTAGACAGGCCTTCCGCAGAGTGGATGAGGATGTGGGGAAGTCCCAGCCGCTGTCCTTTTGACACTTCCTGATTTATCGGGGGAGACCGTTATCACCACAGAACCACAGCTCCAAACCCACCTGCCCCAGGTGCCTTCCTCTGCATGTGCCCCTCCCTCCTGATGGCCTGTCTCTGGCATCATGTCCCCCTCCTCTCCCTCCAGGCCCAGAGAAGTGGGGACCACATTTGGGGTTGCGGCTGGATGCTAAGATGAACAAGCTACTCTGGGACCCGTCGCTGTAGCCAGACGCACAGCCTCACTGAGGTCAGAACCCATCCCCTTCTCCAAGGGCTCTTCATTCGTGCATTTATTGAGCACCTACTGTATGCCTGCTCCGATACCACGTGCTGAGGTTAAAGGACAGAGTAAAATCGACATAGGCCCTGCTCTTATGGAGTGTGCAGACTAGAGGGAGAGTTTTCAATTACAGCCGACATCACTGAGTCACTGCGGATGTTCAGGGAGCTGTGAGAGGGTGTGAGAGGGCCTGACTGGTCTGGGGGATCAGGAAACTGGGGCCTGAAGGCGGAGGGTGGGGAGGGGCACTGCCATCCCAAAGTTCTCCTTGTCTGGCGTCTCCCCCTTCTTGGAGTAACTTAAACATGGACCAGTGCAGAATCTAATGGGTTTGTGTGTGTTGTGTATGTGTATGTTGTGTGTGTTGTGTATAAGTGTATTGTATGTGTGTTGTATGTGTTGTATATTGTGTGTGCTCTGTGTGTATGTATGTTGCATGTGCTTGTGTGTTGTGTAGATGTGTTGTGCTGTGTGCACGTGTGTTGTGTGTATTGGGTTGTATGTATGTGTTGTGTTGTATGTGCGTATGTGTTTTGTGTGTGTGTGTTATATGTTCTGTGTTCTATGCGTATATGTGCATTGTTTGTATGTGTATGTGTTGTTTGTATGTATGTGGTATGCAGGTGTTTGTGTGTTGTGTGTGCCATGTGTGTTGTGTATTGTATGTGTGTGCGGGTTTTGTATGTGTTGTATGTTGTGTTGCTGTGTGTATTGCATTGTGTGTGGTGTGCATGTGTGTTTGTGTGTATTGTGTGTTGTGTTGTCTGTGTTGTGTTATGTGTTGTGTGAGGTGTGTGTGTATTGTGTGCTTTGTGTGTCTGTCTGTGTTGTATAGTCCTATGTAACAGCAGGAACAGTTCCCTTCCTCTCCCCTACCAGCAGGAGAAATGGAGTTGCCTAAGTGGTCGGGGAGGGGGAGCCGTGGAGAGCTGGGCCACCCTGCAGACACACCTCACCTCTGGCTGGAGCAGAAGGGGAAGGGGCACCCCTGTGGTCTGCAGTGGGTGGGGGGTCTTGCCCAACTCTGGCTACACAGCTTCTCCAAGGCACTAACATGGGGGGTACTGGGGTCAGCATCCCTCACGTCGGTCCCCAGAGAGAGCACGGGCTGTGGGTGCACAACTGGACCAGCAGGTGTTAGGGGCTGTGCGAAGGGGGTGGGGGCCCTTCCCTAGGAAATCTCCGTTTCCTCATCCTTAGAAGGAGGTGACGTGGTACCTGCCTTGGGGACTGGTGGGAAGATGGAGTGGAGTGGTTCCTGCACGTGCAGAGCAGGGTACAGGGCTAGGATCATGGGAGGGCACCCAAATGACTGCTTTCATGGTTTTCTCCCTTCATGGCCCCTAAAGACTGTGGCATCCGCATCCTTCTCGCTGTGCTGGAGGCCCCAGGGCCTGGGTCCAGCTGCTCTGTCCCTGATTTTCCTCCTCAGCCCTTGGCTCTGGCTGGGGGGCTCCCTCCTGCCCCCACAGCCCCACATACCAGGCTCGTTCCGGCTGCCCCCTGCCTTCCCCCACAGAGCCCACCCAGCCTGGCTCCAGGGCCCCCCAAGACCTCCTCCAGGGTCCTCACGTTCCTTCACTATCGACGCCACCTTCTGGGGGGCTGCCCCCTTCCTGTGGCCCCAGCTAGACCGTGAATTCCTTGCAGGCAGGGACCTGGGTCCCCTGTTTTGTGTTTCCACAGTGAATCTGTGACTGCTGAGTTCAGGATACTTTATATGAAAAGATCTCAGACGACCTGTTCTTGCAGCCGCGGTGCTTTCGGAGGCCCCGCAAACCCGCCCGGGGGAGGCTCACCTGGGACAGGAGCAGGCAGGCCGAGGCAGGGCGCATCCCCCCGAGTTAGGGAGGAGGCTCTTGCTGTCACACGTCCAGGACTCCCCCGGGGGGAGGGGTTGGCACAGACGTGGTGTTAAAGGGCCGTGGACTCCCAGGGGGAGAAAGTCGTTCCATTTCCGATGACTCCAGGAGAGTCTCCGATGGGGCTCGGGTCGTCAGCCCCTGGCTGGCCCTTGCGGACCGCGGAGACACGGGGCGGTCACAGCTGAGCCACGCTGCCGGCTTCACCGCGGACTCAGGCGCCCACTTAGCCTCGACCTGGGCCAATCGTGCTGTTTTCCATTTACATAGTTTCCTTTGCAAATAAATTATTTAAGCCAAGAAGATAGGATTTTTTTTCAAAAAATATCAAATAGTATCAGTACAGCCAAAAGTGAAAGTGGTTTGGAACGGCGGGAATTTGGGAAACATGGAGTCCAGGAGGTGGGGGTGGTTTTAGGCCCTTGTTTTTGTCTGCTGGGAGGACCTTGGCCTTGACGGGTCATGACTGACCCACAGGTGGCCAGAGTCCTGGTCTCTAGGGCTCCCTGTCTCCAAAGTGACCAGAGGAAGGAGCCCAGGGCGCCGGTGGGCCGCAACTCAGAGGCCACGTCCTCCCAGGTGGTGGGCTCTCGGGGCTCGCTGCTCAGACCCAGAATCCCCCTTGCCCGCTGCTTTTCCAGTGAATCCTTCAGGTCACAAACACGGGGTCTGACTCCCCAGCTCCCCCCTCCCCACCCCGTTCTCCCTGCCCTCCTTTGGGCTGCAGACCCCGGCTGTCCCAGGGAAGCTGCTTCCCGGGCTCAGCGCCTCTGGGACACCCTGCTCCCTGGACGCTGGTGGTCAGCCCTGTGCCTCCCGGCTGCTGGGAGAAGCTGCCCTCCTGAGTCTGAGGTTTTCTTTTTCAAACAATAACTACCACCTGCATCTGCTGGGGATCTAGGGTGACGTGAGTGAGATGTTGAGGAGCACAGTTTAAGGAGGCATTGTTCTCAGTGCCGACCCTGAGAGCCAGCGCTCCTTGAGCTGTATGTCTGGGACATCTCTTGCCTCACACTAGCCCCAGCCTGGCTCAGAACGTGAGAGAAAGAAAACCAGCAGGTCTGAAAGATGTTCTGACAAATAGTGAGCCCTATTGTAAACTATGGATCATATATAGTTCATAATACAATTATCAATTGTAACAAATGTCCCACACTGAGGCCAGGCATTACTAGTAGCATGGTATAAGGGAGCTCTACTTTATGCACAATTTTTCTGTAAACCTACAATTTCTCTAATTAAAAAAAAGAAAGAAGAAAAAGAAAGATGTTCTGGGGACCAATGAGGGTTCTTGAGTCGTCTGGCAGTTTCTCCCTTGGGACCATACAGCAACCTAGGGAGGCTGCCTGGCAAGGCTGCAGCCTAATACAGTTGTGTGGACTGTGCACTGCACAAGGGCCTGAAGCTAAGGGGGAAGTGGGCTGATTTCCAGGCCGTCTCCATGCAGTGTGTCCAAGCATGGGGGCCGCGTCAACCTAAAGGAAGAGGCACCTTTTTGTATTTCGTCTACCGGAGAGGGCACCTTTCAGGATTTCCTACCAGGGCATCAGATGTGCTAGTGGAGGCCCAGGAGACAGTGTGAAGAAACTGAGACCAGAGAGGGGCAGGGGCTTGCCCTAGGACACACAGCAGCAGGGCTAGGACCCAAGTTTTTGATTCTTTATTTAACCTTCTTCCCTGTAGCTCAAATTACTTATCACTCTAGTAGAACAGCTTAGGAAACTAAGCATTCCTCACAGGCAGAGGTTAAATCTGGAAACTGGTGTCTCCTTTATCCTCCTTCCTGTCGGCCCTCCCTGCCCCGCCTCAGCAGAGCCAACACCCTCCTCAATGCCCGGACTTGCCTCTAATCCTGTGTCTGTCTCCTCCACTGGACTGGGAAATCCTCCAGGGCAGAGGCCAGATCTCGGCAGCCTTAGTCTCGGTATGGGGTCTGGTAAACTGCAAGGCACAGCATGCATAGCCCGCAAGTCTTGGGGCCCCGTGGGGCTCAGTTCCAGCACCATGTGGGCAAGACACTCCATGAGACACAGACTATTAGTCAAAAGTAATTTTTAAATAATTCCAACTTATTTGTGTCTTTCCAATACTCTAAAAACCCCCTTCCCTCCATGTCCCTGTGCCTTTCCCACTTCAGGCCCTCTCCATTTTCTTCATTCTGTGACATAAAACCTAGAAACCAGGTTGTCCAAAACCTTGACCTTAGAGAGAGGCGTAGGTGTGGCAGAGACAGCAGGTTGTCCTGCAAGATGCATCCTCACTGGCCGTGGCTGCTCTGCTGGACATTTCCCAGCCTCCCTTGCGGCAGTGGCCACAGAACTAAGTCCTTGTCATTGGAATGTGAGCGGAACTGAGGGCACGGCTTCCAGGGCTGTGCCTCAGGTCACTGGGAGCCACCTCCACCCCCTCTTTCTCCTCCTTTTTGGCTGAACCCAGACATGGTTCAACCCAGCTCCACCCATAGCGATGGCGATGAAGCCTCATGGGTTGGAAGAGTAACACCTTGGAAGGGCCTGGGTCTCTGAACGACCAGCCAGCCCAGTAACTTTCACCCCAGGCATTTGTGTATTCTCTAAGCCACTGTGTTCGGCAGTCTCTTTGCTTCAGCAACTCACTCAGTCTTCCCATAAGTAAGAGAGAAGGGAAGGTGGCGAGGCCAGCTGGGTCTTCAAAGCTAGACTGGTATGAGCTGTGTTGCATCACACGCTTGTGGAAAGAGTGAATGGTCAGGTGGTGGTTGCAGTTGCAATAGAATCAGACTGTCTTTTCTGTGACTGGGGAGGAGGGGGTAAAGAGGGGTCTTGGGATGTCAGGGGTGCAGTGCTGATGACTAGATGCACGGGAGCAACCTCCTTCTGGTGCAGCCCTGTTCCTCTAAATGACTCAGCATGGCCACCCCTTCCTGGGAGGAAGGAATTCCTCTGCTCCCCCCTCCCCGATTTCACAAAAGGCCTTCCCCAAGGGGAGTGGCTGGCTTGCCCAAGGTCATTTGGGGCTGTTAGAGGCGGAAGAGGCCAAGGAAACCCCAAGAGATTTGGCGCCAGAAAGGAATTGAAGAAGGAAGCAGATGGGGAACCAGCAAAGATTGCCTCCAGAAACTGCAGCCAAAGACAATGGATGGAAGTGACCTAAGGATTCCCGGAGGGAGGGAAGCCTGTGGGTCCAGGGGTCCTGGGAGGTCCTTGCCGCCTGCAGGACAGCTGCCAATCACCCGGCCAGTGCTGGGGCTGGCAGGAAACGGAAAGGCTGGGTCCCGGAGCTCCCAGAAGGAATGCCGGAACCACAGGGGTCTACGGCAAAATGTCTGCGGCAATGTGGACAAGGTGGGCAAGGACGGGACTGAGCCCCGAGGAGAGGCTGCTAGGGGGTGGAACGATGGATGGGCCAGATGACATTCATTCACCAGCATTCTTAGATTATTTACTGAATGCCTGTCACATGCTGAAGCATCTCCCTGCCCTGGGGATACAGCAGCAAACCAAACAGACAAAAACCCCAGCGGCCAGCAGGAGGAAGCAGACTATAAACAACGAGCATGAAAAATAAGTAAATTATATAGAGGGCTAGAATGTGACAAATGCTGTTAAAAATAACCCAAGTGAACTTCCAAGGACAGGAAACAAAGAACCCTGGCCCCTAAACAGGGACTTAAAAGTCATCGGACAGCCACTTTCTCTGTCTCTTGCCTCCACATCTCTCTGCATGTCTATAATCTCCTGTTCCTCTGCTTTCTAAGCAGCACACTCATGTCCTACAATGGCTGAGCAAGGCCAGGCTCTGCATAACTGTTCAGTTCAAGTACCCCGCACCACTTGACTTATCCAACTAAGAATTGCTCCAGCACTGTCCAGTGTCCACCCTGTTCCAATCAGCTGAGGCCAGGAGAGAAGGGTCCCAAGGTCTGTCATGCTCAGCAGGAGAATGCTCCACCCCACCTCCACAATGTCCATGTCCTAATCCTTGGAAACTGCCAACATGTATGTTACATGGCAAGGAGGGATTGAGGTTTTTAGATGGAATTAAGGTTGCTAATCAATTGACTTTCAAACAGATTATTCTGGGTTATACCAGTAGGCCCAATGCTGGCTTTGAAGATGGAAGAAGGGGCCACGAGCCAAGGAATGTAAATGTCCTTGAGAAGCTAGAAAAGGCAGGAAATAGATTCTCCTCCACAGCCTCCAGAGGGAACACAGCCCAGCCAACACTTTGATTTTGGACCAGTGAAACCCATTCTGGACTTCTGATCTCCAGAAAATATATGAAAATACATTTGCATTGTTTTATACACACACACACACACAATAATAACCCAAATGAACGGGACAGGGGGTACCAGGAGTGCTGGAGACAGGGTGGGATACAAAATTTGCAGGCCCAGTGTAAAATGAAGATGTGGGACCCCTTGTTCCAAAAGCAGGGGAAAAGCAACTTTCAAGATGCAAGTGAAAAGTTTTTCCTTCCTTTTGCAGTTGCTCTCTCAACTCGGAAATGTGTTTTTTAATTAGCTATTTAACATCATCCAAAGTAAAGAAAACTGAAAATTCTAAGTTATTAGCATGGATTTTAACATTCATCTTTATGTGCAATGCCAGTTTTACATGCAGACATCAGAGCTTTTAACTTATACGTGGAATCACCCAAAGTACACAATGCATGTTTCATAGCTCGTCCCCACAGGTTGCTCAAGCTGGCCAGGAGACAAAACAAGCCAGACTCAGGAAAGTCGGAAAGAGGAAGAAAGGACCCCCTAGCAGAGAGAAGGGGTGCTCCCCAGCACAGGGATATAGCAGGTTAGTCAAGACACCCCACAATTGGAGAAAAGCCCACTCTCTGGTCCTGGCAGTTGCCAAGTTCCCCTTCCTACCAGAAGCTGGACTATGGTGGCTGGTGCCCCAGATGGGAGAAGAGTCTGGGGAGGTCAAATTGGACATCTCCCCTTCCCCTGGGCTTGTCTTTCTGACCCACAGAAGATGGGTGACCCAAAGGTCTTTAAACCTTTGTGCTAGCTAGATCTCAATACCTGCCTCAGGGGCTTGCCCCAGCTGAGATGTGGCCTCTGGCCAGCCACCAAACATATGTGCCAAGCCCAGGGAGCAGGGGGGTGTGGCTGCCATCATGCCCTGCTCTAAGATGCTGCAAGGGTACATACATCTGACCCCCAACCCTCCCCGTGGAGGACAGCCCAGTCATGGAGCGAGGGCTGGGTGGTAAGGCTGGGTGGTGCCCAGGGTGCTAGAGGCTGCAGAGCAGGCAGCTGAGAACCATTCTACAGGGGCGGCAGGAGTCAGGACCACACGGGAGCTCAGGGTCCAGGTCCCCAGCACATGCTCCACTGTCCCACCAGACTTCACTTACAAAACACAAATTCAGAGACCAATTTCAAGACTGACTGCAGAACACGAAATGCCAAGTGTGGGGCCCTTCTGAGTACAGGGCCCTGTGCAACTGTACTAGTCATCTGTCCAGAAGTTGGACCTGGAGGAACGAAAGGTGGTAACTTTAAAAGAGTGAACAGAGAAGGCCTTGTCAAGGAGGCAGTGTCTGAGAAAGGACTTGAAGAATGAAAGGGAACGCACCACATGAGCACTGTGAGTATTGGAAGGAAGGATGTTCCAGACAGAGGGAACAGCAGGTGTAAAGGGACAGCAAGGAGGCCAGCGTGGCTGGAGCGCAGGGAGTGAGGGGGATAGAATCAGCAGAGGGGTTGTGCAAGGCCCTGGAGGCCAGCCTAGGGGCTTGGGCTAGTCTTAGAGAAAAGGAGGGCCAAGGGAGAGTTTTCAGTAGACGAGTGAGGTTTTTAAAAAATCCCTGCTGGGTCGTGGACAGGCAGGGAGGCAGGAGGTCAAGCAGGGGGCTCCTGCAATAATCTAGGAGAGAGATGATGCTGGCTTGGACCAGCGTGGAAAGGTGGGTGGTCAGATCTGCTGGATATTTGATGATAACAATTAATGCAACAAATATTTGTTGAGCCCCTACTATGCTGTGCATAGTCCAAGGCTCAGCATGAAAAGCAGGAAAGACAAGGTTCTGGCTCTTCCGGAGCTGACACTCTGGTTAGGTGGAGGCAAAGAAAGAAAGAAAAGGAAAAACATCAGACAGCGGTAAGTGCTCTACAGAGAAATAAAATTGGGTGACTGGAGAAAGCCAGAGGCAGAAATCAATGAAACTCGGAACAGAAGGCAAGACGAGAAGATGCTGCCGTGCACTTTGCCATGTGGCAGAGGAGCCAAAGATCATTGGGAGCCGGTCTTTGGGAAGAAAGCATTGCCTTAATGATACCTGATTTGGACATTTCCAGACTCTAACCTTTAACCAGGCATGGATTGTGGCCAAACTTCACCAAGCCATTCCCACAGTAATTCTCTGCTTATTTGAAATTTCTCAATGATGAAACCATTAGAACCATTTGTTGTGCCTTATTTAGCAGGACCAGATTAAAATATGAGCCTTGGTGTGATCACAAACGATATCCTTCCTTTTTGGACATACTCTTACCTGGCACTGGTGTTCCCCGTGCTCATTCTCACTGATTATGCCCACTACAAGCCAGTTATCATCTTACAGGGGATCAGTTTCATTGTGACCTGGCTGCTGCTTACATTTGGTGAAGGATTAAAAGCCATGCAGATGCTGGAGTTCTCCTACGGTCTGGTCTCCACCACTGAGGTATCTGCTATGCCTACATATACAGCATGGCCAGCCCGGAATATTATCAGAGCGAGCAGCTACGGTGGGAGCATGATGCTGCGGGTCTACTCGGCGGCCTCTGTGCTGACCCAGGTGCTGATATCCCTGGCCAGCCTGTTGTACTTTGACCTCTGTCTCTGTGACCTTCCTTTTCTCACTTTTTCTACCAATGCCCAAGAAGAGCATGTTCTTTCATGTAAAACCCAGCAAAGAAGCTCCTCAAAAGCCATCAGGAAAATATGGTGGCTTCAATGAGCCCTGTAAGGACGACGGCCAGTTGAGCAGCCTGAAGCCAAAAAATGTGGCTTTGATGGTTTTTACACAGTAGTTCCAAGATTTGAGGGAATGCTATTCCTCAAGGCATCCTTTTTTTTTTTTTTTTAATTGGTCCTTCTGGTGGGCTTTTTCCATGGCAAGTTTTAACCAGGTTTTGAACTATGTTCAAATCCTGTAGGATTACAAGCTACTGTCCCAAAGTTGTAAAATACATAATGGGGCAGTGGAAGCCCTCGCAAGCTTTGGCAGGTTTGTGGCAGCCTATGTGAAAGTCTTTTGGGAGAGCTGGCCTTAGGGAACTTCTCAACAGCAGATGTGGGTTCCCTATTTTGCACGCATCACAAAACTAATATTTGGGTGTGCTGTGCTGGTCTTTTGATATTCAAGTCAAATTACACACCTCTTATAACCACAGCAGCATTTCAGATTGCTGTGAATCGCCGCATGGAACGCTACGCCCTGGTGTTCGGAGTTGACACCTCTGTTGCCTTGGTGATCGAGATCATCCTAACCGTGACCGCGGTTGACAACCAAGGCCTGGGGCTTCCGGTCTGTATTCAGATTTTGATTTATGGAAGTTATTTCTCAGTCACTGCTGGAATTTTCCTAATGACAAGTATTTACATAATCTATTTAGCCAAATGCAAAAAGAAAGAATGTAGCTCTTCTACTGACCAGAATCCAAATAAATCAGTTGACCCAACACCTGATATGAGCACAGTAATACAGCTTTAGCCCAGTATCACCTAACAGTCTCAGAGGATGGGCATGATTGAAAATATTCGGTGCTATGCTTATGTTCTGACGTATTTCAATGTTTTGTCCTAGATTAAGATACAGAGGAAGACTAAACCATCACGAACCTCATCAAAACCACATCAAAACCTCAGCTGTTGATCTCATGAGCTGGGTATAACCAAAAGATCCAGTTGACTAAATTGAAACAGGCCCTCCATATGGGCTCAGTGAGCCACTGAGACCCCACAGAAACCCCAAATATTTTCAACACTTTCAAGTCCACCCCAAAACAATATGGAGACCCAAAAAGCAGCTCTTGATCATTCAAGAGCAGAAACATGAAATGTCCTAGAGTGAAATATACACCAGCCGTCTGTGTCCTACCCCATAAAACTGTGATTTGTTTTGATTTTGATAGTCCATTAAGTGATTAATATGTAATAACTGTGATTACTATACTAGTATTGTATATTTCCAATAAAATAGAATGGGTGAAAATATTTAATGCCCACAAACTGAAGCAAAAATATCAAAGGTAAAATTTTAATTAAACTTTACTCTGACCCTGCATGCAAAGAAAAAAAAAATTGAGTGACTGGAAATCTTTGGATTGGTGGCCAAGGTGGCCTGTAGACGCATGAGCTCCGAGGATGCTGTCTAGGAATCTGCATTTTGAGCAAGCCTTCCCAAAGCAACCACTGCTGTAGGGGGAGGAGGCAAGCAGTGGCTGGGGAAGGAAGATGTGCACATACACACCTGCTGAGGGGCCTGGAGCCACTTCTGCTGGCCTGGGAGGGATTCTGAGGGACTTTTTTTAATGTGAGCATTTATGGCTATAAATTTCCCTCTGTGCGCTGCCTTTGCTGCATCCCATTAGTTTCTGTATGTTGTGTTTCTATTTTCATTCATCTCAAGGTATTTCCTAATTTCCCTTGCAATTTCTTCTTTGGCCCATTGGTGGCCTTTGCGTGCATTAGTTTCCACATACTGGTGAATTTTCCAGTTTTCCTTTTGTTATTGATTCCTAGCTTCATTCCACTGTGGTTGGAGATGACACTTTGTATGATTTCAATCTTGTTCAACATACTGAGACTTGTTTTGTGGCCTAACATATGGCCTTTCATGGAGAAAGATCCATGTGCACTTGAGAAGAATGCATATTCTGCTGTTGCTGGATGACAGGATGGCTTCTTGAAGGAAGTGTGTTTCAGCTGGACTTTGTAGAGGGAAAGATTTTGTAGGGTGGAGAGTGGGGAGGGGGCATCCCATGCAGAGGGAACAGCAGGTGCAGCTCGGAGGCTCGGCCGACTGAAGGAGAGGGTAGGAAGAACAGTGGTTAGAGGAGTTTGTGCACAAGGTTTCTTTGACCCCCACTGTGACTAAGGGACTGTGACAGGGTTAGTTTGGTCAGCCTGTGACAGCTGCAGGGACAGGGCTATTGCAAATTGGCCCCCGGATAACTGCCCAGGCAGCTCCCCCTTGCCCAGGCACCCAAAGTTATTGATGGATGGATCTGCAGGGCCCACTGGCCCAGCCTCTGCTCTTCCTTCTGAGGGAGGAGACAGATGAGCAATTTCACAGACTTTTATCTGAGAGAAAAAGGGGGTTGCGGGGAGCCTCTACATGGGGCATGACTGACTTGATGGCCTTTCCCCGGGTGGACCTTGATGTGCTGGCTGGACCGAGGGCATGGGAGGCCCCTCCACTGGCAGCCTGGGCCTGCTCCGGCTGCTTCTCTGCTCAGGACAGCCATACCCAGAGGGGTGCTGGGCTGGATGGCAGATTGCTAGATATTCAGAAATGTTGCAAGCAGGCTGTCAAACTATTGATAACTTGAAATTGCCCATGGTAGGTGTATTTACACCATGGAAACTGGCAAATGCCAAACATCAGGAGTTTTTTTTTTTTCTTTCCTCCTTCCAGAGAGCTGGTTTATCAGCAGGGAGAAGGGATGCAGTAGCCAGCACCATAGGGCAAAGAACAGCCAGAGACCCGTGCCCAACACATCCTGCACTAGGTCCTGTGCGGTCGCAGTTAAACTGTCTGGGGGGATGGCGGCCGGTTGCTGAACCCTCGGCTCTCGGCGTTGCTCGGAGGGTACCGGCGGCGGGGGCTCTTTCCCGGAGGCGAAGGCAAGGCGGGGGACTTGGCCAGGTCCCCGGCGGTGGCGTGCAAGGTGTGGAGGGCGGCGAGAAGGGAAAGACAAGACACTCTTCCTCCAGTAGGGGTAGAACAAAAGGAGATTTATTCAGGGGTGAGCACAGGTTATATAGGCTGGCATAGAGGGCGGGGGTTGTTACAAGCCAATGCTGAGGGGATAAAGGCTAGGATTGGTTCTGAGAGGGTGCGGAGGTTAGGATTGGTTCTAAGAGGGCGCGGAGGTAGTTTGAAAAGGGGCGGGAGTTGCTCTGGCAACGGTGTCTGGCAACAGTGTATGCGCACTGGTGGTGGCGGGAGTTGCTCTGGCAACGGGGGGTGTGCGGGCAAGATAAGGGGGTGGGGAAAAGGCGATTCCCTCCGGCAAGCCTCCCCTAACGGTGGTATTTTGGGTGAGGAAATGGGGCCTGCCTCCGGCCTCACTTTCCCAGGCCTGGGGGGCTGTGGAGGGCGCTGTCACCCATGCCCACCACCCTCCCCAGGGGCGGATCCGGTCCCCTGGCCCAGGCCCGCCAAGTTGAAGCACGTAATCAGTATCCCACAGTCCTGGAAACACCCAGGTAAATCAGACACTCTCAGGTGTCCCTGCTCTCAAGAGGCAACCCAGTCGAGTAGGGAGACAGAAAAAACAACCTGGGAAGTTGTAAACTAGAGGGATATTAATAAGAGCTGCCATACTTTGGGTCTCTACTGTGTGCCATGGTACTGGGAACTTTTCACCCGTCGTTTTCTCCTCACACTAGACCCCACTGTACAGATGGGGAACCTGAGGCTCAGCAAGTAAAGTCACCTGCCCAAGATCACACAGCTGCAAAGTCAGGCCTGAAACACACATCATCCTGACTAGTGGGTCTGTAGCTGTAACCACTGCAACATCCTGCCTCCACATACTATGCTGCACCTTGGGAGCACAGAGGAGAGAGCAACTAACCTTGCCTGGGGTGGAAGCAGGGGGTGGCACTGGGACAGACTCCCCAGGAGTGCTGACATTTGGTCTGTGCCTTGAAGGATGAGTAGGAGTTTGCCACTTGGGGGGCAAAGTGGAGAAAGCCTTTCCAGGTAGAAGGAACATCATAGGCAAAGGCATGGAGGAGGAAGAGGGCATTGGAAGTTGGGGGGAAGTGAGCACAGGGCGGTATGACAAGGATGACAAGGGTATGTCATGCAGGAGGAGGTGAGATGGGAAAGCAAGTTGAGACGGATTATAGTGAGAAGGGCCTTGAAAGCCAGGCTAAGAGATTTGCTCTTTATCTTGCAGGCTTTGGGAACCACAGAAGTTGAAACTTCCTGGAAATCAAACCCTAGAACTACGTAAATATTGTGGTGAGATTGCTACGATGTCAATTCTACAAAGTCTCCGAAAACAGTGCTTCTCAAATCAACTGTAGAGAAGGACTTTTAAAACAAAAAAGTTCTAATCTGTCAAAGACCACTGCTTTTCGCATAATACAAAGAAAATGAATTCCTAAAAAAATAAAATGGAAAAGAAAGGGAGAACAAAATACAAGCCTAATTTTTGGTATTATTACATTCAACAGATACAAAATTACTCTATCAAATTGCTTTGTAAGTTTCTCAACACTTAACTTCTGTACTTACCTTGATAGGAATGGCCTGTCCAGGACTCCGAGTTACAGGCACAGATTTAGAAGGTTCTTTTGGGAAGAGCTATGTGGTTTCAAATGAGTCCTCATTTTATCATCAAGGAATCTGCTGCTCAGAGAAGTTAGGTGACCTGCCCAAGGGCACACAGCTGGTGAGTGGCAGAGCTGGGATTCAAACCTGGGGGTGCTGCTGTGTTGCCATCAAGCAGTTGGATAGTGCAGCCTGGTCCCCCAGCACAGCCCATTAAGCCTGCCCCTCAGCCTTGTCCCTCCTCTCACCCCACTTCAACAGGAATCAACATAAAAAGGGAACTTCCTTGCCCTGGGTCCCCCTGCAAGCAGGTGGCAGAGGTGGCCAGCCTCCAGGGTTCCTGTCACCACTCTGCCTGCCTCTGTATCTGTGCGGTGACCTCCACACCAGAATTTCCAAGGAGGGCAATGAAAGGAGAGACAGGAAGAGGCAGGGGACTCGCCACCAGCTGGCAACTGCAATTCCATGATGCTTTGTTATTCTGATCTAGCTCAGCCGGCTCCATTACCTGGAGATCTCCTGGTGGACACCCAGGCTGGGGAGGGGACAGCTACTGGTCCCGTCAAGGAGGGCAGACCAGAAAAGGAGGGGCCAGGCTGAGGGGTCCCTCAGGAGAACCTCCCCAGCCCCACTGGGTGTGGCTATTCCTCCAGCTGCAGAGGGACACCCACTTGCCAGAACCACTCTGAGAACCAGAGGACAGAAGTAAAGTCTCTGGACGTGTATGGGGCACTTTCTCGGTGCCAGGAACCTGTCAGCTACTCCGAGGGATCCTGGAGTCAATGACCATTTGCAGCCCAGGTGCTTGGGGCAAGCTCGGCTGCTGGGGGAGGCAAACAAATTCTCCAAACCCTAAAATTAATGGTAACTAGGTTACTATTTACCTAGCTTGCCACATGCCAGACACTAGGCTAAGGATTTCCCATGTTCGTCCACGGACACCTTACGAAACCTCTAAGGCAGGTTTTATCCACATTTTACAGATGAGGAAACTGAGGCTCAGGGTTAGCTAACGTTACGTGGCTGTAAGTGGATTTGGTTTTGGAGTCCAAGTATATCGAGCTCCAAGGTCAAACAGTTGCTGTTTAGGAGTTTGTGTGTGTGCATGAGTGCATGTGTGTTGGGGATGGGAGACTGGGGCATGGCCTGTGACTGTGGGTATTGGGGAGGAGGCTGGCTAGACCCTCTGGACAGAGGCGAAGAGACTGGGAGAGTTGGGGAGGAAATCTGGCTGGATGTTTCTGGGAGAAGCAGCAGCATGGGAACGGTCTGAGGGAGGGGTTCAGAGGCAACAGGTTGGGGATGCCAGGTCCACGAGCCACGTGGACCTGGTAAAAGGCCAGAACTGAGTTTAAGCAGACATCTCTGGGGCTCCCAACTCACCAGGTAGCCCAGGTTCTCTCTGACTCCCTGGCAGGAGCTCTCAAACCTGGGCCTGAGGGAGGGAGGAGGGGCAGCCTTGCCCTGCCATGGTGGGGGGCAGGAGGCCCTGGGGCAAGGCTGGAATCCCCACAGCTCAGACTGGGCCAGGCTGGTTCCAAGCCCCAGAGAGCTCCCTTACCTGGGGACCAGCCAAGAATAATAATAACCACCCCACCCCTTTCACCTGGATTGTTCATCCAATCAGGAAAGCGATGCTTTTCACTTTCATTAAAATAAACATCAAATATAGCACTTATGATATGCCAGGCCTAACTCATTTAATCCTCACAACAACTCCATGAAGTATACTCTCCATTTTACAGAGAAGGAAACTGAGGTCCATGGAATTTAAATGACTTGCCAAGTCATGAAGAGAAGAAGTGGGGGAGCCGGAGTCCCAGGTTCCAGCGTCCTTGGGTTCAGCCACTGTGCTTTGCTAGCTTCCACTGGAAACTCCCATTTTACAGATGGAAAAACCAAGGCCTGGCCAGCTGAAGGGACCGGCTCAGGGATGTAGGGAGGACAGACCACTTGAGGAAGCCAGGGCTCCTGATCTGGGCTTCCATCTTGGTCCCACTGCAAGCCTCAGAGATGATTGGAGAGAGGCTGACATCTCTCCCAGTTCTGTTGCACCCACCATCTCATCGGGGTTCCACAAAGGCTCAGTGAGGGAGAAAACAGTAAGACTGCAGTTCTGACTCTTCTTCCTAAAGGCCAAGGCCAGTAATTCCCATAGGTAGTTACCCCCTTAACTTTTCTTATTTTGTCTTTCTGATTATTAAAGGGCACATGATCATGGTAGGAATTTTTGCAGACAGATCATCAGATATGAAAAAAACAACCACAAATCCCAACTAACCAAACAAACAAACAAAAAAACAGAAAAGTCACCTTAAAACCTTCTCTTGAATATTGGTGTATTTTCAAGATTTTTTTGCTCCCTCCCTGTTTTCAAAAGCATCAAGGCAAGGAGCCAGGAGACCTAGCTCTGGTTGTGGCTTGCTGTGCGACCTTGGGCAAATCACTACCCCTCTCTGGGCCTTAGGCTGTCATCTGTGAAATGAGGAACTGGACACTATAACCTCAAAGGAGGCCCTTCACGGCTCTGACCTTCTGTTTCTGCTTCTGTTTCTGGGATTGGCAGAAGGGGCACAAGCAGGCTGCCCCTCTGCGGGGGACGCATGGCTGACAGCTCCCAGCAAGCCATCTCAGAGATGTGAAGGGCACGTAAACAGCCTTTGCTGCATGCAGGGCCTTCCTAGGCCTGATGGCTTACAAGGCCCATATGGTGCCCCCTGTCAGCAAGCCCTGAGTGATTGCTTTTCTTTCAGGCTCCAGAATGTTCTTCCTGGCTTGAGGTGAGAGAGCTGGGGATCTCAGCCCTCAGGATCTACACTACCCATTGCCACAGGCCTTCTGTGGGAGAAGGCAGACTGGTGTGGTGAAAAGATGGAGGGAGGGGGGAAGGAAAGAACACTGACTGCGTTCCAACTACAGCTGGACCCCTTGCTAGGCATTTAGGATTCAGATATGAATCAGAAAAACTTGCTGCTCTTGGAGGGTTCAACTCTGGCAGGGGTGAGAAGAGTAGAAACAGGCAGCAGCAATACTTGTTCATGCCAAAAGCTCAGGCCTGAGGGAGCCTACACGGAGAAACCTAACCCATAGGTGGGAGTCAAGGAAGGCTTCCTGGAGGAGGAGACTTTAAAGCTAAGTTACTCAGCTTCTCCAACTCATGGTATTTAATCCTCACAGACACACTTGAGGAATGGGTATTGTTGTCCCTTCTGCAACTGAGGCTTAGAAAGATGAAGGGTTTGCCTAAGTTCACAACTACCAAAAGGAGGAGAGCTGGATTCAAACTCCCAACATTCTACTCTGGATTACGGGCCTTGGTGTGAGTCTGATGTGGCCTCTGACATGTGGGAAACCCTCAGTGAGTGCTCCACTCTGGAGCCTTGGGCTCCTTATCTGTAAAATGGGTTTATTCCTGGCTTCATTATCCACCTCAGCAGTCTTGTTGGCAGGAGCAAAGGACAGGATGGCTGAAAAAGCATTTTGTCTATAACCAGGGAGTGACAGTGTCAGCGAGGCCTCCCGACCTAGCCAGAGCTAGCAGTCTCCTCCCCAACACAGAAACGGGGTTCCTGGCTTCAGAGCCTGGCACAAGCAGAGGCTGAAGTGAGGTTTGGCTGGCCTTGCTGAGACACCCCTGCCCAGAAGAAGCAAGGTCGCAGCTTGGAGAAGGCCAGGCCACATGTCGGGACTTACATGCTCTCCTTTCGAATCCTTTGATATAGGTTGATAGGCAGATACGAATCCCTAAGAGTCAGAATTCTAGAATCCCGGAGTTGGAACATCTGTGCTTGAGGAATCCTAGGATGGCGTCTCCTTGGTCCCTTGAGTGCCTACAGGAAGGAGGCAGAGTCTGGGTCAAAGTCATGCAGCATGCCAGCCCTGACAGGTTGGAGGATGACTAGAAATAATATTCCACTTTACAGATAAGAATAAGACCCAGAGAGGGGAAGGAATTGCCAGAGGACACACAGCAAGTCAGTAGCAGAGGCTAAGGCTTCTTTCCCCCACACCTCAGAGCTCGATACCCCAGGCCATGGCACCTTCTGAGGCCACCTGGGGGATGAAGCTGGACAGAGGCTGCCCGGTGTGCCAGCGAGCAGCCTGCTTGCCGCGGGGGTTAGTAAAGAGCCCAGCTGGTCTTGCTAAAGCAAACTTTTATTCTCTTGCCCATACCTACAAAGTTCCACAAACTCCACCCTCTCCTTCTAAGCCTTCCACCATTCTGGGCATCCCCTCCTCTGGCCTTTTTCTTCTCTGGCCCTCAGTCTTTCCATCTGTAAAATGGTCTCCCAGTACCTTTCATTGGGGCTGTCTAGCAAAACCTAGGGACTGCTCTCGGACCTGCCAGCGCCTACGGGTTGGGAAGAAGGGGACTGGGGAGACGAAGGAAAGGCCGGCCGCCTGGAGCTCCCGGCTCGCTGTTTCAGGGGCGCCCTTTGTCTACGCAAGGTCTGGGAGCGGAGCGCGCCCCGCCCCGAGGGCCGGGGCAGGGCGGGCGGGGCGGGTGAGGTGCGGCCGCCCGGGGCGGGGCGAGAGCCGGCCAGGCCCCTCCCCGTCGGGCGCAGCCGCGGAGCTCGCGCGGGGGAGGGGAGGAGCGCGGAGCGCGCGCGCCTCCCGGCCCTGGCGGAAAGTTTTTCCTGAAGGAGTTTTGGCGGCGGCGGCCAGAGCGGGCCATGGACGCGCTCAAGTCCGCCGGGCGGGCGCTGATCCGGAGCCCCAGCCTCGCCAAGCAGAGCTGGGGGAGCGGCGGCCGGCACCGGAGTGAGTGTGCGCGCGTGCCCCGGAGCCCGGGCCGGGGTCGGACCGAGGCCGACGGGGCCCCTCCGGCGGGCGTCCGGAGTTCGGCCAAGTTGAGGGAGAGGCGGGGCCTGACCTGCGCCCTGTGGGGCGCGCGTGGCCCGGCGCAGCTCTTCCCCGGCCCTGCGGGGTTGGGGGTCCCCTGGGGTCAAGCTGTGCCCCCCACACAACGCTTTGTGCAGCGGGGGAGGAGAGGCAGAAGCCGGGGGAAGAGACCGAAGCTCAGGGTCCCCAGGTGCAGGCGGGAGGGGTAGGGGTCGCAGGTGGTAAGGAGACCTGCGCTGCGCACCTTCCCTCCCCCGGTCTTCCCCGGTCGCGGCCCCGAGCAGTGGGAGGAGGCAGGAGCTCAGCGTCGGTGCCCTGGGGCGGGGGAGTGGGCCCAGTGCCGAGCTCGTGGCCAGGGGCGCGGGGACCAGGGGGTGTAACCCTGATCGCTGCGGGCTGGGCCCCGACCCCGCGGAGCGCTCAGCTGCAGGATTCCGTTTGCCCCTCCGCTCGTCCACCCCGCTGATTCAGCTCTTGAACGCCCGGGCGCTGTGAGACCCATCCAGGTGTGGCCCGTGACCGCAGGTACCTGCTTGAAGTTGGGGGCGAGGCCCAGCCTAGGGGGGTTCCCCACAACAGGAGATCTAGACCCCTGCGTCCCTTCCCGTAACCGGGTCGAGTTGGCGAAGCTGGCTTCTAGCTACTTTTGAAACTGTTTTCTCTCCCTCCTTTCTCCTTGGGGGCTTCCGAAGTCCCGGAGGCGCCCAGGCGATCGGCAGACTTGCTGTTACCTTCTCCCCGGGGTGTCTGGGAGGCAGTGAGGAGCCTCATCGCCCCCCCCCCCTCCAACACACACACACCTTCTCCAGTTACTTCGGTCACTGGCACCTTCCCCTGAGCCTGGAGAAACCCCGCCCAGGTCCCTCTTTTTTTTCCACTAGTGGAAACGGAGGCCCAGAGAGGCAGAGCGGCTTGCTGGAGTCACACAGGCCTTCCTGGCAAATGTGGGGCCAAACCCAGGACTCCTGTCTGCTTCCTCCCCCCCAACCCTGCCCACCAACCTGAGTCCAGGCCTCTGCCCATCCAGGGAAGAGCAGAGTCCAGTCCCGCCCCCGCCCCCCTTCCCTCTTTGCTTTCCAGAGCCCTGCCAGGAGCACCAGCGTGTCTGGGCCTTGGGCGGCCACCCTGCCCCTCCTCTTGCCCCGCTCTGCTGTTCCAGCTGTGGCTGCCTCCTAAACGGAGACTGGCATCGGGAACATGGGCTGGTGCAGCTGGTGGGGCCGAGGTCAGGGACCCATAAGGGCCTGGCAGGCTAGGGAGGGTCACCTCCCACACGCCTTGGCTTCCAAAATAGCTCTTTAAATGTTTGTGGAATTCTACCAGGGATGGGAATTACCCACAGCTTCTGAGAATGAGGGTCTGTTCCAGCAGGGGACGTGTGTTCTCTCCCGGGATGTTCAGGAGGGTGAGAGGGTGGGTGGAGCAGCCCCCAGGGAGCTGGTTGTGGAGGAGGGGGAGGAGGGGGGGCTGGGTTGTGGGCTCTTGGCAAGGGAGGGGAGTTTAGAGGCACCTCTGACTCTGGGGGAGGGGAAAGGGAGCCACCTGGGGTGGTAGAAGAGTTTCCTGGTCAGCTGCCATCTTGGGCAAGTTACCTTGTCTTTTCTGACCCTCAGTTTCCCAGTTTGCATTACCGGTCAGAGATGCTGAGAAGATGGTGATGATAATGCTCCCTCTTGGCCCAGTGGGTGATTTCCTTCTCCCCTACTTTTCTTCCCCCTGCCTGTCACCCAGACCTTCCGCCTGATTCCTGTGTTGGAACAGATTTTGGGAGCTCAGAGCCTGTCTATACTTGCAGAGAATGGAAGAGGAGGGCCTCCCCCTCCAGTAAGCCCAGATGGCCCTGGAGCCTTCTGTGCACAGACTGATCTGGGTTCAAGTCCTCACCATGTCCCTTCTTATTAAGCCTCCGATTCCTCATCTAAAAATTGGAAATAACAGTAGTACCCACCTCATGTTTCTTTTGTAGGGGTTAAATCAAATTGTATTTTGCCTGGTATAGAGGAAGAGTTCAGTAAGTGGTAGCTGTTGTTTTTTCACTTGATAGTTGAGTTTTTGCTTCCATGGTCTCTTGCTCCTGTGAGGTAATAGAGCTGGGGATTCTTATCATCAGACCCATTTTGGAGTTAGAGGAACTGAGGCTCAGGGAGGTGGAGTCACTGGCCCTGGGCTCAGGTCCCCAGCCCAGGGGTCTTATTGGGCCTTATGGGCTCTGTGGCCCTGGGTGGAGCTGGTGTCCGCCCCTACACGGTGGGCACTGGGTGGAGAGGAAGGCTGTGGTGGGGGGTGGGCCGGGCCAGGGCAGGCTTGCCTGGGGTTATGGCCCAGCCCTGGAGCTCTGAGCCCCAGGGCTAAGAGAAGCTAGCAAGTAGTTTAGACATGACCCCTGTGAGTGGCTTCTCATCCTTGGGGTCCTCAGGGCTGGGATTAATATGCTCATTGTTCTATTTGTGGAGAGACTGAAGACCAGAGAAAGGAGGCAGCTTGCCCAAGGGAACACCATTAGGAAAAGTGAGAAGGGAAGGGGCTCAAAAAAGGACATCACAGAGCTAATTCCCACTCTGGGCTCCTTACTGGAGCTTGATGCTGTGGGGAGCTCGGGATGGTGGTGTGGAATGTGTTCTTCTGAGTTTTCCCTTTTGACTGGCAACCCCTAGGCTTTGCACTGAACTTCACAGCTTCCTATCTTCCACCTAGTCCTGACCTCGGAGGAAGACGCTCTCTCTCTCCCACACATGGGGTTTCTTTCCCAGCTCATCAACAGCCACAAATATTTTATCTCAGTCCCAGACCAGGGCTTTTTTTCTCTTCCAGCTGCCTGGAAGTGGGGGTCACTCTGGCCCCTCAGAGTCTCTCCTTCCCAAAGGTACTGGGGTCACTCTGACCTTCAGGCTCTTTTGTGGCTTCTGCCACCTCCTCAGAGAACCTGGTGAGAAGGGGTGTTGGAACATTGGGGTGCAGGTTCCAGTAAAGCTACTTAATGGTGGCAGACGGGAGGGGGATCTGTTCAGTCCCAAATATCTATTGAGCACTGACAGTGTATCAGGCACTGGTGTGGGTGCTGGGGAATCCGGTGAACAACAGATTCATTCTCCTGCCAGCGCTTACCGCTGGTGGAGGAGGCAGACAATGACAAGGATGCAAATAAGTGATATAGTTGTTGGTGGTAGAAAGTGACCAGAAAAATAAAGTGGGGTGAGGGAAGGATAGGGATAGCTTTATTAGCTAGGGTGGTTTCTTCAGTCGGGTTCTTCAGAAGTAGACACCAAGACAAGGATCTGCGTGCGAGATGTTTATTTGGGAAGAGTTCCCAGGGAACACCATTAGGGTAATTGAGAAGGGCAGGGGCTCAAAAAAGGACATCACAGAGCGAATTCCCACCCTGGGCTCCTTACTGGAGCTTGATGCCGTGGGGAGCTCGGGATGGTGGTGTGGAATGTGCTCTTCTGAGTTTTCCCTTTTGAGGGGCAATTCCTGTCAGCTGCGGTGAAGGGCTGTTGGAGGGAGGTCTTCATCCCCAGTCTGTGCAGGCGTGGGACACAGCCAGGGAGAGCCCCCGGGCGGCATGGTGGATGCTGGCAGTTGGAGGTCAGGTGACCGGTGCGGAAATGCTGCGCACGGAGGGGAGATGGCACCAATGGTGTCAGCCCCAGCGGGCCAGGGAGGCCGTGCTCAGAAGGGAACATGGGCACAGAGATGAGGATACAAGGAGGGAGGCTGCCAGGCAGGCACACAGATCTGGGGAAGAGTGTTCCAGCCAGCGGGAAGAGCAAGGGATGCTTAACTAGAGCCTGGGACCCTGTTCCTCACTGGTCTGGTGGCTGAGGGGGTCTGTGGCTTGAAGGAGTCAGAGGCCGCCCCCTGCCCACTGAGGGTGAGCCCGACATTCCTTTCTGGCAGCCCTGCAGGCTGGCAGGCCCTGCCTGACCCCTGCCATGTGCTGGAAGGAGCTTGGTGGGGTGCAGGAAGGTGGGGCTGAAGGGCCCGGGCCGGGATTCAAGTCCCAGCTCTGCCAGTTATGAGCCGTGTGACACTGAACGAGTGGTCAGACTTCTCCAAATTTCTTTTAACAGTTAAGTGGGAATATGAGTACATCCTTGACTCTTCTCATAAAACGCTGTACATGGCAGTGTGTGCTTGAAGCTCTTGCACTTGACCCTTGACCCTTGGCAGTGACAGTAGCTTATACTTCCGTGGCACTTAGTATGTACCAGGTGCTGTTGCAGAGCCACCTCACGTGTGAACTCGCTTAATCCTCACTATAACCCCGTGGGGTAGATGAGGAAATGGAATTGCTGGGTTTTGTTTTTGTTTTTTTTCCCCCTATATTTAAAAAATACTATTTTATTTTCTTAACAATCTCAATAACTTTAAATTCTGAAATTTACCAAGCATTTGTCATATCTTGATGCTTTTTTTGATGATGCCCGAGTCGGGCTGAACGCATTTGTCAGATACGGAAGAAGGGCAGAGCTGAGGCTAGACTTGAGTTCTCTTCTGAGTTGTCACTCTATGGCCTCTGAGGCCTTATCCCCACCAGGCTGAAGGCTCTAGGCCAGGGCCCTGGTCGGAGGGTTCCCCGTGGTTTTGGCTCTGACACTGATCCAGACACCAGCCGGCTGGGTCTTCCGGGGCAGCAGGAGGGGCTCGGGGGCACCCTGCCCAGCTCTGACTCCTGGACCGGGGTTCTTAGCAAGGAAAGAGCATATGTTAGCAGCATGAGTAGGGCTGGGCATATGGTCTGTCCCCAGTTAACTCCGGCAGCAGGTCATCTGTAAAATTGCAAAGTTAAAATAGCACAGTCATTACCCACCACAGGGCCAAAAATAACCAGGCGTGGAACAGGGCTGTGGGCTCAGGCCTGCATCTGCCGGGGGGCCTCTGGGATCTCTTCCTGAAGCCCCTGGCTCCTCCTGGGAGGGAGCATGTGGCCTCCAGCCTCCCTGCTGATCCCCATTCAAGGTGGCTGGATAGTGAGCAGGCGGGTGTGGTAGGAAACCCTGCGTGTCTTCATTTATTGAGTGCTTCTAAGTGCTGGTTTCTGTGGGAAGGGCGTGGGCCACAAGACATGCTTATACCACCTTGAAGAGACGTGTCATGTGCACAGAAGTACGGGAGAGGAGATGGGTCCCCTGGAGCGGAAGCATCTTGGCTGGGCCTGGGGGACAGGATAATGGGGATGGAGGATGAGGCTGGACACACGTGCTGGGCAGCAGAGCACCTTCCCTGCACTAGTTCCTGGGGGGACATGAAAGACAGGTCCTTGGTGGTAGGTGATGCGGTCGTGGGAGGAAGGGACAGAAATCCCCACTCGAGGCACGAGCAGCCCCGGACAGGAGAGATGCAACCCTGTGCGGAGGCGTAGCGTTTGCTGAGCACCGACCGCAGGCAGGGCCCTCTGCCAAGCTCATCACATTTTATATCTTGTTATTTCATTTTATTACCACATTCAAGGGTCATAACAACCCTGGGAGCGGGGCACTGTTGTTTTCCCCATTGGATGGCTGAGAAGACTGAGGCTCAGGGAGTGTAATAAACTCAAGATCTCTCAGACCTGGAGGTCGAAACTGGGGTTCTAGGATTGGGACCCTTTCTCATAACCACCAAGCTATGCTCTCCTGCCTCGAAGAAGGCCTCCTAGAGGAGACTGGTGCTGGGGTTTTGACCAAGCGAAGGAGAGAAGGGCATCTTAGGTAGAGTTCACTGCTTGACCCAAGACACAGAAGTGGGAAAGTAAAAGTTACCTTATGAGAAATAAGCTCTGCATGATTGGAACTTCTGGGGGATGTCTGGGGGGATATTAGGGGAAAGAAGACTGAGAGGCCCTCTATTCTCTCCCACCCGGGTGAACAGTCATTGCGCACATTGACCTGTATTGGACTGGGAGCTGGGCCGTCCTCTGACTTGCTGTGTGACCGTGTGCAAGTCCCATCCCTCTCTGTGTCTCAGTTGCATCACCTGCCAAGTGAGGGGTTTGGGCAGAGGGTCTCTGAGGCTGATGAGTGGTGCTAGGCTATCAGAGCCCTCCCCCAGGAGGAGGGAGAATGGCAGAGGGGTCAGGCCAGGGAAGGAGAAATGCAGAAAAATGCCAAGCATTTCAGAGGTCGAGGACTGGGGACTATTTTGACAGCAAAGAGGTCATCAGTGACCTTGGCAAGCTTTGGCCCTTGGGAATGGAGAGAGCGGAAGTGGTTTTGGAGAAGGGCCAGGCGAGGGCTGAGCAGGAGGAAATGGGAGAGTGGGGACATCAAAATGGGGGAAGGAAGGATGTTTGCCGTAGGGCAGGGATGACTGATGAAATGGGCAGGGCCATCTCTGATCAGGTGGTGTTGCCTGCTGCAGTCTTCTCCAGAGCCCTTCTATGGGTCAGAGGGAGATGGGGCTGCAGTGGATTCGTGATGTCTGCCAAGGCCGCAGACACGAGTGTGGCAGCACACCGCTCTCCTTGCTTGGAGGGGTCTGTGTTGAAGGTGGTCGGGGTATCTTGGCCTGCAGAGGAGAAGCCTCCGGGATTAGAAAGTGTGGGAGGAAACGGCTCCTGCTCCTGGAGCTTCTTCCTGACCTGTTGGAATTAAGGTAGTTTGCTTCATGGCCTAATGGGCAGGAGCTTGGGCTTTACAGTCAGATAAGCAATTTGACAAGTTGCTGTCCCACAGCCTCAGTGTCCTCATCTGTAAAATGGGAATGAGAGAATGCCTGCCTTCAAGGTGGTGTGAGGGGTGGCGGGAATGATGACAGCTGCCGCTCTGTTATGATGGCCATTGTTCACCCTGGTGGCATTGTGTTATTCTTTGTTCCTTGAGAGCAGGGGCCCACGTCTGAGTTGCACAGGACTGGGAACACCTTGAGGACTTTCTTATTTACTTTTGGAGGATCACATGGAATAGGCTCTGGTTGATGGGACAGAGGATGAGGTCACTTTGGGCTTTGCAGGTCATCACAGTGGGGGACAGGCTGCGTGTTGGGGCGGAGGCCCGGGGGTTGAGGGTTGGAGGGCAGTGGGCCAGGGGCCGGAGCAGGAGGTGCAGTTGGAGGGTGTGTCCTGGCATTGCCAGCCTGAGAGAAGCCTTTGACTTGTCCAGGTCATTACCTCACTCAGCAAATACAGGGCCTTGGGCTGGCTGACAAGTAAAAAAGTCCCTGCCCACCCAGATTTTGGCCCAGGGCCATGGGTTTCTCCTGTAAGTTCCTCCCACCACCCCCCTTTCAGATAAGGGAAAAACCTCAGAGAAGGACCATGGCTTGCCCAAGACAAGTCCACAGGGAAGTGGGTGTACAAGGCTCCTCCTGGCTGGGCCGGGCCGGAGACAGGAGTGGGGGGTGCTGCCGATGATGCAGGAGCCCTGGAGCCAGGCTCGGCTGGCCGGGGGCCACCGCCCTGACAGGCCCCAGCTGTCCTGAGGAAGTTCCATCAGCGCCAGTGAGGAAGACCCAGGAGGAGGCAGGGGGCACCAAGACTCCTCCCAGGGGTTGGGCTAGGGGAGCCAGCCCTGGCACCCCTCCAGCGGCCCCAGGAAGCTGATTACCATCGCGGATCCTGCTGTATCCAAGACTGTGTGGGAGGCTAAAGAGCAGTTTCCTCACCTGTAAATGAGCACAATAGCACCTCCTACAGACACGGTGTCTCCAGGAGATGGGAAGGGACAGATGCAGCGCCCTGACAGGCAGGAGTGCCGCGTGCTCATTCCTCCTGGGGTAGGGGCTGGAGCCAAGGAATCCCTCCGCCTTCTAGCCTCCTTGCTTCCCAGCTGAATGATAGGTTGCACATGGGTCTCAGCTCCTGGGGGGCACCTCGGGGATGTGCAAACCATTGCTGAGGACTGCACCCCCCTCCTGCTCCTCTCTCTCCTCTGCATGGCTGGGGTGGGTGGGGGCTTCTTTCCAGTTGCCCACCTGATCTGTGCACCCACCCAGTGAGCCGGGCTCATCCCCTCGTATCCCAGCATTCCTGACAGCAGATGTGGTCAGAGTTGTCAGAGGATCTTCTTATGTGTCCTGCCCCATGTCCTTGCCACAACCTGGGGAGGCAGGTGTTACTGTCTTGGAGTGGATCAGTGACTTACCTGAGAACTTGCGGGGGTGGTGGGGTGGGGAGAAGAGCCAGAATTTGAACCCAGGCCTGCCAGATTCGAGTGGCCTTCATACTTCATTGTTTGTAAAATTGCCTCCCCCGTTTCCATGCTGTCCCTTACTCCAGCCCCGAACCTCCATGGGCTCCTGCTGCTTTCCTCGCTCCCATCTTACCCTGCCATCCTGTTGGTCTCTGTGGATGTGCAGATGGAGGAAAGCAGCTTGGGTTGTGAGTTTGAATTCTTACTCCTTTCCTCATTGAATGTGGCCTTTATCTAGTGACTTTGCCTCTTTGAGCCTCAGTTTCCTAATCTGTAAAGTGGGGATAATACCCACAAGATTGCATTGAGGATTAAGGAAGAATATGGCCTGGAAGGTCCTCAGCAAATATTAATACTGAAGTTAAGAGTTTGGCCTCTGGCTTGACAACATGGATTTGGGTCTTGGCTCTTGCACTTCCTGGCTTTGTGGACTTTGTGATGTTATTGAGCCCCTCTGGGGCTCAGTATGTTTGTCTTTAAAATGGGGATGATACAAAGGTACCCAGTGTTCTTTTTTACTTCAATTGCTCTTTTTCACTCTAATTATTCTTGTTATTTTTGTGTGTGTGCTAATGAAGGTATCAGGGATTGATTTAGGTGATGAATGTACAACTATGTAATGGTACTGTAAACAATCGAAAGTACTATTTGTTTTGTATGACTGCGTGGTATGTGAATATATCTCAATAAAATGATGATTAAAAAAAAATGGGGATGATAAAAGTGTCATATTATGTAAAGCTCTTGCCACAGTACTTGTCAGGTACCGGAAAATGCTAGCTGTGTGTTAATAATAAAAATAGTGTGGATGGGACGACCCCAGTGCCTCTTGCTGAGTTTCCTAGGAAACAGGGCTGCTGGTTGGGGGCAGGCCCTGCCCAGCAGGGTCTGAGGCCTGTCGTCCTCCCTGCCCCAGAGCTGCCTGAGAACTGGACAGACACACGGGAGACCCTGCTGGAGGGGGTGCTCTTCAGCCTCAAGTACCTGGGCATGACACTGGTGGAGCAGCCCAAGGGTGAGGAGCTGTCAGCCGCCGCCGTCAAGAGGATCGTGGCCACGGTGAGGATCCCAGTCGGGGTGGGGGCAGAGCCGGGAGCCAAGGGCCAGCCTTGCTGGGGTGCTCCTGCATCTTGCTTATTACCCAATTAAATGTGTCTGGGGGAGCAGTTGGACTTGAGGGTCAGCGTCAGTGTCCCCTGCAGCTGTCGTGGCCGTGGCCTTGCCCAGCCACCCCTCCCCCAACTCAGGCTCCCTACCCAAGCGTTGGAGACTTTGCGTGGGGGGCACCACGGCTGTCACTCAACCACTTGCCCAATGACCTGAGGAATGGGCCCTGGGGGACAGGGCAGGGACCGGGTAGCCCACCAGAGAGCAGATTTCCCTCTTCCTACCTTCGAGTGTGGATGTCCTCTCCACCTCCCTTCGTGGCCTCAGACCCCCCAGTGCAGGACCCGGCATTTGTAGTGGGTAGAGCAGAGAGTCCCTGGGAGTGGTCCTGCTGGGTTGTGACAGCCCACTCAGTGCTCAGACTACTTGGTCCCTCCTGGTGTGTGTCCTTGGGCAAGACTCTTAACCTTTCTGAGCCCATTTCTTGCTGGGGAGGAACCCTCCTGCCTGGGAGAGTGATGTGGGGTCCAGTGCTTGGCAGGCAGTAAGAGCTCTTTGAGTGGAAATTGCTCCTGATTTTATTACAAGTGTGCTGGGTGAGTTGTCTTTTCCATCGTGCCTGCCAGCCGCCTGAGCCGAGGCCTGTCTGGGGCCCCAGGTAGGTCCAGTAGCAGTTAGGTGTGACCCACAAGGCTCCTCTGACCCATGTTTTTCCCCAAGGCTAAGGCCAGTGGGAAGAAGCTGCAGAAGGTGACTGTCAAGGTGTCGCCACGGGGTATCATCCTGACCGACAGCATCACCAACCAGCTCATTGAGAACGTGTCCATTTACAGGTACGCATGGCATGCCAGGTGGCCCACATCCAATTCCTCACTTGGGGCAGTGGGGGGAGTGTCCTGTCTGAATGCAGGCTCTACCACTTCCTCTCTGAGTGTCCTTGGAGCCTTAGTTTCCTTGTCTGCAAACTGGAGGTGGAAAGACAGAACCTGCCTCACTGTGCTGCTATGAAGAACCGCGTGCACAGCGCCTGGCTGACAGTGCGCGCTCCGTTACTGGCAGCTGCTCCTGTCATCACCAGGTGCAGTCGCACAGGCAGCTGAGGCCCACCCAGGCCTGGAACTCGCCGCCTTCCCCCCACCTGCTGAGTCAGGCTTGGGGCAGAGTGCTGCAGGGTCACTGCCTTTTCCTTCTGCCGTGAGGGCAGCAGTCCGGCTCTGGACATCTGGTCCGGCATCCCAGGGAAGCCCCAGGCAGGACCGAGGCCAGATTGTAGATGTAGATGGCTTCCGTGGTGGAGGGCCCTGTCTCCAGGGAGGTGGGGCCCAGTCTTCAGAGCCTCGGAGCTGGAGGGACAACCCAGATTGATTTTACAGATGGAGCAGCTGAGCCCACAGAGAATTGCCCAAGGCTGCACGGTAAGGTAGTGGCTGAGCTGGGACCAGGATCCGCAGGCCAGCCCTCAGTGCAGCTGGCCCCTTCTACTAGGCATCTCTCACCCTCTTACTTTGTCCCTAAGCAGGTGGCTCAGCTGGCTGGAGCACGAGTCAGTAGTTGTTTAGAGACTGACTGTGCCTTCCTCTCACCTTCCCGATTCTGTCTCCCTTTAACCAATGTTTTCCAATTGCCCATTCTGTCTGGGTCTGGTGAAGAATCAGATCCATCTCCTGCCCTCAGGGAGCTTCCAGTCTAGGAGGGAATGGAAGGAGGAAATAGGAGAGAGAATAAGTGTTCCCAAGGGGGCGCAGAAGGGGATTCCTGCCTGGGGAAATCTGAGAAGGCTTCTCAGGGGTGGTGGCTGGGGCTTGAAGAATAGCAGGATTTGGTTGATTGGGGCAAGAAAAGTGGTGCCTGGGGCAGGAGGCTGGATCTCCTGGAATGGGAAAGAGGTAACTGGGGGCTGGAGCCTCTTCCCTCTGCCACTGGGGCTTTCAGGTGGCGTTGGTGCCTGTGCTTAAAGCTCAGGCTGCACAGGGTGCCCACTGCTAGGCCGCCAGCCCCTTTCCTGTTTGCATTTCCCAGGATGATTGGGGCAGCGTGGAGGGATCAGCCAAGTGAGAGAGGATGGGAGGACCGAGGGCTCAGAGGGAGCCAACGTTGTTGATGGAGACTTGGGGAGAGGGTGTCCCAGCATAGGGAGCCCCTGGATCTCCTTGTAAGGTTGTGTTCATGCCCAGCCCCCACTGCCAGCTCTTCCACGCCTGGCCATGGCTCCAGGACAACTTGGTAATGGTCCCTGGCACCCTGAGAGAGGGCGCCCTGGAACATGTGTGACCTCGGGGCTGGGGCATGGATGGGAAGGCTGGCAGGGCAGCGGAAGGCCAGGGGAGTCCTGTGTCCCCTCCTCGGCTGTCAGTGCACACCCCTGTGAGGCAGCATGGCAGTGGGTACGGCCTCTGGACTCCCACAGGTGGCTTCAGGTCTCAGCTCTGCCACTAGCTCTGTGGTGTGAGATGCTGAGCCTCAGTTTCCTCATCTGAAAAGTGGGGATAATAATAGAACCCATCTAGCTGTGAGAATTATCTTAAAAAGCTCTTGGTATCAGGCATGGCACGGGCTCATCTATGACTATTTTGGGGTGGGGACTCAGTGTAGAAGGTGAGGGAGAGGGGAAAGTGCCTTTCCTTGAGTCTTCACTCCTTCCTGCTTTCGCCCAGGTTTGGGGTTTACGGCATCACCCACAGGCATCCCAAAACCAGCATGCACTGTGAAGCATGAGAGACACTGGCTAGACAGAGGAGAACAGGATTCAGAGTGCTCAGAGCGTGAAACTTCATTGGCTCTGAAATGATTTAAGTTCTAGGAGGCGGGGTGAACTCCTTTCCTGGAGCTAACTTCTATAACGGAAGTCTGGTATCATCTCTGAAGGTGTAAGAGAGACAGATTATGTCTGCGGCAGCCTGGAGGCAGATGGTCAGTTGGTCCTCTGATTCCCTGGGGCCCTGGTGGGGCCAGGACACTGCAGGGTTAAATCAGGTGTCTACTTGGCCTGGGTCCCTCCCCCATGGATGGCCCAAGATGCCAGGCCTGGAAGCCAAAGCCATCTCTCCCGAGTCTCATTCTGGTGGGGTGGGGATAGCAGGGTGGCTGGAACTCAGGAGATGCCGCGTGGGACATCCCAGATGTGGTCAGGCCCCTGTGCCGGGAGCTGGTGACACTTCCTGCTTGCCTTTCAGGATCTCCTACTGCACGGCAGACAAGATGCACGACAAGGTGTTTGCATATATCGCTCAGAGCCAGCACAACGAGAATCTTGAGTGCCATGCCTTCCTCTGCACCAAGCGGAAAATGGTCAGTGGGGAGAGGCCCAGGACTCGGCGAGGCTCTAGCTTTGCCTTGGCAGCCCTGCCCTTGGAGGCCCTGCCTGGTGGGGGAGGCAGGGCCCATAGGTGACAATCACTAAAATCTAGGGATGAAATCCCTGGGAGCTCCAGGTGAGTCCTGAGAGCTGAGGGCGTGGAGCAGGGCTGTAGTCAGGCAGGTGGGTCTGTTGGGGTGAGTTTGTCTGGACCTCAGCCCCTGGCCCTGCCTGGTCAGCCTGCCCTGAGTGCCCTGGACCCCTTCCACCCTGTAGCGTATTTATTGGATTTGGGATTTTTCAGGATCTTCTGTCACAGTATGAGGATGTGGGGCCTTGTAGGGCTTAGTCCTCGGCGACTGGGGGTCAGAGGGGCCTGGGGTCAGAGGCAAGGATGAGATTCCCCAGAGGACCTGGCTTGCTGTGGTCAGAGAGGGGAGATGAACATTTTTGTACCCACCATGTGCCTGTTAGAGTGCCGGGCATTTAAGTATTTTCTCATTTAATCCTAGTAGCTCTGTGGTGGGTCCTGTCACTCCCTCCATTGTTGTCTTTTTATTGAGGACACAAGGTCAGGTGTCTGGCTGAAGATGACACTGTCAGGGGCAGAGAGGGTGTAAACTTTCTGCCCCACCCTGTGTGATTGTGAGGATGAGTGGGGGAGCTAAGAGCCCCCCTGGCCAGTCTTCCTGGGACGGGTGGTGGCCTTGGTGGTTTCTGTGGGTGAGGACCTGAGTGGGCCAAGCTTCGGTGTTGGGGCTTTCATTTCTGAGCCCCCTGCGCATCCTCCCTGTCAGGAGGTTCCTGACATTTATTGATTTAGTGCTGGCATCTGCTAACCTCTGTGTGGAGCCCGGAGCCCTGGGCCCCATGCCCCGAGGTCTGATGCCAAGCAGACAAGTTCCTCCCCTCTCCCATGTCATCCGAACACATCAAGGACATCACAGTCTCTCAGTGTTCCCCAAGCTTCCCGCTCCCCAGGGCACCCTTTAGATATTCTAAATGTTGGCTGCTGTGACAAATTACCACAAGCTTAGTGGCTAAAACAACACAAATTCATTCTACAGTTCCGGAGGTCAGAAGTCCGAAAGAGGTTGGCAGCGCTGTGTTGCTTCTGGAGGCTGTATGGGAGAATACCTCTCCTTGCTGGTTCTGGCTTCTAGAGACCATCTGCATTCCTTGGCTCGTGGCTCCATCCTCCATTTTCAAAGTCAAGCACCTTCCATCCTCTCTCTTCTTCCTGGTCACACTGCCTTTTCTGACCCCAACCCTCCTCCCTCATGAGGGCTGTTGTGATGACATTGGCCTCACCTGGTAATCCAGGATAATGTCCCCATCTCAAAACCCTTAACCATTCCTGTCATACAGGGTCTGTTTTGCATGTAAAGGTAACATTTTTGCAGGCTCCAGGGCCTAGGACGTGGACTTCTTTAGGGGATGGGGTGGTGCAATTGTTCACCCTGCCCCAGGTGTGGAGGGAGCCCCCCAGAAGGAGAAAGACCACGGTCAGAGCCTGGTAGGCATGCTGTGCAGCCTTGGGCAAGTCCCTATCATACTCTGGGCTGCTTGCCCATCCAGGATTGTTCCGAAAGGCTTCAATTTCTCTGGTGCACCTTGTTTCTTTTCTGCAGACTCAGTGTCGCCAGCCAGTCACCCGGGGCCTCTCTGAGCCCAGTGCCCTGAGCTCTCTCATGACAGCCTTGTTCCCATAGATAGTGCCTCTTAGTTTCGTCACATATGAGGCCATACAGGCTTAAAAATACATGCTCATTATGTCCCCATTGTTCGTCTCTTCCTCCCCAGTGACTGGAGCAAGCACTGGGCAGGGGCAGCTGGCCATGGCCCACAGCCCACATTGCTGCCGAGTGCGGGCCCTGGAAAGGGGCAAGGGGTGTTCCACGATGCAGAGGCCTCTGGGATGAGGGCTGGTGGTGCTGGAAAGCAGGTGCTGGCCCAGTGGTTCAAGGCCTAGCCCAGGGCCCAAGGACTTCAGACAGGCCTGAAAGAAATCAGCCTGCCCACAGACCAAGGGGTCAGTTACTAGGGAAGACAGAGCCTGACCTCTCTTGGCAGCTGATGGCAGAGCCCCAGTTGGGCAGGCAAAAGGGCTGCTGCTGGACTCGGAGGCAGCCTGCTCCCTTTGCTTAGCATGCTCTCCCCTGCGCTTGGGGCCGACTGGCTGGCCTGGGGCTTACCCTTTCCCTGCACCCTTTCTCGTCTGTCCACCCCCTTCTGGGAGATGAGCCCAGTCCTGTTGGAGTAAGTAGACTACCGGGCGTGAGGTGGTATTCTGATAGCTCCCTTGGTGACTCACCTGAGCCCGAGTTGGCGCTGTGGTGATGGCTTGGCTGTGTTTGGAATCCTGAGATTCTCAGGGCTTAGTGGAGGTCTCTGAAGAGAAGGCAGGAGATGAAATAAGTGCCTCAAGCTTCGCTATCCACCTGCTGGCAGGTACTTCTGCAAGTGTTTGCTGCTGCCTGTCCTGGGCTAAGCCCTGTGTTGGGCACCAGGGACCCAGGCTATCGGCCACTGAGATGCATGCAAGTTGGTGGGGAGACGAACCTGGATTCCGTAGCTGGAGTACAGGGGACATGCTTCTGGGGTGGAGGTTATTGAATCTCTCTAGGAGGGGTCAGTGAGACTTTCTGGAGGAGGAGGCATTTTGAGTTAGGCTCTGAAGGATAAGTAGGAGTTTTCCAGGCAGAGAGGAAGTGTGTAGGGGAGGTAAGAGGGTGAGTACACTCTAGTCACAGGAATTAACAGGTGTAAAAACACAGAGGTACAAAGTTAAATGGTGCGATGGGTGGCTGGCAACTCAGATGTCACTGGAGTCTGGGATGGGTAGCCCAGTAGAGCCAGCCCACAGGGGCCCTTAAATTAGGATGTTGATATAGTCCTCACTCCATATTCTCACTGCAGTTTGCTAGGCTATCTGAAGCAGGAGCAGGAGCTTATTACCCATCCAGGGTGGTGGGGGAGAGAGGTTCCAAAGGGAGTTCTTTCTGGTCACCCACCAATTCTACTCCCTCATTGGTTCCTCTTTGGAAACTTCCTGGAGGTTCTCTGCTAAGTCACTTTCCATCTGCCTAGCTGGGAGGCCTGGGGAGCATTTCAGCCTCTGGGTTCTGAAGTGAAGGTGGAGCTGGGGGTTGGAAGCGATCCGGGAGCTCTGGGTTGGAGAGCAGAGGCTGGGCCTTGACTGACAGCATGATGATAGTCCCTGATGCCTTAGTGGACCCTCAGCCTCTACCTGGGCCAGGGCAGGGCAAGGCTCTCCCTCCTGCAGCCATTTGGCATTCCTGGAAGTATTGCTTTTTTGTTTTTGTTTTTTTACTTTTGGTAACATCTTTATTTGTAGAGCATGTGGACAGAAGTTAAGACTTATGCACTGGTAAATGCTACGTATTTTTATAAAAATACCACTTTAATGTTAGGAACCAATGTGAGGCAATTTCTTAATTGTTCTAAAGATTCTTTTAAACATTCTGCCTGTGCTCTAGTTTGCTAAGCTGCTCAAAGCAGATATCATAAAATGGGTTTGCTTTTAACAAAGGGAATGTATTAGCTTTCAGTCTTACAGTTCTGAGGCCATGGAAATGTCCAAATCAAGGCAGCATCAAGATGATACAATGATACCTTCTTCCTGAGGACTGGCTGCTGGTGATCCTGGGCTCCTCTGTCATATGGCAAGGCACATGGTGGCATCTGCTGGTCTCCCCTTTCTCTTCCAAGTTTCCTTGTTTTCAGCTTCTTGCTTCCATGGCTTTCTCTCTTTGTCTGAATTTCATTCTCTTATAAAGGACTCTAGTAAGAGGATTAAGACCCACCCTGAATGAGGTGGTCACATCTTGACTTAAGATCCTACTCACCAAAAGATCTTACTTACCATGGGTCTACCACCCATGGAATGGATTAATTTTAAGAACATACTTTTCTGGGATACATACAGCTTCAAACCACCACACTCCACCCTGTGGACCCCCAAAAAGACATGTTCTTTGCATATGTAATATACTTTCATTCCATCACAACATCCCGAAAGCCTTAAATAATTTCATTAGCAATATTAAGTACAAAGTCTCTTCAAAATTGGTTATAGGTGCCATTAGTCCTGGGACACAGTTCCCCTCCAGCTGTGGACCTGTGAAACCTAGGAGAACAAGTTACCTGCTTCCAATGTACGATGGAGGGACATTCATAGGATAAACATTCCCATTCCCAAAGGGAGAAAGTGGAAGGAAAACAGGGGTCACGGGTCCCAAACAATTCTGAAACCTTGCAGGGCATACTCCATTAGATTCCAAGATCTGAGAGTCCTCGATAGAATGATGCTTTGTCCTCAGGGCATGATGGAGTGGCTGCCCCACCCTTCCAGTCCTGACTTGCACTGAGATGGCTGACTGGATCCATGTTCAGTTAAATCCTCACATGGAGCACTATTCTCTGGGGACTCACTTTCCGGAAGCTCAGAATTTTCCAAGCCATCAATTTCTGGTTTCTTTATGCCCAGGAGTTCAGTTCTCAGCTGATCTCTTTCTTCTTTTTTACTGTAAGCTGCAAGGAGCAGCCAGGCTGCACTTTCCGCATTTAGTTTGGAAATCTCAGCTAGATATCCAAACTCGTCACTTCCAAATCTGCCTTCCATCCAACATCAGGACTCAATTTTGCCAAGTTCTCTGCCACTTTAAAAGAAGGGTCACCTTTCTTCCAGTTTGCAATGACATATCATTTCTGTATAAGGCCTAGTCAGAAGTATCTTTAGTGTCCATATTTCTACTAACAGTCTCTTCAGAGCGATCTAGACTATTTCTATCAAGCGACTCACAATTCATCCAGGACTTACTCATCACCCAGTTACAAAGCCTTTTTAAATTTTGTTTTAACATTTTTGGGATTTGCAATAGTGACACCCCACTTTCTTGGTACCAAAATCTGTTCTAGTTTGCTAAGCTGCCTTAAGCAGATACCATAAAATGGGTTTGCTTTTAGCAATGGGAATTAATTAGCTTACAAGCTTACAGTTGTGAGGCTGTGAACATGTCCAAATCAAGGCATCATCAGGACGATAGCTTCTTCCCGAAGACTGGTTGCCAGCGATCCTGGACTCCTCTGTCATATGGCAAGGCACATGGTGGCATCTGCTGTCTCCTTCTCTTCCGGGTTTGTTGCTGTCAGCTTCTTACTTCCATAATTTTCTCTCTGGAAGTATTGCTTTTGTGTAAGACTCGGTTCTGGGGCAATGAGGCTGCTAGGAGACATTTGGCTCACCTGTCAAAGTTCCAGGCTGGGATCTGAGACCCCAGGGTCCTGGCCCAGCTCTTCATCCCTAAGCTAGACTGGCTCCTTTGAAGGTCTGACAGCGAGTTACTGGGAATAAGACAGGGATACAAAGAACTGGCCACAATGGAACCTGGTCAGTGTAATAAGACAGACCCACGGCCAAAGGCACTGAGAGGAGGGCAGGTGCTGCCTGAGCAGTTAAGGCAGGGAAGCCTCCCCGCAGGCAGGCCTCAGCATCCCTCCATCATGCCAAGCCCAGATTCCTGCAGCCACACCCCACTCTCACCCCCAGGAGTCCCTGCCCAGCCTGGGCTTGCAGCCACCTGCACACATTCACGTCTTGGGTTATATTTGGTTTAACTTGCAGCTTGGGACTTCAGGGTGAAAGTGTGGGAATGTATGCAAATGAACACACTCATTTATGCAAAAACAGCATCAAGCTTGTGCCCCCCATTTTTCCCAGAGGCAAAAATAATGGTGGTTCCGTATCCATGCCACATTGAGTGACCAGCCCTTGCTTGGGTGTGTAGCAGTCTGACTCCGGCTGGTAATTAGCCCTTATTTTTAGTTCACAGGCAATTCTCAATGGTAACTGGCTCTATTAAGCTTGATTCAGATGTGACAGCTTAAATTGTAAACAGCTGTGAGGAGTTTCATACTTAATTACCATATTTAAGTTTTGCCATAAAGCACCCGTACTTCTATCAAAAATGTAAATGTTGGAGACATTCAAATGAGATTTTATACTTTGTGAAGTTTAATTGGCATGGATCAGTCAGCTTGTTTAGGGATTTAATTTTTTTTTTTTTAAAAGAGTTTTAAAGGCAGTAGCCAGATTCATTTCTCAATTAAATCGAGTCGTCTGGTGGAGAAGAAGGGAGTGGGGCTGAGGCTGGTTAGGCCTGAACTTGTGCACTTGAGAGTGAGGTCAGTGCTTTCTTCTCGAGGCCTGGCTTTTTGGAAGGAAGCACACTGTTGCTTCCAGCTCCAGCTCCTAGCGCTAGGATTTCTGCTCACTCCCACAAGCTGAGCTGATTAACCCTGAACTGGAATCGCTGTTGGGGAGGCTGAGAGGCAGGGCTTGAGCTAGGTGTGGGCTGGGGGGAGGGCTTGGCCCCAGGAGTCCTGCCCGTGGACACATTCAGCTCAGCCAGCATGATTGGCCCCTCTGGAGGGATTTGCTCTGCTCTGGGGGAACAAAGGTGTTCAGACGTGATTCTTGCCTTTGGGGAGCACCCGGTTGGGGGTGACACAGGCATATAAGCTGATGGCATTGCCATGTGCACAATGCCGGAAGAAGGTGGCCGTGCTGTAAGAGCCCAGTGCTGGGACATAGAGAGGTGGTGACATTGGAACTGGGTTTGAAGGAGTGAGTGGAATTCCCCAGGGGTGATGGGCCAAAGGATGGGGAAGGTCTCCTCATGAGCCCCTTTTTACAGGTGGGTCATAGCTCTGAACGGTCCCTGCAGTGGGTGCTCATTGACACCTTGCTCCTATCGGAAAATGGGTTGTCATCCTCCTTCCTTTTGGGGATCCAGTTAGAAGCCGCTGTGAGCTGGAGTAGTAACCAATTCTAACCTTCTCCCCTCTGGCTGTGGCTTATTGAGTTGGGGGCGCCAACTCTGGCTTTTCCTCTCCCCAGCTCTAAGGACTTAGTGTGTGAAGTCCTCAGGTAGTTAGGGAAGGCTTCCTGGAGGAAGAAACCTCAAAGTTAATTGGATTTAGGAAAGTGCAAAGGGGAGGGCAAGAAGTAGAGGTGAAGCATCATTGCAGAGGTGTAGCAGCTGGAATGAGTGGATGTTTGCTGGCAGTGCAGAACTTTGGCTGGGCTTGGGGTGGGTGAAGATGGGGCCCCACTGCCTGGGAAGGGACAGTTTGGCCTCATTGCACCTCGGGTGGCTTTGGTGACCTGGGAGGAGCCAGGACTCTGCCTCCACCCATCAGGCATTCCAGAGGAGGGATGGAGCCCTCAGTCTGCAGGGAAGAAGCCAGGGCGGGTCTGGCCTGGAGCCCCCACCCCTCCAGTTCAGATGTGCTTTTCCCTGACTTTCAGCGCACCCTGACCCCACTTCCTGTTTTTCAGGCCCAGGCTGTCACCCTCACAGTAGCCCAGGCCTTCAAAGTTGCCTTTGAGTTTTGGCAGGTGTCCAAGGAAGGTGAGTTTTCCTTCTCGACCTCAGGGGGTGGGGGAGCGGGAGGGGCTGGTGAGGAAGGCAGGCTGCAGGGTACAAAGTGGTGGTGGGGGGAGCAGGCCCTGGAGCCCTACCTGGACCCACTCCCAGCTTCATCACCTACCCTGTTGGTGGATTTGGACAGGTCCCTCCCCCTCTGAGTCCCAGTTTCCCCATCTGATAACTGGGAACAGACATCTGCCCCCCAGGGTGTTTGTGAGGATTAAATGAAATCTGCAAGGTTTCTTTCCTCCCTGCTGGAGACCTAAAACCTGCCCCCCAAGACTGTCCAAAGCCTACCCCCTGCCTGGTGATTTCTGGGGTCAGAGACTCCAACATTCTGTGCCTTGGTCCCACAGAGAAGGAGAAGAGAGAAAAAGCCAGCCAAGAAGTGGGGGACCTCCCAGGCGGGGCCCGCCGTGACAGCACCCCCATGCTGAAGAACCGTGAGTCTTGGGCAGCGGGTGGATGAGACTCAGCTTCCCCCAGAGGGCCTCACGCCCTCCTGGGTCGGGACAAACCCTTGTTTAATTTGTTTTTGTTTTGTTTTTAAATGAATAATGAATGTTCATTATCGATAAATGAGAAAAGGTAGATAAAAGGAAACATCAACTTGTTTTGATGCATGTTCTTTCAAATACGTCTCTGTGCAAATACATGTACGCATCTCTTTAGATGCACATGACATCCTGTTGTGTGGTTTCTTAAAAAACTTAACAACTGTTGTGGATACAAAAGTTCTCGTCTTAGTTTGGGTGAGGCTCTCACCCTGTGGGCAGCTGCCCAGGTTGGCACCAGGGTGGACCCCGTGTGATAGGCCAGGGTCAGGGCACACAAGCCGAGTGGGCAGTGAGGACTGGGGCAGTGCGGGAGGCTCCAGGGTGGAGGCGGGAGGTGGGGGGCAAAGAGGAGGAGACTCATCTCCCACCAACACCCCTGGCTGCCCCCTTGCAGTGGTCGTCACTGGGAACCTGCTGGACTTGGAGGAGACGGCCAAGGCCCCGCTGTCCACGGTCAGCGCTAACACTCCTAATGTGGATGAGGCACCGCGGCCCCCAGCCTTGAGCAACAGCAGTGTCGTCTGGGTGAGTGGTGGGGTGGCCCGGGGACCCTGCAGAGATGAGGCTTGAGGCTGCTCCGGGGCGTAGGCCCCAGCACACATGACCTGCGGGTCCCTGGGAAGGCCAGCGCCAGCCCGGCAGCTCCAAGGCCTGGGTAGGAGATGAACAATGTCCCCTTTGAACCCAGAGCTGCATCCCTGACAGGCCTGGCTCCCAGCACAGCTGTCTCCTCTCAGTGCCCGGCCTCTTGGCCCGAGCCTCCATGGCTCTGCCCACCACAGGGCCAGCCAAAGGCTCCCTTGTTCTTGGCGTGGGCGAAGTTTGCTCCTGGCACCCCTCCCCCTCGGCCATCTGAATTAGGAGCCAGAGAGTTGGGTGGTCAGCAGCCTGGCCCCTGACTTGCTTTGTGACTCAGGGCAAGCCCCTGACCTCTCTGTGTCTCAGTTTTTTCTTCCCCTCACCAAGGATGGAGTCCTCTGCTGCAAAACCACTCAGAGGAACCTGGTTTTTTTTTTTTTTTTGTATTTAAAATTTTTTTTTTTTATTTTTGCATTTGGAAATAATTTTAGACTTATAAAAAAGTTACAAAAATAGTACAGAGAATTGCTGTACACCCTTCATCTAAATTCTTCAAGTGTTAACATCTTATGTAACCACATTACAATAATCAGAACCAGAAAATTAATGTCGACACAGTACTATTATGTAATCTATAGACCTTATTCAAATTTCTCCACATGTCCCACCAATGTCCTTTTTCTGGTTCAGGATCCAGTGCGGAATCACACATTGCTTTACTTGCCACATCTCTTTAATTTTTAAAAATCTGGACCCTCAAGGGACTTGAATTTGCTTTGAAACAGTTGTCAAGTTCCCCTGGCTGTTATGGCACCCATGAGCCTGTTCTCTGCTGTCTGGGAACCCCCTGCCACTTGCCCATTCTCAGGGGATGCCAAGGACGGAGCCTCACCCATCATTTTTCCACTTAGGCTGCGGGATTCCTGTCGTCAGTTATCCTTCATGGGCTTGGAATTTAGTCTTGGCTCTTGGAAGTGGATGAGAGCAAGAAAACCTCACCCTCTTCCTCCTGGAATTTGAAAGCCTTAGAGACCATCTGGTCCAGCCCCCACGTTTTATGGCAGGGAAAGCTGAGTCTCAAAGGGCAGCAGGGACTTGGCCGAGCTGGGAATTGAACCCACCCAACTCCAGCTGCCCTCACTCCCGCCCGCCCGGCCCCACACCCCAAGCACTGTGTGCACGGACCGAGGTGCCGATGGCAGCAGCCGGGTGAGAGGCCTGCCAGTGCCTGTCCCTCCAGGCTCCCACTGCCCCCCACCCAGTGGCCTGAGTCCCCATAGGTTACCCAGGGCTGGGGACAGGCTGCAGCTGTGAGCATGGGCTACCCCACTGAGGATTCACTCCCCACGCTTTGTTTTCCCTAAGGAGCTGGATGACGGCCTGGATGAAGCATTTTCGAGGTAACGTGAGCTGGGTTCCTTGTCCCAGGGGAAGGGGACCTTGCCCTGTGGACTGCTCCTGCCTGCCCTTTCCTCCTGGGGCCCTTTGCCATGTAGGAGAATATGAGGCACTCAGTCCTCCAGAGCAAGAATTCCCACCCCCTCTGCTTGAATACCTCCAGGGATGGGGAACTCAGTGTCTGACGAGGAAGCCCCTTCCAGTGTAGGTCAGAGCTGTTAGAAAGCTCTTGCAGCTGAATTAAAAACTGGTCCTGGTGGCTGCCGTACAGCAGTTTAAGCTGAACTAAATACACGGTAGTTTAAGTTGATTTCTTCTCCTCCCTGGTACAGCCTTCAAAAACTGGCTTTTTGCAGGGTTTGTTCCCTCTAAAGGTTTTGCATTCATGAAAAGGGGCAGGGAAAAGGCACTGCTTAAATAAGCCCTTGGGTGATAGCATAGGGGAGGAGTATCAGGCACAGTGAGGAGATGTTTTGCTACAGCCTGAGGGTGGTGGCATTTCCCCATTTCCCAGGGACCATCCCTGTCCCCATCCCTGAACCTTTAGCTTGGGGATGTGCCACTAAGATGTCTGGCTGAGGGAAAGGCCTGGGCAGCTCGGGATTCCCAGCACCAGACCCTGGTCAGTCAGGCCTCCTGTTCTCCTTTGGGACCCTCACCAGTTCCCCACAGCCCCTCCCCCCAACCAGGGCTGGGGGGGTGGCCATCAGCTTGTGGGCTGCTGGGTGGGAGCAAAATCGGGACTCAGCCCTCTCTCCTTCTGTCTCCCCCTCGCCTGGGTGGGAGCCCCTTGGCCCAGCCCTGACGTGTGGCCTCTCCATGGAGGCCAAGATACTCCTTTTACTACCTTCTCTTCTTTACTGGCTGAGCATGACCCCCTCGTTTGAAGAAAACCCTCCGTTTGCTTTTTCCAGATTATTCCAGTATCATATGCCCTTTATTAACAATTTCAAAAGTCAGCAAAGCATGAAACAGAAAATAATTCCAAATAATTCCATCTCGTAATCCCACAGCCCAGACTTTTAGCTTAATTCATGCTAATCTTACATACTTTCTTTTCGTTCTTTTGCATTGATCAGCTCATCCTGTTTGCATTTTGCTATCCTGGTTTTTCACTTAATGTGGATGTATCAGAAGCCTTTCTCCAGGGTGTTAAGAACTCCTTGTAAACGCAATGTTCATTGACTGTCTAACGTTCCTTTAATGGCATGGGCTGTTATTTACTTACTTCTCCACTATTCTTTTGGAAATTTAGGTGTCTCCTTTTTTAAATTTATTTTTCGAACAGCACCGTGTTGAACATATTCCAGCCCAATGGGCTGTACCTGTTTCTCTCCCACGGGTTGCCCCCCTCACTGCCTGGAGCTAGCACGGCCCTTTCCCTCCTTTCCTGGGCATGCGCTGGTGGAGTTGTGGCACCATTGGGTGCTCCGGCCCCCTCTTGGTGGTGGGAACGGCCCTGGCCTGCCCCACGGGTCTCTGAGTTGTTTGGCCCTTAGGGGTAGGCCCTCTGGTATGAGGTTCCACCTCCCCTGGCATCTGAGGCTTCCCCTGTGTCCTGGCATTCCTTTCTCCTTCCTCCTCCACCCCTGCCCACTGCATGTGGCGCTGGTGCTGGCCGGGCTGGCCTGGGCCCGTGGCTCACACAGCTCTGCCTTCCAGGCTCGCCCAGTCTCGGACGAACCCTCAGGTCCTGGACACGGGACTGACAGCCCAGGACATGCATTATGCCCAGTGCCTCTCCCCTGTGGACTGGGACAAGCCCGACGCTGGTGGCACTGAGCAGGACGACCTCTTCAGCTTCTGAGGGCCCAGGGCGAGCAGAACAGAACCGACCACTACATGAGACGGACCAAAGCCACCCGCGGTGGGGGAGCCAGCCCAGGACCCACCGTCCCACCCTCTTCCAGACCTTCAAATCAAAGCTGTTGCCAGTGAAGCAGGGGAAAGAGAGTTTTTTTTTAACCCTGCTCTTTCTCTAAGAACTGAAAGATGCCTTGAATATTTATTCAGTGACTCTCCTGGTTTATGCTCGGAAGCCAGTTTTGCGTCAGACGTCTCCCACTGTGTAACGTGCGCAGTGTTAGAACCAGCTTCCTGCTCTCTTATCCAGCAACCTCCATTCTGGCTGTGGGTGTCAGGACAATGACCAAAGCATTTCTTGTACCTTCTTTCTTTTTAAGGATCCAGCTTTCCCTGGAGGCATTCTTGCCCCTTATGGAAAGCGGTTGGATTCCCATTTTTGTTTGAGCACAGGGTGGCACTCACAACCTCTGGAGAGAGCTGTGTCCTCAGGCTCGCCTTCCTCAGGGCCCCCAGCGGGCTGGGCTGGAGCCCCTGGACCGGTGCTCTCGAGACAGAGGGGCTGGCCCTGACCAAAGACCACACGTAGCTTGGCACTTTAAAGCACAGACGGCAGGCGTGGGGATCCCTCGATGCTGCTGCATTGAACAGAGCTTTCTTACCACCCTTCTGCCACGAGAAGGGGCCCAAAGTCCCAGTGATGGTCCCCACCCATGCTTGGGACCAGTGTAGCTGGCTGCCCGGGGACTGCCAGAGTCCGACTGTGACAGTGGCAGCCACCACTGTGTGGCCGCCCTCCACTGGAGCCCCTACTCCAACCCCGTCCAGCGGGCCAGGTTGGCAGGTGCTTCTGTTTGTTTGTGTCTCTGTGTGTGAATCTCTGTGAGCCCTGCCTCCCCATACTTCTGGGATAATGTGTGAGACCTAACATCCACATTTCACTGAAAGATACTTTATTGCCATTTTATGGGTGAGAAAACTGAGGCCACAAGCAAGGGATGGGTCGAGTCGAGCAGAACCCACACCTGATGCCAAAGCTGCTTTCTCCATCCCCACCTTCCCCAACTCACACGTACTTTTTTTCTAGCTTTGTTGTCCTCCCAGGAACCAAAAAGCCCCAGCTATTTTCTGACCAAAATGTGTTTCATAACAAACCATCTGGTGCCTTTCTACACAGAACTGGCATAGCCTCCGTGCCCTGCTAACTGTCTTGCTGTTGATTTCCGTGAAAATGAAAGTGTTTGAAGTCTGCTAATTCAGAGGGTGAAACAAAATCACATTCTGTAAGCATCATGCTGTTCTCTTTCCTGACACTGGGAGCCTGGGTCGTGGCGCACCAGTGGCAGGCTGCCTTCAGCATCTGCCTCTCCTTCCTCCCCTCTCACCCCTGCAGAGCTCCCAGCAAGGCCAGGGGCCTCCTGTCCATCACGAGGTGCTTCATGGCCTGGCTTTGCTAAGCTTAAGTCTGTTGGAGCGGGTTTCACCAGATCCTGGAAAAACACACACCACTTCTGACACCCTGCTTATCTAACTAAGTGTTAGAATGAAAACACGTTAGAAGCAGAAGTGCCTGGTGGTCGGGTGGGGTAGGATTTGTAGGATCACCCATTCCCAGCCCTTGCAGCCTCCCTGCCGCCAGCCTCCCTGGCCTCAGCCTCTGTATTTGTCATGAGGCAGCCAGGGTTGGGCGTGACGCAGACTGCCCTTGGCATGAGGGTGCCAGGGGTCCTGAGGAGGACCGTGCTGTGTTTGCATGAGCCACACTGACATTTGTCTCGGACCCTTGTTGACAAGCTGTTGGTGTGTTCCCCTTGGGTCTGACAAGTCTTGGTTATGCTTTACTTTGTGATGCTGTAAAGGAAGTTCTAATGAGGAAAAAGCAATAAATGTTCTCCTTTTGAAATACACACAGCACTTAGATGGCTTGGCCTGGCGGCCAGGGAAATGGCTGGGTGGGAGGTGCAGCATCCAGCTGGTGATTGGGCAGCAGTGACCACTGGCCTGGCCAGGCCACATCCCCAGGTGCAGCACCAGGAGAGGGAGGGTAATGGGCTTCAGGCCCGCTGGGGCCCCTTTTCATCCAGCACGGTGGGTTTGAGCTTGATGAGGTCATTCTGGGTGATTGATTGAGATGACACCAGTAACCCACTGTCAGCACTGGAGAGATCTCTGAAAGCCTAGGACCAAGGGGTTTCTGGCCAGGGGTCTGTGACTGCCCCACCCCCAGAGATGTATAAAAATTGTGCGTGTCCGTATGTGCTTTTGTCCTGGGGAGGAGAGTGTCATTTCCATCAAGTTCTCAAACGGGGCCACAGCATTTATTCACATGAAAGACTCTGTGCCAAACAAGAACCAGGCCTGGGGCTCAGTGTTGGGGACTGCAGCCCACACAGAGCCCACATGATCACGGGACACACAGCTAGATGTGATTGGGGGCTGGGGTGGGGCTGGTGGGGAATGGATTTTAGTGGCACAGGAGACTCGAGGTCTAGCTCTGGTTCTGCCACTGAAGACTGTGCCACTGAGCCTCAGTTTCCCCATCTGTGAAAAGGGTACAATAACCCCCCACCCTTTCTACCTCCCTGGGTTTTGTGGGATTCAGAGGTGACCATTATATGGTGGCCCTTGGGAAACATGATAATTCCATCCAAGGTTATCATACAACAAAAGGCAATATAAGAAAGATAAAGTAAAATTGGTAACCGCTCTTACTATGTGCCAGCCACTGTGTTGAACTCTTAACTATCTCATTTAATTATGATCCTGTTAAACCCAAGTGGTAATTTCTCCCTTGACTGCTGAGGGCAGCAAGGCTTGGAGGCGGAGGGCAGCCATCTGAGTCATACCTGGCACTCTTGCCAGAGCTGCTGCCCATACTCGAGCTGGGGGACCCTCCCTGCCACGTCCTGGCCTCCCAGGAGCTAATTCTGTGGTTGTGCTACCATAGTCTCCTGTCTGTGCATAGTGACCTTCAGAAAGGCCACTCTCCAGGCTCTTTGACACTGGTCTAGAGGTTCCCCAGGCCCCTGCCCCTCCTGCTCGGCTGCAGCCCATGGGGGTCTCCTAGGGCGTTTATCTCTTTGTCCCCTTCAAACAGTGGTATCTTCAACGTCTGGAACCTGGAGCCAGAGGCCGCCTGATGTCGGCCATCAGGCAGACCCGCTGCGAATTCTGAGTGGATCGACAATGACTGAGAATTTCTCTCCTTTCTTTGTCTCCCCTAATCTGAAAAGACACCCAACAAGTTCATCTTTCAGTTTAAATTTGGCCAATGTCTTTAGTCTCTGGATATCTTAAATTATAAATCCTGAGCACCCACCGCCTGTTCTTTCATGCATAACAGATGAAGCCAGGAAGAACAAAGTCGCTTTTCAGATTTGATGTGACCTTCAGCTTCAGTGGGTAGATGTTGGGGTCTTCCCAGGAGGAGATTCCATCCCAATTAAGTCTCTCCAAGGACTTCTTGGCAAGCCTGGATAGGGAATCTGGGCTGCCTCCGGGCCCTCGGTGCTGGCTTGGGGTCTGGGCTTCACAGGCCTCCCTCCACCCTCCCCATCTGTGCATCAGAACAGGTGGCCTGTTTGTGTGTCAGGAAGTGAACCTTTCTCCAGTGCTTCCTACCTGCCGACCCTTGTAGATCCCTTAAGCTAACAATGGTGATGTTATTTCCTGCAGCCATGCTCCCACATGGGTGGTCATTTTCCCATTTTCAAGACGGGACAGCTGAGGCTCAGGGAGGATAAGGGACTTGACCAGTCTCACAGCCTGTAAGGTGTGGACCTGGGATTTGAACCCCTCTGACTGACTCCAGCGTTTGTGTGTTGCCACCGCACTGTGTCCCTCCCTGTAGAGAGAAGAGCAAACCCAAGCCAAATTGCTCATGCCCTGCCCTTCCCTGCCAGTGGCCCCACAATGAACAACCTCTACCTCACAGCGCACCAGGAGGCTGCTGGCCAGTGGGTGTCCCCGCAGGCAGTACCCAGGGCAGTGGGCTTTGACTTGGCTAGATGCCCCTCAGACTGCTCAGCACAGACCCTTCCAACCTCTTCACAGGGGGCTGTCCCTTGAATACATGCTCCAGTCAGGACTTGGCAGGGCCATGTCTCATCACATCAGGACCCCCTGCTTGCCCCCCGACAGGAATTGCCCAGCCTTCCCCGGCAGCAGAATTCAGCAATGCATTGCCGGCGGTGAATGCCCGGCTCAGAGGGCAGAAAGGAAGGGAAGCACATAGGTGGAGTGGCAGCTGCGTCTACACGTTAGCTAGTTCTGCTGCTGTACAGTGCTCGTGCTGGTGGGTGTTGTTAGCCCATTTTAGAGACAGTGACACTGAGGCCACCAAGGTTACATGACATGCCAGCCAGAGACAGACCTGGGAGCCAGAGCTGTGCTTTTCCCACAGTCCCGGGATGGCCCTGCCCCCCACAGGTCACCTGGAACATTTGGAGAACATGGTGACCTTGCTTAGGGGCTTCTGAGCCCAGCACAGAGTATCCCTGAAGTCTTCCTCTCCAGAGCATTGTCAAGTATAGGAAATGGGACCAAAAAAGAATGGTGCTTTTATGTCTTGGTTATGCTACCTTGTGCAAGCTACGTAACCTCTCTGGCCTGGGGTCCAGCCTTAGTCCTTGAGTCGTGAGGAGTTGGACAATGATGGGGGCCCTCCCCCCAGTGCCCAGCACGAATTGCCAGATCAGGCTGGTGCCTTTGCTTCCCTGCCAGGACAGATGTGGGCTGTGTCAGAAGTCCTTGTTGCCAGGTATAAGTCTGACCACCTGCTGAGCCCCCAGCATGGGCCGGGGCTGCCACGGCCTGTCTTGGAGCTGGCTCAGGCACGCCTCCCGCCCTTGACCTCTTCGCAATCCAGGGTTGTAGGTCAAGGTGCCTCTGGAAAGCCCCTGGGCTTGAATTAGGTTTGCGCCACAGCAGGGGGACTTTGGAGCTGAGGAATGGCTGGGGAAATTGGGGAGGGCGCCTGAGGGGGGGGCGGGGAGTGCTCCAGTTGGTCCCTGAAGGATGGGGAGAAGGGTAGGAAATTGCCTTCTCACCTTGCCTGGGAGTCCGTGGGGTCAGGGCCTGTGTCAGAGTCACCCTGTGACCCCAGTGCCTGGCTTAGCACCTGGTGCAGGGTGGCCCTCAGTGACTCAAGTCGGCTCATTAGAAGAGGAGCACTGAGCAAAGGGGCAGGCCCGGAGCCTCCGCAGCCCGATGGTCCGCTCTGCAGGTTGCCTGGTGAGCAGGCGAACAGATCCTGTGCAGATCCCCTGTGATCACTGGCTCAGCGTGCCGGGTTTCCACGGCCCCTCCTAGCTTGGCCAAACATCATGTGGTCCCACCATCCACCCCCATCGAGGACAGTGGTTTTCACAATGTCTTCAAAGCAGGATTCCAGAATGCTAGTGCTGGAAGAGCCCCTAACGGTCCTCCAGCCCACCCCCCACACACACACACTTTGTTTACAGTAGGGGAACTGGGGCCCAGCAGAGGCACAGGACTCCCCCAGACAGCCGAGAAGCAGAGCAGGAGCTTGAGCAGGGTTCTTTCCATGCAGCCATGCCCGGTCCTCCATCCAGCCCATGGAGAGGAGGGAGAAGTCCCTTCCCAGGGCCTGCTGGAAGGGGGCCATGTGCTCGAGGTCTGCAGGGCTTGTGGCCCAGCGGAATGATGATGACAAGAAGAGACTAGAGAAAAGGACCTTGGTGAGTTTTCAAGCACATAACGAGCATCAACTCAGCACTCAATCTCCGCTCTCCGTCCTCTAGGGCCCCGAGGCTCCACCTGCAGCTGGAGCTGCTGGCACAGATGCCTGGAAGCGACCATGTGGTGTGATGAGGTGGGCACAGCCTCTGCAGCCAGGCCGGACGGAGTGGAAGCCTTGCCTCATAGACCAGGCGCCTCTGGGCAAATGACTGAGTAGCCGCGGGCCTCGCCTGACTCATCTGCACAATAGGATGGCAGCAGCGCTGTCCAAAGAGGGCTGTGGGGAGGGGGAGAGGAGGTAATGTGTGCAGGTGCTGAGGGCACCTCACAGGCCGTTGTCACTGCTGTTTTAGGGCTGATCTGTGGGTGGGATGGGCGCGGGAGTGGAGCAGACCCCCCTCGCCCAAGAGGTAACCAGGCGTCCCGCTCCTGAGATATCAGAGGAAACAGAAGGAAAGGGAAATGGTGCTAAGGTGCCAACCAATCTCCTGGCACCCCCGTCTACCCTGACACTCCTGGGGAAGTGAAGGAAACTGGGGGTAGCTAGCCCAGAGAAAACCTTGCTGCCGTCCCTCCCGTGTGTTGGGTGCTGTGCTGAGTTCACCCTCACAATCGGAGAGTGTTTCTCTAGGTGTGTGCAAGCGTGTGTCAGCGTAGTCGGTCCATGTGTGCTGCAGGTGAGTACACCTGCATGTGAGCATGTGAGCATCTGAGCCTGGGATGTCTTTGTGCATGTGTGGGTACCTGCTTGTCTATAGAGGACAGCCATGGAGTGTCTTTGATTTGGCCCCATCACTGTCTAAACCCCAGCTTGCTTGCGAGTCCACAGCTTGAATTAATTCAGCAAATCATAACAGAGGGCCCCTGGGACCCAGTGGGGGTTGGCCTGTGCTTCTTGGGTACTTGGGTTGAGGGTCCGTCCCCTGGGGTCTCTGACAGTAGACCCCTGTAGGGACACGCAGCCCCTGTCCTCACCAGGCAGGGCTTTAAATCCAGAGACACTATCCCCACCCCTGGGTGACCAGGTCGGACCCAGGTTCTCACCCCCCACTAGGAAGACAGTGTGGTGTTTGGGCCTCCCCAGCCCCATGAGTCAGATTCCCAAGCCCAGGGCTCCCAGGGAAAGCCAGGGAGGGCTCCAGCATTGTGGAAAGAGCACAGACTCAGGAGCTGCAGGGAATAAAATCCCACGCCTGCCCCTCCTAGCTCTGTGACCTGGGTCAAATGACAACTTTAAACCTCAGTTTCCTCATCTGTAGAGGGGGAACCCCCTCATGGTTAAATGGTACTAAAGGCTATCATTTATTGAGCACTCACTATGTGCCAGGCTCCATGCCAGTGGCTTTCCATGGGCCTCATTTAATCCTCACAACCCCATGAGGTGGGTGCTGTTCGCATCCCATTTTACGGAAGAGGACATGAAGGCCCAGAGAGGTGAAGTTACTTGCTCAGGGTCACACAACTTGGAAGCAGCAGAGCCTGGATTCGAACCCAAGCAGCCTGACTTCCAAAACAGCCATGGGAGACAGTGGATATAAAGCAGCATATGTGGTCAATAGTGGCCGTTACTACCGGCAATAAATGGCCATTTTGGATCAAACTCATGGCCCCCAAAGGATAGGTCTGGACTCCTGCACATTTCTTTTCTAATTTAAAAATGGAAAGGGCACCAGACTTGGGAGACGAGAGTTCAGACTCCCAGTACTCGGCGGGGAGAAGCAGCTGAGCAGTGCGCTCACCACCAGTCACAGCCAGGCAGCTGGAGGCCAGGCATCTGGGAAGCCTGGAGCAGCCCAGGAACCAGGGTGCAGCCATGTGCCCAGCCTTGCCCTACGTGGGGGGCAGTTGCCCTGCCCTGCCTGTCCCCAGGGATGTGGGGGTTCTCATGGCCTGGGTCAGACCCAGCTGGTGCCACTGACCACATGGCACACCCAGGGGAGGCAGAGGTCAAGGGCTCCCTGGTCTCAGAGGCAGAGGGCTGGGTTCAAGTCCTGATCCCAGCCTGAGTCTTGGTTTCTCCGTCTGTGACACGGAGACTGTGATCAAGGCCCTGGTTTCCTTGCAGGGTCATTGTCAGGGTCCAATGAGTTCAGGTATGGGAGGAGGTCAGAGGGCACCATAAATAGGGGCCCGGACATGGCTTTGAGTCGGGGATATAAAGTCCCGCCTGGGGCTGCCGGGACACCACGTCCCCAACCCTGGCTGGTCAGTCTGGTCTCACCCAGAGGGGGCGGGAAGGCGGATTGGACTGGGGAAGACCATCAGCACACTGACTTCCCTGCTTGGTTCACTCCCTCGCGTCGTGCTCGGCCCCTGGGGGTCGCTGCCCAGACCGGGGCAGGGAGGATGGTGGAGAGGAATGCTTCATCAAGCACTTTGTTGTTTTGTTACGATTTCACAACTGCTCTGTTGGGTGGCTGCTATTGGTACCATTTTATAGATGAGGAAACAGGCTCAGAGAGGTGAAGCGACAGCCAGCAAGGGGCAGGGCCAGGCCTGTCTCACTGAACATGCCACTGCTTTTTCACTGTGGCACCAGGCCTGCCGTTTGGCAGAAACCGAGGTGGGCCCAGATAGGGGATGGAATTGCCTGAGGCCAGACAGAAGGGCAGGGACCACAGCGCAGGCCCAGGCCATCCCCTCTCTTCAGAGAGCAGGGATGGAACGGCAGAGACAGCCACCTACAGTCACAAACCCCGGTCGCCAGTCTGCAGCCCTTGGTGGATCCCTGTAGTGTGGAGGAGGCAGCATGGCACCACCTGGCAGAGGCTGCCCCGAGGCAGAAGAGGGCCCGACGGCGTGGTCTGGGCAGACGCTTGCTGTCCCTCGGAGCAGAGGGGCTTCCGCCTTGGGTGAGGAGCCCAGGGTGGCTCTGCCAGGGGAGGCCTCCCCAGGGCTGTGGGTGCCCGGCCGGCGGTTCTCCCCGTGGTCCGCCCCGAGAGGCTGGCACTCACCGTCCCAGCCCAGCAAGTCACCCCCAGCAGCGAAGGCCCCATGCCACCTCACTTCCACCGCCCGAGAAAGATCAGGAAGGAGCACGTCTTGAATGCCACTTTATCGCAATAAGTTTGTCGATTCAGCTCATTACATTTAATTAGAATTATTTAATTAGAATCTTAATAAAAGAGTAAAGCAGGAAGGAGGCTGAGAAGCGGAGGTAAGGATATCCGTGCTGAGTGTGTGAAGTAGGCCCCGCTGAGGAAGTGGGGTGCTGGGGGAGCTGCAGGACGTCAGCCTGGAATGTCGGGTCAGGGCTGCGGGCCGCTGGGGGAGGGGAGCTGCTGAGGGCTCCGGGCTGGGCTCCTACCCACGGTCCTTCAGCACGTGGCCCTGGGTGCTGGGTCCTGGACTGAGGGCACTTGTGAGGTAGAGGCAAGTGGGAGCCATTTCATGCCCTCAAGGGACTCACATTTCATGCAGGGAAACAGATGAGGAAGCAGGCAGTGATGGCGTCCAGGGCTAAGGGCTCTGGTGGGGGAGGCAGAAGTCACCACGGAGGACATAGATGGGGCATCTAACTGGCCTGGGCTTAGAAAGGCTTTCTAGAGCAATGATGCCTGTGGTAAACCCGAACGTTGAGTTGGAGTCAGGTGAGGAGGGGAAGGGCAGGTTTGGAGGGAAGGTGGTGGGTTTGAGGCACCTGCTTTGTGGGGTGGGGTGGAGAGGTTCAGGGCCTGGGGCCAGGCTGGCTGGTGCATGTCCTGGCACCACCATTTATTGGCTCCGGTGAGTTACTTTGGCAGGTTGCCTCACTTTACTCATCTGTAAATGGGGATAATAATGGAACCCACCTCACGGTTTCTTGTGTGGACTAGATGAGCTAATAAATGTAAATCCCTTGAAAGTGTACCTGGCACATGGTGAGCACTGTGTGTGTTTGCTGTTGCTATTATTGTTATTATTGTCCAGGTGGAGATGTCCAGAAGGAGGTCAGGTAGGCAAGTCTGCAGCACAGAGAGAAATCTGGCCTGGGGTCATAGCTCTGGGAGTCGTCCATGAAGCCACAGGTGTGGGCAAGTCACACTGGAGAGTGAGGGGAACACTGGCTGCACGTCCATCTCCATACCCTCTTTCCTCATTTCCAGTAGAACCCCAGTTTTGTCCAGGGTTCTACTTGAAAAGCTCCCTTGCTCTCCTAGGAAGCTGACCCCAAACCCACCTCCAGGAGGTTCCTGGTGGGACATGGCATCCCCCCTGGCACCACTGGCTCTCAGTGAGCTGGAAAGAGTCTCGCTGTGTCTGTCTCTCTCCTGAGCACATGAAGAAAGAAGCAGGGGTCCCATTGCTACCCCTTAGGGAATCAGATTTAGGATTAAGTCAGGGATGTGTTGGGGCCAGGGCAGCTGGCAGACAGGGGAGTATACAGCCTTTGCAATGAAAAAAAGGCCCTGATTTGCAGTGCTTGCTGATTTCCATGGTGTAAAGATTCCCACCATGGCCAACTTCAAGGTGCCAATGAGATATCTATGAATAAGCAGCTCTCACAAGCCAGTGTGGGCTGGCTCCGTCACCACAGCATGAAGCCAACAGTGGAGCAGAAAGAAGAAAGCACTGGCACCCATCACAACTCTAGGGAGCTGCTGGAGCGCTGCTAGGGAGCTGCACTATGTGAGAGCCTGCCTGTCTCTGGGCTTCCACTTGCACGGAGTTTTCTGTTACTTGCAGCCAAATGCATCCCATATGCTACAGGGAATGTGGGAAGCAAGAAGAGAGGAGGACCTGGGACCAGCCTCGAGGGACTGTCAGCATTTATGGGGCAGGTGGAGGAAGAGGAGGCTGTGACTTCAACTGCCGCTGTAATTTGGCAATGCAAAGGATCAGACTGCATTTTTTAAAATTAAAAACAAAACAGTTTTATTCACCATGCAATCCATCCAAAGTTGCATTTGGTTTCTACAAACTTAATCCTGCTGCAATAAAAGGCAAGACAATTTTTTTTAGCTCAGGTATAGAAAATTCCTAGGCTGCATTCCATGCCTTGAACCAAGAATTTGGGGATTTAAACTTGTTGTTTTTTTTTTCTTTTAATTTTCCAGTGTCATAGAAGCAGCCACTCCGGCCACCCTCTTTGAAATCTTCATGCCCTGTCTGTGTTGAATGTCAGTGGCCGCTCAGGCCCTCAAAGCTTGGCCTTCAGTGGCACTTTTTCCCCAGATGGCTATTGGACATAATTTAATTCATTTAATTTAATTAGCAGTTTCACCACTACCTACCTTAGGCTGCTAGATTCTCATCCCTGGATACCAGCTGGGTTTCCACTACCTTCAGTTCCAACTAGACCTGATATTTATTCCCCCCCCCATTTCCCTGTGGTTGTGTTGCCTGAACCCACGCCCTTGGACTAATTCCAAACCAGTCAAGTTTCTTGGTTGAAAACGGTGGAGACTGATGCTTGCTAATTTAAGCAGATCAGGAATTTATTGGGAGGACACCACGCAGCTCACATAATGGACTGGAGGACCAGGCTCAGGGAAGGGGCAGGAGTGGAGGGAGGCTGGCAGCGGAGCACTCAGCCAAGGGCCCCCTGCAGGAAACGTCTGGTTCTGGTGCTGCCGCCACCGGGGCTGCCATGCATGGACTTCACGGCCTGGGCACTGCCACCCATCTCCCTTGACCTCTGCGGTCCCTTTGGTTTCTCAGGGATTCTGGGCGGGGCTCCTGATTGGCTGAGTCAGAGCACATGCCCCACCCGTGGGAATGCCCCGCCTTCTCAGCTTCCACACTGGGAGGACAGAGCTGCCGTCCCCTAGGAGTCACTGCATGAAGTAACCCCCAGTAAGAAAAGGGTTTGAATGCTGAGCAGAGAACACAAAACAAAACAAAAACTGCGAATATCCACCTTGGCTAAGCACTGGGCTAAGCATTTTGCTTGCATTATCTCACTTTAATCATCACAATTATCTTCTGAGAGGTATTACTTTTATTAACCTCATTTTATAGATAGGGAAACAGGCTCCAAGTCTCTTCATCGGTGATAACCTCAGACTTTTGGGGTGCTGTGAGGACCAGACTGGACAGCTCAGGGCCAGGCTGCCTCAAGGGGTTGCCCTACAGGCTGATGATGTTGGTCTTTGGGCTTTGTTAGAGGCGGGGAGAGCCTGTCCGGGCTGAGTAGTTCCTAATTCCAGACGCCTCTGCTGTCGACCTGACAGGAGCCAAAGCCAGACCTGGGCCTGAGCCGAGAGAATTTCTCACCTAACGCAAATGGAGTATTGGGAACATGTGTTTTCTGTCAGGCGTCTGGGCAGCCTCACACGATGCTGGCTGCAACCAACAGCCTGAGGCGGGACCCACGGCTGTGTGGGCTGAGGGCGATGCTGAGATCTGAGAAACTGGTGTGAGCTGGGGAAGAGGAGAGGGCATTTCAGAAAGAGAGGGGAGCCCACCAAAGCCCCAGGGACTCCTGCTGCTGGCTCGAGTCTCCCGCATCAGACTAGGAGTTCCTGAATGTGGGGCAGCCCTTAGACTGGAGGCTCCCAACAGCACAGCTGCATCTTTTCCATCATACTGGAAAATTCCGAGTCCAGAGCTGTGTCTCCCCTTCAGATTAAGGCACCTAAAGGTAGGGCTGTCTCTTCCTTCAGACCAGGGACACTGAAGGCAGTGCTGAGTGTTCTAAGAAATTCGTGTCAGCAAGAGCCAAACAGATTTGAGGAGTGGGACTAGCAGAACTGGATGGAACTGGATTATACTTGTTTTGGTTTGCTAAAGCTGCTGGAATGCAATATACCAGAAATGGGTTGGCGTTTACAATGGTGAAAATGCCCCAACTCAAGGCAACAACAGGACGATACCTGGACTCTGAGGACGGGCTGCCAGCATCCGGGACATCTCTGTCACATGAGAAGGCACAGAACTGGTGTCTGCTGGTCCTTCTTTCCTGGGTTTCTGGCTTCAGTGGCTTCCTCTCTGTTTTTTGTGGGTCCTCTCTTAGGTCCTTCTCTGGGGCTTTCCTCTAAATTTCTCATAGCTTCTGTATGTGTTTTATCCTCTAATAAAGGACTCCAGTAAAGGGGGTCACATCTCAATTGAAATAACCTCATCAAAAGGTCCTATCCACAATAGGTCTACACCCACAGGAGTGGATTAAAAGAACATGCTCTTTTCTGGGGTACATACAACTTCAGACTACCACAATACTAAAGGGGAAACTGAGACCCAGAGAGAGTTGGGGTCTGCTGAACTCATCCACCAGGCAGTAACTGACTGGGACAGCATCCCAGGGCTCCTGCCTCCCCCAGCCAGGAGGATTTGAGGTGGCACAATGAGGGGCGGCCTTAGGAATGCAGTTTCCAGAACCAGGCAGGAGGGGGCAGTCTTGCAGGGACCCAGGCTCAGGGTAGGTTTCCAACACTAACCCCTCCTGCAGTTCTGTTCTGGATGTTTGAGTCCTTGGCCAGGTTCCTGGGTGATTACCTCATTCAGTCTGAGACTGACAGATGTGCACAGCTGGAGAAGGGACCTCTCAGGAGTTCCAGCCCTGCCCAGAACAGCCTGGACTACAGGAGGTGAAGATCCAGGTTCTACTCCTGGCTCCATCTTTGCCTCCCTGTGGGGCCCTGGGCAGTGCCATGATGTCCCCGGGCCTCGGCTGCCTTCTCTGTCAAATGGGAGGTGCTTCATTCTTCCTTCAGACCCTGAGCGCTCACGACGGGTCAGGCACTGTGCTGAGCCTTTGGGGTGAGACAGACCCAGAGGTCCCTGTTCTCAAGGAGTTTATGCTCCATGGGGAGCATCTGTGGCCAGTTGACTGGGCTCTCTGAATACAGGAGTTGAAACAGGAAATGGTTTCATTTTTCTCCAATCACTGGCTCCAACAGTTGTGGCGGCAGATCCTGGGGTATTGTGGTCACTATCAGGTATTGCCAGGGCATCCGTTAGAAATTCCTATCCTAGAGGTAATTCAAAGCCCACCCCCCACCCCTTGCACCCAGGCCTGTGGCATGTGTATGTGTTGGGGGAGGGGTGGTTCTTGTTTCTTTTCTTGTCTCCTGACTACAGTGTGTTGGGGGCACAGGGTCTGGTTCTACATCACCCCCCCCCATTTAAAATAATTGCTTTATTGAGCCATAATGCACCATCTAAAGTATACAATTCAGTGGTTTTTAGTATACTGTATTCACAGAGTTGTGCAGCCATACCACAATCAATTTTAGAACATTTTCATTGCTTTTCCTAAAAAAACTGATCCTCAGCAGTCACTCCCCATCTCCCTACCCCCTCCCTGTCCTTGGCAACCACTAATCTATTTTCTGTCCCTCTGAATTGATTGGCCTATTCTGGACATTTCATATAAATGGAATCATACAACATGTGATCTTTCGTGACTGGCTTCTTTCACTCAGCATAATGCTCTCAAGGTTCACCCATGTTGTAGCGTGTTTCAGTACTTCATTGCCCTCCTTCTACTTTTTTTTTTTAATATTCATTTTATTGAGATATATTCACATACCATGCAGTCATATAAAACAAATGTACATTCGATTGTTCACAGTACCATTACATAGTTGTACATTCATCACCAAAATCAATCCCTGACACCTTCATTACCACACACACCAGAATAACAAGAATAATAATTAAAGTGAAAAAGAGCAATTAAAGTAAAAAAGAATACTGGGTACCTTTGTCTGTTTGTTTGTTTCCTTCCCCTATTTTTCTACTCATCCATCCATAAACTAGACAAAGTAGAGTGTGGTCCTTATGGCTTCCCCAAACCCATTGTCACCCCTCATAAGCTACATTTTTATACAATTGTCTTCGAGATTCATGGGTTCTGGGTTGTAGTTTGATAGTTTCAGGTATCCACCACCAGCTACCCCAATTCTTTAGAACCTAAAAAGGGTTGTCTAAAGTGTGCGTAAGAGTGCCCACCAGAGTGACCTCTCGGCTCCTTTTGGAATCTCTCTGCCACTGAAGCTTATTTCATTTCCTTTCACATCCCCCTTTTGGTCAAAAAGATGTTCTCCGTCCCACGATGCCAGGTCTACATTCCTCCCCAGGAGTCATATTCCACGTTGCCAGGGAGATTCACTCCCCTGGGTGTCTGATCCCACGTAGCGGGGAGGGCAGTGATTTCACCTTTCAAGTTGTCTTAGCTAGAGAGAGAGGGCCACATCTGAGCAACAAAGAGGCATTCGGGAGAAGGCTCTTAGGCACAATTATAGGGAGGCCTAGCCTCTCCTTTGCAGCAACCGTCTTCCCAAGGGTAAATCCTGTGGTAGAGGGCTCAGCCCATCAAACCACCAGTCCCCTGTGTCTGTGAGCACATCAGCAACCATCGAGGTGGGGCAGGCCAACACCCCTGCATTCTCCACAGGCTCCTCAAGGGGGCTCCTCCTTCTACTTTTAAGGCCTAGTTCCTCTGGCATAGGGGCCGAGGGAACAGGGGCTCAGTAGGGAACGTGTCCTTTCTGACCTGCCTGTTCTCCGTGCCCCGGGAATGGCAGGTGTCTGGATGCTGGCTCCCTGCCTGGCATGAGTGTGTGCTCTTTGGGGGTTCTGTGGGAGCCCTGCCCTCCACGGTCCCCTGATGTGGGTCATCTGGCTCTTCTAGAACCTCTTCAACCCCCACCCCCCCATGCAAAATCTCGCCCACGGCAGTCTGCCCCGAGTTTCCTGATGTTGGGGCCCCTGGCCTGAAGGGGTGCCTTCATGGATGGGTACCAGAAGATGGCAGAAGCCCAGCCTGTCCCTCAACAAATGGCAGGCACGCAAGCTGCCCCGGTGCCAGCCCCCTTCCCCCTGTCATTTCTCTCCACTTCTCTCATCTCCTGCTCAGACGGGCCCGGGGACAGAACAAGTCTGCCAGACCAGCCAATGTCCCCGAGATGCCATGCCAGCCTTGCCTTCCAGCAGGGACCTTCCCACCCCCACCATAACAAGTCATCTTCTGGGTGTCTGTCACATGTGGCTTGGTTGGGAGCAGTCTCTGGGAGAAATGGGAGAGAAAATATACAGCTTCTATATGAAACTGAAACTTCACATCTCTGACAAGTTCCTCTTCCCCTACTCCCAACTTCCAGAAGTGAGCAGGATGGGCAGTTGTTAAGAGGCCCAGCTTTCTGAAGACTGTGCCAATGGGGCTCTCAGGCAGGTGAGGAGAAGGTCTGATCTGCATAGACTGGTTCCCTGTGACGTCAGACCCCGGCAGTGCCACAGCATCCCCACACAACGTGCGTGTGTGTGCATGTACGTGTGTGTGTTTGGCAAAGGGGGTCAGGGGTGGATTGAGGACTGCATCAGGGGTGGAGGCTTTGCCGGATCTGACAGTGGGTGGTCTCTGTCTTTGCTAAGCTGCTTCTGCCTTGCTCACACCCTGGGCACAGCTCAGACTCCAGGACGAGGGGTTGTGAGCAGGGGCAGCCAGCGAGGCCAGAGCCCTGATGGTCTTCAAAGCAGTTCCAGATGGAGATTCACATCCCCAAGCCCCAGCCTAAGGCTGAACCTTGTCTCTAGCTCCAGATTGAGACCCCAAGCTGGCCCTGGACTAAGCCTGGATTCCAGCTCCATGCTAAGCCTTGATCGTAGCCCAAGACTAAGCCCCAAAGCTGAGCCCTGACCCTGGTTCCAGGCTGGGCCCTGACCCTGTTCCCAAACTGAGCCCTGATCTTATTCTAGACTCCTCCTTGACCCCAATTCCAGACTGTTCCCTGACCTTGGCTCAAGGCTGAGTCTGACTCTGATTCCAAGTTCTAGGCTGAGCCTTGACTGTAGACTGAGCCCTCTACCTGACCCCCAGCTAAACCTTGACCCTGGTCAGAGATTCAGTCATGACCCAGTTTCACTGTCATTCTGACCTCAGTTTCTCCTTGACCTTTAAACTTAACCCAAATGGGAGTCCAGGATCCTTTCAAACAGCAGGATTTGTGCTGGAACTGGAAGGAATGTTAGTGTTTCATTGGGCAGAGTTGTGGAAACTGCATTCACAAAGAAACGGAGAGGAAAAGTGAGAATGAAAATGGCCAATCATCCCAAAGGAGAGAAAAGGGAGACGAGGGACTGGTATCCACTTCGGGAGTGGGGTGTGGTGGAAGGACTCTGGTTCAGGGTCCACAGCTGTGGTTTAAAGCTAGACTCCATGATTTATTAGAACCTTATTTTAGAAGTTAATTGGCCTTACTGAGATTCAGTTTCTTCGTCTTAAAATGGATCCACCCTGCTCTCCTCTTGGGGTATATTGCTTCTTGAAAGTGCCATTTTCAGTCTTGCCTTTAGGTCTTCTTACACACCGTTCCCTTTGCCTGGGGCACTATTCTTTCCCTGCCCACCCCTGCATCCCTAAGGCGAAATGTCTCATCCTCCAAGAATTTTTCCCGAAGTTCCCCACGGTGGACATAAGAGGCATCACCCCAAACCCCCTTCGGGGAAGAACTTGGTGCCTCAGCTTCTGGGAGTGCTAGTAGCAGGCAGCCTTCAGCGATCACCCCATTCAGGGCTGCCCATGCCCAGGAACCAATCAATGACTGATCAGGGTGAGGGTCTGTGATGGTTGAGTTCATTGTCAACTTGGCCATATGATGGCATACAGGCGTCTGGTCAAGCAAGCACTGGCTTAACCGTCACCGCAAGGACATTTGTGGCTGGTTAATAAACCAGAAGGCTGGGTTATTAAATCATTAATCAATTGACTGCATCTGTGGCTGATTATATCAACGAAGGGCGTTTTTCCACAATGAGAGCATTCAATCAGCTGGATTTAATCCAACCAGTTGAAGACTTTTAAGGGAGAAGAGAAAGAACTTTCTTCTTCAGCCAGTGAGCCTCTCCTGGGGAGTTCTTCGCAGACCTTCATCAGAGTTGCCAACTTGCTGCCTGCCCTACAGAATTTGGACTCATACATCCTGCCCTACAGAATTTGGACTTGTGCATTCCCACAGTTGCTTAAGACACTTTTATAAAATCTCATATTTACAGATGTCTTTTACTGGTTCTGTTTCCCTAGAGAACCCTAACTAATATAGGGTCTAAAGACCCAGCCACCTCCAAGCAACTCAGGCCAACTCTGCAGAGTTATTCTAGCTCCAGAGCTTCCCGTAGGGTCAGGTAGGGCAGTCACTAGGCCTGTGCTGCAGCTCAACTCCCTGCTGCCACCCCACCCCACCCCCTGCACTGTTCCTGCTCCTCCCTCCCACAGGTGTTGATCCAAGGACACCCCAAAAACACCCTGCCTCCATCTCAGATTCTGCCTCCCAGAGGACTCAACCTGTGACAGTCCCAGTTCTAAGTTACTCTCTTGCCACTGGGCCATCCCCTTGTTAATACATAATAATTTAGAGTAATGATTAGTTTCTTGTCTTCCTCCCTTGATTGCTATGCAAGGAGCACCAATGCACAGCTCTCGCCCCATGTAGCGCAGATGGGGTTAATTGGGGGGAAACCTAGAGGCAGAGACGTCGTGGGGTGTCCACAGTGCCCTGAACTCTCATCCCCCACCCACCAGTGTCCCAGCAGGGGCTGGACACACAACAATCTCCAGGAGAAAGGACCCTGCCCCATAACAGGGAGTTTCTCTAAGTAATGAGAAGTCCGTCCAGGGATGGCCGGGAGTGTGCGACATGGGGGATATGATGGCCCGGGCCCAGGTCTGCCCGCCAAGGGTCCTGGAAGCCCCTGGAAGGGTCTCGGCACGGCAAGAGCACGGATATCCAGCAAAGCCGATATCCGCCGTCCCCCCGCAGCCTACCCAGTCCAGCCAAGGCAGTGCTCTGCCCAGCTACCAATGGCGGGAGGAAAATGAGCCTCCAGGGCTCTCCAGATTTGTCTCTCATCAAAAATATATGCTTCATGAGGGCCACGCTCAATCTTGTTCCCCTGCTCAATAAATATTACGTGAGGCGGGATAAAGACACCAATAGACGATAGATAAGGGGTGGAAATGCACGTTACAAACTTGAAGCACTACTGAAGCGTCGTGCAAGGCGGGGGCGAACTAGGGAGAAACGCTGCTTTTAGAAGTTTTTCCTTAGGAAAGACACACACATGAAAAGAGTCTATTAATAGACTCGATTAATAAACACCAGCCAAGGTAAATGTTAACAGGAAGTACCTCTGCAAATGTTGGCTGTTTCTGGGGCTGGCTCAGGGCAGCCTGGCACGCAGGCGAGGCAGCCTCTGTTTGCTCAGAGCACATTTTCAGTCCTAGGGGAGCCTCCTCCGTGAACCCCAAAGTGGGGCACCACAGCCCCAGGCTCGCTGCTCCCTGGAGGCTCACCCCGTTGCAGCTAATCCAGCCTCCTAGATGTTTTGTGATCATGCCAAGCTTGATTTAAATCCAGGGTATTCACCCCCACTGGTCCCATTGTCTAGATCCCTCTTCCCCCCACTTCCTTCAGGTCTCTGTCTGACCCCCAATTTAAAAAAGAGCAACCACTGCCCCCTATCACCACCTGTCTATTTTTTTTTTTAAAATCCCCTTAACCCTGTTTTAATTTCTGGAAAGGACTTATCACATCCTGAAATTGTATACCTAATGTATAGGTATTCTTATTTTAGTTTAGTTTTGTCTGACTCCTTTTCTAGAATGAAGACGGGGATTTTTCTGTCCTATTTCTCCTATAACTCCAGTGCTTAGAACCGGCACTGTGCTAAATGAATGAGTGAGGGGTGAACTGGACAGGGGCTCAACAAGCTCCCCCGCTGACCGGAAATGGAGGCGCCAACGGTTTCTCCACTGCGGGGTGAGCGAGGTGGTGGAGACACGCATGACACATCTAAACCGAGACCTGAGATCTGCATAGGAATTCTCCAGATAAAGAGGGAGGAAGAGAGAGTTCTGGGCAGAGGGGGATACCTGTGCCAAGGTCTGAAGGCAGGACAGAGTCCGGAAAGTTGGTAGAACACAAAGAAATTTTGGGTGCCTGGATCAGAGCAGGGAGCTGGGGAGGGGCGTGGGAAAGACCAGGCTGGTGGCTTGGCAGGGGCCAGCTCCTGAGGCATCTGGCCTGGATGTTAAACACCCGGGAGTGACATGATCAGATCATACTTCTCCTGCTGGGCATTTTCTAAACATCCCCAGTCTGCAGGAATTTTGCCATATCCCAGCATCTCTTGTCCCAGTGACAAATACAATTCACTTTTTACTTATAACTGGCTCACTTTACTTAAATACATTCATTTAATTGGGAAATCTTTTGTGTCACTATCCTACTTTGTGTCATATACACAAAGCAACAGTAAAATTAAACCTAATGAAAACAAAATAACATTACATTCCATCTGGACTCCATCACTTGCCTAAGGCTCTGAACCCAAAGTCTACTTTCTCTTGTTAAAAAGGGAGAATAACTAGTGTCAGAGAGGTGTTAAAGATATAATGGCACCAGAAGAGGCTTTTTCCTTGACATAATAATCAGAAAGATTGCAGGAAGATTCAAAAGGGAATATCTTGCTATAAGATTCAGTGTTACTAAAAGATATGTCTGGGTTCCTTCGAAGATTCTTTCAGTAACTACAAAAAATAATCTTGTACACATTGGGGAACTCATTGTAAACCTTTCAGGTGACTTCGAATAATGGAAGGGTATGGCAGAGGGTGCCAGACTGATGGCCAAGAAGGCAAAACCAACCAATCATGTTTTATCCCCTCACTCCCCTTACCTTATAAAACCTACCTGTCAACTCACCCACCCATCCATCTGGACTTCCATCTACTAGCCCCGATGCCCACCCACCGTTTTGCTTGTCTGCCTGCCCACCCACAAATCCATTCCCTTACCCATCCACTTACCTGCCTGTGCATCTACCTGAGCCTCTGTCCACCCACTAAATATATACATCACCCCTTCCACCAAACTTTTCTTCCAAACAGTCCCTATCTATCTGTCCCCCTACCTGTCCACCCCCCCATCCATCTTCTAACCACCTGTCCATCCATCCATCTGCCCCGCACATTGCAATCCCACACTTAGGGCCTTGACCCCTAGTTCTCTGATTTTTCTGAAACAGAAACTGTGGCCACGTCCTCTGTAATTGAGTTCTGATTTGGGTGCTTGTCACCTCTTGCAAGCTTCAATATACCTGAGTTATCTGTTGGGCTGTCCCTAAATGGAGTCTCTAAAAATCACCTTATTCCTACTGTCCCTGACCTCTCCCCCCATCACCCCTTCCCACTATGGGTCTTACTTTCCCATAACCTGGCCAGTGCAGAGTTCTAGACTGTCAGACTGGAAGGGACCACAGAGACTACCGAGTGCAAAGCTTTTCAGTTTTTAGATGGGAAGAGCTGAGGCCAAGACTGGGCAAGATGTTAGCAAGGTCATGGGGTGAACCAGTCGCAGTACCGGGAGCCTCTTCTTTCCCAGGCTAAATCCTCCACTTCCAGCACTATTCATGGACTTCTAAGAAGATGCTCAAAGTATGTGTGCTTAGACATCTCGTTGAACGATTTTTCACTGTGCCTTTGGGACCAGGAGTCTTGGGGTGTGATCCAGCTCTGAGTCCTTCTGTCCCTATTCAACCAGAACATGGGTATCCCATGTAAGCTTTTGTTCGAACCAAGGGTTTCACTGCTAAGGGAAAAGATTAAAACCTTTGTTCTCATCCACGGCCCTCATTTTATGAGCATGGAAGCATGTTCAGAGAGGAGAAGGGTCCGGCCCAAGATCACACAGCAAGTAGGTGGCAGAGCCAGGTGGCAAACCCAGGGTGCCTGGTCTTGTCTTTTCCCTTTGCCGAGCATCTGCAGGCTTTAGAAGGACCTGAGTTGTGGTGGGCAGGGAAGAAGGAATACTATTCTTCTAGCCCAATCATTCCCACAGCAAGTGACCCCAGTTGCTGTTTTTGAACTGAGTCCATCAGAGAGGAGATATCACATTTCTTTAAAAAAAAAATTAGTCAACCATGGTCTTCTGGGTTCCTGCGTGGCCTTCCCAGGGGCCCTGGCTGCTGAGGGAAGGCAGGGAGGGGGTGTAATTACAACCCCAGTTCCTCCTTTATGATGGCTTCCTCTTCTTAAGAGCTGTCTCTTTGCCCTATAAAATTCTGCCTGTTAAAGTTATGAGATCTGAGCACACCTTGTTCACTGCGATTATGGGTTTTGCTGCTGAAAGTGATAATCCCACGTGGGAGGGAGGCAAGAAGCTCTCTGTCCCCTGATACACAGCGCAAATTGCTCTCCAGTCCTCGAGTGGAGGGCGGAAGTTTCAGAGCACTGTGAGCTCTTCTAGCTCAGCTGCATTTGGAACGCAAACTCTTGATGCTCTCTGCGAGGCAAGGCTGAGCTCCACAGCCTCCAGCCTTGTCCTGAGACCTCCCACCTGCATCTCCTGCCACTTCCCCGAGTTTTCTGGGCTCGCCAATATTTGCTGAAATATCATCTCCGTTAATTGACTGGACTGCTCTATGCCCTGCCCCCAGCTTTTTAACACAGGTGAACTCACTTACTATTTTTTAATAGAGAAGTTGCAGGTTTACAGAAATACCATGCAGAATATAGAGTTCCCATATATCCCATTCAAACACACAGTTTTCCTATTATTAATGCTTTGCATTAGCGTGGTATCTTTGTTAAAATTGGTGAAACAATGTTATTATAATTATATTATTAACTGTAATTGTAGTTCACAGTTTACATTAGGGCTCCCTGTTTGTGTTGTACAATCCTATGTTGTGTTTTGTTTTTTTTTTAATTTTTTTTCTAGTAACATATAAACAACCTAAAACTAGGTGAACTCACTTTTGCATAACATAATGTGGCTGTTAAGAGGTTAAGAGCAAGCCCTGGAGCCAGGATGGCTGGGTTCAAGTCCCAGCTGCTCTGCTTTCTGGCTGTGTGATGTTGGGAAGATTATTTAACCTCTCTGGGCCTCAGCTTTCTCACCTATAAAATTGAGATACAAAACAGTAGGAAGATCAGAGGAGACATAACTGAAGGAGCTACATGGGCTGAGATGGAAGCAAGCGGGGGGAGGAGGGGAGGGAAGAGCTCAGCGGACAAAGGGAAGAGCTTGGAGCAAAACCTGGTGGAAAGAGGAAGCAGAGCAATCAGCAGGGACAGAAAGAAGTTCCGGAATTGTGGAGACACTGCAGGTTGGTGTTAGGCAGAACTCCCCACCCCCAACACACACACAACCCACCTCTAGCAACTATTCCAAGAAGCTCTCCGCACCCACAACAAACGTGACTGTTTTCATGGAGCCCACCCTTAGTTGATGTGACAGTTTGACCGAGAACAAAAACTTTCCATTACATAACAACCTCCCTGCTTAAACTCCAGACCTTGAACAAACCAATCCTCTAACATCAACTCCTTACTTCTCTATCTTACCTGCTAACAATTATTCCCCCAACCCCCTTCCCAAAAGCTATAAAATTATACTCCTACCTTTGTTCCGGGCTGTTGCCATCTTAGGCTTCAGCCCGCCTGCGCACAGCTGTACAGTAAAACTCCTTTGATTGAGTTTTGGTCTCTTCTCTTCCCAGTCGAAAAACCTAACATTTTGGTGCCAAAACCCGGGACCGGGAGAGGAGACAAAATCTCCATCGGAAGGGTCGGAACCCACTTGCCTGACTTCAACCCAACACTGGTGAATCACCCCCAGGTAAGGAGAAAGTGCCGCCTCTCTTTCCCCTCCAGCACTCTCTTTTTCTCTGTTGTCTGGGACAACACTCACCGAAATCCTGGTGCTAGGTGAGAGCTTCCTCTGCCGGGTCCTAAACCCCAGGAGCAAGTAAGATGGTGGGACACCTCCATCCACTCCTCCATCTGCCTTGGGGCTTAAAAATTCTCAGTGGAGGAAGCCCTCTCAATTGTTCCTAAGGTTGAGAGCTGAGATTTCTCCTTACCCCATACACCCTCATTCTAATCATGGGAAATGAAATTGTAATTCTGCTTGGCCACAATACAAATTAGATAATGGATCAACATGGCCAGACAACAGAACCCTTGATCCCCAACTTCTACTCGACCTTGTCAATTATTGTCGGCATCTCAGCAAGTGGAGTGAAGTCCCATATGTCCAGGCCTTCTTCAACCTGTGCATGCACCCCTCTCTCTGCCTCTCTCTCTGCCAAACTTGTTTCACTTATCAAATTCTTCTCCATTCCACCCTCCCCAAACAGCCTATCTCTAAACCCAGCCATCAGCAACATGCTACTCCTCCAATGAAAACACACTTACCAGCCACTACACCACAATGAGCTGTAGGGACAACTCTACACCCCCCATCAGCCGGAAGCAGATACAGAGGAACAGATCTGTGCCCCTCAGCACACCTAGAAAATAAAAGAAAAAGCCTGGAATTTTAGGCAGAACTCCCCACCCCCAACACACACACACCACCCACCTCTAGCAAATATTCCAAGAAGCTCCCCACACCCACAATGAATGTGACTGTTTGCATGGATCCCATCCTTAGCTGATGTGACAGTTTGACCAAGAACAAAAATTTTTCATAATATAACAACCTCCCTGCTTAAACTCCAGACTTTGAGCAAACCAATCCCCTAACGTCAACTCCTCACTTCTCTATCTTACCCACCAACAATTATTTTCTCAACCCCCTTCCTGAAAGCTACAAAATTATACTCCCACCTTTGTTCCAGGCTGTCGCCACCTTAGGCTTCAGCCCACCTGTGCACGGCCGTACAATAAAGTCCACCTGCACACGGCCGTACAATAAAGCTCTCCTTTGATCGAGTTTTGGTCTCTTCTCTTCCTGGTTGAGAAACCTAACAGTTGGCTTGCTCAGTATCCTTCAACCCCTTTGTAGTGTGCCTTGCTGAACTACAGAGGCTAAGAAGTGAGACTTCTTTGAAGCCAGGGGTCTGGATGTGACTTAGGTTCTATCTGTCAGATACACCGTGGATGTTAACACCGTGAGGCAGAGGCCAGGCTCTCCTGGCTCGAGACGAGCAGAATCATGGGAAATTTGTTCTGCAGCGGCTGTAGCAGAGGGCTCAGCATCCAGATCCTCATTGTGTGATTGTGGGGGAAGGGCTTGGGCACCTGGCCCACTGTCGTGGATCACAGCAGAATTGTCTGTACGTGGAGCCAGCAGTGGTGGTGGTGGCACCCTGGCTTCCTGGCCACTTGACCACGGCAGAGGCTGAAGCCCTCTCAGCAAGCCAGTTCTTTGCCATATTATTCTGGGGCTTGTTTCTGGAAGCTCAGCCTAGATCCAGCTCCTCCAGTCCTCCCACCGAATCCCCTCTTTCCCTGTATTACATTCCTTTCTGCTTAAAAGAGCTACAGTGGTTTCTGCGATCTGAATCTGAGACTGACAGCGGCAGATTGAAGAGGGCCACAAGCCATTCTCCCAGGGAGAAATGGAGCTTCTTTCTGCTCCTCTTCAATCTGGGCTGGGCCTGTGACTTCTTAACCAAAACACAGTGGCAGAAGTAATGCTCTGTCAATTACAGGCCTAGCCTGCAAGAGCTGGATGCTTCTACTTTTTGCCTTTTGCAACGCTCACTCCCAAGATCCACTCTCAGAATCCAGGTGCCATGCTGTGAGAAGCCCAAGTCACATGGAGAGCCACATGTGGGCACTACAGTCACAACCTTCCAGGCTATGTACGGCCAGCTCAACCCACTAGACATGTGAGTGAGTGTCTTGGAAGCCCACCCCACTCAAGACCCCGGATGACTGCAGCCCCAGCCGATAGCACCTGGAATGGAAGAACCACTCAGCTGAGCCCAGTCAACTCCCAGAATCACAAATGATGATACAGCTATTGTTTTAAGTTTTGGGGTTGTTACATAGCAACAGATATCCAAAAACACTGACAGATACAGGCAAAAGGAGTAAAAGGAAGTGCGGTGAAGCTGGAGAAGTCAGCAGGGGCAAACCATGTAGTCCCTGGTAGGCCACAGTTAGGATTCTTGCTATCCTAGAAGCAGCAGAGAGTTCCGGGAGGGTTTTAAGCAGGAAGGTGACACAATTGCATTTGCCTTTCATGTGGATCATTCTGCCTACTGGGTGGAAAGCAGACTGGAGGGAGCCAGAGAGAAGGAGCAGCCTGGAGATTATTGTTGTTGCTGAGACAAGAGCTGAGAGTGGCCTTGGCGAGGGAGGTGGTGGTGAAGAGAGAGTGACGTAGATGCATCTGAGATATTTAGGAGATAAAATGATAATACGGGGTGATGGCTGGGGGGCTGCAGGCCCTCTCTGTGGGCTTTACGTGACTAATTCCTTCCACTCTTGATGCTTCCATTACCCAGAATGCCTCATACTTCTATAGACTCACCCAGTGGAAAGAGTGAAGGCTCAAGAATCAGATACACTGGGTGTTCTGTGCTACCTTGGGCAAGTCACCTAACCTCTCTGGACCTTAATTTTTCTGTTCTATCAAACAGGGGACAACAAGAATGGTAACAGTCATGCCTTGGGCTTACTAAAGTGTCTGGCACAGAGTAGGCCCTGAATCAGTGTTTGTTGAATGATTGACTTGAATGGGCTGGACCTGTTGGATACCCAGAGGAAATGGCCTTTTTCTCCTCCACCTGTTAACTGTCAAGGGTAGGTTTCCTTGCCTTGTCTCTTGATGATAATTCAGGCAGATCCATGACTTTCTGGGCCCTTGTGGTCAAAATAACAATTTCACTTTTGGTAATCAAAAACTAGAAAGGGCACTCTGACCCAGTAAAATGTAAAACTTTGATTTCACATCCAGTTCAAAGCGCAAACAAATCTCTCCTTCAACGAGTGTCTCTTATGTGCCAGACTCTATGCTGGGGGCAGGTAGGGTGGCCAGATAAAATTCCAGGAAGCCCAGGTAAATTTGAATTTCAGACCAATAACAAATAACTTGTTAGTATATGTATGTCCCAATAGTTGCAATCATGGGATAGTAAAATCTATTTATTGTTTATCTAAAATTCACATTTAACTGGGTTTCTTGGAATTTTATTTGGTAAATCTAGTGAACCTTAGGGACAGGGGACACAGTGCTGAAATGACTTGGTCTTTGTCCTGTGGGAGGATGAGCCTTAGCCTCCTTTCTCTCTCTGCCTCTTGGTGGGCAAACAGGGCCAGGAACACCTGCTCCCCGTGTTTCCCCATTAGCGTGGTTGATGTGACCTATTTGTGGGAAGGTTGGCCATCTGGAGTGGGGTTTGATGGCACTACCTCGTCAGATGATGGCCCTGATGCCCAGGGTTCCACCACTGCAGCTACAGGCCTTTGAGCTTTGGAACCTCCCTTCCCCTCCCCTCCCTTCTTCCCTTCCTTTTCCTTTCCCTTCCCTTTTTCCTTCCCTCCTTCCCCCCTTCCCTCCTTCCCTCCTTCCTTCCTTCCCTCCTTCCTTCCTTCCTTCCTTCCTGACTAGGAAAGTGCATTTGTCCCTGGGAGGGCTGATTGTCACTTTCTGTGACAATCAACTGGGAGCAGGAGTTTCTGAGAACAGAGTTCAGTGGTGGTTTCCTGGAAGGGGGTGCGGTGCTGCCAGGAGGGTGAGGAATGGCCTGAGCGAGGGGTGGGAGTGTCCCATACTCCCGGGGTCTGGCTGCTTGCTGAGCAGGACAGTCCCTGTGCCTCCGAGCACGGGCTAAAGAGAAAGAACCTGGCTCAGGGGCTGGAGGAGGCTGCTGTCTGCCTGGGTGGAGAAATGGAGCCACAGAGACAGCTGGGCCTGGGGATGTGGCCACACTAAAGAGTGTGGATTTGGGGGGAGGTCCTGGCCCTCTCAGGGTCTTTGGATCTCCATCCCACAGTGGGCCGTGGGGGCAGCCCTTCAGACCTCCCTGCCCAAGCCCCTAGCCCCTCTGTTCATTATCTCTAACTCACGGCGGCAGTTGCCCTTTCTTCTCTCACCTCTGGGGAGAAACCAGCTTCTGCTCTGTTTCTGTGTCCTCCACCCTCCCCCACCCAGCAAACCTGGGCCCCATCAGAATGCCTGTCGCAGAGCAGCCTGCACAAGCCCACGGAGGGACAGCCTCTGCACAACCGTCCCCCAGATACTGACACGCATTCTCCAGCCGGAAGCAGCACCTGTGTACAGGAAAAGACGAGGCAGAGACGGAACCACACTGCTGCTTCTAGCCCCTACAGGTAATCACTGTGACCACCTCCTGAGCCTTTGGGGGGTTCTGCAGCAGAAACTAGCTTTCCCCATGGGCATGTTAGGATTCAGGGTTTGGGGTTCCACTAAGTCAGTTTCTACCCATCCATCTGTTTATCTGCTTTCCAAATTTTGTGGCTGTTATCTCCTCTTCTGTGCTAATTATCCTTTAAAAAAAAAAATCCCCTTGCCTTCATGTTAGTGGTGCTTCAGGAGGAGCAGAGCTCAGTCTGTTTTATTTAACCAGAATTCACAGTCTAATTTAATCTTCACAACAGCTTCACAACAACTCCCCAAGGGACTGGTATTATTATCCTCATTTTCCAAATAAGGAAACTGAGGGGCAGGGAGGAGGCCCACAGAGCTGGTAAGCGGCAGGACCTGGCAACACCTATGGCCTCCATCTCCACTGCTCTCCTCACCATGCTACACAGCTCTCCTTGTAGAGCTCAGAGAAAGCTGTGCTCCACCCCTTCCTGCAATAGTTGGCGTCTTAGGGGGTAAAACCACCCCCATTTGCCTGAAAGATATCTTGGGGTGCATCACACCTTTGGCTTTTCCAGCATCTGAATTTATCCCGACTGCGCATTCTGTCCTAGCTGAGGTATTATGAGGGTGATAAATTGTTTGTCAAATGTAATTAACAACTGGAAACGACCTAAAAGTCCAACAATAGGTGATTGGGTAAATAAATTGTGATTTATCCATTCAAACAAATACTATTCAGCTGCTCAGAAAGATGAGGTAGGAGAATATTTAATTTCATGGAAAAATGCTCCTGACATATTGGTAAATTGAAGAAGCAGTTTTCCCAAACAGTGGGTGCAGTAGAATCCCATTTTAACAACAACAACACATACTCATATAATAACCCATTAATTTAAAAGTAATTAACATTTACCTGATCCTGGACCCAAGCCAGTATCCAAAGTCATGGGGAATTCTATCTCCCCAAAGAATGAAATCAAGCTCTAATGCTTCAGTCTTGTCTCCCCTACCCCAGTTCCTTATAATCTAGAAGCCTACAAACAGTTCCTGTCCTTGTCTGGAGAAAGTACCCTATCTGCTACACCCTCACCTCAAGAGGTCAGAGAATCTCTGCTCCTAGAACACTGAGGATGCTGGAAACATTTTCAATAGTCAAGAGTTTTCTTTTCCTTTTTAACTTGTGCCTCTCAAAAGGCCTGATTTCTTTGGGAGAAGGGGTATATGTGTGTGGTGGGGGGAGATGGATTAGCTAAAGGGAGGGAAATGTCAGGCAGTTGTAACACTGAAGGAAAATTGCCCCAGCACAGACTAAATAAACAGGGATATGAAATCTAGCCACAGCCTATTTTATGAGACACTGCTTTTCAAAAGATCGTTTTGATAAGGATACAGATTGATTTATTCAGGGTGCCTTAGAAACATGTGTTGGAAACTGAGGGTCATTAGCCATTACAGTTCCTGGGCCTTGTGGTGGTTGGCCTGAATTGAGATGTACTGTAAATATAAAATACACACTAGAGATTATGAAGACTTAGTATGTAAAAGAACATATAATATATCTCATGAAGATATCCTTGGGGAGTTGCTGTGAAGCTGTTGTGATCAACAAAATGATTACATGTTGAAATGCTGATTTTTGGAATATATGGGCAACGGGATTAAATGAAATATATTATTAAAATTTATTTCCTGTTTCTTTTTATTTTTTAAAATGTGGCTACTAGAAAACTTAAACATGTGTGGCTTCCATGATACTTCCATTGAATAGTGTGGCATTAGAGGGTCACGAAATCAGTCTAGTGGGTTGTTGCATCAGTCAGGTTATGGTAGGCTGTGCCACAGTGAAAAGCCAAACTGAAGTCTCAGGGGGTCCACACAGCACAGGTTAAACTCTTGTTGAAACTCCATGAACAATGCAGCTGATCCAGATGTACAGAAGGTTCTGCTGCCCATAGCCGGGCTGGGAACCAGGCTGATGGAGCAGTCACTACCTCAGTGGCCGTGCTGGAGGGAAAGCAGCAGCTCTGGAGGATGTGGCATCAGCAATTAAACGCTCCACCTTAAGGTGACACGTGTGGTTTCCGCTCACAGTTCATTGGTCAGTGCGTGCACATGGCTCCACTCTACCACTAGGGGGCGAAGACAATCCTACCATGTGCCTGAAAATTTCCCTGTGCCAGAAATACTTGGTGAACAGAGCAAGTGACTAGCTCAGCTTCTATCAGCTTCCCCCTCCCTTAAAATGAATGGAATAGAATAATAGAATAAAAAGCAAATGGAATAACACAGGAAATATCAGAATGCATCACTTTAAAAAAAAATTATGGTTGAAGTTCAATACATATTTGTGGAATGTTAAAAATTCTTTCTGAAAAGGGATCATAGCTATAAGGAACACGTTATCTCATGTTGGATATTATGACCCCCTTTTACAGATGAAGAAACTGGCTCAGTGAGTTGCATGACCTGCACAGGTTGCCCAGTCAAGCGGCAGAGCTGGGACTTGGGAACAAGTAATACAACTGATGGAGCACTCCACAAACCCCAATATTTTTCCTGTTTTATTATCACCTTCTAATCTTAAGCTTGTTATTTTTTATTTCTTTTAATAATATTAATGTTAGCATTTAACATATACTGAGCTTAGTACTATTATCTTTGCTATTTTGTAGAACAAGGAAACTGAGACTAAAACAAGTAAGGTAATGCAGCTGCTAAGAGGCAGAACTTGGGTTTCGGTGCAGGTTTATGCAAAGCCCTAACCACATGCTCTTCTGCTGCTCTGGCTCATTGGGCTGGTTCTAGAAAAAAATGAGCGGCACAAGACATAAGGTTGAGGGGACTTTCCACATTGTTTGATCTTTGTGGTCTTTGCTAACAAAAACTACCTGATGTCTTGGCCTCTTGTACTACCCTGACCCCAGAGCTGTGGATACTTTGGGGCCCTTTGTAGAATCTGGAGCCTCAATAAACCATGTACTTTAAAAAACAGACAAACCAACCAACAAAAACTTCTTGATATTAGCAAGGGGAATCAAGTGACTAAATTAGGCCAGTGTTGCATTTTAAAGATGCTATTTTATTTCTAGCTTTATGGGGCTTGATGTAGGTGCATGGAAATACATTTTTATGAGGTTCAAAGACATTTATTTCACATGCACTTTCAAAAGTACCACTAGCATAAATAATAATCGCTAACAATTAGTTCTTGCTTGTGTTAGGCACTCTGCTAAGCAAGTCGACATGGGTTATTTCATTTAATCCCCCAGTGTCTGTGAAGTAATCCCCCAGTGTGTGAAGTAAACCTAACCTGGGACTCCAGGATTGAGAAGGACCCTGACGCCTTTCTGTGCTGGAGGAAGTGGCCTCTGCTCCTAGGACTGAGATTTAGTTGCTATTCTGCCTTTGACTGCAAGGTTTCTTCCACATTCTGATCCTTAAATCTAACATCTCCAACACGCCACCAATGGGCTGGATGGTCTTGAAAATCCTAAAGGAGTGCTATTTGAAATCTTATCATATTTTTTTCCAGGGACATTTTTAATTTTTAAAAAGAATTCTTAAAAAATTTCAATACTTATTGTTCTGTGGTTCTGATAGCTAGATAGATAAAATAAAAATACTCAATATAATCCTTTAGCTGGAAAATGCTTAGTATAGTCTTCAGTAGCTAGAAAACTGTTTATTATGATCACTTCACTTAAGCAGCCCTGAGTTATTTTAAGCATAAAAAGGTTTTGTTGAAATAGCTTGCTGTTGATCTAATCTCGAAAAAACTTACTCTCTGTTTCTAGAAACCCTCCCAGCGTTGCCTGCGGGACGACGCAAGGGAAATCACTATTTGTTTTGATAACCAGTGTATTAGTCAAGGTTCTCTAGGGAAACAGAACCAACAGGAGATATCTGTAAATATGAGATTTATAAAAGTGTCTCACGCAACTGAGGAGATGCACAAGTCTGAATTCTGTAGGGCAGGCTGTGAACTGGCAACTCCAATGAAGGTCTTCAGTGAGCTCCCCAGGAGAGGCTGGCTGGCTGAATGAAGAAGTCAAAGTACTCTCTTCTCCCTTAAAAGTCTTCAACTGATTGGATTAAATCCAGCTGATTGAATTCTCTCATTGTGGAAGCACACCCTTCATTGATGTAATCAGCCACAGATGCAATCAATTGACTGATGATTTAATAAACCAGCCTTCTGGTTTATTAACCAGCCATGAAATGTCATTGCAGTAATGGTTATGCCAGTGTTTGCCTGATCAGACAACTGGGCACCATCACCTGGCCAAGTTGACACATGAACCCAACCATCACAACCAGTGCCTCCTTCTTGAAAAACAAGCCTGAATGAAGGGAGGACTTCTAAGATAACAGGACATGATGATCAAACAGCTTTTCCTTTTCTATTTTTTCTTCTTCTTCTTTCTTCTGGATCTGGCCATTTCTTGTCTGTTTGGGGTTATAAAAGCCTAAATCACCCTCTTTATGCTGAACTGGTCTTGAAGTTTCCTCCAGTTCCTTGTTGATGCATCTTCAATAAACTCACCTTCTCAGCAAGACAAAGAGACTTGTTTCTCTGTTTGATGCAAGATCAGGCAGGCCTAATTATTATTATAGACCGTGTTTTCAGATGTTTACAGTTTTAACTTCCAAGCTGATGGCTACATTTCATCCCTCAACTCAGAGACTTTTTTTAAAATGCAATTTTATTGAGATATATTCACAGCACACAAACCATCTGAAGTATACAATCAATGGCTCACAGTATCATCACATTGTTGTGCATTCATCACCATGATCAATTTTAGAATATTTTCATTACTTCAGAAAAATAAATAAAAATAAAAAAGATACCCAAAACATCCCACACTCCTTATCCCCCCTTATTATTGAGCCATAGTATTGGTGTGGTACCCTTGTTACTACTGATGAAAGAATATTAAAATATTACTGTCAACTATAGGCCATAGTTTGCAATAAGTACATTTTTTCCCATATGCCCCTCTATTATTAATTCCTTGTAATAGTATTGTTTATTTGTTCTAGATCATGAAAGAACTTTTTTATATTTGTATAGTTAATCACAGTTATTGTCCACACAAGATTCACTGTGTTATATATTCCTACGTTTTAACCTCTAGCTTTCCTTCTGGTGGCATACATGACTCTAAACTTCCCCTTTCCACCACATTCACCCACACTTCAGTACTGTTAATTATTCTCAAAATAACGTGCTACTGTCACCTCTATTCATTTCCAAACGTTTAAGTTCTACCTAGTTAAACATTCTGCACATATTAAGCAACTGCTCCTCATTCTCTAGTCTCATTCTAAATCCAACTCAGAGACTTCTTTAAATTTTAAATTCAGTTTTATTGAGATATATTCACATACCATACAATCATCCACAGTGTACAATCAACTGTTCACAGTACCATCATAAAGTTGTATATTCATCACCCCAGTCAATTTTTGAACATTTTCCATACTCCAAAAAAAATAAAAATAAGAATAAAAATAAGAGTAAAAAGAACACCCAAAGCATTCCACCACCCCCATCCCACCCTATTTTTCATTTAATTTTTGTTCCCATTTTTCTATTCATCTGTCCATACATTGGATAAAGGGAGTGTGAGCCACAAGATTTTCACAATCACACAGTCACACCATGTAAGCTACATAGTTATGCAATCATCTTCAAGAATCAAGGCTACTGGGTTGTATGTCCATGATTTCAGGTATTTCCTTCTAGCTATTCCAATACACTAAAAACTATAAAGGGATATCTATATTGTGCATAAGAATGCCCTTCAATGTGACCTCTTGACTCCATTTGAAATCTTTCAGCCACTGATACTTTATTTTGTTTCATTTCACTTCTCCCTTTTGGTCAAGAAGATTTCCTTAACCCCACAATGCCGGGTCCAGGCTTATCCCTGGCAGTCATGCCCCATGTTGCCAGGAAGCTTTGCGTCCCTGGGAGTTACGTCCCACATAGAGGAGAAGGCAGTGAGTTTCCCTGCAGAGTGGGCTTAGAGAGAGAGACAGGCCACATCTGAACAACAAAGAGGTTCTCTGGGGGAGACTCTTAGGCACAATTATAAGTAGGCTTAGCCTCTCCTTTGCAGTAACAAGCTTCATAAGGGCAAGCCCCAAGATCAAGGGCTCGGCCTACTAAATTGTTTGTTCTTGATGTTTGTGAGAATATCAGTAATAACCTAGGTGGAGAAGTCCAACATTTCTGCATTTTCCCCCAGTTCCTCAGGGGGGCCCTGCAAATATATTTTTATTCTCTGCCCAAATTACTTTGGGAAGTATTGGAATTTCACACTAACCTGTACAAACCTACTAGATCTCACTTCCTTTTCAAAGTTCCATGCAATTATGATGTTTGAATAAACTGACTGCACAAGTTAAATTATTTAGGGTGCTGCAGAAACTGTAGATCCAAATAAACATCTCTTCCCTTGATCTCACGCATAAATTGACCACTCAGAGACTTTTGCCATCAACTTTTTCCAGTCTCCACACTTCCAAATTTAGGAGCCTATGCGAGTTGGGGTTTGGGTTTTATTGTCCCAGTCTCCAACAAGATCATCCAAGAGTACAGCGTTTCTCTCTCACTGGGTTCTGCCAGTATGGTTTTGTCATATCCAGCTACAATTGTGAACTCCTGCATTATTATTTCTTTAATGTTTTCTTTAAATCTATTTACTCCATTTATAAATAGAAGATAACTACAAAAATAACTATAAATAGAATGAAGTAAGGTTAACACATTCTGTTCAGATACTGTTGCCTGTCAAGGCCCTGAACCTGGGGCGTGGTCTCTCTTAGTGAAAAAGACATTTACCAAGGGCTGGAAGGGTTTTGAGGACCTATTGATATCCACCTGCAACTTTCTCCTGCTCTGAAGATCTAGAAAAGAACTGAAAGCAGAATAATTGTTTGGACACCTGTTTCAATGTTATTTGGTATTCTGGGGGCAACTAACATTATCTGCTATAATATTTAGAAAATGCTGCAGTCATAAAATGGGGTGGGCTTTGGAGTCAGGCAGAGGTGGGTTCAAATCTCACCTCCACTGCTTTCTATATGACCTTGGGTAAACCACAGAGCCTTTCTGAGCTTCAGTGTCCTCCTCTGCACAGTGGGGATCATAACAGAACCCATGGCACAAGGTCGTTGTGAAGGTTAAAAACCCCACCTGTGCAGTGCTTGCCACAGGGACCAGCCACAACAGGCTTTCCATATACAGCCACTATTATTATCCAGACCAGGACCATATTTTCTGAAATGAAAACTGGGGTCTGTACAGTCTGACAAATGTGAATTTTCATAGGGACCACAAGTCGGAGCATTTGAAATGGGAATATTCCTGGAAACTGAGTTATACGGGTTCAGTTTGGGTTGCTAGCTTGCTTGTGGCTAGGAAATGACACAAGCATTGTTTCTTTTCATCCGTTGTCATGTTGCATCACATTTATCAGTGTACCAGATGCTGTGCCAGGACATTTAGAAAGATTAGCTCCTTGAGCCCTCACAACAGCCCTGTGCGCTGGGTAGCGTGATCAAGCCCACTTCACAGAGGGGGACACCGAGGCTTAAAGAAATGAGCAATTTGCCCCAGGTCCCACTGCTGGTAGATGGCTGAGCCCAGACTCAGAGCTGGTATTCAGACTCCAGGATCTTCCTTCTTACCCCTCCATTCCCCCTTCTCTGGCATATTGAAGACTCAGGCAACGCGAGATACTGTGGTGGGTTTGCAGGGGTGGATCTAGAGTAAGGCCAACCCAGCCCCTGCTCACTTGGCTTATGAGTGTAATGCTTGCTTCTGGCTTTTTAGTGTCAGTTATCTTTTTTAATTCTCACATCATCTTTTAGAGGTGGGTATTCCTATTAACCCCATTTGACAGATGGGGAAATCGAGGCTCAGAGAGGTCAGGCAAGTTGCCCACGACCAACCGCCAGGGTTCAAATCCCAGCCTAACTTCAAAGCCTTGTCTCTAACCCAGAGTTTCTCAACCTTACACCACTGACATTTGGGGCCAGATGATTTTTTGTTGCGGGGGCTGTGCCATGCATGGGATGTGTAGCAGTATCCCCGGCCTCTACCTACTAGATGCCAGTAACACCCCTTCCCCCTAACTGGGACACTCAAAAATATCTCCAATCATTGCCAAATGTCCCCTAGGGGCAAAATCTCTCCCAGTTTCAAATCACAGTTGTAACCACCAAGTCACCTGTGCTAACACCTGCAGAAAAGGCCCAGCCGACAGGCGGTTTCTGCTGCAGGGATTCAGACTCTGGCAAGAAGAGCTGAAAGGACATTTCTCTGATCTCCTTTTAAGAGTGTAAGATGTTCTGGGCTCTTTGACCCTGAAATGGGCCCCTGCTCCTTAGTGAGGTATTGACTGGGCCCCACAGCCTGGTGGGGTGAACTGGGGATGGCTGCTCGCGTCTTATCTTGGGACTAATCCTGTGTGCTGCTTCCCGGGGCAGGCCTCCACAGTCATCACTGTCTCTCCTGCCAGAGTCAGATCTGTCCAGGGGCCATTAAGGAGGCAGCCTGATGATTATCTCTTGGCTCAAGCTTGGCTTTATCTCTAGTCTTTGATTCTAAATGGGACTAAATGACCCTTTGAGATTCAGATTCCGCATCAACTACCCAGAGCCTTCTCTTAACATCCCAGATCACTCCCCCCACCCCCAGCAAGTTAGAAAGCTGGGAGTCCTTGCAGATGCCTCCTTCCTTGTCACCATCCAATTTCAAGCCACCACCCATCAAACTTGGCTTCCAAATTATCTTTTGAATCTGTCAGTCCTATCCATTTCTTTTTCACTTCCTCTGTCCAAGCCACCGTAGACTACTGCAATATCTTCCAAAACGTACTCACTTCATCCATTCCTTCCTTCTATTCCATTTTCCACACTGCAGCTAAACAAGCCTTTTCAAATGTTAATCTGAACCTACCCCCTAACTTCTCCATTGTTTTTAGGATTAGATCCAAGTCATTCATAATAGTGTATAGGATGCCATGGGGTGGACCCCTGCAGATCCCACCCCTGCAGCCTCCTCCTTTCCCCATTCTCTCCCCACTTCAGACACACTGGCTTCTTCAGCTCGCAAAAGCACCCTGTTCTCTTAACCCCAGGGCCTTTGCATCTGTGATTCCCTCTGTCTCGGCATTCGTGCCATTCTTTACCTGGTTAATGCCACTCATTATGGGAAGTCTCCCCTGACCCACTGCCCCTGAGTTCAGATCCTTTGTTACATGTTCTTACAGTCTCTCTCCTTGTTCTTTTCTCAACTCACATACTCATTTGGGGCACGATTATTCATTTAAACTCATCTTTCCCATGATACTGTGAGCTCCATGGCAGGAACAATGTATCTATCTTTGCTCATCGTTTTATCCCTAATGCTTAGTATACTTCCTGGAACATAGTGTGGAGCGGGTCGATATTTGGTGCATCTTAGGAACCCAGGCTAAGGCACAACTGAGATTCTCAACAAATAACCACTTTATTCCTTACACAGCACAGAGGGTCAAAAAACAAGCAGGTGAAGAGGTCCTATTGTGGCTAATTCCCCTGGGGAGGACAACTGCTTAGGTCAGGGTCAGTGGATGGTGGCTCCACGTGCCCTGCTTTGCATTGGAGATGAGGGACCCTGTGCTGTTTGGGTGCTGGGTTTTATATACCGCAGGGGGACGGGGTCCTGCCACTGAGTAAAAAGCAAGTATCAAGCAAACTTTTTGTGCAGAGTTCCTGCTCTGGCAAGCAGCTGTGGCTGCATGTTCCTGGGTTTGGGTTCAAGGTATGGTCAGGCCACTCCATTTCTGGGTACCTTGTTTTCCACAGTTGAGACCTAATGTCTTCCCCCGCTGCAAAATGAAAACATCAAAACTGCAAGAGGAGAAAGGGAGGGGAGTGGCCGAGGGCTGGGAGACAGCCACTGAGTGTGACTGTGACTTCCCCAGCACATAGTAGGCCCTTTATACATACATGACTGAATGAGCTCATACAGTTCTCTCAACAAGCCTGGGATGATGTCATCCTAGGCAGTGGTTTCCTCCCTGTAGATTCTGAAAGATCTAGAGGGCTTGGGAGCCTGCCTGACTGGATTCAAATCCCCCCTCTGCCATTTCCCAGCTATGTGATGTTGAGCAAGTTCCTTAAGATCTCTGTGCTTCAGTTTTCTCTTTTGTAAAATGTCAGTGAAAATAATATCTGCCTCATGGGGTGGTTGTAAGGATCAAATAAGTTAGTTTCTATAACATGCTTTTAAAAGCACCTGGCATGTAGTAAATGCCCATTAATCTTAGTTATTATTAATATTATTAACAGAAGGAGTATAGGCTCTGGGATTACAAAGATCTGGTTTTCTCTCATATTTGTAAATTATTCCCTGTGTGCTTTTGGACAAGTCCCATCAACCCCTAAGCCTCAGTTTCCCCATATATTAAATTGGGATCTCAAGACCCACTTCAGAGAGGGCCATTGAGATGTCAGCAAAGCACTTAGCACAGTGCCTGGTGCTGGCAGGTCCCTTCCTGAGGGGCCAAATCTATCCACGTTGCCATCCTTGAAGCTCCCTGAGGGTGGGCTCCACATCGTGCTTGTTCACTACTGTATCCCCACACATAGTAGGGGTTCAATAAATAGCTCTTCACCGAATGAATGAACCAATGAAAACAGGGTCTATGCTCTACTCATCTTTATGACCAATCTGGACTAGTATTTGCTGACAGAAAACATATTTTTAAAATGACTGGTTGTTTCCATTCCTGGCCCTACATGCATTTCTAAGTAAAACTGAAAATGATCCTTATTAACTTATCCCAAATCTCTCTGAGCCTTCAGAGTCTTATTTTTGTAAAGTGGGGCTATTAATAACTGGCTCATAGGATTGTTCTAAAAAAATGAGTCAATATGTATTTGGCACATAGAAAATGTTAGCTATGATTGTTCCCTCAGTTTCCTCATCTGTGAAATGGGCATCCACTCACTCATTTATTCACTCATTTACTGAAGAAACATAGTGCCTTCATACAAGCCATGGTGGTCAAGACCTGGGGCAGCTAGAGGTGAGGAAGCCACAGTCTCTGCCATGAGGAACTCAGCGTCTGCTGTGGGAGGCAGCACATCCATAGTGCAAACCCAGTGGATGAGGGCCACAGGATGTGTGAGGACTACGGAGGCCAGACGTGCAGGGGTGGAGGGGTTTACTTCTAGGGTAGGTGAGCTCAATTGGGAGACTGTAAAAGGTTATAGTATCACCATCTCCATGTCACCTTGCTCTTCACTTGACTTTGGTTTGAAATGAAGTTGCACCCCATGGGCTCTGGTTTTTGCAGACACGTGTCAGTCCTGCTGAAGCCCCACTTTCTACCTTTGCTCACCAAGCCTGCCCAAAGACTGCTGGGTGACTCAGAAGCACAGTGAGGATCCAACCCAATCAGGCATTTCCTGCTAAGACTCAGCCTTGCCTTCCTCTTCTCCTGGGTTCTATGGCCTCAGAGACTCAGCCGTGATGCCCCTGCACTCTCAATGTGGAGCAACACTGATGATGCCTCCAAAGAATGCTAGGTCCCTGCCCAGTTCTCCAAAGCCAAGCTTGTCCCTTCTGGAGGTGGGAGCCGGTAAGGGGGCACTTGGGGGTTGGTGATGTGGGGGGAGGCCAGGCCAGGTCTCTGGGCTCCTGCATCCAAGTGGGTCCCGTCCTTGTCTCTGAGGTTCACAGCTGGCTCCAGGAAAGTAACTCCTGCCAACCAAACGCATGGAGACGGAAACACCTGAATTAGAGTTTTACATATAAGCTGGGTGTAATGGGTTGGGAGAGACAAAATATTTGCACCTATTATCCAGAGCAGTCTTTTGCCTCTTATTAGGATTGAAAGAAACATATAGGCCAGGGGTATTTAAATATGGGCAGGGGTGGAGTGGGGGGTGGGCTCTGCTCTCAGTGGCTTGGCCAGGGCTAGAAGGAAATTTGGGCCCCAGTGGCCCATTCGCAGCAATCCTCAAGGAAGAAGCAAGATTTACGAGGTGAGGCTGCCTGGCCGCGTCTTCTGTCGGGAAAGGACTCCCTGCAGTATTTTCTAGTCTTGTCAATGCTGCATTTCATTTTAAATTGCAGCTGAAAGCAGATATTTTCCCTCTTGCCTATTACACCTCTTAATTTGTCTCTCCCTCTGCTGTTATTTGTCTCTATAAAGTGTTTTGCATGAAAGACCCACACAGCACAATGTTGCTTTGCCCTGAGTTAGTTTTAAGAGGAAGAGAAGACACAGAGAGACTTGGGTCCAATGAGGAAGGCGTTAGAGCCTTGGGGTGGGATGCACATGTGCCTGGGGGTATATGCTTGATGATTTGTACGTGTGCATGCTTTTGGAGGTATTTCTTGCCTGACAGACACTGTGGGTATGTGTATGCACATGTCAGTCTGTATGTGCGTATGTATATGCATGTATGTATACTAGTATATAATCATTAGGGTACCCATACCTAAAGTAAGTGTGTGTTTATGTCCAAATGCACAGCCATACACAACTCCCTGTGTGTATATGTATCTATGCATAGGAGCACACACATGCTCAGACACACAGACATCTAGGTACAGGTATCCCAGGTGACATGTGCAGTCCTCTGCCCACACACCCAGGGGTCCCTTTCTTTCCTTGCTCTCTCATGGCTCTACTTGCCCACCCAGGGGCCCTGACCCGGTTTTGGGTTGTGGGAAGTCAGGGCAGTGGTCTGCAGAGGGCCATGGAACACTGCCGTGGCCCGGTCCAGCAGCAGCCACAGCTTCCTGGCTTTGCTCCAGCCACACATCCCTTACCGGCGACCACAGAAGTCCCCCGCAGCTCCCACAGAAGCTCTGGGTCCTCTGCGCAGCCCTCAGGGGCGCGGACCACCAGCTCCTTCCAATCCCGGGCAGGTACTGAAGGCGTGAGAAAGGTCACTCAGCGACGGGCAGAGCCCTTCCGACTAGCCCCGTCCCCTGTCCCCTCTGTGTGAGAAGCGACCAGAGTCCGCGGGCGGGGGATGCGGGGGCGGGGGTCTTGGTTTCTCCCAGTCCAGCGAACGCTGGACAGTAACCAATGGGCGACTGTGGCCCAACGGGGGATCCCTCCGAGGCAGCCAATGACCTCGCTCCACTCTCCTCCCCCGCCCTCGCCAGCCCCGCGCAGCTGGACCATTGGTGCTGGTGGGATGAGGGGGGAGTGTGTGCGGCGCTGGCCTTTTGAGGGAGGAGGCGTGGCTTGGGGTGCCGTCTGCTCTCCCCACCCTCGCTCAGCCCCCGCACCTCCTACGCCCAGGCGCGAGGCCATTGGCCTGGCTGCGGCGCCGCGGGCGAGGTGGTCCGCGGGGCGCGCGCCGGTGGGCGTGCCCGGAGGGCGTGGCCCGGCGGGGGGCGGGGCGGCGGGAGCTGTCGCAGTGCAAGCCCGAGCGGGCGGTGGCGGCGGCGGCGGCGGCGTCCGGGCGGGTGTGCGCGCGTGTGGAGCGCAGGCTCGGCAGCGGCGGCGGCTGAGCCTGCAGCGGCGGCCGCGGCCCGTCTGGAGCGGCCGCTGCGAGAACGCCAGCTGCAGCGGGGGAGGCGCAGCCTTGGCTGCGCGCTCCGTGGAGCCGGCGGGGGCCGGGAACAGGTGATCCCAGCGGGAGCCCCAAGCCTTGTCGAGTTGGCGGGGCGGGAACCGCTCTCCCGGGCGCAGCTGCAGGCGCTCAGCCGCGACTCGTCGCGGACGGCGCGGGGCTCCGGACTCGGACTGGGGTTCGAGCATCCCTCGGCTCCTTGTCCCTGCAGGCTCGGAAGTGCTTGCTCCCGCTCCCCGGCCTCTCCCCGCTTCCCGGCGCCCGCTCCGCGGCGGAGCAAAGTTGTGGACGTGTCCCGATATCCGAGCGAGGACGTTGTCGCGACCCGGCCGGGTGGGCGCCCTCTCCAAGCAGTGCTGACACGCCAGCCCCGCCACCGCCTGGCCCCCCGAGCCGGCTGCTCTGGAAACTGCTTCTGAGGCGGAAACTTTGGGCACCGACGGGCGCGGGAGGGAGGCCGAGGGGCTGAGGGCGGTTCGGCGCGGGGAAACGAGGACGCTGCCCGGTCCGGCCTGCGAGCGCCCCTCGGCGCCGACAGCCTTGGCGCGGCGGACGGCATGTGACGGCCCCGGCGGCGGCCGCAGCGCGGGAAGGCGCGGGCCCGGGCCGCTGCCGGGAGGGGCTGCGCGGCGGCCGGAGGAAGGGCTGCAGTGCGCGACCCGCCGCTGCGGGCCCGGGCCCTGAGCAGTGCAGTGCAGCCCGGCTCGCCCGGGGCCCGCGGAGGCTGCTGCGCCCCCGCCTCGTTGCGGGAGGTCTCGCCCCAAACTCCCTGAACTTCAAGGGGGCGCAGTCCCCGAAACGGCGGAACTCTCGCGGTTGGCAGCCCTGCCCCCGGCGGCGCCCCTCGACGCCCTCCTCTCGCCGAGTCCCCGGCTGACAAGTGCCTGGACCCCGAAGGCCTCGGGGGTCCCAGACGGAGCTGACCTCCCCCAGCCCCGTTCCAGGCCACGATGCTCATGAGGAAAGTGCCCGGTTTCGTCCCGGCCTCCCCGTGGGGGCTGCGGCTGCCGCAGAAGTTCCTCTTCCTTCTCTTCCTCTCTGGCCTCGTAACCCTGTGCTTCGGGGCTCTCTTCCTGCTGCCCCACTCCTCTCGCCTTAAGCGCCTCTTTCTGGCCCCCCGGGCCCAGCATACCGGCCTGGAGGTGGTGGCCGAAGTCGAGCAGGAGCCTCCTCCCAATCCGGCGCCCGCCGCGCCGGCCCCGGGCGAGGACCACCCCAGTAGCTGGGCCGATCTACCCCGCAGGAAGGGGTGGCTGCGGCGCACCCGTCCCACCGGGCCCCGGGAGGAGGCCACGGCGGCCCGCGGCAACGGCATGACTGCCCCCAGGCCCCGGGAGAGAAGCGTCCCGTTTAGCTTTGACTTCAGCGCGTTCCGGAGCCGCCTCCGCCACCCGGTGCTGGGGACGAGACCCGACGAGAGTAAGGAGCCCCAGAGCCGAGTGCGAGCCCAACGGGAGAAAATCAAGGAGGTAAGGAGCCCCCATCCTCCTCTGCTCCAAAACAGTACCTCTCACCCCCCAAATATAAAACAAAAAAAACTCTAGTGCTTCCATCTATTTCCTCTGGCCAGATTCACTCGGTTCCTGGTCCACTCGAGGCCCTCCGCACAGGCTCTGAGCCCTCCTTTCTGCTCCCCAGCTTCTCATCCCATCCTCCCTGTGCACTTTCCACTACTGGGTTCAGGTAATCCTCCCCACCCCTGAGAGATGGCAACTGAGCCTATGGACCAACTTTTCCCCAGCCCCAGATTCTCATCTTCCCTGGCCAGTTCCCAGCCCCCTAGTGGGCTCAGGTCTCCACTCCTCTTTGAGAAGTTGCTGGTTGAGAGTGGAGCTGGGGTTTAACCGCTCTGCTTGCCACTGGCCACATTCCTTCTCACTGTGGCTCCTTAAGTCCCAACTTCCCTGAAACCTCTATAGAACCTGCTACCTGAAAACCCAGGATCTGGGGGTATTTGATGTTCTACACGTATTTTGTAGTCTAGCAAGCAACGTACAAACCAGAAGATATTGTGCATTCTTGCTGTTTCTGTTGAGCTTTGGAACAATTGTACATACCTGCATGTGATACAGGAAGGAATGACCAATGAGGTGGTGGAGATGTTATAGGACCTCTGAGGTTATTGGCTTAATGAAGTGGATCTTGGACTTGGGCTCTGTAGGGATTGTTCCAGGGAGGGGGTTAGAAGGATGACTTTGAGTCTGAGTCTTCTTAGTTGAAGTAAACAAAAACAAACACAGCCTCACTGTGGGCTTGAAGGTGGTTGCCAAGTCACCAGTGGTGACTATTCTGCTTGACCACTGTTAGAGCTGCCTCCCTGAGATTTGTGCCCAGCAAGGCAGAGGGGGCTGCAGTGACACCCCCAGGCCACAAGGGGGCTGTGGGCAAACTGTGGGCCAGGGTCTCCTCCCTAGAAAGGAGAGCATGTTCCCCCTTTCCTGCAGTCCGAGAAGGAAAGGACTGCCTCTCTTTGGACTTCTTGGGTTGCTGTGAAGGAGCCAGCAGGTTTGCCCTGATTTCCAAGGAGAGAAGATAGCAAGGGTCAGGACCTGCCCTGTGGAGACCTTCTCAGAGCCGGTGGAGAACTTGGTTGTCCCCTTCTCTGGTCCAGACTCCCCACCCCCCCCCCCCGCCACACACACACTTCTTATCTCTGCTGTTACTCAGCTATTCTGTGCTAAGCCCCATGGGAGACTTTTAACTAGCAATCACTAGTCATCTTGTAGAGTCAAGATAGGAAGCCTCAAAAAAGCTGAGTCCTTGTTATTTGTGTGTGTGCAAGTGTGCCCACCCATGCTCTCAGTTTCCAAATTCTTGGCAAAACCTCAAAGGTTAATTGAAGGCTGGACCTTGTGCTACCTAAGTGAGGGGCATCCATTTCTTCCCTTCCTGTTCAGGATCCTTCCCTTTCCACTGAATACCCACCTGGACCACATGCAGCTTCTGTCTCAAAGCTGCCTCTGAGCACACTATCGCTTTCTGTCCTTCTGGACCTCCTAGGAGGGCAGTAACCCCCACTGAAATTACATATAAACTGTATGCATGCGGTTTTCCTGGGATGTCCAGAGCTGTCATCAGATTTTCAAAAGGATCCCCGAAATGATTAAGAAATAACTACTGTCCTCAAAGGAGGTAGCTTTCTGCATTTGCATCTAGATGTCTAGAGTGGCAGAAAGGGTGGGCTGGCTGGTGGGAAACTTGGCTCTGCCCCACTGGGTAAAGACAACCTCCTTTGCCAGCAGAGGCTGTGGGTGGTGACCTGCAGTTGTGGCTGGGGGGTTGTTGAGAGGTGTGGAGACTCTGGGCTTTGCAGATAGGTGTAAAACAATATGAGGGGAAGAGGGCTATGCTGGATGCCAGTTGTCTGAATCTTTCTATCTGCCGGGCCGTGTCCCACCTGATGAGGAATGCATATGAGTATTGTGGAAGATGTCTTTATTTGCTTCTCATTTAAATTTGTATCTGTGATGTGCCCAGATAGAAATCTGCTTACATAAACCTGCAGGTAGTGTTCAGTGACCTCTCTCTTACTATCTTCTTTTAAAATAAAAATATTAATTTTTAATCAAGCAATTAAAAAACATTTTATTTTGAAATACTTTCAAACTTAACAGTTACAAAAATAATACAATCCCTGTATAGAGAATTCCAAGATATCCCTTCCTCCACCAGATACCCAGATTCACCAATTTTAACATTTTGCTACATTTGCCATATCATTTTATCAATATATCCATCTATCAATCCATTCATTTATCTATCCACCTATCTCTCTCTCAATCCATTTTCTGAACATTTAAGTGTAGTTGTATAATTGTGCTCCTTGAACACTTAATAGTGCCATGTACATTTCTTAAGAACAATGGTGTTCACTGTGTAACCACCTTAAGTGCAGTTATCAAGTTGAAGAAATTGACACTGATACAAAGCTTAGTCTATAGCCCAATTTTTTCAGATGTCCCAACAATGCCTTTTTGAACCTTCTCTCGTAACTTGTTAGGTCCCTTCAGGATCATTTATTGCATTTAATTGTCATTGTCTCTTTAGTGCTTTCTTTTTTAAATTCTGGGTACATATAAACAACATAAATTTTCCTATCTCAACCACTCCCAAGTATGCCATTTAATGGGATTAATCACATTCACAATGTTGTGCTGCTGTCACCACCTTCCATTACTTAAACCTTCCCATCTCCCCAAACAGAAGCCCTGTACCCATTATGCATTAACTCCCCATTCCTCCTGCCCCCTGCCCCTGGCAATCTGAACTCTAATTTCTGTCTCTATGACCCTCTGATATTTTCTTTGTAGTTACCATAGGGCTTATACTTAACATTCTAAATCTATAACAATTTCATTTGTTTTGATACCAAACCATGTTTTATTTTTTGACACATTATGTTCCTGTACCCCTTCATCCCCCCATATTTATGTAGTTCTTGTCATAAATTACATGTTTATACATTATGAGCCACAAACAAGTGGTTTATCGTTACATTTTATGTATTTGCTTTTAGATCCTGTAGGGAGTAAAATGTGGAGTTAGAAACCAAAAATACATTTATATTTACCTCGTCATTACCCTTTCTGGAGATATTTATTTCTTCATGCACCATGGATCTATTGTCTATAGCCCTTTCCTTTTACTCTGCAGAAATCTTTAGCATCTCTTGTAGGGCCAGTGGAGTGGTGACAAATCCCCTCAGCTTTTGTTTATCTGGAAATGTCTTAATCTCTCCCTCATTTTTTGAAATACATTTTTGCCAGACATAGAATGTTTGTTTGGTGATTTTTTGCTTTCAGCCCTCTAAAGATGTCATTCTCTTATTATCTTGAGCTCCTCCGATAGGAGGGGCTGGACTATATACACTGTTGCTTTTTGAAGCCTCTTATCTCTTCATGTGTCTTGAGTTTGAAAAATATGGGGCCGAGTTTGGCTTTCCTGTTAATGTAGAGTTACATTCCCTGGTGTCCCACCTGATGAGGAATGCATATGAGTATTGTGGAAGATGTCTTTATTTGCTTCTCATTTAAATTTCTATCTGTGTTGTGCCCAGGGTTAGATCATTTTAGAAATGTGCCTGTTTCCACAAAAGGGACTGTTTCTTTCCTCTCTGGTTTATTTCCAGACATGGATTGATTACACCCAAGGAGCAGAGGAACTAGCATCAGATAAAAAGGGCCCTTTTCTTATAAGATGAGGTTTCCAAAGTGAAAGTAAATGTCAAGAAAGAGTCAGAGAGGATGATAAATGAGAGTGTATGAAGAGTGGACACACAGGCTCTAGACTAACGCAGTATATTTATGAACGTTCCAGTTTGAGAGACGGACATGGGCACAGTTGTGTGCTGATAAGATGGGTTGAAGCTACGTATTCTGGGTGTATGCACATCAGAAAACAACCTGTCACTAGAACCCACTGCTTCTCATGTCATGATTTTGGGACTTTGGAGGAGGCAATGCAGTATGTGCCAGTTTGAAACTGTTATGTACCCCAGGAAAGACTATGATATTTAATGCAGTCTTGTGTGGGAAGACTTATGATGGGTGGGATCTTTTGATTAGGTTATTTCCATGGAGATGTGACCTACCCAACTGTGGGTGAGACCTTTTGATTAATTTCCTTGGAGGTGTGACCCTGCCCATTCAAGGTAGGTCTTGATTAGTTTGCTGGAGTCCTTAAGAAAGCTCACAGAGACAGAAACACAGAGAAGCTGATAGAGACATTTTGGAGAGAAGCTAAGATATGTAATCCAGTGTTTGCCCCCGGGAGAAGCAAGGAGGACTCAAAGAGTTGACACGGAGAGAGATGCTTAGAGAGAAAATGCCCAGAGATGTTTTGGAGACAGCCATTAGAACCAGACGTTTGGAGTTGCTAAGCTAAGAGATGGAGCCCAGAGTTTGTCCAGGAGAAGCTAAGTGAGAACCCACAGATGCTTTACAGAAGGTCACTGGAATCAGAAGCTGAAAGCAATGCAACCAGGAGCAAAGGACCAGCAGATGCCAGCTATGTGCTTTACCAGCTGCCAGAGGTGTTCCGGATGCCATTGGCCTTTCCTTGGTGAAGGCCACTGGAACATAGTGGAAGAGGGAGACCCAGAGAACACGGATTCAAGTTAAGGCTTATCCAGCAATAGTCCCACCTTGGGCAAGCCACCTCCTCTCCTTCCCAGACTTTATTTTTACCTTCTGTAAAATGGGGTGAAGAAGGGGGAAATAGTCTGATAATCCACATTCTTGCTTCCAACCTTGGTCTCCAAAGTGGACTGACTCTCTGGGTCAGGGACTCCTTAGCAGTTGAACTTGCCTTAGGTCCATGAAGTCAGGGACATGATGCTTTGTTGTTGTGTTGTTAGTCTTGATTATGTTCTCTGTTGTATATAGCATGTAGCCAAGAGTAGATGCTCAAATAGTTGATTGTTAGTTATACCTGTCACCCATATTGAACTTTGGAGATGGGATTGGAACAGTGACAGAATGTCAGCTTGGGATCATGAAGACTAAAGGGGTTGGCAAGAAAGCAAAGGGGTGACTACAGGAACATCTTGCTAGCAGTCTTCCCTTTTAGATCTAAGGATAATGTAGGAAACGGGGGGCCCTGGCCGTGGACGGCTTCTTAAGGATTCAAGTTCAAGCAGACTTTTCTCACTCATGACAAGAGTTGGAAATGTATAGCTTCTCAAGGTTACTTGCCTGTGAAAAGATCCAAACTCCGGAGTCCTAAATGATGCTTGGCTGCTGATCTGGGGAACCTCAGTTGTCCCTTCCAGCAAGGGGGACTTTTATGGAAATGAACCAAGCGTTCTGGGGCAGGGAGTACTACTGGTGTTGGGGTTACTCCTCTCCCATACAGTGATTTTGTGCAAGCTAAAGAAAGGGGCCCCCTTTTTCTGGGCAGATGTGTTTGACACTGGGCAGAAACCTGACTGGGTGAGGAGAACATGGCTTGGTTTTCATTCCCTTCCCCGTGTCCTCAGCCCAGCACCCTTATGCAGGGCAGAGTCTGACCACAATACATAGCAGTCCTGTTAAGAATCCATCCTGGGTTCACGTCCCTAGCCACTCCATCAACTCTGACCTTGGGGAAAATTCCTTTTTTTCACTGGGTCTCAGTCTTCATGGTAAAAAAAAAGAGGTTAGCATTTAGGGGTTTCTCTTCTCTCCCCCTGCTCCTACCTAGATCTGCCCAAGCACCTAGAGTAGGGACGGACACCTAGGATGAACTCAGATATTTGAATGAATGGCTGTAGTTGAGGTTGATGGTGGCAGAGGTTAAGCCTTCTCCTTGAGTGTACCCGGCTCAGTGAAGGGAGCTATGCTTGGGTTTTGCAGGGCTTGGCGGCTTCATGATCCGAGAGACCTGTTAGAAGTTACAGTAAGTTTCCAAGTTTAAGTCTGAATTGAAGGGAGTGGGGAGGAGGCACCGTGGGACAATGAGTTGCCCTGGAGTGCCCGTGACTTGGTAGAGAGTGGCCCAGCTCGTGCCCTCCAGGCCTGCTGTGTTAAGTCTCCAGAATATTGTTGTTATGATATGTGATGATGCCTGAATGTCATCTTGGCAAGTGATCTTTGCTCCCCATTAATGGGCTGGCTCATTAGTCATGTGTGGTTTCTCTGTGTATCTGATTTATTCTCACTGGTGCCAGGGACAGGTAGGAAAATTAAAAGGCTTTGTATTCTTTGTGGCATGTAAATCTGAGCCTGCAAGATGTTCAGGATAATTAATATCAGGTACACATCAGATTTAAATAGCTTTCCTACGAAGAGCTCTATTTGAGTTGCAAATCCATTGAAGACATCCTTTTTCCCCCCTTGTCCTTCAGTTTCTTTGCTTTCATTTCCCTTTTTTCCCGGTCCACAATATGTTTAAAATAGATGGGAAGACTGGGTTTTAATATCGGGATGTGTGCCTTGGAAGACACTTACATCCTAAGCCTAGCCACGAGCCTCATCCTTCTTCCTTAGAACTGAGTGCTGCAGGTGTAGAAAAGCTTAGAACTTGCCCCCACCAGGTGTACAGCTTAACATTCACACAGTTAGTTGGGTTTCTCTACTTTCATTTTGAGTTGCCATCATTTTGGGGAATTAGGTGCAGGTATACCAGGAGCAAATTGCTTCTCGGACCTCCATCCTTAACTCTGTCTTTAGCGTTAGAGCTAGAAACAAATAGAATGATGACTTTTGAAAGTCAGCTGCTTATTTCACAGTACAGTTAGCAAGGGGGGGGTGGTGGTGGTGGCGGTAGGCATATAGATTCCCTGGTGGTTTCCAGAGTGACTGATTTACATCTGAGCTCAAGAAATACCTTTTCTGTAGCTTTCCCCAAAGACTGATCCATTACTCTGCCAAAAATAAATATTGTGATGTATATTGTTCAAAGAAACTTACATCTTTTCTCTTATGGAAAAAAATAAATCAGGCTCGCAGGTTGTAGAGCCCCATGCAGGGAAGCTGTTGGAGAATCCTGGTGAGCACCTAGCTTTGTGGGTCTTGGCTCTGGCTTGGGGAAGGTGCCTGCTTCTGCATTCCATGTTGAGGCTGTGTTGGGAGCTTTAGGAAATTCTCTCTTCCTGCCTTGCTTTTGTTGGCCAGCTCAGGAATCCTTAGCAAAGGAGTGATGGACATAGGATTCAGGAGAGTAGTTACTCAGGTGAGTTGATGCGTATTTATCGCATGACTTTAAGATAGGAGGCACCGCGGAGTAGGAGGAGTGTCACAAACCTGTCATGAACCAAGGATTATTATGACTCCAGTTCTGTGACCTGTGGTCCAAAATGACCAGGCTCCCTTGGACAAGAAGACCGGGTTCTCAATTTCCCACCACCCTGTGGCCAAGGCCTTATGCACAAGTGTTTGCATAATTTGGGAGAAAGAACAAAACAGACTCTTAGCTCTAAATTTCCGTGGCAGATGATGGTAAGATGCCAAATTGGAGACCACTCAAGGAATTCTGAGGATCCAAGAGCCAAGTTGAAATGGTATCCTCTCCTCTTTCCTCCTTTGCCCCCCACCCTCCCCCACCCCCCCACTGGGAGCGGGGCTTGTCAATAGCTGAGGTAGCATGGTTCGGATTCCCTTAAATCCCAGAGTTGACATAGCTGAGATTGCTGTAAATCAAACCTGTTTTGGTGTCTCTACCCCAAAAGAGAGCAGAAATGACCGAGACCACAGCTACAGCCTCAGCCTCAGTGTGGTGGCCCAGTCATAGGTGTCTTCCCCTTTGAGAAGGCTGGTTTCTATGATTTGGGTTGAGAACTCCCCAGATGGGATAGGTAGGTGGTCAGAACAGCTCTTACATGGGGTTTCTTAGCTCTGATTCTTTAGTAATTAAAGGCAAAAGCCAGGACAGGTGTCTATTTTAGTGCAGTGCCTTTAGTAGTAACTTTCATAAAAGAAACTTTGGCATATTGATTAGTGCCCTCCTTAATAGATGAGTAATAATTGTGTCTTTATCTGGCATCCTCTGGGAGTAAACAGCTCTATGGGTGAACCTCCCAGAGAAACAGATTTCACCAAATGGCAGCCATTTTTAGTGGCTAGATAATAGGAGATTTTTCTCCCTTCCCTTCTGTGCTGGTTTGAATGTATTATATCTCCCCAAACTCCATTATCTTCGATGTAATCTTGTGTGGGCAAACGTATCAGTGTTGATTAGATTGTAGTTCTTTAAGTGTTTCCATGGAGATGTGACCCACCCAACTGAACACCTTCTTAAGCGCCATAATAAAGAGAAATCCTCCTTGTTGACTTGGTGGTCACTGTAATATGGTGTTCCAGTTTGCTAATGCTGCCGTTATACAGAATACCAGAAATGGGTGGGCTTTTATAAAGGGGGTTTACTTGGTTACACAGTTACAGTCTTAAGGCCATAAAGTGTCCAAGGTAAGGCATCAATAGGGTACCTTCATTGAAGGATGGTCATTGGCATCCCAGAAAACCTCTGTTAGCTGGGAAGGCACATGGCTGACATCCACTTGCTCCCAGGTTGTGTTTCAAAATGGTGTTCTCCAAAATGTTGCTCTTGGGGTGTTTTGTTCTCTCTTAGCTGCAGCTCCTCTTCAAAATGTCATTCTCAGTTGTTCTCCAAAATGTCCCTCACAGCTGCTCTGCCTCTGGGCCTGTGTGGCTCTTTTTAAAGTACTCCAGTGATCCAGTGAAGACCCACCCCGAATTCGTGGGGCAACACCTCCATAGAAATAATCCAATGAAAGGTCTTGCCCACAGTTGATTGAGTCACATCTCCATGGAAACACTGAACCAATAGGTTCCAACCTAATCAACACTAATAGGTGTGCCCCCACAAGATTGCATCAAAGAACATGGCTTTTTTCTGGAGGACATAATATATACAAACTGGTACATATGGCAATACCCTTGTATGTATAGGACTGTATGTATGTATACATATGTATGTATGACTGTATGTATAGGACTGTTTGCCTTTCAGTGTCTGTCCCTTGTGTTATTGTTTTTTTGCACAACAACCTTATGATGTAGGTGCTATTTATTTAGGTATAATTTATATACAGGGAAATGTACAGGTCTTAAAATATACAGTTTGCTGAGTTTTAACATATGCAGAAACCCATGTAACCCACATCCCTATCAAGATATGGAACATTTCCATCATCTCAGAAAGTTCTCTCTGCTCCTTCCCCCAACACCTCCCCCTCACCTTTGCCTCATTCCAACCACAGTTTTAATTTTTATTTCTATCATCAGAGATTGGTTTTGCCTGTTTTAGAAGTTCAAATAAGTGGAATAGTACATATATGCCCTCTTGTTCAAGGCTTCTTTTACTGAAGATAATATTTTTGAAATCCATCCATGTTGTGTCTATCAGTAGTTCATCATTTTAATTGCTGAGTTGTATTCCATTGTATGGATATACTACAATTTGTTTTTCAGTTCACCTGCTGTTGGACTTTTGGATTGGTTCTAGTTTGGGCTATTATACATAAAGCTGCTGTGAGCGTTTTATGGACAAGTTTTTGTATGGGCATATGTTTTTATTTTGTGTAAATATTTAGGAGTAGAAGCTCTGACTCGTGGGTTAAATGTATATTTAAATTTATAAGAAACTGTAAACACTTCCCCTAAGCAGTTAGACCATTTTATATCCCTGCTGGCAATGTGTGAGTCCTACATCCTTGCAAACACTTGGTATTGTCAAACTTTTTAATTTTAGCCATTCTATGTGGTTGTTCTGGTTTGCTAATGCTTGCCATTATGCAAAATACCAGAAGTGGATTGGCTTTTATAAAGGGGATTTATTAAGTTACAGATTTACAGTTCTGAGGCCATAAAAGTGTCCAAACTCAGGCATCAATAAGATGTTACCTTCACTGAAGAATGGCTAATGGTGTCCAGAGCACCTCTGTTACCTGGGAAGGCACGTGGCTGGTGTCTGCTGATTTTTTGCTCTGGGGTTCTGGTTTCAAAAATGGCTTTCTCCAAAATGTCTCTGGGCTTCTGTCTCTTAGTTTCTTCAGCTCCTGTGCATCTAAGCTTCGGGGGTCCTCTCTTAGTTTCTTCAGAGCAAAACCTAGGCTAGCATCTCCAAAAGTCTCCAAGTGTCAGCTCTTAGCTTCTCTCCAGAACATCCCACTCAGCTGCTCTGAGCTCCTTCTGTTTGTGAGCTCTCTTATAGGACGCCAGTGATTAAATCAAGACTCACCCTGAATGGGCGGGGTGCATATCTTCATGGAAATAATTTAATCAAATGTTTTGCCCACGGTTAACTGAGACACATTTCCATGGAAACACTCAATCAAAAGATTCCAACCTAATCAACACTAATACTTCTGCCCCCACAAGATTGCATTAAAGAATATGGCTTTTGGGGGCACACAATATATCCAAACTGGCACAGTGGTAAGCAGTGATATTTCATTGTGGTTTTCATTTGTAGTTCCTTCATAACTAATGATATGAAGCAACTTTTCTTGTGCCTGTTTGCCATTTGTATATCGTCCTTTGAAGTGCCTAGATCAAATCTTTTGCCACCCTCCTATCCTTTTTAAAATTGGGTTGTTTATCATCTTACTGAGTTGTAGGAATTCTTTATATATTCTGGCAAGTCCTTTATCAGATACATGTAACACAAATACATATGCTCCCAGTCTGTGACTTGTTTTTTCGTTTTCTTAATGGTGCTGTTTAAAGAGCAGAAGCTTTTAATTTTGATGAAATCCAATATATCAACATTTTCTTTTGTGGTTAGTGCTTTCCGTGTCCATTCTGAAAAATCTTTGTCCACTCCAAGTTATGAAGATAGTCTCCTTTTTAATTTCAGAAGCATTATAGTTTTAATTTTTACATTTAGGATCCTTAGGATATGCTATTTATATAAGCATGTTGTCTGTGACTAAAGACAGTTTTACTTTGTCCTTTCCAATTTGTGTGCCTCATTTCTTTTTCTTGCTTCAGTGCACTGGCCAGGACTTTCAGTATAATACTGACTAGGAGAGGTGAGAACAGATGTCTTTGCCTTGTTTCTGATCTCAAGGGAAAAGCAGTCAATCTTTCACCATTAAGTATGATGTTAGCTCTATGTTTTTTGTAGATGCCTTTTGTGAGGTAAAGAAGTTCCTGCCTATTCCTAGTTTACTGAGAGTTTTTATTAGGAGTGGGATCAAGTTTTGTCAAATGCTTTTTCTGCATCTACTGAGATGATTATATGCATCTCCTCTTTAATTCTATTAATATGGTGCATCATACTGAATTTGTTTTTTGAAACAGTGTTAAATCACTTGCATTGATTTCCTAATATTTTGTTAAGGATTTTTGCATCTATGTTCATGAGGGATATTGGGTTGTAGTTTTCTCATAAAGCCTTTGTCTGTTTTTTGGTATCAGAGTTATGCTAACCTTATAAAATGAGCTGAAAAGTTTTTCCTTCTGTTTTTTGAGAGAGTTTGTGTGACACTGATATTATCTCTTTCTTAAATGTTTGATACAATTCACCATTAAAACCATCCGGGTTTAGAGGGGTGTGTGTGTATGTGTGTGTCTCTGTGTGTGTGTAAAGTTTTAAATGATGAGTTTAATTTCTTTAACAGATACAGACTATTCAGAATTTCTATTTCTTATGTATGTTTTGTCAATTTATCTTTCAAGGAATTTTCCTGTTTCACTGAAGTTGTAGAATTTATTGGAGTAAAATTATTCCTAAGATTCTCATTGTCATTTTAATGTTTGTGGGATCTGTAATTGTGTCCCCTCTTTCTTCCTGATATTGGTAATTGCTTTCTTGGTTTCCTTGTTGAAACTAGTCCAGCTAGTAGTTTACCAATTTTATTGGTCTTTTCAAGCAATAAACTTTTGGTTTTATCTTTTTATATCCATTTTAAAATTTCATTGAAATTTCACTCTTTTCTTTATTTCCTTCCATGTCAGACTTAATTCACTCTCTTCTAGCTTCTTTAGGGTAGAAGCTCAGATAATTGATTTTGGATTTTTATTATTTTCTAGATAATCCCTTTTATTGACTTATAACTAAATTCCTTTGTGCTCAGAGAACATACTTTGCTTTTTGTCCTTTGAAACATGAGAACTGTTTTATGGCTCACTGTGTGGTCCATATTGGCACATACATCCATTTACATTTAATATAATGTTTATATAGCTGTGCTTAAATCTATGTGCACTTAAAGAAAGTGTTGGGTGTAGTGCTCTGTAAATGTCATTCATCAGAGAGGTTGATAGCATTGTCTGAATACTCGGTACTTTTACTGAATTTTTTTCCTACTTATTCAATCCATCACTGAGAGATGAATGTTGAAATCTCCAACTATAATTGTGGATTTGTGCCACTTTTCTCTTTAGCTATATCAGTTTTTGCTTCATATGTTTATGTTTCTAATATTAGGTATATAACATCTAGGATTATTTTAAGTTCTTGTTGAATTGACACTTAACATTATAAATATAAGTCTTCATCTCTGATAAAGATGCTTTGTCTTAAAGTTTAGTATGTCTGATTCATATAACCTCTCCGGCTTTCTCATGATTAATGTTTGCATGGTATAAACTTTTCCATTCTTTTAAACTATCTGTATCTTTGTATTTAAAGTACAACTCTCGTAAACAGCAAATAACTGGGTCTTGCTTTTTTATCTTGTCTGTCAATCTCTGCCTTTTAATTAGTATATAGTCCATTTACATTTAATATAATGTTTATATAGCTGTGCTTAAATCTATCATGTAGCAGCTTGATTTTTATTAGTCCCATATATCCTTTGTTTCTTTTTTCCTTTTACTGTCTGCTTTTGGATTAATCAAATATTTATGATTCTACTTTATCTTATCTATTGCCTTTTTAGTTATAGTCTGTTTCTGTTTTTGTTTTTAGTGGTTGCTGTAAGGATTAGAATTTTCATCCTTGTCTTGTCACAATACCTTGAAACAATGCATCATTTCATATATGATTTCAGGCCATTAACAATGACATAATTCCATTTACCCACACCATCTTCATTCTATTGTTGTCACATACTTTGCTTCTACATATATTATAAATCTCATAATTCATATGTATATTTTTGCTTTAATCATTCAGTTGTCTTAAGGAAATTAATTAATTAACATCTTTTATTTATCTACGTACTTAACATTTCTAGTTAAGTATGCCTGAGTTTCAGTCTGGTATCATTTCCCTTCAACCTGAAAAACTGCTCTTAACATTTCTTGTAGTGTAGGGTCTGCTGTTTACAAATTATTGTGGCTTTTTTAAAATCTGAAAACATCTCTATTTTACTTTCTTTTTCAAAGAATATTTTTTGCAGGGTAAAAATTCTAAGTTGACTGTTATGCTGGTTTGGATATATTATATCCCCCAGAAAAGCCATGTTCTTTAATGGACTCTTGTGGGTGCAGACTTATTAGTTTTTTTATTAAAGGTGGAAACTTTTGATAGAATGTTTTCATGGAGATGGGACCTACTCAACTGTTGGGTGAGAACTCTGATCAAATTATTTCCATGGAGGTGTGAGTGGCACCCATTCAGGGTGGGTCTTGATTAGTTCACTGGAGTATTTAAGAGAGAAGAGAAGAGCCGACACAGACCTTGATGCCCAGAGACACTTGGAGATGCAGACAGAAGAACATTTGCAGATGCTAAGGTGAGAGATGAAGCCCAGAGTTTGCCCTGGAGAAGCTAAGAGAGGACCCCCAGATGCTTAGAGAGAAATGCCCTGGGAGAAAGAAGAAAGGAAACACAGGAGCTGAGAGAGAAGAGCAAAGACGGAAGCCCAGAGACATTTTGGAGAACGCCATTTCAAAAAACAACCTGGAAGCAAAGGACCAGCAGACACCAGCCACATGCCTTCCCAGCTGACAGAGGTGTTCTGGATGCCATCGGCCTTTCTTCAGTGAAGGTATCATCTTGTTGATGCCTTGGTCTGGACACTTTTATGGACTTAGAACTGTAACTTTGTAACCTGCTAAATCCCCTTTATAAAAGCCAAGCCTTTTCTGGCATTTTGTGTAACAGCAGCATTAGCAAACCAGAACAACTGTTTTTTGTTTTTATTTTTTTACACTAGAGATGTCATTCCATTGTCCTGTTAGTTTGCATTGTTTCTGATAAGACGTCAAAAGCTTTTCTTCTACATCCTCCCATTGGGTGCTTTTAAGATTTTCTTCATATCTTAGGTTTTCAGCAATTTGACCATGCTATGCCTAGGTGTGGTTGTCTTTATTTATTCTGCTGGGTTTCATTGAGTTTCTTGTGTCTGTGGATTGATATTTTTCATCAAGTTTGGAAAATTTGGGGCCCATATTTCTTCAAATTTCTGCCCCAGTCTATTGCTTCTTCTTTTAGAATTCCAATTACATATATGTTAGATTGCTTGATAATGTCCAAGAGGTCACTGAGTCTCTGTTAATTTTCTCTTCAGTCTTTCTTTCTGTGCTCTGGTGTGTGTGCTGGTTTGAATGTATTATGTCCCCCAGAAAAATCCATATTCTTTGATGCAATCTTGTAGGGCAGACATATTAGTGAGGATTAAGTTGGAACGTTTGGATTAGGTTGTTTGCATGGAAATGTGCCCCACCCAGCTGTAGGTGATAACTCTGATAAGATAATTTCCATGGAGGCATGGCCCCACCCATTCAGGGTGGACCTTGATCAGTGGAGCCATGTAAATGAGCTGACAAACAGAAGGAACTCAGTGCAGCTGAGAGTGACCTTTTGAAGAGGAGCTACAGCCAAGAGGGACACTTTGAAGAATGCACTGGAACTGAGAGAGGAGCTTCAGCTTATAGAGACATTTTGGAGATAGCCTTTGAAAGCAGACTCTTGCTCCGGAGAAGCTAAGAGAGGATAAATACCCCAAGTGCAAAGAGTGACATTTTGAAGAGGAGCTGTGGCCTAGAGAGGAACGCCCTGGGAGAAAGCCATTTTGAAACCAGAACTTGGAGCAGACACCAGCCACTTGCCTTCCCAGCTAACAGAGGTTTTCCGGACACCATCGGCCATCCTCCAGTGAAGGTACCCTTTGTTGATGGACACTTTATGGCCTTAAGACTGTAACTTTGTAACTAAATAAACCCCCTTTTATAAAAGCCAATCCATTTCTAGTGTTTTGTGTACTGGCAGCATTAGCAAACTGGAACAATGTGAATAAACTATATTAACCTATCTTGAAGTCCATTGATCTTTTCTTCTGCAGTATTCAATCTGATGTTAGTCCCACCCAGTGTTTTTGTTGTTGTTGTGTATTGCAGGTACTTTTTATTTCTACAATTTACATTTGGATCTTTTTATTGTTTTTGTTTCACTGATATTTCCCTTCTGTTCATTCGCTTCCATCTTTTCCTTTAAACCTAAAACACGTTTATAATAGATTTTTAAGAATTCTTTGCTACTTCTAACATCTGTGTCATCATTGGATCTGTTTGTATTGACTGTTTTTTCTCCTGGGAATGGATCACATTTTCCTGTGCTGCACCTTGTAGATACTAGTTTTTTTTTTGAGATTCTGGATTCATCTGCTTTTAGCAGTTCCCCCACCCTCGTGAAGCTATGACTTCTTGCAGCTGTCAGGATACCTGCCTCTGTCTGCTTTATTCTCTATTCTTCCTATCTTGCTATATTCTAACCTGCAGTTGGCCAGGAAACCATTTAATCTAGCTTGTGGGCATTATAAGAAAAGTATAAATAAATAGAGTTTGAGTAGATCTCTGAAGACTCCTGAATCAAGTGCATGAACTTTAATGCACAGATTTTAGCATAGTTGAGCTATTTAAAGACTCATTTATTTTTTGTACTGGGTGTTGGCCAGTAAAATGTAACTTGGTGTCAAAACTATGTCCTGAATGGAGGAAACAGTTCTCGAAAGGGCTTCTAATTTCTGGCTGCTGTCATCTTAAATTATTTGTGTATTTTTTGCTCATTGGCTTTTAGGGGTTGGAAGAAATATTGGTAGATGTGGTGTTCCAGCAGCCTCCATTAGTGCTACTTTCCTCAGAATTTTATAATCTATCAAATATTTACTCTGGACTCCTTACCTTGAGTCTAACGACTACTTTTAAAACTTGGTCTGTAAATCTCTGCATTAAAAAAATAAGCTGTTCATGTAGGCTGTAATTTCCTGAATTACTAATCATAGGAAATCTAAATATACATGGCTGAAGGAATTTCCAAAGTGCGTTCTGTGTGATCTGATCTCTTACCCCCCTCATTCGGGAAAGTTCAGTATGAAGTAAAAGTAGTACCTTATTGTAAAGGCTGCCTTTAATTCCGCTGGTCTCATTGCATAAGTCTCTTGTTTAGGTCCCCTACCTCCGTCCCGCCCTGCCAAATCCGCTCCTGGAATGAGCTCTTCAGAGGTTAAATCTAAACTTTGCCAAATAAATGCTGATCTCCTGGGAAGACATTTCAGCACCTTTTTTGTTTTTCTGCACTTGTGTTTTCGACTTAAATCAGTGAATCTTCCCCCTTAACAGCTCCTCCAGAAACCATTCTCCATGTCTGTCACATCCCTTACGGAGCTATGGAGGAGTCTTGGTTTTTAATTATAAGAATCAATGGGAAAAGAAGACTTTAGTTTCTTGCTTTCAGAACTGGACCTTTTACAGAACAGCCTATAAAAAGAATCAATTTTCCTACTTCAGAGTGTAAGGAAACCCTTTATAGAGAAAGGTTCACGCTTTGGCAGGAAGATAGCATTCAGTCTAGAGACTTCTCCAGCAGCTTCAGAGAGGAGCCTTCTGGGTGTCTAATTATATAAGGGGCAGAAATCTCACAGCGATGGCCTCGCAGAGATGGCATTATGTAGCAGCCTCCCTTAGCATCATCCTAGAATATCTCTGTCTGATGATTGATCCTTGAGAAGCTAAGGATGGTACCAGAGTGGTATCAATCCAAATGGAGCTGAGGGAGAAAAACAATCTCAGATATTTCCTGAGATTAGGCATTCGATTAGATTAAAGCATAATAAGATTCTCTGTGCTCTCAGTAAAGTGCTCTTAAATTTGGTACCAGCGAGAGCAGGATTCCAGCATGTTAGTCCTGGAATTTGATGTCTTCTTGTTAGAAAAGAAGTTTCTGGTTCTGTAGCCTCAGTGTCTCCTGTCGTCTTTTAAATGTTAAGGCTCTCCAGGGGGGTCTGCTTTGAAAGGGGTTGGAGGAGGGGACTGGGCTGGAATGGTATGTCTTAGTACAGTCCTAGCATCCCACTAAGGGCTTAGCTGATCCCACAGCAGTCCTGTGGCACACAGGGCAAGGACTGTAATCCCATTTACAGATGAAAAAATGAAGACTCGGAAAAGAGAAGCGAACTGCTCAAGGTCCCACCAGTTTAAATTGTGACACACGGACTTAAACTTCTCCTGACGTCTAGATTGACCTTCTTTCTATTACATCATCTCAAGGCTGATGAGTGACAATTTAGAGGAAGAGTTTTCATGTTGGGATGGACTAAAGTGGAAATTATTATAGTCTTGGTAGGTATCCAAAAGAACTTACCTTGTGAATCTCTAGAACAGCAATTCTAACCTTTATTGCAGAAGGAATTGCCTGGGGTGGGGGGTGGTTTAGGGATACTTATGCCTGCCTTCCTTGCCTGGACATTCTGATTTAATTTGTCTGGGAGGAGGAGTGTCCCCTGGGCATTGGGCTATTTTAAAATTTCCCAGGTGATTCTAATGGGCAGCCGTGCTTTAGAACTCACCTAGAATGTGTCTCCCCTCTGGCTATATTTCCCTTTTACCCACTTATGATAGAGGTTGGAGATCGTCGATATTTTTTAGGACCCAGACCAGAGTTAGGTAAGAAAAAAATGGGCTGGGGGAAAAAGTCTCAGTTAAAACTGAAATTTCCAGAGTTAAGAGCACAAGCTGTTAGCATTATCAAGAAAAGCTGTGACTTTATTAAAACTTTAAGAAAAATATTGAAAGCATCAACTATCTGTTGAGCCTCAGTTATTCAAAACGAACGGAAGGAAATGCAGAGATGACCCTCTGACATTAAGGAATTTTATCATCTAATATTGCCATGTGCCTGAATCACTTCTTACCACATAGAGGTACATAGTGGTAAGGAAACATTGGTGAACTGCATAAATATTTGCCTGTCCCATCTAGATCTTTTCTGGGGCAGCAGGCAGGACATAAACATCTGAAATGAAAATATTTGCTTGTCCAGAAGTATTTGCTTCCCAAAAGGCCATCACCCTCCTTCCTGTGACTCTCTGCTGATTTCCAGTCAACAGAGCGGCCTTTTCACATTGCCCTTTGGCAACACGGAGATCCTGAGGGTCAGCAGAACAGATTGTTATCTATATAATCCAGTAACTGATACTGATACTCAGGAAAAATGAGAAGTGAAAGAAGCATTGAAGAAGTAAAAGAACCAAACCCAGTCCCAGGTGTTCAGATTCCACTGCAGTGTTACTCTGATATTTCATATGTCATCTCTGCCGAGCCAGATGCTGATTTAACCTGGGAATTACTGTCGGAATTGGTCAGATCAAATCTATCCAGGCCACCTATGGTGGACGCTGCAGGGGTGAGAATGTGCTAAATATTAGTGTGGGTGTCCCGCAAATAGCTTTGTTTCTAGGCAAGAAACTTATGAATTCTCAACCTTTGTCAAGTTGCAATCTTTCGTGTATAAAACACGTCCTATTTGTCCCAGACTTATTTTGTTCAGGCTTCACGGGGTAGACGTTTAGCCTAGGAACAGTAATGGAGAGTCAGGCTTCAGAGAAGAAATTTCCTTCTGTTGTTAAATCTTATGTTAAACTGAGCTTACTCAGAGGCCTGTGTCTGCAGAAAGCAGTGACGGGGATGGAGCTTGGCAGATGGCTGTAGCTAGAGAGCTGTGTGGTTGTGGTTTCCTGGAGGCCTGTGTGGGGAGATGATTGTTTGTATATTGGTTTTCATTTATATGTTGGTCTTATTTTCATCTTCCTGAGATACCCAGATGCTATGGTGATAGATTGATTGGAAACGACTCATTTGTCAGGGATATGTGGGGGGTTCAGGTTTCCTTCTAATGTGCAGTGGAGTCTAAAATGTTTAATTAGATGCTGAGGCATTTCTGTGCAAGTCCATCTCTGCCAGTTCTCCTGGTTGGATGTCATTCCCTGGATTTAAGAGGGACCATGGGTTTTCTGTGTTCAGCCTCCTCTCCCCTCATTTGTTTCAATACATTCTCAGTCTCACCCTCTTTTGGCCGCTACTTTTTCATATCGTTTTTGTTCTGGAAGTTGCCTTTATGTGCGTGCTGGAGTTTGCAGGGCTGAATTGTGTTGGAAATCCAGTTGTCAAACAGGTCCAAACCAGACCTTATGAAATAATGTAGCTGAACTAATATGCAGTGAGAGGAATACTAACTACTGGTGCTTATCTGTTTTGTTCTAGTTGAACTTTTCTAGGGAACTTGCTTTGCTCTTACTGGGTGCCAGGCAAAGCCCTGGATGCAACAGATGTAAGAGTGAGACTCCAGCCTTCATGGAGCAGAGCATGTAGTTAGGAGGAGATAGGTGTGCAATCATGTAACACCACACAACAACACGCAACACCTTGTACCAATCACGCAACACCATGTACCAATCATGCAACACCATGGATGTGCCCAAATAGGGTGTGAACAAAGGACTTGGTAGTCACCTCGAGATGATGTGAGCCGTGGGCTTGAGGGATGTATTTCCTCAGACATGGAAAATACAAGGGTGGTGTGTTTGCAGAATAGCAAGAAGCTCCATGTACAGGATCTTGGCAGGTGTCATAGGGGTGGACATGGGATGGCAAAGGAGTAACTGGGGAATGGAGAAATCTGGGAGGGGCAGAATAATTTAATTCTAGACATTTTAAAAATGGGATGCTTGTGAAAGCTAGGTGGACATATCTAATGGGTCATTGGGAATATGGGTTTGGAACGGGTAGGGTGATGGTACAGGAGATACAGATTTAGAAATCATGGCACAGTGTGCTGGAGGTTGATGGTTTGAGTGAAAAGTCATTTGAGGAAAACCTAGACTGAAAGGCAGAAGGGTCAGAGCCTTTGGAAGTACCAATGTTTTAAAGAAGAACCAGAGATTTGGGGGGAAGGCAGAGTCAGGAGGCAGAGGGACCACGAGAGTCAGGTGCAGCCTCCTTTTTCCTTTCACGAAGCTGGTTCTGCCACGACTGGTTGCCCACTGAGCCCTTGGGCATCTCTTGGCTTCGTGCCGGGGTTCCAGCCCCTGCCCTTGGTTTCCTCTCCTCCTCTTTCCCTTCCCTAGCTTACTGAGGGCTGTTTTCACTGGTCACAGCCCCCTAAGCTGTCCTTCTGTGCCTGCATCGAGTGCTGGAGAGTTTGTTTCTCCCCTTCATTTTCTGACGGTGTGTCAGCATCATCATTTGGTCTCTGCTGAGAAAAGCTGGGTGCTCTGAGCTGTCTGTTGGCTTCCCACGGAGAGCCAAGAGCCAACCCAGGGAGTGTTAAGTGACTCCTCTCCTGGTCTGTTGCTGAGTGAGCCCCGCACCATGGCTTGCTCCTTAACCCAGCAGAACACTCACAGCAACCCCCATCTCCTTTCAGGAAATGGGATGTGTCCATATCTGGCCCGGCACACACCAAAGATTCACAGGTTAGCTCCTTCAGCAGTGAAAGAGGGGCCACCGTGGCCGGAGAGGGCACAGTTTCATCTTCATTGCAGTCGAGGAAAGGAAGAAACTGTAGAGGAGAGAAGATGCAGTTTGTCTTTTCCTAGTGACCACAAGCTGGCAGTGGCCAGATACCACTACATGCTCAGTTTGTGGCTGGAATTCTTCGCTGAATTATAGTATTCTCTTGAAACCAAGCCCACAACCATGACAGGCAGGGTCATTTGGCAAAGTCCCTACTGAAATTGCCATCTAAAGAATGTCTGCATGGCATTCCCATCTGGCCACCTTTCCAGATTTTCTACTGATATCTGAGCCCTCTACAGGGAGGCAAAAGCTGCCCTGCTTCCCGGCCCCAGCCCAGGTTTGAAGACAGGGCTCCTCAGCGGGACTTTACGAAGTCTGGAAGAAACAGCAGCCCCCATCTTGTGCTACCAGGTAGTCTTGGCTTTTTCTACCTTGCCCAAAAGTGGTTTGGGCCTCTGGAGTTTGAATATTTGGGTCTGCTTGTCCCCATGGGGTAACAGGTGCCACAAGACCAGTCCTAGGCAATTCCAGTGTATCACGGCAGAGCTGAAGAGAGTGTAAGAGCCTGTGACTCTGTCTCCCATGGTCGCTTTGTTTTCAGCAGCCAGCGCTGGTCTGCTCGGCCTCCTCAGAGAGATGCTGAAAGTAAAACCAGTTCCTGATCCTTCATCCATGCCCGTCCTTGCAGGTTTTATGTTAGCAGATGACCTTGCAGCTGTCTTGCCAGTGAAGTTGGAAAGCACAAGAATTCCTGACCCTGTCCCCATGTGCAGTGCTGCCTTCCTGCTGGGCCAGGACCCGGCTGCCCAGAGCCAACCCTCCCTCCCCAGCCAGGATTCTTGTATTAGCAGAGTCTGCAGAGGTGCTGGGTGGCACTGAGGAGCTGGTAGGACTGCTGGCTTTTGGGAGTGGCATGTGCCAGCCCCACATGTTACATGTAACAGCAGAGTCGTCTGGAGTGAGCATCAGTGTCAGTGAGCGTCTTCAGGGTGGTTGAGCCTCTCGGGTTTGGTGGGAGTGTGTGATCAGAAGTCTAATGGGCCCGGGACTTGGCGGTGGGGGGCAGCATGGTGGGCTTGGGCTGGTCCAGGGGATGCCTATGGGTGTGGGGTGCTGGGCCCTGAACCTGGATGCTGGCAGACAGATTACAAAACAGGACAAGGAGCAGGCCCAAGCCCAGCCCACAGATTAGGCTGATGGGTCGATGGGGGCCGCTTCTCTAGGCTCTGGTACGGAGGTGCCATGTCTCAACTCCAAGCAAAGACCGTCTCCTGAGGTTGAGGCTACTGATTATTTCCTACCTGGAATTAGGTTCTGAAGTCAGCATGTGAGGTGAAGTCACAGTTCATCAAAACTACCCTTGAAAGCCTCTCTTTGCCAGAACCCAGGCCCTTGAAACCTCAAAAGCCAAGGTTTAGCTTGTTTGGTTTGCTTTTCAGCTGTGGCTTTTCCTTCCTTGGGGACAGTGGAGGCCAAGGTGTGGTTGAGTGGAGAAGAGTAATAGGGAGAAGGAAGAGACTGAGGGTGGGTGGAAAAAGGAAGATTTGAATATGTGTGAATTGAATGTGCCTGTGATAGGACTCCACAGGCCTTCTGGCCACTGTGCTGACAGCTCAGGACCCTCTGTGGGGGTCGGGGAGGACCAGAAAGGCTGACATCAGAGCCTGTGGGCTGAGGCAGGTGCTTCGGGGCTGTCCTCTTGCCCTGCTCTACCAGCTCATGGGGAGACCTGGAGGCAGGCCACTGTCAAATCACAGCAGCCCCAACTTGGAGCAAGCAGTGTGGGGGGAGGCACCTGTCGCTGCACCCCAGCTAGGAACCCCGCCTGCATCTGGCAAGGCCTCCCTGGGTGTGCACGGGCCAAGCCCATGCCACATTATGAACAATGTTAGCATTTAATAGTGATGCTTATACATCTGCTACCCTCTTGCAGCATCTGGCAATCAGGAAGCAGAGTTCCAGTTTATAGATTGGGGCTTAGAAAAAGAGCGGTTTTCAAGTTTCCATGATTAGGAAGAGAGAGAACTAGGATGCAAACCTGGGACTTCTGGCTCCAGATACATTCTTTTTATTGTGTTCTACTTCTCAGGAAGCTGTCTGATACTGGTGCTAATCTTTTCTGATGCTCTCTTTGTTAGAGCAGATGATCATCTTGGTGTCATGAGAAGTGACGAATCTGGGGAAGTATTGGGATCATGTTTGATTCTTGTGTGGGCAGCTTACTCTCTCCCCAGCCTCCTCTCAAATGTTAGATGAATCTGTTTTCCCCGGCAGAGTGAGGCTATCTTGGTCCCTGGCTTGCCCTTCTATGTCTACACCCCTTTCCCAAAGAGACAAAGCTCACCTGATTTTCAGGTTGAACCTCATTTCTGATGAGGCACAGTTAGCAGCCTTGGCTTTCAGCAACTGCTGAACTCTACTCGAGGGCAATATTCAATTATAAAAATCTATTTCTCTTGCCACATTCAAAAAGTCTCCTAATGTGCCTTTGTGCTCACACACATTTAGTGACACATCACTAAATGTGTATGTGGTTGCCATGGGAATGCCTCTCTTCTCACATGGCATTCCAAGAGCAAAAGGAAGGGAAGTTTTCTTTGTAAAGAGAAGCAGAGCAGAACTTGGCTAATTGTCATCACACTAATCCCCAAACTGTCATTCTTGCCCGACTACCTGTCTCCTACTTCCTGTCAATGACTTAACAGTGGAAGCCAAATCAGCATGCACCACTGCGTCTCTTACATTTCCTTAGGAATTTCACAAGCGTTGTTCTTAACCCCTATGCCAGGCACATACCAGGAAGGGCCTCAACTACCCTTGAAAGCCTCTCCTTGCCAAAACTCTTAATTTGAGTTTTCCCATAGAAGCTTAGAAAGCATACCTTACTGGACCATCTGGCACTCTCCATTCATGAGCACTCAAGTCTCCAAAGTACTCTTGGCACCAATTTCTTTGCAGAAAGTACAGGTTGAGTAGTCTTCCAAAGATGTTTTGTGTTTTCCACCAGAGACTGTGAGCTTCAATTTTTGTCTCTATGGCAAATATGTCTCTATGACATACAAAATGTGCTAACATTAAGGTACTTTTTGAATGTCAGAAATCTCAAATATTTTCCTAGTAGCAGTGAATTAATCTACGATGTATGCGGGAAAGCTGAAGAAGGACCCCAGATACCTGAGTCTGGGTGAATACTTCTGGTCTTCCTGGCTCAGCCTTAAGTTGAACTCTACTGTTGCCCTGTGTTCACCTGTGTTCTCTTGACTTTCTCGTCTGCCCTACCCAGCAGACAAAGAAGTCCATGTATTTCTGGTCATTAACCAGCAACTTCTGAGCAGATCCTGGTCCATGTTGGCTGACCCTTTGACTAGGTCATTTAGTGGTTCTGAAGCTTATGCTGATGGGTCTTCTTGTTACCATGGTTCACCAGTGGCAAACTCTGAGGCTGAAACCTTAGCATCTCACATGAATATCTCTCCTGGAATCTAATTGTCATTTTCATTCTTGGCTCCTGCCTTGCCAGAAAGACAGGGCACTTGGGCCTGTGAGGCCCTCTTGTTAGGTTCATAGTTGAGAGATGGTTTCAGGGCTTCAGAGGCCAGTTTGATCGTACATATGTTTCTGTTCTGGCATCCAACACGCGTGTGGCTTCTGGGCTGGAGGGTCCCAGCATGCTGGACTCTGCCTGTCAAGGGACTCTCGGGTTCTGGTGGTCTGAGAGCCTGCTCTCTGCTGTTCCCCAGCTGCCCTGCATCTGGTGGAAGAATCTTGTTCCTGTCTGTTGTTGCAAGGTGAACTCCTGAGGTTGCTGCTTTTAATGTGGAAAACTAGAATACTACATCTCCTCCGTGAATGTACTGGCTCCTCAGAAGATCTTTAGCCACTGGCTGTGCAGAGCTGCCAAAGTGGTGGGACAGGAGCAGCTTCTGGCTCCCAAAGCAGGGGTATAAGTGCTGGTATTTGTACACAAATCTGCATCCCTCCTGGGGATCCTGGGGGGGGGGTTTCATGACCCTGGGCACAAATCAGGTCTTTTCTGCTACAAAGTGCTCCAAATCCTTGATAGCTTCTTGCTTTTATATATCAGGTCCTCAACATTGCTTCTTACCTGATATTTATTCCTCCTGTCCTCCAGGGATTGTGAGGAGCCATCTGGCTCACTGCCACGCAGTGACATTTTTGAACATGGGTAAGTGTGACTAGAGCTTGGATGACCCAAGCAGCCCCTCTGCAGAGTTCGGAGCCTGTTGTAACCGAATCAGTGCCTGCTCATGCCTTTCAGAGGCCTCTAGGAGACCTGTTGGCTTCTGACAGGTGACCACCTCCCCAGACTAATTCCATCTGGCCTTTGCTTCTGAAGGTTAGTCTGAGCTTATTTCAGGACATGTGTTGGGAGCACATGACCCTCCGCCAGTAAGGTCACCTTAGACATTGCCAGCTTGAACCTGCTGCCTCTCTAGGCCCTCTGTGTGAGAGACAAATGTTTTTTAACAATAATAACTCATATGTGGGATGATATAGAACTTCCCTCTGACATATCATGTTCTGAATTCTCTCTTTCTACCTTTTTAGGCTCTGATAGGTCTACCAAATTTAGGTGTATAAATGGCTGTTAGGAGAACTGGCTGCCCCTTTTTGTTCCTGGCTTATGTAAGTAAATACCAATTTAGTCCTTAAAGAAAGAAAATAAAGGCGACCTGATTGTTTCCCTAATCCACAAACCCTGTAATTCTCACCTGGAAAACCTGGGTCTCCTATTTCAAATCGTTTTTAATGGCAAAGACTAAAGGGAAGCTTTATCACTCTTATCGCAGCTTATTTTTGAACTTATTTTTTACTTGTTCATTCAGTAAATAAGAACCTCTCAAAGAAGAACTGGAGGGGATTGGCCTAGGAAGAAGGGAGAAGAGGAATAAATGACCATAGTTGGGCCCAAAGTGGGAAGGGAAACTTAGCGCTAGGAACAGATTTCCACTGGTGGAGACCCAGGATGTGGTGTCTGTTGGCTAACAGGGGAGAACACATTCTAGAAATCAGCAGATGCTGAGAACCAGGGAAAGAGCTGCTCCTGAGTTGTGGAGTGGTGGGTGGAATCCCTCTCCCATCCTTTCTTCTGTCCCAGAGAGGAAGTGGTCAGGCTGGCTTTCGCTGGAGCCCTCTGACAGTATCTGGGCCCAGCTGGCCAGAAAGATGAGCTGCACAGTTTGAGAGACGGGAGGGTTGTTGGTCCTTCCAAGCTCGAAACTTGCACTGGCTTGGTTCTTCAGCTGTACTTTAAGCTGTTTCTTCAAGCTTACTGCCTCATTCCTAGGGCCTGGAAAGGTTGATCTGAGCTGTTCGTTGCTCCTGTCCCCTTCTGCCATTGTCATTTGTGAGCAGTACTCCCAACAGATGGGACAGAGCAGCCCATACCCATCACTGTGGACCAAGCCTCCTCCAGGAAGAGTCCGACCCTTCCTTTGTCTGTGGGACCATGGCCAGAGGTGAAAATCCGTTTCTTAAAGGAAGATGCTCTCTGCAGGCAGAGACTAACAGTGCACTTCTCTGCCCTTGTAACTGAACAGGGAGCACAGACCTCACATGCTTCATCTTTAACCACACACTGATCCTTCTTGCCTGTTAGAGGGTCTGAGGTCAAATATCAGCAAGAAAGTTGTTCTCCCTGGGGAAGTCTGTGCTTTGGGGGTTACATCAGGCTTATTTCAGTTGTTTCCTCAAACGGATGGGTTGTAGGTTTCTAAAAAGTGACTAAGTCCTGTACTATCTGAGACATGTCAGCAATGTGCTATACTGGGTGGAACTGAGGGCTGTCGAAGGGTCCCACATCAGCCCTAGGGGAGGTCATGAGACCGGCTTTGACCTGGGCAGGGATGCTGAGTGGTTTGAGAACCCAGTGGGCCTGTCCTGTGCCCCAGCACCAGTAGCCTGAACCCAAATGCTTTGTCTTTCTGACTTGCCCTTTCATAGCATCTCCAGACCCCTGAAGGTCTGGCCTGCTGACCTCAGGCCTCCTGGTCTTCTGGATGAACACTTGCAGTCACAGCTGCTAGAGTTCTCCTCCCTGTGTGTCGGGCTCTGAGGCCTTTCTGACCAGAGGTGCAGGCAAGGCCAGGGCCTCCTGCTGCAGGACCTGCTGCAACCCTCCTGGTTGCTGTTGGAAAACAAATGGCTTCTTTAAATGACCCTGGGACTCTGGGACCCTTGCGAGTACTACTTGCTGCCAAAGAAGTCTGCTCCGTGCAGTGGAGTCTCACTCCCCTGGGAAGTGAGACTCTGCTAATGTGTTCTCAAGTTCTGTTCCAGCTGGCAGCAGCCATTACCGCCCCACAGTCTGGAAGGCCCCCAGCACCCACTCAGGCATGGGCCCAAGTCACTGGCAGCACAGGGCACGGGGCTGTTCAGCAAAGACCGAAGCCTGGTGCATGCCTTGAGCTGTGCCATCTTTCCCCCTGCTTCATCATGTCTAGAGAGCCAGGGCCACAGCCTTATGAGGCACAGTCATGAGGTTGCGACCTCCTGGAGCAGCACTGAGGTGCCCTGTCCCTGACCTGCAGGATGGATGGTGGTCCCTGAACACTGCTGCCTCCGTTTCTTTTTCTGGATGATGATGACACCAACCCAGGATTCTTGGGAGGATTGAATGAGGGTACTCATAGAGTGCTTAGCAGAATGCCTTGCACACATTAAGTGTTTAATAAATATTAGCTACTCTTGTTACTTCTTTGCTGAGACTACTGCAGATTTCCCAACCCTGCCATCATGGCCCCTCTCCCCAAGGGGCTTTGGAGGAAACCATCTTTTTGAGTTGTGATGTGTGCACCTAATTCACATTCCTTCTAACTGGGTGTCCTGTCACCCTGCCTGGGATGTGGTCCTCTGGCTTCTCAGCTGGGATGTTCCATGGAATCCCTGATTTTCCTGAACCCTCTTGGAGCTGGCAGATGTCAGTGTCCTGGGCTGAGAGCCTCTGTTGGGAAGGGGCTTGGTCTTAAGCTGCTTTCCCCAGAACCAGGCTGTGGAGGCTTGGCCTCTGCTTCCCCTCGAATCTGGCTCCTTCTGGAAACTTGATGACTGCCCCAGCTCTTTCCTAGAGGGCAGGGATCTGAGGCATTTTGGGAAGGACAGTACAGGGGCTGCATTCTCAGAAACTTGCCATCTATTTATTTCAGTGGTTCTCAACCAGGGGCAATTTGGCAAAGCTTTTGGTTGTCATAACTGGGGGTTGCTACTAGCATTTAGTGGGTAGGGGCCAGGGGTACTCCTAAATACCCAACAATGCACAGGACAGTCTCCCACAGCAAAGACTTGTCTGGCCCCAAAAGTCAATAGTGCTGAAGTTGAGAAACCCAAATCTGTATTCAGTTGGACAGGGAGATGAGTTTGGGGACTCCGGCAGCTGTAGGAACAGCGTTACCCAGATGGGACAACCTGAGTCCTTCATCCCTCAAGTCCTCCATCCCAAGAACCCAGAAACCCTTATCTCTTATGATGTGCTGTGCAACTGTAGACAACGTAATTAACCCCTCTGAGATTTAGTTTTCATTTCTTGCACACAACAGTACTGGGAGTTGTATTTCCAGATGAGGATCAACAACTGCAAGTCTTGTGTAGAGATTGTTGTCTTAAGAGGCCACAGGCTGTTATACCGATTCATGAAGCACCTGACAGTCCTTCCAGAGGGCAAGATTTTATAAAAGGAAAGCAGTTCAGAGGCACGGTCATGAAGTTTTTAAGAACTGTTGAGCTGGATTCAGGCTCTGAGTTGAGGACACTTTGTCCCACGGGGTGAGTGGTGGGTGCACCCCCGAGCCCTTCCAGTTTCCAGGACTAAGCTGTCCCAAAGCTGCTTTTCTCTTCCCCCAATACTTGTTCTTTCTTTATGCTTTTAGCAAGCTTTTACTTTAATCTGTGTGTGACCTCATTGGGGAGCCTGACTTTATGGCAGATGCCAGCGAACGTAATCTGCTCACGCTTAGGCTGTAAATTTTCCATGGTTTTAAAGTGCTGTGGAGTTCACTGGAACACATGCTGTCCTCTGATAATTGAAGTGGCTTAAAACAAAGCAAGGCCTTATTGGCCTGGAATAAACCATCTTGTGAGCTAGGCTAATTTAAAGCAAACAGAAAACTTAGAGCACATCTCCGATGGAAGGCTACTAGAAGGAAGGCTGTGACCTACTTCGTCCCCAAAGATCGTGGATTTAAGGAGTTAATTTACTGTGTGATCTTAGGCAAATCGTATAACTTCTCCAGGTCTGTCTCCTTTATAAAATGTGGGGGCAAAACTAGATTCCAAGTCCCCTTCCTGCTGCAGCTGCCCACTAAGCTCCTTGGATCCGTGGGAACTTAGGGAGTGACCTGCCATCTCAGACAGCTTTTCAGGGTTAAAATCTCCCCTTCTGAAAGATGTGGGCTAGCTGGAGGGGAGACCGTCTCCTGTGCCTCCGCCTCCATAATTATTATTCTCCGATACTCTCAAAATACCAGTGAGTAGTTTAGTTACACAGAACTGGCTGACGCTTATAGTTTACATTTCTTTTCGTGGCTTCAAGGGGAGTAAGCCAACTTGGACACATACAGATGGAAAACTGTTCAATGGTTCTTTCCTCCGGCCCTTGGAGATGTGAGTGATGGACGGTGGAGCAAAATGTGGCTGGTTAGAAAGTAGGCTCTTCCTCCACATCCCTCTTCAACTCCTGCTTTCTTTCCTCGTGTCTACTTTCAGCCTCGTGTCTAGGATACTGACTTCTAAAGCTATTGGATGAGATATTTTTCTCTTGAAAGCCCTCCAGAAAATGCCAGTTTTCCTTCAGGGACTTGTTCCGGGGGTTAATAGAAGAGTGTAAAAGAAATTCATTCTTGCCCTGAAACCTCAATTTCTCCTGCTGCGGCTTGACTGAAAAAAAGAAATCGTCCTTGAGATTGACAGTGTTCTGAAATAGCTGGGCTGGGCAGGCAAGCCCAGGCCCTGGGTCAGGGGCTCCAAGAGTCTCCAAGGGGGCCACCTACAACATCCATGTGGACCTTGGATCGGACTTTTATGTCCTTTCAGAAACATCATTTCGTAATATGGCTAAAGGCAAGTTAGGCACCTTCAGCAGGGCAGCAGTTTGCCAGTTTTAGCAGTGCTTTGCCACTGCTGATACTTTCCTCAACTTTATAGGCCAGCTTCACATTTGGAATAAACTAACCCAAATGTCGAATTCCTTCTGGGGTCTCTGCCTTCTGCAGTTTCTTCCGTGTAACTCTCTGCTATGTGTCAGGTTGCGTTTATGCCTGCTTAATTGTAGTGGCTCATTAGAAAGTGCTTTTAGAAGCAGCAAGTTTCAGGGGAAGCTGCATGTTTAGTCACGCCCAAGCTGGCTTCTTGCTCTCACTGGTCAGGGTGGAGTCGAAGAGGAGAGAGAATGAGAGATTGAGAGATGGACCGACTGGGTCTTAACCAGGTGGAGGGAAAGCTGTGTGCATGGGCCGCGGGTTTTCCACCCAGGGCCTCACCCTTGTAAGCGAGAGCCTGTCTTCAAGGTGCAGCATCAACCTAACACTTGTCTTTCTCGGTGCCTTGTTCCCAGAGGTTGGGCAAGGGTTATACGGGCAGCCTGGCTGGGAGGGCGGGGGCTGGAGTATAGGAAGAAAGCCATGAACGAGGCCCTGAGGCTTGAAGTGGTGGCAACGTCCTTTTTAAAATCGGAGGTGCTTACCTTCTGTTGAATCCTCCATACACACAGCAATTTATGCCCTTCATTATTCTTTAGCAAGAAATAATTTCCTGCTCATCTTTCACTTTAAGACTAAAGGTCTTATACTCCCTGGGCTGAGAATACAGTAGTGTGTTGTACTTCAGTTCTATTTACATCCCATTTGGGGCTTAGGGGTTGCCCTTTGACAAACACACAAAAGAGAGATTGATACAGCAGGAGCCCTAGGAGAATGAGAAGGCAGGGCTGTGGGGCTCAGGACCCCCCTGTTATGCCCCGTTCCCCCTGGGTGGCCTTGGCCTCGGTAAGTTATTGCCAGTCTCCACTGCCTTTTATACATTGTCCTCACTAGGATAAAAAAGCTGGTGTAACTCTTGCATGGCAAATCACCCCTCCCTGCAGCGTGGTCATGGGAGTGAGCTCTAGACCATGACCTGTGTTCTAATTTGCTAATGCTGCCAGAATGCAAAACACCAGAGATGGATTAGCTTTTATAAAACGAGTTTATTTGGTTACAAAGTTACAGTCTTAAGGCCATAAAGTATCCAAGGTAACACATCAGCAATCAGGTACCTTCACAGGGGGATGGCCAATGGTGTCTGGAAAACCTCTGTTAGCTGGGAAGGCACATGGCTGTCATCTGCTCCAAAGTTCTGGTTTCAAAATGGCTTTCTCCCAGGATGTCCCTCTCTAGGCTGCAGTTCCTCAAAAATGTAACTCTCAATTGCTCTTGGGGTGTTTGTTCTGTCTTAGCTTCTCTGGAGCAAGAGTCTGCTTTCAGTGGCCATCTTCAAACTCTCTGTCATCTGCAGCTACTCTGTCAGCTTCTGTGCATTCTTCAAAGTGTCCCTCTTGGCTCGCTCTTTCTGTCTGAGCTTGTATAGAGCTCCAGTAAACTAATCAAGGCCCATGCTGAATGGGCAGGGCCAAGAGTTATCACCTACAGTTGGGTGGGTTGCATCTCCATGGAAACAATCAAAGAATTGCAATCTAATCAAGACTAATAGGTCTGCTCACACAAGATTGCATCAAAGCTAATGGCGTTTTGGGGGACATAATACATTCAAGCCAGCACTGCCTGCCTCTGGGTGAAAGAAGGGGGGTGACCACCAGTGGAGCCTGAACTGCTTTCAGGGCTCCCCCACTTAGGGGGCATTTATGACCAGGCCCCTGTTGTGCTCGATGCTGCTCTCCTTGCCCCACCACTGCCCCCCAGGTCTTGAATGGTGCAAAAACAAGACCACATTCCTGCTCTCCAGGAGCATCTGGTCTCATGTTAGGTGGCCGCGCAGGTCTTGATAATCCAAAGCCAAACTCAAAAGACTACTGCTAGGAAGTGGGCTTTTCCCATAGGTTATTAACCTTCATGATAGTTCTAGGAGGCAGAGATTGTTGTTTTACAGTTGAGGAAGCCAAGGCTCAGAGATGTTAAGCAACATGCCCAGCACCACACAGAAGGTGGCAGAGCCAGGCTGTGGATCTAAAGTTGGTTCCTTGGTTACCCCATACTGTCCTTGACCATGAGATTTACAAACCACAGGCCCTAAGGGCTGGTGTGAGCAAGGAGGGGGCTCAAGGCTCACAGGGAGTGAGGGAGTGGCCCAGGGGTTGTAATAAGCCTAGAAAGAAGGCAGTCTAGGTGTTCTTGCAAACCCACCTCCTAATACTTTATCTCTTGTCTGAGGTTAGGCCACAGTTCCTCCCATCTGCTCAGCCCATTTCATTTTATAAAGCCCTTCCCCAGTCTCTGCCCCTTTGATCTTAAACTAATCCTCAAAGTTTCCTTCTAGGAGGACACTGAGGCTCAAGGGGAGTGCCTTTTTTGGGGCGGTGTAGCAAGTGTAGAGCTCACAGGACTCTTGGCTCCTGAGCCATGCTCTCTTCACTTTCTGTAACCCACTCCCCCACCTTGCCCTGTTGCAGTGTTTCCTGTATCTCCTAAGTCCCCCCTTGATTGTTGATTGGGATGGGCTCTGGGCTGTGTCCTGGGATAACCAGGCTCACTCAGCCCAAGCCCTGCTTTCCTCCCCAGGCCTGCTGAGCCCCTTCCTAACTCACTCCCAGTACCTCCGAGCCCCTTCATTTCCCCAGGGCACGCCCTAGTCCCTGGTGTTCCATTCAACTGTGAACCTGTAGGCACCGTGAAGAAGCTGAGAGAGGGTATCCTGCTTTCTTATGTAATCTACACTCTGCCTTTTTCAGGCCCTGCCCCTCTGTCCCCCAGGGCTCCCAGGTTGTTCTGAGCCCTACACCCCAGGGAGAAACGGAAGGAGCAGGAGGCCATCGCAGGGCGGAGGGAGCTCCTCCTGTGCCTAGTTGAAGGACTTGTGCTGTGAAGTCCAGCGTGTGCTTCAGGTGTTCGCTAATTTGGACTCAGCTGGGACTCTGACTGCATGGGGCTGGGGTTGGCTTGTCTCGGTGCTGAGACACCTCCATGGGGGACCTTCAAAGACAGAGCTGTCTTATTCTCCCAGATCACCCATCTGCACTTCCCCGTTCCCGGTGCCCCGTAGAATCAGTGTCTCGAAGGGTTCTACTTCTGCAGCACCCCTGACTCTGCTCCCCCACCTCACCTCACACCTAGAATTACCTCTTACCTGGGGGACCTTCCAGTCTGGTCCTCAGGCCACCGTTTTTTCAGATCACGTGCTTCACCACCCAAGAAGCATAGAGCTGGCTACATCTTTCTCAAGCCCTCCACGAGGCAGCACCATTCCCTCCAGGGAACTGGGCAGGCCTTCTCCAGTTCCTGCCACCAGACCAGGGTGGGGTGGAGTATGAGTTTTAGGAACCTTAAGTCTGGGAGAGATCGTAAGGCCCAAAATATAATTTAAAAGAAATCTTTTTTTTTTTTTTTTTAATGACGGAAGTTATATGTTCTACAAACATTGATACAACTTCTTTTTAGCTTTTCTGATTGCAAAGTCCTGGGTGCAGTGAAGTTGAATCTCCCACAATCCTGCTTTGCTGATGCCCAAAGCAAGGCTGAGTCTGCCTGTTGACTGCACCCAGTAGTATTGGAGCTGACTTGTGAAAGCCAATTCTTAAATTTTCAGGTATTTTGTGAACCAGTTGTTAAACACAGCCATTATTAAAAATTAAATTGTATCAACTTACAGTTAAATAAATTGTATTAAAAACAGCACATACTCAAAGCTCATCATTTCATAATTATTTCAATACATTTTATTATCTATGCTCTTGTGGTTATTTGCATCTTTTGTATCCATATACAATGATATGCTACTGTGCATCTCTTCCAAACTCTGCGTTAGGTGATTTCATGTTGGTAGCTTGAAGTAGGCCACATTGGGAATATTTACACCATGGAAATTGGCAAACGCTACAAATCAGGACTTGACTTGTTGATAATTGTCTAGATTTAAGAAAATGCTGGAGAAAATGCTAATGCAGATTCAACTTAAAAGTATGCCATTGTAAAGAATGGGGAGCAGTTGCTTAATATGTGCAGAATGTTTAACTAGGTTGAACTTAAGTGTTTGAAAATGGACAGAGGTGAAGGTAGCATGTTATTGTGAGAATAACTAACAGTGCTGAATGGTGTGTGAATGTGGCGGAAAGGGGAAATTTCGAGTCATGTTTGTCACCAGAAGGAAAGTTGGAGGCTAAAACATGGGAATATATAACATGGTGAATCTCGTGGTGAATGATGACTGTGATTAACTGTACAAATAAAAAAAATATAAAAAAGTTCTTTCATGAGCTAGAACAAATGTATGACACTATTCTAAGGAGTTAATAACAGAGGGGTTTATGGGGAAAAATGTACCTATTGCAAACTGTAGACTAGAGTTAACAGTAATATTTTAATATTTTTTCATCAACAGTAACAAATGTACCACACCAATACTATGGGTCAACAATGGTTGGGGGAGGGGTATGGGAGGATTTGGGTTTTATTTTTTATTCTTATTTCTTTTCTGAAGTAATGAAAATGCTCTAAAATTGATCATGGGGATGTATGCACAACTATGTGATGATACTGTGAGACATTGATTATATACTTTAGGTGGTTTGTACAGTATGTGAATATATCTCAATAAAATTGTGAAAATAGAAAATAAAAAAGTATGTCAATGTAAGTAGCACAAAAATTGGAGAAACATTCTTCCAGTATTAAAAAACTACTATCCAATTCAGCAAAGAGGCTGCTCACTTCATTAACAAATGAAATTCTGATACAGCTTTATTTTATTTTTGTCTTACTGATGTAAACAAAAATATCAACCCCTGTTCACACCAGAACTACACTTGGAGAGCCGGTTGTTAACCGCGTACCAGCACACCAGCTCTGCTGCAGGTCTGGTTGTTTTAACTCCTTCCTTTTGCTCTGGCTGTTTCCTTTGACATGCCCAAGTCCCATTTCATTCACTGAATGATTCATTTATTGAACAATTAAGTATTGAGTGTGCACCTTGTGCCAGGCACTCAGGACACAGCCGTGAACAAAACATTAAAGTTCCATTCCAGTGGAAGGAGATGGACAAAAAACAAATATGTTCACTCCATAGCATGCGTTTTCAAACTCTGGCCGTCGTTTGAGGCATAAATGCCGCATTCCACTGAGAGTGAGCTCTGACTCCGTCGTGGCCACATCTTCCAGCCTTGGCTGGAGGCAGCCAGCCTCAGCTCTCCCTGGGGGGCTCACCTCGAAGGCAGGGTCTGAGCAGATTCATGTGTGAACAGCTCGGAACTGAAAATGAACCCTGAGGATTGAATATTGATGTAGCTTTGTGGGAGAAGGCCAGTTAGAGGGAAGCAAAATCAGCTTCTTTAGACTCTGTGAAAATGGGGTGCCTCCTCCCAGTCTGATGGCTTCTTAGCCGTCCTCTGCTGTGGAGTTGAAGGAGATCTCATTTGAGACCATTGTACTTGAAGGGTCTTAAAAATATTTAATGTAAGAAATATCACAGGGTAGTCTGTTCATTCACTCGTTTATTCAGCAAATACGAGTGTCTGCCCAGCGCCAGGTGCAGAGAGCTCTGGGAGTTGCAAGGCCAAGTATTATGCGGTCCCTCCTTGAGGAATTTGCAAACTTGTGGGGCCGTCTGCAATCCAGATTCCTGGCCAGTGAGCACAATAGTCAAAATGCCCCGGAAGCCTTCCCCATCAGGCCCTTAGTTAACCATTCTCCCCCTTCTCTGCTCTCGCCCCAGTTAGCTTTGATCTCAGTTTGTGTGAGTGGTTGATGTCTGCCCATCCTAAGAATGTCAGCTCCAGGAGGGCAGGGACCTGTGTCTGTCTTGCTCACAGGGCCTGGCACGAGTAGGCCCTCAGGCAAAACCTGTTGAATAAATGAATGAGGATGGGAGGTGAGGGTGCATTAGAGACCCCAGAAGGCCTCATGGGGGAATAAGCTCAACTGGGAAGTTGAAATCTTCATTCTTTGACCATTGGGCAGGTGAAGCCAAACTCCTTTGCATTTGTCAAGATTCAGCTCAAACGTCACCTTCACTGCATAGCTTTTTCTTACTCCTCCTGTATGGACAGACCTCTGTGACAGAGCATGAGAATTTGCATTATAGCTTTTATGTGGGACACAGACCCCTATGCTAATCTGATAAAATGACAAGCCCTCCTCCCCAGGTAATGCTCATGGCACATGTGTGCATGTACACATAAACACACAGTTTTACACACAGTTTCTAGGGGGTCACAGGCTTACAGAAGCCCATCCGTAAACCCCAGATCAAGATCCCTGCTTTAAAAACTGTTCTCTTATGCAAGATCAAGATCAAGTTGATCAGGTTGCAAAAGTGCAAGGTTAAATTTCTCCAGTGACTGGAAATACCGCCACTACACGTGGATGTGTACATGTACATGAATACATGTGTACACATGCACACTAGACTGAGAACATTCCATTTCCTCTCAACACACTCTCCTCTAAATTAAATTTCATTTTAAAACTTTGTTATATGTTCATTTTCTTGAGTGTGATAATGGTACTGTGTTAGTAGGAGAATATCTTTGTTCTTAGGAGGGGCATGCCATACTACCTAGGGGTAAAGTGATATGATCTCCACAATTTACCTTTAAATGATTCATAAGAGAGAGAGCCAGTAAATAAAGCAAAATGTTAACAATTGGTCAGTCTAGGATGAAGGGTGTTCCTTGTACTATTCTTTTATTTTTTCTTTAGGTTTGGAATTTTTTGAAGTTGGGAAAATACTTAGGGACATCTGTAACAAAGAATAAAGGATGTATGTGAATTAAAAACAAACAAACAAAAAACCCAAACAAACAAACAAAAAAACCTGTGCTCTCAACCACAGGCTCATTACCCAGCATGGTTCTTGGCAGGTAAGTAGTACTTAATGTGGAATGAGTAGAAGAATGGATGGGTATGTAAAGAAGGGTCCTGATAGGCCATGACCCATATGGAGTTGAGCTGACAATCCATCAAAGTCATAAGAGGGAGAAGGGTAACAGAGAATAGAAGCACTCCTTACACCACTCGTCTGTTCTGGCCGTAGGAGTGTGGTTCTGCCTACACCTGGGAGGCCCACTAAATCCATAAGACCATTTTCCAAATGAAAGGTTAGAACATGGTATCAGATGCATCATCTGATAATGGGGCAGAATATTCAAAACTGGGCGTGTCTCAGAAAATCAGGGATTGTTTGAATTTGAAGAACCATAACTTAGGACTGAGCTGATTGGGCTGTTCTTGGAGCTTCTATAACTGCCCTAGAAGCGGAAGATCAGGGGCTAGGGCTGCACTCCTTAGAGACTAGGTTAGTCCTCCAGCTCCGGGTAGAGGGGCCTGGCCCAGCAACGGTCAGACCTCCACATTCTTCTCCACGGTCACATGTGTTGGGTGACTGATCCCTGGTAGGTAGCTCTAGATGCAGTTGTCTTCTGCTCAGTACTGCCTTCTCATCCCCAAAGAAGGGGCGAATCCTTGGCTTTTAAAGTTTTCAACTCTAGAAACTTTAATTTTTTTTATTTTTATTTTATTTTTGCTTCTGTTTTAAACCCTGCTTTTCACATTAGGGAGTTTGATGATGTTGATTTTTAGATAACCAGAATGGTATAAATCACTGGGGAAAAAACCCTACAGTACTAGAATTTGCTTAGAAAATAGCTGTCAAGGAAGTAGATTTTGCAAAACATTTCCTCCTGGGAGAGCGCTCCCCTTTTACATATCCCCACCTTGAACATTCTTCTCCTGTGTAGTCTGCGTAGGAAAAGGTGCCATTGGCAGGTAATTTGTCTAACCAACAGCTAATTATGAATTAAAGCTCTTGCTGGCACGTTTTCAGCTCGGCAGCCATTGGTGGACGAACTTCAAGTTCAGTTTATAGTGTATCTGAAGTGTTCTTGGAGACATAGGCATGTTGGAATAACTCTTGGCCCTGACTACAGACTGGAGAATAGGATTCTGTGAACTCTATTAGTAGACAGTGGAAGCGCCTGATGGATGGAGCCGAAATTGCAAAAACGTTGTTCGATTAAAAGAAAAGGTGAAGACTCATGGGGCAGGGGCTGTGACCCCAGGCACTCAAACAAGGAGATCCTTAGCTCACAATTAGATGTGCTGGCGGCCCAGGCACCAGCCAGTGGTCTTTGGAGAATCCGTCACTGTTGGACACGCTAACGGATGGATACATGCACTGCTCAGTTGTGAGCAGACAAGCGAGGCTGGCTGGTTTAATTATCACTCGTGAGATCTCAGTGAAGAAAGTGCTGGTCCGGTTCGAGGTACAACCACAGATGCCGACAGGTGGTTAATTCCAGACCCTCTCCCATTTCCTGAAGTGTGTGGTCCATGTATAGACACAAGAGTTGCTGACAAAGAGACAGATTTGACCATGTTTCTCCATTGTTCCCATTGGTGTGGGGATCTATTGTATTTGCAGTAATCTTTAATTATAAAAGCTATTACTATGGAATGGAGTATCAATGTTATTCATTTCTATAATGTTGCCTGGTAACATCCCTTTGTGCCGAAGACACAAAATGTTTCTGTAGTTATGGGCTGTGAAGAAGTGAAAACAACTTCTGTTTTAGCCATTTTGCCATCACAATATTATAAAAAGCTATTTTGAGAGCGATGAGAGCCAAGTCTGTGGGGTGAAATATGGACGTGGTGTGATGACAGCCTTGAGTCTTTGAAAAGACTTCGTTTTAGTTCTTTGTGATGTAACATTCCCCAGTAACAAGACAGAAAAATGCTTCTCAGCGGTTAGCTGCATTCTGCTCACCTCCTTCGGAAAACGTTCTGTCCCATTACAGACCAATCTCTACTTCGGGACTCAGTTTGCAGGTCCCTACAGATGGCGAGAAAGGCAAGAAGTTGTGAATCTTTAAGTTTTCAATGATTTCTAATCTAAGAAATGATCACTGATGGAGAAAATACAGCATTAGATGTTGCAGGCAGAGACCGTTTGCACCTCTGTGAAATCAGGTTATCTCCATCACCCTGCTGGTTTTGAAAATGCCCCGTTAGTGGAAGAAATGGTGGCAGGGTTCTCACCAAAAGAACTCAAAATCATTCTCTTTAAAGGTCACATTGGTGAAATTTTCAGATAACACTTGGCATTGCTGTTTCTTTGTTAAGTGGAAAAGTGGCTGTTCCTGGTTCCGGAGAGGTTATCTATTGGGTTTTAGATTTTGAGTTATGGCCGTAACCTACAAAAGTGGTTTTTGCTTAAAGATGATTGCATTCCACCATTGTTCATGCTAAACTCTTGAGATGGACTGATTGACATATTTGAATCTCTTCTCTTAGGCATTTGCTAATTATCAGAGCCTATTTGAGGGGGTGTTGCTAATCAAATAACTGTTTAGAGATGCTTTGCATTTTTAATTTTTTGCTGGGTTCATAGGAAGAGAGGAAACGTGGTACTGTTTTCCTCTGGTTCTTTCCCTGACCTCAGGAGGGTTTAAACTTTAAATGGTTTAAATAACCACAGCTAATCACTCAGGAAACATTTTTGCATTTAAATTCTCTGTCTTTTTGCATCATTTTCATCCCTGACCCCTTTTCATCACCCTGGAATGAAGCTGTCTCATCCAGGAAGGCGGCTGTTGAATTCCAGCAAATCAGGCTCATCCTTTTTATTCATTTAAGTGGCACCATTCAGGCCGGGAGTCAAATCTGAGAGCAAAGTTACTCACATCTTTCTCAGGTCCTTAAAAGGAACAGCAAGTCCGCAAGAGGGCAAGAGGAATTTCTCTGTCTTGCACAGAGATAAAAAGAGAGAAAGAGAAAATGAGTAGCTTCTCAGGTCAGCAGGTTGAGTAGAATCCATCCTTGTTAGAAAAGGTGCCCAGACTTGGTGTTATTTTATTAACAGCATCTGGAGAAGACCCCACCCTACCCCCCACAACCACCAGCTGAACTGATCATTTTATGCAATGGTTTTTTTCAGCCACTGTGCTCAGAATTGGTAAAACATGATGGTTTTCTCCTTTATACAGAATATATGGCTGTCAGTGACAGGCTCTTCGCCAGGTCTTTCTTTTGTGGGGAGTGTCTGAAAGGGCCTGTCCTTGAGATTTATGAAAGAGCCCCCGTGAGCCACCATCACCCATAGTTGTACCTCAAAAGCAGGTACAGAGAAGAGGAATTTTGTGATGGTTTTGTAGAATCACCTGTCAGCCCATTTGTCTCCCTTCTGTGAAAGGGTCTGTTTTGCCCACTCAGCAGGAGCTGCCATCTCCCTGCGGCAGTTTTACAAGCCCCAGCAGGAAGCCCCAGACCTGGAGGCAGCTTAGGAAAGAAAAAATCCAGGTCCTATTAGGAACCAGAACAGCAAGAGCTGGGGAAGGTATATCCAGCTATTTGGAAGTGGGATTCATGGACTTAAGGGAGGTGGGAGGAGAAAGGTAAAAATCAAGCTGGCTCAAAATCAGGCATATTGAAGGCCTGCGTGAGCTTTGAGTCTGATAATTTAAACAATTCAAAAATCCGTGAAACGTGAAGATCTGAGTTTTCTCTCTCTCTCCTAGTCTGTCTCAATAGTTCATCAGGATTAAATCCTTTTGGTTTTCACAGTTAATTATTCTTTGGTATTTTATTTCAGGGTTTTGAAATCACATTGCTTGATGTTTTACTCTCTCCTGTGATTAGGTTATCTTTTATAACATGGCTGCAATAATCCTTTCAAGAGACCGAGTTTCAGTTCAGTGCTGTCAAAGAAAATGTCCTAAGTGTCCTGTGAAATCCAGTCTTGTAGAAGTCAGAAAACACCACCAATCCTTATTATGAATCCAGAAGTGTCACCGTACAAATCATCCCTCATCACAGCCCTAGAAAAATGAAAAAAAAACCTGCATTGAGCTGTCTGATTAATGCAAATTCAAGGAGTGCTTAGGGGGTGGCAGCTAGATGGCTTCTTAGGATGAATGAGCTCCAAGACCTGAGTCATCTTAAAGGTGTTGGTGAGGCTGAGAGGTCTGTTTACTGCTTTGGAATTCTTTCTGCTGGTGTGAACGGGTAACCTTATCAGGGGGTTTTGCAAACCTTTTAGCCAAAGGAGGAAAATATGTACTTTGGATTCTCTGCTGATCCAGTACTAGGAGGAATAAGGAGAAAAGTCAAGTGCATTTTGTAGGGAGAACACTTTTTTCTGACACTAATTAAGGTCTCCCTTGACCCCCCCCCCACCCCCTTACCTTGTATGATTTTTCTTCATAGTGCTTATCACCATTCAAAATTACCCTGCTCCCTTATTTGTTTCTTGTTACAGTCTGTCTTTCCACACCAGGATATATGAGTCTTGAAGGCAGAGACCTGGCCTGTCTTGTTTACTGCCATTTGTAGAACCCTTGCTGCACAGTAGGTGCTTGATACATATTTTCTGAATGGATGTCGGGGGTAGGGGAGGGTGGAGGAAAGACCAAGAAGAGGCAAAGGTTGTCAGAATCAGACAGACCTGGGTTTGAATTCAAACTCCCCACTTATTCTCCATGTGCTCTTGGAATTGTCACTGAACCTCTCTGAACCCCAATTTCCTTGTCTATAGAATGGGCAGCCTGCCTACTTCTCAGAATAGCAGTGGAGGATTAAATGAAATAAAGTACATGAGAATATTCAACACAGGGTGTGTACCTGAAGGTGTTTGATAAATACTGGTTCCTTCTCCAGGCCTTGATTGAAACAATTTTACAAGGCAAGGGGTTCCCTTTCCTGCCTGTGACATCCAGTGGTTCTCGGGCCTCCTTCTTGAGTCCAGGGATGGAATCTCTGAGGAGAATCCTATGATGCTCTTTTGGTTCCAAGAAGAATCAATAGGAAGTGTAGATGGTTCCATGTGGGTCCACATGGATAAGTTAAGGACAGGGCTCCAAGGAAGAGATGGTTATCTGGAGCAGGATCTGTATTTTCTGTAGTACACTAGACAATTTAACTTGTACAGTCAGCTTATTCAAACACCATGATTACATGGAACTTTGAACAGGAAGTGAGATCTGGTAGATTTGCACTGGTTAGTGTGAAATAGCAACACATCCCAGAGGAATTTGGGCAGAGAATAAAAATATATATGCAGGGCCCCACTGAGGAGCTGGGGGAAAATGCAGAAGTGTTGGACTTCCTCATTTGGGTTGTTGCTGATGTTCTCACAAACATTGAGGACTGACGATTTGGTATGCTGAGCCCTCTGTCATGGGGACTGCCCTCGTGAGGCTCGTTGCTGCAAAGGAGAGGCTAAGCCTGCTTATAACTGTGCCTAAGAGTCTCTCCCTGAGTGCTTCTTTGTTGCTCAGACGTGGCCCTCTCTCTCTCTAGCTATGCCACCTTGGCGGGTGATCTCACTGCCCTCCCCCTTACGTGGGACCTGACTCCCGGGGGTATAAATCTCCCTGGCAACACAGGATATGACTCCCAGGGATGAATCTGGACCCCACATTGTGGGTTTGAGAATATCTTCTTGACAAAAAGGGGGAAGTGAAATAAAACAAAATAAAGTTTCAGTGGCTGAGAGATTTCAAATGGAGTCGAGAAGTCACTCTGGTAGGCATTCTTACGTACTATATAGATAACACTTTCTAGGTTTTAGTGAATTGGAATAGCTAGAAGTAAATACCTGAAACTGTCAAACTCCAACCCAGTAGCCTTGACTGGTGAAGATGTATGTAGCTTACAAGGGGTGACAGTATGATGGTGAAAACCTTGTGGATCGCTCTCCCTTCATCCAGTTTAAGGATGATGAGTAGAAAAATAGCGACAGGGACTAAATGAAGATTGGGGTGGGATGGGGAGGATGATTTGGGTGTTCTTTTTTACTTTTGTTTTTTATTCTTATTTTTATTCGTCATGGTGTAAAGAAAATGTTCAAAAATGGATTGGGGTGATGTAGGCACAACTATACGAAGGTACTGTGAACAGTTGATTGTACACCATGGATGATTGTATGGTATGTGAATATATCTCAATAAAACTGAGTTTAAAAACAAAACTGAGTTACAAACAAACAAACAAAAAACCAGGTCCCAGGGATTCTGTAACCAAAGCTGGTTCAAAAGATGGTGACGTTGACCTGAAAAAAAGACCCCACTCGCCTGGGGTCCATTTGTCCTCATTCTTGGCCAGGGACCTCTCTGAGATCACAAAAGGCCCTGAAACAGGTCACTTAGGCCCCCTTACTGGCACACAGATGCCACCACACAATCTTTAGAAAGTGCTTATTGAGGCTGAACTTTCAGATTTCAAATAGCATTTCCTCCCTGGGAAACCCGGTGCACGATTACTTCTCTCTGTGCCAGTCAAAATCTTTCTACTGCTTGCTTTGTTATTTTCCTTGTTTTCACTTTAACCTATTTTTTTTAACTTTACTAATACAATTTTTATTATTATTATAAACAGTGCTACAATGAGTGGAGATAGCTCCAATTCTTTATTTTTATTACATATAGGTAATTTATAATTTTGAACTATGGCTAGGGAAACCCTGTTTTCTTTTCTTTTCTTTTCTTTTTTTTTTTTTCATTCTTAATGTTTGGGCAAGAGAACTAGTGCTGCCTGCCTCTTTTACATTTCCAGAGGCTCTATTCCTTCCAGCAGGCTGAGGTTTGGGGGAGCAGGAACTTGGATATTTCTGGTTTTCAAAGAGCAGCAGACCTCACAGGGCCCAGTTAGCCCAGGCAGAGGCAGCAGCCAGTCCTTGCCTTGATGTTCCGCCTGCCATGTGCTGTCCAGAGGTGCTGGGTTGATGTTTTGTTCATTCATTTGACAGCAGGACAGCCTGGTAAGATGAAAAGAGACACACAGCCTTTTGAATCAGCCAGACCACGGCTTCAAACACGGGCTCTGCCAGCTGCACAGCCATGAATGTGTGGGCAAAGGAGACACTGGCTTACTTCAGAGGGTTGCTGGGTGGGAGGCAGTTTGCTGTTGTGGTTGAGTGCCAGTTCCCAAGTTATCCTCTCGCACCCAGTGCCTCGCCCTGCCATCATTTGTTCTATGTCCTTGGGCAAGTTATCAAACCCTCTAGGGCTCAGTTGCTTCATCTGTAAAATAGGGATAGTCACGGTAACCCACCTTGCAGGGTTGCTTGTGAAGGGTGCAGCACAGGCTCAGCCCACAGTAAGTGCTCAGCACATGTCTGCTCTAGGTAGCAGACATAATCCATGTGGCACGTTGTCATTACTGAGTGTCAGCTGAGTTGCTCTGCTTGGCCTGGCTCTGTGCTAGGGGTTCAGGATGCAGAGGTGAGTAGGTCATGGGGCTCAAGGGCAGGGGAGCCAGGCCTGAGAGAAATTATGACCCTGCAGGGCTGTGAAGTACTGTCATCGGATGACAAGGGCTGTGGGAGAACGGTGAACCCAGAATGCTGATGCCCGTGCTCCGAATATCAGAATTCCTTATGCAGCCAAGGGTGGTAGAAAAGCACGTTGGAGACTTGGTGGGCTGGTTTGCTCCCTCGTTGGTAAGTGCAAAGGCCCTAAGGTAGTAGTATATGAGTTCCTGTTGCTCCTGTAGATTAATCACACAGACTTACGGCTTAAAACAACACTGGTTTATTCCCTCAGTTCCAGAGGTCAGAAATCTGAAATGGGTCTTACTGGGCTAAAATCAGCCTGTCAGCAGGGCTGAGTTCCTTTTTGGAGGCTCTAGGGAAGAATGTTTGCTTGCTTTTTTCAGCTTCTGGCCCTCTTCCATTGTCAAAGCGAGCGATAGCCAGCGCTTCTCTCACCTGCCCCCACTCTGAAGGGACCCTCCTGCCTCCTTCTTCCACATATAAGGACCTGAGATTCCACTGGGCCCACCTGGGTAATCCAGGCTAGTTTCCCCACCTTAATTCTATCTGCAGCTTCGTGTCCTCTTATCATGCAACCTAACAGAGTCACAGCTTCTCGGCACTGGGACGGGGACATGGTCGGGGGGGGGAGGTGTTATTTTGCCTAGCACAGGCAGGAAGCGGCTCTGTGTGTTTGAGAGGTGTCCTCTGTGGCTGGAGTGGTGAGCACAGAGGCTGTCCTTCAGGCCCGGTGTGGGGCAGGCTCTGGGAGTGTCTGACACCGAGGAGGGCATAAAATGGCTTGTGTTTTTGTAACGGGTCACTCTGGTGTTATGAGTAGAAAGCATGGGATTGAGGTAAGGCAGCAGGTCCCGACGAGAGGCAATGTGGGTTTAGTGGAGGTGGGGGTAAGAAGGGGGTGCATGAGAGACACCTGTCACAGAGAACGTTGACAAATGGAGGAAAAAGAGACTTAAGAGGACTCCAAGGTTTCCAGTGTGAGTGACCTGACCAGGAGGATGGTGGTGCTGTTTCCTGACAGAGGGAGGACAACGGATGTGAAATCCGGGGCAGGCAATAACAGGTGCTGACGCCCCGTGGGTTTTCTGTCTGCCAGGCACTGGGCTGAACACTGTACACTGCAGTTCATCTTTACAGCATCATTTGAGCTCGGTGTGGTCATTTCTGCGTTCTGGGGGAGGCAGTGGAGCACAGTGGCCAAGAGCACAGACCACCTGCTGTGACACTTGGGCAAGTGCCTCAGTTTGCTCATCTGAGAATAGGAATAATGAATATCCTGATCTTATATGATTGGTGTGAAAACAAAATGAGTGTATATGTAAAACTGATGGCTCGTAGAAAACGTGGATGAGTGTAATATAACAGCATCATTATTTTTAAACAGATGAGACTATTGAGACACAGAGAAGTTAAGTATCTTATCCAAGGACACAGAGCTGGGTAGAGTTGGGATCCAAAGCCAAGCTCAACCACTGCACCCTACCTTGTCCTTAAGAGCACCTGTCGGCTGTGGTGCAGATGGGACATGACAGCATGGCACTTGGCACATGATAAGTGCTCTGCAGATGTGTGCATGTGGAACTGCAGTTTCTTTATCTGTAAAAGGTTGGGGCAGTGGGCATTTCTGTCCCAGACATACCCCTTTCTCCATGGTCTCCACAACATGAGCAACCCCTTGTGCTCCCCATTATTAGACATTTAATCAATAGGTACCTGTGGAGGTCCTCTGTGTACCAGGCATTCTGCCATGTACTGGGGAGCTACAGTGAGCAACGAAGCCCACATAGCATCACGGAGCCGACCTTCTGGTGCGGGGGGGAAATAGATACTGATTAATCAATCACACAATTAATGCAAAATTTCAACTTCAATAAACCTCCCTATTAGAGGAAGTCTATCTGATCCCGGAGGCCAGGGACTTCACTAGGCAAAAAGAGGAGGGAGGGATGTCCCAAGGAGAGGAAATACCATGTGCGAAGGCCCTGTGGCAGGAGAAGCATGGTTCTTTGAGGAACTGAGGCAGAAAGTTGCTGTGGCCAAGGCAGAGATGGGGAGGGAAAGCTGAGGCTTGGAGGCGTGGCGGGCCTCTGCAGGGAGTTTGATCTCTATAGCTGATGCTAGTGTTTAAGTGTGTGTGATGGGGGTGGGGTGGAGAGAGGAATACATTTGCTTTTCAAGTAGATCACACTGGCTGCTAATAGAGAATAATTTAGGAGGCCAGAGAGGACCCCTGTGTGCCAGTTAAAAGGCTGCTGCAGAAGTCCCAAGGAGCCAGGCGAGTGGTTTGGATTCTGATGATGCTCATGAAGGGGGGAGAAGTGCACAGAGAGATACTTAGTGGGTGAATTATTGGATAATAATGATCCTCTGGCTGCCTTTAATTGAGCACATAACCCTTTACATATGTTATCTTATTTACTCTCAGGGTTATTCCAACGATTAAGTACTCCTGCCTTTCTTTTATAGGTCAGGAAATTGAGATTCAGAGAGGTTAAGTGACTTGCTCAAGGTCAAACAGCCAGCAGGTGGTAGAGCCTCTCAAACTTGAAGGTGCGTTTGAGTCACCTGGGGAATCTTTTTGAAACCCGGATTCTGATTCAGCAGGCCTGGGGTGGGGCCCCAATGCTGCATTTTTAACCTGCTCGTAAGGTACACTGACCTGGTGGCTCACTGACCACACTTGGAGCAGCAAGGGTCTGTCTGCCCCCAGGGCCCACTCAGTCAACCATGGTGCCTTAAAACAGCTCCAACTTGGTGACATTACTGAGACTGCTCAATCCAAATCCCCAAGGGCAGGATGTGGGAGAGCTATTTGTACCTCAGAATACAGAGAGTCATATAACACTTTAATTCCCTACATTTGCTTTTTAATAGCTCAAGCAGACTAAGAGTGGAGACAGCACCTGCCCCCTTCCACCTTCCACAGGGCGCTCCAGCCCAAGTACATCCAAATCCCAAATCCTTCCAGCTTCCGCAGTATCAGCCAGGGGTGACGGATAGTCACAGATGTCTCATCAGTGATCACCAATCAGTTCATTTTGGTTGCGCTGATAGATGGGCTATTTCAAGAAATGGAACATGGGTGCTTCTCAGGTACCAATCTGTTGGCTATTTCCCTGGGCTGTGCTGAAAGTGAAGAAAAAGCAGTGGAACCCATCATTCTAATCTCCCTATCTGTGCAGTCATTAGATCTTGCTATCACTAAAGACAAAATCCTTTCTTGCTCAGCCTCTGCTAAGGGGCCCCCATGTCAATGCTGGAGATGCCAATAAAGCTGTGAACTCTTGTCTTTAACGACTGGGAAAATCCATTTCCCTTCTTGGCAGCTTTGAGATGGTAACAGCTGTGGTCCTGGGTCTTGCCAGACCTGGTCCTGTTTGTGTGTGTGTATTTCAATTAAAAAAAAAAAAAAAAAACAGAGAAATCTCTCTCTCTCTGTTGACACCCTCCCTCCCCATTTGCCCCCAAAGAACTTTCCAATGCAAACTTTCTATGAGTTTTGTGCTCTCTAGGCACCCTGTCAGCATTCCCATTTTCTCCCCTTCTTGAATTCCTGGGTGACACAGTGGATTATTCCAGTTGCTTTTCTGCAGGAGAATTCTCGATCTCTGAGACAGCTATAAAGAGAACTGTAAAATAATGATGTCTGCCTTGAACTGGTAAATATTTTTCATTTTAACGCTTCATGCCGTTGTAAATTGCTCACGGGGACAAGAACATCTTTTGTTTGAGAAAGAACTTAGGGCTGAGCTCCCATTGCTCTGCCCTGTATCTGTCGATCATCAGAGCTTTGTTTCCTGCCATTGCAGGACCCAGGTGAAGGGAGGCTTTGTGCCCATCCTTAAGTGTTCTGCAAATCGATACACCATGGACTGCTGGGAGGGAGGGTTTTGCAGAGACCACCCAGAGCAGCCCTTTATCTCTAGCAGAGACACACGTGCACACACACACACATATGCACACACATATGCACCTTGGTGACCTACTGTGTATTTCTAGAACCCCCTGGAGGCTGAGGTCTAATCTCTCTTGGTATTTAGTTCCCATGTCTCTTGTTTTTTACAGTCATATTCTTGGGTCTGTCCTGACTTTCTCTTGCTGTAGCTCAGGCTGCCCCTGCCCCGGTCAGCTGCTTCATGGTCCTGAATGTGTTCTCAAAGGCTTGGCACTCCTTGTGCTATTGACTTCTGTATCTTGGGACAAGTCACTTCCTCTGTCTGGAGCACCCATCATTCTTGTATAACGTGGGTGTGGAGTAGATGATGTCTCTGGCCGTAAAATTCTGTTTGACTCTGGGATTCTGATTCTGTGCTTCTATTTATGTTGTTTCCCTGGCTGGGTGACTCCCAGCTGAGACCTTCCCTTCTTCTATCAAAGCCCAGCTTAGTTGCATCTCTGAATTCCCTTTTGACTTAGGGGTAGCATCATATCATCTCCTCTTTTTGTTTTTCATTTTAACAACCATTATTTTTCACTTTTTAAATATTTTGAAATATTCATTATAGGAAATGCAAAAAATATAGGTCAGTAATAAGAACAAAATAAAAATCACTAAATTTTTCATCATCAGCCAATAACTACTGTTAGCATTTTGGTGTAATTACTTCCAGTCTTTTTTCTTAACATTCATGCATAGACCAATGTGTTTCATACCATATAATTTGGTTTCCTGATTTTACACTTAGTATCATATAATGAGAATTTTCATGTATCATTAAACATTTAAAAACATGATTTTAAATATCTGTTTAATATTTTATATCTCATACTTTATTTAGTCCTTGAATAATTATTTCTAAATAGGAACAGTATCTATCGTGCTAAGCCCACTGAACTACCCAAATCAAATGAAATAATGTAAACAAAGAGCTGCACAAATATAAGCAATGGTTGTTGATTTTGTTAATTTCATCTCCGCAAGTGGACTTCTTTACTATATTGTCACAAAAGAGTGATATTGCTTTCCTAGTCACCAAGTTTTGCACAGTGGTGGGCAAAACCAGCTGAGTTTAATCTTTACAAAGGCAAGTTTTTAAAGATTACTTTTAATTTATTTCCTAACAAAATCTGTAGAGACTGTGGCCTGAGAAGATTATTTGAAATAAAAAGAAAAGTGCACAAAGATGTTCATTTTGGCGTTATTTATAGAAGTCCCAAACTAGAAATCACTTAAATGTCCAATTATATGGGGGAAAGATTAAATAAATGATGAAGCTACTTGCTGGGATATTATATAGCTATTAAAAAGGATGCTTACAAAGTCTTTGTAATAAAATGGAAAATGTTTATGTTGCAATCACTGGAAAGAGCAAAGCTATATAGATGGAGTAAGAGTGGAAGGAAAGACATCAAAAGGATCAGTAGTTTTAGCCCAATGATGGGTGATTACTTTCCTCTCTGTCTGCATTTCTACATGAGGATGTATACCTTGGATACATTAAAAATGTATGTCAACCTTCTCTTAAAAACATTCTGAAAGGATGTATATAGGATGGAAGTAGGGGGCACAGAATTGAGCTCAGATGAAAGAAGTGACCCAGCTGTGGGAGAAGAGGGCGTGGGGAGACTAAAGTCCAGACTGAGCTGAGAGTTCTGGGAAAATGCGCAGGACGACAAAAGGAGCCTTTTTAGTTATTTTTGGAGCAGAACAGAATAAGGATGGGCATCTCATTTGAGCATAGTTATGTAATTATCATAGGAAGAAAAAAGAATTGCTAGTTCATAATTTGCTTGCTTAGCTCAATCTTCTGACCAGATGGGGTGGGGGGGGTGGGGGGGGTGGGAGGGTGGGGTGGGAATGGTTGGTGATGGGGATTGAAGGCCCAGCAGGGCCTCTGAGGGATGGGGGCGGGGGCACATTCTCCCCACCTGATGATGGGCACATTCTGCCATCATTTACAGAAAGTAGAAGAAAATAGAATTCTGTAATGTATAGATTTGGGTGAAAATGACATCAACCCCCAGCAAAATTCCCTAATCTTTTTAAAAATTAATTTCAGACTCACAGAATAGTTAGAAAAATCAAACAAAGATTTCATGTTTACCCTTACCCAGATTCCTCAAATATTAACATTTTACCCTGTTTGCTTTACCTGTCTCTCACTACACACACCCATACACAAACAATTGTAGTTTCCTGAAATATTTGACAGTGAGTTGCAAACATGGTGCCCTTACCCTTAAATATTTCACTATGTATTTCCAAAAAGAAGATGACATGTCTGCATCACCACAGTAAAACCATTAAAATCGGGAAATTAATATTGATGCAATTCTACTTTACCCCATTCGCATTTTGACAACTGGCTGATAATGTCCTACAGAGCAACACTAATAATAGTTGTTATTTCTGCTCCAGCATCCGACCTATGGTCATGTGCTGCAGCTCCTTGTCACATCCCGTTAGTCTCTTTTAGTCTGGAACAGTCTTCAGTCTTTTCTTTCTTTCATGGCCTTGACTTCTTTGAAGAGCACAGATCATTCATGTGGTAGGTCGTCTCTCCAGTGGGTGTATCTGATGTTTCCTCATGATTCAGTTCCGCTTATGCGTTTTTGGCAGGAATATCATGGAAGTGGTGTTGTGCCTTCTCGGTACATCACATCAGATGGCGTCCCCACTAATCGGAGTTTTTTTTTTTAAAATAATAGCTTTATTGAGATATATTTCACATACTGTAAAATTCACCCTTTGGAAGTGTACAATTCAATGGTTTTTAGTATATTCACTGAGTTGTGCAACCATCACTAAATCTAATTTAGAACTTTTTTATCACCCCCCAAAGAAACCCTATATCCGTTAGCAGTTGCTCTCTGTTTCCTCTCTCCTCCCAACCCAACCCCTGGCAACCACTAATCTACTTTGTGTCTCTATGGACTTGCTCATTGTGAAAATTTCATGTAAATGGACTCCATGTAATATGTGTCCTTTTGTGTCTAGCTTCTTTCACTTTGCATAATGTTTTCAGGGTATCAGTACTTTTCTTTCTGTGGATGAATACTATCCCTCTGTATGGATAGACCACATTTTGTTTATCCATTCATCAGATTACTTTTAATTTATTTCCTAACAAAATCTGTAGAGACTGTGCATTTGGACCTTTGGGTTGTTTCCACTCTGGCTGTTGTGCATAACGCTGCTATGAACATTCGTGTACAAGTTTTTGTGTAGATGTATGTTTTCAGTCCCTTTGAGTATTGTGTCAGGAATCTCTGAGACCACACACAGGTTTGAGGATTCTCTGGGTGGACTCACAGGACCCGCTGTCCAGTCAGACTCATGGCTATGATTTATTACTGGGAAAGGCTACAAAGCAGAATCAGCAAAGGGAAAAGACACATGGGGAGAAGACCACGGAAGCCAGGTGCAAGCTGCTGCGCGTGCTCTCCCAGTCAAACAGGACGCACTCATTTCCTCCAGCCCTGAATTGTGCCAATACGTGTGATGTGCTTCTTCTGGGGAAGCTCACGAGGTTCTGTGGCCAAGGTTTTTATTAGGGGCTGATCACAGAGGTACCCTCTGCCTGGCACGTACCAAAATTCCAGACTCCCTGGAGGGAAGCTGATGTTCAGTATAAACCATATTGTTTGTACAAACAGTTTAGGTACGGTAAATTATCCTTATCAGTTAGGGGGATGGTGGGAACACTCCCGAATCCAAGTTCCCTGACTCCAGCCAAGGCGCAGCCTAACAAGCAGGCTGTTACGTGAAGGATGGCTATGTTAAATATTTATACCTAGGAGTGGAGTTTCATATGGTAACTCCAGGTTTAACTTTTTTTTTTTTTGCCAAACTGTTTTCCAAAGAGGTGGTGCCATTTGACATTCCCAGCTGCAATATATGAGAGTTCTAAGCTCTCTACATCCTCACCGTCCCAACACTATCTTTTTTATTATGGCCATCCTAGTGAGACTAATAAGTTTTAAGTTAGTAATTTGCAAGCAAATGCAAAATAATGATGATACACAGAACAAAAAAATGATGATCCACAGAAGCCAAAATGAATTCTCGAAGAACAAGTTATGCCAGTCTAATCCCTTATTTTCCTTTAAAAAATGCAAAAAAAAATTTTTCCCCCTGCACTAGCTGCACTAGGGCAGAGTGGTTTTGTATTTCAACCCTGTCTTTCACAGTTCTTTGTGGAAAGAAAGAAAGAAAAGAAAGAAAGAAAGAGACAGGGTTATACTGATTTCCCATTCGCTGACAGCTAGCACTGCGGAGAGGTGCTGGATCCAGGAAAGAGGCCCCAGCTGTTCCCCAGCCCAGTCCTCAGCCTGGCCATTTGATGTTTTTTTTTTTTTTTTTTTTTCTTTTCAAAAACTTGGGGGAGGCACCGATGGCAGTCTCATCAAGTTTGCAGATTACCCAAAGCCAGCAGACACACAACATATTGAATGATAGGAATAGGATCTGGTTCCAGAAAGATCCTGACAGCATGGAAGGGTAGGTGGAGTCCAATGAGATGAAGTTACTGGGGACAAATGGCAGCTCCACACCTACAGGATCAGACCCAGGTAAAACCCGGGGGAGTCTGAGGTCTTAAGAGCTGCCTAAGCACAAAATCAGGGACTGTCTGACTCTAAAGCCAAGTCCAGGGATCGCCTAAGGCATATATCACCAGTTCCAGAAAGTTCGTGAGAAGATTAGCTTGCTGTGAGTAGTCCTCTTCTTGTCCCCCCCCCCCCCCATGAAGCTTCCCTCTAGACGTGCACTTGCCCTCTTCTGAATACCTACTGCTCAGCCGCCCCCTTCTCCCTGAGCTGTTTGCCTGTTACAGTCTTACCTGTGGTGTGCATAGTCCACACTGGGTCTACCAGCACGTGTCAAGCTCTTTAAGGTCAGAGCCAGTTTCTGTGTTTGTTCTTTCATTCATTCAGTAAATATATCATGAGTGTCCACAACGTGCCCGTCCCTGCACAAGGATGCAGTGAATGGTGGGGCGTGTGGGGTGTGGGGTGACCAAATAGTCACACATATGAGGCTGGCTGCAGGCTGCTGTGGGACCCTGCATCAGGAATGCAGGGTGGGAGCAGGGACCTGATTTAGACTTGGTAGGGGGGAGGCCTCCATGCAAAAGTGCCCTTTGAGCTGGAACCTGAAGGAAGATGAGCAGTTGGCAGGGGGCAAAGGGGTGCACCATGAGACCATCCCTACAGTGGCCCAAACTGCCACCTGAGCAGAGGACAGAACACCTGGTGAGAGTTAGCTCAGGGTGCATTAGGAGGAGAAATAAGGAACACCTGGCCGGCAGTCTTTCTCCCTTTCTCCATCCCCTGTTCATCAGCACCTGGGCTGAGCCACCCATGACCAGAGGTGGGAGGCCCGTGTGCACCTGAGGCTTTGCTTGGAAGTGTGCGCGTGTCTGTGTGATTGAGAGACAGCTCTGGTTGCCTTCTGAATCCAGTTCTAAATGACACTGGGATTATTTGCGCCTCCGTTCCCCTCGGTCGGTGTGGATGACTGTGAGAATGGGCCACATTCCAAACATCTCCACATCCCTGCAGTGACAGCTCCTTTGGAACGGGTAGATTCCTATGACTCTCTTAATTACTCCTGTACACCCACTTCTTTTTCTCTGTTTTAAGCAGGAGGCACGTCAAGGGTAGGGTGCAGTCCTCATCCTCCAGACCCCCACTCCTTCTTCCCTGCTGTCATTTATGCCTTAACACCCTTCTGCTGCTCTCCCACCTGACACCTCCCACCTCCCCTCACACTGAATTAATACATGGAGCCCCCCAGAAAAGAGAGACTGAGGGAGGAGACCAGTCTCCCTCAGTGCTGATACCTGGCAGTTATTTCCTGATATTGTCAATTCAAGATAAGTAGAAAATAACAGAGCCATGGAAGCAGGACTCAGAGCCCATGCCAAGTGTTTGGCATGTGTTAACCGTGACATTCGCATGCACGTCATCTGGGGAGCCACATGCCATACCAAGCATGGAGGAGAGTCTGCTGGCCTGGGAGTTGAGAGACCTGGCTCCAGCCCTGGCTACTGTGCCACCCTGACCACTTCCTGTCTCTGAGCCTCAGTTCCATCACCTTTAAAATGAAGAGCTGGTTCTAGACCATTCTGTCATTTCATGGAGAGTTGGGCCATGAACCTGTCAGGTCTGCCCTCCTGGTCTTTGCACTTTGGCCGCAGCAGTTAACTTGGGCTGTAGTTACATCCAGATGTGCTCAGGAGAGACGGCTTCTGGACTTTGGCCCTGGGAGTGGCAGAGCATGGAGAATGCAGTGGAGATGTCCTAGAAAGAGGGGTGTGCAGGAAGTACAGGCTTGGTGTTTCAGTTTCCTGGGCTGCTCCAGCAAAGACCACAAAATGGGTCAAATTAAACAACGGGAATTTATTCACTCACGATTTGAGGCTGGGAAAAAGTCCAAATGCAGGTATCATCAAGGTGATGCTTTCTTCCCAAAGACTGGGGTTCTGGGGCTGGCTGCCCTTGATCCTGGGCTCCTCTTCACACAGCAAGGCCCTTGGCGACGTCTCCTGGTCTCTTCCTTCTCTTCTGGATTCCATTTCACCTTCTGGGTGCTTCCTCTGTGGCTTTCTCTCTCTGTGTCTGAATTTCATTCTCTTTAAAGGACTCCAGTAATAGCATTAAGACCCATCCTGAATGAGCTGGGCCACACCTTAACTGAAGCAGCCTCATCAAAAGGTCCTACTTACAATGGGTTCACACCCACAAGAATGGATTAGATTTAAGAGCATGTTTTTCTGGCGTACATACAGCTTCCAACCACCACACCTGGACTTAGGAGGTGAGGAGCAGCAGGATGCAGGCCATGTCTGGAAGTGAGAGAAGTAGAAATAAACAAAGATGACAGAGCTGTAGTCCTCAGATGTGGCCCGTGGACCAGGAGCCTCACCTGGGAGCTTGCTAGAAAGGCAAATTCTGGGGCTCTACCCCAGACCTGCTGACTCAGAAACCTAGGGGTGTGCCCAGCAATCTCTTTTACCAAGCCCTCCAGGTGATTCTGATGCAAGCAAAAGTTTGAGAAGAATAGAATGGATGGAGGGAGGGGTTGGATGGATGAAAAGAGGGAAATAGGTGGGAATTTTGTAGGCTGCGGAGGGAAGAGAACTAGTTTTTATTGAGTACTTGCTGTGCCAGACTGGAAACTGGGCGTTTCCAGTTATGTTCTCTCAGTGAATCCCTTTAGCATTAGGCAAAGCAGGCCTTGTTATTCCCATTTCACAGATGAGACAATTGAGGCTCAGACATTTAGTCACCTGGCAAAGTCACAGAGCTTGTGGCAGAAGTGGGCCTCTGTGGCCCCGAAGCCTGAGTTCTTTTCACTGCACCAGGCTGCCTCCTCTGCCCACTCCTGATTCCCTCTTCCACCTACCGGTCATCCCATAGCTCTGCCATGCTGTACTCCTCCTGCCACCTGTCCTGCAAAGGCAAAAGGGACACCTAGGGTGGGGGCGGGTCAGTGGGGGTGGGGATGGGGGCAGATTGTCCTCCTGCATCTCCTTCAGCTCCAGTGCTAAGTGCAGCTAGCAGAGCATGCGTGTGTGATGCTTCTGAGGGGGCTGAGACATGGATGCCTTTATGTAGTAAGAACTCCTGCACACACTGGGTGACAAAGCCAACGGCTATTCGTTGGTGCCTACATGTGCCAAGACCTATGTGGGGGAAACTGAGGCAAGACAAATTTAGTTTCTGGTTCAGAGCCAGGGAAACAAAAAATAACAGTGACCAGCTGAGCTGCTCAGGAGCCTGGGATGGCCAGGGTAGGTCAAGCCAGGTGTTGAAAGAGTGCAAAGAGAATCAAAACTTAAGAACTAGAGGTGCAGTCTCAACCCCCAGTGCTTTCGGTGACTCATGGGGTAACCTTGGGCAAGTTACTTCATGTCTTTGACCTGTTTCCTTCTCTATAAAATGGAGTTTACAGTATGTAGCTCACTTGCTTGTTCTAATAGATAAAGTAAGGGAATCTGAGCATAATAGGCACTCCTTCTCTGCAGAGGACTACTTTAGACCAGAGCAAAGCAGAATCGTGGAAGAGGTGGCTTTTCACCTTGGCCTTGAAGGATGGGTAGAATTTATTTTATTTAGTGCTTTTGTGTCTTTTCTAAGAAATCTATGGGTAGACTTGGGACACATGGAGTTGTCCAAGGAGAATGTCTTTCCAGGCAGCTGTAACTGCATAAATAAAATTGGGGTGAGAGGAAGTCAGCTTTTTCAATTTGGACACTTGGAAGATTATTTTTTAAATGTGATTTAAAATCCTATTGCATAGGGTAAAGTAAGTTGATCAGTCCACATTGTTGGGAATTGTCACACTAAGGTTTTCTGTATTCTGCTTTTTCTTGCAGATGATGCAGTTTGCCTGGCAAAGCTACAAGCATTATGCAATGGGGAAAAATGAGCTGCGTCCACTAACAAAAGATGGCTACGAGGGTAACATGTTTGGTGAGTTGATTCAAACCACTTTGATGTTGGAGAGACTCACTGCCCTCCTGGTGGCCAAGCAGAATTTAGTTTTCAGGGTTTCACCTCCTAATTGTTTCCTTATTTCTCCAGACCTGAGGCTCCCAAGTTGGAGAGTTTAAGCTTCTGAGCCTTCCTGAATTTGTAGACAACACATACGCTTCACTCTAACTTTACAAACTTCTTTGTATACACTTATCAGTGACCTTTTATAGCAGAGAAACTTGCAAATGTGAGTAGGGGCAATGAGGGATAGAGAGCTGTTTCCATGGAGAAGGTTTAGAGTCCTAAAGGACACAGAGGACTGAGTTTAAATCCCATCCTGCCAAATATTGCCGTAAAATGATCTTGGGTGTTTTAATAGAGAAACTAAACAAATATCCACTGAGGTTGGGAACATGCGCTGCATTTAGCATCTTGGGAATGTGTCTCTCACATGCTGACTTGGTAGACAAATAGAACCGTCACGTGTTAGGGGGCAGCCTTTTCCTTGTAGCTTGTGTTTTCTCTGCAGCCTCACTTGCAGATGTCTCTGTCCTATGCCAGCTGCTGGGTTCTCCTAACCTAGAGCCTTGAAAGCCTCTCTCAGCCAGAGAGACTGTAAGGTGTCTTATTGTGGGTGTGGTCTCCGAATTCAAATTTAATACCGTTCAAATTGCCAGCTCCCCTCTCTGCAGGACTTTCACTTGAGAAGATGCTCTGACAGCCTCGCCGCCTTCTTCCCTGGGCGACAAGAGCTGTCTGGGGCTGGGGGTGGGAAATTCATTACCTGTACTCCCCACCTCTTGGAGATACAGATTCCTGGAAGTCAGAAACCAAAAAACCAAGTCTGAGATGGAAATTTCCAGGAAACACTTAAACACAAATTCACAAGGGTCAGCCCCCATATACATGACCCTATCAGAAGTATCTGTGCTGCGGGAAAGGTGACACAGACCTACCTTCCTCCCTCTGACTGTCAGCATCATAACCATTCTGGCTGTTCAGAACAACTCACTACCCTCAGAGGTATGTGTGGATTTTGGTAGAGTTTTTTATTTTTCTGAGGAAAAAAAGAAATGTACCAAAAAGTGTAAAGTAGGGGAAAATACCTTGTTCTGCCATTTGGGTGCAGCGTCTATTGACTTCTTGACTCATTTCTTTTCAGTCTTTTCTTCTGTGTACCTTTTTTTACTTTATATAAAATATTATGCCCTTTCTTTGTGGCTCCATATTACATCGTAAGTGTTTTCCTAAGTCATTGAAATTTTCTCAAAAAGAGTATTTTTAATGGTTGCAGGTCTTATATGGATGTGCCATAATTTGTTTAACCTTTCTGCTAATGTTTGACCATTTAAGTTGTTTCCAGTTTTTCTCTATTAAAAACTGTGCACAGGTACCAACTTTGTGCATAAAATTTTGTCTGAGGACAGATTCCTAGAGAGGAGTTACTGAGTCAAAAGAGAGGAGGACAGTTGTTTCTTCAACCTCAAATATGAAATGTGTGGATTCTGTTTAGGAGACTGGCTGCCTTACCTGCCTAGAAAACAGACCTTCCCCAAACATCCCACATTAGCCCTGGGGAAAGATTGCTTATGTGGATCTCATCTGTGGTGTTGGAGCTTTTGCTTCTAGTATAAATCAGGGACACGATCGAGAAAGCTTCCCCTTTTCCTGTGCTCTAAACAGTTTTCAGATATTTAGGGACTCAGTAGGGGTGGGGGGAAGCTATTGATTGCTGAAACTGCAAAGCATGGGCATAGCTATGGCTCAGATCATCTGCAAGGATAGAGGAAACATCTGCAGGGAAACATTGCTGGCAGGGCTTGGGCGAAACCAAGTCCCATTTTGTAAAATTCCTCAAGGCCTAGGATTTAAATCTCGACTCTAGTAGAGTCAGCAATCTGGAATGGTGGAAAGGGCCTGGACCTGGAGTCAAAAGACCTGGGGGCAAGTCCTTGCTCTGCCCTGAGCACTCTGTGTGGCGAAGTTCAAGTCACTTAACCTTCTGGGCCCCTATTCATTTTTCCTTTATGCTGGAGCTGCTGGGATGATATAAATGAGAGTATGTGTGAATGTGCTGGGAGCCAAACATTTCTGAGTGCTCTGTGATTTCTCTTGTAATAAATAAGGTTGCAATTGCCCAGGTGAGCCCATGGGGGGCTCTGAGGTCCTCTACCTGGTCGCCTAGGATATCTGCTCCCAAGAGCAGCTTTGTCAGGGCCCTGGGCACCCCTTCACCCAGTGCCTATAGCACCCCTGGCAGCGAGCTTGGAGCCTTCCTTCTGCAGCCAGCAGATGGGCTCCGGTGGGCAGCCAGCTCCTAGGAAAGTATAATGCACAGGGACCTAGGTACTGGGCATGGGGGGTTGGACTTCATTTACTTCATCTTTCACTCAACAAATGCTTATTGGGAGCTGAGCCTGCTGCTGGCTGCTGGGAATACAGATGTAAATGGCACAACGAAAGCTCCTCTACCTCTGATGAGATGGACACAGGCCATCCCTCCCCGGGGCCTCTCTGGGACCTGTCCAGGTGCTGTGAGAGGGGAACAAGCAGATCTTCATGGGCTTCAGGCTCTTTGTTTCTGGAGCCCAACAGACCTGCATTCAAATTCTGACTTAACCACTTTCTGGCTGTGTGACCTTAGGCAAGTCCTTTCCCTCTGAACCTGAGTTTTTCTGTAAAGTGGAGCTAATGATAACATAAAGCCCTACCCCAGCCTGCCTGACACACAGAACCTGCTATGATTGTTATTACCACAAATGGGTCTTATGATACAGGGTCTTATGGGGACATACCTAGACAATGAGGGTTTAGGGGCTTTCTAGGAGCCTGGGAGGGGTTCTAGTTTGGGATTGACTCATGAGATGCTTTGAAGCCATACTCTTCCCAAAGATAGAAGGAAATGAACTGGCCTGAGAAGAGTGGCTTTTCCACCACTGCTTCTTCTGGACTCATGCAGGAGCCGTGTGGCATCATTCCTGAACTCTGGCTACTGCATCGTGAACCCAGGACACTTCAGTGTGGTCGTTGGCACGTGGTGCCCGCCCCTCCAGGCTGAGTCGGCTGTCCAGGAGACCCTGAGCAGTCTCCCCACATCTCAGGACTCAGGACAAGGTTATTACATCCCCTTCCCCGGAACTGCAGTGCCAAAGGGCTCTGTGTGGGGAAGGGTTAATGAGTTTACTCCAAGGCCTTGTTTTGCTGGGGATTTACAGAGCAGCAGCAAGGACGTCGGACCTTCAAGCGTGGTCTCCTTGTGCTGAGTTTTGCAAAATGGAATTTCCCCTTTCAGCTCTCTACGTGCCCTTTCCTGTACTCTGCTCTCATGGCTTTGAGGACAAGACCTCTGGGTGAGGCGTTTCTCAGGCCAGTTTTTGTGTCCTAAACAATTCCATGTCAAGAGTGGCTTCCTTTTCTTGTTTTTTAATAGACTTTATTTTTTAGAGCAGTTTTAGTTTTACAGAAAAATTGTGCAGAAAGTAGAGACTTCACATTTACCTCTTCCTCCCCCAGGATACAATCCCCCCTATTGTTGACATTATACATTAGTGAGATACTTTTTCTTATAACTGATGAACAAATATTATTACTACAATATTGTTATTTTTAACTAAAGTCCATAGTTTACAGTAGTGTTCGCTCTCTGGGTTATGGAAGTTCTCTGGGTTTTGACATAACGTCCTGTCTGCCAACAGTATCATGTCAAATAGGTTCACTGCCCTAAAAATGCCCTGTGCTCCACCCATTCATCCCTCACTTCCCTCTCCTGAGCCCCTGGCAACCACAGATCTTTTTTACTGTCTCTATAGTTTTGCCTTTTCCAGAATGTCATATAAAAGTGGCTTCCTTTTACCAACATGCAGCTCAGCAGGTCCTACCAGAAAATGTTCCCAAGCCCCCAGTGCCTGTGAGCAAAGAGGACCCAGCTTGCTGCTCGCATGTGGTACAGGGAGACAGACCTCTGCCTCTTTCCCGCTCCTCTGACAGGTGGCCCCTTGGGACAGTGAGTGTCCACCAGGCGGTGGAAAGAGCATGGATTTTGGATCTCAAAAGGCCCGCGTTGCTGCTTACCTCTGTGTGGCCTCTGGCTGCAGCGTGGGGCAGAGACACTGCCTCCTGGGCCCATAGCTTCGATTAAAGAGGAGAGGTGCAAAGGACCTAGCCCTGCACCAGGCGCAGAGCCAGCCTTTGACCAGGGCTGCTGTGATCCCTAGTAAGTCTCAGAGCAAGTCTGCCATTTGAAGAGTGCACATGACAGGGGCAGAAGGATGAAGGAAATAGCCATAAGGTGGCAGCTGGTGTTTCCCTAAAGTGCAGTACACAGAGGCCCAGTTTCTTCACCTGTAAAAAGGGCCAAATGTTAATATTTACTGCTGGGACCCGGGGGGGAGTATTAAATAAGCCAGCTGAAGAGCACAGACTCTGGGAGCAGATGGCTTGGATTTGAATGCTGCTTTGCCACTTATTAGCGGCGTGACCTTGAGTTAATTTCCTTGCCTCTCTGGGCCTCAGTTTCCCCATGTATAAAATGGGGACAATAATAGTACCTACTTCATGTATTGTTATGATAACTAACTGGGTTAATACATGTAAAGGGTTTATACCCCTGCTTGGTCCATAGTTAGCATGCGCTAAGTGTCAGCTGCTGTAAGGATGATGTAAGGCCCTTTGCACAATGTTTACCTCTGTCATTTTGATTGGGCTGTGCCCAAGTCCCCTGGACCAGGGACTCACACGAGGGCTCCAGGGCTTTCCTTGCCCTGATACCTCCTACCCTCAAGTGCCTGTGGCAGAAATCCCGAGAAGAGGGCTGCCCACCCAAGGCACTGTGCCTCTTGTCCCTTTCTTTTAAGCAGATTGTGCTGGAATGTTTAACAGAGAGGAGGCAGAGGAAGATTAGGGTTCAAGGCCCTGGAATAAATCACCCTCAGCCAGCCCTGGAGTTCCGGGCTGCGTGGTGCTGGCTGAGTGTTCAGCTGGCCAACCTGGGAGCATTTCGCGAATTTCATGAAACTCGGCCCTCCCACCAAGTCAGCGGGATCTGGGAGAGCTTTATCCTCCCTGGGAAACTGGGGAAATTGGCACAGGGCATAGTCTTGGGATGTTGACCCTGGAGGGGCCCTTTGAAGGCCAGGCTTATCCTCTCGTTTTAGAGTTGGGGAAACTGAGGCTCAGAGAAGGGAAGGGATTTACCTGAGGTGACACAGCATGTTAATTGTAGGTCTGGGACCTGAACACTGGTGTCCTGGGTTCCAGCCCAGTGTTTTTTGCACCACCTACTCTAAGATTAGTTGAATTGTCCACAGCTGAATTTTTGAATGCAGGCCTGTGGTGGAGGCCGGATCACCACCAGGAACTAGACATTCTTAGAGCCTTAGAAGGAGCAAGCTGTCTTTCAGGAGGTATATAAGATTTGGGGGCCACAAACACAAATTTGGGGACCCCCTGCACGCTCACCACCCTGGACACTGCAGCTGTCTTTCTCACAGCTCTTGTAAGGCATAAGTTACCCATCTTATCCCTATTTCACAGATGAGGAAACTGAAACTTGGTTTCCAGTAGTGACTTTGAGAATCAGACCACTGAGTTTGACTCCTAGCTCTGCTACCAAATAGTCCCATGACCTAGGGCAAGTTTCTTTGTCTCTGTATCTCAGTTTCCCCATCTGTCCGTGGGATAATACCTGTTTCACCTAACACTTGTGAGGATTAAAGTTGATGTGTGTAAACCTGGTACAGTACCTGCCCATGTGCGTTCATTAAATGTAAGCTGTTGCTTTATATTTGATATAAAATAATTATGAGAATAATTGTATTCCAAGGAGAGATATAGAACCTGGCACATAGGCTCTCAATAAATATTGTAGAATGAATGAATTGCCTGCTGCAGTTGCTTCCTGCCCTGTATTCCCTTCGTCCCAGGTTTGGGCTGGGAAGAGCTGGGCTCAGCCTGTGCTCCCTGTTCATTTCATCCTTCTCGGCTGCCTTGACTTCTTCCTCTGTTACAAAGCGCACCGAAGAGCAGCAAACTGACCCTGTAAAAGCAGCAGTGTTGCTTAGTCAGTAGAACTGATTCTCGGGCATCGTCACCATGGAGGATGGAGGAGTTTGTGTGGCAAAGCAATGTCCCCCTGCTCCAAGCTGGTCCCCAGATGACCATGAGAGCCCCAAATTGGATTCCACCTCTGCTTCATGAATCCCTGATAGAACTGCCAACCAAATCCCCATTTCAAGGGATGATTTATGGCCATGGGTGAGTTAAGATGCAAAATGAACACAGCATGGTATTCAGATCACAGGCTGGGGATGTTCGGCCTTGGCAGACAGAAAAATCACCCGTGCCTTGTAAACAGAGCAAATATGATGTTGAAGAAGGAATAAATCCAAGCCCCAAGAAGCCGTTTTTACAATTGCTTTTTGGCATGTGACTTAGTAGTGTCTTCTGCAAAATGTTCACACTCTCCTACACACACCCCCTCTCCCCATGTGCATGTACACACACCAGTTTTACTGGATCTTTTTGTGGGGGTATGAGTTACTCCATCAGTGTGGCTGCCTTGGGAACTGCATACTTTGCCAGATGAGATAATTTATGAAAACCACCTGCTTCCCGAGTTTTCTACAGATCTCCATGTTGCTAACTCATGTTTGTCTCTGGGAGGCAGCAGTTTTGACTTTGGAGATAGGCCTGGTTTCAAATCCTATCCCTGCCATTTAGCAGCCAAATGAAATTGGGCAAGCCATAAACTTCTCTGAACCTCAGTCTCCTCACCTGTCAAATGGGGGTGATCCATAGCCCTAATCCTTACAGAGCATGAGGTTTTATCTTCCCTGGGAGCACATGCACCCTTCCAGGGCCCCCGTGATAGAGCACTTCAACTTCTCTGGCTGAAAATACCATATCCACTTTTTGTTTTTTTTTTTTTGAGTTTTTTCTCCAATAAACAAGAAAGAAAGAAAGAAAGAAAGGGAAGGAGGGAGGGAGGGAGGGAGAGAGGGGGAGGGGGAGAGAGGGGGGGGAGAGAGAGAGAGAGAGAGAAGGGAAAAGAAAAGAAAAAAGAAAAGTGGCCATAGTTCTTGGAAAATCACTGTCAGCCCTTGTTGCTCACTGATTTTGGCAGTCCCGCAGGTGCCCTTTCCTGTCCCAGGGTTTGAGTTTGTTTTGAGAAAGAGCTGTCATCAGCCCCAGAAGTGGCGACGTTTCAATTCCTCAGATAGACTGGGTCAGGCTGAGGGGCAGCGAGCAAACTTTCCTGGTCGTCATGTGTTTTGGGAGCCCGGCTGCTCCATCCGAAGGCGGAGTCTGAAAGCTCCGAGGATGTGGATGCACTGGCTGGGCATTTAGCACAAGGAGAAAAATTGGATGAAAACATTAACTTCACATGTGGGAAGGCCAGGCAGATGCTGGGTCCCCTCAGTGGTCTCCCTGTGGCCTCCAGTGACAAGTCCACCGTTCCTCGGCCACTTTCTGACGACCAAAACCTCCCCTTGGGTCACGCTGGGTGATTATAAAAGCCACGCACTCTGTACTAAATGCCACTGAATTTTTCACTTTAAAATGGTTAAATTTTATGTCGTGAATTACACCTCAATTTTAAAAAAAAGAAGGCAGAACACTCATCTCTAAATTAGCCTGCAGGATTTTCACACTCTCACATTGCTGCTGACCATTTGGGCTTGTGCTCTGCCCCCTCCTCCCTCAAAGATGTTTTTTCAAGCAGTTTCTAATTAAGATGCATGTTGGCTGTTTTCTTCTTGTTTTTGAAAGGCTTCTCACAGGCACAGGATAATTTATTTCTCCAGAAAACATAGCAGCAGGTTGTTGTAAAGAGAAAACTTGAGGTTAGGGGCCTTGGGGTTTTGTCCCAGCTCTGGTGCCACCAGCCCTGGGAGCCGGTGTTGTCCACAGGCCTGGTCTCTTTGGTACAAAGAGGTTTGTCTTCCGGGTCCTCTACCGTCATGTCGGCCCAATGTCTGCGATTCCCAGTTGATCACTAGGTTGATTTTTTTTCTTCTGATTTCTAAGAGGGTATCTGGGCTATTTTGCTGGCTCTGTTGGAATCTGAAATTTTAGCAATGTCTTTTTTCCTTTTGGGGAGGAGTGAGTCAGGGTATCTATTCCCAGAGCAAGTTGCTGGGAACGATGAGATGATTCATCCTGGGGCCATGTGTTCCTGCCCACTTCCCAAAGGCCTTTCCTTGGAAACAAGGCTGAGCCCACAGCAGACAACCGACAGCCTTTTCTTCTTACCTCATGGGTGCAGAGCACTTGCCAGATTTCCCAGTAAACTCTGTGACAAACCAGCATGCGAAGTTGCAGAATCCCACAACGTTGGAGCCAGTTAGATCCTTTGAAACCGTCCCGTCCAAGGCCTGAGGATGGGGACACAGGCTTAGAGAGAGGAAAGGACCTGCCCAAGGCTTCGCAGCCAGAATCTGAACACTGGTCTTCTAATCTGAACCTCTACCATTTTTTTTTCCCCTTTTAAAATTCCTTTTTAAAAATTGAGGTACAATTTATAATTTACATACAGTAAAATGCACTTTTACTGTATGTAAATCTTAAGTGTATAGCCCAATGAGTTGCATCTGCTCAGATCAATATAGAGAATACTTCCATTATCCTTGTACCCCCAACTCAGTAACCCCCGACTGTCACCACTATTCTGACTTTTATCACTTTAGATTAATTTTGTCTATATTTTGAATTTTCATGTTGTACCATATATAATCTTTTATGTATGCTTTTCTCACTCATAATTATATCTGTGACATTCATGAAGAGTAGTTCATTCTTTTTCAATGCTGTATGGTAGACCAGTGAATGAATATACCAAAGTTTATCTACCCGGTCTACTGTTACTGGACATTGTTGTTCCCAATTTTTGGTAATTATGAATAAGGCTGCTATGAACATTTTGTGTTCTGTTTTTACTTACCATTTAGTGGTTTATAGTATATAGAGTTTTGCAACCATCACCACAGTCAACTTTAGAACATTTTCACCATCTCTAAAAGAAACCCCATACCCATTAGCAGTCACTCCCCATTTCTCCCAAACCCATCTCCCCAGCCCTAGGCAACCACAAATCTGCTTGGTCTCTATAGAATTGCCTAATCTGGGTAATTTGTGAAAATGGAATCATATAATATCTGCCCTTTTTTGACTGGTTTCTTCCATTTAGCATAATGTTTTCAAGGTTCATCTGTGTGATAGCATGTAGCAGTACTTCACCCTCTTTATTGCTGAATTATATTCCCTTGTATAGATACACCACATTTTATTTGTCCATTCATCAGTTGATGGAGTTGTGGGTTGTTTCCACTTTTGGGCTATTGTGAATAATGCTGCTAAGTGTGGACTAGCTTTTCATTTCTCTTGGGGGTAGGACTAGGAGTGGAGTTGCTGGATCATAAGGAACGTTATGCTTAGGCTTTTGAGGAGCTGCCAGATTGTTTTCCAAAGTAGCTGCACCACTGTATATTCTCTTCAGCAGGTATGAGGGTTACAAACACTTTTGTATATGTGTTTTAGTGGACATAAGCAGTCATTTATGTTGGGATGCACCCAGGATTCTAATTGCTGGGTCACAATGTGACCACATTTAGTATGTTTAGCTTTTGTTGGATACTGCCAGTTTTCCAAAGTAGTTAAACCAATTGATATTCCCTCCAGCAATGAATGAGGGTTTTAGTTGCTCCATTATCCGAGCCAATGCTAGCTATTGTCAGCAGTGTTTAACTTCAGCCTCCTGCTGAACACTGCCTCCCTCTAGTCAAGCGCCTGGTGTTCAGAGTCTCAGCTTTCCAGGCCTGTGCTCCCTGGAGCTGCCCTGCACTGTCTGCTCAGCCGTGGTCCTGGAGAGGGTCTCCGCTCCTCCTGCCTTAACCTAAGGGTGAATCAGGGCTCCCAGGACAGCCACCTCAGCTGGGCCTTGCAGCAGAAGGAGCAGAGGGTGAAGCCTTCCCTCACCATTCCCTCACCATGCCGTCTGCCCAATACCATGGATGACCCCTCTACTTCCCAGCCCACCCCAGCTATGAGACAACAGGCCCAAGAGGGGGTGAATGAGAACTTCTCGGAAAGGAGTTTTCATGGAGAAAGGGGCTGGAAGTCAGCAGACTTGAATTCTCCAAATTCTGGCTCCACTACTAACTCACTGGCCAGGCAGGGGTCATGTTTCCTTTCTGGACCTTCATTTTCTCTCCTGTAGATTGGGGACAAGGACACCCTTTCACAGGATTGTTGCTGGGATTACAAGAGACCATTCTTTGGTCTGTTCAGTGCCCACAGCGTACTGGACACTGTTCTGGGGATGGGGAAAGCAGAATGGAGCTAAATAGGCATCCCAGTGGACCTCCCAGGCCAGTGGGGAGATGGATGCATGAAATCGTCATTTTGATTAAAGGCAGTATCAGTGCTATGAGGAACAAGCTTGGGGCTTCAAAACGGTTTCCTGGGGGAGATGGCCTTCAAACTGAAACCCGAAGCATGAGTGAGGAAGCATGAGACAGGGCTTGCTGGCCCGGGAACAGCACATGTAAAGGCCTGGAGGAGAGTCTGAGCAAGACCGTGACCCCTCGGGGTTTGTTCATTACCGCTGGAGTGGGTGGGGGTGGTGGAGAACACCTGTGAGCAGTGCCAGGCCTAGAACTGGGATTCCATGAATGCAGTTCCCTAGTGTTCCCACCCAGGGCCCAAGAGCCGGGAGCCCTAGCTTCTGATTGCATCTCGGCCACCATACTTCTCTGTAACCCAGGCAAATCCCCTTCCCTCCCTGAGCTCTGGTTTCCCCACTATACAGTGTGGGCACTCGACATTTAATCTCCTGATTTCTTCTAGGCCATAAAACGGTAGGAGATTGGGCCACCCTTGGGTGTGTTTCACTGTGGCCAATGGGTGGCAGGGTTAGCAGTCAGAGGCTGAGTTTTTGCATTGGTCATACTGGCCCGGCCTGGAGCAGGGGCCAAGCCACGGCCTCTTCCCCATTAGCCAGGGGTGGGGGCGTCACTCTCCGCCCACTGCTTGGGGCCTCTGAGGCCCGCAGATCAGTTTCCTGCTCCACAGACGGCTGCTCTCCCAGGCACACACGGTGGGTATGAGAACCATGCTGCTCTCCCAGGCACACACGGTGGGTATGAGAACCATGCAGGGATCAATAGGAATTGTTGAAAAATTCTGAAAAGAGAGCCTGGAGCAGGACAAAGAGACCCGGAAGTGTGTAGTCAGCACAATTTAGTGCTAATACTCAAGTTTGTTTTCCTTTTCATCAAGTCTGAAAGGCAGTTTGAAATCACTGCCCTTGTTTTTCTTAATGACTGGATAAAGCACAATTGCATTTTCTCCCCCAATAACTTTGAATTCTGGGAATAGACCATGTGGAGATAATTGCTGTTGTCTAATCCTGCCAATGGCCAAGCAAGCTGTTAGGACAGGGAGGAAAGGAGCTGCCGTGGTGGAGGCCCGTCTGCCTGCTTCTCACTTCCAGCAGGCAGGGCACAGCTCCCCAAGTAAATGCAACTCCCAAAATACCAGTTACCCAGAAATGCCTCTGGGTGTTGTAGTGCAACAAGTAACTGACATGCATGGAGGTGGTGAAAATTTGAGTAATTCTTAAGTTGTAATTCAATTCAGCAACTTGGTATGGTGTACCTATAGGTGCCAGGCTCTGAGCTGGGTCTGGAGTAGGGAAGAGGGTGCAAACATGAGCAAGGTACAATGAGCCATTGGGGATAAGACAAATAACATCCACCTCTGCTACAAGGCAGAATGTGTGCCTAAGAGACTCATCTGCAAGAAAGAATATAAGTGTCTTTAGAAAGATATGAATTGAGTTCCTTGAGACTATTTTAAATGTTTTCATAAAGTTTCCCACATTTCATTGCCAGGAAATCACAAAGATGGCAGCGGCATTTGAAAAGAGTCCTGGGTTTGGGGGATGGATACTCAGGTGCCAGACGAGCTCAGCTAGTACATTTTGACACTTAGCCATGAAATCTCTGTTCTAGGTAGAGCAGCACAGGCCAAGCTTAGGAGCCAGGAAACTCGAGGTGTCCAGGGTAGGAGGAGTGTGTGGTGGAAGACAATGCCAAGTAGTGGGGCCTCAGGGTGGGGTTAGGGGTGCACCCTGAGCAAGAGAGGCAGAAGAGACAGAATTCGGGATGTGGGAGCTGGAGAGCTTGTGACACGGACGGGGCAGGGCAGGCTTGGAGGGAAGAGGCCGCATCTGAGCATCCAATATCCGGCCGGACGCTCCCCCAGGTGACCCCATGCGATGCCAGCGTCTCCATCAGCCGCAGTGCCTAGGGCCCACGAAAATCTTTTATTTTTTAATTTCTTTAAAAATCAGAAGGAAAAACTGAATATAGTAAGAATGAAGCCAGCTGGATGATAGTTGTCTTTATACCAATGTGGTTATAATAGTGTGTTTTAGGAGGAAGGGGCCCATGAAGGCAGGACTGTCCAGGGCCCCCAGAGCTGTCTTGCAGCCTGCCCCTGCGTCCTTGTCTTCCCCGCCAGGTGGGGGGCCCCAAAGCCTGGGACTGCACAGACTTGATGGGAACAGTTCCCTTCCTTCTCCTTGTTGTCTTGAACGCTGGCGAATAAACCCACTAACGACTCAGGTTCTGTGTCTCCTTTCGTGTCAGGTGGGAGGGGCATCGCTGCAGGGCTCACCTGCCAAGGGCTGGCACCTTGACATGGAGTTCTCACGGTAACTCTTTGATGTAGGAGTTACTCTGAGGCAACTGAGACTCCAAGAGGGGAAGTAACTTGCCCAAGCCTGTGCTCCTGGTAAAGGACCCGAGTGACAATTCCAACTCAGGCCCCTCTTCCCCCGAAGCCCATGCCTCCTGATTTCTCTGCCTCAGGAACTGGGAACTTCCCGAGGGCCAGGACTTACCATTTAACCTGCATCATGCACGGCATCAGGCCCAGTGGTGCTTTTGGGATACCCGGAGATAGCAGTGGATGGCAAAGAAGGGGTTGTGTATGTTTTATCGATTAAAAGGAGGCCATGGCCCTCTTTTGTTGATCCTGCTGACTCTCGGTCAGTTGTGTCCCTCTTCCCTGATTTGGCTTTAAAGGTAAAGCCAAAATAGTTAATTATCTTCCCAAACCAAGGATGGTAAAACCCCAAACAGCCCAGATCAGGCTATCACGTGACATGCACCACAGTCTGAGAGGTTCGTTTCCCTGGAGGGTAAGAAGAGTTCCGAGCAGGGGAATAGACTAGGAAAATCGGTCCCTCCTGTTCTTCCAATTTCTTGCCCAGATTAAACAGCAAGGTCCTGATTTCCACTGGCTGAATTCCCAGAACAGAAACACACCCAGATTCAGATGTAAGTGCGAAAGCATGCCTTACAGCCCATGCCAGAGATGGGCTCTCTCGACCCCCAGGCTGGAGGGTCAGGGCTGTGGCTCTGCCTCCTCCTCCAGGGAGCAAAGCTGGGCAGCTCCCCAGGGCCCATCCCTCAGAAATCCCCGAGTATACAGCTCAACCCACTGACTGGGAAGGAAGCAAACCCCCAAGGGGAGAGTGCTGACATTTTGAGGCACTTAAGCCAAGCGGTTAGGAGCATAGACTTCTTTGCCATGCTGCTGGGGTTAACCATTTCCTCGCTGTGTGACCTTGGACAAGTTAACCTCTCTGTGCCTTGGTTTTCTCTGGAAAAATAGAAGTAATAGTATCTGCCTCATAGAGTGGCTGTGAGAATTCAATTAGTTAACTCATGTGAAGGGCTTAGAATAGTAAGAGATGTAGTAGGTGGGCATCATCATCATCACCATCCTCCTTCTCTGTGCTGTTCTTATCGTTGAAGCTGCCCAGGGGAGCAGGAGAGCTGGGTCCAATCCTTGCTCTGCCTGTGATTCCCCTGTGACCTTGGCTAACCCACTTCTCCACCCCTCCCTGGGACTGTCTTGCTATCTATGAAACGAGCAGTTTGGACCAATTTGTGGCTGTTAGCCAGGGGAAAGCATCAGAATCCCATGCAGGACTTTGGCAAAGATGGTTTTCCAGGTTCTATCTCCAGAAATTCTGATTCCGTGGGTCTGGAGCTGACCCAGGAATCTGCATTAGAACAGAACAAACAGAAAACCTCCACTGGTGGTTTTCATGCCCATCCCTGGGACCCTCCTGAACCTAGAGGCCACAACCCTGGAAGTGACTGGTGCCCTCCCACACCCAGTTGGCCCAGGTGGCACCTTTGGCAAGGCAGCGCTGTGGGTGCTGCACCTGCCGCCTGGGTGGGGTCCCACTTTATGGGTGTGGCAGACCATGCGGTGTGAGCACACACAGCAGGTCTGGGGCATTCCGTTCAGCAGGTGTTGGTGAACACGGCGTTTGCAAATGGCAGGCAGAGAGATTGCGAAGAGGGGTGGCTTTCTGGGCTGCTTGGTACTTGGAGTGAATCCTACCCCAAAGTCCTGTAGGATGTTCTCAGTGTTCTCTGCACTGCCTGTGCTTGGGAAGGAGGCTGGGTGTTGGTGGATGTCAGCCCTCACTTTCCTGCATAGCCACAGGATGCTTTTGATAAGAAAAGCCTCAAAGGAGTTTTATTATGGCCACATCTCCCTGGGCACTGGCAGGGCCCTTCTTCCCACCTTCCCCTGCCCAAGTGTCCCATTGCCCAGCCCGCCAGCAAATCCCACCTGCTGCTCTCCATCTCCACTCATCTCCCCTGATCAATAGGAACACATCTCTGAGCCTTGGTGTTTCTGACTCACTTCCTTTCTCTCTCCCAAGGCTGGTGGCAGAACATCCACCCTCTCTCCACCCACCCCTTTATCTTCCTTCCTGCCTCCAGTCCTCGCTGTTCTCTCTGTCTAATACCAGTGAGGTAAATTGGACTTGCATTTCTCTCTTTGAAGAACATGCTCTGCAGTAGAAACTGCTCGGCCTCTGACTGACAGGTGGTGAGGGAGGGTGGTGAATGAACGAATCCGTCGCCTGTCCTGAGACCCATCCCCGGGCTATGGGGCTGTGCGGCCCCCCACGTGGGGAAAAGAGGGCAGCAGGAGTGACACTGGGCTGGCCATGGCTGCTTCACATCAGCCGCCCTGCACAAGTCTGCTAAAGAATCTCCATAGTTATTCTAGCAAACTCTTTTAACCACTTCAATTGGCACATGTCTGAAGGTGCTGGGTAAGCATCTTGTCAACTTCGACACAGCTGACAAAGTTATGACAGGAAGAATGTTTAGACTTTGCAGTTTTCCCCGACCTCCAGCTGATCCTGTTAAAATGTCTCTCCTCCTTCCAGAGAGCTGATTTGTGCCCCAAATTTTCTCATCTCAGCAGGAAGGGTCTCCTTGCGAGGTAAAATAGAAATTCGCTGTCATCCTGATACTCTGATTTAGCGTTACCTGGGAGGAAGGCGCATTGCATATCTGGTTCGTTACTGATTTTCAAGGTTGGTTTCCGATGGGACGGAGAGATGAAGAAGGCTGCATTAGGATGGCTGGAGACACTTTCATTTGTAAGCTCCTCTCCTCAGACACAAAACCTTCAGAACTGTGGGATTTTCCCTCTTCTGAAGGCTGCAGTTCCTCAGGCTTCTTCTCAGCCGGAGGGAGATGAAGTCTGAAGCAAATCCCTTCATCTGTGTTGGAATTATGAGTGTGAAAATCCTTTTCTACCCTTAAAATTACTCTATTTCTTTTTTTCCTTTTCTTTAAAAATGAAAAACGTAGTACATGCCCATCGTGGAGAAATTAGAAATTACGAATAAGAACTAGAAAGAAAAGCTCCTAAAAATCCCACCCCTTGGAGGTGACCCGTAGTTAAATGTCTCTCTCCAGACTGTTCTCATGCAAATGAATGGGTATAAATAAATTTGTATTTTTACAAAAATTGAATCAAATGATAAATCCATTCTTATGATCTGCTGTTACACTTAACAGTGTATTATAATGATCTTTTCAAGCTGTTAAACACTAAACAACTATGTTATATTTAATAACTGCATGGTATTCTATTATGTGGAGGGACTATATATGTGTATATATGTACACAGATATTATGTATATATATTGTATATACAGTGTCTATATTATGTACATATATTATATATTACATATTCTAGATTACATATTATTTTAATATACATTATATGTATATATGATTTTTTACTCCATCCCTATTACCGGCTATTTAGGATATTTCTAATTTTTTGCCATTATAAACAATGGTGAGATGAATTTCCTATTTCATCCAGTTAGAAATTTCCTAACTCCTAATCTTTGCACACTTGTCCTAATGTTTCTTTAAGGATAAATTTTTAGAACAGGACTAGCGAACATTTTCAAGCATTTGTCACATTTTCAAGCTCTCTGCAAAATGCTGTAAATATATTATCTATTGACTCCTACAGTGATTCTGTATAGAAATGTCTGCATTTGACAGATGAAGAAGATGAGGCAGAGAGAGGTTGTATACCTTGGCCAGGGTCACACAGCTGGCATTGCAGAGCCAGGATTTGAACCCAACGTCTCTGACCACAGAAGCTTCTAATAGAAAAGGTTAGGTCTGTTTAACCTCCCACTGCGGGATTTGAAGATGCCTGTTCTCTCCTCCAGCTCTTCCTCGGGACGGGCTTGCCCAAGGCCTGGGCTTGCAGAGGCCCTTTATGCCCATAGGGGCATGATAGGAACAGTAATGGAGGAATGGGCAGTGTTTGTGCCACGCCTGAAGAACTGCAAAGCATCTCCCATGATGGCCGGGATGAGCATCTAGGGCCCCTCCCTGGGTTTTCAGTCCCTGGAGGTGTCTTCTAGGGACCCATTCAGGACCAGGAAGATGTGGCCACTGGAGACCCACCTTATGGGAGCTGCAAGCATGTCTGTGTGATGCCTCCGGGGTTGGCCGACCTGCATACCTGGGCTGGAATGGAGCCTGGTATATCCAGCGCTTGAGCTGGGAGAGTCTGTGCCCTTCCTTGACCAGGTTCCTTGCAGGGACAGGTCTTGACTGGGGCATCCCGGCAGGCCACACTGGGGAGAACTGGGCATGTGCAAGGCACTCTGGGTGCTGGAGCCCTCAGGAGACAGAAGTGGGAAAAGAAAGGTGCTGAGTGGGAGGCTGTGATGATTTGCTCGGTGAGATTGCTGCTAGACTGGGCGAAACTGAGGCTGGAGCCCTGAATGCAAGGCCACCTGCTCTGTAGGGACTCACTGGTAAACACGAAGACAGACCGAAGCTTGTGATCGGGAGGTAAGGCCAGAGACCCGGGTCCTGGACACTCTGCTGAGGGGGTAGGGGCAAGGTTGGCTGGCCCCACCCCATACACCCGGGACATAGGAGAACAAGGCAAAGGATCTCTAAGGAGTGGAAGCTCGAGGATCAGCACTTAAAGGTCTCAGGAGGAAAGCGGCTTGCAGAGGAGACAGGAAGTGGGGGGCTTGCCCTCCCTCGGCCCAGTTATCCTTCCCAATTCACCCATAGATTGTGCTTGATGATCCAGACTCAGATTCATTTAACTAATCACATGAGTTATTTCTGCAATTTAGGTCTTCAGATAAGTGCATTTGGTTGTTGAATATGTGATCAGCCACAGATTTCTCATTCTTTAAAACCCAGGGAGCGGAAATGCCAACATACAAAGCTATCGGCACAACCACCGAGATTTCCAAAGCACTAAAATCAAGCTGTTCACAGTTCTGGCCGCTGGACCTCCCTTCAGTCTGCCACTTGGCCCATCAGCGCTCCATGCAGAGCCCTGGTGGGGGGCTTTATCCAGGAAACCCCTGGGGATGGCAATCAATAAATAATAGGCTCACGTTCTTTTTACTTAACCAGAAAATTTATTTGCCTCTGCAGTAATTCAATCTGGAACAGAAAATGCATCTGAGGGTTTCAAAAGGGTATGGATCCACTGGAAAAAAGCTCCTGGAGGCTTCGGGGTTAGGAAGGTCAGTGGCTGTTTTCGCTGCCTGGAACTTTGCTCTAGCCTTGAATATCAACAACTTCTCTTCTTCGTCCTTATCATCGTCATCACCACCAGTGGGTCCCTGGTGCAGTGAGGCCGTCACTGGGCAGGCCTAACCATTCATTCATACATTAATTCATTCCACGGGTCTCTGTTGAACTCCTACTTGAGCTCCAAGGATTAGAATAGGCACTGGAGATTTCAGAGATAAACGGGATCTAGGCCCTGCCCTTAGATTGCTCATAATCAGGAAAGACAGCAGCAAACAGTTAAAATGTGGGTGTTGGGAAGGTGTGTGGGGAGTACAGAGGTGGAGGCCTCCAGCCCTTGAGCAGCCCCCAGCTATGCAGGGGACTGCCTCGGGGCATGGGTCTTGGTGACTGGGCTGGACCACATCGGAGCTGTTTATTACTCCGTATAGCACTGAGATGCTGCAAACTGGATGGGCCAGAGCAGGGCTGTTTGCTCTGATGGGTCGGCAGGGGAAGAGGGAAAAGGCATCCCAGGAATGGAGGAAAGCTGCGCTGTGTGCCCGAGTTGTATTCCTCCTGTTTCCTGGGGCCAGTGACACCAACTTGCAGCTCTGAGACACAGAGGAGCATAAAGTGAAGGTCTCCATCTAAAATGATAAGTGTGTTTGGAAAGAATCCAGGAGCATGGCCTCAGAAACCACAACATGCTGGAGCCATAATTCTGGGCCAGCCTTCATCCTTCCAGACTGATAGTCTCACGTATTTGCCCTCAAAACTTACACTTAAAACAACAACAACAAAAAACCTTACTAGAAAAACATAAATAAATGCCTCATTTCTTTTGAAGCAGCTCCTTGGAGAGGCTTCGTCACACACAGACACCCAATCTCACATCAGCTATAATCTATCTGAGAGCTGCTTTTGGGAGCCAGTGTCTGAACCATGCATAATTATGTCCTACCAATTTGTGGTCATTCACCAGACTGTGGCTCTAATAAACTCTGATGGTTTCTAGAAAGTAAGGTTCTACCTGCTTACCCTGTAGATTCCAAACCTGGGTTTGAATTTTGCTTTGCTGTATATTAGTGTTGGGCAAACCACTCAGCTTCCCTGGATGTTTTCTTCGCTTGTAAAATGGGCATGATGCATCTTACCTGATTGTGGTGCGGGCTAAATGAGGAAACAGCTGAAAGCATCTGACTTAGTGCTGCACTGCAGCTCTAATCCCCCTTGCTCTCTGCTCCCTGCCCCCACCTTCTTTATGAGAGGATTCGAGCCACAGCAGAAAGAGCACTGGATTGAGAGTCAGGCAGGAGGCCTGTGTGATCCTAGGCAGGTAGTTAACCTCTTGGATCTCAATTTTCTCATCTGTAAAATGGGAGACTAGTTCCTAACTCAGGCCAGCCTCAAGGGGTTGGGGTTAGAATTTAATGAGAATACTTGTATGAAAGTATTTTTAAAATATAAAATACTGGACAACCCCATCTGTAAACTTAGTACCTGAGGCTGTGAGAGTTCAATCCCAAGCCTATACCAAAGGCCCACTGTCTTGGAAAGTATCTGAGAAAGACCCTGGTGAATTTCTCATGCATTCAGCTCCAGCGGGGGCTTTGGTACTTGGTTTTCTTGGACCCACCAGCAGGAGCAGTGGGGATCCACACATCTGCCTGAATGGGACATAACTGGTGTCCGCTGCCATGCAATAACTCAAAACCTACTGGCCCTGAAAGTAACCCCTCCTCCAGCAAGTCTCCATCCACCAGGGCACCAGGCGAGGGGGTGGTAGGGATGCGGAGGAAAGTGGGGAGATCATCTTGCTTCCACCAAACAGCACCCTTGACCAGGGAGAAGCCACAGGCTTTCTTGTTCCCAGGGAGGGAACAGGTTTTCCTCCTTGGGAAATGAAACACAGGTAGGGATCAGTCCCCTCTGCTTTGGTCATTTTCTAAGATGGCAAGGCTTGGATTGCAGGCAGCGTTTCCTGCTCAGGAGAGGGGACGCAAGGACCTGGTGCAGCCTGTGGAGGAGGTGACAGATGCTGAGCAGGCAGGTTGGGTTTGGAGAAGTCCAGCAGGGCCACTTTCTTATATTAGTCATAACAATAACAGCTCCAGGGCCTCGGTGCTGGCGTATGGGAGGGGCTCAGGAAATGTCAGTGGAAGCAATGAATGAGGTCATGGAAGGTGACAATGCTGGATCAAATCAATGCTGTATACACATGCAGATATTTCTTGTCTAACCTAACTGTCTAGCTGCAAAGCCCATGCTCTTAGCCAATTTCAGTTCTCAGTTATAGTAAATGTCCTTTCAGGTACAAGAGCCCAGGACCTAGGAGAGACAGTGCCTGAAATTTGCATTTTTCATTAATTCCCCACTCTGTGCTCAGCACTAGAAAAAATAGTGCATGAGTCAGGCAGCTGGGCTGAGAATCCCACTCTGCCACTTCACAGCTCTTCTATCTTTGGGCAAATTAATCTCACCGAGCCCCGATTTTCTCATCTGTAAGATGGGGTTGTTACCTCAAAGAAGTATTGTCAAGGTTAACTGCAGTGATGGATGTGAAAGGCCTGACTCTCAATAAACGTTAGCTGCAGCTGTGGTCATTCATTTGTTTGCCTGCTAACTGACAAATGGCAGCAGCATCAAAGGTTCAAGAAAAATTGGAGAGAGAACTTAGTAATAATAATAGCTAACATTTATTGAACATTTACTTTGTGCCAAGTACTGTTCTTGTTCTAAGTGCGTTGTATTGGTTAATATCAATGTTAAAAATCCTACTGATTACCGTAATCTTTTGCAAATTGGGGAAAAGCCACTTGTGGTTTGATTCTCATGGCGGAACACGTTATAATTTGTGGAAACCCAATGGCTTTCAAGGATCATAATTCTAGAATCTCAGAGGTAGCAAGCTGGGGGCTGCTGAGATACACTTTGCCTTCTTACAGCTGCTTGGTGACCTCCATGTTCCTGCTCAGAACCTGAGGCCTGATGATTCATTAAAGATGAAAAAATAGGGGTTTCTGAAGAAAGACTGGAAAGGCCCTGGATTCCTGTCCCTGGCAAGTGGGGTTTTAGGAAAGGCCTCTCTACTCTTTGGGCCTCAGGGTCTCCACTTGTTTGGGGTGTTGAACTCAGTGTATCAGTTAGCTATTGCTGTGTGACAAGCCACCCCAAATCTGAGTAGCTTAAAACAAAAACCACTTATTATTTTTCATGAGTCTATGGGGCTAACCTTCAGCTAGCTTGCAGGTCATCTGGCAGCTGACTGGTCTTGGAGGCCTTGGTGGAGCTGGCTCAGCTCTGCTCCATGTGGAAATAGACCCCGTCTCTTGATGAGAGGGGCTGCAAAGCCACATTGTCAAAGGCATGGCTACAGGGGGAGGTGGGAGGGATGGGGAACCAGGAACCTTTTGCAATCCACCACACTCAGATTCTTTCCCACTCTAAAATCACTAAAATCGAATAGCTCATGGATTGAGTGTGGGAGAAAAGTTGAATTTTCATCTTCTTAGACCAAGGCTAGACATGCCTTTCCTAGATTTGGGATACTTTGATAGGTACCCAGCCAGTGTGGGGGCTGAGCTCAGCCCCATCTGATCAAACAGACAGAACTAAAGGACATGTTTTTACTCAGTCACCATTCTGCATTTACTGTGCCACTGTGTACCAAATACTGAGCAAAGCCCTGAGGAGGCAAACTAGCCCCTGCCCTCAAGGGACTTTCAATTTCTGAGGATAAGTAATTAACCACTGATTAAATACTTACAAGGCAGTGTGGACAGGTGACATGGGGTCACAGAAAAGGTGTCCTTAGAACCTGTTTTAACAAAACATCGGAGGTGCAGTTTGGGCCTCCTTCAGCCAGATGCTGAAGCAGATCCGTGAGCCTGTTTTCAGACCACATGTCCCATTTAAACACCGTGGCTCTGGAGTTAAAGAGCCTCCTCTGAATCCCTCTCAGCTCTAGCCCCCCAGGAAATGGAACAAGAGAACAAGGTGTCATAGCCAGTGTGCCAACGTGGTGATGTCCCCTCACTGTGCTCAGTGACTGTCTCTGCTGCAGCAAACCAAGGCTACAGGTGGCTCAAGCACTTGTGAGCAGCTGGGACTGTGGAGGGAGTTACTTAAACATCCACATTTCCTGCAGCCCCTCTCAAACAGGCACCCAGCTGGCATTTTCCCTTAAATACCACTCATTTTAAAAGGGGGAGAAAATGTTGGCGGCATGGAAATAGATCACACTTTAAAATGCAGAGTAGTGGAGAGTCCGTTCAAATTATTCTTTTAATAGAGTTCTTCAAAGTCAGGAAGTGACAAGGGAATATAATCGCTTCTTCTGTCATTTGGGCAAAATCTGAGGACTGCAATCCATTTGTCTGCAAATGTGTCTCTTCGGTACAAACTGCAGCAAGAACGCCATTCCCAGGGTAAACTGTCTTTAATTAAAGTCATTCAGTTGTCTCAGGTGGTTGGAGGAAGGTGAGCAGTTTGAAGCCCAAATTTCTTTGCCTTCAAAAATAAAAAAGAATACATTTTTTTAAATTACATTTTCATCTCGATTTGATAATTAGGGGGAAGCTTTGTTTATAAGTAAAAATACTCTAGCTCTTATTCATGAATAAAAATTTTTGCAGTAAGGCCTCTGAGAAGCAGAAGAATTTCTGTAGCAAACCTGGTAGAAACGACTCCTCAAGCATTGATTTTTGTAGCTGAAGTGCATTATGTGTTCTGCGTGAGCTTTTGAAAGCTTAGATAAATGAGGTAGCTCAGAAAGCAAATTTTAAAAATGGGAGGAAATTATACCAAGCCAAAAGAAGATAAATGTCCACTAATTCTCAGATTAACATTTTAGACTCCTGCGTTTTTATAGGGGAGTTTTTTGCATAACTGATAATGTGAGATTGGTTTACGACATCACATACCGGGTAGAATCGATGAGGCCTTGTTTGAGTTCTCAGAGTCAGCAACATCGAAAGGAAGTGGTGTTAAAGCAACAGCCGGGTGCTGCCCTGACCCCTACTTGTATTAGGTGGCAACACTACCCCAAGATGACACGTATGGGTGACATTGACCCTCAAGATCAGCTTTGTCAGTTTGCACTCTCTGGGTTGCAGGAGACAGAAGAACCAAACCCATTTGGTTTAAGCCCAAAAAGGAATTTACCAGATCATTGGATTAAAAATCTACACTTCAGGCTCCACTTGATCCAGGGCTCAAAAGAAGTGACTGAAGACTCAGTTTCTCTCCCTCTCTCTCTGGGCTCTATTTCCCCTGGGTTGGCTTCATTCTCAGATTGGCCCTTCCTTCGTGGGAGCAAGCTGACTACAACTTTAGCCTCTAGCAACCCAAGTTTGTGTCCAGTGCAAAAGAGCTAGAACTGCTTTCTTACTTGTTCCAGCTCAAGTCCCAGGGTTTGAACCACGCCGTCATCCTCCAGCCAACCGGAACTTTCTCTGGAGCAGCTGCTGCATGCCGAGCCCTGGACACAGAAAGCTGAGGGACATCAGTGATGGTGGTGTCCAGGGAAGACTAAAGCACTGAGGACATTAGCACTCTGCCTTTGCTCACTTTGTTAGTCAGGATTGGATTCTGCTAGGGCTAACAGATAACCCGAAAGAGCAGCGGCTTCAACAAAATGGGAGTTTATTTCTCTCTCACTTAAAAGTCCAGAGCTGGTTTGCTGACTCCACCATCATTAGTGACCAGGATCCACCCTTCATTCCCAGTGGGGGTTCTACTTTGTGGGCTAAAATGACTGCTCTGGCTCCAGTCATCATGTCCGCATTCCAGCCAGCAGGAAGGGAGAAAAAGGATGAGAAGAGAATGCTCTTTCCCTTTAAATGTGCTTTACAGAAGTGGCACACACACATACACCCTCCACTTACATCTCATTGGCCAGAACTTGATGACATGCCTACACCTAGCTGCAAGGGAGGCCAGGAGGCCATGTGCTTAGCTAAAATTGTGGCTTCTGTTTCTGTAGAAAACAAGGCAGAACGGATATTCAGATGCAACTAGCAGACTTGGCCACACGCATACTGTTGGCTGTGCCTGATAGGTCCTTGCCCATTCTTTCTGCATGTCTCTCAAAATCCTATTCTATTTATAAAGACCAAGCTTACATACTGCTTCCTCCATGAAGCCTTCTTGATTTTAACCTGAACGGGAATCAATAGCTTTATCTTAATTGTAACAGTACAATCAAATGCACCCATTTTAAGTATATACAGTTCAATGCAATTTGACAAATGTATTTAAACACCACCAAAATGAAGACACAGAACATTTCCACCCTTGAAAGTCTTTTTGTAGGCATGTTTTCATTTCTCGTTTCTCTGCCTAAAAGTGGAATTGCTGGGTTATATGGTAAATCTGTGTTTAACTTTTTGAGGAATTGTGAAACTGTTTTCCACAACAGCTGCACCATTTTATAGTGTATGAGAGTTCCAATTTCTCCACATCCTATCCACACTTGTTATTTTCCTTCTTTTTGATTATAGCCATCCTAGTGGGTATGAAGTGGTATCTCACTGCATTGTGATGATATGCATTTTGGTTTTGATATACATTTCCTTAATGACTAATGATGTTGAATGTTTTTTCTTGTGCTTATTGTCCATTTGGATATCTTCTTTGAAGAAATATCTATTCAAATTCTTTTCCCATTTTTAAATTGAGTTATTTGTCTTTATTGTTGAGTTGTTCCATTCTTTATATATTCTAGATGATATATATGATTTGCAAATATTTTCTCCCATTCTATAGGTTGTCTTTTCATTTTCTTGATGGTATTGTTTTTAATTTTGATGTAGTTCAATTTTTTTTTTTTCTTTTGTCACTTATGTTTTGGTGTCATATCTAAGCAATCATTGCCTAATCATTGTCACAAAAATTTACTCCTATGTTTTCCTCTAAGAAGTTAATAGTATTAGCTCTTATATTTAGGTCTATGATCCATTTTGAGTTAATTTTTATGTATGGTGTGAGGTAGGGATCCAACTTCATTCTTTTCCATGTGAATATCCAGTTTCCTAGCAATTTGATGAGAAGACTATTATTTCCCCATTGAATTGTCTTGCCACCCTTGTCAGAAATCAGTTTACCATAATGTAAGGGTTTATTTCTGGACTCTCAATTCTATTCCATTGATCTATACATCTTATGCCAGTACCACCCTATCTTGATTACTGTAACTTTGTAGTAAGTATTGAATTTGGCATGTGTGAGTCCTCCAACTTTGTTCTTCTTTTTGTTTTGGCTATTCTGAGTGTCTTGCATTTCCATATGAATTTTAGGGCCAGCTTATCAGTTTCCTCAAAAACCAAGGTGCTGGAATTTTGATAGGGATTTCATTGAATCTGTAGACCAATTTGGGAAGTGTTACTATTTTAGCAATATTAAGTCTTCCAATCTATGAACATGGGTGTCTCTCATTTATTCAGGTCTTCTTTAATTTCTTTCAACAATGTTTTATAGTTTTCAGAGTACAAGTCTTTCATTTGTTTTGTTAAATTTATACTCTTAATATTTTATTCTTTTTGATACTATTGTAAATGGAATTGTTTTAATTTCATTTTTTGATGTTCATTGTTAGTATATAGAAATATGATTTATTTATATATATTGATCTTTTATCTTGCTTAACTCATCTTGCCTTGCTGAACTCATCTATTAGTTCTAATAGTTTTTAGTGGATTCCTTAGGATTTTCTATATCCAAGATTATGTCATCTGCAAATAGAGATAGTCTTACATATTATGTTCCAAACTGGATGCCTTTTATTTATTTTTCTTGCCTAATTGCCCTGTCTAGAACCTTCCATATAATGTTAAATAGAAGTGGCAAGAGCATAAATCCTTGTTTGTTCCTAATATCAAGGGAAAGCATTCATTCTTTCATCATTAGGTGTGATGCTAACCATGGGTTTCTTGTTTTAGATCTCCTGTTTCCTCGTTCCTGTGTTTTTCTCTTTCTTGGTTTACTCCATCAAATTGCTTCTTGGAAAATGATGCATGGGGAGTCAATTATTTTCAACTTTTGAAATCAGAAAGTCTTTTTATTCTACCTTCATACTTAATTGATAATTAGGCTGAATAAATAATTCTAGTATGGAGCCCATTTTTCGTTAGAATTTTGAAATTGATCCACTGTTTTTAGCTGCTAACATTCCTGATGAGAAGCCTGATGCCATTCTGATACTTGTGTTTTGTATATGAACTGTTTCTTTTCTCCAGAAGCTTATAGGATCTGCTGTTTGTCCTCAATCTTCTAAAATTTCACAGTGATATATCTTTTGTGGGTCTGTTCTTATCCATTGTGCTAGGAAATTAGTGAACCTTTTCAATCTGGAAACGCATGCCTTCAGTTCTGGGTAATCTTCTTGAATTATTTCTTGGATTATTTTCTTCCTTCCATTTTCTCCATTTCTAGAATTCCTGCAATTTGAATGTTAGACTTCCTGAGCTGGTCCTCTAATTTTCTTATCATTTCTCTCCTATTTTCCATGTCTTTATTTTTGGTCTACTTTCTGTGACTTATCTTCTAGTTTGTTTTCCAACTCTTCTACTGAGTAAAAACCCAATCAATTTCTCTTCTTCTATCACACTGTGTTTTAATTTCTAAGAGCTCTGTTTTATTTTTAAAATATTCCTTTTTTTTAGCTTTTTTTTTTTTTTTAATATTCTTTTTTGACTTCCTGTTCTTGGCTCATGGTTGTGACATTTTCTTTGTCTCTCTGAGGATATATATGTGCATATTTAGGTTTCCTTCCTCCTGCAGAGTCTCTGTGTCCTTCAAGTTATGCTTCCTGTTTGTATGTGTTTCTATCTCTTGTGAGTTATTCTCCAGTTGTTTGGGGATCCGTGGCTGTGCTCTCAGATTAAATATGGGTCAGAAGAAAAGATGATTGAGCTCTAGTGTGGCAGTGGGCCTGTTGACTACACCTCACTGTAGGGTGGTCAGACTGGGGAACTCTAGACGTATTAGGATTTTGCTTCCTGGGGCTGGTCTGATTCTCCCTAGAAGATGTTTCTACTCCCCTACCTAGAGGGTGGGCTCCTGCCTGCAGCTTTCCAAGAGCCAGGTGGTGAAGAGGGCTGGGAGAGTCTGCGAACAATCAGAACACTTCACTTAACCCCGAAGTTCTCAGGAAGGTGCTGCACCATCAGCTGGGGTTCCCTCAGTCCAGCAGGCCTCTATTTCATTCCCTGCCAAGAGTCAACCTCCTGTTTTCTGCTGGGATGAGATGGGGGCATTTTCTTGGCTGGGCAGAGTTGAGGAGGGGGACCAGGAGTTTTAATGGCTTTTAAACTGACTTTCAGCAAGTCCTCCTGTTATTCCACTTCCAGAGATACCTGGTGCTGCCACCAATTGCAAAGCCTTTGGGATGGTCTAGTGTAGACCTGAGCGCTTCTTTGCCTTCATCGTCATGGCTTAGGATTCTGCGTATATGCCTCCCTGCTTTCCAGCTGCCAAAACTTTGCTGCTATTGTCTTCTCCCCTGTTTGCTATGTCCTTAAGGATCAATACCTTTGAAAGACTCCTCATACTGATGTTTTGGTGGGGTTTCTGGGGGGTGAGCAGGGATCGAGTTTAATGCAGTCATCCAACTCACCATTTTTAACCACAGTAGCTTGCCCTTCTAATTGTTTGGTCTCCTGAGCCTCAGCATCATCATCTATAAAATGGGACAAATGATCCATCCCCTGGCAATTGCCAAGCAGCTTCTGTGTGGATCAGATAGGTTTTTGTGTAAAAATGCATTGTTCAAACTTTAGGGTGTATGAGTCTCTGTTCTAAGTGATGCTTGGGTCTGCAGGTAAAGGTCCCTTTCTAGTGACAAGGACTGGAGAATAGGCCAGTCCGGACTGAGAGATGCTGTACCAGTTATCTATGGCCACCATAGTGCTGCATAACAGAGAACCACAAACCTCACTGGTAGACAACAATAAATATTTATTTAGCTGAGGAGCCTGCTGGGTTCAGCTGATGTGGGCTGGACCTACTAGGTAACTCTGCTGATCTTGAATGGGCTCGCCCTCCCGCCTGGGGTCAGCTGCCTGTCGGCTGATCTAGGAGACCCTCGCAACTCAGCTCTGCTCCCCACGTCTCCTATTTCCAGCAGTCTAGCCCAGGCATGTTCTCATGGCAACGGCAGAGGGGCAAGAGAGCAAGTGGAAATGTGCAAGTGCTTTTTCAAGCCTCTGCTTACATCACATTTGCTCTCTTGGCTAAAGTTAGCCACATGGCTGAGCCCAGAGGAGAGGGTGGGACACCTGCTTGGGGTGTGGCAAAAGGCCAGGCTGTGGGGAGGGGGTGAGGCCACTGGTGCAACCTTCCTACCAGGGTGCCCAGGCACGGCTCTGGCACAGAGCAGCCCCCACCCTCAATTTTTCTTCTGCTAAACCCAGAATTCTTTGCCTAAACCAGGAACCTAGGGTCCTGCCACCCTGATTTGCATTTGTTTGAAAGAGTCACACCTTTCCTTATTACTCAGAAGAATTGCTGCCTATCTCTAAAACCATCAGAAATGATCTCTCTGAGAGAAACCCACTCCCCAGATCCTGGCTGGGGCTCTAGATCACAGGCAACCGATCTAATCTGCTTAATTATTTGATTCAATCAGAAGTTGGCTTAATTATTTTCTTGCTTCTCACCTCTTTTGAATCCATTCTGGAAACTGATTATGTCTTTAACACCAGCCCAGAGATAAGCGTTTCAATTGGGAAATGTAATTAGCCAAGGAAAATGAGCACCGGAGCTGCCTTTTGTCAGAGCACCATTAAAACCCAACCCTGGTCAATACCAACATGGTGTGAAGACAAAGGGAACAGTTTGCTCCTCTTGTGACTGGAGAGGGAAGGCCCACCAGGAGGTGGGAAAATAGGCACCCTGGGATCTTAACAGAACAAGACTCATTCATTCTTAGGCATTTCTAGGCCTGGTTCTGAGCTGGATGCCAGAGGTGTAGAGGTGAACCTTTGCCCAAAGGTGGGACCCTTGCCCCAGAGAGTTCTCATCTCAGATGAAAGAATCCACCTAATTACCAGGTACAAGGTGCTGTGGGACTGCAGAGGAAGGAGCCACCAAATCTACTTCTTGGAGGGTCACAGAGCAGGTGACACTGATCTGGGCCTTGAAGGATGAACAGGAGCTCACCAGACAGAGAAGAGTGAAAGGGCATTGTTGGTAAGGTCCCTGCATGTGCAAGGGCATGGCGGTGAAAGAGCACAGCGTGTCCTTGGGCTATTCTACCTCGCTTTGCAGTCCTCTCATCTCAACTTTGTCCTCCCTCTCCACCCCACCTTGCCCTCTAGGAGTGGTTCTTAAGTATTCTCCTGAAGTGCCTGTTTTAATGGAAATTTAAGGTAAATGACTTTTGAGTGAGGCTCTGAATGACCTGAAAGCCGAGGAATGGATTTGATTGAGGACAGCAGATGTGCACCATAGAGCTGAAGAACATTCTGGGCAGAAGATACATCACGAAGGGTCTTTAGAGGACCATTGGACACAGCTCCTGGACTTTGGCCTGTATGAGGGGGTCTGCAGGCACAGGGCTTCTCTAATACTGCTTGCTCTGTACCTGCCGCTTCCTGCAGCTCTTCACTTTTTCTAAAGGAGCAGTGGTCACTGGTTTGCCTGGATTTCTACCTGAGACTGAAGCATGTCTGGAATGCAGTGGGTGGAGAGAGTTACCTGGTCAGGTGGCTCCTGCACCTGCAGATGGAGAGGGAGACCCCCCCCCCACCGCTGCCATGGCCAAGGGGAGGTTGAGCCACCACACCTGCTCCCACCTGGTTCCTATTCACCTTAACCCTCAGCCATCCTCACGAGGAAAAATTCAGCCAAGGGCGACCATGAGCAAACAGAAGTTTCCAGGCCCCACCTCACCGTGAGACACACCCCACTGTCTACCAGATCTGGCCTGTCTGATCAGTGCATACACAGGATATTATGGGGTGGTGTGCAATGTTAAATTCTGCTTTTTTGCTTGATAGGATCTTGCAGTCTCTTTCCCTGACTTCCCCAGGTGGAACCTTTTCCACTTGTGAGGCAGCTGGTTATTGAGGATAAAATTCCCAGTTTAGTGCTTGGCTAAACAAGTGACCAGGATTGTTATGAGCCTACTAGCCCCAGCTGAAATTACCACCAAGTAGACTAGCTGGGTGACCTTGAACACCAGTCATTTGATCTCCATGAGCTTCAGTTTTCTATTCTGTGAAATGGGGGCAATGGCCCCTCAATGGTGTAAGGATCAAACAGGTTAATTATCATATGGGAAAAGATTTTGAAAATGGATGATTTTTGTCCATTTTTATCTCCTCTCTGTCTCCCCAGAGACCTGGATGTTGATGGTTTTCACTTTTCAGGCTATTTGAGAACTTCCCACATGCTCCCATCTAGAGCCGGTGACTGGGGTAGTAGGAAGGGGTTGAAGAGAGCATAGGGTCAGGGCGGGCTGGTGGAAAGAGAAGGTCAGTGTCTGCCCTGCCCTGCCCAAGAATGGGGCAGCAGGACATGTGTGCAGGATGGGGTGGCCTGGCCTCTGACCCCATGCTCCAGAGGCCAGGGGTGGGGCAGTCCCCTCCATACATACACCTCAAGCTGTAACAGAGGGAACCCCTTCAGCAAAAGGACAGGTCAATGACCAGGGTCTTATAAAGTTGCTGATGGCCACACTGAGCTCATCACATCATGTATCGCTCGGCCTTCTTCCTGTCACCGGATATGGCCTAAGCAGTGGTCCAGGGCTGCGAGTGCAGGACTGCTCAGGAGTGGGGTATGGGTTGAGATGCAGTTGAGTGAGCTTCAGCACGAATGCAGGCTTCCACTCTGAGTCCCTGCTCCTGGCCAGACGGGTTGGTGTAATGCTCAGCTGTGTCAGGTTCTCAACTCTCCAAAGGCAACACCTGCTCAGCACAGAGCCCTGGCAGGAGGACACCAAGCGGGAGAATGTGGGGGCTGTGCAGAGACATGACAAGGTTTTGATAACAGTCTACCTGACATGTTTAAAAAAATCCGGCATGCATCTTCCTGGCAGGGAATGCAATTTCCTGTTAATGAGTTGTGAGAGGTTGGAACAAGTTATTAGAGGGAGGCTGGGCCGACTCCGTCCCAGGGGAGCCCCCAGGAGACGGAAGCCAGGCCCTGGCCTTGTACCTCATGGGGTTGAGCTATTGGGGGAGCATCTTTGCCGAGGGGCAGAACCAAGACCTGGAGTGAGGATCACAGGTAGATCTTGCCACCTCCCTTGCTGCATCTCCAAGCCTGGGCTGCACACCTCTGCCCCCCCCCCACCTTGGTACAGCATACCTCCCCTTAGACACCTCATGCTCTCAGGGACCCCAGAGCTAAGAGCATCACTGCTGATGGCCCTTCAGTAGCGCGTCCCTGCTTGCAAAACATCTCCAAATTCATTGTCTTATTGGGCCTTCACAGCAATCTGCAAGAGAGTAACTGAGGCTCAAGGTGAGATCACACACCCAAGGTCATTCCATTCAGTAGGTGTATTATTTAAGATAATGCCAACTGCTGTAACTGATGAGCCCCAAGATGTCAGTGGATTGAAACAACAGACCTTTAAGTTCTTCCTTGTACACAGTCAAATTGATGGTGGGGGTAGGGGTGGCTCTGCTCCTCACAGTCACACAGGGACCCAGGTTCTAGAGGTGCCATCATCTCCAGATCATGGCTCCCAAGGCTGCCTCAGCCTTGGAGGATTCTGCAGGAGGATTTTATGGGCCAGGTCTCACTGATGCCTGCATTCCATTGGCCAGAGCTTGGGCATACACCCCACCTAGATGCAAGGTGTTTCCCCTAAGGAAGGGGATCATAATCTTTGTTGGAAATAGTAGAGGAGGTTTCCCTCCAACAAAGGCTGGAGATCCCAGTGAGAGTCTTTGGTGGGGAGTGGCCACTTAGGAATCATCAAGTGCCCAGTGAGGACTGAGACCTAGAAGAAGACTCAGGATACAGCCCCTGACCCTGTAAGGAGCCTGGGTCACACAAACCCTCGCCCAGCCCTCTCTGCAGCCTACACGCTGCCCCTCAGTTTGCTTCTAATCCACGCAGCTGGCCATGGACCCTGTCCTGCGGACACACCTCCATGGCTCCCCCTGGCCCTTGTGAGAGCCCAGATCCCTTAACCCGGCACTCACAGACCTTCTCAGGAAGACTCCAGCTTAGCTCACCAGCCTTGCCTCCCTCGCCCCCTCTTCCATGCCCTGTGCTCCTGCCTTACCAACTTCTCACCCCAGGGCCTTTGCACCTGCTGAGCCCTCTGCTTGAAATGCCCTTTATCCAACTTTCCACGTGCAGACTCCTACTCATCTTTCCTGATCCAGTTCCAAGTTTGTCTGTGAGGCCTCCTTCAGCAAGTTTGCTGCTCAGCCAGCATACAGGGAGAGCTTACCAAGTACCAGGCACTGCACTACGTGCCTCCTAGGAATAAATTCAAATATCCCATGCCTAGGGGGTGGGCATCTCATTTCATAGGTGAGGAACCCGAGTCTCTGAGAGATTCGGGAACTTGTCTGAGGTCACCCAGATAGTGAGTCAAAGCTCCCAAGCCAGGTCCCTGTGGCTCACAGCCGAGCCTTAACCACTGGGTAAACTTCCACCTGTGATTCGCACCTGTCACAGCACATCATAATCGTAGCTTTACTAACAATTTGCTGTTAATTTGCTTACTGTCTTCCCCAGTAATCAGCTGCAGACTCCCCGAGGCAGAACCCATGCCCAGTCCCTCCTGGGCTCTCCCTCGCCACCACCATTGCCACACCAAGGCCTGGGTGGTGATTCTCCCTCAAATAAATCCCTCGCCCTCTGAGAACAGAACCAGAAATTACGCGGATTATCGCCGATCATAATCCTCTCCCTGCTTCCCTGTCAGTTTTTGAAAGTTACCCTGAAACTATTTGAAAATTACCTGAGAGGCACAGCCCTCGTCCATGCTTGGTTAAGTACAATGGCTTTTTAACGATGTGAGCTGTGCTGCCTGTGGACGGACAAAAATGGATTACCACACAGGTCTGAAAACCAGCTGCCAAAATCAGGGTGGTTTTTTTGTTTTTGTTTTTTTTAAGCTTCTTTTGGTCACCCTCGCTCACCTTTGCTGAGGATGACAAACACTGGAGCTTTAGTTGTTCCGTCTCATGAGGGCAGGGCCTCCTGGGTTCCAGGAACTGCCCTCCCAGGGAAAGCCTTGAAACACTCCTGGGGTTCGATCTTTAGGAAATTGAACTGTGTGTTTTCTCTGAAGCAGAGAGAGCTGTCTTCTGGGCTGCAGCACGTTTGCTGCATTTGTGAGTTGCTTTGGCCCTAAGATGGAAAACAGAGGCACTTCTCACCCAGAAAGCCTGGGCAGGGCTGTCCCAGGGAGGATGAGGCTCAGGGTTGGCTGTGGAGGGGGGGGGTGAGGGGGGCAGTGGAGGTGAGTGGGTGGGGGCTCTCCCTGCACAGCCTATGCGCAGACCTCTCCACCTCCTGCTCCCTCTTTCTGCCTCTCCCTGTGTTGGGAGCTCTGCACCCTTCACCTCATTGAAGCCTCCCACTCCTTCCCAAGACTGGCATTGTAAGTCCCTTTGGCCGGATGCAGACCCAAGATCCAGAGAAGTTAAGTGACTGGGCCATGGTCACACAGCTGGTGAGCCCCAGAGCTGAGGCTGGAGTGTTTTGCCTGAAAGCCTGCCCTTTGCCCACTCTATCACTGCAGCCTCGGGGGGGGGGGGGGGGGGGGGGGGGGGGACACACAACAACAAATGAAAAGCTACTCACAGGCACCCCCTGCAGTCCATCTGTGTGTAAAGAAAAGACAGCCTCCCTGTGCACCCCAGTGCCAGGTTCTCCAGTAACATGCATTATCTGACGTGGTCACCATTTCACAGATGAGGGTGTTGAGGCTCACAGGGTGAAGTGGCTAACCAGAGGTCAAACAAGCAGTAATAGCCAAGGTACTGATTCTAAGTCTACCTGACTCCAAAATAACTACCTTACCCCATCCTTTGTAGAAAATAAAATCTGTCCCAGGGATCCCCCCAGGAGGTCAGCACAGGTAAGTCTGGTAGAAGGAAGCCTGTGTTACTTTCTGTGTAAAATGGTTTGCAAATATCTTTTTAGTTAAGGGGAGGAGGTGAGGCTGGCTTTTATTAGATTCTGGAAGGGGTCTATGAACCAAAGAAAGGGAAGGTCCATGGACTTAAGAGAAGGAGGGTGGCTTGGCCTCCTCTTCGCCAGATGCTGGGAGTGGACCAGGTGGGGCCATGCGTGGGCCTGGTGGAGATGGGGCCACGTGGTCCTGCCCAGCTCATGCTTACCCTGGGCTCCGTCTCAGTTCTCTAGGTTAACTCAGTCGACGTTTGCTGAGAACCTGCTTGCACCCAGCATCATGCTAGGCTCTTTGCTGGTTCCAAAGATGAAGATGGCAGCATCTTCCAGGGCTCCCACCTGTCAGGGAGAGAGACCAGCAGGGACCACCCTGTGAGTCAGCCGGGGCCAGGTGATCAGCAGTGGGACCCAGAATGGTGTAGTGGCAGCACCACCCCTCGAGGGGATCTGGGAAGGCTTCGTGGAGGAAACAGTGCCAGGCTGGTCTGTGCATTGAGGTGGGGTTCCTGTAGGGGGTACCAGGGAAAGGAACCCAGCTCCCCTCACACAGGCAGTGCCTGCTACAGAGGGGGCATTGTTCCAGCCCCTGGGTGGAAGGTACTGCCAGGCCCTGACGTGGGGTCCTGAGGAGAAGGCCTGGAGGTCTTGAGGCCTTGGGCACTTCCCAGGGACCCTTTTGGACCCTCCAGACCAGTCCCCAGACCCAGGAATTGCACGGGAGCAGGTGGCAAGGCAATGGAAAGCAGAGCCTCTGAGGCAGACTGCCTGAGTTGATCCTGGCTCCCCCACTCATCAACCTTGGGGAATTTACGTGGCTCCTCCAAGCCTCAGTTTCCCCATCTATAAAACAGGCACAGTAATTGGACCTCCCTCATAGGGCTGTTGTGAGGCTTAAAGGGGTTCTGCCTGTGAAGCACTCGGCAGCATGGGGTCTGCCCTCCCTTACCCGCCTTCCCCCGGCCCTCGACAGCTGTTAGCTACTACTGTCCTCATGGCCAAGGCCTGCTGTGGGGCACCTGCTGCGCCCAGCATTTTACACACCCTGCATGATTGCTAGCCCTCAGGATGGTTCTGCAGGGCATAGGCATCCCTGCTCCCATTTTACAGATGAGGAAACTGAGGCAGCTAGTAGGTGAGGGGATGCAAACTCTGGTCTCTGTGGCTCAGGACTTGGCCCTTTTTTGCTGGTCCATTTCCTGTGGATCCGCCATCCCAGGGACTGGAAGGACGCCCCATTGAAGCTCAGCTCTGTGCCAGGTTCTCCTGGCACTGCCTCTGCCGTCTCTTTCATTTTTCGGGGTGAGTGGGGCCACTTTGATGTCCTTTCTTCTCCCCATAATCATTATTCACCTTGTTGTCAGGGCCTCGCCTCTGCATCTCTTGGCTCTGGTCCACGGGCCATGTTTGCCATGATCGATGCGTAGCTCTGTGTGGCCGCAGCGTGTACCGGGGATGCACTGTGACCCCACACCGTGGGCCCAGGAGGCCCGGCTCCCCCAGTGGGGCCGAGGTGAGGCAACTGGCCAATGGCTCCCTGTGGTCTGGTTTAATTCTCCTTGTTCTCGGACTGATAAATGGCTGTTCCCCAGTGGGGAGCATCTCGAGCTGTCTTCGGGGGTCTCAAAGCACAGGCCAGGTGCTTCCCGCCTCCCTCCTGCCTACTCGAAAGTCACCAGCTGGCAGCCGTGGAGCCCCCAAATGGCTCTACACAGGATCTCCCCTAATCCCCCTCTATCCCTCCCTCCCACTCCCCACGCAGCAGCCAGGGGATCACTTTAAAACATCAGTCAAATCAGTCTCTAACTCACCCAAACTTCCTCTCTTGGGCCCCCTGGGGCCTGCGAGGCTTGGCCCCCACTGCTCCCTTCCGTCTCTCTCACCACACAGGGCCTCCCTCCTGCCCCCACACGCCAAGACCTTTCCCTCCCCCTTGCTGTGTGTCCTGCCTGGCTGCCCGCGCCCACCCCCTCCCCCCCCCACATCCCTCTGCTTGGCCCCAGTGCTGCCTTCTCTCCTGGCACAGCCCCCCCACCCAAACCGCACCCCTTCTTGTCACTGTTTTCCTTTATCACATGTACTACTGTTTGTGACTTTATGTCATTTGTGCATTTGGTGTCTCCCCCCCACCCCCACCAGACTGTAAGCTCTTAGAGGGTGGAGACTACACTGTGCACCAATGCCAGCATGTCCTGAGCACTCAAAAATATTTTGGGGAGAAAATGAACAAATCTTGAGCAAGTGACTTAATTCCTCTAAGCCTCGGTCTCTTCATCTGTAAACAAGTGTCGTGAAGCTTAAAGATGTGTGTGAAGTGTATAGCACAGTGCCTAGCACGGAGCAGGTGCTCAGTCAGTGCCAACTCTTGATTATTTTTTATTAACTGCTGATGAGGAAGAGGTCTGTGGTTGGCTTGTAGAATTCCAATTCTACAAGCAGGACTTTGGGGGGTGTCCACCATGGGCCAGGAGCTCTGGCTCCAGCACCTCACACCATATAGGACCTGCCTCAGGCAAGGGAGGGGCTGGGGGTCTGGGAGGCTTTCTCAGCCTGAGGCCGGGGTGGGGGAAGGCGCCCAGGCCTTCCCTGCACCCTGGTGAGGTACTGACCGCAGGGCTCAGATTAACCTGGCTTAGATTCAACCCTGAAGACACTCACCGCCTGGTGTGGTCTTCAGAAAAGGACAGTTTCATTGCTATAATGAAAATCAAAACAAAATTCCTTTGATAAAAGAGTTCAGAGGAGGGAAACACCAGGTCTCAGTGGGGCAATCAAGGATGTCTTCATGGAAGAATTAGCATTTTATCTGGGGTGTAAAGTAGACATAGGATTGGGACATGTATGGAGACATTTTGAGTTGGAGGAGGACATTCCAAACAGAGAGCTGGAGGCTAGAAAGAATGGAGCGCATAGAATCAGTGGTCTAGGTAGGGCATTGTATCAGTTGGTTATTTCCATAATAATGCTGTGTAACAAATTACTCCACATGAGGGGCATACAATGATGAGCCTTTATTTCTTATTCAGGTGGCTGCAGATAAGCTGGGAGTTGATTGATGTAGGCTGCTGTCAGCTGGTTACAAGTCCACTCCATGTATCTCTCATCCTTCTTGGACCAGTGGCTATTTGATGCTTGCTCTTCTCGTGGTGAAAGGCAACAGTATAAGAGGGCAAGCCCAACCAGACAAGCGCATTTCGTTCCTTTACTTGAGTCGTGTCTACTAATCTCATTGGCAAAAACAAGTATCATGGCCAAGCCTAAAGTCAAGGGGCAGAGTTTTATTCCCCAAACACCATGAGGCCAAAGCAAGTTTATGGACAAGTCCAAGGTTAGTGGGGCAGGGATGTCTACCCTTCCCATAGAGGTGGAGTGAGGAGGTGAAGATTAACCAACAGTCATCTAATGTGCACAAACAGGAGAGACCAGTCTGTGGAGGGACACTGGTTCTGTCCTCAAGAGCTGCCCAGAATGGTAGCTGAGCTTTGACATCTCTAGGGGTGAGTGGCCAAGGGCTCTCCCTTTTGCCCATCTCCTCACTGAGACAAGAAGGGTATGGTGATCATATCGGAGTCTTAAAAATGAGATGGTTCAGTCCTGCCTTCCTCAGGGCTCAGCACTGGCATGAAGGCAGTGCCATCCTTTCCTGCTGGGCCAAGCATCCACAAAGTGGATGTGGCTCCCTCTGCCAATGTGAGCCTTGTAGCAACAGCCCCTTGCATTGTGCACCTATTGTGTGCTGGGCTTATCATATTCTCCTGCATCAAGTGCCTGCTGTGTGCTGGGAGTTATGTGGGAGCTCTTTGTGTATGTTTGTCTGAACTCATCATAACCACCCCAAAGGGAGACTTCATTGTCCTGTTTTACTGAGGCCCAGAGAGTTCAAGTCAATTGCCCAAGATCATACAGCGAGGAAGAGACAAGGCTGGGATTAGAACCAGGGTCTGTTTGGCTCCAAAGTGTGCTTTTTCCCCTACCAAGGCTACCTCGTGGGAAGTCTGCTAAGTTGCATGGTCTGGGAAGTGGTTTCTGGTTACAGCTCTGCCCCTGAGCCACTCTGTGACTTTGGAGATGTCATGGCAGCATTCTGGGCTCTGATTTCACAATTTGCCCTTTTCTTCTCTTAGAGATGTTCTGGGATGAAAGCTGTTCTGAGTTTGCTCTACAATACTGTCAGAGGGAAATTTTATATACAGGCCTCCATGTCAGACAGTTCACTCAGCTCATGTTTAAAAATAAACAAACATTAACATGTTTTAAACGCATCCTGGTTTTCCAGGGAGGAGCCCTGTCCAGTAGCTGCTGCAATGCTGCAATGAACCGTGTCCAGCCATTTATCTCATGAACCTCATCCAGCGGCCGGCCATGGCAAACATTCTCCAGCTGGCCATGACAGCAAAGCATGGCATCTGTTTGGAAAGGGTGGAGGAAGCCATCACTTCTGCCAGGGCCCCATGTTCTCAGTTGCTCACCTTTTCCCTCAGACAGTATTTTCCTTGGAAAGCCGGCCATGGCTGGGGGCAGAGGAGGGGGTCACTCTGAGGCCAAGAGGCCTTGTAAAGTGTTTGGAGATCCCCAAGAAAGCACTCTCGGCTTTTCCACTAGCCATTTATTCATTCAGCAGACACTTGGATGACAGCCTTCTCTAAGCCTGGCCTGGTGATGATGCTGAGTGTCTGAGTTGGCCAGGGCAGCTATGACAAATACCACACAGTGAGTTGGCTTAAACAACAGGAGTGTATTGTCTCATGGTTTTGGAGGCTAGAAGTCCAAAATCAAGGTCTGGTTGGGTCATGTTTCCTCCCAGAGTCTGTGACATTTTGGTGCTGTCTTGCTACACTCCTTGGGGCTCCTTGCTTGCATCTCTGCCTCTGTCATATGGGCAGCTCTCTCCTGTGTCTGCTCTTCTGGTTTCCACTGACTTCTGGCTGCTTCTGATTTCTGGCTTCTACTGACCCTTTGCATCTGAATTTCCTCTGCTTATAAGGATTCCAGCTAAATGCAGTAGGCTCATTCTGATTCATTTGGGCCTCATCTAAGCAGGATCTTTGAAGATCCTATTCACAAAGTAGTCCACACCTTAACTAATAATATCCTTTAAAGTCCTCTTTACAAATGGGCTCACCCCCACAGGACCAGGGATTAGGACTTGGACATGTCTTTATGGGAAATAGGACTCAATCCCCAACACCAGGCATGGAAGAATTAGATCCAGCACTGCCCCTGGGATTCACGGACATGCATGTGGAGAAGTCAGGTGTAGTGTGAGAGGTGCTGTGGTGAAGACATCTGGCAATGTCTTGTGAGAATGCTTAATGCTTGGGCTGAGGCCAGAAAGATGAGTAGGAGTTTGCCAAGCCAGCTCTGAAAAGGAAAGCAACCTGGGCAGAGCGACCCGTGTCAGCAAACTCTCCTGGGTATCTGGGCAGCCATGAGTGGTCTAAAATGGGTAGAGCATCACCCACATAGAGAAGCAGTGGGGAGAGGAGGCTGGAGAGGTCACCAAGGGCTGGAAGGCAGGAGTCCTGCCGGCCGTGCCCAAGAGTTTGAACAGAGCAGTAAGATGGTCAGATCTAATCATCTTTTATTAATTAGCCTCAAGTAAGAGCTTTCTGTTGGGTTCCAAGAATAGTTCCTTTAAAAATATATATATATCCCTAGTCCTTCCAAAGACTCCAGAAAACCTTTGCCTGGAAATACCCTCTGAACAGAACTTTATGTGACCCAGGAAATAGCCATCATGGGAAGATTCAAGGAAAATATCTCTACTGGAGAAAGAAAAAATCCAGACCAGGTAGAAATGGAGAGGTCCTGATCCCTAAGAGAGTTTCACAGCAACCAGAAGACCATGCCATACAAAGTGATTTGGCTTTAAGCAATATCCTTTAGGGTAAGTGGAGATGTCACTTTAACTAATCTTAGAAACCCAGGTGGCAGAACTTTCCAGTTACTACTGCAGCATAACAAATTACTCCAAAGTGTAGTGGTTCAAAACAATTATTTGATTATGCTCACAATTCAGTGGGTTAGGAAGTTGGAAAGGGCATGGAGGGACAGCTTATGCATGGGCCCTCAGCTGGGAAGGCTCCAAGGCTGAAGGTGACTCGGTAGCTGGGGGCCAGAATCATCCGGAAGCTTTTCATTCACATGCCTGGAATTGATGCTGGCTGTTAGCTGGGTGCTCAGCTGGGGCCATCAGTCAGAAACCCTGTGTGACTCGTGTGCTCTCTCCTTATGGGCCGCTTTGGGCTTCCTTGGAGTATGGTGGCTGGATAGAACCAGCATGTCATCCCTTCTGCTTAGTAACCTTAGTCCTCCAGGTGCAAGGGGAGGAGCCCTGGGAGGAGTGTCAGTGTCAGCTTCCTCCTCCTGGTGGGGCGGGATGAACAGTAGCAGCCATCTTTGGAAAATGCAATCTAGAGCCACGCTGGTTTCTTTGGAAACGAGCAAATATGTTTCTGTTATTTTGTCTTGTTTTTTTTACAGATTAAGAAAAGTCTCTGTGGATTATAGCATAAAATTAAATGCAATCATTAGCATGTGGCTCTGGGGATACTGCAGTAAAAGGCTATGCCTTGGGTGATTTCTTTCCTTCTAAATGATCTTTCTGGAGCTTGCTTTGCCCACCCTCACCCATTTCTCTTTGCTAATATAGCATCCTATAAAAACCTCATCGTCATTAATATCAATGAGTGGATATAAACCACTATGATCCAGGAGGCAGGGTTTGTCCCTGGGGGAGGAGGTTGCAGGGAACTAGAGGTTTGCTGGTTGCAGAAGCAACACATGGTACTGCACAGGGCAGTGGTTTGGATGTAGTTGGTCACCCTGGCCGCTCTGGCCATGGCCCGGCGGGGGAGGATTTTCTTTGTCTCTAGCACTAGCCCCCAGGGTAGTGGGCACAGTCACCTGCAGTCGCCCACGTAGTGTCTCAGTTTGTTCACCCTAACACAAGGACCTTTAACACCATCAAGTGGCAGCCTGCAGCCAGGCACTGAGAGGCCTGAATGAGCCCCAGGCCCTGTCCGAAGCCCGCCTCGCCCAGCGGGAGGGGGCCCTTTATTCCCAAAGGCTTACCCGGCACCTGTGATGTGCTGGGCCGTGCTCTAGGCAGTGAAGCACAGCAGTGAACAAAGCAGAGTGCTTTCCTCCAGGAACTGACCTTCCGACAGGGAAGATGGTTAGCAAACTGTAAGCAGATCAATGTATAATGTCCCCTGGTGATAAAGGCGATGAGGAAAAGTAAAGCAGGTAAGGGAATGGGAATGGGGGGATGCAGTTTCAGCAGAGTAATGCACAGGTGCTAAGGCCTGAGGAGGGAACAGGCGTGGAGGGCCAAGAGCCAAGGAACAGGGTGCGGCTAAAGTGGTGGGAGTGAGCCAGGGGGAGTGGGACACAAGGCAAAGGGAAGCCAGGGGCCAGATCACTGGGTCTTGCTGGTGTCTGTAAGTACCTCGGCCTTTAACTCTGAGTCAGACGGGAGCCGGGGGAGGGTTTTGAGCAAAGGAGAGGCATGGTCTGACTGGGGCTTTTAAGAGACCCCTCTGGTTGCCGTGTTGAGGACAGACTGGGAAGGGAAGGATGAGGGCAGAAGCCAAGGGGCAGTTAGGCGGCTCTTATGATAGTCCCAGACAGAGAGAAGATGGCAGGACTGAGGTGGTAGCACCGAAGAATGTGAGAAACCTGCAGAGGCTGGAAATCCTGGGAAAGTGGAGCCAGCAGGATCTGCTGCAGGGCCGGATGTTTGGGTGAGAGACAGAATGGGGTCCAGGGTTTGGGCACAGCTATTGGCATTTGCCAAGATGGGAATAACTGCGGTAGAAATGGGTTTAGAGGGAGGAGCAGGATCTGCTTTTAGACAAGTCAAACATGAGTGCCTCTGGGACTTCCAAGGGGAAATGTGAGTAGAGCTAGAAATGGGAGTCTGAGGTTTATGGCAAGGTCCAGGTTGGAAATTTAAATTTGAGAGTCATCAGCATGTGGCTGGTGTTTAAAGCTGTGGCATCAGTGGCATCACTAAGGGGATGATGAGGACAGAGAAGAGAAGAGGTCCAAAGCCCGGAAGCCAGGGAGATGAGGGGGAACCAGCCAAGGAGTCCAGGAAGAAGCAGCCACAGACTTAGAAGGAGAAGCGAGAGAAAGAGTGGTGCCTGGAAAGCCAAGGTCCAGCACAGAACAGAGGAGAGTGAAGGGCTGGCCACCAGAGACCCGTCTACCTCCGCTGACCTAACCTCCTGCCCTCTTGCCTTCCTGTTTTCATTCCGCAGCTGTTCCTTGAGCATGTGAACAACAACTCTGATGCAGGCCACAGCCCCTGCTGTTATGGGGACAGGGACTGTTCTAGTTTGCTAATGCTGCAGAATGCAAAACACCAGAGATGGATAGGCTTTTATAAAATGGGGGTTTATTTCACTACACAGTTACAGTCTTAAGGCCACAAAGCGTCCAAGGTAACACACCAGCAATCGGGTACCTTCACCGGAGGATGGCCAATGGCGTCCGGAAAACCTCTGCTAGCTAGGAAAGCAGCTGGCGTCTGCTCCAAAGTTCTGGCCTCAAAACGGCTTTCTCCCAGGACGTTCCTCTCCAGCAAGCTTGCTTCTCTTCAAAACATCACTCACAGCTGCACTCACTTCCTTCTCTTTGAGTCAGCTCATTTATATGTCTCCACTGATCAAGGCCCACCCTGAATTGGCGGGGCCACACCTCCATGGGAACGTCTCATCAAAATCATCACCCACAGCTGGGTGGGGCACATTCAAAGCAAATCTAACCAGCACCCAAACGGCTGCCCCACAAGACCACAAAGATAATGGCATTTGGGGGACACAATACATTCAAACCGGCACATTCCACCCCCTGGACCCCAAAATGACATTATCTTTCCAAATACAAAATACATTCATTTCATCACAATATCACAAAAACTTAAATCATTTCAGTAACAACAGTTAAGTACAAAATCCCATCAAAATCAATTTAGGTGTGGTCAGTCCTAAGGCATAATTCCCCTCTAGCTGTGGATCTGTGAACTTAGAACAAGTTATGTGCTTCCAGTATACAAAGGAGAGATATTCATAGGATAAACATTTCCATTGCCATAAGGAGAAACAGTAAGGAAAATAGGGTTAACAGGAGCAAAACAGTTCCTAAAACCTGCAGGACAAACTCCATTAGATTTCAAAGTCTGGGAGTCATTAACAGAACAACGTTGCATCCTTGGGGCTTGAGAGAGCGGGAGCCTAACCCTTCCCAAGGGCCTTTTTGGCAGCTGTTTCCTCTCCAAATGCTTGGGTGAGTGCTCCAACATATCCACACACTGGGGAGACCACCTTCTTGGCCCCACCCTCCTCAAACATCGGGGCAGCTCCCGGATTCCTTTCCATCTCCGGGGCACACGCTCAACCCCTTCAGAACAGTATGGTGGCAGCCAGGCTCTCCCCAATTCCCTGGAAATGTGCTCCACCCTCTTTGGGACCTGAGGTGGCAAAACTCTTCCAGAGCATCGAGGCGGAAAGCCCGCCCTCAACCTCCAGGGCAAACTCACTCTTTCCATGCGTGTGGGCTGCTCTGCTCTCCCAGCCCGAGACCTCCTGACTCCAGACCTCAACCTCCATGGCTCTGTCTTTGAAGAAATTTTTCCTTCAATTTGTTCCTTGTCTGTCTCCTCCAGTCCAGACCGGCAATGGCTCTGTCTATAAAGATCTCGCAAAAATTCTGTTGGCTTTGCATGAAGCACACAGGGGTCAAAGCCATCAGACAATAGGACTTTCCACAAATCCTTTCTGGATAATTCCATCTCCAATCTTGGCTTGTACTGAAATGGCGGCTGGGTTCCGTGTTTGGTTACATCCTCATGTTGAGTTATAGCTTCAGGGGTTCCACCCCCTGGAAGCTCATAATTTTCCAAGCCATCAGCTTCTGGTTTCTTTGAACCCAAGAGTTCAGTTCTAAGTTTATCTCTCTCTGCTCGCATTTTACTTTAAGCTGCCAGGAGAAGCCAGGGTACATCCTCCACACATAGTCTGGAGATCTCCTCAGCTAAGTATTCCAGGTTGTCACTTTCAAATTCTTCCTTCCATCTGACACCAGGACTCAATTTTGCCAAATTCTGTGCCACTTTAAAACAAGGATCGCCTTTCTTCCAGTTTGCAACAACACATTCATAATTTCTGCTCAAGTCCTCATCAGAAGTATCTTTAGACTCCATATTTCCATAAACAGTATCTTTAAAGCAGTTTTGGCCTTTTCTATCAAGCTCCTCACAATTCTTCCAGAATCTTCCCCTTATCCATTTGAAAAGCCGTTCCAACATGTTTGGTATTTGCAAACTCAGCAGCAAAAGCACCCCACTCTCGGTACCAAAATCTGTTCTAGTTTGCTAATGCTGCAGAATGCAAAGCACCAGAGATGGATAGGCTTTTATAAAATGGGGGTTTATTTCACTACACAGTTACAGTCTTAAGGCCACAAAGCGTCCAAGGTAACACACCAGCAATCGGGTACCTTCACCGGAGGATGGCCAATGACATCCGGAAAACCTCTGCTAGCTAGGAAGGCAGCCGGTGTCCGCTCCAAGGCTCTGGCCTCAAAATGGCTTTCTCCCAGGACGTTCCTCTCTAGCCAGCTTGCTCCTCCTCAAAACATCACTCACAGCTGCACTTAGTTCCCTCTCTCTGAGTCAACTCATTTATATGGCTCCACTGATCAAGGCCCACCCCGAATGGGTGGGGCCATGCCTCCATGGGAACATCTCATCAAAATCACCCACAGCTGGGTGGGGCACATTCCAAGCAAATCTAACCAGCACCAAAACGTCTGTCCCACAAGACCACAAAGATAATGGCATTTGGGGGACACAATACATTCAAACTGGCACAGGGACCCTGTAAACTGATGATTCCTTTATAGTGTGATACAAATGGGGAGGGTCACTGTACTGCAGATCAAGGAAGAAGGCATCTCAGCTGGACATCAGAGGAGGGTGCGGTTTTGTGCAGACCGTGGGTAAGGGGGGTGGGGGCCTTTGAGGTAGGTTATAGATTTCCACAGGTGATGGTGGAATGGGCAGGGCAATTCCTAGAAGAGTTTGTAGAAGAGTCACAGAAGTAAGGGTGCATGAGGAGGCCACAGGGAATGTGAATGGCCTGTTTGGGCTTGGGGGGGATCTGGCCCTTGGAGCTGTTTGGAAACAAGGCTGGAAAAGTTTGGGACAGGGTGAGAAGGGCAATGGGAAAGCCTTGTCCTCAGGGAGCCCACAGTCTAGTTAGAGGGTGAGGCAGAGCCCCACGGTGTGGGAGGGAGTGGTGGGTACCTGAGCAAGAGGCCTGAGACAGCGCTGAGCGTGCTCCCTGGGCAGGGCGAGGCTCCTTGTCGCTGGAAGCAGAGAAGGCTGCCGATGGGAGGCAGACCTTGAAGAGTGTGTAGGGCTAGGACTTACTAAGAAGCACCAAGAGGCTTTCTTAGCGCAAAGGCCTGGAGATGGGAGCATGCAACATGTTCAGGAAGTGGAGTTGATGGGAGATGAGATCAGCAAGCTCTTTTGGAGTCAGCCTTATTGCATGGGTCCTGAGGAGCCATTGCAGGTTCCTGAGCCAGAGAGGGACCCAGTTGGGGCTGGTTCTAGGAAGACCGATCACGCAATGTACAGGGTGAATCAGAGGGGAAAGGAGGGGACCCTGGAGGCAGGAAGACCCTTTGAAGGCAGGTGCATACCCAGGCCAGGGATGGTGATGTTCTCAGCAGCAAACGCAGGTGGGATCCATGTGGCACTTTTCCTTGAAGTTGACCCAGGGTTTTGCAAGCTGCCTTCTTGTGCTGCACTGTCCTGCGGGGTGGAGGAAAGGACCAGGAATACCAGAGCATCACAGGGCCACGCGGAGCCCAGAGGCTGCCCAGGACCAGTCAGAGCAAGACAGGCCCACATTCTCTTGTGTTTATTCAGTTGAACACAGAGGTACCTAACATCATGCCAATTCCTTCCCACCCCCTGCCCCACTTAGTGCCCTTAGGATGTGGGTCCTACCATTATCCCGTTTTGCAGATGAGGAAAATGAGGCTCCGAGAGGTCAAGTGACTGGCTAATAAGCGATGGAGCCAGAATTTGAACCCACATCTCCCTGATCTTTAACCACTGTGTGAGGTGACCTTGAAAAGACCACTCAGCCTCCAAAGTGCAGAACCCCAGCACTGAAGCCACCACCCCCTTCCAGTGGGAAAGACCCCTTTGTCAGGCCAGTGTTTTCAGGTGAGCTGGGGGACCCCAGAAATTAGAACAATGACCTGATTTATCAAGCATACCTGTGCCAGGTACGTACAGGTGCATTTATCAGATGTTTTTAGGCCATGCCTGCGTGTGATGTATTTATCATACATCCATCCTAGCCCAGAGGTCTCAACCTCATTTCACAAATGAGAACTTTGAAGTTTAGAGCTTGCCCAAGCTGGGATTTGAACCCAGAGCTGTTGGACTCCTGGGCCTAGAAGGAAGCTGGTCCTTTATGAAGAGTGAGGAGGCAGAGCCAGAGCTGGAAGAGTGGGCCCAGAGAAGTTTCTAAGCTGACTGCCTGACTTTGTGCCCTGTTGCTTCTTTGCATATAAATGGTGGGCCCATTTGCTGAAAAGGCATAGAGATCCCACCTCCGGGAGCTGCCCCAGGGTGGCCACGGGTGCAGATGGAGTTGAATTCCAGACAGGGCCTTCTCTCCCGGGCAGCCTGGTCCCTGGGTAACCTTTGGCCTGAAATGAAAGGCTTTCCAATAAGTGCCTTGCTGGACTGCAGCCCAGTTGGGTGGTGGATAGGGGCAGTGGGGTGATTCAGGAGAAGGATTCGGGAACCCGAGAACAGGGGCAGAGACTTGCCAACAAATCTCTTAGCAAGCTTCTTCTCAGCCGGCTGCCTGGGGAGCATGTGGGGAGGAGGGTGGGGTCCCCAGAGAAGTCCTGGGGCAGAGCAGGTCACGAGGAGCGCTGGCTGCCTGCCTGCCTCCGAGAAGTCCTTGGTCCTGCAGGCTGGAGCCCGGCCCAGGAGAAGGAGGGCCCTTGGGGTGTAAACACCAAGCAGTCCAGGGCCTCAGTCAGAAATCGGATCCTCTAGGACAGCTCCAAGAACGCACAGCACGGGCTTCTTTTCAAACCGTAACTGATCATAGCAACCTCCTGCCCAGTGCGGGGCGGGAGTGGCATGGGGTTAACAGTCAGATCCGAAATAGTTTTCACAGAGAATTGAGAGGCCATGAGGTGCTGCAGAAAACACATTACACTCAGCTGGAGGCCAGTTCCAACCCTGCCCTGGGGGCCTATGAAATGAAGGTTTGGGCAGAACCATCTCGAAAATCCCTCCAGGTCTTTAAAAAACCAGAGTGATCTAACAAGAGGGGCCCAAGCTTCAGAGCCGGGAGTGTGTACCCCAGCCGGCAGGCACGCTGGCTTGGGCCGCTCCATCCTCTTGGGCCAAATGTGATGCACAGTGTCTCCTTGTCTGAGCATCTCCAGAGGAGAGCCATGTTCAGCCCTTGTCACCTATAGGGAGGCAGCCAGGGATAAACCAGGAAAGGATCAACTCTGGCTTTGGGATGTGTTTTCCCACCAATCCATGAGTGTGGGAAGGATTGTTTTTCTGGAGATTCACAGCAACCCAAATAACAAGCCATCACGGACACGTGACTCAGGATCAGGAGGCCACTCAGTGTTCTCCCACCCCCACCCATGCCTGATCTTTCCCCTCCCCCTCTCCCATCCTATTCCCAACCATACCCTTTACCAGACCTTGCCTGACTTAGAGAGGTAGTTAAGTGATTAAGTATCAGAAGGATTCCCTGCCTCCGAGTCAACACAAGTGAGCTGTTAGGGAAGCACTAATTAAGGAGATTAGATGCTAACCGAATAAGGAGGCACCCTCAAAGCTAGTGCTTCCAGCTCAAGTGGGGCTTGGTGCCTCTCACCAGCTCTAGAAGGGAGTGTCCCCAGGGGGAAGGCAAGCTGGTGATTCTCTGCAAGGAAGACATGGAAGAAACAGTTACTCCCCGTGGGGCCTACACCCTGGTCCCTAAGGGAAGTTGTTGCTGCTGGCGATGACTCTTTAGCTGTAAGGAGTAGATGGGAAGCGGCCACCTCTTCCAGGAAGCCCTCCAGATGGCCCCAGGCACATCTCTTTCTCTCACCCCCTCCTGCTTTATAGTCCTCTACACTCCAGGCTCTGATTGTGCCTGGTGGGGAAGTTTTCCTCAGCACTTTCCCGCCCAGTGCATGGTGTGGAAGGCTGTGGCTTTGCACTCTTAGTCTAGGATCTGAGGCTCGGGGGGCAGAGGCCAGCCCTCACAGTTCATGCTTTCATACTGACCCTTCTAGAGGGAGAGTGGCCACAAAATCTTTGGTTTGTGCATTTGTTTGGTTTCTTTTCCCAAACTTTCTCCCCACCCCCCAAAAGAAGTAAGTTTCTGATTATGCGAACAATCCATGAATTGAAAAAATCAAAAAGCACCTATAGTCCCCACACTCAGAGATAACCAGTGGACCACATCCTTCCAGATATAGTTTCGTGTGCATGTGTGCACACACACACACACACATTTGTTTTACAAAGACATTTTACTACTCTTTTTTTGCAACCCTTCTTATTCTTGTAACTTAATGGATCCCATGGCTGTCACTCCAAGTAAACAGACACAGGTCTACATCATCACCTGCACAGATGGCTGCATGGTATCTCGTTTTATATTTCAGCCATAATTTATATAACTAATCCCCTTGAATGAAACTTGGAAGTTTTTTCCAACTTTCCCCCATTATATATGGTACTGCAATAAATATCCTTTGGCTAAATATTTATGAGCATCTTTATTTTTTCATTAGAATAAAATAGGAGTAGAAATGGTGTGCTAGAGGAATTGCAATTTTTTTCCTTTGAGATTTTTGTTGCCAGCTACCAGGTCGCCCTCCCTCCAGCATCCTAGGAGGGGGGCGGCACACAGCCAGCACTAATTGCCTCACTGGCCAATACGAGCGGGCCGAGGTCTGGAAAGTGGCTCAGCCATGAGTGTGGCCTCTCCTGCCCGCTCTTTGCTGCCCTGAGGAAGAAGCAGCCTATGGGATGGGCGCCGGGTCTTGGACTAGCCTCCCCTGGTGCACTGGAGTCGCCTGGGACGCGGGCCTGGGGCCAGCCTTGGCCTGGGAGCCTGCCCAGGCATTAGGATGGCGCAGGATAGGAGGAGAAGAGCAGCCCTTGCTCATGCCTTTGATTCTGTTTTCCTGCAGGAGGGCTCAGCGGGGCGACGGTCATCGACTCCCTTGACACCCTCTACCTCATGGAGCTGGAGGAGGAGTTCCAGGAGGCCAAGGCCTGGGTGGAAGAGAGCTTCCACCTGAACGTGGTAAGTCCCACATCCTCAGGTTGGTCAGGCCACAGGACGCAAGAGGGCAGCAGGCTGCTCCACCCTGTCATCTGAGAGGCTCAGAGGGTCTCACCCAAGGCTGCACAACAGAGCAGTCCTGGAACCAGAGCTCCGATGGCCCTCGCTGCCAAGTCCCCTCTCCTAAGACCTGCCTGGGACACCAGTCCCACCCTGCTGCTCCCTGGATGTTAATCCTCTGGGCCTCCTCCCCTGGAAGAGGAGGCGACCATGACGACTCCTCCCCTCCCTGGGGTGCCAACCCCCACACAGCTTAGGCATATTGCTCACCCCCAGAAGTCGCTTCCAGGGCCAGAATCTATCGCACAGAGCAGCAGCCACAGCAACAGGGGAAGTGACTGTGGGTGGGAGAAGCCGGCCCACCTGCTCGGAGCTGTGCTGGTCTTGAGCTCCCCCTGTGCTGCTCTCTGGACATGGGGAGGGGGCCACGTCTCGTAAGAGAACCATGGCCAGGCCTGGACTCCCTTGGTTCCTAGCCTCCCGGGCATCCCCGACAAAGTCCAGGGCCTTGAGGAGGAAAGGGGTAACAGTGCCCAGAGGTCACAAAAGCCGTGAGTGCCAGACCCCACTCCCCGTGAGCTCCCAGCCCAGACGGAGGTAACAGGTCCCCCCAGGAGGCCTCAGCCCAGCTCAGGGAGAGGCCATTTCGGCAGCTCTGGGGAGCGAGCAATGGAGGTGGGTGGGAGGGGTGGGATCACCTCAGAGCACGCCGCAGGGCCTCCCTCCGGCGACATGGGTGCCAGTACCGGGGCTGAAGTGAGCGGATCTGGTTGGCTCCTGCAGCTCCTGCAGCAGGGAGACCTCTGCGGTTCGCCAGCACGGAGCTGGGCAGATAGACAGATGGGGGGGATGTCTGGAAAAGCAACGAGGTGGGAAACTTCCCCATTTGAGTCCTGGCTGTCATGAATCCCTCGAAACATCATTTAACCTCCCCCAGCCTTAGTTCCCTCAACTGTAAGATGGGAATGATGACAATAGCAACAAAACAATGTGTGATTCACAGCCTTGTTGTGAGGATTCAATGCAACGGGAGCTGTGAAAAGCATTTTATAACAATGCAAAACCCAGTCCAGATGTAAGGTGGTGGCTGCACAGCATAACTCTTGTGATTATTCGAGGTCGTTAGGCCAGCTGGTGGTTAGTGTGAAGTGTCAAACTGGAGAAGGCGCAGGAAGGAGCAGGAGGCAGGGGTTCCTGGGAAGCCCGTGGGCTGGTGGTGCCTCCTCTGGGTGGAGAGGGGCTGCCAGGTCGTGGCCGAGCCAGGGGTGCTGGCAATAGGAGGGAGGGCTGGGCAGGCTAGGAATGTCCTTGGAGGAAAGCAAGAGAGGCTCACTCTGCCTCTCAGAACCTTGGCTTTCTCATCCAAAATATGGGAATGATGACACCTGCCACACTGACCTCACCGAGCACCAGGAGGCTAAAAGAGAGAGGTGCTTTGAAAGTGCCCGTCAATGGAAGGTTCTCCTGGATAAAGGAATTGATATTGTTATTAAAAACAACAGACCACTGTGTGGGAGGTAAGGGACGCAGTTAACAGGCCCCGTCAATAAGACCGGCCCTAGCACTGGGCGGGCATTTTACATATAATATTTTATATTTGCATTTCCCCTGTCCCCGCTGCTCTGGAGATATTGTCATCCACTGTCTATACATGAAGAAGCTTGGGCAGGCTAAAGCTAAATATCTTGCCTGAAGTCCCCAAGCTAGGGAAGTGGCTCAGGTGGGATTTTAACCCAGATCTGGTCCTTGGCAAGTGCTGCGAACCCCTGACCCCCCATCTGCAGTCTAGTCTTAGGAAAGAAAATAAGAAAAATTAAGTCCAACGTGGGAGTGCCTGAGGGCTACAGAACCAGGGCCTGAGGAGTCGCTGGTTGTGGGACAAGCACCTGCCTGGCTCCCCTCCCTTCTGGCCCGTGGCCCTGTCCCTTCTACCCCAGAGCTTCCCCTGAGAGCCTCCCTCTTGCCCTGTCACCCCCAGGAGGGGCTGCAGCGTCTTCCTGCTAAGCTGAGGGGGCTCCCTTGTGGCCCAACTAGAGGAGGATTTGTGTCCCCTCAGGCTAAGCTTCAGCCAGCAGCTCCCCACACGGCTCTTGAGCTCCTTGGAGGAGAGCCAGGCACAACTTTGCTCAGATGGCCCCGGGCAAGGTCTGGGGAAGGAAGCCAAGTCCGGTGTTTATTGGGAACACTGTAAATGTGCAGCAGCAGCCTGCCAGGCAGGTGCTGGCCCTCCGCCTTCTGCTATTAAAACACCTCTGAGCACAGCCGGGCCCCTGGGGATGTCCCTGTGCCGGCGCAGGTGGAGCCCCATCAGCGGGCGTGGGGGCTGGTGCGGGGTCCTGCAGGCGTCCCATGAGTGCCCCCGCTCTCCCCCCTCCTCCTTTCTGTGCTGCAGAGCGGAGAAGCGTCCTTGTTCGAGGTGAACATTCGCTACATCGGAGGCCTCCTCTCGGCCTTCTACCTGACAGGAGAAGAGGTGAGTGGCCCCACCAGACCACTGTGCCCTAGACCCCTGGACCACCCGGGCTGGAAAGGGCTGCGAGATCATCCGATTGCCCCCTCATTCCACCAATGAGAAAACAGGTGATCAAGGAGGCAGGGATTTGCCCAGGGCCACCCACACCCCCTACTCCCCACACCTCCCTCCCCCCAGGCTCCTCAAGGACCTATTTTTCAGTTGCCCCCTGAAGACTCTTCCTCCTTTTCTCCTGATGCCTACGTTTTACTGCCCAGGGAGCCTGACCACCTCCCATAGTGGAAAGTAGATTCTCTGGGGCAACAACTGTGTCCACTCACTGTCCACTCACTTCCTCTCACAGCACCCAGCAAATACCTGGACCCACTACGTGCTTGTGGAGCAACTGGGCTGGTTTCCACAGTGTTGGTTTACAGGGTGGGTGAAGCCAAGATGATGGGGCCACCATTTCCACTGCCAGGGCTGTGGCTTTGTCCCCTCCTCAGCCACCCCTTGCCTTCCCCTCCTGGGCTGGGCATGGGCTCCAGGTCTCCAGGGCCAGTAGGCCAGAGAGAGGAGATGGGGCAGTCCAAGTCATCCTCACTGCAGGTCACCTGGTGTGAGCCCGAGGTGAGCTGTGCTGGCTTCCAGAAGGCAGGCCCTGGGCACCAGGTCAGAAAACCTGGATTTCATCCCCCACACCACACTGTTGTGGCCTTGGGCTGGTTCCTTCACCATCCCCAGGCCTCACTTCCTTCCCTGACATGGGGGGTGGGGTGGGGGGTGGATCCTGATACCCACTTGGGTCAAAAAGCTGCTGTGAGATGGGCTGGGAAGGGAAGGGCTCCAAAGCCCATATTCTTACCACTGCAAGGGAATTTGAAAACCACAGAGCGCTTTAGAAATGAGTGGCATCTTTGTCCCCTCCTTGTGAGCGCTGAGGATGGCGCAGCCCGACTGTCCCATGGTGAGGTTGGCAGAGTCCTCAGAACTCAGTCATGTCTGCTCCCTGCTCTCAAAGGGGCTGTGCGTTCAGCCCGGCTGCCGCCCCAGGCCGGACCCTCCAGCCTCAGCCACCCTCTCCCCACGCTCTCCTCCCTGCTCGGTCCACCAGAGACAGACAGTCATGGCGGCCCCCGTGGTGGAGCCGTGGAGGTGAGGCAGGCAAGCCACGGCAGCCACGGGAAAATCCCTCCTTCCCTCCACCACCATCTCCCCTTCCCTGATGCTGAGGCCACAGTCACAGGTGTGCGCGCTGTCTCTCTGGTTGCTTCAGCCTCTCTCCATCAAGCATAATAGCCTCAGCAGATTTGTCCCCAAATAATTGTAGATGGGAGCCCTTGGCTTTGAGCCACCCAAAGCCTGCATTCCATTTGAAATCCCCTGGACCAGGAAAATGACACATGGAACAGAAAAAAAGGAATTCATGTTCCTCACTGGCGCTGGCCCAGTGCGGGGCAGGGAGGAAGGCAGCAGGGGGCTCACAGGGGGTGGTTCAGGGACCCCAGCCATTCAGGAAGAAGCTGGCACCTCCTTAGACCTTTCCTTCCTTCCTTCCTTCCTTCCTTCCTTCCTTCCTTCCTTCCTTCCTTCTGTCCATCCTTCCATCTGTCTGTCCATCCATCTCACCTTGAGGTCTGTGGTTCTGAGAACTTGCTTTGGGTCCTTGATTCGCTAGAAGGAACCATCAACCTGGCCTCCCAGGGTGAAGATCAGACACTGGGATGTGGGTAGGTGTGCTTGAGACTTGAGAAACAGTTCAAAAAGCTCAAGGAACCCACTAGGATAGCTACGATTAAAAAAAAAAAAAAACAATGGAAAATAACAAGTGTTGGCAAAGATGTGGAGAAATTGGAACCCTCATGCATTACTGATGAGATTGTAAAATGGTGCAGCCACTCTGGAAGAGTGAAAAACAGTTTGGTGGGCCTTCAAAGAGTTAAATATAGAATTACCATATGACCTGGCAATTTTCCTTTCCTACATATATACCCAAAAGAATTGAAAACGGACTCAGGCAGATACATGTGTACACCAATGCTTGTAGCAGCGTATTCACAATAGCCGAAGGTGGAAACGACCCACGTGTCCATCAACAGAAGAATGGATAAACAAAATGTGGTCTTTTCATACAGTGGAATATTATCCAGCCATGAAAAGGAATGACGTTTGATTCATGCTACAATATGGATGAACCTTGAAACATTAGGCTAAGTGAAATAAGCTAGGCACAAAGCTACAAATATTGTATGATTCTGTTTATATGGAATATCTAGAATAGGCAAGTTCCCAGAGACAGAAAGTAGATTAGAGGTTGCCAGGAGCCGGGAGGAGAGAAGGAAATGAGGATTATTGCTTCATAGCTACAGAGTTTCTGTTTGGGATGATGAAAAGTTTGGGTAATGGATGGTGGTGATGGTTGCACAACATTATAAATGTAATTAATGCTAATGAATTGTATACTTAAAAATGGTTAAAATGACACATTCTGTGTTATATATATGTTATCACATTTTAAAAAAAACCCTCGAGATAGAGAAGTGGTTGGCAGACTCCTGAGGTTATCGAAGCAGCCGTGTCTTACAGCCACACATCGTGCCCCTCTCTGTCCCCTGAGCACTTCTGCGTGGCAGGTGCAAGCTGCATGCTTACGTGCACGGTCTCATCTGATCCTCATGACAGCCACGGGGGATGGTGCTATCACCAATTTGCCAATGAGGAAACCGGAACTCAGCTAGAAGACGCAACTTGCTCAGGGTCGCCGTCTCAGGGCCCTGCTGGGATTTGCGCCGAGGGTGTCAGCTCCTGCCCCTGTGGCCTTGCCGCCCTGGGCCTGGGTCTTATTTCTCGTCACCTGGCCTGTCGTTGCTGCTCGTTACCAGGGCTTGGCCATGCCAGACTGGACACTGACTGAGGCCTTGTTCTTCTCTCGCTTCTGTCTCACACTCAGTGGGCACCTGGTATGCAGGTGTGTCCATTCTTAAAATTTCTCATGGATATTTGTGCAAAGAACGTTGAAGGAGACCCCACACCCCTTCCTGGGCTGAAGCCTCTTTTTGCTTGGAGGGACCCTGAAGGAGGAGAGGCCTGCTGGGTAGACCAGCCCCACCGAGACTCACTCCCATGAAAATAACAAGCATAAGCACAGTTGCACCAGGTGACATTTCCCAGCACTTTACAGTTTACAGGGCACATTCACGTATATACATCCTCTCATTTGATTTCCTCAAAAACCCTGTGCAGCAGCCAAGCAAGTGTCACCATCTGTGCTGGTTTGAATGTATTATGTCCCCCAGAAAAAGCCATATTCTTTGATGCAATCTATGGGGCAGACATATTAGTGGGGATTAAGTTGCAACATTTGGATTAGGTTGTTTGCATGGAAATGTGCCCCACCCAACTGTGGGTGATGACTCTGATTGGATAATTTCCATGGAGATGTTGGCCCGCCCATTCAGGGTGGGTCTGAATTAAATTACTGGAGCACTATATAAGCTCAGACAGAAGGAGCAAGCTTGCTACAGCCAAGAGGGACACTTTGAAGAATGCACAGAAGCTGAGAGAGGAGCTGCAGATGAGAGACAGTTTGAAGATGGCTGTTGAAAGCAGACTCTTGCTCTGGAGAAGCTAAGAGAGGACAAACACCCCAAGTGCACCTAAGAGTGACATTTTTGAGGAACTGCAGCCTAGAGAGGAATGTCCTGGGAGAAAGTCATTTTGAAACCAGAACTCTGGAGCAGACACCAGCTATGTGCCTTCCCAGCTGACAGAGTTTTTCCGGACACCATTGGCCATTCTCCAGTGAAGGTACCCGATTGTTGATGACTTACCTTGGACACTTTATGGCCTTAAGACTATAACTTTGTAACCAAATAAACACCCTTTATAAAAGCCTATCCACTTCCGGTGTTTTGCATTCCGGCAGCATTAGCAAACTAGAACACCGTCCCATTGTGCAGATGAGGAGCCTAAGATGCAGAGAAAGTACATGGTTCACCCAGGGTCACAAACTGCTGCGTGGGAGAACCTGAACCCAGGCTCTGACTCCCAGCCCAGTGCCCTTTCCACTCTACGGAATGTGATTCTCTCTGTTCTCTCTCACCCTGTGCTGGAACCCCTTGCCCCTGGCTGTCTGAGGCCATATGTGTTGGAGAGACAGCCTGGTGTCCTGCAAAAGAGCCACTTCTAGTTCTGCAACCTTGGGCAAGTCCCTTCTCTGAGGGTCAGTTCTCTCATCCTCAAAGTGGGTCAACCCCTTCCCCTCTGGCTATGGCAAGGATGGGAAGTGATGTAGCCAAATCACCGGCGACTTGCCAGGTAATGCCAGGGATCGGCCTTTTGTCTGCACACACCCAGCCCGCATCCTCCCTGGGACAGCTGAGACCTTCTCTAGGGCTTTCCAAAGGAGAGGACCCTGGCTGGCTGACAGAGAGGGGCAATTAAGAAGAGTCAGCTTGGGGTCCTAGGGCAGGGTGCCTGGAGCTCAGCATCTGGTTCTGGGGGTCTGTTCCTTCACCAAGGGGCCACCTGCTTTGTGCCTCTGGCTCAGCCTCTCTAGGGATCAGGTGAAGCCATCAAGAGCCTCAAATGAGAGACAGCCAGTGGCTTCTGAACCTGGCTGCCCGCTCGAGTCCCCTGGAGAGCAGATTCTGTGGTTCTGGGGTGATGCAAGGCTCTGGAATCTGGATTTTATACAATCTCCCCCCAAAGAGATTCTGATGTGGCTGGCTGGTTCCTGGGCTCTCTCCCAGGGTCTGCTCTCTGACAAAGGGGCATTATTATCTTCTCCCACCCTTCATGCCACGCCAGTGGAATTCCACCTCCCCTTCTGATGGAAGAGAACTGCACCCATTCCCAGTTTGAAGTGTTCTCAAATTCCTCCCCCACTGCATTCCCTGAACAATTGCCTCAGCTTTTCTTAATTGTCTGTATTGGGGGTGGACTTAAGAAGACTGTTTTGTAAGGACACGCAGGAGGTCAGCAGAGTGGCTAACCCTGTGCTCCAGGAGAGAAAAGAAACAGGTGTTCTCCCACAGGATCAGTTGCTGAGGGGCTTGTGTCTCATCTTTTAAAAAATAAACAACATTTATTATAGGTCTGTTACAATTATAAAAATAGCACAGAAAATAGAGGTAAGCCAAATGAAGAACATAAAAACTCCATGAGCCCGTCCCTCCAAGACCGTTATTAATACTTTGGTGTATTTCTTTCCCATGCATATATATGGGAATATTCACACACACACACACCATTTTTTAGAGAAGTTTTGAAATATTTCTCTCTTAATTGGTTATAAACTTTCTTTGCTATTAAATATCTTTGTGCAACATTATTTTAATGGCCACATGGTATTCCAAGGCATGTTGAACCAAATTTAACCCCTTCTTTTTTCTTTACTTAGAGTAGTTTCCATTTTTTTTCCACTCTTCTGAACAATGCTGGAATAAATAGCCAGAAAGCGAAACCTTCACTGCATCCTTGATTATTTCCTTAGAATAAATTGCTAGGAAAGAAACCCGTGGGTCCGAGGGTAGCAGGCCCTTTGGAATTAATCAAACAGCTCAGAAGAATTGCTCGAGGGGGTCAGAGCTGGGCCCCTGAAACCTGGGACCTGTTTATGGCGATTGTGCTGGTGATTTAGAAGCCATTCACCCTCTCCCTTCCTCTCTCCATATGGGAAATGGGAGAAGTGGGCAGAATCAGAAGGTCAAAGGGGGAAGGGCCCTTGGACACGTCCAGCACTTCCCCTGGTTTTATACACTAGAAACTACTGCCCAGAGGGACCGAAAAGCACAGGGATGCTAAGTCGTGGACCGAGGACTGGAACTGGGGCTGTGGCCCCCAGCCCAGGGCTTTTAACACACCGCCCGTCCTGCACGTGGGCAGGCACTGACCATCGCTCCCGCCCCCTTGGCCATGTTTTCATCAGGACTTGGAGGGCCCCCCCCACCTCGAATCTCCCCACTGGTCACCCCAATCACAGTGATGATCCCTGAGCCTGTCTCACAGCCCTGACATTGTACGTGCTTGCCAGCTAGCACATTCCTCCCATTTCATCACACCCCAGAAGAAGGCAAAATTATCCTCATACAGATAGAGAAACTGAGGCTCAGAGAGAAGTGCCTCACCTGAGGCCAAATAACCAGGATTTTGTGGAGCCAAGTTCACATCCGTGCCTGTCTGGCTGCAGAGCTTCACGTAGCATCCCTCCCGCCCAGGGCCCCGGGAGCCTTCGCGCGTTTATCCTGCCAGCAGCTGCATCTTAGAGCAACACCATCGCAGCCAGTCGGGTTCAAGATGCCCTTGGCCCTTCCTTACAGGTGTTCCGAATAAAGGCCATCCAGCTCGGGGAGAAACTGCTGCCCGCCTTCAACACCCCCACCGGGATCCCCAAGGGCGTGGTGAACTTCAAAAGGTAGGCCACCCTCTTGCTCCCCATTTGTGGCCTCGGTTGCCTTAGCACCCCCAGCTGTGCACCTGCCTGGGTGGGGGTGGGATGGGGGCAAGTGCACGGGCTCCAGGGGCCATTGGGCAGTCAAGCAGGCATGGGGCTCTTCATTTTACAGATGAGGAAACGGAGGCACAAGGTAGAGGATAGTCACTGCCTCAGGAACCACAAAGAGTCAGCGGCTCAATGAATGCCCCAATCCAGGACTCTCCAAACCTGGTCCTTGGGGTTTAGGCCATGCGAGGGCTGGTCTTCCCAGAGTGGGGAGGGGCAGCTGTTGCTCTGTGAATATCCCGCAGCACTGCTTGACTCACAGCCCTCCTGCCCCAGCCGCCCTCCCTCCCCAGCCAGGGCTCAGGGCCCAGTATGTGCTTCCTGCTCTCCCCCGATGAGGAAGTACCTGAAACTGCAGGGAGTCTCAGGACCTCAGGCAGAGGGACCCCTGATCTGAGGAGGGACCGCCTTCTGCTGCTGACCCCCACCCCCAGCACCCAGGACAGCTGGGGCTCAGTAACCCGGTGTCAGAACCCAGAGGGACTTCTGGGAGTGTCCACAGGCTCCGGGTGGTACAGGCCCCACCAGATCCCAAAGGCCAGGAATTAGCCATTCCCGGACAGGAACTCAGAACTTCAGACTCTGTTTCTAAATTATAATATGTAGTGGAGTTTTCTTTTCTTTAAAAATAATAAATTCTTGTTGCAGAAAATGTGGATTATACCAGGAATTTTGGATAGGACCCAAACATGTAGGCTACTAGTTGAAGTACCATTGGTAATATTTCTTTCTACTGGCTCAGTTTAAAAACATTTATTTTTATTGGCTGTTTCCATCATTCCTCTCCTACTCTGTTACTCAATTTGGCATCTGAACAACAGTTTTTCTGGGCTGTCACGAAGTCACAGAAGGACAGAGGGGGAGGGCCTTGAGAAGGATGGACCAGGGCCGCAGCTCCACGCAGCTCCAAAGCCTCGGGCCCTCACCTGCTCCACCACACTGCCTCCCCATGGGGGGCTGTGAGTGTGTTTATAGCCCCTCACTTTCCACAGGGCGCCGCTGAGACCCAGAGAGGGGAGGGGATGGGGTCAGAGTCAGGCAAGCTCATGGGCGAGCCAGCTTTCAGATCCATCCAAGTGTGAATGTCTTGCTCCTGGAGTACCCAGTTGTGCCCATGACGCTGTCTTCCCTTTCCTTATTCTGTCCCCTCCACTTGGAGTGCCTCCTCTTACAACTCCCCTGGCCCGCCAAGCCCACTTCAATGCCTCCTTTCCCATCAGAGCCAGAGGTCTTTTCCTCCTCTGACCTCACAGGCACTTTGTCTTCTCCCTTTATGGCCCTGGTCACGCTTGTCCCTGTCCTCCCTTCCCTGCCTGGGAGCTTCTTGAGAGCTGGTTCCACGTCCAATCTTTGTTCATTCATTCATTCAACAAATACTCACTGAGCACCTACCTGTGCTTGGCACTGCATGTGGGACAGAAAGTGAAAACTAACAATAACAACTATTCCTGCCGTTTACTGAACAATTACTACGTGCCAGACATTGTGCTAAATGTTCCTGTGCATCACCGCTGAGGGTGTGCACTTTTATTATCCCCATTATTCAAATGGAGACTCAGATGAAGTGACTCAAGCAAGGTCTAGGAGCTGGAAAGTAACGGAGCCAGGATTTAAACCCAGAATTTCTGATTCCAAAGCTGTGCTCTTAACACCCACCCGGCTCTCCCTCCGAGAACCTGCTGTCAGGGCACCGTACACCTGCCCTGGTGCTGCCTGGGGCAGGCCCCTGAGGACAGTTGCAGGAGGCACCCCAGCCGGCCGCAGCTCCTGGCTCCCTGGTTCCGGGAGCTTCCTGGGATCATCCCTGAGGCCTCGGGCAGCCCTGAGCCTGGGGGGAGGCTCCAGTATTTCCATTGCACTGGACTCAGGGGCCCCATCTCCAGAGGGATTTCTTATCTCGTGGCTCTCAAACCAACAGTGGCTTGGGCGGGTCAGCTGCCCGGGAGCCAGAAGAGGATGCTGGAGAGAAGGCAGGGGCCCTGCTCTGGTCAGAGAACCTGCGGCTCCCTCTATCTCGGGGAAGTCACACCCTTTGTGACTTCTTCATCCACAGCCCTCCTCTCTCTGGCCTGAAAGCATTCCAGGGGCTATATCTCATTTAAATCTCACAGGCAGCTGGGATGCATCCCCCGGGGTGAATCAGAACCCGGGTCTCCAGGCCAGGATTTTGTCCTTTGTTGGCAGCCTCAGAGCTGCAGACACACTGGCCACTTGGCCTCCGCTCAGCTTCCTCCTCCACCAGCACGGATGGGAAGCCCAGAAACAACACGCTGTCCTCCTGGCTCCTCTCCCGGGCCGAGCCTCTGGGGCCTTACTGCTCGGGGTCCAGGACAGGATCTTGGCAAGAGTGACCCTCCCTCCTCTGTGCCACGGCTGCCTGCCCCAAGCCCTGCAAACTGCACAGAGGCCAGACTCTGCTGCCCGCTGGCTCGTGTCTCCGAGCATGGACCTGTCCCAACCCAGATCCCCACATTTCTGATTAAGGAAGTGCTTTTATTTTTAGGCTCTTTGCATGCTGTCAGTGCTGTATACATATGTATGTAGATGCATATTTCCTGGCAACATCTTCTTTTTGTCTCTGGGTAGGAGAGTCTGTTGCTAAAAATGCCTCCCTGTTCGACCAGTGAGAACGCCAGGGATGTGTGCATCCGGGGGTTCTACCCTCTGGGACAGGCCTGCTGGTGGGCATTGGACACACAGCGCTGCCCCTACTCCCTGGCATGGCTCACTGTGGGCAGTGCTGAAAGGGCTGGAACTCAGGCCCCAGTAGGATAAGTAGATATCTAGGCCTCTGTCCCAAACTGCCAGGTGGGGGGGGGGGGCAGTGAGGGGATGGCCCCAAGTAAGGATGAGCCTCTCCCCTCCCCTATGGGGCACTGAGCTGCCATGTCTGTGCATGCAGGCCTGGGAAGCAGAGTAGCGACAGCCTGCCACTGTGACCTGCAGGGACCCCGGACCCCAGGAGAATGACGTGGCCAGTGAAAGGACGACTGCAGCTGAATCAGTCTCTCTCATGCACATGGCCTCCTTCCCTTACCGCCACACACATGCACCCTCAACGCACAGATCCACAAGCTCACCTTGGTCACACACAAATACTCATTTACACAGGCACGCTCCTGCCACGCACACACCTCTGAACAGCTGCTAACATTTATTGGGCATTTACTGTGAGCCGGGCACAATGTGAGCATGTCATGTGGATCATCGCTTTTCACCTGCACAATAGCCCCGTGAACCTCTTTCACCAGGGAGGAAACCAAGGCTCGGGGAGACGAGGTAACACAGCCAGGGTGTGAGGTTCGAACTAGAGTCCCAGTCCATGTGTTTCCAGAGTTCACAGTTGTACCATGCACAGGCCCCCATGGAAGCATCAGCCAGGTGGAGGGCAGGGGTGTGGAGCAGGCCCTTCCTCCAGGGGAGAGAGCACAGGGGGAGAACCCACCTGCAGGCTGCAGCGGGGCCCGGAGATGGGAGAGGAGGACAGAGCTTCCCGTGAACCCACGGACTCTGAGGGCAATTGGGGACCCCCTGGCCTCTGGGATTGTGCCCAGAGCAGATGCACTTGGGGGCAGTGCTGGAGGGGTGCAGAGAACCGGGGGTTTCCATTTGAGTCAACCCTACCAGCACCACCACTTAACTCGCTGTGTGACCGTGGAAGTGTCCCCCCCTCTCTGAGCCCCAGTATCCTCACCTATAGAATAAGGATGACACTCTCTGCTTCGGAAGCCGGCTGTGAAGGTATAAAATACCATCGCTGCCTGGCACCCACCAGGCGCTTACTAACAACAGGATGAACAGCAGAATGTACACGCGCTTAATTACATGAGGATAACAATGAGAATAATCACATGCATAATTTATACCTCACAACAACTCAGTGAGGTTTGAATATCTTCACTTAACGGATGAGGAAATCGAGGTCTGGGAAGTTGGCCCGCCTGCCTGAGGTCACAGAGCTGGGAGAGGAGCGGCCGGCACTGGAGGCCCGGCCTGAGACGGGGAAGGCGCAGAGCCACCGGCCGCCCCTGCCCAGGGCCCCTCTGCTCAGGAAGCCCACTTGGGAGGGTGAGCGGGTGGGGGCGGGAGAGAGGAAGGAGGTGAGAACAAAAGACTGCTGGGCAGCTGGTGGCTTTTTTCTTACCTTGAACTTCCCTGGGAAGGCAGGAAGCATCAGTTATTCAGGAAACCCTCTGAGGATACCCCTGAGATCACAAGCTGGAGAGGGGCTAGCTCTCCCCTCCCTCTGGGTGAGTGTGGTGCCGTGTGGCAGGAGACCCCCCCTCCCCATTAGGAAAAGGCCAGCGCACCTCAGTTTGAATCCTGCCTTCACCTTCGACTGGCGTATTGGGATTAATGAAGCTTTACCTTGTGGGATTTAAAGGAAGCAGTGATGCAGCCTGCTTGCCCCAGTGTCTGGCATATTGCAGCAGCTCCATAAACAGAAGCTGCTTTGTTTGTTACCCAGGAGCCAGGTCCCAGTCTCTGTGCAGCCCATGCCTCCCCCACCCACCCCTGCCCCCAGGTCAGCGGAATACCCAGAGAAGTAGAGACAGGGTGAAGAGGGCAGTCGTTGTCTCTATATTTGTTGAGGTTATCTGCTCCCCAGACGTCTCAAAAACAAGTCCTCCATCCGCTTCTGGAAGCTGGGAAACTGATAAGCATCCCTACTTTCCGGGGCCTGAGAAAAGAGTTTTGATAAGAAGCCTCAGGGGAGCCCCCAGCTCCTCTCCAGAAAAAGCAGTGACCTCCCAGACCCTCTCTCCCCACCCTCAAGCTGGCCTGTCTCTAGGAGAGAAAGATGGGGGCCAGTTCCTGGGAAGCAGGACTGTCCCTATCAAGGAAGCAGAAAGGCTGCCCAAGGCCCCCCTGCAGGGCCAGCCCCTCAGCCTGCCCACTAACTGCATCTTGGAGCCCCTACGAAGGTGAGGAGCTCACTACACCACCTCCCTGCCCTCACCTTCCTGCAAAGACCCCATCCCCTGGTTGTCCCAGATGTCCCTCAGGAAGGATAATCATGATACAGATTAGGAAACTGAGGCACGTGTAGAGGAAGCAGCCTGCCCAGGCCACCTGCATTCTGCACCTTTTTCTCTCTTACTCCTCACCAAAGCCCTAGGGGTGAAAGCTGGGAGGTTTTATCATGACCGTTTAGTGGATGCAGAAACAAAGGAGCATGGAGATTAGGCAGCTTGCCCAAGTCTTCTCAGCCAAAACACTTGAACCTGGAGTCTTCTGCTCAGATCTCAGGGAGGTCTCGGGGAGAGTAAGTGAGAAGACGTAGAAAGGCAGGGTCCTTGCTTATTATATGATAAAAGGAGAAGCAGGCTAGCCCGGTGCAAAGGACAAGCTTGGCATCAGAGGCAGCTTTGGGGTCCCAGCTGCTCTACTTAATATGATCTCGTGCAGGTGACTTAACTTTTCTGTGCCTTGATTTCTCTGTTGGTAAATGGGGTAGATGAGAGGATTAAATAAGATCCTGCCTCAGAATCTTATTTCCTGAAAGCACCCAATAAATGGAAGTGGTTGCTTAGCCTTCTCCAGCGAGGCTGCAGGGCCATGCTGACATACCAAATACCTCGGTGTTCCCGAGAAGCGTGTGGTTAATGGGTGATGACACCTCTGCTCCTAGGGCCCTGCTTCTTCCGTCCCTAACCCCGGGCTTCCCCAGGCTCTGGCAGCTCCAGGTGTGTGGTCACACTAGGGCTGCCTGCCCATCGGCTGTGGGTGCCGCGGAGCCTCTTGCTGTGTCCTTGGGCAGCACCGACAGCTATGGGCAGAGGGAAAGGGCCACATGGGGCCCCATCCAGGTCACTCTACTGCCTTTTGATGTGTCCCCATTTGGACCTGAGCCATAGCACCACTTAATCTCCACCTGCAGAACCTCTGATTGCAAGCCAGAGTCCTCACAGAGGGTTCTCTGGGATCTCCGTGGTCCCTGACAACTTATTGCTGTTACCTGTAAATGTAGCATAACTTGTGTGCCAGGTCTCGGCCGCCAAGGCACTTAGGAGCTGCCCGCCCACTGGGCAGCTGTTACTCTTAGCAGAGAAGGGAGCCAGGCCAAGCAGGTGGGTGACAGTGGCTCCTTCTGTCTTTTCAGTGGCTCCAATGGGAGCTGGGGCTGGGCGATGGCAGGGAGCAGCAGCATCCTGGCGGAGTTTGGCTCCCTGCATTTGGAGTTCTTGCACCTCACGGAGCTCTCTGGCAACCCCATCTTCACTGAAAAGGCAAGTCCCAGCCCCCATCCCGCTCCCTCCCAAAATAGCTCCTCCCTCTTGTCTCCACAGGCAGCTGAAGGATGAGCACTTGGAGGCCATGGGCTGGGTAAGTGGGGAACCCAGGAGCTCCCAAGCCACCACTAATCTAGTAATATCGATCTACTTGTACCCCAGATGGCAGGGGGCAGGGAAGGTGAGCTCAGGGAGCAGTCTGGAGAAGGCTTTGTCAGATAGATGCCTGTCAGCTCCGGGTAGCACATACACGTGGAATCCGGAGAAAGTGGAGCAACTAAAATGTACAGTCTGGGCACCTGCCCTTTCCTGGGACATTTAACACTTTCATGTGAGGCCCGCCTGCCTTTTCCTTCCAGATGCCAGCCTCGCTCCTGCTGGCAGCAAGGGGTGGTGAGAGGCAGCACCCAGGTCACTTCTGGTCCTGACCTCTGCCTGTACCTGCCCCTCGGCAGAGTCAGTTCCTTGGCATCACAGCCCTTGGCAGTCCCCACTGTCTAGAAATGTCTCCTGGGGGCCAACCCGAAACCAGACAAGGGACATGTGCTCACACCGACCCTCTGAGTTGCTCAGGCCCCCCAGTTGTCCCTTCCTGAGACCTGCCTAGGGGAGATGGGACCAGCACCTGCAGAGGCCTCCAAGAAGAGTCTTTTTTGAGGCCCTGACTCCCAAAGCCTTCTCTTCCCTCTGGGATGTTGGTTTCTTTAAATGGGAAAGGAACTGGAAGACCCGGGGTTCTGCCCTCTGCCCAGTGGCTCCCAGTTTCGTGTCAGCCAGCCTGCTGCAGCACATCACCTGGCACACCTGCCAGAACACAGATGTCTGAGCTTTACCTCCAGGCCTTAGGAATCTGCATTCTAGAAAGCACCCACGTTCTTTTCTCTTGCCCGGTTTGGGACCACTGCTTACCTAGTGTAAGACTCTACTCAAGAGCTCCCCAACATCTCCTTGGCTTATTACCACCCTTAAACAATCCATCCTGCAGTTCGACCTTCCTTCAGAAACTTTTCCCTTATAAATGAGAGGGACTCTGCCTCCCTGTGACACCCATTTCCAAAGTTCATTGAATAACTGGAATCCTACTTCCCAATCGGTCTTATTTTCTGATCCGTTTTCCCACCTCCAAGCCCCTTCCCCCTACCTGCTTCCACTGCTCTTCAGTCAAACTCCTCTAGGAAGGAGTGGGACAGGGACTCTACTCCCTGGTTAGTCTGGAAACAATAGGGCCACTGCCTGTGCACCTGCTGTGAACTGGGCCTGTTATAATAGCTCTTCTCCCAGCATCCCATGAAGTTACCCCCACTTTACAGAGGCGGAAACTAAGACTCAGAGAGGGTAGACAGCTGCCCGGGGCATCCAGCTGGTGAGTGATGAAGCCAGATTCAGACCCAGGACCCACAGGCACGAAAGCCCATGCTCTCCCAGACCAGATGAGCTCAGCAGGCTTCAGACTCACTGCAGAGAGGTTTCTCGGGGGTCCATCCATCTCTCTCTCTCCCATTACATTCTATGACTATTTTCATTCTGCAGTCCTGCCTCCCACTGAGGCGATTATTGCCAGTCAACAAATTAGCCCACATTCTAGAAGTGCCCGCACCCTCCAGGGGAGCTAATGTAGCCTGCTTCACTGCTCACCACCAGGAAGTCTGGAATACTTCAGGTAGAGGCACATCCCTGTCCGCCATAATGGACGCTATTAGCATAAATGGATATGGAATCTCATGTGGCAAAGCAAAGTGCTGTGCCCTGGAAGGGAAGGCCTGACAGTTAAAAGGCTGCTCTCCCCTGCTCCTGCCCTTATAGATAAATCTAGTAGCCTGATGCAGTACCGCCCAGGGCCTTTCTTTCCCCATGGATTCTGTCCTGGGTAGGATTTAATGTCCCACAGAGCAGAAGCCTGTGGACAAAGCCTTCCCAAATCCTGCTTCTTGCCCTTCTCACCCCAAAGCTTGCAGATCCAAACTCTTCTTGTCCAGCTGGGGTGGCCTCTTGCTGCATGACACTGTGTGGTCACTGCCCTGGTCCATGTGGGACTCAGGGATAACGCCACGTGGTGCGGGGAGTACAGGCAGTGAGGTCAGTCACACCTGATTCTCTCCTGGCTCTATTAACCGGTGACCCTGGACAAGTCACTGAACTGAGATACAGGTGTCTCGTCTGTTAAGCTGAGATGATAATTCCTTAAAGGCTGCTCTGAGAGCTGGAGATAACGTGTATCAAGAGTCTGGTTCAGAGGAACCATTTGATAAAGGTTCAACAGCTGTTATTGTTGTCCTGATTGTCATTATTATTATTAAACCCTTGAGATGCCTATTAGGGCAAGGGGGTTTTCAGGAACCCACCTCTCATCCGAAGTGTCAGATGAAATAATGTATGATGAGGTTGAACCACACGAAATTGCTAATATTTGGCCATTTTGACCTATTAAAAGAGCAATTTTACTTAACACTTACAAATGAGCTACCATCACTTATATGAACCCCATCCCCCGAAAGGCCTCCTCCTGCAAAGCATCAGGCAATGAGGAAGGGTTGAGGTGAAGGTGGGGTGGTGGGCTGGGGCAGAGGTTGGCAGGGAGCTGGGCAGAGTGCTCAGGGCAGCGGTGGTGGGTCAGGCACCACCGATGCCATGTCCTGCACGTGGGCACCAGGGCAAGGCCAGCTCACGGCCTCTGGGCACAGAGTGGGCCATTTGTTACGCAGCACTCCCTTGCTGCCTCGTAGAAAACGATTTCCTCTGTGCATTCAAACAAGCTGCCTCCCATCCTTGGTGGCCTGGGAGTCACTCAGCTTCTTGGGAGAGGGAAGCTGACCTGGGTCTGTCTCTCGGCAGGTCAGGAACATCCGCAAGGTCCTCAGGAAGATTGATAAGCCCTTCGGCCTCTACCCCAACTTCCTCAGCCCAGTGAGCGGGAACTGGGTGCAACGTGAGTAAAGGGGCCCCTCGGAGGCCCTGGCACCCTCTCAGCTCATTCAACCAATGTCTGCTGAGGCTTCTTGGGTCCTGGCCCTGTAGTCATGCATTTACCCAAGTCATGGACTCCCTGGGTACCACCTGCATTCCCAGCATCTTGGGGATTTTGTTATTACCATTATCAGTTGTGGTAGCTGATGCAATGCTACTGTTTATTAAACACCTGCCCTATGCATCCTCCTCACACAAGCTGTCTCCAGCCTCCCATCAGTGCTGCAGCCTCCAGCCTCTTATGGGGGCCACTGAAGCCTCCTCCATCATCCCCCAAACCTGTGGGAATGTTCCAGGATGGAGCTGTCTACTCCAGAAGTAGCTCCAAGAGCGGCCATGCATCCTGTCCCAGCCCCTCTGCTCTGGTTCCCTACTTGCAAATTTAATTTAAAACACGAAAAATGTTTTAACAGAGCCTGACTATATAGCAGTATAAAAACCATTAATTCACTCCTGGTATCTTAAACCTAGAAGAAGCAGCCCCAGGAGTCCTTGTTGTTCTTGGTTCAGAGGCTTGTTTCTCAACCAGCTGGGGCTCGATCACTGGAGTGTCATTCACAGCCCCCAGCCCCACTCACTGGGACAGAACGGAGGTGAGGGGATGCCCAGCCGAGAGAGTGCCAAAGAGCCTCCCAGGCCTCTGGGATGTGTGCCTGGTGCCAGGAGAAGCAGGTAGAGGCTCCAGCCTTGCCCTCCTGACCAGAGCCCTGGACTTGTGGTCATGATCAGCAGACATTGGTGGCAAAGGGTCCACAGGCCCTAGCTCTAAGCCTGCCCAGAGCCCCCACCTCTACTGCCTCTGCCCAAACAAGGACCTTCTCCCTTCCCCTCAGAAATTGCGGAAGAAGCGAAGACTCAGGGTCCAGGTAGACCTGAGTCTAAAAGACTGCATGGTTTGGGTGATCCACTTTATCTCCTTGAGCCTGATTTCCTCTCCTGCAAAATGGGAATGACGGTGCCTGTGTTTCATGGCTTGAGAGGCACTCCAGAGCTGTCAGGTGCCACGGTGGCAATGGCGGGGACACCCTACCGAGTAGTCCTGCAGCTGAACTGAGGCTGAGAGGCCACCCCAACCAAGAGGTTGGGAGCAAAGCTTCTCTGTTTTGTCCCATGCATCACTACACAGGGCTGGAGCCCAGGAAGCCTCTAGAATCAGAGCAGTTTGTCACCGCGGGTTTGCTCTACATGGTCCTTTTTGTCCTTAGCAGATGCCACTTGCTGATTAAAGTATCCTTGATGGGCGAGGTTCCAGGGTGGGGAGCCAGCTCTTCCAGGCAAAGGCAGAGACCAAGCCTTCCTGTCATCCTAATTTGCTTTGCTTGTGCCTTCATGAAGTCACCAACATGCACTGACCATCCATGTTGTGGCAGGCCCTGGACTGGCTCTGGGACTCGGGGCCTCTGTCCTCATGTGTCTGAGCACAGAAGTTGTGCAGAGTCTTGAGACAGCCCTGGGTGGGGGGACTGGCCCTGAACCTGAATCCATCCCCTGGAGTTCCAGTGGAACCGTAGTCTCCCCAGCCCTGCTGAATCAGGACCTCAGCACTGCGCAGGTGGGGTGGTGGTAGATAGGAGTCTGGGATTTTAGCAAACTCGCCTAGACATGTGAGTACAGGAGGTGGAATGCAGGAAGGGCTGCCTTGGCATCCCGCCCGAGCTTTTGTCTGTGACTTTTAGGGGGGCCCTCAAAAACAACACCCATTGTTTCTCACACTTGTTCCCCTTGGAGGGGAAGTTCAGAGGATCTGGGGCCATCGCTGTAGAGTTGTCTGCTGTCAGAGTGGCCGTGCAGACAAGCCTGTCTCCCCAGGGCCAGCATGATCAGGGACTGATCCCCAAAAGGCAGTGGGGGCAGTGTCATACTTTTGTGACTTGCTGCTGGCCGCTCACAAAGCACAACGAATGCATTAGTGCTCAGACTGCCTTATGAGACGGGGGCGTGAGTCCCACCTTTCAGGTAGAGAAATGGACACTCACAGTAACTTGCCTATGGTGACACAGCAGGTAAGGGGCGGAGGCAGGATGCAAGCCAGGGTCTCTGACCCCAGACTGTCTGTGCTCCCCACTGGATCTCGTCACTCCTCTGTGACTTGGCAGGCATGGCACCAGGGCAGGCCATGGAAGCCCCACTTCTGTCGCAAAGCAACTGTGACCCTAAGACTGGGGAGACAGAGTGATAATAATGGCTCACATTTGCTGAATATGTACTCTGTGCCAGGGACAGTTTTAGGCACTTTACTTGTATGAACTTACTTAATTCTCCCAACAACCCTGAAAAGTAGGTACTAGTACTATCTCCAGTGTCCAGATGAAGCAACTTAGAAACAGAGAGTTAATTACCTCAACCAAAGGTTGCACAGTTGGAAACTGGTGCTGGGATTTGCACGCTGGCCTTCCTGCTCTAGAGCTCAGGATCTTGGCTGTCCAGTACGCAGCAAGCAGAGAGAGAACAGCCATTCAGTGCTGTGATGATTGGGGTGTACGGCAAGGGCTTCTGGGGGACAAGGACTTGGTCTAGATCCAAAAGGCAGTTGAATGGAGAAGAGCATGGCAGAGAGAACATTCCAGCAGGAGGCCAGGCACCAGGGAGGGACCTGGCGCCTTCAGCGTATGTGCATGAGGCCCACATGCATGTGACGATGGCAGCAGGGAGTGGGCTCCCTGCCACAGTGACAGCTCCTTGGACCAGGGCCCTGGTTTCTGCTCCCCGCTATATCTCCAGGTCCCACACAGCGCCTGGCATGCAATGCATAGCCATTAAATTAACTAATTAATGTGCTAGAAACTAAAGTTGTAATCCAGGTTCTGCCACTAATTGGCCAAGCCACTTAACCTCTCAAAGCCTCGGTTTCCCCACCTGGAAAATGGAAATAATGACGCCTTTCTTTCCCAGCCCCGAAAGGCAGAAAGTCCCTAAGCAGCAGTAGGTGTTGTTCAGATGTCAGACATTATTTGAAGAAGTGGTTCTTTGTGTGCTCAAAGTGGAGGAACACATCTGGAGTATTTCTGAGTGCATCCTGTTATGTATAACTGCTGGGTGGGGATTAGGGGTGCATGGCCTCCAAGCCCCTGGAAGGCAACTTGAAGAGGAGATGAGATGTGTTTGTTGTGTCCATGGAGGGGGGTAGGAGGATGGTCAAGGGCCACAGGATCCAGATTTCGGTTCAGTCTTCCAAAAGGTAGTGCGTTCCCATCACTAACAGTAGCAAGCAGACTGCCTTAAGAGATGGGGCGACAGCCAGCCGTGACACTGCAGGGGGCCTTTCCTGTCTGGCCTGAGGCTTCCATGATCTTCAGGTCCAGGGGACCCCGAAAATGCAACCCAGGAATTTTCCTCATTCCCAAGTGGCTTGCTGCAAAAAACCAATGCAAAATATTTTTACCCAAACACACTGCCCAATCCAAAAATGCAGGAAGAAAATGAATAGGTTTGAGTTACCGTTTATGGCCATGGAAAGAGACCATTCAACAACCGTTACTGCTTTTAATCGCAAGACCTGACTGGGTAGAGAGATAAACTATTCTGCTGGCCTTGGCTGCTGAAGACAGGGCTGCAGAACCCACAAAGAGAAGAGGGGTGTGGCTTCCCACCCAAACATTTACCTTGGCAGATTGCAGGAGAGCCCCCGAGTAGCCTAATTTCCTTTTCAGGCTGCATCAGGGGATGCAGGTCTGGGCAAAGTGGGTCACATATGGAAAATTGTTTCATATCAATAAAATATGACTCTGAGGCCTGCTGAAGAGCAAGGGGAGGTCATAAACCCCCGTTCATCCGGTGCCTGCCTGCTGCCTCTCCTGGCTCTGGTGCCCGGGGTCATCTCAGGCTTTTTGTTTTTTGTTGTTGTTGTTGTGTGCATGTATGTGCATGTCTAATTCTTCTGGAGATCATAACATTACCACCTTGCATAAGCTGAGTACATTCACATTATTTTCCCTCGAATCTTCCGAACAAGCCTGTCAGCAGGATAGGCCACTTCATGGTTCCGTTTGCAACCATGGAAATTGCAGCTTGGGGAGGCAAAGGAGGAGTGAGGGCTGCCTCCCAGGTCTCCAGGCCTCTGGACCCGCCTGCGTCCCAGAACTCGTTGAAACTGAGCTTCAGGGTGGTAACAGGGGAGAGCCAAGACCTTCCCTGCTGCCAAGATTTCACACCCGGACAAATCCAATCTCCTGTAGGCACCGTGCAGATGAGACCCACCCAGCAGAGCCACTTAGAGCTCCGAGAGCAGCTGGGGAGGGCTCACAGGCCCTCCAGTTGGCCTCTGAAGAAGTTTGTCCTCCTTGTCCGCTGCCTGGACAAGAGAAGAAGGGAAATGGCAAAGCTGGATTCTCCCTGATGACACGAGAGTGTGAGCTGCCCACCAGCTGTAGCCTGGCAGCTCCCCGGCTTCATGCTGCTTTGCTGCCAGCCCCAAGTGCAAGGAAAGGACACAGGAACCTGCAAAAGCTGTCCCTGCCCTTGGGCTCAGAGATACCATCAGGGCTTCCCCTTTTCCCATTTTACAGATCAGAAGACTGAGGCCCCGAGGTGGGGACAGCCTGCCCAGAGCTCAGGGCAGATCCACGTCTTCTAATTCCCACTCCTTCCCCCAGGGTACTGCTCAGTGTCAGGGAAGACACTGTACATGCACATGTCATAAAGCAGTGGGATGTAATCCTCTCATACACACAAATGAGGGTTGTCCACTTTGAGTCCCCTTGGGAGGCCATGTGCCTGTCCCAAAGAGGGTATTATGTCTCAAGCATCCGTGGAACTCCTGACCTGGCTTCTCTCTCCTGCACATGCCTGCTAGACAAAGCCCTCAGCCATTTCACACACACACACACACAGAGGTCACATGATAAAGTCCTTGGCTTGGCATTCGAGGCTCTTTCCAGCCCAGCTCAAACCCACTTTCCATTCATTCATTCAGAACTTAACCAGGCATGTGCCATGTGCCTGGCCACATAAGTACTGAGTATAGAGCGCTGAATCCTACCCTGTCCCTCCCCTCAGGGAGCCCAGTCTAGTTGGGGAGGCAGCCCCCAAAACAGATACATAGAGTACAACATTGGGAGCATAGCAGGGGAGAGCTACTACTGAGTGTTTCCAGGGGAGGCCACTGGCCAGATGTTTCACCTGCCTCATTTCACTCAATCCTTCCATAATCCCAGGGGGTGGAGGTGGGGGGCTGTGAACAAGATTGTGAGAACAACGAGGAGGAGAGGAGGGGGGTGCCTGAGCCCAGAGGTAGCGGAGAAGGAAGCGTCAGCGTGAGAGAAAGAGAGGACTCTGGGTGGGGGGGTGAGAGAAGCATGGTGGGTGCTGGGAGCCTTGGGGTGGCCGAAGAGCAAAGGGACGTGAGTCTGAGATGACCATGACCTTAGCTGCTGTGCCCATGAGCTAGGGTGCCCTTCTGTGGCCATGGGGACCAGCCCCAGGGCTTTAAGCAGAGGCCACCCCAGTCCGACTTCCAGCCACCCTGCCCCCTCCTCCAGGCAGGCCTCCAGCTCCAGCTGTGGACACATCCTCTGAAGGCTGCACCGGGCTCAGCCCTGCCATTCTGCATTTGCTCAAGCCATGCCCTACACCTCAGAATGGGAGCCAGGGTTGGAGGGCACTGTGTGGAAACATTTCTTCACCAAATATACTTTTGGAAAGCACCCAGCAGAGTACCCATTTTTTCCTCTGCCATTGCAAAGTCCAGCTCCATGGCCCTACCCACACCCCTAGCCTACACTGACCCCCCACACACACCTCCCCAAGCTCATGCTTTATCTTGTGCTTTCCAATTTTTGCAAGCACTTTTCCCATTCCTGAGCCCTTAGCTGGGTCAGGCTTTGTTTGGGATGGGGCTAGAAGAACTCATTTACTGTGCCATTAGTCTGCCTTCAGTCCCCTTCTGGGCTCTGTCCATCTGTCTTTGGGTCCTTCCCCACTCTTTTCCTTTCTTCCTATAGGCATCTTGGCTTTCACCCTCTGTTGACTGTATAGAGCCTCAGAAAGCATGGGCTCCACGACTCACCAGCTCGGTGGCCTTGAACAAACCAGTTTTCCCATCCAGAAATGGGGTTGATGGTGCTTATGCTGCAGGGTTCTTGGGGGAGATTAACATATAAATGATGGAGTAAAGCTCTTGGCCCATAGTAGACGCTCAATAGATGGCAGCTGCTGGCATTTTGTCTCTCTCCCACCCACTTTCCCTCTCTTTCTATCCCTCTTTTGCAACGTGCTTTGCATCCCCCAAGCCCACCTTCAATCCACCTGCTGTCTTCCTCAATCTGTGTCTCTGCTTTAGTGAATCATCCCATGAAACTGAGGTGTGTTTTTCTGTGATATCTGCTAAATGCCTTTATGTTTCCCCGTTGCTAATTTTTAAAGCATGGTAGTGAAATTTTTCCGTGCCTTGCTGCTGGGGTTGACCCATCTTCTCCTACCACCCTTGGTGGAGAGATGTCCTCCCTTGGCGGTCACCTCCAGAGGCCCTGCTCCGTGAGACGGCATCTTCAGACCCCATGCTTCTCCATCCCTGCTCCTTCGAACTCCCTTTATCCCAATTTGCTAAATTTAAACTCTTTTTTCCAGAGTGGCCTTGCGCTAGAGGGTCTGACCGACTAAATTAAGGCTCTCCTTCCCACTTTCCATGGCCTTTTAGGAACCCGCCAGCATTAATTACCATGTTTGTCACTGGGTAATAAAAATCTCTGAACTCCCTGCCACCAGATTATCTCTTTAAAGAAATGCAACTCATTTACAGTTAATAACCAGAGGCCCCGCCGTCAGCCCGCCGCAGCGAGGTGATTTATGGCACCTGGGAGGAGCCCGTGCAGTTCTGAGCAGGGGGTCACAAGGGACAGCCCTGGTTTTCTCGAGTTGCAGGCTGTGTCACCCTCTCAGCCCCACCCGGGCTTCGGTACCTGCTGATTAAATGTTCGCCCCCCACTGCCCACACCCAGCTCCGGGGCCGCCGAGGCCGACCCCTCAGTCCCGCCGGCATGCGCCAGCAGATGGAGATAACGTTTTTGTCCTCTTTTCCCCTCACAGACCACGTCTCCATTGGAGGACTCGGGGACAGTTTTTATGAATATTTGATCAAATCCTGGTTGATGTCAGCCAAGACAGATACGGAGGCTAAAAATATGTACTACGAGGCCTTGGAGGTAAGACAGGTGCTTGATTCTTTGTGGGCGGGTGGTCACTGGCCACAGACTCTTTGGGCTGCACAGGCCCCTGAGTGCTGGGGGGCAGCGGGGGACCGGATCAGCAGAGCCTTGCCCACCCCCTCCCCCATGGTGGGCTGGCAAGGAGAATGACAAGGCTTTCCACACCCTGTCCTGTGGCTCCTCCGTACACCCCAGAAATTGGGTTGCATCCTTGCTTTACAGGCGTGAAACCCAGGTTCAGGGAGGTTGTGTGATTTGTCCAAGGTGTCACGGTAAGCGATGGTCCGTCTGGCTCAGAAACCCGGTCCCCGCTTCCAGGGTGTCTGAGTTTTGGTTAACAGGTCGGAACCCAGCACTCAGCCAGACTGTGACCTGGAGCCCCCAACCGAGGCTGCCAAAGTCAGGCCGGCTGTGTTCCTGACAAACAGAGGAGATGGAACTGGCAAGCCCAAGCTAGGAAGGGCCTCCCTCGGGGGAGCATCCAGTTCTGCTCCTCCTTGTTTCCTGGATGGAAACCAAGGCCCAGAGAGGGGAAGGTGCTTGCCCAAGGCCACACAGCCCAGAGCTGGCAGAGCTGGCCCTAGAGCCAGGTCTGCTAAAGCATCCCCCTGCCCCACACCACTGCTGATCTGTCTGGTGGAGTCATCCATGGGGTGTGGATAAATGGGATGATGGGCTGAGCTCAGTTCCCTCCAAAGAGGGGAGACTGTAGGACAGAGAGGGGGGATTATGGAATTCCACCCATGCATCAACAGATACCTCTGAGCCTCACTAAGGAAAAGGCACTGGGCAGACCCTGCTCTGTGCTATGCACAGGGACCCTCACCTTAGTGCTCAAGAGCCTCAGTTTCCCCACAAAGTAAGTTGAGCAGGTTGCATCTACTCTACACCTCCATGGTCTAAGCTACCACCTTCTGTCCCCTAAACTGGACCCCTGCTTTCCTTCTGTATGCCCTTCCCCAGGTCCATCCTCCACCCAGCAGCCAGAGGGGCTGAAAACCCATGGCTCTCTCCTCACTGGCTTCTCTTAGCACTTGGAATAAACCGGACCCCTCAGCTTTGCCTGCCAGGTCCCACATGACCTGATTGCTTTACATCTCCTACACTATGCTCTCTTTACTCCAGCCTTCCTGCTCTTCCTCAGACACATGGGGCTTGTTCCTAGCCCGGGCCTTTGCACTTGCTGTCCCCTACGCCTGGAATGTCTCACGTCCAGACATTCAGATGGCTGGGCCCCACTTGTCGGTCAGCTCTCACCTTGAACATCATGGACGTTAACCTTTCCCAGCCACTCTCTGTCACATCCAACAGGCTTATTCTCTTCTTCACCTTTATGAGTATCTAACGTTATATTGTATTTACTTGTTTATTGTCTATCTCCCCCAAATAGAATGTGAGCTGTGTCAGAGCAGGGATCTTGCCTGCTCATTCACCCTATATGCCCCACTCCTAAGATAGTGCCTGGCACATAGTAAGTGCACAGTAACTATTTTGTGAATGAATGAATGAATGAATGTATGCTGAAAGGACTGACAGAAGAGTGGGTGGGTGGATGGATGGATGGGTGAGGGTGGTTGGTTGGATAGATGGATGATCTCAAAACGCCCTCTGATACCAGGCATTGGCCAGGAAGGGGAGTGCTTTCTTTTACTCTGAAATAGGCCTCCAGAGCCATGGACCCTTTAAACTGTGGGCTCGGCTTTTGTCCCTGTCCAGTTCCCTGGTGACCAGTGCCTCAGTCATGCAGCAGCAGCTCCCGGGACTCCAGGCCATGCCCCGTCTGCCCCACATTAGCTGAGCCAGGTCTGGCCTGTCACAGGGTTCCAAGGGCAGTGTCCACCAAGTGACTTGGACACACTTCCACAGGGGACAAAGGAAACATCAACTAAACAAAGTTAACAAGCAGCCTGGCTCTCTCCCCTCAGGGCACACTGTGGTTGAGGCTTCAAGGAAAGAAGTGGTCATGAATTATTTACACAACTGGGAGTTTTATGGAAAGCACTTGATTGAACAGGCCAGGACTGGGCTTTGCTCCCTGCCTTTGATCTCCCAGGGGAAGAGCCTGGAGCCCCTCTAACCCGGGGTAGAGGCTTGGCAAGCCTGGGGCTTTGAAGAATGTTCTACTTGTTCTCTGCCTTGTCTGCAATTTGAAATCACCTAGGGAGCTGTAAAATCCTGATGCCCCAGCCATGGCCCTGACCACTCACATCGGAGCCTCTGAGGATGGGACCCAGACATCAGGGTTTTGAAGCCCCCAGGTGACCCCCTTGTGAGGCCAGGGCTGGGAACCGCTGGGTGAGGCCAAGGATTCTCACACTTGCTGGCACCCGAGGATCACCTGGGATCACCTGGGAGCCTTCCAGTCTCCCCGTGCCTGAGCCCCATGGAGATCTGATGTGCAGCCAGGAGTGGAGCCACCAGGTTAGGCAAGGGGGGGTGCAGACAGGTCTGCCGGAGCGCTCCCTGAGTGTCATGGGGGGGGGGTCAGCAAGAATGACAGCAGGAAATTCTGTCACCAGGGCCTCCCCTGGACAGGTGCTGAGCGCCTTGCCTTATTTGATCTCCACAACCACCTGTTGAAGGAGGTGTCATTCTCCCCATATAACAGATGATGAAACTGAGGCCACGGTCACACAGCAACAAGTGCTAGAGCAACCCAGGCCTGACTCCAAACACAGAGCTCCCGCTTCCCCTTATTGGCTGCCAGATCCCAGAAGAGCCTGATTTGCCTCCAGATTCCTCCTGGGGATGCTCAGATGGGGTCCCCCCGGGGGAAAGGAAGGAACGGTCCTTGAGCTCAAGCCCAAGCATCCTTTCCTTTATTTAATCCTCACAACCATCCCAGGAATTGTTATTCCCAATTTTCAGGTGAGGAAAGTGGGTCTTCAGAGAAGTAAAATAACTTGCCCAAAGCCACCCAATTCTTAAATTGCAAAGCTGGGATTTCCACCCAGGTCAGTGACTCCCCGCTCAGCTCTGCACCGTCTCTCACAGCTGGCTGCCAGCCTGCGCTGTCTTGTGTCTTGCCCAGATCAGGGTTTTAGGGAGTCTTGCCTTTTTTTTTTTTTATCTTCATTTTATTGAGGTATATTCGCATACCACATAGTCATACAAAACAAACTGTGCATTCGATTGTTCACAGTGAGTCTTGCCTTTTATCTTTGCATCTGCTTTTCTCAATTTTACCCTCAGGGAGTCTGGTCTATAATTTCCTCTTTCCCATCATTACTTAATTTGGGGTTAACCCCGAATGGAAATAGTTGTAAATTCTGCTCACCTCTGGGAGACAGTCCCAAAGGCGTAGATTTCCTGCTACCATGCTTGACCCTTTGGAATCTCCCCGGGATGTCTGTGTTCTCTCCGAAGTGCTGACAGCTGGTCACGCTGAAGCAGTTTCTTGCCCTGGACTAGCACCAACCGCCTCGCAGCACCTGAGCAGACCCCAGCCCAGCCCCCGGCTCCCAGGCATCCTCAGCACCCCTCCCTTTTTGGAGCAGGTGCCCTGGCACATCTAATCATCAGTGGGGTCCTGCTGCCAGCCCACCCACCCCAGGCCCTTACAGAATTAAAAACTGATCAAGGAGTGAATTTTGATCGAGCCCCTTCCTTCCATATGCTGGGCACTGGCTGGACGCTGCAGCGGCGGCTTCTGCCATCCCATAGCTCTCAGAGTCCTGGGAGAGAGACAGACATCGAGAGAAGTACACGCAAAGATGTATACCTGATGTGTGTATACATGCAAAGATGTATACATGACGTGGAAGGAGCATTCTGTAGAAAAATCCCAGGGTGTGAAGGGAGAGCGACAGAGCGGTAGTGCCAATTTAGATGGAGCATCCTTACTAGAAAGGGTGTCTGGGGGCAGCCTGAAGACCAAGTTGGAATTAGGGGGCAGAATTGGACAGGAGCCTGGGGGAGAAGGAGCAGGGGACAAAGCCGAGGCTGGAGAAAATGGAGACTTTGCAGAGAGACATTCTCTGACCTTGCTCTTACAAAGCAGGACACCTTCCTCCCTGAATTTTTCTTTTTCCCATATCAGCCTCTCAATTTGTTTCACTCAAAATGCCAACGATAAATTGGGATTCCTGCAATATCTGATTTTTGATTCTTGCACGTATCTGATTTTGTTGGCAAGTTTCCTGTCTCTACACTAACAGGTGAGCTCCCTGAGGCAGGTGGGCTCCAACCCGTGAGCTGCCCCCCCAGCACCCAGCACAACGCTGGCTCCAAGGAGGCTCTACAGGATATTTGACAGAAGGGGGGTGTACCAGTTTGCTACAGCTGCCATTAGGCAAAATACCAGAAATGGATTAGCTTTTATAAAGGGAATTTATTAGGTTACAAATTTACAGTTCTAAGGCCATAAAGGTGTCCAAACTAAGGTGTTAACAAGAGGATACCTTCACTGAAGAAAGGCTGATGGTGTCCAGAACACCTGTCAGCTGGGAAGGCACGTGGCTGGCATCTGCTGGTCCTTTGCTCCCGGGTTCTAGTTTCAAAATGGTGTTCTCCAAAATGCCTCTGGGCTTTTGTCTCTCTTAGCTTCTCTCTCACCTCTGTGCATCCCTGCTTATTCTCCCTGAGTGTTTCTCTCTAAGTGTCTGGGAGTCCTCTCTTAGCTTCTCCAGGGCAAACTCTGGGCTTCATCTCTTAGCTTAGCATCTCCAAACACCCTTCTGTCTGCATCTCCCAGCGTCTCCAAGAGCTTGTCTGGGTGGGTTTGTGTCAGCTCTCAGCTTTTCCCGGGGACAGACTCCGGGTTACGTATCTTAGGTTCTCTCCAAAATGTCTCTCTCAGCTTCTCTGGGCTCCTTTTCTCCATGAGCCCTCTTAAAAGACTCCAATGAATTAATCAAGACCCACCCGGAAAGAATTTAATCAAAATTCTCACCCAGAGCTGGGTGGGTTACATCTCCATGGGAACATTCAATCAAAAGGTCCCACCCTACAAGACTGGATTAGAAGATCATGGCTCTTCTGGGGTCCACATGGAGTCTTCTGGGGTCCAAAACAGTTTCAAACTGGCACAGGGGTTGAGGGGAGGAGATGCAGGGATGAAAAGAGGCCGGTGTGGCTGGGCAGGGGCCTGAGGAGGGGGGCGGGAGACAGGCAGGAAAGGAAGCGTAATAAATTGTAACATTTATTGAGGACTCTGAGCAGGGAAATATGCTGACCTCAGAAGATATATCCCATTTAATCCTCACAATTTAAGTAGGTAAAGGCTCTTAATTCCATTTTACATATTAAGAAGCTGAGACACAGAGAGAACATATGACCTGCTCAATGTCACTCACTTGGCACTGGTGGAAATGGGATTTGAACACAAGGAGCCCGCACCCACCACCATGTCCACAGCATTGGGCTAAACCTCAGGGTCCACATCAGGCAGAGGCTCGGAGGCCCCGCTGGGCTTTCTCCTAAAGCACCGGGAAGCCACTGTGACGTGAGCCGGTCCATGATTCACTAAGTACAGGGATCCCCTGCAGGACAGATTGGAGGGGCAAGAGCGGAGGCAGAGGCCTGGCCAGGGCTGAGAGGTCTGGCCTGAGGGCTGGGTGAGCGGCTGCCCCATCACATCCTACACACCCACACCCCAACATCTTCTGGAGTTCCCACCAGAAAGGAGCGGCCATTGGGTGGTGGAAGGAGCAGTGCCTGGGGGATCCAGAGGTCTGGTTCTGGTCCTGATTGGTGACCTGGAGAAGCAACTCGACTGCTCATCTGTAAAGGACACGACCGGCCGTCTTCCGGGCTTGTGGCATTAGAAAATGTACAACAAAGGGCCTGGAGAGAGCAGCTCTTAATTTTCTGCGGGTCCTTTTGGAGAATATGTAAATATGTGGACCTTTTCCCCAGAAAAATGCACATACACGAAAGCATTACATACAATTTTCGGGGTTTCCTGGGCCCCCTGAAGCCCATCCACAGGCTTGTTGGGCTGCAGGCTAAGAACTCCTAACAGGGTATGATGAAGGATGATAATTTTGAAAGATTGGAGAGAATCGTCCCAGGAGCCGCCTGTGTGCAACGTCCCCGCGGGCAGCAGGCCTCAGCCCTCTGAGTGGCAGGCCCCCCGCTGGCCCCCGTCAGGGACCACCACACAGACCAAGGGGTTTCCTTTGCCTGGGATGAGGGCTCAGCAGAGCTGCATTTGCTCCTGTCTCCAAAATACTCATTTTCCGTCCTTTCTCCCTCCCTTCTCCCTGCCCAATTCCTACCTTGCTCCCAGGCAATAGAGACCTACCTGCTGAACGTCTCTCCCGGGGGCCTGACCTACATTGCAGAGTGGCGAGGGGGGATTCTGGACCACAAGATGGGGCACCTGGCCTGTTTCTCAGGGGGCATGATCTCCCTCGGTGCTGAGGATGCCAAGGAAGAAAAGAGGGCCCGCTACCGGGAGCTTGCAGCCCAGATCACCAAGACGTGCCATGAGTCATACGCCCGCTCAGGTAACCCTGCAGAGGGAAGGGGCAGCAGGAGAAACTCAGGCTAGACACTAGAGAGAACTGGGAAGACCAGCAGAGTGGCAATGAGTGAAGGGAACACGAGGTCTTGGGGAAGTCTCCCCTTGGAAGTTATGTCAAATTTGAACTAGAGACATGCTACCCATGCCCTGAGATTATACTCTAAATTAAAGGGGAAATAGTAACAGTGCATTGAGCACTTGGTGTGTGCCAGATGCTGATCAGCACTTGACACACACAGCATCGCTGAACCTCACAACACAGAGGAAGAAACTGAGGCTCAGCTATGATGTGACCAAGGTCCTCCAGCCCTGAGGCAGAAACATTGGCTTCCTGAGCCCAGCAAATTGCTTCACCTTTAGTCTCCCACCCCAAATGTGCCTCTGCCTTTCCCCACGGGCACCTCTCCATTTACGGGATCTGACACCTCCCTGTTCAGCTCTTTGACCCAAAGCCACCAGAGAACTTGGCAGTCTCTTGATCATCCTCATCACCAAATTGTCAAATGCTGGAGACAGACGTCACGTTCAAGAGCACAAGCCCAACTCCTTATTTTACACATGGGGAAACTGAGTCAGCACAGAGCAAGGAAATGACCTGGCCCAAGTCACACTGTACATGAGCAGGACCAGGTCTGCTGGTGCCCAGGCCCACCCTGCCTGCTCCCTCTCTAAACAGCCCCCCTGAGAAAATCCCCAGTCCCCAATGACCCCAGGAGATGCCCACTGTCCAAAGGTCCCCCTAGTCGTGGGCGGGGAGGACCTGAGATTTGCAGTTGACATCCCTAGCTCAAGTGCTGCTCTGCCACCTGTTCAGTGGAAATAATAACACGGGTCTCCCAGGTTGAGGCAGAGGGTCTCACAGGAAAGCACCTGGCCAGCGTTCACAGCCCACGGTGCGGGAGGTGTTTGTTAGCGGCCCTGCTGGGCCCACCCGCGAGGCCTACCACAAACGCATCTCTTCCTGCTCCAGTTGAAGCTGGGTCTCCTGGAACTGTTTCCAGGAAGCTGTTGATTTGCGATGGGTCCTTAAAACTGGTCTTCCATCCCTTCAGAGCTTGCACTGCCAGGGCCATAAACAAATAGGAAATCTCAGGAATAATAAAAAGCTCGCTGTTTGTCTGTGACAATCAGTGCAGCCCATAAAAGCCTGCTTAATAGAGCATATTGTTCCAGCCAGCCCGGCTCGGCCCACGGCCCTGCAACACTCACTCTTGCCCTCACCCCTTCAGCAGCTTGGCAAACCGACTGTTTTCCTCTGGAGGCTGGGGAGGGCGGGCTCTGGCTAATTCCTCTTCCATGGAGCCCTCCGTGGAAGAGTAGGATGTCCTCCAAAGCTTTGATCTGCAACTCTCAAGGAAAAGCAACCCAGGGCTTCTCAGGGTCCCGAGCCCTATTGGAGAAAGGCAGGGCAGCAGAGCTGGGCACTCAACTCACCTGGACAGGATGGATGGGAATTAAATGGAGGAAAGTCTGATTCGTATGCCCTGAATTTTAGACCTAGAGAGTCAGACCAGGAAGGGATACTGCATCAGACAGACTGAGGGTCACATCCCAGCTCAGCCACAACTCACTGTGTTACCTTGGACAAGTTACTTAACCTCTCTGATCCTCAGTTTCCACATGTGAGAGAGAGGGATAGTGACATCTGCCTTAGCAAAAAAATGTGTATACATATATATATATATATATTTTTTTTTAAGGATTTGAAATAATATATGCAAAGCACCCAGCACAGTGCTTGAAATCCTAACTGGTGGCTGCAGTGGTGGTTATAATCATGGTCACTCAGAAAACAGTAGTAGCAGCAAATTGTGCAAGAACAGAAACAAAACAAGAAATCAACAAAAAAAAAAACATAGGCCTCACCAGGCCTTTTATATTCATTTCCCTCTGCCTGAGCAGATACATTTGTGGGCAAATGTTCCCCTCGTCTCCAGCTCAGTTTCCCAAACTGTGACCTCTGGAAGGCTGGTTCTGAAAGGGGTTGAGAGCAGTTCCCTAAGAAAGGGGGTTTGTGGAGAAGAGGGTTATACATTAGCTTACTAAAGGATCTGATAAGTCCTGCAGGCAAGAGACCATTTCACTTTGTTGAGCCCACTGTACCCCAAATATGATTAAACCTTGAACTCTTTCTTGGCTGGTTAACATCTGGCAGAGCTAGTATCTCAAAACACATAGTTGGGGAGCACTGCCCAAACCTTTGTCTCCCCAGACTGCTGAGTAGTTCATTCAGATTTTCAGAGTCCAAAACAGCAAAATTCTTGAGGTCTCGCCGAAGAGGGAAGCTGTGCCTTATCAGGCAGCCCCTGCAGGGCCCACCCTGTGCCAGACCATGACTGGGCATCGCTCCGGCCAGGGCTTCCTGGATTGCTGACAGTGGAAGGAAGGAGGCGGGAGGGCTGACCCAGGCCTCTGCTTGGTCATTCCCACAGACACCAAGCTCGGGCCCGAGGCCTTCTGGTTCAACTCGGGCAGAGAGGCTGTGGCCACCCAGCTGAGTGAAAGCTACTACATCCTGCGGCCCGAGGTGGTGGAGAGCTACATGTACCTGTGGCGGCAAACCCACGACCCCATCTACAGGGAGTGGGGCTGGGAGGTGGTGACGGTGAGTGGGTCCAGGGGGCGGGTATCGAGGTGGCGGGCACCCCTGAGAATTCCTAGCTGGTGTCCAAAACCCCCTAGCTCAGGCACCAAGAGGAGGGTGAGCCAGGCTGGCATCAGGCTCGGGTTCAGAGTGCCAAGGGTCAGGGTTACTGTCGGAGAGCCAAGAGTCCCCAGCAGAGCTGCTCAGAAATTTGTGACGAGAGTTTGGTAATTGTCCTAATTTGGGGGCTGGGGCCCAGGTGTGGGGCAGACTTAGAGGACCAAAGGCAGGGAGGCAGCCGGAGGGGGCCACGGGCATAGTGTTGTCCTTTCTTTTCCAGCAGACACTCTTCTGGCTCTGATTTCTCCTCTCCAATAGGAACTGGCCTCCAGGCCAGCAGCCCACCTTCAGACTCTTCCAAAGCCAGCTCAGCCCCAGGCAGCCCCCACCCCTTGCTGGGCCCTGCCCCCAGCTAGATGCCAAAGGCAGGGCTGGGATTCCAGAAGGTACCTCAGTAGATGCCTCTGTCCTCCACACACACACACGCACACGCACACACACACACACACACACACACACACACACACACACACACACGTGCCAAGTCTCTGAATGACAAGGCAAGACCAGTTCTAGGAGGCACATGCTGTCCTGGGGAGAGCCATACTCTCAGAGTGTCGCACTCAGGCAGGCACGACGGGGCAGCAGGTTAGCTTCCATGACCCATGAAGCTTGATTTATTGGCCCTGTGTCCACCTGATTCTCCGAGGCCCTGGTTCTTGACCTTCAAAGACCCAGTGTTTTGTGTTCTCGGGCTCAGCTGACCCCTCAGTGGGTAAAAATCTCATGTACATACAAAATACAACGATATACAGAAAAGCAGATGGCTGGATGGCCCAGCCACCTCCAGCTCTGGGACCGTGTCCCTGCAGAGAATCCCAGCCCACAAACGTTCCCAGTGGCCTTCCTCTACCCCTTCCGCTGCTCTAGATGAATTTGTCAGATCATTTTAGGTTTCCTCAGAGGCAAAGAGCAGCTTCCCACGGGGAAGGCAGGCCCCGGACACTAAGTCCTCAGGGGTAAGTGGACGGAGTGTGGCCTCACCAGCCTTGGGGCCAAGGGCGGCTGAAACCTGAAAGAATAATTAGGCCTGGGGGCTTGTGCAAATCCCAGGGATCCCCCATAGAGACGGGGCTGTCTGTTCCCAAGCTCTGGCCGCAGGGCAGGCCCGAGTCCCCGTGGGGTTGCTCCTCTCTCCGTGCTAAAGCCTGCCTTGCTATCCCCAGGCCTTGGAGAAATACTGCCGGACAGAAGCCGGTTTCTCCGGCATCCAAGATGTCTACAGCAGCATTCCCAACCACGACAACAAGCAGCAGAGTTTCTTTCTAGCGGAGACACTGAAGTGAGCCGGGGCTTGGTGGGTGTGCTTTCCAGAGGCAGCGAAGGGCTTTTCTCAAGGATGGGCAGAGGGGGTCAGTTTTCCCCTCCCCTTACCAAGAGTCAGGGTCTTGGGCACAGGAGGGCCCCCCAGATGGACAGAGGGGTTGGGATCCCCAGGGTTATCGCCCAGTTTCTCCACTGGGAGAGTGAGGCCAGGGGTCAGGGAGGCTGGGCTGGATCAGCCACCCCTAGGTATCAGCTGTGTGATGTGCTCCACTCCCTCTCTTTCTTGGGATGGAAGTCAGCTACTCCCTTCCTTGTTGTTCCCCAAGCCAGCCCTTTGTGCCTTAACCCTTAAGGCTGGATCGAATGGTCAGTTCCTTCCCCATGGCCTGGGAAGCTTGGGTTCTGGAGTCACAACTCCCTGTTTGTTTTAGTGCCCTAACATCCACTCATCCTTGTGTGCAGAGTCTCTTCAGGAGGCACAGGAGCAAGCAGCACAGGAGTTTGGACTGGTGCAGCACTCCAGCTGCCCTGCATGAAAGGAAAATCTAGGCCATAACGGGCCCTAGCAGGGCTCACATATGGGGCCAGGCAGGGAAAGTACCTGAGTGGGGGCGGGGGACAGAGCCAGGTTTACACCAGGTCTGTCTGACCCCAAACTCAGTGCCGTCCTCAGCATCCCACTGCCGCCTTCCTGGGTCTAGCCCTCCCAGCCGTTTTCGGGTCTTGGACCTCCCTGTGCCCTGAGCCCCAGGCCAGATGCCTGGACTTCTGAGGTCCTGTGCAGTGGGTCCCCCTTCTCCAAGGAGTCACTGACAGCTGTGCTTGCTTCCCTGCCCTGCCCTGGACCCAGGTATCTCTATCTTCTGTTCTCTGAAGATGATGTGCTCTCCCTGGAAGACTGGGTGTTCAACACAGAGGCCCACCCACTGCCGGTGAAGCACGTGGACAGCTCCAGCAGGGCCAGGGGCTGACACTGCCCATCTCCCAGCAGCTCCCAGGGATGCCGCAGAGACACCTTGCCTTTTTGGGATTCGGGACTGTTCTCGAAGGGCCTGGAACGTAGGTCCCATCCTGGGCAGACCCAGGGCAGGTCTTTCGGACAAGCAGCTTCTTTTCCTCTGTGAGGAGACAAGGACTCAGAGACATAGAGAGTCAGACAAGGGCCACAGTTACTGCAGGCTCCAGACATTCCTTTCTAAGGAGAATTTCTATGAAACCCACTCACTCGCCATTCCAGGGCCAAAGGACATCGACCCCACATGCTCACTTCACTTCTTTTCAGTTATGTTCTGTTTTGGTTTTTGCTTGATTTTGCCTTTTCTCTACTGGTGGGTTTTATCACAATTATATAGTTTTCAAAATCATGTGCTTTCTAAGACAGTGTCATCCCGATCAACTAAACCTTAAAGTGTTTGCACATGCACACACACACACACACAAATCTTGACCCCATTTTCTTTATTTTAAATGCCTTTTACCCAGCATTTACTATCTGTTCAATTCTGTGTCATTTACCTTTTAATTTGAGAAGGGGTTCCCCTTTGATTTGGGTCTAAGTGTTACGACTCACTAGTACTATTTTCATTATTGTAATGCAAAAAATCTGTGCACTAGAATAAAAGAGTTTATTGAATAAAAAATATGATTGGGCTCATTACACACCAGTGATTCCTGGGAAAACCATTGCAATGTTATCATCAGAAAGACTAATCAACAAGCAGTTGATTTAAGGTATAATTTAGTCAATGAGGAATTGGTTTTTAAATTGGTCCTGATATATTTAGGAGGTGTGAGGCCAACCCTTTAAATGGAGCTGGATATTTTATATGCAGGTGGAGGCTGGGAAGAGGCCCAGAAAGTGGGGGAGGGGGCAACTTGCCCGAGGTCTCACAGCCAATAAAAGGCAGCAGTGAACCTGGCCCCTGCAGTTTCCTGACCTCCCTAGTCCCATGTTTACCTCTTTGACAGTTCAGCAGATATTTTGTGAGTGCTTCCCATGGGCCAGACACGGGGTGAGATCCAGAGACAGTGTTAGCCACACAGTCATCAGCCCCGACCCCGGGAGCCTACAGTCAAACAGGGAGGGAGGCCGTCATGTCAGTCGACGGGAGTAAACTAATGGTGAGTGGCATGAAATGATGCAAAGGAGACAAACGGGGCCCAGGCGGTGACGGCCAGGGCCGACCTTAGGGGGTTGGGGAGAGCCTCTCTGGGTAGGTGACCTCCAAGAAGGGACTGAGATAAGGAGCTGCAGAAAGAATGTCTGGGAAAGGGATGAGCATCCCAACTCCAGCCCCGGTCCCACTCTTCCCAATTGCCACCCCGAGCTCCCCTGGGAGGAGGCCTGAAACACCGAGGCCCTTCTGCAGAGCTGGGAGTTCTGGTCCCAGCACTGAAGTAAGAGGTGCCCCCCCCCCACTCCCTTTGCAGCTTGTCCACGAGGCTGAATTCACAGAGTAATTTTGAGCCCTTCCCATGCTCAGCCACTTCACTGTGGCTCTGTTAGTAGATCTGAGCAGCCCCTGGGTGGTTGGGGCTCTGGGTCTGGTGACCTGGCTTTAGGTCCCTGCTGCGTGAACCCGGGCAGGTCCCTCACTTCTCTGGGCCACACTTTTCCGTGAAATGGAAGGAAGGACCTGCACCCCACAAGGCTGCTGTGAGAATAAATGAAATGACCCTTCCCTGTTCTGGACATTCGGATGCTTCTGACATCTTCTTGAACAGTAGTTAGAGCTATAGGTGAGTCCTGGAGTTTGGTAACCAAGTCACTGAATCCAGCAGATCACTTCACTCTCGACAGGCATCAAGAAAGTCTGGCTCTAGCCAGCAACCCACCTCTGTCCATCTAAAAAAAAAAGGCAGAAAAACCATTTCACTACACAAATATTGTAAGAAAATTAAGAAGTAAAGATTAAGCAGAGAGGAAAAGCATTGTACCACCTACCCACCAGAATGGATATTATTGTATTTTCTTCTAGACCCTTTTTCTATGAATATATGGAATATATATTTTACAAACATGGTATCATACTATGCATACTGTTTTATAACCTGCTTTTGCACCTAATGATATTTTGTGAACATGTGCCTGTGTCAACAAATACACATTTTCCTCCTTGCTCTGCCTGGTTGTGTAATACTCCATTCTGCGCTGCATCCTTCTTTATTGATCTTGGCCCCTATCACTGTGCTCTTGGATTTGTGTTTCTTTGGGTTCTCAGTTGCAAATAATGGAAGCCAACTTAAAGGGAAAAAAGGGAATTTATTGAAATGCCACGTGATAGCCGGCTAGATCTTGGGAAAGAGCAACTAGCCAGATCTCAAGAAGGACAGAATGAGGGGTTTGCCAGGGATCTAAATTGCCAGAAGCTGGGGGCAGCCTCCTCACTACCGCCATCAGGACGGGTGAATCCGAAAGTTTCCAGGTGCTACCGTCTCCCATTCAAGGACCCGAGCTTCCCACCCCCCTAGACTGGCCATGTGCCCACCCATAGCCAACAGATGGATGGGGCATCTTGACTGATGGACCCACCAAGAGCACAGGCAACGGGCGAGGGGTGGTTCCCCCAGAAAAATGCAGGTTTGTTACCAAAAACAAGGGGACCTGTGTGCTGCCGGCAAAATCAGCAGGACTGTTTGAAGGTTTTGCTTTGATTTTTTCAATATTGCAGAGAGCCATGAGGAGCATACATCACCCTTGTCTGATTATTTCCTTAGAATTAACTCCTAGGATGCCTCTTGGTTCTCAAAGCCACTTTGCAGTTCCTCAAGGCCCCAGGCTCCCCCACTGGGCCCGTGTCACTGTCCCTCTCCTCAATCCCCAGCACTCTTGTCCTCTGCTTTATCGCTGGGAGCGAGTTGTAAAAATGAATATTTAAAAATTCATCTTCCAAGAAGGTTCTTGCAGGTGGAGAAAGAACATCCTTTTAGCAACTTAACTCCATTCCAGGGATAAAAATAAGTAGGACCCAAGGTGGGCTGAGAGGAAAGAAGGAATTAAGGGATGAGTCAGCCTCACGGAAGGTAGGACAGAGCCTAGTGACAGCTAGCAAGCCAGATTCCCAACAGCCTGATCCATCTCTGGGAGGGAGCTGCGGTGTCAGCGCACTGCTGCCAGCTCATTTTAACTCCCGTCTTCCCCGTCGCTGCAGATGGAACCACTTTTGCGCCTGTCTTTTTCCCCCATGGGCCTGATGCTGGTTCAGTCCCAGAAGCTTCATTAACACCTGACTCCAGGCACTGTGGTCTGCGGAGCGTCGCACACCCCTGGGGTCGGGGCGGTGGGTCCTCTGCCAGAAGCCTCCCTTTCGGTGACTGTGTGTTCATTCAGACTGGCTCTGTGCATTGCACTGCGTCTTGGGCGATTTGCACAGTTCAAAAGCCAAATGCGTCGGGAAGAAAAGCAAAAACAGAAAACCCCATTTCAAGGCAGCAACCCTCAGATCCAAGCTGTGGTTCTAGGTTCTTTTCCTTCTGCTTTGGGGAGGTGACCCCACCGTGGTCTGAGGTGGTGCCGGAGACCGGAATGGGCCAGCCCCGACCAACATCCATCCCGGGGATCTGTCCTCGGAAATATGTACGTCAAGCAGGTGGCACCGAAATGCTCAGCCCTCTGTGACTAATGCTTAATTGCACACCACTGGGGGGATGGGGACTGACGCTAGTTTTTGTATCTAAAAATAGGTTTGGTTTCCTATATTAGGGGCAGCATGTTGATCTCGCTCAGCCTGTCTCTAAGTCAGACCTTCTCAAACTTGAACGTGCATGAGTCATCTGGGGATCTTGTTAAAATGCAGGTTTACAGTCAGTGGGTTTGGTGTGGACCCTGAGATGCGTCCCTTGTAAGCTCCCAGGGGGTGCTGCCAGTGCTTGAGCCATGCTTGGAGCAGCAAGGCCTCGGTTAAAGGCCACTCTTTTTGGGTTTTGTCCTCAATTTGTGACCCTGGAGTTGGGACCACTCCAGAGTGAAGTAGAGAGGCTCAGAGGTTGGGATGGCATCTCCAGGTGCCTTTTGCTGCAGAGGGGCCTGTCTCAGAACAGGTGCATCCGTCACCTGGGTCAGCGGCTCTCACTCTCTCTTCGAGGACATTCAGGGACTTTGATACGGCAGGAGCAGGCTTGCTGATGGCTTAGAACCATGCTGACCAGTGGAACTTTCTACAGTGATACAAAGTGTCATTCAAAAGGGAAACACCTATTAGACCTCCAGGGGAGGGTCTCACCACATGGCAGGTACCAAAGAGTATACAGATGGCCGCCACCAGGAGCAGCAGCTCTAGGGCCCTGGCAAAAGCATGACTCAGAGGCCCCGGATGGAGCAACATAGAGCAAACAAAGCAAGACTAGTGGGTCAGCTTCACCAGTGGGTGTTTGTCCCCCATGGCCAGCCAGGTCTCGAGCCACAGCCATTGCAGGGAGATGGCCTACATGCAGCTCTCCTGGTGGAGGGACCCCTCCCCTCCCTGCCGGAAAACAGGTATAGCAGTGGGGTGGCCCGGGTGCCACGCTTTAGCCAGACAGTCCCCAGTGAACGTTTCCATGTACTCAGGGCAAAAGGAGAAGGAAAGTGCCGGCAAGCTACTATCTGCAAGACACCCCCAAGAAGGGAGTGAGCCTGCATTTATGATCCCACCCTGGGAACCAGGATAATACATCTGGGCCTGAGCACAGGGTTTATTTGTGGGTCACAGGAAAAAGGCAGCAGGCTGTACTTGGACTGTCCCCCTCCCACAGAAATGCTTCTATCCATGTGGCCCTACAGCCACAGGTAGAGATTGAGCATTTGAAATGCGGCTAGTGCGACTGAGAAACTCCATTTTTTAATTTTATCTCATTTTCGTTAACTGAAATTCAAACAGCCATATGTGGTTAGTGGCCGTTGTTTTGGATGGCGCAGGCTCGGAACTTCAGAAGCCTCCCAGCCGCTCACTCCCCACCCCCCCCCCTGGCCCCACCACCGCCTGCATCATTGCAAAAATACTCTTAGCACAAGACATATTGTTTGGGGACTCAAGAATTCCCCTGAACATACCTGGTCATTTTTATACTCATTCTAGCCTCTGACTGTTTTCTGCAAGGCCCCCAGCTTTTGTTTTATCTTGTTTTGTTTCCCTCATTCACTGTTTGTCCACAGGTGGTAGACAGTAGGTCAGGTGGAAGGTCAAAGAGACAGAGGGGCCTGATGGGACAGGACCAGCCCAGACAGGGAAACCCAAAGGACTTGAGTTCAGCACCACCCTGCCCTTTTCCCAGGCTGTGTGACATCAGGCAAGCCCCTTAACCTCTCTGAGCCTCCGTTTCACCACCTGTGGAGTGGGAAGTCATTTTGAGGGTTAATTGGACTCCCAGGTACAGGAACTCAATCCATGGTAGCATTGAAGGTTATTGTTATTATGTGAACACTCTTTGTAAACTATAAAACGTGGTGTAAGTATGAGACAAAATACTACTGTCAAAAATTCTTTTTAAACAAAATGCTCTGAAATTTAGAGGAAACTACATCAACCAGGCCCAGGAGACAGACCAAACTCTCAAAGCAATAAATCTGAACATCTTCTGCTTTCCATGTTGAGAAGCATTTTGCCATTAGCCCCAGAACTACGGAAATTGGAAAATTAGGATGAATATTTGTTGACTGTCCAAAGGCTTCCAGGGGCCGGCCTGGTTGTGGGGGAGGCTGGGCAGGGGCTGAGGGCTTGAGGGAGAGGTGACTGGCCAGCAATCTGGCAGGGGCATGTTTGAGGTCGGATTTGTTGATCCTCACATCGTTCACACGTCCCGGAGTCCCTGCTGAATTCTTTCTACAACTTTGGAAGGGAGGCAGGGCAGGCAAAGGGGACATCCCCATTTACAGAGGGGGAAACCGAGGCCCAAGAGACTTGCCCAGGTCAAACAGCCTTTCTTGGCCCCGGGCTGCTTCCACCTAGGCCATAGGGGTTCCTGGCCATTCCCTACGACTTCGTCTCCCCACACCCTGGCTTAAATGATCCCAAGTCTGGGGCGACCCTCATCCTGGTTTGCTCGTGACAGTTTCCTTTTTTTCTATTGTCCCTGCATAATAATGCAGTGTCCCCTTCACTCTCAAAAGCATCCCAGTTTGGACAATAAGTTATATGACCTCCCTGCCCAGGACTCATAGGCAGGTGAGAGGTGGGTGGGTCTAAGTAAAACTGGTACCAGTGAGGCGTTCTTCTCCCAGAAGCCTTCAGGGCTCTGGGGAATGGGTCAAGTAAATATCGCAGAGAGTCTTTCCTTTGGGAATCAAGCTAGAAACTCCTCATGTTCTCACATACCTCCAGGCCTCTCCATGTGCTGTGGCCCCTGCGTGGACTGTCCTCTATCTACCACCCAGGTATATGCCCACGAAACGCCTCTTCGGTCCTAAAGGCTGCCCTCAGGTCACCTCCCTCCAGGAAGCCTCCCAGGGCTCCTCCCTGCCCCTCTCTCAACATAGGCTTAAAAACATACTAGGGTGGAAGTGGCCTAAGGGTCCACTGACTGAGGAACAGAATGGTGAACTGTGGTGTATGCATACAATGGAATACTGAGCAACTGCAAGAAGGAGTGAAGCTGTGAGATACTCAACGAGGTGAATGGAAGCTGTAGACAGCATTGTAAGTGAACTACGCCAGAAACAAAGGCAAACACTAGAAATGCCTCACCATATGGACTAACTACAATGTGTAAACTCAATTGAATCTAGAGCACAGCTTATCAGGGGAACGCTTATTGTAATGATTCCTAGACTATAAGCTCTTACAGCAGTCACAATCCATTCCTGAATTGTAAATGGCTCTCTCCAGGTTTCAAGTTGCTGATCCCTTTCTGTATAACATGATTGATCCCTGGAAGTTTGGGTAGCTGTGTGACACCTGAAACTCAGAGGTAGAGCTCAACAGATATGAATGTAAGTATTAGCACATACAGCAACTCTTAAAAAAGCTGAAAAAGTCCAGACTTCAACTAGAGATATGAATGAAGCAGATTTGATTAGGACTAGGGCAAATTGAGCCAAAGGGTAAAGGACAATAATGACTGCATTTTAAAACTTCAAATTCCATGTGAGCCCTAAGGGAAGAGATGTTTAGTTGTTACAAGATCTATATTTCCTAAACAATTTAACTCATACAGTTTGTTCAAATACCATAATTACAGGGAACTTTTAATAAGGAAATGAGAATCTGGTAAGTTTGCATAGGTTAGTGTGAAATAGAGGACACATCCCAAAGTAATTTGGACAGAGAATAAAAATACACATGCAGGGCCCCCCTGAGGAGCCGGGGGGGAAATGCAGTGGTGTTGGGCTTCCTCCCCCTGGATTTGTTGCTGATGTTCTCACAAAACTTTGAGGATTGGCAGTTTGATGTGCCGAGCCCTCGATCATGGGACTTGCCCTTATGAAGCTCGTTACTGCAAAGGAGAGGACTAAACCTGCTTATAATTGTGCCTAAGAGTCTCCCCTTGAGTACCTCTTTTGTTGCTCAGATGTGACCCTCTCTATCTAGCTAGCCACCTCTGCAGGTGAACTCACTGCCCTCCCCCCTACAGGGGATCTCACTCCCAGGGGTGTGTAAATCTCCCTGGCAATGCAGGATATGATTCCCGGGGATGAATCTGGACCTGACATCATGGGATTGAGAATATCTTCTTGACCAAAGGGGGATGCAAAATGAAAAGAAAGTTTCAGTGGCTGAGAGATTCCAATGGAACCAAGAGGTCACTCTGGTGGGGCATTCTTATGCATTATATATATAACCCTTTTTAGGTTTTAATGCATTGGACTAGCTGCAGTAAATACCTGCAATATCAAACTGCAACCAGCTAGCCTTGACCTCTTGAAGGTGATTGTATGGCAATGCAGATTACAAAGGGTGACAGTGTGATTGTGAAAGCTTTGTGGATCACACTCCCCTTTACGGATTGGATGAGTGGAAAATGAGGTCAAAAAACTAAATGAAAATGGGGGGGGGAGTGATTTGGATGTGTTTTTTTTTACATTTTATTTTTTTATTCTTACTTTCCACTTTTTCTGGTGCAAGAAAAATGTTCAAAAAATAGATTGGGGTGATGAATGCCAACAACTATGATGGTACTGTGAACAGTTGATTGTACACTTTGGGTGATCGTATGGCATGTGAATATAGGAACCAGGTGGGGGGTACAAACTATTAGTTTTTATTCCAGGGTCTCCTGCTGGCTGCCCTGTCCTGTGGGCTGACCGTAGATTCCAGAAAGCTGGGGTTGGAGGAGGGAAGAGCCCACCACCGAAGGGCAGGCACGTCCTGGAAAGAGCCAGTTCAAGACTGTCAGTGCAGTGGACCTCCTGTCCGTGCAGGGATCCCTCCCCAGGTGATGGGTGTGTCGGGGCTCACCCAGTTCACCAGCCAGATGAGTCTTCCCCACTCCCAGGGAGACAGTGGAGAGAGAGGCCAGATGCATTTCTCACTGTCCAGGTGCTGAGATGAGAACATGTGTGGAGGAAGAGGATACACACACACGCCTCACACACACCCACACCTCAACTTCAGTCCCCTCAGGCTATGGAGTTTTGGGCCAACCTTGCAGTGAACCAGGGAGGGGCATGGCTGTCTTCCCAGGAAGGGGCCGGCAGTGCATCCAGGCTGTCATGCCCTGACTCTCAGGAGGCCCCTCTGCAAACCAGGCACTGCTCCCCTGATTGCTCCCCGAGGACCAGAACCGATGTCCATTAATCAGTGATTCTCAGAGGGCAGGACCCAAGTGGGCAGCACCTGGGACCTTGTTAGAAATGCAAACCCTCGGGCGCCACCCAAGACGGGCTGAATCTGAAGCTCTGGGGAGTGATTCTCAGACCCTACCTTGCCTCGTGTCACTCCCGCCACCATGCCCTGAGCATCTCATCAGACATGCTGCGATGAGCCAAGTCATGAGGGAGCTGCCCCACCTTGAATGGTAAAAGCACTCTCCAATCACTTAATCCTCCCCTCAAAAAAATATAATATTTACGATGAAATCTCCTTCACCGTGAAAACTGAAGTACAAACTCTTCCTTCCCTGGTATTTATTCTGCTCCATATTGGCCAAAGGGGCCCCTCAGAGGTCAGGACTCCTGGGAAGGGGGGTTGCTGCAGCCCTGGCTGCCTACAGGCCATCTACAGCACGAATTTACCTGATCCCAAGTTTCTCAAGCATCCTGCTTTTCCTGAGTCAGTCTCAATAGGACACAAAGAATCCCAGTACCAGCCCCAGGTTAGAAATACAAGCCCACCCCGGCCTCTTTGGCAGCAAAATGATGCATCCGGGGCCCTGAGCAGGGACAGAGAGTGAGCAAGTTCGAGAAAGGAGAAGGTGTGGGTATCAGCTGCCCCAGGAGGCCAGTGGAATAGCAAGTGGGGGCCACGTCCTCCACCTGGAGGAAAGTCCTCCTGCATGCTCTGCCTCCTCTCAAAGATAGTGGACTTCAGGAGGCCCCCATCTTCTTGCAAAACTTAGAAAATTTCAACAGTGGTGGTCCCAAGCCATGGGACTTGCACAGGCTAACTTCCCTCCTGCCCCCAGACACTGACCCACACAGTTTTGATGTCCAGGTCCCTTTTACACCCTGGTCCCTGGAACCCTGATGCTCACTGGAATGTGGGCTCTGTCTGGGGTCACAGCCTGCACCCCTCTTAGGAGCAGGGGGCCCCTGATCACATATGTACCAGGCCATCTGTTCCTTTTCTCCCTGCATTTTTTCATCCAGTAAGTTCTCAAGGTTGGGTTCTGGGGCTCATTGCTGGAGCTCCAGCCACTGTTTGGAATCCTCCAGTCCCTGTGATTCCAAAGTAGTGGCTCACTGTCTCTTCTTGGCTGAGTGATGGGCAAGGTGCTGAAACTGCAGCTGTGACCAAGCGTCTCTCATACCTCCCCTGCTGTGCCTCCCGAGCACTTCCCTCTGTCTGTTCACCTTGCCCCAAACCTTTTCCCTATGCTTTAACTCTTCCCCAGCTGCTTATCCTTTTGAGCTTGTCTTGCAGGCTGATGTAACCTGAGCAGGCACAGAAACCCAGAATGGTGTCCTTAGATGATTCCTTAGATAACCTCCAAGACCCCAGGCAAATCCAATACAAGAAGTCCTGCAACAAGAAAAATCTGGTCCAAAGCCTGCCTTACCATATCCTAGCAATCCAACCCCACCAATGCCACCTCCCATCCCCATAAAATCTCCCTCAACACTCAAGTCCAGGAGACAAATCTGAGCCTTGCCTCCTGTCTCCTTGCTGGTCGAGCTCACAATAAAGCTGTTTCTTTTCTCAAAATCCCGACATCATAGAATTGGCTCCTGTGGGTGTTTGGCAGTGAGCCCTTGCTTGGTAACAACAGTAATGTGTATAGAAGCCACCTGTATTAAGTATAGAGCTCAAGAGATTTTGACCTGCATACCCACCATGTAACCACCTCCCCAGTCAAGAGAGAACATTGGAGATATTTCCAACACCCAGAAAGCTCCCTCATCTGCTTCCCATTGGTACCTCCATCCCCAGAGTGAACTCTATACTGATGTCTGTCAACTAAATGCAGGCACAAAACTTTATTTTTTTTTTACTGTGGTAACATATACACAACATGAAATTTCCCTTTCCAACCACTATCATGTGTACAATTCAGTGTTATTAATTATATTTATGATATTGTGCTATCACCACCAACCATTATCAAAATTTTTTACCACCCCAAAAAGAAATTCTGTACCCATCAAGCAATAATTTCCCATTCCCACCCTAATCTCCAGCCCCTGATAACCTGTAATCTACTTTCTGTCTCAATGTATTTGCCTAGTCCAGGTTTTCATGTAAGTAAAATCATATAATATTTGTGTACATGTAGCATGCATCAGAACGTCATTCCTTTTTATGGCTGAATAATTGTCCATTGTACGTATATACCACATTTTGTTTATCCATTCATCTCCTGATGGACTCTTGAGTTGCTTCCACCTTTTGGCTATTGTAAATAATGCCGCTATGAACACAAGTTTGTGAATATCTGTTTGAGTCTCTGCATTCAATTTTTCTGGATGTACACTTAGAGGTGGGATTGCTGGGTCACATGGTAATTCTATGTTGAACTTTTTGAGGAACTGCCAAACTGTGTTCCACAGCAGCTGCATGAGGGTTCCTAATTTTCTGAATTCTTGTCAACACTTATTGTCCATTTTTAAAATAATAGCCATCCCAGTGGGTTGTGGTTTTGATTTGTATTTCCCTAATTACTAATGATGTTGAGCATATTTTCATGTGCTTTTTGGCCATTTGTAGATCTTCTTTGGAGAAATGTCTATTCAAATCCTTTAACTTGAATTGAGCTGTCTTTTTGTTGTTGAGATGTAGGATTTCTTTATATATTCTGGACAGTAAAGCCTTTTCAGATATATGGTTTCCAAATGTTTTATCCCTTCCCATAGGTTGCTTTTCCATTTTCTTAATAATGTCCCTTGATGCACAAAAGTTGCAAATTTTGGTGAAGTCCAGTTTATTTTTTCTTTTGTTGCTCATGCTTTTCGTGTTATATCTAAGAATCCATTGCCTAATGCAAGGTCCTGAAGAATTTCCCTTACATTTTCTTCTAAGAGTTTTATGATTTTGGCTCTTATATTTGAGACATTGATCCAGTCTGAGTTCATTTTTGTATATGGTGTGAGGTAGGGACCATTTTCATTCTTTTGTTTGTTGATATTCATTGAAGAGACCATTTTTCCCCATTGAGTAGACTAGCCACCCTATTGAAAATCAATTCGCCATAGAAGTGTGTTTATTTCTGAACTCTCAATTCTGTTCCATTGATCTATTTGTCTTTCCTAATGCCAGTACCATACTGTTTTTTTTATTTTTAATGCAATTTTATTGAGATATATTCACATAACAATCATCCAAAGTGTACAATCAGTTGTTCACAGCATTATCATATAGTTGTGCATTCATCACCATCAATCTTTGAACATTTTCATTACTCCAAAAAATAAAATAAAAATAAAAATAAAAAAGAACATCCAAGACAGCCCATTCCCCTCTTCCCCCATTGTTCATTTACTTTTTAAAATAAAGTTTTATTGAGATATATTCACACACCCTACATTCATCCACAGTGTACAATCAATTATTCACAGCACCATCATATAGTTGTGCATTCATCACCAGAATCAATTTTTGAACCTTTTCCTTACTCCAAAATAAAAATAAAAGCAAAAAAGAACACCCAAAACTTTCCATCCTCTCCATCTCACCCTATTCATCATCTAATTTATGTCTCCATTTTTCCACTCATCTGTCCATACACTGGATAAAGAGAGTGTGAGCCACAAGGTTTTCACAATCACACAGTCACACTGTGCAAGCTACATAGTTCTACATCATCTTCAAGAATCAAGGTCACTGGGTTGCAGTTCAACAGCTTCAGGTATTTCCCTCTAGCCATCCCAACACACTAAAAACTAAAAAGTGAAATCTATATAGCGCATAAGAATACCCTCCAGAATGACATCCCAACTCCATTTGAAATCTCTCAGCCACTGAAACCTTATTTTGTTTCATCTCTCTTCTGCCTTTTGGTCAAGAAGATTTTCTCAATCCCACAGTGCTGGGTCCAAGTTCATCCCCAGGAGTCATTTCCCGCATTACCAGGGGGATTCACACCCCTGGGAGCCATGTCCTATGTAGGGGGAAGGATAGTGAGTTCACCTGCCAAGTGGGCTTTGAGAGAGGGGGGCCACATCTGAGCAACAAAGAGGCTCTCTGGGGGAGACTCTTGGGTGCAATTAGAAGTAGGCTTAGCCTCTTTGCAACAACAAGCCTCACAAGGGAAAGCCCCCAGATTGAGGGCTCAACCCATTAAATTGGCAGTCCTCAATGTTTGCAAGAAATTCAGCAATAATCCAGGTGGGGAAGTCCAACGTTTCCACATTTCTCCCCAGCTCCTTGAGGGACCACACACATACACTTTTACTGTCTGCCCATATCACTCTGGGATGTATCAGGATTTCACCCCAGCCTGTACAAACCCACCAAATCCCTCTTCCCATTCAAAGCTCCATGCACCTATGGTATTCAAATAAACTGATCAGACAAGTTAAATTTTCTAGTGTGCTACAGAAAAAATAAATCCTGCACCAAATAAACATTTCTTCCCTTGGTCTCGCACAAAAGTTGTAGTTTTAAAACCCAGTCAGTATCATCCTTTACCCTTTGGCGTGATTTGCCTCTGTCCTAACCAGATCCACTTCATTCATATCTCTAATTAAAGTCTGAACTCTTTTTCAGCTCTTTCAACAGTTGCCATATGGGGTAATACTGACATTCAAAGCTGCCAAGCTCTAGCTCCGAGTCTCAGGTGTCACACAGATACCCAAAGTTCCAGAGACCAGCCAGGTATACACAAGGAGCTCAGCATCTCAGAATTTAGAGGTAACTATTACAACTCAGGAATAGATGTGACTGCTGTAAGAGCTTACAATCAAGGGACCATTAAGTGTCCCTCTGATAAGCTGTGCTCTAAGATTCAATTCTCAGAGTTTACACATTACATTGTTTTGATTACTATGGCTTTATAACAAGTTTTGAAATTAAGAAGTGTTAGTCCTCCAACTTTGTTCTTCTTTTTCAAGATGGTTTTGGCTATTTGGGGCCTCTGAGTTCCATATGAAATTGATGATTAGCTTTTCCATTTCTGAAAAAAAGACTGCAATGATTGGTTTTGCATTGAATCTATAAATTGCTACGGATAGAATTGACCTCTTAACAATATTGTCTTCCAATCCATGAATAGGGGTGTGTTTCCATTTATTTAGGCCTTCTTTAATTTCTTTCAGCAACATTTTGTAATTTTCCTGTACAAGTGTTTTATATCCTTGGTGTTCTAGTTTGCTAATGCTGCTGGAATACAAAACACCTGAGATGGATTGGCTTTTATAAAAAGGGGGTTTATTTGGTTACAAGTTACAGTCTTAAGGCCATAAAGTGTCCAAGGTAACACATCAGCAATCGGGTACCTTCACTGGAGGATGGCCAATGGTGTCTGGAAAACCTCTGTTAGCTAGGAAGGCACGTGGCTGGCGTCTGCTCCAGAGTTCTGGTTTCAAAACGGCTTTCTCCCAGGACGTTCCTCTCTAGGCTGCAGTTCCTCAAAAATGTCACTCTTAGTTGCACTTGGGATATGTGTCCTCTCTCAGCCCTTCCGGAGCAAGAGTCTGCTTTCAACAGCCATCTTCAAACTGTCTCTCATCTGCAGCTCCTGTGCCTTCTTCAAAGTGTCCCTCTTGGCTGTAGCTCCTCTTCAAAACATCACTCACAGCTGCTCTCAGTTCCTTCTGTTTGTCAGCTCATTTATATGGCTCCACTGATCAAGGCCCACTCTGAATGGGTGGGGCCACACCTCCATGGAAATATCTCATCAGAGTTACCACCTACACTTGGGTGGGGCACATCTCCATGGAAACACTCAAAGCATTCCAATCTAATCAGCACTAAAATGTCTGCCGCACAAGATTGCATCAAAGAATATGGCTTTTCCTGGGGGACATAATACCTTCAAACTGGCACACTTGGTTAAATTTATTCCTAGATATTTTGTTCTTTTAGATGCTATTATAAATGGAACTGTTTTCTTTATTTCCTTTTCAGATTGTTCATTGCTGGTGTATAGAAACATAGCTGAGTTCTGTGTGTTGATCTTGTACCCAGCCACTTTGCTGAATTTGTTTCTTAGCTCCAGTAGCTTTCGTGTGGATTGTTTGGGATCATGTTATCTGCTCATAGAAGTCATCTACTTCTTCCTTTCCTATTTGGATACCTTTTATTTCTTTTTCTTGCCTAGTTGCTCTGGCTAGAACTTCCAGTACAGTATTGAATAATAGTGGTGAAAGCAGACATCCTTTTCCTGTTCCTGATCTTAGTGGGAAAGCGTTCAGTCTTTCACAGTTGAGTATGATGTTAGCCGTAGGTTTTCCACAAATGCCCTTAATCATGTTGAGGGAATTCCTTCCTATTCCTAGTTTTCGGAGTGTTTTTTTTTCAAGAAGGTGTGCTAGATTTTGTCAAATCAGGACCAAAAGGTTTTCGGAACTACTGTTGACTTGGCCTTATCAAACCATGGTCATTTGGCATATCCAGGTGAAGTTTGCACAGGAGTAACCTCCAGGACAGCTTCCTGATTCCACCCAAATTCTCTTAGCCACTGAAACCTTATTTTGTTGCCTTTCTCACCCCCCACTCCTGTCTCCCGGTCAAAAAGGCAATCCTAATCCCACAATGCCAGGGTCAGGCCCACTCCTGGAATCCACGTCCCATGTTGCCAGGAAGACTCATTCATTTGGGGGGGTCCTGTCCTACATCAGGGTGGGGGGCAATAAATTTATTTAGGCTTAGAGAGATAAAGTCCACATTTGAGCAACACAAGAGGTTCTCTGGAGGTGAGCTTAGCCTCCCCTTAACAACCACAAGTTTCACCCAAACAAGCTGTAAGATCGAGGGCTTGACTTATAAAGTACAGGGTTCCTAAGTTCACATAGCATATGTATGTCTGCAAAAATGTAGTAAGTTTTGAAATTGGCAAGTGTGAATACTCCAGCTTTATTCTACTTTTCCTGAAGTCTTTTTTTGCTATTCTGGATCCCTTGCCTCTTTTTTTTTTTTTTTTTTTTTTTTTTAAATTAGAGAAGTTGTAGGTTTACAGGAAAATCAGGCAGAAAATACAGATTTCCTATATTACACCACCCCTATCATTAATACCATGTATTAGTGTGGAACATTTGTTACAACTGGTGAAAGAGTATTATTATAACTGTACTCTTAACTATAGTCCATGGTTTATATTAGGGTTCATTGTGTTGTACAGTCCTATGGGTTTTTTTTTAATTTATTCTAGTAACATACATGTAAATTTCCCTTTTAACTACTTCAAATATATAATTCTGCTGTTAATTATGTTCACAATGTCATGCTATCACCACCATGATGCATTACCAAAACTTTTCCATCACTCCAAATAGAAACTCTAGGCTCCTTGCAATTTCATATGAATTTTAGAATTTGCTAGTCAATTTCTACAAAGAAGCCAACTGGGATTCTGATACAGATTATGTTGGGTCTGTAGATCAATTTGGGGAGAGTTGTCACATTAAAAATATTGAGATTTCCAATCCATGAACCTGAGATATTTTTCCCTTTAATTAAATCTTCTTTAATTTCTTTCAACATTGCTTTGTATTGTCAGAGTATAAGTTTTAGACTTTTTTGTTAAACTTATTTCTAAGTATTTTATTCTTTTAGATGCTATTGTAAATAAGACTGTTTTCTCAATTTCAAAAAAAAAAATGTTTCAATTCCCTTCTTAGCCTTTGGATTATAATAATTCCACTGACTTTTCTCTGTCTCAACCCAAGATAACAACTACTTCCTCCATAATAAGGGCCTCACTCTTTTTTGGTCTGGTCTTCATAAAACTCTCTTCTACCCATTTGTTGTTAAAACCTCTGCAGTCCACAACTAAGATCATAATGTATGAACTAAAAGATCTCAGGAGTCTTCCTTGTCAAAGTAACCAGCTTGTCCCAGTTTGCCTGGGGCTTCCTCAGTTTTAGCATCAAACATCTGTCTCCTAGAAAACCCCTCATTCTGAGCAAACCAGGTTGTTGATCACCCTAACTCCCCTTCTCTCCCTGGCTCTGGACACAGTTCAAAACACACACAAGGAGCCAAACTCGGGGCAGTGAATCCAGCACCTTCTGCCTTGATTAACTCATTTCTTTTGAAGCTGTGTGGAACTCAGTTGCCCTTGCAATTTAAAGCCTCAACCTCTAGTCAGGAATGAGCAAAAGGAGTGCAAGGAGTGGGGGGATGGCAGGGGAGCGGGGTTAGAAAAGACAAACATTCTTTTGGATTTAGGCATTGAATGCTCAGCACTGCCAAAATCTCACGCAGGAAAACTCAGCTGGTACTTGCTCCAGTCCAGTGATTCTCAACCCTGACTGCGCATAGGAATCCCCTGGGGGTGGGGCTTGTAAAAATGCACCCCACTTCCCCAGACCAATGGGGGTGGAGCAGAGCACTGGGCCCTGTCCAAAGGCCCCAGGTGACTCCATCAGGCATCCACGGCCTCGGCACCAGAGCACTGAGAACAAAGCCGTCCATGTGGGTAGAGGCCCAGCAGCCTTTCCCGACCCCACAAAACAAATCTCTTTCCCCTTCTAGACAGTATGAGAGCTTAGCCAAGCCTGGTATGACCCCTAAATTTAATCTATTTTCTGGCTAATCACAGCCCCGTGCCTGTAAACCCAGCCAAAGGCACTGAGCACTCCAAAGCGCGGCTTCATCTGCGGCCACATATCAGCCTTCGTGACCCACAAGGGCCAGAGGCTTCCTCTGTTCTCTCTCCTTCAATGATCTCATTGAATCCCATGGCTTTAAATGTCACATAGAGGTGGCTGACTCCCAAATTTATGACCCACGCCCCACCTTCCCTATAGCTCATAGCTCCAGACCCAGCAGCTCACTGCCTCTTTGACTCCTTCTGCAGCTCAAAGGCCCCAGGAGTCAAATGGAGCCTACCCCCAACCTCTCCCAGGCTGCCCTGTCTTAGGAATGACACCACCATCTCCCGAGCCCAAGCCAAAGGCAGATGCCTGTCTGCCATCTCACCGACTGCCTCTAATCCGCCAGCAAGTCCTGTCTCTGACCCTGCAATCTTTCCTGCATCTTCCAACCTCTCTCCAGCTCAGCAACCTCCCCGGAGCCCAGGCCCCTGGCAGCCTGAGGGTCTGCAATCGGTCTCCCTCTTCCACTCCTGCTCCTTCCAGTCTATTCTCTACCCAGAAATCAGAAAGGTCTTTTTTAAGAAATAGCTTTATTGAGATACAATTCATATCCCATAAAATTCACCCATTTAAACTGTACAACTCAATGGCTTTAGTCTATCTGCAGAGCTGTGAGGCCATCACCGTAATCGAATTTTAGAATATTTTGATTATCCTGAAAAGAAGCCTCGTATCCATCAGCAACCACTCTCCATCCTACGTCCTCCCCTCTCCCCACCCAGCCCCAGGGAACCACTGATCGACTTTCTGTCTCTCTAGATTTGCCTATTCTGGATATTTCATATAAATGGAATAATACAATGTGTACTCTTCTGTGGCTGACTTCTTTCATGCAGCATAATGTTTTTGAGGCTTATCAATGTTCTACCGTGTATCAGCACTACATTTCTTTTTATTGCCAAATTAACACTCATGGAATGAATATATCACAAAGGTGAGCATTTGGGTTATTTCCACTTTTAGACTATTAGAAAGGTCTTGTTAAAAACAAGTCACACACAGTGTGATTGTGAAGACCTTGTGGATCACACCCCCTTTATCTAGTGTATGAATGAGTGGAGGAATGGGGATAAAAACTAAAGGACAAATGGGGTGGGATGGGGGGATGATTTGGGTGTTTTTTTTTCACTTTTATTTTTTATTCTTGTTCTGGTTCTTTCTGATATAAGGAAAATGTTCAGAGACAGATAGTGGTGATGAACACATAACTATGTTATCATACTGTGGACAGTGGATTATATATCATGGATGATTGTATGGTGTGTGAATGTATTTCAATAAAACTGAATTTAATAAAAAAAAAAGAAATTAACAAAAAAAAAAAAAAACAAAAACAAGTCACACATGGTTATTCCCTAGCTTAAACCTCTCATGTTGCCTGCTGTAGTCTGCCAATGCTGCCGGAATGCAAAACACCAGAGATAGATTGGCTTTTTAAAAGGGGGTTTATTTGGTTACACAGTTACAGTCTTAAGGCCATAAAGTGTCCAAGGTAAGGCATCAACAATCGTGTACCTTCACTGGAGGATGGCCAATGGTGTCTGGAAAACCTCTGTTAGCTGGGAAAGCACGTGGCTGGTGTCTGCTCCAAAGTTCTGGTTTCAAAATGGCTTTTTCCCAGGACGTTCCTCTCTAGGCAGCAGTTCCTCAAAAATGTCACTCTTAGTTGCACTTGGGATATTTGTCCTCTCAGCTTCTCCAGAGCAAGAGTCTGCTTTCAACAGCCATCTTCAAACTGTCTCTCATCTGCAGCTCCTGTGCTTTCTTTAAAGTGTCCCTCTTAGCTGTAGCTCCTCTTCAAAATGTCACTCACAGCTGCACTGAGTTCCTTCTGTTTGTCAGCCCATTTATATGGCTCCAGTGATTTAATTTAGACCCACCCTGAATAGGTGGGATAACTTCTCCGTGGAAATTATCCAATCAGAGTCATCACCCACAGTTGGGTGGGGCACATCTCCACGGAAACACTCAAAGAAGTACAATCTAATCAACACTGATAGGTCTGTCCACACAAGATTACATCAAAGATAATGGCATTTGGGGGACAGAGTACATTCAAACTGGCACATTTTCCCACATGTAGAAAGAAAGTCCTTGCCATGGCCTGCAAAAGTCCTGACAACCTGGCCCCGGCCTCCCTGGCCAACCGTTTCTGCCGTTGCTCTCCCCATCGCTGCCCCTGCTTTCTTCACGGTTGTTGAACATCCCGAGCTTGTTTCCATCTCAGGGCCTTTGTGCTGTTCCCTCCGCCCTGTGCCCAGGACTCTTTTTCCTCCATTCTTCACACAACTGGCAGCCTTAGGTTGTGCTGGAAATGTGTCCTCCCACCAAAGTGACCCACCCCCTCCTGCTTCACTTGTACCAGAGGCCCTGCCTGACGTACTCCTTCACACTTATTATCCATAGTTATCTTGTTTATGTATTTGCATATTGTATCTCTCCTCCTACTAGAATATTCAGCTCCAAGAGAGGAGCTGTTTTCTTTGCTATTGGAGTCCCAGAGCAAAAGTTCCCAGCACATAGTAGGTACTTAAATTGTTGAATAAATGAGTGGTGGAGAAGCCCATGTGGTCCAAGCATGCTAAAGATACTCCTGCAGTAGCAACAGAAGCCTCGGTTTCCCTAAGTGACACTCTGCTCCCTATAAGGTGGTTCTATCACATTGACCGGCAAGATATCAGGATTGGGATTGGGGCAAGTCACCCTCTACCCCTCCAGGAGTCCAGACCCTGGAGAAACACAAAATACAGAGCCAGGGGTTCTCAAAGTCCTCCTATGTTATCCAAAATACGGGCTTCCTGATAGAGCTAGAGTGGAAAGCCCTAATTGATTTTACTACCTGAAAAGCAGAAGAGTCCCCTGCAGGAGGGAGGCCCTTCCTGGTAGTTTACACCATGAAAATAGGTAGCAGAAGGAAAGAGAGAGGAGGCTTCTAGAGGGCAGGTAGGTGCATGTGTCTATGAGAGAGAGAGAGCATGTGAGTTTTCCAGATAGGCCGTGGTTTGAGCTGTGGCTGCAGGTAAGCCCAGCTCTCCTTCCTCCTCCCGTGGGTGTACAGAGCTGGCCTGAAGTGTTCACATCCCCCCACTCTGTGCGGCCAGATGCATGGAGATCAGAATTCCTCTGCCTTTGGGCGGAAGCAGGGACACAGCAGGGAGGAAGTAGACCTTCCTTCAGCGGTCCGAAGGTTGTCTCAACAGTTGAACGTGCCTCTCTTCTGATGACTCCAAATTATCTTGAGGATACGGTGCAAACTCCTCCCAAGCTGGCCGGAGTCCCAGCCTTCCTTGCCTGCCTCCTCTCCCTTCCCTCTGCCCCACGGCTCCTCTGCTCTAATCCACTGGGCTATGTCATTGAGTTTCATGCCGCTGTGCCTTTGCTGATGCTGTTCCCGCCCCCCCTGGAATGCTCTTCCCTGGTTCTCTGGCGCCCTCCTGAGCTCAAGGCCCAGCTGACCCTCTGCTCTGGAAGCCTTGGCTGACCCCTCCTGACAGTCAGCGGGACCCTCCTCTGCACACATCCCTCTCTCAGAGGACTTACCCTGTGGGTCATGAGATCCACTGACTTGCCTAGAAGAGTGGACACTTTTATGTATGATGGATGCCAATGTCCAGATGGAGCACAGCAGACCCACAGTAAGTATTTGTTGGATGGAGATAAATGACTATTTCCCTGCTAACCAGTGAGAACCTCAAGGACATGGCCCGCATGTCATTATCTTGGTGTATTTCAACCTGTTGCCCATTCCCAAATACTATCCTCCCCACTTTGGGGGCCAGAAACAAGGTTCCGGAGAGATCCTGCCGGGCAGGCCCTGGTCAGAACCGCCCCCTTGGCCCAATTCCTCAAGGCCCTGCCCTGCCCTGCCCAGGTTCTTGGTTTGGAGCCAAACCCTCCTGCACAGGATGCCCCCCAGTGGGAAAGCTCCCTTGTCAATGCCCGGAGCTGACCCCTCCCCAGAGCTGTTCCCAAGACTGATCTTTTCCCTTTTCCAGAGGCTTGTAGACCCAAGCCACACCTTGTAACCCTCCTGTGCTTCCCCTATCCCCCAAACTTTGTGAGACCCCCTTCCAATCCCCAACGGCCCGTCTCTTCAGCCCTGGGCAGCAGGGGAGAGTAGGGTATCTGTGTCGTTAACAAAAAGCAAGTGTAATAAATGAAAGTAATCTGGCAAAGAAAACTTCCCTCGTTTATTTTCCAGGGGCCTCGGCTCATCAATCTTCCCCTCCTAACCTGTTTTGTGCTCTGTTAGCTTTGCTTCCTGATAGAACGGAATTTGGTTTTCTAATAGCATCCGTCATATGCAGGGTATCCCCAAACATTAGCAGTAATGAGTTGGAAGTGGCACAGTTGGAAGCCTTCAGACGCCAACACCAGATGTCAGGCCCTCGGTGGGTCCCTCCGAAGATGTGGGCCCACAACTTTAGGTCCCTGGGTGTCATTCATTCAAGAGATGCTGTAGAGTGCCTGCCATGTGTGGGCACTGGGAAGACAGGGCCCTGCCTGCTTGGAGCTGTCACAGATGGTCACCAAAGAAGGACAAATGCAGCGGCAGAGGTGAGCCCCTCCACCTGCCCCCAGTCGACTGGACCATCCTGGGGTCTGGGGAAGCAGGATGATAAAAGATTTGGACTTGGGTAGACCCAGAGCACAAGCCCCTTGATTAAAAACAAGGCAAATAACTTTGAAAACAAAATGAGATAGCATGGTAAATCAGTAAATAGTAGGGCTAGATTTTGTTAGATCCCACTGACTTCTGGGCCTGGCTGGGGAGCAAGGGCCGGGGATTGGATCAGTGACCTCCAAGGCCCAGACTTCCCTGGAGCTCATGTTTAGAGGCCTCAGCAGCTGCCGCCTTCTCCCAGGAAAGTGCCAGCAGAGCCACCCGCTCAGGGCTGGGCTCCGTGGGGCCTAGGAATACTGGAAGAGAGCCCTAGCTGGAAATGAAGGCTCCTGGGGACTTGACAGACAGGAAAATATTTCCCCAAACTCCACCATCCCCTTTCCCAAGGCCTCCTTGAAACATGCCCAGTGTTGTTCTCAGGAATTGTCCCTCCTGTCACCACGCCAGGCCAGCAGGGGAGAGGTGGCTGGTGACTGACCGCCTGAGCCCTGCTGCGAAGGTGCAGCCAGCCCCCAATGCTGTTCAGCTCATCCTCCCCACAGTCCCGAGACGGAGGGCCTCTTATGGCTCCCCAGTGTCGGTAGGGTGATTTAGGCCGGGGGTGTGGAGGTTTCCACACTGCACACCTGTGTGGCCTTGAACGCGGCAGTTCCCCGTTGCCAAAGACTGTGGAGATGGCCTTCCACCTGCACCAAGAGAACAGGGGGTGGACTTTCTTTTATATATATATATATATTTCTAGATTACTGAAGAAATTTTAGAATATGGGTGGGATAAGGATGGTGAGTGGGCAGCCCGCTGGCTGCAGGGGGACGGGCAGTGCCCTCCTCTGGCCTCCCTCACACCTGCCAAGAGAGGTGGCCCACTGAGGCACTTCCCCCCATAAAGCGTCAGGAAGTGGGGCGGTCTCCCCCCACCCTCCAGCCCCAGCCCCTTTTTCCCCACCCCCCAGCCTGGAATTGCTGCCTGGGTCCCTGCCAGCCAAGACGGGGCTCAGAGGCCTGGTTGGTTTGGGAATCTGAAATACAAGAAGGAGGCACAGAGATGGCAAGAAGGAAGGGGCTGTGGGAGGCGGAGGGGGGTGCCCTGGCACCTCTTTCTTGAGTCATCCACCATTTACTGAGGCTCACTATGCTTTGGGGCACGGCGCCAGGAAAGCGGCCTGTGGCAGGCGGTGGCGACCTGGCCATTCCTTTGTTGACTTGATTGGCTGGTTCCGCACCTATTGAGCGCCCGCCATACCAGGCCCTGCGACGGACGCGGCCCCTGCCCCTGCCCTGGCCCCCCTCGCCCAGGCCGGGGCCCGCACAACCCCGGCGGCTGCCGCTGCCGCCCCGCCCCGGCCCTGCCGGCTGGGACCTCCGGGCCGCCCCCGGCCCCGCCGCGCCGGCCCGAGAGTCCGCGCCTCAGGCCGCTGAGGAGCCGCCGCGGAGCCGGCCATGGGCCGGGCCAGGCCGAGCCAGCTGGGGGCCCAGCCCTGGCACCCCGCCGCGCCGCCGCCGCCGCCGCCCGAGCCGCCGCGGAGCCGCGCCCGCGCCCTGGCGCTGCTCGGAGCCCTGCTCGCCGCCGCCGCCGCCGCCGCCGCCGCCCGGGCCTACGCCCGCCATGTCGAAGCGCAGGCGGCCGCGCGGCAGGTCCGCGGGCTCGGAGGGGCCGGGAGGTGGGGGTGCCGGGGAGTGCGAGGCGGGGAGGAAGGGCCTGGCGCCAGCTCGCAGAGGGACCGGGCACCGGCGATGCGCCGGGGGTGGCGACTTGGGTGAGGGAGGGAAGGTCCTTCCCCCAGCCGGGCGGGCGACGGGGCGCAGCGGAGGGGATGGGGCTGAGGGGCCGGGATGGGAGAGCCGCCGAGGGGGCTGGGTCCCCGAGGGGTCGGGTCGAGGGGTCGGGTCGGAGGGACATCCAGGGGGCCAGGGAGGGGTCCACGGAAGGGATGGAGCAGGGGGCCTGGGACTGACTGGAGATGCGTGGCCCCCGTTCTGCAACTTGGAAGGACTGATGGGGAGGAGGTGAAAGGACTGGCCCAGTGTGAGGCAGGGACTGGGACAGACCGGAGGGGACAGTCCAGAGGGGTGACTTGGGCAATGGATGGACCATGAAGGCTCAGAGTGAAGTGGCCCAAGGGAGTCGGAAGTGGGGCAGGGCAGCACTGGGACAGTGGGGAGGGGAGACAGAAGACAGTGGAAACCCAGACCAGGTTGAAGCAGGGGACAGAGGTTGGGGCGACAGACTGGGAGGGAGGGCCGCGGATGAAGGCACAGAAGGAAACAGGGACCAGGGGGCACTGGAGGGGGAGTGGGGGGCTCTGAGGCAGTTTGGAGTTGTCATTTGGGCACTGGACTGGGAGATACCGAGAAGCCTCCCTCAGCTCTCACCTGGAGTTGGAAACAACTGCCTTTTGGAGTCAGGGAGACTGGGGCATCTATCTGACCAGCACTCAGCCTGGTCCCTTCCCCCCAACAGGAATCTGCGCTGAAGGCCCTGGGGACCGAGGGCCTCTTTTTGTTTTCCTCCTTGGACATTGACCGGGATATGCACATCAGCCCTGAGGAGTTTAAACCCATTGCTGAGAAGCTGACAGGTACAGGAGAGGCTGGGGCTGGGGAGGAGGGAGCCCAGGGTACCACCCGCGGCTTCTGGGCAGCCCCGCAGGGAGGGAAGACCCTGGGCTTGGGCAGCTCTGGGCTCCCCCCAAGCTCTGCCACACCCTCAGCCTGTTTCCTCACCTTGAAGAAGAACACTAAAGTTCCTTCACCACCTCTTCCCTGGCAGCCATGGCTTTAAGCACCGTGTGTGTTATCTCTTGAATCCTCACAATAGCCCTGTGGACACTACCATGATACCCATGTTTGCATCTGGAGAGACTGAGGCACAGGAAGGTTAACCAACTTGCCCAAGGTATAGAAGCCAGGATTAGCACTGGGACCATCTTGCCTAGTGATACCTAGTGATGTGCAGAAGGCATTAATAGACAGGAGCTGTTACTGTTATTAATATTAAACTCAGCTTAGGTGTCATCAGATCCACAGCCCATTCTTGCCATCCAGTTTTGCTCAGTCATAATTAGTGATTTTATTTTATTTTTTAAAGATGAGGGGCTGAAACATTCTAATGAATTAGAAAATGCTTCTCTTACTGCCCCACAACCATCTCCATTTCCCTCCACCTTCTTGTGACATTTCTTGAACTTAGAATCTTGGGCCGCTTCTTGTTACCCAAATTGCCCAGAGTGAGTCAGCAGGTGGGAAAGGCAAGAAGGAGAGCCGCCAGCTGCTCTCAGGTGCATCCACTCCATCGCACTGTGATGGGCTTTCTGTGTTTCAAGGTGTGTCAGGTAGGTCAGCGTCTTGCTGTCCCGGTGACCAGTTGTCACCACCAGAAAAGGGAGGTCAGATGAAAAATGCTAATTTGCTGGAGTGGGTCTTTGTGTCTCTTGGTGGCTGTCAGCTCTATCGTGAAAGCAGACAGGTAGGTAAAAGGTCACCCCCTTGTGGATTTCCTTTTACCTCTTAGATTATTTTGCATTCCCTTCTCTGAGTATCCACACAGGCCACTTCCTTGTCCTTTTTTTATGGCCAGAGAGTGAGAGTTCCTTCATATTGACATATTAGCAAAGCTTGCTGGACTCGGGGACACTTAATTTTTTTCACATAAATCCTTTTCTCCATTAGGGGAGAATAATCTCTCCCTTCATGACTTCCTACACCACGGTGAGTGCAAAACTGGACCAGATGCTAGAAAATCTGAGAACTAAGAGGAAAAAAATTCAAATCAGGCAGGAATCAGAGGCAAACAGTTCTCTCTAGTTGGTGGAGCTATGAGTGTGTTAAATTTTCTGCCTTACACCTTAAAAATTTTTTTTATCTTCATTTTATTGAGATATATTCACATACCATGCAGTCATACAAAACAAATCGTACATTCGATTGTTCACAGTACCATTACGTAGTTGTACATTCATCACCTAAATCAATCCCTGACACCTTCATTAGCACACACACAAAATAACAAGAATAATAATTAAAGTGAAAAAGAGCAATTGAAGTAAAAAAGAACACTGGGTACCTTTGTCTCTTTGTTGTTTGTTTCCTTCCCCTATTTTTCTACTCATCCATCCATAAACTAGACAAAGGGGAGTGTGGTCCTTATGGCTTTCCCAATCCCATTGTCACCCTCATAAGCTACATTTTTATACAATTCTCTTCGAGATTCATGGGTTCTGGGTTGTAGTTTGATAGTTTCAGGTATCCACCACCAGCTACCACAATTCTTTAGAACCTAAAAAGCGTTGTCTAAATTGTGCGTAAGAGTGCCCACCAGAGTGACCTCTCGGCTCCTTTTGGAATCTCTCTGCTACTGAAGCCTATTTCATTTCCTTTCACATCCCCCTTTTGGTCAAGAAGATGTTCTCCGTCCCACGATGCCGGGTCTACATTCCTCCCCGGGAGTCATATTCCACGTTGCCAGGGAGATTCACTCCCCTGGATGTCTGCTCCCACATAGGGGGGGGCAGTGATTTCACCTTTCAGGTTGGTCTTAGCTAGAGAGAGAGGGCCACATCTGAGCAACAAAGAGGCATTCGGGAGGAGGCTCTTAGGCACAATTATAGGGAGGCCTAGCCTGTCCTTTGCAGCAACCGTCTTCCCAAGGGTAAAACCTACGGTAGAGGGCTCAACCCATCAAACCACCAGTCCCCTATGTCTGTGGTCATGTTAGCAACCATTGAGGTGGGGTAGGCCAATACCCCTGCATTCTCCACAGGCTCCTCAAGGGGGCACTACATTTTTTTTCCTTTTTTTTTTCCTTTTTTTTTTTTTTTACCTTTTTTCCTTTTTAAATCAACTGTATGGAAAAAAAAAAAAAAAAAAAAAAAAAAGGAAACATACAATAAAAGAACATTTCAAAGAGACCATAACAAGGGATAAGAAAAAGAAACTAACCTAAGATAACTGCTTTACTTCCAACCTGTTCCTACTTTACCCCAAGAAAGTTACATAATATAGCAACATTTCTGTGAACTTGTTCCTACTATATCCATCAGAAATTAACAGACCATAGTCATTCCTGGGCATCCCCAGAACGTTAAATAGCATATCTGTTCTTCTTGGATTACTGTTCCCCCTTCCTTAATTGCTCTCTATTGCTAGTTCCCCTACATTCTACATTATAAACCATTTGTTTTACATTTTTCAAAGTTGACATTAGTGGTAGCATATAATATTTCTCTTTCTGTGCCTGGCTTATTTCGCTCAGCATTATGTCTTCAAGGTTCATCCATGTTGTCATATGTTTCACGAGGTCGTTCCTTCTTACTGCCGTGTAGTATTCCATCGTGTGTATATACCACATTTTATTTATCCACTCATCTGTTGAAGGACATTTGGGTTGTTTCCATCTCTTGGCAATTGTGAATAATGCTGCTATGAACATTGGCGTGCAGATATCTGTTTGTGCCACTGCTTTCCGATCTTCCGGGTATATACCGAGAAGTGCAATCGCTGGATCAAATGGTAACTTTATTTCTAGTTTTCTAAGGAACTGCCAGACTGACTTCCAGAGTGGCTGAACCATTATACAGTCCCACCAACAATGAATAAGAGTTCCAATTTCTCCACATCCCCTCCAGCATTTGTAGTTTCCTGTTTGTTTAATGGCAGCCACTCTAATAGGTGTTAGATGGTATCTCATTGTGGTCTTAATTTGCATCTCTCTAATAGCTAGTGAAGCTGAACATTTTTCATGTGTTTCTGGCCATTTGTATTTCCTCTTCAGAGAACTGTCTTTTCATATCTTTTGCCCATTTTATAATTGGGCTGTCTGTACTATGGTCATTGAGTTGTAGGATTTCTTTATATATGCAAGATATCAGTCTTTTGTCAGATACATGGTTTCCAAAAATTTTTTCCCATTGAGTTGGCTGCCTCTTTACCTTTTGAGAATTCCTTTGAGGTGCAGAAACTTCTAAGCTTGAGGAGTTCCCATTTATCTATTTTCTCTTTGTTGCTTGTGCTTTGGGTGTAAAGTCTAGGAAGTGGCCGCCTAATACAAGGTCTTGAAGATGTTTTCCTACATTATCTTCTAGGAGTTTTATGGTACTTTCTTTTATATTGAGATCTTTTGTCCATTTTGAGTTAATTTTTGTGTAGGGTGTGAGGTAGGGGTCCTCTTTCATTCTTTTGGATATGGATATCCAACTCTCCCAGCTCCATGTGTTGAATAGACCATTATGACTCAGTTCAGTGACTTTGGGGGCCTTATCAAAGATCAGTCGGCCATAGATCTGAGGGTCTATCTCTGAATTCTCAATTCAATTCCATTGATCTATATGTCTATCTTTGTGCCAGTACCATGCTGTTTTGGCAACTGTGGCTTTATAATAAGCTTCAAAGTCAGGGAGTGTAAGTCCTCCCACTTCGTTTTTCTTTCTTAGAGTGTCTTTAGCAATTCGAGGCATCTTCCCTTTCCAAATAAATTTGATAACTAGCTTTTCCAAGTCTGCAAAGTAGGTTGTTGGAATTTTGATTGGGATTGCATTGAATCTGTAGATGAATTTGGGTAGAATTGACATCTTAATGACATTTAGCCTTCCTATCCATGAACATGGAATATTTTTCCATCTTTTAAGGTCCACGTCTATTTCTTTTAGTAGAGTTACGTAGTTTTTTGTATAGGTCTTTTACATCTTTGGTTAAGTTATTCCTAGGTACTTGATTTTTTTAGTTGCTATTGAAAATGGTATCTATTCTTGAGTGTCTCTTCAGTTTGTTCATTTCTAGCATATAGAAACATTACTGACTTATGCGCATTAATCTTGTATCCCGCTACTTTGCTAAATTTATTTATTAGTTCTAGTAGCTGTATCGTGTATTTCTTAGGGTTTTCCAGATATAAGATCATATCATCTGCAAACAATGACAGTTTTACTTCTTCTTTTCCAATTTGGATGCCTTTTATTTCTTTGTCTTGCCGGATTGCCCTGGCTAGCACTTCCAGCACAATGTGAATAACAGTGGTGACAGCGGACATCCTTGTCTAGTTCCTGATCTTAGAGGGAAGGCTTTCAGTCTCTCACCATTGAGTACTATGCTGGCTGTGGGTTTTTCCTGTATGCTCTTTATCATATTGAGGAAGTTTCCTTCAATTCCTACCTTTTGAAGTGTTTTTATCAAAAACAGCTGTTGGATTTTGTCAAATGCTTTTTCAGCATCTATTGAGATGATCATTTGATTTTCCCCTTTTGAATTTTTAATGTATTGTAATACATTGATCGATTTTCTTATGTTGAACCATCCTTGCATGCCTGGAATGAACCCCACTTGGTCATGGTGTGTGATTTTTTTAATGTGTCTTTGGATTCGATTTGCAAGTATTTTGTTGAGGATTTTGCATCTATATTCATTAGGGAGATTGGCCGGTAGTTTTCCTTTTTTGTAGCATCTTTGCCTGGTTTTGGTATTAGATTGATGTTAGCTTCATAAAATGAGTTAGGTAGTGTTCCATTTTCTTCAATGTTTTGAAAGAGTTTGAGTAAGATTGGTGTCAGTTCTTTCTGGAAAGTTTGGTAGAATTCCCCTGTGAAGCCATCTGGCCCTGGGCATTTATTTGTGGGAAGATTTTTGATGACTGATTGGATCTCTTTGCTTGTGATGGGTTGATTGAGGTCTTCTGTTTCTCTCTGGTCAGTCTGGGTTGTTCATATGTTTCCAGGAAATTGTCCATTTCCTCTACATTATCCAGTTTGTTGCCATACAGTTGTTCATAGTATCCTCTTATAATTTTTTTAATTTCTTCAGGATCTGCAGTTATGTCACCTTTTTCATTCATTATTTTGTTTATATGGGTCTTCTCTCTTTTTGATTTTGTCAGTCTAGCTAGGGGCTTGTCAATCTTGTTGATCTTCTCAAAGAACCAACTTTTGGTGATATTATCCTCTCTATTGTTTTTTTGTTCTCTATGTCATTTATTTCTGCTTTAATCCTTGTTATTTCTTTTTTCTACTTGGTTTAGGATTGGTTTGCTGTTCATTTTCTAGCTTCTGCAGTTGATCCATTAGTTCTTTGATTTTGGCTCTTTCTTCCTTTTTAATATATGCGTTTAGTGCTATAAATTTCCCCCTTAGCACTGCTTTTGCTGCATCCCATAGGTTTTGGTATGTTGTGTTCTCATTTTCATTCGTCTCTATATTTAGCAATTTCTCTTGCTATTTCTTCGTTAACCCACTGATTGTTTAGGAGTGTGTTGTTTAACCTCCAGGTATTTGTGAATTTTCTAAGTCTCTGATGGTTATTGACTTCTAATTGTATTCCATTGTGGTCAATCTTTTTAAATTTATTGAGGCTTGTTTTATGTCCCAGCATATGATCTATTCTGGAGAAAGTTCCGTGAGCACTAGAAAAGTATGTGTATCCTGGTGATTTGGGATGTAATGTCCTGTATATGTCTGTTAAATCTAATTCATTTATCAGATTGTTTAGGTTTTCAATTTCCTTATTGGTCTTCTGTCTGGTTGATCTATCTATAGGAGAGAGTGATGTGTTGAAGTCTCCCACAATTATTGTGGAAACATCAATTGCTTCCTTTAGTTTTGCCAGTGTTTCTCTCATGTATTTTGTGACACCTTGATTGGGTGCATAGACATTTACGATCGTTATTTCTTCTTGTTGAATTGCTCCTTTTATTAGCATGTAGTGGCCTTCTTTGTCTCTCAAAACATCCCTGCATTTAAAGTCTATTTTATCTGAGATTAATATTGCTACACCTGCTTTCTTTTGGCTGTAGCTTGCATGAAATATTTTTTTCCATCCTTTCACTTTCAGTTTCTTTGTGTCCCTGTGTCTAAGATGAGTCTCTTGTATGCAACATATTGATGGTTCATTTTTTTTGATCCATTCTGCGAATCTATATCTTTTTATTGGGGAGTTTAATCCATTTACATTCAACGTTATAACTGTGAAGGCATTTCTTGAATCAGCCATCTTATCCTTTGGTTTATGTTTGTCATATATATTTTTCCTCTCTCTCTATTAATATCCTTTAATGTACCCATACCGAATCTCTTTAGTACTGAACCTTTCTCCAAGTCTCTCTGTCCTTTCTTTGTTTCTCTGTCTGTAGGGCTCCCTTTAGTATCTCCAGTAGGGCAGGTCTCTTGTTAGCAAATTCTCTCAGCATTTGTTTGTCTGTGAAAAATTTAAGCTCTCCCTCAAATGTGACGGAGAGCTTTGCTGGATAAAGTACTCTTGGTTGGAAATTTTTCTCACTCAGAATTTTAAATATATCATGCCACTGCCTTCTTGCCTCCATGGTGGCTGCTGAGTAGTCACTACTTAGTCTTATGCTGTTTCCTTTGTATGTGGTGAATTGCTTTTCTCTTGCTGCTTTCAGAACTTGCTCCTTCTCTTCTGTGTTTGACAGTGTGATCAGAATATGTCTCGGAGTGGGTTTATTTGTATTTATTCTATTTGGAGTTCGCTGAGCATTTATGATTTGTGTATTTATGTTGTTTAGAAGATTTGGGAAGTTTTCCCCAACAATTTCTTTGAATACTCTTCCTAGACCTTTACCCTTTTCTTCCCCTTCTGGAACACCAATGAGTCTTATATTAGGACGTTTTATATTATCTATCATATCCCTGAGGTCCGTTTCGATTTTTTCAATTTTTTTCCCCATTCTTTCTTTTATGCTTTTATTTTCCATTCTGTCATCTTCCAGGTCACTGATTCATTGTTCAACTTCCTCTAGTCTTGTACTATGAGTGTCCAGAATCTTTTTAATTTGGTCAACAGTTTCTTTAATTTCCATAAGATCATCTATTTTTTTATTTAGTCTTGCAATGTCTTCTTTATGCTCTTCTAGGGTCTTCTTGATATCCTTTGTATTCTGTACTATGGCCTCATTGTTCATCTTTAGTTCTTTGAGTAGCTGCTCTAGGTGCTGTGTCTCCTCTGATCTTTTGATTTGGGTGCTTGGGCTTGGGTTATCCATATCGTCTGGTTTTTTCATATGCTTTATAATTTTCTGTTGTTTTTGGCCTCTTGGCATTTGCTGAACTTGATAGGGTTCTTTTAGGATGTGTAGACCAATTGAAGTCCTTATCTCTAATTTATCAGATCTACAGCTTCGTGGAGTACACTTTCTCTAACTAACCAGCAGGTGGCGTCCACGAGCCACCTGTTCTCCACAAGCCAGTTCTCCCCTGCTTTGCCTTTTTGGTGAGTGGGGGAGTGAGTCTTGTGGGGTCCAATTGGTGTACCAAGCTTGCGTGTGTAGTTGGTGTTGTCCGCCCTGTATATGGGGCGTGTTTCTGGGCGGTCAGGGAGTGGGGGTGGCTCTAACAATCAAATCTCCCTGGTGATCCTGGAGTTTTAAAGCTGCTGCAATAGTCTAATCCTTCAGTTCAGTCCTGCCACAGTTTGTCTCTGCCACTGACCCACAAGTCCTTTGTATTGGCGTATGGCTCCTGAGAGTTTCAAGTGGGTCCCTCTTCCAGGCCGTGCACCCCCTGGTCCTCTGTTGAGGGATGACTTTGCTGTGTCACAGGTGAGTGCCGTCCCCCCAGGGCGGTTCTGGGCTGCTGGGCTGTGTAGGGAGGCTCCCAGTCTGCTGAAATGATGGCTGAATGGGGCTTTGTTAATTCACACTGCTCCACCTTCCCAACTCTGGGACAATCAGCTGAGGTTGCAGGGAAGGCTAATGTCCACACCCAGTTTTGTGGAGTGTGCCTGTTATTTGAAGCACTTCCGTCACACTGGGTTGTGTGGGGCAGCTCTGGGCTATGGGGCTGGCGATGGGCAGGAGTGTTTCCTGTCCACCAGGATGATGGCTGTGAGCAGACACCCCCCTTTCCTTGGGAAGTTGTGGTGGTTAGTGAAATTTCTCAGCCACTGAATTATTGCCTTTTGTCTCAGAGCTCTCTTAGTTCTGCTCTTGTCTTGACCTGCCCAAATTGCAAGTCTTTGAAGCTTTCTGTATTGGGCTTCTTAGAGTAATTGTTTTAGAAAAAGAAAAAAGGATTTAAAAAAAAAAAAAAAGGGCCCTCCTCACAGATCTAATGGGTTAGTGAAATGCTAAGAGACAAAGCAATTAGGGCCATTAAGGAAAGGTCCACAGGGCAGAGAGATCAGCTTTTCTTTGGGATTTGCATATGAGCCTGAGGGCCTGAGCTCTGCCCTTCCCCTTTCTATGTTCACCAGAACTCCAAAAATCCTCCGCTTTTATTTTGGAGTTTTTCATGCTGTTTTTTTCTATGTCTTTCTCCTCTCTGCTGGGCTGGCTGCTCTCAGATCCTCTGGTGTCTGGTCTCAGTCTATCTATGGTTGGAGTATGGATCAGTAGAATGAGTTTCCGATAAGGGCTGCCACTGCAGTTCTCCCTTCTCCTTCCCGGAGCTGACAGCCCCTCCTCCCACGGGACTGAGCCTGGCAGGGAGGGGCGCGGGTCCTCTGGCCGCAAAAACTTACAGATTTCGCTGATCTCAGCAGTTCCACATTTTCATGAGTGTTGTATGAAGTATGCCCAAAGTCAGATTGCTCTGTGGTGTCCAGTCCATGCAGTTCCTGGCTTTCTACCTACTTTCCTGGAGGAGTAACTAAAACATACAGCTCACCAGTCCGCCATCTTGCCCTTAAAATTTTTACAAATTGTTTACAATGGGCAGATATTATTTAGAAATCAGGAAATAAAAATTTTTTATTAAAGAGCTATAACATGCTGGGTATCGTTCTTAATAATTATCTGTGATAACAGTGAAAGAATTAAATAAGCAAAGCAGACTAATAACCCTTCACATTCTTATTTCTCCCTTCTGAGGTTTCGAGGTTACCAATCAGAAACTTTTTGACTTACAAATGCAGAAATAACATCGAATCTTTAGAACAGAGATTTACAGCAGGAACAGCTGGGGATAGCTAATTAAAAAGCACAGTGTCTTGATTCCAGCTTCTTAAGATTCTGATTCAGCAGGTCTGAGGTGGCATCTGGACATCTGTAGTTTAAAAAGGTATCCTGGGCAATTCTGATGACACTTCATTTAAGAAGTGCTTTTAATACTACATTCGATCAGTCAGTCAACAAACACCCAGCATTGTGTCTGTACTACGAGCTGTGCTGGGACCTGGGAGAACAGACATGACAAGTCCCACCCCAGCTTTATTCCTTTATGTGTATCTAAGTGCCCCACCTTTCAGTTAGTCATCTCTTTTGAAATAAGCTTCTTTGTTCCTTAAACCTTCCTAATTATTTCCTCTACATTTCAAAGATCATAGACTTGGCAGATATCTGAGCAGAAAGAGATCTGAAAAAATGAAGCTCAACCACTGTCAAGAAGCAGCTTCCTGCCCGAGGCCACCCTAGGTGGACCCAGCCCTGGATTTGTCGCAGGCTTGGTTTGGAGAACAAAGAGAGGGGTGGCCTTTCCAGAACCAGCCTGGCCTGGTGGAAAGAACACAGGTTAGGGTCAGAAGAATTAAGATTGAGCCCCAGCTCTGTGACTCCCTCACCTTGAAACCTCCAGGGAAAGTAATGCAGCTAAAGTTTATCATGGGCTTACTTTGTCCCAGGCCTGGTGCTAAGCACTGTACCTGAATTATCTGTTTTAATCCCTGTAACAAGCCACTGGCTGACAATGACCCCACTGATGGGTGGTGGAGCCGGAATTGGAACTCAGGTAAGCCTCGCTGCATAACTGTGCTCTCACTCATTATTCATAGTACTCATTATACCGTGTGTAGCTGAGAAACTGAGGCTCAGAGAGGTTGATTTCCCCCAGTGGGTATCACATTTGAGCATGGATTTAGAATAGAAGAGGGATTGAATCCTGACTTCCCTACTACCTAGCTGTGTAACTTTGGGGAAGTCACTTCACCTCTCTGAGCCTCCACTTGCTCATTCATAAAACAGTTGGTAATAATGTTAGCTGCCTCAGAGGGCAGCAATACACACTGGCTGTTATTTGATGATTAACTGTTAACCGCTCCCTGGGCCCAGTGTAGATGCCCAGAGAGAAGTCTGAGATGTCTCCAGGGGATCTGTCTCTCGTAGGGTCAACTCCTGTCACCAGCTACGAGGAGGAGGAGCTGCTGCCCGACCCCAGTGAGGAGACACTCACCATAGAGGCCCGATTCCAGCCTCTGCTTCCAGAGACCATGACCAAGAGCAAAGACGGGTTCCTGGGAGTGAGTTGAGGGCAGACCAGGGTGGAGCCCCATGGGCGGGACCACAACAGCAGCCCAGAGCATCCGAGTAACCTGCCTCCTGCCCTGGCTTCATCCTCCCTCCACCCTCCCTCCATCAGCTGTCCTCCGCTTGCCCACTGTGCCAGGCCCCATGCCAGGCCCCGGGGCTCCAGAGCATGTCCCTGCTCTCCAGACACTGGTCTGGTGGGGGAGGCAGGACAGATAAGAAGGAGCCTCTAACCCAGATGGAAAGAGTGACATCTGGCAAGGTGAAGTATGAAGAGGGCATAGCCAGGTGGCTGTAGGGCTAGGGAGGTTCGGCTGCAATAGAGACTCTGCAAATGCAGCCACCTCACTTACTGTAACGATTACTTTCTGTAAGATATTCCTCCCTCCCCGCCCCCGCACAGGGCAGTGAGTTACTTGACGGCAAAGCGTGTGTCTCACTGACTGGTGCAGCCCCAGGCCCTTTGCACACTGCCTGACACTGGCTCTGTTGAACTCAGCCGGACTAGGCCTGAGGTCCAGCCCCTGGCGGGGGTAGTGAGGAGGACTTCTGAGAAGGCAGCCCCTGCGCCCTTCCTGCAGGAGTTGGAGAAATAGTCTTTACCAGCCCCTCCACCACCCAGGGCCCTTTGGACAAGGTCACAGGCCATCACAGGACCTAAGCGTCCTGGGGCCCTGCCTGCCTTTTCCGCCCCCTCTCCTACCCTGTCCTCCTGGCTTTCTCTTCCTTTCTTCCAAATCACACTTTCTTCCAAATGTGAGCCTTCTCATATGCTCTCTCTCTGCCAGGAGCAACTTTTTCTCTGCCTAGCTCACACCCAGCTTTTAAGTCTCAACTGAAATGTCACTAATCATGAGCAAAGGCCTGAAGGCAGAAAGTGCCAGGGCTGCCAACCGAGGGCAGGTAGCTGGTGTGGCTGGACCAGGGCCCGTGCAGGGGCATCCCGGCCAGCGGGGCTGGAGGGGAGGCTGCCAGGCCACAAAGGGCCTTGGTTGCCAGGCTTCGGGCTTCGTTCTGCAGCAGCAAGAACTGGTAGCAGATTTTGAAGTGGGGGAGTTCCCTCATCAGAGCTGTCCTTTCCAGGCAGACGGCTGGTGGTGTGTGTGTGTGTGTGTGTGTGTACGTGTGTGTGTGTGTGTGTGTGGCATGGGGAGTGGTGGGAAGTGAAGGAACCTGGAGGCAGGAAACCAGGTGCCCGGGAGGAGGAGGAGGCAGGCTGGGGGGTGGCAGAGGTGGGGAGGGGAAGGGTGGCATGGAGGGGTGCTGGAAAGGAAGAAGGGGCAGGGCCTGGCCCCTAATGGAATGTGGGGTGACTCCCGGGCTTGTGGCTGATGACCAGGAGCCTGGTGGGCAGTTTGCCCAGAGGGGGATGTAGGAGGGGAGCACCTGTGGTGGGCGAGAATGACATCAGTTTGGAGTTGGAGTGAGGTACCTGGGGGGCCTCTGGGTAAGAGGGTCCATACACAGGTTTGACCTTCCACAGAAAGGCCTAGGATGGACAGGGGTTTGGCGGTGATGGGCCCTGAGTGGTGGTTTAAAACTGCGGGAGCAGATGAGCCCCCCAGAAAGTGATGAGAAGAGTAGGGGCAAGGCAGGCTCCCAGGACACACCAGCACTCATGGGGAGACAGGTCACAAGCAGCAGCCCCAACCGGCCCCTTTCCCACTGCCCCCACCTCCCCCAAGCCCAGTGCCCCTTCCCATCTTCTCCCGAGCCTGGGGTGGCCCACCTGTGAGCAGGCCCAGTGGGCGGGCGGGCAGGCTCCACCTGGCCCTGCACAGCCAGCCCTGCTTGAGGACCTGCCTGTTAAATTGCACCCAGTGGGAGCTCCCGGCACCTCTTTCCTCCCGCCTCCCACTTCCCACTGAGCCTAGGGCCCTGGAGGTGGGGAAGGAGTGGGGAGCTTGCTGCTTGTCAGAGACACTCGTGGCTCCCTGGAAGCTGAGCTCCTTGAGGGGTGCCGGCTACTCCCCAGTTGCTGATGCCTCAGAGGGCAGGGCTGCTGCCTGCAACCTCAAGGGCAGGGAGAAGCCACAATGCAGGGCTCCTGCAGGTGGCCCCTACGTGCTGCAGGGCCCCACTCTGTGCCACAGGCTGGAGCGTGGGCAGCCCCCGGGCCCTGCTGTGCACTGTCTCCCAGGTCAGCTCAGTCTCTGGTGAGGGATGGCACTGGGCAGGCCTTTGCCAGTGGGGCACAGCCTGTGGAGGGCAGGCCGCCCTGGAAGCAGGGGCCCTCTCTGCTTCCTTCCTTCCTACTCCTGTGGTCTGAACTGCTCTTGGCCCACAGATTTCACCCAGAAGAGGTTACCTGCCACCCTCATCAGACTTAGCTCCAAACCCAAACTCTGACCCCTCTATGGGACTCTTAGCCCCCAGGAGGAGACTTGGAGAGGGCATCCGGGATGGAAAGCAAGCCTGGTGGAGGGGTGAGGAAGCCCGGGCAGGGTGGTGGCTCCAGGGGCTGGCGGCTCATGCAAGGGAGTGGAGGCAGGACCACGTGGGGCGTGGGGCCAGTCCGACTCGGGCTCGGCAAGGGAGGGAAGCAGCAGCCAGAACCCCCTGCAAAGCTCCGCCACCACTCGCCCCATTCCAGACCTGGGGTGGCCCCTCCAGCTCCCCTGTCCTCGAGCAAGCTGCTGTGGCCTGGGGCTGGGCCTGAGGGTCCCAGGGGCTGGGGAGGGTGAGATGGGCTCTGCTCTGGCGGGAGAGCTCCAAGCACGTGGCCCTCACGAGGGCAGGAGAGTCCCTGGGCTTCTTCCTTGGCTCCTCGGCTCATGGGCTGGCTCAGGGTTCGAGGGAGACCTCCACCCACTCATGGGGCAGGGTTTCCCTTGACCATGGTCCTCGGAGCCCCAGAGCTCTGCTTTCCGCTGCCTCAGGTCTCCCGCCTGGCCCTGTCCGGCCTCCGCAACTGGACGACCGCAGCCTCGCCAAGTGCAGTGTTCGCCGCTCGCCACTTCCGGCCCTTCCTTCCCCCCGAAGGCCGGGAGGAGCTGGGCGAGCCCTGGTGGATCATCCCTAGCGAGCTGAGCGTCTTCACCGGCTACTTGTCCAACAACCGCTTCTACCCACCACCCCCCAAGGGCAAGGAGGTGAGGGGAGCCCCTGGGGAGCCGCGGGGCCCCTCTGCCTGGGCCCAGGCAGGACCCCTCCGTGTCTGCACCGGCCCCGCCCGCTCCCCTGCCTCCCCTCCGGCTTCCCCCCACACACACCTGTCCTGGCCCTGTAGGTCCAGGTGGACCCTCAGCTGGGGTCTCCAGGCCCAGAGAGCCAGCCCAGGGTCTCCACACCCTCCCCACAGGTCATCATCCACCGGCTCCTGAGCATGTTCCACCCTCGGCCTTTCGTGAAGACCCGCTTTGCCCCGCAGGGCGCCGTGGCCTGCCTGACCGCCGTCAGTGACTTCTACTACACCGTGATGTTCCGGTGCGTGGTCCTCGCAGGCCCCATCCCCACCTCCCACCCTGCCCGGGGACACCAGAGCCCCATGGGAGGGCCACGGCACCGGGGCCGCAGGGGCCTGACTCGAAGCCCCCAGCCCCATTGCTTAGCACTCAGTGGTCTCGGGCGAGCAGCTTCGGCTTGCTGGGCCTTGCTTCCTCGTAGAGCATGTGAGGATTCAGCGAGAGAAGGCGTGGAAAATGCTTAGCACTGGGCTGGCAGCCACTCCTGTGTCTTCAGCACAGAAAGGGGTACATAATAATTGTGACATGAGGCCACACAGACCCTAGAGAGGCTGTAGGAGCAGAGGCATGTCACAGCAGGCTACTGGAGAAGGCAGTGTATGAACTGGGCCTGGAAGGACAGGCAGCATTGGGAGGGCTTCGTCCCTTGTCCCTGCCCCTGCCCAGCCCTCTCCCCCACCCAACAGTCTGGCCTTATTCCCTGGGTTTCCGGACTTTGAGGAAAGAAGTGAGAGGGTGGGCTCTGGCTCCACAGGGGGCCTTCTCCCAGCCAGCCCCTTATCCGCAGGATCCACGCCGAGTTCCAGCTCAGCGAGCCACCCGACTTCCCCTTCTGGTTCTCCCCCGGCCAGTTCACCGGCCACATCGTCCTCTCCAAAGATGCCACCCACGTCCGTGACTTCCGGCTCTTCGTGCCCAACCACAGGTGGGAGCTTGGCACCAGCTACAGTCCACCCCACCCCCGAGCTCCAGGGGACCCACAGGCCTGCTCAGTCTGCTCTCCCTTCCTTTGCTCCCCAAAGCCACCTTGCTTTCGAGGGGCCTGGACCCCTCTTGGGAAGGGCCTGGGTTGTTACTGTCCACAGGAGGGAGGTGCCTGAGGAGATTGGAGGGAGGGACCATTTCACCTCCCTGGTGCCGGGTGGACCTGGCCCTCCACTCTGAACCTGAGGACCCACTGCAACAGGAAACAGAACCTTCCTGAAGCAGGGGCCTCCAGCCTTCTCCTGCTGACAGGCAGACCTCAAACCCACCCCTAACCACAACCCGCTCCTGCCACCCTAGGGGAGGCCAGCTTGTGGGTAGGGACCCCAGCTGGTCGGGGTCTGAAAGACTTCCCGGAGGAAGTGACATCTAAGCAGAGACCTGGGGGCTGAGGAGGGCTGAGCCAGGCCCCGGGAAGAGCTCATTCAGAGGGCCTGAGGGCAGGTCCTACAGCGGTAGTGGCTGCCGCGAAGCCTCAGGGCTTCTGGGTCGGCTGGATGCCAACCACCTGCCTCCCTGCCTGCTTGGGATCAGCCACCTGACCCGGGAGTCCTGGCCCCACTGCGATAGGTGGCTGTAGGCAAGGCCCTGGCCCTCCCCAGGCCTCAGTTTCCTTATCTGCCAGATGGTGGCCGACCCTTGACCTGTCCCACAAAGCAGGAGTAAGGGGACGTGTGGAATAGCCTAGGAAAAGAAAGCTGCTTCCTTCCCCACACCCTACAGGAGTGGCTTCCTCTTCCTGCCTGGAGATGTCAGGGCAGGAGTACAGGGGTGTCCCAGGCCACAGGAAAAGGAAGGAGAGGAGCATGCACTACTCCTCCCCCTGGCCCAGCAAGCCCCTGAGCTCCATCAGGCTCAGCCCAGGGCTGGGGAGGAGACGGGGTGCAGGCATATCTGTCTCCAACCCAGGCTTTTTGGGATGGGAGGTCCTGTACTGGGTGAGATGGAAGGAGATGGGGGCAAAGGACCAGCCCGCAGGGACTGCTGGCCCCTCCCAAGGCACCCAAAGTGGAGGTGTTGGTTGTTAGTCCCGGCTTCCCCTGTGTGGCAGATCTGAGGATCACACATGGTCTGACCAGGTGCTGCCGTCTGCTCTGAGGCTGGAGGAGGAGTGGGAGGCCCGCGCCCCACTTTCCCCTCCTGCCCAGCTCTGTGTCCTCTGGCAAGGCACTGACCACTTCTGCCTCACAGGGTCGTGGGTGGCACACGGGACTCCTGTACGTCAGTACCCAGGTGCAGGTGTGAAAGTGAGCTTCAGAGGGCTGGGCCAGTGGTGGGTGGCATGTGGGTGCCCGCAGGGGGTGCAACCAGGGGAGAGGCTGGGGCCAGACTTGGCTACCGGAGTCCCAGCGACCTGGAGCCTTTGGGTGGCTTGTCTTTTAAGTGGTGACAGTGACTGTGCCCAGCCTTGGGGTTGTGCATGCTCAGCAGATGCAGCCTGGTACCTGTGTAATGGGCTCTGAGGACGATGGTGGTCCACTCCTTCCAACTTCGCTGCCCCTCGCCCGTCCCAGGTCTCTGAATGTGGACATGGAGTGGCTGTACGGGGCCAGTGAAAGCAGCAACATGGAGGTGGACATCGGCTACATACCCCAGGTGATGCAGGGATGGCTCCAACCCAGGCAGGAAGGTGGGGCTCGACTGCGGGACCCAGGCTGCTGGGGAGGCCCAGCTGGCCCGGAGGCCCAGGGCCACCTAGGGTGGAGGACACAGCTCCCAGCAGGCTGAGGCCACCTGTCCTGAGCTGGGGCTCTGGAAAGCTCCTGCACACAGGGCCCAGGGTCTGATGGGCCTCAGACAGCATCAGGTGGTATGGCAGGAGCCCTGGCCAGGCGCTCTGGCTCTGTCCCCAACTCACACTGCGGCCCCGGCCAAGGCCCTGCCCTTCCCTGGCCTCAGTCTCCCCATTGCCTCGATGAGTAGGATGTTTTCATGGGTCTCTCAGGGCCCCTTGAGCTTTCCACCCAGCTCTGAGATATCCTTTACCACCCACCTCTGGCCCAGATGGAGCTGGAGGCCACGGGCCCCTCCGTCCCCTCCATGATCCTGGATGAGGAAGGCAACGTAATTGACAGCCGCCTGCCCTCGGGGGAACCCCTCCAGTTTGTGTTTGAGGAGATCAAGTGGCAGGAGGAGCTGAGCTGGGAAGAGGCCGCCCAGCGCCTGGAGGTGGCCATGTACCCCTTCAAGAAGGTGAGGTGGGCAGGCTGGTGGGCAGGGGTGAGGACAGAGCCACTGGGCAGGGGTGGGGGCTGCGAGGTCAGGCTCCCTGGTGCTAGGGCTTTGGGGATAGCTGGTGTGTACAAGGGCTTGCTGCTGAAGTATCTCCCTGCTGGTCAGCCTGGTGCCAGACGGAGCCCCCAGCCTCCCCTTTGCCATTCAGCAACCACCACAGCCCACCGCCCCTCGTGCTGTATACTCAGAGCCCCTGAGCTTGTGCTCAGACAGTAGCATCTGTCTCATCCTGGCCCCAGGTCACCTACCTGCCATTCTCTGAGGCCTTTGACCGAGCCAAGACTGAAAACAAGCTGGTGCACTCAATCCTGCTTTGGGGGGCCCTGGATGACCAGTCCTGCTGAGGTAAGGGGTCCCAGACAGTTCTAAGGAGGACGGGAGGGGGAGACGTCACACCTGGTGGGATGCAGGAGGCTCTGAGACCAACAGAGGGACTCGGGGACCCACAGGGGCCAGGTGTGGGGTGAGGGATTAGGGGGTTCTGTGCTGAGCCAAGAGGAAGCTGCCGGATGCCTAGAAAGAGCCCTGACAGACGGTTCCAATCTCAACTCAGCCATTTTCAGCTCAGAGACCTCTTGAGCCAAGCCATTTCCCTCCCTGGGCCTCGGTTTTCTCAACAGTAAAAGGGGGGGAGAATTGTGAGAATGGATATGAAAGGGCCTTGTGAGCTGTGAAGTGTCATATGCAAGTAAGAGAGAATAATGTCAGCGGCTGGACTTGCATCCATTTATTGAGGAAATTCACCTAAGACCTGCTAGGGGCAAAGTTCTCTGGGCATCCAGCAGTGGATACAGTAGAACAAGGCTCGTGTCCTCTTCCAGTCCCTCAGAAAACATTTGCTGGGCATCTACTGGGCCAAGCCGTAGGCTCGGTGCTGGGGTTCCTGCAAGGAGGAAGCCAGAAGCAGCCCCTGCCCTCGGGAGTGCACAGTGTAGTGCAGAAGCCAGACGTTGAGCAAATAATTACAAGTGTGAGTGTTATACAAGGCGAGGTCCAGGGTGGCACCAGAGTGTGTAACTGGGGTTCAGGGAAGATCTAGAGGAAGTGACATTTAGACTGAGAATTTGAAAGATGAGTAGGAGTTTGTCAAGTGACAGGAGGAAGAATGTTCCAGGAAGAGGGAACAGTCTGTGCAAAGGTCCTGGGGCCCAGAGGGCTTGGTGGATTTAAGAAGCTGTTGCTATTACAGGGCCCTGGGCCCCGTAGACCCCCACCCCCCACCCCAAAGCTCAGCCTCGGATGTCCATATGTTGTTGTTAATTACAGCCTCCAACTATTTAGCACCTGCTCTGTGGCAGTTCTTTGAATCTCTTACTTCATCTTGGTGCAGAGTCCATTCTACAGTCCATGAGGTTTACCCAAAGCAAAATTTTTGCTGATTGGAACCCAGTAAGGCATGGGGTGTGTGTGGGGGGGTGCCTCACCTTTCTGACCTCAACCTCTCCCCTAACAGGTTCAGGGCGAACTCTCCGGGAGACTGTCCTGGAAAGTTCGCCCATCCTCGCCCTTCTCAACAAGAGCTTTGTCAGCACCTGGTCCCTGGTGAAGGAGCTGGAGGACCTGCAGGTGGGTGGGTGGGTGAGTGGGACCAGTCCCTCCGGGAGCCCCCAGGGCCATAGTGGGGCCCGAGGCAGCAGGAGCGTGCCCAACTGTCCCCACAGAACAACCAGGAGAGCCCGGCCCTCAGGAAACTGGCTGGCCTGCACCTGGAGAAGTACAGCTTCCCGGTGGAGATGATGATCTGCCTGCCCAACGGTACCGTGGTAGGTCCCCACCCCCAGCCAGGCCTCTTGGGGCACAGATCCGCAGACCTCCTCAGGCTTTGGGTCTGGCTCTACCACTTCCTGGCTATGAGCTGGCCTTGAACTGGTCTCTTAACCAATCCGAGACTCAGTTACCCCCATCTGTAAAGTGGGTGTGGTGATGCTCACCTGCCTGCCTCGTGCAGGTATTGGGAGGCTACCACGAGAAGGGTGGAGAAGTAGAAGAGGGCACCAGCCAGGAGGCCTCTGCTGCCCCAGGCTCGGGGTGATGGGAGCAGGACCTGGTGGGTCTAGGAACCAGGAGGAAAGCTCTACGGGAGCCAGCCAGCTATTCCAGGTTCAGTGCCTGCCCTGTGGCAGGGCCCTGGGGCCATGGAGATGAACAGACAGGACTCTGCCGGGAGACCTCCTTCTGGCATGTATTCCTGTACTCTTGTGGATTCGTTTGTTTGTGCATTCATTTGCTAGTCTGTTCCGTTTGTTCATCCCCTGGGCACCTGCTCTGTGCCAGGCTGGGCACAAAGGTAAAGACCTGGCCCTGCCCTTCGAGAGCTCCCCAGTTGGAAGGTGGCCCATCAGGGGTTGTGGGCACTTTGATAGGAGTATGGAGTTCAGGAGTCAGGGGAACAGAGGAAAGGTCATTTTGGGGTGGGGTGGGGTTAGAGGTGGGGAACAGAGGGGTATAGCAGAAAAGGTGACATTGAAATGGATTGTGTTTGCACCCAGTGGAGGAGATGTGGAGAGCTCTGTGGTCAGAGGGCCCCATGTGAGCAAAGGCAGGGAGAGAGAACAGCCTGGCCCAGCCTGGGAGGGGCTCACGGCTGCAGTGCCTGTGTGCGATCCATCTCAGAGCCAGAAGAGTCAAGGCCCAAGAGTGGCTGCTTGTCCCAAGAGAACAGGAGTGGGCAGGGAGAAGAGGGGAGCACTGAGCCTGGGTGGGGCCCCTTCCCCCAGGTCCACCACATCAACGCCAACCACTTCCTGGACATCACCTCCCTGAAGCCCGAGGACATCGAGAACAATGTCTTCAGCTTCTCATCCACTTTTGAAGACCCGTCCACAGCCACCTACCTGCAGTTCCTGAAGGAGGGACTTCAGCGAGGCCTGCCCCTCCTCCAGCCCTAGTGTGCCCACCAGGCAGGTGGGAAGCCAGGCCAGAGAAGGGGATCTGGAAAGGAAGTCCTCCAGCACTGGTGGAGAGGGCTCCTGCCCCTCACACCCCAGAGCCTCAGTGGTCCTTGGCACGCTTCAAACTTCAGACCCTCCTAGGCAGGCTGTGGGGTGCGTCCGAGCTCTGCCTTGGTGACGGTGGGTAGGCAAGGGAGTGGATGACCGGATGGCTGAAGCTCTAGCTCTGGCTGCCCCACCTGTCCTGTCCTACTCACCTGGCCTGGAAGCTGCTTGGACTTCACGACATGGGGCCTGGGTGATCTCCCGTGACCTCACCCACACAGAGTCGTGGAGTCCAGGCCCTTGCGGGTTGAAGAGTAGGGAAGAGTGGATCCTAGGGAGGCAGGGCCACCCCTCTCCTTCCTTTCAGCCCCCACCCCTTCCTGAAAGAAGCATCAAGAAGGCCCAGCCAGGGGGACCAGGCTGCGAAGGAACCACTCCTGTTTGTCTAGAGCCTTCTTTCTGGCTGCCTTCCTGTGCCTGGTGTCCCCAGCCGGGGTCAGTCTCAGCTGGGGCAGTGTCCTGGAGCCTCTGGGCAGAACCAGGGTGGCTCCCCTCCTTTGGAAGTGGAAATCACCTTGCACCCCTGCTGCACCCCACACCTGGGCTTGCCACTCAGTCCGACCTAATGATAGGACCCTGGACCCCTGCCTCAGGACCTGCTGGAGGCCAGCTGTCTGGGGAGGTATACTGCGAGGCAGACTTCTGCTCTTAGCAAGGGAGACCCCTGAGGGGTCCTTGAGGCCCAGGGCCAAGGCACCCTCACCGCCCGCCCCAATTCAGGGTCACAGCAGGAGTGCTGGAGCCAGCGTCCCTTGTAATGCCTCTCTCCTCAGACCTCGGCTCTGGACAAGATTAGCGCAGCTAAAGAACACAGCCTCCCCCAGAGCCGGGCTGACCCCACACCAGCTCGTCCACCACTGGGTGGCGGACGACCCTCCCTGGCCACTCCTGGGGCCTGGGTCCGCATCCTGAGCCACTGACCATGGCCAGTCTCTTTTTTTATACATGCAGAAAAGTGTTTTTATGTGAACTTTCTAACAGTTTGTAGGTATTTTTGATAACCCCCGTGCCAAGAAGGAAGGGAGTGATGGCTTCCCCCAGCAGCTGCCACATGACGGCTGGATCTGAAATCCCAGATGGATCCAGCCCGATCTCTCTGCAGTTGCACCTATGGGAAGAAATATTCCTCTCTTTATTCTCCTCTTCCAGCTTTTTAAAAAACATTTCTCACGGGACTAGCACACCCCAGCCCTATCCTTGTCCTCCACCCAGGCCCTGAGGGGCTCTTGGGCTTCCATTAAGGCCTTGGAGCCAGGCCAGGTGCCCCCAAGTCGCGGGCTGGGACTCACTCTAAAACCCAGCGGAGGCGGTGCTCCCAGCTCCCCACCTGCCCTGCTCCCCTCCCGCCTGCCCTCCCGTTTCCACATCGAGGCTTCCTCACAGCCAGTCTTATCCTCAATTTTGTATCAAAGTGCAATAATAGTTGTCAGTTCCCAAGAGCCTTTTCTATCTGAGGCACTTTGCTAAGATTACAGGTATTTTCTCACCTAATCCTCACAACAAACCCGTGAGGTGGGTAATTGTTTCCTTTTTGCAGATGAAGAAACTGAGGTTCAAGGAAGTAAAGCGACTTGCCCAGGGTCACTCAGTGGTAGAGTTGAGATTCAAACCCACATGTCACTCCAAAGCCCATCCCTTTTGTTTTGGGGGTGTTTCGTCTTAACACTGCACCCCATCTCTCTCTCCTGTTTTCACTGAGGTGGAAAGCCAGGCGTCTCCCTCCCCTCTGATCTCTGCAGACCCAGCGAGGCATGAGCCAGCCAGCTCAGCTGGGTTCTTTCTGTCCTGGGAGGTAGTGCTGTCCACGCCCGTTACAGGGAAGGAGAGCACCTAAGCCTGTCTCGGTGCCTCTGCCATCTCCTTAGGCACCCACCGTGGGTGAGGGAACCACCCAGTGTCAGCAAAGACTCAGTTTCCCACCCAGTGAGCTCTTCCCCTCACGCTGCTCCAAGAGGGCCGCCTCCACATTTAACCTCTCCCTGTCCCACGGCCTCGGCCTCCGGGGCTGCCTCACTTTCCCATTCAAGTGCTGATTGCTTGGGCTTTCTGCATCCCAAGCCTCTGTCTGTCCCCCACGGAGCCTCGAGGTGCATGGTAGGTGAGGTCCCCAGCTGCCCCTTTGTCACCCCTCTGCCACTTCCTTCCCCTGCCCCCATGTCCTGTAATAAAATTGGAGAGACTAAGGTGGTTCTAAGTGCTTTTCATTTGAGCAGGACATTGTTAAGTTCTGTCCTTCCATGGTCAACTCCGTCCCCTGTTGGGATTGGCTTAGCAGATGGGCAGTGGCTGGAGAAGACTTGAGCTGGAATGCTTTTGGGGACTGTATTATGTCACCAGGGGACTTGAGTGACTTGCCTAAAATAAGTTTGTGGTAGACCCACTAGTAGAACTCACTGTTTTGATAATCTGCATGATACAGTGCAGAGATGGCATCTCCAGTGCCAAGTACAGCCAGTGGATAGTGGCTGCTGGTGCCCTGGGTTAAGAAAGATTCTAAAGTTAAAACCAGGGTCTTAGGACAGGTTCCCTGGAAGCAGAGCCTGAGATAGGCATTCAGGTAGATGTGATTTTTTTAGGAAGTACACTTCAGGAAAAACCTGTAAAAGGGAGTGAAGCAGAATACAGGAGGGGAAAAAGCTGAGCAGAGATAGCCTTGACCTGATGCCCTGGTGAAGAGCTATGGGGCATAAACCGCTTGGCAGAGTCACTTCCTTTTGAGGTATTGAGCCAACCTTTTGTACCCTGTTCCAGTCTTTGGCTTGGGGGTGGAGTAACTTCCCAGATTAGGGGGCTCCATCCTCCCTCCAGTCAAGAGCAATTTTCTGGAAAAGGGGACAGCTGTGAGCAGCCAGTGCAGCAGCTGGGGGATGGATTCACTGGCTGGGTGACTATGGGTGGGGCACCAAAACAGCATCTACACACCAGGAAAGGGTGCTAGGGTAGATTTACAGTATCTGTCATGGCCCACCAAGTAGGGAACAACAGTTAAAGCTACAAATTTGCCATCCTGGAAAGAGGGCTGTATCTGAAAGTCAACGTTCATCATTTGGAACATGTTGGAAAATCAGGATGAACAACCTCTGAGGCCTCTAGCTAGGGCCAGCTACATAATTTGTGGGGCCCAGTATAAAATAAAAGTGCGGGGACCGTTGTTCAAAAATTAACAAGATCAACACCACAACAGCAGAGATTTAAACCAAGCACGGGGTCCTTCTGAGCACGGGACCCTATGTAACTGCAGAAGTTGCTCATCCATGAAGAAGGCCCCATTTGTGGCAGAAAGGGCAGAGGAGGGGATGTGACCCAGGAACCAGATGTCTTGGAGCCGAGACCAGGAGGGTTCTGCAGAAAGAGAATGGGTTAGTGAGCCTGGAAGGAATGTGGGGGCCCGTTTGAGTCTCTTTCCCAGTGCCTCGGGAGACTTGTCCATCAGTCTACCCACCTAGTCAACAAACTCACTGAATCCTGCCTGGGGAGCTTTGGGGATATAGCTGGACGTTGTATGTATGTTTGTGAAAAGACCTAAAGAAAGCTTCAAAGCACTGGAGGAAAGGAGTTCGAGAAGAGAGAGAGGCCCATTCTTGCTGGAGAGAATGACTTTGTGGAGAAGGTAACACTGGCATGAACCAGAAGAGAGGGTGGGAGATGGACAGGGGGAGGAAGGAGATAAGAAGGTGGTGGGGAAAGAACAGGTCTTGACTTAGAGGCATGAACCGTGAAGGGAACCAGGGCGAGAGGAAGCGAAGCAAGAGTCAGATCCGAAGGGCCTCGGACAAGATTCTGAAGTTGCAGTAGGGGTGAGGACAGAAGACACGTTTTGGGGACTGAGCAGCGACATAATCACACCTTGGCTTCCAGGCACAAAAAGGGGAGAGTGACAGGAGGCGGAGACCAGTAAGGGAGTTGTAACGAATCAAGCTTCGGGGATCTTCAAGCGCAGCAAACATTTCCCAAGAGCTCAGAGCTGCAGGCAGGGGCGTGGTCTCGACAATGGGCGTGTCTCGTTCCTCGGGATTGGCACGTGCCACCGCCTCCCGCCCCGCCCCCGAGGTGGAGCCCCCTCCCGAGGGCGCGCCGGCCTGAGCTCGGTGCGCAGCTGCGAAGGATCGCTTCCGGGGGCGGGTCAGCGGAAGTGAGGGCGGTTGAGACTGGGCGATCCGCTGTGGTAGGAGGAGCCGTGAGGTGAGTAATCCTGGAACCTGAGTCTGAGGTGAGACAAGGTCCGAGTGCCGCGACGGAGGCGGGGACGCGGCCTTCCCGCGGGGCCGTACACCATGCCCGGGCCAGGCGCTGCGCGAAGCCCGCCAACTGTTCCCGCGCGAGTTCTCGCGGGAGCCCGTGTTTGCAGCTTCCCTTGGCGGGAGGGGAAACTGAGTCCCTGAGGGGTAGTTCTCCAGGCGTCACCCAGCAAACTTTGGCGGGACTAGACCAGATGGCTTCTCCTTTCGGCCGCCTCTGCCGCCTCCTCGCGCCTTCTGACACCCGGCCTCGGTTCGGAGGATCCCGCGCATTCCGTGACGGGGCCTGTGGGTCCAAGGGCCGGCTGCGCAGGGGAGAGAACTTGGCCGACCTTGGCCCTGGTCGGGTCGAGCTGCTGCGGGGGAGGGGAGGTGTGTCCTGAGCCAGGTCCCCACGGCGGCTTTCCCTCCCAGCGCAGCTGCCCCGGGCCCTCGCGGGGTGACTCCGCGCAGGGCTCGGATCGCTGCTCCGCTCGCAAAGCCTCCCGGAGCAGGGCGGCCTCCGTGCGGCGCCGGGGCCCCGGGGGTGATGCGACAAGGCCCTGCTCTGGAGGAGCTCCCGGTCTCCTGAGGGAAGCCGTGTGGAAAAGTAATGACAACCAACTCCTAAAGGGCTGCGGGAGCGCAGAAGTGGTGAGAACCAGCCAGTGTTGCCAGCGAACTGGAGGAAGAGTTTTCTCATAGACAGTGACTCTTGGGTGTGGAGTTGATGTTCTTTGTTCGTTTATTAATTCAACAAATTCTTCAACAGGAACTGTGCTGAGCACTGGGAAAGTCCTCACCCTCTGACAAACAGTAGACCCCAAAGAAATACAGGGTGCTGTGGGGTGACCAGTGAAGAACCTGACCCTGTCAGGGAAAGGGAAGTGATGCATGAGCTGAGCTCTGAAGAATGGGTTAAGAATGAACTAGGTGAAGGAGGTGCTTGGGGTTTCAAGCAGAGGGAAATGTGGACCCAGACTCAGAGATGGTGTGTCTGGAGGACTGAAAGAAGGCCCATGAGGCCAGTGTGACTGAAGGTTATGGGGCAAGGGTGAAAGTAGGAGGTGTGGCTGGTGAAATGTGCAGGGGCCAAATTGACAAGGCCTTGTAGGCTGCAATGAATTTGGTCTAGAGATTGTGAAGAAAGATGAGATTAGACCTGATTGTGGAAGGCCGTGTACGCCACGCTGAGGAGCCTAGATTTTATCCTGTTGGTTCTAGTAAGCCAGTGAGGGTTTTGAACATAGAAGCAATCTGGTTGGCAGTGTCTCTCTGGTTGTGGGAAGGGTAAGCCCAATTGTGTCTTTGGAGGTAAGATCAGGGAAGAAGTGGCTGTAATGAATAAGGTGAGAAGCAAGGAGAAGCACTGTTATATAGCGCTTGTTGCAGGCACTGACATTCATCACAGGACCTGGTGCACAGAGGGACTTGGGTGAAAGGCTTGAACTAAGGTGAGAAGATGGAGCCCATGCACAGACAGTAGGATCCGGACCAGGCCTTAGCTACTTTCTACTAGCATGACAAGTGAGTTTAGACAAGTCTCTTCGTCTCTCCAGCTTCCTTTCCTCACTGCTGTATACCTCCTCTCTCAGTGATACCTCCTCTCTCAGGGGTGAAAGACAGACCACCCAAGGGAAGTCTCCATAAAGAGCTACTCTGGATCAGTCCAGTCTGTGCCCTCTTCAGAGCCTGTGCATGGCTCCTCAATGACTTCTCACCCAGCCCTTGTGGTCTAACACCCTGTCTCCCTTTGCATCTGCTGCTCCTCTTTACATATCCTTCACCTTCCTGTCCTGGAAACCTTTGCTGTTACTGCTGTTTTTCTGTCCTTCCTTTCCCCTGTGAACTCATCATAGGGCCTTGGGACTGAAGTTACCAGGCCATCTATCTGCCCAGCATGCCTCTCTTAGGGAGTGATACTCAGCTTCTGTTAGATTATATATTCAAGTCCTTTTTTCTTGCTAGACTGTGAGTTCCTTGAGGGCATGATTGGGTCTAACTCATTCCATAGCCCCTACAGTGCCCAGTGCAGGACCTGGCAGACTCAGTGTTGTGGTTTTGGTTGAATGAGCAAACAAATGAACTCACTGACTGCATCTGCTCACAATGCAAGGGCAGCTGTGAAGAGTCCTGTCAGAAGTGAGTTCACCCATCTGTGTCATGTTTTAACAGTTCATTAAGCACTTAAAAATCCCCTATTTGACTGATTGATCCTCAGAGTAACCTGGAGTGGCACCTGTTCTTCAGAAAGGTTAAATGACTTGCCTTAGACTACAAAGCCTGTAGGTGGCTGGGCCAGGATAAAAATCTTTGGCTCTTCTCCCACTAGCCTAGTATACTGACCTGGCAAGAGCCAGTTCGTTCTACTGTTTCCTGTCTTGCCTTTCTCCCTTGCGGGGGAGCCTAGCAATACTGGACTGGGTGACACATACAGGGCTTTTATATTATCATCATCTAGAGTGAAGGCTGGGCTTGGGTGGAAGCTAGTTTATCTCTCCCTTGAGCCTTGTCGCTACCAAGGGATTCTCCTGGCATCTTTAGAAGTTTTATCTGGAGAAACCCAAAGTCCCAAGAAGGCTCTGAAGTTTGGCCAAACTCACCTAGCAAGTCTGGAACAAAACCTTCAAGGTTCTGTATTTGGAGAATCCATTATTGGGCAAAAGGTAGCCTCTGTGGCTTATTTTTTTAACCCCCTGTGAAATATCAGAGAAGCACTGTTGCCTTGGTGTGTTAGTCATGGCTCTGCGAGGCTTGGTTTTGTGAGGTTTGTATAGTGGCTGCTGAGTCCTGACTGTGGGGGTTGTTTCACAGGAAGGGAAGTCTGGTGTTCCTCGAGATGGCCTGATATGAAGGAGTCACGCCTTCTACCACCCCAAGCCCCCAGAGCTGCCCTGTGGCTGCCTTGTCCTTCAAGTGCGGGAGCCAGTTGAAATGTCCGGAATGGAAGCCAGTGTGGTAAGGGGCATCCACAGGGGCGGGGTGTGGTGGGGAAGGTTGAGCACTAGGCCTGCTGAAGTGCTGTAGGAGATTCTGAGACTCAAGTTAACTTTTCCCTTCCCCTGGGGGCCCAGAATTGGAAACAAGTCACCCCCTCCACTTCTAACCCCCTGACAGAACCAACTGTGATTGTGGTGCAGTTTAGAAGTCGTCTGGCACAGGGAGGGAAGTCTGAATGATCCATATACCCACCTAATTCCTTATCCTGTCATTGGATCCTTCCAACATTATCTGTTCCTTGGCAGCAGCTGGTGTCCCCTTAAGTGGCTGGCTGGTGAAGGCTGGTTACCAGGGAACCTGCCCTTACTCATAACTGATACTGGACTTACCACTGTGGGGGCTAGCAAGATGGTGCCCTGTCCCTGGGATTAGGGAAGTCAGTCCCTGCTAAGCAGAGGTGTTGTGTAGGGGAAGACAACAGCAGTTGAACTCATTGCTTCTGAGATTATGACCGTCTCTGTCCCTCTCTGTTCTAGACCATACCAATCTGGCAGAACAAGCCACATGGGGCTGCTCGAAGTGTAGTGAGAAGAATCGGGACCAACCTGCCCCTGAAGCCATGTCCCCGGGCTTCCTTTGAGGTGAGTGTGCTGACAGGGCAGGGAGATGAGAGGCTCAAAGAGTATGGGGCGGAGGGAGGGTGCTGCTCTTGTTCCCTAGAACCCTTGGTATTGCCAAAGTCAGTTGCTTTTCTGGTAATTCTTTTCATTTGGTCAAGAAATATTAATATTTATTAAGCTTATAATGTATCCTGGTCACTTTACCTTTCTAATTGTGTGCACACTTGTGACCACAGCACTGACTCCAGTTTGCCCATAAATTAATAATCTTGCATCTTTGCTGCCTTTGCTGTATTATTCAGATTTCATCAGGCTCCAGCAGTCTAGTTTATCACACCAGGCCCAAAGGCCCTGCTGAGCCACATCTCCAGACCAATTACTTCTGTGCGCTGAGGTTTTGGCTGCAACCCTGGCAGGTCCGCACATAGGACACACAGCGCTGTGTGTGACTCTGAATTAAACCCTGCTTTTCTTCACCAGCTGTAAAACTTGGTCCCTTAGCCACCTATTTTTAGTGCTTCTTTGAGGCCATTACTCCCCATCCTCTTTCTGGCTTAGTCTGGTCATTCCTTTACTGTGCTACTTCAGTCCTAGCTCTCTGTATATTGAGCCTTTAGCACCCACTCTGTACAGAGCTTGTTGCCTGTCCCAGGTTTCTGAGACCACCTTGCAGTGGAAAGCTAAGAAGAGTTTATTAGCTCTCTCCCTGTAGCAACTAATCACTAAATACGAGGTCCAGGCTATATGCTTAAAGTGTGTCCAATTGGGAAGCTGGGACATAAAAGAAATACTTATGCTTTCTTCCTACACAGAGGAGACAGAAATATGTTCATGAAAGGATGTGGGCCCAGGTGGAAACAGAAATGAAAAAACAGAGTTTGTATATCAGATATTGAACTGCAAAGTCTGTGTAGGAGATGGATCTGGAGATAGAAGTGGTGTCAGGGTTGGTATCAGAGTCAGGAATGGGGTTCCGGGGTGGGGAGTGGGAAGAGGTCTCCCATGATGGTTATCTATCCAAAATTGCATGAAGGGGGTAGGCAGGATGTGGTCTTAGCTGCCTTAGAAGCTTCAGAAACAAAGGGAAGGACCACTAGGGACCATCTCCATGGAGGTTGCCCCTACACTTGGCTATTACCTAGTCAGTCCTTTGGCAGGATGCTGCTGGGCAGAGATGGTTAGTAATACTAACTAATGTTTATTAAGTATTTCCTATGTACCAGGTACTGTGCTAAGTACTTTATATACATTAACTCAATTGATTTAATTGATTTAATGCTCCTGAGTTAATTGCCAAGAGCAAGGGAGCTCTTTCTTAGAGCTAATTCATGACAGTATATGGAGGCTTCCCTAAATGGCCATCTTAACACCAACTCCTGGGTCAGTGGAAGCCCTCCTCTGTGTGACCTTGGAGTGACACTTAATTCTTGAGTCACAGGTTCCCTAAAGCCAGAAATCCCTGATCCACCTACCAAACAATTTGTAGCAGAAACATCTGAATTTAACTTGAGTATAGGGATGCTTTTGTGAAATTATCCTAGATTTATATTATAAATTAAATATTATTTAAGAGACTCTTGCTGATTTTTTAAAAAATATAACCATAAAATTATGTTAAATTACAGAAAGTAAAAAAGGAGAAAAGAAAATAAATTACCTGTAACCACACAGTCATGACACAGTAGTGCTTTGGTATAGATCCAAAACATTGGTGTAGATCATTTCTATATTTTTCTAGATGCATGTTCTTGCTTTGTTGTAATCATAGTCAACATATGATTGAATCCTAATTTTTCATTTAACATAGTGTCACTCACTCAGCCTCTCTTGTTTCCCGATTGTTGTTCACTTGGGTTGAGAGGCTATTTTAAGGAATCCTATTATGGTTCTCTTTGTATAATCAATCATTTCTTTTTATTTAAATCTAGGTATTCAAATGATCAAGTTTGCTTGAAACAATGTTGCTGTAACAGTGTTGCTATAACAGTAGATTCCAGTTACCTATAAATGTGTTGTAAAGAGAAATTTTCTGGTGATATAACAGGTTGCTGATGGCCTTGCACCTGTGATCTCACACCCAGAGGGCAGGATGGTCTTAGACGGTGGCAGGCCATTTCTCTTTAAGGGGTAGCTCAGGCCAGTCCCACTTAAGACCCCTTTGCTCTAGGCCAGGCATCAGCAAACTTTTTCTGTAAAGGGCCAGATAATAAATATTTTACTCTTGAAAGCCATATGATCTCTGTACAACTACTCAACTGCAGTTGTACCTTGAAAGCAACCATAGATGATACATAAACAAATAGATGTGGCTGTGTTCCAGTAAAACCTTTTATATACAGAAATAGGCGCTCATTCCTGCTCTAGGCCACAGTGTTTTGCTTGGATGATACCCTCCCTTCCACTGTCTCATCATGTTCCCCACAGCAGCCAGAGTAATCTTTCTAAACATCAAATCTAATCCTTATTTACTTACTTAAAATTCTCCATTGGTTCATTATTGCTCTTAGAATCAAGATCCCTGATTTACTCTCCAACCTCTCCCAACCACCCCTCATCTTGTCTGTTTCAGTCATGCTGGACTGTTTGTAATCCCACAAACTTTTGCTTCTGGCCTCTTATCCAAGCTATTTCTAACCAGAATCCCTCTTCTCCTCACTCCAGGTAGCCTTCCTGACACCCAGTGCCACTCCAATAAGTATTGTGCATTGTCTCTGCTTGTCTTATCTCCGGTGTCAGTAAATCTTTGTTGATGAAATTTGCTTCCCCATAGACCCTGCCCAGCATTTCTGAGCTGTGTCTGAGAGATGTGCCCCCAGTCCCTACTTTGGCTGACATCGCGTGGATTGCTGCAGATGAAGAGGAGACCTATGCCCGGGTCAGGTAGCTGAGGCAATAGCCAGTCTGGGGAATGGGGAGATTCTTCCCAGGTGGCATGGCAGGCAGCAGGGAGAATACTTGTGAGAGGCCAAGAACAATAGGAATGAGAGCTGTTGCTGCTTTTCAGTCCTAGGACTCAGAGAGGAAGCAGAATCTGTTACTCTTGTAGGAGTGGGTGGAAGAATTTTAGAAGGGGTGCAGTGGCCAGCCGTCTCTGACTGATATACTTGTCTTCCCTGGTCAGAAGCGATACGCGCCCCCTGAGGCATACCTGGAAGCCCAGCCCTCTGATCATTATGCAGCGTAATGCCTCAGTGCCCAACTTGCGTGGGTCTGAAGAGAGGCTCCTGGCCCTGAAGAAGCCAGGCCTGCCAGCCCTAAGCCGTTCCACAGAGCTGCAGGATGAGCTGAGCCACCTACGCAGCCAGATTGCCAAGATAGTGGCGGCTGACGCAGGTAGGAGCCCGCAAGCCAGGGCCCAAGTATAGCAGTTTGTCCCTTTTCCCAATGGCCTTTAGCAAGATAGGGTTAAGGACAATGGTGGTCCTTGGTTCAGGGGACTCAGGCCCAGGACTCTGGAGTTGCCCTAAGGCCTAGCTAGCTTGTGGCACCTCTTGAATGATTTCCAGCAGCCTTTTTGTGCTGAATGGTTTGTTTAGGAGTAAAATTTTCACTTAAGCTGTAACACCCCCCCCACACACACACACATATAGATTCCAATCTCTGTTGGACACAAAATCTAACATTCCTTATCAAGTATCCTTAGGATCATGCCTTTCATGAGCCCTCAGCAGCTTTCCCTTTCAATATGAGCAATAAGCATTCCCCTTCCCCTCCCTACTGAGGACACACACACACACACCCACTCCATTCCTCCATCTTTCTGTCTGCAGTTAGGGTGGAACCACTGGACATGGATGGGAGTCTGCCTTGACCAGAAGGCATGGAAGACCAGCAGGTGGATCTCTCCCAAGATGTTTAGAGTTTATCCTCATATTCCTCCTTTTCTCTCATTATTTTTGTACCTTATTGACTCCAAGTAATAGTTTTCAAACCTTATCAGTTGGTAGAGCACCTGAAAATCATGGTATTTTCTTTGAAATTTTCATGTATTTACTTCCCTTATGTGGGACAGTCTTATTAAGGAACTACATTTGAACTTTCCATTTATATTTCTTGAGTACTTTTTTGTTTTGTCACCTAAAAGACAAGCAAAAACATTTATGAAAAAATCAAGAGAGAAAAAACTAAAGAGATTAAAGGAATTTACTTCATTAAAATTTGGAAAACTAGAAGGATGGTCACCATTCTGTTTTGGGGGCAGAACACTTCTTTCATCTCACAGATAGGATCCAAAGGAGCATAGTCAAAAGCACTAGCCCAGTTATATTAGAGAAAAGAATAAATTCAGGCCTTGGTTCTGTCACTGATGCTTTAGCCTAAGATAGGGCTGTCACTGCATAGCCTGCTGTGGAATGGAAGCTTTAGGAGCCAAGGCCTTTATGGGGTAGGTTTTTCTGCCCTCCCTGAACACTGGAGGAGCCCAATGCTATCTACATCTTCTTGAGATTCTGAATATGGAAGGTAGTGGAGAGACCCTCCACTAGCTACACAAACCACCCTGGGCTCTCACGGGATGTCATGGTGTCAGCCCAGGAAGTGAACGTTCCATAGGCATTGCTGTGAGAAGATATTGCTGTTGCATTCTGGCCCCAATATCCATCCATGCCTGTTGTTTTCTCTTTCAGCTTCGGCTTCATTAACGCCAGATTTCTTATCTCCAGGAAGTTCAAATGTCTCTTCTCCTTTACCTTGTTTTGGATCCTCATTCCACTCTACAACTTCCTTTGTCATTAGTGACATCACCGAGGAGACCGAGGTAGAGGTCCCTGAGCTTCCATCAGTCCCCCTGCTTTGTTCTGCCAGCCCTGAATGTTGCAAACCAGAACACAAAGCCACCTGCAGCTCGTCTGAAGAGGATGACTGCATCTCTCTGTCCAAGGCCAGCAGCTTTGCAGACATGATGGGTATACTGAAGGACTTTCACCGGATGAAACAGAGTCAAGATCTGTAAGTATTTGAATGAGGAGCTTGGTGGTGTTTATTTGCTGTTTCTTAAGTTGCCCATGGCCAGTGATCTGATAGGATATGAGAGCAATGAGCCCAGTGCCTAGTGCATAGCAATCCTGGGTAGCCATGTGTTACTTCATTCTTAAAGCTTGCTGACTACCCTGCTTACCAGTGCCTGGGGTTCCAATTTGAGAAAAGAGCAGCACTTTACATTTGTTGGATTAGGACACAGCAACCTAAGGTCAGACTAGTAGGTATCTTATAAGAGGGCTCATCTAATGCAACTTCTGGCCTTGGGGCATCTTCACCATCTCATTTCTCACTGCTAGTGACATGATCCCCATGCCAGACCCTTCAAAGGGAGAGTGACATGACATAACATCTCAAATTGATGGACTCTTTTGGAGGGGGGTTTCATAAAGTTAGGGATTTCTGCTTGAGAATATAGTGATGCATTAAGCAAAACCCTGCAAATTCAGGGATTTGAGAACAAGAGTTTTGAAATGCACAGAAAATTCATACACCTGGCTGCCCATTAGAATTGCTCTGGTTTTTAATATACACATTAAACTTAAATGAATCGGAACCCCCAAGGAGTGGAGTTGTAGTTTCTGACGAAATGTGAAGGAGTTTGAGCAGTACCCACCTTGAGAAACCCATCTAGCTGAGAAGCCCTAGAGCCACAGCCTGTGGGAGATACCACCTTGAACAGTATTTCTGCAAGTGTGATCTGAGCACCTGCATGAGGAGCTTGTTTAAATGCCATTTTGTTCTTAATTTGAGATCCAGACCTTGAAAGCCAGAGCTCAGGGTGTGAGCTGTATTTATCAGTGCAGACAGGAAAGTTGTGGGAATTGAGAGGTGAGGTCTCCGTCCTGAACTGAAGAAGTTCCTGTTGAAGGGAAGGTTACTCACCTTGTGCCAGAAGCCTTTATGTCTCCCAGGCTGTTTCCCTCTGAAAGCTGGATAAGAGTGACTCCCTCATTGTTTCTGGGCAGTCGATCCTTTGGGGAAGTCATTTCACCTTCCTTCTGTGGCCCGAGCCAGGTTGGTCTTACTGACCCATAGTTCTTTGGCCTTCCTCATTCACAAATTCAACTCCTTCTCTTTTTGGGTTCCCCTGAGCCTTTTTTCTTCTGGTCACAATATTTTGTAGATTGACTTGCAAACTTAACCATTTCTTGCCTCTTACACTAAATTAGATCCAGATTTCTCATTGCTAAACCCCTCCTCCCACTTCAGTCCTGGGATCTTTTCTCCCCTTGTTCATAGAGCAGGGTTGATAACTAAGAATGGGAAAGTAGCCCATTCTCAGCAAAGGTTCAGAAATGTGACAGACTAAAGGCATTTCCTCTCACTTTTGCTTTCAAGGTTTAATAATCAGCCTTGGCCCTTATACTTAGTCTAATGGCCAGTAAAATGTCTTCATGAGGTTGTATATAAGTTCACTAAATTTCAAGCAGCTATTTTTCAGGTGTCTAGGACCCTCTTTTATGATGGCTCTGATAGTTTGAATTTACCCTAGTCTGGAATTAGTTCTGTTTTCACTGGTTCCTTATGATGTGAAGGTTTTACCATAAATTCTGGATCTCTTATAAAAAGTCAGCTCCCATAATGGTGAAATTGAATGGGAGGACATCCTTAGCACAGTTTTCCCAAAACTAGTAAGGGTCAGAATGCCCAAGAAGCATCACTTGCGTCCCCTGCTGGCCCTCTGGGGAAATGCTACTAAAAGATTAGAGCAGCTTTGCCACCAGAGGCCAACTTTAACAACTTTTACTTTGCTCACACATCAGCCATTTCAATAAACAGTATTTTCGTTAAAAACGTGAGATCTGGAACCAGCTAGCTTGGTTTTGAATTCTGGATTCAAATGACTCAGAATGGCTGAGTGATTAGTGATTTGGGACAAATCGCTTAACCTGTCTGTGCTTCAGTTTCCTCCTTTGTGAAAGGGGATTTTAATAGCACCTACCTCATAAGATTGCTGTGAAGATTAAATGAGATAATGTATGCAGACTAAGAATACTGCCAGGGACAGAGAAAGTACTCAGTCAATGTAAGCTATCATTGTTTCCAGGAACCGGAGTTTACTGAAGGAGGAAGACCCTGCTGTTCTTATCTCTGAGGTCTTAAGGAGGAAGTTTGCTCTGAAGGAAGAAGATATCAGTAGAAAAGGAAATTGACAGCACCCAGCTCTGCAAACTCAATCTCATGCTCCTGGAATCCTTCAAAAGCTGCCTTCCTCACTGCAGATGTTTCTGCCTCTCAATTAGAAATCTTCTGCAACAGTCTTGCTGACAAGCTAGGACTTGGACTGAAAAAGAAGAGCTAGATTATGTTTCCCACACTTCAAACCTTAGCAGAAGCTAAGGTCTATGTTTTGAGCTGAGACATTTGTTACAGGTAATTGTGTAGGTTTAGGGTGTCTCAGTTTAAAGAGTGAGATTGAAGTTTCTGGTTTTTCTTGCCCATTTGAAATTAGGTCCTAAAGGAATGACTTCCTTCACAGCATTAGACTCCATAACTGAGCTCACCGGACACTTTGTGCCCAGCTGTCGTTCACTGTCAGCTGCTTCCTTGCAGCATAGCAGGGCTGAGGGAGGGGGCTATAAATATTTAAGTATATGTTCACAGGGCAGGGAAAATCATATGCTGCTCCTTCATAAACCTACACCAGTGCCCAGCAGTCACTCTCTCCCCTTCCCTGCCCAACACCAATTATAGGGGTTGGACCCCTGGACCAGCTGACACTTGGGCTGCTGCTGGGAGGCCTGGGTTGTTTTTTTTCTTAACATATTTTATAATACTGTACAACCAAATCTACCCTCCAGGGCCCCAGAGCCTCATCAGTTCCACCGATTGAAAACTCTCTCTTCCAGGGACTTTTGTTTAAGCCCAGTAGGAAAGAGAAATGGGGAGGGGAAAGAGCGTACCATCATTTTAGGCTCTTGACTGCTCCTTTACGTTGGGCCAAGGTTTGTACCTGTTAACCCCACTGCATGACTCAGATGCCCTCAGGTCCCTTTCTCTTTGTACGTATACTGTGTGTGTTTGGGTTGAAGCACTACCTGACATTAAAGGAAGGATTTCGAGAGAGAGTGCATTTGTGGTGTCCGTTTCTGACTTGTGATCTTCCAGTACCCTTCAGGGGTATGAGTCCTGTTAATTTTAAGGTACGTGAGCTTTTAAACAGTTTCCTGTCTTCTTCCGTTTCCTTAAAAGAGCCTGCCCTTGTAAGAGAAGACTTCTCTAGGAGTTTCTTATTCTTTTTTTTTTGGTAGAGATTTTGCTGTTAAGTTCTTAAAATCAGTTCCATCTTTTATAACTTGCAAGCTTGCCCCATAAAGGCAGTTTAAGCGTCTTGGGTACCACACATTTGTAAGATGGGAAACTGCTACCTGGTGGATAATGCCTGGGTAGGATACAGGTCAGATCATACTCATGTTCAGCTCTGACCCCTTGGCAATGAAAGAATATATACTATTAAAAAGTCACTTTTTCAAAAATAAAATTGGTAATGTTTGTTTTATTTATCACCAGCCATTTACAAAGATTTACAAAGGAGAGTCCCTCCCACCTTGTGAGAGAAGAGAAATATAGTCATACCTAAATTATTATATAGCTCAGGCATTTTTAGGGAGAGATATTAAATATAAAGAATATATCTTTTAAATGCTATAAAATTTAACAAAAAAATAAAACCACACAAAAATAGAACTCTCACCATTCTATCTATCTATCTATATCCCCACCTGCATACCTGAGTCAGGGAGATTTGCCCTGTCACTCAGAAAGGTGTCCAGAAGAATAAACAGTCCCACGCTTAGGCTTGCTTAGTGGGCAATATTTCAGATTAAAAGAACACATCTCTAAGAAGCAAGGTCCCAGTCAGGCACCTGAAAGGTCAAAAAGGTAGCTCTGTACAGTCTCAGAAACAGGCTCTTTAGTAGAGAGATAAGGACCTGCCTTGCTTGTTCAAGGCATTTACCAGCCACCTTCTTCCTCAGGAAAAGCCACAATGCCAACCACACTGTCTCAATAATGAATGGCACCACCTGCTTTATTTACACAAAGAAATGCGCAATGACAATAGAACTTCACCCAGTGCCTCCCACCAAACAAACTCTCCCTGCCCAGCTACAAGGTATTTTCCTATATCTCTGCCATTTCAAGGCACTTTTAGAACCAAACCCTCAAAGGCATTCATAAGTGGTGCCTGATAACTTGATTCCCTTCTGAGTCCTGGGTAAAGAGCAAATCAGGCTGCAGATTTAACTGCGTGGGACCATCCTGGCACTGAGCCTGAGGGCTGGCAAGAAACGGCCCTAAGCCCTGTTTCCGGTTGTTAGTTAAATCTTGGAAAGGAACTCTAGAGCTGTGGGCAATGACCCGCTGGCCTTGAGTATCCTCAGTGAAAAGCTGACTCCAGGAGTTCTTGTCACTCCTTTCACTGTCCCAGGAAAACACAGTAACAGGGCAAGAGCAAGGGCTTTGTTTGACTGATTCTGTGTTTTCTCCATTCCAGGAACTCCTGTAAGTTTGAAGGAGCATAGAGGCCTGCCTGTGTTCTTTGGCAGACACTTTCCTTTCCAATTTAGTCGTGTCCAAGGGCTGTTGGCATTTGCCCCCAGGTGGTTTCATGTATCTCTCCATATCTTGATAGTTCTTTTTCTTAGACCCATGAATCCATTCTCTTTCCCCAGAAGAATCTCCTCTCTCCTTTTGGTCCAACAAACAAGAAGTTTTAAAATTCCGGGGGAAGGAAAAAGCCTGTGAGGCTTTACTCTCCCCAGCAGAGATTAAGGTTTCAGGCTGGAGCAAAGACAGCACAGTTGAAACTGGGGTTCCCACTCTGTGGTGGCCAGAAGCCTCTTGGAGGAATTGAGGAGACAGTCCACTTTCCTGGATGTCTGCAGGGGTTGACGTGGCTAAAGGGGGTGCCACACAGTCATCCCCCAAACCCTGGAGAAAATGGTCTAGCTGGGTTGCTTCTTTTTTGGTCTCTTTGTTAGTCTCACTTGCTATATGAGATGAAACACTTTTCTGGTCACCACCATTTGTCTTTCCTAGTAAAACAGAAGTGAACAAATATTATTCTGCAGGAAAACTCTGCCCTGAGGATTTAATTGGCTTTTTCCAAAATCAGTATCAGTTACTGTCACTACATAGGTACAGGTCTTGCTGTACAACTTCTTGGCTGATCTACCTGCTATCAATCTGTCCTCTCCCTGAATGATCTTTCTAAAACACAGATATTATAACCCCCTACTCAAATATGTATGTTTCCCATTACCTACCTAATAAAGTCAAACATGACATACAATCAGACCACAACCTGTTTTCCAGCTGAATTTTCATATATGGAGTTAACATAGGGCACATCAATTTTACTTTTGTTTTTTTATGTAATGTCATTTCTGCTGAATAGTGATCCTGGCCAAACATACACTCCTAGATACTGTTTAACACATGCTACTTTTGTCTCAAAGATCACATTAACCATCCAATTCTAGAAGCTTCTGGTGACAGTGAAGAACGCAGGTTCTCCACTTCCCAAACATTTCATGGGAATGGAAGTGAAGACACAATTAGGTGCTAAGTCAACTAATGGGAAAGATAATAACAACTCGTGTCCAGCCCTGTCCATTTTATCAGGCGTGGATTGAATTTTTTTCTGCCTTAAGATAAGGGTTGAATGACATAGTCATTCACACTACCCTAAATTGCAGCAAAATCTAATTACAAACGAAGCTGAATGACTGATTTCTTCTATCCTTCTCCAAGAATTAAACTGCAAAAACTACATTTTGTGAAAGAACTGTCAACTTTGCCTAAGACTTCAATATAAACTATAAAAGGAAAACTAGAATTTTGAAATGGAAAGGTGTTTTTTAAAAAATCTGCCATTGTTACTTAAAGCAAAAAGTACCTTAAGTTTCTGTTTTTGTATGGGGGAGAAAGTGCATTTTGAAGGTTTATGCAAACCCATTCTGGAAATCGCACCAAGCTTTAGAGAATCCTGCTCTGTAAACCCCAGCCTGTCCTGAGGCAGTTATTCCCATGAAGAGACAATGCAAGCAAAGAACTGCTACAGGATGATGAGACACAAGGCAATTTTATGCCAACCTTTCTAAGAAAAAAGTCTCTGAACCTTCAGTAATTTGAGAAGCTTCATACAGAAATATCAATTCTCAATAAGCGTATATGACTACTAATTGTAGCCAAGCCAAGACGTACCTAACTCATGATGGGTCAACTCCCCTATGCACCCCTAACCCCCAGGTATACCTGTCTTCATCGCTCTGTTAGGAAATACAAATATTTTATATTAGACTGAGCAAAACAGAATGAGAGATGTATATTTATAAAAGCATGTATATTTTGCTTTTCAAAAGGGGATGCTTTCTTTTGTTTTATAACTGCTTTCAACAGGTCAGCTAAGTTTAGCGTAATGCATTGGTTATAGCCACTTCTCATAAATGTTCCAACATGGAAAAACAAACTCTCTTCTTTTTGCTCCATGGATAATGAAGCATTCCCAGACAGGTTACCATACCTGGCTGCAAGGTGAAGTAGGAAGCAATGCTGGTCTGGCGAATGCATGAAGGGGGGGTTCTTCTTTGAGTAAAAGAAACTTTAGCTTTGCTTTCTCCAGGAAAGAGAGTTAGCATTTTGGTGCCTGGTTTGATTAAATGTGTCTGAGAAGAGAGAGAAAAACAATAATAGAACCTATTGATATCGAAACAGCAGTCAGACAGGGAAGATTCGATAAACACCAGTGACCCTCCTGAAACTACAACGGACCCTCTTAACTCCACTCATACCCAAATTTCTAAGTAGCTTGTGCCGGGCATCATCATCTACCATTTACTGCCATACTGATGGTGTTTGTTCTTCTCAGGAATCACGTATTCCAATTATTAAGAAAATTAAAAAAATAATAAAAATAAAATAAAAAATTATCTTTTTGCTTCCCCATGGAAATCAGGCTAAACAAAAAAGGATTTGTTAAAGAGATTCTAGAGATGATGCTCTCTCCATATTTAATGATAATTTATGATTCTCTATCAGCAGCAATTGAGGCATTTTCAATAGTTTTTGAATAGTCACATAGTGGTTAATAGCATGGCTCCATAGCCACACAGTTTGGGTTCAAATCCGCCCCAATTCTGCCATTTCTACTGATTAGCAGTATGATCCCTTGCAAATCTGTCAATCTTTGTGCCTCATTCTCATGTGCAAAATGGAGACAACAGAGTAATTATGAGGATTAGGGTAATTAGGAGAATTTACTGAATTCATTCATTTTAATAAAAGGTTTACACATTTCTGGGCACAAAGATAACATTCAATAATAGTTGGCTATTACAAAAGGAAAAGCAATGAAACTGCACCAATCTCAACACACTCTCATCTCAGGCTCCTTTTATACTTTAGAATGTAGAATTGGAAGATGGGATGGGAGAGGTTTAGGAAGTAGGTTTTGTCAACCAACTATAACTATATCTTCATCCTTTTTTAGCATGATTTGTTTTTATTTCCATTTGCTTGTTATGGAATGCCCGGGAAGTAGAAGCATTATATTCAATTTATGGAATGCAAAGTAGTGACCACCAAAGTAGAGATGTCATTTGCCAATATTCATGCATCAAGTTGGAAGTAGGCCTAAAACTTGAACCCAAATTATTCTAGCCCAAAGATAACTTCATTTCATATTTATACTTGGAAACTAGGTTGCATTTCAACTTAAAAGAAAGAAATTATAGATGTAAAATTCATATACTTTAATGTGTTGTAGTAGTGGTACAGAGCTTTCCTTTTCACTGCAAACTAGAAAACTGGACAAAATACATTAAACATTTGATTTTTAGACTGTGGACAACAGACAGTACAAGACTGATACCTGAGAGAAGGGAAACAAATGAGAAGCCCTGGGATGGCTCTAGCTTTCTGCCTGGAAGCATTTTCTAGGCCATAATTATGGAGCACGTGCTCAGGCAGAGCACTGCAGTCTGGATGAACTGAGATTGGAACTGGAATTTTGGAAAGCTGAGGCAGCTAGAATTTGCAGGGCAGTGAAAGACCTCTAGAAATCTGCAAAGGGATCTTTTCAGTACATTGATGAATGAACTATTCAATAATGAAAGCTAACATATTAGGTGAAACCCCATAAGGCCAGGCAAAGAAATGTCAGGAAACTGCAATCTGAACAAATCCCTGAGCTCATACAGGGCTGGGAGGCTCTGATTTCCCACTAGCCAGAGTAAAGATACCTCAAACACCAGGGGCATTCAGCAGAGCTCTCAGAAGAATCACCCCTTCGTAATAGGGCTAAACTAGTTCTAGAACACAAAAGCTTTTCTAAATCTTCACTAGGAAAACTTAAAACCAAGCCTTAGAAAGAGCAAGCTGTTTAGTAAAACAAATTTCCATACTTGCTAATGACAAAAGAATCTGGACACCCAACAATGTACAGCTCAAGACATCTACTATTCAATTAAAAAAAAAAAAAAAAATACCAGACGTGAAGAAGTAGGAAAGTGTGATCTACGATCAGGGAAAAAAAAAAATATATCAATAGAAACAAGCCAGAAAAGACGGTGTTATCAACAAGTATTTCTAAACAACTACTTTAAATATGCTCAAGGATTTAAAGGAAAATATGAACAGTATGAGGAAAGAAATGGATAATATGAAAAATTCACTAGACGGTTTAATAATAGATTAGACTATAGAAGGAAATGACAGTCAATCTGAAGACACAGCAACATAAACTATCCAAAATGATGCAAAGAGAGAAAAAAATAACTGAACTCATTAATAAACAAAGCCTCAACAATATCTGAGATATCAAGCAAACTAACACATATGCAATTAAGAGTCTCCAAAACAAGGAGGTGGGCAGAAAATATATTTGACAAAATAATGGCCAAAATTTTTCCAATTTTTTGAAAACTATAAACTACAGTAGGAAATTATCTTTTTTCAGAAATGGCCAATTTAAGATCTCCCATCCCACAAGTTCTTCTTTTAATGTGACCCACCATATGGTAGGGTCTATATTCCCTCATCTTGAACTTGGGAAGAATTTTGTGACTGCCTAGACCCACAGAATAAAAGTAAGTAACACTGCATGAATTGCAAACCTAAGTCATAAAAATACCATGCAATCATTCTCATGCCTTCTTCTCGTGGGATGCTCACTCTTGGAACACAACCACCATGCTATAAGGAAGCCCAAACAGGCACATGGCTCTCTAAATTTAATCCTAGATATGTGAAATAATGTGGGTTGGTATGCCAACAAATATTTATTAAGTACATATATGCTAGGTACTGGGAATGTAGTGATAAGACAGACAATTTCTGCCCTGGTAAAGCTTATAGCATGAGAGAAAACAAACTAATCATAGGTAAATAGTTTGAATTACTACAAGTAAGCAAGGTCCTCCAAAGAAAATTTCAGAGTATCAGAAAACAATAAGACCACAATTAGCAAAAACACTTGGGAATCACACTTTTCACCAAGTTGTCCATACTTAGAAGTAGTCGAAAGACATTCCAACCTTAGGTCAGTGATGTCAGGAGTGATACTGTCCGCATTATAACTCTCCTAGAAGACTCTTGGTTCAGAGTGTTATGACTCAAAATCAGGTCATCTGGGAGAGAGAGGGGCCCAGGTACAAGATCCTTTAGCTGATTATCCCTAATGCAAAATAAAAGCAGCCCCTGTGTGTGCTTTATACAGTATAAGAAAGCCTTCATAATGGGCATAGGGTTCCAACAGGACCAAACCTCTTGGCAAGCCACAGCCTAAGTATTACTAATTCTTATGCTGTAAGAGTGCCCCAAGAGAACCTAAACCTTGAGAAACACATCATTTCCTCCAAACCAAAAAATCCATAGTCCTTTGATATATATCAAATTCATGGTTGCACCAAGTTTTCTTTTCTCAGAGTAGCAGTAAGGAAAGACATTCCACAAAGATGGAGCTCTTGCTTTTCTTGTCCTTGTAAGGATCCCCTGTAATGTGTCTCTACAGAGTGAAGCTTTTTTTTTCTTTCGGTGGCAAGTCCCACCAAAAATGTAACTCTTACTCCACAGCTCTATTATTTACTGGTATACAATTCTGAGTGGATACAAATGTATTAAAATAAAGATCACATTTTGTATCTAACTTTTGATTAGAAACAGATCTGGGATCATATTCTTAACCCCTCTTACTATTAGAAAATATTCTCATGCTTCCACAGCATTATAAATTTAGTTTAGCCTTTGCTGTATCTAATCATTTTTTTTTGCAAGTTTGTCTTAAAATTTTTCTTTCAAACAAATTTTGTTTTTTTAATTGATTCATTATGGCCTTCAAGTCAATTGCTACAAAATTTGACATGGCTTCCCTTTTTTTCATAACAGTCACTCTGCTCTTGAATTAGTGTATGAAGTCTCATTTCCCATACAAATTGACATGACTTTGAAATACATGAATGTGAATATTTAAATCCTTTTGCCATGATGTCTCTTCCTTTATGTTTCCTAGGGCCCATAACTCATTCTATTCCCACTTCTAGAATCACTGAGCATCATTGCCAAGTCTTCCCTCCTTCTCAGTCTCTCACAGCATTAGTTTAATGACATTTTTTTTTTTTTTTTTGGATAAGACCCTATTCCAATCAGTCACTAAAATGCCTCATCAAGTCAGGCTGAAAAGATGATGCCACCTAATAAGGCTGCCTTAAGGAGAATTGTGTAAGAAAACTGGCCCAGAAAAGCTATCAGGATTCTCATCCTTGACCATCTCCAACAGAAGTTAGCATTTTTGAATTATTAACTTAAAATTTGCTTGAAAACTCTCCAAATCTGCTAGAGGCAGGGCAAGATGGTGGCATAGGAAGGTGTGGAATTTAGTTATCCCTGGAACAACTAGCACATAGCCAGGAACAACTAGTAAATAATCTGGAACAACTGTTAGGGGGTATCTGCGACCAGACAAACACGTACACCAGTTTGAAATGGGTGGAATGGCTGAGATCACAGCATAAGTACTATAAGTAAAGTTACCCAAACTGAGGCGTTGGCACCCCTCCCCCACTGGCAGGGCAGCCTGAGTTGGAAGACTTCCCTGTGGAAAAAGAAGTAGTCTACTAGGAGGAAGGAAAGGTAGTTCAAACAAGCTCCAGTTGCAGTTTTAATTAATGAATTTGGACTACTGAAAACAAGCTATAAGCACAAACCCAGAGCAAACAGAAAAGGAAGCCGGAGGTTCTTCCCAGCAGAGAAGAGGTGAGGCGGACAGAATACAAATACATAAATAAATTTAAAAAAGAAGCTTTTGGAATTGGCTAAGAATACTGGAAAAGGGCTGTGTCCCAAGAAAAGGGACACATAGAACAGGGCATCAACTCCGGTTCTTGACTGGTAACTGGGGGGCTGAGGACTGGCTCTGAAAAGGGAATTTTTTTCTTTTTTCCTTTTTTTCTTTCAGTCTAAGTACAGTGTACCTCAGTACTCATCGTTAATTGGTTCCAGGAGGCACAATGAGTACCAAAAATGACAAGTACCAAACAAATAAATTTAATGCGTTCCCAAACCAAAGAGAATGACATTTCTAAGGCAAAATGTAAAAAGATATGGTTGTATATCATTACTTTACCTGATAAATAAACCAATAAATTAAAAGATACTTAGATTAAATAAAATAAAAGCTTCCCTTTACCTGCACTGAGAAGAGTCCATGGCCTAAGGGGATGGTGGGAGGAGAGTGGTGAGGAGGAGAAGCTACATGGAGTGATGCCTGGAAGGAGAGTCCCCCTCCAAGAGAGGCATTTGCACTTGAGGTGTTCTTTCTCTTTTCTGCCTTTTTCAACTTCCACCACAGGCTCTGACACATTCTTTGTCACCTTCACTAAAAACTTATCCAATGAGGACTGCTTATCTTCTTTTCAGAATTCCTCGAAAATGTGAAATTCTTTGGTCATTCAATAAATTCACATTTCTGCTTGTCGGAGCTTTGTCTGGATCATACTTCTCCACAAGGTTTTGAACTTCTGCCCATTTTGTACACATTTCTTTTATCAAGGAACTGGGGATATCCTCCCTTATCTCCTCCTCACCTGAAGAAATCTCTTCAGCTGACTCTTGCTGCTGCTCCTTCTGTAGTTCCTGCAGCTCCTCAGTGCTGAGCTCTTCACAATGTTCCTCCACTAACTCCTCAACATCAGCCTTTTTTAATCACTTCTTTATTCTTAATGTGGTGGAGACCATTGTTCTAAGCATACATATACCCTAGCAAGATCAATAATGCAAATAGTACTCTCATATTTAGCTATTGTTTCTTTTTTTTGCTCAATGGTGGTGCAAAGTAATTTTCTTTTCTGCTCAGTGCTATCACTGCTCATTTTCTTAGGTCTCATGATGAGAAAAAAAGTGCAAAAATACAAAAATGACCATAGAAGCTAACATAAGACTGCAAGTGGATGTGCACAGGGCAAGAGCTACTCTGTTTGGCTGGAAAGGGTAGCAACTCATGAGGCAACAAACACTTGCACTTTGCGTACCAAACAAATGACGAGTACCAGGACAAAACTATCACGTCAAAATGTGTTGAGTATCAAATTCGATGAGTTTCAAAGCAGTCCAGTACCATGTACCACTGTAGCTCATTAGAGAAAGCCTCAGGCATTTTCAGTTGTCAGTGCTGACCCAGGCAAGGATGGAGTTAAGATAGTCAGAGAGTTAAAGGAAGAAATCAAGTGTAGGAGATAAATCCCTAAAGAGCTTATCTTCCCTAAGAAAAGGGGGAGGCAAGACCCAATTCAAGTGGCTGCCCTCCATCAGAAAACTCAGACCCTAGAGCCTGGGGGGTGGGGAACAGAAATAGTTTAAGCTTGGCTTCTGACACTCTCAGCCCCTGGCAGGGGCAAGGTCTACTGAGAATTAAGTGCAACATATTTCTTTACACTGGTGGAGAGCTGCAGGCTGACAATCACCATCTGCTGGGCAGGATAGGAAAAGCACAGCGTCTAGAGGCCTCACAGGAAAGTCTGACAACTTGCTAGGTTTCATCCTCAGGGAAACCTGATACTTACTACACCCTCTTCCTGAGACCTGGGGCCATCTGGTCTGGGAAAACCTAATTGGGGTAATCAAGGAAACCAGATGCCCAGACAACAAAAAATTACAAATCACACTAGAAAAAACAAAGATATGGCCTAGTCAAAGGAACAAACTTACACTTCAAATGAGATACAGTAGTTGAAACAACTAATTAAAAAATCTTCGAACAAATATGCTAAATCAATTCAAAAATGAAATCAACGAGTGGGGGTAAGATATGGCAAAAGAGATGAAGGATATAAAGAAGAAATTGGGTGAAATAAGGAAGAACTCGAAAGTTTGAAAAACAATCGGCAGAACTATGGGAATGAAAGGCACAATGGAAGAGATGAAAAAACACAAGGGAGACATACAGCAGCAGATTTGATGAGGTAGAAGAAAAGATTCAGGAACTAGAGGACAGGACATCTGAAGTCCTACATACAAAAGAACAGATAGGGAAAAGAATGGAAAAATATGAGCAGGGTGTCAGGAAACTGAATGACAACATGAAGCACATGAATATGTGTCATGGGTGTCACAGAAGAAGAGAAGGGGAAAAAGGCAGAAAGAATAATGGAGGAAATATTCACTGAAAATTTACCATCTCTTATGAAAGATAAAATTGCAGACACAACAAGCACAGCGTACCCCAAACAGAATAGATCTGAATAGTCCTACTCCAAGACACATAATAATGAGATTATCAAATGTCAAAGACAAAGAGAATTATGAAAGCATCAAGAGAAAAGCAATCCATCACATACAAGGGAAGCCTGATAAGACTGTGCAGATTTCTCAGTAGAAACTATGGAGGCAAGAAGGCAGTGGCAAGAATATTTAAGATACTGAAAGAGAAAAACTTCCAAATAAGAATTCTATATTGGCAAAATTGTCCTTCAAAAATGAGGGAGAGTTTAAAATATTTTCAGACAGACAGAGAACTGACAGAGTTTGTGAACAAGAGAGCTGCTCTACAAGAAATACTATAGGGAGCATTACAGGCAGATAGGAAAAGACAGGAGAGAGAGGTTTGGAGAAGAGAGTAGAAATGAAGACAATTAGTAAGAGTAAAAAGAGAGAAAAAATAAAAATAAGCTATTACATGTAAAATCCAAAAGACAAAATGGTAGACAGTAGACATTACATTGAGTGAAATTAGCCAGAAACAAAAGGACAAATACTCTATGGACTCACTAATATTAACTAACGTTGATGAGCAAACTTTTTTTCATTTTTTTTGTTGTGAACTTTAACACATATACATAACAGTGATAATGTTCAATGCATGATTTCACAAGTAGAGAGCAAATCTCAAAGAATGTCATGGGTCATAGTTCCACAACTTAAGCCATTTCCATTATTGTAAAATATAACATACATGCAGTAAGGTGTCATCTCTCGATGTACAGCTCAACAAGTAGTCATATAGGTAATTTCAAAAATTGTTATGGTTAAAATTCCACAATTTCAATTCTTTCCTTATTATGCAATACAAGGTATACACAGAAAGGTGAAGACCATCAAGGCACAATTCAATGAGCAGCTATAAAGCTCATCATATGTATATACACACAGACACACACAGACACACACACACACACACACACACATACACATACACACACAAAAAAGTTTCAGTATTCATACCTTTGTTCAATCTTATCTTGTTTGTTGTTATTCCTTCCTCTCACTTAATCTCTTTCTCCATGTTCAGGGGTGTCTAGGCAGTGAGCACCCTAACTTGTTCATATTAAACAGGCGTGTTGAGAGATCTTGAATACTATGAAAAATGAACTAGATTTAACAGACATTTACAGAACATTGTACCCCACCACAGCAGTATGGGGAAAGGGGCCATGGTATAGTGGAAAAATTTGAGTTGGTTCTCAGAGAAATGATTGTCAACATGAAGTGCACAAACATATGCATCATAGGTGTCCCAGAAGGAGAAAAGAATGGAAAAGGGCCAGGAAGAATATTTGAGGAAATAATGGCTGAAAATTTCCCAAACCGTATAAAATATATCAATAGGCAAATCAAAACCCAACATACTCCAAATAGAATGAATCCAAATAGACCCACTCCAAGGCACACACTAATCAGACTGTCAAATGCCAGCGAGAAGGAGAGACTCCTGAAAGCAGCAAGAGAAAAGCAATTCACCACACAGGAGTGAAGCCACATAAGGCTAAGTGCTGACTTCTCATCAGACACTATGGAGGACAGAAGGCAATGGTCTAATATATTTAGGATACTAAAAGAGAAAAATTGCCAGCCAAGAATTCTTTATCTAGCAAAACTGTCCTTAAAAAATGAGGGAGAGTTTAAAATATTCAGATAAACAAAAGCTGAGAGAGTTTGTTAATAAGAGATCTGCCTTACAAGAAATACTATAGGGAGTTGTGCAGGCTGAAAAGACAAGAGAGAGAGGCTTGGAGGAGAGTATAGAAATGAAGATTACCAGTAAGGGTAACTAAAAAGGCAAAAACAGAGACGAAAGCAAGATATGACATATAAAAGCCACAATAATAAAATGGTTGTAGTATTGCCTTTACAGTAATAACACTGAGTGCCAATGGATTACATTTCCCAATCAAATGACACATATTGGCAGAATGGATTTTAAAAAAATGATACATCTATATGCTGTTTACAAGAGACTCAACTTAGACCCAAGGATACAAACAGGCTGAAAGTGAAAGGCTGGAAAAAGATATTCCTCACAGTGGTAAACAATAAAAGACCTGGGATAGCTATACTAATATTGAACAAAATAGATTTTAAATGCAAAAATGTTATATATTAATAAAAGGGACAATCCACCAAGAAGAAATAACAATCATAAATATTTATGTAACTAGCCAAGGTGTCTCAAAAGACATAAGGCAAACAATGGCAACACTGAAGGGAGAAATAGACATCTCTATAATAATTGTTGGATACTTCAATACACCACTCTCAATAAATAAAACATCTGGACAGAAGATCAACAAGGAAACAGAGATCTTGAATAATATGAAAAATGATCTAGATTTAACAGACATTTACAGAACATTGTACTCAACCACAGCAGGATATACATTCTTCTCAAGTGCTCATGGATCTACAGGATAAACCACATGTTGGGTACCAAATCAGGTCTCAATAAATTTTTAAAAAAAGATTGAAATTATACAAAGCACTTTCTTGGATCATAATGGAATGAAGCTGGAAGTCAATAACAGGCAGAGAATTGGAAAATTTACAAATATATGGAGGTTAAACAACATACTCAAACAATCAGTGGGTCAAAGAAGAAATTACAAGAGAAATCAATAAATATGTTGAGACAAATGAAAATGAGAACACAACATATCAAAACTTACGGGATGCAGTGAAGGCAGTGCTGAGAGGGAAATTTATTGCCCTAAATGCCTATATTAAAAAAGAAGAAAGAGCTAAAATTGAAGACTTAACTGCACACCTGGAAGAACTAGGAAAAGAACAGCAAACTAACCCCAAAGCAAACAGAAGGAGAACACTAGCAAAGATGAGGGCAGAAATAAATGAAACTGAGAATAAAAAATAGTAGAGAGAATCAACAAAACCAGAAGTTGGTTCTTTGAGAAAATCAATAAAATTCACAAAGCCTTTGCTAGACTGACTGAGACAAAAAGGGAAAAGATGCAAATAAAATCAGAAATGAGAGGGGGATGTCACAACTGACCCCATGGAAATAAAAGAGCTCTTAAAGGATACTATGCCAAGAAACTAGACAACTTAGATGAAATGGACAACTTCCTAGAAACACACGAACAACCTACACTGACTTGAGAATTAGAGGACCTCAACAAGCCAATCACAAATAAAAAGACTGAATCAGTCAGTAAAGATATCTGTTAGGTCTAGTTGGTTTACAGTGTTGTCCAAATCTTCTATTTCCTTGTTAATCTGGCTAGTTGTTTTACCAATTATTGAAAGTGGATACTGTAGTCTCCAAGTATTATTGTTCACAAAGCCTTTATTAATATTATCTGTATTAGTCATCTACTGTTGGGTAACAAATTACCATAAAACTTAGCAGTTTAAACAATAAACATTTATCTTACACACTTTCTGAGGATCAGGAATACAAGAGCAGGTCAGCTTGGTGGTTCTGGCCCAAGGTCTCTCATGAGGTTGCAGTTAAGATGTTGGCTGGGGCTGCAATCATATGAAGCCATAACTAGTACTGAAGAATCCTCTTCCAAGATGGCTCACTCACATGACTGCTGTCAGGAGGCCTCAGTTCCTCACCACATGAACCTCTCCATAGGGCAACATGGCAGCTAACTTTCCACAGAGTGAGCGAATAAAGGAGGCCACAATGCCATTTATGACCCAGTCTCAGGAATCACATGCCAACACTTCCTGCAATATTCTATTATTAAAATAGAATCACTAAATTCAGCCCAAACTCACGTGGAGGGGAATTAAACTATATCTCTTGAAGGGAAGAATGTGAAGGTATTTTTAACTATCACAGTCCACCCTCTGGCCACAAATTATTTACATTCCTCCCACATGCAAAATACGCTCACCCTCTTCCCAGACCCTTCAAAAGTCTCATCCTGTTATAGCATCAGCTTAAAATCTAGGATATTGTCATCTAAAACAAGTCCAGATGAGGCTGTCAGGTATAGTTGTTTAAGTACAGTTCTTTTAGATCTATAGGCCTGTGAACTAGAGACAAGTTATCTTCCCCAGTACACTCAAGATACTACTGGGGATCAGGCAAAAGATAACTGTTATAGACATTCCTGTTCAAAAAGGGGGAAAATGGGAACCACAAAGGAGTCACCAGTCAACGGCAATTCTGAAATTCAGCCAGGCAAATGTTGGAAGTTCTTTGATTAGAACTCAGTCCTACTCCTACCATGGAATAAGTCTCCCTCTGGGCTCCTGAGCTACCTTTCCTCTTTCACAAAGGGTGGTCTTTGTTTGTGGCTGAGTAAAATACAAACTGAATACCCCTTTCTGACAAAGGAGAAGCAAAATCTATACCAAAGCAGTACGCCTAAAACTGGGTTTTGACTGCTTAGGACAGGAAACCTTTCAGCCAGATTTTTGCCTCAAATAAAAAGTGCTGGTAGAGTACAGATGCAAAATGGATAGGAAATTTTACAAATCACTCACTACATTAGAAAAATGAAAGAGCTGGAAAAAGAGACTGGAATTAACTAGCTAATATAATAGATAACCCTGAGACTAGAGTGAACATTAGAACAACTAAGGAGCACTACAGTAAGTGAGAGGCTGCTGAGAGTTTAGTTTTTGTAAACAGAAGCATGAACCATGGACCAGCAACCACTGCCTAGCCCCAGAGTAGCAGCTACAGAAACGGCTGCATCTGTGGCAACATGACCTGGATTCCGGGAGTGGCCAGCTGGGCCCAGAGATGGCAGATGGCACCACTGCCTCTCAAAGTTGAGGTTGAGGGTTAGATCTACCTGAGGGATCCCTAAGGGACCAGGGCAGAAGCTGTCCTGTTTCTGCTCTCTGGGCAACAGTACTTCCAGCCTTTCAGCATCCATCTGGACACAAAAAGCTAGTATACCTTTGTTCTAGTTTGCTAATGCTGCTGGAATGCAAAACACCAGAAATGGATTGGCTTTTATAAAAGGGGTTTATATGGTTACACAGTTACAGTCTTAAGGCCATAAAATGTCCAGGGTAACACATCAGCAATTGGGTACCTTCACTGGATGATGGCCAATGGTGTCTGGAAAACCTCTGTTAGCGGAGAAGGCACATGGCTGGCATCTGCTCCTAAATTCTGGTTTCAGAATGGCTTTCTCCCAGGACATTCCTCTCTAGGCTGCAGTTCCTCAAAAATGTCACTCTTAGTTGCACTTGGGATATTTGTCCTCTCTCAGCTTCTCTGGAGCAAGAGTCTGCTTTCAGCAGCCATCTTCAAACTGTCTCTCATCTGCAGCTCCTGTGCTTTCTTCAAAGTGTCCTTCTTGGCTGTAGCTCCTCTTCAAAACACACTCACAGCTGTACTAAGTTCCCTCTGCCTGTCTGCTCGTTTATATGGCTCCACTGATCAAGGCCCACCCTGAATGGGTGGGGCCGTGCCTCCATGGAAATATTTCATCAGAGTTATCACCTACAGTTGGGTGGGGCACATTTCCATGCAAACAACCTAATCCAAATATTCCAACTTAATCCCCACTAATATGTCTGCCCAACAAGATTGCATCAAAGAATATGGATTTTTCTGGGGGACATAATACATTCAAACCACCACAAACTTCTATGGCTGTTACTGTTTCTTTCTTTCTGTATGTGGGTGTTTCCTGGACTGGCAGACCCCTGAATGCTCAGCATAGACTCTGGCCTTGGTTTCAGCCCTCTCTGCAGCGGTAGCTTCTGGCTTCACATCAGCATCTCCCAGAACTTAAAGACCCAGTGCACTTTTTCACTGATTGGGTTTCTTTTTTCTCCTGTTGATTTAGTCTAGCCAAAACCTGAGGGCCCAGTGTAGATGTTAGCCTCAGTTTCTCTCAGAAGCAGAGTCTTCTGGCCTTATACCAACATCTACAAGGACATAAAAATCTAGTGCACCTCTCTTCTTTTTCTTTCTTTCTTTCTTTTTTTTTGGTTGGTTGGTTGGTTGGCTTTTCTTTCTCTGTGTTCTATTTTTCCATTTGGTAGATCCCTGAAGGACAAGCAGGGACACTGGCCTTGAACACAGCAGCTCTGGTTTTCTATCAGCACATAACAAGAGGCTTGGAAAACCAATATACTTTATTTTTTCCCCCTGTTTTTTGTGGATGTTTTGTCTGTTGGTGTTTTTTTCCTTTTTTCATTTCATCCCTCTCTCTCTTTCTTTCCTTTCTTTTCTTCCTTCTTGTTTTTAGTTCAGTGAACTGAAGAATAGAAGAACTAGATTTCCAGGGTGACCACAACATGACACTCAGATGTCTAGTTCTCAAAAAAAAAACTTACAAAACATGCAAGGTGACAGGAAAGTATGGTCCAGTTACAGGAAAAAAATAATTTGACAAAAAATATTCTGGAAGAAGTGCAGCCTCTGGAATAACTAAGCAAAGATCTCAAAACAACTCTCATAAACATGATCAATGAACTAAAGGAAAACATGGACAAAGAACTAAAAGAAATCAGGAAAACAATAAATGAACAAAGTAAGAATTTCAATAAAGAAAATTTATAAAGAAAAACCACATGGAAATTCTGAAAATCAAAAGTACAATAATGGAAGTGAAAAATTCAACAGAGGGGTTCGAGAGCAGATTGGAGAAGGTAGAAGAAAGGATCACAGAACTCCAAGACAAAACAATTGAAACTGTCCAGGTTGGGGAGCAGAGAGAAAAAACAATGGGGAAAAAAAAAAATGAAGAGTGCCTGAGAAACCTATACATTATACAGTGCCTGAGAACAGTGCCTGAGTCCCAGAAGAAGAGAGAGATAAGGGGAGATAAAATATTTGAAGAAATAATGGTAGAAAACTTCCCAAATATGATGTAAGATATGAATATACAAATCCAAGATGCTCAACAAACGATAAGGATGAGTCCAAACTGATCTACATTGAGACACACGATCAAATTTGTCCTATCCCAGTTTCAAGATTGAATCTTAAAAATAGCAAGAAAGAAGTGATGTGGCACATATAAGGAATCCTTAATAAGATTAATATTCAATTTCCCAACAGAAAACATGGAGCCAGAGTCAGTGAAAGAAACAAACTGTTATCTGAGAATAATATAACTGGCAAAGTTGTCCTTCAAAAATGAGGGAGAAATTAAGACATTTCTGGAAAAACAAAATCTAAGGGAGTTCATTATCACCAGGTCTGCCTTAGCAGATATGCTAAAGAGAGTTCTACCTGTGCAAAGGAAAGGACACTAGACAGTGTCTAAATGCTGGATGAAGAAATAAAGATCTCTAGTACAAGTAGCAATGTGGGTAAATATAAAAGCCAATACTATTGTGGTTTTGGTTTGTACTGCTGTCTTTTGTGTCTTATAAGGCTTAAAGTTCAAATGCATAAAAAACAAGTGTATAATTTCTGTTCCTGGGCACACAGTGCATAAAGATGTAATTTGTGACAAGAACAACATAAAAAGGAAGGATGGAGGGATACAGGCACTGCGTATGTATAGGCTAACTGCAGACAAGCTGGAATCAACACAAACTAAATTTTAATAGATTTAGTATGCTAAATATAAATCCTTATGGTAATATAAAGAAAATATCTAAAAAATCTACACAAAAGGAAGGATAACTGGTTCAAAATGGCTCATTAAAAAATAGCATCTAAACACAAAGGAAGGTGGTAATGGAAGAAAGAAGGGACAAAAACAGTGTAAGATTTACAAAAAAACAATGAGGAAAATGGCATGAGTAAATTTTGCATCATCAGTAATTCCCTTATATAAATGGATTAAACTCTCCAATCAAAAGGCAGAGATTGGCAGAATGGATGAAGAAGCATGACCCAATTATATGCTGTTTACAAGTGACTCACCTTAGATCCATAGTTACATATAGATTGAAAGTGAAAGGATGAAAAAATATTACATGCAAACAGTAATCATATGAGAGCAGGGGTGGCTGTATTTGCACCTAACAGCAGGGTGCCAAAATATATGAAGCAAAAATTGAGAGAATTGAAGGAAGAAATAGGTATTTCAACAGTAATAGTTGGAGATTTCAAAACACCACGTTCTGTTCTGGACAGAATATCTAAACAGAAGACCAATAAGGAAATAGAGGACCTGAAAAACACTATAAACCAACTAGATCTAACAGATACATATAGAACACTTCACTCAACAACAGCAAAATACATATTCTTTCCAAATGCACACAGATCATTCTCTAGGATAGACCATATGTGTTAGAGCACAAGAAAAGTCTCAATAAATTCAAAAATATTGAAATCATAAAAAGTAACCTCTGGGGGGAACTTCTAGGCAAGATGGCAGGGTAGAGAGCTCCAGGACTCAGTATTTCACCAAAACAACTAACAGGTAAGAACTGTCTGAAACAACTAATTTGAAACTCCAGAGGCCAGAAGAACACTATATAGCATCCAGAAAAGACTGGGGGAAGAGGTTGATAAATTCAGTAAAGAATTGTAAATTGCTCTCTGTGCACACAGTGGCTACTAGTGTCCGATCCCCACTTTCACGGAAGGCCACCATGGGGTCCAGTCTCTGGCTTGCTGCTAGTGTCAGAAAAAGTAATAAAAAGTCCTCTTCCCCAAGATCAGGGCAGGGCACAATCACTGATCACAGCTTTTGATTAGCCAGTTTGGATCACTGGGTACTGGCTCTGATGGCAGCTACTGTTTCAAGCCACCCCAGACAAAGGTGGTGGCAGCCATTGTTTCAACCTCACGCTGGACAAAGAAGGTAGGGATGGAGGTAGTAAAGTTTTAAATACACAGCACTTCCTCAAGGCTGCAGGGGACAGTTAGCCAAAGGCTTTATCTGCTAGGCAGGCAAATAACTATGGGGAGCCACCAAAGGCTTTGGGCGCCCTTCCTGATCCCTTTCCCAGGGCACTTTGGAGCCAATCTGCATCCCCTTGGTGGATCCCCGGCCCTGTTTTAAATGGGAAAAACTGACTTGGGAAAGTCCTCTCTGGAATGACCCTCCTCCCAGAATTTACCTTCCAGGCAAAAGCAGAGTGAGACAAGGACTATAAAAAAGCTATAGAGGTGGACAATATGGGATATAGGCCTGCCAGCTTCAAATACCCAGGAGAGGGAGGTCTGCCTCCTGGGAAACTAAAGAGACAAGTAAACTCCTGTAAATGGGAATTCCAAAACAACTAAGAAACAAAAACCCAGGACAAGGCAGAGACCTAGAAAGACAGAGAAAACCCTGCACACTGCATCTGCCCTGGGCAGACCTTCCTAATAGTAGGGCTGAAGCTCAAGAAAATCTCTGTCTTATCATCAGCGGTTACAAAACCAAGAAACAGACATTCCAGGGAGTAAACCCCAGAGTTAACATTTAAAAATATTAAAACGTACAGTGGGCGGGGCAAGATGGCGGCATAGAGACGAGTGGAAGCTAAGTAGTCCCCCTGGAACAACTACAAAAAACCAGAAACAACTAGTAAATAATCCAGAATAACTGCGGGGGGACAAACGAGACCATCCACTCATCATACACCAACCTGAATTGGGAGGAATGCCCGAGAACACAGCATAAAATCTGTAAATAAAACCTGCAGAACCAAGTCGTGAAACCCCCTCCCCCATAGACCGAGCTACGTGGTGCCGGAGAGAAGCTCTCTCCCAGCAAGCGAATACAGCTCAGCTGAGCTCCAACTGGGGTTTTAAGTAGCGAGTGTGAACTGCTTACTACAGGTACGCATTCCCAAAAAAACAGACAGAGGCTTTGGGTGACGACTGACCTGGGAGAGCCGGAGGGTCACCTTGGACTGGGTCTGAAGGGGACTATTTGTTTCTTTTTTGGCTCAGTGGAGAAAGCCCCAGTCGTTTTCAGTTTCCAGGGCTGTGACTCTGGGAAGGGTGGAGACAGCACAAGCAGAGAGAGAGACCATTGAAATGCTAATGACCTCCACCTGAGGGGTCTGTCACCTCTAGGAGGAAAGGGGTGGGGCCCTTTCCATTCAGAACCAGACCCCAGAGCCTGGGGGAACACGGCCACACCTCCTCATACCAGTCAAGAATTATAGGCTAACAGGTGTCACCTGCTGGGCAGAAAAGCATAGCGACCCGAGGCATCAAAGGGTGGAGCAATTTTCTAAGACACACCTGCAGGGAAACCAGATACTGAATATTTCTTCCCTCTGGGACCTAAGCCTGTTCTGGTCTGGGAAAACCTGATTTGGATAACCAAGGAAACCATGCCTAGACAACAGAAAATTACAACCTACACTAAGAAAAACAAAGTTATGGCCCAGTCAAAGGAACAAACGTACACTTCAACTGAGATACAGGAATTTAAACAACTAATGCTAAATCAATTCAAAAAGTTTAGAGAAGATATTGCAAAAGAGATAGAGGCTGTAAAGGAAGCACTGGTCATGTATACGGCAGAAATCAAAAGTTCAAAAAAACAACTAGTAGAATCTATGGAAATGAAAGGCACAACACAAGAGATGAAAGACACAATGGAAACATACAACAGCAGATCTCAAGAGGCAGAAGAAAACACTCAGGAACTGGAGAATAAAACGTACAGTGGGCAACAAAGGAGTACAAGAGAAACAAAGAAACAGGAAATAATGGCCCATCCAAAGGAAGAGGATACAAATAAAACACCAATGAAGAAGAGAATATGGACATTCCGAACAAGGCCTTTAAAAAATGATATTAAAAATGCTCAAGGAGATTAAGGAGAGTACAGAGAAACAGCAAAAGGATATTAGGAAAGCAACAAATGAACAATATGAGAGTCTAAGTAAAGAGATAGAAAATTTAAAAGGAACCAAACAGAACTCCTGGAGTTGAAGACCACAATAACTGAAATGAAAAATGCTCAGGAGGGTTTCAGGAACAGATTGGTGCTGGCAGAAGAAAGAATCAGTGAACTTGAAGACAAGACACTTGAAACGAGTCAGGCTGAGGAGCAGAAAGAAAAAAGAAACATTAAAAGCGAAAATACCTTAAGACAGCTGTGGGATACCATCAAGTGATCCAATGTATGTATTAAGGGAGTTAAATTGTACTTTGAAAGTTATCACCTTTCTGTATATATGTTATATTTCACAATAAGGAAATAATTGAAACTGTGTGTTCTGGTTTGCTACTGCTGCCATTTTGCAAAACACCAGCTTTTACAAAGGGGGTTTATTTGGTTACAAAGTTACAGTCTAAAGGCCATAAAATGTCCAAGGTAAGGCATCAACAACAAGGTACCTTCACTGAAGGATGACCACTGGTGTCCGGAAAACCTGTTAGCTCGGAAGTCACGTGGCTGGAGTCTGTTTGCTCCCAGGTTGCATTTCAAAGTGGCATTCTCCAAAATGTTGCTCTTGGGGGTGTTTTGTCCTATCTTAGCTGCAGCTCTCTCCAAAATGTCACTCTTAGCTGCTTGAGTTCCTTCTGTTTCTCAGCTTTTTATATGGCTCCAGTGATTTAATTCAGACCCTACCCTCAATGGGTGGCGGAACACCTCCATGGAAATTATCCAATCAAAGGTCTTGCCCACAGTTGATTGGGTCACATCTCCATGGAAACACTGAATCAATGGGTTCCAACCTAATCAACACTAATATGTCTGCCTCTACAAGACTGCATCAAAGAGCATGGTGTTTTGGGGGACATAATACATCCAAACTGGCACACTGTGGAACTGTAACCCATAACATTCTTTGAAATTTTCTAACTACTTGTTAAATCATACTTTGAAAATTATCACTGTTCTGTATATATGTTACATTTCACAATAAAAAATGTAAAAAAAAATAAAATGGAGAGATTAAGATATTCTCAGATAAACAAAAGCTGAAGGAGTTTATCACCACTAGACCTGCCCTACAAGCAATGCTAAAGGGAGTTCATCAGACTGAAAGGCAAGGACACTAAACAGTGGTTCAAAGCAGCATAAAGAAATAAAGACCTGAAAGTTTCTCTCTAGGATCAGGAACATGATAAAGGATGCCCAATGTCACCGCTGTCATTCAACATTGTACTGGAAGTTCTTATCGAGAAAAAGAAATAAAAGGCCTACAAATTGGAAAGGAAGAAGTAAAACTTCCCCTGTTTGCAGAAGATATGATCCTATATACAGATAATCCTGAAAAAATCCATAACAGAGCTCCTGGAGCTAATAAATGAGTTCAGCAAAGTGGCAGGGCTTTAAGTATGGAACTACCATTTGATGCAGCAATCCCATTACTAGGAATATACCCCAAAGAACTGAAAGCAGGGACATAAACAGATATTTTCACACTGATGCTGATAGCAGTATTATTCATAATTGCCAAAAGATGGAAGCAACCCAAGTGTCCATCAATCAATGAATAGATAAATCAAATGTAAAATATACATATATTGGAATATTATTCAGCCATACAAAGGAATGAAGTCCTGCTACATGCGACAACATGAATGAATCTTGAAGACATATGTTGAGTGAAATAAGCCAGACACAAAAGGACAAATATTGTATGAGCTCACTGATTTGAAACAAGTAGAATAAGCAAATTCATCGAGTCAGAATCTAGAAAATGGGTTACCAGGGGATGGGATGGGGATAGGGAATGGGAAGCTAAGGTTTAAAATGAACATGGTTCCTTTTAGGAACAATAGAAATGTTTTGGTAATGGATGGTGGTGATGGTTGCACAAAATTATGAACTTAATTAAACTCACTGAAATATATATCTGAATATGATTAAAAGGGGGAATGTTAGATTGAATATACAGTAACAGAATGAAATTTTTTAAAATCCATTAAATTACACTACACAGTGAACCCTAATTTAAACCATAGACTTTAATTAATAGCACAATTATAAAAATGTGCTATCATCAATTGTAACAAATGTTCCACACCAATGCAAGATGTGGTGGTAGGGTGGTATATGGGAAGCCTGTATTTTATGCATGATTGCTCTGTAAACTCACAACTTCTCAAATAAAGAAAAAAAGGGTAAAAAAAAGGAAATGTAGCCTCTGTTACCACAATGAAGTTAGAAATCAATAACAGAAGAAAAACTGGAAAATTTATGAATATGTGGAAATTAAACAACCAATGGATTAAAGAAATTATGAGGGAAATCAGAAAATACTTAGAGACAAATGAAAACAAAGACACAATATGTATTACAAATATTATGGGATGCAGTGAAGGCAATGCTAACAAGCAAATGTATAGCTATGAAAACCTATAACTAAAAAAAAAAAGATCTCAAATTAATAACCTAACTTTACCTCTTGAAGAACTAGAAAAACAAGAGCAAAGTAAACATAAAGTTAGCAGAAGAAAGGAAATAAGATTAGAGACAGGAGAAATGATATAAGGAATAGAAAAACAATTGAAAGAATAAGCAAAATACAAGTTAGTGCTTTGATAAAAATCAATAAAATTGATAAACCTTTGGCTAGATTGGCAAAGGAAAAGAGAAAAGATGCAAATTATAAGAGACTATTATAGCTGTGTGCCAACAAAGTAATTAAGAAGAAATGGAAAAATCGCTAGAAATACATCAATTACTCAAATTGATACAAGTAGAAATAGTAAACATTAACAAAACTATAACAAGTACAGAGATCAAATAAATAATCAAAAACCTTCCACCAAAGAAAGGTACAGGACCAAATGGCTTCACTAGTGAATTCTACCAAACATTTCAAGGAGAATTAACACCAATCCTGCTCAAACTCTTCCAAAGCATTCAAGAGGAAGGGATACTTCCTAATTCATTCCATGAAGCAATCATTACCGTGATACCAAGGTGGGAGAGGGGGAAGGGGGGAAGAGAGAGAAAGAGAGAGAGAGAGAGAGAGAGAGAGAGAGAGAGAGAGAGAGATTCTATACTACGACCAAGTGGGATTCATTCCAGGAATACAAGGATGGTTCAACATACAAAAATCAATCAATGTAATATATAATACACTACATAAATAGAATGGAGGGAAAAAAACACATGATTCTCTCAATAGATGCTGAAAAGGCATTCGACAAAATCCAGCACCCTTTCTTGATAAAAATACTCAGAAAAGTAGGAATAGAAGGGAACTTTCTCAACATGATAAAGGGCCTGTGCCATTTGAAAGCTTTTATGGACCCCAGAAGAGCCATGATCTTTTAATCCAATCTTGTGGGGTGAGATCTTTTGATTGAATGCTTCCATGGAGATGTGACCAACCCAACTGTGGGCAAGAACTTTTGATAAGATTATTTCCATGGAGATGTGACCCCGCCCCTACAGGGTGAGTCTTAATTAGATCACTGGAGTCCTTAATAGAGCTGAGAGCCCACACAGACCCAGACACTTCAAAATGCTGGGAGATGCAGGCAGAAGGACTTTTGGAGATGCTAAGCTAAGAGATGAAGCCTAGAGTTTGCCCTGGAGAAGCCAAGAGAGGACCCCCAGATGTTTAGAGAGGAACACCCTGGGGAAAAAAAAGCAACGATGCACAGGGGCTGAGAGGGAGAAACTAAGAGAGACAGAAATCCAGAGACCTTTTGGAGAAAGCCATTTTCAAACCAGAACCCAGGAGCAAAGGACCAGCCACATGCCTTCCCAGTGGACAGAAGTTTTCCGGATGCCATCGGCCTTTCTTCAGTGAAGGTAACCTCTTGCTGATGCCTTAGTTTGGACACTTTTATGGCCCTAGAACTGTAAATTTGTAACCTAATAAATCCCCTTTATAAAAGTCAATCCGAGAATGAAAATGCCTCAGGAGAAGCAAGAAAGATCCACAGCAACTGAGACAGCATCACTGAAAACAAAACCTGGAGAGAAGGACCAGCAGATATCTATATGTGCCTTTCCATGTGACAGAGGAACCCCAGATTCCAACAGCCTTTCCTCAGAGAAGATGTAGCTGATATCTACAACCAGTTGACTTTAAGTAAAGATTATCTTCAATAATCCCATCCAATTTGTTGAAGATCCCAAAAGCATAACCAAGATTTCCTTGAAGAAGATATTCTGCCTCAAGACTGCAAGAACAGCTCCTGCCCAAGGGTTTCCAGCTTGCTGAACTGCACTACAGGTTTTGAACTTGCCAGCCCCAAAATTGCATAAGTTAATTCCTTGAAATAAAATTTATGAGTGTGTGCACACATGTATATAATATGCACATATACATATATGCACATGTATACTTAAACATAATATTTATGTGTGTGTGGGTGTGTAGCTTACTGGTTGTGTTTCTCTGGAGAACCCTGACTTCATGAGCCACTGGCAGCAGAAGAGAGGAAGAAATGTGCAGGATATGTTTGGCTGGAATATGGTTCTTCTAAGAGAAACTGTGGGAATTAAGACTCCAAAGATAGTTCAGTACCACACTGTGGAAAGCCCTACATGCAAAGTGGAAATGTCATTGAATGATTTCCATTATCGGACAGGGCTTTAGGAATATGTACCTCATCATATTTCATACTGTGAATTGTTAGACTGTATCTTAGGTTAACAGTGGCAATGGAATGGAAGGAAAATTAGTAGGACTTGTCAATTAATTGATAGAGAATGTTTGAAAGTAAAAAGAAGAATAAAGTGAAAAATTTTCCTGTGTGGATGATTACCATGTTCATAAACAGCAAACTCAGGAAGAAGTAGTTTTGCAGGGAAAGGCTAATGTCCGATTGCTAAGTTAACAAAGAGGTTTTCATTGGATTTTTGAAGATCTGTGCAATATTAGTAACTTCTTAGACAATAGAAAAAGGGAAAAACTGAATCATGTTAATAATTTTAAAAGTTCAAGTAATGAAGGTATCCTTAGAACCTAAAGATACAATCAAATTTGAGTTCTTTTATATTTGTTATTTGCTTTTTTTACAACATAAATTGAGATTGTGTGGTGAGATCACTGATTTTTTTTTCATTTTTATGACTGAAAATTATACAAAATTACACTATTTCTTTGAGAAATGCAAATTCTACAAAAGAATTATTTGAAGTCAAATGGTAATTTATTTCTTAAAGCTTATATCCATGTGTAAATATTCTTGTCTAATAATTTATTTAAAAATAATAAAATTAACATTTTCATGTTGAAATATGTTGGACAAGTAACAACTATAGCTAAAATACATTATAAAACATTATTAAATGTTTAAAATATACATAGCTCAGCTGTAGTTTTAAAGATCTGTTTCCCCTTACTTTTTTTTTATCTTTTTTTTCCTTGTTTTTCTTTTTTTTTTTTTAACTTTCCCTTCTTTTTTAAATCAACTGTATGGAAAAAAAGTTAAAAAGAAAACAAACATACAATAAAAGAACATTTCAAAGAGACCATAACAAGGGAGTAAGAAAAAGACAACTAACCTAAGATAACTGCTTAACTTCCAACATGTTCCTACTTTACCCCAAGAAAGTTACCTAATATAGCAACATTTCTGTGAACTTGCTCCTACTATATCCATCAGAAATTAACAGACCACAGTCGTTCCTGGGCATCCCCAGAACGTTAAATAGCTTATCTGTTCTTCTTGGATTATTGTTCCCCCTTCCTTAATTGCTCTCTATTGCTAGTTCCCCTACATTCTACATCATAAACCATTTGTTTTACATTTTTCAAAGTTCACATTAGTGGTAGCATATAATATTTCTCTTTCTGTGCCTGGCTTATTTCGCTCAGCATTATGTCTTCAAGGTTCATCCATGTTGTCATATGTTTCACGAGATCCTTCCTTCTTACTGCCGCGTAGTATTCCATCGTGTGTATATACCACATTTTATTTATCCACTCATCTGTTGAAGGACATTTGGGTTGTTTCCATCTCTTGGCAATTGTGAATAATGCTGCTATGAACATTGGCGTGCAGATATCTGTTCGTGTCACTGCTTTCCGATCTTCCGGGTATATACCAAGAAGTGCAATCGCTGGATCGAATGGTAACTCTATATCTAGTTTTCTAAGGAACTGCCAGACTGACTTCCAGAGTGGCTGAACCATTATACAGTCCCACCAACAGTGAATAAGAGTTCCAATTTCTCATTTTCCATTCTGTCATCTTCGAGGTCACTGATTCGTTGTTCAACTTCCTCTAGTCTTGTACTATGAGTGTCCAGAATCTTTTTAATTTGGTCAACAGTTTCTTTAATTTCCGTAAGATCATCCATTTTTTTATTTAGTCTTGCAATGTCTTCTTTATGCTCTTCTAGGGTCTTCTTGATTTCCTTTGTCTCCCGTACTATGGTCTCATTGTTCATCTTTAGTTCTTTGTGTAGCTGCTCTAGGTGCTGTGTCTCTTCTGATATTTTGATTTGGGTGCTTGGGCTTGGGTTATCCATATCGTCTGGTTTTTTCATATGCTTTATAATTTTCTGTTGTTTTTGGCCTCTTGGCATTTGCTGAACTTGATAGGGTTCTTTTAGGGTTTGTAGACCAATTGAAGTCCTTATCTCTAATTTATCAGATCTACAGCTTCGTGGAGTACACTTTCTCTAACTAACCAGCAGGTGGTGTCCACGAGCCACCTGTTCTCCACAAGCCAGTTCTCCCCTGCTTAGCCTTTTTGGTGAGTGGGGGAGTGAGTCTTGTGGGGTCCAATTGGTGTACCTAGCTTGCGTGTGTAGTTGGTGTTGCCTGCCCTGTGTATGGGGCGTGTTTCTGGGCGGTCAGGGAGGGGGGGGTGGCTCTAACAATCAAATCTCCCTGGTGATCCTAGAGTTTTAAAGCTGCTGCAATAGTCTAATCCTTCGGTTCAGTCCTGCCACAGTTTGTCTCTGCCACTGACCCACAAGTCCTTGGTATTGGCGTATGGCTCCTGAGACTTGCAAGTGGGCCCCTCTTCCAGGCCGTGCACCCCGGGTCCTCTGTTGAGGGATGACTGTGCTATGTCACAGGTGAGTGCCGTCCCCCCAGGGCAGTTCTGGGCTGCTGGGCTGTGTAGGGAGGCTCCCAGTCTGCTCTCCCCTTACTTTTCTAAGTGTTTGTGGTATATGTGGATTTAATACTATTATTTGTAACTGATAGGAATGTTTATACAAATTTCCATTCTTTCCCAATACATTACCAAATATGAATCCCTACTGAAAACCTTCTAAGACCCAGACCAATTAAGGAAGAGAGAATGATTAAGAGCAGAAATCATATGAAGCAGTACCTAAGAAAAATCTGTGTTCTCTAATGTAAGGAGTTTCATTTGATTCTATTCCTCCATGGAGCAGAATTCAGAGAATTCTCAATGGTTTTAAGGTAATAAACTTTGGCAAATATTTTTCCCTATTATTCCCAAATAATTAAGAGGTTAAAAAATTGATATTAAAATAAAAGGGTTGAATTTATTCTCTTTATTTGATGTTTCTATTAGTAATACTTCAATTTAATTAGAAACCATCTCTTTTAGATCTCGAATTATATGCTGTAATGTTTATCAGGAAAAATGTAAATTTCATTAGAAGACATAATGAAGCAATGTATTCAATTAATCTCTAAGTACTATGTGGTGCATACATGTACTCATAGCATTGTCATATACTCTAATGACTATAAATTTTATAATTATGTCATCCAAAACTAATTACAAAAATGAGCCACAATGTTAGTCATGTTTCTATTTTTGTGGGAAATTAAATAATACAGAACAAATTCTAAAAAAGGTAGAAAGCAAATCTTAGTCTTCACATATTTATCTTTGTTTTGCATATTCCACCTCCTTTATTCGTATTCACCTGTAAAACTGTTTTGGAACACTCCTCTTCCTCTCAGAACCTGTCTATTCTCTAGACACAAAGATTTTGTATATTTTGTATATATTGTTAGTTGTCCTAAAGTAATATGAAGTTCCCATGTGCATTTTCAGGAGGCAAGTGATTGTTACTACATATACTTTTCACAGTATTTCAAGTAATGTGTTCCTTAAGTGTGTTTGAACAAAATAATGACAAATGTATTTGAATGTGATGTAGAAAATATTTTAATGGAAATTCGGGGAATAATCAGACAATTTTCTGATAAACCTATTTAACAGATAGTACTTGTTATGTGTTAGAAGTGTTCTAAATGTTTTGTAGATATTAAATCCTCATTAAAAAAAACTTTGGGATAAGTGCTGTTACTATCGACATTTTACAAATAAAATTGAGGCACAGAAATGATAAGTAATTTTCTCAAGATAACACAGGAAGTGTGTGGACATGCCAGGATTTCAGCCCAGGCAGTTTCAGTTCATTCACACTCTTAATTCCAATACTGTGCTGCCTTTCCAGTGAACTGCCTTCTTTTTTCACACTTCTTTCAGTGTTTCCATCAAAATTAGTAGATGGAAAACTCAACATAATCATTTTTTTTTATTTTTCCCCTTCTTTATCCTTAATACTTCTTTTTTTCAATATTTCTCAAACTTTTCATATAATTTATGAAAATGTATAACAAATTGGCTTCAGGATAGAAAACAGCTTTTTCTCAGTTACCCTTCTTTCACCAGTATATTGACCACTAAGATTCTTGTTTTTTTAAACAGCTTTATTAAAATATAATAGACATATACACTAAACTGAATATAAGTGAAGGCTACAATTTCATGAGTTTTGACTTATGCATAACTTATGAAACCATCACTACAATCAAGATAATGAACTTACGTATCATTCAAAAAGTTTCCTTATTCCCCTTGGCTATCTATTGCTTCCCACCTCTCCTATTCTACAGGCAATAACTTATCTGCTTTCTGTAACTATAGAATTGTTTGCATTTTCTGGAATTTTATAAAAATGGAGTCATAAATCATGTTTTTTCTGGCTTCTTTTACTCAATATAATTACTCTGATATTCATCTATATTTTTGCATTTATCAATAGTTCATTTCTTTTTATTGCAGAGTAGTATTCCATTATACGAATGTACCACAATTTGTTTATCCATTCACCAGCTGATGGACATTTGGGTTCTTTCCAGTTCTGGCCTATTACAAATAAAATTGCTAATATGTTTATTCATGCACCAGTCTTTGAATGGACATATACTTTTATTTCTCTTACATAAATATGTAGGAGTAGAATAGCTAAGGTCAGATGATAGGAATGTGTCTAAGTACATAAGAAAGTGCCACTGTTTTCCAAAATGGCTGTACTGTTTCACTTTCCCACCAGGAGTATATAAGACTTTCACTGCCTCCACAATCTTGCCAACAAGGGTGATTCTATTATGTGAGTAGAGGTAAATGATTGTGGCTTTCATTTGCATTTCCTGATAGCTCATGATGTTCAGCCTCTTTCCATGTGAATATCTGCCACTCATAAATCGTCTTTAGTGAAGCATGTATTCCAATCACTGTCCCAGTTCCTCAACATTCTTATTAACATTTGGTATGGTCACTCTTTTTAACTTTAGGCATTCTAATACATGTGTATTGGCAACCCACTATGATTTCATTTTGCATTTCCCTAATAATCTATTCAAGTGTGTATTTTATCTTCTTTGGTGAAATGTCTGTTCTAATATTTTGCCCTTTTTAAAATTATGTTGTATGCTTTTTATTACTTGCATTTTGAGAGTAGTTTATGTATTACGGATTCAAGTTCAATGTTAATATGTAATTTGCATATATTTTCTCCCAGTCTGTGGCCTGCCTTTTCATTCTCTTGAGAGTGAATTTTAGGCAGCAGAAGTTCTGAATTTTGATAAAGTTATTTATCATGTTTTTCATATTTCTCATAGATTGTGCTTTTGTTGTCATATGTAATTGCATTAGTTTCCTATTGCTGCTGTAACAAATTATCACAAACTTGATGCTTTATAACAATACAAATGTATTATCTTGCAGTTCTGGGTGTCAGAATTCCAAAATGGGTATTACTGGGCTAAAATCAAGGTAGTGGCAAGGCTGCATCCTTCCTGGAGGCTCTAGGAAAGAATCTGTTTTCTTCCCTTTTCTAGCTTCTAAAAGCTCCCTGCATTCCTTGGCTCATGGACTCCTTCCATCTTCACAGTCAGCAATTTCTCACATCACATCACTCTGACTCTGACTCTGACTCTTTTTCTCCTACCTCCACAATGAAGGACCCTTGTGACTACATTGGGCTCACACACAAAATCCAAGATAGTATCACTATTAAAGGGTCAGCTGATTAGGAACCTTAATTCTATGTTACCTAATTCTGCTTTGCCATGTAACGTATTTGCAGGTACCAGGGATTAGGGCTTGGACTTTGTTTAAGGGGAATGGGCATTATTCTGCCTACCACACTAATAAATCTTTACACAAGCTTTTTCTAGAAGTTCTAAAGGTTTAGATTTTACATTTAGAGTTATGATATATTTAATTTAATTTTGTAATATGTGTGAGGTAAAATTCAAAGTTTGTTTTTAAAAATGGATATTCAATTGTTTTAGCATGATTTTTTATAAAGATTGTCATTACTCCACTACATGTACTTTGGACCATTGCCAAAAATCAACCTGTGGAAAGATGGAAGCAATCCAAGAGTCCATCAACAGCTGAACAGATAACCAAAATGTTGTATATATACTAGGCAGAATATTATTCAGCCATAAAAATGAATAGAATTTTGAAGCATGTTACAACATGGATGAACCATGATGGAATCATGTTGCGTGAAATAAGCCAGACACATAAAGAGAAATATTGTATGACTTTGTTTATATAAAATATCTAGAAGAAGCAAACTTTATAGAGACAAATAGTAATTAATAGATTACCAGGGGCCAGGGCTGGGAGGGTGGGGTTGGAAGAGGGAGTTATAGCTTAATGAATAAAGAGTTTCTGTTTGAGATGATGCAAAAGTAGGGGTAATGTATATCAGCAATGATAAAACAACACTGTGAATGTAATTAACATGTGAATTGAACACTAGCAAGTAGTTAAAATGTGAAAATTTTTGTTGTATAGTTGCTGCTACAATAAAAAGTTTAAAAATTAAAAAAAAAGTCAATCCATTTTTGGTATTTTGCATAACATCGGCTTTAGCAAATCAGAACAGGGCCATTTATGAAAAACCCACAGCTAACATTATACTCAATGGTGAAAGACTTAAAGCTTCTTCTCCCTAAGATCAGCAATGAGACGACGATGCCCACTTTTACCACTACTATTTAAAATTGTACTAGAAGTTCTTGGAAAGAGAAATAAAAGGTATGCAAATAGGAAAGGAAGAAGTGAAACTATCTCTATTTGCAGATGACAAGATCTTATATATAGAAAACCCAAAGAATCTACAAGAAAACTTAGAGCCAATCAATGGATTCAACAAAGTGGTAGGGTACAAGACCAATACATGGAAAACAATTGTGTTCCTCTACACTAGCAATGAATGATCTGAAGAGGAAATTAAGAAAATAATTCCACTTACAATAGCACTAAAAGATAAAATAACCAAGAATAAATTTAAGGATACAAAAGAAGTATACTAAAAACCATAGAACACTGCTGAAAGAAACTTAACAAGACCTAAATAAATGCTTAGATATCTCATGTTCACAGACTGGAAGAGTTATGACAATATTATCCAAAACAATAAACCGATTAATGGAATCACTACTAAAATTCCAGCAGTCTTTTTTGAAGAAATGGAAAAACTAATCCACAAATTTATATGGAACCGAAAGGGGCCCTGAACAGCCAAAATAATCTTGAAAAAAGAACAGGATTGGAGGACTCACACTTCCCAATTTCAAAGTGTATTACAAATGACAGTAATCAAAACAGTGTGGTACTGGCATAAGGACAGACATATAGACCAATGGAATAGAATTGATAGTTCAGAAATTAATCCACACATCTATAATCAATTCGTTTTTGACAAGCGTGCCAAGTCCACTCAATGGGAAAAGAGCAGTCACTTCAACAAATGGTGCTAGGAAAACAAAATATCTAAATGCAAAAGAATGAAAGTGAACCTCTACCTCACACCATACACAAAAATTAACTCCATATGGATCAACAACCTAAATATAAGAGCTAAAACCATAAAATTCTTAAAAGAAAACATAAAGGAAAATCTGAGGACCTTGTACTTAGGTAATGGATTCTTAGATATGACATCCAAAGCATAAGCAGCAAAAGAAAAAATAGATAAATTGAATTTCACCAAAATTTAAAACCTTTGCCCATCAAAGGACATTATCAAGAAAGTAGAGAGACAACTTACAGAATGGGAGAATATATTTGGAAACCATATATTTGATAAGGGTTTAATGTCCAGAATATATAAAGAACTCCAACAAATCAACAACAAAAAGACAAACAATCCAATTACAAAATGGGCAAAGGCCTTGAAAAGGCATTTCTCCAAAGAAGATACACAAATGATCAATAAGTATAGGAAAAGATACTGAACTTCATTTGCCATTAGGGAAATACAAATCAAAGCCACAATGAAATACCACCTCACAAACTCTAGAAAGGCTATTATTAAAAACAACAGCAACTATAAGGAGGAGGCAGGGACTTATGGAAGATGGCAGTTAGGAGAGACAGGGCAAAAAACACCTCCGTGAAAAATACTAGATAGAAGCCAGAAAGTGACCCAGAACACCAGATCCAGCGATGCACCACCTGGACAAGGTCTGCTAAATCCACAGGGACCATGCAATTGGTGAAACCGGGAGTCTGCGTTCTGAAACGAGTGAGTAAGCCTGCTGAATATCCGGCAGCCACGCTGTGGTGTGGGGAAACCGTGGGCTGGCATTTGGAGTCAGACTAGTTCTTTTTTAAAAAACCCACAAGTGGAAACAAGAAGACAATAGAAGAATATCTTCATAGGGTCACAAGAAAATAATGGCCAATTTGGAATTCTATACCAGTGACAATATCTTTCAAAAATGAAGGGGGGGAGGCATTTCAAAGCAAATAGAAATTTAGAGAATGTATCACCAGTCACACTAAAACAAATATTACAGAGCTCTCCTGGAAAAGGAAAATAATTCCAGATAGAAGTCTGAAGTTGCTGGAAGGAATAAAAAGCAATGGACTCTTTGTGCTCGGCTGCCACGTGAGGCGGGGCGGGTGAATACGTGCGCGCGCGCGTGAGCCCTTGCGTGCGCGCGCGGACCGACCCCGCCCCGCCCCGCCCCGGTGCTGGTCGGCGCGGCACCGTTCGGATCCGACAAAGGCCGGCGCGCGGCGGCCGGCGCCGGGTGGTGTTTGCGGGGCGGGGGCGGCCCTGCCGGGCGCGTGTCGAGGGGCTCGGTTGGCTTTGACTGCGGATCCGAGGCCTGTGGGGAATTTGACAGAGTGGAGCCACGGGAACTTCCTTCTGAAGAAAAATGTAAGAGCTGGTAAAGGGAGAGCTGCAGCATTCAGCAGGAGCTGCCAAGAATCCCAATATGAGATCCACTTTATCCTCACCCTATTAGCAAGTAAAGCAATGGAAGCTCAGAAGGCAGGAAAGGAAGAAACCAAGAAGCAATAATACATGTCCTGGTTCACTAGAAATAACCCTGCTCACGTGGTATAAGAAAGAAGGTCCTGGAGCCAGGAATTTAATCCCAATGGAGAAGACCTAGTCAGGACCTCACTCCGGAACGTTGAGGCCAAGCAGGAAGAGACATAAGATAGAACAGATTTCAGATTTGCTGATCATCTCCCAGGGAAAACAGAAAATGAATACATTACAGGAGTCATTATCATTTGAAGATTTGTCTGTGGACTTCACCCAGAAGGAATGGCAGCTACTGGACCCCTATCAGAAAGACTTATACAAGGATGTCATGTTGGAGAACTATAGCAGCCTCGTATCACTGGGGTATGAAGTTATGAAACCAGATGTGATCTTCAAGTTGGAGCATGGAGAAGAGCCATGGATAAGAGATGGAGAATTCCCAAGTTCAGACTTTCCAGAAGAAATCTGGCAAGTAGATGGTCACATGGTGTGGCACCAGGATAACCAAGGCACGCTTAAAAATATGAAAAGAGTTCACGAATGTGATGCAGTTGGGAAAAAAATCAATCTGAGTATGAACTTTGTTCCTTTAAGGAAAGCAAGCAAGGAAGGTGGCTTAGATGGAATAATTTTAAAGCATCATTTAGATTTGGTTATTCCAAAAGCAGATTATGAAAAACCAAAACCAGATGACTTTAATGTATTTGATAAATTATTTCTCCATACCAAGCCTGAAGAAACTGATACATGGTTAAAATACTATGAATGTGATAAATATGACAAAGTTATCTACAAGAAGTCACAGATTGTTATATATCACAGAACCCGTTTAGGGGAGAAACTGTATGAATGCAGTGAATGTAGGAAACGCTTCAACAAGAAATCAAGTCTCATGAAACATCAAAGCAGGCATATAAGAGAAATAGCCTTTGGCTGTGGTAACTGTGGCAAAACATTTCCCCAGAAGTCACAGTTTATTACACATCATAGAACTCATACAGGAGAGAAACCCTATGACTGTAGCCAATGTGGTAAAGCCTTCTCCCAAAAGTCACAGCTTACATCCCATAAGAGGACACATACAGGAGAGAAACCCTATGAATGTGGTGAATGTGGGAAAGCCTTTTCCCGGAAATCACATCTTATATCACATTGGAGGACACACACAGGAGAAAAACCTTATGAGTGCAGTGATTGTGGAAGAGCCTTCAGTGAAAAGTCAAATCTTATTAATCATCAGAGAATTCATACAGGAGAGAAACCTTTTGAATGTAGGGAATGTGGGAAAGCTTTCAGCAGGAAGTCACAACTCATTACACACCATAGGACACACACAGGAACAAAACCGTATGGATGTAGTGATTGTCGAAAAGCCTTCTTTGAGAAGTCAGAGCTCAGTAGACATCAGACAATTCATACTGGAGAGAAACCGTATGGATGCAGTGAGTGTGGGAAAGCATTTAGAGAGAGATCGAGTCTCAGTAATCATCAGAGAACCCATACAGGAGAGAAACCCCATGGATGCATTCAGTGTGGGAAAGCCTTCTCTCAGAAATCACATCTTATATCGCATTATATGACGCACACAGGAGAGAAACCTTTTGTATGCAGTAAATGTGGGAAAGCCTTCAGCAGGAAATCCCAGCTCGTTAGGCATCAGAGAACTCACACTGGAGAAAAGCCCTATGAATGCAGTGAATGTGGGAAAGCTTTCAGTGAAAAATTAAGCCTCACTAATCATCAGAGAATTCATACAGGAGAAAAACCTTACGTATGTACTGAATGTGGGAAGGCCTTTTGTCAGAAGTCACATCTCATATCACATCAGAGGACTCACACAGGAGAGAAACCCTATGAATGCAGTGAGTGTGGGAAAGCCTTTGGTGAGAAGTCAAGTCTTGCCACTCATCAAAGAACTCATACAGGAGAAAAACCCTATGAATGTAGGGACTGTGAAAAAGCCTTCTCTCAGAAATCACAACTCAATACTCACCAGAGAATTCACACAGGGGAGAAACCTTATGTATGCAGTCTTTGTAGGAAAGCTTTCTTTGAGAAATCAGAGCTAATTAGACATCAGAGAACCCATACAGGGGAAAAACCTTATGAATGCAATGAATGTAGAAAAGCCTTCAGGGAGAAGTCAAGTCTCATTAATCATCACAGAATACATACAGGAGAGAAACCCTTTGAATGCAGTGAATGTGGCAAAGCCTTCTCTCGGAAGTCACACCTCATACCACATCAGAGGACACATACAGGTGAGAAACCCTATGGATGCAGTGAATGTAAGAAGGCCTTTTCTCAGAAGTCACAGCTTGTTAACCATCAGAGAATTCATACAGGAGAGAAACCTTTTCAGTGTAATGAGTGTATGAAGGCCTTTTCCCAGAAGTCACAGCTCATTAATCATCAGAGAACTCATAGAGTAAAGAAGTCCTAGGAATGCAAGTAATATGAATGTTTTGCAGATCATATGTCGTATTTCAGAAAAGGCAGTTATGGTCAGTCTTTCAGATAATAGTCACTTGAGCTTACATATCAGAGAACTCTTTTACTGTAGGAACTCTATAAATGAAGTTGTTTGGGCAAAACTTTCAGCCGATAAACATACATAAATATTAGAACTTGTAGAGTGAATCGAGGGATGCAGTGGATTTCAAAAACCTTTTAAACCATAGTCAAACCTTCTACCTTACAAAATTCACAGCTAACAGAAATAAAGCCATCCAGAAGTCAAATCTCATTAGCATTGGAAAAATTCCCACTGAGGGTACTTCCCAGTGCTGGGAATGAGGGAAAACCCCATGAATGCAGCAACTGAGGGAAAGTTTTTATCAAGAAATGATAGTTCATTGTACTTAAGAACATGCCCTCAGGAATAAAATTCTACAAAAATACTAAGTATAGGATAATCTTCAGCAAGTAATCCAGTTATATTACATATTGAGGAATTCATATTGTAGAGAAACCTAACAATTTAAAAACATTGTAAACATCCTTTAGATATAATGCTATAAGGGGAGCCATCCACTCTTTATAAACATGGGTACCAAAAGTACCCAATTCTAAATGGTTGATACATGTTCTCTCTGAAGTATGAAGTTTGTTAAAATATGGAATAAATTGAATCATTGTAACAAAAAAAAAAAAAAAAAAAAAAAAGCAATGGAAGGGATAAATATGTGGATAAATATAAATAGATATTGACTATATAAAAACATTATGTCTTATGATGTTATAAATACACATGAAAATGACTGCACATAAGTCAGGAAGGTGGTAAATAAAGTCTATGGATTTTCCAGCAATTGGTAAGAGTGCTTAATAAACCAATGATAATATAATTTCTAGGATAACCATTAAAAGAACAGGGAAAAAATGTATAACTAATTTGCTACCAGAGGGGGAAATGGAATTTTTAAATAGTCAAAATATCAAAAGAAGAGAAGAAAGGAAAGAACAGGCAAAACGAGTAGAAATAAAATAATAAGATGAATGATTTAAACCCAAATACATCAGTAATTATGTCAAAATGGAAACAGGGTAAAGTTTCCAATTGAAAGGCCAGTTTGTGTTTAAAAACCTACTATGATGCTTAAAAGAAATACAATTTAAATATAAAGACACAGAAAGTTTGAAGATAAAATAGGAAAAATATATCATTCAATCATTAACAAAATAAAGTATGTTAATATCAAGTAAAGTATACGTTAAGGCAAAAATCATTGTTAGGTGTCTCAGATTCCCAATCACTAGAAGAAATGGATTGCCTCCAACAATGGGAATTCATTGGCTCATGATTTTGAGGCTAGGAGAAGTCCAAAACTGAGGCATCAGCAAGACTATGGTTTCTCCCCCAGAGACTGGTATTCTAGGCTGGCCGCCAGTGATCCCTGGTCCTTGACTTTTCTGTCAAGTGGAAATGCATATGGCGATGTCTTCTTTCTCCTCCTGGTTCTGTTGACTTCCAGTGTCTTTCCATGGCTCGCTCTCTCTTTGCCTGAATTTCCTTCTACTTATAAAGGATCCCATAATCAGGATTAAAATCCAACCTGATTCAGTTGGGCCACACCTTAACTGAAGTCACAACCTCAAAAGATCCTACTTACAACGGGTCCACACCTACCACAAGGCAGACCAGGACCAAGAATGTGTCCAAACTCAGGTACACAGTTTGATCCACCCCATTAGGAACAGAGACATTTTGCAACTATAAAAGGTTAAATTCACCAGAAATATATAACAATTCTAAACGTGTATGCAACTAATAGCATAGCTACAATATTTAAAGCAAAAATTAACAGAACTACATGGAAACATTACGAAACCTACAATCATAGAGGCCGATTTTAACACATCTCTGTCAGTATCTGATAAAACAAGCAGATTTGTAAAAACATCAGTAGATACAGATTTGAACACAATAAAAAATTTTACTTACTGTATACAAATAGAATTCTACAACCATGATCTGCAGACTATACATTATTTTCAAGTGTACAGGGACCATTTCCTAGAATTCACTGAAAATGATAGAAGTAGAATGATGGTGATCTGGGACGTGGGGTTGGGGGTGGAGGGGGGAGATTGGCATTGACTGGAAAGGGGCACAAGGGAGCCTTCTAGGATGCTGCAAATGTTCCAGATCTTGATGTGAATGGTAGTTACAGGTTTGTAGACATATGTAAAAATTTATCAAACTATATACTTAATACTAGGGTAAATATAATTTTATTAGTCAGGGTTCTTTAGGGAAACAGAACCAACAAGAGATATCTGTAAACATGAAGCTTTATAAAATTGTCTCACACAACTGTGGAGATGCACGAGTCCAAATTCCATAGGGCAGGCTGGAAGCTGGCAACTCCAATGAAAGTTTTCAATGAATTCCCCAGGAGAGGCTGGCTGGCTAAAGGAGAGATGGAAATTCTCTCTTCTGACTGCTGAAGTCATCATCTTTCCTTTTAAAGACTTCAACTGCAATCAACTTATTGATGACTTAGGTCCACAAAATGTTCTCGCAGTAAGTTAGGCCAGTGTTTACTTGACCAGACAAAGGTACCACCACCTGGCCAAATTGACATATGAACCCAACCATCGCAGTCCACCCCTTGTCAACTTGACAGCTATACACATCATCTGAAATCATACATAATCTCTAAATAAAAAACAATAACATATTTTTCGCCTAACAATACTCAACTGTCTTGCGTACAACTGGAAAAAACTAAATCTCTCCAGAATGGGGGTGCAAGTCCTTGGGTAATATTCACTCTTAAATTTGATCTCCTATAACTTAAATACTACAAAATGAACAATACAATTTATGTCACATGATAAGGGGATACACTAGAGAAGAAAACAAAGATATTTGCTTTATGTACTAATACAAACATACTCATAACAAGCAAGAAAGAAATATTCATACCATTACAGTCCTCGTTTCTGTAACTGATCATGTGGCCGTAGTTCATATTTATCACTACTTCCTTCCACTACACATTCCATGTTCTCATTACCCTCATTAAGCACCTCACCTGGTCATGGCTCTTTGCCTGGTGGGGTGACCCAAACTTTCATTCCTGCAGTTTCTGGGCCATTGGTGGTCCTGCCTGGATTGGGTTGTTGCAGTTTTCCATTGACTTTAATCACAGGGTACGGTAGTACTAAGAGATGCCCTAGGGGATCTCCTGTATTCCAGGAAAACTCTTCTTCACCACTATTGTGTAGTTGCAGTGCTGTTTCCCCTTGATAGTCAGGATCATTCACCCCAGCCAGTACAGCCCCTTCTTGGCCTGAGGCATGAGAAGCCCAAGTTCAATGGAATTGTTTTTGTGTTTCCTGGTGGGAGCACTCCTCCTTTTAGTACTAAGACTTGTAGACCAGCAGAGCTTAAGGTTGTGAGGATACGAAGCAAAAATCTTTCTAGTGGATCACAAGTGGTAACACTGAGTGGTGCCACTCCCAATTCCACCCCTGATTCCTGGACCCATAAATCCTGGCTATGGGAGAAACAGCACCATAGAGTGGATGCTGATTCGGAGCATACACAGCCTCCTGGAGAACACTGCCCCAGCCCTGCAAGGTATTGCCACCTAGTTGGCACCATAATTGAGTCTTCTAAAGGCCATTCCACCGTTCTATCAACCCAATTGTCTCTGGATGATGGGGAACATGGTAAGAACAGAGAATTCCATGAGCATGTGCCCATTCCTGCATTTCATTTGCTGTGAAGTAGGTTCCTTGATCAGAAGCAATGCTGTGATCCATGGATGGTAGTTTTGGTGGAAGCATTGCATGCAGAGAAGGCAAACCCATATCCAGAGTATGTGTCTATTCCAGCTAGAACAAATCACTGCCCCTTCCATGATGATAAGTCATCTTAGCTTTTAAAGATAATCAGTCTCTTTTTCTCTGGCTACATTTAGCTATTCTCTTTGTCTTTGTTTTGAAGCAGCTTTACTATAATGTATCCTGGTGGACTTTTTTTCAGTCCTGCTTGGGGTGGATAGTGGATTCTGAATTGCTTGATGTTTGTTTGCTTTTTTTTGTTGTTTTCTTTTACTTTTTTCATTTTTTTAAATTGTAGAATATAACATATATACATAAAAGTGGCAACTTTCCAACTGCAATTTAACAAGTAGTTAGAAAATTTCAAAGAATATTATAGGTTCCAATTCCACATTTTCAGTTATTTCCTTATTATGAAATATAACATATATACAAAAAGGTAATATCTTTCAAAGCATGATTTAACAAGTAGATATATAGGAAATTTCCAAAGTTATGTTGAGTTATAGTACCATAGTTTCAGTTATTTCCTTATTGTGAAATACAACATATATACAAAAAGGTAAAGCTTTCAAATTACCATTTAACAAGCAGCTATAGAACAAATTTCAAAGGATGCTACAGGTTATAGTGCCACCATTTCAATTCTTCCCTTCTAACTATTCCAATACCCTAGCAACAAACAAAAAGAAAATTATACATATATATATATATACATATTTGTGTGTGTGTGTGTGTGTGTGTGTGAATATATATATATTCAGTATTCATAATCCATTGTTAAATTACATCTTGTCTGTTACTACCCCTTCCTCTAGTTTAATCACTTCCCCAATCTTCAAGGATGTCTAGGCAGTGACCACCCTAACCTGTTCATGTTGAAAAGGGGTGTCAGCTTTATGAGCAAAGAGGACACACCTAGTTGATGTTCTTGAAGAAGCTATTGCCTCTGGTTGTTGTTTTTTATTAGTAGTGAAAAATTCCCAGCCTTTTTCTCTTCACATATTATTTCTGTCTCTTCCTCTCTCTCTCTCCTCTCATTCTGGGATACCAACACATGTATATTAGTCCCTATTTTAAACCCGTTCTATATGTTTCTCATTTCTTCTTTATTTCTGCCCTTTTCTCTCTTCTTGCTTGATTTTGGATATTTTCTTTATACTTCTTTCCCAGATTATTGTCCCTTCACCTACATCTTATCTACTATTCAGCTTATCCATTAAGTTCTTAATTTCTGTCATTGTATTTGTAATTTCTCGAATTTCCATTTTTTCCTTTTCCTATAGTTTCCAGTTCTTCTTGTAGTTGATACGTGAATATATTAATCATAGTCATTTCAAAATCATTGTCTGATATTTGGATGCTCTTTAGGTGTGTTTCCATCATTGTTTCTCAAGGTTTTAGTCGTGGTGTTTTGATTCCTTGTATACCTGATTATTGTTTGTTTAGAAATAAAGGAAAAGACAATGGTAAATATTTGGAATAATTTGTAAATATTAAAATTTGAAAGGATTAAATACTGTCTAAGGAAAATCCTCAAGGAATATATTCATTAAGTATTGCTTTTTATATGTCTCCACAATTATATGCTATTGTTATTTAGTATGTTCTCTTTATATTATAACCTTTGTTAATAAACTATGGTGTGAACCTTCATTCAAAAAAAAAAAAAAAAACAACCATAAGTGGCTTCAGATACGGCAGCAAGAACCACACAGTGAAGCGCGGCAGTAATGGGCTGTGGGTACACCTCAATATCTGGCATGGATGATAGCCTTTCACGCACCCACTGCTAACTGTCTCGGAGCAAGGCAGGCAGAGGTTAGCCAAAAGGGGAGAATAACCACGCCCCTTACAGCCATCTTCCCGGAGGGCTGGGAACACTCCTTCCCGGCGCTGGCACCACAGCCCAGAGCCGCGCCAAAAAACCCAGTGTGATGGGAAGTGTTTCCAGCATCATGCGCACACACCACAATATCAGGTATGGAGAATAGCCTTTCACATACCCACAGCTAATTGTCCCGGAGCTAGGAAGGCGGAGCGGTGTGCAAAGGGGGATATCAACATGCCCCATACAGCCATCCTTTCAGCAGGCTGGGAACGTCCCTACACAGCTCGGCAGCCCAGAACTTCCCTTGAGGGACGGCGTGCACTTGTGATGTAGCACAGCCTTCATTCAGCAGAGGCCCTGGGAGGGCACGACTTGAAAGAGGGACCCACTCAGAAATCCCAGGGACCATACGCCAATACTATGGACTTGTGGGTCAGTGACAGAGACAATCTGTGGCAAGACCGAACTGAAGGTTTAGACTCTTGCAACAACCTTAAATCTCCAGGAACACCTGACAGGTTTGATTATTAAAGCCACCCTCCCTCCCTAACCACTCAGACACACACCCCACATTCAGGGCAGAGAGCACAAACAACATACCCAAACTTGATGCACCAACTGGACCCCCACAAGAGTCAGACCCCTACATGCCACAAAGATAAAGTTGGGGAGAATGGGCTTGAGGGGAACAGGTGGCTCGTGGTTGCCACCTGCTGGTTAGTTAGAGAGAGTGTACGCGACCAAGCTTTAGATCTGACAAATTAGAGATTACACTTTGAATTAGCCTACATATCCTAAAAGAACCCTATCAAGTTAAGCAAATGCCAAGAGGCCAAAACCAACAGAAAATTTTAAAGCATATGAAAAAAACAGATGATATGGATAACCCAAACCCAAACACCCAAATCAAAAGATCAGAGGAGATGCAGTACTTTGGAGCAATTAATCAAAGAACTGAAGAGAAACAGTGAGAGCATGGCACGGGATATAAAGGACATGAAGAAGACCCTAGAAGAGCATAAAGAAGAAACTGCAAGAGTAAATTAAAAAAATAGATGATCTTATGGCAATAAAAGAAATTGCCGACCAAATTAAAGATTCTGGATACTCACAGTACAAGACTAGTGGAAGGTAAACAACAAATCAGCGACCTGGAGGATGACAAAACAGAAAATGAAAGAACAAAAGAAAGAATGGGGAAAAAAATCGAAAAAATCAAAATGGACCTCAGGGATATGATAGATAAAATAAAACGTCCAAATATAAGACTCATTGGTGTCCCAGAACAGGAAGAGAAGGATAAATGTCTAGAAAGAGTATTCAAAGAAATTGTTGAGGAAAACTTCCCAAACCTTCTACACAACATAAATACAAAAAGCATAAATGCCCAGCAAACTCCAAGTAGAATAAATCCAAATAAACCCACTCCAAGACATATTCTGATCACACTGTCAAATACTGAAGAGAAGGAGCAAGTTCTGAAAGCAGCAAGAGAAAAACAATTCACCACATACAAAGGAAACAACATAAGACTAAGTAGGGACTACTAAGCAGCCACTAGGGAGGCGAGAAGGCAGTGGCATGACATATTTAAAATTCTGAGAGAGAAAAATTGCCAACCAAGAATTCTTTATCCAGCAAAGCTCTCCTTCAAATCTGAGGGACAGCTTAAATTTTTCACAGACAAACAAATGCTGAGAGATTTTACTAATAAAAGACCTGCCCTACTTCTGATACTAAAGGAAGCCCTATCAACAGAGAAACAAAGAAAGGAGAGAGAGAGATGGAGAAAGGTTCAGTACTAAAGAGATTCAGTATTGGTTAATTAAAGGACAATAAGAGATAGAGGGCAAAAATATATCTGACAAACATAAACCAAAGGATAGGACGGCTGATTGAAGAAATGCCTTTACAGTAATAATGTTGAATGTAAATGGATTAAACTCCCCAATTAAAAGATACAGATTGGCAGAATGGATCAAAAAATATGAACCATCAATATGTTGCATACCAGAGACTCATCTTAGACACAGGGACACAAAGAAATTGAAAATGAAAGGATGGAAAAAAATATTTCATGCAAGCTACAGCCAAAAGAAAGCAGGAGTAGCAATATTAATCTCAGATAAAATAGACTTTAAATGCAAGGATGTTATGAGAGACAAAGAAGGCCACTACATACTAATAAAAGGGGCAATTCAACAAGAAGAAATAACAATCATAAATGTTTATGCACCCAATCATGGTGCCACCAAATACATGAGACAAACACTGGCAAAACTAAAGGAAGCAATTGATGTTTCCACAACAATTGTGGGAGAATTCAACACATCCCTGTCTCCTATAGATAGATCAACCAGACAGAACACCAATAAGGAAATTGAAAACCTAAACAATCTGATAAACAGATTGGATTTAACAGACATATATAGAACATTACATCCCAAATCACCAGGATACCCATTCTTCTCTAGTGATCATGGATCTTTCTCCAGAATAGACCATATGCTGGGACAAAAAACAAGCCTCAATAAATTTAAAAAATTGAAATTATTCAAAGCACATTCTCTGACCACAATGGAATACAATTAGAAGTCAATAACCATCAGAGACTTAGAAAATTCACAAATACCTGGAGGTTAAACAACACACTCCTAAACAATCAGTGGGTTAAAGAAGAAATAGCAAGAGAAATTGCTAAATATGTAGAAACAAATGAAAATGAAAACACAACATATCAAAACCTGTGGGATGCAGCAAAAGTGGTATTGAGGAGGAAGTTTATAGCACTAAATGCACACATCAAAAAGAAAGAGCTAAAATCACAGAACTAATGGAGCAACTGAAGAAGCTAGAAAATGAACAGCAAACTAATGCTAAACCAACTAGAAGAAAAGAAATAACAAGGATTAAAGCAGAAATAAATGACATAGAGAACAACAAAAAAAATAGAGAATAAATAACACCAAGAGTTGGTTCTTTGAGAAGATCATCAAGATTGAAAAGCCCCTAGCTAGACTGACAAAATAAAAAAGAGAAGACCCATATAAACAAAATAATGAATGAGAAAGGTGACATTTCTGTGGATCCTGAAGAAATTTAAACAATTATAAGAGGATACTATGAACAAGTGTATGCCAACAAACTGGATGATGAAGAGGAAATGGACAATTTGCTGGAAACACATGAACAACCTAGACTGACCAGGGAAGAAATAGAAGACCTCAACCAACCAATCACAAGCAGAGAGATCCAATCAGTCATCAAAAAGCTTCCCACAAATAATTTCCCAGGGCCAGATGGCTTCACAGGGGAATTCTACCAAACTTTCCAGAAAGAACTGACACCAATCTTACTAAAACTCTTTCAAAACATTGAAGAAAATGGAACACTACCTAACGTATTTTATGCAGCTAACATCAATTTAATACCCAAACTAGGCAAAGATGCTACAAAAAAGGAAAACTACCGGCCAATCTCCCTAATGAATATAGATACAAAAATTCTCAACAAAATACTTGCAAATCGAATCCAAAGACACATTAAAAAAATAATACACCATGACCAAGTGGGGTTCATTCCAGGCATGCAAGGATGGTTCAACTTAAGAAAATCAATCAATGTAATACAACACACTAACAAATCAAAAGAGAAAAATCAAATGATCATCTCAATAGATGCTGAAAAAGCATTCGACAAAATCCAACATCACTTTTTGATAAAAACTCTTCAAAAGGTAGGAACTGAAGGAAACTTCCTCAATATGATAAAGAACATATATGAAGAACCCACAGCCAGCATAGTACTCAATGGTGAGAGACTGAAACTTCCCTCTAAGATCAGGAACAAGACAAAGATGTCCACTGTCACCACTGTTATTCAACATTGTGCTAGAAGTGCTAGCCAGGGCAATCCGGCAAGACAAAAAAATAAAAGGCATCCAAATTGAAAAGGAAGAAGTAAAACTGTCATTATTTGCAAATGATATGATCTTATATTTGGAAAACCCTGAGAAATCGACAATACAGCTACTAGAGCTAATAAACAAATTTAGCAAAGTAGCAGAATACAAAATTAATGCACATAAGTCAGTAATGCTTCTATATGCTAGAAATGAAAGAAGTGAAGAGACACTCAAGAAAAAGATACCATTTTCAATATCAACTAAAAAAATCAAGTACCTATAAATAAACTTAACCAAAGATGTAAAAGAGCTATACAAAGAGAACTACATAACTCTACTAAAAGAAATAGAAAGGGATCTTAAAAGATGGAAAACTATTCCATGTTCATGGATAGAAAGGCTAAATGTCATTAAGATGTCAATTCTACCCAAACTCATCTACAGATTCAATGCAATCCCAATCAAAATTCCAACAACCTACTTTGCAGACTTGGAAAAGCTAGTTATCAAATTTATTTGGAAAGGGAAGATGCCTCGAATTGCTAAAAATGCTCTAAAAAAAGAAAAACAAAGTAGGAGGACTTACACTCCCTGACTTTGAGGCTTACTATAAAGCCACAAGTAGTCAAAACAGCATGGTACTGGCACATAGATAGATATATCAATCAACGGAATTTAATTGAGAACTTGGAGATAGACCCCCAGATCTACAGCCAACTGATCTTTGATAAGGCCCCCAAAGCCACTGAACTGGGACATAACAGTCTTTTCAACAAATGGGGCTGGGAGAGTTGGATATCCATATCCAAAAGAATGAAAGAGGACCCCTACCTCACACCCTACACAAAAATTAACTCAAAGTGGATCAAAGATCTCAATATAAAAGACAGTACCATAAAATTCCTAGAAGATAATGTAGGGAGACATCTTCAAGACCTTGTATTAGGAGGTCTGTTCCTAGACCTTACACCCAAAGCATAAGCAACAAAGGAAAAAATGGATAAATGGGAACTCCTCAAGCTTAGAAGCTGCTGTACCTTAAAGGAATTTATCAAAAAAGTGAAGAGGCAGCCAACTCAATGGGAAAAAAATTTTGGAAACCATGTATCTGACAAAAGACTGATATCTTGCATATATAAAGAAATCCTACAACTCAATGACAATAGTTAAGACAGCTCAATTATAAAATGGGCAAAAGATATGAAGAGACAGTTCTCTGAAGGAGAAATACAAATGGCCAAAAAACACATGAAAAAACGTTCAGCTTCACTAGCTATTAGAGAGACGCAAATTAAGACCATAACGAGACACCATCTCACACCAATGAGAATGGCTGCCATTAAACAAAAGGAAACTACAAATGCTAGAGAGGATGTGGAGAAATTGGAACTCTTATTCATTGTTGGTGGGACTGTATAACGGTTCAGCCACTCTGGAAAACAGTCTGGCAGTTCTTTAGAAAACTACATGTAGAGTTACCGTTCGATCCAGCAATTGCACTTCTCGGTATATACCCGCAAGATCTCAAAGCAGTGACATGAACAGATATCTGCACGCCAATGTTCACAGCAGAATTATTCACAATTGCCAAGAGATGGAAACATTCCAAATGTCCTTCAACAGATGAATGGATAAATAAAATGTGGTATATACACACAATGGAATACTATGCAGCAGTAAGAAGGAACGATGTCATGAAACATATGACAACATGGATGAACCTTGAAGACATAATGCTGAGCAAAATATGCCAGGCACAAAAAGAGAAACATTATATGCTACCACTAATGTGAACATTGCTGGGGAAGAATACATGGGGTGTTGGGCTTCCCCACCTCAATGGTTGCTGATGTACTCACAGACATTGGGGACTGGTGGTTTGATGGGCTGAGCCCTCAATCATAGAACTTGCCCTTGGGAAGATGGTTACTGCAAAGGAGAGGCTAGGCCTGCTTATAATTGTACCTAAGTGTCTCCTCCTGAATGCCTCTTTGTTGCTCAGATATGGCCCTCTCTCTCTAGTCTAGCTAAGCCAACTTGGCAGATGAAATCACTGCCCTCCCCACTACATGGGCTCTGACACCCAGGGGTGTAAATACCCCTGGCAACGTGGAATATGACTCCCAGGGAGGAATCTGGACCTGACATCGTGGGATGGAGAACATCTTCTTGACCAAAAGGGGGATGTGAAATGAACTGAAATAAGTTTCAGTGGCTGAGAGACTCCAAAAGGATCCAAGAGGTCACTCTGGTGGGCACTCTTACGCACAATATAGACAACCCTTTTTAGGTTCTAATGAATTGGGGTAGCTGGTGGTGGATACCTGAAACTATCAAACTACAACCCAGAACCCTTGAATCTTGAAGACGATTGTATAAAAATGTAGCTTATGAGGGGTGACAATGTGATTGGGAAAGCCATATGGACCACACACTCTCCTTTGTCTGGTGTATGGATGGATGAGTAGAAAAACAGGGGCGCAAAAAAAAAAAAACAAAACAAAAAAACACCCAGTGATCTTTTTTAGTTGTTCTTTTTCACTTTAATTTTTATTCTTATTACTTTTGTGTGTGTGGTAATGAAAATGTTCAAAAATTAATTTTGGTGATGGATGTACAACTATACAGTGGTACTATAAACAATTGATTGTACACTTTGTATGACTGTGTGGTATGTGAATGTATCTCAATAAAAAATAAAAACAACAGCAACAACAAAAGAAAATAAGTGCTGATGAGGATGAGGAGAAATAGAAACCCTCACACATTCTTGGTGAAAAAATGTAACTTGATGCAGCTACTATAGAAAACAGTTTGGTGGTACCTCAAAAAGTTAAACACAGAATTACCATATGACCTGGCAATCCCACTTCTAGGTATATACCCAAAAGAATTGAAAGCAGCAACTCGGACAGATATCTGTACACCAATGTTTGTAACATCATTATGCACGATAGCCAACTAGTGGAAGTCACGCAAATGTGCAACAACCAATGTATGGATAAGTGTGTATATATACACAGTAGAATATCACTCAGCTGTGAAAGAGGAATGAAGTTATGATACAATTGCAACATGATGAACCTTGAAGATGTCATATTGAGTGAAATAAGTCAGACACAAAGGGACATATATTATATGATCCCACTTAACATGAAATAACAAGAATATGCAAATTCATAGATTGTGGTAGTTTGAAGCTGTTATATACCCCAGAAAAGGCCATGTTCTTTTCATCAATTCCTATTATAGGTGGGGCCTTTCGATTAGGTTATTTCAATAGAGATGTGACTCACCCTATTCAAGATAGGTCTTAATCCACTTAACCGAAGTTCTGTAAAAGAAGATAAAACACATACAGAAAAAAAGAGATGAAATTCAGAGAAACACCCAGAGACGCTCATGGAAAAAAGCCCCAGAGAAGCTGAGAGACAAGGACACACCTGGAGAAGCAAAGAGACACAAAGGCTAAAGAGGAGAAACAGCTTTCAGAAGCTGGAAGCAATGAAACCTTGGAGAGAAGAACCAGCAGCCGCCAGCCATGTGCTCTCCCATTGACAGAGATGTCCTGGATGCCAGCAGCCTGTCTTCAGAGTCCAAGTATCATCCTGTTCATGCCTTGAGTTGGGACATTTTCACGGCCTAAGAACTGTAAATTATAAACTAATAAATCACCATGGTAAAAGCCAACCCATTTCTGGAATATTACATTCTGGCAGTTTTAGCAAACCAAAACACAGAACATTGAGTACAGCTTACCAGGGGCAAAGGGGAGGGGGAATAGGGAGTGCTCTAGTTGCTAATGTTGCCGGAATGCAAAACACCAGAAATGGATTGGCTTTTATAAAAAGGGGGTTTATTTGGTTACACAGTTAGTCTTAAGGCCATAAATTGTCCAAGGTAACACATCAACAATCAGGTACCTTCACTGGAGGATGGCCAATGGTGTCTGGAAAACCTCTGTTAGCTGGGAAGGCATGTGGCTGGCGTCTGCTCCAAAGTTCTGGTTTCCAAATGGCTTTCTCCCAGGATGTTCCTCTCTAGGCTGCAGTTCCTCAAAAATGTCACTCTTAGTTGCACTTGGGGTATTTGTCCTCTCTTAGCTTCTCCGGAGCAAGAGTCTGCTTTTGATGACCGTCTTCAAATTGTCTCTCATCTGCAGCTCCTCTCTCAGCTCCTGGACATTCCTCAAAGTGTCCCTCTTGGCTGTAGCTCTTCTTCAAAATGTCACCCACAGCAGCACTGAGTTCCCTCTGTTTGCCAGCTCATTTATATGGCTTCAGTGATTTAATTTAGACCCACCCTGAATGGGTGGGGTAACACCTCCATGGAAATTATCCAATCAGAGTCATCACCCACAGTTGGGTGGGGCACATCTCCATGGAAACACTCAAAGAATTACAATCTAATTAACACTGATAGTCTGCCCACACAAGATTACATCAGAGAACATGGCTTTTTCTGGGGCACATAATATATACAAACCGGTACAGGGAGTTAATGCATAATGGGTACAGGTTTATAGTACTCACTTTCAAGATGGTTCACTCATATAATTGTTGGCAAAAGGCTTCCTCACCATTTGGACCTCTCTGTAGAGCTGCTTGAGTGTCACAATGTGACAGCTGGCTTTCCCCAAACAGAATGATTCAAGAGAGAATGAAGCTGAAGCTGCAATGTCTTTTATGACCCTGTCTCAGAATTCTAACACAATCACTACCACCACATTCTATTCATTAGTCACTAAATACAGCCCATGCTCAAGGGGAGGGAAATTGGGCTCCATCTCTTAACGAGAGGAGTATCAAAGAATTTGTGGACATATTTTAAGACCACCACACAACTCCATCCACAAAGCAAATGTAATCTCTTCTTCCTCTAAACCCCAAAAACACTTTAATACTTCTAAGGCAGCAGGGAATAGTTGGGACTATCTTATTCATCTTTTTGTCTTCTGAGGACAGCTTACACATTATAGAAAAACAAACAAACAATTAATTGAGCGCCAGAATACCCAGAATTAAGCCTTAGAGCCGCACTTATTCTGATATGAACTTGAACAAATCTTTATACATCTGAACTTAAAGTTCTTCATCTGTAAAATGGGGTATCACATCCTTCACAAAGCTATTGAGGTTAAATGAAATAATACATGTAAAAAGCATTACAAACCATAAGCTACCACATAAAGATAAGATCATATTGATGAACATTTGTTAAATTACATTTACAGACCCTTATCAGTCTTAAGAGTACAGAATAGTGGTGCTACCTTGAACTTCAGTATTTTATTAGGCCTTTTCAGTTTCAATGAAAATAAACTTTTCTTCTCTACTTTTGTTTCTTTTTTATCATTTCAGTTAATATGGGAGGAGGGAAGTTTGTTAAATATACACTTATACTGCCATTTTCCTGGAAGCCACCAGTCCATCTTTGATCTAAAAAGCTCAAAGTCCTCCACTTATTCTCTCACCAGAGAAAATGAAAATAAGCAATTATGACCCTATCTAACAGGTAAAGAGAGCAAAGTCCAGACAGATGAGCTCATTCATTCATTTGCTTTCTCAAAAAATATTTACTGAGTACCTATTATGTGCCAGACACTGCTTGAAGGACTGCCTAACAGAGCTTTCATTCAAGTAGGGGAAGACAAAAAATAAATGAACAAATAAAAATACAGTATACAGCATGTCTAACAGTGAAAACTGCCATGGAGAAAATACAGCAAGAGTAATGTAGTTAGGGAGTATGGAGAGCAGGGCGTAAGGTTGCCATTTTGTATAAGGTAGTTAAGGACTCACTGATAAATTGATATCTGAACAAACGAAGGAACAGAGCCACGAGGCTATTTAATCCCTATGTATTCCAAGCAGAGATACCCAAAAGCCCAAAGCAGGAGTGTACCTGACTAGAAGAAAAGCAAGAAGGCCAGCAGGGCTGAAGCAGAATGAGTCAGAGAGAAGACAAGTAAATCAGGTCAAAAGGTGTGAGGGCATGAATACCAGATCATGCATCGTGGGCCCTAAAAAAGATTTTGCTTTTTACTGGGAGATGGGAAACCGCAGACGGTTTTAAACTTAAGTGTGTGCAAAGGTTCACTTTGGCTACAGGGTGGTAGTGGTAGAAGTAGTGGGAAGTAATGAGATTCTGAACACATTTGAAAACAGAGTCCAGAGGTTTGTTGATGGACTGAATGTTAGAAAAATTGTAGAATGTCTGAGAGGCTTGATTGTTGTCTCCAAGGCCTTCATTCCCTAACCTCTGACCCAGAAACCACTGATGACACACAGCCAAGATTAATGGTATCTGCACATGTCCATTTCTTACCTAGGTCCATTTCTCCTTCTCTGCTACGTATTTCAAGGGTAAATAACTAAACTACATTATAGGTGAGAAGAAACAGAAATTAGTTTTTGAATTATGATATTGCAAATATAATATACCTGCAAGACAATATACAAATCATACTAAATCTTTTCACATCTTTAATGTGTAGAAAATCCTCTATTAGAAATATTTCTCAGTGTTTTAATATAGAAGTAGAAAAGTTGAAACACAAAATTTTAAGCTAAAATGGCTTTTGTAAAACCAATACTAAAACCTACATGTCTCATATGGAAAACTGTCCGTCATATGTTTAGTGAAAAGTGAATAGCAAAACAATATGTTTGATATAATCCCATTTATGGAAGAAAAAATATATATATTTGCCTATACGCAGAAAATGTCTAGAAGGGTACCAAATATAAGCAGTAGCTACCACCAGTGAAACATTTTGTTTTTTACTTAATACAGTTCTGTACTATTTGATTTTTCTTACAAACATGTACTACTTTTATAATAAAAAGCTTAAATGAAAACAAATTCAGTATTTGACCCAGTGATTCTAGAAATTCATCCTATAGACACATTTGCACATATGTGCAAACGATGCGTGTGTAAAATCTTCATTGCAGAACTGTTTTTAATAGAAAAGATTGGAGTCAACTTTTCAAAAATGAGGGGCTGGTAAATAAAATAAATGTATGTGTATATATATGTTATTTACACACACACACACACACACACAATTCCATTATAATGGATACTATTCCACATAATGGAATACCATATTGCCTTTAAAAAGAATGAAGCAGTCTGTAAGAATGCATATGAAATAATCCATAAAATGCAGAAAGTGAAAAAAGGTAAGGTACCAAACAATACCACTTACAAGAAAGAAAAGATGTACACTTTCTTGTAAATGCACATATTCCTCTGGAAAAATACACAAGAAAGTTGTGGCCTCTGGGAAGAGGAAGGATGCGTATCCTATATGTTTTAAATTACGTACCACTTGAATGTATTACTTATTCCAAAAACATTTTTAATTAAAACTTTTTTAAGTTTAAAAAATATTTTTAAAAGAAGCAGGTGATCATTTGTTATTTCTCAAAAAATGATTTTAGTTATAAGATGCTTCTTATTTTAACGGATCTCAATTGATTTTGTTCAGCAGGTTGTACTGCTTAAAGGAAAGATTCTCATTCCTAGTTTAGACACTTTGGTCAACCACCTGGTCTTTAGACCATTCCCCTGCTTTGCCCAAACTCTCCAAATCCAACACACCCTTCAAATCCCAAGCCCCCTTCTACTTATTCAGTTTAAGTCTTCCTTGACAACCACAGGTCAATGTAATCTTTCTGACCTACCAAATTTCTTTTCCCCTTGAGAACCCTCATCTGGACATATTATATTCTGCCTTGTCATGGTTAAGAACAGTGGCCTTTGCAGTAGTCAGAAGTGGCTTGAGTCCCTGCTCACCTGGGTAAATTTCTTAATCTAGGCTTCAACTGTTTCATCTATAAAACAGGGATAATGACAGTATCTACTTCACTGAATTTTTATGAGAACCTGCAATTGATAAGGCATGTCAAGTCCCAGCAAAGCGCCTCTCACACAGTAAGCACTCAATAAATGTTGAGTAATGTTATTAACTATACATTGCTTTTCTTCCCCATAAGACTGTAAACTCCTTGAGAGTAAGAGTCCTGCCCATCTTGTCTGGTGGCCTACCCGATTTTAGCCTGCTTTTCACGTATAAAATTGGGTATCATTATGCTATATGTATCATATAGAGTTATAGTATCGAAACAAGATAACATATCTGAAATAGTTGGCACAGTGCCCCGCATATATTGCTCAAAAAATGTCAGAATAAATGTCAAATTTGCATATGCCCCCTTACCCATCTCCCAATATTTCAGCCTCTTTTCCTAGTTCCATCCTGCAGGGACACCAAGCTCCTGAGAAGTCCGCTCAATTAAAACCCTCAGAACAAACTTTCTCTTCCCCTTCTTCCCATACCTCCAGAGCGTGCTGTCCCAGTCTCTCCATATTCTTCCACAGCCCGCCCATTCTTTCCTCCCCCATTTTCTCTCCACCCTTCCCAAATCCTGTGTCTCAACCTTCTTCAGACCCCAGTCCCTCTCGCCTCTGAATTCCCAAAGCTGTTCCTTTTCTCGTCCCCAAACGTTACCGCCATCACCTCCAGTTCCCCCCAAAACTTCTCCATTCCACACCCCTCCAGGCCCCTGTCCCCCACCCCCAGTCCCCTCTAATCCCCCTCACTCCCACCTGCACTTTCCGCTTCTTCAGCGCCGCCGCGTCCAGCCACACGCCGCACGCCTCCTCCTCGGGGCTTCTCCGCCTCATGGCCGCTGAGGAGACCCAGCCGAAAGGACACCCAGCCACGGCTCAAGACGCCTTCGGGACGCCTCAGGGAATCACCTGAAACCAGCCCCGCGGGCTTTCGGATCTCGCGCCAATGCTGGGAGGCGTGGTTACGCCGCGGGCGCACCGACGCAGGCCCCGCCCCCAGCGTCGGCCCCGCCCGACTAAAGCTCCGCCCTTCCCCAAACACCGCGTGGCGCTTTAAAAACAACAGCTACCGCCCCTCGAGGGCGTGGAGGGTCTTTTTTGGACTTTGTGATTTTCTCATGCAGTAGCTGTATTCTGGAAACTATGCTGTGTGAAAGGGTTCCCGGCACCATACAAAGAGTTCGCACCTTATTGGTTTTGGTGAGTTGCACTTCCTTATTGCTAATGTAACAACTACTCTGCGACTGAGGGCTTTTCTGAATTCTCCAAATGATCCCGAAAGGAAGGGGTGGACATGAGGCTCATGTCCGCTGACCACAAAGCTGCGGTCCTCAACGTTAAACTAAATGGTTGCCAAAGATTCGAGTTTTTTAATTACTTTCGTAATAAAAAAGTTTTCTTTACTGCTCTAAGCATATCTACCATACCACATGAAGAGGATTTAGAAAAATGTAAGTAAAATGAAAGCTAAAAATTTGGAGTCAAGAGCTCATTTTCAGTCCTGCCTTCACTGAGAATCAGGGGAGGTAAAGTCTGTGAGGGAACTTTGTAAATTCTGAGAACCCCTGGAAATGCAAAATATGTGGACATCCCACCTATCTTTAACCACTATCCGTAGCGTTCTATGTATACTTACCATAAAGCACCCCGGTGTAGTTTAGGAATGGGGTGATATTCATTTGGTATTTTCATTTCTTATCTGTACTCACTAATTATCCTTCACTAGACATAAATATATGGAAAAAGGCAATGTTATAAAAGTTAACATTTATATACAAGTTGAACTTTGCATGAAGGAAAAACAAACAAATGTTTGTCAAATTATATGGTGGGATTATGTATATTTTAAATACTCTTTTAGTCTCTTCTAGCACTTACTTAGTAATGAAATTGCCCCTCTCCCCTGCCTCCCAAAAATATATGTGTACAAAGCACCAACCCCACCCCCAGGTAAGGATAAAACAGGAACCCTGCCCCCTCCACTCGGCCCCCACCCCCCGAGACCCCAGCTTCCTCTGGAAAACCTCCTCCAACATTGAACTGTGAGCAGGGCCCACAGGGACCCCAGCACCCTGTCCCAGGAACCAGAGACAAAAAGCAGAGAGAGGCATCTGTTGCCAAGGTCACTTTATTGCATCCAGGACATATCAGGGACTAGCCCAACCCTAGCTCTAGCCCCAGTGAACTCCTCCTTCCACACCTCTGGGCCTTTGCACAGGATGCCACCCCCACTCTGGAACACCTTTCCTCTTCTGCAAACTCTTACTCACTCTCCCTAACCCAAAACCCTGAAGGTCTGGTATAGTACTGGTTATTCACTCCTCAGTGCTTCCTCTGACAATTCATCCTGATACTAAACTATCATCCTACATTGATCCCCAGGGCCCAGTCTATGGCCTGTCTCCAAGCAGAGACCCAGGAAACCCTGAATGGATAACTGAATTGTGAAAGGGAACTGAGAGAGAAACTGGGAAATGATGTGTTAGACACTGAAGCCAGTGCTAGCAGGGTTGGGGCTCACTTCCCAGCACAGTGACTGATGGAGAAGTATGGGAGCAGGGGGTGCACTGGATAGAATCCATTTCAGTCTGGCAGAGTCTTCTACCTCTGGGTGCTCTTTGGCGCTCTAACACCCCAGGCTGGGGTTCAAGGGATAGTAAGATCCTGCATGCATTTTAAGCCCACCCTTTCCCATCTACCAGTGAAAACTGGGTATACGGGAGCCACTGAGGCCTCCCCTGCCTCTCAGCTCAAATCTGATTCTGGCCAAAATTCTATTTTCTCTCCTCCCAGACAATCTGGAAGCCCCAAGCTGGGGTCCTGGCTCAAGTTGGCCCCCAGCCTCAACCCTAATGAGAAGCAATAGAGGGGCAAGTCACCTTTACCTTTTCCTCTCCCAGGACAGAGCTTTGGCAGGCCCAGGAATGGACCCCAGAAGTTCAGCCAATCCCAAACTCCAAGGACTGGCCAGTGCTGCCTTGGCAGCTGAGGCATGCACAGAGAGTCACTGCAGACCAGACACAAACAACTTTACCAGGCCTTGTTCCCGTGTGGAGCCAAGCCCGGACCCCTGGGCCACCCCCAACTACAACTCCCTCCCCACCAGCTGCCACCCCCCTTCACTTGGCCTTCCGATCTAGTTTGCGCCGCACCAGCTGGCTCAGGAAGAACGCAGTGAGGACACTGCTGCCCACGGTGAGCAGGAAGAGGCCGGTGAAGTTATGGGGCCAGCAGGTGTGCAGAGGCTCATAGATGGACCGCCGGGCCTCATAGTCCAGTGCCACAGCCTCCAGCTGAGCCAGCGTGCACAGCACCAAGAAGACATGGAACAGTTGGTGGCCCTGCCCAAAGACGTGGCAGCTGCCGGGGAACCAGCGCTCGGGCAGGAAGGCCGAGAAGAAAGTGGCAGCCAGAAGGAAGAAGACCACTTGGCACTTATGGTAGAGAAGGGCCGGGTCATCCGCGGCAGGATCAGGGGACACCAAGATGCGGTGTGCCACGGGGCTGATGTCTAGCGCGTAGGCCAGTGCCGAGGGCACCTCCTGGCAAGTGCGGCCCAGCAGGCCCGGCTTCTGGATATACTTGTTGTAGCAAGAGCCGGTGCAGGAAAGCCAGGCGAGAAAGGCGGCCATGGGCAGGAAAATGGCTTGCACCTGGGCATGCCAGGCAGGCTCGATGGCATAGTAGAAATGCGCCAGGGCACTGCCAAACTGGTACATGGCCACACCCACATAGTCCAGGAAAAAGAAGCTGTAATGCCAGAACTCGGACTTGGCCTGCAGGAGATGAGCCAAGGCACTGAGGGAGAGGTAGGTGAAGGAGGCGAGGACGATAATGAAGAGGGGCAGGGCGTGCGGGTCTCCCCAGAAGTCCACGGTACCCACAAAGATGGCCAGCCTCAGTAGCAGCACCAGGGCTGCCAACAGGTGGGTCCATACGTTCACCGCCTCGTTGTGCTGCTGGAAGAGTGTGCGGAAGTAGAAGCGCCAGGTCCGATGCAGCGGCCGGTAACCCACGTAGATGTACGGCTTCCAGAAGATGGGGGGCACTTCGGCTCGGTCCACTGTGAAGACAGGCTCTGGCTGCACAGACAGCTGAGGTTCCTGGCGGAACAGCTGCAAGCTGGGCAGGAGGTGGCTAAGCTTCTGGGCCACCGCTGTGGCCATGGCTGTGGGCCCGGGCAGGGAGCTGGAGAGACAAACCAGAACATAGGTTGGGGCCTGGCGTTCTCACTCCCATGAGCAGCAGCTGGGAGCTCTGATGACCAGGTCCACTCCCACCCCTCCAGCCCCTATCCCTGCACTGGGTCAAAGACAAGCAGAATCATCATAAGGGAGCCTCGGCTCTAACTGCCATGTAGGCAAGGATCTTGGTCTGTTTTGTTCCATGATATATCCGAAGTTCCTAGAACAGTGCCTGACACATAGTATGTGCTCATTAAATGTTTGAAGAACATCTTAATTCATGACCACCCAACTCCAAGCCCAAGCTTCAGCAGCACTCTCCTCATGGGGCTCCCTGTCTTAGCTACTCCCATTCCAGTCAGAGCTCCACATAGCAGCCCCAGTTGTCTTCTCTCCAAAAGCACAGATCTGGCCATGTTGAGCACATGACAGGGAGAAAGGCACTCTGAGCCCCTGTGTTTGTGCCACCATCAGTGCTCATCTGGTAGCAACAATGGCCTTGCTAACAGACCTGCTGCCTCCACCTGCAACCCCTTCAGAGTGGCCAGGGTCTCCCACTGACCTTCTGTTACTCTTCATGATCCAGTCCCTGCTACCATTTCCAGCCTTATTCCTCAACCATGATGCATTTTAAATCCAGTGATGGCCCCACCAACTCCTGGGACTGCTCTTTCACATGTCTATATCTTTGCACAAGCTGTTCCCTTCATCTGAGATACTGTCCTCGTCTTGCCTACCTGGAAAACTCCTATTCATCCCTCAAAATCCATTTTGTCTCTGATGTTTTCTCTGGCCCCTGAACCTCCAATGTTGACATCTCTACTTGAGTGCCTACCATCAGATACCCATTCTTTCACCATTATAACACTTCTCATGGGCATTAAAATTTTTTACATGCTCAAAAAGAGTAGGTAGTTTGACTCATTCTTTTGTGGACTCTGGTGTTTAACATGTAGTCGGCACTCAGTGTTTGCTGAATAAATGAACAACATAACAGCATCCTGATAACACTTCATACCCTTCAAGGTCCCGCTCAAAAAGTCACTTTCTCCCTGGAAGAAGATGGCAGCATAGAGAGGAGTGGAAGTTAGTTAGTCCTCCTGGAGCAACTAATAAACAACCAGGAACAACTAGTAAATGATCTGGAATAACTACTGGGGGACAACCTGACTGTCCACACATCGTGCACCAACCTGGATTGGGAGGAATGCCTGAGATCGCAGCCTGGAATCTGTGAGTAGAAACTGCGGACCTGAGCCAGGAACCCTTCCCCCCATGGCAGCCCGAACTGCAAAGCCTCACTGTCACAGAGAGCAGCACTTTCTGAACAAGCAAATAGTCCTCAGTCCAGCTCCAACTGGGGTTTTAATTGGCAAAAATGGACTGCTCAATGCAAGCTGCCAATCCCCAACAAGCAGACAGAGGCTTTTAGTGACAACTGACCTTGAAGAGCCAGAGGACTTCTCTGTCCCGGGAGGGGGAGCCCAGAGGACTGGGTGCTATCTCTGGCTGATGGGTGAAACTGGGGCCGTGGACTGGCCCTGAAAGGGGGCTTTCTGTCCCTTTTTCTCTCTCTCAACCTGAGCAGCTCAGTGGAGAAAGCCGCAGCCATTTTCAGTTCACAGCACTCTGACCCAGACAAGGGTGGAGATAGCAGAGTCAAAGAGACAAAGAACCTATTTAAATGCTGATGATCACTCCCTAGGAGGTGTATCTTCCCTAAGAGGAAGGAGGTGGTGCCCAGCCCTACTACCGGCCTCCCATTCAGAACCAGACCCCAGAACCTGGGGGAAAACAGACAAAACAGAAACTAACCAGGCCACACTTCCTTACACCAGTCAGGAGTGAAAGGCTGACAGACACCACCTGCTAGGCAGGTTAGGAAAAGCACAGCAACTTGAAGCCTCACAGAGTGTGTCAATTTTCTAAGACACACCCTCAGAGAAACCTGATACTGAATATTGCCTCCTCCTGAGAGCTGAGCCCCTCTGGTCTGGGAAAACGATTAAGGTAACCAAGGAAACCAGATGCCTAGACAACAGAAAACTACAACCTACACTAAGAAAAACAAAGTTATGGCCCAGTCAAAGGAACAAACTTACACTTCAACTGAGATACAGGAATTGAAACAACTAATGCTAAATCAGTTCAAAAAGTTTGGGGAATATGTGGCAAAAGAGATGACGCATATAATGGAAACACTGGATGAACATAAGGTAGAAATCTAAAGTTCGAGAAAACAACTGGCAGAATCTATGGAAATGAAAGGCACAACACAAGAGATGAAAGGCACAATGGAGACATACAACAGCAGATCTCAAGAGGCAGAAGAAAACACTCAGGAACTGGAGAACAAGGCACCTGAAATCCTACACACAAAAGAACAGATAGGGAAGAGAATGGAAAAATATGAGCAATGTCTCAGGGAAATGAATGACAATATGAAACACATGAATGTACGTGTCATGGGTGCCCCAGAAGGAGAAGAGAAGGAAAAAGGGGCAGAAGCAATAATAGAGGAAGTAATCAATGAAAATTTCCCATCTCTTATGAAAGACATAAAATTATAGATCCAAGAAGTGCAGAATAGATCTGAATAGGCCTACACCAAGACACTTAATAGTCAGGTTATCAAACATCAAAGACAAAGAGAGAATCCTGAAAGCAGCAAGAGAAAAGTGATCCATCACATACAAAGGAAGCTTGATAAGACTGTGCGGATTTCTCAGCAGAAACCATGGAGGCAAGAAGGAAGTGGGGTCATATATTTAAGATACTGAAAGAGAAAAACTGCCAACCAAGAATCCTATATCCAGCAAAACTGTCCTTCAAATATAAGGGAGAGTTTAAAATATTCTCTGACAAACAGACAATGACAGAGTTTGTGAACAAGATACCTGCTCTACAGGAAGTACTAAAGGGAGCACTACAGGCAGATAGGAAAAGACAAGAATGAGAGATCTGGAACACAATTTTGGGTGATGGTAGCACAGCAATGTAAGTACACTGAACAGAGATGACTGTGAGTATGACTGAAAGAGGAAGGTTAGGAGCATGTGGGACCCCAGAAGGAAAGAGGAAAGATAAAGACTGGTACTGTATAACTAAGTGAAACCTAGAGTGCTCAACAATTGTGATAAAATGTACAAATATGTTTTTTCATGAGGAAGAACAAATGAATGTCAACTTTGCAAGGTGTTAAAAATAGGGAGGTATTGGGGGAAAAATACAATCAATGCAAACTAGAGACTATAATTAACAGAAACATTGTATGATGTTTCCTTTAATGTAACAAAGGCAGTATACCAAGGCTAAATGCATATAAGAGGGGGGCATAAGGGAGGGGTATGGGACTCTTGGCATTGGTAATGTTGTCTGACTCTTCATTCTACTTTAGTTTAATGCTATCTTTCCTTTTGTTGCTTCCTAGCTGTCATGGTTTTTTGTTGTTGTTTTGTTTTTATTTTTTCTCTCTCTTTTTTCCTTTTCTTTTGTCTCTCTACCTTCTTTGACTCTTCCTCCTGCTTTATGGAAGAAATGGAGATGTCCTTTTATAGATAATGGTGATGGTGGAGAATACATAAATACGTGACTATACAGGGAACCACTGATTGCTTACTTAGGATGGAATGCATGATGTGTGAACAAAACTATCTTTAAAAAATGGGTTGATGAAGAAATCTTGAGGGCACTGTATGGAGTGAAATAAGTCAGACACGTAAGGACAAATATTGCAAGGTCCCACTGATGTGAACTAATTATAATATGTAAACTCATAGACATAAAATATAAGTTACCAGGATATAGAACGAGACTAAAAAATAGGGAGCAGTTGCTTATTATGAGCAGAATGTTCAACTAGGTTGAACTTAAATGTTTGGAAATGGACAGAGGTGATGGTAGCACATTGCAAGAATAACTAACAGTGCTGAATGGTGCGTGAATGTGGTGGAAAGGGGAAGCTCAGAGTCACCTATGTCACTAGAAGGAAAGCTGGAGGTTAAAAGATGGGAATGTATAAAACAGTGAATCCTGTGGTGGGCAATGTCTGTGATTAACTGTACAAATATTAGAAATCTCTTTCATGAACCAGAACAAATGTATGACACTATAACTAGAAGTTAATAATAGGGGGGCATATAGGGGGAAAATATACTTATTGCAAACTATATACTACAGTTAGTAGTATTTTAATGTTCTTTCATCAACAGTAACAAATGTGCTATACCAATACTATGAGCCAATAATAGAAGGGGAGTAGTTAGAGGTATGGGAGGATTCGAATTTCCTTTTTTGTCTTTATTTCTTTTCTGGAGTAATGAAAATGTTCTACAAATTGAAAAAAAATTAATTGTGGTGATGGATGCACAGCTGTATGATGGTACCGGGGGCCATTGATTGTATACTTTGGATCTTTGGATGATTGTATAGTATGTGAACAATCCAGATAGATAGATTAGATAGATAGATAGATAGATAGATAGATAGATAGATAGATAGATAGATAGAGTCACTTTCTTCTTGACCATCCCTAGCTAACAACTGATCCTATAAAAACAGCCCCTTCCCTCAGTCCTGGCCCCACTCAGAAGTTCCCCCACCCCCACCCCCGCCAATCCTTCTACCATCACCACCACCACCCCATTGCCACTCATGGTTGCTAATTCCAAATAAATCACATCTAACCCCATGTGCTGGTTTGAATATATTACGTCCCCCAGAAAAGCCATATTCTCTAATGCAATCTTGTGGGGGCAGACTGATGAATCTGCTGATTAGGGTGGAAACTGATAGAATTATGTCCATGGAAGTGTGGGCGCTGCCCGTTCAGGGCGGGTCTTCATTAGTTCACTGAAGTATTTAAGAGAGAAGCTAAGAGCCAACACAGACACAGATGCTTGCTGACGCTTAGAGATGCCTGGAGATGCAGACAGAAGGAAGCTTGGAGATGCTAAGAGATGAAGCCCAGAATTTGCCCTGGAGAATCTAAGAGAGGACCCTCAGATGCTTATAGAGAAATGCCCTGGGGGAAAGAAGCAAGGATGCACAGTAGCTGAAAGAGGAGCTAAAACATAACCCAGGAGTGAAGGACCAGCAGATGCCAGCCACATGCTTTCCCAGCTGACAGAAGTGTTCCGGACACCATCGACCATTCTTTAGTGATGGTATCATCTTGTTGATGCCTTAGTCTGGACAATTCTATGGCTTTATAACTGTAACTTTGTAACCTAATAAATCCCCTTTATAAAAGCCAATCCATTTCTGGTATTTTGCGTAACAGCAGCCTTAGCAAACTGGAATGCCCCTCATCCTGTCATTTAAGGCCCCCATGACCTGCTGCCAACCTCATTTCCCACTAACCCAAATGTCACCCTGTGCCAGCTTCCTCTTCTCCACTGAAATCCTTTAAGGCCTGTACAAGCTACCACCTCCAAGGACCTCCCTGACAGCCTCCCCCTTTCTCCTGATCTCTTAAGTCACCTATAATGAATTACGTGATTTAGCATTTAAAACACATTCATTCATTCATTTAGCAAACACTGAGTCCTTTTCTGCCTTAGGCCTGGTGCTGGGCCCAGGTGAGGGCAGCGTAGAAAAGGATTTGAGCCCTGCCCTCATGGACTTCATGGAGGTTACAGTCAGTCAAACAAATAATAGCAAATATTTACACAGTACTTACTATGTGCCAGGTACTGTTTTAAGCACTGTTATGTATAATTGACTCACTTAAGCCTCGTAACACCCTATGAGATAGGTACTATCGTTATTCCCATTTTTCAGATGAGGAAACTGAGGCACAGAGAAGTTAGGTACCTTGCCTTCCCATCTAGCTAGGAAGTAGCTGAAGCACAACCTGAATTTAATCTGGTCTCTTAACCATTGCCCTAAACTCCCACTTGCAAAGCAAGGTGGCAGGTGCTAGTAATCGTTACATAATTATATACAGTTGTGCCTGGCACCAATTGCTTAATTCAAGCTTGTCATCATTCATTGCCTCATTCACTAACTCAAATATCTATTGAAAATCTAGCACCTACTGGACAACTCCCCTCCCCCAAATAAATTCCCTCCAACAAGCTTACTGGACTCAGTGCCCAAGTTTTGTGTTCATCGTTCATCAGAAATTTATTGCAACTAACTTGGCAGCAGGCAGTGAACAAGGCAAAGAGGTTCAGGGAGGAATAAAACATTCCTTTTCTCTGCCACCGGTGGCACTATGATCACCCCCAAAGACAAGCAGATAATTCACACACAATCTAAAGTAGACGCAGGGTGCCTGCTTCCTCCCCACACTGCACCCTCCCACCCCACCCCACCACCCCCCACTGTGGGGACACAGGAGTTAATGGGGGCTGGGACGGGACAGGGCAGTACAGGACTTTTCCACTTCCTTCCCCCTGAAAGCCTGGCACAAGGCAGGTCGAGGCAGTGGGCTTTGCTGATGGACTACGTAATGGGGCCGCTTCAGAGCACAGGAACCCCCTGCCCACCTTGCTGGCTGGTGAGCCTACACAGGATTCCTTCCCCCTCCCAAATAGACTGGGCTTCGGCCTCAACGGTTTACTCTCCACTCTTGCCCACAACCTTGTCTTCCCAACTCGGAACCTCAGAGGGTGAGAAAAGGCCTCGGAGAGCATCTCAGGTGGCTCCCTGGTTTTACGTTAGGGAAACCAGAGCCCAGAGGCAGGAAGGCCTTTCCCAGAGTTGCCTGATCCAGCAAGGTTTCCATTGCACTACGGAGGGGAGAGAAAGGGGCATTATGAAACACGACGGTGCCCTGTGCACATCTAGTTCCTGGGTCCCTATGATCTGTTAAGTCGAGTCCAGTGCTCCAGATTCCATTCTTGGAACTTTCCAAGGAATAACAGCACATCAAAGCCTCTGAGAAGTCCTGCAGTAAAGCCTGCTTAGCTGTATTTAACCCACATTTACCAAGCTTACATGACCCAGGATTTCCTTCCCAGTAATTATATTATAAAGCCAGCTGAAATGTAATGTTTACTCTATGCTCATCACTTTACAACCTTGGGTCACTTCATTCTCATTCCTAGCCTGTGAGCTTTGTTTTACAATGCCCATTTTGCTATTGAGAATACTGACATTCAGAAAGGTTAAGTCCCTTACCCAAGGTTACACAGAGTGGTGGGGCCGGGATTCGGAGCCAGGTGTTTGCTCTTAGCCTCTCTGCCACTACCCTTCCTCCTGTAACACCTATCTGCATCCCCAGAACTTCTTTAAGAAATACTGGTGTAGGAGCAGGCAAGCAGGTCTCTTATCAGAAACTATTTCCTTAGGTTTCTAGCAACTGACTTTCACCCAGGGACCTCAGTCTCCCTCAGCTACCCACTTGCTCTGCCCCTATGAAGCCCTGGCCCCCAGCTACCTCCTCAGGTGGGCAATAGCTCTCCCTCACAACCCTCCCCTCTCCCAGACACAGTGGGCTGTAAGAACAGAACCCAAAGGCCAGATACCAGGATGGCAGAGGTCCTGCGCCACATTTCCTTTAGACCTCAGCCAGAGGCCCCATTCCATCTAAATACATCTGTTTTTAGAATCAGTTCTCATCTCTTGACTCCATGGAGAGGGGCCCTGAATTGGGGAAGGAGGGGGCAGGGTGAGGGTGGGTGTCCTGAGGGCACCATCAGGGCATCCTCCAGGTAGTCTGCCCACTAGGCTGCCAGGCACCCCACCCCAGCCCAGTACACCTCCCTGGGCCCACTCCAAGCCTCCAAAATTGCAATGGTTACCTTGGGGGATTTTCTTGAGCCTGGGGGCTGATGACTTCTGCTGTGGGACTAGGCAGATTCGCCAGATGCCAAGCACTGGGTGGCACTTCCACAGGTGAGGATCACTAGGGGCGGGGCTTCCAGGGCCTAGAGGTGTCTTGTGTGATGTCACCAGAGGGTGGGGCTAAAGACAGCCCCTCACACCCCTCCTCTTCACCCCCTCTCCGTTCCCACATTAAACAAATCCAGGCTGAACCTAGTGCCCTCCTAGCCAAGCCTCAGCTGTGGACAGAAGCTCACCATTAACTCTCCATGGACATATGGGGAAACTGAGGGCTGGCTGACAGCAGCAGCACACATGGTGACTTACCCAAGATCACAGAGCAAGGCAAGAGCAAAGCTCAGCTGGGACCAGGTGTCCAGAGCCTTATTGATGGATGTCAGGCATCCTGGGCTGGCTTCTGTCCCCTACTCGGTGGGAATAAGAACAGAAAGAACTTAGGAATAAAGGAGAAAGCAGACATTATAAAGGTTCATGAAGGAGACGGACTTCAGATTCGGACAAACCAGGTTTAAATTCTGACTCCATAGCATACTAGCTGTGTGACCTTAGGCAAGGTATTCATTTTCTCTGATCCTTAGCTTCCTCATCTGTAAAATGGAAATAATATTATCTACTTCATAGGTTGCTGCAAAGATTAGATTAGAACAAAATTTTAGCACAATTTAGGGACTCAATAAATGGTAGCTATTTTTATTAATAGTAATATTTGAAGTATCTCCAGCTGGAGATTTGCAAGGATTTTCTAAGAAATGCAGTCCTCTTTTAGCCCACAATATCTGATTCCATTGGATTTAAGAACCTCAGAAGTTAACTGTTTCCTTAAAAGTTTTCCTTATCCTTGAGGGTGCATTTAGGGACCAGGGCAATTCGATGTTTTTGGACCAGGGAAATTTGAAGTCCAAAATGGTGTTTGGACCCCTAAGGACACTAAAATTATTTAATAATTAAATTGTTCTCAGCAAAGACCATTCAGAATAATCCCTCTGGATTCACAGGCCCCAAAAATTGTTACCTGCCCACAGGCCCAAGGGAAGTGACTGGGAAGTGAAATCCCCAGGGGAAGGGGCCTCAACTGCAGCAGGCCCAGCAGCCCCACTCCAGAGGGGGAGGCTAAACAGTGTTAGCAGATAATCCAGCAGGCACCTGGTTTAACCTGGGCATGTCTTGAAGGGGTTTTAGGTGTCTGCCAGGTTGGCTGAACCTCAAAATTCACACCAAGGGCCTAAAGTGTAAACTGTGCTGTCACAGCTGAGCAGCTCCTTCCTCCCCTCCCCTGCCTCTTCCCAGCCCTCCCAATCCCCTTTTCCTAAACTCAGGGTCAAGCCTCCTCACCCCCCTCCTCCATTAAGGCTTGCCACCTCTATTTCCTCCTGTCTTCCCACTGACAGAGCTTCCCAAAATACCCCTGGGAGCAAAACAGAAGACCAGGCTGTGGGAATAGGATAGAAACCACCTGGGCATAGGAGTGGGTGACCCTTGGGTTATTCCTACCCCATGGATTTTACTCTATGCCCCCCGCTACAGGTTCCAAGCCCACAGTGAATGAAGCAGACAGTCCCTGCCCTGACTCACCCTCATAAATGCCCATGGGTCTAGGAAGGTCCAGTCCAAGAGAGGGACCGGTCAGGTGGTGACCTTGGAGAACTGAAGAAAGCCACTGCCCCATAGGAGGTTTCCACCACTCATCTCCAGCAGACTGGTTCCAGAGAAGCCAGAAATCCTTGTTTTTACATGAGGTTGGGATTTCAGCTCTGGAACTTCCTAGCTGTGTGACTTGGCAAAAGTCCCTTAACCTCTCAGCCTTTTTCCTCATTTATAATCATAGCTTAACAAGAGCTAACTTTTGGGCTCTTGTGAAAGCAAAACAAAGTCAGGGATAAAGGCATCTAGCACAGTGCAGTTTCCACTATTTTTGTTGGGTTCTGATCCTGGCTCAGCTCCTCAGTCCCTGGGTCACCTTGGACAAATCCCTTTCCCTCTTGGCCCTATTCCCCAAATTTCAATTGAAAGAGTGAATTCACCAGTGAGCTCAAAGGGCCTCTTCAGGCCCAGAGATATTCCATTCCAACAATATTTATTTTAGGCCTACTATGTGCCAGGCACTGGTGCTTCAGCAATGGGCAAAGCAGTTTAAAACACCTAAGGGTATTAATAACCTGCCGCCTTGGAGCTTATGGCCTAACCAAATAATACCTAAGTACTACAAGTACTATTTGCTTGTAACTCCATTTCCTCTTTTGCCTCCTTCCTGGCTTGCAAAATATTCATTGTTGCTTTCTGGGCCCTGATTGTTCAGCACACTCAAAGACAACTTTATCTTGCCACAGAAGACAAACTCTAACCTTAACCTCATTAGATCAAAATAGCAATAAGGCTGGACCAGTGTTAATACGGGGCTGTCAGAATTAACGCTCTCAAGGGATCCTAAAGAGGAGCACCCAGTCTGGCAAAGCCAGAAAGAGAAAAACACTGGAATAGTATTCATCAGATCAGGTTCTAATGTTAATCCATCACAGTGGCTTGCTGTTTACAAAGACCTGCCCCACACATTTCACCTCCACTTTGTAACAGGTCTCTGAACTTGCAGCTCGGCTGGTGTTCACAGCTTCCCAAGCAGGATGGCACAGCAGGTCCACCTGGCTCCAAAACCAGCTCTTGCCCTACTGCCATTCACCATCTGCTGTAGGCAACCCCCAGGAACCCAGTGAGTGGTCACAGATTATAGAAGCCAAGTTTTCATCCCTGGCTGATCTCCCAGTCTCTCAGCAACTGGGTCACCCCCATCACTGCAAACTAATTCCCAGCTTGGCCCACTGTGTTTAAAGAAAAAAATCTCTCATGTCTTCCAAACTGAGCTGAAACTGGTTTTGTTTATTAACTGCACTTTTGGCCTCCATTTGTAATGAAAAATGTGATCAAAATGAAACAAATATCTTAAAGGGACTCTTCCATGGAGCTCTGCTTCATGACTGCTCTGAGACGGTGAAGATCCTGGAGGAAGAAAGGCCCAGACAGGTTGAGTGAGCTGGCTACCATCACCCAGCACAGGGGGGGAGAAAAGGGACCTGAGTTCACTGCTGACCAGCATGTGTCCCCCTGGGCAGGGGAACGGAGGGCAGAGAGGGGCATCTTCCCACCAAGGGGTCCAGAGGTAGCACAAGCCCCATGAGGGAAGGCTGGGTCCTTCCTCAATAGGAGCCAAAACCTGGGGGACTGGGCCATCCACCCAGGTGCAGCCAGCCTCTGAGAATCCAGCAAACTCCTCAAACTCCTCAAACTGCTGGCCTTAGCCTGACTTGGTCTCTCATTCCTGCCAGGCCTCTGGGGGCTGCCCCAGGGGAACCCTGGGGACCCTCAAAGCCTGGAGGCTTGAGGCAAGTGCTGTGGGCTGTGCGGGGCCTCCTCCTTCCCTGAGAAGGGAAGAGGCTTCCCCACCCAAGGAGCCTAGGCCACTAGGGCCTTGGCAGAGACATCCCCTCCCAATCCTCAGCAGAGCTTTTCCCGCTGTTCCTGGGTCCCTAACTGTACCCCCTCCCCCCCACCCCCCACCCCCACACACACTCTGCTTCCTCCCCGCACAGAAGTGCTCCCTCTTCACTATCCTCCCCTTCTTCAGCCTGGGCTTTTCCCCAGCACTGCTCCCCCTCCGGTGGCGCTTCCCTCCCTGGGCTCTCACGCACTCCCGAGACGACCCCTTCCCACCCTTCTCTCCCACATGCCGTCTCTCACCCTCCATCCTCATCCTCCCTCTCCAGCGCACTCCTCCTCCAGCTGATTCCCCCTCCCCCGTCCTTCTTCCTCCCCCGACTCTTCCCCAGGCGCTCCCGTCTCCAGCTGTGCTCTACTTTCCTTTTCCGACTCCACTCGCTCCGCGGTTGTGCTTCCTTCCAGCCGCTTCCGCAGATGCTCCCGCTCCAGCAGTGCCCCGCATCAGTCCTCTAACTCCCTACCCACGTGTGCGCCGCCCCGCAGCCCTGAGACTCTCACAGCACCCCCAGCCCCCGCCGCGCCCCGCGGGGAGCTCCCCATGCTGCTTCCAGCCCGCCTCCCCCCGCACCCTGTTCCCCAGCCGCAAACCTGAGGCCAGCCCCAGCCGGAGCAGAGCCGGGAGAAGCTGCCGCTGGGCCCGGCCCGCAGCCCGCGGCCTCCCGGAGCGCGGAGGGGCCGGCAGATAAAGGGGCGGGAGGGCAGCGGCCCTGCCCCGAGCCGGAGGAGGGCCGGGCGGCGGCCAGCGCCTGCGGGATCCTTCCCGAGCGCCGCCAACACCCCGGCCTTAGCGCTGCACAAGCTGCAGACCACCCCCCGCCCATCACCACCACCACATCGTGGTGTTGCACGCAGAGGCGAGAGTGGTCACCCTCCCCGGCGGTGACGACAGAGCCCTGGGAGTTCCTGGGTACCGATGGGGCAGCCCAGATTGCAGAGCGGCTGCTCCAGTCCCATGGCTAGGCAGGGGCTCTGTTCAAACCCCAGCGGAGGACTTCCCGCCTGCCAGAGCGCACTTGAACCACAAGCTCCAGTTTCTGGGCCTGGTTGACGGGAGGGGTAGCAGAGGTATGGGCAAGTTTCCGTTAGAGCCAGGGCCCCAGCCTGCACCCACGCCCCACCCCTCACACCCACTGCTTCTGGTCTAGATGAACCTGACCTTCCCAGCTGCATTTCTCTGGGGGGTGGAGGGGAGGGTGCCCCACCTCCACCCCTGGCACTCCTGTCTTACTCAAGCTCCCACTAATGAGCAAGTATTGTTAACCAATTTTGCAAAATGGAGAGCTGAGGCTCCCGGGGGTGACACAGGACTTTTCTATTTTCCCGTTTGAGCTTGGGACATTCCTGTGATTGGAGTGTGATGAACCCCATTTTATGGATAGAAACACTGAGGCCCAGAGGGGAGAAAAGGTGTGTCCTAGGTCACACTGCTCCGATGCATTCAGGCAACCCAGAGGGTGCTTGGGGGAGAGAAGACACTTAATCAGGAGATTTGGCTTCAATATTTGAGAGCTGAATGATAAATATAATAAAAGTAATGGCAGTGATCACTTTTGGAGCACTTGCCATGTGCCAGGTGGGATGCAAAGCCCCTTACATGAGCTACAGGCCCATGGAGGGTGGGGTCTGTCATGATCTCAGTTTGTGGATGAGGAAACAAGCTCCTGAGAGTGCTACCTGCCCAAAGCCGCCCAGTGGCAGGCAGGCCTGGATCCAAGCTGGGCTCTTGTCAAGGAGTGAAGCTACCAGGCCCAGGACACTTCCTTCCCAGCCCTGTCCTTTCCCCAGATGAAGGGACAGATGGATCCCAGTCCAGATAGGGCAGCCCCCAGGGGCAGCTGAGGGCCAACCCCCGTCCAATCTGGGCAATCTGACAGTGTCTTGGGCACATGGATGGGGCCTGATGAGTCCTCTGCTCCAGGAGGCCAGACCCCTGTTGTCCTTTGAGGTCAGGGCCCTGGAAGACACACCTGAAGGTAAACTGCATCATCTGGCTTTTCTCCCAGGTCCAGGGCTGAGGAGTAGGGGCTCCAGGGAAACTGGATTCCTGAGCAGGCATAAATCAAGCACCTTGAAAGGAGGCAAAAGGCCTCAGAAGTCAGGCTCAGACTGGGAGACCACCAGGAAGAACTTCAGCAGAACCAAAGAGAAAAAATAAAGGTGTGATGCCTCAGCTGTCCCCAACATCTTCTCCTCCCCAAAATGAGGTCATGCATTCACTGGAGGCAGCAAAGCAGTGAAGCACATGGGTGTTTTCTGCCTGGGTTCCCATCTTAGCTCTACCACTTACCAGCAGTGTTACCCTGAGCAAGTTAGGTAAACCTCTCTGGACGTCAGTCTCTTTGATTCTAAAACGGCAATAACACCTGCTATGTGGGATTGGCATGAGGAGTAAATGAAGTAATACCTGTAAAGTGTTCATGGTGCTTGGCCTACAGTAACTGCTGTATATATGCTGAATTAATATCCTGACCCCAACTACTCTCCAAGCACCCACCAGTGGGCTCTCCCTACAGCCTGCCAGCTTAGGTGCAGACTAGAAGCGCAGGCAGCTAACATCCCAGGGCAATCCTCCCCCAGTGGAGTATTGGTCCTGGTGGATAAAGCTCCAGCCTCCTTGTGCTGGTTTGGATGCATTATGTTCCCCAAAATGCCATGTTCTTTGATGCAATCTTGTGGAGGCAGATGTATTAGTGTTGATAAGGTTGGAACCTTTTGATTGACTGTTCCATGGACATGTGACTCAATCACCTGTGGGCAAGACCTTTGATTGGGTAATTTCCACGTAGGTGTTACCCCACCCATTCAGGGTGGGTCTTAACTGAATCACTGGAGTCATATAAAAGTGTGCATAGACAGAAGGAGGTGCTAGAGCTAAGAGAGGACAAATGCCCCAAGAGGAGCTGCAACTTACAGAGACATTTTGAAGACGGCCATTGAAAGCAGAGTTTTGCTGATGCTTTGGAGGTACTAGCCCAGAGTTTGCCCCGAGAAGCTGACACAGAGACATTTTGGGAGAACACCATTTTGAAACACAATGTGGGAGCAAGCACACGCCAGCCATGTGCCTTCCCAGCTAACAGAGGTTTTCTGGATGCCAATGGCCATTCTCCAGTGAAGGTAACCGATTGCTGATGCCTTACCTTGGACACTTTTATGGACTTAAGACTGTAACTTTGTAACCAAATAAATCCCCTTTATAAAAGCCAATTCATTTCTGGTATTTTGCTCAATGGCAGCATTAGCAAACTGGAACACTCCTATCCAGAGGAAGACAACTTTGGGAGGCATTCTGTCTGCATGTCAGGATTCCAAACAGAGGCTCCATTCCTAAAGCAGAGCCTCGAGTTTCTTGTCTGCTTTCCTTGTCTCACTCTCCTCCCTGCCTCCCTTCTGCTTCCTGGGATCACCTCCCAAACAAACTACCTGAACCTAAGTCTCTGTCTTAGGTTCTGCTTTGGGGGGAAAGCAGACCAACAAGCCCAGAAAAGCACTCCTCAAAAAAGGAAAAAAGTCACCTTTAAGCCCCTGCCAAGCCTGGAAAGCATTGAAACCAGCTCAAGGCAGTGCCAGTTCAGTAAGGTGTTTCCTGCCTCTGCAACCTCCCTGCCTCCCTCTGCGACAGCCCTGGAGGGGTCAGAACCACAGCTGGGACAAGAGGAGGAAAACACAGGGCAGAAATAGAGAAGAACCCCCCATGCCCTCCTTTCCTAGCTCGAGACTCAAAGATGCCAACACTTTGCCACCTCATGACCTTTTGCACTTGATTTTCCTTCTGCCTGGAAAAGGTTTCATAATTTGTGAGGCCCACTGCAAAATGAAAATGCAGGCTCTCATTCAAAAATTAAGAATTTCGGTAGAGCATCAAACCAAGCATGGGCCCGTCTAACTGCAAGCCCTTCATGAGGCTGCACAGGTCACATGCCCGTGAGCCTGGCCCTGGCCCCACATTGCTGAACCACTGGCCGCCTCCCTTCCTTCAGCTCTCGATTTAAAGGTCACCTTATCAGAGAGGCTTTCCCTGACCACCTGTATCAACTAGCACCCACCGCCCCCACCTGTCACCCTCCAATTACCCTTCCCTGCCTCTTTCCTTTGGGGCACCCATCACCCTTTGACCACCATCTATCTGATTCTCCCCACCAGGATGTTAAGCTGTGGGTCACTGCTGTATCTCCAGGATCTAGAACAGTTCTTGACACACAGTAGGTGCCTAACGGAGACTAACGGAGGAAGAAGGAAGGGAGGGAGAGAGGGAGGGAGAGAGGGAGAGGGGTGCATGATATACTTCTAAGGTATGACACTAGTACAGAGAGTTGACGACAGAAAGGTATACAGGGAAAATCTACCTACTGCATACTAGGGATGATAATTAATAGGGATACCACACAAATACTAGGGACAAATAATTATGGGCTGAAAAGAGCTATGAGGTGTGCTGGGTCATGAGAATTGTTTAAAATGGAGAGTGATGAGGATTATACAACTAAGTGGTCATGATGCGAGATATGGATGGATTATCGTGGGCATAACGTGCTATGTGAGTTTAGGAACCTCCTACTTTGTAAGTCAAGCCCTTGCTCTTGAGGCTTGCTCTGGTGAAACTTATGATTGTAAAGGGGAGAGGCTAAGCCCACCTTTGTTTATGCCTAGGAGTCACCTCCTGAGAACCTCTTTTGTTGCTCACATGTGGACTTTCTCTCTCTAAGCCTAACTCAGCAAATAAATTCATTACCCTCCCCCTAACGTGGGACAGGACCTCCCAGGTGAGTGAGTCTCCCTAGCAATGTGGCACACAGATTCTGGGAAGGAGTTGAGAATGCCTTTTTGACCAAAAGGGGAAAAAGAAAGGCAAAAAAATGAGGTTTCATGGCTAAGAAAATTCAAATAGCATCAAGAGGCTGTCCTAGAGGTTACTCCTATGCAAGCTTCAGCTAAATATGCCAAATGACCACAGTATGATAAGCCCAAGTCAACAGTAGCCCCGAAAACCCTAAAGAATACCTGGATCCCTATCTGAGACTCAGGTTTCACTAAGTTTATTCTTCAGCAACTTAAATCCTCCAGAGAATTCCTATGCCAGCTAAGTCCTGAAACACAGAGGCAACAGCACCTTCAAGAACATCAACCAGTCGCGTCCCCTTTTCCCATAACGTCACACCCCTTTTCAACATGAGCAAGTCAGGGTGGTCACTGCCTAGACATCCCTGAAAATCGGGAAAGTGATTAAACTAGAGGAAGGGGTAGCAACATGCAAGATGGAATTTAACAAAGGGTTATGAATACTGAATCTCTATATAATTTTCTTCTTCTTAGTTGCTAGGGTATTAGAATACTTAGAAGGAAAGAATTGAAATAGTGGAATGGTAACCCAAAGCATCCTTTGAAATTTGTTCCATAGCTACTTGTTAAATTGTAATTTGAAAGTTATCACCTTTTTGTATATATGTTATATTTCACAATAAGGAAATAACTGAAACTATGGTACTGGAACTCGTAACAGTTTTGGAAATTTCCTATATAGTTACTTGTTAAAGCATACTTTGAAAGATATTGCCTTTTTGCATATGTGTTATATTTTACAATAAGGAGATAACTGAGACTGTGGAACTATAACCCATAATATTCTTTGAAATTTGCTTTCAAACTACTTGTTAAATTGCACTTGGAAAGTTAATCACTTTTATGTATATATGTTATATTCTACAATAAAAAATATGATTAAAAAAAGTTTCTGAACAAGCATTAGAGGTAAAAGACAAAGTTGTTTCCTTTGGTAGAGTCCCACTTTGTTCAATGTGCTGGTTGCCATGCATATGTGTATCCAAGCCCCTTTTTTACACAAATGGTATCATACCATTCACAGTGTTAGCTCCCTTCCTTTTTTACTGTTAAGCTCAGTTATTCTTATGTGCATTCTATGTATGCACATAAAAGTCTTCCTCATTCCTCTTTATGGTTTAATAGTTTCCATTATATGAATGGGTCATAATTAATCAATCTTATATTCATTGATTTATCTTTTTCTCTTTTCCTTTTATTAGAGCAGTTGCAGATGTTCAGAAAAATCATGCAGAACTCTATTTATTGATTTAAATTGTTACCAGTCTTTTGGTTGTAAACAATGATGCAATGAATGACTTTGCATCCGTGTCATACCACCCTTTTGCAGGGATATTTGTAAGATGAAATCCTAGAATTACAATTATCAGGTCAAAGGCATTTTGACATATTTTTCTAAGTTGTCCTTCTCCACATTGGGTTAATTTACACTCCCCAAGCAATGTCTGAATGCTTCTTTCCCTAAACAACAATGTATGGTGGTGCTTATTTCCCTCACCAAAAGGATGCAAGGTGGAAAATGGAATCTCAGTATCGTTTTACTTCACATTCGCTTTTTATGAGAGAGGCTGAATATACATTTAAAAGAAAAATAATCTACCCACAATCTCACCCTCTAACACTCCAGCTGGCGTTAATTTCCACATTCTCTTAAGCTTATTGTCCATATATAGCCATTATTTTTCAGTTTTCATCAGAGAAGACAGAGAACTTAAGGTTCTGCTCTTTAGTTTCAGTCATTTCTTCCACAAACATTTACTCATGTAGTAGTCAGGACAAGCTAGGTTATGCTGCAGTAACAAAGAACTTCAATATATCAGGAGCTTAAATCAGGTTGTATTTCTTTGTCACTCTACATGTACTTTGGCTATGGCTTTACTCCATATCATCCTCACTCCAGGGCCCAGACTGATGGAGCAGCCCCCAAGTTGCAGCCAGCTGCCTCTGCAGAGGTTAAAAGAACATGGTACATTACAACTCAACAACAAAAAGACAAACAACCCAATTACAAATTGGCCAGGGTTGTGAATAGATATTTCTCCAAAACAGATGTACAAATGGCTGATAAGTTTATGAAAAGATGCTCAACATCATTAACCATTAGAAAAATGCAAGTTAAAACTACTATGAGATAGATATCCCCTCACACCCACTAGGATGGCTAGTATTACAAAAACTTAAAATACTAAGTATTTGTGAGGATGCAGAAAAAATAGGAACACTCTTAAATAGTTGGTATCAATGTAAAATGGTGCAACCAACTGTGAAAAATAGTTTGATGGTTACTCTGAAAGTTAAACGAGAATTACCTTATGAAACAGCAATTCCACTCCTAGGTGTATATCCCAAAGCACTAAACGCAGGGACTTGGACAGGTGTCTGTACCCAGGGTTCATAGCAGCATTATCCACAGTGGCCAAAAGGTGAATGCAACCCAAGTGTCCATCAACAGGTGAATGGATAAGCAAAATGTGGTCTATCCATATGATGGGATGGTATTCAGCCGTAAAAGAAAGTGAAGTGGATTTGAAGACATCATACTGAGCAGAACTCAGACACAAAAGAACAAATTTTTGTGACTTCTCTTATATGAAAGACCTGGAATAAACACATTCATAGACACAGAGAGTAGGTTACAAGTTACCAGGGATGAGTGAGAGGAGGGGAAATGGGTAGTTCTATTTGGGGAGAAGTTTTGGTAATGGATGGTGGTGACGGCAGCACAATATAGTGAATGTGATTAGAACCACTGAATTGTACACATAATAGTGGTTAAAATGGGAAATACTGTGTTATCTATATGTTGTCACAATAAAACACAAAGAGAGAGAGACAGAGAGGGAGAGAGAGAGAGAACATGATAAATTGCATATTGTCTTTTAAAGTTTCTGCTCAGGTGTGACATATATCAGATCCATTCATGTTTCATTGGTTAAAGCAAGTCACAAGGCTACAATTAACTTCAACGGGGTAGGGAGTGAAATCCTACCCTGTTCTCAGGAGGAGAAACAGATATTTGGGGGCCCATACTAGTGGCTACAAACTGACCATCTAGCCTGTGCCAGGCCCTCTGCTTAGCCCTGGGAAATGAGAGATGAATTAGATGTGGTCCCTGCCCTCAACCTTCTCCATGATCCTATGTGATCAGAGTGATCTTCCTGGGGGAATCACATAACAATTGTTTTTATAGCTGTAGAATATTCCATCAATAGAGCAGACCATAATTTGCTCAGTTGTATCTCAGATGTTGCATATTCAAGTTGTTTTTATTTTCCCTGCTTTCTGCTTTTCTTTCAGTATTAAAATAACATTGCACACAATCACATCAAAAGGATGAAATACTTAGGGATAAATTTAACAAAAATGGTACAAGACTTATATACTGACAACTAAAAAATATTGCTGAAAGAAATTCAAAAGGATCTAAATAATTGAAGAAACATTCCATGTTCATGGGTTAGAAGATTCAGTACTGTTAAGATGACAAGTCACACCAAATTGATCTATATATTCAATGCAATCCCTATCAAAATCCCAGCAGGCTTTGTCATGGAAATTGACAAACTGACCTTAAAATGTATGTATGAATGCAAAGGACCCAAAATAGCCAAAACAATTTTGAAAAAGAAGAGTAAACTTGAAAGCTTTATACTTCCTGATTTCAAAATGTACTATAGAGCTACATAACTAAGACACTGTGCTACTGGAATAAGAATAAACATACAGATCATCAAAACACAATTCAGAGTCTAGAAGTAAACTCTTGTAATTATGGTACATTCACTCCAAAAAGACAAGCCACAGAGTGGTAGAAAATATTTACAAATCATGTATCTGTTAAAAGACTTAAATCTAAAATATGTAATAAATGCTTTTAATTCAATAAGATAAATAACCCAATTTAAAAATTGTTAAAAGAGTTGACTAGATACTTCACCAAAGAAGATATACAAATCCCCAATAAGCACATAAAAAGATACTGAACATTGTTAGTCAATAGGGAAATGCAAACCAAAACCGCTTCACACCCACTAGGTTGGCTATAATAAAAAAGAGATAATAATGTCAGTGAGGCTGTGAAGAAATTGGGACACTCATACATTTCTAGGAAGATTGTAAAATGGTGCAGTCACTTTGGAAAACTGTTTGGGAGGTTCTTAAAAAAAGTTAAAAATAAATTTACCATACAATTCCACCACTAGGGATCTACCCAAGAAAAATGAAAACATACCTTTACACACAGACTTGTACCCAAATATTCCTATCAGCATTATTCATAACCTTATTCATAACAGCCAAAAAGTGGGAACAACCCAAATGTCCATCAAGTGGAGAATGGAAAAACAAAAAGTGACCTATCCATATGATGGAGTGCTACTCAGCAGTAAAAAGGAATGAACTAGTGATATGTGCTACAGCATAGATGAACTCAGAAAATATTATGATAAGTAAGAGAAGCTGTATCCCAGAAAACCCACATATTGTATGATTCCATTTATATGGAATGTCCATAAAAGGCAGATCTATAGAGACAGAAAGTAGATTAGTGGTTTCCTAGGGCTGAGGGAATGGAAAATGACTGCAAATGGGTACAAGGGAACTCTTTGGGGTGATTGAGATGTTCCAAAATTAGGTTATGGTGATGGTTGCACAACTCTAAATTTACTTTAAAAAATCAGTAAATTGTACACTTAAAATGGATGAATTTTATGGTTTGTAAATTATACCTCATTAAAACTGTTAAGAAGGGGTTGGGCAAGATGACAGCATAGGGAGATGTGAAATTTCGTTAGTCCCCTAGAGCAACTAGTAAATAGCCAGGAACAACTAGAAAATAGTCTGGAACAACTTATGGGGGGACATCCGTGATCAGACAACATCGTACACCACTCAGGAATGGGTGGAATGGCTGAGATTGCAGCATAGAACTGTAAGTAAATCTCCCCAAACTGCAGAGCTGGTGCCTCTCCCCCACCAGCATGGCAGACTGAGTTGCAAAACTTTGTTGTGGGAGAAAGAAGCAGTCCCAGCCAGGACCAAGGGAATGTAGCTCAACCAAGCTCCAATTGTGGTCTTAATTAACAAATTTGGACTACTGAATATGTATGAGCACAGATAAACCCAGAACAAACAGGAAAGGAATCCAGATGTTTATCCTGGCAGAGAGGAGGTGGGGCTGATGGAAAAATAAATAAATAAATAAAGAGGCTTTTGAAGTTTGCTGAGTTCAGAATACTGGAAAAGGGCTGTGTCCCAAGAAAATGGGTACACACAACTGGGTACCAACCGTGCTTCTTGTCTGGTGAACTGGAGGGCTGGGGACTGGCTCTGAAAAGCGGACTTCTTGCTTTTTTCTTTTTTTTTCCCCTCTCATTCTAAGTAGCTCATTAGAGAAAGCCTCAGGCATTTTCAATTGTCAGCACTGACCCAGGCAAGGGTGGAGTTAAGATAGAGTAAAAGGAAAAACTCAAGTGTAGGAGACAATTCCCTAAAGGGCTTATCTTCCTTAAGTAAAGGGGTCAGGGACAGAGCCCAGCTCAAGTAGTAGCCTTCCCTCAGACAACTCAGAGCCCAGGACCTGGGGGAACAACAAAAACAAAAACAGATTAAGCTTGGCTTCTGATACCTTTAGTCTCTGGCCCAGACAGGGTTCACTGAAAATTAAATACACCACACCGCTTTACGCTGGAGGGGGGCTGTCGGCTGACAAATGCCACCTACTGGGCAGGATAGGAAAAGCACAGAGTCTAGAGACCTCATAGGAAAGTCTGACAATCTGCTGGGTCTCACCCTCAAGAAAACTTGATACTGAATGCAGCCTCCTCCTAAGATCTGGGCCCATCTGGTCTGGGAAAATCTGATTGGGGTAATCAAGGAAACCTGATGCCTAGACAACAGAAAATTACAGATCACATTAGGAAGAGCAAAGACATGGCCCAGTCAAAGGAGCAAACGTGCAGTACAACTGAGACACAGGAGTTAAAACAGCTGATTAGTAATTGTGCCAGTTTGAATATATTATGTCTCCCAAATGCCATTATCTTTGATGTAATCTTGTGTGGGTGGACCTATCAGTGTTGATTAGATTGTAATTCTTTGAGTGTTTCTTTGGAATGCACCCCACCTAGCTGTGGGTGATGACTCTGATTAGATAACTGCCTTGGAGGTGTTGCTCTGCCCATTCAGGGTGGGTCTAAGTTAATCACTGGAGCCATATAAATGAGCTGACATAACAGAAGGAACTTAGTGCAGCTGTGAGTGATGTTTTGAAGAGGAGCTACAGCCAAGAGGGACACTTTGAAGAAAGCACAGGAGCTGCAGATGAGAGAGTTTAGACGGCCGTTGAAAGCAGACTCTTGCTCCAGAGAAGCTAAGAGAGGACAAATACCCCAAGTGCAACTAAGAGTGACATTTTTGAGGCACTGCAGCCTAGAGAGGAACGTCCTGGGAGAAAGCCATTTTGAAACCAGAACTTTGGAGCAGACGCCAGCCACATGCCTTCCCAGCTAACAGAGGTTTTCCAGACACCATGGGCCATCCTCCAGTGAAGGTACCCAATTGCTGATTTGTTACTTTGGACATTTTATGGCCTTAAGACTGTAACTGTGTAACCAAATAAACCCCCTTCATAAAAGCCAATCCATTTCTGGTGTTTTGCATTCTGGCAGCATTAGCAAACTATAACAGTAATCAAACAAATCTCTTAAATCAATTCAAAAATCAAATCAATGAGTTGAGGGAAGATATGGCAAAAGAGATGAAGGATGCAAAGAAGACACTGGGCAAACATAAAGAAGAAATTGAAAGTTTGAAAAAAATGAAAGGCACAATAGAAGAGATGAAAAACACAATGGAGACATACAACAGCAGATTTGAATAGGCAGAATAAAGGATTCATGAACTGGAGAACATGACATCTGAAATCCTACACATGAAAGAACAGAAAGGGAAGAGAATGGAAAAATATGAGCAGGGTTTCAGGGAACTGAGTGACAACATGAAGCCTATGAATATATGTGTCTTGGGTGTACCAGAAGGAAATGAAATGGGAAAGGGGGAAGAAAGAATAATGGAGGAAATAATCACTGAAAATTTCCCATCTGTTATAAATGACATAAAATTAGAGATCCAAGAAGCACAGTTTACCCCAAGCAGGATAGATCCAAGTATATTGACTCCAAGACACTTAATAATCAGTGTCAAAGACAAAGAGAAAATTCTGAAAGCAGCAAGAGAAAAGTGATCCATCACATACAAAGGAAGTTCAATAAAACTATGTGTGGATTTCTCAGCACATGGATTTTTCGCCACGGAGGTGAGAAGGCAATGGTATAATATATTTAAGATACTGAAAGAGAAAAACTGTCAACCAAGAAGTCTATATCTGGCAAAACTGTCCTTCAAAAATGAGGGGGAGTTTAAAATATTTTCAGACAAACAGACACTGAGAGAGTTTGTGAACAAGATACCTGCTCTACAAGAAATACTAAAGGGAGCACTACAGGCAGATAGGAAAAGACAGAAGAGAGAGGTTTGGAGAATAGTGTAGAAATGAAGACTATCAGTAAGGGTAAAAAGAGAGAGAGAGAAAAAAAGAAAAATAAAATAAGATATGACATATAAAATCAAAAAGACAGAATGGTAGACAGTAGACATTATGTTGAGTGAAATTAGCCAGAAACAAAAGGACGGATACTGTATGGTCTCACTATTATGGACTAACATTGATGAGTGAAATTTGAGAGTTGAGAACACAGGTTATCAGGGGATAGAAAGAGGTTAGAGATCAGGCATTTGATGCTAAAGGAGTACAGAAAGTTAAAAAGACTGATTGTATAGATCCAGAAATGGAATGGATAGCATAATAGTGTGTGATGGTAATATGATATTGTAAGTACTCTGAACAAAGATGAGTGTGAGTACAGTTGAATGAGGAAGGCTAAGGGCATGTATGATACCAGAAGGGAAGATAGAAAATAAAGACTCAGATTGTATAACTTAGCAAAACCTAGAGTGGTCAATGATAGTGATTAAATGTACAGATATAAGAATGTTTTAAATGAGGGAGAACAAATGAATGTCAACATTACGAGGTGTTGATAATTGGATGGTATAGGGGAAAAATACAATCAATGCAAAGTGGAGTCTATAGTTAACAGTAACATTGTAATATGCTTCCATTAATTGTAACAAATGCAATATATCAAAGCTAAATGTCTTTAAGAGGGGGATATAAGGGAGTGATATGGGATTCTCAGAGGTGGTGATGTTGTCTGACCTTTTCATTGCATTTTATTTTTCTTCTATCTTTTGTATTTTTATACTTCAATTTTTTCCTCCTTTTTGTCTTTCTTTGGGGAAGAGATGGAAATGTCCTCATATAGATTGTGGTGGTAAATGCAAAATTATGTGATTATACTGGAAATCATTGATTGTTTACTTAGAGTGGATTGTATGGTATGTGAACGTGATGGTTAAGTTAATGTGTCAACTTGGCCAGGTGATGGTACCCAGGTGTGTGGTCAAGCAAGCACTGGCCTAACCATTGCTGTGAGGATGTTTGTGGCTGCTTGAGAAACCAGAAGGCTGGTTTGTTAAATCATCAGTCAATTGGCTGCAGCTGTGACTGATGACATCAACGAAGGGCATGTCTTCCACAATGAGAGCATGTAGTCAGCTGGATTTAAACCAATCAGTTGAAGACTTTTAAGTGAGACAGATAGAGGACCTTCACCACTTCTTCGGCTGACCAGCGAAGTGTTTCCTGATCAAAGTTGCCAGTTTGCTGCCTGCCGTATGGAATTTGGGCTTGTGCGTACCCACAGTTGCATGAGACACTTTTATAAATCTTATATTTATAGATATCTCTTGTTGATTCTGTTTCCCTAGAGCACCCTAACTAATACAGTGAATAAAACTGTAAAAAAAATAAACAGAGGGATACAAGTGCTGGAGAAAATGTGGAGAGAGGAATGTACCTATTCCTTTTTGACAGGGAAGTAGAATGGCACAGCCCAGCTGGAGGGCAGTGTGGTGGTTCCACAGGAAGCTAACTAAGCCATATGGTCCTGCAAACCCATTATTGGGTATTTGTTGGAAGAACGGAGAGCAGGGACATGAATGGACATTGCACATTGGTGTTTACGGCAGCTATAGTCACTATTTGCAATGAATGGAGGTGGCCTAAGGGCACATCAACTGATAAATGGAATTGTGAACTCTGGTGTATACATACAATGGAATTGCAAGTGGTGGCAAGAAAAAATGGAGTTGTGAGGTGTGCACCTAGGTGAATGGACCTTGAGGAGATATGTTGAGTGAAATAAGCCAGAATCAAAAGACAGACAAACATTGTAACGCCTCACTAATATGGATTAACTATAATGTGCAAACTCTGAGAATTGAATCTGAGAGCATAGGTTATCAGGGGAAGGTTTATAGTAAAGGTTCTTAGATTGTAAGCTCTTACAGCAGTTACATCTATTCATGAGTTGCAGTGGTTATCTCTAAATTCTGAGATGCTGAGCTCTTTGTGTATAACCTGGTCGGTCCCTGTAACTTTGGGTATCTGTGTGACACCTGAGACTCAGAGCTGTGCTTCAGCAGCTATGAATGTCAGCATTACCCCATATGGCAAATGTTAAAAAAGCTGAAAAAGAGATCAGACTTCAATTAACGATATGAACAAAATGGACTTGATTAGAAGTAAGGTAAACCAGACTAAAAGGTAAAGGATGATGTTGACTATGTTTTAAAACCTCAATTTCTGTGTGAGACCAAAGGAAGAGATGTTTATTTGGTGTAAAATCTGTACATTCTGTGGCATGCTATATAATTTTACTTGTATGGTCAGTTTATTCAAACACCATAATTACATGGAACCTTGAATAGGGGGTGAGATCTGTTTGGTTTGTACAGGTTAGTGTGAAACCCCAATACATCCCGGAGTAATTTGGGCAGAGAGTAAGGAGTATTTGCATGGCCAGCTTGAGGGCCTGGGCAAAAATGTGGAAACATTAAACCTCTCCACCTCGGGAAATCCTGACGTTCTCACAAGCATTGGGTACTACCATTGTGGTAGGCCAAGTCCTTGATCTTGGGGCTTGCCCTTATGAAGCTTGTTGCTGCAAAGGAGGGGCTAAACCTACTTATAGTGATGCCTAAAAGTCACCCCCAGAGAACCTCTTTTGTTGCTCAGATGTTGCCCTCTCTCTCTCTCTCTAAGCCCACTTGGCAGGTAAACTCACTGCCATCCCCACTACATGGAACATGACTCCCAGGGATGTAAATCTCCCTGGCAATGTGGGACATGACTTCCGGGGATAAGCCTGGACCTAGCATTGTGGGATTGGGAAAGACTTCCTGACCAAAAAGGGGAAAAGAAATTAAAGAAAAAGTTTCAGTGGCTGAGCAATGTCAAATGGAATCAAGAGGTCATTCTGGAGGTTAATCTTATGCATTATATAGATACCCCTTTTTATTTTAGTATACTAAAATAGCTAGAAGGAAATATCTGAAACTGTTGAATTGCAATCCAGTATCCTGGATTCCTGAAGACGATCGTATAACTATACAGTTTATACACTGTGACTGTGTGATTGTGAAAACCTTGTGGCTCACACTCATTTGTATTGTTCAGTGTATGGACAAATGAGTAGTGTTAGGTCCAGAGTCATCCAGGAATCCACACAACGCAGCGAGTCATGGTTTAAGTAGAGAGTTTAAGGTTTATTAGAGGAAGAAAGCAGGTGGGAGCTAGCAGAAAGAAAGAAAGAGAAAGATGATGGTTCCAGTTTTCTATTTGAGAGCAACAGTTTTTAAAGGAAAAACCCACATTGGGATGGGAGGGTGTTGGCAGGGAAGGGTGCCTGCTGAGTGTGTCCTGTGCCTCGTTTGGGTGAGTGCCTATTAATTTCTGAGCTGAGTGGTTGCTAGGGTTCTAACGCATTATTCTTCTTTGAAATGTAGCTGTGTTATCTATCTAGGGAGAGCAGGCCTTTCTGGTTGTTCATCTTATGGACATATCTGACCTTGCCTTACTCACCTTTTGGGGGTTGAGGCACCACTGTGGCTGGAACAGCCTTGAACAGCCTTTATCCTTCAGTTTATGTCGCACCTGGTTCTTCTGAGATAAGCTGCAGGGTCCCTGGGTCAGAAGCTCCTTTTACATGTTAGATTCTTTTTCTGGGATCTAACAAGTAGAAAAAAGGAGGACAAAAAGTAAATGAATAATAGTGGGGGAAAGGAGTATGAGATGTTTTGAGTGTTCTTTTTTAGTTTTATTTTTATTCTTATTTTTTGGAGTAATGAAAATGTTCAAAAAATTGATTGTGGTGGTGAATGCACAACTATGTGATGATACTGTGAACTATTGATTGTACACTTTGGCTGATTATATGGTATATGAATATATCTCAATATAATTGCATTTTAAAAAAACTGCCCAGAAACAGCATTACCATCAACATCTTTAAACACCACATTTACACATTTTTATTTCCTCACTGTGATGGTTAATTTCCTGCGTTGACTAGTCTGGGCTACGGTATCCGATTGTTTGGTCAAGCAGGCACTGTCCCCACTGCTACTGTGAGGGTATTTCGTAGATGGATTTGCATGTGTAGTCCGCTGATGACCTCTAAGGCTGATTGTGTGTACAGTCAACAAAGGAGATTGTCCTCAGCAATCAGCTGGAGGTCTCAGGGGATTTCAGAGGTCAGAAAGAACTGCTGTCTCCACCTCAGCCAGCTAGCTTCTCCTGGGGAATTCAACCACACCTTCATCGACGTTTCCAACCTGTGGCCTGCCCTACAGAATTCAGACTTGCCAGTGCCCACAGTGGTGTGAGCCAATTGCTGTAATAAATGTCTCAATATTTACATTAGGTAGACAGATAGATAGATAGAGGGGAGGGGAGGTGGGGGTGATGGAGGGAGGGTAGGGGCTTGGCAGCAGTCAGCCTTTTCACTATTCCCACACCTTGCTCTCCCCCAAGATGGCTCCGCCAGGACTAGAGCCATTGAAGGAGGAAGAGATTAAGGGTAGAAAAGGTCTTCTTTGGTGCCCTTGTAACTGGGCATCGGTGCCGCTGGGCACGGCAGATAACCTAATGTTGATCGTGTCCCTGTGGGGTGCTGCTGTGGGTTCCCAGGAGAACCCCTCATCAAGGAGTGCATTCTCAGGTGGGTACTGGCACTCTTCAGCTGGCCCCTTATGACCTCCACCCTTGGCTTCTGCACCCTCTTTTCACCTCCAGCCTCTCTTGAGCACCCCTCTTCCTGGAGATCCGCTTCCCACCCATGAAAACAGCCAGTGATCCCCCCTCTCCGGGCAAGGGCAGCCTGTTCCCAGAGCACCTGGTTTGCAGGCTGCCCAGCCCTTTAGTATATTATGTAGTATCTCTGATCCTTACAGCAAACTATAAGGTGGGCATTTTTACTACCCCTCCCCACACCCCATTTCACAAAAGGGTAAACTGAGGCCCAAATACAGCAAGAAGAGCTGGCTGCTATTAAATCCAACTCTGACTGACCCCAAAGCCCTTCTCTTACTTCACATCAAGGATCCTCTTGGCCAGACAGTTCATCAGTCTCAAAGTCATTGCCATCAGCAACAGCAAATATTTAGTAAATACCTGGTAATAGTGAGATAGGTCAGACCAGGCAATCTAAGCAGACTGGAAGCCGAGGTTTGGGTAAAGGGAGGAGCAGGAGGGAAATAGGATTGTTCAGCCAGGGCCCATCCTTCTGGGGCCCAGGCCCGTGAGTCTAGAAAGTAGATTTGGGGGGGGAAATATCAATAGGTGATCTGCAGCCCTGAGGCCAAGAAGGTGGAGGAGGAGGTGCCGTTAGTCAAGGCTTCGGGAAGCTGCCAAGGAATCACCCAGAGTTTGTTTTTAAAATCCTGGTGCCTAGATCCGCCCCCAGCCATTCTGATTTAATTGGTATGGGGAGCAACCTGGACATTGGAATTTTTGAAGTCTACTCCAAGGATCCTAATGTGTAGCAAAGTTTGCCACAAGGAGGTGTGGGAAGGAGGCACAGGCCGCTCTGGAGATCTGATAAGAGGTGGTGGCAGTGACAAAGCCTCCGGGAGCCTGAGGTTCTCGATCAGGGGACTCAGGGCCTGAGGTCCCGAGCTGGCCCAGTGTAGGCACTAGAGACACACTAGCTGGAGGACAGAGGGCAAGGGGGACAGGAAAGAAGGGGGAAAGGAAGTGAAGAGGAGACGCGAACATCCAGGCCAGTGCAGCGAGTTTGAGCCCATTCTTTGTCACTAATTTTCTGTGTGACCTTGGACAAATCGCTTCCTCTCTCTGGGTCTCAGTTTAGACTGAGTTTGATGATGGCTAAAGATCCTCCTGGCTCCAGATTTCCAGGCTGCCCCAGGCCCCAGCAGACTGGACCCCTAGTGAGAAAAGCCCAGCTGGATTGTCCCATCCGTAGGTCTGTAAACAGACACGGCCCTCCCAGGGCTGGGCAGCCAGGCAGCTGCAGGTGTTCACCAGCCACCTCGGCCCCTGCTGGCCTCCCAGGCCACTCCACCCACACTGCTAGACGTGGTTTGTGGCTGTGGAAATTTCCCCTCAGCCCCTCTAGCCCAGCCCAGGGAGTGCAGCAGTCCTCCCAGCTGCGAGTAGAAATTTCCACTCTCTCCCTGACAGCGGGCGGGAGATGCAACAGCACAGAGCTGGAGACAGACAGCATGGCAAAGGGGTGTCGGGCCTCTTTCCTTCAATGAGTGTTCACTGAGCACCTCACCCCCTGTGTGCCGGGCCCTGTTCCGACACCAGGGATGCAGATAGGAGTAGGACAGACAGCCTCCAGCCTCTTCCAGCTTCTCTCCTAGTAGGCGAAAAAGAGCATGACTACATGAACACCGTGAAGGAAATTGAAGCCGGGTAAGGAAATAGGGGGAAGGCCTTGCTGCTGATAAGGTGACTTGTGTGTGATGATCGGAGGGAACAGAAGCAGGGCCTGGGCTGGCCTGTGGAGGGTGGCAGTGGGCAGAGTCAAGGTGGTAAGATCAGAAAGGCTGGACTCCAGGTTTGGTGCTGTGGGGAGCCACAGGAGGTTTATGAGCTGTGGGTAACGTGATCTGACTTACATTTATGTATGTATGTATTTATCATCCCAGTGCCAGTATTTATCTTAACATTAGATACAGGCTTCAAAGCCAATTTTCTTCTGTTTCCTGAGGCCAGCATGAGTGAATGCATTTCACCAGGGCAAATTTATGCTTGTGGATTAACTTAAGCAGCAAATGCTATCTGCTGTATCATTCAGAGGCATTGGCCGTGGCCAGTGGGGACGGGGCGGACACCTCTTCCTCCCACTGGCTGATCCTTGGCTGCTGGGAGGTGGAGAGAGCAGCTGGCGTGGAAGCGGCCCCTCGAGTGCTTGCTTCCTGGGGAGTCACTCTCTGTTTTCACTGCACTGGGTGCCAGAGTTGGGATTTCTCCCTGTGTTCTGTGAGCCAATACCAGGGTGCATGGGGGGACCCTGGCCAATACCATGTTGGGACACAGGCCCTTTCTGATGTCCAAGTGGAAAGCAGTTTCATGCAGTGCCTGGGATCCCAGCCCCAGGAAGGATGACCTGAAACCTCTCCTTGCCATCCGGAACCTCACAGCTCTCCTCTAGGAGGGGCCATCTCCTGCTTCAGGACCAGGGCAGCGGGGCACAGTGACTCCTCCAGGCCATGCTCTGGGTCCCCCCTTTTTGTCAGGATCTTCATGAGGTAGTCTTTCGAGTCACAGTCTCCAAGGGCAGGTGCTGGCATGACCCTCCTGAGTGAGCTGTGTGGCGGCTCCCTCTGGAGTCTGCAGTGACAGTGGACAGGGCACAATCCACATGGCAACCCACCTGGTGGGGGCACTGCAGGGCTCAAACCTGACCCGGGCTGTCCTCTTTGTTGGTCTTAGACTCTGGAGATCAGGGTGTCCTCGGTGGCAACATGAAACTCACAGCTGAAGGTCTGATGCTGGGTTTTTCTCCATGTCGGCCCAGTTCAGTGGGGCATTTTGGGGTCAGGACACAGCTCTTGTGCTGGGCACATCATCCACATAGCTGTCCTGTCCTGTGTTTACCATGACACTCTGAAGGCAACATTCCCAATAAGGCCAGCTTTGCACACGAGCCCCTCGGGTCCCTTCTGATGACCTACCAGCCGTTGTTGATTAGGAGCGCAGCATCTCTTCCACTTTCAGGTAGCTGAGGTGGCATGTGCATTGAACTTGACTGACTATTTAAAGAGTCACTCCAGGTGCCTGTGGGGAACACACCTGAGAAGGACAAGATCCTAGCAAGTGATGACAGTGGCCCAGGTTTCCTACCCATCTGCCTGGCTTGTCCTTCCACTGTCGGATAGTTTAACTGTCCTCCTCCCTGCAGGAAGTGTGCATGGAGCTCTAAAGTTATCATTCCTTCTTTCATGCATTCATTCCATCAACCAGCATTTATGGACCCAACCCTGCTCACCACCCATCGGTGTCTCCCCAGTGCCTACCGAATCAAGTCCAAACTGCTTACCCTGGCTGACAAGACCTCGCATGACCTCCCCAGCCTTATGTCTCCTTATTCCCCCTCCACCCAGAGTCCAACCATCCCCAAATGCCACCATCCCACTTCTCTCAGCCTTCCAGGTGCTGCTCCCTTTATCTGAAACATGCACTCCTGCTTTATTTTATCTGCTTAACTGCTTCTCCTTCAAGACTCAGCTCAGGTGTCAACTCCACCAGGAAGCCCTCCCTGGCTGGTCCCCACCACTCCAGTCTGAGTTGGTTGCCCTTTTCTGTGCTCTCATGGTCCCCTCTGATTACCCTACTAGCACCCATCCCACTCTGACACCTGTTAATTTCCTGTCTCCCTTGTGGACTGTGTGTCTTGTTCTGTGACTTGTCGTGTATTCCCAGCACTCAGCACAGAGAAGCCTTCTCTTGAAAAGTGGGATGAATAAAGGAAGGGTATGAGGTTATGTTGGGTGTCTGGGATACAGAGGTGAACAAGAGACATAGTCCCTGTCCAAAGCAAGGAGAAAGGGGACTCCAAAATGGTTTGTCGAACAACGACCAAAAGGAGTGCAGGAAAAGGGAGCCAGGAAATTGTCCAGGCACTGCCGCACATTAGCTGTGTGACTGGGGCTGCTTTCTTAATCTTCCTATAAAATGGGGATATAGTAACACCTCCTTTATGGGGAGAGAATGTCTGAACATCATGCAGCTTAGTGCTTGACTCATAGAGAACACTAGAAAAATATGTTGACCATTTGCCAACATAATGGGTGGATGGAAAGGGCTGTGGGACCAGACGTCCACACTCCAACCCCGTCACCTGTTCATACTTCAAATCCCATCACCTTTGGGATCAAATGAAAAGGCAACAGCCCAGAAGTCAGGACTGACGCCTAGATTATACCAGAATGTAAACTCCTCGAGGGCAGGAAATTTTGTCTGTTTTATTTTCTGCTGGGTTCTCAGCACCTAGAATAGTGGCTGGCACATGGTAGGTCCTCAATAAATATTTCTTGACAGAATGAAAAAATTCTGGTTCGGCTGAATTCTGGTTTGGCTAATTTGGGGCATATGGGTATCTTCCTTACCCTCCGAAATCTCAAACTCAATTTTACTCCATTCTCTATGACTGCATTCAGCAGCAAGCAAAGAAAATCCACAAAATTATGGCTTAAACAAGTAAAAGGATTAATTTTTCTCCAAAAACAAAAACCTGGGGGTAGGCAGTCCAAGATAAGCACATTGAACCAATGATATTATTGAGGATCTAGGCTCTATCTTCCTGCTCCAACTGTCTTACCATGTGACTTTCATCCTCATGAACACAACATGGCTGCTGAACCTCCAGGTACCATATCTCCATCCCAGACCTGAAAATAGAGTACAGGAAAAGGGCAAAGGGAAGAAGAAGGGGCTAGAGAGGATAGTACCTGTTCTGGTTTGCTAATGATGCCATTTTGCAAAACACCAGAAATGGATTGGCTTTTATAAAGAGGTTTATTTGGTTAAAAAGTTACAGTCTTAAGGCCATAAAGCATCCAAGGTAAGGCATCAACAATAGGGTACCTTCACTGAAGGATGGCCAATGGCGTCCAGAAAACCTCTGTTAGCTTGGAAGGCACGTGGCTGGCGTCTGCTTTCATTCCCAGGTTGCGTTTCAAAATGGCATTCTCCCAAATGTTGCTCTTGGGGCATTTCTGTCCTCTCTTAGCTACAGCTCCTCTTCAAAATGTTACTCTCAGTTGCTCTCCAAAATGTCACTCTTAGCTGCTGTGTTCTGAGGTCCTTCTGTTTGTGAGCTTTGGTAGGGCTCCAGTAAACTAATCAAGGCCCACGCTGAATAGGCAGAGCCACACCTCCATGGAACTTATCTAATCAGAGTTATCACCTACAGTTGGGTGGAGCACATCTCCATGGAAACAACCTAATCCAAAGGTTCCAATGTAAACAACATTAATATGTCTGGCCCCACAAGATTGCATCAAAGATAATGGCATTTCGGGGGCCATAATACATCCAAACTGGCATAGTACCTTAAAAAAAAAACAACTTTCAGACTTCTATTATAAGGGAGAGGAGAAAATAGCTATCAGGAGGGAAGCCAGCAGGCCAGCATGGTCTGCCTATAGGCAACAACAATTGCTTCTCACCACCCCACACTTGTTTCTTGGCCAGGTTTCCTCATTTCTGTGGGGAACTCTACTCACTCTGCCCAAGTGAAAAACCCAGGAGTCATTCCTTACCCCACCACCCACATACAGCCATCAGAATCCTGTTAGCTCTACGTGACATCCGTCCTGAATCTGACCATGTTTCTCCATCTGGTTGACCCCACCCTAGTCCAAGCCCCCTCTCCTCTTCTTTCTGCACTCCTGCTCCCCTTATCATCCATTCTCCTCACTCTCCCAAAGGATCCTTTATGTACATAATCCCAAACATGACTGCTTAAAGCCCCCAGAGGCTTCTCATCACAGGGAGAACAGAATGCAAACCCCTTGCCCTGGCCCACGGGTGTGCAGCTTGAACTCAGACCACCCTCCCTGCACTGACACCCCTTGCTCACTTATCCAGCCTTGAGGGCCTTGTTATGCTTCTTGCTCACAGCCTTTGCCCTAGCTGTTCCCTCCACCAGGAACACACTGTTCCTGTCCTCCTTATCTAGGGGCCCCTCACTCTCTTGCAGTCACTGTCTATTACACCACCCCTTTTCTTTTTCTGCATAGCACCCATCAGTATCTTCTGGGTTTTTTTAATTAGAAAAGTTGTAACTTTACAGAAAAATCCTGCAGAAAATACAGAATTCCCATATCCCCCCCCCTCACACATAGTTTCCCCTATTTATAACACCTCACATTAGTGTGGTATCTTTATTACAACTGATGAAATAATATTACTATAATTATATTATTAACTATGGTACATGGTTTACATTGGGGTTTGCTGTTTGTATGGTACAGTCTTATGGTTTTTTAAAATATTTATCCTAGTAACACATATACAACCTAAAATTTCCCCTTTTAACCACGTTCATATATGTAATTCAGTGCTGTTAATTACATTCATAATATTGTGCTACCATCATTCCCATCCATTACCAAAATATTTCCATCTTTCAAAATAGGAACCCTGTACATTTTAAGCCTCAACTTCCTGTTCCCTATCTCCTCTCTGTCCCCTGGTAACCCATATTCTAGATTCTGACTAGAATTCTAATTGTTTCAAATCAGTGAGATCATACAATATTTGACATTTTGTGTCTGGCTTATTTCACTCAATATGATGTCTTCAAGGTTCATCCACGTTGCACGTATCAGAATGTCATTCCTTTTTATGGCGGAATAATATTCCATTGTGTGTAAATACATTTTATTTATCCATTCATTGGTTGATGAACACATGAGTTGCTTCCATCTTTTGGCAATTGTGAGTAATGCTGCTATGAACATCAGTGTGCAAGTATCTGTTCAATCCCAAAGGGAATTTCCTGGTCATGTGATATACTATACTTAACTTTCTGAAGAACCACCTAAATGTTTTCCACAGCAGTTGTACCATTTTACATTCCCCCTAACAATGAACGAGTGTTCCTACTTTTACACACCTCTTCAACACTTTTTAACAGTGGCCATTCCAGTGGGTGTGAAATACTATCTCATTGTGGTTTTGATTTGCATTTCCCTAATGGCTGATGATGTTGAGCATCTTTTCTTGTGCTTATTGGCCATTTGTACATTTTCTTTAGAGAAATGTCTATTTAAGTCTTTTGCCCATTTTTAAATTGGGTTGTTTGTCTCTTTGTTGTTGAGTTGTAGGATTTCTTTATATGTTTTTGATATTAAACCCTATCGGATATGTGATTTCCAAATATTTTATACCATTCTGTAAGGTGTCATTTTACCTTCATGATGAAGTCCTTTGATACAAGAGTTTTTAATTTTGATGATGTCCCATTTATCTATATTTTCTTTTGTTGTTTGTGCTTTTGGTGTAAAGTCTAAGAAACCATTGCTACCACAAGGTCCTGAAGATGCTTACCTGTGTTTTCTTCTAGGAGTTTTATAGTTTTGGTTCTTATATTTAGGTCCTTGATTCATTTTGAGTTAATTTTTGTACATGGTGTGAGGCAAGGGTCCACTTTCATTCTTTTGCACATGGATATCCAGTTTTCCCAATATCATTGTTGAAGAGATCATAATCTTTTGTCTATCACCTCCATCAGAATGTAGACTCCATGAGGGCAGGGACTTTGTCCAGGCATATGAGAACTCAATCTGTATTTGTTAAATGAATGAATGAATAGATGGATGGATGGAGAAGATTGTTCTGGATAATCTCTTAGGGGACTTTTCAGATCTCACATCTCAAAAGAAGGGAGAAGGACTTTAGAGGTACGGGACATGATACCTGGGATACAAGTCAGAAACTGGAACCAAGGAGTGATCATCTTCCCACCAACATCCAAACCATCTTTCCTGGTGACCCAGATGATCCTGGCAATAGGAGCATCTCTGGCGTGGGAGTTAAAAACCATTTGGGGAAAATGGGAGGGAGGAGGTGATCACAAGTATCCACCATATTGAATCTGCTCAATCCATACCAGAATGGGACATGACCATCTGGGAAATGGTTCTGAAAGCAGCCTGCTGGCTCTGCCACTAACCAGCTATGGGGAAGTGACTTAACCTCTCTGAACCTCAGTTTCCTCATCTGTAAAATAGGATAAAAACAGTATTGACTTCATGAGGTTGTTTTAAATATTCAGTAAGATAGTGTATAAAACGCTTACAGTTGTGGCAAAGAGTTTAAAAAACCTTAGCCATAAAAGAGAAAGTGACACAAAAGGGAGAAAGAAAATTCAGAGAGAGACAACACAAAAGCAGGTGGCCTAGTAACCCAGGGGCAGCCCAGTCTGACATGCTGGGAGTTTGGCTTTCCCAGAAAAAGTACTGAAATTTATAGCATCTAAACTTTAGCACCTCTTCCCAAAAATGGACTTTGGAGTTCTTCTATCTATCCCCCTCATTTTACAAATATTGTGAGTCCCAGAAAGGACAAAGGCTTAATCCCAAAGAGTTGGCAGAAATGTCAAATGCAGGGTCAAGCCTGGCTGGGGAGGGAGATGCCCAGTGGGGCCAGTGCAGTGGGTTATGAGCCCCATTTCTCCTCAGTCTGGATGGGGAGGGTCTGCCGCCTTCCCTCACCACAGCGAGGGGAATGCCAGGTCCCCAGGTTGGCTGAGAAGAGCCATGCAGCCTGTAGTAACAGCACTGGGCAGGGAGGGGTAAGGTGTCAGGCCCTGTCGTAGATGAGATTACGGATGCTCAAGGGCCCTCTAGAGCCAACAGAGCCATTCTGTGTGGCTCCAAAAGTCCGGGACCTTCCCACTGGATACTCAGCTCTGCCTTCTGCCTGGGAACTGGAAGGCCCATATTGTGTCCTGACCACCAATAACTGGCTGTGACATTGGGCAAGTCCTCTCTCTGGCCTCAGGTTCCTCTTCTCAACATGGAGGGTAGACACCAGCGCCAGTCACTGAGGGCTCTTCCACCTGGAGCTGACATTCTTGGAATTCTCAACAAATGCCCCCTCAGACTAAGTCAGAAGGAAAACTTGCCATGCCTGTGAACAGAGTGCCCCCATGGCCCCACATCCTGCCTTCCTGCTGCAGCCGCCCAGGGCAGCCCTGCCTGGAGACAGCCCCATGGTCCCGCCCGAGCAGCCCAGTGCCGCTGTGGCTCGCCCACTGAGGGTGGTACCCATTCCTCCAATCCTCTCCCAGCCTAGGCCTCCACCCACTCCATTCTCGGGGGCAAATCTCTGCTCAACAGTTGGGGGAAATCAAGCCAAATGTTTACTGTCATCAGGCCCTTTAATTAGGTGCCTATTTCCCCCCCAAGTCTTTGAGGCTTTGGGCAGCCCATAGGTCAACATTTAGTTCAATGCTTCTAAAATTATTTAAAAAAAAAAATTTCCCTCCACCAGATTTTCCTGAGGAATTGTCAACTCATAGTTTTGTAAAATTAAAAAAAGAAAAAAATGGAATAAAAAAAATACAAAATACTAGTCCCAACTTTAAAAAACATATATTCACCAGACTTTGTCAAGTTGTTTATAAGTTTTCTAAATGCTTACTTTCAATTTCTGTACTTATATTGTTGCAGACCAACTTGTGGATGGGAAGGGGCCCATGGACTGCACTTAGCATGAATTTAGACTGTTGAGAGTTTGACTCTAGCTTTGCAAAGCTTGTTGGGGGACTTTCCAGAAGGAACAAGGCTCTACTCTCCCCTAGTCAAGCTCATGGGAGCCCCTCCTTCCACCCCGGTCCGTCTTCCAGGACCCTCCTGATGTACATTGTTGACTGGAGTGTCTGTGTGGGTGGCAGAATGGTGACATCCCTGACAACCAGAGGGCAGTTATGGAGTAGGGTGGGATGAGCTGGGGAGGGAAGAGGGGTGTCTTCTTTGCTTCTAACCCTATACTGAACTTGACTCAGGCATCAACTCCTGGCCCTGGGCCTGCCACTGGACTAAGACGCTGCCTGTGCCCCAGCATAACGCAGATCTCCTGGTAGCGAATGGTTGGCAAATGTCCTTCTGCAAATTAGAAAATGAGGCCAGCTCTTCTGGGGCGGTGCAGCATGTGCCTTGGTTCACAGCAGAGTGGGCCTTCAGCCCCTGCTCCCTCTTGGCTGGTGTCCCTGTGCAGCATACGGATGGTACAACCGTACGCAGTGGCCTCAAAGGTTAGAGCTCCAGGTCCGTCTCCAGCAGCCTTCAGGGAACGAGAGAGCAGGAACTGGGTTTGGGACATTGTATCTTGAGTACAGAAGTCTCTGCCTGACTGAGCCACAGAAAACACTGTGGGCTTTAAAAGAAAATCTAGATCCCAGGGTTCCAATTTCAGGAATTCCACCCCCAAAGGTCTGACAAGGGGCCTGGTTCTCTGTAGTCTGAGAAAAGTACCTGACCCTGATGCCCACCTGGTGTCTGGCCCGTAAGCGGCGGCAGCAAGTGGCTGGTGTGTGTGGTAGAGGCACAGCTTATCTCTGGAAGGAGATGGCTGCAGAGAGGGGAGCTGAGGACCTCCAGGGAAGGAGGTTCACTTTTCAGTCTATGTCCTTTTGTACTAATTACACCTTTTTTTTCCTCACTTTTTCTTTTGAAATACTTTCAAACTTACAGGACAGTTACAAAAATAATGCACACCTTATACAGAAAACTTCAAAATACCCTTATCTCCCCAGATACCCAGATCTACTAATTTTAACATTTTGCCACATACACCATATCATACTATCTATCCACCAATCAGTCCGTTTTCTGAATACTTGGGTAGGTCACACACATCACGTTCCTGGAACACCTAATACTTCCATGTACATTCCTAAGAACAAGGATATTGACTTAAGTATCCACTTTAAGTGTAGTTATCAAGTTCAAGGACTTTTCATATAAAACTGACAGTCTGTATTTGCACTGATTGGAGTTCTGACCTGCAACAAAGTTTGGTGTCTGACTGACGTAGTGGCTGTCATCTATGTCAGTGACTGCAAACTCCAGGCCCACAGCAGGGCAGGGCTGGGCCTGTAAGACAGGAGGAGGAGTCCCAGAGAAGAATCAAGAGCTGCAGAGCACATGGCCCACCCCGAGGGGGCAGCAGTTGCCCAGAACCTGCCGATTGCCAGCGGGTAGGACTGTGGATTCACAGTTGCCAGATCTTCCAGTTTTTCAAGATAAGTCTGAAATCACATTTTCCCGTGGACTTGTCAACTAATTCAAAAATTTAAAACACTGCTTGGGCCAAACACAACATGCCTGCAGACCGACTCTGGCTGTGAGCCACCAGTTAGTGTCCTTGGATATAGGAGAATGCCTTTGAAAGGTGAGCCAATCTGCAAAGCCAGAGCAGAGCCATCCTTTGCTTCTAGAACACCAGGTTGACTCTCCATGGGAGCAGGACAAGCACAAAGCAGGTGTCCCGAAGTGGACCACGGGAGTCATCCACACACTCACATTCTCATTACTTAATTCAACACATATTTTTTATTCTCTCACCCTGTGCTAGGCACGGAGCTGGAGATCCAGCGATATGACATAGTTCCTGTTCTCAGGGACCCTATGGTCTAGCAGGAAAGACTTGGAACAAATGATTGCCTAATAAACAACAACTTACAATTGTGGTATTGGAGCTGCAGCACAGCATGGGGGTTAAAAATTCAGGTTTGACACAACTCCACCACTTGCTAGTTAGGTTACCTTGAGCAAATTACCTAATCTAAGACTAAATTGCCTTATATCTCACGTAAGAAAGGGGCATGATAACCTCAGAGGGTTATTCTAAAGAATCGTTGAGATAATGCAAATAAACACTAGCTGCTGCTCTTCCGTAGAGCTGTGAGAGCATGTAAGAGGGAAACCTAGGCTTAGCAAGGGGAGCTACCACCAAGCCTCTCCCCATCATGATGGACAATGGGGCTTCCTGCCAGTGAGGGGAGCCGGAGGCTGTAGGGTCTGGAGGTCCCAGGCAAAGAAGCTGCCCACACTTGCAGGGGGGTTCAGTCCTTTTACCTGCCATTCTGCGAAGTTGCCAGTGATGGGATATCTGGGTCATCTCCTGTTTGTTTATTCTTTCCTTGGATCCATTTCAGAAGCCAGGCCTGGTGGGGCCTCTTCACCTGGGATCTGGTACCCAAGGAAAGTCCTGCTCTTGACCATGCTGGGAGAAGACAAGGCCTTTCCAGCCACCAGCCAGATCCCCTCTACCAAGGTCGTTGCATTTCAGAGCTCACCAAACCCAACTAAGATTTCTAAAACTGGGTACGTGTATGAAAGAAGTCAGAAAGCCTTCCCTATGTTCTTTAAGTGCAGAATGCAGCTGCCCCTGGCAGAGGCCTCAGCCACAGAGGTATTTGGGGACCTTCTGTTTGACCTGGGTGAAAAGGGAGAAGGCAGATGGCAAGAGACTGGGGCCCTGGCTCATCAGTGATATTTCTGGGACCCTGTTGCTGAGGGCAAGTCTTGAAGACTATGTGAGTTATAAGACAATGACTGAAAGTAAGTGCTCAATAAACAGCAGCTCTTATTCCTGGCACTGCCATTTTCCCAGTCAACCATCGGGAAGTTTATTCTCTTTCCCAGTTCTCCAGTGCACTGCCTGTCACATTTATTCCTCCAGAGCCCAATGCCCCCTCCAACCTAGGCCTCGCCTCTTCCCTGGGCTGCTCCCACTGAGGTCTTCATTGTATTCTCTCTCTCCAGTCAATTCATCTGCTTCTGCCTCCATTTCCTCTTAAAACAGCTTTGTTCACTAACCACTACCACCCCTGTGTTCAAAAGTCTCCAAAGGATCTCTGCTGCTTAGGATAAAAGAAGTGAAGGGACAGGGGACTTTCCAGAGAGTCTGGCAGGTTCTCCATGCACGATGCAATTGTGTACTTAAGTGCTTAATGATTGATTTATTGGGGTTGGGGGGGAGGGGGGAATCTGACTTTTCTAAGAACCAGCTCCAGGCCTTCCTCCTCTAAATGCTCCCCAGACTACCAAAGCCCTGTAGTTCCTCCCTTCACCAAACCACTAAGGCACACTTGGTTAGTGCCACACACTTGGTCGCAAACATTATTCTCAGGCAGGCCTTGTACAACTCTCCTCCCCCTTCTTGAGTAGGCCCACGATGCGCTGGGACCCCATTTCATGTTCTTTTCATCCCTAACACATAACCCAATGTGGAGCACATTCCAAGTGCTTGTTAGATGTTGATTTAAGGGTCTCCCTTCACATCTCTCAAACCTTTCTTTTCCAGAGATCAGTCATGGCTGTCCAAGTACAAACGCCTCAGGAAGAAGGGACAAGCCTCCTTTGCCACTCAAGCCAAAGGAAACACACCAAGCCAAAGGGAATGAAGTTCTCATCCTTGGTGACAGTCCCTGGGCCGCAATCAAATCATCTGGCCTTAAGCTAACCTAGGCCAGAAATGTGTCAGGCCTGCAGCTGTGAGGCACACCCAGGCACTGGAAAGCACACAGGTAAAGAACCCCCAGAAGCTCATGGCCACTCACCTACCTCATTTCCTCCAAGTTATATACAAAGAATTTTGCAGTGGAAGTTACTTAGCTGCCCTAACCCAACCTTATCATTCATTTCATCCATTAGAAAACTGAGGCCCAGGAGGAAGTGTTTCTCCAGAGTCAGAGGTGAAACAGAAAAGCCAGGGCTTTTTCCCCTTCAGCTGCCTGTGACATTCTGCTGTCATAGGTAAGGTGGGAGCTCAGGACAGCTTTTTAATACTAAGTAGGGGCCCCTAAGGTGGGAGCTCAGGATGCTTTCTGATACCAAGTCAGGGCCACAATGTGGTAGCTTGTAAATTACTTCGGCATCCTCCCTCATGCCTATCTTGGTTTGTTTCTGCCTTCTCTGGAGCTTTTTCTTCCCTACATGTCCATTACGAACAAAAGCTTACTGCCACCTGTACGGCACCTAATATCATTACCCCAAATTTCCATCTTCAGGCCATCTTTTTACTCCTAGCAGGTACCACCTCTCCCATGCAACTCTTTAACACTACGTGCCAGGGCCTGAGGGCCCAAAGATAAATAATGCTGGCTCCCCTGCACACAAGCTTCACCTTGCCCTATCTGTTTAGACACTGTTCTGACACTACTATTACTGTAAGCTACACTTAATCTTTTTTCTATTTGACCTACGTGGTCATAACTCTTTAAACTCAGCTTTTCAAAACTCCTACAACTGATAATCTTGGTCTAAGTAAATTTAAAAGTCACTTCAAGACACACAAAAGCTGCATAATAATTTCCAACTCAAGAGGATAAATTTAATCACTCAGCCTCTGGCTGAAAATAGTAATCATTATTTATATATAGCACTAAAAACATACTAGACTATTCTAAGTGTGCTCCCTCCACACACACAAACTCATTAAATCCTATTAACATAGGAGGGTAGGTTGAGGTAAGGTCTTATCCTCATAAATAAGTTTGGTAAAACCCAAATCAAGATAAAGCCAGAGCTGAGAGGACCATGCCTTAGCAACATGTAAACCACACAGCCCCACTGCAGCATTAGCAGTCACCTACAAACATCTATAGTGCTTGGCTTCCAAGAGCTTTCATACAGATTTCTGGGAAGCAAACAATCATATGTAATTAAGACTGTTTCCCAAATAGCTGAGGAAAGTTGCCAATTGAGAGGCAATGCTCTGACATGGGCAAATATTACAGCCTCTGGATACAAGATGAAGTAACTGCCAACCTCAATCACTGATTCAAATGCTACTCCAGAAATAAGGATCCCTTTGATCATTGCTTAGGAGTTGCTGCAGCAACACAGACAGTTTTATTACTCTTTCGATTCTCAAGTCATAGCTTCTACGGCAGGAAAATATTAGGATGTACTCTCCCATCCCCAGCTGTAATAAAAAGCAAATAAATCATCAAATAGCTCTGTAATATAATCTTAAGATTCCCTTTAAACCGTTCTCTAGAAACACCATTTGGGCCTTTAATTTGCCTTTTTAACAGGGACACAGGAACAAAAAAAGCTTGTTTGCAAACAAACATCTGAAAGAATATAGTAACAGCTGATCTGGGCTACAGCGTCAAAACAAAGTGATGATTGTGGAAGAAGACAATGCAAACTACTCTGAAGCAAGAAACTTGAGGGCAGAGAACTTGCAGTAATGTGTATGCTGGGTATTTCCACCAGCCCAGAGGCCCCATCTGGAAAAGACTTAAACCAGGAGGGTCTCCACCACCTGAATAGAAAGAAGTCACTGCCACAAACAGCACTGTGCAGTTTTATTAACCATTCAAGTACAGTAGCATCTGGTAAAATGGGGACAGAATTGGGATTTAAAAGTGAACAGATATTCAGCATCTAATAGTTTGAAAGAAGCCACTACATACTCTTTTCACAAACATATTTTCACAGAGCCAATACAGTACTAGCCATTAACCCAGTACACCAAGTGTACTGAAGTAGAAAAGATGCAACAAGAAAAATAGCTACATTAGAAAGACCTCAACACTTTAGAAAAAGAGTAAAACACTTTTAGTTTCTCCCCTTTATCCCCTAAAACAACATCATACAGTCTGGATCTACTTATATAGTCCTACATCAGCTTCTAGAATATTTGTCAGGAGGGGAAAAAAAAATGACACTGGCCAGTACAGTCTTTGGATATTTAGGAAGGGGAGGGGGAGAAAGTCAGTTCTCAGAACAAATTAGTCAGCTTCTGTCTCATCAGCAGGATCTTTGGATTCTTTGTTCTTCCGCACTTCTTCAATGTGCTTGTCCTGTAAAGAAACAGTACCCGAGTATAATCAGTCAAATAAAAAAACCTGCCAAATGGTGGCCCCTGAGAAGCCCAGCAGTCTCAGTGCATGTATTAGGTCCTGTGGGAACCACCTACTTTGAGTACTGAGACATCTTCAAACCTCCTGGGCCACTTGTAGAACCTCCTAATGACTAAGCCTCCTATTGCTCTTCCAAGGAACATGCAATGATATTGAAAATTACTGAATATTCCATCTTATTTTACAACAAGATACCTTCTATTTACTGTATCAAGCCTCAAAATTGGTAGCAACAAAAAGATGCCAAACACCTTTTAACAAGGCATTAATCCAAGCCACTTCACTGGTGCCTGAAACTTCAAGCTCCTAACCCTCCTACAAAGCTCAGATGAGAAACCAACCTTTTCTCGCAAACGCTCCAGTTTGGCAGCCATTTGTGCCTCTCGGTTCTCTTTGTTGGCTTCCATTTTGTGAGTCAATTTCTCTTCCGCCATTTTACTGAAGTTGTTGTTCTCTTCTATTGCTTTCTGAAGCACTTCTTTCTCATGCTCTCGTTTCTCAGCAAGCTGCTTCAAGACCTCGGCTTCATGGGACTGGAAAAAAGTTTAACAGGCTAGGCTCTCTGAAATGTATTCAACATTAGTTACAATTACAATGGAAAATTACTTATTGGGGGATGGAAAGAGGCAGAAAGTAAGGTCCCTTTAAATAAATCTTAAGTCAGGACTTGAATTATCCCTACCATAATTTTATGAATTTAATGTGAAAATCATATTCCTTTTCTAGTATTTGTTTTTACTGTATGTATTCAGAGATCTCTTGCCCAATTATTCCTTAAGGAAATCCTTATAATATTTACTGCTTAATGGTTTTGGACAATTAAGGGATATACACTTAGGAATGGAGCTTTATTATAAAAAATTTTGGTTAACTTCAAAGGCTACTGAAAGAAAACTAGCTCATTTTAAAAATTAACTGTAATTGCTAAAAACAAAACAAAACGGTATGTGAGTGATGGAAAATTTAAAACTAAGTCTCTAGATTACTACTTAAATAGAGAGATTTCTTTTAAAGGAAGGGCCTATTAGCTTTTCTCTGTGGAAGCTCCATTAACTCCCAAACCATTGGAGTTCTGTTCCACGGTGTGCCTTCCTCGACAGACTCAGAATAGCTTGTTACCAAACATTCAGATATGTTTGGACGCATTGGCTTGCAGGAGAACTACGGAGCGTCTGCTACAACTGCTGCTGATTCTGTTAATTCTCATCGGCAAAACCCCAGTCACGATAAGCGTTTCACTATATTTAGCCAGTTAACTATGTAAAGCACAGCCTAATGACAACAGGGCCAGGGCTGATTCCTAAGAAACTTCCCTCTCTTCAGCCTTTGGTTGCATCTCTTCTTCCTACTCTATGAACTCAAAATAACACAGGAGTGCAGGCAGGAGACAATGTGCCAGTGCAAACACTGCCCATCTTCCTGGCAAAAGGGTTCATTTGTTTTTATTGTATAGAGCTGAAAAAAATTATAAAAAGAGAAAGAAGGAAAGAAGAAAAGAATGGAAAGAAGGGAGGGAGAGAGGAAAAGGAAGGAAGGAAGGAAAGAAAATCCCCCCAATAAATCTATTTTTTCACAAGGAAGCATGAGCTTTGGTTTAAAACAAACTTGGGCTTAAATTCTGGCTCCAATACTTACTGGTTGTACGACTTCAGGAAAATGACTTAACATTCCCGAGACTGTTCTCTAATCTCCATACCTCAAACAACACTTACCTTGTAGGGGCACTGTGTTAAAGGAGAAAAATATAAGTAAAAGAGCTGGTACATAATAGGAGCTCACAAAATGATAGCTGGTATTTTCTTCCAGCCATCGGAATATGTAATTTTCACATAGTTATAATCATGGTGTAGCTACACTGTTTTCCCTGTAATGGAAATAAAACTGATTTGCTGCATTAGTTAATAAACATCCTGTTTTCTCTGAATTGTGATGTTTACCTTGCGTCTTTCTTCTGCAGCTTCTAACTTCTTCTGAATTTCCTCCAGGGAAAGATCCTTCTTCTTTGGCGGGGAAAGGGGAAATTCTGGGACGGATTCTTTTGACCGAGGGCTGAGTATCAGCTCAAAGGCCTGGCCTGAGGCACGCTTCTCCAGTTCTTTCACCTGGATATCTGGAGTTGATCATATTTATAATGTATTCAGAAAAATGTGGAGTTTTCCTATTCTAATAAACTGTTCTATTATTTTCTAAAACCCGAATCAATTTAATGAATAGAATTAGGGCTGATGAAGAAGCTATATTTGCAGGCAAGAGATTATCTAAAGACCACCTCCCAGAAAAACAAAGCTCAGCATCTTTGGATTACTAAATATCATTCTGAGGCATCAGGATTTGACAATGACTTTGGCAAACAAAAGAAAAGATGTGCAAAACTCCATAATTTGCTTTTGACCAAGCCAAATGGTCTAACAATGAGACAATCAATTAAGCGCTCTACATTTGTAACAAATGTTTTGATTTTTTTCTTTGATTATTCTGCTATTCATAAAATAAGTTTTTTTGATAAGACTAAAAACACAAGGGCCAAACTAAAGGGTTAAGACTGAACTATCTCCTATTCTACAATCACAAACCCACCACGTTATCGGTTTTTCCAAAGAGATTACCTACCAGAAGAAGCCATGGTGAACAGAAGACAAGAGACTGGCAGTGTATTTTACACAATCCACTGGTATGGAAAGCCCTGAAAACGATTTTCAAAGGCATGCAATCAATTTCTTTGCACATCTATATGGCATCAATACAAAGAGATCTCGAATCACATCCACATAAATCAATGTCAGAAAAATCACTACCGTGGAATTAAGTAAAACAGCATTTAACCAGGAAAGAAAATTATCAGAATCTATAAAATACTAAATCATATTTAGAAACTTGAACTGAATATAACATCAGTGGCAGAAAATAAAGTTAACTGAACCTGCCCGTTCAAAAAACAACTCTTAGGTTTTTAAAATTAGACGAGATAAAGTTACATGGCTGAAGGATACTTTTCCCCACAAGCTCTAAATTGTTTTTCCCCAAATAGTGATAAGACATTCCAGATTTAACTCACAACAGTGAGATGGGAGCCATCTTAATACTGTCTACAACTCCTTGTGCAAATGAAATACCCACCCCTGCTTTGTCTGTGTCTGCCATCGTGAAAACAAAACGCCCAAGCTAATATTAACCAATAACACTGAACTTCCATTGTCTGAGGCTTAAGCTCCTTGACCAACAGCAGGCAGCAGTTTTATGAACCTCTAGATTTTAGTGGTAAATCCTAAGGTCACGATCCTTGTAGATCCCAGACTGACACCAAAACGTAAAACCACAGGTTCCCAAAGATGAGAGATTAAAATCAGAGCAACGAAATCTAGCATGGGCAGAGAATTAGAGGCAGCACCTGCCCCAGGATGGGCGTGGCCCTGATACAGGCGAGGAAAAGCGGGCAGGTCACCTCCGGCCAATCAGAGCACGCCCTGTGCTCAGGCCCCTGGCCCCGCCCCTTTCCTCCCCGCGCCTTTTCGAATCTCCCCGAACTCTCTACACCACTGAGCGCGCGCGTGGGAAGGGGAGGGATGGGAGGGGCTAACGGTCCTATCCGGGTAACTCCGCCCTTCCCGGATCGCCCCAGCGCGGGCGCCCCCCCCCAGACTCCCGCCAAAAACACCTCAAGGGTGTCACCGCCCCCGCTGCAGCTCCGCTGGAAAAGACCGCGGGTGGCCCCGCTGTCCAGGCTTGCCACTTCCATCCCCTGCCTCCTCCAAACTGCCCCCCGCCGCGAGGACAGGAGAGCCCTCGTGGGGCGTCAGCGTCCCGGGGGCGGCTCCTCATTCTCAGGGTGGGGACGACCACGGGGAAGGGAGGCAGCCTTGCCCTCCTGCATTCCGACCCCAAAGCCACTGCTCTCTGGGGGCGCCGCCCCACCTCTTCAGACAATGGGAACCCCAGCGGGGCCGCCCCACTTCTTCAGACAATGGGAACCCCAGCGGGGCCGCGCCGACAGGGACGCTGTGGGAAGCCACGAGGGTCCACGCCCCCTATTGTCTCCTCGACGAAACCCCAAGGCCACCGCTCCGAGCTCGCCCAGCTGGCCGCGCCCCCTCCCCACAAGAGCCGCGCCCCCAGGGAACGAGGACAAAGCCCAGGCTCCGCCCGAGCACACACAGGCGGAGCGACCCCCGCCCGCCAGCCCCTCTCGGGCCCCCGGCTGCTCCTGCCGCCCTCCAGCAGGGGGCTGCTGCCACGGCCCGACCCTTCCCGCCGACCCCGTCCATCCCTCCGCCGGAGCCTGCCTCCTCCTCCTGCTGAAAGCCCCTCACCCACCTGCTCGGTCCGAGCCGCCTGGCCACACTCAGCACCAACAGACCCGAGCGCGCACAAAAGCGCCAAACAGCGACACGTGACCTCCCCGCAGGGCTCCGCATTGGTTGAGAGGGGCGGCACGTGCTGATCCCTCCTCCCCGCAGTCTAAGCTGGGCCCCGCCCCTGGGGGTCCCGGAGCACCTCGGGAAGTGTAGTCCAGGTTGGCGGGGCAGGAGGACAATGCGAGGGGTGGGGAGTGCTTGGGGGTCCCCCTAAGGTGTGAGCCAGGGGCAATGGCAGTTGCTTTCGCCGCGGAAGAGGCATTGCTGTGGCTCCCAACTGCATCAGAACCAGCTCTCCCTTCCCTTGGAAAAGGGCGGAGCGGAAGGGTCCCTCCCTACCTCTCAGAAGGTGGCTGCCTGGACTCCGCCTCTGTGGGTCCACGTGCCCCGCAACGCCCCAAGGGCAGCACTCGGACAGCGCAGTCTTAACTCCAGTCCCCCACTCTGCACCATCGCCTAAGATGCCCGAGCCCTTGTGACAGGACAGTGCCACTCCACGCCCTTGCGTGGCCGCCTGGCCCCGGCCCCCTACTCTAGACACCCGCGTGTAACCTGTATTGTGACATCATTCATAATCTCTAAACCACTCGGCCCCAACATGTTGCGGGCGTGGCCCTTCCCTGTCTGTGTGCGTTCTCAGTACCATCACAGGGTTCCCGAGCTGGTGACCAGGGACCTGTGGGAGAGAAGCACGAGGCCTTGGAATTTGATCTTCTTTGGTCTAACAAAGCCACTCGGCTTAAATGCAGACTCCATCTGTTGAGCCAAGCCTTTCGCCTGATGATAGGGAAGGAAGACCAATAGCAGTTCTAGCCTACACAGACTGCAGTTAAGTGTTGCTTTTGTTCTTGTAGCACGTGCTCTCCAGAGCCCTACTGGGCTCTTTTTAAGAATGAAAACAAAAGGAGCCACAAGGTCATGGTTCCCCCTGGCCTGGATAGATCAGAATCACAGCAAAGGCACAAAGGAAATTGGTCTGACCCTGGCTTAGAATGACTGGCTTCCCTTTTCTCACAAAAGATCAGGGGAAAAAAATAAATAAAATGACAATAGTTTGCAGATCCCTTCTCCCACTCTCCTAACCAAGGCTTGTCCTCGGGTGGTGGTCATTACACCCAGGCACCTGCTTTGAGTTCCTGACTAGGCAAAAGGACATTTTCATTTCTTTATTCAATGAGATGAGCTCTGTCTCCCAAAACCATGGAGCAAATATTTCCAACCCCCCAAAACAACAGTCCTAATTAAAAGACTCACCATGTCTGGCTAGTTACTAAGGATGCGCCAGAGGTAAAATACAATTAATAGGTGCCTGGGACAATTAAAACTGGATCAAGCAGGCAGCAGTCACAACACACAAAGCAAACAATTAGCAATGCACTGTTGCCTGAAATATGCTTGTTGCTGCATTTTCTTGAACAATTCGCACTTGTGTGGGGTTGGCTTCCCCCAGCCAATCCAAGTGGTTTTCCCACTGGTATGTGAGCAGGACCAGGAATAATTCAGATTCTAAGCAATGAAAGGCTTCTTCTCTTTCTCAGATCAAACTCAGCCACGGAATGGTCAGGTATTTCCATCTGTCAGTTTTCTGAGCGAAATCTCAGAAATCATTAGAAAAACTGGAGTGGGTTGGGGATGAGACCTTGCTGAAAAGTGACAGATTGGCAGGCCATGCAAATGAGCAAGGAACCCAAGGCCAAGAGGCCTATTATCCCCTGAACCAGCCTTTTATCTTGAGGTCTTTGTACTTGATCTGGAGCTCTGCAGAAGATCCCACCCATTTTATGCCTATTTTTTTTTAATACAAGAAATTGTCATACAAAAATCTCACATTTCTGACTATTAGTGTTGTGACAGGGAAAAAATACTTCTTTCAAAACACTGATTATTTTAAAGCACTTATACCACTTCCCCCACCTTTTCTTCCCCCCCTAGAGCGGATGTCTATTTCCATGGAAACCACAGCTAGGAACATAGATGTTAGAACTCATGTAGATTTTTAATCCTTTTTAACGATGCCACTTGGTTTCTGGGTTTCCTGTTAGATGCCTGGTCCTCCCAGTTTCTGTCACCAGGATTTCCTGAGACCCTTATTGCTGCTTAAGGATCTTGAGGGCTGGGCAAGTTGTCCCCTAGAATCATCCTGTGAATAAAAGGTGTTTGTGAGGTGGGATGATCCCTGTTCTTTAGGGTGGGGCTGCCTTACTGAGAGCCAGACCAGCTATTTCTTGTCAACTCTTACTGGTATTCATTTCTAAGCCCCTGAATAAAAACTATAAGGAGAGAAAACAGCTTTGCCACTTCACTTCAGAGAGGGGCAGAATCTGTCTTCTCTAAAGCATCCTAAAGCTAACTTCAAAATCTGCTACCTCCCAAAGTGGCAGCAAGGAGTTAACGTACAGATCTTTGGAACTGTCTCTGCTCATGAGGCTTATTTTTGCCTCTGCTCTAATGATTTGGTCGGATCTCTGTGGAGCTGGCTGTGACTATGGATTAGAACAAAGTGGAGTCGAGATACGGAATTCGTCCAGTTTATTTGATCTGCCTAGACAGCTAAAGGAGAACACTTCAGGCTTCAAAGTCCAGAAGGGATGTCTACACTGATCCAATGAGCTGGGCTGTTGTCAGATCTCCTCTGTTCCCTAGAGCACCGGGTGGCCTTTGTTCATTGTTGGTTCTGAAGCTGCAGGGGTTGTCTCCCACACAGGCGCCTCCGAGTTCCACCACGGCTCAAAGAGCCTGTCCTTGGCAGAGGGTGTTGTGGGAGAGGTTTTCTCGTTGTCCCCAGCCTCTCTGTTCTCTTTGTCTCCTGTTCCTGAGGCACACGTGCTCTAACACTCCTTCCCTCTTCAAAACCTGTCCCCCTCCCTAGACCATTACCTCCAAGATGTCAGGGTTGTATCTTTTCTCTGTCCTCCCAGTGCCCAGCTCAGGGGCTGGCCCAGGGTTGTGGGGTCTGGATGTTCACAGCTGACTTCAGGCAAAAACAACCTCTCTGATCCTCAGCTTCCTCTTCTGTAATATTAGACACCTGCACCCTACAGGGGGCTAGTGAGAAAGAAATGAACTAATGTACATAGCCTGGCACACTTGATAACTATTATTGCTAAAGATGTTTCCCTATTGCTGCAGGTTATTGAATGAATGAATGAATGAATGACTATTAGACTTTACCCCTTGGTAGGAATCATAGTCATTAAGTTAACTCTTCCCACGGGTTTTGTTGTTTTTTTTTTTTTCATTTCACCTGTAAATACTTTTATATCTCTTATAAAGACTTACTTTTAACATAGCTACAAAATCATTATCAAACCCAACAAAGTTAACAATAATTTCTTAATAAAATTTAATATCCAGTTTGTGTTCATTTTCCCAAATGATCTCAGAAAGTCTTTTACAGTTGTTTGCTTGAATCAGGATCCAAACAAGATCCACACATTGCATGTGGTTGATATGTCTTGTAAGGCCCTTTTAACTTAAAACTGTTCCCCCTTTTCCTTTTCTCCCCTCATGATATTTATTTGTTGAAGAGCAACGAGGTCATTTGTCCCAAATATAGTCATTTGCAAACATATTTACAACATCAAATTTCCCATCTCAACCACTCCCCGGTACACCAGTGGGATGAATCATATTCACAATATTGTGCTACCCTCACATCTATCCCTGATCAGAACCTTCCCAACACCCCAAACAGAGACCCTATATCAATTATGTATTAACTGTCCATCCCCCCTCCCCAAACACACCCTGTAACCTGTACTCTACTTTCTGTCTCCAAGAATTTGCTTATTATAGTTATTTCATATAAGTGTAATCATACAATATCTGTTCCTTTGTGTCTGACTTATTTCACTCAACCTGATGTTTTCAAGGTTCATCCATGTAGTGGCGCTTCATTCCTTTATAAGGCTGAATAGTATTTTATTTTATGTATGTGGCACATTTTGTTTATCCATTCATCTGCTGATGGACATTTGGGTTGTTTCCACCTTTTGGTTATTGTGAATAATGCTGCTTTGAACATTGGTATATAAATATCTGTCCAAGTTCCTGCTTTCAACTCTTTTGAGCATACACCTGGAAGGTTTGCTGGATTACATGGTAATTTTATACTTAAATTTCTGAGGAACTGCCAAACTGTGTTCCACAGCGGCTGCACCATTCATTTTACATTCCCACCAACAATGTACCTTCCTATTTCTCCGCATCCCTGTCCGCACTTGTTATTTTCCAATTTTTAAAATAATGGCCATTCCAGTGGGTGTAAGGTGGTATCTCATTGTGGTTTTGATTTGCATTTTCCTAATTGCTGATGTGGAGTATTTTTAAAAATTCAATTAATTTAACATTTTGAATAGGTAACAAATTCACATGGTTTTAAAATACACATATAAAAAGTTCTCCTCCCTTCTCTATCCCCAGCTGCCGAGCTCTCTATGCCCCCCATCCTCCCACAGTAATCACTGTTATCAGTTTCCTGTGTATCCTTCTAGTGTTTCTTTATGCATACAGAAGCAAATATGTAGGTATGTATTCTTATCCCCCCTTTTTTATTCAAATGGTAATCTGCTGTTCTGCCTTTAGCATTCTTTCACTTAACAATATATATCAGGGATTTTTCCCTGCTCATACTGGATTTCTTTGAACTGGTTTTTAGCTGTGTAGTGTCCATTGGATGAACATTCCATAATCTGTCTAACCAGTCTCCTCTATCAATGGCTATTAGGTTATTCCCAATTATTTGTCATTTCAAGCAATGCTGTAATGAATAACCTTACACATATGGCATTTCCCACTTGGGCGACTATATCTGCAAGATAAATTCTTAGAAGTGGTATTGTAGGGTCAAAGGGCAAATATAATTGTACTTTTGATAGTGCCAAATTGCCTTCCATAGTAGTTGTACCAATCTAACACCATGTGGTGTTTTAATTCATTGTCTCAGTTCATTCAAAAGTGGTTTGAAAGACTTTGTCCCTAGAAATTTCAGGCATCAATGAAAAGAAGGGGAGGACCCAAAATCCCATGAACATTGTGGCTGTCAATTCTGTCTATATCAATAACTACTGTAAATACTTGACAAACACCAGCTGATCTCAGAACATTTCTGGTGCCTGCATTATAGCATGCATCTCAATGAGTCTTGTAGAATTGTGTGTAGGTATCATTTCTCTATGAGAACAGAAGCTTCTTGAAGGCAGGATCTTTTTCATCACTGTATCCCACTCCTCTCCTCTCCCCATGTCTGTTAGCTGGGAAGGCACATGGCTGGTGTCTGCTCCAAAGTTCTGGTTTCAAAATGGTTTCCTCTCAGGACATTCCTCTCTAGATTGCAGTTCTTCAAAAAAGTCACTCTTCGTTGCTCTTGGGGTGTTTGTCCTTTCTTAGCTTCTCCGGAGCAAGAGTCCGCTTTCAATGGCTGTCTTCAAACTGTCTCTCAATCTGCAGCTACTCTCTCAGCTTTGTGCATTCTTCAAAGTGTCCCTCTTGGCTGTAGCAAGCTTGCTCCTTCTGTCTGAGCTTATATAGGGCCCCAGTGAACTAATCAAGGCCCATGCTGAATGGGTGGGGCCACGCCTCCATGGAAATTATCCAATGAAATATCTCGCCCACAGTTGAGTGATCACATCTCCATGGAAACACTCAAAGAATTACAATCTAATCAACATTAATACGTCTGCCCACACAAGATTACATCAAAGATAACAGCGTTCTGGGGGACATAACACATCCAAACTGGCACAGGGACCAAGGTGGTGCTGCCTCTGCCAGCTTCCCACCCACGCCCTAACCCTGTCCCTCTCGTCCAAACCCGTGCCTTCTTCCACTGATTCCTTTTATGGGGATGACTCCTCACCTGCCTCTTGGGCTCCCATCTTTCTCCTGAATTCTAGAACCACTAAGGACATCTCGCAGATGCTGCATAAGCCTCCAAACCCCATGTAATCCACAATGAACCATCATCTTCCCACCAACATCTGGGTTCCCTCATTCAGCTGAGGGCTTTCTCAGTCAGACCCCTGCTCTTCAGGTATAAAACCTCAGTCAGACTCCACTCATCCCTCTTTCTCACCTGAAGCCTCCAATTATAGAAACTTAGCTTTTCTAGTAGAATGGAACCTTTAAAATAATAGAAGCTAACATGCTATCACATGGTAGACACTGCTCTAATCACTCCACATGGATTAACTAATTTAATCTCATAACAACCCTTATGAGATATGATAACACCTAACTGTAGAGACAGGGAGATGAGGGTGCCCAGACATCAGGGTTTGCCTGGGCTGAGGGTTTTCCGAGATAATGGGACTTGTAGTGCTCAAACCAGGAAAGTCCTGGGCAAACCTGCATGAGTTGGTCACCCTAAAGGGAATTGAGTTATAGAGAGACAGCACCTTCCTTAGGTGTATCAAGAAGGGTCCCCGCCATAGGCTCTGCACTGTAGGGGGCTGAGCTCTGAACCTTCTCCACCTGTGCCCCCCCCTCACAAGCAAGGAGTCCCCTGAGGCCAAAGAAACAAGCCCACCCAGAGCCTGCACACCTCTTCTGGACCCCACTCTGGATACCTGGGACTCCAGAAGTCTCTGCCCAAATGGCTCAAGTCCACTTTCAACACCTACCCCAGCCCCTTCCCTGGGCCCATCCTCACAAAGGCATACTGCCCTTGCCAGTGAGTGCACTCCTGTGCCCAAGAGGTGACTATTTGCAATGAGTGTGGACAGAACCTGGGCATGTGAGCTGGGGAGTGCACATGAAGAGCCAGGGATGGAAAGAGAAAGGAGCTGGCTCTGCTTCGTTCCCATACAGAACTCCAAGGAATCCAAGAATTCTAAATTCAAAGCTTGGCTTTTCGAAGGATAGAAGGATAGAAAACATATTTTAAAAAATAGTTTGTTAGCATGATTTATGATGCTTAACTATTTAGGCATATGGTATGTGGATCTGTCTTGTCCAGGTCTAGTAAGCATCAGTGGCAGGCCTGCAGAGAGATTAAATCACTTGTCCTGCTAGGCCACAAAGAGGTGGCAGAGCTGGGTTTTGCAGTCTGGCTCTAGGGTCTATGCTTTACCTAACACTCTAAACTCTTTTATGAGGCTAACCCTATTAATATTAATGGATGGGGGAGAAAGGCCCAGGGAACTTTAGAGACTGGCCCAAGGTCACATGACTGGTTAACGTCACAGCAGGAATTTGAATCTTGTGCTTTATAACATGCTGCAGGTACTATTCAGCTACTAGTTGTGTGGGCTAGGCCACTTCTGTGGCCTGCATTTCATCCTCTGTAAAATGGGGATAATGTCCCTACCTCATAAGGCTGCTATCAGGACTAAATGAAATGAGATATGTAAAGTATCTAGCATTGTGTCTAATGCATAATCAACCCTCAATAAGTGAATAGCTGTGGTATCGATAATCAAGCACAGCTCTGTTCATGCCACGTCTCTGTTTGAAAACATTTGATGAATTAAACTTTAGGGCAGATCAAATGAGAAAAAATTAAAATGCCTGAAACCTAAAAGAAAAAAAATTGATGACTCCCTAACTTGGATTATAATCTAAAGATCCTTGGCCTGGTATAAACTAATCCCAACCTATTTCTAGATCAGGTAAAACCTGAGACTCTATGATTCTTGCTGTGGATCTGTCATCTCAAAGAGGGATGGTTATAGGGAAGAACAATTAAGATGAATGGAAGAACTCTGGGATAATTGGGTTTAGCCAATACCAAAATGGACTTAAAGAACGAGTGAAATTCTTGCTATGAGAAGTCTCCAGGCAAACATTTGTCAGTTAACTGTCAGGAATGTTGAAGGATTCTTGCATAGGTGGGACTACATGATCTCCCTCTCTGCTTTAAGAATCTTATTTAATGAGATGGGGAAAGCTCATGGTATTTTGCTAAACGAAACAAACATACGAAGGCTCCTGAACTGTGTCAACCATAGGAATTCAACCAAAATATAAGTTCCAGAAGATAAAATAACCATTGAGTTTGGTTTTCTTCTTTGTACTATTCTGGAATTTACAGACTTCTTTAAATGAACACATATTACTTTTATAAATGATAACAAATTATATTTTTAAAATAAGAGTATTTTTGTTCTCTTTACCAACTTCTGTTCTCCTATGTCTCTGACGCGTCTACCCTGTCTCCCCCCTGCACCCTACCAAGCTTCAGCTTCACTGGGCTATTCCCAGGTCTCTGAGAGGTCACACACCTATATAACCTAGTGTTTTGCTGACACTACCCCTCAGCCTTGAGGCCCGTGGCTTCTCTGTCTCTACTGAAATTCTCCCAGCCTTGAAGGCTCAGCTTGAACTCTGAGACCCCATGCACTGTACTTGGTATTGTAGCTATTTGGGTACTGCCTGGTTCCCTCACTAGAATGTAAGTTCCTTGAGGGCAGGAGTCTATATAATTTTGTCTTGGTATCTCTACAGGGCCGTGAAGAAACACTTAGCAAATATTGAATCATTCAGCTGATGTCTTTGTGGCTACTAAACATGCTTTATTTGTTTTTCAATTTTTTGTTCTGAAATCATTTTCAATTTCTAGAGAGTTGCAAAGATAGTACAGAGAGTTCCCATATACCCTTCATGCAGCTTCCTTCATGTTAACATCTTACCTAACCATGATACATTTTTCCAGCAAAAATCAACATTGGCACAATACTATTAACTAAAAGGCAGAACTTAGTTGGATTTCTCGCTTTCCCACTGGTGTCCCTTTTCTATTCCAGGATCTAGACCAGGACACCACCATGCATGTAGTGTCATGTCCCTTAGCCAGTGACATTTCATGCAAAGAGCGGGGTTGATTATTTTCTATTGTTTCCTCTAACTGATCTTTTCCAAATAATAAAAATGTGTGCAAAAACAAGCATGGTGATTGGGAGTATTCCAGTTTGCTAATGCTGCTGTTATACAAAATACCAGAAATGGACTGGCTTTTATAAAAGGGATTTATTAGGTCACAAATTTACAGTTCAATGGCCATAAAAGTGTCCAAACTAAGGCATCAACAAGAGGATACCTTCACTGAAGAATGGCCAATAGTGTCTGGAATACCTCTGTCAGCTGGGAAGGCACATGGCTGACATCTGCTGGTTCTTTGCTCCAGGATTGTATTTCAAAATGGCTTTCTCCAAAATGTCTCTGGGCTTGTCTCTCTTAGTTTCTTCAGCAATTGTGCAGCTAAGTGTTGGGGTCCTCTTTTAGCTTCTCCAGAGCCAACTCTGGACTAGCATCTCCAAACATCTCCAAGCATCTCAAAGCATCAGCAAGCATTTCTCCAAAAGTCTCTCTCAGCTGCACTCAGCTTCTTCTGTCTGTGAACTCTCTTATAGGACTCTAGTGATTTAATTAAGGCCTCAGCCTGAATGAGTGGGGTCCATATCGCCATGGAAATAATCAAAGTCTTGACCCACAGTTGACTGAATCACATCTCCATGGAAAAACTCATCAAAGATTAATGTCTGCCCTCACAAGATTGCATAAAAGAACATGGCTTTTGGGGGACACAATATATCCAAACCAGCACAGGGAGGTAGCACCACTCACCCTCTGCTGGACTCCTGGGGCTTTGAATAGGTAAATCGACCCTTCCTCCCACATGGGGCTAGGAGAATGATTCTCATTTTAGATCTAGCTATTTCTTTAATAGACTCTTGTGGACCTAAAAATTGGGAGAAATTGCTAGTTTCTTTTAATTTATTAAATTTCTGGGCCATTTCATAGCCCATTCTTCCATGGCCTGGCACGGGAGCATGTTCCCAGTCACTGAGAACACTTTCAAGCAGTTGGCATTTATCAGCAAGCTTAGCAATTCAAGTGAGAACAGTGGTTGCAGCTGTCACAGGAAGTTGCAAGGAAGGCTGCTGAAATCACAGGCATTCCAAGGCAGGCTGAAAGTATACACTGAGTAGAAGTCAATCAGTGATGCCTGGGGTGTAAGGCATGGGGGTGGAGAGGGAGGATGCTGTGCAAGAGAAAAGCAATTGCATCATTGCAGCTCAGGGTTGATTTATAGACCCTAGGGGACTTATTGCTAGGTAGACAACAAGACCTCTTTCAACTAAGCCCTGGATCAATAAGTAAGCATGCAGTCTACCACAGTGCTTGGGCGGGCCCCACCACTCTTCATTGGATTACTACAGCAGCCTCCCAATTGGCCTTCAGTCTGACCCCCTCCCTCTGATCCATTCCCAACATGGGGACATGCCAACTCTAATCCCTGGGGGACCAGGAGAGGAAGCGGTACTGGTGGGGCTTGTAGCAGCCTGCAGAGTGCAGGCCTCAGTCTAAAAGCAGGGAGGAGAGCATCCACTCAGCTTTAGCTGGTGGCTGTCCTGCAGCTGGAGAAGCAGGAATTTGGAATTCCTTGTGAAATTTCCTGACTTGAAAATATTGGTATCTAGTTAAATACAAATAAACTTTTTTGACTACCTGTGCTGGGCCCTGAGAGTACAGGAATGAAGATGGCAATTCCCTGAGCTTCCAGGAGCTCACAGTAAATTGGCAGCCAGCTCAGAGTGTGGAGGGAGCATAGGGGAACAACCCCTAACCTAGGCAGGGGAGGCAGATCACGGAAGGCCTCCCAGAGGAAGGGGCAGGCAGAGGAATGGGGAGAGTATGCCAGGTAGAGGACAGCTCAGATTATGCCTGGAAGAGATAGAGCCTTGCACAGTAGGTGAGCTGCAAGTAGTTTGCCCTGGCTGGAGCTCACGGATTTCAGGTTGAGGAGTGGGAAGACAATGGAGACTGGAGAGGTGGGCTGGGGCACGCCACAAAGGGCCTCTTAAGCCCTTCAAGGTGGGGTTAGGACTTTATCTAGAATCCCAGAGTGCAGGCTCTTTGAGCTGAGAGACTTTCCAGAACACACACTCTTGAGCCCTTTTCCTGCATTTTAAGAAACTAAAACTAAAACAAAAAAGCACAACGAAGAAAACACTTATTCATATTTCCCATCATCTGGAATTAACTATTGTTGACATTTTGATATATTTGCTTTCAGTGTTTTCTTTATTAACAGTTTAAAATTCCTTAAGGAATATATGAATGCATTGTCATTATTTAAAGAAAAAATTAGACTATTCTACAAAGAGAGCTAGATTTCCCTTTCACATGCCTTCAATATCCAGACTCCCTGTCCTTCTTTCCAGAGATAGCCACTCTTATGAGTTAGGAGTGTATCTTTCAGTCCTTTCTTGTCTTAAAAATGCTTTTACATCTGCTTGAATGACAATCATAGAAAATTCACAGTTCTGTTTTATGTGTTGCAAAAATTGTACTATGTTGTTTGTATTATTCTGCAACTTTATGTTTGTACTGATGTATTTTGAGCTCTATCCATGTCCTGAATATGTAGATCTGTGATGTAGTGACCTATTGGTATATAGACCATATTCTGTGTTTATATTCCTTGGTGCTGGCCATTAGGCAGTTCCCAATGGTGTATTAGGTATGGTCCTGCAATGGATATCCTCCTTGCTTACATGTGCAAGTATTTCTCCAGGGTAGAAACCAGAAATGGAATTATCAGGACACAGGGTATGAATATTTTCAGGTTTACTCGAAATGGACAACCTATTTTCCCACACCCTCACTAATACTTGACACAGCCGGATTTTATTCCTTCCCTGCATTCCTAGAGATGAGAAGGCTGGTGGCTGCAACTGCTTGCTCACTGTCTTAGAGCCATTGGTTAGGGACAGGGCCAAGACTAGACCCCAGACCACAGGTTCCCATGCATAATCTTTTCACACACCATACTGTCTTCAGAGAAGAAAGACCAAGGAAAAATCGAGTGTAGAGAGGCGTGGGTGGGGTGGAGAGGGAGAAAATGGCTAAAATACAACACTGGAGTGGAAATTAACTCCAAATCCTCCCTGAAAATGGCTTCCCTACGCTCCACAGGTCTGCTCTCCCACCCCGGGCACTTTCTACCTGCAGCTTCCCAGCTACACCCAGGATTGCGATTGGCTCCCTTCCCCCGCCAAGACGCGAGTGGGAACAGAAATGGCTGTTATAGTCGCTGCTTTTTCAGTGCAGCAGCACCGTTCTGGGAGGAGAGGCCACGCCCACTGGATCCGTGGAGGTGCGGAGGGACCCACAGGTGGCCACCCTGAATCCCGACAGGTACCCACGCGAGCAGCTGCGGCACATCCCTGCCACCTGCAGACCTGGGAGAGGCGGCCCTGAAGCGGGCGCCCGAGTTGGTTGGAAGGGGGCAGAGCTGCAGTGAACCGCACTAATTAGATTTCACAAGTTTTGGAAGGAGCCAGTGCACCTGGGACCTCCATGCCAAGAGCAGTCTGACGGCTCACCCAGCTGGGGCGGCTCTGAAATATTCAGCTACCGGGAGGATAGTGCAGCCACAGCTTGCTTTTAGATTTGAGTAAGAAACGGAAAGCTGGGCCAGCTCTTCGCACTGCCCAGCCGGATTAGGCTGTAGGAAGCTGCAGGACAGGACTCTGGACCTGCCAAGAACCTCCTTGGAAGATGAAGGCTAAGCCCTCCTTGGCTCCTTCAAGGTGAATCTGATACAGGTCCCGGACCTGAGCCCCTCTTAAAGGGCGGGTCCTGGTCTTCCTACCTACTAGTGGCCAGATTTCAGTTTTCCTCTTCAAAGCAGGAAAGACCAGCAGCGGGAGAATTTGAGGGAAAGAACAAAGCAGCAGGCTCCGCCCAGCCTACTTTTCAGAGCCTGGAATACTCCCTTCTGACAGTTGGGATAACTTGGAGGATGGGCATTTTTTCCTTAACAAGCATCTCTTCTCAGCTGCCATCTTTTGTGTCCTTGCTACTTGTGAAGCACTTCATTAAGTGAATTCTCTCATTTCCTTCCTTTCAGGAGCTCTAAGAAATTTGCCAAGGTCACATATATGTCGTGGTAAAACTGGGATTAGGAAGAGCTCCCAGATTCTATGATTTTAATAAATTTATTTGTTCACTTTTGCTAATCTTTCACAGATTCTTAAAAAAAGAGAGAGAGAATAAACACTCCAAACATCACCATAGTATTTTTTTCAATTGTCAGATTAGGCAAATCAGTAGGAGGTGTAAACAGGCACTGCCTAATTACTGGTAAAAATGGAAACAAGTCATACTTTGCTGGAAAGCAGTTTGGCCATTTGTATCAAGAGTTTAAATAACTGTCCATACCTACTAATGAGGAAATGGGTACCCTGTATGGATAGTAATTTAGCAATAGCTACCAACATATAAAATGCATACTCCCTAAGAACCAGCAGTTCCAATTAAAGGCATCATCCTACGGACGATGAACTAATAGATGTACAAAATGGGATATATATAAGGAAATTCATTACCGTACTGTTCAAATAGCAAAAGTTGGAAAACCTAAAAATCTATCAACAGAATTGATCATCACATTAATTTAAATAAACTCTATCCAATATTTTTAGAAAATGAGGCATCTCTATATTTTATATATGGAATGATCATCAAGAAATATTAAGTGAAAAGAGAAAAGTGCAAAAAGTATTCTCATGTGCTATTTTTATATGAAAAAAGGAAGTTTTTTATCCCCCACTACCACCCCAAAGAAAGATATACAAAACAAAACAAAACAACAACAACAACAAAAAAAAGCACAGGAGGAAAACCATGGCTAACGGACCAAGTAGGAGAAAGGCACACTTTTCATTGTGTTACCTTTAGTAACTTTGGAATTTTGTACCATGTGTACATATTAGCAATCCAAAATTAAACTTAAAAAATAGATTTACTAAAATCTCTATCTCTAGGCCCAGTAATTCTCCTTTTGGGAAACTACCTTAAGGAAAATATCAAACTTCAGACAAAGATTTAGGCAAAAAGATAGTCACTGAGGTATTATTTATCATTGTGAAAAAATGTAGACAACGTAAAAGTCCAACATCAGAGGAATAGCTAAGAAAATGATAGAAAATGATACCTATCATGAAACCATAAAAAGGATGCTTATAAAAATATTTTAGTGTCATAAGAAAATGCTTATAATATTAAGTAAAAAGAAAAATCAGGATGGAAAATTCTCTATACTGCATGATCTGAGCATTGTCATGATAACAGGCATAAAAATGCTGGAAGGAAATATACCAAAGAGTAAATGTTCATGGTCCCTGGGGTGGGGCCTTGAATGATTTCTTCCCCTTTTTAGTTTTCTATACTTTTCAAGTTCACTGCAAAAGGCATCTATGACATTGATAATTAGAAAATATAAAGTATTTAGGAGAAATAAGAAAAAATAAAGATGTACAAACACATTAACTCAGTAATTCTACTTCTAGAAATTAATGCTACATAAATCTATGTACAAGGCTCAAGCATTATTTGTAATAACAAAACATTGTAAACAATGTAAGTGTCTATAGGAGGGGACTGTTTAAAAAAGTTATAGTACATCCATAACGTAGAATGTTAAGCAGCACTTATAGAGACTGGGTAGATCTACTAACATGGAAAAATCCACTGAGTAACTTACTAGTGAAGGAGGAAAGCAGCCTGCAGAATAATATGGATATTATGATTGCATTTATCTTAAATAAAGAAAAGCTGAAAATATATATTTGTGTTTGTACATAAATGTATGGAGGACATTAAACTGTTAACACTAAATATCTTCGGAACGGGAATAGACTAAAAGGAGACTTTTGCTTTTGTTTTTATGTTTTTTATAAGAATGTATTTTTGTATCATTTGTATAATTAAAAAGTAATAATAATACAGGGAAAAAATATAAGGCTAGCAAAAGATCTAAAAAGATACCCAACAAAATTATCAGTAGTTTCCACTGGGGGTGAGGGATGGGGCTTGAGATGATGGGTAATTTTCTCAATTTACTTCCTACACATTAGTACTGATGTTTTTCTTTAATGCACACTCATGAATTACCTTCATAATTAAAGCACAGAAACATAAACAACCCCAGTGGCCTCTGCTGTTTTCCATTTCTCTCTTGTCCCTTCACACTAGGCCTCTGTTCTCTTATATAAGGACTTTGCGCACATCCAAAGCCCAGGAACTCGAAGCCCTAAATAACACCAGCCTCGTTTCTCCTTTTACCAAAGAGCAGGAACCCGAAATGCTGAGACACAACCTTCCGACAGCTCTGCTGGGAAAGCAGACCCAGGCGACCTGAATTCTAGGCCCCTCCTCTCCCACCTTCAATTTCCAGAGATAACTCATAGGATGGGGGCGAGCCAGGGTAGGGACAGGGCTTGGAGGACAGCCAGCCAGGCAGCACGGTTGCTGAAGCCACAAATTAATGATATCAGTGTGGCATCAAATGAGGGAACAATAAACCCCACCATTTGCCAGAGTTCCCTCTGGGCTCAGCCTCAAGGTCCTTTCCTAGACAATGGCTAATCGCCACCCACAAGACCAGGTTTTCCAGAGAGACAGCTTTGGCCTCCAGTGGCCAGCTCTCTGGGATTCACCTCTGATGACTTATCCCTTCCAAGGAGGTAGCTTGGGAACCCTCCCCAGGTCCCAAGAGCTCGGTGCTGGAAAATCTGTGTGCTCCAAAAGCTGGGCTAGAGGCACAGGAGACAACTGTGTTGTAGCGGGGAGGGTACTGGCCTAGAAGCAGGAAACAGGTCAGGCTCCAGCTCTGCCACCATCTCGTTGTGTGATGGTGGCAACTCACAAGGCCCTGTGGTTGTAGGGGTGGGGCAGACTGGGGCCTCCATATTTGGGGGAGAAGGGGTGGTGTCAGGCCCCCTCCCCCACCACGGCTGTCTCAGAATCCTAGATGTCGGAGAAGCTGACGTTCTCTCTTCCCGTGCAGCTGCTGCCTGTCTGTCTCCATGGTAACCAGGCCAAAAGACTAATTTGCAAGGGTCCAGGCTCTGGAGCTTACCTTGTAGCTGGGTTTTCAACTTGTCTTTCTGGAAGCTAGGCCATTCCCACTCCCAGGAGCTCCTGAGCGTCCCCTGGTCATTGCATGGGAGGGGCACTGGGCCAGCCAGAAAAAAAGCACTCCCCTTAGCCTTCATAAACCTTGTCCACCTGGGGAGGGGGAAGAAAAACAGCTCCCATACCCATTGCCTTGTAATCACTGATAATTTGTGTTTCAAATACCCCTGTTCCTCCGCCTTGCTGCTGTAGGCTGCTAGTAGGGATTTGCAAGAGCAGATGGCTTAAGGACAGGTCACATGCAAAAAGGTCACTACTCTTACCCTTTTCCATTCCCTCAGGCTCCTCTCTGCTGTCTGCTGGTCTCCGACAGGGTCCAAAAGTCCTGCTGCGACCTGTCCGGATCTAACAAGACCGAAAACATAAAAAGCCTCTGATGATCACCTTTTTCGGAAGGACACTGAGGGATGGGCAGGCACTTGGAGCTGTTCAGATTTCTCCCTTGGACATAGTCTAATTTGCCTAACCATATTGGCTTCCCCTGGGGCCATTTTAACTCAGACAGCTGTCTGTTTTTATTTGTGCTCTGATATCTGCTTGTAAACTTCCTAGAGGACAGGGATTATATGGCCTGCCTATTTCCAGGACATGGCTCACGGCCTTATACGTGGTAAGTGAGTTCCTGGACACCTTAATAGTCTAGAAGCACCTTATGTATCAACCAAAAAATCTGACTGGAGTCAGGACACCTGGCTCTTAGCCTAGCCCAGCAACCAACTTGCTGTACAACTTTGAGCAAGTCTATTGCCCTTTCTAGTTCTTACTGTCCCATAAATTGGTCCAAATATTAGACTTTGATCTCTAAAGGTCCCTTCTCAGCATCAACTCCCTTTGTTTAAGGGTAAAATCCATAATGTTCTATATAAAAGAACTGGGTCAAGGCCAGGGTAATCAAAGAAGAAAAAAAAATCATGAAATGGCAATCTTGGACTCTAACTGAAAAGGGTTCAGAGAATAGATAATCCAGTAGATGGCAGACTAAATTTCATCAAAGAGGAAAACAGTTGGTGGTTCTTCAAAAAGTTAAACCTAAAATCACCATATGACCTAGCAATGCCATTTCTAGGTATATACTCAAAGGAATTGAAATCAGGGACTTGGAAAGATATTTGTACACAAATGTTTAAAGCGGCATTATGCACGATAGCCAAAAGGCAGAAGCAACCTAAATGTCCTTTCAGCAGATAAATGGATAAACAAAATGTGCCATATACACACAGTGGAATATTACTCAGCCTTAAAAATGAATGAAGTCTGATACCTGCCACTACATGGACGAACCTTGAAGGCATCATGTTGAGTGAAAGAAGTCAGACACAAAGGGACAGATATTGTATGATTCCACTTATTTGAAATAGCATATGCAAACACATAGAGACAGAAAGTAGAGTACAGGTTACCAGGGGTGGGTGGGGTATGGGGTGTTAATGCAAAATGGGTTATGTATAATTGGGATGATAGCAAAGTTCTGGTAATGGATGGTGGTGAAGGTAGCACAACATTGTGAATGTGATTAATCCCACTAAATGGTATGCTTGGGAGTGGAAGAAGTGCGAAAATTTACACTATATATTTTTCCACAATTAAAAAAAAAGAGCAAAAAAAATTCCATATAAGAGATGAGTTCTGGAAAGCTAAGTACCTTCCCACTCCCGCCCCTTCTGAGGAAGGGGGTCCTAAGAAGTGTTCTCTGCATAAGGTTGTACAGCGGGTTGTGATCCTGCTACTAAAACCAATACTACTTGTACCCATGAAAGGATGGCCTGGTATATGGTGGTTCCAATGGAGGCCAACTCCTACCCATGGAGGCTTGGCTGGAAACCCTGGCTGATGGGACAACTCATGCAGGTTGCTGGCAAACCAATTCAACTGGATCTGATCACAGAGAGGGTGGATCCCTAGAGCTCAGGTTGTAGCCTGAAAAACACTGCAATAACTTGGAAACTTAGGGACCCAGAGCATTTGTGTAGTTAGTAGATGAGATAATTTCCTAAGTCTCTCTTTTTGTGGAGCCTCACAATAAAGCTCCATCACTAAATGTCATTTACATGGGTCTCTTCCTTGCAACCCAATGGAGCCAAAGCAATGCACATAGACATACACACCTGAACACAACCCAAAGAGAACCCTAGGGGTGACACTAGCCTGCATTCTGACAACAGTAAAAACAGCCACCAAACTTCCTTCAAATAACCTACGCTCCAGTCACGCTAAACTACTCGCATACCCTCTCATGCCTTTCACAAGCTGTTTCCTTTGCCCTTCCTCTCTATATCCCTGTCTCATCACCTTCCCTCCTATTTATCCTCCCTTTGTTGGGTATTTTCTGGCTCCAACTGTTGATCACCCCTTCCTCTATATTCCACAGCATCTTCTACAATCTTGATAAAGGTCTTGTCGATTATGGACATCTCTATAAAAAGCCTCACCTCTATGTACCATAATGATTTGTTCAGGTTCATCTCTCCTTTTGAATTCCTCAAAGCCTTAGGTTTTTCTAGGATCTTCTGGCCCTTTGGGGGAACCTCTCTTTCTTAGCAAAAGCTCAAATCCATAGCCCCAGGAAAGCAGCCATCTAGAATGGTGGAAGCCCTGGCTTCAGAGCCAGCAGAGTTGGGATCTAGTCTTGGGATTTCCATGTTCTATTTGCTTGATTTACTTTCTCTGAGCCTCAGTGTTCCAACCCAGCTCTTGAAGGGCTTGGGTCAGCAAAGCCCCAAGACCAAAGAATACCCCAGGCACAGAGTGAGACATGGGTTTATTAGGACTTACAAACAGGTAAGTCCTTTTTCTCAGAGGTGGCCAGCTGAGAAAAATGGAATTAGTGCTTAACAAAGGGTGGGTAGTGCAAAGGGCAGTTTATGAGTTTAGGATAAAGACATTCCACAGGGTATGAGAACAGAGTTTTAGCAGAGTCTTGTGACACTGGGGTCTGGATGTTTGTTATCAACAGTGATCAGGGGAAGAGAGTTCCAATGCTTTGTTTATAATACCATCTGTACATACTTTCTTCCTTGAGTAGCTCTGATGACCTTCAACTTCTGTCCTGGTCAAGCAGGCTGCTACATGTTGTTGGGCCTCATTCCCATTAGGGAGGGGGGCCCAGGCCCTGGGTACCCACACTCCATTTACTGAACAGTGACAGATATCTGCTTCACAGGCTTATAGAATCTATGGGGATTCAGGGTTGAAAATAATTTATACCCTGTTTAGTATCACACACATGTGAGGGGAAAGGCAGAAATGGTATGGCATATACAAAACTGGATGGACAAGGTCTCAAGTCCAAACCCACGTCAGGATGCACCTGTCAGAAAGAGTTCTGGTGGGGCAGAGGTCACTGGCCCAGCCTTAGGGCAAACCATCCTCTGTCGTGTCCTTCTACCTTCTCCAGCCCCTGCCCTCTTTCCAACTGAGAGAAAGAGGGATAGAGGTTTTTGCTTCAACCTAAACCTTCAGAAGACATTTTACTGGAATCCTTGACCTCATATAAATGATCTGTCAACTGGTAGCTTATAGATTAACCTGGTTCTGACCAGCATCCCTTCCCAAATTACTCTTTGGCCATTTTGCTACTTATTTTCCCCTCCATGAAGTGGATGAAGGAGAAAATGAAATTGCTGGCTGCTTGACATTTTACACCCTTTTCTTGGAAATGGCCGGTTGCCATACAGCTTTTTTTTTTTTTTAATCTTCCTATTAGTAAACTCATGGTTTCAGTCCCTGTTCTCACCCAGTTAACTTCCCCAGAGGCAGGAAGATCTACTCCAGAGCTATAGACAGTACCACTCTCAATGCACCGTGGGGTAAATGCTTACTTGCCTATCCTGTCCACAAGACAATAAAATCCTTGAAGACGAGGACTCTGCCTTATTCATATAAGTATTTCCACTGACAGGCACAGTGCTTGGTACATAGTAGGCATTTAATAATAATAGCTACTGTTTATTGCCAACTGTGCTAGATACTCTTTATAAATCATCTCATTTAATCCTTACAACAAAACATCAAGGTAGAAATATCATTCCCATTTTATAGATGAGGAAACTGAGGCTCAGAAAGGTGAAGTAACCCAGCTAGTAAATAGCAGAATTAGGGTTGGATACAGGTCTAACTAGCTTTAGAGCCTGCTTTCTTCACTGCCATCCACCTCCACTGCTGGAAACCAGAAACCTTTACTTCATAGTGCCATTTCTGGATGGCTCTAGCTGTGAGGCAGAGGCTAGCTCTGAGGCTGTACCCCATATTCCTGATTCTCTCTGGAGCCCTTACCCTTTCTGGACCTCAGTTTTCCCAACAGAAGAATGGGGCACTTATTCTTTTCCCCTAGTGCCTTTCCTTAAACCATTTCTGTGATTTCTGCAACGGTGGGTGGCAAGAATTTCTTATTGTGAGTGCACTGGAGTCAACTGAAAAGGATGATTTAAATAATGAGACAGTTGAGGGACACCTCAGACACCGGCTGTCCTCAGGGGAGCCTCACATCCTAACCTGGACCATGCTACTAACTCCCTCCCCAGTGGGGCTCATTTGATTGTCTGTAAAATGATGATAACAACGTCAACCCTACCAGTGGGAAAGAGGAGAGGAGGTGCAAGGGAGGAGTTAAGGCTTGGACAAGAGTAGATTAGAGATGAAAAAGCATGAGTTTCAGAGCATGACATCATTCCGTTTAGGATTCAAGAAGCTTTTAATTCATGATTATGAAACTGCTTCTTGGATTTCCTTGAATTCTCCATTTTGCTAATTTTCCATCTCCTGAAGCAAGGATCAAAAAAGAAAAGACATAAGCCCAGAGGCTGATTAGATTCAGGCCTTTGCCAGGAGAAACTGGAGTCTCAATGGTTCACAAAGCCTCCCTACCCCTGACCAAGGAAAGAAGGATGATGTAAACAAAAGGAGAACTGTGGTAACAGCTTGGAAGGTGGCTTCATCTAGCGTCATGCATGGAGAATTTTCCAATGGGAGACAAACAGGTCATGGGGAGTGAAGCTCACTGTGAGCTAGGGAGGAATCCTTCAACACCTGCCTGCTCCTTCAGGCCCAGAGGGATGGACTGCTAAAGCAGAGACTGGTGTCTGAGGATTGTGGGCTCAGCAAAGATAAAACTGGAATTTAGCAGAAGAGAGAAAAATGTATTCATCTCTCAGTCCAGTTATGACTTAAACAGAGCCGTGGATAGAATAGCAATGAGCTCCTTATTTTAAGCAAGCGGTAGAGAGATGAAAATAGATCAAGTGTGTTGAATCAGTCCAGGTTTTTGCAATCAGTGAATTGTATTTAAGACCACACCTTTATGAGGCAGGGAGAACGTGGTGGAATTAAGCTGTATGTACCCCTGAAAAATATGTTCTTAAACCTAATCCATTTTTGTGGGTACGAATCAATATAAGTAGGACCTTTTGATGAGGTTACTTCAGTTAAAGTGCGGTCCAACTCAATCAGGATGGATCTTAATCCTATAATCCTATTACTGGGGTCCTTTATAAACAGAAACAAACTCAAGCAGAGGGAAAAAGTCACGGAAGCAAGAAGCTGAACATCAATGGAGACCAGAAGAGGTCGCCATGTGCCTTGCCATGTGACAGGAGCTCAGGACCAAGGGTAGCTGGCAGCCAGCCCCAGGATGCCAGTTTTGGGGATGACACCTTGATTTGGACCTTCTCCCAGCCTCAAACCCTGACCAAATAAATTCCCATTGTTTAACAGACCCATTTCATGGTATTTGCTTGAGCAGCCTAAGAAACAAAAACAGAGAAGAGAGAAATATGAAGAGTTTTTCTTAAAATGAAACTCCTCTGTTTTCAGAGGGGAGAGTCCATATTGCTGCAGAGTGAATTTCATCTACATCAGCACTAGAGACTGTTCAGAGCTCATCTTGGTGCTGGACTCAGGAAGGGAAGGAGAGCTCCAGCTTCTTCTCTTGAGCTTCTGGATACAAGTAAAGCCCTCCAAAAATAAGGGAAACTTGGCCTGGATGGACTGTCCAGATCACCTAGCAAAAGCTAATGATGATGGCTCTCATTTATGTATTTGGTGCCAGACAATTTATATATTTTATTTCATTCCAACCTCTCAACACCCTCATTTGTATTAGGTACTTTTGTCTGCATTCTATAAACGGAGAAACTAAAGCTCATGGAAGTTAAGGATCTAGCCCCAGGCCAAACAATTAAAAGAACAGAGCCAGGACTTGAACTTAGGACTGCCTGACTCAAAAACCCCTGTGTTCTTCCCCATGCCAAGGACCATGAAGTCCTTGCTCAGGGGTCACATCTCAGTGAGGCCTTTTACCTGACCACCCTATTTAAAGCTGCAGTGCTCCATCCCCGGGACTCTCTATTCCCCACCCCCGTTTTATTTCTCTCTCCAAACTTAAAAGCATTTAATCAAGTGTATATTTTTACTTGTTTGTTTATTGTCTGTTTTCCTCTCCTAGAATCTAGGCTCCACGAGACCAAAGATTTTTATTGATCTCCCCCGGCACATAGAACTGTGTCTGGAAAATTAAAGAACAGGCAGTGAATAAATGAAATCTTGCCTGATTTTCTGTTGGAAAGCAGCTGACAGAAATGCATAATTCATGGATATGAAACTGCTTCTTGGATTTCCTTAAATTCCCCATTTTGCTAATTTTCTATCTCCTGAAACAAGGATCAAAAAAGGAGAAACTTAAGTCCAGAGGGTGCTTGGATATAGGCCCTTGCCAGGAGAAATAGGCATCTCAAAGGCTCACAAAGCCTCCCTAACCCCTACCAAGGACTGAAGGATGATGAAAACAAAAGGAGAAACTGTGGTAACAACTTGGAAGATGGCTTCAGCTAGCTCCAAACCTGGAGAATTTTCTGCTGGGAGACAAACAGGTCATGGGGAGGGAAGCTTTTGATAAAAAGCAACCCAGGGATTCTTTAGAAAACCTGAAGTTTCCAAATCCTGCTGGGGTAAAAGAGTAAATAGGCAGTGGGTCTGCTTTTTGGAAGAAAGGGTATTTATAGGAGAAGATGGCATCCAAGCCGACAAAGATGGTGAGATGCAGATACGAGGTGCTATTTCGTAAGCTGAGTGCACACAGAGATCTGTGGATAAGAAGATAAAATAGCTAACTAGATGCTGGGACAGAAAGAGTCTGTGAGAATCAACAAAGCCATTCCACAGCTCAGTTTGGCATGAGATTGTATACTTGTTTCCAATAATTTTTATCTTCTTTTAGGAAGATAAAAGGGCAGAAATAAGATTGCCCTGTAGCACCAACACTGAATACACCAGACAAGAGATTTATAAACTCACTTTAAAGTAGTGGTTCGTCAACTTGCCCAAGCTGATAACTTGGGACAAGTTTCTAGACCTCAGTGAGGATTACATGAGAAAATGAATGTAAAGCCCTCAGTACAATGACTGGAACGTGAGGGCCACGCAATGTTCATTATTAAATTGATATCCTTTTCTTAAAATCTGGTAAACACAACAAACTCGAGGAAAAATGCATATAAAACCACATACTCAAAATTTTTTCACCCAATTTCAGAGGAGACAAGAACCCTCCAGAAGTTCACTGAACTAGGGGTTAAGAACAAGTGCTTCATACATAATTTTGGACTAGATTTAACAATGCAGGAGAAAATGCCCAAAAGGACACTATTGGAAAAATTGAAAAAAATTTGGAATATGAGCTATATGCTTTACACCAATGTTAAATTTCTTGAACTTGATAGCTGTACCTAAAGTGACTTCCTAAGCAAGTGTTCTTGTTCTCAGGAAATGTATATGGCAGTGCTAGTGTTAACAGAGCAGGAGGTATGCAATCTACTCTCAAATGTTTAGAAAATAGACAGATAGATGATAGACAGAATGATATAACAAATGTGGCAAAATGTTAATGGTTGGTGTATCTGGGTATTTTCTGGGTGAGGGGTATATTGAAGTTTTCTGTATTGATTTCTGTATTATTTTTGCAATTGTCCTGTAAGTTTGAAATTGTTTCAAAATATATATATATTTTTAAGTGCAAATGCCTCAACATGACAGAATGGCTCCTAGGCAACAAGATTTGGCTACAACTCACTAGAATATCTTTATACACCTAAAGAAAGAATGTGCTGATTGGAACAGGAGTTAGTAAACCTTGGAAGCACAGAAATGGAAAGCTGCAGAGGCAAGTACAGGCTGTCCCCATTCAAGCGCTGCCACAGGAGGGGTGACCTGGCCCAAGAACCCATTTGTCTGTCTTGGTGACAATGGTTTAGCCATATCACAGAGACGTGGGCATCAGGGCTTGAACAGTTGTATCATGTCACCTATTGCCCCTTGTCCTGGCTGGATTCATATCACCATTCAATCTTCTGATTACAATGTGGCTTCACCAGTGGAGGGTCAACCCAGACAGAAAGCTCTGGCCAGGGGGTGGTAGGGTCTGATTCCCTCCACTTACATATCTCATTGTAAATTAGTAAACTGGCACTCTGGGTCTGTAAAACAGTCTATGAGTATGGCTAACCCCTCTACCTCTGCTGATATACATACCAGTTTTCTATGTCCATAGCTCATCTTGGATGATAGCGAGTAAACCCAAAGTGCTGAGATTGAGAGCTTTAATTTCTTATTGAATTTTCTTATGAGTAATTTCTCTCATAGGAATCTACCCAAGGGAAGTAATCAGAAGTTGAGACAAACATGTGCTTACAAAAGATGTCCACTAAAATAGTGGCTTTTAAAAATATACTTTTTGAGATAATTGTAAATTCTCATGCAGTTGTAAGAAACCGTACAGAGATCCCATATCATCCTTCATCCAGTTTTCCCCAATGGCAACATCTTGCATTATCACAACCAGGAAATTCTCATTGATAGAATCCACCTACCTCATGCAGATTTCCCCAGTTTTACATGCACTCATTTGTGTGCATCTATTTAATTCTATGCAGTTTTATCACGTGTATATTCATGATAAAGAACAGCTCCATCACAAGGAGTAGTTAATAGCTAATTTTTACTAGTTAATTTTAACATTAAAAAAGTCAAAACAACCTCACTGTCCAACATTAGGAGGTTGGTTACCTACATTATGGTACAGTTACAGGGTAAAATATTATTCAGTAATTTAAAATGGTGTTTATAAAGGTTGTTTAACTGCAAAAATGCTCATAAGATTATAAGGTACGAAGTTTTATGTTTGACATATATTTTTGTTTGTTTTGTTTTGCATTTTATATATATATTTTAAAGTAAGTGTTGAGAAATACTTGAAGTAAATATACTAGAAGTTTCTAACTATATATCTTTAGATGGTAAGATAGTTGGTACTTTTCTTCTACTTTTTTGTATTTTTCAAAAATTTCTACAGTAGGCATTTTCTACTCAAAGAACAGGGGGAGGGGGAGTTGCAAAACATAAAAGGGGGAAAAAAACACACACACAAACAGAGAAATCAAAACAAAAACCAAATAAAAATAGTGATTCAAGGCTGAGACCCTAAAGTGAGGAGGGTATCTCCCTGGGGAGGTAATCACCTTGTTTAAACCAGGGGGTTCCAGGGGTCTAAGGGCTGTGACCTGTCTCTTCTCCCAGCCACCCAAAGCACAGCTTAGAGGAAGTCTTACAGGCTCAGCCGCTCCTAGGTTTGAACTGGGTGGGGCAGGAAGGTAAGGGTGTCCCCTGGGCCTCAGCTTTCTTTGTCAAAGACTAGGAGGTTCGAGAGACTGATTGGCAGGGCCTGGGGTTAGGGAGTAAAGCGGGTGGAAGCAGCCAACTAGTTAACCCTTGCTTGTTCCACCCTCATCTTCCAGATCTGCAACCTAGGGGAGGGGCATGAAGGGGGTGTGGGGAGGAAGTGGAAAGATGGGTGGAGCATCACCTCAGTCCGACTGCCGTGGCAGTGACCCACAGGAGACAAAGCAGGGCAGAGTCTGGGCCTGGAATCTGCCTGCCATGGCCCAGGTTCACTCTGCCAGGACACTGTGCCCTATCTGATAAGAATTTTGGTCTGGAAATTGAGCCACCTGAGAAGCATCTGATTCTTAGTCAACTGCGTCTCAAGGCAGGGCAGTATGCCAAAGCCATTTGACACAGGGGACATTTTGACAAGGAAGACATTTTGATAGAAGTGAGTTAAAATATAAAAATCACCATTAAAAAAAAAATAACACCAAGTAGCTTGTGAAAGTTACATACCCAACCTTTACTTTCTCTCTGACTCTCACCCATCCCTGACTTTCATTCCACCATTGACCTTGACTCCATCCCTGATTTTCACCATGTCTCTGATCCTCTCTCCACTGCTGAGCATTCCTGATTTCCAAAGGTGGGAGTTGGCATTGGGGTGAGGCTCAGGTGGAAATGAGGATATCAACTTTGCACATAACACTTGGAAGTTAAAAAAAAAAAAAAAAGGCTATAAATTTAATGATTTGATTTGTAGGTTGAATTACATACCCCCAGAAAAACGTTCTTAATCTTAATCCATTCCTGTGGGTGTGAACCCACTGTAAATAGGATCTTTTGAAAATGTTATTTTTAGCTAAGGTATGGCCAAATGAATCAGAATGGGTCTTGATCCTATTACGGAAGGCCTTATAGAGGCCACCAGAAAGCAACAGGGAGAAGTAGAAGCTGGAGGGGAAGGGAACCAGGAAAAGAAAGAAGATGCTACCATGTGCATTGCCATGTGATGGAAAAGCCATGGACCCAAGCATCATTGGCAGCCAGCCACAGAATGCTACAGTCTTTGGGGGAGAAAATCTTGCTGACGCCTCCATTTTGGACTTACCTTCAAAACCATAAGCCAATAAATTACCATTGTTTAAGTCAACTCATTTCAAGGTATTTGTTTCAGCAGCTGAGAAAATAAGACATGGGGTAAATGTCTTCTTAAGAAATGTGCTGCATCAGTGATTGAATGGCTGCTTCAAAATCTGCCAAAGGTAAGGGAAGTCCTTTCTATACAAAGTGAAAGATCTGAGGAGGGCTTCTTGCTAAAAATGCCTGTGCCCAAAGCCAGCCAGCTAGTACTAAACTTCTTAAGCCACTAAATTCCCTTTTTGCTTAAGCCAGATTAAGTCTGTTTTCTGTCACTAACAGATCCCTATCACACTGTTCCACTCCTTATTTTGGCACTTAACAGGGGTTTCAAGACTCCCTAGAGGGAAGCCTGCTTATTGGCAAGCCCTGTTCCTTTATCCATAGCCCACGGTCAGACCATCCATTCAGGAAAGAAATCCTCTGTGTAAAGCTTCTGAAAATACAGCTTCAGAAGAAACCTATACCAGCTATCTACCTATACTAAGCAACCACGTTTTTTATTCATAAAAGCTTTCAATCAAAAAGATGCATATCTAGGCACATACTGGTGACGTTTATGACCTTTAAGAATAAAGGTCAACCTCCAAAGATTCCAGAAATAAAAGACCAAGACTTAGATTGGCATCAGATATTTCACTGACAGTACTGGATGCCAAAAGAGTGAGGTCTTCAAAGTTCTGAGGGGAAAAAAATTAATTTGTACTTTGAATTCTCTACCCAGCCAAATTAGCAAATATCCAAGAGTTCCTACAAGGACTTCAAATTTCCCTCTCACACACCCTTTCAAAATATTATGCATATTCTAGCAAAATGGAAAGGGACTCCCAGATAGAAATAGAGAACTAACCCAAGAGACCTGTGAAGATGACATTTTATAACCTGCCTGAATAAGAATCTCAAAATTATTGAATCTAGGTGGTAAATTTCCTTAAACTATTATGTTAGTTTTTCTCCATGTTTGAAATTTTTCATAATAAAAAGTTGGGAAAAAATAGAAGAACAAGGATTAGAAAGGAAAAAAAATAACGGCACACATCTTTTACACCAGCAAGGCAAGGAAAGAGAGGCAGTTAAATACTAGGATAAACAAAAACACTGTGCAATAGTCATGATCCAAATGTGAAGCAAGCTAAAAAGTGCTTTCTGACATAACCAAATCAAACCACTCTTGAACAAGTAGTTCAGAAGGGAGGGGACTGACTGACCCTCTGAATTTATAAATGAACTCAAAATGTGAGGGGTGGTTTTTTCCTTCCTTTTTTTTTTTTTCCCCTACTGAATGGGCCCTACTGAATGCCATTTGACACTTAAAGATGGTCCTTTCCCTATTAAGGGATATTAACACAAGCTGGAGTGTTGTAATAAAGAATCATTTTTGTTATGAAGAAATATTTATATGCTGCAAGAAACATTCATGTACATGTTTCCTTGCACACATGAGCAAGAGTTTCTCTAAGGTATCTAGGAGAATTGCTGGTTTTAGGAAATGTGCATCTTCAACTCTGTTAAGATATTGTCAAATTCGCTTTCCAAAGTGGTTGCACCAACTTATTGCTATCCCACCAATGCTCTGCATCCTTGCCAACATTTATATTTCCAGATGTACAATTTTCTTATTCTTATGGAGGAAGAGTGAACAGTATGTGATCTGTCAGCCTGGCTTACAGGCCAAGACAGCACCTAATGCCTGGTCCATCAGTAGACAACAGCAGGTGTATTCATAGAATTGAATTGGCCAGAGAGACTTGTCCTTTAGGAAGTCCTTTGTGTTAAGGGGGAACCAGGATACACAAAGAGGATCTGGATAAGAGATACATTCAAAGAAAAGTAAAATGAACAAACCTGAGAAGAGATCCAGGCATTTATAGCAGGCAGGAGAGAGAGGATGCTGGAGACGAGTACACAAGGTTTGCAGAGTAAGTTTCTCAGAGGAGGAGAACTGGAAGCAATGCTGGAACAGAGCAGAGGAAAAGAAATTGGTAAAGAGAAGACGTGAGGGGGTCTTTAAGAAACTATGGCCTGTTTCAGAACTCAAAAACAGGAGAGAATTCTTTACGCATTGAGGGAGAGAAACAGAATGCAAGGTAGAGAATAATCAGAAAAAAAAGGGGGACCCCAAAGTAAAATTAAATTGATTCATGTTTCTGTATCTTAATTCACAAAATTGGAATACTAATAGTACCTGAAAGAATTATTGGCAAAATTAAATGAAATAATAGCTCCAGGGCACTTAGCTTAATGCCTGGAACATGGTAAATTCAACCAATATTAGGTCTTGTTAAATAAGTAGTCCAACATCACAAAGCTAGTTAAGTCCATTTCTAGGATTTGAATAGTTTCTCTGGCTCCCAAGCCCAGGCTCTTAACCACTGTTCTCTACTTTATAGTAATCACCATTTATTGAGCACAGTACTCCATACTCATTTAATCCTTACATCTATCCCCAGCTGGGTGTCTCCATTTTATAGAAGGGGAAATTTAGCTTCATTTAACTCACTTATAAGTTCTCACAGCTGCGATTCATACCCAGGCCTGCCTGACTCCGGTGCCCTCTCCCCAATACCCCACTGGGAGTCAGGAGGCTTGGGTCCCAGTCCCAGATCTGCCACTTAATCCCACACTGCATCACTGAGCTTCAGTTTCCTCGTTTTTTAAGAAACAGAGGCTGGGTTAGAAAGCAATCTCTATGGTTCCTTTAAGGTCTACTGTTCTATGTGGATGGATTCAATGAAATCAGACAGCATTCCAGGTAGGGGAGAGGAGCAGACTTGAGTCAGACAGGATCTCCATCCCCATCTGACAGTACAACATCAACCAAGAGAGATCCAGAGGCGCCAAGAGATGAGTCCAGGTCTCTAAGCATTCGTCATCGTCTGCCCCCATTCCCCAGGGGCCCAGGAGGGCTGCTGCTCCAATTATACTGGATTAATGAGGGATCTCTAAGATGATGAAAAGGTGGGAACAGGAGATTTCAGAGGGCACAGTGGGAAATCTGGATCATTCAGCCTGGAAAAGAGAAGGCAAGAAGGGCCAGTCTTCAATTCTCCAGTGAGTATGGGGGCTGGGTGGCAGGGTGGGAAAAATACTAGGTTAAGACTTGGGGACCTGGGACCTGGGCCCTACTCCTGGCTCTTCACTAACAAGAGATATGACCTTCAACAAGTTACTTCACCTCTCCATTCTTCAATATCCACAAAGAAAATATTTTAAGGATGTGAAACTTTAGGGAAACAATTCAAAAGGAAAACAAACACCCTTTCAGTTTATACAAAGAAGTATAGAATATTATAGCCAAAAACTGAAAAAGACTCATATAGCTGGCAAGGGGGAGAACTGCTAAGTGGAGTGGGATGAACTAATGCAACAGAATATTGAAATGCTTTTTGGAATGCTGAATAATAGCTAACATCTATTGAGCACTTACTATGTGCCAGGCACTGGATAGAGGTCTTAACATGCATTATCTCATTTAATATCTCAAGAATATTCTGAGGTGATATTATTGCCATCTTTCGAATGAGTTAACTGAGGCCTTGAGAAGTGAAGTCACTCAACTAATTAATAGTGATGACATCAGGACTTAAACCTAGAGACCCATCTGACTCTGAAGCCCATACCCCTCACCTGTATATTCTGCTGTCTCAGACTGTTGGATGTGAGGACCACACAGAATTAGAGAAAGGCATACATAAAACAGTTCTAAGTGGGGAAAACATGGGAGTGATTATGATAATACAAGAATGTTGGCATCAATATTAGCTTTGGAGGTTTGTAAATAATAGGCAATTTAGAATGCTGGGAATTTATTTTGAGCTGATACTATTTAGACATTTCTGCTTAATTTTTGGTAGTAGAGATGATAAAGCATTTAATACCAGAGTGAGGTGGTGAGTGCAGAACATAAGGCTTTTCTGGCAATAATAAATTTTCTAGAGGAAAAACAGCAAAGGAAGGTACAGCTGCTCTTCACCACCAGGAAGAGACTGGAAATCTGATCACATGATTCTTTTGCTTCAAGCTTTTCTGTGACTTTATGTCACCTACAGTACTGGTTCTCAACCTTAGTTGCATACTGGAATCACCTGGGAAATGCTGAAAAATACTGATGTCTGGGTCCTACCCCAGCGATTCTTATTTAATTGAAAAGGATATAGCTTTGTCATTGGGTTTTAAAAATCTCCCAGCGAGTAGCAGCAAAATTTGAAAATTATTGGCCTACATGATAAAGACCTAACTCTTTCACTTGGCACAGAAGGCTCTCTGATTTCTTCAGTATGCTCTCCTATACCCTTAATTTTCATCTACTTTCTCTAAACCAGTTATGATGTCCCGAACACATTATGCCCTGCTATTTCACATTTCCAGGCCTTTACATGTTATTTCTTCTGCTTAGAATGCAATTCTTCACCCTCATCCATCTGGCAAACTCCACTCTTCTTCAATACACATCTTCAGCCTCCAAGATGGCCTCCAATGATCCCCCAACTCTTGGTATTCATGCTCTTGTGTAGTCCCCTCCCACACTAAATGGGATTGACCTGTGTAATAAAAGGATATTGTGGAGACAATGGAGTATGAACTTCTAATGATTTATCATATAGCACATTGCTTTAGGAGAAGCCAGCTGCCATGTCTTGCGCAGCAGTCCTGTGGAGAGGAGCATGTGGCAAGGAGCGGAGGACGTTTGCCAACAGATATGTGACTGAGACATCTTGAGAGTGGATCCTCTGGCACCAGTCAAACCTTTGGATGACAGCTGACATCCTGACTATATCCTCATGAGAGAGGTTAAGCCACAACCAGCCAGCTAAGCTGCCCCAGAATCCTGACCCATAGGAAGTGTGAGATAATAAATGTTGTACTATTCTGCTAAATTTGGGGATAATTTGTTTTACAGTAAAAGATAACTAGTATAAATACCAAGCTAAAATGTATGATACCCTATAAACCCTTCTTATCCCTTCTCCCTTGTTGAAGCTTGAATTGATCGACCTGTGTCACTTCTGAGCCATATACATCCCCTATTTCAGCACTCATCACATGGGACCTAACTGTTGACTGGCCTTTCTTGCCCTCTAGATTCAGTTCCATGAGGACAAGGCCAGCTATAGTGCAGCCATCATAAGTGCTTGTAGAATGAGTGAATACACATGAGAACTTCCACCTGAGTCAATTCTCACACCTTCTAGCCCAGGCTTCTGCCTTACACAAGAACTCCCATGTATGGTTGTTGGAAATGATGGATATCATGGGGAGTGGGTCCTGGGGATTTCCTTAATATTCCAACAAAATGCTGGCACCCATGGGTACATCTAAAGCACTAGACTGGAAGTCAGAGGATCTGGATTTTAATTCAAGTCTGCCAATAATTGCTGAACTTCTCTGAGCTCCAGTTTCCTTATGGACCAAATGACTTATAGACTTCCAATTCTAAAATTTAATGATTTTATATTTTCAGCTAGCAATTATTCCTGTTCCATAAAAGAAGAGAAAATAGGCTTAAACCATAGCAAGGGTTCTCAAATATGCCTGTGTATCAGGAATCTCCCTAGAACTTTTTAAAAAAAATTGCAGATGCATACACACACAAATACCTGGGTTATCCTAGACCCGAATCAGCATCTTTGGAGGCATGGCCAGGATATCTGTATTTTTAGTTTCCATGTGATTCTGAGGTGCACTTCAAGCTGAGAATCACCAAACTACAATATGTAAAGTAGAGACTTTAAAAATATTTTCAGCCAGCTGGCTGGCTCCACAGTTTATAGAGTACATACTAATGGGTTTGTTCCTTGGACTGTTAACTTTATATGAGGTGTATGGATGAATGGATGGAGCTTATATCTCTACTTCTAGAAAAGCAATTCAAGGTGTACACTGTATTGTCAGGACTCAGTCAGATCTTCAAGAAAAAAGGCTCTTTGTATGACCTAACTGATTAGTGCATTCAGCTGGAGATCAATTGAGCCTATACAGAGTCAAGAATCTCTTTCTTTGACTTTGGAGCCCAACAGTTTAGGTTCACATCCCAGCTTCCAGCACTTATGTGCTGGGTGACTTTGGGTTAGCAAATCTTTCTGAACCTCACCTTTGTGATCTGTAGTACAGGGGTAACACTCACTGCCTTATAGGAATGTTGTTAGGATTAAATGGTACAGTGTACATAAAACACTTAGCACTGTGGTTGGCACAGAGTAAGGGCTCATTAAATAGTAGAACACTTAGGGCAAAAAAAAAATATGGCACTTTTATTATTAATAACAATGCTTATTTGTCCAGTGTTTTATCAATTACAATGCGTTCTTATAGCTTATATTGAAGCCCCCTCTCCAAAAAAAAAAAAAAAAAAAAAAAAATCCTAAAATCCTGAGGTGAGCAAGGCAGTCATTAGTGACCCCATTTTATAGAGAAAAAACAAAAGCTCAGAAGGGTTCACTGGCTCCAGGACAAATGGCAAAGAACTTTTAATGTCTGAATTCAAACCTGGGTGTGATCCCATGAAGATGAATAATTATATATACACATTTGGCAGGCTGAGCATCTAGGGACCATCTGGCTTAGCAAGCTGAGGAGGACTGTGTTTCTGAGCAGCTTCTTTTTTTAGATGAAAGCAAGATGGGAAAAATAAGCTGGCAAACTGCTTTCCCTCGTTTTCAACACTGGTGTGATTTGTGTTCAGCCTGCCCTCCTTCTAACTCCCAAATGCTACATGTCCATGTATTTCAGAAATTTGCTCCAGCTGCCCTTGGCTGCACTGTCACTGGCTCTGTCCTGGGCCCCACAGCTGGTATCTGGGAAAACCAAAGGAAAGGAAGCAGGGGCAGCTGGAGGTATCAGAGGGCTGGGCGAACATCAGCTGTTGCCAAGGCTGGCTGGGGAACGAGAAGCCTACTGATGGAGTGGGAGGGCAGGGATCCCTGCTCCCCGTGTCAGTCAACAGGAGGAGGATTTTTCCCATCCAACAGATGGGCACTGCTCCTGGAATAATGTAATAACAGTTCAGTACTAAATGTGGCACAGACCATATTTCTCTTGGGGAGAAGGAGGCGAAGAGATCAAATGTTAGTTGAATTTAATCAAGAAGGCTTTCACAGAAGAGGTGGGACTAGAAATGAGCCTAAAGTATTAGAGTTTACAGAAAGGAAGCGGGAAGGCCCTGCAAGCAAGATAAACATCAGGAGAAAAGGCATAAATCTTTGTTTGGGAAATGAGTGGGGTATATTAAGGGTACTGTGGAAAAAGAAGAATGCACAGTAAAAAGTACAGGATGGAAAGGGGGAGCAAGGTCAGACGGAATGAGATGGTGCGAGGCAATTTGATGGGACAGGGGAATCACTGTAGCTTCTCAACAATTCAATGAAAGGGACATACAATGCCAGAACTGAGGGGCCTCAGAGATCAGCCAGCTCGACGCCTACCGCCCCACATCCCGATTTACAGTCAAGAAAGGAAAAGCAGGCACTCAAGTTTACAGAGCAAAAGAGAGTGAGAGTCAAGATAACCCAATTTGGTAACAACCAATTTGATCCTCTTTCTGTTCAAGCACCTTGCCAGGCTGGTATTTTGAAAATAAGTTTTTCAGTAAGAGATGGCAACAGAATGCAGGAGGAAAAGACAGGCAAGAGAGATCAGAGTCCAGGAGACTGTAAAAATTGGTCCAGGGGTTAGCTGAAGGAGATTAGACTGAAGTGAAATGGAAAGGACCAGCTGGGTATGAGAACCACCAAAAGGGAAGAAACAAGATGACTTAGCAGGAAATTGGATATGGCAGTGAGGGAGGGAGCTGTGCAGAAGGTAATGCACAGGCCACTCCTTCCCTACCTGAGGAATTACTCCTGAGAAGGTCACAAGGCCACTTTAATCTCCTTCACCCTGGCCTCAAAGACAGCAGACAAAAATTATTGCAATTCGCCTCTACTACAAACTCCCTATCCCCAGGTCCCCTTTCCTTTGGCCAACCTCTACACAGACCTTCTCCTTTGATTCTCCCATTCATTATTTCAGGACCAGTGCAGAGTCATCTGTGCTTGGATGATTAGGGGTGAAATTAAAACCCACTCAGAACATAAGGGTGCGGACTATTCCTGGTGGTAAAGAGAGCCTGCAAGTCTAGAACTATAGTGTGATTTTGATTTTTGATGTGAGGAGTAGGGAAATAAAAGCAAAGGGTATGGAAAACTGTTTCTCTTCATCTAACTCCATCCTGACATGAGAACACAATGGAAGTAGCTGAGTGGCAGCTGGCAGGCTTCATGTGAGAGAGGCTACTGCAAAACTATTCGAAGTTAGAATAAGAACGTAGACAAAGACCGCCCAGAACACTCAGTGCAAGGGCAAATTATATCTAACTTTATAGATATGCAAAAGGAGGACCAATGGAAACAACGCTAGTAATAGCTAACCTTTATTAAGCTCTTATTATATCCAGATATTGTGCGAGCACTTCATATGGGTTATTTGGATTATCAAAACCTGACGAATTAAATACTATTAGAACCCCCATTTTCCAGCTGAGAAAAGTGAAACTTGTAGAAGTTAATAAATTAGTATAAAGTCACAAGGCTAATAGTGTTGGAGTTGTGTGATTTAAAAGAACATGTTCTTAATCCCTGAACTGCTTTCCCTGTCTATCAAACCAACAGAACACCTGGCCCACAGTTTTCAGGAAAGTTTGGTTCTCTCATCCAACCCATTTCTCAATAGCACTGGGGATATCACCAAATCTCAAAACAGGTCATATAGAAACTGCTGGAGATTTTGACATCCTTGATTCAGTCTACTGTGAAATTACATTCCCCATATCCTGCCAGTTTGAAGAGACAGGGGAAAGGGCAAAATCAAGTAGGTATATTAGGCAGTTCGCCCGGTGATTGTGATTAAGAGCTCACATTTTGATGTTAATATCTCAGCTTTGCAACACTTTTGCTATGAGAACTTGATCAACAGCACTTCTCTAAGCCTGTTTTCTCATGCATAAAATGAGGCTAATGCCACCTGACCCCATGGGGCTATTGTGAGAAGTAAATGAGATAATGCAGGTAAAGCATATAGCACAGTTGCTGACACACAGTAAGGGCCCAATAAATGCTGGCTATCATCATCATAATCATCATCATCAACATCACCCCCTGCTTGCTCCCCACCCATCAAGGCTCAGGTGCCAGAAACTCATCATCATTTTTCCATGCAGCTATGACCAGGGGCATTTGGCTTCTGCATCTGGCTATTTCTCTGTTCTACACAGAGAAACTTCACAATATACCACTAGGAGGCCTCCATGGGAACAGAGTCCTACAATGGAATGGGGAACTGGAAGATGCTAAAGAAACCCAAGACATCTTCACTTCGGAGAGGAATTCACTAGAATGCAATTGATCAACACATGCCAATTAGAATGCAGCAATGCCTTACTTATCTAAAAGCCATTCGTCTGGTGTCCTGAAAGCTAAGCAACAACTAGGACAAAGCGCCAAAGGCCTTGTGACACTCCTTCTGAGTAATCAGAGAAAGGGTTACAAAGTCCATGCACTAAAGGTAATGCACTTTAGTTGTAGAAGAGTCCCTAAAACCCGTTCACATTGACTATCTAGTTTTACTTCCAACACAGTTAGAAATAATGTGGCTCATTGCTCAGACCACTGCACATCAGAAATCACAAATGCGAAGTGAACAGGGAGGGCTACCAGGAACCAGCTCGTCAAAGGCAATGAAGAGTTATGGCTGGCAGCCTGAATACAAGGGAGATGACAAAAACAATGAAAAGAACGAAGAGGATAGCTGTGGGGAGCCCTATAGAACAGTGCAAACAGCTATCCGCACCCTCACAGACCAAAGGATACCACTGTTCTGACATTAGAGCCAGTTACAAATATTCCAGCTCTTTCCCTGACCAGGTATGGGATGTTAGGTCTGGCCACATGACTTGCTTTGAACAATGAAATAGACATAAATAATGACTGTTCCTTGTGGGCAGAAGCTTTTAAAGTTTCACCATGCTTTCCTCTTTCTGCCATGACAACCAACACCGCTTCCAAGGGTGGCAGCTGTATCAGCCCAGGAGGATGATAACAATGCAGGCAGAGCCTCTAGCCAACCCACAGTGGACAGGTAGCAAGGATAAGGAATAAAATTTTGTTGCTTTTTTGGGGTTATTAATAACATCCTAAAATGAAACATCTTAAAACATTAATTGAGGTCAATTCACTTTGATTAAGAAGTATGTACATTATCTTTTTAGTATATTACCTTTTGAAACATGATAGTCAATATTATGTTTTTTGACTTAAAGGATAATTTTCAGTTACATGGAAATTTCACCTATTCCAATATTGCTGGATAAATGAAATATTACCAAAATACCAACTGAAAGAAGGAAATGAATCCAGTTTCCAAACAACTTCTAGTGAGGCTCCAGGTCTCCTGCTCAGGGCTTTATAAAATATGTCCATGTTATTTATGGGTCAAAGGTAGAAGTGGGGTTTCATGTGCTACTGCTGCCAGAACTAGCCCCTCTGCAATTGCAGAGATTGCCCCCACACAAGGGGCAGCATCTACTCAGGGTTGGCCTGGGGCTGGTTCTGCAGGTGCTGAGAGGCTCTGGTTCCCATGCGGAGGGTGGAAGCCCTCGATACGTATCTTTGTGTGCTCTCATAGAAGGAAATGTGTTGTTGCGTAAAAGAGCAAACCAACAATGTCAGAATACAGTCTTTTAAAGCATACATAGAACATTTACAAAACTGACCTCTCACTGGGTCAAGCAGGCAAGTTTCAACAAATCTTGAAAGTTGGGAACCTTATGAGTCATTTTCTCTGACCATACAAAGCAATTAAGCTAGAAAACAACAACTAGAAAATAACTAAAAAACTCTCATATATGTGGAAAGAAAGAAACATATTTTTAAGTAACTCATGAGTTATATATCCTCCCACTTAATCCTCCTAACTATTCATAAGGCAGATTCCCATTTTAGAGATGCAAGAACCAAGACTGGAATGAGACCATAATTTGCTCAAATTTACTCAATTAATAGTAGTGGAATCAGGACTAAAAACTCAGCTATATGTAACTCTAGAGCACAAAGTTTTAATGATATCCTCCTTATGCTACAACTCACTCAAATCTACAGATCTTTCCAAAGGCTAAAGCCTAAACGGATCTATTGCTTCACCTCTTAAAAAGAATAGCTGTTGGTAGCACTGACCTTGGACCGATGTTGTAGAGACACATTTCCCTTTTGTTCTTGCCTCTGCTGGGGTCCCCTACTTGGACCTAGCTGAGAAGTCTTGGGTAGTGGTGAGGGGTATTTAAGGTTGATGTCCCGAAAGAGCTTTGAACTAGATCCCTGGGAAGACTTTCTTTCCTTTTAAGGTTTTTTCTCACATGGCCCAAGCAGTAAGAGAAGAAAGAAAGACAGAAGGTAAAGCCTCTTCCAGATGGCTCCCCATCTTGCTCTAATGTAGATTAAAGAGAGAATATTCCAACATATCATTAGGCAAAACATGAGTATTAATATCATTCGTATTATAAAACACCAAAAATAGAACAGAATGAAATTGCAGACTATATCCTGACTTAAATTTGGGGCGAGGGCCTTAGAGCCAGAAAACAGACATCCAAAGGACCTTGATCCTGAGCTAGTTGGCATCTCATAATATCTGAGATTAAGAGGCAAGACCAAGGTGTTCCTAGATCCCTTCAGGGGTGGACTTCTGAGTTCTAACAGACTGAACAACCCCACTCTTGTGGCAAGGGTCTGTGCAAATAGATGCTTAATACTGTTATTCTCTTTCCCTTCTCAACCTATTTGTGTTAACTTCCCATGAAGATACATTTTTAGCAAAACTCCAAAGACTCCAGAGCTTCTGAGGTACCCCTTTGGACCTCAGCTTCTCTCCCTGTACTACGAGGACAATGCTGTCTTCCCACCATGGACTCACAAGTATAACTGAATACTAAGTGAACTGAACTATGTTTCATGGAGTGGGAAGGCTTAAAAATAAACAGAAAATATGATGAGGTCCATACCCTAGAAATGTACCTAAAGTGCTCAGAACTCACCAAGTGGCCCTGGGGAGGGAAAAGGTTGAGAGGTAGAAAGAGATAGTGCCAGGCTGGGCAAGAGGTCCTGAAAGTGGTGATTTCAACTCCAATCTTCAGCTTCACCTCTTCCACTGCAGAAGCCACACTGGCTCAAGATGATGGAGCAGACTCGCTGGGCTAAGTCTGCGTATCCAGGCTTCAGAGTGCACAGCCCGGGGACTGGATCTCCCATCAGCCCCACCCCTTGCTTGCTCCCCACCCATCAAGGCTCAGGCCCCAGAAAGTCAATTTGCCAATCAATAAGTGATTCAAGTCCCAGTGTGAATTTAAGATCAACAAGTCCAAGATCAAAGTACCCAGTTATCCATCAGCAGTGTAATTAAGTCCTCTCAATCTGTGAAGAAGGACTGTGTTGGCCACTTCCTGGTGGGAGACTATGGATTCTCTTAGGCAGCCCCCAAATGGAAACTCAGCTCAAGTGACCTTTTGAAGATGGCCAGTTGTGCCTACAGGCTGGACAATTGGCGTGGGGCCCCTGGAGCAAGCGATGGTCCAATGCCTTCAACAAAGTTGTTCCATTGATCATAGTCCTCCATTAGATCTGAATGGAAAAAAACAGGAAGGTTAGGCAAACTGTTGTAAGGTTGGATCAAAGAATAGCTATCATACGTTTAGTGGGTCATCTTAGAGAAAAGGGGTACTTAGGATACTAAAAGGACTGGTTGTGGTTGCTGTGATGGTGGTAGCAGTACTGATAGCTACTATTTACTTCATGCCTTTATAAACGTGCTTTATAAATGAACTTGCTCAATCATAACAACTCAATGATAATAGAGAACTTTTATTGAGGGATAATTCACCCTCAGCACTGTGCTAAATGCTTTACATACATTATTTCATTTAATTTTCACAATATCCCTATGAGCTGAAGATTATTACTAGCTCTATTTCATAGTTAAGGAAACTGAGACTCAGAGAAGCTACCCAATTTGCCCAAAGTCATTACAGTTGGTAGGTGACAGAGACAGAATTTAAAGCCAGAAAAGGTGAGAAAATGGAATGCCTAAGGCTTGGGGATGCTGCTTAGTAAGAAGAGGCCCCCTGCACCACAGCACAGAGGATGCAAAGCCAGTGCCACCTCAGTGAAGAGGTGGGTAATATCTTGGGGCAGCATAAGGCCTGATTAAAGAAAGGGCCCTGGGATCATGGCAGATGGGTCTAACTACATGGCAAGAACAGTCATAAAGGATCCAAGGCCTCAGACTGAAGGAGTAGGACAAAAGCTGAGCAGGCAAATGGTGTCCTTGTTCAAAACAACCAAAACATGGGAAGAAGACAGGGACTATTCACATTCACCTTTGGATTCCCAGTGCCCTGCCAAGATCCTGGCATTGAACAAGTCTTCAACCAATAACTGCTACATATTCACTAATTCAATAAATATTGAGTACATTCACTATGCACTATATTCTAAATGCTAAAAGTACATCTGAATTAAACAAACAGAAACTCCTATTCTCATAGAGCTCAAATCTAGTAGGCAGAGACAAATAAAAACATAATAAAGTATGTAGTATGTGAAAAGGTAGTAAATGCTATTTAGAAAAAAAGCCAGATAAGGAAAGTGGTAGTGGTGGCTAGAGGTTATAAGATAGGGAAGAAAGAAAAGAGGCAATATTTTTAAAAGGGTGGTCATAGTAGGCCCACTAAGACGGTGAAATTTGAGCAAAGACTTAAAGGAGGTAGGGAGTGAGCCACAAGGCTGTCTGAGGGAAGTGTTCCTGGCAGAGGGAACAGCAGTGCAAAGGTCCTGAAATGAGAGCAAGCTTGGAGTGCTGGAGGCTAGTATAGCGAGAACAAAAGTAGGCCAGGGGAAAAGACTTGAATAAACATTTCTCTAAAAAGGATGTACAAAAGGTCAAAAGCACATGAAGGGATGCTCAACATCATTAGCCATTAGAGAAGTACAAAGCAAAACCACAATGAGATACTATTTCACATCCATTAGAATAGTTACTACTGATAAAACAGAAAATTACAAGTGTTGGAGAAGATGTGGAGAAATAGGAACACTCATTCTTTGTTGGTGGGAATGTAAAATGGTTCAGTCACTGTGAAGACAGTTTGGCAGTTCCTCAGAAAGTTAAGTAAAGAATTACCATATGACCCAGCAATTCCACTTCTAGGTATATACCCAAAAGAATTGAAAGCAGGGACTTGAACAGATATTTGCCTACCACTGTTCATTGCAGCATTATTCACAATTACTAAAAGATGGAAGCAACCCAAGTGTCCATCAACCAATGAATGAATGAATGGATAAACAAAGTGTGGTGTGTTTGTGTGTGTGTGTGTGTGTGTGTGTGTGTGTGTGTGTAATGGAATATTATTCAGCTGAAAAAAAGAATGAAGTTCTAATACATGTGACAACATAGATCAACCTTGAAGACATCATGTTGAGTGACTATGCAAGACACAAAACCACAAATATTGTATGATCTCACTGATATGAAATAATTAGAATAAGTAAACTCACAGAGTCAGAATCTGGAGTATGGGTTACCAGGGGCTGAGCTGGGGGTAGGGAATGGGAAGTTAATGTTTGAGTTGTACAGAGTTTCGATTTGGGTTGATTGTGAAGTTTTGGTAATGGATGGTGGTGACAGTAGCACAACATTGTGAATGTAATTGAGAGCACTGAATTACATATACGAATGTGATTAAAAGGGGAAACTTTAGATTGTATATATGTTACTAGAATAAAAACCTTAAAAAAAAAAAAAGGCTAGGGGAAGAGCCGTAGTCAAGAAGGTCAGGAGGTACTAGGGGACTGTATTACATAAGGTCCGGCAGGACCCTGAACTTCGGCTTTGACTCTCAGAGAAAAGGGGAACCACAGGAGGATTTCAAGCAGAGGAGTGACAAGATCTGACTTTCTCAAAGCATCCCTCTGGATGCTCTATTAAGAGAAGACTGTGGAAGGGGAAAAAGGTGGCAATGGGGACACCACTCAGGAGACAACTGCAGTAATTTAGGTGAAAGATGATGACTTAGACAGCATGGCAGCTGTGGGAGTGGCAAGAAGTGTTTAGATTTCATATATATTTGGAAGGTAGAGCCAATTGGATTTTCTGACAGATCAGATGGGATGTGTCAAAGAGACAAGGATGAGGATTTTGGCCTGAGTAACTATCAGCATGGAGTTACTATTAGCTAAAAAGGGAAATAGGTTTTGATTTGTGATATCCATTAGATATACTGAGCAGGTAGTAGTGGGTTTTATAAATCTGAAGATTTACCTGGAGGTGTAAATTTGGGGTTGTCAGCATAGAGATGGCATTTAAACCAAGACTAGATAACAATAGGGAATACAGAGAAAGAAGAGGTCCAAGAACTGAGGCCTGAAAGCAGCAAAGTAGACTGAGAAGGAACAGACATTGAGATAGGAGAAAATCCACAGTGTGGTATCTTGGAAGCCAAGTAATGACACTGTTTCACAGAGGAGGGTATATTAACTATGTCAAAAGCTTCTGAGAGTTCCAGTAAGATGAGGAATGAGAACTGACTACTGGATTTAGTATTGTTAAGGTCAATAATGACCCTGACAAAAGTGGTTTTGGGGTGGGTTTAAGAGAACGGAAAGAGAGGAATTTGAGAAAGTGAAGACAGATATTCATTAGATATTCATTTAAGGAATTTTGCTGTTATGGGGAACATGGAAATGGGATTGTAACTGGAGGGGAAAGTGAGGGAAAGAGATTTTTTTTTTTAAATAAGAGAAATTCTTTTAAAATAAGAGAAATTTCAGTATGCATGATATTCTTTTGGAAATGAACAGTATAGAGGGAAAATTGATGATGTAAACAAAAGAGGAAAAGAGTGCTGATGCAATCATTTTGAGTAGACAAAAGAAGATAGAATCTAGTGTGCAATGGAGGGGCTAGCCTTAGAAAACTAAGTAGGGAACTCTAGTAACTGGAGGGGAAACAGAGTATATGCTGGAATGTGAGTAAATATGGTGTTGGGGATTTGAGGAAGTACTGATATCTTCCATTTTTTCAATTGAAGTGGGAGGCAAAATTAATCAGCTGAGAGACGGATGGGGAAAGAGGTGTTAAAAGTTTGAAGAGACACAAGAAGGTATAAAAGTCTTCCAGGAAGTGGGAGAGAAGAGGAATAGTTGGAGAAAGGAACTGAGTGTAGTCAATGTGAAGGAAGCACCAATCTTCAAAATAGAAGATAATATTCCTTAGCCAGTGTCAGTGAAACATGTGCTCCAAGAGGTATTTTTTTAGGTGTGGTGAGAGGTTGGGCTGAACCACCTACAATCCAGTTTAGTTTTCTTTCTATGTAAAGCTAATCAACCCAAGCTGTGAGCCTTTGCCTTTTTTCAGACTGTCTTGTCACTTACCACCTGGATTACTGCAAGAGCCTCTTACCTAGGCTCTCTGCCTCTCAGTTTCCCCCTATCTTGCCAGTCCTCCACAATGCAGCCGGACTGCAAACACACAGATTTGGAATAATATTTCAAACTTATTTCAGCAAATCCATGGGCTTCTAGGTTGGGCGTATTCTGCCTTCTCTAGCTTTATCTTCCAACAATCCACTAACCTGAGCTCCAAAACTCACCAACTCATGCAAAGCTTTGTGCCCTCTGTCTAGAAGATCCTTGCCCCTTCTCTGCCTGGTGAACCCACCTCATCCATTAAGATTAAGGGCAAGCCTTATGAAGCTTGTTGCTGCAAGGGAAAGGCTAAGCCTACTTGTGGTTGTACCAAAGAGTCTCCCCCAGAGTACCTCTTTGTGGCCCTCTTTCTCTACCTAAGGCAACTTGGCAGCTGAATTCACTGCCCTCCTCCCTACATGGGACCTGACTCCCAGGGGTGTAAATCTCCCTGGCAAAGCAGGATATAATTCCCAGGGATGAACCTGGACCAGGCATCATGGGATTGAGAAAATCTTCTTGACCAAAAGAGGGAAGTGAAATGAAACAAAATAAAGTTTCAGTGGCTGAGAGATTTCAAATGGAGTCGAGAGGTCACTCTGGAGGGCATTCTTATGTACTATACAGATATCCCTTTTTAGGTTTTAGTGTATTGGAATAGCTAGAAGTAAACACCCGAAACTATCTAACTGCAACCCAGTAGCCATGATTCTTGAAGACGATTGGTTGTATAACTATGTAGCTTACATGGGGTGACAGTATGATTGTGAAAACCTTGTGGCTCACATTCCCTTTATCCAGCGTATGGATGGATGAGTAGAAAAATGGGGACAAAAGCTAAATGAAAAATAGGGTGGGATGGGGGGATGATTTGGGTGTTCTTTGCTACTTTCATTTTTTATTCTTATTCTTTCTGGTGGAAGGAAAATGTTCAAAAATTGACTGGGGTGATGAACGCACAACTATATGAAGGTACTGTGAACAGTTGCTTATACACCATGGATGATTGTATGGTATGTGAATATATCTCAATAAAACTGAATTAAAAAAAAAAAGATTAAAGGCAAGCATGGCTTGGTCTAGGAAACCTCCTCCCCTGACTGTGCTTCCCCTCCCCTTCCCATCAGAGTTAGGTGCCTGTCCTCTGGTGTCTTCCGATGACTAAGTGCAAGCCTCGATCACAGACCTTATTACTTTGTATAGTCATCATAGTCACTGGCAGTATAGTGCAATGATTAGGCACATGGGCTCTGGAATCAGACAAGCTGGGGTGCATACTGGCTTTGTTACTTAATCAGATAACCTTGGACAAATTACTTAAATTTTCTAAGCTTCAGTATACTCATCTATAAAACAGAGCTAATAATAAAAGTACCAACAGAAAGGGCCGTGATTAAGATTACACTTGACAATGCATGTAAAGTACTTAGCAGAGGACTGGCATTAAGTAAGGCCTCAACAATCTTTCTACAGTCTAAGTCTCTACCACCTTCATCTTCTCTTCTGCTGGGCTCCCCTATCATCTTTAATCTTTAGTGACATGGGGCTTAAGAGGAAACATGTAAAGTGGGCTCAGGACCATTCAGTCAGGCCCCATCAAAGTCTTGAGACATGGTTCCATTCCTCTCCTTCCAGGTGATAGAAACGTTGTTCTATTAACCCTAAAGTCTCTAAACCCAGACTGGAATAATGGCACACAATAAGCAAGATGAAATAAACAGCCATAAATGTAAAAATGCAAATTTAAGTTCAAAAAGTCAATACATTCATAACAGGACAGATCTGTGCGAAAAGCAAACTCAATCCAAACCAAATTTGTTATGCAGTTACTGGAAATGTTAATGCACTCAGGCCATCCAACTAGAAGTCTAGTTCCAGAGCACTGAGGTGACAGTCCTGCCCTCCCAGGCAATGGTCAGAACACATCTAGCATGCTATATTCAGGTCAGGGCACTGCACTTTAAAAGGCACACTGACAAACAGAGCGTGTTCAATGAAAGGAGATAATAAATTGCAAGAATACTGCCTGGGTGGGGGGAGGGGGCTTCAGAGAGGGTAGAGCACATTCCCTGGGGATTGGGAAGAACCTGGGCACCACCCTACTGTTCAGAGGGGGTTGATACTGTGCCCCAGAGATGGCAGAGAGTCCAGCTGCCACCCAATGCTTGAAGAGGATGGAACAGAGAACATGGTTGTCTTCCCAGTGTTTGGAGATATTGGAGGCTCACCTCAGTGTTTGGAGAGAGCAGAGCTGCTGCGCAAGCCCTTGGAAAGAGTGGGACTGCTGCTCTCTCAAGCCCCGAGGATAAAATGTCATTCTATAGATGACTATTAGACCTAGAAATCTAATGAAGTATGTATGCTCTGTAACTTTTCAGAACTGTATGGGTCTGGTGACCCCTGTTTTGCTTCCAATTTCTCCCTTTGGAAATGGAAATGATTATCCTATGACTGTCTCTCTTTTGTATATCAGAAGCAGATAACTTGTTCTAAGTTTCACTGTTTCACAGCTAGAGGAGAATTTTGCCTTAGGACAGACCATGCCTGTAACTGATTTTGATGCGACTTTGTACTTAACATTGTTACTAAAATGATTTAAGGCTTTTGTGATATTGGGATGGAACAAATGTATTTTGCATATGGAAAGAACATGTTTTCTAGGGGTCCAGAGTGGGGAGTGGGATGGCTTGAAGCTGTTATGTACTCCAGTAAAGGATTAAGACCACCTTGAATGGACTGGGTCACATCTTAATTGCAACAACCTAATCAAAAGGTCCCACTCACAAAAGGTCTGCCCCCACAGGCCACGCTTTTAGTCCATTCCTGTGGGTGCAGACATATTTACTAGGTTTTTTACTTGAGATGTGAGCCGGTCAATTCAAGGTGGGTCTTAATCCTTTACTGGAATCCTTTATGAGAGGATAAAAGGCAGATAAAGCTGAGAGAGCTGAGAGAAAAGCCCAGAGATGCCAAGAGAAAACCCACAGAAGCTCAGAGAGAAGGCCACTGGACCAGGAGCTGAAGCAATGAAACCCAGGAGTGAAGGACAAGCAGATGCAACCATGTGTCTTGCTATCTGACAGAGGTACCCCAGATGCCAGCAGGCTTTCTTCAGAGAAGGTATCACCCTGTTTATGCCTTAATTGGGACATTTTCATGGCCTTATAACTGTAAATTTGTATACTAGTAAATCCCCATTGTAAAGGCCAAAAAAAAAAAAAGTACTGCCTGGGAACAGGTAGGGTACCATGATGTTTAGTGGACAGAAAACTCAAGGACAACACCCTAAGTTACTTCAAATATCTAAAGAGCTGCATGTGCAAGTTGTTTAAGGCTTTTCTGGGTAACTCTTGAGGGGATAACCAGGGCAAGTGGGGAGGAATTACAAAGCATCAGATCATGGCCTTAGGTTAGAGTAAGGTCAAACCTTAGAAATCCAGGAAAGCTCTGGCTCCCTTCTGAAGAAAACTGCCCTATGCACAGACCCTGCTGAGGGATCAGCCTCATGCAGATATTGGATCAGAAAGGAATACCTGATCAAGAGAGCTCTGGACCTAGGCTGGACAGTGACCTACTATGAGTCCTGGCAGGTAAAGATGTGCTGGTACTGTCAGATTGACTCTCTTGAGAATCTGACCTAAGAAATCCAAGAGAATTAAGCAAGGAGCTGTGGGAGCTGAAGATGAAAGGATACCACAAGGTAGAGAGAAAACAAGCCATGAGTGTTTCAAGCCAATCAAAGCTACAAAGAAGCATAAACTATGAATAAGTTAATACTATCTTCTGTAGAGAAAAAAATACGGAGCAGAAGAAAGAAAGAAAAAAATCTGTAGTTTGAGGTGAGAAGAGATTATAGCAAAGAGAAAAAAAATGGCATAAGAGGAAGAGACAGAGAAACCGAGCCTATGAGAAAGACAAAGTGTGCTGGTTTGGAACTGTTATGTACCCTAGAAAAGGTCAGGTTCTTTTAATCCATTCTTGTTGGTGCAGACCTATCATGGATGGAACCTTTTGATTAGGTTGTTTCAACTGAGATGTGACCCAGACCATTCAAGGTGGGTCTTATTCCTTTACTGAAGTCCTTTATGAGAGGATAAAAGGCAGAGACTTTTGGAGAGAGCAGAGAGAGAAACACCTTGGAGATGCTAAAAGAGAACCCACAGATGCTCAGAAAGAAAGCCACCGGAATCAGAAGCTGAAAGCAATGAAAGCCAGGAGCAAAGGACCAGAAGACGCCGGCCATGTGCCGTGATATCTGACAGAGGAACCCTGGATGCCAGCAGCCTTTCTTCAGAGAAGGTATCTTCCTCTTGACACCTTTATTGGGGCATTTTCATGGCCTTAGAACTGTAAAATTGTAACTTAATAAATCCCCATTGTAAAAGCCAATCCACTTCCAGTATATTACATTTTGGCAGCTTTAGCAAACCAAAACACCAAGAGAGAGTCAGTCCTGTAAGCTACCTTGGTTCTTAACTTTTCACTTCCCACCTGGTCCAAGTGTACTCTCATAAGCAAACTCCCCCTTTTTTTGAAGTAAATTAGTGACTCTCTAGTGCATGTAACAAAAAAAGCTTAACTAGAATATCATCTCTTAAAACCATTAAAGCTTCCAGTGGTGGAGGGGGTTGACTGCATAGCAGTGCTCTCCCCATGCTGCTTGATCATGTGACAGGGGAGAAAGACAAAGATAGCAATTCTGGGTCAGAAACTTGACCAAATGATCTCCAAAGGTGTTGCAATTTGGTTGGACTGTGACTTATGACACTAGCCACAATCCTTCCATGCTTTGTTTTTTAAAGCACTTTCAGAAACTTAGCCTATTTATCATCATAATCGCCACCACAATGCAGATAAGGTAAGGGATGAGCCTGGATTAGGACAGAGGTAATGGAGTGGAGAGAACTGACTGTTCCATTTACTGTGAGGAAATGAAGGCTCAGAAGGTAATAGACTAGCCCAAGGCCATTCAGCTAGGAAGAGTCAAAGTCATGGTCTCCAAACTTTCTGTTAAGTGTTTTTTCCATAACTCTATGTAATGTTACTAAGACTTTCTTCTGCCATAAAACCCCTGATCCCACAAGTCAGTATAAAACACCGTGCTGCAGGGGATTCTAAGGTTTTCTCCTTACCAAGGTGCTTCTGCAGGAAGGCCAGCATGGCATGCACCACAATCTCCTGACCCTCATAGGGGTCCAAACTCCCACGGGTTTGAGTGGAGAATAATTTACCAATCAAATTGCCAGTCACAAAAGCAAAGTCAGTTTGACTCCGATGAACAGAACCACTAAAGGAAAGAAAAGAAAGACAAATAAAAGTTAGGAGTTCAGGGGCTAGGGCACACAAATATTTGTTAAGCCCTTACTATGTGCAAGGTGCTTTACATGCATTATCTCAATTTCTCAACACCTTTTCGGGAAAGTATTTTCCCTTTGACAGAGGGGAAGCCAAAGCTCAGAGAAGTGAGATGATCTGACCAAGGTCACATGGCTAGTAAGGAGTGGAGCTAGGATTTGGACCCAGGTATGCCTGACTTCAAAGATGGCTCATTCCCTGCACCAACAATGCAAGGAAGAGGCGGAGTTTGCTGGAGCAGGGATAGAGACAAGGAGGCAAGGTCTGCAGCACCTGCCATTTCGATGCTGTTATAATCTATTATACCATGGCTTTTACTTGGTGACTTCCAAACATTCACAAAACATATTAGCTCCTTCTTCAGAGCTGCATCCTAAAGTAAACAGGGAAAAGTCATTGCTTGTCTTTATTTAAATAATCAGAAAAGTGAGGGCAAGGGCATGTACAAGGGAGTTTCTGGATTAGAATGTAAGTCCTTTGATACTAAATACATTGAATTTGCAGGTGAAATCCTGACTAGGTTCATTTTGAACTAAATTACTCATAACTAAATTTACTAGTCAATTCAATGAGAGAATGAAAATCTAAAAAAAAAACCGATACAATGCAAAAACATGACTTTCAAAAAATGCATTCAGATATACAAAAAGGTAATAATATATTATTATTACATATTTTAATAATATATTAATAATAATAATAATATAATGGAAACTGGAGTATCCAGCACCCAATTCAAGATATAATATATTGTAAATAGTGAACTCCCCCCCTGCGCACCCCTTCCCAACTACTCTCTCCTTCCTTCCCTCTAGAAGTCACAATTATCCTGAATCTGACTGACTTGGGGGAACTTTCAAGCAGTCCTCTGACTGCTATGAAATCAAAATGAAAAGGTATGTGAGGCACTGGCCCCAAGCACAAGGACTCGGGCCAAGATGAGCAAGGGAAGAAGCCACTGGCAACTGAACAGACCCCTAGCATTTAAGGGCTTTGGATTTGACCTTGTAACTACCTGAGTGATTCTGAAGGTTGTGGGCATGCAGTCACTTGTTGTTTTGCTGAAAGAGAACCTGGGTTCCCAAAGTGTGTGTGCTGTGAAGTTCGCAAGTAGGGCGGGAGCAAGTCAGTGAGATTTCAGTCCTGCATCTGTAGTGCAATGCCACTTCCTATACACAGTACATTTCTTAAAGTGACTAAAAAAAACTTTCTCTGTGAGAAAATGGCTCCAAAAAAAGCCAACTGATAGTGCTGGTGATGGAAGTGAGGAGAATATGGTTTCTCTTAGCCAAAATATAGATGTTTCATGGAAGAAAACAAGCTAGAGTGATAACTGTGAATTTAGGTATTCATGAAGGTCTCTAAAACTCTCTCTTATGAATGTCAAAGATCTACTATATATACACACTCTTCAAAAGACCCAATAAAATTCCTAAATCAGGCTAAAAATCTCTGGAACCCACCCAGACCCACATCCCTTCCTCTCTAACACATAATCCATTATGCCCTTCTAGAAAGCAGCAAGTAAATTTGTCACAAAGTCATATAAACTACTGAAGGAATCACTGCAAGTGAAGCTAAGTGGATAAGCAGAACAGATACAAAATTTTAAAGTAATTAAGATGTGAAATTCAGGAAGTATTCAGGTATTCTATTAATGGGTAGAAACTTCTGGATAATCCAAAAGCTGAGTGGCAAATGGAGAGGATACTGGGAGCATGACCTTGGGGTTTACTCACAGGACGGTTATGATCCTGGATTGTTCATGCTGGGCACATATCTTCTTCATCAAACTGACACTCTCCACTGTCTGGAAGTTCTCGGTATTGATGAAGAATACAGGGCCTCGGGCATTGGGGTAAAAGTCACGCTCCAGGGGAAACATCCAAGCATCCAGAGCCACAGCACACCTGGAACAGGACCAGACCTATGGAACTGCCATGCATAAACCCAGGCAAGAACTGTCAGAGTGGAAGGAGACAGGGTGGAGTTCTTTCTTCCCTTCGGTGGATAGAAGGCTCAGAAAGCCAGAAAAGGGGTGCCAGAGACCATATAATTCAGTCAGGATCTTGGACAGAGATCACTGTTTCCTGTCACCAAGGATCCTTCTAAATTTTAAACTCCATGAGAGCAGGGTTCAGGCCTCCTCCTTCTCCTTTTCCTAGATCTACTCTCAGGTGACTGACTTGAGCTACACAGAATGGCACTTCATCCATTTACTCACTTATTCATTCAATATTCATTGAGTATCTACTATGCATTAACCTGTACTGTGGATACAGAAATGAATGACACAGTTCTTGCTCTCAGGGAGTTCCCAGTTTAGAGGGGCAACAGAACAGATACTAGTAAAATAATGTAGCTAAGTGTCCTTTTTGTACAAGGTGTTATGTGATCCCAGAGGGTGCCCAGCAGGGAAGGTCAGAGAAAGTCTCCTTGGTGTCACAACTCAAAGACCTAGTCAGCTTGTCATGCAGCAATCTCTGTCACCAAAGGCAAAACTAAAGACCCTAAGATTGAGATTCAGCACCCCGTCCCTGAAATGCTCCCTCCAGTCTTCTCCATCTCAATAAGGGGCAACATCATCCATCCAAATGGTGGACACACAAATGAGAAATCATTTTTACTCTCTTTTCCTTCACCTCATACATCACTGAGTCCCACAGACTATAAAATATATCCTGACTTCATTCACTTCTCTCCATCCCACTACCTCCATCCTCATGCAAATCCTTCATCTCTCATCTGGACTCTGAAACAGCTTTCCTTGGGTTTCTAACGAACCTCCTTGTTTTCATTCTTGTCATGCCACAACCCATTCTTCACACAGTAGCCAGAGAGATATTTTTAAATGTAAATAAGATTGATTTTTCTGTTTAAAAAACTCTTCAATGGTTTCCCATCACACTTAGAATAAAATCTAACTTTGTACCCTGACTGAAGGCCCTGATCTGGCCCCTGCTTATCTCTGTGATCACATCTCGATCCAATCTCCCCTCACTCACCATGCTTCTCCCACACTAACACAGCAAGCTTGTCCCACCCCTGGACCTTTGCCTCTGCTGTTCTCTCTGCCTGGGATGATCTTCCCCTAAACCTATGAATGGCTGCCTTCTTTGCCTTTTGGCTCTTGGCTTATGTCACTTTCTCAGAGAAGCCTCCACATACTCTAGCATATCACTCTGTTTTATTTTCTTCATTGCACTTTAGTGCTGGGGATTTTATTATCTGTGAACTTGTTTACTAGTCTGTATCCTCCCATAATAACATAATTCCATGAAATTAGAGATCCTGTTTTCTTGTTCCCCACTGAATCTCCAGTTCCCGAAACTGCCTAGCACATAGTACTTGTGTAACAAATACTGAATGAATAGTGTGTGAAGCAGCATAACTGGGAAACTCACCGAAACTGGGTCTCCTTGACCAAAGCCAGAATAGCTGTGGCCCCTCCAAAAGAATGTCCCATCACAGCCACGCGGCTCATGTCAATGCTGCCCTGAGGAAAGTAGACAACTTAGCCAACTCAGAAACTCAGGGCTGCTTCTTTAGGAATTCTTCAGTGGCAAGGGGAAGAAATACTGAGGCAGCAAGGCAGAAGGCACAATATATTGGGTAAACTCACCAAAACCACACTACTAAGAGCCTCTTGCCTAGGGGAGAACAGGCAGTCAGGTAACCCCTGGACTCAGCAACCTTCTGTAGGCAGGAATTCTGAGAACCATCTTTTTCCTCAGTATTTTTGTAATCTTTACCACCCAACAATGACTGGTCTAGGGTATACATTCAAATATCTATGAATACATGAAAGGATAGAAATTATGTCAGATTCCACATCAACCCATCAGTCTAAGAGCACATTCAGAATAAGAACTCTCTCCATCCTATAGAATCCCTGCCTTATGAACCGATCCAACATGAATGACACATAGACCAAGTTGAGGATAGAATGGGGGAGTTTCTGCTGCTCAGCCTACTTTGCTCTGGAGCAAGGGATGCTTGTACAGAAACCAACTCAGGTTCTACTTCCTCCGGATATCTATCCTGATTTTTATCCAAAGCCCAGGGGGAGAGAGAGTGAATCTGCTTACTCTTACATGCCCTGCAAGTATCTATTTCTGGCTGTCCCCAGAAGCCTTCAGGGCATGGTTATATAAAAAGCCACCACAGCTGCCTGCTAAGGGACTCAGGAAATCTCTTTAGGCTTTGCTGCCCAGCCTCTGTTCTGAACCCTGGCTCTCCTCTGCTCTCCCCAATTTTTATCGTAAGGTTTTGAGCCTAAATTCTTCCTTTCTGCTCAGCACCATCAAATCAACAACTTGGTTAGATGGCTTGTTCAGACTTTTTTTTTTAACAAATATATTTACATTAACTCTAAAATTAGAAGCACATAAAGAAATCTCCCACTTACCCCACTCCTTATCCACATAGTTGCCCACTCCCTACCGCAAAACAAATAACCACTATTAGCTTCTTATGTATTCTTGCAGAGATTGCATATGCATATACAAGTAAACAGGAAAATATACATTCTCCCCCTTTTATACAAGTGGTACTGTATCTTACTTTTTTGCATAATAACAATATTAGTACATTAAGACCTTCCTTATCCTTTTTTACAGCTATATTTGATTTCACCATAGTATAATCAGCTAGCTGATCACAACACATCTATTCCTCTTTTTCCCAACCCACAGCTAGACTGTATTTCCCAGGCTTCCTTGCTGTTAGATGTAGTCTTGAGTTCCATGTTAGACTGAATTCTAGCAAATAAATGTTAGCAAAAGTGACAAATCTCCACTTCCAGGTCTGGTTCATTAAAAAACTCCATCATATAAGCTCTATACCTTTCCCATTCTGCCAGGTTAATGTACATGGTGAAGTTGGGTTTCACAAGTTGAAGAGGACAGTCATAAGATGAAAGGAGTCTGGATCTCTGAGTCACCCCTCCAGAGGAACACCCATTTTTTTACTTTATGTGGGAGAAAAATTTCTATTGTGTGAAGCCACTGAGATTTGGGATTTATGTGCTACAGCAATTAGCATTACCCCAACTATATGTTCTTTGTACCATAATCTATTAAGCCAACCAATTCCCTTACTGGTGAACATTTTAGGTTACTACCAATCTTTTGCTATTAAAAACAATACTGGAAAGAATAACTTTGTACACACATCATATTGTATGTGTGCAGGTATCTGTGGGATAAATTCACAGAACTGGAAATTGCTGGGTCAAATAGACACATTTATACTGCTGATAGCTATTGCCAAATTGCCCTCCATGGGACAATTTGTACTCTCACCAGCAGTGTAAGTATCTACTTCCCCAAAGCTTTGTCAACATAGTGAGTAATCATTTTTGGATCTTACCCAATCTGACGGTTGAAAATTTACTTAGCTTTTTAACTCCCTATCTCCCCGAAACGTTGCCTTTCAACTAATCCAACTGTACCTGCCATTCCCCAATGCCTGTCTCAAGTTCACAGCTGTGCAGGCCTGGATATCAGGTCACTGGGCCCCTGCTTGTCTGTGGGGGGTTGACAACATATACCAAATACTTGGGAAAGCACTCTAGGTTTCAGGTTCTGCCTTACCTGAGGGTATCCAAGTACTTCTCCCTGGAGGACTTTACCAGAGCCTTTCACAGATACTTTCTAAAGAGGTTCTGGAGAATACAGCACAGGTTTTGGGATCAAAAAGCCCCACTTTAAAGTTTCATTCTACCACTTACTGAGCTACATAACCTTGAGTAGCTATTTAGCCTCTTTGATCCTTGGTTTCTTTTTATGTAAAAATTGTAATAATACTTACTTCATAAGTTTATATAGGGATCTGTTATCATAGTAAGTACCTATAAAACAGTAGTTGCTATTTTTTATACGTACCACCCTCATTTATACAATGGATTATTGCATGGCTATTAAAAATCATGCTGTAGAAACACCGATGTTCATAGTGGTATTATTTCCCAATTGCCAAAAGATGGAAGCAATCCAAGTGTCCATCAATACATGAATGGATAAATAAAATGCAGTATATACATACAATGGAATATTATTCGGCCATAAAAAGTAATGAAGTCCTGATACATGCAACAACATTGAACCTTGAAGACATCATATTGAGTGAAATAAGCCAGAAACAAAAGGACAAATATTAAATGATCTCACTGATTTGAAATAATTTGAATAAGCAAATTCACAGAGCCAGAATCAAGAATATAGGTTACCTGGGGACAGGGGATAGGGAATGTGAAGTTAAGGCTTAAAATGTACAGGGTTCCTATTTGGAATGGTGGAAATGTTTTGGCAATAGATGGAGGTGATGGTAACACAACATTTGAATACAATTAACAGAACTGAAATATATATCTAAATACGATTAAAAGGGGGAATGTTAGATTGTATATATGGTAACAGAATAAAAATTTTTTTTTAAATCCATGGAACTACACTACACAGTGAACCCTAAGTTAAACCATGGATTTGAATTAATAGTACAATTATAAAAATGTGCTATCATCAATTGTAACAAATGTTTCATACCAATGCAAGGTGTTGGTGGTGGGAAGGTATATGGGATTCCTGTATTTTATGCATGATTATTCTGTAAACCCACAACTTCTCTAATAGAGAAAAAAAATTTTTAAATAATTCAAGGAAAAAAAAATCATGCCATAAAAAATATGAACTGGCATGAGATGACATCCATATTGTTTTGCTAAGTGAAAAAAAAAAACCATAAAACAGATTGTATTAAATGATAACATTATTGTTTAAAAATACATATACACACATGCATACACATAATACGCATTTTTAAAGAACTAGAAGGACAAATGCAAAAATGTCAAAAAATTAGCTCAGGATAGAAAACTTTTAAGTGATTTTTGTTTCTTTTTCTTTATGTTATACTGTGATTTTTTTGTTTTTCTGAATAGAGCCTGAGCTATTTTTGAAACCAGGAGGAAAAAATAGATTGTGTTTTGGGGGAGGGGGTGGAGAGAAAATGCACTTTTGTAGATGCCAAATTTCCTAGCCAGGACTTTCTCTTATTCTCCTGGGAGGGTTCTTGGGGTTCCCTCAAAGGAAGGAACTAGCCTGTAGTAGACAAAGTGGACACAAGTTGTTTGCTGCTCAGTGCCCAATCAGTGGGGAACAAACCATCTCCCCCCATCCATGTGGCCCTGGCGGGGTCATCAATACTGCTGACCAGCTTCCCATAACCCAGAAGTGGGTGTCTAACCCAGGCACGCCAATCAGAATACTCTATCCCTCTGGCACAGTGACTGGCCCAGAAGTGGACAGGTAACCCATGTAGGGCTACAGTCTTCCCAGATTAGTGTAAGCTAAGAGAGTTTAAATAAGGAGCTGTGAGTTGAGATGCAGGCTCGGGCTGCTAGTAACCATCTTTCTTGACTAATGGAGAGAGTCAGATGAGAACGAAGCCCACAAACACAGGAAGAAATTGAGTAAGAAGGCAGATAGAAGACCAGAGCTTTGATGACAGTGTTTGAGTCCCTGGATCCAGCTACACTAGTCTAAATCTAGTCTGCCTTTGGTCTTTCCAATTATGTGTGCCAATAAATTCTCTTTTGGTTTAAGCTAGTGTGAGTTAGGTTTCTGTAACTTGTAACCAAGAAAGTCCTGATGAATACATTAGCTCCATACAGATGCTGCCATACCTTCAAGGTCATCAGATCCAGGCCACCAGGTAAGATGTTGAGGACAGTCCTCCCAGCAGTGATCTCTTGTAATATCTTCAACACCCGCATACACTCGCTCACCCTCTGATGTACCTGCAACAGAGACAGTCCTAGTGGGAGGTGGAACACCGCATAATCACCCAGAGGAAATCTCACTCACCCACAGGGCCAAGGAAGAATGAAGGTATAGTTTGCCCACCCACACCTCAACCAGCACCACGGCCCCCACAGCCCTGAGAAAGACTCAATTCCTTCACAGCTCCCATACATACACCTAACATTATAACAGATACAGTAGCTGTTGTTCAGACATGGAACAAAAGTAAGTAAGAGTGTTCTTATTACCAATCCAGTACTGGACTCTATTGCCCATTTAGACTACACATCTATTGTTCTTGTCTGCCTAGCACTGTCCCCTCTTCTCCTGTTAATCCTACTTTTGAAGAACTGCCCCTGCCACCCCATGCCAAATCTAACCATGTATTTCTGGTGGGGACTTCCAATTTTGGACTTCTCCCCAGTACAAACTCAAGATTTTTCAAACTGCATCTTGGGGCTGGGGAAGGGGCTGAGGAAGCATCCCCACACAGTCCTGTTCTCTCAAATGGCAAGGCTGAACACATGCAAGCTCAGGGCTGTCAAGAGCTGTGGCTCTAACCTCATAAAATAAGCCAGTTTGCTTATCTTAGAAGAGACTAAGATAAGAAATGAAGAGCAAGTCCTGATGGCATTCAAGTCTGGTCTCAGCAGTCTCGCCCTTCCTACAGACTGCTTATATGAGCCAATCAACTCCCCTTTTTGCTTAAGCAAGTTTAAATTGGGTTTCTGTCACTTGTAATTGAAAATGTGGCAAGTTAGACCCACAATGATTGAGATTTCATGAGAGAGGATTAATTACAAGTCTTGTTTAGTGATTATAGTATAGGAAGGATAGGTTTATTAACTCCCCCTCCAACTGGCACCAGCCTACCTGGGGATTCCGAACACGGAATTCCTTCTCTCCATCCCCAACTCGACGGTAGGGGATCCACTCTTCCTCCAGTGACTCACTGGTAGGCTGGTTCTCCTCTGGGGCCTGCTTGCAGAAATAGGTGGCTGCAGCTGATCGGTCCCTGAAATACACATGCTATCAGAGAGAAATCTGAAGACACCCTTCATCTTATTTTTCCCCTTTACCAACTCTTTCCTTTGGGCTAAGATATCTGGATCATCCTTTAGCTAGTAAAGGATATCTGGGGCATGTATAGTAGAGCAGAAAAAACCTTGACTTTGGAGACTGACTTGAGTTTGAACCCCAACTCAGCTGTGTCACATTGGGCAAGTTAATATTTCATATCTTTGAACCTTGATTTTCTCTTAAAATGGGTTAATACCTGCCTGGTGTGGTTGTTGTGAGGATTAGAAATAATATATCAATAGGAGACCAGTCTATATCCTAGTCCACTGCAGGCACCTAAATCATGATAGTTTATTATGATTGTCATCCCTCACCTGTGTTCTGGCACAGCAACCACAAAGCCTCGGGAGGCCAGCTCCATGCAGAAGGCTGAATATAATGTCCTAAAGATGGAGGAAGGAAAAGAGAGAAGCAATCAAAAGAATGGCGCAGACTTAGCCCCCATTCCAACCTCGCTCTGCTCTACTGGCCATCTCAAAAAGGTGAATGGAGGGACTTTCATGTGGGGCAGCCCTCAACTCAAGGTGTTTTTTCCAGCCAGCATATCCCTTTTCTCACCAAGGCTCTGAATGTCCTCCTCCATGAAGCATCCATTGTGCTTTCCAATCCCACACAAACACTGATTCATTTTTTCTTCTGAAATATATTTTGACCACTTCAACAACAGTGTTTTTATTGACTATACATCTTTTCACCTCTCAAATTAATCAGAAGCTCCTTGAAGACAGAAACCCTGGTTAATTCTTTAATATGCAACTCATCTGTGATTTACCATGTAGATTTTGTGTCTGTCCTCCAAATCTCCGGGAAAAAAAGGAATACGACCCTGTCATACCATCAAAATACTACATTTCCAAACCTTCCTTGCCATCAGGTATGTCTATGTGATTAAGAGCCCAGCATGCTTCAATAGAAATATAATGCTACTATTACACTAATATAATGTGTAATTTAAAATTTTCTGGTACATGTGTTAAAAAAAATAGTAAAAAACAGGTGAAATTAATTTTAATAATACATTTTATTTAAAATATTATCATTTTAACATATAGTCAAAAATTTAAAATTACTGAAATCTTTTACACTCTTTTTTTCTCCTCTACAAAGTCTTTGAAATCCAGTGCATATTTTACACTTACAGCAAATCTCAATTTGGAGAAGTCACACCTTGTTTATAAGTGTTTTATAGCCACATGTGGCTAGATGCTACTGTAATGAACAGAGCAGCTCTTGTCAACAATATGTAACCAGGTGTGTTGTATAAAACTTCCAGGAAGTTCTCCTTAAAAATGAGAGTGCTCCTTTTTATTGCCAGGAATGTGGACATAATGGCTAGAGCTAAAGCAGCCACTCTGGGTCATGAGATAACCTTAGAAATGAAAGCAATACATGGCAGAACAAGATTATGGAAGTGTCCTCTATGATGACTTTGTGGGGCTACCATATCAATGCTGGACTGCCTACCCCTAGACTTCTTATCTGGCAGAGAAATAAACTTTATCTTGTTTAAATCACTATTATTTGGAGTTTTTCTATTAAATACAACTTGTCCTAATCCTAATTGATACAGGAAGGTCAGTGTCTTTTTACCTTCTCCCACTTTTCTGGAGGAGACAGTGAAAGAAATACTGGACTTAGCCAGAAAGAGTTCTGACCCTTTCCTAATTCAAACTGTGTAACCCTGGGCAAGACTGCCTTTATGAGCCATTTTGCTCATCTGTAAAATATGCATCCCTGCCTGCCCACCTCACTGCACAAGACTGAAATGAGACAATGGCTATACAGGCATGTTGTAAAGGGCTAGATAGTATTTAAATGTACACACTCCTCCCAGAGATGGGAAGCCACAGGTCTGTGACCTATGGGAAGGATTTCAGAGCCTGAATTAACCACTAATACTATGAGAGGAGGTAATATCCCCTTCCCTCTCTGCCCTTTTTCTTGGAATTTCACTCTGGTTAATAAAGAATATTTATAACTGACTCACCCCAGATCTATACAGGTGTGAAGTCTCAGCATAGATTCCTAAACCAAAAAGATCACTCTCTAAAGTCATGTGCTCACCTGCTCCCTACATAAAATAAATACGTATGGGGCTTATGAGGGAATACGTCTTAGCTTCTTTTCCCCCAGTAGACTATAATCTCCCTGAGACTATCTTCTTTTTCACTACCAATTCTGCTAAAAATCCTGGCACATAGCAGGTACTCAATTTATTGAATAAAAAGTGACACTGAAAACCATCTACTTGCCTTCTAGCCTCTTTTCCACATCTACTCTCCACTTCCTGCTCGGTGCTATAGTTATGTGAGTCCACATTCCAGCTCCCCTAGTAGATGCAAGTTCCTTGAGGCTGGGATCATGATTTATTTATCTCTGTATGTCCCACCTTCCCCTCATGTCAGATCAGGCACTCAAGAGATGTTTGCTGAGTGAATGAATGAATGAGTGAGAATCTAGCACCATACAGCCCTTGTATTTATTCTTTCATTCATTCAATAAATATTTATTGAGAAACAACTAAATGGTCTCTGCCTTCAGGGAGCCTACAATCTAGAAGAGAAGACAGATATTAAGGAATAATTACACAATTCATTCATTAGAATTATGTTAAATATTAAGCAGTATGGATTTTCTTATGAAAGCACATTACTGGAAAACTTAACCAAATATCCTATAGAGAGTTAGGATAGGTGTCCTTAAGAAAGTGATATGCAAACTAAGATTTTGAAGGTAATTAGGAATTAGCCAGGCAAAAGAGGGAAGAGGGGGAAGAGGAAGACAGGAGCAGAACAACGAACATTCTAGGCCAAAGGAAGAGCCCCAAAGCACAGCACAGATGAAAACCCTGAGGCAGAAAATAACATAGTGTCTTTAAGTAAATGAAAGATGGCCAGTTTGTCTGGAGAGCTAGAGTACAGCAAGAACAAGAGGAAACATTTGTCTTGGACCTGCATCCAGGTAAGACCATGTAAAGAGCTGGATTAAATTTAAAAAGCCATTAAAAAGTTTCAAGTAGGGAAATGACATTCATTCATTCATTTATTCAACAAATAGGTATTGACCGCCTACTATTACAATATACCATGCATTGTTCTAGGTGCTAAAATGATGAGATCATATTTGGTTTTAAAATAGGTATTTTTGGCTACAGTATGGACAATGGTTTGAGAGGTGGGGAAGCAAGAATAGATGTGTAACACTTTGAGACGTGTAACACTCTGGGGCATAAACTAGACTTATACATTTTAATGGATGAAAATATACAGGAACATTCACAAACTTAATAGGACTATATGTACTACCAAGGTGTAGAAATGAGAATTCATGGAAAGAATTCTAAATGGGTACTGAATTATAAAACTTAGGCAAGTTTCCTGAAGTCTGATAAAATATATCTTACAGTTCACCTTCACCGTGTTTCTCGATGTAGAGAAAGGGAGAGAAGTGACATGTGTGTCACTTCTACTAGTTGCCAATAGAAACTGAATCTTCATTAGCAACCTTGAGAGCATCATCTCCATTTAACAGATGAGATCTAGGCTCAGAAGGTGACAAACTTTCCCAAGCTCACACAGTGTACTAGTAATACAGCTGAGACTTATGCATTTGACTGTCAGCTCCATGAGTGTAGGGAACAAGTCTATCTTATTCACTGCTACACCAGTGCCTTGTACACAGAAGTCAACCAATATGTATGGAATGAGTGACTATCTGACTACAAAGCTCAGATTCCTTCTAATATTTTTGGGCTGTTATATAGGAAAAAAGCTAAAAGTGTTTATTTATATAAATGCTGGAACATAAGAAATGAAGGATGTTAAGCCTGGAGAACAGGTGACACGGGCTTGGGGAAGGTCTTCTACAGAAGTGGACCCAATGTTATAGAACGAAGCAGATGGCAAATGAGATAGCTAGCAGATAGAAATGTGCGCTCTCTGCCCTTTGAGAATGAGACTCAGCAGCTGTCACTAGAAAAGGAATATGACAAGGTCTGGGAGACAAAAACTCTTACCTGAAGGTTCCCAGGCCATGGGAAAAGATGATCAAGGGATATCCAGAATCCTTTGTCTTAAAGGGGCCATTCCAGCTGACCGGCAGGCGACAAGATCCTAGCAGAGACACATACTCTAGAACCTCTGAATGCCCCAAAGCTGTAATCCCAAGGGCAGCCTGGCCATAGGCATGGGTGGGAGCATGTGTTCCTCCCCTCTGGAGAACCACTGTTCCCCCCTAAGCAGCCCAGGGCGATTAATCACTTATTTTTTCCCCTTTTCTTCCCTGGGGAGCCTGAACAATAGAACAAGGGAAAACAGGAATTCAAATCCAAAGAAGCAGTACTTAACAACCATGGAGTAATTCCTGAGATGCCAAGGCAGTGGGTAGAACTCCTAGAGGTGGGAGTTTTGGGAGAACTAGATGACCCTTGATAGTTAAGAATGGTTCTCTGATCTACACAATAGCTGGCACAGAGTGGGAAATAATACATGCTGAATAAATGAGTAATAACCACCATTTATAGAATACACTCTGTGTCCCAGTCGCTGCACAAAAGTGCTCTACCTACATCCCCAACAACCCTGCAGGGCAGGCATTTTACAAATGAGGAAACAAAGGCTCAGACAGAGTAAGTAACTCACCTAAGGCCCACAGCTAGTAAATGGTAAAGTGTGGATTTGAACCCAAATCCCAATCCATAACACAAGCTCTGATGCATATAATTCTCTCTCAACGCTCTACACCACACTGAATGAATGGATGTCAGTTTGGACAATATCCTCTGATAAGCAATGCAAAGTATAAGGTGCTGTGTCTGCCTGGGGATCTCCTAGAAACATAACCGAGCAATTGAAAAAGCATCTGGGGATCCAGCCAGCCCTTACCCACAGCCAGGTTGAACAGCAACCCTCCCCAGCGTTTATTAAACTGCAGGTAATCAGCCAGGCCAGTGCAGTATTCATAGCGGGGAATCCACAGGGGCTGCTGTTCGGTCTTTTCTGCCTCTTGGCAGGGATAGAAGAGTCGAAAGAAGCTCCCCTGCAGAAAAGAAGAGAGCAGCTGCTCAGAGCAAGAAGCCCAGGCACTGCTAGATTTCCCAAGAGACACACTTGGCAGGTGTTTAGGTCACCAGCAAAGCAGGGCACCAAAGCAGGGGGAAATTAAGCTTCAGTTAATGTATCTGCACTTTGCATTCAGAAAATCCAGAAAAAAGCAACTTTATTTTTAACATACATGTAAATCATGTTATTTCAAATATCCAACTGTATTTTGAATTACATCTTGGGAGTACCAAAATATTTTCAGTTCTTGGACGGTCAGAGGTTTAAATCTAGCTTTGAGCCCAGGCCTGGAAGAGTCCCGGGAGCTGGTGTCTTTACTGAATGAGGTGGATTGGTGGAGTCACCCAGGCCACTCCTCCAGACTGGTCCTCGGAAAGCACCGGCACATTTATGTTATATGGCAACAGGTAAGCAGTTACTAGAAGGTGTGGCCTCTCACAATGGGTAGCGGATAGTACAAGGAACAACAGAGAACCTGCGAACGGACAGAGGGAGAGCCTAGAAGCCAAAGCAGGAGGGGAACACAGAATGAAGTGGGAGAGGAGAGAAAGGGAGACTGTCTTCCTACCCAGGCTGGGAACCAGAGGCCAATGGCACATGGCTCATTGCTTTTCCTCTCACATACTTGGATTAGGATGAGATCAAAAACCTCTCCAGGATCAGGCATCTGCCCTCAAGAAAGGTGAAAGGATCTGAGAGCTGCCTTTGAAGCTCTATTTCCTCCTAAATGGAAAATGAACCCAATATTTCTATCTATTGGGGTATTTAAAACTGGAAAGAGGAAGAAGGTCAGGGAAGAGAGACCTAGACCTGGGGACTGAGCATCAGATCGTTTGGTCTTTATAACCAAATCCAAGTCAGGTCTGACTCAGAATCCCCACCTGGTATTACACAATCAGACCTGCTATCAGGAAGTCAAGGTGCAGGCAGAAGGAGTGGGAGGTGCAGCAGAAGGGATGGAGCTACGGACACTTACCTGGAGACTGTGACCCTCCATCACATCTCCGCAGCCCACAAGGTGGGGTCCTGTTACAGGTGGAAAGCCCACAGACTGGCTGACTCCCATTTCATCACCAGCTGAATCAAACAATGACTTGAGAAGTACTAAACTTGATGGCTAGAGGGTAGAACATAAAACAGCCTCTTGCTAGTTTCCTCTTAGCTTCCTGTTGCATACATGTGCTATCTGCCACTCCTCCCTATCACGCCATCCTCCATGCCAGTTACTCTTTAAATGTTGCATATTATCTTCTTTGCTACACCAGTGTGCCAAGGTTTAGGGGAAGCTGTTTGTCTGTTTGTTATGGGTGGCTGTGGAGAGAGCTTCCATACTCAAAACCCATTAACGAGTGTTTATTCAGCACCTACATGTGCCCAGCACAGCAATAACTGTTGCAGAGAATATAATGCAGACCTTGCCCTCAAGAAGCTAATAAAAATAACCATTAAGATCTATTATGTACTGAGTCAGCATCCTACAAAGCTTTTACATATATTACATCATTTAATTCTCTCAATAACTCTCTAAGGTGGTATGATTAAGATCCTATTTTACAGATGAGGAAACTAGGATGTTGAATAACTTTCCCAAGTTACACTGCCCATAGGTGACAAACCCACATCTGTCTAACTATAGAGCCTGAGCTCTTAACTGTTAACAACTCTGCTCATGGAGAAACCCAGTTATATATATATAAAGTCATTGACTTAAACTACTGACTGTGAGCCCAACTGGCATTTAAAAGAGGGAAAGACAACGAGAGTGGTCAGGAATAGTCGAGGAAGGCTACTTGGAAGAGGTGGCACTGGTCCTGGGCCTTGAAAGATGAGGAAAATTTAGAGAGGAAGGGGAGAAGATGGAATGCATTTCCAGACAAGATAGAATATAAAAGCAAAGAAAGAGACAGTAATAAGGAAGAGTATGATGTGGGCAGTAGGTCAAACAGTAGCCTTCAACATGGCAAGTACGCAAACTTCTGACTAGATAACATTCCTATAACCCAGATGCTTCCTACATTGGGGGAAATGCCATTGCTCCTTACTCCTTTTTGATTTCACCATCATTATCACATTTAATGAACACTTACTCTGTGCAGGAATAATGCTGAGTGCTTTACAAATATCATGTACCTGAATCCTTGCAACATGTATTATTATCTGAGATATGTATGGTTATCTCATTTTACAGATAAGGAAACTGATGCTTGATAAAGTTAGAGAATTTACCCAAGATCACACTTGATTACAGGCAACGTGACTGCAACGGTGGACAATGTGATCTAACCTCCTAGCTTCCGTTCTATCCTCCACCCACTGCAGAGCAGTCATACATTTGGGTGGGGCTGACCGCTCCCTAATCTGTAGACTTGGGCCTTAACTGACCTGAGCCAGTCAGCTCTTGGCATTCGCTGGTCAGTGTTTGGATGAAAAGTGGGCATATAACATAAGTTGACCCAATTATTGTAAAGCCCAGGACTTTGGTTTGATGGCAGAGGACAGAAAAGTTCTTTCTTGCTTTGAACTAGTGTGATGTGCTGATGTGAGGCCTAGAACTATAGCAGCCATTTTGCTACCTTGAAAATGAAGCTATCCATGGAGGATGGTAAAGTTAGGAGAGTCACAGAGAAATGGAGCCACAGTACTGAAGACATTAAGAATCTCTGGATGAGACCTAACTGAAATCTGACTCACTCCTAGACTTTCTAAGTACATGAGTCAATAAATTCCCTTTTTTGTTTAAACTGACTGAATTTAGATTTCTATTGCTTGCAAGCAAAAAACATAGCATCTAAACTGATAAACTGAGTCCCTGGCCCACATAATCATTAAGTTATTTTGCTTTCTTCAAGATGGTCTGGGAGGGATCAGATGGTTCAAACCAAGTATGTCTGGGCAAGAAAAGACCTTAGAGATCATTTCTATCAACCCTTCCCATATCCCCCTTTCCTCCTACTACATAACATGTACTGTATTGATTAAGAAACTGAGGTCCTGAGAGCTTAAGAGCACTGTTCAAGATCACAAGAGAATTATTATTACACACAGATCTCCTGATTGCCACCTTCCAATTTTATGATCCAATGGAAAGTCCAAATAGTCAATAATCCTAATGTCATTCTGTCTAACTTTGGAAGATAATGATTTCCTTTCTACTACAGATTCAATTTCTTCATTTGGTTTCTCCGAAGCAAATTTACAAGTAAACCCAATTCTTTTAAAAAGAAACTAAGCTCATGATGCACTGTCAGTGAATTTTTCAGCCAGACTGAAGTTGGATGTGTGTTGCTTAGTTTCAGACCCTGACCTTTCTCCCTTGTGATTGAGGGCAGGAACACGGAAGACAGATGGCTGGGAACACATGTCATCCACATGACAATGAGGCAACTGGGAGTTCTAACTGCCATAAAAGAGGATCAGATAAAATACTGCAGGAGTTCTGAGAAGAAAGAAGCCACCTTTAGCTTTGGGAGTAGAGGGCAGGGGAAGATGGGAAAGGTTGACTTTCAAGTAGAAGAAAGAGGATGAGCAAAGGCATAAAGGAAAGAAAGCATATGTGAGGAAGAGCAAGTAATTAGTAAAGGACACACGATGAGAAAGGGGGGTTGTGACCAGATTTGAAGGGAGAAGTCCCTCAAGTGTTAGGCAAAGGAGTTAGGACTCCTTTGGAAACAAGGTCATGGAACAAGAGATATTAAGACTAAAAGACCCAAGTTTGAACCCTTTGCTCCCAAGTCTTCTTAGCACAGGCAAACTATCTGATCTTTCTAAAACTAAGTCTCCATCTCTACAATGGGAATGTTACCCACCCTTATAGGGTTGCTGTGGAGATAAAACAAAATAGCACATTTAGAGCATCTAGTGCAGTGCTTGGCTCTTAGGAACTATCCAGGAAATATTTGTTGCTAAACAATAGGATTTGTCAACTGAGTGGATCTGGGGAGTCGAAGGAGAGCGAAAAGCCAAAGATGAGTCAGGTTTCGGGACGGGGTGACCAGGATGATAGTAGCTTCTTATGCAAAGAGATTTTTGTCACGCTGTATACAGAACAGTGCTTGGCATAGGAATCAGGACGAGTGAACTTGAAAACAGCCAAACAGAAGGGAAACAGAGCACTCCAGAGGTCCTGGCAACTTTCTGGAAGGATCCTCAGCTAAATCAAGTTTAGAGATAAATAAATACTAAAAAACCTAACTGGCCAAAGTGAGACTAACATGAAAATGAACCTATGTTCCCTGGGCTCACATTGACTGATGCCCAAAAAGGATAGGGGAGATGGGAAGATTCAATCTGACTTCCAAATTTTGCCAATGAGCTGGCCACACAGTCATTTCTAATAAATGCCATTGGATTTTCCAGGGAAATCAGCCTAGGTGTCTTTACCTACTTTTGCTCACTCTGTCTAAACAATTTATGATGGTGCTTGACCAGAAGCCTTTCTATACATCTAAATCTGCCCCATCCATCAAGGCCTAATGAAATTTCCAGTCCTCTGTGAAGCTGTCCCAAGTCCATTCAACCTTCCCTTCTCTCAATTCTGAGCACGTACCCTCTTCTAGTAACCAATCACATACTGTCTTAAGATAGCTCTTGGATTCTAACAGTTTTCTATCAGTGACTTGCTTACAACCTGTGGTCCAGTAGAATCTAGATCAGGGGTTGCTGAACCCATCATCACAATCACCCGGGAAGCTAGGGCCATCATTCGTGTAAGTGGGATGGAGGTCAGGATCCGTTTTTAAAAGTTCCCTAGGTATTTCTGATCAAGGTTTATGAACCTCTGGTTCAGAAGGTACACAGGACTTCTCTTTTATTCAGACATGCATGCAACAAACACAACAACTACTGAGTATATACTATGTTCCAGTCCACCATTTTCATAATGAAATTGTAACTATAATTTCATTTGGTTTAATCCCCATGGCCACTGAGGAACATGCTCCTACCAGTAACTAGGGCCTAATGTAGGGCCCTCCATATCACTGGTTTCAATAATTTATTAAATGAATGCTATTTAAATTTTTACATACTTATGTCTTATCTATGCAGACATACTTAAGGGCTAAAGATTGTTTTACACTTCTTTGTAGGCTACACCATCTATCTCCATGCTTTTTACATAGTAGGGGCTACTATAAATGTTCCTTCATTTGGCTTTGATTTAAACCCCTCAATTCTTTAATCTCTGTCTTTTTGATCTAGAAGTAGGGCTCTATGGTATAACAGGAAAAGGCTTTGGTGAACAGTCTGAATTCCACCTCTGCCACTTACTAGTTGTGTTATCTTGAGCAAGTTCCTCACATTCTGAAGTCTCTGGTAATTTCTCCACAAAACACAAGCAATAACAACCACTCATGAGTTTTAAATGAGATAATGCATGTAAAGCACCTAACATACAGATGAGAATTTAATGATAATGTAGGTAAAGCACCTGACATATAGAAGGCACTAAAAAAAATTGTAGCTACAACTATAATTGTTATAACTAACTTTATGATCTCTCTGAGGCTAACTTCCTTATACGTAAAATGGGGACACTTCAGAGGTGAAATTCAAATTAAAAAATTGATAACTGCCGAGGGCTTAGTACATTTTAAGTGCTCATAAAATGTTAGGATTTAATGAACTATACCACTTCTCCTTTAAGTCATGCCGAGCCAAGGTTTCTTTTTTTTCCTCCAGATTAAACCTGTGGCAAAAGGGATTCTCTGTCCAACCTGAAACACCTCAGCCAAAGCCCGAGTTTACAAAACAGGCCCAGAAAAGCCCAGAGGGAATGGATGGGGTTCACACTACAGCTGTCCACCTCCTGCTGGGGGCCTGTTTCCAGTGAGCAGGGACTGCCCCTCTGCCAGCTCTGTGGACTTTTCATCATCCTCTGTATCAGGGCAGGGTCCAAAATAAGCACAGCTCTGGTGCTTCCTTCCAGACAAGGTTCTCTGGAGATTTCAAGTTCACTGGTCTGACCCGTGGTCTCTGGAGGGAGTGAGGCAACATCATCCTGCTCTTAGAGAACGGAGACACCAAGCATTCAAGGGAAGGGCCTGAGCACCAAGGTGGCAGAGCGAGAAAAGAAGCCAAAATAAGGAGGTGCTGGAACGTTAGAAATGGTAATAAAAATCATCTCTCGACCTGTGAAGGCTTTACAGTTTACAAAGCACTTTCACAAATAGTTCATTGGCTCCACAACATAACCACAGCCTAAGACTGACGACAGGGCAATCGTCGTCTCCTATTTTAAGAAATGAAGAGGGTGAGTCCCAGAAATATGTGATTCGCCCAAGGTCACACACCGAGCAAGCTGCAAAGCTAGTCGAGAACCCGGGTCTATTAACTACTAGTCCAAGACTCTTGCGCAAATCCGGAAGAAGGAATGGGGGCTTTCTCCCAACAGCATTAAAAAAACAAAAACAAAAAACAGGAAAACGAGAGTAAAACTGAAGCCCACGCACAGTATGGGGCATAAAGAAGCCTGGGTTTCTCAGAGGTCGGTCTGTCGGGGGTTCAGGGTGGGGATGAGAGTACAAGATAGGGATGTGGCCTTAAGGTGGGGCTCAGGGTTGGATTCCAGGGGCGTCAGGATTGAACGCTAGAGATGACTGTCGGAAGGTTAAGGACGTGGGGAGATAACTAAGGTTTCTGAATAGAAAACAGAAAGGACGAAAGACTAATATGAAGTCCCTGGGATTGAAAGACGAGGAAGCCCCAAACCAGGCTGGAATACAAATGCGTCTGTAATACCTCGGCTCATAACAGGACGTCTCTCCAATCAAACTTACCGGTCAAGCAGACCCCTCAGAAGCAGCCCCAGATTGCTAAAGCAACGGAAACAAGAAACCGCCCAGGAGCCCGTTGCCCTTTGGTAGTTGTAGTTTTCAGAACTCAACGTGGGAACTTAGACGCGCCTCCCGCCTCTCTGACCGAGACTATAACTCCCGGGGTGCACCGCGCAAGACCACGCATTGCCAGCCTAGAACTACAATTCCTAGAGGTCCATGCGACGTCTCGTCGTTGGGAGAAACCGCCCAAGATCAGGGGTGCGGTGCGATTCCTCCCCCTGGTGGTGTGAGGAGATAGCCGCCACGATTACGAGCTTCGAGCGGAGGGTTATTGCTAATACCTCATCCATTTAGTAGCCCTCCGCCTTAACGTTCCTCAAATAGTTCCCAAGCGTGTTTAGAAAATGCCACTGCTTTACGTCATTCTCATAGAGATAGGGACGATGTCGGTGGTGGTTGTGTGTGCACCACGCTTTTGCTTCCTGTGAGTGTATGCGAGTGCTCATTCAAATTAAGCGTACTTTCTCTACCAACCTGTACCTGTGACACCTGTGATTTTCCATTGTTTTCTAGAGACTCAACTAACAAGAACAGGGAGGAATCTGAGAAATGAGCTGGTCCCACCCCATTCCCCTACTCCTCCACTCCCACTTCCCTGGTCCTGGGCTGGGTTTTAGGGACACAATGGTGAACAAGATACAACGGAATTCCCAATCGAGCGGGGGATTCAGACAAATGAACAATTACAACACATAAGAAATGTGCTCTAACAGGGGAAACACGGGGAGTTGTGGGAGCCTTGGAAAAGGGCATCTGCCCAGTTTTGAGAGGGAGGAGGCAGTGTCAGGCTAGGCTTCTTAGAGAAAGAGATGTTAAGTTTGACACCTGAAGGAGCAGGAATTAGCCAGGAGCAGGGGGAGTATGAAGAATGTTCTAGACAGAGTATGGCAAGGTCGGTGCTGCTGGAGCACAAAGTGTAAGCAGTGGAATAGAGAGAGACATCTGCGAGGTAGGCAGGGCTCCATTATCAAGAGTCCCGTAAACTACAATAAGAAATTTGGATCATTCAGTTCCGAAAATTTCAACTGCTCCCGACTACCTATGAGGTCCCAACTTCTTAGCCTGACATTCGTGATCCTCCCCAACCTGCCTTCCATCTCTCTAGCAGTATTGCTGGAGCTACTGCCTGGCAGGAATCCTCTCTCCTCTGGCCTGCCCTACCCTCACTATTTTCAGAACACATCAGGCTCTCATTGTTACCTCCACGCTTTTACTCATGCTCTTCCCCCCATTAGGTACTCTCTGCCCGGCCTTGATGCCTGTATAATAAGCCTGTTCTTCCTCCAAAGTTCCTCTAGGTCCTCCCTCACCACAAAGCTACCCTAATCCCTCCAGCCCCAAAGGATTTCTGACCTGTCTCGGTTGCAGGGATATTTGTTTGCACCACTAATTGGGAGGTTTACCTCATACCACCTTGTGTATCTCCTAGGCTGGAGGTTTTAACTCTAATAAATTGTGAGCTCCTTGAGGTCAGGTGTTGAGTCCTGCTCTTTCTACCACCACCACCTGCTGGGCACCCCCAAATCGCCTGTGTTCAGACTCCCTGCTTTAGGCTTCTTTAGGCTTAGCTCCCCTCCTGACACAGCTGCCACCACCACCCTTCCAGGAGCCAATGAAGTCATCAGGACAGAATGATGGCAGCACCCACTGTGCAAATTAGGCCCTGACTTTAATTACAGCTGTAGTTGGTGGTGGTGGCAGTAGATGATAAAAAGCTTAGTGCAGATCAGAGAGCCACTCCCTTTGGCTAATTAATCGGTGCTATGCAGCTGTTCAGCACGTTCATGACAAATCAGAGTCCCTGTTCGTCAGAACTGCTGAAGGTCATTGCTTCCAGTCCCCCATGCCCAGACCAGGTCATGCCAGGGGCATTTGCTGGCCAGAAGAATTGAACGCTTCCCAGAGATGGGGATGTCACAGCTTCCTTTAGCTTTGGCAATTTCTTTTTCATTGTTGGGAAGTTCTTCCTTGGGCCTAGACTCTTTCCTAGTGCAAAATAAAATACAGTACTTGTGTTCAGTTGCGTTTCCTTCCAATGTAGTAGAAGTATTCAGCAATCAGTTGGTTTTCCAGCCTTTTCATCATAACTCTCATCTTCCAATGGCCCAAGTTTCCTTTTAAGTCAGCTATCATCCCAACTTGGGCCTTAACCTTGTTGTTACATTGCTTTAAGTTGATATTTTGGTGACCAGCTTTGGATTTACTGTTTTCCCTCTCCACCTGCTGAAGTTGGTGGGCAACATTTTTTAAAAATCATGATATGATGCATATACAGTAAAGTACCTAAAGTGCACTAACCATAAGTGTACGGCTCAACCCTTCTCACTTTCTTTTTTACATTTGGTGTAACCACCACCAAGTTAAGAATATAGCACATTTCTGTTACCCACAAAGGTAGCCTCATCTCCCTTCTCAGTTTCTGACCACTCATCCCCACTCCTTGAGGTAACTGCTATTCTTCCTTCAATCATTATCAATTAACTTTGGGTGAGCAACATTTTGTAACTTTTAACAATGACATTTTATTCTCAATGATCCATCAGTGGATGTTACATGTGTCAAGGCTGTCCTTCAAAGTCCACAGAAACACACCCTGTAATTAAACAAGGGAGAGCCAATCCCTATTATAGAATTTGTGTTTATGATAGATGATTTGGGGGAGAGCTTAAGAAAGCAGGGCTTTGATCTGCATTGGATGCTGTCAGGAAGTGGGATATTTTTATAACTGGGTATCTTAATAAATTTTATCTAGGAGAACAGATTAGTCCAAAGCTAAGCTGTCATTAGTAAGACACAACAGTTTCTCATATTACTGGGACAGGAGGATGGCTGGTTATTTTGGGGTTTGGACAATATTCATGTTTTGCAGGCCTGATTATAGAGTGGCCTTGTTTGTGTCTTCATCTTTCACAGTCAGAGTGGCCTTGTCTGATGTAGATGCTCTGTGAAATTGTTTATGTTGAATAGAACACCAAGGCCCAGTTGTGAGTGCCAAGCCAGCTTTTTCTTATATAACAACCTATGTTGATGTCTCCTCTGGGCTGGGTGCTGAGTGTATGAAAATGGCTCTTACATGTCCTTGCAGAGCTTATAGTTGGTGGCGTAAATGGACAGTTGTAAAGCACTGCAGTTAAGGGTCTGGGTTCTGGAGACAGGCTACTGATTTTAAATCCCTGCTCTACCACTTACTGGTTGTAAGATCTTGAACAATGACTTTATTCTCTAAGCCCCCATTTCTTCATCTGTAAAGGGGGATAACAACAGTACCTACTGGGTCACTGATTGATTAAATAGCCTGGATTTGATAGGACGCAGAGGTGAATATAGGTTTTGTGGGGCTTGAAGCTTATATAATCTGGGGAAGCCCTCTTTAAGAAAAAGAATTTTTAAATTTACTTTTTCAAAATTTTCAAAATATATAACCATGTGAAAATATTCCTAGGTCCCCTTCCAGGGCTTCAAGAGGGGCTCTAAAGCTTAAACTTCATTAGTTTTGAGATATATCTGACTCCAAAGGGGCAAAATTATTAAATAGCCTTATTCTTTTCAAATCACTGCCATCAAACAAGTTCTCCCCAAATACTTTACCTTGCCCTTAGCTGAGATTCTCTCCAGTACTCTTAGTTCTCTTTTGTATTATGTCCTGGAAGTGGGCAAGGGGCTAATGATGGAGGAATTGACTTGGGTCCTGATTCTGAATATAGTTGCACCTACTACTTTCAGCATGGGGACCCAGCTAGAGTCTGGGTGAATCCTCTTTTAGCATCCAGTTACACAGTGTGCTGGTTTGTATATATTATGTCCCCCAGACAAGCCATATTCTGTAATGCAATCTTATGGTGCAGATTGATTAATCTTTTTGATTAGGGTGTGGCCCATTGATTAAATGTTTCCATGGAGATTTGGCCCTTCCCATCCACGGTGGGTCTTGATCAGTTTAAAGTCCCTTAAAAAGAGCCACAAAGGCCCAGATGTTTGCTGACACTGATGCTTAGCCATGCTTGGAAATGCTGATAGAAGGATGTTTAGCTAAGAGATGAAGCCCGGAGTTTGCCCTGGGATATGCTAAGACAGGACCCCCAGGCGCTTAGAGAGAGACATCCTGGGAGAAAGAATCAAGAATGCACAGGAGCTGAGAGAGGAGCTGGAACACAACCTGGGATCAGCAGATGCCAGCCATGTGCCTTCCCAGCTAAGAGAGGATTTCCGGATACCACTGGCCTTCCTTCAGTGAAGGTATCATCTGTTGATGCCTTAGTTTGGACACTTTTATGATCTTAGAACTGTAAATTTGTAACTTAATAAATCCCCTTTATAAAAGCCGATCCATTTCTGGTATTTTGCATAACAGCAGCATTAGCAAACTGGAACACACAGATACAGTATATGCTTAATAAAGGTCAAGAGCAGGAATTGTTCTTCTCTATGACTGTTACCATAATCATTCTCCCATTCAAAAAGTATTTCTAGAATCCAAAAGAACTGAAAGCAGGGACCCATTTCATAGCAGCATTAGTCACAATAGCAAAAAATGGAAGGAACCCAAGTGTCCATGAATGGATAAACAAAATGTGGTATAGCCATACAATGGAATATTACTCAACCATAAAATGGAATGAGATTCTTTTACATTCTATCACCAGGATGAACCTCGAAGATATCATATTGAGTGAAATAAGCCAAAAGGACAAAAATGGTTTGATTTCACTTATGTGAAATTCCTAGAATATGCAAATTATATGACAAAAATAGATTTTAGGTTACCAGGGGTGGTAAGGTAGGGAAGAGGGAATGGGGACTTAATGCTTAATGGGTATGGCATTTCTGTTTGGGGTGATGAAAAAGTTTTGGCAATGGATGGTCGTGACTGTAGCACAACATTGTGAATGCAATTAATACCACTGAGTTGTAAACTTGCAAGTAGTTAAAATGGGAAATTCTATGTTGAATGTGTTACCACAATAAAAACATAAAACACACATGCAGAGAATAAAACCATATATGTGCCTAATATGCCTGTGCCAGTTTGAATGTATTATGTACCCCCAAACGCCATTATCTTTGATATAATCTTGTGCGAGCAGCCGTTATCAGTGTTGATTAGATTGCAATTCTTTGAGTGTTTCTTTGGAATGTGCCCTACCCAGCTGTGGGTGATGACTCTGATTGGATAATTTCCATGGAGGTGTTGCTCCGCCCATTTGGGGTGGGTCTAAGTTGATCAGTGGAGCCATATAAATGAGCTAACATAACAGAAGAACTCAGTGCAGCTGTGAGTGACGTTTTGTAGAGGAGCAAGCTTGCTACAGAGGAACGTCCTGGGAGAAAGCCATTTTGAAACCAGAACTTTGGAGCAGACTCCAGACACGTGCCTTCCCAGCTAACAGAGGTTTTCCGGACGCCATTGGCCATCCTCCAGTGAAGGTACCCGATGACTGATGTGTTACCTTGGACACTTTATGGCCTTAAGACTGTAACTGTGTAGCCAAATAAACCCCCTTTTCATAAAAGCCAATCCATCTCTGGTGTTTTGCATTCTGCAGCATTAGCAAACTAGAACAATGCCCCAGGGACTAGATTCAGCTCTGGAGATAAAGTGGTGAACAAGAGAGATTAATTCCCTGTCCACATGGTGCTTTCATTCTAATGAGAAGAAACAGATAATAAACATATAAACAAGAAAATTACGTACTATGTTAAATGCTGTATATGAAATAGGATGCTTAGATGGTGTTCTGGTTTGCTAATGCTGTTGTTTGCAAAACACCAGAAATGGATTGACTTTCATAAAGGGGGTTTATTTGTTTCCAAAGTTACAGTCTTAAGGCCATAAAGTGTCCAAGGTAAGGCAACAACAATAGAGTACCTTCACTGGAGAAAGCCCATTGGCATCCGGAAAACCTCTGTTAACTGGGAAGGCATGTGGCCGGCATTCTCCAAAATGTTGCTCTTGGGGTGTTTTGTCCTCTCTTAGCTGCAGCTACTCTTCAAAATGTCGCTGTCAGTTGCTCTCCAAAATGTCACTCACAGCTGCTCTGTGTCTGGGCCTGTGTGGCTGTTTTTAAAGTACTCCAGTGATCCAACAAAGACCCACCCTGAATGAGTGGAGCCACACCTCCATGGAAATAATCCAGTGAAAGGTCTTGCTCACAGGTGATTGAGTCACATCTCCATGGAAACACTGAACCAATAGGTTCCAACCTAATCAACACTAACACGTCTGTCCCCACAAGATTGCCTCAAAGAATATGGCTTTTTCTGGGGGACATAATATATACAAACTGGCACAGATGGAAAATAAAAGGGGTAAGGCACTCTCAGTAGAATGATCTGAGGAGTCAGCTGAGCCAACTACACCCACCATCTATGGATTATCAGTTATGTGCCAGATGTGTTGTTACGCACTTTCAAATATTTTACCATTGAATTATCCAGTGAAGTATGTCATATTCTTTCCAATTTTCAGATAAGAAAACAGGGGCTGTAAGATGCAGATGCTGGTGACCCTTGCTTCATATCCTCTCAGCCCGCCTCTGGGATCCCTTGCTGACAGTTTCCCACATGCTGAGAGCCCCTCCATGCAAAGACCTGCTTCTTCTGCTTCCTTGCCTGGGGATTTTCTCAGGCATCTAAGAAGCAGGAAGGGGGGGGCTGTTACTGCACCCCGAGGGCAATTTAACATCAATAGAGTTGGTGCATCAATGCCCAGCCTACCCATCCTCAGATAAAACACTTTTGAGGTGCACTTCACGCTGTCTCTCAGAGGGTTCCCAGGGGAACAGAACCCAGCTTCTCACATCAGTGCACCCCTTATTAGTCTTTTCCCTCACTGTCTCACTTTCCCCATGCCCTCACCTTTTTTTAATGCAATTTTATTGAAATATATTCACATACCATACAATCATCCAAAGTGTACAACAGTTGTTCACAGTATCATCATATAGTTGTGCATTCTTCTATGAAGAATGAACATTTTCATTACTCTGAAAAATAAAAATAAAAATAAAAGTAAAAAAGAACACCCAAAACATCCCATACCTACCTTCCCCTTATTATTCATTTATTTTTTGTCTCCATTTCTACTTATCTGTCCATACACTGAATAAAGGGAGTGTGAGCCACGAGGTTGTCACAATCACATGGTCACACTGTATAAGCTATATAGTTAGACAATTGTCTTCAAGAATCAAGGATACTGGATTGCAGTTCAACAGTTTCATATATTTCCCTCTAACTGTTCTAATACACTAAAAACTAAAAAGGGATATCTATATAATGCATATATATATAATGCATAAGAGTTACCTCCAGAATGACCTCTCAACTCCATTTGAAATCTCTCAGCCACTGAAACTTTATTTTGTTTCATTTCTCTTCCCTCCTTTGATTCAGAAGGCTTTCTCAATTCTTTGAAGCCAGGTCCAGGCTCTTCCCTGCCGTGCCCTCACTTTTGCTTCCAGAAATCACCTCCCAAATATATTACCAGCACCCAGGTCCTGGTCTCAGGGTTTGCTTTTGGGGGAACTCAAGCTAAGAGATTAAGTGACTTGCCCAAGGCCACCCAACCAGGGGGCAGAACTGGAACTGGAGTCCAGGTCCATATGGTTCCCAATCCCACAGTCCTAATGGTTGCAACACATGCCAGCAAGCCTGGCTGGTCTTTCCTGTCTCATCTCCCATCTCCTCATTCTCAGCTACCCCTTGCTCCAGGAACAGCAGACTGCTTGGGAGCATAATATCTGCCATTCCTTCCATGCCCTGCCATCAATCTGTGTCTTTGCAGGTGCCATTTCCTCTGCTGAAAAATGTGTTGAATCTATTGTGGTCCATCCAATGTCCACCTTCATTCCACTCCTGTTACCTTCCACCTGATAAACTCCAACCATCAGCATCCAGCCCTGGTAAAAAGAAGGAAATTGGTGCCAACATTTGACATACCTGGTCTCATTCAGTTGGCACAATAATTCTGAGAAGTCCATATCCCCATCCCCATTTTGCAGGTGAGGAAACTGAGGTTTACAGAGGCCAAGTGACTTACCCGAGGTCTTATATTTAATAATTGGCAAAGTCAGGATTGAAACCCAGATCTTCCTGCTCTGCTACCACACTTTAATGCCTAGCTGGTGGGAAAGGACAGGGTTTGGGGGTCCCTGAGGCTGTTCCCACATTCCCTTCTGCTTCTGGTCTAACTCAAGAGCTGGCAGGATGTCCCTCAAGGCAGCTGCTAGAGCCCCAGCTAGGAGCAGGGAGTACAGAGCCCAGAGGAAGGAGGCCAGGCTGAAGGAGCTTCCTGCCAAGGAAGGGGCTGGGCATCCCACTCCCCCATGAGGGAGGGGGAAGCTGCTTTCTAACTCCTTCCAGGCCTCGGGGAGTTTACTGGGGCTCAGCAACTTCCAGCTGTCATCAAAAATGATGAACAGATCAGGGATGCCTAGAGGCCAAAGTAGACCTGAATTCACGGTTCTTAATCTTCTCTTCCTGGCTCCCAGCCTTGTTATCATCAAGCCCTTCAAATGCCTGGTCAAGTCTTGTCGCCCAGCAGAGCATGGGCTGGCCTGGTGGGTACCAGGTTCTCAGCAGCTTTGGGGAGTGGGGAGCAGGGGCGGGTGTAAGCCTTACCAGCAATAGTGTGTCAGTCCCTGCTTATAAACCTTTTAGGACTACTTGCAGCCTCCCTGACAAAGGAAAAGCACCGTTCTTACCAGAAGCCCTTCAAGATCTGGATCAATTTCCTTCAGCCAGCCAGATTCCCTCCTCCTTCTCATCCAAAGTGAACTGCTGGTTCCTAGACACGCCATGCTCTTGGCCAATGCTGTGCATTTGCTTGTGCCCAGAGCAGCCTGCCCTTTGGCTTCCTATCCAGTCGTGCAAACCCAGCGGAGATGTCACTTTCTCTGGGAAATCCTTGCCAGCTGATTCCCCTCAGTGCTCTTTGGTGCTCCCCTCACTCTCGTTGACTTCCCCATGACAGCACACAACAAGGCCGTGGAGTAACCTGTGTGCAGGTCTGCCTTCCCGTATGACCGGGGTGCCTGTGGGCCTAGCCTGGTGTCTGGCACAGTGGCTGCTGGTTAAAAGAATGAGTTCATGAGCCAGAGGCACCCAGAGCAGAGACTGCAGACACAAAGGCCTTCAGGGTTCAAGTCAGTCAGGTACATTGGTTAAGTGGGCCTTACCATGGTTAACCACTTAACCATTGTAAGGCAATGGGGAGCAGGAATGACTTGCCTAAGAGAATTAAAATTCAATTAAAGAAAACTGGCTGGTGAAATTGAGTCTCTGACAAAAAAAGTGCCGGGGTGCTGAGTTGGCTGCCCACACACACACAAAATAATAATAGCTGTTCTAGTTTGCTAATGCTGCTGGCAAGCAAAACACCAGAAGTGGATTGGCTTTTATAAAAGGGGGTTTATTTGGTTACACAGTTACTGTCTTAAGGCCATAAAGTGTCCATCAACAAAGTGTACCTTCACTGGAGGATGGCCAATGGTGTCCAGAAAAGCTCTGTTAACTGGGAAGGCACGTGGCTGGTGTCTGCTCCAAAGTTCTGGTTTCAAAATAGCTTTCTCCCAGGATGTTCCTCTCTAGGCTGCAGTTCCTCAAAAATGTCACTCTTAGTTGCACTTAGGGTATTTCTCCTCTCTTAGCCTTCTCTGGAGCATGAGTCTGCTTTCAACAGCTGTCTTCAAACTGTCTCTCATCTGCAGCTCCTGTACTTTCTTCAAAGTGACCCTCTTGGCTGTAGCAGCTTGCTCCTTCTGTCTGATCTTATATGGTGCTCCAGTAATTTAATTCAGACCCACCCTGAATGGGTGGGTCAACACCTCCATGGAAATTATCCAATCAGAGTCATCACCCGCAGTTGGGTGGGGCACATCTTCATAGAAACACTCAAAGAATTACAGTCTAATTAATACCAATAGGTCTGCTGACACAAGATTACATCAAAGATAATGGTGTTTGGGGGACATAATACATTCAAACTGGCACAATAGCTAACATTTATTGTGGACTCACTTTTTGCCAGGAAATACGGTGCAGCAGATCAGAGTGTGAACTCTGGAAACCATCTGCTGGGTTTAAGTCCTGGCTGTCCAATTAGCTGGGAATTTGTGGTCATTTCACTCAACCTCTCTGACCCTCAGTTTCCTTGCCTGCAAAATGGAAATAGCAATAATACCTACCTTATAAGTTCAGTTGTCTTGAGGATTTAAAGAGTGAATACATGGAAGGTACATGAAAGAGTGCCTGGTACAGGGAAAACATCAGTCCTTATTACACCTTGATGGTAGGTGTTCAGGGCAGGCTCCCTGAGAAGGCGGCATGTAAGCCAAGAGCAGGATGTTGACAAGGAGCTCTGGAAGAACATTCCAGGCACTGGGATCAGCCAGGGTGGAAGTCCTAAGGTAGAAATGGCTCTGCTGGGTCTGAGGAGTGGAGTGAGCCGGGACAGTGCGGGAGACAAGGTCCAGGAGGCCAGGCCAGGCCAGATCCCAGAGGGCCTTCCAGGCCTGGATTTTATTCTAGGTGTGATGGAAAGTCACTGGAGGAAATAAAGCCAAGGAGGGATGGGGTTTCCCTTTTAATAAGATCCCATTTGGTGAGACAAGAGGGATGCAGAGACACTGGGGAGGAGGCCTTTATAGCATGGTAGCCTGGATAGGGTGGGAGTGAGGCTGGATTCAGGGTTTGTTGGGGGCAGGACCGACAGGAGCTGAGGGACACCCGGTGGGGACACTGGATGTCGAGAGGCAACTTGAGGCCCCTCCCATTCTTATGTCTGGGATTCATGTCTGTTTCCTCCCCCAGACATGACTGTCCTATCTCTCCCTTCTTATAGTAACAGCATAGGGAAGGGATTTTAGGGAACACCAGCCCCTACCTCCAGGATTGGAGATAGAAGTAAAGTGTCCAGTGTAATGCCTGGCACATGGGTACGCAACAAATCGATGGCTTTTGCTTCTACAGGGGAAAGGAGAAAGCCCAGCAGATCTGGCATCAGACTGACCCAGGCACGGTGCCAGTTCTACCACCCTCAATCTGGGTGATCCTAGGCAAGTGATTTCACATCTCTGTATCTCGCTTCCCTAATCCAGAAACAGAGATAAAAGCACCTAGCTCTTCTGGTGGTTGTGAGAATGAAATGAGGCAATGCATATAAGACGCCCAGCCTCGCAGATGCTCCATCAGTTATTGTGATGTTTATCATATACCAAGGAATGTCAGTCTGGGGCCAGGATTCAGAGAGACATGGGACCGAGCTGCCTCCATCTTCTCCTCAGTCCCCACCTCTCAGCCTGCTTCCCCCAGGCCTGATCCGTTGCCTCCGGCTCCCACCCCTCTACTGCCCATCTCCCCAAAGAGCCCTCAGAAAGCCATGTTTACTCTGCTAAGTGGCATCCCCGGGGAGGGAAGAGGAGAGGACTAAATCTTCTTGCCTTGGCTGTGGAAAACAGGCTGGAAGTTACCTGGGGTTTGCAGCAGCCTGCCTGCTAGGAAAACAGAGCTGGCTCCATTGATTAAGTCCTTGCACCCGGGGCTGAGGTAGGGGTGTTGGGGTGTGTGCTGCCCTTGGAGGAGGCTGGGCAGGGCTTCTGGAGCCTTCAGAGAGGGTCTGATTCAGGTGAAGCACTCGGGAGGGTGGACAGAATGACCAGAATGACTTCAGGAACAGGGTATGGTATTCACTTTGCTTGGCTTGCCCAGTCCTATTTTCCCTGCCCCCACTCTCGGACCCCTGCCCCAAGAATGCAGGACCAGGGCTGAGAGGTCAGTCTTCAGTTTGAGTAATGGACAGTGCCCTGTGTGTGAGGGGCTAGGCTGTGGATGCCTGCTCACCCCAGCTCCTCTGTCCTCTCCTGGCAGCAGAGACCCACCCTACAGGAAGAGGGACTGCTCCCCTCCCCTGGGCTGTGCCTAGGTGTGGCTGGTTAAACCATACCCTTGGGTTGACTCTAATTATTCACGTGTATAGACCTGGACAGTATGCCAAGCACCTTCCCACATGTTGTGTTATCTCTTCAAGAGCCCCACAGTAAGCCTGTGAAGCAGGAATTAACCCCCTGGGATGCAGTGGTTCAAATCCAGGCTGTTGTTATTCACTGACTGTGTGGCCTTGGGGCAATCACTTCACCTCTCAGAACCTCACTAACCTCTCCTGTAAAGTGAGGAGAATCGCCCCCCACTCCACCCCATCCCACCCCGCCCCCGGCAGTTTTGCTCTAAGGCTTAAATAAAATTGGGGATCTAAAGAGCTCAGTGGTGCCTGCACATGGTCAACAAATGTGTCAGCCTCTCCCTGGAATTTCCCATGGTACAGAAGAAGAAAATGAAGCCTAGAGTTAAAAAACTTATCATATAAATGCATAGTAGGCACGTGTCAAAGTTGTAGTTCACTCATTCGTGAGGGAACTATCAAGAACACAAAACTGGTTTCAAGGATTCATTGATGATAGTCCATGAAACACAAAGAATGCTGAAATCAGATTGCTGGATTCAAAACTGGTGAATGCCCCAAAGAGCATGGCCTCTAACTTTTGGGATGATCTGCTCTACTGATCGGAAATCACTGGTATCACTATGGGACAAAAGTCATTCGTATTTTATGTTTCCTACAAATCAACATCTTACTTCTCAAACTGTGCCTGGGCCCTGATCCGCAGTGAGTAAAAAGTCAAAGTGATGACATGGATGAGCCCTGAGAACATTATGCTGAGTGAAAGAAGCGAGGCACAAAAGGACAAATATGGTATGATTCCGCTTACATGGAATATCTAGAATAAGCAAATTCATAAAGATGGAAAGTAGATTAGAGGTTGCCAGGGGCTGGGGGAGGAGGGAATGGGAAGTTATTGCGTAACAGGTACAGAGTTTCTGTTTGGGTTGATGAAAAAATTTGGAAACAGATAATGGTCATGGTTGCACAACATTGGGAATGTAATTAATGCCAGTGAATTTTACACTTAAAAAAGGGTTAAAATGGCCAATTTTAGTGCTAAATATATTTACTGCAATAAATATAAAAAAATAAAGCATTAAAAACCAAAAGTCAAAAGTGACCCTCCCTCAGGGAGTCACATGATCCTTGGGGGGGCTCGTTAGAGAACCCCCAGTAGGAGGATGGAGCTCACACAGCCTCCTCAATGCCTCCATGTTCTGGAAAATTTTCCTTAACAAAGTCAAGTATTGATAGGCTGCAAAAGAGAAGGAATAACCTTCAAACCTGTGTCAGGATGACTTCTGAGCAATAATTCCAGATCTTTGCTCTGGAGAGCACAGCAACCACTTTAGACTGATGATGAGAAAATGAAGACCCAGGAAAAGGGTGTGACTTGTCGAAGGCCACACGGCCATGCCTGGGGGGAGCAACAGAGGCCAGAACCTGCTTTCCCCAATTCCCATCTTAGGGTCCCCTGGCTAATTCCCTGGCCCTGCCCCAGCTGGGGTCCAGGTGTGGGTTATTCCTTATGGGCACGAGCTGCTCTGCATCCTGTGGGGGGCAGTCTGGGTGGGCAGATACTCTAGCTGGAGCTGGATGGATATCGCAGGGTCCTGTGGTGATTTCATTGAGGTTTGGGGTTATCTGTGCTCAAGCAAGCGAGAGCCGAGACCCCAGAGCCTCCTGCAGCCTCCTGCAGCCCCCAGCCCCCCACATTTGTTCCTTCTGCCAGGAGACACCCAGGCAGCCTAGAGCTGGAGGAACAGACAGCCCTCAAAGAGGCAACAGATGCGTTTCCACAGTGATCACCTCCTGGAGCTCCAAGGATCTCCTTTCTTGGATAGGCACACAGATGTAGCAGGAAAAACATGGGCACACGATGGGGAAAACCAAATCCTGGTCCTGACCTCCCCTGGGAGAAGGAGGGACAACAGGATTCCATTTGTTAGGCGCCGGCTCTGTGCAAGTATGGCATGCTGAAGCTTTTCACTCATTATTTCATTTAATCCTCCTCCCAGCAAGCCTTTGAAGTAGGAGTTATTATTATGCCCATTTTACAGATGAGGAAATGAAAGCTCAGAGAGGTGAAGCAACTTACCTGGGAACACACAGCTTATTAAGGGTACCTGGGCTGGACTGTTAACCACAGAACTACACAGTCCCCCAGCCTCTTTTCTCCTGGAAGGTTAGATCCATTCCTTCTGGGGCTTGCAGGCCCAGATCAGAGAAGGGAGGGAGGTCGGCAGGGTGCAGAGAGGAAATTCTTCAGATCAAACGCCGTGTTGTTGGCTCCCATTTTCTGCTTGGGCACCTTGGCCAGTATGACACCTGGACCTCAGGCAGGAACTAACCCCATGCTCAGGCAGCCCCTAGACAGCTGTGACACTGCCACAGCTGTGAAACAAACACTGCACTGCTCAGAGGTTCCGGGATGCCATCCAGAGCACCTGCTTGTCCTCAAATCCACTCAAAGTCCTGCTTCAACGCTGCCCTGTAGGAATCAAGACTTCTGCCCCCTCCCCCTCCGGGAAGCCTCCCTACCCTGAAGCAGGGCCCAGGCCACCCCCTCCTCTCTTCCTCACCGCCATCTTCTCCCACCTGCCCCACTCCCTGCTCCCCAAAGTGTCAGCTTCTGTTCCACTGACCAGAGCCCAGGTAGAGTCCTGGGTGGCTTTCAATGAAGAGCCCGATCTATTTTTAGGATGAGCCCAGCTCAGTTCTGCCTGCCAGGATGCCCTGCATTCTCTTCCTCCATCCAAGCCCCAAGGGCAACCATGTGAATCGCAGTCCAGACAAGCCCAGTCTCTAGCTGGTCCAAGAGCCTCCCCTGCAGGGATGGAGGTAGGAGAGGGCTTGCTGTATGTGCAACTATGGGCATGGGCCTGAGCAGCCCAGGGTGCTCAGGGCTGGGGACGGGGGAGCTGCAGCAGCATCAGGTATTCCACCCAAGCCCTCACCAGCCGACCTTGACCTTCTAGCCTTCACAACTTTGTCCATCCATCCACCCATCCACCCACCCATCCATCCATCCTCTCGTTCTACAAACACTTATCGGACATTTATTATTCTAGTGCCAGGGATGAGAAAAATGACCGGGCCTTGATTCCTGGCCTCTTTTTCCCCCAAATCACTCCCCCTTCAGTCTTCCTAGCTGTTGGTAATTCCAGCCAGCCAGTGGCTCAGGCCAAACCTCATATCTAATTTGTCAGTGAATCTGTGACTTTGCTCTGGCTTAAAATATATCCAGAATCCAACCACTTCTTGTCCCCTCCACCCCTGCCAACCCAGTTCCAGCCACCATTGTAGCTCACCTGCATTTGGGCTTGGCCTAGAGGCCTCCCTGCCTCTGCCCCTGCCCCTGCCCTACGAGTCAACCTCTCCCCTGCAGCCTAAGCAGTACCGTGCAAACAAGATCAGCTCATGCCAATGCATCACTCCCCTCCTTAATAAACGCCCAAGCCTTATGGTGGCTCGATGGCCAGCACGGGCTGCCCACACCCCCCCACCTCTCTGACCCCCTCTCCTGCCCCTGCTCTCTCCCTCAATCTGCCCAGCAGCGTTGGCTGCCTCGCTGTGCCTCTCACCTGGCAGAAACGTTTCCCTCTCAGAACCCATACCTTGGCTGTTCCCCTGCCTGGAAGGATCTTCCCTGGAAAATACACTTGGCTCATCCCTCACCTCTGCAGGATTTTACTCAATGTCGGCTTTTCCATGAGGCCTACAGGAATTATCCCATTCAACATGGCGACCCCTCCCTTCTCCATAGCATCTACTGCCAACAGCATGAGACATTTTACTTATTTATTTTGTTTATTTGCCTATTTCACCTCACTGGAATGTAAGCTCCGCCAGGGCAAGATTTTGTCTGCTCTGTTCACCGCCCTTAGAATCTGTCTGGCCCATAGGAAGGGCTCATTAAATATTTGTTGAATGAATGAGTGACTTGTGGGAGTGACAGACCTGTAAAAATGCAGTCCCTGCCTCCATTCCTGTCACAGATAGCCACATGGATTTTTCTAAAACAACAACAAAAACAAACAAACAAACAAAAAACTGACCGTGTCATAAGCATAGATTTTGGCCTGAATCAAAACCCATGCCTTTCCCATAGGAAAGCTCCTTGCATATCCTACTGGCCTCTCCTTAGCACCTCTCAGTTCAGCTTCTCCTGCCTCTCCAGCCTCCTCCCCAGCCCTCCACACTGGCCTCCCTCCAACCCTCAGGCTCACCATGCTTTCTCCCCTTCACCTCTGCCTTTGCTGGTTCTCACCTGAAGCCCTCTTTCCCACCTCTGCACCAGCTAGGTCATCCTTCAGGTGTTGGGTAGGGGTCACTTCCTTGGAAGCCTTTCCTGGCCCCCTGGGTTAGGCAGCCCCTGTGTGCACTCCCACGGTCCCCCCTTCTCTTGTTCTGTAATTGCCTGTTTACTGTCTCTCTTTCCCCTGGATCGGGAGGTAGAATGGTGCAGCGGCTGACGGAATGGACTGCCTGAGTCCAAATCCTGGCTTAGCTGTAGGAATTTAGGCAAGTTATTCAAGCCCCCTGAGTCTCAGTTTTCCTTATCTGTAAAATGGGGATGATAATAATAGCATCTCCCTTATGGGGTTGGGGAGAGGATGAAATGAGCTAATGTATTCAGCAATTAGAGATATGCTCGGCACATAGTAAGTGTAATATGAGTATTAGCTTTTACTGTTCCTGAGTTGTGTTTCCAGTGCCTACCTTAGAATTTGGCCCATATTCAGTACTCAATAACTACTTGTTGAATGAATGAATGAATGAATGAATGAGTTTGGGGATAGAGGGATAAAGAAATGGTGTGAGAACCTGCAAGAGGGCCCTAACCCAGCCTGAGGAGAGTCAGCAAAGCCCCTACAGCTGGAAGGAGGGTGAGCCAGGCAGGAGCAACAGGTGGTCTGTGCAAGTCCCCTCTTGGTGCATGAGGACTCGATGCACGCGGCCGCCACTTGGTGATGGACCCGTTAGTGCTAAGAGTCTGCGTTTCCCCTTTGTTGGCATTTTGAGGACATCCTGGGGTGTATGAACTGTGCCCCTCACTCAGACTGGCTGCCTGCAGAAGGCAAAACCTTCCCATGGTGGCTCCCTCGTCAGATCAGCAGACCCCGAGATCAGGGAAAGGCAAGCAAGAGAAAGGAAGCCACCATTGTTGAGGGACCCCCATGGGGCAGGACTAGGTTTAATCTGGCAATGATCCCATGGGTGAATATTATCCCCATTCGAAAGCCAAGGGGTCAGAGGCCAGGAAGGGGTCAAGGCAGAGTTCAGCCTCAGGTCTGCCTGACCCCTTGTGGCCTCACTCATCAGACTGGGGCTCCTGGTAGCCAGACTCTGAGTCTCCCCCATCCCCTTAGCAACCTTGACATCACTCATTCTTATCTCCCCTCACAGAGCCAGACCAAGGAACTGACAAGGGGAACCCCTCAGTAGCAAGTGGACTAATGGAGAGTCAAGTTCAACCTCACAAAGAACTTCCCATCTGAACCTGAACAAGCAGAGCTCCAGGCAAGGGCAGAACTATGCGCCTGAGTGAAAGGTGCCAGGAGTGAGCCCCGAAAGGTGGAGCCAGATGAGATTGGGGCCTGGAGGTGTAGGTGGAGGATGAGGGGACCAATCCTAGGGATGGCTGGGGGCGTCTATCCCACTGCCAATCCCCTAGGCCTTTAACTCCTCACTCCTGCCATCCGTTGACTTTCCCATCTGTTGATCTGACACTCCCCACACTCTGACACCCCACAGGGGTGGCCAGTGGGAAGCTCGAAGGATTAGGATCAGGAGTTCAAGGTTCCAATTCCCACTTTGCCACTTCTTAGTGCAGTCACCTTGGGAAGGCGAGCTTCATCTTCTCTCTGAGCTTCACTTTCCTTGGCTGGAAAAATGACAGTGATAAACCTCTGCCTTGGATGGTTGCTATGCGAATTCAGAGAGACAGAGGCTGTGGCAGCTCTTGGCAAACTGTACAGTGTGTATCTGCTGCTTATTATCGTTGAAGATCCAGAGACTGGCTTGGAAGGGGTTAAGGGGAGACCCTGCCTCCCAGCCAAGAACGAATCAGGGCTGTCAGGGGAGGAGCCGGGCCGCCTCCGGGAAAGGGATATGGACAACCCGCTGCTGGCCGAGAGGGAGCCGGAGGAGACACCAGCAGGGCTTGGGGGGCACTGGGGCAGGGGCTCGGCGCAGGGGGGCTGACCTCTGCACCGTGATAGCTCTGAGCCGGAGGGTGCAGGGTCAGCTGCTGGGGGTGGGGGGAAAAGGGCTGCGCTCCTGAACCAGGGACAGCAGCACAAGGGAGAGGACCAGAACCCTCCTGGCCCCCCAAGGCAGGGGGCGCTGGCCGCAACCAGGCCCTGACCCCAGCTGACCCTGATGGCCCAAATGGGGCAGGGGTTCTAATTTTAGCTCCAGTCTCAGGGCCCACACTCCGGGAGTGCCCACACAAGAGCACAGGGGCGGCCAGGGCGGCTCAGGCAAGGGAGGACTGGGGCCACCAGCCCTGCACCCTGGCCAGGCCATCCCCTGTAGCTGCCCTGACAGGTCCCTCATGGCCTGGCAGGCAGCCCTCATCTCTGGCAAGGGCAAGGTCAGGGGGTGCAGCCAAGAGGGCAGAAGGGCACCGGCTTGCAGTCTGGACAGGGGTTACCTCAGCCCGGGGCAAGGGGCCCTGCGGAGAGGGCAGAGGCTGGCTTGGTCGTCCAGAGAGCAAGGAAGCAAAGTCCTGACCACAGAAGGTGAGGCCAGAAATCTGGGGACGACTTGGCCTCCTCGTGCCTGGCCGGTGACTCACTGTTTGATCTTAGGCAGATAGCCTGCTCTGGAGGGGCCTCAGTCTTCTCATCTGTACAATGAGGCCACGGGACTAGAAGACTGACCAGCAGCTCCAGCCACCCACCCTCAGGCCCCCGCTCCTCCTGCTGACCGGCGGAGACCTTCTAGCTTCCCCTGGCCCCAGCTCTGGGTGGCCACATGCAGTCGTGGAGAAGAAAGTCTCTCTGGCTGGCACTGTCAGTCTCCTGGCTCCTCCTCATCCTCCTGGGGGCACCCCCACTTCTCCGCCTGGCAGAGCCCCCCAGACTTCGGACAGGGGCCCCCCACAGCTGGCCTCGCTGGCTGGATGCAGATCTCCTGCAGAGTTTCTCCCAGCCTGGGGAGCTCCTGGAAGATGCCCCTCGACCTCCTCCAGCCCCGCTTGGCAGCAGCTGCAGCTGGGGAACCTGCTTTGACACCTCTCGGTGCAAGGGTGCTGGGCTCAAGGTTTTCATGTCCCCGGCAGCCGGACCTATCTCTGAGACTCATCGACGGATCCTGGCTTCCATTGAGGGCTCCCGCTACCACGCAGCCAGCCCCAGCGAAGCCTGCCTCCTCCTCCTCCTCAGCCTGGATGCCCCAGCTGGAGAGCCCAGCCCAGTGCCGCCGCACTGGAATGGGGGCAGGAACCATCTGGTCCTCAGTCTCCACCCAGCCCCCCACCCCCAGACCTTCCACCTGGGACAGGCCATGGTGGCTGAGGCCAGCCCCACTGTGGACACCTTCCGGCCCGGCTTCGACGTGGCCCTCCCGCTTCTCCCCGATGCCCACCCGTTGCAAGGTGGAGCTCCCGGCCAGATGCAGCAGCACAGCCCCCACCCCGGGGTGGCCCTGCTAGCCCTGGCAGAGGAGAGGGGCAGGTGGCGCACAGCAGGCACTGACGCCTCTGCCTGTTCCTGGAGTGGACACTGTGAGCAGGACCCTGGACCCGAGCAGTAAGTGGACTCTTCCTCTTGGGGGCTGGAGTGGGATGGGGATGTGATAAGAGGGAGCCCAGAGGCTAGGGTATAGGGCAAGATTAAGAGGGAAGACCCAGCTGGTCCTGGCAAATTTAGGCCTCAGCTGCAGCAGAAGGAAGTCAGGTTAGACAGCAGAGAGCACTTTCTGAGATGATGATATGCCACAAGGAGTGTCAAAGGCAGGTTTTGGAGTTCTCCCTTGAGGATCTTTAAAAACGTAAAACACGACTCACTCCTACTTACTCACTTTCTGAATGAGGGAAAGGGGTCGGACTCTCCTTCCCTACTATTTTTGTTTAACATGCACTTATATAGTCCCTTCTCTGTGCCAGGTACTGTTCTAAGCCTTTTTACAAATATTAACTTTTTAATAAAATGATGATAAAATAATACTAATTGCTATCAACTTAGTGTTTGTGTACCAGACACTGAAGCTCAGAGAGGTTAAGTAACTTGCTGAGGCCACACAGCTAGAAAAAGCACAGCCAGTATTTGAATCTAGGATTGTCTGTCTCCAAAGCCCTCGATATTTAGAATCTGAGTTTTGAGAGAGGGTCTATGATCAGCCCTGTCAAATGCCTTTGGTTACAGCAAGTATGACTTAAGTCAGACCTAAGGAAGAACTTCCTGCCAGTGAGGATGTCTGAATACTATATAAGGGGCATGGAGAGCTTGATCAGAAACTTCTCTCCACTGGGATAGTTGGGGTTAACCCCCGAGCATCCTTTGCACCCCCAAGAGGCCAGCAGTCTCCAAAGGCTGGCTGGGCAGACACAAATTAAAGTCAAGCCTTCTGAGCTCATCCAGGGTCCCTGTGGCCGTTCTGAGTTGGAAGCTCTCACTCTGGTATTTGTGCCTCACTTGCTCCCTCAGGTATCTTTCTGTTTTCTGCTAGAACAACAGCAGCTATTCTGAGCTCCACTTCCCTCCCAGGAATTCCTCACCTCGCCAAGCTCTGTTTTTGCCTCTGCTTGGGGCTCCTGGGGCTTCTCTCAGCCAAAGGGCTTTTGTAGGAATGGAATCCCTCTACCTCCAGAGGGCACACGACCCCCAGGGAGCCCTGGCAGCCAGGGGTAAGGATGGAACCACTATTCTCTGTCCCACTGTCCTTCTGCCGGGACCCATCCCTAATGGTCATTCTCTCCACAAAGAACCTGAAAAGCCGGGATCCCTCCTGGGCACTGCAAGCTCAGAGCTCAGACAGAAGCTCTCCTGTGGTGACAAGGCCCTCCTGGCTTTTCTGATTAGGCGCTTAGCTATTCTTGCTTGCAGGGAGTTCTTTCCGCTACTTTAGTTACAGTTAAATGCAGCTGGTTAGTGGTGAATTCTGGAGCTTTTTCAGTCTGGACTTCACAATCACATTTGCAGGGCGCCACAGAGACCCAGGCCTGGACTCCAAGTTAAGAACCCCAGATCTAGCCTCTGGAGCCCCAAGAGGCTCATTAACCGTTTACAAACTGACCTAAAATTGGCCAGAACTGGAGGGTTTTCTAATCAGCTTGGGTCACTGAGTGGCACTTTTGGTAAGTTTATCTCCACAGTATGAAACTTGGTGGCTTCTAATTATTGTCCTATGAATTACAAGGAGTTCTGGAGTTGGCCTTAGCCCACCTTCAGGTGACAAGATTTGTCATCTCTAGGGTAGCTTGAACCTCAGTTTCCCCTGAAGTGCCAGGTAGGTGGCCGCCTGGGCCAGACAGGCAGTACAGGAACAGGGTGAGGGAGGGAGGCCTCAGCTGCAGGGTCAGCTGCTGAAGGTGGCCTGAATAAACAGGCTCTGGCCAGAGAAAGAGGCAATTCATGGTCCCCTCCACTGGCCCACATTCACTCAGCTGGCGGGACAGGGGGAGGGGAGGAAGCTAACACTTGGGAGTGTCTGCCCTGGGTGGGGGCTGTGCCAGGGACTTGACACCAGTCGTTGCTAATCCTTTCAAGCACCCTTCAAGGAAGACGTTATTATCCCCACTGCAGAGAACAGGAAACTGAGGCTCAGAGAGGTGGAGCCACCAGCAGGGGAACTTTGGTGACAAGTTTCCCTGTTCACCAGGGCCTTGCTCTCTTGTCTGATCAGGCACTTGGAAGGCGTGGAGTTGGGATTCCAAAGCCCATGCTTCTCCACCTTCATGAACAGTCTCCTGTTGCTTTGGAAGAGGTCTCCACCCATTTAAATTGTCCTTTATTTATTTTTATGAATAGGTAATTCATTCACATGGTACAAAATTCACAAGGCACAAAAGGGTATACAGTAAAAAGTCTCCCTCCCACCCGTCTACCCCGTCTCTGGGCCACCCAGTTCTCCTTCCTGGAGGAAAAACACTGTTTCCAGTTTCTTGGCTGCCTTCTCCGAGCTATTCTGTGTTTATATAAGCAATATGTATATAGGTTTGCCCCCCCATTTTTAACGTAAATTCAATGTGTGTTTTAAAGTCCCCCAGCCTATATCCATCAGGCACAGGAGGTACAGAGCCCAGGGCCCATGAGACTTCTAGGGAGCCACAAAAATGTTTTCATTTCTTACAAAATCAGAAGAAATAAAATGAGTTTTTAGGTAGAAAACAATTTTTAATATTAATCTTAATACATTTGTCTTTATACCAATACAGTTATAAAATATAATGTTTCATCTATTTATGGAGGGAGGGGCTTGAAAAAGCCAAGGACCCAGGGCCCAGGAAAGTCACAATGCAGCCCGGCCCCATCGGAGCTTGGGGCCGTGGGTAGAGCCGCACCAGCTTCACCTTTGGCCCCAAGGCCCTGAGTTGGGGGAGACACCTGGCCTGGTCACATAGACCTAAGACTTCATAGGCTGTCACCACCCAGATGCACAAGTCCCCTCTGTAAACATCTCTCTCTCTCTCTCTCACACACACACACACACACATGCAGGTGCCTATCTTGCCTCTGCTTATTTACCTCCACTGATGGGGAACTCACCACCTCCCAAGGCCACCACCGCTCCACTCTCAGACAGATCCACGACAATCCATGCTGAAACTGACCTCTTGGGCATTTCTCGCCATTGGCCCTGGGTCTGCCCTCTAGTGACATACTGAGCTGGCATTCATTTAACACCCACAGAGGCCAGGCACTTTGCTAGGCTCTGGGGATACCGAGATGAGGGAGGTATGGCCCCCGCCCTCATAGCTCAGGCTTGTAGGAGAGACAGACAAGTGAGTGGTGATGATACAGTGTTCAGGAAAGAGAGGCCATGCAAGCCCCTGCCTGGCCCCTCCAAGAAGAGCTGTGTGACCTCCTCGTCTGCAGAAGGGGATAACAGTACATAGCTCTGGCTTAGCTGCGGCGGAGGGGAACGCAGTGAGTTGATGCCAAGTGCAGGCTTGGTGGAGGTTGGCTGGGATCATTACATCACGGTGGGCTTGGGAGCAGAGGGGGAGCCCTCTGGAGGGATGAAGGAAGGCTTGCTGGAGGAGGTGACGTTTGAGCTCAGAAGTCAAGACTGAGAGGAAGGAGCCCCTCTTGCAGTCAAGGCAGGGCAGGGCATACCAGGCAGAGAGAACAGGATAGGCAAAGGGGACAGTCGAGGTCAGTGAGGGCTGAGGGCTCAGGCCATTCAGCAGGCTCTTTGGTCCTCGGGGCTCCCTGAAGCCTTAATCTTAGAGGCTTTCATTCCCTTGGGCTTTATTGGGGGGCTGTGGCTGGCTGGCTGGGACTGTGGCAAGAGGCAAAGGGTGTTCTGGTATTTACCTCCAACAGGAGGCTGATGGATGCCTGTGCATCGGGTGGAGGAGAAAGGGCAGGGGTCCCTCGGTAGACCCCTAAGCAGCAATTCTGGGCTGGTTCAGGTGACCTGGGGTTGGAAGTTGGCACACCTCGGTTCTGGTCCCAGCTCTGCCCCAACCCTTTCTGTGATCCTGAGCCAGTCCTGGCCCTCTCTGGGACTCAGTCTCCCCATCTGTTCAATGGGGGTCGGCCCAGAGGCTGACTAAGCACTTCCAGGTCTGCTTCTTGATGGTTCAGGCTCAGCACCAGGTAGGCTATAGCTGAGGAGGGTCCTGGGGGCTGTCTGGTCCCGAGTCATCGGTTCTGCTCTGAGGGCCTGCCAGCCTCGGGGCCCTGGGTCCCCGCGCCGGCTGGGACACAGGCACTGGTTCCCTGGATGGAGCAATCCCAGGGAGGCAGCTCTGAGGGGGCTGTGACTCCTGCCCCCCACCGCCAGGCGTCCACGGCCTGAGTGTGACCCTGGGGCTGGGGAGAGGGGCTGGGAGGAACAGAGGTGACCTGTGCTCTGGGCGCCGGGGCCTCTGGGAGGCAGTTTCCTATGCGGTTCCAGGCAGGGGGCCCAGCCCACCTCAGGACAGAGAAGTCTTTCACTTCTCTGGGGGAGTGCTGGGCCTGGAGGCCACAGGTGAGGGGGGCCGAGAGTCTGCGTGTGGCCGAGTTAGTGGGAGGGTAAACAACGTAGGCGTCCGAGTTAAACAAGGCCTTGGGAAGTCAGGTTCCATCACCCCCCATTTTGCAGATGAGGAAACCGAGTCCCAGAGAAGAGAAGGGAGGTGTTTAAGGCCACCAAGGCAGAGCCAGAGCTAGGACCCTAGAGTCCAAGGGTGGGTAGAGGGCGGGTGGGGGCTTGCACTGGTGCTAGCATGTGTGTGGCTGTGTGTGTGCACTAGTATTGTCACATGAAAACAGTGCTGGGTTTGTACATTGTGAATTCGGGAGTGTTTGTGTGCTGGGAGCCATCGAAGGATCCAGCCGTAGGTGGGGTGGGGGGTGGCTGTCTCAGACCCCATGAGTGCGGGACCCTCTCCTGTGCCTCCTTAGGACCCACCCCGGGGCAACGCTGCCCAACGCCACCTTCTGCCTCATCTCTGGCCGCCGCCCTGATGCCCTGCTCTTCCTCCAAGCCCTGCAGGTACAGCCCCGACTTGGGCATCCCCCATCCTCTGCCCCACTCCTGAGCTGGCTGAGGACCCTGGGCCCAGACCAATGGCAGGGGCGGTGAGCTGCCCACTCCTTTACTCTGGGACCCAGTGACGCCCGTGGTCACATTCCCCAAACTTCCACAAAACGTGCCCCCCTCCACCACCCCACAAAAAAACACCAAAACCTACTTTCCTCTCCTCTTTGCCCCTTGCCCCCAAAAGTAGCAGCTGCTGGCTTGGAGGTGGGAGGGGATGAGGATGTGCAGGGTGAGACGGGGCTCCCCAGTGACGCCCTTCCCTTCAGGCTGGCTGCATCCCCGTGCTTCTCAGTCCCCGCTGGGAGCTGCCCTTCTCTGAGGTTATCGACTGGACCAAGGCAGCCATTGTAGCTGATGAGAGGCTCTCGCTTCAGGTAGCTCAGGGCCCTGCCCATCGTTGGGGACCAGACCCAGGGCATGGGAGGGCTGGCCTCAGTCCTCATTCCTGCCCCCCAGCCATGTATGTTGATGAATTCGCCACCGTCCCAAGCCTCCCCTGTGGGGCTCCCCTAGAATGAGGCGGAAGCAAAGACTCCTGAGGGTTCAGGGGACTGAGCACTGGCTGGGACTCACGGGTCCTCTGTGACCCAGAGAGGATCCTGAGCCCCTTTCAACCTCAGTTTCCCCATCTGAACAATGAGTAAGCTAGACCAGATGATCTCCACTGGCCCAACTTCACTGGTCCATGAAGGTTTAAACACCCAATTTTAGGGAATCCTATAGAAAATCCAAAATCAGAGAGAGTTCTTTCATGGGACTTGGGTGAGACAACAAAATGCACAGTGATATTTCCATCTGAAGAAATTAAACTTGCCTGGCTCTGGAAAGCATACGTATAAGCCTGTCTCGAATCCCCTGAGACCCGAGAATGGTGTGGGACTGATAACAGTTGCTACCATTTATTGAGCCTTTACAGTGTGCCAGGCACATGACATTAAGTAAATCATATTATCTAATTTAATCTTCCTATCACCCTATGAGGGAGGTACTATTATCCCCATTTTACAGATGCAGAAACTGAGGCCCAGAGAGATTAAGTGGCTTGTCTACAGTCACACGGTTAACTCAACCCTTGTGACCCCTGAATTCTTGGTCATTATGTTACCTGGGACTTGGCCAAGGGTGGCGGCTGCAAACCCACTTGGAGAGCTGTGGGAAAGGAGCCTCCGATTCCCAGATCTCTGGCCCCAGTTTCTCCCCTCAGGGTCAGTCTGGGCTTTGCTTCCTTTTCTCCCTGGTGCCCCAGGTCCTGGCTGCCCTCCGGGAGCTGCCCCCTGCGCGGGTCCTCGCCCTGCGTCAGCAGACCCAGTTTCTGTGGGATGCCTATTTCTCCTCGGTGGAGAAGGTCGTCCACACCACTCTGGAGGTGAGGGGGCTGCCTGAAGGGGACCCTGCCCCTTGGCTCCTGCTCATCCTCGTCCCCTCTCCACACTTCTCTCCCTGGACACCTCACCTCTCTGGCTCCAGTGTTTCAGGGTGTCCCCTTCAAGAGGCTTCTGGGGAGAATCTGAGACTTGGCTGTGAGACCTCAGACAAATTTCTTCTCCAGTCTGGACCTCAGTTTCCCCATCTGTACAGGGGACAGATTTCAAATCATGTGCCAGCTCCAGGTGATCGGCCGTGGCTACCTGGAGCCCTGTGTCGGGAAGGATTCTGAGTCTGGATAGAGTGCCACCACCTGCCACCCCTGAACATCATCACAGAATGCTCCCTACTCGGGGTTCTGCATCGGAGCCGCTTTGTCCCCAGGGATATGATGATGCAGCTGCCACCCTCCCTAGAGCCTGAAGGGGGAGGTGTGGGGCTACACAGGTTCTCACCTCCTCGGTCCCCTCCCACAGCCACGCTGGCCACCCCCTCTGCACTGCGCCCTCTCTCATTTCAGATTATTCAGGACCGGATCTCTGGAGCCTCTGCTCACCCCTCACTGCTGTGGAACAGCCCCCCGGGGGCACTCCTGGCCCTGCCTACTTTTTCCACGAGTCCACAGGACTTCCCTTTCTACCACCTGCAACAGGGTATGCCCTGGGGAGGGACAACTTAAAGTCCCCTTATCAACTCTCCCCAAGTCTGCCCCAGCCCAGTCCAGAGCTCCACCAAGGCCCCCCTGAGCCCCCAGCATCTCTCCTGTCCCCCCACACCCCACCCCTGTCTCCCACTCAGGTCACTCTCCATGGGGTTCTGTCACCTTCTGTCCCCTCCCACCCTGATGGCCTGTGTCTCATCCCCCAGGCTCCCGCCCTGTGGGCAGGTTCAGCGCCCTGATCTGGGTGGGGGCCTCAGGCCAGCCCCCACTGAAGCTCATCCAGGCGGTGGCAGGCTCCCAGCACTGTGCCCAGGTCTGCCCCCCACCAGCTTGGGTCCTGGGATCCAGGGTGGGGGCGAAGGACAGGGCAGCGCCCTGACAACATCCAGTCCCCCAAGGATGGCCGCACGTTCTGGGGGGAGGCAGGGGGAGGATTTCCAAATGCTCTCGCTGCCTTCCTCTTTAAGTTTCAAGGTTCTTGTCCCTCTCCCCCAAGTGGAAATCAATGAGGCCACCTGAAAAGCAGAAGTCGCTTGGGAAGGCTAGAGAAGTCAACATTCTTTCATTCCCTCACTCACTCAATGATACATTAATTCACTCAGCAACCATTTTCTGAGTGCCAGGCCCTGGGCTTGATGCTGAGGATGTAGAGAAAAAGCAGGAAAGGATTCTGCCCCCCACCCCACATTCAGATTCAGTTAGCACTTCCTAGCACACAATTCATCAAATCTCACTTCCTGAGAAGGCAGATTGTCTCTAAGAAGTTGCCCATTTTGTCTAAGTTGTCTAGTTTGTTAGCACATATAGTTGTTCATAGTATCCTCTCATTATCTCGTTTCTGCAGGGTCAGTAGTTATGTCCCCCCTCCCATTTCTGATTTTATTTATTTGCATCCTCTCTCTTTTTTTGTCAGCCTAGCTAAGGGTCCGTCGATTTTATTGATTTTCTCAAAGAACTACTGGTTTTGCTGATTCTATTGTTTTCATGTTCTCAATTTCATTTACTTCTACTCTAATCTTTGTTATTTCTTTCCTTCTGTTTGCTTTGGGGTTAGCTTGCTGTTCTTTCTCTAGTTCCTCCGGTGAGCAGTTAATTCCTTGAATTTTGCTCTTTCTTCTTTTTAATATAGGCAGTTAGGGCAATAAACTTCCCTCTCAGACCTGCCTTTGTTGCATGCCATAGGTTTTGATATGTTGCGTTCTCATTTTCATTTACCTTGAGATGTTTACTGATTTCTCTTGTAATTTCATTGACCGTCTGGTTATTTAAGACTGTGTTGTTTAGCCTCCATATAGTTGTGAATTTACCAATCTTTCGCCTGTTATTGATTTCCAACTTCATTTCCTTATGATCTGAGAAAGTGTTTTATATAATTTCAATCTTTTTAAATTTATTGAGACCTGCTTTGTGACGCAACATGTGGTTTATACTGGAGAATGATCCATGAACACTTGAGAAAAACACATATCCTGCTGTTGCGAGGTGCAAAGTTCTGTAAATGTCTATTAGGTCTAGTTCATTTATCATATTTTTCAAAATCTGTTTCCTTATTGATCCTCCATCTATATATTCTATCCATTGACTACAACTATTATTGTAGAAGTGTCTACTTCTCCCTTCAGTGTTGTCAGTGTTTGCCTCATGTATTTTGGGACACTCTGGCTTGGTGCACAGATATTTAAGATTATTACATCTTCTTGATGAGTTGTCCCTTTTATTAATACATAGTGTCCTTCTTTGTCTCTTTTAATTGTTTAACATTTGAAGTCTAATTTGTCTGATATTAGTATAGCTTCACCTGCTCTTTTCTGATTGCTGTTTGCATGAAATATCTTTTTCCAACCTTTCACTTTCAACCTGTTTTTGTCCTTGGGTCTTAAGTGAGTCTCTTGTAGACAGCATATAGATGAGGCCTGTTTGTTTGTTTGTTTGTTTAAATCCATTCTGCTAGTCTATGTTTTTTGATTCAGGTGTTTAATCCATTAACCTTTAATGTTGTTATTGTAAAAGCAGTACTTTCTTCAACCATTTTTTTCTTTTGGATTGTATATATCATATCTTATTTTTTCTTTCTCTTTTTACCCTATTAGTAACCCTTACAGATAATCTTCATTTCTGCACTCTTCTCCAAACTTCTCTCTCCTTTCTTTTCCTATTTGCCTATAGTGCTCCTTTAGTATTTCTTGTAGAACAGGTCTCTTGTTCCTGAAAATGCTTCATGTCTGTTTGTCTGTAAATATTTTAAACTCTCCCTCATTTTTGAAGGACAGTTTTGCTGGATATAGAATTCTTGGTTGGCAGTTTTTCTCTTTCAGTATCTTAAATATATCATACCACTGCTTTCTCACCTCCATGGTGTCTGCCAAGAGATTCACACTTAGTCTTATCAAGCTTCCCTTATATGTGATGGATCACTTTTCTCTTACTGCTTTCAGAATTCTCTCTTTGTGTTTGACATTTGACAATTTGCTTAGTAAATGTCTTGGAGTAGGTCTATTTGGATCTGTTTGGAGTATGCTGCACTTCTTGGACCCATAATTTTATGTCTTTCATAAGAGTTGGGAAATTTTCAGTGATTATTTCCTCAGTGATTATTCTTTCTGCCCCCTTTTCCCTTCTCTTCCCCTTCTGGGACACCCATGACATGTATAATCATGTGCTTCATGTTGTCATTCAGTTCCCTGAGACCCTGCTCATATTTTTCCATTCTTTTCCCTATCTGTTCTTTTGTGTGTAGGATTTCAGATGTCCTGTCTTCTAGTTCACTAATCTTTCAAATCGTCTCTAGAGCATACTCATAGTGGAGGGAAGCAGCCAGCTCAGCCATGGTGCAGATGAGAGGCTTCAGAGACTGGGGATGTTTGAGTGGGTTGGGAATGATAAAGGAGTAGGAAGAAGAGAATGAAACCTTTGAGAGAAGATGGGGATGGGGAGGAAGGTCAGGGCCCCAGGCTGGGGGCTACCACAACTGACTCTCTTAAATTCTAATGCTACCTTCTTGTCACCTGAAGCCCATAAACTCATAAGGGGGTGGCAATAAAAGGACCTTGGATCCAACTAAGCCTCCTTCCTATATACACATATGCAACTGCTCTCCCATATTTCTTCTATCCAGAGAAAGACCACTCTGCACCCCCCTTTTCTGCCCCAGACCCCCACTTCAGAACCACCCTCTTTTCCTCCTAGATCTTGGTTCTCTGGAGCAGTGAGAGGCCACCACCACCCAAGAGGAAGTGGCCTGAGACAGCAGTGCCCTTGACAGTCATTGACGGGCACAGGAAGGTGAGGGGTGAGGAAGGTTGTAGAAAGGGTGGGCTCAACCCCTGAAAGCTGGGAACTGGGAAGGGCATACACAAGTTGCTTTGCTTGGACTGAGCCAAGGATGGACTTCAAGTTGGGCCTGAAGAAATCAGGCAGTGGATTTTGGCTGTGGGCCTAACGGAAATGATTCTTTTCCATCCCTGGCCTTTTTGAATTGCACGTCAAGAGAACTGGGGTTTTATGTAAAGAGGGAAGGAGAGGGGCACAGGTGTTGATGTCTCCTGGGAGTCTGAAGAAATGTAGATAGGATGGGGGGCAAATTTGGCCAGGGCTGGGGAGGGGTGGCTTCTGAGAACCTGGGTTGGTTTGAGCTACCTGTTTATAGTGTGGTCCTGGTGAAGCCACTTCACTCTCTGGACGTGTTTCTTTAATATGAGGGATGTTTGACAACCCCTCCCAGGCTGATGTGACCATCTAATGAGATATCAAAACCAATGCCCTATTTTTAGTGAAGGGGAAATCAAAGCCCAGAGAGGTAAAATATGTTGCCCAGGTCCCAGAGAGAGCTACCAGCAGGCTTGCTGTCATTCACTGCCTTCCACATCATTCTTTCAAGGGCTGCTGGTTAGCCGATATTCAGACATTGGCTGTGGGAGCATGGGAAGGGGTCCCACACCGAGTCGTCCTCACTTCCCTCCCACTGCAGGTCAGTGACCGCTTCTTCCCGTATAGCACCATCAACACCGAAGCCATCCTCAGCCTTGATGCCCACAGCAGTCTTTCCACAAATGAGGTGAGGGCAGGGCCCAAGAGGAGCTCTGTGAGGTGGAGACAGAGCCGGAGGGCTCTGGGCAGCTTCACAGATTACCAGAGCTGAGAAGACCAGAGATCATGATGTCCAGCTTCCTACTTTTGAAACCACCCCACCAAGTCAATCGGCCTCCTCATTAGAAAATCTGATAGAGGCTTCTACAGACTTTTAGACAGACTCTTCAGTGGCTCCCAGCTGGAAAGGTTTCCCTGAGCATCCCCCAAAGCTTTCATGCTACACTTCTAGCCAACAGAGTAAAGGCTCCCATTTCCTCCCTGCTGAGTCCTGCCCCGGGCAGATCCACCAGGCTGGCCTTGCCTCCACATCCCTGGATGTTCCTGGTGGTTGGAAAGGCCTTCCTCACACCTCACTCAAATCTCTCCCCAGGTAGACTTTGCCTTTGTGGTGTGGCAGAGCTTTCCGGAGCGGATGGTGGGCTTTCTGACGTGGAGCCACTTCTGGGACGAGGCCCGGGGCAGCTGGGGCTACACTGCTGAGAAGGTCAACGAGTTCTCCATTGTGCTCACCACAGCCGCCTTTTACCATAGGTACAGACGCCATCGCTGGTACAGGGATCGCAGGCCCAGAGAGCCCTCCCTGAACCGAACAGGGTGGCGTGGGCAGAACACAGCAGTCAGCCTAGAGCCCAAAGATCCAGGTTCAAGGCCCAGAACTGTCACTTCCCAGTTGCGTGCCCCTGGGCAAGACTCCTCACTCTCCTGAGCCTCAGTGTCCTTACCTGTAAGACAGGGTGTTTTCACCTCACAGGGCTGGTGTGATAAACAAATAAGAAAACCACAGGACATTCCTGGCACATAGATGTTCAACAAATGATAGCTAGTGTTGTTATTTTAAGACTTGCTGAACAGCGGGTATGGACAGTGTGTAGGTCAGTGTGGAGGGGTGGCAGGTGGGGGGTAAAGAGAATGGTCCTGACACTTTATAAATGTGTGTGTGTGATGGGTTGTGGCTTGTCCCAGACCCCCTGAAAGCTTCCCAAAGCACCCCAATCTTGGGTTAGGGACTGAATTCTGGAGGGCCCCTTGTACTCTTTAGAGGGGTTCCTCAAATATGTGTAACCAAATATGAGTAACCCAGACCCTCTTGTCGATTTACCCAGGAGTTCTGTAGGGAATTCTCTGTGGAGTGAAGACAGGCCCTAATGTCTGCAGCATGGGCCCCCATTGTTCTGTGAGGGGGTTGTGGGAAGCCAGGCTCACCTGGAGCAGCACTGGCCTGGCTAACCCCCATCATTCCTGATGCTGGCAGTTGGGGTGCCATGTGTGATGGCTCTGGAGCCAGCTGATGACCCCTCCATCTGGCTCTGCGCTCAAGTGATGCGGGCCCAAGGAGCCAGGGAGGGAGGGGCAGGAAATGCACCACTGGCTGCAGACAAGCCACAGGGCAGGACAGTGGAGAGCTGTTCCTACTGGGGATGGGCTCCAGGGTTCAGGGAGGGGAGCATGGAGAGTGGGTCACTGGGAGTCTGAGGTCAGGAGGCAGGAGAATGGGGTGTGGTGAATGATCTCAGCTGCAGCCTCTCCCTGTCTTCCCCCTCACCCAGTTATTATCACACCTTGTTCACCCACTACCTGCCCAAAGCTCTGAGGACCCTGGCAGATGAGGCACCCGCCTGTGTGGACGTCCTGATGAATTTCCTGGTAGCAACAGTAACCAAACTGCCCCCTATCAAGGTGCCCTATGGGAAGCAGCACCAGCAGGCCAGCCCTCCACCGGTGAGGGCAGAGGGGCCGGGGTGGCACCGGGAAGGCACTGGCTGGAGGAGGGAGAAGGGAGGGAGGATTCCTTCCCAATGTTAACCCAAATCCTTCCTGCTGTGTGGAAGTGGGGGCGGGGGAGTTCGCAAGGACAGAGAAGCCCTCCAACGCATTCCTGCTCTTCCTCCACTTAGGCGCCAGGGGAGCCGGAGCCGCAGCCCCCAGCCTGGAACTGCATCAACCGGATGGCGGAAGGCTTTGGCCATATGCCCCTGGTGTCCTCGCACCTCCGCTTGGACCCGGTGCTCTTCAAGGACCCGGTGTCCGTGTTGCGCAAGAAATATCGCAGCCTGGAGAAGCCCTAGGAGGAACAAGCGCCGACCCCAACCCTGCTCCTAGGGCGTGCAACACCCACCTGGGCTCTCAGCCCCTTCCTTTGAGACAGCTGGAGAACCAATCAGGGCAGATAGTTGGCCAAGATGACGTATCGCTCCTGGCCAATCACATCCATGGCGCCTACAGTGAGGGGGCGGGGGCGGGGGGCGGGGGCGGGGCCCCACTCTACCTTCGCACCGCGCAGGCTCTCTGCAGCAGTGTTTGCCTATACCGAATTCTTTGGCCTGGAGTACCCCTCTGCCTCTCCACTAAGCTAACATCTGCTTGCTTTTCAGACCCTCAGCTCCTCCAGGGAGTTGGCTTCCCCGCCCCCGGACGGGCTTGGTCTCTTCCTTTGTGCTCTCAGAGCCTAGGGCTTCCCGCAGTCCCAGCACTGTTCATGCTGTTTTGCAGTGTTTACACCTGCAGGCCCCAGGACTGACCCTGGAACCCCGGGAGGCAAGGTCCTGTCCTCTTCTCCTTGGCCTGGCAGGTGCACGACAGATAATTGACGAATAGATAGCTGGAACAGACATTTAATGGGCGTCTACTGCATGCCGTGTGAACAGGGCGTGCAGAGAGACAAAACTCTACCCTCCACGCCCCGGGATTCCCAGTCCGGGAGGAAAGTGGCCACCCACAGACATCTAGGTCGCCAGGCCCAATCCTTGCGCCCCGGTAAAGGAGCAAGGAAGCTCTAGGAGGAGAGTTTCGGGGCTTCCTTCCCCGCGGAGCGGAGGGCGGGGAGGAGAAAGGAGGATGGGAAGGCAGGTAGGCGGTTCCCCCCAATCCCGCCTAGAACCCCGGGTTCCGGCTTGACACCGCGCCCTGCATTACCGACCTTGACCGCAAGAGGTCAGCACCGCGCTCCCGCCTCCCCGAAAGAAAATGGAGTTTTAAACACCCACCGAGTCAGAAAGCCGGCAGGGGGAGTAGAGGGTGGGCGGTGTGTGCAGCCCCAGGTCTGAACCCTGAGGGGACGAATCTGAAAGGGCCCCACCCCTTTGGCCCTTACCCTTGGGACTCAATAATAAGGGGTCATTTCTGGGTGGATTAGTGGGAGTAGGGGCTGTCCTGATTGCTCTTGGAGGTGAGGGTGGAACGAGGGAGGGGGCCCTGGGTTCTCCCGGGTTCACCCACCTGGAACTGGAATTATCACCTCCGAAATAAAGCGCACGTCCCGGCCCCCTCACGCTCAGGCTATAAATACCCTTGCAGCAGCTGCGCGTGGGAGGCGGGCTTGGGCGCGGGGTGCTTCCAGAGGGGAGGGGGTGGTGGGTCCGGTCCAGACCCAGGGTGTCGGGTGTGTTCCCGCTTGGAAGGCCTCACAACTTTGGAAACTCTCCTGACTAGCTCCTGGCAGGAACATGCCGTTCCCAAAGGCCTCTCCAAGGCTTCCCTCTGCCATCCTCCAGGTTGACCTCTGCCCCAGGATGACCCGAGTCCTCCCTGGAGTGGGTCACAGCTGTAGAACACAGAGGTCTCTCCCTTGGGAGGCCTGGGGCTGTGAGATGTTTGGGGTGGAGGGGGCTTGGGAGCTAAATGGAAGGGAGGAGGGAGCAGGCTGGCGCCGAGGTGAGAACAGGTGAGGGTGGGTGAGGACGCACACAGCTGCAGCCCAGGCAGGCTTCCCACGGTGGCGAGGGCTCTGAGGGCCAGGCCCAGCCAGGGGAAAGAGGCACGTTTCCCCTCCCCAACGGTGCAGCTGCAGCACCCTAGCCACTGACCTGCCAAGACCGGCCTTGACCACGGGGAGGGCACTTTCAGACTTTGAACTCACACTGTACCAACATGCAGCCCAGAGCAGATCCCCAGCCTCTGCTATGGGGGGATGCCTCGGGAATGAGGCAGAAATCCCAGACCTGCCTCACACTGGCTGTGTGACTTCAGGCAAGCAACTCAACCCCTCTGAGCCTATTTTCTCATCTGCCAAAATGGGAAACAGTAATGACTCTCTCTTGAAGGGGGTGTAGGACTTGGCACTCAGCAAAGCCCAGGACCCTAGGGCCTGCCATGGCTGGGGGTGGAGGAGTTGGTTTGATTCCCCTGAGATTGAGTAGATAGGTGCATGGCCCCCAGCAGTACCTCCCACACTTCAAGGCCACCGCTAATGACTTCTTGGCCAACTGGGAGTGGAAGGGGGGGTTTTGATGAACCCACTGACCTAGATCTCCGGCAGCCCCAGATGACATGCTGGAAAGGCACAAAGATGGGAAAGCAGAGATGCAGGGGGTTAAGAGTGACCCACACCCCACTCCCTGCTGTGAGTCAGGGCAGTCAAGAGGAATTGAGCGCTGCCCCCAGGGAGGCTGAGGCGCCCACCTAGCCTGGACCTTCAGTGAGTCAGCCTCAAGCCCCCAAGTTCCGTGTTTCCTGGATGACAGAAATGACCAGCACATGTCAGTAACCACCAGGCACTTCACATACATTGGCTCTAATCCTCACAACAACCCAGTGAAGCGGGTGTTACCATTCTCACTCTACAAATAAGAATGAGGCACCGAGGCCCACTCGCTTATAATGGCAGAGACAGACTTTTAGACCCAGGGCTCCCTGATGACGGGGCATGTTGCCTCTTTGAGACTGGGGGCAGGTCCCCTGGCCCTTAGCTCCCTAATTCAGGAGTCTCTGCACACAAACCCCAGGAAGCCAGTGTCTCCTCTCCCAGTTGGCCCAGGGCCCCCTCTTTGTCCTTGTCCCCAGACTCTGACCAGGTCAGGCCACACTGGCAGCAGAGCTGACCCAGTCATATCTGTTCAGGCTCCCCCATACCCTGGGACAGCACCAAGGCAGGAGGAGTAGCCCAGGAGCCATGAGGCTGTTAGGGAAGCCCCGGTTGAAATCTCTGCCCCACCTCTCATCACCTGTGTCACAGCTGCCTGCGCTGGGGGAATGAGGAAGGAGTAAACCCTGCCAGAGAGAAACGTCCTTAACTAGTAAGAAGCTTCCCCCCTCCAGGAAAGGGAAAAACCCTGGGCTCACAGCTGATATGACTAAGGCACAGCCAAGCCTCAGGTGCCCCCTAGCTCCCTGTCTCAGAGAGGCTCTTACGAGAGGGCAGGGTCTTCACAACTCCCCAACCCCTGTAGCCCCCTCAGACTATACTGTTAGGTGGAGGGAGGGGCTCTGTCCCAGGGATTCTGTACAGATACATAAGGCAAAGGCTGGACAGGCTGAAAATGAGAAACAAGGCAGGGAGACTAGAGGATGTTGAGGCCTGCCTCCCCTTCTATCCTCCAGCCCTGTGCCTCGTTGCCCTGCCCACTGGTGGTGGTGGGATGGCTTTAACTGAGGATTAGATCCAAACCCAGCCCTGCCAAGATCAGACTCAGGAGCTGGGGGAGCAGGGTCACACTGATTTTATAACTACCACGCCTCCACCCTAGGGAAGGCTATAGTCAGACAGGGAGGCAGAGGAAGAGCCCTGTTCCTAGAGTGAGTCAAGGCTTTTCCATACTGAACATGGAGCAGAGGTGAGCAGGGGGACCTGCTTTATAGAATGGCCAGGGGAGGCAGAGTCCTGGCTGGGCCTGGGGGACCTTTGGCCCTACCACCTGCAAGTCCTGCCCTTGCCCCAGTTGGTGCCTGTCCACATTCAGTCTGAGGGGCCTTGGCACTCCTGACAGTCCTTCATGTCTTCAGAATAGTCCTCTATTTGGATGGTCATGGTGTGGAAGTGGAACTTCCCCTGCAGCCGAGCACTGGCCGCCTTCAGCACAGCCTGGGCGTCTGCGTTCTGAGCTGGAGACCGGAAGGAGACACCAGGGAAGGCTTACTCACTCTTGGTCCCTCGGGAGCCATCCAGGAGCCCAAGTCTCATTCCCTCCTCCAGCAGAACAGGATAGGGAACCACGGACATCAAGAAACCCCCAGACTCCACTCCTGTATCAGGCAACCCTCCAGCCCCATACTGGTAAAACCCTGAAAGGGCAGGAAAAGCACTGGCCTTGAGCCCAGGGATCTGCCTTCCTCTGCCACTTCTTGGCTGTAAGAGCTTGAGCAAGTGATTGTACCCCACCCCTACCCCCAGCCTCAGTTTGTTCATCTATCATTGGGAAAGTGATGATCAAATGAAAGCATTCATGTAAAGTACTCGGGGCCAGTTCCATAAACAGGCACCGGAAGCACCCAACCAGGATGTCCCCAGTCCTTTGGCTGCCCCTCTCCCTCAGCCCACCCTAAGTGTCCCCAACCACTCACCGATGGCAATGTGGACAGACAGCACTGGCTGGGTCACGGTCAGCGCCCAGATGTGCAGGCTATGCAAGGCCTCCACCCCCTCCACCGACAGAAGCAGATCCCGCACAGCTGTGAAGTCCACACCCTTGGGGGTTCCTAAGGACACAGGGCCAGGGGCTGAAAGGAAACTGCCTCTCCCATCCATCCCCATCTGAGCTGAGCTGATGTTGCCCCCGTCACCCAAACTCTCCATCCTATCACCCTGTTTTAATTTCCTTCCTACTTCACATTGCCTGAAATTATCCTATTTGTTCATTTGTTTATTTGTCTCCTGCTCTATAATGAACACTCCACGAGAGCAGAGCAGCCTGTTTTATTTACCATGTATCCCTGCACAGTGCCTGGCCCATCGTAGATGCTCAATGACTACTATTTGAATGGAAGGGAGAAAAGAAGGAAAAAAGGGAACCTGAGAATCTCTGTACCCATGTGAGTTACCATTATCATCACCACTGCTCTTAACTGGGCCAGATTCTTAGAGAAAAAGTGCCAACCTGCAGGTGGTGCTCCTGCTGGCCCCAGACCAGCACCAAACTCTAGACTGACCCTAATCACAGCGACCCAAGACCTTGAGCATAAGAAAGCCCAGGTGAGTGAGTGTGGTAATTCAGGGCAGAAAATTCTCCACTTCTGGGTGGGCAACCCCTTCAAGTGTCCTCCAGAGGCAGGGGTGCGGTCCCTGAGATACTGCAGACGAGGTCTGAGCTGGGAGTGGATTCGATTAGGTAGCTTTGTCGCAAACTGACTGTCTCTAACTGAGCCTGAGTCTTGCTCCCCTGCTGATGCATTGGGATCCTCACTGTAGCCCACCCCCACCCCACCCCAACACACACCCTAAGCTGAGGATGATTAGAGTTGGAGGCCAAGTGCAAAAAGAGAGTCCCAAGCCCCAATTACCTTCCATTAGCACCAGGATCACGTCTCTCAGGATGGTCAAGGTCGTCCCCAGGACCAGGATGGAGAAGAGGAAAGTGCAGATGGGGTCTATATACTTGTACTCTGGCTACAGGAGAAGGAGAAGGCAGAGCCAGGGTTCACCATCCAACACCTCAGCTTCCCTTTGCCCTTCCCACCCAGCACTGTGGCAAGGAGAGGGGCTCTTTCTGCAGGGTGGGCATGAGTCTCTTTCTGGTCCTGCCCCCCAGTTTTCTACCCTTTATTCCACATCATGAAGAGGAGGTCGGGCAGACCAGAGTTGCGGATAAAGCCCAGTCCCTTCCCACTCCTCCTTGCCCAAGGTGCTGAGACAGACATAGACAGAGCTGAAGGCAACCTTAGATGCCATCTGGTCCAACAGCCACTTTATACGTGGAGAAACTGAGGCTCAAGGAGAAGTGACTCATTCAACATCACATGGCTAGCATGGGAAGGGGCCAGGCTTCAAACTCAGGCCTAACTCCAATACCAGGTTCTTTCAACTACACCACACTGCCTCTACATGATGGGCTTCAGCACCACACAGTCTGGGGTTTGAACGTGACTCAACAACCTACCAGCTGTAAGATGCCGAGCAAGTCACTGAACCTTTCTGAGCTGCAGGAAAGGTTCACCAGCACCTACCCTTCGGGGCTGTTGTGAAAATTAGGACTTGGTAGGTGTTGGATAAATGCTAGTTCCTTCTCTCACCCCACTCTTTTGCCCAGAGCTGGGAGGGAGCTAGAATGTGGGAAGGGCCCTGGGCAGACAAGAGCCCCTAGATGATCTACACTCCCCCGCCCCCTAGCCCAACCCCCCACGGCCCCCAACTCTGACCTTGAAATATAAAATATAGGCTGCCACCAGGACACCCAAGCTCTGCAGAAAGTCCCCAATCACATGGATAAAGGCAGCTCTGACACTGGGGTTCTCCTGCTGCTGGCTGGTGTCATGGCTGTGCCCGTCGTGGCTGTGCCCGTGGTGGCCAGACTGATGAAGCGTCAACCCCATTCTACAGAAGCGGAGACAAAGACAAAGCGAGTGGTTCACTGAGGTGACAGACAGAGGCTTCAACTTAGCCAGACAGAGGCCATCAAGAGGCCCAAATGCCCTCCCCACTGACTCCATGCACTCCCTTTGGTCACGTGAGGGGCCCGGTCCATGTGGCCTTGGTTCAAAGTGCCACAGAAGAGAGGGCTCAGCTCCAGTGCCAGGAGGAGTCTTGACACAACAATACCCCAAGGCCACATCTTAAAGCAAAAGGGCCCCATGAAGGTCATCTACTTTACCCGCCACGCCACGCCACGGATGGGGAAACCGAGGCCTAGAGAGGGGAAGGGCCTGCCCAAGACTCCCAAGCAAGGGGGAGAAGGAGCCCAAATGAGGTACCCATGCTCTCCACACCTCTCGCTCAGACCAAGTTCAGACACTTCACCTTGAAAGGACACGGATTCTGTTCTGCCCCCAGGGATGTCTGCTGCTGCAGGGACTAGACTTATCCCTTCCCCCATCAGATAAAAAGCCTCCAAGGTTATTCACTGACATGTGTGGGAGTGGGAGTGGGGTGTGGTGTGGAATGTGAGGTTGATGCTGCCCCAGATTTGCAGTTCCAGGTGGCCTTGGCCTAGGCCTCAGGCAGGACCCAGGTGTTTCAGGTGCCAGCACTCAGAGCACTGGGGAAATTCTGCCCTGCAGCCTCTGCTGGACTGGGCATGGCCTCCTTCCACCGAAACTGGGCTCGAGAGTGTGTGTATATGGGAAGTGGCCATACTCACATGATGTTCACGGCCACTGCGCAGCCGGACGTGATCAGCATGGTGCCCCCCTTGATCTCATATTCCCCAGAGACCAGCCGCTCCGCTGCCAGGTACACCAACACCCCAGTCACGACCCAGATGGACAGCACAGAGAGTAGGGCTCCCAGGATCTCTGAGGAGGAACCCAAACCCCAGCAGCAATCTCAGCATGGGGCCCTAGGGTGAGGGGGACCTCCCCTCCTTGGTCCCCTTGCCCCAGATTGCCAGGCCAATAATTGGGCTCTGTTCAGGGTATGGTTGGCATGGCTGCACCTTACCCACCACCCAAATACCAGAGCTAGAAGGGGCATAAGTCATCTGAGTCAACGTTTTTGTTTTACATGGAAAGAAACTGTACTATTAAAATATATACCCAATGCTCAACTGGCAAACTGAGGCTTCTGAGGACAGGCTGGATCATCTCCCATCAAGAGGAAAATGACAGGGCAGCCCAGAAGCGTAAAGAGGGTTTAAAGCCTGTATCTTCCAGAAGGCTTTCTTGGCCTTCCCTCTCCCCCTCCCCACTGAGCTGCTCCATGGAGTTAGGTGCAGGTTAATGGCAGTCATTTTGCTACTGAATTTGGTCCCTGAATTTCTTAGGAAAATGACCTCCTTCCCTGCAGCCTGGGAAGTTCCCAGATGACTGGGACCAGGGCTACCCCATCAGACTGGAAGCTCCAAGAGGCATCCAAGGCATCCAAGGCCACCCAAGGCACCCTCCCTGCCCATTCAAGGCTTCAACCATTGCAGCCCTCTAAGAACCCCTGTCCTGACCCCCCTTCCCCCAACTCCATCTCTTTCCTGACCAGGGCCCTCACCAGCTCGCTGCCAGCCGAAGTTCATGGTCTTGGTGGCCGGCCGGGAGGACATCCAGAGGGAGAAGAGGCTGATGAGCATGCTGGCAAAGTCAGTGAGCAGGTGGGCTGCATCGGTCATGACCGCCAAGCTATGTGCCAGGTATCCACCTGCCGGGGCAGAGCCGGGAAGGTGGAGGTTCCTCATCAGCTCCCCAAGGAGCCAACTCCCCAGACTGTGTGTACAGTGAGGAGACCAGTGTTTCTAGAGACAAACAACTGGGTTCAAGACACTTCCACCCACTCAGCTGTGTAACTGTGGGCAAATGACTTACTCTCTGGTCCTCAACTTCCACATGCATGAAATGGGGATAACAACATCTACTTAGAGCATGAATGCAAAAATCAAATTCAAATAGATGCGGGAAGGCATAGTAGGTACTCAGCAAATGCTCTCTCCTTATAGACATTTGGGTCTTCCCTTACCTACTAACTGAGTGAATGTTGGGCAAGTTACTTAAATTCAGTATGCCTTGGTTTCCCCTTCTGTAAAATAAGGAGATTAACAGCACCCGTAGGACAGCACAGATTGTTGTGAGTGATTATGTATATGTAAAGGGCTTAGCAAAAATGGGGTATCAGTGTTAATATTCCTGGGAACATCCATGAGAAAAGCCTTTTGGATCATCCAGACTGTCCATCCTGTGACTTCCGTTAATCAGTCCAGACTTACTTACCAATGACTTCCCCAATCATGAACACCAGGCAGATGGCAGAGGCCAAATAGAGCTGGCGCCGGGCCCGCTCCTTCTTGGGGTCTTGGAGAGTATCAGGAGCCCTCTGGGCATGGCAATAATGATTGCTGTGGGCAGCCAGCTCAATGGCTGGCAAGTCCAGGACAGGCTGCGGCAGAGGTATCCAGCCAGCTCCATCCTGCCACAGAGATCCCATGTATGACCTGGCGGGAGAGGAAGGAAAAGGACTCAGCTCTGAGATGAGGCAAGAAGGGCTGACTCTGGCCTCACTTTGTTGTGGGGCCTTGGCGTTCCCAATGTGGCCAATGGGGACGATGTCTACAGACATTCCAAGCTTTGACAGTCCCTGAGGAGTGACAAGAAAGTGAGAAGCCCATGTTCCCTGAGGGCTCGGGAGATGGGATGAGCAGTCCAGGAGTTTGGGAGCTTTGGCTCGGGATGTTGCCTCCTCCCCCAACCCTTCCAGGGCCTGGAGGAGGAAGCCTTGGGAATTGGCCAAGGGGCGGGGCGGGGCGGTTCAGCGGAACGCAGAGAAGGAGCAGAACTCAGGATCGGGGAGGACAGACCCCCTCCCTTTCCTCCTCCTACCTGCACTTGGGGACAGAGGGCCTCCCCAGGGCGGGGCTCCCAGGGGCAAAGTGCTGTGCCCAGCGCGCGGCTGCGGGCAGGAGTCAGTATCAACGCTCGGCCCCAAGGGAAGGATGATTCCCCCAGCCCAAGATCGATTCCGCCTTTCTCCCACCTCGCCCCAGTCCTCTGGCGCGGCCCCAATTCAAGCCGCCGCTAAAACCGTCCACCGCCAGGATGGCAGACGAGGAGGTTCGTCCGATGCCGCTCAAACTGTCGCCCCTTCCCATGCTCTCGCCTTACCGGGCTCCGTGCCTGGCGTCCAACAGATGTTCTTTCTCCGTGGCCTCCATGCGGCCCCGCGCGCCGGCCGCCCCGCCGAGTGCGCCTTCGAAGTTGCGCGCCGGCTGGTCCGCGGCGCTCGCGCTCCTGCGCGGGAAGGAGTCCCCGCGCCGGCCGGCTGACCCCTCTCTTGCTCCCGCCGCCCCTGCCCGTGCGCCCCGCGGCTGCTCGCTCCGCCGCGCGCCTACTCGGGTCCCTGCCGCTCCGGGGCCGCCGCTGCACAGCTGCTGCTCCGGCTCCGCGCGCCCAGCGCTCCCACCTCTCGGTCCCGCCGGATGCGCCCGGCGCTCGCCCCGCGCCCCGCCGGCTTTATCCCGCCCGGGCCACCTCGTGTGAAGCGGGCCGCCGCACGTCGTGTGCAAAAGCCCGCGGGGAAGGGGGAGGGAGGTGACCGGCTGCAAAGGGTGCCCGGACGCTGCCCCCGATGAGCCCGTGGGGCCCGATGAGCCGACCTGGCCTGCCGACGGATGCCTAACCGCCCTCGCCTGGCTCTACCGCTCGGGGATTCTGAGTCAAGACTGAGCGAGGGCTGGGCCCATCGAAAAGTTCTCGGACCTTGGTTTGTAGGAACCCGCAAATGCCCTGAGGGGATCCTCCTCGCTTCAGCATACGGGCTCCTGAAGCTGGGGTTGCATACCGCCGCCCCCCCACCCCCCCCCCTGCCTGGAGACTCCTGAGGACTTGATGGGTTTTTCCCTCAGCTTAAAGGCTGATCAAGGCTTGCTCACGTTTCCCTTCTAGGGCTAGAGACTCCCGAGGTCTACTTTGTTCCTCCTCCCAGACTAGGAGACTCCTGAGGGCCATGGAATGCTCTCGCCCCAGGCTGGAGGCATCAGCACTCCATAGGGCTAGTCCCTGAGGCAGTTCCTCCTCTCCTGTACTCCCGCATCAGAATCTGGAGTGGCTGCCTTTATCTATACCCTGCAGCACTTCATCAGGAGTTGGCCTCTGGGCATAACTGACACCACCACCACCACCCCTTCCCCACCCAGCAGCAGCTCACAGAAGGTGCTGTGCAGATCAGGGCTTGGGGGATCAGGGCGTGGGGACAGCCGGAGGTGGCACCTGGAGAAGCCAGCACGCCCTCCTTGGTGGCTTGGTGCCCCACCCACTTGAAGCAGCATCCTCCTAAGGCGGTTCTGGAAGTCAGGGGCCTGTGGTCCCCATGCTGGACTCTGACAGGTGCTCTCTGTGTAGAATGGCTGGTAGCCTCCCTGGCGCCATCATCCCCTGCCTCCTTGGTCGCCAGAGTCATGGGTTGGAGGGTATGGCCCTGCGGAGAGAGGAGAATCTGGGGTTCAAGCCTCTTGCCCACACCACTAGGAACAGGAAGAGATTCCTTCAGATCGTCTCCCCACAGGAGTCATCTTCTTAGGAGATAAGGTGCTAGGAGCAGGGGGGTGTGGGATATTGCATGCCTGCTCCAGTTGGGTCCCCACTGAGTGCCTTTCCACTTCTTCAGGATTCTGGGTATGGAAACCTTTACCGGGCTCCCTGGTTTTCTTAAAGGTACAGTCTAAGAAGGAGCAGACTCAGGCACCACCTGGAGAAGGTGGTAAAATGCCGGTTGCAGGTCCCTGCAGCAGACCAACGGAATCAGAATCTCTGGGTGTGGAACCTGGAAGTTTGCCTATTTACAAGATTCCTAGGGGATTTTCTACACAGTAAAGTTCAAGGCCTCTGCATAAGCTCTTGCAGGGTGTCTCAGATATGTGCTCATCTCTCTCCACTAGACTATAAGCAATTTGAGGGCAGGGATATATCTTGTACTTCTATTACACTTTAGCTCTGCCCTGCGCACCTACTAGGCATTTAATTAAATACCTGTGAATTGGATTGGAATAAAAAGTAGACAAACACAGGGCAGGTCATTTAATCAGAGTAAGTGAGGTAGACACTGCCCACAGGAGTTTCTTGCTGGGTGAACTCAGTTGTGTTGTAGTTTCAAACTGCCCTAGGCTCGGATTCTTGTCTTATAAGCTCTTTGAGGGCAAAATATTTATGCTTTATAGAAGTATGTCCGTCTTCCCTTAACACAAGGCACATTGTAAATTCTTAGAAAATGCATGTTTTAAATTGGATCCAGCTACATATATTCACTTTATAAAAACATTTATTACAAATTTTCCTTTAAATTAATACTTTCCCAAGATGCATTTTAATTGATTGCAAGATTAATCAAGACTTCAAGATACTGAAAAATGCCAGGTCTACTTGTATTATATACTTGGCCCCTTCAGCAATGTCCAGGAGGTCCTATGCAGAATGACCTAGAAGTTCCCAGACCTCAGCATCATCTGACGAATTTCATTTAAGAATGTAGATTCCCATGTTCCATAACCAGAGTCTGATTCAGTAGGTCTGGGGTGGGCCTGAGAATCTGAATTTTAAAAACCCTGTCTGTGATTGATACTATTGTGGAATTATTGGTGATTTTTTATGGTATATTGGTTATGATTTTTAAAAGTACCCTTAGCGTAAGTATTGAAGGATGAAATTATATATATATATATATATGTCTGGGATTTGCCTTAAAATTATTATCCCAGTGCAGGGAGTGGGTAAGGGTATAGAAGAAACAAGATGGGTAGTGTATCAAGAATTGTTGAAATGGAGTGATGGGTCCATAGGGATACATTATACTATTCTTCCTACTTTTCAATATGTTTACAGTTTTCTAGAATTAAAAGTTTGGGGTGGGATGGGGAATAAACCTTCTTGGCAATTCTCATGCAATAGCCAGTGGAACAGTTGACAAGATTCATTGGAATAATGCCTTTGAAACCAGTTTCCTCTCTTACAGCATGATCTTCGAGAAAGGTCCTGGATCAAGAACGAATTTTACCGCCCTTACATGTTCTGGTTTGCAAGGACAGGAAGAGATACACTTCTTTGCAATTGACAGATATCTTCCTAGAATATAAGCTTTGACTACAGAGCCTTGACTGCCTTCTCTTCTCTTGCAGATAAGTGGCAAGCTGTCGGGCTGACACGCTTATTTCCCATGTAATCAATAACCTGAGAATTAATCCGGAGACAGGATATGTACAAGTCAAAATACCGATTCTTTTTTTTTTTTTTTAATGCACAGGTCTGACATGCTGTTAGTTCCCAGTAAGTACCAACTGTTATTATGTTTACTATTATGACTACTACTTTATTATTTATGCACCAATTTTACCAAAATGGTGCCATGACATCCTGTGACTTTTCTCAGCAAGGCTGCAAACATCTTCCATCATAATCAGTACAGATTTATGATTTCACTAAGAGGCAGAGCTTCCTTTCTTGGACAATGTACCATACTTTATATGTTCAATCCCTTGTTGGACACTGAAGTTGTGTCCCACTTTTTCACTCCTATAAACCATCCTTGTGGATTTGCACAGTTATCTTCCTGAAGAGGCCAGCTTAAACTGTTTTATGCATATACTTTTTGCATGCAGATTGCATAAGGAAACTTTGAAAGGACCAGTGAAACCCAGGAAAGGCAGGGGGCAGCAGAAGCAAGTCCAGAGAACTGCCAGGGACTGAGGGTCGCCACACAGGCCTGAGACCCAGAGCCATCCGTCTCCTGTGAAGTGGATCTCATTTGCTGCTTTAGGGTCGTGAGCAACATTCAGCTGGGTGTAGATGACAGGACTGTGCACTTAGACACACCCAGCCTCCATCCTGCCACTCTCCACTCACCAGGTAGCCCTGAACAAGCACCTGCCTCCCTCTCAGCCTCAGTTTGCCCATCTGTAATGTGGACTGATACGGGGATGTGTGCCCTGGGGAAAGAGGGACTGGCCTCAGCTTGGGCACGCCCCAAACTGGAGACTGGTGGGTTGCAGAGGCTTTCTGTGGGGTCAGAGGGAGGAGGGAGCTCCATGGTCTCTGTGGAGGCACAGGGCCAACCAAGCCTGTAGAGAGACATAGCCGAGGAGGGAGGGAGAACTCTTTGGGGGTCAGCAGGTAAGATGAGGCAGGTGATGGCCACAGATGGTCTGAAACAGACTCCTCTGTTCTGCCTGGCTTTGACCGTGAGGGTGTGCAGGCCTCACTCTGTTCCGACTTGTCTGGTGTCTTTTTATTTTTATTTTTTAAATTGTGGTAACATATATACAACATAAAATTTCCCATCTAAACCACTTTCAAATATACAGTTCATTGGTATTGATTGCGTTCACAATGTTATGCTACCATCACCACCATCCATTACCAAAACTTTACCATCACCCTCAACAGAAACTCTGTATACCATTAAGCACTAACTCTCCACTCCCTGCCCCCCACCCCTGCTAACCGGTAATTACTTTGTCTCTATGAATTTGCATATCTAAGTATTTCATATTATTAAAATTATACACTATTTGTCCTTTTGTGTCCGGCTTATTTCACTCAGCACAATGTCTTCAAGGTTAACCCATGTTGTCGATGTATCAGAACCCCATTCATTTTTTTTGGCTGGGTAATATTCCATTGTCTGGTTATACCACGTTTTGTTTATCCATTCATCTATTGATGGATACTAGTTTTGCTTCCACCTTTTGACTATTGTGAATAATGCTACTCTGAACATTGGTATACAAATATCTGTCCGAGTCCCTGCTTTCAGTTCTTTTGGATATATGCCTAGACGTGGCATTACTGGGTAAGATGGTAACTCTAAACTTAACTGTCTGAGGAACCGCCAAACTGTTTTCCATAGTGGCTGCACCATTTTACATTCCCACCACCCATATGAGGGTTCAATTTTTAAAATACTAGCATTCCAGTGGATGTGAGGTGGTTTCCTCTGGGACCCTTTCGGACCAAATGATGTAGACTAGAAGTGCTGGGGAGTTAACACTCTGGGAGACAAACTTCAACCCTGAGAGACAGGAACTGAGAAGTTGCTGGCAGACAAATTTCTCTCCCCTCTTCCCTCCGATGAACTGTTCCGAAGCACAGTGTGTTCTTTATGGCCCACTGAAAACATCTCACATGACTGACCAGCCAGCCATGTCTCTTGTGAAGCTGCAGTCAGTGCAGTCACGTGACATCTTGTATTTGCTTCTCTCCTCTCTGGCCTGGCTGCCATTCGCCTGCACTCAGGTGGCCCTGGGATTGTACCTCCCACTAAAGCGTTTACGCATTATTAGCATTTAAGCTTTGCCTCAGGCTCTGGGCAGGGATATGCTAGTTGATCCTGTCTTTTTGACGATCACCTCAGGGCAGGTTTTCTGTGGTTCTCACACTGGTTTAATAAACCCCTGGTGGGGATATAAGCCTTGCCTTACGATTGCTACTAACTTCCTACCAGGTTTTCTGTCCATCCACTCTGAACGCTTCCTCTCCAGAAAAAAAAAGAGGCTGAATGAAACCCCAGATCCTTTAATAATAGCAAGAAGACAGTGCAGTGCGTTTATTAAAACAACCTATAACACAAACTCGGTAACCACCCAAACATCAGGGACAGGCATTGAAATACAGTACATCATCCCTTTCTAGGCCTGTGAGTGCCACCCAGCCCTGCCACCAAGGAAAGGAAGCTGGCAGTTACATCAACCCGGCTTCCTTCCCCTCTTCCTAACAATTGCCAGTCACATGATGACCAGGCATTATCATACAAAAGTTCCTTTACAAAAAGCACCAAATTGACATACATATACAAGTATATACAAAAATCACGTCTTAAAAATATACAAAATATTCCATTTTGCATCAACGTAGAAAAGTGTCCTGTGTGGTTGTTTCAAGCATGTTTCCAATTCTGGGTCAGTGGCCCCTGGACACAGCCGTGGGGTCCTCTTCTAGTCCTTGCTTTCTGAGCAGAGGGAAGACACACCTCTCCATGGCCCCTCCAGGGGCCCCGGTTCCCCCCACCCAAGGCCTGTCACCAAGGCAGCTGGGCCCATCCCCACCCTCCCCAGGCTCTCTGCATCTAGACAGTCTGTCACTCATCCAGCTCCTTACTACTGTCCTGCAATAAAAAGAAACAGACACAAGGTGAGACAGGAAGATTCAGGGTTTACCAGGCTGCAGTGAAAAATAAAAGCGGCAAACTCCAATTCTTGTCTGATCTCTTCCTTTTTAAACCAAAATAGATGCAGTTTCCGAGCCACTATGGATTGCATATCGAAGGCCAAACTCCAAAAGACTACTCTATATTCTTCAGCTGGATTGGAATTTAGCTACAGTAACTATGGCCTGAAAAATTATAACATTAGCAAATATATAGTCTTCCCAGTGTGCCACTGTGTTAGGTGATCTATGAGCATTGTCTAGTTCACTCCCCACCACAACCCCATGAGCTCAATGCAACGTTATGCCCTCAGGCACAGGTGAGTGGCCTGAGACTCAGAGACGTTACCAGCTGTTTTGGTAGAGCTAAGATTCAGAACCCTGGTTCTTAACCACTCTGCCAGGTTGGCAACCTCAGATGCCTACATTGCTCTCCATTTAGGAAGGTCATTCGGAGTTAAAATGGGAATCTTTTTGTTATGAATGGTTTGATCGTCCCCACCCCCATCCAGGGTAAAGGGGACAGGACTTTACCCTTAACCTATGCAACACCCCCAGTGTCTGGCACAGCTTTACTCACAGCAGCTATTTCACATTGTGGAATGAAGGAAAGAATGAACAAAGGGGTGAAGGAAGGTAGATGGATGTCTTACCGTCTTCCTTCCCCTCCATGGACTCGTCCTCTTCCTGATCTTCTCCCTCTTCTTCAATGAAGTCTTCCTCTTCCTCTTCTGTGTGTGACAAAGAATGATTGTGTTAGGATGGGGCTGGTGTTTCAGAGTGGCTGCTGGAAGGGAACCAGGCTGGAGAGAGCACTGATCTCAACCAAGTCCCATGCCCAGTCAGACAGAGGCAGCGGTGGCTGGGAGGTGAGGGGCTTGCCAAACCCGAGCTGCACAGAGAAAACAAGCCCCCGAGGGTCTGCCTCCTCACCCCCCTGCCTGCTTGTTCCTTCCCTCGCCCTTGTAACCGAGAGTTAGAAGTTAAGGCATGATTTTCATTACTGAATCATTATATAGATATTCCTTTTTACTTTTTGGTATATTATAGTAGACAGAGGGAAATACCTGAAACCTGAGCTTAATCCAGCTGCCTTGATCTCTGATAATGATTGTATAGCCTTTATCTTGTGCCCTTGTGATTGCAAAAACTTCATGACTAACCTTCACTTGTACCCATTTATCTGGGTTTTTGACTTGAGAGTCTTGTGATCACTAAAGACAAACCCTAATGTTTGTTAATGAAGGGTCTTGGGTCAGCCCAGAACTAACCCACCCCAGATCCAAAGTTATCTTGATAACCCAAGCTGGATCTAACCAAAATGGGCCCGCCTGACATGCTCAATAGCCTAAGCTTGAACCTACAAGTCACCTATACTGCATTATAATACTAAAAGTCACATCCATCATCATATTAAGATCACCATTTTCTTACATACATTCTGTGACTAAGCATGTAATCAATCTGCACATGCTCAAAAATTAAATCACTTCTAATTACATCATCTGGGGCCACTGTGCTCATTATCCTAAAACCTACCCATCTTTTGATACCATAAAACTATTAAAATTACTGCAGTTAGGGGAGACAGATTTTGGGCCTCTAGGCCATCTGCTCTCCTGGTTCATGCCTAGCAATAAAACTCTTTCTCTCTTTGAAACCCCGGTGTCTCAGGAATTGATCATTTGAGCACATCGGGCAAAGAATCCATCGCCTTAGCCCTATAACAGCCCCTCCTAGGAGTGGGCCCCAGATGCTCCTTCACTCCAGCAGCAGCCCCTTCTAACACCTGATCTCCAGAGGGAAGACTCGCTGTGCTTTTGCTCATTTCTCAATTAGGATGGCAAAAAGAGACCAACTCCTCGGTTCTCAGCCAAGTCCTTGCCATGAAGAATTTGTTCAGCCTTTGAAATCTGTTTGCTCAGCACCCCCTGTCCCGTTTCCTCATTCTTTAGCTTACTGAGGCGTGGGCATGGAGCGGGCAGCTGCGGAGCATTTGCAGGCCATTGACCCTGTCTGAAGCTGAGCCTTAGAGGGTGGATGACGGTTCGATGTCCTCACTTTCCCACGCAGGGAGGTTGTCTTCCAGCTCCAGTAACAGGAAACATAACCCCCACCTCTTCTCCCAAGCCAGGTCCTTAATCCTTTGGGGCCCTGAGGTCAGGACACAGTCAAGGCATGACAAACAGTGTCTCCTGTGGGCTTGAAAGAGTTAATGCCTCCAAAATGACAGTCCAGATCCCCTCCGCCAAGCAGCTGGGATCTATGCACAACCCAGAGAGTTTTATTGTTGTTGTTGTTAATTAATCATTTTCACAGTCATTACTCATAACAGCATTTGCTGATCACTTACTACACGCCAGTACTGTGCTGGGCGCTGCATGTGAATTTTCTCAGCACAAGAGTCTTGTGAATTACATATGAGGAGATGGCGAAGCCCGATGCCCCTCCATGGAATTCAAGTGGGCTTTTTACTAGCTGTGTGGCCTGGAGCAAATTGCACCCCCCCACCCTTAGCTTTGGTTTTCTCAATTATAAAATGGAGATAACAATAGAATCCATCTCATAAAGTTGTTGTAATAAATGATAGAATCTATGCAAAGGGCTTCATACCCGGGACATAAAAAACACTCGATAAGTGGCAACTGTTGGTTCTCCTCCATTTTATCCTTGAGGAAAATGAGGCTCAGGGAGATTGAGGCGGGCAATGCAGGTCTTTGCAACATTGTGATGTTCACACAGCGCGATTCACCCTTGCTATCTTTGCTAAGGGATCTGCAGCAGAGCTGCAGCAGTGGATATCCCCGAGACCATTGTTATCTCAGCTTGGGGGTATATTTTGTCTTTATCCATGACTGGGGTGTTTCTGGGGTTCTGAGTGCAGTTAACACCAGATACTGAAGTCTCACTGGAGAGCTGAAACAGGCGGTACCAAGAAGCGCCTTTCTCACGCCAGCCCGTTCACATCCACAGTTCCTCCTTGTTCCTGTGCATACCTCCCTCTCCCTCCCTCTCTTTCTCTCTCTCCGCTGGTCTTGGGAGCCTCACCTCAGACCCATGCAACATGCAGCCAAATCAGATCAGCCCTCTCTTCCTCTGTTGCTAAATAGCTACCTTTTAGCTGTGTGATTTTGAGCAAATTAACATCTTTGTGCTCCTCATCCAGTTTCCTGATTTTTCTCTTTTTTTTTAATTAAATTTGCTTTTATTGAGATATATTCATATACCATATAGTTAACCATGGTGTACAATCAACTGTTCACAGTACCATCATATAGTTATGCATTCATCACCCCAATCTATTTTCAAACATTTTCCTTACACCAGAGAGAATCAGAATCAGAATAAGAAAAAAAGTAAAAAAGAACATGCAAATCACCCCCCCATCCCACCCTATTTTTCATTTAGTTTTTGTCCCCATTTTTCTACTCATCCATCCATACACTGGATAAAGGGAGTGTGAGCCACAAGTTTTTCACAATCACACAGTCACTTTGTGTAAGCTACATTGCTATACAATTGTCTTCAAGAGTCCAGGCTACCGGGTTGGAGTTTGTTGTTTCAGGTATTTCCTTCTAGCTATTCCAATACATTAAAACCTAAAAAGTGTTATCTAGATGGTGTGTAAGAATGTCCACCAGAGTGACCTCTCGACTCCATTTGAAATCTCTCAGCCACTGAAGCTTTAATTTCGTTTCATTTCACATCCCCCTTTTGGTCAAGAAGATCTCATCTTTTTTTTAAAATAAGGAGAACATGAACATTTATTTCATAAAATTGTTGTGAGGTTTGAGTTGAGCAATGTTTTACAGCTCTTAGCTCAGCGTGGCCATGGCCACATTATAAATAAGTAATAAAAGTTATCCCTTATTATTGTAATAGTTACATTGTTACAATTCTTGTGGATATTCTAAGGAAGAGTAATTATAAACAGAAACAAGGATATAATATAGATAAATTAAGGTGCCTGAGTATCCTAGATGATAGCATTAAGAAGCCGAAGCTAAGCCTGGCTTCGGACAATAACTAGTAAAAGTCCAGTACTTGACAAAATTCTTCTGCATCAATATCTTATTTGTTGCAAACATGAGGGGGTCATTATTAGTAGTCCTACTTTTAACCTCATTTTTTTAAGTTAGAAAATGAAGCTTGAGAGTTGGAAGGACTTGCCAAAGGTCACACAGATAACAAATCGCAGAGTCGGAATTCAAACTCAGGTCTGCCTGACTCCCCTTCCAACTGCCCCAAGATGCCTCTCTGCTATGGATTCATTCATAATTTGTTGAACCACAACTATGTGCTGGACACTGTGTTAGGCTCTGGGTCATCTAGAAGTTGGCTAAACGGTTTGATCTGTTGTCTGGGACTCTTCTGGAGTGTATCTGCCTCCACCTGGGACTTAGCAGGAGGGATGCCAGCTTCCAGGGCTGGAGCAGAAAATAGACGAGTGGCACCACCACTTCCCTTACCTGTCCCAAAGTCGATGGCCCTCAGGGTGTCCGCTATGTGCTCCAAGTCCAAAGTAAAGTAGTCCATGTTCTCAAAGCCCTGCTCTGTCTTCCCCAGCTGACAACCCTTGGACGCTTCCACAATGCTGTGGGGAGAGAGAGAGAGAGAGAGAGAAGCAGGGTGAGCTCTCCAGGGCTCCAAGCAATGGGGGGATCTTAGCTCCAATTCACACAGTGCACACACTTGCAACCACTCGCAGGCCTTGCACTTAGAGGCCCTGGCGGGGGGCTAGGGGCTTGGATCATAGCTCCAGGGGAGACACTAACCTTTTGATCAGTGGCTTGGCACTCTGTGGGAGAAGAGAGAGCAAAGAGTTAGGATTGCAGAAGAGACAGCCCCAGGAAATCAGCAAAACCAGCGACCAGGTGTTACAGATGGGCCTTTGGTGCTGTTCCCTAGCCCAGTTTTGACCTGCTCCCCACCCAGAATGGAAGAGAACTCAGATCTTTTCCCTTTGTCCACGGTCTGCACAAGTCTTGGTCATCACCCTAGGACCCTCCCATGGTCCTGGCAGGAAGCTTTGTACTCTAGGGGTATCAGCCCAAACACTTCTAAACCCTGAACTCTCAAATATGAGGACTGTGTTCTAATCACCTTTTTATACCAATGCCTAGCATAGAGTCTGGCCCAGTAGGTGCTCAGGAAAGTTTTATGGAACTAAATTATAAAGCCTTTTAGCTGAGCCCTTTCTGTCTCCCCCACTAGCCAATGAGCTCTGCTAGGGCAGGGCTGTGCCTTGCTCATCTCTGCTTGCTACCTCAGTGCCTGGCCTATAGTCAGTACTCAATCAGTAGTCTCTTCCAAGGACACCATATTTTGCAGCTTACAAGGTCTTTTCACAAACATCTTTTCATTTGGCCCTTATAAAATCAGTAAGAGGAAGGTAGGGACTGTTATGTGCCCAATTTGCAGATGAGGAAACTGAGGCATAGAGAAGTTTCAATGACTTGGGGGAAGGTGAGTACAGAAGCCAAGACTTGAATGTTAGACAAAACCGTTGAGTTGACACAGCCCTGCCCATACCCTCGTCCTGCTCACCAGGAGGAAGGTGGCCCCACCAGGCTCGTCCAGGGACTGGATGGCTGTCTCCACCAGCCTGGTGGACTTGTCGAGCTGCTCCTGGTACTGCTGTTTGAGGGCCTCGATGAAGCTGAGCTTCTCCTCCTGCTCCTGTGTGATCCGCTGCAACAACTCACTTTTCTTCTCATCCAGGATGGTGTATAGTATGTCAAACTTCTGGCTCAGCTTTTCCTTCACCTGGTGACTGTTCTCCTGGGGACAGAAATCTTGTCGTCACATCCTGTGGGGTCCTACCCCCTATCCCTGACACTTCCTTCCTGGGACAGGAGTGCCCAGGAGTAAAGACTCTAAAGCTAGAAGAGATATTACTACACTCCCATTTTACGGAAGAGGAAACAAAGGCTTAGCAAGAAGAAAAACCTTGCTAAGTACTCATGGCTAGTTTGTACATCAGTAACATTTGAAGGCTGGAGTCATGGAGAATAGCTATCGCCTATCTCAAAAATAGAGACTCTAGGGGCAGATGGAATGACATATTCTGCATCTCCCGTGTGCCCCAAGTCACATTCTTCCCCCCCACCCCCATTTCAGGACCAAGACTGAGTTCAGAAGGTCTGCTTTATTTGGTCCTAGGAGAGGTGGAGAAGCAGCTCCTCCCCAATGGCCTCCTCAATTGAGACTCCCTTCTTTCCAACACAGATGTTACATCTTGGTTTCCCTAGCTGTAAAATGGGCATAATAATAGCACCTCATCAGATGGTGGACTCGGGTGTCCTCCATCTGCCTGGGAGCCTCCCATAAGTGAGAACAACACCCCTCTCTGCCCTTTGAACCCACCCTTCACCCCAGGCTTCATTCTCCAGCCACACGATGACCCCTTCCTGCCATTTCGTCTGCAAGTCCCCACCCCAAGTGGAGATGAAAAATCATGGATAAGTTCTCAGGAATGGAAAATTTCCATTCTACCCTTTCCAGCCCTGCTACTCAAAGTGTAGTCCATGGACCAGCAGCTTGGGCAAACCCTGGAAGTTGGTCGGAAAGACATAATTTCACGCCTCTTTCCAGACCTGCTGAATCAGAATCTGCACATTAACAAGATCCCAGGGTGATTTGTACGTACTTTAAAGTTTGAGGAATGTTGGTCTACAGCACACCAGAAAACAGTGCTCTGAATAGATGCTGGGAATTATAAGCAGGACACTTGCTGAGATCAGGGACCGGGACTGTGCTCAAGAAGCCTTTGCTGAGTGAGTAGATGAATGAATTCGTCCCTCCCCTGCCTTCTTGGCTTGGCTACCCAGGCTCTAGACCCCAACCTTTAGCCACAACCCATGGGTGTCACTCAGCCTGCAGCTCTCACCGCAGAGGCTAAGGCTGCACTGGCATCAAAGTCCCAGGCAGAGCTATCCTGCCCCCGTCACCTTGGTCACTCGACAGGAGTCCTCCAGCTGAGTGATGATGGTCTGCACGCGGTCGTTCCCCGCCACCAGCATGGAGATACAGTTACTCAGTTCAGTCTGGATGGGAGGAGAGATGATAGAAAAGCAGAGACAGAAAGAGTCTCAGGGCCTGCCCTCTCGAGAGAAGCAGCAAAGTGGCACCCTCATTCCCCTCTCTGTTGGAAAGAACCTCCAGAAGGGGTCTGGGTGCAGGGCAAGTCCACAGCAGAGACTGTCAGAGAGACACTGCATCCCCTTATTTTACAGTTGAGGCCCACAGAAGGAAGTGAGCTGCCCAAACACACAGCATGGTAAGGCAGAGGAGAAGTTTGTGTCTAGGAAAGGTGGGACAAAGAAAATAGAGATAGAGAGTTCTAGAAGAGAGAGACCAAGAAAAGAGTTGGGGGTTTGGGGTAGAGCATGGAAAGAGGGGCCATAGCTTACTGCAGGGACAGGACAGTGGGTTTCCCACCAGCCCAGGGGCACAGAGAGAAGGTTCTAAGTTGCCTCCTGCTGCAGGGAAATTTGAGGTCAGTTGCTTTGAGGAGCACAGGAAGAGGTCTCTGTGGCCCAAAACAGGCTGGAATGGAGAGGCCATGGCCTGAGAGGGCCCTGATGGCCTGGCCCTGGGGTCTGGCCTCTCCCCTGTGGCCACACCCAGGTGCCTTCAAGTGGCTCTAAGTATAACCCATGAGCTCAGCCACCTCCCCCAGGAAGGCAAAGGCTGCTGCCCCTGCGGTCTGGGAAGTCCCTCCAGAGGGGCTATTCCTGAAAGGCCGGCTCAGCAGATCTATGGGATCAAATCCGCACCCTGAATCACTGGCCGTGCCTGGCAGGCCCAGGCTGGGGGTAGAAGTGGCTCTGGCTGGTACCTTTTGTCCCTGGAAGACGCTTTGCAGCGGGGCCACCTCGCAGGCCTTGTGGGCTCCAAACACCTTGCACATGGAGCACGTGGGCACCTCGCACGTGAGGCAGTAGATGTTGATTTTCTCGTCTTCGTGCTCCTTGCACATGGGGTGGCTGCCCTTCTGCAGGGGCCGGCTGAAGGGGAGAGCAGCCACCAGTCACAAGGGGTCCCCGGTCCCGTGTCCTCCCCCAGCTCCAACCAAAGGAGGCGCCCCCAGAGGTCGGCGGCCCCCAGGCTTTCCTTTCCACACCCCCAGGGACCCAGACCAGGGATGTCAATGACACCAAGGCTGTCCCACATCCTAGGACTCAAACTCCAGGGATGGGGTTGGCCTTCGGCTCCCCAGCACAGAGGATGCAGGAAGGGCTCTAGGATCCCAAAGAGTCAGACCAGTTAGAGAAGAGGAAACGAGGCCCAGAAAGGTGAAGCAACTTGTCCAAGGTCACCCAGCAAGTCGGGGCAGGGGAGGCTGGCGTTCATTTGCTCTAATTATAGTCACCATAGCTCTTAGTTACCACGGGCCGAGCTCCGAGCTAAGCATTTTATACTCATGGCCTCATTTAATTCTATATTTAATCCACCAGACTGTAACCTCCATCAAGGCAGGGAAACTTGCCTGTGTTCTTCACCCCTGACTCTACAGTATACTGGACCTGGCATAGAAGGGTGGTAATTAAATACAGGCAGAAAAAAAGAAATAAAAAAGCAAGCTGCACAGGTGCCCTCGAGGCCTGGAGGAGGAAGCAACGGGACTTCACCAAGTGACCCCGCTGGTGTGGTGCTAACCCAGGGCCATCCAACAGTCTGGCACAAGCCTTGATTCATCGTCCAGAGATTCTCTCCAGGGCCCAGAGTCTCTTCCTTCTTTTCTTCCCAAACAGACCTTCTTTACTGTCCCTTCACATTCTTCAATAAGCCCCTTTCCATACTTGTCTTTCTGCATCTGGAGCCCAGGTCTCCCAAGGTGGGAGGGGTCTCCCTTGGCCCCTGTTTTAGTCCTGGGGAGGGGGGCCAGGGGTGCTGGGATGAGGCACAGGTCCTGTGCGTCTGGTGCCTTGTGCCCACCGCCCTCCCAGAGGCCCAGGCTTCAGCATCTGGGTTCAAATCCAGATTGTTCTGCTGCTTACTCATTTCATAACTTCAGACAAGTGATTTCTCCTCTCTATTGTGGTCGTGGCATGAGTTGTCCATAATGAATCGGTCATGCCTGGCATAGAGCAGACCCTTAATAGAAGGCAGCTCCCACCATCCTTCAACTGTGCGGGAAGGTCTTGAAGGGGTTGAGGCACAGTGTGCTCTTCATAGTTTGCCACTGAGTCAGTTAATATTTTGGTGTGAAATCAATGTTATTATTATCATAATGATCAACAATCTGCTTGCATTTTTGTAGTGTCGAGTGCTATCAACATGCAAACCTATAGAGCAGAGGGTTAGGAATATTCACCATGGAGTTGGTCAGGCCGGGCTCCCTCTCAACCTAAACCCTTACTAGCTGTGTGACCTTGGGCTAACTTCTGCACCTCTCTGAGCTTCCATTTCCTCGTGGTAAACTAGAGGTAAGAATGGCATATGGGGTAATTGCGAGGATTAAATAGGGATAATGCATGTAAAGTACTTGATATGGTGCCTATACAGAGTAGGTGTTTAATAAATATTTGATTTTTTTTTTTAACCTTTCCCATCATGATCCTATTTGACAATCACAGTAACAGGGCTTATTGTCCCCTTTTGCAGACAAAGGGAAATGAAGACCTGAAGGCCAGTGACTTACCCAAGATCCTACAGTGTGTTAGTAACAGAGTCAGACTAAACACAGTTCCCAGGCCAGGGCCTTTTCTCACGGGGCCTGCTACATCCCCCTCCATCAGGCAAGGCACTGCCAGCAGGCAGGTGCTTGGTAAAGATTTTAGACCATAAGGACTGTAGGTTGGCAACTTGAAAATCTCATCAGGATGTCCTGATTTGTAAAGATTGCCCAACACCACACAATCTCCACCATTCACACCGACAAATTCTGCCTGACACTGATCTGCTGTTTTATAAACAGGGAGACTCGGACCTAGAGCGCCTGGGTCCACTCCCAGCTCTTCCAGTTCCCAGCTGTGAGACCTTGGGAGCGTGACTTCAGTTCTCTGAGCCTCAGCTCCCTCATCCGTGCAATGGGGATAACGAAAGCTGTGCTTTGTCCACAGGCTGGTGGCGAGGCATTGAGTGTAGCACTCGCGGTGCCTGGCACCTGCCTCCCAGGGCCTGGGAAGGTGGCTGCTGCTATCAGGAGAGCGAATCTGGCTGCATTCCTACCGGACACTTTCTCTGCTTAGCAGGTCACTTTGCAGGTCCCAGAGCCTGTCACTCCTTCTCACATCTCGCTTTTCAGTCTCAGTGTCTCTCATGGGGCAGCCTGATGCCTGGACCCCTCCCCATCACTGAGCTGGGGGATATGGGCCTCTGTTCCTCAGCCAGAGGGAAATGGCTCTTTGGACTGGCTTAGTGCCCAGCTGATGGAGAAGGAGGAAGGAACCCAGGAGAGTTGGGCCTGAAGTGGCAGGAAAGGGAGGATGAGCTCCCGGCAGCCTGGAGAACTGACCTGGAACACTCCTGCTTGTAGATGTCGATGATGTTCTCCACCAGCAGGTTCCTCTGCAGGCCGTAGACGCCGTGGCGATCCATGATCACCTCGTGGCGGCAGGACGGGCAGCGGAAACGGCCACCAGACATGGACACCGAGCTGCCCCGGCTGGTCCAGTAGGGATTTGCAGCCTGTAGGTGGCAAAGGAGAAGTGGGACCTGGGCTCCTCCCCAGCCCCTTCCCTTCCTCATCTCCTGTTACCTCCCCCTTCCCGACCCCAGCCATTCTTGTCCAACCCATCCTGAGATGAGAACCAGCCCATTTTACAGGTGGAGCATCCAAGAAGCAACTGAGCATTCAACAGCAATACACCTGCTTGGAGAATCCACACACCTGGGTTCAAGCCACATTTATTCTCTGAGAGATTTTGGCCAAGCAACCTTATCTCTCTAAGCCTCAGTTTGCCCATTCATGAAGTGGGTATTATCATTAGAACAAGCTCTCAGGGCTTCTACTTTGATGATAAAATGGTGTGGGGGCATTCTGTAAAGTGGGCCTGAGGAACCCAGAGTTCTGCCTCCCAGCCAGGACCTCCACTCCCATTTCTTTCTTAGGGAAATGGAGCCCCCTCCCCTATGCTTCCATATTATAGGGAACAGCCTCAAAAGAGAAGATGCCCCTCTGCCCAGTGCCTCCTTGCTGCCCCCTTCCAAAACTCTGGGCCCCCTGCCATGGCAGGCCTGGCTCCAGCCCCAGGGGTCTGGTTTCTCTCTCCTCTCCACCTGCCTCCCCGCCTTATCACTTGAGGCATTTGACTCTTGAGTGGAGAGTAAACTGCCGGGCTCAGGGCAGAGGTAGGGAGGGGAGACACATGTCATGGAGAAGGACTGGGGCAGCCAGCGCTGCCTCCCTAACCCACCCCACCCAGTCCAGCATGGAGGCCTCATTTTCTGGAGGAAAGAGCCAGAAGGCTCATTTTTGGAAGGAAAGAGCCAGCCCCGGTTTGGAAAAGTCCTGGGCTAAGGGAGAAAGGGCTTCATCACAGGGAAGCTGCGTAGCCCCCTGGAGCCCCCACGACTGGGCCGTGCCCAGCACTGACCTGGAAGATGTCACTGGCACATTTCCGGCACAGGTTGTGCTGACACGGCAAGATGACAACTGGCTTGGTAAACATCTCCAGGCAGATGGGACAGATCAGCTGCTTCTCCAAGTTCTCCATCGGGTTCCCATCCTGGATCAGGCTTGACTTATAATCCATATGGTGGGGAGGTGTGGGGGCCCACCTGGCTGCCTCCTGCACCTGCACCTCAGTCTAGGCAGACCCGGGGGCCTCGCCTTTGTCACAAAACACCCGCTCGGAGCCTCTCCGCCTTCTTCTTCTGGCGCCCGTGTTCTGCCTTGGGCTGAGGCCCCTCTGATATTTATAGCTGGACCCTAGTCACATGAGCCCCGGGAGGGGACCAGCTGAGCATTCCGATGCCAGGCGGCTGGCAGGGCTTGAGTTTCCTCCAGGCCTGAAAAGCTCGCCTTCTCATATCACATGTGGGGATGAGCAATCTTTGTCCCCTGGGATGGGGGGTCGTAAACAAGAACAGCCTGTTCAGAGGCAGGTTCCGGGAGGACTGGGTACCCAGGATCTCCTTTGTGAATTGGTCTCCCACCCGCCCCACCCCCAGGATAAGGAGCCAGGGATGGGACCCATCCAGCGGGCTGCTGGGATTCGAGGGATTAATAGCGAATGCCCCCCTCAAGGACAGGAGAAGGACCCTCTGACATGCAGCAGGTCCATTCCCTCCTCTGGAGTCCTGAGGTGTCAGGGCAGCCCCTCTCACTGAGCCCATCCTTTTGCCTCACACCTGAGCGTGGGCGGCATTTTGCTGGAGACTTTGGAGCCCCCCAACCAGACTAGCCGGTCCCTCCACCCCTCGGCCACCAATTCCACTTTAATGCTGAAAGGGCTCCCTTGAGATGTAGTCTAATCCCCCTCATTTTATAGATTTGAAACTAGGACCTAGAGATGGAAAGAGACTTGTTCACTGTCACCTAGAAAGTAAGTGGCAGTCAGGAATCTTATTCATTCAAACATTTTTCTGAGCACTAACTCTGGTGCTAACTACAAAGGTAACAAATGAGTAATTCCTTTCTCTGACCTGAGATGTTCACAGCCCAGGAAGAGAGATAGCCACAAAGTTCCTACCTAGATTTTTAGAAGTTATTCAGATGCTCCCTTCTGCTCTCTGCACAAATTTTAATTTTTCTCCATGTCCTTCTGGACATCTTTCATGTTGGCAGGTAAAAACCAATAGAGCAGTTTTGATGTCTGTTTTTTGTATTGCATCTCATGCAAAGCAATGTTGGAGCCACCCTGGGGTGGGAGAGTGAGTGGAATTCAGGAACAGTGGTATCAGGTATCAGGATGCACCTAAGAGGTCAAGAAACCTACAGGGGATGTGCCCAGGGTCTCAAGAAAGAGTGTGGCAGACAGTAGATTTGCTCACCTCAGCCTCCAGAGGATTTGGTGATTGGAACCAGGAGACAAGACCTAGAGAGGAGTGAGGGCAGAGGAACCAACCTTGGGAGAGGGAGATGAGAGGGAAAAGGAGGAGGAGGCCAGGAAGAGGAGAAGGAAGAAAGAAGAGGAAGAAGACAGCAACCCAGTCAGAGGAAGAGGAGGAGATCTAAAAGACAAAGAGCAAGAGAATTCCAAGAAAAGAGTGGTCCCCACAAAAATGTTAATTTTTGCTGAGCACTTACTATATGCCAAGCACTATGCTAAGTGCTTTATATGCATTATTTCACTTCATTATCTCAACAGCAACAAAATAAGAACTATTATAAGCCCCATTCTACACATGAGGAAACTCAGGCATAGAAAAGGTAAAATAATTTGGATGAGGTCACACAGCTAGCGGCAGGTGGATGTAAGACCTGAACCCAGATGTACTGACTCAGGAGCCTAAGCTCCTCAAGCCTCCACTGAACCCGATTCCACCCTGCCAGGCCAGCCGGGTGACAGAGGACGAGGAGTGAGAAGAGACCATCCCTTCTTCCTCGCTCACAGAGCCCCAGTTTTGTTCACGCATCAGGCTGCACTGTGCCTCTCCACTTCCACACGAGACAGACCATGAAAGACTTATGCCTAACATGGGAATCCCATTCCCATCTGCCAAAGGGTGGGCAGGTAGCTATGCTAATGAGACTCAGGACAAGTCTGCTGGGGGTGGGGGTGGGGGCTAAAGGCAAAAGATTAAATATAAATTAATGTGTAAGGAGAAAGCTTTATTCTTTTTATTTTAAATTCAATTTTATTGAGATATGTTCACATATCATACAATCATCCATGGTGCACAATCAACTGTTCACAGTACCATCATATAGTTGTGCATTCATCACCCCAATCTATTTTTTGAACAGAAAAAGTGACAATAAGAATAAAAAATAAAAGTAAAAAAGAATACCCAAATCACCCCCCCACCCTATTTTTCATTTAGTTTTTGTCCCCATTTTTCTACTTATCCATCCATACACTGGATAAAGGGAGTGTGAGCCAAAGTTTTTCATGATCACACTGTCACCCCATGTAAGCTACACTGCTATACAATCATCTTCAACAGTCAATGCCATTGGATTGCAGTTTGATATTTTCAGGTATTTACTTCTGAAAGTTTCATTCTTGCCTTTGAATGGGGTTGTGAGAGGATGGAGCAGCCAACTTGCAACCATGAGGGGCCAGGCCTGAGGAAGACATCAACTGAGGGTGGCAGAGAGGAACTAAAGAAAGCCCCTGGGTCATTGATGCCTTCCTTGTACTGCCAGTTTGTTCTACTCTGAAGCTCTTAAGATGTGAGGTAACAAATGTCATCATTGTGTGATTATTCTGTTGCTTGCAGCCAAAAGCATACTATATGTGTTCATCATTCCAACTCCTAAATGCCAGTGATTCTCAGATCTCTAATTCCAGTTAAGACTACGCTCTCCTCACAACTGCAGACGTGTTGAGGATCTCTACTGGGTCCCAACATCACTTCAAACTCACCATCTCCCAAAAAGAAGACACCATCATCCCCCGCACCTTGCTTCTCCTTCTTGTTTTTCCCATCTCGGTGTGCTGTCATCCACCATTTACACAAACCAGAAAGTTGGGGGTCATGTGAAGGCTCCCCCCTTCCTCCCACTGCACACCTGGTCCATCTGGGTCAGGCATGGATTCATCTTTGCGTCTCACTTGTCATATTGTCATCATCTGTTTGTGAATCTGACTCTCCCTCCAAACTTTGAAGACTTTGGGGACAAACACAGTTTCTATTCATCTTTGTATCCTCAGTGCCCAGCACTCAACAAATGCTTCTTGAATGAACAAGTGAATGAGTGAGTGCATGAGTTAAATGAGGGGGTAGCAGGGTCACTGTCAAGCTGGGGGGAGATGAAGGTACTTGAGCAAGTTTTCTGTCTGAGATGGTAGAGCCAGTGGAGGGAAAGCGAGCACTGCAAGGTGGGGAGCAAGGCTGATGGAGCACATCCTAGGGCCTTGGAAAGCTGGAAGGATGATCCACCCTCTGAGTTGGGAAGACGGGATTGAGGAAAGGATGGAGGTGAGTGTCGGAGGTTCTGGGAGGTGGAGAGAAAGGTGCTCATATTTGATGACCCCGGTCAAAAGAGAGTTGAGGTCTACTTCTGAGGCTGAGGCAGAAGGAATATAGCATGAGGGGGTAATGGAAAAGGTTTGGACTGGCCAGTGGGGGACACAAGAGAAAGTGCCCTGGAGACAGGTGGAAGGAAAGTCTGGGAGTAGAAGAGCCACGCTGATGTTTCTAACACAGATTTGTCATTTGCAAGGAGTCATTGGCATGGTTCTATTGACTTTCCCGGCTGCGCTTGGCAGAGCTGGCACAGAAGCTGAGCAAACGGACAGTGGGATCAACTCCAGCCTGGGGGTTGGCAAAGCCAGCAGTGCTGAAAGTCAAGGGGTGAGAAGGGAAATTCCCACATGGGCCATGACTTGTCATTTAATCTTCACAACAGTCCAGTAGGGGAGGGATTATGATCCCTGACTTTCCCATGAGGAAGCGAGGTCCAGGGAGTTAATTGGCTTGGCCAAAGTCACCCAGCCCCAAGTGGCAGAGCTGAGCTGGGGTTCACATCCAAGGTAGCCTGACTCCTAAACCTGTGCTCCTCCCATTGAAACATTTATTGACTGCTTACTGCATGCCAGGCATCATGCTAAGCCCTTTGCATTCGTCCTTTCGTCCAGTCCTCAAAATAACTCAGTAAGACAGGGAGCATGATTTTCCCTGTTTTGCAGCTGAGTTACAGAAGCTCAGAGAGGATAAGTCTCTTGGCCAGGGGCCCCCAGCAGGCATGTAGCTGTTCCTTCGGAACCAGGAAGTTATAAACCAGTATCATTACCAGTTACTAGCACAATAAGATCTTGCACAGGCATTTTGTTGTTTTTGTCTCATTGGTTCCCTTTTACTCTAAAACAATTACCTTCCCTTCCTTTCTTCTGCACCATTGATTTCTCACAGAATAATTTGGGGCATTACAGTTCTCATTTATACATATCCAGAGCTGAGGTTCAAAGAGGTTAAATGACTTGTGGAAAGTACCCCAGATGAAAAACAGGCATCTCATTTGGGACTGCCCCCACAGTGCTGCCAGTGAGGGGAGCTGTAGGGCTTGAGGAAGCCCCTGCTGGGTAGGGAGCAGGCAAAACAGGAGGGAGAATGGTCTGGGCCTGGCAAGGAAAAGGGGGACATGGAAGGTTAATAGTTATTATAATACTATTTTTGATTGATTTAGCACTTGCAAGTGGCTGGGCATCTTCTAAGGGCTCCCTTGCATTATTTCTTCCAGTCCTCACAACCATCACAAGCAGGGCATGTTTATAATCCCCATTTTACAGATGAAAAAACTAAGGCACAGATCAGTGTATGGAGTTGCCCAAAGTTCCACAGAGCTGGAAAAGGCCCATTTAACCCCAAAGTCTATGACCTTAACCACACTGTTTGTAGCCAGAGAGGGGGCTTTTCAGAAAACAGAGATTTTGAGGCTTCCTGGTTCAGAGGAGAGAGTCTGGTCTGGGGCTCAGACACCTGGCCCCCATCTCCAGCCTTGCCAGAGACTCACCAAGTGACATCACACAAGCCACACCCATCTTCTGTTTCCTCAAATGCCCAATTGGGCAACTGCACAAGATGATCCTCAAGGGTCCTTCCAACTCCCCCGTGACTGGGTCCTTGGTGGAGTGCTTCCCAGGGATGACACAGGCCCGGGTGGTAGTGATGCCGGGCAGGAAACCACCCACTGTCTCCCCTTTCACATCCACAGGGCTGGGCCTTGGTACACCACGGAGCAGATCTTCACATGTTGTGCCTGTTGTCCCACTACCTCCCCTAGAGGGTGGGGTCTGCCCTGCCTCCTCCTCTGGATTTCCCTGGATTCTCTGCAGTACCTGGAGTACCCTCAGAAAGGGAGAGGCACTGTACTGTTTTTACTGTGGTTGAGATCTCTGTCATGTGTTTCGGTGTCATCTCCATTGAAGAATCCTCCCAGATCACAGGATCAAACTGACAGGTCATTTGATCCTGATACTGAAGCTGGAGCAGTTGACAGAGGCAGGTCTGTGAGGTCTGGGGCACAATGCGGTGCCCAGGTGTCAGGACAAAGCCCACCGGGCCTGGCCCACATGCCCCAGTAGGGGAACAGAGCATCCCAGGATCTCACCACTTGTGGCTGGGCTGCAACCCCCAAGGTGTCCTCCGATTTGGGCAACTCTTGTGGACAGCTACAAGGGCACTGGGGAGTAGGTGGCCTTTAGAGAAAGGGACTGCCTCAGAGAACAAGGGGACCAAGAGGGTCTGGAGGGGGTTTTGCATTGACGGTCTTGAAATAAAGTGTTGAAAGTGCTGTAAGATGCAATAAGCACTTACTGCCAGGCTCCGAGAACACAAAGCAACAACTCCCCAGGCTGCCTGGAATGTAATGGATCTGAGTTCAAGTTTAGGCTCCTTCACATATCAGCTGTGTTACCTTTGGCAGTTTACTTAACCTCTCTGTGCCTCAATTTCCTCATCTGTAAAATGAGAGTTGAGTACAATAGTGATCTCTCCAGGCCTTTCTAGCCTAAAAGTCTAGAGTAGCAGGTGAATGTCCTTCCCCAGCACGCTATCCCTTCCTGAAAGTTGATGGCACCGAGGTGGGAGTCCATTTTCCCAAGCTCTGGCACATAACAGACCCTCAACAAACATTGTTATTAATATTATCACAGTTGGGGGAATAATTCTGGTTAACATTTACTGAACACTTACAGATGCCCCCCTGGTCTGTGTATTAGTTATCTACTACTGTGTAACAAATTACCCCAAAACTCAGCAACTTAAAACAGCAATAAAAACCATCTCACACAGATCCCATGGGTCAGGAATTCAGGAGCAGTTTAGCAAAGTGGCACTGACTCGGTGTCTCTAATGAGACTGGCCGTCGAGCTGTTGGCTGGGGCTATGGTGTGGTTTATCTGAAGGCTTGGCTGGAGCTGGAGGATCCATCTCCAAGATGGCTCATGCACATGGTTGGCAAGTTGATGGGAGGCCTCGGTTCCTTTCCACACATACTTCTCCATAAGGCTGCCTGAGCACCCTCATCACATGGCGGCCAGCTTCCCCCAGAGCAAGGGATCTAAAAGTACAATGAAGAAGCTGAGGGTCTTTTGTTACCTGGTCTCAGAAGTCACCCACTGTCACTTCCACAGTATTATGTGGATCACGTAGACCAGCTCTGTCACAGTACAGGAGGGCCTTGTACAGGGCCTGAAACCAGAGGCATGGATTACTGAGGACCATCTTGGAAGCTGGCTATCGCAGTTGGTTCTAAGTGTCTTATAGATATTATTGTAGGTATTAACTTTTATTAATTTATGAAGTCAGTACTATTATCATCTCCCTTTTACAGATGAGGAAACTGAGATCCAGAGAGATTAGGTAACTTACCAAACATTATGCTTCTAGGAAATGGTCTGGGGAATTGAACACACAAGAGCACAGAATTTGAACTCAGAGAATTAAGATTCTTAGCACTTGTTCTCAAGCTTTTCCACCCTCTACTGTCCCAAGAACTCTGATCCTGATCCCTCCCGGAAACTTGTCTGGCCCCTGGGCTGGGATGACAAACTCACTGACAGTGGGACCTGGGGTTGCATTGGGAAGATTGGAAACAGGGTTGGAGGAAGGCTCCGCAGCAAACTCAAGGCACAGGGGCTCAGTGCTGGTCCAGATGTCCCTTTGCTTGTACCCTAGGGAGACATTCTTGGGGGTCCAGCAGCCCACCACACCTGGTCTGCTGCTCTCCACCCCCACTAGCTCGAACCTGGGGCTCGCCACACACCCGCTCTGGGACTACCAGATCATAAACAGTGAGCAGGAGGAAAACAAACTATATTTAAACTGACAGTTGCTCCATAACCAAAGCTAAAAAAACAAGTGACCAACTGGGAGACAAACGACTAAGTGTCAATATTCATAACACATTAAAATTTTAAAACAAGCCAAGGATATCGAAAAAGCAATTCACAGAAGAATAAATGCCAGTGTACCCCACAAAATCAATCAATCAATCAAATAGGTGGTTATCCTTACTGACTTAAAAAAAAAAATCACATTAAAACCACAATAAAATCGGATTTTTCTGCTATCATATAGACAAAAATATTAAAGATTAATAATATCCAAAGTTGGTGAAATGGGCACTGTTACTACTGGGGAGGGAGTGCAATTTGACAAAATTATAATGTAAAATAAACAGACATGTGACTCAGCAATTGTACTTTGAGGAATCTATCTTTAAGAATTTTTTTTAAATGACTGAAAGCTAGTCATTAGATAGATAGATAGTAGATAGATATTCAGGTCTATAGCTCTATTTACATACAAGAATATATATATATATATATTTTTGCGACACTGTTTGTAGCAGCAAAACATTGGAAACAACCCAAATGCTCACTGGTGGAATGAACAAAATAAGTTGTTATGTGGTCACACAGCAAAATACTTCACATCAATGAGATGAACAAATATTGCCACATGCAACAAAATGCATGAATCTCATAAACAGAATGTTGAGCAAAAGACTACCAACTGCATGATTTGTTTATATAAAGTTGAAAAAAAAAAAAGGTGGAAGTAATCCAAGCTGTTAGAAGGCAAGAGGGTGGCTACTCTTGAGTGGGGGGACTAGAAGGGGCCCAAGAGCGGGCTCTGGGGTGCTGGTCGTGGAGCGTTTCTCATCTGAGTGAACTCACTTTGTGAAAATGCCTTGATCTGTATGTATACTCAGGAACTGTGCCTTCTTTTCAATGTTCCTGAAAAAAATATTTACTAAAACAGAAAACAAAAGAATACACCGGTATTTATTCAATCTATCCGTACATAAAAAACATACATATATACATACATACATAAATATTCCTCCTATTGGAAAAAACTGACACTGAGCTTTCCATAGTGACCACCAATATGAAAAGATGTCAGCAATATATTGTTAGGCACAAACAGAAAACATACATACCACATATGTGTAATCAGATGATTTTCTATTTTTAAAATACTTTATGTATGTGTATATAAATAAACATACATGTCAAAAATATTTTATAGACATAGAAAATGGCTGGAAAGAAATCCCCAAACTGTTACCAAGTGTTATTATGGATTAGAACTGAAGAGGGTGAGGGATATCAAGTTTTTAATTTATTTTAATGAATTGTTACTTTTGAAAAGAAAAGAAAAAGACTGAAAAAGGTGGATCATATGGGCAGCCTCAGGTCAGGGCGATTGAGGGTCTTTGTTCCCTGTCTTGGGGCACATGTCCTACCCCAGGCTAGGGGGTCCTCTCCCGCACACCCACCTCCCCTTGAGCCCCTCCCAGGGTTCCTCCTGAGCCAGAAGGGAGGCTCTCTCCTCACCCTGCTGTCCAGCCTGGGAGAGGCGCCCTCCTGGCTCAAGAAGGAGTGGAGAAGGGACAGGAGGGAACAGGGGAAGAGCACCAGGCCCGATGCACAAGACAGAGAAGGCGGCTGGGTGGGGGTGGGGTGGGGTGGGGGAGGGGCTGAGATGGGGGCTGGGGAGGTCCCGGAGACCAGAAGTGGGTATGGAGGGGCCTTGAGAGAAACTGAGAATCAGAGGCAGAACCACAGGAAAGAGCAATTAGAAGGCAAACAGGGAGGCTGAAAGAATGACCAAGAGGCAAAAAGAGAAACTTTGCAAGAGGAGAGGTGAGCCGACCACAGCAGTATAGGGCCTCAGGTGCTGGGACTTCCCTTTAACAGGCCTGTAAGAGCCAAGCAGAGCGGAACCAGGCCCTCACCTAGGTCGGGTCAGTCAGAGCTGGGCCCTGGCTCGTGGGCCAGGGGAGATTTGGGATCTGAAGTCAGAGGAGAGCAGCCCTGGGGCCCCCAGAACAGCCAGGGCAGGGGGAGGACAGGGGAACTAGCCCTGTCTTCCTGAGCCCCAGACGGGGGTCAGGGCACAGCCCTGCCCAGGGCCCCCATTGAATCCTGAAACCCTAAGAGGTAGGCAGATATGATTATCTCCATTTATAGATCAGGTCACCAAGGTTAAAGACCTAGACCAAGGTCAAACAGGTAGTAAATGGAACAGCCAGGACTAGAACCCAAATGTCTTTGTATCCCAAGCTAGGGGCTCTGCACTGGGCTGGGGCAAGAGGGGGTGAAGACAGCAGAGGGAAGCAGGGTGACTTCAGCAGATCTCAGAGCCTGGGGAGCCCCATGGACGACAGGGATCAGATCCTAAAAGCAGGTCCTGCACCACTGCCATCCCTCTCACTGAGAGAGCTCAGCCACTAAATCTGGCCCCAGGGGCTGCTCTGTTAACTTGCCCTGACACTTCGGGCTCCAGCTGCCTGGAAGCCAACACCACCCAAAATAGAACCCAGGAGTGAGAGCCTGGCTGGTGGATTGCGCCTCTGCACACAGCCACCCCTCCTAGCCCCTCAACCTCCTATTTCCTCCCCATCCCCTCACTGCCCTCGCCCCCTCCTCCCCACCCCCGGATTCCGAGTCACTCCAGAACCAAGTAACCACATGAGGTCTGGCTATTGGAGAGAAGTAAGGAGTGGAGGTAGTGGGCAGTAGTGGCCAGGACAGCCTGGGCCCTGGGTTCAAGTCCAGCAGTTTAAGCCAGATGTGGCCTGGTTGACCTCTCAAGGCTTAGAACAAACCAATTCAATGATAGGGCATAGGGGGAGTGGTTAGTGGTTGGGAGCCTTTTATCTACCAGTTTGGTCAGTTCTTACAACTGTGATAGGTGGGTATGATTGACTCCATTTTACAGATAAAGCAGCTTATACTCAGAGGGGACATAACTTACCCAAGGTCACCCAAAGCTTGGGCTTTAAAACAAGGAAAACTTTGATTTTGGGCCTGGTCTTGCTATTTACTAACTACGTTGTCTTGGACAAATTGCTTTACCTCTTTGAGTTTCTGTTTTTTTCCACCTATAAAGTAGAGATGATATTAAGTTATATCCAAATTATAAAGTTATTGTGAGGATGTTAAAAGGTAATGTTAGAACTCTTAGCACAGTATCTGGCACATAGAATGTCCTCAGTAAATATGATGATTTATTTGATTGAGCTGACCAATAAGAGGTTTGGCTGCTTCACAGCGGAGGAGTTAGGGAAAGTTTTTTTCTTTCCCCAGATCAATCCAGGAGGTCTTCCTAAAAGAAGCAGCATTTCTGCTCCATTTTAACCCAAGACCGTGAGTTCACTGGTGTGTGTGTGTTGAGGTGGAGCGGGTGTTGGGGGTCAGGTCAGGCCATGGGCAGGCCTCCAGGCTCATTCTCAGGGGATGTTTCAACAGCCTCCGCTTGGGCACCTTGGATGATAAACAGTTTGTCACCTTCTGAGCCCCAAGTGAACCCGACCAATCCTGGCAAAGCCGAGGAGGGGAGAGGAGGCCCCTCTATAAATACTCGATGACTCAGGCTCAACGTCCTGTTGAAAGATCCGCTTGTGTTTATGCTTTCTTGCTCTGGGGAGATGTTCCAGCTCAGGGAGGAACGTCTGAGCCACCTGAGGTCTCAGACCTTCCAGTCTTCTCTGCTGGGACAGATTTGGGGCCTGAGCCCAGGCTTATTGCCTGGTCCATTATGTGACTTTGAGAAAATCTCTCCCCTCTCTGGGCTTCCAGTCATTCCAGATGACCAGGAAAAGTTGTTGGCTCTCCCCGTCTTTGCCAGATGGGCTATGAGGCACCATTGCCCAGTGGTTGAGCACTCAGGTTTTTAGCATCAGAAAAATGTGAGCTCAAGTCCTACTTTCATCCCTTAACTAGCTCTGTGACTTTCGGCCTGTCACTTCACTTCTCTGAGTCTCAGTTTCCTGAACTGTAAAATGGGTCTATTAAGGGTTATCATGAGGATGAAAGACAAGAATATTTGTAAGGCACTTAGCACAGTAGACAGCATGTGGTAAACCCTCAATAATGCTAGGTATAAAAAAAAATAATGCTAGCTATTATGATTATGATTACAAATTAAGCAATGTGTTTAAAATACTTTGAAAAGGGGATACTTGGGGATTTGGAGATCCCCCAGAGAGAAATTTAGGGAGCCATTGGTTACTCCAGAACTTTAACCATCTCTCTGCTTTCCAAGTATGAAGAGTCAAGGTATGAAGAAAACAAGACATTTCCCCAAGATTGGTAGGGACAGGGCAAACTGCTATCATCTATCAAATACTGCTACTGTGTTTTAAATCATCACCCATCTCATTTGACTCCTCACCCACCCAGCAAGGTATAACTCCACTCTACAGACCAGTAAGCCAAGGTCCAGTGAAGTTAGGTGAGAAGCACAGCTGGGATTTGAACACAGATTTGTCTGCCTCCAAAGTGCTTGCTGTGTATGTTCCCACTGGATCACAGTGCCTGGCTGCTTCCCTGGTCTAGGAAGGTGGCTGAGGAAGGGACCAGCATGAGAAACACGAGGAAGGAAGAATCAAGGAGCTTGGCAACAGTCTGGGAGAATGTAGAGAGCTTTGAGAACTAGAAGGACACATGACTTTGAGGTGACCGTTCCGTGAGCTCCACCAGCAGCCAGATGGAGAAGTATGGCTGAGCTCAAGGACAGACGGGACTGGGATTAGGGACTTTGATCAAGATGATTTGAAATGACTTCCAAACTTACAACCCCTCAAGACCCCACATCAATTTCCCTCCTTCCTGTCATGTTTTGTCCATTAATAACTCACCTCTTTGACAAGGTTATAAGCAACCTCCAATCAAACGCCTCTTTTGTAAACCATTCAATGTGCTGTGCAGGGAAGGCATGTACTAGACATTCTCTAAATTGCCTTGTTAGTTGGAACAGTGGAAAGAGCACTGGACTGGGAGTCACCAGTCCCAAAGGCTTGTTAGCTCTGTCACCAACATGCTGTGCAATCTGAAGCAAGTTATACTCCCTCTCTGCATTGCCTGGCACATCTGCCAGAAATGGACTTCCCCCATAGTCAAGCCTTTCTGCTATTCATATGACACATACTTACGAGAAGGTTTTTCTAAAAACAGAGGGAAAGAAACATTGGATCATTAATGAAAATCAATAGAAGAAAACAAAGAAGCATTGTCTGATATAATTATTAGGTCAGGTAGGGGATTGGGAAATTCCTGGAAGATCTTCGTCCCTTGAGGTCTGTCACTCACAGAGGAAGGAATAAAACAGATGTGGTGTAAAATGAGGGGGTTGGGCTACCAACACCCACTATTTACTGGGCACTTATTTGCATTCTAGGCCCCGTGCTTTATATGAATTATTTCATTTGATCCTTCAACAGCCAAATGAAAATGTTTACATTACATGGAAGAGTTGAAAATTATTATTCTGTTAACAGCTGAGGAAACTGAGGTGTAGAGAGCGATACAGTTTCCCACTTTGCACCGACTCCATGCGAGTCCAGAGGCTGAGTCTAAACCACTAAGGCAGGTTGGGGACTCTCTGAGCCCCCTTATAACTTTGATGTTCCACATTGATTGCTTTCTTCTGGCGACCCAGCAGAGCCCTGTTCCCTGGAAAGACAGTCACTCACTGTACCCTTAGGGGACTGGGGAGGTGGCTGCCTGGAACTTGACTTTATGCAGGAATTTCGCACCTTGCCCAGACCCTAGACTGCGGGTGGAGGGTGTCTGGCAGGTAAAGAGGCCAAGTGTTGCCTGCTGAGGCTGGAAAGGATTGCTCCCACCGAGAGGGAGGGCTGTGGGCAGCTCCTTCTCCCTGCTCTCAGCCACCTGTTCCCAAGCACCACCCTCCCCACCTCATCTTTGGAATGCAAAAATCCAAGAGCTGGTGGGGCTGACTGGGTATTAATAGCTGGACTCTGACTTCTGTGTGATAAGAAAGGCATTCCCTCTTAGCAGCAGACATTCAAATGATTTTGCAACCCATCTATCCAAGCCTTTACTGGTCCTGAAAAACACGAGGAGGGTGGCAGGATAAAATCACCACCAGAGCTACCGTAATGTTTTGATGCAGTGAATTGTGTCAGGCCACATTTTTGCATTCAATCCCACAGCTGTCCCTTAGGGTGCTTCTATTATCTCCATTTAACATATGGGGAAACTGAGGCTTCTGAGGGGTTAGGAAACTTGCCCCAGGCCACACAGCAAGCGGCAGAGTGGTAACTCAAATCCTGATCTGCCAATGTCACTGAGCCCACTGCCCCTCACCCATTTTGTGGGTGGTGACAGCCAAAGAAAGGCGTCCTGCTCTGGGCCACGGGTAAACACTGTGGCCCAGTTTCTCTAACTTCCAGGAACATAGTGAACTGGGATGGAGGAGGGGGAGCTTCTAGGAAGGCACCTTTCCTGGCCTGTTGGCTCAAGCCTCGTGACAGCCCGAGGGGGCAGAGAAGGGCCAGCTTGGGAGAGGGGCTGTGGCTCGGGCTCAGGCTCTCTCCTTGGCCTGGAGTGGGGACTTCTGGAGTGGGGGGGTCGAGTAACGGGGTAATATTTGCCCCTACCAGGGAAAACACAGCTCTGCTTGGAGCAGGCAGGGCCTTGGTGACTTATTTTGCCTCTTCTCTTCCTTCTCAGGGCAGCTCGCTCTCCATCCCTCACTTACCTCTTCACTCAGCGGAGGCCCTCGATTATTTCAGGGAGACAGTATCAAATCACAGGGAGAGGAGGACAGAGAGGCCCATTGTCAAGGTCCTCAGCATCAAAAAGCCCTCAAATTTAGGTTTCTGACCTTAGCTTTTGAGGGGCAGTGTGCCATAATGGTTAAGCCTGCAGCCTCTGGAGCCAGACTGCTGGGCCTGCCTCCCAGGGCAGCCATTAGAGCTGTGTAACTTTGGACAGGTTCCTTAACCAATCTGTGCCTCATTTCTTCCATCAGTAAAATGGGGAAAATAATAGTCCCTTCTCATAGGGTTGTTGTGTAAATTAAATGAGCTAATAAATTAAAGTATATAGTTACGTAAGTGTAAAGTCTGGCATAGAATAGGCACTCAATCAGTGTTAGCTATTTCCAAACGAAGTTTTGTACAGAATCATGGACAGAATGGAAAGAAGACATTCATCAAGAAACTTTAAAAAAACTGCCTCCTATAACCCCACCATTCAGCGCAGCCTCCATCACTATTTCACTCTATTTTCTTCTGACTTTTTGCCCTGTCCATCATTTTTACCACATTGCAATCATAGTGTACTCAACAGTTGTGTAACTATGGGGACTTTATTTTTCACTTAACATTCTATCATGAACAGTCCCTACAATCATTCAGCAAGTTTGTATTGAGGTTCTACTACGTGCTAAGCCTTGATCTAGGCCCTGGGTACATAAAGCAGTGAGCAGAACAGACAAAGCCCTTCCTCTCCAGGAGCTTACACCCTAGTGGGATATTGTTATGCTGTCTTTTAGAACTCATTCTTTTAAATTGAGGCCTAATTTACATACAATAGAGTGCATGAATATTAAGTGTGAAGTTTAACGAATTTTTACGTATGTATTTATCCCTGCGTAAACAATACCCATTTCAAGATACAGAACATTTCCATCACCCCAGAAGATTCCCTCACCTTCCCAGTCAATAACTACCCTTCATCCACAAGATAACATCTATAGCCATAGATTGGTTTTGTCTGTTTGAGAATAGCATATACTCTTTTGAGAAGGCTTCCTTTTTTATGGCTGCAGAATATTCCATCCTGTGGATATATTTTGCTTTTAGTTTTATAGTGTTATCAATGCACGTGGCTTTTTCCATATTTTTAATTATTTCCTTAGGATACAGCCTCAGAAGTGGGATTAATGATTTACAGGGTTCTTGGTGAACGTTGACAGATTGCTTTCCTAAAAGGCTGCACAGCACCATCTGCTGTGAATGGATGGTCAGTGGGAGGAGCAAGCTGTGGGGACTGAACATAATCACCGAGTTCAGCTCAACTCAAACATCCATCTTCTTAACTCGGTTTTAGCTTGAATGCTCAGCATATAATACAATGCTGCAGAAGGATGTTGTTTCAGTTTGCTAAAGCTGCCAGAAGGCAATATACCAGAAATGGGTTGGCTTTAAACAATGGGGATTTATTAAGTTACAAGTTAAAATACTAAGGCCATGAAAATGTCCAAATTAAGGCATCAGCAAGAGGATACCTTCTCTGAAGAAAGGCTGCTGGCATCTGGGGTTTCTCTGTCAGATAGCAAGGCACATGGCCGGCGTCTGCTGGTCCTTTGCTCCTGGGTTTTGTTGCTGTCAGCTTCTGATTCCAGTGGCTTTCTCTCTGAGCATCTGTGGGTTCTCTCTTAGCATCTCTGGGGTATTTCTCTCTCTGCTCTCCCCAAATGTCTCTGCCTTTTATCCTCTCATAAAGGACTCCAGTAAAGAATTAAGACTCACCTTGAATGGGCTGAGTCACATCTCAATTGAAACAACCTAATCAAAAAGCCCCACCCAGAATAGGTCTACCCCCACAGGGATGGATTAAAAGAACATGGCATTTTTGGGGGTACATAACAGCTTCAAACCAGCACAGATGTTACCATGAGAAGTCTGACTGGCAAGAAAAAGACTCACAAGACAGTCTCTACCTTGGTGAAGTCACCATTATACAGAGTTTGGGACTCAACTTCACAGTGCTGGAACTCTGACTTTTTGCAGCACACTAAGAAGGGATTCATCTTTTCTTGATGGGCTAATAGTTATCAAGCAACAGAGCCTGAGTCAATCAAAAAAGCAGATACCAGTGTAGGAATTTTCAGCAATAAATTTAACAGTCAAGTGAACCAGAGTGTGGGTATATCCTCTCCCTGTTAGAAGGCTACAGGGGAAGCCAAATTATAATCACAAAGTTGAGGCAAAAGCGTTAGCTACATTACTTAATTAGGGAGTATAATCTTGGAAAGCAAGATGAGGTATAAAGACAGTGAGGCAGGGAGGGAGAGAGAGGCAATAAGATCATGTGTGATCAAGCTGGCTGTTGCTAAGTGGAACCAATTATTTGTTCTTGCAGGACCATCCTCCGAGAAGTCATATACCCTGAGTCTCATGGAGGAGGTGGAGAGAAAGAGGAAGGAAATTGCCCACAGACTTCCCTCTCCCATTGGTCCAGAGGTTCCCTACATGGTCTGTTACCTCCTTTGCATTCCCAGGCTGTACATGCACAGGATTGAGCATGAAACCATGGTGGCATCAATAGGTAGCCCTAGATGAGAAGCACATTGTATAGGTGTGAAGTGAGACTCTATCAGATTATGCAAAATAAAATTGGTAAGAGCCCACACAAAAAGAATCACCACAGTGGGCAGTTGGAACAAGATACTGGAGAGGCTGAGAGGATGTGATGTGCTACACAAGGGGTGTCTGAGACAGTCCACCCCTTGCTCCACACACACAGAACCATATACACCTCCATTATAAATGTCTTCCATACCAAATGAGGAGCCTCTCTCCCTCTCCCCCCTTCTCTGTCTCTCTCTCTTTCACTCTCTTTCTCTCAGAACCAGATGCCCTCATTTCTTTCCTGAGAGAGGAGAAACAAATCCAATCAGTTACAGTCCTCTTCAAGGTGGTTGCCAGCTGCAGTCTCTGAAAGACTTAATGCAAAAGGTTTAGTGAAACATGGACAAATCCCACTGCCACAATGTTCCCAAAGTCAGAATTGAGATTTACCACTTCTCTCCTTCCCCACCCAGTCTGGATCTCCTTCAGTACTTCGGCTGGTCTGGGCTGCTTGCCTGGTATGATGACTTAGACTTTTATCCCCTAGGGATCGTGGTCCTTGGTTTCTTTGTCCTTTTCAGCTTTGGTTACTGCAATTGCCTATTTAGTGTCATTACAGGGTATGAAAGCACCAAGAGATGCCCACTATCCCCATTATGAAGAAGCAAGAGTAAACAAGGTTGGTTATGTCTGCCAGTTCAATAATTCCTTTCCTTGCTTGCTGGACCACTGGCCTGAAGAGCCCAAAAATGACCAGGTGGTAGTCACAGCTTCAATCTAGAAGAACCCCACTGAGTCCATTGGTGATGATGTCCCTTCCCCCCATGAATAAGAACTTCTCAGCTGGCTGAGCCCAAGGTCATGGGCATGTGTAGTGGATACTGTGGTGTGCTGCCCAGATCATGACTCTGCTGAAAAGAACTGCCTTGTCCAAATTCACACCCCCTTCCCAAGCCCAAGGATGTTGATCCTAAGAACATGCCTAAATAAATTTCCTGCAAATAAATCTCCATCTCAAAGTCTGTTTCCCAGGGAGCCCAACCTGCAACAAAGAGGAAGCACAAATTTTGCAAGGGAATCACTGGAAGTGAGGATGAGAGAAGCCAATACTACTTCCACCTGAATCAGGATCCAACATTGTTGCATTTGATTGTTAAGTTTCCTAAGTTTTATGTTTTCACATTCCACTTTCCTTTTTTTCTTTTCATGCTGTGGATTTATTGGAGAAAACAGATCACTGTCCTGTAGAATGTCTTACCTTTTTTTGGGTTTGGCTGATTGTTTCTTTTTTTTTTTTTTTTTTAATCTTCATTTTGTTGAGATATATTCACATACCACGCAGTCATACAAAACAAATCGTACATTCAATTGTTCATAGTACCATTACATAGTTGTACATTCATCACCTAAATCAATCCCTGACACCTTCATTAGCACACACACAAAAATAACAATAATAATTAAAGTGAAAAAGAGCAATTAAAGTAAAAAGGAACACTGGGTACCTTTGTCTGTTTGTTTGTTTGTTTGTTTCCTTCCCCTATTTTTCTACTCATCCATCCATAAACTAGACAAAGGGGAATGTGGTCCTTATGGCTTTCCCGATCCCATTGTCACCCCTCATAAGCTACATTTTTATACAATTGTCTTCGAGATTCATGGGTTCTGTGTTGTAGTTTGATAGTTTCAGGTATCTACCACCAGCTACCCCAATTCTTTAGAACCTAAAAAGGGTTGTCTAAAGTGTGTGTAAGAGTGCCCACCAGAGTGACCTCTCGGCTCCTTTTGGAATCTCTCTGCCACTGAAGCTTATTTCATTTCCTTTCACATCCCCCTTTTGGTCAAGAAGATGTTCTCTGTCCCACGATGCCGGGTCTACATTCCTCCCCAGGAGTCATATTTCACGTTGCCAGGGAGATTCACTCCCTTGGGTGTCTGATCCCACATAGTAGGGAGGGCAGTGATTTCACCTTTCAAGTTGGCTTAGCTAGAGAGAGAGGGACACATCTGAGCAACAAAGAGGCATTCGGGAGGAGGCTCTTAGGCACAATTATAGGGAGGCCTAGCCTCTCCTTTGCAGCAATCATCTTCCCAAGGGTAAAACCTATGGTAGAGGGCTCAACCCATCAAACCACCAGTCCCCTATGTCTGTGGTCATGTTAGCAACCATCGAGGTGGGGTAGGCCAATACCCCTGCATTCTCCACAGGCTCCTCAAGGGGGCTCTACCTATTTTTTTTCCTTGTTTTTTTCTTAACTTTTTTTTTTAAATCAACTGTATGAAAAATAAAAAAATTAAAAAAAAACTAAAAAAAAAATACAATAAAAGAACATTTCAAAGAGACCATAACAAAGGAGTAAGAAAAAGAGAACTAACCTAAGATAACTACTTTACTTCCAACATGTTCCTCCTCTACCCCAAGAAAGTTACCTAATATAGCAACATTTCTGTGAACTTGTTCCTACTATACCCATCAGAAATTAACAGACCATAGTCATTCCTGGGCATTCCCAGAACGTTAAATTTACCCACGATAGCTTATCTGTTCTTGGATTATTGTTCCCCCTTCCTTAATTGCTCTCTATTGCTAGTTCCCCTACATTCTACATTAAAAACCATTTGTTTTACATTTTTCAAAGTTCACATTAGTGGTAGCATATATTTCTCTTTTTGTGCCTGGCTTATTTCGCTCAGCATTATGCCTTCAAGGTTCATCCATGTTGTCATATGTTTCACGAGATCGTTCCTTCTTACTGCCGTGTAGTATTCCATCATGTGTATATACCACATTTTATTTATCCACTCATCTGCTGAAGGACATTTGGGTTGTTTACATCTCTTGGCAATTGTGAATAATGCTGCTATGAACATTGGCGTGCAGACATCTGTTCATGTCACTGCTTTCCGATCTTCCGGGTGTATACCGAGAAGTGCAATCGCTGGATCGAACGGTAACTCTGTATCTAGTTTTCTAAGGAACTGCAAGACTGACTTCCAGAGTGGCTGAACCATTATACAGTCCCACCAACAGTGAATAAGAGTTCCAATTTCTCCACATCCCCTCCAGCATTTGTAGTTTCCTGTTTGTTTAATGGCAGCCATTCTAATCGGTGTGAGATGGTCTCTCATTGTGGTCTTAATTTGCATCTTTCTAATAGCTAGTGAAGCTGAACATTTTTTCATGTGTTTCTTGGACATTTGTATTTCCTCTTCAGAGAACTGTCTTTTCGTATCTTTTGCCCATTTTATAATTGGGCTGTCTGTACTATTGACATTGAGTTATGGGATTTCTTTATATATGCAAGATATCAGTCTTTTGTCAGATACATGGTTTCCAAAAATTTTTTCCCATTGAGTTGGCTGCCTCTTTACCTTTTTGAGAAATTCCTTTGAGGTGCAGAAACTTCTAAGCTTGAGGAGTTCCCATTTATCTATTTTTTCTTTTGTTGCTTGTGCTTTGGGTGTAGTCTAGGAAGTGGCCGCCTAATACAAGGTCTTGAAGATGTTTTCCTACATTATCTTCTAGGAGTTTTATGGTACTTTCTTTTATATTGAGATCTTTCATCCATTTTGAGTTAATTTTTGTGTAGGGTGTGAGGTAGGGGTCCTCTTTCATTCTTTTCGATATGGATATCCAACTCTCCCAGCTCCATGTGTTGAATAGACCATTATGACTCAGTTCAGTGACTTTGGGGGCCTTATCAAAGATCAGTCGGCCATAGATCTGGGGGTCTATCTCCGAATTCTCAGTTCAATTCCATTGATCTATATGTCTATCTTTGTGCCAGTACCATGCTGTTTTTGACAACTGTGGCTTTATAATAAGCTTCAAAGTCAGGGAGTGTAAGTCCTCCCACTTCATTTTTCTTTTTTAGAGTGTCTTTAGCAATTCGAGGCATCTTCCCTTTCCAAATAAATTTGATTACTAGCTTTTCCAAGTCTGCAAAGTAGGTTGTTGGAATTTTGATTGGGATTGCATTGAATCTGTAGATCAGTTTGGGTAGAATTGACATCTTAATGACATTTAGCCTTCCTATCCATGAACATGGAATATTTTTCCATCTTTTAAGGTCCCCTTCTATTTAGTAGAGTTATGTAGTTTTCTTTGTATAGGTCTTTTACATCTTTGGTTAAGTTTATTCCTAGGTACTTGATTTTTTTAGTTGCTATTGAAAATGGTATCTTTTTCTTGAGTGTCTCTTCAGTTTGTTCATTTCTAGCATATAGAAACATTACTGACTTACGTGCATTAATCTTGTATCCCGCTACTTTGCTAAATTTGTTTATTAGCTCTAGTAGCTGTATCGTCAATTTCTCAGGGTTTTCCAGATATAAGATCATATCATCTGCAAATAATGACAGTTTTACTTCTTCTTTTCCAATTTGGATGCCTTTTATTTCTTTGTCTTGCCGGATTGCCCTGGCTAGCACTTCCAGTACAATGTTGAATAACAGTGGTGATAGCGGGCATCCTTGTCTTGTTCCTGATCTTAGAGGGAAGGCTTTCAGTCTCTCATCATTGAGTACTATGCTGGCTGTGGGTTTTTCATATATGCTCTTTATCATATTCAGGAAGTTTCTTTTAATTCCTACCTTTTCAAGTGTTTTTATCAAAAACAGATGTTGGATTTTGTCAAATGCTTTTTCAGCATCTATTGAGATGATCATTTTATTTTTCCCTTTCGAATTGTTAATGTGTTGTAATACATTGATTGATTTTCTTATGTTGAACCATCCTTGTATGCCTGGAATGAACCCCACTTGGTCATGGTGTATGATTTTTTTAATGTGTCTTTGGATTTGATTTGCAAGTATTTTGTTGAGGATTTTTGCATCTATATTCATTAGGGAGATCGGCCGGTAGTTTTCCTTTTTTGTAGCATCTTTGCCTGGTTTTGGTATTAGATTGATGTTAGCTTCATTAAATGAGTTAGGTACTGTTCCATTTTCTTCAATGTTTTGAAACAGTTTGAGTAAGACTGGTGTCAGTTCTATCTGGAAAGTTTGGTAGAATTCCCCTGTGAAGCCATCTGGCCCTGGGCATTTATTTGTGGGAAGATTTTTGATGACTGATTAGATCTCTTTGCTTGTGATGGGTTGGTTGAGGTCTTCTATTTCTTCTCTGGTCAGTCTAGGTTGTTCATATGTTTCCAGGAAATTGTCCATTTCCTCTACATTATCCAGTTTGTTGCCATACAGTTGTTCATAGTATCCTCTTATAATCTTTTAATTTCTTTGGGATCTGCAGTTATGTCACCTTTTTCATTCATTATTTTGTTTATATGGGTCTTCTCTCTTTTTGATTTTGTCAGTCTAGCTAGGGGCTTGTCAATCTTGTTGATCTTCTCAAAGAACCAACTTTTGGTGATACTTATCCTCTCTATTGCTTGTTTGTTCTCTATGTCATTTATTTCTGCTTTAATCATTGTTATTTCTTTTCTTGGTTTAGGATTGGTTTGATGTTCATTTTCTAGCTTCTTCAGTTGATCCATTAGTTCTTTGATTTTGGCTCTTTCTTCCTTTTTAATATATGAGTTTAGTGCTATAAATTTCCCCCTCAGTAGTGCTTTTGCTGCATCCCATAGGTTTTGGTGGGTTGTGTTCTCATTTTCATTCGTCTCTATCTATTTAGCAATTTTTCTTGCTATTTCTTCTTTAACCCACTGATTGTTTAGGAGTTTGTTGTTTAACCTCCAGGTAATTGTGAATTTTCAAAGTCTCTGATGGTTATTGACTTCTAATTGTATTCCATTGTGGTCAGAGAATGTACTTTGAATAATTTCAATCTTTTTAAATTTATTGAGCCTTGTTTTATGTCCCAGCATATGATCTGTTCTGGAGAAAGTTCCATGAGCACTAGAGAAGTATGTGTATCCTGGTGATTTGGGATGTAATGTTCTATATATGTCTGTTAAATCTAATTCATTTATCAGATTGTTTAGGTTTTTAATTTCCTTATTGGTCTTCTGTCTGGTTGATCTATCTATAGGAGAGAGTGATGTGTTGAAGTCTCCCACAATTATTGTGGAAACATCAATTGCTTCCTTTAGTTTTGCCAGTGTTTCTCTCATGTATTTTGTGGCACCTTGATTGGGTGCATAAACATTTATGATTGTTATTTCTTCTTGTTTAATTGCCCCTTTTATTAGCTTGTAGTGGCCTTCTTTGTCTCTCAAAACATCCCTGCATTTAAAGTCTATTTTATCTGAGATTAATATTGCTACACCTGCTTTCTTTTAGCTGTAGCTTGCATGAAATATTTTTTTCCATCCTTTCACTTTCAATTTCTTTGTGTCCCTGTGTCTAAGATGACTCTCTTGTATGCAATATATTGATGGTTCATTTTTTTTAAATCCATTCTGCAAATCTATATCTTTTAATTGGGGAGTTTAATCCATTTACATTCAACGTTATAACCATGAAGGCATTTCTTGAATCAGCCATCTTACCCTTTGGTTTATGTTTGTCATATATATTTTTCCCCTCTCTCTATTAATATCCTTTAATGCACCCATACCGAATCTCTTTAGTACTGAAGCTTTCTCCAAGTCTCTCTGTCCTTTCTTTGTTTCTCTGTCTGTAGGGCTCTCTTTAGTATCTCCAGTAGGGCAGGTCTTTCGTTAGCAAATTCTCTCAGCATTTGTTTGTCTGTGAAAAATCTAAGCTCTCCCTCAAACTTGAAGGAGAGCTTTGCTGGATAAAGTATTCTTGGTTGGAAATTTTTCTCACTCAGAATTTTAAATATATCGTGCCACTGCCTTCTTGCCTCCATGGTGGCTGCTGAGTAGTCACTACTTAGTCTTATGCTGTTTCCTTTGTATGTGGTGAATTGCTTTTCTCTTGCTGCTTTCAGAACTTGCTCCTTCTCTTCCGTGTTTGAAAGTGTGATCAGAATATGTCTCAGAGTGGGTTTATTTGGATTTATTCTATTTGGAGTTTGCTGGGCATTTATGATTTGTGTATTTATGTTGTTTAGAAGATTTGGGAAGTTTTCCGCAACAATTTCTTTGAATACTCTTCCTAGATCTTTACCCTTTTCTTCCTCTTCTGAAACACCAATGAGTCTTATATTCGGATGTTTTATATTATCTATCATATCCCTGAGGTCCATTTCGATTTTTTCAATTTTTTCCCCATTCTTTCTTTTGTGCTTTCATTTTCCATTCTGTCATCTTCCAGATCACTGATTCGTTGTTCAACTTCCTCTAGTCTTGTACTATGAGTATCCAGAATCTTTTTAATTTGGTCAACAGTTTCTTTAATTTCCATAAGATCATCTATTTTTTTATTTAGTCTTGCAATGTCTTCTTTATGCTCTTCTAGGTCTTTTTGATATCCTTTGTATCCCATAGTATGGTCTCATTGTTCATCTTTAGTTCTTTGATTAGTTGCTCTAGGGACTGTGTCTCTTCTGATCTTTTGATTTGGGTGCTTGGGCTTGGGTTATCCATATCGTCTGGTTTTTTCATATGCTTTATAATTTTATAATTTGCTGAACTTGATAGGGTTCTTTTAGGATTGGTAGACCAATTGAAGTCCTTATCTCTAATTTATCAGATCTACAGCTTCGTGGAGTACACTTCCTCTAACTAACCAACAGGTGGCGTCCACGAGCCACCTGTTCTCCACAAGCCAGTTCTCCCCTGCTTTGCCTTTGTGGTGAGTGGGGGAGTGAGTCTTGTGGGGTCCAATTGGTGTCCAAGCTTGCGTGTGTAGTTGGTGTTGCCCGCCCTGTATATGGGGCGTGTGTCTGGGCGGTCAGGGAGCGGGGGTGGCTCTAACAATCAAATCTCCCTGGTGTTCCTGGAGTTTTAAAGCTGCTGCAATAGTCTAATCCTTCAATTCGGTTCTGCCACAGTTTGTCTCTGCCACTGACCCACAAGTTCTTGGTATTGGTGTATGGCTCCTGAGACTTGCGAGTGGGTCCCTCTTCCAGGCCGTGCACCCCCTGGTTCCCTGATGAGGGATAACTGTGCTATGTCACAGGTGAGTGCTGCCCCCCCAGGGTGGTTCTGGGCTGCTGGGCTGTCTAGGGAGGCTCCCAGTCTGCTGAAATGATGGCTGAATGGGGCTTTGTTAATTCACACTGCTCCACCTTCCCAACTCTGGGACAACCAGCTGAGGGTGCAGGGAAGGCTAATGTCCACACCCAGTTTTGTGGTGTGTGCATGTTATTTGAAGCACTTCCGTCACACTGGGTTGTGTGGGGCAGCTCTGGGCTATAGGGCTGGCGATGGGCAGGAGTGTTTCCTGTCCACCAGGATGATAGCTGTGAGCGGACACCCCCCTTTTCTTGGGAAGTTGTGGTGTTTAGTGAATTTTCTGAACCACTGGATTATTGCCTTTTGTCTCAGAACTCTCTTAGTTCTGCTCTTGTCTTGACCTGCCCAAATTGCAAGTCTTTGAGGCTTTCTGTATTGGGCTTCTTTGAGTAATTGTTTTAGAAACAGAAAAAAGAAAAGATTAAAAAAACCCCTCCTCACAGATATAATGGGTTATTGAAATGCTAAAAGACAAAGCAATTAGGACCATTAAGGAAACATCCAGGGGGCAGAGAGATCAGTTTTCCTTCAGGATTTGCATATGAGCCTCAGGGCCTGAGCTCTGCCCTTCCCCTTTCTATGTTCACCAGAACTCCAAAAATCCTCCGCTTTTATTTTGGAGTTTTTCTTGCTGTTTTTTTGCTATGCCTGTCTCCTCTCTGCTGGGCTGGCTACTCTGATTCTCTGGTGTCTGGTCTTAGTCTATCTATGGTTGGAGTTTGGATCAGTAGAATGAGTTTCCGATAAGAGCTGCCACTGCAGTTCTCCCTTCTCCTTCCCAGCACTGATGGCCCCTCCTCCCATGGGACTGAGCCTGGCAGGGAGGGGCACGGGTCCCCTGGCCGCAAAAACTTAGATTTTGCTGATCTCAACAGTTCCACGTGTTCATGAGTGTTGTATGAAGTATGCCCAAAGTCAAATTGCTCTGTGGTGTCCAGTCTATGCAGGTCCTGGCTTTCTACCTACTTTCCTGGAGGAGTAACTAAAACATACAGCTCACCAGTCCACCATCTTTCCCTGCCTCTGTTTGTTTTAATGAAAAAACAAACAAAACAAAACACTTTTGAGAGAGGCAGCAAAAGCGTAAATAGAATTGGAACTATACAATCTGGTGTAATTTGCCCTATCCCTCATCAGACTTTATCTAAGTGGCTGCTTCACCTCCTCTGGTTCCACCTGGTCTGTTTCTCTTAGTGGCACGAGTTTCCGGAACATGTGTCTGATTCTGACCCAGGCTCCGCTTTAGTCCTGATTGTTTCTTTATGATGTTTGTCTACCCAACCCCCCACCTGTACTTCTGATAAACTGGTAATTAGATCTACAGGCTTGATTAGGTGGCTTTTTTTGTTTGCTTGTTTGTTTGTTTTTTAAAAAAGAATATTTCATGGAGAGCACTGCATCTCCCTCTTCAGGAATTTTAAGATTGGTCAATGGGTTTAGGTAGCTGTCAGTCTGAGATCTCCATTATTAAGTTCCCCCACAACTAGGTTGTATATGCTGGGGCACCAACCAGAGTCTTCAGATGGCATCACCAGGGAAGCCCTGGGACAGAGAGCAAGGAGTTTGCAGTTCAGGCATGAGCAAGGCATTGTCAGGTTGCACCATCGATGGCAATCAAACAAGCCATATAACTTGAATGTTTAATGGCATTAGACTCAGGTAATCCACCGCTAGAGGCCAGCACCCACTGCTGAAGGCCAACTATTCCTGCCAGCAAGCCAGAGAACTTCAGTCTGTGAGCTCAGTGTCCTTTCCCCAGCCAAGGATTGAACAAACAGCCAATTTCTGGTCCTTTGGATTTTTTTCCCTAAGTCTAAAGCTGACCTTGTGTTTTCTAACTCCCCTAGTCTTTCTTCAAACAGGATATAATACAGTTCATGAAGTTTCCACTTTCCAAACTATAATCACAGTCTAGCCTAGCCTACCTCCCCAAGATTACATCTGGGCTACCTTGATTGGGGTACAGGGTGATCCCAAACTCATCACATTTTAGTGACAGCAAACATTAATTACACACTTACGATGTGCCAAGCCTAAGCTTTATATATATTATCTCATTTAAACTATACCAAAACCTAATGATTAGGTACTACTAGTATTCCTGCTTTGCAGACGAGACTACTGAAGCACAGTAACTTTCCCAAAGTCACACTGCTTGTAAGTGGTAGAGCCAGGACTTGAACTCATTGCCCTGACCCTAGTAGCTGTGCATTAAATACCTCTGGTTACTGTAGTTGAGCTCTCAGGAAGCAACCTTATTGTCATCATCCCTGACCTCACTGCTGCCCCTGTGGAGTGACAACAGGGGCTAGAGGCCCAACTGTCAACATCCAGTGGCCCAAAGGGGTGCACTGAGAGAGAGCACATATCTTCAATTTAACAGACTCTCAGCCCTAAATCCTTGATAAAACCTGAGTTCAATCCAGAGGTCCCTGACTATTCCTCCTTGGCACCCCAAACTTCTATACACCAAATCTTCTGCAATCTCCCACCTGTCTTTAAATCTTCTATTTTTGTCATCTTCTTGGTCACCAGCCTAGTCTAAGCCACCATCATCTCTCACCTAGACTTTTGCAGTTGATTGTCCCACATCCCTCTTGCCCACCCTTGATTACATCTCCACCTAGCTAGAGTGACCTTTTAAACTGGTAATTTGATCACAACTTGAAATCTCTGCTGGAAACCCTTTAATGACCCATTACTTTTGGCACAAAATCCCAAATCCGTAACATGGTCTAGAAGACTCTTGTATCTGGCCCCAGCCTTGTATTGGGGTTTTAAGGCTAACTGTCACACCTCTTCCCTCCCCAACTGTGATCCAGATCCAATCAGGAAATAGAAAAGGAAATCAGACAGATGGAGAGAGAAATACAGCTCCCTGAGAGCAGCCCTGTGTGTGTTGGTTCATGGCCATATCCCCAGGGCCTAGCACTTTAGCTCCCAGACATGTTGGATAAAATCGTATTTACTATCACACCCCTCAGGGAGATTTCTTTGTACTGTGGGAAGGAAAACATGTATAAGACTTTGAAGGTGAGAGGTCAGGGACAAGCCAAAGTCATAGTTGGTGCTACACTGAGTAGCAGGACTTTTTGTTTTGCTATGTGGGTCCACAGATTTGTCCAGGGCCGAAGAACCCAGGACCATTGGGGGGCCAAGTGTGCTTACCTGTGGGCTCCGCCTGTGGTTTTCTGTCCAGCAGGGTCCACAGTGACACAATGAATTACTTGAGACAAAAGTCAAGAGAGGCGAGAGTGAGAACAACTCAAGGGAGAGTGTCCTCCCCAGCAATTCTCATCTTGGTTTTTGTTGAGATTTTTGGGATAGGGAGACGTGCTGGCACTCAAGACTGTTTAGGGAGGCAGGAGGGGAGGCAGGACGTTTTGACCTTTATGACACAAAGACTGACAGGCAAGTAGACAACAGATAAGCCTGGCCTTCGGAGTGGAATGTACTACGTGCAAGAACATAGCATAGCAAAGCAAGACATTCCCATCGTTCGATTGGAATTTAGACAAAGGCAGTCTTCTGCCTATATGCATGCTGAAGCAGAAGCAGAGTTTACAAGATTTTTATCCACAGAATTCCCACATCCGCCCTTTCCCCAAACTCGCCCCCTGCTCTAAATAATCCTTGAACAAATATTCAAAGAACATTGCTTTGAAGGAGTGTCCACATGTCTCACTTTAGCCTCATTCTCATTCATCTTTCGAGTCTCAATTTAAATGCCACCCCAGTCCCTATACTTCAGAGAGTACTAGGCCCCTGATAAAGCATCACTGAGGCCTCCAGAATTTCTACAGAGGAATTTAGGGGCAGCAATCTGATGGGAAGAGTGACTAAGGGACTTGCCTTGAAGCTATATTTGCATAGCAAGTCTACTATTTGTACTTAGACTGGGGTATCTCAGCTTCTTCACTATTGACATTTTGGGCTGGATAATTCTGTGTTGTAGGAGGCTGTTCTGTGCACTGTAAAATGTTTAGCAGCATCCCAGGCCTCAATCTACTAGATTCCTTTAGCACTAACCTTCCCATTTGTGACAACCAAAAACATCTCCACACACTGCCAAGTGTCCCCTGGGAGACAAAATCATCCCAGTTAAAAAGCACTGATCTAACTGTGTGTTTAACTAGCTAGAAGGCATGATGGCAATTCTTCTAAAAGAGAGGAGATAAGACGATGAGGCACCACCTCCTCCTACAAGAAAAGAAAATCATCTGAGTCATGGTTGGCTCCTGGTAGAACTGTGAAGTTTGGCTTTATCTGCCCATCTTCTTTTTTTTTTTTCCATTTTTATTGAGATTGTTCAGATACCATACAATTATCCAAAGATCCAAAGTGTACAATCACTTGCCCCTGGGTACCCTCATACAGCTGTGCATCCATCACACTTAATTTTTGTTCAATTTTTAGAAACTTTTCATTACTCCAGACAAGAAATAAAGTGAAAGATGAAAAAAGAAAAAAAGAAAAGGAAACTCTAATCCTCCCCTATCCCTAACCAACCCCCCTCAATTGTTGACTCCTAGTATTGCTATAGTACATTTGTTATTGTTTATGAAAAAATGTTGAAATGCTACTAACTGTAGTATATAGTTTGTAATAAGTATATAGTTCTTCCCTATATGCCCCTCTATTATTAACTTCTAATTGTATTGTCATACATTTGTTCTGGTTCATGGAAGTGATTTCTAGTATTTCTACAGTTGATCATGGACATTGCCCACCACAGGATTCAGTTTTATACATTCCCATCTTTTGACCTCCAACTTTCCTTCTGGTAACATATATGACTCTGAGCTTCCCCTTTCCACCTCATTCACACACCATTCGGCGCTGTTAGTTATTCTCACATCTTGCCACCAACACCCCTGTTCATTTCCAAATATTTAAGTTCATCCTAATTGAACATTCTGTTCATACTAAGCAACCACTCCCCATTCATAAGCCTTGTCCTATATCTTGGTACCTTATGTTTCATGTCTATGAGTTTACATATTATAATTAGTTCCTATCAGTGAGACCCTGCAATAATTGTCCTTATGTGTCTGGCTTATTTCACTCAGTATATTGCCCTCGAGTTTTTGTCATCAACCCATTTTTTTTTAATATGGTTTTGTTCACTCACCATACATTCCATCCCAAGTAAATAATCGATGGTTTTCTGCATGGTCATACATTTATGTGTTCACCACCTTCACCACTATCTATATAAGAGCATCTACATTTCTTCCACAAGGCAGGATGGAGAGTCAAAGAAGGTAGAGAGGCAAAAGAAAGAGGAAAAAAAAAATGACAGCTAGGAAGCAGCAAAAGGAAAAATAACCTTAAATCAAAGTAGAATAAAGAATCAGACAATACCACCAATGTCAAGTGTCTAACATGCCTCCCCTATCCCCCCCTCTTATCTGCATTCACCTTGGTATATCACCTTTGTTACATTAAAGGAAGCATAATGCAATGATTCTATTAGTTACAGTCTCTAGTTTATGCTGATTACATCCCTCCCCCAATGCCTCACCATTTTTAACACCTTGCAAAGTTGACATTTGCTTGTTCTCCCTCGTAAAAGAACATATTTGTACATTTTATCACAATTGTTGAATACTCTAGATTTCACCAAGTTACACAGTCCCAGTCTATCTTTCCTCCTTTCTTGTGGTGTCTCACATGCTCCCCACCTTCCTCTCTCAACCGTATTCATAGTTACCTTTGTTCAGTGTACTTACATTGTTGTGCTACCATCTCCCAAAATTGTGTTCCAAACCACGCACTCCTGTCTTCTATCACCCTGTAGTGCTCCCTTTAGTATTTCCTGTAGGGCAGGTGTCTTGTTCACAAAGTCTCTCATTGTCTGTTTGTCAGAAAATATTCTGAGCTCTCCCTCATATTTGAAGGGCAGCTTTGCTGGATATAGGATTCTTGGTTGGCGGTTTTTCTCTTTCAGTATCTTAAATATATCACACCACTTCCTTCTTGCTTCCATGGTTTCTGCTGAGAGATCCGCACATTGTCTTATTAAGCTTCCTTTGTATGTAATGGATTGCTTTTCTCTTGCTGCTTTCAGGATTCTCTCTTTGTCTTTGACATTTGATAATCTGATTATTAAGTGTCTTGGCATAGGCCTATTCATATCTCTTCTGTTTGGAGTACGCTGTGCTTCTTGGATCTGTAATTTTATGTCTTTCATAAGAGATGGGAAATTTTCATTAATTATTTCCTTTATTATTGCTTCTGCCCCCTTTCCCTTCTCTTCTCCTTCTGGGACACCAATGATACGTACATTATTGTACTTTGTTTCATCCTTGAGTTCCTGGAGACGTTGCTCGTATTTTTTCATTCTTTTCTCCATCTGCTCCTTTGCATGTAGGCTTTCAGGTGTTTTGTTCTCCAGTTCCTGGGTGTTTTCTTCTGCCTCTTGAGATCTGCTGTTGTATGTTTCCATTGTGTCTTTCATTTCTTGTGTTGTGCCTTTCATTTCCATAGATTCTACTAGTTGTTTTTTTGAACTTTTGATTTCTGCCGTATACATGTCCAGTGCTTCCTTTACAGCCTCTATCTCTTTTGCAATATCTTCTCTAAACTTTTTGAATTGATTTAGCATTAGTTCTTTAAATTCCTGTATCTCAGTTGAAGTGTACGTTTGTTCCTTTGACTGGGCCATAACTTTGTTTTTCTTAGTGTAGATTGTAGTTTTCTGTTGTCCAGGCATGGTTTCCTTGGTTATCCAAATCAGGTTTTCCCAGACCAGAACAGGCTCAGGTCCCAGAGGGAAGAAATATTCAGTATCTGGTTTCCCTGTGGGTGTGTCTTAGAAAATTGCTCCACCCTTTGATGCCTCGGGTCACTGTGCTTTTCTGCCCAGCAGGTGACGCCTGTTAGCCTATAATTCTTGACTGGTGTGAGGAAGTATGTTCCCCCAGGCTCTGGGGTCTGGTTCTGAATGGAAAGGGCCCCACCCCTTTCCTCCTAGAGAAGACATACCCTCCAGGTAGAGGTCATTAGCATTTCAATGGTCTTGCCCTCTGCTTGTGCTGTCTCCACCCTTCCCAGAGTCACAGCCCTGGAAACTGAAAATGACTGGGGCTTTCTCCACTGAGCCGAAAAAGAAACAGATAGCCCCCTTCAGACCCAGTCCAAGGCGACCCTCCGGCTCTCCAAGGTCAGTCGTCACCCAAAGCCTCTGTCTGTTTTTTGGGGCTGCGTACCTGTAGTGAGCAGTTCACACTCGCTACTTAAAACCCCAGTTGGAGCTCAGCTGAGCTATATTCACTTGCTGGGAGAGAGCTTCTCTCTGGCACCACGAGGCTTTGCAGCTCGGGCTATGGGGGAGGGATTCTCACGACTTGGTTCCGCAGGTTTTACTTACAGATTTTATGCTGTGTTCTCGGGCATTCCTCCCAATTCAGGTTGGTGTATGATGAGTGGATGGTCTTGTTTGTCCCCCTGCAGTTATTCTGGATTATTTACTAGTTGTTTCTGGTTTTTTGTAGTTGTTCCAGGGGGACTACTTAGCTTCCACTCCTCTCTATGCCGCCATCTTGCCCGAGTCCCATCTTCTCTTTCTTGACCATTTTCTTTTCTTCCATGATTCCCATCCCTACTCAGAAAAAAATAATGAACTATCAAGAAAAAAATGAGGGCCTTCATGCTGAAGTGAGATAAGCAGTATATAGCAGTACTAGAGGATAAAAACACAGGCATTACATACTTAAGATGGGAGCATTTCACTAGATGTAAATTAAATTGCAACACATTAATTAAAAAAAAAAAAGCACACACACATGAATTGTAGTCAGAACTGAGTTCAAGTCCCAGTTCTGACACTTCCTAACTGGGTGACTTCGGACAAGTCCCTTCACCCCGCAGAACCTGTTTCCTTAATTATAAAAGGGAAATAATAATAGTATATACCTCACAGGATAATTGTGCAGATGAAATGAGATAATGAATAAATAGCACTTTACTCAGTGCCTGGCACAAGCGGTAATATGAGTATTACCTATTGTTTATTTACATTTGTATTTATATTACCTAGTTATGCTTATTTACTTACAGTTTACTATAGTTTATAGGGGAAATTGCTCCCTCATAACCTGCTTCCTGTGGGCCCATCTTAATTAGGGTCATCCCCATTTGCCTCTTCCCATGTGACTCCTTTGTTCAAATGGAAAATATAAGGTCCAGAAGTGTAGTAATTCATGAGGCTTGGGAGCTGAAGTCCAAAGTCCTTGGTTGAAGGCTTGGCTCCATCAATGATTTATTAGAAATGAGAATTTCTGAGTCCCTCTGAATTCAGTTTCCTCAGCTGTAAATGTTATGCTAGTACTGTCCACTTCGTTCTAGTGTCTTAATTGACATGACTTGACAGGTCTGGGAATTCAGACCTGCTTTAGGCTTGGGCAGCAGCTGCACTAATGGAGCCTACCACCAGGAGGCAGGATTGCTACATCTAAGTTCCCACCTGTCCAATCTTCTTTTTTTGAGCATGCTTGCTTAATTTTTCATTATGAAACATTTCAAACATACACAAAGTAGAACAGTGTAATGAACCCATTGTACCCAGCACCAGGTTTCAATCACTATCAACATGTTGCCAATCTTGTTTCATCTTCCCCCCTTTGTTTACTGCTTGGGAAGTATTTTAAAATACAGCCCAGATGTCATTTCATTTCATTCACAATATTTCAAGGTGCAGCTCTAATTGAAAAGGACTTTAATTTTCATAAGCACTACGTCTATCACACCTAACATAAAGAACAATAATTTCTTAATTTAACCTATCAGTTCATGTTCAAATTTCCCTGACTGTAATGAAGATGCCTTTTGACAGCTGGTTTAGGGTCAGAATCCAAACAAGGTTATTAGCATTTGACTAAGTCTCTTAAGTTTTATACTTTAATATTCCGTCTCCCTTTTTTAGTGCCATACCAAAAATTTGTTAGAGAAATCATGTCATTGTCCTATAGAATGTCCCACGTTTCTGTAAACCAGTAATTAGATCTAGAGGCTTGATTAGGTTTAGATTCTTTTTTTTTTTTTTAGGCAAAAATATTTCATAAGGAGCACTGTATCCCCCTCTTTGCTATTTTTAAGATCAGTTCAGTGGGTTCAGGCAGTATTAGCCTCAGCTCTCCATTACAAAGTTCCCAAACAACTTTTTACCAACTTGTTTAATATCATTTCATGATCACTGCCTAAACTCATTATTTCATTAGGGGTTATAAAATTGTGTTTTTATAATCCTATCAACCCTTCTGCATTTATTAGTTAAGATTCTTCCATAAAAAGGAACTTTTTCTTATCTACTATTTGGTTACCTGACATACAATTAATAAGGAAAGACTGTAAAAATGTTTATGTCCCTTTATTTATCAATGTTCAAAGTAACAAGGTGGTTTTCTATAAAACTCCAATGGGGACAAAAGAATGTATCATTTTTCTGATGTTCCACAAATTAATGGACTTTTATATATTTGATGTATTTTAATCTATTGAAATTGTCTTTTTTTAATGCTCAAATTATTTTATCTTTGGGTTGGGTGTCCCTTTGATATAACCCCAGGGGTCTTTGATTTGCTTCCTGGCTCTCAAGTACAAAACGTCCCAAGCTCATCTTTCCTGCCGCAGATCTGGAATTGGACATTTGTCAAAGGAACCTTGATTTTGTTTTATTTTTAATTTTTTTAAAAGAAAATGGCATTAAAGACCAAATCTGTGCAGCAGATGCTCATTACTACTGGGTTGGTCACTGCTTTCAGGTCTTTTCAGTGGACAGAGCTAGGAAATATACTTCTTAAGAAAAAAATATATACTTCTTATTGCTATTTAACTCAGATCTAAGATTATCTTAAATTTCTATTTTTATATTTGTGAATCATCTCACATACTGAAAATCTTGGGTCCTAATGCTATTAACATAGTTACCTATTTGCTTTATCTACAATATACCAATAATAGTCCAAAAAACCAATACTGAAATTACTACTAACAATAAGACTAATGAGTGCAGTTTAATAGTTCTATGTAATTCTAGCTATCCTTAGAATACATCCCATTAGGGAGCTACAGTCAAAATGCTTATGGAGGCATTTGAAATGATTTTCTCTGCAGTCATGCCACCGACCTGACACACAGATGGTTCATTTGTTTCCATTTGTTTTTAATTTTTAGAGAGTGCTTTTGAATTTGGTTTTCTAAATATGCAATATATTTACAAGGTTCCAAAATAATTTTATAATAAGGTACATTCACGGAAGTCTCACTTCTATCCCTGTCCTCTTAGTCCAAATAGACAACCGTTGTTAGAAGTTTGGGGCTTATTCTTCCACTGTTTTTTTTTTTAATATAAACAATTAGATTTACATATTTATATCTCTTTATTACTTACACAGAAGATAGGACACTATAAATATCATAAAGCACGTTGCATATTTCACTTAATGTATATGGAAAGCGCTCCATATTAGTATAGAGCCACATTTCTTTCTACAGCTGTATAGTACTCCGTACTGTGTAGGTACTATCATTTACTGGATAGTTTCCAAGCTTCTGCTGCAAAATGCCATACTGCTTCTTCAAGAAAACACCAAATGGTGGATAATGCTGGTACTGCAGTGATGGGTCGAGATCATGGCCAGGGAGCTCAGGGAGGCAAGGACAATGACAATGAGTGACTCCCTGTCACCAAGCTGGACCACTGGTCAAGGAAATGAAGATCAAGTCACTGGAGATCTGTCTCTTCTCTCTGCCCATCAGGAAGTCTGAAATCATTGACTTTATCCTGGGGATGTCACAAAATTTTGAAAATTATGCCTGTGCAAAAGCAGACCAGAGCTGGCCAGTGAATAATGTTCAAGGTTTTTGTTGCCATTGGGGACTACAATGACCATGTCAATCTGTCTGTCAAGGGTGCCAAGGAGGTAACTGCTGCCATCTACAAGGCCATCACCCTGGTCAAGCTCTCCATCGTCCCTCTGCAGCAAGACAACTGGGGGAACAAGGTGGCAGGCCCAGAGCATCTCTTGCAAAGTGACAGGATGCTGCCACTGTGTTGTTGCCCTTGTGCCCAAGAAGCTGTTGCTGACTGATGGTATTGACAACTGCCACACCTCAGGCAGGGGCTGCACAGCCACCCTGGGCCACTTTGCCAAGGCCACCTTTGATCTCTAAGACCTACCACTATCTCACCCCTAACCTCTGGAAAGACACCGTATTCCCAAGTCTCCCTATCAGGAATTCACAGACCATTTTGTAAAGAGCCGCACAAGAGTCGCAGTGCAGAGGACACAGGACATCGCTGTGAGCACCATGTAGGGTTTTATACAAGAAAAATAAAGTGAATTAAGCCTGAAAAAATTGCACAATGAATAGCCTTGTGCATACAGCTTTTTGTATTTTTGCCAATATATTATTAGGATAAAATTTTAGAAGTCTGGGATTTAACCTAGGGTTACTGGGTCAAAAAGTAAAAACACATGAAATGTGGCTATACATTGCCAGATTCCCCTGACAAGATTTGCATCATTTTGCCTTTCCACCAGCAATGTATGAGAATGCTATCTTCAGGTATATTTTGATACTGTATCAGACTGAAGCTGCAGAGATAAATCTCAAAGGTTCCTGTCTCCAGAAACTTAGTCCAGTCAAGTCCTATGGGCAAACAAATGATATAATGTGAAACGTAAGGGCAGATTTACCCTGATGCTAATGACGCTTAAACTTCAGAGTCCCTCATTTACAGGGATCCCCTTCCAAGGCCCCCGCAATGTGTTCACAGAGCCATTTTGTAATCTTTTTCTTAAAGAGTCAATGGAAATTAAGCTTCAGGCTCTACAAAACCTGAATCCACCTATCTTTGGGAGGAAAGAGGGGACTTTCTGTTCTGCAGCCAGCTTGAGAGAACAGGATGAGCTCCTGACATTTTGACTGAGACAAAAGGATAGAAAAGCTCCTCTGGCCAAAAGTGATTATCTTCTGACCCCTTCCCTGACTTTTATCAAATAACCGACCCAGCCTTCCGGATTTTCTACCACTTTCAAGGGCAGGAACGAGTCAGTATTCCTGGCAGACAGCGGGGGACTGACACACAACACTCAGGACAAAAGTCTGAACAGATTACAGAGCAGTTTTGGGGTAAGGCAGTAGGAGGGGGTGGCTATTTAAGGTACCCAGGGGAGAGGGTATTCAAGGCAGGCACATTCCAAAACAGCCACCTTTCTGTCAAATGCGAGAGAGATCTATTCCTCACCGGTAAAAACACGGTTAGTCATAAAGCCTGCCCCTGTGGGTTTTGGTTAGGATTAAGCGAGATAATACTAACTCAGTCCCAGACTCTCAGTAGGTGGTCCATAAATGGGGGCGAGAAAATAAAATGGGTAATTGGTTGATCCTTGAAAGCAGGGACAGGGATTCTTTGTACATCATGCCTGTACAGCGCTCCGACGCGGAACAAGAACCTTACTGATAAATATGCAGAATAAACCGATGAAGGAATGTACGTTTCTGGCTGATGCCTATTGATCTGTGTAACTAATTGAATGACCGATTGGTCCCGATCTTAGTGTTAGTCCCAGGCTGGCTGTCAGGCCGGGATCTGATGGACGGCTGTTGTGTACCCGAACGACTCCGACAGCCGAGGCGCCCACTCACAGCCGGGCCCCAAGAGAAAGGCTGTCTGAGCTGTCAATCCCGGCTCCGTCCGGCTCTGACCGTCGCCTCTCCCCGCGCGCTGGCTGGATCCCGATTCTCCACAAGAACCTGCCGCCGCCGGGCAGCAGCAGCCAGGTGCTGGCGCCGCCGTCCCCTCCCTCCCGGCTTCGGGCCGGGCGCTCCCGACTCCCCGCGGCCGCCGACAGGGAACAATGAGGCACCGGCTTCTTTAAGGGAGATACCACCGCGCCGGCGGGGCAGGGGACGGCGCCTTCCCAGATGATCGCACCCAGCCCCGCGCCGCCACCGCCGCCTCAGCAGCTGCGTCGCCCGCAAACATGGCTCAGTGACTGTGACAAAAGGCGCAGCCTCCCTCCCGGCGGGGCGGACGCCAGGCCTCCCACCTCGGGCCGCGCCTCTCCGCGGGTAGGTCCAAGAGCTCCGCGGCCCGCACGCATCCCAGGCCCACGCGGAAGAAGATGTACCAGGCGACCCAGCCCAGCGCTCCCCGCACACCTGCTCGCAGCTCGGTAGGTCGGAAGGGGGGCGGGGAGGGAGAGGAGGCCGCGGCCGGGCGCGCGCCTCCTCGAATCCGGACCTGCTGCTGCAATTCCCCAGGCCGTGCGCGCCCGTAGCGGTTGGAGGGCGACCGAACCCCAGGCTTGGAGTATCCTTCCCAAGCCCGGCCACCCCTTCGGGGAGGGACGCAAATGGTGCGTTCCAGAGCGCACACACCTCCCGCGACTGAGCGAGGTGGAAGCAGAGGAACCCTGGGCGCGCGCCCAATAAAGGAGGACGGTCGCCTTCCTGGCTTGCGCTACGGAAAGCCGGAGGGGGGCGGGGCCGGAACGCTAAGGGGGTGTGTCCGCGCGCACCACGGGGGCGCGCGCCGGCCTGTGACTGGAGGGAGTCGCGGCGGAGGCGCGAGCTGCCCGATAATGGCGGCTTGCAGAGCCCATGAGAGGGAGAAGCGGCGGCGGCTACCCTGAGGTAAATCCGGCCCTTCGGCGTGGCAGAGAGGCCCTGCTGCAGAGCCGACGACTCTGCCTGTACCTCTCTTCCCAGGAGGCCTGTCATAGACCTGTCACCGAAGTCATCCTGGGGAAGGCCCGGTGTTTCTCAGGCCTCTGCCAGGCCCCTCATCCCTCAGGCCGCCGGCTCCAGTTGCGGCCTCCTCCCCAGGCCCCAGTCCTCAACTCCCAGCTCTGAGGAGTCGAGGCAGCTGCGGACTGGTTCCTCAGGGCGAAAGGCCTCAGGAAGATCCCCTCGGGCTTTCATCTGGTGGCAGCCACGGAGGGGGAGGGCCTGATATTTGGCCAATGAGCGCGGCCCTGAGCCGCCGCGTCCGGGAAGTCTTCTGTCCCGACCTGGCCCTTCCCGACCCCGGGCAGGTCTGTGACCTGGCCGGCCCACCCCCGGGCGCTGTATTAGCCCAGCAGGCCTGCGGGCCCCGGGCAGTGCCGTCATAAGTCACTTAGGCTCGCACGGGATGCACCGCCGTGGTGGGCCAGGATCTCAAAGGATTTCATAAACACCCTCCCTGCCCCTCATTCAGGACGGTGCTCTTTCCTATGGGGATTATACCAAGCTGAAGGGGATATAAGACTGCTTCAGAGAAACGAGCCACTTTGAGATGGATGGTAATTGGCGATCCAGGTAGAGCAGGCAAGAATGTCTGCTGTGTAGATGGGGCAGAGGATTCAGTGGCAGGAAATCAACAGACGCTGGGAAATAACAGTAGGAATTTGAAGGGTGGGTGACCAGTTAGAGGAAGTGGGGCTGAGAAGCAAACTCAGCTTTCGTTTTCTTTTTTAAATCTCCTACTGACTTAAAGTGGCAGTTTGCAGTTTCTCAGATTATAGGGTCAGTAGCTTTTGTCCCCCCGAACTGTACAATGTAGAGATTGTACAATCTCAGGTTACTTGTTTCACCCTTCGTGGCAGTCTACAACTGAGAATGGGTTCCTGAAGCCCGTTAGAATCTTGAAATTCGTTGGGGGTTGGGGAGGCACACTTGAGACTTTCTTGATTCAACACATGAGCATTTCAGCGCAGAGCCTTTGCTCCTGCCTTTAAATAATTTATCAAGATGAATTCCAAACAACTGTCAAAGAGCCCCTTCATATGTAGGGTGGTTTTTGTTGCCAAAAATGGCCTAGAATTAAATTAACTATTGTTAAATAACAACAAAAAGGTACCTGTAATCAAAGTAGCTTACTTTCTATTTAAAGGAATATTTTTTTCTCCACAAACTTTATTTCCACTTATTTATCAAGAAAAAAGGAAACAACACAAAATTAAAATACAAATATACATAGTTTGGCCATTTACTTTTTTTTAATACATTTTTTATTGTGAAATTTAACATCTACACAAAGGTGTTAACTTTCAAAGTATGGTTTAACAAGTAGAAAATTTCAAAGAATGTTATGGGTTACAGTTCACAATTTCAGTAATTTATTGTGATATATAACTTATATACAGAAAGGTGATAACTTTCAAAGTACAATTTAATGAGTAACTATAGAGCAAATTTCAAAGAATGTTATAGGTTACAGATCCACCATTTCAGTTATTTCCTTCTAGCTATTCTAATACTCTATACCCTAGCATCTAATGTATGTATATTTGTTTATATTTATATTTATATTTATATAATGATTTGGTATTCGTAATCCTTTGTTAAATTCTGTCTTGTCTGTTGCTACCCCTTCCTCTCATTTAATCACTTTCTTGATCTTCAGGGGTGTCTAGGCAGTGAGCACCCTAACTTATTCATATTGAAAAAGGGTGTTGACGTTATGGAGAAGGAGGCTGCATCAGGTTGATGTTCTTAAAAAGGCTGTTGCCTCTGGGTTTTACGACTTGACTGGCATAGGAACACTCTGGGGGATTTAAGTTTCTGAAAAATATACCTAGTGAGTGAAACTTTATTTTAAAATAGAGTCTCAGATAGGGACCTAGGTATTTCAGGACTACTGTTGGGTAAGGCTCGGCATACTGTGGCCATTTAGGATATCTAGGTGGAGCTTACATGAGAGTAACCTCCAGGATGGCCTCTTGACTCTATTTGAAATCCCTTAGCCCCTGTGTTCTAGTTTGCTAATGCTGCAGAATGCAAAACACCAGAGATGGACTGGCTTTTATAAAAAGGGGGTTTATTTGGCTATACAGTTACAGTCTTAAGGCCATAAAGTGTCCAAGGTAACACGTCAGTAATCAGGTACCTTCACTGGAGGATGGCAAATGGCGTCCGGAAAACCTCTGTTAGCTGGGAAGGCACGTGCCTGGCGTCTGCTCCAAAGTTCTGGTTTCAAAATGGCTTTCTCCCAGGACGTTCCTCTCTAGCAAGCTTGCTCTTCTTCAAAACGTCACTCACAGCTGCACTCCGTTTCCTCTCCTTGAGCCAGCTCATTTATATGGCTCCACTGATCAAGGCCCACCCCGAATGGGTGGGGCCACACCTCCATGGGAGTATCCCACCAGAGTCACCTCCCACAGCTGGGTGGGGCACATTCCAAGCAAATCTAATCAGCACCAAAAGTCTGTCCCACAAGACTGCATCAAAGATAATGGCATTTGGGGGACAAAATGCATTCAAACCGGCACACCCTGTAACCTTATTTTGTTACCTTTCTATTCCCCTTTTTGGTCAAGAAGGTATTTTCAATCCCACGATACCAGGACCAGGCACATTCTTGAGATCGTGTCCCATGGCTTCAGGGAGATTCACTCCCCTTGGCCATTTACTTGTAAAGAATAAAAGCAACTAAACATTTTCATGGTTTGGTTCTCTTTCAGTCCTTAAGCATAAGCCAGGTGTTTGCATTTCTAAATAAGGTTTATTTGTTTTGCCTTTTTATTTTTTTATTTTTATTTTTTGCTGTTATTTTGACCTTTTATGTGTGTGTATAACCTTCAGGAGAAGCTGGGGTCTTGTTTGTTTTCTCATAATCAATAAATAAAGATGGTGAATTTTTTTGGTTTAACAGTGACATTTTGAAGCAGTTCACATAAGATGCAGTATAATGTCGGGGTTAAAATCATGGACATTGGGGCCAGATAGATGGCCTGGTTTCCTAAAACACCGTTACAAGCTGTTTTACCTTGGGCAAGTTACTTAACCTCTCTGTACTTTAGTTTATGGTCATCTATAAAATGACCATAATAGTACCTACTTCATAAGACTGTTTGGAGGATTAAATGAATTTAAAATTATAAAGTGCTTGAAACAGTTCCTGATAATGTGGAAGTACTATATAATGGTGTTAGCTTTATCATTATTGTTATTGTTAAAATATTTATATTTGCCCAAGGTATAGCAAATATTTTTCAAGCACTGAAGATGGTGAGGCATGATAACTAACTCATACATTAGAAAAAATACAAGCCAGTAGGTATTCCTAATTTCAACACAGCATTTGTTGATTTTTCCAGAAACGTTGACCTTGAAGATGGTGAGTAGCCAGCCAAAGTACGATCTAATACGGGAGGTAGGCCGAGGTAGTTACGGTGTTGTGTATGAAGCAGTCATCAGGAAGACGTCTGCACGGGTAGCAGTGAAGAAAATTCGTTGTCATGCACCTGAAAATGTTGAACTAGCCCTTCGTGAGTTCTGGGCACTAAGCAGTATTAAGAGCCAACATCCAAATGTGATTCACTTGGAGGAATGCATCCTACAAAAAGATGGGATGGTGCAGAAGATGTCCCATGGTTCTAATTCTTCCCTTTATCTACAGGTATGTGTGGATCAGTGGGAAATACAAGTAATTTGAATATAGCAGTGGTCAGCAAGAAGAGGAACCAACTCCTTCCTTTAAATGCAGGTGTTTATATAATTGGGAGTAGATGGGGGTCTGCCAAGAGTTGAGTAGATGTTTGCTTTAAAGCAAGGTTTTATTTAAACCTGTGATGCAAATACCTAAAAATAACATAAGCCACCTGTTATACCATGGTACTTGCCAGTCTGCATAGGAATGGGACAAGATGGTTGCTAGATACATGCTCAAGACTAGAGTCTAATAAGTTCACTTCTTTGGAATCAGTTTTTTTGGAAAAAACAGAAAAAACTCCACAACCAATAGCAGCACCTATAGGTAATTGGGAATCTCTTTTATAGATCACTTATTTGAACATCGGCCTCTGCTGTTTCAGAGGGTTATGTGGTTTCTTCACCAAGCAGTCCCAGTTAATTTTCATGAAGCATGTGGCTTGGCACCTGAATATTACTAATAGTGCTAATAGCTAACATTTGTGTTTCTACTCTGTTCCATGGCTGTGCTGACTGCTTTATAAGGCAGTTGCTCTGAACAATCCTATAAGGGAAAGTACTGTTATCCTCACTACAAATGAGGAGAAACTGAAATTTAGGATAGATAATGGATTTATCCAAAGTCATACAGCTAGCAAGTGGCAGAACTAGGGATTGAACCTAGGTCTATGTGATAGCTAAAGTTCATGCTCTCTTAACTACTCAGCTATCTTGCCTTCAAATTACTCTTTTATAAACTTAGAGAAAGCATTAACGTAGGAAAACAGAAAAGCTTTCTTTTTAGGTTTGCTTCTGCCATAGATCAAAATCACTAATAGCTCAATACTCACTGAATATCAAAGTTAGTTAAGACATAGTAAAAAGACACAGCAAAATTTTTTAAGGCCAGTCATTCTTGGAAGAGGAAACAATTTTCCTTGAGTCTGTCTAAATTCAGAATTTACCATCAGGATACAAAATCTGTTCTTAAAACAAAAGCTTTTGGACTAGGAGGAAAAAAAACAACACACGTTTATCTGTGCAGTTAGAAAATTGCAAGTTTCATTGTATGGTTAACAAAATATTAATTTTGAGAACTTAATTTATATTGCAGCTTAGCACTCTATGCTCTGAAGTTTTCTCTCTTAAGACAGTAAATATAAAACACAACTATTTAGCTTCTATTCATTTATTATTTACTTTTCTAAAAGTGCTTATTATGTGAGTTGTGCTGATATCAGAAAATATTGGAAACATTCTTACCACATTCCCTCTTAAAAGTGGATAGAACCTTGCTGAACTTTGCCTTGAATTTTAGAGATTAAAATACCCAATCTCTTTTGGACTAACAAAGCAAAGACATGTTAAACATATGATTTAGTGCTGACAGTATCCTTGAGTCCTGATCCAGTAACCATTATAATAACTAGGCATTATTGTGTTTCAAAGCTTTATAGATGTAAAGTACTACCAGACTTGATTCAGTGATTTTTGTATCTAAGCACTTTTCAGTTTAGTGAATCTCTTTCATCTTTTAAAGTCTGACAGACTTGTGTTTGACTCATGGCACTTTTTGTTAGCTTTATGACTTGGATAAATAACCCAACTTTTCTCTGCATTTTTTTCACATGTAAAAGAGTAATAATAATTTCTACATTTCATGGGAGTTGTCAAAATTAGAGGTGATGCAGATACAATATTGGCACATAGGAAGCATTCAGTAATGGGTAGCTTTATTAAAATTGTTTTTTCAATGGATTTATTTAGTTAACCAAACATTCATCAACACACATTTAGCAAGTGCATTCTCTGACTTTATGAATTTACATCTATTGAACACAACCAATACTTACATCTAGTAAAGACAACTAAACAAATATATAGTGTGACCACAGAGTCCCTGTGCATGGTCTCCATTCTTTGCAAACATGTTAATCATTAAATTAATCATTAAATTAGTTCCTGGTAGCTAAAAACCTCACCTAATAGAAAACATAAAAGAAATAATTAACAGAGGGCTCATTCTCATTCAAAGGAACTTTATGGCCACTCTGTATACTTGTGATAAGGGTCATGAATGAGAAGTACAAGATGGTATAGGAAAATATAATAGGTACTCCAACATAATCCTGGGGTCAGGAATTATAACTGGTTAAACTGAGATTTGTAGGATGAAGCGGAGTTAGGAAAGAAAAGAAAAAACTTCCCAGGCAGAAAGAACTGTTCATACAAAGGTCCTGAGACAAAAGCATGAAGTGTTTAAGAATTGAAAGAAGGTAGGCTGCAGTTTATATGGAGAGTTGTTTTAGATGAGGCTGGAGAGGTCAGCAAGGGTCAGGGCTCACAGAGTCCATAGCCAGGTGAAAGAGCTTGGAGTATATCCTAGGAAAACAGGGAAGCCTTTGAAGAACTGATGCAAGAGAATCAATGGCTAATACCCTCTTTACACATGAAAATAAACAGTTTGGGCTCTGTATTTGTGTAGCTCTCATCCAGGGGCCAGCAAACTATAGCCCACAGCCTGTTTCTGTGTGGCCTGGATGCTAAAGGTGGTTTTTATGTATTTTTAAAGAGTTGTTTAAAAAAAATGAAGAATATGGGACAGAAACCTTATGTAACTTGCAAAGCCTGTTATGTTTACTCTCTGGCCCTACTCTAAACCATTCTTTGAATACTTGGACTCTGAATGCTCAATTGTTTAGAAAGTTTGCTTTTAAGAGCAAAGACAAATGGGAAGGGAAGAAATGAAGTAAGAGACATGGTGCTGGTCTCTAATCTCAGCATATTTAATAACAGTGCACCTGGTAAATAATTGGCTATTTGTACCTTTCTCATTCTTTCATTTTCTCTGATTCACCAGTACATACAAAAGAGACACCTGTAGACCAATGCAATTCCTGCAGTCTGCCATGGGGCGAGATGGCTTGGAAAAGAATTCGTTGCTTCTGCCCACCAAAATGACACGAGGAAGTACCAGTAGATTTGAGTGAAAACTTAGCAATTCATTCTCTCTTCAACAATTCTTTAGCTTTCCTCCTGAGTTTCTAGTCAACCTAGAGATCTGAAAAGGACATGATACATGTTTTTTCAAAGCACTTATATGCCTATAATTTAGAGTGTTAGTTCATGTCTAGTGAAAGGATATTTTTGAATTTCAGCTAATAGAATAGTTATAATTAGACAGTGAAATATGATAGTTATAATTAGACAATGATAAATTAAACAGTGATTTATTCTAGGTTTTCAGCTTGCATCAAGGAGGAAATATCCAAACTCAGACTTGAATTTTTATATCAAAATACAAATTTGGTTTTTATAAATTGGTTTTAAAAAGCCATCCAATGACAGAGATAGCCAGCATATTTACATTCTGTGTGCACAAGCTTCTGAAGTAATGGTGTCAGCTTTTGTTGGTGACTGAAGGGGCACTTTATTTCCGCAGCTACCATTTGTTCCTTGATCATTTCTCTACAAGTTCACAGATTATATTGATTGCTTATGTGCAATGAACAAGAAGTATCTTTCAGACAATTTCATTGAATAGAATTTCCTAACTGAGGTTTATACCCTAGCTGGCAGTCTCCCAGGTCTAGCTGCTGAAACTTTGGCCTTTTCATGAAACTGTTAACTAGATGGATAGAGTTCAGCTCCACTTGACACATGGCAGAAAATGTGCAGCCAGTTGGACATGCTTCAAAATAAAGCTATTTCTCTATAAGTTTTTACCTCTTGGCCTGGAAATTTGGTGTGTATTCATTAGGGACAAAGTGACAGTTTGAAGTATTGAAGTTTGAGGCAGGATGCCCATATGAAAGCACTAACCAAATAGAATATTTGTGGAGTTTCTGTTTACAATTTCTATAACTGAATTGTATAACCTGTGCAGATGATTGTAATCTGTTTTTTTTCCTTGTTACAGCTTGTAGAGACTTCATTAAAAGGAGAAATTGCCTTTGATCCCAGAAGCGCCTATTACTTGTGGTTTGTGATGGATTTTTGTGACGGAGGAGATATGAATGAGTATCTGTTGTCTAGGAAACCCAATCGTAAAACTAATACCAGCTTCATGCTTCAGCTGAGCAGTGCCCTGGCTTTCTTGCATAAAAACCAGATCATCCATCGAGATCTCAAGCCTGATAACATCCTGATTTCTCAAAGCAGGCTGGATACCAGTGACTTGGAACCCACACTGAAAGTGGCCGATTTTGGTTTAAGTAAAGTTTGTTCGGCCTCTGGGCAGAACCCAGAAGAACCTGTCAGTGTAAACAAGTGTTTCCTTTCCACAGCATGTGGAACAGATTTCTACATGGCTCCTGAAGTATGGGAGGGACATTATACAGCAAAAGCTGACATCTTTGCTCTGGGGATTATCATCTGGGCCATGCTGGAAAGGATCACATTCATAGACACAGAGACAAAGAAGGAACTCTTGGGGAGTTATGTAAAACAAGGAACTGAGATCGTGCCTGTAGGAGAGGCACTTCTGGAAAATCCCAAAATGGAACTTCTCATTCCTGTGAAGAAAAAGTCAATGAATGGGCGAATGAAACAACTGATTAAGGAAATGCTGGCTGCAAACCCTCAGGATCGTCCAGATGCTTTTGAACTAGAACTCAGATTAGTGCAAATTGCATTTAAAGATAGCAGCTGGGAAACGTGACCCACATGTAATTTGCAAATATCTTGGATAATGTGCTGCTTCTGTTTTAACAGTGATGCAACATTATATGGCTGAAAAAGAATATAAAAGGCTAAACTCCACCTTTAAGGGTTTAGATTTATTGTGGGGTGTTTTTTTTTTTTCCCTCATTTTTCTTAAGTCCAGGATGGCCATTTAATCATTAGTATGTTTTAAATGTATATTACCAATGTGGGTGTAAATTTTTTTAAATGATCATTGGTAGAAGTTTGGCAGGAAAATTCTCTAAGAGCCAAGAAAAGAAGAGTGTCCAGTTTTCTTGAAATATGTCTCTAAGTATTTTAGACATTCCTTGTCAGTATTAGGAATTTCCACGGAAGAAGAGGTTTGCGTGCTGGTAATGCAACCTTTGAAGCTTTGTAAAGGAAACATATATGTATATATTTATGTATATGTAAGTATGTGAATGTGCATTTTGCATTCCATATGAAGAAATGCCACTTCTGTTTAAATTATTTGATGTAGGTTTGGGTTTTTGAGATTTGCTGGTGAAATCAGCGATGGAAAATAAAAGAACCTTCCCTCATCTTCCTACCCTGTCCCTCCCTCTAATGAAATTGTACTAAGTTTTTTATTTTTATAATATTATACAGCTTTTTTTAAAAACAAAACAAAACATGATTTTGGAGAGTCTAAAATTAACTGATTAAATATAAATCAAATTAAGTTATCCAAAGCTGCTGAAGTATGTTTGAGCTCTCCAGTGCCCTATAGTTACTGCAATTGAATTAGTCGTGTAGTTACAGGTTGGCAAAGCCATTAATGATTCAGTCATACCTTCTTTATGTAGCCAAACATTCAGTTAATCCACTGCACTGGGACATGTCTGCACTTGAGCATCTACAATCTGATATAAATCTGAACGCAAAATTCTTCTGTTTCTGAAAACTTTGCTATATATGAACTATAATACTTGATATTTTAATTTTTGGCTTTAAGACTCTGTCCAAGCTTTAGCATAAAGTTGAAAAAACAACAAATGAGCTCTACCCTCACATTGCCTGCCCTGATATGGTCTCTTGTTTTATCACTGGATTTCCTTTCATTTTGGCACTGATGCTGTTTTCTCTTGTCTAATTTAAGACAGTGATAGTAGTGATCTGGTTGTCTTACATGTTGATCGCCTTTTTCTAAAGTGAGAGGTGATACTTATACAGATTGACAAATGGATAAAATACTGTGTCATCAGTATCTTTCAAATAGAAAAATTACCCGTTTTATACAGTCATGTAGTATTATTCCTCAAGTTGGCTTTATTTTAACCCTGTATGGTTGTCTCAAATTTATTTTCCTGTAAATGAAGATAGTTCAAATCTAAGAAAAGAATGCTTTCCTAAAACAGAACTTTAGCCTTTAAGGTTAGATAGACTTTAAAGTCATTGTATCTAGGTTAATCTTTATAAAGCACTAGAAGCTATGGCCAAAAGGCAAGCAAAATGATAGTTTTAGATTATTGAAAAAATTGATAGTTTACATAGTCTCCTGAGCTTTTTTGAACTTTCACCACTTTTGAAATATTGCCATTGTATTTTTTTCCTCTTTTAAAATGTGTTCAGAGGCCTATTGACAGTAAAACAACACAAAAAAAATTGCAGTACATAAAATTTCTGGTCTATGTGTTACTTGGTCCAGAAGTTTACAATTTGAACTGACAGGATATATTGAAATAAAGCCTCCTAAGTTTTTAAAAAAATCACATACTTTTAACATTGCTTTCAAGCTAATAAATACAAGAATTCTTCTGGAAATTAGAAGTGGAAATACAATGGAACCTCATAATAATGTGACCTTCTGAATCACCAAATTAGTGAAATACAGATAGGTCCAGGGGGATTTAGTTACTGTAAGTAAGAAAAAGCGTCATAAGAATGGGGCACTTCGGCAGCAATTCATAGGTGATGGTATGCCAGTACTTCTTTTGTTCTTCAAATATCTATGTGCTTGGAGCCATGGCTTCCTAAGTATCCTGCCTCATTTAAAATACTTAATTATCATTTATTTTGAAAGATTTTACCTGTAAAGTGAAATTCCTTTGTTAGGGAGGGAAGGATGTGAGGTGATCAAGAAGTCTCTTCTGGAATTTTCTCAAGTCCTTATTGTTTAAAATAGCCTATAATACTAAGCAAAATGATAGTAAATTCTTTGTCTTTCTTTGTTCTTTCAGTCAGAAAATATTAAGTACCTACTGTGTGCTCAGCACTAAATGTCAGTTGCTAAAATGACATTTAGCCACAGGCCTTCTCCAGCCAGAAGAGGAAGATGATAGGTGATAATTGGAAATTCCTGAATAATTGCTAGGGGAAAAATGAAGCAAGAATTGGTATACAGTGCCTTGCCCATAATAGGTACTCAATAAACAATTATTCCTCATAGTAGAGTCTCTTGCCATGGGTAACAGCGTTTTATGAAATTTGTCTTAATTAATAAAAGACCAAATATTTTAAATGAGCTTATAGGCAGCTGTGGCCAGTTAAAATATGGGGTTGTACAGTTAGTTCCTAGAATGTTATTTTGCACTAGTTGTCACTTAGAAAGAGGGGTTCCTGTAGATTTTTGGTGCTAAGGCATACTTTGTCACTATGATAAAGTAAGTGTTAAGTGTCAGATAAATAGCACACTGAATAGTTCTTTCTGCTGGACTGTTTTTTCTCTTTGTTGTTCTTGTTGTTTTTAACTGTAAAATATTTTACCAATCAAACTATTGTAGCAGCTACAAAATAATTCACCAGCATGACAAAATAGTCAAAAAAGTAAGTCATCAGCACTTCAGAAATGAAAGCAACTTTTGAAATTTTCTTTTAAAATTGTCAAATATATTTTATGAAGAATTTATAAAAGGGGGGAAATGATTGTAATTTATTGTTCATGACAGTTGTTTTTTGTTTTGTTTTTTTTTTAAATAAAGTGAGTTTCAACAACAACAAAAATTCCTGAAAATTCTACATTGCTGCTTTGGTGGCTCTGTGAGTAGTTCTGTGGTGCTTTAGTTTGTGAATATAAAATAGGGGGTATAAAATTTGAAACTGAATTTTTTGCCCTATTTATTCAATGATAATTTCTTTCTAAAATAGAATTTCAAAATCTTTGCCATGAAATAATTGGATTTCAGGAGTTTCAGCATTTCAAGTTCTCTAAAATTTTAATGCTCACTATCCTGCTATATATTTCAGAAGAACTTGTATTGCCTGAAATAAATGATTTTTTTTCATTTATTTTCTGATCTCATTAAGCGAGCATGCATGCCAGACTCAGAATGATGTATAGCAAATGTATACATTTTTTCAGTTTTTAAATTGTAACTTGTGACCATGGTTTCTTTTCAAAAAATGTCATCTGGCCCACTTTTTTAAAAATATAGTTTTCTTATATATGCCTTCTCCAGAATAAACAGTACTGAGAATACAGTGTGCTTAGTGATCCAAGGGGCCAGCAGAGGGGAAAATGAGAAATAGAAGACGTTAACTACGTGTCATTTAGTGACAAGAACAGGAAAGCAGGTGTCAGGAATTGCAGCTGCTTCTGACTCGGCCGCCTTCTCTTGGCATAGCCTTTGTAGACAGGTAAACTTTGCTTTCGACTTAGAGGTTAATTTTTTTGTAATGAATTTTAAACTATAAATACATTTCCTAGCATTTGTATAGTCCTTTGCAGTTTACAAAACACCTTCACATGGTTTTTACATATCTTTTCTGTGAGTTTTACCTAAGAGAGGCTGGTTTCTTGAAGAAATTAACGGTAATAAAACCAGTTACTGAGTTAATGGTAATGGTTTTACCCTAGTACAGGGTACTAGGGCCTGATCTTTGACTCCAGTTGGAGTTTTCTCCCAACAACAAAGCTTTATCTTTTTCACTGAAGTAATGACCCTTGGTTTGTTTTGGTTTTCTTTAAATTCAAATGTTGCTCTTTTGGTCGGCCAGTCATAGATGTCTTCTAAAGTGCAGCATAATGACAGACAGTTTGTGGTTAGATAATCCGTACTTGAGAAAACCTATGGTGGCCACACCTCTTGAGAGCAAAGTGCGTCTTTTAAAGGCAGTACTTTTCCCTTTGCAATCATTTTTCATTGGTTATAGGGGAATTGTTACAAAAAAGGTGCCTGGGCTTTTAACTTCACTCTTTTCATTTCCTGTTCAGCCCTGGTGTTTCAAGCTTAGCTTGCTGTATGCAGAAGTTAGGCAACTGGATGTTACAGAAAATACTGTCTAGCAGAAAAAGCATAGGTTTGGTGTAGCAGATTGATATTGAATACTAGCTTTTGCAAATACCTGCAGAATTAATGTATGGCATTAGGCAAGGCACTTCACCACTCTGAGCCTCAGTTTCCATATCTGTAAAACAGAGATGATATTTATATTTCAGTGTTGTTGTCAGGGTCAGAGATAATACACATAAGGTAGCCTAGCATAATGCTTGGCACATCAAGTTCTCAAATGGTAGCCATTATTACTGTATTATCTTTGTGTTGATATGTTAAATGAACGGATGGATTCCCCTTCAGGTTTTTTTTGTTTGTTTGTTTGTTTGTTTGTTTTTTTGATTCTATCTTTTTTGGGGTCACAATCCCCTTTAGGACAATCTGAGGAAGGTACTACTTCCTCTCCTCAGGAAAATGCATGAACTCGTATAAAAATGCTGTCCTTTGATTTCAGGATATTTATGGATCTCTGAGACCCAAATGGACCCTAAGTTAAGGACCGTGTGTCTTTAGGCTCCTCTGTGCTGAGTCAAAAGTGGGCCATACAATGAGGAGACTTCTGGGGCACTGGTATTGTTTTGTTTCTTGATCTGGGTGCTTGTTAGCTGGATGTGTTCACTTTGTGAAAATTCGTTAAGCTGTGCACTTAATTTTTTCACTTTTCTCTAGGTGTTATATTTCAATGAAAATGTTTTTTTTTAAGTGCCTTGGGGCTGAGAGACTATCATCACAGCTGTTGTCAGAGATAAAGAGAAAAGCCAAAGACTTTGAAATCAGAACCTTTACTTTTCAGTTTCAAGCTGTGTGACTTTCACATATTCCCTAATCCTGCAAATCCACAGTTTTTCACATGTATAAAGCTAAGGTAATACCTGACTCAGAGCACTGTAAAGATGAAATGAGATGAGGCATGTAGAAATGTATGTCACACTCAATAAATGTTATTGCTTCCCTTTTCTTTTGGAGGGCTCATTGGGAATGACTCTGAGCTGCCTTTATTGCTGATTTGCACCTCAGAAAGATAGTTTTTGTTTCTTTTTTACTTAATTTAACTTACAATTTTTTCCACAATTATTTAAGGAATATTTTATGTTTCACTACTGTGCTGTCCTGCCTGGTTCTTTGCCCTTGCAGCCCTCCATGGGTATAGTTCTTAACCATCTCCTTAACCCAGTTTTCCTTACTCTTTGTTTGCTGAAACGATATGACTGATAGTAATTCAGGATGTCAGCTGTCTCTCCAATCTAGATTATGATGCCTGAAATTAAGAGAGTACCAATAAATGCCAAATACTAGAATGACATGACTTTGTCCATTCTCCTAGCTTCAAGTAAAGGACAGGGAGAGTGTTTACCAGTGTGACTGAGAGGTAACAGGAGAAGCATAGCTGTGAGGGAAGAACAGGGCCACAATGGTTAAAACTGATGGCAAGAATTGGACTGCAGTGCAGTTGAGGGGTCCTCAACCTGCAAATTAGAATTTTAAACTGGGGATGCTAAAAGAAATTGGTGGCTTCTCCTTCTGGCCATTGTGGAGTAATGGGACCTGGATTTCTCTTCCCACCTTAAACAACTAAAACACCAGATGGAAGATAGGAAACAACAGTGTCCAGACATTGGACAATTAGCAACGCAGGTCAGTGATCCCCAAGAGAAGGGAATCAAATGAGATGAGCCCTATGATTTCCCCAGCTTACTACCTGCAGAGAATTTTTAGACTGCAGCACAGGAAAGTGATACCCAAACAGTGCCCTGCAATCTCCCTACATTGAGGAAACAGCTGCAGAGAGCCAAGTCAGCTAGAATTCATGGGGCAGAGTATCAGAAAGAGAGGTGAACAAAGAAAGAGTTCTGGATATTTGCAGAGGGTTTTCCTCAAATCATTAGCTGAGTACTGATCAGCACATGCATATGAGGAAACTACCTATGACCAGGGAAAGACCACCTGAAAGGGTCAGGTAAAACAATTCTCAGAGCTCAACGGGGCCAAGAATAGTTGATATTCCCGCCAGCCAGAGTGGAAGGACCTCCTAATACATAAGGCATAAGTAGAGTCCACGGACAAGTATTGCCTCAGCAATGAGACCAAATTAGTCCTAGACTAAATTCTATTCTAGACCTTTTAAACAAACTTTAAAAGTAAGTCCTGAAAAGATAAAATTTTTTCCAAGTAACTTTATGTGCCAGAACAAAACTCAAAAATATTTAAAAGAACACAAAAATTTCTAGCTTAATGGAAAACCCACAATGTCTGCCATCAATTTAAAATTATTAGGCATGAAAAGAAGGAAGAAAATACCACCTATGATAAAGTAAAAAATAAATAGGAACATATCCCAGAGATGACACAGCTGATGGAATAGTATGCAAAGATGTTAATACAGGCATTATAAATATATTTCATATGTATATTTGAGGGTAGAGAAACACATGAGCATGTTAAGGAAAGACATGGAAGGTATTTTTAAAAAGACCTGAAATAAACTTGAAGAAATAAAAAATGTAATTACTGGGATGAAAAATGCAAGGATTAAATACTACAGAAGAAAGGATTAGGGAACCTTGAAGACCTATCAATAGAAGCTATACAAGTGAAATAGAGAAAAAAAGACATATATATATATATATATATATATATATATATATATATACACACACACAGAATTAGTGAGCTGTTGGACAACACTGAGTAGCCTAATATATGTGTAACTGAAGTTCCAGAAAGAGAGGAGAGAGGTGGAGACAGAAAATATTTGAAGAAATAATAACCAAAGTTTTCCCAAATTTGATGAAAATTATAAACCCACAAATCCAAGATCAGTTAGCCCCAAGCACAAGAAACATAAAGAAAACTACACCAAGGAATATCATAATCAAATAACTTAAAAATAATGAAAAAAGGGTATCTTAAATGCATCCAGAGGGAAAAAAGACATATATACAGAGGACAAAGATTTTTTAAATGACAGCAGATGCCTTGTCAGAAACAAAGTAAACCAGAAGGAGACAGTAAAACAATATTTTTAAAGTACTTAGAGGGGGAAAAAAAGTCAATTTAGAATTTATACCCAGCAAAAGTGAAGGTAAAATAAAGACTTTTTCAAACATACAAAAGCTGGAAGAACTTATTGCCAGCAGATTGGAAATACAAGAAATGTTAACAGAAGTCCTTCAGGGAGAAGGAAAATGATACCAGATGGATCTGGGTCTAGCCAAAGAAATGAAGAACATCAGACATGGTAAATATATGTGTAAATACAAAAGATTTTTTTTCTTGCTTTAAAAGGGTACATGGACAGATGAATGGAATAGCAAACTGTGATGTATACATACAACAGACTATTGAGCTGCTACAAGGAGTGAAGTTGTGAGATGAATGGACATTAAGGACAGTATGTTGAGTGAAATAAACCAGAAATGAAAAGAAAAATATTATAATTCCTCACTAATATGGACTAACTATAATGTGCAAACTCTGAGAATTGAGTCTGAGAGCATAGGTTATCAGGAGAAGGCTTATAGTAAAGGCTCCTAGATTGTAAGCTCACAGCAGTTACATCTATTCCTGAATTGTAATGGTTATTTCTTCAAAGTGTCCCTCTTGGCTGTAGCAAGCTTGCTGCTTCAGTCTGAGCTTATATAGTGCTCCAGTAAACTAATCAAGGCCCATGCTGAATGGGAGGGTCCACACCTCCATGGAAATTATACAAGGAAAGATCTCGCCCAAAGTTGAGTGATCACATCTCCATGGAAACATCCAATCAAAAGTCTCCAACCCAATCAACACCAATATGTTTCCTACCCACACATGACTGCATCAAAGATAATGGCATTTTGCGGGACATAATACATCCAAACCAGCACACCATCCATATACTTTCTGCAAGAATCCCACCTTAAATATAAAAACAGGAGTTAAAACTAAAAGAATGGAAAGAGTAAGTTAATCCCAAAGTAAGCAAAGGAAAGAAAATAATAAAGATAATCATCGAAATAAAAAGCAGGAAAATAAGAGAGAAAATCAGTAGAAACCAAAAACTACTCTTTGAGAAGTTCAATAAGATTAATAAACCTCTAGTCATACTGATTAAGAAAAACATAGAGAAGACACAAGAATCTGTGAAAGAGGAATGAGAGAGGAGACATCACTACAGGCATAAGAGACATTTATGGACAGATTTATGACAATAAATTTGACAACATAGATGAAATGGACATATTCCTTGAAAGGCAGAAGCTACCAAAGCTCACTTAAGAAGAAATAGATTATTTCAATAGGCCAATACTACTGAAGAAATTCATTTTCAGTTAAAAACCTTCCCATAAAGAAAACCTCAGGCCCTAATGGCTTCACAAGTGAATTCTGTTAAACACTTAAGGAGGAAATAATACCAGTTGTATATAAATTCTTCCAAAAAATTAAAAAGGAGGGAAAACATCCCAACTTGTTCTATCCCCAGTATTACCCCGATATAAAAATCATACGAAGATATTATAAGAAAACCACAGTCCAATATACCTCATGGACATAGACATAAAATTCTCAGCAAAATGTTAGAATATCAAATTCAGCTTGGAAAGTTATCACTTCTTTGTATATATGTTGTATTCTACAATTTTAAAATATGATAAAATTCAACAGTGTTTTAAAAGGATAATATACATAGGGACCAAGGATTTAATCTGGGAATACAAGACTGATTTAGCATTCAAAATCAATCAATATAATTCACCATTGTAACATATTAAAAAAGAAAAACCATATGTTCATCTTGATAGATCCAGAAAAAGCATTTAACAAAATCCAATAGCCATTCAGGATAAATACTTTCAGAAAACTAAGAAAAGAAGTAAACTTCCCTGTGCCAGTTTGAATGTATTGTGTCCTCCAAAACACCATTATTCTTTGATGTGATCTTGTGGGGGTGGACATATTAGTGTTGATTAGATCAGAATTCTTTGAGTGTTTCCATGGAGATGTGATCCACCCAACTGTAGATGATAACCCTGATTGGATGATTTCCATGGAGGTGTGGCCCCACCCCTTCAGCATGGGCCTTGATTAGTTTACTAGGGTACAATATAAGCTCAGACCAAAGCAGCGAGCTTGCTACAGCCAAGAGGACACTTTGAAGAACTCACAGGAGCTGAGAGAGGAACTGCAGTTTACAGAGACATTTTGAAGATGGCCTTTGAAAGCAGACTTTTGCTCCAGAGAAGCTAAGAAAGGACAAATACCCCAAGAGCAATCGAGAGTGACATTTTGAAGAGAAGCTGCAGCCTAGAAAGGAACATCCTGGGAAAAAGCCATTTTGAAACCAGAACTCCAGAGCAGATGCCAGCCACGTGCCTTCCCAGCTAACAGAGGTTTTCTGGACACCATTGGCCATCCTCCAGCGAAGGTACCCGATTGTTGATGTGTTACCTTGGACACTTTATGGCCTTAAGACTGTAACTGTGTAACTAAATAAATCCCCTTTTATAAATGCCAATCCATTTCTGGTGTTTTGCATTCTGGCAGCACTGGCAAACTGGAACATTCCCTCAACCTGATTAGGGACATCAATGAAAAGCCTACAGCTAATATCATACTTAATTGTGAAAGACAATGCTTTCTTTCTAACATCAGGAACAAGGCAATGACATCTGCCCTCACCACTTCTATTCTACATTTTACTGGGAATCCGAAACAATGCAATAGAGGAAAAAAAAAAAGAAGGATAAAAGACCTCCACATTGGAAAGTAAAAAGTAAACTACTGACTTTGTTAGGAGATTCCAAGGAATCTATAAAAAAAAAAAAAAGTCATTAAAACAAATAAGTGGGTTTAAAAAGGTTACAGAATGCAAAGTCAATATATAAAAATATTTTTATTTCTATATACTAATAAACAATTAGAAATTGCATTTTTTTTAAAAAATCAGAAATTGAAATAGCATCAAAAATATGAAATACCTAAGGATGAATTTAATAAAAGATGTGAACACCTATTCACTGGAAAACTACAAAACATTGCCAAGAGAAATTAAAAAGGACCTAAATAAATAAGATATATTATATTCATGGATAGGAAGACCTAATATTTTTTAAAACGTCATTTTTCCTCAAATTCACCAACTCATTAAATTCAATTCCAGTCTAAATCCCAGAATGCTTTTTTGTAGAAAATGGCAATCTAATGCTAAAATTTATATGGAAATACAAAAGGCCTAGAATAGTCAATACAATTGAAAAAGAACAAAGTTGGAAGATATATACCATCTGAGTAGTAGAAGACTATTTATAAAGCTACAGCAATCAAGACAGTGTGATATTATTGATTTAAAGATAGAATAGCCAGTCCAGAGAGAGAGCCACACATATATAGTTAATTGATTTTTGACAATGATGTGAAGGCAATTCAATGGGGAAAGAGAACTTTTTCAAAAAATGGTACTGGAACAATTGGATAGCCTTATGAAAAAAATTTAAACTTATTTCAACAACCCTTACCTCACACAATATATAAAAATTAACTCTATATGGAGCAGGGACCTAAATGTAAGAGCTGAACATAGCAAAAAAAAAAAAAAAAAAAAAGGAGAAAAATCTTAATGACCTTGGGTTTGGCAAAAGGACATTGTGGGAGGCAGTTTCTAAGATGGCTGCCAACAAGCCCCGTATACTGGAATTTACACCCTTATGCAGTCTCCTCCCTTTGAGTATAAGCTGGTCCTAGTGACTTCTAATGAATAGGATACAGCAAATATATGTAACTTTTAAAGCAGGTTACAAAAAGTTTAGCTTGATCTCTCTCACTCTTTTTTTCTTAACACCTTTACTCTGGGGGAAGCAAGCTGCCATGTTGTGAGTTGTCCTTAGAGAGGCCCACGTGGCAGGGAACCAGTGTCTCCGCTAACAGCCAGCGAGCCCTGAAGCCTTGCCAGCAGCCATGTGAATGAGCTCAGAAGCATATCCTTCTCCAGTTGAAAGGTGAGATGACTGCAGCCCCTGGTGATATCTTTATTGTAGTCTTGTGAGACACCCTAAGTCTGAGTCACCCAGTTAAGCCATGCCTGACACACAGAAACTGTGAGATAATAATTTGTTGTTGTTTTAAGCCTCTATAATTTAAGGTAATTTGTTATGTGTTAACAGATAACCAACACAGACACTAAAAGCATGAAAAATAAAAGAAAAAATTGAATTGGATTTCATAAAAATTGACATTTTGTCTTCAAAAGACAGTGTTATAAAAATGAAAAGGCAAGTCACAGACTGGGGAAAAAAATTACAAAACATGTATCTGACAAGGATATATTTAGAATTTATAAAGAACTCTCACAACTTAATAATAAGGCCACACTCTCTCTCTCTAGCTAAGCCAACTTGGCAGGTGAAATCACTGCCCTCCCCCCTATGTAGGATCTGACACCCAGGGGTGTAAATCTCCCTTGCAACCTGGAATATGACTCCCGGGGAGGAATCCAGACCCAGCATTGTGGGATGGAGAACATCTTGACCAAAAGGGGGATGTGAAATGAAATGAAATAAGCTTCAGTGGCAGAGAGATTCCAGAAGGAGCCAAGAGGTCACTCTGGCGAGCACTCTTACACACCATATCGATAACCCTTTTTAGGTTCTAATGAACTGGAATAGCTAGCAGTAAATTCCTGAAACTATCAAACTACAACCCAGAACCCTTGAAACTTGAAGATGATTGTATAAAAATGTAGCTTATGAAGGGTGACAATGTGATTGGGAAAGTCATATGGACCACACTCCCCTTTGTCCAGTGTATGGATGGATGAGTAGAAAAATGGGGGCAAAAAAAAAAAGTACCTAGTGTTGTTTTTTACTTTAATTGTCCTTTTTCACTTTAATTTTTATCCTTATTATTTTTGTGTGTGGTAATGAAAATGTTCAAAAATTAATTTTGGTGATGGACACACAACTATTTAATGGTACTGTGAACAATTGATTGTACACTTTGTATGACTGCATGGTATGTGAATATATCTCAATAAAATTGAATTTAAAAAAATAATAATAAGGCCACTGTTCTAATTTGCTAATGCTGCCGGAATGCAAAACACCAGAAATGGATTGGCTTTTATAATGGGGGTTTATTTGGTTACAAAGTTACAGCCTTAAGGCCATAAAGTGTTCAAGGTAAGTCATCAACAATTGGGTACATTCACTGAAGAATGGCCAATGGTGTCTGGAAAACCTCTGTTAGCTGGAAAAGCATGTGGTTGGCATCTGCTCCAGAGTTCTGGTTTCGAAATGGCTTTCTCCCAAGATGTTCCTCTCTAGGCTTCAGCTTCTCTCCAAAATGTCACTCTCAGTTGCTCTTGGTGTATTTGTCCTTTCTTAGCTTCTCCGGATCAAAAGTCTGCTTTCAAAGGCCATCTCCAAAATGTCTCTGTAAACTGCAGCTCCTCTCTCAGCTCCTGTACATTCTTCAAAGTGTCCCTCTTGGCTGTAGCAAGTTTGCTCCTTCGGTCTGAGCTTATATAGTGCTCTAGTAAACTAATCAAGCCCACACTGAATGGGCAGGGCCACACCTCCATGGAAATTATCCAATCAGAGTTATCACTCACAGTTGGGTGGGGTGCATCTCCATGGAAACAACCTAATCCAAACGTTCCAACTTAATCCACACTGATATGTAATCCACAAAATTGCATCAAAGAACATGGCTCTTTCTGGGGGACATAATATATACAAACTGGTACAGCCACAAACAACCCAATAAAAAAAATGAGGGTTGGCACTGATCAAGACAGTGGAGTGAAACACTTCAGGGCACTGTCACCCCACAGAAGCTTTGAACAACCAGCAAGAACTGGCAGAAACATCTTTCTCAAAGTGCCAGAAAACAGTTAAAGGACTGTAATAATAGTGCATGTGCCAATCAAGAAATTAAACGCTATAGGATTTTATGGTACCCTGGCTGGCCCCTCCTCCATCTTCTCACCAGCTCAGCGCAGAGCCAGCCCATGCTCTCCATGCAGATGTCTGGTGCCAGTTCTGGAGGTAGCAGAGTAACCCTTGTGCACATGCTGGGAGCATGTATGTCTGGTCCAACCTGTCTGGTGGCCTCAGGCACTTACCATCCAAGAACTTGCCCTGTGTGTAAAAGGCAGCTCTGGGAGCTCTCCTCAAGAATGCTGTGGGAGAGCAGTCAAGTGCTGCCTGGGGCAAGAGAATGCTGTCTGCAGAACATACACACAGTGCCAGGAAACTGTTTACTAGAGAAGAGGGGACATTTGTATCTGTGTAAACAGGTGAATTCCTAGGGCCACACGTGCATACCCAAGACAAGACACACATGCAGAAAGGATCAGGGAGACTCAGAGAGGAAGACCAGACCTGGGACATGCCAGATAAAGATGGTCCTAAATATGCTCAAAGAGCTAAAGGAAAACATGGACAAAGAGCTAAAGGAAGTCAGGAAAACAATAGATGGACACAAAGACAATATCAATAGAGTTGGAAATTATGAAAAGGAACCAAATAGAGCTGAAGACCAAACTAACAGAAATTTAAAATTCCCTAGAAGGTTCCACAGCAGATTGGAGCTGGCAGAAGAAAGCATCAGAGAACTTGAAGATAAGACATTGGAAATCATTCAAGTCTGAGGAGCAGAAGGAAGAAATAATGAAGAAAAGTGAACAGATCCTGACGAACCTGTGGGACACCATCAAGCATACCAATATACATACTGTGGGAATCCCAGAAGGAGAAGAAAGAAAGGCATAGAAAGGATATTTAAAGAAATAATGGCTGAAACTTCCCAAATTTGACAAAAGACGTGACTATATACACCCAATCTGCTCAGCCAACTCCAATCAAGAAAAATCCAAATAGACCCACACCACAGCATATTACAATCAGAGAGAATGTCAAAGATAGAGAATCCTGAGAGCTGTGTGATTGAAGCAATTTGTCACGTATAAGAAAGCCTCAATAAGATTAAATGCCTATTTCTCATCAGAAACCTTGGAGGCAAGAAGGCAGTGGGATGACATATTTAAAGTACTCCCTTTGAAGCAAAAAATTGCCAACAAAGAAATCTATATCTGGCAAAACTATCTTTCAAAAATGAGGAAGGAATTAAAATACTCCCAGATAAACGAAAGCCAGGGGAGTTCATCACCACTAGACCAGCTCTAACATAGATGTTAAAGAGAGTTCTGTGGGGTGAAAGGAAAGGATAATGGATAATAGATCAAAGCCACATGGAGGCATAAAGATCTTCTGTGAGGGTAATGACGTGGGTAAATATAAATGCCAATGCTAGTGTAGTTTTGGTTTGTAATTTTACTTTTTACTTCATAGAGAATCTAAAAGGCAAATGCATACAATGTAATGATCAATCAGTGGTTTGGGACTCATAATATATGAATATGTAATTTGTGACAAGAACTACATAAAGATGGGGGGATGGAGGAATATAGGAACATAGTTCATGCATGCTCTTGAAGGTCAGAAGGTACCAAAGCAAATGAGACTGTCAATGATTTAGGATGTTAAATTTAAACCCCATGGTAATTACAAATTAAAATTTGATAATATACAAGTTCAGAGAGGCAGAAATTAGAATACAGGTTGCCAGGGGTGGGGCAGAGTAAATGTGGAGTTAATGTGTAATGGGTTTAGGGTTTCTGTTGGGGGAGATGAGAATGTTTTAGTAATGGAAGGTGGTGAGGGTACCACAATATTGTGAGTGTAATTAATCTCATTGAATGGTATGCTTGGGCATGGTTGAGATGGGAAAGCTTATGTTGTATATGTTTCCACAATTTAAAAAAAAGAAAGAAAGGAAGAGCTACTGAAGGGACAGTGGCAATTAAATGCAACAGATGATCTTGGATGGGATCTAACAAAGAAGGAGAAAAGGCTCAAAGGGGCATTATTCAGACTATATGAAAAAACTGGAATATAGACTAAGTTTTATATCAATGTAAATTTCTTGAACTTGATTACTTCACTTAAGCTGGCTACATAAGTGAATATCCTTGTTCTTAGGAAATTCATATGGCAGTAATAAGTGTTCAAGGAGCCTAATTTATACAACCTACACCCAAGTGTTCAGAAAATGGATGGATAGATAGATAGATAGACAGACAGACAGAATGATACAGCAAATGTGGCAAAATGTTAGAATTGGTGGATCTGAGTATCGGGACGGGTAGGGATATGTTAGTGTTCTAGTTGACTCGTCTGGGGGGGGGAGGCGGCGGCCGGTTGCCAAATCCTAGGCTCTCAGGATTGCTTGGAGGGTACCGGCGGCGGGGGCTCTTTCCCGGAGGCGAGGGCGAGGCGGGGGACTGGGCCCGGTCCCCGGCGTAGGCGTGCAAAGTATGGAGGGCGGCGAGAAAGGAACAGGCGGGACACGGTTCTTTTAGGGTGAAGAAGCCAAGAGAGTTTATTAGGGGAGAGTACAAGCTTATATCGGGCGTTTAGAGGGCGGGGTAGCTGTAGAGGTTAAAGGCTTGGATTGGTTCTGAGAGGGCGCGGAGGTTGATTGAAAAGGGGCGAGAGTTGCTCCGGTAACGGTGTCTGGCAACAATGTATGCGCACTGGTGGTAATGGGAGTTGCACTGGCAACGGGGAGTGTCCGGGCAAGATAAGGGGGTGGGGAAAAGGCGGTTCCCTCCGGCAAGCCTCCCCTAACAGTGTTATTTTGGGTGAGGAAATGGGGCCTGCCTCCGGCCTCACTTTCCCAGGCCCGGGGGGCTGTGGAGGGCGCTGTCGCCCGTGCCCACCACCCTCCCCAGGGGCTGATCAGGTCCCCCAGCCCAGGCCCGCCAAGTTGAAGCACGTAATCAGTGTCCTGCATGCATGGGTTTTGCATTGTTTTTGTGATGGTTTTGTAAGTTTGAAAGTATTTCAAAATAAAATGTTCTTTAAAAATGGGGCAAAATAATTGAACAGGCATTTCATCAAAGAAGATACACAAATGGCAAATAAGCACATGAGAAGATGCACAACAGAAATAGTCATTGAGGAACTATAAATTAAAACCACAATCAAATAGAAACCTAATTCAAATGACTACAAGAAATTTTAATGATAATACCAAGTGCTGACAAGGATGCAGCACAACTTAAATCTCATCAATTGCTGGTGACAATACAGAAGGGTATGGCCACTTCATAAAACAATTTGGCAGTTTCTTGTAAAGGTAAGCATATACTTAGCATACGACCCAGAAATCCCACTCTTAAGTATTTACACAAAAGAAATAAAAACCTATATTCCTACAAAACCGATATGCAAATACTTATACAGTTTTATGCATAATTGCCACAAACTAGAAACAGCCTAGATGCCTTCAACAGGGGAATGTATAAACCACGAACCATGGTACATCCATATAATGGAATACTACTCAGCAATAAAAAGAAACAAACTATTGACACACACATATCTTGGATGAATCTCAAATACATTATGCCTTAAAAGGTTATATGATACCATTTATATGACATTCTGGAAAAGGCAAAAACAAATGGACAAGAACAGATCAGTGGTTGAAAGTGATTAGAGGTGGGGAGAAGGTTTGACTAAAGGGGGAGCATGAGGGAATTTGGGGAGAATGGTGGAACTGTTCTGTGTCTTGTTTATGGTATGGTTTCATGGCTATATGCATTTGTCAAAACTCATAGACCTATACACAAAATAGAATGAGTTTTACTATATTTAAAATTTTAAAAGTTATCCACACCCCCCAAAAATTAAACATACACCTACCATATATCACTGCCATTCCTTTCCTAAGTATTTGCCCAAGTGAAATGAAAGCATAGATCCACACAAAGACTTGTGCAGGAGTATCCATAGGAGTTTTATTTGTAATAGCCAAAAACGGGATACAATCCAAGTCCATCAACAGATAAGTTGTGTTGTAGCCATATAGTGAAATACTACTTAGCAATAAAAAGGAACGAACTACTGATTTTGTTCATCAATAGTAAATATTTGAACAACCATTTGCATGGATGAATCTCTAATGATATTGAGAAAGGAGTTGGACCATAAATTCATACATACATACATACATACACACATTCATACATACATACATATAAACTATATGGTTCCATTAATTTAAAATTCTAGACTATGGTGACAGAAAGTAGATTGGGGGTTGCCTGGGAACAAGGTGCTGTAGGGGCATGAGGAAGCTTTGGGGTATGATGGCCATGTTCCTGATCTTGATGGTGATGCTTTCGTGGGCTTTGTGAGTATATATCTATAATCTCTCCTAATTATATACTTTAAATATGTGCATTTTATTTTACATCAATTATACCTCAATAAAGCTGTTAAAAAAAAAAAAAAAAAACAATGACCAGGCTCTACCTCTCATTCAAATTGAGAATTTCAGTAGGCGGGACCTTTGCATTCATATTTTTTCTAAGCTCCTAAATTATTATAATGTGTAAATGGTAAAATTTGGGAATTCAAACAGCATTCATCAGACAGTGGAATAGGTGGAAAAGGTCAAAGTGTAGCACCTTTTGAATTTGTTTGCCTCCTACCACCCAGCAGCACAAGCCCCATTTCAGCACCCCACCCCAAAAGCCTTGTCCCCCTCAGAATCTTTCCTTCTTGTGATAGAATTTAGCTGTGTTTCTGAGAAACAGAAAGAAGAGGTAACATATTAAATCACTGCTAGGCATTTTATTCTACTCTAGGGCAGGTCTTCTTCAGCTGGAATCCAAGGAAGGACTCCAGAAGGGTCAGTAAAATTGTAAGCAAAATATAATGTGTATATGCATTTTTCCATGGAAAAAGTTCCTAACTTTTAGTTGCTCCTTAAAGAGGTCCAAGAGGCTAAGAACCACAATTCTAGGAGTGTAAGGAACATTGCATGAGAACTCTGGGTGCAGGGTAAATGGGGAGGATATAGGGAAGAGAAGGAACACAAAAGAGATCAGGTAGCTAAGTCACAGAACAGTCCAAGGCAGGCTGGAGTCCATTGGTTCTCTGCTGGGAGGTAACCATTCTTGTCTAGGTCTGCATGTCAGAACACAACTACCTGTGTCTGCCAGGGCACTGGTTCCTTGCCAGCTGGCTCACAAACTACCCAGCCTGCTCAGAGTCTTGACTTGGGCACTGGCTTTTCCAGTTTAGCAGAGAAAATTCCTTGAAACTAATGAGAGATCTGGTGAGCCCTCAATCCTCCAGATGGAAGAGGACACTTAGTTCTCCTAGCCTTTCCCAAGGGAACATCAGTGCTTGTGGAATACAGTGGGCTATGGAGAAGAACATATTCTTTGGGGTTAAATTATGTGATGGTTTGAAACTGTATGTAGGCCAGAAAAGATCATGTTCTTAAAGATAATCCATTCCTATGGGTATGGACCCATTGTAAGTAGGACCTTTTGGTGAATAAGATCTCAATTTGAGATGTGACCCACTTTATTCAGGGTGGGTCTTAATCCTCTTAGTGGATTTTATCCTTTATAAGAGGACAAAAGACAGAGAGAGGATACAGAAAAAAGACTTGGAAAAGCTGAGCGAGTACACAGAAGCTCAGAGAGAAAAGCCAGAGATGCTCAGAGCAAAAAGTGAGAGAAGGTTAGAGAGAAGGACACACAGAAGCTAAAAGAGAGAAACATGCAGAAGCTCAGAGAGGAAGCCACAGAAGCCAGAAGCTGGAAGCAACAAAATCTGAGAGAGAAGGGAGAGACCAGCAGATGCCACGTGCCTTCCCATGCGGCAGAGGAGCTGAGGATGCCGGCAGCCTGTCTTCAAAGTCCAGGTATCGTCCTGGACTTGATGCCTCGATTTGGACATTTTCGTGGCTGCAGAAGTGTAAATTTGTAAGTTAATAAATTGTAAAAGCCAACCCACTTCTGGTGTATTGCATTTCGTCAGCTTTAGCAAACCAAAACAAATTACTTGTTTATCAAGGCCAACCTTTCACCCTAGTAGGCCCAGTCATTAGAGGAGAAACTTCCTGACCTCAGGATTTCTTTTAAGAACATAGGACAGAAAGGGTTCAGCAGATCAGTATCTTTGGCCTTTATAATAATTAACCACCATCAGCACCAACTAGGGTATAATTTCTAAGAGCACTTCCAGTTCTAAAATTCAGAGATTCTACCCGTTCATGGAAAATAGCTGATGAGTCACAAAGCAATGTCATAGTCCCTGATCTCAAAGTACACAAGCACAATTAGAAAGAAAAGTAAAGGCTAGCATATACATTGACATGAATTTGCTCTGACACCGAAGTATAAGAGGCTTCACATTTCTGTCATGTTTTAAGGGGTTCTTATTTCTCTGCAGAGTCATCCGTTAGTCTTGGAGAAAGGCCTCTTGTCTTCAATCTGTCCACTGAGATGCTTGTTGACCAAGACCACATGGTCCAGCATTTCCTGTTCTTAGAATCCTCTTCATGCCCTATTCAGACGCTTCACTTTCCAGCCCATCAGAAGTCGTGCTGCCCAAGGTTGCTGCTTGGTTTCAGTTCTCACAGAACCAGCCACTTCTCCATTTCCCCCAGTCACAGGAGGTGCCACCCTCATTGAGGTTGGCTAAGATTGCTCTCACCTATGTCTTTCAGCACTTTGAGCCATTCCATTGTCCTTGAGACTTGAAAAGAAAAGCATTTTGTCTCCCCTCTGGGACAAGGGAGGCCCTGGGCCTCAAGTACATAAAGCTCTATTGCCCTCTTGAAAAGGCAACAGGAAAATTGCCTCTCAACAAAATAAGCATTACCATATGCCAGGCATTTTGTTAGATATTTTTTAAAAACTTTTTTATTTTGAAACAATTTCAAATTTATAGGAAGTTGCAAAAAACAATACAAATCCCATACAGAGAACTCTAACATAACCCTCTACCAAGATTCACAGATTCCCAACTTCTAACATTTTGCCTCATTTGTCATATTATTCCATCTATCAATCCATCTATCTTTCTATTTATGTATTTTCTAAACAATTGAGAGTAAGTTGTATACATCATGCTCCTTCAACATTTCTATTTCCATGTACATTTCTTAAGAACAGAGATATACATTTATGTAACCACCTTAAGTGCAGTTGTCAAGTTCAAGAAATTTAACATTGATACAAAGCTTACAGTCTATACTCCAATTTTTTGATATATTCCAATAATGTCCCTTTGGGCATTCTCTCCTCCATTATTCTATCCAGCCTGGGATCCTGTCTTGCCTTTTGTTGTCCTTGTCTCTTTAATCTCTCTCTCTTTTTTAAAAATTGTGGACATATGTATACAACATGAACTTTCCCATGTCAACCACTCCCAAACATGCAATTCAGTGGGATTAATCACACTCACAAGGCTGTGCTCCCATCACCACCATTCAATACCAAAACTTTCCCATTACCCCAAACAGATACCCTGCACCCATTATGCAGTAACTCTCCCCTTGCTTCCCACACCCTCCCTGCCCCTATACTCTACTTTCTGTCTCTATGAATTTACACACTCCAGCTATTTCATTCATGTGGAATCATACAATATCTCTCCTATGTGTCTTACTTATTTCACCCAACATAATGCCTTCAAAGTTCACCCAAGAAGCAGTATACATCAGAACCTCACTCTCCTCTGGGGCTGAACAATATTCTACTGTATGTGTATACCACATGCTGGTTATCCATTCAATCATCTGCTGATGGATCTTTGGGTTGCCTCCACCCCCAGACACTGCGAACAATGCTGCTATTAACATGAGTGTACAAATATCTATCTGATTCTCTACTCTCAATTCTTTTGCTATATACCTACAAGTGGGATTATTGGGTCATATGTATTTCCATGTCTAACTTCTTGAGGAAACACAAAACTGTTTTTCATGGCAGCAGCCACATTTCACATCCCCACCAACAATGTACTAAGGTTCCCATTTATCCACCTCCTTGTCAGCTCTTGTTACTTTCTGTTTTGTTTTGTTTTGTTTTGTTTTTTTAATAGCCATTCTGTTATTATTATGAGTGTGAGGTCTCACTGGCTTTTATTTGTCCTTCCCCAATGTCAATGCTATTGAGCATGATTTCATCTTCTTATTTACTGAGCAAATTCTCAGTAAATTTCTGTTACCATGGTCTGTTTGGTTCCTTTTCATAATTTCCATCTATTGATATTCTGTTTGTTTTCATCTATTGTTTTCCTTATTTCCTTTAGTTCTTTGTCCATGTTTTCCTTTGGCTCTTTGATTATATTTAGGACAATTTTTAAAAAGTCTTTTCTGGAATGTCCAAACTCTAGTCTTCCTGGTTGAAGTTTTCTAATTATTTATCTTGCCCCTTTGCATGAGCCACCATTTCCTGTTTCTTTGTATGTGCTTCAATCTTTTGTTTCAACCTGGAAATTTTGATATTTTAATGTATCTCTGGAATTTACACTGAAGTATATGTTCCTTAAACTTCTGTCCAGCTAGTATTATGACAGAGATTTCTTTGAATGCCAGGAGAGAGAGAGAGAGGAGAGAGAGAGAGAGAAAGAGAGAGAGAAAGAAAGTCACCTTTCTTGATATTTGCAGATTGACCTGTGCCAGTGAACTTCTTCAGATCTTAGCTGTCCTAACAACAAGTTTAGAGACTATTCTGAGGCACAAGTGTAGTTTGTTCTCCAGTCTTTTCTGCTCGTGTGTCTTGTCCTCGGCATGTGTACATGGCCCTAGGAATCCCTATTTGACACAAATCTCAATTTCCCCTTTTCTAAAAGTAGTATTTCCTCATGGTCCCAGAAACTATATGTCCCACAGCCAGCAAAACTTTGCCCCAGGTAGCTGTGATTTAGCAACATTCTGTAGGAGAGCTCTGTGAGCTGTCTTCTACATGCAGGGCAAGCTCTGGGGTGGTAAGACTGCAACAAGTGCCCCCAAGACCGACTGGCACAGACACCCATGCTCCTGGTATATGCACTAAGGTTACTCTGCTCCCTCCTGTTCCAGGACCGGGACCCATATGGAGTTCTCTGGCTGGCTGTGCAATCAGCCAGAGAAGGGGAAGGGGAGGGGCCAGTCAGGGCACCAGGAGATCCTACCATTTTTAAGTTGCCTTTATCTTGATTTAGTGCTTGTCCTGTTGCTGCAGCCCTTTAACTGTTTTCTGGGCTTTGAGAAAAATGGTTCTGCCATCTCTTCTTGTTGTTTAAAACTTCTGTGCGGACACAGAGCCTTGGAGTGGCTCAATCTGCCATCTTGGTGACCAAGAACTCTATTAGATATTTTTCAAAACTATTTTATTTATAAGAACCCTCTCCGGTTTACCGATGAGTTATAAGAAACTAATAATTATACAAGAGAGAATAGTGACAGCAGCTAAAATGTATCAAGCAATTATTAATTGCCAGGTACTGCTTTAAGTGCTTTCCATGCATTCATTCATTTAATCCCCCACATCCCTGCAAGGTAGGTACTGTTCATCATCATTTTATAGGTAATGAAACAGAGGCACAGAGAGCTCAGATAAGCTGCCCAAGGTGCACAATAAGGAAGAGTTAAAGGCAGGGTTTGAACCCAGGCAATCTTGGCCTTTAAGCCCATGCTTTCAATCACCACGCTGGCCAAGCAGAAGCAAGCACTGGATGGATACAGTGAGACTGGACTACTAAGGGTCGTCAAGACAGACAGAGGAATTTGGGCTTGTGATCAAAGCTAAAAACTGATGTGCTCTCGACTGAGGAACAGAATGGTGAACTGTGGTGTATGCATACAATGGAATATTGAGCAATTACAAGAAGGAGTGAAGCTGTGAGACATGCAATGAGGTGAATGGATCCTGTAGACAGCATTTTGAGTGAGCTATGCCAGAAACAAAGGCAAACACTATAATGTCTCACCAATATGGACTAACTACAATGTGTAAACTCAGAATTGAATCTTAGAGTACAGCCTAACAGGGAAACAATCATTGGAATAGTCCCTAGATTGTAAGCTCTTACAGCAGTCAAATCTATTCTTGAATTGTAATGGCTGTCTCCAGACTCTGAGATATTGATCCCTTTGTGTATAACCTTATTGGTCTCTGGAACATTGAATATTTGTGTGACACATGAAACTCAGAGCTAGAGCTCAGCAGATATGAATGTCAGTATTAGCACATACAGCAACTGTTAAAAACAAAAAAAAAGCTCAAAAAGAGCCCAGACCTCAATTAAAGACATAAATGAAGCAGATCTGGTTAAGACTAGGGCAAATAGGGCCAAAGAGTAAAGGTTGAAATTGACTGTGTGTTAAAACTTCAACTTCCATGTGAGACCAAGGGAAGAAATGTTTATTTGGTGTAGGATCTATATTTTCTAAACAATATAACTTCTACAGTCAATTTGTTCAAACACCACAGTTACATGGAACTTTGAATAGGAAGTGATATATGGTAGGTTTGTATAGGTTAGAGTGAAATAGCAACACATCCCAAAGTAATTTGGGTGGAGAATAAAAATATATATGCAGGGCCCCCCTGAGAAGCTGGGGGAGAATGCAGAGGTGTTGGACTTCCTCACCTGGATTGTTGCTGATGTTCTCACAAACATTGAGGACTGATGGTTTGATGTGCCGAGCCCTCTATCATGGAACTTGCCCTTATGAAGCTTGTTACTGCAAAGGAGAGGTTAAATCTGTTTATAATTGTGCATAAGAGTCTTCCCCTGAGTGCCTCTTTGTTGCTCAGATGTGGCCTTCTCTCTCTATCGAAGCCAACTTGGCAGGTGATCTCACTGCCCTCTCCCCTACGTGGGACCTGACTCCCAGGGATATAAATCTCCCTGGCAACACAGGATATGACTCCCGGGGATGAATGTGGACCCAGCATCATAGGCTTGAGAACATCTTCTTGACCTAAACGGGGATGCGAAATGAAACAAAGTGAAGTTTCGCTGGCTGAGAGATTTCAAATAGAGTCTAGAGGTCACTCTGGTGGACATTCTTACACACTATATAGATAACCCTCTTTAGGTTTTAATGTATTGGAATAGCTAGAAGTAAATACCTGAAACTATCAAACTCCAACCCAGTAGCTTGACTCTTGAAGACGATTGTATAGCAATGTAGTTTACAAGGGGTGACAGTGTGATTGTGTATGGATGGATGAGTAGAAAAATTGGGACAAAAAAATAAATGAAAAATAGTGTGGGTTGGGGGAGATGATTTGGATGTTCTTTTCTATTTTTATTTTTTATTCTTATTCTGATTCTTCCTGGTATAAGGAAAATGTTCAAAAATAGATTGGGGTGATGAATGCATAAGTATATGATGGTACTGTGAAGAGCTGATTGTACACCATGGATGACTGTATGGTATGTGAATATATTTCAATAAAACTGAATTTAATTAAGAAAAAAACTGATGTGCCCTTTGGCTCAGCCTCAGCACTCTAATTTGCAGGGGTTCTTGTCGTAGGATCCATGGGTGGACCCTAGAGAATCCTGAAATCCATAATATTTTTGTGTATTTGTATCATCGGATTCTCAAAGGGGTGCGTGTCCTGCAAAGATAAAGAACCTTTGGAGTGTAAATACCATTCAAGGTATAACTAACAGGTTAAGTCCCTGTTCAGCCATTGAACCCATATAACTTTGGGTGAAACTCAGAGACTATTGTTTCATCTGTAAAAACGAGGATAATAATATCTACCTCTCTGTGTTAGTTGTAAGAATTAAATTATATATAAAATACACAAGTTAGAATATACAAAACTCAATATGAAAGGTGTAAAAGTCTATACAATGTTATAAAACAAATAAATGTGAGTTATGATGATGAAATCCATGTTATAAAATTTTTTCCAGCAATATGGTGAATTAGATAGCCAAGTGACCCTCCTGATGAAAAAATTAAAATGTTGTATAATTTCTTAAAAATTCTTTTGACTATGTTACTGGGCTGCCATCAAAATAAGGAATATGCCAGCATCTAAAGTGAAACTTGAAATCAGGAACTATAGGGAGAGGAAAGTAAATGCTGAAATTGTCTTTAACCTCCAGGATGCCTGCCAAATTCTGGAGAACTTAACATCCTCCTTTCACATCCACATAGGATATACGGGGAGCAGGAAATAAATTCCAGGGCTGCTCCAAGATGGGAAACTCTAATAGGGCACCCCAAAGGGTCATAACTAGAATGCAAGAGCTTGCTGAATTTTTGTTGTTTGTTTACTTGATCTATTAATTATTGAGGGGTGTGTTAAAATATCCCGCTATAGCAGATTTTTTGATTTCTCTTTGTAGCCTCTTAATTTAGATGTATCTCCCTAATTGAACTTTATCATTATATAGTGTCCCTCTTTATCTCTAGCAATGTTTTTTGCCTTAATATAATAGATCAAGTAAACAAACAACAAAAATTCAATAAGGACCTGGAAAATTTGAACAGCACAATTAATAAGCTCTATCCTGTTCTGGTGATCTGTTCGTTTACCCCTACCTCAATGCCTTACTGTATAGTTAGACGTTAATGCTTCACATTATCCTTGGCACATAACAAATGCTTAATAAATGTTAGTGAGATCAATTGCGGCAGCCACAGCCACTGCCACGCGAACGGTGTGACTTTGGTCAAGTCACTCAACCTCTGTGAGCTTCTGTTACCTCTTCTGAAAAGTGGCCGAACTAATAAACTACCTTTCCAAGTTGCGTAGAGAACCAAAGGAGCATAAAGGACGTGAAGGTATTTCATGAACTGCGGGAAGCAATATTAATGAAGGAATCACTGCTATTTCCGGTTAACTGATATTACCAACCACCACGGGTCAAGGTGAACAACCATCGGGGTGGTGACCGTGATGCCCAGGGGGTGACCAAGGGGTGGTGGCGACCGCCCCGGCTGCCGTAGCCCAGCCCGGGGGGCCGAGTCAGGCTCGGGAAGGCTTCTGGAAGGGTGAAACCTGCCCTCTGGTGGATGGAGCCCGGAGTACTTGCTCAACCACAATCAAACGTGCTTTTTGGGTCAAGCACGCCGCAAGCTAAATCTATATCCCCCCAATTCCACAGACTTGCTTCACGTGGATATTGCAGGGTGGGAGGATGGCAGGGTAGGAGGAAGGGCTTTGGGAAACAAAATGTTCCCTGTGGCCTATCCTCACAGGGCCAAGCTCACCTAATCTAGGGTCTTTCTTGTTAGGGGCAGCCATTTACCATAGGTCCCCAGTGTGTCCCTGGTCTAGATTCCCACATTCTGGGGACCAGTCCTTTTTTAGCTTACTAGGGATGCCGGGGGTTTCATACCTGTGGTTTGACCCTCAGGAGTCCACAGGTGAGCAGAACCGTACACGGTCTGTGTCCTCCATGTCATAAGCAAAGATTTCTTCTTAGCTCTCTCCTAAAGGCATTTAAAAGTTATCAAAGCTCTGTCCTTGTGTATAATCTGGCCGGTCTGTGGAACTTTGGGTGTCATAGCTAGAGCTTGGCAGCTATGAATGTCAGTATTATCCCATCCAGCAACTGTGAAAGAGCTGAAAGAGTTCAGACTTCAATCAGAGATATGAATGAAGCGGATCTGGTTAGGACTAAGGAAAATCAGGCCCAAGGGTAAAGACGATACTGACTGGGTTTTAAAACTACAAATTATGTGTGAGACCAAGGGACAAGATGTTTATCTGGTGCAGGATCTATATTTTCTGTAGCACACTAGATAATTCAACTCATACAATCAGTTTGTTTGAACACTGTATGTGCATGGAGCTGTGAATGGGAAGTGGGATTTGGTGAGTTTGTATAAGCTGGGATGAAATCCCAATACATCCCAGAGTGATATTGGCAGAGAGTAAAAGTGTATTTGGGGGCCTCCCAAGGAACTGAGGAGAAATGCAGAAATGTTGGACTTCCCCACCTGGGTTATTGCTGATTTTCCTGCAAATATTGAGGACAGCCAATTTAGTGGGCCGAGCCCTTGATCTGGGGGTTTTCCCTAGTGAAGCTTATTGCTGCAAAGGAGAGGCTAAGCCCACTTATAATTGTGCCTAAGAGTTTCCCCCAGAGAACCTCTTTGTTGCTCAGATGTGGTCCCCTGTCTCTCGAAGCCCACTCGGCAGATGAACTCACTACCCTCCCCCCTACATGGGACATGACACCCAGGGGTGTGAATCCCCCTGGGAACGCAGGAAATGACTCCTGGGGATGACCCTGGACCCAGCACTGTGGGATTGAGAGGTTCTTCTTGACCAAAAGGGGGAAGAGAGATGAAACAAAATAAGGTTCCAGAAGCTGAGCGATTTCAAATGGAGTTGAGAGGTCATTCTGGAAGGTATTCTTATGTGCTTTATAGACATCAAATTTTAGTTTTTAGTGTGTTGCAATGGCTAGAGGGAAATACCTGAAGCTGTCGAACTGCAACCCAGTGACCTTGATTCTTGAAGATGATTGCATAACTATGTAGCTAACATTGTGTGACTGTGTGGTTGTGAAAACCTGTGGCTCACACTCCCTTTATCCAGTGTATGAACAGATGGGTGGGAAAATGGGGACAAAAATTAGATGAAGAATAGGGTGGGATGGAGGGGATGGAAAGTTTTGGGTGTTCTTTTTTGCTTTTATTTTTATTTTGAAGTGTAAGGAAAAAGTTCAAAAATTGATTCTGGTGATGAGTGCACAAATGTGTGATGGTGCTGTGAATAATTGTACACTGTGGATGATTGTAGGGTGTGTGAATATACCTCAATAAAACTATATTTTAAAAAAGTAAATGAACAATGTGGGGGAGGAGGGGAATGGGATGTTTTGGATGTTCTTTTTTATTTTAATTTTTATTTTATTTTTTGGAGTAAGGAAAATGTTCAAAGATTGATTGTGGTAATGAAAGCACAACTATACTGTGAACAACTGATTGTACACTTTGGGTGATTGTATGTTATGTGAATATATCTCAATAAAATTGCATTAAAAAAAGTTATCAATGCCCTGGAACCAGTGGCTGCTTAATATTTGTTTATAGAATGAATGTTGAAGGGACAAGGTGGGAAAGGATGACTACATTTCAAATAAAGAAGGAAGATGTATGTGTTGGAGGAGCTGCTAAGAAACTCCCTTGAGATGGCCTTTGGGATCTCAGAAGAGATCTTGGAGAGATGCCGAATTGTTCCTGGGGATTGGATATGTCCTAAAGATCACAGATTTGCTGGCACCATGGCTTGGGTTCTCTGAAAGCAGACCCTGGGACGGAGTTTGACACACAAGGTGGTTATTAGGGAACAATACCTATGAAGGAAAGGCGGAGGAATAGGATTGGGCAGAGGAAGAAGTGGAACTGTGATGCAGGCCAAGTGGAACCTAGCACAGCGATCTGGAGTGAGGATCCTGTACTCCGGAATGACCAGGCTTTTATATCCCCACCCCTCTCAGTCAGCAGATACAGACTGCCCTGGAAAGCAGGTGATAGCAGCAGGAGGTCTGCTGACCACACTCCCCACTGATAGGTAGCAATTACTCCTTGAAAGCCAATCACCCCATAGCTGCTCAAATCAACTCTCCCATATATGTTCAAGAAGCAGCTCCTTCAGGGCTCCAGTGGGCCTCCTTCCCTGAGGCAAAATTGGAAGGGGAATGTTAGTGGGACATTCTCCAGCCCTCAGCCCTGAAGCTGGCCTCAGAGCTGCAACGTTCACTCACCATCTCCCCCCTCCCCTATTGGTACCAGACTACTCTCCCTCCTCTCCCATTGGTACCAGACAACTGTCATGCTCAGCTGCCTCTGCTGCCGACCTCGGTGGCTTACCGGCATCATGATCCAGACCCTCAGGCTCAAGGAGACTGAGCCCTGGTCACCAATCCCTTCCCAGGCCTGGGTTGCACTACCTGTGGGGGAGGAGGGGAATGGGATGTTTTGGATGTTCTTTTTTATTTTAATTTTAATTTTAATTTTATTTTTTGGAGCAATGAAAATGTTCAAAGATTGATTGTGGTAATGAAAGCACAACTATACTGTGAACAACTGATAATACACTTTGAGTGATTGTATGTTATGTGAATATATCTCAATAAAATTTATAAAAGAATAAAATTATTTATTTTTTGCTTTTGTTGAACAAGACGGAATTAATTTTTTTATTACAGAAGTCGTAGATGTACAGAAAAATCATGCAGAAAATAGAGTTCCCATATACCCTCCCCTCACACACATGATTTTCCATGTGAACGCTTTGCGTTAGAGTGGTAACATTGTTACAATTGATGTAACAATATTACTATAATTACACTTAACTATAGTCAATGGTTTACATTAGGGTTCACTGTTTGTGTTGTACATCCTACGATTGTTTTTTTTTTCAATTTTTATTCTAGTAACATATATGCAACCTAAAATTTCCCCTTTTAACCATTCAATTATATAATTCAGTGGTGTCAATTACGTTCACAATGTTGTGCTACCATCATCACCATCCATGACCCAGATTTTTCCATCCTCCCAAACAGAAACCCTGTACTAATTAAGCTTTAACTTTCATTCCCAAGTCCCATCCCAGCCCCTGTAACCTGTATTCTAGTTTCTGACTCAATGAATTTGCTTATTCTAATTATTTCACATCAGTGATATCATACAATTTTATCCTTTTGTATCTGGCTTATTTCACTCAACACAATGTCTTCAAGGTTTATCTGTGTTATCACTCGTATCAGAACTTCATTTTCTTTTTACAGATGAATAACATTCTACTGCATGTATATACCACATTTTGTTCACCCATTCATCTGCTGGTGGGCACTTGGGTTGCCTCCATCTTTTGACAATTGTGAATAAAGCTGCTATGAATATCAGTGTGCAAATATCGGTTCGAGTCCCTGCTTTCAATTCTTTGGGGTGGATAGTTAGAAGCGGGATAGCTGGGTCATATGCTAATTCTATACTTAACTTTCTGAGGAACTGCCAACCTATTTCCCACCATGCTTGCCCCCCTGTTTTTAACTGGTGTCAGTTACCCCTGCCTTGATTGTTTGTCCCTGAACACAAGGAGCTCAGAGTGCCCAGGCAGCAGCCATAGCTTATAACTCAATGTGAACCTTGTTGGCAGAAGTGTGCCAGCTTTGAGGACCAGGGCATCTAACTCTGCAGAGCCGATAGGGATAGCACAAAGTCTCCCAGTGAGTCACTGGGAGTAATGGTAGGTGGGATTAGTCCTATCCCCACCTCTTGGTGTGTAGACCCCATCTTCCTTTTGGTGACACAGTGCCATACAAAGATCTTTGACTCAGACAAAGCTTTGGAGTAAGTATTGCCCATCAGTGTCCTAGCTGGGCCAAAAGACCAGACCTTTATACTCCACCTGCCTCATTCACTGGAGGTGGGAAGGGTGTGACTTCCGGTGAATGGGCTCTCAGCCTTTGAGGCAGACCCTGAAGGAGCTGCAAGTGTCTGCTGACTGCAGTCCCCACCCAGGGGCAGCAGCCCCTCCTGGAAGGTGCATTATAATTATCGAGGTCCGTGTGAAGGCTTACTTTTCTCGTGGTCCCAAGATGTCTACTATTTCTAAGCATCACATGCAGATGCAGCATCTAAAGAAAGCAAGGGCCATTTCTTCCTGTCTCCTTGAGAGCGAGGAAATCTTTCCTAGAATCCTGCAGCAGACTCCCTTATGTTTCACTGGGCAGAAACAAAAATTTTATGGTTTTGGAAGGCCTTCAGAGATCCCAAGTTTATATCACTCTGGCCTCCAAGACCCTCTCAATGGACCCTCTAAACCTCTCCGTAGTCTCTGTAGGGCCTCTTCAAAATTCATTCATTAAACAAATCCATTGAGCACCCACTGTGTCCTGGGTACTGCTCTAGAGGGTTGGGATGTATCAGTGAACAAAGCAAAGATCCTAGATCCTTGCCCTCACTGAACTTACATTCTAGTGGGGGAAACACATTTATAAGTATAAATTAGCAAATTATTTAGGATGCTAGAAATGTGATGCATTTAAAAAGAAAGAGGAGAAGGAGGTGGTGGAGGAGGGAAAAAGAAAAGGCAGACCAGGGTAAGAAGAATTGGGAACCTGCAGAAAGGAGCTGGTTGATTTAGTAAAGTCATCACAGTAGACCTTGTTGAGGCGAGCTTTGAACAGTCTTAAAGGAGGTGAGGGAGTCAACATAGAGGGCATCTAGAGGAAAAACCTTCCAGGCAGAGGGGTGACAAAGGCACTAAGGTAGAGCGTAGTTGGGGTGTCCAAGGACCAGCAAGGAGGCCAGATGTGGTTGGAGCTATGCAGTAATTCAGGCAAAAGATGATGTTGGCTTGAACCAGGCTGGAGTGGAGCAGGATTGAAGTGATCTCATTCCAGATGTATTTTGAAGATAGAGTCAACAGATATTGCTGGTGGCTTAGATGTGGATTGTGAAAGAAGACTATATCAAAGATTTATATAGTTGGAGATGGGGAAGGATCCAATGAGGGGAAGGCCATGATGTAACAGAGTCGGGAAGAGGGGAGATAGATTAGATTAGTTTTAGATGTGTTGAATTTTAGGTTATTAACATCACTTCAGAGCAAACGTCTAGTAATTCCTTTCCCCAGTCCACAGCCACCCTGATTAATGTCCACAGACCCCTTAGGGGAAGCCTTGGAGGAAGATTCACACCATATGCTTGTGGTGCTGCAAAGTCCTTCCTTCCAGGACCTGGCCTTCCATTCTACCAGGGTTTCGGGTCTGTGAACTGGCTTAGATGTGGAAGTCAGCCGAGAGCCTGAGCCTCTTTGTTACCAGGCTTCTGGCCACAAGAATGGAGGCTCTGCAGTTGGGTAACTCAAATAATCTTTTAATAAGCTTCTCATCTGTTTGATTCCTAGGGACAAAGATCCCTGCAAGTTAAAACATTCTGATAACTGCCTCCTCCGCCTGCCTGTTCAGCGCTGCTCCTTGTCCTCTGCTACTCTGGGACCCGTCATCCCCACTGAAATCAGGAGACCTCCTCGTGCTGTCCTCTTCCGATGTATTCAAACTACAAAGGGCATCTACGACAAATTTTTTTAAGGATACTGATAGTGCCCTCGATTATGTGCTTCTCAATGCCTAAGTGAAGGTGGTAACCTCTAGGCCCTCTTGGGGAACGTACTTGGTGGGATTAGGGGGTATATGCAATTTCATGTGATAAATCCTCCCCTATATCCTTAGGCCTTAGGATGTTAGCCTGGGAAATGCTGGCATTTCACCTTCATTGAATATAGGTCACATTAAATAACTTCTGTCAACCAACCAAGCAAACGATTAGAGCCACTTTCAGCTGCGAGAGGTAACACGTTACATCTAGATTCTCTAGTAAGGGCACTTACATTAACAAACTCAGCCTGATCCAGTGTTATCTTCTTTCCTCCTTGGTTCCACCCCAGATCAATTATTTACATCCTCCTCCCTCCCACCCTATTTTTCTTTATTTTTTTGTCCCCATTTTTCTATTCATCCATCCATACACTGGATAAAGGGAGTGTGATTCACAAGGCTTTCACAATCACACTGTCAGCCCTTGTAAGCTACATTGCTATACAATCATCTTCAAGAGTCAAGGCTACTGGGTTGCAGTTTGATACTTTCAGGTATTTACTTCTAGCTATTCCCATGCATTAAAACCTAAAAAGGGTTGCTATATAGTGCATAAGAATGTCCACCAGAGTGACCTCTTGGCTCCAATAGAGTGCACTTTTTTTTAAATACAGTTTAATTGAGATATATTCACACACCCTGCAGTCATCCACAGTCTACAATCAGTCATTCACAGCACTGTCATACATTTGTGCATTCATCACCAGAATCAATTTCTGAAGCTTTTCCTTACTCCAAAATAAAAATAAAAGCAAAAAAGTATATCTAAATCTTTCCATCCCCTCCATCCCACCCTATTCTTCATCTAATTTTCATCCCCATTTTTCCACCCATCTGTCCATACACTGGATAAAGGGAGTGTGAACCACAAGCTTTCCACAATCACACAGTCACTCTGTGAAAGCTACATAGTTATACAATCGTCTTCAAGAATCAAGGTTGCAGTTTGACAGCTTCAGGTATTTCCCTCTAGCCACTGCAACACACTAAAAACTAAAAGGTGATTGTGATGGTTGGGTTCATGTGTCAACTTGGCTAGGTGGCCTAGCTGTCTGGTCAAGTGGGCACTGGCCTGACGATTCCTGTGAGGCTATTTGAGGCTGGTTGGATGATCCTTTATCCAGTGTATGGTACAAGGAAAATGTTCAAAAAATAGATTGGGGTGATAATGCACAATTATATGATGGTACTATGAACAATTGATTGTACACTTTGGATGATTGGTATGTGAATATATCTCAATAAAATTGAATTTTTAAAAAAAGTAAATGAACAATGGGCAGAGGAGGGGAATGGGATATTTTGGACGTTCTTTTATATATTTATTTTTTGGAGTAATGAAAATGTTCAAAGATTGTGGTGATGAACGCACAACTATATGACGATACTGTGAACAACTGATCGTACACTTTAATGATTGTATGTTATGTGAATATATCTCAGTAAGACTGAATTAAAAATTAGCTGGGAAAAAAAATAAACCCAACAGGGTTAAGACCAAAGGAAATGTATTGGCTTACCCAAACTTGTTTGGATTTGCTTCCTACATGACTGGATACAGAGGCTCACCCCAGCAAGGCTGCTTTTCACTCTCTCCAACTGTCAGTTCTGTTTCCTCTCTGTTGACTCCTCAGGGCTACTCCTTCCAGGTTCTTGCCCAGCAGGGAAGAGAGAAAATCTTTGTCTGGGCAGTCACCACAAAAGGCTCATTGACCCATCTTTAAATGAATTGCTGCTATCAGAAAAATGTGATAGGCTTTTTGACATAGGCTAAGGCTAAGTGCTCCACCCTGAATCAAGTTACCCCACCTGGGGAGCACGGAGACCAAGGGTGGGAGAAAGGTGGCCAAGATCAGGCTAAGATTGCCAGAAGAAAGGCAAGTAATTGCTAAATGGCAAAAGCCATAGATATTCACAGTGCTAGAAATGATGGTGTTTTGGTTTGGTAAAGCTGGTGAAATGCAATATACTAGACATGGACTGGCTTTTAACATTGAGGATTTATTAGCTTATAAGTTTACAATTCTAAGGCCATGGAAACATCCAAATTAAGGCATCAATAATGATACCTTCTCTGAAGACTGGCGAGCTTGGGCTCCTCTGTGACATAGCAAGGCACTGGCAATGCCATATCAGATCGTTGCTTCCAGCTTCTGGCTTCAGTGGCTTCCTCTCTCAGCTTCTGCCTGTCTCCTTGTTGCTCAGTTTCTCTGGGGCCTTCTTCTGTGAACTTCTATGAATTTCATCTTCTTTCTTCTATGTGTGTTTTGTCCTCTTATAAAGGACCCCATTCAGAGGATTCAGACCCACCCTGAATGAGGCAGGTCACATCTCAACTGAAACAACCTAATCAAAGTTCCCACCCACAACAGGTCTACACCCAGAGGAACAGATCAAAAGAACAAGGCCTTTTCTGGGGTACATAACATCTTCAACCTACCACAGATGGAGAAGTTGATGATGTCAATGGAGAAGGCAACAATTCTAAGCCAGTGGTAATATTAAGGTGTTAGTTTTAAGGCTATAGTGACATTCGGGATGTTGATTATAACACCCACCTTTTGGGGTGTCTGCCCAGTCCTCAAACTCTGCCCTTCCCATGCATAGAAAGGTGGGTCCCCAAAGTTTGGGTATGTTCAATATGACACCACACCTCCTGGCCATAGTCCAGCGCCTCCCTTAGGATGGCTAGAGAGGTGTCTCTGCCCTTTAAAGGGCCCTGCATATCAAAGACACAAAAAAAGTAATTTATTAAAGACCACATGGGCATCCATCACCCAGGATCCAGTGCTCAACGCTGCCCAGTGCGAGCTGTAACCCTCAACATCATCTCTAACACCTTTCAACCCTGGGGAAACGTTCTCCACATCTCTTGCCCTATGTCCTCGAAACAAAAGACCATTGCGTTCTAATACTATGAGGGTCTGCAGGTCGTGCTTCTGCTGACCCCGGAGACAAAGCCTGGAGTGTGGGAAACACTGAGCGGTGATGAAGGCACTTAGGTAAGAGAAGAGACAAATGAATTAACTTGTGAAGTCCTTCCTCTCAGAGAGCAGGAAGGCTGTAGGGTCATGCATAGCAAAGCTTTGTTTTCCATTAGGGCTGAGTGTCCACTTTCTTGCTTTACTTTGAGTTCCAACACGTAGCACCGTACTTGCAATAGCAGCATACGACTGGCTGAGGAACATCCTGCAATATTAAACAATGTAATTATTCTTCAATTTGTAAATGAGGCTAGGCATTATATGAAAGGAACATAATTCCAATCCTTTACATTTACTGTGAGGAATCTAGATATTGCTTTATGAAATGGTGAAAACTGTGATATGAGAGAAGGATTTATATCATGGCAAAATATCTTATAATGTTTTCTGTATTAATGATAATTGATCGTATACACCCCATTCCAATGTTTAAACGTGTTATATAAAATTCATAGTTCATCTCTAAATTTTTCCGTTTTGGTTACTAGTACCTCAGCAGAGTGAGGTTTCTCCCAATTGAATTTTTTTTAACTTAAGCATAAAAAAAGGACTGAGGAGAGTTTGACTAATTAGGAATTACTGTCAATACAACACAAATTATAGGAGACTTTCGATTAGAGATGCAGAGCAATTTCACTACCATCAAGGCGAGAAAATAATTTTTATAGAATAAAGATATTATACTTTAGGAATTATGTACATCTTTATTTTCAAACTTATCCAACATTGCTGGCCCTTTGACAAAACATGCATCCATGCTCAATTATTAATAACAAATTCTGTCAACTCCGATATTTTGCTCTCTGTCATATAATAAAACAGAGCATAGTTTTCAAATTTGTCATTATGAAGTTATATTTGTCAAGGGAGAAGGATAGATTTCTTGCCTCTGCATCCCATGAGAAACCTCTGTTTCTTTGCCGTGTGTCCCCGTTTTACTGAAGTCTAGACTGGGTATTTTTTGTCCCTTGAACGCAACCTAACAGCACCTGGAAGGCAGCGGCAGAAGGTGGAGCTGGTGGAGCGGGAGGTGCTCGCCAGCGGCGGTGGAGGCGGCAAGGGCAGGAACTATGGGGTTGGGGTCCCTCAAGCCAGTCTTGCACGCAGAAGAGGAAGCTCCACCTGAACCGCCAGGGGCAGCGCGGGAGGAGGGTCAGTGATGGGGAGAGCAGACTCCCCCGAGTCCTCCTAAGCCCTAGACGAGAGGCAGGGCGTCCGGCCCGCGGTTAGGGACCTGGGCCCCGGCGCCCCAGCTCTGCCCTCTGCCACCTGCTGGCGCCTGGGCCGTCGCCTCACCTCTCTTTGCCTCCGTTTCCTCCCCCATAAAATTGGGATAATAACAAAAGCCACTTCATGAGAGTTAATGTAAGAAGCAGGGTCCTGAGTGTAGAGCGCTAGTATCTAGTACGTAGTAAACACTCACTAAAGGCAGCTGGTTTTGTTATGCCAATTCTAGACTGTAAACTGTGAAAGCACAAATTGTACCGTTCTTATATTGCTCACTCACAATATGAAGGTGCTCAGAAAAAAATCGTTTGATGACATCTTCCTCTCCCTCTCCCCCTCCTCACCCTTGCCCCCCTAACCCTGCACGCGCGCACACACACACACACACACACACACACACACACACACACACACGGTGTTGGGCTCCTGGCTCTGCCCAGAGGCCACACCCCTTGGGGGGGGGGGGAGCCAGGCTATTGTTATGGCTGAGATTCTTTCCTAAATGGAAAATCCTGAATTAGGGGGTAGCTGCTCTAATCTCTGTGGGGCTCACACACAGCCAGCCCGGAGCCTCCTCCTGTGGCAGTGGGGCCTTTCTGACGCACAGCACTGGGTCTCCTCCTCTTCCTGAACCCCGTTCCCTCATTGAGCCCCTCCCTTCTCTGAGCCCCCATCTCTTCTGTAAGCCCCCTTAAGCGTAACCCTTCACTCACTCAGCCTCCCTCCCCTAACAGCCCCCTTCCTGGAACCCATCTCCTCACAGACCCCCCTCCTTTTCTGCACCGCCCCTCCTCTCTAAGCCCCCCTCCCCCGAGCCCACCAGTCCCCCACCCCACCCCACCCCCAGCGACCCTTCCCCAGCCTCTTGCCCTTACTGAGACCCTGGCTCCCACTGTCCTCTTGGCCAATGTTCTCACTCTCACCCCTGCTGATCAAAAATCCCCTGCAGGCCTTTCTCAGATCCCCTCTCCTTTTTGAAAGCTTCCCACCCCACCCCAGGCAGAACAAATCGCTCCCCTCACACACATGACCCCTTGCTTTGTTCACGCCTCTGCCACCCCAGCAGACTAAGCTCCCCAAGAGCTAGGATCACGCCTGACCCATCTGCTGACCTCACAGCACCGAGCAAGTGCTCAAAACTATTTGTTCATGGGAGTGGAGAGTCAGACTGTGGGGTTAGAAAAAAAGATTGAGGCCAGAGGTGCCAGGAAGGGGTTTGTGGAGGGCGAGAGTCAGAGTCAGATTCATCTAATATTCACTGAGTGCCAGGTGCTTTCTCAGCCACCATCTCATTTCATTCTCATAATCTCAAAGAGCTAGGCTTTATCATTCCCATTTTACTCAAAAGGAGGCTCAGAGAGGTTAAGTTCTTGCTTGAGGCCACACAGCCAGTGAGTGGTAGACCAGGATTAGGATCAAAGGCAGGGGCCATGGTGTGGATGGCTGTGGGGTCAGGCTGTTGCTGGCTGGTGGGAGAGGAGAAACGCAACGTGCATCGGGGGTCTGAGGCTGGATCTCATTATTCCCTATACTGTCCAAAGCTGCACCCCATCCTCCCCACCACCTTCTCCTGGAAGAAGACGTTCTGACTCAGCCTATTACGGATCCACTTTCAAGGCGATCCGGGAATGAGGTCCCGGGGGAGGAAGGAAACCTCCTCAGACTGGGCGTCCCCCTCTGCCCAAGGTCCTGGCTCAGGGGCCGGAAGGAGCCACTTTAAGGATCTCCCTGGGGTCCCATGACCAGGAAGAGGGATGATCCAGTTCGTGGCAAGTGTGGCAGAGAGATGGCGGGGAGGGGGTGGGAGAGAGCCCAAGCAAGGCAGATGGAGCCCCACCTCGTCACCCTCTTCTGAACTCTGCTGACTCTTTCAGGAGTCCCTCTCCCAGTCACCCCCTGACCACAACTAGAGATTCCTGAGGTCAGAGTAGACCACTCCCCAGGATTGGAGCTGTATCTCCTCCCTCTGACTGGGGGCTCCTGAGTGCAGGACTGAGTCAGCCCCTCATCCAGGGGCTCTCCCAGGTCAGCACCTGTGTTACACTTGTCTGTTGAACGCCCTCTTCCTGTAGCCCAGCATCTGTCCTCAGCCCCCAGGAAACAGCCGGGAAGGGGGCCCCTGCCTGCCTTTCCACCCAACCCGGATGCTCCTTTAAGACCAAAGGGATGGGGGTTGCATCAAGAATCAGACACAAGCACCCCATCCTCCCCCTTCCCAGGCCAGGTTTCCTGCCATTGACAGCATCCTAGCTGGGCCCAGCCCAGCCTACTGCTGCTTAACCCCTTCATGACCAGATCTCAGGCTTACCAGTTTACACCCCCTCACCTTCATCTCTAAAATTAGGAGAATAAAATAACCCACTCCATGGAATTATTGTGAAGCTTGGCTACATTAATCAATGTATAATGTGCTGAGAATAGCACCTAGCTATATTCTTAATTGTGTGAGCTTGGATAAGTAATTTCACCTGTCTGAGCCTCTTTAAAATGGGGAAAATAATAGAAACTACTCTCCAAAGACTGTGACAAAATGAAAGCATTTTGTAAAGGCCTTTAATCACACAATGTGGAATTATTGCAGACAAAAGAAAACTCCCTTTAAACAGGTAATTAAAACCTCTTCCCAAACTCTTTCTCTCATTCGATGAGCAGAGTGCAGTGTCAAGGGCAGACTTGGAGATGGCTTTGGGTAAAATTTCTTTCCCTCTCTGATCCTGTTTCCTTACCTAAAAGTAGGGCTGGTCAACCCTGCTGGGCCCCCGTCTGACCCTTGGGAGGGTCAAAGGAGATTAGAGAGCACAGATGTGAAAGTGCTTTGCAAACATGAAAAAGTGCTAGAAGAGAGGATAAGGGACTTATGCAAAGTAGCCTGGAAGCCACCTTTGGGCTAGGGGTGCTGGCCTTTGAGGTGGAGGTGCTGGAGAGAGGGGAGGCGCTCCCTGGTACCAGCTCTTTGAGGACAGGGTTTCACATGGAGAGATGAGATTTCAGATGGGAAACCCATCAGCTCTAGATAGCCCCAAGTGGGGGGCAGGGAAGGAAGCCTGACAAAAGGATCTAGGTGTGGCCCCAGAACCAGCCCCTTAACCCCTCTTCCCATCCCATTCCATCTGTCTTCAGAGGATCTTGGGCAGAGACACTTCCAATGGGTTCCTGAGTGACCTTCATGCTAAAACTTGCTGGGACAGGCTCACTCTGCACATCTGCACATCTGCAGCACCACTGCCTACCGGCTGCAGATTCCTGGCCTCACCCTTAGGGAGAGCACATCAGACCAAGGCAGGTCTGAACCTGCCACCTACAGAGAAGGAAAACAAGGCAACCAGAATCCTGTTCTGCTTTCCCATTCAAATTGTAGGGGAGCATCTGCCAAGGCCAGGCAGAGGGAGCTGACCCTAGATGAATAACAATCCCACCCCCAACCTTTAAAGTAAGCTTGGGAATCAGGAGACATTAAGGGTCCTGGCTGGGCCCCAAGCTCATTGCGCCTCTGTGGCAAATCACTTAACCTGTCAGGGCCTGTTTGACCATCTGTAAAAATAAAGGAGCTGGACCTGGTCCACAGGTTCTTTCCAGCTCTGAGAAACAGTGATCAGGAAAGAGTTAACGGAGGCCAGGCTTTGGGTCAGGAAGGCAAGGGTTAATCTGGGGGGTGGAGGCTCTCTCCACTTTTCCTGTGGAGAGTGAGGTTTGGCTGCCACCAAAGTTACTTCCAGTCCCTGCTGTTCCTCCTGCCCTCAGTCTGGACCTGCCTAGGGAGCCCAGCAATTCAGCCTCCCCACACAGAGGTGAGCACATCCCGAGTCCAGGGCTGGGGTGGAGGGTACCCAGAGACCCAAGGACAGGAGGAGGCTGGCACCAAGCCAGTGAGCACAGACTGACGCCCTGCCCCGCCTCCAGAGCCAAAGCCTGGGGCAGAGTTGGGACCACTTACCCCAGGCCTGGGAGAAGGTGGGCAAAGGGATGGAGGGCACAGGAGGGCTCTGCCAGTTTCTAGGGTGGAAAGTCTGCGGCCGGGCATTGAAGCCAGCCCAGAAGGCAGGGAAGAGGCAGTCCACGGTAGACTATTTTGGTCCCTGTGTTTAGGGGCTTTTTATAGCCTCCTTCAGGGCTGAGGAGAGAAGGAAGGGACTGAGGGCACTTCTGAGGTCAAACGAGCACAGTGCCCTCCTGGGACCTTGGAATCTGACCCATTGCCCAATATAGTCCTTGGGAGACTGGGAGGGGACAAAGCCAGGTCTCCCTGCTGTCTGGGTTCCCAGTCACCAACTACTACGGGGCAGACCTAGGAGACACAAAATAGGGAGGGGTCGTGAGGGTCTCTCCCCTCCAAGACCTCCTCCTGGGGCCCTTCCCCCCATCCCTGGCTGGTCTCTTCTTTTGTTGCCTCCAGATCCAAGGTCCCCTCAGTCCCCAGGACTGATGTGTCCCTTTCAGCTGGCCCCAGGGAGGGGGGGGTGGGGTGGATGTGGAGCCATGTGGGTGGCCCATTCTGTTACTGCCAAGGGAAGATGTGGCAGCTCTTGATTTACAGCCCCTCCTAGCTCCATTCCCCAGAAGAAGCGAGGTAGAGGAGGACATCACCAGGTCCCAGGATGAGAAGGGGGCAGGGACCCTGAGGGCAGATTTCTGGGAGTGTAGATTACTGGGAATAATTAGTGGAAGGAGCTCTTTAGTGAGACCAAGGGGCCTGTCTCGAGTGGAAATGGCTTGGTTGTTCTAGCAGCAGGAATAGAAGCAAAATACCAGAAGGAAGTTCTGACAGGCAGTGAACTAGCTCTGGAGTGCAAGGCAAGAGACCCTAATTCAGTATGACCTGCAGAAGACCCCTCCTCTCCGAGCCAGTTTCCTCTAGTATGTAGTGGAAATGCATAAGTTAAACAAGGTGATGTTTACATTTGGATGTTCTATAATTCCCTTGGCAGGGGCACAGAGTGAGTGGCAGGTTGCTGGCCGACATGGCCAACATGCCCTGGTGACCACCTCCCTCTCCTTCCCCAGTTGGCTGCAATTACCAGAGGCTCCTACCCTGTGGTTATGTCCCTGACCTCGGGGCTTGGGGGCGGGAAGGGTGAGTCCTGCTGGAGCCAGCCTGTGGCTGGGGAGTCTTCTTGTCTTGGACTCAAAGCTGCCGGACTGGGAAGAGGTATTTTTTCCTGTTGAGGCCACTTTCGGGAATTGGGCCGGAACCAGCCCCATTTCCTTTTCCAAGTACCCTGCTTGCCGGTGCCTGCTGGTCCTGTGACAAGAGTGGGGCCCCCTCAAAGGGCTATTTGTTTCTGGGTGGCCATGGAAGCACCACTCAAGGCACTGAGGAAGGGGGTGGCCTGAGCCTCTGCCCCACACCCTCCGCCTGGGCCTGACACCTGACTTTCTTGGGTGGGGGAGGGGTGGCTGACTGATCCTGTGCCCAGAAAGGCCTGCAGAGGAGGGACCCGGATATCTCTTACCCTCTCCCTGAACATTTTTGTCTTCTTGCAGATCCCAGGGAGACCCAGCTAACTGCCCTGGGCTCCTCGCCTGGCTTCGAACCTTCAGCGGCATATGGGGCACTGTTGGGCCCAGTTCTGCTAAGATGCTCCTGGCGTCTCCCTCCACCCCGTCCAGGGCACGGACCCCTAGCGCCGTGGAGAGGCTGGAGGCCGACAAAGCCAAATATGTCAAGACGCACCAAGTGATAGCACGGCGCCAGGAGCCAGCCTTGCGCGGAGGGCCCGGGCCGCTTACCCCGCACCCCTGCAATGAGCTGGGGCGCCCTGCATCTCCCAGGACGCCCAGACCCGCCCGCCGGGGCAGCGGCAGGCGGCTGCCCAGGCCTGACTCCCTCATCTTCTACCGCCAGAAGCGGGACTGCAAGGCCTCGGTAAACAAGGAAAACGCCAAGGGCCAGGGGCTGGTGCGGCGCCTCTTCCCGGGAGCCCCCCGGGACACCACCTCGAGCACTCCGGATGCAGCCGAGCGACCCGCGGCTCCTGGGGGTTGGGCCGCCCCCCAAGATGCCCCGGAAGCGGCCGGAAAGCGGGCGCTGTGCCCCACGTGCTCGCTGCCCCTGTCGGAGAAGGAGCGCTTCTTCAACTACTGCGGCCTGGAGCGCGCGCTGGTGGAGGTGCTGGGCGCTGAGCGCTTCTCTCCGCAAAGCTGGGGCGCAGACGCCAGTCCCCAGCCCGGTACGTCGCCGCCGCTCGGCTCCGGGAACACCAGCGACTGGACGTCCAGCGACGGCGGCGCGGACTGCCGGGACGGTGCGGGCGGAGGCGGCGGCTCGGAGGCGGCGGGCTCGGCGCGGGATGGACGCCCCCCGGTGTCAGTAGTGGAGCGCAACGCGCGCGTCATCCAGTGGCTGTATGGCTGCCAGCGTGCACGCAGCCCCCCGCGCGAGTCCGAGGTGTGATAGTCGCCGCAGGGAAGCGGGATGCCGCGGGTCCGCGCGGGGGGACTGATGGGCACGGAGCTGGACCCGGGCACAGGCAGGAACGCAGTGCCTCCCACGCGCAGGGCGCCGTTGGGCAGACCCTTCCCTCTGGATCTCCCTCCGTGGGGGAACTGGACAAAATGATCTCGAAGGCCCTTTCCAACGCAGGCAGCGGAGGGAATAGCGGCCCTTCGCAGCAGGCCGAGGGAAGTAACGGCGGCCGCGTGGCCCCTGTGGAGGCCGGCTCTGGAGAGTAATGACTGAGGTGGAAAATGAGAGAACCTGCTGAATAAAGTTAAAATGTTATTTTAAATGGGTAGGTGTTTGGGTTGGGAGACAGATGTCGAGGAGGGGGACTGGACGGGTTTGCACGGTTAAGGGCAAAGGCTTTGGAGTGGGGTTCCAGGCTGACTATGTGACCGTGGTCGGGCACTTAACATCTCCCAGCCGCAGCTGCACCCCTCAGTAACAAAAAAGGGAAAGGGAGATGATCACAGAGTATTCTGAGATAGTCGTACAGTACATGGCATACAATATAACTACTACCGAATCAGTACTATAATATTATGATTCCCTAGTCAGTCCCAACTGATCTGGGAGCTGGGAATAGCACCTGTGAGGAGTCCTGGGGAGGTGTCTGCTCCGGGGATCTGGGGTCTCTATCCAGTCTTGAGGCCCACTGGCCTCTAAAGGCCCCCTTCCCGGTGCTTTGCTGCCGCCTTGTGGTCACTAGGTGTGAAGGGCTGTGGAGAATCGAGTTGGGGCAGTAAAGAAGGATCTTCCCAAACAGCAGATTCAAATCCTGTCGCTGCCTCCCTTTTCCTCGAGCACACACAAAGTCAACCTATTGTCCTCACAGGTTCACACCTGTAGGCCTTTGTTCAGCTCCTTCTCTCTTGCCTGGGTTACCTTTCCCTCTCTCTCCACTTATCCGTCTAAGATTAAAGCCTTACTGAATTCCCAACTCAAATCCTCTAAGCTTGTATTTTTGTGCTTCAACTTGAACTCTTGTCATCTTATGTGGAACCCACTTTCCTCAGTAGAAGAGCCGCGTACATAGTAGGGGCACTGGCAAGGTTTGTTGAATTACAAGAGGCTGGACATGGCGATGGAGCCTTCTGAGGCTCCCCAGCTTCCTGCAAGTTGTACCTTGAATCTAACACATCCATCGTGATACCTCAGCTAGCTCTGGTCCTTTTCTCCCTGTATATTTGTGGGGAGAGGGGGAGAAGACCCCTCCCTCTGGATCCCGCTCCGAGGTCACCTCACCCAAGAGCTGCCTCCCCCGAGTCCGGACAAAAGCACGCAGTCACACCGGGTGCCAGGTCAGGGGCTTTTATGGGGGTCGGGGAGCGGGCTCCCAGTTCGACGGGCCGGCTAGTCGCCCTTGGACGCAGCCTTCACCCTCATCTCGGCCAGTTTGTGGGTGAGGAAGCCCCACTTGAAGCCGGTTGCAGGGTCGGCCTCCCGCGGCCCCGGGCGCTCGGCGGCCTCCTCCGCAGCCTCTTCCTCAGGTTCGGGTTCCCGCTCCGGGGTGGGCTCGGCGCCGCGCAGCATGGACGCCGCCGCCTTCTGCTGCTGCTGCCACCTGCTGGCGAACGCGTCCCAGAATCCCGGCGCGCGCGGCTCCGCCTCGGCCGCCGCCTGCGAGGGGGGCCGCGCCGCCAGCGGGCTGCGGGAGAAGAGCGGGGTCAGGGGACGCGCCGAGAGGCTCAGGAGAGGAACACGGAGAGGAGGCGGGGACTTGAGGCCAGGCGCTAAAGGACGAGGTCAGGGACTGGGGTAAAGAGCGGGGTCAGATGACTAGAGGGGCCCGGGAGAGGTCAGGGCCAGGAGGCAAGGAGCCGGCCCACTGGGGAAGGGACTGGGTGGCACAGGGTTTGGGAAGAGGGGACTGGGGCCCGGATCCCGGGACACAGCAGGGTCAAGATCTGGGGAAGAGTCTCTGGGAGACAGGAGCGGGGCCACAGCAGCAGAGTAAGAAGCGCCGGGTTGACAAACCACCCACCGGAGCGCGGAGAGAGGGGCGGGTCCCAAGAGTGCGTGGGCGGGGAATGGGCGGGGCCAGGCTCTGGAGGTGGGGCTCCGGGAAAAGAGGCGGGGCCGGAGAGGGGTCAGGTATCCGGCCAAAGGAAAGGGGGGGCTAGCAAAGGTGGGGACCCTGGAGAGAAAGCAGGAGGAAAGGAGAAAGGCCTAGATCAGAGGCTTGGGGGAAAAGGGGACTCGGGGACGCAGCAGAGAGATGTGGGGGTAGGACAATCAAGGAGGGCCTTGAGGCTCAGGTCTGGGGAAGAGTCCTTACAGAGCCAGGAGGGAGAGGGGAAGAAAGTCTGGAAGGAAGAAAGGCACCCTGCCGCTGGAGGGATGGCTGGGTCTGGGGGACCCTAGGGGAGAAAGGGATAGAAGAGTGGCAAAGGACTGGGCAGGGGTGTGTGTGTGCGTGTGTGAGAGAGAGAGAGAGAATGGGGCATGTGTGCAAGAGAGAGGGCTCAGAGGGGGGCTGAGGCCTTCAGTCCTGACCCACTTCACAGCATCAAAGACCTTCTAAGACAGTGGTTCCCAAACTAGGAGCCTCCTGAAAATACAGAGCCCAGGCCTCAGCCCACACCTGCTGAATCAGAATTCTGGAGTAAGATGTGTTTGACACAAGCTCCCGGAGAGGATGAGGGTTAGGCCAATATTGAGGAACCACTGATCTGAACCACTCTGTGTTCCAAATACTTAAAGGTTCTTTCTTCTGTTCACTGATTCTGGGGAAATGATCCCTCCCATGTGGATAGGTAGAGAGATGGCATTCAAGAGCCCATAAATATCTTTTAGCACCCCAATCTAAACAGTTGGGAAGTTCTTCCTAAGATCTAACCTAATTTCCCAGTGTTGCTGATTTGGCCTTTTTCCTGCTTAGAGAAAGGCAAACAGCAGGGACTGCCCCTTCCTAGTCCTCTGTGGTCTGAAATACAAACAGGCCAGATGGAAAGAACAGGGAGAAGAGATCCCAGGCCCCTCCCAGGATGCCCACCCCCATCCCCCCCCACACACACACACATACTGATCTGCACAGGGCTCCGGTGGCAGCAGCTTGTCTTCATCTTCTTTGTTAAACAGAGATGACATGGTCAGCCAACCTTTCACCCCAACTCCCTGAACCTAGGACAGAAGGGCTGTGAGTTAGGCAAGGGTGTCAGGACAACCTCCCAGGGCTCCACAGCAGCTTCTGCCAGGCTCCCCAGGGGCAGGACCAGGTCGGTGGTGGAAGAAGGGAGAAGAACTCACCCGGCGGGCCAGCTGTGACATGGGAGTGAAGGCCTCTTCGGCTGGTTCTGCTGCCCCAGACTCCACCAAGGCTGGGTTCTCCCTCTGGGACACAAGATCCCCACCTGGCATGAGAGAGGCTCCAGAGGAGTGGGAGCCACCCCACTGCAAGCCAGGCACACACACACACAGACCAGGCACACCAACCCTACAGAAGTAAGCACACACCTGTACACCTCACACCCTCTACAAGGACACATGGGAATGCATACAGGTTTACTTCAACACCGAGCTACATGGTCAAACACACACACCTGTGCAGTCAATCCCTGCAGACACCCTGAGCACATAAACCTGCCTACCCACAGACACACTGTCACACCCATACATACCCAAGACATATGGACAATGGCATGCACACTGACTAGTAACAAACCCGTACATGAGCATGCCTCCACCTGGCTACATATCTTCACACCTGTACATAGATGTATGTACATGAACACACACACAGTTATACCATTTACACCTGTGCATGTGTACACTTATAAGACTGCAGACAGCTCTACAGAGACCCACCTGCAGCACATGGAACCTCTCCACTCACACACAGACACTAGGACACAAATGTACACACACTCCTTGTAGTGGTTTGTATTGTGTCCCCAAAATGATATGTCCAAGATCTAATCACTTGAACTGTGAATGTGACCTTATTTGGAAATAGGGTCTTTGTTCAAGTTAAGATGAGGTCATTCTGTGTTAGGGTGGGCCCTAATCCATGACTGCTGGCCTTATAAGAAAAGGAGAGGTCATGCAGAGACACACACAGAGGGAAGACAGAGGCAAAAATTGGAGTGATGCAGCTACAAGCCAAGGAATGCCAGGCGGGGACTGCCAGCAGAAACTAGGAAGGCACAATGAAAGATTCTTCCCTACAGCCTTCAGAGGGAGCATGGTCCTGAGGACGCCTTCATTTCAGACTTTGAGCATCCAGAACTTTAGGGAATAAGTTTCTGTTCCTTTAAGCCACCCAGTTTGTGACAATTTGTTTCGACAACCCCAGGAAATCAATACACACCCAAACTCACATGTGTATGCACATACACACGGAAGTATGCAGACATAGAATTCTGCCCAAAATGTATACGCCTTAAAAGACCTGTACCCAGTTTACCCCTGCACATATACCTTCACTGGGGATGCCACACAGATGTCAATACCAGTACTCACCCATGGACATTTCTTTGCAAGCTCAACATTGGATGCCAGCCTGTCTAGAGACCTATTCAGAGGATACCCCTGCCACATCTATTTGCTCAACTGCCACTTACCACAGCCTCTAGACATAAGACTGTACCCAGTTTCAGAGCCCTGTTCAATTTTTTTATGTCAGAATAAAGCATGGGCCAAGTATGGCTTTGATCTGATGCTGCCACAGTGACCCACAGAGTTTACGTTCCACTTCCCTTCCCTCTAGTAACAGGGGGCTTGCTACCTCTAGAGGCAAACCACGCCAGTTCTGCTCAGTTCTGTCCATTAGAAAGTTGTGTCAAGCTGAAATGTACCCATGTGATAACTGCCTACTGGTCCTAGGAGCGTGTTTTCCACATGGCATCCTTCAAGATCTTTGGAGACTGTGGCCACTACTCCAATCCCCTCACCCCAAATCTCTTCTTCCTCAGTTTTCCCAAAGTTTTCTTGGATGTCCTGGCTTTCTGACATGACACTCTATCATACCTTTGCCATACCCTGAATGTACCAATGGTTTCTGCATAAATGTGTCTGTCTCTCTCAGACCCTACCCCTTGCTCTCAGTATCTCCCACTCCTGCTGTCCCTATGCCCAGGCCCCACCCAGCAGGATGCCACTCACCTCCTCTGCCAGGTCCTCCTCAGATTCCCCACTCAGAGTCTGCAACACTTTGGACTTGTAGGTTTTCCAAAAGGCCTGGTTCATGGCTGCAGGGGCACGGACCTGGCATCCAGGCACAGGAAGGTAGAGGCTCAGTGGGTACCCAGTGCCTCTGGCTCCAGAAACTTGGCGAGGTCGAGACGCTGTCCCAGGGATCAGGTAACTTCATTAAAGATGCACCAGCCTCCCTCAGCTGGCACAGTGCCCAGCAAGTGAACCCAATCCAAAGGAGTCTGGAGTGGGGGGGCAGGACAGAGCAGGCTTCCGCCACCTCAGCCCTTTCTGCTGACCCATCTTGATCAAGAATCATGAAGGAATCTCTCCCCTCAGAGGCTGATCTCTTGGAATGGCTCTGGAAAAATCATCTTTCTCATTCATCAAGTCCTTGGGCGCCAGTCCCATCCTGGTGCCCCTATCACTGTATCCATGCCAGCTGGGCCTCAGCAGCCCTCACCCCCCTAGTGTCCCCACTCAGCCTTTGCAAATTGGAGTGGGAAGTTCCACAGATCCCAGACAGCGCCCTGGGCTTACATTTCACTGCTTTGTCTGGGCTGGAAACTGATTCCCACTCCCTGGGGATGCACGTACCAGTCTCCCTGTTTCCTGGCAATAGGTTCCAAAGAGCTGGAGCCCCTGAATTATTGCTGAGTACCTCTGGCCCTAGTCTGGGAGCCAGCTCTGGTCAGCCTGGGAGGCACCAGGCTCTGGTGGATGGGGAAAGGCTCTCTGGCCCCCTACCCACCCTGGATGTGCCACAACTGGGCAGTCTCTTTGCCTCTGCTGCCAACTCACAGCTGGGGAGTGCACAGCTCAGAGAAAAGAGGCAAAGATGGGGAGGTCCTTTTCTGAGCACCTCCTCTTTCTGTGACAGGCGCTGGCTCCTCCTGAGCCAAACAGGATGCCTGAGTACCATTAACCCCGGGGGCGGATTAGGCTGGGGGTGGATGGAGACCCGAGGAGATAGCTAGGGGACCGTGAGAGGTGGTAAGGGCTGTACAGGTCAGGGACTGGGGGTATCTCCGTAAGCCCTGTTGGCGCCGGGATCCCAAACGTATTCAGTCTCATTCATTTATTAATATATTCACGTCAGATATATTTATTAGTGCCTCCCAGAGGTGTTCAAACCATCCCACTGCCATCGCGGAGTCTAAGGTTTTGGGAATCTTAACGGGTGATAGAGCCAGAGGGATGGCGCTGAGATAGGTGGGGCCAGGAGGGGGCGGGCAGAGCACCCAGACCGGCCCCAGGAATCCCCGAGGCGCACGGCCCTCCCCAGCAATGGCCCGCGGGGCCTCCAGCCGAGCACGGAAACAGTTCAGTCGGTCTCCGCCCCGGGCTTATACGTCACGGATCTCAACCGCCGCCTGGAGGCGCTGAAGCCGATGGCCGGGCGAGTGACGTCATCAGAGGCGGTCTGGCGGAGGCGGCTCCGCCCCCGGGCGTCGCGAGACGTCATCCGGCAGTCCGGAAGCGCCAAGGCGTGCGCTAACCGATTCGACTCCCGGTGCCTCTGGCCTGGCTGTGACCGCCCATGGGTCGCTCACGCCGGACGGGCGCGCACCGGGCGCATTCGCTGGCCCGCCAGATGAAGTCAAAGCGGCGGCGGCCGGACCTGGATGAGATTCACCGCGAGCTGCGGCCCCAAGGTCCGGCACGGCCCCAGCCCGACCCGGACCTCCCAGGGGGCGGCCTGCATCGCTGTCTGGCCTGCGCGTAAGTCCCGGCGGGGTCGGTTTGAGCAGGAAGAGGAGGGTGCGCGGTGCGAACCTGGGGTTGCGAATTCGGGCCCCCGGGCGCGCGGCGTCTTCTTTCTTAGGACCCATGGGTCTTCAGGCATCCCGGAGCTGGGGCTCTGGGAAATAGGCGTACTTGAGAACAAGCTCTCCATCTCCCCTTCCACCCCTGCAGGAGGTATTTCGTCGATTCTGCCAACCTGAAGACCCACTTCCGATCCAAAGACCACAAGAAAAGGTAAGGAGAGCATTGGTGGATGGGTGCTGGGCAGGGAGGACTTGCATCTGGTCAACCTCCAACTCCTTCCCTCCTTTCTTCCAGGCTGAAGCAGCTGAGCATGGAGCCCTACAGTCAAGAAGAGGCAGAGAGGGCAGCGGGTATGGGCTCCTATGTTCCTCCTCGGCGGCTGGCAGTGCCCACAGAGGTGTCCACTGATATTCCTGAGATGGATGTGTCTCCATGACATGGCCTGAGGATGCAGGGCAGGAGAACTGCCCATGGACAGTGATGCCTAGTCTTGGAGAGACTGTGCTGACTTCTTCTGGCCCTGGATTTGAGGAGCGGATGGGCTCTTCTGGGTGTCTGCACACAATAAAGGAACTGAACAGAGAGGACTGGCTTCTGATCTCCTGACTTCCAGGCCAGAGTCCCCTCCTTCCTTCAAACTCCTGCCCTATACACGTTTCTCTACCACTGTGTGTAGGGCCCAGAGTGTCTATTCTCTCCCTTCTACCTTTAGAACCTGCACCCCTGCCGCCTTTTAGGGGCTCTGACATATGAACTGAAGCCCCCTAAAAGAGCCCAGTTGCAGTGGGGAGAGGGATTCTGATCAGGTGTATTCTATCCTAAGGGCAGAGACTGACCCCAGGAAAGAAAGAAGCTCCCAAGATTTCATCCCTTCCCCTAGGCCACTTACTCCCAGGGCCCAGGTAACAGGCTGCCTACTTCATTACGGGGCCTGTGGTGGCTGCCGCTGCTCCACCATCTTCCAGACGCCATAGCAGGAGCCACCCAGCCCGAGGACAGCCAGCAGTGTGGCCACAACCCCAGCCAGTGGGTTCCGGGGCTCTGCCTTCAGCTCACCAGCTACCTGCATCTGGAGGTACACAGAAAATACAGCTGGGGAGTTGGGTTGAGACTTTTGGGAAGGTGAGGGGAGGGAAGGGATTGAGAAGGTATAGCTGGATGGAGACGCAGATGCTGCCCTAGGGAGATTCCACCCCAATTCCTCTCGCTTCACTGCCCATTTGGGCCCTGGCTGCTCAGGCGGCAGGGAACGTGCCAGCCGAAGCTGGTCGGGGTGTTAGCCTAGCTGTGGTTGGGGGAAGATGGAGTCAGTATTCCACCCCCCCACCTCACTGAGCCCCACCAAAGCCAGCTTTGTGGGCTTTCATTGGTATTATTTCATTGGTATTGATTATCTCATAAAATGAAAAAAAGGATAAAAAGATTTGGAGTACTTACCTGTAGCACCCGGAAGTAGCCAGGGGTCAGACGTCGAAATCTCATGGTGAGGGGGGTTGCTTGTCCCCGGGGGACCTGTTGCGGTGAGCAAGGACGTGAGGATCAGTGGCGTTCCTGGCGCCTAGGGGAGGAAAGCAGTGTATGGAGGCCCCTGACCTGCCATGCACACACCACACATGCGCTCAGCGGATGCTTGCCAGTGCCTGCCTGCCCAGGTCTGGCAGGGGGTGGGGCGGCTGGACCTTTAAATCCAGTCCCTTCCCCCTGCCTGCCCATCCTGCCAGCCTCAGGAGCAGCTGTCGGGAGAGATCAGCATCAGGCCTGAGCAGCACCTCCCCCACCCACTGGGGAGGCCAGGCCTGGTGGGCAGGAGAGGCCTTGGCAGCACCAGGAGTCCCAGGCTTGGACCAGATACTGGGATGGCCTTCCTTAGCTGTGACCCCAGCCCCTACCTCTACCTTAGATGATTGGTCGCCACCAATCAGGTTTCAGCAAACAGAGGGTGTGCCTCATGCATCCTTGCAAACAGCAGTATGCCTCTCCACTTGGTGGTTTCTGCTACATTTTAACCACCCTTACTTTGGGGGAGTGCATATTTTACACTCTCCCAAGATGGAGTTCCCATAGAGACATATCCATCTCTTCCCTAACCTTGGGAACAATAATACTTTAATGGGTTATGAAGAATCAAAGAAAGAATATGTGTAAAGTGTGCATACCTTTGGCCCAGGAATTTTACTCCTAGGAAATCTGCCTACAGCCATACCTGTGTAGCTAAGCAAAGATGTTTGTACAAGGGTGTTTTGTGTAGTATTCTTTGTAGTAGTGAACATGTGGAAATGGCCTCAGTGCCTAACACTAGACAAACTACTAAATAGTTTATGCCTCATTCATTTTCTGAATACCATGCAACCAAAAGAAAAAAGATTTGCATATACTGATTTAGACAGCTGTCAGATGTTTAAAAGGAGTAGCTGATGGAGCTGGGCACTGTTCTAAGTGCTTTACGTGTATTATTTCATTGGTATTGATTATCTGATAAAATAAAAAAAGGAGAAAAAAAAAAACACAATTTGCAGAACAGTATGTAAGGGTCTGCATGTATAGAGAATGGAAATACCCCAGAAAATTTAATACTGTTCAGTGACGTGAACAGATACTTGCACGCTGATGTTCCATAGTGGCATTATTCACGACTGCCGATTTGTAGAACTTTTATAAACTCATAAAACCTTTTAAAATAGAAGCTGCCATTGACTGAGCCCCTAAATTCCTAGTGGGTGCTGGGGACACAGAAGGAAGGCACTATTATGATTGTTAGACCTCCAGTCCTTTGGGTGGGTGAATAGGCATAAATGGGTGGTGGTGGGTTCTTGTCTGCTTTTCTCCTACAGGACTGAGTAGGGAAGGCACGGGCTGGCTGGATTCTCATTTTGGTATCTGATGCCAGCTCAGGATATGGTAGGTATTTAAAATCAAGATGGTGGGAAAATAGGGCTCTTTTAGAATTTATTGGGCTTCCTCGGAGTGCTGCAAGGATGTTGTTATACAAAGAGGCAAGAATGTTGGAGGTCACAGCTTGGAGGAGTGTTCGAGGGACACGGTGTAGGGTGTGAAGACGGGAGGTAAAGGACAAAGCCAGAAAGATTACGGGGTATTGCAGATTTGGAGTCTACTGATTCACAAAACGGGAGGCAAGTCCTTCTGGAGAGTTGGAGAGCGGAGCTGGAAAACTGATGTCGCACTTGAAGGAAGCAGCCACTGAGCCATCCCAGCCGTTTGATGCCATGTCGAGGTGGGATGGGGTTGCCAGAGCTGGCAGAGTTCCAGAGAAGCTGGTAATCCCAGTTTGTGTGTGAAATTGTTAAATGTTAACAACTAACATGCACATACACACACACTGCGTGGGCCATCTGTGGACCAAGTCCAGACTTTGGGTCTCTGAGTTACAGGCAACATCATGACAGGCTTTGAAGTTTGGGTGTTGGCGCTCTGGTAGAGATTCCGAAGTTGGTGGGGCATTAGGAGGGACCGGCTCTGGGAAGGCCTCCCAGACCCTCCACGTAAAATTAAAACATTTCATAGTGCTTACAAGGACCTCTCAGAGCCATTCTTACAGCCCTGAGAGCTAGATATCCCCCTTTTAGAGAGGAAGGGGCAGATTCAGAGAGATATAAGGGTTGGGCTCAGTCACACAGCATGTGAGTGTGGAATTGACTTGGGCCTCCTGGGATATCCTGGGATAAAGAGGAAGTGGAGGAGGAGAATGCAGACGATGATAACTCCAAACACTTCCTATGTGTCAGATGCTCTGAGATGAGAGCTCTTAACCTGGTGAGTGGCTGCCATTAAGAAACAGGAAACTACAAATACTGAAGAAATTGTAACTCTTACTCATCACTGGTGGGAATGTATGATGGTACAGTGGCTGTGGAAGATAGTTTTACCCTACGATCCGGCAATTCCCCTTCTTGGTGTATACCCAGAAGATCTGAAAGCAGTGACGTGAACAGATATCTGCACACCGATGTTCCATAGTGGCATTATTCACAATTGCCAAGAGGTGAAAACAATCCAAGTGTCCTTCAGCAGATGAGTGAATAAACAAAACATGGTATATCCTTATGATGGAACACTATGCAGCAGTAAGAAGAAACGAGATACTGAAACATGACAACATGGATGAACCTTGAAGACAATGCTGAGTGAAATAAGTCAGACACAAAAGGAGAGAAACTGTATGTTACAACTATTATATGAACTCCCTGAACAATGTAAAATCAGTGTCTTATAATGTAGACTACAGGGGACCTAGAGATAAACAGAAGCTAGTGAAAGGGGTATGATTACCTAATACGTATAGACATGTTAATGAGGGTGAACTTAAAGGTATGGAAATGGACAAACGAACGGGTTGATGACAGTTTATTAATGGGATTATAACTATCAGTGCCATACTGAAGGCAAACATGATTGAAATGAGTTGTTTAAAGGCATATATCCCACAGATTAGCACTACAAATATGAATAAATGCTTTTAAGGTATGACACTGGTACAAAGAGTTAACAATAATAGGTCGGAAAAACCACCTATTGCATATTATAGACTATATCTAATAGCAATACCTTACCAGTGCCACACTAATACTAGGGATAATTTGGGGCCGATAAGAGCTTTGGGGTGTTTGGGGTTATGATAATTGTTTAAAATTGAGAGTGATTATGAGTGTAAACTAAGTGAAGATAGTGTGAGACACTGATTGTTCATCTTGGACAGAAAGTATGCTATGTGAAATTAGGAACCACCTACTTTATAAATCAAGCCCTCGATCTTGAGGCTAGCTCTTGTGAAACCTATGGCTGTAAGAGGAGGCTAAGCCTACCTATAATTATGCCTGAGTCACCTCCAGAGAACCTCTTTCATTGCCTTTCTCTCTAAGCTCAACTCTGCAAATAAATTACCTTCCCTCCTACGCGGGACATGGACATGACTCAGGGGAATGAGTCTCCCTGGCAACGTGGGACATGACTCCCAAGAATTAGCCTGGCCCTGGTATCAAGGGATTGGGAATGTCTTCTTGACCAAAAGGGGGAAAAGAAAGATAACAAAATAAGGTTTCAGTGGCTAAGAGTTTTCAAATAGAGTTGAGAGCTGTCCTGGAGGTTACTCTTACACAAGTCCCAACTAGGTATTCCAAATGACCATAGGAAGCCAAGCCCTAATCAACAGTAGTCCTGAAAATACCAAAGAATACCTAGGTCCCTATGTAAGACTATAAAAGTTTCACCCACTAAGTTTATTTTTCAGAAACTTGTATCCTCCAGTGTGTTCCTATGCCAGATAAGTCCCAAAACCCAGAGGCAACAGCCTCTTTAACAACATCAACCAGCTGCATCCCCTTTTCCCATAATGTCGACAACTCTTCAGTATGATCAAGTTAGGGTGGTCACTGCCCAGATATCCCTGAAGACTGAGAAAATGATCAAACCAGAGGGAGGGATAGCAACAGACAAGATAGGATTTAATGAAGGATTATGAACACTGAATCTTTATATAAATATATATATATATATATATATTTAGTTTCTAGGGTATTAGAATAGCTAGAAGGAAATAACTGACGTGGTGGAACTATATACCATAACATTCTTTGAAATTTGTTCCATAGCTACTTGTTAAATTGTACTTTGAAAGTTATCACTTTTATGTATATATGTTATACTTCACAATAAAAAAAATAAAATAAATTTTTAAAAGTTAAAAAAAAAAATTCAGTGGATCCATAAACGTGGATAGGAAAAATTGTATCTTTATTTTCACTGAAATTTCTCTTTAACTGAAATGTACCATTTCCTTCATTTATGGACTGAAATAGTAGTAGTATCTGTGACTTTGTCACCAACAGAAATCACTGACATTTTTGTTTCAAATTGTACTGTTACTGTAAGCATCTTGAAATGCTGTTTTTGCTCGTTATAACTACTTCAACATCATGGTAGTTTTTACCCCCCCCCCCCCCCAAATCACCCCTGATCACACCCTTTCTGTTTCAGACTTCAATATAGCTGGCCCTTGGGTGGGCAACTCTGCCCCCGGTAGTGGGCCTGGGAACCAAATGGTGCATTTTCCTGTTCTCACACTTGACCCAGACTTTCTTGCAGTCCTTTATCTTTAGTTCTTTGTGATGAACATGTGGGAGGAGATGAATCAAAGACCACCCGGAGTTTAATGTTCTTATTTAAGCTGAGCAGCAGCAGCTTTCACACCCAGATATTTAAAAAGGAAAAATTTGACTTGAGTTTTTGTCTTGTTATTTAATCTTAATAAACATACCACTATATCATAACTTTGTGCTTTTTAATATATTTTGGTAATAATTGTCTTTGCAATCCTAAGCATTTTGTATTATGCTTTAAAAAGTATTATTCTAAGAAACAGTACATGAGGCAAAAAAAAAAAAAAAAAAGGTTTTAGAGCTATTAGCTCAGGTATTCTGCACAGCAGTCCTCTGAAGCTGGGGCTACTACATCCATTTTACAGGCAGGGAAACTGATGCACCAAGGTTAGGGTTAGCCCGTGTCCCACAGCCCACAAGCTGCAGAGCTGAGATCTGCACTCAGGGTCTGGCTTCCCGACCATCTCTGCTTTGCTGCTGCTTTCACCGTTCTCCTTTTAGGCCCCTTTTCGAGGATCCCGGGGGGGCCAGGGGCCCACCCTGCGATTTGAGGGCAGTTTGGGGGCGGGATCCCAGGCCTGCTGTGAGGTCGCCAGAGTCACACAGCAGTGGCACCGCCCCCTGGACGGGCTGCCAGGCTGCGAAAGCCCCAGGACGCCTGAGGGGCGTGGAGGAGGGTTCTCCTCGCACGGGCGGTGGGCCAATGGCTGCGCAGAGCCTCACCTGGACGGCCACGTGGACCCAGGTATGCGACGGCTCCGCCCAGGGCCCGGCCCGGCCCCTCCCCAGACCAGGGCTCTGGGAGCGGAAATTCCTGAGCCGGCGCTGACCGGAGCGGATGGGGCTCAGCCATGGAGCCTACAACGACTTGGACCCCCGGGAAGGTGGCAGCTTGGCTGAGAGGTGGGTGGGACCGGGACAGAGCTGGGCTTGAGGGGAGTTGGGAGGACGCCGCAGGCCCGAGAGAGGGGCGGGGAGGGGAAAAGGAAATAGGACCTGCCGAGTCTGTCAGTCGGTTAGTCAGTCAACAAGTCTTTAGCGAGCGTCTGTCAGGTACCAGGAACTGCGCGAAGCAGAGGAATGGGCGAGATGATCCTTGGTGGGCTCAAGGACCCAGCAGAGGGTCCCCCATCCCCCCAGCGTCGCTGGAGGCCATGAGGGTGGGGCTGAGGAGGCTGGGACTGTGTCATGAAAACAGAGCGGGAGGCCCGGCACAGCACACACCCTCCTTTATCTCCTTCGTTTTCCCTGGGCCCCGGGGCCCAGTGAACTGTTATTAAACCCATTTTTCAGAAGAGGAAACTGACGCATAGAGCCAGGAAGGGATTTGCTCTGTCTGTGGAATAGGGCGGGCACTGCTGTTGTTTGTCTTCCCTTCTCCCCACCCTGAGACTCTCCAGCGAAAGAAACCCAAGCCTCTGCCAGACGGAAGGGGTTGGGGCAGCCTCACCCTAGGGCTCCCCAGTCAGAGCAGGGAAATGGGCTCCCAGGCTTAAGGAGCTCCCGAATGGATGGGAAATGGCCTAAACTTGGACAGACTCAAAGAAGTGAGGACCTTCTGACCAGCAGCTGAGAGAGGGGAGGAGGGTGGGGGGAGGAATTGCCTCAAGGAGTGAGCAAGCTGCCTAACCTCCCGTGCCTCAGTGTTGCCGTCTGTCTGATGGGGATAACAATAGTCCCCACCTCCTAGAGATGTGGTGAGGATCAAATGTGTTATTATGTGTAAAGCCCTTTAAACTTTGCCTAGCACATAGTAAGCACTCAATAGATATTACTTTAATATCTATTAATATCTATTGAGTCCATGCCAGGCGCAGATTAGCCCCTGCGGGTAGGGATGGGCAGTTGTTCAAGGCCAGATCCTTGAAGAGCTCTTTCCAAGGTGGGAGAGACCAAGCTCAACAAATGCAGGATTTGCAGAGGCACAGGGGGCTGTGGGGGCAAGAGAAGAAACCCTCAATCCTGCCTGGGGAGGCAGGGAAGGCTTCCTGGAGGGGGTGTGTTGCACAGATGAGGAAAGGAGTGAAGGAGCTGGAAGAAGGAATAGCAAACAGCCCAGGCAGAAGGAATAGCAAGTGCGAGGACTTTGAGGCAAAAGAGCATTCCAGGAGCTTCCAGGAGTTAGCGGTCTGGATCAGAAGGGTTGAATTTGAGGGGCTGTGTCTGGAGATGGGTTTGGAGAGTCAGGCAGTGGTCCAGTCACACAGAGCCTTATAGGTCATGGTAAAAAAGTAGAGATGTTGTCTGCTTTTGACTGTCTACTGTGAACCAGAGAATGGGCCAAGTGCTTCATATGTGTTGTCATTTAATCTCACATGATTAGAAGGCAGGTGCTTTTAGGATCTCCTCCTTTAGACGAGGAAACTGAGGCACAGGCCAGTTAAGTGACTTGCCTGGGTGCTAGCACTCATTTCTCGCTGGCTCCATAAGCTCTTGCTTCTAACTCCTGTGTCAGTAGTTCTCAGACTTAAGTGTGAATCAATGTCACTTGGAGAGTTTGAAACCAGGGCTTGCTGGGCCCCACCCCCAGAGTTTCCGTTTCTGTAGGTCTAGGGTGGGGTCTGAGAGAATTTGCATTTCTAACAAGTTCCCTGGTAAGGGTGATATTCTGGTCTTGGGACCACCCTTTGAGAACCGCTGCTCTGTACTAGCCTACTTCTCAACTCAGTGGTTTCTTCTATCGAGTGGGCAGAACGCAGCCTGGGTCTCGGGGTTGTCATTAGGAATAGAGGAGAGGGGAAGGGCCTATTGGGGGGTGAAGAAGACATCTTTCCCCTCTTGCTGACCCCTGCTCTCTCTCCAGGACTCGATAATTCCTTGGAGGACTATCCCTTTGAGGATTGGGAGCTGCCAGGCAAGTACCTGCTCCAGCTCTGCCCCCGCAGCCTCCAGGCTCTGACCGTGTGGCCTGTGGGCCACCAGGAGCTCATCCTGGATGGGGTGGAGCAGCTTCGGGCCCTGGTGAGTGAATGTCGGCCACACTGGCCTCAGATTCCACCACCTGGGGGCTGCTGAAGCGGGGTGCTGGCCACTGTCAAGGGGTGACCTGCCCCCACTCCGGCACAGAACTCCGGACTGCAGAGGGAGAACCTGAAGAGCCTGACGGAGGGGCTGCTGGAGGGGACCCACATCTTCCAGAGCTTAGTCCAAGACCACCTGGGGGCCTTTGCCAAGACCCCCACTGAAGTCCTCAACGCGGCTGTGGAGCTGGTTCACAAAGCTCGCGGCCTCCTCTTCTGGCTCAACAGGTACGTGCAAGGCCTGGGTTGGGGTAACTGATCCTTTCTCATCTTTGGCTTCCTCCAGCGTGTGGGAGAAAAAAGCAGACTTTGGCTTTTGTTCAGATGTGGTGGCACCACACTGTCTGTGGGGACACTCTGAAGTCTGGCTTCCCTCCTGCCGCTCCTCCTGGCTTGTAACCTTAAAAGTCATAGCAACAAACATTCACAGAGTGCCTCCCCACCCCCTTCACTGACTGCTGCTGCTCGTCCTACAGGTCCCAACTCAAATGTCACCTCCTCTGGGAAGCCCTCCCTGTTATGTGCTCTCAGAGCTCCCCAATGTCACAGCACTTGTTACAGTTGGAGTAATTGCACTGTTGATGTAATTCCATGTTGAATGCTTGTCTCCCCAGTGTCTGGCCCGTAGTGAGGTCCTTGACAAATAAGTCCTGTGCTAAGCTCTTTAGATGTATAGATCAGCTCCTTTAATCCAAACCAAAACCCAGCAGGGCGGGAATTACCCTGAGTCTCAGGAGAAGTCAGCTCCAAGCGGTGCAGTGACTTCCCTGTTCAGCACAGCCCTTACCCACTGCTCCGTTCTTCCCTGCCAGGCACCTCTTCTCCCACCTGAACGACTTCTCAGCCTGCCAAGAGATCGGGCAGTTGTGCGGGGAGCTGAGCCAGGCCTTGCAGGAGGTAGAGGATCCAGGGGCCAGGGGCCAGGCTTGGCCCAGACTGTAGGACCAAAACAGTCTCGAGCTTTTTATAACCTGTGACTCAGAGGATCAGGTGTGAGAGCTGGGATAAGGTGGGGGCAGGAAGAGAAGCATCCCGGCCTGTGGGTACGGGGCACTGGGGGCATTGAGTCTTCTAGCTGACAGGGGAAGCCCAGGAAGTTTGACTCTCAGTTGGAGGTGGTAGTGGAGGGCATGTGAGGTGACCCCCAGGGACCTGTCTCAGGGGCATGAGAACTTGAAGCCGAAGCTCTGAGGCCTTACGGTTCTGGGAAGGGAAGCAAGGAGGGACTGCGGCATTAGGGTTAGATCCCACTTTGCCCTCAGGAGGCAGCTCCCCTTACTCAGGATGGGCCTCTGCCCTCTCACTGTGCTTCCAGGACTGTCCAGCGGCTGAGAAGGAGAGTCGAGTCCTGAGAATTGTGAGTCTGAGGGGTAGGAGGGAAGCAGGGATTGGGGAAGGATGGGGCTCAGGCTAGACGTCCTCCTTTCCCCCAGTGCAGTCACGTGTCTGGGATCTGCCGCAACATTCTGAGCTGTAGCCCCAAGGAGCTCCTGGAGCAGAAGGCCGTGCTAGAGCGGGTGCAGCTGGACGATCCTTTGGTGAGCTCTGACCTCTAACCTCTGACCCCTTGGCAGCCTTGTCTGGGCCCTGAAAATGATTCTAGGATCCTGTGCTGTTCTGGCTGGGAAACTTTTGTACAGATATTAAAATGAAGACCCAGAGGACTTACCTGGGGTCATCATCATTCAGCACCTTCCCCAATGCTGAGGGGCTGTAGCTGGGGTGATCCCAGGTGGCACATTCCAGCCCTGGGACACAGACCTGGCAGAGGCTTGCGGGGAGGTCAAGGGAGACGGGAGAGGACATGAACTTTTCTGCTTTAATCTTTGACCAGTTGGGAAAATCAGAGCCCCTAGCCCTGCCCCTGTCCTGCCCCTGTCCCTGCTTACCCCTTCAGGAAAGTTGCTAAGAGTCTGGTGCCTCAGAAATCACTGATTCCAGCCTCCCTCTGGCCCCACCAGAGACAGAGACAGAGGCCCAGACAGGAGCAGCTAGTCCAAAGTCACAGTCAAGTTGGGCAGTGCCAACTTGAGGCCAGCTCTTTCTCCAGCTCAGCCCACTTAAGAGTCCTGGGTTCAGCAGGGGTCCTGCCCACTGGCCCTGCTGCCCCCACACCCTCAGTAACTGCAGCTTCTGCCTCTTTGCAGGGCCTGGAAATCCACACCACCAGCAACTGCCTGCACTTTGTATCTCGAGTGAGCTCCCAGGTGAGAGTTCCACTCTCTTCTCAGCCCCCACCCCAAAGCCCTCTCACCTGTCAGCCAAACCAGCTTCAGGGCCCGAGAGAGCCCATCTTCTGAGCCCCAACCCCCATTCCAGGTCACCACTGCCTCCCAACTGCACATCCTGCCGGGAGACGAGGTTGTGCAGGTCAACGAGCAGGTGGTGGTGAGTGAGGCCTAGAGGGACGTGGTGGCGGTGGGGAGGGGAAGGGGGGAGTTCCTGACTAGAACCCAGGGCTGGTGGGTGGGGAAGGGAACCAAGGTTCTGCCATCTTCCCTGAGAGGGGCGAGCTCAGGGAGGTCAGAGCAGCCTTGGCAGAGGCAAGGTGAAGCTCATGGGGGCTTCCTGGAGGAGGAGCAAGGTGAGGTGGAAGCAGGAAGCTGAGAGGGAGCTTCCAGCCCTAGGGTTGCCTTAGAGCCTTCTTTCCCAGCTCGATGCCAGCCCAGAGGCTCTGCCCTTCCCTCCATCTGTCCCCCAGGTGGGCTGGCCCCATAAGAACGTGGTACGGGAGCTGCTGCGGGAGCCAGCGGAGGCCAGCCTGGTGTTGAAGAAAGTCCCAGTGCCTGAGAGCCCCCCACAGGTACCTGCCCCACACTTGGCCCCCAGCCTGTTTTTGGAGGCCTGTCATCAGCTCCGTCACCCCATTTCTGGTTGTCCCCCAGACCCCTCCTCAGGTCCTGGACTCCCCACACCTGAGGCTCCAATCCCTGGCTCTGGCCCCGCTGTCTTCCAGGTAATAGACTCTTCCCCAGGGTGTGTCTCATCTCCGAGGGGAAATCTCAGGCTCATCTCATCTCCCCTTATTCTCCCCAGGACCCCATCTGAGGAAGTCTTCGCCTTTGACCTGACTTTGAATTCCAGTTCCGGGGCCAGCCCTTCCTGGACAGATAGCTTCAAAGCCCCGCCCTCACCTGGTGGTAAGATGCCACAAGCAAGGAATCTGGGATATCTGGCTCTGACCCCTTGACCTTGACCCCCCAGGGCCTGGGATTGGACTCAGGGATGGTCTCTCTCTTCTCCCTTCCTGATAGACCCTCCCTCCCTTGGCCCTGAGCCCATGCCCATCCTCCTCCCGCCTCCAAGCCCACTTCTAGGAGAGGAAACAGAGCCCCCAGAGCCCCCAGAACACCCTGATAAGGTAAGCCCAGGGACTCAGCAAGGTAGGGTATGTGACTCTGGACCTAGACCTCTCTTTAACCCCCTTACGGTCCTTTCAGAGTCCTGTCCCTGGTCGGAAGAAATCAAAAGGTATGATGTGCTCCAGACTGGGTGGGGACCCCATTAAGTGAGGAGAAGTCTTTACAATGCTGCCCCCCCCCCCGCACACACAGACACACACACTCCACACACAGTCCGTCCTGGAAACTGCTCTGTCTCTGGGATCACACAGATCTGTGCTCCCAACCCGGGCCACTCACCAGCTCCATGACTTTGAGCAAATGGCTAATCCTCTCTGAGCTTGTTTCCTCGTCTCTAAAATGGGAAGACGCACCCCCACCTTAGAGAGGACACAGGTGACGTTCCCAGCACAGAGCAAGGGTTCAGAAATATAACTTGGGAATTTGGGGGAGTGGGCAAGGAAGCAGGTTTAGGGGTGCGGGATGCCCAGCGGGCCCCTCACTGACCGGGCGCTGTTTGCCGCTGCAGGGGTGGCAACGCGCCTGAGCCGCCGGCGGGTGTCTTGCCGGGAGCTGGGCCGGCCAGACTGCGATGGCTGGCTCCTGCTGCGCAAGGCGCCCAGCGGCTTCATGGGGCCCCGCTGGCGCCGCTGCTGGTTTGTGCTCAAGGGGCACACGCTCTACTGGTACCGCCAGTCCCAGGTGAGCCCCCTCCACCCCCCACCCCCCCAAGGTAGCAAGCAGGTCAGCTCAGGGCTTGGTTCCACCAACCACTTCCATCTGTGGTCACAGATAGGCCCCACGCACTGCTGGGCCAATGTTCCCATCTGAAAAATGGGAATGCTCTTCGGAGTGAGATGAGTTAGTATATACATCAAAACAGTTAGGAAAGATATCACAGGAGATGTAAGAGAGAATCATTTTTATTCTGTCCACCTCTCCTTCCTCTTCTGTTAGTCTGTCCATCCTGATGATGGGCCAGTCATTCAATTGTTTATTCATTCAACAAATATCCAAATACCTACTGTGTATCCAACTCTGGGCTGGACGCTGGGGACTCAGGGAAGAAATTGGACAGTCCCTGTGACTCCAGAACTTAGAGGCTGGTAGGGGAAAGGGGCGAACACACATGCAAGGACAGTGGGGGGAAACATGCTGTGGTGAAGGGAAAGCCCAAGACCATGCAGGTGCCCAGCCAAGCCTGGGGAGTCAGAGAAAGTGATGCCTGGGGGATCAAACAGAAAGAGGGGAAAGAAAACCAGGAAGTAGGGACAGCATTTGCAAAGCTCATTGGAATGAAGCAGGTTCCTTTGTCTGGACTGAAGAAACAAATGCATGAGCAGGCAGGCCCCTCCTTCTTGGCTGTTTCTCTGGGTGTCTTTGTGCTCCCCCTTTCTTGGCTCAGAGGCACCTCTTGGCCACACTCCTGTCTCCACCCAGATTCCTGCCCTGAGCCCTAGGCACTGACATAATTCGAGAGCCCCAGGAGACTCCCTCTCCCCTCCCTGCCCCCAGGAGCCTGAGGGATAAGTAAAAAGTTGAGGGTGTTGGGGTTCAAGCTGACCCTCGTGCTGTGATCTCCCCAGGATGAGAAGGCCGAGGGCCTCATCAATGTCTCCAACTATAGCCTGGAAAGTGGACATGATCAGAAGAAAAAATAGTAAGTCCTGGAGTGTGAAGGTCCAGGGAATGGGGAGAAAAAGGGAGAAATAGGGTGAGGGTGCGGTGGGCAGGTGGCTGGGATTCCGGGTGCAGCCTCTCTGGGTGCTAACTGGGCCTCTCAGGCTGAGCGAGGGCCCCCATCCCCTGGCAGTGTGTTCCAGCTCACCCACGAAGTGTACAAACCCTTCATCTTCGCTGCCAACACCCTGACGGATCTGAGCATGTGAGTGCCACCCCTACCCCCCGCCGCTACCGCATACATCTCAGCCCCCTTGGGAGTCTGGGCTCAGGGCTTGCGCTGAGAGTGGGTGATCTAGGCACTCTCCTGTAAGTTTCTTCCTCTATCAGAATAGGCTGATTCAATTCTTACCTCTCAGAGTGGCTCTGAGGACAAAATGAGAAGATGAGGTGGGTGAAGCACACAGTAGGGCGCCAGTCAGTGGCAACCCATGGCTGCGGTACCAGTCTCTCCCTGAGGCCCGTATGCTCCTCCGCAGGTGGGTGCGCCATCTCATTACCTGCATTTCCAAGTACCAGTCTCCAGGCCGGGCCCCCCCACCCCGGGAAGAAGGTGAGTGTCTCTCAGGCCTGGGTGGGGGGCCTCGGGTCTCACCGGAACCTTCTCTTCTCCTGGAATGGGGACTGGGAACTCAGATGCCCTAGCTGGTCCCCTGGCCTCCCCCAAACCCCCTAAGCCTCAGTGAGCCTCGCTGAGCGCCCCACCTGCTTCCCCCACCCCCATTCCCAGATTGCTACAGTGAGACAGAAGCAGAAGACCCTGACGACGAGGCTGGGTCCCGCTCAGCATCGGTGAGTAGGGTGGTGAGTGGAGGCAGGGGTAGCAGGGCATGGAGCTCAGACTGATACCCTCCTTCCACTCTGCTTACAGCCCAGCCCAGCCCGAGCCGGGAGTCCACCACACAGAGACACGTCACCTGCAGCCACCCCCACACAGGGCAGCCCTTCTTCGGCCTCCTTCAGCTCTCCACCAGGTGTTATGCTGGGGTTAGGAGCTGGGATGGGGGTCCAGGGGCTGGGATGAGCAAGCCCTCATGCTGCTCCCTCCTCCCACAGATAGTGGTGAAGGGACACTGGAAGGAATGGTACAGGGACTGAGGCAGGGTGGCGTGTCCCTCCTGGGCCAGCTACAGCCCTTCACCCATGAACAATGGCGAAGCTCCTTCATGCGGCGCAACCGAGATCCCCAGCTCAATGAGCGAGTGCACCGTGTGCGGGCGCTACAGAGCACACTGAAGGTCAGCTGGGAGGCGCTGGGCATGGCATGGGCTGGGCTCTGGGCTTCAGGATTCAGTTGCTGGCTCCCAGCTCCACCCTGGGCTCTGAGCATGGGTCCAAACTCAGCTGTGGACTGGGTCAAGTTCTTGGTTCTTAGTTGGGATTTGAGCTTTCACTCCCTGTGCTGGGCTGTAGATTTGAGCATCTGGACTAGGCTGGGCCAGGTGCTAGGCTCTAGGTGCTGGGCTCCAGGGTTAGCTCTAAGCTCGGGCTCTGTTTTCCTTCCTGGGTGATATGGCCTCTTAGCCCCTGTTCCTCTTGCAGGCAAAGCTGCAGGAGCTGCAGGTCCTGGAGGAAGTGCTGGGCGACCCCGAACTGACTGGAGAGAAGTTCCGACGGTGGAAGGAGCAGAACCAGGAGCTGTACTCAGAGGGCCTGGGGGCTTGCGGAGTGATGCAGGCTGAAGGCGACTCCCAAGTGCTGACCTCTGACTCCAGAGAGCAGTCCTCTCACCCCCTGTCCTCTGACCCTGAGGAGAACCCCCAACTCTTGCCCCCTGGCCCCAATGAGCAACCTCCAACCTCCTGACCTCTGACCTCGGCCAGTACTTAGTCCCTGATCTCTGACCCCAAGGACCACCTCAACCCCCAGCCTCTGACATCTGGCTCTCACCTGACCAGGGCAGAGCATCCTTGGATTCTGTTTGAGGTTAGAAACTAGTCCATGGTTTCACCCCAAGCTGACCCCCTGGCCTGGACTGCCACCATTTCTGTGCCTATCTCCCTTGGATTAGCTTCGTGCTACTCTCTTCTCCCTTGCTAAAGAAGGAGCAGGAAGGCTGGGCTGAGAGAACCTCTAATCTTTGGGGACCCCGAGCAGTTCTTTCCCTGAACCAGATCTGTACAGGTATCCATCAGTTTACAAAGAGACACTTTCCACCAAATAAAGTCACTTTCTCTAAAATGAATCTGCATGTGCCATTGACTTCCACATTAGAACTGGGAATCTGTTTCCCAGAGGGGACTGGGATGCAAGGCCTGGGCTCTCCCTGAAGCTCCGGGCCTGCACCAGTGATGCACTGCTGACCCATGGCCGGTGAGGCTTCTACCCACAGCCACCTCTCCCTGCCCTTCAGAGGCCAAAGGGTGCTCTCCTACCCCATCCTCAGGGGGCAGAGTGAGAAATAAGAGACCACCTTCCACTTTATAAATGGGGAAACCGAGGCTCACATTGGGAAGGTGCTGTCATGGAGGGCGGGGTGGAAAGCCCTGGAAACCAGTGGAGGGAAGGGATGGCACTCTTCTCTCCTCACCTCAGCTCTGCCTCACCTCCGGCTCATGGACCCCAGGCAGGGACATGCTCCTGGGTCTCTAGACAGGCCGCATAGAAGACGCGAGCTGCTCCCACCAGCCTCTGGTCCCTGCCCTTCCCCTCAGTGTCCCAGGCTGCTTCTATGGGGCATGGAGTGGGGGCCATGGGAGGAGCTTCTCTTGGGGTTGGAATCCTTTGGTAGAATGTGGACAGCCGGAAGTCACAGAGGCCTCTGTGATATCACCACGAGGGGGAGCAAGGCCTCTTTGAATGGTTTCTTTGAAGCGTAGGAGGAGACTGAGCAGCTATGAGCAGCACCCAAAGGGTCTGGTGGCAGCAATGGACTGACACTACCAACATCAAGCCTTTATCCATTTTGGTAGGCTTCCCCACCCAAAACGAGCATGCTAGGGTGGCGTGGGGCATGGGAGGACCATGCAGGGTTAGGAGGGACAGATGTCCTGATGGGGCTTCCCCTCGCCCCTGCAGAGGACCACTCACGAGCCCCACGGCCGGCCAGAGGACCAAGTGCTCATCAATCGCCGAGATATAACAAGTAGCAAGGTAAGGGAGGGGCCTGCAGCGGTCCCCTCCCCCACGATGACCCTTCTGCACCTGTGCCCCTGGCAAAAGGCCCTCGTGGTGGCCCTGTACCCCTCTGCCCTCTAAACAACTTCCCAGGGGACCCTCCCCGGAAGTGATCCCTGCAGTGTCCTCCACAGGAAGCCACATATAATGATGGCCAGTCTCCACCAGCTGAGACTCCAGAGGAGTCCCCCAGCAGTGAACCATTCTTAGTGGCCCTCTAACGTGTGCCCTGTACTCTGATGCCCCCATTCTATGATCCGTTCTCTGGCAAATTCTCCCCCTAGGACCCCCCCCCCCCCCCCCCGGGCTTCCCCATTCACTCAGAGCAGCATCAAGGCAGAGGTGGCCTTCAGTGATGCCTGCTTGAGGGAAGGCCCCCGCCCTCTCCCAGGATGCCTGGGACATGCAGGAGTTCATCACGCGCATGTACGTCAAGCAGCTGCTCCGACACCCGGCCTTTCAGCTGCTGCTGGCCGTGCTGCTGGTGATCAACGCCATCACCATTGCTCTCCGCACCAACTCCGTCCTTGGCCAGGTAGGCCATCAGCCTGACCTTTGTCGCTCCCTGACTCCACTGGGAGGCCTGGAACAATGCACTTCCTGCTCTGGGCCTCAGGCTCCTTAACTGTTTCTGATGGTTGGGTTAGATGTTCTTGAAGGGCCTGAAAGCTCTGACCCTTCTAAGATTCTAAAACGAAATCAAGGAAGACTTCTTGGTAGAGGGAGCTCTGGAGTCCAGCTTTGAGGAATGCATTGAAGGATGAAGGGCAGGAGACAAATGGGGTGAGCAGAGGCAGACAAATGGATGCCTTGTGGGGAAGGGTATCCAATTTTAATCAGTAGAGAATCACTCTGTGCAGGCCTTGTGCTCAGTGCCAAGGGTTCAGGTAGGAACACAACAGACCCAGTTCCTGTCTCAGAAAAACCCAAACATGGCATTACCAATGCCTGAGTGTCACACAGAGCACATGGGAGCTTGAAGAAGGCAATCAAACCTAATCTGGGAGGTCAGGGAAGGCTTCCTGGAGAAAGTGACACTATAGCTGAGAATAAGAGATGAGTGGGAGTTGGCCAGGCACAGAGAGGTGGGAAAGAGTGTTTTGGGCAGAAGAAACAGCACGTGAGAGAGCTCTGCTTATCCAACTTAAAGTGTAGTATGACTTTGATCTTACCCAAGATGCCTTAATTTCTCACAAGGAGTATACATACATATATTGTGCTATTTAAAAATCAATATTTTTAAATGTCCAAAGAGGTTAAAATGGGAAATTTTGTGTTGTATATATGTTACCAGACAAAAAAATTTTAAAAACAATGTCCATTGTGGTGGCTGCTGAGTTCAGAGAGGTGGTCAGTGGCCAGATCACACAGCATCTTTAAGTTATGTTAAGGGGGGTGGCCTTTATCCTGATGTCAGTGGAAAGCCAGGGAAGGATTTAAAGCATGGAAGTGACCTGATCAAACATGTGTTTTAGAAAACTTACACCAGCTGCTACAGGGTGGACCATGGAAGAGAGAGGGCCAGGAATGGGGAAGATGGACCAGGGAGGAGCCTGTTGCAGATGTTCAGGTGAAAGAGGATGGGGCTTGGACCAGGACAGTGGCTGTGGGTGGAAAGAGGTCAGATGCATTTGGGAACTCATAAGGATTGAAGCTGTGGGCCCACTTGTTTGATCTTCTTTGTAGCTGACACTTAGTAAGCACTTACTCTGTGCCAGGCACTGTGCTACTGTGTTTAACTTACACCATCTTCTCACACTTGTAGAGAAAGGAAGAGTCAGAGCTTAAATCTCTGGCTCGAGCAACTGCATGGGGACATGGAGACACAGGAGGAAGATTTGGGGTCGGTGTGAGCTGTACTGTGTTTGAGGTGCCTGTGTAATATCCGGGGATGTCTAGGGAGGAGTTGCATGTCAGACCCCAAACCCTGCCAAGTACCCTGGGATGGAGACGGAGATGTGAGAATTGCAAGGGTGTAGGAGGACAGTTGTTAAAGCTAAGGGAATGGAAGAGAATGCCCAGGAAGAGAGTGTTGGGTGAAGAGACAAGAGGGCCAGGACAGACCTCTGAGGAAAGCCTCTAAATAAGGGGTGGGAAATGGAAGAGGGGGTACAAGAGGAGACTGAAGAGGAGTGGCCTATGGAGTGAGAAAAACCAGGAGAAGGTACTACGTATGAAGGGAACAGGCAAAACAGTCAGATACATGGAAGAGATCAGACAAGATAAGGGCTGTGAATCTTCCCTTGAATATAGCTCTTGTGATCTTGACAAGAGCCACCCCTGATGTACTGGAGGCAGAAACCCAATTGCAAAAGTTTGCAGAGTAGAGGGCACATTACAAACCATTAACAGATCATGAAATCAATCCAAAGTGAGGATACCAGCATATTAAAAAGAATGAAATAGAATAGACTGTGTGTGTGTGAAAAATATATTTCTTTCTGTGGGTCTTGGTCAAAAAAGCTAAAAGCCCTGGTATTGAAAATGTGTCTGTGAAAGTCAGATCCCAGAGGCCTGTGAATTGTAAGATGCATAGTGGACTTTATCCTGTGGGGCACAGGGAGCCATGGAAGGCTTGTGGGTAGAGAAGGCAACTATGCTATGACTATGGATGCCTATGACTTGGAGAAGGCAAGAGAATGATTTATGATGCTCTTTCAATAGTGAGGAGGGCCTCTGACAGAAAGCTCTTCCTTATTTTAGGCAGACATTCTTGGTCCATGACAGCCCTTTGGGGATTTGGAAAACATGACAGCCCTTTGGGGATTTGGAAAAGGCAGGGAGCTCATAAACCTTAACCTCCCATCTGGATTTAAGAAACTCTGTCCTGCCTGGCATTAGCCCATGGACGGGGGGTGGTGGGCAGGTGTGGGCAGCAGGAGGCCTCTGTGTGTGGCAGTAAGCCTTGAGGCACTGAATCCTTTGGCCATGAAGGTGAAAGAAGGGAAGAGTCAAAGTGATTTTGGTGACTTCCACGGTGAAGTGAGGGAGCTGAGGGTTGTTAATGGAGTCTGTAATGGTGGCTGAAGGAGGAGGATCTAGGCTGAGGGAAGGTGAGTTGAGTTTTGGACAGACCTTAGCCATCCATCCATCTATCCTTCCATCCATCCATCCATCCATCCATGCATCCAGAGTGTGTGTCCTGGATCCTTGAGTTGGGAATCCTCAGGAGTTTGGTCAGACCTGGACTGGGGAATTTGGGGAGCTGAGGCAGCAGAAGTAGCTGGGACAACCAGAGAGGAAAGAATGGGCTTGGTGGCCTCCACCTTCAGGGCCAGGGTGTTTCCTCCCAGTCCTGGAGCCCGTTCTGCCTCTCCCTGCCTCCCTCTTCCAAGTGTCCCTACCCTAGAGGTTAGGAGCAAAGGTTTGTGGTCAGACAACATTATCTTCTAGCTGTGTGATCGTGGGCACCTCTCTGACTTTTCATCTGTATGATGGGAATAAAACCTACTTTGCAGGACATGGTGATGGGGAGGTGAAATGATGCATGTATGGTCTTAGCCCTGTGCCTGGCTCATGCATGGCAAGTAGGTTCTAGAGGGAGCAGCGAAGATGCTGAGGAAGAAGAGCAGCGGTGATAAGGGCCGGGGACACCGCTGGTCCCCACACCTCCCTCCCCTGTCCTCTCTCCTCTGGCCTCACCCAGGGCCCATTCCACTGACCTCTTCCTCCCCGTTTTTCTCTGTCTCCCATGTAGAAATACTATCAGTTGTTCTCTACCATAGATGACATTGTGCTGACCATCCTTCTCTGTGAGGTTCTCCTTGGCTGGCTCAATGGCTTCTGGATTTTCTGGAAGGTGAGATCCGGGGCCCTCCCTGCTACTGTCCCTGCTCCCTGGGATCTGCCCACCACCCCCACCCCAGTATTCCTGGCCCAATAAGGGTGTGTGTGTGTGTGTGTGTGTGCATGCATGCGTGTGAAGGGAGAGAGAGACTTCTGAGATGTTTGTGATGCAGCAGAAAGTAACTTGAACCAGGAGTGCAGCCTCTTGGGTTCCAGTCTCTGCTCCAGCCTCCTCAGCTCAGATCTTGGGCAAACCTTTATCTGAGAGTGTGGTTGAGAGTACCCACTTGAATTTACAGGGTTCCAGAGCAGAGGTCAGCAATTTTTTTTCTGTAAAGGACCAAATAAAAAATATTTTAAGCTTTGCAGGCATTCAGTCTCTGCTGCAATTATTTAATTCTGCTGTGGTAGCACAAAAGCAACCATGAATAATACATAAACAAATGAGCGTGGCCACAGTCCAATAAAACATTATTCATGGAAACTGGAATTTGAATTTCCTATGTTTTTCACATGTAACAAAATAGTATTCTTCATTTGATTTTTCTTTTCTCCACACATTTAAAAATCAAAAACCATTTTTAGTTTATGGGTCTTACAAAAACCCATCCAGCTGCTGGCTGGATTTGGCCCATAAACCATAGTTTGCTGATCCCTGTTCTAAAACATATCAAAGAACCCTCTGGGTGGGTTTGAGTCAATGCAACAAAGACTCAAATTCTCTGTTTGAATAGGACTTCTGGAGTGAAGGGATTCATTTTGCCTTCCAGCATGTGTGAGAAGAGGCCTATCAAATATTGTATACCTTTCACAAAAATATCATTTAAATATCATTAGCAGGACAACCAATTAGAGTCACAGGGTTTCAGGAGTTAGAGGTTTCACTTCATCGAACACAGAACATAGAACAAAATTTCTGAAGTCTGGGTGTCTTCAAGACTCCCTGTGCAAACAACACTTGCAAGGATGTTTGTTAACCAAAAACATAATTGGACGATGCACGTTTGCATGTCTCTAGGCTGGAGGGGGGAGTGGGAGTGATGAAGCTTGTGCGAACATTTCAAGACACCACTTTAGCACAACTAGTTCTAGGTTGCAGGCAGGCCTCTGTGCCTTGGCTGTCAGGGAAGAGGGAACGTTTCCTCCTCTGCTTCTTTCTAAGATTTCCTTCAGCTGCAGTTCTTTCTGAGGCTAGGAGGGCCTACGGTTTCCAGGCTGAAGCCATGGAATTTCATTAGCACCAAGAGAATTAATTAAAGCAAGCCTGAGAATCACGTGTTCCTCCAAGCCGCTCTGTTTCCCCCTAAACCAGAGTTTCTCAAGCTCAGCACAGTTGACGTTTTGGGCCCGATAATCCTTTGTCCTGTGCACTGCAGAATGTTTAGCAGCATCCCTGGCCTCCACCCACTAGAGGACTGCAGCAACCCCACCCCCCACCCCAGCCTCTGTTAAGGCCAAGTGTCCCCTAGTGGGCAAAACTGCTCCAGTTGAGAACCACTGATATAGTGTGTTTAACTGGCTTAGAGAGCAAGGTCAAGATTCCGCTAAAAGAAACAGAAGGTAAGAATATGGCTCCAGATACTGCCAAATGTCCTCTGAGGGGCAAATTGCCCGCAGCTGGGAACCAATATCCTAAACCCTAAATATCTGGGGCCAAGCTCCAGTGCTAGAGGTCAGAGCTTGTTAGAGACCTGTTTCTGTCTCCTCCTTCCCCACCCTCCCTCCCCCTAGGTAGTGCCCAGAGCCTGCTCCCTCCTTGAATGGGGTGGGGGTGGGGATACATGGAAGGGAGGAAAACCTGTAACTTATTACCCAGCCACTTGGGCATCCCCAAAGTTCTGCGCCTAACCCTCCCCTTCCCACTGTTCTGGCTTGGCTCCTCCCTTGTCATTGTCACTCCCACAGCCTATTAATCACCTAGACCCAACCATTTCAGCACCAAAATGTTTCTCAGCTTCCTTGCCCCTCTGCCTCTTTGCTACCCCTGTCCCAACTCTTGTCTTTCCTGCTCTCACTGGGATGCTGCTATGGCTTCCTGTGTCTCCCACCTGCCGTCAAAGTGACTTTCCTACAACATAAACCAAAGCATCCATAAAAAACCAGTGGCTCCCTAATTGTTTACAGGACCAAGTCCAAATGCCCTATTGTGCCTTTAAGGCCTTCTGTGATCTGGCCCTTGCTTACTCCTGCAGCCTCATCTCCTCACTCCTAGCCTCACTCTCGTGCTCCAGGAACACAAAACTGTTTGTAATTGCATCCCCAGGCACGCACACACACCCACCACTGTTCTCACCCCCAGGCCTTTGTCCTCAGCTGGGCAGGCCTACCCTAGCTCCCTCCTCCCCATCCACTTGCTTAAGGCTCATTCTCATATCAATTCTGGGAAGTCTTCATCATCTTTCCCAGGCCAGGCCAGGTGCTGCTCTGTGTCTCCATAACACAGAATTAAGATTTAAAGTTTATCTTCCTCTCTCAAAACAGTCTGTGAGCCCATCGGGGCAGGAATTGTGTCTGCAGGACTTGGTTCCAAGTATGGATATAGTAGGAACGTAATACTGGGTGGACGGAGGGATGGATCTGTATGGAGACAGGGAGACTTGGGTCTCCCTCCTGTATGTGTAGGCGCCGACACTCTGAGCGTGAGAGGCTGGGAGGGCTTGTGTTTATTGGGCTCCCCAATAAATTCAAGAACCTTTTTTCCAATAAGAAATGTTTTTTTTTGAATACTTAATGCAGATAAAGAATTAAAGGTCAAAACTACATTGAAAGTTACACAGAGAATCCTTGCTTTAACTCCTGTCTTTTTCACTCCATTCCTATTCCCCAGCTCCTCTCTCTACGTAACCTTTTTTTTTTTTTTTTTTTTTTGTTTTTTTTTTTTTTTTAAATCATCATTTTATTGAGATATATTCACATACCACGCAGTCATACAAAACAAATTGTACTTTCGATTGTTTACAGTACCATTACATAGTTGTACATTCATCACCTAAATCAATCCCTGACACCTTCATTAGCACACACACAAAAATAACAAGAATAATAATTAGAGTGAAAAAGAGCAATTGAAGTAAAAAAGAACACTGGGTACCTTTGTCTGTCTGTTTCCCTCCCCTACTTTTCTACTCATCCATCCATAAACTAGACAAAGTGGTGTTTGGTCCTTATGGCTTTCCCAATCCCATTGTCACCCCTCATAAGCTACATTTTTATACAACTGTCTTCGAGATTCATGGGTTCTGGGTTGTAGTTTGATAGTTTCAGGTATCCACCACCAGCTACCCCAATTCTTTAGAACCTAAAAAGGGTTGTCTAAAGTGTGCATAAGAGTGCCCACCAGAGTGACCTCTCGGCTCCTTTTGGAATCTCTCTGCCACTGAAGCTTATTTCATTTCCTTTCACATCCCCCTTTTGGTCAAGAAGATGTTCTCCGTCCCACGGTGCCAGGTCTACATTCCTCCCTGGGAGTCATATTCCACGTTGCCAGGGAGATTCACTTCCCTGGGTGTCTGATCCCACGTAGGGGGGAGGGCAGTGATTTCACCTTTCAAGTTGGCTTAGCCAGAGAGAGAGGGCCACATCTGAGCAACAAAGAGGCATTCAGGAGGAGACTCTTAGGCACAAATACAGGGAGGCCTAGCCTCTCCTTTGCAGCAACCGTCTTCCCAAGGGTAAAACTTATGGTAGAGGGCTCAACCCATCAAACCACCAGTCCCCTATGTCTGTGGTCATGTTAGCAACCATGGAGGTGGGGTAGGCGAATACCCCTGCATTCTCCACAGGCTCCTCAAGGGGGCACTACATCTTTTTTTTTTTTTTTTCCCTTGTTTGTCTTTTTTCTTTTTTTTTTTTTTTTTTTTTTTTTAACTTTCCCTTCTTTTTTCAAATCACCTGTATGAAAAAAAAGTTAAAAAGAAAACAAACATACAATAAAAGAGCATTTCAAAGAGACCATAGCAAGGGAGTAAGAAAAAGACAACTAACCTAAGATAACTGCTTAACTTCCAACATGTTCCTACTTTACCCCAAGAAAGTTACATAATATAGCAACATTTCAGTGAACTTGTTCCTACTACAACCATCAGAAATTAACAGACCATAGTCATTTCTGGGCATCCCCAGAACGTTAAATAGCTTATCTGTTCTTCCTGGATTATTGTTCCCCCTTCCTTAATTGCTCTCTACTGCTAGTTCCCCTACATTCTACATTATAAACCATTTGTTTTACATTTTTCAAAGTTCACATTAGTGATAGCATATAATATTTCTCTTTTTGTGCCTGGCTTATTTCGCTCAGCATTATGTCTTCAAGGTTCATCCATGTTGTCATATGTTTCACCAGATCGTTCCTTCTTACTGCCGCGTAGTATTCCATCGTGTGTATATACCACATTTTATTTATCCACTCATCTGTTGAAGGACATTTGGGTTGTTTCCATCTCTTGGCAATTGTGAATAATGCTGCTATGAACATTGGCGTGCAGATATCTGTTCGTGTCACTGCTTTCCGATCTTCCGGGTATATACCGAGGAGTGCAATCGCTGGATCGAATGGTAGCTCTATATCTAGTTTTCTAAGGAACTGCCAGACTGACTTCCAGAGTGGCTGAACCATTATACAGTCCCACCAACAATGAATAAGAGTTCCAATTTCTCCACATCCCCTCCAGCATTTGTAGTTTCCTGTTTGTTTAATGGCAGCCATTCTAACCGGTGTTAGATGGTATCTCATTGTGGTCTTAATTTGCATCTCTCTAATAGCTAGTGAAGCTGAACATTTTTTCATGTGTTTCTTGGCCATTTGTATTTCCTCTTCAGAGAACTGTCTTTTCATATCTTTTGCCCATTTTATAATTGGGCTGTCTGTACTATTGTCATTGAGTTGTAGGATTTCTTTGTATATGCAAGATATCAGTCTTTTGTCAGATACATGGTTTCCAAAAATTTTTTCCCATTGAGTTGGCTGCCTCTTTACCTTTTTGAGAAATTCCTTTGAGGTGCAGAAACTTCTAAGCTTGAGGAGTTCCCATTTATCTATTTTCTCTTTTGTTGCTTGTGCTTTGGGTGTAAAGTCTAGGAAGTGGCCTCCTAATACAAGGTCTTGAAGATGTTTTCCTACATTATCTTCTAGGAGTTTAATGGTACTTTCTTTTATATTGAGATCTTTGGTCCATTTTGAGTTAATTTTGTGTAGGGGGTGAGGTAGGGGTCCTCTTTCATTCTTTTGGATATGGATATCCAACTCTCCCAGCCCCATTTGTTGAAAAGACCATTATGGCTCAGTTCGGTGACTTTGGGGGCCTTATCAAAGATCAGTCGGCCATAGATCTGAGGGTCTATCTCTGAATTCTCAATTCGATTCCATTGATCTATATGTCTATCTTTGTGCCAGTACCATGCTGTCTTGGCAACTGTGGCTTTATAATAAGCTTCAAAGTCAGGGAGTGTAAGTCCTCCCACTTCGTTTTTCTTTTTTAGAGTGTCTTTAGCAATTCGAGGCATCTTCCCTTTCCAAATAAATTTGATAACTAGCTTTTCCAAGTCTGCAAAGTAGGTTGTTGGAATTTTGATTGGGATTGCATTGAATCTGTAGATGAGTTTGGGTAGAATTGACATCTTAATGACATTTAGCCTTCCTATCCATGAACATGGAATATTTTTCCATCTTTTAAGGTCCCCTTCTATTTCTTTTAGTAGAGTTATGTAGTTTTCTTTGTATAGGTCTTTTACATCTTTGGTTAAGTTGATTCCTAGGTACTTGATTTTTTTAGTTGCTATTGAAAATGGTATCTTTTTCTTGAGTGTCTCTTCAGTTTGTTCATTTCTAGCATATAGAAACATTACTGACTTATGTGCATTAATCTTGTATCCCGCTACTTTGCTAAATTTGTTTATTAGCTCTAGTAGGTGTATCGTTGATTTCTCAGGGTTTTCTAGATATAAGATCATATCATCTGCAAACAATGACAGTTTTTACTTCTTCTTTTCCAATTTGGATGCCTTTTATTTCTTTGTCTTGCCGGATTGCCCTGGCTAGCACTTCCAGTACAATGTTGAATAACAGTGGTGACAGCGGGCATCCTTGTCTTGTTCCTGATCTTAGAGGGAAGGCTTTCAGTCTCTCACCATTGAGTACTATGCTGGCTGTGGGTTTTTCATATATGCTCTTTATCATGTTGAGGAAGTTTCCTTCAATTCCTACCTTTTGAAGTGTTTTTATCAAAAAGGGATGTTGGATTTTGTCAAATGCTTTTTCAGCATCTATTGAGATGATCAATTGATTTTTCCCTTTCGAGTTTTTAATGTGTTGTAATACATTGATTGTTTTTCTGATGTTGAACCATCCTTGCATGCCTGGAATGAACCCTACTTGGTCATGGTGTATGATTTTTTTAATGTGTCTTTGGATTCGATTTGCAAGTATTTTGTTGAGGATTTTTGCATCTATATTCATTAGGGAGATTGGCCGGTAGTTTTCCTTTTTTGTAGCATCTTTGCCTGGTTTTGGTATTAGATTGATGTTAGCTTCATAAAATGAGTTAGGTAGTGTTCCATTTTTTTCAATGTTTTGAAAGAGTTTGAGTAAGATTGGTGTCAGTTCTTTCTGGAAAGTTTGGTAGAATTCCCCTGTGAAGCCATCTGGCCCTGGGCATTTATTTGTGGGAAGATTTTTGATGACTGATTGGATCTCTTTGCTTGTGATGGGTTGGTTGAGGTCTTCTATTTCTTCTCTGGTCAGTCTAGGTTGTTCATATGTTTCCAGGAAATTGTCCATTTCTTCTACATTATCCAGTTTGTTGCCATACAGTTGTTCATAATATCCTCTTATAATTTTTTTAATTTCTTCAGGATCTGCAGTTATGTCACCTTTTTCATTCATTATTTTGTTTATATGGGTCTTCTCTCTTTTTGATTTTGTCAGTCTAGCTAGGGGCTTGTCAATCTTGTTGATCTTCTCAAAGAACCAACTTTTGGTGATATTTATCCTTTCTATTGTTTTTTTGTTCTCTATGTCATTTATTTCTGCTTTAATCCTTGTTATTTCTTTTCTTCTACTTGGTTTAGGATTGGTTTGCTGTTCATTTTCTAGCTTCTTCAGTTGATCCATTAGTTCTTTGATTTTGGCTCTTTCTTCCTTTTTAATATATGCGTTTAGTGCTATAAATTTCCCCCTTAGCACTGCTTTTGCTGCATCCCATAGGTTTTGGTATGTTGTGTTCTCATTTTCATTCGTCTCTATATATTTAGCAATTTCTCTTGCTATTTCTTCTTTAACCCACTGATTGTTTAGGAGTGTGTTGTTTAACCTCCAGGTATTTGTGAATTTTCTAAGTCTCTGATGGTTATTGACTTCTAATTGTATTCCATTGTGGTCAGAGAATGTGCTTTGAATGATTTCAATCTTTTTAAATTTATTGAGACTTGTTTTATGTCCCAGCATATGATCTATTCTGGAGAAAGTTCCGTGAGCACTAGAAAAGTATGTGTATCCTGGTGATTTGGGATGTAATGTCCTGTAGATGTCTGTTAAATCTAATTCATTTATCAGATTGTTTAGGTTTTCAATTTCCTTACTGGTCTTCTGTCTGGTTGATCTATCTATAGGAGAGAGTGATGTGTTGAAGTCTCCCACAATTATTGTGGAAACATCAATTGCTTCCTTTAGTTTTGCCAATGTTTCTCTCATGTATTTTGTGGCACCTTGATTGGGTGCATAGACATTTACGATTGTTATTTCTTCTTGCTGAATTGCCCCTTTTATTAGTATGTAGTGGCCTTCTTTGTCTCTCAAAACATCCCTGCATTTGAAGTCTATTTTATCTGAGATTAATATTGCTACACCTGCTTTCTTTTGGCTGTAGCTTGCATGAAATATTTTTTTCCATCCTTTCACTTTCAATTTCTTTGTGTCCCTGTGTCTAAGATGAGTCTCTTGTATGCAACATATTGATGGTTCATTTTTTTTGATCCATTCTGCGAATCTATATCTTTTAATTGGGGAGTTTAATCCATTTACATTCAACGTTAAAACCGTGAAGGCATTTCTTGAATCGGCCATCTTATCCTTTGGATTATGTTTGCCATATTTTTCCCTCTCTCTATTAATATCCTTTATTGTACCCATACCGAATCTCTTTAGTACTGAACCTTTCTCCAAGTCTCTCTGTCCTGTCTTTGTTTCTCTGTCTGTAGGGCTCCCTTTAGTATCTCCAGTAGGGCAGGTCTCTTGTTAGCAAATTCTTTCAGCATTTCTTTGTCTGTGAAAAATTTAAGCTCTCCCTCAAATTTGAAGGAGAGCTTTGCTGGATAAAGTATTCTTGGCTGGAAATTCCTCTCTCTCAGAATTTTAAATATATCGTGCCATTGCCTTCTCGCCTCCATGGTGGCTGCTGAGTAGTCACTACTTAGTCTTATGCTGTTTCCTTTGTATGTGGTGAATTGCTTTTCTCTTGCTGCTTTCAGAACTTGCTCCTTCTCTTCTATGTTTGACAGTGTGATCAGTATATGTCTCGGAGTGGGTTTTTTTGGATTTATTCTATTTGGAGTTCGCTGAGCATTTATGATTTGTGTATTTATGTTGTTTAGAAGATTTGGGAAGTTTTCCCCAACAATTTCTTTGAATACTCTTCCTAGACCTTTACCCTTTTCTTCCCCTTCTGGGACACCAATGAGTCTTATATTCGGACGTTTCATATTATCTATCATATCCCTGAGGTCCATTTCGAGTTTTTCAATTTTTTTCCCCATTCTTTCTTTTATGCTTTCATTTTCCATTCTGTCATCTTCCAGGTCACTGATTCGTTGTTCAACTTCCTCTAGTCTTGTACTATGAGTGTCCAGAATCTTTTTAATTTGGTCAACAGTTTCTTTAATTTCCATAAGATCATCCATTTTTTTATTTAGTCTTGCAATGTCTTCTTTATGCTCTTCTAGGGTCTTCTTGATTTCCTTCATATCCCGTACTAGGGTCTCATTGTTCATCTTTAGTTCTTTGAGTAGCTGCTCTAGGTGTGTCTCTTCTGGTCTTTTGATTTGGGTGCTTGGGCTTGGGTTATCCATATCGTCTGGTTTTTTCATATGCTTTATAATTTTCTGTTGTTTTTGGCCTCGTGGCATTTGCTGTCCTTGATAGGGTTCTTTTAGGGTTTGTAGACCAGTTGAAGTCCTTATCTCTAATTTATCAGATCTACAGCTTCGTGGAGTACACTTTCTCTAACTAACCAGCAGGTGGCGTCCACGAGCCACCTGTTCTCCACAAGCCAGATCTCCCCTGCTTAGCCTTTTTGGTGAGTGGGGGAGTGAGTCTTGTGGGGCCCAATTGGTGTCCCAAGCTTGCGTGTGTAGTTGGTGTTGCCTGCCCTGTATGTGGGGCGTGTTTCTGGGCAGTCGGGGAGGGGGGGGTGGCCCTAACAATCAAATCTCCCTGATGATCCTAGAGTTTTAAAGCTACTGCAATAGTCTAATCCTTCAGTTCAGTCCTGCCACAGTTTGTCTCTGCCACTGACCCACAAGTCTTTGGTATTGGCGTATGGCTCCTGAGACTTGCAAGTGGGCCCCTCTTCCAGGCTGTGCACCCCGGGTCCTCTGTTGAGGGATGACTGTGCTATGTCACAGGTGAGTGCCGTCCCCCCAGGGCAGTTCTGGGCTGCTGGGCTGTGTTGGGAGGCTCCCAGTCTGCTCAAATGATGGCTGAATGGGGCTCTGTTAATTCACACTGCTCCCCCTTCCCAGCTCTGGGACATTCAGCTGAGGTTGCAGGGAAGGCTAATGTCCACGCCCAGTTTTGTGGTGTGTGCCTGTTATTTGAAGCACTTCCGTCACACTGGGTTGTCTGGGGCAGCTCTGGGCTATGGGGCTGGCGATGGGCAGGAGTGTTTCCTGTCCACCAGGATGGTGGCTGTGAGCGGACACCCCCCTTTTCTTGGGAAGTTGTGTTGTTTAGTGAATTTTCTCAGCCACTGGATTATTGCCTTTTGTCTCAGAGCTCTCTTATTTCTGCTCTTGACTTGACGTGCCCAAATTTCAATTCTTTGAAGCTTTCTGTATTGAGCTTCTTAGAGTAATTGTTTTAGAAAAAGCAAAAAGGATTTAAAAAAAAAAAAAAAAAAAAAAAAAAAAAAAAAAAACGGCCCTCCTCAGAGATCTAATGGGTTATTGAAATGCTAATAGACAAAGCAACCAGGGCCATTAAGGAAAGGTGCCCTGGGCAGAGAGATCAGCCTTGCTTCGGGATTTGCATATGCGCCTCAAGGCCTGATCTCCGCCCTTCCCCTTTCTGTGTTCACCAGAACTCCAAAAATCCTCTGCTTTTACTTTGAAGCTTCTCGTGTTGTTTTCCTTCTATGCCCGTCTCCTCTCTGCTGGGCTGGCTGCTCTCAGAGTCTCTGGTGTCTGGCCTCAGTCTATCTATGGTTGGAGTTTGAATCAGTAGAATGAGTTTCCGATGAGAGCAGCCACTGCAATTCTCCCTTCTCCTTCCTGGAGCTGACAGCCCCTCCTCCCCCGGGACTGAGCCTGGCAGGGAGGGGCGCGGGTCCCCTGGCCGCAAAAACTTACAGATTTCGGTGATCTCAGCAGTTCCACGTTTTCATGAGTGTTGTATGAAGTATGCCCAAAGACAGATTGCTCTGTGGTGTCCAGTCCACGCAGTTCCTGGCTTTTTACCTACTTTCCTGGAGGAGTAACTAAAACATACAGCTCACCAGTCTGCCATCTTGCCCCGCCCTTCTCTACGTAACCTTTTTATATTTATAGTCTCTTGTTTATCCTCCCAGTATTTATTATTATAATCATAAGCAAATATGTATAGTATCTTCATCCTCCTTTTCCTAACAGTAGCATATTAAACACACTGTTCTGTGCTTTGTTTTTATCACTTTATAGGTCCTGGCAATCTTTCCACATCAGTGTGTGGAGATCTTGTTTTTTGTGTCATGGCTACACAGTACCCCATTGTATTCTAGTTTATTTAGCCAGTCCCCACTTTGGTTGTTTTCAACCTTATGCAAAGGTCATTTTGTACTTGTACCTGGTATTGGTCGGTCAGATTCCTACAAGTAGGCTCATTGGTCAAAGGGTAAAATCGTTTATTGTTTGTTAGAACAAAGTCCCCTCTTTAGTGGTTGCACATGAACTTTTCATACATGTGAGCTTCCTCCCTCCCCCTCCTATACACAAGGAAGTGCCTCATTGGACAAGGGGCTTCCAAAACTTGCCTGTCTCCCTCTCTTTTACTACGAGAGCTATTTTGCCTTGGCACTGCTGCAGTGAAACGACTGCTTGGAACTACTGAAGCACTGTTCCTTGATGTTTCTTTTAGTATTTTTTTTTTCTCATTTTATTGCTTATTGTGGTGTGAGTCACAAAAGGCAGGAGAGCCCAAACATTCTCGAGTCACCTAACTGCAGAGTCCCAGCTGTGTGTGTGTCAGGGTCTCCACTGCATGTATCAGACTGCACTTGGCCAGGACATACGACACATGTATAGAACAGCGTGTGCGTGAGTGTTCTGTGGCATGTTTGGGGAGCAGCAGGGTGTGTAGCAGCAGTGGATGGCAGCTGACTGGCCCTGCTCCCAGAGGAACATGGGGACCCCCCATCCTTGGGGTGTGTGGAGGGCAGACCCAGGACGACCCCGGGGTTCTGGCCTGATGGACCTGCTGGGGCCACCCCCCAGGACGGCTGGAATATCCTCAACTTCCTTATTGTCTTCATCTTGCTCATGGGGTTCTTTATTAAAGAACTGGATGCCATCGCTATCACCTACACCCTCAGGTGAGCTGGGAGCTCTGGAGGGACCCGGGAATGGGATGAGACAGGAGTGGCGTCAGCTCTGCCTCTCTGGGCAGGTGGAGAGGCACAAAGGAGGAGGAGTGTGGGGAGGGCTCAGGGACCACCCTGAGAGGCTCTGCCACAGGGCGCTTCGTCTGGTGCACGTGTGCATGGCAGTGGAGCCCCTGGCCCAGATCATCCACGTCATCGTGCAGTCAGTGCACGACATGGCCAACATCATGGCCCTCATCCTCTTCTTCATGCTGGTCAGTGCCGTCCCTGCTCCCGGCCTCACCTCTTCCCTGAACAGAGCCCCTGGGTCCTTGGGGGTGGGGGGAGGGGTGGGGGTGTCCAGAGAAGAGGAGAGGCCTGGAGGCCCTGAAGGCTCAGGGGTCCGCTGGCAGCACTCATTTGCATGGCTTTTGCATGTCGGTCTCCCAGGCCTTGGGTGGAGTCAGTGGAGGCCTTGGTCTCTCTCCAGGTGTTCTCCGTGTTTGGAGTCACACTCTTCGGTGCGTTCGTGCCCAACCATTTCCAGAACATGCAGGTGGCCCTGTACACCCTCTTCATCTGCATCACGCAGGATGGCTGGGTGGACATCTACAGCGACTTCCAGTGAGTGGGGCTCCCGTGGGGCAGAGAAACTGGGGAGGGAGAGATTGGGGGCTCCAGGTGTTGAGATGAGGATGGCCAAGTGGGAGGGGAGGTAACCCAGGCTTTAAACTGGCGAAAAGGAGATCCCTGGAGTCGGGGCCTCTAAGTCTGTGGACTGCTTGATATGGAAAGCTCTGCCGCCTGTGAAGCCTCCCCCATTCAAAGTCCCAACCTTGGTCAGTTGATGGAGAAGCCTCCCATTATGCTAAAGAGCTGGGGAGCTAGTCTCAGGGCAGGGGAGCAGGTCTGTGGTCCAGCCTCTGGCTACGGGACAGCCTCCCAGCCCACAATGGAACCCACAAATCTGCCTGGACTCCCGAGAACTTAGGGGTCTCATTCCATTCATTCTTAGACTTGCTACCCAAGAGAATTTTTGATCATGGGTGGCTGCCTGGGTTCTCTCTTTTCTGTTAAGTCTAAGCCCTATTTTTCCAGTCCACTGTAGGATGGGTCCCTCTGAATGACTTATTTATATCTGCTTCATGTGAGGGTAGAAGACCATTGATGAAGGGCTTTCCCAGTTATTATCCATTATGATGTAGGTAGTGGAAAACTCACAGACTGCAGAATAAAGATGGAATGGGCTTTGAGTCTTTGCTCTACCACATGAGCCATGCTACCCTGGGCATCTCTCTTCTGAGCTTCAATTTCCTCATCTGTAAATTGGGAATTATAATATTAACTCTTGTCATGGGATTGCTGTGAGGATCAATAGAGATCAACAGTGGCAAATCTCTAACCACAGAGCCTGGCACAGAGTGGTTCTATGTTCTATTTTAAATAAATAAATAAATATATAATATATATATTTAATATATATGTTTATATATTTAATATATATGTATTATATATATTTAATATATATGTGTTATATATATTTAATATATATGTATTATATATATATATTTAGAGAGGGGAGAGAGAGAACTATCTCATAAGATTTTTTTATTAGAGCAGTTGTAGGTTTACAGAAACATCATGCAGAAAGTAGAGTAAACATATACAACCCCCCACAGTTTCCCTAATAACATTTTACATTAGTGTGGTACCTGTTTTATAACTGATAAACCAAGATGATTATAATTATATTATAGGAGATTTTATAACACTATATTAACAGCGGTTAACTCAGAGTGGAGGGATAGTATTTTTTTTCCCCTGTATATTTTTTGTCTGATCTTTCTATAATGAGCTTGTATTACTTTTAACATAATGGAGCTAATAGATTCAACCTGATTATGCTGCTGTATAAATCTCCACCTTGCAGGTTTGGCTTAAGAATTGGCCCGTCTGACAGCACAGCAGGTGCTCAGTAAAGAGCAGCTGCTGTAACAATTAGGAGCAGTCCATTAGATCTACACTATTGCAGTGAGACAGGCAGAAGCCCTGCTAGGTCTTGGGATACTTGCCCCATTTCATAGATGAGGAAACTGAGGCTGAAAGGGCCAGGGAGATGATAGGGCCCCTGCCTGCTGCCTCCAGGATGGAGAATAGGGAGTATGCAATGGAGATTGGAGGCGCCATCTACTTCGTTATCTTTATCACCATTGGTGCCTTCATTGGCATCAACCTGTTGGTCGTTGTGGTGACCACCAACCTGGAGCAGATGATGAAGTCAGGAGAATCAGGGCAGCAGCAGCAAAGAAGCTTCAGTGAGGTGAGTGGGATGCGGACGGCAGAAAGGAGGAGAGGGAGTGTGTGTGTGTGTGTGTGTGTGTACTTGCACACTTAGTGGCAAATGGGAATGGGCAGGGGCCTGGAGAAAGCCAAGCCTGAGACCTGGAGGCAGTGTGTCCCAACCTTGAGTGCCAACTCACTGTTCTGGTTTGCTAATGCTGCTGGAATGCAAAATATCAGAAATGGATTGGCTTTTATAAAGTGGGTTTATTTGGTCATAAAGTTATAGTCTGAAGGCCATGAAAATGTCCAAATTAAGGCATCAACACAAGTATAACTTCACTGAAGGATGGCCAATGGCGTCCGGAAAACCTCTGTTAGCTGGGAAGGCACATGGCTGGTGTCTGCTCCGGAGTTCTGGTTTCAAAGTGACTTTCTCCAAAATGTCTCTAGGCTTAGCTTCTCAGAGCAAACTCTGGGCTAGTATCTCCAAAGCATCAGCAAAAGTCTGCTTTCAACGGCCATCTCCAAAATGTCTCTCTTGGCTGCAGCACCAAGCTCCTTCTGTCCCAGCTCTTATAGGGCTCCAGTGATTTAATTAAGGCCCATGCCAAATGGGCGCGGCCACACCTCCATAGAAATAATCTAATCAGAGTTATCACCTACAGTTGGGTGGGTCACATCTTCATGGAAACAACTGAATCCAAAGGTTCCAACTTAATCAAGATTAAATACATCTCCCCCCACAAGACTGCATTAAAGAACATGGTGTTTTGGGGGACATAATACATCCAAACCAGCACCAGCTGGGGCTTCTGGGGGGTGAAGTTTCCTAAATGTCATGTTTCTATGGCAACCAAAAAACTGAGCAACTGGGTGACCTTAGGTCATTTGATCAGTCTATGCCTCGATTTCTTTTATAAAATGTGAACAATAAGAGTACTTACCTCTTAAGGCTGTTATAGGGATTACATGGCTTAATGCACAGTACTTGGCATACAGTAAGCACTCAATAAAGTCAGCTACAGTATTATTCATTCTGGGATAGAGATCCATAAGGTGGGGATTGAGGGTACTTCCAAGTTTGAGGACTGTGACTAGATAGGGCTTTAGAAATTTGCTGGGCAGGATTTATCAGGGGTGAACTCTGGGGGGCTAAGTTTTGAAAGGGGGTGTGAATTTCCAAAGAGATGGGAATAAGGGCTTGTACATTTGAGGCTGAACTCCCACAGCCAGGTAGGGATGCTAAAATTGGTTGGAGCTTAAATGAGGGGCATTAGAACCCTAGTGTCCTATGAGAGTTGGTCCTCCCTGAAGCCAAGCAGGAAGGGGCTGGGGGAGCGGGTGCCCAGCTGAGCTGTCCATGTCTTCTCCACTCTCCCCTCTCCAGACAAGCGATGAGGTGGACGAGAATAATAGGCTGCCACTGGTGCACTGTGAGGAAGCCCGCTTGGAGAAGTCCGGTGACCTCCAGGAGCCGATGGTGGGAGGGCCCCTGTCTAACCTCTCGGAGACCACATATGACAACTTTTGCTTGGTGCTCGAGGCGATACAGGAGAACTTGATGCAGTACAAGGAGATCCGAGATGAGCTCAACATGTAGGGGGGAGGGTACTGGGGGTACCCCAGAGTCCCGTGAGTCAGGGCTGGGTGGAACCTCAGATTCTTCTGGCCACATGCCCTCCCCATTTTTCAAGGCAGATCCTAGGGTCCAGATAGTTTAAGATACTTACCTAGGGTCACCCAGCTTGTTGGCGGAGGAGCTGGAATCCAGACCTCCATGACCCACCCCCCCACCCCACCCCCATTTCACAGAAGGGCAAGGCTTGGCCCGGGTCTATCTCTGGGCTGCAGGGGAGGATGAGGAGGAATGGACACTAGGGAAGGGGTGGGAAGGCTGGGCACTGTGGGGCATCCCAGGGACACACTCACTGCCCCACCCCAGGATCGTGGATGAGGTTCGTTCCATCCGCTTCAACCAGGAGCAGGAGGAGGAAATGTTGCAGAGGGGCTTTTCACTGAGCCTGCAGAAGGAGAGTTTGAATTCCTTGGACCCCCATGACCACCAGCAAGACTTGCTCACAGCACTCATCAAAATGGAAAAGGTGCATCTTCCTGTTCCTACTCAATTGGGCTGCTCCTCACCCTACCCAGCCCAGCCTCTGCCCCATTAGTCAAGGTTCCTTTCTATTCTGTCATCTGGTCTGCCCCCTAGATACACCCCCCCACCCCCCATCCCAGCAGTCACTACCCTGTCCTGTTAGGTTCTCCCTTTCCTCTCTCCAAGAGATCCCATCCCCCTCCCATCAGGTTCCTCCTCTTTGATCCAGTTTTGTCTCTAGTGTCTTCAAACCCAGCCGTTTTTAGTGTGGCTTGAGCCAGCTCAGTTCCTACTTAATGGCATATACTTAAGCCCACTGGGGACAAAGGATCCTTGTCCTGTCTGGAATGCACAAGAGCAGCTTCCTTCCTCTGATTCCTCTTCTGGGGAGAACAAGGCCAACACCCACATTATTCAGTTTCTCTGCCTGCCTCCAACACTATCTGACTGAGATAGAATGACCTGGAACCTGGAATGAGCCTAGGCTCCCGAGCTCAGAGGGATGTGGTAAGCAGGCTAGACTTAGACATATGAAGGATGTCTCTGGAGGGTCTGGATGGAGCAGCTGTTGAGGCTGGAGGAGGAGAGTAACGGAGAGGCTGTCATGTCTGGGTAGAGTAATTGGAAAGACCTCTTGGTTTGCAGGTTCAGGAATCCAGTACAAATCTACTCCTTGGCAAACACAAGGCCAGCCGCTGAGAGGTCCAGGCAGGAGCGAAGGACCTGCATGCACACACCCAGCCACTGTGTCTTCCTGCATCCCTAGCATGGCTTGGCACAGCCTGGTCTAAGCCCATCCTCTCCCTTGGATGGCCTTGCACCTGGGCAGAGAGGCCTGGAGTTGTGAAGGTGGTGGCTTCTCCAGGGCCTGTGTCTGTGAGCTCCAGGTCCAGAGGAGCGAGGATGAAGATGGGGACTGGATGAGAGTGGGAGCCGTAGACAGCAAGGATGAGCCCAGAGGGGCATCTCAACCAAGGCAGCCAGGATTTGCCTAAGGATGGGCAGCCCTGGCCTCCTGCTGTAGCTCAGAGTCAGGTGGGACTCAGTGGCCCCAAGCACCAAAGACAAGAGAAAGGCGAAGCTATGGGGCCAGGCATCTGTGTATTATCAATAAAGTTTTATGTTGGGATCAACGTGTCTGACTGGGGGATCCCCACCCCTTGGGGCAGCCTTGCCCCAGGTCTGATGGGGGAGACACAGCCTGCCCTCAAGAGCTTCCAGTCTAGTGGGAAAGGAAATCTACACCCCTGAAAATTTCTGGTTTAGTGATAGAGATATAATCCCTGTACCCACAGTTCTAAATTTTGGGGAGAAAAGTCTGGTCCTCATGGTTAGGAGACCCCAACAGATAAGGGAAACATAGCTGTATCCTATCCCTCCTTGTCTGAAGGTGAGACTGGTCCTCATTCTGGGGAGCCCTAGTCTAATGGGGTAACCACTGACCAAGTCATGGAAGTATACAGGCTGCTCCATTCTGGGGCAATGGGGAAATGACAGGGCAAAGTGTGGGACCTGGCCGACTTTCTGGAGGAGAGAAGCATCAGAGTTTGCTGGAGAAAAAAGCAGGAGGATTTTTTGGGCAGGGGTTAGGTGAATGAAGTCTGGTGGGGAACTTGGGACCTGTGGAGCCTATTTGGGACCTTCACACCAGAGACCACTGGGAGCCACAGCAGGTTCCAAGCTAGGCAATAGAGAGAGTCTGAGAATGCTATGGAAGTATTAGATAATAGGAAAAGTTATCTCAGAGGAGAGGAGACCTGGTTTCTGGTCCTTGGGCACATCACTAGGCAATGGGGAGAGAGTGAGATTGATCATCTCTAAAATCAAATGGCCTGCTCTCAGCCCACAAGGTGGGGGACCAGTGGGAACAACCATGTCTCCGAGATTCAGGTTCTCATCAGGTCAGGGGAAAGGCTGGAAGGCCCAGAGTTCTGCCCAGCTGTTCAGCAAAGGCTGACAATTAAGGGCCTTGGGGAAATTTACCAGTTGGAATGGGAGTCCCAGGAGGCCCACTGATTGCAGCTGATGGGAAACTCCACCCTCTATCTCCTTCCCATCATCATTGGTTCCAGCCCTGAAAAGCCCCCTGGGGACTGCTGGGAAAAAATCCGGACACCTGGGGCTGGGGGCTGGGGTGGTGTTCAGCAGGCAGGTGAGAGGTGGCACCGAGAGCCTACACCGCCCCACTGTCTTGGAGCTGCCCTCTGTTCCCTGGTTTTGGACCAGGATTCCTGCCCAGCGCCTTCTAGGACCATCAGCCAGCAGAGCCATGGGCAATCGATAGCTGTTGCTGCTGCTGCTTCTCAGGGATGGAGCCCTCAACCTGTCTGGTGAGTATCCACACACACCCTTTCTTTCCATCCTCCTCTTCTGACTAGCTGGAGAGGAGAAGAGAGTGGTGGAAGATCAGGTAGCGTCCCCAGGAAGATTTTATCACGTAAGCATGGCTCCCCCACTCCCAACTGTCTGAAAGTCTTGGGGTAAAAAATGAGTTTGGGGGTAGGAGCATGACAGGATGCCTTCCAAGGAGCTTCTGGCCTCCCCCATCTCTCTCTTCCAGGATGCTGTCTGTCCATCTGTCTACTCCCTCCATCATCTTTCATCTCTTCTGTGTCTTCCTTTCTGTTTTTCCTTCCCATTTTGGCCAGGCTAATAGCTTGGGATTTCAGCAGGCTAATTCCCTTCCAAGCTAGCCAGAACCAAGGGCCCAGAGGCTCGGACCCCTGCTGCCATCCCTTGCCCCTGCACAGTGCCCGAGGTAGGAGTGCAGCCCTGGCTTCTGAGTTCCTAGGTCAGTATGTGGGAAGATATTAGGAGGTGGCAGGAGATTGTCTCACCACCCAAGTCCATGACTGTTGCCAGGAACAGGAGCATCCTTGGCAAAGCTTCGGGAACCAGATACCAATTTTGATGAGAAGAACAGTGGGGATAATCATTACCAACAGTATGTTCTATTCATTTAGCTCCTACCATGTGCTAAGTCATCTGGTGAGATGGCTTCTATTAGCATCCCTGTTTTACAGTTGTGGAAACTGAGATCCAGAGACGAGATGTGATTTGTCCCCCTTTGCAGGCTGGGATTCTACCCCAGGTCTGATTTCAGAGCCCAGACCACAATCCATTGCTTCCAAAGGAGGTGCTGTGGGCAGGAAACCTCAATATTATAAAGGTTAGTCAGATGTCACCCAACCTAGAATTTGCAATACACTTCCAGTCAAAATTCCAACAGGGCTTTGTTTCTTTTCTTTTTGTTTTTTTGTTTGTGTGTGTGTGTGTGTGTGTGTGTGTGTGTGTGTGTGTGTAACTTGAAAAGCTGATTTTAATATTTATAAGGAAGAATAAAAGGCCAACAATATTCAAGATAGTTTTGAACAAAATGGGAGACTCACCCTACTGGATATTGAGACTTATTATAAAGTAACAGTGTAGTGTTGGTGCAATGACTGACAAATGGACCAATGGAACAAAAGAAAGAGCATGGGAATGAGTCTGTATACATAAGGAAAGTTTACCTGTGACAGGTGGTATGACAAATCAGTGGGGAAAGGATGGACTTTTCCGTAAGAGGCTGGGACAACTGGCTCACCATATGAAAAAAATTAAAATCAGATCCAAGGGAAACATTTCTTCCCCCAAATAAAAACTTCAGAACTCTATAGAAAGACATCTGTTCATTTTGGCCTCTACTTTTACAACAAATGGACCCACAGATCACTAGAGTTTAGAGAGCGCCTCCAATTTTGAGCTCAAATCCCTCATGTACAGAGGAGGCCATGGAGGCCCAGAGAGTGGTGGGGCCTTCCCCAAGGTCACACAGCAAGCCAGTAACAGAGCTGGGTCTAGAGCCTAGGTCCCTGTACACTTTCCATGTATTATGGCTGGCTCTCTTGACCTATTATGACCCTTAACTCTTTGCAGGGCTGGAAGAAAGGAGGGTGTAGACGGGGTAGATGCCAGGTGGGGGCAGTGTTGGGGACAATGGTCAGTTCCTCCTCTGAGCTAGCTTGTGGGAAGGACAAACCCTTCATCTGGGCTGGGCCAGCTCCAGTTTTCTGAATTAGCCCTTTGGCATTTGCCAAATGCAATGACAAGGCATCAGGTGATGGACCTGTTTCTGCTCATTGCCCATGGGAAGGGGGAAGCTTTCCAAGGGATCCAGCTCAGCATATAGCTGCTCTGAGCCTTTCTCTCTAGAGAGAGTGGAGGGCACTGTCATGGGAATGAAGCTATGTTTTTGTGCAGGGCAATAAGGAAGACTTTGGGCTTTTGGGGCCTGACAGACCCAGTTTCGAATGCAGTGCCACTGGTTGTGTGACCTTGGACAGATGTCTTCGTCTGTCTGAGCCTCAGTTTCTTCATTTGTCAAATGGAAGTAATAGTCCCTGTTTTAGGTTGGTAGTTTTGATGAACCAACATTTATGCATTGGAGCGGCACCTTACTCAGGCAAGGTGAAAATTGAACATTGTCAAAACTATCCTTGACTGCTATTGCACCAGATGAATCAGTTGACTTGCAATTAGGGGTCACTGTACAAAACAAAACTGATATCTTTATATTCTAGAATCATCTTCAATACAGTAGGAAACACATAAAGTCATTAAGAAACCAAAGGCCAAATAAGAAGAGATTTTGGTCTTTTGCTGACTCTGTCTCTAGAGTGGTTACTGAATAGAGTGAGACACAGCTGCCCACACTAGTTAAATTCTCACTCTGTAGCATGCATCAGTTGAAATATATTAAGTTAAATATGTGTATGGTGGCCACTGAATTATATCTGAATGGTTAAAGGGAAATTTTAGGGTGTATATATGTTACAAAAATAAAAATTAAAAAATAATTTTAAAATATATGTATGATGGGATCCTACTGTTAAGTGCTTAGCATGGAGCTGGCACCTAAATGAATTTGAGCTGGTAATAATGTAGGTGGTGTTGATACTAAAAAAAATCTCCTGGTAAGGCTACTTGACAAGCCAGAACTTCTGAGACCTCTGGTTTGGTGGAGAAAACAGGTTTCTTGGTTTATTTTTGTTTTTTGGTTTTGTTCTTTTATAGGCAGGGTTACAATCTGGAGAGTTGGGTCAGATACAATACTCTCCACGAAAGACTCTGTATCTACAAGCCTGAGAACTACGGAGTTTGCATCTACTTCAAACACTTCATCCCCTACATCAGCTCCAGCTAACAAGAGACACACAGGCTCTGCAGCTCCATTTAGCACCTCATCAACAACCATGATGACATCACTGTCTGGCCTCCCACAGGGTCCAACATCTGCTATTACTCCAACTACATCACAAGCCAGCAGCATTACTGGGTCCACTGAGCAGACAGCACAAGTAGGTGGGAATCAGGGAGAGGAATCAAAAACAACCATCCCCATACCTTCCAAAGGCACAATTCTGTCAACTTCCATGGCAACTTCTATATTGAAGGACCGGGAAGGCACACCCAGAACCACAGCCTCATCCAGCATGGCCACTTCAGCTGAACCCCAAAAGAAAGCCAGAGAGCTTCGACTACTGCCCCAGCACCATCAAATGTAGTCAAAGGAATGGAACCAGCAGTGTCCACCGACGATGAGAAGCCAGCCACAACTACAGCCCCAACAACAATGAACACAACCAATGATGTGAAAGAATCTTCATCCATCCCAGTTATCCGCGCCACGTCGCTAACCATGACCATGCTTGGAACAACTCTTCTTGGGACAACCGTGCCTGAGACCCAGGAAGGGGAAAGTTCCAATGCACTCCCACTCCCAACAACAGTCTTTGCTGGGAGGGACATGAATTCCTCAGCCCTCACAATGAGAACATTGTCTGCAACACATCACAACACAGTCTCACAGACACCTTCCAGTTCAGTGGATTCAGCCTCCAGTGCTGGCACTGCTACAGGCCAGTTGCCTGAGACAACAGCTGCTCATCCAGCAACCCTTTGCCCCAGCTCCTTGAGGACAACAAAATCCTCTGCTATGTCTGGGGCCAGTCAGGCTCCCCCAAAACACCCCCAGAGTAGTAGTGTCAGAGCCTGTGCTTTGGATGAGTATCCAACAAGTAGGGGGGGTTGTGTGTGTAATGAGAGCTACTATGCCCATTCAGGTAAGTCTGAGGACCTCACGTGAGTAAAGCCAAAGAAGAGGTGTGGGGTAGGGTGGACATGATAACTCCAGCAGTCCTGGGCAGAAGGCCCAGAGGAACATCGTGTCCAAAGAATATGGAGAGATTCCACATGGTTTGGTCAGATGGCATCTGAAGAGTCCATCTGGGTAGAGGTGATTTCTGGTGGAAGGATATGTAGCTGGGCATATGAGGTAAAATGGACAATCTGTCAGTCCCCAGCCCCCAGGACTCCAGCCATTGGCCAGAGATTAAGCCTTCCTGAGAGAGGGAGCTGTTGATCCACCAAAGATCAGGAATATAGACCCAGCAGAGGCCTGGAGGGCTAGGCAGGGAAACTGAGGCAAAAGTCTTGTTGCTGGAGCAAGGCCAATGTGGCAGATACTGCTGAGTTTACAAGCTTCCCCAGGCAGTACAACAAACTCCCAGACCCACCCTATGGCAAGGCTGAAGCTGGGTTCTAGGCACTGAAAAAGGTGGTATCCCCCAATATATGTCATTCACAGTCAAAAAACTCCTACCCCAAAAACATTTAAGTTTAACGCAATTCTGATTTTCCCCAAAAGATTACTCTCTCTTTTTTTCAAATACAAATTCCTTCAAAGAGCCTTTCTTTGGCATTCTTGCTTTGCTGGCCTGTATTGGGTAATACACCCTTGGGATTAAGTTTCTATTATTCAAAACTAGGCTTAATTTATAGACCAGTATTTTTTTAAATACAGTTTTATTGCAATATATTCACATACCCTACAATCATTCACAGTGTACAATCCACAGTTGTGCATTCATCACCAGAATCAACTTTTGAACATTTTTCTTACTCCCCCCCAAAAAGACAATTAAAAAAATATAAAAGTAAAAGTAAAAAAGAGAACACCCCAAACATTCCATTGCCCCCATGAAACTATTTTCCATTTAGTTTTCATCCCCATTTTTCTACTCATCTGTCCATACACTGGACAAAGGGAATGTGAACCACAAGGTTTTTATAATCACACAGTTACACCATGTAAGCTACATAGTTATGCAATCGTATAGACCAGTATTTTCCAAAATGAATTTTACAGGACATGACTACTGCAGGATTTCAATAGGCATTGCACTAAATAAAGGTTCTATTGTTGAATATATTTGGGAAATGCAGGACCTCAGGACTTTTCAGAGCCTTTAATATTCCACTGTCCATTGTTACTGCCTTAGAGCAGATAATAGCATGCATTTTCCAAGCATATCTGTCCCCAGAATCCTCATTCTAAGAAATATTTTTGCAGCACCTTGTTATACCCTGTTGCAGAGGAGGGAAGTTCATAGAAAGCTGAGCTGGGCTGGGTGAAGTAGAAGTGATCGACCCATTCTCAGTCAAATTCCAGAGTCCTGGCCCCTTTAGAGAGTGGTGGCCTTATGAATACTCTCTTGGTGAGACAAGGTTCATGTGCCGACTTACACAATGCTGCAAGTGTCCCTCCACAGAACATATAAAGTCTGCGTATTTTCATCCACTGGGAATGAAACAGCTTTTCTTTTTCTGTTAATTCCACCCCCCACCCACCCTGACTACTGTGGGTAAGAACATGGACTCTGCAAGACAGACGGCCTGGGTTTGAACTATGCCTCATTTTCTTCTGCTGGGGATAATAAGAGTACATTTACCTTATGGTGTTAACTAGTGTTAGCTATTGTTAATAGCATGACTCTTTGGCATTCTATCACAACAGCTGGAAGTTATGTGATGGACTTAACACCCCTACCCCCACCCTCACTTCCCCACACACATTGGTACAAAGCACCTGCTCTTAAATTGAAGCCCATCACTCTGACCAAAAGTACCTGTCAAGATAGAAACACTGAGCATTAAAATAAAAGAAAAAAAAAAGGAAAAAAATCTATAAATTCAAATAAAACAAGTCCAGAAATGTTTTACACTCATATTTCCATTAAGTATTACTTTTTAGTTAAGAATTTTTAAGCGGTTTATCCCAAATTCAACAAAGTATGGAGAGAGCAGGTGCGGAAATTAAGAAAAGGTTAAGCATTAAATACATACATACATAGAAAACACATAACTAAACAAAATGTGTTAGCTCCTGAAACTAAGAAATCCTGAAGAGAACCTGGAGGCTGGGACCCCTCACTGCTCTCAAAGGCTCCCCTTCCTCCCTTCCCTCAACGCAATGTCTTCAATGAGTTTAGACTTTTACAAGACAAGACAGCTATTGACTGTATTCGGTTTAGGCCCCTCAAAACCCCCAAGGGCCAGGGTACCTGCTTGGAATGGGAGGAATAAGAAAATCACTGAGAACAAAACAAATTAATATCTCAGAAAATAATCTTGCGAGACAAAACAGAAACCAACCAGGCAAGCTAAGAGAAAACAGGAGAATTTATTTAAGGCTGAGAGTGTCTGGTAGAGGCCAAGGACAGGCTCCCCTGGGACGGGAACCAAGAACTAGGAATCTAGCAGGAACAAGGAGTCCCTTGCTCTCTCTCAACCTGTCTTCTCCCCCTGCCCCCAGCCCAGTTCCTCTCTCCGAGGCCTTCTCTGCCCTTTAGTCCACTTGGCAGAAGACGGCTGCCTGATGGCTCTTGAGGCTTTATACTGACTCCTTTTAGACCTAATTACCAGCAAGGGGATTCTGAGTTGACCTGCTAACGCCAGGGGATCCCATAGTGCAAACATGGCTGGGAGGGTCTCACCTCCTGTGGAGGAGAGTCATTGTTTCAGTTTGTCTTTGTGGGCTGGGCTAATAGATTACAGATTACAGACAGATAATAGATTACAGATTGGAACTAGCACTCCCTTCCCCTGACGTCCTCCCAGGAGTCTCAGGAGGCCCTGCCTTGGCTCTTGTCCTCCTGCAGAGCTGTCTGGGGAGATGGTGATGCTGCACTGCCGACCCAGGAAATTGAGGTGGTCCTGGGCAGCTGCTTCCTGAAGACTCACCACTGGATCCCGAGGGACGACGCCTTCTCTGGATGCCCCAGTGTCAGCAAGACAGAGCAGGGCCGCCGTGGTCAGGCCTTTGTGGTGAAGAAGGAGGGATCCTGTGGTGTCCGCCTCTCTGTAAACTGGGAAGGGCCTTCTGATGGAAAGGGGGATGGTGGGGTGGGTGGGGAGGGAAGGACTGGGTACAATTCACGCCTTTTATTTCCTTTTGACTGAGGAGTTCTCCAGAATGGAGTCAGGTCTTAACCATCAGACCTATCTTTTTGAGGGAAAAGACTGTGTTGTCCCCCATCAGACTGGTTAAGTCTTATAGGTGGTGCCATGTTTCATGGATTGGGACAGTGTCAGCCAACCATTGTCAGTTATTATAGGAACCCTTTAACAACAACCATGACCATAGTCAGTATTTATTAACTTCTTACCATGTGCCATGTGCTCCACACAAGCCAAGTCCTTTTTACTTACTTTATCTCATTAAATCTTCACAATAATCCTGTGAAGTTCCCATTTTACAGAGGAGACATCTAAGGCTCAGAGAAATTGAGGGACTTGCCTGTCATACAGCTAGTTAGTAAGACGTGATTTGTGCTCCTAACTGCTCACCAGTGCTCCACCTCCTTTCTTTGGAAGGGATCTTACAGAAAAGCTGAATATAAGAACAAATATATAAAAGCAGAGCAGCTCTGATGAATGGAGGAGGAGGAAGAGGACCCTGCTGGGACTCCCCGGGCTCAATCTGAAAAATCAGAGGTTGTCCTAAAGAGGTGATGTTGTTCCTCTAGTTGTCTGGGGCCGTTATCTCTAGTCCTGCCACCCAGAGATTCACCGGGTCTCTTGCTTGGGTTACAGGAGAGTTGGCAGTTTCAAAATGAAACAGTGAAGACCACAGCTATACATCTAAAACTCACTATCCGGTATTCCTTTTTAATTGACTACTTTATTTACAATGGCAGAACAAATTGTTTCAATTCTTAAAGAAAAAAAAAAAATCTCATAAACAACATCAGAATCTTGAGATAGGGACCAGGTCTTGGCATTTTAAACAAGTACCCCAGTGATTCTTTAATTATTATTTTTCCAAGGGATTCTAAAATGCACACCAAAGTTTGAGAACCACTGGCATAGAGGTTAAGAATATGGGCACTGGAGCCAGAGATTTTGAACTGTGGCTCTGTTGCTTGCTTTGGACAAGTCTTTTAACTTTTCTAAGCTTCATTTTGCTCTGTGGTCAAGCTACAGTGCCTGGCATACAGTCCAGGCTCAGTAAATATCAGCCATAATTATTTTTATTTAAATAAACAACAGCAGCAATATAAACCTATTCCTCATACTTACAGCCAACGAGGATGGGAGGTGTTTTCTCTGGAGGTCTGAGGGTAAGGGCACCTGCCTGTCTTTTCTAGACCAATGGCAGCCATGCCCTGTACTCTCTGGAGGTGCAGCTCCTGCAGGTTTCCCCTAGCCCCATTGCTACTGACTCCAGGACGATCCACTTCAGCTGCACGTACCCCCTGATGGTGAATGTCAGCCAGACCCACCCCCAGCCAGTGGTCTCCTTCCTGTGAGTTCTGCCCTGTCAGCTCCCTCTCCAGCTGGGCCCTCACAAGGCTCCCAAGTTCTCACTGCTACCTCTAATCCAGGCCAAAGGAACCAGTGCCCTCAGGATGAGGCTGTTGATTTGGCTCCCAATATCCATCCACCAAAAATAGGCACCTCTTAGGTGGAGACTCAAAGCATTAGTGGAAAAGGGACTGCTATGAAGCAATGCATTATGGGTTGCTTATGTAAATTACTGTGGGGTAGGATGGTTTCAAAGGTCTAGGTCTGGGGATCTATGAGGTGACCCCCCACTCTTAAGAAAGTCCAAGAGGGAGACAGCTACTAGTGCTCAGTGACCTTGGGTTCGAGGCAGAAGGTGAGTGAGTGCTCCTCCCTCTGGGGTTTAGTGGTGAGGGTCTCACTCCTGTCCCTCTCCAGATATAGCACCATCCACGTGCCAGGCACTGGGGACACCATTGTTACCCTGGGCATCTTCACGGACCCTCAGCTCTCGTCTCCGCTTGAGAACAAAAGAGCTCCCCTTAGCATGCCGCTCTATGTGGTCCTCAGAGCCACAAGCAGCAATCCAGACAGATTTGCCCTGGTGGTCAATGAGGTCTTTCTCAGCTCTGACATTTCCCAGATGGATGCTGTTAAGACCACCTACCACTTTGTAAACAAGAGGTAAGTGTCTATCAGGCCCAGGTAACCTCCTGCCAATGCCAGGCAGCCCCCTGGACCATGGCTTATGCTGGGTATTGTCTCAAGAGCACAGGTCCTGACACTTTACTGTATTAAGTGCTGGGTGAATTTTTGTTGAATGAATGCAAGTGTCATTATCATTCCCATTTTGTAGATGAGTGAACTAAGGCTCAGGGAGATTAACTCCTGCCCCAGGTCTCCCAGCCTTTGATTCTTTCCTCAAACAATTATTGAGGACCTACGGTGATGAAAGTAAAGAACAAAAACAAAACTAGCATTTCAGAGTGGCTGTACATTGTTATACATTCAACATGCATTACATTTAATAGCTAATACTGACACAGCATTTACTCCATGCCAGGCAATTTGAATCACTTCACATATATGAACTCATTTAAGCCTCACCCCACATGGTATGAGATAGTTATATTTTTTGTTTCCATTTTATAGATGGAGAAACTGAGGTTCATTTCACATAGTTGGAAAGTGGCAGATCTTGCAAGGCTCTGGGGGATGGAGATAAATAGAGCCAAGACCCTGCCCTCAACAGCTCATGGCCATGGGAAGGAGCTGGGTCTCCTAACATCTCTGTCATATTTCCTTACTATTAACAGCAACAAGTCTTTACAGGGAACAGTGAAACATACATTACCTCATTTATTCCTCAAAACAACTCTAGGAAGTATTATTTGCCTTACTTTACAGATGAGGGGACTAGGGAGGGCTCAGAGAGTTTAGGTGATTTTCCCAAGAATGCACTGCTGCTCTCTTTATGCCCCAGAGCCGGGGTTCTGAAACACCACCCCCAAATCTGTCCTAGCATGTAATTGCTCCTTTGTCAGGAGGAAAGAGTACCTAGTCATTAAGGGGATGGGCGCGGGAGCCAGGCTTCTACCTGCAGACGCTCCAGCAACCCCCTTCACTTCTCTGAGCCTCAGTTTCCTCATTTGTTAAAAAAAAACAAAAAGACACAAGTATTGCACTCGTTAGTGTGAGGATGAAATGAGGTATTCCTTGTAAAGTTCTCAGCAGGACAGGTAAGGGGGGGAATCGGTGTTTGTCCACTCACACCTCCCTCTCACCCCCCAAACCGAGGCTCTGAAGCTGTCGGTGACGCTGCCTCTCCCCACAGCTGCCCAGTCAGCCACCGGCTGCTCGAGGGCCTGCGGGGCAACGGGGCCTCTCTGGAGGTGACGCTGGCCTTCAAACTGTTCTGCTTCCTGACCAGCGATACGCTCTACCTGCAAGGCCGGGTGACCCTGTGTGACAAGCAGGAGCGGCGCCTGTGCCAACCGGTGAGAGGTGGGGGGCGCTTCCGAGCACCGCGGCAGCCTCCGCGCGCCAGGCAGCTCCGCTTGGCCCGCTGCGGCGCGGGAGTCCTGGCAGAGCCTACATCTCGGGGGCGGGGCTAAGGAGGGGCCTGGAGGACTGCGGTGCCGAGGATTGGCCTATCCTCCTGAGGGCGGGGTTAGGGGCGGGATTGGTGGAGCGAGGGGCCTGTGGCATGACCTATAGGGCGAGACGAGAGGCGGGGCAATCTGGGGTTTGGGGCAAAGTCCCACCCCGGTCGGGGTTGGGGTTGGGGGTTGGGGTTGGGGTGGACGGGCCTCGCTCTCCTGCTTCTGTCGCCCACAGTCTTGTAGTCGGAAGAGCACCCCGGGGAGGAATCGAGCGTGGGAGATCCGAGTGCGGGAGAGCCTAGAGGGTGGCGACGGCTGGTTGGTGTTTGGACCCATCCGAATAAGCGGTAACTGGACCATTTGGGGGCTCCCTGACTCCTCTCCCACTCTCACCCTTTTTGTCATAGCAGATACTCTTCTCTTACTCTGTTTGTCCCTCAGGCCAGCCTTCTTCTGTAACTCTTGCTGGTCTAGAACACCCTTTCCCTTCTTTCTGGTCCATAACTGTCCTCCAAGGCTCTGACCCTAGCAAGAAAACCCATCTTCTTAGTAACTCCACTCTTATTATGGGCAGAAGGTTCATCCCCACCCCTTCTGAGTTCAGCTTCAACAACGCAGGCCAGAACCTTTGCCCAAATAGTGGGAGAATGTTGGCCTTTTCCCATCAGGATGGCACCTCAGTCTCAATCTTTCTTTGTGGTTTCAGAATCCAATGCTTCCAGCAGCAGGAGCCCAGCAGGTCAGTACAGAGGGACTGCTGTGGTGAAGTTCTGATGGTTGCACCGGGGTCTGGGAGAAGAGTGGTCTTGAGTCTTGACTCTGTTCAACTCTGTAATCTGGGAGAAGTCACTGTTTCTCTGAGCCTCAGTTTCTTCAACAGTACATGGCAGAGTTGTCATGGTGGGGCTGTTGATAATCATAGTTAGATTTTGATCCCTCATCAGAAGCTATCCAGAACCTGTCCAGAACCTATCCAGAAATAATTTAGAGTAGGGGTTGAAAATTCAAGATGCCTACAGTTAGTTCCACCAAGTGAGGTGGACCCAGTGGGGTCCATGTTGAACTGGAAGTGCAGTTAAGGGGGCAGCCACCACTCAGCTCCAGCTGATTTGTTGTCTTTTGGGAATTTTGATCGAACACGCTAGATCTGATTTTCCAAGAGAAACTAGAAATTCAGATCTTCCAATGTTGACAACAAATTTAAATAGAAACAAACATACACTGTTCAAGCCAAACTATCTCTGTAGGCTAGATGCACCCTACATGTCACCAGTCTGCAACCTCTGGTTTGGTGACAGTGTAAATTCAAGTTCTAGAACTTAGAGTCAGGGCTGCTGCTTTACACAACTCTAGGAGGTGCTGTTGATATGATATCTGTAGGAAAGGAGCCCCTTAGAACTGCACAATGCATAATAGGACAAGGCATAACCTAGGTTACTATATGTACAAGGCAGCCCTGTTCAGGGTAAGAATTCAAATCTTTATAAGCTATACATGCTTTTTCCTTCCCACTCCCTTTCCCTGGCTTCAGTCACCCCCAAATTCATAGCCCAACCCAGGTGAAGTAGTTGGCTCTGGTTTCTTGGTGGAAAACCCCCACAATTAGGGACCAGAAAAGCTTGGGGGGAGGGGGCTCTCTGGGCTTTCCTGAGCAGAACTTGTCACAGCCCAACCTTAGGCTCTCCTAAAACAATAACTGCCTTTTATCAATGTGCCTGACACTGTTTTAAGCACTTTACATGGAGTAACTCATTCAGTCCTCACAAGAATCTTGCAAGTTAGCACCAATGTTTACCCTCATTATATAGATGAGGAACTAAGACTCAGCTGTCAAAGGAACCCTTTTGGGAAGATGCTTCCTTTGCATGAGGATGGTGCCCAATCAGGTTCCCTCTGAGTTGCATTCCCAGCAGGGGATCAAATCTAGCACGGTGTTTAAGACCTTGAACTTCAGCCCTGTCACTTCCTGATATTGCAACTTTGGGAGATTTACATACCCTGTGTCTCTCTGTCCTTAAGATATTGATATAATACCTGTCTTAAAGTTGCCTGGACTTAAACAAGACATGTAAAACATTTAGCATAGAGCTTAACAGGTAGTATTGGGCTGAACCAAATGAAATTGCCATTTTTGTAGGTAAGAATTGGCAGAATAGGCAGTTTCACATGATTCAGCCTAATACGCAATCAGTGAGAGGACTGGTCAGGGTGCAGCATATAGCTAGGATGGTGTTTGTCTTTTTGTGTTGGTGTTTGATCCCCATGATTCAGGGATTTTCAGTCTTGACCTCACAAGGCCAGAGAAACAAGTTCAAATATTCATCATAGGAGTCAGCCAGCATCTAGGCTCCTGAACAGTTTCTTCACTATTAGACTCCCTTCCCAATCTCCTTGAGGGAAAGGCCTGTGCCCTTCATCCCTGTGTCCCTTTACCTCCAGTCTAACGTAGGGCCTGGTAGTCAGTCAGTCTCAGGAAAGCTTTGTTGAAAGAATAAATGAATGGATTGCTAGATAATCCCCCAAAGTAGAGTAACCAAGCTTAAAAACCAATTTCCACAGCACAGAGTTTCCCATGCTGTCAAAGCTGCCTAATTCTGTTTTATAATCATTTATTTCCTGCAGGAGCCTGGATGGCCATCTTTCTCCTGTTGGTGACAGGCTGGATGCTGGGATAAAGTCCTGCTCAGATGCTGGGATAAAGTCCTCTAGTTTAGTAGCCCAAAGCAAGGGGTGGGGGTGGGTGGGGGTGGGTGGTGGTGGTGGAGGAAGACTTGAGGTAAAGGCAAGTAGTCTATTCTCTAATGAGGAACCAGAGAGGTTGGGAGTGAAGATGGGATGGACGGTGTGACCCAACTAAGGAGTGGTGACTGCTGAGCCTCTGGCTGCGCTTCCTTATTCCACCTTCTCTTTCCACCTCTGGAACTCAGCTCTGTTGATTCCATGGGGAAGACTGGGCTGCTCATTGGGTGGGAGGGGCCAGAAGGTATGGCCAATAAACAGCAGGAAATTCTGCTACTTTATGTCTGACTCCTTTTCTGTGTAATCTGACCATAAAGCTTCAGCACTCCGGGTGGACAAGGCTGAAGGATAGGGGTAGGGGTGAGATATTACTTTATTCTCTACGGGCCCCAGTTTCTCTGTATGTAAAATGAAAGTTTCACCAGGTGATCTCTGCTTCACATGGGGACTCTGAGACTCTCATTTCTGATACTGAACAAAAGTGGGGTTCTGTGCCTGATGCGCCTAACAGCCAATCCATGACACTGGGTTTTCAAAGAGAGAAAGAGTTTAATGCTATGTGTGAAGCAGGGGATCATATGACCTATTAACCCCCAAATTTGTCTCCCTGAGTCTAAGGAGTTCAGGGTTTTTATGGATTCAAGCAAGAGGAGATGGAGTTGTTATCATTACAATATCAAATATAAAACAGGACTAAGACTAGGCTAAAGAATGACCATTACAACACTAAGTATACACAGGGCTGAGACTAATTGAGTTTCAGCAATTTCAGGTATTAACTTTTGGCTATTTTACAAATTAGAAAGAAAAAATATCCATATAATGATTCAGTAATCAATCATTTTCTAATTCTTAATTTCTCAGTTACAATTCCAGGGAGAGTTCCTGGGCCTTGGCCAGGGGGCCCTAAGTCTTCTTTCCTCTTCTACAGAATGGACAAGGGTTATTTCATTTCAGAATTAGTGTTAAATGTATCCATATAATATTATCCAAATCTTCTTCCTCTTCCCCTTTCTTATTTCTGATCTCATATTAGCTCCCCTTCCTAGTAGAGGGTGGATGCAAGCAAGAGTGTCTGTTCTACTATTATTTATTCTTTCAAATATAGGTTGGAATCTACTATGTGCCAGGTCCTGTGTTAGGCCTTGGGGATTTACCAGCACACAAGACACAGTTCTTGATCCCACAGAGAGGACAGTGGAATGGAAGGAATGGGTGGTGGGAACTAGAAAGCAGAACAGGCTTTGTAAGTTGGCAGAAGTGGTGCCTTCCTGTGGGGTGCAATTTCACAAAATTACAGAAAGCCTTGTGCCTTTTTAATGCCTTTCCTTCCCAGATCAAAGATTCATTCCTTTGGCCGATGGCTTTGTCCCTCCTTTTAAACACTTTTGCTTCAAGTACACGCTAATGCAAATGAACTTAACAGTCTGCTTTTCTGGGACCAATTTTGGATAGGGAGGCAAAATTGATCCCTTATACTTCAACCTGAATCCTGTTCAAGTCCTGACCCCAGCCAAGCCCTAACGCTGACAAACCAGTGACCCAGGCCTCACCCTAAGCTGGTCACAACCCTGCTTCAGGTGGGAGTACTGATGGTGGGGGGATGAGAAAGGGGTAGGGCAGGTTGGGTGGGATTCCTGAATGATTTGCACTGGCTCACTCGAATTCCCCCTGCCAACTACCCCTGGCCAGGGTGAGCATGGCTCCGCCTAGAGGAAAGATCCCGCAAGGCGCGAGGAGAGACTACGAGGGGCGGAAGGGTCATGCGCAGAGAAAGTCGACCGGCTCTCCGCGCCGAGGGCGGCGCGCAGGGGCGGGAGGCCGGTGCGGCTCGACTCCTGATTGGCCGCAAGCGGAAAGAAAGGGGCGGAGTCAGAGCGGCGCGCGGCCTGGCGGGTGTGTAACGGCCGTTAGGCGAACTGAGGGATCGACCCGTTGCCGTTGGCAGACGTAGTGCCCGTGGTTGGTGTCCCTGAATGAGGGACTTCGCTGCCCACTTTCGACCCACGTAAGTTCTTCTCTCCTCTGGGACCCCGTCGGATGACCCTGCCCCTCCTTCTGCAGCCCCGACGAAGCCACAGACACGGGACCTACTTGTGTGGAGGGCCGAGAGAGTCAAGCGCATGCGCAGAGCGACTAACTTGAACCACCCCTCTCCCCTCCACCCCACCGTTTCTTATCACCTCTGCTTCCTAAAATAATGCGCTGCACACACCTTCCCTCGTGTCCCGGTCGCCTCCCCTTCCTCATTAGCTTTCTTTTCCTCCTCTGCCATTCATTCCACAGAAATTGCTTTACCTATGTGCTAAGCCCTGTGCCAGTCGCCAGGGAAACAACCGGAAGCACGTTTCTTTGCCCTCAGGGAGCGTTTAGTCCAGGGAGGATAGTAGATGTTAAGCGAGTAATTACTCAGCTCTGCGTAATTGTAGGGTGGAGAAATAGGGAGATCACAAAACTAATCTGAGAGGTCAGGGAGTCCTCCCTGAGGAAGTTTGAGCTGAGATTTGGAGAATGAAAGAGAATCAAGTTTGGCGGCGAGTTTGCCCCAGGGGACATTTGGCGATGTCTGGAGACATTTTTGGTTGTCACAGCTGGGGGGAAGGGGTGTTGCTACTGGCATCTAGTGGGTAAAGGCCAGGGATGCTGGTAAACATCCTACAGTGCACAACACAGTCCCTACAGCTGTCGGAATTATCCCTCCAAAATGTCAGTACAGCCGCCATTGAGAAACCCTGCTCTAGACAAGGAGGAGCTGGTGCTTTGGATGATCTGAAGGGATAGTAATTAAAGCTGATTTGTTCAGTAGAGTGTGTTCAGCACGTCCCTACAACAAACTAGGAGGATCAGAACAACATTTGCCTTCTAATCCAGTGTATTTTCATCACTTGGCAGAGAGCCAGACACATAGTAGGCTCTCAGGAAATTTTGGTTGCTTAATTGAATACTATGTGCTAGGTAGGGAGGAATGGCTTTCCAAGGATGATTAATAGAACCATGTTCTTAGGCTATGTTTTATAACGGTCTGGTGGTTTTGTATGTCTCAGTACTAGTTCTTTATAAAGGCAAATTTCTTGGTAAGGATTTGCCACCTTTTTCTTGCCCTGGTTTAATGAATGGTTGAGGCCATGAAAACTGTGATGGTGTGAGATTCTTAATGTGGCTCTCACCTTTCTGTGTCTCCTTTCAAATCCTCTCCTGTCTTCATGTGGTTCAGCAGTTGACAAGTGTGCTGTTCCTCACCAAGACTGTGATTCCTCAAGGGTTGAAATACTTGTAATAGTCAAAATCTAATTCTTGGGTAGCAACTTGGGAAATAGAGCCTAGGTGGTGACCAAGGGCAAAGTGAAGAAATTATACAAGCTGTCCCTGCTCCTAACTGCTTTGAGAAAGAATATTTGAAGAAATAATGGCTGAAAATGTTCCAATTTTAATGAAAGACATGAATATACACATCCACACTACTTTGGAAATTGCAGCTCTGAGTAGGTCTGAGGCAGAAACTCCAACTTGTGGTACCTTAATAACTTCCTTTATTACTCTTCCTGTGTTTTGTCACATACAGAAAGAATGGGGGATGGATGCATAGCATTTGAAGCCTCTAATTATCTGTGCAACCTTCAACTCTTAATCTTTATTTTCGAATCCATAGAATGAAGATAATAATAGTGACTACCTCAATATTTAAAGCTCTTAGAGCATTAAGCATGAGACATGATACCTATCAAGTGTTTAGTACAGTGCATGATGGATAGTAAATACTGAATACATGTTAGGTTTGTTGAACAAATGAATATTTCGGTAGTTTAAAGTGCTTTAAAGATAGAAGCCATCAGTCTTGGGTGCTTTTTATTTCTCTGCCTCCGTCACTCCTGCCTTTATTGACTATTTGATTATTCATATTGCTTCTTCAACATTCATTTCTCTCACCTTTATCCCAGGAAATCTCTGTCTCCTTTAAATAGTTCTAAAAATTTCCACAGTGGCCCTTTTATTTCTAAACCTAGTAGGGAAAAGTCAAGAGTGATTTATTCTGGGTTGTTTTACTCCTTAAGGAGTTCTCATTTTTTTTGTAAATTGAGATATGATTCACGTACCATAATGTTCACCCTTTAAAAGTGTACAATTAAGTGGTTCTTAGTATATTCACAAGGCTGTACAACCATCACCACCATCTAATTCCAGAACATTTTGATCAACCCAAAAAGAAACCCCCACCTCTGTAACCAACCCCCCTACCCCCAGCCCCTCAGTACCACTAATGTACTTTCCCTCTCTATGGAGTTGCCTGTTCTGGACATTTCGTATAAATTGAATCATCCGATGTGTGGTCTTTTGTGTTTGGCTTCTTTCACTTAGCATGATGATTTCAAGATTCATCCATGTTGTGTGTATCAGTACTTTATTCCTTTTTATTGCTGAATAATATTCCATTATATGCATATACCACATTTTATCATTCATCAGTTGATGGACATTTGGGTTGTTTCCACTTTGGGGCTATTATAAATAATGCTGCTATGAACATTCATATACAAGTTTTTGTGTGGACATAGTTTTTTTTTTTTTCTCCCTGAGTATATATTTAGGAGTGGAATTGCTGGGTCATAGGATAACTCTTTGTTTAACTGGAAGTCTTCCTTTTGTTACCGTATTTTCAACTCATCTGAATGTAGAAGGGTCTCAGAATCCAGTAGGTCTACCATGTTGTTATCCTTTAAAGAAAGAAGTGCAGAAAAGGATTTTGATATTGACAGGAAAGGAGACACTAGTAGATAATCTAATCTTTCTTTGTCACCATTAGCACAGTGAATGATATTAGCCATAAATTAAAAGTTTTTATTACTGTACAAATCTTCTGTCACCTGAAATATGAAGAACTGAGGTATCAGAATGGTATCATTTCTGTCATAGATGCCTTGAATTAGTGAGGGTTTGGATTGTACAAACTTCTCAAAGTACATTAAAGTAGAAATTAATAGCCCTTCTCTTTTTAATCCCAGAGCTGAATTTTACTTCTAAGAATTGTGTTCTGTAGACAGAGTTTGTCTCAAACTCTTTTGGGGCTCTTAAAAATTATAAGTTTCTAGATTCTGTTTTCTTTATCTTCAAGGGATGGTACTGTGCTACTCTTTGTTACATACTGCTAAGAAATAAAAATAAAAGTATTAATTAAGCATTTAATGTAGTGTCAGACACTGTAAGTGAATTCTAAATGAAGTAACAGGAATAGGTCCTCTTTTTATCCTCACTGTTGTATGAAGAAACTGAGGCACAGAGATAATTAAGAAATTTGCCCAGGGTTATGCAGCTGATAGATTGCTGAGCCAGTCTTCGAACCTCAGCAGTTAGATCGAGAGTCCATGTTCTTTATCAGTACCATATACTGCCTCTCAAGTAAAATGTATGATTATTATTGCTTGCTGTTATTCATTATAATTGTCTTGTTTACACAGATGGTAACTAGACTCCTGTTGAATTAGAACAAATATTGAATGTTTTAAGGGGTGAGGGAAATGGGAAGAAAACCTCATGTTTCCATTGAGGATTGGGGTTCTACTTATGACCAAGAATTCTGTCCATCTCTGTGGATGTCATATCATATGACTCATACTGGAGGAATCAGGGAATTTTATGTTAATTATAATTGAAACTGTAATACCTCACTGTTAGTTTGGTTCATTAAGTCTCTCTCCTGCCACCCGCACCCCAACCCTATTGCTAAGAAGATCCTTGGCAAAGATTTCTTAATTAAAAGTAATGTTATTTTAAAGTTTTTAAACAATTGTAAGGGTTCTAGAACCATATGACATCAATATTGGGAATCTCTCTTTTGTTCTAGGTTTGCTCTACTTGCTTTAGAAAAAGAAGTAGAGTGAAGTATAGTGAGTTGCTTTGCCTAAAAAATATCCTTAGGAGTAAAATGTGGAAGAATATTTGAATAATCTGTGTGGTTTTGACAGTTTGAATTGAATGAGAACTGAATTACAGGGAATTAAAAGATACTGACATGATTTGATCGATTTTTCCTTCATTTTACAGTTGGCTCAGATAACTGTGATGGCTATGCAGGAGAAATACCCAAGTGAGAGGATGTGCCAGGCCAGTTCACCAAGTGAGTAGTCAAAGTTTTCTGGGTTAAATTCTGACCCCTGCTCTATTTAATTTTCTTTAAGGGAAATACTGAGCAAACAAGCATTCACTGAAATGCAGGTACTGAAAAATAGTGGTTGAAACACCAAGAAAATAGTAGCTAGTTATAAGGGACACAGGACCACCACAATGACATAGGGCAACATTGAATAGGAAAACAGGTCTCCCTGGGAACAAATATTTGTCTCTGGTCCTACATGGCTTCCAGCAAATACCATGTGATTGATTGGGAAGGGAGGATGCATAACAGATCAGAACAGACTTTGGAATATATTTCCATTTGAAATCAGAAAAACACAACATAAATTACTGTGTTCTATGTTCTCTTTGTAGTCCTCTGGGTGGGTCAGTCATCTGCTAGTCCACAAACGTCGGAATTCTTCTTGGTTGCCAACAATCTCTCTTGTGTACTAGAGAGTTGGGAATTTATCTCTAGAATGGATTGACAAGATTTTCAAACTCAGTAGATATACTGGATATATTAAATATATATATATTAGATATATAAATAAGTATAAATACACAGTAGATATTAAGTAGATGTGATATGTTTCAAATAGGAAAGTAGCATTGTATACATGAAATAAAGGGAATACATGAAGAAAAGCGTTCACTTTATTTAACTAAGGATCTGTTTTAATTGAAATTTAAAATTTCACAGTGTTTTAGTTATGGTAGATATTTGTTGTGCTGGGCACATTGCCTTGCATGTAATAGGCACTTGATAAGTATTTGTTGAATCAATTCGGCATCACTCAGCAAATGTTTATTGAACATCTGCTTTGTGCCTGGCACTGACTGGGGTCTAGATTACACAGTTTCTTATGACAATTATGTGCATAATGCAAGTTGTTTGAAGTTCCTTATAAACCTCACTGCCTTTCTGATGGCTTTGTTTTTTCTTCAGTAGTCTCTCATTCAGATTAATAATGGTCTTAATAATTGATAAGGATGCTGCTGATAGGACATATGACAAAACACAAAATTTCAGCTTTCAAACTTAAATTGTGAAATAAGCATAAGTCTGTATAAATATGCCAAAACGTGTTTTTATTTTAGTAAATATTTCTTTATAGAATTGGGGTATGGAATGGTGGATGGAAAGGTAGCAGTGGTGAAGAGTGGAAGATTAGTAGTAACAGGGAGTGGTTTGCAGTAGGAGGCCAGGACTATGGGAATAAGGCCCTCAATCAGTTTTCACTATTTCAGAAAGCCTGGCAAATTGTTCACTGACTAAGCAGATAAAACTGTAAAGACTCACCAAGAGGTCAAATTTCTGTGCTTCTGACTAGAATTACATTAGTTTAGATAACACTGGCTAATCTTATGCTAATCAGAAGTTAAGCTTGTTGGCTAATGTTTTCTATTAAGAGTTTTTACAGATTACTGCATAAATATAGACTGGACAAATTATTTCAAATCAGGCAGTCAATGGTGACTGAAAAAAAAAGAGTCCTGGGGAAAGAGGTAGGATGTTATGTTGCCCTCATTAGAAAGCAAAAGTAAGACTAGCATAAAAGGAACAAAAGTGGAAGAAAGTAGGTTCAAAAGATGGAAGAAGCACTAAATTTGGAGACCAGCATAAGGTGATTTGTGTTAAAATGTTGCTGGATTTGAGTTCCTAGGTTCTTGGCCATGCCACAAGGAAGAATTCAGTGGCACTGCACGGATAGAGCAAGCAGGTAGAAAATTTATTAAGCACACAAGAAAGAGGAACATGCGGGCACTCTCACAAGGAAAGAGAGGCAAGAGGTCCTGGCACTGTGGGGCAATCTGCTTTTATAGATTTTTGTTCCTTTTGTAATTTTTATCAACTATTTTACTACCCTACCCTTTTTCCTCCTTCCTTGATACATGATTATAGATCATTCAGGTAGGGTTGGCTGCCCCCTCCCCCTTCTTCCTCCTTTGTTGATGCTTAATCTTAGATGGCTCATTCAGGTGGGGTCAGTTGGCCCCAGGTGCTATTTATTGCTATTCTTCTCAGAGATGATCTTTCTCCTTGCCCCTTGACTGGTTCTTGGAATTTGCCTTTTGCTCATCATCCAGCCACCACCCTAATTGTAACCCTGCCTCAAAACTACATTTGCCCTCTGCTGCGGCCCAAAAGGGCTTTTGTAGCCAAAGGACTAAAGAAAGCACTGGACACATTCTGACACATGAGCCTTTATTATGGGGCTTACCTACAGGGTGGCGAAGTTGAGTCACATTGCCCTGAATTCAGGGGCTTCTCTGAATGGATTCAGGAGCTGCTCTGAATGGCAGTGAGTTCAGAGCTCAATGTGGAAATAGTCTGCACTTTGGGGGTGCTGAATAAGCTGGTTATAAGGGCTCCACATTCCAATGGGTATGAGAGCATAAGGCAGGGAGTGGGGGGGATTGATTGTAATTAACAGGGAGGAGGAGAGAGTTATAGATTATCTTGTAGATAACAGTATCTCAGAGTCTCAGGGAGGAGGTAGTTTCAGGTATAGATTACATTTAGCACCTGATATTACAAGGAGACTAGATCAAACCTTAACCGTCTTAGGTCAGGCAAACTGCTGTGTGCAGTCTTCAAGACGCTTGGGGGCCCAGGGCTCCCACACCCTCCATTAGAACAAAGAATCTATAGAACCATATTTTCTGACTTCAGCTCAGACTTTGACACTTTTAAGTTAAATGGAGGATAACTACCTGCCATTACCTTTTCCATTTTTTTAATCTTAGTTTACATGGACTATCAGATACAATTTAGAAAAAATTTGTATTATTAATTTGAATTTAATCCTTTGTCAGTATATTAGTAATTAAGTTTTTTGAGCACTTCTTACTTATCAGCCTTCAAAGAGCAAGCTAATATCCTGAATGTTTAATTAGGTTGATTGTAAATGTTCAGAAATGGATAGCACAATACTGGGTGATGATAGCGCAATACTGTAAGTGTAATTGACAAAACTGAGTGTGAGTATAGTTGAAACAGGAAGGCTAGGGTTGTGTATATCACCAACAGGAAGCTAAAGGATAAAAACAGACAGTATAACTTAGCAAAACCTACGGTGGACAATGATGGTAGTTAATTGTACAAATATAAGAGAGTTCTTACATGAACTAGAACAAATGTGCATTACTATTACAAGGTGTTAATAAAAGGGGGGTATATGTGAAAAACCGAAATTAATGCAAACTAAGGTCTGTAGTTAACAGTAATATTGTAATACTCTTTCATTCATTGTAACAAAGGCACTATACCAAAGCCAAATGTCAATAATAGGGGGCTATAAGGGATAGGGATTTTTTTTTTTCTGGAAGAAATGAGAATGTTCTCATATTGACTGTGGTGGTGAATGCATAATTATGTGATTATACCAGGAGCCGTTTATTGTACACTTAGGACAGATTGTATGCTGTGTGAATAAAATTGTTTTAAAAAAAATAAGATTGATGTCTACTATCAAGGTGTACAATACATATTTTGGGTAAATGTATTTTTGCCAGTGTAATTAAAGTATCAATAATAAAGCCTGTTAGTTGCAGTGTTTTTGCATCTGTTTATGATATTTTGTAGGCAATGAATAAATCAGTTTCAAAGAGTAAAAGAAAAAAGAGTACACTAATAAAGTCAAATCTCATCAATCTTGTCTTACATGCTCAGAAATTTTAGTGGTTTCTTTGCAATGCTCTCAGAATAAAGTCTTAAGCTCTTCAGATTGACTGTCAAAACAAACCTTGATCTGGATTTAGTCTTTGACTATTGAGCGTACTCTGGTTTGACAATCAATAGTTTTCATCAGGGAACTGGATTGTCTGTTACCCTAAAAGGCATTTGGAAATACATGAGGATGTTTTCTGATTGTTACAGTGATGGTAAAGTAGGCTGAGGGTTACTGCTGGGATTTAGTGGGTGATGGCCAGGGATTCTAAACCATCCTGTAATGCATGGACTACGCATTGAAGAATTATCATGCCCAGAATGCCAAAACACCTGTTGAGAAACCTTGTATGAGGGACAGAATGTGGATATTGGAATTAGAAAGACCTGAGTTCTAATCTCAGCTCTCTCTTCTGTAAAATAGAGGTGATAATACCTGCTTTTCAGTAAGTAGGTAGAAGAAATCATGTTTGTAAAGTGCTGTGGCATCTAGTAAACATTATTGTTTTTTGTCCCAGTACTCCTGGATTCTTGGTAGGTCTTATTTCTGCCTTTGAACATTCTCACCTCTTATGCTATTCCACTTAAAATTAACTAGCTGAATGGCTGAAATAGGCACAGGAGAGAGAAAGAGATGAGGTGCTGCTGTTCTCTCGTGGGTTTAACAATGATTTTTTACTAAATGTTCGCATAGAATTACATCATCTGGTTCACATTAAAATGCCACTTGTTTCAGGTTCTGGTGTGATTCAGAAGGGCAGTTCCTTAGAGACTGAATGGCAGACCCCAGTTATCTCAGAGGCCTTTCGGAACCACTTCAGCCGCTGTTCAAGTGTCACTGACAGTGGGGACACAGCCATTGGCACATCATGCTCAGACATTGCAGAGGGTAAGTTTGGATTAATGATTTGATTACCAGTATGTGTAGTCATTTATTATGTTCCATGTATATTGTCATTTCCAGATTGTGTCATTTCCAGAATATTCATAAGGTTAATCCATTCACCCAGGGAGTCTGCTTGGTTCTTCCTTCACCATGCTTCACACATCTAGTCCCTTCCTCTCAATTTCCGCTGTTTTTCCTATCTGGAACAACTTTCTAATAAGTTTCTTGGTCTCAAGTTTTTCCATCTACCTGCAGATTCATCTTACTGAAAATCTCATTTCATAGTTTCCCTTTCCTTTAAACCCTCAGTTGTTCCCTTTGCTCTGAGGATACAGTTCAGAGGCCTCAGTAATTCTGTGTCTGGCTCCACCCTACCCATTCAAGCCTATTTCGTATCAGCAGGGAACCCTCTGTTCCAGCCAGGACTATTGTCTTACTATACAATGAAAATACAGAAATTTGTTGGTACTTAAGCCTTTTATCCCCTTCTTTAATCTGGGCCCATTTGCGCATGTGTTGTTCTCACCTTCTTTTCTCACCCCTCCCAGCTCTGTAGATCTTACTCATTATTATTAAAAAGCTAGTGATGTCTATAAAGCTTTTCCCATCCCTTCTTCCCATTAGTGACCTCCTTTCTCTTTGCAATCTTATATCGTTTGTTTTTGTACTTAAATTAAGTACTAACAACTGTCAGGTACTATTTTACAAGCATAATTGTTTTTCTAGTTATGTTGTAAATTCCCAGAGGACAGAAGACTTAATGCTAAAAATGAATTACTATTTATTAAATACTTTGTGGTGGGTACTGTGCTAAATTTCTACATTATTTCATTAATCCCTGCAAGAAGCACTCTATGAAATATTATATATTTCCATTCTACAGGTGATGAAACTGAATTTCAAAAGGATTGAATGACTTGATTAAAGTCACAAAACTAAACTTTGGTACTTTATTAGATGCCACTTAAAATATATATTTATTCTACTCTATACCCTCTGGGATGGTTATAATAAAAAAAAATATTAAGAGTTGGTGAAAATGTGGAGAAATTGGAACATTTGCAAACATTATGCTAATTGAAAGAAACCAAACACAAAAGACCACATATTGTATGATTCCATTTATATGAAATGTCCAGAATAGGCAAATCTATAGCAAGGGAAAGTATATTAGTGATCAACAGGGGCTTGAGGACAGGGGGCAGGGAGTATAGGAAGTTACTGCTAATATTTACAGGGTTTCTTTTGAGGGTAATCGAAGTGTTCCGGAATTGGATAGTGGTGATTGCACAACCTTGTGAATATACTCAAAACCATTGGGTTGTACACTTAAGGTGGGTAAATGTATATATAATATGTGAATTGTATCTCAGAAAGCAGTTATAAAAGATAACAGTTTAGAAATGTTTGGAAAAAATAAAAGAAGAATGAAGAAAAAATCTGTTAATATTAATACCTAGATACCTAACATTTAATTTTAATATCTTGACAGTTGTATGTTTATGGGAGTGGTGCTCAGTAAATATCTGGTAGACTTTAATCATAGCTTTTTTTAAATGTAGTTTTATTGAGATATATTCACACACCATACAATCCATCCAAAGTATACAATCAGGAGTTCACAGTATCGTCACATAGTTGTGCATTCTAATCATAGCTTTTGAGGTATGCAGGATTTCAAAAGTCATTAATCTAATTCCTCTTTTTAGCTGGTAAATAACAAAAATTCCTTGAGGAGTTAAGTAATTTGCCAAATGTCACAAAGCTAGTTATCAGAATCTGGTCTCCCAACTGTAGTAGACTTTCCGTAATTTGTGTAATCAAAAGTTTTACTGTCAATTTAGTTATGACTTGTTAAGCTTTTGTTTACGTGTGTAGTCATGGGACCTTTTCCATTTTGCCTAAAATAATAGGTCTTTTTAATCAAACAATTGTCTAGATTTTTGCCCTTGTTGAAATGGCTAAATTTAATTCAGTTAAATTGTTACATTGATTGTGTGAATGATTCTGTGTGCTTTTTATTCCTTGGGGAAATATATAGATTTCCATTCTATTATACTTTTCAAAGTTGTAGTAGCCTTCTAGAATGCCAAACTCACTGGTCTAGAAGTTTTTTTTAAGGATCTTTTTTAAGGTATGTTTCCTGCCATGTGTGTACCATGATCTTTATCTTAATCTCAACTCTTGCTCGTTTTGCATCTTTTTTTTTTTAGAGTAATTGTAGGCTTACAGAAGGATCATGCAGAAAATACAAAGTTCCCATACACCTGCCCCATTTTTAACATTTTGCATTAGCGTGTACCTTTGTTAACAGTTGATGAGAGAATATTATTATAATTGTACTATTAGCTGTAGTTTACTTGATGGTATACTGTTTGTGTCGTAGAGTCCTATGGTTGTTTATATTTGTTTGCTTGTTAATGTTTATTCTAGCAACATATATGTGCCAGTTTTAATGTATTATGTCCCCCAAATGCCATTATCTTTGATGTAATCTTGTGTGGGCAGACCCATCAGTGTTAGATTGTAATTCTTTGAGTGTTTCCATGGAGATGTGCCCCACCCAACTGTGGGTGATGACTCTGATTGGATAATTTCCATGGAGGTGTTGGCCCACCCATTCAGAGTGGGTCTGAATTAAATCACTGGAGCACTATGTAAGAGCAGTCAGAAGGAGCAAGCTTGCTACAGCCAAGAGGGACACTCTGAAGAAAGCACAGGAGCCGCAGATGAGAGACGTTTTGAAGATGGCCTTTGAAAGCAGACTCTTGCTCCGGAGAAGCTAAGAGAGGACAAACACACCAAGTGCAACTAAGAGTGACATTTTTGAGGAACTGCAGCCTAGAGAGGAACCTCCTGGGAGAAAGCCATTTTGAAACCAGAACTTTGGAGCAGACGCCAGCTACGTGCCTTCTCAGCTAACAGGTTTTCCAGACACCATTGGCCATCCTCCAGTGAAGGTACCCGATTGCTGATATGTTACCTTGGACACTTTATGGCCTTAAGACTGTAACTGTGTAACCAAAAAAACGCCTTTTATAAAAGCCAATCCATCGCTGGTGTTTTGCATTCTGGCAGCATTAGCAAACTAGAACAATATATATCACCTAAAATTTCCTCTTTTAACCACGTTCAGATATATAATTCACTGGTGTTAATTACATTCACATTGTTGTGTTACCATCACTATGCATTACCAAAACTTTTTCATCATCCCAAACAGAAACTCTGTAACTAGTAGGAATTAACTCCCCTTTCCCTACCCCCGCCTTTGCCCCTTGTAAACTGTGTCCTAGTTTGATGGACACTTGAGTTGCTTCCATCTTTTGGCAATTGGAAATAATACCACTTCGAATATCAGTGTGAAAATATCTGTTCAGGTCCCTGCTTTCAGTTCTTTTGGGTGTATACCTAGTAGTGGGATTGCCAGTTATATGGTATTCGATATGTAACTTTCTGAGAAACTGCCAAACTGTTTTCCACAGTGGCTGCACCATTTTACATTCCCACTAACAATGAATGAGTATTCCTATTTCTCCACATCCTCTCCAACACTTATTTTTTTTAATAGTAGCCATTCTAATGGGTGTGGAATGATATCTCACTCTGGTTTTGATTTGCATTTCCCTAAAGGCTGATGATGTTGAGCATCTTTTCATATGCTTTTTGGCCATTTGTATATTTCTTTGGAGAAATGTCTATTTAAGTCTTTTACCCATTTTAAAATTGGGTTGTCTTTTTGTTATTGAGTTGTAGGACTTCTTTATAAATTCTGGATATTAAACCCTTATTGGAAATGTGGTTTCCAAATGTATTTTCCCATTCTGTAGGTTGTCTTTTTACTTTCATGATGAAGTCCTTTGATACACAAAAGTATTTAATTTTGATGCAGTCCCATTGTTCTGTTTTTTTCTTTTGCCACTTGTGCTTTTATTTAAAGTCTGAGAAACCATTGCTTTACACAAGGTCTTGAATATGCTCTCCTATGTTTTCTTCTAGGAGTTTTATAGTCCTGATTCTTATATTTAGGTCTTTGGTCATTTGGAGTTTATTTTTAGTGACTGTTTTTTCCCTGATGAATGAACTTGGCACCTTGTCAAGTCATTTGGCCGTAGATGTGAGGGTCTATTTCTGAACTCCTAATTTGATCCCATTGGTCTATACCTCCTTGTGCCAGGACCAGGCTTTTTGACCACTGTAGCTTTGCAATAAGTTTTAAAATCGGAACTGAGTCCCTGAACTTTGTACTTCTTTTTAAGATGTTTTTGGCTGTTTGGGGCCCCCTACTCTTCCATATAAACTTGATGATTGACTTTTCCATTTTTGCAAAGAAGGCTGTTGGAATTTTGATTGGGATTGCATTGAATCTGTAAATTACTTTGGGTAGAATTGACATCATGACAGTATTTAGTCTTCTAATCCATAAGCATGGTATGTCTTTCCATTTAAATTTTATTTGATTTCTTCTAGTAATATTTTGTAGTTTTCCAAGATTAAGTCCTTTACATCCTTAGTTGCTATTATAAATGGAGTTTTTTTTTTTTTTTTTTTTTTTTTTATGGATTTCCTCTTCAGGTTGTTCATTACCAGTGTGTAGAGACACTACTGTTTTTTTTGTCTGTTTTAATTTTATATTTTTGTTGTAGAATATATCATATATACATAAAAGTGATAGCTTTCCAAGTGCAATTTAAAAGATAGAGAGCAAATTTCAAAGAATATTAGAAGTTACAATTCCACAGTTTCAATTACTTCCTTATTATGAAATATAACATATTTTACAAAAAGATATAGCTTTCAAATTACAATTTAACAAATAGTTATAAAACAAATTTCAGAGGATGCTATGGGTTATAGTTCTACCATTTCAATTCTTTCCTTCTAACTATTCTAATACCCTAGCAATTAAGAAAAAGAAAATTATATAAAGATTCAGTATTCATAATCTTCTGTTAGAGTCCATCTTGTCTGCTGCTACCCCTTCCTCTAGTTTAATCACTTTTCCCAATCTTAAGGGATGGCTAGGCAGTGACCACCCTAACCTGTTCATGTTGAAAAGGGGTGTCAACTTTATGAGCAAAGGGGACACATCTAGTTCATGTTCTTGAAGAGGCTATTGCCTCTGAGCTTAGGGACTTAGCTGGCATAGGAGAACTCTGAAGGATTTAAGTTTCTGGTGAATAAACTTAGTGAGTGAAACTTTTTATAGAGTCTCAGATAGGGCTCTGAGTATTCTTTAAGGTTTTTGAGACTACTGTTGGGCTTATCTATTGTGGTCATTTGGCACATCTAGGTGAAGCTTGCATAGTACTAACCTCCAGGACAACTTCCCAACTCTATTTGAGTTCTCTTAGCCACTAAAACCTTATCTTTTTGTTTTTTTTTCCCCCTTTTGGTCAAAAAGGCACTTTCAATCCCTTGATGCCAGGGTCAGGCTCATTCCTGGAATCCATGTCCCATGTCGCCAGAAAGGCTCATTTGTCTTGGGAGTCTTGTCCCATATCGGGGGGACGGTAATGAATTTATTTGCAGAGTTAGGCTTAGAGAGAGGAAGTCCATATTTGAGCAACAAAAGAGGTTCTCTGCAGGTGAGTTCTAGGCATAAATATAGGTGGGCTTAGCCTCCCCTTTACAACCATAAGTTTCACCCGAGCAAGCCTCAAGATCGAGGGCTTAACTTAAAAGTAAGTTTACATAGCATATGTTATATCCATGATAATCCATCCTTATCTCATATTATCATCATTTAGTTGTATCATCACTCTCCACTTGAAACAATTCTCATAACCCAAAACATCTTGTAGCTCTTGTCAGCCCTTTATTTGTCCCTAGTATTGTGTAACACTAGTATGGTATTCCTATTAATTATAGTCCCTAGTATGCAATGTGTAGATTTTTCTCATGTTCCCTTCTATTGTCAAGTCTGTGTGCTAGTGTCATACCTTAGAGGTGTATCAGGCAAGCACCTATCCATATTTGTGGTGCTGATCTGTGGGAAACATGCCGTTAAACAACCCCTTTCATTCCTCTAACACTGTTTTTTGCATGTTGACCTTGTACCCCACCATATTGCTGAATTCGTTTATTTGCTCTGTTGGCTTTGTTGTAGATTTTTTTGGGATTTTCTGTATATAGGATCATGTTGTTTGCAAATCAGGAAAGTTTTGCTTCTTCCTTTCCAATTTGGATGCCTTTTCTATCTTTTTCATGCTTAATTTCTCTGACTAGAACTTCCAGTACAGTGTCAAATAACAGTGGTGACATTGGGCATCCTTGCCTTGTTCCTGATCTTAGAGGGAAAGCTTTCCATTTTTCACCTTACTATATGATATTAGGAGTGGGTTTTTCATATATGCCCTTCATCATGTTGAGAAAGTTCCCTCCTATTCCAATTTTTCTAAGTGTTTTTTTATCAAGAAAGGATGCTGGATTTTGTCAAATGCCTTTTCTGCATCAATTGAGATGATCATGTGTTTTTTTCCCTTCATTTTGTTAATGTGGTGTATTCCATTAATTGATTTTCTAATGTTGAACTATCCTTGCATATCTAGGATAAATCCCACTTGATCCTGGTATATAATTCTTTTAATTTGCTGTTGGATTCAGTTTGCTAGTATTTTGTTGAGGATTTTTGCATCTATATTCATATAGGATGTGATCTGTAATTTTCTTTCCTTGTGGTGTATTTATCTGGTTTTGGTATTAGAATGAGGTAGGAGGTGTTCCCTCCTCTTCCAATTTTTGGAAGCATTTGAGCAGTAGTGATGTTAATTCTTCTTGGACCGTTTGCTAAAATAGACCAGTGAAGCCATCTGGTCCTGGGATTTTCTCTGTTGGGAGGTTTATAAATACTGATTCAATCTCTTGTGTTACTGGTCTGTTGAGATCTTCTGTTTCGTCTTGAGTCAGCATAGGTTGTTTGTTTTTTATAGGAATTTGTCCATTTCATCTAGGTCATCTCATTTGATGGCATACAGTTGTTCATAGTATCCTCTTATAATCCTTTTTATTTCTCTGGGGTCAGTAGTATCATTCCCCTTTCATTTCTGACTGTAGTTATTTGAGTGCGATCGCTTGCTCGCTCTCTCGCTCTCTGTCAGTCTAGCTAAGGGTTTGTTGATTTTATTGATCTTTTCAAAGAACCAACTTTTGGTTTTGTTGATTCTCTATTGCTTTTTTTATTCTCTTATTTATCACTGCTCTAATCTTCGTTATTGCCTGCCTTCTCCTTGTTTTGAGTTTACTTCTTTTTCTAGATCCTCCAGTTGTGAGATTAGGTCTCTGATTTGAGATCTTTCTTTTTTAATGTAAGCACTTAGAGCTATAAATTTTCCTTCAGCCCTACTGTTGCTGCATTCCATAAATTTTGGTATGTAGTATTTTCGTTTTCATTCACTTCAAGATATTTCCTAATTTCCCTTATGGTTTCTTTGACTCACTGACTGTTTAAGAGCATATTGTTTAATTTCCACATATTTGTGAATTTTCTCATTCTCCTTTTGTTATTGAGCACTAGTTTCATTTCATTGTGTTTGGAGAAGATACATGGTATGATTTCAATTTTTTTTTAATTTATGGAGACTTATTTTGTGACTTAACATACGGTCTATCCTGTAGAATGATCCTTCTCCGCTAGAGAAGAATGTGTATTCTGTTGCTATTGGGTGAAATGTCCTATGTATGTCTGTTAGGTCTAGTTGGTTTAGAGTATTGTTCAAGTCTTCTGTTCCTGTATTGATCTTCTGTCTAGATGGTCCATTCATTACTGAATGTGGTGTATTGAAGTCTTCTACTATTAATGTAGAATTATTTCTCCCTTGAAATCTGTCAATATTTGTCATATATTTTGGGGCTCTGCCATTATGCATATATGTTTATCGTTGTTATGTCTTCTTGTTGAATTAACCAGTTTATCAGTATAGAGTGACCTTTGTCCCTTGTAACTTTTTGACTTATAGTCCATTTTATCTGATATTAGTATAGCTACCCCAGCTCTGTTTTGGTTACTATTTGCATGGTATTTATTTTTCCATCCTTTCACTTTCAGTCTACCTGTGTCTTTGAATTTAAGGTATCCTGTAAACAGCTCATAGTTGGATCATGCTTTTTAATCCATTCTGCCAAGCTCTTCCTCTTGACTGAATAGTTTAATTCATTTACATTTAAAGTAACTACTGATAATGACTTTCCTCTGCCATTTTTCTGTTTGGCCTTTGTAAGTCTTATACCTTTTGTCTCCCTCAATTCTTCCATTAGTGACCACTTTCATATTTATTTGATTTTTTTTGTATTATACCATTTTGAGTTCCTTCTTATTTCTTTCTGTATATTATTTTCATATATTTTATTTGTGGTTAGCCTGGGGCTAAAATTTAACATCCTAAATTTATCACAATCATCTTTGATTTGTGTTCTGGTTTGCTAATGCTGCCATTAGGCAAAATACCAGAAATGGATTGGCTTTCTTTCTTTCTTTCTTTCTTTTTTTTTTTTTTTGAGATTGTTCACATACCATACAATTATCCAAAGATCCAAAATGTACAGTCAGTTGCCCACGGTAACATCATACAGTTGTGCATCCATCACAATTTTTTTTCAATTTTTAAAATATTTTCATTACTCCAGAAAAGAAATAGAGACAAAAAAAAGGAAACTCATATCTTCCCATACCCCTAAACACCCCCCTCCATTATAGATTCATAGTATTGCTATAGTAGATTTGTTAATGTTGATGAAAGAATATTAAACTACTAAATGTATTATACAGTTTGCTATAGGTATATATTTTTCCTATAGTCCCCTCTCTTATTAACTTCTAGTTATGGTGTCATACATTTGTTCTAGTTCATGAGAGAAATTTCTAATATTTGTACAGTTAATCATGGACATTGTCCTCCACAAGAGTCACTGTTTAATACATTCCCATCTTTTAACCTCCAACTTTCCTTCTGGTGATATATGTGACTGTGAGCTTACCCTTTCCACCACATTAACAGACCATTTATCACTGTTAGTTATTCTCACAATGTGCTACCATCATCTCTGTCCATTTCCAAACATCTAAGTTCACCCTAGTTGAACATTCTGCTCATAATAAGCAACCGCTCCCTATTCTTTAGTCTTGTTCTATATCCTGGTAACTTATATTTCATGTCTAAATATTATAATTAGTTCATATCAGTGAGACCCTGCAATATTTGTCCTTACGTGTCTTATTTCATTCAATATAGTGCCCTCAAGGTTTCTTCATCAACCCATTTTTTTTAAAGATGGTTTTGTTCACACACCAAACATTCCATCCTAAGTAAATAATCTATGATTCCCTGTATAGTCACATATTTATGTATTCACCACCATCGCCACTATCTATATAAGGACATCTCCATTTCTTCCACAAAGAAGGAAAAAGAGTCAAAGGCAGAGAGACAAAAGAGAAAGAAAAAAGAGAGAGAGAAAAAAAAACAAAACACAACAGCTAGGAAGCAACAAAAGGAAAGATAGCATTAAACTAAAGTAGAACAAAGAGTCAGACAGCATCACCAATGCCAAGAATCCCATACTCTTCCCTCATCTCCCCGCCCCCCCCCATAGCATTTAGCTTTGGTATATTGCCTTTGTTATATTAAAGGAAGCATAATACAATGTTTCTGTTAATTATAGTCTCTAGTTTGCATTGATTGTATTTTTCCCCCAATCCCACCTTGTTTTTAACACCTTGCGTTGTTGACATTCATTTGTTCTACCTCATGTACAAACATTTCTACCTTTTATCACAATCGTTGAGCACTCTAGGTTTCACTGAGTTATACAGTCCCAGTCTCTATCTTTCCTCTTTCCTTCTGGTGTCCCACATGCTCCTAACCTCCCTCCTTCAACCATATTCACAGTCATCTTTGTTCAGTGTACCCATATTGTTGTGCTACTACCTCCCAAAATTGTGTTCCAAACGTCTCACTCCTGTCTTATCCTTTCAGTCTGTAGTGCTCCCTTTAGTGTTTCCTGTAGAGCAGGTATCTTGTTCACAAACTCTGTCATGGTCTCTTTGTCAGAGAATATTTTAAGCTCTCCCTCATATTTGAAGGATAGTTTTGCTGGATATAGGATTCTTGGTTAGTGGTTTTTCTCTTTCAGTATCTTAAATATTTATCACCCCACTTCCTTCTTGCCTCCATGGTTTCTGTTGAGAAATCTGTACATAGTCTGATCAAGCTTTCTTTGTATGTGATGGATCGCTTTTCTCTTGCTGCTTTCAGGATTCTCTCTTTATGTTTGACGTTTGATAATCTGATTACTAAGTGTCTTGGTGTAGGCCTATTCAGATCTATTCTGTTTGGGGTACGCTGTGCTTCTTGGATCTGTAATTTTATGTCTTTCATAAGAGATGGGAAATTTTCATCGATTATTTCCTCTATTATTGCTTCTGCCCCTTTTCCCTTCTCTTCTCCTTCTGGGACACCCATGACATGTATGTTCCTGCATTTTGTGTAGTCCTTCAGTTTCTGGAGACGTTGCTCATATTTTTCCATTATTTTCTCTATCTGTTCTTTTGTGTGTAGGCTTTCAGGTGTCTTGTTCTCCAGTTCTTGAGTGTTTTCTTCTGTCTCTTGAGATCTGCTGTTGTATGTCTCCATTTTGTCTTTCATCTCTTGTGTTGTGTCTTTCATTTCCATAGATTCTGCCAGTTGTTCTTTTGAACTGTCAATTTCTACCTTATGTTCGCCCAGTATTTTCATTATACGCTTCATCTCTTTTGCCATATCTTCCCTAAATTTTCTGAATTGATTTAGTATTAGTTATTTAAATTCCTGTATCTCAGTTGAAGTGTAAGCTTGTTCCTTTGACTGGGCCATAACTTTGTTTTTCTTGGTGTAGGTTGTAGTTTTCTGTTGTATAGGCATCTGGTTTCCTTGGTTACTCCAATCAGGTTCTCCCAGACCAGAACGGGCTCAGGTCTAGAAGGAGTCAATAGTATCCTTTTCCCTGAGGATGTCTTAGATTGATACACCCTGTGATGCCTCAAGTCACTGTGATTTTCTGACCAGCAGGTGGCGCCTGTCAGCCTGTAGCTCCCAACTGGCGTGAGGAGGTGTGGCCTGTGGCTGTTTTCCCCCAGGCTTTGGGGTCTAGTTCTGAATGGAAGATGGGAAGTAGACCTTGGCCCCACCTTTTTCCTCTTAGGGAAGATACACCCCCCGAGGAGAGGTCATTTATATTCGAATAGTCTCTCTGCCTGTGCTATCTCAATCCTTGTCTGGGTCAGAGCGCTTGGAACTGAAAATGGCTGAGGCTTTCTCCACTGAGCTGAAAAAGGGACAGAAATCCTCCCCTTCAGGGCCAATTCTGTAGCCCCCCTCAGTTTCACCCGTTCGCCAGAGACAGCACCTGGTCCTCTGGGCTCCCCCTCCCTCCCAGAGAGGTCCTCCGGCTCTCCAATATTAGTTGTCACCAAAAGCCTCTGTCTGCTTATTGGGGATTCATAGCTTGAATTGAGCAGTCCACGCTTGTTAATTAAAACCCCAGTTTGAGCTCAGTTGAGCTATATTTGCTTGCTCAAAATGTGCTGCTCTCTAGCACGGCAAGGCTTTGCAGTTTGCTGGGGGGGGGGGGGGTCTTCCAGCTCGGGTCCACAGTTTTTACTTACAGATTTTATGCTGCGATCTCAGGCATTCCTCCCGATTCAGGTTGATGTATGATGAGTGGACAGTCACGTTTGTCCACCCACAGTTATTCTAGATTATTTACTAGTGTTCCTGGTTGTTTATTAGTTATTCCAGGGGGACTAACTAGCTTCCACTCCTCTCTATGCTGCCATCTTAGCTCCACCCTGGATTGGCTTTTATAAAGGGGATTTATTAAGTTGCAGGTTCACAGTTCTGTGGCCATAAAAGTATCCAAACTAAGGCATCAACAAGAGGATACCTTCACTGAAGGAGGGTCGATGATGTCCAGAACACCTCTGTCAGCTGGGAAGGCACGTGTCTGGCGTCTGCTCGTCCTTTGCTCCCAGGTTGTGTTTCAAAATGTCTTTCTCCAAAATGTCTGGGCCTCTGTCTTCACTCCTGTCTCTCAGCTTCTGTGTGTCCTTGTTTCTTTCTTCCAGGGTGTTTCTCTCTAAGCATCTGGGAGTCCTCTCTCAGCTTCTCCAGGGCAAACCGTGGGCTTCGTCTGTTAGCTTAGCATCTCCAAACATCCTTGGGTCCTCATCTCCAAGCATCTCCAAGTGTCAGCATCTGTGTCAGCCTTGAGCTCTCTTAAGTACTCCAGTGAACTAATCAAGACCCACTCTGAATGGGCAGGGTCCACTCCTCCATGGAAAGAATTCAATCAGAGTTCTCAGCCACAGTTGAGCGGATCACGCCTCCATGGATACATTCAATCAAAAGGTTCCACCCCACAAGATTGGATTAAAAGTTCATGGCTCTTCTGGGGTTCATAACAGTTTCAACCCGGCACAATATGATATCCACTTAACTTCGATAAGCATAGCATATAACTACCTGTTACAAAATATATCTTTATACATTGTATTTCCCAAACCATAGATTTATTACTCTTTATACATTTGCATTTTTGAACCTGTAAGAAGTAAAAAGTGGAGTTACATACCAAAACATACAATAATACTGGCATTTATAATTACCTATGATACCGAACAGAAGTGATGGGTTCTCTGCCCTATGTGCATGACACCAGGGTTTCAAAAAGAGAAAGAGACTAATGCTACACAGGAAGCAGGAGATCAGATGCCCTTCGGCCCAAAATTCTGTCTCCTGGAGTCTAAGGAGTTCAGGGTTTTTATGTATTCAAACAAGTGGGGGATGGAGTTGTTACCTTTACAATAGTAAGTACACACAAGGCTGAGACTAGGCTATAATAACTATTACAATAATAAGTATAAATAAGGGTGAGGTAACAGTACACAGGGGTGAGATCAGCTGCCTATTCTATAATATAGAAAGAAAAATATCTCTGTAATGTTTCAGTAATCATAATCATCTATTAATTTTTAATTGCTTGGTTATACCTATATGGTTACCTTTACCAAAGGTCTTTTTTTCTTTCTGTTACTTTGATCCACTGTGTGCTGGTTTGTATGTATTATGTCCCCCAGAAAAAGCCATATTCTTTAATACAGTTTTGTGGGGGCAGATGTATTAGTGTTGCTTAGGTTGGAACCTTCTGATTGAGTGTTTCCATGGGGATGTGACCCACCCAACTGTGAGTGACACCTTTGATTAGGGTGTGACCTCTAGATAATGTTTCCATCCATGGAAGTGTGGCCCCACCCATTCAGGGTGGGTCTTGATTAGTTCACTGTAGTCCTATAAAAAGAGCTCACAAACAGAGCAACTGAGAGTGACATTTTGAAGGGCAGTTGCAACTAAGAGGGGATAAAATGCCCCAAGAGCAACATTTTGGAGAACGCCATTTTGAAATGCAACCTGTGAGCAAGCGAATGTCAGCCACGTGCCTTCCAAGCTAACAGAGGTTTTCTGGATGCTAATGGTCATCCTTCAGTGAAGGTACCCTGTTGTTGATGCCTTACCTTAGACATTTTATAGCCTTCAGACTGTAACTTGGTAACCAAATAAACCCTCTTTGTGAAAGCCAATCCATTTCTGGTGTTTTGCAAAACGGTAGCATAAGCAAACCGGAACACACTGTCTAGTGTCTTTTCCTCTGTCTAAAGAACTCCTTTTAGTATTGCCTTTAGGGCAGGTCTAGTAGTGACACATTGCCTTAACTTTTATCTGGGAATATCTTAATCTCTCTCTTGTTGAATGACAGTCTCACCAGATAGAAAATTCTTGGTTGGAAATTGTTTTCTCTCAGCACTGCAAGTATTTCATCCCACTGCCTTCTTGCCATGGTATCTGATTACAAATGGGCCCTTAATTTTATTGGGAGTTCCTTGTATATTGTACGTTACTTTTCTCTTGCGGCTTCATTTTCTTCTTGAATCTAATTTGGTTTATTTGGAGCCTGACAAGAATCTTTATGACCGGTATAAATTATAGTTCATTGTCCACCTTTAAATTGAATAGGCATTTTTTTTTTCCTCCCTCAAATCAACAAGTGAATTCTTTTTGCTTCTTTAAAACATCAAATAGGCCTAACATCTTATGGTTTCCATAGCTGGACAACTCTTAGATTTTATTCGTCAGCCTGCTGAACTGTTCCTTTTTCAGCAACACAGATACCATCCCAAATTTTCTGATATCCTAGTTTTTAACTGTTATGGCTTGCTGAGTCAAAACAGCTGAGTTTGATACAAGTTCAGTGTCATTTCCTTCAAGAATTAACTCACATTTCTGGGCTTGAGATACCGAACAAACAATGCTTGGCCTCATCGTGACCCTGTGGATATATTTTTTCACCTAGGAAATACCAGGTTTCAACAACAGACCCACTCTCCTGAATAACAACATTGTTGGGGGAGTGAGCATACAGACCTCGTCTTGTAATGGAAGCTGTTCCAACCCAGCTTATCCCCAAGACTGAAGAACATGCCAGGCACGGGTTTTAGACATGATTTTAATAAGACTTACTGACAGGAAATGGTTCCATAGCAGTGGATGGCTGGGGAAGATGGAAGTTAGCACCTCACTAAGAGTGGGGGGTGCCAAGGGGTGGTTTATAAGGGTTACTTCAAGGTCATTCCACAGGGTGTGTCTTGTGACACGGGTGTAGAGATTTGTCATCAACAGTGATCGGGGAGGGGAGTTGCAATGCTTTCTTTAGGATACATTTCTCCCCCACCCCCACCCCAGGAGGTCTGATGACTTTGTCTTGGTCAAGTAGGCAGCTGAGTGAAATAACTCACTTTCACTATGGAGGGGTGGGGGCCTGGGCCTTGGGTCCCCATAGAAGCCCAGTGAAAACCCTTGATCATGTTCTATGCATGATACAGATAGTGTGAACTGTAGCCAGTTCTGTTCTATTTCCCTACCATTTGTCAACCTGAAGCCTCTTTTTGTTTCCAGAAGACTGAATTCTACACTGCTGTGATTGAAGTTCCTCTGCAGGATTCCTCTGGGGCCTTTCACAATAACTGTGTATCCCTTTAGTGTGATGGCCTTATTTTCTGGAATGTTGACAGTCTGGTTGCTGAGAAAAGTCTTCATTCTTGCAGTAGATGTGGAGAAGAGAGCTGAACAGGCTGGCTTTTGATTCAGCCTTTCACTACGGTGTTTTACCTTGAAGATTCTCAAGAGTGAGGGTATTGAAGAGCTGAAAATGGTTTCAGCTCTCTACTAAAGACTGAAATAATCACTCGGTTAGTTCAGACTACCGTACTTCATAAGCCACCAAGGGATGTAGGCAGAAGTAGTCCAGATTTAGCAATATCTAAATCTACCCCTTACCAAGAAATGAGGGCTGCTAGAAGGGATGAGTTTTTTTGTTCTTTTGTTTTTTGGTAGGATGTGGAATGGCCAGAGGTATAGTTGGGGAGAGAAGTCATTTAGAAATAATATCCTTAAAGTGTCACAAATCCAATTATTTGGGGACTGTGGACTTCTCTAAATAAAAATCACATATCCCATATACTAAATTCTGAATGCCTTTGAAAATTGTAGAAGATGGTGGCCTTTTGAAAATCTCAGTTGCTATTTTGTTTCAAAATGTTCTTTTATACACCAACCAAACTTAAGGTGTAGCTTGATATTTTTATAGTGTAGTCCATCAGAATCAGCAGTTTCCTTAATATAAATAAACCTAACAGACATGTGGCAAATACTGACAGTGAAGCAGAGACAAAGATCTCACTTTATTCCATCATTCATAGATGGACCATGCCCAACAGAAAATTAGAAAAACCATATTCTGCTGGGTCAGTTGCTACTTTCTTCTTGGCTTTGGTTTTGGCATTATTACTTTGAGGGGTTATGGGCTCAAAACTGAATTTGGTGAGTTTTGAGAGACAGTGGTGCTGTGGATGGAGAATGGGTAGGAGGTGTTAGTGAGTTTAACATAGTAGCAGCCCCTAGGCCACAGTCCCACTGTCTTCTTTTCCATAATTACACTTTTGGGGGCAGGGACCTTCAGTGATAGCTGATATTAGGGTACCGTTATAGAGGATTACAAGTGGAGATTTTACCAGTCTTGGAAGTCTTCATCCTTGCCATTCTACTTTAACTCTGTTGACTGATCCTATATTTTGACTTGTGGGGCACCAAAAACTTGGTCCCTTGACTCTGGAATTTCTTTCTTTCTTGGTCCTGAGAGGCTACTGCATTATTATTATCCACCAACTTTAACATGCTGTCACATCACTGTTTCTTTCCCTCCCTATCATCCATCATCTATTGCTTTGTCTTCTGAACATATGAGAGCTAGCTGCACACATCCTTGAACAAACACTATAATTCACATATACAATTCCCATGAACAAGAACATTCTTTCATGCAATCCCATTAAACGCAGCTAAGAAGTACAACAGATTCAACATTGATACAAAGCTTACATTCTGTATTTCTTTTTTTTTTCCTTATGTCTCAACTGTGTCCCTTTGAGCCTCCTGTATGATCATTTTTAATGGTTTGTTACTAGATATGCCACTATGTTTTATTATTTAATGCCTTAATGAAGTATTGAAAAAAAAAAGTACTGGACACAGTTGAAAAGGAAAGAAATTGTTATTCCTTGTCCCCTTACTCAGTTTTCTGCCTGCTAAGGTAATGGATTATGTTTCCTCTCATTCCTGGCTTGTTGTTTGTTTGAAGCCCACTGCCCTGGCACATTAATTCTGTGACCTTATAGTCTTCCTCAGAGCAGCGCTTGAAAGTTGAAAATATATAGAAATATGAACTTCTGTGGCAGGACTAATCAAAGAGTCTCCAAAGACCAGGCAGGAGGGGCCAAAGGCAGCTTAAATTCAGTCTGCAGGAAAAGTTAAAAATCACAGTTGGATAAAATCAAGGGTGTAAGTTAAAGGCGAAATATAAAATAAAGGATTTCACTGTGTACCCACTTGAGAGCGCTTACTGTGCTAGAGTGAAACATGAGAGTTACTAAGAATAACTTCACATATCCAGGCAGTCAGGTCTGGGGTGAGGGAGAGAAAACAGAATCCTGACTCGGATGCCATACTCCCTGATTTGGATACTGAGCACGACTGTCCGGTTTACCTTATTCTTTGGACAGTTTGGATTCATTGCTCACCTTCTCTCGGGAGCTCTGGATGTCACAGAGGCTCCTGTCGGCCCTTGGAAAGGAATTGGATTATAGCTCAGAGTTGCCCATCTCCCAGAATAGGACCTAATCCATTTCCTTTAAGTAAGTAATATTTCTTTTAAAAGTTCAGTTTCCATCTTTGCTTGTTGACTCATGATTTTTTACTCGGTTTGAAGAATAAGAGTATAAATTAAAAATGAAGCCAGTGTTTTCCTTTTGTTGTTTTTACCTTGTGAATGACATTTGAGATCCTGGAACACACGTCTCCCAGTTAGGCTGCTGTGTCTTTCTGCCTGATACTTCTAATAAGAGTGCCTTGTCTGCCTGGTCTCAGGACAGGCAGATAACCTCTGGCATAGCAGCCAAACTCAAGAAAGCTTACTCTTTCAATTTTGACTTATGGAAGACTACTCTCTCCGCAGATTTTTGCAGCTCAAGTGGCAGCCCTTCTTTCCAGCCCATCAAAAGCCATGCAACTATTCCAACAGCCCATGTGATGCCTTCTACTTTGGGGACTTCTCCTGCCAAGCCAAATTCTACACCTGCTGGACCCACTTCTTCCAAACTCCCTTTGTCAGTGTCGGCTGAAAGTGTGGGAGTGACAAGAAATGGAGATCTTGGTGCAATGAAACGTTCTCCGGGCCTGTCTAGAGATCTGATGTATCTCTGTGGTGCTGCTGGAGAAAATGGAATTGAACACTCCTGGTTTCCAGCAGTGGGCCATGAAAGAGAGGAAGAGATGAGGAAATTTGATATTCCCAGCATGGAGTCTACTCTCAATCAGTCAGGAGTGATGGAGACACTTTTTTCTGATCCTCACTACAGAGTTCACTTCCACAACCCAAGAGCTGACACAAAAAAGGAATTGTACAAAGTGCTACCTGAGGCCAAGAAGGCACCAGGCAGTGGGGTGGTTTGTGAGCGGAATGGACCACACCTTAGTGGCAATGGGGTGCTCCCTTTGGGACTCCAGCCTGCCCCTGGCCTCTCCAAACCTCTACCCTCTCAGGTGTGGTTGCCGAGCCCTGACCCATGGCATCCCCGTGACCAATCTTGTGAGCTCAGCACTTGTCGGCAGCAACTGGAGTTGATCCGTTTACAGATGGAGCAAATGCAGGTAGAGGCCCTTGTTCCTTGGATTTATAGGTCCTGCACAGATCTTAGAATTGTATTGTCTTTATCCTATAGGTTTTGACTCTTAAGAAAATATTTGTAAGAAAGAAGGAAGATGTTTGTCAGGAAATGAAGGCTTGTGGGCTTTTGACTGTTGAATCTGTTAGTGGTCTAATTAAACACTAGATAAGTTCTCCAAAGTAGAGGGTTACAAGAGAAAACCCATTGATTTTCTAACATTGATTAACATTGATTGCATACCTACTATGTACTAGTCATTAGGCTAGATACTTTCGCTTATAGACTCTTATTTGATCCTCATAGCACCATGACAAAGTAAATGTAGAAAATTACCAGGTTCTTAGAATAAGTAATATGCCTAGGGTCACAAAGCTAGTAAGTGGCAGAGCTAGGGTTTAAAAATCATTTTGAACCCCTGTGTTCTTTCCAGTATATCACTTTTTTTGCCCAACAAAACAAAACAAAACAGAAGGTTCCTATGCTGCCGTAGAGTGGGGAGGAAGGGAGCAGAAAGACATACTCTCTTCCCCTGGTTGGTGAGAACATCTTAGCTCCTGGTTTGCCTGTGTTGCCAGATAAGAAAGATTATTGACCTTTTCTTAGAAACTAGAGTCTTTCTGAATTTCTGAGCAGGGAGTGTCCAGTTGGCAGAATCTTCCCTGGCAGGTTCTTTCTAGTCATGCATCAGAGCTAAAATTATTTCACAAACACTGGGCCTTCTCAGTCTGAGCCAAACCAAGGCTTGACTGCAGACCCAGCTGGGTACTTGCTCAAGTGTTTTCAAGTGCTATGGGTCAAGATCATGTCATCTCCCTAGCCTGCTTGTCTTTCAGCTTCAGAATGGAGCCATCTGCCACCATCCCACTGCTTTTGCTCCTTCACTGCCCATCTTAGAGCCAGCACAGTGGATCAGCATCTTGAACAGTAATGAACACCTTCTGAAGGAAAAGGAGCTCCTCATTGACAAGTAAGAGGGCAAGGAGTGCCACAGGGCTAGCCTCTGCTTTCCTAGCCCCAGCTGAAGTCACCTAATGACATCTTCCCAAGGGCAGTGCGTCCTCTTTGCTTAGGCCCAAGCTTTGCCTCATGGTAGAGCTATGTTGATAAACAGCCTAGTCTTGCATCTGACTGTGTGATAGGCCAGTTGTATATCTCTTCAGGGGCTCTAGGGAGTGCCTTAAAGGGGGCAGCTTGTTCATTGCTGCTTAACTCTCCTCATACCTTCTCAGTATGCTTTGTAATTTGCTCTTCCTCCTTCAGCAAAACAGTGCTGTTCAGAATCCATGCTCTTTGCTTACGTGGTATGGATTGTACCCATCTCTCAAGGAAAGTTGGGTTTCATATTGCAAGCAGGTTAGTGTCAGGATTCTAGACCTGATTCTACTGACTTTTGCAGGCAGAGGAAACACATCTCTCAGCTGGAGCAGAAAGTGAGAGAGAGTGAACTACAAGTCCACAGTGCCCTTTTGGGCCGCCCTTCCCCCTTCGGAGATGTCTGCTTGCTGAGGCTGCAGGTAAGCATTGGCAGCTAGGATGACATTGTGCTCATCATAACTCAGTGTCTTCTCTATGGTTGGCACCAATAGGTATCAAGGGATACAAAAGGGACCGCAAGTGGTGTAAGATGTCTCTGCCCTCAAAGAGCAAACATCTTAATTACAAAGCACCCCCTTGTGGGGGCAGAAAAGGCTTGAGAGTAGATCAAGTTGAAAGTCCAGATGCCTTGGTGTCAGGACATACTTGGGAAGGAAGAAAGGCAGAGCAGGATGGATAGTAAGGTTCTAGAGTCAGGTGATGTTTTCAGAAGTCACTCTAACAGCCCTGGCCAAATGGAGGGAAAAGCAGAGGTGATGGGGATGAGTCATTCTCATTTTTATTCCTCCATGTCGTAGGAGCAACTGCAGGAAACCATATTCTCATTGAGGTAAATGGCTGTGACAGTTGAGAGCTAGTAAAGAACCTTTCTTTGTTGACCAAGCTTCTACAATTTGGGCTTTTGAGTAAATGGGTATTAGACAGGCCGTGGTACTGGTGAGCTTGTTCAGACAGTATTCCTTCTCATAGAATCAGACTGTTAGGTGGGGAAGGACCCTAAGGTATAAACTAGTAACAATCCTCTAAATTTACTGGTGAAAAAAATGGAGGCCCAACTTGGAGGAAGAACTTGACTAAGATCATATAGAGAATAAGTGTAAAGGAACCAGGCATTGAGCCCAGGTCTTCTGATGTTTTGTCCTGTATTCCTTCCAAGTATTGCTTGAAGGCAGTGGCTTGAGCTTGCTTCAGAATCACTTGGAAACTTGTTAAAGCACAGATTATTGGGACCCATCACCACAGTTTCTGATTCAGGGGAACTGGGAGTTGGGTCTAAGAATTTGCGTTTCTAATAAATTCCCAGGTAATGCTGATGCTTTTAGTCCTAAGACCACACTTTGGAAAATCATGGCTTTAAGAAATTCTTGGAGAAGGATGACATTTTACCACAAAGTACGCTGGGAATAAGTAAAGTATATGGAACTGTGAGGCTTGGGAACAGGTATATATTGAGAATCTTTCTGGCAGGAATTGCAGCGAGAGAACACTTTCTTACGTGCACAATTTGCGCAGAAGACAGAAGCCTTGAGCAAAGAAAAGATCGAGCTTGAAAAGAAACTCTCTGCCTCCGAAGTTGAAGTCCAGCTCATCAGAGAGTCACTCAAAATGGCATTGCAGAAGCATTCAGAGGAGGGGAAGAAACAGGAAGAAAGGGTAAGCTAAGGAGCTGATGACTCTCTGATTCACAAAGGAGTTGGCACCAGAGCCTAGGCTGTTCTGGCCCCCATTCCTGGAACCAATTGGGTGAGACCCTTACTTGGCTTCTCACCATGGATCAACCTGCTAGAAATGGAACACTCCTTTCTGCTTCATCTCCACAAAGCTTCTCCAGTTAGGGAAAGTCATATAATCCCTCATTGTCCTAGACTGTGATGTGCCCTCACCTGGCCTGGGTAGAAAGCCAGCCTGAGCAGTCATGCCAGATGGCACTGTTTGCAAGGTGTTTAAACACCTGTGGTAAACACAAGTAGCCCTCACTTTTCCTAAAAAGTAGAGAAAAACTCCATGTGTGCAATAGTTCGGGAGCTTTTTATTTTCAACCAGTGCCCTTAGAATTGCTGTGGATGAGATTGGGCATTATAGGAGAAGCTGGTTTAAAATCTTTTGGTTCTGTTTGTACCTCCAATTCACAGTTTCTTCTAGTACAGGTGTTATTGAAGGACCAGTTTAGAGATGTTTAGTCCTGGACTATTTGCATGAAAATCAACAAGAGCAGTGCTTCCCAAACTTTAATGTGCTTAAGAATCACTTGGGAATCTTGTTAAAAATGCAGATCCTGATTCAGTAGTTCTGGAAGAGGGCCTGAGATCCTGCATTTCTAACAAGCTCCCAGGTAATATTGGTGCTCTTGGTCCAGCAAGGACTTACAGGACTTTTAAAAAAGAAAATTATAATCAGTATATGTATCTAAGTTAAATAATCAAGTCTTAATAGCTTTATAATGAAAAGTAGTAGTCCTGTGCTCCAGCCACAGTCCACAAAGGTATCCGTCCTCAATTCTTCTCTTTTCCCTGATATACACACACACACACCCCTCTGTATTTCTGAATAGAATGCTTTTCTTGCATTTTTAAAATCAGTTTTAGACATTATCTGTTTTTGTTTCATGGATGCAATATCTTCTCTCTCTGAGGATATTGGTTATAGCTTTTTTGGATGTCTACTTCTGCTTATAGTGTTGTTTCTTACTTCCTTCAGGCCCCCCCTTTTTTTTTCTTGTTGGAGGCTTGGTGACCCTTGAATGAATGGGCACTCATATTTAATAGTGAAGCATTAAAAAGCTGAATGGAAGCTCTGGGTATGTGGTAGTTGCCTGGAAGACTTCACTATAGGGTGATCAGACTTAGACGGCCCTTTTCATTCATGGACCCTCAAATGTCAGTGCCTGGATTCTTCTCCAGAGAAGAATTTTCAACCTGCAGCCTGGTGGGGAGACTGGGAAGAGAAATACTTTTTACTTTCGGATTTGTAATGGCAAGCAGGAGATTGGGCTTAGAGTCCCACAGTCAGTACATAGATTTTCCCTTAAATACTTGTTTTCAACCCAGCACTTCACCCTCTCCCTCTACTCTGATGGAATCCCTGAGTCTGAAGTCTCTCATTTAATTTCTCCAGAGAATAAATCTCTAGTCTCCTGTTGGAATGCTCAGGGTGAAGGTGGTATCCAGTTAACCTGTAGATAGATTTCCAGTGAATCCCCCTGTTTTTCAGGTGTGTGGCTGATACGTGCCTCCACAGGTACCTGGTGCTTTAAGTACAGAGCTTCCCAGGAGTTGTAAGGGACATGCTATCTCCCATAATATCTATAACTCGCACTGCAGATTCTAACTTCCTCTCCTCCACTGAGTCAATTATCCCTTGCTGTCTACTTGAATCTTTCAAAAACATGTTGTTATCTCTCATCTGCTTTTGTCTCCTCCTCTTTTCTCTTTTTCCTTCTAAATTTAATACTTTATTTCCTTCCTGTCATTTTAGAGGTGTTTTGGAAGGGAGAAGAGATAAACATCTATAGTTTGTTCACCATTTTTTTATATTCAAAGTTGGTTATCGGCATTTTCAGTAAGCTTCCCGGGTGATTTTTGATACATTTTAAAATGCAAGAACTGTTCCTTCAGAGTTTGAAGGGTACAGATTGTACCAGGGTGGGCTTTTGGCCTTTTCAGGGATTTTTCTTAGTACTCTCTTACTTTTGGATTAAATTAGTCTTGTGCTTCCTCTTTGGTATAAACGGACCTGCCTCGGTTCTTCTCTGCTTTCTTTTCCCCCAGCTTCCCTTTTTCATAAGCCAAAGAAAAAGTCAGAGTAGTGAAGAAACAGTCCCCATCCAACAAATCTTCACTAAAGGCGTGATCTGTGTTAAGTGCTAGGGATACAATAATGAGGAAAAAGGACACAGCCTTTCCATTCAGGGAGCTTACAGTTTCATCAGTCCTTCCAGATGATTGCTTGGCTTTATATCGTGTGTGGTGTTTAGGGAAGAAGGCATTACCTATCTTAGCAGAATAGACCAGACTGGTTGTATGTCTAGAGGGAAGTGCTGTCGATTCTTTAAAACTGCCCAAGTTGCCCTTCTCTGTCCTTGGCTGGAAAGTTGGGATGTTTTAATGCTGCAGTTTATGCCCTCATTCCAAATGAGAATACTTGATCAGCTTCCTTCCTTTATTGCAGTGGAACAATATCCACAGCCCAAGGGTTCAAGAGATAATGGTCACTTTGAAACAAGTTGGTGTTCAGGGCCCTTGGAGAGGCCAGTAGAGACAAACTCTTAACGTTTCTTTCCCAAGGTCAAGGGTCGGGATAAACACATCAATAATTTGAAAAAGAAATGCCAGAAGGAATCAGAGCAGAACCGGGAGAAGCAGCAGCGTATTGAGACCTTGGAGCGCTACCTGGCTGACCTGCCCACCCTGGAAGATCATCAGAAGCAAAACCAGCAGGTAGCGCAATGTCTGGGCATACCTGGGGCAATCAGGGAGTGGCCAAGCTGGGGGACTTTCTCATCATTTACTGTATGCAGTTACTCTGTGGCTTCCTGAAAGGAAAACCCCAAGGGAGCCATGTCCAGACTTACATCTGTCAAATTAACAACTGGACTGCAGATTTCTTGAGGTGCTCAGACCAAATCTTCCCCTGGCTTGTTGACCTAAGCATGGGATCCTGTCTCTCAGCTTAAGGATTCTGAATTGAGGCGCACAGAGCTGCACGAGAGAGTGACCGAACTGGAAAGTTTGTTGGAGGAGACCGAGGCAGCCTGCAGGGAGAAAGAGGCTCAACTGGAAAGCCTGAGACAGAGGGAAGCAGAATTCTCCTCCACTAGACATAGGTAAATACTTCTATAGAGCTTGAGGCAAAGGGAGAGGAGAGCTAGGTTCTTGTCCTGACTTTGTGCTACTGTGGGCAAGTACTTGACTTCTCTGAGCTTTGGTTTCTTTGGATTGTGAATGATATGAATGCCGTTTATGAGCAGTGACTATGTCTTTGGGGCCTGGAGATAGGGGTGCAGCCACAGCTTGTCATTATATCCCTTGGAAGAATCCAACTCAGTGCTGATACATAATAGTCCTTGAGTATGTATGTGTCAAATGAATGGAAGTACTTTATAAACTAGAAAATGATGTGTCTGTATATTTATAAAATGGACCTGGTGCTGAGGACTGGGGGCTGTTCTCATTTCCACCTTGTAAACTAAAGGCTACTGGGAGCATCTGTTTGTCCTCAGTCCTAGGGTTTGCTTTCCATTGCCACAACAGCTTCTGAGAGCAAAACAAGATGCCATAGTGTACTCTCAGGGTATCTTGGGAGCCTCTTCCATTAGTCACCTGGTTTCCAAATTAGTAGCAGTTTCTGAAAATGAGATGGCTGTGTTTCAACAGCCTTTTGGAGCAAATCCAGTTTCTAATGGGATAGATTGGATTTTTCATGCCATATTCAACCACAGAGACCCTGTTGTTTCCCTCAGCAGATGGGCCATGATGGAAGTGATTGTGGGGACCTACAGGAGGAAACTTGTGGTTGGACTCAAAAGTTGGGTTAGGGGATAAAGTTGGCTCTACCTCAGACTATGTGTGCCAAGATAAAAGGAGCTCTTTTTGGAATTTTCCAAAATTTTACAATGTGCATGTATGACTTTCAGAGTCTAAATACATGTGATGAATGTTTATTTTTAAAATATCAAATAATAAAAGAGCCTTGGGCAGGTAGAGAATTGATGGCACCTTTTAACAGATGTTGGCCCTGAGGGAAGAGAACTAACATACACAGAGCAGCAACTGTGTGCCACTCGCTACATTACAACAGACCAAAGACATTATTCCCAGCTATGGCTCAGAGGAGTCTTAAGTGTAACATACAGTAAATAGTAGAGCCAGGAATCAAAACCACATCTCTCTGCCTTCGGAGCTCTTGAAGAGGCACTGTCTTTCAGCCTGCAAGATAAGCAGTGTGTGAAGAAGGCCAACGGAGAAGGTCCAGGCCATCAGGGAGAAGATCCGAAAATGGAAATAGAGTTTTGGCAGAAGGAATGTGATTCCCTCCGAAAGGTAACTGAGGATATCTAGGCTGCGACAAAACAGGCAGGCTAGGAGAGGAACCATGAATTCCTGGCCTGGGTCACCTGGAATGTGCTACCCAGAGCTTTTCTTTCTCTACTGAGAAATTGTCCCTGTATAGCAACAACTTGCATTTTAGATGTTCACCCCTTATGACAGGCAAACTTGACTCATCTAGAATACAGGCAAAAGTTAGGAAGGGACATGTCTCTGAGCATCCAGAATAGATGCCCCAAGTTGTTCACTCATGGTTCAGGCTCCATACAGAACCTCTTGCGCTGGGGAGAGTTCCAACCAGTGAGGTGGTCTGCTTTCCCAACTCAGCAGAGAAGAGTTGAGAAAAGAGATGACCTGTCCATGAGACTGACTGAAGATCAGCACAAAAGAAAAAATAGTTCAGAGGATACCTGAGGGCTCAAAGAAAAGGAAGTCATGCCTGTTCAGGATCTCTCCTTGGACAGTCAGTGGGACCAAAGCAATAAGTAGCAACAGCTTTCACAGCCCTGTAGAGGGCAGGCTTCATTAAACTAAATTTTTAGCCAAGTCCTTTACTAAAGAACCAGAGTGTACGCTATCTGCATATAAATTTGATTCCACTGGCCTGCAGTCATTAGGATGAGGGTCCCCCTGTTGCCTACCCCCAGTAGTGGTCATGGTCATTCCTGTATAAACCTCTTTGTGATTGGAGCACAGGGGTGAGTCTCATTACTCAATATCAGGAGTCTGGGCCCTGTTTCTGTAGGTGGCGCTAACTAGGCTTCACCCTGGACTCAATACCACTGGGACTGTACAGCGGGGCTTAATAGCTAGACCACAGATGCTGATGTAGCTCCTTGCCCTCTGATCTCTCCACTGGCCCTGTGCTTATGGCCTTCTTCACTGACTTTGCCTTTCAGATTGTGGAGAAGCAGCAGCAGAAGATGGATCAATTGCATTCACAAGTACAGGTGAGCAGGAGTCCTTGGGACATGGTGGTTAGGACTTGATGGAATCTCTAGAATTCATCCAACATTTTATTCTGTTCTCTGCAATACAGTTTGCCCAGTGTTAGGGATACAGACAAGAATAAGACCGGGTTAGTGCTTTTGAGCCTACAGTCTTGTTGGGAAGACAAAAGTGGCAGCACAGTACTGTGAGAGCAATGTCCACATTACCCTGAAAGCACAAGAGTGTCAGTGGGAAAAGGGGAGGTCAAGGAATGTGTTCTGGAATCCTGAGCCTTGAAGGATGAGGAGGAATTAGCCAGGCAAAGAAGAGGAGCCAGATAGAATGGTGTTGGAATTCCAGATGGAAGGAAAAGCATGAGTAAAAGCATTTCACACACAGTATTGGTAAGGGCCTGGACTGACCTCCTCAAGACAGGGAATGTTTGGTATTCTTTTCTGTATCCTCAGTGCCTGTTACACAGTAAGTGCTTAATAAATATTGAATTGAATAAGAAAGTTATGGTCTAGTGGCAGGAGGAATCATGTGCACAACCAACTAGAATATTAAGCAGATGTACTCATGAGCCATGATTGGAGGTAAGAGTGGCAAGGCAGAATTAGAATTACTTGGATCTGATTTGCAGGCTGGGGAAGGCTCAGGTGGCCCTTGGAGGTTTCCTGCAGTGACAGGCAGAGCAGAACAGTCCAGGCAAAGAGGAGGGGAGTGAATACAGGCAGTGAAGCTGGAGCCTTTGGAGATGGCAGCCAGTCATTCAGTATGCCAGGAATGTTGGTTTTGTGGAGGGTAAGAAGAGATAGGGTTAGAAAAGTAGGTAGGGGCCACACTGGCCTGGAATGCCCTGCTGTAGAGTTGGACTCTATTTGGTAGGTGGTCAGGGGCTATAGGAAGATGTAAATGGATAGTCACAGATCAGGGCTCTTCTGAAATAATTTCTAACAGCAGTGTGTGGGCGGAGTGGGGGGTGGGGCTTCACTGTGTAACTGTGTAGTCCAGGCCAGAGGTGATGTCTGAACCAGAATTGCGGTGGGGTACCTAAAAGAGCAGAAAGAAGGGAGAGATGTTTAGTGGGTTCACTTGGTACCCCTGGTGTCTTCTCTCACTACTTTTTGTGGTGGGATTCAGAGCCTAGAGCAGGAAGTGGCCCAAGAAGAAGGAACAAGCCAGGCCCTGAGGGAGGAGGCCCAGCGGAGGGAGACAGCGCTGCAGCAGCTGCGCACAGCTGTGAAGGAGGTAAGCAGCATAGCCAGGCCCTTGGCACTGCCTCTACAAGCCTGATTTCTCTGTATACCCTCCCCAGCCCTACCCTCATAAGAACCCCTGTGTTTGGAGGTCCCTGCTGAGCTTTTTTGGCAGCACCTGTCTTGGAGTGGCCATATTTACCCAGGAATGCTTTTTGTATGTAGAAAGTCATTTTCTCTCCTTTTGTCTTCCTGCAGCTGCAGGTTTGTATGGTTGCAGAGAGAGGTTTTCAGAAGACTGGGGGTTTGGTGGTTCTCCTGAAGTGAACAGCTGTCAGAAGGGGGCAGCCATGTTCCTAGCCAACTTGCCTAGGAAGGAGTCTCCCAGAGCTGGGGTGGTCACATGGCCCAGTGTGGGTAGAGGGCTGGGACTGGAAGAGGAATTCTGTTCAGGATCTTGAGAGCAGAATAGAGGTCGGGAGGGAAGAAGAGTGGGCTAGCTGTTCAGGGAGAGGGAGGCAGAGACACAGACAGATACATATAAACAGCTGGTCTGTGTAGTGAAGCCTAACTCTATATAGGGTGAGCATTTTAAAAGGTACGGCAGATTCCAGCACTGAATCCTCTAGTCCCCAGCTTCTCCAGCCTCCCACCCAATGACCACTAGCTGTTTTATTGTCTTCCTTGACTGCTTTATTTCTCTGACACTCTGATCAGGCTGGCTGGTGGCCACTTTTGTCAGGGTGGCAGGGAGAGATTGAAACCAGTGTCTCCTCAGATTTCACAGTTCACGTTAAGCCTTCTCTAATAGCCTGGCTGACAGAGTTGGCTGAGGGACTGGCTTCAGATAGAGTTCCTAGGGGAGGGAGCATCTTCTCTGGTTCCTGAACAGAAAACTGGAGGCTGATGACTCAGAACCTGCTGGAGAGTGGCTTGCTCACCACCATTGGAGCCGTGTGGACCCAGCCTACCTGCAGGAGGAAGGAGGCCTGATGGTGGTGGAACTGTTGGTGGGGGTGGGGGTGGAGGGGGAATAGCCGTGACTCACACCCTCCCCTCCACACACATACATACATGTATCCACACCCATATACACTCATGCACAGATACTCTTGCCTATTTTTGGACCTGGGTTAATGTGGCTTGTCTTTCTGCTGCTCAGCTTTCAATACAAAACCAGGACCTGATTGAGAAGAATCTGACACTCCAAGAACACCTGCGCCAGGCCCAACCAGAGACTCCACCTTCACCCGAAACAACCCAGCTGGCACTTGAGCTACACCAGGAGTTGGCCAGTTGCCTGCAAGATCTGCAGGCTGTCTGCAGCATTGCAACCCAGAGGGCCCAGGGCCATGACCCCAATCTCTCCCTGCTCTTGGGCATTCACTGTGAGTCCCCAGGCTGTTCTGGGACCCAGGAGAGAGGGGCCTTCATTCTCCCTTCATCTCCATCTGACTTTCTCATCCTTATGGCAATTTGTGAACAGGGCTACCTAGGCAGGTCACCACTATCTGGGAGTTTGTGTTTCACAGAGTTAGGTGTTCAGTAAATGTATTTTGGAAGCAGGCACCCTCATGGGGCACCTTCATACAGGACAAATAAAAAGTGAGCCTTGGGCAGCAAGTTATCAGCCCACTATCTCCAGCTGCTTTTTAAAAGTATCACGTCCTAAGACCTTTCACACTGCCTCCCCACTCCCTGCCATATGAAAATGTCTCCTAAGTGACATACCAAGTAACCTTCTCTTAAAATGCTCTTCTCTCCAGCTGCACAACACCCAGGGACTCAACTAGACCTGCAGAAACTGGATGTGATCAGGAGGAAACTAGAGGAAGTTCAACAGCTGCGCCGTGACATTGAGGACTTAAGGACCACCATGTCAGACAGATATGCCCAGGACATGGGTGAAAACTGTGTCACACAGTGAGGAATGCTAGGGATGGGACAGGACCTGTTTCCCAGTCCTGCAGATCCCTGCCCTGACAATCTCTTGCTTACTGTCTGCTGCTATTCTCAGAGAGAAGAGGGGGAGGTGAGAATATGTTGTGGAGCCAAGGACTGATTAGGGAATTGTGCCCACCCTGCCCCACACTGGGTTTGCCTTGTTAGATGTTTGTTCTGTCATCCTGATTCACCCTTTGATGGTGAGTTACTAATTAACTTTTGGAGATAACAACTAAGTCAGCCCTAGGCTGCTCACCTCCCTTCTCCATCCTCTGGGATCTATTTGTTTCATTCCCACTCCACACCTTGGTCTTGCAGATGCCCAGATCTCATTAGACAGGCCTTGAAAGTCTGAGTACCAGTACCAGTGGCCATTTGAGAATTCTCAGGTCCATTGCCAGCTCTCCTAGGAGCCGAGTTGGCTTTCTGGGTTTTCTCAGGCCCAGTCCCACTGTGTCTTCCTCTGGGTTCTTGTTCTCCCAGAAGCCTCAGGGTGTGATCCATTTGTTAGCAAAGTTCCCACTAGGGTGGGGGCTCAGGGATTGTAGCAAGGCCTCCTTAATCTACCCAACAAGCCGTTTTAAAAGAGACCCTGCTGCCCTCTGCCCCTGGGGCCCTGACCCTATGGTTAGCACAGTCCTCTTCGTTTTCAGGCCTTCCAGGCAGCTGCCTTCTTGGGCTTTGAGTGCAAGCTCTTCTCTGTGGTTCTGGGGCTTGGGCAGGATTTTTCTTCAGAATGCCCTAGGGCAACTGTCATAAGCTGCTCACTCTCCCTGGGGCTAGGGCCCAGGCCTGGTCGTCATAGATGCCCTTGTATCTGGGGGGAGTCCTTTCCCTTTTCTGGCTCTGGGCTCCTTGAGAGTTCAGAGTACCCAGTGCAGCTCAACTTTAAGTTATAGCTTTTAGTATTTTGTGTTGGTTGGTTGGTTTCTGTTTCTTTCGGGCCTTTGGACCCTCTGCTTTCTGGTTTCTCTTGCCTCCTGGTTGAGGGAGCATCTCACAGTTGTTTTTGTCTGGCTGTTTTGGCAGGCCCCAGGCCTCCTCTAGATCTGGAGCAGGCAAAGCAGGGGCTGTGCAAGTATGGGGGGAGCACTAAGCAGTTTAGGATCCTAGAGTCAGCCACCATGAGATTTTTGCTAAGCTTTGGGCCATCAGGGCAGTGTCCTGGACCTCACTCCTGGGCCTGAATGAATGAGGCTCTTTCTTAAGTGTTTTTATAAGTTTGTGTTTTATTTATGGAGTGACTTATCCCTTCCATTCAGAGCAGCCCCACCCGCCCATCCCCTCAGCCTCTGGGCTTCTGCCTCCTAACAGCAGTGCCTCCTAACAGCAGAGCCGCCTGGTTGGTCTCCACCCTGTGTTGGGAGCCCAGCCACTATACACACGGGTATTTTTCCTTGTAAAGTTTATAAACAGTTATTTGTATGAATCTTGGTTATTTCAACTGGTTTGTAATGCCTATTTTGATTACAAAATAAAATATTTAACAGACTCTTCAGTTTTCTTTAGCCTTCCATCTTTGCCACCCCCATTTTGGCTTTTTAGAGCCAAAGACTAGTTGTTTGGCCAAGTTCCCCAGACAGTGGCATGGAGGGACCTTCAGCAGGTCCAGCCTCGCGTCAGAACATCTTACCACTTCCGCTCCTCTGCTGTTCTGTAGGGCAAGTAAGATCTTCCTCTCCTTACTGTTGGGCAAAGCTGCCCTGCATCATAGAGCAAATTTGTCACTATAAAGAGTTTCAGCAGCCGTCCCAGAGAGGAAGTCTGCTGCTTCTGGGTTGCTATGAGGAAATAGCTTTTGCAGAGCAAAGCAGGACATGGTGCCCCACCCAGGGAGTTTCTTCCTTGACTATATTATCTGCCTGAGCACCGGACCTGTAGTCCTCTGGGGGCCATCATGTCCGACCCCAGATAGAGTCTCCAAAGCTGGACTGGTTGCTGGAGCCTGCTTCCCCTGGACCCCTTGAGTTTTTGCTGGGAGCAGTAGCTGGTTTGCAGGCCAACCCCAGCATGGAGTTGGGGCTGAGCGGGGGGCTGGGAGCAGCTGTGGATCTTTAACAAGGGCCAGCCAGAGCCCCGACACCAGTCCCTGCCTCCTCATTCCCAGAGCTATGGCCTCTTACCTAGGTCTCCATCTGGCTCCTTGAGGGTGTGGCCCGTCTCCTGCCACCACCCTTTCTTGTCTGAACCTGCCTGAGTGGAGAACTTGGGAAAATCTCCAGTGAGCAGTTGTTCCCGCTTTGGTGTGCCTCCCCTCCCCCAGGGTTGTAAGGCAGTCTCCTGGGGTGGGTAGGTGTGTGTGTGTGTGTGGGGGGTCCCTGGATTAAGTAAGGTTCCCGAGCTTGGGATTGTTGAGTTTGAAAACGGCCCAAGCTTCCAGAGCCCGGAGCTGAGCTGTATTATTGTGGCACCTCCTTTTGGGGACTAACGGTGGCACTGGAGGTGGGTTGTTGGGAACACCAACCCAACCTGGGTGAAGGCTGGCTGGGGACGCCTTTGCCAAAGCCTTGCCCCTTCCCTCCTGGCCTCTCCTGCCACCGGGTCCCTCCCCTGCCTCACTCCGTAAGCCCCAGTTCAGGGAAGAGCCGGAGGGAGGGAGGCGCAGCTACCAGGGGCTGTCCAGCGAGGGCCCAGGGTCCTCGGCGTCGGGCCGGGGAGGGGGAGGGGAGGGGGCCTCCGGCGCGCGGGGCGGTGTCGCGTAGGCCCCGCCCCGGCCGCGCGCCTGCCCGCGCCACCCATTGGTCCCGCGAGCGGTGACTCGCGGGCTGAGCAGGAAGGAAACCGCTCCCGAGCGTGGCGGCGTCGTCTCCCCGCCGTGCAGCTGCCGCTACCGCCACCGGTCCGACCGTCGACCAGTCCGTCCACTCGCAACATGAGCGGCCTGCGCGTCTACAGCACGTCGGTCACCGGCTCCCGCGAAGTAAGTGAGCGCCCGAGGCCAGCTCTGGGGAAGAGGGCAGGAACCCCAAGTCCGGGTGCTCCTGACCCGGACGCCCGGGAGCCGCCCTCCGGACGGGGGTGGGGCGGGGGGCGACGAGGTGCTGGGCACGGCCTCCCGACTGCAGGGGCGGGGCTGGTGACCCCATTCCCGGCCCCTTCCTTCGGACACCCATTGCCGGCACCCCCACTACCAGTCCGACCCGAATCACATCCCTATTCCGCCTTCTCCACTTCCACCCGCGGGGGCGTGGGGTGGGAGTGGCCCTTGCCACCTCTCCACCCAGGCCTGCCTGCCTGGCCTTCGTGGAGCTCTTGGCTCTTCCCACCCGGAACCTTATCCCACTGCCCTTCATTCTGAATCCTCCCCACGGTTGGTGGTCCCTCTCATCCTGACTCGCCCTCCCAAGTGACCAGTGGCCAGAGCCCTATTCCAGCCCCACCCCCCACCCCCTCACGCATATAAAAGCTCCTGGTCACTGCCCTTCACCCTGCCCAGGGTTCCCTCTGTAAATCCTCCTGCCCACTGACCCTGCCGCCCTCCACCCCCAGATCAAGTCCCAGCAGAGCGAGGTGACCCGCATCCTGGACGGGAAGCGCATCCAGTACGAGCTGGTGGACATCTCCCAGGACAATGCCCTGCGGGATGAGATGCGAGCCTTGGCGGGCAACCCCAAGGCCACCCCACCCCAGATCGTCAACGGGGACCAGTACTGTGGGGTAGGGCCGGGGCTTGGGGGATGGAGGGAGTGTTGCAGGAAGACTCCAGCCAGGGTCAGCCCTGAGATCAGGTGCTGGGGTCTCCGGTACGAGCCCTCAGTGACCACTCACTCCCCCTCCTCCAGGACTATGAGCTCTTCGTGGAGGCTGTGGAACAAAACACGCTGCAGGAGTTCCTGAAACTGGCCTGAGCCAGGCCAGCCCACAGTTCCCCCTCCAGACTCCGTCACCACATTCCCCAAGCCCTCGCCCGGCCACGAAGGACCTTGTGACCAACTCCCTGTCATTCCTAACCTTCTGATCTTGGAGCCTCCCTGTCACCCCAGGCCCCTTCTCCCTGACTGTAGCCCCGTGTCTTCCATTCAAAGGCAACATTCCTTACCCTCTAGTCTCAGATATTGTCTTAAACAGCAACCCCAATGCTGGCTGTCCCCAGCCAGGCCCTGGGGCTGCCACCCTGCGTAGTGCTGGCTGATGGGCACCTCCACTGGTTACATCAGCCAGGGCTCTGCCAAAGGCCCCACAGTCCCCCTCCCGGAAGCACATGAGAGACAATTAAATGTCCCATTGCATTGGTACCGTGTCTGTTTGGTTATGGCCTCGGCATCCTGGTAGATGTGACTCCTGAGGCTGCACTCCTATGGGCAGATGCTTGCACTGGCTCCCTGTGTCTGTCATGTCTGAGTGTATGGTGCATGTGCTTGGATGTATGTCTGGCTCAGACATACCTGTGTGGACCAGCGGTTCCTGGAGACAGTCTGTGTGTGAGTCACCCTCCAGTCCACAGGCATGCAGTGGTGTCCGTGACAGTCCTGTGCCCTGGTGTGTACTGCACGTTTGCGTGCCTGTCTGTGAATGTGGCTGTGCCCTGTGGCTGCCGCTTGGGTTCCAGCAAGTTGGCTAAGAGTGGGTGAGTCATGGGAGATGCTGGATGCCCAGCTGCAGTTCTGCTCTCCTGGGGACATGGGAGTAGCGGCCATGCCTTTGTGGCTAGCATTGGCGCAGTGTGCAGGTAGCTGCTGGCTGCACCTCGAGGCTCTAGCCCTAGCTGAGGCTGTAAGGATGGGGGAGCAATACGCCCAGCCCCACCAGCTCCCTCCCTCCCTCTACTGGATCCGCCTAGCCCTCGTGAGCCCAGAGGATCCTGGAGGACAAAGACCTAGGGACCAGGCCCACAGCCAGGGCTCGAGTTACGAGGGGCGGGTCGGCACCGCCCCTTCCCTGGTCAAGAGAGCCTCGCGAAGCAGCGGCGGTGTCGGGGCGGGCGCTTTATTCCGGGCTGGGACCGAGTCCCGGGCCGGGACTGAGGCTGGGGAGAGCCTCGGGGGCAGACGGCGGGGCCCGGCGTGCCCGCAGCATCAGCGCCGCGTTGGGCACCAGGCCTGCGGCCTGCAGCGTGAGCCCATTGTCGTCGTAGACCGTGGGAGGGAACGTGCTGAAGATCTCGCAGGCGGTGGCATCCCTGGCCCTGGAGACAGGGCGGAGCAGATCAGGCCGGGCCCAGGAGCCAGCGCTCCCCTGTGGCCCCGACCCTGCCCGGCGCTCACCTGGCCTGCGCTAGCAGGGCACGCACGTCGCCCACAGTGTCCTCAGGCCGCATCATTAGCAGGAAGGCCTGCTCACCATTCTCGGACTTGATGCGCAGCATGCAGAGAGGGGGTGCTGGCGTCCCAGGGGACTTCTGGCTCCTGCGGGCCCAGAGGCCTTCAGCGCTCCCAGTGGCCCAGTGCCTCCCTTACCCTCCCACCCCACCCCTGCCCTCACCTCTCACGCTCCGCAACCAGGGCCGGTGTCTCCACCACAATTTCTTGGATCCGAGCAGGAAATGCGCAATAGTTCTGGAAGGCGTGATGGAGAACGGACAGAGCGAGCCCCATGCTGCACTGCACTAGTCACCACATCCCCAACCCTTAGAGGAAACTTGGCCTCAGCCAGGGATAGATGAGGCCAGTAGGCCAATGGTAGGGAGCTTTCTGTAAACTGAGGCCTAAGGAGAGGGAGGCTCTGGAAGATGGCTGTGTCATTCCCCCAAGAAGCCCTGAGATCTTCAGTCTAGTGGAGGAGACAACCCCATACAGATCATGACCAGGAGGGGTGCCTAACCCGGCCTGAGGGTCAGGGAAGCTTACCTGGGGAAATGACATCTGAGCTGAGGCCTAAAGTAGGCTGAGGAGTTCTTAGAAATGGAATAGAGAGCAGGGATATTCCAGACAGCATGGGCAAAGACCGTGAGGTCAGGGGAGGCTTCCTAGAGGAGGTGATACTCTTGGGAAACTGCCAACGGTTCACATGGCTGCAGCTGGGAATCCGGTTGGCCCGGAAGAGAACAGGTTGGAGAGGTCAGGAGGGGCCTTGCTATGTATGATGGGTCTGCGGGCTGGAACTAGGAGCTTGGGTTTACCCCTGGTAGTACTGTAGGATTTCAGCAGGGAAGGGCCACATTTTTAATAGCACAGTAGGCTGCTGGGGGAGATGGTTGCCAGGGGCTGGAGTGGAGGCTGGGAGGCCAGCGAGAGGTGGCATGGCTCTGGCAGAGACACCTGGGCCTAGACTGGGGTGGTGAGAGGGCCGAGTGGGAAGACGGGATGGATCTGGGGGACATTCTGCAGTCTGATGCCCCAGAGAGGACTTGGCAATGTGGGGGTGAAGAGGCAGAGGGGTCCTGGAAAATTGGAGCTTGGTGCCTACCACAGGGGCAGAGCTGAGAGGAGCAGCAGGATAGAGGGTGGGGGGTGAGGGAACCATGAGCTCTGTGAGGTGAGTTTGAGTGGCCTGGGGGATAACCAGGAGGCAGTATCCAAGATGGAATTGGGTATTTTGGCCTGGACCTCGAGGGGTCCTGGATTCTGACTTTTCCCCTCTTCCTGCCATTCCTCTCCAAAACCCAGCTGTTCTCCAGGTCCCAGCCCCGAGCGTTCACCAGCTACAGCTCAGCTCTCCATCTGGGCCCTCATCAGAGACCCCCCAAGCCTGAACCTTCACACAAGCCACGGCTCCAGCAGTGGTGCAGACCTCCAAAGAACTAGGGGGGATTAGACTGGCCTCACCTGCAGGGTGTCCCGGATGGGGCCCCGGATGTCAATCACCTCGCCTTGCCGGATCACACACTTGGGGAGCCTGTTCAGAAACTTCTCAGCTGTCATCCTGGAGCCTGCAGGGAGGGTATCGGGAGCCTTGGCCTAAGGAGGGACTGCCAGTGATGGCGGCGGAGGCCACCTGGAGCCTGCCTGTGTGGCCCCCCAACCACCAGGCTCAACTCAGGGCCACGCTCACCTGAGTGCTCCATCCTGTCCGAGGTTTTGCGCATCCTCTGCCGGCCCACCACGCGGCCCTCACCTGGGAACGGGCCCAGCCCATCCTCTGGGTAGATCTGATGGCGCAGGTCACTCACCTGGCAAGATGGAAAAGAGACAGCCATGGGCCGAGCACTTCAGCCCTGGGCCTTACTCCCAGCCCTGTGGCCCACAAAGAACCCAAGCACAGACCTTGAAACAGGCCCAAATGTTGGTCTAATATCATTCCCATTTTACAGATGAAGAAACTGAGGCCCTGGGAGAGAGCAGAGGAGCCACAGTTCATGCTGCTCTCACCCACCTGGGCTGTTCTTCCTACAAGCACCCCTGATCTATGCCAGCTGGAGCCACAGCACCGACATCCTCCGCCCCTCTTCAGGAGCTGACCGTGAAGGGAGTGGAGGGGGGTACAAGGGAGGGCAAGGCCTCCGCTGTTGTCTAGTATGTTGCACAGATTACCTCGCTCGCCCCACCGAGGCCCATTGGGGCCTCAGCTTAGCACAGACCGCCTCCAACGCCCCAGTCAAGACTCACCTACTCTTGGAGCCGTGGCAGCAACAACACCCCCCCCCCCCCCGACCCATGTCCTCATTTGTGGCACTGACCCACCCACACTCTGGAGCACACTTCCCTGCGGGCTCCCCTCGCAGCCTGCTCCATCTTGCACACTCCAGCAGGGGATGCCTCCAGCCCGATCCTTCAGTCCCAACACTTGCCCCCTTCGGTTCCGCATTGGTGGCCCACAGCACTGCCTTCCACCCCACCAGATGGCTCCAAGAGCCTCTGGGGAAAGCCGGGCCACTTCGGCATAGACTCCTCGGGGACCCCAGGTGGTCAGGGTGTCCTGAAGGCAGGGAACAAGGGTGGCGGTCCCGCCTGGCCAGGACCGTGTCTTCAGGGCGCCAGCAGAGGGTGCTGTCTGCTGCTCTGCCACTTGTCAGCACCCACCAGGCGGCAACCACAGCCACGGCAGCCTCCCCACTCCCTTCCCAGGTGGGCTTCAGGCTCCCCCTCCTCCTGGAGGTCAGCAGACTGGGGTCCCCTGAGAGTGGGGAAGTGCCTCTCCACCTCAGACTGGGTGAACCCTGTTTAGCCCCATCCCCTCCAAAATCCCCACCCTGGGAGGGGGTGGTTTGAGGAGGAGCCCATCACCTGAAAGGGGACGCCATCAGGGTATAGCCGCTGGAGCTCTGAAGGGAAAAACCCATCCAAGATGTCTCGGAGGCAGCGCTGCAGGCGGGGAGAGGAAGGCTGAGGCCTGGCTGGACCTGGGCAGTGCGCCCACCCTGCTCCCTCGTGGGACAGCATGACCTGGGCCCTGGGCTGAACAGTGGATCCCACTCTGGAACACTCAGCCCCAGGACTTGTGGGGAGGGGGCCCCCTGCAAGTCATGAATGTAGCACCTGGGCCTGGGCACCCCACAGAGCATGTAGCTTGCCCCATCACCCCCAACTAATGGAGGGCAGGCAAGGGCCCCAGAGTGGCCCAAGCGTGTGCAGGCCTGTCCCCTGTCCCTGCCTACATGGAGGGATCACTCAGGCCTGTCCCCACCCCTACCTGCGTGGAGGGATCGTAGAAGGGCCGGAAGGGCCCATCGAACATGATGATGCCGTTCCAGTAAAGCTTCAGCGGGATGGGCTCAAGGACACGGAGCCGCGCCCCCCCGGGCACCGGAGTCACCTGGGTCTCGCCCTCGACCACCAGCTCACTGAGGTCCTTCAGGCTGGCCAGCAGCCTGTCAAAGTCTACTTCAGGGGGCACCACCGAGTCCCCTGGCAAAGAGGATGGGCACCCATGAGCCCCTCTCCCTGGCTGCTGCAGCCCGTCTCCTCCCCATGCTGGGCAGTGGCCTGAGCATCTCCTGAAGTGACCACCTGGGGAGGCAGAAGGACAATGGATACTGGATAATAACAGCTATCTTTTATTAAGCACCTACTATGTGCTAGGGGCTTACTATCCTTGATCACATTCCCTCCTCAGTCCCAGCCCTATGTGGTAGGAGCTGTAGTCATCCCCATTCTTCAGACGAAGAAACAGAGTTAGAGAAGGTAAAACAACTTGCTTAGGCACACACAGCAGGAAGTGGTAGAAGCCGGACTCGGGCCCAGCTCTGTCACTGGGCTGGTAGCTGGAAAGCACAGAGGCAGCGTTTTCAGCTTTAGACCAAGCCTGTCTAGGTTCAAATCCCAGCTCTTCCACCTTGAGCTGTGTGACCTTGGTCAAGCCTTTGGAAGCTCCGGGCTGCAGCGTCCCCTAGAACAGGACGTCAACAGAGCCCTCCCAGGAGGGCCTGGAGGGTCAGCTCGTGAAAAGCACTCCATCCACCTTGGCTATTGCTACCAACTCAACCTTGCCACAAATGATCCTTGGGCCAACCCTGAGGCTATGAAGCAGTTGTTACCGATCTCCATTTTACAGGTGAGGAAACAGGCCCAGGGAGATGGAAAATGACTCCCCCTGGACCAGCTGGTAAATCAGAAGAGAGGCTGGGGATTTGAGCCCCATCAGACTCTGACAGTCTGTTTTATTCCCACCCATCTGCACCATCAGGAGAGGGGGTGGGGGACAGGTGTCCACTGGGGAGGACGTTGGCACAGCTGCTGGATGGAACAGATATGGGACAGACCTCAGGTGCTGCAAGTGTTTCTGGGTCACAGACCCCCTGTGAGGGGCTGACAGAAGCTTTGGCCTCCTCTTGTGAAAAGTGTGCCTGCATCCAGCAATGCATAAGCTTCAGGGAGTGACAATGGGAGGTGGGGACAGCTACCACAGATGCCAGAGCAGAAGGGGTAGCCAGCAGGTGGGACGCCAGTGGGCACAGGCCTGTTCTGCAGTTCCTGAAGGGACCTGGCCCCCCAAAAAGCCGTCCACCAGGGTGTAACCGCACCCGGCAGGCAACACACCCGTGACTTTCTGGGCCTTCTTGGAGGCCGTTTTTCACCAGGACAGCCAGGCTGTGGCAGGATGTGGGTCAGGATTCTGGGGACCCAATTCCTTTCCCCACATGGCACAGCGGCTGTGCTGGGGAAGTGGGGGTGTGGGTGGCTGGGTTTCCTGTTGCGTCTGCAGCTGCTGAAATAGGCCCCAGCTGGCCTTCCCCTCTCCCACATCCCTTACCGTTGAAGGGGCCACACCTGCCCCCACGTCTTTCCTGGGGTCCCCCAGCATCCCTAAGATTAACAGGAGAGGCTGACAGGAAAACCAAGCACAGAACATCCTGGGCATCCTTGCTATGTCTGGATTCAGAACAATATCAAGACACTGTTTTTCTTTAACCACTACTTTAAGAACAAACCAACAAACCTAAAAAAACAACAGTAAAGATTCTCCCCTTCAACACCGGCCCTCACCTTTAGTCTTTTAGATGGGAAAGTGAGGCCCGGAGAGGTCCTTTGACTGGCCAAAGCAGACCACATGGAGCGGAGCCCAGGGGCTCAGATACTCCCATCCTAATCCAGTGCTCCCCCCGCTGCCCCAAGCTGCCTCCCGGGGCCAGGGCTTCTCCAGGGAGCCGGTAGATGGAGGGGCTGCAGGGGAGGGGACAGGTGGAAGCCCAGGGGAGGATGCCAAGAAATAATGAGGGGAAAAGAGAAGTTTGCCAAGAAAACTGAGGCCCACGGCTCTCCACCAGCTAAGCTAGGGCTCAGCAGGCATGAAAGCAGGGTGGACCAGGCAGGTGTTGGACCCCACAGACCAGAAGCAAGACAAAGGGGTCTGGAAAGGAGTCACAGCTCTGGGCAAGGCAGGGCTGAGGGAATAAGGCGGGGAGAGCCCAGGTGTCGCCACCCAGCCAGCAGGGCCTTGTGCAGCCAGGAGCTCACTCGCCCGGGAGTGCCCGGCAGAGGCCCACGGTGAGGCAGGTCAGAGGTCAAGTCCTGGCTCTGCCCGACTCTGCCCTGAGCAGCAGACAGACAGGGTGGTGAGGCACTTCCTCTGTGAGGCTCAGATTTTCTCCTCATAGAACAGGTAGACAAGAACCCCTGCCCACAAGATCCAGCAAACCTGTCTGTAAATGATTCAGTGTGTTTCCGCCACGCCAGGCACCCACGAGGCAGGTTTTTACAGACGAGGAAACTGGCCCTTGTACAGTGAGAGACCCAGGGTCACCTGCTGCAGGGCCCAGAGACTCAAGGCCTGTGTTCTCAGTAACCATGCAGGCTGCCCTCGGTGTTGGTCGCTGGGGTCCCTTTCCAGGGAGGAAGGCAGTGCCACCTTTGTGAGGACATGATTATATTATAAAGGGGAGCAGGGAGCGCAAGTCCGAGCTCCTCGGCCCCATGCCCAAGGCCCTCAGAGCCAGGCCTGTCCTCACACGCTCCTCCTCTCGTGCTCTGGAGCCACACTGCCAGGCCCTGCCACTTCCCAGCTGAGTGACCTCGCTCAGGTGGGCCGCCCTTTCTGTGGCTCGGCTTCCACTTGTGTCAAATGAAGACAACGGCAGCCCGCACTTCACAGGGTGGCTGTGAGGCTAGGAGGAAGTGCCTGGCAGATGTCAGCTGCTGTTGTCACTGACACCCCCTCCTGCTCCCCCACCTCCTCTGAGAAGCCCTCCTTCCCTCGAGGTTGGGCCCTGGCTCCTCCTGGTCGCTGGGCCCACTTCTCAGCCCTTGTCAACGGCTGCTGTGGTTTTCTGTTTGCCTGTTTGTCTCCAACCACACTGGGTGCTTCCTGAGAGCAGGGCTGGGCCTGACCATCCCTTCAGTAAATATGTCTGGAGCACCCAGGTTCTGCCCAGCCTGGCAAGTCCTGGAGACGCCCATGCCCAGGGCCCTGCCCTCCTCAGGCTCATACTCGACTGAAGGAGACAGGGCAGCAAACAGATAGTGGCAGTGGTGGGCCAGGCCCTGCGGTGGTCAGGGGTGAGTGTAGCCCTGCCTGGTCGCTGGGAGGCCCACCCGCTGCTGTGAGGAACCGAGGGGGCAGCCAGGGCACCCCGGCCTCTCTTAGTTCCTCCGGCCTCCCCACCCTGGCCCCATCGCCTCCTGCAGACACTGTTGCAACAGGAAATGGAACTGCTCTCTTGGCCCACATGTGAGCCAGGCCCTGCCAGGACTTTACTGACATCCACCCTGCCCCTCAGAGGAGCCAATGGGGAGAAAACAGGCTCCAGGGGGCTGGTCACTACCTGAGCCCACAGGCAGCCTGTGACTGAGGCAGAATCTGAACTCAGGCCTATTTCAACCACCGTGTCGGCCGCCCCCTGCCCCCTGCCTACCCCATCGTGAGCGGAGAACAGGCTGATCTTCCCAAAACATGCTCTGTGTGCCCAGGCAGGGGCACTGTGGGCACAGCGGCCACTACCTGTGGCCCGGGCCCTGGGCTGTGTGCCATGCACTGGCACGATGACAGCCAGCTAACAGTGACTAACCGTCATGGCCAGGAGAAGCACTTCACACGCACCGTGCTCCTCGTTTCGGGAGAGGAAACGGACACCAGAGTTGGCCCCGAGCCCACCCCGCACCCTAAAGCAGCGCCCTGGGGCAGCTACCAGAGGCAGCATGGAGCCCGGCACACAGTCGTACTCAGTCCATCGTACTCAGTCCATGGCTGGAGGCGCTTCAGAGGAAGGCAGGGCAGGGCCGAGGGAACGGAGGCTGAGCGCAGGGTGGGTGGCAGGGGCCTAACCTGCCTGGGGTCTGCGCCAGGCCGGTTTGAGGGGCTGAAGGGTGGGCCCAGGGTCCGGTCAAGCGGGCTGCAGCCCACCAAGTCCGTGCGGCTTCCTGAGCCGGGGAGGAAAGAGGCTCCCTGAGACGACCATGCCCCAGCCAGACTCAGGAGTTTGGGGCTTGGTGGGGAAGCTGGTGAGGGTGGGGGGTGGCAGCGAGTGGTGGGAGACCTGGAGGGAGGGCAAGGACTGGATGAAGCAGTGGGGGGCATGAGGCACTCAGAGCTGACGGAAGCCCTCAGCCCCGAGGCTCGGCACCTGGCCGCACTGCCTCTGCCCTGGGCAGGACTGTACCTTTCAAGTCTCCGCATGGCCTGCAGCGCCTGGCACAGCGCCCTATTTGATACTGATGGGGGGGGGGGGTGATCCAGCCTGAGGCCAAGCCCTTGCAAGGCTTCTCCTCTGCTGCACCCTCCTCTCTGGGTCCAAATGCCCCTAAGCCTGTGAACCTCTGGCTCTAGAACATTCGAATCACTCTCCCTTTGGCCTAACACAGAAACTCTGACTCACCCAGCTATTGGCCTACTGCCCCAGGGCCCACGGGAGAGGGAGCGTCAGAGAAAGGAGCCAGAGCATGAGAGCCAGCAGGAAGCAGCTTCTGAGGCACCTGGGGACTAAAGGCGGGGAGGAGGAGGGAGGAAGGGGAGAAGTTGCAGGAGTGGAGGGTCCCAGGAGGAGAAACTGCTAGAAACGAAAAACATGTTGCTCATCTCCTCGGAAGAGCTAAATCAAGGCCCCTCCCATGCTGAAAAATCAGAAAGCAAAAGAAGGAAGAGGATGCCAGAGGGGGCATGCGGCCAGAGACCTCTGAGAGAGAGCGGTTAGTGGCTTTCACAAGTTGCTTTAGCTATGAAGCACGTGTCTTCAAAGCCAGCCTTGCTCAAAGCATAAACAAAGAGGACAGAGCAGAGCAGGAGCTGCTGGCTTTTATTTCTGGAGGGTAGGAACCACAGAACCAGGCCAGAGACCAGACATCTGGCCTGACCCCCTCCCCTAAGAACAGGGACCCCCACCCCCACCCCCACCGCCAGCCAGGAGAGAAGCTGCCTTCCAACAAGAGGCAGGGCCTGAGAGGAGCTTGCCACAGCAGGGGCCCAGGTGCCACGCTGGCAGGCCTCCGCCCCAACCCTCCAAGAACAGATATTTTTACAGCACCTGACAGGGCCTTGCCTCTCAGCTGGGTGGGGTTCCCTGGGGAACCCTTCCCACAGCACTCCCTCGTGCCAAGGTCCAGACAGCATGTGTGAGAGGGTGGCATGCCCAGGCCCACATCATCCTGGGAGTAGCAAGAGCCAACCCCCACCACCACTTCCCAGCATCGCTCCCAGCTTTGCCATGTCCCAAATGGACTCAGCATCTTCCCCCACAGCCATGCAGCCTGCGTTATCCTGACCCCTGCTCTGCCCCTTCTCACCATCCCCATCAGCATTGCCTTCTGTCCAATTACTGTAATGTTCTCCACTCGGCAGTCAGTCTTCAGACTCCATCAGGCCTCAATTTGCCCATGTGTAAAACAGAATAACCCCTAGCCCGGGTCAAGGATATTTAGAAAATTCTTTGAAAGCTGCAAATGTGCATACAGAAGTGATGTTTTTAGAACAAGCCTTGCAATTTAGGGGGTGCCAGCCAAAGCCCAGGCATAAGTGTGAGGTAGGAATCTCATATATTGTATCTGGAAACTTAGGAAATCAAGAGTTCATTGTCACCTTCCAAGCGTTCCCCCTCAGGAGCTAACCTCGCCTTCCCGAGGTTGCCAGCGATTCAAGGACTCTGGAAACAACAAGAGCTCCTACTTTTTGGGCCTGTTCCGTGCGAGGCCAGGGCCAGGTGCTCTGTTCACTCACTCACTCCTAACTCTCAGGGGAATAGCAGCACCCTCATTTCACTGATGAGGAACTTGGGGCTCAAAGGACAGAAGCCACTTGCCCAAGTCACACCTGGAACAGGCCATTGCGTCGAAATGAGGACCCAAGTTTAACTATCTCCAGATCCAGTATCTTCTGGAAACAACCTCCACTCTTGGAAGGTAGAACCAACTTTCAGAAATGGCAGTTCTATGGCCTCAAGACTAAGGAGGAGGGTATGGTGGGGTGTAGTCCCCTTAGATCCTAACGGTCAAGTTACAAATAAGATGAAGTGGGAGTCCCACAGCAGCAGATAGATTTTGATGGTCTGGCTCATAAATGAACCCACGAAGGGATTCCAATGAGGAGACCCACCCTGGGAATGGAGGAGCTGGCTGCCAAAGCAGAGGAATTTTTTTAAAGGCAACGGCTTTTGAACGGATGACATTTTGTAAACCACAGAGCCTGGAGCAAATGAGGTCTTACTATGTCTTGTACCTCTAGGTCTCTGAAGTCTTTGGAAGACGAGCAAGCAGAGAGTCTGAGGTGAAGCCAGAGGAAGAAACTGGCTGACAGGTCAGGTGGTCAGTGACGAAGGCTGAGGCCTTTCCTGAGCTGCCCTGGGTCAAGGTGTGGGCTACCCGTGGGGAACCTGGTGCTTGGAGGCAGGGACGTGAAGAAGACGGCCTCTGGAGGGCTGCTGGCCAACTGGAAGCTGTTGGAGACTTCCCTGTGGGAGGGGCTGTGGCAGGACCTCCTACTCTACCTGGCTTCCAGAACTTCTTGGTCGTCTTCCAGTCTCTCTCGCCTTCCTCTGAGTCTGTCTTGACCTCCGAGTCCTCCTGGTCCATGGGCTCGCCCACCCACTGCAGGCCGTAGTCACTGAGGAAACGCTGCGGGAAGAGAAGGGGGAGAGGCCACGGGCAGTGTCAGGGAAAAGGCAGCACCGGCCCAGCCCCCAGCCTCAAGGGCTGACTGGACAAAAGGGACGGAGGGCAGATCTTGGCCACTACCCGGCTGTGTGACCTTGGGAAGCTACTTCATCTCCTAGAACCTCAAATTCCTCCTCAGTAAAATGGAGTGACACCACCTGCCCCCATAAGGAGTGTGAGGTGACTCAGTAAGGTCATTCCTGTCCAGTACTTAGCATAGTGATGTGCACAATTAAGAGCTCAACAAAGTCAGCCATTACGGCTGCAACTGTGGGGAGCCCTTTGGGTGTGGCCCCCCACTGGCTGGCTCCACTGGGGCTTGGCCTCACGCCCCCTCAGCCACAGGAAAACTTGTGAGTTGCCTACACTTCCTGTTGCCACTTCCTTATCTCTCTTTCCTCCACCCGCTCTGCCCTGGCCTCCATCTCCACAACGCACTGAACCTGCTCCTGGTGCAGCCACCAGACCACCGGCATGTTGCCAAAGCCATGGGCACGCTTCTGACTCGGCACTTTCCACACAGGCTCTTCCTTTTTCATTTCCTTTGAACGTTAGAGGGGTTCGGGGTTCAGCCTTCTTCTTTTCTCTATCTACACTCTCTCCCCTATTGTACCCAAATTTCTATCTATGAGGTCTCACCCTCACTTCCAGGCTCAGACGTCCAACAGGCAGTTCAAAAGTAACTCGTCCCAAGCAGTCATGACTCCCTGTCCCCAGCAGCTTTTCCTGTCTCAGTAAATGGCACCCCCAGCCACCTAGAATCATCCATGACCCTTTCCTCTCTATGACCCACAACCTCTGACCATCCACTAGGCCTGTGAGTGCCACCTCCAAAGCAGACTTCATTCCGTCCCCTCCGCTACCATCCTAGTTCAAGCCACTATCATCTCTCCCCTGGACAATTAAAACAGCTGCTTCTACCTGCTGCCCCTTTTCATTCTTTTTTTTTTTAACTTTTAATTTTGAAATCATTTCAAACGTATAGGACAGTTGCAAAAATAATACAAAACCCATACAAAGAATTTCCAACATACACCCCCAACCAAATACCCAGACCTAGATCCACCATCTTTTAACATTTTGCCACATTTGCTGTACCATTCTTACTGTCTATCTTTCTATCCACCCATCCATCCATCCATCATCTATTTTCTAAACACTTGTAAGGAGCTCGAATATATCTAGTTCCTTGAACACTTAATACTTCCATGTAGATTTTCTAAGAACAAGGATATTCACTTATGTAACCACCTTTGGTAGTTATCAAGTTGAAGAAATTTAACATGAATATAAAGCATATAGTCTATATCCCAATATTTTCCTATATTCCAATAACATCCTTTTGGGCATTTTCTCCTCCAGTATTAGATCCAGTCTAGAATCATGTATTGCATTTAATTATCATTGTCTCCTTAGACACTGTTTTTTAAATTGTGGAGATATATATATATACAACATAAACTTTCTCATTTCAACCACTCCCAAGCATACCATTGAACGGGATTAGTCATATTTATGTTGTTCTACCCTTATTACCATCGGTTACCAGAACCTTCCCATCCCCCCAAACAGAAACCCTACACCCATTGTTCATTAACTCCCCTCCCCACACCTCACCCCTGGGAAACCTGTACTCGATTTTCTCTCTCTGAGTTTGCATACTCTGGCTATTTCAAATAAGTGCAGTCGTACAGTATCTGTCCCTTTGTGTCTTACTTATTTCACTCAACATGATGTGGCATGTATCAAACTCCATTCCTTTTTAAGGCTGAGTCATATTCTATTGTATGTATATCCCTCATTTTGTTTATCTATTCAACTGCTGTTGGGCATTTGGGTTGCTTCCACCTTTTGGCTATTGTGAATAATGCTGTTATGAACACTGGTGTACAAATATCTGTTCACATTCCTGCTTTAAATTCTGGGTATATACCTAGAAGTGGGACTGCCAGGTCATTTGGTAATCCCATGTGTAACTTTTTGAGGAACCAACAAGCTGTTTTGCACAGCAGCTGTACAGTTTTACACTCCCATCAACCTTGTACTTAAGTTCCTATTTCTCCACATCCTCATCAGCACTTGTTATTTTCATTTTTTAAATAATAGCCATTCTGCTGGGATGTTGAACTGGTATCTTATTGTGGGTCTGATTTGCATTTCCCTAATGGCTAATGATGTTGCACATCTTTTCATGTGTTTATTGGCCATTGGTATATCTTCTTTGAAGAAATGCTTTTTCAAGTCCTTCGCCCATTTATTAACTGGGTTGTTTGTCCTTTTTGTTACTGAGTTGTAGGAATTCTTTATACATTCTGGATATTAAACCTTTATCAGATTTATGGTTTCCAAATATTTTCTCCCATTCTGTAGGTCATCTGTTCATTTTCCTGATAATGTGCTTTGATGCACAAAAGTTTTTAATTTTAATGAAATTCCATTTATCTATTTTTTCTTTTGTTGCTCATGCTTCCAGTATAAAGTCTAAGAATCCATTGCCTAATACCAGGTCCTGAAGATACTTCTCTCTGTTTTCTTCTAAGAGTTGTATACTTTTAGCTCTTATATTTAGGTCATTGATCCACTTTGAATTAATTTTTGTATATGGTGTGAGATAGGGGTCCACCTTCCTTCTTTTGCATGCAGATTTCCAGTTGTCCCAGCACAAAGGACCATTTTTAAAAAATCTTTGTCTGGTATAGCCCATGTCTTTCCTCCTCACTAATGGTTTCTTATGCTTTAATATTCTCTTTTGCATAGGCCATCACTTCCTATTGCATTTTCTGCCATCCTGATCAGGGCAGGACATCCTTCCACTCTGGAACCCTTATAACCCTTACAACCTCCACATAGCAGGGTAATCTTTTCTATGATTTCCCATCCTCTCAGAACAGAATCCAATCCCTCACAGTGTACGAGTCCTGCATAAACTGGCCCGGCGGCCTCTTCAGCCTCTTATCTTCTCCTTCTCTCCCTCGTCACCACAACCAGTGACTGCAAGCCAAGTGTATGTGGCAGAAGGTGGGGCCCTTTATCCCTTTGGTCTCCCAGGTGCCCCTCCTCAGCCTCCAGTTCTCAATTCCAGCATCACCTCTGCAGAGAGGCCTTGTCCCCCAGTTAGTCTCTGTTGTGTCACCCGTTCAATTATTTCATAGCACTCTCTGTAACTATGCATTTTTCTGAGTATTTATTTATGTCTGTCTCCCCATTCAGACAGTAAGCTCCATGAGGACAGGGGCCATGTCTGTACTGTTCACACTGTACCCCAGTACTTGACGGGGTGCCTGACACACAGCTGATACTTTGAATGAGCTTGCTAAATTAATGAAGCAATAGATGTGTGAATGTATGAATGTGTGAACCAGCCATGCTCCCCTGAGGCTCTGAGGTGTGGCCCTCCCCTCCTGCCACAGCTTCTCAGAGAGGCCCTATGGGCTCCCAGAGGCTCCTGGCAGGCAGCTTTTGAGCAGCTATGTTTACTCACGGCCCCAGGTATGAACAGACCCAGAGAGGGAAGGGCCCTCAGCTAAGCTGAGGCTTGGGGGTTTGCTTCTGTGGCCTTACATGAGGTTGGGGCTTTAGAAAGCTCCTGCTTGGAGAGGGAGAGCGGTCAGACCCCAGAAAGAACTTCAAGCAGGGCCAAGAGAGGGTGAGGAGTACTGAGGAAGCACGCTGGGGCCCTTTCTTGTGCCTAGTGCCCCTCCTTACTGACCCCTACCCATGCTCCAGCCCCTAGCACAGATCCTTCCCTCCTTCCTGATTCCCTTGACCCCAACCTGGCACTCAGCCCTGGATTCCTTTCCATGCCCGTCTCTCCCGTCACACTCAGAGGTGGAGGCTGGGTCTGAATAATGTCCTGGCCTACACCTGGACATTGGTTAATGCTGTTTGAGGAGTGAGGGAATAAAAGCAAAGTGTGCCCAGTGTAGCCAAATCACTGGGTGAGTGAGATGCCCCCTTCAAAGGCAGTGGATGGTCTTGACCAATTCAGTAAACAGGTTTCGCCAGACACTGTGCTAGGTACTGGGGGTGCAGCAAAGATCATGAAGGAAGTGGTCCCTCCCTTGTAGACTTCATGGTCTGGTTGAGGGAAAAAGAAAAGAGGTGCTAAGAAAGTACATAACAGAGTGCCTAGCTTGGACAGAGGTCAGGAAGGGTCCCTGAGGAAATGATCTTGATCTCACACTGAGGATGAGAGAAAAATGATCAGGCAAAGGCAGGAAAGAACATCTCAGGCTGAAGGAACTGCATGCAGCAAGGTCCTGAAGGGGGAAGAGCTTGATGTGGCAAAGAACCACAGGCAGGGTCCCATGGCTGGCAGGTAGAGGGTGACAGGGAGAAGGGTTTGAGATGAGACTGAGGAGGTAGGCAGGGGCTAGCCCACAGAGGCCATGGGAAAGGCTTTGGATTTTAACCCAGGGGCACTGGGGAGCCACTGAGGGCTATTTAAGCAGAGAAGTAGCATGTTTGAAATTTGGTTCAGGCCCAAAAGGAGGAGTATGCCTTGGCAGCAGACACCTTCCTGGCTCTTGAAACTCCGGCTTAATCCTCAGGGAAACATAGGGGAGGGACCCTGGTTGTGGGGTCTGACCCAGTTTCTGAGGTGCAGATAGCCCAGACTGGGGGACTGCTGGCTGGCGGCCAGCTTCAACCTGGTCCTCCTCTCTCACCTCCATCTCTCCGACCTGCCGCTGCAGCTGCATGCACATCGTCTCCAGCTCCTCTTGCCGCTGCAGGGTCACCTCACCTTCAGGGAAAGACAGGGGTAGGGGTTCGGCTGACCCAGCACAGAGGCTGCCAGGCCACCTCTGGCTTTGGGCCAGAGCCTGCTCTGAGGGTCACCTGGAGAAGCTGCCCTTCAACACTTCCCCATTCCTCTGAGAATGCTAGGGACCCCCCGAGAACTGCCGCCGGGCCCCGTCTCTCTGGCTTCTCCACCTGATTTCGTGAGGGGATGCCTTGCATGATTCTCAGGAGGCGGCACAACCCTTGGACTGCAAGGTCGCATGGATAGAGCTGTTTCCTCTGCACTTTAGAGGTGCACCCTGTGCTCAGGGTCGGGCTCTCTCTGCACTCGGGGACTCAGGCCTACCCAGGAGGGTGGCAAGTAACTCTAGCACTGTCCTGGATGTGTCCCTGCCCCCCTCTGGGCTCAGCTGTTCAGGCCCCACCACAGGAGCCAGCTTGATGTTTTCGGAGTCATGATGCCCGGAAGTCACTGAGCTCCCATGAGCTGCAGGCCCAGGGGAGGTGCCTTACCCAGACGGTACCATCCGAGAGAACCTCTTACCCTGGTGTTGCTGGAGGCTCTGCACCAAGTCCTCCAGGGCCAATATCTTCTGATCCTGCAGCAGCAAGACACAGTGTCAGTGCGAGGCCTGGTAGTTCCCAGAGCCTAGGGGAGTAGGTGGGGATGGGGTCTGAGCCCCTTCCAGACAGGAAGATCCAGAAGTTTTGCCTACATGGGCTTCAAGGGAGCTTGGAGTCCCTGTCCCCAACACCCTTGAGCACAGCCACTGCTCCTGCATCTCAGATAACCCCTGTGGTTCCTACTAAAGTGGGGGAAAGGGGTAATACACACCTGAGGTGACCCAACCAGCATCTGGGAATACAGCACTCAGTGGCCCATTGCTGCATCCAGTCCAAGATCCACCGGACCCTCCTCAGCTGTGGGGAAGGCCCCTAACCTCTACTCAGGATTACAGGGACCCAGAACTGGCCCTCAGACTCGGCAGTTCAGTGGGGAAGTGGTCTTAGAACCCATCCACTCTGGCCCAAACACTGACCTCTCTGGCTGCCCCAACCTGGGCCCCTGCACGCTGCAGACTGGACCTTGGTCCTCTCCTGCCTGGGATCCCACCTTGGACAGCATCTCAGCAGTTTGGCTCTTCACCTGCTGCTCTAGATCCTGCAACTTCCTCGTCATGGAGACCATCAGGTCTGAGTCATGGGATGCAAGGCCTGTCAACCAGATAAATTCTTTGCAGCCCAGGCCCAGAGCAGAAGCTGAGGTATGGGGCCCCAAAGGAAGGAGAGAGGGATCCCCAGGGGCAGAAATAAAAGTAATAACATGTACAACAATGTTCATAGCATTATTCACAATTGCCAAAAAAATGGAAACAACTCAAGGGTCCATCAACCTAATGAACAAACAAATGTGGTATATATATACAATGGAATGTTATCCAACAGGAAGAAGGAATTAAGTCCAGAAGCAAGTAACAACATGGATAAACCTTAAGGACATTATGTTGACTGAAATAAGTCAGATACAAAAGGACAAGTATTATATGCTCTCACTAATATGAACTAATTATTATAATAAGTACTCATACAGATAAAACCTAGAATATAGGTTACCAAGAGATAGGAAATGGGGAGCAGATGCTTAATGTGTGCAGAATTTTTAACTAGGTTGAATTTAAATGTTTGGAATTGGACAGATGTGATGGTGGCACATTATGGTGAGTGTAATTAATGGCACTGAATTATGTGTGTAATTGTGGTTGAAAGGGGAAGTTTAGAGATCACGTATGTGTCACTAGAAGGAAAGCTAGACGATAAAACATGGGACTGTATAACACAGTGAACCCTATGGTGGACGAGAGTGTTATTAATGGTGCAAATATAAAACTGTTTCTCATGAACTAGAACAAATGCACATCACTATTACAAGGAATTTAATAATAGATTGGTATGTGGGAAAAAACAAACCTATTGCAAACTATGGACTATAGTTAACAGTAATATGTTAATATTCTTTCATCAATAGTAACAAATGTACCACACTAATACTATGGGTTAATAATAGAGGGGGAAAGGGGTATGGGATGTTTTCTGTGTGTGTGTTTTTTTTTGTTTTCAAGTAATGAAAATGTTCTAAAATTGATGGTGGTATTGAATGCACAACTATGTAATGATAACTGTGAGCCCCTGGTTATATACTTTGGATGGATTGCATAATACGTGAATATATCTCAATAAAACTGCAAAAAAAACACAGCAGTAAACACTTATATAACACTAAACACTACATATATCAACTCATGTAAACCTCAAAATACGCCTATGAGGGAAAATAAACTGTTATCATACCTTTAGGAAATGGAGGAACAGAGAGATTAAGCAATTTGTCAAACATCACACCACTAGTAAGCGGTGTAACATATAGGTCACTTCACCTTGACGTAGTCTTGTCAATAAGTGTGCCAGTTTGGATATATTATGTCCCCCAAGAAAACACCATGATCTTTTAATGCAGTCTCTCCGGATACTGGGATTAGGTTGTTTCCATGAGATGTGACCCACCCAACTGTGAGTGACACCTTTGGTTAGGGTGTGACCTCTGACTGTTTCCATGGAGCTGTGGCCCCGCCCACTCAGCATGGGCCTTGATTAGTTCTCTGAAGTCTTATAAAAGCTCACAAATAGAAGGACCAGAAGAACTGCAGCTGAGAGACATTTTGAAGACGGCCTTTGAAAGCTGACATTTTGGGGAACACCATTTTGAAATGCAACCCGGGAGCAAGCAGACGCCAGCCACGTGCCTTCCCAGCTAACAGAGGTTTTCCGGATGCCAATGGCCTTTCTCCATTGAAGGTACCCTGTTGTCGATGCCTTAACTTGGACACTTTATGACCTTAAAACTGTCACTTTTTAACCAAATAAACCCCCTTTATAAAAGCCAATCCATTTCTGGTGTTTTGCAAAACGGCAGCATTAGCAAACCAGAACAGATTTTGGTACCAGAGAAGTGGGGTGTTGCTGAGTTTGCAAATACCAAACATGTTGGAACAGCTTTTTTAATGGATAAAGGGAAGATTCTGGAAGAATTGTGAGGAGCTTGACAGAAAAGGCCTAGAATGCTTTCAAGAGACTCTTGGTACAAATACGGACTCTAAAGATACTTCTGATGAGGCCTTGAGCAGAAATGATGAACGTGTCATTGCCAACTGGAAGAACGGTGATCCTTGTTTTAAAGTGGCAGAGAATTTGGAAAAATTGTGCCTTGTGTCACATGGAAGGCAGAATTTGAAATGACGAGCTGGGATACTTAGTTGGAGATCTGCAGACTACGTGTAGAGAATATAGCCTGGCTTCTACTTGCAGTTTATAGTAAAATGCGACAGGACAGAGATAAGCTGAGAAATGAACTCTTGGGTGCAAAGAAACCAGAAACTGATAGTTTGGACGATTCCAGGCTTCCAGAGAGTGAGACCCCAGAGGCTACAGCCCCACGTAAGGATTTAACCAAACATGGAAACTGGTGGCCATTTCAGTACAAGCCAGGATTAGAGATGGAGTTATCCAGAAAGGATTTGTGGAAAGTCCTATTGTCTGATGGTTTTGACCCCTGTAAACTACATGCCAAGCCTACAGAAATTTTGTGACATCTGTATAGACAAAGCCACTGCCGGTCTGGACTAGAGGGAATGGAAAAGGGACAAATTGAAGGAAAAATTTCTTCAAAGACAGAGCCATGGAGGTTGAGGTCTGGAGTCAAGAAATCTCGGGCTGAGAGAGCGGAGGAGCCCATGCACGTGGAAAGGATAAGTTTGCCCCGGAGACTGAGAGCGGGCCTTCCGCCTTGCTGCTCAGGATGCGTGCTCCCACCCCAGGTCCAGAGAGGGTGGAGCGCATTCCCCAGGGATTGGGGAGAGCCTGGCCGCCACCCCACTGTTTGGAGAAGGGAGAGCCTTTGCCCTGGAGAGGCCGAGTCCGGGTGGTACCCTGATGTTTGAGGAGGGTGGGGCTGAGAAGGTGGTCTCCCCAAAGGGATATGTTGGAGCACTACCCTAGCCTTTGGAGAGAAAAGAGCTGCCACAAAGGCCCTTAGAAAGGGTTGGACTCCGGCTCTCTCAAGCCCCAAGGATAAAACATCATTCTCTAAATGACTACCAGACTGAAATCTGATGAAGTTTGTCCTGAGGGTTTTAGGAACTGTTTTGGTCCTGTTAACCCTGTTTTCCTTTCAGTTTCTCCTTATGGCAACAGAAATATTTATCCTATGACTGTCCCTCCTTTGTATATTGGCAGTACATAACTTGTTCTAAGTTTCACAGGTCCACAGCCAGAGGGGAATTATGCCTTAGGATAGACCATGCCTGTAACTGATTTTGATGGGATCTTGTACTTACCTACTGTTACTGAAATGATTTAAGTTTCTATGATATTGTGATAGGATGAATGTATTTTGTATATGGAAAGATCATGTTTTTCTGGGGTACAGGGGGTGGAATGTACCAGTTTGGATATATTATGTTCCCCAAGAAAACACCATGATCTTTTAATCCAGTCTCCCGGGATACTGGGATTAGGTTGTTTCCATGGAGATGTGACCCACCCAACTGTGAGTGACACTTTTGGTTAGGGTGTGACTTCTGATTGAATATTTCCATGGAGGTGTTGCCCCACCCACTCAACATGGGCCTTGATTAGTTCACTGGAGTCTTATAAAAGCTCACAAATAGAAGGACCAGAAGAACTGCAGATGTGAGACATTTTGAAGATGGCCATTGAAAGCTGACATTTTGGGGAACACCATTTTGAAATGCAACCTGGGAGAAAGTAGACGCCAGCCATGTGCCTTCCCAGCTAAGAGAGGTTTTCTGGATGCCAATGGCCTTTCTCCAATGAAGGTATCCTACTCTTGATGCCTTACCTTGGACACTTGATGGCCTTAAAACTGTCACTTTTTAACCAAATAAACCCCCTTTATAAAAGCCAGTCCATTTCTGGTGTTTTGCAAAACGGCAGCATTAGCAAACCAGAACAACAAGTTTATCCTCAAGCTAGTCAAGCCTCTAAATCTAACCTCCCTTTACATGAAATAGAGGGGATAGAGGAACAAGTTAAACAATGCCGTGGGCAAACAATCAGACAAACCCATAATGTGAGACACTGTGCAAGACAACCAGCCTGGACTCTTCAGAAAGACCATGTCAGTTTTTAAAAAGGCAAGGACACTGTTCTGAATTAAAAGGAATCATGGAGATATAACAGGTCCAGTGCAGGACCACAGTTAGATCTTCAATCAGGATAAAAAACAGCTTTAAGAGGTATTTGGGGACATTGGGGAAATCTGAATGTAGAATAGATATTGGAGAGTGTGCTGGTTTGAAGCTGTTATGCGTCCCAGAAAAGATTATGTTCTTTTAATCCATTCCCACGGGTACAGAGCTATTGTGGGTGGGACCTTTTGATTAGGTTGTTCAATTGAGATGTGACCCCACCCATTCAAGGTGGGTCTTAATCCTTTACTGGAGTCCTTTATGAGAGGATAAAAGGCAAAAACACTGAGAGAGATTGGAGAGAGAAAAACATCCTGGAGATGCTAAGAGAAGACACACAGATGCTCAGAGATGAGGCCACTGGAACCAGAAGCTGAGAGCAACAAGACCCAGGAGCGAAGGACCAACAGACACCAGCCGCGTGCCTTCTCATATGACAGAGGAACCCCGGATGCCAGCAGCCTTTGCTGAAAAGGTACCTTCCTCTCGATGCCTTAATCTGGAGATTTTCACAGGCTTAGAACTGTAAACTTATAAGCTAACAAATCCCCATTGTTAAAAGCCAGTCCATTTCTGGTATACTGTACTTTGGCAGCTTTAGCAACCAAAACAGAATTATTTGTATTCTAGGCATGATAATGATATTATGGTTATGCATTTCCTTATTCTTAGGAGATGTACATTGAAGTATTTAGAGGTGAAATATCATGATATTTGTGATTTACTTCTAAGTGGTTCATCAAAAATTTACATTTTAAATTTACATACGTATTGTGGAGAGAGAAGGCAAATGTGGCAAAATGTTACCAGTTGTTGAATCTAGATGGAGGACATATGGGTGTTCATTACATGATTATCTGAACTTTTCTGTATGCTGGAAATTTTTCAAAATAAAAAGTCTGGGAAAAGAGAAAAAGAGAGATACAAGAAGCAGGCCCTCCTCCCTGGTCACCATCCTTCCTACCTGGGAAGCAGGAACTGCAGCCACCTTCATGCAACCATGAGGGGCTAACATGCTGAGGTGGGCTCAGTGGGAAAATGAAGAAACCTCAACTCCTAGAGATGTCTTTGAATCACTGAATTAACAACTCTGGAGCTGCCTCCTTAGGACTTCTTGTTACATGAGGCAATAAATCTTCCTTAATGCTCATGTTAGTTGAGTAAGGGTTTTCTTTGACTTGTAGTCAAAAGCTTCCTAACTAAACTTCCTCAATATGATAAAGGGCATATATGAAAAACCCACAGCCAGCATCCAACTCAATGGTGATAGACTGAAAGCCTTCCCCCTAAGATCAGGAATGAGACAAGGATGTACACTGTCACCACTATTATTTAACATTGTGCTAGCAGTTCTAGCTAGAGCAATTAGACAAGAAAAGGAAATAAAAGGCATCCAAATCAAAAAGGAAGAAGTAAAATTCTCATTATTTGCAGATGACATGATCCTATATTTGGAAAATCCCAAGAAATCTACGACAAAGCTACTTGAGCTAATAAACAAATTCAGCAAAGTGGCGAGATACATGATTAATGTACAAAATCAGCAGTGTTTCTATATACTAGTAATGAAATCACCAAGGAGGCAATTAAGAAAAAAAATTTCATTTATAATAGCAATCAAAAGAATCAAGTACCTAGGAATAAATTTAACATAGGATATAAAGGATCTATACAAAGAAACCTACAAAACATTGCTAAAAGAAATCATAGAAGCCCTAAATAGGTGGAAAGACATTCCATGTTCATGGACAAGAAGGCTAAATGTCATTAAGATGCCAATTCTACCCAAATTCATCTAAAGATTCAATGTAATACCAATCAAACTTCCAAAAACCTACTTTGCAGACTTGGAAAAGTTAGTTATTAAATTTACTTGGAAGTGAAAGGGGCCTTGAATAGCCAAAAGCATCCTAAAAAAGAGGAAGGAAGTGGGAAGATTTACACTTCCTGACTTTAAAGCTTATTATAAAGCCACAATGGTCAAAACAGCATGGTACTAGCACAAAGATAGACATATTGATCAATGGAATCAAAATGAGAATTCAGAAATAGACCCTCAGATCTATAGTCATTTGATTTTTGACAAGGCCCCCAAATCCACTGAACTGGGACAGAATAGTCTTCAATAAATGGTGCTGGGAGAATTGGATATCCATATCCAGAGGAATGAAAGAGGATCTCTCCTTCACATCCTGTACAAAAAAGAAGTGGATAAAAGACCTAAATATAAGAGCCAGTACTATAAAACTCCTAGAAAAAAATATAGGGAAACATCTTAAAAACCTAGTGATAGGAGGTAACTTCTTAGACCTTACAGTCAAAGCACAAGCAACAAAAGACAAATAGATAAATGGGATAGATAAATGGGAAACCCTCAAGATTGAACACTTTTGTCCTTCAAAAGACTGTCAAAAAGGTGAAGAGACAGCCAACTCAATGGGAGAGAATATTTGGTAACCATATATCTGATAAGAGATTGATATCCAGTATATATAAAGAAATCCTACAATTCAACAATATAAGGACAAACAACCCAATTATAAAACGGGCAAAAGATAGGAATAGATATTTTTCCAAAGAGGAAATTCAAATGGCTAAAAAGCACATGAAAAGATGCTCATCTTCATTAACTATTAGGGAAATACAAATCAAAATCAAAATGAGATATCATCTCACACCTATAAAAATGGCCACTATTAAACAAACAGGAAAATACAAATGTTGGAGAGGATGTGGAGAAATAGGAACACTTAATCATTCCTGGTGGGAATATAAAATGGTGCAGCCACTGTGGAAGACAGTTTGGTGAATCCTCGGAAAACTAAATACTGAATTGCCATATGACCCAGTAATTCCACTACTCATTATATACCCAGAAGATCTGAAAGCAGTGACATGAACAGACATTTGCACACCAAAGTTCATTGCAGCATTATTCACAATTGCCAAAAGATGGAAACAATCCAAGAGTCCATCAACAGATGAGTGGATAAGCAAAATGTAATATATATATATGATGGAATATTATGCAGCAGTAAGAAGGAATGAGGTCCCAAAGCATGTGACAACATGGATGAATCTTGAAGACATAATCCTAAGTGAAATATGCCAGACACAAAAGGACAGATATTGTATGATTTCACTAATATGAACTAATTATAAATGTAAACCCAGAGTCTTAAAATGTGGAATATAGTATATCTAGAGATAGACAGAAGCTAGAGAAGGGGGAATGGTTACCTAATATTTACAGAATTGTTAACAAAGCTGAACTTAAATGTTTGGGAATGGATAGAGGAGATGGTAGCTTGTTATTGGGATTATGAGTAAAAGTCATGTAGGTGAATTTGACTGAAAGTGGTGGTTTAAAGTCATGTATCTAAATAACTTCTTGCATGAACCACTACAAATGTAAAAATAATAATAACAGAGTGGTATATGGGAAAAACACTTAGCTATTGCAAACTATGGACTATAGTTAATAGTAATATTTTAATATTCTTTCATCAACAAATTTACTGCAGCAATACTATGAGTCAACAATAGTGGGGGATAAGGGGTATGGGAAGATTTGGGTTTTATTTTTATTTCTGTTCTGGAGTAATGAAAATGTTCTAAAATTGATCATGGGGATGTATGCACAACTATGTGATGCTACTGTGAGCCAACGACTGTATACATTATACTTTGGATGATGCGCCAGTTTGAATATATTATGTCCCCCAGAAAAAGCCATATTCTTTGATGCAATCTTGTGGGGCAGACATATTGGTGGGGATTAAGTTGGAACATTTGGATTAGGCTGTTTGCATGGAAATGCGCCCCACCCAACTGTAGGTGATAACTGATGAGATATTTCCATGGAGGCCTGTCCCCATCCATTCAGGGTGGGCCTTGATCAGTGGAGCCACATAAATGGGCTGACAAACAGAAGGAACTCAGTGCAGCTGCAGCTGTGAGTGACGTTTTGAAGAGAAGCTACAGCCAAGAGGGACACTTTGAAGAAAGCACAGGAGCTGCAGATGAGAGAGATTTTGAAGACAGCCATTGAAAGCAGACTCTTGCTCCAGAGAAGCTAAGAGAGACAAATACCCCAAGTGCAACTAAGAGTGACATTTTTGAGGAACTGCAGCCTAGAGAGGAATGTCCTGGGAGAAAGCCATTTTGAAGCCAGAACTTTGGAGCAGACGCCAGCCACATGCCTTCCCAGCTAACAGAGGTTTTCCGGACACCACTGGCCATCCTCCAGTGAAGGTACCCGATTGCTGATGTGTTACCTTGGACACTTTATGGCCTTAAGACTGTAACTGTGTAACCAAATAAACCTCCTTTTATAAAAGCCAATCCATCTCTGGTGTTTTGCATTCTGGCAGCATTAGCAAACTAGAACAGATGGTTTGTGTGGTATGTGAATATATCTCAGTAAAACTGAAAATAAAAAAAAAAAAAGCTTCCTAACTGACACACATTTGGGAACTGTTGGAACACGGAGCATGGATGAGCTCACCAAGGCAAAGAGTGGAGAGAGAGAAGAGAATCCAGGCAGGAACACCCACACTGAAAAGTTGGGAGGAAGAGAAGGAACTTGCAAAAAAAGAGCTAAGAGGAAAGCACGTGAAGGTAGGAGGCGAGCTGGGAGAGTGGCACCATGGCAGCCAAGAGAGGAGGTGTTCTGAGAAGGAGGGACCTGTGAACCGTGTTGACTGCAGCTGAGCAGAAAGACAGATAAGACCTTATTTGTGACCTTGGTGAGAGGAGTCACTGAATGGGGGGGTGGGGGTGGGGCAGATACCAGCTGTCACAGCCTCCCTTCAATATGCTGAGCTAGGTGTTCCCATCCCCACTTCAGAGAGGAGGAAATGGAGGCAGAGAGACAAGAAGTTGCTTACCTAAGATAATGCAGCTGGTGGAAAATTCTAATCGCGTCCCCGGCTGCTCCAGGCTCCCAGCTCAGCCTCTGATCGTGCCCAGCACTCTGCACAGCTCACTGCCCTGCCCAGGCCTCCCCTTCTTCCTGGGCCTGCTCAATCTTCCCTCCTCCCGGAAGCTGCCCCAGTCAGCCGCATCCCACTTTAGGCACCTCCATGATTGCAGCCTTAAGATAGCCCTCTAGGGATGGTGTGGACCAGACTAGGAGGGCTAACCAGGGGCCTGTCGGCCTTGCCCAGAGCCCTGCAGAGGCCGGAAGCAGATGGCCAGAGGCCAGGCTCCACCCTCAAGCCCTTCATCCCTCTCTGACCCTGCATCTTGGACTAACATCACGCTTGATGGCAACTCCAGTCAGGTCCACTCCAGAGGCTCCAGCCATAGCCTGGCCTGCAGTTTGGCCAGAATGCCTGAGCTATAGGTAAGGCCTGCTCCGCTTTATGCCAAACCAGGTCCTGAATGGGTCTGGGTGTGCAGGCACATGGCCACCGTCAGCCAGGAGCAGAAGCAAGAGGCCCCAGACCCACTAGGCTAGAGTAAAGTGGGCACCATCCTTCTCTGGGCCTCACCTCCTCCTCCAGGGCCCCTCCTGCCACCAGGGGCCCAGACACCTTCGGGCCTCTGCTCTCACCTTGTCTACTCACAGAGGCACCTATGCTTCCATAGCAGGAAGGGACAGGGATCCTTTCTTCCGAGCCATGTCCATCATTCAGCATATCCACCTCATCTTCTGCAGACAGGGATGCCCAGATCACTGCTCTGGGGCCGAAGCCCAGAGGAAACGCAGGCCCTGGGCCCCGGCCACAGTGAAGCAACCTGTGTCCTGTCCCCGCAAGGGTAAGAGGACAGAAAACTTGCGAGGTCGGGGAGCAGGGATCCAACCAGAATGGGTCTCTTCTTTGAGCTCCCCCCTGCCTGGCTCCTGGGGGAACTGAGGGACCAATGCCAGCACCTCAGGGGGCGGGCAGGGGGTTAGGGTCCTGAGGCCTGAGCCTGCAGGAGTCAGGGCAGTGATGTGAGGGTGGAGCTTCAGGGAGAAAAGGCCATCGTGAGCCAGAGGTGGCTGTAGGGGGAAGAGGGCTGGGGTCCAGACTTCTGGCCTGGGTAATCTCTCAGTCCCACATGGTTTCTGGGTACCCACCGGCCAGCCCCAAAGTGGGTCAAGGGCTCAAGGGTTAGCGACTACATCCTGCTAAGGATGTCAGGCCTCCTGATCTGACAGCTGCCGGGAGGGAAGCCCTGTCCTCAGGGAGAGGGGATGGGGAGCTGCAGACAGCCCTGCAGTCCGGCAGCTGCCTTGCCTTGAGGAGGCCCAGGAAGATGGGAGGAGAGGAGGACACGAGGGCAGAGCCCACACTTACCATCTCCGTAGATTCTTATCACACGTCTCCTAAAACCCGGACGGGAAGGAGAAGGAAGAAATGCAAGTCAGAGCCACCTGGGATGCTGGTCTGCAGAACAGGGCCTGGGCCATCACCAGGAAAAAAGTTCTGGGCACCAGGCCCCTAGCCAAGGCTAAAGGAGATGGAGGCTGGGCCTCTGCCCCCTGAGCACATTCGCCCCCTTATCCCATTGAGCCAAGGGACAGGCTTCGGGGTATTCGACTCCTCCCAGTAGAGAAGTAGGGGCAGAGCTGAAAAGCAGAGCGTCAGGTGGGAAGACCAGATTTCCAAAGCCCAGGAGGCCATCCCTAGCTCTGCTCTGAAATACTGCGGGACCCTAGGCCTGTCTCTTAACCTCTCTGGAACTCCTGGGCCTCAGAACAGCTCAGAGCAGTGTTGGGAAGAGCAAGAAGGAAAAGAGAGACAAAAAATGCTCTGAAAAGATAACATGCTAGGCAGACATAAAGATTTCCCTTTACTGAGAGCCCAGCAGAGGGTCTGGCCAGAATACTTGTGCCTTCAATGTTTGTGGAACTAATAAATGAACAATGAATGAATAGATGGCGACTCCCACAGGGCTACGCCTTTCTAGAAAGCACAGTCCAGTTTATGGTCAGATGAAAAGTAGAGCTTCCCAGAAGGAGGTATAAAGAGAAAGATAAGGCAGCCCGGGGAAGTAACTCTTCTCTGTCTTCCCCAAGACAGAGGCATCATTCTCCTCTGGCCACGGGAGGGTCAAGGGGGAGACAGGGGATGGGCACGAAGACCCCACCAGGCCCAGCTCCTCACCCAGGAATCACAGTCTCTGACGGCAGGGGCGCTCTCCGGGTCTTGCTGAGGGAGGCCAGAGGTGAGCTCATAGTTCTCACTCTAGATTCTAGCCGTCAGGTACTCCCTGAAAAGAAAAAAAAAGTCAGCTCTTGAGGATGGGGAGGACTCAGAGAGAACCAGGGGGTGGCCTGAGGCTTCCTGTGCCCTGACGACTTTTCCCAGGAGGAGGCAGAGTCCACAGGATGCTGGGCCTCAGCCCCACGTCGGCTTCCCGGGCCCGAGGCCTGCCTGCCGCTCTGGATATCCCGCTCTCTGCTTTGCCTCTGGAAGCCTTTGGCCTGGTGGTCCCTGGAAAGGGGTGGGGCTGGGAGTTCAGAAATGGGCCAGAAGCCTGGGACATCCCCAAACTCAGAGCCTGGGCACACGGTCTCTCCACCCTCCTCCCAGAACCCAGAGGCCAACATCCAACACCCCAGGGAGCCAGAGAGGAGCGACCCCAAGGCAGGAGGCAATCAAGACATTGTCCATGTGGTACCGAGGGAGAGAGCCCAGCTCAGGACAGGCTCTGCCAGCCACCAGGGGAACCCCCACCTCGGTTTCCTCAGGTGTAAATTGGGGAGTCATAGTGCTGCCCATGTAGGGTTCTTGAAGGTCTCTGAAGAAAGGCATTAAAAAGCATTCAGTACAGTGCCAAGCTCAAAGGAAACACAAAAATTTGGGTTGTAGCTGTTGTGATTTTTGTTGTTACTGGCGGAGAGGACTACCTCGTAAATGCTAGTCTTCCTTCCTTCCCTCTCCCTTCTGGATGTGATTAAAGGCTACTACTCTATTCAATGACTAGAGATATTGAGGGGCTAATATCTAGGAATTCCCAACCCAAAGAGCCTCCACTAGAGCCTTGTGATGGTTAGGGTCATGTGTCAACTTGGCCAGGTGATGGTACAGAACTGTCTTGTCAAGCAAGCACTGGCCTAACAATTGCTGCGAGGATGTTTGTGGCTGGTTAATAAACCAACAGGCTAGATTATTAAATCATCAGTCAATTGGCTGCAGCTGTGACTGATGACTCAACGAAGGGCGTGTCTTCCACAACAAGAGAATGTAGTTGGCTGGATTTAATCCAATCAATCAGTTGAAGACTTTTAAGCAAGACAGATAAAGGACCTTCACTTCTTCTTCGGCTGCCCAGCGAAGCGTTTCCTGAGGAGTTCGTCAAAGTTGCCAGTTCGTTTCCTGAGTTTGTCAGACATCTTCACTGGAGTTGCCAGTTTGCTGACTGCCCTATGGAATCTGGACTCGTGCATACCCACAGTTGCGTGAGTCACTTTTATAAATCTTGTATTCACAGATATCTCTCATTGATTCTGTTTCCCTAGAGAACCCTAACTAATAGAAGGCTGAACCAAGTCTTTTTTGGACAAAACCAAAGAAGTAAGACCCACTTTGGAAATGGGAGGCACTGGCGTCCCCTCTGCCCCTGAAGCTGCCCAGCAAGGGCACCTGTCCTGCCTGTGGGCAGCCTCTGCCGGCATCATTCTTGAGGGTGGGGCTCCTGCCCCAGCCCCCTGCCCTGCCTTCTCATGGCTCTTGTGGCCCAGTGTGACAGTCCCTCACAGTGCCCTTCCCACCCTCCACAGGCTGCCAGGCAGACTGGATCTTCTTAAAACACAAAGCTGACATCACTGTGAAAAGCCTTCCAGTGGCTTCTTATCACCCACAGAAAAACATTCAAATTCCCTAACAGAGTATGAAGATCCTTTGTGAGGTCTGGTCTCTGCCTGCGTCTCCAGACCTCATCCCCCATCTACACTGGAGCCACACAGAACCACCAGCAGTGCCTCAAATGCACGGGGGCCCCCTGCCTGGAGCCCCTCTCCCGGAATGCTCTGCCCGCTCCTACCCATACCCCCTTAAAAAGGGTAACTCCTCTTTTTCCCCAATTTTTTTTTTTGTTTTAGTTTTGTTTATTTTTTATTGTGGTACCATATATACAACAAAACATTTCCTATTTCAACCACTTTCAAGGATACAATGACCAAAACTTCCCCAACACCCCAAACAGAAATTCTGTCCCAATTAAGTACTGACTCCCCATACCCTCCCTGCCCCTTCCCTGTAATCTGTAATCTACTTTCCGTCTCTATGAATTTGCATATTCTAGTTATTTCATATAAGTGAATTCATGCAATAGTTGTCCTTTTGTGCCTGGCTTATTTCATGCAACACAATGTCTTCAGGGTTCATCCATGTTCTAGCACGCATCAGAACTTTATTCCTTTTTATGTCTATTTCATTGTAAGTATATGTCACTGTTTTCATTTTTTATTTTAAAATAGTTATAGATTCACAGTACAGAGAGGTTCTGTGTACCCTTCACCCAATTTCCCCCAATGGTTACATTTCATATAACTAAAGTATCATATCAAAATCAGGAAACTGGTACAATTTGTGTGTCTAAGTATATGCTTATTATCACATGTATAGATTTCAGCAAGCACAGAGCTCTCCCTCATGCTCCCCCTTCACACTCACGCCCACCCTCCTCCCCTCCACCATTCTTAAACCCTGGTGACCAGTAATCCATTTTCCGTCTCATAAGTTTATCATTTCAAGAATTATACACACACACACACACAAAGAACAATTCACATACCATATACTTACCATTAGCAGCCACCCCATCCCACCCCCACTGTCCCTCAACCCCACCTCCCACTCCCAACCCTAGGCAATCATTAATCTGCTTTTTGTCTCTAAACATTTGCCTGTTCTGGACATTTTGTCTAATGAAATCATACACTAGGAGTTCTTTTTGTGACTGGCTTCTTTCACTTCATCATTTTGTAGCATATATCAGAACTTCATGCCTTTTTATAGCTGAATAATATTCCATTGTATGGATATACCATGAGTTGATGGACCAAAACGTCCATCAAATCTGTTTCTTTTGGGCTATTACGAATAATACTGCTATGAACATTCATATACAAATTTTTGCATGGAAATGAGTTTTCATTTGTCTTGGGTGTATCCCTACAGGTAGAATTGCTAGGTCATATGGTAACTCCGTTTAACCTTTTGAGGAATTGCCAGATTGTGTTCCAGCTGCATCATTTTACATCCCCACCAGCAATGTATGAGTACTCCAATTTCTCCACATTCTTGTCAACACTTATTATTACCTCTCTTTTTTATTACAGTCATTGTAATGAGTGTGAAGTGGTATCTCATTGTGGTTGTGATTTGCCCTCCCCTGATGGCTAATGATCTTGAGCATCTTTTCTTGTGTTTATTGGCCATTTGTATGTCTTTGGAGAAGAGTCTACTCGGATCCTTTGCCCACTTTTAAATTGAGTTATTTGTCTTTTTATTATTGAGTTGTAAGAGTTCCTTATATTTTTTGGATGCAAGTCCCTTATGAAGTAAATGTTTTGCAAAAATTTTCTTCCAATCTTGTGGGCTATATTTTCACTTTCTTCATAATGTCCTTTGAAGCAGAAAAGTTCTTACTTTGATGAAGTCTAATTTATCTATTTTTTTCTTTTTTTCACTTTTGCTTTTAGTGTCATACCTAAGAAGGTGTTGCCTAGTCCAAGGTCACAAAGATTTACTCCTATATTTTCTTCTAAGGATTTTAGTTTTAGCTCTTACATTTAGGTCCATGATCCATTTTGTGTTAATTTTTGGGTATGGTATGAGGAAGGACTCCAACTTTGTTCTTTTGCAAGTGGCAATTCAGTTGTCCCAGCATCATTTGTTGAAAAGATCATTCTTTCCCCATTGATTTGTCTTGGGACCCTCAACAAAATCAATTGACCACATTGCTACAGCCAAGAGGGACACTTTAAAGGATGCACAGAAGCTGAGAGAGTAGCTGCAGATGAGAGATAGTTTGAAGATGGCCGTTGAAAGCAGACTCTTGCTCCAGAGAAGCTAAGAGAGGACATACGCCCCAAGAGCAACTAAGAGTGACATTTTTGGGGAACTGCAGCCTAGAGAGGAACGTCCTAGGGGAAAGCCATTTTGAAACCAGAACTCTGGAGCAGTCGCCAGCCACGTGCCTTCCCAGCTAACAGAGGTTTTCCGGACGCCATTGGCTATCCTCCAGTGAAGATACCCAATTGTTGATGACTTACCTTGGACACTTTATGGCCTTAAGACTATAACTTTGTAACCAAATAAACTCCCTTTATAAAAGCCAAAAAAAAAAAAAAAAAAAATCAACTGACCACAAATGCAAGGGTTTCTTTCCAGACTCTCAGTTCTTTTTCATTAATCTATAAGTTTATTCTTATGCCAGTGTCACACTGATTCAATTACTGTGGCCTTGTAGTAAGTTTCGAAATTGAGGAGAGTATGTGAACTTTTGACATTGGCTTTTCCACCCAGCATAATGACCCCGAGATCCGTGCAAGTTGTCATGTGTGTCAACAGTTTATTCCTCTTCCTTCAGCTTTCAACCTGCACAGCACCATGTTCTAGTTTGCTAATGCTGCTGGAATGCAAAACACCAGAAATGGATTGGCTTTTATGAAAGGGGGTTTATTTGGTTACAAAGTTATAGTCTTAAGGCCATAAAGTGTCCAAGGTAAGTCATCAACAATGGGGTACCTTCCCTGAGGATGGCCAATGGTGTCCAGAAAACCTCTGTTAGCTGGGAAGGCACATGGCTGGCATCTGCTCCAAAATGGCTTTTCTCCCAGGACGTTCCTCTCTAGGCTGCAGTTCCTCAAAAATGTTACTCTTAGTTGCTCTTGGGGTGTTTGTCCTCTCTTAGCTTCTCTGGAGCAAGAGCCTGCTTTCAACCACATCCTCAAACTGTCTCTCATCCGCAGCTACTCTCTCAGCTTCTGTGCATTTCTTTAAAGTGTCCCTCTTGGCTGTACTAGCTTGCTTCTTCTGTCTGATCTTATATAGTGCTCCAGTAATTTAATTCAGACCCACCCTGAATGGACGGGCCAACACCTCCATGGAAATTATCCAATCAGAGTCATCACCCACAGTTGGGTGGGGTACATCTCCATGGAAATACTTAAAGAATTACAATCTAATTAACACTGATAGGTCTACTCACACAAGATTACATCAAAGATAATGGAGTTTGGGGGGACATAATACATTCAAATTGGCAGAACCCATATCACATGTAAATGTAATTTTAATAGTGAAAAAAGTAAAGGATTTTAATAATAAGTAAAAAGTAAAGTAAATTTATAAAAGTAAATTTATAATTTCCTTATAAATTCATTTTTCATTTCATTTTGAAGTTTAAACTTTTCCTGTTTTGTATATGACTATCTGAGTTGGGTAGCAGTTGAGTAGTAGAAAAAATAGCATTTTGTATGATTTTAATTAAACATTTATTAATTTTGATTTTTGTTTTCTCTTTTGTGCTTTGGAGAGTTTCTATTTTTCAGTTTTCAAACACTTCTGTAGGTCTTTTAAAGAGTTAGGGGTGCCAGGTACTGTGACTTGTGTGGTTAAAACTGCCCTGCCTGGACTCGCACTGGAACCGATCATCCCTCCTGTCTCCAAATTCTCATCCCCATAATGACCCCTCAAAGAGAACTGGTCAAAAAGACAGAAAATAACAAGTGCTGATGAGGATGTGGGGAAATTGGAACCTTCACATATCACTGGTGGGAAAGTCAAGTGGTGCAGCCACTGTGAAGAAGTTCCTCAAAAGGTTAAACACAGAGTTGTGATATGATCTAGCAATTCCATTCATAGATATAGACTTAAGAGAAATGAAAACTTGTTTCCACACAAAAATTTTTATATGAATGTTCACATAAACAACTCAATGTCCATAAACTGATGAATGGATAAACAAAATGTGGTATATGCATACAATGGACTATCCAGCCATAAAAAGGAATGAGGTCCTGCTATATGCTACAACATGATGAACCTTGTAAATATTATGCTAAACGGAAGAAGCCAGACATAAAAGACCATGTTATATGATTCCATTTAGACGAAATGTCCAAAATAGACAAATGTATAGAGACAGAAAGTAGATCAGTGCCTAGGGGCTTTTGGAGGTGGGGATTGAAGAGCAATTGGGAGGGCAGTGACTGCTATTGGGTAAATAATATTTCTAGGGTGATGAAAAAGTACTAAAATTGTGGTGATGGTTGCACAACTCTGTGAATATACTAAAACCCTTATACACTTTAGAAGGGGGAAGTGTATATTGTGTGAATTATATCTCAATAAAGCTGCTATAGAAAGAAAAAAAACTGGTCTCCAAATCCAACCCTACATCTTGTAGCTCCTGCCACTTTGTCCTTCTTGATGGAACCCCATTATCCAACCACAAGACTTTTCTTTCCTTTCTTCCCTCTTAAACCCATCAAGTACTGACTCCTGCAGGTTGAACTCTACACTGTCTCACACACACAGCTCCTTCTTCCCGTGCCCACTGTCCCGTGGCCATCCTAGAGAGGGCTTGCATTGCCCTCCTGTGGGACTATCACAACGGCCCAACTGATGTCCCTGCTTCCAGCCTCCCTCCAGTCCAATCTCACACACTGCCTCCAGATGAATCTTCACAGGGATTATATAGGAGACCCCTGAGAGCAAAGACTCTGTCTCCCCGTCAACCTGTGTCCCCTCCTCCTTCCTCAGACTGGGGGATGGAGGTCCTGAGAACAGAAGCATATCTGTCATTCTCTTCATTTTGAGGGTTTCCAGATTTATAGGGTGGAGGTTCCTAAAAGGAAGGGCTGTCTACTCCTCAGAGCCCCAGTCTGTGTCCTATGCCTCTACTTCTTTGGGACTGAACTCAGGGCTGTGCTTGAATGACAACACCTTCTCGACCTATTTGTCACCCTCGGCGAATCCCCTCGCCCCCTCAGCAGCCCAGCACACTCTGGTGCCTACAGGGCCCCGCCCGGCTGCACGCCATCACTCCCGACATTCCTAGCTCTACGCGCTCTAGGCACGACGTCTACCACCACCTAACTCCGCCCCGTCGCCTCCTCCTGCTTCCACGCGCAGTCACTGCCGGCGGGGTCCCGAAACCCCTTCGGACGCGGGGGGCCTGATGGGGCTCCTGGGCCCGCGGGGCTCTCGGGGTAAAAGCCCCAGCCTGCGTGGGGGACTCCGGAGGAGGAAAGACCTTTGGCCGGGACTCACCACGCAGAGCCACGGAGCCGTCCCGCGGCGCCGCCATCTTGTTGTCACGCAGTTTCCCAGGCGACCAGAATCCCGCCCCTTCTCATTGGCCAATTCGAGGGGGGGCGGTCACTAAGCAACAAACAGCCACTGGAGGCGAGAACAGTCGCCTGTACTCGAATTCTATTGGCCCACAGAGCCTAAACTGGCTTCAGGATACTGCAAATCCCAGAATCCACTGCTCGTGAGCGGCCTCAGGGTCTGGGGCAATTAGGGTCTTCCTTCATTCCTGCCCCAACGGAGGCGGAGAAAGAGGAGAACGTAGGATGACCTATGTGAAGCTGCTGGAAGCCTCTAGATCTGAATGTGTTATCCTGACTGCTACTGTTTTGCTAGATTGATCTTGGGGGAAATTACTCACCCCTCTGAGCTCTATTCCCCGTCTGATCAACAGTACAGTACTTCAGGGGACAGTTTTGAGGAAGGATTGAAATGACACAGGTACTTAATAAAAGTCTGTTAAATTTGAGTTTCTCTGCTAACTCCTTGGCCAGACGGCGTCTATTTTGATGGGAGGCTCAAATTCTAGTGAGAGTTTGGGTAAGACACCTCCCCTGCCTTTGGTAAAATACTTTATGTGACTTTAGGTAAGACACCTGCCCTCCCTTAACCTCACCTGTAAAATCGAGGTACTAGACTAGACTCAAGTCATCAGAACAGCTAGAGCCAGTTTAAGTTTTAAGAGCACGGACTTTGGCATCAGGACATCTGGCTGTATGTGTGTAGGGGGTAGGGGTGGGGGGAGCAGCAATTTTTTCACCTTTGTTTCTTCATCTGCAAAATGAGGGTGATGATACCCACCTTGCAGGGTTGCTGGGAGTATTAAATGAGATAATGCATATAAAGTCCCTATCACAACACCTATCCAGAGTAAGTTCTCAAAAACATTTCCTGCTGTTAATAATCATCACCATTCCTCAAAGCCCTTCCAGCAGTGATGGTCTAGGATTCTGACTTCCAATTTCAAGCAACCACTTCCTCAATGCCTGGGCAGAACCACCAAAGCCTTTTCTCTCACATCTCACACAGCACTTTTTAGTGGTTTCATTTCTATTTGACTTTCTAACCTACAGCATTCAGGGGAGGGTGGGTTCCTTGGAGTATTCGTTACACATCGCTTGAAGGCTGAAGGGAGCTACCAATTACCGCGTGCCTTCCAAATGCCAGATGCCAACATTTTGACGTTTACAGGTGAGAAAACTGAAGCTCAGAAAAGTGAAATGATTTGCCCAAGGTCATGCAGGCAGGATGCAGTAGAAGTGGATTTAAACCCAGGTCTGACTGCTTCCAGAGTCTATGCTCTTCCCAGAAGCTCCCACTCCAGCAAAATAGAGTAGCAAAGATAAGCCAAGCATGGAGGTGGTACAAGCCCAGTGCCCAGGGAGGGGTTCATGCAGAAAATGCAACCAGAGATTGGAGGTGGGAGAACTCTCCTGCTGCTGGGCTCTTCCCAGAAAGCTCTCCGAGGCTTGAAGTATATGAAGATGAGAAAGTTCAAGGATTTCCTGGGACGAAGTAGTTTTTTGGTGTTGGGGCTGTGTGCAGGGGGAGCAATCTTATAGTGTCACTTTGTTCATGTTCCTTCTGCCTATGAGGGTAAGAAAGGACCCTCCGCTCTGGCCTCCTGGGCCCTGCTGTGGTCTGCCCCCTGCCTCTCACCCCAGCAGGACCAGGATGCGTGAGCTGGCATACATACAGGCATCAGGCTCTACCCTCCCCACCCAGGGCCCAAAGACTGGCTTGAGATTCTGCAGCAAGCATTTAGTTCCTGGGAGGGAGATTGTAGCCCTCTAACCTGGCAGGCCAGTTTATTATCTTTTAAAAATAAAATTTCTGGAAAGAGTTCAGAGCATAATTATAAAAGTATGTATTTCCACCATAGAAACTTGGAAAAATAACATTAGCCATCACTTATCAAGGGTGTATTATAAGCCAGCATAATTTAACAAGTCTACAAGGCTAGTCTCTGTTGCTTATTAGTTGGCTGCTCCTGCTCAAGCTACTTCTGTGCCTCAGCTTCTAAAAGAGACACCAATAGGAGCTATCTCATAGACTGTTGTCACATTACTGTTTTTAAAAGAGTGTTGTCCAAAAATAGAGTTATGAAAGCAAAGTGAGACTAAGCTCCCCTGATAGTTATTTTTCTGACCTATATTTCTCTATTTCCCATCTTGGAGAGTTCTGGAAATCCCTCCAAGAACTCCAGGTTCATGTAAGACTTGAGAGTTGGGAGGACCTTGGAGGTCAATCTGTCCAAATTCCAAGCTCCTGGTTTCTGGGCTGGAGGCCACCTGATTTCTTAATCCCACCCAGTAAGGAGAAGGTGAAAAGGCTCTGGGCTGTGAATGGGGAGGTCCTGAACAAGGCTTTCTCTGGGCTTGTGGCGCAACCCTAGAATGAGGAGGTGGACCCAGCTCAGGGTTTGATTGACTCTGAAAGTCTCTGTGGGTGGTCAGAGTCCACAGATCCCACTTTGCTTTTAGGTCATTTTCTGAAAGACCCTCATTGCTTATGATCCTTCAGGGTTAAAGAGTGTATTATGTCCTAGCAGTTCAGGAAGAAAAGTAAATAACACAAAAGAGAGGTCTCCAAGCCCAGGGATTCCTGGCTCTCTCTCTCTCACCTCTCTCTTCTCTACCCACATCAGCACCACCTTAGACGAAGCCCTCACCCTCTCTAGCTTAGCATGATATTTAGGGCCTTCTTATTCTAAGTCCTGCTCTCCACCCTTCTCAATGTTCCAGAAACTGTCATGTTCTTCCCTAAGTTCAGGTCTCTCCTTCCAGTAGGAACATCCTTTTCCACCTGGGAAAATCCTACTCGATCCTTCAAGAACCAGCTCACATGTCTTCTGCCCCATGAAACTATCTCTAGTTCACCCCCACCCCCTCCAAGGAAAATTAGTCATTTCACTATTGTCTAATAGCCCTGCTGCCATTATAAATAGCATTTCTTATTCAGTTTTGTGATTATTTCATTATGGGTCTCCCCTTGGACTATGAGCTCTTCAAGGGTGAGGACCCTCACTCATTCATCTTACCTGACAAACAGTAGATGTCGATAAATTGACTGAAGGAGTAAATGATAGGATGAATGGATGGATCGATGGATAAATATTTACCTTGGAGTGCTCTATTATGCTATTGGGATCACAACCTTCTCTTGGTGGGGATGAATGATTCAGGGCAGATCACATTGTAATGTGTGCTGCAACCCCTTCCCCTCCTTCCACACCGGCTGTATTCCATTCCTTCATTAAACAAGTACATATTGAGCACCTGCCCTATGTGGAATGGGGCTGCTAGGACCATCATCAGAGTACATTGTGAAACTGGGACAGGGCAGTGAGCTGATTTTGCATGCCTAGATGCCTCTTGTTCTGCAGGTCTCAAAACAAATATCTCCTCTAAGTGTCCTTTCCCAACCACTTTCCCAAGACACATACTCCTTCTGTCCCCCCACCACAATTTCTGTTTTCTCACATTTCCCTCTTGCCTTCCTCATAACATTTACTGAAACCCAAAATTATCATTATTTTTTGTTTGCTTAACATCTGTTTTCCCCTGTTTGAAAGTCAGCTTTATAAGGACAGGACTATAGCCTTTTGTTCACTGCCATATCCCTCATGCCTAGGCCAGTGCTGGCACACGGTAGGCATGTAATAAATATATTATGCCATAATAAATATTTTCTTAGGACCCATTTTCCTAATTCTTCTTCATGAATACTCTCTTTAGTTGTATCCATTTGTTAAACCTCTCCACTGAATTCTTAATTTCTATTTTTGTATTTTTCAGTTCTAGAATTTCCATGTGGTTATTTTCTATAATTTCCAGTTCTCTGCCAAAATTCTTATTCCTATTTTATATGTCTTAGAAAAGATTAAGCATAGTTATTTTAAAGTTTGATTGATAAATCCATTATTTGGATCTTCTGTAGAATTGTTTGTTATCTCTTGTTCTCTTGTTTGTTGTTTTTTGTTTTGGCCAGATTGTTTTCTATTTCTATGAGGGCTGGGCTGTTTCCTGTTCACTTTTTCTCCTAGGGTGTAGCCCTCCATGGTCCCAACACAAAGCCTGTTGGGGAGGGGTTTTCCAGGGCCCCCTTCTTTAGCAGATTTTGAACTACAATTTTTCTCCCCCTTGTCCTATATATGAGTAGAAACCTCTGCTCAGCTTCTCAGCTGCTTCTTCTGGAAGCAGCAAACACTTTTAGAGGAAAAGCAGCCCCAAATGAAGGGCTCACTTCTCTCAGTCCCTTAGTTCTTCTCTGTGTTGGTAACTTTCCAATACTTGGTCTGCGGTTACCCTATAATAAACAATTGTTGAATGAATGAATGCAGGCATGCAATGCTTGGAGGTGGGAGTGGTCACTTTTACATTCGCCCATTAATTCAGTGATCTTCGTCATCTATTTTGGGCTAAAGAGGTTACAAGACTTGGTTCCAACCCCAGGGAACCAGCCCATATTCTGTAAAGATACAATCTTTAGAGCGGAGGTCTACAGAAGAGACTCTTGGAACATTAAGGAACAACTCTCTGTCTTTGAGGCAGTTTCCTAGGAGAAGTGGAAAATTTCCCAGAAGAAGGGGCTTCTGAACCAAGCCTCAAAGAATGAATAAGAGGTTTCTAGTTAAGAAAAAAAAAAAATTGGAGAAGGCCTTTCCTTGCAGAAGAAATACATGCAGTGTCAAAGAGCCCGAGCCAGCTGGGGAGCTGCAGGTTGGGTGCAGCTCAGGGCTGAGATGTGGTGTGTATGAGAGGGATGGTTGTGGAACCCAAGACTTGCTGCTGGGGAGAAAGGTGGGGGCCTTGAATGTCACACTAAGGAATTTGGGGAGTGTGAACTGACACTTCCCATCTCGCTAGTTAAGGCTCAGAAATCAAGTTTGGAGATGCTGCACAGTGGGACATGGGGGTTGGAAGGTATGGGTTATAGCCCCAGCTCTGCCATTAATCTGCCCTTTTTGGGCCCTCAGTTTTTCCATCTGTAAAATGAGGGTTTCTCAGAGCTCTTCAAGCTTTGTGACCAGGGTTCTGTCATCCAGATGTTGTCAAGACAGGATGATACTGCTAAAGGGGCAGGAGAGGAAAAGGTTTGATGTCCCTACTTCCCTCTCTCAGATACTGACAGGCTCCAGACATCCTTTCATTCCATCCCCCAAATCCCATCCCCTAGGACTATACCCTCCCTGCCCCCCACCTCAAACCAGCTCAGCCTCACACAACAGCAGAGTCTCAAGATGTGGAAAATGCAACTCCTGGGTTTGCAAGAAATTCTTTACAAATATGAGTCTAGTACTTAAGTACCCTGGCGTGTGTCCCTGGCACAGAGAAACTATCCCACAGCTGGCCCCTGGCCTTATGCTGTCCAGCTGCCTCTTCATAACAGGGGAAAAGACTGATCAATGGGACAAAGTCAATTTCCAGCCAAGTAGCCTTGAACTTCAACATGAGCCTCCTATCTCCAGGCTGCCTCCCCAGCTCTCACGAATCCCCAGAATCACCGACCCTACAGGTGCACCAAAGGCAGCCTAGAACTTGAGCCAGAGGTCGGGAGAGATCTCTGGTTGAAGGAGTGGATAGGGGCTAGCAATGACGGGTAGACAAGGGCTCCTCCACATCCCTGCCTAACCTTTCAGGGGCCCCAAGTCTTCTGCCCCCGCCCCCCTTTCAACTTTCTCACACTAGTCTGGAGTCTCAGTACTTTTTCTCTTTTGAGCTGGTCTCAGCCAGGGGCTAGAGGCCCCCAAGGGCTCACTCAGGTGTTCTCCCAGTCTTGCAACAGAAGGCCCAAAACTGAGAAGGGAAGTGGGTGGGTGGCTGGGGTAGTTTCCCTTTCCTACCTGGCCTGAAAATGAGGCACAAAATAGATTAAAGAGGGGAAAGTAGACATGGCAGGAGCTGGGCTGCAGAACCAACCCCCCAGTCCTCGGGAAGGGTAGGTGGGGGTCAAGGAATCAAGACCTAACAGGTGCATCCTAAGGCACTCCCAGAGGTTACATACACGGTTGTGGCTTCACACAACATGGATTCAAGTTCAAATGAGATTGGCTCCACCATTTACCTCTTGGGCAAGTCACCCAACCTTTAAGGCTGTTTCTTCATCAGGAAAATGTGGAGCACAGCATCCCAAGGAGAATAAAGTGAGAATATATTAAAAATGGAGCACAAGCCAAACAGTTTCATGATTCATATCCTCGCCCCAGCCCTTAAATGAGACTTCACTCCCAAACCCCAAGTCTCCTTCCACTGGAACCTCGCCACCTGCTGGTCCCTCTGCTAGTTCCCCTCCCATCTACCCCAGATTGACACAAATGATGCGTCTGCTATTTTCATTACCAAAATCACGTAACACTAGACTTTAAGAAACCTCAGAGATCATCTGCTTCAGTCTTCTTGCTTTAGCTGAGGAACTGACATCCAGAAAGAATGAAGGGCTTGCTCACGGTAATGCTATGATTTGTGCTAGAAGCTAGGTTTCCTGGTTCCTGATCCAGTGTTCTGCTGCTTTCACAGACATCCGCCCTCCCCTCCTAAACCTTAATGTTCCCCCAGCCTTCATGCTGACTCTGTGGCCCTAGTCCCATGCTTATCTTGAAATTTAAATCTACTCCCAATCTTTTCTCCTTCAGCTTCTATCCCCTGACCGTTTTATTTTTAAAAGTAGAATTTCTGTATTTCACTTTTAAAAATTAGTTATTGCATTTAATCCCCTGGTAGCTTTTTTTTGGTTAGAAGCTCAGAGAGGTACAGTTTCTGGCCCAGGAGCTCAGAATTGGTAAGTGATGGAACCAAGATTCAATTCTCAGGTTGCGGGACTCCAAGCCAAGGGCCCTATTCGCTGCCCCATCACTGCCTCCTTGGTTTGCCCATCCCTCATCCTCTGGGGTTCAGCTAGGTCTCGATCCAGAAGCCCTAGAGCCCAGGGCAGGGATCAACCCCCAGTTTTGTAGAAAGGAAGTAGCACCCCCTCGGTAGGCCCTCCCTCAACCCCACCCTGCCGCCTCCCTTGCCATCTGGTTCAAAAGCAGCCAAGCTGAAACGGAAGTGCAGACTGCCCTGCGCTCATTTCCAAAAGCTACCACCAAGAGAGCCTCCGAGGTCTTCCCAAGATGAAGGGCTTCCTCGTCCTCCTCCTCACTGTCAGCCTCCTGCTTATGGTTCAGGTAAGAGCAGCACTGCTGCCCAGGACTCCCCAGAGCTGCCTGGCACGGGAGGGTGGGAATGCAGGGACCCCAGGACCCAGCCTCCTCCACAGATGCAGAGGCAAGCAGGTCCCAGCAGGGGAACCGGGGACCCAGCAGACCCGGCTGCCCAGCCTTCCAGCTCCTCTGGCCGGGGTCACATTGCTTGAGGGCTGCCCCCTGGCAGCAGCCTGGACCCGAAGCTGGGGAGCACGGGCACGCTGCGGTGTCTGAGGGGTGTCATGGAGTAATAGGGAATGAAAGGTTTGGGAAGACAGCCCCTGAGGGAGGCTGGTGTCAACCCACAGGGAGCCTGAGGAAGTGCTCCTACGGGGTTGGGAGCAGGAAATGGCCAAGTGAAGCCTGCTCGGGTTCTGGAGGTCATAGAGGACCCCACTGGGGAGAGAAGCCTGGGTGTTTGGGGGGTACAAAGGAGACAGAAATCTCCCACTCCAGAAAGAGACTGAGAAATAGTCTCAAAACCAACCATCATTCCAGGGGGCAGCTTTGCAGGCATCCCATGTGCCAAGAGGGGACTAGTCAGTGTAAGAGGCAGAAGCCATCAAGTTCTCCATCAGGAACAGTTCGATCAAGCATTAAGAACAGTTTGATGACCATCAAAAACAGCTACATCTCCATGAAGAGCAGCTTGATCAAGCATTAAGAACAGCTTGATCTCCATTTGGACCTTTCTTCAAGGAGGAAGTCCCACCTCCCACCCTCTGACTCCACTCCCACCCCCATCTCAACTTTACCAAGTGCCTTCTCACTCAGTCCCATCTCATGGACCCTCCCAACTGTGATGGACGCTCCTCCCCATTCAGAAGACCAGGAAACCAGGGCTCAGAGGGGCTGGGGGCACGGCTGCTGGGTCTGCCTCCCTCTACACGAAGGAGCCGCTGGCCTGGGAGCGGTGAAAGGAAGGTTTCATGGGGGTGGGCCAGGGACCACCTCTGTCCCTGCCTGTTTGTCAGGGCAGGGAGCAGCCCAGGGAGCCCGAGAGGACCTGTGGCAGAGGCAGCATCATATGGGAGAAAGAGCTGAGGCCTGATTTATTGGAGGGGGGATGTTGTCTTTAAATAACAAACAGGAGATTCAAAAGTCCCCTGAGTGCCCCCCCACTTCTCCTCTTGCAGATACAAGCTGTAGTCTCCAGAAATACCACCAACAAAGTTACGACGGGTGGGGCCCCGGAAAGCAGCGGCCTGGGCAGTGGCTGTGTCCTCCTCTTGCTGACCAGTACCCTCATGCACCTCTTCCAGCTCAGCTGAGGTGACACGCCCCTGTGCCCCCTGAAACAGCCACCACCATCGCCAGCAAGAGGACCCTCCCTCTCATCCGTGGGAGGGGCTGATGCCAGAGATCACCAGGTTGTGGAAAGTGAAAGGGCAGCGCCTTGGGGGTAATGGCCAAAATGGGGCAGCACTGGTGTGGAGGGGCCGGCACCACCCAGGTGGTGATCAATAAAGTTATCTTTGTCCTCAGAGTGGGGTCCTGTGTCACTGCCCATCACCTGGCCCAGAGCCAGGTTTGTGGCACGCTCCCACCCCCACCCCCAAAGGAGGTCCCCATCAGCAGGAAGAGTGGCACTGGGGAGCTTCTGCCCCAGCTTCCCTTCCCCGAAGTACAGATGCTGGAGGGCCCTCTTTTTAGATCCCCCTGCAAGGCGAGGCCCAGCACCTGCCCTCCTCATGATTCCTTTTCATTGTATTTGTTTCATCTGTTCTTGGGAGCTGGGAATGATGGTCCCAGAGACCTCCCTACCAGCCTCTCCTCTCTGATCCTGGGCATCTCCAGTGACAGAGGCCCAGGCAGCCCCCCAACCCAGAACCTGGGTGTCCTCGGAATAACGGATTCGGGGAGATTCCCAGGCCCAGGAAGACCCCACCCCCACCTCCAGTCTCTGAGAATCCCCAGAAAGCTTCACAAGCATCCTCCTGTGCTCACAACTCCAACCACTGGGGGCTGGAGAAGGATGAAGAGGCGACTGTCTACTTCCCACCCCCTTACCTGTGGGCTGGGAGGGCAGGAAGGACAAACAGCTGCTCTGGCCACTCCTATTCCTCCTTGCTTTGGGGTTTGGGGAGCTGCAGAGAAGGAAAGGAACCCCAGGGCAGTTCCCAAAGGCCTCAACCATCTCTGTCTCATCCTTGAGGACTTTGGCCAAGGACCAAGAAGGGCCTGCTAGATTGGGTGTGTGGTGGGGGGGGCAGGGGGAGTGTTGCCTCTTCTAAGTCCTGCCCTTCCTGAGCTGGGGAGGGCCCCAGACCCCCCGTTCTGGCTTCTTTGGATGAAGCCAAACCTTTTAGCCTTGGAACCAGAGTTGGGGGAAATAGAGAGGAGCCCCAGTGGGCACAGCCCTTTGGGTGTGGGTCCCACTTCCCTCTCTCCCCTGGCTTGCTATGTCCCCCACCACCATGAACTAAGTTTTGTTTTCACCCCTCAACTTGCCTGCGTCCCTAGAACATTTTTCATCTGCCAGCTGTTAGCCCGGCCGACTCCTTCCCACCCTCCACGTCTCAGCTGAGGGCTCCCCTCCTCCAGGCTGCCTGTCGGTGCCCCCTAAATGGTTTAGGTTCCTCATCTGGGTGCCCTCCACTTCTGTTCTTACCCCATCATTGAATGTTTCACCCTACCCATCTGCAACCTCCGGTGCACTGTGAGTTCCCTGAGGGACAAAAGGACTCAGTTCGTGTTTGTGCCCCTACAGCCCTTGGGAGAGCTGGGACAGAGCAGGCTCTCAGGACGCGTCATTTGGGATGACTAGGACTATATTGCCTGTGTTGTCTGGTCCCAGGGCTCCCTCTGCTGGCGGAGGGAGGCCTAGCACCCGAGACTCGGGCCTGGAGAAGCCAGGCTGCATGTAGGGGGGAGACGGCAGGTGGACAAGCCACTCCCCACATGGCCCACCCACCCCCAAAATATCACGACGGACAGAATCGAGGATACCTAGGAGCATATTAGAAAACTTGTATTAGAAAGCCTATGTTACAACAAAAACAACCTGTAAAAACATTTCATCCCAGCAAAAGTCTCCAGAGCTGGGGAGGGCGGATGGGTGGAGTTCAAAGCACCTGAACGGTCCAGATCTGGGAGGCCCTGTCCGTGGCCAGCTCCCACAGCACCACGTGGTCCCGGTCGTAGCCCCGGCCACCTGGGGGGGGGGGTAAGAGACGGGGGATGGTCAGACTGAGCTGGGAACTCCACCGCCCTCAATCCCCTCTGGCGCCCTCTCACACACACATCCCCCCTTACCCTTCACATCCAGGATCCAGTTTTCGAACATCTGGCTGCAGACGTGGCCTGATTCATTGATGCTCCACTTCTGGCGGGGCAGGCGGCTCTCAGCCCAGAGCACCACCTTGGAGCCAGTGCTGGGGGGCCCAATCACCTGCAGGCTCATGGTCGGGGCCACCTGAGGCCCCAGGAGACCGTCAAACAGTGTTCCTCCCCATGGGGGTTCTGCCCACCCCAAGATGCCCTCAACACACCCGGGTTTGAATACTGGCTCTAATGGACCGTGTGACCTTGGGCAAGTCTCTTAATCCTTCTGCACTGAGGTTTCCTTGGGGAGGAAAATCACTGGTTCCTGGTTTTGGGAAGGATTCAACAAGGGAAACCATAAAAGGGCTGGAAAAAAGAGTCACTCCTCCAGGAAGCCTTCCATGACTGACTTCCAAAGCATCAGACAAGCCTCCAAGCCCAGCTGTGTGACTTTCAGCAAGTTGCTTAAGATCTCTGTGCCTTGGTTCCCCCACCTATAAAATTGGGAGTAGGAGAAAACCTACCCCATAGTGCTTTGTAAGGATTATACGAAGCTTTCAAGAATCCATAATACAGCGTCTGGCACACAGCAGGTGTTCCCTCTCATTCCAAGTAAAAGATGAAATCCTCTCAATGGCTTACAATGACCTACACCCCTCATAACCTTTTGACCTCAACTCCTGATACTTTCCACCTCACTCACTTCACTCCGGCCACTCAGGGGGCCTTACTAGAACTAGAAAATGCCAGGTATATTTGCACTGCAGGGCCCTTGCACTTGCTGTTCCCTCTGCCTGGAACACTCTTCCCTCAGATATCTGCACAGCTACCACCCTCAAACATCACCTTCTCAGGAGGGGCTTCTCCGGCCACTCTGTTTATAATTGTCGGCTCCCTGACAATCCCTATTCTTTCTTGATTTATTTTTTCTCCATAGCATTTCTCATCATCTAAGGTACTAAGAGTTTGCACTTATTTGAGTTGTTTCTCATCTGTTTTTCCCTACTAGGATGTAAGTTTCAGGAGGGCAGGATTTAGTTTCTGTCTTCTCACTGCTATATTCCAGCCCCTAGAAAAGGGCCTGGTACATCGTAGGTGCTCAGGAAATGTTTGTGGAGTGAATGTGTCATTATTAGTAGGAGTCAAGTCCTGTCATGGAAAATCAGAGCTAGACGGTCCCTTAGAAGCATCTGGTTCAATGCTCTTGTTTTGCAGATGGGAGACTGAGGCCCAGAGAAAAGCATGGTTTGCCCAGGGGTGCATTCTCCACCTCCCTGGGGGCCTGGAATCTGTGCATGTCTCTCGGTCTCTCAGGCCCACAGGTGGGTCCTGTTCCTGACTGGTCTGGGACTCCCGAACATGGGCCTAGGAGTGCCCGGGGCCCTGATGTCCCTGTCCCAGCCCCTTCCCCAATACCTGGTTCTTGAGCAGCCCATCCTCGTAGTACCAGATGCAGCTGCCTCCAGCTCGGGGCTCGGAGACCACCACATGGCCTGCCTTCATGTCCTCCACATGGTCTGGCACTGCCAGGAATCCCCCCAGTGCTGCATTCCAGAGGCGGAAATAAGCCCGGCGCTGGTGTGGAGAGGAAGTGAGGGTCAGGGGTCCCTGGGCAGCGATGCCCCCAGCTGGGCCCCCACAGTCCCCCAACTCTAGGCCTCCTAGTATCAAGCTCCCACCTCCTCCTTCCTGCCCCTAAATGTCCCTCAGTCCTGCTTCTAAGTCACTCCTCCTTTTGCACACATATACATAATGAGCATGCACGCACATATACAGTTCCACATCCACAGAGACACCTACAGACGTATGCAGACAGACACACTGACAGATACACCTCTGGTACACTAGTTGCACAGATATTCACAGCAGATCCACATGAATACATGCAGCCTCTTGACTCACACAACCTAACCCATACATGGGCCTGCTCAGGCTACTCCAAGCCAGCACTTATGTTTGCTAAGAGGATAGAAAAGTGTAGGAACACAGATGCACACATACTTACAAAGAGAAGTACGTACACACACCCATGCTAGCCAGAAGTGGTACACCCTGGACTGGACATCACACCTGGCTCTGCCACAAACCAGCTGGGGGCTTGGATGGCGGTGAAGGTAGCTAAGGTTGGCCACATGATCACCCTCCTAAGCCATCCAAAAGTTTTACAGACACTATTTATCTTCGATCCTCACAACAACCCCATGATACAGATCATCCCCATTTTAAAGATGAGGAAACTGAGGTCCACGGAGGGACAGGTCTTGCCCAAGGTTGCAGAGCAAATCCTTGTCCACTTCTCTGGGCCTTTATTTCTCCATCTGTACAATGTGAGGGTTAGAGATAATCACCAAGATTTCTTCTAAGAGTCTGAGAATATAGGGGCTATACAAACATCCTCAGACAGCAACACAAACCCTTTCCAGTGTTACAAATACAGGCACGCACAGTCAAAACCCACTCGCACAGATGCATGCACACACAGATCCATGCGTGAGCCTGCAGAGCCCACAGACACATGGACACAATGACGTCATGGGCACAGAAATCCCCTCAGCCTGGCACATGCACACACACCCAGACTCAGAGACCCACGGGCATGCCGCGTGTGAAGGCACGTGTATGCCAATGTACATGGGCACAGCGACATGCATCCAGACACACGCACAGACCTACAGAAACCCTTGCAGACACGGCGCTTCCCAAAATGAGGTGTGCTTACTACTGGGGGGGGGGGGTTGTAAAATTTATTTTACAAAAAAGTTTCAATCCTATGTGGATAAACTTATTTTTAAAAAAATTAATGGTTATGTATAGATTATAATGTATAGTAAGGAAAAATTATAGATACACATCAAACTCATGATTTCATGGATATTATTCCATACAGCAAGGACAAAGTAAAAAAAAAGTGAGTCAATTTAAAGAACATTAAGTGGATAATGGTCCAAGAGGAATGATTATATGGCAAAAAAAAAATGTGCTTATAGTACAAAAATGCTACAGGTTTGGGAAACATATGTGTATCACGCACAGACAGACACACGCCCAGACAGGCCCGCACAGACACACTCAACCCCAGATGTGCTACCCACCTGCTTGATGGGGTAGAGAGAACCCACCCTCTGGGTCCCGCTGTACGTCAGCCAGTTGGTGATCTCACAGCTGCCCAGCAGCCAGTGGCGGCCCCGGAAGTCACTGTGCTCACACAGCACCCAGCTGTGCCCAGCAAGTGCAGGAGACACAGAGAGGAACACAGACAGACAGACGGGTGGAGGAGGAAGCACGGACGTCAGAGTCTCCCCCATCTCCTTTTTCCCTATGTGGGGCCCACTCTGACTGCAGTTAGGGTCCTGAGGCTGGGGAGGGAAGCTGGGAACCAGATTTGCAGTTTGCAGGGCCAAGAAGGGGGCTAGTGAAGCAGCTGTGCTCTGGGGGGCTGGGGTCCAGCCCCTGGGAGCCAGCATCTCTTCTCAGTCTGGACTCCTCCCTCCTTCCTGGCTTGGACGGAAGTGAAGCAGAAGCAGGCAGGGGGAAGAGGCCAGAGCCCCCATGGAATCTGCATCCTGCCGCTCACTCATCCACATCAGCTGCCCCACGCCCCCGTGTCTCCCCACCACACTCACACGCCCCCCTTGATCTGCACGGACAGCACGTGGTTGCTGAAGCCCTCGGCTTGCAGGCTCCGCACCTCCCGGTTCAGTTCAATCTCCTTCCCCTCGAAGCATTCCAGGCCATACAGGAAAATGGAGGGCTCTGAAAAGTGCTGGGGGGCCAGGGAGTGGAGGAGTGAGGCCATGAGAACCCAGAGACAGCCCCACAGCCCCAGGCACCCCAAATCCCAGATCTGTACTTCAGGCCATTTTCCCTCCTAGCCCCACACCACAGGTCCACTGACACCCAGATTCTGCCAAGCGGTGTCCCCCAGACTTCTTAGATGCAGCATATCCCAGACTGGGCCCCTGGTGCCCCCCTCAAGCCCACCTTCTCCCCAGTGAAGGGCACTTCTAACAATCCCAAACAGAAACCTGGGGCTCATTACAGATGTTCTCCTTTTCATTTTCCTGATAAAATAGTAATAATAATGATTCTGGTGATAATAGCAGTTCTGATTTATTCAAGGCTTACTGTGTGTTAGATTCTGTGCTAAGCACTTTACTCTCATCTCATTATGACTTCTCAACAACGCTTTAAGGTAAGTGCTATTATTATCCCCAGTGAAAAGAGGGGAATCCGAAGCTGGAAAAGGTAAACCACTTACACAAGGCCCCAAAGCAGTGTTTAAAACCAGGTCTATCTGTCTTCAGAGCCAGGCTGCCTCCATTAGAGCCTGGCTCTGCCTGTTACCAGCTGTGTGACCTTGAGCAAGTTGCACAACCTCTCTGTGCCTCCATTTCTACATCTGTAAAAGGGAGAGAATAGTAGCAACCTACCTCACAGGGTTGTGATGTGGATTAAACGCCTTAATATGGGGAAAACCCCTATAACCCTGCCTGGCACACAGGGTGCTCAGTAAATGGCAGCTGTCCTGATGAGGGGCTGCTGTCACTGGCCCACCCAGTCAGTCGCCAAGTCCTACAGACTGTCTCCTGAATGTGGCCCCTGTTGCTTCTCTCCTTCTCTTCCCAATTCAGGACATTTAACCTGAGTTACTGCAGCGGCAACTTTGCTGCCTTGCCCCCTGCACCCTGCCAGCCCCTGCTCTCTGCTCCACAGCACAGCCATCTTTCCAGTGATCATGCCCCTCCTCCTGGCCCAGAACCTCCCTGCAGTGCCCGCTGGCTCCTACCCCACCCCAAGTGCTGATGCCTTCCCTGGACCACCTCTGTATCTGGACACACCACTCTGCACTGTCATCTTTATGACCGTGTGACAATGGGTTTCTTGAAGGTGGGGCTCTGTCCCCAGGACTTAGCTCAGCAGGTGCTCAATAATATCAAGAGGATTGAATTGGCTTTGAAGCCATGGGGACAAGGGGACCAGGGAGTTCTGAAGAAGATCGGGTCAATGCCCAGCTACACATTGCCTCAGAGAGAAGAGGCTCTGTGCCAGGAGCTCCCAGGGGCTCCCTCTGCCTCCAGGGTTGCCTGGACCTGGACAGAGGCACTCACCAGGGGAACCTTCTGGAGAGAGCCCAGAACCGTGGAGGCTAGGCAGCCCATGGCCGTGAGAGTGGGGAATTCGCCCTCGGAGAGAATGTGCTGGTCACCCTTGAAGTCCTTCTCATCAAACAGGATCCAGCTGAGGATAAGAACAATGGGGGGACATGATTGGGCATCCAAGCCTCCCCCATCCTCAGCCTGTCTAGGCTCCCCTGAGGTACAGAAGGGTGGATGCAGACCTGATCAATCCAGAGGTCAAAGAAAAATAGGCACTGCAGCAGGATGGACTGAGGTCAGACTTTAGAAAGGACTGAATGAAAGCAAACTACCCCCGTGGAGGAGAATTTGGCAATATCAAGCAAAACTACATGTGCAATTACTCAGCAATCCCATTTCTAGGAATCTATCCCAAGGACATCCTTCAAAAGCATGATATGACATGTGCAAGGCTATTCATTGCAGCAAAGTTTGCAGTAGCAGAGAGGGGAAGCAGTTCAAATGTCCATCAATAGGGGAATGGTTGAATAAACCAAGAAAAGAAAATGCAGTGTGATACAGCAGTAAAAAAAAATTAGGAAGAGCTCTTAAAGAGGTACAAATTGTTAAGTGAAAAAAGCAAGGTGCAAAGCAAACAAGATTGTTATAGATTAAGGATGTTAAGTTTAAGTCCCATGGTAACCACAAAGAAAACATCAGAGAATACGTGGGCTCAAATAGACAGAAAGTAGAGCACAGTTTACCAAGGGTGGTGGGCATGGACAATGGGGAGTTAATGCAAAATACATGAAGGATTTCTGTTTGGGGTCAAGGGAAAGTGACAGTACTGGATGGTGATGAGGGTACCGCATATTGTGAATGTGATTAACCCCAATGAATGATAAGCTTGGCAGGGGTTGGAATAGGAAGAGTTATGCTATATATATACATATGTGTGTGTGTGTGTGTGTGTGTGTATATCTTTTTTTTTTTTTTAAAGAAAAAAAGAGAGACATGATGACAATTAAATGAGATACGTGATCCTGGAGGGGAATCTAAGAATAGAGGAGAAAAGGCTCAAAAGGATGCTGTTGGGACATCAGAAAAAATGGGAATATAGAATGTAAGCTTTTTGTCAATGTTAAATTTCTTGAACTTGATAACTGCACTTAAGGTGATTACCTAAGTAAATATCCTTCTTCGTAGTAAATGTACATGGAAATACTATGTAGTTAAGGAGCATGATGTGTGCAACCTGCTCCCAAATGTTCAGAAAATGATAGACAGATAGATAGATGTAGAATGGTAAGAGGAATAAGATTAAGTATATCAAATACATAAAAATCCGTGAGTTTGTAACAATACTAAAGAAATAAATAAACTTCACTGGTCAGCTTTGGAGTTTGCTAAGACACCAATTCAAAAATTATTCTGAAAATTGATAAAGAGAAAAGATCAAACATAGATCCTGCCTCTTGGGTATAAACTGTATTTCAGGTAACCCAATAATCAAAAAGGAAAGTTCTTCATAGAAGTATTCTAGCCCAGATGTGTAGAAGGAGTAACAAAAATTAGAAAGTCATCATTTTGGGACTAAAGAAATAACGGGTCTAGGCAATTATCACCAACGGATGCTAAAATCCTTAGGTGAAAGGTAAATGGGGAATCTTATAATATAGGAAGTGGTCTTAATTCCATTAAAATGGCCAACAACCAGATGTTATGTGCCTCTGATGTGAGGCAATATAGCCTTCTTGACAAAAAAAAAAAAAAACGAGTCTAATCAAGCTCTAGATCTGACTACCATTTTACAGGAAATTCGGGGGACAGAGCAACAAGTTAAATGACACCCCAGGAAGCAATCAGCTAAATATAGAAGATGGGAAACTTACAGGGCAAATTACTGGGTTTCTTCAAACAAATAAATGGCCTAAAACAGTAAGAAGGAGGGACTGTTACAGATTAGAAACCAAATCGACTGAATACAATGTGTGCACCTTGTTTGAATCCTGAGGCAAGCAAACCAACTTTACAAAGGCATTTTTGAGACAATGGGAGAAATTTGAACATTGACAGGTATTAGATGATACAATAAATTATTAATTTTATTAGATATGAGCATGACCATGACTATGTGTGTGTGTGGGGGGGGGGATCCTTTCCTGTTAGAGATACATATTAAAGTATTTACCATGGAAATTTTATGATAGGTCTAGGGTTTAAAATACGCCACCAAAAAACAAACAAGTAAATAAAACAAGTGGTGAGCTAGATGGAACAAGACAGTTCATTATACTATACTATCTATGTATACATTTTACATTTTCCATTAAAACTTTTTTTTTTAATTTAAGATTGAATGATTCAGTCAATCTCAAAGAACAGTCGATCGCAAGGAAACTGAGGAAAGGAAATCATCTGCTTACCGGAAAGAAAAATCCCCCCTCCGGCAGCCCCTGTTCCCAAGCCAAGTTAAGCGCTTCCAGGCAGGTGCACCACCCGCACCGCCGAGCCTCCCTCCCGCCGTGTCCTCACCTGCCGCCGTGGACCCGGCACGAATGGGGCTGGAAGGAGGCGGGCAGAGAGGCCTGGTCATCCTCGAAGGAGAAGTGGTCGCCCAGGAAGTCGGGGCCAGAGAAAAGCTGAATCTGGGCACAGAGAGAAGGGCGATGGTTGGGGACCGAGAGAACGGTGAAGAGGGGAGGGGTGTGAAATGAGGAGAAAGGGCACGTGTGCCCCCACCCGCTCCCAGCGGAGTCCTCTCCTTACCTTTGAGACAAAGTGCAGATTGTGCTCCCCGACCTGATGGGAGAGACCAGTTTCGAGATTTAAGGAGGGTGCCAGCCCTGGGCCTCAGCGCCTCGGTTTTCGAAATTCCCGGTCCTTTTGCGGCGCCCCCGCCAGCCCAGAACCTCCCCAGCCGGGCGCCCCCCAGAGGCCCCGCCCCCTCAAGAGCCCGGAGTCCTTCCAGATCCCTCCCCTCCGCGATGGGAGCTGCCTGAACCCAAGCCCCGCCCCCACATAGGCCCCGCCCCCAAGAGCCCGGAGTCTTTCCAGACTCCTCCCCTCCGCGACCGGCGCTGCCTGAATCCAAGCCCCGCCCCCAAGAGCCCCCCCACAGATGCCCCGCCCCCCGCACGCACCTGCAGGACCGGCTGCAGCGAGGCGAGGGCGCTGTTGCCCGCGCCCCAGTCTTCGCAGTTGCGGTAAACGCCCTTCTCCAGGACGTACTGCTCCCCGGAGAAGCCCACCGCTTCGTAGGCCACCCACCTGCAAGAGGGGCGTTAGCGGGTCGGCGGGAGCGGAGCAGGCACCTCCCCTGGAACCGCCCTGGCCCCCCGGAGCCCGGCACACTCACACGCCGCTAAGCACGTGGATGGCTTGAGTGCTGGGGCCGTGTCCTGCCAGCTCCACGTCGGGCAACGCCTCGCTCACCTCCACGCTCGGCCCCTGGAAGTCCATGGCCTCAAACAGCACCACGGCCGGGTCCCCGAAGTCCTGGACCCCAGGGACAGTAAGGCCTCCGGCCCATGCCAACGCCCCTCCCGCTCACGGACGGAAACTACTGGGAATGCCCGGACCCCAAAGACTCAGCCCACCCGGGGAATTTGGGTTGAGGTGATTAGTGCAGCCTGGGGAAGAGCAGCAGAAGGGAGACAGGCTAGACCTCAAGAAGCACTTCCAGGTACTCTGAAGAGCAGGGAGGAGTACAAGTTCTTCCCTCAACAAACTGTACAAGGGGAGCCTCTGGGCCAGAGGTAGAGAGATGGCCCAGTTGCCCTCACTTACCGTTCGGATGACCCGCAGAGAGGTCAGTGCCTGGTCATAGCCTCCCCAGTGGGACCAGTCATCATATTCCCCCTCCTCCAGCAGGTACTGGTGGCCCCGGAAGCCCTCCTTCTCATAGGCCACCCAACTGGGGGAGAATGGACAGAGATTCAGTCACAGGAAGTCCAGGGGTTGGTGAGACAGCTGTCCCCACCCCCAGGTGGCCCAGCTTGCTCCCATCTCCAAGGGTTGAGGCCATGAGTGGGTAGGGGATGAGGTGGAAGAAAGGGTCTTGCGTCCTTACCAGCCCCCCAGGACCCGCAGGGACCCCACAGAGGCCAAGTGGGGGCTCTGGCTGTCCTCTGGCTGCCGCAGGTCGTAGATGTCTCTGCTTACTTCCCAGCTCTGGCCCTGGAAGCCTGGGGCCTCATACACCACAGCCTGGGAGGTGAGGGGAATGTCAGTTGTTGGGGAGTGGTCTGAGTCCAAGCACCCAGCCAGCCCAGAAACACCTCCTCTCCGCATTAGCCCAGAGCCCCCTCACTGATCCCCATCCCCTCCCTGAGCCCCATGCCCTTACCTAACACTGTCCACCCTGACCTCTCACCTCTGGCCTAGTCCCATGCACCAGAAGCCATTTCCCAATGAGCCATCAGGTTCCATCCTCCAAGACTCAGATTCTGGCCCCCAGGGCCCCCCCCATACCCCCATCCAGTCCAGACACCCTCCCCCAAAGACTGCCTTGACCTTGAAACCCAGACTCTTACCTTGGGCTCCCCTGGCTTCTCCACGCTTGGGCAGCCCTGCAGGGCAGACAGAGCTGAGATACAGCTCATAGGTGGGGGAAAACAGGTGGGGCTGGGGACACAGGATTTTCTTCATCCTGAGACCCCTGAAAATGGCTGACCCCATGTCTTCCCTCTTCCCCACCCCCTGGGCTAATCTCCCATCTCCACCCATTCCCATTCCCATTCCCCGGGGGAGCTCCCAGGCCCTGCCTCTTTCAGACTTTCCTGCCCATGGGTGTGCCCTGCACCTTACCAATCTCACAGGCTTCAGAGAGCCCACGCTGGGATCTGAAGTCCCCCAGGCCTCCAATGTTGGGTACTCTCCAGGCTCCAAGATGCAAGGGGTGTCCTCAAAGAAGGGTTTGGGGTACAGCAGCCACCTGGGAGAAGGCAGAGAGGCTGCTGCACCTCAGGCCCCCAGGAACACAGAGTGGTGGATGGGAGGGGGATTTGAAGGAGAGATTTAGGGGGAAGGACCCCATCAAGGGGAATCTGGAGGACATTTCAAGCCCCATAATCTCTTGCAATAGCCACATCAACAGCTCTCCTGCTGTGGCCTCACCCACTGTAATTTCACACAGCAGCTGGAGAGTTCTTTCTAACACACATACCTGTTTAAAACCCCCCAGTAGTTCCCTGTTGATTTAACAAATGACTGTGATTACTGAATCATTATATAGATATTTCTTTTTACTTTTTAGTATATTAAAATAGCCAAAGGGAAATACTGGAAATTTCTGATCTGTAATCAAGCTGCGTTGATCTCTGATAATGATTGTTTTACTATATAGCCTTTATCTTGTGATTGTAAAACCTTGTGACTGACCCCCACTCATACCCCCTTATCCTGTTTTTCAACTTTAGAGTCTTATGATCACTGAAGACAGCCCCTGATGTTTACTAATAGAGGCCTTAAGTCAGCCCAGAACTACTCCACCCCAATTCCAAAACTATCTTGCTAGACAGAGCCGGCTTTAACCAAAATTGGTCCACAGTAGCTTAAACTTTAACCTATAAGAGACCTATGCCTAATTATACTAAAAATCATACCCATCATCATATTAAGGCTGCCATTTTCTTACATATATTCTGAGATTAAGCGTCTAATCAATCTGTGCGTGCTCAATAATTAGAACATCTCTAACCTCATCATCTTGAGCCATTGTACTCACTATCCTAAAATCTGCCCATCGTTTGATACTAAAGAACTATCAGAGTTACTGCAGTTAGAGGAGACAGACTTTTACGCCAATAGGCCATCTGATCTGCTTCATGCTTAGCAATAAACTCCTTCTATCTTTAAAACCCTGGTGTCTCAGGAGTTGGTCATTTGAGAGCATCAGGCAGAGAACCCACCGCTTTTGATCGGTATCAGCAGTAATGTCCCTGCCACACAAAAAGGCCCTTTGGGATCTGGTGCCTGCCTTCCTCCTGCCCATACTGAACTTTCAAGGCCTAGAGCTCTCCCCTCTGGACATTTGCATGTGCTGCTCCCTCTGCCGGACACGTTTCCCCCATTCATTTAATTAGCAAGTATTTAGGGGGCTTCTACTCAGACTCTGCTTTAGGCATCAGGCATAAAGTAGTGACCAAAACAGACAAAATCCCTGCCCTTGTGAACATGGATTCTTCTCTGGGCCAAGACCTGCTCATCCCAGCTGAGATGCTTCCTCCTCCAGAGAGACTTCTCTGACCTCCGCTCCCAGGCTCCCACAGCTCCATACTTAACCCCCTCATGGAACCTGACTTTCTGAATGGCCACTGTCTGTCCACTTGTCTTCCCCCACTCCTCTAAAGCGGGAGCTGTGTCCTGTCACCTCTGTGTCCCCAGCACCCAGCACAGTGCATTTTAAATGAAGGGAATCCAGCACAGCGCAGACTCACAGTCCTGCGGAGACAGTGACTGATGCCACCTGCAGGGGCCTGCCCAGGCTCTGGGGGTCCTCCAAGGCCTCCGTTAGCTTCACCTGCTCCCCCGTGAGGTTCTCTTCAGAGAAGAGGCTGATCTCCGGGGTGCTATAGTCCTGAGGAAGGGAGGGGGTAGCAAATGAAGTGTGAAACACTCCCCCTTGGAGACCACCCTGCCCCCACCTGCCTCTCCTCAAGTCTGTCCAGCAGGGGCTCCAGGAGCCTTCTGGGATACCTTTGTGGCCATCTCCCCAGAAACCTGGACAGTAGCTGGGGTGTTCTCTGCCAGGCCTGCCAGACAAGCCTGAGGCCCAAGCCTTTGTAAAACCCAGCAGGAACTTGCGAGGCTCCGTGCCCGTCCTCCCACCTCTGGGGAGCCCGGCTTTCAGGCTGGTGGAGGGCTGGGCAAGATGGACAGCAGCTTCCTGTGGTCTAACTTGAAACCTTCCTTTATGCACAATCCCTGCCTCTGTCCAGGCTGGCTTCTGCCTCCACCTCAGGTCCTCTCTGCATCCTGGGTGATCCTTCCTCACTAGACCATTTTTCATTCACTCAATCATTCATCACATTCTGAAGCATCTGCTGAGTGTGAGCACTGTGCTAAGGGTATGTCCTGCCCCGTATCATTTGTCCCTGGTGGGTTTTATTACTCCTCCTGCAGATGAGGAGGACGAGGCTCAGTGACATTAAACAGCCTGCCCAAGGTCACACAGTGTGCAAGCAGCAGAGCCCAGGCAGAGAGCGTGGGTTTTCTCACTATTGCCATCCGGCACTTCCGACATGCCTGGCACACAGTTGGTGCCCAATAATGTCGAAGGAGTCAAATGAATCCAGGTCTATCTGACTTCAAAGCCCTCACTTTTTTCCCTCTTGTCCCTTATTACCTCCCACATGAAGATGAGTTCACTATGAGAAGCTGACCATAAATTGTCCACAAACACCTGCGTGTTTCTGGAGAAGCTTTGAAGACTCCTGTCCCCTCCTTTGCAGGGCTGGGCCAGTGCCCTCATTAAATCTCATCATCTCTTGTCATCTCTCACCAGGAGGATTGCCACAGCTCTGGGCTTTCATTTAAAAAAAAAAAAAAAGTCTCCTAGGCCCCTGCTTTTAGCCTTGGCTCTGTTTTCTGGATCTCACTAGTGGCCATGATGGTTTTGTCAAGCTTAATTTCGGTATTTAGTACATTTGTATTGCAAAAACAGTGAGATCTGTTTTATTTTCACTTTGCAAATATGAAATTGTGATGTTGGTGATGCCTTTTTGAACCACACGCCCCTCCCTTGAAGTTCAGAGGTCCCCTTGGCTGGCAGTCACAGCCCTTCCCAGGCCTCTGGACTCCCCACTCCTGTCTCTCATACCCCTGGCAGCCCAGGGGTTGATTAGATGTTTCTAAATCCCCAGTCTGGTTATATGGCTTTCCTGCCTCAAACCCAACCCTCATGCCCAGCTTGGCCATCAGTCCTGTAAGCAGAGAGGAGACCCTGCCCCCCATCACCTGGTCCAGGGCCTGGCGCACACACACACACACACACACACACAGCCGGGGCCCTGGGTGGTGGGTGACCCCACAGCGCACGCCACCCCCGCCTCTGCTGCTCTAACCTAGTCCTTCTCCCACACCAGCTCAGCACTTCCCCAGGCTGCTTTGCTCAGCTGGGTCTCGGCATCAGCCTGGCCCCTGCCTCTCCAAGCTGGTCTAGGCACACTTGCCAGAATCCTTTTCTTCCCCAGATGGCTCTGAGGGCAGTCCTCAATTAACCCCTTTCTGCCCTCTACCACATATGGCCTCTCCCAGGGATTCCAACTCTGGGCAATTGAGGCTGTCTCCCTCCTCAGACTGGAGTGTCTCCTCCCTCTGGCTCATGTTTCCCTCTCAGACCAGGATTCCGGACAGACAGGGCACCACCTGGCCCCCATCCCCATCCCCAGTCCACTCACCCGGACCACCCTCCTCAGGGAGCCGATGCCTTTGGCGCCCCATGCGGATCCCGGGGCCTGGAGTTCCATGTCTCCTTCCGGCATGACCAGCTTCTGGCCCTGGAAATCTGGCTCTTCGTACAGCACCCAGCTGTGGTCACAGAGACCGCAGGGTCACTGGGCGGGGTGGGGGATGTACGCACAAGGCAGGGTCTCAGCAGCTGATGTGGGTTTCTGCCAGCTTGGCCTGGGCACTTCTCACGGCTCCCCCACCCCCAGATTCACAGCCAGGACCCCTGCTGGGCACTCCCGACTCACCAGCCTCTCACCACCCTGATAGAGGCCACGAGGGCCCAGCCCGAGGCATCAGCAACGTCACCCCAGACCTCCCTGCTGCCACCCTGGCAGCCAGGCTCCGAGAAGAGGATCATCTGGAGAAGGCACAGGGGGTCCTCAGGCCCCATCTTCAAACCCCGTCCCCAGGCCCTGCCTGCTGCTGCCCCCACCCACTTGCTCCCACCTCCACCCTACCTTCCCAGGCCTGGTGTTCAGCTTGCTCTGGAATTTCAGTGCTGGGCTCTGGAAAGGAGGGGGATGATGAGAAGTTTTATGGGGGCTGCCTCTTTACTGCCTCACCCCAACCTGCCATTCCAAAGATCTCACACCCTCCTTATTCTCCTCCATAACCAAGAAGGATGCCACATTTATTCCCAACCTCCAGAGGTCCCATCTGGACCCTGTCCCAGGGCCTGGGTGCCCATCACTCCCATTCTCCAACTTAGGAGGCACCAAGCCCCTTGGAATCTACAGTGCAAACCTCCCGCTGTACAGATGGGGAAACTGAGGTCCAGAAAGAAGTGACTAGCACAAGGTCACATTGAACTAGACCTCAAACCAAAGCCTCATCCTCCAGAGACTCTGCTTCCCAGTACTGTGCTCGTCATACCACCCAGAGTCCTGATGCAGCAGAGGCCAGACCCCCTCCCTTGCCCACCCTTGCCCACCCAAGGCCACTCACCCACCCCTCTGGGGGTCGCGCTCGGACAGACTTCTCCGGCAGTGGCCGATCGCTGCAGAGCAGAGGCAACTGTCCCGGCACCTTCCTGAGCTCCGGTGCCCTGTGGGGCAGCAGAGCAGATAGTTTTGTGCCCAGTGGTTCTGGGGTGGAGGTCTCCTTGGTAGAAGGGACCAGACTGCCAAAGAGAAAGCTGCCTTCGAGACGAGACGTGGGCCTGCCGCCTGCCTGCCTCTCCAACTCCAGCTCCGGGTAGGGGCTCTTGGCACCTGCCATGTGCTTCTTCATCATCTCCAGAGGGGAGGAGAAGTCCTGGGGGGGCCTGGCAGGGTGGTAGTCCCAGGAGGGGCCGGGCCCAGCTTTGTCCTGCCTGCGCTGGAGCTTCTCATCGTCGCTCAGGTAGGGGTTCTCTGGTTCATCGTCATCTTCCTTCTCCTCTTCCAGCACTGGCACCCCCTGGGGGCTGGGTCCCAGCACCCACGGTCCAGGCTGGTCCTCCTCAATGGCGGGCAGCGTGGCGTACATGGCCAGGTAGGAGGAGCGGGGGGCCCGTGGCAACCGGTGAGTGCGGAGGATCTCAGGGGGCTCCATGCTCCGCAGGGTATCCAGGAAAATCTCCAGGTCAGCACTCAGGGCCACTTCATCCTCCTCCCTTGACATCTCTAGAAGCATCTTGCCATTGGTGGAGTTGGGGACAAGCTGGGTCTCCAGGTTGGTGTCTGTTCCCAGTGGCACTGGGGCAGGGGGGTGTCCTGGGCTGGGGGACATTTTGTCTACTGAGGAGAATGGGGCAGGGAGGGAGGCAGGACCCTGAACAACTGCCTTCTGGGTAGAAAATGGGGCAGCAGAAGCACCAGAGCCCTGGACAACCTCTTTTTGGGTGGGAGACAAGGTGGAGGTGCCTTCAGAGCCCTGGATAACCTTATCCTGTTTGGGAGATGGGGCAGCAGGGGCAGTTGGCTCTTGGACAACCTCTTCCTTGGTGAGGAAAGGGGCAAGGCAGCCTTCATTACCCAGAACCAACTCTTTTGGGGTGGGGGGTGAACTGGGGCTGCCTTCTGGGCCCTGGACAACCTTCACTGGTTTGGGGGATGAGGCAGAAGGAACATCAGGGCCCTGTACTCTTTCTTTCTGGGTAGGGGAGAAGATAGGGACAGTTTCAGAGTCCTGGGCAACCTTATTCCTTGGAGAAGATGGAGAAGAAAGACTTGCTGAGCTGGGATCAACCTTTCTTTTTGTAGAAAGTGGAGTAGGAGGTTGTTCTGAGCCCATGACAGCCTCACCCAGCATGGGCAAGATGGCGGCAGCCGGCGGATCTGTGATTCCTTCTGTTTTTACAGGGGGCAGGGCAGGGGGTCGCTTGGGCTTGAGAGTGAGCCGGGCCCTGGGGTGAGTGGACACCACAGGCTGCTCTGGGGGGTGGACGAGGCCCAGGGATGGAGTGTGGGTCTGGAGTCTGGGGGAGGAGGGGACTGGTGCATGGCCCTGAGAAGTCTGGAGAAGGAGCCGACTGGGGCTGGAGGCTCCCTGCACCCTGGGGGCCGCAGGGGCCCTGACATCCGGGGCTCTGCCCTGGTCTTGATCCGGGGGCACTGTAGGGACGTCCTGGATCTGAGGTGGGTGAGCACCCCCTTGGATGCCTGCAGGGGCCAGGGCAGATCTGTCCTTTGGCTCTGCCACCCCAGTCTCAGGTAGCTGCCCCAGGCCTGTCCCTCCTGGGCCACCCAGGCCTGGGCTCCTTGCCACGATGGCTGGGGGCCCGGGAATCCCACTGGCAGGTGGGCTGTGCTCAGGAGGCACGAGGCTACTTAGCAGCTCTAGGGCCTGGCTGCGGCTGGGTGAGCCGTCAGCCCGCGGGCTCACCACCACTGCCCGGACCGAGCGGGCAGTGTTGCGGCCCCTGGGCAGGGCCTCGCTGGCCAGCACCGGCCTCACACTCACACAGCTCTTCACCCGGCGGTCCACACGCCCTCCCACCACCGTGATGGTCCGCATGGTGTGTGTCACCCGCCGTTCCTCGTGGCCCTGGAGACTCTCACTGGCTAGGCCCACCCCCGGGTGGGGGCTCGGCTCACGGGGCCCACCCATGGGCACCAAGAACTCAGTCCTGGCCGCGGCTCCAGGGCCTGGCAGCTCAGTCCTGGCAACCTGGGGGCCGCCATCTCCCTGGTCCCCAGCCTCCTTCAGCTTCCCCACCGGCCTCTTCCCCTTGGGGGGTGGTGTGTATTTCTTGGAAAAGATAGGCCCGTGGCTCTGAAAACTATTGGAACCGGCCCCTTCTCGGGGGCCCGGGTAATCCACAGTCTCTTCTTCCCGTGTAGCAAAGCCATTGACTTCCTCTCCATGGTGGCTGTACTCGAACGCCTCCCCCCAGCAGGCTTCCGTCCGGGCCCCCGATACCAGAGACACCTTGTGAAATTTGTGTCTGACCTCTTCCCGGGCAGGAGGGCGCTGCCGCCACGTCAGTGTGGCACTCACCACTCGGGCCTCCGCCCGCGCCGGGGGCCCACCTGCCTCCTCCATGCTGGGCCCCGGCAACCTGTCCCGAGGCGTCCTTGTCTCCCTGTGGTCCAGCTCCCTGCGGATGCCAGGAAGAAGGGAAATGGGGTCAGAGGGTGGTGCAGGTGCTGCCCACAGAGCAGGATAACTGCCAGGATAGGTTAGTTGACCTCAGGCAATCGTTTGACTTATTGAGCCTCTGTTTCCTCATCTGTAAAATGGGTCCAATGCTTCCAGCTCTGACTTGAATCTTTAGGACCCTTCATCTGCCCCTCTCCCCATTTTTAGGTCATCCCTAGGCCAGGGTCCTTCAAAAGGTGGAGCTGAGGCCTGAGCTTGGAAGGAAAGACAAGGGAGAGAGCAGGAAAGGATATGGATCTGACCAGCCGGTCTACTGATGGGGCAGGATGTTTGCCCAAGGAGCCCTGGGTCTGGTCCTACGGAGCAGAAAACTGGACACCAGAAAGCTGAAAACTGGGCAGGCCCTGTTCTGATCCTGTGCCTGACCCTTAAAAGGGAAGTTGAGGAAAGACAGGCTTTGGCCTCAAGCAAAGCTGGGTTCCCACGGCCATGGCCCTCACTGGCTGGACACCCTTGGGCCGGCCGCCCCTCCCGTTCCAGCTTCAGGGTCTCTGTTCACAAAACTGGAGTGATAAGAGGATGTGCTTTATCAGGTTATTGCCAGGATTCTGTAAAAGAATGGAAACTCGCTTTATAAAATGGAAAGCACTGACTCACTGTCTCCCACTATCACCTTGGAGAACTGCAGGTGTGCCCCCACGTGCACTAGCACATACTTGTGATGACTGTCCACGTGTACGTGCACGTTTGTGTGCATCTGTGGGTCTAAACAAAGACCCTCAGACCACGGATGGCACTTTGGGGTTGGCAATGCACTTCTCAGTTCTCTCCTCTTGTGATTATTTCCCCCATTGTACAGATGAAGAAACTGAGGGTCAGAGACGAGGAGTGACTGTCCCAGTGGGGTGCAGCTGCTGAGTAGCTGAGCAGGGGCTTTTATTCACGCTTTCTGAATCCATGTCTCAGCATTTTCCTTCCCACCTCCTAGGCCGACACTCTGAGCCCATGTAACCATTCCCGCGTCCTCGTCAGCAGAGCACACTCTGGGCCTTATTTCTTTCCTGACCCTCCCTTGATCTCTTTGGGTCTCCATCACATCCTTTATTAAATGCTGATAAGAAAAACAACTGCCTAAGAAGACCTCGACTTTTAAGCCCCACAGCACCTGTCTGTTTTAATAACAACAGCAGCAGCAGTAGCTGTTTGTTAAATTACTAAAAAGCAGTCCCATTTCGCAGATGAGAAAAACAGTTACTAAGTAGCTTGCCCAGTCACACAGTAGCAAAGGCAGGAGTTGAACCCGGAACCTAAAATTCATGTGCTTAACCACTATCCCAAACTTCCTAACAGTGTATTTATTTGGTAAACTGAGATTCTTTGATTTGGTGCTTTGCTTTTAAAGGGGGCCACAGCAGTCCTGGAGGGGTCATCCCACTCCCATTCCCTGACTCCAGGAGCCCCTCCCAGGCTGCTCTAACCAGGGGAATCTTTTTCTCAGGCCTTACAGACCCCAGAGAGGTCAGACTGCAGACCTGCTCCTCCTCTCTGCAAGGCAGCTCCCAGAGACCCCACCCTGGGCCAGAAATGGACCCAACTCCCAAGATAAGGTGACACACTCCCCCATCTCCACCGTCCAAACTCCTGAGAAGCTGGTGGAATGCAGAACTTCAACCTTGCCCTGTAGCCCCAGCAGTGACTCAGGTTTTATGAGGGACAGAGATGAAAAGGGCTGAGGCCCAGGGAAGCCACCAAGCCTCACCTGACTCCCGGACCACTAGCTGCTATGGCAGAGACTCACCTGACCCAAGATAGGGGCCGGCTCTGAGCAGCCCTCACCCGGCTTTGTGTCTGGGGGTGGGCGGGGTGCCCCAACTCGATCCCCATCCTCACTGGGACTGCCCCCGACGTGGAGCGTTACCACCTCACTCAGCGCCGCCGCCCATGACTCCCTGTCCTCTTCATTGAATGTCCTTCCCGGTTATGAAAAATAATAACAACTACCATCCACTGAGATTACTTGTCCCTGATGGCGCAGATAGTAAGTGGCAGAGCCTGGTTTCTAACTCATTCGTTTGTTCATTCATTCATTATTGATTGTGTCAGCTGATGTGTTCGGCACTGGTTAGGCTCATCCAATGCTGACTTGCCTATGAAGGTGATCTCCTCGGAGTCCAGGGGCCAAAGAATTAGACATAAAAGCGGGAACCATGTTTGGAAGGTCCAGTAGGCTTTGGCAAAGCAGGAGGAAAGCAGCTTCAAAGGCCACTGGTAATCAGATCTGACATTGTCAATGACCTCCCAACAATCAGAATTCAATGTCTTTCTCAATGCAGCCCAACCCCTGAACAACACCCCTGAGAGTCACACATTCCACAATCATGTGGTCACTGGTTTTTTACTAGCATACCTCTAGGGACAGGGAGGTCACCACTTGACAGTTCATCAGTCCCATCCCTGGACAGTCATGACTTCTAGAATGTTCTTCAAACTGTGCTGGCATCTACCTGCCTTTAGCTCCCCCCTTTTGTCCTTGCTCCGAAGTCATACCCTAATGACCCAGGATGCCCTTCTGGGCCAGCAGACATGCCTATTCCCAGGGCCCTTTCTTCTTCAGGACCCCAGACTGGAAGTGGATTGGTGACCTCCAGACAAGGCTGGGAAGGGAGAGGCTGGGGCGAGGGGCAGGGGGAGTGTGGGAAAGAGCCTTGTCTAACCCAACAAGTCCTGGATTCTCCCCGCTTACCTCTGAGTCACCCCCAAACTAGGCCAAACCAGTCCACAGGCCCACACGCTGGCAAACACACACTGAGTCACAGAGGTGCATGCTGACACACAGTAATCTGTGGGCACAGACCCACAGAGTCACACAGGCCCAACAACACACAGGGATACTTGCACAGACATACATAGCAAGAGACACGTAAATAGACACACACAAACACACACATAGACACACAGAGAAACACACACAGACACACAGAGAAACACACACACACAGACACACAGAGAAACACACATACACAGGGTCACAAGAGTTAAAACCACATGGACATTCAGAGACACGAGAAGCATATAAATCCCATATGCACGCACAGAAACACACAGACACAATGACACACACACATGCACACATTCACGATACACATGCACTGTCAAGTCACAGCCACACGTCTTCCTCGTCTAGAAACCACCTCCACCTGACACATATACTCTTGGGGGCACACGCATCTTACACCCTCCCACACTTGCAGCCCCAGCTATGTCCCACAGCCTGCCACATTTGTCTACTCCTGGTCCAGAGAACCCTCCCCCAGAAAGTGGACACAGAAAGATGGTGTCCCTGGAGGTTGGCTTCCCTCTCTAAGTGAGCCCCGGCCTCTTGCCTGAGTCTGTTATTATCCACATGGGCCCCAAAAAGCCAGGGAGTAGCAGGTAGAGACCCGTGTCCCCCCCAGCTGAACCTCCCACTTCTTCTCTTCCCCCTCACCAAGGCCTGCCTCCTCCACCCACTTCCCTGTCCCTGCAGCTCTTCTCCCCTCCCCCAGCTGGAGCACCCCAAGCAGGTCTCAGAGTCCACCTGGGCCCCACATCTCCCCCTTTCTCTGCTCAGGAGCAGACACACACTGACTGCCGCCCAGAAGACCTGGGCAGTCTCGTTTCTGCCTCTGCGAGTAACAGTGGCTGCCACATCCACTTCCACAGGACCCCAGAAAATCCTAGACTCTGCAGATAACCACGCTCAACCCCAGAGCCAAAGAGACCCCTTTGAGGCAGGGTAGAGTGATGGTTACAGCACAGGCATTGGCGTTAGAGTTCAAATTCCGGTCCCTTCACTTTCCAGTTGTTGTCTGACTTTGGGCAAGTGACTTTAACCTCTCTGAGCTTTAGTTTCCCTATTGAAATTGGGAGAGAGGGTTAGTTCCTACCTCATGGAGCTGTAGTTAAATAAAATTAATATTTAATTAAGATTAAATAAAATTACATTTAGGAAACAACTTAGAAAACAAAGCATAAATGACAGCTACCACCATCTCCATCAGGAATTTTTCAAAGCTCTGCCTGAGGCCCCCTCCTGGTCATCCTGGGGACGTCTCGTGTTCACCCCCTTCTCAGTGAATTTTTGGGGACCCACCTTCCATCTCTCAGCCCACCAGACATATTTAGGACAGTCATTTCAACACAAATAAAAACCAAGGCACGGAGTTGGGTGGGGTAATTACTGCTGCGACCGAGATATTATTAACAAGCATCCCTGCCATTTGAGCAGCTCAACTCTCTGGAGTTCAAAGCATGTTCCTTTAACTGCCTCCTCCTTCCTCCTCTCTAGCTACCAAATCCACTTGCCATTTCAAGGCCCAGAGAGGTTAAGCAACTTGCCCCAGGACACGCAGCACCTTGGCTAGGTGCCGGTTCCCAGGCTGGGTCTGTGGCCTCCTGAACAGAACCGGGGAATGGTGGGTGGTGCTGAGGAGGAAGGTGTCCCCCATCCTCTCCAGGACAGGGTTTCCTCCTCCCCGGGTGGGCAGGGGAGGAGGGCAGAGTTGGAGCCAGGAGTGGGTGACAGAGTCAGCCCCAGCTCGAGGAACTGAATGAATGGACCTCAAGTTGGAGAAGCTCAGGGATGAAGCAGAGAGACCAGAAGGGGACAGCCAGGCCAGTCTCCCTCCCACCATCGCCCCACCTGGGAACCGGCATCTGCTCACCGCCTCCGTGGGGATCCAGATGCCCGGCCTGCCCGGAGCTCCTGCCGCTGGGCCGCGCTCCCCTGATGCGGTTGGTTTCTTGGCCGGGGCTCCTGGGGTGGGTCGGTCGCACACCCCGTGATGGGGCGGGGCCCCTGAAGAGGCTCCTGCCAGCCCCTGGATTCCTCAGGGCCGCAGGGGTGGGGAGCTGGTTGGGCCGGTTTGGGCTCCTCACCTTTCTCCACAGGTGCCTGCCCGCGCCCCTGCAGGGTGACAGCAATGCCGTAGCGGTAGCGGGTCCTTCCAGCAGAAGGCTGCGTGGGGAGGGGCTGGACTGGCTCTGGCAGGGCTGGGGTGGCAGGCTCGCCCTTTGCCCCCTCTGCCCTGGGGAAGGATTGTGGGCGGGGCCCCAGGGGCCTGTCTTCCAGGTTGCCAGGTGGCCCCGGCCTCAGAGAGACCTCTGGGGCTGCGTATGGGAGATGAGGGCAGGCCCAGCCTGGGGGTCCCTGTTCCAAACTTTGAGGAGTTGGCACCGGGCATGTGAGGCTCCTGGCCCCAGCAGGCTCTGCTGAGGCCGCTACCAGCGTCAGGCTCTCAGGCTCCATGGAGGCAGAGCTGGCCATGTCGCAGGCGCTGCCCACAGCTGGCCTCTGCAGGCGCCCCAGGGGCTGAGCGGGCCGCCTTGGGCTGTGATGTTGCTTCGGAAGCCAGGGACCACAGCTCCCTGCCTGAAGATCCCATTCGGAGCAGCTCTGGACTTGGGCCTGGGGGAGAGCAGAGGCAGACACCAAGAAGGACAGGGAACTGGTGATGGCATCTCTTCCCTGCCCTCCACACACCCCTGGACACCCGTGGCTGCCCTCCTTGGCACGGGGAAAGCAGAGCAGGGCTCTGACACCAAGCAGAGGCTGCCAGGGCTTCCAGAGTTGGGCAGAGGTGCAGAATTCTGGAAAGACCCCCAGCATTTAACTCATCCCCTCTCATTCTACACAGGAATATGAGGGCCCAAGAAGACAGTGACATGACTAAAGTCACCCAGCAAGGCAGTGCGTGCTCCCAGGCATCCACAAGCCTCCAGGCCTTTGGCACCAGCTGCCCTGGGGATTAGGGCTGTGTGGGCATGCCTGCCACAAGTGCCCACGGCCTTGGCCTGCTTCGGGCTTCCAGAGAGCCTGCAACCACCTCCCTGGTAACCCGCCCAGCCTGAGATTCCCACAGCACACCTGGGAGGAGGTACCTGGGCATCGAGAGGTAACTGACACCTGACAGAGCCAGGGAAGAGGGTCTCCTGAAGGTGGGCAACTCCTGACCTCTGCCTGCCCTCTCTCCCTGGGGCTCAGCCTGGTTGTGGGGATGGGGGGAGTCCAGACCCACATGGACACTGACCTCAAACCACCAGTTTTCAGGGATACGGTTGTGGCCTTGGCAACAGAGGAGCCAAATGTGTGTCCAAGTCCTCCTAGCAGGGAGCCCTGGAGCCCAACTGCCCCGATCTACTGATCCGAAATAGAGCCCTGCAGCCTCTCAGTCCCCAAGGCCAAACACCTCAAGAGACAGGAGAATAGAGTGATTAAATGTGGTGGCCTGGGGCAGGGGCGGGGAGGGGGGCAGCCAGGGTTTGAATCCCAGCTCTGCTACCTCCTGGATGCAAGACCTCTCCCATCTCCATTGCCATATGTAAATGCAGGTGACAATAACAGTACCTGCACCCTGGGATTGCCGGGAAGATTGTTTGGGATAATCCATGCAGAGTGCCCAGAGATCCTAATTAAATTCAGGTAATTATTAATGGTATCCACCCAAAGAAGGATACCCAGCTGCTTGAGCCACCTTCAGGGGAGGCAGCCCTCTGTTTCCCCAAGGGGAGGAAACCCAGTCACTGTCCAATCCATGGCTTAGGTCCAAACTGCAGATGGGGACACTGTGGTCAGAAGGTTAAGCCATTTGCCCAGGGTCTCCTCTGGGAGGCCATGCCAGGAAGTGGGGGAAGAGGGGGCTAAAAATGGAGGGAGGTCAAGCTAAGTGAGGAGGTATGGAGATGGGAGCTGTGAGAACAAGGACAGGACTTGCCTGCCTCCCCAGAGGTTCCAACATTAGCTCTACATCAGTTACCCTATTTCTCACAACAGCCCTGAAAGAGGGGTGGTATTGTCTCCATTTTTCAGATGGGGAAACTGAGGTTCAGATAGAGGGAGTGATTTGCCCAGGGCCACACAGCAAACCCAGTGGCAGAGGGAGGACTAGAATTCCAGTTGCCTGCCTTACGAGCCTGGGTTCTCAGGGCCAGCACAGCCCCTCCCAGAGCTTCTGCCCCTTCCCTCCCTGTTGGCTTCTCTCCTACCTTGAGGCTGACATCGGGGCTGCCCTGGACCAGGTCAGGGCAGCTCTGGCCACCCCAGGGCCTGGAAAGGAAGCACAGGGGGAAGCTGGGTGAAGCAGCTTCCTCCTATCCTAGTGGCCCTCCCTGCCCCTCTTCTCTCAGGGTCCACAGTAGAACAAGCTCCCAAAACCTTGTGGGGAAGGTCTATGTGGCAGCCTCCATCCAGAGCTGTCCACTCCACCCTCAGAGGCAGAGAAAGAGATGGGGCTGGGTTTGAGGCCAAAATGAAAACTGGGCCTGTGTCGGGGCCAGAATATAAAGAAAGGCCAGTGCTCTGATAATTCAATAGCCTACCCCTTGCTGAGGCCCTCCTGTTTGCCCACTTTAGCACTGGGCATTGGGCATCCCAGTAATCATGGATGATAGATATTAGTACCCCCCCATTTTTCAGATAAGGAAACTGAGGCCCAGAGAGATGAAGTGACTTGTCCCCAGTCACACAGATGGTGAGCCTTGCAGTTAGGATCCTAGAACTCTCCCACTGCAAAGGCTATTTGGACTCTTAATCACTGCACAAAGGTAGCTAAGATGCAGAAGTGCTTTGCTCCCCTCCTCTGTCTTCTGCTCCCTATCCCAGGCAGTCAGCAGAGATCGGAGGCCTGTGCCTAAATGCCAGGGTCCAGTTCCTACAGCTGGTGAGAACTGAGCCCAGAACACACATGGTATATGTCATCACACTGACCCGGGAGCCTGCCCCATCCCTGACTCACCTGCACCTCCAACCCCACCTCCTCCCGAGTGATTGGGGAGAGCAAGGGGCAGTGCCACCTGGGCCTATGGGGCAGCTTTCTGCCAGACAGGGTAAAGGGGGAAGGTGTGTCTGCCAGGCAGAGACAAGCAGGGCACTGGCAGGGCGGGGGCACCCTCGGGCTCCCAGGCTTCCAGGCATAGGGTGGCTAGGGGTGAGAGAGCAGTACAAACCCCGCCCCTCACTCTGCCCTCACCACACTCCACCCCCTCCCAGGGCTGCAGGCTGAAGACAGCAGTGTCACGATAAGATCAGAACAAATTGCCAGGTAACTTAACAGACACACAAACACCCCCTGTGCCTGGAGCAATCCCCACACAGTCTGCCCCCCAACCATTCAGCTCTGCTTTTTCCTTTCATTCAAACATCAGATGCCCTCAGCTCGCAGAACCGGAGAGGCGATGCAGTTCACTCAAGGTGACAAGGCTAGTGGCATGTAGAGTTGGGACCGAGCTCTGTCCCCTGGTTTGCAGCCAGCAGTCTCTCCAGGCAACAGAGTAGCACAGTGTTTTGGCACACGGGCTTTGGAGTCACACTGCTTAAGTTTGTATCCTGGCTCCACCATTTCTGGGCTGTGTGACTATAGTCAAGTGACTTCACCTCTCTGAGCCTCCATTTCCTTATCTGAATCACATAGAATAGCTACCCTAACTAGGGTTGCTTGGAGGATTAAATGAGAAAATCCAGGTAAAGCACCAAGCGAGCACTGAATACAGGTTTATTGTTAAACAGGTGTGGGGCGGGGTTGGGGGAATGACAGGAAAACCTCTCCGTGGCATCTAAGGGCCACTCCCGAAACCTGTCATTCTCGATGACGAAAGGACATGGAGACCAGAGGTAAATAAGCCTGTGATGTGAGAATCAAAGTCCAAAGGGACAGGAAGAACTATTACATCTGCTTTGAATACGTGTCCAGAGAGGAAATCATTGTTTGCAGACCTCCTGCTTGACTTAGGAAATTGTAAAAGTTGTTTTAAAGTTTGAAAAGATCACAAGGATATTAAAGTGACTGTTTTCACAATCATATCCAAAGTCATGGTACACTGACACCCATATTTTTATGCTCCGAGACACTCATACACGCTTATTTGAACACTTACTACACTCTAAGGCACACACACATGCACGCACATATACACACAACCCCCCCTGACCCTGGGGCGCGCTGCCCCACCAGGCCCTCCTCCAGCTCCCCCTCACCTATCCCGGGCTCCGGTCTCCTCCGGGGTCTCCTTCCCCCTGCGCTCCCTCCGGCCCCCCAGCCTGGCCAGGAGGCTGGCCAGGCGGGACCCCAGACTCCCTCGCCGTTTGGCCATGGCAGGGGCTGGACCCGGGGCACCGGCCGTCGCGGCACCAGAAGCTCCGGGCCGCGGGGGCCACCCGGATCCGCTGCATTTGAGGACAAACACCTCCTCCGGCCCGCCCCCCCTGGGCAAACAGGGGCGCTGCCCGCAGTCCGTGCAGGCGGGGGACGACCCAGATGCTGCCCACTCCCCGGGGTGCGGAATGCGCTCTGCAGGGGACCGCCCCCACCCCAACCCGGACAGCAGCCCCCGGCACGCGCCGCGCGAGCCCACAACTCCCAGAGCCCCTGCGCTCAGCCGTGTCGCCGCTACTTCTTCGGGCCTCTGGAGGCGCCAGAGGTGCGGGCAGCCCTGACCCAGGACCTGCAGAGGTGGGCGGGGAAAGAGGGGCGCGGGGGCAGCAGGGTCCGGGAGGCGGGGCTGAGCCAAGGGGCTCCACCCAGGAGTTGAAGTTAGAACCTAAGGGCCGGGTCTGCGGCTTGAAGCGGGAGTGGGCGGGGCCTGCGTCCGGTGGGCGGGGCCTAGCTCGAGGGGGCGGCAGCTGGGGCAGAGCCAAAGGGGTGCCGTGCGGGCTTGGAGAGTGCACCTTAATTATTGTTGGGGGCTGTTTTGTCATTGCCCTGCCTTGATGGGTTCCCTGTGAGGGTTTCATTCTCCGTCCTAGTAGCACCTAAGACAAAGGGCAGGCCGCGTGGCCCTAAGACTCCCCTGTCCAGCACCCGCAGGGTGTGAAAGGTGCTTCCTGCTGAAAGCAGGCTGGGGAACCCTTCCATTCAGACCTCTGGCTGAACATTACTGCTATTATTTAATAATAGCGACCATTTATTATGTGCCTACTATAAGGCCAGCCACTGTACTAGACCCAGAAAGGTGACATAACCTGCCGATTGTCACTAGCACTGTGGCGTGGCAGGGTAGGAGCCTGTAGGACCCCAGGGATAGGGCTTTAAGTGACTAAACCTGCCTCCTTCCTCCTGTCCTCTCCCTCAAATCTAGACCAGGCTTCCACCTGCCTAGGACACTCCCCTGGGTGACACTGGACACTGAGCACAACACCTTCTTCCGGATCCTGTATTTCTTCCCGGCTCCTTGTCCCAGTGACTGGCAGTGTCATCCACTCTAGCACCGGAACCCCCACATTCAGTTAATTCCTGAAGCCTATTGGCCCTGCCTCAGACAGGCTCCCAGATCCATCTCCTTGACTTCGTCCCAACTGTACTAATCCAGACTAAAATCTCACACTGAGGCTCCGCTGACAGCCTCTTAGTGGACTCCAGGCCTTGAGGCAGTTTTGTCCTTCTCCGACCCATCCCCTGTGACCTTCCTGAAACACCAATCTGATCTGTTCACCACCTCTCCAAATTTCACAGTGTGGTATTCAAGTTTCTTCCAGAACTTTCCAGCTACTTCTTCCTCTGCCAGCCACCCAGAATTGTCCTTCAGCTTCTCAGAACTGTTTACCATTCCCAACACATCCCAGGCTCCTTCCCTTTGGGGGTTGAGTTCATCCTTCTCATCTGCTCCCCACCCCATCCCTCTGGCTGCACAGCTGCCCACCGCGTGTGAGCCCTATGAGAGGGAGTAAAGGGAAGAGGTCCTCTCTGCTCCTGTGCCATCTCATGATCCTATGCCTTGTGCATGGGCCCTGAGAGATGAGGGAAAGTCCCACTTTCTCCCCTGCAGGAGCTCGTGGGACAGACGGGATTCTTGGAACAGGACACACCTGAGTTTGAATCACAGCTCTGGTGCTTGCTGTGTCAACACAGGCAAGTTGCTCAGCTTCTCTGAGTCTGTTGGCTTGTCTGTTAAATGGGAATAATAATTTCTACCCTTCAGGGTATTATGATTTAATTGCTGTTATATGATCAGTGGTGGTTTTTCGAATTAACTCTGGTGGTGGTGTAGCAGGGAGCAAGGGAGGGGCCAGAGGCACAGAGATGGCAGCTAGTGCCAGGCCCTGACCTATTTGGGCAGCTCAGCCTGGCTGTGAGGTCCCAGGAAGGCAGAGGAAAAGAGGGAACCTTGGGGTGGAGGAGTTAGAGTGGTGTTAAAAGTGCTATCAGGAGTGCCAACCAGAGTCAGAGTGGGCCCAGCTGAGACCTGGTGGACACAGGTGGAGCCAGAGGCCAATCCAAAACAAAGTGGCAAAGAATGAGCATTCATTGTGTGCCTGGGCTGCTGGTACCACCTGGGTAGGGCCGCGCTGCTTGGGGTGACAGCATGGCCTAGGCATCTAACTTTTGTTTCTATCTGCTGGGAAAAGTCGGGCTGGCTTGGGAGACGTCATGGAAGGGTACAGGTAGGTGGTGAGTAGGCAGTGGGAGAGCCCCTCTAGTCTGTGGGACTGGAAACAGGCAAGAAGGTAATCAGGCTAAGTGACCAAGAACTCCTTCATCTTTGGTGGCTTTGTGGCCTGGAGATCAGTCCCCACTCGGGAAGTTGATTGACAGCCTCCCCCCCCCCCCAACTGTGCTCTTCCTCCAGCTGCCTTTGGAGGCACATGAGGGCTCCTGGAATAGCAGAAATCTTCATAGAATGATAGATCTGGAAGAGATCTTTTAGTCCAATGCCCCCATTTTACAGGTGGAGAAACCGAGACCCTAGAAGGAAAAAGTTGGACAGCAAGCCAGCAGACAGGATTATAACCTAGGCCTCCTGCTTCCAAGGAAGTGCCCTTTCCCACCTGATGCTTCCCCTCCAAATCACCATGGGTGGTGGCATGGAGAATACCTGAAATATTTGAGGAGCTCCTCTGAGACTGCAGAGAGAAAGGCCATCAGGAAGTTCCCACTCCCCAGGCTCTTTGCTCGTTCTGCCCTGCCTGTTGTTCCGCTCAGATTCTGCCTCTGCCCTGCACTCTGCACCCCTCCTTGGCTCTTTGCCGTCTGTGATAACTGGTCCTGGCACATGGGGGACATCACGCTCCTGGGCCATGAGTGGACACTGACATCCTTGGATCTCTTCCTTTGCATGCCCACAGGGAGCCTCAGGTCCTGGCATGTCAGAGGGAGGTGTGCACCCCACCTGAATGTGGCAGGGTGGCAGAGAGGAATGGTGGGCAGCAGCAGAGAAACTTCTAGATAGGTGGCTGGAACATGTCCAAAGAGGATAACCTGTTGTGTGCTTGGCAATGTGGTCTGTGCCTTAAGGAGCTGGGGATCTGCCCTTCCATCTGCAAGCTGAGGTGGAGAACCAGGTCCCAGGTGGGTCAGACAGGGAGTGGAAGCCAAACCCAGCCTTGAGTTAGACGGCTGCAGCCAGCTACCCCATGCACAGGCAGCACTAACTCTTGCAGGCTGTGTCCCCTGACCTGCTCCCAGAAGGGCCATGGGCTTTGGCAAATACACGGGGGCTTCCCCCTGCACTGTTGACGCTTAGGAGGTTTCAACTCATCATAGAGAAAATCCTTTAATTGCTCTGTCCCTGTCCCCTCCCCTGGGCCTTCCTGGCACCACCACTCAGGTTGGCTGCCCTTGCTTCCCCTGGGGTGCTGAGGACACCTTGTCTTTGCCCATGTCCCAGCCTATCTGCCTCTCTGAGGGTGCTGCCACGAGATTGCGTGCCCCCCTGCGCCAGGGGGCAAGATAGGTGAGGGAAGCCAGGGGCAGGTGGGTGTGAGCTTGGCTGCAGGGCTGCGGTGCATGCAGCCGGTGGTGCAGCTTCAGGTGAATGTGCTGGGTGAAGCAGCTCTGGCAGACGCTGCACTGGAAGGGCCGGGTCCCCGAGTGCAGGCACAGATGGGTCTTGAGGTTGCTGGAGCTGCTGAAGCGCTTGTGGCACACCTGATGGGGATGGTCACTGGTGTCAGCTCTGCCCAGTCGGCTGGCTTGGGATCTCCACTCCTCATCCCCATCTTGGCAGCACCCCTCTACCCCCTTGCCTTCCTCCCTTGTCAATGCAGGCCCAGAAGCTTCCACCTACTGATTTCTCCCTGGCATCTTGGAGACAGGCAAAGCTGGGTTAATATCTTGGTTCTTTACTCTCTATATGACTTGCACACCTTATGGATAACACCTGACTATTAATACCTAACTTCATAGGAACAGTGGGCTGAGTGGGAGAGCCATGTCGGTGGATGTAGTTAACCTCACCGGGTGTTGCCACATGCTGGGCATTGTCCAACCTGATGGGTATCTCTGGGCTCATATCATCTTCCCCAGGACCCTATGACTAATTCCTACTACACCTCCTGTATGACAGTGAGAAAGCAGAGGTTCAGAGGAGGGAGACCACCAGCTCAAGGTCACACAGCAAGTCAGAGGCAGAGCTGGGATTTGAATCCAGGCAACCTGACTGTGTAGCCCCGACTCAAACCATCACACAGCCTTCATTTCTGCCTCTGTACAATAGGGAAAGGACCCCTGCCTTTCTGACTTCCCAGGGTTGTGGTGAGGCTTGAAGAGAGGGAGCTGCCAGTAACCTCATGATCTGTCCACTCTGGTACTTTGCATACACTATGGGAGGTAGGTAATGGGGGTCTATTCCCAGGAAGACCAAACTTCACTATTCTCCCGACACAGAGACACATCTCTATTCCCCACCCCAGTCCCTGGGAGTGACCTAGCCCCTCCAGGCTGAGAGGTGTCGCCCCTTCCCCCATGCCTTGCAGCTTCCTTCCCCTCTCCTTCCTTCCGCCCCTCCATTCCTGTCTCCACTTGCTCAGGAAGTCCCAGGGATGCCAGCTGCGGGTGCATCACTCAAGGGGCTTGGAACCCCCTCCAGTGTGTAGCCTTAGCCCTTGGGGGTGCAGGGGAGGGGGAGGGGGGTCTCACCGGGCACTCGTGGGGCCGCTCCCCGGTATGCACCAGGTGGTGCTTCTGCAGGTGAGCGAGCTGGGTGAAGCTCTTTTGGCACAGATCACACTGGAACGGACGCTCCCCGCTGTGCACGCGCAGATGGACCTGAGCCAGGTGGGAGAGAGGCTGCCAGCTGCTCAGAGCCCCTGAGCAGGGTCTGGGATCCCCACATCTTTGTCCAAGTCCCCACTAGATCTCTTTTTTTGGCATCAAGGCCTATCACTACCCAAGACCCCCTACCCCATTTCTGCTGTCGTGTAGGAGAAGAGATAGCAGTGGTCAGGTATATCCTGGTGCAGTGCTACTCGAAGCAGCATCAGCATCACCTAGGAGAGCTAGGTGTCTTGTTAGAAAAACAGATTCTCAGGCCCCGCCCCAGACGGGCCGAAATAAAAATCTCTTGGGGGTGAAGCTTAGGAATCTGCTTGTTTAGTAGCTTTCCAGGTGACTTGGGGCTCATTACAGTTTAAGAACTCCTGCCCTAGGGGACCCAGGAGGGTTGAATTCCCCAATAATTGATACTTTTGCTCAACTTCAGTGAGTGCCAACTTGCCCAGAACATCACGGTTCTGCTAACACCAAAATGTCCCCATGTTGCCCCCTGCTGGACGATGCCACCAACAGCACCAGCACTAATGCGTGGGATCCTCTTGAAAAAGGTTGGTTGTCAGGTCTGTGGTCTAAACTCACTAAATGTACCCCTTCCCTGCACCTGACCATCAATGAAATAAATAACAAGCTTGACTGGGAATCCAGAAAGGATGGTTGTTGAGGAAAGCGCTTTGCTGTAGATATTGGAAGACTGAGATCAGGACTAATTCCACCATTAAATCGAAGTAACTTTGGGGAGCCCTTCCCCTTAGGATACTCAGTCCCTTCCCTCTTTAACTGAAATGGTATGTTCTCACAGATAGCCTTTTAGGGTGGAGACGACTTTTGTGGCCTTCTAGATCTCCTCCCTATGAATGAGGATGGTAGAGTCCAGAGGGACCCAATGAACGATCCAAGGTCACATGGCCAAAGAGGCTGCCCAGGAATTCCTTCTAGCTGTAAGGTCCTTGATTCTAGAGGCAGGATGGGAAGGAGGTGTCACCGAAGGATGTTGTGGGGAGCAGCAGGACCCAGGAGGCAGATACCTTGAGGTTGGACAGCTGCCCGAAGTTCTTGCTGCACACGTTGCACTCATACAGGATTTTGCCATTCCGTTTCTTCAGCGGGTAGGGCAGAGCCTTGGTGCCTGTCCGGGAGCCCGGTGGGGCCTGCTTGGCTGGAGCCACCCTGCTGGTAGGCTCCAGTCCTGGGGAGCAGATCCGGACAGCTTTAGGGCCTGGATTCCAGGCCTGGGGGGGCAGGGCTTGGCCAGAGGCTTGGAAGGCCCATGGGGAGGGAAGCAGGGTCTCCCCCCAGGCTCTGTGGTGCTCAGGGTCATTGGCGGCCACCAGCACCCCAGGCACTGCCATGGTGGGGCAGGTGGTATCTTGGGGCAGTATGAAGAGATGGGGGCATTGGACAGAAGGTAGGGCTCCGTAGGTGAACAGGTAAGGCGGAGGCAGAAGGAGCGGGTAGAAGGGGTGGAGGTGGAGTGGGAGCTCCTTGGAAATGGGGGCGGGAGGGGGGTAGGGACAGAAAGCTGAGGAACTGGGATTCTTTTTATTCTGACAGGGAGTTGGGGAAGAGCTGTTGTGATGGGAGGAGGATGGGCAGGGGCTGCCCTTGCTAGCCCTTTCCGGCTGGCTTTTCGTCTTGTCGCTGCTTGGCGGGGACTTGGCCGTGAGTTTCTCATCATCGGTGGAGCTGGCATGCGGCCCTGGTGGCTGGTGCTCTGAGCAGGAAAGGGAAGACAGATCAGGCCCCCCAGCCTGGGGAAACCACTGCTCCCCAACAAGCCCACCGAGATCAGGGAATGGGGAAGGGCTCCAGCCTGCAAAGCTGCTGGGTGACTTGGGCAAGGCACTTCCCTCCTCTGGGCTCCAGTTTCCTGGGTTGCAGTGGCACTTGCTACTAAGCTGCTAGGTATTTCTGTAGGGCTTATCAATGTCAGGGAGATAAAAGTTTCAAGAAGCCTATTAGACCTGCAGGTGAAGTCAAGTGGGCAGCAGGATAAAGTGGTTTGGAGTTTAAAGGAGAGGTCTGAGCTGGAGACGTAAATGTGGGTACCAAAGGCTTCGATGAGATAAAAATAAAAGTGATGCTAGATCACTAGCCACTAGCCACATGTGACTATTTAAATTTAAATTAATTAAAATAAATACAATAAAAATTCAGTTTGTCCTGTTTCAAGTGTTCAATAGCTACAGTCTTGGACAGCACAGATATAGAACATTTCCATCACTGCAGAAAGTTCTATGGAAAGAAGAGGAGAGGAGAGAAGGGAAGGAAGGGAAGAGAAGAGGGTTCTGGGCTGAGTCTGGAACACACTAATTTTAGGAGGAAAATAGAAGAAGAGCCAGTGAAGAAGCCTGAGATGCAACAGCCAGTGGGGTAGGAGTAAAGCCAGAAGTGATATAAAGTAAAATATTAAAAAGGAAAAAAAAAGTTAAAAAGCAGATCCATAAACATCATCTCATTGGAGCCTCATTTATTCACTTAACCGTCTTTACTGAGCTCCTCTGTTCTGTTCTCTGTGCTGGGATCCCAGAAATAAAGGACACAGCAGGATAGTCCCTGATTTTCTGGAGGTCATGGTCACATGAAGAAATGGTGTATCACAATACAAACCTTGGAAGAGGGGTAGAGATGTGATCCCACTTTATGGATGAAGAAACTGAGGTTCAGAAAAGGGTAGTGATGTGCCCAAAGCCATAGAGCTAGAAAGGGCAGAATCAGGACTCCCAGTCCAGTGTTCTCATAATAAGGTCCCTTCTAGTTCAGGCATTCTAGGCAGGCAACGTGCCATCCCCAACCCCCATGACTTTGGCTATACTTAGACCAGGTCCAATACCCATGACCAAGAAGGGCGCTGCCCTCCCCTTCTGGCTCAGGTGTCACCACCTTGAAAGTCCCCTGCACCCACAGGACAGAATTCAGGCCAAAATGTGGACGTAAAGTGTGCCTGAGTTTCCGTCCTCACCAATGTCACTGAATCCTCTCCCCCTCCCATCTCTAAACATAACAGTGCCCCCCACCTCTAGCCTCCACCAAGGGGCAGCGCCTTGCCCTGGCTTACTCATGCTCAAGGTGTCATCTCGGAGACCCTGCAGGGCTGTGCCCAGGGATGCTGGCTGCAGGCTGCACAGGTACAGGTCCAGGCCCTGGGGACAGGCCAGCAGGGCAGACTGGGCTGGTGCCAGGGGCATGGGGCATAGCCAGCTGGCACAGGACAGGCCATGGGTATCCACTGGGTCTGGCAGCGGTCTGCAGGCTGAGAAGACCTGGAAGGCAGTGGGCAAGGGGCTTGGGGGCTGGTGGCTGGGACTCCTGGGTCCCTGGGATGGTTCCACCCTGAGTTTGGTTTCCAAATGGGGAGAAGTTAAGCCTCCTCCCCCCTAACCCCCGCTCACGTCTGTCACTCAGATGGCTTCCCCTTTGCCCACACAAAGTCTTCTTTCCCCAAGGACTTTCTCACTCTCCCCCTAACACCAAGGATTGCCCGTCCCCCCTCCACAGGACCCCTCATCTAGCCCCATTCCCCACCCACCTCCATTTCTGACCACCCTGGCCCACCATGTCTTATACCATCTATTGTGTTTTGAGTGGAGTCAAAGTAACTTGGGGAAAATCCTCATCAAAGACTGTAAACCCCACAGGAGGGCCCTGAGCCTCCCCTCCCACTAAGGCCCAGGGCCATGGTCATACCAGTCAAGCTTTCTGCATGGCTCTACCCCTTCTCAATCCCCACAGGAGAGTCTGGGCCCCTGGAGCATGGAAGAGGGTCTCCAGCACCTCAAGGGCACATCCCTGTGATGTGCCTGGGTTAGGGAGAGCTTAGGACCAGGGGAGAATGGGGCTTTTTGTCCCTTCAGATGTTCCCCTCTTCCTCCTAACTTCCTCTCCTACCACAAGCAGACTGACCTCTAAGATAGGGTAGGGACCCCACCTCACCTGGTCGCCTTGGCAAAACTGGAAGTCCAGGCTGGGGGATGGGGAGCTCCCTGTGCCCCCCAGGGGCTTGGTCATGTGGCCACACCCCAGTTCTGGGGCTGGTTCTCCCTTCATGCCCCCACTACCTGCTGAGAAGACAAGTCAGACACAGGTGAGCAGGAAAGATTGGATCTAGGGCTGACCGTCCTAACCAACACGCTCTACAATCTCCAGCCAGATAGTTCTCTTCGTGTCCTCAGTTTCCCTATCTGCAAAATGGGGGAGTTGGGTGGGTTGATATGTAAGGACATTTAGAAGCCAATGACATTCTCCTGGTAGGTGGAGAAAGGGATTGATGGAGGCTAGCCACTCAGAGGTGAGGAGCTGGACTGATGCCCAGATCAGGAGAGAAGAGAGGAAGGTCCTTGTGGGAGGACTTAAGTGAAATATGAGTTCTGAGGGAACAATCTAGATCTCCCCAGAGTCATGGGAAGGGTCCATGCCAGCCAGGAAGGGTCCATGACCACCAATCAGAAGCTCATCACCAGGGAGAGCCTTAACATTCTAGCTCATCTAGACAGCTTTCCTGGGCAGCTGAAGAGACCTTGCTGTCCTGCCACCCAGACTGCCCTGGGTTCAGCTCCCTCGCCAGGGACACAGCCTGAGAGAGTGGGCTAGGACTTCTCAGGTGCTCGAGTGGCCTGCCTCACTCATCAGGAGACCACCCTGAGATCTCAGCTGTCTGCTCATTCTCCACCATCTTCCCTTTAAGGCCCCACAGCACAGAGATCATCTCAGCCCTGCAAGTGCCCCAGGACAACTTCCCCTCCCCCTCAGAAGCCATCTTTCCCTCCTTGACCCCAAATACCCTTCGCACCCCAGCATCCTCGTTCCAGTGTCTCATTCCTCCAAAACCCCTTCTCCTTCCTGTCTTTCCTGACTCTTCCCAACCCAGGCTCAAGTCTCAAAGCAAATCCTATGGCCCCCCAAAGTGCCGCCTGTGTTAGGTCTTTACCTGACTCTGCAGCAGTCCCCACAGGCTGGGGAAGGGAGGACGGTGGGCAGCTGGGCAGGTGGGCAGCAGCTGCCTGTGGCTGAGGCTTCTGTGGGTGTGAGAGATGACAGGAAGATGCTACATTTGAAGTTGCCACAAATAGAAAGGAAGAGGGGAGCTGGTAGGCAGGCTTGGGGGCCCTATGAGACCGGACCAGGGGAGCCACCCACCCAGCCTTCCACCTACCTGTGGCAACTCAACAGGGCAACATGCTCCTCTTTGGAGTGCAATGGACTGGGGCTACTGGGATTTCAGTGTATGGGGCGGGCACGGGGGGAGTTATCTCTGGTTCTCAGAGAGCCCAGAGGGCTGAGCAGGAGGGGGACAAAGTAGGGTTCAAAGCCTGGGGCTGAGGTCCTTGTGGGGGTGGGGGCTGAGCTGAGAAGAGACAGGCTGTGATAGTGACAGGCAGGACGCGAACCAGCAACACAGAAGGATGTGGGGTGACACAGAATAGGACAGGACTCTGATCTCCCAGAGCAGAGGCCCCGGATGTAGCAAACACATCTTCCACCTTCTTGTCCTAACTCTAAAGTCCCTATCCAGGAAAATCCCTTCTATCCTCTAATCTAGATAGAAAGCTGAGGCCCTGAGAGGGCTAGAGATAATTCAAGAGCTGTGCGAGATGGGTTTAAGGCATAACTAGATACCAGAGGAGGCCTCAGAGCCAGGAAGGGACTTTTTAGGCTGAGCAATGTCATTATTCCCTGTGAGCAGGGGAAGGGACAGTACCCTGAGGGCCAGCACAAGTTCTGCCCAGACGGTGAGTCTGAGATGCACCGCGCCGGCCCAGTGTGACACAACCCAGCCAGTCCTTTAAGTCCCCTGCAGCCACGCCATCCAGGTGGCCCTGGGGCTGCAACTCACCTCCACTGTGGTCTCCCATCACTTCCTACCAATTTTTTGCCCACATAACAGACCCCCCACCCCCCACCATGTCTGTGAGCATCTCAAGGACACAGAGCACTGTCTATTCATCTTTGTTTCCCATGTAGACACTATAAAAGTCAAAAGGGCCAGAGGCTTAATTCTAACCTCCCTCTGCCCAGAACACAATGTGAGCCCATGATGTTCCATTCTGAGGAGCGGCGCAAGAAGGCAGGTCAGTGACATGGTGACGGTGCCTCATCCGGCTTCCAGGGCAGCCTACGAGGTCACCCAGTCCTCACTGGACTGGTTCTAGGATGTGATTTTTGGCTGGGGTCCTGGCTGTTCCCATCTTCCCTTGATCCATTCCATTCTCCAAGTCTGGCTCTGCAGCCTTCTCAGAACTTCTGGGAGCTTCTCCAACATCTTTTCAATAAATCAGTAAATTCCTTTTATGCTTAAATCCTCCTGAAACTGTTCCTATAGCTTACAACCAAGAATCCTGCATCATGCTTGCTCAGAACAGGCGGATAAAGCAATAGAGCTCAGGCTAGAATATTTCAAAGATCAGAGTAAACAGTTGCATTTCTTATGTGCCCAGCAGTGTCCTAAGGGCTTCAAAAGCTTTATCTCATTAAGTCTTCACAACCAGCCTATGTGGTTAGTTTTATTAGTCCCATCGTGAAGGAACAGAAGCTCAGAGAGAGTAAGCAGCTCACCCAGAGTCACACAGCACAGAGCTAAGGGCTCTTGGCCATGTCAGTCCATCCCCAGTCCCACACCCACTGCCTCATCTCTCTTCCAACATGCCTAGAACAAGCCTTCCCAGCCTTCCCCGCCTTTTTCCAGCTATCCTCTCCTCATCCTTCAGATTAATGGAGGGATCCTCCCACAGCACCCCTTGCAGTCTTGGTCCACCAAAGCTCCATTCCCCCAAAGCTAGAGCCCTCCCGGACTCCCAGGTCACAAGCCTCTCTCCTCCCTAGCCTTGTTGGGAATCACAGAGTGCAGATCTCACTGGACACCCAAGGGAGAGCCCTCCCACACTTCCAGGGAGGATCCACACATACCATTGAGCTCCATCTGTCAATTCCACTCCCTCCTGGCATCACACTCCACCCCTGACTCTCAGAAAAGCCTCTACAACCTCTTGGTTTGAGGGAAAAAAAAAAGGAAAGAAAATGGCCTTGGATAGTTCCAGGTCTTCAGACTTCTGGAAGTCTCCTGGCTTGGCTAGGAAATTTCCTGGGAGGCAGGCTGAGGACACAGTTCCTCAGGTCCCCACCCTTAACAGCCTCTGTCCACCAACCCCTTCCTTGCTCCCATCTTCTGGGCCTCTGTCCTGGCAGCTCCAGGTCCCCTGTGATGTCATAGGCCCAAGTGTGATGTCACTGTGTCCCACATTTCCTGGGGAGGTGGCACAAGGGTAGGACTGTGGCTCCCTAACTGGGGAGCCTGAGCAGATGCCTGGACCAGAAAGAGACCCTGGCCAAGGGAAGTCCTCCACAACCAGCGTGGGTTTGGCAAGTTCTCATGGAGGCAAAGTGGGGGTGAGCTGCCTCCACACATGAGGGGGAGGTTAGGGAGACCAATAAACAGGTGAGCATTTGAAATGGGGGACCAGAGCTGAGGGGGGTCCAAGGGTCCTCAGGCTTCTCAGGCTTACTATACACTTACTTTCTACTTTTTAAGTTGAAAAATAATATGTACTAGCGTGAACATGTCAAACAACAGAGAATATAAAATAAAAAACAGAAGCCTTCCCTCCTTCACAGGGGTCAGTGTGACCTGTTTATAGTATATTCTTCCAGACATTTTTCTATGAACCTACGAACAGATAAATGGACTTCACATTTTTAGTTTTTATACAAAATTGGGATTATACATGACATACTCTTCTGCAACCTTTTCTATCTAACAATCTGCTGTGGTCAACATTTCATGCTGGAACATACATATCTGCCTCCTGCTTTGTTCTGACTGTATAGTGTTCCATTGCATTCCCTGTTGGTGGACATATTTCCTCGTGGTACACACCAGGCTGGAACAGACCTCCGTATAGCGTCAGTATGCACAGTGGTTGAGCATATTAGCTCTGCTAGATTTGAATCCCCACTGTGTGACCTTATGGCAAGTCTCTTTGCCTCTCTGTGCCTCTTTCCTCATCTGTCAAATGGGGATAATACTACTTGCCTCATAGGGTTGTTTTGAGGATTCCTCAAGATGATTCATGTAAAGCCCTCAGAACAGAGCCTGGCACAAAATAGGCACTTAATAAACGTAGGCTAGGATTAATACTGTACATCAACCCTTGCTTAGTTAGGCAAGTATCTGCAAGCTGGGTTCCTAAAAACGTTAAAATTGTGACGGGTATTCCTGGCTCACTTTCGAAGACCGGAATTTGGGCAGCACACTTGGAGAGATTAAACTACATTCAATTTTATTGCTTTACCCATTAACCCCTGGTTGGGGACCCTGCTCTCATTCATGCAGTCTTGCACCCACCCCACCTTACATACCACAAGAATAATAGCTTTCAGCATCTGAGTCCTCATCATGTGCCAGGAACTGCACAAATCGCTAAAACCTGTTTTGTTTCGCTCAGCACCATGACCCTGCCACGTAGATGCCGTTATTCCCACTTTGCAGGCAAGTAAACTGACACTCAGAGAAGGCCTGACCTAAGTTGGGGCTGCAAAGTCCCAGAGGGGAGGGAGAGTGCAGGAAAGAATTCCTTCATAGGAAGGAGGACTATGAAGAGATGAGAAGGGCTTCGGATGTGAGACAGCAGACTCTGGATTCCCTTCAGGGGTTGAAGGAGCCCCCCCAGAAAAATCAAGATGGACAGGCCCAAATTAACGATTGGGGAAATGAACTGCAGAATTAGCAGCTGACACCCTGTAAGCACTCTAAGAATCTGCCCTTCATTCATTCACATATTTACTGATTGCCAACAACATATCAGGCATTGAGCTAGTTGCTACGGATATAGCAGTGAACTTGACCCAGAAACTTGGAGTTTACAGTCCAGCTAGCAGAAGTGAGGTGCAATAGAAAGGGGTGTGCAAACATCAGGGTTTATTATCAGGGTAGGGCTTTGGGGAGAAAAGTAGGGCCTGGGTGTCAGGCTGGCATGGAACCACAGCCAGGAGCCCACTTCCTCCCTGAAAACCTCTAAAATTTCTTTTACCCGTAACCACTGCCACCTCCAACCTTGAGGCCAGTCAGCTGAGCTCCAGGCTCCCCTGGAGCATAGGTCCCGGCACTCTGTTGCATGGATGCTTTTGAATGGTGCCAGAGAAGGCCTCCAGACCAGGAGGAGGTCAGGGACCAGCATGGGCTGAGAAGTTTAAGCAGCTGTGTAGGACGTGACACAGAGGACAGAACTGTGGGTGGGGAGCTCAACCCAGTCCACTGTGCCCTCCTCACCTTACTTTGCTTTGTGGTTGACACCTTCCTCCCTGTGCTTGACATCCGCTTGCTTATCTCCCCGGACAACCCAGCTGTCAGTCTGTCAGGTGCAATGAGTTGGCCCTGGCTTCACACCCCAGGATGGGTAAGAGATCCTGAGATAAGGCGCACCAGCTCTCACATTTGCAGAAGGGGCCTCAAAACTCTTGTATCCTCCCTCTGCATCCACCCACGACCTTCCAATCCTTCTGTAGGCAAAATTGCAGGTATGTCTTCAACTGACATCTGAGCTCATCCCACCCATTCCCCCCATCTCAACCATTCTGAGAAGATAGGAGACAAGGAGAGGTCACTTAGGTGATGTCCTCCTAAGCACTACACAATAGTGCCTGTATGTACATGGATGTCATTTCCAGCATCATGTGGAACAAGCAAAATCGAAGTCCACCTATGTATACCATGCAATAGAATACTATGTAGCCAGGAAAAAGCAGGAGGTAGATTTATTGAGTACCCTCTCTCTACCAAACCTCTTTATAATCATCATCTCATTTAATTTTCCCCCACATCTTGCAAGGTAAGAATTATCAATGTGCTAATTTATAGAAGAGCAAATAAAGCCTCGGCAAGGGTAAGCCAGTCATCATCAACTCAGACGCCTGCAGTGGCCATGCAGTTAACACCAATCAGAACAAGTCTGTGCGCTAGATTCAGCTGCCTCTGCCCAAGATCACACAACCAAGTAAATCTGGTCCAGATTTTTTCATGTTTTCAGCAGTCTCAAAAACATATGACCCCCTCCCCCCACGTGGGACATTGACTCCCGGGGTGTAAATCTCCTTGGCAACATGGGACATGATTCCCAGGGATGAGTCTCTATCCAGCGTGGTGGAATTGAGAAAGGCTTCTTTACCAAAAGGAGGAAGAAAAATGAAACAAAGTTTCAGTGACTGAGAGATTTCAAATGGAGTCAAGCGGTTATTCTGGAGGTTATTCTTATACATTATATAGATATCCCTTTTTAGTTTTTAGTGTATTAGAATAGCTAGAAAGAAATACTTGAAACTGTTGAACTGCAACCCAGTAGCCTTGTTTCTTGAAGATGAGCGTGTAAGTATGTAGCTTATATGGTGTGACTGTGTGATTGGAGAAAACCTTGTGGCTCACACCCCCTTTATCCAGGGTATAGAGAGATGATTAGAAAAATGGGGACAAAAAAGTAAATGAATAATAAGGGGGGATGAGGGAGATGGGTTGTTTTGGATATTCTTTTTTACTTTTATTTTTATTCTTATTTTTATTTTTTTGTTGGAGTAATGAAAATATTCAAAAATTGAACATGGTGATGATGAATGCACAACTATTTGATGAAACTGTGAACAACTGATTGTACACTTTGGATGATTGTATGGTATGTGACTATATCTCAATAAAGTTGAAAGAAAAAAAAGATATGACCCAGATGACTTCACTGGTGAATTCTACCAAACAGTTAAAGAAAACCTAATTTCAATTCTTCATGAACTCTTCACAAAAACAGAAGAGAAAGGAACACTTCCCAATTCATTCTGCGAGACCAATATTACCTTGATACCAAAACTAGGCAAAGAAATGACAAGAAAAGAAAACTGCAGACCAATACTTTGTATAACTATAGATGCAAAAATCCTCAACAAAATATGAGCAAACTGAATCCAGTAACATATAAATACGATTATATCATTACCAAGTAGGATTTATCCCCAAAGTGCAAGGTTGATTTAAAATCCAGGAATCAATTCATATATGAATTATTGTATATTATATTACACTATATCAATAAAATAAAGGACAAAAGACATGCGATCATTTCAACAGATGCCGAAAGCATTTGACAAAACCCAACACACTTTCGTTATAAAAACACTCAACAGACTAGGACTAGAGAATTCCCTCAACCTGATACAAAAAGCACATAGCCAATATACTTAATGGTGAAAGATTGAATGCTTTCCTCCTAAGATCAGGAACAAGAAGAGACTGTAACTCTCTCTACTTTTATTCAATATTTTACTGAAGCTTCTAGTCAGGGCAATTAGTCAAGAAAAATAAACAGATTGGAAAGAAAAAAAGTAGAACTATTTCTAATCACAGGTGCCATCATCTTGTATATAGAAAATCCTAAGGAATCCACAAAAAACTAGTAGAACTAATAAATGAATCCCGCAAATTCGCGTGATACAAGATCAATGAATAGTGCTGAGAAAACTGGATGTCCATATGCAAAAGAGTGAAGTTGTGTGCCTTCCTCACTCATGCACAAAAATGTACCTCCAAAAATGTACCTAAATATAAGAGCTAAGACTGTAAAGTTCTTAGAAGACCATAGAGGAGGAAACTTTCTGGACCTTGGGTTAGGCAAAGCCTTCTTAGATACAACACTGAAAGCAAAGCAACAAAAGAAAAAATAGATAAATTGGACTGCATCAAAATGAAAAACTTTTGTGCTTCAAAGGACACCATCCATCAAGAAAGCGAAAAGACAACCCACAAATGGGAGAAAATTTTTCCAAATCATACATCTGATAAGGAACTTGTGTCCAGAATATATAAAGAATTCCTGCAACTCAGTAATAAAAAGACAACCCAACTAACAATGGGCATAGTATCTGACTAGACATTTCTCCAAAGAAGATAAACAAGTGTTCAATAAACTCATGAAAAGATGTTCAACATCATTAGTCGTTAAGGAAATGCAAACCACAACCACAACGAGATACCACTTCACAACACTGGGATGGCTATAACTAAAACAAAACAAAACAAAACAGAAAATAATGTGTTGATGAAAATATGGAGCACTTGTACCTGCTGGTGGGATAGTAAAATGATGCAGCTACTGTGGAAAAACTTCAGCAATTCTTCAGACTTAAACATCGAGTTATCACGTAACCCAATAATTCCACTCTTAGGTATATACCCAAGAGAATATACCCAAGAGAATTAGGTATATACCCAAGAGAATTGAAAGCATGTGTTCATACAAAAACCTGTACACAAATATTCAAAGCAGCATTATTCATGATAGCTATAAAGTGGAAACAATCCAAATAGCCATCAACTGATTGCTTGATAAACAAAATGTGGTATATCCATACAAAGAATATTATTCATTGCCTAGGGCTGGTGGTTTTGAGAGAAAATGGGGAGTGACTGCTAATGGGTATGGAGTTTCTTTCTAAAGTGATGCAAATATTCTAAAACTAACTGTGGTGATGATTACACTTACCTGTTGAACCTACTAAAAATCACTGAATTGTACACTTGAAATGGGTGCACTGTAAAGTATGTATATTATATCTAGATAAAGCTGCTTAAAAAAGAGAGATGAGTATAGTCCCAGTCCCCTAGCAACTGGAAAACCTTCCTGGGGTTTCCCACATATATCTCCTGCAGCGATGTGAGCTCCAAGAAAGGAGGTCTGAAGTGAAGGCGTCATCAGAACCCATCTGTCAGCATCCTCCCCACCCTCAACTTAAGGGTATGTGAGCAAGAAAAGGCCCTGGGCAGTGAGTTGATGGAAGAGCACAGACTCTGCAGTGGCAGAAATGGTGATAGAAATGGTGGTTTGGCACTCAGGTCCTGCTCTCCCTCCTAGTGTGCTTTCCTGCACTGCCCAGTGTGGAATGTGAAAAACTGCATTGCCCAGACTCCCTTGCAGCTAGCACTCTGAATGCAAATATGGTTGTGCTAATTAGATACATTCGAGTGGGATTTGGAAGGAGGAGGTAAAGTGGTCAAAGGCTCTAGGTCCAAGCTGTTTTCTGCAGTTGTGTCAGCAGAAGGCCCAAGATCAAGGTTTGTGGCATTTTTTTTTTTTTTGGCTGGTGTGGATCTAGCACAGATCTGAAGCCAACAGAGAAAGAGTGGACTTCCTGATTCTTCATCTTTCTGAGTGTAGCAAAGGGAGCAGCCCCACTGGCTGGTAAGTTCTGTGGTGTTGTTCTGGAGTCATCCTAGAGGCCACATCTAGAATCAACTCCCTGTCCCACTTATTTTGGAAGCTCTTAATGCCCTGTCTGCTTGTAGTAGCAGTTTGTGTCATCTGCAGCCGACTCCTGATGAACTCAGGACCTTACCTTGCGTGAAGAATTTAATCACTCTGAGCCTCTGTTTCCTCAGCTTTGAAACGGGAATGAGGACACCTCACTGAGGAGTAAACATGAAGCATTTCAAGTACCTAACATGCGACTTGGCAATGGTTTCATGAGCTGAAACCAACAGAATGTGAGGCACCAAACTGCCTCAGTCTGCACACCCCTCCTCCCAGAAGCCTGCCGGCACTTTCCTACCTCGGAATCCTTAAAATTCAGAGCCAAGCAGTCTAAGTCTTATTGTACTCTTTCAGCTATGAGACCAGGGACAGGAGAAGGGTGACCAGATTAGGACTCGGATGATCTAGGTGCCACTTGCCCTCTTTTACAGATGAGAAAACTGAGGTTTAGACAAGTTAAAGGACTTGCTTGAGATCAGCATGCCACAAAGGGCAGAGATTGAAGCCATGTCAGTCTGACGCAGACCGTGTACTGTCCAGGGACCTGCTACTTTTAGCCCAGGATTGATTTCCCACACAGCTTGGGGAAAGGAGTTGGCATTGTCATTTCAATGAGAAAGTATCTCAATAAGCAATCCTGTGGTTCACTGAGTGGGCAGTGGGCAAGGACACCACTCCAGAAGACTGGGGCAACTTGGGTACCACAAAAAGGGTTTGGAAGGTGGCCAGCCTTTGCAGGATGGGGCAAAGATCTGCCATCCCTGGTTGCTCACCCAAGGAGTCGGGAGAGAAGGATCTGTTCATTCAGCTGACACTGACCAAGAATAAGTGTTGTACTTGGTGCCTAAGGGACTGCAGCAGGGAAGAGGGCCTGGGGCCTTCTTGGAGGGGCGCTTGGTCTAACAGGGAGCCAAGGCAGGGAAGTTTATCATCCCTTCTCCTGCCCGTCAGCTAGCCTCAGAGCTGTTCAAGGACTCCCTCACCAGGCCCCAGGGCTTTCCCACCCTCAGAGGCCCCTCAATCTCCACCACATTAACCACTCACCTTTAAGTGGGAGACTTCCTGCTCCTAAAAGCGTCTAAGCCAAGACCCCAATTCAACCACCTCGCCCAGCTTTGAGGGTCCCCAGCCCTCGGTTCAGACATATCCTGCCTTGTTGTGATTTACAGTGGGGAGAGTATAAGGCCTTGGCTGACCTCAAACTTACCTCAGCCACAACCTAGCTGCGTGGCCCTGGGCAAGATATTGAGCCCTTATGAGCCCCCTTCTTCACCTGTAAAACAGGGCCGCTAATACTTACCTTGCTGGAGAGGTAAAGGGAGGTAACCTATGGAACGGATTTGCTCAGGGCTGACTCCCGCTCAGTCAACGGCCTCCCTTCTCCTGTTCCCTCTCCTGCCATTTCCTTTTTCAGATTACGGCATCCCACAGGGCAGAAACTGAACTTTATTATTTCTTTATCCACACCTATACTCCCCACAGTGGATGCTGCCTGACAAAATGGGTTCAACAAATGAGTCCACAATTGGAAGCCCACTCACTTCATTCATTTCTTTTATTCATTTGTTGAACAATATGTCTTAAGTCCCAACCAGGTCCCAGGCCCTGTGCTGGGTGCTAAGGACATAAAGGAGAAAGAGACACTGCTCCTGCCCCCGAGGGGTGCACAAGCTGGTGATAAAACAGGCAAATCAGCCAGGCATAGCAGTCCAGTGTGATCAGTGGGTCACCAGTGCTGGAAGGACGGGGGCAAAGAGTGTCAGGGAAGACTTCCTGGAGGAGGTGACACCTGTCTTTGCCTCCAGACATTTAGTGTCTTGTCTCTGCCTCCATTAGAATGGAAGCTCAATGAAGGCAGGGATTTTTGTTTGTTCTGTTCACTTCTGTCTCCTCAGCAACTAGAAGACTATCTGGCACATAGCAGGTAATCAATATATGGTGAATGAATGAAAGAATGAATGAATGAATGAAGCAGACAAAGAAAAGGAAGAGCTCTAAGCAGAAGCTTAGAGGCAGGAGACAACTTGACTCCTCTGAGGTCCTACCTCCCTTGCTCTTCTTTAAGGGATACAATCACCCTTTATAGGGCTTGCCCAATTACAAAGACTTTCATGCCCTTTACTCTCACAACAGCCCAGTGAGGTGAGCAAGGCAGACGCAACCCTCCCTGTTTGTCAATGGGGAAACTGATCCTTAGATAAAGTGACTTGCCCAGGCTCCCATGGCAAATTGGTGGCTTTTCTGAGAGGAGAATTCAAGCCCCTGGACTGAACCCCAGCTCCCACCCACCTCCCTGCTGCAAGACCAGAAGCTCTCAGAAGGCAGCTCTGCCCTCCAAGGACAGGCAATGCTGTGGGTGCTGTGGGTGCGCAGCTGAGCTAGGCATCTCAACCTTTAAATCCAACAGGGAGCCTTTGCATTCTCTCCCTCTCCCAACATGGCGGCCTCAGAAAAAAAGAAGAAGAAGAAGGGGAAGACTATCTCCCTAACAGACTTCCTGGCCAAGGATCAGGGGACTGGTGGAGGAAGCATCTATGTTCCCAAGCCAGTCAGCTGGGCTGATGAAACAGATGATCTGGGAAGAGATGTTTCAACCACCTGGCACAGGAATGATGATGATGTGTATAGGGCACCTCCAGCTGACCGTTCCATCCTTCCCACTGCTCCACGGGCTGCTTGGGAACCCAACATCGACCGGAGCCGTCTTCCCAAATCGCCACCCTACACTGCTTTTCTAGGGAACCTGCCCTATGATGTGACTGAAGATTCCATTAAGGAATTCTTCAGAGGATTGAATATCAGTGCAGTGTGTTTACCACGTGAACCCAGCAATCCAGAGAGGCTGAAAGGTTTTGGTTATGCTGAGTTTGAGGACCTGGATTCCCTGTTCAGTGCCCTGAGCCTCAATGAAGAGTCTCTAGGTAACAGGAGAATTCAAGTGGATGTTGCTGATCAAGCATAGGATAAAGACAGGGATGGTTGTTCTTTTGGCAGAGATAGAAATCGGGATTCTGACAAAACAGATACAGATTGGAGGGCCCGTCCTGCCACAGACAGCTTTGATGACTACCCACCTAGAAGAGGTGATGATAGCTTTGGAGACAACTATCGTGATCGTTATGATTCAGACCGGTATCGTGATGGCTATCGTGACAGTTATCGTGACGGCCCAAGCCGGGATATGGATCGATATGGAGGCCGGGATCGCTATGATGACCGAGGCAGCAGAGACTATGATAGAGGCTATGACTCCAGGATAGGCAGTGGCAGAAGAGCAATTGGTAGTGGGTACCCAGGGGTGACGACTACAGAGGAGGCGGGGACCGCTATGAAGGCCGCTACGACAGCCGGGATGATGGGTCACGGAGCTCCAGAGATGATTACTCTAGAGATGATTATAGGCATGATGACAGAGGTCCCCCCCAAAGACCCAAACTGAATCTAAAGCCTCGGAGTACTCCTAAGGAAGATGATTCCTCTGTTAGGACTTCCCAGCCAGTCGAGCAGCTTCCATCTTTGGAGGAGCAAAGCCTGTGGACACGGCTGCTAGAGAACGGGAAGTGGAACAACGGCTACAGAAGGAACAAGAGAAACTGCAGCGTCAGCTGGATGAGCCAAAACTTCAACGACGGCCTCGGGAAAGACACCCAAGTTGGCGAAGTGAAGAAACTCAGGAACGCGAATGGTCGAGGACAGGAAGTGAGTCATCACAGACTGGGACCTCCGCCACATATGGCAGAAGTAAGTCAGATCAGGATGCACGAAGGAGAGAAGGTGAGAAGTCTCTGGAAAATGAAACCCTCAGTAAGGAAGAAGACTGTCACTCTCCAACTTCCAAGCCTCCCAAATCTGACCAGCCTCTAAAGGTAATGCCAGCCCCTCCACCAAAGAATGCTTGGGTGAAGCGAAGTTCTAATCCTCCTGCTCGATCTCAGAGCTCAGAAACAGAGTAGCAATCTCCTACAAGTGGTGGAAAAATAGCTTCAGTTCAACCATCTGAGGAAGGACCAGCAAGAAAAGATGAAAACAAAGTAGATGGGGTGAGTGTCCCAAAGGGCCAAAGCGGGAACTCTGTCCGTGGTCCAGGAGATGGAGAGAGCAAAGAGCACTGGAAGGAGTCTGATAGGAAAGATGGCAAAAAGGATCAAGACTCCAGATCTGCACCTGAGCCAAAGAAAACTGAAGAAAATCCAGCCTCTAAATTCAGTTCTGCAAGCAAGTATGCTGCTCTCTCAGTTGATGGTGAAGATGAAAACAAGGGCGAAGATTACACCGAATAAACCTCTACATCCTGCGCTTTCTCCTAGTCTCACTCCATCCTGGAACATTCGAGAGCAAATCAAACCTCTATCCAGACAAGACGAAATAAAACACACCATCTCCTGGAGACCTTTCTTAACTTTAAAAAAAAAATGAAATTCTTTTGCATGCTGCTGCAGCCTTTAAAGTATTGAACTAACTGGAGAATTGCCACTGTAGCCAGAGAGAAAGAGGTATACAGCCCTTGAAGGAAAACTTTTGTTTTGTTCTGTTTTGTTATGACAACATGCAGTTGTTTGTATGATTGGTGCCTAGGGACCTCCATTTAGCAGAAATGGTAATGACAGTGATTCAGTGTCTGGAATCTGGTTGGACAGTAGGGCAGGTATTAGGAAGAGTGTGAGATTTCTACCTTTTAATTCTTACTATCTATTGTAGCATATATGAATTTTGAAACATTATCTAAATAAATTTTCCGTCCTTGGAAAGATAGGTTAAATAGTCTCTGACGTCGTTTTAGTCTCCAGGAGGCTGCCAGCCCCTCTTCTTATTTAATTCTGAGCTTTTGCAGCTAGCCTAGGGGGAATTCCTTCATTTTTATCCCCCAGGGGGTAGTTGGGAGTAAGTCCACAGGCCATGAAAGAATAGGACCTCTCTGTGACTGAAATAAATGGGAAAGATGTGGTTTGAAAAGAAGCTTTGGGAGGTGATGAGTTACTTTGCATAGGGAAATGGTATGGCCTCCAATAAACACACACACGTTTACTTCCTGGAGCAGGGAGCACTTAAGAGTCATGGGAATTCCCAGGTCTTTTATGTGTTCTGATTTTGTCCTTTCTAAACACTATCCTATATACCCAAATTCTTTTGAAACCTTGAAGCTTTAAAAATTTAGTCTCATCATCATTGTCCTGTGTTTCTCATACTACTCTTTACTATCACCTCCCACGAAACCAGCTTCTATTTAAGTCACGTACCTAATCTCTTAGATATTTTCTGTCTCTACCACTGGAAGCTGTCAAATGAGGAATCACTGCTTTTCTCAAGCAAATTGGCTCCTTGAAGTCTTGACTCTCCTTTCCTCCATCCCTTCCTGCTCCTGCTTCTTTGACCCCTTCTACAGGTCAGAAAACTCCAGGATTAATGGTCTTGGGTGGTAAATTAGGGTGGATAAATAGGGACAGTTAAATTGGGAGTGTTTCTTCCAACCTTGATTGGTTTATTTTTACTTTATTTTTTACAAGTTTCCTCCTGTCTCTACTGAAATCCCACAGTTTGGATTTGTAATGTGGCCCAGACCAATGTGTGTGTACGTTTTTTTGTTTTTGTTTTTTTGCTTTTTTTTTTTATTCCCTTGAAAGAATAAATAATGAAGAGAACTATTTAACAAGGTCCTGGTTTCTCTTGCAACAAAATAGCTTAACTTGCCTGCTTTTATGTGCACTTTTTATAGGGTTCAGCTTGGCAGATGGTGTCCCTCCCACCGTGGGCAGTATTGGTACCTGCAGAGAAATGACACCGTGGTCTCTTGTTTGCAAGCCTTTCTCGCATCAGTCCTAGGTTAGACCCTCTCCAGCCATGCAGGGTGTTGGTTCGCGTGTGCTGCAGCAGTGGGCATAATGAATCATTTACCCAGTGGACATAAAAGATATTCTAAGTGAGTTCATTTTAAGTAATTGGCATGGATTGGCTAGTAGCTAGGAAATGGGCTTTTAGAGAAAGATACCCAAGGGTGAAAGGTTTTTTGTTTGTTTGTTTGTTTTTTTAACTATTTGCTGTAGATGATGCCCTCTTCATGTCTACTCTTCTTCCAAATAGTTATATCCAAAACTGTTCCCATTCCCCTACCCTCCCCCCTTTAAAACAGAAACAGCGGATTGATTTATGTCCAGCTCCTGAATACATATAAATTTGTACAAAAATATCTTCTATGAAAATGATTTGAAAATGATTAATACCTGGGAGATGTCTTGAGATGTAAAATCCCCATCCTTTGGGTTGTGGGTTTTTTGTTTTCTCCAAATAATTCTGATCTTTAAAGTTAAAAAAAAAAAAAATCCAACAGGGAGACTCCGAGTCTTCCCAGCAGGCTACAAAAGCCATAAGATTGAAAGGGCATGCAAAATAATAGTAATAGTAGTAATGAGGAGGAGGGTGAGGAGGAGAATTGGAATTTTTCTATTGCTATGATAGGTTTATTTTAGTGAGTTAAGTGCTAGGCATCCATGACCTCATTTATTCCTCATCACAACCCCAGGAGTTGGATATTCTTCCTCCTGTTTTACAGATAAGAAACTCGGAGAGGCCAATGAACTTGTTGGAGGTCACACAGCCAATAAGTGGCAGAACTGGATCTTTGGCCAAGTCTGTTGAACTTTTACCATATTGAAAGACCAGAGGCCCCAGGTATGATGGTGAGATGCTGAAATGCTGGGTTCACACTGGGGGCTGGGAGGACCTCAGAGCCCTGGCCAGGCCCTAGGTACCAGGGAGGCCTGAGGTTTTGACTCAGAGTTTCTTCTGCTGCCATGTCTCTGTCATGCAACAGACATATGTGTATGCCTGGAAAGTGTCTAGTGCAGCTGAGGTGCAAATGTAACTCAAATGCTCAGGCTTCACCAGGTCTGAAAATAAATGAGTGCATGTTGATAGAAATTATTTCAATTTCTCTCCAAGTCAGGCTTAAAATCTCCCTTAGTTATTTCTCCAATGGCATTTGAGCATTTTGGTTAATAGGCCAACGCCCAAAGTCAATCAGCCTGGGTGCAAATCCCATCATTGCCACTCTAGCTTGCACCTTGGGTAAGTTATGCAATATCCTCTAGCTTCAATTTCCTTATTGGAAAAATGGGAAGGTAACAGTTCCAGCCCTTGGAGTTGTTGGAACAGTCATAAGTGTCTGTGCACACTAAGTGCTTAACCCAGTGCCTAGTGCAGGGCGAGGGCTGGAGGATTATTTCTGGGAGGGCCTGGGGTGACCTGGTGCGCTCACAAATATGCAGCTGCCTCCCCGGGAAAACAAGGACCCTGCCTCCTGGGGCTCCCCAAGCACTGAGCAAGCAAGATGTGCCCACCACACCAAAGCCATGTCCTGCTCTGCAGTGACAGGAGGAGTGTCCTGCTCGTACCCTGGGTCCCACTGCATCAGACCTGGTGGGAGGGACTGAAATGGCACCCCTTGCTCTCCCATGTGTCAACTATCCCCCCTATCACCACCATGGTAGAAACTCCTTCCATTCTGACAAGTGGCCTTGCCAGCTGACTGGACCCAGTGGCTCTTGCTCAGCATCTCGGCCATCACAACCTCCTTGGGGTTCCCCAGTCCTCATGCACCTGGCCTGCTGGGATCCAAGCCAGCCCATAATGGCTGAACCTTATTAGACTCCACACTTTCTTCTGGCTGCCTCAAATCTCCTGAACTGGGTAGTTGTAGTGGGTCATGGTGGGTTCCCCAAAATATGTATCCATGTCCTAACCCCCAGGTTAGGAAGCCCTAAATCCAATGATGAGTGTCCTTCAAAGAGAAGAAAGGAAAGGAGACACACAGAGGGCGAGGCCACGTGAAGACGGAGGCAGAGATTGGAGTGGTGATTCCACAAGCTAAGGAATGCCAAGGATGTGGGCAGCCACCAGAAGCCAGCAGGGAGGCCTGGAATGGATTCTCCCTCAGAGCTGTCAGAAGGGACCAACCCTGCTGACACTTCATCTTGAGTTTCTGGCCTCCAGAATTGTGAGAGAATAAATTTCTATTGTTTTAAGCAACAAAGTTTGTGGCAATTTCTTACAGCCGCCCTAGCAAACTAAGACAGTAGGAAAGATCTCCATAATAGAGAATGGCCCAGAGCTTAAGAGGAAACAGAGAAAGGGTTGAGGAAGCACAAAGCAGGGAGGGTTTCTTCTGCCTGGACAGTGTCAAGGAAGCCATCTCACCATGTCACTGGATGGCTTCAAAGGCCCCTGTGGCTTCCCAGACCCCTTCGCACAGCCCATGAGGTCCTGCCTGATCCAGCCCTGTTCACTCCATCTCCAGAAGGGGGCAAGGAAGTTACCGTGTACAGGACCTGACTTCATCCTTGCAGAGGAAGTAGCATCTCTAATTTACAGTTAAGGAACAGGGCTCATAGATTTTAACTGATCTGCCCGAGGTCACATAACAAACCAGAACTCAAACCCAAGCCTAACTCCAGAGTCTGTGCTCTAAGGATCATGGGTCCTTTGAAGAACCAAATGAGCAATGAGTGAAAACACTTTGGAAAGTGTGCAATTGAAAGTCAAGGCACCATTTTTAGTAAAAATTGTTTGAGTTAATTTAAAATCCCCCCCAGAGCATTCAATGATATTATCAGTTGTATAGTTGGTCATTCTTAGTACATCAAAGGAGACCAAGAGGGTCCACATGGGGTGGTTTACAAAACTAAGGGTTCTCCTTTCTGGGCAGGGTGGGCAGACATGGGTTCTGGAAGATTTGTTCCCCATGGATTTCAGTGATACCAGATGCTGCTCTGCACCCAGCTGGGAGGAGCTATCTGAAATCCATGTCCACCTCTGGACCTGAGAAGGTACACAGGCTTGAGATAGTTTCAAGCCAGCTCTTCCCAAATTTATTTCCCCACAGAGCACTTATAAAGCGAGAGCACATTAGGGGAACACAACCAGGAGGTCAGACCTCCAGGTTAAAGGAGACACCCAGTTTGATTAAAGGAACCCGGCCTCTCACAAAACCGCAGGAGTGTCTCAGTAACACTGCAGCAAAAATTGATTCCTATTTTGAAAATGCAATGAGCATTGAGTATCATCATCATATGCTGAAATTAGAACATAAGTTGCAAGACAAAAATTGTAAAATTATCAACTATCCAAAATGCAATTCAATATATGGTTGGCGAATGTATTAATATGAAAATGAACAAATATTTGTTGAAATGAAACAATGCATTTATGTATCAGAGAATCATTCATGAAGCTTTTGGGAATTCTTGGTGTATTTGGTTCAGGTCCTCTCAGAAGCAGACGCCAAGAGGGAATTAGATGTGGAAGAGATTTATGGGAAGAAACTCCTGTGAGAGAACATGGGCGGGGAGCTGAGGAAACCGGGAGAGTTGGCAAGCCATGGTACATGGCTGATTCCACAGGGAGAGGGAAGGGATGAAGGTTGGGTAGGAAAAGTCTTAGACTGGGTACAGTTCTAAGAAAGTTTCAGCAGAGCTGATGGGAAGTCCTGGAGCCAAAGTCACCCATTGGAGTACTCCCGCATTTCTCGGATGGTCCTGCCTTTGCATCCCTGCTGCACTCAGTCCCTGCCTGGGAGTGGCCTGTGGGGAGTGTGGCCTGGGAGAGAATGTGGGGATGGGCTTCAGCCATGACAGTTGTGGCACTCATAACACTTGAATATGGCACAACAGTTATTAAAGGCAATCATTACATTAAAGCAAGACCAATTATAGAAATATGCTTAGGTTTTTTACTACATAATTTTTTCCAATGTATTTTTTTTTTTAATCACTAGCAGTGATTACTTTTTCAGAATACTTCATGAAGTCTCAGGAAACATTTTGGAAAATTCTGGATTCCATGGATCTCTGGCTAAGGGATGGTTGGGATGGTGGAAAGAAGACACAAGGCAGAGCTGGGAGATCTGGGGTCTAGCCTGATTCTATCACTAACTTGCCGTGGGAGCTTATTCAAGTCACTTTCCTCCTTGGGCCTTAATTTCCACACCTTAAAATGAGGGCAAGGAAGAAATTTCTCTCTGTCTCTGGGAACCTGCTGTTCAGTGCCTCTTAGAGACAGATACCTAGGTGGAAGGTTCTGGGTTAATGTGTCTGCTTTTGTGACATCAGAGTCTGGGGGTACTGCACCCCACCTGTTCTAGTTAATGCTTCCAGAATGCAAAACACCAGAAATGGATTGGCTTTTATAAAGGGGGTTTATTTGGTTACACAGTTACAGTCTCAAGGCCATAAAGTGTCCAAGGTAACACATCAGCAATCGGGTACCTTCACTAGAGGATGGCCAATGGTGTCCGGAAAACCTCTGTTAGCTGGGAAGGCACGTGGCTGGTGTCTGCTCCAAGTTCTGGTTTCAAAATGGCTTTCTCCCAGGACGTTCCTCTCTAGGCCACAGCTCCTCTTCAAAATGCCACTCTCAGTTGCTCTTGAGGTGTTTGTCCTCTCTTAGTTTCTCCGGAGCAAGAGTCTGCTTTCAATGGCCATCTTCAAACTGTCTCTCATCTGCAGCGTCTCTCTCAACTCCTGTGCGTTCTTCAGTGTCCCTCTTGGCTGTAGCAAGCTCGCTCCTTCTGTCTGAGCCTATATTGTGCTCTACTAAACTAAACAAGGCCCATGCTGAATGGGCAGGGCCACACCTCCATGGAAATCATCCAATCAGAGTTGTCACCTACAGTTGGGTGAGGTGCATCTCCATGGAAACACTCAAAGAATTACAGTCTAATCAACACTGATACTCTGCCCACAAAAGATTTCATCAAAGATAAAGGTGTTTTGGGGAACATAATATACTCAAACCGGCACACCAGCCTTACGTCCCTTTGGGCTTGCCAAGCAGGGACTTTGCTCCCCACCACCCTCTACTCCTGGCGTCTGTGCAGACACCTCGACTCCTGGGCACTGTGGCATGTCAGCTGGTGAGGTAGGGAGGCTTTGGGAGGGAGCTATGGTAGGCGGAAGGAAGTTCTCACCTTCCAAAATAACCTCTGAAGAGGGACTGGTGGCCCCTTTGAAGCACTACCCCCTTTCCAGGAAGCCCCCAGAGGCTGAGTGAAGGAGGGGGCTTTTAAGAACTATTGCCTGGAGATGGCTGAGATGAAGTCATAGGGCCTCCTGAACAGATGGGGGGCCAGCCCAGGACCCCACAATGCCAACCAGCTGTGGAGGGGAGTCAGGGAGGAGAATAGGGAGGGAGTAGAGGTAGTGTTGAGAAGGTCAGTGGGGATCAGATTCCCCAAGAGCAGGGTCTGCGGGTCCCCCATCTGACTAGAGGCCCCACAGGGTGGGCTCTGTGTCTTCCATCAGATTGGAAATTTCATGGGGGCCTCTGCAGTGCAGCCTCCTCTACTTGTTCTGCGTAGAGCCTCCACCCACCACCCCTTCCCAAGTCTAGCCCAATCCTCTTTCTATCTCCCCCGGAAGTCTGCCTTTATCAGTGTTCTCTGCTCCTTCTATCTCAGTCCTCCACCCAGGGACCTGCCACTCTCCTCAGAGCTGCTGGTTGATTTCTAGCTGCAGCTTCCTCTGAATTTTACTGTCTCCTGACTGTGAAGAGCTTGTCTTCTTCCTTCTTCCCAGCACACCCAGTCCTGTTTTTGTTCTGTTCCTTCCATCAGAACCCTTCTTTCCTCTGAAAGGGGTAGAGGGCTCTGGCTAACCCATCATCGGTGCACTCTTGACAATTAGCTCTAGCTCTGAGCACCTACAGTTCACAAACATCACATCCAGCAAATAATAACAGTGGTCAGCACTGACTGCAGACTGGCCATGTGCCAGACACGATGCCAATGCTGCACACCTGCCATTTCGTGTCATTCCTTCCTTTGGTGACTATTATGGGGCTCCTACTGTGCACCAGGGCCTGTGTAGGGCACTCGGGAGACTGCAGTTGAGATCCTTGCCCTCTTAGAGTTTACCTCCTCACAACATCCCTGGAAGGTAGGTGTTATGGCCTCCATTGGACATTACCTGAGGTCACAAAGCCAGGAAGCAGGAAGCAGTGTTTCTGCTTGGGGTGATGGGTAAGTTTTGGTAATGGATTATGATGAGGATGGTACAACATTGCTAATGTAATTAATATCACTGCACTGTTACATACTTGAAGGTAGTTAAAAGTGGTTGAAGTTTTATGTGTATATATGTTACCACAATAAAAATTAAAGAAAAAACAAAACACATATGCACACTATCCCAACCCTTCCCAGGACCTTGGAAGCAGCTCTGTGGCTTACGCTAGATCTACTTCTGGTCTACTCACTTCCGGAAGACAAGTCTTGAGGTCAAAAAGGGGATGGACAGGAATTGTCCCATCCCAGCTTGGTTGCTCTAGAAAATCCCCCAAAGATCTGCTGGCTTTTCTCCTCCTCTTCTCTTAAAAACAAAAACAAAACAAAACAAAAAAAGCCATGCAATTCTCAAGAAAACTGCATCTTGGAAAGCTGAGGGTCCCTGCTGTGGGAGAGGAGGGGGCATGTTCTGCAATAGAAAGGGTGAAAACCCCGACTGAAGATGAATCTAGCCTTATGCTGGCTTCTTTCCAACCCTTTAAAGGGGTCTGATCTTTCTTGTCTCAGAGTCTTTGCACATAGTTCCCTCTGTCTGAAACACCCTCCACTCCCAACCCCCAACACACACACCTCGATCTTCATCGTTTTTCCACGTTTTCACCTGGCCAAGATTTAGACAACTGTTAAGTCTCAGGTTAAAAGTCATTTTTCTTGGGAAGAACTTGCCTGATCCCCGAGACTAGGCTGGGCCCCAAGATCACACAACATACAGGTCTCTTTCCCTTAAATGAACCATTATAATTACTCATTCACTGTCATCCTACCCGACTAGCACCACAAAGTCTGGAGCCTGGCTTGTCCATGTGTCTGTCTTATTCATGCCTGTATTTTTCCAGCCCACGGCACAGTGCTTAGCACACAGTGGTGCACAATCAGTATTTGCAGATGAGTGAATGAACAAAGGAACTTGCTTATGGTGGATGAGTAAAGGGGAAATTGAGGAGAGTGCACCCCCTGCTGGACATTAGGAGTACCAGGGACCCAGGACATCCTCTCTGAGCTGGGATGATGGGGTAGGAAATTCCTTTGGGGCGGTCTCATGCCCAGACTCCTGCTGACCCAGGTTATGCCTTCTTCTCACCTCTATTAACTTCACCCCCACTTTCTTCCGCATCCTCAGAGCACCCATCCCTCCCCCCAGTGGTCTGACCCCACACAGGGGACCACCTCACCACAAACCCCATTGTGACTGCAGCCCACTCTCCCCCACAATTAGTATCCTTGCCTCCTGGACCTTTAGCTTTGAATAAGAATAGGCCCAGATTCCTCCATCGATCCTCTTTCCCCCTCCCTCCTAATCAATCAATCAGAAGTGATTGGCTGGGACCTTGGGGTGGAAGTGGGAGGGAAGGAATGTTGAGTGAGGGGCATGGAAAGTTGGTTATGGGGGTGGGAGGAAGGGGGGAGTGGGGGGGTGGGGGTTGGAGGAGTGGCAGGTGGGGAGTGTGTTTCTGAGACAGGGTCCTGCTAATATTGCCAGAGAAGTGGATTTGTTTTGCAGGGGGTGGGTAGGGGTGTGTGTGAGAGAAGAGACCTGGGATGGCATATTTAGGAAATGGGGAAGGAGAAATTCCCATCTACTGCCCTGACTGAAATAGAATAATGTACCCCAGAATATACAATGTGGGCACAATGTGTGTGTGTGTGTTGGGGGGGCAGGTTCATAGAGATTGGGATTAGAGAAATATGGGGGCTCAGTGAGGGAGGGATGGGGCTCAGCAAATAGGATGGAGGCTCAGAGAAGAGGTGGGGTTCAGAGGGCAGGCAGGGCTCAGTGCCAAGGATGTGAGAAGGGGTAGAGATGGCAGGAGGAAACCTCCTTGACTGAGGGTAAAAAGGAGAAGTGGGTGGGAGGTCAAGGAAGGCTAGAGGCCGCTCCTCCTGGGCGAGTATAGGGAGAACAGGACCACACCTGTGTCTCTCCATGATGCTCCCGTCTACAGCCCCTCCCCTAACCATGCCCCCAAATGGGCCTGGAGAGAGTGACAGTTACTTAATGACTCCGAGTCCTGCCAGCTCTTCTGAGCAGCCTGTGGTCACTGGGGGGTACAAGAAGCTGAAGGCAAAGTCCAGGTTATTGATCCCTGGCCCCAAAGGTCAGTCTCAGGGGCAGAGGGAGTGCTGTTGCCACAGTGGGAGCCTCGAGGGACCCCAACAGTGGTGCTATGCTGCACAGTCAGGTTTTCATTTCTGCATCCTCGGCTTCCCCCACAACATACACACACATACCCTCCTCCAGCCTGACCTGCCTGAAACTTCTGCCTGGTGGGGTGTTTCAGAACAGGCTCATGGGTATCCGGAGTAGCTAGGGAGCATAAAAGCAGGGACTCAGATGGAATTATTTACCATTATTCCCACTTCTCTCTAAGGCGAAACCCTGGTAGTCTATGAACTGGTTGGCAAACCCAGTGAAGAAAACACTGCCTGGTGGTCAGGAAGGATAGCTCAACCCACTTGGCCTTGGACAACCAACTTAACCTCTCTTATCTATAAAATGAAGAAGTTGGATCAGATAAGCTCTAAGGTCCCTTCCAGATAAAGGATCTAAGATCCTAAGGAATGAAGTGGGGATAGGGGTTGACAGTAGGGACTATGGGTTAGGGTTTGCTTGGATTTAAATGATAAAAATAATTTTTGGACTTGGAAACAAAATCTGGATTCTAATTTTGGTCATTATTAACTGTGGAACCTTGGCCAAGTCAACAAACATTTAATAAGAAATTATTCTATGCCTAGCTCTGTGCTGGGTACTGGACACACAATGAACAAGATGGGCATCGCCCCTGGCCTCATTCTAGTAGCCAGTGGGAGAGAAAGATGAACAAGAAATATAACACAGTGGGGGCAAATGCTCTGTCACAGAAGTGCAGGGTGGGAAGATGGAGGCAAAGGGATTCCTAGACAAAGTGACATCCATGTTGGAACCTAGAGAATGAATAGTGATCAGCAAAGTAAAAAGAAAAGGTGCTTCAGGCAGAGGTGTCAGCAGGACAAAGGCTGGGAGGAAAGACAGAGCAAGCAAGGTGTCTTGGAGGCCCTGAAATGTTTATTGTGATGGGATCAAAGAGGGGGGATGGCAAAGATTGTAAGGTCAGAGGTAGAGCTGTTATCAGGGACAGAGGCCTGCCTCATCTGCAAAACTGACGTAACCACATACCCATCTTGCCGCCCTCCTCCTCCAGCAGCATTATTTTTCAGGGTCTGATGAGCTAATGAATGGGAAAACACCTCGTGGCTGAAAAAGCACTGTATCAAGTAGTGCACAGACATTAGAAAAGAGGCTATGGATCGCTGAGGTCTAAGCCGGGTAAATCTGGCTTTGGGCTAACTTCCGGAGGAACAGTAGAAAATTAATCAAAATTAAGGCATTGAACCTCTAAACAATTTGTTTAAGGTCACACCACTGGGCAAATTGTTTAATCTCTGAGTCTGTTTCCTCATCAGGGAAATGGAGACAATTCCCACATCATGAGTTTGCTGGGGGGTGACGAGGGTTAATATAGGGTCTTGGCACTGAGCCTGGCATGTGGTAAGCACTCATATGTGTTAACGCTTATTATTTTTTGTTGTTGTTACTTGATGGGGAAATTTGAGGAAGTTATTTGAAGCTCTGAGCTTCAGATTTCTCTTCCGTTAAAGGGGGAGAATAACATCTCCCTCAGAGGGTGGTTGAAAGGGCTATACCGGGCACATAGCAGCAGTAAACAGATGTTCTCTTCCCTCTTTACTGTAAAGGAAGGGAGTCAAGGGCACTTTGACACCTTTTGTCCTATCCTTACTCCGTAGACATCACAGCAAGCAGGAAGACACCTCAGAGACCATAAATCCACCCTCCCGTTTGATGAATGGGAAAACTGAAGCCCAGAGAAGAGAATTGCTCAAGGACATAGTTAGTGACAGAAGTGGGACTAGAACCCAGAACTTGCTCATCATACCATTCTGTCTCTATTATTTACAAAATGTTTCTTGAATGAATGAATAATTGCAGATTGAATGAATGGAGTGCAGATGAATGGAGTACAGGTCTCTCTGTATTTCTTCCCAGGGAGATGGGACCAGATTTTGGGGCTGTTCTTTAAACAAGCTATTCACTTTCCAGCCTCCATGCTTTCATATCTGCTTTTCCTTTCCTTTGGAACACCTTCCTCTCCCTGGCTTTCAAAATCCTATACATTCTATAGTAATACTAGGGATAAATAACTGGGCAGGTAGAAGAGATTTGGGTTATAATGACTGCTTAAAATTGAGAGTGCTGATGATTGTACAACTAAGTGAAGATAATGTGAGACATAGATTGTTTTTCTTGGACAGAATATATGCTATGTGAAATTAGGGGTCTCACAATTAATAAGTCAAATCCTCAGTCTTGAGGCTTGCTCTTATGAAACTTACTGCTGTAAAGGGGAGGCTAAACCTATCTAAAATTATGCCTAAGAGTCACTTAAAGAGAACATCTTTTGTTGCTCAGATATGGCCTTTCTCTCTCTAAGCCCAACTTTGCAAATATATTCATTACCATCTCCCCTATGTGGGACATGACTCCCAAGAATGAGCCTGGCCCTGGCATCGTGGAATTGAGAAGGCTTCTGCTAGATATTCCAAATGGCCACAGTATGCCAATCCCAAACCAACAGTAGTCCCCAAAATCCTAAAGAATACCCAGATCCCTATCTGAGACTTTTAAAGTTTCACTCACTATGTTTATTTTTCCAGAAACTTAAATCGTCCAGAGTGTTCCTGGTCTAGTTTGCTGATGCTGTCAGAATTCAAAACACCAGAAATGGATTGGCTTCTATAAAAGGAGGTTTATTTGGTTACACAGTTACGGTCTTAAGGCCATAAAGTGTCCATAAACAAAGGGTACCTTCACTGGAGGATGGCCAATGGCATCTGAAAAATCTGTTAGCTGGGAAGGCACGTGGCTGATGCCTGCTTGCCCCCAGGTTGCATTCCAAAATGGCGTTCTCCAAAACATCTGCATCAGCTTCCTACAGCCATCTTCAAAATGTCTGTCCCAGCTCCAGCTAGCTGTGAGCTCCTTCTGTCTGAGCTTATCTAGTGCTCCAGAAAACTAAACAAGGCCCATGCTGAATGGGCGGGGCCACACCTTCATGGAAATTATCCGATCAGAGTTATCACCTACAGTTGGGTGGGTCACATCTCTATGGACACTGAACCAATAGGTTCCAACCCAATCCACACTAATAGATCTGCCTCCACATGAATGAATTAAAGAATATGGCTTTTTCTGGGGGACATAAATGTACAAACCGGCACAGTTCCTATGTCAGATAAGTTCCAAAACCCAGAGGCAACATCCTCTTCAAGAACATCAACAAGATGCATCCCTCTTCCCCATCATGTTGACACACATTTTCAATATGAAAAGTTAGGGTCGTCACTGCCCAGATATCCCTGAAGATTGAGACAGTGATCAAACTAGAAGGAGGAGTAGCAACAGAAAAGATAGGATTTAACAAAGGATTATGAATACTGAATCATTACATAGTTTTTTTTTATTCTCTATTTGTTCTAGTTTGCTAATGCTGCTGGAATGCAAAACACCAGAAATGGATTGGCTTTTATAAAAGGGGTTTATTTGGTTACACAGTTACAGTCTTAAGGACATAAAGTGTCCAAGGTAACACATCAACAGTTGGGTACCTTCACTGGAGGATGGCCAATGGTGTCCAGAAAACCTCTGTTAGCTGGAAAGGCACGTGGCTGGCATCTGGTCCAAGTTCTGGTTTCAAAATGGCTTTCTCCCAGCACATTCCTCTCTAGGCTGCAGTTCCTCAAAAATGTCACTCTTAGTTGCTCTTGGGGTGTTTGTCCTCTCTTAGCTTCTCCGGAGCAAAAGTCTGCTTTCAAAGACTGTCTCCAAAATGTCTTTGTAAGCTGAAGCTCCTCTCTCAGTTCCAGTGCATTCTTCCAAGTGTCCCTCTTGGCTGTAGCTCCTCTTCAAAATGTCACTCTCAGCTGCACTGAGTTCCTTGTTTGTCAGCTCATTTATATGGCTCCAGTGATTTAATTTAGACCCACCCTGAATGGGTGAGGTAACACTTCATGGAAACTATCCAATTAGAGTCATCACCCACAGTTGGGTGGGGCGAATTTCCACGCAAACAACCTAATCCAAACGTTCCAACTTAATCCCCACTAATATGTCTGCACCACAAGATTGCATCAAAGAATATGGCTTTTTCTGGGGGACATAATACATTCAAACCAGCACATTATTGTATTAGAACAGCTAGAAGGAAATAACAGAAACGGTAGAACTGTAACCCATAACATTCTTTGAAATTTGATCTATAACTACTTGTTAAATTGTACTTTGAAAGTTATCATTTTCCTGTATATATGTTCTATCCACAAAAAAATGTAAAAAAATAAATAAATAAAAGTAAAAATGAGTGCCCAAAAAAATCCTATACAAGGAAAAAATAAGTAAAAATAAATGAATCATGATGGACACTACTGCTATGAAGCCTTCTATAAAACATGCATCATGTGTCAGCTTTAATTGTTCCCACAGTATATTATATATGCCTCTATTGTATGTCCCAGCCATAAAATGATGCATTTCTAATTATATATCTTCTTTTCCACTAGTTTTCTCTCACTGAGAAAAAAAATCGCAGTTCAGAAACCAGTCCTGAATTTGAACCCATATTCCGTGACTGAAAGGAGTGCATCAGGAAGCCAGAAACTTGGGTTTCTAGTTCTCGTTACTTGGGTTTTAGGTCTCAGTTTCCACATTCATAATATGGGAGTGGAAGTAGGAGAGGGTAGACAAGTTCTGAAGATACTAACATCTGAGGCCTCTTCTGAGGGAAGAAGTGTGGCTTATTGGATATGAATACTGACTCTGGAGTCAGCCTGACAGAGTGTGAATCCTAACTTTATCACTCACTCTGTGAGCCTCACCAAGTCACTTAACACTGCCCATTCCCATACCCCCCACCCCCAGGCCTCATCTGCATCTGTAAAGTGGGAGTAATAACCATGTTTATCCCTAAGTTTTCTATGAGGATCAAATGAATTAATTTATATAAAGAACTTAGCACATATCTGAGCCTTTAAAAAATATTAGCTATCATATTTTTTATTTCACTGCTAATACTCTGGGTTTATAACCTCAGATTCCAGAAAAGACACCTCCAACTTCAATGTTCTCAAAGCAAGCTGAGTGTCCTTCCTCATTCTGCTAGAGGTGAGCATAACAGAGAAGTAAAGAGCATTCCTTTGAAATCATCAAAAAGGGTAAAATAACAGCACTTAGAAGGTCCAGGAAATTTCCCTTTCATGCACCCTTCCTTAGGCAGTCACTTGAGGATGTGCTCCTCAAGTGCGAACCAAGAAAGAGGGAGACATGGGATCCAGGAAACAGTGGCTCTAACCAGGGGAGCAGTGAAAGGAAACCCCAGGATGATAGCCATGAAACAAGCCTGGAGAGCAACCAGAAGGATGGAAGGCCTTAGGAAAGAGGCTCTGGGAAAATATTATGTTGGAGACTTTGAAAAATAATCAAGGATATTTCAATAACAAGTAGTGTAGGAAAGAGAGAAAGAAATTAAGAGAGTCCAGGGAAAACAAAAAGCAGTATAAGAAAGGAAATTTCCACCAGTAAACTACTTTGCAATGCAGTGAACATTTCCATAATCATGACAATGTAAACATAGGTTATCAGTTTAGTTGGAAATGGTGATTTATCTGTGCTAGAAGGATGGTGAAAGGGGAGGTGGGGCCCTGTTGGGGAGGTAAGGCCTCATCCACCATAACAGGATATCAATAAATAACGTCTGAAATTGACAAATCAAGGAATAGACATATAGGCAATTATTTAGAGATAGGGAAACATCCACCAGAAGAAATGGCTCAATGAGTGATTGCCTCATGGGAATGTGGGAGGGGGTGGTGGTCAGGCACTGTTGTTTTTCATTATAATTCCTTCAATACTAATTGATTTTTTTTACCACATGCATTAATTACTTTGATAAAAAATTGTTTTAACAATTAAAAAGAAAAGGAAAGAAAAGAATAATACTGGAGTGAGCCAGACCCAGGATCTGCCTCTTGTGTGCTGTATGAATTAGGCAAATCACCTAACTCCACTAAGTCTTGCTTTCCTCTCCTATAAAATGGTGATCATATTAGGATGGCTGGGGACTGAAAGAGACAATGCGTAAGAAAACTAGCATATAATCGGCACTTAATAAATAGTATCTGCAGGATCAATGGAGAGTAGGTTAAAGACTTGGGTTAAGGTAGCATTTGTGAAATGACAGCGTTAGGTTAGACATTGTGACTCTTCCCTCCATGGTAGGTGACAACCACTGGACACATGCAAATGGATACCAGGTGAATGACTGCTGGATGGATTGTGGCTTGTAGACCAGACTAGAGTCATAGTTCGGATCCCTGCAAGGGTCAGCAACCATGAAAGAAATTAATGTTGGGTATCGTGAGTTCCACTGCAAGAGGACACCTGGCAAGTTACAGTTGCTGGACTATGGGCTCTTGCAGGACTCATCATTTTCCCCTCCTGTCTTTACCTTGTGGGGGATGTGTCAGAAGGAAAAGATTTAGAGGCTGTCAGGGTGAGGGTCAGAGGTCAGCTGGGGTCAGGAAGTCCATTTCACTGAGGTCACTCTCATCTCCTTTCAATCTAATGAAGCCATTATTGGTGAAAGCAAGTGCCTGGTGTCCTGCTCCATGAAGCAGGGCAGGCCTGGGGAGCACAATTGAAAGAAGGAAGGGGACTCCCTTGGCTTGGCCTCCTTTTCCCTATTCAACAGGCCTAAGAGGTGAGAGGTGGCACAATCCTGCTTGATGTAGGAAGCTCTAGTCCCTGGGGTGGGATGAGGTGGCAACATGGGGTGAAAACAGATTGTTTTTTTGATGTAATTAGGAATGGGGTTTTACACACGCACACGTACGTATATACAAACTATGTATACTATACATTTTACTTAATTATTTTATTGTCTGTCCCTCTTCTCTAGAATGGAAGCTCTATGACAGCAGGATTTTTTAATCTGTTTTTTTCACCAGTGTATCCCCAGTGCTTCGGACAGTGCCACCTGACACATAATACATGCTCAAAAAATATCTGTGAAGTGAGTGAGTGAATGAATGAATGAAGGAATGGAAATTGCACACTCCATATTCCCTACTTGATGAATCACAGAGCACATCACCATACTAAAGGCTTTGAAAAGCCCTGCATAGGAAACCCGGTTAACATAGCGTTTTTCAGATGATTTGAATATAGAAACTTTTTTAAAGTGATAAGATGTATTAATTACCCCTTGGAACTAGTATCTTGAGGGACACACTGTGGGAAATACTTTTCTCAAATGCACACCATCATTCATGTTAGGTTTTTTATACTCAGGACAAGCACTCTGAACCCCGCTACAGAGTTCTCAAAACACCTCAGAAATGAGAGCTGGGTGTGGATGATCCCCCAGAAGAGGACCTGCTTTGGCTCTGGCCAGCTCTTTGATCTAGAAAACCAAGGAGTTATAGGAGAGAGTGACCAATGGGGATGACAGACTAGAACCCTGACCTAAAGAAGAGGGATCACAAGCTTGGATCCTATAGTTAATAGTTATATTGACTATATAGCCTCCTTTCACAGCCTTTTTGTCTGCACATATCTTTTCTCTCCTTAGTAAAATGGGGAGGCACCAGTCATGATGACAACATATTAGAACTGTGGAAAGAAAGAATTGTGGCTTTGGAGTCAAACAGGTATGGGTTCAAATCTGTCTCTGTCATGTATCAGCTGAGCTACATTAGGCAAGATATGTTGATTCATTAAGCTTCAGTTTCTTCTCCTGTAAAGTGGGAATATTAATACCTGTTCATCAGAGTTATTCAGAGGTGTGAATGAGATCAAAAGAGTGACTGTATACTTGATAAATAATAACCATTATTATTATCTACCAAAATCTAAGCTCCACAAAGATGCGGTTTTTGTATTGTTTATTGATGTATTCCCAAAACTTTAGAAAAATTCCTGGTGTGGAGGAAGTACACAATAAGCATTTGTGAATGTTGAATGAGTTATTGTTATTGCTATTATTATTACCTAAGACCTCTTCCAGCTCTCACTTTTAGGAAGTTATGATCCTATACAAGAATAACCTGACAAAGTGCCTTAAGGGAGAGATGCTCTTTGTGTGTACAGCCCTGTCTTGTGTAAAAAGCCTTTATTTTTCCTTTTACCTAGATATTCTTTCTCCCAGAACCAACACTCAAGAAGTCTGCAATACTTAGTTTTATCAGGTCTTGTCATCCTAACTAAACTGTAACTTCTTGAAAAGGCAGGGAACTTTCTTCTCTACTTTTTTGGTGCATCATCATACCATTTAGTATACGTTTATCCAATTCCTCCACCAAAATTGTGAGCTTCATGAGGCAGAGAAAGTGTCTTGTTCACTGAAATCTTTCTGGTGCCTAGCACAGTGCCTGGATTATAATAGGCACCTAATAAGTTTTCATTAAGAAAAGAATCCAAGAAATGAAGAAGATTTGATAGAAGTCCTCACCTCCCACATAGAAATGACCTATAGAGAATAAGGAATCAGTTAAGTTGGGAGCCAGGTGTCCTTTCCCAAGACATTGTCTGCCTCCATGTGTGGAACTTTATGAGGCTCTAAATCCCTCCAGAGTTCTTCTGGGAATAGATTTGAGAGAAACTTCCTAGGAGAATAAGTACTATGACTGTTGTAATAACATTCATTATTTTAATTAATACCAATTCAGGAAACTCTTCTTGGGTGTCTTCCATGGGTCAGGCAGTATGCTAGGTACTGGGAAGGATGTGGGGGAAGATGCAGAAATGAATAACATATGAACCACCCAGTCTCATGGAGTACATGATTCAGTGGGGACTAGATCATAGAGACAAACATGTGCACAATAATTGTAATAATAGTAATATTTTTCATTATTAAAAATGTAGTATGTGTCTGGCACTATTCTAACAGCTTCACATATTTGATCTAAGTTCATTCTCACAATATCTCCAGGAGCCAGATATCATTATTATTCCTGTTGGACAGAGGAGGAAACTGAAGTACAGAGAGAGGTTAAGGAAGTTACCCCAGGTCACATGATTGTAAATAGTAGAGCTGATATTCATATAAGGACAATCTGACTCCAATGTCTCTGGCTCTATGAAAAGTGCTAAAAATTAAGGAAATAATTTGAAAACAGATTTATCTCTATTCTACTCTGTGCTTCTCTGACTCAGAAAGTATTATTTCCTTTTGTCTCTCCCTCTATAGTCTCATGAATAATTCTACTCATTTTTCTGAAGAGTTGCTTAAGATATCCAAACTGCTCTCACAGAATCATGTACTGCTGGGAATGTACTCTTTGGTGCTCAGCGAAACCTCTCACTGATCTCAAATGTGTCAATGTCACTGAGGGGTTGAGGAGAAGCAGGTTTTCTGGGAAGGACTTGGAGGTGGGAACTCAAAAAGCCATTCCCAAAGCTATGAGCTGGGGCCAAGAGAGAGGTTGATGGATTCAGCACCGTGGACAGAGCTCCAGAAGCCCTCAGGACCCTGGACAGAGAAGCTGGTTGCGTTTGCCCGGGAAACCGAACATCACTTGAGAGTGAACCAAACGAAGCAACAGTACTGAGATATCTTTTCCGTCTTTTCTTCAGCCAGACCTCAGTCACTTGCTATAGAATCTTAGGAACAGAGGTACAGGGAGTGAATATACTTAAGGGTGTTACTAATGGGAGAGATAAGACTCGGGCGAGCAGGATTATGTAAATAAACATGGTTTTGGCTGATGTTTGGAGAACTCTTGGGAAATCTAAATTAGGGTCTTCATTTGGGAATGGGCCATTGATAATATTTGCTAATGATAAGTAATTTTTAGGCAGCGTAGCAACGGGGTACAATTGTCCTTTTTAATCTCCCAAAGTTTCATCCCCCATCATTTACACTCAAGGTTTAGTCTCTTGAAGAGCACTCCATGCAGAAAAGAGAGAAATAATCTTTCCACACCCCCTTGCTCTCTCTCCATCTACCCCGCTCCCACTTTTCTCCTCTCTCCCGAGTACATGCGTTCACACGAGCTCGTACCCACACACATGGGTGCAGGTGAGAAACACAAGATGTTCTCCACATTTGTTGGCGAAGATTGAATTTAAAGCGACCGGATGCCCTCGAAAGCAGGCTCTGTCCCTTTAAGTGGGTTGTAGCTGTGGGGGAGGGGAAGTGGCCGGAGCTGGCATTGTCCAGTTTGAACTGAGCACCGGAAGTGAAGGGGCAGGGCCAGGGCCGTGCTCTGAGCCCTGGGCCATTGTCCACCTCCGACCAGGGCAGTGGCCACCCCCCTAGCAGACCCGTTTCATTTCCTAGAAGGGAAGGTTACCTCTTGAGATTAGGAGACCCCCTACTCGTACAGTCTCCCCATCAACCCCGCTGTGGGGACGGGAATGTGCTTGAGTATGGTGACTGAAACAGGAGGGTATGGGAGCCTAAGAGTGTCCAGAATACAGGAGAAAGCGCTTCCACCCACTTACCCACCCAGTCCCTCTCCCAGCAATGGATGGGGCTGGGGGAGGGGAGGACAGGATGAGAAGGCAGCTGGCAGAGTGAGGAACACACTTCAAGCCTCTTTGGGGTCCTGCTGCTCTCCCAGGGAGCGCTACTTGGGGCCAACTTTGAACAGATTTGGAAGGAAGGAAAAAAGAAAAATTCTTTACATTGAATCAATTTCTCTCTTCTGATAGGGAGAGATCCAGAAAAACTCTTGAGTGGAAAACTCAGGGAGACAGACACATTCGGTTTCAGAGACAGAGAGACTTTGAGAGTCAGGACTGGAGATCAACGCTGCCGGGTCTCCAACCTTCCCCTGCTCCTCCTCCCCAGGCTTCCTAGTGTCCCGAACTCCAGGTCTATCTAAGCACACGGGGGTGGGGGATGCGAGCGGGTCAGCGCCAAGCAGCCGGGTCAGCTCAGAGGCCTGAGGGGGGAAGAGAGGGGGAGGGGCGGTCCGCGGCTGGGGGAGGGGGAGGGCTCATCCATTTCTCCCTTGACAGGTGGTTTGTGTTTCTGATTGGCCAGTGCCGCCAGGCTCACACCTCCCTCCCCCAACTCTCTGGAATGTATAATTATCTGCGCGGGGGGTGGGGGTGGTGGTGAGTGAGTGTGTGGGGGGAGCAGTCACGTGGTTTTAAAACTAACCCCCTGCAGGCCCCCCACCTGTATGCCGCTTTGGGGACCCCCAATGAGTCCTTAAAGTGCACGACCCCAAATTCCAGGGTACCCAAGACTTCTCGGGCAAGACGGCCCCCATTTCCAGATGTGTGCGTGGGGAGGGGGGTGTCAAACCTCTAGGTTCTGAAAAGGGACACCCCAGAGGTGTCAGAGACCAGAGCGGCGGGGGGAGGGACGGAGCTGCTTGCCGGAGGGAAAGGGAGGGGAGAGAAGTGGGAGGGGAGGGGAGGGGGTTGCCCGCGGGGGGTTGGGTCATTGTCTTTTAGAATTTGGGAGCCTTTGAAAAGCCGTGGGCCCTCCCACCGCTATTGTGCCGGGGAAGATGTAGCTGCCTCTTCTCCGAACCACCCCTTTGCCTCCGGACTTCTCTGGGGCCAGCAGCCGCCCGACCAGGGGCCCAGGGCCGCGGGCTCAGGCGACGACCATGGGCTCCGTGTCCAACCAGCAGTTTGCAGGTTCGAGCTCGCGACTTAACGGGAGTAGCTTAGGCTGCGGGGGCGCCCAGGAGTCATCTAGAAGGGAGGTGGGGAAGTATCCCTCCAGGCTGCCCGGAGGACCCCAAGTCGGTGCGGCCTTCTGCTTCAAGAGCCATCAATTGTGCTAGGGACCCTGGTGTCCCAGCGGCTTACTCGCCGACGCCTGTGCGGGCGGGGGCGGAAGAGAGAACGGCCCTGTCCAGCCGTCTGTCCCCGGGCAGCGTGTTGTGGGAAGAGGAGCAAAACTTTCGGGGCACCACGTATCTCGGTATAGGTAGGAAGCGGCCGGGACAAGTCTTGGTAGGTTGGTATCTGCAGGCTCCTGATGTCCACCCGTGGGTTGGGCATTTGGGCCTCCCTGCCTGGTCTCTGCGAGGGCCCTCCGATTCCGTGGCCCCCCAACTGAGCGCCGGCTCTCCTTCCCCATCTCCAGGTGGCTGCACCAAGGCGGCGGAGGAGGCGCCGGAGAACGCGGCCGGGGAGGCCGGGGAGCCGCAGCTGCTGCACGGTGCCGGCATCTGTAAGTGGTTCAACGTGCGCATGGGGTTCGGCTTCCTGTCCATGACCGCCCGCGCCGGGGTCGCGCTCGACCCCCCTGTGGACGTCTTTGTGCATCAGGTGAGGCTCATTCTGGTAACTTTGCCGGGCTGGAGGGGGGTGGGTGGGAGTTTTGTATTCCTGGGTGGGCGGGCAAACTCGACCCTCGGATTGAGGGAGACTCAGTTCCCCTAGTTGAGGGCCCTCATCTTTGCTATGGTACCCCCTTTTCTGAGTTCCCGATAACTCTCCGGGGTGGGGGTAGGGGTCAGCGCCAATTATTAGCCTCCTCGCCCCCCTCTGGGATCCCCTCCAGCGCACCACGTGTCTGTTACCTCTTTCCCCTGGGAAGGGGGCAGGGAGGTGACCCCATGTGGCAGAAACTAAGGTTGTATTGTGTTTGCCGGTGGGGGGAGGGCGATCGGACCCGCCAGGGAAGCAAGCACATGCCTGGCCGAAGCTGGGAGCTCCGCGCCCAGAGCCTTTCAGTAACGTCTGAATGGAGCTGGAAGGGCCAGAGAGAGGGAGGGAAACCTGCTCCCATACGCAACTGGCAGGGGCTGAGAAGACAGCAGGTCCCCAGTGTAATGCACACATCCCTAGGTGTTCACTCAAAGCTCAACCCTCCGTGGGGTGGGTTTGGCAGATCACTGAAGGATCCATTTGGGGGCAAGAGGTTAGTTTCAGACACATACTGCAGGGACTTTGCTGCCCAGTTCCTACCAGGAAGGAAAACTTAGGAAGCCCCAGGCCTTAGATTCCTGGCCCAGACTGGGAAGCCATTGGATTGCAACCCCAAGTTCTCAGCTAGAGCAGTAGGACACAGTAGGGGTGAAATTCAGTGTCTCAGGCAGGGGTTGGAGGGAGACTAGCCTGGACCTATTCTCCTCTACTTGGAGTTTATGGCCCCAGACAGCCGTTGATTGCTGTCCTAACATTCCTGGAGCCAGAGTCTTTTTAGGTCCCCCTCCTCCTTCCTGGCCTCCCTTTCCTCTCACCCCTTCCGGGATGTCGTAGGAGTTCCGGTGGTCCTGGGACATTAGCCACTCCTAACAACCATGTAAAGGAAGTTGCTGCCTGAGTCCCTTCCACTTTTGGAGCTGTGGGGCTGGACCTGGGAAGATTTCTAATCTCAGGCCGTGAAGTTGACACAGGCTGGGCAGAGAGGGGTTACAGCAGAGAGGTTGGCCCTAGGAGCCGTGGGGGAGGGGAAAGGAGGATGTGGGGATTAAGGATTGCAGCCTGAGGGAGGGTATTCTGGAGGGGGAAGGGCAGGGAAGGGAGATGCAGGGTGGACTGGTAGTAGGAGGCAGGGAAATCCCAAGCTTGGCCCTCAGTGAGGAGCTTGAGGAGGAGTCGGGGGTCAAGGGAGAGGGAGGATGCAAGGAATTAGGGACCCACTGGTTAATTTGGGAGCAGAGGGTCATCTGCCTGTAGGGCCTACAGCAGGATGCTTGCCTACCACCCCCTCGCAGCAGCCCCCCACTCCCATCAGACATCTAGTTTGAAGCTGGTGGCTTTGCCCCACTCCGTCTCATTTACATATGTGAATGATAACCGACAGGAAGTAATTGTGGGAGAAAGAAGGGAATTGGCCTCTTTAGATCTATTAAATCACTTTATTACAGGAACCAGCTTTGAATGGCCCTCCTCAGCGGGGTGTCAAGCCTCACCCACTCTCCCCTTTGATCACAAAGAGATTAAAATCTCTCCTGGTCTGGAGACTGACTGGACAGCTTCCCCGATTTTGGGAGGCTGGAATAAAAGTCAGACTCAACATTTCCTAGTCTCCTCTAAATAGGGAAGGGCTGAGGGGAAAGTAACCCCTTGTGTTTTGGGGTTCCTTTGTGATATACAAATCCCTAGGAAAATTTTCCTGAGCAGGTGGGGATCTGTGCTTCTGCAGACTTAATTTTAGGATTGAATAATTGGGAAATTATCAGATGGCATCAATCATGGAGGAAAGCAGAGACCTTCAGGCTGTTTCAGATTGGTCAACAGGGAGATACTTTGGACTTTTCAGGATCCACTTTTATCTCAGAAAAAGGAGTAAGTTATCAGGAGAGAGCAGAGTTGGGATCAGAAACTTGTATCTCCCTAACCTGCCCCCCAAAGCATCCAACTCCCGTCAAAGAGGACAATAACTTGTCGAAATTCTCTGAGCCTTATCTGGTAGCTCTGTCTTTATGATAGCATGCTGCTGGAGCTGGAGAATGTCCTAAAACCCCACTTCAGTGGTGTGCTAGCACTAGTGATTCCAGTCCCTGCTCTTGAGAAGTTTGAAATAACCTCTCTGAGAACATAAATGTAAGGGACAATGATATGATGAGGATGATTCCTAAGAATTGTTGTCTGAGGGAAAGTGTTCCTAAAGTGAAGAGAGGGAAAGAAATGTCTCCAACAAATCATCCATTCTTTGGCTGCTTGGTGATGAGAAGGATAATTGTCCTAAGAAAGCATCTGCCAGGGGCAGAGGAACAGGGAGTTCCTTTCCAGGGGAAGGGGAAAAAACAATTTTAACATTTTTTTTCCCTTCCAAGGTTGGGCATATTAGGCTCCCAACATCCTGTTAACTATGCTCAGTCCCCCCAAAATGCCCTGCCCTGCCTGGGGTGGCTGGAAGAGAAAACCTCATCCAAAAAAAAAAAAAAGCCTCAATCTGAAAGTCTCCTCCAGAAGCCCACAAAGCAAAGAGATTTCTATATAATCTTTTTGCTCAGCCACAGATCTTCAGATCCAGAACTCTGCCTGTCCCTGGAGCCAGGGGAAATTTTGGAAATCATAATGGCAGATGGCAAGCCCTTAAATCATCGTTTCTTGACCTCAGAAATAGTGACATATTTTGGACAGGATAATTTCTTGTTGTGGGTGGCTGTCCTGTGCATTGTACAATGTTTAGCAGCATCCCTGGCCTTTACCCAGTAGATGCCAGTTGCACCCAATCCAAAATGTCTCCAGACATTGTCAAAAGTCCTGGGAGGCAAAATCATCCCTGGTTGAGAAACCACCCATTATAAAGGCAGAACTGGAGCAAGCAAGTTAAACTGTAGCCTATTTTCCTGTGATTCATCAAGAATTCTAAAAATCCCCACACCCTCTGACCTAACTCACATTTCCTGAGGCTCAACTTCAAAAATCCAGAGATTTGTAAAAAATTGGAAATGAGAAAAAGAGAGTTACTAGTTCCTAGCTTCTTCCAACACCTCCTCAAAACGCAAATAAATATGTTTAAATGGGCTCTCTGACTCGTGTGCTATAAGAAGGCTTAGAGGCAAAAGGCAAGCCTGATTTTAACCAAAGACTGAGTCAGGTTAGGAGAAAAAAATTTTCAATACTGAGAAAGAAACAGTTGAAACTGATCCAAAGCCACATGGCCTGCTTTTTTTCCTGGAAGGGTGTTTGAGGGGTGGCAAGGGCAGCTTCAGGAAGGGTCTAGAGTTAGGACTGTTGGGTTTTTTTTAGTGGGAGGGAGATGGAATGTAATCCGATTTATAACTGCCGGCACCTCTGATTACTCACCTTGTGTCTAGTTATTGATGTCGACTAATCTGTAAGTTCTTGGAAGAGAGGGCCTAGCTGTCTGGTTAATTTTCAGGAAAATTTCTAGTTAATTTTCAGTTGGTGGACCAAATGAAGAAGTTTGAGGCTCTGAGAGCCTTGGTGAATCAGGAGTGCACTATCTTTGGGATCCATGTCAGCAAAGGAAAGACTGGAGATGGGGGTGGGGTGGGGGGTGTTACCTGATCATCAGTAACCCTCTGCTCTCTGGACTGGCACCTCGAGTAAGACCTGGCACATAATTAGGTGCACCATAAATGTTTGTGGAGTGTCAGCGACCACAAAGCTCTTGTTTTTGCTGATTGATTGGAAGACATGAGTTTGGTGGCCATTCATTAGTTATTTTATTTCCATTTTAATAGGAAAGGGAAAATTTGAAAAAATAGTGAGTCACTTTGCACTTTAAAGAGAATTACACAGGTTAGTTTCGGCATTGTGAATCTGCTTGTGAGGCTTCTCTTTCTAAACGGTGTCCCAGGTAAAGGCTGTGCCACAATCCTGAGTGCTCACTGTGGTTCAGGATTGGGAGCAAAGCTTTGAATATGGAATTTTCTACCTTGTAGTTTGTGACATTGCTACTCTGTAACCGGTTTTCAGTGACTTTCCCCAAGGCAATGTTTTTTTTCAAACTTTCCTAATGGGACTATCATACTCGCTCCACTACGGAAAGTTTGTTTGTTTGTTGGATAAATTATTCTTAGCAAAATCCCCAACCACTCCCTTCTTCTCCAGGCATGAATAACAATTACCTATGTTAAGTCTAGGAGGTCAAAGGGAGAGAGGGAGGAAAAAGCTTTCACCTACAGTACATAATTAGTATAGACATATTGAAAATTATCTCAGCTTGTAGACACTTTAAGACCGAAGCTAAAAGGGAGAGTAAATGGCTTTTCTAAAGTGCCGACCATAGGAACAACCAGGTTTCTGGTCTAAAACTCCAGACTCCTTTTATTCATACCCTGCACTCCTTGAGTGGAGTTGTGGGGGTGAGATGGGAAGCGATCACCCCATACTTAAATGGACCCATTTTGATCACAGTTCAGTTCCCTGGAAATTCCAGCTTCCCGAGGAAGGGGGAGGAAATGTTGATTGCGTTCACAGTTGAGAACCAAGCAGCTCTGACCTTATGCTCCTGGCTTTCTCTTGACTTATCCTTTGTGCAGACAGGCTGGTGAGCAGCACCATCTGGTGGAGAACTGGCAGGAACTGGTGGGCCTGGGAATGTCTGAGCAGAGTCTTCTGAGTCTAGGGATTTTTTTTTTTTTTTTAATTAAATTCAGTTTTATTGAAATACATTCACACACCATACAATCATCCATGATATACAATCCACTGTCCACAGTATAATAACATAGCTATGCGTTCATCACCACAATCTATCTCTGAACATTTTCCTTACATCAGAAAGAACCAGAACAAGAATAAAAAATAAAAGTGAAAAAAAACACCCAAATCATCCCCCCATCCCACCCCATTTGTCCTTTAGTTTTTATCCCCATTCCTCCACTCATCCATACACTAGATAAAGGGGGTGTGATCCACAAGGTCTTCACAATCACACTGACACCCCTTGTAATCTACATTATTATATAATTGTCTTCAGGAGTCCAGACTGCTGGGTTGGAGTTTGGTAGTTTCAGGTATTTACTTCTAGCTATCCCAATACATTAAAGCCTAAGAGGTGTTATCTATATAGTGCATAAGAATGTCCACCAGAGTGACCTCTCGACTCCATTTGGAATCTCTCAGTCACTGAAACTATTTCGTCTCATTTTGGGATTTTTGTTTTTTGACTCTGGCCATATCGCATTCCTCGCCTGCTCTAACATACACCATCCAAAAAACTGGTGGGAGAACCAGTCAGTTTCCTAGCCCCCCTACCAAACCCTACCTCCTGGAATGAAGGTCAGGTAGGGCTCTGGCACCTAAGGACTGAGTCATTTAAATTCCAGGTGCTTCTTTTTACTTCTTAAATGTGGCCACTAGAAAATTTTAAATTATATATGTGATTTGCAATAAATTTCTATTGGATAATTACAGCCCAGCTCTTCCTCTCTCTCTGATCTTAGACATGGTACTTAACCCCTCTACCTCTATTTCCCTAGCTGTAACATGGGGGTCAATCATCTTAACAACTTACTTCTTAGGTTTGGTATGAAGGTTAAACAGGTTGCAACATCTAAGGTGCTTATTACATTTCTTAGCTTACAGTAAGCATCAACAAATGTTAGTTATTTAGGATAGTAGAAAACTTGGTTTATTTCACGAATGTTTTGTGCACTTCTGGGCGTGTGGAGGGAACAACATGAATAAGATAGTACAATTATATATATATGATAGTGTATATTATATAAGATAGTGTTGAGCTGGAATGGCCCTGAGTGTTGCTGAAGAGACCTGATCTGGGATCCGATTTGAGTCTTATGCTGTTTCTGTAGAAGAGAGCGATGTGCCTAGAAATGGGCAATGTTAAGAGCTGGAAGGGAACATATTTTCATTAAGAAATCGCTGCCTTTACAAGGAACTGGAGCTTGCCCAACTTTCTTAGAGCAAGTTGAGGAAAACTCAGGTTCCTATGAGGTTTTGTGCCACCACATTTCCCAAGTGGTCCTTAAGATCTTTTCTATTTCTGAGCTAAAGTACTTGGATGGGTTACTTGATACAGGCAAAGGGGTAGAGTAGACAGTGGGAGAATAGCAAGAAGGGAACAGAAGGCCTAAATTCTTTTACTGGGGAGATTCCTTCCCTATCAAAAAAGAAGAAAAATGAAAAATGCCTTCTGCAACGGTTTTTCTGTCTCATTGAGTGCCAGCTTCCCCTGCACAGTGGTCCCCAGTAGGTGGTCTATCCTCTTATTGGACTAATTGGGAAAGGAAGATGGGAGTACTGCCTACCCCCTTCACCTTTGAAATAATCAATCCGAGTAAATAACCATAATTCAGGGCCAGTCAGAGGAAAGGATGGATGCTGGTGCTGACTTGTAAACCCAGTCAACTGGACTGGGTTGGAAAGGTGTCTCCATCCATTTCTTTCACCATGACCATAACTCCACTGTGGAGTGAAAGGAAGGGGCTAATCATGGTGAACATATGGGGGTTGTGGGGGATGCAGGGGGGATCTGCAGCCCCTGGAACTCCAGGAATCTGACCACCAGAACTAACCAGTATCCACTCTTTGTTTCCTGGAGCTGGGCTCTGTTGGGGGAGCTCAGGCCATGCCCCTCCCCCAGGCCTTTTCTTTTGGGACGGGACGGGGAGAGGGGCAGGGCCCGGCCCCACTTCGTGTGTGGTTGGGGGTGGGGGTGGTAGCAAGAATTTCAGGCTCCTTTCACATGCTGGTTCTGGGAGGCTGGCTCAGTGGCGCTGCACACTGATTACCTATCTGATAAGAGAGGAATTCAAACAATGTGCTTTAGGAAGGGGTGGGGAGGGGGGCAGAGCCACCCCTGGAGACCACCCGTCTAAATCCTGGCTGGTTTGGGTGAGGAGACTGAAGTAGGGTTTCTTACTGAAAGTCTTAAAAGGACCTCAAATCCTCCAATAACGTAGTAGGTGACTTGCAGGGCCCTCGTGGCTTTCATATTGCACATCCCCTTTTACATCTTTTTGTTCTCATACCAAGGCTATGAATTGTAGATAGAAGAAGGTATTACCCTCGGTAAACTGGAGCTCCGAAAGGGGATATTTTTCTGAGTTTCCACTGCTAATTAGTAATAAAGCCAGAGTTAACTTAATGTCTCTTGACACTTGGTTCTCACTGTAAGCCTCCAAGATCCAGTAGAGGTAAATAATTGGCCCTCACTGAGGATTTATGGGTGCGACAGGCAATATGTTAACTGCTTTTCATGCATAAAACCTCAGGGTACCACCGTAAAATAGTATTTACTCTTTTTTATAGTTTGGGAAGCTGAGCAAAGCCCTGAGCTCCAAGCCCTTGCCTTTCACAGAGGGTCCTGGCCTAGGAGCTAAGGAGGCAAATGGTTGAAATGAATTAGCTGGGTCAAGAAGGTTCTGCATTTGCCCCTCCAGCCCCTTGATTCGGGGACTCTCTCCTATCTTCTGTCTCAGCTCAGTAAGAGACAAGTCAAATCTGACTTCAATTCAGGGAGGTATTCCTGTTTAACAGGGAGGGGAAAGGGCTTTCTGTAGTGTTTTTATTAACTACTTTTATGTTCTGCCCCTTCCCCCATATAAAATCGGTAGGGGGGAGGGGGTATCACATCCCCTGCTGTCCTGTGAGAAAAAGAGTAGTGAAAGGATATTTGAAATATTTCTATGGTGGGTTGGGGACAAAAGCTATGAATAGTAATATATGAAATATTTACTGAGCACTTATTTTTTAATGTGTCATGTTTTGAAATTTTGGTACAAACATAGTTTTTTAATGGAATTGTCCCATACATAGTTCTAAATCTTGCTTTTCTCCTTGAACAATATTATCTGTTCATTGTGATTAAATTAAAAAATGAGTGTTAGGCATTATGTTAGGTGCCAAAATATAGCAGTGAACAAAACAAGGACTTTACATTCTTTTAAAAGGCTGAATGGTATTCAATATCACCAACGGATATACCATATTTATATCAATAAAACAGCAAATTATTTTATCAGTCCTTTTACTTGTTTTGAGTTTTATATACTTTTTCTTAGAATTTAGATATCTAATTCCTCTGAAATGTGTTTTGTGAACATATGTTGTGAAAATGAATTTGATTTCATTTCCAGATGAAGTACCAATTTTCTCAGCAGCATTTATTGAATTATTTCTTCAGTTATTCATTTCTCCATAAGTACTCGAATCTTACTGAACTTTCCATTCTAATCCATAGATCTATCAGTGCCTGGATCATATTGTTTTTTTCCCTCAACTTTTCAGTAGCTTTTAATTCTGATGTAATTTCAAATTTAGAAAAAGTTTGCAAGAATAGTACAAAAATTTCCATATAACCTTTACTCAGGTTGCTTAATCTTGACATGTTGTTCCATTTGCTTTATTACTTTGTTCTTTACTTTTCCCCCTAAACCATAAATTGTGGACACCAAGCACTTTTCTCAAGACTGGGGGCATAATTCAGTACAATGATAAATCAGGAAATTTAACATTGGTGCAAAACTTAACTTTCATTCTGTATTCAAATTTTTTCAGTTGTCCCAATAGTTCCCCCCATAATCCAGTATCCTATCGAGGAACTTGCATTGCATTTAATTGTTTCAGTTTATTTACTTCTTCAGGTTTTCATGATCTTTACATTTTTGAAGTGTATGCCAGTTATTTTGTAAAATGTCCCTCAGTTTGGGTTTGTCTGATAGTTAGAGCAGACATTTAAAAATAAACTTATCAATCACCAGGTTTTCCAATCTAGGATTGGATTGGATTGGATTTTCCCCTTTTCTTCATAGCCTATTTTATATCCTTTAATACAACTTGTTTTTTTGTTTGTTTGTTTGTTTTGTTTTTCATGTAAGCTTTTTACTTTGTTAAATTTATTGTAATTTTTGCTTCTTATTATGAAAGAGTATTTGAGTTTAACAGCTTGGCTTTTTTTTTTTATATAAGGCATACAATACTTATATCTAATTTTTTTTCCCCAGTATTTTACTTAATTGGTCTTTTGATGATAGAATAAAAACTAAATGAGGCAGTTGACGTGAAAGCATGTTTAGGTGCTTAAAGGTGTTCCCCTTTTTAATATATTGATTTCTTATAAATATGATGTTTAGAGATTATCCTGTTTTATTTTACTTCAGACTTTAAACAAATGGGAATAGCTGTAAAAAAAAATGTTATGGCATCTGTTTATATAATTATTGTTCTTTTTAATGTAATAAAGATTCCTTATTTTTAATTGTGATGACTCTTTCAATCAGTTTCCTTGATGACAAAATGGACATGAAACCACACCTGCTCTTCCTACCTCACAGGAAAGTGTGTGATGTTTTTTGTTTCTGTTTTTGGAATAATACTGGGAATGAGTAAATGTTAAAATCCACCATGCTCCCCTTCCCCAGAGTAAGTTGCACATGGAGGGCTTCCGGAGCCTGAAGGAGGGTGAGGCAGTGGAGTTCACCTTTAAGAAGTCTGCCAAGGGCCTGGAATCTATCCGTGTCACTGGACCTGGTGGGGTGTTCTGTATTGGGAGTGAGAGACGGCCTAAGGGGAAGAACATGCAGAAGCGCAGATCAAAAGGAGACAGGTATGGACTGCAAGGCAGCTTAAATGGGTTGGTAGGAACACGCTGAGGATGGGGAAATCTCTCTCAGTTTTCTGCCTACCCAAACCACCCACACATACATACTGAACAAGGTTACCAAAGAAAGGCAAAATGAAGCCTGTGAACCCTGAGGGCATTTGGGGTGGGGAGGGAGGTGAGAAGACCTTGTTCTACTTGGAAGTGATTTTACTCTGTAAGCTCTAACCTTGATAGGTGGAGATAGTGATATACTAACCTCACATGATTATTTTAGAGCTAAAGGTGACCATGTATGCAGTAGTATAAAGGGTAAATGATGGGGGAAATATGGTTTTATCTATTGCTTATTCATCAGATCTCCAAATGGCTGGTTTCCTTAATCTTGCCAATAGGTTTGACACCCCTTATCTTTGTGCTTGAAACTAAAATATTAGTTTCACCTATGTTTTAAATGGATGGCATGTGTAGTTTTTTTATAAAAGGGTACAGTATCTCCCACAATGAAGTGTTCCCAGATGATTTCAGTGATTTCTGTTCTTGGCATCTTTTATAAGGAGGAGAATTGGTCTCCCAGAAGGAACGAGGGTAATGATAGGACCTGGACCAGAGCCCAAGTGTCCTCGCTCAGGGGAGAGATTCTGGCATCTCCTCACTCCTTTCTCTCATCTTTACTGTCTGGCTTTCCACTAGGTGCTACAATTGTGGAGGTCTAGACCATCATGCCAAGGAATGCAAGCTGCCACCCCAGCCCAAGAAATGTCACTTCTGCCAAAGCATCAGCCATATGGTGGCCTCATGTCCACTGAAGGCCCAGCAGGCGCCCAGCTCACAGGGAAAGCCCTCCTACTTTCGGGAGGAAGAAGAAGAGATCCACAGCCCTGCCCTGCTCCCAGAGGCCCAGAATTGAGCCTACAGTGCGTGGGGGCAATCCTTTTGTGATTAGGAAGTTCCAAGGAGCAGGCATCAATCGGCAGAGTGGAGAAAGTGGGAGAGGGTGGGTAGGGGGCAGCTGGCACTGCCATTTATCTCAGGCTGGGGTCCATAGCATCACCCTCTCTTCCATCTTGGTGTGGGAGGGGGTGAGGCAAAGGAATTCCAACCATGCTCTATCCAAATACATGTGAGGGCTTTCAGGAGAAATACCCTTAGAGCCTGCATGATATACTCTAGAATCTCTCATTTTATGACAGTGGCCTGGACAGGGAAGTTTTCTTTTGAAAGAGGATTTATAAAATTTCTCATGCCAGAGTGAAAAGATGAGAGCAGTTTGATGGACCCAACCCAGGAGCCAATACATTCTGTGGGAGGGAATCTCAGGGGTGGAACAGGGTTTTTCCATGTCTTGTCTCATAACCCTCTCTTGGGTCAGGGTGCTGGGAACTATCCTAAGCAGTGGGTTGTGATGACAGGCAAAAGGGATGGTTGGTGGGACACCTGCAGACCAACTGCTCCTAAGCTCACTACCCCATTCTGGGCCAATACAATTTTATTTATTTGCTCCCTTGGATAACTGCACCTTGGGTCCCACTTTCTCCAGGATGCCAACTGCACTAGCTGTGTGCGAATGACGTATCTTGTGCATTTTAACTTTTTTTTTTGTAATATAAATATTCTGGTTTTGTATTTTTGTATATTTTAATCTAAGGCCCTCATTCCTGCACTGTGTTCTCAGGTACATGAACAATCTCAGGGATAAGTCAGCAGCAGCTCCAGGTCTGCATAGCAGGAATACTTTTTTATTTTGTTGCTTTATCACCACAAAGAACAACTACTTGAACTACCTCATTTTTGCCAATTAGAGCTGGCTTTTCTGCCATAGTATCCTCTTGAAATCCCTCCCTTTATGGGAGACTGTTTTAATTGGGTGGCCCCATGACTTGATCTCCTACTGGAAGATTGGAAATTAGTTTAAGTGGGAAGATGGTGCAGAGAGGTTAGGAGAAGCTTGACCAGGTTAGAGGTCAAGAGAAGAAGCCAAGATTAGGTGAGAGTTACCAATATATGTAATAAGGGATTCCTGTTTCCTTAATACATATGTTGGTAATCTCTTAATCATAGGGCACAGGACTTGGCTTGGGACACCAGATCCATCCTTCCCTGGATTAGGCTGGGCCTGCCATGCATAATGGGTGTGTGGGTGTGTATGTGTCCAAGGATGGATGTATGAAGCAAAGACTAAAATTCTTAACCTTTCAAATGTCTGGACTTTTCCTGCTTGGCTTCCAAAGAGACCATCAGTGAAGGCTTCTTCGTGGGACCCAGAGCCAATGTCCTACCCTGCTGCAGTAGTGATTATAGTGTCACAGTAGCTAAAGGAGAAAGGGGGTTTCGTTTACATGTTGTGGGATCACTGCAAACCTACCTCACTGTGTTGAAACGGGGCAAATGCAATAGAACGCATTGGGTGATGTGTGTCTGATCCTGGGTTCTTGTCTCCCCCAAATGCTGCCCCCCTCTAGTTATTGTATTTGTCTGGGCTTTGTAGAACTTCACGAGTCGCTGATTTGGTGATTGCTAGGTGGCCTAATTTGTGTAAATATAATGTGTTGGTCTTTCTTCATGTTCTTTTGGGGTTTTTATTGTTTACAAACTTCTTTTTTTTTTTTTTTGTGGTGAAAGAAAAATAGCCAAAGCATCTTTGACAAAAGATTCTGCACCAGGCAAAAAGATCTGAAACATGCTTGGGAGCCACTCTTTGAAGTGGGGATCTTGAACTATCCTTTCTTTTGTGTTCTCCTTCCCTTATTTCCAATTTTGGACTAGACCTTCTGTACTAAAAACTTACCCCATTGCCCCTTTCCCTTTCCAGTTCCCTCTCCCCAACCCCCCATACACATAATTTTGGGGTTATCTCCACAACTCTTCAATGACTTATGCAGAAGACCTGAGGAATCTAGGAACCCTCCATCCCTCATTCCCAACCTTCTGAATTAAGACCATTCCTTGATGTGATTCATGCCAAAAGTTTAATGCTGCTGTACTTGGATTGACCAAACCTACTTAATCCTAGGATAGAGAGAAACAATGGGTGTGTGTGTGGGGGTGGTGGTTCCATGTAGAAAGTGGAAGTAAGAGATTCAAAGAGGGAAGATGAATGTATATCCAAGTCACTCAGGAACTTTTATGCAGGTGCAAGAAACTTATGTCAAAGTGGCCACACGATTGTTTAACAGGAGACGGAAGAATGTAACTCCATGTTTACTGCTAGAAACCAAAGCTTTGTGGAATCTTGAATTTATGGGGATGAAGGGAGGGTAGGAAAGCGTATACCTGTCTGTTCCCTAATCCCTTCCCCTCATTCCTGAACTGCAGGAGACTGAGCCCCCTTGGGCTTTGATGACACTATCACTGGGAACGTTTATCTGATGGTTGATTTTGTACTGGGTACTTCCCCTTCTGCTATCATTTTGTAACACATGCTGACCCTTTCCCCTTCCCCATTTTTTCTGGGATAATACAATGAATAAATAAAGACTTATTGGTACCGAACCTGTTATCTCCTTGTCAGATATTTAGGGTTCTTTTCCTCTTCCATAAATTTCCCACCGTCTTGGATTGGGAGGTCACAGAAGAGCCATTAAGTTTTCTGTTCAGCCACTTTGTTAGGAATGAATAGTATACTAAGTTCAGTCCTCTTAGTTCCTCATTACAGCGGGTTTTTGTTTCTAGTTAAGGCCTCTTGTCCTTTCCTTAGAAGCTGCCACATTCAAGAGGGATTAGGGACTTAGCATTGCATAAGAATGGGGTTGTCTGTGCCACTGGCTAGGATGAAAGGATGGGGCCATGGCTTGGGGCATGGGATCCCTACTCCTTTACAAATCCTAATTACACCCCTCCTGCAGCATCCAGTGAAGGGAATTTGTGGAACCAGGGAAACTGAGGCCAGAGGAGGTATACTATCTGTTAATGAACACTTGTTTACATATTCTTTGAGCCAAAGTTTGCTAGCCTGCTAATGCACATTGTTTCTAGATGTCTAGCTCCCTCTAGAGAAAGAGGACTTAAAAATGAAAAGGGTTTTAACTCGAGGCATACCAAGTATTACGAAAAAATCAACTTTACCAGAGCAAGGGTAAGAAGTTTCACATACCCACTCCACGTGCTTTGTGGCCTCTTCATTAATTGTACCAAAAGTCAAAGCTGATAGGGGAAGCCGATAAAGCAGCAAATTACTATAGTGATTGAGTAAACGATTGTGTAAAATTTAATCTTCTAGACTGAAACTGTTGCTCCCCAGGTTGCAAAACAGAAGGATGGAAAAGTTTAAGACTATTCATGGGTGGGTTAGTCATCTCCAGTTTTTAAAATGTTGCTCTTAGAAATAACCCATGAGAAAGAGTGGAAGACAGCGCAGTAACTGTTTTCTGGATGAGACTGCAATCCAAACTGAGGAACTACAAGAAAGCTCTTTGAAATGAGGATTCTATTCCACACTCTCATTCCAATGGAAGTTGTTTTATGCTTTGGGAAAAAAAAAGAAAGAAAGAAAGAAAAAATAACAAACTTGGTTGCATAAGATTCTACATTTACAGGGTTTTTATTCTTTTTTTAATTTTAATTTTAAGAGAATTGAACTCCCAATTTCTTTTGTGAATCGGAGTCAAATTTCTTCAACAGCTTTTCCTTAGAAGTTTGGGGAAAAGCTAATGCTCTTGTTTCTTCTACTCCAGGTTGACAGATTGGATGGCCTTTCTGTTCTTTGAGAACTCACTCTTACAACAGCTCTTTCTGGCCTTAGTCTATTTTTTGAGTTCTTTTGGGTGGGTCCTGGAAATTGCAAATCCTAGAATCTGGGTGCCGGAGATCAGCACAAAATGGATTGGAATAAAATGTGTCGGTAAAATAGAATAGGGGGCCCTTACACCCGGGCTTTACATCGTGCTCCCGGGAGGATGGATGCCTGTCAGCATGGCTTAGGAATTTGTGAATAGCGAAATCCACCCCAGGAAGGTGATTGTGTTCATCAAACCCACCTACCCCTACCGCAGAAAGACCCAAGAGATCCTCTGTCAAATGCCCTTCAAACAAGGACTTCTGGAATTTGTCGATACCACAGCCACCAATGACAAACGTGATTCAAGATTAGTTCCAACAGCTCACAGAGGCAAGAACGGTACCTCGGGTTTTTATTGGAAAAGATCATAAAGGTGAATGCTCTGATCTAATAAATATGCAAATGAGTAGGGAACTGGAGACCCGGCTACAGCAAATTGAAGCTCTAAAATAATTACAGAGCAGACTCCAGTGATGTCCCCCTTGGGAACTGGATGGCCTCATCAACGATGGCAGCACTTCTTGGTGGATAGATCTGGGGCCATTGTTACCCAGCTGTAGCAACTGTTTACTTAAATTCTGAAATGCAGTTATCAAAATTATAATAATAGGGGGAGTGGAGTTTGGGCAGGGGGGAAAGCTTTTCTTCTTTCAGATCAGTTTTAAAAAGTAGATCAACTTTCCCCACACTATGGGGCCAAAAAGATTGATGGATCATCTTGGGATTCTTCTGGATTGGCCTTTTGGGTTCCAAAAGACCATGACAAGTTCTGATTTAGGATTCATTCATTGACCCAAAAAATATTCTTTTGGACATGTTTTTCTTACTGACTGTTCTCCATGAGCCAGCACTCCTCTGCCTCTAAACCAGTGTTTCTCAACCACAGCCATGTTTATTCCAAGGCTCTTAGGATAAATCTTTATTTGGTCTTTGATCCTACCCATCAGCCAAAATTATTTTTCTGAGCTGACTTTCATGACATCAACAGCTTCTTTTATTTTTCTTTCCTTTTTTCTTTTTTCTCCTCTTCCTCTTTATTTGTGGAAGAAATGGAAATAGCTTCTTAAATGTTTTTCAAACTACATGCATATCTCCCTTGGCCATCTTCACCTCACTTTATCCCATCTTGAGAATCATTGCCCTGAGCCAGTGTTCTTAACCTTGACAACTTCGAGTTCTCATGGGAAATGTGCAACAATTCCATGAAACATCTGAGGGCCCAAGTTGAGAAACTGCAGGAGAAGTTAAGCACTGTTAAGTCTTCACTTGGTGCCACAGGGGTCAGAGACACAAGTGCAGATGCTGCAATCACGTGGTAATATTCTTACATAAGATGCTTGTCCAGGTTATCCTGAGTGTGTATTACTTTGATTTAGATTATCATCAAAATTAAAATGTAAAATTTAAAAATTCTCATAGACATCCTGTAGCCCCCTCCCCCAAGAATATGTCTGTTGAAGGACCTAAATTTGAGAAACACTGTCCTAAACGATTCCCAATTTTTCTTCTTTTTTCTTTTTCTACTCTTTGAAAATTTAAGAATCCCTTATCACAAAGTTTAATTTTGTGTTCTAGAATTGCAAGATTTATGGTCATTTCCTCTTGTGATTTCTAGTATGAATAATTTTCTAATGAAGAAAAATCCATAGATAATGATTCTGTTATTTTTGTGAAATTCTTTTCTATGTCTTAAGCCTTTAAGAAATGGTTTTAGTGTGAAATACACATACTTAAAACTTCATTCATGTTTGCCCCCTGCCATTATAAATAAAGGCATGTGTGGCCGTCAAAAAAAAAAAAAAAATAGAATAGGGCTAGGAACTTCTTTCCAAATGGTTAAATCCAAGAAATAAAACACAGAACAGTAAAATTTAATGTTGAAGACCGTGGTGCGCCAGGCCTCTAAAGAAGCCCAATTCTGCAGCCTTCCAGAGTTTCTTAGCTGTCCTAAAGTGCCATTAGCGGCTGGGAAGCTTTGGATTTCTGAGGTGAAGCTCCCCTAATACCTGCCCTGTGGTACATTTCCCTCAGCGAAGACAGCCTGAGGACTACAAACCCTTTCGCTCCCCCTGGTGGTCCCGACCCTGCGTTTGCCAGGCCTGTCCCCAGCACCTTGCCTGGAGCCCCACTTCTTGCCCCAACCGGTCACGTGCCTGGCTGTCGCCCTCGAACCCCTCTAACCGCATCCGCCCGGAGTGCGCGAATGGTATTGCCGGACGCTCGCACCGTTCCTCCTCCTGGTACGCATGCGCAGATCAGGAACCAGCCTCTTCGTTAAAGAAGGGTCCTCTTCGTTCTCGCGCCCGACGATGACGCATTCTTTCAGCGCCATGTCCTGAGGAGGTGTCAGCAGACTGGAGCAGTTGGAAGGCATCGGGCGGAGCGGTTCAGTTGCTGACCGGAAGGGGTGAACGAGGGGAGAGGGAAGGGACTGGGCCGGGTTACAGCTGTAGGAAGGATAAAGGGAACGGTGGAAGAGAAACTGAGGGAGTAGATAATGGGGAGGACCACTGAGATAGGGGGTAATATAGGTGCAACGACTGAAGGGGATAGTAACTGGGAATTCAGGGAGTAGGAAACGGCTTGGGGAAAGATGGAGAAGAAAGAGGTGGGGAGTGATCCAGATGTAGGCACTGTGAGTGGCGGAAGCAGAGTTAAATAGAAGACAGTGCAGATACCTAGGAAAAGAGGATGGGAGCACGGGCCACGAAGCTAGGAGAACCACGGAAAGACCTCTGCCCCAAAGGTCGCTTTGGCCTATACAGCTTTAAGTTGTGAAAGATAAGAGACTTAGACCAGTGTCCAGGTGCATCGCCAGAAGTCAGCAGTAGTTGTTTGCAAACCCTGATATTTTCTTGTTCTCTTTTTTGTTTATCCAGTGTTACAGGCAGTGGCTTGTTCTTGGTAATCTCCTGTCAGAGCAAGAACTATGTCATGGATCAAGGAAGGAGAGCTGTCACTTTGGGAGCGATTCTGTGCCAACATCTTAAAGGTGAGCAGAGACCCAGGGAATCAACAGCCTTTTGTTCAGTTGGGTAATCTTGTATCGAAATCTATCAAACAATCCATGAGGTTGAGTGGAATTTAGCAAGGAAACTAGAGTCTTAGAATTCCAAGATGAGTTACATGTCCACATTTCTGGCAGACTATTGTCCTAACTGACATTTTCAGGGCAGGAAGCCCAGGGCCTCCCAATATCATATAATGGATTTTTCTTCCTTGTTGGGTAGCATTGACTGTTAGGTCTTCCTTTTAATAGAGAACTGAAGTTTGTTTGCCTGAAACTTTGATCTGTTGTTCCTAGTACTAATGTCTGGATTTAGGTAGAAAAGATTATTTTTCTTAGATGTGGCAGTAGAGCATTATGGTTAAGAATTTGGGCTCTGGAGGCAGTCAGACATGAGTGAAAGACATGTTCTATCACTTATTAACCATGTGACTGACAACTATAGGGTTATTGTGACAACTAAGTGAAACATACATGTAAAGCACTTAGTAGCTGTTCAGCAATTTTAAATTACATCTTAATTGCTATTATTATTGGGGCTGTCTTTCAGCCATAAGAAGACTATGATCACTCTATTTCCTACACACCTTGTTTCTTCAAGTCTTCCCTCAGCTTTTTTTCTAGGAATCACAACACTGTTATACCTTCTGCCTAAGACAAGGATTTGGTTTGAGATTTGGGACAGTCAGCTTGGTTTTGCTCATCAGCCACAGGCTGTGAAGCACCTGATAATAGTGAATCTATGAGCCAATAAGCCTTATACTCACACACAAATTCCAAGTGATCTCAAGTAGGCCAGGAAATGGAAAATATCTTTTCCAAGAACTATTACAATCATGAGTTGGGAACAAAAAACTACATGACTTGACTGGATTTTTTTTTTAAAAGACTATTTGTAGGGGACAAAAGTAGAAGATACTAGAGAGGTACCTGGGGAAGCAGTCAGTGAAGAGCCCCTATAGGTGAGGAAACATTGGCTAAGGAATCCATTTTTTTTTTTTTTTTTTTTTTAACAATTCATTCTATTTTTAAATGGGAGTTAAAAAATTGAATGGAAAGAAAAATTATTATTCATTCCATAAATCATATCTACTTATGCCAACATTATTGTAAATGCAATACATTAAGAGATTAGCATTGTTATTCTGTACTTAACCATGTTTTTGTGGTTTCATTTTCAAATAACATAAAAACAGTACTATGAAAAATTTCAGCTTTCTGACTCATTTTAGGAATATTAAGACACCAATCTGACAGGGTCTTCCAAACAATAATCTAGTACAGTGAACATTCTTAGTTGACACATCAGTTGTCATTAATTGGTTAATCAAAAAAGTGGTTGGGGGGAAATAATACAAAAAATTATACAACATGTTTTAAAATTAATGCTTGTATATTGTGCATTCATCCATCAAACATTCAGTGGAGCCAAGGTCTTTCCTTTGAGTCTGTGCACCACCACCCTCAACTGGAGTTTTGCATTGTTAATATCATATAAATCACACTGTCATTTGTATTACTTTCACAATTTCCATTTCTTTAACACAGAGCTAGAAAATAAATACATTGCAAAGCGGTCTGAGTGCAGAATCCTAGATTTTTACAGTTGAAAGATTTTTTTTTACAATTGCCTCACTTACATTTAATTTGATAATATTTTTTAGCAATGCACTTTTAAGCTTTTAGAAGCATTTAACTTAGTTTTCATACAATCAAAGCCTATCTTTTTTTTTTTTTTAAAGTTTTACATTTTATTTTATTATTTTTTTTTAATCTTCATTTTATTGAGATATATTCACATACCACGCAGTCATACAAAACAAATCGTACTTTCGATTGTTTACAGTACCATTACATAGTGGTACATTCATCACCCAAATCAATCCCTGACACCTTCATTAGCACACACACAAAAATAACAAGAATAATAATTAGAGTGAAAAAGAGCAATTGAAGTAAAAAAGAACACTGGGTACCTTTGTCTGTTTCCTTCCCCTATTTTTCTACTCATCCATCCATAAACTAGACAAAGTGGAGTGTGGTCCTTATGGCTTTCCCAATCCCATTGTCACCCCTCATAAGCTACATTTTTATACAATTGTCTTCGAGATTCATGGGTTCTGGGTTGTAGTTTGATAGTTTCAGGTATCCACCACCAGCTACCCCAATTCTTTAGAACCTAAAAAGGGTTGTCTAAAGTGTGCATAAGAGTGCCCACCAGAGTGACCTCTCGGCTCCTTTTGGAATCTCTCTGCCACTGAAGCTTATTTCATTTCCTTTCACATCCCCCTTTTGGTCAAGAAGATGTTCTCCGTCCCACGATGCCAGGTCTACATTCCTCCCTGGGAGTCATATTCCACGTTGCCAGGGAGATTCACTCCCCTGGGTGTCTGATCCCATGTAGGGGGGAGGGCAGTGATTTCACCTTTCAAGTTGGCTTAGCTAGAGAGACAGGGCCACATCTGAGCAACAAAGAGGCATTCGGGAGGAGGCTCTTAGGCACAACCATGGGGAGGCCTAGCCTCTCCTTTGCAGCAACCGTCTTCCCAAGGGTAAAACCTGTGGTAGAGGGCTCAACCCATCAAACCACCAGTCCCCTATGTCTGTGGTCATGTTAGCAACCATGGAATACCCCTGCATTCTCCACAGGCTCCTCAAGGGGGCACTACATCTTTTTTTTTTCCCTTGTTTTTCTTTTTTTTTTTTTTTTTTTTAACTTTCCCTTCTTTTTTAAATCAACTGTATGAAAAAAAAGTTAAAAAGAAAACAAACATACAATAAAAGAACATTTCAAAGAGACCATAACAAGGGAGTAAGAAAAAGACAACTAACCTAAGATAACTGCTTAACTTCCAACATGTTCCTACTTTACCCCAAGAAAGTTACCTAATATAGCAACATTTCTGTGAACTTGCTCCTACTATATCCATCAGAAATTAACAGACCATAGTCATTCCTGGGCATCCCCAGAACGTTAAATAGCTTATCTGTTCTTCTTGGATTATTGTTCCCCCTTCCTTAATTGCTCTCTATTGCTAGTTCCCCTACATTCTACATTAGAAGCCATTTGTTTTACATTTTTCAAAGTTCACATTAGTGGTAGCATATAATATTTCTCTTTTTGTGCCTGGCTTATTTCGCTTAGCATTATGTCTTCAAGGTTCATCCATGTTGTCATATGTTTCACGAGATCGTTCCTTCTTACTGCCGCGTAGTATTCCATCGTGTGTATATACCACATTTTATTTATCCACTCATCTGTTGAAGGACATTTGGGTTGTTTCCATCTTTTGGCAATTGTGAATAATGCTGCTATGAACATTGGCGTGCAGATATCTGTTCGTGTCACTGCTTTCCGATCTTCCGGGTATATACCGAGAAGTGCAATCGCTGGGTCGAATGGTAACTCTATATCTAGTTTTCTAAGGAACTGCCAGACTGACTTCCAGAGTGGCTGAACCATTATACAGTCCCACCAACAGTGAATAAGAGTTCCAATTTCTCCAGTCCCCTCCAGCATTTGTAGTTTCCTGTTTGTTTAATGGCAGCCATTCTAACCGGTGTTAGATGGTATCTCATTGTGGTCTTAATTTGCATCTCTCTAATAGCTAGTGAAGCTGAACATTTTTTCATGTGTTTCTTGGCCATTTGTATTTCCTCTTCAGAGAACTGTCTTTTCATATCTTTTGCCCATTTTATAATTGGGCCGACTGTACTATTGTCATTGAGTTGTAGGATTTCTTTATATATGCAAGATATCAGTCTTTTGTCAGATACATGGTTTCCAAAAATTTTTTCCCATTGAGTTGGCTGCCTCTTTACCTTTTTGAGAAATTCCTTTGAGATGCAGAAACTTCTAAGCTTGAGGAGTTCCCATTTATCTATTTTCTCTTTTGTTGCTTGTGCTTTGGGTGTAAAGTCTAGGAAGTGGCCGCCTAATACAAGGTCTTGAATATGTTTTCCTACATTATCTTCTAGGAGTTTTATGGTACTTTCTTTTATATTGAGATCTTTGGTCCATTTTGAGTTAATTTTTGTGTAGGGGGTGAGGTAGGGGTCCTCTTTCATTCTTTTGGATATGGATATCCAACTCTCCCAGCCCCATTTGTTGAAAAGACCATTATGACTCAGTTCAGTGACTTTGGGGGCCTTATCAAAGATCAGTCGGCCATAGATCTGAGGGTCTATCTCCGAATTCTCAACTCGATTCCATTGATCTATATGTCTATCTTTGTGCCAGTACCATGCTGTTTTGGCAACTGTGGCTTTATAATAAGCTTCAAAGTCAGGGAGTGTAAGTCCTCCCACTTCGTTTTTCTTTTTTAGAGTGTCTATGTGGGAAGATTTTTGATGACTGATTGGATCTCTTTGCTTGTGATGGGTTGGTTTAGGTCTTCTGTTTCTTCTCTGGTCAGTCTAGGTTGTTCATATGTTTCAGGAAATTGTCCATTTCCTCTACATTATCCAGTTTGTTGCCATACAGTTGTTCATAGTATCCTCTTATAATTTTTTTAATTTCTTCAGGATCTGCAGTTATGTCACCTTTTTCATTCATTATTTTGTTTATATGGGTCTTCTCTCTTTTTGATTTTGTCAGTCTAGCTAGGGGCTTGTCAATCTTGTTGATCTTCTCAAAGAACCAACTTTTGGTGATATTTATCCTCTCTATTGTTTTTTTTGTTCTCTATGTCATTTATTTCTGCTTTAATCCTTGTTATTTCTTTTCTTGTACTTGGTTTAGGATTGGTTTGCTGTTCATTTTCTAGCTTCTTAGTTGATCCATTAGTTCTTTGATTTTGGCTCTTTCTTCCTTTTTAATATATGCGTTTAGTGCTATAAATTTCCCCCTTAGCACTGCTTTTGCTGCATCCCATAGGTTTTGGTATGTTGTCTTCTCATTTTCATTCGTCTCTATATATTTAGCAATTTCTCTTGCTATTTCTTCTTTAACCCACTGATTGTTTAGGAGTGTGTTGTTTAACCTCCAGGTATTTGTGAATTTTCTAAGTCTCTGATGGTTATTGACTTCTAATTGTATTCCATTGTGGTCAGAGAATGTGCTTTGAATAATTTCAATCTTTTTAAATTTATTGAGGCTTGTTTTATGTCCCAGCATATGATCTATTCTGGAGAAAGTTCCGTGAGCACTAGAAAAGTATGTGTATCCTGGTGATTTGGGATGTAATGTCCTGTAGATGTCTGTTAAATCTAATTCATTTATCAGATTGTTTAGGTTTTCAATTTCCTTATTGGTCTTCTGTCTGGTTGATCTATCTATAGGAGAGAGTGATGTGTTGAAGTCTCCCACAATTATTGTGGAAACATCAATTGCTTCCTTTAGTTTTGCCAGTGTTTCTCTCATGTATTTTGTGGCACCTTGATTGGGTGCATAGACATTTACGATTGTTATTTCTTCTTGCTGAATTGCCCCTTTTATTAGTATGTAGTGGCCTTCTTTGTCTCTCAAAACATCCCTGCATTTGAAGTCCATTTTATCTGAGATTAGTATTGCTACACCTGCTTTCTTTTGGCTGTAGCTTGCATGAAATATTTTTTTCCATCCTTTCACTTTCAGTTTCTTTGTGTCCCTGTGTCTAAGATGAGTCTCTTGTATGCAACATATTGATGGTTCATTTTTTTTGATCCATTCTGCGAATCTATATCTTTTAATTGGGGAGTTTAATCCATTTACATTCAACGTTATAACCGTGAAGGCATTTCTTGAATAAGCCATCTTATCCTTTGGTTTATGTTTGTCATATTTTTCCCCTCTGTCTATTAATATCCTTTATTGTACCCATACCGAATCTCTTTAGTACTGAACCTTTCTCCAAGTCTCTCTGTCCTTTCTTTGTTTCTCTGTCTGTAGGGCTCCCTTTAGTATCTCCAGTAGGGCAGGTCTCTTGTTAGCAAATTCTCTCAGCATTTGTCTGTCTGTGAAAAATTTAAGCTCTCCCTCAAATTTGAAGGAGAGCTTTGCTGGATAAAGTATTCTTGGCTGGAAATTTTTCTCACTCAGAATTTTAAATGTATCGTGCCACTGCCTTCTCACCTCCATGGTGGCTGCTGAGTAGTCACTACTTAGTCTTATGCTGTTTCCTTTGTATGTGGTGAATTGCTTTTCTCTTGCTGCTTTCAGAACTTGCTCCTTCTCTTCTGTGTTTGACAGTGTGATCAGTATATGTCTTGGAGTGGGTTTATTTGGATTTATTCTATTTGGGGTTCACTGAGCATTTATGATTTGTGTATTTATGTTGTTTAGAAGATTTGGGAAGTTTTCCCCAACAATTTCTTTGAATACTCTTCCTAGACCTTTACCCTTTTCTTCCCCTTCTGGGACACCAATGAGTCTTATATTTGGACGTTTCATATTATCTATCATATCCCTGAGGTCCATTTCGATTTTTTCAATTTTTTTCCCCATTCTTTCTTTTATGCTTTCATTTTCCATTCTGTCATCTTCGAGGTCACTGATTCGTTGTTCAACTTCCTCTAGTCTTGTACTATGAGTGTCCAGAATCTTTTTAATTTGGTCAACAGTTTCTTTAATTTCCATAAGATCATCCATTTTTTTATTTAGTCTTGCAATGTCTTCTTTTTTTTTTTTTTTTTTTTTTTTAATCATCATTTTATTGAGATATATTCACATACCACGCAGTCATACAAAACAAATTGTACTTTCGATTGTTTACAGTACCATTACATAGTTGTACATTCATCACCTAAATCAATCCCTGACACCTTCATTAGCACACACACAAAAATAACAAGAATAATAATTAGAGTGAAAAAGAGCAATTGAAGTAAAAAAGAACACTGGGTGCCTTTGTCTGTTTGCTTCCTTCCCCTACTTTTCTACACATCCATCCATAAACTAGACAAAGTGGAGTTTGGTCCTTATGGCATTCCCAATCCCACTGTCACCCCTCATAAGCTACATTTTTATACAACTGTCTTCGAGATTCATGGGTTCTGGGTTGTAGTTTGATAGTTTCAGGTATCCACCACCAGCTACCCCAATTCTTTAGAACCTAAAAAAGGTTGTCTAAAGTGTGCGTAAGAGTGCCCACCAGAGTGATCTCTCGGCTCGTTTTGGAATCTCTCTGCCACTGAAGCTTATTTCATTTCCTTTCACATCCCCCTTTTGGTCAAGAAGATGTTCTCCATCCCACGATGCCGGGTCTACATTCCTCCCCGGGAGTCATATTCCACGTTGCCAGGGAGATTCACTTCCCTGGGTGTCTGATCCCACGTAGGGGGGAGGGCAGTGATTTCACCTTTCAAGTTGGCTTAGCCAGAGAGAGAGGGCCACTTCTGAGCAACAAAGAGGCATTCAGGAGGAGACTCTTAGGCACAAATACAGGGAGGCCTAGCCTCTCCTTTGCAGCAACCGTCTTCCCAAGGGTAAAACTTATGGTAGAGGGCTCAACCTATCAAACCACCAGTCCCCTATGTCTGTGGTCATGTTAGCAACCATGGAGGTGGGGTAGGCGAATACCCCTGCATTCTCCACAGGCTCCTCAAGGGGGCACTACATCTTTTTTTTTTTTTTTTTCCCTTGTTTGTCTTTTTTCTTTTTTTTTTTTTTTTTTTTTTTTTAACTTTCCCTTCTTTTTTCAAATCACCTGTATGAAAAAAAAAGTTAAAAAGAAAACAAACATACAATAAAAGAACATTTCAAAGAGACCATAGCAAGGGAGTAAGAAAAAGACAACTAACCTAAGATAACTGCTTAACTTCCAGCATGTTCCTACTTTACCCCAAGAAAGTTACATAATATAGCAACATTTCAGTGAACTTGTTCCTACTACATCCATCAGAAATTAACAGACCATAGTCATTTCTGGGCATCCCCAGAACGTTAAATAGCTTATCTGTTCTTCTTGGATTATTGTTCCCCCCTTCCTTAATTGCTCTCTACTGCTAGTTCCCCTACATTCTACATTATAAACCATTTGTTTTACATTTTTCAAAGTTCACATTAGTGGTAGCATATAATATTTCTCTTTTTGTGCCTGGCTTATTTCGCTCAGCATTATGTCTTCAAGGTTCATCCATGTTGTCATATGTTTCACCAGATCGTTCCTTCTTACTGCCGCGTAGTATTCCATCGTGTGTATATACCACATTTTATTTATCCACTCATCTGTTGAAGGACATTTGGGTTGTTTCCATCTCTTGGCAATTGTGAATAATGCTGCTATGAACATTGGCGTGCAGTTATCTGTTCGTGTCACTGCTTTCCGATCTTCCGGGTATATACCGAGGAGTGCAATCGCTGGATCGAATGGTAGCTCTATATCTAGTTTTCTAAGGAACTGCCAGACTGACTTCCAGAGTGGCTGAACCATTATACAGTCCCACCAACAATGAATAAGAGTTCCAATTTCTCCACATCCCCTCCAGCATTTGTAGTTTCCTGTTTGTTTAATGGCAGCCATTCTAACCGGTGTTAGATGGTATCTCATTGTGGTCTTAATTTGCATCTCTCTAATAGCTAGTGAAGCTGAACATTTTTTCATGTGTTTCTTGGCCATTTGTATCTCCTCTTCAGAGAACTGTCTTTTCATATCTTTTGCCCATCTTATAATTGGGCTGTCTGTACTATTGTCATTGAGTTGTAGGATTTCTTTGTATATGCAAGATATCAGTCTTTTGTCAGATACATGGTTTCCAAAAATTTTTTCCCATTGAGTTGGCTGCCTCTTTACCTTTTTGAGAAATTCCTTTGAGGTGCAGAAACTTCTAAGCTTGAGGAGTTCCCATTTATCTATTTTCTCTTTTGTTGCTTGTGCTTTGGGTGTAAAGTCTAGGAAGTGGCCTCCTAATACAAGGTCTTGAAGATGTTTTCCTACATTATCTTCTAGGAGTTTTATGGTACTTTCTTTTATATTGAGATCTTTGATCCATTTTGAGTTAATTTTTGTGTAGGGGGTGAGGTAGGGGTCCTCTTTCATTCTTTTGGATATGGATATCCAACTCTCCCAGCCCCATTTGTTGAAAAGACCATTATGGCTCAGTTCGGTGACTTTGGGGGCCTTATCAAAGATCAGTCGGCCATAGATCTGAGGGTCTATCTCTGAGTTCTCAATTCGATTCCATTGATCTATATGTCTATCTTTGTGCCAGTACCATGCTGTTTTGGCAACTGTGGCTTTATAATAAGCTTCAAAGTCAGGGAGTGTAAGTCCTCCCACTTCGTTTTTCTTTTTTAGAGTGTCTTTAGCAATTCGAGGCATCTTCCCTTTCCAAATAAATTTGATAACTAGCTTTTCCAAGTCTGCAAAGTAGGTTGTTGGAATTTTGATTGGGATTGCATTGAATCTGTAGATGAGTTTGGGTAGAATTGACATCTTAATGACATTTAGCCTTCCTATCCATGAACATGGAATATTTTTCCATCTTTTAAGGTCCCCTTCTATTTCTTTTAGTAGAGTTATGTAGTTTTCTTTGTATAGGTCTTTTACATCTTTGGTTAAGTTTATTCCTAGGTACTTGATTTTTTTAGTTGCTATTGAAAATGGTATCTTTTTCTTGAGTGTCTCTTCAGTTTGTTCATTTCTAGCATATAGAAACATTACTGACTTATGTGCATTAATCTTGTATCCCGCTACTTTGCTAAATTTGTTTATTAGCTCTAGTAGGTGTATCGTTGATTTCTCAGGGTTTTCTAGATATAAGATCATATCATCTGCAAACAATGACAGTTTTACTTCTTCTTTTCCAATTTGGATGCCTTTTATTTCTTTGTCTTGCCGGATTGCCCTGGCTAGCACTTCCAGCACAATGTTGAATAACAGTGGTGACAGCGGGCATCCTTGTCTTGTTCCTGATCTTAGAGGGAAGGCTTTCAGTCTCTCACCATTGAGTACTATGCTGGCTGTGGGTTTTTCATATATGCTCTTTATCATGTTGAGGAAGTTTCCTTCAATTCCTACCTTTTGAAGTGTTTTTATCAAAAAGGGATGTTGGATTTTGTCAAATGCTTTTTCAGCATCTATTGAGATGATCAATTGATTTTTCCCTTTCGAGTTTTTAATGTGTTGTAATACATTGATTGTTTTTCTGATGTTGAACCAGCCTTGCATGCCTGGAATGAACCCCACTTGGTCATGGTGTATGATTTTTTTAATGTGTCTTTGGATTCGATTTGCAAGTATTTTGTTGAGGATTTTTGCATCTATATTCATTAGGGAAATTGGCCGGTAGTTTTCCTTTTTTGTAGCATCTTTGCCTGGTTTTGGTATTAGATTGATGTTAGCTTCATAAAATGAGTTAGGTAGTGTTCCATTTTTTTCAATGTTTTGAAAGAGTTTGAGTAAGATTGGTGTCAGTTCTTTCTGGAAAGTTTGGTAGAATTCCCCTGTGAAGCCATCTGGCCCTGGGCATTTATTTGTGGGAAGATTTTTGATGACTGATTGGATCTCTTTGCTTGTGATGAGTTGGTTGAGGTCTTCTATTTCTTCTCTGGTCAGTCTAGGTTGTTCATATGTTTCCAGGAAATTGTCCATTTCTTCTACATTATCCAGTTTGTTGCCATACAGTTGTTCATAATATCCTCTTATAATTTTTTTAATTTCTTCAGAATCTGCAGTTATGTCACCTTTTTCATTCATTATTTTGTTTATATGGGTCTTCTCTCTTTTTGATTTTGTCAGTCTAGCTAGGGGCTTGTCTATCTTGTTGATCTTCTCAAAGAACCAACTTTTGGTGATATTTATCCTTTCTATTGTTTTTTTGTTCTCTATGTCATTTATTTCTGCTTTAATCCTTGTTATTTCTTTTCTTCTACTTGGTTTAGGATTGGTTTGCTGTTCATTTTCTAGCTTCTTCAGTTGATCCATTAGTTCTTTGATTTTGGCTCTTTCTTCCTTTTTAATATATGCGTTTAGTGCTATAAATTTCCCCCTTAGCACTGCTTTTGCTGCATCCCATAGGTTTTGGTATGTTGTGTTCTCATTTTCATTCGTCTCTATATATTTAGCAATTTCTCTTGCTATTTCTTCTTTAACCCACTGATTGTTTAGGAGTGTGTTGTTTAACCTCCAGGTATTTGTGAATTTTCTAAGTCTCTGATGGTTATTGACTTCTAATTGTATTCCATTGTGGTCAGAGAATGTGCTTTGAATAATTTCAATCTTTTTAAATTTATTGAGGCTTGTTTTATGTCCCAGCATATGATCTATTCTGGAGAAAGTTCCGTGAGCACTAGAAAAGTATGTGTATCCTGGTGATTTGGGATGTAATGTCCTGTAGATGTCTGTTAAATCTAATTCATTTATCAGATTGTTTAGGTTTTCAATTTCCTTATTGGTCTTCTGTCTGGTTGATCTATCTATAGGAGAGAGTGATGTGTTGAAGTCTCCCACAATTATTGTGGAAACATCAATTGCTTCCTTTAGTTTTGCCAGTGTTTCTCTCATGTATTTTGTGGCACCTTGATTGGGTGCATAGACATTTACGATTGTTATTTCTTCTTGCTGAATTGCCCCTTTTATTAGTATGTAGTGGCCTTCTTTGTCTCTCAAAACATCCCTGCATTTGAAGTCTATTTTATCTGAGATTAATATTGCTACACCTGCTTTCTTTTGGCTGTAGCTTGCATGAAATATTTTTTTCCATCCTTTCACTTTCAATTTCTTTGTGTCCCTGTGTCTAAGATGAGTCTCTTGTATGCAACATATTGATGGTTCATTTTTTTGGATCCATTCTGCGAATCTATATCTTTTAATTGGGGAGTTTAATCCATTTACATTCAACGTTAAAACCGTGAAGGCATTTCTTGAATCGGCCATCTTATCCTTTGGATTATGTTTGCCATATTTTTCCCTCTCTCTATTAATATCCTTTATTGTACCCATACCGAATCTCTTTAGTACTGAACCTTTCTCCAAGTCTCTCTGTCCTGTCTTTGTTTCTCTGTCTGTAGGGCTCCCTTTAGTATCTCCAGTAGGGCAGGTCTCTTGTTAGCAAATTCTCTCAGCATTTCTTTGTCTGTGAAAAATTTAAGCTCTCCCTCAAATTTGAAGGAGAGCTTTGCTGGATAAAGTATTCTTGGCTGGAAATTCCTCTCTCTCAGAATTTTAAATATATCGTGCCATTGCCTTCTCGCCTCCATGGTGGCTGCTGAGTAGTCACTACTTAGTCTTATGCTGTTTCCTTTGTATGTGGTGAATTGCTTTTCTCTTGCTGCTTTCAGAACTTGCTCCTTCTCTTCTATGTTTGACAGTGTGATCAGTATATGTCTCGGAGTGGGTTTTTTTGGATTTATTCTATTTGGAGTTCGCTGAGCATTTATGATTTGTGTATTTATGTTGTTTAGAAGATTTGGGAAGTTTTCCCCAACAATTTCTTTGAATACTCTTCCTAGACCTTTACCCTTTTCTTCCCCTTCTGGGACACCAATGAGTCTTATATTCGGACGCTTCATATTATCTATCATATCCCTGAGGTCCATTTCGAGTTTTTCAATTTTTTTCCCCATTCTTTCTTTTATGCTTTCATTTTCCATTCTGTCATCTTCCAGGTCACTGATTCGTTGTTCAACTTCCTCTAGTCTTGTACTATGAGTGTCCAGAATCTTTTTAATTTGGTCAACAGTTTCTTTATTTTCCATAAGATCATCCATTTTTTTATTTAGTCTTGCAATGTCTTCTTTATGCTCTTCTAGGGTCTTCTTGATTTCCTTCATATCCCGTACTATGGTCTCATTGTTCATCTTTAGTTCTTTGAGTAGCTGCTCTAGGTGTGTCTCTTCTGGTCTTTTGATTTGGGTGCTTGGGCTTGGGTTATCCATATCGTCTGGTTTTTTGATATGCTTTATAATTTTCTGTTGTTTTTGGCCTCGTGGCATTTGCTGTCCTTGATAGGGTTCTTTTAGGGTTTGTAGACCAGTTGAAGTCCTTATCTCTAATTTATCAGATCTACAGCTTCGTGGAGTACACTTTCTCTAACTAACCAGCAGGTGGCGTCCACAAGCCACCTGTTCTCCACAAGCCAGATCTCCCCTGCTTAGCCTTTTTGGTGAGTGGGGGAGTGAGTCTTGTGGGGCCCAATTGGTGTCCCAAGCTTGCGTGTGTAGTTGGTGTTGCCTGCCCTGTATGTGGGGCGTGTTTCTGGGCAGTCGGGGAGGGGGGGTGGCCCTAACAATCAAATCTCCCTGATGATCCTAGAGTTTTAAAGCTACTGCAATAGTCTAATCCTTCAGTTCAGTCCTGCCACAGTTTGTCTCTGCCACTGACCCACAAGTCTTTGGTATTGGCGTATGGCTCCTGAGACTTGCAAGTGGGCCCCTCTTCCAGGCTGTGCACCCCGGGTCCTCTGTTGAGGGATGACTGTGCTATGTCACAGGTGAGTGCCGTCCCCCCAGGGCAGTTCTGGGCTGCTGGGCTGTGTTGGGAGGCTCCCAGTCTGCTCAAATGATGGCTGAATGGGGCTCTGTTAATTCACACTGCTCCCCCTTCCCAGCTCTGGGACATTCAGCTGAGGTTGCAGGGAAGGCTAATGTCCACGCCCAGTTTTGTGGTGTGTGCCTGTTATTTGAAGCACTTCCGTCACACTGGGTTGTCTGGGGCAGCTCTGGGCTATGGGGCTGGCGATGGGCAGGAGTGTTTCCTGTCCACCAGGATGGTGGCTGTGAGCGGACACCCCCCTTTTCTTGGGAAGTTGTGTTGTTTAGTGAATTTTCTCAGCCACTGGATTATTGCCTTTTGTCTCAGAGCTCTCTTATTTCTGCTCTTGACTTGACGTGCCCAAATTTCAATTCTTTGAAGCTTTCTGTATTGAGCTTCTTAGAGTAATTGTTTTAGAAAAAGCAAAAAGGATTTAAAAAAAAAAAACAAAACAAAAAAAAAAAAACGGCCCTCCTCAGAGATCTAATGGGTTATTGAAATGCTAATAGACAAAGCAACCAGGGCCATTAAGGAAAGGTGCCCTGGGCAGAGAGATCAGCCTTGCTTCGGGATTTGCATATGCGCCTCAAGGCCTGATCTCCGCCCTTCCCCTTTCTGTGTTCACCAGAACTCCAAAAATCCTCTGCTTTTACTTTGGAGCTTCTCGTGTTGTTTTCCTTCTATGCCCGTCTCCTCTCTGCTGGGCTGGCTGCTCTCAGAGTCTCTGGTGTCTGGCCTCAGTCTATCTATGGTTGGAGTTTGAATCAGTAGAATGAGTTTCCGATGAGAGCAGCCACTGCAATTCTCCCTTCTCCTTCCTGGAGCTGACAGCCCCTCCTCCCCCGGGACTGAGCCTGGCAGGGAGGGGCGCGGGTCCCCTGGCCGCAAAAACTTACAGATTTCGCTGATCTCAGCAGTTCCACGTTTTCATGAGTGTTGTATGAAGTATGCCCAAAGACAGATTGCTCTGTGGTGTCCAGTCCACGCAGTTCCTGGCTTTTTACCTACTTTCCTGGAGGAGTAACTAAAACATACAGCTCACCAGTCTGCCATCTTGCCGCAATGTCTTCTTTATGCTCTTCTAGGGTCTTCTTGATTTCCTTTGTCTCCCGTACTATGGTCTCATTGTTCATCTTTAGTTCTTTGAGTAGCTGCTCTAGGTGCTGTGTCTCTTCTGACCTTTTGATTTGGGTGCTTGGGCTTGGGTTATCCATATCGTCTGGTTTTTTCATATGCTTTATAATTTTCTGTTGTTTTTGGCCTCGTGGCATTTGCTGAACTTGATAGGGTTCTTTTAGGATTTGTAGACCAATTGAAGTCCTTATCTCTAATTGATCAGATCTACAGCTTCGTGGAGTACACTTTCTCTAACTAACCAGCAGGTGGCGTCCACGAGCCACCTGTTCTCCACAAGCCAGTTCTCCCCTGCTTAGCCTTTTTGGTGAGTGGGGGGAGTGAGTCTTGTGGGGTCCAATTGGTGTACCAAGCTTGCGTGTGTAGTTGGTGTTGCCTGCCCTGTGTATGGGGCATGTTTCTGGGCAGTCAGGGAGTGGGGGTGGCTCTAACAATCAAATCTCCCTGGTGATCCTAGAGTTTTAAAGCTGCTGCAATAGTCTAATCCTTCAGTTCAGTCCTGCCACAGTTTGTCTCTGCCACTGACCCACAAGTCCTTGGTATTGGCGTATGGCTCCTAAGACTTGCAAGTGGGCCCCTCTTCCAGGCCGTGCACCCCGGGTCCTCTGTTGAGGGATGACTGTGCTATGTCACAGGTGAGTGCCGTCCCCCCAGGGCAGTTCTGGGCTGCTGGGCTGTGTAGGGAGGCTCCCAGTCTGCTGAAATGATGGCTGAATGGGGCTTTGTTAATTCACACTGCTCTACCTTCCCAACTCTGGGACAATCAGCTGAGGTTGCAGGGAAGGCTAATGTCCACGCCCAGTTTTGTGGTGTGTGCCTGTTATTTGAAGCACTTCCGTCACACTGGGTTGTCTGGGGCAGTTCTGGGCTATGGGGCTGGCGATGGGCAGGAGTGTTTCCTGTCCACCAGGATGATGGCTGTGAGCGGACACCCCCCTTTTCTTGGGAAGTTGTGGTGTTTAGTGAATTTTCTCAGCCACTGGATTATTGCGTTTTGTCTCAGAGCTCTCCTAGTTCTGCTCTTGACTTGACCTGCCCAAATTGCAAGTCTTTGAAGCTTTGTGTATTGGGCTTCTTAGAGTAATTGTTTTAGAAAAAGAAAAAAGGATTAAAAAAAAAAACAAAAAAAAAACGGGCCCTCCTCAGAGATCTAATGGGTTATTGAAATGCTAAGAGACAAAGCAACCAGGGCCATTAAGGAAAGGTCCACAGGGCAGAGAGATCAGCTTTTCTTCGGGATTTGCATATGCACCTCAGGGCCTGAGCTTGGGCCTGAGCTCTGCCCTTCCCCCTTCTATGTTCACCAGAACTCCAAAAATCCTCTGCTTTTATTTTGGAGTTTTTCGTGTTGTTTTTTTTCTATGCCTGTCTCCTCTCTGCTGGGCTGGCTGCTCTCAGATTCTCTGGTGTCTGGTCTCCGTGTATCTATGGTTGGAGTTTGGATCAGCAGAATGAGTTTCCGATAAGGGCTGCCACTGCAGTTCTCCCTTCTCCTTCCCGGAGCTGACAGCCCCTCCTCCCCCGGGACTGAGCCTGGCAGGGAGGGGCGCGGGTCCCCTGGCCGCAAAAACTTACAGATTTCGCTGATCTCAGCAGTTCCACGTTTTCATGAGTGTTGTATGAAGTATGCCCAAAGTCAGATTGCTCTGTGGTGTCCAGTCCACGCAGTTCCTGGCTTTCTACCTACTTTCCTGGAGGAGTAACTAAAACATACAGCTCACCAGTCTGCCATCTTCAGGAATCCATTTTTGCTGTGATAGACAACCTGAGGCTTCTCTAAACCAAATGTGTTTTGTTTAGCCCCTAAAACGTCTCTTTTGTTTTCTTTGACACAGCTCCTTATATTTACGTTTTATTAAAAATTCTGATTTTTTACTTTTCTTGAAAAATTAGAAGACCCAATTCCATTGGGCCCTGTTTTGGTTTGCTAAAGCTTACAAAAAGTAATATACCAGAAATGGACTGGCTTTTAACAATGGGGATTTATTAGCTTACAAGTTTACAATTCCAAGGCTGTGAAAATATCCAAATTAAGGCATCAACAGGATGACACCTTTTCTAAACAGAGACTGCTGGCAATCTGGACTCCTCTGTCACATGGCCAGGCACATGGCAGAGTCTGCTGGTCCTTCCCTCCTGGGTTTCATTGCTTCCAACTTCTGACTTCAGTGGCTTCCTCTCTCAGTTTCTGTGGATGTGTCCTTGTCTTTCAGCTTCTCTGGGTGCTGCTCTGAGCTCTCAGGGCTTTTCCTGTGTGTCCTTTATCCTCTTATAAAGGACTCCAGTATGGGGATTAAGACCCACCCTGAATGAGATGGGTCACATCTCATTTGAAATAACCTAATCAAAAGGTCCCATCTACAATAAATCTGCACCTATAGGAATGTATTAAAAGAACATGGCCTTTCCTGGAATACAAAACAGCTTCAAACTACCACAGTCACCCATTCCTGTGTGGCAGCAATTGTCTAGAGCTGAGGAGTGGCTGCCTCTTATGTGGGGGATGCCCTCTCCAGTTGACCATACCCATCAGTATCTTTCCTGGGGCTCCCACTTGGCGACTGGTGAAAACAAGGTCCTGGTTAATTAGTGTATGATTAAAAGATGAACTCTGGAAGCAGACAGACCTCAGTTTGAATCCCCACTTTGCCTCTTCCTACCTGTGTGGCTTGTGCAAGTCACTCATCTTCTCTAAGCCTCTGTTTTTTCACCTGTGAAATGAAGATATCATTTACTTTATGAGGTTATATGAAAAAAAATAAAATGGGATATAAAAAGCCTTGCATGGTACGTGGTAGTAATTGCTCAATAAACATGTAAATGAATAAAAGTGCTTAACTCCCATTTATGAGCTAAGAGCTTAAAATACCCAATTCCCTTCCTCACAGCTTTTATCTTATAGGCCAGGTCTTGTGAACTTGGAGTGTAGTGTATCCATGAAGGTTATGTGATATTTCATCATCTGTCTCCTTACCTCATAGGCAGGCCCGGTGCCCAAGCATATTGCCTTTATAATGGATGGAAACCGTCGCTATGCCAAGAAGTGCCAGGTGGAACGGCAGGAGGGCCACTCACAGGGCTTCAACAAGCTGGCTGAGGTGAATTTGGGTAGAAGAACCCAATGTGGACAAGCTATAGAGAATTGGATTATAGCTAGAAAACCAGGCCCCATGTTTGCCGTGGTTTTTAGAGTGTTTTTATAGCTGTTTGTCTTATGACTCGTTTGTTTAAAGATCTCTTTTTCACATTGACAAAAAGATTCATTGACCAGTGAATCATCACAAAATATTAGAAATTAAAATAAAATTGCCTCCTCTTACCACCTTAATCAACAGTTTATATTTTTCTATACCTCATCCCAGTTCTTGTAATATATTCTATGTATGACTTAACGTTTATAAACTTGCGTTTGTGGTTTTAGTAACCTTATTTTCACTTTTTGGCAAGTATTTTTCTGGTTGATCTGTAGTCTTTCTAATTATGTTTTAATGACTGGTAGGAGATTTCATTATGAGGCCCTGACATAATTTGATTAGCTGCTCTACTTTTTGACGTTATAAATACATATTATAAATATCTTCTTATAATTTTTTAATTGAGATATAATTTTATACAGTGAAATGCTCAGATTGTGGGTTTGGACAATTGCATATGTCTGTCTAACTCACATTCCCTGTCAAGGTATAGAATATTTCCATTCTTTCAGAAAGTTCCCTCGTGCCCCTTCCCAGTCGACCTCTGTCTCAGTCCTCTCCCCACTCCAGGCAACCACTGTTCTGATTTCTATCACTATTGATGAGTTTTTCCTCTTCTAGAACTTCAAATGATGAATCATACGCTAGACTTGTAGACTTTTGACAGGTTTCTTCACCTCTCTAAGCCTTTATGTTATCATCTATTTAACAGGCATGAAAACAGTAATGTTAGGGGTTGTTTGAAGAATTAAATGGAATAATATATATGAAAAACATTTGCAGATTACTAAATGCTACACAATAAAAGTTGTTGCTTTAATTCTTAGAGCTCATCAGCCTTTTCTCTACCAGAAAATTATGCTGTGAATAATACTACCTTATGTTTTTATATTGTTTTTTAGTTACATTGTGAGGCATAAATTGTGATCCCATTTTGCAGATAAGGAGACTTAGGCCCAGAGAGGTTCAATGATTTGCCTATGGTCACAAAGCAAGTACATGATAGAGGTAGGGACTAGAACCTAGATCTTTACTCTCTCAGTGGCAAGTTCTTACTAGTAAACTACAGTGGCATCAGCATAGTAGGACTCATTAAGATCACATTCTTCAGTTTCTTAAGTTGTGATTTTCTGCTTATTTGGTTTATTATTCTGACATAAGCACTAAAGTTATCTTAGATTTTCACAGGTTTGGGGAGGAGAAAAATCTGCCTCCCACCTCCAACACTCAGTCAGGGCTAGTGCATCTCTTCTATCCCTTCCCACTTTGCCTTTCCTTGTATACCAGCTCCTTTCCTTCTCCCCTTTCAGACCCTGCGCTGGTGTTTGAACTTGGGCATCATGGAAGTGACAGTCTACGCGTTCAGCATCGAGAACTTCAAACGCTCAAAGAGTGAGGTAGATGGGCTAATGGATCTGGCCCGGGAGAAGTTCAGCCGCTTGATGGAGGAACAGTAAGATGCTGGCAGAGGGGAGAGCATGTTCTTCTACCACGTGCAGTCTTACCCTCACCCTCACAACTTTGTTCCTTTAAAGCTTATTTAAAGGCCCCTCTAAGTCTTTTTAATGTTAGTTAGAACTTTTTGGTAGCAAATACCAGAAGAAATAAAGGCTAGTTTTTCTTTTTTCCTTAAAGGGGGTATTTATTTGAGGACATAAAGGGTGAGTTTATTTGAAGACATATTTCACAGAATTCAAGAACTAGTACAGTCAGCCTCAAGCAAAACTGAAACCAAGAATTGAAATTCATTAGGTAGAGCCTCTTTGTACATTTACTTCCTTCTTTCTCTGCAGACCAACTTTCTCTGCTTCAAAAGAGCAACCCAGAATTAACTGAGTTCCTTAATTGGCCCCTCTTAGATCAAATTTCTACCCCAGAACCAATAAATTGTGGTCATGGGAGTGGGATGAAGGAAACACTGAAGAGGTAATTTTCTACTGGGCAGTCATCCCCAAAAAGTTAATATACTCCGTTGCATATTCTCTTGAGGGGGTGGGATGATGAATAAGAGGCATTTATGGGGAAGTGTCAATAATACTCTGAGCTGTAGCTACGTATAGGCTTAACTTAGGGAGCAAAGCCAGAAATGGGCAAAGAGGAAGTTTAATGGAGGTTCTTTGCTTCAAAGAAAGGGTAGAGCCTTCACCAGCCAGATCTGCTCAAAAATCTTCATTGTAAGTGTTCTCTGCCTAGCTCCTACCTGCACCAAGACCAGGAAGATGAGAGAACAGAGAACCTAGAACTCCAGCAGAACTGGGCCTTCTTAGAAAAGCTTTCTAGTGTAATGGTTCTGTTAGTTCTGTCCCTGTGTGGGTCAGGAGGTGAGGAATAGGGTAGCCAGGCTTCTCTCTTTATCCAGATTAGGATGGTGAGACCCTGGGCCACAGACATTGCTCTTGGTCTCTGGAAGAGCCCATGTGGCTCAGAGTTCACACCCAAGGGACTAGGGGTGGAGGCAGGTTTACTATTCTCACATTAGCACTAAAGTGCATATGCACATCCCAGGTATCCAAATTCTTCCGTACTTTACCTTGGAGGTGTGAGGAAGGAAGAATGTCCTTATGAATGATAATGTCTTTCTACATCTATATTGACATATCTTCTTAACCTATTTTAAGTACTCAGTGTGTGCCAGGCTCAGAGTGTAACATACATTCTCATTTAATCTTTACATTATCCCATGAGAAAGATTTTTTTAGCCCAGTTTAGAGAGGAAGGAAGTGAAAACCAGAGAGGTTAAGTCCTGTATCTTAGACCACACAGCTATCAGCTGGCAGAGCCAAATGCAAACCCGGTTCCTTCTGATTCCCTAGCCTGAGTTTTTATCTATTGTACTGTACACTGAGAGAAAAGAGGCAGTTTTAAATTTCCTGAAAGATCAAAATGCCTGGCAGTATAGGTGCTGCTGAAATTAATCAGCCAGTGATAGAGGAAATGGTCTTCTTTTATCATGAAGTTCTGGACAGAGCAAGAAGAAATCTTAGATTTTCCAACGATGTGCCATAGAACCCCAACATTCTGAGGAGTGGGAGTGAAAGAAACCAGGGAGAGTTGGGGGTACAGGGTGCTGGTTTGCATTTATCTATTTTATATATTGGGCTTCTGTATAAGAATTAATTTGAAGAAAGAGTCCTTTCTAAAAGAAAGGTTGAAAAACACTAGTTCACTTTCCTCACTGGGGAATCTAAATCCTAGTGAAGAGAAGGATCAAGAAAAGAAAAGGTTTGCCTTGGTTACACAGCAGCTAGTTGCAGAGCGACGTTGGGAACCCAGATCTCCTGCCTTATCATTAGGGCTTTTGCAGCTTCCTTCACTATGGGCCTCACTACAGCCTTGGACCTGATGTATGAGAATAAGCACTATCATGTACCTTATCTTGTTTGACCCTAACATATGAGGATGGTATGGCAGAAAAGGTTATACCCCCAGTTTTTGGGGGAGGAACAGAGGCCCAGAGAGGTTAAGTAGTTGTGCAAGGTCACACTGCTAGTATGGGTAGTACTAGCACTTGAATCTAGATATTCTTATCCAAATTTTGCCTTGATTTGACTATATACTTGTCTACTATAGCTCTACTGGGTTCTCAAAAATAGGTGTTTAGATCTTGTTTCACCTTTGTAGGAATGTGATTAAGGCTTATACGGTGAATAAGCTGTGGGCATGGCCTTCAACTCTGGATCAAGGTCCCCAAGACCTGCCAGATACTCTCATTCCACAGTATACTTTTTATTAAGCTCCCATTTTCCAAATATTTTTTCAGTTTCTCCATAGCATTCCCCGGTGAGGGAGGCTGGCTGGGCAACAGTGAATTCATATCATTGTGTGCAATGTTTGGAAGTTACCACATGGAAGCAGTATAATGTCAGGATTAAGAGGACAGGCTCTGGCACCAACTCTCTAGTTTCAAATCCTGGCTCTACTCACTAGCTGCCTGATCTTGAGCAAATTAACGTAGCCTCCTTGTGCCTCAGTTTCCTCATCTGCAAAATAGGAATAATAATGGTAGCTACCTGAAAGGTTGGTGTAAGGATGGAATGTGTTGGTGCATGTATAGTACTTATACTGGTATCTGGCACTTAGTAAACACATAATTATTGTTAGCTGTCATTATCATAATCATATTTCACAATGAGATACAAAAATAACCAATAACACAGCTCCTGCCGTTGAGGAATTTACTTGTCAAAATGGAGCAAACATCAGACAATGCATAAAATGCAACTTGCTGACAAGGACATGAGGCGGTATAATGTGTGCTAGAGTTTGGGTTCTCAAATCAGACAGACCTGGGTTTCAGTCGTTGAAACAGTACTTGCTGGCTATATGTGCTTAGGCAGGTTTGCTTCTCCTATCTGAGCCTCAGTTTCCTTCTGTTGAATGGGGAATGTCGTACACTCAGAGTTGTTGAAGGGATGCAGTGAAATAATATGTGTAGAACAGTGTCTGACACATTAAAAAAGCACTCAAAAACTGGCTGTTAATTATCTAAGCACCTGGCTCCCTCCAGCTCAGCAGGTACTCTATCCCAACTCTACTTCTTCCCCACCCTCCAATTAGGGAGAAACTGCAGAAGCATGGGGTGTGTATCCGGGTCCTGGGTGATCTGCATTTGTTGCCCTTGGATCTCCAGGAGCTGATTGCACAAGCTGTGCAGGCCACCAAAAACTACAACAAGTAAGCTCTTATATTCCCCTGGGGCCTCTATCAATATTTGACACCGTGTAAGCTTTAAAAAGACATGTTGGCCTTCCTTGGTCTGCATTTGGTGTTAGGGGCAATGAAGTAGTTGGGGAATCTTAGAAACTTCCTCCCTCCATCTGCAGGGCAGACCAGAGATACTTCTGCAATACTATGTTAAATATGCGTAGACTCCCACATGCACACACATTTTCTCATCCTCTTCTCCCTTCTTGTGGCCTGGGGGTGAGGGGGAAGTGGGAGCGAGGGAGGGGGGAACGGAGAGAGAGAATATATATATGTATATATATATATTTTTTTAACTTGAGAGGGGATGGGGTGGAAATGCAGCAGGTCTCATCCCTGACTCTGAAGACTGATCCTTCAAGAAATTATTTTTCTATCCCAGTTCTTTAACCCACAGATAGGATGACTGGGAAGTTGTACAAATACAGCGGGGAGCAGAGTTCAGTAATCTAGACTTCATTTACATGTGCCTTATTGTTTGATGGTAGATTTGTTTTGCATCAGATTTCCTACCTGTTCTATTTTGCATAGTGCTAATATCACAGTGAATTCACATCCTCTAAAAGCCGTTTGGCAGTAGTAGGGAAGAAAGTTAGTGGGGTAATAAGGGACATTTAGTATTTATCTTATTGTAAAACAAATATGTTTATTTCAAGAAAACACAAAAAATTCCTTATCTCACCTTTCGGAGGTAGCCATAGTTAACATCTAGTGTGTGTTCTTCCAGGGAAGGGGTGCTCTGTAATCAGTGACTCCAGTCATTTGTCCTTGTCCCCCAGCTTGCAGACTCTTTGGTGAATTACTTTGTTCTTCCCTTCTCAGGTGTTTCCTGAACGTCTGCTTTGCATATACATCCCGCCATGAGATCAGCAATGCTGTGAGAGAGATGGCCTGGGGAGTGGAGGAAGGCCTCCTGGATCCCAGGTATCCCTAGTTGTTTTAGCATGCTGACTGATGAGGAAAACAGGCAGGCACCAAACCATAAAACTCTTCCATCTACTTGGGCCAGAGGTCAAATCAGGGATGCATATGAAAAGATTTTTGCTGGGGCCCTAAACTTAGAGATTGGCCTATTACAGCCTGCTTCAGAATTTCTCTGTGTTCACCCCACACCAGGAAACCCTAGAGAAATGGCAAAGCAGACGGTAAGGGACATGACATTCAATAAAAGAAAGATGCCCTCAAAGTCCCGTTGGCAGTGTTTTTCCAAGAATGATTTTCAAGGAGTGTAGCTTGTTTGGAGAGAGTCCTTTCAGACTCTCATGTTATAGTTTCAAGCAAGAACTATGTATTTTTCAAAAACCTCTAAGAAAATTGTCAGTCATTAGCAACAGTAGTGGATTCCTAATTTACTGATGAGAGGGACTTTAGAAGCCATCTATCCAATCTCTATCCTGTTATTAATGTAGCATTTAGTAATAATACTAGTAAACTATTAATAGCAATAGTAAAATAATAATAGCACAAATATTCCAGGCAGTGTTATGCTCTGTGTTTTATATGTTGTTAACTTCATATAAACATATGTGTGAGAGTCATCTTTTTCTGTTTTATAGATGAGAAAACTGAATTTAACATTAAGTGACTTGCCCAAGGTTATTCTGCTAAAAAGGCCAGAGCTTGGATTCATATCTAAAACTGTCTTATTTCAGAGTTCTTTTCCTTTAACTCTATTAAATGGGAGTTTGGGACCCAGGAATTTTTCTGTTTTCCTTCTCACACATAATTCAGTTTATCTGGGAAACTAAATTAAAAAAATCAAGAAGTTACTCAGTGAGAATGGAATTAGATAAGAAAGGTGGCAGTTTTTTAAGTGCCATCTATAGGCATACCTTGGAGATATTGTGGGTTTGGTTCCAGACCATCGCTATAAAGCAAGTCACAGATTTTTTGGTTTTCCAGTACATAGAAAATTATGTTTACACCATACTGTGTAGTCTATTAGTGTGCAGTAGCATTATGTCTAAACAAACAATGTACATACCTCAGTTAGAAAATACTTTATTGCTGAAAAATACTTTATTGCTCATCATCTGAGCCTTTGGTGGGTTGTAATCTTTTTGCTGCTGGAGGGTTTTGTTGGTGGAGGGTTTTGCTGATGGAGGGTCTTGACGCTTGAGTGATCATGGTGGTGGTTGCTGAAGGCTTGGGTAGCTGGCAGTTTCTTAAAATAAGACGACAGTGAAGTTTACCGCTTTAGGTGACTCTTCCTTTCATGAAAGATTTCTCTGTAGCATGTGATGCTGTTTGATAGCATTTTACCCACAGCAGAACTTCTTTCAAAATTGGAGTCAGTCCTCTCAAACCTTGTTTCTGCTTTATCAACTAAGTTTATGTAATATTCTAAATCCTTTGTTGTCATTTCAACAATGTTCATTCATAGCATCTTCACCAGAAGTAGATTCCATCTCAAGAAACCACTTTCTTTGCTCACTCCTAAGAAGCAACTCCTCATCCGTTAAAGTTTTACCACGAGATGGCAGCAATTTAGTCACATCTTCAGGCATCACTTCTAATTCTAGTCCTCTTGCTATTTCCACCACATCTACAGTGACTTCTTCCACAAATGTCTTGAACAGCTCAAAGTCATCCTTGGAGGGTTGAAATCAACTGCTTTCAGATGCCTGTTAATGTTTATATATCTTTTTCTTTCTTCCTTCTTTTTTTTTTAATGCGATTTTATTGAGATATAGTCACACACCATACAATCCATCTAAAGCATACCATCCATGGCTCCCAGTATTATCACATAGTTGAGTTGTGCAATCAATTTTAGAACAGTCCTGACTTCTCAAAAGTGCTACTCCAGTGAACACACAAATGATAAGAAAGCAAAACAGCCTTTTTGCTGATATGGAGAAAAAGTTTGAAATACATTGTGAGAATTACCAGAATGTGACACGGAGACATGAAGTGAGCACATGCTGTTAGAAAAATGGTGCCGATAAACTTGCTCAATGCAAGGTTGCCACAAACCTTCAATTTGTAAAAAACTTGCAATAAAATGAGGTATGCCTGTATAAGCCAGGCACTTTGCTGCACACAGGTTAGTATAGTAAGAATGAGAATATACATTTCCTGTCTTTGTGAAGTTCAGATTCTGGCATTGAGCAAAATCTTGACATTGATCAAGATTATACAAAGAGGCATAAAATTATAGTGCTGATGTTGAACAGAGATGTCAGATCGACAATTGAGAAGTCGGGACTGGAGCTTCACTGTGTGGATGGACTGTGTGTGGGTGGCAACAAGCAAAGAGAGGACATGAAGTCTGAAGTGAGGAGAAGAGAGGACCAAGGATGGAGTTTTGAGAAACTTTTACTAGTTGGATAGAGGAGAATGAGCTTGAAAGGAAAAAAGAGAATGAACAACCAGAAAGGTAGGAAGAAAACCAGAGCAGCCAGTATTAAGCCCAAAAGAGAGGAGTTTGTCCAGGCAGGATCACCAGGGTAAGGTGGCTGATGTCTTAGTCTTCCAGCTCCTGAAGCTTGGTGTTCAGCTGTCTCAGGCTAATTATTATTCAAATTCAGACAAGTCCACATTGATAACAGTCAATGAGTCAATTACAGTTAGGCTTTACCCTTCTAGTAGCTAGAATTTTCCTGTTCTCCTGTCACTACCACCATCCAAATGCCCATTTTCCTTTCCTCAAGAGTATAATTTTTTTTTCCTGGCAATAAAATTAATAGATTATTTTGTGAGTCTGGAACTATAGAAGAAGAAAATAGATTTAGCTTAAAGGATAGTTTAATAAAACTGTCTTCCATTACAGCTGAGTTACCTTGAGGAAGTCACTTGACCCCTACAGGCTTCTGTTTCCCTTGTAAAACAATAGTATTACTAATAAAATAGCTAATGTTTACTGAGCATTTATTTACTGAGCACTTTCCATGTGCATTATTTTATTTAATCCTTAGATAGGCACTATGAGATACCCCCTCCCCCCCCATTTTACAGGTAAGACTACCAAGACAGAGGTTAAGTAACTTGTCCAAGTTCATAGACTTGGCAAAGCTTCAGGCCAGGTTTTCATCCTGGCTCAGGAGCCTGTTTTTTTTTTTTTTTTTTAACTTTTTTTTTTACTTTTTTTTTTTTTTTCCAATTCGGCTTTATTGAGATATATTCCATACCATACAGTCATCCACAGTGTACAATCAGTTGTTCACAGCACCATCATGTAGTTGTGCATTCATTACCAAAATCAATTTTTGAACATTTTCATAACTCCAAAGAAATAAAAATAAGAATAAAAATATAAGTGAAGGAAAACACCCAAAACATCCAATCCCCCATTTCCCCTATTATTCATTTAATTTTTGTTGCCATCTCAGATGATGAGGATTTAATTGGTAATATCTGACTGCTATTCTGGGGGATTTTTTTTTTTTTTTTCAATTTTATTGAGATTGTTCAGATACCATACAATTATCCAAAGATCCAAAGTATACAATCACTTGCCCCTGGGTACCCTCACACAGCTGTGCATCCATCACACTTAATTTTTGTTTAATTTTTAGAAATTTTTCATTACTCCAGACAAGAAATAAAGTGAAAGATGAAAAAAAAAAAAAAAAAAAGAAAAGAAAAGGAAACTCTAATCTTCCCCTATCCCTAACCAACCCCCCTCAATTGTTGACTCGTAGTATTGATATAGTACATTTGTTACTGTTTATGAAAAAATGTTGAAATACTACTAACTGTAGTGTATAGTTTGTAATAGGTATATAGTTCTTTCCTATATGCCCCTCTATTGTTAACTTCTAATTGTATTGTCATACATTTGTTCTGGTTCATGGAAGTGATTTCTAGTATTTGTACAGTTGATCATGGACATTGCCCACCATAGGATTCAGTTTTATACATTCCCATCTTTTGACCTCCAACTTTCCTTCTGGTAACATATATGACTCTGAGCTTCCCCTTTCCACCTCATTCACACACCATTGGGCACTGTTAGTTATTCTCACATCTTGCTACCAACACCCCTGTTCATTTCCAAACATTTAAGTTCATCCTAATTGAACATTCAGCTCATACTAAGCAACCACTCCCCATTCTTAAGCCTCGTCCTATATCTTGGTACCTTATATTTCATGTCTATGAGTTTACATATTATAATTAGTTCCTATCAGTAAGACCCTGCAATAATTGTCCTAATGTGTCTGGCTTATTTCACTCAGTATATTGCCCTTGAGGTTTTGTCATCAACCCATTTTTTTTTAATATGGTTATGTTTAATACGGTTATGTTCGCTCACCATACATTCCATCCCAAGTAAATAATCAATGGTTTTCTGCATGGTCATACATTTATGTGTTCACCACCTTCACCATTATCTACATTTCTTCCACAAGGCAGGAGGGAGAGTCAAAGATGGTAGAGAGGCAAAAGAAAGAGGAAAAAAAAAGACAGCTAGGAAGCAGCAAAAGGAAAAATAACCTTAAATCAAAGTAGAATAAAGAATCAGACAATACCACCAATGTCAAGTGTCTAACATGCCTCCCCTATCCCCCCCTCTTATCTGCATTCACCTTGGTATATCACCTTTGTTACATTAAAGGAAGCATAATACAATGATTCTATTAGTTACAGTCTCTAGTTTGTGCTGATTGCATCCCTCCCCCAGTGCCTCCCCATTTTTAACACCTTGCAAGGTTGACATTTGCTTGTTCTCCCTCGTAAAAGAACATATTTGTACATTTTATCACAATTGTTGAATACTCTAGATTTCACCAAGTTACACAGTCCCAGTCTTTATCTTTCCTCCTTTCTTGTGGTGTCTCACATGCTCCCCGCCTTCCTCTCTCAACCGTATTCATAGTTACCTTTGTTCAGTGTACTTACATTGTTGTGCTACCATCTCCCAAAATTGTGTTCCAAACCACGCACTCCTGTCTTCTATCACCCTGTAGTGCTCCCTTCAGTATTTCCTGTAGGACAGGTGTCTTGTTCACAAAGTCTCTCATTGTCTGTCTGTCAGAAAATATTTTGAGATCTCCCTCATATTTGAAGGACAGCTTTGCTGGATACAGGATTCTTGGTTGGCGGTTTTTCTCTTTCAGTATCTTAAATATATCACACCACTTCCTTCTTGCCTCCATGGTTTCTGCTGAGAGATCCGCACATATTCTTATTAAGCTTCCTTTGTATGTAATGGATCGCTTTTCTCTTGCTGCTTTCAGGATTTTCTCTTTGTCTTTGACATTTGATAATCTGATTATTAAGTGTCTTGGCGTAGGTCTATTCATATCTCTTCTGTTTGGAGTATGCTGCGCTTCTTGGATCTGTAATTTTATGTCTTTCATAAGAGATGGGAAATTTTCATTAATTATTTCCTCTATTATTGCTTCTGCCCCCTTTCCCTTCTCTTCTTCTTCTGGGACACCAGTGATATGTACATTATTGTACTTTGTTTCATCCTTGAGTTTCTGGAGACGTTGCTCATATTTTTTCATTCTTTTCTCCATCTGCTCCTTTGTGTGTAGGCTTTCAGGTGTTTTGTTCTCCAGTTCCTGAGTGTTTTCTTCTGCCTCTTGAGATATGCTGTTGTATGTTTCCATTGTGTCTTTCATCTCTTGTGTTGTGCCTTTCATTTCCATAGATTCTACTAGTTGTTTTATTGAACTTTTGATTTCTGCCGTATACATGCCCAGTGCTTCCTTTACAGCCTCTATCTCTTTTGCAATATCTTCTCTAAACTTTTTGAATTGATTTAGCATTAGTTGTTTAAATTCCTGTAACTCAGTTGAAGGGTACGTTTGTTCCTTTGACTGGGCCATAACTTTGTTTTTCTTAGTGTAGGTCGTAATTTTCTGTTGTCTAGGCATGGTTTCCTTGGTTATCCAACTCAGGTTTTCCCAGACCAGAACAGTCTCAGGTCCCAGAGGGAAGAAATATTCAGTATCTGGTTTCCCTGTGGGTGTGTCTTAGAAAATTGCTCCACCCTTTGATGCCTCGGGTCACTGTGCTTTTCTGCCCAGCAGGTGACGCCTGTTAGCCTATAATTATTGACTGGTGTGAGGAGGTATGGCCGTGTTCCCCCAGGCTCTGGGGTCTGGTTCTGAATGGAAGGGGCCCCACCCCTTTCCTCCTAGAGAAGACAGAGCCCCCAGGTGGAGGTCATTAGCATTTCAATGGTCTTTCTCTCTGCTTGTGCTGTCTCCACCCATCTCCGCTTCACAGCCCTGGAAGCTGAAAATGACTGGGGCTTTCTCCACTGAGCCAAAAAAGAAACAGATAGTCCCCTTCAGACCCAGTCCAAGGTGACCTTCCAGCTCTCCCAGGTCAGTCGTCACCCAAAGCCTCTGTCTGTTTTTTGGGGATGCGTACCTGTAGTGAGCAGTTCACACTCGCTACTTAAAACCCCAGTTGGAGCTCAGCTGAGCTATATTCGCTTGCTGGGAGAGAGCTTCTCTCTGGTACCACGAGGCTTTGCAGCTCGGGCTATGGGGGAGGGGGTCCCACGACTTGGTTCCGCAGGTTTTACTTACAGATTTTATGCTGTGTTCTCGGGCATTCCTCCCAATTCAGGTTGGTGTATGATGAGTGGATGGTCTCGTTTGTCCCCCTGCAGTTAGTCTGGATTATTTACTAGTTGTTTCTGTTTTTTTGTAGTTGTTCCAGGAGGACTACTTAGCTTCCACTCCTCTCTATGCCGCCATCTTGCCCCCTCCCATCTCAGGAGCCTGTTTTTTATTCACTGTGGTAAACTGTCTGTCTCATTCAAAGGCTGAAATAAACAATAAGGCAGTATAAGAATTAATAACTAATATTTATTGAATCTTATGAGTCAGGCACTAGAATAAATGTTTCTCTTGCATTTCTCACATGAAATAGTGACTATTATTATTTTACAGAACATGTTAAAGAGAGGTTAATTGACCTGCCCAAAGTCACATAAGATAGTAAGTGGGACAGCTCGAACTCCAGCCCAGGTCTGACTCCCTCCAAAGCCTGTACTCTCTATTATAACATTTCACCATTTCCTTTATAAATTAACAGCTATATAAATGTATTATACTGTTGTTGTTATTATAGGACACACTTGTATGTATCTTCATACTTCTAGAAAGGGTCTTTCTTTCTGAAATGGTTCTGGAACACTAATATGTTCTTACTCCTCCTTTTTCTTGATGTCAGGCCATTTAATGTCCTATTGACACTCAGTATCACCAGGTCCACATTCCGGATCCTATTCCCATATCCTTATTATAGATTTTAAATTGATTTTATTTTGGGTTGGCCGTTTCCTGAAGTGTTAGTGTTGTTATAAATTATTTCGTGAAGTCTTCATGTAGACAACTAATTATGTTTAGTGCTGAATTTTTGTTGGCCAAAGCTTACAGATATTCCATTTTGATTTTGTCAGTTTTATTACCTCCTCCCTCCGCCTTAGAGTTAACCTCTTTTTCAATAAGAATTCTACCCAGTGCCTGAAGTGAGCAGGATAAACTTTTTGCAGATATGTTTGAAACCCAGAGTCTAAGTGGGGATCTGAAGTCACACAGCAAATTGGTAGCATTTGAAACAGTGTTTTATTATTATTATTTATTTGTGTTTTACCTTATAGTCCCCAAGGTAGACTCAAATCTGTTATTTCATTTGATTTGACCCTCACAATAACCTATAGTAGATAGGACAAATGTTGTGCCCAATTTAAAGATAAGTGACCTGAAAAATTAAGTCGTAGTGCAAAGTCTCACATACCTCTTCTAATTAAGACCATGCTGCCAAGATATCACTGTCAAGATTATCAGGGAATCTAATCCAGAGCACTTTCTATTGACCAATCCATAAGGGAATACTGTTTCCTTTGTGATGGTACAAAAACTAAAGCTCCCCGCCCCCATGGTTTGCAAACAGATGATTGAGAGATGAAGTAACTTGCCCCAAAGCACCCAGCTAGTAAGTGTAGAATCTGACTTTGAACACACAGCCCAGATAGTTCTGCTTTCTGGATGATACTCCCAGAAACATTCCCACCAAATCACTAGGATATTCCAAATTCTGCTTATGGGTTCTTGGCAAGACAGGTAAACAGTGCCCTCAAAGCCAACAGATAACAGCTTTGCAATTATCCTCTTTCCATGTACAGGGAAGTTTTACTTCAGATAAATGCTGCTGGTCATCATTTTTCGTCAATTCCATCTCCTTTCTGAGTGTCTGTTTGGAAAAGTAGCTCTTCTCAAACACAGGAGGGCTGATCATTTTGCTTTTTATTTAAAATCCTGAGTAATGTGGATTTTTGCAGTGTTTCCGGGTCTGTATCACTTAAGTTTTTAAAAATGTTCTCTATAATAAATTCAAATAATACAGAAGTATATAAAGTAAAAAGGGATAGTTTTATCCTGTCTTCCAGAGGTAGCCACTATTAATACTATATTATGTATCTTTCAAGACTTTGTTCTTTGTTTATATACACATATATGCACTTGTGTTGATGTTTGAGTATGTGTTTAAAAAAAAAAAAATTACCCACTGTGTATGTTTTCTGAAACTTGATTTTTTTCATTTAACATTAGATCTTGGATGTCTTCCAAATCACTACCTTTAGATTTACCTTTATTTAAAAACAGTTATATAGTATTTCCTCAAATTGCTGGGTCAAAGGATGTATGCATATTAAAAAACAAGATGTTTTAAGTGAAAAACAACACAATATTCTAGTGGGTACATCTGAGTTTAAGCCTATAGTTAAATAACTTTGGGCAAATTATTTATCCTCACTGAGCCTCAGTTTCCTTATGTATAAAATGAGAATAGAACTACCTTATGCAAATTGTGAGGATTAAAATAATTCATTAATTTATCAAAAAGGTTTATCAAAGGTTGAGGACCTTCTGCATACCAGGTAGTATATTGACTGTGTTTGATAGTGTTCTATAAACTGGGGAGCCTTATGTATGAAAGTTCACCATGAGAGTAATACAAAAAGAGATGTGTTCTTGTCATTGTCTCCTGCCCACTCACCTTAGCGATATCTCTGAGTCTCTGCTTGATAAGTGCCTCTATACCAGCTGCTCTCCTCATCCAGACATCTTGATACGGACTTCTGGGGAAGTAAGGCTGAGCGACTTCTTGCTGTGGCAGGTAGGTAGTTTCCAACCACCATTCTGTTTGTGTCAGCCTGGAAACTGTGTCTGTACCCACAGAATGTATTAGAGTGGCTCATCACCTACCCCACTCCTAGTCATGCTGGGGACCAGAGAACTTGGGGGGGAAGGGAGCTAAAATATGGGAAGTATCTACAGGCTATGCCTATTGACCTTTGCTATCTCTTTCTCATCTTTCCTTGGCTTTGTCAGCCTCTCTAAAGTGCAAGGCATCCAGCCTATAGGAAAAAAATCAAGGCTATCCAGCCATAGTAAAAACTTCACTTGTGCCCCTATTCAGGGAACTGGACTTCTGCCTTGAGTCTCTTAGTATAAGCTCCTGCCTTGGTAACCTGCTAGGTACCTGTCTGCTCTGGACTAGAACCTCTTCATCTCTCCCCTTCAGAATAAAGGACCACATCTATGTAAGCACAGTCCTCAGGGATATAAACAATATGCACACTCTTTCTTAGGGGCTTGCTGTTGCCTCTCAGCTCAGTAACTCCAGGGTAGGTATTCCCCAAAAAGGTCATATCCAAATAAGTTTGGTTTTGCTTGAAAATCTCCATCTCCTGTTATCTTGGCCCTGGATAGCACATGACTGGGAGAAGTTTTTGTTCAAGGAGATTTGAGTCACAAAACAGAAGAATGGGTTGGTGAGAGAGATCCAGTTTGGGAGCAGTTCACATGATAAAGCTCCAGGAATTTTAATGGACCACAATTTTAAAAGTGAACTAGGAAGATTTAGCTATGAAGATATTTTCCATCTTTTGCTATATTGAAAGAAGTGTAATTTTCAGCTAATGGTTCTGTGACCCTCTCTGCTGCTCAGATCACATGTGGAAAGTTTACCTCTGGGCACTGAGTTTTAAGAAACTACAGTGGGAAACTAGAGGACTTACTGGAAGAGGTCAACCTGAATAGCAAGGTATCTGAAACTCATGTCTTATAAGGAACCAGTGAAGGATAGTAGTGTGGAAAAGGGAAGCATAGTGATAGTTCATTCCCTCTGAAAAAATATGTTTTGAGTTCCTCTTTTATGCTGGGACTATGATAGTGACCAAATCAGAAACAATCCCTGCTGTCTTGAAACTTAGAGTTTGTTGGCAAAGATAGACTCTGAATAAATCATTACAACCTTTGTCTTCTCCCCCCTCACCTTGGTGATTCTTAATGATAACAGGCAGCTCTAAACTTGTCTTCAAATGTTTGAAAGAATGTCACTTTGAAGAAGAAACGAACTTGTTCCAGGGAAAAAATCTGGGACCCTGTAGAAGTTCCAGGGAAGGTGATGTTAGTTTAACATAATTAACTGTCCAACAACTAAAGTTATCCCCCCTGAGGCATTGAACTCCCACCACCAAAGGTATCAAGCAGAGGCTGTCAAGAATGCTCCAAAAGGGATTCTCAAAGTTTGTCTGGCTCCGGGGGCTCTAACTGCTTTATGTACCTTATCTCATTTAATCTTCATAAAGCCCTAAATCTAGGTGTTCTCAATACCCAATTTTACAGTTGAAGAAACTGAAGCCCAGAGAGGCTAAGTAACTTGTCCAAGATCACATAAATGGTAAATGGTGGAGCCAGAATTCAAAGCCAGGTGGCCACACTCCAGAGCCTGTGCACGTAACCACTGTGCCACACTGCTGCTTCTTAAAAATAACAGTAGTGACCGTTTATTCATTGCTGACTTTTATTAGACAGTGTGGCTCCTAGAAAAATCTTTGTGGAAATGTTGATCTAGTGTTGTTTTATTTCTGCTTTGCTGCAGCAGCTCATCTAAATGCCTCAGGTGACCCCTCCCCTAGTAGTGAGTGAGTCAGGGCAGGCAGCAGCAGCAGTTCAGAGTGTTTGTGCCATTTCATCTCTGGGCTGCTAGATCCTGCTCAGCCTGCCTCCTCTTTGGCATCCTGGCCAGGAATGTGTCCCAAGGACATGTAATTAAACAATAATCTTCCTTCTCCCACCTTTCCCAGACCTCCCACACCTGCCTGGTGTTCCAGCCTGTTCTGTGGCCAGAATACAAATTTTGGAATCTCTGTGAGGCCATCCTGAGATTCCAGATGAACCACAGTATGCTCCAGGTAAGAGTTCAGGGCTGGCTGACTGGGTGGGGCTGGAAAAAGAGAAGGTTAGCATTGATTGGCCACCTGCCATCTACTATACACCAGACACTTGCTAAGCATGTTGATGATGATGATGATGATGAAGATGATGAAAGTAGTGAACACTTACTCTTTACTATGTATCAAACACTGCTAACATTTTATGTGCATTATTTCATTTAATCCTTCCTGTTACCCAGTGAGGTAGAGATTATTAGTCCTTTCCCACTTTTGCGTATGAGTAAATGGAAGAGAAATGACTGAGTCAAGGACATATAACCAGTAAGAGACAGAACCGAGTTTCAGTCTACCAGTCTTTAATGTCTTCTTCAGAGACCTAGGAAAGGCTTCTCAGATATTGGCCCTTATTCCCTGAAGGTATTAGCCTAATAAAAGACTGTAGCAATGGAAGTATATAGAAAGGAAACCTCTTCCGGAAGAGATTAGGAACAAAATAACACTTGTCTTCCCTTGTGTAAAACTGTTGTATGCCAAGACTTGAAGTTATACTTTCAGTTTTGATCACCAGATCTTGAAACAGGTTTCACTAGGAAGCAGAGTCAACTGCAGCTGGTTAGGAGTCTTAATAAAGTTGTGCCTGCCGGTGGCAGTAGCTAATATGTTAAGGGTCTTCTAAGGCACTTAGGTATTTCATGCAAGTTTTCTTATTTAGCCTTACCAACAACCAAGCAGGTTTGATGTCCTCATTCTTCAGATAAGGAAACAAGGGGCAAAGAAACTAAATAACGGTCCCAAGGCTACAAAACCAGGGACCTGAATTTTAAAACCAGAGCTGGTGTGGTTTCTTGAGTCTGGAGTGATAATGGCCAAGGGAGATAATGATGTGAGTCTAGGGCTTCTCAGTCTCCTTGGCATCAGGGGCCTTTTGGGGAATGTGATGAAAACCTCCATCTATCTATCTGTCTATCAGTCCATTTTGTGAACACTGAGTGTAGGTTATATAAATCATGCTCCTTGAAAACTTATTACTGCCATGTACAGTTCCTAAGAACAAGGATATGCACTTAGGTAACCATCTTACATACAGTAATCACGTTTAAGAAATTTGATGCTAATAGAAAGATTACAGTCTATATCCCAATTTTTTCATATGCCCCAGTAATGTCCATTTGAGCCTTTTCTCCTCCCTTGCTAGATCCCATCCAGGATCAAGTATTGCATTTGTCATTGTCTTTTTAGTTGTTCTTTCTTTCTTTCCTTTTTTTAAATTGTGGGACTGTATATACAACATAAACGTCTCCATATCAACCCCAAGCATACCATTCAATGGGATTGATCATATTCACAATATTGTGGTACCTTCACCACTTTCCATTATTAAAACTTTCCCATTTCCCCAAACAGAAAACCTACATTCATTATGCATTAACTCCTCATTGTCCTTGCTCCCCGCCCCTACAACCTATACTCTGTCTCTGTGAGTGCGCATATTCTCCAGTATTTTCTTTGTAGTTACCTAAATTTAACATCTTAAATCTGTAAGATAGTCGTTTGCTTTGATATCAACTTCACTTCAGTAGTATATACAAACGTTATTCCTATACCCCTCTTTTCCCCCACCTTTATGTAATTCTTGCCATAAATTACATGGTTATACATTATGAGTCCAAAACGACTGATTTCTCATTATGTTTTATGCAACTGCCTTTTACATCCTTTAGGAAGTAAAAAAATGGAATTACAAACTAAAAATACACTAGCACTAGCATTTCTATTTACTCCTGCCATTCCCCTCCCTGGAGATCTTTATTTCTTCATGCAGCGTCAATCTATTGTCCATTGTCCTTTGCTTTCAACATGCAGAACTCTCTTACAGTCTTTTTTTGGGTCGGTCTAGTGGTGATGATCTTCCTCAGTTTTTGTTTATCTGGGAATGTCTTAATCTCTCCCTCATCTTTGAAAGACGGTTTTTCCAGATATAGAACTCTTGGGTGGCAATTTTTTGCTTTCAGCACTTTAAATATGTCATCCCACTGCCTTCTTGCTTCCGTGGTTTCTGATGAGAAATTAGCACTTAATCTTATTGAGGCTCCCGTGTATGTGACACATTGCTTCTCACTTGCAGCTTTCAGAACTCTCTACCTTTGGCATTCGACAGTCATTATAATATGCTACAGCGTGGGTCTATTTGGTTTTTTTTTTGTTTGGAGTTTGTTGAGTGTCTTGGATGTGAATATTCTTGTCTTTTGTCAAGTTTTGGAAGTTTTCACATTGTTTCTTTGAGTTCCTCTCTGCCCCTTTCTCTCTTCTCTTCTGTGTGTTGGTGGTGGCTGTGTGGCGTGATGGTATTCCATGTGTTCCTCAGGCTCTAGTCACTTCTTCATTCTTCCTTCCTTCTGCTCCTCAAACTGAGTAATCTCAGTTATCTTCACATTCACTGATGGTTTCTTCTGCCAGGTCTAATCCGCTGTTGAATCCTTCTAGAGAATTTTTAATTTCTGTTAAAGTCTTTGTCTGGAATATCCCAGGTCTGGTCCTCCTTTGATGGTTTCTAATGCGTTAATTTTCTTCTTTGCCTGGGCCATTGCTTCTTGTTTCTTTGTATGTTTTGTAATCTTTTGTTGAAGCTTGGACAGTTGGATATTTTAATGTGTTATCACTGAAATTTAGACTTTGCTGTGTCTGTTCCTTAAACTTGCATCCAGCTAGTGTTATGACCAGTTTTCCTTGAATGCCAGGAGCTAACAAACATGAAAGAAAAAAAGAAAACACCTTTCCCAGTTTGGGCAGATTGACTTGTGCTGTCTCCTTTGGGCTTATCCATACAATGGGTAGTATGAGAAATAGTTCCAGGCTAAAAGTGTAGAGGCCTCCCTGTGTCTTGGCCACATGTAGCCCTAGGAATTGTCCCATTTACACAGATCTGAATGTCCTCTCTTTCCTAGGAAACAGTTTTCTTATGGTCCAGACACTGCACTGTATGTCCTACGGCCAGCAGTCCCTCGCCCCGGCATTACAACTTGACTGCTCTGCCACAGAGTCTGCAGAGCAAGTTCTGGGACAGTGAGTCCCACAGGCCACCACCTGACAGACTGGGCCAGACGTACACACTCCTAGTATGTGCACAGGGTTACTATGCTCCCTCTGGGACTGGATCAGGGGTCCACTTGGGCCAGCTCAGTGCCCAGCTGGTAATGGGTGGAGGGGATCAGCCAGGGTGCCAAGATCCTACTGCTTTTAAGTGGCCTTTTTCTTGATTCAGCACTTACCCTGTTACTGCAGTCCTATAGCTGTTTTCTGGACCTTTGAGAAAGATGTTTTTGCTAGTTCTTGCTACTTATTCAAAGCTTCTCAATAGCGTAGATTTTTCCTCCTGACCAAAAATTTCCTTTAAGAACCCTAGTTTTTTTAAATCCTTTTTTGATGGAAGCATTTTGGAAATGTGCCTTGTACATAATTTGATACCTACTATGTACCAGGCATTTGCTAACTGTTTAATGTCTGTGATAATGATAATGCTAGCAGCCATTTTTTTTCACCCAAGGTTTTTAATTTTATTTTTAAAAGCATTTTATTTGACACCCTCTTTTATTAAATCATTCTTTTATTGTCGAATATAACATATATACATGCAACTGATAACTTTCCAAGTGCAATTTAACAAGTAGTTAGAGAACAAATTTCAAAAAATATTATAGGTTACAGTTCTGCAGTTTCAGTTATTTCCTTATTATGAAATACAACGTATATACAAAAAGGTAATATCTTTCAAAGTATGATTTAACAATTAGATAAAATTTCCAAAGTTGTTATGAGTTATATTACCATGGATTCAGTTATTTCCTTATTGTGAAATGTGACAAGTGCCGAGCAGTTGATCCTGTTACAAGTTGCATGGATGGTAGGTCTGTGGGAGGTCATTAACAGAGATGAGTAAAATGTGTTTGGTCCACCTAATCTGTAAGGATGGTATTACAGCAGGAGAGGACACATGTTTCCACTAAACTGCTTTTGATGCTGTTCCGTTTGCTGATGCTGCCATTAACCAAACTACCAGAAATGGATTGGCTTTTCTAAAGGAGTTTATTTGGTTACACAGTTAACAGTCTTAAGGCCATAAAGTGTCCAAGGTAAGGCATCAACAATCGGCTATCTTCATCGAAGGAAGGCCAGTGGCATCCAGGAAAACCTCCCTTAAGCTGGGGAGGCATGTGGCTGGCATCTGCTGATCCCTGGGTTGTGTTCTAGCTCCTCTCTCAGTTCCTGTGGGTTGTTCAAAATGTTGCTCTTGGGGCATTTGTCCTCTCTTTGCTTCTCTGGATCAAAACTCTGTTTTCAATGGTCGTCTTCAAAATATCTCTCATTTGCTCTCTAAAGTGTCACTCACAGCTGCTCTTCATATGGCTCCAGTGATTTAATTCAGACCCACCCTGAATGGGTGGGGTAACACCTCCATGGAAATTATTCAATCAAAGTCATCAGCCACAGTTGGGTGGGTCATATCTCCACGGAAACATCCAATCAAAAGGTTTCCACCCAATCAACACAAATACGTCTGCCTCCACAAGATTGCATCAAAGATAATGGCATTTTAGGGGCCATAATACATCCAAACTGCACAGATGCATTTGTCAAAGAGTAAGTACCAGGCTGATGGACCGTTTTATTTATAGTGTTCTTCAAGTTATCACAGTCTTCTCCTCAGGAGAAATTAAAAGCTTGAGGTATTGGTTCAGACCTTCCTGATTCTGAGTTATGGCGCTGCCTGCTAGCTGTGCGCTAGGCAGTTATTTAATCCTTCCAAGTATCATTTTCCTTATCTATATAAAACAAAAGTAATAATAATACCTATCTCACAAGTTTGTGATGAAGATTCAGTAAGCTATTACATGAAAAGCGCTGAGCATGGTGGTGTCTGGAACAAAGTACATATTCAGAGCATGGAGGCCAGGGTTGCCCTCCATGGGTGTATCTGGGCCCTTCATCACAGTTCTGTCTCTGAAAAGCTATACACATGTGACAGTCTGTTCATCCTGTCCCCAGTACAGCTTTGCAGCAGGGAGACTGGGGCTCTTCAGAACATCGTGTTTCCAGTAGGAGGTGCTCGCTCTGTCTCAGAACATGGGCATGCTAACTAGGAGAAGTAGGGACTTAGGGGAGGACTTTCCTTGGCTGATGAATGTTTTGAAGCCCAGGACCTGAAGCCTCTCTCCAGGTTGCTGCAAGGTGGTAGAGCACTTGAGAATTTAAGTACAGGAAAGGCTATTACCTGTTGTTGCTGAGTCTACAGAGGGGAGAATAAAAGCAAAGAACCTTAATGCTCAGGAGGAATTTAGATTAATAGGCTAGAGCCACATTTCTCAAAGCAAACTCTGTGGAGCACTTGTACCACAACTGCACAAAGTCTATGCAAAAAATTTCTAAGGAAAGAATGAATGCCTTCACTCTCGATTGGTCATTATACAGGGGGAGTAGATAATATGATCAGGGAGCGAGAAAGTGATCAGTAGGACTTCAGTTAACTGGGATTTTCTGAGAGTGAATACCTGAGAAGAACTTAGAAAACTTCCAAGATCAGGAGAGTAGATCCAGACAATGTGGAGATTGGACAGACAGGTCACTGGCTTCCTCACTCCACCCCTAGAAAGTATAGCTTACTCATAGGCACAAGGTACATTTCCTGTAGCCTTCTCAAGAAGCCACCTTAGTGGAAAAACCAAAGGAACTTCTACTGGCCGTGTGGCCTAGCCCTTCTGGTCTTGGCCTCAGTGTTCTCATCTGTAAAATGAGGAAGCTGGAGGAGATTGTCTTTAGGAGCTTTCCCAACTCTGTCACTGAATAAATGAACCACTGATTCCTGGCAAATAGGGACCAGGCTCTGCCCTGGCTGCAGCCTCCCTGCCCTCACTCTGGGCTGCTGTTTGGAAGAAGGAGCCTCGTGGGATGCTTTTAAGCAGCATCATACTCACTCCCCCCACCCCACTTTGTGGCTGGGTGTCGGCCATCCAGAAGAGTAGCTAACAGTTACAGCCAGGCACTAGGATGAGCATTATCTCATTTTTTCCTCAGACAACCCAGTGAGGTGAGTACTATTATCCCCATTTTGCAGGTAGAGAAATAGGCTTAGAGAGGTAAGAGAGTCCTTACACAGTGTTTCAGATATCTCCTTTTGTTTTTCTTAAACCCCAGTGCTCTAGGCTGACTCACTCTGTTCTGAGCAAGCTCTTTAATCAATTTCACGCATCTTTGTCCATTATTCCCACTGCTGGATGTTCCCCTAACCATTGTTTCTCAATGGTTAAAGCCCAGCTCACATTTGCTTGTCCATAAGGTTTCATTGCTCCTTGACCTTAGTTGAATACAATTTCTTTCTCCTCTAGGCTTGCAAGGCCCTTTCACTTCCTCCCTTTAGACCTTTAGAACATTTTACCTTGTATTACCATATTTTGTGTCCATGTCTTTCCTAATCAGCCTGTTAGCACCTTGATTGCTGGGATTCTGCCCATACGTCCAACGGGGTCCCGTACATAGGACTCGGGGTTCCTCCTGATCAACGCCAGGAAGACGCCCTTTTAGCAAGATGGAGAACCTTAGCAGCAGTTGCTTAGGCCCATTTTGATCTTCAAAGCTCCACATGTGATCTCATTATCAGAGCAGAAGAGAAGCACCCCTAATTACCTGGGATCATTCAAGTACCCCTGATTACGTGGCATGGAGGATTCCAGAATTCTCATTTGTCATCTTCATTCATGCAGTAAACTTTTATTGCTGAGAGGCCTTAGCAATTTACTATTCTGAACTTCAGTGTCTCCAACATATAGAAAGTACCTCTCTCACAGCTCCATTTTGAGGGTCAAGTGAGACAACAGATAAAGTCCTTGTGCACATGTAAGATATTATTTAAAGGATGAAGATAGAGACATACGATGCCAAGTATGAAGTACAACATTGTTTTTCACACATGAAATAGGTTTGGCAGGAGGAGCTCTGGTGCAGAGGCTCTGTGGGCTAGTTAGACTGGCAGGAGCAGAAAGTATTGGTGAGGCTCAGCAAGGCCTTGGTTCTCCTCCAAAGGGATTTTCCCCTGTTCTGTGCCAGGAGCTTCCTCCCTGCCCTCCTGGGATCACATGGTCAGTCAATTGATTACCAGAAAGGAAAAGGCACAGTCTCTATCCTCAAGTTCGTGGTTTGTCTGGACACATGAAAGAGAAGTGCTCTCAGGAAGTATGATCACCTCTGGCATCAGAACTGGTTCCTGGAGCCCTGGAGGCTCTATCAAGCCTTCAAGGGCTTATTTTCTAACAGAAAAAGTGGACTATGGACCCTAACACCTATTCTACTAGGCAGAGTGCGCTGAGTGAGTGAGTGGCTTAAGAGATATGAACCTGCTTCTCAATGTTGCTAGGAGGGTCATTTGCTGTAATAGTCAAGCGTTTCTCCATAAAGGAGGCAAGCCTGGGATTGAACCCTGAAGAACAGCCTAGGGAGTGGGGAGGATGGCACCTTAGAGTAACCTGGAAAACCAAGGGAAGGGACCCCATGGATGCATCCAGACAGGAATAGGAACTGCCTTGCAGCAGAGAATACAGTAATAACTTGTAAAATTGCTATGCTGTTGGAGACTCCTAATATGCTAGAGAGGATTTTGCATATATTATCTCTTAATCACTATTCAACGTAGGCACAACCCCCACTTTATAGATAAATAAATGAAGTGAGGCGAGGATTTGCTCAAAGCTACACAGCTAGTTGGTGGGGAAACCAGAAACCAGACCTAAGTTTGTCTGGTTCCCTTCTAAGTGCAAACCTAAGGAAAATGTCAAAAAATATCTATTCCCAACCCCCCACCCCCCAAACAAACCAAGATGGACCCAGAACTGCCACTGTCCAACCTGTACAACATGGGCACCACCCATCACACACCTACTCCCAAGACTTTCCAAATCTGGTACAGACTCTTTACTGTTTCACTTAACTTGGCCTGCCATGTGTTCCACCCCACACATCCTCCCTCCCAGTTTCACCCATACCTTAATGATCTCCCCACCCCATTCCTCACTTTTCTTTAGCAGAAAGCCCGAGACATGTATGCTGAGGAGCGGAAGAGGCAGCAGCTGGAGAGGGACCAGGCTGCCGTGACAGAGCAGCTGCTGCGAGAGGGGCTTCAGGCCAGTGGGGACGCCCAGCTCCGACAGACATGCCTGCACAAACTCTCAGCCAGACGGGAAGAGCGGGTGCACAGTTTCCTGCAGGCCTTGGAACTCAAGCGGGCTGACTGGCTGGCACGTCTGGGCACTGCATCAGCCTGAGTGAGGCTGGCCACTTGCCACTTTGCCTGCCCCTGCCTTCAGGGCCCCACTCCCCTTTCTTTTTTTGGTGAAAGCACCTCCCTCCTGATGATGAATTGTGTTCCCTTTGCTTGGCAGTGGAGCCCCCAAGGCCAGGTCTGCTGGCCTTTGTGCTATCTGGGATAGTGTCCCTGAGGACAGTTGAGGGTGAGAGTCCCCCACGAAACTCACTTGTGGTCACCAGTAGGTTTGGAGAGCAGGGAGCCCCCAGCTCTTCAGCTGCCTGCTCCTTCCACCTTTACCATCACTGCCTATGCTCCTAGAAGCACTTCCTTTTTCCACCAGCATACCCTTCAACACACAGGACTGTGGGAGGAGGTCTCTCCCATACCTTATCCTTTCTCCACCCATCTTAGCCTTCTATCAAACTTTCACAAAAGATTTGGCTCCCACCGTGGATCTGCTGGTAAATAGCTAATAGGCAGCCGCTATTTGGGCAAGGAAGAAAGAGGTGGGAGAGACGGAAGGAAATTTGCCCATCTGCCGCTCCTCCCTCTTGGCTCTCCACCTGGGATTCGCTATTGAATTTTGCCACCCCCTTCCTGCCACACAGTACTGATTGCTCACTGAAAGGCTCAGCGCCCCCAATGGCGCGCAAAAGCCAGGCGGGTGATTACAATCCAATTACCTATTGTCGACTCAGCCCACACAAGCTTTACTCCTCCTCCAGGAGGGCATGGGGCCAGGCTCCACTCCCCATTGAGACTGGGCCCCCTCCATGGCTGCAGGATAACAGAAGGGCCTGCAGGCTCTTGTGCCTCTAATGCAGCCCTGGCCTCCTACCCTGTAACATCAGGACCAGGAGCACAGAAAAAAGCACTTCTCATCACCTGAACTCTGATTCCCATTTCCTCCGCCTCCTTAGTCTCAGAGGTGTCACTTAGCTTTTTGACCTGGTCCTCTGAGCATGTCCTGAGATGATTTCTTCTCAGTGTGGCAGAGTCCCAGCTCGTTCCAAGCCCTCTTCCATTTGTGAGGGTCAAGACTGCCCAGCAGGAAGAAGAGGGCCGAGTCAAGAGCTGTGCCCTTTCCCTTCCCTTTCCCTTTCCCTTTCCTGTCCAGGCCTCACTGTGGAGCTGCCGGGAGGATTAGTGCCTTGGAAACACCGTCTGCCTGGGCATCTCTGTGCTTCAGGTGCTCCAGAGCAGCAAGCACCAGCCAGTAATACCAAGCTAATGCCACTGTTTAGTCTTCCCATTTTACCTCCTGTAAGCTGTTGCCCCAGCACCTCCCTCTAGGGGACAACTAAGGGTCTGGTAAGCAGTGTGAAGGGTATATTCTTCAGAGCCCTAACTTTGCTACACCCTGGACCCCTCTTCCCCTCTTTGTGCCTGGATACCTGGCACAAGAGACACCTTGGCTCCCAGAATCAAGCATAATGCCACTCAGTGCGATTGAGAAGCCAATCAATGCACCCTTTGGCAAGCTCCACCCCCCACCTGGCACTCCCCACTACCAATCCCTGGCACAGGGTTCCTGGAGAGCAGGTGCTGTACATTTTCTAGCTTTACAATGGGGCTGTTGACAGCTCTAATTAGAGAGGCATGAATTATGCGGCTATAATGCAGAGCCCTACAATTAAGGCAGGAATGAGGGGCTGGAGGCAGCAAACGGAATCTGCCCTGTGAGTGGATGTTGAGTCCTGTCTCCCTGCCTTTCTGTGCCTGACTCTCCTTAATGTGATTGGGGTACAGCAGAGGTGATTAATGGAACTGGTATTTCCCTTTGGCCTGGGGGTCTGTATTCTTGGGAATGTGCATAGGGTGGAGTAAGGAAGAACTGCCCCAGGAGGCACTGTGGGTGTGGAAAGGAGAGGTGGCAGAGGGGCCACTGTAGCCCAGGAGCAGGAGCTGTGAAGTAGTCGATTTGAACTCACTGTGGTTGCTTTGCACTGGTATGATCTGTACAAACCAGCTTCAGTGTTTGCTTTGAGAAACCCGGTGGGACCTCTTTAAATGTCCTCTCACCTATGAGCCAAGCCCTAATTTGAGGCTATTTACCATGTTCTTGTGTTCTCCTGGGCCTCAAACAGAATTAAATATGTTTTCTTGGTTCTAAAACTTATTTGCTAACAGTGCAACCAGAAGAACATCCTGATTTGCTGCTGGAATTGCTTACCTTCCCTTAGGTGCACTTGGACCCCTGGTTTTGGGGTGGGGTGGGGTCACAGTGGATGAGTCCTTTTGCCTTCGCAACACCTGTTCCGCTACTTGTTTCCTAATCCCCGGGGCGCTCTCCTCCACCCTCCTTATCCTCGTACAAGTGAAAGGAAGCAGCCTAACGGTGTGGAAGGAGGGGTTTCGCCAGCTGCGTTTGGCAATGCCCAGGCTTGGTGGCCGCGTCGGGTGGGGGTAGCTGGGCTAGATGCCTCCGAAAAGGGCGGAGCTTAGGGGAGGGGAGTGCTGGTATCCCCTTCCTGGCGGCTACTCTCCATCTTTCTGTAACGAGGGCCCGAGGTCCAGGAATACAGAAACCCGACAGGCAGGGTGGAGGGTGGTCTTCGTTAGCATTTGGGGAGGCAGCTGAGCAACGGGTGCTGAAAGGACAGCTCCTACCTGCCCTGAAAAGCACCTCTGCACGTAAAGTCTCCCCTCGAATCCCGACACCACCTGGTGTGAACCGCTTTCCAGGTGAGGTGCACGAAAAGCCTGTTTGGAGTGATAGCTCGGAAGCATGCACGTCTGGCTGCGCCAAGCTGGCTCCACCGCTCTTTTCTCCACTTCAGCGTCAGCCTTGGCGCTGGAAACTGCAGCTGGTGACTCCAAGCGCGCGCTCCCTCCGCCTCCAGTGGAGAAGGGCGGTCCCGCCAGACCTCGCAAAACCTTCTTCTGGGGCCCCCAGCGGGAGCAGGAAGGAAAGCGGCTAAGATGCGCTCTGAGTGTTGCATGACTTGGAGGAGTGGGTAGCTCGGTTGCACAGGGTGGAAGGAACTTGGTAGTTTGCAAAACCCAGCTCTTGGCGGGAGCAGAAACCCAGAGACCTCCGACTCTGCACCCCCCTCCCCATTTCTAGCCTTTGAGGCGCGCCTCCCCCACTGCGCCCCCACCCCTCGGCGCGCCGCCGTCTCGCGCACCCTCCCCCCCGCATACCCCCCTCCTCACTCCCTCCAGAGGAGGTGAGTTTAAACCCCGCCCACGTGACCCCAGCTGGGCCAATGAGCAGCGACGGGAGGTGAAATCCGGTTCTAACCGGTCCGGGGCTCCCAGCGCTATAAAAACTTTATAAACCCCCCGGAGCCCGAGCAGTGTGAAGAGGCGAGAGCGACCCCTGGACCGACAAAAGCCCGTGCACCGCTGCATCCCCGCGTCCAGCGCCCACGTCCTACCGCCGTCGCCACCATGCCCAAGAGAAAGGTACGTGGCGCGAGGGCCCGAGGCACTGGGCCGCCACCGCATCTGCCGCCACCACCACTGCTGCCGCCACCGCTTCCCCAGCTTTGGGGCGCGAGGATCGGCTCTGGGCTGGAACAGGGTCAGCCACCAGCAAGTGCTCCAGGGGGTGGCGGGCGGCCTCAGGCTAACCTTGCGCGGCTCGGCTGCCCGCGGGCGCCAGAGGCCATATTGGAGGAGTGGCGGCCGCGGCGGGAGGAGCCATGTTGGCGGCTGTTTATCCCGCTCCCCTCGGGCTCCAAGCGCCCTCCCCGTGCCCCCTCCCCCACCGCGAGGCCCCCCTCCGCGCGAGCGGGCAATTCAAACCCGAAAGGGCGGGAAGGCGGCGCTCGCGGTTGGCGGGCAGGAGAACGCGCTGCCGCCAAAAAACCGCCGCCGTAAGGGGGCGGGGTAGCTTCCCGAGGGCGGCTCTTGTGCACTGTGGCCCTGCCTCCGCCTGCGCGCCGCGCGGCCCGGGGACTGGAAGCGGGATGCGCACGGGCCGCGGTGCGCCGCCCACGAGTCCCCCGGCTGCGCGCGCCTCGCCGCTCCCGCCCTCGACGGCTGCCATGGCAACGGCGCCGGGGCTCCGCCTCCGGAGGGGGTTTGTTTGCACCATCTGCAGCTGTTGCTTCTTCCTCGCCCGGCGGAGCGGGCGCGGGACTCTTTACCCGACCGCTGCAAGCAGTTTCTCCCAGCGCCTCGCTCCTGCTTATTCTGCGCTCCGCGGGGCTGCTTGGGGCCGACTCCCAGAGGACTGGGGCCCGGAACACCCATGCACTTTTCCGACTCGTTTTTGGATGGATTGAGATGGACAACTTAACGGTTTTATAGGCTTAGGAGCTGCGGATATTAAAGACCGACGATTTATACAAGTCCTAGAAAAGTTGCACGTATAACTAACCTTTTTAGGGATCTGTTAATGTAGGGAGTCGCTAAAAATAACCCAGAAGTTGCGATTTACTGGCTCTTTTGTCTTATAGGCTGAAGGGGATGCTAAAGGAGATAAAGCCAAGGTAAAAGACGAAGTAAGTCCTAGTGTCTCTTCTTTTGGGGTCTTATAAAACGTCGGGTTGATAAAGGCCCCAGGACTCTTAAAGGGTAAAAAGCAACCATAAGCTTTCTGAATTTATCTAAGTAAGTTCTGTTGACTTCCTATAGTCTGTATCTGCACCAAAAGTTTGGTTTATTTCTTTGGTTAATTTGGGTTTTTTTAAAGACTTAGTGGCTCAGCTGGTCTTTCTCTAACTTTGTCTCTTTTTTTGTAATAGCCACAGAGAAGATCTGCAAGGTTATCTGCTGTAAGTGAGCTCATAAATTTTCATACTTACCCCTGAAGCTAGCAATCTCTTTTATTTCCCATGAAATATGACTGATGGTTAGTTTTGAATGATCTGCTTTGCACTTCTGACTATTTGGGGCTGTTGGTTCTGAAATTCCAATCACGATGGCCAAAGTGGGATACTTGAGATGTTGAGTGGGTTTTTGAAGAATTCTAATGGGAAGATGGGCACTTTGAGAAGGAGGAGAAATTTCTGTCGGTGGTATTGTTTTTGTTTTTTTTGTGTTGGGAGGGAGTTGGGGTTTTTGTGGTTTTTTGTTTTTTTGTGGTTTTCTTTGGTTCAGTCTGCTAAAGTTCTCCTTTCTTTGCTCCAAAAAGAAACCTGCTCCTCCAAAGCCAGAGCCCAAGCCTAAAAAGGCCCCTGCAAAGGTGAGTGGGATTGAAAGACCAGGTTGCTGACAGGGAGTTTTGAAATAATGTCAAAGTTATTAGGACTTGAGCCTTAAAATAGCTTCAGAATTTGTATTTTTCACAGAGCATAATAGTGATTCTAATAGTTTTATTTATTTATTTTTTTTATAATATCTCTTATTTCTGATATTCATAATACTGGTTTCCTGAACAAGAGTTTTGTCATCTTTTTCCAGACAACTCTGCACTTTTGGAATTAAACACCCAGGTGTTTAAGCTGTTTATTCTTGCTCATATAATTATATTTAGATAAACTTTATCTATTGAAGATATAGCAAAGTATAGATAACTTGGCCTGATTTTGGTCAGTTGATTTCATAAATGGGTGAGGGTTATTTTTGCTTGTTTGTAGGGGTGTTTTTTTGTTTGTTTGTTTTGTTTTCTTATTTTATTTTTAATAATAAACAGTTCTACTTTGTACAGAAAGAACTTTGCAGACCATACCCTGGTTATAAGATGGAGGGGAAACAGCTCTTTTTTTTTTTTCCCCTCCCCCTTCCTTTTAGAAGGGAGAGAAGGTACCCAAAGGGAAAAAAGGGAAAGCTGATACTGGCAAGGATGGGAATAACCCTGCAGAAAATGGAGATGCCAAAACAGACCAGGTAAAGTTGTTACATTTCACATATTTTTAGGTGTGCTCATTCAATCATTTACTGATCCCAAAAACTTCTGTTGCCCCTGATGTGATACCCACTAAGGGCTACTAAATGTAGTCCAGTTTTCTTCATGTATGAAACCAATGAATGTGAGTTTTGGTCCAGGGTTGGTTTGTGGTTTTCCGTTAACTTAAATGTTGGATTCTGGGTGAGGTGTTGCTTGGTCCATTGTGAGGTAGCTGCAGCTAGAAGTATTCTGCCTTTGAGGCTTTCCCCTGCCTCCTCCAAGAATAGGAAGCAGAGAGTAACCTCAGTGCTTCTGATCTTGGAGTGCACTTCCCCAGTTACACACTAAGACCCAGAGAGAACGTGACTCGGCAAGGTTAACCAGCAAGTCGTTCTCAAAAGAAGTGTGAAGTCTTGGTATTATAAGTATCTAAAATCCAAACTTTGCCATGTTGAACGAAATAATGCTATAAAGGAATATGAAATGAAGACAGTTTGAAAATCTACATACTGCCTTTATCTGTCTTGTTTTTCTTTTAGGCACAGAAAGCTGAAGGTGCTGGAGATGCCAAGTGAAGTGTGTGCATTTTTGATAACTGTGTACTTCTGGTGACTGTACAGTTTGAAATACTATTTTTTATCAAGTTTTATAAAAATGCAGAATTTTGTTTTACTTTTTTTTTTAAAGCTATGTTGTTAGCACACAGAACACTTCATTGTTGTTTTTTGGGGAAGGGGCAAATGTCGCTAATAGAATGTCTCTGAAGCTGGGTTGATATGGAGGAAAACATCTTTCCCCTCTGATTTTGAGAGATTTCCTCTTTACCCCCAGGAGATGGGATTCCCTAATATTGACACACATTAGCCACCTTGGCACAAATGCCTTATATGGAAAAACTAAAATTCGTTTTTATGTCCTCTTCTCCCTCTCAGCCTTCAGCATAGACTTGGCTCCCTTAAACCTGTTGGGGCCTGACCCAAAAGAATTGGTTACCAGAATGTCGGGCAATTTGGACCTTCCAGTGATGCCCCTGAGATGGCATCTTACAAAAGAGCAGTGAGTCCTTGTTTAGGTTGTGGATCTTAAAACTGATGATTCTGCTGTTCTCATTTCATTTCCTGAAAGTCAGGGTCGGCTCGTGAAAAGTTGTCAAACAACATGCTAAATGTGAAATGTCAGCCCTCACTCTAAAACTTACCTTGTTCAGAGCATCAAATGAAGACTTCATTGGGTTTTATAGTGGCTGTCTGATTTTGGTAGTCCATTGAAGAAGGGAGTTTGAAAGTTGTATACTGTTACCGATTGTCTGCCCATGTCCTGCCTGAAATACCATGAATGTTTATGAAAAGTATCTTTAATAAAGCTGGATACAGTTTGGCTTGGAATGCTGCCTCTGATCTTTTCCCACAAGTTGGGGAGCCTAGTTTCTCCAAGTCTTAGGACAGGGTGCATTCTGTTCCCAACCACAGTATGAGGTATAGAGGTTCCATGTATGTTCAGACTGTATTTCATTGACTGATAGTCATTCTCCAAAACACACAGTGCTAGGTGGAGTTACGAAGGATTCCAGGAGCAGGTTGGTTGGTTGCAAGAGGCTGGGAACAGAGAAGTGTTTCCTCAGTTTGTTGTGCAGCATTCTCAAAAGTGTATTTTTATATAAACTAGATTTTTTGGTAGGACTGAGGCATTGGCCTGGTAGAAGGTGGGAAAGGCCCTTTCCACTTTGTGTTTACAAATAAGTATTGTGTTTCAATACAATTAGTTACAGATCCACCTATAGTCCTTGTGTCAAGAGAAAGTACCCCTGTCTACACAGTTGGTGACAAGATGTATAAAGCCAGTGACAAGACACTTTATTCTCTAAATTGGTTAAGTACGTGTCTTTCTGGCTCCCAAACAAGGGCCTTAATGGGGACTCTTCTAATTGCTTTAGTTTGGAGACCCTGCAGGGAACTGCTTTTCTCTAGTGAAATAGTAGGAAGTTATCTGTTAGAATATAGAACTTGTATTTTGTTGGTGCTTGCAATTTGTATTTGCTTTCATAGGCCACCTTTTGTTAGAGGGGAATAAGATAAATTGGAGAACTGTACAAAATGTCTTAGGTTGCCTTGTCTAACAGAAAGGTAGAGCCTGTCAGTTGAGCTCTTTCTTGATAAGTTCTTTTATCTCATCTCTGGTCTTAGGACAATTGTGTAATACAAGTGTTATACCCATTTTATAGATGAAGAAACTGGTTCAGAGATGAAACTTGTTCGAGGTTATGTATATATCTAGGATTCAGGCTCCCTGCTTCACTAGACAAATCATTTCTGTTTTAGAGATGCCTTCTGAATAAAATGTCATTTGTCTATTAAGGCAATTTCTAACCAGTTACCTTCATTATTGCTGAAATAGTTACAGATTGTAAGTTCTTAATTTTTATTCAGGGAGAGGCATCATCTTCCAGAGTTGTAACCAGTATACCTGTCTTAGATTAGTTAGGGGTACAGATAACTTATGTGATATTTGAGCAGAATTTGGGAAAGCCACAGTTGAGATTACTATATTAATATTTGTGTTCAGATTCATTATTCGTGAGCCATGGACTGCTAGGAGCTCTGCCACATGCTCTTTAATCTTCAATTCTGTTCTTTGAGGTACAGGTGTTACCCCCATTTAACGATTGAGAAAAAGGCTCAGAGATGTGAAGTGACTGGCCAAGATTACACTCACTAGTAGTAACCTGTTTTTATTTCTGTTTACTGGCTCTCTTCCTGATACCAAAAATTAGGATGAATGAGGTGAAATTGAGTTTTTTTCCCCCTCCCTGGATATGTATTGATTTCATTGGCTTTGAACCATGAAAGTGCCTGGGCTTAAGAACCAGGAACCCAGACATCAAAGTGTGGTCAAGACCATGCTTCAGACAGCCCTAATAGCACATTGTTTGGTGCCAACCTGTCCTGACCAGCGGGGCAGATGAAGTCTCTAGTGGACAAACGGGAAGGTGGACTCTCTCACTCCTTAGGCCCGTCTGCAAGCCCTTTCTCTGATCTCAGGGGAAGAGTCACCTGTATCCTGCACTAGGATGCTTTGGGCTGTTAAGTTAAAAAAAACTATAATAAAATCAAAATGGCTTAAACAGTAGGAGGGTTTATCTCCTAAGATGAGAAGCTCCAAGGACCCTGGTGGCTCTCATGCAGCCACCTCAACCCCAACCTAGTCAGCTGCTCTAGCATCACAGTTTGACACACCAACATCCAGAGGAAGAAGGACTTTTTTGTGGTTTCTCTTATTTAAAAATACATGGATATTTCCCAGAAGCCACTTGGCAGCCTGAGATTCGCTGGGCAGAACTGGGTCCCCTGCCTACTCCTAAATCAGTCTTGGCAGGTCACATTTCTCTATTATAAAATTAGATACCCTAAGCACTCCCTATACTTCTTAAAAATTTAAGATTTAATTCATGTACTGTAAAATTCACCATTTTAAGTGTACAGTTCAGTATTTTTAGTATAGTCACAAGGTGTGTGTTGAGTAACTGTCAAATTCCAGAATATTTTCATTACCCCCAGGAGGAACCCCATGCCCAGTAGCAGTCTCTCCCAATTCCCACTCTCCTAATTTTCCTTCTGTTTCTGTGGATTGCCCTGTTCTAGACATTTCATCTTAATGGAATCATACTATATGTGGTCTTTTTTGACTGATTTCTTTCACTTAGTGTAATATTTCCAAGGTTCATGCTTGTTATAGCATATGCTTTATGCCTGTTTATTGCCAAATAATATTCCATTGAATTGATACATCCCACATTTTGTCAGTTTAGTTCATGAACCTTTAGGTTGTTTACACTTTATGGCTGGTAGGAATAATGCTGCTGTGAACATCATGTACAAGTTTTTATGTGGACATATATTTCAGTTCTCTTGGGTATATACTTAGGAGTAGAATCACTGGGTCAGATTGTTGTCCATAGTGACTGCACTGTTTTACATTATCACCAACAGTGTATGAGGGTTCTAATTTTTCTGAATCTTTGTCAACACTTATTTTCCCATTTTATTATAGCCATCTCAGTGGCTGTGAAGTAATATTTTGTTGTGATTTCCATTTGCATTTCCCTGATGACTGATGATGTTGATCATCATATGCTTATTGGCCATTTATGTATCTTTGAAGAAATGTCTATTCAGATCCATTGCCTATTTTCTAAATGGATTGTCTTTTTATTGAGTTGTAAGAGTTCTTTAGGTATTCTGGATACCTGTCCTTTATCAAATAATGGTTTGCAAATATTTTCTCCTATTCTGTGGGTTGTCTTCACTTGATTGTGGCCTTTGATGCCCATTTTTATTTTGATGAAGTCTACTTTGGTTGCTTGTACTTTTGGTGTCACACCTGAGAAACCATTGCCTAACCAGAGCCACAGAGATTTACTTTTAAGATTGATCCTTTGGGGGGGGGCAGGGGGGAAGGGGATCCATTTTTTAGTTAATTTTTGTTAAGTGTGAGGTAAGGGCTTCTAGCTTCCAAGCTAGTGTTCGTCTAGTTCTTTGCTTTCTGATGACTCAGGCCCCTTTGGGATGCCCTCTACAGTTTCTCCCTGTGCCGCCACCTCCCTGCTGTCTGTATGCGGTTGGCTCCCACATCTTCATCTCCCGCCCACAGCTCTCTGAGGTCAGTATTTCCACCAAATATTGTGGGCATTCCCACCCACATGTAACGCAGACAGCCAAATTCAGCACAACCAAAATGGTACCTTGCTCTTCTCAAACCCACCTCTCCTGCCTTCTCCAGATCTAGTGAAAGCAGCACACTCACTCCATCCAGCAAGCAAGAAATCTACTAGTCATCCCAGGCTTCTCCCACCCTCCCACCATTGCACACATCCAGTGAGTCCCTACATCATGGTGACTTTTGAAAAAATTCATCATGGGAAATTTCAAATGTATACAAAAGTAGAATAATAGTCAACTCCCATGCATCCACACAGCTTCAGTAACTATCAGCTTATGGCCAATTTTGTTTAATTCATACCACTGTCTCCTTCTCCCCCTCACCATTATCTGACATATTCCATACATAAATATTTCAGTATATATCTCTGAGGGATATAGGCTTTTTTTAAACATAATTTTGTATGATAATGTGGTTAATATTAATTCCATAATATTTAATACCCAAGTTTTTACATTTCTGTTGCCTCATAAGTGATTTTTTTTTATTTTTTAATTCAGTTTTATTGAGATATATTCACATACCATACGATCATCCATGGTGTAGAATCAGCTGTTCACAGTACCATCATATAATTGTGCATTCATCACCCCAATCTGTTTTTGAACATTTTCCTTATACCAGAAAGAATAAGAATAAAAAAGAACACCCAAATCATCCCTCCCATCCCACCCTATTTTTTGTTTAGTTTTTGTCCCCATTTTTCTACTCATCCATCCATACACTGGATAAAGGATTGCGATCCACAAGGTTTTCACAGTCACACTGTCGCCCCTTGTAATCGACATTGCTACACAATCATCTTCGAGAGTCATTGCTTCTGGGTTGGAGTTTGGTAGTTTCAGGTATTTACTTCTAGCTATTCCAATACATTAAAACCTAAAAGTGTGTAAGAATGTCCACCAGAGTGACCTCTCAACTCCATTTGAAATCTCTGAGCACACTGAAGCATCCCCCTTTTGGTCAAGAAGATGTTCTCAATTCCATGATGCCGGGTCCAGATTCATCCCCTGGGGTCACATCCTGCGTTGCCAGGGAGATTTATACCCCTGGAAGTCAGGTCCCACGTAGGGGGGAAGACAGTGAGGTCACCTGCCAAGGTGGCTTAGAGAGAGACGGCCTCATCTAAGCAACAAAGTCACTCGGGGAGACTCTTAGGCACAATTGTAAGCAGGCTTAGCCTCTCCTTTGCAGTAACAAGTTCATAGGGGTAAGCCCCAAGACAGGGCTCAGCATGTCAAGCTGTCAGTTCCCAATGTCTGTGAGAACATGAGTAACAATCCAGGTGAGGAAGTCCAACATCGCATCCTCTCCCAGCTCATCGGGGGGGCACCAAATATATATTTTTATTCTCCACCCAAATTACTTTGGGATGTGTTGCTATTTCACTCTAATCTATACAGACCTACCACATCTCACTTCCTATTCAAAGTTCTATGTAATTGTGGTGTTTGAACAAACTGACTGTAGAAGTTATATTGTTTAGAAAATATAGATCCTACACCAAATAAACATTTCTTCCCTTGGTCTCACATGGAAATTGAAGTTTTAACACACGAGTTTCAACCTTTACCCTTTGGCCCGATTTGCCATAGTCTTAACCAGATCTGCTTCATTCATATCTGTAATTGAGGTCTGGGCTCTTTTTCAGTTTTTTTTTCCTTAACAGTTGCTGTATGCGTTAATACTGACATTTATATCTGCCGAGCTCTAGCTCTGAGTTTCAGGTGTCACAGAGATACCTAATGTTCCAGAGACCAATCAAGTTTTACACTAAGGAATCAGCATCTCAGAGTTTGGAGATAGCCATTACAGTTCAGGAATAGATTTGAGCTTACAATCTAGGGACCATTACAATAATCGTTCCCCTGATAAGCTGTGCTCTAAGATTCTATTCTGAGTTTACACATTGTAGTTAGTCCATATTGGTGAGGCATTATAGTGCTTGCCTTTGTTTCTGGCATACTTCACTCAAAATGCTGTCTACAGGATCCATTCACCTTGCATGTCTCACAACTTCACTCCTCGTAGTTGCTCAATATTCCATTGTATGCATACACCACAGTTCACCATTCTGTTCCTCAGACTATGTACCCTTAGGCTACCTCCACCCATTACAAATCATGCATACTGCCTCCATGAACACCAGTGTGCAAATGTCCATCCATGCCTGTGCTCTCAGATCTTCTAAGTACATACCCCATAATGAGTTGGCAGGACCTTATGGCCCCCACGTACTTAGCTTCTTGTGGAACACCACCACACTGACCTCCAGAAAGGCTACACCACTCTGCCTCATCAACAGTAAATAGGTACATCCCTCTGTCCATGTTTTCTCCAGCACTTTAACCCCTATTTATATTTTTTCCTACAATTTTATAGAGATATATTCACATAACATACAACTATCCACAGTGCACAGTCAGTTGTTCCTGGTATCATATAGTTGTACATTTATCACCACAGTCAGCACTTGAACATATTACTATGAAAAAGGTTTTTCTCTTTTTTGGTGAATAATAAAAAAAATAATAAAAAGAGAAAGTGTCATACAATACAATATATTAATAAGGACAGAAAACACCACCACTACCACAAAACCAATTAAAAAAAAAAAAAAGGAATTTGAACCAGAATTCAAATAAGATACACACATGGCAATTGATAGGTACCTTCATCTCTGTTACCCACTGTCTAGGTTTTGCTGATTGCAAAATAAAAAAGGACAGGTTTTTCTATCCTTTATATCTAGTAAGTGGATCTAGAGGTGAGATTGGATTCAGATTTTGTGGCAAGAAAACCACATAGATGGTATGTTCCTCCCTCAGGAGGCATATCATGTCTCTGATCTTGCAGCCATTGAAGCTCAGTGTCTGGATCCATTAATTCTTGAAGGGTTGTAAAATGGTGTTGCTCTAACTCTACCATTCCTTCCTAGAATACCTGGACTATTTCTACAAATAGAAACTAACTCGTCTGCTATTTGGTTATCCTGAGTTACAGTTCATATTAGAAAAAGAAAAATACCCAAATTTCCTTTGTTGGCCTGTTTTCAAAGTAATGAGTTGGTTTGCTATCATCTCCCAAAGGTGACCAATGAGTGTTTTTATGATCACAGAATTAAACATTTTATGTTTCAGTTCATTGCAGTTGTTAAACTTACTGATGTTCAAATTATCCAGTTTTTAGCCAGTGGGGGCCTCTTCAGGTTGGCTCCTGAGTCCTTTTGATACAACCCTTCCACTATTTGATGATTTCCTTGCTATCTGGCGTGACAGGATGTTTCAGGCTTACCTTGTACATTTCCTGCTCCAAACCTGAAATCAGCTGTTCCTAAAAAAAACAAAAACAAAAAACCTTGGTTCCTTTAGTTGTGACTGGTATTTTAAGACCAAAATCTAGGCTCTAGAGTGCCTATTGCTACTGTTGGTCATTGTTGCTAGACCTTTTTCCAAAAGGAAAAGTGTCCTAAAGCCAGGACACTTGCTTTCTTTTTAAGATAAAATACTTCTGCTGATACTTTCAATTTAAATTCAAGACTTCAGAGTTTTCTCGTAACTTTTCTGCCTTGCATTTTTATATCCTTTGTCAACACTCAGAACCCGAGGTCTCAACAACACCCTGTATTACGAATTTAAAATATCACGTAATATCAATTGCTTTACTGCGGGATACTGATTATGTGCTTCAACTTGGCGGGCCTGGGCCAGGGGACCTGATCAGCCCCTGGGGAGGGTGGTGGGCACGGGCGACAGCGCCCTCCACAGCCCCCCAGGCCTGGGAAAGTGAGGCCGGAGGCAGGCCCCATTTCCTCACCCAAAATACCACCGTTAGGGGAAGCTTGCCGGAGGGAATCGCCTTTTCCCCACCCCCTTATCTTGCCCGTACACTCCCCGTTGCCAGAGCAACTCCCGCCACCACCAGTGTGCATACACTGTTGCCAGACACCGTTGCCAGAGCAACTCCCGCCCCTTTTCAAACTACCTCCGCGCCCTCTTAGAACCAATCCTAACCTCCGCACCCTCTCAGAACCAATCCTAGCCTTTATCCCCTCAGCATTGGCTTGTAACAACCCCCGCCCTCTATGCCAGCCTATATAACCTGTGCTCACCCCTAATAAACTCTCTTGGCTTCTTCACCCTCAAAAAACCGTGTCCTGCCTGTTCCTTCTCGCCGCCCTCCACACCTTGCACGCCTCCGCCGGGGACCGGGCCCAGTCCCCCGCCTCGCCTTCGCCTCCGGGAAAGAGCCCCCGCCGCCGGTACCCTCCAAGCAACACCGAGAGCCGAGGGTTCAGCAACCGGCCGCCCCCCGCCCCAGACAAATCAACTGCGACCGCACTTTACCTCATTACACAACAGTCTCAGAATAACAATACTATCAAAAGTGATTACAGAAAGCAGTTTTGTTTGCAAAAAGGTTTTGTTTGTAGATTATCCACTAAGTATGTAAAGTCACTTTATTGTATTTTAAAGTCACATTAACAACTATTTGTGGCTCTGCTATTGACTGACTACTTAGGTAAACTTCATTTAATTTCCATTTAAGTGTAAGCTGATAAATGTATGTTGGTTTCCCCTTTTCTTAGGGAAAGATAGCATACATTTCTCCACCTTGCTTTTGCACTTAATATATTCTGGAGTTAACTCCTTATTAGTATAGAGAGACCCAGATTAGTATAGAGAAATCAGTCCTTTTTATAGCAGCATAAAATGATGGATGTTTGGCCTTGATTCTGTCATATTTTGTTTTATTTATATGTATTCCTAGTCTTAATATATATAATCTTTCATGTGTTGTCTATTTTATTTTATTTTTTTAGTTTGTTTTAGTTGTGTTTGTTTTGGGTATTTAGGAAGGTCTGTGTTTTTGTTCAGTAGTTACCTATATTATAAAAATATAAATTTGATAAAATATATTTGGTAGTAAGTCAGTCCCCTCCAACCTCAGAGACTTCCTTGACCCTTACCTCTTTTTCACTTTTTCTACCAGTCACCTCCTCTCTTTAATCTTCACTTCCCTCTTACTCAGCTTAGATTCCATGGTTCACCTAAAGCCACTCCTTGCAAACATGCTCAACTCCCTTCTCTTTCCATTACACTCACCTGGCACTTAGCCTGCACCCAAATAACTGAACATTGCAGGAAAACTTCACACCACCTTGCTAAATGGACTTGCTTCCTAGCTATGACCATAGATTTCAAATGGGTCTTCAACACTGCCAGACCCTCCTGTAACATTTCCCTGAAATATCTTTCTTCTCTCTGGGGTAACATTTCACACATTCCCCCGGCCTCCATCCCCAACACCCTATTCCCAGCTCTGCTCTCATCCATGACTTCCCCTCATGCTTCACAGTGATAGTAGATGCACTCAGAAAGGAGCTACCTCATCCTCCCCCCTCCTCCTCTACTACCCACCTGCAGTGTAGTGCACATACCCTGCATCCCTTCCTGTTACAATGGGGACACCCCTTCTCTACGGGCAGACCTTCAATTTGTGATCTGGATCCATCCCTCTCAGTTCCCCAGGGACTTAATGGTGTAAATGTCCCTTTCTCCTCCCCTGGATTGTTCCCACCTGCAAACACACCAGGCCTTGAAAGCATCCGTCCTTGGCCTCTTCAGTCACCACCCCATTTCTCTGCTCCCCTTTACAGCAAAACTTGAAAAAGTTGTATTCACCACCACCACCACCACCCCATTCTCTCAACCCACTCCAATGAGACTTTTGTCCCCACTACTTATCAAACATGCCACCAGTCGCATCAGTCTTGCCAGAGTCAAAAATTCTGCCTCATCTGCCTTCCCTTTTCAACCTGCCTCTTTCCTTAAGCATACACAACAAGTATTCTGACATTAAATCTCATCTCTATTGATGACAACTCCAACTCATCTCTCCAGCCAGATCCTCTCTCCCAGCTCTAGACTGATACCACTTAGATGTTTGAATAGACTTCTCCAACCTGACGTGTCTTCTTCTCCCAAAGCAAAGTCCCCTCAAGCTTTCCCCATCTCTCTAAATGGAACCATCATCCACTGAAACCTCTCCCTCTCCTTCTCCCTCACACTACCTGCCCAATCCAGCAATAAATGCTATTGGCTTTACTTCCAAAATGTATTTTGAACCCAGACAGTTATCACCATCTTCCCTGCATAACCTGTAGCAGATACAAGCTGTCTGTGTTATCTCAAGTCCCATTATGTCCCTTATTTGGTACCCCACTTGTGCCAGGTAAACCCTCCACTTTTGGGCTTGCATGAAACACCACTTCTAGGGACATGGGATCTGGCTTCCTGAAAGGCAGCCAAATGGCTGGGCGATTTGTTCTAGACTGTGAAGGAGTTCTCCCTATGAAAGGGAGGAAACTGTACTGATAAATAATGTCTCTCCATGATCTCCAAGGTAGTTCCTCCTTGTAGCCAACTTGTCCCAGAAAATCTCTTGTGCCAATCAAATATACCTGCTGAGTGACTTGCTGTGTCTCTGTTGGGAGGCAGTAGCCGGCGCATAATGCATCACATCTCCTTGCATCAGATCTTCTCTTCCCTCTCCCTCTCACTCTCATCACCCTGGGTTTGCATCTCCCAAATGAAGTATTAGCACTTGAATCCTTCCCTCAGTGTCTCTTTTCTAGAGATCCAGGCTAGGACACAACCCAGTCCAAGCCATCATTCTGTCTCTGGACCAAGGCCCGTGCATCATACCTGTGAACTTGTTAGGAATGCAGTTCTTGCATTTGTGTTTTAAAAGCAAGAATTTGTGTTTCAAAAACCCCAGACGTACGAAATCAGAATCCCTAGAAGTGGGATCCAGGAATCTGTTTCAAAAAGCTGTTCAGGTGATTCTTCCTCTAAAGCTTGAGAAAGATTTTCTTGGGGGTGGGGGGTGGGGCAGGGGGAGTTTCTAGAGGAAAAGGGCTTATTGCTGCTTCCCCCCTAACTTCCTGTTTAAGATGTTGCATGAAAATGTGAAGCTTGGAGCTTGAAGCTTGCAGCTTGTGGCTATAAAGAAAAATGTTCCCAATACATTGAGGACAGGAGAGTGTTAGATCCCAGAAAGAAAGGAACTAACATGTAGAAGGAGTTTCTAACCCAGAGGCCCCCACAGGTTATCTCACAGAAAACAGGCGCCCCATAAACTAAAGAATGAAGGCTGTTTAAGGCTGTCCCCGCCACAGTGGTGCCCCAACCCCAAAAGGTGGGTAAAAGCAAGGTCAGGTACATCCAAAAAGATGAACAACTGAAAAGGCCTACTCTCCCTAGATAGATAACACAGCTGCTTTCCTGAGAAGAATAATGGGCTAGAATCCTAACAACCTGTCAGCCTAGAAGTTGACAGACACCCACCCAGTCGAGGCCCAGAACACACTCGGCAGAACCCTTCCCCCCCAACACCCAACGTGGGTTTTTCCTTTAAAAAATGCTGCTCTCAGAAAGAGGGCCGGAGCCATTTTTCCTTTCTTTTCTGATGGCTCCCACCTGCTTTTTCTGCTTTCTTCCTTTAGTAAACCTTAAACTCTCTACTTAAACCATGACTCGCTGCGTTTGTGTGGATTCTTGAATGGCTCTGAACCTAACAGCAGAAAGAGGAGCCTAGGATCTCATGGCTGCCAAGGCAACTCTAGAGCTACCAACCTCCAGATGCTAGTTATGTGACATAATGAAATGTCTTTATTGCTTTTGTCAGGTGTTGCGTTACTTCCAGCTGAAAAGTCAGTTGTAACTGATTCAATTCACTTTGATTTAATCCTCACACCAACCTGAGGAAGTGGGAGTTAGTCCCTCCATTTTACAGGTGGAAACAATGAGTGTGAGAGGTGAGAGGCCTCTCAAGGTCACACGTGCTGTGAGCATCAGCCCAGGCCAGGCCCGGCCGGCTCCAGACTAGGTGTTCAGGTAGTACCTGATGGGGAATGAATGACTGGGCCTTGGAAACCTGAGGGTAACTGTCCAAACCTGGACAGGTTCTAGACAAGAAGGCTGAGGCAGAGTTTGACTGACCATAGCAGAAATACCCCCTTCATTTCCCCCAAAAAGTGCAGGGGATAGAGAATGGTTTTTTCACTTCTTCAGAAGCTTTGTTATCCACAGGGCTGGAGGGAGAACTGAACAGGAGGGACTCATCTTAAATTGCCCACGAAGAATTCTAGGTTGAACACCAGAAAAATGGTGACTGTTAAAACCAAAAAGAACCCAAAGAATCATCTGCCACTCTTCCGTGATGCAGACAGGGAATGCCAACAACTCTGCACCCCTTCTGAGCTCTCACTGTGAGTCTGAGCAATCTTATGTCTGAATCTCACAACTACTGACTAACATCATTGTCCCTGTTTTACAGGTGGGAGAGTTGTACCTAGAGTAAGTCACTTGCCCAAGGTCACAGAGTTGGTAAGCAACTAAGCCTAACTTAAATTCAGGCAGTTTGAGCCTGAAGTCTGCGCTAGAAACCTCTAAACCTTCACACCATACAGAGTCCCTAGCACATGCCCTGAGCCACACAGCTCACTGATGGCAGAGTGGAGACTAGAATCCTCACCTGCCTCCTACATGGGTCTGACTTCCATGACCTTGAGGATATAACTGTATGTCCCAGCCCTTAAGGCCACCAGCTGCTGCCCCATCCCTCACCGCTTTCCACCATTGCACCTTTGGCTCCCATGCTGGTGCCACTGCCCCAGGGAAGTTTCCAGTCTCTTCCTGCCCTGTTTATAACAGAAAATAACCACATCCCCTCCCAACTCCTTCACCAGGGATGGAGGATTTAGCTGAACAAAGACTAGTTCTTGGAATGCTTTTATTCTTACCAAGATCTCTTTGTGCTAAGTGTATGACATAGCATTATCTCATTTAACCCTTAGAACAATATTTTAGAGAAAAGAACACAGAGACCCAGAAAGGCTAGCTTGCTGCCATACAGTTAATGGTAAAGCTGGAATCTGACCCAGGTTTGGGCCGACTCCTGACCGCTGTGCCCTAAGAAGTCGGTGTCCTCAGTGCCCTGTGCTGCACAACACACACACGCCCCTGGTGGCCCCTGTGTTCCAAGCACAGCCCCAGAATCGAGCTCCGACAGATCTAAGCAAGGGCTCCATTTTCCACCAGGGCACTTCGGGCACAGGGGCCAAGACCATGGGCCCTGAAATCTTTTTGGCTACTCTGGACTTGGGACAAAATGGTGGGGCCCAGCCTGTCAGAACCTGCGCTACAGAAGGCCAGTGCAAGGTCAGACATATCTCCAGAATCTCAGCGGCAACTGAGGAGAGAGTGGTTGCTTTTGGGCAACGAGGTTAACAATGTATTTTATTTCTCATTCCTATCTTAACTGCCCATATGGTCTAAGTTTTCCACAATAGCCATGTGTTCCTTAGGTGGTGGGAGGGGCGTCAGTGCATTTTCCTTCTGGATATGAAAGTATTACCAGATCATTTGTAAAACAATTCACACAATACAGACATCAGCAAAAGTGAAATTCCCCTTTGCCTCTGCAAACCAACTCTCCTCCCAGAAGCAACCACCACCTTTATGTTATGGACCCTTCCAGGCCTTTTTCTGTGCCTTTACAAACACACAGAAGCAGCCCATATGTCTTCTGAAGTCCCCTTTGCCTCTCAAGACATAGCTGAGATAGCAAGATTGGCTCAAACCTCCATCTCCATAAACAGTGGAAGTCCGGAGTTGCCCCCAGATTTCTTTGAGTCCCAAGATAGGTAGGGTGGGGGCCTGACGTGCCCACAGTCTTCTCTGCCTCCAGACTCTCGGTTCTGCCTTGGTCTTTCTCTTCTCTGACCCAGACAAGAAACAGCCTTCCTGGATTCCACCCTAAAACCCAGGCCCACCGATTATTGGTGAGTCAAGAAGACCAGTGAGGGTTCGGGGGGTCCCTTGGAGTTGTTCACATTGTACCTCACATAGCAAACAATTTTAAGTGGCATCTTTGTGACCAACTTCAAAGTCCATTCTGCCATCGCTTGTCCCTGAGACCATGGTCCCTGACCATTTACCCATGCAGCTGCTCCATATTGTTCTCCCTCTCCTCCCTGCCCCTTAGCTCTCCCATCTTTCCATCCTTCCCTGACGCAGGAAATGCAAATTCCCCTCCCTCCTTTACTGGAGCCATTCAGTTCCCCCAGATCCTCTATCAGACTCCTCAGGGAGGTCACACAAAGGCTTCCTTTGCCCTGGGCCCACCTCCTTAGCAGGCAGTTGTGGTTGTCCGTTTCATTTTTTTCCTGCTGCTTGCATGGATTGGGGGTTGAAGTTCTCACAGAGCAAGGAGGCCTCTGCTTACATCTGGGTTATATATTTAACATATATAAATAGTTTTGAGGTGGGGTGTTTCTTTGCACAAGTGAAATCATATTGTATACAGTGTTTGGTGGCTTGCTTGTTTCAGTTAACCTAAGGCAAAGACATCTTTCCACACAGTCAATAATAGCTGAACTTTATTGTGAACTTCACTTGTGCCAGTCACTTTACATCTATACTGTCCAATTTGGTAGCTACTGGGCCCTTAAATGTGGCTAGTGTGACTGAGGAATTAAATTTTTAATTAATTTAGATTAATTTTATCTATTTTTAATTAGCATAGATCTAGAAACAGAAGCAGTGTAAAATATTTTTCTGTTAAATACAACTTGATTTCTTTGGGTAGGACTACTGTTCCAGTTTGCTAATGCTGCCGTTATGCAAAATACCAGAAATGAATTGGCTTTTATAAAGGGGATTTATTATCACAAATTTACAGTTCTGTGGCCATAAAAGTGTCCAAACTAAGGCATCAACAAGAGGATACCGTCACTGAAGAATGGTCGATGGCATCTGGATCTCCTCTGTCAGGTGGGAAGGCACGTGGCTGGCGTCTGCTGGTCCTTTGCTCTCCCAGGTTGTGTTTCAAAATGGCTTTCTCCAAAATGTCTTTTTCAGCTGTTCTGTCCACAACTCCAAGCATCTCTAAGCATCAGCTCCCACGTGTCTCTCCAATTCTCTCTCAGCTGCTCTTGGGGCATTTTGTCCTCTGTTGGCTTCCCCGGGGCAAACTCTGGGCTAGCATCTCAAAAGCGTCAGCAAACATCTGGGTCTGCTCCTTTTAAAGAACTCCAATAAACTAATTAAGACCTATCCTGAATAGGTGGGGTCAAATCTCCATGGAAAGAATCAATCAATTGGTCGCACTTTAATAAAAAAGATTAATCAATCTGCCCCCACAAGACTGCATTAAAGAATATGGCTTTTGCGGGGACATAATATATCCATACTGGCACAACTACATTTCATTTTAACCATTGCATGGTATAAGATATTGTTGCATAGCTGTGCAGTAAATTGAATGTCCCATAGGTATACAATCCATATCAAATTTCAAAGAAAGGAAAATATTCCTATTTTATATTGATTACATGTTGCAATGACAATAATTTGAATGCTGTAACAAATCACCACATATTGGTGGCTTAAAACAAAAATTTATTCTCTCACAGTTCTGGAGGCTAGAAATGTGAAGTCAAGGTGTCGGTAGGTGGCAGAGTACAAGATCAACACCCAAAAATCAGTAGTGTTTCTATATTCTAGTAATGAGCAATCTGAGGAGGAAATCAAGAAAAAAAATTCCATTTTCGATAGCAACTAAAAGAATCAAATATCTAGGAATAAATCTAACCAAGGATGTGAAGGACTTGTACACAGAAAACTACAAACTTGCCAAAAGAAATCAAAGAAGACCTAAATAAATGGAAGGACTTGCCGTATTCATAGACTGAATAACTAAATATAAGATGTCAATTCTACCCAAAATGATGACAGATTCAGTGCAATCCCAGTCAAAATTCCAACAGCCTACTTTGCAGAAATGGAAAAGCCAATTATCAAATTTATTTGGATGGGCAAAGGGCCCTGAATAGCCAAAAACATCTTGAAAAAGAAGAATGAATTTGGAGGACTCACACTTCCTGACTGAATTTAAAGCTACAGTGGTCAAAACAGTGTGGTACTGACACAAGGATAGTTATAATGACCAAAGGAATCTAATTGAGAGTTCAGAAATAGATCCTCACATCTATGGCCAACTGATTTTTGACAAGGCTACCAAGTCCACTCAATTGGGAAAGAACTGTCTCTTCAACAAATAGTGCTTGGAGAAATGGATATCATATCCAAAAGAATGAAAGAGGACCCCTACCTCACACCTTGTACAAAACTCAAAATGAATCAAAGACCTAAATATAAGAACCAGGACCATAAAACTCCCGAGGGAAAATATAGGGAAACTTCTTCAAGACCTTGTAGTAGGCAGTGGTTTATTAGACTTTAGCACAAGCAACAAAAGAAAAAAATAGATAAATGGGAAGTCCTCAGAATTGAATAACTTCTGTGCTTTCAAAGGACTTTATCAAGAAAGTGAAAAGACAACCTATGTAATGGGAGAAAAATATGTGGAAACCACATATCTGGTAAAGGCTTAATACCCAGAATATATAAAGAATTCTTTAACTTAACAACAGAAAAGACAAACAACCCAATTGGAAAAGGGGCAAAAGACCAAATAGACATTTTTCCAAAGAGGAAATACAAATGGCCAAAAGGCACATGAGAAGATGCTCAGCATCATTAGCTGTTAAGGAAATGTAAATCAAAACCACAATGAGGTATTATTTCACACCTACTACAATGGCCACTATTAAAAAAACAGAAAGCTACAAGTGTTGGAGAGGATGTGGAGAAATAGGAACACTCATTTACTGCTGATAGGAATGTAAAATGGTACAGCCACTGTGGAAGACAGTTTGGCAGTTCCTCAGGAAGTTAAGTATAAACCATATGACCCAGCAATCCCACTGCTAGATACATACCCAGAAGAATTGAAAGCAGGGACTTGAACACATATTTGCACACTGATGTTGATAGCAGCATTATTCACAGTTGCCAAAAGGTGTAAATAACCCAAGTGTCCATCAACTAATGAATGGATAAACAAATTGTGGTATATACATACAACAGAATATTATTCAGTCTTAAAATGGAATGAAGTCTTCAGGCATGTGACAACATGGATGAACCTAGAGGACATTATGTTGAGTGAAATAAGCCAGACACAAAAGGACAAATACTGTACGATCTCTTTGATATTAACTAGTTATAATAAGTAAACTCATAGAGTTAGAAACTAGAATAGAGGGTTAAAGAATGGGGAGTTGATGCTTACTTTGCAAAGAATTTCTGTTTAGGTTGATGGTAAAGATTTGAAAATGGATGGTGATTATGGTAGCACATTATTGAGAGTGTAATTGACAACACTGAATTATATAGGTGAATGTAGTTAAAAGGGGAAACTTTAGGTCATATATGTTACTAGAATAAAAATTAAAAGATAAAACATAGGACTGCGTAACACGGTGAACCCTATTGTAGATGATGGACTATAGTTTATAGTAGAAGAATGTTCTTTCATGAATCATAACAAATATATGACACTAATACAAGGTGTTAATAATGGAGGAATATGGAAAAAAATACACCTAATGTAAATTATGGACAATAGTTAATAGTACTATTTTAATAATTTTTCATCAATTGTAACAAAGGAACCTACAGTTAAAAAAATCAATAGAATTATAAAAAAGTGCTATCATCAATCACATAACAAATGTTCCACACCATTGTAAGGTGTTGGTGGTGGGATGGTGTATGGGAATTTTGTATTTTATGCATGATTGGATGATTGATCTGTTAACACAAAACTCCTGTAAAAAAAAAAAAAAAAGATGTCAGCAAGGACATGCTCCCTCCAAAGGCTCCAGGGAAGAATCCTTTCTTGCCTCTTCCTAACTTCTGGTGGGGGTTAGCATCCCCTGGTGCTCCATGGCTTGTTGCTGCATCACTCCAATCTCTGCCTCCGTCTTCACATGGCCTTCTTCCCTGGGTGTCTGCCTCTCTCCAAATCTCCCTCTCCTTATAAAGACACTAGTGGTTGGATTTAGGATCCACTGTAATCCAGTATGACCTCATCTCAAATTGATTATATCTGCAAAGACCTTATTTCCAAATCAGGTCATATTCCCAGGTGCCCAGGGTAAGGACTTCAACCTGTTTTTTGGGGGCACACAATTTCAACCCCCAACAAATATATATTGTTAAAAATAATTTGAGAGAGGAGCTAAGATGGCAGCATAGAGAGGAGTGGAAGCTAGTTAGTCCCTCTGGAACAACTAAAAAAAAACCAGGAACAACTAGTAAATAATCTGGGATAACTGTGGGGGGACAACTGTGACTGTCCACTCACCATCCACCAACCTGAATTGGGAGGAACGCCTGAGTTCGCAGCATAAAATCTGTAAGTAAAAACTGCAAATCCAAGCTGAAAGCCCCCTCCCCACACTGGGAGCCCAAACCGCAAAGCCTCACTATACTAGAGAGGAGCACTCTCCAAGCAAGTGAATATAGTTCAGCTGAGCTCCAACTGGGGTTTTAATTAACAAACGTGAGCTGCTCAATACAAGCTACAAATATCAAAAAGCAGACAAGGCTTTTGGTGACCACCGACCTTGGAGAGCCGGAGGAACTCTCTGGGAGGGAGGGGAAGTCCAGAGAACCAGGTGCTATCTCTGGCTGATAGGTGAAACTAAGGGTGGCCATGGACTTGGCCCTAAGGGGGATTTCTGTCCCTTTATTGGCTCAGTGGAGAAAGTCTCAGCCATTTTCAGTTCCCAGCTCTCTGACCCAAGCAAGGGTGGAGATAGCACAGGCAGAAAGACTATTCAAATGCTAATGACCTCTCTTTAGGGGGTGTATCTTCCTAAGACGAAGAAGGTGGGGCCTAGCTCTACCACCCACCTTCCATTCAGAACCAGACCCCAGAGCCTGGGGGAAAACAGCCATGGGCCACACCTCTTTACGCCAGTCAGGAGCTACATGCTGACAGGCGCTACCTGCTGGGCAGAAGAGCACAGTGGCTTGAGGCTTCACAGGGTGAATATTGCCTCCTTCTAGACCTGAACCTGTTCTGGTCTTGGAAAACCTGATTGGGATAACCAAGGAAACCAGATGCCTAGACAACAGAAAACTACAACCTACACTAAGAAAAACAAAATTATGGCCCAATCAAAGGAACAAACTAATACTTCAACTGAGATACAGGAATTTAAACAACTATTGCTAAATCAATTCAAAAAGTTAAGGGAAGACATGGCAAAAGAGATGAAGCGTATAATGGAAATTTCTACATAAGGTAGAAATTGAAAGTTTGAAAAAACAACCAGCAGAATATGTGGAAATGAAAGGCACAACATAACAGATGAAAGACACAATGGAAACATACAACAGCAGATCTCAAGAGGCAGAGGAAGACTCAGGAACTGGAGAACAAAACACCTGAAAGCCTACACACAAAAGAACAGATAGAGAAAATAATGGAAAAATATGAGCAATGTCTCAGGGAATTGAATGACAATATGAAATGCAGGAATGTAGATAACATGTGTGTCCCAGAAGGAGAAGAGAAGGGAACAGGGGCAGAAGCAATAATAGAGGAAATAATGAAAATTTCCCATCTCTTATGAAAGACGTAAAATTACAGATCCAAGAAGTGCAGCGTACCCCAAACAGAATAGATCTGAATAGGCCTATGCTAAGACACTTAAGAATCAGATTATCAAACGTCAAAGATAAAGAGAGAATCCTGAAAGCAGCAAGAGAAAAATGATCCATCCACTATGTGTGGATTTCTCAATAGAAACCATGGAGGCAAGAAGGAAGTGGGGTGATATATCTAAGATATGGAAAGAGAAAAACCACCAACCAAGAATCCTATATCTGGCAAAACTGTCCTTCAAATATGAAGGTGAGCTTAATATTCTCTGAGAAATAGACAATAACAGAGTTTGTGAACAAGATACCTGCTCTACAGGAAACACTAAAGGGAGCACTACAGACTGAAAGGAAAAGACAGGAGTGAAAGGTTTGGAACACAATTCTGGGAGATAGTAGCACAGCAGTGTGGGTACACTGAACAAAGATGACTGTGAGTATGGTTGAAGGAGGAAGGTTAGGAGCATGTGGGACACCAGAAGGAAAGAGGAAAGATAGAGACTGGGACTTATAACTCAGTGAAACCTAAGGTGCCCAATGATTGTAATAAAAGGACAAATATGTTTTTACATGAGGTGGAATAAATGAATGTCAACATTGCAAGGTGTTAAAAATAGGGAGAGATTGGGGGGGGGATATACAATCAATGCAAACTACAGACTATAATTAACAGAAACATTGTATTATGCGTCCTTTAATATAATAAAGGCAATATACCAAAGCTAAGTTCATATGGGGGGGGGGGCATTGGGGAAGGGTATGGGACTCTTGGCATTGGTGATGTTGTTTGACTCTTTATTCTACTTTAGTTTAATGTTATCTTTCCTTTTGTTGCTTCCTAGCTGTCATGTTTTTTTTCTCTCTTTCTTTTTTCTTTCTCTTTTGTCTCTCTGTCTTCTTTGACTCTTCCTCCTTCTTTATGGAAGAAATGGAGATGTCCTTATATAGATAGTGGTGATGGTGGTGAATACATAAATATGTGACTATACAGGGAACCATCCATTGTTTACTTAGGATGGGATGTATTGTGTGTGAACAAAACTGTCTTTAAAAAAAAAGGGCTGATGAAGAAAACTTGAGGGCACTGTATTGAGTGAAATAAGACAGACACATAAGGACAAATATTGCAGGGTCTCACTGATATGAACGAATTATAATATAAAAACTCATAGACATGAAATGTAAGTTACCAGGATATAGAACAAGATTAAAGAATGGGGAGCGGTTGCTTATTATGAGCAGAAAGTTCAACTAGGGTGAACTTAAATGTTTGGAAATGGACAGAGGTGATGGCAGCACATTGTGAGAATAACTTACAGTGCTGAGTGGTGTGTGAATGTGGAGGAAAGGGTAAGCTCAGAGTCACATATGTCACCAGAAGGAAAGTTGGAGGTTAAAAGACGGGGATGTATAAAACAGTGAATCTTGTGGTGGACAATGTGCATGATTAGCTGTACAAATATTAGAAATCTCTTTCATGAACTAGAACAAATGTATGACACTATAACTAGAAGTTAATAACAGAGGGGCATATAGGGAAAAATACCTATTGCAAACTATATACTACAGTTAGTAGTATTTTAACCTTCTTTCATCAATAGTAACAAATGTACTATACCAATACTATGACTCAGTGATGGAGGGGGATGGTTATGGGTATGGGAGGATTTGAGTTTCCTTCTTTTGTCTTTATTTCTTTTCTGGAGTAATGAAAATGTTTTAAAAATTGAAAAAAAATGTGGGGATGGATGCACAGCTGTATGATGGTACCATGGGCAATTGATTGTACACTTTGGATCTTTCGATAATTGTATGGTACGTGAGCAATCTCAATTAAAAAAAAAGTAACTTAAAAATTTTTAACATGATTACCAGAAATCTTAAAATTGTATGTGTGGCTTGTACTGTGTTTCTATTGGACAGAGCTGCGTTATCTCATCTCATTATTCCACAGATTCATTCAATGGATATTGTTTGATTAGCTTTTACATGCCAGGCTATGGGCTGGACCCCAGGGATAGCAGTAAACAAAACAGACAAAATTCTGCCCTTATGAAACTTCCATTCTAGGCCATTCATTTTTTGCAACAACCTTACCAGAGGAAACAGGCATAGACGAGTTAAATAAGGTCCCAAAGCTAATGAGTAGTTGAGCTAGGATTTGAATCTAAGCATTTTGATTCCACAGAGACTAAGTTCTTGACTCTTCTGCAACAGTGGAAACCCAGTATTGTACAGTATTAATGTGTTATAATTTCACCCAATCAGGCCCCTGCTCTTGGCCTCACTACTATAATCAGGAAGCAAATGATAAGTGTCATGAGAACAAGTAAACTGGTTGAGAGTGATTACCAGAGGTTGAAAAGGGAGAAGCTTCAGTCTGAGGTCATAGGCAGGGCCAGAAATGGGACAATGAGGGACACATTTGGAAGCTGGGGGATCGGACATGGCTGGAAAGTGTTGAAGAAACCATAAATGGGGAGGCCGGTTTATCTTGGCAGCAGCTGCCTGGAGTCGGAGGCCTGGTAGGCCGAAGGACCCATGCAGGACAGGACAAAATGCTTGGAGAGGAGGCTGGACTGAAGGTGCAGCAACGGACAGGTGTGGTTAAGGGTGGGTGGTTAAGGGTGGGCCCTGCGCCAAGTAGTTCAGCAGAAACTGCCACTGGGCCCAGTGCTTATAAACCATTTACATGCATTTGGTCAGTCAGTCAGTCACTCAACAAACATATCAGCTACCCATCAGGTTCTAGGCAGACAACAACCTCACAAGATCCCTAAGAGGAGGTTTTATTCCGTTTTATACCTGGGTAATGTGGGATTCAGGGAGGTAAAGTGACTTACCCAAGGTCACCCAGTAAAGTGGTGTCAGAGCTTAATCAAATCTGAGGCTGCCTGGCTGCAGAGCCCATGGGCTGCTTTCCTTACCACCCTGGGCCTGCCTTCTGTGTCCCTAACTCCCTGCTTCTGGCCATCTGAGGGCAACTGGGAATGGGGGCCGCCCATAACTAGTTTTTTATTTATTTTTTAATGTGTATAATATGGTAAATTTTTTAATCGTATTTTTTATTGTAAAGTATAACATATATACATAGAAGTGATAACTTTCCAAGTGCAGTTTAACAAGTAGTTAGAGAGCAAATTTCAAAAAATATAGGTTGCAGTTCCACAGTTCCAGTTATTTCCTTATTATGAAATATAACACATATACAAAACAGTAATATCTTTCAAAATACGATTTAACAAATAGATACATAGGAAATTTCCAAAGTTGTTATGAGTATAGTGCCATAGTTAGTTATTTCCTTATTGTGAAATATAAAATATATTCAAAAAGATGATAGCTTTCAAGTTACAATTTAACAAGTAGCTATAGAATAAACTTCAAAGGATGCTATGGGTTATTACAGTTCCACCGTTTCAATTCTTTTCTTCTGACTATTCTAATACCCTAGCAACTAAGAAAAAGAAAATTATATAATAATTCAGTATTCATAATCCTTTGTTAAATTCCATCTTGTCTGTTGCTACCCCTTCCTCTAGTTTAATCACTTTCCTGATCTTCAGGAATTTCAAGGCAGTTCAGGTTGTAAAGGGGTGTCAACTTTATGAGCAAAGGGGAAACATCTAGTTGATGTTCTTGAAGAGGCTATTGCCTCTGAGTTTGGGGACTTGTCTGACATAGGAGTTCTCTGAAGGATTTAAGTTTCTGATGAATGAACTTGGTAAGTGAAACTTTTATCGAGTCTCAGATAGGGATCTGGGTATTCTTTAAGGTTTTGGGGACTACTGTTGACTTGGGCTTATCATACTGTGGTCATTTGGCATATCTAGATGAAGCTTGTATAGGAGTAACCTCCAGGGCAGCCTCTTGACTCTATTTGAATTCTCTTAGTCCCTAAAACCTTATTTTATTGCCTTTCTTTCCCCCCTTTTGGTCAAAAAGGCATTCTCGACACCTTGATGCCAGGGTCAGGCTCATTCCCAGAATCCATATCCCATGTTGCCAGGAAGGTTTATTCATCTTGGGGATTCTGTCTCACGTTGGGGGGGAAGGTGATGAATTTACTTGCAGTTAGGCTTAGAGAGAGAAAGTCCACATTTGAGCAACAAAAGAGGTTCTCTGGAAGTGACTCGTAGACATAATTATAGGTGGACTTAGCCTCCCCTTTACAACCATAAGTTTCACCTGAGCAAGCCTCAATATCAAGGGCTTGACCTATCAAGTAGGAGGTTCCTAAGTTCACTAGCATGTTATGTCTACCATAATCCATCCATATCTCACATTGTCATCACTTAGTTGTACAATCCTCATCACTCTCCATTTTAAATAATTCTCATGACCCAAAACATAGCTCTTATCAGCCCTTAATTATTTGTCCCTAGTATTTGTGTAATACTAGTATGGTATTCTTGTTAATTATAGTCCCTAGTATGCATTATGTAGATTTTTCCATATACCCTTCTGTTGTCAACTCTCTATGCTAGTGTCATACCTTAGAAGTATATCATTCTAGCACCTATCCATATTTGTGGTGCTGATCTGTGGGAAACATGCCTTTAAACAACTCCTTTCAATCCTATTCACCTTCAATACAGCTCTGATACTTATAATCCCATTAACAAACAATCATTAGCCCATATCCATTGCCATACCTTTGAATTCACCATCATTAACATATCTGAACATATTGGATTATTATTCCCCCTCACCAGCTACTGTCTATCATTAGGTCCCCAAAATTCCATATTATAAGACATTTATTTTACATTGTTCAGAGAGTTCATAGAAGTGGTAACCAACAATATCAGTCCTTTTATGTCTGACTTATTTCACTCAGAATTGTATCTTCCAGGTTCATCCATTTTGTGAGGACCTTGTTCTTACTGCTGCAAAGTATTCCATCATATGTATGTGCCACATTTTGTTTATTGACTCATCTGTTGAAGGACACTTGGATTGTTTCCATCTCTTGTCAACTGTGAACAATGTTTGTCTCATGTACTTTGGGGCACCTTGATTGGGTGCATAGATATTTATGATTATTTCTTCTTGTTGAATTGTCCCTTTTATTACTACATAGTGTCCTTCTCTGTCTCTTATGACATCCTTGCATTTAAAGTCTATTTTTCTGAAATTAATATTGCTACTCCTGCTTTTTTTTGGCTGTAGCTTGCATGGAATTTTTTTTTTTTTACCGTCTTTTCACTTTCAATTTCTTTGTGTCTCTGGGTTTAAGATGAGTCCCTTGTAAGCAACAGATTGATGGTTCATATTTTTAAATCTGGTCTGCCAATCTATATCTTTTAATTGGGGAGTTTAATCCATTCACATTCAATGTTATTACATGAAGGCAGATCTTGAATCAGTTGCCATATCCTTTGGTTTTTATTTGTGGTATATATTTTCCCCTCTCTCTTTATTTCCTTTAACATACCTTTACTAAAACTCTTTAGTTCTGTACCCTTTTCCAGACCTCTTTCTCCCTTCTTTTTTTCTCAGCTGATAGGACTCCCTTTACTATTTCTTGTAGGGCAGGTTATTGTTAGTAAATTCTATCAGCATTTGTTTGTCTGTGACGATTTTAAGCTCTCCCTCAAATTTGAAGGAGAGCTTTGCTGGATAAAGTATTCTTGGTTGGAAATTTTTCTCTTTCAGAATTTTAAATGTCATACCACTGCCTTCTTGCCCCCATGGTGGCTGCTGAGTAGTCACTACTTAGTCTTATGTTGTTTCCCTTGTATGTGGTGAATTTGCTTTTCTCTTGCTGCTTTCAGAACTTGCTCCCTCTCTTGAGCATTTGACAATCTGATCAGAATATGTCTCGGAGTGGGTTTATTTGGATTTATTCTTTTTGGAGTTCATTGGGCATCTATGATTTGTGTATTTATGTCATTAGAAGAGTTGGGAAGTTATCCCCAACAATGTCTTTAAATACTCTTCCTAGTCCTTTACCCTTCTCTTCCCCTTCTGGAACACCAAAGATTCTTATATTTGTGTGCTTCATGTTGTCCATCATATCTCTGAGATCCATTTCAAATTTTTTTACTTTTTTCACCATTCTTTCTTTTGTGCTTTCACTTTCCAACCTACTTTCTTCAAGTTCACTTATTTGCTGCTCAGCTTCCTCTAATCTGTTGATATGTGTATCAAGAATCTTTAATTTGACCAACAGTTTCTTTATTCCATAAGATCCTCTATTTTTTTATTTACTCTTGCAAATTCTTCTTTATGCTCTTCTAGGGTTTTCCTGATGTCCTTTATATCCTGAGCCATGGTATTGGTGTTTGTGGTTACTTCTTCGATTATTTCCCCATGTTCCGTATCTCCTCTGATTTTTTTAATTTGGGTGTTTGGGCTATCCATATCTTCTAGTTTCTTCATATGCTTTATACTTCTCTGTTGTTTTTGGCCTCTTGGCATTTGCTTATCTTGATAGGGTTCTTTTAGAATATGCAGACTTATTTAAACAATTATCAATAATTTGACAGAGCTACAGCTTGGTGCAGTGCACTTTCCCTGACCTGCCAGCAGATGATGCTCCCAAGCCACCTCTTACCCTCAATACAGTTCTCCCCAGCTTCATTTATGCAGTGAAGGGTTCAAACCATGTGGATGTCCAATCAGTGCACCAATTTTCCATGTGCAGTGAGGACTGCCAGCCCTGTGGGTGGGGGGCATGCCCTGTGCAGTTTGGCAGGGAAGAGGGCTTTAAGACCCAGTACTGCCCTCCATTCCTGGGCCTGAAGCTGGAGTACCCTGGGCTGCAGCAGGCGTCCACCCCTTCAGCTCAGACTCCCCTCAGTCCCTCTCTGCCATGGACCCACAAGTCCCTGGGCTTGGTGTAGGGTTCCTGGCACTTCCATGCAGCACCCCTGCCTCTAGGCTCTGCACTCTGCAGGATCCTGCGGAGGAGGAATTGCACCATCACAAGCCAGCTGAATCCTGAGTTCCCTTGAGGAAGCTCTTGGCCACAGTGCTGCAAAGGGGTGTCTCCCAGCCCACTGCAAAGACGGTTCCATAGGGTGTGGAAACTACCCATTTCCGTGGTTGTCCACCTGCTGCGGCAATTCGTCCCTGGCTTGGGGGCCTTCAGCTGTGGGTGTGCAAAGAGCTGTCACCCATGCCAGATACCAAGGTGGGTGCCTGGGGCATGGAAGGCACTCCCCACTGTGATTGACCATGGCTCCCATTGCCAGCTCCCTAGCCGCTCCTCAGGTCCCACTCCAACCCGCCTCCACACACCATCCCTTGGTTTCTCCCCATCGCAGCGTGAGTCCATCTACCATTTCCCCATCTGCTCTCCAGACCAAACACTTGACTCCAAACACAGTCTCTCCATTTCTCCAAGTGCCCAATCACTATGGATATATAAGTCCCTGCCTAGCCAGGGGAACCCTGGAGCTGCTATTCTGGAGCACTTTCTATCTTTTATCTAGTGTTTTTCACAGAGGAGAATTTTTCTCTGTCTCTCTTAATCCACCATCTTGGATCTTCCAGTTTAAGGTTGAGAAAAATTGTCCAAATCCAGCATCATCAAGGTGATGCTTTCTTTCCAATGACTAGCTACAGGCTCTTCTTTACTCCTCTGTCACATGGCAAGGCACATAGTGGTGTCTGCTGGTCTCTCCCTTCTCTTCTCTCTAGGATATTTTTAATTTGAGCCACAGTGTCTTTTATTTCCATTAGGTCTGCTATTTTTTAAATTTACTCTTTTAAATTCATCTTTATGTTCTTGTAGAGTCCTGTTGATTTCCTTTATGTTTTCAACCATCTCATTGAAGTTGTTTTGGAGATTTGTTTGTATGTCTTTAACCAATTACTCCAAGTTTTGTATCTCTTTAAGCTTTTTAATTTGTTCGTTTGGCTTGTCTATATCTTCTAGAACCTTCAAGGGCTTTGTAATTTTCTGTTGGCTTCGGGGCTTTTGCTTGTCTTGATAGGGTTATTTTGGGAAGTGCATAATTATTTGCACATTAAATATAATTTGGTAAAGCTATAGCACGCTGGGGTGGTTTCCCTCACCACAGGTGGCGCTCTTGAGGTACAGCTTGCTGGAGTGCAGTTTCCCTAACTTACCAGCAGGTGGTGCTCTCAAGTATGTCTTCCCTGAACTTCGCAGTGGGCAGAGTCCAAACTGGGTGGGGAACCATGAGTGCACTGGATCTCCGTGTGCTCCAGGGAATGTCTGTCCTGTGGCTGGGATGCAGGCCCTGAGCAGGCAAGCAGGGACTCTGATCAAGGGCACCCTGCAGGTGAGACATGGGCCCTGCTTGTTGGTTCTCTGCCTGCCTTGCAGCCGCGAGTCTCTGGGGTGTGGGAGGGACTCCTGATCACCGATATGGTGCCTCTCCCTTCCCTGCTTCTCACTCTTGCACCCATCCAGAACTTACACATGAGGAATGCAGTGCTGCCCTCTGTCTGACTGTAGAGGATCAGCCCCCAGCAAACTGTCAAGGTAGGTGCATGGGACTGGAGGGCCACTGCTCACTCCCTTGCCCAGCCGCAGTTTTTGCTTGCCAGCCGCCAGCCAGGAGGTGGTCTGATGGGAACACACTCACCCGTCCCTGAGCCACTGTCTGTCTTCTGATTTTGTCAGTATCCCCTCCATGTACTGTGAGGGACCCTCTATGGCCGGTTACACCCCAAAACCGTGGTCCCTGGTGTCCTCCAGCCCCTTTTCTAGTTACTTTCACGGAGGAGAAGACTGTTTTCGCCTCATCTACTCCACCATCTTTCCGGAGGATATAAGGGGTTTCATGCATTTCTTAGAACTGAAAGAAGAGTGTTCTGGATCTCCTTGTGAAGTGAGCAATGCTGGCTCCATTTGGGGAGGTGCTTGGTGCATGTGGAGACCCCAGGCTTAGGGGCTGGGTAGGCCCAGCTTCTAATCTTGGCTCTGTCCCTGTCTTTGTGACCTTGAACAAGTCACTTCTGCTCTCTGAGGCCTGGTTTCCTCATCTATACAATGGAGATGGTAGGAAACTACTTCCTCCTGTCTTTGGTCCCCAGGCCAGAGCACAGAGGAAACCCTGCTCCCTGCTGCCCACCCCTGACCAGGGTCAGAGAAACAGCTGAACTTGACCAAGCAGAGGGGCTTGGGAAAGGGAAATAATAACAAGACTGATAAAGTGCTTACTATGTGCCTCGTTTAATCCCCATAATAAACCTATAAAGTACGTAGTATGCCATATCTCAGAGGGGAAAACTGAGGTCTAGGAGGTGGCAGAGCTGAGCCCTGAACCTGAGCACTTTGGCTTTTAAATCTGTGCTTCTAACCACTGGGCTATGTTGTTCCCCCAGTTGCCTAACTCTTCTTCTGTTTGGTACAAAATAAAACCTCCTGGACTTGTTATTGCAAAGGAGAGGCTAAGCCTACTTATAATTGTGCCTAAGAGTCTTCCCCTGAATGCCTCTTTGTTGTTCAGATGTGGCCCTCTCTCTCTCTCCAGCTAAGCCAACTCGGCAGGTGCTCTCACTGCCCTCCCCCCTATGTGGGACCTGACTCCCAGGGGTGTAAATCTCCCTGGCAACACAGGATATGACTCCTGGGAATGAGCCTGGACCCAGAATCCTGGGATTGAAAAAATCTTCTTGACCAAAAGGAGGAAGTGGAATGAAACAAAATAAAGTTTCAGTGGCTGAGAGATTCCAAATGGAGTTGAGAGGTCACTCTGGTGGGCATTCTTATGAATTAAAACCCTTTTTAGGTTTTAATTCATTGGAATAGCTAGAAGTAAATACCTAAAACTGTCGAACAGCAACCCAGTAGCCTTAATTCTTGAAGACAATTGTGTAACTATGTAGCTTACACCATGTGATTATGTGATCATGACAACCTTGTGGCTCATACTCCCTTTATCCAGTGTATGGATGGATGAGTAGAGAAATGGGGACAAAAACTAAATGAAAAATAGGGTGGGATGGGGTGGGGTGGGGGTGGAATGATTTGGGTGTTCTCTTACTTTTTTTTTTTAATTTTTTATTAAGATTTATTCACATACCATACAATCATCCAAAGTATACAATCCATTGATCACATTACCATCATATAGTTGTTCAGTCATCACCCCGATCTATGTTTTTTTTTAATCTTCATTTTATTGAGATATATTCACATACCACGCAGTCATACAAAACAAATCGTACATTCGATTGTTCACAGTACCATTACATAGTTGTACATTCATCACCTAAATCAATCCCTGACACCTTCATTAGCACACACACAAAAATAACAAGAATAATAATTAAAGTGAAAAAGAGCAATTGAAGTAAAAAAGAACACTGGGTACCTTTGTCTGTTTGTTTGTTTGTTTCCTTCCCCTATTTTTCTACTCATCCATCCATAAACTAGACAAAGTGGAGTGTGGTCCTTACGGCTTTCCCAATCCCATTGTCACCCCTCATAAGCTACATTTTTATACAACTGTCTTCAAGATTCATGGGTTCTGGGTTGTAGTTTGATAGTTTCAGGTATCCACCACCAGCTACCCCAATTCTTTAGAACCTAAAAAGGGTGTCTAAAGTGTGTGTAAGAGTGCCCACCAGAGTGACCTCTCGGCTCCTTTTGGAATCTCTCTGCCACTGAAGCTTATTTCATTTCCTTTCACATCCCCCTTTTGGTCAAGAAGATGTTCTCCGTCCCACGATGCCAGGTCTACATTCCTTCCTGGGAGTCATATTCCACGTTGCCAGAGAGATTCACTCCCCTGGGTGTCTGATCCCACGTAGGGGGGAGGGCAGTGATTTCACCTTTCAAGTTGGCTTAGCTAGAGAGAGAGGGCCACATCTGAGCAACAAAGAGGCATTCGGGAGGAGGCTCTTAGGCACAATTATAGGGAGGCCTAGCCTTTCCTTTGCAGCAACCGTCTTCCCAGGGGTAAAACCTATGGTAGAGGGCTCAACCCATTTTATTCTTTTTGGAGTAAGGAAAATGTTCAAAAATTGATTGCAGTGATGAATGCACAACTATATGATGGTACTGTGAACCACAGATGATTGTACACCATGGATGATTGTATGGTATGTGAATATATCTCAATAAATCTGAATAAAAATATATTAAAACCTCTCAGGGCATCCAGAGAGGGCTTTGGCTGGAAGAAGCAGCACTGACCATCCCCCCCCCCCCCCACTGGCCCCTCCACCCCAGGCCTCCTGCCTGCTTGCTTAGGACTCTTTTGGGTGCAGTGAGAAGGGGGCTTTAGAGTTGTAGACCTAGATTTAACTCCCATGACCAGCTATATGATTGTGGCCGTCACTTCACTTCTCTGAGCCTGAGTTTCTCACTTTAAAGGGGGGTGGGGGTGGGGTACATGGCCAAATGCAAGGAAATAAAAGAGAGGTCTGAAAACTGCCCAGCACAAAAATCCTGGGGGAGCTGAAGTGCGGGGAAGCAACTCCTGGGGGGAAAGGAGAGGGTGAGCCCTCCTCAGGGAGGGGCTGGCAAGGAGGCTGGGGAGGGGGGTGAGCAATGGCACCAGGAAGCAGGTGTGTCCTAGTGGCCTGAACCCAGGGCAGGCAGGGTTGGGGCGGTTGAATCCAGGCAGCAAGCAGGCCCTGCAGAGGGAGGGGTTAGCATGAGACAAACATGCCCCTCTCTGTCTGGGCCCTTCTACCTGCGCCTCAAAATCGACATCCCGGCCCGGACGCCAATCCATGGGTCCAAAACCCGAGTCTCCTGCCTCTGCCTGTGGCCCCACCATTCAACCATACCCAGGCTCAGAACCTGGGAGCCCTTCGACAGATTCCCCTCTGGCTGGCCATGTCCTCCTCAGCCTTCGAAGTCCATCTCCAGGGCATCTTCCTCCAGGAAGCCTTCCCTGCTGCCCTCACCGTGTGTGACCTGCCCATAGCAGTTCACCACACCAAGCCCGGAGTTAGACAGTCACATGCCACGTGTGTCCACAGAGCTCCTCGGGGCAGGCCAGGGCCCAGCACCAAGCAAAGGCTCAGGGCTGGTTTCACTCAACTGAGGCCCTCCAGGCATCAAGACCTGTCAGTTCCTCTCTCAGAACTTCTGCCCCTTGTCCGTGCTGGGACAGAGCCTTCTCCCTCCCAGGCCATGCCCATGCCTCCTCCAGTGTCTCCCCTTCAATCTCTTCTCTGTCCCACCATCTTTTTGAGACAATGCCTATTTTTATTTGGTTCATTCAACAACTCTTTATTGAGGCCCCTTCACATGTCAGGCCCAGTCCTAGGTGCTGGAGTTACAAAGACAAGCAAAACAGGCAGCTTCCTCCCAGAGCTTACACTTTATGGGGGAGACTGACATTAAACACAGAATCCCACCAATGGTCACACATTGCAAACCAAGTAAGAGCTTGGCAGAAAAAGAGCATGGTATAAAAATCAGACTGTGGCCTCTGAGGCCAGGATGGGGTTTGGAGCGGCCAGGTGAAGGGCTGGAGCCGGGAGAGGGAGTGGCAAGCAGAGGGAACTGCATGGACAAAGAAGCAGAGGCTGGTGGAAGAGGAGGCCCAAAAGTGGAGGGGCCTATGTGTGCAGGTAAGAACCTCAGAGCTGCTGCCAGGTCCTGCTCTCACCTGAGCCTTCTGGAAGTCCCTTTAACTGCACCCTCCACGGCTTCTAGTTGGCCTTCCAAGTCCACACCAGGAACAGAAACTTGGAGCTTGTCCTCGACCCCTCCCTCTCCCTCACACCCCATGTCCCAGCTATTCATTCGACAACCATTTGTAAAGTATCTCAGATGGTCAGGGATCACACACAGCAGGGATGAAGTGGCCATGGTCCCTGCCCTCTGAGGTTACAGTCTGTCAACATCCTAAATGGCTCCTCCCAGGGGCCATGGCACCCCATCATTTACCTTGATCTCTGTAGGGGTTCCTCACTGTCTCCCAGACTCCAGGCTCGCTCCTGTACAATCTCTTCTCTACCCAGCAGCAAGATGCATCTTTTAAGTTTTTTAAGGCTGAGTTCTGCTTGTCCTCATCATGTCTCCATACTTGTTTCCTTTTGGGTCTCACACAGTCTATAATTATTATTCTGCTTACCAGTTTACATAAGAATGTAAACTCTGAAACTTATGGCAAATTGAATATATGCATCTAATTTCACTCCTTCCCAAAACCCCACTGAAACTACACTGAAAAAATTTTGCGCAAGACATAAACCCACCAAGTCGAGGAGAATGAGGGAGGAGACCTCAGCACTGCATTTGGAAGCTGGAAAACTGAAGGCTGGGTGGCAACTCCACAGCACATCTAGGAGAACTGTACCTGGATCTGGATGTGGTGAGAGGAGAGAGAACCAACCCCTTTAGACTGCAGACTCCCCAAGAGGCTCAGGTACTGTTTAGATGGGGTGAAGGGATATAAAACACAGAGAAGGGGTTGGAAGCTGTTGAAGAATCAGAATTGTTAGCTCCCTGAGTCCCATCCCCAATGTCGCAGAAGACTGGAGGTTCATTCTCCAGAGAGGAAACAGCATCACAGAATGGGAGACCACAGGCACAGTTAAGGACAGGGGTGTCCTCAGATCAGGCAGTTATGTGAACATTTGCACCGTGAATGCTGTACCCCATGTTGGCTCCCAGAGAGCTGGCAGCCAACCCTCATACACCACTGGTGGGAATGTAAAATGGAACAACCACTGTGAGTGTGCCAGTTTGGATGCATTATGACCCCCAAGTGCCATGTTCATTGATGCAATCTTGTGGGGGTAGATTAGATTGGAATTCTTTCATTTAGTGTTTCCATGGAGATGTGACTAAATCAACTGTGAGTGAAACGTTTGATTGGATAATTTCTATGGAGGTGCTACCCCGCCCATTCAGGGTGGGTGTTAATTGGATCACTGGAGTGATATAAAGGAGTTCACAGACAGAAGGACCTCAGGGCAACTAAAAGTGACATTTTGAAGAGGAGCTGCAGCTAAGAGAGGACAAAACACCCCAAGAGCAACATTTTGGAGAACGGCATTTTGAAACACAACCTGGGAGCAAGCGGATGCCAGCCATGTGCCTTCCCAGCTAACAGAGGTTTTCTGGACACCAATGACCTTTCTCCAGTGAAGGTACCCTATAGCTGTTGCCTTACCTTGGACACTTTACATCCTTAAGACTGTAACTGTGTAACCAAATAAACCCCCTTTGTAAAAGCCAATCCATCTCTGGTGTTTTGCAAACAGCAGCATTAGCAAACCAGAACAGTGGGAAACAGTCTGGCAGCTCCTCAAAAGCTAAACTTGGAATTACCATATGACCCAGCTATTCCATTCCCAGGTAAATACCCAAGAGAAATGGAAACATATGTTCACCCAGAAATGTAGATACGAATATTTAGAGCAGCACCATTCACAATAGCCAAAAGGTGGAAACAATCCAAATGTCCACCATGGATGAATGGAGATACAAAATGTAATCCATACATACAATGGAATATTATTCAACAATAAAAAGGAATGAAAGAACGAAAAAAAGAGAAATGAAGTTTTGATACATGCCACAACATGGATGAACCTCGAAAATATTAAGCCAAGTGAAAAGAGCCACAACTAAAAGACCACGTTATATGATTTCATTCCTATGAAAGTGCAAATAGGGAAATCTGTAGAAACAGAAAGTAAGTTAGTGGTTGCTGAGCACTAGGGGTGTGAGTCTGAACGGGAGAGTAGGGGGGTGACTGCTAAAGGGTCCGGGGTTTCTTTTTGAGGTGATAAAAGTGTTCTAAAATTGACTGTGGTGACCATTGCACCATTGAATTGTAAACTTTAAATGGCTGAATTTTATGGCACGTAAAATATAGCTCAATAAAGCTTTAAAAAAAAGAAAAGCTGGCAGCCCTGGCTTTGCTTTCTAGGCAGGAGATCAGGAAAGGTTCTCTTGGAGGAAATCTGATCAGGCCAAGGGGAAAGACCTACTGTTAATATCCTCACAGAGAGAAGGGAAGATGTTGCATCCATGAAATAAGAACAGAAAAGCATTTTAAAAAGAGAAAAACAGCCAAACAACAATAACAAAGCCCTTGGAAATTAAAAAATTCAATAGAAGAGTTGGAAGATATATTTGCAGAAATTTTCCAGAAAGTAGAACAAAGAGAAAAAGACATGGAAGAAAGGGGTGCAGGGGAGGGAATTAGGGGACTGGTCCAGGAGACCCACCATCTGAATAATAGGAAGTACAGAAAGAGCAAGTATAGAAAACAGAGGACAGGAATCGGCCATTAAAAATTGAAGAAAATTCCCCATAACTGAAGGATGTTCGTTTTCATATTGCATGGTGGCTCTAAGTGCTCAATGCGATGGATAAAAACAGACACATACCAAGGCCACTAAACACGAAATGTCAGAACCCTGGGGACAAACAGCAGTTGCCAAAATGGAAAAGAGAATTCCATACAAAAGACCAGGACTCAGAATGCTTTCGGGCTTCTCAATAGCAACACTAAAGAAAAATAGTTTCCAACAGAATTTTCTATAATATTAATAGTTTACTATGTGCTGGGCGCTGGTCTAAAGGTTCTTCACACATTCTGTATTCGGCCAAATTACTAAGGGTGAGGGTAGAATGAAGATATTTGCAGACATGCAAGAATTCAAAACTGTCACCTCCGCACTTTTTCCCAAGATGCTACTGGAGAGCTGCTTCAACCGAAGGATGGAGTAAGTCAAGAAAGAAGCAACCTTGGGCAGATCCAGCACAGGAGAGCAGGAACAGAGCCCTAGGATGATGGCGAAGGCTATCCCAGGAGCAGAGGCAAATTTACCGAGAGGCCCCTGGAGCCTGAGCTTCCAGTTCCTGCACTTCCATAAGCCTCTGTGAGTGCCAGGGGGTTGCAGAGATTCTAGAGGGGTAGAGGAAGCCAGGTTGTAATCGTGAAGCTTTTCTGCTAGATTGCCTAACGAGCTCTCAAAAGAAAAGGTCCTGAGTTTTCAAGGGAATGGAAGCTTCTGTAATTTATTGTAATTTTTTTTTTGTCAATCCAAACAAATTATACCTAATTTTGATTCTTTGTTTAAAAGGGCCCACAGATTGTCTAAGTTCCAGACCCTACAAAATTGCTGCCAGAGAAGGAAACCTGTGACACCTGACTTGTCTGATCATCTTGAGAAGACATTTAGACAACTGTGGAGAATGGAATACATCAAAACTAAGCCAATGACAAACCAACATTTATTAACTCCAGGGAAAACAAACCATAGATTATCATAATAATATCAACACTGAATATTGAATAATAATCTGTCCAAAGTTATAATATTGTTATAGTGGGAGTTTGGGGAAGATGAGGTTTATGTGTATGGTGGGGGCAGGTGATGGGGGACGAGAGTTAAACCTTTATTTCCCATAGTGGGAAGTGCCTAAAACAGAAATATCAAGAAGTGACATAACAAGCATGCTATTTAGAGATATGGAGATGAGTATAAAATATAATCAGCTAAAAGACTTTAGAATGGGTGCCTCTGGGAAAGTGGAAATGGGGGGAGGGAATAGTGGACTGCTGTTCTTATTTTCACAGAAAACCTTATAATCCTGTCCCTTTAAACTCTGTGCATTTTGATTAAATAAAGAAAAAGAATACAAGCTTCCTGATTGCAGGGATCACAGCAGTCTTGTAACTGTAAAAATCTCCAGCACCCTAGATGCAGTAGCTGCTCAAAAGATATTTGTTATTCATGTAATTGAATAAAAGTCATCCCCCTACTTGACACCCAAATGGGTTGTGCACAGTATTTTTTTTTAATTAAGATTTATTTACATACCATATAGTCATCCAAAATATATAATCCATTGATCACATTACCATCATATAGTTGTTCATTCGTCACCCTGATCTATTTTTTTTTATTAAATTCAGTTTTATTGAGATACATTCACAAACCATACAATCATCCATGGTATACAATCCACTGTCCACAGTATGATAACATAGTTATGCGTTCATCACCACAATCTATCTCTGAACATTTTCCTTACATCAGAAAGAACCAGAACAAGAATAAACAATAAAAGTGAAAAAAGAACACCCAAATCATCCCCCCATCCCACCCCATTTGTCCTTTAGTTTTTATCCCCATTTTTCTACTCATCCATACACTAGATAAAGGGGGTGTGATCCACAAGGTCTTCACAATCACACTGTCACCCCTTGTAATCTACATTATTATATAATTGTCTTCAGGAGTCCAGATTGCTGGGTTGGAGTTTGGTAGTTTCAGGTATTTACTTCTAGCTCTTTCAGTACATTAAAACCTAAGAGGTGTTATCTATATAGTGCATAAGAATGTCCACCAGAGTGACCTCTCAACTCCATTTGAAATCTCTCAGCCACTGAAACTATTTCGTCTCATTTTGCATCCCCCTTTTGGTCAAGAAGATACTCTCAGTCCCACGATGCTGGGTCCACATTCATCCCCGGGAGTCATATTCTGCATTGCCAGGGAGATTTACACCCCTGGGAGTCGGGTCCCATGCAGGGGGGAGGGCAGTGAGTTCACCTTGTGCACAGTATCTTGATCACAGTCCCACAAGGTCTTGTATGATTTGGCCTCTGCAAACTTCTCTCCCCTGGCCTCTTCTTCATGACTCTTTTAGGTGCTCATATGCACACCTGCCTCAGGACTCCTGCATGTGCTCTTCCCTGGGAAGCTCTTCACAACCACTGTCTAGGTTTCTCCCACTTGGGAGTCAGATCTCAGCCCAAATGTCACTTCCTCCAGAAGGCCCTCCCTGTCTCCTGGCCCTGCTGTCTCCCCCTCTCTCTATCCACTAGCCTGATCATGGGCTCATCATGGGCCTTCCCAAGATCCCAGAGGGCCGTGTAGGCCATGGTAAGGCATTTGCTGTTTTTCTAGAAGGGAATGGGAAACCAACAAAGCGTTGAGGCAAGGAAGTGATGAAGTCAGATTTGTTACAAAAAGTGAAAACCCCTTGCTTTGGACATAGATAGACAGCCCTTGCTCAACAAACAGCAGCCTCATCCTATCTCCTCAGGGCACCTCCTGCTAATTCCCAGTGGTGGTATTATCCAGAATAGAGCCTGCTACCACTGGAGGCCCTCAAGATGCCTTTAGTGGTATATGGCCAGATATTTTTTATTTTAATATGCATTTATTTTAATGCGTAATTGAAAAAAATGAAATGTGCACATGAATCCCATCATTTCATATCTATTATTGCTTAGGACAAATTTCATAAGGTTGATACTCAATTGATTAAAATTTGAGAACATCTGCTCAAGTTGTACCAAGTACCCTGAAAATATGAAAACTCCTCCACCTCTTTATATATGCCATACATCTGCCTTGAATGCCCATCCCACCCCCCACTTTGGAATTCTATCCATCCTTCAAAGTCCCAGTGGAATCTCCCCACCCTCTTAATGACAACGGCCTTCAAGCAGGGCAAGAGAATGGCATAGTGGGCAAAAGCCAGGTTTAGTAATTCAATCCCTAGCTAGCTGTGTGACTTTGGAAGAGTCATTTAACCTCTATGAAACTGTTTCCTAGCCTTAAAGTATGGTGGTGAGAATTCAGTGTCCTCATGCATGTAAAATCACTCACTAAGTGCCTAGCATATAGTAAGCACTCCTTAAATGTTACCTGTTGGTCCCGCTCTGATCAAAATGGCAGAGTAAGACACTTCAGGGCTCCATCCCCACACAGAAGCTTTGAAAAACCAACAAGAACTGGCAGAAACATCTTTCTCAAGACTCCAGAAAACAGTTAAAGGATTGCAGTGACAGGGCAAACACTGAGTGAAGGAATAGGCTGCTTAGAAGTTGCAAGATCTTGCGCCACCCAAGCTGGCCTCTTCCCTACCTCTCACTTGCTCATTGCAGAGCAGGTCCGTGTGCCCAGTGCAGATCCCTGGTCCTGGTTCCACAGGGAGCAGAGTGGCCCTCATGCCCATGCTGGGAGCATGTATGTCTTGCCCAATCTGCCTGATGGGGGCCTGAGTGACTTGCTGTCCAAGAACTTCTCTGTATATAGATGGTGGCTCACAGAACTTTGTTACAGACTGTGGGGGGCTGTAGGACAGCAGTCAGGTTATGCTGCCTGTGGTGAGGGATTGCTGGCTGCAGGACATACAGTGTAATGCCTGGGACCATGAGGAAACTGTTTCCTAGGGAAGAGGGGAAATATGTAACTGTGTAAACAGGGGAATTCCCAGGGCCACACATGCATACATGTGCAGAAAGGATTAGGGAGGCCCCCACACTTTTGTCACACAAACCATTGTATAGATAAACCCTGAAAGAGAGCACTGGCACAAGTTAATCTGCAAAGACTGGGAAAGTTGTTTTCTTCTTTTCCTTCTTTTTTCGTTAGCTCCCAGACACTCAAGGAAAACTGACTATAACACTAAGTGGATACAAACTGAAGGAACAGACACGAGTCTGTTAATTAACCAAATGTCCAGATTTCAATAAAAGGTTTACAAAACATACAAAGAAACAAGTAGTGATGGCCCATGCAAAGGAGAAAATTAAGGCATTAAAAACCATCAAAGGAGGACCAGACCTGGGATATTCCAAAGACTTCAAAAAAAATGGTCCTAAATATGCTCAAAGTGCTAAAAGAAAACATGAACAAAGAACTAAAGGAATTCAGGAAAACAATAGATGAACACAAAGAAAATATAAATAGAGAGATGGAAATTATAAAAAGGAAGCAAACAGAGTTGAAAACTACAGTAACAGAAATAAAAAAATTCCCTAGAGGGGTTCAATAGCAGATCGGAGCTAGGAGAACAAAGAATCAGTGAACTCAAAGATAAGACAATTGAAATCCTTCAATCTGAGAAGCAGAAGGAAGAAAGAATGAAGAAAAGTGAACAGAGCCTGGGGAACCTGTGGGACACCATCAAGCATACCAATACATGTATTTTGGGAGCCCCAGAAGGAGAAAAAAGACAGAAAGGGGCAGAACAGATGGATATTCAAAGAAATAATGGCTGAAAACTTCCAAAATTTAACAAAACACAAGAATACACACATATAAGACACTCAATGAACTCCAAACAGGATAAACCCAAACAGATCCCTACTAAAGCATATTATAATCAGACTGTCAAATGCCAAAGATAAAGGGAGAATTCTGAAAGCCACAAGGGAGAAGCAACATGTCACATACAAGAAATCCTCAGTAAGATACAACTGCCAAATTCTCATCAGAAACTAGGGAGGCAAGAAGGCAGTGGGATGAAATGTAAAGTGCTAAAAGTAAAAAAAAAATTGCCACCCAAGAATTCTACAACTGCAAAAATTCTTTCAAAATTAAGGGAGATGGGCATGAATCTGGACTCAGCATCATGGGATTGAGAATATCTTCTTGATCAAAGCGGGGATGTGAGATGAAATGAAGTAGGGTTTCAGTGGCAGAGAGATTTCAAATGGAGTTGAGAGGTCACTCTGATGGACATTGTTATGCACTATATAGATAACACCTCTTAGGCTTTAATGTATTGGAATAGCTAGAAGTAAATATCTGAAACTACCAAACTCCAACCCAGTAGTCTGGACTCTTGAAGACTATTGTATAACAATGTAGCTTACAAGGGGCGACAGTGTGATTGTTAAAACCTTGTGGATCACACTCCCTTTATCCAGTGTATGGATGGATAAGTAGAAAAATGGGGACAAAATATAAATGAAAAATAGGGTGGAATTGGGGGGATGATTTGGGTGTTCTATTTTGCTTTTATTTTTTATTCTTATTCTTATTCTTTCTGGTGTAAGGAAAATGTTCAAAAAATAGATTGGGTTGATGAATGCACAAATATATGATGGTACTGTGAACAGTTGATTGTACACCATGGATGACTGTATGGTACATGAATGTATCTCAATAAAACTGAATTTTAAAAAAATTAAGGGAGAGAGGGGCAAGATGGTGGCATAGAGAGGAGTGGAATTTAGTTAGTCCACTAGAGCAACTAGTAAATAGTCTGGAATAACTGCAACTAGCAAATAGTCTGGAACAACTGCTGGAGAACAACCACGACTGTCCACACATTGAACACCAGCCTGGAATGGGTGGAATGGCTGAGATTGCAGCATAAAAGCCAAAACATGGTCCAGCTCAACTGGCAGCCCTCCTTCAAAGAACTCAGACCCCAGGGGCTGGAAATCAGAAACTAGTTTCAGTCAGCCATCCCTCCAACAGGGACAGAGTAAGCCAGAAAACTAAAGGCACTGCACTCTTTACACTGGTGGGGGAGCTGCAGGCTGGCAAGTGCCACCTGCTGGACAGCATAGGAAAAGCACAGAGTTAATGGCCTCACAGGAGGGTCTCATTCTCAGGGAAACTCCATATCCTCCTTCTGAGACCTGGGCCTCTCCGGACTGGGAAAACCTAACTGGGGTTGACCATATCTGAGGAGACCCTCTCACAAACAGGCTACATAGAGGCAAGGCAAGAAACAGAAAAACAAGAGGTGAAAAATTCGGATCAATTAAATAGAACCTAACTTAGGGATCTAGAATAAGTTGAACTGAACACCAAAGGACAGAGAACAAAGCCAACTAACAAGAAAATCCTAGGTAAAAGAGTGAACATGAGCTCCAGAATAAACTAATCAAGAAAATCAGATGCCTAGACAGCTTAAGGTAATGAGCCATACTAGAAAACACAAAAATATGGACCAGCCAAAGGAAGAAACTAATAGATCAACTGAAATACAGGAGTTGAGACAACTAATCCTAAATCAATTCAATGAACTGAGGGAAGAAATAACTAAAGATGTTCAAACAAATCTCCTAAATCAATTAAAAAACCAATTCAATGAACTGAGGGAAGATATGGCAAAAGAGATGAAGGATATAAAGAAGACAGTGGATGACCATAAAGAAGAATTCATAAGTTTTAAACAAATGGCAGAACTTATGGGAATGAAAAGTACAATAGAAGAGATAAAAAAAAAATACAATAGATGGATACAATGGTAGATTTGAACAGGCAGAAGAAAGGATCAGTGAACTGGAAGACAAGACATTTGAATTCATGAACACAAAAGAACAGATAGTAAAAAGAATGGAAAAATATGAGCAGGCTTTTAGGGAGCTGAATGACAACATGAAGCACACAAGTATATGTGTTACGGGTGTCCCAGAAGGAGAAGAGAAGGGAAAAGGGGCAGAAAGAATAATAGAAGAAGTATTCACTGAGAATTTCCCAACTCTTAATGAAAGACAGAAAATTACAGATTCAAGAAGTACAACATACCCCAAATGGAACAGATCCCAATAGATCTACTCCAAGACACTTACTGATCAGATTGTCCAATATCAAAGACAAAGAGAGAATTCTGAAAGGAGCAAGACAAAAGCAATCCATCACATACAAGAGAAGCTCAATAAGACTATATACAGGTTTCTCCACAGAAACCATGAAGGAGAGAAGACAGTGCTATGATATATTTAAGACACTGAAAGAGAAAAACTGTCAACCAAGAATTCTGTATCTGGCAAAACTGTCCTTCAAAAATGAGAGAGAGATTAAAATATTTTCAGACAAACAGACACTGAGAGAGTTTGTGAATAAAAGACCAGCACTACAAGAAATACTAAAGGGAGTGCTACAGGGTGACAGGAAAAGACAGGAGAGAGAGGTTTGGAAAAGAGTGCAGAAATGAAGATTATCAGGAAGGGTAAAAGGAGAGAGAGAGGGAAAAAATAAGATATGATATATAGAACCCAAAAGACAAAATTGTAGAAGAAAGCACTGCCCTTACAGTAATAACACTAAATGTTAATGGATTAAACTCCCCAATAAAAAGACAAAGGCTGGCAGAATGGATTAAAAAACAGGACCCATCTATATGCTGTCTACAAGAAACTCATGTTAGACACAAAGGCAAACACAGGCTGAAAGTGAAAGGTTGGAGAAAGATATTTCACGCAAACAACAAGAAAAAAAGTGGGAGTAGCTATATTACTATCAGACAAATTAGATTTCAAAAGTAAAACAATTAAAAGAGACAAAGAAGGGCACTATATCTTAATAAAAGGGCCAATTCATCAAGAAAACATATCATAAATATTTATGCACCAAGCCAGAGTGCCCCAAAATTCAAGAGGCAAACACTGAGCGCACTGAAAGGAGAAGTAGATAGCTCTACAGTAATAGTTGGAGAATTCAATAAACCACTGTCATCAATGGATAGAACATATAGATGGGATCAATAAAGAAATGGAGATGTTGAATTGTACAATAAATGAACTAGACTTAACAGACATCTATAGAACACTGCACCCCACAATAGCAGGATGATGGTAGCACAATATTCTAAGTACACTGAACAAAGATGTCTGTGATTGAAGCTTAGAGGGGTGGGCTAGGGGCATGTATGACAATGGAGGTACAGAGACAATAGGGACTGAGACTGTATGACTTGGTAAAAGCTGGAGTGGTTGATAATTTTGATTAAATGTACAAATGTAGGAAAGTTTTGTTTTGTTTTTTAGTTTGCATTGATAGTACTTTTCCCCCAATATCACCCCATTTTTGACACCTTGCAAGGTTAACATTCGTTTTCCCTCATGTAAAAACATATTTGTACATTTTATCACATTTGTTGCGCACTCTTTATCTTTCCTCTTTCCTTCTGGTGTCCCACATGCTCATAACCTTCCTCTTTCAACCATATGCACAGTCATCTTTGTTCAGTGTACTTACATTGTTGCACTAATATCACCCAAAATTGTGTTCCAAACCTCTCATTCCTATTTCTTCCTATCTGTCTGTAGCAGGTATCTTGTTCACAAACTCTCTGTCTGTTTTTCAGAGAATATTTTAAACACTCCCTCATATTTGAAGGACAGTTTTGCTGAATATAGGACTCTTGGTTGGTGGTTTTTTCTCTTTCAGTGCCTTAAATATTTCACACCACTTCCTTCTTGCCTCCATGGTTTCTACTGAGAAATCTGCATAGTCTTATCAAGCTTCCTTTGTATGTGATGGATTGCTTTTCTCTTGCTGCTTTCAGGATTCTCTCTTTCTCTTTGATGTTTGATAATCTGATTATTATGTGTCTTGGTGTACGTCTTTTCAGATCTATTCTGTTTGGGGCATGCTGTTTCTTGGATCTGTAATTTTATGTCTTTTGTAAGAGATGGGAAATTTTCATTGATTATTTCCTCTATTATTGCTTCTGCCCCTTTTCCCTTCTCATCTCCTTCTGGGATACCCATGACATGCACATTCATGCACTCCATGTTGTCATTCAATTCCCTGAGTTATTTTCCCATTCTTTTCTCTATCTGTTCTTTCGTGTGTAGGATTTCAGGTGTCTTGTTCTCCAGTTCCTGAATGTTTTCTTCTGCCTCTTGAGATCTGCAGTTGTATGTCTCCATTGTGTTTTTCATCTCTTGTGTTTTGCCTTTCATTTCCATATATTCTGCTGGTTGTTTTTTCAAACTTTTGATTTCTACCTTATGTTCACCCATTGTCTTCTTTATATCCTTCATATATTTTGCCATATCTTCCCTGAACTTGTTGATTTGGTTTTTTAATTGATTTGACATATTTATTTGAAAATCTTTAACTGATTGTTTCATTAAAGTGAAACAATATCTCAACTGTATCTCAACTGAGGTGTAAGTTTGTTCCTTTGACTAGGCCATATCTTCGTTTTTCCTAGTGTAATTTGTAGTTTTCTATTGTCTAGGCATCTGGTTTCCTTGGTTATCCCAGATTTTCCCAGACCAGAACGAGTTTAGGTCTCAGAATGGGGCTATATTCAGTGTCAAGTTTCCCTAAGGGTGTGTCTTAGAAGATTGACAGACTTTCCTGTGAGGCCTCTAGCTGCTGTGCTTTCCCTAACCTGCCCAGCACGTGGCACCTGTCAGCCTGTTGCTCCCGAATGGTATAAGGAGGTGTGGCCCCTTTAATTCTCAACTTAGGTTATTTCTGTTTTCACTGTTTCCCCCCAGGCCCTGGGGTCTGAGCTCTGAAGGAAGGGCAGGCACTAGAGCTGGGCCCAACCTCCTTCCTCTTAGGAAAGATACACCCCCTAGGGAATTATATTCTGCATTTGAATTATTCCTTTGTTTCTCACTCTGTTAACTCCACCCCTGTCTGGGTCAGAGCACTGCAAACTGAAAATGGCTGAAGCTTTCTCTAATGAGCCACTCAGGTTGAGAGAGAAAAAAAGGGAAAGAAAGCCCCTTTTCAGAGCCAGTCCACAGCCCCCCAGTTTTGCACATTGGTCAGAGAGCACCTGGTCTTCTGGGCTCCCTTCCCTGGGGCACAGGCATTTTCTGGCTCTCTAAGGTCAGTCGTCTCTAAAAGTCTCTGTATTTTTTTTATTAACTTTTTTTCCATCAGCCCCACCTCCTCTCCACTGGGAGCAACCTCAGGGTACTTTGCTGCTTGTTAGAGATTTGTCTATGTTTGTAGCTTGTATTCTGCCATCCACATTTAAATAAAATCCCAATTGGAGCTTGGTTGTGCTATATTCACTTGCTCTGGGAATGCTGCTTTCTCCCACAGCAAGGTCTTGCAGCTTAGCCTGTTGTGGGGGGAGGGGGCTCCCAGAATGGTTCCACAGTTTTTACTTACAGTTTTTATGCTGCGTTCTCAGCCATTCCACCCAATCCAGGTTGGTGTACGATGTGTGGACAGTCACAGTTGTCCCCCAGCAGTTGTTCCAGATTATTTACTAGTTGTTCCTGGTTATTTATTAATTGCTCCAGAGGACTAACTAAATTCCACACCCCTCTATGCTGCCATCTTGCCCCCACTCCCTGTGGGATTGTTTTTACATGTGGGAGAACAAATGAAGGTCAACCATGCAAAGTATTGAAAAAGGGATGGTATTGAGGAAAAAATAAAATCAAAGTGAACTGCAGTCTGTGGTCAACAGTAGCACTGTAGTATGCTTCCATTAAATGTAACCAAAGCTAAATGTGTATGAGAGGGGGATATGAAGGGGGGCGGGATATGGGATTCTTGGTAGTGGTGGTGTTGTCTGACCTTATTATTATATTGTATTGTACGATATTTTATTTTTATTACCTTTTTTATTATTCATTTAAAAAGTGCTTATTTTGTAGTAATCAGTATGCTTAAGTGCTGACTGTGGTGATAAATACACAATTATATGATGATATCGTGAACAACGGATTGTACACTGTGGATAATTGTATGGTATGTGAATATATCTCTATAAAATTGTGGGAAAAAATATAAATAGGGATAAAAGTGCTGGAGAAAACATGGATAGAAGGATATACCTATTTACTGTCATAGCCTTTCTGGAGGACAGTGTGATGATTCCACAAGAAGCTAAGTATGTGGGGGCCATAAGGTCCTGCAACCTCATTATGGGGTATATGCTTGGAAGATCTGAGAGCAGAGACATGGGTGGACATTTGCACACTGGTGTTCATGGAGGCAGTATTCATGATTTGCAACGGGTAGAGGAGGTGGCTTAAGGGTACAAGGACTGAGGAAAAGAATGGTGAACTGTGGAGTATGGATACAATGGAATATTGAGCAACTGGGAAAAGGAGTGAAGCTGTGAGATACACAATGAGGTGAATGGATCCTGAAGACAGCAGTTGAATGAAGTACGCCAGAAACAAAGGCAGACACTATAATGCCTCACCAATATGGACTAACTACCATGCGTAAACTCAGAATTGAATCTTAGAGCACAGCCTAACAGGGGAATGATTATTGTAATGGTCCCTAGACTGTAAGATCTTAACAACAGTCACATCTATTTCTGAATTGTAATGGCTGTCTCCAAACTCTGAGATGCTGATCACTTTGTGTATGACCTGACTGGTCTCTGGAACTGGGTATCTGTGTGACACCTGAGGCTCAGAGCTAGAGCTCAACGGATATGAATGTCAGTATTAGCACATACAGCAACTGTTTAAAAAGTTGAAAAAGAGTCTTGACTTCAATTGGAGATATGAATGAAGCAAATCTGGTTAGGACTAGGGCAAATTGGGTCAAAGGGTAAAGGACGATACTGACTGTTTTACAATTTCAACTTCCATGTGAGACCAAGGGAAGAGAAGGTTATCTGGAGCAGGATCTATACTTTTTGTAGTACATTAAACAATTTAACTTGTACAGTCAGCGTGTTCAATCACCACGATTACATGGAACTTTGAAAAGGAAGTGAAATCTGGTAGGTTTGTACAGATTAGTGTGAAACAGTGACACATACCAGAGTAATTTGGGCAGAGAATAAAAATATATATGTAGGGCCCCCCTGAGGACCTGGGGGAAAATGCAGAAGTGTTGGACTTCCTCACTTGGATTGTTGCTGATGTTCTCATAAATATTGAGGACTGATGGTTTGGTATGTCAAGCCCTCTATCTTGGGGCCTTCCCTTGTGAGGCTCGTCGCTGCAACGGAGAGGCTAAACTTGCTTATAACAACTGTGCCTAAGAGTCTCCCCCGAGTGCCTCTTTGTTGCTCAGATGTGGCCCTCTCTCTCTAGCTAAACCAACTTGGCAGGTGAACTCACTGCCCTCCCCGCTAAGTGGGAAATGACTCCCAGGAATCTCCCTGGCAATGCAGGATATGACTTCCGGGGATGAACCTGGCCTCAGCATCATGGGATTGAGAACATCTTATTGACCAAAAGGGGGAAGTGGAATGAAACAAAATGAAGTTTCAATGGCTGAGAGATTTCAAATGGAGTCAAGAAGTCACTCTGGTGTGCGTTCTTATGCACTATATAGATATCCCTTTCTAGGTTTTAGTGAATTGGAACAGCTAGAAGTAAATACCTGAAACTATCAAACTCCAACCCAGTGGCCTTGACTCTTGAAGATGACTGTATAACTATGTAGTTTACAAGGGGTGACAGTGTGATGGTGAAAACCTTGTGGATCATATTCCCTTTACCAAGTGTATGGATGGATGAGTAGAAAATGGGGACAGGGACTAAATGAAGATTGGGGTGGGATGGGGGTGATGATTTGGGTGTTCTTTTTTACTTTTATTTTTTATTCTTCTTTTTGTTCTTTATGGTGTAAAGAAAAGGTTCAAAAATGGATTGGGATGATGAAAGCACAACTATATGATGGTACTGTGAACAGTTGATTGTACACCATGGATGACTGTATGGTATGTGAATATATCTCAATAAAACTCAATTAAAAAAAATAAGGGAGAGATTAAGACATTCCTAGATAAACAAAAGCTGACAGAGTTTGTCACAACTAGATTGGGCCTCCAAGAAATGCTAAAGGGAGTTCTGCAGGCTGAAAGGAAAAGACAAGGTACAATTGATCAAAGCCGCACGAAGAAATAAAGATCTCCACTAAGTAATGACATGGGTAAACATAAATGCCAGTACTAGTCCATTTTTTGTTTGTAATTCCACTTTTAATTTCCTACAGGATCTAAAAGGCAAATGCATAAAATGTAATGAGAAACCAGTCATTTGGGACTCATAAGGTATAAACATGTAATTTGTGACAAGAACTACATAAAGAAGGGGGACAGAGGAGTATAGGAACAAAATTTGCATGTATTATTGAAGTTGATATCAAAGCAAACGACATTGTTATAGATTTAGGATGTTAAATTTAAGCCCCACGGCAACCATAAAGAAAATAGCAGAGGATATGAAGCTCAAAGAGACAGAAAGTAGAGTACAGGTTGCCAGGGGTGGGGTAGTGGTGGGGGAAGAAGTTATTACATAATGGGCATAGGGTTTCTGTTTCAGGAGATGGGGAGTTTTAGCAATGGAAAGTGGAAAGGATACTGCAATACTGTGAATGTAATTAATCCCATTGAATGGTATGCTTGCGAGTTATTGAGATGGGAAAGTTCATGTTGTATTTATGTACCTATGCTTTATATCAGTGTTTAATTGCTTGAATTTGAAACTGCACTGAAGGTGGTTACATAAGAATATTCTTGTTCTTAGGAAATGTACATGGCAGTATGTTCAAGGAGCATGATGTATACAACCTACACTCAAGTGTTCAGAAAATGGACTGATAAATGGATAGATGGATGGATGGATAGAATGATACAGCAAATGTGGCAAATAGCCTGGTGGATCTGGGCATCTGGGGGTTAGGGGTATGTTTTCTGTACCAGGTTTGTATTATTTTTGTAACTGTCCTGTAAGTTTGGACATATTTCAAAATAAAAAATAAATAAAATATTTTACATGTTATTTCATGAACCAGGGTCTGAAAGACATGCCATAAAATGTTCCCTACTTGTTATTCCAAGTTTTATTTTGCGTACTTCCTTCAGACAGTGCTGCTGCACACACAGGTGCTCAGCAAAGGCTGGTTGTTGGGGGCCTGGCTGCCTTTGGGAAACATCCTTCTCTTCTCCCCAACCACACTGCGTTATTCCGTGCGCGGGACGGTGGTGGGTGCTGGGAGTCTGCACCTTAGTCTGGCGCGGTCCTGAGCAGGTTCACAGTAGTGGGAGGAAGGCACCGCGCCCAGTTCCGCCGTCACCATGGCAACCTCACACCCCAACCCTGGAACTCGGATCCGAACAAGGCCATACCTGGAAAACTCGCTCTGAGGGCGGCCCTTCCCGCGGTCGCCGGGGCCTGGTTCCTCCCTACCCGAGGGGTCTCCCGGTGCCAGGCGGCTTCCGCTGCCTTCGGCCACACGGTGGCGGCGCAGAGCCGAACTCCGCGCCGCACCTGGGAGGCTCCGGGAAGAGAGCGCTCCGCTTGGGTAGAGCCTCCTTGGCGGTGCTCTCCACCCCCTACCAGGGCAGGGCAGGGCATTCAGGCCGAAAGAGCCGCTGCGCCTGAGACTAGACGTTCCCCAAGGCTCACCGCAATACCCCTCGCTGGGCCCGGAGTCCGGATTCTAGTCGGACATCCCTCCAAGCCCCACTCACATGACTCGCCCTCCACCAGAGACACCGAGCGCGCCACACCTCGCCTCCCCTCCAGCTCCCAGCTGCGCGGGCTCAGCTCTAAGGCCCTCGCTCGCCCGACCCTGCGGCCTCTCCATCTCGGGGGAAAGAAAGAAGCGCCTGTGTCTGCCTCCCTGGCCTAAGCGAAACTGAAGCGTCTTCCCCGAACTTCCCGTAACACTGCGATCTCTACCCCACCGCTCTAAATGAGGGCGCCGAGGGTTTCCAGGTCCCGGACCGCCTGGCGTTCAGCAGTGCCTGAAAGCCCGGAGAGGTGAAAGGAGCGCGCGCGGGCACGTACTGAGGCGGAGCCCCGGTGGGGCGGGGCCTCGGTGGGCGGGGCTGTCGCTCTCAGGTTCCCGCGGGCCCAGGAGAAAGGGAGGCGCGCGCGCGGGGCGACGGGAGCGGAAGAGCGGAAACTCTGCGGAAATGAGCTGGGATGCGCGGCGCGCTGGACGTGGGGCGCTGGGGTGTTCAGCGCCTTGGGTGTGCTGGAGGCGGGCTGGGCACCCCGGAGTGTCTTGAGGACGAGGGGTCGACTTGACGTGGATGCTGGGAGGGCTGGCCCTGGGGTTGGGCCCGGATTTGGGGCCCCAACGCCCAACGGGCCCGCGGGGGTGGGAGGAGAGGAGGCGGGAACCCCGCCCACCTTCTGGGCAGGGTTCTTGGAACCAGCCAGGAAATCCTGGGACTTAATCTGGGGAGTAGATCTGGAGACTATGGTTTGTACAGTGACAGGCTGATAGGGGCCCTAGTGTGTCGTCTCACTTGTTCCCCCACCCCCATTCCAGGAACTGCCCAGGCTTGTCCCCCAAGTGTTTGGGGACCCAGCGGCTCCTTCCATCCACACGCAGCAGGACGGGCCCCACTCAGTACCCGGCAAAACTGTGCTGTCCCACAGAACCCCTCCCTCAGAATCAGTCCCTACAAGATTTGAAGGGAGAGGAGAGTCCCCGGTACCCCTAATGAGATCGAGAAAGATCTCTAGGGCCCGAGCGTTCTCTTCCCCTGCCTTCTTAATGGCTCCAGCAAACTTTACTCAGGAGAGGCACTCTAGAGGGGTCCCCAATTGGGGGCCAACCTCGGCTGGCTCCTCGGGTGCAGACAGGATGCGGCTGTTAACTCCTCACCCCCAACCCAGGAGCTGGTGCTTGCTGCACAGGATGGAAGTGCTGCGTCAAAATTCTGAGAGGCTTTTTCTTTCCGCCATGCTTTGTCCACCAGGAAACCCTCCCTAGGCCCCCTGCCTGTTTTTTCTCCCCTAAAAATGTTTTTAAAATGTAAAAGTAATTCAAGCGTTTTATTTAAAAAATTAAACCTTCCAAAACTATAGATTTTCATGTACATCACCAGAAGGGAAGCTGGAGTTTAAAACACGGGAATGTATAGTACAGTGAATCGTGTGTGGTCAATGTCTGAATAACTGTTCAAAAATTAAAAAGTTCTTTCATGAACTAGAACAAGTGTACCACACTATTACAAGAGTTAATAATGTAGGGGTATATGGGAAAAAATTACCTATTGCAAACTATGGACTACAGTTAGTAATATCTTAATAGTTTTTCATCAACAGGAACAAATGTACCACACCAGTATTATGGGTCAGTAACTGGGGAGTGGATAAGGGGTATGGAAGGATGTGGGTTTTCTTTTTCCCTTATATTTCTCTTCTGGAGTAATGAAAATGTTCTAAAATTGACCATGGGGATGTATGCACAACTGTATGCTGATACTGTGAGCCAATGATTGTATACTTTGGATGGTTTGTATGCTATGTGAATATATCCCAATAGAATTGCATTAAAAAATTAGATTTAAAAAAATGAAAAACCCTCAACTGTTCAATCACTGCTGAGATAGCCACTGTTGCGTAATCTTCCAGAACCTTTAATGTTTATGTATTTAAGAGAATATATAAATATATAAATTATGGGATCACACTACACATTCTATTTGGCAACTTGCAATATACTGTGGGCATTTTTTATTGTCATTATTTATAGATATACCTCATTATTTTTAACCAGTTCATATAATATTCCAGTATATAGATATCCCATATTTCATTTAGTCTTCTAGTGATAAACATTTAGTATATGCCCATGTTTATATTACTCTTCATGGTGTTTTTATTTTAAGTTACAAATATGTGTTCATTATTTAAAATTTTAATAAAATATTGATACAGGCAAAATGAAATTTGCTATATTCCTACCAGGTAGTGATAACTCCTTTATTTTGCAAGCTACACTTTATGGAACATTCACTATATGCCAGATAACATGCTGAGTAATACACAGAAAAGCAATCTGAGATTTAGAGAAATATTTCCAGGGAGGCCTGCCAAGGTCACAGCTAGAAAGTAGCAAAGCTAGGACCTGGGCCCAGCTTTATTTTATTCCAAACTTCTGCTGGCCTCTTACTGTTAACATTCTGGTGTATTTCCGTCCTATCTTTTTGTCTATGCAACAGGGACAAAAATATTCGCAGGTAAATACTCACAGCTTTTCCGCTTTCCCGACTTAGTTCTAAAGAGTCTTTGGGAAAAGAGCAGAGAGCGAGGAATAGACAAGCAAAAGTGTGCATTTACCTGGAGGAATTTCCTCCCAGTCCCACTCAGGAAAAGCTGCTACTAAAAGGAGGAAGTGGGGCTGAGAGGAGAAGGGAGGGGAGAGAGCTGAGTGAGTCTGAGTGGTCAGGAATTTGGAAAGGAGAAAAAGAAAAGAGGTTTGGGGAGGAACTCGTGACTTGGAACTTTGAGGAAGAGAGATGATTTAGGAGGATTTTGAAAGGAAATCTTGCTGTGGGGTGCAATGTGCCCCTTTGCAGTGTCCTCAGGCATCTTCCGTAAAGACTTGTTTCCTTTTTGGCATTAGATCAGGTTTTTGGAGGGTGAGGAGGGAGCAAAAAAGGACCAGCTTTATTTCGGTTCATACAAATTTTGTATAATTTATTTTAGGAAAATGGAGTAGCCTCCCTGACTTTGTTCATGCTATACGTCCCACCTAGAATGCCCTGCATTTCCTCTGTTTTTCCCCGGTTTCTCCCCATCCTCTAAGGTCCATCACTTTCCCCTCCTGTTGTCCCAGTTTTAGCAAACCCCTCACTGTAGCTCAAATCAGGATGTGACTGGCCTCTGCTGGTCACCTGATAGGTCACATTAGGCCTGAATTTTGCCACCACCATAATCCCATTTTTTAAAGGAGCTATTGTTGGTTTGTTGGTTTTATTCATCTCCTGGCTATCAAGACTTGTTTCCTTCTTTCCTTTGGCTGCTAAGAAGCTCCAAACTTTTCTATTTCTTGATCTGTCTTTTCTCTTTGTCCCCATTTTCTCATTTACTTGCAGCTTAAAAATTTTTTTATTATGGAAAATTTCAAACATACATAAAAATATAATATAATAAACTGCCATGTACACATAACCCATCATCAACATTTTGTCAATCTTATTTCATCCATCTGCCACTTTTCCCTCCTTCTAGAGTATTATAAAGCAAATCACAGACATATTGTATCCAAATTATTTCAGTGTATATTTCTAACAGATGGCTTTTTCAAACATAATATCAATGCTACTGTCGCACCTAACAAAAGTAATACTTATTCCCTAAAATCGTTTAATACCCAGTCCCTGTTCAAATTTCTTTTGTAATTGAAATGTTCCCATAAAGGTTTAAGTAAGGTCCACACTTTGTATTTGGTTGATGTGTCTTTTAAGAAAAAGTAATCTGTAACAGGTCCCTGCCCCATTTTTAATTTTTTTTCCCCTGTGGAAACATATGTAAAACATAAAATTTCCCATTTTAACCACTTTCAAGTATACAATTTAGTGTTACCAATTACTTTCACGATGTCGTGCTACCATCACCACCATCTATTACCAAAAAGTTTCCATCACCCCAAGCAGAAACACTACCCATTAAGCATTAACTCCCCATTCCTCACCTCCACCTCTGGTAACCTGTACTCTACTTTCTGTTTCAGTATGTATTTCTAACAGATGGCTTTTTCAAACATAATACCAATGCTACTGAATTTGCATATTCTAGTTATTTCATGTATGTGAAATGACACGATATTTATCCTTTTGTGTCTGGCTTATTTCACTCAACATGATGTCTTCAAAGTTCACCCATGTAGCAACATGTATCATACTTTCATTCCTTTTTACAGCTGAATAGTATTCTATTTCATAGAACATTTTGTTTATCCATTCATCAGTTGACGGAAACTTGGGTTGCTTCCACCTTTTGGCTATTGTGAATAATGTTGCAGTGAATATTGCTGAACAAATAACTATTCGAGTCCCTGCTTTAAATTCTTTTGGGTATATCCTTACAAATGGGATTCCCAGGTCATATGGTAGTTTTATGTTTAACTTTTTGAGGAACCACCAAACTGTTTTCCACAGTAGCTGCATCATTTTACATCCCCCCCAACAATGTATGAGGGTTCCTATTTCTTCACATCCTTGATAGCATGTGTTATTTTCTGTTTTTGTTTTTTATTAGAGAAGTTGTGAGTTTACAAAACAATCATGCATAAAATACAGGATTCCCATACACCACCCCACCACCAATACCTTGTGTTGATGTGGAACATTTGTTACAGTTGATGATAGCACTTTTTAAAAATAATCCTACTTTTTTTAACAGTAGTTACCATTGTTACAATTGATGAAAGATTATTAAAATAGTTGTATTGTCCATTATTTATATTAGGTATATTTTTTCCCATATACTACTCTATTATCACCACCTTGTCATATATGTGTTATAACCCATGAAAGAACGTTCTTGTACTATTAACTATAGTCCATCATCTACAGTATGGTTCACTGTGCTGTAAAGTCCTATGTTTTGTCTTTTAATTTTTGTTCTAGTAACATGTACATCCTAAAGTTTCCTCGTTTAACCACATTTACCTATATAGTTCAGTGCTGTTGATTACACTCACAATAATGTACTACCATCATCACCTTCCATTTCCAAACCTTTACCATCACCCTAAATAGAAATTCTGTACAAGTTAAGTATCAATTCCCCATTCTGTAATGCAAATCTATCACCTGGTAATCTATATTCTAGATTCTAATTCTATGAGCTTGCTTATCATAATTAGTTCATAACACTGAGATCACACAATATTTGTCCTTTTCTGTCTGGCTTATTTCACTCAACATAATGTCCTCAAGGTTCATCCATGTTGTCATGTGCATCAGGACTTCATTCGTTTTTTACAGCTGAGTAATCTTCCACCGTATGTATATACCACATTTTGTCATCAGTTGATGGACATTTGGGTTGTTGCCATCTTTTGGTAATTTTGAATAATGCCATTATGAACATTGGTGTGCAAGTGTTTGTCTGAGTCCCTACTTTCAGTTTTTCTGGGATTGCTAGTAGCAGTATTGCTAGATCATATGGAAATCCTATAACCACCAGTGTCTTCCTCAGTGGCTGTGCCATTTTACATTCCCACCAGCAATGAATGAGTGTTCCTATTTCTCTACATCTCTCCAGCACTTGTAGTTTTCTGTTTTTTTTTTTAAATAGCGGCCATTCTATTTGGTATGAAATGATATTTCATCATGGTTTTGATTTGCATTTCCCTAATAGCTGGTGATATTGAGCATCTTTTAATGTGCTTTATAGCCATTTGTATTTCCTCTTTGGAGAAATGTCTGTTCAAGTCTATGGCCCATTTTAAAATTGGGTTATTTGTCTTTTTATTGTTGAGTTGTAGGATTTCTTTAAATATTCTGGATATTAAACCCGTATCAGGTGTATAGTTTCTAAATATTTTTCCCATTCTTTAGGTTGTCCTTTCACTTTTTTGATAATGTCCTTTGATGCACAAAAGTTTTTCATTTTGATGAAGTTCCATTTATCTATTTTTCCTTTTGTTGCTTATGCTTTGAATATAAAATCTAAGAAATCATTGCCTAATACAAGGTCCTGAGGATATGTTTTCTTCTAAGTGTTTTATAGTTTTAACTTTTGTATTTAGGTTGTTGGTCCGTTTTGAGTTAATTTTTGTATATGGTGTGAGATGGGGTTCACCTTCATTCTTTTGTTCCAACCCAGCTCTTGAAGGGCTTGGGTCGGCGCAGCCCTAAGACCAAAGAACACACCAGGCAGGTAGCCAGACATGGGTTTATTTGGACTTATGAATGGGAGAGGATTCTTGCTGGTGGCAGCCAGCTGGAAAATGGAAGTCAGCGCTCCGCAAAGATGGGGATGCAAAGGCAGCTTATAAGCTTAGGAAAAAGACATTCCATAGGGTATGAGATCAGAGTTTCATAGAGTCTCATGACACAGGGGTCTGGAGGTTTGTTATCAATGGTGATCAGGGCAGAAGAATTTCAATGCTTTACAAGATAAGTGACATATTTGCCTCCCTGAGGAGGCCTGATCTTTAACTTCTGTCTCGATCACACAGGTTGCTACATGCTGTGGGGCCTTGTTTCTGCTTGCTAAAGCTGCCGGAATGCATTGTAACAGAAATGGATTGGCTTTTACAATAGAGGTTTATTAGTTCACAAATTTACAGTTCTAAGGCCATAAAAATGTCCCAATTAAGGATGATAACTTCTCTGAAGAAAGGCCGATGGCATCTGGAGTTTCTCTCTCACATGGGAAGGTGCGTGGCCAGAGTCAGCTGGTCCTTTCCTGGGTTTAGCTTCTCTGAAATGTCTCTGGGCTCCTGTCATCGCTTCTCTCAGCTTCTCCTGGGGGCAAACTGTGGATTACACATCTTAGCTTCTCTGAGCTCCGTTCGAAAGGTCTCTGCCTTTCATCCTCTCATAGAGGACTTCAGTAATGGGACCAAGATCCACCTTGAATGGGCAGGGTCTCATCTCCATGGAAACAATCCTAAAAAAAGGTCCTACCCACAATAGGTCTGCCCCCACATGATTGGATTAAAAGAACAGATTCGAACCAGCACAGGCCTCATTCTCTATTAGAGAGGGAGAGCCTGGGCCCTGGGTCCCCACAGTGGATATCCAGTTTCCCAGCAACATTTATTGAAGAGACTGTTCTCTCTCCATTGAGTGGATTTAGCTCCCTTGTCAAAAATCAACTGGCCATAAATATGTTGGTTTATTTCTTCACTCTCAATTCTATTCCATTGGTCTATGTATCTGTCCTTGTGCCAGTACCACACTATTTGATTACTGTCACTTTGTAATAAGTTTTGAAATCAGGAAGTATGGAAAGAGCACAGGCCTTAAGTCAGATAGAACACTGACTCTATCACTTATTAGTTGCCTGACCTTGGGCATCCCTCTGAGTCTCAGTTTCCTTAAGTACAAAATGAGAAATGGGTTACTAACTCCTAACTTTCCCAGACCTTCTGTAGAATCACATCCAGGCCTAGGTCAAGCAATTCCTTGTACAGGAAGTAAAATGTGTTCATGGTCAAACATTTAGAAAATGTAGATAAACACACAGAAAAATGATAAATGCCTTGTGAAAAGCATCAAGCACCTGCCTGACATATAGTATGTGTTTTTGACAATCCCAGCTTGAATCTCAGGGTATCATATGTCAGCCATTTTCCTAGAAGAGAGGAAATTTAACCAGGGTTAGCCCAGTTTCAGCTCAAGAAAATTCTAGCAGGAGTAAGAGGGGGGCAGGTGGATTCCTCTGGCCTATGTCAAGGGCTAATTAATTGAAGTTAGGTAGACTGCCACAAACTTGCTGCAAGATCTTGGCAAGTCACATGAGCTGTGCCACGGGGCCCGCCATTGGGAGGTGCTCAGGAAATGGAACTTGGCTTGGATCTCAGTCTGGGAACTCCCTTTCTGAACTCCCATCAGATGTGAGGTTACTCACAGTTGTCTCCTGTCACTGAGGGGCTTGTGAGACTTGGCTTTGAGCCCAGCTTTGTCACAAAGGTGCTGTGTGAACTGGGTAAGTCTCTTCCTCTCCAAGGCTTGGATCCCTCCATTTGTCCAGCTTCAGATGCCCTCAGGAGCAGGTAGTCATATAAATGAATGAAATTGGCCAGGAGTTAAGACGATAGGGGATGGTGGGAACTGTGACAATCTGATGAGCTTACCCCATATCAAAGAAGTGGCTGCTTCACTCCTGCTGATTGTTACAAACAGAGATGCAGGCCCTAGTGGCCAGATTTTTAAAGAAGAAGCTGGAAATATGTATTTTTAATTTGAAATTAAAATAATGGCAAATATCAAAGATGTTTACCAAGACTGTGTGGCCCAAACAAAACAAGTGTAAAGGAGGGTTAAGAACATGGGTTCTAGACTGTATACCATGGATGACTGTATGGTATGTATTCCGGTTTGCTAATGCTGCTGGAATGCAAAACACCAGAAATGGATTGGCTTTTATAAAAGGAGGTTTATTTGGTTACACAGTTACAGTCTTTAAGGCCATAAAGTGTCCAAAGTAATGCATCAACAATCAGGTACCTTCACTGGAGGATGGAAAACCTCTGCTTGCTGGGAAGGCACGTGGCTGGCGTCTGTTTGCTCCCAGATTGTGTTTCAAAATGGCTTTCTCCAAAATGTCTGCATCAGCTTCCAACAGCCGTCTTCAAAATGTCTCTCTTAGCTGAGGCAGTGAGCTCCTTATGTCTGAGCTTATATAAGGCTCTAGTAAACTAATCAAGGCCCATGCTGGCCACGCCTCCATGTAAATACTGAATCAATAGGTTCCAACCTAAGCCACACTAATATGTCTGCCCCCACAAGATTGCATTAAACAATATGGCTTTTTCTCGGGAGCATAATATATACAAACCAGCACAGTATGTGAATGTATCTCAATAAAACTGAATTTAATTTAAAAAGCAAAAACAAAAAAATGGGCTCTAAAGTAACAGAAGTTCATGTGCCAGCTTTACCACTTAATAACTGTATGTCCTCGAATGAATCACTTAACCTCTCTGTGCCTCACTTTTCTTATATGTAAAATGGGGGTAATTATGACACTTACCTCACCAGATCATAGTAAGGGTTAAATGAGCTGGACCAGAACTAGGGTGAGGATAACAAGGCATTCACCATGTATGCAATAGTTAAGGGTCCACAAAAAAAAACTCAATAACCAAAGACAGTGTTTAATGCAACATTTTTTTTTAAGAACCAAAAGTAATGCAAAAAATCCATGATGGACAAAATAGCAAAATTTTAAATAAAGACAGGATCTATCCTTGCATTTGAGTGAATTGGCCTCATTTGCCTCACCCTATTCCCAGCCCTGTCAGGGCTTGTCTTTATTTAATATTTAAAATGAGATGATAGAGATGGAAGTAGATGGAGGCAAAGAGAGGAGTGGAAGTTAGTTAGTCACTCTGGAACAACTAATAAACAACCAGGAACAACTAGTAAATAATCCGGAATAACTGCAGGGGGACAACTGTGACTGTCCACACATTGTATACCAACCTGGATTGGGAGGAATGCCTGAGATCGCAGCATAAAATCTGTAAGTAAAAGCTTCAGACATGAGCCAGGAGCCCCCTCCCTGCATGGCAGCCCAAACTGCAAAACCTCACTGTGATAGAGAGCAGCATTCTCTGAACAAGAAAATAAACCTCAGTCCAGCTCCACCTGGGGTTTTGATTAACAAATATGGACTGCTCAATACAAGCTACAAATCCCCAACAAGCAGACAGAGGCTTTTAGTGATGACTGACCTCAAAGAGATGGAGGACTTCTCTGTCCCAGGAGGGGAAGCCCAGAAGAACAGGTGCTATCTCTGGCCGGCAGGTGAAGCTGGGGGGAGCCATGGACTGGCCCTGAAGTGGGGCTTTCTGTCCCTTTTTCTCTCACTCAACCTGGGAGGCTCAGTGGAGAAAGCTGCAGCCATTTTTCAGTTCACAGTGCTCTGACCCAGACAAGATTGGAACTAGCAGAGTCAGAGAGATAAAGAATCCATTTAAATGCTGATGATCACTCCCTCAAGGGTGTATCTTCCCTAAGAGGAAGGAAGTGGTGCCCAACCCTACTATTGGCCTCCCATTCAGAACCAGACCCCAGAGCCTGGGGGAAAACAGCCAAAACAAAACTAAGGGGGCCACACCTCCTTACACCAATCAGGAGCAACAGGCTGACAGATGCCACCTGCTGGGCAGGTTAGGAAAAGCACAGCAGCAAGAGGTCTCACAGGGTGTGTCAATCTTCTAAGACACACCATCAGGGAAACCTGATACTGAATATTTCCCCCTTCAAGATCTGAGCCCTTTCTGGTCTAGGAAAACCTGATCGGGGTACCCAAGGAAACTAGATGTCTAGACAACAGAAAACTACAACTTACACTAAAAAAAAAAAAAAAAAAGTAAAAATACAAATTAAAAAAAAACAAAGTTATGGCCCAGTCAAAGGAACAAACTTATACTTCAACTGGGATACAGGAATTGAAACAACTAATGCTAAATCAATTCAAAAAGTTTAGGTAAAATATGTCAAAAGAGATGAAGCATATAATGAAAACACTGGGCAAACGTAAGGTAGAAACTGAAAGTTCGAAAAAACAACTGGCAGAATCTATGGAAATGAAAGGCACAACACAAGAGATGAAAGACTCAATGGAGACATACAACAGAGGATCTCAAGAAGCAGAAGTAAACACTCAGGAACCGGAGAACAAGACACCTGAAATCCTACACACAAAAGAACAGATAGAGAAAAGAATGGAAAAATATGAGCAACGGCTCAGGGAATTGAATGACAACATGAAACACATAAATGTACATGTCATGGGTGTCCCAGAAGAAGAAGAGAAGGGAAAAGGGGCAGAAGCAATAACAGAGGAAATAATCAATGAAAATTTCCCATCTCTTATTGTTCTAGTTTGCTAATGCTGCCAGAATGCAAAACACCAGAAATGATTGGCTTTTATAAAAGGGGGGTTTATTTGGTTACACAGTTACAGTCTTAAAGCCATAAAGTGTCCAAAGTAATGACCAAGGTAATGCATCAACAATTGGTACCTTCACTGGAGGATGGCCAATGGCGTCCGTAAAACCTCTGTTAGCTGGTAAGGCATGTGGCCGGCATCTGCTTTCAAGTTCTGGTTTCAAAATGGCTTTCTCCCAGGATATTCTTTCCTAGGCCTCAGCTCCGCTTCAAAATGTCACTATCAGTTGCTCTCAGGGCATTCTCTCTTAGCTTCTTCAGAGCAAGAGTCTGCTTTCAAGAGCTGTCTTCAAACTGTCTCTCATCTGCACCTACTCTCTCAGCTTCCATGCATTCTTCAAAGTGTCCCTCTTGGCTGTAGCTCCTCTTCAAAATGTCACTCTCAGCTGCACTGAGTTCCTTCTGTGTGTCAGCTCCTTTATAGGGCTCCAGTGATTTAATTTAGACCCACCCTGAATGGGCAGAGTAACGCCTCCATGGAAATCATCCAGTCAGAGTCATCACCCACAGTTGAGTGGGGTGCATCTCCACAGAAACACTCAAAGAATTGCAATCTAATCAACACCAATACATCTGCCCACACAAGATTGCATCAAAGATAATGGCATTTTGTGGGACATAGTACATTCAAACCAGTACACTACGAAAGACACAAAATTATAGATCCAAGAGCACAGCGTATCCCAAACAGAATAGATCTGAATAGGCCTATGACAAGACACTTAATAATCAGATTATCAGATTTCAAGAGAGAACCCTGAAAGTTGCAAGAGAAAAGCAATCCATCACATACAAAGGAAGTTTGATAAGACTATGTGTGGATTTCTCAATAGAAACCATGGAGGCAAGAAGGAAGTGGTGTGATATATTTAAGATACTGAAAGAGAAAAACCACCAACCAAGAATCCTGTATCCGGCAAAACTGTCCTTCAAATATGAGGGAGAGTTTAAAATATTCTCTGACAAACAGACAATGACAGAATTTGTGAACAAGATACCAGCTCTACAGGAAATACTAAAGGGAACACTACAGACAGGAAAAGACAGGGATGAGAGGTTTGAAACACAATTTTGGGTGATGGTAGCACAGCAATGTAAGTACACTGAACAAAGATGACTGTGAGTATAGTTGAAAGGAGAAGGCTAGGGGCATGTGGGACATGAGAAAGAAAGAGGAAAGATAAAGACTGGGACTGTATAACTCAGTGAAACCTGGAGTGCTCAACAATTGTGATAAAACGTACAAATATGTTTTTACATGAGGAAGAACAAATGAATGTCAACCTTGCAAGGTGTTAAAAATAGGGTGGTATTGGGGGAAAAATACAATCAATGCAAACTAGAGAATATAATTAACAGAAACATTGTATTATGCTTCCTTTAATGTAACAAAGACAATATACCAAAGCTAAATGCATATAAGAGGGGGACATAAGGGAGGGGTATGGGACTCCTGGCATTAGTGATGTTGTCTATTTATTCTACTTTAGTTTAATGCTGTCTTTCCTTTTGGTGCTTTCTAGCTGTCATGTTTTTTGTTTTGTTTTGTTTTGTTTTGTTTTTTTGTCTCTCTACCTTCTTTGAATCTTCCTCCTTCTTTGTGGAAGAAATGGAGATGTCCTTATATAGATAGTGGTGATGTGGTGAATACATAAATATGTGACTATACAGGGAACCATCAGTTGTTTATTTAGGTGTGTGAACAAAACTGTCTTTAAAAAATGGGTTGAGTGGAATATGACTCCCGGAGAGGAATGTAGACCCGGCATCATGGGATGGAGAACATCTTCTTGACCAAAAGGGGGATGTGAAAGGAAATGAAATAAGCTTCAGTGGCAGAGAGATTCCAAAACGAGCCGAGAGATCACTCTGGTGGGCACTCTTACGCACACTTTAGACAACCTTTTTTAGGTTCTAAAGAATTGGGGTAGCTGGTGGTGGATACCTGAAACTATCAAACTACAACCCAGAACCCATGAATCTCGAAGACAGTTGTATAAAAATGTAACTTATGAGGGGTGACAATGGGATTGGGAGAGCCATAAGGACCAAACTCCACTTTGTCTAGTTTATGGATGGATGTGTAGAAAAGTAGGGGAAGGAAACAAACAGACAAAGGTACCCAGTGTTCTTTTTTACTTCAATTGCTCTTTTTCACTCTAATTATTATTCTTGTTATTTTTGTGTGTGTGCTAATGAAGGTGTCAGGGATTGATTTAGGTGATGAATGTACAACTATGTAATGGTACTGTAAACAATCGAAAGTACAATTTGTTTTGTATGACTGCGTGGTATGTGAATATATCTCAATAAAATGATGATTAAAAAAAATGGGTTGATGAAGAAACCTTGAGGACACTATATTGGGTGAAATAAGTCAGACACATAAGGACAAATATTGCAGGGTCCCACTGATAGAAACTAGTTATAATATGCAAACTCATAGACATGAAATATAAGTCACCAGGACATAGAACAAGGCTAAAGAATGGGGAGAGGGTTGCTTATTATGAGCAGAATGTTCAACTAAGGTGAACTTAAGTGTTTGGAAATGGACAGAGGTGATGGTAGCACATTGTGAGAATAACTTACAGTGCTGAATGGTGTGTGAATGTGGTGGAAAGGGTAAGCTCAGAGTCACATATGTCATCAGAAGGAAAGTTGGAGGTTAAAAGATGGGAATGTATAAAACAGTGAATCATGTGGTGGGCAATGTTTGTGATTAGCTGTACAAATATTAAAAATCTCTCTCATGAACTAGAACAAATGTATGACACTATAACTAGAAGTTAATAACAGAGGGGCATATAGGAAAAAATTGTACCTATTGCAAACTATATACTACAGTTAGTAGTATTTTAACATTCTTTCTTCAACAGTAACAAATGTACTATACCAATACTATGAGTCAATAATGGAGGGGGGTGTTTAGGGGTATGGGAGGATTTGAGTTTCCTTTTTTTGTCTTAATTTCTTTTCTGGAGTAATGCAAATATTCTAAAAATTCAAAAAAAATTGTGGTGATGGATGCACAGCTGTATGATGGTACTGTGGGCAATTGATTGTGCACTTTGGATCTTTGGATAGTTGTATGATATGTGAACAATCTCAATTTTAAAAATGAGATGATAGATGTCAAACCTTAGAACAATGCCTGGCACCTAGTAGGTGCTCAGTAAAATGATGACAGTGATGATGATGATAATGGAGAAGATAATGACATCCTCTTCTGTGAGTCTTATTCTATTTTCAGACTACTGGTTACCTAGTGTATTTAACACCCAAAACAGATCTATTTTTTACAAAAAATTTTAATGTATTCATTTTATTTTCTAATGAGAGTGGCTTTTTAAAAATTATTAATATAGCCCATGGTTGAACTTAGGGTTCACTGTTTGTGTAGTATAGTTCCATGGATTTTAAAAAAAAATTATTCTATTAATATACAATTCAACATTTTCCCTTTTAATCACATTCAGATATATATTTCAGTGCTGTTAATTACATATACAATGTTGTGTTACCATCACCACCATCCATTAATAGAACATTTCCATCATTTCAAATAGGAACCTTGTACTTTTTAAGCCTTAACTTCCCATTCCCTATCCCCACTCCATCCCTTAACTACCTATATTCTAATTCTGACTCCATGGCTTTGCTTATTCTAATTATTTCAAATCAGTGAGAGCATACAATATTTGCCCTTATGTGTCTGGCTTATTTCACTCAACATGATGTCTTCAAGGTTTGTCCATGTTATCGCATATATCAGGACTTCATTCCTCTTTATAGCTGAATTGTGTTCTTTTATATGTATATGCCATATTTTATTTATCCATTCTTTAGTTGATGGACACTTGGGTTGCTTCTATATTTTGGCAATGGTGAATAATGATGTGAACATCAGTGTGCAAATATCTGTTTGAGTCCCTGCTTTCAGTTCTTTTGGGTATATACCTAGTAGTGGGATTGTTGGGTCATATGGTAGTTTAATACTTAGCTTTCTGAGGAACCATCAAACTGTCTTCCACAGTGGCTGTGCCATTTTACATTCCCACCAACAAAAATGAGTGTCCCTTGAACAGATATTTGCACACTGATGTTCCCAGTGGCATTATTCACAATTGCCAAGAAATGGAAACAATTCAAATGTCCTTCCATAGATGAATGGATAAACAAAATGTGGTATATACATATGATGGAATACTACGCGGCAGTAAGAAGGAACGAGGTTGTAAAAAATGGATGAAACTTGAAGACATAATGCTGAATGAAAAAAGCCCGACACAAAGAGAAATATTGTATGTTACCATTAATGTGAACTCGGTGAAAAATGTAAAATAAATGTTTTATATTGTAGAATGTATGGGGACCTAGAGGTAGACAGCAGCTAGTGAAGGGGGAACGGTAATCTAATAAGAACAGATAAGATATTGAGAGTAATATTAATGATATGGGAATGCTCAGGAATGACTATGGTTTGTTAATTTTCTTGGGGTATGGAAGGAACAAGTTGGAAGCAATGTAGTTATATAGATTATTTGTTTTTCTTATTCCTCTGTTTTGTTTCGTTTGAATTGTTTTTTTAATTTTTTGATAAAGTATTAAAAATGACAAAAAAGATATGGTTGTATATCATTAGTTTACATGAGAAATAAACCTAAAAATTAATAAATACTTACATTAAATAAAATTAAAACTTCACTTTAAATTTAAAAAAATGAGTGTCCCTATTTTTACACTTGCCCTCAGCAATGAATGAACGTTCCTAATTCCCACATCTTCTCCAACACTTGTTATTATTATTATTTTTTAATAGCAGCCTTTCTAATGGATTTGAAATGGTACCTCATTGTGGTTTTGATTTGTGTTTTCCTGATGGCTAATGATGTTGAGTATCTTTTCATGTGCAGTCTGGCCATTTGTATATCTTCTTCGGAGAGATGTCTATTCAAGTCTCTTGCCCATTTTTAAATTGGTTTGTTTGTCTTTTTGTTGTTAAGTTGAAGGATTCCTTTATATATTCTGTGTATTAAACTTTTATCGGATATGTGGTTTCCACATATTTTCTCCCATTGTTTGGGCTGTCATTTTACTTTCATGATAAAGCTCTTTGAGAAAGGCACATAAGTTTAATTTTGATGAGGTCCCATTTATCTATTTTCTCTTTTGTTGTTTGTACTTTGGGTGTAAAGTCTAAGAAATCATTGGCTAATACAAGGTCCTGAAGATATTTCCTTAAATTTTCTTCTAGAATTTTATAGTTCTGGTTCTTATATTGAGGTCTTTGATCCATTCTGAGTTGATTTTTGTATAGGTGTGAAGTCAGGGTCCCCTTTTTCATTGCAAGTGCAGATCCAGTTTTCCCAGCACCATTTGTTGAAGAGATCGTTCTTTCCCAATTGAGTGGTCTTTTGCCCTCTTGTCAGTTGTCCATAAATGTGAGGGTTGATTTCTGAGCTCTCAATTTGATTCCATCAGTCTATATGTCTGTCATTGTCCCAGTACCATGCTGTTTTGATTATTGTGGCTTTGTAATAAGTTTAAAGATCATGAAGTGTGAGTCCTACAACTTCATTCTTCTTTTTCAAAGTGGCTTTAATTATTCAGGACCCCTTACCTTTCCATGTTAATTTAATGATTGGCTTTTCCATTTCTGCAAAGAATGTTGTTAGAATTTTGATTGGGATTGCATTGAATCTATAAATTGCTTTGGGTAGGATTGACATCTTAACTATATTTAGTTTTCCAGTCTATGAACATGGAAAGTCCTTCCATTTATTTAGGTCTTCTTTGATTTCTTTTAGCAATATTTTGTAGTTTTCTGTGATTAGGTCCTTTACATCCTTGGTTAGACTTATTCCTAGATATTTGATTCTTTTAGTTGCTATTGTAAATGGAATTTTTTTCTTGATTTCTTCCTTAGATTGCTCATTACTAGTGTTTTCAGTTTGCTAAAGCTGCCAGAATGCAATATACCTGAAATGGATTGGCTTTTACAAAGGGGGATTATCAGCACAAAAATTTACAGTTCTAATGCCATGAAAATATCCCAAGTAAGGCATCAACAGGATGATACCTCCTCTGAAGAAAGGCTCCTGGTATCCAAGGTTCTTCTGTCAGATAGCAAGGCACATGGCTGGTGCCTGCTGATCCTTTTCTCCTGGTTTCCACTGCTTTCAGCTCCTGGCTTCATTGGCTCTCTCAGCAACTCTGAGGGCTTTCCTCTAAGCTTCTCCAGGTGTTTCTTTCTTGCACTCTCTGGGTTTTTTCTGCCCTTTATCCTCGCATAAGGGACTCCAGTAAAGGATTGAGACCCACCTTGAATTGAGTGGGTCATATCTCAATTGAAACAACCTAATCAAAAATCCCACCCACAATATTTTGCACCCACAAGAATGGATTAAAAGAACATGGACTTTTCTGGGACACATAACAGCTTCAAACCAGCACACTCTAGTGTATAGAAACATTACTGAGTTTTGAGTGTTGATCTTGTATCCCACCACTTTGCTGAATCCATTTATTAGCTCTGAGAGCTTTGTTGTGGATTTTTCAGGATTTTCTGTATATAGGATCATGTTATGTGTAATAGGGAAAGTTTTATTTCTTCCTTTCCAATTTGGATGCTTATTATTTCTTTTTTCTTGCCTAATTGCTCTGGCAAGAACTTCAAGTACAATGGTGAATAACAGTGGTGACAATGGGCATCCTTGTCTTGCTCCTGATCTCAGAGGGAAAATTTTCAGTATTTGCCACATTAGGTAGGATGTTAGTTGTGGACTCTTCGTATATGCCCTTTATCGTATTGAGGAAGTTTCTTTCTATTCCTGTATTTCTAAGTGTTTTTATCAAGAAAAGTGTGCTAGATTTTGTCAAATGCCTTTTCTGCAGCAATTGAGATGATCATGTCATTTACTCCTCTCATTTTGCTAATGGCAGTGGTTTATTGCATTAATTGATTTTCTTATGTTGAACCCACCTTGTTTATCAGGGATAAATCCCATTTTATCATGGTGTAAAATTCTTTTAATATGCTGTTGGATTAGGTTTGCTAGTATTTTGTAGAGGACTTTTGCTTCTATATTCATAAGAGATACTGGTTTGTAGTTTTCTTCTCTTGTGGTATCTTTATCTGGCTTCAGTATGAGGGTGATGTTGGCCTCGTAGAATGAATTAAGGCACATGGCTGGCCCTCCTCTTCAATTTTTTGAAAGAGTTTGAGCAGGATTGGAGTTAAATCGTCCTGGAATGTTTTGTAGAATTCCCCTGTGAAGCCATCTAGTCATGGGTTTTCCTTTGTTGAGAGGTTTTTGATTACTGATTCTATCTCTTTACTAGTAATTGGTTTGTGAAATCTTCTACTTCTTCTTGAGTCAATGTAGGTAGTTTGTGTGTTTCTAAGAATTTGTCCATTTCATCTAATTATCTTATTTGCTGCATACAGTTGTTCATGGTGTCCTTTTATAGTCCTTTTTATTTCAGTGTAATCAGTAGTAATGTCCCCCTTTCCATTTCTGATTTTCGTGATCCTCTCTCTTTTTTCTTTGTCAGTCCGTCAAAAGGCTTGTCAATTTTATTGATCTTTTCAAAGAAACAACTTTTGATTTTGTTGATTTTCTTTCTTTTTTTTTTTTTTTGTCTTTTTTATTTCATTTATCTCCACTCTAATCTTTGTTATTTCCTTCCTTATGCTCCTTTTGGGTTTATTTGCTCTTCTTTTCTAGTCCTTCAAGTTTTGAGATTAAGTCTCTGATTTTAAGTCTTTGTTCTTTTTTTTTTTTTTTTTTTTTACTGATTTAAATATTGTTTAATTATTGTTGTTTCCTGACAACAGTAAAGGTGATTTTTTTTTGACTTTTTTTTTTTAATCATCATTTTACTGAGATATATTCACATACCACGCAGTCATACAAAACAAATTGTACTTTCGATTGTTTACAGTACCATTACATAGTTGTACATTCATCACCTAAATCAATCCCTGACACCTTCATTAGCACACACACAAAAATAACAAGAATAATAATTAGAGTGAAAAAGAGCAATTGAAGTAAAAAAGAACACTGGGTGCCTTTGTCTGTTTGTTTCCTTCCCCTACTTTTCTACACATCCATCCATAAACTAGACAAAGTGGAGTTTGGTCCTTATGGCTTTCCCAATCCCATTGTCACCCCTCATAAGCTACATTTTTATACAACTGTCTTCGAGATTCTTGGGTTCTGGGTTGTAGTTTAATAGTTTCAGGTATCCACCACCAGCTACCCCAATTCTTTAGAACCTAAAAAAGGTTGTCTAAAGTGTGCGTAAGAGTGCCCACCAGAGTGATCTCTCGGCTCGTTTTGGAATCTCTCTGCCACTGAAGCTTATTTCATTTCCTTTCACATCCCCCTTTTGATCAAGAAGATGTTCTCCGTCCCACGATGCCGGGTCTACATTCCTCCCCGGGAGTCATATTCCACGTTGCCAGGGAGATTCACTTCCCTGGGTGTCTGATCCCACGTAGGGGGGAGGGCAGTGATTTCACCTTTCAAGTTGGCTTAGCCAGAGAGAGAGGGCCACATCTGAGCAACAAAGAGGCATTCAGGAGGAGACTCTTAGGCACAAATACAGGGAGGCCTAGCCTCTCCTTTGCAGCAACTGTCTTCCCAAGGGTAAAACTTATGGTAGAGGGCTCAACCCATCAAACCACCAGTCCCCTATGTCTGTGGTCATGTTAGCAACCATGGAGGTGGGGTAGGCGAATACCCCTGCATTCTCCACAGGCTCCTCAAGGGGGCACTACATCTTTTTTTTTTTTTTCCTTGTTTGTCTTTTTTTTTTTTTTTTAACTTTCCCTTCTTTTTTAAATCAACTGTATGAAAAAAAAAGTTAAAAAGAAAACAAACATACAATAAAAGAACATTTCAAAGAGACCATAACAAGGGAGTAAGAAAAAGACAACTAACCTAAGATAACTGCTTAACTTCCAACATGTTCCTACTTTACCCCAAGAAAGTTACGTAATATAGCAACATTTCAGTGAACTTGTTCCTACTACATCCATCAGAAATTAACAGACCATAGTCATTTCTGGGCATCCCCAGAACGTTAAATAGCTTATCTGTTCTTCTTGGATTATTGTTCCCCCTTCCTTAATTGCTCTCTACTGCTAGTTCCCCTACATTCTACATTATAAACCATTTGTTTTACATTTTTCAAAGTTCACATTAGTGGTAGCATATAATATTTCTCTTTTTGTGCCTGGCTTATTTCGCTCAGCATTATGTCTTCAAGGTTCATCCATGTTGTCATATGTTTCACCAGATCGTTCCTTCTTACTGCCGCGTAGTATTCCATCGTGTGTATATACCACATTTTATTTATCCACTCATCTGTTGAAGGACATTTGGGTTGTTTCCATCTCTTGGCAATTGTGAATAATGCTGCTATGAACATTGGCGTGCAGATATCTGTTCGTGTCACTGCTTTCCGATCTTCCGGGTATATACCGAGAAGTGCAATCGCTGGATCGAATGGTAGCTCTATATCTAGTTTTCTAAGGAACCGCCAGACTGACTTCCAGAGTGGCTGAACCATTATACAGTCCCACCAACAATGAATAAGAGTTCCAATTTCTCCACATCCCCTCCAGCATTTGTAGTTTCCTGTTTGTTTAATGGCAGCCATTCTAACCGGTGTTAGATGGTATCTCATTGTGGTCTTAATTTGCATCTCTCTAATAGCTAGTGAAGCTGAACATTTTTTCATGTGTCTCTTGGCCATTTGTATTTCCTCTTCAGAGAACTGTCTTTTCATATCTTTTGCCCATTTTATAATTGGGCTGTCTGTACTATTGTCATTGAGTTGTAGGATTTCTTTGTATATGCAAGATATCAGTCTTTTGTCAGATACATGGTTTCCAAAAATTTTTTCCCATTGAGTTGGCTGCCTCTTTACCTTTTTGAGAAATTCCTTTGAGGTGCAGAAACTTCTAAGCTTGAGGAGTTCCCATTTATCTGTTTTTTCTTTTGTTGCTTGTGCTTTGGGTGTAAAGTCTAGGAAGTGGCCTCCTAATACAAGGTCTTGAAGATGTTTTCCTACATTATCTTCTAGGAGTTTTATGGTACTTTCTTTTATATTGAGATCTTTGGTCCATTTTGAGTTAATTTTTGTGTAGGGGGTGAGGTAGGGGTCCTCTTTCATTCTTTTGGATATGGATATCCAACTCTCCCAGCCCCATTTGTTGAAAAGACCATTATGGCTCAGTTCGGTGACTTTGGGGGCCTTATCAAAGATCAGTCGGCCATAGATCTGAGGGTCTATCTCTGAATTCTCAATTCGATTCCATTGATCTATATGTCTATCTTTGTGCCAGTACCATGCTGTTTTGGCAACTGTGGCTTTATAATAAGCTTCAAAGTCAGGGAGTGTAAGTCCTCCCACTTCGTTTTTCTTTTTTAGAGTGTCTTTAGCAATTCGAGGCATCTTCCCTTTCCAAATAAATTTGATAACTAGCTTTTCCAAGTCTGCAAAGTAGGTTGTTGGAATTTTGATTGGGATTGCATTGAATCTGTAGATGAGTTTGGGTAGAATTGACATCTTAATGACATTTAGCCTTCCTATCCATGAACATGGAATATTTTTCCATCTTTTAAGGTCCCCTTCTATTTCTTTTAGTAGAGTTATGTAGTTTTCTTTGTATAGGTCTTTTACATCTTTGGTTAAGTTTATTCCTAGGTACTTGATTTTTTTAGTTGCTATTGAAAATGGTATCTTTTTCTTGAGTGTCTCTTCAGTTTGTTCATTTCTAGCATATAGAAACATTACTGACTTATGTGCATTAATCTTGTATCCCGCTACTTTGCTAAATTTGTTTATTAGCTCTAGTAGGTGTATCGTTGATTTCTCAGGGTTTTCTAGATATAAGATCATATCATCTGCAAACAATGACAGTTTTACTTCTTCTTTTCCAATTTGGATGCCTTTTATTTCTTTGTCTTGCCGGATTGCCCTGGCTAGCACTTCCAGCACAATGTTGAATAACAGTGGTGACAGCGGGCATCCTTGTCTTGTTCCTGATCTTAGAGGGAAGGCTTTCAGTCTCTCACCATTGAGTACTATGCTGGCTGTGGGTTTTTCATATATGCTCTTTATCATGCTGAGGAAGTTTCCTTCAATTCCTACCTTTTGAAGTGTTTTTATCAAAAAGGGATGTTGGATTTTGTCAAATGCTTTTTCAGCATCTATTGAGATGATCAATTGATTTTTCCCTTTCGAGTTTTTAATGTGTCGTAATACATTGATTGTTTTTCTTATGTTGAACCATCCTTGCATGCCTGGAATGAACCCCACTTGGTCATGGTGTATGATTTTTTTAATGTGTCTTTGGATTCGATTTGCAAGTATTTTGTTGAGGATTTTTGCATCTATATTCATTAGGGAGATTGGCCGGTAGTTTTCCTTTTTTGTAGCATCTTTGCCTGGTTTTGGTATTAGATTGATGTTAGCTTCATAAAATGAGTTAGGTAGTGTTCCATTTTTTTCAATGTTTTGAAAGAGTTTGAGTAAGATTGGTGTCAGTTCTTTCTGGAAAGTTTGGTAGAATTCCCCTGTGAAGCCATCTGGCCCTGGGCATTTATTTGTGGGAAGATTTTTGATGACTGATTGGATCTCTTTGCTTGTGATGGGTTGGTTGAGGTCTTCTATTTCTTCTCTGGTCAGTCTAGGTTGTTCATATGTTTCCAGGAAATTGTCCATTTCTTCTACATTATCCAGTTTGTTGCCATACAGTTGTTCATAATATCCTCTTATAATTTTTTTAATTTCTTCAGGATCTGCAGTTATGTCACCTTTTTCATTCATTATTTTGTTTATATGGGTCTTCTCTCTTTTTGATTTTGTCAGTCTAGCTAGGGGCTTATCAATCTTGTTGATCTTCTCAAGGAACCAACTTTTGGTGATATTTATCCTCTCTATTGTTTTTTTGTTCTCTATGTCATTTATTTCTGCTTTAATCCTTGTTATTTCTTTTCTTGTACTTGGTTTAGGATTGGTTTGCTGTTCATTTTCTAGCTTCTTCAGTTGATCCATTAGTTCTTTGATTTTGGCTCTTTCTTCCTTTTTAATATATGCGTTTAGTGCTATAAATTTCCCCCTTAGCACTGCTTTTGCTGCATCCCATAGGTTTTGGTATGTTGTGTTCTCATTTTCATTTGTCTCTATATATTTAGCAATTTCTCTTGCTATTTCTTCTTTAACCCACTGATTGTTTAGGAGTGTGTTGTTTAACCTCCAGGTATTTGTGAATTTTCTAAGTCTCTGATGGTTATTGACTTCTAATTGTATTCCATTGTGGTCAGAGAATGTGCTTTGAATAATTTCAATCTTTTTAAATTTATTGAGGCTTGTTTTATGTCCCAGCATATGATCTATTCTGGAGAAAGTTCCGTGAGCACTAGAAAAGTATGTGTATCCTGGTGATTTGGGATGTAATGTCCTGTAGATGTCTGTTAAATCTAATTCATTTATCAGATTGTTTAGGTTTTCAATTTCCTTATTGGTCTTCTGTCTGGTTGATCTATCTATAGGAGAGAGTGATGTGTTGAAGTCTCCCACAATTATTGTGGAAACATCAATTGCTTCCTTTAGTTTTGCCAATGTTTCTCTCATGTATTTTGTGGCACCTTGATTGGGTGCATAGACATTTACGATTGTTATTTCTTCTTGCTGAATTGCCCCTTTTATTAGTATGTAGTGGCCTTCTTTGTCTCTCAAAACATCCCTGCATTTGAAGTCTATTTTATCTGAGATTAATATTGCTACACCTGCTTTCTTTTGGCTGTAGCTTGCATGAAATATTTTTTTCCATCCTTTCACTTTCAGTTTCTTTGTGTCCCTGTGTCTAAGATGAGTCTCTTGTATGCAACATATTGATGGTTCATTTTTTTTGATCCATTCTGCGAATCTATATCTTTTAATTGGGGAGTTTAATCCATTTACATTCAACGTTAAAACCGTGAAGGCATTTCTTGAATCGGCCATCTTATCCTTTGGTTTATGTTTGCCATATTTTTCCCTCTCTCTATTAATATCCTTTATTGTACCCATACCGAATCTCTTTAGTACTGAACCTTTCTCCAAGTCTCTCTGTCTTGTCTTTGTTTCTCTGTCTGTAGGGCTCCCTTTAGTATCTCCAGTAGGGCAGGTCTCTTGTTAGCAAATTCTCTCAGCATTTGTTTGTCTGTGAAAAATTTAAGCTCTCCCTCAAATTTGAAGGAGAGCTTTGCTGGATAAAGTATTCTTGGCTGGAAATTCCTCTCACTCAGAATTTTAAATATATTGTGCCACTGCCTTCTTGCCTCCATGGTGGCTGCTGAGTAGTCACTACTTAGTCTTATGCTGTTTCCTTTGTATGTGGTGAATTGCTTTTCTCTTGCTGCTTTCAGAACTTGCTCCTTCTCTTCTATGTTTGACAGTGTGATCAGTATATGTCTCGGAGTGGGTTTTTTTGGATTTATTCTATTTGGAGTTCGCTGAGCATTTATGATTTGTGTATTTATGTTGTTTAGAAGATTTGGGAAGTTTTCCCCAACAATTTCTTTGAATACTCTTCCTAGACCTTTACCCTTTTCTTCCCCTTCTGGGACACCAATGAGTCTTATATTCGGACGTTTCATATTATCTATCATATCCCTGAGGTCCATTTCGAGTTTTTCAATTTTTTTCCCCATTCTTTCTTTTATGCTTTCATTTTCCATTCTGTCATCTTCCAGGTCACTGATTCGTTGTTCAACTTCCTCTAGTCTTGTACTATGAGTGTCCAGAATCTTTTTAATTTGGTCAACAGTTTCTTTAATTTCCATAAGATCATCCATTTTTTTATTTAGTCTTGCAATGTCTTCTTTATGCTCTTCTAGGGTCTTCTTGATTTCCTTCATATCCCGTACTAGGGTCTCATTGTTCATCTTTAGTTCTTTGAGTAGCTGCTCTAGGTGCTGTGTCTCTTCTGGTCTTTTGATTTGGGTGCTTGGGCTTGGGTTATCCATATCGTCTGGTTTTTTCATATGCTTTATAATTTTCTGTTGTTTTTGGCCTCGTGGCATTTGCTGAACTTGATAGGGTTCTTTTAGGGTTTGTAGACCTATTGAAGTCCTTATCTCTAATTTATCAGATCTACAGCTTCGTGGAGTACACTTTCTCTAACTAACCAGCAGGTGGCGTCCACGAGCCACCTGTTCTCCACAAGCCAGTTCTCCCCTGCTTAGCCTTTTTGGTGAGTGGGGGAGTGAGTCTTGTGGGGCCCAATTGGTGTACCAAGCTTGCGTGTGTAGTTGGTGTTGCCTGCCCTGTATGTGGGGCGTGTTTCTGGGCAGTCGGGGAGGGGGGGTGGCCCTAACAATCAAATCTCCCTGGTGATCCTGGAGTTTTAAAGCTGCTGCAATAGTCTAATCCTTCAGTTCAGTCCTGCCACAGTTTGTCTCTGCCACTGACCCACAAGTCTTTGGTATTGGCGTATGGCTCCTGAGACTTGCAAGTGGGCCCCTCTTCCAGGCTGTGCACCCCGGGTCCTCTGTTGAGGGATGACTGTGCTATGTCACAGGTGAGTGCCGTCCCCCCAGGGCAGTTCTGGGCTGCTGGGCTGTGTAGGGAGGCTCCCAGTCTGCTCAAATGATGGCTGAATGGGGCTTTGTTAATTCACACTGCTCCACCTTCCCAGCTCTGGGACATTCAGCTGAGGTTGCAGGGAAGGCTAATGTCCACGCCCAGTTTTGTGGTGTGTGCCTGTTATTTGAAGCACTTCCGTCACACTGGGTTGTCTGGGGCAGCTCTGGGCTATGGGGCTGGCGATGGGCAGGAGTGTTTCCTGTCCACCAGGATGGTGGCTGTGAGCGGACACCCCCCTTTTCTTGGGAAGTTGTGTTGTTTAGTGAATTTTCTCAGCCACTGGATTATTTCCTTTTGTCTCAGAGCTCTCTTAGTTCTGCTCTTGACTTGACGTGCCCAAATTGCAATTCTTTGAAGCTTTCTGTATTGGGCTTAGATTTCGCTGATCTCAGCAGTTCCACGTTTTCATGAGTGTTGTATGAAGTATGCCCAAAGACAGATTGCTCTGTGGTGTCCAGTCCACGCAGTTCCTGGCTTTTTACCTACTTTCCTGGAGGAGTAACTAAAACTTACAGCTCACCAGTCTGCCATCTTGCCCCGCCTCTCTTTGTTCTTTTTTAATGTAAACATTTAGAAGTGTAAATTTCCCTGTTAGTACTGCCTTCAGTGCATCCCCTAAGTTTCAGTATGTTGTATTTTCATTTTCATTCACCTCAAGATATTTCCTAATTTTGCTTGGATTTCTTCTTTAACTCATTGGTGTTTATGAGTATGTTGCTTAATTTCCACATCTTTGTGAATTTTCCTTTTCTCCCTCTTTATTGATTTCTAGCTTCATTCCTTGTGTCGCAGAATATACATTGTAGGATTTCAATATTTTTTAATTTATTGAGAATTGTTTTGTGACCTAACACATGGTCTATTCTGGAGAATGAACCATGTGCACATGAGAAGGATTTATATACTTTTTTGTTGGGAGAAGTGTTCTATATATGTCTGTTAGGTCTAGTTGGTTTAGAGTGTCATTCTAGTCTTGTACTTCCCTAATAATCTTCTGACTAGATGTTCTATCTATTGTTGAGAGTGGTGTATTAGTGTCTCCTACTATTCCGGGGTCCCAGCAGCAGAGTGGCCTGCAGGCTCAGGGCAGGGATGCACCCACATAGGGTGGGAGCCAGCGCCATCGCCAAGAAGAAGCTTGCCAAGGCCAAGTCTAAGGAGCAAGGGACTGTCTTGGCTGAGGACCAGTGGGCCCAGATGTCAAGGCAATTGTATATGCTTGAGACCAACCTGGAGGAATTGTTCCAGTAAGCACAAACAGGAAATCCAGAAGAATCCCAAGTCCCGAGTTCCAGGACATGTGTGCCACTATTGGGGTGGATCCCCTGGCCTGTAAGGACTGGCCTGTAGGGATCCATTTTTCTCATAGAGTTCCTGATTGGGAATCATTTGTAGAAGGGCCTGCAGGGAGATTCAGAGGATGTAGTTTTTAGGGAGTGTCTAGAAGGATGACTTGGATCTATATCCTCACTGAGTGCCCAGTCTGATGGGGGAGGAAGGACATGCAGGTGTGCAGGCAGAGAAGCCAGTGTATGTGTCCTTCCCTAGAACAATCTACAGTCGATTTTTTTTAGAGAAGTTTTAGGTTTACAGAAAAATCATGCATAAGATACAGTGTTCTCATATACCACCCTATTATTAAAACCTTGCATTAGTGTGGTACATTTGTTAAAACTGATGAAAGAAAAAAAATTTTAATTCAATTTTATTGAGATATTTTCACATACCATACAATCATCCATGGTGTACAATCAACTTTTCACAGTACCATCTTATAGTTGTGCATTCATCACCCCAATCTATTTTTGTACATTTTCCATATACCAGAAAGAATCAGAATAAGAATAAAAAATAAAAATTAAAAAGAACACTCAAATCATCCCCCCAACCCACCCTATTTTTCATTTAGTTTTTGTCCCCATTTTACTACTCATCCATCCATACATTGGATAAAGGGAGTACGATCCACAAGGTTTTCACAATCACACTGTCACCCCTTGTAATCTACATTGTTATACAATCGTCTTCAAGAGTCAAGACTACTGGGTTGGAGTTTGGTAGTTTCATGTATTTACTTCTAGCTATTCCAATACATTAAAACCTAAAAACTGTTACCTATATAGTGCGTAAGAATGTCCACCAGAGTGACCTCTCTCAGCCACTGAAGCTTTATTTTGTTTCATTTTGCATCCCCCTTTTGGCCAAGAAGATGTTCTCAATCCCACGATGCTGGGTCCAGATTCATCTCTGGGAGTCATATCCTGCATTGCCAGGGAGATTTGCACCCCTGGGAGTCAGGTCCCATGTAGAGGGGAGGGCAGTGAGATCATCTGTCAAGGTGGCTTAGTTAGAGAGGGGGGGGGGGGCACATCTGAGCAACAAAGAGGCACTCAGGGGGAGACACTTAGACACTATTATAAGCAAGTTTAGCCTCTCCTTTGCAGTAACAAGCTTCATAGGGGCAAGCCCCAAGACAGAGGGCTCAGCTTGTCAAGCTGTCAGTCACCAGTGTTTGTGAGAACATCAGCAACGATCCAGGTGAGGAAGTCCAACACCTCCGCATCCTCCCCCAGCTCCTCAGGGGGGCCCCGAATATATATTTTTATTCTCCCCCCAAATTACTTTGGGATGTGTTGCTATGTCACTCTAACCTATACATACCTACCAAATCTCACTTCTTATTCAAAGTTCCATGTAATTGTGGTGTTTGACTGTAGAAGTTATATTGTTTAGAAGATGTAGATCATACAAAAAATAAACATTTCTTCCCTTGGTCTCACATAGAAGTTGAAGTTTTAACACACGGTCAGTTTCAACCTCTACCCTTTGGCCCGATTTGCCCTAGTCTTAATCAGATCTGCTTCATTCGTATCTCTAATTGAAGTCTGGGCTCTTTTTCAGATTTTTTTTTTAACAGTTGCTGTATGTGTTAATACTGACATTCATATCTGCCGAGCTCTAGGTCTGAGTTTCAGGTGTCACACAGATACCCAATGTTCCAGAGACCAATCAGGTTATACACAAATGGATCAGCATCTCAGAGTCTGGAGGTAGCCATTATAATTCAGGAATAGATTTGACTGCTCTAAGAGCTTACAATCTAGGGACCATTACAATAATCATTCCCCTGTTAGGTTGTGTTCTAAGCTTCAATTTGAGTTTACACATTGTAGTTAGTCTAGATCGGTGAGGCATTATAGTGCTTGCCTTTGTTTCTGGTGTACTTCACTCAAAATGCTGTCTACAGGATCCATGCACCTCCTTGTGTGTTTCTCAACTTCACTACTTCTTGTAGTTGCTCAATATTCCATTGCATACATACACCACAGTTCACCATTCTGTTCCTCAGTCGGTGTACTCTTAGGCCACCTCCACCCACTGCAAATCATGAATGCTGCCTCCATAAACACCAATGTGGAAAGAACATTTTTATAACTGTACTATTAGCTATAGTCCATGGTTTACATTAGGGTTACTGTTTATGTTGTATTATCCCATGTTTTGTTTTGTTTTTTAAATTATTATTCTAGTACCATAAATAGAACCTACAATTTTCTCTTTTAACCACATTCATATATATAATTCAGTGCTTTTAATTACATTCACAATGTTGTGCTTCCATCACCACTATCTATTACCAAAATTTTTCCATCAACCCAAATAGAAACTCTGTACAATTTAAACATTAACTTCCCATCCCTACCCCACCTCAGCCCTGGTCTATTGTAGATTTTTTATGTTTTATTTTTCCTTTATTAAAAAATACCTGATTAAAAAAGTTTCCTACTATTAATATAATACCATCAATTTCTGCCTTCAAATCCGTCAGTATTTGCTTCATATATTTTGGGTCTCTGCTGTTAGGTGCATATAGATTTATAATTGTTACATCTTCTTGTTGAATTGTCCACTTTATCAGTATAAAATGACCGTCTTTGTCTCTCATAATTATTTCTGACTTTAAGTCTATTTTAGCAGATTTTTTAACACTTACCCCCTTATGACAGAATCATCTTCAAAAATAATCATGAAATGAGATGGATAAAAACAATAGCCACAAACGAAATAAAGTGAAAATTTTCTTTTATTGAACTTCATAAATATAGTCATACCAATAAAAAAGTAATAAATAAAATAAAAATTACTGTTCAAAAGGGAAAAGAGTACTGGGTTAGTTTTTAGGTACATTAATGTATTTTTTACAAAAAGGAACACACACAAACACAAAAACGCCTTCAAAAGAGTGAAATCAGCAAGGTTCAGAGAATGATTTGCACAGAGAATGAAAGAATTGAAGTGACTCAAGTTCTGTTCCTCTGTTTTTACAATCACTTTGCTAACATTGTTTATTTCAAATCTGTTGTTTAAACTTGGGGATACGGGACAATAACTGATCCTGAAGAAGCCTGAATGATTCTGACCAGCTATGAACCTACTCTCACACCAAATTCTAGTCAAGGAGTCCACGTGTGTCGGGGTCAATTGTATATCTGGGAGGTCTCCAAATTAGCTTCCATATAGAATACAATATTTTTTAAAAGGGTCAGTTATAAAAAAAAAAAGGCACTAATTTGAAGCTTACATACATACATATTAAAACTAAAACTGGCCAGTAGTCACAGCAATTATTTAGAAAGATCTCTATAGGGAGGAAGATTTTATCACTGACCTTATCAGAGGGAGGACATGGTGATAAGAAGCAGCAGATCAAAAGAAGATAAGGCTCAGTTTCATTTTTGTTTTAAAATTCTGTACAGTTACATGACTCACTTCTGCCTCAGGCCAATAGTTGAAGAGCTCTGGTTAAGACTTTCCAAAAGTTCCTTCCAAAACTGGTATTTCACGACTTTCTAATAACTGGCTCCACAAGCTATTTCAAGCCTGTGAGATCCTAGGCAAGTCAGGTCATTTCTCTAAGTCTCAGTTTCTTCATCTGTGAAATGGGAACAACAGCCCCTATCCATCCCTCGCCGGCAAAGGACCCATGAGCCAGAGTGGGTGAAGATCTATAAAGAGGGAGGCACTGCACACAGAGAGACGGCTGATTCACAGGCGGCAGGCCTTGAAAACAAAGATGATGTTTTTCCCGCCAAAGTCATGCAGAAGTTATGCCTGGATCTAGGATCCGGGAGAGGGAAGGGGATTTGGTGGGTGCTGGACACTGCAAATTACTGAGTGTGATTTTATTTTCCTTCCGGGAAACGGCTGGAAGGAGGCAGGGGGCTGGGCACAAGCACCCGGACTGCTCAGCTGCCATATTCTGGCCTGGCTGGCGCATCTCCTTCCCCAGGGAGGGGGGCCAAGGCAGAAGGAGGGTGTGAGAAAAGTTGCCACCAACTATCTCTGGTCCTCAGAAGCCCCCTGAATTAAGCTCACCTGTTCATTTAATTGTCCGTCTCCCCCAAATAGAATGGAAGCTCCTAGAGCAGGGCTCAACAAAATTTTTTTGCAAAGAGCCAGACAGTAAATATTTTAGATTTTCCAGGCCATATGGTCTCCGTGGCAGCTACTCCACTCTGCTGTTGTAGCGCGAAAGCAGACATAGACGATACGTAAACGGAGCGTGGCTGTGTTCCAATAAAACTTTATTTATGGATACTGAAATTTGAATTTCATATAAAATTCACATCATGAAATATTCATCTTTTGATTTTTTTTTTCAATCATTTAAACATGTAAAAACCATTCTGAGCTCGTGGGTGTACAAAAACAGCGAGTCGGAATTGGCCCGTGGGCTCTAATTTGCCACCTCCATTCTAGAGGGCAGAGAAGTTCTCTGTCTACTCCTCTGCTGTACCCCCAGTGCCTAGGACAGGCCTGGCACAGAACCAGTACCCAGTGAGTATTTGTCGAAGACCACTACTAGCGCCTAACTCTGCCCACCATTCAATCCTCTCCAACTGGTGGCAACAAGCTTTTGCCCCATTCTAGTATCCAAGCCAGGAGCACTTCCCTGTGGAGGGGTCACTGGCCAACTCTCCCGCCTCCCTCCACAGTATTTCCTTGACCCTCTGCAGTCCTGGGACCCACCGGCAGGCTCTTCCTCCTCCTTTCCAACCACTCCTTTATCCTCATCCTTTACCATCCCAGGATCAAACTCGAGGGAGTTCCTTCAAGCTGGGGCCTTTTCTCCTCACTTCTTCATGTCACACCAATGGAGAGCCCACTCAGAGAACCCCAAGCCCCCATCTCGTAGCTCTCACATCTCTCTTTTGCAGAGAGGAAGGGAGAGTCTGAAGTCTGTGACTGTCACTTACTATTTATACTGAACACCTGTCATGTGCCAGGTTCTGCTCGGATGTTTTAGTGCCTGACCTCACTTTATACTCACACCCACCCCTATTTTACCAGGGGTGGGGGTGGTGGGGGTGGAGGGGACCACTGAGGCACAGAGGGGCTGACACCCTCAGAGTCACAGTTAGGAGTGGTAGAGGCAGGATTAGAGCCCAGGTTGGTGTGGTTCCATTCACCAGGATATATATATACATATGCAGATGTTACTGAGATATATTTATATACCATATATTCCATCCAAATTATACAATGTCTCACAGAATCATCACTTAGTGGTACAGTCATCATCACACTCAATTTTAGACAATTTTCATTGCCCCAAAGAGAAAAATAACAGACAAAAAAAAAAAAAAAGGAAAACCCAAAACACTCCGTATCCCTTATTTCCCCCCATTATTGGCCCCTAGTATTGGTGTGGTACATTTGTTACTGTTGATGAAAGAATATTAAGGTTTTGCTGTTAAATATAGTCCATAGCTTGCAATAGGCAACTTTCCCCCATATACCACTGTATTAACTCTTTGTATAAGTGTCATACATTTGTAGTAGTTCATGCAAGAACTTATTTGTATTTGTGCTAATTGGTGACATACATGACTTTAAACAACCCTTTCAATCAAATTCACCTACAATACAGCACTATTATTTATAATCCCAATAACGAGCTACCATCACCTCTCTCCATTTTACCAAGATATTTTGAGGGCCTGCTATATGTCAGATATATCCACGGATACAGCAGTAAATAAAACAGACAAGTCCAGCCTCATGGAGTTTCAATCTAATGGGGGGAACAAAGAATAACGGGACAGGTAAACATACCACATGATTGTTGTAGGGAAGTGTGCCATAATTGAAAGATAAAACAGGTGATTGCATTGAGGGTGAGGGGAGTTATTTTAGATAGGGCCAGGAAAGGCCTCTCTGGAAAGGTGACATTTGAGCAGAGGCCTGAATGAAGTGGGGGGAGGGAATGCTGAGACCTGGGGAAGGAGCGTTCCAGGTGAAGTACGCAGCCAGAGCAAAAGCCTGAGGTGGGGACATTCATGGCATGTCCAGTGAGCAGCAGGGATGCCTGGTAGCAGGAGGGCAGGGCAGTGGGTGAGGAAGGAGGCCAGGTCATGCAGGGCTTCACAGGCCAGGCAAAGGCTTTGAATTTTGTTTGAAGTCTGATGAGGAAGTCATTGGAGGGTTTCAAGCAGGGGAGCAATGCCACCCCTATCCCTTGGACCCAGATGGGACAGACAATGTCCTCTACCCCCCTCCCATGTCACTCCCACCCACCATCTGCACAGGGACCTCCTTCCAGGCTTTCCAGTCTGAGAGACCTGGATTCCCAACTTGGCTGCAATACCTACTAGCTGTGTGACTGTGGGAAATCCTGCCCCATTCTGAGCCTCCATTTTCTCATCTGGAAAATGGGGACAATCATTTCTGTCTCATGTTGGGGTGATTCAATGAATTCTTGCCTGTAAAACACTCAGTTCCAGGCATAGTTGCTTTTCAAAAAGCCCTCCTCCTTGGTGATTATTATTATTTAAATGTTCAGTTAAGTTCTGGCACTTTGTAGTCACTTGTCAAAACCATAACAATCCTTATGGTTACTCCCTCCACCCTGTTTCACTTGCAGCCAGGAGACCTGCATGTCAAGATCATCCTCTACTGAGAGGCCACGAAGGAATAATGATGATAGTGCCCCCTCCCCACCCCAGGGCAGAGCCCACTCAGAGCCTGGGCTCTTGAACCTTTTGGCAAGCACATATCCAGGCTGCAGCCGAGGGACCCAGAGCCCGGCCCTCAGCCCCCAACAGTTCAGACCTCTGCTCCCTGCCAGAATAATCGCTTCCCCAGGGTACAGAATAATAAACTCCCTTGTGTCCAGTAAAGCTCTTTCACACTCATGAATCATTCACTTAACAAACACCTCAAGTGACCGCCCAGGACAGCCTGTTCTAACTGCATTATTATTATTATTATTATTAATAGCTAGCATTTATCCACCACGCAGAGTGTAGCATTTCAGAGCATGGGCTCTGAAATCAGATTGCCTCAGTCTGAGTTCTTGACATGCTGTTTTGTAGCTGAGTGGTCTTGGCATGTCACCTAGCCCCTCTGAGCCACTGGTATGTGCCAGGGAGCGTGTAAAGTGCCACAGAGGGACTGAAGAACAAGACAGACTCAACTGCTGCCCTCAGAACTTAGAGTCTAATCAAAGAGCCACATGTTAATCAAATAATCACATAAAAACATGTAAAAGCACAACTTTGGGAAGCCCTATGGAGGAAAAGTCTCCAGTGCTATGATGTGTATAATAGGGAGGTGAGAGAAGCTGTCTTGGAGGAAGTGATCATGGAGCTGAGATGGCTTTAGGAAGCGAGAAGACAGTTTCAAACATAAGGAGCAGCACGTGCAAAGGCCCCATGGCAGAAAACTGAAGAAAAGCCAGTGTGACCAGAGCCTAGAGAGAGGTGGAACAAAGTGTGAGCTGAGGCTGCAGCAGAATCAGTGCTTTGTGGGCTACACTTTCGTCTCCATAGCTCTCTGCTGAGCAACTGCTGTCCCTACACCACAGATGGGCAAGGTGACTTGCCCAAGCTCCCCAGGCAGGGCCCAGGTGTCCTCTGGACTCCCTTCTTTCCAATGTAACCCACCACCTCTCCAACACCCTTGGAAGAGGGGATGCAGGAAGTGAAAATCATTCATAGGATAGCACAATCAGCTACTCCATTCTTAAATTAAGATGATAAGCTTGATAGAGAATCCTTTCCTGGGAGAGGGAGAAGGAAGAGGGTCAGGGGTTCCAGGGAGCAGGCAGATGAAAGGCAAGATCTCTCCTGCTTTCCTTTCGCCTCCCTCACTCCCACCCATCTGCCACCTCCGTCTCCCAGCCCTTTGCCCTCATTCTCGGCTCAGTATCTCTAAGTTTAACCTGAATGTGGCTGGCTGCAAGCCAGGTATTTGGCACCTGTGTGTGATCTGTTCTGAGCCCTGAGTAAGGTTACTAGATTTAGCAAATAAAAATATAGGACACTCAGTTACATCTGAATTTCAGAAGAATAACAAATAATTGTTTTAGTCTAAGTGTGACCCAGGTATTGCAACTCTATCCAAAGCAAAGGGGTTGGGGCAACACAAACTATTTCCTGGCAACTGAACTACATGATCCTAATATGGATGTTGACAACAGCTGCCAACTCTGGTCCAGGACTGCCCTCGGTTTATTCCACACCTTCTCTCATCAAGGAGCTGGAGAATGAGTGAACAAGAGAACAAATTCTTGGGCCAGACTGCCAGGGTTGTCTCCCAGCTTGGCCATTTTCCAGCTCTGTGACCTTGGAGGGACACTGGGACCTGGAGAAGCTTAACCTCTCTGTCCTCAATTTCTCATCTGCTCACTGGACAAGATAATAGCACCTAGTATTTGCTGAGGATTTTTTGAAGTTACACATGTAAAGTGCTTAGAACAGTGCCTGGCATATAGTGAGTGCTCTGTTGGTGTTAGGTGTAATTATTTATTTAATCACACCAGAAAGAACGAGAGCTCCACGAGAGCAGGGGCTTTGTTTTGTTCATTAGTATGTCTCCCACATCTAGAGAACACCTGACTTACAATACATATTCAGGAAGAGGGCCTGGCATGTAATATAGAGTCTATAAATATTTATTGAATTAAAATGAATTTAGTCCTCACTAGATCCCTGAAACACTGGGATTATAATTCCCATTTTACAGATGAGGAAACTGAGGTTTAGAGACATAAAATGAGTTTCCCAGTGTTAAGGAGGTAGAAGAGCTAGGATGGAAACCCAGATTTGTTGGGTTCAAAGTCCTTTCCAGGTCCCACTCTGGGAAAAGCATGCAATAAGGGGAGCAGCGGGACTCAGGAGAAATCCTCATCAACTTTTATTTCTTGACTTGTTGTGTGACCCTGGGTAAGTCACTTCATCCCCCGGAGCTTCAGTTTCCTGAAGCTAGGTGGTGGTGATAAGTCGGGATCACATGCTGGCCTCTGGCTTGCAGGAGGCTTCATAAACCTTCCTTTTCATCCCCCTGCTTTAGAACAGCTTGGCAAAGAACTTGTTGGTCTTCACCTCTTCACCACCCGCCCGTGTCTCCATTCTCCTACGTGTGCACAAACCTCACACGTGCGCTTAGACTTTTTTTGGAATCTCTCCAGGGAAAAACCCCTCCCCATCCTTTCACTCCTCACCCAGCCCGCCAGGTGCCGGTCAGTTCTGGGCGCCTGGCTGCCTCTTCACCTCACAGGGGGCCCAAGCCCAAATCAGCCGAGAGTTGGGCCTGTAGCTGGAGAGACTTCAGGGAGACCTGGCTTGGAAGGAACTCCCCCAGGCGACAGGAGGACACAATCGAGCACGGAATGCAATCACTGGGGGCGCTGTGGGTCCTGGCGGTGGTGACAGCAGACTTGCAGCCTGCCTGGGGCTGGGGCGCTGAGATCCCTACAGAGATTCCAATCCTGGCTTCCGCGCTGGGCAGAAACTTGTAGAGGGTCGGCTGTCCCCCTGGGCCTCTGCGGTGAGGGCCTGAGGAAAGCCGGGCCCAGGTTCCTTTCAAGCCTCCGCCGGGGTCTGGACACCCTGTGGAGGAGGGGGGTGGACGGGGGAGGGTCCCTCCCGCTGGGGGAGAAGGAACATCTGGGGAGCGAGTCTCCGATGAGTTGAGCGGGGTGGAGCGGAGGCCCTGGAGTGGTCTCCGCAGGGGCTGGGTCGGAGGAGCCGGGAGAGCCCTTTTCGCGCCGGGCAGAGCGCCAGCCACAGGCTCGGGGTGGAAGCGGCGCCCGCGCTGTCCGCGCTGTGGGGGCGGGGGTCCGCGCGGGGAATGCCGCTCCGCGGGGGCTGGGGAGGGGCTTCGGCGGCCCCGCCCCCGCGCAGGTAGCCAATGGGCGCGGCGGCGCCGGGTGACGGAGGGAGCCGAAGTGCGAGTGCCGCGGCAGCGGCGGCGGACGGCCCGGCCTGAACGCGGGGAGCACTGGGGGCGCGGGGGGCTCGAAGGAGCCGGGGCGCCGGGGCGCAGAGCCCGGGACCAGGAGACCTGAGAGGCGGCGCAGCCGGGGCCGCCAGAGGTGCGCGGGCGGCCCGGCGGCGGCGCGATGCCGCTCGCCCAGCTCAAGGAGCCCTGGCCGCTCATGGAGCTGGTGCCGCTGGATCCCGAGGTGAGTGTGCGGGGCGAGGGAAAGGCGCCGAGGGCCGGCGAGCCCCGGGCCCCGCAGGGGCAAGACGGCCCGTGGTTCCGCTGCAACCCGGCGGGCGCCGGCGAAGGCGCCCTGGGATCTCCGGCTCCGCCCCTCCCTCCCGGTGTCCCGAGTGTGTGTCTGCGAGGGACAGTTCCGCCCAGCGCCGAGTAACCCCCCCTTGACCAAGAGACGGATCTGGTGTGGCAATGAGATCTAGTTCCCCTCGAGCCGCACACCTAACACCCCTACCCGGCTGCGTCCCGAACTCTCAGAGCTTCCTGCAGGGCAGGGCTGGGGTGCCAGATGTATGGGATTCTACCAGAGATAAGGGTCTTGGGACCCCTACTCTTGATGTCTCCCACCGACTCCCTAAGAACTCCCTGCTTCTCCGCTGCTGACCCTGGAAGGATGGCGCCTCCTGCCTCCTGGCAGCCATGGAATGTGGAGTGACACCGTGTGTCTAGGGCTGGGACTCCTGGCTTTCTTTGCCCAAGGCTAAGGCCAGAGGATACCTGTGTCCCTGCCCCAGGCTGTGGAGAAGGGAGTGGGGAAAAGCCCTCAGACCATGTGAAAATTATTCCCGCCTGGCAAGGAGGGGAGGGAGGCTGGCCTTGGTGTCTGCCTCCCTTCTTGTGCCCCCCACCCCTAGAAAGATCTAGGCCCCTGGGGAGTTCAGCCTCTGCCAGCCCAGGTTCTTAGAGAAGCAGCTCCTGGCCTGGGATTATGTGGTGCCAGGCCCTAAAGAGGCGGAAGGATGGCTTTTCTTGTGCCCTTTGACTCCCAGAGTCAAGGTCAAGCCCCTGAAGCAGTAGGTCAAAAACTTTCCCCTCAGTCTCAGTCTGGGAGGGATGCAGATGATAGTCCATCCTTTCCAGGGGGCCTGAGGAGGCTGTGCAGATAGGGGAGTGGAGACCCCAACTGAGCCTGGGAGCCAAGGTGATTTTCTCCTGGCTTGGGCCCCCGGCCTCTGCCTCAGTCCCCTCCTCTGCCCTCTCTTACCTGGGGCAGCCGCCATGTGCCCTGCCTCTCATGGCCACAGGTTGGGGTCAGGGTGAGGGCCCTGGGCTCCAGGCACCTTGGATGTGCTGCTCCTTTAAAGGGATGGCCAACACTGGCCATTGGAGGGTGGGTGAGGTAGGATTAGGTAACCAACCTGAAGGCGCAGTTGGGAGTAAATTGCTCTGGGATCCCTGCCACAGGTTTTTACAGGCCCTGCACGGCTGCTCCGAGGTTCTCTCGGTGACTCACCCTCTGAAGTGAGGAACACTGCCCTTTGCAGCCCCTATCCCCTCATGCCCCCTTCCCCCCCACCCCTGGGGCTGGAGGGGTGCTCAGAGGTAGATTCCTTTGCCACTGCAACCTAGGCCTCCCAAGAGGGACGTAGGGCTGGGAGAGCTGGGGAGGGACCTAACCCAAGAACTTCCCTCCGGTTATTTTGGTAGAGAGGTAAGACACCTAAGAGCTCCAATCCCAGCCCAGGGCACCACTTCCTGCTTCCCTTTGCGAAATCTTGGAGCAAGACCCAGTTTCACCAGGGGACCAGGTTTAAAAGAGAAAAACTCAGTTTTGAGTACTCCAGTCCCCGAACTTGGTGAGAGGAGGAAACTAGCTCATTCCCCAGGATTTGGGGTGGGGGTAACGATTTCTCCAGGAGCTTCACCCCGGAAGTGCTGTGTGACCCTCAGTCAGTCCTCAACCTCTCTGGGCCTCTCTTTTTCCAGTGGTGAGGGCTGGGTTCCAGCCTCCACTTCCTGGGCCTGAGAGGGTACACTGCTGCCTGCCTCTCCCTCCCCCCTCTCAGTGGAGGTGCCAGGTGACTGGGTGTTATTGTTTGGGTAACAGGAGCCATGGAGCAGCCAGGGTGCGGGTGGGGCCATTCTCACCAGAGAACAGGGCCTTGCTGTTCTTAGCCCAGGTGACATGTAAGCGATACAGCAGCCTGACCTGCAGGTACAGGCGCTGCTGGCGGCTCCTGGCCTGGGAGGAGGCAGTCAAGGGGCTGGTGGGGGCCCTTGGCAGAGGCCTGGGATCTGGGCTGCTCTCCTCGTGATGCTGTTGAAAATGGGCTGCTGGGGGGCAGGGCCTGGCCCAGGGTGTGGCCCAGCCGGCATAAACCCACTGGAAACTGTGGCGACGATTCTGCCTGGGCCTTCCCTGGCCCTGCCTAAAGCAGTAACCTTGTCCCCAGGCCTACCTTTACTCTGATCCATGTACCCTGCTTCGCATATGTCACCTTATTTTAGTTCTCACAACAGCTTTTCAAGGTCAGGTTTATTACTCCCATTTTCGGATATGACAGCTGAATTCAGAATGCAGAACTGGCCTATGAATTATTATCAAAGCTAGGATTGGAATTCAGATCTCTCACTGTCTTCTTCTAAGCAGGAAGAGGCTCAAGGATGGGGAAGGTATGGGTTCAAACTGGCCCAGGTAGAAGAGGCTCCGGATATTGACAGACTCTCCTCATCCTGCAGGGCCCATGTCCAGCCTTGGCCGAGGGGCTGACGGGGCCAGCCGGCCCTGGCACCCAGCCCCTGGCCTCCAGCAGCGTGCAGGGCTGCCAGTGCTGGGCTCCGAACCTGGCTTCTGGGGCTACTTCCTGCCTGCGGGACACGTGCTGTCTTTCTCCATCTGCTGCCCAGCCTTGCCAGATGCTGCCCTGGCTCCCTCTTCCCAAGGCAGAGCTGCTTGGGTGGGAAGGAAGGGTAACTCTGGGAGCTCATCTCAACCTCTGGGAAGGGGGCACAGTGGTCTGGGGGCTCTGGACCGCCGTGTCTATGAGCATTGCTTTCTGAGGAAGTGCAAGGAGAGTAATCTCCATCCTGTAAGGGGCTCCAGGGCTCTTCCCTGAACCAGACTTTTTAGACAAGGTCTTTCATTCAGTATTCTGCAAGGTCAGCATCATTGTCTCTTTCATTCATTCATTCATTTATTAATCAGCAAATATTTATTGCACACTAATCATGTGTCAAGTACTATTCCAAGCAACAGGGCTGCAGATGTGAACAAGACAGACTAAAATCCCTGCCCTCAGTACAGATGAGGAACCTGGACTTCAGAGAAGTGATATGACAGGCCCTAGGTCAGAGTGGGTGGCTGACAGAGCTAGGGTTAGAGGGCATGTCTTCATGGCTGAAAAACTATGTTCTTTCCACCACCTCATGCAGCAGCCAGGTCTGAAGGGCAGATGAACCTACCTTCTAAGACCTGAGCTCTGAGGGGAAAGCCCACCTGGGATCTCTGCAGCACTAGTCCTTTTTTCAGGGCTGCCCATTCCACTCTCAAGACCTTTTGCATCCGCTCTTACAGGTGTCATCCCTGGGTGGGTTTCCATGAGGACAGCACCCAGGCCAGAGACCCAGGGAATGGAGACAAGCCGTACTGGGTCTGTGGGGTTCCCAGAGTCATCCAGGCCAGGGTGAAGCACTCACTCTTGGTAAACCCACACCACTGGGGACACCCGCTTCTTCCCCCTCTCCTTTATTGGAATCTAGGCTTGCAGCCATGTGGCTTGGGCTGTGATCTCTAGCCTACCGCCTGCTGCTAGCCGAGGACCTTGGATGAGTCCCTTAACTCTCTGAGCCTCATCTGAAAAAATGGGAGTAATAGCATCTGCTCAGTCTTCCTTGCTGGGTTGCACTATCATTTGACAAACTACCTGCTAGGCCCTTAGCTGAGTGCCAGGGAGATGGTGATGGACAAGCCAGGGCTTCTTCCTGAGTTAACCTACCACGTGTTTGATGGTTTGGGGCACAGAGGATGGAGAGAGCCCATGAGGCTGTGTGGTCAGAGGAGGTGACATCTGAATTGAATCTTGAAAGAAAACTAGGGGTTTGTCAAAGTGACAAGGCAGGGAAAGGTTTTGTTGGTAGAGGGAGTTGCCATGCAAACACTCTGGGATATGAAACAAGCTGGTTTGTTCAGGGTCTCAGGTCATTCAGTTCAGCTAAAAAATAGGGCCCAGTAATAACAATGGTTAGTGTTGGTGGAGCTATTACATGCCAGGTGTATATTCTTATAAGCATCATTTCATATGCTTCTTGCAGCCACCCGATGAAGTAGGTTACTTTTTATCCTCTTTTCACACATGAGGATACTGAAGTCCTAAGAAGTGAAATAACCTTCTTAGGGTCATGCAGAAGGCAGAAGCCTGAACTGGAACCCATGAGGTCAGGTTCCAGAACTCATGCACCATGCATGTCACTGTTTCTAAGTATGATTTTCAAAGTAGAAAACAATTAATAGAACCCACGCTCTTAATCACTGTGCTAGGCAGCTGGAGGTCGTGGCCTTGAATGCCATGCTAAGTTGCTGGGGCTTTATTCTGCAGGCAGTTGGGAGCTATAGACAGGTTTGGAGCTAGGTTCATAGGAGGTGCTCAATAAGGATCGAGTGAGTGAACAACCGAGTGAGTTGAGTGCAGTGACCACACTTGAGTTTTAGGAAGGATGAGGGTTTGAGGGTAGACGGCTGGTGTGCAGGTTGTTGTGATCATCCGTGGGAGTTAGTATCAAGTGTCTAGGGTGACACCAGAATGCTTGGGGACATGGGACTCACTCTACAAACGCATCACCCTCAGGCCTTGATCATCCCAACCTTGTGCCTCAGGCTGCTGAGAGATGATAGTGTGTGTGTGTGTGTGTATGTGTGTGTGTGTGTGTGTGTGTGTGTGTGTGTGTGTGTGTGTGTAGGGGCCTGAAGAACACTCAACCCCTGAGGAGGATTAGGGGGCATTAAAGGGGCTCAGGGAGCAGGATGTCCTGGGAATGGCAGGAGAGCTGGGCCAGGGAGAGTGGTTGTGCTATGGGCAGAGCGCAGCTGGGCCTTTTGCTGCCAAGCAAGGCCACAGCTGCCCTGTGGACCCAGTGCCTGGCTCCAAAGTCCTGACCTGCCCAGGCTGGGTCTTCCCAGCCATTGGAATCCTCATCTGTCTCTCTCTTCTCTCACCATGCCCGGAGGGGTGGGGACTGCTCCTTTCAGCTTCCCAAGGCCCAGAGAGGGTAGGTAACTCACCTTGCATCACACAGGAAATGGATGGGCTGGATTTGGTGTACCCCAGGGTGTATAATGCCCACCTGAGGCCAAAGTAAGGGGGCAGGGAGAAGGAAGCAGGACTCTCTGAAGGTGGGCACCTGAGCCCGCCTCTCTCTGCATGGAATTCCCCTGCCTGGACTGTGGGCACTTTCAGCCATTTTTCTTTGGAGCGCCTTCTCGGGGCCAGAGAGACCAGGGTTTGAATCCCCACTTACCAGTTGTGTGACCTTAGGTACATCACTCGAGCCCTCTGAGCCTCCTCTGCCACATGGGGCCAGGGACTACCCTGCAGGGCTGTCATGTGGATTACATGGTGCCACAGGTGTGAGGCGCTGAGCCAGGGCCTGGCATGTGGCAGGAGCTTGGAAGAGAGCAGCTGTTAGCACCAAGCCCTCATCTCTGCCTTCCGGGGACTCCCATGTATTGGAAGGACAGGCTTGTGTGTAACTAGTCCCTGCAATGCAGCAAATGGCACAAGGAAGGAATGCAGGGGTGGAGTGGAGGTAACTGTGATTCTCCCTGGCAAGGGCAGGGGAGGGGTCCCAGAGACAAGGCAAGGAGAGCCACCATCTCTGGGCTGGATTCTTCCCCATACTCTGTCTCCATCAATCCTTGCAACACCTCTGGGAGGTGAGTGTAGTTATCCCCATGTTACAGATCAGGCAACTGAGGCCTCTCACAGATGAGTAGTTTGAACAAATTGTAAGTAGTTTGAAAGAGCTTGGAGCTGCACATGAGCCTTCCCTCTCACTGGGAGGAGGTGATATTTGGGCTGAGTCTTCAAAGATGAGGTGTTTGCTAGGCAGAGAGATGAGTGAGGGAGTGTCGAGCCTCTGGGAAATGCTCTGCCTGAGTTGTAAGTGGGCAGCTGTGGCAGGACTTGATACCTGTCCCCCGGCCCTCGTGAAAGTACAGTTGGAGGGGACACCCACCCAAAGCTCCTGCCCCCACCTTCATGACCTCCCTGGCCTTTGGGAGCAGCCAAGGTGGGGGTGTTCCATGGGGCTCTCTCTCTGACTGCACTTCCCCAATCTCCCTTCTCTTTTCCAGAATGGACAGGCCTCGGGGGAAGACGCTGGACTTCAGCCGGCCAAGGTAAGGACCAGAGCCAGTGCCCCGGTCCAGGGCCTGGGTGGGGGGCAGTGGTTGCAGGGATTCAGAGGAGAGTGGCCTGCCCTCGTCCCCCCGGGCATGAGGGCCCTGGTCACTCATCCTCTTGCCCGACTCGCCCTTCTCTGAGCCCACCTAACCCCTCGTGGCACCCCCGTGCATAGGGATCGCTTGTTCTCACCTCCCCGCTGTTGAGGTGAGGCGTCTACAGCCTGCAAAGGCTCCGAAACAGAATCTTGTCAACCAGCCAGAACCTGTCCTCGGTTTACGGGCGCCTTCTGCTCGTGCTCAGCGTTGAGTGTGGAGGCTGGGCCTGCTGTGAGGAGAGGGCCTCGGCGATGGGAAAGGCTCAGGCCGGCTGAACCACCTTCCTTGGTAGAATGGCCTGATGAGGGCCTGGAGGCCTCTGGCATGCGTGACTCGGAGTGGTGGTGCTGGAAAGAATCTGGAGGCCTCTCAAGTCTAACCAGGGCCCAGAGGGGGCCCAAGAGCACGTCTCCATCTCTGGGAACTCCCACCTTCCAGCCTGATGCTCATTCTTTCACCCCTCCTACCTCTGCTTCCTCTGGGCACCCTTCAGCCCAAGGGATCCCTGAAGAGAGGCTTCAAAAGCTACCTAGGCTGGAGCAGAGCTTGGGCTCTGGTGTCACGACAGACCTGGGTTCAAGTCCTGGCTCCACCTTCACCATTTGACCAGAAGTTCATCTCCCTTCTGAGTCTCAGTTTCCTCTTCTGTAAATTAGGGAGAGTAATGCTCTCCTCACGGAAGGATGTGAAGGGCAGATGTGGAAGTACCTGCCTGCCACACATGGTGCCTTCACAGTGGCAGGAATGCCCGGGTGTGTTGCGCAGCCCGGCCTCCCGCAGTGGCCCCACCCTCCAGCCCTGCGTCTACCTGGGCATCCGGCCTGCCATAAATGGGACCTTTGAGATGGCCCCAGAGCTGGTGTTTGCTTTGACTCAGCCACCTAGATAAGAGAACTGAACTGGGTGGGGTTGGGCAGGGTGGGAGAAATGGGTTCCCACCCACTCCTCACTTGGTTGCTATGGCAATCTTGGGCTGGCAGAGGCTAGGCTAAGTGGGGTGGACTGGACTCCTCAGTCTGTCTCTTCTTGGCCCCACGGCTGGAGGATTTCTGCCCATGGTTGCTTAGCAACAGAATGACAATGCTGTAGCCCCCAGTGAAGAACCAGGATGGTCAGTCCTTGGGGCTGGGGCTCTGGGGGTTCCAGAGGAGCCCACAGTGTTTGGGGAGCTGGTGGTGAGCCCAGTATCTGACCTCTTGAACAGAGGGGCTGGTTGAGAGGGACGGGCACTTGCCCCAGCACAGAACCTACATTTGATCTCAAGCCCATGACTCCTGCGTCAGGCACACATTCCAGTGGTGGGAAGGGAGACAAGGCTGGAGATGCGAATGGAGCAGGGAGAACCTTGAATGCCACGTTAAGGAAGAGAAAGAGCTTCACCCATGCCCAGCAGTCACCACACCAGGCACTCTGCTTTTAATTCTCATGACACTCTCAGCAGAAGAGATCATTATTTTCTCCATTTTACAGATGAGAAAACTGAGGCTCACAGTCACATAGATGGCTAGGGGGTGGTGGAGTCAGGACTCGAACACAGGTCTGTGTGACCCCAGAGGTCATGCTCTCCTCAGCCCAGGGAGCCCTGAGTACTGCAAAGGAGGAGCATTGAGTCCCTGCCACCCCAACTGCCACCTGTCCTGTGCACCTGCTCATCCATCTTCTTTGCTGTCCCAGACACCAGTTTCACCACTGCCCAGTTCTGGGCTCAGCACACCAGGGGGCGCTCAGTCTGCAGTGGAATGAGCTGGCCACGGGCTTCCGGTGCTTCATCAGATATTCAGTGCACTCTTCTGTTGTCCTGGGGGACCTCAAAATGAAGATAACACTCCCTGCACCCTCAGGGAGCTCCCAGACTTGGAGGGAGACAGGAAAGTTGTGGTGGTGGGAGTAGAGAAAGGAAGGACTCAGCTGTGGGCACACAGAACCTCCGTGCCAGCCATGCCCAGACCTCCCGGGAGCCCACATTTCCCTCAGTGCGATGATGAGATGAGCAAGCCCATGGGGGCTGGCGGGTGGCATCTGATCAGAGGGCCCAGCATGGGCCAAGCAGACGGTCACTGCTGTGCCCGGCGGGGAAGGAGGGCTTGGCGGGCTGTGTGGCCTCTGGCCGCCTTCCCTGCCAAATGGGCATTTGGCTGACCCTCGAAAGACAGGTGGGATTTGGGCAATTAGAGAAGGAAATGGGGCCTTCCAGCTGGAGAAGTGGTAGGCACGGGGTCTCGGGAGTCAGGCATCCTGAGTTCCCAATCCTGTCCTTGCTTCTCATTTGCCTTGTAACCTTGGGTGAGTGACTTGCCTCTCTGAGGCTGAGATTCTTTTCCTTTCGAAGGGTAACGGAGCCCACCTCTCTGGGCCAACCGAAGAGAGAAGGTGATGTGTGTGAAATAAAGCACCCGACAGAGTTTGTGGCACAATATATGTGCTTAATGCTTGTTTATTTTTATTCATTTCAGGCAGAAAGGGGGGTTGGGTGAGGGTTTTAGGAGCAGCAGTGTGCACAGTGGGTTCAGGGTGAGCTCCACCGGATCCCTGCAGTACTCTGGGTGAACTTGGAATCCTCAGGCACCCTGGGACTCCATTCACCCACCCTCCCTTCCTGGTGGGGTGGACTGGGCATCCCAGACCCCCTTCCCCCGACTGCCTCCAGACTGGACCCCTTTGAAGTGCCTGCAGGTCTATTTTGAGAGCTGAGCGTCCCCCCCCCTCCCCTCCTCTCTTCCTGTTTATGAAACCCTGATCCCTCCCAGATCCCTCATGCTCCCCTGGCTGGAGCTCAGGCAGGATGTGACTGTGGACTTCAGGGAGCCTTGGGCAGCCTCAGGTGTTGGGGGAGGACTTCCCTTGGCCCACCCTCCCAGCACCTGGGGCCCTGGGTCTGGCCTCTGACCTGGCATCCTGCCCAGTAGAGACCCAGCTAAACCAGGGAGACGTTCTGTTTACAATGCCCCTTTGTCTCCGTGACCCAGTTTGCTTCTAGAAACAACCTTCTGAGGGTGGGGCATGTCGTTTTTACCTTCGTTTTACAGAGAAGAAAACCGAGACTCAGACAGGGAAAGATTGGCCTGGGAGCACTTTAACTAGTGAGTGGCCAGTTCTTCTTGACTTTCCACCCTCTACTCCTGGCCTCGAAACTCGTGCCCACGCCTGTCTCTCTGCCTGGAAGGCTTCCTTCCTCCTTTCGGCCTGGCCAAACCCTGCTCATCCGCAGGACCCAGCTCTGAGTTGCCACCACTGGGCACCCACAGCATCTGCTCGCAGTTCTGTCGCAGGACAGCTGTGTTTTACTATCATGTCTGCCTTAGCTCTGCACCTCCTGGCCTGGGACAGTAGGGGGTCAGTCGCTGTGAGTGACATCCAGAGGAGAAACAGGCTGGCTGTCCTTGTGGGGAGGGCAACAATGGAATGCTTAAGAGTGGGGGCTTTGGATTTTGATTTTGCTCTTAGCTTTGCACCTTTCTAGCCATGTGGCCTTGGGCAGGTCACTTTCTAAGTCTAGCTTCCTCATCTTTGAAATGGGATGGCAGTCCCTCCCTTGGAGCTAAGATGCAGGATCTTAGCCCCAGTGCCAGTGCCAAGCACAGGGCCTGGCAGAATCCCCATCGGCAAAGGTTAAAGGAAAGAATGGCCACGTGCAAAACATGCTCAATAAAAATAGGAGGTACAGTTCTCATTGGCACTCCATGCCAGTCCTGGCCTAGTGCCTGCGACCAGCTCTCCCTTCAAGGGTGCCCGGGAACTGCAAACCTCTCCTCACCTGCCCAGAGGCATGCTGGGAGTTGCATCTGGGGACATCTGTCCCACCAGAGGGGGTTAGCACCTGGGAGGCCCTGCAGATGCTGCTAGCTGGGGAAGGGGCTGTTGGTGTCTGTTGTGGGGGATTGGGAGGTGGGCTTGGGCTACAGCTGGAGGAGGGAGGCCCAGGGTGGGGACCAGGCGACCAGGGGCCAGGCTAGAGGACTCTGGGCTTCTCTCCCAGCTACCATGTGGGAGGAAGTAAATAAAGAGGAAGTGTCTCTGGGGGGAGAGGGGGCAGGGACCAAGGGGATGTGGGCTGGTGCCTGTCCTCCTGCCACTAGAGGCCCCACAGTCTCTCCACACACCCTTCTGCACAGGCAGTTCTGAGACTGTTTCCTTCCTGTACCCTGCTGGCCACAGCATTTGTTCCTCTGCTTCTGGGAGAACGGGGGGTGGGTGCCGAGCTGGCAGAGGCCCTTCCTGCTGCTGCGCCAGGGAGCTTTGGGGTTCCCAGGGCTGCCCCGGCCTCCAGGAAGGGGGCCTGAGGAAGCTGGGGTGCAGTGAGAGGCCTTGGTTTCAGGGAGGCATCTTTCACAACGCCTGGCGTCACCCATCAGAGACTGTTCTCCCGTGAGAGCAGGGCAGGGGAAGTCCATGTGTACTGCAGGCGTGTATTTCCACAGAGGCGAGTCTGTGGAAATGGTTTCCGACTGTCGGCCTGAGTGTGTGTGTGTGTGCATGTCAGTTCCTGTGGCTGTGCTGGTGTGAGGGATGAGGGGGGGCCACATGGAAAGGGGCTGGGCCTTGTCCAGCCCTCCCCCGTAGACCCCTGCCCCTCGGCCCCGTCCTCTGTGCCGGGCTGTTCAGTGGGACTTCTGCCCCCTCTCCCATCTGAGGCCCTGGACTGGCAAGCTTCTGCAGGGCAGGACTGAGAATGCAGAGCCTTGGAGCCACGGAGGGCTGGGTGCTGGGGCACCTCCTCGGAGCCCTGACATTTAGGGTGGGCCCAGCGTGGGAAGGTCACTGAGGGGGCAGGAGTGTCTTAAGGAGCTGAACTGTCTAAGCTCTGGGCTGGGGCAGTCAGGCTGCGGCTTTGCTGACTTCTGTCTCCCCTTCCCTCAGGGCCCCTCCAGTTGGGTGTTTGCGGGTGCTGGGAAGCCCACGGTGTCACCGCCTCATCACCGTGTGACTTCCGTCTGTGTTCCTGTCTCCCCTCCTTAGGGTCAGAGGAGATGGGGAGGGGCACACTCCTGGGTCCTCCCTGGGGTCATGGGCTTGGGGTCTGTGGTGTCCCCTCCTCAACAGTGGAGACTGACCCATCTTCTGTCCCTCCTCCCTGCAGAGGGGGAAGTGAGAAGGAGGGGGCCCAGGGACCCTGCCTTCTGGGCTGGGAAGGCTGAAAAAGCAGAAGTAAGGGGACTAACCAGGCCCTCTGGCCACCGGCTTGAGCCCCACCATGCAGACCACGGCAGATTTCCCCAGGGTTGGGGGAGACTTGGTCCCCTGTCCCAGGAAGGTGAGCGGAGAAGAGGCCTGCCTCTAGGGATGTCTGTCACCAAGACTCTTGGCAAGAGAGTCGGTTTGGGGGGTGTGGGTGCCTCTGTCCCCTGGGGTTTCCGCGTAGCTGCCTCTGTCCCCAGGGACTGTTTTCCGTCAGAGGCAGCTGACAGATGAGGTGGAGGCTCAGTTCTCAGGGTGGGGTGGGCAGAGCTTGCAGTGTGGTCTTGCCCCCACCACCGCCCCAGCCTATCGCTGGGTCAGGCTTGCTGCCTGTTTGCATCCAGGGGCCCGATTAGCCTGCAGTTTTTTTGTGGCTGTTATATCACTCCTCCCTTCTGTCAGGGAGGTCCCCTGAGGATGGGACTGTGTCTCTGAGGGTCAAGACCTAGAGTGGGAAGTCCCCAGACTGACCCTAAACTGAAGGAGTGGGCAGCCTTGGGTGGGCAGGAAGTGGCTCCGGCTGACTTACCTGCCCACCCTTTCCTGGCACTTGAGGCCTGCTGATCCCAGGCCAGGCAGTAACCAGGGGAGGGACTTGAGTTTTGCTGCCTCTGCCACTGGCTTGCTTTGAGCTTGGGTGAGTCACCGTCCTTCTCTGGGCCTCAGTTTCCTGTTCTCAAAATGGGGATGTTTTTGATTAGAGTCAAAGCCATCAGACTGCACTCAGAAGATGGCCCCCTCAGCCCACCGTCTTAGTCCTGGGCTCCCCTCAGGTCCTGGCAGGGGAAGAAAATCCTAGGGAAATAGAGGACCTCAGAGATGTCTCTGCCACAAATACTGGGTTATTTTCCTGAGTCCTTGGGATTTGAAGGTCATGTCCCCTCATCCCTCCTCCTACCCCAGGCAGACCAGCAAGAACCCAGAGCTCTGACGTCCCCTTTCCAGGGGATCCCTGCCCTGTGCCTGTCTTCACCTGTTGGGTACATGATATTGGTCTGTCTCTGCCTGTTGGGTTCCTTCCCCCGTCTGTCTCTGCTTGTTGAAGATGTGTTCTCTCCTGCCTCTGCTAGATACATGTCCCCACCCAGCTCTACCTGTTGGGTATCTGTCCTCGTCTGCCTCTGCCAGTTGGATGCGTCCTCCTCCTGGGTGCCTGCCTCTGCCACTTGGATGTCTCTTTGTACCTGCCTCCATGTGTTAGGTGCCTGTCCCTACCCAACCCAGAGTACTTACCTACTTCTTGGCAGCTGGGTTGGCATGAGGCCCCCAGGGAGGCTGGGGCAGGGCGGGCCTGAGGGCAGCCCTCAGGCTTTGGGGTGAGGGGGAAAGAGAGGAAGGGAAGGTGGTGAGGGTGTCAGCCTGGAGCTGGGAAACCACAGGCCCTGAGTGATTGGCGGTCCTGGGCCGGGCCCAGCCCCCGCCATCACCCTGCACATCCGCCTTGGGCCCGGCCACCTCCGCGGCACCCCGGGTCTCTGCCTGCTCCTGCCATGGTGCCGCGGCCCTGCGGGGCGGATGGAGCAGGATCCCAAGCCGCCCCGTCTGCGGCTCTGGGCCCTGCTCCCCTGGCTGCCCAGGAAGCAGCGGCCCAGGATCAGCCAGACCTCTCTGCCCGCCCCGGGCCCTGGCTCTGGCCCCCCGCAGGACTCGGTGAGTGTGCCCAGATGTCTGGCCCTGGCCCGGCTGTGGCCCTTGGAGCAGGCACCTGGGCAGCCAGTTCGGCCTGAGTTGGCTTCGGGCTCTCTTGGCCCTAGCCTGGCCCTGCCGGGTGACTGGACCCCTGCCCAGATTTGCTTCCTAGGGAGGTGAGGAGGCACTTCAGAGCTCTAGAGTGATACCAGAGGACTGGAAGGAAAGCACAAGGGTCCGAGGACAGCCAGGGCCTGGCAAGCGGTTTCTAATAGGCTTGTACGAGGGAAGTTTGAAAGGGTGGGCATGGAGTCTCTGGCTTAGCTCCCACCCGCCCTAGCCTGGCACTTTCTGGGTTGGTGGGGAAGTCCCAGGTGACTACTAGTCAGAGGGATCACTCCATCCCATCACAAGCAGGAGCAAAAACCCTGCTTCCTATTGTGGCAAAACCAAAAACCTTTGCAGCAGGGAGAAGGGACCATTCAGGGTGGACCTGGAGGTCTTGGGGCCTCAGCCAGAACCTGGGGTTCTGGAGACACCCTCCTGGCTCTGCCTGGGCATCCCTTTGCGCCTGAGCCAGCACCATGGTGGTTTGATCCTCTCTGGTCTTTGAAGCCCTTTTGGGGTTGGTAAACCCAGAGGCCTTCGGGGTAGTGGCCTGGTCAGGCCTGCAGGGCCCTGTCTACTGAGGTCCAGTGGGAATGGTCCTAGACTCGGGGGACAATACCTGAGTGGGGCTGTCCATGCCCACCAGCTCTGTCCCTCTGTCAGGATGAGGGCGTCCTCAAGGAGATCTCCATCACTCACCACGTCAAGGCTGGCTCTGAGAAGGCTGACCCATCCCATTTTGAACTCCTCAAGGTTCTGGGCCAGGGATCCTTTGGCAAAGTGAGTCCTGAGCCCCCTGCTGGGAGGGCAGCATTGGTCATGTCAGAGGAGGGGGAGTGAGGGGTTACCTTGGGGCTCAAGGAATCAGGGGGCAAGGGTTGATGGGTCTGGGGCAGGGTGAGAGGTCACTGTGGAGCCTGGGGAGGGCAGAATGTCATCTGGGGGCCCAGGGAAGTTAGAGGTCAGCCTGGGACCTGGAGGGAGGGAGCTGACAGTCTCATCACCTTCCACCCCAATCCCGCTGCCTTCTCAGGTCTTCCTGGTGCGAAAGGTCACCCGGCCTGACAGTGGACACCTATACGCCATGAAGGTGCTGAAGAAGGCAACACTGAAAGGTGAGTGAGCAGCTCCTTGTGTGAACCTGGGTTGGGGCCAGGGTTGAGGGAGACAGCCTAGACCTCAAGGGCCTCGGATGTGATGGGGAAGGGAGCTCTATCCTCAGGAGCACCCAGTCTGTGAGAGGAGAAAAGGGAAACAGGCCTGCTCTCAGCCCCTCCTGCCCCCCCACACCTGATGGGGAAGGCAGGGCCTGTTCAGAAGAAAAGATACCAGGGCATCCCCACCCACTTCTTGCAGCCAAGTGCCAAATGTCATTGACCAGGATGGAAGGTGAATGTCTGGAAGGAGGCAAATGCAGTGTGTTTGTGGTGGGGTGGGGAACCTCAAATATCCAGCATCAGGTTGGTGGGGTGGGGGCATTCTAACTGTCAGCAGGTTGCTTCATGATGCAAGAGTCTGGGGGAGACCTCTCTGGCCTCCTAGCTCAGGGTGGAGAAGGATGTGAGAAAAGAGGCAGAGAGCCCAGGGAAACATCGGAGCCAGGCAAGAGAGGGTGAGGTCGAAGCAGGGCCATGGAGATGTACGGCAGGGAGGTTTGGAAGGGAGCCCCCAGCCAAGGTCTAGAATTCTGGGGACCTCCAAAGGGGGTGAGGATGGTTGGGAGCGGGCTTCAGGCTGGACGCTGACTCTGATTGGCCTGGGAACCAATCAGCCACGGACCAGGTGGAATCAGAGCCTGGTCCTGGCTGAGTGGGGGGAGATGGGGACAGTAGGAGGTGGTGGCCTGCAGTTCGTTATGGGTCATGTGGCCCTCAAAGAGCTATCTGTGGGGCGATAGTAGCTTTGGTTCCTCAGCGCCAGTCGGGGTGGGAGTCATTCCCCGGCGGGGATGGTGAGAGCCACAGAGGATAGAGAGAGATGAAAAGACTTGGTGCCTACCCATGAAGGCCTTCCAGGCCCGGGAGGGTGAGGCTAATCAGACCCTGGCAGTGGGGTGCAGTCAGGGCTGTGACACCTGGGTGGCTGTCCAAGGGGCTGGGGTTGCCCGGAGGAGGGTGGGCTGTGGCTCGGGGAGGGAAGGCTCAGAGTTCAGGGGGTGCACTATGGTGTAGCTATTTGAGCTATGCCTGGAAGGATGGGTTAGGAGTTTTCCAAACAGAAAATGGTAGAGGAAGGTCACCTGGAAGGAGGAAAACACTGAGCAAAGGTGGAGACTCAGGAAAATGCAAGTACTATATTTGGGAACAGTGTTTAGAATAGTTAACTCCAGCCTGGTCCCTGCCATATCTAGTGAATGGAGGGGAAATGTGCCCCAATCACTCTAGGAGCCCAGAAGGCCCCAGTGCAGCTTGGGACATTAAGGAATGCTTTCTGGAGGAGGTGAGGCCTGATGTGAGTCAAAGAAGGAGACTGCGTCAGTGGTTCCCAAACCTGCTGGTGATCAGAATTGCCTGGGCACTTTTATTCTTAAATTCCCATTTTAAGTTTCCTCATTGCTAAAGCAAATACCATGCAATGGGTTGGCTTGAACAATGGAAATGTATTAGCTCATGGTTTTGAGGCTAGGAGATGTCCAAATCAAGATGTCATCGAGGTGACGCTTTCTTCCCAAAGAGGGGCGTTCTGGGGCTGGATGCCAGTGATCCTTGGTCCTGGGCTCCTGTCACCTGACAATGCACATAGCAACCTCTCCTGGCCTTTCCCTTCTCTTTTGGGTTCCAATGATTTTGGTTCCTGGCTGTTCCCTCTGGCTTTTTTTTCTCTCTCAGGGACCTTCCCTATAAAGCCTTTAGTAGTAGGATTCAGACCCATCCTGGCCACATCCTATCTGAAGTAACCTCATCAAAAGGTCCTATTTACCAGGGTTCATACCCACAGGAATGGATTAAGTTTAAGAATGTGTTTTTTCTGGGGTATATTGCTCCAAACCACCACAATGCCCAAACCCATGAATTCAAATTTTAGGACCAGGGAATCTGCATTTCTAACCAGCTCTCCAGGTGACTGTTTGCCTCAGCCTCCAGGCTGGACTTTGGGATTTTTTATGCCAGATGAAGAGGAGGCTGGTAAAGGCATCTTGGGGGAGCCCCAGAGACAAAGGCTGGGGGTCTAAGAAAGCAGGGCACAGGGAAAAATACAAGTTGCTCAGATCGGCTGGATTGAATGGCCCTTGGTGGTGGGAGACAGGGAAGAGAGATGGACAAGGAGCCAAGGGGTCAGGGAGCAGGCCAAGGAGCCAGAAACAGACTGGGAAAGAAGGAAGAAACCTAAAAATTGAGGATCCCAAAGCCCTCGGGGAGGCAGGCCTGGGGAGTTCAGGCCTGGAGGAACAAATGGAAAAGAAGGTCCCATTCTTAGCCAGGGTTTGGGAAGTGGCTGGTCTTTGTGAGGGACCCTGGGTGACCGCCTTTCCCCTTGGCCAGTGCGTGACCGCGTCCGGACCAAGATGGAGAGAGACATCCTGGCTGACGTAAACCACCCATTTGTGGTGAAGCTGCACTACGGTGAGACCACAGACCTTACCTGAGCTCCCACCCTATCTGCTAGCCTTCACCCTTGCCCTTGGGCAGCTGCCTCCCCTGTACCTTGTCCCACCTCCCACAGGCAGGCCAAGGGAGCCCGGGGCGGCGTGGGGGTGGAGAGCCCAGGACCCCGCTGGCTCTACCATTGTCCTTTCCCCTCTCCCCAGCCTTCCAGACCGAGGGCAAGCTCTATCTTATTCTGGACTTCCTACGTGGTGGGGACCTGTTCACTCGGCTCTCTAAGGAGGTGAGCTGAGTCCCTTTGCTGGAGGACCCCAAGATGGAGGTGGGGGGTCAATGGGGCCTCCTCTCTCAGGGCTCTGCCAAACACATGCCCCATTTGGCCTGGACCTGGGATTACCAGGCTTGCCTAGCAGCCCCTGACTCCGGAAACATCACCCATGTAGGGTCAGAGGCCACACCCTGACAAAGCCTCTGAGAGTTCCCCTAAGGTGGGCAGAGGAGGGTCAGGCCCTGGATTCTGATGCCACCCTGATTCCAGGGAGCTAAGGGTGACTGTCATCTCTCCACCTGCGTTTTTCCAGGGCTGCCCTGGGCAGGGCCGTGAAGACAGAGGAGAAGCCCAGATCCATCCAGAGAGCTAGAAACGTTGACGTTTTTGTCCCACTTGTTAGCCAAAAGGATTTTGAAATGATATAAAAGGATTTGAGCCAGATATAAACATGGGAGCATTCATACAACTCCAACTTTAAATAGAACCAAACTTTTTTTTTAATTTTTAATTTTTATTTTCATGTTTGAGTAGGTAATACTATTACATGATTCAAAAGAAAAATATTCATCAAGAAGTCTTGCTCCCACCCGTCCCCTCTGCCTCCCATAGGTAAACATTTTTATTGGTTTCTTAACCTTGCCATGTTTCACAAACAAATCTGATGTGTTCTGAATTCCCTGACCCTACTTTCTTCCATAAAAAGTATCATCCAGTATACACTGTTCTATAGTTTGCTTTTTTCATTTGCCAGTGTATCTTGGCAATCCTTCCATGTGAGAACATGGAGAAACTCCTTGTTCTGGTTTGTGGCTGCATAGCGTTCCATTATGTAGAGGAGAGATGGTTTATTCCAGTCTTCTGCTGGACCTTTGGGCTGTTGCCAAACAATTTTGTGATTCCAAACAGTGTCACAATGAGTGACTTGTGTATTAGTCATTTCATATTTCAAATCTCCTATAAAAAGAGGAGAGAATATGGCAGGTGGACCCTCAGGAGCCAGGGGGTCTCAGCTGAAGCTCCCTCCCGCTGGTTGCAGGTCATGTTCACGGAGGAGGATGTGAAGTTCTACCTGGCCGAGCTGGCTTTGGGCCTGGACCACCTGCACAGCCTGGGCATCATTTACAGAGACCTCAAGCCCGAGAAGTGAGCGGAGCCGCCAGCCCCGCCCCAGCCTCCCGGAGGGGTGTAGAGGCAGGCCCTGGGGCCACACTAACGGAGGTGGGGGTGGCCCTTCCCAAGAAGGTCCCGTTCTCTTGGGCTGTCGTGGGGCGGGGTGGTAGCGGCTGCAGGCTCCTCTCTGTCACAGGGCTGCATGTCCCCAGTGCTGCCGTCTCTGGTGCTGGCCCTATCCGTGCAGGCGCATTGCCTGCCTTGTTTGCATCTGTTTTGCCAGTGCAGCATCTGAAATGCACATCAATGATCACTCCTTTGGTTAGATTGGCCCCCTAGAATTTTTCTCAACATCTAAGTACGCTTGAGTGGTAACTTGGGAGCCAGGGGCAAATGGTGAAATGGAATAAGATCTTGCTTTGGAGTTAGGCAAACCTGAATTCAAATCCTGTCTGTGTTCTCTACTAGCTCTGTGACTATGGGGAGTTACCTAATTGCCCTGAGCCTTAGTTTCCCTATTATTAAAATGAGGTCCGTCCTTCCTTCCTTCCTTCCTTCCATCCTCCCTCCCTCCCTCCCTCCCTTCCTTCCTTCCTTCCTTCCGCTATCTTTTCACACTGTGAAGTAGATCTTGTTTCAGAGGACACACCAAGGCTTTCTTACCATCAATCCGATCAGGCCTTGCAAATCTATGGGCCATGGAGAAACCTCTGTAGTCGTCCCTGCTGATGCTTTCTGTCTGTTCGGGATTAAATTTGGATGCCTTTTTTTCCTCCAAGGGAAAGAAAGGGAGGGGGCATGAGAGTACCTACCTCACATGGTTGTTTCAAGGATTAGCAAACAAGGCAGGCAACATGTCTGCACGGCGGGGCCTGGCACTGGTAATGGCGGCATTTGTGATTACGCAGACCCATGATGGAGGTGAGCCTGCTGCCACCCGCCCCACCCACTCCTTCATCAGACAGATCTGGGGGCAGTGGTCTTCTCTGGGCTGGGCCCAACCTTCACCCCACCCCACCATGGTGTCACTAGAACCCCCTGAGGGGCCTCAGCTTGGGGTAACTGACTTCCATCTCTCCATTACAGCATCCTTCTGGATGAGGAGGGCCACATCAAACTCACTGGTGAGCAGAGGGTGCCTGCACCCTCGGTCCTCAGGGTGGAGGGCAGAGGGGGCTGCTGACGGGTCTTGGAGGAGTGCAGGGGGCTTGTCCCTCCTGAGAGGCGGGGCCAGATCCAGGGAAGTGGTCAAAGCCCAGGTCCCAGCCTTGGAACGCCCTGGGTTTGAATCTCAGCTCCCTGCTTTGCTGCCTGTGTGACCTTGGGCCAGTAGCCTGACCTCTCTGGGCCTCAACCCCCTCCTGAGTATTATGGGCGTCATGCCCTCAGCCTCCGGGTTAGGGGGCTTGGATGTCTGAGGGGTGACACAAGGAAGGCAGTGATCCCTGAAGATGTGTCCTCTTGCCCTCCTGGCCGCAGATTTTGGCTTGAGCAAGGAGGCCATTGACCATGAGAAGAAGGCCTACTCCTTCTGCGGGACGGTGGAGTACATGGCCCCCGAGGTCGTCAACCGCCAGGGCCACACCCACAGTGCTGACTGGTGGTCCTACGGGGTGTTGATGGTGAGCACCCAGATGTGGGTGAAGGATCCAGCTCAGGCCTTAGGCCTCAGTTTCCCCATCTGTACAGTGAGGGGTTGATGGTCTCTAAGTTTCTCCCAGCTCCTCCCACAGCCAAACTGGCCCCATTCTCTACACAGATGCAGTCTCCTTCCTGGAAAGGATCCCAGGCTTGGCCCCACCTGGGGTGTCCCTAGCCCAGGAACCGTCCTCTCCCCAGCCTGGGGCCCTTGGTGTTGCTCCTGATGGTCTGGGGTGGGCTTGGACCCCCAACAGGCCAGCAAGGGTCCCGGGAATGGGTCTGAGTGGCCTGGATGGGAGGAGGCAGGGGGAGTGGGAGATGGGAACCAGAGCCTGAATGGACGCTTGTCTTCTGCAGTTTGAGATGCTGACGGGCTCCCTGCCCTTCCAGGGGAAGGACCGGAAGGAGACCATGACACTGATTCTGAAGTAAGCACTGTCTCTCTCACACCTCAGGGCCGTCCCCACTGGCCCAGTTTGAGGCCAGGGTCATACCCTGTCCCAGCCTCACATTCCACCATTAGTGAGACCCTCCTCTGGGTTAAGCATTGTGCTTTCCAAGTCTCCCTTTTATCTCTACCAGGGCCCGTGGGAGGGGATCCCTGAAGTCTTTGAGAGGTGACTTAATGGGTGGCTTGTCTGGACTAAGCGAGAAACTAGATCTGGACCGAGAGGAGGAGGGGAGACGGGGCCTCCGGGGTGGGGCTCAGCCCTTATGAGACCTGGGGGCTGTTGTTGCAGGGCAAAGCTAGGCATGCCCCAGTTTCTGAGCTCGGAAGCCCAGAGCCTCCTGCGGGCCTTGTTCAAGCGGAATCCTGCCAACCGACTCGGTAAGTGGCCCCCAGCTCAGGGGAGGGGACGTGGCAGTGGGGAGCAGGGTACAGTTGCAGCCTAGGCCACGGGGCCACGTCTGGGGCTGAAAGGGACCGTTGTCTTTTGTGTGGGCAGACAATGTCGCCAGCCACTCTGCTGTCTGGCTCCGTGTGTGGTGGCGGTGGGGTGACCTGTGTGTAGGGGGAAGGCAGGAACTGAGTCATCCCCACTCCCCCTGGGGACAAGGACAGAGATTCCCACACAGTTCCTCCTCCACGGCTGCTGGTGCAAGAGACAGAGCGTGAGCTTAGAAGTCAGAAATCCCAGTCCTGCCCCAGGTCCCACCTCCTGGGGCACAGCAGGCCCTCCCTAAATATTTGTCGAGAGAAAGAATGCCATATATGAGCGAGTGACCCAAGGCAGGTATCTTCACCTTTCTGAGCCCCAGCCTCCTTGTCTGAATGGAAGACAATGATCCCAAGCTCTCAGGCTCTGTTGACTGAATGAAGTTACATGTATGTGCCTAGCATGTAGTAGGTGCTTAATATGTGCAGCTCCCTTAGATCCTGGGTTCACTTGGACTGTGACCGGTCTGGTTGGGCCCATTCCAAGCCTTTGGGCTCAGATGGAGCAAGAGTCTGTCAAATGGTTGGAAAGGGCAATGGGATAAGAGCAAAAGAGATGAGGCCTGAATTGGGGAGGGGGTTCAGGGGCCCAGTGGAGATCTTGGAACAAGTCCGGCCTTTGTTCAGGCTGTGTGGCTTTGGATAAGTTGCCTAACCTCTCTGAGCCTGCCTTCTCCTTTCAGTACACTGGAGCTTGATCTTAAGGAACTCCAAAAAGCAGATAATGCTGAGTGGGCATTAGCTGAGTGGGGCCGATGGCTAGGTGGATTTGGAGGCAGGGGGAGCCCTTCCTGCCTCTCTGCTCCTGGTGGGCTGCTCTGGTGGCTCAACCCAGACCCTGTGGGGCCACTCGGCAGGCAGGCCAGGTGTCTGGGGTTGGGCTGTCCCGTAAGAGGCCCTTCATCTGGACTCTTCCAGGCTCTGGCCCTGATGGGGCAGAGGAAATCAAGCGGCACGTCTTCTATTCAACCATTGACTGGAATGTGAGTGTGTCCGTCTGTTCCAGGGCCCCAGCTGGGACTTTGACTGGGTCAACCTCAGAAAGGGTAGTGGGAGGGGGACCTCTGCTGACCAGGGCATTGGCCGTGGGGGCAGAGGGCGACAGCTGGCCTTGGAGGCAAGGGTGGCCTCCTGGAGGCCTGTGCTCCAGACCTTCCTCCTGTGTGGGGCATGTGGTGGGCTGTTGGGGGACAGGGGGAGCCCGTGGTGACTGGAGAACCTGCCCTGCCTTGCAGAAGCTGTACCGTCGTGAGATCAAGCCACCGTTCAAGCCAGCCGTGGCTCAGCCCGATGACACCTTCTACTTTGACACAGAGTTCACCTCCCGCACGCCCAGGGGTGCGTCCGTCGTTTGGGTTTGTTTGTCTTGGGCTGGTATAGGAGGGAAGCAGGGAGCCTGGGCACCTTGGGACACAGAGCTGGTCAGGGACTCCGGCGGGCCCAGGTGTGTGGGCAGGTGGGTGCGCTTCTGCCCTGTGGGACTCTCTTTGTTACTGTCTCACTCTGCCTGACTCTCCCACTCCAGGGCTCTGTGGGCCTCTTTGTGTCTGGGTGAGGGGGTGGGAGTAGGTGGGTGGTTGAGGCCACAACAGAAAAGTCAGGACCCTGCCCTGGGCATCTTTCAGCCCACTGGGAAGACCAGACACATCAGGCTCACACTCTCATCAGGGCTAAAGAATCTGACCCTGCAAAACTGCACGGTGGGGGTAGTCTGGGGGTGCAGAGGAGATGGCACCCACAGGTCAGGGGCATGTGTGGGGATGGCTTTGGTTGGTGTGAGGGCTGGGCCTCGGTGTGGCTCATCTGAAACATGGGCACAGCCGCAGATCCACTCATTCCCTGACACTGCTGCGAGAAGCTGAGGATGGAGCTTCTGGGAAGGAGCTTGCTAGAGCCTAACTTTCAGTAAAATGTTAGAGATAGTGTTAGTACTGGGAGGGGTAGGTTTTAACAGAGGGGGGTGCTTTTTTTGCTGCAGCTTGCATATCTCTGATGACAGAGAGCTCAGCACTTCTCCAAGCAGTCTGTTCCATCTTTACTCAGTCCTCCAACAAATAAGTACTAGGCGGCTATTGTGTGCCAGGTGTTGGGGGAATGATGGAGCACACAACAGACCCAGGCCCTGCCATGGATGGCACAGGCTGTAGTAGAGGGATAGACCTAGAAACAGCTCCTGGGCAGCCTGACGAGCGCAGCTTAATAGGTGCAAAGGAGCCGAGGAGCAGCTTCAGGCTCAGAGAATGTGGAAGCCGAGCTTGAAGAATGGACAAGGAGAGGATCACCCAGTTAGAGGGAACAGCATATGTGGTGGCTCAGAGACTCCTGTAAGGAGCTGAGAAGCCCAGTGTGGCTGAGCTGTGGGGCGGGGGGGAGAGGCTGGCAGGGGCTGGGTCACAGACCTCAATCTCCAGGCCGAGGAGTTGGACTTTCTCCTAAGCACAGAGGGGTGCATTTGAAGGGTGCACACAGGGTGGCAAAGTGGTCAGATTTGTGGTCGAAACCACCCCCCTGGCTGCTGCACACAGGCTGGATCTGAAGGGGCAGACCTGGGACAGGGAGGCCGGGAGAAGATGGCCAGCAAAAGAGGAAGTGGCTTGACCTGGGCTGGAGGCCAGGCGTTGGAGTCTTTCATGGTCCTGGTGCATCAGGACTGCACTAGTCTAAGCACACATTGTACAGATGGGCTAACTAAGGTCTGGGCTGCATGGGCCCTGCCCAGGGCCCCACCACAGCCTGTTACCACGGCAGTCCTCGAAGCCCATGGTTCCCCTTTGCCGGGTACCTCCTCAGGCGTGCTTCCTGCCCCTACAGACTCCCCGGGGATCCCCCCCAGCGCTGGCGCCCATCAGCTGTTCCGTGGCTTCAGCTTTGTGGCCACCGGTCTGATGGAGGAGGACGGCAAGCCTCGGGCCACGCAGGCACCGCTGCACTCAGTTGTACAGGTGAGGGAGCAGGGGACCGCTGCCCAGTGGGCCCTGTCCACCTAGAAGCCACAAGGCAGAATGACTGCAAACAGAGGCTCTGGAGTTGGACAAAGCTTTGATGCCACCATGAGCCCATAGGTCCTCTCACTGCCTGAGCCTCGGTTTCCCCATTTGTAAAACGAGGGTGATGGTACCCACCTCACCTGGTGGTCCTGAAGATTAAATGACAGTGTGAATATAAAGTTCTCAGAACAGGGCCAGGGACATTGGAGGATCAGGATAAATGCCAGGTGGTTCCCAAGGTGGTGTGGCAAGGGTGTCAGGGGGCTTGTGTCTCCTCACGCTTGTCCCCCATTTGCACATTTGCACTGCTTCATGGGAAATTCAGGGTTGAGAGGCAAGAAGGTCAATTATAGAGCCTGTTGCCTGGGTTCAGAGCCCTTTGGGTCCCAGTGCCTTAGTTTCCTCATCTGTAAAATGGGGTAATGATAGAGCCTTTTTGCGAAGTGTTGTGAGGCTTACGTGAGTTAATGTCAAGTTAGGGTTCTGGTATACTTTATTTTCCAAACTGGGACGTCTTTGTCCAGGGCGAATGTTAAACTGGACTGGATGCCGGAACAACAGGTGTAAACCAGGGCTGTCCAAGGCAAACGGGGACATGTGGTCACCTGTGCAAAGTGCTTAGCACAGTGCCTTACCACCCGAGGCAGCACGTGTGCATTTGCTATGCTCAGTGCCTCAGAACCTCGAGACAGCCCATGAGGGGCTGGGACCCCCTGGAAAGGCCCAGTAAGCAGCAGAGCTGGAACCCAGCTCAGGGATCCCATGTCCCTCCCAGGCCTGGCCGGGCCCTCAGAACCACAGACCTCTGGTGAGGAGGGGAGGGGGGGAGGGGAGCGCGGCCCTGTTGCCCCCACTCCCCACCCCCTGTGACCACAGTCTCCAACACAGGCTGGCTGGGAGCCAGCCAGTCTGTCCATCGTGCAGTGCAAAAAAAACAAGGCCCCGAGAGGGGCAGGGTCGCCCCACCAACGCTCAACCCCAGGCCTCCTGGGGCTGTCTTGTTGTGCCAAGGCCTTGGGTGCTGGGGGGCGACCCCTGGCATTGTGGAGCAGGGGGTCAGCCCACCTCTTGGGTCTCCTGCAGCAACTTCACGGGAAGAACCTGGTGTTCAGTGACGGCTACATGGTAAAGGAGACAATCGGCGTGGGCTCCTACTCTGTGTGCAAGCGCTGTGTCCACAAGGCCACCAACATGGAGTATGCCGTCAAGGTGGGCCTCTCCGCCGTGTTTTGGCTGAGGCTGCTGGACTGGGGGAGGAGGAGGGTTGGTGTCCGAGGCTCTGTGGAGAGGGGACAGGTGTGCAGCTGAGACCCTCCGGGCTCTGCCACGCGGACTCTGGCAGGGAGGGACTCACGTCTCTCTCCCTGGCACTGCCACATGCACCCTCTTCCCTCAGGTCATTGACAAGAGCAAGCGGGACCCCTCAGAGGAGATTGAGATTCTTCTGCGATATGGGCAGCACCCCAATATCATCACCTTGAAAGATGTGAGTGGGGGTCCTTGAGACTGGGGTGGGATTGGGGCACTTAGTCCTCTAGGGTTTGTCTGGGGGCTGCCACTCCTTGGGCCTCTGATCCCCTTCCCATTGTTCATGGGGAGGGGACGCAGACCCGTGGTCCCCCCAGTGTGGCTGCCCCCCAAAGTCCAGACTTGGGTTTTCTCTGAGATCTCTCCTGCCCCTCGGGGGCCAGGGCTAGTGCCAGCGTCCTCCCGTCCAGGCAGGACAGGGCCCGAAGAGGTGAAGCCCCTCCTGGGGCCACCGAAGCACATAGCGGAACATACACCCAAGGCTCCAGCATCCTGGGCCAGATCCTTCTTCCCTGGCCTGATAAGCTGGTGGCCCAGGGCCTGACAGTGAAGTCCCCGGCAGGTGTATGATGATGGCAAACACGTGTATCTGGTAACGGAGCTGATGAGGGGCGGGGAGCTGCTGGACAAGATCCTGAGGCAGAAATTCTTCTCAGAACGGGAGGCCAGCTTCGTCCTGTACACCATCGGCAAGACCGTGGAGTATCTGCACTCACAGGGGGTAAGTCTAGGGTAGCGGCCATGGGGGGTGGGGGTGGGCTGCCAAGGGCCATACCACCAGCAGAGCGTAAGAACCATGGGCTGGCCCAGGTAGTGGCAGCCTTTAACCAGCCAGAGGGGATACTCAGGATGGTAGGCAGCTGGGTGGACGGATGCATGTTAAGAAGAAAGGGAGGGACAGAGAAATGAAACCAAGTTACAAAAAAGGTCCGTTTATTAAGTTCCTAATATGGCCAGGCGCCATGCTAAGTTCTGTCCCTACGTTAGTTATCTCACCTGATGCTCTCAACAATCCTACCAGGTAGGTGCTATTGTTGGTCCCACTTTTCAGGTAAGAGTGAGGCTCAGAGATGTGAGATCACTTGCCCAAGGTCACACAGCCAGGGAGGGATGGAGCCAGAATGCCAGGTGTGGGGTGGTTTCTGAGCCAGAGAGCATCGGGGTCACTGTGGGGCTTCAGAGAGATAAATGGGGCTGCGGGTTCAGCTGCTAGGACAGAGGAAGTGAATGCAGAAGGCGGTGCCGCTGGAGACGCAGCAGCTGCTGCAGGAGACGGGTGGGTGCAAGTGGCAGAACTTGACCTTCATTATTATGGAAGGAAGGCGTGTGCCAGAGGAGCCTGGGCCAAGGCTGGTGGAGCTGAGGGGCAGTAGAGATGCTCTTTATGGTGTATTAAAGCCACAGACAGTGGCCTTAGGGTGAGTTTCTCTCTGCAAGAGGTGATATTTTAGGGTGCTTCTAATCAGACACAGCGGCAGTTAAAAATGCAGGGTCTGGAATCCGACAGTTTGGTCCGAGTCCTTCCTTCTTCGCTTACTGCGTGTGAGGTTCGGGAAGCCACTTCACCTCTCCCAGGCTTTTCTCATCTCCTGCTAAGAGCTGCCACCCCAAGAGTGGTTAAGAGGGTGAAGTCAGGGGCTGTGCCTGGGAAAGCATCAGGCCCAGTGCAGGCTCCCAGTAGATGCCACATAAACATTAGAGAGAAATAGGACCAGACCATTGCCCTGTCTTTTTTTTTTTTAATTAGTTTTTTATTATAAAAATTTCAAACATATAAAAACCATGAAGAATAGTATAATGAACCCCAGATTCAAAAACCGTCACGATTTTTGCCACACTTGCTTTGTCTGTCCTTCTCTTTCTTTCTGCCTTTCTTTTTTTCCATTCTTTCCTTTTCCTCCCTCCCTCCTTCCCTTCCTTTCACTTTCTTTTTATTGTGTTTTGTCATTGAAGTATCATTCCCAACTTTCTTTTTTCCCTTCAAAATAAATAGTTTAATTTCATTTTTATCTGAAAAAAAAAAGTTTAAAGTGAAATGACAAGCACTTTGACATGTCAGCAGGTGTCATTTTTTTTTTAAATGGTATTACACTTTATTCCCAACTTTTTATTGAGGAAAAAGTTCAAACCTACAGAAAAGTTACAAGAATAGTACTGTGGAAACCATTTACCTTCTGGATTCACCAAATTTTAAGTCTGCCACATTTGCTCTCTCGTTTTCTCTCTCTCTCTCTCTCGCTCTCTGTCCGTCTCGCTTTATATATACATATATAGGTTTTTGCTGATGCATTTGAAAAGAAGTTGCAGACAACATGATGTTTGCTCCATAACTACCTATAACTAAAGTATTTTAAGGTGTTTCCCAGACCTCACATTATCTTACTCCTATGTCTATAACTCTAGAAAGGTGAACATTTTCTTTCATAACAACTAACAATATTAGCAATGACTTACTTTCACATACAGGCAAGTCCGTAGACAGATTTCCCGTTCTGTCCTTTCAAAGTGTCTTTTTACAGTTGGTTGATTGGAGTAAGGATCCTTGCAAGGGATTCGGTTGTAATATCCTCACATCTCTCTCTTTTTAACTGAGGTGAAATTTGCATACAGTGAATTAATAGTTCAGTGAGTTCTGCTAAATGTGTGCCTCTGTCTTGAGACCCCCCGCCCTTGTTTTATGCCACCTACTTGGAGAGATTCGTTGTTCTATGGAATGTTCCACATTCTAAATTCATCTGCTTCCTTGTGGCATCGTTTGTTTTTCCATTGCCTATAATTTTGTAGCTAACTGCAAGTTGTTCTAGAGTCTTGAGTAAATTCAGTTTCACCGTTTTTGATGGGTTGAGTTTCAAAAACACCTCAGGTCACACCCCATCAGCAAGCTCGCAGGGCCACATTGCCCCCCAGTAGAGAGGTCAGGTGGTGACAGTCTGATCCCACTGTAAAGATCACCATCAACCTGTCATCTAATAGTTTCATTCTTCAAGGATCTTTGCCTGAAACAATTATTTCATTAGGGCTTGCAAAATGGCAATGTCTGATTGTTTAATTTTTTTTTAGAAAAAAAAAGTAAAGAACTTTACCTTATAACCAGAGCTTCAGTTTGGTTACAACATGTACTTCTAATGATCATGTTTGGAGTGGCTTTGGTTTTTGAGATGACCAGTGCAGATGGACTTGTATTTAAATACATCCAGGTTAGAAAGTAAATGTGTTTCCTCATCCTACTTTGTTCTCAAGTGAGTACTAGTTATAGTTACTCCCGGGAAGGTTTAGAAGACAGAGCTGGAATCTCTCAGTTACTAGTGGATCACCTGAGGCTCAAAGCAGAGAAGAACTTTCTAGAATAGGGGCTGCCTCCGTAGTTAATGAGCCCCCTCCAGAGGCTCCGAGTGTGGACAGCCACTTGGTGGGCATGTTGTTGGAGGAACTTTTCTCCTTCCCAAAACCAGCTGTCCATGGGTCTCCGAAGTTTCTGGCCCTTTTCAGGGAACAAATGAAGAGATGCTTCTCGTTGAAGTATCTGGAGGGAGAGTCTCTGGGCTGATTCGGCATTGGCAGTAGCTGTGGTCTAGAAGCTGGGAATCCCATGGGAGATGGGGGATGAGGGGTGGAAGGGTGACACCTTATCTTTTTATTCACATATCACAGAAACAACAAAGTGCACAGATCATGGGGTGCAAATCAATTTTCAAAAAGTGAATGTACCTATGTAACCGCATCCGTATCAGGAAATTAAGCATTTCCAGTGCCCCCAAAGCCCCTCATTCTCCTTCCAGTCCTCCCTTCCCCCAAGGGTAACCATTCTAAGTTGACTTCTTGATAGCTTGGATTAGTTTTGCCCGTTTTTGAATTTTATATAAACGTACTCTTTTTTTTTGTCTGGCTTCTTACCATCATCTCTGAGATTCATCATGTTATTGTGCGTGGCAGCAGTTCATTCATTCTCATTGCTAGATGGTATTCTACTGTATGAACAAACCACAATGCAATTGTCCGTTCTGCTGTCCAGTTCATGACTATTATGACTGCCATTGCTGTTACGTTTTAGTTATTTTCTTTTGGTGAACATTTGTACGTTTTTATGTTGGGTGTATGTCTTGGAGTGGAATTGCTAGATCACAGTATATGCATATGTTTTTCTTTTGTAGATATTGCCGAACAGTTTTCCAAAGTGTTTTTAACCATTTACACTCCCACCAGAAGTGTATGAGTGTCCAATATTGGCTAACACTTGGTGTTTTCTCATCTTTGTAATTATAGTCATTCTGGTGGGTGTGGAGTGGTATGTCGCTGTGGTTTTAAATTGCATTTCCCTGGTGGACTAATGGAGTTGAGCACCTTTTCATGTGTTCATTGGCCATTTAGATAGTCTCCTCTCTGAAATACCTATTTAAGTCTTTTTGTCCATTTCTTAATTGTATTGTTTACCTTTTTCTTATTATTTTGCAGGAGTTCTTTATTGAATACATGGAGCCCTTTTAAGTTCCCAGCCCCTTTCAGGTTGTTTCTTTTAAGGTCTCTGTTGTGCCAGAGAGAGCCTGAGAACAGCCCTGGAGTCGGTGGGATCAGTGGAGGATTGACCTCATGCTTTGGCTTCTCTGTTTAACCAGATAATTCACATTGAACACCTTCACCTCTTCTGGGGGGTCACAGGCTCCCAAATGCACGTCTTCTGAGGCTGCTGAGGTTGGTGCTGCCAGCAGCTAGCACCATATAGCCCTTGCCACAGCCAGGCAGGCTTCTACGCGCTTTACGTATTCATCACACCAGTAAACCTGTAAGAAAGTACTATCATTATTCCCATTTTATAAGCGAGGGAACTGAGGCTCTGGGAACTTGAGTAATTTGCCTGAAGTCCCACAGCTAGTCTGGGCCCAGAGTCTGTGCTCCTGTGCTTGTGATCAGATGCTGCTGTGGACAAGAGTGAATTTCTTGCCTTCTGATTTTTAGTTGCTTCTTAACAAGCAGCTGCCGTGTATTAACATCCACAGTGGGGTTCAGCCACAGGCTCTTCTGAGGTTACTGTGACAACAGCTGCCGTTTCCCCAGCCCTGTGCTGAACATTCCTCTTGCACTAACTCTTATGCTCTTGCCTACGTCCCTGGGGCTGAGCACTGTGATTAGCCCAGTTTTACAGATGGGAAAAATTCTAGATGGCTAGAGAGGTTAAGCGACATGCCCAAGATCACAGGGCTACTGATGGTGAAGCCAGGATTCCTACCTTGGCCTGCCTGACTCCACACCTGAAATCCCAACTCTGCCAGAAGTCACAAATCGTGACTCAGTGGCTGCATTTGACTTGCAGACATACTTTGCACTGAACCTGAGGTCCTACATGGTGACTATCAGCTGGAGCTAAATTGTGCCTGCCCTCTTTAAGCTGGGCACACACTGTTGGCTTGTGGTTCCTGCTCTGACTCACTTCACTGATTCCTCGCCAGCCTGTTGTATGTCTTAATGCAGTGAGATGTGAAAATATACTTCCCCCTCCTCCCCCACCCCAAACACACCTGTTGTGCAGATAACAGAATCACCTGTGGAGCTCTTTCAAGCTGTGCTTACCTTCCCCTGCCCCCATCCCTAATATTCCGATACCTGCCATGGTTAACCGCAGTTACCTGTGGGAGCTTATGGTTTCCCAAAGTGTTGTCTGTGCCACGTAAACTGGAAAGACCATGGAATTAAGGTCAGAACTGGGTTCAAGTCTTGCCTCTGCCTCTGACTAGCCAGGAGGAAGCCACTTCTTCTCTCAGCACCTCAGTTTCTTTCTCTCTCCATAATCCCTGCCCTGCCCACATACTGAGGGGTAATGGGCAGTCCCAATGTGATCGTGGCCAGCAAAGCACTTTGTAAACCAGGGAGATCACGGTGCAGGGTCGTCAGTGTTCTCAGCCAGGCTGAGCAACCTTGACCTCTGGGAAACTTGGTTGGGCCCTCTGCATTTCTGGGGGTCTGGGCTAGTGCTCTGAGCCGTGCGATTGTATTACGAAGGAGAGAGCCCAAGTGGCTGGACAGATGCTGCTCAGGAAGGGACTTCTCCAGGGCTGGGAAACAATTCCCAGGTTGTCACTGAGACCACCCTCCTCATTTCCCTGGAGGTTGGCTAGGCCTTGTCTGCCTCCAGTCTGCCAGTCCCCTGGGCAATTGCTGGAGGGCTTGAGGCTCCACTGGGGCTATGAAAGGACCATCTCTGTAAAGTCAACTAGCTTTATGGTCTGTGAGACTCAACTAATCGAACCCTAAGGGTCTCTATGTATTCCAGAAGTATAATGCATTCATTCATTGCACAAATATTCACTTAGTACTTGCTCTGTGCTAGGCCCTACACTGAGAGCCCAAGTTGAACAGATGTTCCATAGACAGATAAGGTTATGCCCAAGGGAGTCCCCAGGGGCCTCAGCTCCAGGGGATTCGTAGGATGGTGGAGCTGAAATGGATGGCCAAGGCTCCTGCACCAAGCTGGGGGCTTTGGGATTTATCCTGAAGGCAGTAGGGAGCCATTGAAGACTTCTGAGCAGGGAGTGATGCGATTTAAGTCTTTCAGTCACTTAGGTAAGAAATAATGCTCCCTGAGCTCAGGTGGCAGTGGGTTTGATGCTGGCAAAGTGGGAGCAGAAGAGATGGGACTTGGAGCTGGTGGACTGAGATGGGAGAGGAGGCGGACTGAGGACAGTGCCCAGGGAGGCAGCTTTAGCTCATGAGAGGAGGAGCAGGAGGGCAGGACGTGGTGGGCTAGAGGCCTGAGGGACATCCGGCGGTTGCTATCTGGCGGGCAGCTGGATGGGTGAGCCTGGACTCAAGAAAGGTCGGGACTAGGGTCAGCGATCTTGAGGTGTTAAAAATTGGGTGTTGGGTGATAGAACTGTGCCTGGGCAGGACGGAAGAGGAGAGTGGTTCAGCCTCCTCAGCTTACAGGTGAGCAGACGGGTCCAGAGGAAAGTCATCTGCGTTTAAGGCCCCAGCAATACGTGGCATTCATTCATTCAACAAACACTGAGCACCCACTGTGGGCTAGGGGCGGTTTTGAGTGTTGGGAAACAGCAGTAAGCAAAACACTCACGGAATTTACATTCCAGTAGGGGGACTTAGTAAGTATTATGTCACCTGATGGTATTATCAATAAAGATAAAACTAGATAAAGAGACTAAGAAGTACTAGGGGTTGGGTGGCCATTTTGTAAATGAGGAGGGAAGGTCTTACTGATAAGGTGAAACTTGAGCTGGGACCTGAAAGAAGCAAGAGAATGAACTGGGCAGATCTCAGGGAAGAGTCTTACAGGAGGAGGGAACAGCAAATGCACAGACCCCGAGCAGGAGGGTGCTTGGCTTGTCGAAGGAAGAATGAGGAGGCCGGGGTGGCTGAAGCAGAATGAGCTCGGCAGAGTGTGGCAGAAGCCCCCAGAGTGCGAGAGATGTGGGTGAGGGGCAAAGGGGTCAGGCAGGGCCACAAGGACATTGTAAGGGCATTTCCACTCAAGAGGGGCAGCCTTGGAGGTTTGCAAGCCTGGGAGTGACATGATCTGAGTTAAGGCTAATGGGATCACGCTGGCTCCTGGGTAGAGACAGACTGTAGGGGCAAGGACAGAAGCATGGAGACCACTTGGGAGGTAGTTGCAGTCATTCGGGAGACCAGGGTGCGGTCGAGGGGCCGAGAGGGGCTTGAGCCAACTGAGTTTGCTGGTGGACTGATTGAGGAATATGAGAAAGAAGAGGGATCGAGAATGACCTTGGCCTGAGCCACAGGAAGGAAGGGGTTGCCATGAGATAAGACTGGTGAGCAGGTTTGAGGCGGAAAATGGGGAGATCCCTTTGGGACAGGTGAAGTTGGAGTCTCGGCATTTACATAGACTTCAAGTAAGCAGTGCTGGTAGCACACAGGGCCCGTGGTTCATCCCCTTCCCCTCCTTTTGGGTTCTGGATCCTGTCCCTGTCGCCCCACCTTCCTCACTTTCCCATCCTTGGCAGTTGCCCCCGGCCACTAGCAGCCTCTCCACCTTGAGAGCTGACCCAGCCCTCCTTCCCCAGGTGGTGCACAGGGACCTCAAGCCCAGCAACATCCTGTACGTGGACGAGTCTGGGAACCCCGAGTGCCTGCGCATCTGCGACTTCGGCTTCGCCAAGCAGCTGCGGGCCGAGAATGGGCTGCTTATGACCCCTTGCTATACCGCCAACTTCGTGGCTCCCGAGGTGAGTGGCCTGGCCTCCTCAGCTGCCAGAGAAAGGGGGCCTGGCATGGGAGGGAGCCCTCGTGCCCCCTTCCAGAGGCTCCCACACTGATCCAGGACTCAAAGCCCTGTGGCCTTGGCACCCACGGACAACGCAGCCCGTGGCTGGGACCCTTGTCCTACCCCTTTGGGGAGGTACAGGCTTCCGCTGCCCCTCAGACTGACCACTCTCCCCTGCCTCCCTTCAGGTGCTGAAGCGCCAGGGCTACGACGAAGGCTGTGACATCTGGAGCCTGGGCATTCTGCTGTACACCATGCTGGCGGGGTGAGTGCCCGGCTGGCCTGGACTCTCGTCCGCCCCCCACCCCTTCCTCCAGCCCTAGTTTTCAAGCTGGGCTGGTGCTGGTTTGATGGGCGAGACTGAGCCCTGTCTGCAGAGGGGTCTGGGGCTAGGGAGGGACATGGTCCTGCCTTCAGGGAGCTCCACTGTGAGGAGGAAGAGGCTGCCTGGGAAGTGCCCACCCTGCAGGGGCAGGCACAGCCCCTGCTCCCCTACCCCAGCGTGGAGATGGAGGCCAGAGGCTGTGCCCAGACCATGTGGGCTTTTCCCCAGGTATACTCCATTCGCCAACGGGCCCAGTGACACACCAGAGGAAATCCTGACCCGGATCGGCAGTGGGAAGTTCACCCTCACTGGGGGAAATTGGAACACAGTTTCAGAGACAGCCAAGGTGAGTCTGTTAGGCCTGTCCCGGCCTCATTTGGGAGTGGGGAGGCAGCATCCCATCCCAGGGCTTTTTTAGCAGTTGATGAACAGGTGACCTGCAGCCTCATTTCTCCTTCTGGAATGTTCTACAAATCCCTGTAGCCATATTTCTCCAAGTGGAAGGTTCCCAGACAGACCCCCTACTCCCAACCTTGTTTGGATAACTTGGTGATCATTAGCTGGCCCTTCCCACATACTGGGCCCTGCAGGACAGAGGGCTGCATCAATCATGCTCTCTGGCTTGTGGAAACTTGGTGTGGTGGGAGATTCAGGCTTACATGCAAGGAACAGAGATGCTGGGCAGCAGAAGGAGGCACATATATGGGCAGTGGAGGCACAGAACACAGCAACTGACTGTGGGCTTCCTGGAGGAGGTGACATTTGAGCTTTCAATATTGGTGGTAGTTTCCAGTTATTGGGAACTTCTGTGCCAGGCACTGCCTGATGAGACAGATATTGTTCTCTCTCTTTCCAAGGGGTGGGTAACTGAGGCTTAGAGAGTTGAAGTAACTTTCCTGGGGCATTCAGTTGATTAGTAGAGTCAAGTTTAGAACCTCAGTCTGACCCAAATTGGATGCTCTTCCCACCTTCCCATATGGCTTCTTGATGGCAAAGAAGAAAGGGAAAAGGGTTCCAGGAAGAAGAGTTTGGAGCACTAAAGGCCCAAAGAAGGGAATGCCTTGGCTAGACTTGGGGAGACTACAACAGTGTGGAGAATGGATCGTGGGGCCGAGGGTTGGGGCGTGAGGTGCTGAGACCTGGTTGCTTTGCCCATCCCGTCAGTGGGGTGCAGCTGTCTGTCCCTATGATGGCCCCTCCCATCAAACCCCTTGCCCACTGTGCCCCCAGGACCTGGTGTCCAAGATGCTGCACGTGGACCCCCACCAGCGCCTCACAGCCAAGCAGGTCCTTCAGCACCCGTGGATCACCCAGAAAGACAAGCTTCCTCAGAGCCAGCTGTCCCACCAGGACCTACAGCTTGTGAAGGTACAGCCACCCCTGGCTCCCACATAGCTAAGCCCCCCATATGTTCCCATGGGCAGGGACATGGGGTGGCAAAACCAGGACATGCCATGTCTATGCCAGGCCATGAAGTGGGACAGAGAAAAAGCAGACAGACCTGTCCTCATGGAGCCCCAGTCCAACCCTGCACTCATGGGCCCCCAGTCCTCAGGGGTTACAGCCCCTGACCGCTGAAGCCCCCAGTCTGATGGGGCAGGCAGGACCAGTGAACATGAAGGACTACAGGGCTGGTTTAACAGTGGGTTGGGTGAACTGTGGAGAACTGGGAGGAGACGGCCAGACCCTGGAGCAGCGGCCCCTGCCTCCCCGGTGAACTGACCTCCCGCCTTCCTTCGCAGGGAGCCATGGCAGCCACATACTCCGCACTCAACAGCTCCAAGCCCACCCCCCAGCTGAAGCCCATCGAGTCGTCTATCCTGGCCCAGCGGCGGGTGAGGAAGCTGCCGTCCACCACCCTGTGAGGGTCGGGGTGCCCAGGCCGCAGGGCGGTGTGAGCCCCACAAAGGCAGCATATTCCCCAGAGGGAGCAGGCCTGAGAAGCAGGGCCAGAGGGAGCTGGAGCCCCTAGGGGCCCAGGAAGCAGCCAGCCCGGATCGCCCCGGTGAGGGTGAGAGAAGTGCCTTCTCCTTCCCCAGGACAGACTCTTCTCGGCTCAGGCTCTGCTGGTTGAAATCGATTGACTGTACAAACTCTTACTTTTTTTAAAGAAAAAAAAAATGGCATCAACCACCGTGGATTTTTACAAGATCCATTTGCCTTTCTGGAAGCAGAAATAGCCGGTGAAGCCCTAGGAGGGGCACTGGATCACGCTACAGCTCTGTGCAGCTGAAACTCCTCAGATCAGCTTTGGGGTCCTCCCCTGGGAACCCCCACAGGTGGCCATCCGTGGCCATGTGCACACACACACCTCCAGGGCAGTCCAGTGGCACCTTCCAGAGCCTCTGGCTATTTAGCAGAACTCATTCGATCCCATCAGTTTTTCATTCTGTTCTGCTGGGGGTTCTGGAACCACTTCCTGCTAGAGGAGAGGACCAAGGCCCCGCTGACCCCCAGCCCCAGGCACCGGCATACGTGTGGGTTCCGCCTCTGGGCCCCTGCACTCCGTTTGGGCAGCCGTCGCGGGAGGATAAGAAAGCACTTTTTGGCCTTCTGTCGGTGTCTCTCGCAGGAGGTCAGTGGGGCGGGCCAGCCAGAAGGGGCAGGGGCTTTTTGTTTCGGCTTGTTTCATTTCTTCCTCAGCTGGTAACTCAGGGTTCATCTGTCCATGGCCTTTCTAATAAACTTACAGTTGAGTTGACGTGTGCTCTCCTTCACCTTTCGTCCTTGGATTTGCCCTCTCTTCGCTTCTGGGTGTTGGCTTTGGCAACAACAAGGAATTAGCCCAGCTGCTTGGAGCTCAGGTCATTTGGGGAGCAACATGCCCAGCACATTCCAGCCAGGGAATTCCATTCTGGAATTGATAACGTATCGGTTTTGTTAGCCACTGGTTACCCAGTGCTGGGCACCACCTGGGCTTGACATGTGTATCTCATTTACTCTTAATCACCACCCTTGAGGGGGAGCGATTCCATTATTATCCTCATTTTATAGGTGAGGAAACAGGCTCCCACCTATTCTGGCCCTGCACCTGTTCCAAGCCTTAGAGTGGTAAACCAGGTAGACAAGGTCACTGTTCTCGTGGGTCTTACCTCCTAGTGGGGGAAACAGACAATTAACAAACCAGGGTCAGGTACTGGTAAGTTATACAGAGTTCAACTGGGGTGAAGGATAGGGAGTGACTTCAGGTAGGGAGGACGGGGAAGTAAACCAGAAGCCGAGACCTGAATTGTGAGAAGGAGCCAGCCAAGCCCGGACCGGGAGGCAGAGGGCAGAGCTGGGGCAAAGGCCCTCAGGGGAAAGCAGGCTGGGATGGAGGCAGGGGCCAGTCATGCTGGGCTATTTGTAGGCCAGGGTAGGGAGTTAGGGCTTAATTCTAGGTGGGATGCAAACCCCTGAAAGAGTAATTAAATGGGGAATGACATGATTTGATTTATATTTTTAAAAGCTAGCACAGACTGCTATGTAGAGAATTACTGGGAGGGGGTAAAGGGAGCAGTTATTGCAGTAGCCCAGAAAAGAGCTGTGGTAGCCTAGACAGGCTGATGGGAGTGGAGATGGGAGAAGTGAACAGATTCAGGATATGCTTTGGAGATTAAGTAGACAGCGCTTGGTGGTGGTTTGGGTGCAGAGGGTAAGAGAAAAAGGAGATTGAAGGAGATCTTCTAGATCTTTGACTTGGGCAGTTGGGTCCCGAGATAGGGAAGAGTTGGGGAGGAGCAGCTTTAGGGGAAATTTTTACAACCCAGTGGGAGACACCTTTTAGATATTCAAATAGACCGTGGCAAATAAGAGGTTTAATTAGAAGCTGGAGTTCTGGGGAGAGGTCTAGACTGGAAATACAAATTTGGAAGTCATCCTCTAGGAGAAAATGTGTAAAGCCAAGAGACTGGTCTCAAAGTGTGGTCCATGGACCAGCCTCATTGGCATCGCCTAGGAGCCTGTTAGAAATGCAGAGGCTCAGGCCCATCCCAGACCTGCTCAGTCAGAAGCTGTGTTTTAGCAAGATCCACGTGTGATTTGTGTGCACGTTGAAGTCTTTTTCTTTATTAAAGAAGTTGTGGGTTTACAGAACCATTATGCATAGAATCCGGGATTCCCATACTACACACTAAAGTCTGAGAAGTCCTGTTCCAGGAACTGAGTGCAGGGAAGAGGCCGATGTGGCTGAGCCCTGGGGCAAACCATGGGGAAGAGAGGAGGTGGATCGAGAGCCAGCACAGGGGACAGCAGCCAGTCAGGGAGGACCTGCCAGGGCCTTTGCTTTTGTACTTCTCAGATAAGAAAGCCAGGGCTGCAGAAGTGAAAAGGACAGTTACCGCAGAAGGGGATACTAATCAGTGACAATTTAGCTTCAGACCTGGGCTAATCACTTAGGTTCTAATCCTACAGCCTCCCCATGGAGCTGGGAAGGATGTGTTGGGGTCCCCTCCACGGCTCACAAGCCCTTCTGAACACTCACTGACATAAACAGTCCTGGGCTGCTGACTGTGTTCTGCTTCCCTGAGACTCAGTTTCCCTGTCTGTGCAGTGAAACCAGCATTTCCTGTCCCACCCAGCTATCTTTGAGCCATAGCCCCAGCTGGAATCTTGAGTGTCATCCCAGACTCTTTCCCTCACTCCCCACATCCAGTTTGCATTCTGACCCCATCATTTCTGTCTTCTAAATATTTTTGAAATTCATCTCTCCATCCTCCCTCCCCTCCTCATATCTTTGCTCCTTCCAGCAGCTGCCTCACTGGTTCTTCCCAGTCTTTTGTGTCCCCAGCATCCTCCATCTAGAATCAAACATCTGACCCAGCATTTCCCCTGGAGTAGCTCCTCACTGCCCACAAGATAGAGCCTAGGAGTCCAGCCCAACACTCAGGGTCCTGCAAGATCTGGGCCCCTGCCAAGCCCCCAGCATCAGCACTCATTGCTGTCCCCAAATTGCTCACAGTCCCTGAACTTGCCATGCTAGGACCTCCACTGGATCCCACTGCCATGTGTGTCTGGCTATCTCCTACCCCTCCTTTAGGACAACTCAAGTGACACCTCCAGGAAGCTTTCTGGGAACCCCAGACTGGGTTGGATGGCTCTACTTTGGGATCCCCAAACACCCCATAGCCCATCTCTTTTGCATACCACACAATTTTAGAAAGAGTTGTTCACATGTTCTCTCCCCAGCAGTCTGTGAACTCCAGGAGGTACTCATCTGTGTACCTCAAGTACCTAGACCCAGACCTGACCTGCAGCTGGTCCGCAGCTAGTGTGTGTTGAAAGGGTGAGTGACAGAGAATGCAGGAACAGTGGATGACAGTGCGGGGCGGGAGCACAACAAACTACACCTGCAGGCTAGAGCCGGGAAAGGCATCTGGAGAGGAAGAAGCTGGTGCTGAAGCCCCGAGCAGTTAGTGGCTGGCCCCCAGAACTGGAAGGAAGGTTCAAAAACCAGGAAATGGTGGTGGTTGGGTAAGGTGGGAGCCCATAGTTGCTTTCCCAGCAGCTAAACCCCCAAACCCAAATACTTGGATTCTCTGATCCTTAGTTTCCCCACATACCAGATGAGAATAATAATTCCGGCCCATCTCACAGCATCCCCTGAAAATCACATTTAGAAAGGGAGAAAGTGCTGCTTGTATAATTAAGCTTGTTTTGGTTTTCATGAGGTTAGGATGACCCCCCAAGAACTCACTGGACTCCAGAAACAATTCCAGCAACCAGCATCTCCAACAGGAACTTCCCTGTGAGTGTCAATGCCTTGAGCAAAACCCACAAATTATTAATCTAGATGTCCCAAGTTCCAGGGTCACTCTTCCCTTTAATGTCCAAATAATGAGCCCCCACCCTGTGTGATATCCCCTCCCATGAGATATCGGATCCCATTATTAAGAAAATGCTCACTGTGTCAGTGCCAGCTCCAAATGCTTTCCATGCATTATTTTATTTAATCCTCATGTGAGGGGGATATAATTAATCTCATTTCATACATGTAGAAAACTGAGGCTCGGGAAGGTTAAGTGACTTGCCCAAGGACACGTAGCTAAGTGGCAGAGCAGAACTTAAATCAAGGTCTGTGTGATTCTGAAACTCACTTGTAACCAGCGTGCTGTCCCAATACTCTGCTTCTGGGAACACCCAAGACTACTAACATGTTCCCCAGGTTGGCCTGGTTATCACTCTTCCCCTCAGCCAGCCACGTGGGCATAAAGATTCCCATAAGATTGGGGTCTGGTCTCAATTAGAGGAAGTAGTTGTTAGAGATTCTGTTTCCCAGCTGGCAAATGGTGGAAACAAGCTGGGAAACTTGGGGAGTTTCCTATGGAGACCCTCATAAGAAAGTGAATTCCCCATCACCTGGAGGGCAGGTGGAGATCTAATGACCCCTTGTCAAGGTCTTAGGGGGGACTCCTGTTCCCAGTGGGGAACTGTTTAGATGACCTCACATGTCCCCTTTGGGTCAGAGTCTCAAATTCGTGTTTGTTGGCACAGTCATCAAAATCCATGTTTCTTACACTTTACCCATTATATATGAAATCACAATGTTTTCTATGATTATTTCAGAGACAGGCACCCTTGGACAAAAGTCTGGCCTCCTATATGTTTAGTATCCAAACATTTAATGGCACCTTGGTTAACACATGAATTTCATTCCCTTTCCCAACCCTGTAATAAAAGGCCACCAAAGATCTTGCCAATCCATGACTTGGCTTTTCATTTAATGGCAAGAATAATAAACACAATTTATTGAGTTCCAGCTGCACACCAGACACCATATATACATCATTGCTAATATTCAAAGCAGTCTCATGAGGCAGGTATTGTAGTTTACATTTTGTGGCAAGGGAACTGAGGCTAAGGGAGTAACTCACCCATGGTCCCCCAGCAAGGAGGCGGCTGAGCCAGGTTTCAGAGACAGGTCTGTCTGGCTCTAAAGCACATATGTGTCCATCTTGGCACATGGGCTGAATTTCACCCCACAGTGACACCTGAAATCTCAGGTTCAGAAGAGCCCTAAAGCTTTATACTCAACCTCCACCCACTACAGGAACCCCCCACAGATGGTTATCCAGTTTCTGCTCGAATACCACCAACGACAGAGAATTCACCACATCACAAGGCAGCTCCCTGCACTGCTGGAAAGTTCCTCCAGCTTTGAACTGAGGGCTTCTGAGTAGCTTCCATTTCTTGGGGGATTCCCACTAACTCCACAGGTCTCGAGGGAGAAATGACTCAAGAGTAACAGCGAGGGAAACCTAGATGAACACCCACCACCAATACAGCCAGTGAAGGAGCTCCAGGTGGCAAGGAAAGGGGAGGTACCAAGGCCATGCCAGGAAGAGAGAAAGACCCAGTGAGGTGAGCAGCAGGGCCTTGTAGGCCATCACCCCACAGGGCCATGCAGTCAGCCCTACCTGTTCCCTCCTGCCTCGACCCCCGCCCAGCTCATTCACGGAGGTGGCAGCAGGTGGTGGGAACAGCGCAGGTCACGGAGTCAGGGGGACCTGCCATCTCACCCCAGCCCCTCTGCTGACCTGCTGTGTGACCTTGGGCAGGTTGCTTTGCTGTTCTGATCTTTCCTCAACTGTCATAAAGGGCCATCGTGAAATTAAATGAGAATGTGTCTGAAATGTGTGGCTATCACCAAGCAGCAACCAGGAATAGAAAGTAGCCTAGAGTGGTGGTGAAATGAAGACTTGGGGTTAGGCTATCCTGGTTTTGTTGTTTAACTTTTTTATTGAAGTGTAAGCACCTATGGGTTAAAAACCAATTGCAGCCACTTGTTGGGGCAAATCACTTACCCTCTCTGCCTTGTTTTCCCCATCTTTTGAGTGGGGGTTAATAGTCTCTACTCCAGTGAAGATGAAACAAGGAAACGTGTGAGAAGCATATAGTGCAGAGCCTACCGGCTATATTAAATGATTGGGGCGCTAAGATGCCCTCCCTCCTCCAGAGCAGACTCCAACCTCTCTCTTTTTTCTCTCTCTCTTTTCTCTCTCTCTTCCACTTCTCTCTCTCACTCTGCTCTCTCTGTCTCTGTGTCTCTCTTTTTTATCTCTCTCTTCCTCTCATCTCTGTCTTCCTGTCTCTGTCTCTCTGCACCCCACTCCACCCCTGCGTTAAGTGGTAGAGGGAGCCACCTCCAAAGCCTGGAGAGAACTCTGCTTTCTGAGCATCCTCACCCCATGGGGAGCAAAGGACAGCCTCTCACAGGGACCTTCTCTCTCTTTTCCCCTTCTACCCTAGAATCTCTTCTGAGTTATAACTCAGGTTTGTGACTCAATCTGAAACTTCTTTTTATAAGTAATTTCCTCTGTTTCTCTTCTCTTCTTCCGTTCCACCCCTACCCTCCAGGCCAAGTTGAGAAATAGAGTGGGGTGAGGGGTGGGGGTGGAGGATGACACATGTCTGAGCTGGGTGTGAGCTGAGGTCACTCCCACATTGCAGAATCTTCTTACTGGGGATGGATTTGGACAAATTCATTCCTGCTGTCACGATGGAGCCCTGCATGTGGGCTTCAGAGAACATCTCTGAAGGGGGCTAGAGTCCCACCTCAAGGAATGAGCAGGGGGTTGGAATCAGAAGGCTCAGATGAGGTGAAATCTCAACACCAGCCTTCACTAGCTGTGTGATCTTGGACAAGTTACTTGGCCTTTCTGAGCCACATTTTCCTCATCTGTAAAGCAGTCCACAGAGAATTGTGGAGAGGTTTAAAAGAAATAATGAGAGTAAAGGCTCTGAGAGATTAGGTGCAGACAAATGGTGACTGAGTTTTAAGAACACTTGATAGTGCCTTCAGAGCTGAGCCAGACCCTCCAGAATCAGGGTTTCTTACCCTGGGGTCCGCGGGTTTCCCAGGCATGAGGAAATTCTATGCAAAATGGTATTATGTATGTGTATTTTTCTGGAGGTTTTCATCAGACTCTCAAAGGGGTTCGGGACCCCCAAAATGTCAAGAAACATTGTGCCAAGCAAGTACTTCCTAGGCATGTCAAACAGCCCTCCCGCCCCAACTGTGCAGTGGTTCATTCAGTGGTCACCTATGGTGGCCTCCTGTGTTCCAGGTGCCGAAGACACAAAGACCAATGCAATTGGCTCCCTGCCCTTCTGGAACACTGAGCTTCAGAGGCGTTAAGGCATTGAGTTCACACCGTTCTGAATGAAGCCTGCTACTAGGACTGAATCCCTGAATCTCTGACTGCAAAGTTGGCCACTTAGTGTCTCAGTAGAGGAGCCCTCCTGGGTCTGTGGGTCAGTCAGGGTCCCCCTGGTTGACCAAGGCCAGCAGGCTGAGTGTTCCATAAGAAAGGACCTGGAAAGAGGAGACGATTGGGTCCTCATCTATCCTCCCGAGGTTGCTGTCTCTGGGCTGTTAGCTCTGACCAGTGCTACTCTGAGCTGACTCAAGGAGCTGGAGCTTCCCTCCTAACTGAACAGGAGCTGACAGGCCATGAGGGAACTCCATATGTACATTTGTGCCAACCGTATTGAGTATTAATTTGCGTAGAATCAAATGTGCAGATTTTAAGTGTACAATTGAATGTTTCTACAAACAGGCGCACCTGTGAAACCCATACCACTCTCAAGGTTTAGAACATTTCCACTCTGTGTCCCTTCTCAGTCAATCTCGCCCAATACCAGCAGCCACTGCTCTGATGTTTTTCACCATGTGTTAGTTTTGACTGTTCTAGAACTTGATATAAATGGAATCATACACCATGTACTCTTTTGTATCTGACTTTTCTTGCTCAGCATAAGGTCTGTGAAGGTTCATCCATGTTGTTTCATGTATCAGTAGTTACATTCCCTTTTGTTGCAGAATTTTTGTTTCATTGAGTGAATTTGTCATGGTATATTTCATCCATCTACCAGATGATGGACATTTGGATTGTTCACAGTTTTTGCCTAATAGGAATAGATTCGCTATGAATATTCATGTACGAATCTTTGTGTGGACCTATTATTTCTACTTCTCTTGGGTAAATACCTAGAAGTGGCATTGCTGGGTCACAGGGAGGTGTATATTTAACTATATAAAAGGTTACCAAACTGTTTTCCAAAGAGATTGTACCATTGTACACTCCCACCAGCATTGTATGAGATTTCCAGCTGCTTCATATCCTTGCCAACATTTGGTAATGTTAGTCTTTTTAATTTTAGTCATTCTAGCAGAAGTGAAGTGGTTTCTCTGTGGTTTTAAATGGCATTTCTCTAATGACTAATGATATTGAGCATCTTTTCATGTGCTTATTGGCTATTTCTATATATTCTTTTGTCAAAGAATATGACCATATGAACTTTTGACCCATTTTTTAAAAAATTGGGTTGTTTGTTTTATTTAGATTGTAAAGAGTTCTTTATATATTCTGGATACAAGCCCTTTGCCAGATGTATGTATTGTGAATATTTTCTCCCAATCTATGACTTGCCATTTCATTTGAAGAGTGGTTTTAAATTTTGGTGAAGTACAATTTATTTATCAAATTTTGAGGGTTTTTTTTTTTTTTTTTTTTTTTTGCTGTTGTTGTTCTATCTAAAAAATCTCTGCCTATTTATTAATCATAAAGATTTTCCTTTAAGGAAATCAATTTTAATAAAAATTATACTAACGAATACTGAGTCCTTAGCACCAAGCACTGTGCTGCATTAACTTAATCATCAGAGCAAAGCTGTGAGACAGACTGTTAATATCCCAACCTCAAAGATGTGAAAACCTAAATAGTGGAAAAATAGTGGAAGGTTAAATAACACACAGCTAGAAAGAGACAGAGTTGGGATTAAATCAGGTTCGTCTAACCTGGAACTCTATGTTACTAACTTTTACTGCTTTACTGCTTCTGTAATTTTAAACCCGGGTGATGATTAGTCTGGGAATTTTAAAGATCTGCAAGGTTTTTATTGGGATTACATTGAGTCTATAGATTAATTTGAGGAGAATTAGCATTTTAATATTAAGTCTTTCAATTCATGAACACAGGATTTCTCCATCTGTTCGATTTTCTTTCATTTCTCTTAGCAATATTTTGCGGACTTCAGTGTTCAGGACTTGTACATTTTTGTCACACTTATCCCTCTAACTATTTCATAGTTTTCATACCACTGTGAATGGCATTGTTTTTCTAAATTTCCAAATTCCAGTTCGTGTCCCTAGTGTTTAGGAATACAATTGATTTTTGTATATTGACATATTTGTCTTGTATTCTGCTACCTTGCTTAGCTCACTTATTGGTTCTAGTAGCTGTTTTTATAGATTCCTTTGAAATTTTTATGTAGATGATCTTGTCCTCTGTGAATAGATTGTTTTACTTATTCCTTTCCAATCTGTATGCTTTTTATTTCTTTTCCTTGCCTTTTTGCACTGGTTAGAACCTCTGGTACAATGTTAAATGTGACGAGAGCTGATATCCTTGTAAGAATTTTTATCATGAATAGAATTTAGTTTTTGTCAGATACTTTTTCTACGCCTATTTAAATGATCATTTCCTTGATGTTTTTTAGTCTGTTAATGTGGTAAATTACATTGATTCAGATGTTAAAGCAGTCTTGCATTCCTGAGATATGTATTATCCTTCTTATAGATTGTTAGATTTGATTTGTAAAAATTTTGTCAAGAATTTTTGTGTCTAGGTTCATGATGTGCATTGATCTGTATTTTTCTTGTAATGTTGACTTCGATGTTTTTCTGGTTTTGGTATCATGATAATGCTGGCCTCAAAAAATGAGTTGGGAAGTGTTCTCTTCAGTTTTCTGGAAGAGTTTCAATAGAGTTGGTATTTTTTATACCTAGATTTCATCTGGTCTTGGAGCTTTCTTTGTAAGAGAACCTTAACTACAAATTTAATGTCTTTAATAGTTACAGGGCTATTCAGATTATGTTTCTTCATGAGTGAACTTTGGTAGTTTGTGTCTTCAAAAAACTTGTTCATTTCATCTAAGTTGTTGGTACCTAATTTACTGGCATAAAGTTGTCATAATATTCCCTTATTATCTTTCAGTGTCTGTAGGATCTATGTAATGTTCCCTCCCTCATTCCATATGTTGGTAATTTGCATCTTTTCCCTTTTTTTCCTGATCAATCTGGCAAGAGGCTGATCTATTCTATTGATCTTCTCAAAAAAACCAGCTTTTGGTTTAATCAAATTTGTGTGTTGTTTTTCTTTCTATTTCAATTGACTTCTGCTTTTAAAATATGTAAGCTTTATTCTGGTTCTTCCATTAAAAACCAATTAAAATACCAATTCTGCCAGGCCTCATTCTCACAGGTTGCTAGTAGAAGTGGTTGATCTTTCTGGTGGGGCCACCCCCACCCCAAGGCTACAGGTGTGGCTGGCCCCAGCCTGAAACTATCAGTTGTGGTCCTGGGCCCACCATGAAGAACAAAAGGCACTCCCATTATAGGAAATTCCAAAGATGCGGAGATCTCCCTAGGAACTGGGGACAAAGACCAACCAAGATTTTCATTATGCCACAACCACACATTGCAGTGATGTTGGCATCTGTTCATTTGCCAGTGAACAAACATTTCCTAGGTACCCACACAACATCTAATTTCTTGGAGAGAAAAATGACAGCTTTGGTTTGGTGTTTGTTAAAAGGCAGTCTATAGGTCACCAAATGGCAGAGTGAGGCATTCCAGGGTTTTATCTCCACACAGAAGTTTTAAACGACAAGCAAAAACAGGCAGAACCATCTTTCTTTGAGCTAGCGGTAACTGGGTGAGTGCCAAATCAAGAAAAAGACAACTTAAAAGCGATAGGAAAACCATGTGGTGCCTTTGACAGCCCTTCACCCACACTCACTCCTTAGTGTGGTGCAGAATCAGCCTATACTCCCAGTGCAGATCACTGGTCCTGGTTCCAGAAGAAGCAGAATAACCCTTGCATATACCAGGGTGCATGTAGCTCTGTAGCAATCTGGTGGCAGCCTGAAGGAATGGACCTGGATACTTGTCTCAGACTCAGCATCCCAGTTTTTACACAGCATGTAGAAGCAGCTCACAGGGCAGCCAATACTCTATAAGGAAGCAATCAAATTGCAGCCACTTGGGGCAAAGGATTACTGCTTTAGGATGTACAATATAGTCCTGAAGACCAGGAGTAAGGACAGTTTCCTGGGGGAAAAGGGACGTTTGGATCCAGAGTTCTGCAAACAGGGAGTTCCTAAGGCCTCACAGTCATGTTGAGGACAAGATGAAGGCTCAGAAAAGACCTGGAGGACCCTATGCTTTTGTCTCACACTATTCTTTAAAGAAGAGTCATCATTAGTCCAGTTAAACTCTCAAGGAGAGCTCTGGCCCAGGCTGATCTGCAAAGACTAAGAAAGGTGTTTTTTTGTGGTTGTTATTGTTAACTCCTGGCATTCAAGGAATTTCAGTCATAACACTAACTTCCTACAAGCTTAGGGAACAGACACCTCAGTGACTAAATTCCAGAGATATCACATTAAAATATGAACATGCCCAGTGTGCAACAAAAGATTACAAGACATGCAAAGAAACAGGAAATGATGCTCAAGGCAAAGAATAAAGCATTAGGAACCAGCAACAAGGAAGACTAGACTTTGGGCATACCAGACAAAAACTTTCAAAAAATTGTCATGAACATGCTCAGAAAGCTAAAAGAAAACATGAACAAAGAACTAAAGGAAATCAGGATAATGACAGAAAACAAAAAGAGAATTTCAATGAACAGACAGAAACCATTAAAAAAACAAACAGAAACATTGGAGCTGAAGACCATAATAACTGAAATTTAAAATCCCAGGGGTTCAACAACAGACTGGAGTTGGCAGAAGAAAGAATCAGTGAATTTTATGAAAACACAGTTGAAATTATTCAGTCAGAGGAGCAGAAAGATAAAGAATGAAGAAAGGTGAACAGAATCTGAGAGACCTGTGAGACACCATAGAGTGTACCAATATACAATTACAGGTGTCCCAGAAGCAAAAGAAAGAAAGAAAGGGGCAGAAAAAAATATTTGAAGAAATAATGACTTAAAATTTCCCAATTTAACTAAAGACTTGAATATACACATCTAAGAAGCTCAATGATCTCCAAACAGGATATGGTCAAAGAGACCTACAAGGAGACACATTATAATCACAATATCAAATGTCAAAGACAAAGGGAACCCTGAAAACCTCAAAGGAGAAGAAATGCATCATGTCAAGGCATCCTCAATGAGATTAATTCTGATTTCTCATCAGAAACCATGGAACCAAGAAGATTGTGGGATGATGCACTTGAAAGAAAAAAATTACCAACTCTTTCAGTTTTCTGACTGCTAAAACAGATACCTTACAATGGGTTGGCTTAAACAATTTTGAGGGTAGGAGAAGTCCAAAATTGAGACATCAGCAAGAAGATGCTTTCTCCTCAAAGACTGTGGCATTCTGGGACTGGCTGCCAGAGATGCTTGGCCATCAGAGATCCTTGTCCCTTGGCTTTTCTGTCACATGGCAATGCATATGACAGCATCTTCTCCTTTCTCTTCTGGGTTCCACTGACTTCCTGCTTCTGGGTGCTGCCTGTGGCTCTCTGTGTCCAATTTCCTCTGCTTATAAGGACTTAAGCCACACCGGATTAAGGCCTGCCTTCATTCAGTTTGGGCACATCTTAACTAACAGCATCTTCAAAGGTCATATTTATACAAATGGGTTCACACTCAGGGGACCAGAGGTTGGGATCTGAACATGCCTTCTCTGGGGAACATGATTGAATCCCCAACACCAACCAGGAATTCCATATCCAGCGAAACTGTCTTTCAAAAACAAGGGAGATTTAAAACATTACAAAGCTACAAAACAGTGTAGTACCGGCACAAGGGCAGAGATACAGAGCAATGGAATAGAATTGAGAGTACAGAAACAAACCCACAGGTCTATGACCAATTGACTTTTTTTTGTACATTTGTCCATTTGCTACAACTGATGAACCAATATTATTATAAATATATTATAAAGTCCATAGTTTACATAGGGTTCACTCTCTGTGTTGTATAATTCTATGGATTTGTAAAAAAAATTTTACTGTGTAAATATATGTGCAATATACAATTTCCTATTTTAACCACTTTCAAGTATACAATTCATTGGCATTAATGACATTCACAATGTTGTGCTGCTATCAATACCATCCAATATCAAAACTTGAAAACATCACCCCAACAGAAATACTGTATTCATTAAGCATTAACTCCCTATTTCCCATCCCTAACCCTGCCCCTGATAACCTGTAATCTAATTTCTAACTCTATGAATTTGCATTTTCTAGCTGTTTCATATAAGTTGAATCATATAATATTTGTCCTTTTGTGCCTGGCTTATTTCACTCAATGATGTCTTCAAAGGTTCATGCATTGTCGCATGTATCAGAACTTCATTCCTTTATATGGTTGAATAATACTTCATCGTATGGATAAATCACATTTTGTTTATCTGTTCATGTATCGATGGACACTTGGGTTGCTTCCACCTTTTGGCTATCGTGAATAATGCTGCTATGAAAACCTGTGCAAATATCTGTTTGAGTCCCTGCTTTTGATTGTTTTGGGAATATACCTAGAAGTGGGATTACTGGGTCATGTGGTAGTTCTACGTTTAAATTTTTTAGAAACTGCCAAACTGTTTTCCACAGCAGCTGAACCATCTTACATTCCCACCAACAGTGTATGAGGGTTCCTAATTCTCCACATCCTCGTGGTCAATTGATTATTGACAAGAGCACCAAGTTCACTCAATGGGAAAAGAATAATCTCTTCAAAAAATGATGCTGGGAAAACCAGAAATCCACATACAAAAGAATGAAAGTGGACTCTTACCTCACACCATACACTAAAATTAACTCAAAATGGATCAATGACCTAAATATAAGAACTAAAACTATACAATTCCTAGAAGAAAACATAGGGAATATCTTCAGGACCTTGCATTAGGCAACAGATTCTTAGACTTTACACCAAAACCAGGAGCACCAAATGAAAAAAATAGATAATTTGGGCCTCATCAAAATTAATACATTTTGTGCATCAAAAGACATTACCAAGAAGGTGGAAAGATAATCTTCAGAATGGGAGAAAATATTTGGAAATCATATATCTGAAAGGGCATACCTGATAGGATGTTTAATATCATATATCTGATAGGACCCAATCAATGGTTCCCAATTGTTTGTTTGAAAACCCTTCAAGCTTCCTTTGTGTTTATTTTTTCTTTTATTAACCCCACGTCCACAATAAAACTACATTTGCTGCTGGGAACAGTGGAAACAGACTGAGATTTGAAGTCAGCCTGACCTAGATTTGGATCTCAACGCTACAGTTTACCAGCTGTATGACCTTAGGTAAGTCACTTTCCCTCTCTGAGCCTGAGCTTCTGCAGCTTCTTCTTTTTCCCTTTGCCTCCCTCCTCCTCCTCCTCCTCTTTCTCCTTATTTTTAAAATAAAATTTACTGAGATATTTTCATACAGTAAAATGTACCCATTTGAAGTATATAGCTGGATGAGTTTTTTTGCTTTTATTTAAAAAATTTTTATTTTTGTAACATATATACAACCTAAAATTTTCCCCATTAACCACATTCAGATATATAATTCAATGGTATTAATTATATTTACAGTGTGGTGCTACCATCACCATCATCCATTGCCACAACTTTTCCATCACCACCAATAAAAATTCTATACCAATTAAGCTTTAACTTCCCATTCCCTAGGCCTCCCAAGCCCCTGCTAATCAGTGTTCTAGATTCTAACTCTAAGAATTTGTTTATTCTAATTATTTCATATCAGTGAGATCATACAATATTTGTCCATTTGTGTCTGGCTTATTTCACTTACTGTTGGATGAATTTTGTCTAACATATACACTCATGTAAAACCACCCCAATCAAAATAGCAAACATTTACATTAGCCCCCACATTCTCTCATACACCTTTGCTGTCAATCCCTCTATCCCCAGACAAATATTGAAATGCTTTCTAATGTTACTGCAGATTAGTTTTGCCTGTTCTAAAATTTAATGTAAATGGAAAAATACAATATGTACTTTTTTGTGTCTAACTTCTTTCATCAGCATAGCAATTTTGAGATTCATCCATTTTACCATATATATATATATCAGTAGTTCATCCCTTTTTATTGCTGAGTAGTATTCCCTTGAATGTTTATAGCACAATTCATTTACTGTTTACCTGCTGACGGATATTTGGGTTATTTCCAGTTTGGAACTACTATGAGTAAAACTGCTACAAACATTAATAAACAAGTAGTTTTTATTTATCTTGAGTAAATATCTAGGAGTGATATTGTTTGGTCATATGGTAAGTGTATGTTTAATTTTATAAGAAACTACCAAACTATTTTCCAAAGTGGTTGTATCATTTTATATTCCCACCAGTAGCATATGAGTGTTCCAATTGCACTACATCTTCACCAACACTTGGTCTTTTTAAGTTTTAGCTATTCTAGTGGATGGGTAGAGATAACTTGTAGTTTTAATTTGTATTTTCCTGATGACTAATGACATGGAGCATTTTTTCATGAGCTTTGTAGCTGTTCATATATCTTCTTTGGAGAAGAGTACAAATTTTTTACCTATTTTAAATTGGATTTGTCTTATTATTGAATTGTAAGAATTCTTTATATATTCTGGATACAATTTCTTTGTCAGATTTACACATTACAAATATTTTCCCTAGTCTGTGATTTATTATTTCACCTTCTTAATAGTATCTTGAGAAGAGTAAAAAATTTTAACTTGATACAATTTATCAAGTTTTACTTTTATGATCATTGTTATTATTATTGTTGTTGTTGTTGTTGTTATTTAATTTGAAGAAAGATTTGTCTAACCCCAAGGTTTCAAAGATTTTTCTTCGGTTTTATTCCAAGTTTTATAGTTTTAGCTTTTACAATTAGAGCTCTGGTCCATTTCAAAGTAATGTTTTTGGAATGGTATGAGACAAGGGTTGAGATTTTTTTCTTAGGCCTGTCCAGTTGTTTCTTAGTACCTTTGTTGAAAATAAATTGACCATTGTATGGCTGCCCTAATAATTACCATATACTAGATACTAAAACAAGAGAAATTTCTTCTCTCACAGTTCTGGAGGCTAGAAGTCTGAAATCAAGGTGTTGGCAGGGCCACACTCCCCTCAGGTCTGTAAGGAAAAATATGTTCGGTTGCCCTCTCTCAGCTTCTGGTGGTTGTGGGAAATCCTTGGCATTCCTTGGTTTGTAGATGCATCACCCCAATATCTGACTCTGCCTTTTTTTTAATTTGAAAATTTGTGGGTTTACAGAAAAATTATGCACAAAATACAACTTGTACTAGTGTACATTTGTTGCAATTGATGAAAGAATATTATTATAATTGTACTATTAACTGTAGTCCCTGGTTTAATTTAGGGTTCACTGTTTCTGTTCTACAGTCCTATGTTGTTGTTTTTTACTCTAGCACCATATATACATCCTAAAATTTCCCCTTTTAACCACATTCGAATATATAATTCAGTGCTGTTAATTATATTCACAATGTTATGCTACTATCACCACCATCTATTACCAAAATGTTTCCAGCACCCCAAACAGAAATGCTGTACAATTTTAAGCATTAATTCCCCATTCCCTACCCACACCCTGGCCCCTGGCAACCTATATTCTAGTTTTGGACTATGAATTTGCTTATTCTAATTATTTCGTATCAGTGAGATCATACAATATTTATCTTTTTGTATCTAGCTTATTTCACTCAACATGATGTCTTCAAGGTTCATCCATATTGTTACGTGTATCAGAATTTCATTCCTTTTTATGATTGAATGATATTCCATTGTATCCACATTTTGTTTATCCATTCATCAGCTGATGGACATTTGGGTTGGTTCCATCTTTTTGGCAATTGTGAATAATGCTACTTTGAACATTGGTGTGCAAATATTTGTTCAAGTCCCCACTTTCAATTCTTCTGGGTATATACCTAAAAGTGGGATTTCTGGGTCATATGGTGTGCCAGTTTGGATGTATTATGTCCCCTAAAACGCCATGTTCTTTGATGCAATCTTGTGGGGGTAAATGTATTAGTGTTGATTAGATTGGAATTCTTAGACTGAGTATTTCCATGGACATGTGACTCAATCAACTATGAGTGAAACGCTTGATTAGATAATTTCCATGGAGGTGTTACCCACCCATTCAGGGTGGGTGTTAATTGAATCACTGGAATCCTATAAAGGAATTCACAGACAGAAGGACCTCAGAGCAGTTAAAATTGACATTTTGGAGAGCAGCTAAGTAAGAGAGGACAAAACACCCCAAGAGCAACATTTTGGAGAACGCCATTTTGAAATGCAACTGGGGAGCAAGCGGATGCCAGCCATGTGCCTTCCGAGTTAATAGAGGTTTTCCGGATGCCAATGGCCATCCTTCAGTGAAGGCACACTGTTGTTGATGCCTTACTTTGGACACTATATGGCCTTAAGACTATAACTTTGTAACCAAATAAACCCCCTTTATAAAAGCCAATCCATTTCCTGGTATTTTGCAAATGGCAGCATTAGCAAACTGAAACATAAGATAATTCTATACTTAACTTTCTGAGGAACCACAAAAGTGTCTTCCACAGTTGCTGCACCATTTTACATCCCCACCAACAATTAATGAGTGTTCTTATTTCTCCACATCCCCTCCAACACTTGTAGTAATTTTCTTTTTTTTTTTTTAAGTAGCCATTCTATGGATGTGAAATGGTGTCTCATTGTGGTTTTAATTTGCATTTCCTTAACGGCTAATGATGTTGAACATCTTTTCATGTGCTTTTTGGCCATTTGTATATCTTCTGTGGAGAAACACCTTTTCAAGTCTTTTGCCCATTTTTTATTTGGGTTGTCTCTTTGTTGTTGAGTTGCAGGAATTCTTTATATTCGGGATATTAAACCTTTTTCAGATATGTAGTTTCCAAATATTTTTTCCCATTCTGTAGGCTGTCTTTTTTCTTTCATGATGAAGTCCTTTGATGCACAAAAGCTTTTAATTTTGATGCGGTCCCCTTTATTTTTACTTTTATTGCTTGTGTTTTGGATGTAAATTCTAAGAAACCATTACCTAACACAAAGTCCTGAAAATGCTTCCCTATATTTTCTAGAATTTTATAGTTCTGGTTCTTACATTTAGGCCTTTGATCCATTTTGAGTTGATTTTTTGTATATGGTGTGAGATGGGGTCCACCTTCATTCTTTTGCATGTGGAAATCCAGTTTTCCAAGTGCCATTTTTTGAAGAGACTATTCTTTCCCCCAATGAGTGGATTTGGCTCCCTTGTCAAAACTTAAGTGGCCATAGATACCTGGGTTATTTCTGTGCTCTCAGATCTATTCATTGGGGCTGTATGTTCCTTGGCTTGTAGACACATCACCCCAATGTTACCTCTTTGTTCACATTGTGTTCTTCCCCCTCCTCTCTCTTTCTATGCATCTAAATTTCCCTCTTCTTGTATGGATTCCAGTCATGTTGGATTTAGGCCCACCCTAATCCAGTATGATATCTTCTTAACTCAATTATAGCTATGAGGACTCTATTTCTAATTAAGATCACATTCACAGGTCACAGGGAGATATGAATTTGGGGACATTATTCAACACTGTACATCCATATACATGTGGGTCTATTCCTGAATTCTACTCTGTACTACTGATCTAAATGTCTTTCTACTACCATAGTTTTGATTACAATAGATTTATTGTGAGTCTTGAAATTGGGCAGTTTAAGTCCTCATCTCTGGCATCTTTTTTGGATTGTCTCTCTCCTTGGTTTTGTGCATTTCACTATGACAGGATTCTCACTCTATTTAATATAGACCTAGGAGCAAACTTACTGAGTTATAGGATATATGCAAAATTTATTGACAATGTACCAGCAGATTGCTCTCCAGAATTGCTGCACTAGTCTACACTCCCACCAGGGTCCCTCTATCCCCCATCTCAGCTAACACTTAGCATTCCCTACCTTTCTAATTTTGCTAGTCTAAATAAAGTGATATTGTTGTATTTTTTTAAACAGCTTTATTAAGGTAAAATGGACATACAACACATATTTAAAGGGTACAATTTTATGATTTTTGACATATGTATACACCTGTGAAACCATTGTGACAATCAAAATAATGAATGGATCCATCACCCCCAAAAGCTTCTTTGTGCCCCTTTGAGTCTGAGCTTTCCCATATGAAAAACACAACATGGTGTGAGGATGCATGGTGTGAGCTAAGCTTGGGTCTGGCACATAGGAGTCATTAGAGAAATGGGGGTAGTATTACTGCAACCATACAGCAGGGAAGTTAAGCGTATGGGACCTGGAGGCAGACTGCCTGGGTTCATACCCGTCTCTGCTGTTTTCTTCCCTGGACAAGTTACCTACTGTCTCTATGCATTAAATTCCCCACCTGTAAAATGGGAATAATATGGTACCTACATCAAAGGGTCATTATGAGGAATAAAAGAGTTAATACACATGAAAATATTTTTTCTTCATTGTAGGTAATTGAATGATTTTTAGCTAGACATTTTGAAATTTTGAAAATATTCATTAGCATTTTCTCTCATATGTAGGGGTTTGGGACTCCAGCTCTGGAACCTCTGAACTAAGTGCAGCCTTTCAGTGGTCTCCAAGAATCCTTGAAATTTGGTGCTTAGGTCTATAATGCTTAGGTCTATAATTTAACTTAAGTGGTTATGGTAATTCTAGGATTCACCACAAGAGGGATTAAGAATTTATTTTTCTTCATGGCTTGTGAGGACAATTCAATAATATTTCTGATTTACTCACCTGGAAATAACAATATTGATACCTGAGCAACCAGTCCCTTCTTAGTATGTCATATCTGGGGCTTATGTGGGTGACTCAATGTTCGTGTTTAGTCCATCCTGAATCTCTGTTGTTGAATACTAACAAGTACATATAACAAAAGGACTTACAAAAAGCTTTTTAGAGCTGTTCCAGTTTGCTAATGATGCCATTAAGCAAAATACCAGAAATGGATTGGCTTTTATAAAGGGGGTTTATTTGGTTAAGAAGTTACAGTCTTCAGGCCATAAAGTGACCAAAGTAAGGCATCAACAACAGGGTACCTTCACTGAAGGATGGCCACTGGAGTCTGGAAAACCTCTGTTAGCTCAGAAGGCACATGGCTGGCATCCACTTGCTCCCCAGTTGTGTTTCAGAATGGCGTTCTCCAAACTGTTGCTCTTGGGGCGTTTTGTCCTCTTTCAGCTGCAGTTGCTCTTCAAAATATCACTCTCAGTTGCTCTCAAAAAATGTCACTCTTAGCTGCTCTGAGGTCCTTCTGTCTGTGAATTCCTTTATACGACTCCAGTGATCCAATTAACACCTACCCTGAATGGGCGGGTAACACCTCCATGGAAATTATCCAATCAAACATTTCACTCACAGTTGATTGAGTCACATGTCCATGGAAACACTCAATCTAAGAATTCCAATCTAATCAACACTAATACATTTACCCCTACAAGATTGCATCAAAGAACATGGCATTTTGAGGAACATAATACATCCAAACTGGCACAAGAGCATAACCTGTTTATAAGTAGCAGTGATAATTATAAAATTGTAATGTGGCCAGAATTTATTGAGTGCACACTTTGGATCAAGCACTATTCCGAGTGTTTCTCACTAACCTATCCTATGTGGTAGAAATTATTATTATCTTATTTCCCCACTTTAAAGATAAGAAAATTGAGGAACAGAGAGGTAAGGAAATTTGCTGAAGGTCATGTGGTCATTAGAATGATTTGTGGTTAAACTAGGGGAATCCTGTGGTAGGAAAGAAAAAAGAGAAACTATCCTGAGGAAGGCCTCTCTGTCTCTTACCTGTTTGTGCCACTCAATTTGACATTACTATAAATGGTAGAAATTGGCAAGTGAGTCAACTAGATTTTTAATAAACTCCAAAAACAAATTGCTCCCTCCAAATAATTTTACCTTAGACTGCCTTTCACAATCTTCACGGAAAGAAAGAACAATGGATTTGGAGTTAGAAAAAGCACGAAGAGATAGTGGAAAATACACCACAATCACATGGGGTTCATTCCTGGCATGCAAGGGTGGTTCAACATAAGAAAATCAACCAATGTAAAACAACACATTAACGAATCAAAAAGGAAAAGTCAAATGGTCATCCTGATAGATGCTGAAAAAGCATTTGACAAAATTCAGCATCATTTTTGATAGAAACATTCCAAAAGATAGGAATTGAAGGAAACTTCCTCAATATTATTAAAGGGCATATATGAAAACTTACAGCCAGCATAGTACTCAACGATGAGAGACTGAGACAAGGATGTCCATTGTCACCACTGTTATTCAACATTGTGCTAGAAGTTCTAGCCAGAGCAATTCACCAAGACAAGAAATAAAAGGTATCCAAACTGGAAAGGAAGAAGTAAAACTGTCATTATTTTCAGATGTTATGATCTTATATTTGGAAAATCCTGAGAAATCAATGAACAAAGCTACTTGAGCTAATAACCAAATTCAGCAGAGCGGTGGAATGCAAGATTAATGCACATAAGTCAGTAATGTTCCTATATATTAGCAATGACCTAATTGAAGAGGCAATCGAGAAAAAAATTCCATTCACAATAGCAACTAAAAAAAAATCAAGTACCTAGGAATAAACTTAACCAAGGATGTAAAAGACCTCTACTCAGAAAATTAAAAAGTGTTACTAAAAGAAATCAAAGGGGACCTAATTAGGTGGAAAGATGTGTTCATGGGTAGGAAGGTTAAACATTTTTAAGCTGTCTATTCTATCCAAACTGATCTACATGTTCAATGCAATTCCCACCAAAATTCCAACAGCCTACTTTTCAGACTTGGAAAAGCTAGTTACCAAATTTGTTTGAAGGGAAAGGGGCCAAGAATTGCCAAAAAAACATTCTAAAAAAGAATTAAGTGGGTAGACTTACACTTCCTGACTTTGAATCCTACTGTAAAGCCATAGTGGTCAAAACAGCATGGTATTGGCACAAAGACAAAAATAGTGATCAATGAATTCAAATTGAGTGTTCGGAAACAGATTCCCAGATCCATGGTCAACTTATTTTTGAAAATGCCCCCAAGTCCACTGAACTGGGACAGAACAGTCTCTTCAACAAATGGGGATGGGAGAACTGGATCTCTGTATCTAAAAGAATGAAAGAGGACCCCTACCTCACACCCTATACAAAAATTAACTCAAAGTGGACCAAAGACCTCAATATAAGAGACCACACCATAAAACTCTTAGAAGATAATATAGGGAAACATCTTCAAGACCTAATAATGGGAGGTAGCTTCTCAAACCTCATATCCAAAGCACAAGCAATGAAAGAAAAAATAGATAAATTAAATGGGAACTCCTCAAAATCAAAAGCTTCTATGCCTCAAAAGACTTTGTCAAAAAGGTAAAGAGTTACCCAACTCCATGGACAAAATATTTGGAAACCATATATCTGAAAAGAGACTGATATCCTGCATATAAAAAGAAATCCTACAACTCAATGACAATAGCACAAATAGCCTAATTACAAAACAGGCAAAAGATATGAAAAGACATTTTTCTAAAGAGGAAATACAAATGGCTAACAAAACACATGAAAAATTATTTGTCTCCACTAGCTATTAGGAAATGAAAATCAAAACCACAATGAGAAATCATCTCACACCAAAAAGAATGGCTGCCGTTAAACAAACAGGAAACTACAAATGCTGGAGAGGATGTGGAGAAATGGGAACACTTATTCATTGCTGGTGGGGATGGGTAATGGTACAACGACCATGGAGAACAGTTTGGTGGTTCCTCAGAAAACTAAATATCAAGTTTCCCTACAACCTGGCACTTCCACTTCTCAGTATATACCCATTAGATCTGAAAGCAGTAACATGAATAGACATTTGCACACTAATGTTGATAGAGGCATTGTTCACAACTGCCAAGAGATGGAAGCAATCCAAGTATCCTTTGACAGACAAGTGGATAAACAAAATGTGGTAAATGTATATATATAATGGAATACTATGCAGCAGTAAGAAGGAACAGGATCCTGAAACATATGGCAGCATGGATGAACCTTAAAGATATAATGCTGAGTGAAATAAGTCAGACACAAAAGAAGAGATATTCTATGTTACCACTAATATGAACTCCCTGAATAATGTAAAATCAGTGTCTCATAATGTAGAATATAGGAGACCTAGAGAGAGACAGAAGCTAGAGAAGGGAGAATGATAACTGAATATATTCAGATACATTAATGAGGGTGAATTTCAAGGTATGGGAATGGATGAGGGGGATGATTGTTCATTAATGGGATTATAAGTATCAAAGCTGCATTGAAGGCGAACATGATTGAAAAGAGTTGTTTAAAGTCATGTATCAAGGTGGGACACAACAGCAGCATAGGGAGGTGTGGTAATCCCCTAAAGCAACTAGTAAATAGCCAGAAACAACTAGAAAATAATCAGGAACAACTGATGGGGGGACATCCATGACCAGACAACATCATACACCAATCAGGAACGGGTGGAACAGCTGAGATTGCAGCATAGAACTGTAAGTAAAACTCCCCAAACTGCAGAGCTGGTGCCCCTCCCCCACCACAAGGCAGGCTGAGTTGCAAAACTTTGCATGGGAAAAAGAAGCAGTCCCTGCTGGAAGCAAGGTAATGTAGCTCAACAAAGCTCCAATTGTGGTTTTAATTAACAAATTTGGACTACTGAATACAGGCTATGAGCACATATAAACCTGGAGCAAGCAGGAAAGGAACCCAGAAGTCTATCCTGGCAGAGAGGAGGCAGGGCTGATGGAAAAAAAAAAAGCATAAATAAATAAAAACAGAGGCTTTCAGGTCTGCTGAGATCAGAATACTGGAAAAGGGCTGTGCCCCAAGAAATGGGGCACACAGAACTGGGTACCAATTGTGGTTCTTGCCTGGTGAACTGGAGGGCTGGGGAGTGACCCTAAAAATGGGACTTCTTGCTCTTTTCCCCTTTTTTTTTTTCTTCTCATTGTAAGTAATTCATTAGAGAAAACCTTAGGCATTTTCAATTGTCAGCACTGACTCAGGCAAGGGTGGAGTTGAGAGAGAGTCAAAGGAAAAACTCAGGTGTAAGAGTCAATTCCCTAAAGGGCTTATCTTCCCTAAGAAAAGAGGGGGATAAGGCCCAGCTCATGTGGTGGCCTTCCCTCAGAGAATTCAGATCCCAGAGCCTGAGGGGGGGAGAGAGAAAAAACAGAAACAGCTTAAGCTTGACTTCTAACATCTTCAGTCCTGGTCAGGACAGTGTCCACTGAGAATTAAATACACCACACCTATTTCTGCCAGTGGGGAGCTGCAGGCTGACAAGGGCCATGTGCTGGGCAGGATAGGAAAAGCACAGAGTCCAGAAGCCTCACAGCAAATTCTGATATCTTCTGGGTCTCACCCTCAGGGAAACCTGATACCAAATACAGTCTCATCCTGAGACCTGGGCCCATCTGGTCTGGGAAAATCTGATTGGGGTAATCAAGGAAACCAGATGCCTGGACAACAAAAAATTACAAATTACACTAGGAAAAATGAAGATATGGCCCAGTCAAAGGCACAAACTTACACTTCAACTGAGATACAGGAATTGAAACAACTAATTATCAGTCAAACAAATCTCCTAAATCAATTCAAAAATCAAATCAATGAGTTGAGGGAAGATATGGCTAAAGAGATGAAAGATATAAAGAAGTCATTGGGCAAACATAAGGAAGAACTCGAAAGTTTGAAAAAACAATAAGCAGAACTTATGGGAATATAAGGCACAACAGAAGAGATGAAAAACACAATGGAGACATACAACAGCAGATTTGAAGAGGCAGGAGAAAGGATTCCTGAACTGGAGAACAGGACATCTGAAATCTTACACACAAAAGAACAGATAGGGAAAAAAATGGAAAAATATGAGCAAGGTTTCAGGGAAATGAATGACAACATGAAGCGCATCAATATACATAACATGGGTATCCCTGAAAGAGAAGGAAAAGGGGGCAGAAAGAATAATGAAGGAAATAATCACTGAAAAATTCCCATCTGTTATGAAAGACACAAAATTATAGATCCAAGAAGTGCAATGTACCCCAAACAGAATAGTTTCAAGTAGACCAACCCCAATACACTTAATAATCAGATTATTAAATGTCAAAGACAAAGAGAGAATTCTGAAAGCAGCAAGAGAAAAGCAATCCATCATATACAAAGGAAGCTTGATAAGACTATGTGCAGATTTCTCAGTAGAAACTGTGGAGTCTAGAAGGCAATGGTATGATATATTTAAGATATTGAAAGAGAAAAACTGCCAAACAAGAATTCTATATCCAGCAAAACTGTCCTTCAAAAATGAGGAAGACTTTAAAATATTTTCAGACAGACACAGAGAGTTTGTGAACAAGAAACCTGCTCTACAAGAAATACTAAAGGGAGCACTACAGGCAGATAGGAAGACAGGAGAGAGAGGTTTGGAGAAGAATGTAGAAATGATGACTATCAGTAAGGGTAAAAAGAGAGAGAGGAAAAAAATTAAAGTAAAGTAAGATATGACATATAAAATCCAAAAGACAAAATGGTAGACAGTAGACATTATGTTGAGTGAAATTACCCAGAAACAAAAGAACAATTACTATATGGTCTCACTAATAAGGACTAACAATTATGAGCAAAATTTGAGAGTTGAGAACATAGGTTATCAGGAGATAAAAAGAGGTTAAAGACCAGGCATTTGATGCTGAAGGAGTACAGAAGGTTCAACAGGATTGATTGTATAGATCCAGAAATGGATAGCACATTACTGTGTGATGGTAGTGCAATATTGTAAGTATTCTGAACAAAGATGAGTGTGCATACAGTTGAAAGAGGAAGGCTAGGGGCATGTAAACACCAGAAGGAAAGATAGAAGATAAAGACTGGGATTGTATAACTTAACAAAACCTTGAGTGGTCAATGATGGTGAGTAAATGTACAAATTTAACAATGTTTTTAAATGAGGGAGAACAAATGAATGTCAGCATTACAAGGTGTTAAAAATGGAATAGTATAGGAGAAAAAACACAATCAATGCAAAGTAGAGTCTATAGTTAATGGAACATTGAAAGATGCTTCCATTAATAGTAACAGGCAATATACCAAAGCTAAATGTCTATAAGAGGGGGATATAATGGGGGCATATGGGATTCTCGGTGGTGGTGAGGTTCTCTGACCTTTTCAATGTATTTTACTTTTATTTTTCTTCTATCTTTTGTATTTTTATTCTTCATTTTTCTCTCCTTTTCCACTTTCTTTGGGGAAGAGATGGAAATGTCCTCATATAGATTGTGGTGGTGAATGCATAATTATGTGATAATATTGGAAATCATTGATTGTTTACTTAGGGTGGATTGTATGGTATGTGAATAAAACTGTTAAAAAAAAAATAAACCAAGGGATATAAGTACTGAAGAAAATGTGGAGAGAGGGATGAAGCTATTCCCTGTTGGTAGGGAAGTAGAAGGGTACAGCCCAGCTGGAGGGCAGTGTGTTGGTTCCACAGGAAGCTAACTATGGGTTGCCATATGGTCCTGCAACCCCATTATTGGGTATATACTTGGAATAACTGAGAGCAGGGACATAAGTGGACATTGCACACTGGTGTTTATGGCAGCCATATTCACAAATTTGCAATGGATGGAGGTGCCCTAACAGCATATCAATTGATAAACAGAATGGTGTACCGCAGTATATACATACCATGGAATACCGAGGGGTGGCAAGAAGAAATGAAGTTGTGAGGTATGCACTTAGGTGAATGGACCTCGAGGACAGTACGTTGAGTGAAATAAGCCAGAATCAAAAAGACAAACATTGTAATGCCCCACTAATATGGACTAACTATAATGTGCAAACTCTGAGAATTGAATCTGAAAGCATAGATTATCAGGGGAAGGCTCATGGTAAAGTTTCCTAGATCGTAAGCTCTTAGAGCAGTCACATTGATTCATGAGTTATAATGCTTATCTCTAAATTCTGAGATGCTGAGCAGTTGGGTATAACCTGGTCGGTCCCTGTAACTTCAGATATCTGTGTGACACCTAAGACTCAGAGCCAGGGTTCAGCAGCTATGAATGTCAGCATTACCCCACAGGGCAAACGTTAGAAAAGCTGAAAAGAGATCAGACTTCAATTAGAGATATGAATGAAATGGACTAGATTAGAACTAAGGTAAACCAGACTAAAGGGAAAAGGATGATATTGACTGTGTTTTAAAACTTCAACTTCTGTGTGAGACCAAAGGCAGAGATGTTTATTTGGTGTAAAATCTGTATTTAACTTGTATAGTCAGTTTTTGCAAACACCATAATTACATGGAACCTTGAATGGGGGCAAGATCTGGTTAGTTTGTACAGGGTAGCATGAAACCCTGATACATCACAGAGTAATTTGGGCAGAGAACAAAAAGTATTTGCAAAGCCCCCTTGAGGGCCTGGAGAAAAATGTTGAAACATAAAATTTCCCCACCTGGGGAATTCTTGATATTTTCGCATGCATTGGGGAATACCATTTGTTCTAGTTTGCTAATGCTGCCGCAATGCAAAACACCAGAAATGGATTGGCTTTTGTAAAGGGGGGTTTATTTGGTTACACAGTTGCAGTCTTAAAGCCATAAAGTGTGCATAGACAAAGGGTACCTTCACTGGAGAAAGGCCATTGGCGTCCGGAAAACCTCTGTTAGCTGGGAAGGCACGTGGCTGGCATCTGCTTGCCCCCAGGTTGCATTCCAAAACGGTGTTCTCCAAAATGTCTGCATCAGCTTCCAACCACCATCTTCAAAATGTCTGTCTTGGCTCCAGCTAGCTATGAGCTACTTCTGTCTGAGCTTATACAGTGCTCCAGTAAACTAAACAAGGAAGGCCCAGCTGAATGGGCGGGGCCACGCCTCCACGGAAATTATCCAATCAGAGTTATCACCTACAGTTGAGTGAGTCACAGCTCCATGGACACTGAACCAATAGGTTCCAACCCAATCCACGCTAATACGTCTGCCCCCACAAGAATGCATTAAAGAATATGGCTTTTTTCTGGGGGACATAAATATACAAACCAGCACACCATTGTAGTAGGCCAAGTCCTTGATCTTAGGGCTTGCCCTTATGAAGCTTGTTACTGCAAAGAAGAGGCTAAGCCTACTTATTATTGTGCCCAGGGAGTCTCTCTGTTTTTCTGATGTGACCTCTCTCTCTAAGCCAGATCTCCAGGTAGGCTCACTTCCCTCCCCACTGTGTGGGACATGACTCCCATGGGTGTGAATCTCCCTGGCAATGTGGGACATGACTCCAAGGGGGAGCCTGAACCCAGCATCGTGGGATTGAGAAGTCCTTCCTGATGAAGAGGGGGAAGAGAAATTCAATAAAATAAAGTTTCAGTGGCTGAGAGATCTCAAATGGAGTTGAGAGGTCATTCTGGAGGTTATTCTTATGCATTATATAGATATCCCTTTTTAGTTTTTAGTGTACTAGAATAGCTAGAAGGAAAGAACTGAAATGGTAGAACTGTAACCCATAACATACTTTGCAATTTCCTGTATAACTACTAGTTAAATCGCACTTTGAAAGTTATAATTTTTCTGCATATATGTTATATTTCACAATAAGGAAATAACTGAAACTGTGGAACTGTAATCCATAACATTCTTTGAAATTTTCTCTCTACCTACTTGTTAAATCGCACTTCGAAAGTTTTCACTTTTATGTATATATGTTATATTACACAATTTAAAAAATGGAAAAAAATGAGATAGGGGAAAGGACATGCTTGGAATCAAACTCATGGCTCTTCTAAATGTTTTGTGACCTTGGATAAATTACCCACCTTCTCTGAGCCGGGTTTATTTAGATGTTAAGAACAAAACATTTTATTCATAGAAAGTTACACGAGGTGTACATAAACTAGCTTTTGTAAAAGCAGGTAACAGATTTTGGCATATAGTAGGAACTAAGGAAATGCTTAATTGGATGCCCTAAATGAGGTTGCTCAGAAGCAGACCCTGGGGTGAGGATTCCTGGCTAAGGGAAGTGCTCCAAGGAAAAGCCGGTAAGGGCATAGGGGAAACAGGACTGGGAAGGAGGAGAAGCCAAGCAAGGCTGAGATTTCAGGCAAAGTCCTAAGGGAACTCAAGAGTGTTCCTTCCACCCTGAGGCAAGGAAGTTGGGCTTTTAAGTTCTTGCATACAATCAGTATGGGGGGACAAAGACTTGCCAGTAGCCTGAGGACTGTCCTCCTCAGAAAAGCCTTGGGTGCTGGCTATAGTAAGCAGAAGTAAACAATAGCCAAGGGAGGGGTAGGCCCACAGGTAAAGATATCTGATTTATTTTTCTCCTCTTCTCTCAGAAAATCTGGGCTCAAGTTCTTGCTTTGCCACTTACCAGCTATCTGCTCAGAGCATCAGCTTCTTCATCTACAAAATGGAACGAAATATCTCCCTACCTTCCTCACAGGATCAAAAAGGATCAAATCGAAAAGCCTAATGTTAAAATTTTACACAAATTCATTCGTTTGTTCAACAAGCATTTACTGAGCATCTACTATAAACCAGGCACAGTACTAGGTGCTAGGATACACACCTTGATATGAGACTCATAAACTGTTAAGGAGCTTTTAATCTAGTGAGAGAGTCAGATAAGGATATAGGAAATTATATGACCACATGATAAGTGATGTTATTAAAGGATGATTCAGAGGGGAGCAGGTGGCACCAACAAGGATGTGGCCAGTTCTATCAATTGGCAAGGGGTCAGGGAAGGTTTCACAGACAAACTGGCACCTGAGTTGAGTCCCAAAAGATGGGCAGGGGTTCGTCTGGCAGAAATGGCCAGAAAGGGCATTCCTGGCAGAGGGAAAAGCACAAGCAAAATCAAAAGGTGTGAAATAAGCCAGGTGCATCAGGGGATTTGAAAGTTCAACATGAAGGCCTTGGGTGCCAGAACAAGGAGCTTCTGAACTGGGGAATGGTTGACAAATCTTGCATTTTAGAATGATCACTCTGGCTGGCAGCAGTGTGAACTTCCCTGGAGGAAGAGAGACCAGAGTGGGAGACCAGATTCGAGACAACTAGAGTAGTGGAATCAAGAGCTCAAGGGAGGCACCCAGAACACCTTGGATAACTGAGAGGGGATGGTGCCTTTTAACAAGATTATAAATTACTATTTTGTCAAGAGAGGGGGAAATAAAAGTTTTTATATTTTCCCTAATTGATCACAGGAAAGAAACCAAGGACATGGATAAGACTGGGGAGAACCTGTAGACAAAATAAATTATTAATAATAAATCATATGGAAAAGCATACTCTTTAAAGACATTACACATCCATATACTGGGTTGATCCTTGAACAACCCTGGGTGAGGAGGGAGGCATTTGTCAGATGAAAGAGCTGGGCTGTAGAGAGCTGAGGTACTTGCCCATGGTCCCACAGGATTTATTTCATTGTTTGATGTTTTTTAGTAAAGTATGGAATTAGAACCCAGGCAACTTTTTGGGGAAATAAGGCCCACCCTCCCATACAGTAGTATATGCTCATTTGAGACAATTTTGAAAAGACTAAAAAGTAGGGAAAAAATGTCTAGTCTCCTATGGCCTGACAAAGAAAGAACTATTACTAACATTTTGGTATGGCTTTTTTCCCCAAAAATTTATTTTCTGCACTTAGATTTTTTAAAACTTTTTATTTTGAAATAATTTCAAACTTACAGGAAAGTTGCAAAAATAATACAAAAACAATACATAAGAACTCCAACACACCCCTCAACCAGATAACAGATATGCCAACTATTTTTTATGCTTAGATTTTAATCTGCTCTTTTAATCTGTTTTATTTCCATTTTACATTATAATATAAACACTCATTATGTAATCACAAATTTTTATATTATTTTTAATAGTTTCAGAATATTCCACCAAGTGGATATGCTGCTGCTGTTTTTAACCATTTGTCAATTTATAGATATTTTGAGTTATTTCCATTTTTAAAAAAAATCTTTTTTACAGTATAAAATAATCATTGTGATGAACATCTTTGAACACATGGGTTTTTCTGAATTGTGGATTCATTTATTAGTACAGACTCCCTGGAGTAGAATTACTAGGTCAAAGGAAAAGAACATTTTAGGACTCTTGATACAATAATTGCCAATTGCTTTCTAAAAGGATTATACTGGCATTTCTTGGACCCTCCATCAATGGAGAGTCCTTGCTATTAATCACATTTGTTCTACTGCACTTGCATAAAATAGAGAGCAAGACCCTTAAAAGAAGGAAGATGGTAACGATACCTAAACTCTTCATCAACTGATGACATCTTCTGGGAGCTTGGCTTTCCAACGTTTTACCTCCTCCATCCCTGTTTCTCTGCTGTTACTATTTTGAACAGCAGATGGCAGAACAATCCCACAACAGGTGGTCATGACTTAATTTAATTGCAATGAAAAGAAAATTGCTTCTTTTCCCACATGTATTTCTTTCCCGAGATAAACAGCACGTAGGGCATCTGTCTCTGAATTGAAAGCGAGGTACGTAGACGGTACTTTTCAACAAGGAATATCAAGGTAGCCAACATAAGTTCTCAGCCTTAGGTTATTACACTCTGCAAAAACAAATTTCTCAGAAAGAAGCAAATGGAGGTTGCAAACCAATGTTAAAATGCCACATATTATAGATTTCCCTAGTTAATAATCATAAAAAGTTTATAGCCAGAAAGTCACAGAGGCCCTTCTGTAGTAATTGTTAAAAGTTTAGAGTTGGTGGGAACACCCTTCTCACCCGGGGGGATTTTAAAAGCCAATCCCCTCCCCCTCCCCAGAATCCTCTCCTCTGGCACTCATTTCCCATCCCTTCACAAAATTGCCAGGGTAATTGACTCTTAGATGAGATGAGTTTGACTTTCTACCCCGATTTTGTAACAGAAGTTCTTTTGGTGAGGTTCTTTGTTTGAAAATGCACAATAAAAATGGCTTTAGAATGACTTCAGAGGACTCTTTCTTTTTCTGGTGCCAATAACAGATTCCAAAGCAGCTATTATTCGAGGTGGGTGATAGGATCCCCTGAGACTGTTTAAGTATCGGTTTTCAAAGTACTCAGGGACCTGAAATGTCCCGTATGGTATATTTGCAGGTGCATAATTGGCCAAGTGCTCCAGGGGTTATAAAGACTGCCTCCCTGTAGTTGGAATAGACAGATTTAGCCTCTTACTGAAATTGAAGGCTGCAACGTTGATAACAAATCTGATTCTAACTCTCCTGTGTCAATTCAGCCCAAAGGTGCCTTTGTCTCCCAGGAGAAAGAGGTTGGAGGTAAGTGAATTGCCTTTAATCAGAGCCATGTAGAAAACATTGCTAAGGAAAACTTTTGTCTTGAGAGTGTAGGTTTAGGGCTGTTGCCTGTGAAGCAAGTTTGCTTTGTTCACTGCCAACCTGCCTGAATGCACTATTGCTGAGGTGAATGGAGCTGTGGAGCAGCAAACTGCTTTAAAAACAGGCTTTCAGTGGGAAACTTTAAGCATACAGTAGCTTTATTTTTGTTAGACATAATTCGCCGACCTCGCTTTTTTAGTGCACTAACCAAAATAAATCTGGATAAACTTAAAAGGCTGCCTTGATGTCAGGAGGAAAATGGATATTGTCTCTCCCCAATGTGTTTGAATGGTAGCACATAATCCTAGTTACATCCAGATAAGAATATACCTCCTCCCAGGGAAAGCTTTCCTGAAATGGAATATCACCAAGAGTACTCACTTTGGGGCTCACTGGTTCCAGCTTGTCTTACTAAAACTTCTAAAGAAATAGTTTGCCCCTTCCTTTACTCTTCCACTTGTATTTAATACTTACATGTACTAAGTGGTGTTCTGAACTCCTTTTGTTTCTCAAGGCCCTTGGCATTTGATGATACCTGTGTGGCAGAAGCTTTCATCATACCAAATACAGGGTTGTATTTAGTGGAGAAGGGGCCAGGAGAGAGGGGGAAAAAAATAAAACCTATGCTTTTTCCTAAGTCGCTTGACTTAGCAAACTAGTGGGTTCCTTTTAAGATTAAATGTGCTTTAAATATTAGGCTCTTTTGTTATGAAGATATGGGTAAAACTGCTTCCCTCAGACAAACCTGGGGTGGGGGACACAGGTGTCACATTCAAATCAAAGAGGTGCCTCACAACAGGAAAGATTTAATCAGCTTTCCTTCCCAGGATCAGCTGCCAGGTTTGAACATTTACTTGTCTGTGTTCCAGGCAGGCGACACTGTTAATTATGGGAGCAATTCCCATGGATACAGAGAAGAATTGTCTGAGCTAGGGAGTCAAAGCTCTGATCAAGAGTGGGGCTGGGAGAAAAAATGCCCCTAACATTCTTAAAGGAAATTCCAGAGTTGTCAAGGGACATGCCTTCTCTGCAGGAATGCCCCCATACCTGGGATTTGAAGATCTAGAAACCTACTTTCCCTTCACCTTCCTAACCCATGTATTCAGAATCCCTTTGTCTGAGAAATAGCAATATAAAAAGGGTTTTCTTTTATTCAAATATTATCTAATAAGCATATTTTGAAAAACCTGGAATGAGGGCTATACCAAGAGTGTTTCTCAAAGATGTCAGCACCTGAAAAGAGGCAGACTTGGCCATAAGGACAGCCAAAATGGCAAAAGCATTTGGAAGCTATTTCCTATCCTTAAAAAAATACTACTGGATCCTTTCTGCTCTATATTAAGTAGGCTATCGAAAAACTTAACCGTTCTTGTGGCACAAAACCTAGATTCACAAGTGAGCTTCTCCCCCATCAGTTTGAATTCTTCCCCCTTTCGGTCTCTGTTATGCAGGGCATCTGCTCCCTGTCCTCCCCCACTCCTCCAGCTGTCTGTCTGTCTCATTTTTATCTATTAAGAATTCAGTTCAGCTTGATTTAATTGAATGACTTTCTCTGTATAAAACCCCAAGCACAGACATGGCACCATCAGTCCCATTTCTCAGAATAAAAACCCTAAAAAGCCAAAAGTATGTGAGGTGCCTTAGAAAAGAGAAAGGGTCCTCACTGGTCTAGCCTGTGAACCCAAGAAGGAAAGGATGGCAAGACTGGGTTTCCTGACAATACCTAGTTATTTAGTTGGTGGCCTACCAAGAGTCAGTACTGCATAAATCAATATCATTTGGGTCCACAGAGTTTAGTTAAGTTTTTTTCAGAAGTGGTCTTAAGGCTTAGAAAGCAAAGAACCAACTGGAAGAAATAAACCTTTTATACCACTTCGTAGCTTAAAAAATGCTTTCCCATCCTCAGAAGACCGACTTTGTCTTTCTGGTCATATAGTCATTGAACAAATATTCATTGAGCGTCTACTATGTGCCAGGCAGTTTTCTAGGAACTGAAAACTGTCCTAAGAACAGCAAACAATATTCCTGTCCTCATGGAACTTACATTCTAATGGAGGGGGGAGGACAAACAAACAAATGAGGAAACATAGTGTATCAAATGGTGATAAGGGTTATAGAGGATCATAAAGCAGGGTTAAGGGAGATGGGGATTATAGAGTGGGAAGAGTTTGTTGTTTTATAATGGGTGGTCAGAAAGGACTTGTTGGTAAGGCAATTTTGAGTTGAGACATAAAAGATGAAAGAGAGCAAGCCATACAAATATGGAGGGTGGGGGCAAAGGATACAGAAAGAACAAAGGCCCTGAGACAGTTTCCTTCTTGAAGGAGACCAGTGTAGTTGAATGAAACGAGACAAGAGAAAGACATAGGAGATAAGGTCAGGAAGGTGAGGGTGGAGGGGGTAGATTTTTTTAAGACGTTGGAAGCTACTGTAGGGCCTTTGGTTTTTATTCCAAGTGGGATGGGAAGCCAGTGGAAGTTTTTAATAAAGAAATGACATGATGTAACACATATTTTAAAAGGATTATTCTGGTTGTTGTGTAGCAAATAGAAGATAAGGGTGCAAGGCCCAAAACAGGAAGACCAGTTTAGGAGGCAACTGCACTAATCTAGGCAAGAGACAATGGTGGCTTGGGGCAGTAGCAGTGGAGGTGTGACAAGTCGTCAGATTTTGGAGGTAGAGAGGTGCCAGGATTTGTTGATTGGTGTGATGGAGTGGGGTTATTGGTGTATGTGTAGAAAAGACAGAAGTCAAGGAAACTGTGAAGGTTTTGGCCCGAGCAATTATTACCTACTGGAAAAAAGAGAGGCCTTCTATCAGAGGCTGTAAGACTAAATCTCAAATCCATGACTCGGGGTTGTAATCTTGGGCAAGTCACCGAACCTTTCTGAGCTTTAGTTTTTTCATCAGAAAAAAAGGTGATAAAGATGGTAGTAGAACCTCTCTTACAGGTCTGTGGTGAGAATTGAAAGGGATGTGAAAATGCTTAGAAGAGTGCCTGACACAGAGATGCTCAATAAATGTCAGTTGACTATGAGAGTACATAATGCTTTTTGAAATATTATGGCTCTAGAGTCTTCTCAATTCCATCCTCATTAACTTATCTTCCAATGGACTCCCACCATATTTAGAATAAAATCCAAACTCCTTCTGGGCTAAGAAGGTCCTACATGGTCTGCCTCTCACCTACCTCTCCAACCCACTAGCCATACTGGCTTTTCCTCTGTCTGCTCAAAGCATTTTACAACTTTCCAGTTTCAGAACTATCACACACTCTCTTTTCTCTGTCTACCTGGAATGGTCCTCACCCCCAAAATGACTGGTGCCTCCTCATCCTGCAAGAAATTTTACTTCCTCAGGGTGGTTTTCCTGGCCACCAATTTAAAAATAGGTCCCCACCATTATTTTCTCTTTCAGGATTTGTTCTTTCATTCACAAATTATAATTCTGTTCACTTTTTGTTTGTTTGTTTTGTTTTGTTTTGCATATCTCTTTCACCAGACTGTAAGTTCCGTGAAGCCAGGGACTACCATGTATATACCGAATGCCTGACACAAATCTTAGCCATTGGAGTTATCAATAAATATTTGCTGAAAGCCTGAATGACATGTAAGGCTCTTGCTGATATTCTGCAGCTTTTATTTTTCATTTCTTATCTCACTTTCTCTGCATTTTGCATAATTGTGTATTGCATTTCCCTGCCACATAGAAACACTTCTCTCTGTTAAGTCAAGACAGTGCTTGACTTTTCTTTTGTGTGCACTATACTAGGTTTAGTGGTACAGTACTAACCCCTGGCTTGTTCCATTTTTTCATACTCACTTCTCAAGGCTATACTTGTCTTTAGAGGCAGATGATTAAAGAACACGGCCTCCACTTCAGATCCTCTAGGATAGGAATCCTCACTTATCCATTTAAAGGACATGTATAGGGAAGGGAGTAAAGAAGGCATAGCAAGAAAGGGAGCAGGGTCATCAAAGGCATGCAACATGCTGTATGGAAGATAATTTAAAAACATATTTGTGTGTGTGTGTGTGTTTGGGGTACGAGTATAACCAGTCAGGTTGGCTAGATAAGGCCTAATGAGTTGGAAATGTTCCTCCCTCCTTAGTTTTCTGAAAGAATTTATGTGAGATCAGTGTTACTTCTTCCTTAAATGCTAGATAGAATTCACCAATGAAACCATCTGGGCCTAGAGCTTTCTTTGGGGAAGGTTTTTGGTAACAAATTCAATTTCTTTAACAGATATAGGACAAGTCAGATTTTCTATTTAATCTTGTGTCAGGTGTTAGTACATTGTATTAGACAAGATCTTGAATGCCAGACTGAATCTTATTTCCTTGAGATGAACAACACTTTGGAGCCATTGAAGGTTTTTATGCAAGGTTAATCTGGAGAATTTCCAATAAGAGTTTGGGAAAGAGGTCATGGAAAAGGGAGAGACAAAGGTGGGAGAACCAGATAATAAGCTTTTACAGAACTGTGAGAAATAAGTGACTTGGGCCTTGACTAGAGTGGTTTTGGAAATGGGGAAGAAGAGCCATAGCCACTTCTGTATCTGTATCTCCTTTTGCCTGAATTAGGGCATTGAAAAAGTTTAGTACCTTTTGGAATGTGGTGCTGCTCCTCAGCATCTACTCTGCCCACGGTGGAAAACATTCTTTGAAACAGAGACCAGTGGTAGAAAGGGATAATATTTCTGCAGTGATTTAGATTTCCAGCCTTTAAGACCTATGCCTTAGGAACTGGTGCCAGCTGTCTGCCCTTTTGATTTTAAGTTCAACTTCACAACTAGCTTTTCCCATACACTGTTGATGTTCTCTTTTTTTATAAGACAGATGTGGCTTCACTGGGCATCTAGAAGTTGTTTAAATTTTGTAAGTAAATATTTTGGTGTAGCTGTTTTCCTAATTTGGGAACTAAAAAGGAAGCTATGATAGAGGGAAGAAATACAGGATTTCTTTTGACTCAAGTCAAAAGACCTAAGTTTTAACACTGGCTCAACCACTTACAGCTGTGTGACCTAGGGCAAAACACTTACTCTCTCTGAGCCTTAGCACCCTCATGCATAAACCGAGCCTAATACCAGTCTTTCATATTTCACACTGTTGTTCTGAAAACCAAATGAGAGAAACTATTTTTCATTTTTAAAAAACAAATCATTAATTTAAAATCCAGTGTCGATGAAGAAGTTAGAATGATCATTGCCCAAATATCCCTGAAGACTGAGAAAATGATCAAATGAGAGGGAGGAGTTGTGACAGAGAAGTTAGGATTTAACAAATGATTATGACTACTGAATCATTATATAGATATTTCTTTTTAGTTTCTAGTGTATTAGAACAGCCAGAGCAATACCTGAAATTGTAAAACTGTAACCCATACTATACTTTGAAATTTTCTCTATAACTACATGTTAAATTGTATTTTGAAATTTGTCACTTTTCTGTATATGTTATATTTCACAATAAAAAAGTTTAAAAAAAATCCAATGTCAAATAGACGTCTCCCCAAAGAAGGTATAGAAATACCCAGAAACACATGAAAAGATGTTCAATATCATTAGCCATTAGGGATGCAAATCAAAACACAATGAGATACCATTTCATACCCTTTAGAATGGCTACTATTAAAAAAATGGAAAATAACAAATTTTGGAGAGGATGCAGAGAAATAGGAATACTCAGTCATTGTTGATGGGAATGTAAAATGGTGCAGCTGCTGTGGAAGACAATTTGACAGCTCCTCAGAAAGCTAAGTATAGAACTACTATATGACTCAGCAATCCCATTACTAGGTATGTATATATACCCAAAAGAATTGAAAGTAGGGATTCTGACAGATACTTGCACACCAATGTTCATAGCGGCATTATTCACAATTGCCAAAAGATGGAAGCAACCCAAGTGTCCATCAACCAATGAATGGATAAATAATATGAGTATACAAATACAATGGAATATTATTCAGCTGTAAAAAGGAATGAAGTCCTGAAACATACAACAACATGGATGAACTATGAAGACATCATGTTGAGTGAAATAAGCCAAACACAGAGGACAAATATTGTGTGGGCTCACTGATATGAAAAAATTAGAATAAGCAAACTCATAGTGTCAGAATCTAGCATAAAGGTTACCAGGGGGCCAGGGTGGGGATAGGGAATGGGAAGTTAAGGCTTAAAATGTACAGGGTTCCTATTTGGAATGACGGAAATATTTTGGTAATAGTTGATGGTGATGGTAGCACAACCTTGTGAACTTAACAGCACTGAAATATGTATCTGAATATGAGTAAAAGGGTAAATGTTGGATCGTATATATGGTAACGGAATAAAATTTTTTTTAAAATTCCATGGAAGTACCCTATACAAACGTGAGCCCTAAGTTAAATAGTACAATTATAAAAATTGCTGTCATCAGTTGTAACAAATATTCCACACCAATGTAAGGTGTTGGTGGTGGGGTGGTATACAGGATTCCTGTATTTTATGTATGATTTTTTTGTAAACCCACAAATCCTCTAATAAAGGAAAAAAAATCCAATGTCTAATTATTCCAGTGACTGTTTTTTTAAAGCAATTTATTTATTTTTAATTGTTGTAAAATATATATAACATAAAAATCATTTTAACCATTTTAAGGGGACAATTCTTTGGCATTAAGTACATTGACAATACTGTGTAACTTTCACAAATATCCTGTGATGGTTTTTTTTTTTTTTTAATTTAACTTTTTATTTTGAAATAATTTCAAACAAAATCCATGCAGAAAACTCCAACATATTCCCCTAATGTATTTTTTTTTAATCTTCATTTTATTGAGATATATTCACATACCACGCAGACATACAAAACAAATCGTACTTTCGATTGTTTACAGTACCATTACATAGTGGTACATTCATCACCCAAATCAATCCCTGGCACCTTCATTAGCACACACACAAAAATAACAAGAATAATAATTAGAGTGAAAAAGAGCAATTGAAGTAAAAAAGAACACTGGGTACCTTTGTCTGTTTGTTTCCTTCCCCTATTTTTCTACACATCCGTCCATAAACTAGACAAAGTGGAGTGTGGTCCTTATGGCTTTCCCAATCCCCTTGTCACCCCTCATAAGCTACATTTTTATACAACTGTCTTCGAGATTCATGGGTTCTGGGTTGTAGTTTGATAGTTTCAGGTATCCACCACCAGCTACCCCAATTCTTTAGAACCTAAAAAGGGTTGTCTAAAGTGTGCATAAGAGTACCCACCAGAGTGACCTCTCGGCTCCTTTTGGAATCTCTCTGCCACTGAAGCTTATTTCATTTCCTTTCACATCCCCCTTTTGGTCAAGAAGATGTTCTCCGTCCCACGATGCCAGGTCTACATTCCTCCCCGGGAGTCGTATTCCACGTTGCCAGGGAGATTCACTCCCCTGGGTGTCTGATCCCACGTAGGGGGGAGGGCAGTGATTTCACCTTTCAAGTTGGCTTAGCCAGAGAGACAGGGCCACATCTGAGCAACAAAGAGGCATTCAGGAGGAGGCTGTTAGGCACAACCATAGGGAGGCCTAGCCTCTCCTTTGCAGCAACCGCCTGTGATGGTTTTTAAAGTAATTAATTAACATAAATGAGAATCTTTCAGCTGAAAGCTGTAAAGACTTTTATTTAGTTAGTTTGATTTGAGGTAGACTTTCATACATCTAAGTGACTCTGGTAGTGCTATTTGGCTTTCAGGAATAAAAAAGAAATTTACTTTTCAATATGAAAGTTTCAGCTGATTACTAAACTTTAGAAAACATTGTACTTTTGAGGATGGAGTAAACTTCAAAGGGTGAATTGTTATGCATTTAGAGGTGATGCTAGAGTTCGGTTAGACTTTACAAGGCCTAATTCTTAACTTATGACCTGAGAGGTATTAAACCAATTCTCAGGAACTCTCTTCCTGAGGCATCTGCCTGCCTTGCTTACTTCCTTACCTCCTTCAGCTCTTCAATCCGATGGCACCTGTTCAGCGAGGCCTCCCCTACCCATTCAGTTTTAAATGTAAGCCTTCCTCAATACTTCTCATTTCCATTCTCTGCTTATTTTTTCTCGTAGCTCTTTTCATTTAACATATTATATAATTATTTATTTTGTTTATATCTTGCCTTACCACCACTGTCCCACACTATAATGCAACCTCCAAGGATTTTTCTATTCATTGTTGCATCTTTAGCATATAGGACAGTTTTTTATTAATATTTGTTAAATGAACCCTTCATGGGTTTTCTCTCTGAAGTTAACAGTATAAGAATATGAAAATCAACTTCATATGGCACTTCAACAAAACAGCGATGGGACTCTGTAGCCCAGATACTTCTTTCAACACCAGCTACAGCAGACCAACATGTCCTCATCTAAAGTGAGAGGTTCCCAATCTCTCAGCTTTGAGAATAATGGTTGGGAACTTTTTTGGTCACTATTTACTTCATTGAAGATGGTAGAGAACAGGAAAAGTGGGGGGATACCTACAGGATTATCATCTAAGAGAGAATTGTCCTCCCAAATCTTGGGCTCTGGTTAATCTGCCTGTCAAGTAAGGTTGGGGGTCATTGAGAAAATCCTTTCCTCTCACTTCCAGAGGATTCCCTCTGTAACACACATACCCTAGGAGGGAATCACAGCTTAATCCTTCATCATTTAAAACTCGAATTGAATTTGGAATATGGGGTGGACAGTGGGCAGGAAGACTCATTTTACCAATTTTGCAGTTGTGGCTGGGGTAGAATCTTATCAGCTTTTACACATGCCAGTGTTCTCTTGCCCCAAGTATGACTCCATGCACAAATACTATAGACTGCAGCTGGTTGGAGAGGATGAGAAACAAATCCATTTCTAGCCAGCTAACTTTTATTAACCTGATCTCTGCAATTGTAATTATAGAGAGATCATAAGCCTGAGAGGAGATTTAGTTGCCAAACACTGCAAACTGGTGCCACAGAAAGTAAGCAAGGTTACCTACCTCCTAAATTTGTGCCCTGAGGTATAGATTTGGTAGTGGAAGTACACACTGATTAGGTCACTATGTGATATGAATAAATATAGATGTTGTGTTGTTCACTGTCACATCCAGTTGAGGGTTTCCTATGCCACATGCTGTGAGCAGTGACTCCCCAACTCCTATCAGAGAACTGGCTACACCTGTGGCACTTGCAAGAAATTACAGATTCCTTTGTTTCATCTTAGCCCTAACAAAACAGAATCTCAAGGAGGTATAACCTGATAATCTGTGTTTTTAAACAAGCACCTGGTGATTGTCGTAAATGGCTAGGTTTGAGGAACCCCCGTGAAGGATACCAAAGAAGTGTATAATATGGGCCCTGACTATAGTTTATTTGGAAAGTTAGAAGTGAGATATGAAATAGCTGAATATGGTTTCCATCACAGTGGTCAACAATATGGTATACTATATGAATGCTACCAATGTGAAGACAGAGATGGGAAGAAGTTATGGGCATAAGAGTGACTGGAGGAAATAAGACCTAGGTGGACTTGAGGTTTGGATAGGATTTGATGAAGGATAAGGAGCGTGGGGGAATATCAGCAGGGAAATAAACATAGGTTCAGAGGTAGGAACATAGCAGTACATTCTGAGAACATTAAGTCTGGTCAAATTAGAATACACATTTTGATGAAGAGGTAGAAATAGGGTTTGATAGATAGGATAGGGTTGAGTCAGATTACATAAGGTCCTAGAAGTCAGGCAGAAGAGTTTAACCTGCTTGAGGTGGGAAAATAGGGAGTAAAATCAAACCACCAACTGAGCAAAATCCGGGTTTCTACTCTGAGTGGCAGAAAGAGTATGGGTTTTTGAACACACTTGAGAGTTAAGCCTATACCTTCTTCTATTAATTCTGAGAACTCTCTCAGCAAGGGAAAGCTATCAGAGAGACCCTTCCCACCAGGAGGACACTGGTGTCTATCTTCTCAGCCAACTCTCTATCTCTTTAATTACCTTTTTTTTTTCCTGTTGAAATCAGCAGAAAGGTTTCCCAGCAAAGCTGGAGGCTGCTTCATAATTTAGAGCAATGCTTACTCTTAATGCTAGAAACCCATCTGGATCCATCTGCAACCCTAAAGTAGTTTTCTATATTCTGAATACATATTGGTCTGGAAATTCCTCACAACTCACAAAGCCATTGCCTATGCTGAGTAGGAAAGTATTGCTTCCAGTTCTCTTGGTAAAAGGACTTGTGAACTGTGATCCTATAGAAGACTGTTTTGAAGACAGAAGGGCACAAGGGTCATGTACCCAAGTAGATAAGCTTTCTTCCTTACTCTCTTGTTTCTTTGCTCACAACTGAACAAGAAGTTTCAGAAACCAATGCTTGAGCCAGAAAGCCAAGCTCCTGGATGACTGAGGATTTTCTGGTTTCAAATTAAACAGAAACCTAAATTAGCAAATTAATTGTTGGATGTGTTTTCCTGGGCCCTTCATCAGCTGCTGCAGGACCTGTAACCAATGAAAGAAGAGTTTTGGCTGCCCTGGAGAGGGGGCAGTGTTCAGAATCAGGTTCTGCTAGCTACCAAGTGTCAGACATGTTAATTTTAAATTACTTTTGTACAGCTTGGTGTCAAAATGATTAAAGCATGAAGATGAAAACAGAACCAAAGGAGAAGGAGGGGAAATCATTTACCTTGCATTTGGAGCAAGGACAGTTGCAATTCCCCTTCAGCTGGCTTTCTCCTATAATTATGGAAGCTCCAAGTTTTAGGCCCTTTCATGACCACCTGAGATAGGAGGGTTACATATGGTGGTCATGGCTCTCCTTTCTTTTTGTGTAATGTCGTTATCTCTATATGACAGTCTATATCACAATCACTAACATGGCCATTCTTGCTCCTCCCCGTAGTAAAGCTTTATGCTAATAACATATTGGACACTTACTATGTATCAGGCACTGTGCTAAGTATACTTTACATATAATGTATCATATAATCCTCACAACAATGCTACGAGGTAGGTTTTATTATTGTTCCCATTCCACAGATAAGGAAACTGAGGCTGAACGAGCCAAAGTCATTTGCTCTAGTCACTCAGCTTGCAGAGGCAGTGCTGTGATTCTAGTTCCAGGTTTGACCAACTTCAGAGCCCAAGCTCTTAAACATATTCCATGCTGCCTCCTCTCCATCTTCCTAATTGGTTTGGAGGGATGAAAAATTTAATCAGGTTTGATTGCTAAGACACCTCCTTCACTCCTTCACTGCCCTCTTCTTTTTTTTTTCCTTCACTGCCCTCTTAAGTCATGCTACTGTTCCTCTTAAGTCATGCCTGTTTTCTTTTTGTTTGAAGATCCTGCTAAAGTCAGCCTTACTTTCCATGAAATGGTAGTCTTTAAAGAACTGACTTCCCAGGATGAGTAGGTAACCAGCCCACTTGTCTTTGTCTTTGTCTCCCTGTAGCCAACTTTCCCAATTGGCTTCATGGCTTCCTGACACCTTTGGCTCAAGAGGAGCCATCTCATATGAATATCGTATATGACAAGTAAGGCTGACTCAGCTGCTATTGCTTTCAACCATCAACACAAAGCTGTGCTGCTTGAGTTCTCTTGGTTTGTCAGATTTTATTAAGTTTATTTTCTCCACTCTTCCTACAGTCACCCCTCATTATTTTATGGCATTGTTTGCCTCTGGAATTGCAGTGTAGTGCTACAATTCAACTTTCAAGATCCTGGAGGTATAGTAATTACTGAAAGTATTGAAAGCAGGTATTAAAACAGATATTTGCACGCCAATGTTCATAGCGGCATTATTCACAGTTGCCAAAAGATGTAAGGAACCCAAGTGTCCATCAACAGATGAATGGATGTGTTAAATACATTGAATGAAATATTATTCAGTCATGAAAAGGAATGAAATTCTGATGCATTTGACATCATGGATGAACCTTGAAGAAATCATGTTAAGTGAAATAAAAATAACCCAGACACACACAAAAAAGGACAAATTTTATATGATTTCATTGATATGAAATAATTAGAATAAGCAAATTCATAGAGTCAGAAACTAGCATACTGATGACCAAGGGCTGGGGTGGGGGATAGGGAATGAAGAGTTAATTATTAATTGGTGCAGTTTCTGTTGGGGTGATGGAAAGGTTTTGGTAATGTACAGTGGTGATGGGAAATGTAATTAACACCACTGAATTATATATCCGAATGTGGTTAAGGGGGGAAATTTTAGGTGATATATGTGTTGCTAGAACAAAAATTAAAAAGAAAACAAAAACACAACAACTATAGGACTGTACAACACAGTGAACCCTAATGTAAATGGTGAACTACAGTTAATAGTACAACTATAATAATACTCTCCCATCAACTGTAACAAAGGTACCACACTAATGCAAAATGTTAAAAATGGGGGCAGGTCTCCCCTCTACGTGGGACCCGAGTCCCAGGGGTGTAAATCTCCCTGGCAATGCAGGATATGACTCCCGGGGATGAATCTGGACCCAGCATCGCGGGGCTGAGAGTATCTTCTTGACCAAAAGGGGGATGCAAAATGAGACAAAATAGTTTCAGTGGCTGACAGATTTCAAATGGAGTCAAGAGATCACTCTGGCGGACATTCTTATGCACTATATAGATAACACCTCTTAGGTTTTAATGTATTGGAGTACCTAGAAGTAAATACTTGAAACTACGAAACTCTAACCCAGCAGTCTGGACTCCTGAAGATGATTATATAATAATGTAGATTACAAGGGGTGACAGTGTGATTGTGAAAACCTTGTGGATCATACCCCCTTTATCTAGTGTATGGACGGATGAGTAGAAAAATGGGGATAAAAACTAAATGACAAATAGGGTGGGATGGGGGGATGGTCTGGGTGTTCTTTTTTCACTTTTATTTTTTATTCTTATTCTGATTCTTTCTGATGTAAGGAAAATGTTCAGAAATAGATTGTGGTGATGAACGCATAACTATATGATCATACTGTGAACAGTTGATTGTATACCATGGATGATTGTATGGTATGTTAATATATTCCAATAAAAATGAACTTAAAAAAAAATGGGGGCAGGTATATGGAGACTCTATTTTCTGCATGATCTTTCTATAAACCTACAACTTCTCTAATAAAAAATAAATTATTTTTTTAAATAAAAAAAAAGATCCTGGGGGGATAGCAATCACAATATTGTTCCCTGTACACTACTAAATAAGTTTTGGGTATCCTAAAGATGCCAAGTGGTACCAACGGATATCCTAAGGATACCAAGTGATACCAAAACCACCCTTCAGGATAATGCTGATAATGCCAAAGAAGTGATCTGCAATTCAAGACTAAATAATTGCCCGAATTTAGGAATACTGAATCTTGGAATTTCAGTGATGTTATTATTAGCTGACTTTTAGTGAGTGCTGACTGTATGGCAAGCACTGGACTAAGTGTTTTTCAACAACTGAATGAGGCAGATTATATTACTATCCCCTCTTTGCAGTATCTAAGTGAGCAAAATGAAAGGCATTGTTTTAGTTTCCTAGCTGCTAAAACAAATATCATACAACAGGTTGACTTAGTAACAGGAATTTATTGGCTCACAGTTATAAGGTTCAGAGAAATGCAAAACTCAGGCATCAGCAAGAGAATACTTTCTCCCTGAAAACTGGCATAATAGGGCTGGCTGCCATTGATACTTGGGGTTCTTTGGCTTTTTCATCATATGGCAATGTCTTCTGTCTCTGACGGGTTCCATTGACTTCTGGCTTCCGGCTGCTCCCAGGGGCTTCTCATTTTGCTTATAAAGGACTCCAGCAATCCGAATTAAAGTGCAACCTGTTTCAGTTGGCCATCCCTTAAGTGAAGTAACATCTTAAAGGGTTCTTACTTACAATGGGTCCACACCCACCAAAATGTGGACCAAGAACATGTCCAAATTGAGGTACACAATTCAATTCACCACAGGCAGCTTAAATATTATTTAGTCTAGCCATTATATGCACTTTGAATAACTCTACGAACATGAAGTTCATTATATTCTAAGGCAGCCTATTTCATATTGACATGACTTCTTCCATTTTCTGAGCTAAAATGTGCATCTACCAAATTCATAGGCATCAGTTCTAGAGCCTTGGAGCCTTTCAGGACAAGTTTAATCCCTTTTTCACAGAACAGCCCTTCAGATATTTGAAGATGGCTCTTTGGTCACTCACCAATTCTTCAATTCTTCCTCCTAAACTAGGGTTTTAAGTCCCCTCACCATCTTGATTGTTCTCTTTATTAAATACCTCTAAAAGTGAAAATATTACTTTAGGTGTGCTCTAACATAGAAAAAAGTGGAACTCTTTCCTTCTTTATTCCCCATGCTGGATTTCTATTAATCCAGCCTAAATTTGTGCTTAATTTCTCTGAAGCTCCATATGTGAAAAATCAGCCTGACTCCCCATTACCTCATCTTGCCATGTCTTCATGTTTATTTTGCTTTTCTAGTTCTGTCATAATATGCCTACATGCTTCTCTTCTGCATGACCTTGATCCTCATTTTTTGCATTGTGGTATTACCCTCTCCATGTGCAAGTTATATTTCTTTTTTCTCAGTTTTCTTCGCCTTATCTTTTCCCACTTCACCTCCTGATTTCTACCTTGTCCAACATCAGCGAATCCAAATCATTTTCTAACCATTTTCTTCTTTATAATGTGAGCTAGGCATGTTCTGAAACATCATTATCTGGTGAGGTTGCACATGTCTGCACTGGTTAGCATTTACAATGCATATGCTGACAGTCTGAGGCTGGTTTCCAAGAGAGTAATCTGATTTGGGAATGCTTTTACTAAGCAGATCTCAACAAATTTTACTTTATTGGCATTCCAGAGGAAAAAAACATGGCCCAGGACTTGGTCATATAGGGGACATCCTGAGTGCAAAAGGTGGTGAACTAATGGTGACTCTTCATTCTATGGACAGCTAAATTGATAACCAGCTTGTGTGACACGAAACATAATAGCCAGCCTGGGTTCTAATACTAGCTCTGCCACTTCTAAGAGAGGTGATCTTGGGCCAGTTACCTAACTTCTCTGTGCCTCAATTTCCTCATCTGTAAAACAGTGGTAACAATTATACCTACTTCTTAGGCCTGGTATGCGGAATAAATGAGTTAATTCATGTAAAGGGCTTAGAGCAGTGCCTGGCTCACACGTACTAAAAGGACAGCTATTATTATTATTATTCCTGCTTGTTGGAAGAGAATTTAAAGGTAGAACAGAAAAGAGATTTTCTCCCAGACACTCACGTTTTTTGTCTGCATCTTTACAAGTCTTGATTCTTGAGCCTTGGTATTAAGGTTTTGGCTTTATAAGGAAGCAGACATTCAGAAGGAGGCTCCAGAGTCATTTGTGAATGAATACCCCCAAATCTGGGGCTGGTGAGAAGCATGGTAGAATTGTTATTTAAGAGGGACAGTAAAGGCTGAAAGAATTGGAATGTATCCGAGGATGATACCCACCATGATCTCTTCTTTTTCTCCCTACTGAAAAAATACATACATACATACATACATATCTATATCTATCTATATATATATAGATAGATATAGATAGATAGATAGATTTATCTTTCAGACAAAAATGAGTATATGTGATTCCTAAAGGGGGCTGTGGAACTACAGATCTTACAAAAAGAATTAGTGGACTGCATGACCAATCTCTCACACTTTTAAAATCTCTGGACTTAAAAAAAAAAAAAATGACCTCCTTTCCCCACCCTCAAACCTTTTTTTAAGTCTTAGTCATATAGCTGTTTAGTACAGAATTCTACAAAATGTCAAGGGTTCCACAGAAACTTATGTTTAGTTGTGTTATACGGTCTACAGGGTAGACTCTACACTAACATAGAAAAAATTAGGTTGTGTCAAATCGTGTTAAAATACAACACTAAGTAAACGCAAAGAGCCCAGAACAAAGAAAGTGATTAAGCTGGTTTAACTGCATTCAGCCCACTATGCTAAATCCCCTAGGGGTCTCGAGTTAAAGAACGAATTTGGTTTCTTGGCCAAAATCTTTTTCTTCAAAGAAGAATTTTTTCTTGAGTAATTCTGAGCTGTTTGTTTTTATCTTTATTTTTCAGTCCTTTACAGAAGCTGGAGTGAAAATAAGCTGATTGGTTTAGGAAGATACGAACTGTGGAGAATTGAATAGAGGGCAATCGGTTATACAGCTCAAGAGGCGTCCGAAGAACTGAGTTATGGGAGGTGTGTGATTGCTCAGCCCTAGGAAAAGGCATCTAGGCACACCTGGGATGGGGATTTTATCCGGCGGTGAATCAAATAAGGCTGCAAGGCAGAAAATAAGGTGTAATTACAGCGTGTTGTTTGTTAGTGCCTGTTTATGGGGTCTGGCAGCAATTTGATTGAACACCCCTCATTTTGAGAAATTTGTAATTTGGCAGTAAGAATTCTTGCCTTAAAATTTGGCACAAACCCTCACAGTTTAATATTGCAAGATCTGGGAAACGTTGAAATGTGGCTGCTATTCTAATTGAACTTCAGGCTCTTTCGAATTGGGTTTTTTCCTGTTGGATTCAGAAACAAACGCCTCTCTTTAAAAAAGTTCACGAAGGTTTTTTTTTAAGCCACAAACTCAAGTAAGTTTACAAGCAGATGTACTGCTGTAATAAACCCTCATGATTTAAATCTTTGGGTACATACAGGATAAAAAAACACAACCATAACTTGAAAAACCCCGATTTCCTTCTGCTGTAGCCCTTTAAAAACTACCCACAATTAGTATTTTTAATTTCCTATGAGTCAGAGCAGAGCAACGTGGTGCTGCGCTTGGTTTTATCAACCGACTGCTTTCCCCCACGATTATCCACCGTTGTTTTAAAGTAAAAGGAAGGTCACTAGATTGTAGTGAAACGTGACTAATACGGGCTGGAACCAAGTTGGTCCAACGGGTTTCTCTTAAGAAACTGTAAGTTTTCTGATAGGAAACTGGTCAGTTCTCATACGTCTCGGCTCCGGTTCCCACGGCCACAGTGGCTGCGACGCCCTCGACGTCCATTGCGAGGCGCGGGATGCAGCGGGCGGCAGGGGGCAGCAGTAGGAACCCGTTGTTCTCGACGCGGGGGGTGGGGCGGAAAAGCCGCCCCCCTCCCCGCTTCCGCCCCTCCCCCGCTCGCGGCTTCTCTCCCCTCCCCGCCGCGAAGAGGGCGGGGGCGCGGTGCCCTCCCCTGGGACAGGGGGCGTGAGCGTCCTCTCCGCTCCCCTCCCCCCGGCCGGGCTCTCCTGGCTCCGGGAGGCGGGAGTTTCCAGGAAGATCTTAGAGCGCGGCCGCACCACCGAGCGCACGGAGACATTAAGTAGTCCCTTAGAGCACGCTTATTAGAATTCTAGCGGCCGGGTGCCGTCCAAGTTGGAACCCCGAAGAAACAGGGAATGCCGGCCAGGCCCGAGGGCGCTCAAGGAAGGAGGTCCGAACTCCCACTTTCCATTCTTGGTGAAGGATGTGTGGGAGTAGGCGGAACGAGTTCCGGCGGAGAGCTTAGGCGCGACGGGTGGAGTGAAGCGCCGCGCGGTCGAAGCGCTTACAGAGTTAAAGTGGGCGGGAAAACCCGGAGCGGACTCGCCCCGACACGCCCAGGACCTCCCGCCCCACTCTTCGTGGGGGAGGGGAACGAAGAGAGCAAGAGAGAAAAATGGGTCCCCTTCTCCCGTTTTTTCCATCCCCACTGAAGAAACATGTGGCGACCCGCCACTTCAAGGGACGCGCTGCAGGACTTTTCGAACCCTGCAGGGCAAGGAGGAACCGCATGGTTCCTGCATTTCAGCGTCCGCACCGTCGGCGCTGGGCGCGCGGTCAGGAACCCAGGCCTGCGCGCTGAAGCCGCTGGGCGCGCGCATGCGTTTGGTGGTCGCGCGCTTCCCGCCCCTTTCCTAATCGCGTTCGCTTTCCCCTTCCCCCCACGTTCCTCAGCCGCCACCTCAGAGGCTCCCCCTCACTCAGCCCTGCCTTTTTGGCGGAGGTAACCGTTGCTGCCCGTGTGCCGACTAACCCCTTCACCCAGCTTCGCCCCTCCTCTCCTGCGCTCTTAGCTCCGCAGCTAGGACTTGGCTTTCACATTCCCGCCTCCGCCTTCAGTCTCTCCTCCTAACCCTTAAAGCGCTTCCTGCGAACTGCCCTGTTCTTGCTCCTCTCCCTGTGCCGCCTCCTCCTTACCCTAACTGGATGGCTGCTTTCACGTTGGCGGGGCCCCGGGTAATAATCCTGTATTCCTCGCTCAGAGTAGCACTCGCCCACTCCATTTTACGAGCGGGGAAATTGAGGTGCAGAACTCTGACAGGGTCCCCGAAAGTCTCCTCGAGTTGTTCCCAAAGTCAAGAGCCTTAACTGACACTGGAAGGATTCACCCTCGACTTCCTACAATTTAAGCACCCTGGGAAAACCAGCCCCCAAATCTTTCCTCTGGGGACCCTCAATCCTTCAGGCATCCCACACCAGCCCAGTTAGCAAAGCCATAGAAACAATTTGCTCCAAACTGTGTAGGGATTACTACATTAGAGGAGCCCATTCGAGATCTTAGCGTCCAAATACAAGCTTTTAAAGGTGTTGCAGTTTGTTCAACGTCAGGTCGTTTTTCAATCTGAATTTGAAATTCTCATATCCCCACTCCCACTCCACCTTCCCCATCCAGTATCATTCTTTGGGATTTGAAAATATTTGCACAAAATTTGACTCTTCATTTTTTGTGTGTGTCATTTTATTTTAAAAGATAACGTTTTCTTTTTTATTATTGTGGTTGATACTGTTATCTGGACTCATCCCCTTCTCCCCTGCCCCCCAATCCCCAAGCTCAGTTTTTCCCTGAGCTTTAGCTTTGATTAAAGTTTCCTGAAATCAATGAGAAGGTTGAAGCACTGCCTCTGTAAACCTTTTGTACACCACACTCTTAAAAGCTGTAACAAGAAATTCAATGAAACAGGAGACGTAATTTTATTAATATTTATAGTCACTTATTTAAGATTTAAATGTTTTGGGGTCTCATTACAACATTCCACGCATTGTGAATGTGGATCTGTTTTTGTTCAGTTTTGTTTTATTTTGTTTTAAATGATGGTCTTATGATGATTTTTCTATATTGCGAGTATTCCTCAATCATTTATTGGTCTATCTTTTAAGCATACTAATGGTCTGAAGAATTAATCTAGATCTGTTACAAGATCGTTTTTTGTTAAGTGGAGTTAGTTTTTTGTTAAGTGGAGTGAGAGTGTTGCATGCTAACATTTCCTGAACAGTTGTTCAGTAAATGAATGCTTTCTTATGTGTACGGCACTATATTAGGCCTTTCGTGGAATATGAAGTTGGACAGGACAGGGCCATTCTTAAGAAGCAATGTATAATAGGAGAGATAAAACTCCTCACTTTTCATCATGGTCTCAAATCAGTAAAATTTCATTATTATTTCTAGATTATTTCATTATTTTATCATTTAAATATTAATTTGAGGTTTCCAAAATGTTTTTTCCCCTTGTTCACGTGCAGTTCTCAGGTTCTGAATATGCAGATCAAAAGAAGGGAATAGAACAGTGAATAACAAAGCAGCACTGAAATAGAAAGAAGTGAGCAGTTATTTAACAGGCATATGAAGAATGATGACACCAATCCAATATTGAAAAATCAGATTGTAGGAATAGCAGGAAAGAAATTTAAGTGTAAGGATTGCCAGTTCTCCAGTTCAGTATTTCTTAATTACTGAAGAAAGGTGGGAAAGTCTTGGGAATTACTGTTGTTTAGCTTTGCATGTGTGTTCAGATAGTTTTTAACTCAGGGAGGATGAAAAAGCCTTGCATTTAAGCACTTGCCAACAGACATAGATTTGGTAAGGAGTTTTAAGAAAGACCAGTAGTAGAGAAGTAAAATCTAGTTTGCAGTTGAATTTAAACTTCCTACATTAGAAGGAGGGGAGAATCCTTTGATTTAGACTAGAAAGACACAAAACTCTTACCTACTCCCATCTCAAAGAAAATCCCTTCACAGTCAAGAGTTTGTATGTAAAACTTAACTCTAAATACATTTTAGCCAAATTAGAAAGCATTGCATTTAACTGTTTCATTCCTTATTCGCTTTAGTTTCATTCAGCTCTTCTAAATATTTCTGCTGGGCTCCTGCTTCTGCCTCCAGAGTTGACTGCAACTTCAACCTCACTGCTATATCCTGGTCCGCAAACTGATGCCTCTCATGAGGTGCATGCTATGAAATAATGTACCTAGGTTTTTAGTTCAATTCTATTTTCCTACATTTAATTTCAAAGTTAAATGGGAAGAACCCCAAGAACATTGTCTTTCCTAAATAAGATGGAAAAATTACGTGCAAAACTGTATTACTTCTTATTAAATCTAGGGATAATTTTCAGAACTCTTGTATGTAACTGTACTCATATTCATAACCTGCACAGTGCCCCATAGACATTAAAGTCAAGATGCTATGGTTTATGTTTCACTGAACTGGGAGAACACTGACATTTTCTGATTTCTTGAGGGAATATCACATTGTACACTAAGACCTATAGAAAAATTAACAAAAGTTGTCAGCTTTATCATGATGATATTCAGGCCGTTCTGTTTTTCCTTTATTTCCATGATTTATGTCATAGAGCAGATGCCTATTTTTGGTCTTTCATCCAAGCTGGAATTCCTAAGGCTTCTATTTCTTCAGTCCTTTTAGAAGCCATAGTCTGACTAGATGCCTGTTAAGCCTTTGCATCGCTGAACCTTTTAAAGAAGACTTTTCTGGTCACTAACTCGGACTCCATTCTTGTGGGATCCTGGCCAAGTCGTTCCCCTTATCTGGGCTTCTCTTTACCCTCCTTGGATCTTGTAAGACCCACAACCATCTTCAGACCCTTGAAGCCTTTCCAAGCATGAGTACTGTTTCTTTACCTTAGTGCTACAAACCCTGGACTCTTAAAACAATTTCTGCTTTTACTAAAATCTGGTTGCTTTTGAATCTTGTTTAAAAAGATTGATGAGAGATCTTTTACATTGGGGGATTAAAATCTGGGCTTGAAAATAATATGATATTAAGGTAGGGCCTTAAAAAGGTAAGGGGTACAAAGAAACTAGATCAGAGGTTCTTTGGTTCCATGAATGTGGGTGGGGAAAAAAATACATCTTTATTTTCATTAACTTGTAATTGAAATTTAGCATTTCCTTTTCGTATGAATGTAGGCAACAAAACCACAGCAGTGGTAGCAGTACTTGTGACTTGGTCACCAATCGAAATCGCGGATAATTTCATATCATGTCACAGTTGCACATATACTGATATGTTTGCAATCATTACCATTAAATCTTGTTTAATGTGTTAATACAGAAGTACATTTGGTACTGAATCATAAATTTTGAATATTTTGGTAACTTTCAGTATAATTGATTTCCTTTGCAAACCTATGTAATAACTTATGTAATTACTTTATGCATTTAAAAACATTTTTCTGAGATGAGGTCTATAGGCTTCTCCATATTGCCAAAGGGGTTCATAGTACAAAAAAGGTTAAGAAATTCTGCATTAATCAAAATAAATAATAGTAGTAATAGACTGTAACCCAATGAATAAAATAAAAATCCATGTGTCCATGCTGATATAAATAAGTAAATGAATAATTATGTAAATGTAGGAAAAGAGAAATCTTTTTTTTATAGTAGAATGACAATAGATATAGATTAAATGATGGAGTAATAAACTCATTTATGGATGCTTAAACCAATGAGTGAAAGTTTGATGAGGAGCAGGACATTTACATGGTCTCATAGTATCTTCCGATAATTTACTTAATAGTTACAAAGGGAAAATAGTGGAGAAACCTCGTGAATACCACTTGAACCAAGTCATTAAATGTAACATCACCAATACTGGACATACTGACTTCATGTGCTTCCTAATAAGCACTGAGAACATAACATTGCTTCAGTGGTAATCCTGCCAAAAATGCACATGCCAAATCTAATCAAGAGGAAATAAATGTCAGACAAATCCAAATTGAGGACTATTTTATAAAATAACTGGCCTGTACTCTTCAAAACTGTCAGAATCAGGAAACAGAAAGAAAGGTGGAGAATGTTCAAACACATGTCCATACCTACGGAAAAAAAAAAGGCAAAAATAAAGAAAAATAAATAATTAAAAAAAAAAAAGTTAGAGAAATTGGTCCAGATTAAAGGAGACAAAAGAAACATAACTGGTAAATGCAGTGTGTGATCCTGGATTTGATCTTGGACTAGGGGGAAAGATAGCCGTAAATAACATTTTTACGACAACTGACAAAATTTCATATGGACTATAAATGAGATAATAGTTCTGTATAAATGTTAAATGTCCTAATTTTTTTATCTATGCTGTGCCTACAGAAGAGAATGGCCTTGTTTTTAGGAAATACACACTGAAGGATTTAGGTGTATAAAAGTACAGTGTCTCTTAACTTACTCTCAAATGGTTCAGAAAAAAATATGCATAACCACCTATATAAAGAGAGAATAATAAACAAATGGAGCAAAATGTAATTAATTTGGGTATAGGATATATGAGAGTTCCTTGTACAGTCTTGAGACTTTTCAGTGAGTTTAAAATTATATATAAAGAACTACTGCTTTAGATCATTTATTCTACCCTCTCATTTTGAAGAGGTGAAAATTCAAATTTGGGAAGGTAAAGATGTGCTCAATGTCACCCAACAAGTTAGCGGCAGAGTTAGGGCCAAAACCCAGATCTCGAGATGCTGGTCTTCTTTTTACAATACCAACTGAATCTTTTGGTGTTTGTGTTCGGATGGCAAAGGTTGAGCCACCCCTTTCAACTTCTCTTTTTTAGTTCCCTAGAGCTAGTTCCTCTACTAGAGAACCAGAGCAACATAACTAAATGCTTCTTTCAGTTCCTTCATGATTAGGGAAGGATAGATTTGAAGTTTTTGAGCCATTTGGTTGGAATATTCCATTCCCCTTCTAGTTCAGCATCTTTCTTATTGCCATCCGTTTCCTGCACATGGTTGGCTTCTTTCTGTTATACCCCCTGTCCCATAGAATAATGGTATATTATTGTTTAAACTTATTTCCATGGGCTATTCCATTTCAAGCCCTCTTCAATATTATCTACTCTCAAGAAAATTGTATGGTTTTGATTTCTGTGATTTCATGACTGAGTTTCCATAATTGCTAGAAAATTAAGGCATAATATACCAAAAAAAGGGAATATAGCATCGCAGAAATTATAGTCTTTAAATAAGAGGATTAATCTAACCACAATAATAGAGGGTAGGGGCCACTTTATAGTTATACTAGTTGCTGAGTATATCAGCTTCTATCAAAAAATTAAGAAATCAAATCTATCTTTTCTCACATAAATCAATGTAAATAAGTCACTAATTGCTAATTGTTATCACTGTGAGGACTCCTTGTCTCCGATGAGGTAATGTAAAATATTAAGTTGAAAAATGAAATTGCCATTTTTTAACAATTTAATATCAACAATTTCATATGGTTCAACCTGAAAGCAGTAAGCATATCATTAGATAGAGACATATTTTCTCTTATCTTACATCATTGGTAGGAACAATGGAGATAGTTCATGTGGCATCTGCTCTTTTTTTTTAAAGCAATTTTATTGAGATATATTCCAATACCAGATAATCATCCAGAGTGTACATTCAGTGGTTCCACGGTATCATCATATAGTTGTGCATTCATTACCACAATCAGGCATCTGCTCTTGCTCCTCAGTTTTCTTTCCTACTCTAGTTGTTCCTCTATCCTTCTGGCATTCTCTCTGAGATTCTTATTCAGCTTCAGATTCCTCCAAATTTCCATCTTGGCTTATATTAGCTTCCGCCACCTTGGAGCCTTCCATGGATTCGTAGAAAGTTAGAGATGGAGTATCAGAGGCAATTTGTTCATTCTCCTTATACATCAGATGATCAAACAGAGGCTTAGAGAGGTTGAATGACCTACCTAGGATCATAAAGTTGGCACCTACGATGAGGCAAGAATGCAGTATCTTGACTCCCAGTCCAGTGGTTTTCCTATTTTAGCACCCACGTTCTATCTAGACCTTACATTTTCCATAACCCAATTACATGGACTTGTGTCTATCTGTCAATCTTTCTCTATCTTTCTTTCTCTTGCCCTTTTCCTCCACTTTTTTCTTAGCTCTCAATTCTTGCCATTTATCGGGATCTTCCCTGTTTCCTCAGTCTTGCCTTCTTCCCATTCAAGAGCAGCCTTAGCATATTATCTTTCTTTTTCCATCTTTGCCACTGGTGAAACATGAAGAAGTAATTGTATTCTAGGACTTTTACTTCCTGGAGTGATTCCACAGGGAAGTAGCTGGGATAATTTTATTTTTAAGATAATGAAAGATACCCTTGTATATTTGTGTACTGCATATTATCTTATATTTACAGAATATTTTAAAAATAACTTAAGAAAAAATGGTAGTTGATATTATCTGTCTCTACAACGAAAACTTCCATAGCTTAATGGAAGCAATTGAAAGGAATCATTATTATTATTATTTTAATGAATGAATGCTCTTTAGTTAAGCCCAAAGGAATAGAGCCTTAAATCACCTTTTGATTCTACTGCTGTATCTTTATTTCCTAAAATATGAAATTGTGTATTTGGAAATTGTTTCTTTGGAAAGGGAATCATGTAGACAGTTCAGGGGAGAAGACATCAAGAAATGTCAGCAGGAGGAAAGTGAAAGATTTTAGAGTAATGACCGAGTCTTTGAGTTCTAAGAATATTATAACAAGTTTTAAAGGACAGGTCAGAGGCAATCGCTTTCTTACAGTATATTTTTAAGACAGTTCAGCTAGAGACTTAGCCACTAAATAGCAAAATTTGGAAGATAATGTTTGGTGATTTTGTACTTTGAGGAGTATCTCAAGTTTTCTCTCTCTAAGGACTTAGTTGTTGATAAGAAGTTCCTTATAAAAACCTCATTTGTCAATATTTGCATCTTCGCAGCCCAGGAATTTGGTTTTGTGTGCTTTGCCTGCTTTGGAACATCTTGGCTTTCTAAGAGTAGGTGTGTGGTATGCAAGATACTATTTCAGCCTGGAGTTTGGATAAACACTGACTGATGGGTGTAAGAAGTCAATGGAGGCTTACTCTTAAAGAAAAAGGTCAGTGTGTTTATTTTCTTCCTTCTGCCATGTAGCTTTTCTGAAAATAGTCTTGGGGTTTTTTGTTGTTGGATAATCTTTTCCTCCCCACCATCTTTTTTATGTGCAAACTAAGCCTTTGTTGCCGGCAATTTATGGTAAAGTTGCACAATTTTCTTTGGGGAATAAAAGATGGATATGTGTGTATCTCTGGTCGTTTCAAGCTTTAATCACTCTCTTATTCATAGACCTCATTTGGAAAAAGTAGAGGAGAAAGACCTTGTCATCTGAAGTAAATGGAGCTATCATCAATAATTGTAAATGGGTTTTAAAGATGTAATGATTTTGTCTTAATAAAGTAACAACCCTTAATTCTGTAATTTTTATCACCTAAGAATTTGCAGAGCTCTCCAACTATCAAATGTTCTTATTAGATAGCCAAAGCTGAAAAGATGTAGTATTTCTTTCACTGTAGATTTACAATTATACAGTGACACTGAAATGTGACAAATGTAGTACCAGGTGCCTTGTAAAATATAAAGGGATCAGTTGCTCATTACACATGCCTTTATTTCCCTGTAAATACTGTGGGGAGTACATTTTAAACATTTTTACTTTAACTTATCAATAGTTATTATATTTTATTTATTGAATTTTTTCTAGGATGCAAGAAAAATAGTCTTAATGATTAACTTTAAAGGGCGATTCACTGTTGATGACAACCCTTTCAGTTTTCTTCTTGACTGAAGAGTTTAGCTGATGAATTTGACTCAGTCAAGAAGCTACCTAGATCCATTTTGCTCATTCAAGATCTGCCAGTCTGTCAAAATTTGTCTCATATTTCCCTCTCTCCATGAAAACTTCCTAATAAATTGGACCAGATGATCTTGCACTTCCCTTCTAGCCATCTATTAACATTATCCATACCAATGTTTCCTGAGCCAGCTGGATTCTGTGGAATATTACTAGGTGATCAGAGAGAAATTAATTTAACAAACACTGTATATTATATGCTTCTCTTGGATTTATTTATAATTCATATTAGTATACTAAAGACTTTGAGGTCTGCAGTAAAAGAAATCTTGCTTACTTTTGTTTAGCCCATTATACTTCATAAATACTTCCTAAATTACAAGTTGTAATTCAAATGTCACTTTCCACATGAAGCTGTTCATGACTCCCACAGGCAGAATCCAGTGTGTCCACTGCTGAATTCCCATAGCTCAGAGCTGCATTGTAAAGTGCTATAAAAATGTTAGTTGCTGTTAAAATTATAGTGTGACCTTTCATTTGCAAGCAACAGAAAACTCATCTCAAAGTGGCTTTAAAAATTAAGGAAATTTACTAGCTCATCTATTGAAAACTTAGGCAAAGCTTGGTCTTCAGTGTTGAGGCTCAATGATGTCATCAAAGCCCTGGTTTCTTTCCATTTCTCCTTCTAAAATATTTGTTTTTCCTAAGGGTTGCATCTTCATGATCTCAAGATGGCGGCAGCATCTTCTAGGAGGGCTAGATGGGCTTCCTTTGACTCCAGTAGGAACTGAACAACTCTTGGGTAAGCTACTTCAGAAAAACAAGGAAACATATTATTTCCCAGAAGCCCTAAAAAAGGCCTTTTCATATCTCGTTGGCCTGAATCGGGTCAGCTGCCCATCACTGAACTAAATCAATGTCCATGGAGATGGGATGTGCTGATTGGCTTAAGCCGGTTAGGGTCTACACCTGGATATGGAGGATGGAGTCAGCTTCCTTGAAAACTTCTTTATGTGGTTACACATAAGAGAATAGGGTACTGCTCCCAAGATGCAGGAGGAATAGATTCTGAGCAGCCAAAATCAACAAAGATCCATTACATGATCTTATCAACTTCCATTACTTCTGTATTAACAAATATACATTATTCACACAAAAACTTGTACACAAATGTTCATAATGTCAATATTAAAATAGCTAAAAAATGGAAACAATACCATCAATTGATGAATTGGGTACACAAAATGTGGTATGTTCATGCAATGGTATATTATTCAGTCATGAAACAGAATGAAGTACTGATATATTCTATAACATTGGTGAAACTTAAAACATTATGCTAAGCAAAAGAAGCCAGTCAAAAAAGACCAAATATTGTATAATTCCATTTTTATTAAATGTCCAGAATAGGCAAATCTATAGAGACAGAAAGTAGATGAATGGTTATGAGGCTGTTACAAAGGAGGAATGAGGAGTGACTGCTAATGTGTCCAGGTTTCTTTTTGGGGTGAGGAAAATGTTCTGGAATTAGATAGTGGTGATGTTTGCACAACTTTGTGAGTGTACTAAAAACCACTGAATTTTACACTTCAAAATGGTGAATTTTATAGTATGTAAATTGTATTTCAAAGATATATATATACACACACATATATATATATATACACACATATATATATACACATACACACACACACACACACACACACCTCTTGAAGTTAGGTGGTATCTTATTTTCACCCTTACATTTTCAAACCTCTCCTCAGTGCCTTACACATTAGCAGGTGCTCTAAAAATATTTTAATAAATAAGTGGAAAATTAAACTGAACTATATGATTATGCTTTTATCGTTAGGATCCAGAAAGACAGTTATCTAGTTCTCTCCTTAAATTAACAATGCATTTGAATACAGACCAGCATCTTTGCCACTAGAAACCTAAATTATATCCAAAGGTTGTTTTTTACTTTGGTTGGTTTATTTTATGATTTGTCACTTGAATGGATACTGTTTGGTCATATACCACTATAAAACTGAACTGGTCAGCCATGTTTGTTTTTTTTCCATAGTGTTTATTTTACTTGTAAAAATTGCTTTTATTTAATTTTCAACTTTGGGAGCAAAGAGTTTAAATAGAGCCCCAAATTTGTTTTTTTCTGATTACTGCCTATAATATTAACATTATTTTAAAAACTATTTCCTTGGTGAGTTACACAACATGGTCAAGATACTTAATGTCACCGAATTGTACACTTAAAAATGGTTAAAATGACTTTTATGTTATGTATATTTTACCACAATTAAAAAAAATTACTACCTTATGTTTGTGCTTCCTCCCCAGAGAGTTTTAATCATATTAGCACCATTCTAGTTATTGTCTCTGTGCTTAGCTCCATAAAAGGCAGGATGTGGAGGAACCTGTAGGTGCAGGTGGAATTACTGGTGATGCAAATGAGCATGAGTCTGAAGAAGGGGAAGACTAAATATAAATTTATCTGCTAAGTTCTTTCTGGCTTTATGTAAACTTGCCAACTCTTCCTTCTTCTTGCCACCCCAGTTTACAAATAAGGTATGGAGCTCTACAACTCAGAAACATTAGATACTTTTCATAGCCCTTCCTTCTTGAGGGTTGGGCTGGCTATAAGGCACAGATCCTAATGGTTTTGGCTTGTTCTGAGATTTCCAAGAAGCTCTCTGAAATAACTGTCCTTCTCAATCATGAATGCTGGCTTCAAGAGCTGACAGATGGAGTGTGACCAGTAGTTCTTTTATTATTATTATTATTTAAACAGGAATCCTCTTTTCCTCTTTTTTCCAAATTTTAAATTTTGATAAATTTTAATTACATAAAAATTGAAAGTATGGTTCAACAGCCACCCCATATTCTTTTCACCTAAATTTACCAATTGTTAATATTAACATTTTGCTTTATTAACTGTATATATGTGTATGTGTATATACATATTATTTTAATATTTATTAATATTTTAAGTATTTTTTTATGATCCTTTTGAAAGTTGCAAGTTACAGACATCATGGCACTTTCAATTGCTTGAGAAACTACATTCTCTTACTGTATTAGTTTCCTGAGGCTGCTGTAACAAATTACCATAAACTTGGTGACTTTAAACACAAGAAATTTATTCTCTCTTGGTTCTGGAGACCAGAGTCCAAAATCAAAGTGACATTAGGGCTGCACTCCCTCTGGAGGCTCTAGGGGAGAATATGTTATTTGCTTCTTCCAGTTTCTAGTGGTTGTCACCATTCTTTGACTTATGGCCATATCACTCCAATCTCTGCCTCTGTAGTCACATTGCATCCACCTTTGTCTCCTCTGTGTGCCTCATAAGGATATGTCATTAAGTTTAGCACCCACCTGAATAATCCAAGATGATATCCTCATCTCCATATCCTTAACTTAATTACATCTGCAACAACTTTTTTCCCAAATAAGTTAACATTCACAGGTTGTGAGAATTAGGAAGTGGACATATCCTTTTGGGGACCACTTTTCAACCCAATATACCTAGATAACCATAATACAATTGTCACTTTTAAGAAATTTAACATAGAAACAATTTTATTACCTAATCTATGATCCACATTTGAATTTTCCCAATTGTCCTCATAATTTACTTTGCAGCTTTGTTGTTTTGTTTGTTCAGGATTGCATTTTTGTCCTCAAGTCTCCCCAGTTTCCTTTATTCTAGAACAATTCCCCTGCCTTTTTTGTTTTTCATGACATTGCCAGTATAAGAGAGGTAAGGGCTCAATCTGGAATGATCTGATTATTTCTTTATGATTAGATTCAAATTAAACTTTTTGGGCAAAAATAGTATTTAGGTGGTCAATTGTTCTTTAAGAAATAGTGTTCTTAGAGGGTGATCAGCCACATGCTCCATCCCTGATATCCCTCCTAATTTTTCCCTGCTTGCCATTTGTTCATCCACCTAATATTTACCAAAGAGGCCCTTAAAAATGTATTGATCAGGGAAAAATGGTGGAGTAGGAAGCTCCAAGAATGAGTCCCTCCACCAAAACATCTGTTAAACTGTCAGGAACTGTCTGAATCAACTATTTTGGCTCTGGAGTCATTGGCACACTATGCAGGATCCAGGGAAGAGCTGGAGGAAGAGGCTGCTAAATTGTGGCAAATATGTTAAATTTCACCCTCCATGCAGTGGCTACTATCCCCCATTCCCCAGTTGTGTGGCAGGCAGCCATGGGGTCTGCAGCCTGGGCTCCTACTACAGCTTGCTGGTGCCAGGGTGAGCAATAAGGGCCTAGTCCTCCAAAATCTGGGTGTGTGTAGTCTTATTGCCAATCACTGCTTATGATCATTGTTTAACTCCCCCTCAGGGGAAAGAGGCAGAAAAGTCTTAAAGAGGCAGTACCTTTAATTCCCTTTGAGAGCAAAAATAGTTTTAAAAAGTCACAAACTGATGGCTCCAACCCTCAACAATGAATTCCAAGCAGGCTGAACTCAAAGACATATTGACCAAGACACATTTTAATGAAATTGTCAAAATCCAAACACAAAGATAGGATTTTTTTTTTTTCTTTTTTTCTTTTTCAAGGTTAGGTTTAGGATTAGGTTTACAGTTATAGTGAGGGTTAGGGTGAGGTTTAGGGTTAGGGTTAGGGTTAAGTTTAGTGGTAGGTTTAGGATTAAGTTTTTAAAGATAGGATTTTGAAAGCAGCAAGAAAGAAGCAATTTGTCACATACAAGGGATCCCCATTAAGATTGAAGACCGAGGCCAGAAGGGAGAGTAATGTCATATTTAAAGTCCTTAAAGAAAATAGCTGTCAACCAAGAATTCTATATTTGGCAAAGTTATTTTTCAAAAATGAATTAGAAATTAAGACATTTACAGATAAACAAAAGCTGCAAGAGTTCATTACCAGAAGACCTTCCTACAAGAAATGGTAAAGGGAGTCCTTCAGACCAAAATAAAAGGACACTAGACAGTAACTCAAAGCCATAATAAGAAATAAAGGACATTGGTAAGGCAAGTCCATAAGTAAATATAAAATCCTGTATTACAGTACATTTGGTTTGTAACTGTCTCCTCCTCCATATGACTTAACAGGCAAATGAGTAGAATAACCCATGTTAATGAGCATACACTGTATAAAGATGTAACCTGAGAAAATAACAATATAAAGAGGGAAGGACAGAGATATTCATGAGTTAAGAGTTTATATACTACTGAAACTAGGTTGATAGTAGTCAAACTAGGTAGTTTTTAGTTTAAGATGTTAATTGTAATTACAAAGGTAACTACTAAGAAAATAACTTTTAAACTATAGAGAAAAGGAAAGAAGAAGGGAATCAAAATGGTACACTACAAAAAAGCAACTAAATACAAAAAAAGCAGTAATGGGTGATTGAAGAACAAAAAACATACAAGATATACATGAATACAAATAGCTAAGTAACATTTATTACCCTAAATGCCAATGGATTAGACTCCCCTATTAAAAGATATTGATTGGCAAATTGGATGAAAACACATGATCCATCTGTATGTTGTCTACAAATGACTCATTTTAAGTACAAAGACAAAAAGAAGTTGAAAATAAAAGAGTGGTAAAAGATATTCCATGCAAGCAGTAATCAAAAGAGAGACGGAGTAGCTATATTATTGTCAGATAAAATAGAGTTTAAGTCAAAGAAGATTATAAGAGACAAAGAAAGATACTATATATGATAAAAGGTTCAATCCAGCAATATGATCTAACAATTTTAAATATATATGCACATCACTACAGAGCCCTAAAATACACGAAGCAGAAACAGACAGAAATGAAAGGAGCAATATATAGTTCTACAATAATAGTTGGAGACTTCAATGCACCACTTTCAATGATTGATAGAACATCTAAACAAAGAACAATAGGAAATAGAGTGAAATCATGCAATATGTCCTTTTGTTCCTCATTTATTTCATGCAGCAAGTTGTCTTCAAGGTTCATCCATGTTGTCTCATGAATCAGAACTTAGACCTTACACCAAAAGCATGAGGAACAAAAGAGGAAATAGATAAACAAGACATCATTAAAATTAAAAATGTTTGTGCATCAAAGGGCTTCCCCTTTGGTTAGGGTTATGGTTAGGGTTATGGTGTACATTGCGTTTTTTAGATGCAATGCTATTGCATACTTAATAGACTACATTGTACTATAAACGTAAATTTTATATACTGGGAAACCAAAAAATTCATGTTACTTTATTGCAATATTTACTTTATTGTGGTGGTGTAGACCCAAACCCACAATATCTCCAAGGTATGCTTGAATATAGAACACTCCATCCAGCAACAATAGAATACACATTCTTTTTAAGTACTCATGGAACGTTTTCTAGGATATACCATATGTTATGCCACAAATCAAATCTTAATAAATTTTAAAATATTAAACTTATACAGAGTATCTTCTCAAACAACAATGGAATAAAGCTAACGGAGGGAAAACTGACAAATATGTGGAAATGAAACGACACACTATTAAACAACCAATGGGTCAAAGAAGAAATCATAAGGGAAATTAGATAATATCTGAGATGAATGAAAATGAAAACACTACATACCAAAACTTATGGAATGCAGTGAAGGCCATGCTCAGAGGGAAATGTATAGCTCTAAATGCCTACATTAAAAAAGAAAGATCACAAATAAATAACCTAACTTCACACATAAAGAAACTAAAACAAGAAGAGCAAATAAAACCCAGAGTCAGTAGAGGGAGGAGGGAAGGACAGAAGGAAGGAAGGAAGGAAAGAAATAATAAAGATTAAAGCAGAGATAAATGAAATACAGAATAGAAAGACAATAGACAGTATCAACAAAACCAAAAGTTAATTTTTTTAAATGATAAAAAATTAACAAATTTTTAGCTAGAATGACAAAGAAAAAGGAGAGAGGACACAACTAAAATCAGAAATGGAAGTGGGGACATTACTATTGACCTTATAGAAATAAAAAGGATTATAAGAGGGTACCATAAGCAATAATATGCAAGCAAATTAGAAAGCCTTATGAAATGGACAAATTTCTTTAAAAATGCAAATTTATCTAATCAAGAAGAAATAGAAAATCTCAACAGACCTATAGTAAGTTAAGAGATTGAATCTGTAATTAAAAACCTCCCAACAAGGTAGAGTCCAGGACTGGATGGTTTCACTGCTGAGTTCTACCAAACTTTTAAAGAAGATTTAACACCAAGCTTTCTCAAATTCTTCCAGAAATTAGGAAAGAAGGGATTACTTCCTAACTTATTCTATGAGGCCAGCATTATTCTGATACCAAAGTCAGATAAAGACAGTATAAAAACAGAAAATTACAGACCAGTATTCCTTATGAATATAGATGCAAAAATCCTCAACAAAATACTGGCAAACTGTGGTGGTTTGAAGCTGTTATGTACTCCAGAAAAGGCCATGGTTTTTTTTTGGTTTTTTGTTTGTTTGTTTGTTTTTAATAATCCTGACCTGCTATATCAGGACCTGTTAGCGATATTAACGTTGTAATAGAAATTGCTTGAATGGGTTTTTGCCAATGAGTATCATGATTGCCATTTATACATAAGGGACTAGTATGTTGAACAAAGAGTTTTTGCCTATGTTTCTTTTTTTTTATTCAATTTTATTGAGATCTATTCATATACCATACTTTCATCCAAAATGTACAATCAGTTGTTCACAGTACCATTATACAGTTGTGCATTCATCACCACAATTAATTTTTGAACATTTTTTTACCACAAAAAAAGACTAAGAATAAAATTTAAAGTAAAAAAGAACACCCAAAACATCCCATTTAATTTTTGTACCCAATTTTCTATTCATCTGTCCGTATGCTGGATAAAGAGAGTGTGAGCCACAAGATTTTTGCAATCAAATGGTCACACAGTATAAGCTATACAGTTATACAATCATCTTCAAGAATCAAGACTACTGGGTAGCAGTTCAACAGCTTCAGATATTTCCTTCTAACTAATCCAATACACTAAAAACTAAAAAGGGATATCTATATGATGCATAAGAATAACCTCCAGAATGTCCTCTGAACTCCATTTGAAATCTCTTAGCTACAGTAACTTTATTTCTCATTTCTCTTTCTCTTTTTGGTCAAGAAGTTTTCTCAATCCCTTTATTCTGGGTTCAGGTTCATCCCCGGCAGTCCTGTTCCATGTTGCCAGGGAGATTTACACCCCTGGGAGTCATGTCCTACATTGGGAGAGAGGCCAGTTTCTTTTAATCCATTCCAGTGGGTGTAGACCTATTGTGGGTGGGACCTTTTGATTAGGTTATTTCAATAGAGATGTGACCCACCTCACTCAAGTTGGGTCTTTATCCTCTTACTGGAGTCCTTCATAAGAGGATAAAACACATACAGAAGTTAAGAGATGAAATTCAGAGAAACACTTAGAGATGCTGAGAGGAAGCCATTGAAGCCAGAAGGTGAAGCAATGAAACCTGGGAGAAAGGGACCAGCAGATGTTGCCATGCACCAGGCTATCTGACAGAGGAGCCAAAGGTTGCTGGTAACCAGTCTTCAGAGAAGGAATCATCCTGTTGATGCCTTAATTAGGACATTGCCATAGCCTTAGAACTGTAAATTTGTAAGCTAATAAGCCCCCATTGTAAAAGCCAACTGATCTCTGGTATATTGCGTTTTGTCAGCTTTAGCAAACCAAAACACAAACTTTGCCCAACAGTATATTAAAAAGATTATAACTATGATCAAGTGGTATTTATCCCAGGAATGCAAGGATGGTTCAACATAAGAAAATCAATCAATGTAGTACACCACATTAATGGAATAAAGGGAAAAAAACCCACATATGATCATTTCAGTTAATGCAGAAAAATCATTTCTCAAAATTTAAGATCCTTTCATGATAAAACTCCCATTAAACTAGGGGACTTTCTCAACATGATAAAGGGCATTTATGAAAAACAACGTTAATACAAATATCATACTCAATGGAGAAAGACTGAATGCTTTCCCCCCTAAATATCAGGAATAAGACAAGGATGCCTGCTATCATTACTGTTAAGCAAAATTGTACTGGAACTTCTAGCCAGAGCAATCAGGCAAGAGGAAGAAAAAAAAGGCATCCAAATTGGAAAGGAAGAAGTAAAATTATCACTATTTACAGTTGACATGATCCTATATATAGAAAACCCCAAAGAATCTATAAAAAAACTACTAGAACTAACAAGCAAATTCAGCAAAGTTGCAAGCTGTGAGATAAATGCAGAAGTCAGTTGGGTTTCTAGAAACCAGTAATAAAAAACCTGAAAAGGAAATCAAGAAAACAATTCTATTTACAATAGAATCTAAAAGAATAAAATACATAGGAATACACTTAATCAAGGAGGTGAGGACTTGTACACTAAAAACTACAAAACTTGCTGAAAGAAATTTTAAAAAAGACTGAAATGAATGGAAACATATCCTGTGTTCATAGACTGGAAGACTTCATATTGTTAAGATGTCAATACTGCCTGAAGTGATCTATAAATTCAATGCAATACCTATCGAAATTCCAGCACCCTTTTTTTTGTAGAAATGGAAAAGCTGATCCTAATTCATATGGAATTGCAGGGAGCTCCAAATAATCAAAACAACTTGAAAAAGAACAAAGTTGGGGGAATCACATTTACTGATTTCAAAACTTACTACAAAGCTACAGTAATTACAACAAGGAGGTACTGGCATAAGGATAGACACATAGACCAATGGAAATGAGTTGAGAGCTCAGAGATAAATCCACACATCTATGGTAACTTAATTTTTGAAAAGGGTGCCAAGTCCATTCAGTGGGGGAAATAATAGTCTCTTCAAGAAATGGTGCTGGGACAACTGGAAATCTCACCATATACAAAAATCAACTCAAAATGGATCAATGACCTAAATATAAGAGCTAATATTGTAAAACTCTTACAAGAAAATACAGGGAAATATCTTCAGGACTTTGTAGTTAGCAATGGATTTTTAGATTTTACACCAAAAACAAAGCAACAAAAGAAAAATAAATAAATTGGACTTCATCAAAATAAAAAACTTCTGTGCATCAAAGGACTTTATCAAGATAATGAAAAGACAACCTACAGAATGGGAGGAAATATTTGAAAACCATATCTCTTGTAAGGCTTTAATATCCAGACTATATAAAGAACTCCTACAACACTATAACAAAAAGACAGATGACTCAATTTTAAAAATGGGCAAAATATTTGAATAGATATTTCTCCAAAGAAGATGTACAAATGGCCATAAAGCACATGAGAAGATGCTCAGCATCACTAGCCGTTAGGGAAATGCAAATCAAAACCACAATGAGATACCATTTCACACCCACTGGAATGACTACTTAAAAAAAAAAACCAGAGAATTACAAGTGTTGGAGAGTTTATGGAGAAATAGGAGCATTGTTCATTGCTAGTGAGAATGTAGAATTGTGTCGCTGCTGTGGAAAATAGTTTAGCAGTTCCTCAGAAAGCTAAATATAGAACTACTGTATGACTCTGCAATCCCACCTCTAGGTACATACCCAAAAGAAGTGAAAGAAGGGACTCAAACAGATATATACACACTGATGTTCATAGGAGCATTATTCACAAATACTAAAAGATAAAAGCAATCCAAGTGTCCATGAACAGATGAATGGATAAACATAATGTGGGATAGTCATACAATGGAATATTATTCAGCCGCAGAAAGGAATGAAGTTCTGAAATATGTTACAACTTGGATGGACCTTAAAGATATCTTATGGAATGAACTAAGAGAGACCAAAAAAGGACAAATTTTCTATGATTTTTTCTTACGAAATATTTAGAATAAGCAAGTTCATAGAGACAGAAAGCAGAATTGTAGTTACCAGGAGTGGGTGGAGGGGGGAATGGAAAGTTATTGCTAAATTAGTATGAGTTTTTGTTTGTAATGATGAAAATTGTCTGGAAATAGTGGTGAAAGTTATACAGTATTGTCAATGGATTTAATGTGAAAGAATTGTCCACTTAAAGTGGTTAAAGTGATTTTTATGTTATGTATATTTTGCAACAACTAAAAATAAATAAATTATTTTAAAAAATTTATTGATCTACCTTCTCTTTTTTTTAGCCCTCCCTCATATATATTTTTTCTTCCTTTGTAGACAAAAATATAAATATTGGATTGAAGCAGGTGAGTTTCTTGAACATAATAGGCTGAAAATTCCTATGCAGACCTTGGAAAATTATATAAAAACGATTTGGATTTTCACAAATGGCTGTGGTGCGTAGGGGCCAAACTATTGAAAAGAAAGCCTTTTAAACAATCAAAGGAATGACTCAAAATATCAGTTTCCCACTCTTATTAAATAAGCATATTTTATGGGGAAAAAAAACTAGTAAATCCATTTTGTGATTTATTCTTTGGGTAAAAAAATATTTTTCTTTGGAGTCTTCTTTAGTTTTGGCAACTGATGCTACTTCAAAAACAGTGGATATCTTCACATTACAGTTGAAGCAATTACTAGATGGCTTTTTTTCTTTTCTTGAATTCTAGCAGCTTTGTACAACTGGTCACACTTCAATCTCTCTTTTTCTTTTTCCTGGATGAGCTGGTACTTTTACTGGTTTTCTGTTTTCTTCCTATTCTCTATTTCTTTGAGAAACATAGCTAAACAGATACTTTCTGTTTTCTCTTATCCTGGTGAAAGTTATTACTGTTGGTTGGCCTTTATCTGGCCACACTGCCTCCTAATGTTTCTCAAAAAGATCTTCTAAAGGTGGCTGCTTGATACAGACATTTTGCCATCTTTCCCCTGGTGTACAGCTGTTAGAACTGGTTGATAGGGGTACCTTTAGGGATGTTCTGAATTAGTTATTAATGTTAGTAATTGCTTTTATTACTTATTAAACTTGATATATGTTTGTCTCCGATTTTCCTAGAAGTTACAGAAGTGTATAGATATAAAATTGTGTGTTTCCTCTGCTGCACTTGATCAGTAGTGTGATCAGTGAATATATTTTGTATGGAAGAAGGAATGGAAAGTTAGGAGAGAGAAAGAAGATGTGGGAGAGAAAAATAGGAGTTGATGGAGAGGGAGGTAGGGAAAGTACAAGATAGCAATAAAGCCACTCAATAAGTTTGATGCTTTGTCTCCTAGGCATGAAAATAAAGAAAAGGAGTGAGAATCTGAGAGTACCAAATCTAGTAGAGTAAAAGTTAGGCCATCTCATGTAATATGATATTATTAGCTACTCTTTCTCAAACATATCTGTATCATTTATTCTTATAAGAGGAGAAGTTTTTTGAAAGTGTGAAGATTTAGTGAATGACATACCATTTAAGTTAGTCATTTTTTTGGAGTTGGAATTTCATAGAATCATGAAATGTAAGATCTGAGGAAACTTAGAAATGATTTGGTACAACTAAGCTAGTGTTCTTCCTTCTTATTCATTCATTTATTCAACAAATATTTGTTGAATGCTGGCTATGTATTTGGCACAATGTCAGGTCACATAGATGAAAATTAATTCCTATCCAGAAGGATGGAATAATTGCTATGAAAAGTTTTATGCAAGTTACAAAAGGTGTACAGAGGAAGGAATGTCTGGATTTTTTTTTTAGGAAGGCAGGGAAATCTTTCAAATGAGGTAGTAATACTTGAGCTAAGTCTTTAAAAAGGAATGGAAGTTTGTCTGGTGAATAAGATGGGAAGAAATTCTTGCTGAGGGTATAGCATGTGAGAAATCATAGGAACATGATATAGGAGGGTACGTTTACAGAACAACAAATAATTTGGTATTTTAGAGATGCCAAATCATTTCTCCTCACTTCTCCCTCTCAGGAATACACTCTTCCCAAAGCCAATATATATATAGAACATCCTATTTATTGAATGACCCTGCACCCCTGGCCACAGGTGTTAAGACCAGGAATGGTCTCTTGATTGGAGCTAATGAGATTTTCTCTTGAAAAAATAAACCTAGCCGACTTTCATTGTTGGTAATGGTAACTAAGTAATTCAAATCAGCCCTCCTACTGAAGATGGCTAAACAAGCTGAATGAGACATCAAAAGCATCCTCTAAAAGCATATTGTACTAATAAGTAAAAAGATAGAATGAAATTACTGGGTCAAGATTTTGAATAGGTAAGGAATTTGGAACTATTGTCCTGGTACTCTTGCTGCTTTTGTTTGGAGGCATTTGCTGATTCAGAAGAGGTGACTAGGAAACTAAGCTGCACTTTTGGCATCCTTGAGAGCCCTTGGGGACAAAAGGAGCTATGAAGCATAGGGAGACTGAACTAGCACCCTGTGGTCTCACCCAGGACTTTCAATTGCTGCACTGTAGGTTAAGTGATCACTAGAAAGTAAACTTACCCTTATACAGCTGCATTCTTACTTCAGATCATCTGTGTGGCTCAGAAAAATGTCAAGGCCTGATCTTGTATTAAATTGGCCCTAACTGCTTGTACAAAAGCAAATAAAACTACTCTTTGTAAGAGATAACATCATCCTAGGCCTCAAATTATTTATGTATATTTTTTTCAAATATGTCTACCACAAAGGTAACCAAGAACACAGAGAGATAAGGCACCATGGGTGAGAACCAGCAGAAATAACAGATACCGAAAACAGACCCACAGGGACTGAATAATGCAATGATTAGACACAGACTATTACAAAAAAACAAAAAACAAAAAACAAAACAAAACAAAAAAACCTCTTTGTACTGTGTTAAAGGACTTAAAAGCCAAACTTGAAAAAATTGGCAGAGCACTAGAAACTAAAATGTGGCATTAAAAAAAGCAACATAGCAGATTTGTAAAAGAACAAAATAGAAACTCTAGACTGAGTCAGACAGTGGTGAGCACTGAAAATTTTAAGATCAGAAAGTCTCAAGTCTGATGACCTTGTTGGTCCACCTCTAAGTGCAGGAAGAAACACAGAGAGAAACAGAGATGAGAAAGCATGTGACCCCCAGGGAAGAAATATGGAGAGTATTTTCCAGTTCAGCTTTTTTCCATTGGAGATGATGCCACAATAAATATCTTTGTGCACACATAGTTCTTCAGTTTTCAGGGTGATGGTTTGCCTTGTGACTCCAATTATCTGATGGATCTAGGAAAAGTTTTGAATTTCAGTTTTTAAGCTTTTTTTCTTGATGTGAGGATGGGAATGATGACTTCCAAGTTATTTACATGCCAGACTGGCTTTGAATACTGGTGTTTTTATTTCTATAGAAAAGAGTCCCAGGAGTGGAAGTGCTGCATTAAAGAGGACGTCTTAAAATTTAAAAGATACTGGTACATCATCTTCCCAAAAGGTCATAGCGAGTCTCACTTCCCCCAGCAATTTGTGAGTGTTCTCATTTCCCCACATTCTTTCCAATACTGGATGGTATCAATATTTTGAAATATTGCCAGTCTGAAGAGTAAAAATGGTGCCTTTAAATATCTATTTATATTTCTCTGACAGCTAGTGATGATCAAGCATCTTCTGTTTTTAGACATTTTGTATTTCTTTTATACTTGCCTGCTCTTATCCCATGCCATTTTTTTGTTTATCACTTTGTTATTAATTTATAGGAAATCTTTTTACATCAATGGTGTTAGCACTTTGTGAATATTTTCTTCCATTTAATTTAGTTTGTGGTGTCTTTTCTTTCCTTAAACTTTTATTTTTATAAATAAAATATTTTCAAACTTACAAATAGTAGCAAAAATAATGCAAAACCCATACAGAGGACTCCAACATATGCCCCCTTCCAGACACTCAGATCCACCAATTTTATCATGTTGCCACATTTTCTGTATCATTCTATCTATCCATCTATGAATCCACCTCTCTACTTATTTTCTAAACATTTGAGAGTAAGTTATATACATCATGTTCCTCAAACATGTAATATTTATGTGTACATTTTGTAAGAACAAGAATATTCACTTATGTAACTACCTTAAGTGCAGTTATCAAGTTCAAAAACTTTAACATTGATATAAAGCTTATAGTCTGTATTCCACCTTTTTCGTATGTCACAATAATGTCTTTTTGGGTCTTTTCTCCTCCATTATTAGATCCAGTACAGAATCATGCATTGAATTTAATTGTCATTAATTCTTTAGTTACTTTTTTTTTCATCATGGAAACATATATACAACATAAACTTTCCCATTTCAACCATTCCCAAGCATACCATTCAATGAGATTAATCACATTCACAGTGTTGTGCTACTATCACCACCATCCATTATCATAACTTTCTCATCACCCCAAACAGAAACCCTACAACCCTACACCCATGATGCATTAACTCCCACTCCCCCTACCCCTTACCCCTAGCAACTTGTACACAACTTTCTGTCTCCATACATTTGAATGGTCTAAATGGTCTAGCTATTTCATATAAGTGGAATCATACAATATCTGTCCCTTAGCAACTGGCTTATTTCATTTAACATGACGTCTTCAAGGTTCATCTATTTTGTGGCATGTATCAAAACTCTTTCCTTTTTAAGTTTGAGTAATATTCATTGTATGACTATACCAAATTTTGTTTATTCTTTCATCTGCTGATGGGCATTTGATTGCTTCCATCTCGTATTAGTCAGGGTTCTCAAGGAAAACAGAACTGACAGAAGATATGTGTAAGTTAAAAATTAAGAGATTTATTATAGGAATTGACTCATGTAACTGTGAGGATTGGTAAGTCCATATTCCATGGAACAGTCACAAGCTGGGAACGTCAATGAAGGTTTCAATGAATTCCCCAGGAGAAGGTGGCTACTGAAAGTAGAGATAGAAATTGTCCTTTCTGATTGCTGAGATCATCAGTTCTCACTTTAAGGCCTTCAAATGATTGAATGAGACTTCTCTCATTGCTGAAGGCAATTTCCTTTGTTGATTGTAGATGTAATCAGCCACAGATGCAGTCAAGTTACTGATAATTTAAATCCACAAAATAACCTCACAGTAACAGTCAAGCCAGTGCTTGCTTGACCAAATAACTGGACACCGTAACCTAGCCAAACTGACTCATGAACTTAGCCATCATATACCTTTGGTTATTGCAAATAACACTGCTACGAATGCTGGTGTACAAATATCTGAGTTCCTGCTTTCAACTCTTTTGGGTATAAACATAGAAGTGAGATTGCCAGGTCATATGGCAATTCTATCTTTAACATGATCAGGAACCACTAAAATCTTTTCCACAGCAGATACACCAATAATGTATGTGGGTTCCTATTTCTCCACATTATTGTCAGCACTTATCATTTTCCATTGTTGTTGTTTTTTAATACCATCTTAGTGGATTTGAAGTAGTATCTCATTGTGGTTTTGATTTGCATTTCCCTAATGGCTAATGATGTTGAGCATCTTTTCATGTGCTTATTGGCTATTTGTATATATTCTTTGGAAAAATGTCTATTTAAGTCCTTTGCTTATTTTTTAATTGGATTGTTTGTCTTTTTTTTTTGTTGAGTTGTAAGAGTTCTTTACATATTCTGAATATTAAAACCTATCAGATATATGGCTTCCAAATCTTTTCTCCTGTTCTGTTGGATGTCTTTTCACTTTCTTGATAATGTCCTTAGTTGTACAAAAGTTTTTAATTTTGTTGAGCTCCAATTTATTTGTTGTGTTGTTGTTGTTGCTCATGCTTTTGGTACAAAGTTTAAGACTCCATTATCTGTTACAAGGTCCTACAGATATCTCCCTATTTTCCTCTAGCAGTTTTATAGTTTTAGCTCTTATATTTAGGTCATTGATCTATTTTGAGTTAATTTGTGTATATGGTGTGAGATGGGGGTCCACTTTCATTCTTTTGCATATGGATATCCAGTTTTCACAGAATTCTTTGTTGAAGAGACTGTTCTTTCCCCATTGAATGGACTTGACTCACTTATCAAAAACACTGGCCATAGATGTGTAGTTTGTGGTGTATTTTGATGTCTAAAAATTTTGGAAAATGTTGCAAAGTTTCCATTACTTTTATCAGGTGAATTTAGTGTTGTGGGAGGTGGGGAAAGGAGTTCCAGAGAATAAGATGCTGGGCTGAAAACTAATAGGTGTTTAACATATTAAATTTTGTAAAGATGTTGCCTTTCCAGCAAAGAACTGTAAGGAAATGACAGAAAGTGCTGGATATGGGTGTATTTGCTACCTGAGACAGCGTACGTGTCACCATTCATTCGTTATTCCTCTAATCACTCATTTATTCATTCAACAAACATTTATTAATCAGCTATAATGTACCAAGGACCATATTATAAAGATAACAAAGATAACTAAGACATAGGTCCTGCTTTTGAGAGGCTCATGGTATATTTGGGGAGGTAGAAATGTTAAATTACCAGTTGTGTCAAAAAGATGAGTAACATATTAGAAAGATATTTTAAAGGTAAGACTGAAAAGACTTGCTGATGATTGGATATCGGTGTCAGGGAAAGAGGAATCAAAGATGATTCCTAAGTTCTGCACCTGAGAAACTGTTAATATCCAGAAGAGTCTTTCACTGAGCCAGAGAAGACTGAGGGAGACAGAGGTTTGAGGGAGAAAATTCAAGAGTTCTATTTTAGATATGTTAAGTTTTATGATACCTACTAGATGTACCAGTAGACTTGTCACGTATATATTTAATATATGAGTTTGGAAACTCAGGGAAGAAACGACTGGGATGGATTATAAATTAGGTAGTCAATGACAGATAGATGATATTTAAAGCTATGGAACTGGATGTGCTCACCTAGAGGAAAGTATGGATAAAGTAGAAAACAGCCAAAGACACAACCCAGTTTTGGAATTTAAGTAGAAGAAGATGAAGATCCAAATAATCTGACTGAGGGGTGGCCAAGGAGGCAGAAAAGAAAACAGGAATAGGATGTGTCTTAAAAGCCCTGAAAAGAAATTTTTCAAGGAGAGAGTAGTCAACAATGTTGAATACTATTGAGTAGTTGAGATGAAGGTAGACATGGCCATTGAATTTGGCAAGATGGAGGTCATAATAACCTGGACAAGGTGGTTTCAGTGGAATATTGGGAACAAAAGCTAGATTTGAGTGGGTTGAAGAGAGAGTGGAGGTGAGGAGGTAGAGAAAACAAACACAGCAAGCCTATTGAGTAGTTTTGTAAAGAAATAAGATGATAGCTAGAGGGAACAGGGGACAGGTCAGGGAAAACTTGAAAAATATTTTTTTAAAAACAATACTTTCGAAAAAATAAAATTACATGGTACAAAATTTTAAAGGTACAAAAGGGTTTGTGGTAGAAAGCATCACCCCTGCACCATTCTCCCAGCAGCAATATTTTCCTCTCTAATGTCAATGTTTCCAGTCTCTTATTAATCCTCCTGAAAATATTCTCTGCATATACAAGCAAATTTGTGTATATGTATACATTCTTCCCCCTTCCCTCCTTTTAAACAAATAGACAAATGGTAACTCATTGTTCACATTGTTTCTGCCACTTGCTTTTGTACTTATCAACATATCTTGAATATTGTTCCATATAGGTATAGAAAAAGAGCTTCCACTTTATTTATTTTTGGCTTCATTGTGTTGTTACACCATAATTTATTCAATTCCCTAGTGATCCCTACTGATGAATATCTAGGTTATTTCTAATCTTTTGCTATTTTAACAAAGCTTCAATGAATAATTTTTTACATAGGTCTTTTCACACATGTGGCAATATATCTGTAGGTTAAAATTACTTAGAAGTATTGCTGAGTCAAAGGGTAAGTACACTGTGGGTTTGATAGATACTATGCCAAAATGCTTCTATGTAGTTTACACTAATAGCTCTCCCACCAGCAGTATTATGAGAAGGCTGTTACCCCATGCAGTATATTATCACATTTTTTTTTTTTATCTTTGCCAGTCTGATAGAAAAATGTTCTTTTGGTATACTTCTGATTTTCAGATTTTCATTTATTTTATTTTGGGTGAGGTTGAATATATTCTCAAAAGCTTAAGAGTTATTTGTATATATTTTTTCTTTAAATTGCCCCTTTCTTTCTTTTGCTCATTTTTCTATTGAGTTATTAGTCTTTTCTTTACTGATTTTTAGGAGCTCTTAATATCGTCAGGGACATTATCCTCTACTTGTGGTACGAGTTACGAAGACGTCTTTTCACTTTGTTTATGGTGAATTTTTTCTTGCAAAATTTATAGTTTTTATGTAATTGAATTTATCTGAGTATTGGATCATACTTTAAAAGCGTTTTCTATTAATTTTTTTTTAATTTTAAATATGGGAAAGGAGATAATAGAGCTTGCTTGCATGTTTTCAATAGAAAGGGAGAAATGTATGATGGATGAGAGATTTGGGAAAATTTGGGGAGCAAAATCCATGATTAGGTTGAGGGGATGGAATACAGAGCCCAAATCAGGTGGTAGGCCTTTATTAGGAACTGGGACGCTACTCCTCTTGTCAGAGGAGAGATGACAGAGAATACGGGTACTAATACAGATAGGTTGGTGGATTTGAGGGAATTCCTATATGATTGCCTTATTTTCCCAATGACATAAAAGGCAAATTAATTAACTGAGAGGGCAGGGCAGAAAGCGTGTTCAAGTTTGAAGAGAACTGAATGAAGATTTAGAAGGTTTAGAGGTGGTTGGATTAGATGTTCTAACTTCTCTTCATTTTTTTTCCCTTGGAACAATAGATCATTTATTTAAAGTTTTTTTCTTTTTTATTATGGTAATACATATATAACATAATGTTTTACCATTTTAACAACCTCAAGCATACAATTCAGTGGCATTAATTATATTCACAGTGTTGAACTTTTTCATCACCCCAAAAAGAAATTTCACCTATTAAGCATTAACTCCCCATGTCTCTTCCCCTCCCTTCCCCCTGGTAACCTGTAATCTGCTTTCTGAATCTATGAATTTGCCTATTCTGTTTGTTTCTTATAAATGGAATCATTCAATATCTGTCCTTTTATGTCTGGCTTATTTCACTCAATATGATATCTTAAAGGTTTATCCATGTGGTAACATATATCAGAACTTCATTACTTTTCGCAGCTGAATAATATTCCCTTGCATGTATATACCACATTTTGTTTATCTAATCATCTGTTGATGGATGCTTGGTTTGCTTCCAACTTTTGGCTACTGTGAATAGTGCTGTTATGAACATTGCTATGTAAATACTTGTTTGAGCCCCTGCTCTCAATTCTTTCAGGTATATACCTAGAAGTGGGATTGCCAAGGCATATGCAAATTCTAAGTTAAATTTTCTGAGGCACTATCAAACTGTCTTCTGTAGTAACTGTAGCATTTTACTTTCCCATTAACCATGTATGAGGATTCCAATTTCTCCATGTCCTCGCCAGCACTTCTTATTTTCCGTTTTCTGAATAATAGCCATTCTGGTGCATATGAAGTGGTATTTCACTGTGTTTTTTTTTCAATTCAGTTTTATTGAGATATATTCACATATCTTACAATCATCCAAAGCGTACAATCAATTGTTCATGATACCATCATATAGTTATGCATTCATCACCAAAATCAATTTTTTAACATTTTCATTACTCCCAAAAAAAGAATAAAAATAAAAATACAGGTAAAGAAGAACACCCAAAACATCCCATCCCCTCCTTTCCCCCTATTATTCATTTAATTTTTGTCCCCATTTTTCTCTCCATTTGTCCATACACTGAATAAAGGGAGTGTGAGCCACAAGGTTTTCACAATCACACAGTCACACAGTGTAAGCTACATAGTTATACAATCATCTTCAAAAATCAAGGCTATTGGGTTGCAGTTCAATGGTTTCAGGTATTTCCTTCTAACTATTCCAATTCACTAAAAACTGAAAAGGGATATCTATATAATGCATAAGAATGACCTCCAGAATGACCTCTCGACTCCATTTGAAATCTCTCAGCCACTGAAATTTTATTTTGTCTCATTTCTCTTCCCCTTTTTGGTCAAGAAGACTTTCTCAATCCCATGACACCAGGTCCAGGCTCAACCCTGGGAGTCATGTCCCACATTGCCAGGGAGATTTATACCCCTGTCCCATGTAGTGGTGAGAGCAGTGAGTTTACCTGCCGAGTGGGCTTAGAGAGAGAGAGACCACACCTGAGCAACAAAGAGTTCTCTGGGGGAGACTCTTAGGCTTAATTCTAAGTAGGCTTAACCTCTCCTTTTGCAGTAACAAACTTCACAAGGGCAAGTCCCCAATATCAAGGGCTCAGCCTTCTAAATTGGTAATTCCCAATGCCTGTGAGAATATTAGTAATTCCCCAAATGGGGAAGTTTAATATTTCCACATTTCCCCCCAATCACTCAGGGGCTTGGCAAATATATTTTTATTCTCTGCTCAAATTACTTTGGGATATATCAGGGTGTCACACTAACCTGTACTAACCAACCAGATCTCATTCCCTATTCAAAGTTCCATGTAATTATGGAACGTGTAATTTATGGAACCAAAATAAACTGACGATACAAGTTAAATTATTTAGTATGCTACAGAAAATACAGATTTTGCAACAAATGCACATCTCTTCCTTTGGTCTCATACAGAATCTGAAGTTTTAAAACACAGTCAATATCATCCTTTACTCTTTAGTCTGATTTGCCTTAGTCCTAACCAGATCTGCTTCATTCATATCTCTAACTGAAGTCTTAACTCTTTTTCAGCTTTTTGTTAACAGTTGCAGTATGGGGTAATACTGACTTTCATAGCTGCCAAACTCTGGCTCTGAGTCTCAGGTTCACATAGATACTTGAAGTTCTAAGGACCAACCAGTTATACACAAAGAGCTCAGCATCTCAGAATTTAGAGATAACCATTAGAACTCAGGAATAGATGTGACTGCTGTAAGAGCCTACAATCTATGGACCTTTACAGTAAGCCTTCCCTGATAACCTGTGCTAACTTAAGTTTCAGTTCTCAGAGTTTGTACATTATATTTAGTCTGTACTAGTGAGGCATTATAATGTTTGTCTTTTTACTTCTGGCTTATTTCACCAAAATGCTGTCCTCAAGATCCATTCACCTAGTTGCATGCCTCACAACTCCTTCTTCTTCTTTTTAAGATGTGTAAAACTTTATTTTTTAAAATACCTTCATTTCAAAGATTTGGGGATTCTCTATCACCTCATCAAAAGAATTAATCAACATGAACTGTAGAGAAAATTCATTTAAAAATATTATTGAAACAATAACAGATTATATCCATAGGCATTAGTCCAACTTCTAAGTCAGTACAGTCCTCCATGTACCCAGAATACAGGAGTTAGTAAAGTTGCCTCACATTTTGGAATTATAACTTAATTCCTTCCTTAGAGCAATGGATAAGGAAATGAAATAATCCAACAAAGGAAAAACTGTTCTTGTAAGAAGGAAAGAGAAACAGTCATGTAGTTGTATTGATGGGAAACAATTACACAAAAAATGCTCAGGTAAGTCACTTTGGTTCAACCAATAGGGAATACAGGAATTGGGTTGGTGGAACAGTTTCAATTTTAAACTACAGAACTGTTACAATATTGTACTGATTTAAGTATCATTGACTTATTACTATATACAGTTGTTATTAATTAAATGTTGATAGGTTTTATTTAACAGTAGTATCTCAAATTTTAATTTAAGAGGTCAAAAGATTCCTGAAAATTTTTTTTACAAGATCTGTCCCCTCAGGAATGGTAAACTCCAAGGGCTTTGGGCCATTTGAATAATTTTTATGCTGTCTTTCATGTTTGAGAAGGGTCTTCTCTTACAATCACTTAGTCTGAAAGGGCTCTCCTGGATTGATCCCCACATTTCCCATTTGAGATGATGTTGGGTTTTCCCTTCCCACTGTCCCTGTAGATATTTCCCCAAATGTCCTGTTATCACTCTTTAGCTCACTTTTCAGCTGGGCAAATGGAAGCTTTCTTGGAACAGAACATGATATTGGGCAGTAAGATTCCATATTTAAAAACACTGGTACATATGTGACTGAACTTTCAATGAGAATGCCCAACATGCTATCATGTTTCCTGATGCCACAATTGGATAGAGGATAAATGAATCCAAAATAATTGTCACTCTTGTTACAACACATCTTTTTCCCAGAAATAGTTTATGATGCTGGGGTTGCAGGTTATGCACAATAGGTGATCGTCTAACTTTGATCTGGAGCCATAAATCAGTACAGGTTACAAGCACATCATCTAAACCATGAATCAGCACCAAAGCAGGAGGAGCCCCTCTAACACACCAGAAACCTTCATCACTTCATAACTTGATCCAAGGTATCACAGGAAACAGGAATCTGTTTCTTCTTCTTTCTTGCAGCCACTCAATATTCTACTGTATGCATACACCACAGTTCACCATTCTGTTCATCAATCATTGTACCCTTAGGCCACCTCCATCCATTGCAAATCGTGAATACTGCCGCCATAAACACCAGTGTGCAAATGTCCATTCGTATCCCTGCTCTCAATTCTTCCAAGTATATACCCAATAATGAGGTTGCAGGCTCTTATGGCAACCCCACAGCTTCTTGTGGAACCACCACACTGCCCTCCAGATGGGCTGCACCATTCTACTCCACCAACAGTGAATAACTACATCCCTCTCTCCATCATTGTGGTTTTAATGTACATTTCCCTAATGGCTAATGATGTTGAGCATCTTTTCATGTGCTTATTGGCTATTTGTACATCTTCTTTCTATACAAGTCCTTTTCCCATTTTTAAATTGGGTTGTTTGTCTTTTGGTTGTTGAGTTATAGGAGTTCTGTACCTATTCTGGGTATTTAATCCTTATCAGATATATGGTTTCCAAATATTTTCTTGCATACTGTAGATTGCCTTTTCACTTTCTTGATAATATCCTTATATGCACAAAAGTTTTTAATTTTGATGAAGTCCTGGTTATCTATTTTTTCTTCTGTTGCTCAAACTAAAATTTTTATTGAATTAGTACAATAATTTGATCTAAACAGAATGACTTGATTTCCCTTTGTAAACCCCTTTATCCTTGAAGAATGCAAAGAAAATGCTTCCTATGATTAGATTTTTCTAATAGTATAAATGACTTGACCTGAATCTGCTATATACATGGATTCCTAGTCAGGTGAGTTTATTTTCAAGAGACATGTGGGATCACTCTTTGGATGACAATTGAAAGCTTCTCCATATCTGATTCATTTTCTATACTTACCACACATCTGCAAGATGCTCAACAACTTGAACTTGAATTACTTGTCTTGTCTTTGTTCACCTGGTATTATAGGTCCCCAAAGAAAATTTGAATGAGGTGATTTGCCATCACTCAGCACTGAGTGCTTCTTTTGAACACCAAGCCACACAGTGGCAGTTGGCTAGGCTGCATGTAGTTTTCTTTGGCTTGTGTATTAGCTCCTGGTTAATCAGCTGTGATAGCAGGGTTTGTTTCATGCAAAACAGGTTGTATGAGTCATAGCACTCCAACAGAAAAGAACAGTTTGGATTATTTTGCCTAGAAGGGGGCTATGTACCTGGCAAACTCAGATGGCTGCATGACTCCTTTAGCCCTTCCAGTAAATTGTTCATATCCTTTAACTCAATAATTTTACTTTGGGGAATCTAACCTAAGGAAATAATCCTTAGGAGGCAGTGTAGTAAAATGGCTAAGAACACCCAAGCTTTGGAGTCAGACACAATTAGATTTTAATCTCAAATAGTGTTGTTGAGTATCTACCAGGGTTTTATGTTCCTGCTCCTGAAGTCATCTCTATACAATATATATTTCTTAATATCTTTATTGGGATATAATTCACATACCATGTAATTAACCCATATAAAGCATACAATTTAATGATTTTAGCATAATCACAGAGTTGTGAAACCATCACCACAATCTGAGTTTAGAACATTTTCATCACCCCAAAAGTAACTCCCTGCTCAATAGTCACTCCCTACCCCCTCTCCCAGCCCTACACAACCGCTAATCTATGTTCTGTCTCTATTGAATTACCTATTCTGGACATTTCATATAAATGGAATCACACAATGTGTGGTCTTTTGTGCCTAACTTCTTTCTCTTAGCATAAGATTTTCAAGGTTCATCCATGTTGTAGTATGTATCAGTACTCAATTTCTTTTTATTGCTGAGTAATATTCCATTGTGTGGATATACCTCTTTAATTTATGCATTCATGAGTTGATGGACATTTGGATTGTTTCCATTTTTTAGCTGCTATGAATAATGCCATAAACATTCATGGTCAAGTTTTTGTGCAGATATGTGTTTTCATTTCTTTGGGACATATATTTAGGAATGGAATTGCTAGGTCAAGGGCAACTCTATGTTTAACTTTTTGAGGAACTGCCAAACTGTTTTCCAAAATTCTCCACCATTTTACATTCCCATCAGCAATGTATAAGTGTTTCAATTTCTCCACATTCTCACCTACACTTATCTGTCGTTTTTTAATTATACCATTCTAGTGAGTATGAAGTGTTATCTTATTGTGGTTTTGATTTGCATTTCTCTAATGACTAAATGATATTGGGCAACTTTTTATGTGCTTATTGGCCATTTGCATGTCTTCTTTGGAGAAATGTCAGTTCAAATCCTTTGCCCATTTAAAAAATTGGTTTTGATTTTCTTTTTATTATTGAATTATAAGAGTTCTTTATATATTCTAGATACTGGTTCCTTATTCAGATATATGATTTGAAAATATTTTCTCCCATATTGTGGGTTGTCTTTTTACTTTCTTGATGGTAGAATTTGCTGCACAAAGATTTTAATCTTCACGGAGTCCAATTTATCCATTTTTTCTTTTGTTACTCATCTACTCAATGTTTTGAATTTCTCTCCTCTTAGTCTCTCTTGAACTACTCCAATCAGGCTTTTGCCCATACATCTCCACCAAAATTGTTCTTGGTAGGTCACCAGTGACCTCCATGTTGCTAATCCGATGGTCAAGCCTCAGCCTTCATCCTTTGACACAGCTGTCACCCCTCCTCCTTGAAATACTATACTTTCTTCACTAGGATGCCAGGATACGACACTCTCCTGCTTTTCTCAGTCTCCTTTGCTGATTCCTCCTCATCTCTCTGACCTCTAAATATTGGAGTACCCCAGGATTCAGACCTTATATTTCTTCCATTCTCTATTTACATTCAGTCTCTTGGTGATTTCTTGTGGCCTGATGGCTTTAAAATATTATCTATATACTCACAGCTCCCTAATTCATATTTCTGGCCCAAACTCTCTGCCTAGGAATTCTTTCCCCAGATATCTATATGACTTACTCCCTCACTTTCTTCAGGTTTTGACTCAGATGTTTCCTTCTCACTGAGATATTTCTTCTTTCTCCTATTTAAAGTTGCAGCCCTAGCCTGACTTTGGTATTCCCTACCCAGCTTGCCTGCTTTATTTTTCTCTGGTGCATCAATTGAGATATGTTTTACCTGTATTTTAGCTATATATTTATTCTCTGTCTGCCAACATTAAAATGTAAGTTACTTAGTTAGAGATTGTTGTCCACTTTGTTTACCACTATATCCCTAACAAGTAGAATAGTGCCAGGAAAATTGTAAGCTTTCAATAAGTATATGTTGAGTGAATTATTGCCATTGTGGCTTGAGAATATATAATGAAATAAGACACACTGGAATTGATATGAAATTGATTACTTCTGTGAAATTTAGAATTCAGCATTCATGGTTACTCTTAGGAAGTGTTAATTAGCTGTATCAGTTAACAGAGCTCCTTCCTTCATGAACTTTGCAATGAAAGACTTGGTGAATAAGCTTTATAGCTACAAGTTGAGCCAAGATGCTTTTTATATCAACATCATGCAAACAGAACCCAATCCTAGAGCTCCTTGCTTAAATGTTCCATTCAAACACCATGGGTACAATGGGGCTCCTCTGACGCAGTTAAGAGGTCCTCCTCAAGCTGAATGATCCACAGGTAGCATTACATGGCTTTCTCTTTTTGGTTATATGTGATCTACATGAAAAATTTTCGAACATGGGAGCACATTTAAGAGTTAGCTTAAATTTTTATTTCTTCTTCACCAGGATCCAGGTTTCATGCTGGCCACTATATTTTGGCAATTTATGACAGATTTTCTTTTGTTATTGCTTTATGGCAGTTCTTTCTATATGGCACAAGAAGGTCATCAAACAAAAGACCACCATGGAAGATGTGGCAAAATTATTTTGATGATGCAACTCTATATGGAAACATTAGTATCAATAAGTTTATACTTGTAGCCACTGAGATAGGAACTGGAAGTAACAGGAGAAAATTAACTGATTGAACTCTCAGGTATCCCTAACTGAACTGCTACTCTTGCTAGTTTTAATTAGTGTGTATACTTAGTATTTTATTTGTATAAGCAACTTTGGTTGAAGTCAGAAAAACAAAGCATCTTTAATATGTTCCAGTGTAACATGATACTTTTGTGCTTTTTTCCATGGAGAATAACTTGAAATAGTTCTCTTGCAAATTTGCACAGTCACATAAAAATTAATTCAAAAAGAGCATCTGCTGATTTGTTAATACCTTAATAATAATGGCCATTTATGAGTAGTACTGTAAATACCATGCATTCTTGAGGTATTTTGCTTTGGACTTTCCTAGTCTATGTATCATGACTCATCCAAATCCTCTGTTATCGCTTGGACTTTCTAACTGGTCTGAATGACATTCTTTCTTAAGGGATCTTTTACTTGCAGAATCTGTATCTAGTATCCTTGCATTTACTAACTCGACATAAACAGGAATTATTTAGTCTATGGATCTGCATATTTTATAAAATGTGCATTTCTTGTGTTTTCTACCTTATGAACTAAAAGAGCAGTTGAACCAGGAGATACTACTTTCTTTCCTCTGATTTACTCTTTCCCTAAGTAGGACCTCTATTTAAATTTCGTGTGGTCAAGAAGCATTATTAGAAAGATTTATTCTTAATTCAGTATAACTGAGAATACCACAACAAAACAAAGGATTCTGCAAACTGCAATATTGAATGAGATGGCATAACTTTAAGTGATGAATAGAACCATGGGAAGCCCATCTTTGGTTATTCCACAAATCAATCACTTCTTTTAATTTTATCACTCAATAAACATTTCTTAAACACATTTGTTCTGGGCACTTGCAAATGTTGGGGATACAAAGATGAATAAGCTCAGGTCCTTGCCCTCAAGAAGCTCACAGCCCAGTAGGGAAGACTGACAATTATTACTAGGAATGATGAATGCTACAGTGGAGGCACATAAAGGTCTTAACCCTGTGTGAATGATGATTTGGGGAGAGACAATATTGTAATATGTTTTAGGATCCAAAGTGTTGGGAGCAAATCACTCTTGAGTTTAAAATTCTTTATTTTGTTTATTACTGGATATTTACTCAAAAATATTTGAATACTTCCTGAATCTTGGGAGTTGTACTTGATGAGAAAAGGGATGTGGTCTCTGGCCCAATGAAGGAGATACACAGACAATATAGAATTGTATATTTTAAATGCTAAGAAGAGAAGAATAAGGGGTTCTGAAAGACTACAGGGCATTTAGATGGAAGGAAAGGCACTTAGCATATTGTATTAATTATCTATTGTTACATATATTATTATACAACAAATTGCACCCAAAATTTATCAGCTTAAAACAATAATAAACATTTGTTAAATCCTGTAGCTTCTGTGGGTCAGGAATTCAGGAAGGTCTAAGCAGTATGGTTCTGGATGAGTGTCTCATGAATTTGCAGTCAAGATGTCAGTCAGTCAGTCAGGAAGTTCCAATTCTAAGATAGTTCATTCACATAGCTGTTGGCAGGAGGCCTCAGTTTCTCACCTCATGGACCTCTCTTAGGTCTGCTTGAATGTCTTCAAGACATAGCAACTAGTTTCCCCAAAGACAAAGATCCAAAAAAAAGCAAGGCAGAAGTTACAATATCTTTTATGATCTCACCTCAGAAGTCATGCTCCTTTATTCCCACAATATCCTATTTGTCACACAGATTATCCCTATTCATTGTGGGAGGGGCCATGAATACCAGGAGGTAGGGATCACTGGGAACTATCTTAGAGGCTAGCTAACATATATATGAATCCCTGAAAGCAAGCTTTCTGAAATCAAACTTTTCTGAAGAGTCTAAAGCAGCCATTTTACAAATAGCATCTGTTCCATGCTACTAAAGAAAGGTCATATTCAATTGCTTATCACTACAAGATTTGCATGATCTTGTTTCCTACTTAATTAGGACCCTATCCCTACGTACTTTTCTTCCACACTTTCTTCCACAATTATTTAAAGAGTACCCATTAACAGCTCAGCTTGTCTTTGTTCAGTTCAGAGACATGGAAAGACAGAATACCTGCCCTCAAGGTGCTCATGTTCAGATGGAGGTAAATTATAGTACAAATATGATAATGGAGCACGAGCAGTTAGGTTGAAGAAGGAATATCTAAATTAAAAAGGAATCAGCAAACAACAATCCATGGGCCAAATTCAGCCCACCTCCTGTTTTCATAAATAAAGTTTTGTTGGTGCACAGCCCCTCCCATTTGCTTGTTATCTATGGTAGCTTTTGCCTGGTAGAGTTGAGTTGTTGTGACAGAAACCTTATGTGCTACTTTCATTGCTGTTGGCCTGAAAAGCCTAAAATATTGACTATCTGGTTCTTTAGAGAGAAAGTTTGCCAACCCCTTGTTTAAAGGAATTAGAGACTGCTTCCTAAAGAGGTAATATTTGAAATGAGATTTGGGGGAGCCATAGGAACACTTTTGAAGGAGCAGCATGAGAAAATCTATGGAGGAATGTGTCAGTAACACACAAGGAAGGAATCATTTATTGGAATGAAAACTACAATAGGTTAACCCCACTCTCAATCACTGCAACTCACAACTACAGGAACTGAAGGAATAAGACTCTTTCAGGAAAACATAGACACAACACCAAGATAGAATTACAGCTCACTGCCCACACCTTCTTCCTCCTTACACAAAGATCTAAAGCAAAGCTTTGGGTACTGAATTGTTGCTCTTTGCTAGATTTTAGTTAGGACTGAGTCTGGACTATAACTGAGTTTTGGCCTCAACTTTGATGGAGTGCAGAGTCTAAAGAAAGGAGAACTCCTAAATCCCAACTCTGTTGACCATAAGGGAGATGAAATTTTTAACATCTTCTAGGTAAAAAGATAGTAGGTGCACAGAAAGCCAAGTAACAGACAAAACTGCAAATCTCAAAATCTGAGAGAAGGAAAACAAAGGTCTTGAAAAGAGCCCTGCCTATCAAGATGGTGAAGTTAGATACTTCAGGGCTCTGTCCTCCAACAGAAGCTTGGAACAACCAAAAAGAACTGGCAGAAACATGTTTCTCAAAGCTTCAGAAAACAGTTAAAGCACTGCAGAATCAGGGTGAGTGTTGAATCAAGAAAAGGGCTACTTAGAAGCATTGTAGCTATTCTCTCCACCCCTTACTTGCTAGGCACAGAGCTGGCCTGGGCTCCCAGGGCAAATCCCTGGTTCTAGAGAGAGCACAGTAACCCTTGTGCACTGTTCCCAACCCAGCTCATCCCCAAACTGAAGAACATGCCAGGCATGGAGTTAGATATGAGTTTAATAGGACTTATGGACAAGAGATGATTCCACAGTGGTGGCCTGCTGGGAATGATGCAAGTTAGTGCACTATAAAGAGCAGAGGGTGCCAGGGGGTGGTTTATAAGGGTTAGGACAAAGACATTCCATAGGGTGTGAGAACAGAGTTTCGGCAGGGTGTTGGGACAGAGGAGCATGGAGATTTGTTATCAACAGTGGTCAGGGGAGGGGAGTTTTAATGCTTTGTTTATGATACCATTTGTACATTAAACCTCCCCACCCCCCTCGCCTCCGGGACATCTGATGCCCTTTAATGTCTGTCCTGGTCAAGTAGGCAGCTATGTGTAATAACTTACTTTCACTATGGAGGGGAGGGGACCCAGGCTCTGGGTTCCCACATGCACATTCTGGGAAGATGTGTATGTCTGGCCCAATCTGTCTAGTGGTGGCCTGAGGGACTCACTGTCCCAGAACTTTCCCTGTGTGTAGGTGGCACCTCAAGAGCTCTCCTGCAGATGCTATGGGATAGCAGTCAAGTGCCTGCCTGAGGGACGGTATTGCTGGCTGTAGGACATAGAGTGCCGTGGACCCTCAGGAAACTGTTTCTTAGGGAAATGGAGACATTTTTATCTAAATTGGGGAATTCCTAGGGCCACATGCACTGCCCAAGAGAAGACACAGTGCAGAAAGGATCAGGGAATCCCCTGCTTTGGCCTGGAACTACTCTCAAAAATCATCCTATGGATAAGCCCTGAAGGAGAGCACTTGCGTGGGCCAATCTACAAGGGCTGGAAAAGGTGTTTTCTTTTTTTCCTCCTCCTCCTCCTCTTCCTTCTTCTTTTGGTACACTCTTGGCAATCAAGGAAAGCTCTGTCATAATACTAGCTGAATAAAAACTTAAGGAACAGATGCCTCAGAGCCTAAATCCCAATGATAACACATTAAAATATCAAAATGTCCATGTTTCAACAAAAGGTCAAAAACATACAAAGAAACAGGAAGTGATGACCCAGGAAAGGGAGAAGATTAAAGTATTAGAGACCATCACTGAAGAGGATGGGACCTGGTACATATCAGACAAAGACTTAAAAAAATTAAAAAAGGTCCTAAATGTGCTCAAAGGGCTAGAGGAAATCAGGAAAATGATGGATGAGCATGAAGAGAATATCAATGGTGAAGAGGAACCAAACAGAGTCGAAGACCAGAGTAACAAAAATTAAAAATTCCCCAGAGGGATTCAACAGCAAATTGGAGATGGGAAAAGGAGGAATCAGTGAACTTGAAGATAAAACCACTAAAATCATCCAGTCTGAGAAGCAGAAGGAGGAAAGAATGAAGATAAGTGAACAGAGCCTGAGGAATCTGTGGGACACCATCAAACATACCAATATGTACATTGTGGGAGTCCCAGAGAGAGAAGAAAGAAAGAAATGGGCTGAGAGAATATTCAAAGAAATAATGGCTGAAAACTTCCCACATTTAATGAAAGATATGAATATATATATCCAAGATGTTCAATGAACTCCAAACAGGATAGACCCAAATAGACACATGACACAGCATTTTATAATCAAGCTTTCAAATGCCAAAGACAAAGAGAATTCTGAAAACCACAAGAGAGAAGCAATGTGTCACACACAAGAGAGTCTAAATAAGATTAAATGCCAATTTCTCATCAGAAACCATGGAGGCAAGAAAGCAGTGGGATGACGTATTTAAAGTGTTGAAAGCAAAAAATTGTCAACCAAGAATTTTATATCCAGCAAAACTATCCTTCAAAAATGAGGGAGAGATTAGACATTCCCAGATAAACAAAAACTGAGGGAGTTTATCACCATTAGACTAAAAAGAGTTCTGCAGATTGAAAGAGAAGGAAAATAGACAATAAATTGAAGCCACATGAAGAAATAAAAGGTCTGGTGAAGGCATTAATGGGATAAATATAAATGCCAGTACAATTGTATTTTTGGTTTGTAACTCCACTTTTACTTCCTGTAGAATCTAAAAGGCAAATGCATAAAATGTAATGATAAATCAGTAGTTTGGGACTGATAATATATAAACATGATTTATGACAAAAACTACATAAAAGTGGAGGGATAAAGGGTTGTAGGAACAGAGTTTGTGCAAACTATTGAAATGAGGTTGGTATCAAAGCAAAAAAGATTGTTATAGATTTCAGTTGTTAAATTTAAGCCCCATGGTAACTACAAAGAAAATATCAGAGAATATGCAAGCTCACAGAGACACAAATTAGAGTATAGCTTGCCAGGGGTGGGGAGGGGGGAGGTGCAAGGACAAGGGGAGTTGATGCATATGGGTGTAGGGTTTCTGTTTGGGGAGATGAGAAAATTTTAGTAATGGAAGGTGGTGAGGGTACCAAAATATTATGAAAGTGATAAATGCCATTGAATGATATGCTTGGTAGTGGTTGAGATGTTGTATAAATGTTTGCACAATTTAAAAAAAAGAAGAAGAAAGAGAAACTAAAGAGACAATGACAATTAAATGCAATGCACGATCCTGGGTGGGATCTAGCAAAGGAGGAGAAAAGGCTCAAAGGGTCATTATTGGGACATATGAAAAAATTGGAATTTGGACTATAGACTTCATATCAATATTCAATTTCTTGAACTTGAAAACAAGCACTTAAGGTGGTTACATAAGTGAATATCCTCATTCTTAGAAAATATATATGGCAGTATTGAGTGTTCAAGGAACAGGTTGTATACAACCTACTCTCAGGTGTTCAGAAAATGAATTGATAAATAGACAGATGGATGGATAGAATGATATGGCAAATGTGGCAAAATATTAAAATTGGTGGATCTGGGTATCTGGGGGTGGGGTTGGCATATGTTGGAGTTTTCTGTATGGGGTTTGTATTATTTTCATAATTGTTCTGTAAATTAGAAAGTATTTCAAAATAAAGAGTTAAAAACAAAGTCATGGAAAAAACTACAAGGATGGAGTTGGCCAGAGAATCAAGAAATAGTATAGCTAACTGGATTGAAGCAGTTTGGACAGAAAATATAATCCAGTGGTTATAGATTTATACATATAACTATTTATAGCATAAAACTAACCTAAGGCAGAACCAGAGAATGGAAGAAACATGAATTAGTTGAAGCAAACCAAAATTGGTGTTTGTTGCCATAAAAGGGGAAAAAGGAGAAAAACCAAATAACTAAAGACATTAGAAAGCTGCTGTAGATATTAAATACGAATTCAGAAAATACACAATACTTCCTGTCATTCATTCCTGAGGGGACTCTGCCTCTAACAGAACTTGTGAATGGCTCCGTTGATTCAAGTCTTCTCATAAACCTTCACAGATGTCTCTGAAGACTCTTGTCCCCTTTAAGCCAGGTAGATTCATCTACATATCTTCCATTTACAGGTGTTTGAAGAAATTGCCCAAGACTCCTTCTTCTTATTGAACCACTCCTGTACTTATCACTGAAGTCTCAACTCCATATTCTATCATCCAGTACTGCCTTATGCCCTGGAAGAGGGTGTTCATATTACTAATGGACTAATATTTCAATATTGGCTTTTGCTTCTATGGAAGCAAACCCTGGCCATTAGACCATTTGCTTTCTGCTCCAGCTGGGCTTGTCCAGTTGCCCCTGCCCCTTCTCTCAGCCCTCAAGAGGGGAGATTCTAGCAGCTAGGAAGAATCACTTCTACTTTATCTTCTGATACAAATTCCTGATTGTAGACACAGCTAATTTGCTACATTTATTACTGCTATGTCCATGAGCAAGTCGAACACAATTACCAGAAGTCATGTTGAATTCCCACTCATTACCTCTCAGCAATAGTATAACAGGAGGCAGTTTCGCTTAAAGGAAAGAAGATAGACTTTGGATTTAGAGTTGGATTTGAATTTCAGTTCATCCACTTAATACCCCTGTGACCATGGTTAAGTTAATGTCTTAATGTATTAAGTTAATGTTACTTAATGTCTATTAGAATCAATTTTCCACTAATGTAGAATTATTATCTACTTTGTGGCACCAAGTATAGGAAAGAATATATGTACACTTGGCATACAAGGAATACACAACTTTAAATGGTAGTTGTTACATTTAAAAATTGGGTAGATTGATTTTAACTTAAAAATCCAACCTGGGCCTTTTTCCTGTTAGAAGTACAGAATAAGAGTACTCAGTCATTGTATTTGGAAGGCTCTCTGTAATCTATAAGGAGAGCTTTAAATCTTACCAAGTTTCTAAGTTATATAGGTTTTCTTTATGTCCTTATTAGGGGAATCAATGGTTTGAAATCAGAAATCAGGAGGAATTAAAAATAATAGTTTAGAAATAAAGGAGTACTTATGATGGGAAAAAATTACCGTCTCTCTGAATGATGTTAGCCGAAAAACACCAAGGTAAAACCTTTTTCTACAGAGCATAATTTATCCAACAATCTAGTGCATTTGTAGGGAATTGAGAACACTGGAGCAAGTGAAAATTACTATCAAACTGCCTTTGAAAAGCCAATACTAATTCACTTCTAGGAAAGATCCTCAGATTCAAGTCTTATTTGCTTTTACTTTACACACAATGCTAATAAACTTGGTTATCTGTTTTCTTAGGACAGAGATTGGGAGGAGGACTGCTAAAGCCAGGTGCCCAGAAAATAGCAAGTGGTAGTATCTAATAGCTTACAGAAAGGGGAAAAAAACTGAAAGAAAAGTATTATAAGGACACAACTTAAAAACATAACGGTCCTAGATCATTTGGGGCAGGGCAAAAAGCCTAGCATATTTAACATTTCCCAAAGATGCATCACAGTCTAGGTTTGAATGTTAAGAATGACCAAGACGTCAAGAAAAAGTTAAATTATGTTTGCTGTATGTTCCAAGAAGGCAAATATAATTTATCATTTTTAAAATATTTCATTAAAGGCAGATTTTGTAAACATTTTGTGCTTAAATGTATTCATTTTAATTAATTAGAAAACTAATTCAGGCTTTTCATATTCTCCAAAGGTATTAGATAAATGAAGCTTCAATAAATCGTCATAGCAAAATCAGAGTAAATACACTTGTTTATATTGACAGGTCTTCTAAATGTGTCTTTAGATCTGACTGATCCGTTAGACACCACCCCCCCACCCCACCCCACCCCTGCAAGCAAGAGAGAATAAATAAAGTATTCTTCTACACACTAACAGTAAAAGTTTAACAAGATTCCATTGGTATGCGCAACACTGCAGAAGGAAAAATAGAAAATAGGAAAGGTATGTAACACTTTGTTCTGTGTTCCCAGAGATTAAGGGATGATCATACAAACAAACCTACAAGGTAAATTAGTTATACCACTACATACTATAAAACTGAACAGATTAATAAAGGTTATATATAAAAACAATTTCTAAGCAATGGCTAATACAGATAGCTATAGTTTAAAGGGTCAAAGTAATTTGAAGGCAGAAGGGTCTGCAAGGCTACCAGCCAGAACCACTTGAATCCGTCTACTTTTCTTCTTTACTCTCCAAAACAGCAAGGTCTTTCTTGCCTATTTCATGCGAGATAGCAGGACTCATCAAGACACACTGAAGGAACCAAGCCAAGCACATTACAGGTCTGTTAGAGCTGCAGTCTACCATCATATTCCCCCCACTTCCACCCCTGAAAGCTAAACCCCATGAGAACTGGAATGTCTTCCTTGTGTATAGCACAGGACTGGCATTCAAATATTTCTTGAATAAATATGACAGAGTGGCACCAAGAGCTTGAGGTGGAACAGATAACTGGAGCCTTAATTTGGAAAACATGTCCTAGGAAAAAGGGTATGACTTGGGATATATGGGCTACTCTTAGGGACTACAGGGTAGTACATGATCATCGATAATCTGGAAAGAAACTGTAGACCCCAAAATGAACTCAGACAAGGGCCCAAATCCAGGGGAAGTGTTTTTGTTACTATGCTAGTTTTCCTTTGGCATCGATAATTTAGGTATGTTTCATAACAAAAATTTGGCTTTGGGTAACTTCATTTGTTAAGGAAGAACATCTTGATTTTGGAGAACAGAAAACCTTTTCCTTATTTTACTCCTCAATAGGGGCGTGATTTAAGACTGACCTTCTGTTTTATAGATGTAACTTAGACATACCCAAATATCTAAGTACACGACTGATGAGCCCCTGGAAATGGCATGAGAAAACAATCCAGGTAGAAATAAATGGGGGGAGATGTTTAGGTTCCCTATTCTGAGAAGAATAACATAGGGAAATGAAAGTGAACCAAGGAGAGGAAGAGGAATGGGAGCTGAAGAAACAGCCAAGAGAATCAGGAAGAGAGATTGCAAAATCATGCTCCTTTTAGCCCCAAATGCATTTGCACTTGGTTCTTTCTCTGCCTCTTGGTTGTTTGAAGGTACCAGGCATGAGTTTCCATACAGCACACCCTCGACCTCTCCTGGTCACATTCTGTCATGAGTCACAAGCTTGACTGCTGTGAAAACATCAGAGAGTCAGGCTCTCCGGGAGGAAGACAGTGCCTGGCCCAGTGTCCACTACTTCAAAAAATGGGCATAAGGTGGCAGCACTGGTAGTGCCTGCAGGTGTTATGGAGAGAAAGCTTGGCCAAGGTCCAGCAGCACTTGCGCTTCTAAGTCCCAGGGAGAAGATGGAAAAAGAGAACTCTGCTAAAGGCCTTCCTTATTAGGGCAGTTAGTAATGGCAAGAGAAAGGCTACTCCTAGGGGAGTGGCAGTACTCGGAGCCCCCTTGGGAAGAGTAGGAGATGGGGTCTCATTGCTTCCTGGCACCCACATATATGTTGAAAGAATACTGACGCTTTTGAGGAAAGACTAAGATGAACAACATGGATGAACCCTGAAAACATTATGCTAAGTGAAAGAAGACAATCACAAAAGACCGCATACTGTACGATTCCATTTATATGAAACGTCCAGAATAGGCAAATCTATAGAGACAGAAAGTAGACTAGTGGTTGCCTACATTGGGGTACTGAGGGGAGTGGGTGGTGAGTGCTAAAGGGTACAGAGTTTCTTTTTGGATGATGAAAATGTTCTAAAATTGATTATGGTAATGATTGCACAACTCAGCGAATACACTAAAAACTATTGCAATGTGTACTTTAATGGGTGAATTTTAATTATATCTCAATAAAACTATTCACCCACACCCCCCAAAAAAAGAATAACAGATGAACATTTAATTAAAAACCCGAGAGGAAAAGGTTGTAATGTGAGTTCTTTCTTACCATCCTCTCCCTCCCTGGTCCTGTGAATGTGGGTGACTCTAATAGAGGTGGAGAGGCACTCCTCTTCCTGGAATCAGCCATCACTAAACAGTGCCTCTCAAACTTAAATTTGCATATGAGTCCCCTGCGGATTTTGTTGAAATGCAGATTCTGTTTTAGACAGTCTGAAGTGGAGCCTGAGATTGTACATTTCTAAGTTCCCAGTTGATCCCGATGCTGCTTAGTATGGAGACCACACTTCCAATAGGGAGACTCTAAGAGACCCAAAGAAATGATACTTTGATTTGGATTAGTATTATAATGGCCCTGTAATAAAGTTAAAATACCAATTTAAAAATGTTATTTTGACCTTCCATGCTTGCTGGTGTTGATATATATATGTATATATATATATATATATATATATATATATACACACACACATATATATATATATATATATATATAATATTTTTGATAACAGTTAATATTAGTATATTGAAGAAGCACAACGCTTACATTCTGGGTTTGAATCCTGGCTCCATCATTTACCGATTTGTGGCCTTGGATTATTTATCCTTCCTGAGTCTCAGTATCTTCATTTATAGAATGAGGATCATAGTACCTATCTTTGGATTTTTGTGGGTATTAGAGACTACATAGCATGCACATATAGCTACTATTATTATCATCAAATTTTTGTGTTATGGGCAGGGTGGCAGGCAGGAATCTGCCCCACTTTCTTTTCCATGTCTGCATCACTCCATATTTTCGTCTAAATCTACTATATCTTGAAATTTTGGCTTTGTAGAAGATGCTTCCCTAAGATTTTTGTTCTTCTGCCATTTAAAGAAGGCATTGTTTTTTAGAGACCTAGTAAAATGCATATAGAATATAATTTTTAATACATAGGTGTGTGCTCTCTTTCATTTAGATTGGTTCTGATATTAAAAGATCCAAAATAAAAGTTCAAAGTGTTAATAAGGAACTTGGTTCTCCTTGATTCTTAAATGTGGAGCTGAAATAATTTAACAAAGATTCTTGTTTTTGTTGAAAATCTTTCAAACTGAGTTATTTCATTTCAATTTAGGGCCTCTGATGTTTTCTTTTTCTTTTACAGGTACAGTAGACAAGTTCTCCTAACGCCTGGCCCTTGGGGAAGCCTACAGAGAGAGTCAGTTTGGAAAACTCTGTTTTGGAACCAAACTGCTCCTCAATAGCTCCCCATGGAAGAGGGATTCCTCTTACTGCTGCAAACCACGTGACATCACAGATTGCACTGCCTGGGTTGGAGTGAGGACCGCTGTCTCCTTCTTGAGGTGCTCAGAGCTGGAAACATGCGTGGACTGCAGCACCAAGTGAGCATCTAGGCTCCTTGTTTCCCCATGTTACGAACTAGGACTGCCCTTCTGTGAATGTTATAGAGATGTGAGAGGCTGCCCAATTTGTTTGTATATTCTTTAGATTTTTAGGCTGATGTTATTTCCTTGGTTTTCCTGGTCTCTGGAAGAAAATGAGGTGAATACTGATTGTCACCAGCAAGTTCGTGGCATACAGTATTAGTGAAATTCTTTTCTTCCTAAAAAAAAAAAAAATTCTTCTTTTTACACTTTTATAAATTAAATCTCTTGCCAACACCTTACTATCACTGTGTATTCAGCATTACTCATGTGAAGGCCTAAGCTGTATGTAGACTTAAGAATTTGTTTGTTTGTTTGTTTTTCTCTATTTGTTTTTTAAAATTATAGAAGATTCTAATACTGTCATTTGGTAAATGTTTAGAGTTTAAGGTAAGCATCATCCAACTTTTATAAATATTATAACAGCAAACTGGCTTTGGAAATGCCAATTTTTAAAAACCTGTTTTATGAAGAATTCTGTTGAACACATATTTTCAAGTTTGAAGAAGAAAACAAGGCATTCTACATGTGGAGTGATTCAGAATATCATCTTTTAACTGTTCTGCTTTGTGTCTTTGCTGGCTGAGGCTTTCAAGAAGGCTAAACAGGAGGAACCTGTTCATGGAGTGGGGAAGTACTAGCTGTTGGTCTGGGACTCCCCAGGTCACTAATTTTGAAACCCTCCAAACACTGATCTAAAGATCAAATACTAGTCTTTCATTAGCAAAAAATCAAAAGATAGGAAGACTGTATGCCATTGCCTCATCTAGCACCAGCATTCTTTCAGAGGGTTGCGATGAAATGGACTCTAAATCAGGCTTCCTCTTCCCTTTCTCATTCATCCAGTGAAGGACATTATTTGATTTTGTGTGTTTTAGCCATTCATTTTGGTGCTCAGTTGTTTCTCTTGTTACAAGGACCAAAGGCAATTCTAAACTCAGGGTCAGCTGAATAGGTAGAACAAATACCGCATAATTCCACGTAGCTGCCTTAGGAGCACTGGGTTTCAAACCATGCGGGAGTTCCTGTCATGAGCACTGTTATGTACAGGAGTCTGAGCTTTGAGAATGGACAGTGTGTGATATAAACTGTACCTTGTGGACATTTTTGTACCACTGAGTCCAAGTACAGTTACTCAGTGTGAGAGCCTAAGTGACCCTGAGATCAAAAAAGAGAGAGAAGATAGAGGAGAGGGAAGAAGAGAAGGAAAGGAGGAGGAGAAGCAGCTACCTTAATTCTCTTCTCCTCTAGGGGGAAAAATGATTAAAACATAAATCTTGGTATAAGAGCAGTAATAATGTTAGTAATGATAGCTTTGATAATGAAGCCATTGATCTCAAAGTACTTTTAACATCCATTATTTTCCTTGTATTCACCGAAATCTCTTTAGTGTCCCACAGAATGGGAACTGCCATATGTTTTAGTTTGCTAAAGTTGTCAAAATGCAATATACCAGAATTGGGGTGGCTTTTAACAATGGGGATTTATGAAGTTACAAGTTACAATTCTAAGGCCATAAAAATGTCCAAATTAAGACCTCAACAAGAGGATACCTTCTCTGAAGAAAAGGCTGCTGGCATCTGGGGTTCCTCTGCCAGATAGCAAGGCACACGGCTGGCAATTGCTGTTCCTTCGCTCCTGTGTTTTGTTGCTTTCAGCTTCTGATTCCAGTGGCTTTCTCTCTGAGTCTGTGGGTTCTCTCTTCACATCTCCGGGATATTTGTCTCTCTAAGCTCTCTCCAATGTCTCTGCCTTTTATCCTCTTGTAAAGGACTACAGTAAAGGATTAAGACCCACCTTGAATGGGCTGGGTCACATCTCAGTTGAAATGACCCAATCAGAAGGACCCACCCACAATAGGTCTGCACCCACAAGAATGGATTAAAAGAACATGGCCTTTTCTGGGGGTACATAACAGCTTCAAACCAGCATACCATGTCTTCAATTTTTCTCTGTTTATTTTCTCTTTGTTCATCAACTTTCTTAGAAAACGAGGAATCTTGATCTGAGTGCTAGAAACTTGTTATAAATTTTGAATGAATAAAGGATGATACTATTTTGGGGTAAGTTTTTCTTTTTAGGTAGAGATCAATATATATCATATACTTTATGGGAGATAAGAAGGTAGTGTATATACAATGTTTTATAGCAGAGCAATTGTCATAGGACCTCCCATTTATAATAAACTGAATAAGAGGATAGATATCCAAAATCAGAAAGCAGAAAATCTGTGGCTGGTTTCAGAGCATCACAATGAAGACATGATCATTCAACTCGAGGGAACTTCTGTTCTGGTGCTTCTGAGCATACATAGTCCATATGATTGGATTTTGTGAGTCTATTTGAAATCATGGGCATTACAGTTTATAGATACAGCTATTTGGAATCCTGACTTGGAATGAAAACCTGGACATTTGCATTGTGTTGAGATAGCTCTCAAACTATAGCTTCTTGGTTTGAATGTTAGTTAAGTCATACTCCTTTCATTCTTATCTTCCCTATCCTTGTCTCCTATTCCCACTCACCTCCAAGAACAGCACCTTAGAGAGTTCTCATCTTGCTTTGCAATACTCCATTCCCAAAAACTCCTTCTCCATGTTTTTGCTCTGTTTGATTCAGTTTGGAAAATGGCACTGTAGAATATGTTTGGTATAACCTTAATCCTGGCCAGCATCTTCCCTCCCCCATCTATCTATAACATACATACATACATACATATATGTATGTATCTATAACATACATACATATATGTGTGTGTGGTGTGTGTGTGTATATATAAGTATTTTTTTCCTAATCCAGTTTGGGGTTCCTGTGTGCATGTTCTGGTGTTGAAAGTACAGAAGTAAAAACCTCAAATGAAATAGAGAACAAACTTCTCTTATTATTCAGGTCCCTTCCATATTTTCAGTTGTTTAGGAAATTTATTTCTCCTGTTGTTCCTGTTAAATATTTCTCATATTTTGGCATCATACACCAAAACATGATGTCAGAGGTGTGTGTGGGAGGGTGTGTGTGTGTGTATGTGTGTGTGTTGGTAGAGGTGAGAGGGAGACTCAATCAGATATCATAGTGTGCAACGATGAAGAACATCCTTACCAAATTAATCTTCAATTAGCAGATCACTGAGAATATGAATCAGTTGCAGGCAGTCAAAAAAGGTGATGTCAGTGAATGGCTATAGCTCAGCATGACTGCTTCAATTTGCTATTGCATTTAGTCCTAGTACAATTGCTATTGCACGGCCCTCCTGCAAATTTTATTGTGGGACTTAAAAATTTCTACTGCCAATGATAGCATTAATAAGGATTCTAGGAGACAGTTAAAGCCAAGCATAAGCTACTTAATGGAGTTAATAAATATGGGTTTGTAATGATCTTATTATTATCAATAGTCATACTATTAACTTCTGATTGAAAGGATAACATACAATATTTCCGAGCCTCAGTAAAAGACCCATTTTAGAGGAAATTGGGTCAGAACAGCATGCGCAACTCAAGGATTGCTGAAGATGAGCAGGTGCTTAAGGTAAGGTTGCTTCATCATAAAAGGTGAGTATTCAGGGTGGAGACTGCCTGCCCTTGGTCTACAGTATTTGGTTAAGTGAATAAAATGGTTTCTTCTAACCTCTGTACAATCGGTTACAAATTGTACTAATGATGGGATTACTAAAAATCCTCAGTAGCCAATCAGGTTGGGATCTCCTTACCTCTAACCTTCTTCCTACAGAACATCTTCTTTTTGAAGGCCATGTGGCACTACAATTCTCCTGTCATTCATCTTGGAAACCATGGCTACTACTTCATAAAGAACCAGAGGGTAGCTGTGGTGTCATCTAGAATCTCTTCTTACTAGAACACTTTTGTATTTCCAACTTTAGCTGGGCTGAAGGGGAAACACAAAATCAGCTGTGGACTCTAGTTTTCGCTGGATAGAGTATCCATAGTTTTAGGCAGCTGTGGGAAAAGATAGTTAAATGAGCTCTTGGACTTTGTTCTGAGATCAAGGGACCATTAAAAATGTGTAATCGTTATCCTGATCTTGGTGTTTGGGGCAAAAATAGGCCTGATGTTGAATGGTATTGTGTACTTTTTTGTTTGAGAGTATAGATGGGCTCTATTAATGAAAACATACTGTGGTGGAGAAGGTGTGTGTGCATGTGTGTGTTTGCTTCAGTGCTGTTTTTAAATATCCTGTTGGATAGGCTTGATGAAGTGTGTTGGGTTATTTCCTCCTTTGTCTCTTGTTCTCTTTCTCTCGAAGATTGAAAAATAACAAGGTACTTCCACTCTGGTCTCCAGTTGTCTCTTTGGAGAGGGTAGGGCAAAAAGAACAGACCTACTTGTGGCTTCTGAATCCAGTTGCAGTGTTAAATTTCAGGGCAAAAAGTGATAATTTGGAAAAATGCCAAAACTCACTGTCATTTTCCTGGCAGTTTTCCTTTGGTGTCATTGTAAGTTCTGCATTTCACTGGAGTGCTACACCACTACAGTAGTCCCATGACTGACTTTTTTGTTCTGTCTATCCTTTCTTTATCTTTGGAAGAGGACATTTTCTTCAGGGATAGATGGGTTTAAACCCTATTAAAGCTAGTCAGAATGCTTTCCCTTAAGGGCCATCTACTTCCTGTCCTATGCCTAATAAGTTCCTTGGGATTTTCTTTGATTCTTAAATTAAAAGCCTGGGATGATTATGCAGGGAGATTCTCTTGTGGTGGTTGTCTTAGGGAGAATGGACAGCACATTTGCTGTTTGGCCACCTTAGCCCATTTCACCGGACTGCACGTCTGCTTCCCTCCATTTTGTCTGTGCTCACACACTTTTTTTCCTCTCTTTCCATCTCTCTTTTCTTCAGAACTTATGTTGGAGCAAAAGACTCCATTCCAGATCCATTCCAGAGTTGCTATGAGAAACTTCTCCACTCTCTGACTCTCTTCCTATCTCAGTAAAATGGCAGTGTAAGAAAGCTTTATGTAAGCAAGCATAAAGAGAGTTTCCTAGATTGGTTTTAGAGAGCAGAACAAAACAAAAGCAGCCCATGTTGGTTTAATATGAGAAGTCAAAGAAAACAGACTTCTGGTTCCTGGGCAATAGCCTTCAGTGTTGAGATTGGTGACCTTATCTATCGTTAGTAATATTAATGCTTAGCTCTCCAAATCTAAACAGCTAGTATAATAAGTACTGGGTACAAAATTGTTAAGTTTCTCTTCTGCTGGACTCTAAAATGGCTTTCAAACTTTTTTGCAAGTAGGTGTTTCATATACTATTTTTTGTTTCTGTTGGTGAATACAAATCTTCAATGAGGCTCAGCAGAAATAAGAAATCCAAATTCCTGATCATCGCAGTGGTTATATAATAGTCCAGTCAAAGTTGGGTGTTTTTTTTGTTTTTTTGTTTTTTAATATTATTGATAGTTATGCTCTACCTTCTCTAAAAGAATAGTCAGCAAACTCAGCAGTGAGAATGGTGGATGAGGAGAATGTACACATGAAAATGTGAGCGAGTTCTTACCTTTTTCCTCATGTTAAACTGACTCTGGGTATTCTGTTTTGCTTGAAACCCACCACAAATCAGACTAGCCTGGACCTTTATTTATTTTGTTTGTTTCTACTTTGGGGGAAGGTAGTGGTCAGGGCAATTCTTATTTTATATTGGTACAAATTAAGCTATTTAATTTATATGTAAAGGTATTTTATCATAGCTACTCCACTTGTGGAAAAAAAACCCTATATTCAGAAATTAACATTTTTCAAAATGTGTTTCTTATCATTATTCTGAAATGTCAATTCCCCCGAATTGTTTATTTTTAAGACCTTGAGATGGGCGAAAACGGATCTAGAAAAGCGGTAGTTAATCCCCCACCAAACTTGGTGCATCCTGGATTGCTCCTTTGAGGTTCTAGGTTCTTGGCAGGCATAGTTTTACCGCGAAGAGCTGTGGAGCGCCTTTCAGGCTCCATTCCATTTTTCTCCGTGTCGCTCCAGTTCATATTTTACAGCTCCCGCCTGGGAGCTGGTAACATAATGAATTGCCTTGACTCTCGCTTCAATCCACTTTCCTCTCTTAATATGCAGCCCAAAGTTTTGCAGCTCGCTGTCAGATGGTAGTGCTAGACTTTCACACTGATCCCAAAGCCTCCGCTGGGGCTGTTTCTTAACACGGAGTTACAAACTTTAAGAAACACACAGCTCCAAACGGAAATCCACGCCAGGCTTTGAACTCTGCTTCTGGCTTCTGTCAACTGACAGAGTTGCCCTTTTGCTCAAACTCGCTGCTCCAGTTCTCACTCGCGAGCTCCGCTGGGTGTCTGCTGTTTTGCCGCGGCGGGAATGGGTGTGGGGGCAGCAACCCTGCGCTCCAGTTAAGATTCCCCGCGCTTTAGTTCAGCGCTTAAAAAGTCTTCCCCTAAGAGGAGTGGGGGAAGGAAGGAGCCCTGATGAGGAGCAAAGCCTGACCTTTTGTTTGTTTTTTGAGTTTTGTATTTCAGATATTTAGGGAAAGCAAAGTGCGAGAGAGGAAGGGCTATCCTCCCTACAAACGTTTCCCTCTCTTAACCTTCCAGGCCTCGGTTCCACATTTTGCAGTTAACTATGTGGATTTTAATAGGTTGTTCCCTTGTTCTCGGGCCCAATTCATGCGCAATGTGCAGCTGGGTAAAATGAGAGCACATCCCCTGCCATTTTCAGTCTGTTTGTCCTGGCAGCCCTACCCCCTTCCGCGGCGGCCGTAGCCGCAGGAGTTAATGCTGTGCCCAGAGACCCCGCCAGATCCTCCGGGCTGGAGATCCAGTCCACGTTTGCTAAGTGCCATGCGGTCGGGGATGGTGTATAAGAACTCTCTTGTGAGGAGAGCAAGAGAGACTTTAGTCCGGTTTCCATGTCAACGATTCAGTCCATATTTGCCATCAGGCTGTTGGTGGTAGAGGCACTTTCCTGAGTGTAGCGCTGTCCTAGTCCTAGTTCTCCAATCTGCGTCGGGATTCCTGAGCTGCCTGGCTGTGGGGTTAAATGGCAGGGGCCGTGGGGGAGAAAACTCCACCGAGGGGAGGATCTGCGGCCCCTAGCTGGTCTCGCAGCTCGGGCCAGCCACGTGCCCAGCTTCCTCCCCTCCCCCCTTTCCCGCCCCTAGAGAGTTTATGGGCCAGTTTCTAAGAAAGTTCTCTTCAGCCGGGTGGTCCCAGGATAGGGGCCTAGGGCTCTAAAGGTAGGGGTGGAAGAGGATCCTAAACGATGAGACAGAGAGAGAGAGAGAAATCCTGCATTACCTCCCTCAGCTCAGGTGGATAGATTTAGGGAACTTTACCTAATTACCAGGTAAAAATGGTGGCTGTTTGCAAAACAGCGTGCCCACGTGTAGGGAGAGGGATTTTGGCACTTTCCGTATTTCACAGCCATTGAAGAAAGGTAATGAGGGCTTCTTTTGGAGACAATTCTGGCTTGCGGATATTTACTAGGCTCCAAGTTTCCCATTACACCTCACTTCTGAGGAAAATGGCAGGGCAATTGCATGTAAAAAATCCTTATTTGTGTGCAGGACTCAGAACTATTTGCCAGCTCCCAGGCAATCAGTCAAATATCCAAACTCCATTTATGAGGCAGCATACAATTTGTTTTCTAGAACCTAATGCACCAGGAGATTTGTTGGCCCTGGACTGTGCGTGAAACTAGGGCACTGGCCCATTCTGGTGAGTTGGATCTTCTTGGTAGGGCTTTGGTTCTTGGCTTGGGGGCAAAAAAACCCAGCAGTTTTTTGTTTGTTTTTTTTTTCCTGATCTCACCACTCTTAGATTAGGAGGATGGTTTTACCTTTTTAGTGTAGGATGCTCTAAGTTAGTTTTCTTGAGGGTGAGTTCAGGCTTTTGGAATCATTCAGTGACCAATAACTTGGCCACGACTCTTGAAGGGGCTTGCAGAATCTGAAGTTCTAAGATTCTGTGGCCATGAGGTCTCCACTTATAAAATCTGAGGGGGAAAGAAGCTCTGGTATCTAGTAACACTGGCCTGGGCCTCTCCCAAGGCAGCTGTGAGCCTGGTGAGGAACTGGAATCCCCTCTGGCTTTCATAGCCTGTCATGTCAGAGCATTCCAAGTCAGCCTGAGGAGGAAAAGGCTGCTGCTGAGATTTGGTGGGGCCTGTGGATCAGGGCAACATTGGAGTTTTCTATGTATGCCTTGAACGTTGCAGATAAACCTGACCTTATACCTAACTCCAGTTCAATCAGGGTTTCTTAGAATGTGATGGTAAACTTTAAATAATCTTTACACTGAGGGATAGAAAACAAATCTGGGTTGTATCCATTTTCTAAATGACCTGTTAGACTGTGCCTTTTCTCTCGCTTTAAGGAGAAAATTGCTTCCCTCCTTTTGGCCCTCCCTCTTCTTCAGTGGTTTGTTTGAACACTCAGGTACTTCCAGTCAAGGGATCCTCTTCTGCACGCTGTTTACAGTCTTACAGGTGTTGCCTTTGGAGAATAGGTATATTGATCATTGTGGGCTAAGTTCTTTGAGGAGATAGAGAAGGGGCTTATGTTCTGCTTGATGTCTTACTGCCATATGCCTCCAAAGCAGCTTCTGCAGAGACCATTTTAAGTAAGTGGTGAGCCGACCAGCTTTGATCTCAAACCCATCAAACCCATTCTGATACTCTGATCCCATCGTTGCATTTGTCGACAACTTGACCTTTTTTTTTATTATTATTATTTAATAAAGGCTAAGTGGACAGGAATCAGCTTTGAGGACTCCACTTCTTTTTAAAGCCACCTTCCTCAGCGATCTGACTTTGTGACCTAGGGCAAGTCCCCTCCCCTCTCTGCATTTCAATTCTGTAAAATGGGATAATCTGGACACCAGACCCCCCAGGGCCTTGTCAGGACGGGCTAAGAAGGGCAGGATAGCATGAAAACAATGATGCTTTCGGCTAGCTACGGAGGTAAAATGCTGGGACCCGCTCGCAGACTCAGCTGGGTCTTTAGAGCGGGTTTGTAAAGGGCTTTGAAAGAAAAGTGCAGTAGAAGTGCTAAGTAGTAGCCAAGAGACCAGGCCCGCTGCCAGGGGATCAGGCCAGAGCCGAGGCGGCCGTGGTTTCGGGCTCAGGCCAATTTTGCCAGCCGCGGGTAAAGTTCACGCTGCCAGCTCCCCTCGGAGCGGCCGGGAGCCGACCGGCCGGGATAGGAACGCTAGGAGGGAGGCGGCGCAGGCTTCAGAGAGCGTGAACTCCGGGCCAGGTTTTCCCCGATGCCTTCAGCGGCGGCGCTGCCGAGCGAAAGCGACTGAGGACCTGCAGCCGCCACGGCTTGTTCTTTCCCCTCCTCCTTTGTGAGGGGAAGGGAGTGAGTCCGTTCCGCGGCTTGCGCCCGCTCCGCGTTCCATTTCGGGTTTGCTAGGCGGCCGCGACGGCGCTGGGTAAAATGGCAGTGCTGAGCCTCGTGTCGGAGTGAGGGGGACTCGGAGGAGAGTGGGGCGCTCTAGCCGCTCAGTCCGGCCGCCTGCCGGTTCGCCAGCCCGCGGCCGCGCAGCAGCCTTGGCCCGAGCCGCGGCCGGGGAGGGGAGGCAGGGCACCCGGCCCCGCGCTCCGAGTCTGCCTCTCAGCGCCCGGGCTGCTGCCGCGCGCCCTCCAGCCCGCCCGTCCCGGGTCCCCCTCCCCCCGCTCCCTCCCTCCCTCCCCGCCCCCTCCCCCTCTCCTCCCTCCCTCCCTCTCTCCCTCCCTCCTCCTTTCTCCGGCAGCAGAAAGCGGAGAGTCACAGCGGGGCCAGGCCCTGGGGAGCGGAGCCTCCACCGCCCCCCTCATTCCCAGGCAAGGGCTTGGGGGGAATGAGCCGGGAGAGCCGGGTCCCGAGCCTCCAGAGCCGGGAGCAGCTGAGCCGCCGGCGCCTCGGCCGCCGCCGCCTCCTCCTCCTCCGCCGCCGCCAGCCCGGAGCCTGAGCCGGCGGGGCGGGGGGGAGAGGAGCGAGCGAGCGCAGCGCAGCAGCGGAGCCCCGCGAGGCCCGCCCGGGCGGGTGGGGAGGGCAGCCCGGGGGACTCGGCCCCGGGGAGGGGTGGGAGGGGGGGGAGAAGACGAAGACAGGGCCGGGGCTCTCCTCGGACGAGACAGCGGGGATCATGGCCGCACAGGTCGCCCCCGCCGCCGCCAGCAGCCTGGGTAACCCGCCGCCGCCGCCCTCGGAACTGAAGAAAGCGGAGCAGCAGCAGCGGGAGGAGGCGGGGGGCGAGGCGGCGGCAGCGGCCGAGCGCGGGGAAATGAAGGCAGCCGCCGGGCAGGAAAGCGAGGGCCCCGCTGTGGGGCCGCAGCCGCTGGGAAAGGAGCTGCAGGACGGGGCCGAGAGCAATGGGGGTGGCGGCGGCGGAGCCAGCGGCGGCGGCGGGTCCGGCGCGGAGCCGGACCTGAAGAACTCGAACGGGAACGCGGGCCCTAGGCCCGCCCTGAACAATAACCTCACGGAGCCGCCCGGCGGCGGCGGTGGCGGCAGCAGCGACGGGGTGGGGGCGCCTCCTCACTCGGCAGCGGCCGCCCTGCCGCCCCCAGCCTACGGGTTCGGGCAGCCCTACGGCCGGAGTCCGTCGGCCGTCGCCGCCGCCGCGGCCGCCGTCTTCCACCAACAACATGGCGGACAACAAAGCCCTGGCCTGGCAGCGCTGCAGAGCGGCGGCGGCGGGGGCCTGGAGCCCTACGCTGGGCCCCAGCAGAACTCGCACGACCACGGCTTCCCTAACCACCAGTACAACTCCTACTACCCCAACCGCAGCGCCTACCCCCCGCCCCCCCAGGCCTACGCGCTGAGCTCCCCGAGAGGCGGCACTCCGGGCCCCGGCGCGGCAGCGGCTGCCGGCTCCAAGCCTCCTCCCTCCTCCAGCGCCTCCGCCTCTTCGTCGTCTTCGTCCTTCGCTCAGCAGCGCTTCGGGGCTATGGGGGGAGGCGGCCCCTCAGCGGCCGGCGGGGGAACCCCCCAACCTACCGCCACCCCCACCCTCAACCAACTGCTCACGTCGCCCAGCTCGGCCCGGGGCTACCAGGGCTATCCTGGGGGCGACTACGGCGGCGGGCCCCAGGACGGCGGCGCCGGCAAGGGCCCGGCGGACATGGCCTCGCAATGTTGGGGGGCTGCTGCTGCGGCGGCGGCGGCCGCCTCGGGAGGGGCCCAACAAAGGAGCCACCACGCGCCCATGAGCCCCGGGAGCAGCGGCGGCGGGGGGCAGCCGCTCGCCCGGACCCCGCAGGTACACAGCTGAGTGGGGAGGGGGCTGGGGCGAGCGGGGGTTCTGGGGGTGGGTGGCGGCAGCGGGGAACCGGCCACAGCCGTGGGCTCCCCCCCAGTCCTGGGCCCCCACTGCTGGGGACCTGCCATTGTCTGGCTCTTCTTTCTTAAAATGGCTGCCTCTCTGCCTACCTCTCCTTCCCTCCTTCAGCCTTTGTGTGGGGTTTTCACAGAGGTGTCTGCTCCCCTTCCCCCTCTCCCCTAGTCCCTTGGAACTCTGGGGGTCTTCAGGGGGGTGTGGGGCAGAGGGTGCGGAGAATGGCCCGGCCCGGGGTGAGCGGGTGCTGGGGACTCAGGTTAGGGGTATAGGCAGTGGCAGGAGCTAAGGGAGTTGAGAGAACAGTTCTTTGCTCACCTGCCGCTCCTCTCTGCCCCCTTGCTTTCCTCTAGGCCGTTTCCCTTCTGTGCTTTCAAGGAGGGGCCCCTCGGGCTCGAGGGAGGGCAGGGGCCTGCTTGGGGGCAGCCAGAGGCCGGCTGCGGTTCACCCAGGACAGCCCGGGCCATCTCCTGTCTTAGTCTCCGTCGGCCCTGTGGCCCGGTCTTCTCCCTGGAAGTGCTGGTAAACAGCTGAGTGATTGGAGTAGTAAGTGCAGATTGCTTTGGTTTGGGATTTGAATTATGGAGGTAAAATCCTTCTGTCAAAGCCAGGAGACAGTTGGTCTTAGGTTGACATCCTATCTGTGATCTGATTGGCTCCCCATCTCCTGCTCTTGGCCATTTATAATTGCCTCTGATGTAATGGTACAACAATCCTGATGAGCTCATAAACTTTTACACTCTGCTTTTCTGCCAGTGATAACCCAAACCATCGCTGCCACTATCTGCCTTTTATTCCAGAGCTGAAATTGGCTGTGACCTTGAGGAGGGAGGTTTAAGTAGCAATACTGTATCAGCAGGAGCAGAGCCCCAGACAGGTTGCCCTTGTTACATTGTGCACAAAACAAAAGAGGAGGCGATGGCATTTTGCTTGTACCTTGGATTTATTTTACTTGTTATGTTTTATGCAGACTGAAATAGATTCTGTGTTGTCAGAACAGTAGCTGAGTTTTTCTCTACAGTGGGTTTGCTGTTTGTTTTGGTTTTGTGACTTTCCTAATGGTATAAATGACTTCTTTGATGATTCTGAAGATGCATTTGTCTTGAGTAATTTTCACCCTGTTCGCTTTACAGAATTGGAATTATTTTACTGGGCTTTTTTATTGAGTGGTGAATGAGGGATCTTTATTCAGGGGGAGTACTTTTTTTTAATTTTTTTTATTTTCGACAACTGGAAGGTTTCTGACAGAATTTCGTATTATATTCAAGTGTTCTGTTAGCGACTCATTTGTTTACATGTTGAATCTAACACTTTTTTGTTGTTGTTGATTGAACTTTGGGAGAGCAGCTCAATTTAAAGGGAAGCTAATGTTTATATTTTATGGTGTCAAGAGAGATTTTCTCCTAAAGGCTTGGTTTGGAATATCAAAAAAGCTAGTTTTTTATTTTGTCATCAGTCATTTTAGAGCTTTGAAAATAGAGAGCAACCAATTTTTTCTTTGCATTCCTAGGTAGGTTTCATTTTTTTCCTGTCTTCCAAGATATCAAGATAGGACCTATGATACCTGTGATACTTAAGATTTGCTTAGAAATCACAACTTTTGTGTACTTTTAATACATCCTATTTTGTTTTTAGTTTGCTTGTTTTCCCTCTTCATCATGTTCTGCCTTCAAGGTTTTAGTCAGGAATATTGGGTACTCTGTGGAGACATGTATGTTTTCAAAGAGGGAAACGGCCCCCTCATGCTTCCCCATCCCCAGCAGTACCCAGTTGCACCTTTGGCTAGGAGGAGAGTTTGCTCACTTAGATGGCCTAATTAGTTGTAGTCCATCCCTATCCTGTTTTCCTAAGTCTTCTTTTGAGTTGCGAATTTTGAAAATAGTTTTAGATGTCAGACTTAGAGCTCTAAACCTTGATGCCACATCTTCTATGATGTTCTACATATGGGCAAGGGATGGGGGAATTTTAAATAGTCTTTCTAGTGTTTGGAGGATAAGGTTTGTCTTAGAAAATAGAAAATTATATTGTCTCTAGGCTATTCTATAATCTATACCTCATTTCTCCCTTCTTTTTCTTTCTTTCTTTCTTTCTTTCTTTTTTTTTTTTTTTTTGATGTGAAATCCCCCTTCTTGAAAATTGCTAGGGGAAATAATTTGGGAGTAAGCAAAATAGATTTGAATTTTGCTGGTTTGAGCATATTCAGGCAAACTTTTTTTTTTATTTTAAATAAAACCAACTCTTGCTGTATAGTGATTTGGTTTTCAGTCATTACACAAATATTTGAGTGCCTTTAATGTGCTAGGTACTATGTTTTGTCCTGGGTAAGTGGTAGGAAAATAGCACAGTCCCTGTGTGGAAGGGTGTCTGTGCTGCTTGTGGGTGAGTTTTCTGATTCTTTTAACATCTCCAGGCCCGAGTGCAGCATCCCACACAAGCTAGACTCCTGCTCAACCTCAGTTTAGTCACTTACTCCCCTGAGACTCAGGGAATGGCTGGTGAGCATTCACTTGTGGAAGAGACAGTACAACTTCCAGTTTTGTGGGCTTCTTTGGCTATGAGGCATTAGTCCAGGTGAGAGTTGTAGTTGGATGGATTTTGTTCTGAATTCCTCTGCTACTTGAGGATAAATAGGGTCTTAGTCTGCCTCCTCCTTTTTCTAACCCAGTCCTATATTAAAATGAGCATTTTGCAGAGACTTGATTGGCACAGCAAAGGTGATAATATTCTCACTTAACTTTGCCTTTATGAAATAAATATTAAGGAAGTTTGTGTATCACAACTGTCTTTTTCACAGGAGCTAGAAAAGATCCTGGAAGACAGACTTTTTCTTTATCCCTTTTCTTATGTAGTATTGTGTCTAAAGATGTTGAATCCTACTGTCGATGAAATAGTTGTAGGTCATCTATGCGCTTGAACTCCATGTAAGGCTTTTTATTTTTTATTTTTTTTTTACTAGAGATGCTTTTTGGCAGTAGTACCTTGATACTCACCCAGCTCATCAAGGTAAAAAATGGAATACAATAAGTAGTTCAGAGCCATGGTAGATTTGATTATGGAACTTTGGCTGTTAGTTCTTGCTATGGAAATATCAAATGACATTTCTGACTCCTGGAAAACAAACACAGGATCCTGGGCTTGTTATGGAAATGCCAATTGGCAGAAATTCTGGGCTGACTGAAATACAGGACACTTGGCCCTCTCTCAGCTATTAGTTTTGGGGGCTTCATGTTTCTCTAGGGCCCATGAGAACTGGAGATGGTGGTGCAGGGAGAGAGAGCAGCCAGGGCCAAGGTTGACTTCTTGTATGTTGGATCCTGTGAGGACTTTTTAAAGTTCCTTCCTTTGTGTGTGACACAGAGTAACCATGACAAATGGCACCTGCTGTACCAAGATGGCTTGGATTTCATTAATCATTCATATGTTGGATTGACTCCTCCAGGGTGTGATGTGTATAGTAGGCCCTTCTCAAAGTGATTACTATGTTTAAACTATGGGACTAGGCTAACAAAGTATTGGGCAGGTCTCCCCCCCTCCCTCCCCCACCCCTTGCAAAGGTTGTGTTGATTGTCTTCAGATCCCCAAATTCTAGAAGGAACTGAAGCATGCAAATATGTTATTCAGAATAAATTGGCACTAAATAGTTCTTTTCCTGCCGGTGAGCTCTGATACCTCTGGCTCAGAAACAGAGTCCTGATTCCTGTGACTTATCCCTGAGTTTTCCTTTGTTTATATTGGTCATTATTGTTATCAGAGCACACTGAGTTGTGTGTAGTACAGTGGTGAGGGGTACAGAGCACGGGACTCACAGGAGGAGGAAGCAACTTGGGTTCCATGTGCAGCTCTTGATTACACAGTGTAACTTTGGGTAAATTGTTTTCCTCCTCTGGATTTCATTTTCTCCTCATCAGTAAAATGAAGTTGGTGGACTACATGATTTTGGGGTTCTTATTCTCTGACACTACACATCTGTCTCTTTCCCATGTGGCTTGTTTTGAGGGCAGCTTCTTCCTGTACATTTATGGGTATGGGTCTTGAGACTATCTTTCTTCCCCTGCGCTTATTTATGTGCAGGAACTCAAGGCTCTTTCCTCCTGAGGATTTGCAGGAGCAAGCTCTGAACAGCTAGGTGTCACAGTGGTCTGTGCCCCTTGACAGAAAAATCCCTACCAGACTGTTGCCTTGAAACTGTTAATCTGTTGCCATTAGTCATTCCACTTGGCCGGTTGTTTTCAAACACTAAACAGTAATTGAAAAATTAGGCATACTTCATAAAGCAAGGCTTGAAAAATAGTTGTTTCAGAATCCCCAGGAGGCTTTTCACTTCGGGAGAGCTTGGGGATGGGGTGGGAGTGGATGTTCATAAGTTCAGCGTTAACACTCTGGTTATTTTTTAGGGGTGGAGAGGTGGGAAGAGGTAATAGTATTAAGATCTTCATACTCTTCTGGTGTTTGGGCAGGTCTAGGTCTGGTTTGGGCAGTTAGTTGTAATCTGAGTGCCTGGACTTGCCCTGTAAGTTTTGCTGAGAGAGAAGCAAAAGTTCCTATGGCTGGAACAGGAAAAGCTAAATGTCTCAGAGTCAATTTCAAGGGTGTATTTGCTTTTTCTCATACCCCTGGTTTTTTGAACCACATGGTGTGGTTTGCACGTGGTCTTAGAAATGCTGTTCTTTTCTCAAACACGCCTGAATTTCCATTCTTTCTAGCCTCCTGGCCTAGTAGTTTAGAAGTATAATTTAGGCATGATAGAGGTATACTACAAGGAAGCTTCCCCTTTATAAAGGAAGGACAAATATAAAGGGAAAGGTGTTTGATAATTCTGTGCTTGACACAGCAGCTTCTTCCTCTGAAGATACCAGATGTTTCAGAGCTTTGTGTAAATACTTGCTGAGCTGTCAATATGTGCCCAGGAGGTTTCTGTAGTAAGATGTAAATGGCTCTATAGAATGTTTGACAGGCAAATTAATAAACAGTTTTCAAGCAAAGGTAATGCTAGTTTTTCCTCTTATGGTAGAATAAAATATTATTGCAGAAAAAGACTTGGGGAAAGGAAGAGGGTAGGGCTGGGGGGGGGGTGCGGTTTGGAGATAGGGAGAGGCGATCTAAAAAGATTTGAAGTGGAAAAATTCTGCCCAGAAAGCAAAACTTCCGTGGCTCTGACTCCATGCTAAGTTCAGGGAACATGGAGCCCTATTCAAAATCAAGTGAAAACAAATAAACAAACCAGAAATTTGGAAAGAAGACCCCAAGTTTCAGTAGTGAGATAACTGTGCTTCAAAAGCTTAGTCTATGAGACTTTGAGTTTTAAAGTCTTATTCCTTCTGAAAGGTTTTGCAGTTTGGTGAGAAGTTTTAGGGTTGGGTTTGCATTTTTGGAATACCAGAAAGGAGAAAAAGAGATACCACATATTCAGCATTATCCTTAGCCCCTGTTCTGCTGTAGCTCTCAGAATTATAAATCTACTACTCAGAGCTGGGTTTATTTATACATTTTTTACTGGACAACTTCTGTGTATCACATATATTAATATTAATGCCCCTTGGGTCCGTAGAAAGTCCAAATGTTTGGGGAGCCACTAAATCCTGTTTGAAGGGTTTTATGGGTAAAGTCAATCTTTGTTTTTTGAGATTGTGGTTTTAGGGTTAAAAACATTTTCTGAGCTCCATCAGTGAGACATTCTTTTTGTAGGGGAAGAAGAAGAATCTGAATGAGTACTTGAGCTGTCTGTCTGTGGTACTTTTGCTTTGGTAGCCTTGTGAGAAGACAGGATTCACCTTCTTGAAGTCTCTTTTTCCCCTTCTTCATAAGAATTGTTTTCTAGACCAGACTAGCTGCTTATATGGTATATATATAGTATAGGAAATATGAATATAATTATGGTCCTGACCATAATTTTTATGTTTAGCTAACTTACCAGAGAATATCAGCATGTTTTAAAATGCAACACAAAAATCATTGGGGTTGACTCTGACATTGGTTGTTCAGTATTGCCCAGGCTTTTCCCATTGAGGTGGTGGTAAGGGTATTAGAACTTCACATTTGTTGATGAGAACATTATTTGTAGGTCAGGGAGATCTGGAGATTGAGTGGGGTTGAGAAGTAGGCCTATGTGATTGCTAGGAAGAAATTTAAAAGGTATAGTCAATATGTGCTTGAGAGGAATATGTTTTTCTTATGGAAGTATGTGTGTGTGTACATCTGAAAAATTTGCAAAGCAAGGTTTTATAAACAGATATAGACCAAGCAATGTGGACTTGAAGGAATTTGAGAATAAGGAGCAATCAGAGTTGGGCAGGGTTAACCTGGAACAGCTTTTCAGAGGCAATGATTTGTGAAGCTAAATGTTCAAGCAGGGGAAAGTTAAAATATTAATTTGCCTTTTCATAATGCTACTCTGCATTCCATGTGTTTGACAGAATCCAAATTACACATTCATCTCCAGACCTGTAGTTGTCTGTGTCCTAGTGACTGAGAATTTGGACTCTAACCTTAAAGTTCTTTGAAAGAGAATGGTTCCAGGGTCTTAGTGGTTCCTGTGGTTATATGGGGCCTTTGGTGCAAACTGCCAAGTTCTCAGCCAATTCTGGCTCTCTTTTGTAGTAATTTTGGTTTTGGAAGGTCATGTCACTTTCAGAGTTTTATGCTCTGGACAGTTCTGCAGTGATAGTGGCTCAACTTTCGTTGGAGAGCCCCCACCCCCATCCTCCCTCACCCCCACACTTTGCAGGGTAGTTGGCCTAAACGAAACAAGAGCCATGAAAGTTCCTGTGGGATTCTTAGGCTGCTGTTATTTCTGAAGAGCTGGAAGCTGTGTAGAAGCTGAGTTGCTTGGATCAGACCGTATATTGAGGGTTGATGGGTTGAGTAAGCCTGCACTTATGCAGTTTGCCCATCTGTTCATGGAAATGGCCTTTAATATTATTTTTATTAGGTTGGTTGTGGCCAAGAAGCTCAAATGCTGCAAACACATGCTTATTCCTTCTGGGAGTCTCTGAAATTCAGTGTTTTTGGTTTCTTTTTACCTGCTGATCCATGTTTGTTTGAGCCTGGCACTTTTCAAGGGCCATAACTGGATGCTTAACATCTAAGGATTCCTGGGGTGTCCAGTGCCAGGCTCCTACAGTACTTACCCCTGGAAGAGAAGAAGGGTGGTTTACACTGCTCTAATACAGAAGTACAGAGTCTTGAATACAGATTCTAGTTTGGAAATATCTCTTCCAACTTCTTTTTGCCTTGTCATTTTGGCATTTTGCAAAAGCAGGTTTCAAGTAACTCAGAATTGGGTATGATAGTTCATCTGCTATGGATTGCATGTGTTTAGGGGCCTGAGATGAACTCCCTTAGTCAATCCCAGATTTTAGAGGAATCCAATTTAGAGTGAATATTGATTTACCCTCTTTGAATATTCTTTCCTGAAATCCATCCCCACCCCACCCCCACATTTAACTCTATTTGAATGGATGAAATTAGTTTTTTATTGAATGTGAAGGGGCATCTAAGTGAACATCTATTTATTTTTGTTAGTCATTTGTACATAGCTGGAAGATGGTCTTGGGACAAGTTGAGTCTTTATTTCCCAGTGGCTTCTGCATTTGTAAGGGTGGACTGGAATGGGAAGAAGTCTAATGCCAAGAATGCATTCCAACATGCTGCAGAGTAGGAAATTTGATCTCTAAAATGTTGACTTAGTGTTGGTTATGGTACATAATAGAAATCACCCAGTAATCCAGGACAGATTTTTGTTGCCCTCCTGGAAGTTATATTGATATTAAATACTAAGGGCTTTGGGCACTGGGCTATGCGTTCTGCATTCCCAGAGTGCTGCAGCCTTCTTTTGAATTGCCACCCACGTGAAGAGGAAAGATCCATGTGCCTTTTTTCCCTCTCTTTTGCATTTGGGCTTCCTTATGGTTTCATTGCTTCTGTGTTCCCAAGTCTGCAGTGTTAGATATTAGACTTCCTCCTTTCTTGGCACTGGCACATTCACAATTTTCTGTGGCTTAGCAGCAGCAGCAACAGCTAAGATTTTTATATGCTTTTCCCTCTTAAACATGTTAGCTTTTCAACTTGCTTGTTTATAGACATCTCTGTTAAAAGATGCTGGGAAGATCTAGCACCAGCAGGAAGGCAGCAGGGGAGTTTGGGGGTTGTTGTGACACCAGTTATTTAAAAACCATTTTGTTGTGTGCTTGGTGTTTTTATTTTGCCTCCTGTTTTCCTTGAGGTCATAACTTGTTTGCTAGGTTTGGGTGCATTTGGGCTCAGCAGTTTACTCTCAACTGAACCGTGCCTGGTGTACTTTAACTTTAAGAAGAGTGTGAATTCAACCACGTGGTAGAGGATTAAAGGCTACAGCTCCCTGGGTGCTTCCTTTTGGAGGAAGCAGATATGCCTTTGGACTCTTCTTGCTCAGTGATTTCCCCTCTCTCTGGGGTAGACCTTATTATGGCTTTCTGTTGTCCTTAGAGAACAAGTCATCTGGGTAGAAATGCTGGGAATTAGTTGCTGTTTATTACCAAGTTTTCTCTGGCAGATACAGATGGCTTTCTCTCCTGCCCCTCAGAGAACATTCTAGTCTGGTCCTTTGGTGGTGGAATTCATGGGCTGGTCCGTCAGTGTGAAACTTTGGTGATTCAAGTCTGGATAACCTGCTTTTCGTTTCTAGACTTCTGACTTTTTTGCCTGTTTGGGAATCTGGGCCACCAAAGAGAACTATACTATAAAAGAGTTTGGGGAACAATTCTGGAAGTAGTTATCCACAGCATTGTCCTGGGCCAGGGAGAGGTGAGGGTTCCAACCTTGAGTTTCAAATGATAGCATGCTGAGGGGAATATTAATGCAGCTACCATCATTTGAGTACGTACCATGTGCTAAGCACTGTGCTTTGGTACTCTGAATTTCCTCATTTACTCATCAAAACAGTATGAGAGATGGATTCTGTTAAAGTGGATTCCCACTTTACAAATCAGGAAATAAATAAGAATGAGAAATTTGCCCAAGGACAAATAGCTAGTAAAAGTTAGAGTTGAGATTTGAACCAGGGTTTGTCTGAATTTCCAGAGCTGTGACCTGATAAAATATACCAAATTTGCTTCTCCAAAAAATATTATTCAATTACTAATTATTTGGACATTATTTTTGCAAAAGCCTGGAACTCTTAAATGGGGTGAAAGACTGAAAAGCCTTTAGTTACAATCGTTATAATTTGAAATCATGCCTACATCTTGATCCTATCAGTTCTTTCAATTTAGGGTTTTATTATGCTGAGTTTCTGATGAATGACTATGGTGCTTGGTTTATAAGCTTTACGGTCATAATGGTAAGAACTGGCAGCATTTGGTTCTCAGGCTCCTTCCTCTTTATAAGTGATCTTTAGGAGCAGCGTGGGATTCAGACTTGAAGATAGTCTTTTGATAAAAGTGAAAGTGACTTGCAGTTTGAAAATATTTGCATAGTGATTTTACTTTCTAGAACTTGGAGCACTCACTGGAGAGGCAGGAATTTGTCTTTTCCACAAGAAAAGAGAAAGTGAACGCATAGAGGTTAAGTGCTGCACCCAAAGTGTCCTAGCAGTCAGCTTTAAAATCTAGGTTTAAAATTCCTTTCAGCTGTGTGACTTTAAGCAAGTCACTTAACTTCTCTGAGGTCTGTATCTTCTTGTATAATGAGGAAAAATATCTATCTTGCAAGCTGTAGTAAATTTTAAATAAGATGTGAAAGTACTATTAGTTAACGAAATACACTTCTGACTTGACTCCTGCTTGAGAGAGGGAGTTAAGGACACTTTTGAGTGGTTAAGGACGGTGTTGGTCTTCAATGAATTAAAAACTATCCTATAGTTCTTAACTGCATCTGAGTTATATTAATGCTTTTATTTCCTTAAAAAAATTTTTTTTAATTTTAAAATAATTTCAAACTTACAGGACAGTTACAAAAATAATACAAATCCCATACAGGAACTCCAATGTACCCCTATTACTGATATTTTTTAAAAAAACACAAATTTTATTAGGCATTCTATTCTAATTTTGAAAGATGGATTAGTGCAGTGATTCTCAGCGTGGTTCCTGGGATCTCCAGCACCATTATTACCTGGACTCTGTTTGGAAATGCAAATCAGAGACCCAGACCTACTGAATCCAGTGGCAGTTGAACTCAGCAGTGTGAATTAACAAGCCCTCAAGGCAATTCTGATGCATGCTCAGGTTTGAGAACTACTGTGCATTTATGCTCAACTGGGCTGCAGCATATAGGGGCTTCTTACAAATTACAGCATCGGCTATATTTCAGATGTATGTGCCCTTTCCCATTTTGTGAAAGTGTTATTGGATGGAGAAAAGGTAACAGTGCTTGGGGTTGAGGGGGAAAGAAAGAAAATTCTATTGAGATGGATCTTCTGGTATGTAATAATGATAAACTTTAGTGGAAAAAAAAATGTCTGCATAGGACTTGAGGGCTCCCTTTCTCTTAGTTCTTTGATGAGGCAGCATGAGGACAATCTGAATCTGTGGTCCTGGAGGTTTGATAAAGTGGAAAAGATCTTTTTAAGTTGGTGACCAACAGTGGTGGTATCTGTGTATGACCAATTCAGTGAACTTTGCCTAAGAAAGTGATTTCTGAAAATGCTGATTAAAGGCCTCTGTTAGAGCACCAGTTAAGTGCCATGATGTCCTTTCTGCCTATAATTGCCAACCAACCTGAGAATAGGGTCTTTGGTGATCTGGTGATTTCTCTATAGCCATCCTTAATGACCCCTGTCCTCCCCTTCTTGTCTTCTTTACCTACCCCACTCCTCCGCCCCATTGGCTAGTCTGAGTTTTGCTCTGAATTTCTTTTCTTGTGTCTCTTGTAAAATCTTGGCAAATAAATCCTCTAAGTAGATTCCTGACAAGTTGCCCCATCTCTGAAGTGGATGTGGCCTCTCAGAGGAGTAGACATTTGAGCCAAGACCTGTCCCTAGTTGTATGACTTAATGAATAAGGATTGTGCTTGGCACAGAAGTTACAGAAATGGTCAGGTGGTAAACACTAACACTGCAAGGACCAAGTGGAGAACCAGTGTTCTAGTTCACTTGGGCTTTCTGAAAACCTGATGTGGTTTCTGTCTTTCCCATTAAAAACAAACCTCCTGGTATCATGGCTGTTTTCTCTCCTGCCTGAGAAGTGAAGCTGAGATCATTGTGACCTGGCTGTGAGGAAGGCAGTGGCTTCCAGGAGGCAGTGTGCTGACAGTTTGATCTGTGATTTGATATTCGTACGTACAGATGAATACTCTAGTATTCCATACTACAGTCTTGTGTTCTTTTTTTTTCCCCCTCTTAAACTCACAATCATCCTGTACCTTTTAGCTTTATTTTATTGATTCTTATTTTTTTCCTTTTCCATTCTCTCCTCTGGTGTCTAAAACTCTTGTGTTAGTGGAATGTGAAGCACATAGAGAATAGAGCTGGTAAAAGTCTTTAAAAGGACTGGAGATGCAATTAACTTATACCACTTTAAGATTAGCATCTTTTAAGGAAAGATTCCTAGTGTTTGTTTTCCTCTGTTAGAAAGGCCTGGTTAACTTGAAGCAGGAAGTGCCTTTGTCTAATTCATTAATAAACAGAAATTCCTAAATGATCTCTACCTCTCTTTATCTGCTCTGCTTTATTGTCTTTAGGTTGGAGACAGGTTTTTAGCCCTCCTTAATTTGTTTTTTTGGGTTCTGTTGGCCCAAGACAGAATTGTAACATTCTTGTTTTACTTTCCAGTATGTGATTTGAATCCTCTGCTTTGCCAGTGCAGCTTTGAATTGGCTTCTTTAAAACCTCTACATAAAACCTCAAGTGACCAATATGTGGTCTCATTATGGTATTTTGGGTTAAAATAAAATGAGATGGAGATAGCTGGGGTCACCCACCCTGACACTTGCACCAAAGGGAAATTCTGTGTGCCTTGAATAAGATAACCTCAAAAGAGTATATGAGCCAAAATAGACTTTGGAAGGAGGAGGAAGGTTAAATGTTAGCTAGATTTCCATAGCATAGTGTTCTAGATATCCATCCCAATTTGATTATACAGGCCAGAGATAACAAATAAAGAGAGACAATAAGCTTCAGAAAAGATAGCTGGTATCTTTGGTCTGGTCCCATGTATTTCTGGTATAAATCATGAACCCAGAATATTCTGTACACATTTGTCTATATAATGGTATAGAGGAGACTGGTACCAGTGTGCTTGTGAAGCTTTGAAAGCCAGAGAATTTATAGGACTCGGTGATTTCCCATTCAGGGAATTGTTGACCTTAAGCCTAAGAATTTGGAGGCACCCATAATCTTAATAAGGTTGGCTGTGCCCTGGGCCATTCCTGTTGAGAGCTGACCTAGGGGTACCTAGTGAAAGATTGGTGTTTGGGGGTAGTGGTTCAAGGCAGCTGTAGGAATTAATGAAATAGTGGAATTGCTGCTGCTTTTTGGTGTCTAGATCCAAATATAGTACTTGATTGGATTGATGTAGAAGCATGATGACAAGTGGAATCCCCAACTGCGTGTAAGTCAGCTCAGTGATAATGTCACAGATACCTTTTTTAGTAGAGAGGGAAAAAGACTTTGGCAGGACGTAGAACTGTGCACTTAGAGAAATTTAGGATCTTTTTATATAACCCATGCAAAACCAGCCCAAGTTTGGAGTTGTAGAGAAAATGAAAAGAATGGGGGGAATTGGAGCTTGTTAAAAAGAAAGCAAACAAGGCCTTCAAGTTTTGTGGTTAGGAGCAGTTTTTTCTTTTTTTTTCTTTTTTTCCCCTGAGCTGTTATCTGCAAAGCAGTTCAAAATGGAAGAGGGAGGAATATTTTAGAAACTAGGTCAGAGGAACTAGGTAAGATTTAGAACAATGTTGTCTTTACTGAAAAGTTGGACAGTATCCTCCTGGATGAAGTTACATTTGTAAGGTTACATGACCCTTGCCTCTCCATGTATTTCTCAAGTGTACCACATCACTTGATGACAAATAATGACACATAATCAGGGCAGAAGATTTCAAAAGAAGTGTCCACTTGGTTGGGCTTGTGGTCCACTCATACTAAGGTCTTTTCCCTAGTAGAAACCTTGAAGAATATTTTGTGAGAGGAAATCCTTTTTCTGTTATCAACCCATATCATCTTATGTGGTAACAAGTTCTATACATTGTTAAGTTATTAACTTTTGAGTTTGTACTGGGATACAGTATAGCAGCCTGCTTCCTTTCATACCATTAAGGTTTTCAAGACTTTAGTTGTATTCCCCATTTCTTAAGGATGTTCAGGATAAGAACTTTTTAAACTCAGTTGCCCAGTTCTGTTGCTGAGATGTTGTCTACTTTAAAGCATAAAAATAGAGGGGATTTGTCAATATTAATAAGTCTTATGGCAAAATCTTTTTTGAAGAACTTGTATCTACTGTATGCCAGTTGCTTACATTAATTCAACAAATATTTATTGAACTTCTACAATGTATCAGGCACTGTGTAGTGAACATGGGATTCATAATCCCTGGCTCCAAGGAGTGCTTTCTAGTTGGGAAGAAAGATGTAAGCAAATAATCATAAATAACTGTATAATTATAATTATAATAAATTCACCAGAGGAGAAGTACCTCCTTTGGTAAATTTATCTTCCAACAATTTTTAAAATAAATTTTTGATTTATGATCGCCTTAGCTAGTGGGTGGCTTTGTGCTGTTGAACTCTTGGGATAGGTTCTGGTCAGCTGTGATTCCCTTGCCCTTTGCTGCTCCAGGGTCAAGTGTTACAGGAAATTCTCCATCTGAGGTTGGACTTGTAATGGGCTAGATCTGTTGTTTCTCAGTGAGGCTCTTCTTTGTATGGGGCTTCATTGCAGGCATTTGGCATCCTGCTCACCAGGTAATAAAGGCCAATAGCACCAGAGTCATTGTGACAACCCAGAAAAGTAACTTCCATACATTATTTCCAAACACACTTCTCAGGGTTTGGTATTGCCCCAATTGAGAACTATTGGGCTGGACCACCAGGATTCTTGGAAGGGAGTTATTGAACAGATTCCTCTTGGGAGAACATATTGAAAGGAGACTGTGCATGAAAATTGGTCTGGCCAACATTTTGGTGTCTGATTTGTGTGTTCTTGTTTTTAAGTATGTATTTTGAAACTGCGCTTTCTACCCCATTCTGCTTTTTCTCCCCACTGTGAGGTGGAAAAGGGGAAGTAATGTCTATTGTGTATGTACTTTATGACTGGCACTGGAATAAGCATTTAACATACATATCATTTGAGCCACCTCATATTCTTGTGAAGTAGTTTGAATCCCCATTTTACATATGGTCTGAAGGGGCCAAGGGATGAAGTGACTTGTTTAAGGTGGTTTCAAAGCCTTAAGCTTTGTTTTTGTTTTTTTTTTTAATATTAATGCATCCCCTTAATATTTTTGTTTGCCAGTTAACCTCTAGCTTACCACTATAGGCTTCTGGTCTTGTGCATATGGGACTAGACCTTAACTGTTCTGGTTTTTGAGCTTTGCCACAAATTTGGGATTTGTGTAGGATGAGAATAATGAATATTTATTGTCTTTTGTGCCAGGTATCATTTTGGATGCTGGGGTACAACAGTGCATTAAACATACTTCCTGGAGCTTATATTCTAGTCTGGGATACAGATATTAAACATGATAAATAAGTAAACCATATAGTGTGCTAGTGATACATATTCAAGAAAGAAAGTCAGTCAAGGGCCAGGTATAGGAAGCATAGAATATTGAAATTTTAGATGTAATCACCAGGGAAGGCCACAGTGAAATGATATTTGACATGGAAGAGGGAGCTATACTGTCTGGGGAAAGAACATAAGTATTCCATGCAGAGGGATCCATGAATACAAAAGCTTTGACACCAGAGTGTGCCCAGCTTGTTTCAAGAACAGTGTTTTTCATGTGTTAATTCATTTCATACAACCCTGAAGGTGGTATTACTATTATCTCTAGTTTATTGACGAGTAAACAGAGAGGTTGAAGGCACCACAGAGGCTGAGGTCTTACACTGCCTAGGACTGGCCATATGATCCAGAGCACCTCCTTTCAGCACGAATGGGGTTAGGAATTGAAACGCTTTCACTTTCTCTTCTCCAGTGCCCTTTCCTTTCCCACTTTTAAAGTCTGGCATTTTTTATTTTTAAGGACACAAAACTCTACTTTCCTGGAGCTTATGTTTTAGTCTAGGATACATATAGTAGACAAGATAAACAAGTAAAGCATATAGTATGTTAGTGATATGTGTTCAGGAGAACAAGTAAATCAGGCACCAGGTTTAGGAATTTGGGAAAGCTTGGCTGGCTGAGAATGCCTCTCATTTAGGAATCAGCCTTTTCTTGTTTTTTCTCTGTTGGCAGGCACTGCCCTCTTTAGACCATTGTGTTTGGCTAAGGAAACTGAACTTGCTCATCTGCATCTGAGTTCTGGAGTTACTGTGCTGGAGATGGGAGGAGCCTTGGGAGGCCCTGTAGCCCACATGCTCTCAGCCTGGACTGGAGAATCGCCTGAGGAGATTAAAAATACAGATTCCTGGCCGTATCCCAGAGCAGCTGATTTGGAATCTAGAGGGCAGGATTGGATTGTGTAGTTGAAGAGTCGGAGGTGCAATCTGGTTAATTGCCTTGTCTGTTCCCCTGGGGAGTTGGTCAGAGAACTGAGGTCAGAACCCAGGTGTTCTGCCTCTCACTCTAGCACTCTTTCCACCATGTCATACTGCTGCCTTACTCTTGAGATAAAAAGTTATAAAGAAGGGAATGTTTAATTTTATGAAATGGAATTTCAGTTCCTACCTTCCTTAATTGGTTTAATCTTCTTCTTGGGGCTTTACTGTTGTTTTTACAGCTCTGGGTTTTAGGCAGTACCTGAGGAGAAATTCTTTCCAAAAAAATTGCTTGGTTTCCTTAGAGGCCTTTGCAATCCTTTGGAAATTGGGGCGCAGTCGGTTAGCTAAGTTTGTCGTCTGCAAAATGATTTTCATCATTTTAGCATTTTTTCTGTGAAAGGTGACTAATCTAAGTGTTCCAGATGAGAAGAACTTTGTCATTTGTTGGGGAATTCATTAGTTTGGTGCTCTAGTGGCTTTATTTGAAGGGCTCTTTCTGGAGCCCAAGAAGAAAGAAATTAAGAAATACAAGCCACCTGGTTGTGGTTTTTCTGGCATGCCTCTTTTGGGTGGACAGCTGTGAGGTGGTTATTACAGTTGACTCTCATAATCTGTGTTTGAATTTTGCCAGATGACTCAATGACTCTTCCCCTTTTGGTCTCCTTTTGCTACCGTTAGTGAGTTTTCTCTAATCTGCTGGGGAAGAATGGAGCACTGTAGCTTAAATGTTTCTTTACCAGGGAGAGAGAGAGAGGCCACATGTCTTGTTCTGTATCACTTTTGAGACAGAGTGTTGGTTGAAAAGTTAGGATTCTCTAGGTCATATAAACAGTCACATTTCCCCCACTTTTTAAAAGCAAAACAAAATGAAGGGAGTCTTGTTTTAGGAGCCTGGGTCTAGAGATAGACATTCCACAGGGAGGTTCCTGGGCAGTGTCTCCTGGAGAAGGAAGAAGAGACGCGATGAGGGGGCATTAAATACAAGTATTTGTGTGGTTGGTGTAGGGCAGCAATTGGGAATGATTTGTGTTGGTCAGCTCATGTGTACCAGGGTACAAAGGGTGGTTCTTTCTGTGGAAGTCTGCTTTGTCCATCCTAAGGTCTGAGTTGAGCCACATGGAGCTTTGCAGGAAACTGAAAGCTCTTGGTTTGGAGAGGCCTTAACTTTGATATTTGTCCCTGCCTGGAATGCTCCTCAATAGGGGAAGGTCCTGTGCGGGAACTGGATCAACAGCTGCTGCCTGTCCCTGGAATCACAGGAAGCGGAGGCTGGGTGTCTTTGTATGGGAGCGCTGCAGCCAGACAATGGTTTGTGCTGGCGGGGCCATGTGGCGAGTCACGTGACCCGGAGTTGTTTTCTGCCGGGGTCCTTACCCATCTGTTCTCTCAGCTCTTTCTGGGTTATCAGGCGTCAGTCCAAGTCCTCCCAGGCAGCCAGCTTCATGGCCAGAGATTGCGAGCACTAACCTTCCTGGCAGGGGCAGTGTGGCTTCGCGTTTATGCAGATTAGCCATGTGTTTCTCACTTCAAGGCGTTCCACAGGAAAAGCCTTTTCCTGTATTTGGCTCTCAGTGGGCGGTTCCCAGTTTACTGTATTGGGACTCAGCAAGCAGCAGGCGTGCACGAGAGGGATCACAGTACACTGGCCCCCCTCTCCATTCCACCTCCAGTGCTACGTCACCACAACACAACCACTCGCGCTCTCATACTGTTGGTGTCATTCATTCGGTGCCAAGATTGCTTTAAAAAATTCCCTTGGCCCCAGTTCAAACAGGAGTACAGCTGGGATGTGTTAGATTTTAGGCAGTCTGCCCTCAATTTGAGATGAGTTATAAATAGCAGTGCCGACTTCCTTAACTACCGCTCTCTGAGGTAAAATGCAGGTTAATTACTGTGGGAATCAATTAGGGGGTTCTTTTGGTTAAAGAGCCAGGGATGCTTTTTTTATTGTTATTATTAAAAGTCATACAACAAATCTGGCCAGGAATATATTCAAAGCACAGGATGTAAGAAATAATATTAAATGTCCAAAATCCAAGGTTATGGCTCTATGTTCTTACTGGCCCCAGCTAGTTGGCATTTAGGGTGACAGAACAAATGAGTGGTGGTGAAGACTTCTCCTTCCTGGTGGACGCCTTTTTGGTAGCCCCTGGCCCATCTACTCTTACTCTTGCTGCTGGTCCTTGGCACTGCTGGGTACCAAATCTGGCTGCCTTGGGTTGCTTCCTGGTCACTTATTTTCTGCATCTTTGGATAGGGACTAAAGCCTAGAGTTTTCTTCAGTTGGACACTTATTTCAAGAAAATTGATTTTTCAGTTTTCTTTCCTGGTGCCACTGCCATGTGGAATAGCGTATTTTGCATCTCTTTGCTTCGAAAGAGTCCTTGGCCCTGTTTTGCCTGTCCTCTTCTCAATTAGTCATGGTCATAAGTTGGGAATGTGTAGCTATGCTTCACCTGTGAGCCTTATGAAGCTGGTTACCTTTGGTTATAGGACACTTAGCCTTTAAATCCAGTCTGTTAAATCCCAACAACCTCTGAGGGTCATTAATGGCTTTCCTTGGTGCGATAGGAAGTTATAAGGGATTCCATTAGCCAGTTAACCTGGAGGGAGTTGCAATTCCGTTTGCTTGGAGCAGGGGAACTCTATTTCCAAGTGGTTTGTTTGTTCTGAATGTATTTGGAATGACTAGCCTGCTAGGCATCCTTTCCTTTGATGCCCCTAAACTGCATCTTTTGATACATTTCATTCGGCAGCAGTTTGTAACAGGACCAGTGATCTGGAACGAGATAAGTGGTGGATGGAGATTGGGAGTTTTCTTATGGCCTTCTTCCTCTTTTTATTTTTATTTTTATGAATGCAAGAGAGTATATAGCGGGGGGCCCGACTTCCCTGATCAGGGGGTCAGCATTTTCCTCTCAATTATGTGTCTCTGTGGCAGAGTCTTTGCTTTTGAAGTGTAATCACAGTAATCTACTCCTGTGGTTTCTCATTGAAAGGATTTCCTCTGTTTTTCCCAGAGTTGAATCTCTGGCTCTTTGCAACCAGGATTTGGTGTTTCCCATTCCCTGCCTCTTCCTTGGTACAGACTGCTGATACTGGCTTTTGTATCTTGCATGTAGTAGGGATTTTTCTGTTCTGAAATGTCTACTTTCCAATAAAACTGCTTTTGAAGATTTAAGACTCCTTTTCTTAGAGAGACTGGAATATGGCATTTCACCTATAACTGCAAATCACTCATCTTTAACATTGGTTTTAAATATTAGAAGTGTGAGTTAGGTCTCTGCCCTCCTCCCTTCCTGATAGGAGCAGATATTTAACTTTGACGTGAGAGTGGAGTAATCTGTTTGAAATGAACATTTTAGTTTGCTAAAAGCTGCATATTCTGTTGATCATAGCCCTTTGGTGAGAGGAGAGGGTCAGAAATCTGATAACCAGGAAGGGGAAATGTATTGATTTTTTTTATCTCTAAAATAATTTATTTGAGTCACATTTATTTTTGGTCTGCAAAGATTTCCCGAAATTGAGATGGAAGAATCCTTGAACATTATTAATTAGTGCCCCATCTTAAGTAGGTAGCTGGTCTATGTTGCGAGTACAGGACCTCTGACATGAGAGAGGAGAGGCAGACTTGCCTTTGACCTTTTGTTTTTAAGCAGTTTGTTTAGGGATGCCTGTGCAATTTTGAACTCCTCTGGTATAGGATGGTACATAAGGTTATTCTCAAAGTTTGCTTTTCCTCCCTTGGCTGTTTCGTCTAACCCTCTTCTCTCTCAGTTCAATCCAATTTTTTTCTGACCTTAAAGTTATTATCTGTCTAAGGGCACAGGGTGTGCTTTTTCTGGGCTTTTCCCCCATTGTTTCCCCTACCCCCTTCCTGTACTAGGGCAGCCTGGCACATTGAAAAGTTACCGAGCCCTAGCACTACACTTGGGTATTTGGAGGAGGCTTTGAAGATAAAACATCGATCTCATTCCTAGAATTTAGTCTTGAGAGATTCAGTCAGATAGCTGGAATAATTAGCTATAATTAAGTGTCAAACCTTGTGGATCTGTCATAATTTACAATAGGACATTAGAAAAGTGAGAGATCAGGTGTGCTGAAGGACTGTGTTTCTGCTGGTAGAAATCGTTGTGGACAGGAAATTGCATAGAGCTGGGCATATAAAGATGTGAAGAACTGTGGAGTGAGACTGAAAAATGTGTAAGACTGGATCAGCCTGTGGATGGGTTTTGAGAGCCAGATAGAAACACTCTTTATCATTATTGATTATAGCTACTGTTCCTAGGCATTTAAATACCAGGCACTGTGTAAAGTGTTGTGCGGATTTTATATGAAGAACTGATGTGACAGTTTAGACAGTAAGGGAATTAGGATTTGAACTCAGGTCTTTAAAATCACTGTGCTCTTTGCTCTTTCTGTGCGATACTGTTCAGGATGTAGTAGGTAGGACATTTGGAGTTATAATTAGGCAGGGAGTCATGAAAGTGATTTGGGAGCCTTGCTCTAGAACTGTGCAGTCCAAAAGGGTAGCCACTAGCCACATGTTATTTAAATTAATTAAAATAAAACTTCTGTTCCTCTATCACACTGGCCATATTTCCAAGTACTTAACAGCCACACATCACAGAAAATTTTACTGGACAATGCTTCTCTAGAACATCAGTTCTCAGCTAATAGTATACCTTAGAATCATCCAAGGATATTAAAGTAGGGGGAAGGCCCAAGCCCTTCCAGACCCACTAAATTGGAATCTCTAGGGAGGGGCCTAGGCATTTATGAAGCTTCACAGAAAATTCCAATCTGCAGCCCTGGTTAATAGCTACTTCTCTGGACGCTCCATAGTAACTATGGTAATGACTGGCCCTCATGTGTTGGGGGGAGACCTAACTGACGGATATCCAGAGCAGGCTGGGATATGTAGTCTCTTCAACTTGGGGCCACATGGACAGCAGCTGCAGCCTGGAATGAGGTGAGGACCAAGGCATGATATGTGATGTGATGTGACTACGTAAGCTCCGAACTCTTTACCGACAGGAATAGGTGATGTTTTGGGTCCATTGTCAGATGTATCTGAGGAAGACCACATGCTATTTGTTACTCACTAGTCCAATTGTTGTTAAAATTGAACTTCCTAAATAGTCCCAAAAGAATCCATGTGGCTCTAAAATTATGACTGGGAACATTAATGGATCTTCTGGTACAGAGGCAGGACTTAGGCAAGAATTATTTGGTTAGGATTGTTGGAAACAGCATTTTAAACATTGACATGTAGTAGTGATTTCGGACACAGTTTTACTATGATTTCCTATAGTACTCACATTGTCACTATTACCTTTTTAACTGAGATTTCAGCTGTAGCTGATATTTTTTCCTCTTGATATTTAGAGAAAAGCCTCTGTGGCTTTTATTGTCTTATCCATTTTCCTCCATGATGGCTCTACTTCCTCTCTTATAAAAGACTTGAGTAGTACTCTGCAAAAAAAACACAAAAAAAAAAACAACAAAAAAAAACCATGAACAGAGATTCAATCATATGAATGCCTCCTCCCTTATTTTGGAGATTTCTATTTTAGGATCCTACATTAACTCTAGAAAAACAGAACTAAAAGATATTAACTAGACCAGTAGTTCTTAAAGAAAGTACTCCCTGAACCAGTATCTTCAGCATCATCTGGGAACTTGTTACAAATGCAAATCCTAGGCCCCACCCAGAATCTGCTGAGTCTCCTAGCAGTCTCTGTTTTAACAAGCCCTCTAGGTGATTATGTTGCCTTCTAAAGTTTGGGAACCACTAAAATCCTTCATATTGATATTGAGACTCAGGGTATTAATATCTCTCTCCCTGTCCTCCCTTCCCAATTTAAGTAAGATTCAGTTTTCAAGTTTTATATTAGGCCAGACCTACTCTTCAACTTGGATGTTACCTATTTTAGTTGCTTAGAGACCCTCTTTCCACCTCCACCTAGAGATATAAGTAGATATCTCTAGCAGAAGAAAGCGTGTGCTGGGGCTCTGTGCTATGCAGCTCCTATGGGGTAAAGGCATGCCAAAAAGTGAATGAGGTGTTTGAACTTGTTGCCCCATAAAGAGCTGGAAATTGACCTTTTATCTTTCTTTTTTCTTGCTGTGTTATATTTTGATATGTTGTATAAGAGACAAAAGTTCTATCCTTTTACCCTCAAACTCTTGAATATTAAAGGAGATGAATTTTTCAGTTGAGCCACATAAGGCTCTAAATTCCAAATTACAGCTCCCTCAACTGTAACTTAGCCACGTTGCTCATTTGGAAGAAAGAATAAATTTAACTTGTTGTGCCATAGAGCAAACGGGCTACAGATGTGCAAAGAAAGAATTTTCCACTATTGGAAGAATAGAAACATCTGGATGTTTGTCTGTTTGAATTTCCATCCACAGTATTGAAGTGTTATGTTTGTTTTTAAGCAAAAATATTTTACTGTTTTAGTTATCTTGAAGTCTGGAGGAACTGTAGACTTTAGGTTTGGTTTGATTTGATGGCTTGGCCATAGGTTCAAGGACCTGGTTTCTTTTTCTCTCCTTCTGCTATGCCTTCTGAGGTGTGTCAGATTCAGTCTAAGACTAGCTTTCCTTCCTAGTGACAGAGGCTATCGTTGGAGCCATAGGTGTTGAGCAAGGGCATAGCAGAGCATAGCAGCACCATCTTCTCTCAAATTGAAGACCTTATTCTTTTTTTTTTTTGCCCCCCACACCGTGGAGTGCATGTATTGTTTATTCACTCGTGTCCCTTGGTTCTCAAGTACTACCACACACTTAAAGTCTTTTTTAGATTGCAAGATGCTTTCACAAATAGATGTTTTCATTTTACATTTGACAAAATCAAGGTTCTGAGGAAAGTCAAGTGACTTGCCCAAGAGTTACTGGATCTGTACTATTTTTTGTAGTAACTGATCTCCCCATGTGGGTTGTGTGTTCATATTGGCCAGAGACCATCAATGCTTCAGGCTAATGAAATCTCTTTATTTTGTAGCCTTCCAGTCCGATGGATCAGATGGGCAAGATGAGACCTCAGTCATATGGCGGGACTAACCCATACTCACAACAGCAGGGACCTCCGTCAGGACCTCAGCAAGGACATGGGTACCCAGGGCAGCCATATGGGTCCCAGACCCCGCAGCGGTACCCGATGACCATGCAGGGCCGGGCACAGAGTACCATGGGCGGCCTGTCGTACGCACAGCAGGTAGATGGTGACTCTGATTACCTTAACCTTTGTTGCTGTCCAGGATTTGGTCTGTGATAGGAACACCAGCCATTTGGCTCAGATTGTTACATTGCTACTAACAGGACCAAAGTTGTGAGTACCATCCCATGTGTCCTCCAAGGAAAACGGCTCCTTGGCCACAGGCTATACATATCTGTCTTTTTCTCTTGACCTGGCTGGCGTGCTTGTGTCCACTGGATGGTTATTTTTGAAAGAGGTGATTTGAAAAAAAGGTAGTGGCTGAGCACCTGTTCACTGCTCCTACCAAGAAAACCACTAGTGCCATGTGCCCTGGGGATGCAAACAAGCCCCTGTGATGTTTCTTGGGGCCTTTCATCATGTCAGCTGTCTGGTTCAAAATGAATGTTTAGAAGGGAGGGCTGGCAGCAGAAGAAAACGAGGTTTGAACAGCAAAAGTGCTATTGGTGCTATTAGAAATGGAGATTTCCTCCATTTCCCTTTGTCTAGTCATCCGCACCAATATTGTTTTTTATTTTGACAGCATTTTCTACCATTTATATTTCAATGATATTCATACTGAAAATGGTGAAGGACAGAATATAAACCTAATGTTATTTCTAAGAATTTAAAGTAAACTATTCCCTTAAATATATAAAATGAGATAATCACTTTTTTTCTTCCAATGAGAAAATGGAAGCGTGAGGGGGTAGATAGTAACCTCCCCACAGCAGTGGGCAGGCAGGCCCTCATATGTTTGTTTGTTTTTAATTTATTTCAGTTGTATTGAGTTACATTCACATAATGTATAATCATCCGTGGTTTACAATCAGCTTTTCATAGTACCATCATATAGTTGTGCATTCATCACCTTGATCTATTTTTTTTGAACATTTTCTTTATGCCAGAAAAAGTAAAAATAAGAAGAAAAAATAAAAGTAAAAAAGAACAACCAAATCATCCCCCCCGCCCTATTTTTCATTTAGTTTTTGTCCCCATTTTTCTACTCATCCATTCATACACTGGATAAAGGGAGTGTGATCCACAAGACTTTCACAATCACACTGTCACTGCTTATAAGCTACATTGTTACACAGTTGTCTTCAAGAGTCAAGGCAACTGGGTTGCAGTTTGATAGTTTCAGGTATTTACTTCCAGCTATTCCGATACATTAAAACCTAAGAAGGGTTATCGATATAGTGCGTAAGAAAGTCCACCCGAGTGACCTCTCGACTCCATTTGGAATCTCTCAGCCACTTTATTTTGTTTCATCTCACACCCCCCTTTTGGTCAAGAAGATGTTCTCAATCCCACGATGTTGGGTCCAGATTCATCCCTGGGAGTCATATTCTGCATTGCTAGGGAGATTTACACCCCCTGGGAGTAAGATCCCACATGGGGGGAGGGTAGCAAGATCACAGGCCGAGTAGGGTTAGCTGGAGAGAGAGGGCCACATCTGAGCAACAAAGAGGTACTCACTGGGAGACTTAGGCACAATTATAAGCAGGGTTAGCCTTTCCTTTGCAGTAAAGAGTTCCATGAGGGCAAGCCCCAGGAAAGAGGGCTCGGTATACAAAACTGCTAGTCCTCAATGTTTGTGAGAACTCAGCAATCCAGGTGAGGAAGTCCAACATTTCCCCTCATATGTTTTTAATGAAGAGTAAATTAAAGAGAGAACCAAGGTATCTTGTGATTTGCACACTGGGTTATTAAACCCCAGGTTCTCATTTTGTTAAGCCAGACTGCTATTGACTATTCGTTGTGGTTAGGATACAGATTCCTAGTACTTAAAAAAACTGTTTAGGCCGTGATAAAACGAATAGGCTCATTGGTGAAAACAGCTTGTCTTGAACTCTTGTAAGTAGCCCAAATATTAAATAGTATAAATTTTCACTGGATGAATGAAATCCATTTGTAAACAAACCAGTCAGTATCCCAGCTTTGTTGTCTTTCCTGGCTCAGTTTAGGCAGGGATGGTGGAAGACCCATGGGCCCTTTAAGTGTGAGCCTTGTCTGCTCTCTATACCCATCCTTAAGGTATAACTTCTAATAGATTATCTCACCTCTTTTCATCCTCTCCAGGAGAGTCCTTGCTAAAAGTATCCCTTTTTCCTTCCCTACAGATTCCTCCTTATGGACAGCAAGGCCCCAGTGGGTATGGTCAACAGGGCCAGACTCCATATTACAACCAGCAAAGTCCTCACCCCCAGCAGCAGCAGCCACCCTACTCCCAGCAGCCTCCGTCCCAGACCTCTCATGCCCAACCTTCATATCAGCCGCAGCCACAGTCTCAGCCACCACAGCTCCAGTCCTCTCAACCTCCATATTCCCAGCAACCATCCCAGCCTCCACATCAGCAGTCCCCGACTCCATACTCCTCCCAGCAGTCCACCACACAGCAGCACCCCCAGAGCCAGCCCCCCTACTCACAGCCACAGGCGCAGTCTCCCTACCAGCAGCAGCAACCTCAGCAGCCAGCATCCTCGACGCTCTCCCAGCAGGCTGCATACCCTCAGCCCCAGCCTCAGCAGCCCCAGCAAACTGCCTATTCCCAGCAGCGCTTCCCTCCGCCACAGGTAAGACGTCCCTTCCCTGTGTGTGACCACAGACAGCTTGGGGTGTCATAAGAACTTTGCTATACAAATTGGTTCTCTAATGTGCACTTAAAAACCAATTAAATTCTGCATAAACATGCTAACTGGATTGATTGAACTAATAAAGGCCTAACCTTAACTACATGAAGACCTAAAGCTCTCCTTACTGATGGAGAAATAGGGCAATGAAAAGTGCATAGACAGATAAGAAATTAAAGGTAATGGACTGTTGTTTTTTTTAAAACGAGCATATCAGAACTTGTTCATCCAAGTGAGTGTGGTCTTTTTCAAACAGTTATCTTGGGAAGCTATTCTGTACATTCATTCCAATTGCCATTCCATGCTGCTGTTGCTCAAAATACTTTGGACCCCTTCATTTGAAGTTGCCATTGGAGCTGACATCACGTTTTTTAGAATATCCTCTGTGGTAGCAAATCTTTTTCTTTTTGAGGGTAGATTTGATTTACCCTCAAAATAGCTAAAATTCATTTGGAGCCATGTCTGGAGAGCAAGGTAGATGTTGAAGCCTATAAATAACCACTTAGTCTTCATTCTTTAAAAGAGTGAAAAGAGGAGAAATGACTGAGCAATGACAGGTCTATTTCAGATGTTGTATATTGGTGGCATTGTTCAAATAAGTATCTCATCCCAAGGTGATACCTTTGAAGAAAGCAGTGCTCATTTTGATGCAGAGGTTCTGGTATGAGTTTTTCTTGTCACTTAATTGGTCTCATCCCTCAATAGGCATAGCTTGTAATTAGCCAGACTTGAGCATTTAACCCCAAGGAACAACTCTGTGTGACAATGCCATCAGAAAGTGTCTTGCATCCATTGTTGACATTCTTGTCTTAAGAGCTGTAGCCTGGATTTCTGTGCCATGGGTACTATTCACAATTGGGCAGTCTCTTCCACCCAGCTTTCTCTGTGTGAGAGTCCCCAAATCTCTTTCACCATAAACCAGGCCTTCACAACTTTTGTTTTTCTTGTTTTAGGAGTTATCTCAAGATTCATTTGGGTCTCAGGCATCCTCAGCCCCCTCAATGACCTCCAGTAAGGGAGGGCAAGAAGATATGAACCTGAGCCTTCAGTCAAGACCCTCAAGCTTGCCTGTGAGTATTCCTGCCTCCTCTAAAAGGTGATGGGGGCAAAAAGGGAACCAAAGAAAACCAGTTTCTGATTGGATGTCATGGTGATATTGTGCTAAATGAACAATGAGCTTTTCCTTGAAGTCAGGTTCAAAAGTATGAATAGGAAGAAAGGGAATATTGCCCTCCTCTTTGTTCATAGGCTGACCCTTGTAAAATGTCTATTCTGTTCACTTGTTCAGGGAATAGTTTTGTGTTTTCTGTTTAGAGTTTGTTTTTTATCTTGGGCTCTTAGGTATGGATCCAAGGGAAGGGCATAGAACATGGGGATATTGGAAGCACTGTCTACTCTCTATTTAACTTGAGAGAAGTCTTAGTTTCTTGACCTAACTCTCTAGGGCTTTTTTTGGGGGGGGGGGCGGGGAGGGGCACGCATAGTGTTTAGCTAGGAGGTAAGATCTGGGGTGCATTCAGCATGCCTTGTCACATTAAGCATGGATGGAGTAAAGTGGTTTTTCTTGTGGTAGTGTTGTGTTAATAGGTACTTTTGTCTAGTAGAATGCTTAGTGCTCAGGTACTACATTAGTGTTTATGGAATGAATTGACCATATCCTGAGAGAGAGGCCACATAGGAGCTTGAACTCTGGAGTTCCTGGGTCCATACCTTTATTCTGCCACTAACTCGGTATCCTTGGATAAGGCACTTAACCTCTCTGTACCTTAGTGTTCATGTTTTAAGAGTGAATCTAATAGTACCCACTTCATGAGGTGGTTATTAACATTAAATAGGTTAATAGAGAGAGAGCACTGGCACATTGTAGGTACTTCATAAATGCCAGCTGTCATCATCATCGTCATCTCAGAAGGCATAGGGACTGCTTGATACCTGAAAGACAGTTAACACCAACTATTTAATGGTAGGCTGGTTCCAGGAATATTTTCCTTTAGTCTTTGTTCTGCCACTACCTGTGGCCTAGTCACTCAGCCTTCTGAAAGTTAATCTGCTGGGCACAGGAATAAAATGGACAGCTCTGAAATCTAGTAAGACAGTGGGTAGCAAATCGTCTGTTATACATCCTGCTTCAGTTAGGAAATGGAAATTCAGCCACACATTCTCAGATAAGAATCCTTTGTAATTTTGGCTATACTTGGATATAAAGCCTGTCTCTTCCTTTATTCTGACTTGAGGAGAAGGTGGTTTCTGGATCATTAAGGAGTAAGTAGGAGACAGGAAGCCTCTTGTGGCTTCCCCTGACAATCTTCTGAGGCATAACCTTAGTAGGGCGCAGTGTGCGGAGTCCCTCAAGCACCTGGCATTCAGGCTTCCCAGGCCTAGGGGAACAGCCACTGTCTCATAGGACTTCTTAAACTTTGTTGATGTTCTCAACTGAGGAACTGAGGAAAGGGAGTATCTGAATAAAGCAGTTACACTTTGTTCCCTTCTCATTAATGTCTGTTGCAATCCTTTTCTGCATCTTGAACTGCACTGGAATGTACTTTTTAACCTGATTCAGACCTCATCTATGGTTTCTGGCTAAATCTGGGTGAAGTTCTACTGTGGCAAGAACCTAAATTGGTGGATTTCTACCAGTACTGTACGTAGCTCTCCTTTAAAAAGTCTCTGCTTGCTGGGGACCTTTTCTTTCCCTCCCTTTTCAGGTTTATTAAGAGATTTATTATAGGAATTAGCTTACGCGACCATGGGTCCAAATTGGGAAGTCCAAATTCTGTAGGGCAGGCTACAGGCTGGAAACTGATTGAAAGGGAGGTTGAATTCCCCAGGAAAAGCTGGCTGACTGAAGCACAGGCAGAAATTCTGCTTCTGTCTTGTGAAATTCAAAGTTTTCTCTTTAAGATTGATAAGGAGACACCCCTCATGGCTGAGGGCAGTATTTTGTTGATTGTAGATGTAACCAGCCAAAGATGCAATCAACTGATTAATGATGTAAACCCATCTATGAATACCTTCACAGTAACAGTTGGGCCAGTGCTTGCTTTCCCGAACAACTGGACACCATCACCTGGCCAAATTGGCACATGCACTTAACCATCACAGATAGGCTGACCTGGTATCTAAGAGGCTTCTTTTAAAGTTTTTCTCCCATAGTCTTAACAACATCTTATCAATCTATTACCTTTTAACATGGGAGAGACCCAATGTTGCAGACTGAGCACAAGGCATGGGCTGCTGTCATGGGGTTATTGTGCCCCAGATAGGACTTTTTTTTTTTTAAATTGTAGAATGTAACATATATACATAGAAGTCATAACTTTCCAAGTGCAATTTAACAAGTAGTTAGCAAATTTCAAAGAATGTTATGGCTTACAGTTTCACAGTTATTTCCTTATTGTGAAATATAACATATATGCAAAAAGGTAATGTCTTTCAAAGTATGATTTAGCAAGTAGTTATAAAGGAAATTTCCAAAAATGTTATGAGTTAGAATACCATAGTTTCAGTTACTTCCTTCTTGAAATACAACGTTATCACCTTTTTGTATAACATGTATACAAAGAGGTGATTAACTTTCAAATTATCAAATTTCAAAGGATGCTGTGGGTTACAGTTCCACCATTCCAGTTCTTTCCTTCTAAATATTTAATACTCTAGCAACCAAGAAGAAGAAAATTATATATAGATTCAGTATTCATAATCCTTTGTTAAATTCCATCTTGTCTGTTGCTACCCCTTCCTCTAGTTCAATCACTTTCCCGATCTTCAGGGATGTCTAGGCAGTGACCACCCTAACAAGTTAATGTGGAAAAGGGGTATCAACCTTGTGGGAAAAGGGGACATGTCTGGTTGATGTCAGGCTTTTGCCTCTGGATTTGGGGAGTTAGCTGGCATAGGGGCTGTCTGGAGGATTTAAGTTTCTGAAGAATAAACTTTGTGAGTGAAAATTGTATAGAGTCTCAGAAAAGGATCTGGGTATTCTTCAAGGTTTTCGGGACTACTGTTGACTTGGGCTTATCATACTGTGGTTGTTGGCATATCTAGCTGAAGCTTGCATGGGAGTAACCTCCAGGACAGCCTCTTGACTCTATTTGAATTCTCTTAGCCACTGAAACCTTATTTTGTTGCCTTTTTTCTCCCTTTTTGGTCAAAAAGGCATTCCCAACCCCTCAATGCCAGGGAGACTCATTCTTCTGGTGGGTCCTGTCCCACGTCAGGGGGAGGGTGATGAATTTATTTGCAGAGTTAGGCTGAGAGAGAGAAAGTCCACATTTGAGCCACAGAAGAGGTTTTCTGGAGGTAACTCCTAGGCATAATTATAGGTGGGCTTAGCCTCCCCTTTACAGCCATAAAGTTCACCAGAGCAAGCCTCAAGATCGACGGCTTGACTTATAATGTAGGGGGATCCCAAGTTCACATATCATATGTTATGTCCACTATAATCCATCCATATCTCACATTGTCTTTACTTAGTTGTATAATCCTCATCATTCTTGATTTTAAACAATTCTCATGACTCAAAACACTTTGTAATAGCTCTTTTCAACCCTTAATTGTTTGTCCGTAGTATTTGTGTGGTACTAGTATGGTACTCCTATTAATTATAGTCCCTAGTATGCAATAAGTATATTTTTCCCATATACCCTTCTGTTGTCAACTCTCTGTACCAGTGTCATGCCTTAGAAGTATATCATGCAAGCACCTATCTATATTTGTGGTGCTAATCTGTGGGATACATGCCTTTAAAAAAGCCCTTTCAATCCTATTCACCTTCAGTGCAGCTCTGATATTTATAATCCCATTAACAACTAATCATCACCCCTATCCATTCCCATGCCTTTGAATTCACCATCATTAACATATCTGAATATATTAGATTATTATTTTCTCACTAGCTTCTGTCTATCACTACGTCCCCAATATTCTGTATTATAAGACATTGATTTTACATTGTCCAGGGAATTCACAGAAGTTGGTAACATACAATACCTCTCCCATCGTGTACAACTTATTTCACTCAGCATTATATCTTCAAGGTTCATCTAAGTTACCATGTTTCAGGACCTTGTTCCTTCTTACTGGTGATCTTTTGATAGAATTGCATTTGGTATTTTTTTGTCCTGAGAAAGCTCATATGTAAACACACTGCCTGTCTTCTAAGGGTTCAGGGTTGGGAGCCTTGTACTAATGAGTCCAAGAGCTTCCAATTTGATTTCCTGAAGTGCAGGTGTCACCAGCCTCTTAGGCCCAGGGGAGAGTTGTTCCCAGGAAGCCTCTATCATAAAGAGTATTCCCAAGTCCAGGCTTCTACTATGGATTCATCCAAATGGGTCATTTGCTCTGTGGTGGAAGCTCCATGTGGAAGGTGAGCTGGCTGAGTTATTGATATCTTTTTGGGTGTATTGCTTTATCCCTCTGCTACTTGGGCCAAGAACAAGAAACAAGGTGGTTACTTTTTGAAATTTTGGTTTAATGTCAGATTTGTTTAGCCAGGCTGGGAAACAGTCATATATGAATAAATGAGGAGTTTGGGATTCCCTAAAAGATGTCCTCTCCTTTCTTAAGCAGTCATATTAAAGGTTCCCTAGGTTTGACAGTGGATTCCTTCAGCCAACAGATGTTTATGGAGCACATATTTGTGTTTGACATGAGAGCAGAAGGTAGGCTGACTGGAGGGCAGCCCCTGCAGTTTGCCATGAATCCCACTTAACTCATTCACCTTGCTTCCTTGGCTCTAGAAGCATTATGATTGTGACCCTTGATTTTAGAGACTCAGTGTGGTTTCTGATCCTGATTATTATAAAAGTTAGATTTTGAGGAGTTTGTTTTACTTGGCTATTAATGCCAAACCATTTATCTGCCATTATTCTGATCATGTTATCCCCCTATTAAAAACCTCCCAATTATTTTTAATTAATCTTAGAATAAATCCAGAATCCTCAATATTACCGTAGGTGTCAGAAACACAGATTACTGCCCCTTTCCCCTCCCTCAAGTTTCTGATCCAGTAGGTCTGAAGTGGGACCTGGGAATTTGCATTTCTGACAAGTTCCATGATGTTGCCGATGATGCCAGAATAGAGACAGCACTTTGAGAATCTCCATTCATACCCTTTTGCTCTCTTCCTTGCTCTCAACTTTTTCTCAGTTTCTCTAAGCCCTATGCTTTTTCTCATTCCGACCTTTGCACATGCTGTTCCTTTTGCCACATGCTCTTTCCCCCCAACTCCTATTTATTTTTCAGATTACATCTTAAAGGTTGTTTCCTTAGAAAGCGCCTTCCTAATCAAGCTTCCATTCTCAGCTTTAAATAATTTCTGTAATGCCTTCACTGACTAAAGGCAGTTTTGTTTTACTTAAAAAAAATTGCAATATTAAGAGATACAAAAAAGGTATAAAGAATACCTCAGTGCCTGAGTACTACCCAAACCTTGCTGACTCAGGTAAAAGCACTTATGTGGCCCTCTGGGATCACTTCCCCCTCTCTGTACTCAGAGAAGCACTATCCTGTATTTTGAGATTTCTTTTTTCCATGTTGCCAGGATATTTTGCTGATGCCTCCACTTGAATATACTTGTGTCTGTCCCACTAAATGGTGAGCTCCTGGAAGGCAGGCTCTGTGTTACTGACCTCTGTGTCTCCAACACTTATCTTGTGATGCCTAAGACCAGTGGTTCTCAACTTTGACTGCATGTTAGAATTACCTGGGGAGCAAATGACTTTTAAAAACCAATGTAAGGTTCACAAGAGTTCTGATTTGTTTGATGTGGGGCAGGGCTTGGGCATTGCTATGGTTAGAAGCTTCTCCCACATGATTCTAATTTAGAGTATCATAGAGCTCCACTGTAGACTGTCAGGTTCCTTTGCTATACTACACTGTCGTAGCACCCATATTTCTTGTCGGTGCTTATCCTAAATGTAATTTAAAGTACTTCTTTAATTGCTCTGTCTTGTTCATTGCCATCATATAGTGCCTGGCATATGTTGGCTCCAGCTCATTGAATGAATGAACCTGTACAATGTCCATTATATTGCTCATTCAGGAACTGTACGTCTGACAGGGAACAGCTTGACCATATTATTGGATTGTTTCCACTGATAGGGCAAGGTGGATATCACAGACTATTATGGGACGGCCCAACCCCCATTTTAGAGGATAATTTATTTGTGCTTCCTGGAAGTGGCCTTAGGAAGAAGCATGGTTAGGGTTTGTCATCTATTTACCTTATGTTAAGAAAGTTCTTGTAAGGGATAGGTGAGCATTTCATTAAGTTTCATTAAGAACTTTAATTTTCTTCCATTTGGGTCAAAAATTGTAAGGGGAGGGCTCTTATCTAAAGAACTGGTATCTGGCTTTTGATTACAGTCATTTTTGAGAAAGACATGGAGTTTCTGTTTATGTGATTCATTCAGGTGTGTATGGTTTCCCTAGAATAATGTTTCCCAAATTTTTCTTTCTGAGGCACATTGTAAATTTATATCTTGGTTTTGAAAGTGTACCTGGGTTTCCAATCAGTGATGGAAATGAATATAGGATTGAAAGCCCTGATCTGGAGAGATTAGCTAGATTAGTGCTTCTCAAACTTAGCATGCATTAAGAATCATCTGGAGGTTAATGAAAATATTTGATTACTGAACCCTAGCTTCAGATTCTGAGTCAAGATTCTGGATTGTTGGAAACGAAAAGTCCTGCCTGAGTAGAGGCCAGTAGGAATGGAGTGGGGTACAGTATTGATGATGTGTGGGGTTCAGGATCAGGCTTCCTAGGGTGGGAAGTGACAGGAAAGAAAGCTAGATCAATAGAGTTGGGCCCTAGTGGGCTAAGTAGCCATTTGGATTTGATCTTATAGACCTGCGGATATATAATTAGGACAATAACATGATAAAACTGTTTTACGAAAATAATCCTTTGGTGTCTAGTATGGTTTTGAAAAGGGGGAGAGTCTGGAAGCAAGAGGACAAGTTTTAAACTGTTGAAATAGTTCTGGCAAGAAGTGTAGAATTCTACGCCTTCTGTCTCATTAGCATAGCCACCCAGTCCCAGATATGAAACATGCAAGAAAGAATCTATAGATCTGAAAATAAGTGGATTCTACTTGACAGAAGATTTAATAATCTTGGGTGACTGGGAGTGGAAGAAAGTTCCCATTGACAGAAATAGAAAAGTTAACAGGGAAAACTCATTTTTGAGGAGAAGGTACATTCTGTTTTTTATTTTAAGGGATATAATATAGTGAGATATTCAAAAAAGAAATGCCTTGTTATTAAATGGAGATAGAAGACTGAAACTTAGATAAGAGCTGAACCTGAATAGAGTTCAGGTTATCTGTGTGGTAGTTAATAGTTAAACCATGGAATGAAGTAGGCCTCCCAGGCTATGGAGTATGGAGAGAGGAGCCAGATGGAGCCCTGGACAATGCCTGCAGTTGTCAGGTAGTAGCAGTCAGCAGACAACTGGAAAGATCAGAGGAGGACCAGGGTTGTTGTCATATTTCTGGAAGCCGCGGGTGCAGGCAAGATGGTCTGCATCAAATTTTTATTTCAAGGAAAACAGGCATACGGATTTGTCATAAAGCAAGTTATTGGGATCTTTTTTGGAGGAGTGATGGGGAAAGGGCCTGATTTCTGAGGGCTTGAGGAGAGGAAACGAACAAGGGGAAGGTATAAAGGCTGTGGGTAAAAAACGTTCTTGAAAGGCACAGAAAAGAACTAGAGGTGGCTGAATCAGCCCAAATTCTTCAGCTGCATCGCAAGACTGGCATATGTAGGAGACAGACAGAAGAGGGAAGGGTGAAAATGCTGGCAGAGTATTTGGAAGGTATAAACAGGAACATCTTTCAGGAATTGGGAGAGAAATGAATCAGGCACACCCATTGAAGGGCTTATAAGGGACACTACATCTTTGCCTGACCTTTGTTGAAGGTCGGGATAAATGGAGCTGATCATACCTGTTTCTTCTGTTGGGTAGGAGTGGAGGTTTGATACTGGGACTGAGAAGGAGAATAGGATTAGGATTTTTAATCACTGCTAAATTATCCACAGTCATTTATACTTGGGTTTTTGAGCCATTCTTTCTTAATGTAGAGGAGAATGCGCTTGGATTTCACTTAACAATATAGTAGCTATTAGCACTCATGCTGTGATGTTCTCAGACCCAGAGAGCTTGCATTACAGTGATCTGGAAAGATGAAATGTGAGGGAGCTTGGTCATTCCTGTAGAATCTGAATGTTAGAGGGCAGGAGAAAAGTCAGCCAAGGAGCTACAGCCAACACTAATCATCCTAGAAGGAAAAGAATTGAAATATACTGAGCACCCACCACTGTTTTACATATGAAGAAACTAAGGGTCAGAAGTAGGACTTGAGTTCCCAGCTCTCTGATTTTCAAATGAAGTATTTCCTCTAGCATCCCATCCAGAAGAGGAAAGGCATGAACAATCTGATCCTCTCTTCATTTTTACCCAAAAATGCTTTACCACTGACTGTTTACTAGACTTGTCTAAAGGGAAGGAGTATAAATGGATTTCCATTTCACCATTGTTCCCCAGATCTCCTTGTGATAGAGTTATGATGAGTTATGAAAAGAGCAGCTGGGGGGAAGATGACCAAACCTATAAGGTCCACTGGAGTAACTAACCAACTAGGGAATCACCTTGAACAGTGGAGAATTGACTGGTGTTGGGTTTTTTGGTCTCTCCTGTAATGGATAGAAGCAAGCCCTATTCCATACCTTTCTTCTTAGAATCCAATGTCTTGGTTAAAGCTAACCTTGATCAGTTAGACCCTTGGTATGCAAAGTGATCCATCATCCAGGAGCATAGATGTCACTGGGAAGCTTGCTAGAAATGCAGATTTTCAGGCCCCACCCCAGATCTATTGCATCCGACTCTGTTGACAAAATCCCCAGGTGATTCATACATCTCTTAAGGGTTTGACCCTGAGAGCTGAGAATGAAATTTTCAAGTGATATGCCAGGCTCTGGGAACTTTGGAATATAATAAATTTTACCTGTATCTAGTAAAATTTAAATAATCTCTTGAGTGTGGGAGATGGAAGTGGAAGACCAACTCTGGTTGTTTTGGGGTGCTTTGGGGGATCTTGGCTCCCTATTCTACAGGGTAGACTCCTTAGTGGGGCTATCCACAGCTCCCAACATAGCTCTGCAGTCTCATCTCTGGACACTCAGCTATACCCTAAGCTTCTCACAACTCCCAGTCCTACTTTGCCATTGTCCTTTTGCTTAAGCTGTTTCCCCACTTTTTTTTTTTTTTTTTTAAAGAAGTCACTTTCCTGGGTCTTTCCCATTTTCTTGGCAGTTTTTTCATGTTGCCCATAGCATTTGATGATAGACTTAGGCCTGTATCTCACACCTGTTATGCACCCAGCACAGGTAAGTTAGTAAATCACTAGTTCCTTAGATTCTTGATAACTTAGCAGAACTTGGGGGCCAGCTTTTTATTGTCTATGTTTATCAAGGAAGAGACTGAAAGTCTCTGGAGGCTTAAAATACTGATATGTCTAAAGGATTTTAATCTTACATGTTTTTTTGCTCCTTTTTGTCCCATTTCATGATAGAAAGGGGGGGGGGGCAGGCAGCACACTAGTTCTTGCCTAGGTTTTTGATGGTTTATTTTAAAAGGGATAACAGATGCCACTAGCAATTTTGGTACCCAGAAAAGCTTGGCCATTCTGAGATTGGTGACCTATTATTCTCTTTATACCTGCCTGTGTATTTTGCATCCCTTGAATTGTAGCCCCGTTGCTCTCACAAAGTCTCGAAAAGGAAATTCCCACCCCCTCTGTCATGTCTGCCCCAACTGCTCAGAGCGGTGTGTACCCTATGCATGTAGCTGTCCCTTCTCTAGAGCTGGTTCTCTAGCAGGGCTGGCCAACCCGCTTCTCCATCTTAGTCATACTGGCTCTGGCCCTAATGCTGCCTTTGCCTGCTAGAGCCTGTACTGCTTGCAGCAGATTACCGTATGCTTGTTCCTGGGCCTGTTTCCTGTTTCTATTCTAGTCACTGGTGGCTCAGCTCTGCTTCCTGCCTGTGTGTCTCACACAGATTCCTCTTGTTGGAACCTTTTATTTATTTATTTATTTATTTTGGAACAACCTCGATCTGAGAGGCAGCTGAGCCTTACCTCTACTGTGATGGCTCCTCGGGTCTGTCAGTTCTACTAAGGGCTAGGTGGAAGAACCTCATTCCCACTAAGCACATCACTTGCATTTAACCTCATTTTTCGGTTTGTTCCAGCCCTGCTACAGGAAGCTGGTGGTTCTTTGCTTAGACCAGAAAATGACATAAGAAGATCAGTTGGATCTTGTGCAGGCCAAACTTGTCCTCATTTACTAGCCATACTGGTGCCAGGAAGTTCAAGTTCTCTTGAACTTCCTACTGCTGAGGAATATACCTGATACCCTTTCTAGCCCAAGCCTCCCTGAAGCACAGAGCATACTTATTTTGGAATAGGCAGTAATACAGTCCTCAACAGAGAACATATGGTTGGAAAGAAAAGCATGGGCTGACTTGACCTTCCATCTTTTGTGAACAATTCAGTTCCCCAGAGCTTGGGGTGGGTGGGAGGAAGTGCAGGATGGTTGCAAGAAAGGAAGAAATGGAGGTTTTCCTGGACAAATGTATTTGAAGGTGTAAGGCTCCCATTCTCACCAGGAAAGTGCTGATTTAGCAGAGGATATGATGTTTGAAGAATTCTTTTCTCCTCTTCCCTTCACAAATACTCTTGGGAATCATCTGGGATTGCTGTGTCAGATATAGTGGTATCTGCACTGAACTTAGGTATGTTTCAGTAGAGAGGGATTTAATACAGAGAATTTGGGCTAACAGAATTGTTGGGGGGCCTAGGCTCTAGGCTGAGTCTCCAGGAATGAGACCCAGAACAGTACTGTACTAGATTTGACCTACCAAAGGAACTCTTATTTCTGAGCCACTATCGGATTGATTGTTCTCACATTACACCCCTAATCTGCAATCCAGGGATCACTAGGCTGGAATGTATCAAGCAGCAGGTATTGCCACCAGAACCAGCACCAGGTAACTGGAGAATGGAACCAAAATGCTCCTGCAGAAACAACTGAAGGAGACAGAAATATGGTCTCTGCCACACTTTGATCTAATTAGATTCTGCTTCTAATTAGCAGAATCTGAATTTTATCCAAACTCACATGTAAGGGATTCTGGGAAATGTAGTTTTAGCTTTCTAACTTCTCCAATTTGTAAAAAGGTAGAATGGAGACAGAATGAGCCATTCCACAAAATACTCACCACATTAACTCTAACACCATTATTCCCTGCCTCTCCCCCTCCCAACTTTACAAATGACAACCCAAGGCTTAGAAAGGGTGAGGGACTTGCCCAAAGTCTTTCAATAAATAAGAACTTTGGGTTCCCTGAGTTCCAGTCCAATGCTTTTACTGTTAGGACCAGCCTCTGCTTCAGCAAACTTATTCTTTTAAGAAAAGGAAGAATGTTGTATTCTGAAAACAGGAGCTTTGCCTTCCATATTTTCTTCCCTTTGGAGAAAGGGAAGAGGAAGTATGGAGGGATGTGGGTTGAGATACTAATAACTTCAGCTTCTGAGTTTAGGTCCACTCCCCAGGAAGATGTAGGAGGCATTTACTCTGGAAGAAAGCTCAAAAAACTTAGAATTACATGAAAACTCTATTGCTTTGGTGATGATGACTTTCCTTTACCCCTTCTCTTTTCTCTCCTATTCATGCTTTCATAACCTTCTGCAGAGCTGGCTGGGATATTACCTCAATTAACACATGCCCTGCCTTTTGCTGTTCTTCTGCAAAAAAGATCAACCAAATTCAGAAAGCCAGCCCAGCCCACAGGTGTTTGATTGCCAAGCTGTTTCTTGTCACTCCATGTGGACTTGGGTCTTTTGAGCAGGAGATAAGCTAAGCCCACCTGGAAATGATACCCCTTGCCAAAACCAGTAGGACCCCTCCTCAGCCAAGGTGATAATCTATTCCTACAAACAGAGGGGAAGACCCCTAGGCGTGAAGCTGTGTTAGCATACCTGATAAATCAAGTATAGAATTAGCTCAGTTGTCTTTTTCTCATGTTTCTAAGACATTTGATATTCTACCTGAAAGCTATGTCGAAACCAATATGTGTTCTAGTGCTTTTTGGGGACTAGTGCTTTGGTCTCTTGCTCCATCCATTTCCACGGCCTGAACTAATTCCATTTTCATATCAGCATGGAATTGGCTGGCATTGTGACATCATCTCTGATTGCAATGAGGTGCAAAGCTCACCAGTGAGCTGCTAGCTTCCTTCCCAGTTGACCTTTCCCAAGGAAGCCAAGAAGCCATGCCATGTTGAAGGTGGGAACTAGAGGCCAAGGGCTTAAGCTGAGTCTCGGCAAACCTGTCTCTTAAGGTCAGCTTTGTTGTGGGAGGAAAACTGGTCTCCTGAATATTGTTTACTGAGATTGGTTCAAGGTAATTGTCCTGACATTTTGGGGAAAGTGGGAGAGAAACCAAGTTTCAAATAAAAGGTATCAGTGTTCAGAGGAACTATTATCAAGGGTATTTTTTTTTTCCCCTTGTCTTCTACTTCTAGAACTTGCCTATAGCTCTCCCTATGTTCAGAATTGTTCTTTTCGTTTTAAAGGGCTTTGTGGTTGATGGCTGTCTTTTCTGGTTTAAGATCCTACCTGTTTCCCAAGTAGAATCTGTTACACACACACACACACACACACACACTCCAACCCCCCGCCCCAACACACACACACACACACACACACACTCCAACCCCCCGCCCCAAATCTTTAAATTTTGTCTAGACCATGTTAGGGGAAGACTGCTGGCAAATATAAAAATATAAATTTAGGGCTTTAACTTACTAAATGAAGGAGGCCATCCAGCCCCTACTAAGTTTAATACAGTGCCAACCTTGACTTCCTTAGTTTGTACGTTAGATCCTTGCTTGTGTTCTGGTTGCTGTAATTCTAAGGAGCAACCAGGCTTGCTACAGAGAAGACAGACAGATGATGTGGAAGCCTAAGGCAACCCCCTCACGTCTCCTCCCCTTATGCTGCTTATACCTAGAAAACTGCTTTCTTTTCTGGGTTCCTTCCCTCTTACTCCCCTCTTTCCTGTCCTCCTTGCTCAGGTTGTAGGATTGCAGCTGATGATCTTGATCATGCAATAAGCACTGTATGGTTGGCCTTCCTGACAGAGAGTGCTTGACTTTAAAAAAGTAGGGGGTTCCTAACTTCTTTGTCTTCTCTAGCTTCATAGTGCTCTTGTTTCCTGCTGGGATTAGAACAGCCCCATTCCATAAATATGCGCAGCTCTTGGCTGCTCTAACTCAGGCCCAGTTCTGACCCAGTTTCTCCCCACCCCCCTACAGATTTGAGTGTCTTAGCTAGTGACCCTCAAAAAACTCAACATTTCTGGTCAGGAGGTAGTTTCTGACTGGGTGAGATATTCTCTCCTTGCCAAAGTAAGAAGCCTTTTGTGAGGGGTGGGGAAGGGGTTATCTAGAGAGGGGCTGGTCGGTCAGGCAGATAACATGGTATTATATAGGTCTGGTGGAGACTGTGACAAACTGAAGAGTCCTTTGGGAGTTCCAGGATCTACTTAACTTTTTAGAAGTTGAAAACCTGGATTTTCATGTGAAATTGTCCAGTTTTTAAATGGGTATGGATGGGGGTGTTGGACAATGGGTTAAAGTGTTCTCTTGTGCCTACGGGTCTGTCCCTGCGGCTTCTCATGGGCTGTCCCTTGTTGGTTTGGCTCCCTCTCCCTTGAAACTGGTGCTGACTCCCTTTAAGCTAGTGCCTAGAATTTCTCTGGGGGTGGCAACCAGCTGTGAGGAGCATCATCTCATCTATCTGTTGCCAATTCTCATTGTTTGGTGTTTGTTTTATTGGTTTGGGGAGGAAGAGCACAGGGGAGATGTTGAGCAGAAGTACTCGATGTGATTAAACCTCCAGCTGAGCAGATCTTTGGGAGCAGAATATTGACCCCTGGAAAATCAATGGCTACTGCAGTGACCAAGCTGGCTGTTTGCAGCGGCTCCCTTCGAGGGAATGCAGACAGCCCAGCAGTCTTTCTTCCCTCCCTCTTGCACCTCAGCAGTGGCCCAGCCTCCACCCAAAGGGGTAGATACACCTCAGGAGATTTTGCTGAGGTGAATTAGAACAGCAGGTTCTTGTATTTTTGCAATTAGATTGAAACTTCTCCAGTGACACAAAGCCCCGCCTCCTGATAGCCTCTTTTCCAGACGTTCCTTTCCTGTACTGCAGTTCTAGCAGCAGCTTACCCAAGTAGCCAAGGCCCATTCGGAGGTTGCACTTTTCAGTTTTAGACAGGAGAACCTATCTAAAACTGGGTGACATCACCATCCAGTTCCTCTGCTAGTGTGGAGAACTAGAGTTCAGAACCTGAGGTGGGGAGTTGGGGGATAGGGGATATGGAGATCAAAGGAAAGAGAGAGGACCAGTAGAGAGTGACTGTAAAAAGGATGCTTTTTAGTAGATTATTCACTGAGCAGCATTTATCAAGCATCTTGCCTTTTGTATGCCTGGCATTCTTTGAGTCACTAAAATATAGGAGAATGCAGCCTAGTCCTGCTCTGGTCCCACAGGCTAGGGGGAGAGAGGGGAAGATATAGTACAATATCATCAGTCCTGTCCTTGGAGTCAACAGCACAGTCTTTAAGCAGATTGTTTAGCAGAGGAACCAGTGGATCTTTGTTATAACTGTGGAAGCTTCTGATCCCTCTACTGCCCCACAAAGTGGTTCTCTTTTTTGAAGTTCCCAAGGTTTAATAATGGTTTTTGTTTATGGTTGCTCTGCCTTTAGTGCATCTTCAAGCAGTTGGTCCTCCCCCCAGTTCTGCTCTGGGGTGGCTGGGAAATTGGCCAACCTGATGTGTTAAAGGAGAGCTCTGTTGTCCCATTGTTGGAGCGTGTCTATGGGCAGGGAGTTGAAGCCTGCTTGCCCACAGAAAAAGGAACCTTCCCATCTTGTATTTTGAGGTCCCTAAACAAGGCCCAGGAGGGCTGAGTGAGGAAGAAAGTGAACATTTGAAATCACCTGACATGAGGTCATGATGTTTTGATTTTTCTTTCTGAGCCACACCCTTGTGCTTGATAATAGGATTAGAACATGAACAAATGCCCAGCAGACAACAGACACCTACCTTCTTACAACTTAACTTTCTGCTTGTTTCCCTAGATTCTAAGTCCTTCTCCCTAATACATTAAGTACCCGTCTAGGAACCCAGGGGTAAGAAAAAACACTGTGCCCTCTAGTGTAGAAAAAATAGGTTTTAACTTAAATCTACTTTTAGGTTTATGTTTGGTTTAGTTAAGAAAATTAGGGGTGAAAGGGCTGATTTGAAGTAAACCATGGAAGATGTAGGAGAGTGGCTAGGAAAGAGGGGAACACATAGCATCATAGACTTGCAGAGTCAGATTATCTAGTTTTAGTCTTTCCTTTATAGAGATGTTAACTGAGGCCTAGTAAGGTTAGCCTGTCTGGAGTGATGTAGCTAATATACATAGATGCTTCTGTGATTGCCTTGCCACTCAATTGGCAAGCCTGATAATGGCAAATTCTGCCTTGTGGTGGAAGTAGAGGCTTTGGAATCAGGGTAATATGGATTTGAACTCTAGCTCTTTTGCTCTTTGAATAGCTCTCTGTCCTTGAGCAAGTAATTTAACTTCGGAGCCTGCTTCTTTTTTGTTAAAATAGGGATGATGAAACCTGCATCAGAAGATGATTGTAAAACGTCAGTGAAATGTGAGCCAACTACTTAGGTTAGGGTTGAGCACATGGTAGTCACATATTCTTATCAATTCTGCTTTCCTTCAAGAGGGATATATAAAGGGATTTGCTTTATTCCTCCTTTTACTTTTCCAACATCCTTCCAGTTTTGAGACTTGGTCTGCTAGAGCTGGCTTTCTGAATTCTGACATAAAGCATGGATGTTTATGGAGATGAGCCCCAGAAAAGCATTCTGGATATTTGAAAGTGGTTTAAATGGGAAATTTTATGTTGTATATATGTTACCACAAAAAAATTTTAAAAAGGAAGAAAGAAAAGCATTCTGGAGACAAGAAGAGCCTGACCCTTCTTTCCTGTGCATTTCCTATCAGGCAGCCAGAAAGTACCAGGAAGAAAGATCCATTATTCCCAGAACAATAGCCTATTGTAGAAAAAGAGAAGAAGGAGTTGGGTGGGGGGTGGGTTCTGGTCCTATGTAGTGATTTATAGGATACAAACCAAGTTTTTGGAAATAGAGTTCTCCGAGCTTTTCCTGAGGGCAGTTTCTGCTCTTCTAAGTAGCGGTCCACGGAGGAGATGGTGCTTGGTCCTGAACTAAAAGGATGGTGCCAGCTTCTGGGTCTTTTCTTCTTCTTTTCTACCTGCTTAATCCCCGACCTGGAGGTACCATCAGGAGTAAGAGGCAGCCTGTTCTGTATGTTGACTCATTCTTGGCATTTCAGCCACCACCACCTAGCCTGTTCTCTGTGCATAGGTAGCAGTTAATCTGTGGACCGAGACCACTCCTTGGAACAAAAGTACAGTAACTCTTTAACTTAGGAGTCCCTACCAGTCTGAGGTGGGTCAGATCACCTGTTTAGCAAAGACTGAAAAGAAAAAATGGGAATCAATAACTGAACCTTTATTGTATTGAACTTTTTTTAGAAGTGTTCGCTTAGAGGTAGCCTCCTGCCCACCCCTCACTGCCCCTGCCCCTCCCAACAAATATGTTGCTTGAGGAAGGCTTTCTGAAAAGCCAGGACTCCCCAAAACTCCCTATTTGCCTTAAGTACTTCCTAGGTAATTAAATTTGTCTTAGTCTTTCTTCTTTGTAGTTTGTTCACAGCTGTTGCCTCCTTTCCTACCTTCTGCCTTTCTTCAAGTGTTCTGTTTCTCAACCTCTTACTGTGTTCTCCAGGATTTCCTTGCATTCTCCAGCATGGGAGCAGCCTTCTGCCGTGGCTCTGGATCTGTTGGACTAGGCTGGGGTAGGGGCGCAGGCGGGCGGATCCTGGCAGATTGGCTAGCGCAGCTCTGGTGATTTCTGGCTGTGCATTTGTACTTTTTTCATTCAAGGATTATCATTTAATGTGGGTGCGATTGAGTTGTGAGCTTCCAAAAGAAAAAAAATGTTACAAGTATGTGTGTAGGATTTACCTGGCTCTCTTGGTGGGTGGTTAGCCTGCCAGTAATCAGCACAACTCAGCTAAAGCATTCCATATATGAAACCCATCTGAGGGTTAATGAAAACTCTGTTCCTCCAGGATTCAGCCAAATTTATAGGAAAACTCGAAATCTGAGCATTGCCATAAGCTGGTCCTTAGACTTGCCAATTGATGATATTTAATCTGCTCAGCAAAATGAACAATTCAGGGTTGTTGGGAGATCATTTAAACACCACCTCCTCTAACCCTGATCTGGTATCTTCCTTTTGAAATGTACACCATCAGGCAGCCCAGTCATGTTAGAACTTGTAGCCCTTTCCTGTGAGAGCACCAGCAACATCCCCCCTTCCCCCCAGTTAGGTAGGGACTGTGTGATTTCAGGCATGGTTTTGTTGTGGTACGAAGGGAAAGTGTTAGCTGCTGAGTCCCATTTGTCAGCAGAGCCTGACAGACTCATGCTGGCATTCACTGGGGCTGGGCAACCAATCACAGCTGGAATGGTTATCGTCACAGAGTCCCTGTGGGCTTCCTCTATCAGGTCACATCCCAAAATAACATTGGGCAGTATTTCAAGTGAAGAAAGGAAGGCTTTCGGGGCTGTAGCCAGCATGGAGTGTGAGATTCTGTGTGAAATAGTTGGACCTGCTCCAGTGCTTTTGATCTGCATGGTAGATGAGCAATAAAATGCATGAAACACGTTGGAAACACGTGAGGAAATTCTCCCTGGCCCTGCTGCTTCCTTGGAACTGGTGGGGCACTGAGTGGGCTGATCCTCACCTCCCGTCTCAGCAGGATTATGCCTGGAGGAGAGCAAACCTAGGAAAAGAGATCTTTTCACTTAAGGGGCATTGCTACGGTTCTTTCAGCAGTGCTACCAGAAAATACCTGTTAGCTGTGCCTTTTTGGGAGAGCTGAGAACCTGAGAGTCCTGAAATGCCAAAGGCAGTCCCCACTAGGGAGAATAGAGGCTTGAATTGATTGAACTTTTTCTTTGTGATAAATGTGTTGTAGAAAACTGAACTTGTTAGGCACATCGAGGTCTGACTCAACAACCAGACATGGGTATTTTATGGAACAAAAGACTTGAAAAACTGGCTTTTTGTAGAGTGGAAAGTAGAGGTGTGTCCTATGCAGTAAAAGGACATGAAGTTCAGAGCAGTATCTTCATGTAGCTCAGGCTGGGCTGTTGGTCAGCTTCTTGTGCCCCAGTAATTTTCATAACTTTTAGAGACTGCTACCCTTACCACTCCCTCCTGTCCAATAAAAGCACTTACCATGATTAACCACTGGGACTAATGGGTATGCCTTATATCCTATGCTGCTTGTATATTGTTATGTCTCTCATTCCAGGGTATTGCTATTGGTCATTTGGTCCTTATCATTTGGTGCTAGCCAGTTTCAATGCATATGCCCAAGTGGCATCACAAACTCATATTTATCCAGCCTTTTCATTGCATGAGTGAGAAAAACTGAAGCCCAGCTTGTTCCTAGTTTGTCCAAGGTTACAGCTAAGTTCCAAGAGCTGGGCCTTGGTTTCCTGACTCAAAAGTATGGTGCTTTTTCCTCAGTTCAAATAGTAATGCAGCGTAACGGAGAGAGGAAGAGAGAGAATAGGTTTGGGGTCTGGCAGACTTGGGTTCAATTCTAGCTTCTGCCATCTACTCGTTTGAAGGCTTTGGCATGTAACTCAGTCTCTGAGTATCAGCTTCCTCATCTTAAAAATGCCAGTGATACTTACCTCCAAGAATTGTAGAAAATTAAATGAGATACCTCTGTAAAGTGCATGACACATAGTGGTTGCTCAAATGCCAGCTATTGTTAATATTAATAGTAGATGACCTATCCCTTCCTATGCTAACATTTTGGTTCTTAAAATTCTGTTGAACCAGCTACCCCCACAGACCAGTTGCCATCTGATGAATGACAGCTTGAGAGACTGGCCTCAAACCAATCAAATCAGAGAAATGAGAAGATAAACGCTACTTCCTTCCCTAGCATTCTTCTGTGACCAGGCACACCAACCCATGTGGGACTGTTGTTGACAGTGGTTTATTTAGCACTTTTTCTCCAAGAAGCTCAGGGCACTTTACCAAAACTGACAGATATTCTAATGGTGCCTTTGTGAAGGAAGCCACTACTTTGCCAGTCACAGATGCCTCCAGGGTCCTGAGAGCCTAGCCCCAGGGGCTGCAATGTGTTTGGCTCTTTTTTTTAGGCTCCTGGGATCCCTCAGCTGAATTAGGGACATTCACCTTGTGGGTATATAGTGAGCCTGGTTTTTTTATCAGAAGTTTGACTAAAGGAACACCCTTAGTCCCTCTGACAACACTATGTAACAGTGGTCAGAGTTTATTTCTCCCTCCCTACTCAATTCCTTGGTAGGCCTCCAAGGATACAGACCAAATTGAACAGTGATTCTTCTATTGAGGACAGCAGAAAGAGGGCCACAGGAGAACTTTGACTTTACCTCTATTATCTGAAAGTATTTTTACCATGAGAATGTTCATGTTTTACTTGTGTTATTAAAGATAAAAATGCACAGCCATTAGAACAAATTCTTGTCTTATGGTTCCTTGATTCCTATTCTGTTCCAATATACTGATTTCTTTTTCCTGCGAGCAAGTAGCTGTTATTTTCAGAAGCTGGCAGCTTGATAAGGAATGGAGATCATAAGAAGGAATGCACAAGAGAACTACTGGCCCCTAAAACTGAGCACTAGGCTGTGGTTTCTGTTTCAGACTATATGGCTTAGCAGGTGGCTCTGGTGGCCTTTTCTGGCCCACACAGTGGGCTCCTCATGTTATCTTGCTGCTTTTTTGAGTTTGTTCTCCTTGGCTCAGTGGCCAAGGATATTAGCTGGTATAGCTAATCTTCAACACAGGGATGGAACACCTTGTTTCTTGGGATGAACCCAAGGCTCTTTACAGCTACTGGTACTTCAGTCCTTTGAGAAAATGGGCTTCTTGAGTTCCCTTCTACCCTGGACTAATTCTCATTGCATTTTGAAAGCATGTTATGGTGTGCCAGGTCTGTATATCAACAGGAAAGTTAGCATTTTCTGACTTCTCAGCTAAAACTGAGAGCTAGATACAGACACAAACTTACACCTACCTACCTGCCTTGCCTTCTGAGCAAGCTTCATTCCCATAGAACTCAGAAAAAATGCTCTACCTAGCAGAGTAGCCAACTGGTTTGAGGAAGGTCCAACCAGCCTGGGTACTTGGGGGAGAGCCTAAGAGATGCCCTCTAACTGCCACTGCTGTTGTCAGTCTCCTCAGTCACCTTGAGCTGATCTTTCCAAGGTGAACTTATTTATGAGAACAGGAATAGATTCTAATTCAAATCAGGCCAGCTTGGATTTTCTTTTTCAAATGAAAGAAGTGAACTTTTTTCTTAACCATTTAAGCATCAGGGTTTTCCCAGATTTGAGCTCTCATCATTTCTTCAGCATACAGTTCCCAGTATGAAATTAATGCGTAATGTTGGTTCAGTGGTATTGCTAGAGAATGAACGATGGGGCTGGGGGTCGGGTGAGGTAAGGAGCATTTCCCAGGGCAAATACTGTTCATATTGAGCTCCTGATAGCCAATTTTGGAGCTTCCCAACCAAGAATGAAATCTTAACTAAACAATTCAAAATAAGTGAAGCCTCCAAACAAATACCAAGTTCCCATTGAAACACTTAAAGCAGGGGAAAAACTGGGTTTGTTCAGTTGGCAAACTGTTCATCCCTCTTGTGGGCCGGGTGTTAGGAATATAGTCCCAGACTTTCTTGGCAGTTAGGAATTGTCCTAGTTTGCTAATGCTGGAGAATGCAAAACACCAGAGATGGATAGGCTTTTATAAAACGGGGGTTTATTTCACTAAACAATGACAGTCTTAAGGCCACAAAGCATCCAAGGTAACACATCAGCAATCGGGTACCCTCACCGGAGGATGGCCAATGGCCTCCGGAAAACCTCTGTTAGCTAGGAAGGCAGTTGGCATCTGCTCCAAAGCTCCGGCCTCAAAACGGCTTTCTCCCAGGACGTTCCTCTCTAGCAAGCTTGCTCCTCTTCAAAACATCACTCCCAGCTGCACTCTCTTTCCTCTTTGAGTCAGCTCATTTATATAGCTCCACCGATCAAGGCCCACCCCGAATGGGTGGGGCCACACCTCCATGGGAACATCTCATCAAAATTATCTCCGACAGCTGGGCGGGGCACACTCCAAGCAAATCCAACCAGCACCAAAAACGTCTGCCCCACACAAGACCACAAAGATAATGGCATTTGGGGGACACAATACATTCAAACTGGCACACAGAGTATCCCTTTTTTATCTCCTATGCCTTGTGTTGCCAACTGTGGTGACTTGAAGTGCCTGGGTCCTTGGTAAGTGGAGGTTATAATAATCTGGGGGAGACGAGATCTATGAACATTGCCCAAACTTTGTTAACATTCTCTTGTTAACTCCTGGTATCATCCTGGCAGTGTTTTATAAAGTTTCCCTATTGGAAAGGAACTAAAGTTTCTTAGAAAGAGCGGCTTTCTTATGACTGTAGAAGTCTAGGGGGAAAAAAAAGCTGATGAAAATACCAGTTCTGCTTCTGAGAGGACAGCTTGCAGACTCACACCTGTTTTTATAAATAAAGTTTTATTGAGATACAGCCATACCCATTTGTTAACATATTGTCTGTGACTACTTTTGCACTACAACGGCAGACATATTTCGACAGAGACTGTGTGGTCTGCAAAGTCTAAAATATTTACTGTCTAGCCCTTTATAGAAAGTCGCTGTCTATAAACTGTAGTATTGTGACTAAATAATGTATCCAACATGTTTGTTCTTGGTTGTTCAGGGAAAATGCTAAGCATGTGGTAGGATTGTTAAAGAAGAGTCTTTCTGCCCAATAATGCTAATCCATGTCCTCGTTATATGTGTTTCAGGATCTGTCTGGTTCGATAGATGATCTCCCCATGGGGACAGAAGGAGCTCTGAGCCCTGGAGTGAGCACGTCAGGGATTTCCAGCAGCCAAGGAGAGCAGAGTAATCCAGCTCAGTCTCCTTTCTCTCCTCATACCTCTCCTCACCTGCCTGGCATCCGAGGCCCTTCCCCGTCCCCTGTTGGCTCTCCCGCCAGTGTTGCTCAGTCTCGCTCAGGACCACTCTCACCTGCTGCAGTGCCAGGTACCCTCAAGTACTGGGCTGTGGGGAGGTGGAAAAGGGACTGGCCCCTAAGGATACTAGGGCACCCCAGCTTTCCAGTGTCAGAGAGATCATCTCTGGTTCATGTCTGTATAACTTCCCCTTAATTGGGAGAAGGGAGATAGGAAGGAGCCCCTTGGCTAGAACTCTCTCTGTATATGATATCGGGAGGTACTTGACCTCCCCATTAGCCATTCCAACTCTGAACTGACCTCCCAGCTAGAATTTCCAGGATTGGCCATGATTGGCTTACTTCTCTCACTGTCTGGAATAGGCAACCAGATGCCACCTCGACCACCCAGTGGTCAGTCGGACAGCATCATGCATCCTTCCATGAACCAATCAAGCATTGCCCAAGATCGAGGTGAGAGGCTGGGCTTTGGGGGAGAGGGCAGAGACTTAAGTGTCCTTTGCAATAGTTTTTAGAGAACTGTTTGACCATGAAGCTTAGGACAGTCCCAGCAGCAGATTGTGAAGTTAGAGTGGGCTTAGCCAAGTTAGTGATTCTAGAATTGTGTACCCCTACAGTCATTCTTCCTTTCTTCATGTGTGTCTGTGTTTTGATGGATTGTCTCCTACTTATGCCTAATTTGGTAAGAATACTCAGCATTGGGTCTTCACCCTTTAAATCATTCATTTTGTTTCCTGTCATTGCTCTTTGTGATTTCAAACCTCCGTTCAGTAGAAACAGTTGGCATCCCCTGGTTAATGGCTTGTGTCACTTTGGGGATTGCCTTAAAGGGCACATGATTGTATAGCAAATTAGAGAGAGACTCCATGCAGGCAGCTGCTAAAGAAAATGTAGGTGATGAAGTCCTAGGATCAGAGAGAGCATTTGTTCCCATTATAATAACTATGGACACATACCACAAACAGGTTACATGCAGAGGAACCCCCAGATGCCCCAGTACAGTTCTCCCCAGCCCGGCTCGGCCTTATCTCCACGTCAGCCTTCTGGAGGGCAGATGCACACAGGCATGGGCTCCTACCAGCAGAACTCCATGGGGAGCTACGGTCCCCAGGGGGGTCAGTATGGCCCTCAAGGTGAGTATACTATTTAGTTAGTAGTAGATAGAGATGAGAAGAGAGTTTTGGTTTCTTGCCTGATATGCTAACATCCAGGTAGTAAGAATAGGACTGTCATTTGCCTTGAATCCACTAAGCCCAGGTCCTGATGTAGGGCAAAACAGGGTTCCATCTTGTGTCCACCTACTCTGTTAGCCCAGGAAAGACCTTGAACTTCTCTGTTTTATTTTTTATCTGTAAAATGGAGATAAGGTACTTGGCTTAATAATGAACACAGAACACTTAATAGATGGCAACTATTGGTTATTACAATTATTTTTTTTAGTAAATTCTAATAGAATACGTCTTTGCTCAAAATGAGCCCTAAACTAACCAAAGGTGAATGTCTTGTGCAGAACATTGGAGACAGAGCAAGGTGACTTTGTAGACAGAAAAGAATTCGGGGAATTAATTGAAGTCAGCCCTGCCTGCCAGCTGGCCTTATTCTGTGCTGTCTTTAAATGCAGGGCCTACCTCTAATATGCCATTGACTTCCCCTTTATTCCTTGCAATAAAAGCTACCGTGAAGTTGGTCTCTTTCCTGACCAAATATTGAAATATTCCCATTGTTCATTGTCTTTGGAGTTTGTGTTGAGAGGTACCTGTGAGTTGCTAGTGAGTCACTAATCAAATCTCTTATCTTCTCTCCTTCTTTCCCTCCCAGGAGGCTACCCCAGGCAGCCAAACTATAATGCCTTGCCCAATGCCAACTACCCCAGTGCAGGCATGGCTGGAAGCATGAACCCTATGGGTGCTGGAGGTCAGATGCATGGGCAGCCTGGCATTCCACCTTATGGCACACTCCCTCCAGGGAGAATGAGTCATGCCTCCATGGGCAACCGGCCTTATGGCCCTAACATGGCCAATATGCCACCTCAGGTTGGGTCAGGAATGTGTCCCCCACCAGGGGGCATGAACCGGAAAACTCAAGAAACTGCTGTCGCCATGCATGTTGCTGCCAACTCTATCCAAAACAGGTAAGGCCTGGGAAGTAAAGAGGGATGTCAGTATAAGGAAATAAATTTTAGAGTCATTCAGGTCATTGAGATACTTCTTGACCTAATGTGTCCTTTTTAAAATATGTATTTACTGGAAGCTCTTCAGAAAACCAGGTTTTCTTACAGTAAGAAAAAAAAACATACAACAGAAGTGCTGATTTTAACATCTTAGGTTGGTATAAAATTTCACATGACCAAATATCAGATGTAAAGAGCCTGAACTTTATAAAGCACAGATTATTTATTAATAAGATAAGTTTTCAGAGTAGACGGTTTTTTTCCTTTCTTCTGTCAGTCTAATTTCTTGGTTTTCAAAAGGATTCTTAACAATGCACATGACTTGGATCTGTGTGTGAGAAATGAGGATGGTAGGGATTTGGTTAGCCATTTCTCCTGATGGTTCTGTGTGGTCCTGTGGGTAGGTGATCTCGTTGACTGATGGGTATCTGACTCTGGTGCTAAAGTGCAGAAAGCTCATGTGATTTGGTTTAATTACTTGAAGATTTACCTATTCCTTGGCTACAGAGTTCAGTAAATCTGATCCCATTGTTATTCAAGGCTCCATCTCTGTGCACCCCATTGTTGCTGCCTACAAATATTTAAGTGAATCTTGTTTTATTGAGATGTTGATGAACCAAGGTAGAATAGGGTAGATGACTATAAAAAAGGTGGGTTTGATTGAGGACTGGCGGTTTGGTGTGCCGAGCCCTCTACCTCGGGACTTGCCCTTATGAAGCTCATTACTGGAAAGGAGAAGCTAAACCTGCCTATATTTGTGCCTAAGAGTCTCCCCCTGAGTACCTCTTTGTTGCCCAGATGAATCTGGACCCAGCATCGTGGGAATGAGAACATTTTCTTGACCAAAAGGGAGATGTGAAATGAAACAAAATAAAGTTTCAGTGGCTGAGAGATTTCAAATGGAGTCAAGAAGTCACTCTGGTGGACATTCTTACGCACTATAGAGATAGCCCTTTTTAGGTTTCAATGCATTGGAATAGCTAGAAGTAAATACCTGAAACTACCAAACTGCAACCCAGTAGCCTTGACTCTTGAAGACGATTGTATAGCAATGTAGTGTGATTGTGTGGTTGTGAAAGCCTTGTGGATCACACTCCCTTTATCCAGTGTTTTGATGGATGAGTAGAAAAATGGGGACAAAAACTAAATGAAAAATAGGGTGGGGAGGGATGATTTGGGTGTTATTTTTGACTTTTTCTGGTATAAGGATAATGTTCAAAAAATAGGGTGATGAATGCACAATATATGATGGTACTATGAACAGTTGATTGTGTACCACGGATGATTGAATGATATGTGAATATATCTCAGTAAAACTGAATTTTAAAAGGTGTGTTTGGTAAAATCTCAGAATGATAGAAATGCAGAGTTCGCAGTAGGCCCATTAAGAAGAGAATACAGAGCCACCTTCAGATGCTATGCTATGAGCAGATTTAGTATAGTTTGGGGTTCGGCATGACAGAGTGGTAAAGTTGAACATTTAATGTAGGCCTTTTGCCAGAGAGGGCCCTTAAATGGAAACCCAGCTTGACTTTGGAGGTGGCATAGAGGGAGCCAGTACTTAGGAGACACGATAGGGCTCCTTGATTCCTTCCAAGGATTGTAGCCCTTAAAATTGAGATATTGTCCTATTTGGAGCTTGTACTGTCTTAGAATCCTTTAGATGAGAGTATCTAGGTCAGATGTTACAGAGTTCTGATCTGGGGGACCCATAAGTTTTTCCTTGTAAGCCTAACTAGATGGTCTTGGCTCACACAACCCTATTGAGCTAATGTCCAAATCTGAATGCTTGGCGTCTCCAACCCTTGCTGCTCTCTCACACTCCATCTTCTTCCTCAGGCCACCAGGCTACCCCAATATGAATCAGGGGGGCATGATGGGAACTGGACCTCCCTATGGACAAGGGATTAATAGTATGGCTGGCATGATCAACCCTCAGGGACCCCCATATCCCATGGGCGGAACCATGGCCAACAATTCAGCAGGTAAGTCCTAGTCATTGCTTACCCATGGTCTTCTAGAGTTATCTTCAGGCCACAGCTAAACCTATGGGACTTGAGAATTTTTTTTCTCTTTTATAGGGATGGCAGCCAGCCCAGAGATGATGGGCCTTGGAGACGTCAAGTTAACCCCAGCCACCAAAATGAATAACAAGGCAGATGGGACACCCAAGACAGAGTCCAAATCCAAAGTAAAGATTCGTGTTTTGACTTCCCTCAGTCTTGCATCCCATCCTTTCCAAAGATAGGAAGGAAAAATTAAATAGGATGACTAGACTTCAGACTTTTATGGCACTGACTAGATAGTCTCTGAAAATGCTGTTGTTGCCTCTTCCTATCATGAAGGGTCCCAGGATAATAGCTCATTGCATTAGGTTTGAGTTACCTTAAGGAACCCTGATTTAAATGGAAAATGTTCTCACAGGTCTCGGTTATGGAGGAATTATCAGAGATTGCAGTATAGAGTTCTCTCCACAATTGGCCTGGGGTCCCCTATATTAAGATGGTGTGTGTAATGAGAAAGTAGTTGCTTTTCTCTTCCTGGACCTTATTCAGAACAGTAGGAGCAGTTGATGCCTTGTGTTCTATAAAGGGGGAAATGAGGCAGGTGGGGTTTGGGACCTTGGCCCCCCATGTAGGTTGGAGCTTACACTCTCTGATAGGCAGCCTGAGAACCTGCTCAGCATTTGGGTCATTGGAAACATTTCTGTCCTTTGCTGTGCTTCATTTTCCCTATCTGTAAAGTAGGGAAAATAAAAAATCATAGCTGCTATCTCCTGTGGATCTTCAACCCTGGCTTCTAGACCCTTTCAGGCATCCTCCTTTCTTGGATAAGATAATAGCCAAAGCCTTTCAACCAGTTGGGAGACTTCCTTATTTTGAGAGGAAGAGTTTCTTTTCATTTTAGTTCAGCCTATCGTGTCAAGGTCATGTATTTATGGAGATAATTTATACCTAATATTTGTAAAGGCATATAGCTCAGCATTCAGTATGTAGTATTTAGGCAATAAGTGTTGGTTAGCTTCCTTCCTTTACAAGAAGAAAGTTTTGGCTCCCTTTTAGCCCTTTACCCATGTGAAGGCAGGGCAGGTATTAGTGACCATGCCAGAGTAAGAAGCTTTACTACTGCCCAAATCAAGGCCTTCTGAGACCTGAAACATAGACTTTGAATCTGACCTATTCCTATGAATTTTGACTTGCCCCTTCCAGAAATCCAGTTCCTCTACTACAACAAATGAGAAGATCACCAAGTTGTATGAGCTGGGTGGTGAGCCCGAGAGAAAGATGTGGGTGGACCGTTATCTAGCCTTCACAGAGGAGAAGGCCATGGGCATGACGAATCTGCCTGCTGTGGGCAGAAAACCTCTGGACCTCTATCGCCTCTATGTGTCTGTGAAGGAGATTGGTGGATTGACTCAGGTGAGTGCTTGGCACTTGACTTCCCTTGTGGTTTCAAAAATTCCTCTCTTTGGGTACTCACTGGTTTCATGTGATACCACGCATCCCACAGGGAACATCACCCACCCCTGCTGTCAGAGCCACTTACAGACCAGAGAACACAGGTCTTCCAGGAGATAAGGCAAGAGGCTAAGACCTCTGGGTAATACGAGGTATTTGCGTTAAGTTTACCATGTATCTAGGGTCCCACTAGAATGTAAAGATAGGGAAAGGCTGAGGCTGTGGGCATTCTGATTCCATGGGAAGCAGTTAGAGGACAAAGGGCAGGGTTTGGAGAGATGGGTCTGCTTTTGAATTCTGTCTTAGCCACTAATAACATGTGACTTTAATCACTCTGAGCCTTTTTTTTTTTTTTTTTTTTTAATTTATTAAGTAGGGACAATGTCGACCCAGCGTGAAAGTGAAAAACAATCAACATAAAACTTTCAACAAGTTTCTGCCACATAAACTGGCCTGCAAGATGGTACAGGGGCAGCCAGAGTAGTTGCTGACCCTCTCACTCTAGAAACCTTCCCAATGGAGATGGGATTTCAGGAGCTGTTCAGAAGAAATAATTTATGAAGGAAGAATAGGTGGAAAATTATGTATTTAATGCCTCCATTAGTGAAGACTTAAGTGAATTGATTAATTCCTGCTGAAAACCTCTGAACTGGATGCTACATTGAGCCTTGCCCCTGCCCTGATACCTTATGGTTTTGTTTTAGACTCAGCCGAGGAGGCAAACAGGTGAGGCAGCACTGACAGAGAGCTCAGTGTGCCTTGCAGGCTCCTTACTCTGTGTGTTCTTTAGTCGCCAGACCAGGAGCTGCTCTTGGGTCAGGGTTTTGGCTGAGATCAGGAGGCGTGGTGGGGAGGGACTTATTCCAAACCCTCTAAATCAGAAGAGGAAAACAGCTGTCACCAGCAGAAAAGAAAGTGATTGGAATGAAGCCAACCAACAGCCAGTTATGAACTCCTTCTCCCTTCAGGCTTTATTCCCTTCCCCCACAAAGGAAAACAAAACAAAATAAGACACGTGCACACTGCCACATAACTGGCGTGGGAAGCAGAGCCACAGAAGGCTCCTGAAGTGACCCCTAGGCTTATTCCTGCCATTCTCCCTGGTACTGAGTTTTCATAGTCAGGCTTTTCCTGCCTGTAGGGAAAAGGGGCCTTGGACTAGATGTGGCTTATTTTAGGTTGGATGAGCTTCTGGAGCCACTGAACCTAGGATGAGGTGCAGAAGCCTGGGCCTGTCTTCCAGTTTACAAAAGGATGCAAACCTTTTAGATGCTGTAATGTAATTGAACTCTTGAAAACAGTAAGAGTTTAGAGGAGGAAGAGTACCAATATAGGTTAGTTTGTAAAGGCTCCAAGAAGGCAAGTGGTGAGTGGTGAGCTTTCCTGAAGACTTTAAGTAGAGGAAGGAGCCTTCCAGTAGACTGTCCCACATGGTGTGGAGATGGAAGACAGTCTGGAATCATCCCCGACCAGAACCATCTCCAACCTTAAAGACTCAGCTCTGATATTACCTATTCTGGGAAGTGATCTTGGTCACCTCCCCTCTGTCTAGGTTGTCCCCCTCTGTGATTCTTTGTCACTCTCTCTGCTAACAGGTAACATAGCATATTGAACTTCATTTGTGGCTGGGGACTGAAAAGCCAGGTCCAAGCCCCTGGAAGACAGGCTTACCACAAGGTGGATGCCTAGTGAGTTTAAGAATGCATGAGGAGGAAGACCTAGCTGGCTAGAGCAGAAAGAATGTCATCGGTCATTGTGCTCTGATATGGAGGAATTGAGGCAGAAATGTAGGCTGGCTGCTGGGAGGTACAAAAATATCATAGGGCTCCAAGCTTCTCCTAGACAATTATGAAAGGGCCTGTAGTTAATGTCACTGGATGTAGGGGAGCAGTGGCACAAGAATGTCAAATTTGCAGGGAGCCCCACACTAAAAAAAATCAGATGTGCAAACTCCCTGTTTGACAAAATAAGTCAAACAGGTTGTTGATATTACCATAAGAGTCTCCATTTCATAAAAGGATTTCTCATAAGGTAGCATTTCAGTGTAGTGGTTAATAGCATGAACTTTGGATTCAACTTGGTAGCTGTGTGACTGAGCAAGTTACTCAATTTGTGTCTCAGTTTCCTCATTTGTAAGAGGGGAATAATGGTACCTGTGCCTAGGATTAAATGCATTGATGTGTATGAAGCACCTAGAGTAGCACCTTATAAACAGCAGATACCTGATAAATGTTAGTTTTATTAGTGTATTTAAAATAGAATTTGGAGCTCATGGTGATTTGTAGGCCGGTTTTAAGTAATACGCTTGTGTAAAGCAAAGACCACACTTTCTGAATTCTATTTTCTCTAATAATGACATGAAATTTGCCTTCTTTTGAATAAATGGTTTGATAGTTGCAATGATATGTGGACAGAAGATGCTGAGGGTAGAGGGAAACCAGCCATGGATTTAACATTTGTTGTAGAATATCCACCAAGTGGGGTAAACTTCTGCAGTTCACTGAGAACTGTGATTTCACTAAAGATGAGTACCTGGCAGGCTGATGGGGTTGGGACTTAGGGGCAGAAAGACCAGGTGAAAGATGTACCCTGACACTTCTGGTTGTTTGTACAGGTCAACAAGAACAAAAAATGGCGGGAACTTGCAACCAACCTCAATGTGGGCACCTCAAGCAGTGCTGCCAGCTCTTTGAAAAAGCAGTATATCCAGTGTCTCTATGCTTTTGAGTGCAAGATTGAACGGGGAGAAGACCCTCCCCCAGACATCTTTGCAGCTGCTGATTCCAAGAAGTCCCAGCCCAAGATCCAGCCTCCCTCTCCTGGTAAGAATGGGATGAGCAGCCCCACCAAGGCTGAGGGGTAGCTTTCAAGGTTCCAGGGTCCTTATTCAGTGGCACCTTTCTCCAGGTACAGAGGAATTGCCAGGGATGTGTGCTCTGCCCTGCCGTACCACAAGGCTTAACAAGTTGGCATACTGAAGAGCAGGCAGTGGTGACTCCCTTGGGAAGTAGTCTGTAGCAGCCCTTAAGTTTTAATTTTCATTATGCACCTGGCATCTTGCCAAATGTTTGTAAACTGGTAAGTGGGAGGGACACCAGAGGAGTGGGGGAAACTGACAAATGGCAGTGAAGCAGGGCCATCTGGGAGCTTTGGCCCACTGATGTCAGTGCCTTAGAATGCAGTTCAGACTAGCATTCTGAATTCCCCAGGGAGCGGAGATGGTAATGAATGGGAAAGAGGAGCTGGGGAAGGACATGAATGGAACTTTCTGGTGGGAGTGCCTCTGCCCACCCTCCTTTCTGAGAGGAGACTGGGGCCTGGGTGAGCATAGGGAGGGAGGGAAGAAGGCCAGGGTGCCTGGGAGGTGGGTGTAAGAGATGTGCCCTGGTGTTGACCTCAGAGGGTACAGTGAGTGTCTGAGATGACTCATTAACTGGGGAGGCCTAAGCAGTGGGATATCTGCTGCTGGGAATGGTAACTAATGGAAGCATTAATTATGGGAAGCATTAATTACTGATAGTTCTGTGTTCATCATGCTTAGAGGAACATTTGAACCTGAGCAATGGCACTGTGCTGGATGGTTGAGAATAAGAACTCCTAAGCTCCTAAAGTGTGCCACAGGTTTGGGGTGAGACAGAACCTTCCTGCCCAGCATTTTGCAGACCCTGACTAGGAGCTTGCATATGTCATTACAGATTTAATAGGTTAGTTAAGGTCCTTGGGGAAGTAAAGAGAGATAGGGAAGCTTGGCAGTGACACAAAGAATCACCAGGATGGTGACATTATCACCACATCATTCCTATCCCCTAAATGTTAAATTAGCAGCAAGGAATACTAGAACCCTCAAAATCCCTTTTTATTACTTGGCCTTGCACATCCCTTGCTGAGAAGGGTGATTTAGGTTTAAAAGGGCCCTGAGTTTTAATCATGTAAAAATCTGTTCCAGGGCATTTGTGCATTTCTATAAGGAGAAAACACTTTCCTGCCAGGCAAACTGCTTACCCCCCATCTCTGTCCACAGCAGGGTCAGGGTCTATGCAGGGGCCACAGACTCCTCAGTCAACCAGCAGTTCCATGGCAGAAGGAGGAGACCTAAAGCCACCAACTCCAGCATCCACACCACACAGCCAGATCCCCCCCTTGCCAGGAATGAGGTAAGAACAGGAGTAAGGGAGGGTGGTTTGGGGACCCTAAGGAGAGGTACACAGGAGCTCCTCATCAGCCCAAGAGTGGCTCCTGTCTTCTCACCCAGCCAGTGACTCCAGTGAGTCCTGTGTTACATTGGAAGAATTAGCTTATTTAGGATTTTAATTGACTTTTCTCACTCCGGAGCAGGAGCAATTCGGTTGGGATTCAGGATGCCTTTCCTGATGGAAATGACCCCACATTCCAGAAGCGGAATTCCATGACTCCAAACCCTGGGTTCCAGCCCAGTATGAATACCTCTGACATGATGGGGCGCATGTCCTACGAGCCAAATAAGGATCCTTATGGCAGCATGAGGAAAGGTGACCAATTGCCATTGACTTTGTGCCCTTGAAGACATGACCAGGGAGATGGGGGGTATATCTTGTTATCTTAGAGTTCCTTTCAGACCATTCTGAGATAAGGCATTTCCTGAGCATCCACCTAACCACCTGTCTTCAGCCCTACATCCTTTCTTGTCTCCTTCTCCCTGGCCTCACCTTGCTAACCTTTAATAAGTAAGCGCTCTTTGCCAGTTGGGCCTCTTTGGATCTGTTTTGAACCTGTCAGGAAAGCAATGGGAACAGACCTGAGCTCTGGAGAGGGCCTGGGTCTTTGGAGCTCTATGCCCTTGGAGCAGGCAAGGTATTCAACTAGTAGGTCAGATGGTATACTGGTATATTCACTGTTTCCCTTTCTTTCTGCACTCAGCTCCAGGGAGTGATCCCTTCATGTCCTCAGGGCAGGGCCCCAACGGTGGGATGGGGGATCCCTACAGCCGTGCTGCCGGCCCTGGGCTAGGAAATGTGGCGATGGGACCGCGACAGCACTACCCCTATGGAGGTCCTTATGACAGAGTGAGGTAAGCATGGCCCCTACCCCTGTTCTGCCCCCAACACCCCACAGCTAGAGTGGATTCAGTTTGCTTCTCCGATTTTGTTTAGGGAGCCTGGAATAGGACCCGAGGGAAACATGGGCACTGGAGCCCCACAACCAAATCTCATGCCTTCCAACCCAGACTCGGGGATGTACTCTCCCAGCCGCTACCCCCCACAGCAGCAGCAACAGCAGCAACGGTGAGTGAAGCCAGGTCTGTTCCAGCCTCGGGGCTGCTCTGGCTCAGGCATTGCCCTCTCTCACCCTAACCCTCTGTTTCTCTCCCAATTGCAGACATGATTCCTATGGCAATCAGTTCTCCACCCAAGGCACCCCTTCCGGCAGTCCCTTCCCCAGCCAGCAGACCACAATGTATCAGCAGCAGCAGCAGGTGACAAGGATTACTGGGAATAGACTGACTCAGGTTCCTTTTAAAAGCCAGTTAAGAAACTTAATCTGTTGAAAAGTCTAAGAAACTCACTTCGGATACTTTGGTGTTCTCCCACCCAGATAGCCAATTCTGCCTTAAAAGCCAAGTTCTCAATCCTTTCTCTTTTTGAGTCCATTCCAATCTCCCCAGTTCTCCAAAAGGGCTAACAATAGAACTTATTTTGGTTTTTGAGGTTTGCATGTTTTTCTGCTTATCAAGGGAAAGCCACAGGGGAAATGAGAATAGTGGTTGCTTTCAAAAAGTAGTTTATAAAGGTGATTCCTTTATTTCCTAGGGTCTATGTCTTCTCTTCTGCAGGGGCAGAAGAAAGCCAAACAAGTGTCTGGTTGTAGCCATCTTGGTATCTTTTGTCTTGTGTCCCCAAATGCAGAAAGAGTATTAACTTCCTCTCTGCTTGTTCCCTGTCTTAGAATTACAAGCGGCCAATGGATGGCACATATGGCCCACCTGCCAAGCGGCACGAAGGGGAGATGTACAGTGTGCCATACAGCACGGGGCAGGGGCAGCCTCAGCAGCAGCAGTTGCCTCCAGCCCAACCCCAGCCTGCCAGCCAGCAACAAGCTGCCCAGCCTTCCCCTCAGCAAGATGTGTACAACCAGTATGGCAATGCCTATCCTGCCACTGCCACTGCTGCTACTGAGCGCCGACCAACGGCCGGCCCCCAGAACCAATTTCCATTCCAGTTTGGCCGAGACCGTGTCTCTGCACCCCCTGGCTCCAATGCCCAGCAGAACATACCACCACAAATGATGGGCGGCCCCATACAGGCATCAGCTGAGGTTGCTCAGCAAGGCACCATGTGGCAGGGGCGTAACGACATGACCTACAATTATGCCAACAGGCAAAGCACAGGTTCTGCCCCCCAGGGCCCCGCCTATCATGGAGTGAACCGAACAGACGAAATGCTGCACACGGATCAGAGGGCCAACCATGAAGGCCCATGGCCTTCCCATGGCACACGCCAGCCCCCATATGGTCCCTCTGCCCCTGTGCCCCCTATGACAAGGCCCCCTCCATCTAACTACCAGCCCCCACCAAGCATGCAGAATCACATTCCTCAGGTATCCAGTCCTGCTCCCCTTCCCCGGCCAATGGAGAACCGCACCTCTCCTAGCAAGTCCCCGTTCCTGCACTCTGGGATGAAAATGCAGAAGGCAGGCCCACCAGTGCCTGCTTCACACATAGCACCTGCCCCTGTGCAGCCTCCCATGATTCGGCGGGATATTACCTTCCCACCTGGCTCTGTGGAGGCCACACAGCCTGTGTTGAAGCAGAGGAGGCGGCTCACAATGAAAGACATTGGTAAGGAGACCTCCTTGACTGGGTTGGTTAGTCTCCCCCTCCTCCATTGTCCATTGCTCCCTCGAGGCCATCCTGGATGAGGTTCAGTCTGAGTCCACTGTTGACTAAAATAGAGCCAAAAAGCTTTTGCTAAGGAAGAAAAACTGACTTCAGACTTTCTTCAAGGAATTCCCAGGCAGTGATGTCCTAGAGAGGCTACGATACCTTGAGGGCAGGTGTGTGTCATCTCCCAGATAGTAACAGACTCCAACTATGTGTTATCTTCAGAGTAGCCTGACTGATTGTCCAGCCCTGGGGGGAGCCTCCAGCCAACCTGGGCTTTGTTGGATGGAAGACACGGGGGTTTATTTCAGGAACCCCGGAGGCATGGCGAGTCATGATGTCCCTCAAGTCTGGGCTGCTGGCAGAGAGCACGTGGGCATTAGACACCATTAACATCCTGCTGTATGATGATAACAGCATCATGACCTTCAGCCTCAGTCAGGTGAGTACAGGTGCTTGGGGAAGAATGGGAGGGTCTGGGATCTCCTGAGGTAGACCCTGCTGAGCAATACGGGAAATAAGCCATCTCCAGACAACACAGTCACCCGACTAGTACTTTGGTTCCTTGCCAGCGGGCATGGGCCCAGGATACTGAGACAGTAACAGCCGGTTTAAGGTGTATTGTGTTGATTGCTTTAAAAAGAATTGACTTCAGAGGGAATTTGAGAGAAAAGTTTTGGTATTGGTAAGAAATCCAGCTTCTGTTGATGTCAGTTAAGACACTATATTTTAGACTACCGAGAAGAGTCTGTGGCCTCTGTCAGAGAGCAGAGCAGTTTCTTTATTTTTCTCTTCCCTGCTTCTTCCACACTGAGTAGAGGTCTGTGATCCAATTTACTCAGGTATTGACTGGAATGTGGAAGGAAGAAAGAAGTATACTTATGGGTGCTTTTTTTTTTTTGTAATGATGTTCTTGCAAAGCTGATTCTTTAGACCCACTCCCCATAAGATATGTACCTTGAGTTTTCCCAGTAGCTGGAAAGAGTTTCTGCTGCAACATCCTACTTCGTTTGATCATCCTTAGTACTTACCAAGCCATCTGTCAAGGATGGGCATTGCTATTAATAGTTTCCAATTATTATCCCCTCACCTTGTGCCAGACCCTTTATGTTTTGTTTCATGTCATCCTCACAACAGCCCCATGAGGAAGACGACGTTGTTTAAAGATGAGTAAACAGGCTTAGAGAGGCTTATGCCTTGCCCAAGTTCACATAGCTGTCAGCAGAATCTTTCTGATTCCAAAGGCTGGCTTTATTTCCATTGCATAATATTGTCTCTGTGACAAAAGTAATTTGTAAAGGAACAAATATTGGCCAATTCCATTTACCAGATATTTTACATATTCCATTTAGACCTCAGAACAACCCTGTAAAGTTTGGGGATTTACATCATTTCCAATGGAAAGATGGAAAAACTAGTTTAAAGGGTTTAAATCATACGGTTACTAGAAAAGCCAGAATTTTAAACTACATCTTTCAAATTCTAAAGCCCTGTTTTTCCATTTTGATACACTATTCAGCCAGAGATTAACCGGGCTGGAGTTAGTGTTTTCTTGTAGAGATTAAATGTCCCATACAAGGATCCAAGCTGGAATTTAGGTCTCCTTAGCACCAGCTTAGACCAGAGTTTAGAGAGCTGAGGGCTCCTCTCACTCATTTTGCTGTAAGATTTGTGGAGATCCAGCCTCCTTGAATGTTATAGAGCTTAGAAAAGAGAGCAGATGAACATTGTCCATACTGCATTCTCTTCTCTCAGTTTGTGTTAGAAGAGCTGATCCTGCCACATCTAGCCTTGGCCTCCACTTGGCAGTGGGATGGAAAGAGTATCCTAAGAGGAACATTGGCAAATACCAACAAGTAGCAACCGGACCTGGTGAAGAAAGGCAGAAGATGGGTTGGGAAAGAAGAGGCTGAGAGATGGGTGGCACTGGCATTGGTAGATAAGGTACTAAGCTGTTGGCAAGGATTTCCATCCCATGGGAGGCAGGCCTAAGTAAAGGTAGGTTGGGCAGAAGAAGAACTTTGTATTAGACAGAGGAGAGATTAAGATAAACAACTTGCTCTATGGAGAGCCTTTGGGAGAAGCAACTCTGCCTCTCCAGAGTGATACATCTGACTTGGAAGAAAAGGGGATTGGATAGAAGACTTTGAGAGGGCCCTCTCAAGTCAAAGATTCTCTTCTTAGGCTGCTTTTCTCCCCTAGCTTATTTCTGGTTCTTTGTTTTTTAGCTCCCAGGGTTGCTGGAGCTCCTTGTGGAATATTTCCGACGTTGCCTGATTGAGATCTTTGGCATTTTAAAGGAATATGAGGTGGGTGACCCAGGACAGAGAACATTACTGGACCCTGGGAGATTCAGTAAGGCCTCTAGTCCAGCCCCCACGGAGGGGGAGGGAGAGGAGGAAGAAGACCTTCTAGGTCCTAAACTGGAAGAGGAAGAAGAGGAGGAAGTAGTTGAAAATGATGAGGAGATAGCCTTTTCGGGCAAGGATAAGCCAGTCTCAGAGAATAGCGAGGACAAGTTGATGAGTAAATTTGACAAGCTGCCTGTGAAGATTGTACAGAAGAATGACCCGTTTGTGGTGGACTGCTCAGATAAGCTTGGGCGTGTGCAGGAGTTTGACAGCGGCCTGCTGCACTGGCGGATTGGTGGGGGGGACACCACTGAGCATATCCAGACCCACTTTGAAAGCAAGACAGAGCTGCTGCCTACCCGGCCTCATGCGCCCTGTCTACCAGCCCCCCGGAAATATGTCACAGTAGCAGAGGGTACTCCAGGGACAACAGAGCAGGATGGTCCCCCGCCTGATGGCCCTCCAGAAAAACGGATCACAGCTACCATGGATGACATGCTGTCCACCAGGTCTAGCACATTGACAGAGGAGGGGGCTAAGAGTGCAGAGGCCACTAAAGAAAGCAGCAAATTTCCGTTTGGCATCAGTCCAGCACAGAGCCACCGGAATATCAAGATTCTAGAGGACGAGCCCCATAGTAAAGATGAGACCCCACTGTGTACCCTTCTGGACTGGCAGGACTCCCTTGCCAAGCGCTGTGTCTGTGTCTCCAACACCATCCGTAGCCTGTCATTTGTGCCAGGCAACGACTTTGAGATGTCCAAACACCCGGGGCTGCTGCTGATCCTGGGTAAGCTGATCCTGCTGCACCACAAGCACCCAGAACGGAAGCAGGCACCACTAACTTACGAGAAGGAGGAGGAGCAGGACCAGGGGGTGAGCTGCAACAAAGTGGAGTGGTGGTGGGACTGCTTGGAGATGCTCCGGGAAAACACTTTGGTCACCCTCGCCAACATCTCGGGGCAGTTGGACCTTTCCCCATACCCAGAGAGCATTTGCCTGCCTGTCCTGGATGGGCTCCTACACTGGGCGGTATGCCCTTCAGCTGAAGCCCAGGACCCCTTCTCCACCCTGGGCCCCAATGCTGTCCTCTCCCCTCAGAGACTGGTCTTGGAAACCCTCAGCAAACTTAGCATCCAGGACAACAATGTGGACCTGATCCTGGCCACGCCCCCCTTCAGCCGGCTGGAGAAGTTGTATAGCACCATGGTGCGCTTCCTCAGTGACCGAAAGAACCCGGTATGCCGGGAGATGGCTGTGGTACTGCTGGCCAACCTGGCGCAGGGTGACAGCCTGGCAGCCCGTGCCATTGCAGTGCAGAAGGGCAGCATCGGCAACCTCCTGGGCTTCCTCGAGGACAGCCTTGCTGCCACGCAGTTCCAGCAGAGCCAGGCCAGCCTACTCCACATGCAGAACCCACCCTTTGAGCCAACCAGTGTGGACATGATGCGGCGGGCTGCCCGTGCGCTGCTGGCCCTGGCCAAGGTGGACGAGAACCACTCAGAGTTCACGCTGTACGAGTCACGGCTGTTAGACATCTCGGTATCGCCGTTGATGAACTCATTGGTTTCACAAGTCATTTGTGACGTACTGTTTTTGATTGGCCAGTCATGACAGCCGTGGGACACCTCCCCCTCCCCTCCCCCGTGTGTGTGTGCGTGTGTGGAGAACTTAGAAACTGACTGTTGCCCTTTATTTATGCAAAACCACCTCAGAATCCAGTTTACCCTGTGCTGTCCAGCTTCTCCCTTGGGTAAAAAAGTTTCTCCTGTTTTTCATTCCTCCCTACCCGCTCCACCTCCCTTACCTTCTCTGTTCCTTGTCCTCACCTTACTCCCCTCAGGACCCCACCCTATTTGAAAAGACAAAGCTCTGCCTACATAGAAGACTTTTTTATTTTAACCAAAGTTACTGTTGTTTACAGTGAGTTTGGGGAAAAAAAATTAAAATAAAAATGGCTTTCCCGGTCCTTGCATCAACGGGATGCCACATTTCATAACTGTTTTTAATGGTTAAAAAAAAAAAAAAGGAAAAAAATACAAAAAAAAAAAAAACCCTCTGAAGGACAAAAAAGGTGACTGCTGAACTGTGTGTGGTTTATTGTTGTACATTCACAATCTTGCAGGAGCCAAGAAGTTAGCAGTTGTGAACAGACCCTGTTCACTGGAGAGGCCTGTGCAGTAGAGTGTAGACCCTTTCATGTACTGTACTGTACACCTGATACTGTAAACATACTGTAATAATAATGTCTCACATGGAAAAAAAAAGAGAAAACGCTGGGTCAGCAGCAAGCTGTAGTTTTTAAAAATGTTTTTAGTTAAACGTTGAGGAGAAAAAAAAAAAGGCTTTTCCCCCAAAGTATCATGTGTGAACCTACAACACCCTGACCTCTTTCTCTTCCTCCTTGATTGTATGAATAACCCTGAGATCACCTCTTAGAACTGGTTTTAACCTTTAGCTGCAGCGGCTGCGCTGCCACGTGTGTATATATATGACGTTGTACATTGCACATACCCTCTGGATCCCCACAGTTTGGTTCCCTTCCCAGCCACCCCTTTATAGTATGACGAGTTAACAAGTTGGTGACCTGCACAAAGCGAGACACAGCTATTTAATCTCTTGCCAGACATCGCCCCTCTTGGTGTGATGCTGTACAGGTCTCTGTAAAAAGTCCTTGCTGTCTCAGCAGCCAATCAACTTATAGTTTATTTTTTTCTGGGTTTTTGTTTTGTTTTGTTTTCTTTCTAATCGAGGTGTGAAAAAGTTCTAGGTTCAGTTGAAATTCCTGATGAAGAAACACAATTGAGATTTTTCCAGTGATAAAATCTGCATATTTGTATTTCAAACAATGTAGCTAAACTTGATGTAAATTCCTCCTTTTTTTCCTTTTTTGGCTTAATATCATTTATTCAGTATGAAATCTTTATACTCTATGTTCCACGTGTTAAGAATAAATGTACATTAAATCTTGGTAAGACGTTTGTGAGGCTTTTTATTTCAAACTATTTTAAAGAGTAACCTTTTGGTGGTGGTGATGGATTGGCTGGTCCTGTTCTTGCAAACCTCCCTTTGTGTGCTCTTGCCCCTACATGGTGGCTTACTGGACCCTGTAGTCACTGTACCATATTCAGCTTTAACCTCGATAGTGTAAGTTTTAAGTTTAAGAAGGTTCTGAGATGATGTAGCCTGCAGGAGGAAGTTTCAGCCATAAAACGTATGTTAGCCTCTTGAAATAAGTAGGTTTTAAAGTTAAGTCAAAGAAATTGATGATGCGCTAGAAAAAAAAACTTGTGGAAATAGTTGGCAAAGGGAGGATCTCTGTTTTTTTCTCTCCAACTTAATCGTTTGTATCTCCAGCCTGGCTTTCTCCCCTGACTCCAGACTAGTATATTTAGCTGCCTTTGGACATCTCTGCTTGGAAGTTTAATAGGAATCTCAAATTGAACATGTCCAAGTCAAGATGCTCTGTCTTCCCTAAAAACCTATGTCTCCCATAGACTTCTCAGTAAAAGGAAACTCCACACTTCCATTGCTTGGCCAAAATCCATGGAAGTCATCCTTGACTATTCATTTCCACATCCAGTCTGTCACCACTCTTCAGAGAATAAGTTCAGTCCAGCCACCACCACTGTAGTCCAAAACACTATCATCTTTCCTGGATTCTTGAAATATCCCCCTCCTGGCCTCCCTGCTTCTACTCTGCCTTGTCAAACTATTTTTGACATAGCAACCAGAATGGTCCTTTCAAAACCTAAGGCAGATCAAAATTCTTCAGTGCTGCTCCCCGGTTACCTAGCTTGCCACTTTCTTTCTGATCCCCATTCTTCCCCATTGCTCACTCCACTGCCCCAGAGCAGTTTCCCTCTTGGAGTCTTTGCACTTACTGTTCCCTCTGTCATCTGTGGGGCTCAAGCCCTCTTCTCCCTCAGGTCTTTGCTCAAATATTATATCAGTGACTTTCCCTGACCACCTTTACAATGGCTATCTCTGCCCCCCCTGCTCTATTTCCTTTCTCTGCCTTAGTTTTTTTTTTATATAGCCCTATTTCCATCTGACCCATTGTATATTTTACTTACCTGTCTTCTTCCACTAGAAGCTGAGAGCAGGGGGCCTTGTTTTGTTCACTGCTATATCCCTGTCCTACAGCACAGCCAGGCAGGTGGTCACCACTTAACTAATTAATGATTGATATCGTAGGCATTGACCAGACCCAGTTGCTTTTATGAGGCTAATACTGCGATACATGGTTCCTCTGTTCATTCCCTTTCTTGGGGAAACAATGGAGAGAACTTCAAGTTCAGGTTTCTCAGGAGAAATCAGAAGCAGTAACAGAAAATGCTATTATTGTGGACACTTAGAAGTGAAACTTGAAACAACAGCTTGCTATTGAGTACCTAGTTAGATATAGTACATTGCAAATAACAGATAACAACAGCCCCATAGCCCACGAGGTCAGTGTCCTGGCTCCCTTTTTACAGTTGAGGAAAGATGCTGAGAGAAATGGAAAGCTTGTCTGGGCTTCCGCACCAAAGTCCACCTGACCAGGGCCCATGCTCTTCCCGATACACCACACCTCCCTCCCGGATGCAGAGGCAGCCGGGGGTAACCAGAGCTAGCTGTGGTGCTCAGAAAGCAAGATTTGTTTTCATTGTATTTAGCATGAAGTAAAATTGTCCCAAGAATCAAACTAAATGTTAATTTTGGGGTCAGGGACAGGAATGAATAGCTAGAATAGAGGGGAGAGAGAGAACTAGCTAGCCTTCTAGGACTCTTTTAGAGAAAAATGGGAATATTTTCACACTGTAATGAACAATGTTGCTAATGGCTCTTTGCTCAGGGCCTTTTGAGCTCCATTTTCTAGTTTAGAAAGTGCATTTCTGGGCTGCGTGTGGAGTTCGGTTTCCTGGGTTCCTTTCATCTGCTCTCCTGCAATGCAGAGGCAGCCTAGCCTGGTCTCCAGTTTCTCACTGGAGTTACCACGGGGCCAAAAGAACTGCTAGTCACTGAGCTGTGAGTAATGTGCTTTTGAGAAGTAAATAGAACCTAGCCAGTGGAGAACCCAGGGGTGTGGCCAGTCGTTCTTTTCCCAGGCTCCTCCCTCCCCACCCCTCAAATGACCTTAGCCTTCTTTCATAGCTGGAGAGCAGCCAAGTCCAGCCTAAACAATACTCTCAACCTCATTGGCTCTTTTGCCCTGCAGCCACTACCACCCCCAAGTGGGTGAGGCCCTTCCCCCTAGGCCTCTGGTCTGAGAGAAACAGCTGTGGGGTCAGGGTTTTCTAACTGTTAAAAGGCATGCAGGGAAGGTGAAAACTGCCTAGTGTCCATGACTTTAAAGGATCAGTGTATGGCTCCTGCAATTGGGAAGCAGAGCAGGGGCTTTGTCTTGGAATGAGTATCATTAAGGGGTATGGCAAAGGGCACAAAGGATGCTTTTGGTAAATGTCCAAGACCTGACTGGTGCCACCCCAAGTGTAAGGATGGATGCAGGTGTCTCCCAGCATCCTTGGAAACTGCCAGTGAATGCCCTTTTATCCATCCACAGCAAAAAAAAAAAAAAAAGTAAAATAAAGCTCTGGTAAGGGCAAAGCTGCCTGGCTGCTAACAGTTGGAAGTGACAGAAATCAGAGGCTATCATGTCACTTTTGCCCCATAATGGTGTGGCCTCAGAGTCATTGTTCCATGTCAGAGTCAGCTACTCCATTCATTCCTGTAGGATTGGGACCGCAGCAAGTTTAGTGTCTGAGAACTGAGCCACTAAAATATACTGCGACGTCCCTCTTCCAGACCTGGGGTGAAGCCCTCCTCCAGATGTGGAGGCAGGAGCAAAGCAAGGAAGCTGCAGAGAAACAAGTCATCGGAGAGGTCCAAGTGACAGAAATCAGAGGCTATCATGTCACTTTTGCCCCATAATGGTGTGGCCTCAGAGTCATTGTTCCATGTCAGAGTCAGCTACTCCATTCATTCCTGTAGGATTGGGACCGCAGCAAGTTTAGTGTCTGAGAACTGAGCCACTAAAATATACTGCGACGTCCCTCTTCCAGACCTGGGGTGAAGCCCTCCTCCAGATGTGGAGGCAGGAGCAAAGCAAGGAAGCTGCAGAGAAACAAGTCATCGGAGAGGTCCAAGGAGGTAAGCACTCAGTGAGAGCTACCAAACTTCCTTCTCCACACCTTCTTTAGAAAAATCATTCTCCCCTGATTTGTTCAGGAAGTTATAATAGCCCACCTTTATTGAGCAGTGTATGCCAAGCACTATGCATCCTATGAGATAGGTATTGTCATCTCCATGAGGACAAAGACTGTGCCTGTCTTACTCAGTATTGCATCCTCACCTCCTGTCACATGCTAGTCAGTCCAGTATTGTTGAATAAATCAAACAGGTGAGATAGGAATTTGGTAGAGGAAAGGGTAGGTAGGACCTGTTAAGACTCAGTGTGCCCTGTAAAGTATTCTTGGCATAGCATGTCAAGACTCTTGGTAGAAAAAGGAAGAGATAGAAATCGGGTAAACCTGAGAGAGAGATGAAAATACTATGAAGTGGTTCAAAGTACCAGCCTGGGAGGCTGGAGAACTGAATGCATGTTTTTTTCCTTTGTGAATTCACAGCCACTGTAGCCACTAGCTGTGTGACCTCAGGCCAGTCACTTGCCCTCTCTGAACTTTTGTTTCCTCATCCATAAAGTGTGGGTATTAGATTAAACAAATTAAATTATCTTTATTGAGTAAGCAGAATGTGCTCTAAGTGCTGGGAATACCTTGATGAACAAGGCCCCTGCTCTCATAGAGCTTACATGCCAGAAGAGGGAAACAGACAACAAAACAAGTAAAACTTATAGATGACATAACCAGGTGGTGTTAAGTGTAATGAATAAAATAAAACAGGGTGATGGGGATAGTACAGGGTGGTGGTGGTGACTGGGTAGTCAGGGAAGTCCTCTATGAGGAGGCAATGATGTTTGAGCTAAGACCTGAATGTAGTGGGCTATCCAAGGGGTAGTCCGGCAGTAGTGTTTTAAGCAGGGAAAACAAAAGCCAGGCAAGTTCAAGGAACAGAAATACTGGAACCCTCTTACATTCTAGAATTCTAGAAACAGCATTGCCTGTATTGTTTGGGTTAGGGGTTTGTATTACGAAAACTGTTTCTTGGTGGTGTGGGATATTTGCTTCTTAGTGCAAGTGGCCAGGAGGTGTAGAGTTTTCCTGAAGCCCTGGGATCCAGCTCTCCCTCACTTGCTCTCTGCAGTTCTAGTTGCTCAGCTGACTCCCTGTGTTGATGGAGGCTCCATTTTAGCTGCAGGCTCTTAACAGCAAAGACTGGAGAGAGTTGCCTCCTCCACTACTCAAGGTCCTTGGAGGCCCAGAACCCCCTCCCATCCCACCCAGTCTCCTTCCAGTCTGACAAGCCAGGGCTTTAAGAACACCAAGATTCAGCTTCCCTGTTTTCCTGTCAGAGCAAGAGCCAGAAAATGAAACGGGAAACAGAGCGGAAGAGGAGGGGGTTGGGTAGCAGAGAAGGAACGGAGGAAAAATTGCAGGAAAGTAGAGCTTGAGGATCTGGACAAAGTTCTCCCTCGAAAGGGTGACAGTTGAGCTTTTAGAAAACATTCTGACTTCTCACAAGAGACCCCTGTTCTTTTTATAAATAGATTTTTGAGGGAATTTGGTGTAGACAGAAAGAACAGTGAGAAAGCATGTCTTTTTCCTTTGTGAATTCAGAGAGCAAGGACAGTTCATTTCGCAGTTCTGGTTTTGCAGAGTGCTGCCTGGAGCTTCCCGGACTTCTAGAGATTCAAGCCCTAATCTTAGGCCTCATCACAAGAGTGGGTGCCCCCAATTTTGACATTTCACTTATAAGCCTCTGAAGCTGAAAACAATGCGTTGTTGAAAAACGTGGGGGAAGGGCCTTCTAAAAACTCCAATTTTCCCCTTCTTCTCCAACACCCAACAACTATTATGTGATTTGTTCTCTTTCCACCTTACAACAAATACCTGGGGGCAGTTTAGGTCTCAGGGTCTGTGATAAATTATAAAGCATCAAAAGATATAGTTCCTGGCCCCCCCAGAGCTGATGTGAGCTAGTTTCTTTGCCTGAAGAGATAGCAACACCACCCTTTTGTTCCCACCCACATTAGTAGCTGTTGGAGAAGATAAACCCTCCCTCAGCCAGGGCTGTGGCCAGTCGCTAACCCAAACCCCAGCTTCGTTTTGGAGGGCAGATAACTGAAACCACAGAAGGCTTTGGAATCCTTAGAAACAAGAAATCCACCAAAGGAGAAGGATTTATTATCTGTTTCCTTTGAGGAGGGTGCAAAGTTGTTCTAACAGTTTCCGTTACAGGGGTACCAACCGGCCGCTCCTCCCTAACAGACGGTTTTGTCTTTTCTTCTTCTTTTTTGACCTATAAGAGAAGCTGCTTTAGTGAAGAAGGAGAAAAGAATCCAGGGGCTGTTCCCTGAGAGGTCTCCTTGCCCATCCTCATTAGCCACCTGAAGTGGGGCAGGGGATTGAAGGAGGACAGAAGGTCCCTGGTTGCCCGAGGGTAAAGTCAAGGGGATCCCCCACTTTCCTCACACCCAGAACGCAGGTTACCGCTGCCGGCCACAGAAGCCCCGAGAAGGCTTTTCCTTCCCTTCAGAGAACACCTATTTTGTGTCAGGCCCTGTGCTAAGCTGTTGTTGCCTGACAGCAGAGAAAGTGCGGCTCTGGCTTCTGCGAAGAGGCTGCAGGGGAGCCCCCAGCTAAGAGAGCCTCGGTACACACATTCAGTGAATGTCTGCGGGACGGAACTGGAACAAGAGCACAGCTTTGGGACAGCAATCCCGGAGGACCAAACGAAGGCGGGGCAGGGGCCCTGGGGAGGGATAAAGTGCGAGGGAGAACTCTCCAAGTGTCACCAAGGCGGGAAGATGCTGAGCTGAAAAGCGCGGAGTCATCGGGATACGCCGTCCCTATGCCGCTCGCCCAGAGCCAACATGGCCGTTGCGGAGGGAGGCGGGGCGGCTCCGAGTCCGGGCAGGAGCGGGGCGGGGCCGCCATCGGCGAAGTCAGTGCGCAGGCGCGGACGCTTGGGTTCCCGGATGGAGGTGCTACGAATTGGGTCCTGCCTAGGAGGTGCAGATGCGCAGGTGCTAAGCACTGGGCGCCAGCTTGGGAACCCTGGCGCCCTGGGAGGTCGTCAATGCAGGCCGAGGGGCGGGAGGTAGAGGCCGTGGAGGAGCAGGAAGCCACGCCCCTCCGCCCTACTGGCCTCCTGGCGCCGCCTCTTCCTCTACATCCTCCCGCCCTTCCCCGCTTTCCGGCCCGACGGCTTGGGGGCTGGGGTTCCTCTGGCCCCCTCGGGAGCGGCCCCTGGACCGTGGAGGGCAGATGCCCGGTCCCCGGTAGCGGCTGTGTCATAACGGAGCAGGTCAGAACGGGCTTCGGGCCGGGCACGGCTGGCCGCAGGCAGCCCTAGCTCGGGGCGGCCTGCTAAGCCTCTGGCCCTGAGGTCGTCAGGCCGGACAGAGCTCCTTCCCCACCCCACAGAATATGTCTTACCCAGAGGGTCCGGGGCCCCAACTCAGCGGGCTCTCCTAAATTCTCGATTAGGGCCTCCTTGCCCTACACAGCGAGAGCATGTTGTATCACTGGCTGAAGTGTTGGGCTAGGAGTCGGGAGACCTGGTTTGTAATCTTGGCACTGAAAGAGCACATACCCTTTGGCCAGAGGTGAGGTCAGGTGGGAAGACTATCAGGTTTCAGAAGCAGAAAACATGACCCCGGACACTCTCAAGTATCTTTGGGTGTTTCACTTGACCCCAGTGAGCCTCAGTTTCTACATCCATAAAGTAAGGGTGGTAATTATGCTGGCCTCACAGAATCTAATGAGATCCCCGATGTAAAAATTAAAAAACGGAGGAGACTTCTATTACTTACCTCTCTGGGGCCTGTTTTCCTCAGGAGAAAATGAAAGAATGAAGTTAGTTGATCTCTTAAGTGTCCTGCCAGTTAAAAAAGTCTGATTTGGCAAAGAGGTTGTTGGGAAGTGAGGCTGGCAACTAGACAAGAAGGAGAACTGACTGATTTTATTTTTCTTTTACTTGCCTGTAAGCTAAGTATAAGCCACAAGTCTCCTGTGGCCACTGAGGCTGGAGCTTGACTCTGGAGAGAGGAAAGGAAGAATGGAAGCCTGGTGGAGAGGCAGAGGTGGGTTAAGTGCTGTTCTGTTCCCAGCTACTCCTCTGCATGTGGGTGGGAAGAGAAAAAGATTGAAGTCACTGTGGGATAGAGAAAGAGCAGCCGTATGAGGTTGGCTGTGCCATTTTCTCTGATTTCTCTCGATTCAGCGAGTCAGGTGTTGGAAACGTTAGGTGGATTCACAAAGTACGGCTGCTCTCCGGGGTTTTCAGAAGCTTGCCTTTGAACAGAATTTTCATGAGCTAACCCTTGTGCACTTGGTGGCTCCTCCCTTCCTGCAGGCTTCCTAGCCGTGGAGTAAGCAGCAGGCGCCCTCTTGTGGTGAGGAAAGAGCACTGTCGCTATTAGCCAACCTTGCTCCCTTCCTGGGGAAGTTTTATTGTCCTGTGGCTTCTGGGACTTTGTCTTTTTGTTCTTAACATGAGATATGGTGGAAGGAATGCTTGCGGCAGTGATTTTATATCCAGAGTCAGTGAGCTGGTGATGCCTTATCCTTCTCTTACCACTTTTATACAGTGGTGTCACCTGGGGAAAGATTAGTGAGCAAGATAGACAAAGCCCCTGTCCTCATAGAACTTCTAGTCTATTGGGGCTGACAAGCAGCTTAAATAAGCACTAGCAATAAACATGACAAGGCAGAGTGCAGTGGGAGCATATCACGTAGTCTAGTGAAAATCAGAGAATACTAGAAACAAGTGATACCTAAAGCTTTCATAGGTATTATCCACATAAGAGATGGAAAGAGTCTTCTGGTCCTCCATATTAATTTCTCAGATTAAATGCTTTATTCCTTTCGGGATAGCTTTTCTTCACCACAAACTGATGAGCTGCCTCTGATGCTCTTGCCTTACTTTCTGATTTCCCTGACTGGTGTTTGAAAGTTCTATAGGAAGATCACTATTTCTTTTAGGCCAAGGAATTGGAAAAAAAAAAAGCCCTTAAAATGCATTCCTTGTCTCAGAATGCCTTTGCAATGTTTATACCTTGCTGTCATTACAACAAAGAGTTGGGAAATAAGTTTCCTCCATCCTTGGTAGTCAATTCTGTCTTCACCCTAAGTTTGTTTTAGCAATGTGAACTGGCTGAAGTCCTGCTGAGTGGTGGTTTTCTTTTCCTTCTCCACTTAAATTTAACAGACCAGCTGAACACACATCAGAGAGCTAAGCTGCAGTGTGTAGTCAGTAAGGTCTTCCAGTACAGTTCTCTGGGCCACTTTTTGGGATTCAGCTTTGGGACCTAGTGTATTATTCTGGGCAAGAAGAAAAGGGCACAAACCAAATAAATAGCAATTACATCATAGATTTGTGAAGGGCTCTTTCACACTTTAGTCTGTTTCGTCATCATGGCAACTTGGTGAGATGGGCAAAGCAGTTAGTCTCACCCCCATTCTATGCATAAAAAACTCAGACTCAGAGAGACTGAAGGAGAACTTGTGTCAAAGGCAGGACTTGAACTAAAGTCTTTATTTCCTGCATAGGAGCACTCAGCATGCTTTTAAAGACTTTCTGCATACTTGGTTTTCCAGCTTCATGTCTATCTGTGTGGAACTCTTCCTGTGAGAACACAGTGCTTCAAAGTGACACCAGGTGGTCCCATCTGCCTTCAAGATGTGTTCCCTCATCTGGGCAGTTAGATGGTTAAGTTTGCCGTAGTAATGCTGAAAGGGGAGGTTCCTGTGAAGAATACTTTCAAGAATTTGCCTTTGGCCCATGTGTGACATTTCCTCCTTGGGTTTTGTAGCTTAGAAGCCTGAGAGAGCTCAGTTCTGGTGGCAACACCGCTGGATTCCTGGTGGCGAGAGCATGTGGCCCCTGGACCCATGCCGGAAAGAGGTGCTGAGGTTTGCGTTCAGCTGCCGCATCCTGACTCTGGTGCTGCAGGTCAGTCTCTGATCCTTGTCCTGATCATGCTGCTGCTCCAGGCTGGGATAGGCACTAAGAGTAGTCCCCACCCCCTTTCCATCTCCCAGGAGAATACATCCTGTGCCCCGCCATGTGGTTGGAACCATAGAGACATAAACTTTATAACTGAAAAGCAGGCAGGGAATCTTACAAATGATCTGTTAATCCCTTATTTTACACATGAAGCAGCAGAAGCCCAGAAAGGTGAAGTGACTCTCCCAAAATCACATAACAAGTTAAGGAAGGGCCAGAATTAGACCGCAGGTTTCCTAACTCCTGAACTAGTGATCTTTCCAACAGGCCAGGATGTTCTCTAACCAGAGATGCCCTTAGGTGTGACAGCTCAAAACATTGCCCTGGGGTCCCCTGTGTCTGTTGAGTGGGAGAGAGGTGAAACTGTTCGAGTCCCCGAGAGGTCTGTGTATATTCATTGAGTCAGTAATGTCTCCTTTTCCCACAGGCATCCCCTCCATGCTGCCTCACCCACACACAAGTTTCAGGATGCATTTGCCCCTTTACAACTTCCTTTTCCCTCCAAAGCTGTCCTTGATCAATATTTTAATCAAATTTCCCATATCTATGAATTATATCTGTATTTGATAGGCCCTCGGTCTATGTTCATAAATGAATGAATGTTGTTGAACGATATCAACATCCTGGAGATGTTATATTAGCATAATCTTAGGTGCCTTTTATTGCAAGCATCTCTCTTTCTAGAGGCTCATACCTAGTTCCTTTGGGGAAAGCTTCCCTCTCCTCCACCACTACAGTAAGGCACAGCAAGCTCTGCTGGGCCCCAGGTTTACTTGAAAGTGTCTTTCGCTTAGAGGCTAGGGCTGTTATCTGCGATTGTCACGCCTTTCCCATTTGTTTTCACTGTTTGAAGTGGTGTGATAAAGAAACTGACTGAAAAGAGAAAGAGCCTCAAAAATGGGGTTGTGCTCCTGTGGTCAAGCTGAGGAAACTGGCTCGAGGATAGCTCTGAACCAGTATCAATTGAGTTAAGGGCATACCTAAAAGAACAGTACTGTGAATTGTTGTCTGGGACAGGGAACCAGGACAGTTGGGTTCTCATTCAGGTGGTGATTTTGGAATGAGTATATTTCCCTAGACAGTTCACTCAACCACCAAAATTTTATTAAGCACCTAATATTTTCTAAGAACTGTGCTGTATAGTGTGTGTAAAAAAGTCATGGTCCCTTTCCCGGAACTTAAGGAGCTTATGGTCTAATGGGGAAAAAGACATTTAACAATAAGCTGTTTCATTCTCTCTCCTCTTTCTCCCAGTTTAAAGTTCATGCCATCAGATTATATCTCTGGTTACCCCTTGGTGTTGCCGTCCTCTACAGAGGCACAGGACATTCCTCCTCATTCCTTGATGGTTTTAGCTCCTGGTTCACTGTCACTCTTTCCAGCATTAGTTCTCTTGTTTTCTTGGTGATTTCAGTTATTAATGAACATGATACATCCCAATCTTTCAGTTCCTTGTCCTGCTTCCTTCTAATGATCTTGTCTTCTCCCTACTCTCATAGTCATATCCTAGACCTCCTCCCCCTACCAAATAATCTCTATTTTAAACATCCCATTCTCTGACTGTCTCCTGTCTTTCCAGCTCACCCCCTCTGGTTAGAGGATCTAACAAATATGCCATCCCCGTAGGGTTATACTCCATTGATCCTGCCACTATTTCATTGTCTCACCTTCCTCTTGGCTTCACCTTCCCCTTTTTACCCAGGTCAGGTTGCATAATCTTTCATGATCATCATTCCCAGGCATACACACTCAGTTCTCGTGCTGCCTCTCCTTATGTCTTATTCGCGAAAGCCCAGCCTTGTTAAATCCAGTTCTCTGCCTACTCCATGCCTGCACCTGCACAGAGAAAAATAGATAACTGTGAAAAATAGTCTCTTTTATTCAAGGCCACTAACCCCAGTGAATCTTTAGTGCTACCTGGAAGTCTTAGTGCATTTCTCTCAAGTTTCTCTACAGATCAGAATCACATCTGGAGAGCTTTTAAAACTCTCAGTGCCCAGGCTGCTTCCCATCCCAGTTAAATCATCAGCTCTGCAGGAGGGATCCAGGCATCAGTATTTTTAAAACTCACTGGGTGATTCCAAGTGTGCAGCCTATTTTGAGAACTAGGTTCATAGGTAACTTGTTTTACACATTTTCTTCTTTCCTCAACTGTCTTAACACCTTTTCCCCAATCCTCACTCTCAACTGATAACTTGCTTTCCTGAGTGAAAACTCAGAAAAACAAAAGCATTCAGAAGAGACCTTCCACATGCTCCCATCACCTCTAGCAGCTTACCCAGCATCTTCACCTCGGTGCCTTTGCTGTTGAAGGTGGGATGAGCTGCATGTGCTCTGCTCTAAGGCTGGCTCCTCCACCTGTGTATCAGATGCCACCCCCTTTCACCTACTCCAGCAATTCTCCTCTTTCTCCTGCCTCCTCAATAGTTTCCTTTCCACAGGATTATTCCCACTGGCACGCAAACATTTATCTCTCACCTTAAAAAAAAAAAACAGAAAACTTTCTCTTGACCTCACATCCTTATTCACCTACAACCCCATTTCTCTGCTCCTCTTTACGGCATAGCTCCTCAAAATAGTTGCTTGTGTGCACTGTCTCCAAATTCTCTTGTCCCATTCTCTGTTGAACCTCCTCTAAGCAGGATTGTCTCTCCTTCCCTACACTGAAATAGCTCTTGGCAAGGTCACCAGTGACCACCGCATGGTTAAATCCCATGGTTGGTTTTCAGTCCCCATTTTACCTCACCTCCCATTAGCATTTAGCCAAGTTGATCACTCCCTTTCTTCACTTGGTTCTGCAGCACTGTGTTCTGGTTTTCCCCTACCTCACCAACCCTTCTTTCTTTATCTTCATTGCTGGATCTTAACCCTTGTACTAACCGCCAAATGTTACATGTCCAGGGCTCAGTCCTCAGACGTTTTCTTTTCTTTTCGTAATTTCTCCTGGGTAATTTCACCCAGTCTCACAGCTTTAAATGCCATCCAGCCATTTTTAATCCCCAAGTTTGTCTCTCCAGCCCTCGTCTCTCTTCTGACCCACAGATGGATATATATCACTGCCCAGTTGATCACTGCTCTTGGGTTCCAAGTCAAACTTAAGTCATCTAAAACTGAACTCCCGGTTTCCCCCAACAAGCCTCTTCTTCCTCATTGTATTAAATGGCAAGTATTTTCTTCTATTTGCTCAACCAGAATCCTGTTTCTCCCTCACCCCATAGGCCCTGTTCAATGCGATCATCCCAGATCACCATGCAGAAGCCTTTTCTCCTCCTCGCCTGGCCCCCTCGGGCCCTGTGGACCAACTTGTGGAAGGTCTTCTTGGTGGCCTGTCTCACTGGGATGCTGAACACTTCCTGTTCATTGCTGAGCATGGCTATCTCTATGAGCACAACTTTGCCTTCTTTCCTGGTTTCCCCCTGGCCCTGCTGGTGGGGACTGAATTGCTGAGACCCCTGCGAGGGTTACTGAGCCTACGAAGTTGCCTGCTAATTTCTGTAGCACTGCTTAACTCCTTGTTCTTTGTGCTGGCAGCAGTCGCGCTTCATGACCTGGGATGTCTGGTTTTGCACTGTCCCCGCCAGGCCTTTTATGCAGCACTGCTCTTCTGCCTCAGCCCTGCCAATGTCTTCCTGGCAGCTGGTTACTCAGAAGCTCTGTTTGCCCTCCTGACATTCAGTGCCATGGGACAGCTAGAGAGAGGCCAGAGCTGGACTAGTGGACTCCTCTTTTCCTTTGCCTCTGGTGTACGTTCCAATGGGCTGATCAACATTGGCTTTCTTGTGCACGCCCAGTGCCGAGACTTTCTATTTTCTGTCCTGGTGCAGAGCCCCCTGAGGCAGCTCATTAAGCTGATGGCCTCTGTGTTCCTGTCAGTGCTCACACTGGGCCTTCCCTTTGTCCTCTTTCAGTATTACGCTTATACCCAGTTCTGCCTGCCAAGCTTAGCCCACCCCATCCCTAAACCCTTGCTGCAGTTAGCTGTGGACAAGGGCTACCGGACTGCAGATGGAAATGTGCCACCTTGGTGTTCCTGGGACCTTCCCCTAATATACAGCTATATCCAGGATATCTACTGGAATGTTGGCCTTTTGAGATACTATAAGCTCAGGCAGTTGCCCAATTTCCTGCTGGCTGCACCAGTGGCTGTACTAGTTGTCTGGGCGACCTGGACATACGTGACCACCCACCCTTGGCTCTGCCTTACACTTGGGCTGCGAAGGAGCAAGAAAATTAAGACCCTAGAGAAGCCTGACCCTGGATTCCTCAGTCCCCAGGTGTTTGTATACCTGGTCCACGCTGCAGCGCTGCTGCTGTTCGGAGGTCTGTGCATGCATGTTCAGGTGAGGTGGATTCCTGGGTGGGATTAGGATGTGAATATGAAAAAAATCCCTTGATGAGGGAGCAGGAAAGACAGTTAACTTCTCTTGTTTGAGTGACCCATACCTAATTTATTCACTCAACAACTTTGTGGGGGCTTTCTTTATGCCAGACCCTGTGTCAGACCACTGGGGATAGAACGTAAGTAATATAAATTTGTGCCCTTAGGGCATAAATGTGTAGCCAGATCTCTAACAGATAAAATTACAGTACAGTGGGATGGAAGAGGGATTGCTGTTTTGTGGTAAAGTTTTGTGGAAGCTTGGAAGAATAAGTAGCTAACTGGAGTAGTTGAAGAAGGCCTCACATTTAAGGTCCTGAAGAGTAAGCAGGAATTTTCTGTATAAGTAGAGGAAGAACATTCTAGGTAAATGGAACAGTGTGTGCAAAGACTCGAGGGTTATAAAGTGGCCTCAGTCAGCTAAGATATAGAAATAAGCAAAGAGGGCATCTCTGGAACCTTCCCTAAAATACCACGATATCCAGAATTTCTGCTTGAATATTAGCTTCTTGTAGTTCTCTGAGATCAGGCAGATGCCCAATTTTCAGAGCACATATTCAATGTTTGGGATGGTGGGAATAGAGAGGGATGAAAGAGGGTGATCATGCATCTGATTTTTTGTTCCTGGCTCTGGCTCCAGTTTCAATATAACCCAAAAAAGTCTTTTTTGCCCCCATGCTGACCTCTCCTCAGCAGTTTCTGCCTGTTGAAGGTGCACATTGGCTGTTTGTAAAGTTCTTTGTGTGAAAAAAAGGCACAGGGGAAACAGAAAGAAGTATTCTGTGTTTGTAGCTGGATTAGCTAGTAGAGTGAGTGCCAACAAAGCTTGGAGCTTCCAAGAGGTTAGATGAGAAAGGCCATTTGGAGTCCTGGCTCTGAGCTCCTCCAGGAGGGACAGTGTTGGACCATAGGATCCCCTCCCCTCTGCTTGACCATCCACATGGAATGAAGGAACCATCCCAGGTTCCCAAGCCCCATGTCACAGCCCAGAGTTTAGGGTCCAGGCCCTGGGCTAGCATTGGACCCTGCAGAATTTTTAGTGTTGATTGGACCATTACTGTGGTTATTAATTAGTCTGTAGCTATGAGCTATGTTTCTTTGTAACATTGAGGTTGCCTGGCTAGTGTCACATCTTTATAAACAGATCCTAAGCTCTGTTGAATTTCTTTTCCAGGATAATAAATTTCTAGTGTATGTGATGGGAAACTAAGCCCCTAGTTGGTCCCATTTGAATCAGTGACATCCCAATTAATGTGTGGGTACTTTTCTCTCCTATGATTTCCAGGTTCTCACCAGGTTTCTGGGCTCCTCCACACCTGTTGTTTACTGGTTTCCAGCTCATCTGCTTCAGGATCGAGAGCCGCTGCTGAGATCCCTAGAGATTGCAGCTCAGAAGCCTCTTGCAAGGGACTCCCCACCAGGACAAAAGGACCCCAGCAATCCTATCATGGAACTTTTGTACAACTGGAAAACCTGTTCTCCAGTCACACGAAGCATTCTAGGCTATTTTCTGACTTACTGGCTCCTGGGACTACTCCTGCATTGCAACTTCCTGCCTTGGACATGACCTGGAGTCTCAAGGGGCAGGCTTGCAGCAGACTTGACCCAGGGGTCTGCAAGTACAGGTACACTCTGGGACAGCCTGTGCTGTCCTGAGATTGTTACTCATCCAGTAGAGTCTCTCTCTTTTCCTCTTTCTCTCTTTGGAGGTTAGCTGGGGATGGGGGAAGTGTGAGCTGCTAGAGAGCCCCTTCTGGTCCTGGCCAGGACAAATTGTAGGGTGATAACTGTTTTCTCTATAAGTGAAGATCTCTTTTTCCAAGACTGAAGTACACTTACTTGGATCTGTTTAGTTATCCAAACATAGCAGAGATCGTCTAAGACCTACCACTGACCCACATGTAAATTAGATGTAAATTATTTAAATGTAAATTTCATCAAAGGCTCTAGCTGACAGACTGAGGATCTTCCACACAAGACGGTGGTGGCCTGAGAAGTGTAGTGGCATGGGAAAGTGGGACCATTTTGCTAAATGGGACATGGTTTCTGATTTTTTTTTTCATGATTTGGCAGTTTTATGTATATGAGAAATATTACCGAGGTGCAAATTAAACATCATTTGGCTGTGCATATAATGAATTAACTTTTTAAAAATAATACAAATTACTTGGAAAAATTTTTTTTCCAAGAAAAAGGGTAAGGAGAACGCTGCATGAAGAGCAGGAGACCTGGATTCTAGTCTTCCTAGTAAAACCCCATTTACCAGCTGTATGATCTTGGGCAGTTATTCAGAGCCTTAGTAATCTTCTGGAACTAGGGCAAATGATATTGTTCTTACTGGGGTGGGGGCGGGGGCTGAACCATATAATCTCTTGTTAGGTCCCTTTCAGCTCAGAGATCTTAAGAATGTCCTTAAACAGAATCTCCCAGTCTAAACACTTATGTAGAGTCTCAAACAACTGATTTTAGGAGACAATGTCTCAAGTTCTCCCGCTTTCAGCATTAGAAGAAACTTCACTTGGGTGCAACACTGAACAGTAACCTAAGTGACCTTTCCTTTGAATGAGGGAAAGCAATGACACCTGGCAAATAAGATACCTGTCCTGCATAAGTCAGCCTGCACTCGGCTGATTTTCCTGCCATTCTTGAGAGCTTCTGCTTGCTTGCATGGCAAACATGGGTCAGAGAAGCCAACATGGCAGCATGAGGAGGAGGCAAAGAGGAGACTCCACGAAAGCAAAGAATCTGGTGCTCCTACCTCAGCAATAAAGAACCGAATAATTGTAGGTAAGGCCAAAGTTGAACGAAATGGTATCTGTCCTGCTTTCTGGCCTCCGTTTGGTTGTGAGACCATCACTGTGACAGTATAAGATCATTGGCTCCTGCTGAGCTATTTTTGCTCTTTCCTTGAGCCAGATAAGAGGCTCTCTATCATCACCACTCATTCTCCATTTGAGCCCAAAATTCCAACAAGCAAGAACTCTTCAAAATAGGTGGGGAATCATAAACAGCTCTGGAGAGCCCTGAGACTTGGAATTTGGACACGCTGCCTCTGACTGTGACTGAAAGCTAAACTTGCCAGCTGAAGGGAAGCTCCTGGCTGAGCCCCAGCACCCTCTGTTGGAGCTTCTGGTCAGCCTGGCCAGTAAGCGCTGCCCATCCACCGCCCCAGCGCTGAGCATAGCTGAGCAGATTTGGTCCAGAGTCAAATGCTTCTGAAAACGTACACATGGATTGGGGCAGCCCTCTGCCTTCTGCCAAGAGGCCCAAGTGCCTTTCTTGGCAAAACATGCTCACCCCTGCCCTAGTGTCCTTCCAGTTGGCAGAGACTGTTCTCTCTCTCCTCACCAACAGCTGCAAATCCAGGGACTTCCACCCTTTGTACAGGAAGAGTTGGGGTCCTGTTTTGGTTCTTGATTGCTGAGGTAGGAGCACCAGATCCTTTGCTTTCTTGGAGTCTCCTCTTTGCCTCCTCTGGGGGGATCAAGGGGACAGATTGTTCCCCTACGGGAAGAGGTGACTCAGACCACACAGGATAGGGTGTAATTTCACTGCCCTGGCAGTGTCAGCCTCAGCTTCACACTAGCTCTCATCACCCCAGAAACAAGTGATTTCAAGGACCGGGAATCCTACCTTCTTGGTTAATACCAGAGAACTAAATCACTCGGGGATTCTGCAAATACGATTATAGTTAGAACTGATAATTGAGGAGATAACTGAGGACCACAGCTAGGCAGAAGCGTCTTGTGTGACCTGGAGAAGGACGCAGCTTTCTCTGTGACTTTGGGGGGATCTAGTTCCTGTTCTCTGAGAATCTAAAGAATGGGTTGGCTTTATGGCCAGCAGCTGTCCTTTTACCATCCTATTATAGTCTTTAATAGGCTGGGAGACAGACTTGAAGGGCCCAAGGCAGGAAGCTTCCTGTTTACCCTGAGGTCTAACAATGCGGCAGCTGGATTGAGCGTCTACAATTTCAGAGAAAAGTCATTTCCTTTTGAGACCCTGCTAAATCAGAAACCAGACGCTTCATGTACCTAGAAGTAGATGCTTTTTTGTTCTTTAATGAAGGTGGGAGGAGAAGGAATGTTTGGCAAGTATTTACCAGTCCCCATTGAAAAAGTCACTTCTTTTCCTGAACAGACCCTCTCTTATAAAAAAAAAAAAGCGTAATGTGTGCAGTAGGTTTAAGGGATTTGAAATTGACTGATTAATTCAATGATTGTTTATTAATGTCTGTTTTAGGGGAATAAAGGTGACTCAGCTATGGCTCTTATCCTTAAGTAACTTTCTAAAAGAGTAGCTAGCAGATGTACAGAAATATTAATCAAGGTAGAAAATGATAAATGCTGGAGAGTAAAGGGATACTTAAGCTTTTTGCTGTATATCTCTCTGTTCTTGAACTTTTTATGATGAGGATGAATTCAGATTTCTCTTGTGCACTTAGAAAAAGGGAAATGGGATGCAGAACCAGCACTCTTTAAATCACACAAATTGGAGATCCCTTCCAGCTTGGGATACCTGAGAAAACTTTGTGGAACAATAGCATTTGAGCTGGACTTTGAAGGATAAGTAGGATTCGAAAGTTAAAGGCAGAGAATGAGTATAGGAGGTAGGAAATGGAACAGATCAGGGAGAGCTTGCTTTGCATCGAGCTGAGGTTTTACCATTACTGAGATCTAGGCCTTAAAATCAGCCCGAGCCCGGCCCAACCATGTATATTAGCTTCATAAACTTATCTGCAAAATGTGGATCATACTATCTACCTCATAGAGTTGTTGTGAGGATTATATGAGTTGCCACATGAAAAGTGTTTAGAACAGTGCTGAGAAAGGAACAAGAGTTGCATTTTGGACATGTGTTTACAGTGCCATCAGCACATTTGTGAGCCAGGTGTTCAGACATGTGGGACTGGAGATGAGAGGAGTCAGAGAGCCATCTGCACAGGCATGATAATTGCAGAGCCATGTTACTGGATGGGACTATCAAAAGGAAGAGGAGAGAGAAGGAAGGGCTGTGAGACTCTGGGCAAGTGACTCAACCTCTCCAAACCTGCTTTCTCCTCTATAAAATGGGGGTTATGTCACCTTCCACATAGAGGAGTTCTGAGGATTAAAATGAGACACTGTAGGTAAAGCACTTAGAACAGTTCCTCAGCACATAGAACTTTTTTTTTTTTTAATTATCATTAAAGGATGAGAAACATAGTATCTTTAGAGGAAGAGAGAGTTCCAAGAAGAAAGAAAAGAGTTAACAGGGTCATATGCTGCTAAAGTTAAGGAATGATCACACAAGCTATTGAATTTAGGGATTAGGGATATAATTCAGAGTAGGCTAGCTGCCATAACAAATGATTCCCAAAACTTAGTGGCACAGTAATGAGAATTTCTTTCTTGCTTCCAGCTTAGTCTAGTGCAAGTTTGAGGGCAGCCTGTTCTACACAGTCATCTGGGACCTGGTCTTCTTCCGTCTTGTGACTCTGCCCGCTTCTTTGGAGTTCTCTGCTTTTGGGGAGGTTTTCAGGGGCCAGGGCTGGAAGATGCACATCACATTCACTTATATTCCATTGGTTAGAACTCAGTCACATGGCCACATCTAACTGCAAGGGAGGCTGGGGGGTAGGCTTGCCAGATAAAATACAGGATGCCTGGTTAAATTTAAATTTTGTAAACAACAAATAACTTTTCAGCATAATTATGTACCAAATATTGCATGGGACATATTTATACTAAGAAATTCAAATGTAACTGGGCATCTTGTATTTGTATTTGCTAAATCTGGCAACCTACTGGGAACTGAAATCTGGCTATGGGTTCAGGAAAAAGAGAACACAGATATTTGTGTGTCACAGACTTCCTCGGTCTCTCTCAGTCTGTTTTTCTACACCAAATAACCTGCTTCTGCTCTTCTCACACAGAGGACACACTTACCTCTTCCCAAGGGAAATAACCCCAAATCTCATCTAGTCACTGCATCCAGCTCAGAGTTTCTCAGTCAACTCCAGATACGGTTCCTTATGCTGACCTATGAATAAAAAAACACAGACAAACAAACAAACAAAACCAACCCCACAGATACACTCAATATACAATGGTAGAGAAGGAAGAAGGATAACTCGACACAAACTCCCATTTAGAAAACAAAAGAATGGAAGAAGAATGGAAGATGTACAGCAGTTGGTCCAAAGCCATTTTAAATCCCACTGGTGGGGCATTTCAAAGCCGCCTTCCCATCAGAGCAGGGACATGAGTGGACATTTGCACACTGGTGTTTATGGTGACAGTATTCATGATTTGCAATGGATGGAGGTGGCCTAAGGGTACACTGATGAACAGAGTGGTGAACTGTGGTGTATGCATGCAATAGAATATTGAGCAGCTGCAAGAAGGAATGAAGCTGTGAGATATGCTGTCACAACCCATGAGGGCTATGCCAGTCCAGAGGCCAAAGAAGACAACGAGCATTTTCTGATACATGAACTTTTATTCAGGGCTTACCAACAGGGTGAGACGTCGCAGAGAGATCATGACGGCTCTCTCAGGCTGGGCAGGCATCGCATTCTCAGGGAAGTCGACCGCGTGATTAAAAGAGGACAGCAAGCCAGTTATAAGGGTTTAAGACAAAGACATTCCTAAAGGTGGGGAAGAACAGACTCAGGAACAGGTCATTGTGACATGGGGATGGTGCAGGAAGGACTAGATTAACATTTGACGGCGGGAGGTCTGGGGTACAATTACATCCTGCTCTTTCGTGAGACCAAGAGTCTCTCACCTCCTGCCTGCTTCCCTTTTCACATTTTAAAATTACATTTTAAGGTCAATTTATCCTTTTTCTCTTTACTGGCTTACAAAGACAATAGGTTAAACATGAGCTGCCTAGGTCAGGCAGACTGCTGTGCACCAAAGTCGCAGGCTGGTTTGCTCAGGCCACGGGCTGCCACAATCCACTGACACACAACAGTTTGCACTGACCGTAGGACAGACTTTACATCCATAATTCACAACAATACAATAAACAACATAGGATTAATATACTGGTACAGAGAGATAATAAACCTATTAGCAAGTGGCACTATGGCCAAGTTAATGAGTCCCACCATTTAGACAAGCAAACCATTAGATAAATGATCACTAGTTTGTATGTGATTTTGCATATGATCAAGAGTGTGGGTTACATTCTGTGGATTACCAGGCACATGCTTACAACACTGAATATCAACCAGAGCACAAGTACCACCTGGGGCTAAAACAGCTAAAGGATAAAACTACCAGGCAGTCTGCTTTATTCTAGTTTTTACCATTTTCCAACCTTGACCATTGAAATAAATTTTCCTTTCCACCAACTTTCTGCAACTTTCTATATTCATTCAGGTTTTGTTCCATATCCTTTTTTTTTTTTTTTTTCCCTAATACAACCAGTCATTTAGGACAAAACTACTTTCCTTTTCCTTTAATAAAAGCATCCCTCATACCCTCTACATTCAAGTCACCAAAATAATTCTGGAAATTGTTCTTGAGCAAACATTTCACAACATATTATTACCATTAACATTAGACTTGTTAGAATGCTAAATACTCAAAACATTTTAGTTAATGCATTATTGAAATAGTAACACATTTTTAAACAAGAATTAACAACACATATAAGCATTAAATTGGACAGCTGAGTGGTTTAGCAATATATAAACTGAGTCTTCATAGTAGAAGGTGAGGGTAGTTAAATACCATATTTTCTCCCCCTATAGGGAACCCTTCAGTGTCAGATCTACAATTAGTTTCCTATGTAATTCTAATAACCATGGGCTTAGGATTCTCAACCAGCCTGGCTGTATGGGCCAGAATCAGAGCCAATTGACCTTATTTTCCCCAATTTCTAGTGTCTGTGGCACAGGCAAGAGAAAGTTATTATCATTGCCCTCTTGCAGCTTAAAGGCAGCCGACCCCTTTTTCTGATTTCATAAGGTCTGCACGGGCCCAACAGTTACCATGTCCACAGGGGCGGGAGCTGGCCACTTTGGGTCTAGAGTTGATGCTGCATCCTTTTAAGAATTCCTTTAAAAGGCCATCCATTCTTCCAATTAAGCCAGCTGCTGTGGGATTATAGGGCAAGTGAAAAGTCTAAAGGACATCATGTTCTGTAGCCTGGGCCTGGGTTAATTGCCTGGTGAAGGGGGTCCCCCCCCATCACTGTGTGGGGACCCCAGAAAAGGCACTTAATTTTTCTAAGCTACATATGATAGTTTGTTGGTTGGCCTTGTCCACTGGGAGGGCCAGCAGCAGTCCTGTAGCTGTATCCACAGCAGTGAAGGCATACTTTGTCCCTTTGGACAGAGGAAGGGGGCCAAAATAGTCTTTTTGCCACCAGGTAACAGGAATCTGGTGTCCTCGATGCCCAGTTTTCCAGTGCAGCCATTCAGCCACTTCATGCATCGTTGGTGTTAGGCTGTGGAATTTCGCTAGGGCATCCGCTTCTATGTTACCTGGTGATGAAATGGTGTTGTGGGCAGAGACATGAAAAACAGTTACCTTACATTTGTGGCAGACAGTCCAGATGTTTTCCCACTAGATGGTGTAGGTACTGGGCTGGACAGTCACGGCTGTCCAGGTAGCAGGTTGTCCATGTGCCAAACCATGCAGAGTCGGGTGTATTTCCTTGTCTGTCAACAGTGGGCATGGGAGGAGCCACCTCCAGAGGATTGACAGGAAACAAGGTATGCTGCTCTTCCACATAGGAGGCTGGTCCTAAAATTTCATGCATCTCTGTACTTAAAGAGCCATTGTTAAAAATGCCACTTCGTAGGAGGTAGACTTTCCATTTTGTCAGCATGCTCACCTGAGCACTCCCCAAATGGGGCTCATTTATCATGTCCTGTATCCACATACCTGTATGGGTGTGGTCTTCTGCAAGATCACTGGGCACCTGAGTTAGACCTTCAACTTGTAACAGAGCATTACAGCTGTGCACAATTGCTCTTTTAAAGGGCTATATCTCCAACTCAATGGGAAAAAATTTTTGGAAACCATGTATCTGACAAAAGACTGATATCTTGCATATATAAAGAAATCCTACAACTCAATGACAATAGTACAGACAGCCCAATTATAAAATGGGCAAAGGATATGAAAAGACAGTTCTCTGAAGAGGAAATACAGATGGCCAAGAAACACATGAAAAAATGCTCAGCTTCACTAGCTATTAGAGAGATGCAAATTAAGACCACAATGAGATACCATCTAACACCTATTAGAGTGGCTGCCATTAAACAAACAGGAAACTACAAATGTTGGAGGGGATGTGGAGAAATTGGAACTCTTATTCATTGTTGGTGGGACTGTATAATGGTTCAGCCACTCTGGAAGTCAGTCTGGCAGTTCCTTAGAAAACTAGAAATAGAGTTACCGTTCGATCCAGCGATTGCACTTCTCGGTATATACCCGGAAGATCGGAAAGCAGTGACACGAACAGATATCTGCACGCCAATGTTCATAGCAGCATTATTCACAATTGCCAAGAGATGGAAACAACCCAAATGTCCTTCAACAGATGAGTGGATAAATAAAATGTGGTATATACACACGATGGAATACTACACGGCAGTAAGAAGGAACGACCTCGTGAAACATACGACAACATGGATGAACCTTGAAGACATAATGCTGAGCGAAATAAGCCAGGCACAGAAAGAGAAATATTATATGCTACCACTAATGTGAACTTTGAAAAATGTAAAACGAATGGTTTATAATGTCGAATGTAGGGGAACTAGCAATAGAGAGCAATTGAGGAAGGGGGAACAGTAATCCAAGAAGAACAGATATGCTATTTAACGTTCTGGGGATGCCCAGGAATGACTATGGTCTGTTAATTTCTGATGGATATAGTAGGAGCAAGTTCACAGAAATGTTGCTATATTATGTAACTTTCTTGGGATAAAGTAGGAACAGGTTGGAAGTTAAGCAGTTATCTTAGGTTAGTTGTCTTTTTCTTTCTCCCTTGTTATGGTCTCTTTGAAATGTTCTTCTATTGTATGTTTTTTGTTTTTTTTTTAATTTTTTTTTCCATACAGTTGATTTAAAAAGGAAAAAAAGGTTAAAAAAAAAAGGAAAAAACAAGGAAAAAAATATGTAGTGCCCCCTTGAGGAGCCTGTGGAGAATGCAGGGGTATTGGCCTACCCCACCTCAATGGTTGCTAACATGACCACAGACATAGGGAACTGGTGGTTTGATGGGTTGAGCCCTCTACCGTAGGTTTTACCCTTGGGAAGACGGTTGCTGCAAAGGAGAGGCTGGGCCTCCCTATAATTGTGCCTAAGAGCCTCCTCCCGAATGCCTCTTTGTTGCTCAGATGTGGCCCTCTCTCTCTAGCTAAGCCAACTTGAAAGGTGAAATCACTGCCCTCCCCTCTATGTGGGATCAGACACCCAGGGGAGTGAATCTCCCTGGCAACGTGGAATATGACTCCTGGGGAGGAATGTAGAGCTGGCATCGTGGGACAGAGAACATCTTCTTGACCAAAAGGGGGATGTGAAAGGAAATGAAATAAGCTTCAGTAGCAGAGAGATTCCAAAAGGAGCCGAGAGGTCACTCTGGTGGGCATTCTTACGCACAATTTAGACAACCCTCTTTAGGTTCTAAAGAATTGGGGTAGCTGGTGGATACCTGTAACTATCAAACTACAACCCAGAACCCATGAATCTCGAAGACAATTGTATAAAAATGTAGCTTATGAGGGGTGACAATGGGATTGGGAAAACCATAAGGACCACACTCCACTTTGTCTAGTTTATGGATGGATGAGTAGAAAAATAGGGGAAGGAAACAAACAAACAAACATACAAAGGTACCCAGTGTTCTTTTTTACTTCAATTGCTCTTTTTCACTTTAATTATTATTCTTATTATTTGTGTGTGTGTGCTAATGAAGGTGTCAGGGATTGATTTAGGTGATGAATGTACAACTATGTAATGGTACTGTGAACAATCAAATGCACGATTTGTTTTGTATGACTGTGTGGTATGTGAATATATCTCAATAAAATGAAGATTAAAAAAAAAAAAAAGGGCTATATCTGAGTTCTGTGCCCTTCCATACTTGGGACAAGACTCTAATAGGTATACATTTAGCTTGTTGCCTTTGCCACAAACCCCACCCAAAGCCAGTATTGGCACTGGCCACATCCAAATCACAGGGTATATCGGGGTCCAGCCCCTCTAAAGCCTGTGCTTATGCAATAATTTGCTTAGCCTTTTTAAACACAGCCTGCCATGGAAAATCCCATTCCCATACTTTTCCTTTTATTATTGGGATGTACAAAGGCTTTAAAAATCATACTAAATAGAGTATAAACACTTTCCAATAACTTAATCAACCAAGAAAAGCTATTAACTGTTCGGAAGTAAGCAATGTGGGATAACTGTATTTTAACAATAACAACTGAAGGAACAGCCTTAGTTTTACCCAACCAGACAATACCCAAGAACTTGATAGAGAAGTCAGGCTTTTCTGGAGGTTTCCACATTTGAAGGTATCCTTGTGGAAGTATGGCAAATGTCCATTGTTGTTTTCCCCATGTGAAGGCTAACACAGGTTGCCTGGAAGAATCTAAAAATATTCTAAATGACATATTAGCAAGGCTTTACACAAAGTCAAATTGACTTAATTGAGTACTCATATTCTGCAACAAGGCAGCATTCCACCTCCCTACAACCCCACTGTGGCAGGGTTGATTGAGGGAATCTAGAGGAATGCTAAAGAAGGCATTAGCAAGATCCAACACAAAATGAAACAGGAGCAACCAATTCACTAATGGCTCTCTAGGTTTTTGGTGATATTGCTTACTAATATCTCTTAATTTGGCCAGGAAAAACTCCCAGGATGAAATGAGCACCTTTTGATTAGAAGCTGCTGCTACTGCCCTGCCCTCTTCCCTCCATGGGGGATCAGGGTGTTGAATTTTCTCTGTTTTAACCCTTTGTTGGACCAGGGGTCGAGCATGCTTACTTTCCTTAGTATTAATTTCCCAGTCAGACAGGGGCTCATCATCTTTTGAAGAGGAATCAGCAGGGTCCCACACTTTAGGGTTCCAGTTAGGGGAAGCCAGGATATGCCTGACTTGCCCTTTGGGCAGCTTATGCCCTCTTACTCTAGTGTTTTGGCATGCCAGTATTTCTAAACTTTTATCCAGAGCATCTTTCTATTCTGCTTGTGATAGCCTCATATTTTTTTCTAGCTTTAATTTGCCTCCCAGGTGGCTTATGGCCAACTTTGCTGCTAAAACTTCCTCAGTAGCAGAACATACAGCCTCTAACAATGGCCAGCCCACTGCAGCTGCAAACTGGTGGTCCTTTTTTTCTTTCTGAGTCCCCAAAGCTCCTATGGCCTGCTGCAGGATGGCTGTTAGTCCAGTCAGAGAGTTATAAACATTTCCATACTCCCTCGGCAGATTCCACTCATCTAGGAGGGCAGCCACCCCTCCCCACATAGACATCCATTCCTCTGGGAGGGTGGGCAGCCCTTCCCACATAGACATTGTGGGCCACCCTGGTATCCTGCCCGGGGCCGCCTTCTTTCCCCTCCCCAAGTTCATGTCATCAGTGCCTGGGATTTCCTTAGTCTCCAGCTGGCAGCTGTTTGATTTTCCTGGCTGGCTCTGCCAATTGTCACAACCCATGAGGGCTTTGCCAGTCCAGAGGCCAGAGAAGACAACGAGCATTTTCTGATACATGAACTTTTATTCTGGGCTTACTGACAGGGTGAGAAGTCGCAGAGAGACCGTGACGGCTCTCTCAGGCCGGGCGGGCATTGCATTTGCAGGGAAGTCGACTGTGCAATTGAAAGAGGACAGCAAGCCATTTTTAAGGGTTTAAGACAAAGACATTCCTAAGGGTGGGGGTGCATAGCTTGAGGAACAGGTCACTGTGACGTGGTGCAGGAAGGACTAGATTAACATTTGATGGTGGGAATTCTGGGGTACAATTATATCTTGCTCTTTTGTTAGATGAAGAGTCTCTCACCTCCTGCCTGCTTCCCTTTTCATGTTTTAAAGTTACATTTTAAGGTCAATTTACCCTTTTTCTCTTTACTGCCTTACAAAGACAGCAGGTTAAACAGTAGCTGCCTAGGTCATGCAGACTGCTGTGTGCTATGGTCTGCAGGTTCGTTTTGCTCAGGCCAGGGGATGCCACACAAGCAACAAGATGAATGGATCTGGAGGACAGCATTTTTTTTTTAACTCAGTTTTACTGAGATATATTCACATACCATGCAATTATCCATGGTGCACAATCAACTGTTCACAGTACCATCATATAGTTGTGCATTCATCACCCCAATTTATTTTTGATCATTTTCCTTATACCAGAAAGAATCAGAATAAGAATAAAAAATAAAAATAAAAAGAACACCCAAATCATCCCCCCATCCCACCCTCTTTTTCATTTAGTTTTTGTCCCCCACCCTATTTTTCATTTAGTTTTTGTCCCCATTTATCTACTCATCCATCTATACACTGGATAAAGGGAGTGTGATCCACAAGGTTTTCACAATCACACTGTCACCCCTTGTAATCTACATTGTTAATCAATCAGAGGACAGCATTTTGACTGAAGTACTCCAGAAATGAAAAGGCAAACATTGTAATGCCTCATTAATATGGACTAACTATAATGGGTAAACTCTGAGAATTGAACTTTAGAGCACAGCTTATTAGGGGAATGCTTATTGTAATGCTTCCTAGATTGTAAGCTCTTACAACATCACATCTATTCCTGAGTTCTAATGGTTATCTCTAAGTTCTGAGATGCTGAGCTCTTTGTGTATAACCTGGTCAGTCTCTGGAACTTTAGGTATCTGTGTGACACCTGAGACTCAGAGCTAGAGCTCAGCAGCTGTGAATGTCAGTATTACCTCATACAGAAACAGTTTTAAAAAAAGCTGAAAAAGGGTTTAGACTTCAGTTAGAGATATGAACGAAGCAGGTCTGGTTAGGACTAAGGCAAATCAGGCCAAAGGGTAAAGGACAATATTGACTGTGTTTTAAAACTTCAACTTCTGTGCGAGACCAAGGGAAGAGATGTTTATTTGGTGCAGGATCTATATTTTCCACAGCACAATAAATAATTAAATTTGTACAGTCAGTTTATTCAAACACCAAAATCACATGGAACTTTGAAAAGGAAGTGAGATCTAGTAGGTTTGTACAGATTAGTGTGAAACCCCAATACATCCCAAAGTAATTTGGGCAAAGAATAAAAATATATTTGCAGGATCCCTCTGAGGAACTGGGGAAAAATGTGGAAATGTTGGACTTCCCCAACTGGGTTATTACCGATATTCTCACAGGCATTGAGGACTAACAATTTGGTAGGATGAGCCCTCAGTCTTGGGGCTTGCCCTTATGAAGCTTGTTACTGCACAGGAGAGGCTAAGCCTACTGAAAATTGTGCCTAAGAGTCTCCCCCAGAGAACCTCTTTGTTGCTCAGATGTGCCCACGTGGCCGATGAATTGCCCCCCCCCCCCAGGTGGGACATGACTCCCAGGGATGTAAATCTCCCTGCAACATGGGACATGACTCCTGGGGATGAGCCTGGATCCAGCATTGTGGGAGTGAGAAAATCTTGACCAAAAGATCAAGTTAATCTTGACCAAAAGATCAAGTTAAAAAAAAAAAAAAGCCCTCTTCCCTGGGGATGGGGGAATTTCATTAGACCCTGATTTTGTTCTAGGGGGGACCCCTTTGTCCATTGTTCTCCACGGCTACCTGGCTGTGTCCCCTGGGAAGTTCTTCCTTGTTGATTAACCTTTATGTCTGCAGCTAAGATGGGCTTTGTGGATATGACCTCCTTGGAGAATGCTCAGCTTTCACAGCCCACTTCCTGCTAGCATGGGGGCCTAAGAGTTACTTTAAGTCTTAATGAGTCAAAGTCTATTTTAGTTTAGGCTCATGATTTCTTTGTAATACATTTATCCCAAAATCTTTATAGGTGTCTGTTCTTATTGCTTCTAGTTTTATCCACATGACAGTAACCACACTCAAATCTGTCCTGAACATAATTCTCAAGCTGATGAACTTACATGTTTGTTACCCCCTGTTCTGGTTTGCTAATGCTGCCAGAATGCTAAATACCAGAAATGGGTTGGCTTTTATAAAGGGGGTTTGTTTGATTACAAAGTTACAGTCTTAAGGCCATCAAGTGCCCCAGAAAAGGCATCAACAAGTGTATACCTTCACCAGCGGACGGCCAGTGGTGTCCAGAAAACTTCTGTTAGCTAGGAAGGCACGTGGCTGCATCTGCGTGCTCCCAGGTTGCGTTTCAAAATGGCATTCTCCAAAATGTCAGCGTCAGCTTTCAACAGCCGTCTTCAAAATGTGTCTCTCAGTTGCAACAAGCAGCTGGGCCTGTGTGGCTCTTCTTAAAGTACTCCAGTAACCAATCAAGATCCACGCTGAATGGGTGGGGCCACACCTCCATGGAAATAATCCAATCAAAGGTATTACCCACAGCTGGCACTAATATGTCTGCCCCCATGGCTTTTTCTGGGGGACATAATACATCCAAACTGGCACATCCCCTTGCTTCACTCTTGATTGTAACTATCTTGAAACCAACTAAAATAATAGTTAGGAAGGCCACACTTTTTTTGTTGTGGTTCCAAAATATAATCTATTAAACAATATATCCATAATCTATAACATGATTCAAAAATACAGATATACATCTTTATTTAATAAAAAGATTTACAATATTATCTTTTATTTACAAAGGGAACATATTTTATCATAATTCCTAAAAATAAAATGTAACATTCATGTTAAAGCTGCTCATCTTTTTAGATGAAATGTGGTAAAGCTGAACACCACAAGATATATATGTATGAAGAAAGAAACTTCTTAGAACTCTCTCCTGAATGAGAACATTTTTCTTAGATGTCACCTCGTTTTGAAATTCCTCTCAGCACAGGTAACGAAGGCCAATCAGTGCTCACTAAAAATTTAGGAGGGAGAAGGCCACACTCTCAACCTGGTATTTGCCTCCAAGGTGATCACAGCTTTCTACTCAGGTTGCTCAAGAGCTTCAGTCTTATCTTGTACTATTTGTTGTCCAGAGGCAGATGGCTTTTCCACCCCTGTTTCCCTTCCATCTCGGCTGAAAACCAGATAATACTCACCTAACTTCATCTCTTTATGAAAGTACCTGTGAACCTGTGGATCACATCTGTACTCTGTCTACTGGCTCTATGTGTTGCTCTGCCAATATGGGCCACTAGAGGGAGACAGTGAGGCCAGAGGAGGAAGTCAGGACTTTTTCCTTCCTGTTTGCTTCCTCGGACTCTGAGGGCCACCCCCAGAACCCTCCTTCACCCCTCGGCAGCAGTACCTTCCTGTAGCAGCAACTGAATCCATTTTGCAGCTTTCCAAAAATTGTAGAACCAGTTTCATTGTGTCCCACTCTGAGTCACCAGCATGAGCTGGCAGCACCCCCTCCTCAGAGGTCTGGGTCCCTCCTCCAAGCTCCAGGACACCAGACTAGGCAGAGGTCAGAGTTTCAGCTCCTCAGGCCCCTCCTCTAAGTTTCTTAGTTCTGTAATTCCAACCTTTTCCCTTTGTTTTATAGATGCTTCCTGCTATTCCTACCCCCATGACCCTTCAGAGTTCCCTTTTTAAATTTCAGTTACCTGGTTTAAAATTTCAACCATTCTAACCATTCTTCATCTTAAATTCTCTCTGTCCCAATATGCAACTTCTGACTCATCGGCTGGATTCTCACTGATAGAGAAATTGGTACTAAGAGTGACCCCCAGAGGGATTCTGGGAAGATGGCGGCATAGAGAGGAGTGGAAGACTTAGTCCCCCCCAGAACAATTCATAAATGACCAAAAAACCAGTAAATAACCTGGAATAACAGCAGGGAGACAAACGTGACTGTCCACTCATCATCCACCAACCTGAATTGGGAGGAATGCCCGAGATCACAGCATAAAATCTGTAAGTAAAACTGCAGACCCGCGCTGAGAGCCGAGAGCCTAGAGCCGAGAGCCCCTCCCTCACGGAAGCCGCACCGTGCACTCTCTCAGCCCAGCTCCAAGTGAGGTTTTAATATTAACTGCTCAATACAGACAGTGAATCCTCAATAAGCAGACAGAGGCTTGTGGTGACAACTGACCTGGGGAGAATCGGGGGACATATCTGTCCCAGGATAGGGAGCCGACAGGATCAGGTGCTACCTCTGGCTGATGGGTGAACCTGGTAGTTTTTCTGTCCCTCTCTCTCTCTCTGTGAAGAAAACCTCAGCTGTTCTCAGCCTGCAAGGCATTGCAGTAAAGACAGCCTCAGACATTCTGCATTCTGAAATGAGCTGAGAGCACGCCATGGCACAGCACGGCAGCCCAGGGCTTCCCTTGAGGGACGGCGCGCACTGGTGATGTAGCACAGCATTCCCTCAGCTGAGCTCCTGGAGGATCAAGGCTGGGAGGGGGGACCTGCTCGGAGAACCCAGGGACGCTACGCCAAGTCCAGTGGTTTGTGGATCAGTGAGAGAGAGGGTCTGGGGCTGAACTGAAATGAAGGCTTAGACTCTTGCGGTGGCCTTGAATCTCCTGGAACCTGGGGGATTTGAACATTAAAACTGCCCTTCCTCCCTGGCCACCCGTACACACGGCCCACATTCAGGGCGGACGCCTCCAGCAACACACCCAAACTGAGTTCTCCAACTGAACCCCACAAGAATCATTTCCCCACATACTGCAGGAACAAGGTTGAGAACTGACTTGAGGGATATAGGTGACTCACAGATGCCATCTGCTGGTTAGTTAGAGAAAGTGTATACCACCAAACTGTGTTTCTGAAAAATTAGATCGATATCCTTTTTTTGTTACAACTTGAAAGAACCCTATCAAGCAAAACAAATGCCAAGAGGCCAAAAACAACAGAAAATCTTAAAGCGTATGACAAAACCAGACGATATGGAGAATTCAACTCCAAACACACAAATCAAGATATCAGAAGAAACACAGTACCTCACAAAATTAATCAAAGAACTACAATCGGGGAACGAAAACATGGCAAAGGATTTAAAGGACATCAAGAAGACCATGGCCCAGGATATAACTGACATAAAGAAGACCCTAGAAGAGCATAAAGAAGACATTGCAAGAGTAAATAAAAAAATAGAAGATCTTATGGAAATAAAAGAAACTGTTGGCCAAATTAAAAAGACTCTGGATATTCACAATACAAGACTAGAGGAAGCTGAACAATGTCTCAGTGTCCTAGAAGTCCACAGAACAGAAAATGAAAGAACAAAAGAAAGAATGGAGAAAAAAATTGAAAAAATCGAAATGGATCTCAGGGATACGATAGATAAAATAAAACGTCCAAATTTAAGACTCATTGGTGTCCCAGAAGGGGAAGAGAAGGGTAAAGGTCTAGAAAGAGTATTCAAAGAAATTGTGGGGGAAAACTTCCCCAATCTTCTACACAATATAAATACACAAAGCATAAATGCCCAGTGAACTCCAAATAGAATAAATCCGAATAAACCCACCCCAAGACATATTCTGATCAGACTGTCAAATACTGAAGAGAAGGAGCAAGTTCTGAAAGCAGCAAGAGAAAAGCAATTCACCACATACAAAGGAAACAACATAAGCCTAAGTAGTGGCTACTCAGCGGCCACCATGGAGGTGAGAAGGCAGTGGCATGACATATTTAAAATTCTGAGAGAGAAAAATTTCCAACCAAGAATACTTTATCCAGCAAAACTCTACTTCAAATTTGAGGGAGAGCTTAAATTTTTCACAGACAAACAAATGCTGAGAGACTTTGCCAATAAAAGACCTGCCCTACTTCAGATTCTAAAGGGAGCCCTACCAACAGAGAGACAAAGAAAGGAGAAAGAGATATAGAGAATTTTAACAGACATATATAGTACCTTACATCCCAAATCACCAGGACACTCATTTTTCTCTAGTGATCACAGATCTTTCTCCAGAAGGGACCATAAGCTGGGACATAAAACAAGCCTCAAGAAATTAAAGAAAAAAAATTGAATATACTCAAAGGACATTCTCCAACCACAATGGAATACAAATAGAAGTCAATAATTTTTGAACTGTAACTCCACTCTTTACTTCCTACATGATATAAAATACACAAACTCTAAGGACAAATCAGTGGTTTTGAACTCAATGTAAAATATGTAATTTTAGACAACTATATAAAGGTGGGGAAATGAAGGAGTATAGGAACATAGTTTATGTGTCCTATTGAAGTGAAGGTGGTATCAAAGAAAAACAAGATTGATAGGGATTTAAGAGGTTAATTTTAAGCCCCACAGTAAACACAAAGAAATTATCAGAGAATATAACCATGGAGATGAAAAGTAGAGTTTGGGTTAAGAGAAATGGGGGAAGGGGCAATGGGGAGTTAAGAAATGAGTATAGGGTTGCTGTATGAGGTGAAGGGAAATTTCTAGTAATGGATGGTGGGCAAGAGCATTACAACATTCTAAATGTGATTAATCCCACTAATGGAAGGCTAGGGAGGGGGTGGAATGGGAAGATTTAGGCTGTATATATGTTTCCACAACTGAAAAAAAAAAAAAAAGACAGTCTAACTAGATGACAATTGAATGCTAAGGATAAACTTGGATGGGATTGGAGGATAGAGGACAGGTGGCCCAAAGGGACACAGTTGAGACATAAGGAAAAGGAAATATATAATGTAAGCTTTGTATCATTGTTGAATCTCTTGTACTTCTTAGCTGTGCTTAATGGAATTGCATACAAGAATGTTCTTGTTCATGGGAAGTATATACGTTAATTATAGTGTATGTTCAAGGATCTGTGCAGCTAACTCTCATATGTTCAGAAGACAGAGCAATAGATGATGGATGATAAGGAGGGAGGGAGGGAAAGAAATAGCAATGTGACAGCATGTTGAAGTTGGTGGATTGAGCTATCGGGGGAGGGGGGTCAGGGTGTGATGGAATTCTGTGTATGGGGCTAGTATTGTTTTTGCGACTGTTCATATAACTTTGAATTTATTTCAAAATAATAAAAAAAAAAGAGTGATCCCCAGAAACAGATCCCCAAAAGTGGGATGTGGTTGTGTCATTGAGCTTGAATGTGCCAAGTTCCTTGTCAATGAGAAATGTGATGTTACTAATCCATGGCGTGCTGTGGCATCGTGATTAATCAAATTACCACCTGTCATTATTTGTGATGAAGTGTCAACTGAAACAAGTGCCTTGGGGGTCCCAATGGTTATGGCACTTGACTGTTATGACAGTGATAGTGGCTACAGAGGCTGTGGTCTGGAGTCTTCTGAGAACTTCAGAGCCTTTGCAGAGAGAAAATGACAAGCTCAGGTCTTTAAACTCTCAGCTCAAGTTATGGTCGGAGAACCATAGAGCTTGCCTCCAGGATAGCTGTAAAATAATCTTTTATTTCTTGCAGCTGATTTGTGATGAATAAAACACAAAATTTATGCATGTTGCAGAATTACATCAGTTGAATTCACAGTCTCACCAAGTCTGTCATGTGATGGGAAGAAGTGGACCATGAAACTTGTAATGGGGACTCTTGGTTGGACTCAGACAAAGCAAAATATCTCAGACTCCCTTGTCACTCTGGGCCTCCCGTGCCAGTGGAAACAGCTTGCCCACTTGTGTATGAGAAGATTAATCTCTTGCTTGAAAACTCTGTAATAACTTTGCTTGGGCCAGTTGCCCCTTCCCTCCAGATCCACCCAAACCACTTCTTGTTGCCATTAGACTCCTAATTAGGATCAAATCTCAGCATGCTCCAAGGGGACAAGTACAGCATCTGATTCAGAAGGAAGTAATTTATACACCAAAATAACTTCAAGATTTTGCTAACATATATTGACATAACACTGGGGACTATGCGTGGACGTGGCTTCTAAGAGTGTTACACCTGGCACTGGACTGAGCCAAATTTATTGAAGTGGGTGCCCCTGAGTGACTGGGGTCACTTTCATCCAGTTTGCAGACCCTGAGCCCTCCGATTGAAGGGGAAGCCAGGTCCCCTTAAGAAAGGACTTGCAACCCTGCTTACGGTAAATCTTCCCTCGAACTTTCCCCATTGGGATGTGTTCATTTACTAGAATGACCCTGTAGAGGGAAGAGGAAATATCCAGATCTTTAGGGGATTACCAGACACTGGCTCTGAATTTATGCTAATTCCTGGGGACTAGGATAGTCCATCAGTGATAGTAGAAACTTTTCGTGGCCTCTCTGGTCACACACTGGAGTTATTTCCCCAGTTCCTGAATTTATAATTGGAATAAACATGCTTAGCAACTAAGACGAATCAGTTGGCTGTCTGACCCATAGAGTTAGGGCCATTATGGTGGGAAGGGCCAAGCAGATGCCCCTGGAACTTCCTCTGTCTATGGGAATAGTAAACCAGAAGTAAACCTCATCCATGGGAGAATGACGGGTATTGGTGTCATCGTCGAAGACATGAAAAATTCTGTCTTGGTTTGTCAGGGCTGCTGTAACCAAGTACCACAGACTAATTGGCTTAAACAACAGGAAATTATTTTCTCCCGGTTTTGGAGGCTAGAAGTTCAAAATCAAAGTGGCAGCAGGATCATGCGTTCTCTGAAGTCTGTAGCATTCTGGTTGTGACTTGCTGGCCACCCAAAACTCAATCTCTACCTCCATCACATGACCATCTGTCTCCTTCTCTCTTCTACTCCTGACTGTGTCCAAATTTCCCCTGCTTATAAGGATCCCAGTCATATTGGATTAAGACCCACTCTGATTCAGTTTAGCCTCATCTTCAAGATCCTATTTACAAACGGGTTCACATCCCATTACTGGTGGGAATGTATAATGGTAAAGCTGCTGCGGAAGACAGTTTGGTGGTTCCTCAGAAAACTAAATATCGAGTTACCCTACGACACAGCAATTCCACTACTTGGTACATACCCAGAAGATCTGAATGCAGTGACACGAACAGACATTTGCACACCGATGTTCATAGTGGTATTATTCACAATTGCCAAAAGATGGAAACAATTCAGGTGTCCTTCAACAGGTGAGTGGATAAACAAAATGTGGTATATACATACTATGGAATACTATGCAGCAATAAGAAGGAATGAGGTCCTGAAACATGTGACAATGTAGATGAAACTTGAGGACATAGTACTGAGTGAAATAAGTCAAGCAGAAAAGGAGAGACATTCTATATTATCACTAATATGAACTCCCTGAATAGTGTAAAATCAATGTCTTAAAATGTAGCATATGGGGGTCCTAGAGGTAGACAGAAGCTAGAGAAGGGGGAATGATTACCTAATATATACAGACCTGATAATGATATGGGGGTCCTAGAGATATTCAGAAGCTAGAGAAGGGGGAATGATTACCTAATATGTACAGACCTGATAATGATATTGAACTTAAAGGTATGGGAATGGACAGGGGTGACGATAGTTTGTTAATGGGATTATAATTATCAGTGCCATATTGAAGGCGAACATGTTCAAAAGGGGTTGTTTAAAGGTATGTGTCCCACGGATTAGCACTACAAATATAAATAAGTGCTTTCATGATCTACTTCTAAAGTATGACTACAGTTAACAACAGAGTGGTATATGAGAAAAACTACCTATTGCATACTATGGACTATACTTAATAGGAATACCTTACTAGTACCACATCAATACTAGGAGTAAATAATTAGGGGTGATAAGAGCTTTGGGGTATTTGGGGTTATGATAGCTGTTAAAAATTGAGAGTGATGAGGATTGTATAACTATGTGAAGATAATGTGAGACACTATTTATCTTGGATAGAATATATGCTATGTGAAATTAGGAACCCCCTACTTAATAAGTCAAGCTCTCAGTCTTAAGGCTATAGAGGGGAGGCTAAGCCTACCTATGCTTGTGCCTAAGAGTCACTTCCAGAGAACCTCTTTTGTTGCTCAGAAGTGGGCCTTCTCTCTCTAAGCCCAACTCTCCAAATAAATTATCCTCCCCTCCCTACGTGGGACAAGAATCCCAGGGGAGTGAGTCTTCCTAGCGATGTGGAACACAATTCCCAGGAATGAGCCTGGCCCTGGCATCATGGGATTGAGAAGGCCTTCTTGACCAAAAGGGGGAAAAGAAAGGTAACAAAATAAGGTTTCAGTGGCTGAGAATAGAGTCGAGATGCTGTCCTGGAGGTTACTGTTATGTAAGCTTCATCTAGATATTCCAAATGGCCACAGTATGCCAAGCCCAAATCAACAGTAGGCCCGAAAATCCTAAAGAATATCCAGATCTGTATCGGAGATGTAAAGGTTTCACTCACCAAGTTTATTTTAGAGAAACTTAAATCCTCCAGAGTGTGCCTATGCCAGATAAGTCCTCAAACCCAGAGGTAACAGCCTCTCCAAGAACATCAACCAGATGTGTCTCCTTTCCCATAATGCTGACACCCGTTTTCAATATAAACAAGTTAGGGTGGTCACTGCCCAGATATCCCTGAATAATTGAGACAGTGATCAAACAAGAGGGAGGAGTAGCAACAGATGAGAGAGGATTTAACAAAGGATTATGAATACTGAATCTATCTATCTATAATCTCTAAGGTATTAGAACTAGAAGGAAATAACTGAAATGGTGGAACTGTAACCCATAACATTCTTTGAAATTTGCTCTATAACTACTTGTTAAATAGTACTTTGAAAGTTATCATTTTTATGTATATATGGTATATTTCACAACAAAAAATGTTTTTAAAACAATTGTTATACAGCAATAGAAAACTAATAAACCCAGAATTCCTGAAAAACTTGGGGAGATGGGGAGGCTCTCAGGCATGAACCCTACATTAGATGATGAGACCTAGGGAATCAAGTTCATCAGCTTGAGAATTATGTTCGAGAAAGAACTTGAGTGTGGTTACTGTCATGGGATAAAACTAAAAGCAATAAGAACAGACACCTATAAAGGTTTTGGGGTAAATGTATTGCAAAGAAATCATGAGCCTAAACTAAAAAAGACTTTGACCCCTTGAGACTTAAATAACTTGTAGGCCCCCATGCTAGCAGGAAGTGGGCTGTGAAAGCTGAGCATTCTCCAAGGAGGTCATATCCACAAAGCCCATCTTAGCTGTGGACATAGAGGATAATCAACAAGGAAGAACTTCCCAGGGGACACAGCCAGGTAGCCATAGAGAACAATGGACAAAGGAGTCCCCCCTAGAACAAAATCAGGGTCTAATCAAGGAAATTCCCCCATCCCCAGGGAAGAGGGCTTTTGTTTTTTTAACTTAATGATGAAGTGTTTATTATTTCATCTTGCAATTTACTTTTTTAAATACAGTTTTATTGAAATATATTCACATACTGTATAATCCAGTGTACAATTACTTATTCACAGTACCATCATACAGTTGTGCATTCATCACCAGAATCAATTTTTGAACATTTTCCTTACTCCAAAAAAAAACGAAGAGTAAAAAAGAACACCTAAAACATTCCATACCCTACATTAGATGATGATACCTAGGGAACTCTGGGTCTCAGTCAAGTTCCTGAACAGCGTCCAGTACACAGAGCTTCAAGACAGTAGTCAGGAGGCCCTGGCTTTCAACGCAGACTGTGCCCCCACCTGCCCGCCAGCACACCTGTCCAGCCCGCGCTCAGAGCTGGGCCAAGCCTGGCCCTGGAATCACGGAGCGCCAGCAGCAGAACCAGCGCCTGGCACGGCGCCTGCACGCGGTGGACGCCCAACCAATGGGTGGATTGAAGAAGAGCCTAAAGGGCCCTCGGGTGCGCCTCTGCTGCCCCCTCCCCGCGCAGAACGGAAAAGGGCGGCTGGGGCAGCGGCAGAGACTGCCCAGGTTCCTGCCGCGAGGGCGGGGCGTCCCGGGCCCCCGCCGGGCCTCGGGGAGCCCTGGGGGCCCCGCCGGGGAGCGGGCGGGAGCCGGCGGCGGGGGCGGCGGGCCGGGCGCCATCCCGGGCCCCAGCGGAGGGGGCGCTGCGGCGGGAGGCCGGCTGGGCGGCGGGCGGGGCGGGGCGGAGCGGCGGCGGGGCGGCTGCCAGCGAGCGAGCGCCGCGCGCGCCGCTGCAGCCACCGCCTCCTCCGCTGCTCGGCCCGGTCCCGGTGCGGCCCGGCCGGCCCGCGGGGCGCGGAGCCGAGGCCCGCGGCCGGCCGCATGAAGGACTGCGAGTACCAGCAGATCAGCCCCGGGGCCGCCCCGCCGCCCGCCTCCCCCGGGGCGCCCCGCCCCGGCCCCGCCGCGCCCCCCGGCCAGGGCCCCGGGCCCGCGCCGCCCGCCGCCCCCGCCCCGCCGCGCTGGAGCAGCAGCGGCAGCGGCAGCGGGAGCCTCGGCCGCCGCCCCCGGCGCAAGTGGGAGGTGTTCCCGGGCCGCAACCGCTTCTACTGCGGCGGCCGCCTCATGCTGGCCGGCCACGGCGGCGTCTTCGCGCTCACGCTGCTGCTCATCCTCACCACCACCGTCCTCTTCTTCGTCTTCGAGTGAGTTCGCCCGCTGCCCGGGCAGCGCCCCCCGGCCCCCGCCGCCCTCCCTTCCCCGGTCCCCGCCGGGCGCTCCGCTACCCGCTGGTCCCCTGCCGGGCATCCCCAGGCTCCCGCCCCTGCCAGGTGCGCCACCCTCCCCTCCCCTGCTCCTCTCCGCCCCCACAGCCTCCCCTCTCAGAACCTGCCCCTGTCTCTCTTGCCATAGCTCTCTGGCCTCCCAGGCTCCCCGACCTTCCCACCGCCCCTTACCCATGTGCATGCTCCTTCTCCGCGGGTCTGCTCCACCCTCCCGGCCCCATCCTCCTGCCCTTCTGGGCCCTGCTTCTGCCTGCCCCTGCCAGGACCACCCCCTCCCGTGTCCCTCCACAAGCCGCCGTCCTCTCTGTCGGCTCAGCACCCGCCTCCCAGCCCTCCCTGGCTCCTTGGATAGTTCCTGTCTTCCTTACCTGTCCCCTGCACCGTCTCTAGCCTGCTCCTGAAGTTCTTTCTGACTCCTCAAGGCACCTTGCCTTTATAGCTCTTCCAGGCAACTTCCAAATTTCTTCCTGTCTTTTGACTACATACACCACCACCATAAATTTTCTAGTCATCTTCCCTGTTCCCTTCAGGGTCCCCGCTGTCATTTCCCTACTCTCAGACCCCACCTTCTTGCTAATTGCTTCCCCACCAATCCCACCCTAGGTCTGCAGACATCTCTGGGCCTCATGCTCCCCTGCCTTCTCCAAACCTTTCCTTCGTGTCTCCAGGTCCTGCCTCTCCTGGTCCCCCCCACCTCCTGCCCTGCTAATTTTCTTTCTCTTTACCCTCTCAACATCCAGGAGCACCCCTCTGGCCTGGTCCACATCAGGAACAGCTGTAGTGCCTTGTTATTTTTCCAAAAAGATTCCAGAGTACTTTCATTTGACAGGTGTCTGACCTCTTCATATGACCCAGGATTGGTCCCTGCAGGGGAAAGTTCCTTCTTTTTATGGATGGAGGAGTGGCTGCTTATCACTTGACCAGTCCCTAGTTGAGCCACCTGATCACACACTCACACACACACATACACACGTGCATGTGCTCACCTCCTGCTGTGTGGGCCCATCTTCCCTTCCTAGTTCTCCCCACCCTTTGTGCTTGTCTTCCTTAATTATACAATGTGGTTAAGAGCGCAGTGTCGGGAGCCAACAGACCCGGTTTACATCCCAGCTCTACCACACGCTGTGTGACTGCAGAGCAGTCTCTTCTCATCACCTCTCAGTGCCCCCAGTTTCCTCATCTGTAAAATGGGGTTTATACAAGTACCCACTTCCCAAGGTTGCCGTGAGGGTGGCATGAGAGAATTCATATAAAGCTTTTAGCCCAGTAACAAGCACTTACTGCAGGCTGCTGTCATGACTGTTGTCTTCACCAAAATACACTTCCCAAGGGCACATGGCCCCTAGGAGGCTGCCACAAATACACCAAGCCCCAGGTACCTTCTGCAGCTGCCAGATCATGTAACCACAACTTCAGATGTCCCCTTGAAGCAAGGGGAGGACTTCCTACAAATTAGCTTCTCCCTTTTGCCCTTTCACCAAACACTGTGCCCTTCCTTTCTGAGTCAGGGTAAAGGGTTCAGGGATGACTTAAGCAGAAGCTCCAGGAGCCCCCACCCCCCAGCATGGTCCCTGGGCTGAGTTTCAGATTCACCTCACCTGGCTGGCCCCTGTGGGTGCTCAGAATTCCCCAGTTCTGAGCCAGGAGGTGCAGGGGCAGCTCTCTCAGTGCCTCCCAGCCAGGCATGGGCCGGGGCGGGAGGCCGTGGTGCTTGCTGCAGTCACGCCCCTCTGACCCTGCAGTGTGCAGTTCGGTCAGTTCAGGAGCAGGTCCTGGGCTGAGCAAGTATCTTCACTGGTGACTGATTTGTCACCGAAGCGGGAGGAAGTACGGACTTCTGGGTTCTGGGAGAGCTTGTGAGGCATCTTACCTTCTGTCTCTGCTTGTCCTCCTTTGGGGTGGTGAATTTGGTAAGAGAGTTCGGGTTTGGGCCAACGGCCCACCTGGGTCTGGACTGGGGTGAATCCTCTGTCGGGACCTGGTGTGATGGGAACGGCGTTGGTGGGGGCAGGGAGGGTGGGAGACACTCACACTTCCCACTGCTCTGGGAAAAGGTAGAAGTGGTTTTCTAGGGCCTTTCTTGCTGTGAATGGTTTTATTTCATGGTTTGGTTTAGTGGCTTATTGCACAAGCCTCCCAGTGGGGTTCCCAGCTTCACCCTACTTGTCACCCCCACACAGCAGTTGGAGTACCTCTTTAACTCTAAGTTAGATACAAATCCTCCAAAACTCCCCAGCTCTCTCTGGATAAGAGCCAACGCCCTGATAATGGGCTTCCTCTGACCCCTGTTCCCTCTCTGTCCCCATCTCCTGCCATTCTCTCCCTGCCCATTCCCCTCCAAGCAGCAGCCTCCTTTGCGCTGCTTGGAATACTCTTCCCTGCAGGTGTCCTCACGCTCACTCCCTCACATCCCTTTGGCCACCCCTGACCATTCTTATAAAAGAGCAGATCACGCCCCCATCTCCTCTACCCTGATGTGTGGTTCTCGAGAGCACTTGCCACCATCTGACATAACTATATGTACCCTTGGTGGTTTGTTTCTGGCCTGTCGTTCTCCCTCGTCTTTGCTTTGTTCCCTGCTGTATCCTCAGTGCCTGGCATGTAGTAAGTGCTCAATACAGTAAGTATTTGCTGAATGAATGAATGGACAGAGCATTTGCTGGGAGTCCGGACACCTCTAATCTTACTGACTGGATGACCTTAGATCTGGCTTTGGGCCCCAGAGTCCCCTCTAAAATCAGGGCAGAGGACTTGGTGAATCCCGAGGTCTCTACAAGTCTCAGGTTTCAAGTGTCCTCTATCCCCCAAGAAGTCTGGTTGGTTGTAAGTGACATGAACGGGTCGAGCTGCCCTGTGGATGGCACCGAGAGCCTGGCCAGTTCTGTGTTCTGTTTGAGGGTCAGGCCCAAGGAGCACTGAGATGTGTGGATCAGAACCTGGCCTGCTTGGAGGCCTTGGCCTTGGCAGTCTTAGCTCCTCAGGGGAGTTGTGTCCAGGGACCAGAACCTCGGGCAGTGGAGGCACCAGAAATAGCACTTGGATGCCCACAGGGCCCTTCACAGGCCATGGCTGGTTTGCTTCCTGCTACCGAGCTGGCTCCTGTTGCTGTGGCCAACTCAGGCCTCCCAGCGGTTGCTCATTTCCCAAACAGCAGCCCCTCACCCCATCAGGTGCCACTCTGGCTCTGGGAAGGGACGGTGGTTAACAATATGGAAGTCAGACCTGGCTTGAATCCCTCCTTCACCACTCATGAGCTGCAAGACCTCAGGCAAGTTACTTAAGCTCTCTGAGCCTCAGTTTCCTCATCTGTAAAGTGGGGCGCATACTTCAGAGGGCTGTGGTGAGGATTTGATGTGAAATGCTTAGTATAGTACCTAACACATAGTAACAATTCAGTGCTGCAGATATTATTAATAATAATTCTTTCATTAGGGCAATGTCTGGCACATAGGAAGCTCTCAAAAGATGGTAGCTATTCTTTTTCTGTCCCTTGGCCTTAGGGAAGACAGTGTTCATTCACCCGTTGTTTGTTAGGCACCTTCTTGGTGCTGGGTGCCGTGCAGTGTCCTGGGAGTACAGTGGTGAACCAGAGAGCACAGTGTCTACCCTCAGAGGATCCTACAGTCTGGGAGGGGAGACGGAGCCAGCACATAAATGGGCAAGCAATTAAACGTTATGATCAGTGCTATGCAGGAAATAAAAAGAACTACAGCCGAGTTGCAGTGGTGGGCAGGGCTGCTTTGTACAGGTCCTTCTGAGGACAGAAGCGCATCCCAAGGAGAAGGAGCAGCAAGTGCTTGTTCCCAGAACTGTCATGAGGCTGGTGTGACGGGTGCAAGAGGAGCATGGGGACCGTTGCCGGAACGAGGCCGGGGAGGCCTTCAGTAGGTCGTGCGTGGCCTGGAAGGACGTGGTAGGGAGTTTAGGTTTTATTCAAAATATAATGGGAAGCCATCAGAAGTTATTAAGCAGGGATATGACGTGATCAGATTGATATTTCCAGAAGATGACTGTGGCTTCTGAGTGGACAGTGGTGTGGCAACAGAGAAGAGTGGCTGGAGAGAGTCCCAGTGGGTTCTCTCCAAACTGAAGCCATGCCCTCGTCAGTGTTCGGGACTTCTAGAATGTTTCAGCCCTCAGATGGAGGAGGAGGCTTGTGGGGGCCCCTGTAGTAGGCAGCCGACCTGGTGGAAGAGGAGCACGGCCACCCAGCAGGCACAGGCTCTTTGAGCCACCCAGGGCCAGAGGGCCTGACAGAACAGCCTCGCCTCGGGGACACCAGCCCTTGGGTGCAAATGGCAGTGGCTGGACCCTGCTGCTCCCCCCTCCTCTCTTCATGTGGCTGACCCCTACTCATTCTTCAGGTTTCAGCTCGGGCTTCATCTACCTCAGCGAGCCTTTTCTGGCTGTTCCACTGCCCCCCATTATAACATAAGTGGTGGGTCCACGATATGCTTCCCTCTCCCAATTCTAGCCCACATCACCCTGTGTGGCAACTCCCTGTTCTGTCTGTATTCCGTGCTAGACCATAAGCCGCTCTGGGGAGAGCTCATCTTACTCACTGTCCTTGTTCCCCTTGCTTATTGAAGGTGTTGACTACCATTTAGACGTCCTCAGTAATATTTGTGGCGTGAATGAATGAATGAGTGAGTGGACATTGTGAGGGAAGGTTCATCTCAGGTGCCAGTCCGATTAGTTGGTGGTGGCTGCCTGAGACTGTGGTTAGGATTCTGAGGAGGGCAGGGGGCAGCCAAATGCAAGGGTTAAGAGTTCCGGGATCTGTTGGTCACATTTGCTGTGGGCTCAGGGGGAAAGTGCAAGGATTGGTTAGTGATGTCTGCTCGAGGCACATGTAGGGCAAGTGGCTGCACTCGCCAAGGGGCTGTAGCTCTGCTTAGGGAAAGGCTCCTGTTAAGAAGGTAGTGTGTTTGCTGGGATGAAGACACCATCTAGTGCTGTAGCCTTTCACCCAGTGAGCCCTTGGGGTATCTGCTGATCTCTCTCTCCCTTGCATTCTTGGGGTATCTGCTGATATCTCTGTCCCTCTCTTGTTCTAGCTGTCCCTTCCTGGCCCGCCAGCTGACCCTCGCCATCCCCATCATCGCCGCCATCCTCTTCTTCTTCGTCATGAGCTGCTTGCTGCAGACAAGTTTCACCGACCCCGGGATCCTGCCCCGGGCCACTGTTTGTGAGGCAGCTGCCTTGGAGAAACAGATCGGTGAGGCTCCCTACGCCCAGCCAGAGCTGCACATCCCCAGCTCCACATTTTCTGACTCAGGAAGAGGCCTGATTTTTCTCTTCCCACACTGTACTAAGAACTGGAGATACTGCAGTGAGCAAGGCAGGCTGGAGCTGACACTGGAGTGAAGGGACATAGATGATAAACAAGTGAGCAGACAGTAAGGAAGAAATGTCAGCAGGTGAAGGCCATGCTGGCAGCAGACATGTACTAAGTGGCCCCTAAGGCCATGCACTGTGTCAGTCTCTTTATATGCACGCTCTCACTTAATCCCCTGCAATCCTGGGAGGTATGTACTATTGTTATTCTCATTTTATAGATTAATTAGATTGAAGCAGAGAGAGCTTGAGTAAATGGTCCAAGATCACACAGTAAGTGGAAGAGCTTGGATGAGACCCCAGGCAGACTGACCAGAGCCCCTGCTCTTAAATACTCAACCATACATTTATTCATTCACTCATCAAACATTTATTGAGCCCCTACTATGTGCCAGGTACTTTTCTTGATGCTGGTGATACAGCAGTGAACAAAACAGACAATAATCCCTGCCCTTGTAGAGCTGACATTCCAGCAAGAGGAGAGAAACAATAAACCACAGACAGATATTAGATATCTAGAATGTCAGATAGAGAAGGACAAGGACTACTGGGGGCAGGTGACTCAAGACAGGATGGCCAGGGAAGGCCTCTTGAAGGAAGCAAGAAGCAGAGACCTGAAGAGATGAGGGACTGAGCCGTGTGGGTGTTGGGGAAGAGCACGGTAGGTGTGGGGGAGGGGCAGGCTTAGATTAGGTGGTCAGGGGAGGCTTCTAGGAGGAGGTGGCCCTTGAGAGGAGCCAATGATGTGAGGATCTGGGAAGAGAGAAGAGGCACAAGCCCTGAGTGGGGAAGAAACCGGTATGTTTGAGGAATGGCAGGAAGGCTGGTGCAGCCAGAGAGAACCTGCACTCCCAGGCAGCCCAGGTGGTGCTTGACTCCTCCTACACACCGCTGGGTGGCTGGGCACTGGAGCCAGGGCCTTGATCTCTGCTTGCTCCACCTAGCTACTTCCTGCTGAGAAGTGAGGCAGGTATTTGCAACACCCAGGGGCTTTCCGCCCGCGGTTGGCTCCTTCCCCTAACGGGTTGACTTTCAGACAGGCTTTTTTTTTTTTCTTTAAAAAGTATTTATTAAGGATGAGGGACCTAAAATATGATGATCATAAGTGGTAGTCATTCTAGGAACAACTTTTGTGTAATTTTTCTTTTTAAATAAGTCAATGCAATTAATTTTTTGATTTCCAATAGGGAGCATTGTCCCCATTTGGTTACACAAAGTCTATTATTTTAAAATAAAATCAGTGGGTATGTGCTGGAATAAGTAGTCAACGTTCCTATTAAACTGAGAGCTGTGACTGAGTAGACATGTTTATTCTCTGAGAAGCAACAACCATTTACCAGGTTTGTGATGAACCCAAGGGTCAAATGTGTCTGCCATAAAAGATTCCTGAATCACGGCAGCATGTCTGTTTTGGATGGAATAATATGTGGAGTGGATGGCTTAAAATTTTGCAGTGTTTTCCATATGATTCCAGAGTAAATAGCAAGAATAACAATAATAACTCAGAGGACACTGTTCGCTAGGACTTTGTCACAAGGGGATTAAAAACTAGAGATATAAAGCAAAATAAGAGCAACCTAATTTATGCATTTACTAGAAAGGGTCCATACTTTTGTGATGACTATAAAAAATCAGAAGCAAACAATTGATAACATCTGGCTCTAATTCCCTACCGAGGTGCTTACATACACATATGATGTAATCCAATATGTTGCAGGTAAAGCAGAGGAAAATCATTTGTGATAGCTGGTCACCACAGCATCACAGCTGAAAGATACAGATATTGAATAGGTCTAAGACTACACACATGGAACAATATTATCTTTTTTAATTCAGTGGAAAAGAAAGCCAACAATCCCAATATGAAACTACTTTCCATTATTAATGCTTCTCTCCAGTTGTGTTATGTTGTTATACAACAGGTGGCATATACTTTGTTCCTTCAACTACTGAGTGTCAGGGGGGATCCCTAACAGAACTGGCATTGATTGAAATCTCTTTGAAAACTGGCAAATAATAGGTTCTCTTTGCCCCTTTCTTTCCTTTTCCAATTTACAGGACACCAAATGAAATATTATGTGAACACAAACTAGTTACTAGATAAGCCATTAAAAGTTGACTATATGCAAAGGAAGAGAATGTTGGAGGCCATATGTATGTTTATCAGCTTTTCTCAAGAAAAAATATCCACATTCTGAGGGCTCTTAAAAACGTAGAAAACTTGCCCTGTTATTACGGATTTTTAGAACACCTTAACCATACACAAAATAAGACAAATATTACCTACAAATTTCAACCATTGTGTAAGCTCTAAAAGCAGTTTTTGCATTATTTTGTTGTGATACATAAGGGGGAAATTCAGCTATAAAGAAATACTAAAAAGTATTTTTGTGGCGAACAGTCTCAAGAATTTTTTGTTGCTTGCCTCCCCCAACTTGTGCTGAAAATTTTAAGGATGTGCTCAAGAGTATGAAGCAGGGTGCTTTTATCCCTCTCCCCCCTCCCTAACCCACAGCCAAATCGCCACCCCTCAGATGAGCCATTCCTTTTTGCTTTCTTCAATGGTCTCTGTGAAATTGGGGTCGTTGTTCATAATGGCAGCGTCTGCGCTTTCTGCTGACTCCGCTCTCTTTGCTTCATTGGTGTGGTAGGTGCCCTTGTGATGAAACATGTACCGAATGAGGAATACCAAGGTGCAGAGAATGGTGAAAATCACCACAGCAATGACCCCTCCAATGAAAGCAGAGTTTCTGTTGACTCCATTTCTTATAGCTTGGCCTTGTCCTGGATTGTATGGGAAATCAGCACTGGCTGAGTCCAGGTGGTCCAGGTGCCAGGGGTCTGTGGCAGCCGACATGGGTGGGATGGTCAGCGGGGAGGCCCCACGGCTGGACTCCACCAGCTCGCCCTGGATGTGGACGTGAGTGGAGGCGTTCGTTTGCCTCAAGGCAGCCTTCAGAGGGGCGATCTGGTTGAACTGTACCCTGGAGAGGCACCCAGTGAATCCCGGAGTGTTGTATTTGTGAATCTCCTGGTCAATCTTCCCTGTTTTTACACATTCTTCCTTACTCTCCCCTCTGGAGCAGCACACACTTCCACAGATACAGCATCTCAAAGTAGTAACCCTCCAACTTGAATACTTGCCTCTTCCAGTCAGCCCTGGCTCAGGTATCCAGACAGGCTTTTAAACACCCAGCTGGCCAGCCCCGAGGAGACCCAGTGACCTGTAAATGTCAGAGCCCTGCTGCATCCAGCCCAGGAAATCATTTTGCTAATTCTCTTGAGCTCGGGAGGATGTGCTGGGGAGAGGATGTTCTCTTGTACACCCGTCTGTTCTTTGTCTCGCTCCTCTGTCCTCGCCTGGCCTCAGCCACGCCCTTGATTACTTTTATCATCTTGCCTGCCTCCAGCTTCCTTCCCCTCGCACTCCTGGGCCGCTCGACTGCCTGGATTCTGCCCCTTCAGAATCCCACGGTCTGACCTGGTGGCAGCCCCGTTCTTCTTCCTGCCGGATCAGGGCTAATCGTGAGGCAGGATTATTGTCCTGGCTGAAGCCTGGATGCCTAAAATCCTGTGCTCCTGTGAGCTTTTGGGTAATGACAGTAGTAGTGCCCCAGGTTTGGGGAGAGCTTCATCGTACGCTGAGTGCATCCCACCCGTTATCCTCACAAATCCTCACAACCACCCAATCAGGACAGTCCTGCTAACTAGTGAGGCCAACAAAGAAACAGAGGCAGAGAATCACATGGCCTGGGACTGACGGTGCAGAGACAAGAGTGTGTGTCTTTAGACGCCCAAGCCCCTTGCTTTCTCATCTGAGATGGCAGCGGGGACACAGACCTGATGATACACAGCCCCTCCCCCTCAACTACCGTGTCCCTTTCTGTAAGAAGCCAGGCCCTCCTTCACATATCCCAGAGCACCGTCTCCTTCCTTCTCCGGCCCTGAGCCGCCTGGCGGTTGTTACGGAGCTGTTGGGGCAGGTATCTACAGCATCTGCCTTTCCGTCAGACTGTGAGGGCAGGGGCTGCATGTGTCTCGGCCACCTTGTCTGCCATGTGGGAGGCTCGGTAACTGTTGGCTGAATGGATGAGTGAAGGGACTGAGGAATGGCTGAGCCTCTTTGAAGGTCCTCCTTGCTGTCCTGAGGTGACTTGTTGAGAGGCCATTGGAACTTCTCCCAGTTAGGCATTATGGGTTTGTTCACTTGATCAGGAAGTGTATGTTAATTCCATATGCTGACTTCTGCTCCAGGGGAAGGGCCAAAAGTGAATGTGACATGAACCCTGCCCTCCGGGGGTTTCCAGTCTAGTAAAGTCCAATGTGAGTGAGACTGGGCTTTGGAAGCGGGTCAGAGGATTATCTTCTATTCGGAGGACCTGGAGAGGCTCAAGGAGAGATGGCACTTGAGCCTTAAAATTTGGGTGGAATTCAGGCACAGGGAGATGTGTGAAGGGAGCCCTCCAGGCAGATGGAACCGAAGGAAGAGAGGCCAGAAGTGGGAAGGAGGAGGGTCAGCCACGGGAACCCCATGCAGGTGTTTTGACTTGAACACAGGGTGCATGTCAGAGAATTAGGGTAATTACTAGGGTAATTACGGTTGGAAGGATGGGGTGGAATTGGTCTTGCAGGGCCCCGAAGGCCAGGGCCTAAGACTTTCCTTGTAAAATAGTTGCTGAGCCTGAAAAAGGTTATCTTGGGGGCCTTCAAGTTCTCAAACTTCAGCTTGATCCAAATTCTGGGGTGTTGCTAGGAGGCTTCTAACCAGGGTGAGACATAGTTTTTTGAAAGGACTAAGGTCATTGAGCCTTTGTGAGAGATGAAGTGATCTGTTCATATAAATGTGAGGCCAGATGAGTGTGAAAACCTGATAGCCTGGGCCTGGCCTGTGTAGACGGCGTAGGTGTCTCACTGCCACCCCACTTGCCAGCAGTACCGGCCCAGCAGGGTTCTGGCTTACCTTGCAAGTACTGTCTGAGGAAGGGTGACCAGCTTGTTCCAGTGTGCCCAGGACTGTCCAAGATTTAACACCAGAAATCCTACATCCTGGGAAACCCCTCAGTCCCAGGCAAATTGGGATGGTTGGTCACCCTAGTCTGATCCCAACCTGTCAGCTGCCGGGCCGTGCAGCTGGAGCACCCTGCAGGGCCACACAGCCCAGGTGCTCTGGGCAGTTGGAAAAGAGGTAGGACACAAGAACATTGCCCCAAGAAGCTTCCGGTCTGATGGGAGATGATAGAGACAAGCGTCTGAATCCAAGTGACAGATGCCACCTGGACACGGGTGGTTAAAACAGCTTACAGGACAGACAACAAAGGTATGGCCTCTCCCCTCTCCAAACCCCTGTGCTGTCTGCCTCCAGGATGTCTCCCCCAGGTGCTTGACCTTCTGAAGCCCCTGCCCTGGGGCAGACCTGCCTCCTTTTCCACCTGGATTCACTCAGGGCTCTGCTGAGTGGTCCCTCAGTGCCTGGTCTCCCTATTCAGAGTTGTGTTTTCAAGACCCCAATTTGACCCTGGCCCTCCCTGGCTCTGAATTTGGGCATCTCGCTAGTGCCCTCAGCATCGTCCCCTAAATATCAGTCATTTGAGTACAGCTGTCATGATTTCTGCCGTCCCTGCGTCTCACCTTGTACCTTTATTTCTTTAGTATTTTCCTTTTGGTGGCTCGCTTTTTAAATGTATTCTAAAAGGAAATTTTATATCACTCCTGTAAATGAAAAGTCAAGGTTCCCTTGCTCGGAATAGAAGGTAGTCATTTACCAACATAACAGTGTTACTGAGTTCTTGGTGTTTACAGTGGCCTACAGAAAGCAGTAACTTTGTGAGGCCTTTGAGGTTTGCAAGTGTTAGGTATTAAAAGGTGATACTTTCTCCTTGATGGAGTCAGAAGTTTGAAAGAGAATTGAAAAGGGAATGACTTTCTCACCATGTGATTCAGTGTTGCTTCATGTCCTGCGCAGGAAACATCATCTCCCACAACTTCCTGAAAACCCTGTGCCGGCCCCTGGGGGTGGAGCCCTGAGCCCACTTGCCCGCTGCACACAGGGCAAGCTCCTCATCGGGCAGGACAGACCCCGGGCAGTTGGCCCCCAGCCCACCCTTCTCACCTGATCTCCCACCACTTCCCAGCACCCCCGGGCAGGCTGTACACCCAAATGCCTCCAGCCTTTGCCTTGCTCCCGCTGCTCCCCCACCTGATGAGCCGAAGGTCCCGTTCTTTCTGATCCAGCTTAATCTTTCTTCTTTTGCACCTTTCTTCAGCTCTGCCTCCCTGCCCCCCACCCCGCTTTTCCCCCTCTGTATTCTCAAGGTATTGAGCTTATATACCAATTGTTCCATTAATTGGCCTACTGTGGGTTAGACTTTCACATTATGTCAGCAGTAGTTTGCATCTCACAAGGGTCATGATATTCTTACCCATTGTAGGGATGAGGAAACTGAGGCTCGGAGTGGTTGAAAGGTTCCTCACAGTATAACCAGTGGTCAGGCCAGGTTTCAGCATGAGATCATGCTGGCCCCAGAGCCGCCTCCCCGCGTGGACTCTCAGAGCCTCTTAAACTGACTAGGTACCCTCTTCTTCATCTTACTCTGCCCCCAGGCTGAGCACTTCCCATACCCCCAGGCCTGGCACCAAGTCCGGTATGTGGTAGGGACCCAAAAACCTCTGGAATGACCAAGAATTGGTGGTCAGGTGGGGATCACAGTGACCCAGCACGGGCAGCCTGGGCACTGGGCTGACCTTGGGCTGGCCCTGGGGACTGAGGAGACCGCAGCCCTGCAGCTGTTTCCTCTACTGGTGGCGGCAACGGAAGGACAGAGGGTGGTCAGCGCCCAGCGGGTGGGACAGAGATCAAGGGTCTTCTCTCATAACTAATGGCCAGCCCCAGGGGGCTTCCGTGCCAACCACTGGGCTTCAGTCCCAGCCCCAGCTGTTCAGTTCTGACTGTAAAATGTCTGCCCTGATCCCCTCCGAGGGCTGTCCTCTGGGGCGAAAGACCCCACTGCGTGCCCCTGGCATCAGCAGGAAGGCATGGGAAAATTCCTTCACTTCTCGTAGCCACTTGGTCAGGATGAGCCTTTCTTCTCCCTCCATCAGGTCTCCAGGGGCTTTAGTTTCCCATCCGGGAGGCTGCAGGAGGGCCTCGGTACCTGCAAGGGTGCTGGTCACTTTTTTTTTTTAATAATTCAATTTTATTGAGATATTCACATACCATGCAGTCATACAAAGCGTACAATCAATTGTTCACAGTACCACCATATAGTTGTGCGTCCATCACCAAAGTTAATTGTTGAACATTTTCATTACCACACACATAAAAGTAATAAGAATAAAAATTTAAGTGCAAAAGAACAATTAAAGTAAAAAGAACACTGGGGTGCTTTTTGTGTGTGTGTGTGTGTGTCCCCGTTTTTCTACTCATCCATCCATATACTGGACAAAGAAGGAGAGTGTGGTCCGTATGACTTTCCCAATCACATTGTCACCCCTCATAAGCATTGTTATACAATCATCTTCAAGAGTCAGGAGTTCTGGGTTGTAGTCTGATAGTTTCAGGTATTTACTGCTAGCTATTCCAAGTCATTAGAACCTAAAAAGGGTTGTCTATATTGTGTGTAAGAGTGCCCACCAGAGTGACCTCTCGGCTCCTTTTGGAATCTCAGCCACTGAGATGCCGGCTGCTTCTTGGGGATGAGTTTGATATAGCAGAAAGAGCCCTGAAGTAGAACTTAGCTTTAAGGGAGGGATGCATCACTTACTATCACTCCCCTCCTTTCCTCCATTTCTTCAACAGATATTTTCTGAGCATCTCCAGTGTAACAGGCAGGCAGAGGGTGAACAAAACAGAAGCTTTGACTCACCTATGTGTGCCTGCTGCTTATTTTCTGCCTCACTTGCCACCCAGGCCTTGTATAATTCCTTGCACATAGATGTTCATGTTTGAAAGAATGAACAAATGAATGCCAGGGAAGAGATGGGTTGTAATGTCCTCTTTGCCTTATACGGCTGGAGTAAACTCAGTTTCCCCATCTGTAAAGCATGGGCACTGATCCCTTTGCTGAGCCCAGAGGATTCTTTAGTGAATCAAGTGAGACAAGAAATGTCAATACACTTTGAAAATCGCTTTGCTCAATGGAAACGTAAAAGGCTTGAGCCTTTTGGTCAGGAATGGTGAATGGACTTGTCTGGGTGCCAAGAAACTGCCTGTGGTAGAGGCTGCCCAGAGGAGTGGGTTGGGTTGGATTCTGGGAACAAGTCAGGGGCCGTGATGGGTCAGCCCTGTGTGTTCTGAGAGTCAGCGACGGAATGTGGCAGCTGCCTGTCTTCCCCACTTGGCAGCTCCCCTTGCAACGCCTCCTTTCCCCCGGCTCCTTTGGGGCAGGGTGACTTTCCCTTAGCACCTGGGAGTCATCCTCGCTTCAGCATAACACCTCCCTCTCGGCCTCCCCTGCTCTGGCAGCCTGAGGAAGTTGGGTGTGCAGAGCTTGGCTTCCTCTTTTGCAGAGTTCTAGAGAGGAGGAGGCCCGGCTGCCGGAGGTCAGAGCAGGCTGATGGGGTTCCCTCCCTGCCTTGGGGAAGACGTTTGGGCCTGCCCCTCACCTAGGGAGGGCCTGAGGGAATCCAGTGAGGACTTCCAGTAACTTCTTTCTCAGTGCCAAGGAGGGCCCATGGTGCTGGCTGTCCTTCACTTACAGATGGGTTGTGTTCCAAAGATTTCTTTGTAAATCAGTTGTTTGGAATCTAGTGTTTCACAGAAACAACAACAATAGTAATGGCTAATGTTTATTAAGCTCTTGCCAGGTGCTGAACACTTTGTTAAGCCCACTGGGGAATTACCTCACTTGGTCCTCCCACCAACCCTGTGAGGAGGTTCAATTATGTCCCATTCTATTTTTTGGCAGTTGAAGGCACACAGAAGTTAAGAGGCCTCACCCACACCACACAGCTAGTAAGTGGTTGAGCCAACTTTCATACCCACAACTCTATCTGACTCCAAAGACTGTGTCCAGGCCAGGAGAGAGCAGTGGGCAGGGTGCTAGGAGCTAGGACCCTGGGGGCTATGGGGCAGAATTAGGGGTTTGGTTGGGAGTAGCATCAACAGCTCTGGAAAGAGCTGGGGAGTGTCTGTATGCTGGGGTATCACGGCATGAACAGCTTATCAGGACTGTTATCAGTGGCTCTGGTGAACTTGGCGCTGTGCTCAGGGCTGTCATCACAGTATCTCATTCAGCCCTGAAAACAACCCTATGAGGTTGAGACTATCTTATCCCCATTTTACAGGTGAGGAGCCTGAGGCTCAGAGAGTGGAAGAACTTTGTTAAGCAGTAAGTAGGCAGTGGAAGCAGGATTTGAACTCAGAGTTCTCAGACTCCAGAGCCTGTGTCTTGCTGCCCCCTGTGGAAACAGCTACTGGTCAGCACTTACCGAGTTCCACTTCCTTTAAGTGTACTATTTCTCATTCTTACAACCTTTCAGGGTTGTTGTTTTGATTCATCTGTTTTTGCAAGTGAGACAACAGGCTCAGAGAGGTTGAGTATCTTCTCCAAGGGCACCACCTCATAAATGGAAGAGCTGGGACCCAAATCTCAGGCCTGCCTGAGTCTGAAACATGTGTTCTCTCCTCCTTGCCAGGCTGCCTCTTGGTTCACAGGTTCTGGACTGTCTGTTTATTACACTGTCCCTGGTCACAAGGGCTGGACAGCCTAGTTGAAGAAACAAGGTACACACAAACCAGAGTCCTGTCACAACACAACACTGAGCAGTGAGGGTGTGCGAGGCAGCGGGGCCCACCAAGGCTGGGGTGGTCAGGGAAGCCGAGGGCAGTCAGGCTGGACTTGGATGCGTCCTGGTGCGCTGAGGAGAGGGCAGGGCATGCTGGAAGTGAGGCAGGAAGGCCGAGCCTCCAGAGACCCATGGGGAAAGAGTGGAGGGAGAAAAACCAGTGAAGGTTGCTTGGACCCAACTGTGGAGGGCCCTCAATACCAGGACAAGACGTTTGTTCTTTATCTTATTTTTTAGGGGAGGCCAGTAAAGGGTGTTGAGCTGGAAAGTGACTTAAAAGGAATATTGATATTTAGAGGGATGCAGCAGTGAGTGCAAGGTGAGTTGAAAGGCAGAGGGCTGGGAGCAGGGAGTCTTTGGGGCGGTTGTTTGGTGGTATGGGCCAGGCCTGGGTCTGGGCATTGGGAGTGGGGAGTGAAGGATTGTGAAGCGGGGTGAAGGATTAAGAACCTGACAGACCTGCTGACTGTCCAGGCAGGGAAGAGGGAGGGAGGGGTCTGCAAAGAGACTCCAGACTGGGCTCTCCTGACTCTGCCACTCACTGGCTGTGTGACCTTGGGCAAATCACCTAACCTCTCTGGGCCCCTGTTTTCTCAATTGTAAACTGAAGGGTTAGAGTAGAGGCAGTCAGCAAATGGACATTTACTGACTACCTGTGGATGCCAGAGCCAGTGTTATATGCTCTCTGAGGCACCTTCCAGCTCTTGGATTGTGCCATCAGCAGAAATAAGGAACTAGGCAGGAATAAATAACACCCATTATGACACTTTAAAATTTACAAGCCTCAAGCACAGGCTTTGGAAACCTGGGTTCATATCCTGGTTCTAGTGCTTATTAGCTGTATTTTCTTGGAGAAGTCACTTAACCTCTCTGAGAAAGTTTCCTTAACTGTAACATGGAGCTGATGATGATCATACCCTGTGAGCCCGTTACCAGGATTAAATGAGAGAAATGTGCCCAGTGCTCAGCACATAGTAGGCCATCAGTGAAGTGTTCCCTTTCTCATGCCTCTTATTTCTCTCAGTAATTCTATAAGCTAGTAAAAACAGTGCACACTTATTAAGCATTTACTTTGTGCCACTTTCATTTAATCCTCACCCCAACCCTATGAGGTGGGCACTATTAGAATCCCCATTTTAGTAATTGGGGAAACAGAGGCACAGATAAGATAAATGATTTGCCCTGTCACATATCAGGATAAACGCAGCTCCTAAGAAAACTCATGTTCCATTCTACCTGGTATTCACATTTTACAGATGAGAAAATGGGCTCAGAGAAGTTCATTTGACTTCAGCCTCACACACACCCCGTCAGTGACCAAACCCGGTTTCAGAGTGTGTTGATTTGCCTCTAAACCCCCTGCTCTTTGCCATGCTGCCAGTTTTCATGGTTGTGGTGACAGTGAAACAGCCTAGTAAAAGGTCCATTTGGGAGCTGGAAATGTGACCTGCAGTCTGTTTGCTTCCCTGATGGGTGCCAAGCACCTAGAATAGTGCCTGGCACATGAGAGATGCTCAGGAAATAATCATTGGAGGTGAGTAGCCAAATGAGATATTACCTGGGGTAGTGATTCCATGGAAACAATGGCCGGGAACATGGCTGAGGGTTGGGGACCTGACAGGCTGCCCTGTGTGACTCTGTCCAGAGAGGACTGCTGCTCTGGGGGCTTTGGTCCTCTGGGTACTGGGGTACAGAGGGGCTCCGAGGCTGGAAGCAAGGGCTTTGGCGCATGACTGATCTGGGTTCAGATTCCTGCTTTACAAAAATACCAGCTGCCTGATCTCAGACAAGTGACTTAAAACTTTCCTTTTTTCTTTTTCTCATTTTGGTTACTGAAGTATAATGTTTCCAGAAGTGTACAAATCGTAAGTGTTCTATTTGATCAATGTTTACAAACTAAACATACATAGGTAATTAGCACCCAAATCAATACACAATACACAGCTGGCATCCCCACATTCCCCATTATGCCCCTTTCTGGTCACTATTATCCCTCCAACGGTAACCAGAATCCTAACTTTTAACACCATAGATGAGTTTGCCTGTTTTTGAGGATTTTGTGCTCTTTCGTGTCTGGTTTCTAACTTTACACAATGTTTATGAGATTCATTCATACTGTGCTGTGTGTGGTTGAGGATCGTTCATTCTCACTGCTGTATAGAATTCCACCGTGTAAATATACTACATTTTAATGATTCAGTCTACTATTGATGGGCCTTTTGGTAGTTCTAGATTTGGGGTAGTATGAGAATCGCTGCCATGAACACTCTTGTATGTGTCTTTTTTTTTAATATGCATATTTTTTATTAGAGAAGATATGTTTTTCAGAAACCTCATGCATACCATACAGAGTCCCCCATCATACACATCTTTTAGTCCACATGGAATCATGCACATTTCCATTGGGTGGGTACGTAGGAGTCGATTGCTGAGTAGACATCTGTTCCGTTCGGGTAGTTATTACCTAGCAGCTTTCCACAGTGGTCATGGGAGAGTTCTAGTTGCCTCCCATCTTTGTCAACACTTAGTATTTTTTATTTCCTCAGTTTGGCCATTCTGGTGGTTGTGAAGAGGTGTCTCATTGTGGTTTTACTTTGCACTTCCCTGATGACTAATGAAGTCAAGCATCTTTTCACGTGTTTACTGGGCATTTGGATAGCTGCTTCTATGAAATGCCTGCTCAAGTCTTTTATCCATTTTTCTTTTTGGTTGTCTGACTTTTTCTTAACTGAATTATAGGAATTATTTATATATATATATATATATGTTCTGAATACATGTCCTTTGTCAGATAAATGTATTGTAAATATATTCTCTTGGAGTCACTTTTTCATTCTTTTAATGGTGTCTTTCAAGGACACCATTTATCAAATTGTTCTTTAATGGTTAGCTCATTTGTGTCTTGCTTAAGAAATCTTTGTCCACCCCAAAGTTTTAAAGGCATTCTTCTGTTGTTGTTGTTGTTTTTTATCTAAAACTTCACTATGATACCTTTTGCATTCAGAGCTGCAATCCACCTGGAATTGAACTTTGTGTTTGGTGTGAGGCAGGGGTACAGCTGCATTTTCTCCATTGGATACGTATATTTCTCCAGTCGACCCAGTGCCGTTTTTGTGTGTGAAAAGAGCATCCATCGTCTTCACTGCACTGCAGTATGTCTTGGACATAAACCACATGATCGTATACGTGTGAGTCTGTTTCTGGACTCTCTTTTCTGTGTCACTGGTCAGTGTTTCTCCCCCTGCACCAAAACCATGCTGTCTTCAGTACTGTAGCTTTACCACAGGTCTTGATATCTGGCAGTATAACTCCTCCCGCTTTGTTGAAGAGAGCCTTGGCTCTTCTGCCCTTTGTGTTTCCATATACACTTTAGAATTTACACACACACACACACACACACACACACAGACACACACAAAACCTATTGGGATTTTTTACTTGGATTGTCTTGAATCTATTGATTAATTTAGGGAGAATAAATCCCTTTACATTATTGAGTCTTCCAATCCAAGAACATGATATATCTCTGTATTTAAAAAAAAAAAAAACTTTTTATTATGAAAAATTTCAAACATACAGTAAAGTAGGAAGAATTAGTACAATTAAGTCCTATACATTCCGTCTCCCAGATTTAACAGTTAATAGTATGTCTCTCTCTATGTATGTTTTTTTTTTTAGTTTTTATTAAACCATTACATAGTAAATTACAGACATCATAATACTTCAAAATGTCTCTTCAAAATCTAAGGACAGTCTGCTGCATAACCGCAGTTCCATTCCACCACCTAGGAAAATTAATAATTCCCTAATGTCTAGTCTATAGTTAAATTTCCCTAATTGCTCCCCAGATGTCTTTTGTTGCTTTGTGTGTTTGTGCGTGTGTGTGTGTTTTCCAAAATAAGATCCAGTCAAGGACCATGCATTGCATTTGTTATGTGTCCTAAACTTCTTTTAATTTAGAATCATCTCCCCTCTCTTTTTATAAGTAATATTGACTTTCTTTGGAGCTCAGGCCAGTGACTTGTACATGTCCCACCTTCTAGATCTCTCTGATTGTTTCCTTGAGGTATTGTTTATTTTGTTCCTCCAACCCCTGAAGCTCCTGTGAACTGTAACTTAGATCCAGCCTTGGAGATTCAGGTAACACTCACTAAACCTTCCTGGGGTTTCCTTCTCTGGGATGTGTGAGGACAGCAGGTACGAGAGCAGGGATGGCAGGCTTTGGCCCAGAGCAAGTGCTCAGTATGTGGCAACTCCCTTACTAGCTGCCCTGACTTGGGTCAGGCATTTGACCCTAATGTTTGCTGTCAGGAAAGAAGCGCCCCCCAGGCTTCTCCCTGTCCCAGCCACTCCACAGCGGCTCCCCGCAGCCAGGGCTCCTGCCTCTGGACTGCCTTGGGCGTCCTCCATCTTTCCCTCCTCTCACTTGCAGACAACACCGGCAGTTCCACGTATCGGCCGCCCCCTCGGACCCAGGAGGTGATGGTCAACGGGCAGATGGTGAAGCTGAAGTACTGCTTCACCTGCAAGATGTTTCGGCCACCCCGGACCTCACACTGCAGTGTCTGCGATAACTGCGTGGGTGAGTGGGAGGCAGCAGGGAGGGATGAAGAGACCCCTGAGAGAGTCTGAGCCCCGGGGCAGGGGTGGGCAGCGGGAGAGGATGGTGTCTGAACTCTCCAGGGCTGAGGAGAAAGCTGGTTACCTCCAGATTCTCTGTGCCTGAGGAGGGGGCAGAGCCTGCTCCACGTATGTCCTGGCTTCCGCTCAGGTACATTCTTGAGTGTGGGGCGGACACAGAGAGGCCCTGAACCCCTCCCCTCCAGCTTTGCCCTGGTCTCCACTAGGTCCAGATTTCTAAGAACCAGAGGCTGGAACAATAGCATTCCAGATGTGTTTGGGCTGGAAAGAGAATTATTTGCCATCCAGTGGCCCAGGGCCAGCTACATTAAAGGACTTTGGTCTGATTTGAGCATTTGGGAGGAACGAGAATCTGGGTATGGAGGGGTCTAAGCTGATATGGTATGGAGTGTGTAACCAAAATTGGGATTTAGGTTCCTGACTGACAACTGCAGGGGTTGCCGGGAAATCGGAGGCTATTTCCTCCCCTCTCTCTGCTCTCCAGGGCCCACCTGGCTCTGATGGGGAACGAAGGTGGGCCCCTGGGAGGGCATTGTAAGGGAAGCACTGTGCGGGAGGACCCAGGCGAGATGAGCCGTGGTGACTGCACAGTTCTCAGGGCGCTGAGCTCATCACGCTAGCTCAGCACTCCCTGAGCAAGAGAACTGCGGGGAACACCCCATGACGACAGGCAGTGGAGTGAGTGACTCAGGAGGAGTCATTCATCCCCGAGAACCCGCCCCACCCACCCTCTGCGAAAGGCGCTGGCCCTGGAATGAGGCCTTCAGTGGCTGGTGACCCACATTCCCACAGGGGACTTTCCCCACCCCTGGGGACAGTGCCAGCATGAGCTCAGCCCTCTGACCTAGCCCAGGGGTGCCGCTTCTCCGTGGGTTGCGTAGCGGTCCAGCCCTTCCCCGGGCCTCAGTTACGGGGCAACGGACAGGAGCCATTGTCAGCATGTGGCCTGGGTAGCAGGACAGGCAGCATGTACTTTTTGAGGGCCTTCTCTTACTGGGCACTTCACTGGGCCCTGGGGGTTCAGCACAGGGGGAGGCCAACACAGGTCCCCCCTCATGGAGCTTATAATCAAGCAGGGGTAACTAACTGGTCTATCTGGTAGTTAAAAATAAGTCTAAGGACACATGGGCCAAGTGCCACAGAAGAGACTGGCCAGGGGCTACAGGAGGGGATAACAGGGGACCCCCCACACACACCTAAATTGGGGTTCAGAGAAGACTTTCTTAAGGGATTGAGAGAGGTGGGAGGAAATATTGTTAACCAGGTAACAATGCAAGTGGAGAGTGCCTGGGCTGGTGGCCGCTGTGCACGTGACCAGAAGCAGGGCATGTCCAAGAGACTGAGAGCCAGCCGGTAGGAGAGAGCCAATGGGGTGGGAAGGCCCTGGCCGCAGGGTGAGGCCTCTTAGCACCCATGCTGGATGTGGGCCAGGCAGGCACTAACCCTCTTCCCTTGCTCTTTTTCAGAACGGTTTGACCATCATTGCCCCTGGGTGGGCAACTGTGTGGGGAGACGAAACTACCGCTTCTTCTATGCTTTTATTCTCTCCCTCTCATTCCTCACGGCCTTCATCTTCGCCTGCGTGGTCACCCACCTGACGCTGCGTGAGTTGGGGGGAAGGTGCAGGGGAGGGGCCAGCTGGCAAGCTCAGCCAGGCAGGGGGCTGTGGCCACTGCCCTCTGAGCTGTGCCCTCCCCTGCTTCTTCCCCCACAGGCTCTCAGGGAAGCACCTTCCTCTCCACTCTGAAGGAGACACCAGCGAGATATCCTTTATTGGCTAGTGGACACCTGGAGGGTCATGCAGCCCCTCCACTGGAGCAGGACCCCACACCTCATCCCATAAACAGAGGGGGAGGGTGTAGAGCACATGTTCATCCTCTAGAACCCAATATGCCAGCTGCTTCTGTTCACACCCAGGCTGGAGCTGGCCCTAAATGAGGAATTGTGGAACTGTAAAGAACTCTCAGGAGGCACAATCCCTATCTTCAGGGGTCTGAAAGAGCTTGTCCCTTAAGGCACCGAGCCCCCAGACCACGTCATGCCCACGACTCTGTGCATTTGGAATCCTCACTTCTCTAGGCCACCTATCACCCTGGTCTCATTGTGTTCTTAGAGTGGCTCCTACTCCCTCCTGAGGCCCAGAGGCTGCTCCTGCTGAGAAGTGATGACTGGGTGACAGGAACGGCTTGGCTACAAAACTGATTTCCTTTCTGGGGAAATAGCTCCACAGAAGGAGGGGTGAGAAAGGCTGAGTGTGGCGTACTCCCAGGCCCAGGGGAGGCTCCCTGCCCTACACCCCCAGCTCTGTTCCCCTTGTGGGTCCTTGACTGCCCCCCCTCACCGTGCTGGAGTTGGTGATCTGCTTCTTCTCCATCTGGTCCATCCTGGGCCTCTCAGGGTTTCACACTTACCTCGTCGCCTCCAACCTGACAACTAACGAAGACGTGAGTAAGGCTGGAACAGGGCTGAGGGAGCCTGCAGCCTCGGTGCAGCCCTGCCTCGGGCACCGCTGGGGAAATGTGGACAGAGGCATAAGGCAGCCAGTGCTCACAGCTTGGCCCTGGAGACTTAATGTGGGTTTCTGAGGCCCCCTGAGAGCCTGGGCCCCTCAACAGCAGACTCGCAAGGCCCCCAAATTGCTTTTCTCCACAACCCCATAAGAAATCGGACTCACACAGTCATTGTGATTGACCAGCACCTTACTGTCTACAGAGTTCCTTCAGTTCCCATCACCTCTTTGGATGTTTTTGCCAACCCTGAGGTTTTTCTCCATTTGATGGCTGAGTGACTTGCCCAACATTATGCAGCTGGGAAGGAGCTGAGCCAGGGTTGGTGCCCAGAAGTCATGACAGAGAAGTCTGTGTTTCACCACGTTGCACTTGTAGCCAGCAGAAACGTGACTGTTCTCGGAGTGTTCCTGGGGCCCCCTGAGGCATCTATATTGAGAGGGCACCAGCCAGGATGGAACACTGGGGCTCCCTTGACCCTCCCTAACTGCTGCCATGCAGAAGTCCAACAAGTATTGTTTGAACACTCACTGCCAGACCTGAGCTCCCCTTCCCAACCTCCCAAACCACAAAAGAGCAAATGAGAGCATCTATTTCAGGGGCTGCCATCTGATCAGAGACTCAGCCTTCAGTGGAAAATCCATTCCTTGACCTCAGCCTCTCCTTCTGGGAAACAAAACTGAACACACATGACCATGTGTCATGTGCCAAATGACTGGTACAGATCAGAAATGACATCAGCCAGAGTGGTTTCCTGGGTGCTGGTTCTGCAGAATGTTATTAGGGGTTAAGCAAAAAGGGGTGTTGTGGCCAAATAAGTTTGGAAAGCTCCGGGTTCAAGTCAAGCAGGTATTCTGCATTGCAGAGCTTCTCAGTGCCTTCCCAGGGCTAGGGATGGGCAAGATCTGATTTACCTCCTCAATAGTTCCATCAGAGAGTTGGTATTTTCCCAGTTTTTCAAATGAGACTTTAGCCTCAGAATCAGTGCTCCCTCCAGGATCAGACAGCTAGCCAGTGGCAGGACCAGGGTTCCCAGCCAGGTCAGCCTGAGCCCTGTGCCCTTGTCCTACCCTCCCTCTTACGTGGCTGGCTGGAGGAAGGGAGAATTCACCCAAAAGTGTTCTCTGGAGGCTTCTCTTTGGCTCTGCTCTCTCTTCTGTCCTGGTTGGGGGCCTCCTAGTCTGCTGGGTGACCTTCTGCATCCTGCAGCCCCCCACATCCTCAGCTGGGTTAAAAGCAGGTCCCCTCTAATAGCCAAACCAGAATTGGCTTCAGAACTCACCAGTTTTTCCCAGCCTCTAGACCTCCCTCTTAGAAAAGCGAAAAGAAGGTAGGTGCCTGACTAAGCCTCCTCCTTCTTGCAGATCAAAGGCTCGTGGTCCGGCAAGAGGGGCGGCGAGGCCTCCGTCAACCCCTACAGCCATAAAAGTGTTATCGCCAATTGCTGTGCCGTGCTCTGTGGCCCCCTACCTCCCAGGTAAGCGAGGAGGTGTGGGAGAGAGGCCCCAGAGCCTGGCCTGGCTGGGGGGCCTGGTGCTGGGAGTCCACACCTCAGAGAGGTTCTGGGAATCAGCAGACCTCTCCCTGCACCGCAGACACCCTCTGTTGATGATCCCCTGCTGAATGCACTCAGGACATCTGTCACGTAACGGAATTCCGTGGCAAGTTGTAATTTTTAGTCATGTGTTCCTTGTAGAAAAAAAGTAAATACAAAATATGCAAAAGAGGAGTACTAGAGATTACACATAATCCTACCTCCAGGGATAACCACAATTAACGTTCCGGCCTGGCTAGAGCCACTCTGCCCTGCTGGAGCTGATGGCCGGGACTGGGTAGGGGTCTCCGCCTTTCTGACCGCGGAGAAGCCCGGTGGCTCAGGCCTGCCGGGACGCAGCCTCACCTCCCCAACACCAGGGGGCGCAGGAGAGCCAGAACGGGAGCCGCTGGGGACTGCTCGGCAGGGCCCCCACCTACTACCCTCCTGCCACCCACTCCCGGGGCAGGGACACAGTGGAAATCTCACCGTCCCCAAATGTCCTTTCATCCTTGCTTCCCCCTCACCTGCAGTCCTGTTTGCAGTCTGGTTTCTTAGCAGCCAGCCAGATAGGTGGGCCAAGATAAATTAACAGGAAATAAATTCTGTGGCCAAAAGCCAGGTGACCAGAGATCAGAGAGGGAAGGGGCTTCCCAAAGGGAAGGGACTTGAGCCCCCAAATTGAAAGCAGTTCTCCTTTCACTCAGCCTCTCTGGAGCCGGGGCTTTCCTTGGGTGGGAGGTGGACTCTGCCTTCCACCTTACGGCTGCTCCCGTAGCTGCTCTGGTGTTGGGCAGAGCCCTCACGTGTCCCCTCGTTGTGTTTTGGAAGCCTGATTGACCGGAGGGGATTCGTGCAGCCCGACACCGTGTTGCCCTCGCCGGTCAGAAGCGACGAGCCAGCCTGCGGAGCCAAGCCCGACGCCAGCATGGTAGGAGGCCACCCCTGATCCGGGCTCGGTACTTGCCGCCTGTTGGCCTGTCTGCCCCTCCACACTCACCTGCTGCCCTCCACACCTGCCAGGACCCTCCCCGTTCCATCCGAGGGAAGCAGAGCCGCCAAAGAGTCAAGTCATTTCATATTTATTTCCCACCCCTGCGTGGCTTTCCCCAAACTGTTCCATGGCTGTACCCTCTGCTCCCCAAACCCGGGTCCCCACAGCCCTGGGGTGACAGGAGAGGCCAGAGCCTCTGGAGACCAACACAGGGCCATGCCGAATCTCCGCCTGTGCCAGGGTGAGCCCTGTGCGAGTGAGGGTGTGAACTGAGCGTGAGCCCTTCCAGGTGGGGAAGCTGCTGGGGACTTGCTGAGCCAGGGGGTTTGGGGTGAAGTGCAGGACTGATCAGTCAGCTCTGGACAACAGGTTGTGGGGGAATAAGCCTCTGTGGGCTGCTTTGGTTTGTGGGCTCTGTCATTCTTTTGGTGAAGATAATTGTTCTTTTTGTGTGTGTGTGTGTGTGTGTGTGTGTGTGTTTGTATTGAGATAGCCAGTAGGATAGAGCTGGGGTTTCAGGTAGAGAGGGCTGAGTTGGTGGGGGCAGCCTGTGTCAGAGGAAGCCAAACCAGTCAGCAAGGCCCCCAAACCCTCAGCTCCTTCCAGATTCCTGACCGCACTCTAGGAAGTGGGTGTGCTTCCTTGCCTTCTCCCTGCCCGTGGGGGGCTCTCTGAGGTATCCCAGCTTGGCTCCCCACCTCTCTCCAGTCAGGTCTGGGGACAGGTGGGTTATACTCAGACTGGCCATACTTGAAACGGGTTTATTAATGCTAGGTATTTTGCACAATTTTATAGGCCTCTTTTCTACATAGCATTTTTTTTAGATAGAAGGAAGAAGACGAAGAAAAAACCAAAGTCAGCCACATTGCTATCTGTATAGTGCCAGGTAGTGGGTAGCAGAATTCACGTTGGTTTTAATAAGTTTATTACAAGATACCTTCTGATTGTGAGTGAACAAGTGTGTGTGTGTCTGTGCCGTGCACAGATGTGGCTGGCTCCCACTTCCCCACATCCCCTGGGTTGCCCCCTGCTCCACCAGGCCCCTTGGGTATCAGCCGGCAACAGGCACAGTTTGAGCCACAGGGACTGGAAAAAGATGGACGTTGGTCACAAAGGACCCCTGGGCTCAGCCCCCATCCTCCTATCTCTCCTTTCTCCATGGACTTCAGACAACCAGGGGCGGGGGGACTCTGCCACCCCCCCACCTCCCCACCGCCACCACCCACCCCCCAGGTTAGGCTTCCAGCTGGAACCTGCCCAGACAGGCCGAGGCAGGGCGTGGAGGGTGGGGCAGTGGCTGCTTGGGGAGCGGCTGCCATCCCACAAACCACAACCCCTCCTCCCAGCTCTGAGGATGGGACCCAGTGCCAGGGGCTAGAGGACGGGGTGTCTCTGCTGACTGGGGGCCTCCATCCAGAGAAAAGGAAGAAAGGAGTGAGGTGGGCCAAGAGGAGAGTGAAAGTTGGCCTAAACCTGGGCCAGAATCTCAGAAGGGCTGGATGTCCCTTCTCTGCAGTTGTTTATCAAAACAGATAGAAATCATTCCTGTGTCCCCCTCCTTGGCCCTTCAAGTGGGTAAAGCCCTTGGAAAATGACATAGGAGGCCCCTGGATCTTGCCCTTCCTTGGTCCGGAGGCTTGTGGATCAGACAGAGCTGGGACATGGCAGCCACAGAGGGATCCCTCTGGGAGAAACAGCTTTGCCCCAGCCTCAGGGCCTGGGCCTTCTACAGTGGCCCCGGAAGTGGGGAGGAAGTTGGCCAGAGGAGAGGGCCCCCACTTGCCTTTTATTTAAGCCAGTATTCTTTGTTCCTGCCTGTAATAAAACTTTTGTTTTTTAAGAGTTGATTTGCTTTGGTTTGGTTTTTGTTTGCTTTTCCTCTACTGAGGCCCCAGCTGGCAGCCCTCTTTGCTTCCAGTCAAACTTGGGTCTTTCCTGGCCACAGTTCTCCTCGCCCAGAGAGGGCTGCAGCTGTGCCCCCATGGGCATGTGAGAAGAGGCCATCCCGTCCCCTCTTCGTCCCCTCCACTTTCCCCTGCCTTGGGGGCTTGGAGACCCCCAGGTACTTTTTCCCCACTGCTTTCCACCCTGATCCCCAGTGACTGTCCAGCTAAGAAACTTTGTATAAGATGGTAGATTCTGGTTTGAGAGTCTGCGCATCCCTGGCCACCCCCCCACCCCACCTGGGCAGCAGGGCCCAGGCAGACAATTCATAACACTGGCCACCTCTCTGGTATCTCCCCCAGGAGGACACCTGTCAGGATTTTGCCATCTCCTGCACAGCCTGAGGGGATCTAACAGGCCTCTTTGCAGAGGGTTAGTTGGTAAGACCATATCTCCCCTGTTGGCCAGCACTGCCCGTGCCCCTCACACACCATCTCATCCCCATCGCATGCCTCACCAGCCCCATGGAGCTCATTCATCTGTCTGGTGTGTGGTGTGGTGTGTATGCTGGCCTCTCCCCCCTAAGCAGAAGGATCCAGGGTACCGGGTCAGGCTAAGAGCCCAGCCCTGTTCTGAACTGAGGAAGTAGCTTCACGCAGAGCAGCTCTCCAACTGGAGCAGGAGGTGAAGGGTGAGGTTGGGGAGAGGGTGGCGAACCTGCTCGGAGGTGCTTAGGACTGCTCCGGTGGCATCCTGGTGTGCAGGGGCCATTGGTCACTAACACTCTTGTGTCCCCGCTGTGCTTTCTCTCACCTGCCCGTTTTCTCTGCTGCTTTGTTGTCTGCTGCCCCGGCCCTGGCCTTTCTCTGGGGGAGAGGGGGATGCTGTGGCAGCACCTGCTCCCACCACCAGGGCCCCTGCAGGCTTCCTCGCTCCTCCCATCCCTTCTAACGCTCTCTCTTCTCCTTCTTTGCTGTCCTGCCGGGGATCTCCAGTGTGTGCGGGGGCTTAAGGACCTCCTGAGGACTGCTACTCTCTGCCTCTCCAGGGGTGGCCTGGGGAGAGCCAGGCACCCGGCACCTCCACCTGCCTAACCTGTGGCCTGTCTGCCACCATCTGTGCCTACAGTGTCTGCCCCCCAGCCTGCCCCACATGTGTGTTCTCCTCTCCCACCCCCCTTTAGGGGGCAGGGGCTGACCTCTTTGCCCCCAGCCCACACTCCGTGCTGGCCAGAGTTTAGAAAGCCATAATGCAGCATTCAGCACAATAATATAATACTAAGCTGAAACTCTCCCTCCCCACTTCCCCTCACTTCCCCTTCCCCAGATTTGTAAGGTGTCAAGACTAGGAATCTTGCCTAATGCCCCCCTCCAAAAAGAAAAAAAAAAAAAGAAGCCATTGCCATAGTCAAGCTGAGCAGGTTTCTTCAGAGCCTCTGGAGTGTTGATGGTTGATGACGCTGCTAAACAAGTTTGGTGACTGTTCTAAGCACAACTGGCTTGACAGTGTTCCCACAGCCCCCTCCATCCCCACCACCTGGAGTAGGTAAGGATGCAGGGAGGGTGTGTGTACCCTTCTCTCCAGGTACTGAAGGACTGAACTAGCTCTGGACTGCCCCGTGTTTTCAGAGGAATTAGAGGAAACTGGGCCAGGCCTAGGACATCAGTTGAGCCCAGGACTGGGGGCTGCTTGTCTGCTGTCCTGTACCTTTTTTAACCAAAATAAAGATTCCCCTCTTCTTGCCATACTCTCGACTGTCTGCTGCCACCTTTACTTTGGGGTCTGGGGATGGGGCCTGTGGTGGGTGTGCAAGAAAACATCTGGCTGACCCTCACTTCCAGCTTTGTTCTAGCTGCTCTGGAGATTTAAAAAAAGAGAGACACACGATGAAGCCAAAAGAGACAAGGGGAGAGTGGCCAGCTTCCTCATCACCCTACCCCTCCAGAACTCCTGGTCTCAGGTCCAAAGATCCCCGAGCCCAGGCTGAGACAGAGGGTTTAACCCCAGTTTGTGACTGTCACACTTTTGAACTGAGCTCCGCCCAGGGTAACAATCTCATGGAACCTACCCTCTCCCCGGCTGCTGCCCCATATCGAGACACACACACAGTGTGCAAGAGCTAGAAAATAATCACAGCTACCATTTACCAAGGGTTTGCCAAGTGTCGGGCCCGTTTTCTCACCTTAACCTATGACAAAGGTGACACCAGCCCTGTTTTACTGAGGCTCAGGGAAGTCACAGGACCTGCTCACGGTCACCTTGCTGGTAAAGCAAGGTCCAGGGTTTGCACTGTTCTCTGCCCTGATCTCTGCCCTGTCTGTCTACCTAAGGAATGGTGAGGGCTGCTCCAGGAGGGTGGGCATCTCAGAGGGAGAAACAAACTTAGGAGAATGGCAGAGTCAGCAGGAAGGAAGCTCAGAAAAGATCTGGGCCAGCCTCTTCAACTCTAATGATGGGGACACTGAGGCCCAGTGGCAGGAAGGGATTTGCCCAAGGCTTTATAAACAGAGCTGGGATGCAGTCCCACACCCTGACTCCATACCATTTTCTTTCTACAAATTCCACATTGTCTCCTAGACTAGATTGGTTTAGGAGATGAGGGCTACTCTGAACAGCAGTGCCTTGAGGAGAAAAAGACAAAACAGCTGAGTCTCTTAAAATGTATCCCCTCCCAAAGGCAGCTATTGTAGTGAGCTCTTGAAGAGCTGGAGAACTAGACTCGTGTTCACAACTCATCAGGGGAAGAAGGTGCCACAGCCGCCTCTTGTCACCTTTTAGTTTGATCATTCCAAGACTGAAAAATGTCCTAGGGAGTTCTTTCTGAATCTAACCAGAGTCTTCCCTGCTGTAGTCAGAGCCCTGTTCTCGGTTCTTGGTGGAAGCAGATAGCAAGTGGTTGCTGTGTCACAACCCTTCAGCTCAGAATTGGTTGTCTATGGGACCGGAGGCCTTGAAGCTGCTAGCAGGATAGAGTGTGTGGAGGGGTGGGGAGGTTAGCAGATGGGATGGGGAAAGCACCATTGAGCTGCAGCCCCAACTTCTGTCCTGCTGACTCAGGTGACTGACTGGAGCTCTGTGCCCTGCCAGGGCCTGCTGCCTCCTGCCCGCCTGGGCTCTGGACTTGGGAAACAGAGGCCTGGAGGCAAAGGGAGGTGCCTGAGACAGGAACTGAGTCAGGATCAACAGGCCAGAGCGGGCAAGAGGTTTCTAGCAACCCATCTCCTAGATTCACCCCTGAGCTCCAGCAGGAGAGGGGCAGGTGTGAAGTGGGCTCCTTTCCCTTGCTCTGAGGCTGTGCTGAGGGCATAGAGCTTTGGCATGAAGCACCACTAGGCCCCCTGGCTTACGTGGTGGCAAAGGAATCTGAAGAAGCTCCCTGGTGCCCTGCCATCTCCAGCTTTCCCCCCAGGACTTGGGAAAGCCCAACTGAATGACTAGTGCAAAGTCCTTTAGGGCCCACGGCCTGCCTAGACCAGAGGAATGTCCTGGAAGGAGAGGGAGGAGGCAGGGCTGAGCACATCTGACCGTTCATTCATCTGGAGAGGGGAGACTGTGGGCAGACCCAGCCTCATTCTCTTCCCTGTGGATGCCAGCTCAGCAACATTTGGTCTTTGACCAAGGCCTGCTTTGCAGCCCTTCCTCATTTCACAGAACCCCGGTCCATGTCAGTGCTTTGTGTGAATAAGTTTATAATAAAGTTGGTTAGTTTGTTCACCTAATAATAGTTACCATAGTTACCATCTACTCTCAAGTGCTTTCCATTAACTCATTTAATCCTCACAAGTCCCATTTTACATTTAGGGAAACTGAGACTCACAGAGATTAAGTAACTTGATCAAGGCTGCAACAGCAAGTAAGAAGTGAACCCAGTCAGTCCAATTCCAAAGATACTAGGCTGTTCTGTCTCTCATACAAAATGATACATATTCACCACTGAAAATTTGGAAAGAATAGGAAAATCAAAAGGAAATAAGTCACTCAGAGTCTCACTAGCTAAAAGTAGCCCCCTCTTTAAGTTGATACTTTAGTGTATTTCTGTCATTTTCCGTGTCAGTGCTCCAATTTGAGCAAAGCCTGTGGGATGTCAAGCCTAAATCCCTTCTACTTCCTTGGAAAACCTAGGCCTGGACATGAGCCTAGACATGTTCCTACTCTTCCGTGTAGCAAAAAGGCAGATCTCATCTTTGGGCTCCCTCCAGGAGGGCAGTGTAGGGGTTCAGACACCAAGAGGCACCAGGGGAGGCCCAGCCCTGCAAAGCAGTCCTAGCTCAAGGATTAGGCTGGCTGAATCCCAGCAAGGGCAGTCCCTCCCAATTCCCACTTGAGCTTTGGCTAGGGGTGGGGCAGATAAGCAGGAACCCACCCTCACAGGCTCAGTGCCAACACCCTTAGGTGAAACGCAGAACTGACTGGAGGGCAGGATCCAGTGAGCAGGGACAGAAGGTTGGCCAGGGAGAAGTTTCCATCTCTGGGGCCTCTGCCAGGGGTCAGAGGTGGGGCAATGGTCAAAGGGAAGGGACAGGGAAACTTCTGAGAGGCAGGCTGGGAAGGAGCACTTGGCTGGCATTGCTGCCCCATAAAACAAAATGGTATGTATCACCAACCACCTCCATTTCCTCAGTCCTGTCTCTCTCCCCACATTGTTGGCGTCCCCCCCTGGGGGACCAACCTGGGCCATGTACCCACATAGCCTGCTTCCCAGCCTCTGACAGAAGAGCGGGCTGAGTCAGGCAGGAAAATGGGACAGCCAAGGAGCTGGGCCCCCACCCCGTGAGCCCTGCTGATACATGACGGCAGGTGGCTTGGAGCGGGCAGGTGGCCTGGCGTGCAGAGGCGGAGAGTAAGTCCTCAAACAAGTGGCAACAGGCCACTGACTTGAAAGGGAAAATTGTGCTGTGATGGGGAAGGTGTCTGACAAACCTACTGGGTGACTAATTACAAAGACTGGACTGGAGCGTCAGTGGCCGCTTGTTAAACACCTCATTAAGTGGCACCTTGAAAGCTGCCACCTCTGCAGTCTGGGAGCTCAAAGGGACTAGGACCCTGAGGGGAGTGAGGGACCGGGGCTTGGGACCCCCTTCAAGGTCTAAAGACAGCCTGGAGCTCACAGATCAGAAGAGTCCTTGATGGGAGAGAACCAAAGAAAGTAGGGTACAGAAGGAAGAGTCATAGAGATGTACTAGCTGTGTGAACTGAAGCAGATGTCACCCCTCTCTGAGTCTCAGTGTTCCCATCCCTACAGTGGGAACAGTACTGCCCACCCTACAGAGGTTTGGTAGGAATTAAATTAGGTCATGGATATGAAATCCTTGGGCAATGGTATAGTCCTGCCTAGACATGAGTTATCTCACCTGAGCCAAGAGGGGAAATGTAGCTGGCAGGATTAGGAACCCCATCCTCCTGCACTGGGCTAAATGGGCACCGCCTGGGTGGAAGTAGCCAGGTGTCTGATGCCATCCTTACCCCCTGGAAGGATCTGATATGAGAAGCCCAGGAGGCTAACAGGAGCACCCGTGCACTGGCAGTCCTGATCAAGAGGGGGCAGCCAGGAGCCCCAAAAGTGCCCATGCAGGTGGGGCCCTCGCCCACATTTCTCCTGCTGACTCTCCTGATGACTCACCCCCAAGTCCCAGCCCTTTTACCTTTAAGGAAGAGCCGGAAAGGGTGTGGGGAGAAGAGCGGGAGGCAGGTCCCAGGCCCTAGGCCCTCCCCCTACCACTCCCCACCCTCCTCTGGGCCAGGCCACCCGGCCAAAAGGCAGGCAGAGAGCAGGAGAGGCGCAGAGCCGAGCCCAGCATTGGTCCCGAGGCAGCTAGTCAGCCCGCCGCCCGTCTGTCTGTCCCCAGAGCCATGGAAAGAGCCAGTCTGATCCAGAAGGCCAAGTTGGCAGAGCAGTCCGAGCGCTATGAGGACATGGCAGCCTTCATGAAGGGTGCCGTGGAAAAGGGCGAGGAGCTGTCCTGTGAAGAGCGCAACCTGCTTTCTGTAGCCTACAAGAACGTGGTGGGGGGCCAGAGGGCCGCCTGGAGGGTTCTGTCCAGTATTGAGCAGAAAAGCAACGAGGAGGGCTCGGAAGAGAAAGGGCCCGAGGTGCGAGAGTACCGGGAGAAGGTGGAGACCGAGCTCCAGGGCGTCTGCAACACCGTGCTGGGCCTGCTGGACACCCACCTCATCAAGGAGGCCGGTGACGCCGAGAGCCGGGTCTTCTACCTGAAGATGAAGGGCGACTACTACCGCTATCTGGCTGAGGTGGCCACGGGGGACGACAAGAAGCGCATCATCGACTCGGCCCGGTCGGCCTACCAGGAGGCCATGGACATCAGCAAGAAGGAGATGCCGCCCACCCACCCCATCCGCCTGGGCCTGGCCCTGAACTTTTCCGTCTTCCACTACGAGATTGCCAACAGCCCCGAGGAGGCCATCTCGCTGGCCAAGACCACCTTCGACGAGGCCATGGCTGACCTGCACACCCTCAGCGAGGACTCCTACAAAGACAGCACCCTCATCATGCAGCTGCTGCGAGACAACCTGACGCTGTGGACGGCCGACAACACTGGGGAAGAGGGTGTCGAGGCTCCACAGGAACCCCAGAGCTGAGCCGCGCCTGCTGCCCACCCTGCCCTGCCCTGCCCTCTCCAGTCCCCCACCCCCGGCAGAGAGGACTCGTGTGGGGTGGGAGGCCCGACCCTTCTCCCTGAATGCCCTGCCCTCAGCTCAGGAAGGCTCCATGGAGAGGGACCAGCAGAGCCGAGGCCACCTGGAGCCACAGCATCCCAGCTGTCGGGTGCTCGTGACCACTGACCACCCCACCTGCCCTGGCCCTCTGCACCTCCTTCCTCTCTGCTCTGCCCATGATCCGGGCCTCTTCCTCCCCCCTCCTGCCTCCCCCTGCCCCTGCTGCCTCTGGATCTTAGGAACTGAGGAGTGGCTGAGAGGGGACTGTGGGGGGAGGCTGGGAATGAGTGTGTGTGTGTGTGACTGTGTGTGTGAGAGCAAGAGCAAGATGGAGAATGCGAGGGAAAGCATGTCTGCTGGGTGTGACCGTTTCCTCTCAATAAAGTTCCCCTGTGACACTCCTCTTGTCTTTTCCACTTATTGGCGGTGGGCTGGGCCTGGGAGTGGTGTATAATCGGCAGAGACCCTGACTTTGGAGTTCTGGTTTAGGGTCCTGACTTCCAAAGGCGCCGGGCTGCTCAGGGACCCACGGGCGGGACTTTGGTGTGTGGGGGCGGAGGCTCGAGATGAGAGGCAGGTGTCCAGCTCTCCGTCAGGGGGGCCCCCAACAAACTCGGCAACGGCGAAGGCGAGGCTCCTCCGCCGGCTGAGGGGAGGTGAGGGATGCCTCAGTGCAGGACGCCAGAGTGCTCCGATCTGAGGGAGCAGGAAGCCAGTGAGGTCTCAGCCTGAGGTCTAAGGACCAGGCCCTTGGGATACGCCGGACGGAGCTGCACCAGCACCTCAGATTTGAAAGCGGGGAATAGTCCCATCAAGTGTACAAATCTGGGCGGGGAAAGGGAGAACGATTTGAAGCAGGGATATGAGGCCGCCATTAAAAGTTCAGTTCTGAGGAGAAGGGGTACAAAATGAAACGAACTGGGGAAAAGGAGGCGTAAAGTTGGTGCGAAGGGCCAAGGAGAGCCGGGACCGGCCCAGGCGGTCACTGCCCGCTGCCTCCCCTCCGCGTGCAACAGGCTGCGGTCCGCGGCCACCTCGCTCCTTCCAACCGTTCACAGCTGGGGGTTGGAGGCGGGGCGGGGCTGGAGGCCGAGGCTGCCCAATCACAGGAGGGAAGTGCTCAGGGGTCCGCCCCCGGGGCTCTACGGGCCAATGGGGAGTGAGCCGCGAAGGCGCACGGCGTGACTTCCTGCCGCCCGCGGGGCACAGCTGCGGCCTGTCTCACAAAGTGACTGAGAAGCCGCGTCGCCTCCCACCCGGCGCTGAGGGGCGGCTCTTTCCCAGTTTCACTCGGACAAGTTGCCACCCGCCCATCCCGAGAGCTTGGCTCCCTCGGAGCAGCGGGATGGGGCAGGGCCGGGCGGAAAGTTCAGTCCCCGCCCTTTGAGTCATCTGCTCAGCCTGCGATGCCTGAGCCCGGCCTGGCAGGCAGAGTCGGCTGAGAAAAGGCCACCAAGACGCCCCCACCACACCCCAGACTCCAGGTAGCCCTGCCCTGGTCGCCAGGTGGCTTGGATTGTGCCCTTGATGGGCTGTGAGACCTTGGATAAGCCATCGTAGTTCCCTCGCCTCAGTTTCCCTTTCTGCATCGTAAGGGCTTGGGATGACAAAGGCGAACACAATAAAAGTGGACAATCTGGGCTCTGGAGTCAGACTTCTTGGGTTTGGATCCCAGCTTGGCTCTTACCCTTACCTTTGAGTTCTCATCTGTAAGGCGGGTATTAAATGACTACTGATGGGGGTGGGGGGAGTTGTTGCTTGGTGGGTATGGTGTGTAAATTTTGGAAAAATTTTTTCAAATTAATAATAATATCATTTAGGTGATGATCATTGCTACAAAATGCACAGATACATCCAATGCAAAAACAGCAACAACAAACTCGAAGTGCCTTCTTCTTAGAGTTGCTGTGAAGTTTAATTAGATAAAGCACAGTAAAATAGCTTAGAGCACATGCTCAACAAATGTTAGTTCTTATTAACCCTTCTAACAGTCTAGGACTCAGCCAGCATTTCTGTGCCAAAAGCAGAATAATCAGTCAGGCCCAGCCCCGAGAAGCAGCTTTACCGCTAAATCTGACTTGTTTTCTCCCTGAGCCATCTGATAATGCTGCCCTGACATCAAGTATTCTTGCCCTCCTCCAGCTGGCAAGATTGGGGGAACTGAGTCAAACTTCATCAGGTTCCCCAGAATCCAAGTCTGGCCACACCCATGGGACTCAAAACTGAAGGGACTACTAATTCTATAGGGGAAGCTGGCAGGACCCCTGTGATGCTTTCTGGGTCCCTCGTTTTCTCCCCTTCTTTCCTGGAGGTTCAAGGTTCCAAGCCAAGCAGAGACTCCGGGCTAGGCTTAGGGCAAGTGACTCCCCCTTAGCTCTGGAGATGACCCGGTTTATCTCACCAGACAGGTCTAGTAACTTTCTCTTAATGGGGTGGGTCCTGGGAAAGGAACTTCTTTCTTCCTCTCCCTCGGCATCTGACTTGTGCCTACTGGCTCCAGACCACTCAGCTGTGGTTACCCTACAGGGAAAGAAATGGGCTCCCCTAAAGTGGTATGTTGGCATGAAGGTAAATTTTAAAGGCAAGTGCTGTGGATTGAAGGGTCATTGAATCAGAGGGTTGTTGGGCTAGATGTGAGTGAGCTTAGGCACCAGCTTCTGACCCTGAGAGTCCCAGATCTTTTGTCTATGACATTAGAAACAACCTTTCTAATGTTTAGATGACAACCTTTCTTACTGTTACCTAGGGTGGGGTCTCAGTGAACATTTCTTTTCATCTTTTCCTGACCTAGATTTGACATTTAAAAATTATCATTCTCATTGCTAATGAGTACAGGGTTTCTTTGAGAAGTGATAAACTGTTCTGGATTTAAAGAGTGGTGATAGTTGTACAGTATGAATATACTAAAAACCACTAAGTTGTACACTATAAAAGGGTGAATTTTATGGTATATGAATTGCATCTCAATTTTTGAAAGTCTCAGATAAGATTTAAAAATTTTGATAAAAAGATCAAAAGCAGATAAGAATGCCCAGTTCCACTGGAAATTTCATGGTGGCCATTCTCTCTTCCCCACTGTCCTCTGCACTTGAGCATGTTCTTTTTTTTTTTTTTTTTTTTTTTTTTTTTTTTTACCATTTACTGAGTTACTTTAATGCTAACAGCCATTTAATTACCACACAGGACAAGAAATAGAACATAGCTAGCCACCCCCCCACGAAGTAACCACCCTCCTGACTTTTATGGTAATGACTTTCTTGCTTTTCTTTGTAATTTTATATCATCTAAATACACACCTGAAAATTATAGTTTGCATTTGCCTGTTTTTGAACTTCATATAAATGTGTATATATTTTGTGTCTGGCCCTTTTCACTTGTTATTATGAAATTTATCTGTATTGTTGAATGTGGCTTTGGTTCATTTACTTTTCATTTCTTACTGTATTCTATGGTCTACAAACCACAACTTGTACATTGTAAGTGGATGGACACAGATTTCTAGTGTTTGCCTATTAAGACTACTGCTGTCGTGAACATCCTAGTGCACTTCACGTGTGGTGCGTGTGCATGCGTTTCAGATTTAGCAGATGATGCTGAGATGCTTTCTAAAGTGTTGGTTGTACCATTTTTCGTTCTTACAACACGTATGAGAATTCCTGTGGTACCAAGTTCTTGCTGACCCTTGGTATTGTCAGTCTTTTAAATTGTAGCCATCCTGTGGATATGTTGTAGGGTGTCCTTATATATAATTTTAATTGCATTTCTTGATGACTAATGGAAGTTGAACAGCTTTTCATGTATTTACGATCATTGGGATCTTCTTTTGTGAAGTGCCTATTCAAATGTTTTGTCCACTTTTCTACTGGATCCCAAGTAGAAAAGATCTTCATATCTCGTAGAATCAAGCTTGATGTTGCTTATTTGTTTTAGAAATATCTTCTTCCAATGTGATTTTACGGTTTTTTTAAAAAATGCAATTTTATTGAGATATATTCACACACCATATAATCCATCCTAAGAATACAATCATTGGCTCACAGTATATCATATAGTTGTACATTCATCACCACTATCAATTTTAAACATTTTCATTACTTAAAAAAAAAATAAAAAGAATACCCAAAACACCCCATACCCCTTATCCTCCCCCTATTATATATATATATATATATTTTTTTTTTTTTTGGTCTTTATTTTATTACTCATCTGCCCATACACAAGATAAAGGGAATGTCAGTCACAAGGTTTTCACAATCAAACGGTCACCCCATAAAAGCTGTATGGTTATACTATCATCATCAAGAATCAAGTCTACTGGATTACAGTTCAACAGTTTCAGATATTTCCTTCTATCCTAATACATTTTTTTTTTTTAATCATCATTTTATTGAGATATATTCACATACCACGCAGTCATACAAAACAAATTGTACTTTCGATTGTTTACAGTACCATTACATAGTTGTACATTCATCACCTAAATCAATCCCTGACACCTTCATTAGCACACACACAAAAATAACAAGAATAATAATTAGAGTGAAAAAGAGCAATTGAAGTAAAAAAAGAGCATGTTCTTTTAATCTTTTTCAAATTTCAAAGCCCACTTTGAGGTCAAAAACTCAAGTAGTCACTTTTTCTCTCCCTTTAACACATACACGGAACTTTGGATATGCTGTTCCAGCAACCCCTCACATTTATTCCTATACGTTTATTCAGTTATGCCTTCATATCTACTTGGTTCTGTCTCTGGGTTTGCCACTATTTCCTGGGTTTCTTATCTCAATTAGGGAGCTCCTTGCGAATGGTGACTTTGTCCCATTCTTCCTCCTTCCTGCAGTGACTGCAGCAAGATTTTGTGTACAGGAGGGTGCTCAGAACTTAAGCTTCACCAGCCTTCCAACACCTGGAAAACAGGTTTGGTGCCGGATCTTCTGTTGTGGAAATGAAGATGCAGCTGGCCCTGGGCTAAAGCAGATTCAAGGAATTCCCTGCCCTTCAGAACTGCCAGATTATCCCCCAGGAAATGGAGGCCAGGGCTTGCAAAGATCTTCTCTTCCCAAGATTTGTTGAGTGGTATGGTGAAATTCTGCAACCTAAAATTCTCCAGAAAATGTATCTACTCTTTTCTCTCTCATATGTAGTTACTTCAGAGAGAAAACTCCAAATTGGCTCTGAAGATCTACAGGAGGAGGTGGCAGATGCCAAGATTGCCTTCTCAGAACTAGCCAGGCATCCTCAGAAGGCCAAGGCATTGAAGTCAGACAGGCCACCACTGTAAACTCCTTCCAGGAAAGTAAGATATCCCCCCCAGCCCCACTACTACCACCATCACACACACACATACACACGCACGTGTTCCATGTCTCCTGCCATCTCCAAAACCCTCCTGATTTTAGATGTTTGCACAAGATGGCTCTTCTGACTAACAGTGCCCGACTCCTGCTGCTTCTTAGAGAACAGAGTGCAGTAATTATATGTAAGAAAGGAATAAGTTTCATTTTCACATAGAGACAGCATGGAATAAGGGAAATGGAGGCAAAACCAGTTTAAACAAGCCCCAGACAAAGAGAAGAGAGAATCTGCCTGATGTAAAAAGACATGAGGTAGTATCAGAGGCGGGAACTCACAACAAAAAAATAAAAATTTGGGGGGGCATTGGCTAATCAGTTCAAAATCTCAATAATGAGCTAGTTGGCTCTCTGGGATTGGCTGTACAAATTAAAATCTCAAAAGATGAATTAGTTAGTGTTCTCGGATAGGCTGTAACCTCTGTAGTACCCAGTCAATGGGGAAACAGGGGAGGGACTTGCGAATTAGGAGTAGGAGATTTAAACATCGCCATTCTCTTCCTCTGGCGCGCCAGCCTTCCGCGTGTTTGGCTGGACGCCCCATCTTGCAAGATCGTAAATAAATTCTTTTCTCCTCCAGAACCGAGAGAGCGTTTATTCCCTTACAGGTACCACTTTATTTCCGACATTATAGCAGCTGGCATGACTACTATATCTCAGACAGTTTCTTACCTTAATCCTTGGAGCCAACAGGTTTTATCTTTGTTTTGCATACGAAGAGACTGAGGCTTAGAGTGGCTAAATAATCTAGTAACCTTGGTTATACAACTACTTACGTGCCCTCGGAGTGGAACAGGGTCTAACTTCAAGGACCGTGATTTTTAAACTACAGCAGTTGTTTTCAAAGTGTATTGAGAGGGTTCCCCAGAATCTGCAATGGGGCGGGGGTGCAGTGCTCAGGTTTCCCCCATTTAACTTTGGCTAAAATAGCCACACACGTCTGTTTTGTATATTGGAATTTCATGAACTAAAAATAAGTTTGAAAAGAACCACATTCTGTTATGCTGCCCTGCTCCTCTCTTTGCTAAGAATCAAGAAAGCCTAGTTCTTACTCCACTCTCAATCTAACTCCACCCCAGGGCCCAGCAGAAAGGAATTGCCTTAAATGAGAAAAGATTGGGTAGTGGACCAATTTATTGGCTCACTCACCAAATATAGGTTTCTTTAACCTGGATCCATCCTTTGTCCCTTTAGATTTTCCACCCTGTTCATAGCGACCCCCTAACCCCCATCCCAATGATAGGGACTCCCACCCCCATCCTTCCTCTGTGTGTGTGTGTGTGTGTGTGTGAGAGAGAGAGAGAGAGAGAGAGAGAGAGAGAGAGAGAGAGGGAGAGAGAGGGAGAGAGAGGGAGATGGGGGGCAGGTTTCTGCAGGGCAGGTCTCCCTCCACTCAGAACTCCCCTAAGCCCCACCTTCCCACTGAGTCAGGAGCCTGGAATGTCTGTGGGGGCAGCAGACAGGTATGTCACCCTGGGGGTGTCAGAGGTTGATTCATCTCTCACCTCCACCCAATCTTCTTACTGCTGTCTGGGAAATTTAACACTTTACTTGTCTCGAGATAATAGAGAACAATCCCACACAAGTATGGGGTCTTCAATCTGTGGCTAGGTACAGCATTTAATGGATCAGATTAAGGTATTTAATTAATTTTTTTTTTTCCAAAGGGAAGGAAGGGAGGGAGGGAGGGAAGGAGGAGGAACACATTTCTTCCTTTGTTCCTCTAGAATGAAACGAACCTGAAATTTCCTTCTCCGATTGTAGAGGGAACTGACTTTTAACTCCAATGTCCCCAATCTCCTTTCTTTGCTGATTCTATGTTCTTCAATGCAATGTGGAGGCTACAGAATTAATATAAAGGAAGAGCTTAGAGGCGACAGTCAGTGTGAAGGAGGGCATGAGGGGATATTTCTTGAAACTCTATTTGCACAGCAAGCACGCTGTTGCAGATTGTATGCTTATTTGGGGTGACTTTGAAGGGGTCTCTCATCTCCCTCCTCTGCCCAGTGTTTTGGAATGGGGGGAGAAAATAAAACCTTGCTATGTATTCTAGTCCAGAGTATTTTACCAATAGTCAAGTCTTTTTTCACCTCAGTTGGGTCCCAGATCCCCAGCCCAAGCCCTCCCTGCCCCTCAATCTTAGTCTTCCTGAATACCTGGGCTCCTGGGGCCATCTGATGTTTCCTCCCTGGCTAGAAGAGCACGAATTTGAGGCATCACCCCTTTCTAAAGGGGAGAGGAAGAGGAGGTGGGCAGACCAGACCAGGCTGAGTGAAGGCTCAACAGCCAGGGGCAAGAGAAGAGACGGGGGAAAGAGGGAGCTGCTCAGCTTGCTAGAGAATTTCCTCCAGGACTATGGAGTAGCTGGGCCTCCCTCCTGCTTTCAAATCAGGGTGGGCCTTGGTATTGCTGGGATGGACCTAAAGCCACTTCCTTTCCCAGGAGCATTAAGAAGGGCATTGCTAACATCTACCTTCCTTTTCTCCTCCCCAGAGACCCTATTGAGATCAGGCTTCCTGTTCTCAGCCAACTGTGGTTGAGCATGTTGCTAATTCAGAAACAGCTGGGAGCAGAATGAGTGCATTACCCTCACACCTGAGCCTCTGTCTGGGTTGGAAGCCTTTCCAATTACCCATGGCCTCTTATAAGGTAGGGATGCTGTGCCAGTTTGGATGTATTATGTCCCCCAAAATGCCATGTTCTTTGATGCAATCTTGTGGGGTAGATGTATTAGTGTTGATTAGATTGGAATTCTTTGATTGTTTCTATGGAGATGTGACTCAATCAACTGTGAGTGAAATGTTTGATTGGATGGTTTCCATGGAGGTGTTGCCCCGCCCATTCAGGGTGTGTTGGTTGGATCACTGGAGTCGTATAGAGGATTTCACGGAAGGAGGGAACTTGGAGCAGCTGTGAGTGACATTTTGGAGAGCAACTGAGAGTGAGGAAGAGGAGCTGCAGCTAAGACAGGACAAAAAGCCCCAAGAGCAACATTTTGGAGAACATCATTTTGAAATGCAACCTGGGAGTAAGCGGATGCCAGCCACGTGCCTTCCCAGCTAACAGAGGTTTTCTGGACGCCAATGGCCATCATTCAGTGAAGGTACCTGATTGCTGATGCCTTACCTTGGAAACTTTACGGCCTTAAGACTGTAACTTTGTAACCAAATAAATCTCCTTTATAAAAGCCAATCCATTTCGTGGTATTTTGCAAATGGCAGCATTAGCAAACTGGAACAGATGCTGTCTCCCAACTAACTGTTCAGAGTCTCCAAATCAGAGCCATGAAATGCCTATATCCTAATGCAGAGGTTAGCAGAGATAACCAATAAGGTCCACTCTAAGGCACTCAGAGCCATTTCGGTTTCCTCTCTCCAGAAGTTGTTTAAAACTGCCAAGTAAGTCTGGGGGAGAGTAAGCACCTTCATACACTGTTGGGGACAATATAAAGTAGCACTTTTCTGGAAAGCTCTTTCACAACATGAATCTATAACCTGGAAAATGTCAGTTATTTCAGTCCTAGGACTTTATCATAAAGAAAAAATCAGAGACTCACACAAAGATTGGGTACAAAGATGGTAATCACAGAGGGAAACAATGTCTTGGCCATGCCGCAGAATATACCACAGAATAAACTTGAGAAGGTCTTTGTATTTTTAATTACTTGGAATAATGTTAACTGAAAAAAGCAAGTCACAATTATGAAATATACCACTTATATATCTCTCCCTTTGTATGTACTGAAAAATAAGACTGAAAGAAAATACACAAAATATACTGATACATTTAAATAAAAAGTTTATTATAAAAATCTAATGATTATTTCTGTGTTACAGAGTTATGGGTGACATTTTTTTCCTTTTCATTTAATAAGTTTTATTTTTCTATTTTTATCAGGCAAGGAAAAAAAAACCTCAAGAATGGCTATCATGTGCCAACCATATTGGAAGAGGGTTTCTCTCAGCCTACATGTTTCAACCTGAGCAGGCCTCACCTGGAACCCAGACGTCTCGTCTCTCCCTTTCTGCATTGTGCTGTCCGCTCCCCATTTTGTTGTTGGTGTGTGCACAGAATAGAAATTCACTTTGGTATCAGTGGGGAGGTGGATGAAAGCTACATTTACTAGGGAATAAAACACACTTGCTGTCATGACAAGGCCTGGAAATAAAGGTTTGGATTATTTCCATCCTTCTCCATTCCATGACTGTGGAGATAAATGCTGAGGGCGCTTGGATATGAGGCCATAAAGCTCTAAGTGACGCTTTTCAGCCCCCACGCCTCAACTGCTTTGGTGAGACCTGGGGCCTCCGCGATGGGGTCATCATCAAAACCCATGACCACAGCTATTGGTCCTGTTTTAAAAATACAGAACCCACCCTCACACCCTAGCTGATGAAGGATTTGTCCAGTAGCCTGGGCGTCAGGATTCTTCAGCTCTAGGCCCCATAGGTGACTCACAGCCCCAGGCTGTGCCTCCTGGCCTCAGTTTCCTGGTCTTCTCTGTTGATTGATACTCCCCACCTACTGTGTAGGGTGTTAAAATGGGTGAGGTGCTTTGAACTCCTCAGATGAAAGAGACTGGGGAGGCAGCACCCACTTATTATCCCTCATACAACCAGGCGTGGAAGCTGAGGTCAGCTGCTTTCATACTATTCCAGCTATAGAAGCCTCCTCAGAGCCCGTCGCTCTTCTGTCTTCTGCTCTGGCTGCCAAAGATGGAAATACGAAGTTCAGAGTCACCCCCATCTCAATATTACTTCAGAAGCGATGTTGCTAAACTGAATTCTCCAACTGCCCAAACCACCAGTGACCTACCTTCTTCGATTTATGATTCATTAATGCTTTACAAGTACCTAGATTCTTTCACCTGGTTGGCTAAAAATCCTGTGGGATATCAAATTAGGGACTAGCAATTAAGAAGTCAGCAAAGTGGGCTAGAATAAAGCCAGGCTGACAGAAGTTCAAACTCATTTTTCTGTTTCCTGACCATAAAATGAGGCTTAGTAATATTCCCCATTTTGTCTATCTCTAGGGGTTGCAGTAAGAATCACATGAGGGCCATGTGTGTGGAAGCACTTTGTAAACTGCCAAGCCCTTCACATGCGTTAACAGGCCTGAATATCTGCAAAGAAAACTGGCACAAGAGCCTTCCCTGGGCCATCTGTCACCTTCTGCCGCCAGGCTACACTGCAAACATGAGCCTGGGCTGCCACCTATTGGTTGAAAGTATGAACTGCACTTAACCCAGTGCAAGAAGTGCAAAGGAAACACCAGTTATCTCCCAACTTTGAGCCATCTAACAATTTTTGCTACACCCTCAAAACTGTCATATTATATACTTACTATTTTATTTCAAATGACTCACTTTATATTACTCCTTTCAGTTTTTTAAATTATGAAATTTTTATTGTGGTAAAATATATGTAACAAAATGTTGCTTTAACTTTTTTTGCTTTAACTATTCTTAAGTGTACAATTTAGTAGCATTAATCACATTCACAATGTACAATAATTTCATTTTTAACGTAAACTTTTAATCACTAAAATGGAAAAATCGTAAAAATTGCCAAAAATAGAATAAAACTGTAAAATAAATACAATGAAAATAAAATGTTACTAAGGTCTGGCGAGAAAGTGTTGCCCTGAAGGCTCAAGCCTGGCTCTTTGTTAAAACTGGAGATTTAACAAAAGCACTTGATTGAAAACCGACTGTCCATCTTCTAGTATGATCCTGTACTTCAGGGGAAACAGTGCCCTATATGAAGAACTAGGACTCTTCCAAGGGAAGGTGACATTCCCTTGTTCTGCCCCAACTCCCTGGGCCTGGATGATTGAAGAGTTTGGAAGCCACAAAAAGTAGAAAATGAGCTATTGTACGGTGGGAGCACATTCCATCAGCGCCTGAGTGGGGCCAGTGCTTGATGTGCCTGTGGGCAGGGCTCACAGCTCATGAGCAGTGGTGCTCTGCTTGGGGCCATTGGCTGGCTTTTTTGGTCAGCAGTCCTTTGCAGAGCTGAGTGTTCCCTTGACAGCCTCCCAATACTGGCTGGGAGGATTTGCTCCTGGCTGGTCTGTCTGCTGCCCCCTAAGAGTCGCCACTCTCCCTAGGGCTGTGGTCCTGCCCTCCAGGGCCCAGCTTTTTGCTATAGCTGCATGGTTTCCTGCTCCACTGACTGGTCCGAGGGTTCCAGATACTTCTCCTGGATGCCCAGCGTGCTGAGGGAGGGTGTGTCAAGGCAGATAGCAAAGGCAGAGGATGGGGAACTGCTCTGGGCAGGATGTGACCTCCATGGATGCCCACCCCTCATCCATGTCTGGCAGATTCCTCCCATATCCCTCCCTTCCTGATAATTACATCTTCAGGCCACAGCTGAAGGTGCCAACTAGGCCGAAGAAGCCCCCCAAAGCAGCCAGATCTAGATGCTTCTATATTTGCCTCCTGCCTACATTGCTGAGGATCAAAGGACCAGAAAGTGCCAACCCTATAGCTTTGTGTCATGGAACATGTCCTGGAACCAGACTGCAGGGGCTCAAAACATGATTTTGTCACTTCCTTTTTTCTCATCTGTAAAATATCTCTTAAAAGAGTTTTTGTGAGGATTACATGACACAATGAATATGAAGTGCCTAGCATGACATCTGATACTCAATAAAGTTTGTGACTTCACTTTTTCTGCCCAGGGAGAGAACTTACAGGAGCTCCAAAAAAGTAACAAATTTCTGCCTGGGCTGTTGGGTGCCTTCTATCTATCTCTGGGACAGCAGGAAAATGGGGCAGGAAGGACAAAAACCAGACTCATAAAGGAAAAGCTCGTGATCTTGCTGATGGCGCTGATGAGCCTGGCTGGCTTGAGATCTAGTTTGGGGTCTGACTAGGAGACAGGGGTTGGTCAAGTAATGCAATTTAGGACACCATGGCTATTCTACCAGATGACCCCAGTGTCAAAAATTGGGATTCTACAACCAGGGAGATCCAGCCTTCAATGGCTCCTCCAACATATCCTGTGAGAGGGATGTCAGGCCTGCCCCCTGGCCTCCTCTCAGAGCCCAAATTCCCTCATCTATAAAAGAGACTGGATGAGGATTAAATGAGACCCTATAGGTGAAGGACTTAGCCCACCAAATGATGTTCTGGTTCCCTAGACCTTTCTTTACCATCCCTTATGAACCCATCAATCAAAATCCATCTCACTCCTCTGCAAACTGACTCTCTCTGGAACTTGTGCCACCTCCTTCACTTCTCTGGAGCTACTGCCTTGTTCCTATGCAAGTCAGTCCTAAGGATCACTCAGGATCAGTGGAATCCATCTTGGTTGACTTGGGAGTCCCTTCACTTCTAATAACCTGAAAACTGTCCTTGTTTCTGACCTGAAGCCCACATTCCTGAGCAGGGCACATGAAGCCCAGCATTCTACCTGACCACCTGTCTGACCCTATCACTGCTCCCCAGCCAGAAACCCTGCCCTGTCAAGCCATGCTATTCCATGTGAAACCCCCAAACACATCTCATTCTTGAACTCCCACACCTTTGCATAAACTGTTCCCTCCTTCTTGAATTCCCTTTCCCTGGCTAATCCTCACTTTGAGATGATGCAACTCAAATGGTACCATCTCCATGAAGATTTCCTTACCCCGCACCCTCATCCCCAGCAGAGCTGACCATTCCCTTCTTTGTACCAATGCCTATCTTAAATACAGAATGAAGTTGAACCTTAAAGGGGTAAGGTGGGAGGTAGGGTCTAAAATCACAAATGTTTGTGGTTAAAATTATCCTTGAAAATTCCTTAAATCACACATTAACTATAGTATATATGGTTTTGTGAACAGAATTCTGTATAATATTATGAATACACAAAGTAATGTACAGTATGCAAAATATAATCACAGCATTATTTAAATTGCTGACCCCCACTTTTTTGCTGCGCATATGCTGTTGAATTTGCCAATATTAACTGCATCTGTGAGACAGCTCCTTGGCACCTTCATCAGGCACTGCACACTCTAATGCTATCATTTGTAACTTGTCTATCCTCTGATGATTGGTTGGAATTTTCTTCCCTCCGTGCTCATAGACTCGGGAGCTTCCCTGTCTCCAGCATTTGGTGTTCAGATGCCAAATTGCTTTGAGACCATCAGCCTAGAAGACCTAGACTTCCTGTCCTGCCTCACACATGGCCTCGGTGGCCTGAGATACCCACCCATGCCCTTGGCTCCAACCCGACTGGTCACTAACCCAGCTCCAGTTCTGAACATCTAACTGCTCTGGATATCTCTGGATGTCCCACAGCCTGCTCAAACACAGCACCCCGTGCTACCTACTCCACTCCTTTCCACCCCCATGATAAACATGCCCCTCCTCTTCCTTTTCTTGCCTCAGTGACTAGCACAACCACCCATCCCACTGTCTAAGCCAGAAACCTAGTAGTCTAAATTCTGCTCCTCCTCTGTCTATCCCACAATCATCCAGTCACTAACTCATATAGTTTATCCCCTTCATAGTTTTCTAGTCCACACACTTTTTTTCTATTCTCACTGCAAGTGTTTCGACCCCTCTATCTAAAAAAAAATGCAAAAATCCTGGTGCTCACAATCACAGCCTTTAAATGCATTTTCCATACTCAGAGAGGTTGTTCCTAAAATTTACAACTGATCGTATCATGCCCTGTTCAAAAACACTATGGTGCCCACCCACAAGCTAAAGTCCACCAACTCCTTAGAGGGGCACTCAAGCTCTACATAGCCAGCCCTGACTCCCTCCCCTGCACACCCGCATATCCCTGTCCCCTTTACATGCAATACACCAGGCCAAGTGAACCCTCTACATTCCACCCAAATGCCCAATGGCCTCTCATTTCTGGCTCTGTATTTGTTGTTCCTTCTGATCAATTTCCAACATCACACTCAGATTTAATGAACAATGAAGCCTTCTGAAGGCCAAGCCTTTAAACAATGAATGTCACTGAATGACTGGGGTCACCTCTGAGCCCCAGGCCTCATCCTCTTGGCCGTAACCAGGAAAAGGGTGATACTATACAGCAAGGATACGAAGAGAAATGGAAGTCAGCTCCCATTGCGGCAGACATCATAGCCTCCAGGCTTCGCTGCTCTTGGACCCCGAAGCAGTAGCCATTAGCTTTATCCACAGCCTTCAAGACTCGCTGGATGCTCTCCTTATCCTGGGCAGGGAGGACAGAAACAGCTCCGTGAGTTTTAATAGAGGTGTGAGGAACTTAGCTTATACCAAACTGCTTACAGTCTCCAAAAAAACTCTTCCATATTGCCTCATGAGGCATTTGTACACACAGCTTCCCTAGCCTGGAGTACCCGTACACCCTCCCATCTTCCCTGATGACCAACCCAACTGATCAAAACAGATAAGCTCCTCTTAGGCATGCCCACAGTCCCCAGGGTCTTATAAGTGCCTGTTAAGTGCCTGTTAACTCATCTGCCTCTCTACTCGACTGTGTACCTTGAGGTTAGGGACCCATTTATTGAGGCATCTTCAGTGCCTGGCATAGTACTTAGCTAATGGTAGATACTCAATAAATATGAGTGTAATTAACTTGGCTATCAGTGTTTCATCACTTATCTAACAGTGACAAGAACAGTCCATTTCTTGGACTGGTGGCATAGGTCCTGTGGTCCTGGACTGGGGATGAGGAACCCAGGGATAGGAGCTGAGCCCTGGTCATGGCCCCAGAGTCTGTCAGTTTGTTAAAAGATCATTTGTGACCAAGATGGCAGAATGAGATGCTCCAGAGTTCTGTCCCCAGACAAAATCTCCAAATCACTAGCAAAAACTGGCAGAACCATCTTTCTCAGAGTTCCAAAAAAAACAGTTAAAGGGTTATAGTCACTGGGCAAGCATCAAATCAAGAAAAGGACAACTTAAAAACAGTAGCAAACCTTTCCTTTTGGTGCTTCCTAGCTGTTATGTTTTTTTTTTTCCTCTCTCTCTTTCCTTTTCTTTCTCTTTTGTCTCTCTGCCTTCTGTGACTCTTCCTCCTTAACTGTGGAAGAAATGGAGATGTCCTTATATAGATAGTGGTGATGGTGGTGAATACGTAAATACGTGACTATACAGGGAACCATCGATTGTTTACTTAGGACGGAATGTATGGTGTGTGAACAAAACCGTCTTAACAAAAATGGGTTGATGAAGAAACCTTGAGGACACTATATTGAGTGAAATAAGACAGACACATAAGGACAAATATTGCAGGGTCTCACTGATATGAACTAATTATTATATGTAAACTCATAGACATGAAATATAAGTTATCAGGATATAGAATGAGACTAAAGAATGGGGAGCAGTTGCTTATTATGAGCAGAATGTTCAACTATGGTGAACTTAAGTGTTTGGAAATGGACAGAGGTGATGGTAGCACATTGTGAGAATAACTAACAGTACTGAATGGTGTGTGAATGTGGTGGAAAGGGGAAGCTCAGAGTCATGTATGTCACCAGAAGGAAAGTTGCAGGTTAAAAGATGGGAATGTATAAAACAGTGAATCTTGTGGTGGACAATGTCTGTGATTAACTGTACAAATATTAGAAATCTTTCTCATGAACTAGAACAAATGTATGACACTATAACTAGAAGTTAATAAGAGAGGGGTATATAGGAAAAAATATACCTATTGCAAACTATATACTACAGTGAGTAGATTTTAACGTTCTTTCATCAACAGTAACAAATGTACTATACCAATACTATGAATTAATAATGGAGCGGGGGTGGTTAGGGGTATGGGAGGATTTGCATTTCCTTCCTTTGTCTCTATTTCTTTTCTGGAGTAATGAAAATGTTCTAAAAATTGAATAAAAAAATTGTGGTGATGGATGCACAACTGAAAAAAACAAAACAAAAGAAAACAAAACAGTAGCAAACACAAAACAAGTCTCAATTAACTTAAAAAGACTGAAATCATAAAAAGCATCTGTGGTGGTTTGGAGCTATGTACCCCAGAAAAACATGTTCTTAAACTTAATCTGTTTCTGTGAGTGTGAACCCCATTGTAAGTAGGACCTTTTGATGAGTCTTAATCCTACTACTGGAGTCCTTTATAAGCAGAATGAAATCCAGACAGACAGAGAGAGAAAGCCACGGGAAGCAAGAAGATGAAGGTTAACAGAACCAGGAAGAAGAAAGGAGAGGCCAGGAGAGGCCGCCATGTGCACTGCCATGTGACAGAGGAGCCCAGGACCAAGGAAGACAAGCAGCCAGCCTCAGAACGCTCTTCTTTGGGAAGAAAGCATTGCCCTGATGATGCCCTGATTTGGACTTTTTCTTAGCTGCAAAATGGTGAGCTAATAAATTTCCATTGTTAAAGCCAACCCATTGCATGATATTGGCTTGAGCAGCTAAGGAATCTAAAACAGTATTTTCTCCAACTACAATGGAATGAAGCTAGAAATCAGTAACAGAGGAAGAACCGGAAAATCAACAAACGTGAAAATTAAACAATATACACTTAATAACCAATGGGTCAAAGAAGAAATCACAAGGAAAATTAGGAAATATCTGGAGATGAAGGAAAATGAAAATGCAACATATCGAAACTTATGGGACGCAGCAAAGGCAGTGATAAGCGGGAAATTTATAGCTCTAACGCTTACATTAAAAAAGAAGAAAGATCTCACATCAGTAACCGAACTTCACACCTGAAGAAACCAGAAAAAGAAGAGCAAACTAAACCCAAATCAAGCAGAAGGAAAGAAATAAAAGATTAGAGTGGAGATAAATTAAACAGAAAACAGAAAAACAATAGACAGAATCAATGAAACCAAAAGTTGGTTCTTTGAAAAGATAAATAAAATTGATAAACCTTTAACTAGACTTCCAAAAAAAGAGAGATGATTCAAATAGCTAAAATCACAAATGAAAAGGGGAACATTCCTACCAATCCCACAGCAATAAAAAGGATCATAAGAACATACTAGGAACAATTGTTTGCCAACAAATGAGATAACCCTGAGGAAATGGACAATTTCTAGAAACATGTAAATTACCTAAACTGACTCAAGAAGAAATAGAAGATCTCAGAAGACCAATGACAAAAAGAGACTGTTAATAACCAAAAGCCTCCCAAGAAAAAAAAGGTCAAGAACCAGATGGCTTCACTGACAACTTTACCAACATACAAAGAATTAACACCAATCCTGCTCATACTCTTCCAAAATACTAAGGGGAGGGAACACTTCCCAATTCATTTTATCAGGCCAGCATCACCTGATAGGAAAGCCAGATAAAGATATTATAAGAAAAGAAAATTACAAACCATTATCCCTCAGGACTATAGAAGCAAAAATCCTCAACAATATACTAGCAAACCAAATCTAAAATCACATTAAAAGGATTATATACCATGACTAAGTGGGATTTATCCCAGGTATGCAAGGGTAGTTGTTCAACATGAGAAAATCAATCTATATAATAGAATGAAGGAAAAAAAACTAAATGATCATATCAAGAGACAAAGAAAAGGCACTTGACAAAGTCCAGCACCTCTTCTTCATAAAGACACTCAGATAACTTGGAATAGAAGGAAAACTCCTCAGCTTGATAAAGGTCATATATAAAAAACCCATAGCTAACATCAGACTCCATGGTAAAAGACTGAAAACTTTCTTCTTAACATCAGGAACAAGACAAGGATGCTCACCTTCACTATGCTACATTGCACTGGAAGTGCTAGCTAGAACAATTAAGCAAGAGAAAGAAATAAAAGGTGTGGTAGTTTGGAGCTGTTATGTATCCCAGAAAAGGCCATGTTCCCCTAATCCATTCCTGCCGGTGCAGACCTACTGTGGGTGGGACCTTTTGATTAGGTTGTTTCAACTGAGATGTGACCCAGCCCATTCTAGGTGGGTCTTAATCCTTTACTGGAGTCCTTTGTGAAAGGATAAAAGGCAGATACACTTGGAGAGAGCTTAGCTTAGAGAGAGAGAGAAATGCCCCAGACATGCTAAGAGGGAACCCACAAACAGAGAGAAAGCCACTGGCATCAGAAGCTGAAAGCAACAACCCAGGAGCAAAGGACCAGCCACGTGCCTTGCTATCTGACGGAGGAACCCCAGATGCCAGCAGCCTTTCTTCAGAGAAGGCATCCTCTTGTTGATGCCTTAATTTGGACATTTTCACAGCCTTAGACTGTAACTTGAAACTTAATAAATCCCCATTGTTAAAAGCCAACCCATTTCTAGTATATTGCATTTCAGTAGCTTGAGCAAACTGAAACAAAAGGTATCTGTTCCAATTTGCTAATGCTGCCTTTTTGCAAAACACCAGAAATGGATTGGCTTTTATGAAGAGGTTTTATTTGGTTACAAAGTTACACTCTTAAGGCCATAAGGTGTCCAAGGTAAGGCCTCAACAATAGGGTACCTTCACTGAAGGATGGCCATTGGCATTTGGAAAATCTCTGTTAGCTGGGAAGGCATGTGGCTGGCGTCTGCTTGCTCCCAGGTGGAATCATACAGTATCTGTCCCTTTGTACAATATCTGATTTATTTCACTCAGAGTGATGTCTTCAAGGTTAATCCATGTAGTAGGATGAACCAGAACTTCATTCTATTTTAGGGCTGAATATCAGTCCATTGTGTGGATGTACCACTTTTTGTTTATCCATACATCTGCTGGTGGACCTTTGGCTTGCTTCCACTATTTGGCTATTGTAAGTACCGCTACTACGAACAATGGTGTACAAATACATCTGAGTTCCCGCTTTCAAGTCTTTTGGGTATATATCTTTAAGTGGGATTGCTGGGTTACACAGTAGTTCTATGTTTAACTTTCTGAGGGATTGCCAAACTGATTTCCACAAACAGCTGCACCATTTTACATCCCCACCAACAATGTATTAAGGTCCAATTTTTCTGCATCATTGTCAGCACTTGTTATTTGATGTTTTAAAAAATATAAGAGCCATTTTATGGCTAATTGATTTTGTGTGTATGTGTGTGTTAACTTGTATGCAACCTAAATTTTCCTTTTTTTCCAACTGACCTTTTTTAAACTTTTCCTTTTGAAATAATTTCAAGCTGATAGGACAGTTGCAAAAATAATACAACCTCCTTCTAGAGAACTCTAACATACCCCACACCCCACTCCCCAGATACCCAGATCCACCAATTTTAACATTTTGCCACCTCTGCCCTTCCTTCCCTCCCCCCACATCTATCTAATGAACATTTCAGAGACAGTTGCACACATCATATTCCTTGAACACCTAATACTTTCATGTACATTTCCTACGAACATGGATGTTCACTTACATAATTACCCTAAGTGCAGTTACCAAGTTCAAGAAATTTAAGGTTTTATAAAGCTTATATTCTACATCCCAATTTTTTCTTATGTCCCAATAATGCTCTTTGAGCCTTTTCTCCTCCATTCTCATATCCCATCCAGAATCATGTATTGCATTACACTGTCATTCTCTCTTTAGTATACCTTTCTTTTGTGTGTGTGTGTGTGTGGAAACGTATATATATGGCATAAACCTTCCCATCCCAACCCCTCTCAAGCACTCCATTCAACATGATTAATCACATTTGCAATGCTGCAGTTCCCTCATCACCATCTATTACTGAAATCCTGCCCACCATAGCCTCTGGTTCTGAAACCAAAGGAACCCAACCATAGTCAGACACAGGACAAAGACCTGGGACTGATGGCTTGCTGAGGTCCCAGTCACTGTCAGAGCGTAAAGCCAGGAAGAGGCCTCCTGGTCTCCAATACCTGGATGTTGAGAGGGATGAAGGAGACCAGGCTGTAGTCTTCAATGAGCTGCACCAGTTTCTCATTGAGCTGGCGGAAGTGGCAGAAGAAAGGGTCGGAAGCTAGGTGGTCCAGAAGGTAGGAGAGGTCCAGGACTTCTGTGTAGTAGTCCAGGTTGAAGGCTAAGGAGAAAGATCGGTGTTCAGGAGCAGTTAGCCTCAGGCCAAAGACCTGAGGACAGGGACCTACTTTCTTTCTTTGCCTTCATTCACTCACTCATTCAACAAATATTTGTTGAGGTAGTGAAAAGAGGTGAATAAGAAGAGAATACTTGTTTCTACCGACTGGCTCTGCTCTTTACTAGCTATATGGGCAGGTATCCATCTCAGTGGTGGTACAGCACCTGGTACAGAGAAGTACTTATCAATGGCAGTAAAGGGTGATAACAAACATGCCATGCTTGGTGCTGGAACTAAAGTGGTGAACACGGTCCCCTCCTCAAGGAGCTCACAGCCAAACAGTACCCCCAGGCCTGGCACATATATTGTAAGAACTTCATACATCCTGGTCAAATAGAATGAATGCTAAATTTAGCATCCAGGATGGTCTCTTGGGTAAATTACTTCCTTTTTTGGACTCGTTCCTTCCTAATATAAAATGAGGAAAAAAAGAAATATATATATATATAAAAAGAAGAGACCAGATTAAAAGATTCTGAGGTCTTAGATACAGTTCGATGAATATAAACTTCCCACCAGAAGAAAGAAAGTGGGCTCCCTCCCCTGGCACTGTCCATTTCTGCTCAGAACACACAAGCATTTAGGCTGTTTGGTAGATCTGTCCCAAAGTGAGGTGGGGGAATAAGGCTGTTAGAGGTCACTCAACTCATTCCTTGTGCTCTACCTCCAAGCTCAGCAAGCAACTGGCTGATTAGAAATTGAGAAAGGTTTGAGAATGACGGATGTCCTGGGCATCCCAACAAAAATTTCCTAGATTTCCTGAAAGGTACATTTTTTACTAAGAAATAACAAAACAGAGCCAGATACACTTGGATTTGGATTGCATCTCAGCTAACTTACTAGTTATGTGGATGACTTTGGGCAGTTCATGTAATCTCTCTGGGCCTCAGTTTCTTTATCTGGTTAGCAAGTCAGTCTTTTGTGAAGGTGACTAGCAAGAGTCAGAGCTTCGATCACCATATAGCCATCTGGGTTAGAGGCTGTGAGGCGGGGAGGGACTTGGGAGGACTGCAAATTTGGGAACAGATAAAATGGGGTTTCTGGGCTTGCCAAGAGATGGACTAAGATGCTCCGCTACAGTGGTCCTTCCACAGCATGACATGCCTCCATGTCCTGTCAGCCAGCTGGCCTCCTTGGACAAGGACCCTGACTTGTTATTTTCCCAACAACCTCCCTCCCTGCTCATGCTTGGCCATTTTAGTTGCTCTTCGCTAGGTTCCCTTGTGGCTGGAGATACTAGCTAGGGTACTAATGCCCCCAGCTCAGGAGACCACTAATTTAGCAGGAAAAATATATACCATCTGTTGGGCCCCTAGGCAACTGCCCTGCCTTGTAACAGCCAGCATTTCCCTTAGTCATCCCTTCTTTGACAAATGGCAGCCACATCTGTCCAATGATTTGGTCAGAAACCTAAGAGTCATCCTTAATTCCTCTGTCTCCTTTACCCATCATATCCAATGCCCAGGAAATCTTGTCAGTCCTACTTCTTGTGTAAGTTTTGAATCCATCCACTTCTCTCCCTGCCCACTGCCAATGCCTGAGCTGTTGCAAAAACCTCCTAACTGATCTCTGCTTTCACTATTGCCCCTTTTAATCCATTCTTCACAAAGCAGCCAAAATGATCTTATCAGATCATGCCACTCCCTTGCTTAATACTCATCAGTGGCTTTCCTCTGCGCTTAAACAATACAGGGTCTGGCCTCTACCTCTCTGACCCTCATTTCCTACCATTTCTTGACCACTATCTCAGCTAATCTGGACTCTTCCCACTCCCCCTTTTCCTTGAACACAAAAAGCTCTTTTCTGCCTAAGTGCCTTTACCCCTACTAGTCCTTGGCTGGCTCCTTCCTATCATTCAGGTCTCACCTCAGATGTCACTGCCTTAAAGAGGAGTCCCCTCACACCCAGCCACTCACTGTCACATCACCTTGTTTTAATTCTGTCATAATATCACCACCTCTAGCACAAAATAAATGGGTAAGAGTCAGGACCTGCCTGTGGACACTATCATCAAGCTTCCTGGAGGCAGCTGCCTTTGGCCAAAATCTCTGCTTTACTCCTAGCCAGCTGCTGCTCTGCTCCTTGCCTGACAGGCTTAGGAGCCCTTACCCAGCTTCCCATAGTGCTCGATGAGGTCCATCTTGGAAAGGAGGTTGACGTGGGGCAGCTCCACATGCAGCATGGTAGCCAGGGAGGTACACAGTACTGAAATGAACTTGGCTGGGTCTGTACAGTAGTGAGAATCCACCAAGTGGACAGCAGTCAGCTGGGAGAGAAACAAACAAAATGAGGGTGGCCGGGGGAGGTCAGGAATATCAGGAACTATGTTGTCCCATCAGATACAGGGTTCATGAGGACAGGGGGCAAATCTTCCCCATTAGTCTCCTCCGGCATCTGTTTCATGCTAATACCCACCCTAGCCTTCCCAGGGGATAGAGGACATTTTTTCCTTACAAGATGTCTACCACTGAGCCTCCCAGGGGGCCACTGGTTCACTTCCCACTGCATCTGACTCCATTCTTTGCACTTATTTGCCCACCAACTCACAACGACAATCACCATGCCACTTTCCACATAACCCCCTTCCATACTTTTAATAATTCCGGGTTGGGTGCTAACACACTCATTTTACAAATGAGAAAACTGAGCCTCAGAGAGATGAACTGACTTACCCAGGACTACATAGCCAGTCACTGACAGAGCCAGAATACTAACTTACACACGTTTTACTCCAAAGTGACTCGGCCCCTACCTCACTGTGTGACATGGGGACGTGACACCTGCTCTCCTCCCTAAACCTGAGTTCCTCCATCTGCACAATGGGTCTGCCGGAAACAAGACGCACCCTGAGGTCCCACTGCGCCATCTGGGAGAAGATGCTGCGCAGGGCGCCGTGGTGCGTGCAGAGTTCCACCTGGCCAGGGCAATCGAAGAGGAAGTAGTGGCCACGGAGGGGATCGAGCTTGGCACGCAGCCAGTCCAGGTTGGCCTCTAGGTATTCCATGCAGTAGAGCAAGCCGCCGTTGGGCCCCAGCCGCAGCGCGTCCATCACGTCTGCCAGCCCCACCAGCTCGCCCACATCCACCGCGCACTCGTACGGCAGCCCCTCATTGGCCGGGTCCAGGTTCACCACGGCCACGCGCCGGCCCAGCGCGCGCAGGAACTCACTCATGCCCAGACAGTACGTGGTCTTCCCAGATCCCGGCGGACCGATCACCGCCTGCCCGAAGGCCGTGGTCTGGGCGGCCCCCGCCATGGATGGAACGCAACCCCGCGAAGAGCCGAGAAACTCAGCGGGAAAACCCGACCGAAAACAGACCGAGGGCGAGGGGATACACAACGTGCCCTTCACTGAGGGCAGGCGGGGAGGCCAAGGAATGGCCTAAAGCAGAGCGGCAAGTGCAATGGGAGCAAACCGCCCCTCACTGACCCAGGCAAGCGCTCGACTTCCGGACGACGTCGGAAACGGCGAGGACGAAAGAGGAAGTCCCGCCCTCACGGTGGCGACACAGCCGCATTCCTGCCCCCACCAGGTGTGGGGGACCTAGAGCGATTCTTAGTAGTTCCCCGACCTTCTTCCAGGGACGAAGTGAAACCGAAACAGACAACTCCAGTCGTAAAAGTGTTTATTCTCCAGTAACGCCGCAGGCCCGGGCCTTCTCTCGCGGAGGCTCCGCTGACAGATCCCAGCCAAGGAGGGACAGAGGGGCAGACGGCAGTGAAGGGCCCGCCCCAAGGCCATTTCTCCCGAACCCCACAAATCCGCTCCTCTTTCAGGTCCTTTTCCTTCTCTTTCTGACCTTCATGGTGAATTCTCTCAGAGTCCCCAAGGAATTGTGTGCTGATAACCTTGCTCAATACTGTTTTTCAAAAGTACTTAAGGAGGCAAGAGCAAACCTAGAGACTTGGGGTTAGGAGACCAACGAGGAGAGTTCAGTAAGCCCTACTATCAAAGGGGTAGGCAGCGAGCTTTTTGTAAAAATGACCTCGAGGTAGAAAAGCGGAAGGCAGGTTCAGAACAAAGCACCCTGAGCAGATTCCATCTACTGCTCCCAGACTCCTGCTTCTGTGGTATGTAAGGCTGGGGCAGAGAGCTGCATCCTGCAGTTTATAAGTGATCTTAATCAAGGAAGCCTCTGACCCTGTCACTCAGGCTCTGAAGGGCTGTCCAAGGCACAGTTGGAGCCCCTCACAAAGGCCATATTTGTCCGAAACTTCATGCTGGTGGGTGGCTGACGGCGGAGCAGTGACTCTCCCTGGTCCTGGGGAAGGGGTTCATCATAGATGGTGGAAATGAGCCCCAAGCCAGTTCCACGGGGCTTCTTCATTTGACCAAATGGCTGTAGTTTCTCTCCATGGTACCTGGATAAAGAAAAGCTCTCACTGAAGGTTGCTCTCCCTCAAATCCCCCCAAAAAGGGGTTAGGAAGGGACAGGGATACAGCTATTACATATCTGGTTTCTCCCAAATTTCTATCTTTGCTCTTCAGCCCCCTCATCTGTCCATTGACAGTCAGTGCTGGCAACCAGGTCTCATTCACCAATTTCATTCTGTCACCGCCTCTGCTCAGGGAGTGACTCCCTAATGGCAATCACATGAAATCAACTCCAAACTCCTCAGACTAGGGAGAATCACTCCACAAGGGATCAATAACCTGTCAAGCCTTGAGGATTTGTCTTAAAAAAAAAAGTGCCAGACCTACTTTTTCCTTCTAACTCTGCTTTGAAGTTCATCCCCTAGAAATCTCCAGTACCCATCCCCAAATCCCAAAACCACTGGGAAGGGGAAACCAGGGAACAGCTGACAGGTTAGCTTGGGCCCCCAGGGAAGCCCCTTAGCAACACTTTACCCCAATCCACGCTTGCACCTAGGGTGCTGGCCATCACTATCCAGGGCCTCGGGCACCCCGGAGCACCTGCTTCCCAGGCCCCGGCCTTCGGCCCAGCCCTGCCGTTTCATCACCTTCCGCCCAATTCCCTGCAGAGAGAAGGAACAAGATTCAGAGATGGGCCTCCTGGGGGGGTAGGGGTGGTAGAGAAGGGGAAAAGAGGGGTTGATGGTCTGGACACAGTGCTCACCTTGGTGTGGCGTTCAAAGGTGCCCACCTGGCCTTCGATCACAGAGCCATCCTCCTGGCCATCACGGAGTCTCTGTTCCAGACGCATTTGGATAGAGTCTCGGGCATCCTTGTCTCCACCATCTGAGAAACCAGAGCCCATTGGGGGAGGGTCCCTCTCACAGAATGGGAGAGGAGGGAATCAGATTTCTAGGACCTCCTCACATGATTTACTTATTCATTTTTATAGAGATCTGTTATATTAACTTCTCCCTCTTTAGACTGGGAGTTTACCAAGAGTAGGAACCCTGTCTACCATTTTACAGATGAGGTAATTGTGGAGCAGAGAAGTTAGAGGGCCAACAAATGACAGAGCTGGTCGGACAGCTGATCAGTTTTGGCTCCAGAATCTAAACTCTTAACCAGAGCCAGAGCTCTTGACCATCTCACTCTATCAGGACCTGCCCGTTAGATCTAGAGCTACCTGAGGGCTATCCCACATGTCCTTCCTCCTCCACAAAGAGAAAAGGTTCTGCCCACACAAACACTTAATGCACTCAACTTGAGATGTCTTAAGAGGGGAATGCTCTCCATGGGTTACCACAAGGGAGCTGGTCCTTTTCCCACCCCCTATCTCAGCCTCTGCTAAGCAGGTCTGGCAAAATATCCCTGCAAGGCCAGGTCACCAGTTCCACCTCCCAGTACTGCAACATCTGGCCCAGTACCTCTGTCGTAGTACACACTCATGTCTATGTCCCAGTCATCAGCTGTCTGTTCATCAAAGTCTGCAGAGACAAAAAAGCATCCAACAGAGGGGGCTCAGGACATTCAGTTCTGTTGAGAGTGAAATCCAGAGTTAGACACATGTTCCTGAGTTTGGAACTTTTGTTTGTATTTTCAAACTTCTCCTTTGACATGGTCAGTCAGAATTTGGCATGGAACAGAGAACCCTGGAATAATGCAACCGGGATCACCCCTGCCCTTGCCTGGGTGCTAGCATTACCTCCTTCTTCCTCCTGCCAGAACTGGGCATCAGTGTAGAACACCAGGCCAGAGCCACCCTTCTCCCACTTGAGCTCAATCTCTTCCTCGAAGAGCCGTTCAGTTGTTCGCTCCTGCCTGGTCACATCCTCATGCAGAGCTTCATGCCGCTCCCACTCCTCACACTGGTCTTCATCCTGGGAGAAGGTGGCAAGAGGTGACCTGCCTGTCTCACTTCCTGACCTCATGCCCAGAAGGAGGGCAGCTCAGGGCATAGGAGGCACATGAGATTAGGCCCTTGACACCATCCCTTCCAGTTTCTCTGAGGAGTGGCACATATCTGGCACTTGAGGCTTTGCTCTACATATCTCTCCATCTCCTACTTCTCAACATACTCTGCCTACCCCACCTCACCCCCAAGCCTAACTTATTCTCATCTCTGTGCTTTTGGCCATGTTGTTCCCTCTGCTTGAAATATCTGCCCTCCTCTTCTACAATGTCTCTTCTCCACTAGTTAAATCCTTCTCATCTTCATCCCTCAAGTCCTGCAGCCTACATGAAGCCCCCCCTACACTCGGGCCCACAGTGCTTTGCTTGCACGAGTCTCTGAACTTCTCAGAGCTAATCAGTGCACACTGTTTAGCCCTTTACACACTATTTCACAAGGACAGAGGGACAAGAACTAACACCTCTTGTCTACTGTTGTCAGGCCTTCACATTACTTAGCTCCTTTAATCATCCCAACAACCCTGTGAAAAAAGTACATTTACTGCTGTTCTATAGCTAAAAAAAACTTGGGTTCAGAGGAATAAAGTGATTTGCCCAAGAAAGTACCCCAAGAGAGTGGCAGAGGCAATGTTCAAACCCAGTCGCCACACCATGCAGCCTCTCCAGATGCAGGTTCTCTCTCTTTAGGGAGATTTTAGGCTCTTTGAGGGCAGGAAATAGGTCGTAGAATGTCTTTGGAACCCTGGAAAAGCCTCTGCTTTACATATGCCTGATTGGATTTGTAGAATGATGGAATGACTCCTGGCTAGAAACCCTGGGACCCATGTCCCAGTTAAACTCCCAAGAGGCCTCAGGAATCACTGCTGCATACCAGGTACTGGAGAAAGGACAGGATCACACTAAGGATGTGGTCCTTGTGTGTTGGCAACTCTGGGTTGAGAACTTTGAAGACATAAGTGAATAGGTTTTTTTTTCAGAGTATGCATAAAAAAAGTTTCCCCAACAAATTGCACCTTACTTAAGTTAATGGATGGACAATGAAGTTTGGAGCAAGGGATAGAAGAAATGTCTATTTCATTGATATCAAGATCAGAGGCTAGCGTTCAATCCACAGGATCATGGTCAGGAAAAAAAAAAGTGACTTCTCAGCCACATGATGAAAACACATAGAAGTTAGAGAAGCAGCAAGGTTACATTCCAGCTCTACTTCATCTTCCTTAGATGACCTCAGACAAGTCATTGCACATCTCCTGGTAGGCAGGTTTCATCTAAGAAAAGGGACCTCTTTACATGCCATCAGAGAGAATAAAAAGAGGATCCTTTTGAGAATCTGATAAAAGCTGTGGCTCTCTCTACCTAAAAAAATGCATATATGCCCCTGAAAATGCAGTTTTACATTCAATGTCATGGAATTCTCATGTTCCTTGGAACTCTCCTGAAGACCCCAAGTTAAGAATGCTTGTAATATACAATTAAAGGGAGGTATTATTCATGCCTTGGCCTCCCCTGGACAGAGGAGCCTCACTGTACTTACATCATCTGACTGAGACTCTTCTTCCTCCTTTTCCCCTTCCTCCTCCGGCTCTCCACAGGGACTGGCTGGTGTATTGGCCAGGCAGGCTCCCTGGGGTATTTCCTCGCCCTCAGCCGTGTACACAAGGTCGTCCTGCTCCACAGTCTCTGAGTCCTCATATTCAAAAGGCACGTTGCCATAGCGCCGGGAGGAACCAGTCTTGGGGAACTGGAGCTGCAGCTGAGTAATGATCCGGGGGGGTAGGCGGCAGGCCTGGATCAACTCCAAAAATGTGCGTAGGGGAGTCCCCACATTTCCACTGGGCATCAGCACTGGTGGGTTCAGCTCTGGCAGTTGTCTCAGGTCAGCTAGGGTGAAGGTTTCACCCTTGGCCTTCTGACTCTGTAGCTCCTTTCGGGTCTTGAAGGGAAAGGAGCCCAAGCCTTGGGAAGGAGGGAGAAGAATGGCTCTTGAAACCCAGAAGCCTCCAGCAACACATCAGCCAGTAAGCAGTTAAGCTTTAAATCCTTTAACCTAATGTTATTTCTCTCTTTCCAAGTTCTCTTCCCTTCCCTGACCAGACCCACCTAGCAATTTCATGACATTCCTTAACACCTCAGGCAAGTGCACACATTTCTTCCAGAGCTGGTTCCTGCCAACCTTTCCAGCCTCAATTGCCACCAACCACCCCCCCACACACACCCTCATACCAAGTACTCCAGCCACACTGAACGATTTATCATGCCCTGAAAGTTTCGGGGGCTTTCACATCTTAATGTCTTTCTGCAAATATCATTTACCTTGAACACCATTCTTTCTTACAGACTTCTATTTATCTTTTCAGACCCAAAAGAAAAGCCACATTTGCTGATCCTTCTAGAAAATTGGTTTTTCCCTCCTTTGCTATATCACAGCACTTGGTGATAAAGAGCATAGGCTCTGGAGCAGACTTTCTGGGTTTGTATTGTGGCTCTGCCACTTACTGGCTCTGTAACCTTGGGCAAGTAACATAACTTCTACATCCTTCAGTTTCCTCATCTATAAAAGGAGAATAACAATAGTTCCTACTTCATAGATTTGTCATGAGAAGTCAATAAGGAAATGAAAGGCTTACAAAAATGCCTAGTACATAGGGAAAGCTCAATAAATACTAACAACTAGAACGATGTCTGACAATTACCTTTATACAAGTCTGTCTTCCTCTGTGGATTCTGAGCATAGACTGTGTGAAACTGTTCTCTCTATACCAAGCTAGAGACACATTAGATCTAGCAGTGTAAGCATTTGTTAGAATGAACTGGAGGGCTCCGTGTTTTCTCTTTCCCCATCATAGTCATTCTCGTTAATAAACGAGCTGTCCAGAGGAAATAAATTGTCTCTTCATTTGCCTCTTGACAACACTGAGGACAGGTTGGGGAACAGGAAGAAGGTGCAAGAGAAAAAAAACAATTAGATTAGAAATCCGATTTCCTTTTTTCTTTCTGGGTCCGTGCAAACACAGCTTCTCAGGTAGAGAAAAGGGTGTCAGATTGGACCCAATAAATTGGAAAACGGAAGATCATCTGAATAGCCCTCTCTCCGGTGCTTTTTTTCCCTTGCGTTAAACAAACGTGCAAGTTGAGCCTGAAACTCTAATCAGAAATGACCTAAACTCCTAATGCGTCGGAGCAAGAGGCCTGACTTACCCTCACCACTCCCCAGGAAAGGTGCTCTGTTCCAGGGACCGTCGGCCCAGTCTATTATCTTTCTCACTCTTACCTGATGTCTCAGTAGGTAGCCGAAGTCTGCGGATGAGACAGCGACCCGGCAGCCAAGTCCCCTGAGAATCCAGCCACTGTCGGCCAGAGTACATACGAAGAAATTTCTGGGCCTGAGCCGCCCCCCGTACCGAGATAACGCAGCAGCAGGTGCGAGTCTGGACCGGAGCAGAATCCCGGGCGGAGAGAGCACGGGCGTCGGCGGCCGAAGTCTGGGCGAGAACCTGGCCCTCAGCGGCAGGCTCGATAGGAGCCAGGGCAGAGTCGGAAGCAGCCTGGGGAGGGGCCCGCTCAGGCCGATGCCGGTAGTGGAAACAGAGAAACCCACCACCGCGTTGCTCCCGGAACTGGCTAAAGTAGCTCCGTAGCTGGGCCGAGCGCAACACCGAAGGGATACCGCTCACTACCAGGTAAACGGCCACCTCCTCCTCCATCTCACTGGGCACCGCCATCTTGGGTTGTCACATGATTGACTTGACTAAGTCTCGCGATAACATGACTATCCGCGGTGAGGCGCCTACAAACTGTGAGAGACCAGTGATTGGTTCACCCGGTTTGTTTGGATTTGGAACCTGGAGCTGGAGGAAAGCTATCGACGACGGGAAAACTTATCCTAGAAATGGTGTTATAAAACTCTTTCATAAGAAGCCTGTGGGAGGAGCCCTTTTAAAAATTATTGGCTGTTAGAGATTTGAATACCGAGTCCTTTCAGTCGTTTGACCATTTATTGTTCCAAAACATTGATGAATTCCCACAAATTGGTTGGAAAAAGACAAAAACCCAATGGAAAAATGAGCTGAAGATACTTCACAGAAGAGGAAACTCTTAGTCCAATTACCTCGAAAATTAATAACTTCATTAATTGATAACCTCATTAATAATTAAGGGAACGCAGTGAGACGCTTTACAGACACCAGTGATGACGATGTGGAGCAACTGGAGCTCTCATACACTGTTCGAGGAAGCATAAACTGGTACAACTACTTTGGAAAACAATTTAGCATAAACGAGTAAAAGTGAAGGTATACATACTTCTTTTGACTCAGCAATTCTATTTCTAGATATATACCTTGCAGATTGTCTTTATGAATGTTCATAGCTGCAGAGTTTGTAAGGACAAAAACTTGGAATTTAGGTATATGAGGTTGAATGAAAAAAGCAAGTTGCAAAACACAATCATTCCATTTATATAAAGTTCAAAAAAGCAAACTAAAAAAAATATTTTTGGAGGAATACATAAATGAACATGCTGTAAAACCACAACAAAGGAATGATTAACCCAAAAGTAGGATAGTGATTACCTCTGCTGGGAGGTGATGGGTTTAGAGAAGGGACTTCAAAGTTAATGGCAATAAAATTCTATGAAACAACAATGAGGGTTCGTTGTACTGTTATTCTTTATCCTTTACATACTTTATATTGTAATTTTTTTACTCAGTTAATAAAAATCTTAAAAGGGAAAAACAATTCATATTTCAAAAAGCAATAAAGCAAGTGGTTACTTTGTGGGGATAACAAATATACACCTATGCAATGAATAAAAAAATAAAAAACAGTTCTAATGAGTGGTTGGATAGTTGTGATAGGGACAACATCATAGCTGCATTTTTAAAGTGTTGTGTAGATCTGCGGTGGGAGATTGGTACAACTGTGGTAAAATGGCAAGATCTACTGAAGTTGAACACACATTCTGTGACTCAGCATATAGCAAAAAACCTGTATCAATCTGTGCACCAAAAGTCATGTGCAAGAACGATGCTAGCAGTATTCTTTATAATGACCAAAATGGGAAACAATCCAAATGTTGATCATTATCTGTAGTATAATGGATAAATAAATTGTGGTATAATGGAATACCTTATAGCAATGAAAGTGAATAGGCTCCTGCTACATTCAACAACAAGATGAATCTCACAGACATGTAGAGTGTAAGAAGTCAAACATAAAAGAGTACATGCTGCATGTTTCCATTTATATAAAGTTAAAAACATAATTTCATTTGTGGTGTTAGAAGCCAGAGATTAGTGGCAACATTTGAGGAAGAGGGAGAGGGTACACTGGGAGGAAAGGCTTCTGGGGTGTCGCTATGCTCCATTACGCTGATGGTGGTTAGAGGGATATGTTCATTTTGTGATGATTCATCAAGCTATACACTCAGTATTTGGATACTCTTTTGTATCTTATACAGAAAATATTTAGTTTAAACTAAACTAAAAATTTTAATACCTGGGCATTGAAAAATAAATACTTTAGAGAAAACAATGCAGAACAAAATAAAGATGGCTTGTTCTAGAAAAGATGTTAGATGACACAAGAAGTTATTCACTTATGAATATATGCAATCGCCATTTGTGGGACTAAATTTCCAGGTCCCAGCAAGACACCCGGTACAAAGTAGACTCTCAGTAAATCCTCACTGACAGAATGAACATGTGCTAACATGTGCTGTTGGTCATGACCAGGGACTGTAGAGGGAAAGGGGAACCACTTCCCTTGGGGAATGCATGGGCCAGATTTCTCACCAATAACCTGAACCCAGGTTGCCTAAGTAGCCAAGACTTGATTTTCACTCTCATTCCCTTTGTAGTGCAGTGGGGAGGAGAAGGAATCTAGGTTCTGTTATTTATTCTCCAGTTGTCCAAACTGTTTTTTTTTTTTTGGTGTGTGTTTATGCTGGTATCTTAAAATTTTTTTTTTATTTTATTGCAATAAAATATAACATAAAATTTGCTGTTTTAACCATTTTAAGTGTACAATTCAGTGGCGTTAATTACATTCACAATGTTGTGTAACCATTACTTCTGTCTAGTTCCAAAACTTTTTCATCACCCCAAACAGAAACTCTGTACCCATTAAGCAATAACTCCCCACCTGGCCCCTCCCCTGGCCCCTGGTAACCTCTAATCTACTTTCTGTCTTTGAATTTGCCTATTAAAGATATTCCATGTAAGTGGAACCATAAAATATTTCCCCTTTTGTGTTTGGCTTATTTCATTCAACCCGATGTCTTCAAGATTCATCCGTGTTGTTGCGTGTTCTGGTTTACTAATGCAGCAGGAATGCAAAACACCAGAAATGGATTGGCTTTTATAAAAGGGGGCTTATTTGGTTACACAGTTACAGTCTTAAGGCCATAAAGTGGTACCTTCACTGGAGGATGGCCAATGGTATCCGGAAAACCTCTGTTAGCTGGGAAGGCACATGGCTGGCGTCTGCTCTGAAGTTCTGGTTTCAAAATGGCTTTCTCCCAGGACGTTCCTCCCTAGGCTTCAGCTCTTCAAAAATGTCACTCTTAGTTGCTCTTGGGATGTTTGTCCTCTCTTAGCTTCTCTGGAACAAAAATCTGCTTTCAAAGTCTGTCTCAAATTGTCTCTCTAATCTGAAGCTCCTCTCTCAGCTCCTGTGCATTCTTCAAGGAGTCCCTCTTGGCTATAGCAAGCTAGCTCCTTCTGTCTGAGCTTATATAGGGCTCTAGTAAACTAATCAAGGCCATGCTGAATGGGCGAAGCCACGCCTCCATGGAAATTATCCAATCAGGGTTATCACCCACAGTTAGGTGGGTCACATCTCCACGGAAACACTCAATCAAAGAATTACAATCTGATCAACACTAATATGTCCACCCACAAAAGATTACATCAAAGATAATAGCGTTTTGGGGGACATAATACGTTCAAACTGGCACATTGCGTGTATCAGAACTTCATTCTTTTTATGGCTAAATAATATTCCATTGCATGAATATACCACATTTGTTAATTCATTCATCTGTTGGTGGACATTTGGGTCTGTTCCCCACTTTGGCTATTATGAATAATGTTCCTAGGAATATTGGTGTACAAGTATCTGAGTCCCTGCTTTCAGTTCTTTTGGGTATATATCCAGGAGGGGCATTATTTGGTCATATGGAAATTGTAGGTTTAATTTTTTTGAGGAACCACCAAACTGTTTTCCACAGTGCCTGCACCATTTTGCAATCCCACTACCAATTCATGAGGGTTCCAATTTCTCCACATCTTTGCCAACACTTTTATTTTTTAAAATAATAGCCATCCTAGTGGGTATGAAGTGGTATTTCCTTTTGGTCTCGATTTGCATTTCCCTAATGGCTAATGATGTTAGTGTCTTTCCATGTGCTTACTGGTTATTTGTGTATCTTCTTTGGAGAAATGTCTATTCAAGCCCATTTGCTCATTTTTTCCCCAGCCAGTTTGTGTTTTTATTGACATTGTGATGCTCAGGCCTCAATCGCATGCTGCTGGAGTGGTTACAGTAGTTCCTTCCACTGCTGTTTCTTGGTCTTCAGATATGTCTCATGCTTGTTGAACCTGCAGCACATGGCACAAGTTTTCTTGGGCCACAGATTTAGGGACTTGTTGCCTTTTTTGAACTTCCTCAGGTTCTCTTTCCGAGTCTTTCTAATGATGGTAAGAACATGGCAATGGATTTGTGTACTAGTCAGATCTTATAAGCTCTGCTGCCATGCCGCCTGTCACTTTGGTGACACGCAGTTGGAACAGCTCCACCTTCAAATCATCCAGCTGTTTCAGCAGCTCCTTCTTGCAGAGAAGGTCCTGAGCCTTGATCTTGGTCATTGCTACACAAGCCACTGCCAACACTGCCTACTCAGAGGGAAAGAGTGCTCATTTTTAAATTGGGTTATGTTTTTGACCCTAGCATCTAGCACAGAGTCTGGTGCAAGTGGACGTTAAGGGATGTTGAATGATGGAAAAAACAGATGGATGTTGACTTGTAGGTGTTCTTTATATATTCTGAATATTAAACCCTTATTAGAGATGATTTGCAAATATTTTATCTCATTCTGTAGATTGTCTCTTCACTTTCTTGATAAAGTACTTTGATACCCTGAAGTTTTAAATTTTGAAGTCCAATTTATCTATTTTTCTTTTGTTGTTTGTGCTTTTGGTGTTATATCTAGAATCCATTGCCAAATCCACACTCATGAAGATTTACCTCTATGTTTTCTGCTAAGAGTTTTATGATTTTTAGCTTTTATATTTAGGTTATTGATTCATTTTTAAAGTAATTTTATTGAGATATATTCATATACCATCTAGTCCATCCCAATTGTACAATCAGTGGTATTTAGTATAATCACTGAGTTGTGAGTTCACCATCACAATCAACTGCCCTCCTGCATAGAGCAGGAGGCCCCAGGAAGGCTTGAATATATGTTGATTCATTTCTGCGTTAATTTTTGGGTAGGGTGCCCAACTTCATTCTTTTACATGTGGAAATCCAGTTGTCACAGCCAAGATCCATAATGTTTAAGAGCACTGGCCTTGAGGCCAGACCACCCGAGGTCAAATCCTGGCTCTGTTATTTATTAGCTGTATAATCTTGAGCAAGTTACTTAACCTCTCTGTGCCTCAGTTTCTTCTGTAAAATGGAGATGATGCAAAGAGTTGTGAGAATTAAGTAACGTAATTCATATAACTGCTTACAACACAGCTCTCAGTAAATGTTAGATAGTTATTGTTTACCAGCTACTCAGAATGAGCAGTCTGGGGTTTCCTCTGACTATCCCTTGCCAGGAATAAAAGACCCTGTCCTTGTCACCTCCACTATTTTCATTGGGATTTCCTTTCTCTGCTGCCTTGTTTTGTGACATGGTCCCTGTTCTCCTCTCCAGGTTCGTCTCTTGCTGCCCTGGGCCCCGGGTGCCCAGGAGGACTTATAGTTGGCTGAGCCCCCTTTGCTCTCTGATACCTCTGTGCCTTTGCACGTGACATTCTCTCTCTCTGCCCATCCCTTGATTTGCCTGGCAAACACCTATTCATTCTCTTTAGTTCAAAACAGTCACCACTTGGGTGAAGCATTTTTCCCACCTCCAGGCAAATTTAATCACCTCCTCTTCCGAGCTCCTGCTGCCTGTTGTACATCCCTCTATCACAGTCTGGATCACTCTGTGTTACAATTACTTACATGTCTTCCTCTGCCATAGACAGGGAGTTCCATGGGGGCAATGGCCATGGATTATTTATTCTGTGCCCCCAGCATCTAGCACAGGGTCTGGTGCAAGTGGACATCGAGGGATGTTGAATGATGGAAAAAACAGATGGCTGGACAGTGTGCTGGCTCTTTGGTTCTAGGATATGTGAGTGCCCAAAGGGCAGGGTGTGTCGGTGTAGGATGTAGCATTTATCAGCCTCATGACCTCCTGCTTAATAAGCAGTCAATGATTTGACTAATGAAGGTAAGAGGTAATGATGGCAATAAAATGGTACCCTAGGGTGACATGGAGCCACAGCCAATCTCCTGCTTTCCTATGAGTCATCCCTGCCTGGGCCTGAGGACTGGGATCCTGCCTGAGAGGTAGACGGTCAGTAAACAGTGACTGAGCTGGCTCCGGACAGCCGGGCCTCTGCCGTGACTCACTGCAGCGTGGGTGGGTGGTGGGAACCCGGCCTTCAGAGCCGTCTAGACTTGAGTTTGAATTTCAAAGCAGACAGTGATCAGCCCAGAACCTGTCTGAGCCTTTTTCCTTCTCTTCCCTCCCTGGGAGATGAGACACAATTTCTACACCCAGACTGCTGATAATTGAGACACAATCTCATGGAGAAAGCATTATTGCCCTATTACATTGTATCACAATTATCTCTTTAGTCTGGCTATATTTATCTTTATGTTCTAGCAAGGCCTGGGGATAGGGCATACTGAGTGGCACAAGAGAGACAGACAAGAAACACACAGCAGGGTAGCTCCCCAACCATGTGGGAGGGTAGTGAAGAAATTTGAAAAGGAGCAGGATGGAGTTCACAGAGAAGCTATCTGGATGATGGAAATACTAAACACTCTGAGGGAAGCAGGCAGGGTGAGGGGCGGGGAGGAATGTTTCCCAGAGGTTGTTCAGGGTTGAAGGAGGGACAGGGTGGGTGAGGAAGACTGAGTGTGAGGGTTCAAGAGGCACAACAGTTAACTAATGGGGGCACTTAGTGAAGGGGCACAAAAAATGGAGAGTGACCCGAAGTCCCTGAATCTGCTGGATTAGGCTTCATGAACTTTACAATTCTCTTTAAGAAACGTGGACCAAGTGCCTTCTTTGTGTCCAACCTGAATAAGACATTAGAAGAAAAGGAAACAGTCAGACCTCAGCCCTTACTGCTGACTGGGGTCAGGGTTTATGCTCTCTAAGAAGGATGAGTCTGCAGAGTTAGATGGGGTGGTGTGTATCAGAGGGCTGGGGAGGGCAGGGCAGGGACAGGGGCCTGGGGGCCTGAGGTCTGGATCTAGAGTGTCTGCCAGGGACTGGGAGGAGATGCCTTGTTCTGGGGTCTAAAGGAGGCTTCAATTTGGGGATTTTATTTGTTCCTGGCTGAGGACTGGGTGCTTTTCCAGTGGATTTGTAAGTAGGGCCTGTCCTGGCTGAGAGGAGGGTGAATGTTGGGGTCACCATGGAGAAAGGGACTGATTGGTTAGGTGAGGCCCCGAATGCCAGGCCTAGTAATTTTGGCCTGGATTTGCAGGTTTGAGAGAGAGATGTAAGGATGCGGGTCTTCCTCCCAGGGGGCCCCTTGCTTCCCTTTACTGTAACATAAAGAAAATGAAGAACATGACCTGTGTGAAAGTGTCTCCATGTTATGTGCCCCATGCTTGGGTGCAAGGACGATTGTGTGACTCTCTGGCTCGGGTGTGCATCTCTGTTGTGTGAATGTGTTTGGGTCCTCTGTATGTTGCTGAACTGGGCTATGTGTCTCCATGCTGTGCATGGGTGGTGGCTCTGTTTCAAGGGGTCATGTAGATCTTAGCGTCTGTGTACTAGAGTTGAAAGTCTGAGTTGTGGGTCTTTGCTGTGGGGTCTTAATTGCATGTTTGTGTCTCCTCCAGGGTGTAGGAGTTGTGAGTGGGTGGTTGAGTAAGGGACAGTGGTGCCCTTGCTGCTGACATCAGGTGCCATGATGGGTCTGTGGCCAGCTTAGCTGTGGTCCCCATCCTGGGGAACATAGGGAGAGGCCTGAAGGACGACTCCTAGACTGTGGTCCCCGAGAGAATGACCTCTGGTTGAGCAATAATTAACTTGACGCCTATAAGAAGAATCTAAACTGTGGTGGTGAAGGGGGTGGGGCCTGGTCTGGGGGGGCCTCATTGCTGGAGAACGGAAGAACTCCAAAAGGAGGGCCTGCAAGCAGGAGTGTTCTCATTCCTTCTTGTTCACCCAGCAGGTCAGTCACCCTAACCCAGGGATGATATTAAAACGATTTAGCAATGAGCCACAGGCATCACCCTAGCCGGGGCACTGAATGGAGAGGCCATGGCTATGTCAAGTTTTGTATCCCTAGTCACTGGATGATGGGAATGTCTGGGAGGAGGGTCCCACCCAGGACAGGAGGCTGGGGCAGAAGGGCAGTGGAAGGGGACTCAAGGGGCTCAGGGAGGTGGCTGTCAACCACCTATCATGGAGGCATCTCAGATTCTTAACCACTGGCACAGCTGCAACACTGGGGGCCAGCTAAACCTCCGTCTGCCTTGGCCTCTGAGCAGCTTCCAGGCAGCCCTGGAGGAACTTTACCTCTCCTGTTGGGAAAATAATGGCGCACCCTCTTCTGCAGGAATGGGGATGGGGTGGGGAATGAACTATCCCAAACTGCAAAAATTCCAGTGAGCTTGTCTGTTTTGGTTTCGGAATGGGCTGCTTCATTTTCTCAACTGACCATGATCAGACTCACTGAGGTGAGTGGGAGCCTGTAGGAGCTGGGGGAGGGGTCAGTGGGGGGTTGGGGATAAGAGGAGAACCCCCTCACTACATCGGGTGCCGTGATGGGTCCGTGGCCAGCTTAGCTGTGGTCCCCATCCTGGGGAACACAGGGAGAAGATAAGGGCAAGGAGGTGAGGTGTATGGGAACTGATTCTAACCCCTGGGTTCAGACCCATATGCAAAATGCATCTCATCCTCAGAAATGAAATCATCATCCCAATTAATCCCCCAAATTAATACCCCAATTCTCTGAGGCCTGGATCCTACACCCTTTATGGGTCCTTCCCCTTGGGTTCCCTCTGACAGTGGCAGGGAGGGTCCTGGAGGCAGGATGGTCCCTTCCATATGCACAAAGCACAGTATCAGGCTCCAAAAGTGTCACACCTTTTATTACAAAAACCAATAACTTAAAGTCAGTTCTGTCCAAAGTCAGTAGGACTTCTGGCCCATGAGCAGCCCAAACCTCCTTCACTGTCCCAGGAAGTGACAGAAGTCTTGGTTCAGAGGCTCTGGGGATCACCAAGAGCCGACCAGTCGGCTGAAGCACTGCATCCAAACCACGGAAGTCCATGATGGGGCCCGGCTGAGTGAGGGACTCCACAGCCTGTCTGGCTGAGCCAGGCCCAGCTTGGTCTCAGAGAGCCGAGTGCCGGCTGTACAGGCTTAGCCCTTCTAGGAGCTTCAGGTCACCCCTGGGGACAGGCAGGCTAAGCCGGGCCGAGCCAGCATTGCCAGCCTCTGCCCACCCAACACTGGATCTTTGCCAGTGCTGGAGCAGTTCACCTCAGCAAAAGCATGTCCTCTAGGAGGCTGGTGATGTCAGCGTCTCCAATCACAGGGCGAAAGAAGAGGTCCCCGAGCAGGCTGGGTGGAATGGACTTGAGGATAGAGGCCATGAGAAGGACCCGGGCCAAGCGGACCTGGCCTGCCGGGCACTGGGGCTCCAGGACCTCACACAGCGCCTGATGAGCCTCCTGCTGCAGGTACCTGATATGGGACGAGGCATGGAGGCCGGGCATGTCTGTGGGCAGAGGGCAAGAGGGCTGGTGAGTACCCCACTCCCAGCCACCCAGGAGCAAAGCCCGAGGCCACCGGCAGACACTGCTCTGCCTCTTTGCTCAGCCTTCAAGGCTCCACTCCTACCTCTTGCATTTATTCATTTATCGTTCTATTCTTCCATTCATTTATGAAGAGGCAGCATAGGGTGATAGTTAAGAGCCAGGCTACCTGGGTTTCAATCCCAGTGCCATCACTTATTAAGTGCATGACCATGGGCCAGTTACTTAATCTCTGTGCTTCAATTTCCTCATCTGTAACATGGGGCTAATAATAGTACGTACTCATAAGCTTGTTATGAGGTTTAAATGAGCTAGTGTATGTAAAACCCTTAGAATAGGGCCTAATATTCAGTAAGTATAATATGAGTATTCACTCTTATTATAATTAATTTGCTAGGTTATAATCATAACTATTATTATAATCAATTACTGTAATTTAAGCATTCCGTGGAGGCCTTTTGGTGAAGAAGTCTCATCTCAGATGCCCTCTGGATTACAAAGAACATGATCCCCATCTGCTGCTCTCCTGGGTGAATTTCCCAGACTCCCTCACTCTCCTTCACACCCCCTTCATTGTTCCCTTTTGTGTGGTCTTTCCAAACCCGCGGAGTTCTACCTTCAGAACCTCACCACGCAGTCTGCCCTCGTGTTTGCTCATCCTCCCTCTCCCACTTCTCTCGGAGCCTCTTCTGTAAGATGAGTATTTAACGATAATAAAGACCCGAAGAGATGCTGGATGTCAGGCGCTTCAAAGGGACCCTCCCTGGATGAAGCCTGTCCCCCCTCCAGCCTTGGCCCCCATCCAGGAATGTCTGGGAGCTCACCGGGGTTGAAGAGGACAGTCCCTTTCAGGTAGGCATACTCCTTGGGGCCCAGCTCCAGGCTCCAGAAGGACTCCAAGCAGTACTGGAGCCACTGCACTGCAGCCAGCGAGGGCTGGGGCCTGTCCGGCAGCTGAGCACTGCCGCTACGGCTGCCAGGCTCCTCCAGCAGGATCTTCTTGAGTATGCTGGGCACTGGGGCCTCAGCCACCTGGAAGGTCACAGCGTCTTGGGCCAACCCAAGCAGGAAGAGGGGGCCCCAGGAGCCCCGCAGCAGCCGCTGCTGATCCTGGAGGGGCAGCTGGTAGAAGGATGGCAGGTTCCTGAGGAAGGCCACGGTCTTGGCCAGAACATCCAAGGCCTCCCGGCAGGTGCGATGTGGTGCACACAGGCGGACGGGCCGGTGCTGCCTGCACAGGCAGCGGCTACGGGCTGCGGGGACGGAAGGCCTGGCCCCGAGGCTGGGGCTCAGAAGTGCATACAGGATCGCTGGGCGGCCTGCAGCACCCTGGCATGGGCAAGCCCCTGGCTGGCTGGAACTCATGGTTGGGAATCTGCTCTTCCTTCCTCCTGGCTCCTTTGCCCTCTGCTCTGCGCTGTGGGTGTTATTTATATCCCTCAGGGGGGTGGGAGGGAACGGCCCCAACAACCTTGACTCCAGAAGTCATGTTCATTGAGAAAAAAAAACACAACACACTGACCCTGGCAGGACTGGCGGGGACTTTGGGGGGGGCCGGAGGGGGAGGGCAGTGGAAGCTCCACGTGGCGCTGATATGGCTTCAGTCAATGAAGGGGCCAGTGCAGGGCACAGGCCGCCTGTCCGCTGGCCCACTGCCCCTTATCGAATGACTCAAGAGGATAAAAAGGGTCATTAACCCAGGCTGTACCAGGGCACCAAGGCCTCAGGTGCACAATCAGCAGGTGGCCGTGGCAGGTATCCATACTGGTGCTTGCTCTTTTTTGCACACAAAACTAGGGTTTTTGCTAAGCTGGGAAGCCAGCTCCAGAAGTGGAGAAGCCTGTTGCAGGCTAGCAAATCCAGGGCTCTTGCTGAGCCAGGAAGCCAGCCCCAGAGCTGGACAAGCCTTGAATGCAAGACCCAACCAGGAAGTGCCTTATCGCTGGTTTGTTTGCATAACCTTGGGGACCTGTGCTTGTTGTCAGTAAGGAACAGCTACCAGGAAGGGAGCCAGGACCCTAGGGGGCTGGGGAGACTGTGAGCACTATGCAATCTAGGGGGCCCCATCCTCTGACTCTAGGGGGCCCCATCCTCTGACTCTAGGGGGCCCCATCCTCTGACTCCAATTCTGGGGGCCCTGAAGAAATGAGGTCCTTCGGAACCCCCTCTCTGCAGCCTAGACTCCTAGAGCTCCTGAAAGGCCACGTCTGCTGAGAAATCCTTATGGATTGATAATAAAATATGGCTGCTCTTTATCGAGCACCTACTATGTGCCAGGCACTTTCCACTTTAAAGTCACAGCTTCCCTATGAGGCAAGAGTCTTTGTAGACTCTTTGAGACTCAAATTGATGGAGCGACTTGCCCAAGGTCATGCAGCTAGGAGGGGACAGAGCCCAGATCTGGCTGACTCTGAAGTCCTTGCAGATCCCCTGTATCCACTGACCCAGTTGTGCAGCCAGAGCTGTGCTGCCTGAGTTTCTCAGAGCTGGTGGCTTCTTGGGTCTCTCCCTGGCTGCCACCTGGTCTGTAGGTGATGCCACTTGTGATCTGGGCAGAAACGTTACTCTGCCCACCACCAGCTCCTCTGTCCCGGGCGTCTATCTCAGATGGTGGGACGTAAGGTGTGAGATGGGGTAGGAGGTCCTCGACTGTGTCATGTCCCTGGACTTTGGCTGGTCCAGGCTGGCAAAACTTCTGCTACCACAGTGCCAGGCAGTGCAGTGCCCTGGAAAGGGAGTGATAGGCTGTGGTGTCAAATCTGGGCATCTGCTCCTGGCTCTATCGCATTCTAGCTGTGTGACCTTGGGCTGATCCTCAGGATCCCCTTTGGGGACAATAATATCTGCTGGAAGAGCTGTTGTGTGGACAAAGTGAGAGTCTGGATGTCAAGTTCCAAGCAGTTTTGGGATACATGCAGGGGACTCTGCTCCCCCTTTCCCTCTGCCTGGGAATGAAGCACCAGCAGACAAACAGGCACACGTCTTTCATTTGATTGTGAATAATCTTAATTCCTCACATTTGTGAAGTTCCTTTCATATCCTCTTACCTCACGGGATCCTCACATCATCTCACTGAAGGAGATTCTAGAGTCAGACTGCCTGGGTTCAAATCCTGGCTTCATCACTTCCTAAATGAGTGGCCTTGAGGAAGTCATTTCATCTCTCTCTGTTTCTCTTCAGTTTCTTCATCTTTAAAGCGGTGGCAAGAATGTTCAGGAGAGAATATTGGTTCTTGGGGGCTAGAAGTTTGGAAGCCCTTCTTTAAGAAAATAATGGAAAATCAGGTATGAAAGTGAATGTTAAGAATGAGAACACAAATCACTAAGAATTAAAATTAAAATAAGCTGACTGAAAGCACACACATCAAAAATCCAGGAGAATAATAAAATATTTTATTTCATCAGTTGCCTGACAACATTTGCCTACTATTTTTAGCTGTGTTCTCTTTGCTTACTTCTTCATATGTCAATGATTTTTTTAAAAATTTTTACTTTGAAACAATCACAAGCTTTCAGGAAAGTTACAAGGATGGTACAGGGAAGCTTTTTTTTTTTCCCTTTCACCATTTGAAAATACCTTGCCAACCTTTTGCCCCCTACCCCCAAATACTTTAGTGTGTAATTCCTACAAACAAGAACATCCTCCTACATAACCCCACATAACCGTGAAATTGGAAAATTAACATTGAGCATTTATCATCTAATCTCAGACCCCATTTAAGTTTCTCCAAATGCTCCACTGAAACTTGTGGTAGTGTAAAGACTGAGTCTAAAATCTCCCCTCACGTTTACTTGTCATGTTTCTTTTGTCTCTGTCAATCTGGAACAGACCCTTGGTCTTTCCTTGCCTTTCTCGACCTTGATCCTTGCAAAGGGTTGTAGTTATTTTGTAGCCCAATTTGGGTTTGGCTGAAGCTTCCTCCTGATAAGACTCAGGCCATGTAACTTTAGCAGGAATATCACAGAAGTGATGCTGTGTTCTTGATACATCCTATCAGGTAGTGCACAATTTCCATTTGTCCCATGGTTTATTTTGGCCACATGATCAAGATGGTGTCTGCCATGTTATTCTTCCCCCTTTGTGATGAATGAGTATTTTAAAATTATGCAGATATTCCTCCTCATACTTTCCATGTATTTCTTTATTTTGGTGTGTACCCATGATCTCCTATTTTACTCAATGGGTTGTAATCTGTTACTCTCATTACTTATTTTAATGCTCAAATTGTCTCAGATTAGGCCAATGGAAATCTCTCCCAGCTGGATTCTATGTCCTTTTGACATGTCCCCATCACTCTTTGAACACTTCTTTGCTTTCTGTTATAACAAGACATTACTTCTCCAGCCCCAGCCCTGGAATCAACCAGTACTCCAAGGAGCTCTGGTTCAATCTTTTGATGGAGAATAGTATTTAGAAATCACAATCTGGGCACTAAAATTACATTTGGAACCAAAATCTAATCATTGCTATTAGGATGGCACGGCTCTCAGGCTTTGTTAGAGCCAAGGAATGTAGACACACACATACACACACACAATGTTTACATTTATATTTATTTTTATATCTATTTGTATATACTGAAAAACACAAGTTCAGGCAAATATCTCCAACTGCAATCCAATACAATAGGGTTCATTCTAGTTTTTTGCCATTTCAACACCTATATCTCCTTTCTCCCACTCTGAAATTAATTTATTGACTTATTTGGTCAAGCCTCTGTTTGTAACTCATCTCCCATCTCTGCCACCACTCCCCTCCCTTGGAGATGTCTTCCTCACCCGACTTGGGCTCTGACACCTTGAGCCAGGCTGCCACCTCCCCTTCAGGAATGCCTTCTACACTGTGTTGAGGATTTGTCACCCCATTCCAGTGCAGACCTCTATTCCCTGCAGACCCCTCCTCACCCTGTTGGGTCTCTACCCTCCATCCTGGCTTATCAGGCCCTCCCCACCTGCTGGCACAAACTTCTACCTAATTCTGCTCTAGTTGACTTTTTAGAACTGAATTTTTTGGGAAGGGAAGGGAAGAGGAAGAGACATCAATGATTTTTTTTAAAGTAAGTTTCTATAGCAAGAATAGGGAGATGCTTCCATCTTTCCTCTAGCAGGTCAATCAAAAATATTTCATTTTTCATCCTTCATAGGATACATAAATGTGCCATTTCATGCATACATGTTTCACATACAGGTTTGTACTAAATCTTTAATAAATTCAATCACATAATTCCCATCAGAAAAGCAAAATATGCATGGAGCATTTATAATTGTGTATGCTGCATATTCTTTACGGGAGCTAAATTTCATTATGGCTAGATGTCAATAATGAGAATTTATACATGTGATTATTGAAAGATTTTGCACAGATTTGCTTCTTGCTCTGCACATATCCTTGTTTCTCCTCTACCACCCACATACTTGCAGGTATCACAGGAATCATTCCTATTGAGATAAGACCTCTGGCCCTGCAAGTGAGGCTCATGATGAGCAGTGAGTGATATGAGTATTCCCAGAAGCCCTTCCTACACCAGGACAGCTTGCAATCACTTAACTATTCACAGAAGTGACTACAAACCCTCTAACTATATTTCATCAGTCTAAATTAAATGTATCCCTAACTCAACTTCCCCTTAGTAAGATCCCAAAATTCCTGTGGCTCTCCAACATCCCCTGACAAGAGGGGAAGTGGGATAGAAGGGCAGTTAAAGTGGAAAGAAACAGTGGTCTTGACCAGTTTCAGTTTAAAAAATCTTACTTTTGTTATTTAAAAAAAAACTGAAAATAAGGGTTGGTGAGGATGCAGAGAAATAAAAAGCCTCGTGCATTTTTGGTGGGAATGTAAAATGGTACACCTGCTGTAGAAAACAGTTTGGCAATTGTTCAGAAGGATAAACATGGAACTACCATGTGACCTGGCAATTCAGGTCGATATTTGTACATGAATGTCCATTGCAGCTTTATTCTCAATAGCTAGAAAGTGGAAGCAACCCACGTGTGTAGCGACAGATGAATGGACTGAACAAAATGTGGTATATCCACACAATGGAATATTATTTAGCCATAAAAAAGAAGTAAAGTGCTGGCACATGTTACAACATGGATGAACCTAGAAGACATCACGATGAGTGAAATAAGCCAGACACAAAAGGACAAATTTTGAATGATTTTTTTTCATATGAAATACTTAGAAAAAGCAAATTCAAAGAGACAGAAAGCAGAATAGTGGTTACCAGGGTGGTGGGGGCAGAGGGGAAAGGAAGTTATTGCTAAATGAGTATGAGTTTTGATTTAGGATGATGAAAATTCTCTGGAAATAGATAGTGGTGAAAGTTATGCAGTATTGTCAATGTACTTAATGTCAAAGAACTTGCCACTTAAAATGGTTAAAACGACTTTTTTATGTTGTGCATATTTTACCACAATTAAAAAATAAATATTTTTAAATCTTAATTTTGCAAATTAAAAAAATATATATATATTTGCAATAACTTCTGACATCTGTCATACAATTCTGGCTATAACTACCCGGAGTTGGGTCACACTCCACAGGTTAAGGGCACAATCGTCTATGAGACTATCCTGACACCAGCCACAGGTTTGGGGTTCCCGAGTCACCTGTACTTCTAACCAATTGGCTACAAATTTGGGGGTTCCCACCACCTCCTCAGGTTCAATAATTTGCTAGTATGTATCCCAGAACTCAGGAAAGCTCTGTAGGCGAGGTTTGGGAAGGTCTCAGATGCAAAGCTCCAGGTCCTCTCCATGTGGAGACAGAACTCATCACCCTCCCAGCACATCCTGCTGAATTGCCAATTAGGACGCTCACTCCAGCTTCAGTGTGCAGGGTATTTTATTGGGATCTTAGGATGTATTCATGATGATTGAGTCATGGCCCACCTGGTTGAACTCAATCTCCAGCCCTCCTCACCTCCCCAGGAACTGGGCTGATATGGGACAGTACAAAGGCCCTCCCACCCCCAATACCAGGGTTGTTCTTTCTTGCATGGCCAGTTCTCACCCTTAGACTACCCAGCTCCACCTGAGTCATCTCATTATCATAAAGTATCAGAATAACAAAAGACACTCCTATCAGATGAAATTCTAAAGATTTAGAGGTTACTCCAGGAGAGGGGACAAAGGCCAGATCTCCTTCTGGAGGCCAAATTCCTTACCATATAATATTTGACCCTGGGAAGAATTGCTGGGGCCTTTCCCAGTGTCTTGGATGGATCCCTGCACGTGGGAGGCCCTGACATTCAAGCTTCATTAGCTTCACAGAAAATCTATCTCTGATGGTACCTTTCCTAGGTGTTTGTGAGGGTCAAATGAGGTGTTTGTGAGGCCATCAAGTGACTGGCACACACCCCTTGCTCCATAAATGATGGTAATTGTTGTTGCTATCACCCTCATTTTCTAGACAAGGAAGTTAAGAAGGAGCAGGAGGCCCAGAGAAGAGAGGAGACCCCTCTGCTTTTTCATGTGTCATGGCAAGGCTGAGCTGGAAGCTGGATCCCTGGCCCCAAGCCTTGAGTTTTTTTGCACTACAATGAACAGTGAACTGTGTTTTCTTAGCCCCGTGTGCAACCTGAAGGCCTGGGGGTCAGGCCTGTTGGCCTTGGAAGGTAGAGAAGGCCTCGGTTAGGATCTTTACAGCCCAAAGCCTGGCTGGGGCCATTTACTGAGAGGTGTAGGCCATCTTTTTGGTAGAGATGGTCCATCTGTGGTCCTCTGCCCAGGCCCTGCCCTCAGTCTGAAGGGGGAGACATAGCCCTGCCCTTGGGAACCCTGGATCAGATTGGGGAGACACAGACCAACCCTCATGGGTCCCCATTCTAAGGTCTGCTCTTAGTAGCTCTGAGTCTGATAGGGGAGCCAGGATGCCCATATGAGTGATGGGAGTGAATGCTAAAATGGAGTGGGCAGAGCTTGAACTAGGAAGGATTTCTGGAGGAAAAGTGAATGATACTCTCCCATCTGTATGGCACTTCACAGTTTACAAAATACTTTGACAACAATTATCTCAGTTAATCCTCATGCAGCAACAGGTGCAGGTGACACTTTGCATGCCTACTATGTGCCAGACTCTGGGCTGGGCATGATCCATAAATTAAAGAGCATCCAATGAGATGATGTACTTGAAATTGCTTTACAATTCCATGACCAGCGTGCACATGTTTGCTATTGTGCACCTTGGACTGGTTCAGGGGGCAGCTGGGAGGTCCTGGGCTGCACTTGGCAGGGTTAAGGCTTGGGATTGGGAGTCTGAGAGCCAGTACAAGGCATCTTTTCACTCCCTGGACATGTCACGCACCTCCGTGCCTCGAAACTTTTGCTCATGCTATCCCCCCTGCCCGGGATGCCCATTTGCTTGGTAAGTTCCTGGTCTAGCTCCAAAGTTACCGCTCAGGCACAGCCTTCCTACTGTTTCCTCTCCACCCTTTCAGCAGAATAACGCTCCCTCCTTGAGTTCCCAGGTCACCTAGTCCACACCTCTAATGGAGCACTTAGCAAATGGTGTCGTCATCCACTTACCTGCTGTTGGTAGTGTTCAAATGTGGATAGGGTCAGAGGGCACTGGAGGAGGCTGGTCACTAAGGGGCCTCCTGGGCAAGATTTATTATCTCGGTGAACTCACCAGTGTCTAAGATCCCAGGCCTTGGTTCCTCCTGAAACAAATCCCCAGGACTGATTTATAAAATCATAATGCCAATTCAGGGAGGCAGAATTCTAAGGTGAAGTGGGTAAGTGTGTGGGCTCTTGGGCCAGGTTGCCTGGGTTTGAATACTGGTTCTGCCCTTCCAGCTGTGTGAGCTTAGGCATATGGTTTCACTTCTCTGTCCCTGTTTTCCCACTCCCCAAATGGGGAAAACAGCATTTACATCATAGGAACACTGTAAGGGTTACGTCAAATATTTATAAAGTGCCCAGTGCAGTACCGGACATGATAAGAAGTCAACAAATTTTACCAATATTTATTGATGAGTTATATAATGAGATTCAAAGATATCAGGCAAAGACCATTTATTCATTTCCCAGGTTTTTATTGAGGTTTTACAATGTTTGAGGCTCTGAGCTGAATGCTCAGAATATAGTGAAAAATCAGACAGGTGCTTTCATACAGCATATATTCCAGGGAGAGGAGATGGATGTAGAACCAAAATTTCTTAATCATAAATTTCAAATTGTAATAAGTAATTACAAAAGATGAGCACAGGACACTTTGAAAGCAAAAGCCGTGGAGACTTAATCTGCACATCACGGTCAGTAAAGGCCTCACAGAGGCAGTGGCACTTGTGTTGAGACCTCATGGATGAAGAGGAGTTGGCCATAACAGGTCTAGAAACTAGGCCACGGAATTCAAGGAACTGAAAGAAGTCAGTGAAGAGGGAGCTGATGAATGAGGAAAGGAATGGACATGAGGCTGGTGAGGTGGGCAGGTCCCTGATGATATTGCTTCTGAGAGGCCACAGCTGGGAGTTTGGAATTTATCCTGAATGCAGTGGCAATTCAGGGCTGGCTTTAAGTAAGGGAGTAGCAAGATCTGGCTTAGAACTTTAGAAGGATTTCTCTGGCTACTGGGCGGAGGGTGGACTATAAAAGGACAAGAAAGGAGGTAAGGAGCCCAGTTAGAAAGCCGTAGGAGTTGTTGTCAAAGCAACGACTGGCCTGGCAGCAGCTGAGATGATCAAAAGGGTTCAGTATCAGGATATGTTTTGGAGGGAGAAATGACAGAACTTACTAATGGATTAGATGAAACTAGATTTTGGCTTCGACAAATGGGTAGAGGAGTGGAGGTTTTGGCATTGGCAAATGGGAATTTGAAGGAGCCATTTAGCTCAATCAGGAAGACTGGGAGGAGTTAGTTGGGGAGTGGGAATCAATGTGGCCATGTTAGGTTTGAGATATCTATGAATTATTCAAGTGGAACTGTCCAGGAGGCAGTTAGATAGATGAGCCTAGAGATCAGGAGAGGTCAGGGCCAGAGATATCAATTTGGACATTATCAGCATAACCATTGGATTCAACAAGATCACCTAAGGAGAGGGCGTAGGTAGGGAGGAAAAGAGGATAAGGCAGAGGATAGAGCCTCCTACATTTACAAGTCTGGGAAGCACAAGACATTGAGAAATGTTAATAAGTTGGGAAGAAAACCAGGTAAGTGGTGACACAGAAGCCTAAAGAAAAAAAGTGTTTCCAGAAGGAAGAAGGGGTCAACCGTGGCAATTACAACTGAAAAGTTGTGTAAGATAAAAGCGGTCCATTGGCTTTGGTAATATGTAGGTCATTGTAACCTTGATCAGAGCTGTTTAAGAAAAGACTAATTAGAGTAAGTTGAGAAGAGATGGAAGGTGGGGAGTGGAGAAACAACCATAGTGTTCTGTTGTGAATGAACACTAAAAATTGGAGAGATAGCAGGAGGAGAATGTGGAGTCATGGATTTAAAAAAAATGATATTAAAATATACTTGTAAGTAGATAGGAATGATCCAGAAGACATAAATTTGTGATGCAGGCAATACAAAAGGGAAAACTGCATAGTGTAGAATCCCTAAGAAGACTAAAATGATGAAATTCATTGTATGAATAGAGGGATCCCCCTTAGATGGCCGGGACCTGTCCCCACATTTACAGAGTGAAGGCCCAGAACAGGGACAGTTACCTAATTAGTAGGGCCCAGTGCAAAATGAAAACGTGAGGCTCCTTGTTCAAAAAATTTTAAGGCTTTCAAGACTGTGACAGCAGAGGGGTAAACCAAGCACAGGCCTTTCAAGCCCGGGGCCCGTGCACCTGCCCAGTTTGTATGCCATGAAGCAGGTTCTGGCTTAATATGTGATGATGACAGAGGGGGTTGGGGGTGGAGCGGTCCTTTGGGTAAGACCCTTCTATTTTCTGGGCCTCAATTGCCTCCTGGAAGCACTGGAAGAGATGACTGAGTACATTTGCAGCTCCACCATTCTACAAAGCAGAAAAGCAAAGTTTATTCCTTTTCAACCCTCAACCCCGCCAGATTTGAGACTTCCAGGGCTTTCTGGAAAGCTCTAAAACATTTGGTGACCATAGCAACTGACTCCAAGCTCCCGGACCTTCGCTCCGCCCACCGTTTCATAGACGCCTCGTTGATTGGCTCAGCAAGCCGACCAATGGGCCGGGCCAGGGGCGGGCGGAGAGGAGCAGAAGGCGGGCCTGGGCGGCGGGGCGCACGTGCGTGTTTCCGGCTCCGCTGCGGAAGGCGGAGGACGCGAGCCGTTACCCCGACGCGACCCAGAAGAGCAAGGAGCGCTTGGAGCTCGAGTGCAGAGCTCGAAGAACAGATAGAGGCCGGCGCGATGGGTGGCGATCAGGAGGAAGAACGGTTCGATGGCATGTTGTTGGCCATGGCGCAGCAGCACGAGGGCGGCGTGCAGGAGGTAATGAACCCGCGCGGCGTCGGCCAGGCCGGCGGCTTCAGCGTCGCTCGCCCCTCCGGACGGCCCTAAAGCACGTTCCCTCCTCCCTTCTTTGCCTTTGAGGGCCGAGATCCACCCCTGGGTCTCGCGGGCTTCCGCGATTCCCCCACATTTTCACCGCGCTCCAGCTTCCGGTCTGGCCTCTCGGCCGGCGTGTCCCACTCTCATGTCAGTCCCGGGCCCGGGCTCCCCTCTAGCTCCTATTGCAGCAACTTCGCGTCCCCAAACCTGGAAATCCATCCCTCAGAGCCTTGGGATTTCCACCTTTGATTTCACACATGGTTCCGGTTCCGCTCCCCGATTGATGGCCGCCCCGGAAGAGCGTACCTTACTTAGGACGAGCTTTGCTAGGCATTGTGATTTGCATCTACCAAGACTTGCAGTGAGCCGACGAGTGGCTGCGGTGTTTGTGTGTTGGTGTGTGTGGTGGTGATGATGGTGGTGGGGAGACGTTAGTACGTGGTCATTTTACGTCTTGAATGGGAGAAAAAGAGGCCTGTGTTAATTGGTTTCCACCATCTCCCAGCTTGGGACTTTTCCACCTCCCCATGCGTCAGTTTCCTTATCTCTGAGAAGGACCCCTATGAATCCCTGTTTTCTTGAATCATTGCAGAAGAGTGGTGTCTTGAAGGGAAGGACATTGAGTTTTCAGTGATCAGCCTTGTTGGTTCAGTCAGCATTTGTTGAGTGATTAACGTGTGCCAGACACTGGGTCCTGGGAATGCAGACTTGAGCAGAAACCGTTCCTTTCCCTGAAGGAGCTTGCAAAGTGCTTTTCTAAACGCATAAATTCATTCTGAGAGATCAGTCTATGAGCAACTAGTTGTGGATTCTGCAGCTGATATTTGGAACAGAAACTGAAAGAGGTAGAAAAGCCTATCAAGATCAGTCCAAAACTATCATTCTGTTGATGAAACTGAGGCCCAGAGATGGGCGGGGACTTGCCCAAGATCATCCATCAGGCTCTGACCTAGCTGGGACAAAACTCCTTAGGTCAATGTGCTTTCCACAGTCCTTTGCTGATTCTATTTTTCATTGTGAACAGATTTTCACTGTGCTGTCCATTTCAATTATTTCACCCAGGTGTCCATGGTGCCCAAAAGTTCCGAAACCCTTTGAAATAGAGAGGGTGTTACTAATTTACAAGTTTAAAAAGGCTCTGTGCCCTCCACCTTTCCCTAAATTGTTGACACAAAAATGGGATTTAGGAATGAGTTCAGTTTTTAGTGGATTGAAAAAGTGTCAAGAAGCAGGAATTGTATTGTTCAGATAAATTGTAGCATCAGATTTAGAACTACTTGGGCAAATAAAAGGGCTTGAATATGCTAACCTTAGGTAACTACTAGATCTATTCATTAAGCAAGAACTGGATTGAGCATGTACTCTGAGCCAGATATGCCAGGCATTGGGGATGGAGTCAGAATAAACCATGACACGTGGTTTCTTCTTGTGAGTAGTCCACACTGTGGCAGTGGCCTGTTGCTCTGTGTTAGACACTGTTAAGGGCCTTCCCTCCGTTACATTATTTGATTCTCACCAGGTCCCTAGAAATAGGTCCTGCTGCTATTCCTGCTTTACAGGGTGAAGAAACTTCCCCAAGGTCACAGCTAGTAAATAATCAATCTGACACTCAAGCCCGTGCTCTTAACAGCTTGGCTACAATGATACCCTAGCCAGAATTACTTGGTCTTGACCTCCTTTGAGGTGGCTTCATTTCCTCCCCTCCTTCTAGCTCTGCTCTGGTAGCTTAGCCAGTACCATTCTGGATAGATTTTTTTACTTTCTAGAGCATTTCAAGCCCTGGATGCAGAGGATCGAATGTTCCACATCCTGAGGCTACTTCTAGCACCACAAGTAATGTGAAACCATGTGCACATTATATCTATTTCTCATACACAAGATATGAGAAATCTGCCTTCCAGATGGTCTGGCTAAGGGTAGGTTAGTCTTCTTGGCAGGAGTGACTGAGGCGGCCTGTACAGTGGTGAGAATTCTCAAGTCCCAAGTTCCTTCTTAGACTAAGGGAGTTGGCTCCTGTGCAGTTGAGGGGTTCCCAATATAACACCTCCACACCTTTAATCTTCTTCTGTCTTTCAGCTTGTGAATACCTTCTTCAGCTTCCTTCGACGCAAAACAGACTTTTTCATTGGAGGAGAAGAGGGGATGGCAGAGAAGGTATGTGTTGGGGGCCTGCTCTTCCTTGGACAGCTCTTTCTTTTGAGAAAAGCCTTCCTGGCCTTCTTTTGGCATAATAATAACTTTCAGCAGAAGCAAAATGCCAAAGCCAGGGAGTCGGGGAAGGAAGCAAGCTGTCATTTATCAAAGCCCTACTATTTGCCAGGTGCTTTATCTCTCCTATTCACAGTTCTTCAAGAGAGGCAGGTGTTGCTACCCCCACTTTACAGATGAGGAGGTTGGCTCATGGATGTTTTGCAACTTGTTCACGGTCTTGAGCTGAGTTGTGGGGGAACCAGGGTTGGAACGAGAGTCTACTCTAAAACCTACCTTCTGTCCCCGTCATCATTCTTTGTTCTTTTTCATTGAGGGGGTTTTAACTAATTACCTAGCTGTGGAACCAGAGTATGAAATATTAGAAATTGAGGCTTAGAAGACAAGAAAATTCAGAGTCAGCCAATCCCAGTCAACTCAGAAGCTGTGACCCAACGTTCAAGGATTTGTGAATTAATTGAGCTTTGCTGTACTGGATCTGAATCCTCCCCTGACAGTGAATTGCCTTCTGATTCCTAAGGGTGTATTTCATTGTGATTATATCTATTGAAAATTGATAAATCACTGAAAGATGGATATCACCTCACTGAACTATGATTTTTTTTTAAACTTCATCAAAAAATTAACAGAAACCTTTGAAACGAAACAAAACAAAGGAATAAGAGAAACAACCTGAAATAACTACATTGCTTCCAACATTGAACTATGATTTTATAGCTTTAATATTTGTTTTCATTTAAACTTGAGACAGTAACAAGGAGACATTTTATAAAGAGCTTTTCTGTGGCCTAAATGTTCTAATTAAGGTGGTGTGTTCTACAGTGTGTTGGAAGATCTGAGGCTCCTCTGCTGTAGGCACATGGGTCTGGGGAGCAGGTGTCCCGGGTTCTTGGTCTGTATGATCTGGCTGAGTTCCCACCAACTCTCTGATCTTTCAGTTTTTCACGTCTGTAAAATGGAAGGAGATGATCTCATTAACCTGCAGAACGCCTTCTAATTCAGATATTCTTTCTGTTTTAGCAGTACTTCTGGATTTTCTGTGGGATTGACTGCCTTATGTTATCAGCAGTCATTCATTCAGTCTTTTCAACAGATATTTTTGAACTCAACACTTTGCTGTGTCAAGTACTATGCAAAATCCTTAGGGGTTACAGAGTTGAGGAAAGACACGGTCTCTGACTTCCTGGATCTACCCGGGTAGCTGAGAAAAACAGAGAATGAAGAAGTGGTGGGTTTTAGGGCAGGAACCTGGGGGCAGAAAACAGGGACTAAGCCAGGTTGGGGTTCAGGGAAGACTTCCTGAGGAAGTGATATTTGAGATGTGAAGGATGAGTACAAGGTAGCTGGACATGGGGAGAGATGACCTTTTAAGAACATTTAAGAAGCATCTCCGGATGGTGGTGATGGTCACAGAACACTGTGAATGTAATCAAGACCACTGAATTGTATGCTTAAAAGTAAAATGGGAATGTTCTGTTGTATATATGTTACCACAATAAAAATTAAAAGAAAACGTGTATTTCAGAAATAGCATGACGATGAGGATAGCTACTCTACATTGAATGATTGACTGTCTGCTGGTCCCCTCTCGGACATTGTCATGTTTCTTGGTTCTTCCTCCCCCCGCCCCCAATCTCTAATAGATTTCTTTTGTTTGAAAGGAATGGATTTTGAAAGGAAAAAAACATAGGGCAGAGAGAAGTATGGAATAAAATCCAAATGGCAAGTGTAAGCTGCTTTGCTAATTGTTTTATAGCCACAACAAACGACTACAGAGAATACCGTGTACAAAACAACACAGTAAAGGTTCAGAGATCAGACTGTTCCCTTAGCAAGGCTGAGCCTTTCAGTCTGGCATCTGGAGTTAAGGCTGCAGTCTTTCTTTTTGGATAGATCCCTGGGTGGGTGGCACAGCCGGTGCTTTAGCCAGGTTTGAACAGAAGAATGGCCACTTGGCCCAGGTGGAAGTTGATGAAGTGCTTGGTTTCATGTGTCACGTAACTCCCGAAGTTCCTCGCCATAATGCAGTGCCACGTGGGGTTATACTTCTTGTCAAACTCCTTGATCTGGGCCAGTGTGTTTCTCTGTTATGTTTCTCCAATGCCTGAGTAGCACGTTCCACAAGTCCAGTTGCATACACTCCGAAACGTCTGCATCTTTGATAACCTTTCGGTGGCACATGGTTACTGTGGAGAAGGGGTGGTGATGGCGATGGTCTCCTGGGGGAGGGGCTAGTGCAGTCTGGGCCTGGCAAGAACCACCATTGCTGCCAAAGCTGCAGCACAGCTTCTCTTTTGTTCTTTGTTCCCTTAGGGTCAGCTCTTTCCCAAGACATTTGTCAGATTCTCAGGTGGGCAGAAGTCTGTCCAGCCTTCCCACTTGGTCTCCAGTTGTAACAGTAACTCCTTTGTGTTGAGCACCTACTATGTACAAGGGCCACTAGATACATTCTTTTCAAGTACAGTGGTTAGGCATGGGCTTTGGAGTCAGGCAGACATAAGTTTGAATCCTAGTTCTGCCCCTTTATAACTGTGTGGCCTTAGGTGAATCCTCTAATCTCTCTGAACCTCATTTTCCTTACTTGTAAGCGAGGCTAATCCGTACCGCTCAGGGCTGTTGTTAGGATAAAAAGAGATAATACAGAAGTGGCTGGCACATGAAAATAGAAGTCCACAGGCCCTTATCTGAACCCCTTGGGGCCAGATGTGGTTGGGATTAGGAATTCTTTGGATTTTGGGAAGGTAGTACAGCGCATATACTGTACATTACGGGCAGTACCCCGGTCCGGAGATCAGGAGTGGCATCCTGTAATCAAACACATTAATATTTCTGTCGAGAAACGTATATCAGTATTCATACCAAGTGAGAGTTATGAAGACTGTAAATAGTGTCATGCTACACAGTTACAAAAACTTTTAGTTACTGCTTTTGGGCTTAAGAATTCTGGATGAGGGATTGTGGATTTGAGTAAAGCTATGATCAAATCAATATGGTATTCACAGAGGAAGAAGCAAATGGATCTGTGAAGCAGAATAGAGAATCCAGAAATAAATTTTAGTATATCTCATGTGATAATTCAGTCCAATAAGCAAAGGATGATTTAATAAATCATGCTGCTATAACTGGCTATTTATCTGCAAGAAAACAAAATTTTACTGTCTCAATCATATAAAAATAAGTTGCAGATCAGGAAAAGTCTTGTAAGGAAATCTGGGAAACTATATGTACAATCTAGTGTGGGGGAGCCTTTCAGATTAGAAACCTGGAAGCTATAAAATAAAACTTCTGTATGGCGAAAGAGATCACATATAAAATCAATTGAAAAACAATAGATTTGGGGGAAAATGTGCAATGCAGTCAGAACTTTTTTTTTTTTTTTTTTTTTTTTTTTTAATTTTTGTGGTACTATATTGTCTTAGTTTCCTGACTGCTAAGACAGATACCATACATTGGGTTGGCCTAAACAACGGGAATTTGTTGGCTCACGGATTTGAGGCCAGAAGTCCAAAATCAGGGTGTTAGTAAGGCGATGCTTTCTCCCTTTTCAGGGAGGTGTTCTGGGGCTGGCTGCCAGCAATCCTTGGGTCCTTGGCTTTCCTGTCACATAGCGATGTCCTCTCCATTCTATTCTAGCTTCCTGCAGTTTTCTGCTTTTTTTTTTTTTTTGCTTCTCCAGGTGGCTTTCACTTCATAAAGCCCCCAAGAATGGGATTAAGGCCTACCCTCCTTAACTAAGAACAACATTATCAAAAGGTCCTATTTACAATGGGTTCATATCCACAGGAATGGATGGATTAAGAGCTATGTTTTTTACTGGGGTACATAATTCAGTCTGCCACACATATACATCATAACATTTTCCACTTTAACCACTTTCACGTGTACAATTGAGTAGTGCTGATTGCATTCATGATGGTGTGCTACCATCACCACCATGCACAACCAAAACTTTTCCATCAGTTTAATAGGTAATTTAATACACAGAAACTCATAAATTGACAAGAAAAGGATAAACAGAAAAATGGACAGTACTCAGAAGAGCAGATCTAAAAAGCATGTGTAAAGATGCTCAAATTCACTAGTACTCAAGAAGATATAAATTAAAGAAACAGTGAAATGCCCTCTTTTTTCTATCAGACTGGCAAAAATTAAAAAGAACATTGCTTGCAGGGTTGTGGGGAAAGGGGTACACATTAGGAAAAGTGAATTACTATAGCTTTTAAAAGACTTTATATAGATATTTCAGACATAAGCAAATAGTCCTATGAACCCCTGTACCTATCCATAGCTCAGCAACAATAATCATGAACTCATGGCCATTAAAAAAAAAATTACTTGTGGTAACAAATATATGCCATCTTAACCATTTTTAAGTGCACAATAATTCAGTGGTATTAATTATTTTTACAATGTTGTACTACCATGACTGCCTTCCTTTACTAAAACTTTTTCCATCACCCGAAACAGAAACTCTTTACCCTTAAATCCCCCATTCACTCTTTCCCCCTCAACCCCTGGTAATCTCTAACCTGAATTTGCTTATTATAGATATTTCATATAAGTGGAATCATATAGTATTTTCCTTTTGTGTCTGGCTTATTTTACTTAGCATACTATTTTCAGCATTCATCCATGTTGTAGCATTTATGAGACCTTCATTCTTTTTTTAAAAGTTATTTCTTTTTAATTGTGATAAAATATACATAAAATAATTTTAACCACGTTAAGTGAACAGTTTTTTGACATTAAGTACATTGACAATATTGTGGAACTTTTATTTTCCACCATCTATTTCCAGCCAATTTTCGTCATCCCAGACCAAAACGTATACTCATTTATCAGTAACTCCCTGTTTCCCCTTTCCCCACTCATAGCAATCACTATTCTGCTTTCTGTCTCTGGGTTTTTGCTTATTCTGAGAATTTCATACAAGAAAAATCATACAATATTTGTCCTTTTGGGTCTGGCTTATTTCACTCAACATCATGTCTTCAAGGTTCATCTATGTTGTAGCATGTGCCAGCATCTCTTTTTACAGCTGAATGATATTCCCTTGTATGGATAGACCACACTTTGTTTATCTTTTCATCTGTCTATGGACACTTGGGTTGCTTCCATTTTTTGGCTATTGTGAATAATGCTCTTATGAACATTGGTGTACAGGTGTCTGTCTGAGTCTCTGCTTTCAGTTATTTGGTATATATACTTAAGAGTGGAATTGCTGGGTCATGTGTAATTCTGTGTTTAACTTTTTGATTAACCGCCAAACTGTTTCCCACGGCAACCACACCATTTTACATTCCCACCAGCAATGTTTGAAGGTTCCAGTTTCTCCACATCCTCACCAACGCTTATTTTCTGGTTGTTTTGTTTTGTTTTGTTTTTTAATTCTAACCATCCTTGCGGGTATGAAGTGATACCTCATTGTGGTTTTTTTATTTACATTTCCCTAATAGTTACTGATGTTGAGCTTCTTTTCATGTGCTTTTTGGCCAGTCGTACATCTTTGCAGAAATGTCTGTTTAGATCTTTTGCCTATTTTTAAATTCAGTTGTTTGTGTTTTGTTGTTGAGTTGTAGGAGTTTATGTCTTCTGGATATAAAACCCTTATCAGATACATGATTTGCAAATATTTTCTCCCATTCTGTAGGTTGTCTTTTCAGTTTCTTCGTAATGTCCTTTGACGTACAAGTTTTTAATTTATATATTTTTTCTTTTGCTGCTGATGCTTTTGATGTTGTATTTAGAGTCCGTTTCCTAACACAAGGTTCTGAAGATTTTCTCCTGTGTTTTCTTCTAGAAGTTTTATGGTTTTAGCTCATGGTCACTTTTGTTTCATCTTCTACTCACTTTCTACCAGAATATTTTCGGGCAAATTTCAGGCATATTTTCAGATTTGTAAATATTTGATTAATATTTAGAAGAAAAGGTTTTTAATTTTGCTTGTTTTTAATATAACCCTAATGCTGTTATTAATTTTCCCCAAAAGGAGGAGTGATTCCTTAACTATCCCCAACTATCTGGATAGTCTGGGTTTGCACATCCCCCAGTGCTTCCTTGTTTCCTTGATTGAGGGTCCAGACAAGGTCCGCACATTGCATTGGGTGATGGAGGAGCCTGTAGGTCGAGAGATCTCTTTGTCTTTGCAATTTGTTTGTTGAAAAAACCTGGTCCCTTGTCCTGGCAAGTTGCCCACAATCTGGATTTGGCTTATTGCCTCCCCATGGTGTCGTTTAACGTTTCTCTGTCATTTATAGTTCCCATATGTTGTTAGAAAGAGAGGGTTGATCTGATTGAGTTGTCTCTTTATGTTTCCCAAGAGTGCTTGATCGATGGCCTAGTGTACTCCATCAGGAAGCACTTGGTGTCCAGTTGTTTCTCTTTTTGTGATCTTAACAATCATTGATCATTGACTAAATCCATTATTTATTTCATTATTAGAGGTTTGTAAAATGCTAATATTCTATCTTTTTTTTTTTTTTCCTTCCTTTTACTGGCTGGAATTCTTCCTCGTTAACTATTTGATTATGGTTCCAGTTTGCTAATGCTGCCGGAATGCAAAACCTTAGAAATGGATTGGCTTTTATAAAAGGGGGTTATTTGGTTACACAGTTACAGTCTTAAGGCCATAAAGTGTCCAAGGTAATCAATCAAAAATTGGATACCTTCACTGAAGATGGCCAGTGGTGTCCGGAAAACCTCTGTTAGCTGCGAAGACCCGTAGCTGGCATCTGTTCCAGAGTTCTGGTTTCAAAATGGCTTTCTCCCAGGACTTTCCTCTCTCAGCTCCTGTGCATTCTTCAAAGTGTCCCTCTTGGCTGTAGCAAGCTCACTCCTGTCTGAGCTTGTCTAGTGCTCTAGTAAACTAATCAAGGCCCACGCTGAATGGGCGGGGCTACGCCTCCATGGAAACACTCAATCAAAGAATTACAATCTAATCAACACTAATACGTCTGCCCACACAAGATTATGTTAAAGAATATGGCTTTTTCTGGGGGATATAATATATATACATAATATATATACAACTAGTATAGTTACCTTGAAAGAGCATACAGGAAAGACCCCTTATTTACTGTTTTCAGAGTAATTACTTGGTTCCCTAGCATCTTCCAAGGGTGACCAGTGAGGTGGGTATTTTTTCCTTGTGTCATCATTGTAAACTTGTGGACTTAAATATACTTTGTGTTTTAGTCCGTTGCAGTTATTTTTGTTGATTCAGTGGTAAGTCAACTGTGGTCCCTAGTGAGTCAGTCAAGGTGGAACTTTACATCAAAAGACATAGGGCAGTTTGGCTCTGATACTAGCCTGGGAGTCCAGGGCTGCATCAGTGCCACCAGTGCAAAACCTCGCCCTGTTCCTTGTGGGTGCCCCTTCTGCTGTCGCGCAGGCCGCAGCATCAGGAGAGTGTTTTCGTTAAGCCTTTCCAAACTGCCCAAATCCCCTCTCCCTACTTTTAAATGAGTCTGTTTACTCTCCTTTTTTGTCTTTTGGCTCTCAGTAAAGGATACCTGAGGGTTCTTTCTGCTTATGTGTCGTTGAAATACATACAGTATCATTTCATTGGAGTTTTTAAATTTCCTGGATTAGTACAGAGGCAGTCCCCAGTGGATTTGCATTTTAATAAGAATTGTTTTGTATTGTTCTCCAGAAGATGTTTGAGGTACTTTGGATGCTGCAAAGATAAATCAGGCAAGGATTCTGCTTTCAAGGGGTGATGAGGCATGGCCCCAGGTAATTATAACTGAAGGAAGAAAGTGTTGTAACAGGGATTGAGGTGAGATTCTGTGGGAGTTCACTTACCTGGTGAGAATTGGGAAGGTTTTGGGGAGAGCATGGCATCTGAACTGGCCTTGAAAGATGAAGTAGATTTTGACGGCTGATGCTGGGTAGGGGGTTGTTTCCAGGTATAGGGAACAGCGTGGACAAGGCCCAGAGGTGGGGAAGCCTATGGTAGGAATAGGATGACAGAGGAGGAGCCTGAGTCCACCAGGGGAGGGGTGGGTATTACCATGACCCATGCACAGCTGGATGTGGTCTTGAGGGCTGAGGGAGCTGTGGTCAGTTCTAAGCAGGGCCTGCTAATGTTTGTGCTAGAAGCCCAGAGCCCAGGGGAGAGGGTCAGACCTGGCCTGAGATGGCAAGGACAGCGGAGTGGCATCTTTGGCAGGATTGGTTTCAGGTGGAGGTTCAGCAGTGACTCTGTCCTTGGGCACCTGGATGGATGCTCCTCAAGATGGGGACCATAGGAAGAGAAGAAAGTTGCGGAGGGGGCTGGCAGGTGTGCGAGGTAGGAGGAGCCAGGTCAGCTCTGGGGAGCACAGCAGGGATTCTGAGCATAGTCACCGTGCCCAGGAACTTTTGATTCTGGGCCTTAGAAGAGGGCCTGCCTGCCTACACCTAGGCATCTCCACGGCTGATTCCTTTCAATCCTTGTTTCTCCAGGCGCCCTGGGTCACAGGCAGCTTGGGAGGTGGTGAAAGAGTTAGAGTCCTGTGCCCTGCTTCAGCCTAATGGTTTTGCAGTTTGTTGGGAGGGAGTGGGGCTGGGGTAGGTGTGGGGAAATGAGAATTCCTTGGGTGAGGAGAGATTCCGTAGGGCCCTCTCCTTGAGAATCTTTGTCAGGGTTAGCCACTGTTTGCTGTTTGGAGTGAGTCATGTCCCTCAGACATGTTGGGGGTGCCTGCCCTCTCCCCAGGGTGGTCAGTTGCAGGACCTCTGGACTAGCTTTTCCGTTCACCCCTTAGTTAAACACCTCTCAGCAAGGCCTTCCCTGTCCAGACTGGTGGGAACCACTGTACTCCACCATCACCCCAGCCTAGGTCAAGAAAGCCTGTGTTCCCGTATTCCCACTGGCACCCGTTAGTCTTCTAGAGCAGGCCCGTCCCTCCTCACCCCTTCCCCACCCTGCTGGGCTGTGGTTCCCAGAGATGTGTCCAGTGACAGATGCTAGACTCCGTTCCAGACTGTCCCTGGTTGGCACCTCTGGGTAGGCCCCCACACCCCCAGGGATCTCTGTTGGACTGGGCTCGGGTGAAGCTGGCTAGAGGGGACTTTGAGAGGAGATTGGGAGGAGGGGCAGAAACTGCTGTGACTGGCCCTAACCCTGCCTGGTGGCTCTGCTCTGCCCTCACTTAACCCCTCATCTGACCTCCAGGAGCTAGGAAGGGATAGGGCGGATAGGAGGTGACATGACTCACTGGAGCTGGGAGGGGGAGGACCCTGCTTCCGCCTCCTTTGTCCACTGGTTAGCAGCAGCTTGAGTTCAAGGTCTCCCTGGTTAGGGACTTGTGATCAAGGCCTTGTGATGGAGCAGCCTCTGCTGGCGTGGTTGTCTCATGACTGATTCTCTTGACAGTAGAATGGCCTGCAGGGGGCTCATTCCTCTCATCCCCTATTTTGCTAACCCACTGGGTTTTTTTGGGGGGTGGGGGTGGGGTTGGGAGGTGCTTTTGGTTCCTTTAGCCCTGCAGAGGGTGAAGCTAATACAGTGTGGCGTGAGGTTGGGGGGTTGTGGGTGACAGGAAGAACTGGCATCAGATGAATGAAAAGCCACGGGCATTTGGCAGAGCCCTGGGTCTGGGACCCGTGGGAGGCTTCTGGGACCCTGAGCCTTGGCTCGTGCAGATTCCTCCCTCCCTCCTTCCAGCTCTGACTCAGGGATGCTTGAAAGATGGTTTATTGATCCATATGGTGGGTGCTCTGTGAGGCCTCCTCCTGGTTTGTGTGGCGTGTGGGTGGGCACAGTGTTGGGTTTTCTGAGGGTCTCTTCCTGGGCCCTGCTGAAGTGTCAGAGGTGAAACTGAAGACACACTTGAGCTGGACTTCAAGGATGAGTAGGAGTCCACCAGGTGACCTGAGAGTGGGGACGAGGATGTTCTAGGCAAAGAGCACCCTATTGCAAGACTGCTTTTACAAATAATAAAACAGAGGCATAAAGAGGGAAGCTCAGGGTCACACAGGTAGAAGGAGCTGACCAGGTACTGGAATCTAGGTGTGACTCCCACATGTGCATGAGAATTGGCCAGGAGGGCTTGTTAAATACAAATTGCTGGTAGAGTCAGAAGTTAGAATACAGGTTTCTGGGGGTGGGGGAAGAATGAGGTGTTAATGCTTAATTTGTAGAGTTTCATTTTGGAGTGATGGAAAAATTTTAGTAGTGGATGGTGCTGATGGTGGCACAACCTTGTGAATGTAATTACCACCACTGGTTGGTACACTTGAAAGTGGTTAAAATGGGAAATTTTATGTTGTGTATCTGTTACTACAGTAAACATTTTTTTTTAAAACATAGAACTGAACAACACCCCAAAGAGTGAGCCCTGATGTAAACTATGGACTTCTTTTAATAAGATAATTATAGTGATATTGGTTCATCAGTTGTAACATGTATCACACTAATGTAAAATGTTAATAATAGGGAAAACCATTTGAGAGGATGGTATATGGGTACCCTGTACTTTCTGCATGATTTTTCTGTAAACCTACAACTGCTCTTAAATATATATATACAAATTGCTGGGTCACACCCTTAGAATTTCTGATTCAGTAGGTCTGGAGTAAGGCCTGAGGTTTAGCATTTCTTAATGGGTCCCGGGTGAAGCTAATGTGGCCGGCTGGGGAACCACACCATGACAGAGTTATTGGTAAACAGCAAAGTGGAGCCATCCTTCCCATTTTATTTTTATGTCAGAGAGGATATTTCTGCCACCAGCTGACATTTGCTTAGCCCTTGCCAAGCACAGGGTATTTTGAAGCCAACATATGGCTATGAGGTGGCAGGGACCATGCCAGGCTCTTGATGGGTGCTGTCACATTTGATCTTCATGACAGATAACAAGACTGAGGCTTTGGGGATTAAAATTGTTCACTTGTCCAAGGCCACACAGGTAGGTAGTGGCAGGTGACAGTGATATTGGGTTAGCCCTGGGGTGGCATCCGGCCAGCTAGCAGGATGTGGGGTGAAAACATCCTGGGAAGGCAGGGTGGGGGAGGATCCTCATTGGAAATGGCTAGCTTGCCAGCTAGGGAGAGGACGATGCTAGCCTCCTCCCTCTGGAAAGCTCTCTGGCTCCCTGCTCACATGGCAGTTCTGGGCATGGTGCTGGGAGTCCTGATGACTGTCTCTGTGGGCGTGGAGACAGAGCTCTCACAGGGAAGAGAGATCAGTCAGAGAGCAGGTCGATGTGGGCCTGAGAGCTCAGGGACGGCTTCTTGGGGACTGAGGCTTGAGTACTGCTTGTAACAGCTTCACTCTATGCCGGAGGCTGTCACAGCACTTACTGTTTGGTCATTTGGGACTGTACAACAACCCTGTGAGGGTAGGGATTCCACCTCACAGATGAAGAGACTGAAGCTCTTAGAGGTAAGGTAATTTGCCCAAAGTTCAATATCTAGTGCGTGACAAAGCCTGGGTTAGAACTCAGGTTGTTTGACTTTGGTGTCCATGCTCTCAGTTATTAGGCTGTATTTTTAAAAAATAGCCATTGTTTATTGAACCAGGCACTTTACAGATATTTTCATTATAACTCTGTGTGTTAGGTGTATTGTCTAGGTGTAATATCCCCATTTTCTAAATGAGACTGAGGATCTGAGTAAGGTGCCTTGCCCAGGCACCCGGCAGGTAGAAATGGGCTGGACCTCAGGCCTTGGGGAACTGTTCCCCACCCTGACGCCTCCGTCTTCTCTTCCTTTCCCAGCTCATCACACAGACCTTCAACTACCATAACCAGCTGGCACAGAAGGCCCGGCGGGAGAAGAGGGCCCGGCAGGAGACAGAGCAGCAGGAGAAGGCAGAGCGGGCGGCCCGGCTGGCCAAGGAAGCAAAGGCAGAGACCCCTGAGCCCCAGATCAAGGAGCTGACTGATGAGGAGGCAGAGAGGCTGCAGCTGGAGATAGACCAGGTGAGGCTGGACTTCCCTTTCTCACCTCCAGGCCCTCATTGGCACTGGGGTGGGGGTGGGGGCTCTCTTGCCAACTCTCCTGCCCTTTGCCACAGAAGAAGAATGCAGAGACTCATGAGGCCCAGCTCAAGAACGGCAGCCTCGGCTCACCAGGGAAGCAGGTGAGGTTGTGGAGGTGCTTGGGACCAGGCAGGGCTGGGAACTTCCGATGGCTCTCTAGCTTTCCGCTCTTTCTGGCATGCTCTCTGCCTCTCCCTCAGCTGCAGGGATCTTCCTCATACTTCAAGATCCCCCTCAGAGATGTTGAACCAAAGGATCCAGGTTAAAAAACAAAACAAAACAAAACAAAAATCCACTGGCCTTAAGCCTTGAGCAGGAAAGCCAAAGAGCCAGAAAGGGCAGGGCCTATAGAGGTGCCATCCAGGGTGCCCAGGTTGGTGGGCACAGCCTGGTCCTCCGTGGTTGGCCATTTTGACCCCTCAGGAGGATGTGCCCCTCGGGACTCCTCCCTCTTACTCTTGAGCCTAGCTTCCCAAGCAGTCCTCAGGGCATTCATTTGGCTTTTTGGTGGTTGTAGTCTTGAGACCAGGGAGTCTGAGACCCAAAAAAAGGAAATTGATAATTTTAGAAGCTTGTTGAAGGCCACCTCATTAGAGGTGCCCTCTGTTCCAGCCTGTCCTGGGCTCTCTTCCCAACTCTCCAGGCTTGGACTAGCTGGGTGCCATGGCTCCATCTCTGACTGTCACTGTCCCCTAGCCTTGTCCTTTGTCACATGGTAAAAGCATTGAGTGCCTCTCAAGCAGAGATCAGAACCGGTAGGTCAAGGCTTGTCAGTCTGCCCCTTCCTGGACTTTGCAGGGACCAGGTCTGTTCTGTTTTGTGGCTGCGTGCTCAGTGCCAGCCCCGGGCCTGGCCCAGGTGGGTACTGTTTGTCTGTCAAGTACTGAACACCCCTGACTATGAGCAGGAAACTGAGGAGGACGAGGAGGAGGAAGATGAAAAAGACAAAGGGAAGCTGAAGCCCAATCTAGGCAATGGGGCAGACCTGCCCAACTACCGCTGGACCCAGACTCTGTCAGAACTGGACGTGAGTGGCAGGGGCCAGGGATGGAGGTTAAGGAGCTGGCCTGGGGTCCTGGCAGCCTCCGGTGGCCTCTTCTGACTGCCCCTGTCCCGTGCAGCTGGCGTTGCCCTTTCGTGTGAACTTCCGACTGAAGGGGAAGGATGTGGTGGTGGACATCCAGCGGCGGCACCTCCGTGTGGGGCTCAAGGGTCAGCCAGCAATTATTGATGGGGATCTCTACAATGAGGTGAAGGTGGAGGAGAGCTCGTGGCTCATTGAGGACGGCAAGGTGGTGACCGTGCATCTGGAGAAGGTGCGGGGGGCCCAGCTCTCCTGCCCTGGGTGATGGTGGAAGTGGGGGAGTGTGCTCATTCACTCAGGGATTATGCTGGGTGCCTGGTGGACATATCTCATTGAATCCCCACAATAGGACTTTTACAGTAGGTCTGCCCCCATTTTACAGTCAAGAAAAGGGCGGCTCAGAGATTTGCTGAAGCTACTACCTCTAGAAAGGGACTTTGGTACCGAAGCTGCTTCCTGTCCATTAAGCGTGTACATTCATTTGCTTCAGCAGACATTTAAATACCTATAGTGCCAGGCACTGCTCTAAGTGCTGGGAAGAGAACAGCAAACAAAACACAGAAAAATCCATGCCCTGGGAACCCTACATTCTCTCTACCTCACTGCCTTCCCAGGGAAACAGGACCCAGACACTGGTAAATAAAGGTGGTCTCTCTGAAATGTCAGGGGTCCAAGAAAAGTGTCCCGTGTTCCCAAGGCCCTCTCCCAGCTCACCTGACTGGCCTGAGCTGCCTCCTCTCGCCCACCCCTCTGTGCCCTTGGCCTTGTTTGTCCCTCCTGATTGGAATGTCCTTCCCTGTATTTTTATCTGCTATACTTCTTGTCCCTTAAGGCCCAGCCCAGAGTGTCCATACTTGTGTCTCTCGCCACCCTGGATGAATGTCTCCTTTTGTACTTTATTCTTTCCCTTATTATGCTGATTTGTAACTGTTTGTCTCCTTGTCCACATCTCCTCCAGCCACTGGGGAGGGCAGATGCTGGGTCTTACTCATCTTTGCCCCTGGTGCCTAGCTCCAGCCTGTGTGGTTGCTGGTGCAGGATGTGGGTGGGAGAGAGTCTGAGACTGGCGGGGTTGCGGGCTGATTCCCAGGGCACAGAGAGCCCCCTCCCACCCCCCTGATTAGAATTCTCTTCCTCACAGATCAACAAGATGGAGTGGTGGAGCCGCTTGGTATCCAGTGACCCTGAGATAAATACCAAGAAGATCAACCCTGAGAATTCCAAGGTGAGCCTTGGCTGGTTGCAGGAGTGTCAGCAGGGAGGTGAGGGACCTGGGTGGTCCCAGAGCTTCACCTGTCCCTGTCCCTGTTGACCCCCAGCTGTCAGACCTGGACAGTGAGACCCGTAGCATGGTGGAGAAGATGATGTATGACCAGAGGCAGAAGTCCATGGGCCTGCCCACCTCCGACGAGCAGAAGAAACAGGAGATTCTGAAGAAGTGAGTGATTTGGAGATGGAGGCTGGGGGGCCTAGGGACCTGGATCTGGGTAACAGCAGGTCCAGTGTGGCCCGTGGAGCTGCCATGCCCCCTTCCAGGATAAGCTGGCCAAAATTATGGTTTTATGGTCTTAGTCTGCCTACCCTAATCACCTCCTGAGGGGCAAGGCTGGCTCAAGGTAGGAAGGCAGGAGTAACAGGTGGTCTTTACCGCCTCCGGGAAAAGAGGGCCAGTGTTGGCACCTCCCATGGGCCTCAGAGACCTTGGAGCCCCACCCCTGCCCAGGACTGGTTGCCCTCCAGGGTTGCTCAGGGTTCTAAAGAGATTAGATCTGACTTGGGGGCTGAGAGGAGGAGACTAGCTTTGGGGGAGAGGGAAGCCTGTTTCACCCTCTTACTTCCTCTCCCCAGGTTCATGGATCAGCATCCGGAGATGGATTTTTCCAAGGCCAAATTCAACTAGCCCCTGTGTTTGCCTCCCTGAGCTCTCAGGGCTCAGCCCCCAGCCATCCACTTCCTTTCCTGCCCTTCTCCAGGACTTGGGGGCCTTGGGGCTGGGGTGGGCGTGGGACTGGCCCTGGCACACAGGTCCGAGGGCATCACGGGAGAAAGGCTGGGGCCTTGGGGACCTTGTCCTCCCCAGCTGGCCTACTGTTACACATTAAAGCTATTTACCCAACTCCATCTGTGTCTCTTTCCTCTGGCCTCTCCCTGGGGGCCACCCCTTGTGGCTGCTCGCCCAGATCCTGCCATGTGACCTGGGGCAAGTCCTTGCCCCTTTCTGGACCTCAGTGTCTCCTCATTGCTTAGAGGTAGGATTAGAACAAAGCTTTTAGTCTGTGTATAATTCTGAGCAAAGGTGAGTTTTTCTGGCTGTAGGGACCAGACTTACGTCAGATTCTCAAAGTGCCCCATCTGGACTTACTTCGATTTTCATCTCCAAGGGAATTTCCCACTGCAGTGGATCTGTCCTCAGCCCTGGATCAAGAGTTTTTAAAACTAAGCACAGTTATTTTCCAGGGACTGCCCAGTTTGGGGAGGGAAGACAGGCCACATGCTCTGCCTCAGATCTGTTCTACGTGTGGTACAGGGGCCTGGCTGGGAGGACAGGGTAAAGTCCAATGGGGCCCCATTGTTTGTTTCCCTGGTCTGGACCTCTGCAGATTTTAGGCTTCAGAGTCAGTCAGCAGAGAAGTGCTGACAGCCGGGGCTGAGGAGGGCTCATCTCTGCCCTGATCCTGCCCCACTTGTCCAGGTAGATGACATTGAGTACGAGGGGCCACAGAGGCCATAGCAAGAATGTCTGGGCTGACTTTCCCAGAGGGCTCTGCTCTGTGGACCATGGGTGACCCAGGAATTTCTAGAACAGAGCATGTCTCCTTTTGGAATTTCAGAATAGCTTGTTAAGGACTTTAAAAAGGCATGCGGTACCTAGCTTTGTCTGTTTCTCAAACTTGATAAGCCCTTTTTTTCTGGGAATGCCAGTAACAGTTTTCAAAGCTGAGTTTGGAAAATACTGCTCTAGGTTTGGGTGGGGGGACTCGGGCCTGGCTCTTCGGCTCTGGTCGATAGTCCTGGATCCTGGTGCCTTGTGGTTCTTTTCATTCTAGTGGAGGCCTTGACCTGGATGAGACAGCAGGGCCTAAGGAATGGGGATGGTTTTATTGCTGAAGCTGAAGTTACATCTTGGCCCTGTGGTCACAGCCCCAAGGGACTGTTCTGTGTGTCTGATAGGAAATTGGATAAACAAGTGCAGTTTGTCTAGTTGTCATTTTCCAAAGGTTGCCCATGAGGACAATAAAAGGGGCATTGGGGCCTGTAGATGAAGAGGGACAGGATGTGGGTATGCGTCTGGAACACCTTCTAGCTTGTTCCTCAGTCAAAAGGCTGGTGGCAGGGGTCTGCAGGGGGTGGGCACTGGGCTGATGCAGGGGGTGGAGGTGGGCACTGCAAGGTCAGCTGCACCACAGAGCTGCAGAAGGCCACATCCTCTGTGTGAGCTTTGGAAAAATGGGTGCCTGCTGTGGGGCTCCAGCCCTGCGGTAACCCCCCCCCAGTGGAATTTTGTTGCAAATGAACAACTAAAACTCCCCAAGTGGAAGAGGAAGTCAGGAAAGGCCTTGGCACACCTGGAACCCACATCAGGAAGAACAATTAGAGGGCATATGAGTAAAGAGCTACACCAGGTTATTTCTCAGAAATTGATGAACTGGGTGCTATGATGGATGCAAGGCCAGAGTCAAAGAGCTAGAGAAGAAAGTCTGGGGAATACCCTCCGATCCCAGAAAAGTATGAGCAAAAGTTGTTTCACAAAAATTAATTGTAAACCATTGAGACAGTTGTTTTCTAGGAGTCAGCCCACACTGCTCAGGTTAGTGTGACGTACCCACAAATCCACATGCACACGATATAGCCTGTTGAATCTGAAGCTCAGTGTAACTTTACTGTTACATTATGCATTGTTTGGACATCTGCAGAAAAAAAAAAGGGCTGGTGGTGGCCTGCCCTGCCTTCCTGCTGAAAGAAGCTCTCGTCTGCATGAGGTGCAGCCAGCCTGGTTCCTCCCCGTGAACCTAGCTGGGTTCTGGTGCTCAAACAAGGGGCCCTGGTGCTGCCCCCAGGAGGTCAAGCTGGACAGCCTGGGGACAAGATTGCCAGGAGCCCAGCTTCCAGGCCTGGGCCCCAGTTGCCAGCTGCATGACCTGCTGAGTTCCTTGACCTCTCTGAGCCCCATCTCCCCCTCTGTGAACAGATAATGACCCTGTTCCAGGATTGATGGGAAGGCAAAGAAGATACAGTGAAAACCACAGAGTGCTCTGTCAGCACCAGGGAGACATGTAAGGAAGCAGCAGGAACAAAGCTGGGCTGGAGCTAATGAAGGCTTAGGGATTTGGGGAAACTGAAGGGATGGCCCAAAGCAGGCCAGCCTGCAGGCAGTGTGCATGGTGGGGTAACGGGGAGTCCAGACAGGCCTGCCTAAAAGAGCTTCTCCATGATAGAAGACAGTTGCTAAAGCCTTCTCAGGTGTGGACACTGCTTGGTTCTTTGTCTCCTGGAGCTCAGTGAGCTTGAGAAAGGGGGGCATGATTATTCCCATTTTACGTAAGAGGCAACTCAGGAAGTGGCACAGTGGAGCGTCTTCTGACTTGAAGTCCACGACCCTGAACCAGCCTGGATGCCTCTATGCTGTCTCCTGCTCCAGGCAGCAGTCAGGCAAATGGGACAGACAGGACAGCATCAAGCTGAGACAACCAGGTAGACAACTGTTACTTTTGTATTCACAACTGTGGTCACGTAAGCATGTAGAACATCAGCTGAGAACCAGATCAACTGCTCAACAGGTCAACGCATAACATGGAGTGGGCACTGCCCACAGGATTCAATAGAGGCCCTGCCCACCTCCCAACCCAGTCCATTTAAGACAAGCTTCTTTTAGCTATCAGATTTGCACACGGTATGGGTGTGGAGTTGGGATTCAATCCCAGAGAAGGTAACTCTTAAAGCCATTGCTTTCCATGACCCAGGCTGCCTGAAGGCCATGGGCAGGAAGGAACAGGTCCAGGCAGGGGTCAGGCCAGCTGGGGGTGCAGGGAGGATGTGGACACATGGCCCAGTGAAATGCACGTGGTCCTGGAACCAGTCAGCCAGGGCAGGAGGAGCCAGAGTGGGCGCTGTGCCTGGGCTCACAGCCTGGCCTCCTGCAAAGGGGGTCCTGTACCCCTTTTCATTCTGTAGGCTGTGCTTCTCCCAGAAGGGGCTGCAGCCGCTGGGCCCGGTGGGGTTAGCAGTACACCCGGAGCAGGGGTGCCCCTGATGAGTCTGTGTCCGTGCCCTGGAAGGACGAGTCATGGCTGGCTGGGTGCCCTGGGAAAGGGGGAAGGGAGAGGAGGAATCAGAGGCTCAGAGAGAAAAGGAGGTCAACAGGTCCCACCACCAGGAGAAAGTCTGCTGAGAAGTAGAGCAGGGTTGAGCCTGGGTTAGCCTGATCCTGAGCCCCAGCCTCCCGTTCTGTAAAAGAGTAATGACCCTGCTCCCAGGGGGTTGTGAAGGCCAAGGAGATAGTAGAAACCCCACAGGGTGCATTTTGAGCACAATGCCGGCCGGCCTCCACTTTCCTCCCCAGCAACCTGAGCTTAAGGGTTGGGGTTGGGTCACTTCTGGTTTGCCCAGACTGGGCATTGACCCCCTGCTGGTTTAGGAGCAGCTCCCTGAACCCCTCCCAACTGAACCACATTGAGCCAGCTTGCAGGATTGGGATGGGCTCTGTGGCTACTCAACTCCCTTGTCTCTTTCTGCCCCATCCTCACCCACCCCAGGAGGAAGCTGGGAGAGGGGCATGTGGGAGGCCCCCAGGGCAGTCCCCCCGCCTCTCCGCACTCCTCCTCAGGTCAGGACCAGACCTGGGGCTCCATAAGGCCTCAGCTTCCTGGCGATGGCATCTGCTGTCGTCTCCTGGGAGATCTGCACTGTCAGTTCTAGAGAGGGAATATGGGGGGCAGTGGTCATTATCATGTCTTTCAACCCCACCCCCTCCTTCTGCCCCCAGCCCGATGAGGGAAGGGCCACTCCTCCCTGAGCAGGGGGAATAATGTTTAAAACCCAGACACAAGGGGTGTGTGTGTGTGTATGTGTAGGGGTAGGTGGGTGGAGGGTTTGGTTTGGCCAGGCCAGGTCAGTGGTCCAAATTCATATGGGTCCCTGGGTCCTGTTAACCAGACTAGGCCTGAAAGCTTCTCTGGCAGGTGGTAGCAGGAAAGAAGGAGTTTGCTTGGTGGGCTGGTTGAGGGCAGAAAGCATCTTGTCCTTTCTGGGGACAGCAGCAATAGGCAGGGAGCTCCCAAGTCTGGATGCTCCTCTCAGACTTCCTGACCTGGCTGAATTGGGAAGGGCAAGGACAGGAGTCGGGGAAGGATGCAGAGGACTTGAAAGGAAAGCAGGGGACAGGGCAGGGCATGGCTGGGAGGTGGACTCACAGTGGACAGACCCTAGTCCAACACTCCCTTCTCCAGAGCCTCTTCTAGTTAACCCCTCAGCCCCCTTAGGCCCCACGTACCATCCTGGCTGAGGCCTGAGCCCACCATGGTCTCATGGCCACTGTCAGGAGCGGCAGCAGCAGGGGCAGCAGCCCGCGTGGAGCGCCCCTCGGTGGGCTGTGGGCGGGTGCGGCTCTTGCGGGTACTGATGCGAATGATGCCGCGTACCAGGCGGCCCTCGGCGTCCTGCTCATCCAGGTGGTAGTCCTGCGTGATGCTGCTGATGAGGTCCGAGATCTTACTGGTCTTCTCCAGGAACACAGTGTCTGAAGTGCACTTGGCCAGCTCATCGATCTGGTGCACACTGAACAGCTCAGTCAGCTTCTTGAAGATGAGCACGTCGATCTCTCGGCTCGACATGGAGCCACTGCCCATCTCAGGCAGATCCAGGTCCGACTCATGGAAGGAGTAGTACTCCTCAGAGCCCCGGGGACTGCTGGCAAGGGTGCTAGGCAGGCTGTGCCGGGTGGGTGGGGGCTCGGCCAGGGGCTCCTTGCAGCAGGAGTCTGCGTCAGGGGCCGGGGAGGTGGCGCTGCGGTAGGGATAGACAGGAATGCCTTTGAGCTTGACGTCAGGGTAGCTGAAGCTGCTGCCCATGGTTGACTTGAGCCCCTGGCCGTCCCGCCGCCTAGGGGGTGCACGGTCAGGGCTGGGGGGCATCCCGTTGTGCTCCTTGGCCCAGCTGGCTTCAACAGCCCCTTCAGTGGAGTCCCTGGTGGACAAGCAGGGGCTGCAGCCCCGCACACAGGCTCCACAGCGCTGGAGGCAATCCCGGCAGCGGCGGAAGCAGAAGGCGGCCCGACACCAGTCCCACACCCAGGGTCGCCAGAGCAGGCAGCAGGCAGGGGGCTCAGTGGCCTCCTCAGCAGAGCCAGAGATGAAGGTGAGGCTCTCAGGCCCATGACGACCAGGGTCCTTGGGGTCTGGCCTGCGGGTGCGGCGGCTCGGTGGGCGCTGGGGTGACTCATCATAGGCCTCCAGGCATAGCTCTGTCGGCTGCTCACAGGGTCCCAAGCGCGGAGGCCCAGATGATGGGCGGGGGTGTCCCGGGCGGGGCATGGCTCACTGCATGGTTTGCTGCAGTCAGGTACCTGTGGGGGAGGCCAAGAAGGGTGTCAGGATCAGAGGTCAGGAACACACTTCTGGGCTGACCTTCTGAGAAGCCTCAAACTTCTGGTTTTGGGAGGCCTGTGATCTAAATGGGCAAAATATGCCCATAAACCCTCATCCATTTTACCTCTCCCTCCTCAAAGAAGAGGAACTCCTCTTTGTGGTCTAACTCAGGTTTCAAAATCTCTTAGAATCCTCCTTTTCAGAGGATTCTTCATTGGCAAGCCCAGTGAAGAAACTCTGAGGCTGTTCAACAAATGCCTTTCATGTCACTGGCTATGGAACATGATCTTTACCACCTTCCCTTCTTTCCCTTCCTCTTTCAAATCAGATATAGGAATGTGACAAGTTCCCTGTCAGTAGTTCAGTCTGGCTCAGGCTTGCTCTTCTAGCAACATTTACCACCAAGCACTGTTCTGCTTCCTTTGATTAGATAAGAATGCTGAACTACAAAAATGTCTTCTTTTCCTTTTTGACTTGGTTACTAGGAAGCTCAGAGCTAAGACTTCATTCATCCCATAAACATTTAGCCTGGCCTGTGCTGGGCACTGCAGAATCAAAGACAAATGAAGTATAGACTCTGCTCTTCTTGCTTCACACATGGTTTTGTAGGAAAAACTGATGTTTAAAAATCCCTAAGATGGAACTTGTAGGTTATATTTGAGACATTATGGGAGTAAATAACTCTACCTGGAGGAGTCAGGGAAGATTATCTAGCTATGCATTGGGGAGGGGACTTGAACGCTTGGGGTTTACCAGGTGATACCTATCCTTAGCCTGGATTTTCTGAGACAACAATCTCTTACCCTTTTATCCCCAATTTAATGGCACTGGGATCCTGGTGCTGGTGAAATGAGAAGGACTTGGAGTCAGGATATCTGACCAATAGGCTGTGTGTGTTGGGAAAATCAGTGCCACTTCCCTAGACCAGGTCACCATCATCTTAACCAAATACTGTCAAGGCCCCCATTCTGGCCACCTCCATTCCCTTCTACTTGCTGCAGCCAGTGAGAACAACACAAATCTGGAGAAACCTGGCAGATACCACTTTAATCAAGTGATCAAAGTTTACATCATCAATAATGGGACAAACTGGCATCATGTGCCTCCTGATAAGATGCACTAAGAAGGATACAACATCACTTATGAAGTGTTCCTGTCAAAAAGGCATAACCTGCATGTAATCATGAGAAGACATCAGAAAAGCCCAAATTGTGGGACATGACTAAACAAAATGTGTGATCCTGAAGTGGATCCTGCATTGAGAGAAAATGTGGAAATTGAATAATTGGTGAAATATGAAAATAGACTGCATAGTATTTAGTAGTAGTATACCAATGTTAAATTTCCTGAATATGATTATTGTGGTTATATAAAATAATCTCATTCTTAGGAAACACACACCCATGCATTTAAAGGTAAAGGGGCATGATGTCTGCAACCTAATTGCAAATGATTAAAAGATATATATATGTGTGTGTGAATAGAGAGAAAAAGAGAGAGAGGGAGAGAAAGTTAACCACTGGTGAATGAGGATGAGGATTTGGGAGTTCTTTACTCCTGCAACTCTTCAATCCACTCCCCCAGCCTCACCAGCACACCTCCAAGGACCCTCCAGAACCCCTAGTCAACTGGGAGCCCCTCTCTCCTGCAGCCTTCTGCTGGGCTTTCTTGTTAGCTGGGTCAGCCTTGTTCCCATTGTTCGAGGACAAGCCTATCCCCCAAGGACTATGACTCTGAGGGGCAGGGACTGTGTCTGATTCCTTTCTGCCTCAGTGCCCAGAACAGGGTACAATAGGTGCTTCAGGGGACTGACACATTCTGTGTGACCTCAGGGGTAGAACCAGGACCATGGTGGAAAGAAAAAGGACTTAGGCTCTAGGCTGACAGAGTGGGGACCAGCAGCCTTGGGGTGTGTGTGTGTGGGGGGGGGGTTAGGGAAGGGGGTACAGGGTGAGATTCTGGCTCCAAAGGTATGCAATCTGAAATTGTAATAGGTGACTTTAAAGTCCCTCACAACCCTGAGTTGCAAGTGGTTAAAAGCCTTTGCCTTGGTTTGAGCATGCAGGGGTGGGTATGGGTTCATTCATTGACTCAATTAACAAATATTTACTGAGGGCCTGCTGTGTGCTGGACACTGAATTCTGTGGATGCAAGTGGCAAAACAGACAAAATCCCCCCCCCCCCCCCCCCCCCCGCCACGAGAGCTAGCACTCTAGAGAAGTCAATTGACAGCTTCCATTGGTCTAAGTGCTTTAGATGCTTTAACCCATTTAATCCTCACAACCCTATTTGCAGATAACAGTAGTATTACTACTGCTAGTATTATTATATTGAAGCACAGAAAAATTAAGGAACTTGTCCAAAGTCACACATCCATTTGTACCCAAGCAGGCTGGCTCGACTCTTATCCACTACCTGCTCCTGTCTCTCAAAGGAGGACAAAAGAATGACAATGGTCAGAGCCCCAGGAGGGAGAGAGGGGACAGTTGGAGCTGTCTGTGCCCGAGGAGGGCCCATATCTGCTTTGTGTCAACCTACACAGGGCCTGGGGTTGGTAAGAGTATCAAGGGGTTACTGATGATGAACTAGGTCATTATCGCCTCCTCCACCCCCCAGGCTGGAGGACTTGCTACTCACTATCCATTAAATCAACTCATCAAATAATTATGGCACACCTACCATTTGCCCAGCACTGTGCTAAAGGCTGGGAAATCGGCAGGGAATGGGCCAGAAACAGGTTACAGCCCAAGAAGACTTTTGCCTTATTTACCCCTCACAATTGCCCTGTAAATACCACCATCTCTACTTTAAAGAAGACTTATCAGAGTGGGGTCCTGAGACCCAGGATAAGGATAGGGCCTGGCCTCAGTTTCACCCTCCCTTTTACACCGGGGACCCTACTGAAATCAAACTTAACCCATTTCTTCCAGGCTATATGTCCCCCTCACTGCTGCTGCCCCTTATCCCCAAAATCTTAGGAACACCCCTCACTTGATTTAGTGAGGGGAGAGCCCCGGCTCCGTTTGTGGCCTGGGGCAAGACTCTAAGCCTCAGTTTCCTCATCTGTAAAAAGCATAGAGATCAGTATCTTCAGGAGCCACCTGTTAGGTTCCTATGAGATACTGCTCAGCAGGGGGCTTAGCAAGGTCCTGGCACCTGGCGGGCTCAGTCACAGAGCGATCGAGGTACCGCATGAATCTTCCCTGGAATCAGACCGCCCCGGGCCGCTCTCCCGGATTTCTCATTGATGTCCCACACTGCCCAGCCCACCCCACCCCCCCGCCCCACTTCCGCGCCAAGTCCCTGTGCACACGCACACACAGAGTGGTCTCTTTCTGCACCTTTCCCTTCTCCAGGGTCCCCGGGGCAGGCCCAGCCGCGCCAGCTTCTGCCCCACCCCCGTGCCCAGCCGAGCCTCACACGTCCAGCCGGGAGGGGCACCCAGCCCTGCTCACGAAATAGCAGCCGGCTCCGGCACCAGGCATCCGTGCACCCTCGATCTCTTGCCCCAAAGCCACAACCTGCAACTGCCCCATCCGCAGGCTCAGTCCCGCGAGCAAGGAAGGATCAGACCCGGGCACTGCCCCCCGGGCGAGCACGGCCCCTACACAGGCACTGCCCTAGGGCGAGCACCACCCTCTCCAGCTGCAAGGGCCCTCCCAGACTCTCTCCCGCCCTGACACTTTTCCTCAGGGTGATCACGGCCCACCTCCCCCTCCCGACACTGACCCCCGAGCGAGCACAGCTCCCACCGCAAGCCAGCGCAGCCCTAAGGGCGAACACGTCTCCCCCTCACCCCACTCGGTCCGCCCAGCCCGGGCACCCGCTCAGGCTGCTCCTCGGCCCGGCCCGGCACCCCGGAAGTGGGAAGGTGGCCCCAAGGAACGGGCCCCGCGACCCACCCCAGCCTGGGCACTGCTTCGGGGGTCTCCCCACCCTGGGCCTGCCCTGGCCCGCGTCCCCTCTAGCCCCGCGCGGGGCTTACCTGTCCCGCCAGGTGAGCCGCCTCCGGCTCAGCCCCTCCCCCCGCCCCACTCGCCGCTCACCTGGGGCCCAGGTGAGCGTCTCGCGGGAGCGCCGCACGGACCGCCGCTGGGGACACACTTCCTGCCTCCGCGAAGCGCCGCTGCCGCCGCGCACCTGGCCGAGGCCCCGCCCCTGGGCGCTGGGCGGGCGCCGCGGCCGGGCTCGGGCCATTGGCCGGCGGACTCCGAACGCCCAGCTCGGCCTAGTCGGGGTGAGTGGGGACTTGCGCGGCGGGGCCGGCAGGCGCTACGCCTCCGTCTCTTCTGTTAAATGGACAAGTGGGCCAAAAATCTCGGAGCACCGGTTGGTGTCCTTTAAGGATGGCCTCCTGGCAAGCCTTCTCTGACCCCCAGGTCTGTCTGGTTTCCTGTCAGTTGGGAATGTCTTATCAGAATATGCAGCACACTGTTGTTTTTGTTGTTGTTTGACCATGAGGATAGGGTCTGGTCTTCTTCCTTAATTTCCTGGTGCCCACCACAGGGCCTCGCCCCCCAGTAGGTGCTCAGCAAATATTCTCGGTAGAATGGATATCTGGGCTCCTGTTTCTTGCTTTGCTCTGAGGCAGAACTGGAACCCCAGGCTTCTTCCTGCTGGTCACTTCACTTTCTCCTCTGTCAGGGGAAATCTTCAGGTGAAGACAAGTTCCTCTCCTCTGGGTCCTGGGAGTGCCAGAGGGAGGCTGTGCAGCTCTGAGAGACGTATCTCCGATCAGCAAGGGCGGCCACAATGGGCCATGATCACCACATCCCATGGGAGTCTCTGCAAGAGGAATACCATCAGGCAAGAAGTCAGGGCTCAGTCCGTCCCTGGTTCCTGATCCCCAGCTTAGTAACAATAGTGCCAATGAACAATTGATTTTTAGGGAGCATCTCCAGTGTCCATGCTAAACCACTTACTCCCACAGTATTATTTAATCCTTACACTAATCTGCAAGGTGGGTCGGGTATTGTCATTCTCATTTTACAGGGGAGGAAAGTGAGGCTTAGGGAAAGGAAATTATTTGCTGTGAGTAGAAACCATATGACTTTGGGCAAGGCATTTCCCCTCTCTAAAGGCTTTCACCGCATAAAAGAATGTTCTTGTTCATGGGAAGTGTATATGTGAATTATAGTGTTTGTTCAAGGATGTGTGCAGCTAGCTCTCATATGTTCAGAAGACAGAGCAATAGATGATGGATGATAGATAGGGAGGGAGGGAGGGAAAGAAATAGCGATGTGACATCATGTTAAAGTTGGTGGATTGGGCTATCGGGGGAGGGGGTCAGGGTATGATGGAGTTCTGTGTATGGGGTTAGTATTGTTTTTGCAACTGTTCCTGTAACTTTGAATTTATTTCAAAATAAAAAAAAAACACAATGAGATATCATCTCACACCTACTAAAATGATCGCTATTAAACAAACAGGAAATTACAAGTGTTGGAGAGGATGTAGAGAAATTGGAACACTTAGTCACTGCTGGTGGGAATATAAAATGGTACCGCTGCTGTGGAGGATGGTTTGGCTGTTCCTCAGGAAGCTAAGGATAGAGTTGTCTTATAATCCGGAATCCCACTACTTGGTATATACCCGGAAGATCTGAAAGCAGGGACACAAACAGACATTTGCACACCGATGTTCATAGCAGCGTTATTCACAATTGCCAAAAGATGGAAACAATCGACGTGTCCATCAACAGATGAATGGATAAACAAAAACTGGTATATACATACGATGGAATATTATTCAGCAGTAAGAAGGAATGAAGTCCTGAAGCATGTGACAACATGCATGAACTTATGTGAAGGACATTATGTGAAGTGAAATAAGTCAGACACAAAATGACAAATATTGTATGATCTCACTGATTTGGACTAATTATAATACATAAACTCATAGATATAAAATACAGAATATAGGTTACCAGGATATAGAATGAGGCTAAAGAATGGGCAGTGGTTGCTTAATATGTGCAGGATGTTTATCTAGGTTGAACTTAAACGTTTGGAAATGGGCAGAGGTGATGGTAACACGTTATTGTGAGAATAATTAACAGTGCTGAATGGTGGGTGAATATGGTGGAAAGGGGAAGTTTAGAGTCTTGTATGTCACTAGAAGGAAAGTTGGAGGTTAAAACATGGGAATGTAAAATACACGTTATCAAATTTAAGAAGTCATTACAGAGATTTTATTAAGAGATTCATATTCTGTAAAATATATTTTGCTGTTATTAAAAATTTTAAGTAAAAGAAAAAAGAAAAAAATATGGCTCACCACTAAAATAAAAGAAACACAAATCTTCCAAAAGTTGAGAATACAGACTTAAAAAAAAATTAAAATTTTCTATAATGGGTTGGTACTATTTTTATAATTAAAAACTGTGCTTTACTGTAAACAATTGATTGTACACCACAGATGATTGTATGATATGTGACTTTATCTCAATAAAGGTGAATTTAAAACAAAAAAAATAAACAAAGGCTTTCACCTTTGAAGAGATAAGGGTACCTGTCTTCAACTGGAAGGATTAAAGGAAGATAATGAATGCAAAGTGAAACAAAGGATGTAGGAAAAGATAAGGGAAGTAAGGTTTGGTAGGTGGAAGGAATTCAGTACTGCCTAGACCCTTTCCCCTCCAGGCTGTATCAAAGACACAGGACCTCCCACCTCTGGGCCCCCTTTCAGCCTCCACAAGATGGGGATTCAGATTAGGACAAAGCCCTTTGCCCCATTTGGGTTACCCAGTCTTCCCTTGCCCCGCCTTGGTGGGAGACTTCTTGGATGATGATTCCCATGGCAGTTGGGGGCTGCCCTTCCTATCTTACTGTCATCTCATCCCACAGTTGCCCTACTGTATGCACACAGTAGGTGTTCAGTTTCCACCAGGGACCCTCCACAGCAGCCCCTCCTATCACCTGGGGCGAGTGGCACACTGCAACCTTATTTGGAGCTCAGAAAGTGAATCACTTGTTGTGTAAATTGAACATTCATGTAGCCTAAGACCCAGCAAGTCCATTCCTAGGGCAAAGCCACAAGAATCTCTTGCACATGTGCACCAGGAGGCGTACAAGAATGTTAATAGAAGCATTGTTCATAATTACCTCAAACTGAAAACACTCAAATGCAATCGACAGAAGAATGGATGAAGAATGGAGTATTCGTGCAAAGGAATAATTATACAACAGTAGGAAATGAATGAAGCACAGCAACATGGCTGGATCTTGGTAATATGATATTGCAGTCCCAGAAGATGACATACAGAATGCTATCCTTTTTATAAAGTTCAAAAACAACTATTCCTACTGTGTTTAGGTATAATATTAGATTGAACCATATGAAATTGCTGTTATTTGATCTATTTTGACCTACCAAAATGGTGAATTCAATCTAAATATATGTGAAAAAAAAAAAAACAAAACACACAATATAAATTCAGAATAGTGGTTCACCTCTTGGAGGAAGCAGGTAGCAGGTATAGAGAAGTGGCCCACAGGTAGAAATAATTTTTAATAATGTCTGGCTCTTGGGTTGGGTGATGGATTGAAGGGCTTTCACTTTATCATTAATAAATGCATGAAGGCATGAATGAATGAGTGAATGAATGAATGAAAAAATAGAAATTTTGTACTGAAACTCTGAATAATTCAGGGTGCTGTCACTTGCCAAGTTCCCAAGTTATGTAAAAATATAGATTGAGTCTAGATTCTTAGTTTTTTCCGCTTTCATTCATTCTTTTAAAAATTAAGGTATAAATTTACATCTATTTACAGAATTCATCCTTTTTAGTGTATGCTTCTGCGAATTCTGAAAAATACATAGTTGCATATCTACCACCATAGTCAAAATATAGAACAGTTCCATCTTCCCCCCAAATTCCCCTGCACCCATTTGTAGCCAATCCGTCCTGCTATAGGTTGAATTGTGTCCCCCCTAGAAGGAATATTCTAGTCCTAACCCCTGGTCCCATGAATGAGCCCTATTTGGAAATAGGATCTTTGATGATGTTATTAGTCATTAGGGTGAAGAAGGGGAGAATTGGACACAAAGGGGAGAACACCATGTGATCACTGAGGTCACCATGTGACCAGGAGCCAGCAGGGGACAGATTCTTCCCTACAGATTTCAGAGGAGGCCCTGCGGAAACCTTGATTTCAGACATCCAGCCTCCAGAACTGGAGTCAATACATTTCTGTTGTTTTAAGCCACCTACTTTGTGGTCCTTTGTGTAGTGGCAGGCAGCCCTAGGGAACCAATACACCTCCCCTGACCCCAGACCTTGGCAACCACTGATCTCTTTTCTGTCTCCATAGTTTTGCTTTTCCCAGAACTTGTTTAGTTTTAAAACATCCCTTCTCATCTGTAAAATGGGGATGATAATATTTCCCTCTCTAGAGTGTTTTGTGGAATGTTTTGCATTAGGCATAGTTAGCGGTTATTATTCTAATTACAGTCACACTGAGATGTCCCTTCTTTTCTGCTCCTCTCCCTCCGGCACTGAAGACACTGGGCTGTTTTCCCCAGGGCCTGCCACAGCAATAACTCTGTCCAAAACCAATGACACTCTTTGAAAAGAAAACAAGGTACCTTATGGGTCCAGCATTCAGCCTGACAAAGGAAAGGGATGGACTGAGGTGAATTTTCCAGATTACAGCCTTGTGTTCGTTGCTTTTCCCTTTACAGTTTACAATGCAAACACTTGCAATTTTCATTTTACAGATGGGGAAACCGAGGCACACCAATATTTGGTCATTAGCCCAAGGCCATACTGTGAAGGAGTAGGGGAGCTGGGTGGGAATCCAGTCCCTCTGGCTCCCCTTACAGAGCTCCTTATGGTGCCCTCCTCCAGGCCCTTAAAGCTGCCTTTGGGCTTCCTGGTTGGACGTCTTTCTAAACCGATTACAGGGCCTGCCTTTATAACCAGAGTCAGATGAGTGTGCTTTTGCCTCTTGGCCATGACCTGGGGCCATTGTCCTGATCCTCTTCTTCTGCCATTGTTGCTCTACTCTGTTTGATTTTTACTTTTTTGGTCACCTTCCCCAGCCACCATTCAGGCTCCTGGATTGATGATTTAGGGTAAGAAGGAAGTGCAAGGATGATGCAGGGTTTCTGGCTTGTGGAGGGCAAGTTTGGGGTGTAAAAGGGTAAGCTTGGTCTTAGACATGTTAACTTTGAGGATCTGTGAGATAGCCAAGAATTATTATGACTATATATATGGATGACATTCATAGTGATATTTGGAGTCTGCAAGACCTGAAAAGATTATGGTGCCTCCCTTCCAATATGTAACTCAAAATAAAACATACTGTAAAATATAAGATTTGTATGTATATTGCATTGAAAACAGTTTCTTTTTAGATTTCTTGATGGAAACATATTCACTCAAATGTGTCTCATTGCCCCTCCCCCCTTTTTTGTTTTGTTTTGTTGGGGTTTTTGTTTTGGTCAAGGGAGGTTTATAGTAGGTACCTGTCTGCCTATAGGAGACTCCTGCATTAATATGCTTTAGCTTCACAGCATTTTCCTCTCATTGAAATTATCTTATTTGTTTATCTGTATATAGCCCAACTTCCCCACGGGATGCTAAGCTCCTTAAGATCAGGGACCTTATATTTCTTGTTCAAATCTGGAACACAGATGCTCAATATGCATTTTGTGTGTGTGTGTGTGTGTGTGTGTGTGTGTGTATATATATATATATATATATATATACGGGAGGTTGTGAGTTTACAGAAAAATCATGCAGAAAATAAAATAGTTCCCATATACCCCCCTATTACTAACAATTTGCATTTGTTATGTTTTGCATTCGTTACTTTTTACAATTTATAAAAGAATTCTATTATAAATGTACTTTTAACTATAGTCCATAATTTACCTTAGGATTCACTGTGTTATACAGACCTATGGTTGTTGTTATTGTTGTTTAAATTTTTTTCTAGTAACATATGTGCAAACTAAAATTTCCTCTTTTAACCACATTCAAATATATAATTCAGTACCATTAATTACATTCACAATGTTGTGCTACCATCATCACCCTCCATTACCAAAACTTTTCCATCACCCCAAATAGAAACTCTGTGCAATTAAGCATTAACTCCCTATTCCTTACTCTTACCATGGCCCCTAGGAACCTATATTCTAGTTTATCAGTCTATGAATTTGCTTATACTAGTTATTTCATATCAGTGAGATCATACAATATTTATCCTTTTGTCTCTAACTTATTTCACTCAACATGATATCTTCAAGGTTCATTCATGTTGTCACAAGTATCAGAACTTCATTCCTTTTTATGGTTGAATAATATTCCATTGTATGTATATATCACATTTTGTTTATCCATTCATCTGTTGATGAACAGTTGGGTTGCTTCCATCTTTTAGCAATTGTGAATAATGCTGCTACAAACATAGATGTGCAAATATCTGTTTGAATCCCTGCTTTCAGTACTTTGGGGTACACACCTAAAAGTGGGATTACCTAACCATATGGTAAGTCTATGCTTAACTTTGGAACTGCCTAACTGTCTTCCATGGTGGCTGTAGCATTTTACATCCCCACTAACAAAAATGAGTGTCTCTGTTTTTACACATCCTCCCTAACACTTATTTTCTGTTTTTTTAACAGTAGCCATCCTAGTGGAAATGAAATGACATCTTGTGGTGTTGGTTTGCATTTCCCTAATGGCTAATGATGTTAAGCATCTTTTCTGACCATTTGTGTATCTTCTTTGGAGAAACGTCTGTTCAAGTCTTTTGCCCATTTTAAAATTGGGTTGTTTGCCTTTTTGTTGTTGAGTTGTAGGATTTCTTTGTATATTCTGGATATTAAACCCTTATCAGACATGTGGTTTTCAAATATTTTCTTCCATTGAGTAGGTTGTCTATTCACTTTCATGATAAAGTCCTTTGATGCACAAAGGTTTTTAATTTTGATGAGGTCCCATTTATCTATTTTTAGTTTTGTCACTCATGCTTTGGGTGTAAAGTTTAAGAAAACATTGCCTAACACAAGATCCTGAAGATGCTTCCCTGTGTTTTCTTTTAGATGTATTATAGTTTGCTTCTCACATTTAGGTCTTTGATCCATTTTGGGTTGATTTTTGTATATGGTGTAAGGTAGGGGTCCACTTTCATTCTTTTGCATATGGACATCCAGTTTCCCAGCACCATTTGTCAAAGAGACTGTTCTTTCCCAGTTGAGTGGACTTGACACCCTTGTCCAATATCAGTTGGCCATAGATGTGAGGGTTTATTTATGAACTCTCAATTCAATTCTATTGAGAATCTATATGTTTGTCCTTGTGCCAGTACCATTCTGGGATTTTAGTTTTGTAATAAATTAAAAAAAATTTTTTTTAGAGAAGTTATGGGTTTACAGAATAATCATGCATAAAACACGTGATTCCCTTATACCACCCTACTATTAACACCTTGCATTGGTGTGGCACATTTGTTACAATTGGTGAAAACACATTTTTATAATTGTCCTATTAACTCTAGTCCATGGTTTAACAGGGTTCACTGTTGTGCAGTGTCATGAATTTTTTTTTAAATTTATTCTAGTATCATATATATAACCTAGCATTTCCTCTTTAATCACATTCAGATACATATTTCAGTGCTGTTAATCACCTTCACAATGTTGTACTATCATCACCACCAAACATTCCCAAAACATTTCCATTGTTTTCTCAAATATAAACTGTACATTTAAAGCCTTAAGTCTCTATTCCCTACACCAACCCCATCCCCTGGTAACCTATAGTTTAGATTCTGACTCTTTGTGTAATAAGTTTTAAAATCAGAAAGTGTGAGTCCTCCAAGTTTGTTCTTTTTCAAGATGAGTTTGGTTGTTCAGGGCCCCTTGTCATTCCATATAAATTCATGATTGGCTTTTCCATTTCTGCAAAGAAGTCTGTTGGAATTTTGATTGGAATTGTGTTAAATCTGTACATCGCTTTGGGTAGAATTGAGATCTTAACAATATTTAGCCTTCCAATCCATGAACACAGACTGTCCTTCCATTTATTTAGGTCTTTGATTTCTCTCAGCAATGGTTGTAGTTTTCTGAGTATAAGTCTTTTACAACCTTGGCTAGATTTATTCCTAAATATTTTATTCTTTTACTTGCTATTGTAAATGGAATTTTTTTTCTTGATTTGTTCTTCAGATTGTTCATTACTATTCTGTAGAAAAACTACTGATTTTGCATGTTGATCTTGTACCCCTTTGCTGAATTCATTTATTAGCTCTAATAGCTCTGTTGTGGATTTTTCAGGATTTTCTGTATATATGATCATGTCATTTGCAAATAGGAAAAGTTATACTTCTTCCTTTCCAATTTGGATGCCTTTTATTTCTTTTTCTTGCCTAATTACTCTAGCTAGAACTCCTAACACGATGTTGAATAACAGTGGTGACAATGGGCATCTTGTCTTCTTCTTGGTCTCAGAGGGGAAGCTTTTAGTCTTTCACCATTAAGTATGATGTTGGCAGTGGATTTTTCATATATGCCCTTTATCATGTTGAGGAAGTTTCCTTATATTTCTAGTTTTCTAAGTGTTTTTTTTTTTTTTTGGTTGGTTGGTTGGTTTTTTATCAAGTAGTGGTGCTGGATTTTGTCAAATGCCTTTTCTGCATCAATTGAGATATGTTTTTTTTTCCTTCATTCTATTAATGTGGTGTATTACATTAATTGTTTTTTTTTACATTGAACCACCCCTGCATTCCTGGGATAAATCCCACTTGATCATGGTATATTATTCTTTTAATGTGCTGTTATATTCAGTTTTTTTTTTTTTTTTTGAGGTTCCATAAGAATTTTCAAAGGAAATGTTTCCTCCCCCCAACTCTGTGAGATGTTAATAAAATAGTTGATGTGTATTTAAGTGGGTGAAAGAAGGAGGCTGAGAGGGACTCCTTAGATAAGCAAGGGGAGATGCGGGAAGGAGTGAGAACTAGGAAGCAGAGAGAGAAGGGAACATTTCAAGACAATGAAAGATAAAGAAGTGCAGCTACCGAATGGTGAGCAGGGAGAGCTGGAGGAAGTCTCATAGGGCCTCTCACCACAGCAAGATGGTGACTGTCACTGTCGTGGAAATGGCCATGATGGAGCTTCCATGATGCAAGAAGTAAATTTCTGCAGCTTTGGGTATGTGTGTTGTGTGCAGTGGGTGAGGATAAAGTAGGTAGCAATATGTGAAGGGGGCCCCAGGCTGTGCCTGCCTCCCTTCCCTTCTTCCCTCCAGGGTGCTTCTCCCACATTGGGCACTAGGGGGCAGCAGGCAACAGTGGAAATTGCCAAGACTTGGGAGCCACAGAATCTGAGTTGGAATCTTAGTTGGAGCCTGTTCAGCAGTCATGTAAACTTAACCTCTTTGAACCTCAGCCTTTCTCATCTAAAAATAGGTCTAAGTGCTGTAGGGTAGCTCAGTGGTGGAGTATGAACTCTGGAGCCAGAGAGCCTGGATTTGTGCCCCATTTCTACCACTATACCAGCTTGTGTGACCTTGGCCAACTTATGGGACTTCTCTGGCCCTCAGACTCCTCATCTGTAAAGTGGAGATAGTGATAGTTTTTACCTCATAAGGCTGTGGTAACCAGTGCAGAGACTGGCACCTGGTAAGCACTGAATAGATGTCAACTATTTTATTTTAAACTCCCCCTCCCCCAGCCATTCTGGGGCAGGACCACTGCCTCTGAGAGGAAGCAGGAGAACAAATCACTATTACCAACCAGCGCCATGTGCCAGCATAGTATGTGCTTATTCCTTTAATCCTCACAATAACTCAGTGAATAGATCTGAAACCCCCCATTTAATCCTGAGAAAACAGGGGTTCTGAGATTTTGAGCCACTTGCCCAAGGTCACACAACTGGGTAGTGGCAGAGCCCGGAGCTAGATCCAGATCTTTCTGGTCCGGAGCCAGAGCTCTTGGCAGTGTCCCCTCTGGGTCTTCTGGAGACTAGGCCCTTGGGGCCTGCCCCAGGTCAGAGCAAGAATTCCCTTCTGTAATCAGCTCCACTTTTGGCTGCCACCCACCCTCTTTCTCCAGACAGGATTTCATGGAATTCTGAATGGAATAAATGGAATGGAATCAACTTAATGGGAGCCCAGCGTGTTGCAAGACAGCAGAATGGTGTGGGATGATGCAGAATTGGAATGGGGGAGTTGAGGCTGTCTTGGCATCAGTGATTGGTTGGGCTGTCTGTGCAGGGCAGGGATTAGATTAACAACCCTTTCAAGTTGCCTTTCCCCTTTCCTTTGCTGGCCCAAGGATGGTGTGTCCTGGAGGCTGGAGGGAACCAGGGGAGTCTGGAAGTCACCCTGGGGGGTGAGGGGCAGATGAGCTGGTCTGTGGCTGGGTGAAGAGGTGAGCAGGGATGCAGCCAGAGGACCAGAATTCCAAGGAGCTGGGCTGTAGGGGCTTTAGGAACTCTAGGCTGGGCTGTTGAGCAGGAGACCCAGCTCCCCCTGAGACTGGGCCATCCTGGCTTTAGCCAGGGCTGGATCTCGTGGCCAGGCCTGGAGGGGGCTGCAGGCTGAGACCATCCTGTGCTAAGGTCAAGGTTGGGGCTGCTTCTTTGGTGCTAAATTTTGTTCCATGCCCTAGTAGAAGTGTGTTCCTCAGAGTCCTTGTGCTGAAAGAGCCTTCACCCACCGTTCCCCCTACCCTCAACCCCCAACCACTTATGAGGAAATGAGGCCCTGGAGGGGAACAGGCTGAGCTGAGTCACACAGTGAGTAAGTGGTGGCCCCTGGAGGGGATGTGGGTCTCCTCTGCTCACCTTCATTGTGTTCTGTATGATGTCAAGATAGACCTGGGTTCAAATCCTGACTTTGTGAGCTGGGGCAAGTGATTCAGCCTCTCTGGGCTTTATTTTCTGCATCATTAAACAAACTTTATTCATTTTCTTGCCTTCACCTGCACTGCTCCCTCGTGCTCATACACACACACAGGTGAGGACACACCTGCCTGATGGTGAGTCTCCCTGTCATTCACAGGGAGCAATAGGCAGCTGTCACTGATCACCACCCCCTCCCTCCCACCCTCTCAGCCAAACCGAGAGAGCTCCCAACCAGAAGGCTGTCTTCCTGAGTCGATTCAGAAGGCTGATGGAGCCCCGTGATGGCCTTGACCTCCCCCACTGCTTTCCCTGTTCCCAGACAGGAGCTCTCAGAGGGCAAGTTCTGGTCTGAGTCATCTCTGAGTCCCCAGCACCCAGCCCAGGGCAGGGTCCAAAAGCTATGTCTGGGAATGTTTGTGGAAGGAATAAATGAAGGAAACCCTTCAATTCCTCCTCTTTCTTGGGAGCCCGTGACTACTCTCTCTACCTTCCCAAACCACTGGGGTGGCAGAAACCTCCATGGAGAGGGGTCTGTACCGACCTTGAATGGAATCCTGGCTCAGCCTCTTCCTTGCTGTGTGAACTGGGGAAATGACTCCACTGCTCTGAGTCTCAGCTTCCTCTTCTGTTAAGAGCCTTCCTGAGGAAGTGACATTTAAGCAGATAACTGAAAGGAATACATGGAAAGACCTAGATGGAGAGTCTTCCAGGCAGAGTAAACAGCTGATGCAAAGGCCCGGAGTGATAAGCCAGTGTTGCTGGAGTGCAGTGAGCAAGGGGGAGAGTGAAGGGAGATGGGGGTGCAGGGGTGAGCAGGCACTGGGCACACAGGGCTTGGAGGGCCACTGGGGAGTCTGTCTTTTAGTCGAAGTAAGATGGGAACTGATTGGAGGGTCTTGAGCAGAGGAGTGGCTTGATCTGACCTATACTTCAAAAACTTCACTCTGGTTGCTATGGTGGCTACAGAAGGGTAAGTTACCTTCTGAAGCAGCAGGGAGTCCAGGGAGGAGGTTGTTGCAATACTCCAGGCAAGAGTTGATGATGGCCTGGGACTAGGCTGGTGCCTGTGAAGTGGTGAGAAGTGGTCAGATATATGATATACGCTGGAGATGGACCCCACAGGACTGGATGTGGAAGATAAGGCAAGAGAGGTCTTGAGGATGGGCCTTGTTTCAATTATCTAATGCTGAGAAATAAACTGCCCAACGACTTGGTGGCTTAAAGCAACAACGATGTATTATTTCTAAAAATTCTGTGGGAGGACTGGGGCTCTACTGGTCTCATGTGGGGTTGATCATGTTGATACCAATCAAAAACAGTGGGTTCTTTGCCTGATGCGCTCAAATGACCAATTCCTGAGACACTGGGGTTTCAAAGAGAGAAAGCATTTATTGCTAGGCATGAAGCAGGAGATCGGATGGCCTACTGGCCTGAAAACTCTGTCTCCCCAAACTGCAGTAATTCTAATAGTTTTATAGTATTAAAATATGGGCAGGTTACTTTTAGGATAATGAGCACAATGGCTCTAGATGATGTAATTAGAGATGATCTAATTAATGGGCATGCACAGATTGATTACATGCTTAGTCACAGAATGAATGTAAGAAAATGGCAGCCTTACTATGATGATGGGTGTGATTTTTAGTATTATAATGAGATAATGGTCACTTATAGGTTAAAGTGTAAGCTACTGCGCATGTCAGGCGGACCCATTTTGGTTAGGTCCAGCTCTGGTTATCAAGATAACTTTGGATTTGGGGTAGGTTAGTTCTGGGCTGATTCAAGGCCCTTCATTAATAAACATTAGGGGCTGTCTTTAGGGATCATAAGACCCTAAAGTTGAAAAACTGGATGAAATGGGTATAAGTGAGGGTCTGTCACAAGGTTTTTACAATCACAAGGGCACAAGATAAAGACTATACAATCATTGTCGGAGATCAAGGCAGCTGGATTACAGTTCAGAGATTTGAGGTATTTCCCTCTGTCTGCTCTAATATACCAGAAAGTAAAAAGGAATATTTTTATAATGATTCAGTAATGATAAACATCCCTTGAATCCTAACTTCTCGATTATAATGTGGCAGCATTTAGCTGGAGCTTGGTTGGGTCTAGATTGTCCCTGATGGTTTTGCTCCACATGACCACTCATCAATCAGAAGTCTTAGCCAACTGTGTTAGTTTCCTACAGTTGCTGTAACAAAGTATCACACACTTGGTGGCTTAAAACAATATATTTATTCTCTTACAGTTCTGGGCCAAAATCGAGGAGTCCGCAGGGCACCCTCCCACCATAGGCTTTAGGAATCAGTTTCCATGCCTGTTCTAACCTCTAGAGCTGCATTCCTTGCATTCTTTGGCTCATGGCTCCTTCCTACATCCTCAAAGCCAGCAGTGTATCTTAATTCAATGATCACATTGCCTTCCTCTTCTGTGTCAAATTTCTCTTTGCCTCTCTTTGATAAGGACACTTGTGATTGCATTTAGGACCCATTTAGATAATTCAGGTTAATCTCCCCATCTCAAGAAGCTTAACTTAGTCACATATGCAAAGTCTTTCTTGCCATGTAAGGTCACATTTACAGGTTCCAGGCGATATCTGGGGGCCATTCAGCCTCCCACACAGCGTGGTAGTTGGCTTCCAAGAGGAACCTCTGCTTGTTTCATGCTTCCTGATGTCCCACTAGCCTAAGCAAGTCACACAGCAAGTCCAGAGTAAATGTAGGAGGGCCACCCAAGGGCACAGATGTCTGGAGACCTGGCTCATTGGAGGCCACCAATGTAACAGTCAACCACAACCTCTGGGTTTTGGGCTTGAAGGAATGGATGAAATTCAAGGATACCGGGGGAATGGGTGGGGTTTGCTGGAGGTCGTGAGGGCAGAGTGCAGCGTCCTGCTGTAGGACCTCCTTGCCGCAAGTTAAACACTGAGGACAGTGGGCTTGGGAGAGCCAGCAATAGTGGGGACACCAAGTCCCTGGCTGGTATGGTGAAGCTTGGGTGGGGTGGGATGGGAGTTGGGGAGTGGCAGCGTTCAAGGTAGAGGAACCTGAAAAGTATCAGGTCATTCCCTCAGGTCAGTCCCTGCTCTGTGGCCCATGACCTTGGGGAGCTCACAGCATGGAGGGGAGATAGACCATACCCAGATGGTGGGGCCACAGTTTAAGTCAGGACCCACTGCCTTCCAGCTCTAGCAGTGAAGAGGTCAGAGCAGACTCACAAGCAGGGAAGGTCATTTGCAGATAATATTCTCTCTATTTTATGGATAAGCAAACTGAGGCTCAGAGAGGGGAAATAACCCAGATCCTGACTCTTCACATCCTGTTCAATTCCTGCTGCAGTCTCAGGGAAGGTGGAGGAGGAAAGGGCTCTCTCCTGAGCTTGCTGGGATGCCCCTAGATCTGTGATGGGCGTCGGAAGAGCTCCTAAGAGGGCATCCCTCCCTGTGTCCTGCACTTGTGCCATCTCAGTTCTTTCCTGCTTCTCACTGTGGGCAGAGCCCTGTGAGGAAACACACAGGGAGGGAGTGACATGGACTGGAGTCAGACCTAGATTTGCTCTCAGGTGCCCCCTCTGGAGGGGGAGCCTCCACTCAGCCTTCAGGGCCCCCTGTCTGAAGGGGTGGGGAAACAGAGGTCTGATCTCAGTCTAAGATACGAAGGACATGGGGGAACTGCATGGAGGTCAGAGTTCATAGGTCAGGACCAGGGAAGAGCACTGGCTAGGTCAAGGCAGGATTCTCTAGCACACTGGAAAGGTGGAGTTTGCCAGGTTTAGTCCTGGGAGCTCAGTTGGGGGTATAGGAGGAAGTCTGGGACCTTCAACCAGAGTGACCTTCAGTTTGTCCTGCTTTCCTGGGCCGATCCCCAGGGCCACCCAGAGTGACCAGCACAGGGGCTTAATAATGCATAAGCCAGTCGATACTTTGGGGCCCCTCTCTGTGGGGAAGGCAGCCCCATGTCCAGCTCCAGCCTTGCTGTCTGTTCCCAGCTTGTCTGGGAATGGAGGTGGGGGGGGGGGGCATCTGCTGAATCCCTGACCTGATGGAAGGGGGATGGAGGAAGCTGGGGGTGGGGATGGGAACGGCAGGTGGAGGGAAACCAGGGATCTGGTGTCTGATGCATTCACAGCAGAAGCCTCTTTTCCTTGGAACCTGAGTGCTTTGCTGGAAGACCGCCCCACAGAGCAGCGGGGTGGGGGAGGAGGACTAGTCAGAGAGGAAGGCAGAATCAGAGAAGACACAGAGAGGGAGGTGGAGACAGAGACCAGAGAGAATGAAAGAAACAGCAGGGAGGAAAAAGGCAGAAGCAGGCATAGTGGGTATGAATATGGGTACTGGTGTGCAAATTCAGGGAGACAAGCAACGGGCCGTTTATTTTTGTAAACCCACTCAGAGCCCTCATTCCACCCCGCTGGTGGGAAATCCAATCTCCATTATTGTTGGGCTCTCGCAACCCCCTGCAGCTCCTAGAGGTGGGCCCAAGTCCAGAGGTATGAACCAGATATGGACAAGGCCCTTCCCATCTGGTCTGGGCACCAGGTCACCCTGGCCACCTGGCCTCCATGACCACTTCAGTTTAGGGACTGTGCCATTTTCGTGCCAGCCAGGCTTGGGCCATGGGATCCAGTGAACCTAGGAGCTACCCTGAGTGCCACTCATCCATTGAACCCAGGGCCTAGATCCCTCTCTTCCCTGGGATTGGGGAGGCTGTACTGCCACCCCTAAACTCCCCTAAGGGGTTGGGGATGACTTTCCCTCTCTGGTCCTGTTCCGGTTTGCTAATGCTGCTGTTTTGCAAATTACCAGAAATTGATTGGCTTTTATAAAGGGGGTTTATTTGGTTACAAAGTTACAGCCCTAAGGCCATAAAGTGTCCAAATGAAGGCATCAACACAAGTATACCTTCATTAAAGGAAGGCCAGTGGCATCCGGAAAACCTCTGTTAGCTGGGAAGGCACGTGGCTGGTGTCTGCTGATCCTGGGTTGTGTTCCAGCTCCTCTCTCAGCTCCTGTGCATTCTTCAAAGTGTCTCTCTTGGCTGCAGGACCTCCTTCGGTCTGTGAGCACTTTTATAGGACTCCAGTGATTCAATTAATATCCATTTATTATATATATGTTACAACAAATTTTTAAATTTATTGTAAAATATCTCATCATATAGAAGAAAAAATATATATACATACATAGACATATATATAAAAGAATATATATTTATACATATATCTATATAAAAGTATATGTACATTTAAGGAGTAAAAAATGAACATCCAGGCACTGACCACTAGTTGAATGGGACATTCCAGTACCTTTTAAGCCCTCTGTACGGCCCTCCCCCTTCCTTATCTTCCCAAAGGAAAATACCATCCTGAAAATGGTGTTTAATCATTCCTTTATTTTCAGGCCTTCTCCATTGGCATGGTGCCTCGGACCCACAAAACTTTTAATTAGTGTTCTAATTTCTTTTAAAATTAGATGATGATTGAATAAATAAATAAATGAGGAAGAAGAGAGAAATTTTCCTTACAGAATTTCAAAAAGTACTGTCCTGTATATGTAGAAACTCCCCGCCTGCAGGAGGGGGCGCTTTATCAGGTTGAGGGCGCTTTATACCTAGTTTGCTAAGAATTTTAAGCATAAAAAATTGTTGAGTTTTTTTTTTTTTTAATGTTCCAAATGTGATGGATTTATTTTACTCTGATGCAAAACCAAAGATTCCACTATAGCACAGAGACCAATATATTACAAGGACATGAAAATGTGGTGTGAGACATGCAGGATGTAGTGTACAAACTGGAGGATTGGGTCATTTCCTTTATAACATGACACACACTGTCACTGAGGCACACATTTAAAATAACACTGAGGAACTGAACTGAAATGTAGCACAAACATGACAACTTCCATGCATGCCTTCAAGTACATCCCTTAGGATGGACTTGCAACCTCTAGACTTCAGTGTAGGGAGGATTACAATTCTTTGGAAGTATAAAAATTTCACACTTTTGAAATTTCACAGAAGAATTTTAAGACCAAAACAGTAGGTTCATTTCTCTTCATCTCCAGAGACAAATCTGATACTCAACTCAAAACCATATTAAGGAAGAATTAGAATGAAATAAAGGACAAACATTCTTAAATATCTAAGGGTAACAGGAATTATTTTTAAAAATTGCAGTTCTTTTCCCATCATTTTTAAACTGATAACTAAAATCTTTTTTAAAAACAAATTCCTATCTGCGTCTTGTAAAAAAATGTATTTGTACATATGTATGCATAGGAAAATGCCAGAAAAAAATAAGTGTATGTTTTACCAGTGTTTATCTCCAGTAGGTAGAATGTATTCAGGTGATTTTTATTCTTTATCTTTTTCTGAACTTTTTAATGTTAAAAATAATGAATACAAATGAATTTTCTTCATTAGAAAACAAATGAAGTAATAAAATAAACTAAAAATAAATGAAAAAAAAAAACATATTAAGCCTCTAGTTTGAATCCCAACCCAATCTTGTGACCCCCTGCCAGTTGAAGTTTTTCTATCGATTAAAGCCGATAGGGTCAGTTTGACTCCTGGTAGAAGGGTGTGAGCATAACCAAGTCCAATCAGGCTGGCGTTATTTACTTTAACAGATGGAGAAGTTCTACAATTCAGCTTGTATTTAGCAGAAATGCCAAAACAGGTGTTGTTACTGCCAGCTGTCCAACCTTATTGAAGTTTCGATCATCTCATTAACCTTCTGGTAGATAGAACCCCCAAATTCAGTGCCATCATTCACATGAATATGCAGCTGGAAGTCTGCAGCTTTGTAACCGAGGGCGAAATTATTCTGTGAGTTTGGATTTGGCTGTGTCAAAACTCATCTGATAGCCAGCGAGGCAACCTTCCATGGCCAACACAGCCCAGCCATAGAAGGTTGGTCCAGAAAAATCTATATCAACATTACTGCCAAAACTGAAACAAACCTGTTTATAGGAGGCCTTTAATTTCCCACTCTTCTTCCTGTGTTTGGGACAAATATGTTATCAAGAGTCACTTTCAACCCTTAGCCAACTCATTTCTCCCAAGAGATTTCTGTCCCAAGAGTACTGTCTGTGTTCCATTTTTGGGTGAAGGTAAGTCCACAGTCACAGATCTTATGTTTGGTTTCTAGGTTGCCTGACACTTTTCCTATATCAGTGTAAGCATGACCATAAGTAGAAAATTCCACTCCACTACAAGACTTGGTTTTCAGATCTATTTTGACCAGGCCAAACCCATATCCTTTGTTGACGACATCTTTGGCAGTCTTTCTTAGGCCACAGTAAATCAATGTGTTACACATACCTCCAACCAGAGGGCCTGTCTCTGCTCCGCAGTGGCAACGCTGAAAGTCTTCAAGATTGTTGAGTTTTATCAGTATAAATTGAAATGTTTACTTGGTTTTTCTTCTCTAACATGTTAATATGATGAATTACATTAATTGCCTTCCTAATACTGAATAAGCCTTTCTAGAGTAAACTCCACTTGGCCATGATGTATTTATTATCTTTTAAATACACTGTTAGACTTAATTTGCTAATATTTTGTTATTTTGCTTAGGGCACTTACATCTATGTTCTTAAGTGGTATTGTTCTGTAATTTTTTATATCATAATTTATTATTTTTTCAGGAATTTGTCTATTTTACTTAGGCTTTAAATTTCCTTTCATAAAATGTTTATACTACCTTCTAAAAAATTTTGTGGTAAGATACACATGACATAACATTTACTATTTTTATCCATTTTTAAGTGTACAATTCAATGGCATTAAGTATATTCACAATGTTGTACAATCACTACCACTATCTAGTTCCAGAACTTTTTCATTACCCCAAATTCAGCAATAATTCCCCATTTCCTTCTCTCCCTAGCCCCTGTTAACCTCTAATCTACTTTCTGTACCTGTGAATTTTCTTATATGGGATATTTCATATAAGTGGAATCATACAGTATCTGTCTTTTTGTGTTTGGCTTATTTCACGCAACATAATGATTTCAAGTTTCATCCATATTGTGGCATGTATCAGAACTTCATTCCTTTATATGGCTGAATAATATTCCATTTATGTATATACCACATTTTGTTTATCCATTCATCTGTTGATGGACATTTGGGTTGTTACCAACCTTTGGCTATCATGAATGAAGCTGTTATGAACACTGGCATACTACTATCTGAGTCCCTGTTTTGAGTTCTTTGGGGTATATACCTAGGAGTGGAATTGCTGGGTCATATAGGTCATATGATAATTCTATGTTTAACTTTTTGAGGAACCACCAAACTGTATTCCACAGAGGTTGCACCATTTTACAATCCCCCAGCAATGCACAAGGATTCCAATTTCCAATTTCTCTAATCCTTGTCAACGTTTGTTATTTTCCTTTTTTAAAAAAATAATAGCCATTCTAATCGGTGTGAAGTGATATCTCATTGTGGTTTTGATTTGCATTTCCCTAGTGACTGGTGATGTTGAGCATTTTTTCATGTGCTTATTGGCTATTTGGAGAAATATCTATTCAAGTTCTTTCCTCATTTTTTAGTTGGGTTTTCATCTTTTTGTTATTGAGATGTAGTTCTTTATATATTCTAAGATACTAAACCCTTATCAAAAATATGATTTCCAAATTGTTGCTTTTGGCATCATTTTTAAGAAACCATTGCCAATCCAATGTTGTCTAGTTTTGTGCCTATATTTTTACCTAAGAGTTTTATAGTTTTAGCTCTTAAATTTAGGTCTTTAATCTATTTTAAATATAATTTTTATATGGTGTGCCAGTTTGGATGTGTTATGTCCCCCCAAACACCATTATCTTTGATATAATCTTGTGTGGGCCGACCTATCAGTGTTAATTAGATTGTAATTCTTTGAGTGTTTCCATGGAGATGTGCCCCACCCAACTGTGGGTGATGACTCTGATTGGATAATTTCCATGGAGGTGTTGGCCTGCCCATTTAGGGTGGGTCTGAATTAAATTAGTGGAGCACTATATAAGATCAGAGAGAAGGAGCAAGCTGCTACAGCCAAGAGGGACACTTTGAAGAAAGCAGAGGAGCTGCAGATGAGAGACAGTTTGAAGATGGCCGTTGAAAGAAGACTCTTGCTCCGGAGAAGCTGAGAGAGGACAAATATCCCAAGTGCAACTAAGAGTGACATTTTTGAGGAACTGCAGCCTAGAGAGGAATGTCTTGGGAGAAAGCCATTTTGAAACCAGAACTTTGGAGCAGATGCCAGCCACGTGCCTTCCCAGCTAACAGAGGTTTTCCAAACACCACTGGCCATCCTCCAGTGAAGGTACCCGATTGCTGATGTGTTACCTTGGACACTTTATGGCCTTAAGACTGTAACTGTGTAACCAAATAAACCCCCTTTTATAAAAGCCAATCCATCTCTGGTGTTTTGCATTCCAGCAGCATTAGCAAACTAGAACATATGGTATAAGGTAAGGTTCAACTTCATTCTTTTGCATGTGGATATCCAGTTTTCCCAGCACCATTTGCTGAAGAGACTGTTCTTTCCTTGTTGAATATTCCTGGCACCCTTGTTGAAAATCAATTGACTATAGTTGTGAGGGGTTATTTATAGGCTTTTAATTCTATTCCATTTGTCTATATGTCTGTCCTTCTGCTAATACATTACTGTTTTGATTACTGTAGCTTTGTAGTAAGTTTTGAAATCGGGAAATGTGGGTCCTCCAACTTTGTTCTACTTTTTCAAGATTGTTGTGGCTATTCAGGGTCCAGTGAAATTCCATATAAATTTTAGGAAGTTGGGGGTTTTTCTATTTCTGCAAAAATGCCATTGGGATTTTGATAGGGATTGCACTGAATCTGTAGATCACTTTGGATACTGTTGTCATCTTAACAACATTAAGTTTTTCAATCCACAAACATTGGATGTCTTTCTATTTATTTAGGTCTTTTTTACATTTTCAGCAATATTTTATAGCTTTTAGTGTACAGGTCTTCTGGTTCGCTGGTTAAATTTATTCCTAAATTTACTATTCCTTCTTGATGCTATTATAAATGGAGTTGTTTTCTTAAATTCCTTTTCAGATTGCTCATTGATAGTTATAGAAACACAACTGATTTTTGTGTGTTGATTCTGTACTCTGCAATTTTGCTGAATTCATTTCTCAGATCTAACAGTTGTGTGTGTATGTGTATGTGGATTCTTTAGGATTTTCTACATGTAAGATCACGTCATCTGCAAACCGAGGCCATTTTACTTCTTCCTTTTCAATTGGCATGCCTTTTCTTGCTTTTTCTTGCCTAATTGCTCTGGCTTGAACTTTCAGGATTATGCTGAAAAGAAGTGGTGATAGTGGGCATCCTTGTCTTGTTCCTGATCTTAGGGGGAGAAAGCATTTACCATTGAGTATGATGTTAGCTGTGGGCTTTTCATTATATGCCATTTATCTTGTTGAGGAAGTTCCCATCTATTCCTATGTTATTGTTTCCATCATGAAAGCTCGTCTTTTAAATACCTGCTACAGCTGTAGTTATATGTCCCTTTCAACAAATGTAACATTGTTTATTTGTGCCACCTCCTTTTTTTTCTTGATCAATTTTACGAGAGGTTTGTCAGTTTTACTGTTGTATCAGGAATTAGATTCAGCTGGCTATTCAGGGTCCAGCTGTTCCACCATCACTAGGAGGAGGCCCTTGTCCCAAGAGCCTTGGTGTGATCTACCTTCCAAGGAGCAGGATGGAGGAAGGGAAACAGAAAGGGGCAAAGGACCCACCTCTTCTCCCTGACCCTTAACCTGGGCATACCCAAGGCTCAGTCCTTGGTCCTTTCTTCTCTACCTTCTCTCCTGTTTCGGTGAGCTCATCCAGATAACATCCCTGGATCTTAAATACCATTATATGTTGATGATTCCAAACTCCTCTCTGCAGCCTCTCCTCCCTCCTGAGCTTCAGACACATGTCACTACCCACTCAAAATCTCTGCTTGAATATCTAATAGGCATTTCAAACTCAAAATGTCCAAAATTGAACTAGAAAAGAAATCCAACAAAATGCTGAAGCCCTGAGTGGTCCCTTTCTTTTGAATGCTTCTTGATTGCAATTTGCAATTTGATTGCAACTTGGCGCCCCCTCCCTACCTAGAACACTGCAGGTCCTGGAACACCATCATTCAATGGATCAGTTTTTAAAATTAAATAAAATAGCATGGAATAGATTAGAATGGGAAATATCAGCATAGGTCACACGTAATTAGGGTGAGTATTATTTGTGAAGCTTTTGTCTATATACTGGGTCCTGTAAATGTCTTATTGTGGGTTGAAGTAAAAAAATTTGATCAGTGTAGGCTTTGGGGTTCAACAGAAGCCCTTGGGGCAAATGCCAGCTTCAAGGCTCAGTTACTCCCGAGGAACTGCCCTTTCTTGTCATATCTGGCCTCTGTCTATCTGGCCTTTACTTTGTAGACAGTTCATTTAAATGCCATCTCTGTGTTGATGACTCCCAAATTTAAGTCTCCAGCCCTGACTTTCCAGAGCATCTCTATACCTGCCTGCTTACTATGAATGTCCAACATGGGGTGTGCCAGTTTGGATGTATTATGTTCCTCAAAATGCCATGTACTTTGATGCAGTCTTGTGTGGGAAGATGTATTAGTGTTGATTAGATTGGAATTCTAATTCCATGGAGTGTTTCCATGGAGATGCAACCCACCCAACTGTAGGTGATAACTCTGATTAGATAACTTCCATGGAGGTGTGGCCCTGCCCATTCAGGTTGGGCCTTGATTAGTTTACTAAAGCACTATATAAGCTCAGACAGAAGGAGCAAGCTTGTACAGCCAAGAGGGACACTTTGAAGAACGCACAGGAGCTGAGAGAGGAGCTTCAGCTTACAGAGACATTTTGGAGATGGCCTTTGAAAGCAGACTTTTGCTCCAGAGGAGCTAAGAGAGAACAAATGCCCCAAGAGCAACTAAGAGTGATATTTTTGAGGAGCTGCAGCCTAAAGAGGAACGTCCTGGGAGAAAGCCATTTTGAAACCAGAACTCCAGAGCAGATGCCAGACACGTGCCTTCCCAGTTAACAGAGGTTTTATGGATGCCATTGGCCGTCTTCCAATGAAGGTACCCGATTGTTGATGTGTTACCTTGGACACTTTATTGCCTTAAGACTGTAAGTTTGTAAACAAATAAACCCCCTTTATAAAAGCCGATCCATTTCTGGTGTTTTGTGAAAAGGCAGCATTAGCAAACCAGAACATCGGGTGTCCAAAACAAAACCCTTTCCTTATGAGTATAGATGGTTACCAGAAATATATTTTTTTTCCTCTCTGTATTATTTGTTACTATTTTGTCTTTCCACATTATACGGATATGTCAGGAACATGATTTTATAAGTAGATTTTCCAGTGCACAGAACTCAAACCATATTATCTGGATGCTATGTTAACATCAGTTATATCAAATAATCTTCCCCTTCTCCGTCAACAGCACCATAGTCCATCCTGCTGCTCCATCCACAAGCCCTCTGTTCACTTCCAAAGAGCTCTCAAATCCATCTCCCCGTCCTACTCTTGCCACTACCCCTGGCCAAGTCACCATCCCCTCTCTGCTGGATTGCTGCAGTAATCTCCTAGCTGATCTCATTCCTTCCTGCTGCCTTTTAGTCCATTCTCTACCAGCAAACAGTAATCTTTTAAAAATAAATTAGATCATGTCAGTCCCTGACTTAAACCTTTCAAAGGCTTCCCCTGCATGCACTTTGGGTGAAAAGCCATGTCCTGGCTCTTACCTCAGCTTTCCCCCAGTTCTTCTCTGGGCTTACTAAGCACTGAACATGTGGACTTACTATCTCAGGACCTTCGCACCTGCTATTTTATCTGCAGGGAAGTCTTTCTCTCTCCAATTCCACATGACCCGACTCCTGCTCATCTTTCAGGTCTCAGCTTCAGTCACCTCCCTGGACTCCCTTTTCTACCATGTCACCTCGTTTACCTCATTCATGTTTCTAGGGAAGCACTACAGCATCGTGGCTGGAAACAGGCTCTGGAGGTAGAATCTTAGTTGGGCCACTCATTGACATGGGAATCCTTGGCCAATTTACTTCACCACTCTGCCCTTCAGTTTCCTCATCTGTAAAATGTACCTCATAGGATCAGTACCTGGCATAGCACAGAGGAAGCGCTAATAACTATTAGCAGGTATTTTATTTTTGGGGGGATGTAATTATTTTGATTTTGTGGGAACAGGGATTGTGTCTCTCTTATTTACTGCTGTGCTCCTCACACATATACCACAGTGACTGGTAATGTGGTAGGTGCTTAATACCACATTGTTTAATGAATGCAGGAAAACAGACATGGTCTCAGCTCTTATAGTGCTTAGTCTTAGTCTTAGACCCTGGGGTCTAACTTTGCCCTACTTAGCCTTCCATTTTAGAGATGTGAAGGTTCAAGTCCCATAAAGGTGGGGTGATTGGAACAAGGCCTCAAGGTGGAAGGGGCAATTAGCTCTCTCCAGCTCCCCAGAAGGAAGAAAACCTAACTTGTCAGAAATGTGATGAAACATCAAAAGCACATGGAACCTGCCACATCCATTGTGAGCACAAGTCACAGTCTATTTTTATTCTAGGAAGTCTAACCAGGGCAAAATGTTCATCATAAGAGAAACTTAAAAACAAAGAACATCTGTGAGCTCTCTGGAATAGCTCACCTGACATCAACTCTGCAGCTGTGCCTTTGTGGGAACAACATCCAGTCCCCTGTCCAAGTAATCCCTCCACCCCCAACATTTTGTTTGTGCCACTTGTAGGAATCCAGAGGCCTCATTTAACAAAAGCAATCACAGAGGCTTACAGAGAGGGGAAGGGATTTGCTCAAGACCACACAGTGAATTAAACCCAAGTCTTCTGGCTTCTAAGACAAGATTCCTTTAAGCTCTAATTGATATAAAAGCTAATGTGAAAATGGAAAGAAGTGAAGGAGAAGGAGGGAGGAAGGATTAGAAGGAGGAAGAGAAGGAGGTGTCAAATCAGTGCCCCATTGGCAGTCAGGGGCACTGGCAAGTTGGGGTGGTTGGGGGCAACCAGAGATCTTGAGGGGAGAGCGGGGGAATCTATCAGGGAAAGGGGAGATAGAGGCTGGAACCTGGCTGGGTTATTTTCAGAGCTGCTATCTTTGTCTGCATCTGCTAAATTATTAAACTGAGATCACATCCTGGGGAGTGCCAGGCCAGGTTGCCAGGAAAAGGCTGAAAGGGAGGGGTTGGATCTCCTAGAAGAGGCCTCACATCTTCCAGGCTGGGATGGAAGAGGCCTTGATCTCCTGGCCCACCCCACTCACAACCCATGGTGGGGATCCTGCTTGGGGCCACAGCCACACTCAGCAGCCCCTCTGCAGAGCTCTGTCTCCACTGGCTGCGGTCCTGGGAGGGAGGGATATACGGTGGACAGTACTTTGGAATCTGATTCCATCTGCCTCTTCTCTTTCAGGGTCTGACTCAGAGCACAGAGACAGATATGGGTTCTGTAAGCTGTAAGACCTTGGCAAGTTCCTGCTGTAAGACCTTGGCAAGTTCCTGCACCTACCTGAGACTTGCTGTCCTTTCTAAGCCATAGATATTAGCAGTTCCATTTCTCAGACGAGGACCCTGAGGTTCAGAGAGGAAAAATGCCTTTCCCAGAGTTGAACAACTAGGAAGGGACCGAGCTTTGATTCAAAGCCAGATCTGATTCCAGACCCCTTTCTGCTTTCTATTCTTTTTTATACTTTTATATTTTCTAGCTCTTTTACAAAGGTGACTGTGGTGGCTTGGAGTTCATGTAGCCCAGAAAAACATGTTCTTAATCTTAGTCCATTCCTGTGGGTGTGATCCCATTGTAAATAGGACCTTTTGAGGAAGTTGCTTCTGTGAAGGTGTGGCCCAAGCAAATCAGGATGGGTCTTACTTAATCCCATTACTGGAGAGAGAGAAGCTAGTGGGAGCAGTCAGATGCTGGACATCAGCGGAACCTGGAAGAGAAAGGAAAAGACACCACCATGTGCACTGCCATGAGACACAAAAGCCAAGGACCAGGGATCGCCAGCAGCCAACCCCAGAATGCCACAGTCTTCTGGGAGAAAGCACTGCCTTGCTGACAACCTTGATTTTGGACTTCTAGCCTCAGAACTGTGAGCCAATAAATTCCTGTATTTTAAGCCAACCCATTGAATGGTATTTGTTTTAGCACCCAAGAAATCAAAGTAGGAATGTTAAACTCTATAAAGATCTGAAAAACACAATAATCATTATAGTTAAAAAAAATGTATTTCTTAATTCCAGATGTTGTGTTTGCTGGGCTGGCTGTGCACTAATAAGTGGGTGCCTGCGGCTGGGAGTATGGAGTTCAGGCCAATTAAGGAAGCCAGTGGATGTCAAACTTCTCACCTCTGGTCCTTTGCACATGCTGTTCCCTTCCTGAAGCTTCTCCCTCCCTGTTCCCCCTCTACCTCTGCATCGCTCACTTTGATCATCCTTCACATCTCAGTTTAAATATCAACTCCTCCAGGAGAAAGCTCTCCACACCCAGCTGGGCTCAGTGTTTGCTGTGATCCTGCAGCCCCTGTGCTTCCCCCTCCATCCTAGACTGTGTGCTCCTAAGGGCAGAGCCCTATCTGACCATTGCTCTACCTCCAGCAGTCAGCCCAACGAGGAAATGGTGGCCAAATTTGTTGAATGAGTGAAAGAATAAATGAATAAATAAATGTATGGAGAATAGTTCATCTCCATTCTAAATAAGCTCTACCCTTGTGTGATTTATCAGTTCAAACAAACATGTACTGGGTGCTTTCTGGGCCAGGCACTTTGCTTAATTATAAGTAAAACCAATTTGGGGGAAAGACTATAAAATAACTAAACATTACACAAGTACACATATACCTATGACTTGTGAGAAACTCCAAGGAGAACAGGTACAGGGAACATTGTTAGAATAACAGGCACTCAGCTAGGGAGGTCAGGGATGACTTTGGGGAAGGTCAGATCCTGTGTTCAAATCCTTGCTTGACCACTTACCTGCGTGTGACTTCAGAGTAGCCCCTTCACCTCTCTGGCCTTTGGTTTCTCATCTGTAAGAAAAAACTGCCGATCTTGCCCAAGGTCACCCAGATGGGCAGTGTGTGTGGGATTTGAACCCAGGTCTGGTTGGTGCCCTGGATCTTGCTGGTGGGGCAGAGCAGGGTGAATCCTCATCTCGCTCCCCTTCATCCATCCCCCAGGAGTGGGGAGCAGTGATCTGACTGATGCAGGCAACAAGCCTGTCAGTCTTCACACCATTATAGGGAGGGAGGGGGCTTCTGAACTGAGAAAGACATGGGACCAAGGAGATTGTTCAAAGGGATGATACATTAAGCAAGGCCTTCCTCCCTGCTGAAAAGAGGGGGCAATCTGGCAACTCCTGAGCCTCCCTCGCCCTCATTGAGCCCCTCTTACTTCCACTCCCACCCCTGAACTGTGTTTCTCCCACCTTAAGGCTCCTCCAGTCATTGAGTCCCCCCGCCACCAACCTACTCCTCACTAGACCCTCCCCGCACTGAGCCATGCCCCCTCAGTGACCCTCTCCTTCCCCCTCCATTGGGCCTCCACTACGCCCAGTTGCCGAGCACCCCTCCTCCTCATTTACTCCTCTCTGTCTTTAACAAAGCCCTCCTGCCCCCCCTTCACTGAGCCTGGGGTCCCCTCATCAAGCCCGCAACTCGTTCTCCCAGCCCCTTCTGAACTGCCCCTCAGGAGTCGGGCTGTCTCACCCACGAGGTCTTAGCACTCAGTCTAAGGCACCTGAAAGCACTTAGAGAACATGGGGGTGGCGAGCTCCAGCCTCCTCTCCTCCCCATCAGCCGCCTCTTTCTTCACGCAGGGTCAGTGGTCACACTGGCCACACCTTCCGCAAGTCTTTCTGAGCCCAGCAGCTGTTGCAGTCCTTTCCAGTGTGTCTCAGAGCTGGTTTCTGGCCCTCTGGCCACAGCCCTAGCCCACCACAGAGACATCCCCTATCTCTGATGGCAGCTTTGAGCAGAAGGAAACTGAGGCAGGGCTGTGGTGTCCAGGAGAGGAGGGCATGGCTGGGCCACTTTTGCCGTAGGGAAGGTTGGCAGGGCCCAGCTGTACCATCTTGCCTGGATGACCAAAGTCCCAGATAAAGACGGCCCCTCAGCCAGGAGACCCACTTGGCTGAGGCTCCAGAGGGCACAAATGGCTGAGATGATCCCATTCCAGTCCAGATTCAGCCACTGACTGGCAGTCTGACCTTGCGTAAGGCCCCAATGCTCATTCTGGGTGTCTCTCCCTCTGTGTAAAAGGTATGGGGACACCTGCTGGGAGGAACAAACACGAGCAGGGGCAGAGATAGAGCCTGGCACACCGAGGGGTCCGGGGCTCCTCTGGGGGGCCACCGGGGTCGCGGGAACTGCGTCAGGTTTAGCCGCAGCGCTGAGGGGGTTGTTCTACAAGCCAGGGGCCTGCCAATTGCACCAACCTGGTCAGAACCCTATACCACCTAGGCGCCAGTCGTCCCTCCGCGGGATGGGAGAAGGGGCTCCTGGCAAGCCAGGTGGTCCGGGAGAGCCGGAAGAAACCTCCACCAGGCGGCAGCGTGGGGCGCGGGACGGAGCTCTCCTTGTGGCCTCAGGCCAGACCTCCCCCAGGTGAGAACAGGATTCCATGATTTCTAAGTACCAGCTACCAAAGCTTATGCCTCTTTGCGGCACCAGACCAGGGAGGATGCAGCTCCTCTCCACTCAATATCTGGGGGGTGGATAGGGCACGGATGTCCAAAGAGGGCGCCGCGAGTGAGGGACTGCGTACCTTGACGGTTTGGGGAATGGCCTCAATGGGCGGGCCGTGGGGGGGCGGCCCCAGGGCATGCCAGTCTCTGATTGGCTGCACTGCCCATCGCTCCGCCCCGTGATCTATAAGACGCACCGGCCCGCTCCGCGCCGGCGTGGGGGTTGTGAGCGTGTCTCGGTCCTCCCGTGCACAGTGTCCATTCTCCCCCACGCGGGGGGCGGCCGGCCACACCCGCAGACAGACAGCCGCAGACCGCCAGGGGGCGGGGGATGCCGGGCTGCCGCATCAGCGCCTGCGGCCCGGGGGCCCAGGAAGGGACGGCCGAGCCGGGGTCACCGCCGCCGCCCCGGGAGCCCCTGCCGTCCCCTCAGCCCCCAACTCCGACCTTGACCCCAACCCCGGCTCCGCCGCGGCTCGAGGCGGCCACGGCCGAGGGGCAGGAGCTGCAGCGCTGGCGCCAGGGCGCTAGCGGGGGAGCGGGGATCACCGGGCAGGCAGGGGGCGCGGGCGGCGGCCCGGGCGCAGCGGCGGGGACCGGGAGCCGCGCGCTAGAGCTGGCCGAAGCGCGGCGGCGGCTGCTGGAGGTGGAGGGCCGCCGGCGCCTGGTGTCGGAGCTGGAGAGCCGCGTGCTGCAGCTGCACCGCGTCTTCCTGGCGGCCGAGCTGCGCCTGGCGCACCGCGCCGAGAGCCTGGGCCGCCTGGGCGGCGGCGTGGCGCAGGCCGAGCTCTACCTGGCGGCGCACGGACCGCGCCTCAAAAAGGGCCCGCGCCGGGGCCGCCGCGCCCGCCCGCCGGCGCTGCTCGCCTCCGCGTTCGGCCTAGGTGGCTGCGTGCCCTGGGGTGCTGGACGCCTGCGGCGCGGTCACGGCCCCGAGCCGGACTCGCCCTTCCGTCGCAGCCCGCCTCCCCGCGGCCCCGCCTCCCCCCAGCGCTGACCCCCGCGTCCTGACCCCAGCCACCCCGGGCAGGACATCGCCGAGGTGCCGACCAAGTGATGGTGGACCGCCGACCTGGTGGACAGCGTCACCGGCGCGCATGGACGGACAGGTGGACCGTAGGAAGAGACCGCCGGGGGGCCGAGGGCCCGGTAAAGGAGGCTGAGGTGCGGTCTTAGCGGCTGGTGGTGCATTGGAGGGACGGGGTGGGGGTGTGTGTATGCAGGGCACCGGGGACCTCCCTTCCCGGGGGCTGCTGGGTCCCTAATAAAGCTGTTCACCTGCCGTTGCCACTTCTCCCAGACCACCTGGGGAATGAGAGGTGGTAGCTCCAAGTCCCAGTTAAAGAGTTGGACAAATTGAAGGTTCTCAGGTCCCAGAAGGGGGTTGGCAGCAAACTTTTACCAGTTGGAGCCTGCTGCACTGATGCAGCGCCCCCATCTGCCGTTGCCTTTCCCAGGTCCCATGGGGCTGTAACGAGTCTTGCCCTTAAGGCTGAGGCTGCTGCTTCCTGGCACTGCCTGTTCAACACCATACTTTCTGGAAGGCAAAATAGTTGAGGTCCCAGGATGGGGTGGGGGCTGGCACAGGGATATACTACAGAGTTCTCCCCTAAGCCTGTTTCCCATTTTAGGAGATGGAATTCCAGAGAGGTTGAGGAAAAGCCTTCTTCCTGGTCCCCAGATGACCAGGGTGGGTGTTTTGGCAACTGCCCAAAGCTTCTGCCCTTGTGGGAGCCCTAAACATGGCAGGACCTTGGAATGCCCTCCCCCAACCTGGTCTCTAAGATGGCTCTGCCAGAGATGGAGCCAGGTGGCATCCTTTAACAGGCCCCAAGGGGGCAGGTATGGCATCGACTGTCAGAAAGGGGGGCCTTAAAGGGCCAGGCCTGAAATGAGATCTGCTTCTCTTCCTGTCCAAATGCCCCCTGTGGCCACAGCTCTGAACCGCCCGGCTGCTTCTTTGCTGCTCATGGGCTGAGTTAACTGTGGCCTCACTTTTCAGGCTGTGAAGCAAATATCATCACCTCCTGGAAGGGCTGTGCTGAGGTTTACATGGGGCAGAGGCCTTTCTTCTTCCCCCATAAGTAATGGAAGAATATTTTATTGTTTTCTATTGCACTTTTAGCCCTAGAAACATGCCATGCTTTTGCTGATCAAGCCAGGAACTAATTTAAAGGAAAGGAGAGGGAGGAGAACCATTGCAGGATAGAACCAGGTCCCAGGTCTGTGTACGCCTTTCCCATGGTGTCTCTTCCCTTCCCAACTCTGCTCTCTCTCTGGGCTAGTTTGCTTGGTCAGTCCCTTCTCTCTCACAGCTTTCCCTCCCTATGGCGGGTTTTTGAGAATGGGCGGGGGGTGGGGCAGGGGGATGATAACATCAGGGTCACAGGAATTTGGTCTACTCCTACTCTGGAGATGCTATACTCTGGCACCCTCACCTGATCCTCCCTTATCAGCCCTTCCTCTCCCTGGGTGCCAAACACTGGCTGGTTTCTTGGCTAACAGTCAGGCCTTCCTGAACCTGTTCATAACTGGGAAAGGGAGGCCCAGGAGGAGACCTCAGAAGCCCTGAAACAGAGCTCGGAGAACAGGAGAGTATTGGGGGGGCGGGGGCTGGCATCTTCTGGCCTCCACTGAGAGGGAGAACCCTCTGAAGACACTCAGGTCATTTGGGGTCTAGGGCCCAAAGAGGACAGCAACTTGTTGGAAGTGGCACCGAGTGAGCTCAGACTGCAGTGCTGGGCTGAAGCCAGGACTGTTTGTTTTGTGGGTTGCGGGGTGGGGAGAGGGTACTCGGCCAGAAAAGCTTTTAGCTAATGGTGTAAAGTGTTCTGTGTCATAGCAATTTTACCTTTCCTGGGGATTTATTGCTAATCGGCTTTGGCCTGATCTGGAGGGGGCTGGGTAGGGAATTAGAGATGACTCCTGCTGGAGAAAGTGGTGTATATGTGTATGGGGGCATGTGTGTGTGGGCTGAGGGAGATTGGTCCTGGTGTCACAGGCAGCTTCTGTCCCCTCCCTCCACTTCCAGATGTCCCTCTGCACCTCACCATGGGCATTGGTGCCCAGTGACTTGAACCCCTGCTCCTGGTTCAGTGCTTCCTCCACTCCCTGCTTGCCCACCCACCCAAGGGTCCCTTCTAGGAGCTCCCCAGCTCTCCATTTTCTCCTCAATCTACAAACATTGGCATCTCCTCAGGAGCAGAGCTGAATCAGAGGGTCTGTGCTTTTAGGGGTTTAGGTCTCCCAGCCCCCCTCCAGCAGTTTTTCCTGGCTGTGAACATCCCAGGGGACTCCTGGGGGCTGGGTGGTTGGTGTTGGAGGGCTAGTTTTAGACCTTCACAAATATCTGTAGCACCTGGGCAGGAGACTGACCCCAACCTCCCCATAACTTTCTGAATATTTTCTTGATGACTTTCAGCCCCGGGGACTGGACTGAGTGCAGGAATCTATCCTGGGGGGCCTGTGCTTTGAAAACATTGATGGCCATCAGTGAATCTGGGATCTCGGCAAAGGGAAATGAGAGGAACAGGAGCCTTTCTTCAGACTGGTGCCCAAGGCTGGGAGACTAGTTCCGGGTTCTAGTTGCAGTGCCGGCCCTCCCCCTCACCTGAGAAAGCCCCCGCGTTGGTGCGGGGGTGTGCGGTCCGGTCCAGGCCCGAGAGGTAAGGGCGTTTCCGGGTGAAGCCACCAGAGGGCAGTGCAGGCCCGTCGCCAGTGGCCCCGCCCCCAACCAGCGTCTTCCCGGCAGAGCCGCGGCTTCCTCCTCTTTGAGCATTAATTTTAAGGGTCCGGCGCAGGGAACAGGTAGTGGTGGTGGGCGTGGCGGGAGAGTGAGGGTGTAGTTCCGGTGATAGCTTCCTGGAAGCGGCGGGGTGGGAGACTGTAACTGTGTCCATCACCGACTCCCTGGGGGCTGGAGCTCACTTGGAAAAAAGGCGCAGAGGGGCCACGGACTGAACCGCAGCTGAAGTTTTATTGGGAAGATCCCGTACGAGATGCTCCCCCGAGCCCCGTTCCTCCGAGAGAGGGTTTCCAGGAGAGGCTTCCTGGAAAGAGACGTTGCCCCTGATGGCGGTCACCGAGAGTCGGGGTCCGGATTCATTTTGCTACACACAGATTTATTACACACAGATTTAGAACATCCCCTCTCGCCGTCTCCTGGGAACCAAGATGGCCTCCTAGATTTAGGCTGAAGCGACAGGGGCTCCAAGCCTGCGGTGGCCAGGCTCTAGGAGCGTCCCTTCCTGGAAAGCTGGGTCTTTGGAGAGGCTCCCTGCTCTAGCCAGCTGGGGAGGAGGTATTTGGGAAAGCTGGGAGATCCCCAGTCTACTTCTTCCGTTGTCTGCCCTTGTCCACACCCTGGCCGGGAGTGAGGGGGGAAAGGGAACCCTTGGTTCTGGAATAATTCATTAGCCACCTCCTCTGTGGCAGGCATTGTGCTAAGCACTTGACACCCATTATCTACTTAAGCCTGCACAACCACCCTGCAAAGTAGGGGTTATTATCCTCATTTCCACAAGTGAGGAAACTGAGGGTCTGGGAGGGCAGGTGATTTGCCCAAGGACACAGAACCTGTTAGTGGAGGGTAGCTTCAACATAAGGCTATGTGGCTTTTTATTCATCAGGCTCCACTGGGAGGGATTTCCAGGGTCTCATATTTAATGCTGGGTACTGTGACCACTGGTTCTTGGTTCTGGGGAAGGACGTGATGAGGCTCTGGAGGGGGAGCAGAAGGTGCCCACCCCTACCCCCCGCACCTGAGCATACCCCTAGAGGCCAGCTCCCCAGCCTTGTTGTTTGGGTTCTGGAGGATGAGTCAGACTGAGTCAGCACACCTGGCTTCTGCCGAGGGTGGGTCCAGGATTCTCAGGGCTGGAGGCAGGGTCTGAGCTTGCCTTAGAGGGCTGCCTGCTGTCCCTGCCCACCTGGGCTGCCACTATGAATGGCAGAGAAGGGTGACAGGCTCTGTGGTGGGGGACAAAGTGCCCCAGACTCAAAACAAGACAGAACCGGGGTTCAGTCCTGGCCTGGAACTTAGCTGGGGGGAACTTGGGCAAGTGATTTCCCTTCTCTGACCCAATTTCTTCTGTTTTTGTTTTGTTTCATTTTATGGGGAGTTGGGGGAGATCACCTTCGTTGTTAAATGAGAGGTCATGCTAAGTGCCTAGCCCAAAGTAGGGATCTGTGAATGTTGGAGCAAATCTGCCTAGTCCAGGGGAAGCGGCCAGGACTCAGCCTGTGAGCATCACCATATCAGGAATCTCTGAAACTGGTCCTCTCCCCTCTCCTCCCCCTCCCAGGCCCTGGGGAACTTTATAAGGGGAGAGGTGGAGGCGAGGCAGGCCTTTCATCCAGAACATTCCATTCCAGCTGCTCAGACCAGTGAGGATCCCAGCCAAGGACAAAAGCCCAAGGGAACTTGGCTTCACAGGGTGGGAGCCCTATTTCATATATCGCGCTCTCTACCTTCTCTCCACAATGGCCTGTCTTGAGGAGGCCGATGTGCAAGGGTTTGGGTGGGTCTGGGTGGCTGGAGGGAAGAGGTAATTAAAGCTCTTGAAATGATTCTTTCCAGCTTCTCGAAGCCTCTGCTCTATGGATCTGGATTCCAGGATTCTGCTCCTCCCCTGGGCACCTCCTTCAGGAACCCTCCTCGAATTGACCCCACACAACCTCGGCGCCCCCCTCACTTCACAGAAGCAGAGGAGGCTCTGCTTTCCGGTGGCAGGGGGCTGCATCCCGGGGAAGCTGCCTGTCCTGTGAATTGCTCTCTCTGTGCCACTTTTGACTTTGGCTTACACTGTACAATTGGAGATGTTACAACAGGTCTCTGAGATGTGTTCAGATTAAGAGTACAGTAGATATTTCCAATGTGAAAATGAAAAGAATTTCTTTAAAAAATACATGCTTCTTAAACAAGTTACAGCATAGCTGGAGCCCTCATTTTGGTAGATGTCATTGCTTCTGTCTAACAGCCAGGAGGGAAAACTTTGGTTTGAGAGATCCCTCAGCTTCCCTCAACCACTGTCCTTGCTCTCCCCTCATGGAATCCTGCCTGTGACCCCTCAGAAAGACAATCAGCTGCTGGCTTCTGAGTTTTCAGAAAGAAGTGGTGGCAACCCAAAAAGTCTCAGCAAAGTTCTGAATGAGAAAGGGAAGCACATTTATTCAAATATCCAGATGCTAGAGAAAGGTAAGGCACATTTACTCACACACAACCCCGGACTTGTAGAATTCTGCAAAGTGATTGTATACCAGTCTCCTGAGTTAATTCAGGAAGAATAAATTCCAAAAATGTGAGGCACGTGCGTGTGGTTTTGAGGTTCACTTTGCAAGTGTCCCTGTCACCTTTCCTTTGCGCTTGTCTGTCTGGGCTCTTTAACTTGAGCCGCTTCTCTTTGGTTTCATTTGGCAATCTGGGCATGCTGACTGATTTCTCCCTTGACTTGGCTCAAAGCTGGCCCTCTCCAGGAAGTCCTCCTGATTAAGACGAGGAAGGCAGGGCATGGGAGTGTACACGTGAGGCTGGATGACGCCGAGGCAGCACAACGCCGGGCACCAGTATCTGCGGATCTGTTTATCAGTAAGGGTCCCAGCAGGGGACAGGGCAAGAGTTTTAAAAGGTGACTATTTGTAAAGGTGTGGGCTGGGCTTCGGGGACTGACAGAGATGGTGCAGTACCCTGGCTCTGGTGGGGTCACGGTCCCTACAGGTCCACTGGGCAAAGGACAGGGAGAAGAAGGCTGGGGAGTGGGTCTGGAGGGCACAGTGCATCAAGTAACTGCCTGGGGTGTATCTTCTGTTTCCCAAAGCTCATTGTAATGCTTCGTTCTCTTCTAGGGTTTCCCCCTGCCCCACATCTGAAGCGGGGGTGGGTTGTTACTTGTGGGTTTGGGGGTAAAAGATGGGGCTGTTCTCCCTCAGCCCTCCCCTCTCTGGTTTTGATTCCCAGTTCCTGACTCCTGCCTCCCCTGGCATCTTAAGACAGCTACAGGAATTGTCCCCGAGAGGAGGATGACAGCTACTGAGTCAGGGTTTTTTCCTCACACCCAGAAACACTGCACCACCCCCAGCACACCTACTACACACCTGTTGCCACCATGGGCTCCTGACATGGTTGCCATAGCTATGGCCAGTGTCACATGTGCATCCAGAAAATGTCCATCCTGGCACACTGCTACACTAAGCCATAAATACCCATGAAATGACAAATGCCACAGTAATACAAACCATCTCACTCGGCCATGTGTCAAACATGCCCCATCATATACGCGTACAGGAGACAAACTCTGTCATCACGGACATCCACATGAGAGCACAGTGTAGGGGAAGGACAGCAATGGCACTGGGGACAGACAAACCTGTTTGACCTCTCTGGCCTCAGTTTCCTCATCTGTAAAACAGGGATGATAATACTTGCTCTTCCCCTATGAAAGTGTTGCCAGCAGGAAACGAGATGCTCAAGAAGATCTTGGCACAGTGCCTGGCCTGGAGTAAAGCACTCTAGAAATGGTAGCTGTTGCCGTGAACGCCTGTCTTGCACGCGCCCACATCCACACACCCATGTAAATCGTGTACTGGCACCAGTGAGTGCAGACACCCTGCACAAGGCCCCCAGACACCCTCAGACACACCCACCCGAGCAGCGCACATGCTCACCCTCACATGAGGCAAAGCCTGCCAAGAGTGCTTGTATGTGCACTAAGTTCCCTCTGCCCAGACTGTTGGTTGCTCACTTCCCACCAGGTTGAAGTCTTTGCTCAAATATCCCCTTCAAATGTCACCATCCTGGCTTCTTTTAAAATTGCAAACTCCAGCACTTTCACTCCCTTGCCCGATTATATATATTTAAGCACTGCTGGCCTTCTAAGACTATATAATTTAGTTTACTTTTTGCCGACCCCATCAGAATATAATCTTCCCGAGGGTTTGCTGATGTATTTCAACACCTAAAACAGCGCCTGGCACATGGCAGGCTGAGTGGAGTGTATAGACCCTTGGGTCATGTAGGTTTCTGGCTTTCTTACCCTAAAAAATAAGCACATCAGGTGAACCCCACTCCCCACCCCAAGAAGCTAAGCAACCCCCTCATGCCCAGGTGTAAAAGGACAAGCCAGGACCTGAGCCAGGTGGGCACCTGGGGTTGGGGAGTGTTTTCAGGCACCAGGCAAAGTAAGCCCTTCCACCTGCCCTTCCAGCCTGTTTTGAGTCCAGCAGCAGTAGGGACTGGGGACGCCCTGCAGTGACCCACTGGGCAGGTGAGTGGCTGGACTCATCCTGGTGACCTCTGACCTCCTCCTCGGACTTGTTTTTTCCATGCTGGCTGAAACTTCAGAGGCCCCTAATGAGGCTGAGTATGTTAAGGGCTATGCCAAGTCCTGGATCAAAGAGGCAGGGTAAACAATGGGCAGCGGCCAGGCCCGTGACTGGCTGAGGCCCTGAGGTGACACAGCTTCCTGGGGGCTTGGGGCTGACACCTACTCCCAGACAGCTTGAATGACCCCACCTGGGTCTGGGGAGGAGACCCTGCCCCTCCAGGAGACCTACTTCAAGTGAAGCAGCACAACCCAGAAGAGCCAGTTTTCCCATCAGCACTTGGGGTGAGAGAGGGAGTCGGGGGGTTGAGGGAGCCTCTGCCTGTAAGAAGACCCTACCCGGGCTCCAGCTCTGGGGGACCCCGGAAGATCCTAGTCTCAGCTACCACTCCCAGAGGGGCCTCCAGCCCAGACGCACCTGGCTCATTTGCCAGGGGTCAAGGAGCCCTGGGCACTGGAGTGTGAGACCAGGCCCAGGACATCAGGACTCCAGGTAGAAAGCACTGGAATATTTACTCCTTAACAAGAGTCCTAGACTTGCTGAGGCAATGTGTAGATGTGGGGCACAGGTGTAGACACAAGCTCCCAGTACACAGTGGTCAGACTGGGGCCAGTGTTGAAGGGAGGGATGGAGGAGGGGCATTCTGCCAGCCACAGCACAGGCTGCCAGGGAGCCGTCACCCAATGCCAGCCAGACTGAGGTGAGGGGAGGCAGCTGCAGCTCCCATGGCCAAGGCAGGTCCTTTTCCCCTGGAGAAAGCATGGCACTAGGCTCAGTGTAGACAGTTTTTATTGGCAGGTGTTAAGAGTGCAAGTCATAGATCCAGAGGGATGGGAAAAGAGGTGAGACATGGTTCCCCTCCCCTGAGTGGGGAGAGAGCACTAGGACTGGACTGTTGCCAATTTGGACCCGGCCCCCTCTTAAGAACAAGCTCCCAGGCTGGAGGGCCCCTCACCACACAGGGGAAAGGAGCAACACACCGGAAGGAACAACACATCGGCTGCCTGGCTCCTGCCCACTGTACAAGGAGACCCTTCCAAAGGAAAGCTTCACAGCTTGGAGTAATGGTGTTATGGGAGTAGGCTAATCCTACCCCTCCTCAAACCCAGTTATCGGTCTAATGCCTCAGTTTCCCTTCACCAGGCCCCATCAGAGACCCAGCCAACCCAAAGTAAGTAGAGTCCCCACAACCTTTTAGCCACATGTATGGGCTGCAGGCCCTCAGAGGCTGCTGGGATCGCTGTGGGCTGGCCCTGGCCCAAAAATACCTTTTCTAGGCCACGGAAATCAACCCAAGGTGCAGGGCATTGCAGCTGCCACCCCAAACTTACTTCGATTTCTGAAGGCCATCAACCCCCAGGACAAATAGCCCCTGCACCTCACAGTCATGCTGATCCAAGAGTGTGATACAATAACCGAAAGGCCCTCCTGCCAAGGACCCCAACTTGGCCTTGAGCCACAGGGGCTTCCCTCTGGAGAGTCTGGTCTGTTCAATAGAAGACCCCCCCTGCAGCAGTCCTGGGCCTCCTGTTCCAGGCTGCTTGGCGCTGGTCATGTCCTTTGCACACCCCTGGAGGGCGCGCCCTGCCTGGCAAGGCCCAGTCCTTCCTGGCCAGGGTCTGAGTCAGTTGCAAGGCAGCCAGGTGGGGTAGGAGTGGGCCCGGGCCAGCAGAGGCTGCACGGGGGTTACATAGTAACTGACAGTGGCAGGCATGACCCCGTCGGGGCCCGGACAGTGCCAGGCCAGGGCAGCAGTGGCCGCCGGGCCCTGCTCGGCCAGCGCCTGGAGCGCCAGGGTGGCGATGAGGTCCAGCGTCTGGCGGCGCTCGTGGCTCATGAGGCACATGGTGCTCTCATTGACCACCCGGTGCAGCGTCACCAGGCAGGCATAGCGGCGGGCGGCATCAGCCCCGCCAAAGTGGGCCTCCAGGTAGCGCTCCAGTGTGCGCTGCTGTTCCACCAGGTCAGGAAAGTCGATGAAGAAGCGGGAGCACATGTAGCGCTGCAGGGCACGCACGTCGGTGCTGGGCTGCGGCCGGAAGCCCCGCACCAGGAGGTGGCAGTACTTGAGCAGACCGCCCCCCCGGATCTCCTCCGGGCTGCGGGTGGCGATGACACGGTGCCGCAGGTGCTCCAGGGCCTCGGCGAAGTCCCCGTAGAGGCTCTCACCTGTCACTGTCGGGTGGAAGGCCTCGGACATGGGTGTGGATGAGCACTGGCCAAAGAGCAGCAGGGAGTCCAGGATGATCTGGAAGGAGTCCACGCTGAACTCAAACTGGCGCCTCACCGAGTCCACAAACTTGAGCTCCACGTTTTTGCCACTCTTGTTGGACAGTGAGATGAGGCTCCAGCGGTCTCTGTCCGTGCACACTTTCACCAGCTTCTGCACGTAGGCCTCCTTGAGTGTCAGCGGTGTGATCTTGGCTCGGCTCACGCCGGCCGGCAGGAAGTCCAACAGGCAGGCCAGCACCACCGCCTTGGTCAGCTGGAAGGACGCCTCACTGTGCAGGTCCACACGGAACACCAGGTCCAGGTCTTTGTAGCCCAGGCCACTCTCTGGGTGCAGCACGTGGCTGGCAGCAGAGCCGTGCAGCCTCACGCTGTGCACGCGCAGCCCCTGTTCCTCCAGGCTGCTGCGGACGACCTGCGGAGGGGTGAGGGAGGGAGAGAGTGGTCAGGAGCCTGGGCCCCCAAGGCCCTCCATGCGCTTCCGGGTAGTAATCACAGTATATCAACCACTGTTGACCACCTATCAGCTGTTGGGCCTCTGGAAAGTCATTTAACTTTCTGAGCCTTGGTTTCCTAATCCGGAGAATGATCCATTTGGAGGAGTGACTCAAAGAATAGCAATAACGATGGCAAACACATACACAGAATTTACTAAGCACCAGGCTCTAAGCACTTTATACAATAAGACATAAATTCACTTAATCTGCACCACTCTAGGAATTAGGGACTATTATTCTCACTTTACAGATGGAGAAATGGTAGTACAGAGAGGCCAAATAACTTGCCCAAGTTCACACAGCTGGTGAATGCAGAGCTGGGAATTAAACTCAAGCAGAGTCCATGGTTTATCCACTATGCTATTCCACCTTTCTAAAACTGGAAGTTAAGCAATTTTGTACCAGTCATGGTGCTAAGTACTCAGTGTATTGGGAATACGGTCAGCAGTTCACTGCATTACCACACTAGCCCTCAGAATACTCCTGTGTATTACCTTAATTTACAGAGGCAGAAACTGAGGCTCAGAGATTAAGAAAAGTGCCTAAGGTCACAGAATAACCGGACTGCAAATAAAACCTGGGTCAGCCAGATTCTAAAGTCCATGCATTCTCTTGACTATGATGCCCTCACCTTAAGTCATCTTTACAAGGACTCAGTGAGGCAAAGGTTATTATTCTTCTAATTACTCATTTTACAGATGAGGGAACTGAGGCTCAGAATGATGAAACACCCAAGGCTTGGAGGGGATGTTGCTTAGCAATGGCTTTTCAAGGCTGGAAGTTAAAACCCAGGCCCCTTCCACTCTTGGGAGAGGGGCTGTGTGGAGACCTCAGGAAGGACAAAGAGGTCAAGGACAGCTCCCAGGCTGACAACACAAGGTCATCTGGAACCAATCCCTTTAGCCAGAAACATCTCCCTGGATACGGGGTAGGGGGACGTGTTGCTGGGGCCTGACATCCAGTTTTCTCAGCAAAGTGCCTCACACAGGCACACTCCCTGAAAGTGACCAGGCAACATTCCTACCCAAGGAACCCCACCTTGCTGCCAGGTCAGCACTGGCCCTCCTCACCTCCCAGAGAGAATTACTGCAAAGAATGCACCTAAGTGCTGAGGAGGCAAACCACAGTGGGGCAATGTGAGGCGGGTGGCTCCCTCCAGGAAGGCTTCCGGGAAAGGGGAAGACAACCCCGACCAGGACAAGGTCGTGGAACCTTGGGCAGGGGGCATAATACTGGCCGGGCATCTATTCCATGCCAGGCACTGGAGCTTCTCCCTAGAACCTACGGAGGAGGCTTTATGATCACTGTGTTATGGACAGGGAAACCAAGGCTCTCAGGAGTGAAGTCATCTGGCCAAGGTCAGGTGTATCACATTACAGTGCCAGGGTTTGGAAGGGGCAGAGATTAAAAACTTTCAACATTTTAAAGTGAGGGCAACCGTCAAGTCACCGAAGGCCAGAGAGGAATAGTTGGGGATTGGGGAGGTGGGGGTCGGGGTGCCTTGGCCAGACAGGGGAGGCTGGAGGTGGAGGGCCAGTTGTTGGGTCTGTCCTGTGGGACTTCTAACCTACACTATGTCAACTGGCAGCTGTGCCTGCATAGGCCAGGGAGAGAAGGGGGTCAAAGACCTTGGCCCCAGGACCCTGCTAGACAAGCAGAGCAGACTAATTCCTTCCCCAGGACCCATGAGAGCTGACTGAGCCTTTTTTGGTGCCAGGCTCCACTCCCAGGCCAGTGCCCACCCCAGGGCCTGGCATCTGGCCTGATGAGTAAGTACAGTACCCTTGTTAAAACTCCTGCGTCAGGGCCATGGGGCTGGCTGTGTCAGCCAGCCAGCGGCAGTTGTCTCTTTCCCAGATACTGCCACGCCTAGCAACTGCAGAGCTGCCTGGAGCCTCCTGAAATCAGACGTTCCAGCCATGGAAGGGGCAGTGCCTACGCCCTCCCTTCACCCATGCCAAGGCTGTCCCTGGAGCCACTCTGCTCCTGGGGCAGCTGCTGAGGTATGCAGGGAGAACACGGGCGCTATCAGCTGGCAGGCTTGCAACACTCATATCCAGAGCCACCTACTGCAGGCCCTCTGGCTGCAGCTGCAGAGATCAGATCTCTGGGATTGTCTAATTCAGTCGTCCAGGTCCAAGGAGGGCAAAGGACTTGCCCAAGGCCACACAGCCAATAAGCGGCAGAGCTTGGAACCAGGTCTCCCAGAGCTACAGGTAGGGGTACTTCTATAGAAGGGTGGATCCCCTTAGCCCAAGTACAAGCAAGAACAGCATCTCTAGCTGTAGGAGAAGCTTTGTCAGAGAGGGAAAAAAGTTTCTAATTCTTGAGCAGTGGGACAACTCAGTACTATTGAGACACCCAAGGTCAACAAGCAGCACCTCCTGGACACATCTCCACAGCTTTTGAAGCTGCCAGTAACCGAGCCCTTTTCCCCTGTGGAGGCAGCTGTACAGGCCAGGTAAAGGCACCTGTTCCCTCTGGATTCTGGAACCAGAAAGTGTTGGGAGAGCAGTCCAACCCATCCCCCATTGAAGAGATGGGACACCAGGCCCAAGAAAGGGAATTAATAGCAGTCCATGCCGTGAATCCAGGTGTCCAACCTCCCTCCCAGTCCTGCTCAGAATTCGCCACTGTCCCTCCATGTCCCTGCTCTCTGGTATCTCTGTCGCTGTATGGGAGGACACTGTACTACGATGATGCTGTAAAGTCAGCTCCTAGTGCCCCGGAACCTCCCCCACCAGGCAGGGAGGCTGCATAGAGCAGGCACCAGCAAAGGCGGTGTAGACCAGACTGACCCCGGCAGGGACATCCCCCTTTAGGGTGCCTGTTGTCCCTGAAGAGGTGCAATGGCTGGGCACCCCTGAGTTGTCCTGACCATCCTGGTGAGAAAAGCCCAAAATGGTTTCCTAGTCACCCAGATGACAGCAGGCAGCCAAGGAATGCCTCAGCCAGCACCATGGAGGCTATGGGTGAGTCAGCCCTGGAGAATCTGCCCCCACTGCCTCCCATTCCTTGGAAAGGGAATCCTTGAGCAGGCACCTCCACCCTCCCTCTCCTGGGGGCTAAGACAGCAGGAGATAGGGGAATGGCCTGTTTCACCCAGCTGATGCAGCTCCCTCCCCAGAAAGGAAATCACAGGAACTGTGTTTGCATTTTCTGGTTTCTACCATCAGAAGACTCCCCTAAGGCCTTGAAGTTGAGTATTGGGAGTCAGGGAAGGGGTGGGAAAATCTTGAACCCACAGCAACTGGTCCCTGGGTTGACCCACAATTTCCTGGCTTTAATTTTGCCTTATTACAGGTAATCTTAGGCAGTTCTCTGCCCTCTTTGCTCTTTGGGCCTTGGCTTCCCCAGCTATAAAATGGGTACAACAATTACCATACTCTGGTATTTCAGGACATGACAGTGCCAGTATTCTACAGATAAAAGAGCAGTTTCGGGGTCACTGAAGGTCAGGTAAAGGGAAGAGTTGGAGTCTCAGGGAGGGGGGAAGGGCTGCCCTTCATTCCTTTTAGGAACACTTAAACTGACGATCGATGCTGCCCTGAGGCAACAACCTCAGCCGAGAGGGAGGGAGTCCCTGCGGGGATTTCTCCTTTCGCTGGTCCATTTGAGGGGGGAAGGGGAGGGGGTCTTGAGCTAAGGGCTGTAGGAGCTCGAGGCTGGAGTCTGCCCTTAGAAACCTTGAGAGGGAAGGGCGGTGAGGTGCAGGGATCTGGGGTTGGAGATTAAAAGAGCTATTTTGGACTCAGGCACGCACACCTCCCACTTCAGGCAGCCCGGCATCTTTTGTCCTTGCAGGCGGGGCTGTTCTTCCCTGGTTGCGTCTCCCCCTCCCAGCCAGGATCTTAGGTGAGGAGTCCGGGGGAAATCAGGGATCCCCAGCATAAAGGGGAGGGGGGAGGACGGAACGTCAAATGGGGAAGGATTCTGAGGCGCAAGGGAAGAGGTCTGATACACCATTACCGCGCCGTACGATCCTGTTACAGCCTCTCCCCCTCTCCAGGCCTCAGTTTCCCTAGCTGTCCGGCAAATGGAAGAGACCCTGAGAGCCATTCGGCCACGAGAGCCTCATGATACCCGCCCCCGGCTCTCCATCCCCCATCCAGCACCCTCTCACCTGCACGATCTGCCGCGGCTGCACACTCAGCGTGGGGAAGTTGCCGCGCCCGTGAATGGGAATCGGCTCGCTCAGGAGCGCGTCCAGCCGCTGCACCTGCCGCCAGCTCAGCCGGCTCAGGTGTCGGCCGGAGGAGGCCGACGAGGCCTCCGGGTCGGGGCCGCCGCCTGCCGGGGAGGCCGTAGCCACCGCCGAAGCCGCAGCCGTCCCCACCTGCGCAGCCGCCCCATCCCGGCGCTCAGCTCCGCTCTCCGACGGCATCATCCGCCAGACCCCGGGGCCCCGACGGCAGAAACCCGGGGGTGGTTATGGCGAGGGCAGGGAGAGCGGCTGGGCCAGGCCAAGGCGGGGGGAGCGGATGCAGGGACGGGGCGGCAGGGACAACGCAGGGCACAGCTCCGACGGCGGCGACTAACCGACCCCGAGGTTTACCGTCCCGGGCCCAGCCGACTCTTATAGGCCGCGGGCGACGTGCCCATTGGTCCAGGCAGCTGTCACACAAAGGGAGTCGCCTCTCCTCTCCACGCCCCTGCCATTGGCCAGTGGGGCGTTACACGTGAGTCTCTGGCCGCCAGGGAGATTCCGATTGGCTGGAAGACACACCCCTGCCCGAGCTCTCTCCTTCTCGGGCTGAATTCCCTCCTTTGGTCCTTCCAGAACTTTTGTGCACTGTGATTGGCCCGGACGGAAGCAGGATCTGGTCCTAAAGAGACAGCGCCCTCCAGGGGCAGGCGGGTGGGAGGTAACCTGTGGAGTTTACAGACTTGGACCACTGAGAAATTCCAGAGTTCTTTGGGGGTGGGGTGGGGTGGGGTGGGGTGGGGATGGGGGTGGAGAGAGGCGCTGGAAGGAATTTAGAAATCACCTGGCCCGCTCATCTGCTATGTTCAGAAGCCCAGAGACATTGCTCCCCTTGCTCAACTCCACACAGCACTTTTACCCTCTGGCAATGTTCCAGGGGAAGAGGTCGAGGGAAGGTAACAGACGGTGTATACTGAGGTAGACGCTTTCTCACGCGCTGTCCGGATTGGCTCTCTAAACCACCGCGTGGCAGGCGTTATGTTGATTGAGGGTGGAGAAACTTGTTCAGAGAGGGGTCGTGACTCCTCCAAGGTCACACAGCGAAGAAGCCCGAGCCCTGATCCTGAACCAGGGCTACAGAATCTGTGGCGCATGCACCTGCACAGACCCCCGGCCTTTCCGGGGCTGGAGGATGGGGGGGGGGGCAGCTGGGACTAAAGTCTTCTGCACCCGGCATCTCTGGCTCTTTGCCAGCCCCACGAGGGTGGGGCTTTCTGGGCGGCTGGCTTAAGTCTTCCCTGCACATGCTGTTCTCTCGATCTAGTCTGAATTGCCTTACCAGCCACTTTTCAGCTTTCTCAGGTCCTGTGCACCCACAGGCAACTCACTTGACTTCTCCGAACCACCCTTTCCTCTTCTGCCCCAGAGAAAGCACTCAATAAATACTTTTAAAATTTGATTTGGTTCTTCACAGTGGGCAAAACATTTTCATATGTCCTACTGAAATATATTCACATGTTTTTCTCTCCCACTTCACGAAGCCTGGAGGACGAGGCTTATTTCCTATCACATTAATGACATTCTAACATTCTCCCCTTCCCCTGTAAGGCAGGCTGGGCAAGGGGCGTAAATTACATCTCAAGGTCACCAGGTCGCCTCTGACAGATCCGGGACTGGAACTCTCAGACCAGAGCGGCCACTTGCTCTTTTTGGAGGCCACCCCAAGTGAAATCCTGCCCTGGTCCCCTTCCCCCAACTTGCCTGGTACCAGAGGCTTTCTCTGCCCCCCACCCCACCCCCAGGAGGCGATTCTGCTCCCTACTCCACTTCTTGGCTTTGTGACCCTTTCACTGACCTCAGCAGAGCTACTTGCTCTTTTGTTTTATCTTCTCTTGAAAGTTAAGATGTAGATAAGAAACCTCCTTCCCGGGAGCCCAGATTCTCCTAGTCCTTGACCTACCCAGTCTCCCTGAGGCTACTGATGCAGCAGCTTGAGGCTCAATCACAAGCATTGTCCTTACCCCCACCTATATCCCAGGGGAGGAAGGAAAGAAAGGGAAACCAATTGTTACTGAAAACCTACTGCTTTAAACACTTGATCTCTAATTCCTAAAAATACACCGCAAGGCATGGGATCATTATCCCCATTTTACAGGTAAAGAAACTGAGGCTTACAGAGGTCAAATGACATCCCCAGATCCCACAACCAGTATCCATGCAAGACATTCAGCTCTTCTGACTCCAGGGCTATTCATTCATTCACTCATTCATTCATCAGTCAACATATACTGAGTAACTACTGTGTGCCAGGTGTTGGTCTAAACCTTGAGACATAATGGGCAAGGTTCCTGCCCTTCTAGGGCTAAAATTCTTGTATAGAAAGACAACAGTCAAGTAAATAAGAGATTTCAGATAGTGCTAAGAAGAAAATAAAACAGGGGGATGGGAGAGAGAGCAACTGCGTGTGTGTGTGGCGGGGGTGTAAGAGAGAGAGCAAAAGACAGCAAGAGTGACTTCTCCCTGTGTCAGAGAAGATGTCAGGCTTATACTTTCCTAGAACTCTGAAGGCGGAGCAGGGAGGGACTTCCACAATCATTTTGTCCACCCTCTTCCCACTTTATAGATGGGGAAACTGGGGCCTGGAAAACAGGAGGGATTTGCCCCAAGGGGACTGGCTAAGGCTGGAAACCACGCAGGGGGCAGGGCCTGGTGGGCGCAGGCTGGTGCAGTGCCAAACCCACCCACATGAATCAAGTTCTCTAAGGAAGAAAACTTTGGGCTCCCTTTTCCTCTGTCCTTCTTTCTGTCTAGGCTAGGAAGAGCAATTAGCAAATTCATGCATTGTGAATCACCCTTCTGTTGACAATTCTAGTCCCAAAGATAATTGTTCTAATGTTTGTCCAGACACCTGACCTAAACAGCACTGTGATGGGGGCATGGGTGTAGGAATCTAAGAGAGAGAGCAGTGGGGTCTTTCTTCCATTGTCACCAAGACCAGCTTTTAGTTGTCCCTGGAAATGGAGGGGACTGGCAGTAGGGGTACATCCTGAAGAGTCCAGCTAGCTTTAAAGTTGTTGCATATGAGCCTCCTCCGCACCCCCCCCACTCTGTAGCAAATTTCCTATCTTAATTCTGATTCCAAACTGATTTTAAAATGGAACTTACTCTCTCTGATAATTAAGTTGTAGTGACATAGGTAAGTCACTTTCCCTGTTTGGGCCTCAGTTCCCTATTCACTAAAATGGGAGTGAAATAAGAGTCAGACTCTTCCATCCACACCTCCTATGATTTGAGGTGCTTGGGAAGGAGAAGGGGCCCTGGGAGAGTCCTGGGCCCTACAGTGGCCCCTGCTCAGCTCTGGGACCCCAGACAAGAGCCTTCTGGGAGGTGCTGTGTAGCTACCTTATCAGCCCACACCACTGAGTCCCCTCAGTGTGCCTGCACCCACGCTGAGCGCTTTCCGCACGGTCTCTCATTCAATTTTCAGAACATAATCTTATGATTCAGGGGTGACTTCTCACTTGGTAGGCGAGGAAACTGAGGCTCAGAGAAGCCAAGTGGTTCGTATAGGTCCCTGCAGTAGGAAAGAGGAGCATCATATCCAGGTGTGGCTGAATCCCAGTCCGGTGCCTTATCCAGGGTCCTCTCTCAAGGATGATTTGGTGAGTTCAGCTACACACAGACAATCTCCCCAACACCCTTCCTCTCCTTCTGTGGTCCTTGTCCTCTACCCTACCTCAGCCACTCCATGGCCAAAGTTGTTTCCTAGACCTTGTCATTAAGAATAATTGTCCACCCCCCCCCACATGTAATATTAAGTATTCCATATCCTCCCGTCTTTCCTGCTCACTCCTAGAACCCCAACTCCAACAGTTCCTTGACCTACCAGGGCCTTCAAGCCACTGAGCCGCCCACTTTCTTCCCCCATGGTTCCCCACCTCCCTCCTTAACCAGCTTAGAGTCCATGGGCCATCACTATAATTACTTCCTTGCTTACGCCCTCAACCCCCTTGTGCCAATCGCACTAAATTGTACTCACCTGGTAAAACCACACCCCCTAATCCTCCACCTCTGCACTTGCACTCACTCAGCTGACTGCAGCTGGGGAAAGACACACGGCCCTGCTGACTGGCCTCACTTGAAAGTCCCTACACCCCTAAACTCCAGGGGGCCCTGGTGGTCCTACTTTTGACCCCAGTCCTGTCACTCCCCGGGGTCCTATAGGACAATTTCATTCCTTCTCCACTCTCCTCAACCCCCGACAGCTCCTCTCCCATCCTCCTCTGGGCTGATGACCTTGCTTCCTACCGCCCTGAGAAAATGGAAGCAATTAGAAGAGAATTGATGCAGATTCCCAACACCTTCTCTACCACCCACCTGGGTCTGGGCCACATTGTCAGCCCCCCCCCTCCCCGCTCTTCTCTGACGCTGTTCCTCAATGTAGTCACCAGATCCCATACCTCTCACCAGCTCAAGGCCCTCACTGTAGTGATTTTTTCTCTCTCTACCGACTCATTCGAATCAGCACTAAAACAAAGGTTTTTGCATCTCAACAAAACAAAAAACCTCTCTTGACCCCTCCCCATCTCCCTCCACTTTTACCCCATTTCTCTACATACCAAAACTCTTTGAAAAAGTCTACATTTGCTGCTTCTAGTTCTTCTGTTTTCTCTTGAATACACTCTGATCAGGCTTTTGTCCCACACTCTAGCCAAACTGCTTTTGTCAAGGTCACCAGAGACCCTCATATTGCTGAATCTAATCGTTAATTCTTCTTTTGGAGGAATAACTTTATTGAGATATAATTCACATAACATGTAATTCACCCGTTTAAAGTGTACAGCTCAATGGCTTTTAATCACAATCATGCAACCAGCACTACAATTTTAGAATATTTGCATCACTCCAAAAAGAAACCCTATACCCTTTAGCAGTTTAGCAGTAAGTTCTCATTTTCTTCCAATCTCTCCACCCCCCAGCCCAAAGCAACCACTAATCTACTTGCTGTCCCGACAGATTTGTCTGTTCTGGGTATTTCATGTAAATGGAATCATACAATATGTGGTCTTTTGTAACTGGTTTCTTTTAATTAGCATAATGTTTTCAAGGTTTATACATGTTGTAGCATGGACCAGTACTTAATTCCTGTTTATTGCCAAATAATCTCTCTTGGATATACGGATATATCATATTTTATTTATCCATTCATCAGTTGATGGGCATATCAGTTTTCCCACTTTTTGGCTATTATGAATAATGCTGCTTTGTGTGCAAGTTTTTTCGTGGACGTATTTTGTCATTATTCTTGGATATATACCTACAAATGGAATTGCTGCTCATATGGTAACTCTATGTTTAACTTTTTAAGGAACTGCCAGACTGTTTTCCAAAACAACTGCAACTTCAATCCTGGGTTTTGGCACAAAAACAAATAAACAAACAAAAAACAACAACAAAAAAACCAACGGCAATACCATTTTACATTCCCACCAGCATGTATGAGGGTCCTAATTTCTCCACCTCTTCACCAACACTTATTATTATCTGTCCTTTTTTTATTATAGCCATCCTAGTGGGTGTGATGTATAGTTCATTGTGTTTTTTTTTTTAATTGAGGTGAAATTCATGTAACATACAATTAACCATTTTACAGTGTACAAGTCAGTGTGTCACTTAACATGCTCATAATGTGGTGCAAACATCACCTCTTTCTGGTTTCAAAATTTTTTCAACATCCCAGGAAAACACCTCGTATCCGTTAAATAATTACACCCCATCCCCACCTCTCCCCAGTCTGTCTCTATGGACTTGCCTATTCTGGATATACCATATAAAAGGAATGATATGTGTCTGGCTTCTTTCACTTAGCATGTTTTTGAGGTTCATCCAAGTTGTAGCATGTAACAGTACTTCCTTTCTTTTATGGCTGAATAACATTCTGTTGAATGTATATGCCACAGTTTGTTTATCCATCCATTGATGAATTGATTGGGTGTTTCCACCTTTTGGATATTGTGAAAAATGCTGCCATAAACATTTGTATACAAGTTTCTCTGCAGACATATGTTTTCAGTTCTTCTGGGTAGAGACCTAGGAGTAGAATTGCTGGGTCATATCATGATTCTACGTTTAGCTTTCTGAGAGACTGCCAAAGTGTTTTCCACAGTGGCTGCTCCGTTTACATTCCCATTAGCATTATATGAGAGTTCCAATTTCTCCACATCCTCTCCAACACTTATTTTCCTTTATTATTTATTTTTATAAAGGCCATCCTAGGTGGGGTGGTTTTGATTTGCATTTCCCTAACGACTAATGATGTTGAGCCTCTCTTCCTGTGCTTATTGACCATTTGTATATGTTCTCTGGAGAAATGTCTATTCACATCCTTTGACCATTTTTTAAAAATGGGTTCTTTGTCTTCTTTATCATTAAGCTGTAGAAGTTTTTTTTAATATATTCTAGCTATAAGTCCCTTGTCAGATATATGATTTGCAAATATTTTGTCCCATTCTAATTAATTCTTAATCCTCATAATTTACCTTACCTGACCTATAAATTAGCTGTAATACAGCTGGTCAGTCCCTCATCCTTGAAATACTTTCTTTACTTGGCTTCCAAGATATCTCACTATCTTGGTTTTTCTGTTTCACTGCCTGCTGTTTTGTGGTTCTCTATTCACCCCCTCAGCCTCTAAACTTTAAAATGCCCTAGGACTTGCTCCTGGGCCTCTTCTCTTTTCTGTCTATACTCACTTTAGTAATCTCAGGACAAATCCCAAATTTATATATTCCAGCCCAGAGTTCTCTCCTGAACTCCAGGCTCATTTTTCTGATGTTGCTCAACATCTTTACTTGTTTGTTTATACTCTTCTCAAACATTGCATGTCCAAGCTGAATTCTTGAATGGGATCACTCCTCCCACAGCAAATGGCAACTTCATTCTTCCAGTTCTTGAGTGGAAAACCTGAAGCTGTTTTTCACTCCCCTTTCTCTCACACTCCGCATCCCACTGGTCAGTAAATTCTGTTGGCTCTGCCTGCAGAACACAAGCGGAATCTGACCACATCTCACCAACCCCCCAGCTTACTGCTGTCTCCACGGTCTGAGCCATCGCCCCTTCCTCCTAGATTATTGTAGACTCTGTACTGCCCCCCTGCAATTGCACTCGCCTGCCTACAGTCTGTTTTCAATCCAGCCGCCAGAGGGATCCTTTTAAAACACAAATCAGATCATGCCACTGTAATGCCTCTCTCTGATTTGGAGTAAAAGCCAAAGTCCTTCCAATCACTGCAAAGCTCTATTTCTGTTTCCTCTCCTGTCCCCCTCACTCACTCTGTTCCAGCCACAAGGACCTCCTTGAGGTTCCTCAAACATGCCAGGCACACTCCCACCTCAGGGCCTTTGCACTTGCTCCTCTCTCTGCCGACATGCACATCCCACTGATAGCCACACGGCTCCTCCCTCAATTCCTCCAGGTCTTTGCAGGTGAGGCCTTCCCTGATTACCCAGTTGGAATGACAGCCTCCCTCCCAGCACCACCTGTCCTCCTCTCTGTGCTACTGTTCTCCGAAACACCTAACACCATCTACCATGCTGTATATTTACCAATTTAGTTATTGTCTGTTGCCCTGTTGGAACAGAAGCTCCAGGAAGGCAGGGATTTTTATCTGTTTTTGTTTTCTCATATCTTCAGCACCTTGGCACCATGTCGACACATAGTAGGTGCTCAATAAATATTCACTGGATGAATGAAGGGATGCTTGAGAAAGGGGGGCGGGCGGGGAAGAAGCGCTCTTATATAACAGGTCCTTGCAGGGACTGGTGGGATGTGGCCATAGCCAGATCCCTGAGAACGGACTTTGAACTAAGCCCTTCCGAAGGTCCCTCAAAATTGGTTCCTGTTTCCCGAGCCAAGGAAGCCTGATGCAGTGGGAGCCAAGAACTCCAGTTCTTATTCCATCTTGCCTTCCTATTGTCTGCGTGGTCTGGGTCCAAGTCACTCTCGTTGGTTCATTCATTCGCAGAGTCTCAGTTTCCTCATCTGTTTATCGGGGAATTATCCCCTAGTCAGGACTGGCATAAAAGACCTAGTGTGTGAGTGGTGCCTGGTGCATAGTCAGCACTCAATGCATGCTGACCCCCACCCCCACCCCCACCCCACAGAAACAGTGCTGATTTGCTAATTTGGAGCAAGGTTCAGACAAGTGTTTTTTGGGGGGTGGGGGCAGAGGGAGGGTGGAGAGAGGGAGATCAAAGAGGAGGAAGAGGTGCTGGGAGAGAATGGCTGAAGGCAGGACTGCTAGGGCCTGAGCAGGTCACAAAGCCCCTCCCCTGTCCACCAGCTCCTTCCATCCACCCATGTGTGAGGAGGCAGGCCCAGAGGCTGGTGATCAAACCCATTTCACGTGTGAGGAAACTGAGACCCAGAAAGGTGGTGATTTGTTTTGGTCTCTTCTCTGCAAGAGGGGAAATTCCACAGGTTCAAGGGCTGCCAATCTCCCTTTCAGTCTCCTCAGGGCTCATGTTGTGACGGAACCGGAGCAGATGCTCATCAGTGGGTTCGCCCCAACAGACCCTATGCAACCCCCCCTTTTGTCTCTAAATAGAACACAATAACAGACATATGTTTCACCGAACAATATTCAGCTGTCCTGTGTACAACCGGAAACGCACTAAATCTCTCCAGACAGGGTGCAAAACTTGGGTAACATTCCCCCCCTTTTTTTTTTAATTCAATTTTATTGAGATATATTTACATACTATACAATCATTCACAGTGTACAATCAACTGTTCACAGTACCATCATATAGTTGTGCATTCATCACCCCAATTTTTGAACATTTCCCTTACTCCCCCCCAAAAAAGGAACAAAAATAAAAGTAAAAAGAACACCCAAAGGATTCCATGCCCCCACCCCACCCTACCTTTCAGTTAATTTTTTCCGCCATTTTTCTACTCATCTGTCCACACACTGGATAAAGGGAGTGTGAGCCACAGGTTTTCAAAATCACACAGTCACACTGTGTAAGCTACATAGTCATACAATCATCTCTAAGAATCAAGGCCACTGGATTGCAGTTCGACAGTTTCAAGTATTTCCTTCTAGCTATTCTAATACATACACTAAAAACTCAAAAGGGTTATCTACATAATGCATAAGAATGCCCTCCAGAGTGACTTCTCCTCTCCATTTGAAATCTCTCAGCCACTGAAACTTTGTTTCATGTCGCTTCCTCCTTTTGGGCAAGTAGATTTTCTCAATCCCAGGTTCATCCCTGGGAGTGGTGTCGGGCGTTGCCAGGGAGATTTACACCCCTGGGAGTCATGTCCCATGTAGGGGGGAGTGCAGTGAGTTTACCTGCCCAACGTACGCCCCCTTTTATAACAAATATTTCACAATATTTGCCTTTTTCCTGTAATGGGATGCAATTCACAGATAATATATTCTATCTATATGCTCATAATTCTGAAAAATAAATCAAGATAATATCCTAACTGAAATGTGAAGAAGAAATAAAAGGAAGTAATCTGTAATACACTTTTTGTTTTTAACCTGTACACAGGTGGGCGACCATTCTAGAACAGTGCTTCTCAAATGTGACTGTGCATAGTCACCTGGGGATCTTGTTAAAATGCAAAATCTGAATTCTCGAGTCTGGGGCAGGCTCGGAGAGTCTGCATTTCTAACCAGCTCCTAGGTGATGCCCCGCTGCTGTTCTGCAGGTTCGAGAAGACCTCGGCTGAGGGGTCAGATCTGAGGGACCGCCGGGCACAGGGCGTCCAGATCCCGGGTCCCCGTGCCTACCTTCCGCGAGGGGCCCTCCGCCCAGAGCCGCCCCTTCCGCAGGCCTGAGCGAGGGGCTGCCCTGCCTGCGGCCCGCCCCGATCCGACCCAGGCCCAGGCGCAGACGAGCACCCGCCCTGCAGCCCAGCCTCATTCCTGGCACCCACGTGGCTGGGCGCCAGGTGCCGAGACAGCAGTTTCCCACGGGAGGAGACGGCCCCGGGGCACCGGCCGCCCGGGAGGGAGCGAGGGCCCGGTCCTGCGACTTGACGTCCGCGGGGGCGGGGCATCACGGCCCCCCAGCGGCCAGCCCCACCCTCGTCCCTGAACCGACTTGGGTCGGTAAATCCTTAGTGCGTTGATTCACTTGCCCCTCCCTTTCCTGCCGTCTGAGCTACGCCTCCGTTTCGGGGACACCGCGATGCAGCCAGCTGGCTCCTGCCCTCAAGAAACTCTCACGGTTAGGGACAGGCAGCAGCCACAGGGACACTTGAGTCTTTAAGCCTGTTCTCTGTCAAAGGGTTGGTGTGGGAAGGGGATCACTTCCGGCCTTTTGGGTGGTGGGCAGGGAAGGCTTCCTGGAGGAGGTAGGAGCCCTGCAAGGTCTGAGCGCCAGAGGAGTGGTGTCCTGGACAGCTCCTTTCCCAGAGTCCCTCAGCTTAGCCAGGGCCTGCTGGCATGGGGGCAACTAGCTGGGGCAGAACTGGGTTGAGGATTCCAGTGGACCCCGTTTTAGAGACCGGGGTGGAGGGGAGAGTCTTACAGGAAGGATTGGCCTGGGTTGGAGGCCAGCTTTTCATCTTTGGGCAAGCTCCTTTCCTCCCTGGGCTGCCATACAAAAGGAAAGGGATCTGAGAGTCTCCGAGGCAGCTCCCGCTCTAAAGCCCATGATCTCAGGGTGGCAAGTGAGGAATTTACCAAGATTTGCCTAACCCTGAGGCGTGGAAGGCCACATAGGAGACAGGGAGGTCAGGCAAGAGTCTTGTGTGGGCCTAGAGCCAGTTTTGGGCAGGGCAGGGGCAGGGGGTCCTGGAGAGGTGCTGAGGAGGTCTCCCACCCCTGAGTGCTAGGCCAGACTGATCCGCTCTCTGGGCAATGCAGGAAGACAAAACTTTACATCATCATAATAGTAACAACTGCCTCCCCCACCCCGATGAGGACTGCACTGTTTACAAAGCACTTTTCTTGCCACCATCTCATTTCATCCCCAGAAATCCATTTGACAGATGAGAAAACTGAGGTCCATAGAAGCCAAGTCACTAGCATAAGGCACTGCAGCTGAGGGGACATCTCAGGACTTGAATCTGGTATCCCATATGTGTTTTAGGAGAAGCTTCCTGGGTCTTCTGGATCTGAATTCTCCAGGAAGTACAACCCTTCTGCCCCTTGAGCGTGGGTTCCTAGATCTCCTTCGGGATCCTTAACTTTGGATATGAGAGCTGGAAGGCTGAATCTCTCACGGCATGGGGTGGGGGGGATTGAGGCCTAGGGTGGGAAAGGGCCTTGCCCAAGCTCACCAACCAGATAAGATCCTGGGTCGCACCCTCTAGGCTCTTAGGTGAAGTTCCCGGGGCTTTCACAGCTCCTTCTTCTGCCTGGAGATGTGGGGCCTGTGTTTGGGGCTATTGGTTGGGGGAGAGCTCACTCAATCTTCTGTCCCAAGTCCAGTGTTTAGGTCAAGAGTCCTCCAAATCAAAGAGGAAGCCCAGCAGGGAAGGGGCTGAGTGCCTCAGAAAAAACACTTTACTTTAGGTTTTATTTCCTAAAACAAAGCTGCGTCACCAAAGCAAGGGGAGGATGGTGGTGGGTTTTAAGTTGGTTTTGTTTTTCACCTTTTGCTTCCTGGGCATGAGGCTCAGGCCCTACAGAAGAGGTGAGAGATGCTGAGCCAAGCTCCCTTTGAACTCAAGGGCCAGGCTTTGCCGTCAGTCTGGGCCAGGCTTGGTCCAGGCTGAGTGTGGGGCTTGGGGCAGGCTGGGATGGAGGTGAAAGTGCCTTTTTTTGTGGCGGGACTCCAGCTGGGCCTGGGTGGGAATCTTTGTCACTGTGTGCAGACCAAGTTTATGACAAAGATCGTGGCTCATCCTGGGCTCAGGTAACAGGGAGAAGCAGCCCTTGGTTCCTCCCAGGATTCCTTCTCTAGGAGGGTGAATCAGGAACCCAGCTCCCCTGCGGCCCTCTTGGGCTGGAGCAGATGCTCCGGGTGATGGTGACTTGGGTGGGTCTTAGAGGGGGGAGAACCTCCTGTCTCCACCCATATTCTCCCCCACCCCACCCCTACCAACTCACCATGGATCTATGGATATGGTTTACCATCTGCTGCCTCTGTTTCCACTCTAGGCTCTGGTGTCCTTAGAGGACAACCAGCCCTTTCTAGAGGCAGCTGCACTTGTGGGGGGGTCAGGTTCTCTGCCTGTCCTCAGGACTCTGTCCAGTGGTGTGCTGGTAAACCTGACTCGCTGGAAAATAAAACAAACCAAACCAAAAGCCTTCCACCGTGGCTGATTTCAAGCTACCCATGTGACATCACTGAATGTGGCATTGGGAGAGATGCAGACTCGGCCTATGCAAGCCGGTAGGTGCCAGCTCCAGCACACCACTGGCTCTGTCTGAGGATGGTCCCACTGCCTTCCCAAGGGCCCAGGAAAGGGCTGGAGCCCTCCCGGCCCACTGGCTCAGGGGTCCCTTGAGGGTGGCCCACTCTGCCCTTGGGCCGTTGGTGTGAAGGTGACTGTGCTTATGACACTGCTTGTGATGGTTGAGGCTTCACTTACCACCACCGCTCCCTTCTCAGCGACAGGGAAAGGCCCAGACAAGGAAGGGCTTCTGTCCCCAAGGGAACCTGCAGGAGGTGTCCAGGACCACAGGAGTTGATTAGGGCCCGGGTTCCTCGGGGCTGTAATGTGGCTCTATCCAGGACCCCTGAAGGCTGATGTGACCTGCACAGTTGTAGCAAGGCTTGACACAGCTCCTGCCACTGTCTCCCACCTCCCCCGTGCAGTGATACCTCACGGAGGAAACAGGAGCCCATGGTGCAGGGACACCCTCACGGACCACGGCCGTATCTGTGTGCCTACCTGCATGGTGCCCACGGTCTCCCTGATTCGCACCTGAGCACAAGTCCCTCCTCAAACAGAGGACAGCCCTTCGGTGGCTTCCCATCGACTGGAGTAAGATGCCAGTCCTTTACCCTGCTGACTTTAACCTCATCTCCTCCCCACCCTGGTACCTTATGCTCCAGCTTCTCTGGCCACTTTTCTGTTCCTCAAACACAACAAGCTTGTGCCTGCCTCAGGGACTTGGAGCTGACAGTTTCCTCTGCCAGAAACTTTCTGGGTCCAGTTCTTCTCATGTTCGGTTCCTCATCCGTCCAGTCTCAGCTCAAGGAGGCCTGCCCTATGCTCTCCATCTAAAGGGGCTCCTCCAGTTACTCTCTATCTCATTTCTCGTTATTTCCTGCCTAGCACAACTCCCCACCTCTAGTTACCCTATTTCCTTACATGTTCCTGTTTTACTCTCTTCCCCACTGCTTGTAAACTCTATGAGGGAACTCCTTCTCTGATGCACCTAGTACCTAGTTGGTGCCAAATAAATGGATATGGACTAAATGAATAAGTGCCTGTGTCTATTTTCCCTTGGTTATTCCTGGATCATTGAGAACATTTTGTTTGAATGCCCAGGCCTGGATTCTGCTGCACGCTGGGATATAAAGGGAAGGGGCGGAGTGTCCCATCCACACGGCATTGAAGATGGACCAATGCCCTGCAGGGGCTCCAGTGGTGGTGGCAGGAGAAGGTGGTGGGTGATCTTCAAGGGGCTTTTTGTGCCTCTAACCTTGGTTTGGTTTTGATAAACAAGGTAGCGTCTCCCCTCAGCTTCTTTATCCCATCACAACCATCTGGCATCCTCATGGAGTAGACTTTTGTTGGTCTTGGCTGCTCTGTATGCAAACCCCCACTCTCTTTGGGGGGAAGCCCCCACTGCATGAGTCTTGATGGGCATCATGGATGGCCTCACCATCTCCTGCTAAAGCTGCAGGGGACCACAGATCCCACTTCCTACTCCCTGGCAGATAGAGCCTGGGCACATAACCTGGGCCCAGCCAATTGGGTGTTTTGGCCCAGGACTTTGAATCATGAGTGAGTGATGCAATGATGAGAGGATTTATAGTTCACTGAGGAGGGTAGCCTTTGACAGCAGTGATCAACATGGTGATGGTTGCTGGCAGTGGTGTCCGGATATCTTACAGTGGGGCCTGGTCTGTCCTTCGCTGTTACATCCTTGGTTCCTGCCCCTTATCTGAGCCTGGACCTTCAGGCTTCATGTAGTTTCTGGGAGCTCCCCAATATCATCCCTGTAAATTCCTTTTCTTCCTAAGTCAGCCAGAGTCAGATTCTATTGCTTGAACCCAAGAACTCTGATCACCACATACCCCATCACCAGAAACAGTTATTGTCACCATCTTCATCAAATGCAAGATCAAACACCCACCAAACTATCCCCACAACCCTCACCAGATGCCCTCTCCATCCACATAAATGTCTGTTACTTCAAGCACCAACAGCTTTACCAATTCTCAGGCTACCAAACTGCCTCTGCCAGGGTTCAGTGCAGGAAACAGAAACTCCTCTTGGCGTTTTTTAGCATGAAGGTATTTAATTCAGGGGATTAAGTACTTATATAATCATTGGAGGGGCTGATTGAGCTGAGCCTCTAGGAAAGACTGCCAGGACTATACAAAACTGACCCACAAGAAGAGCTGCCCCTACTGGAGTTGTGGATTCAAGAAAACACCTCTGGAGCCCCAATCCAGGGATCAGGAAGCTGGATTTAAGAAACTGCCGCTGCCACCATTTTCAACACTTGCAACCGCCGCTCGACGAGCAGGAAGTTGGAGACCTGACCCTGGAATGCTGCTGCAGAAAAAACTCATTACCATGGCCTTGCTGGAGGGCAGGAAATAATAAAAAATAATAAAATAATAACAATAGCAACAAAAAGCAAGACTTACACAGTGCTTACTAGTATTTGGCATTGTTCGGTTATTATCCCTATTTTATAAATGAGAAAACAGAAGCACAGGAAGGATTGGACCTCACTTCAGCCTTCCAAGCCATGAGCTAGTGGATCTAGTTGGTGGATCCCATGCCATGTGCAAACACTGTGAGGAAGGGGATTGTAGTGCTCAGTTTCCCAGCCTCCCCATCTAGGAGGATGGGATGGAGGCTGAGGGAGCCATTCACAGTGTCTGCCCCATATATCGTCACTACTGCTGCCACATCTCCGTCAACACGATGAGCTGCCACCCCCATTTGCCATCACCTTCACCACCACGTCATTACCAGCCCTGTCACCTCCTCCACCAACATCAAGATCTGACACCTGCTTCACCTTTTCCATCACTAGACAGCGTCATCAGCAATGCCATTACCACCAATTACCCCCATTATCTCCATCCCCAATGGCAGGGCAGTCAAGAGGGTCATGAGATCACTTGCTGGTCTTGGCGCTCCCAGCATTAATTGCTTAATGAGATGGTTGCAGCTGTGAGCTTATTAGTTTCCTGGCTCAACCAGGAACTCTGGCCAGGCTCTGAGGGGGCTGGGGCTGGTTCCTATGCTAGAAGGGCCATGGCTGTGAGGGTGGGTATGAGGGTCCAAGACGGGCCTCTGGGAGGTCATTTTGTCCGTTCTCCTGCCTCTTCAATGCTTTGCCTTTGTGGTGGAGGAAAGCAATATAGCGTAGTAGTTAAGAGTGCTGGGTCTCAGTTTCTTCACCTGTCAAATGGGAACTGTAAGAGTTACCTTATGGTGTACTGTGGGGACGCACGTTAAAGAAAGAACCTAGCCCAGCACCCAGCACCCATGAGACTCGTAAACGGAAGCTGCTGCTATCTTTTCTTTTATGTAGTATTTACTTAGTGTCAAGCAATATTCTGAGTACTCTTCAAATTTCAACTCACCAATTTAAACCTCATAAGAGCGCTATGAGATAGGCACTACTATTGCTCTCATTTTATAGTTGGGGAAACTGAGGCACAGGGCAGTTAAGTAGCTTACCCAAGGTTATGAAGCTAGTTAGTCTTGCAGCTGTGATTTTCACCCAGGGGGTCTAGCTCCAGAGGCTGAGCTCATAACATCCATGCTCCCTGGCAGCAAGTCCTCCCCTCCCCACCCGCCTCATCCCTCGTCTAAAAGGGTCCCTTCCTGCCCCTGGCCAGGTTAGAGAAGATTCTGCTCTTTTCTTGCCCTGCATTTGGAAAGGGGCCTCCAGAAGTCCCTGCGTCCAGTCCAGGGGAGGGTCGAAGTCCGGGCCCCATGGCCTGAGGGGCCGTCCCGGCTGCAGAGCGCCCCCCACAGGATGGGCTGAGGCCTCCCTTGCGGCTGCTTCGCCGCCCGGCTTCTCCCTCTGCCCACTCCGGCTTCCCCCACTTCCTTGCCGGGGTCGGCCCTGAGGGCCACCCCCAATAAGCCTCCTGATGAGAGTCTCCATCCCTGGGTCTGTTTCCAGGGAACCCGAGCCCAGACACTGCTCCCGGGAGACAACCCCAGTCTTGTGTGAAGCTCCAGCTTGGCAACCCCGGAGATTCCCGAGGGTCAGAACCATGGTCTCCTTCTCCTACCTCCCTCCACCACTGACGCCGAGCATCATCTGCGCACCCGAATCCCAAAGCTTCCCAAGAGCCTTCTCTCCCTCCCCTCTTGTCTCTTCCAACTCCTCTCCAGGACAGCCAGAGGGATCTCCAGGAAACTCAAAGCCAAGCCGAGCCAGCCACTCCCCCAGCTTCAAGCCCTCCAAGGCTTCCCGCTGTGCTCGGGATAAGGGAACTTCTGGCCCCAACGGCCCACTCACTCCTCACTGGGCTCTCTGCACTCTCTGGCCTCTCAGCCCCTCCAGTTCTCTGACTCTTTCCCCGCCCCGGCTTTCAGGCATGGTGCCCCCTCCGTGGAGTGCTCTTTCACATTCCTATCAGCTTCTAGGCACCCTTCAGGTTTCAGCTCGGATGCCCCTCCTCAGGGACCAGCTGATGCCCCATCCTCCCAGGCAGCCTGGGACCAGTCACCAGGGAGGGCCCAAGGCCTGGCCCCACGCCTCAGTGCGAGTCACCTCTGAAGGGCTGACCCAGGTCCTCAGGGAAACCCTTTCTGCCCCCTCCTCCTCCCCACACATTAGCCGGGCCTCCTGCTACACAATTTATAGGCTCCCTCTATTTTCCTCCATAGCACTTATCCCCCTCTGTAACTGTCTTCATTCATTTGTTCAACAAATCTTTCCTGAATGCCTACTGTGTACTGGGCCCTGTTCTAAGCACTGATGCAGCAGTGGACAAGAGAGACGAATGTCCCTGCTCTGGAGGAGACGGCGATGAGCAGATGCAAGCTACAACGTGAGGAAGGGATCAGTGCTCGGGCAGAAAGTAAAGCAGGGCAAGGGATGGAAGGAAGATGCTGTTTTGAGGTGGTGACATGTGAACAAAAGCCTGTGTGAAGTGAGGGAGGAAGCCACAGAAACATCTGGACATGGAACACCCAGACAGAGGGAGCAGCAAGTGCAAAGGGTGGGTTTGAGAAACACAGAGACCAGCGTGTCCAGAGTGGAACAAGCAAGGTGGGGAGTGGGTAACGCCACAGGATAATGCCATGATCCTGGTCAGTGAGAGTGGTGGCTTGGGCTGGCGTGCGGAGCCCTGTCGGTGGTGAGAAGGGGTGGACTCAGGATATAGAAGGAAGAGCCAATGGGACATGCCTATGGGTTGGCTGAGACACAAAGGAGCAAGATGCTGCAAGGATAGTGCCTGGTTTTTGGTGATTATATGATTACTCTTTGTCTTCATTCCTGTGCAGGAGAGCCGGGATCTTGTCTGGTCTGATTTTGCTCACTGTGCTTGGCCTTATGCCTGGCACACGGTAGACTCTGTGAATATTTGTTGAATGAATGAATGAGGTAAATGCAGTGACAAGACTTTCCCAGCTCCAAGTCTAGTGCCTTTTCTCTCCCACCAGGTTTCTGGTGAGGATCAGAGAAGATGAGGATTGTGCAAGGGCTTTGCAAATGGCAAACCGAGCCCAGCAGCTGGTGGCTCTGGGGTCGTAACCCAACAGTAGCTAAATAGACTCAACTCAGAGTTAGTTTCCAGCTGCTCTACCTGCAAGGTGGGTATACTGCCAAGTCAGCCTGGCACAACCTGCTGTGGAGAGACCCTCCCTCCACTCACAGCCCACCCCCCAGAGCCCAGGGGCACTTGGAAAAGCGATGCTCAAAGAGTAGGCACAGGTTTGCAGGCTGGTGCCCGGGGGGCCTAGCCCAGCCCCCTCCACCTCCCAGGAGACATGAAGGAGACTTGAAGGAGATGCAGGATTCCACATGGGCCCACCTCCTTCCCTGGAAGTTCCTAGCAGGCCTCACTCCAGGGCTGGGGAAACAAACATTTGGCAGAGCTCTCCTGCCCCTGGGCTGACTTGGGTGGGAGGAGTCAGCTGGATGTGTTGGCCTTCCAGTTACTTGTCCCACCTCCTCGGAGCCCTGGTGCCAGGACTCACCCTCCCTGAGTTTCAGGGCTTCCATCCCTGGTGATGGAGGTGAGAGCAATCCTTGGCTGCTCCTGTGCAGGTCTGTTGAGGTTAAATTGGGGCCCCCTTGTGAAGCCCCCTCCTGGCCCCTGTATTTTTCTCTCCTAGCCCCTACTTAACCCAGTTCCTAACTGTGTGTGTTTACTCCGTGTCTGGAAGCTCTAGGGGTGCAGGGACAGAGCTTGCCTCATTCACCAGGCTACACCCAGAACCCAGCCCCACGCCTGGTTTATACAGGAGACCCTCAGTAAACGATGAATGAATGAGTGAATGAATGAATGTATGAATGAAAGCACTTTGTGAACCACAAAGCAGGAGTATGGGAAGGGTTAGACTGTCACTGCAAGGTAACTGCTGTCTACAGAGGCAGAGGAAGAAACAGCAGGAGTCTCACCAGCAGGTGCCTGGTGGGGTATAATCCGAGTGGCCTCCTCCCCATTCCACCCCAACCCTCACCCTAACCCCAGGGTCAAGAGACCAGGTAAGACTAAAAACAAAATAATAATAACCACAGCTGTCATTTACTGCGGAATTACTATGCTCAGTATTTCACATATCATCTCGCTTAATCTGCACACCATCACCACGAGGTAAGTACTATGATTACTCCTATTGTAAAGATTTGGAAACAGAGGCTCAGGGAGCTTAAGTAACTTACCCAAAGTGAATAAGTGGTGGGCTGGGATTCAAACCCAGGTCCAATCTGAGGTCACAGTCTACCAGAGGATTAGTAATAACATTCTCCTGCCCCCCCTTTAAATTTTATATTTTCCCCTTCTCCCTCTTGCCTCCTGTATGCCCTGCTCTCTCCTCAACAGTTTTGAGCAGACACCTCTCAGAGCCTCAGTTTCTCCAACTGCAAAATGGACACACCAATCCTTGACCATTTTGTAGACCTGTACCCATAAGCAGTCCAGGGCTGGGCGAGGTGAGGTAAGGTGGAGATGGTGGCAGATGCTGCAGTGACCTGCTCTCTGCCCCCGAGCCCTGGGCTCTGGCTGGGCACTGTGGGTGAGGGAGCGTGAGTGTGTGAGAATGTGTGAGTGTGAGTGCAGAGTCCCCCAGGGCCTCTCAGATGTCAACAGAAGCCCCAGCTGCTGCTTTTTTAATTTAATAAAAAAAAGAAAAGAAAAAAGGATTGCGGAAAACGTGGTATATTATAAATGTTTACATTTAACAAATGAATGCTTTTAACACATAAAATACAATGCAGTGTAATTGTGCAATTCACAAGATAATTACAGGATTTATAGGAAATATTAATTCATAGCGCACTGTGGGAGGTGTGGTCGGGTAATGAGACACATGTTTAGAGTTGCCTGTGGAGAGGCTCCGCGCTTCTCTCCCATCCTGCACCTCAGTCACTATATGCATATGCGTATCCTCCCTTGGGCCCCACCCCTTCCACCTCCTGGACCTACCTCCCCTCATAACCCCCCACACACCCCGGCTCTCCCTCTTCCAGCCACACCCTGGCTTCTTCACTGCTCCTTGAAGGACGGCCAACACACTTCTGCCCCAGGACCGTTGCAAATCGCTGTTCCCTCTGCTGGGACACCTCCCCTCCCCCTCCAATAGCCCAAGGTTGCTCTCTCCTGATCTTCTGGTCTCTTCTTAGAGACACTTTCCTGCACCATCCTATTTAAAATTGCAAACCATTCCCCACATTCCATATCCGCCTTCCCTAGAACTGTTCACCATCTCATAGGCTATATACCTATGTGTGTACACACACACATGCATAGTATTGGTTTATAGTCTGCTGCAGCCCATCTCCAGTGCTTATAACAGACCTGGTACATAGTAGGTACTCAATAAACATTTGTTGGAGGAAAGGATGACTTACTGGTTACATCAAACAGCTCTAACCCAAGCCCTTCCTCCATATGAGGCCCAGCCCAGTTCCCTGACCCTGCGAACCCTACGGCCCCATCCCCAAGGCAGCCAAGCCAGTTCAGTGGTTCCAGTGCTGCAGTCACTGAGGCGATGATTTAAGCCAGCTGGGCTTGGACCCACCCTCCTCCCAGCTCAGGGCCTCCAAGTCTCAGGCCGTTCCCGGTGGCCTCTGGGGCCCCGCTACTGGCCTTGGTAGCCATCCCCCTGACGGGCATGTGGGGCAGTGGGGTAAGGCTGGGGACACCCCTAGTAGGGAGAGCTAACGTTTACTGTGGGCCAGGGCAGTGCTTTACATTTCCCTTCTCATTTCATCCTCGCATTCTTCCCACTGGTGGATGGGGAATCTGAGGCACATTGTTTTCGATGGTTTGTGATAAATTCCCTGCAGACCCTTCCTGCCTCATGCTCCTCCCTGAGGCCTAGAACTCCTAGCACACTCCGTGCAGTTTCTCCTCTCCAGGCGCTTGCTGGGCTGGGCCTCCACCTGAAGCACCTCCCTGACCTCTTTATAGGGCTCAGCTCTCCTGTGTCTGCTCTGAAGGCCAGGGGTGGGGGGCAGGTTAGGGGCCTCCTCTGGGCTTTCTCAGCTCCTGTGCCTCCCTCTCACAAAGCAGGGACGGTTCTGAACCCTGTGGGTCTTTTACCAATCTGTCTTCCTCACTAGACCGAGTGCCTCGAGGGCAGGGAAAGCCTTTTTACCTTGGGTTCATTATCGAACAGCTCCTCTGTGCTCTGAGAGCTGGGGACAGAGCTGCGAAGAAAACAGGAGAGGTCCCTGCTCTCAAGAAGCCCACAGTGTTGGGTGGGAGACAGACACTTAATAGGTAACCAGGCCATAGAAATGGGTGATAATGCTGTGACAGGCATTAACAGGGACCCAGGGCCCAGTTCAGTGTCTGGCATAGAGTTGGCACCAAAAATGTATTAGAATTACAGCCGAAGGCCCCAAGGCCAACCCAGTTTGCCCAGTGCAAAGCCAACTGCTTCACCACCCCTCTCCCGGACAGAGAGAAGCCTCTCCAGTCTACTTCCTAGCTGTGTGGCATTGGGAAAACTCCTTTGCCTCTCTGTGCCTGTTTTCTCATCTGAAAATTGGGGTTAAGCATTGCCTACCTTTTAAGGATGTTCCGAGAGTTCAATGTGCTAAAGGTCTGTAGAGAGATGAGCATACATCTTGGCATACAGCCAGTGCTTAATGAAAGCAAGGGAGAAGATGAAGATGAAGGGGATGGAGGCCAGGAAAGTTAGAGAAGTGCCGGCCTGGCTCCCTGGGTTCTTTAGACCTTTGGGCTCTGCTCAGCCTGGGTGGGCAGTTCCAAGAACAGCCACAGGGTGGCGCCTGAATCCCAGTTATCCTCGCAGAGAAAGCAGTTTAGGGACTAAAGGACCAAAGAGGCAGGGTGGGCTCCAACGGTTTGGGATGAGTTGTGGCCAGGACCGGGACATGGAGCTGCTTGAAATCCAGATTTTTTCCTTTTGGTTTGTTTCCTGGGGTTTTCCTGTCCATCCCATGCTGATGCTTTCCCCTCAGGAGCCCAAGGCTTCTGGTGAGCAGGCTCTGCTCCTTGCCCACACATAAAGGGGCACCCCAGCCCCTCAAGACATCCCTCTCCCCTTATCATCTGGGAACCAGGCAGGAGGACTTAACTGACCACTTCCTGTGGTCTTTGCAGTGTGGGGAGCCAGAGGAAATCACCCAGTTTCTGTTCTTAGTCTCCTGGGGATGGGGTAGGAGGTGGGGATAGAAACTAAAAGAAGGCAATGGAAAACACGCAGGGAGTACTTAAGACTTCCTTCCCATTTGCTGGGCACATTGGAAATGTTATTCTCGCCAAGGATGCAGAAACTGAGGCTCAGAAGTGTTAGGCCACGTGCTTGGATGGCCCTTCCCACATACCGGGCTCTGTCACCAGCAGGGAGGCGTGGCCCAAGCTAAGTACATTCATAAATTCATATGACAGCATCTGCCAAGCTCTGCATATCCAGCCAGAATCTGCCCTGGGGAGCTGGCAGGGAAGCACACCAGGACAGCTTGTCCTCAAAGTCTGTGCTGGGCTTGGTGGGGACCCAGAAGATGCAGATGCAGTGGACAAGATGGGGGAAGGAAGGGAAGGAAAGTGCAAGAGAATTGGTGGATTCTTTGGGAACAAGGACATGCTCAAGTATAATTTTCCAAAAGGCAAATTCATGACCCTCAAACAAGAGAAGAAATAAACACATTCCAAACATTTTCTTTAACTCTTTAATTGGTAGGGAACATTCATTGACTAGTTATACATACATTTGACAAACATGGTGCCAGGCCCACAAATCTGTTTCCAAGTTTCTCCAAACAGAAGTCTCTGTGTCTAAATGTCAGACCTTGGTCTCTCTCCCTGCCTGGCTCTGCCTCTCCCAAAGGGAGTGAGGACACAGAGCCACCCCTTTGAGGCTGATTTCTGCAGTCTTACAGACTTGTCCTGCCCCACCCCTGCCCTGCCCGCTGCGGTGTTCACTGTTTCTGGAAAATTCACCTCATCGGAGGTTGAATAAAGGGCTTTACTCCAATATCTCCTTTCAACTTCTTATCCTCATTTTACAGGTGAGAGAGCAGATCCTCCTCCACTGGCCTCAATTCTTCCCTCTTCTGGGATGTCCCAGCTTTGGAGGGAGGATGGTGTCCATCCCTCTGTCCACCTCAACACCGTGGAGGCTGGAGGATGCCTGAAGCACCACCCCCAGTGCCCACCATTTCCCTGCCCTCCTTATAACCGCATACCCACAGAGCTCTGCAGCCCCAAGAGCACCTCCCTCAGCCCTTCGTAGGGTCTCAAAAGTTCCCCAGAAGGTAGGGGAAGAACTATAAACCCAGCCCCCAGCCCCCACACCCCTGCTTAGCAGACAAGGAGCCCTGGCGTGGCCTCGCGTCTCTCCTCAGCTGAGGCCACCCTGCTGTGCGGTGGGGGCAGCCGGCTCTGGGGGTGGAGGTGGGCAGGGTGGGGCCCTGAAGGCCATCGGGGCAGTGAGGTAGAAGAGCGTTGTGGGGCGCTGTGGTGTGGGGCCACCAGAGGCTCACTGTCCTGCCCTGGCTCCTCCATGCATGTGGGGGAGGAAACCTTCCTCCTGTCCTGGGAGTGGGCAGGGGCTTAGGGTGAGGGTCCCTGCTCCCCACACCATGACTCTAATCTCAGCAGGTCAGAGGTCACCACAAGGCTGCTGTCAAGTCTCTCAAGAATTTCCCGAGAGGTGGATCTGGGAGAGAAAAGAGTGGGACCACTTAGGAGGTGGATCCTGGGGCAAAACGCCCCGGCCTTGGAGCAGCTCTGCCTGCAGACCCTGAGGGGAAGCAGATGGCGGGGGAAGAGCTCCGAGAGCGTCCCAAGGCAGATCAGGGAAGAGCCCTCAGAGACCTACCTAAGCCCGAGGGAGGTGACGAGCCCGGGCAGGCTGGGAGAAGGCCCCATGCTGTCAACACAACCTCCAGTCTCTCCTTCCCCAGGGAGCCTGCAGCCTGACTCAGCACTGAGCTGCACAGCTTGCATCAGTGGCCTGGACTTCTTTTCTCTTTCAGGTTAAGACATCCCTGCATTGTTCTATCAGGACAGGTCCCTGGGTGTTTGGTGAAGACATTGTTTCATTTCCTCAACTATGTTCTGAGAAACTGCGGGAACATCTGGTTCGGGGAAGGCTGTGTGGCTGAGAACTGGGCCCCTCTGCCAGGAAAATGAACCAAGATGGTTTCCTTTGGACTGATAAATATTCTGGGGTTCCTTGACTCACCTCAGAAGAAAAGGTGAACGTCTCACCCTCGATAGGATGGACACTCAAAAATCTTGGTATTTTGAAAATTAGAGGAATTGTGAACTTATTTTGGTTCTCATGATGGTGAAGCAAGACATACCCAAAGAGGGTGTGGAAATTGGCCGTGTTTCCAGGGCTTTGGGCACGCTCCCTCAATTTCTCCCCAGAACAGGAGAGGCTGTGTGGTTGTCTTTGGAGGTGAGTCTGGGCCACACCGTGTCGTGTCATCCCCTTTGTGGCTATTTTCTGGAGATATTCCAAGTCCAGCATATTCTTGTCCTCAGTTGTGTTGGTTATCTATTGCTAGACAGCAAACTATCCCCAAATTTCGCAACTTAAAACAGTAAACGTTTATATTCTCTCACATTATTTCTGTGAGTCAGGAATTGAGACTCTGGGTCTCTCGGGAAGCTGTGGTCAAGATGTCAGTCAGGTCTCCAGTCAGCTGACTGTTTCACCTGGGTTGGAGGACCCGCCTCCGAGGTGGCTCCCTCACCTGGTTGACAAGTTAGAGCTGACTGCTGGTGGAGGCCTCAGTTCCTCACCTCATGGGCTGCTCCACAGGGCTGGCTCTGGGTCCTCACAACACGGTGGCTAGCTTCCCCCACAGTGAGTGACCCAAGAGAGCAAAGTTGAGGCCATGATGTCTTTTTTGACCTAGCCTTGGAAATCACACACCATTGCTCCTGGCAAATCCTATTGGTCACTCAGGTGTGGGAGGGGACTACACAAGGGCATGACTACAGGGGGTGAGGACTGGCGGAGCCATCTTGGGAGGCTGGCTACCACACCAACCTTCAGGTAGATCTTGAGCAACATGAACCTCATACTCCGTGACCCCCTGCCTCCTGGATATGTTTAAGTGACCTTAACCATCTCATCCATCTCATTGGTGGACTCTGTCTGAAGAAGGATGATGATGGTGCCCAGTGTAAGCCCTGCCAACTTCCCCTCAGCTCACTTCCTCCTTCGCCCCTCACTGATCTCCTACATCCTGTATCTCAGCAATGAGTTCCAGCTGCAGCCCAGAAGTGTCTTCCCCAGGGCTGTCACAGCTCTTTGACTAATAGTCTCAGCTGTTGGCATTTTAGGGACAGCCCATTTCTCAGGGACAGCACAGTTTGGGACCAGAGGGACAATCTCAGACCCACTAACTGTGTCCCCATCTCAGGCTGCCAGCCTGCAGCAGTTACAGTTCTTTTGGAGGCTGTGAGAGACACTAACTCTGCCCAAAGTGGAGTTTACTGGAAGGATGCCCAAGAGTTTCCCAGGAAGGGGGGTGGGACCTAAAGGGCCAAGACCCAGGATGAGCAGGGGCTGGAGAAACCCTGTAGAATTTAACAGCAGGGGTTCATGGGCCCTCACCATGGAGCACAATTTTTGGTGGGACTCCTGCCTCTAGGTGCCAATTTCCTGGCAGATGGTATCTGGCCCAGCTTGGATGAGGTGCCCATCCTTGGGCCAGTCAGCAGTGGCTGGGGTGGGGGTGGAATCACAGCCGTGGCTATAGATGGAAGGGGCGTCCCCTAGAGCCTGTCATATTGTTGAGGGCACAGCAGCCTACCAAGAGCTGTCTATTCAGGGAAGATATTTGTTCATGTTTGTTTGGTACAGAAATAAAGTATCTGAGTTATTAGGAGCCCCAAGATCACGTTGCATCTCCCTGCCCTTTCTAGAATTTCCATGGTGCTTTGAGAACCATTTGCTTATTCAAGAAGCTTTCCTCTCACCTATTCCTCCCCCTGAATATCCTGCCCAGAACCCTGCACCCACTTAGTGGCTTCAAAATCACTTCAAAATATGGTGGAAACACCACCTGCCTCAGAATCACCTGGGAATCTTGTTAAAAAGGCAGGTTCTGGGAACGGGGCATAGGACTCTGCTTTCACACCTGCTCCACAGGTGATCCTAAGGCACAGCAACCTTGAAGGCTTCAGGTGGAACCTCATCCCAGCCCCCCCAAATCCCACAAAATGAGGGAGCTGTCTGGGAGATTGCACCCCTGCTCCCCTCCCTCCACCATCCCGTGGCCATCTCCTTGTCCCAGAGCTTGGCCCTGATGCCCTCTCCCAGCAGGAGCACAAGCCACCATGACTCTATCCTCTTCCTGGTCCTTCTTTTTTTCCCTTACCTTCATTTTTCTTCTGTTTTGATTATCTCCAACACTCATTTTTAACCTAATTTTACCCTTTAAAAATCTTTGTATTTACATAAACAACCCAAAACCCTGTTTTGGAGCTAGGTGTTGAATAACCAAATAAGGAAATGAATTTCAGTGTCCCTAATCACAATGTCCCTGTGCAGATAGGCCTAATGAGCACTGCACTAGGATTTCTAATTATCCTTAATGAGCTTCCAGAATTCATGGGGCATAATAGGGCCCAATGAACCAAGCCTCCTGGTACCCACGCCCTTGTGGTATCCACACCCACAGACGCACGCTTGGCCACGTGACTTGCTTTGGCTAATGCGATATCAGCAAACAGGACAACAAACAGAGGCCTGATCCAGGCTTGTGTTTGGGGCTTGTTCTCTTGAAACTCTCACGGAACCCCATGCGAGGAAGCCTAGCCTGGACGATCTTCCTGTCGGATGAATGAGCACATGGAGAAGGAAGACTAGCCATCCCCACTGTCCCTGCTGAACCCAGCCCTCAGCCATGCCTCCAGCTGAATGTAGCTGCATGAGTAAGCCCGGGAAAAACCAGCAGAAGAACAGTGCAGCCAACCCACAGAATCACGGGAAATAATTATTATTGTTTTAACTCCTACTTTTTGGGTGGTTTGTTATGTAGCAATAGCTAACTGATCCATAGGGTCGCAGTAATAATCATGGGACGGTATTTCTATGCTGCTATTTCTACTTGATGTTCTGGATTCTCAAGTAGATCTGCTGCAATGAAGCAATAAAAAAATAGTGTTTTAAACAAGATAGTTGACTTTTCTTGTATGTAATAGATCAGAGGTAGTGGGTTTAGGACAGTGTGGCAGCTCTGCTACCCTCAAAATGGCTCTTCCATCTCTGGGTCCAAGGTGGCTGATCCAGCTCTTCCTGTTTTCCCATGAGCAAGAAGGGAAAAGAGCAAGGAGATGGCATGCCCAATCCTTTTAAGGGCGGAACCCAAAAGTGGCACACATCACTTCTATTCACATTCTTTTGGCTAGAGTTTGGTCACATGACTTTATCTAGTTGCAAGGGAGACTGGGAAATGTAGTTTCTAGCTAGGCAGCAGCTGCCCAGCTAAAATCAGGCATTTCTTTTTATTAAAGAAGGAGAAATTAAATATTTGGGAATAACTAGCAATCAATGCCATGGTCTGCCTCCAGGGTGAGTGTTTTGGTCAATAAATATGAATGTCCTATGGACTAGGTGGTTTTATTTCTCATTGTAAATTAATAATAAGCATCAGAATTTTATGCATGAATCAGGATGTTTTAGGCAGCAAGTAACAGAATACTCAACTAAAGATTGCCTAGAGAGTTGGGAGTTTTATTATCTCAAGAGGGCTTGAGGTAGACAGTTTTTGAATCAACACTCCTTTCTTCTTTCTGCTTTCCCATCTTCAGTGTCGGGGGTCCCTCCTTCGTGTCTGAAAGATGCCTTCAGTGGCTCCAAGCATCATATCCACATTTAAAAATAATAGCAGCTCTCCTTTATCAAGTGCTTACCATGGGCCAGTCACTGTCTAAATATTTTAGGTGCATTGACTCAGTTGATCTTTACAACAACCCTGTGAGGAAAGTACAATTATCATCTCCATTTTGCAGACGAGGACCACGAGGCACAGAGAGGTCAAGTAACATGCTCAAGACCACACAGTTTGAGGCAGAACCATGCTTTTAACCCAGGCAGTTTGACTTTGGAGCCCGCACTTTTTTTTTCTTGTTGTTGTGGTGGTGGTGGTGGTGATATATATAGAACATAACATTTCTCATTTTAACCACTTTCAAGTATCCTATTCAGTGGTGTTAATTACATTCGCAATGTTGTGCTCCCATCACCACCATCCATTTACTAGAGTGTTTCCATCACCCCAAACAGAAACTCTGTACCCATTAAGCATTAACTCCCCAGTCTGTCTCCCCCACCTCTGCCCCTGGTACCCTGCAATCTTTTTATCTCTCTGAATTTGCATATTCTAGGTATTTCATGCAAGTGAAATCATACAGCATTTGTGTTTTGTGTCTGGCTTATTTCACTCAACGTGTTGTCTTCAAGGTTCATCCATGTTGCCTCATGTATCAGAATGTATTCTTGTTTGTGGCTGAGGAATATTCTGTTGTATGGATATACCACCTGTGGTTTATCCACTCCTCTGCTGACAGACACTTGGGTTGCTTCCACCTTTTGTGGAGCCCCTACTTCTAACTGCTCAGCTGCGGTGCCATAGTCAGGATGCCAGGGGAGGAAGACAAGTCAAGGCTTGTCCTCAGTCTCTCTCTCTTTTTGAAGAAAATCCTACCCCAAAGCCCCCAGCAGACTTCAGCTCCTGTCTCCTCGGCCAGAACAGGGACACGTGGGGGCCCCTAACCCAGTCACCAGCAGAGGGAAATGGGAACAAATATAATTAGCTTCCACCCTTCCTCCATCCCCCGGGGGCTCTCACCTGAACAAAAAAAGGCTTTTAGCAAGGAAGCAGGGGCAAAAATCTGCCCGGCTGGCAGAACTCAGGGTTTGCTGGGACCTTCCAGTCCTCTGGGATTGAGATAAGGCTCTGACCCCGTCCCTCACCTTCCACAAGACCTCTGCAATTTCTCGGGCTTGTAATCGTGCAGCTCTGCTTTCCTGCTTCTCCTGAATTGTAGCAGCTGTTGCCTTTATTTCTGTCCTGGAATTGACTCAAATGTAGGACTCAGCCCATTTCTTCTTCCAAGAAACCATGAATACCAGGCTGCTCTGTGAGCAGGATTTCACTGAAGATTCGTGGGTCTCTGGAAAAGTTACAGCACTGCTCAGCACACAGCGGAAAGCGACAGTGGGACATTCCTGAACTTAGAAGTTGGGGGGCCATCTGTTGCTCCTCACTCATCCTTCACCCCCCTCTCCCCACTCTTCCTCTGCTCCCTCTTCCCTCCTCCCCCTCTCTCCCCTCCCCACGGAGCCAGCCCAGCCACTGCTCCCTGCTTCTGGCTCCCTTCTGGCTCCGTCTTCTACCTGCCCTGCCTCCCTCTCAGCCCCTCCCGCCTCGATGTCCCCAGCGGCCCCCAATCCTCACTCAGGACACCTGGCAATCCAAGCTCTCAGCCCCTCCTCCCAAAACCCAGGCCAAACCCAGTAAGAGGCCGCAGAACAAAAGGACCTTTTATTTCATGAAGCAGGATCTACTACTCTCCTTAGAAGGAAGCTGTGGATATAAATAACAAGGGTCCCTCTGGATGTCCCTCCCTGCACTGGAAATTCAAATATCAGCATGTGCCGATGGCCAAGAGGTCCTTCCCCATGTTGGGGCCTGTCTAAGCCCCTTAGAGTCCTTGGGGACTTCACCGAAAAGGACGCTGTCAATTTCCCACAACCGGAGACCCTAAAATCAAACTGCATCAGAAATATCGTGTCCTCCTTGAGTTCTCTAACTGCCCTGCCCCCCCCCCCCCGCCCCCAACTGGTGCCTCAGGACCCCTCGGGGGCTGCCCAGCCGGGCCACCAGGACCTCTGCCTCGGTGATTCCTTTTAAGAGCCCATTTGTGAGCAACTGTGTTTTTTGTTTTTTAAAGTTTTTACTGTGGTAACATACGCAGCCCCAAATTTTCTATTTTAACCATTTTCAAGTATACAATTGAAAGGTATTAGTTACATTCGCAATGTTGTGCTACCATCACCACCGTTCATTACTCCGTGTGATTTTGAGAGCTAAGAAGTGGGAGGGATCCCCCACCCTGCCCCAATGTTCCTAGAATCATGTCAGAACTGCAGCCCAGTTCCTGCTCCAAAGGAAGCTGGGTCTGCCCCGACCCCCCTCACCTGCCAAGCCTCCCCCCCTCCCCCAACCCCCAGAACCCACCCAAGCTGTGGGTGCCCGGATGCACCTGGCCCCAAGCCTTGGCTGCCTCTGGTCTGTCCTCAGAGTTTGATTAGATGAGAAGCCCCCCATCCTTCTGGGCTGGGGAGCTCAGCTTCAGCGTCCTCCCTCACTGGTGCCCCAAACGTGGATTTCCCATAACCCTCCTGCCTCTTTGCACGGGTCTGGGGTTTGGCCAAAGGCAGGACTAGAACTGAGTTTCAGAGGATGGGAGGAGGGAGTGGAGTTGTTTTGCCCCTGGGGCAGCGAGGAGGGAGGTTGTGTAGCAGAGAGGCAAGGAGAAAGGTGGGGGTGGGGGCTGGGGAGCCGCTGGGCCCTATTAGGGTGAAGGGCTTTGAGAACGCCCTGGTTCTCGCCCTGGTTCTCAGGTGGCCCTGCAGGGCTTTAATGAGCAGGAATATCTCCCATGCTGCTTTCGCCGTGTGCTGTATCCTAAGTACAAGTCCTGCTCACGCACAGCCTTGTCCCCACGGTCGCTTTGGGACCGGGGGGGGGGGGGGAGTGCTCTCTGTCCCTCTTCCCTCTTTTGGGTCAATTCCAGGGCAGAAATAGAGGGAACAGCTGCAAGAAATCAGCAGAAGCAGGGAAGTGGCTGTGAGAACAGAAGCCCTGATACCAGCAGAACTCTTGAGAGGGCCTTGGACAGCTGCAGGTCGCAGCTGGGGTTTGCACAGACCTCATCCCAAACCCTAGGGGCAGGAGGCCACAGCTGAAGACTCGGTTCCATCTTTGGGGCAGACATTTGTCCCTTCCTCCATGACGGGATTCCCAAAGCATGGTCCTGGAGCAGCAGCCTCGACATCACCTGGTAACTTGTTAGAAAGGCAGGGTCTTGAATCAGACACCCTGGGGGCAGGCCCAGCAGAGCCTCTCAGTGACTCTGGCACATCGTGGAGCCTGAGAACCGCTGCTGTATGCTGACAGGAGCCTCATTTTGTTCAGGTATTTAAGGCGTTCCTATTCCACTCTGCCAGGAATTGGTCTAGGGGCAGGAAAACCTTGTTCCGTTCAATGAGACAGAAGGGGACATCTCCTGGGGGCTTCTGGAAAGACCCCTGCCAGCCTCTAATGATCCAGGAAAGAAGACATCTGCGGAGAAGCCTTGCCCCATCCTTTCGCCTTGGGACGCTATCCAAGGGTGCAGAAAGGAGGGGTTAATAGGCTACTGGGTTGTACATCCTAGCATGTAGCTAGCATGGAGAGCAAGGGGAACAATGGGACGAGATGATAATCATAAAAGTAGCTGACACTTATCAAGAACTTTCCATGGGCCAGCTGCTGTTCTAAACACTTAGCATATTTCACCTTCATAAGAATACTTTCGGGTAAGTTTTGTTATTCCCATTTTATAGATGAGGAAACTGAGGCACAGGGAGTTTTACATAGCTTGTCCAAAGACACACAACTAATATTTGGAGGCCAGGATTCAGACCCAGACCTTCTGGCAGGCCTCTTGAGAGATCTTGGCCTTGTGCTCAGTGCAATGGGAGGCTGGAGAAAGGTTTTAAGCAGGGAGTGGCTGCTCTGATTTACCTTTTAATTCTCATAAAATCTCCGGGTGGTGGGGACGAGCCAGACACACTGGCAGGGCCTGTTCTCCAGACTCTATCCCTTGTTTCTAGACATCACCGCCCTGCAAACCTGGAGTCCCGGGTGACTGCTTGGGACCAGGATGGCTCAACCAGGGATGCTGGTTGGGGTGGGAGAGCACAGATCCCCAGCACCCTGTGGGCAAAAAAGCCCCAATAGCACCAAGTCACTGTGAGAATAGTTACATGGGTGGATAGAAAGATGAGTGGGATTGTGGGTGATATTTTTAAAATTTTGTATATCTGTGTTTTTTATATTTTCTCCAGTTGACCATGTACCATTTGTTATTTAAAAACCAATTTTATTACTTATAAAGAGAAAGAAGAAGGGCCACAGCTCAGCCCTCTGGCAGAGTTGACTTCTGCTGGCATAAGCTTTCACTGCAACAGTCAAAACAATAGCCAACATTTGGCCTCTCAACTACATACCTTATGCTGGGCTGCTTTCTGGAAATTGTTCCCAATTCTCCTGTGGGTGAAAGGCCCATCCTCCCTCCCTCTCTCCCTTCTTGTCTCCTTCCACAGTGCCAAGGGCCTCCATTCCTTGTGGAACACAATCCCTGGGGGTGGGGCAATGGGGGGACCAAGGGAGGGGATGTAACAGGGAGGTCAGGACAAAAGTGCCCAGCAGTTGTTTGAATCTTTAGAAGCCCAAACAAAAGCTCATTCCGCTTGCAAGAACCGTCAGTCTGGTCCAGCTCTGTGCTTCTTGGCTCCTGGGTGGTTCTTGTGGGTAGAGGGCTGGCTCTGTGAGGGCTGTAGACACCTAAGCATTGTGGCTAAGAAACTTTGTTCTGGGATCACACCGACCTGGGTTCAAATCCCAGCTCTGCCACTTACCAGCTGTGAGACCTCTGACAAGTACCTAACCTTTGTGAGCCTCGGTTTCCCCATCTATAAAAGGAAGATCTTGTCAATGGTCGGGGTCAGATGGCATAAAGCTCTTAGCATGATGCCCGGGCCACGGTATGCACTTCCTAAATGTTTGTTGTTATTGTTATTGTTCCACAAGTCTTTATTGAGCAGCTACTTTGTGCCTGGCACTGTGCCAAGAGCAGACTCCCCTGGAGATGCCAGAGTCCAGCTGTTGTACCTCCAGCCCCCAACACCTGCAGATGTAAGAGTTCAACAGAAGCTGGAAACCGGAGCTAGAAGTACCCTGAGGACATAAACCTTGAGAGTGTACAGAAAATGCAGGTAGGCCTTTGCATGTCCACAGGCCACAGGGTGGAATTTGAGCCCACCTTGTCTCAATCTCACTGGGGTGTGTTGGGCGTACCCATGGTGACAGCTGGCTTATAATCGTCAGGGTGGCATGCACCCCTTCTTCTTGGCTGGCAGAGGCTTGCTTTGTCAAGGTGTTGGAGGCAAAATGCCCAGACCCAGGGAGGGGGGTGGTGAATCGTGCCTGGGCTGGACTAAGTATGGTTTTCCATTCCCTTTTGCCAGTGAAGAACATGTTCAGAGTAACTCAGGGAATGAGCAGGAACTGCTAATCTCTCCATCTGTGTGGTTTAGGAGTGGTTGTTTTCTGGCAAATAAGGGATATCAGGGTCTACCTCACAAGTTGTTGGGAGAATTAAATTCATTGTTAGACATTAAAGTGCTTAAAACAGTACCAACATTCAGCAAATACGAAATCCCTGTAGCTGCTTTTTTCTTGAGTTTGTACCACTTTCTGCATGTGAGTTTCAGCTACTTTGGACATTGTCCCTGTACCTTAAATCACCATTCACAAGCAGTTAAAGGAATAACTACCCCACCCCCACCTCTGCACCCCATCTAGCTGCATGACTAAGTTCTGACCAATAGAATGTAAGTAGACATGGTATGTGCAATTTCCATGAATTTTCGTTAAAGGGAGGTATTGTGCCTTTCTCTCCCCCTTTTCTCTTTCCTGTGTGATGGCTGGATCTGGAGCAGCTATTTTGGGTCATGAGGCAAAGCTGAATGTGAATTGATTTTGAAGCAATAAGATAGAGTCTATGTTCCTAACGATTGTGGTATCACCATACAAGCCCTGGACTGCATTCCCAGACTTTTTCATGAGAGAGAAATATACTTCTCTCTTATTTCATCCCATTATGTTGAGTATCTGTCACTCGCAGCTGAAATGAATCCAAATGAATACAGGAGAAGAATCTGGATTTAGACGCAGTCTTGCCTCACCCTGGGGCACTCCATCAATGTTTGGCAGACTCCCTGAACCAGAATCGTGGGGTGGGGGACTTGTTTAAAATGCATAATCCAGGGCCCCACCCCAGCTCTGCTGAATTAGACTCTCCAGAGTTGAGGCCTAGGCAGTTGGATTTTAAGCAAGCTCACCACCCAGGAGGTTCTGAAGCCCACTCATGTTTGAACACTGCACTTTATTCTATTTTTCTTGTCACTCCTAAGAAAATCAGGAGTCCATTCTGATCCCTTGGGCAGGACTAAAAAGGACTAAAAGCAGGTGGAACCCAGGGACCTAACATAACTTTGGGAGGTAGAGTGAGCCTGTGGGCTGGGTCAAGACTGCAGGGCCTCAGGCAATTCATCTACCCCCCAGGCAGGTGCTGTGCAGCAAGAGGAGGCAGTTCTGTCTCTGGGGTTCCTGGGTGGTGTAGAGAGCCAGTGGCTTCCACATCCCAACCCCTCTACACAGCAAATGCTCCAAATCTTTCTGGAATCGTCTGAGGTCCTCCAATGTCTGTGGCAAATTGAGATGCCCTTATGGAGCCCAGGACAAGCCCCAGCAGGCAGATCTCAGCTCAGGAGCCAGAATTTTAGTGCAAAGCTGTGTCAGCTTCTGCAGTCCAGTCCTCTCCTTTTGAGAGAGACCTCATGCCATTGGTAGCTGGGGGGCCCTGGGGAGGTGGGAAGCCTGCCACGGGGCACCCAGGGACCACGTGACGAGAGTTGAGTGCTGCCCGAGGTTTGCCCAGTAGCATCTATCTTCAAGAGGGGAGGGCACACGTGGGAGGGGGCTGAGCTCAGGCCCACCTGAAGCCCAGGTGAGCTGCTGAGCAGGTAGCTCATCCCCCAAAGTCCCGTCTTGGGGTGTCCAGCTCCCTCTACGCAACCTCAGAGCCAGGTCCCTTGGACCAATTGACAGCAGATTAAAAACTCACATGTATGTCAAACAAAGAGCTTGGGTGATCACCAGCAGAAACCACGGTGAAGACTGGAACTCATGGCTAAAAGTATCAGCAGGTACCCGGGTCCCCTGTCCTTTTAGCATCCTGTGGAGAGGCAAGCTGGAGCCAAGGTGAGGCTGGATACACCATGGGGCAGAGAGGCCCTGCGCCCTCCATGCTCGCAATTTTCATAACCCTGCAGGAGAATGACCTTGGGAGCGGGATGGAATCTGGGGAATGAACATGTGTGCAGATGCTAAGCAGTCTGAACTGAAGTGTCAGCTGTTTAGGACAGTGCTGGCCTGGAAGCCTTGAGTACTTTCTCTCCCACCCTACCCCCACCCAATGGGAACTTGAATTCAGGCAGCAGCCCCTCCTTGGGGGAGGGGCAACCACTGGTCCCAGCTTGCTAGTTGCCAGGCAATGCAGGATGAGCCTCCGAGGTCAATTCTCAGGAGATTTTGAGCTCTCTCTGCAGCCTGCTAACAGATGGCTCTGCAAGCAGCCAACCCCAGCCCAGAATCAATTGCAGTGACACTGCTGCCCGTCTCTGGTGGTGACAGTGGAGGGAAACCCTTCCGGGGTCTTCCGCAGTTTGTTTTGTTGCCCGCTTTGCCTGGAAGGAGGGGTGGCCTGACATCTGGTTCTGTGGCAGTTTATGGACAGAGGGATGGTCATGCCAGGGGTCAGGGCCTGAGAAGGAGGGAGATTAGAAGCCCAGTGACAGGGAGGTGGGTGGGTGCTATGTGGCTGGAGTCAGGGGAATGAAACTTGTGTTTTGATGCTAAGCAGTCTGAACTGAATTGTCAGTTGTTAGGACAGTGCTGGCCTGGACGCCTAGGACCTATATGGGTCCTAGACTGTGCAAAAATGCTCATTCCAAGTGACTGTTCACCAAAGGGCACCTCTTGAAAGGAGGCTCTTAATAAGATGCTCACCTGAGGGTATCACCATTTTTCCTTCCTCTTGTGTTAGGACCTGAACAAAATTTGAGCTTTACCTTTGAAACTGCTAACTGCAATGAGACTTAAATTTTAGAACAAAAGGTATGGACCATTCATAGGGATTTTCTTGTCCTGTTATCCTGATCTAGGATATTGCTAAGCAACAGTTGGCTATTATTCCCTGGAGACAGAATTGCTCATAACTAAGCTGTGTCTCTTGCCTCGTTCGAGGCAGCTTCAGAGGTAACATCCCAGCATGACTTTATCTTTTTTGAGGCATGTTCGTCCCAATTGTCTATCAATACATGCCCATGGTAAACAAGTTGGAAATGCAGAAAAGAGAAGAAACCAAGTGTTCTGGTTTGCTAATCTGCCTTTTCGCAAAACACCACAAATGGATTGGCTTTTATAAAGGGGGTTTATTTGTTTCCAAAGTTACAGTCTTAAGGCAATAAAGTGTCCAAGGTAACACATCAGCAATCGGGTACCTTCACAGGAGGATGGCCAATGGTGTCCGGAAAACCTCTGTTAGCTGGGAAGGCACGTGGCTGGCGTCTGCTCCAAATTCTGGGTTCAAAATGGCTTTCTCCCAGGACGTTCCTCTCTAGGCTGCAGTTCCTCAAAAATGTCACTCTTAGTTGCACTTGGGGTATTTGTCCTCTCTTAGCTTCTCCAGAGCAAGAGTCTGCTTTCAACGGCCGTCTTCAAACTGTCTCTCATCTGCAGCTCCTGTGCTTTCTTCAAAGTGTCCCTCTTGGCTGTAGCTCCTCTTCAAAATGTCACTCACAGCTGCACTGAGTTCCCGCTGCCCGTCAGCTCATTTATATGACTCCACTGATCAAGGCCCACCCTGAATAGGTGGGGCCACACCTCCATGGAAATATCTCATCAGAGTTATCACCTACAGTTGGGTGGGGCGCTTGTCCACGCAAACAACCTAATCCAAATGTTCCAACTTAATCCCCACTAATATGTCTGCCCCGCAAGATTGCATCAAAGAATATGGCTTTTTCTGGGGGACATAATACATTCAAACCAGCACAGAGTGGCAAGCAGTATTTTGACCCATATGGATGTGGTGGAGATTGAACACCTGACTGTGGGCACCAAGTGACCCAGGTCACCCAAACAGTATGATATCTGATCATGACAGTTTGACACTGTCATGACACTGGGCAAGCATGGCAGCATTCTATCATTAAGTAGTATATATGAGGTCGAGTCTGAACAGGTCCAGAGGGCACAAGGAAATGCATGAGTGGGAGGCTCAAATTCCCGTGGAACCCCCTCTTATTGCTTTGCTGCTTCTCCTTGAACACACAGAGGAAAACGCCCAGGTGTGATTTTCCTATGGTCTGCCTGGTGCATTGGCACCAGTCACAGATGGACAGCTACTGCATCACAGCCCCACCCGGGGTGTCCCCGAAAGACAGTGAGGAAGGGATGTGCTTTCAGGGGCAGAACAGGCTGTATTCATTGTCCACTTTGCCTGGAAGGAGAGATGCTCTGATGTACAGCTCTACACTGACTCATGAGCCATGGCTAACAGAGTGTCCGGCTAGTCAGGGACTTATAAAGGATGATGACAAGGATGTGTGAGGGAGGGATGTATGACTGAGCTCCTTGAAATGGGCATATGTTGTAAGGAGAGTTTTAACTCACACCCATGTCCTGAGAGGGCATCCATTGTGAAGGAGTTTCTCAATAATCAGGTGGACAAAATCCATCCTGTAGATATCAATTTCTTTCCCCAGCTACCCTGGTTCTGACTCCATGGGCCCACATACACAGTGGCCGTGGTGGCAGGGAAAGGGGCTATGCATGGCGTAGTTTGCAGATATGTCTGCATCCTACTCTTTGGGAGCTGTGAATATGTTACATGATACATGGCAAAGGGTGAATTAAGGTAGCAGCAGGTGTAAGGAATTAAGTTTGCTAAACAGCAGAATTTAAATAGGGAGAGTAGCCTGGGTTATCCAGCTGGGTCCAATATAATCCTAAGGGTCTTTAAATGTGGAAAGGGGAAGCAGAAGAATGTGTCATTGTAATGTGAGAAGGATTTGACCAGCCATTGTTGGCTTTGAAGATGGAACGGGGCCACGGGCTGAGGAATGCAGGAAGCCTCTAGAAGCTTGAAGAAGCAAGAAAACAAATTCTCCCCTCAAGCCTCCAGAAAGGAACACAGCCCTGCTGACAGCTAGATTTTAGCTCAGTGATATCCGTTTTGGATTCCTGACCTCTAAAATGGTAAGATAATAAATGTGTTATAAATTTGTATTGTTTTAAGCCACTAGGTTTGTAGTGATTTGTTATAGCAGCCATAGAAAAATAATCCACAGGGGCTCAAGAATTTTCCCTCATCAGATCCGATCTGGAAACTGCCACTGCTGAGTGCCTGGTGCCAGCAGCAAAGACCATGCTGAGTTCCCTTTATGGCACCGTTCCCTAGGGGACTGGTTCTCAAAGGGTGGGCCAGGGACCCCTGGGAATCCCCAACACCCTTACAGGGGGTCTGTGAGATTAAAACTATTTTCATATTAATACTAAGACATTATGTGCCTTTTTCACTGTCATTCTCTCATGAGTGGAAAGTGGAGTCTTTCCAGAGGTTTCATGACAGGCATAAAACAGACTTAATATTGATGTGGGTTAAAATCTAGCTGTCTTCTCTTAAGTCAGACTTCAAAGAGAGTTGCAAAAATATAAAATAATGCCACTCTTCTCACAATTTTTGCTTTGAAAAATTTATTTTGATTGAAAATGTTATATTTATATTAACATGTAATGGGTTTATTATTTTTTAATAAATATTTTAAAACTTCATTTTAATTTTGAACCCAGTAAAATATTGATCGATAGACCCTACATAAGCAAAAACCCTTTGAAGTGCTCAATGATTTTTTTTCTCTTTTTAATTTTTATTGGGATTGTTCAGATACCATACAATTATCCAAAGATCCAAAGTGTACAATCAGTTGCCCCTGGTACCCTCATACAGCTGTGCATCCATCACCGCACTTAATTTTTGTTCAATTTTTAGAATCTTTTCATTACTCCAGACAAGAAATAAAGTGAAAGATGAAAAAAGAAAAAAAAAAAAAAGGAAAAGAAAAAGAAAAGGAAACTCGAATCCTCCCAACCAACCCCCCTCAACTGTTGACTCATAGTGTTGGTAAAGTACATTTGTTACTGTTTATGAAAGAATGTTGAAATGCTGCTAACTGTAGTATATAGTTTGCAATAGGTATATATTTCTTCCCTATATGCCCCTCTATTATTAACTTCTAGTTGTATTGTCATACATTTGTTCTGGTTCATGGAAGACTTTTCTAATATTTGTACAGTTAATTATGGACATTGCCCACCATAGGATTCAGTTTTATACATTCCCATCTTTTGACCTCCAACTTCCCTTCTGGTGACATATATGACTCTGAGCTTCCCCTTTCCACCTCATTCACGCATCATTCGGCACTGTCAGTTATTCTCACATCTTGCTACTGACACCCCTGTTCATTTCCAAACATTTAAGTTCATCCTAGTTGAACATTCTGCTCATACTAAGCAACCGCTCCCCATTCTTAAGCCTCGTCCTATATTTTGGTACCTTATATTTCATTTCTATGAGTTTACATATTATAATTAGTTCTTATCAATGAGACCCTGCAATATTTGTCCTTATGTGTCTGGCTTATTTCACTCAGTATATTGCCCTTGAGGTTTTGTTACCAACCCATTTTTTTTTTTAAGATGGTTTTGTTCACACACCATACATTCCATCCTAAGTAAACAATCGATGGTTCTCTGTATGGTCACATATTTATGTGTTCACCACCTTTACCGCTATCTATATAAGGGCATCTACATTTCTTCCACAAGGTGGGAGGGATAGTCGAAGAAGGTAGAGAGGCAAAAGAAAGAGGAAAAAAATTCACAGCCAGGAAGCAGCAAAAAGAAAAATAACCTTAAATCAAAGTAGAGTAAAGAGTCAGACAACACCACCAATGTCAAGTGTCTCACATGCCTCCCCTATCCCCCCCTCTTACCTGCATTTACCTTGGTATATCGCCTTTGTTACATTAAAGGAAGCATAATATAATGATTCTGTTAGTTACAGTTTCTAGTTTATGTTGATTGCATCACTCCCCTAGTGCCTCCCCATTCTTAACACCTTGCAAGGTTGACATTTGCTTGTTCTCCCTTGTAAAAGAACATATTTGTACATTTTATCCCAATTGTTGAACACTCTAGATTTCACCAAGTTACACAGTCCCATTCTTTATCTTTCCTCCTTTCTTCTGGTGTCTCACATGCTCCCAACCTTCCTCTCTCAACCGTATTCATAGTTATCTTTGTTCAGTGTACTTACATTGCTGTGCTACCATCTCCCAAAATTGTGCTCCAACCCATGCACTCCTGTCTTCTCCTATCACTCTGTAGTGCTCCCTTTAGTATTTCCTGTAGGGCGGGTGTCTTGTTCACAAAGTCTCTCTTTGTCTGTTGGAAAATATTTTCAGCTCTCCCTCATATTTGAAGGACAGCTTTGCTGGTTATAGGATTCTTGGTTGGCAGTTTTTCTCTTTCAGTATCTTAAATATATCACACCACTTCCTTCTTGCCTCCATGGTTTCTGCTGAGAGATCCGCACATAGTCTTATTAAGCTTCCTTTGTATGTGATGGATTGCTTTCCTCTTGCTGCTTTCAGGATTCTCTCTTTGACATTTGATAATCTGATCATTAAGTGTCTTGGCATAGGCCTGTTCAGATCTATACTGTTTGTAGTATGCTGCGCCTCTCGTCTCTGTAATTTTATGTCTTTCATAAGAGATGGGAAATTTTCATTGATTATTTCCTCTATTATTGCCTCTGCCCCTTTTCCCCTCTCTTCTCCTTCTGGGACACCAATGATACATACATTCTTGTACTTCGTTTCATCCTTAAGTTCCCAGAGTTATTGCTCATATTTTTTCATTCTTTTCTCCATCTGCTCCTTTGCGTGTAGGCTTTCAGGTGTTTTTTTCTTCAGTTCTTGAGTGTTTCTTCTACCTCTTGAGATCTGCTGTTGTATGTTTCCATTGTGTCTTTCATCTCTTGTGTTGTGCCTTTCATTTCCATAGATTCTACTAGTTATTTTTTTGAACTTTTGATTTCTGCCTTATGTATGCCCAGTGTTTTCTTTACAGCCTCTATCTCTTTTGCAAAATATTCTCTAAACTTTTTGAATTGATTTAGCATTAGTTGTTTAAATTCCTGTATCTCAGTTGAAGTGTACGTTTGTTCCTTTGACTGGGCCATAGCTTCATTTTTCTCAGTGTAGGTTGTAGTTTTCTGTTGTTTAGGCATCTGACCTCCTAGGCCACTCCAGTCAGGTTTTCCCAGACGAGAACAGGCTCAGGTCACAGAAGGAGGAAATATTCAGAATCTGGTTTCCCTGATAGTTTTTCTTAGAGGATTGATACACCTGTGCTTTTCTGCCTGGCAGGTGCACCTGTGAGCCTGTCACCTGCTGGTGTAAGAGGGTGTGGCCTGTGGCTCTCTTCCCCCAGGCTTTGGGGTCTGTTTCCAGAAAGGTAGGCAGTAGAGTTGGGCCCCTCCCTTTCTTCTTGGGAAGCTATGCCCCTCCAGAGAGGTCATCTGAATATCAATAAGTTCTTTGTTTCTCTGACTCTGCTGATCAAAGTGTTTTGATTTTAAAGTGGTTGAGGCTGTCTTTACTGCAAAGCGCTGCAGGCTGAAAATGGCTGAGGTTTTCTCCACAGAGAGAGAAAGGGACAGAAAAGCTCCCAGGTTCACCCGTCAGCCAGAGATAGCACCTGATCCTCTGGGCTCCCCGTCCTGAGACAGATATGTCCCCCAACTCTCCCAAGGTCAGTTGTCACCAAAAGCCTCTGTCTGCTTGTTGAGGATTTGCTGTCTGTATTGAGCAGTTAACATTAAAACCCCCTGTTGGAGCTGGGCTGAGAGAGGGCTGCTCTCTAGTACTGCGAGGCTTCCATGAGGGAGGGGCTCTCGGCTCTCAGCTCCCAGCCCCCAGCGCGGGTCCGCAGTTTTACTTACAGATTTTATGCTGTGATCTTGGGTATTCCTCCCAATTCAGGTTGGTGGATGATGAGTGGACAGTCATGTTTGTCTCCCCACAGTTATTCCAGGTTATTTACTAGTTTTTTGGTCATTTATGGATTGTTCCAGGGGGGACTAACAGTCTTCCACTCCTTTCTATGCCGCCATCTTAGCTCCTCCCTCAATAATTTTTAAGAGTGTAAATATAAAGGGCTCTGAAATAAAAACACTTTGAGAACCGCTGCCATAGGGGACCAGCTGGCCACCTACTGGCAGGTTGATTGCACTGGTCCCTTCCTTCATGAAGTGAGCAGTTATTTGTAGCCTCTTGGTATAAACCCATATCCCTGGTATGGATTTGCCTTTCCTGCCAGCGCCACCATTTCTGGCCGTCACAGAATGCCTTATTCACTGCGAGGCTGCCCCACGCATTGCCTGCCTATGACCAGTTCCTTTTCTGGTGCAGGACAGACAGCAGTGATTCTTACCCATGGAATGCACTGGTCTTATGGCACGCCCTGTCACCTAGAAGCAGCTGACTGGCTGGAAGAGCCCGTGGGAAGGCTCCTTACAGCTCCAGCTGGGAGACCACACCAGGCTGGGGTTGTTGATGATGGGATACAGCATATGCTTGAAATCAGTGGCCGGTATATGGTACCCCTCTGGCTCCACCAAATGCCCAAGGCCAGGGACCAGGGGCAGAGATGGGGTGTGGCTTCCCATTCTCTCAACTTGGTGTTGGGGGTAGTTTGGAGGTTTCTAGTGCCCCAGGAAGGAGTGCTTCCTCCAGGGAAAGATATGGATCCTTTAAATTCGAAGTACAGCCTGACTTCTGGCCGTTTGGGGCTCCTTCTTTTGCTAAACCAAAAGGCAGCAAGGGGTCAACTGTACCAGATGTGGATTACCAGATTGCTAATGTAGGCCTTGAGATCAGCTAGGGAAATGGGGGCAGTAGCCGTAGTTTTTTGTTTTTTGTTGTTGTTATTTGTCCCCTGGTGGTGACGACTGATGTTTCAAGCTAGACTCCAGGTGACTTACGGCTGAATTGCCACCACGCCACAAGGCTATGGCAGTTGAGATTTTGGGTCCCCTGTTGGGGATGTGAGTTTTTCATCCAAAGGACAAGAGTGGATGCCGAGGGGTGAAAGGAAGGGCTCTGCTGGACACCCTGTTTCTCCTCTAAATCCACTCTCACCCTGCTCCACCCACCCAAGGCTGATGGGTATGGACTTCCTCACCCAGGCTCCTTGGCCCTCTGGCTTCCAGTTGGGGTTGACCAAGGAGAGACACCACCAGGATCAAAGAAGTTGGAACATTTATGCCCCTGGCTCCCTGCCTAGCAGGGGCAGTGTCCTGCTACCAGTGGCTACAGCTTGCCCATAGTCAGGGTTCCCTCTTGCCCCTTCAGGTCTGGGGGTGTAATGGCTTCCTGCAGTTGTGAGCCCTACTGGGTTACATCCCTGCTCGGTCCCCTTAACTCTGCCCACCCCACTGTAAATAAGCCCTTAGCTGAAGGTTTTTGGTACTGCTTTGAGCGTGCTGTAAGTTTCCTGCTGGGATGTTGATTGATAGGGGAATGGACAGTGTGGTCCCTCCATATGGTCCTATTGGCACTGACCAGTTCAGATTTTGCAAGTCAAGCCAGCTCCGTGCACAGGCTCCTCTGTTCACAAGGGAGTGGGGGCCTACAAAGGCACTGCTTTAAAGGACAGCCAGGTTCCAGGGGTGTCACGGAGTGTCAAGCCCCACTGCCCTCTGGTGGTCAGCCGCAGGAAATGCAGCGCACCCCAGAGGTCCAACCATTATCCGGCTGAGCCGCTGGGCGCCCCAAACTGCACTGGGCCCTTTGCACACGAGCCTCTTTCACCCAGGGGTCGCTGCGCCCACTTCACACAAGCCCGCAGGCCTCAATGACTCTCCACTGTCCTTGGAATTAAACCAAAATCTTAGCTGCAGACCGCAAGGCCCTACCCTGCCTTTTCTCCCTCCCTCTCTGAGCTGGCCTCACCCACCCGTCTTGGCTTCCAGTCTGGACTCTTTCAGACTAGTTAACTTCGGCTCGCCTGGTTCACCACGTTCACCTGGTTAACCTCAGCTCCTCCTTTAGGCCCTCCTCCCCTGCTCCCATCGTTCACTGTGTGATATGTTAATTCTCCGTTTGATTAACGGAGCTCTCCCCTGCTAGGCCGGCAGCTCACCCGGGCAGGGGGCCCCTTGTTTTGCCCACCGCTGCATCTCAGGTGCCTGGCACACGGTAACAACCACTCCAGCAGCTGACATTTATTAAGTGTTTCTCTGTGCCAGGCACTAAGCTAAATACTTCAGACCCCCAGGCCACCCTCCTCCCCAAAGCCCCTGGCCCCCAGGAAGCAGCCCTTGACTCTATCAAAAATGCACATTGATTTATTAGAATATGAAAAAGATTCAGTTTCTTCTGTACAGGTGGCAGAGCGGCAGCAGCTGCAGTGGCTTGGTATGTAGTTGTCAATGTCACCCTTGCATGGTGACTCCTGCCCCAAACAGCACTTGCACAGAGAGGAGGGTGGACAGACGGGCCAAGCACCCACTGCCCAGTCCACTGGGAAGAGGGCAGTCTGACTATTGCACGATCCTGGGGAAGGGAGTGTCCTGGGGAGGAAGGACAGACACCAGCAGCCTGGGCCTGGCCATGGTGGGTGGGAGGCTGGGGGGGGATGTGTGCCAGTGAGCAAAGGCCTCTGGGGCCCACGAGTCCGCCCAACCCTCCACCCCCGGCCCAGGCCGGAGGCCCCGAGGGGAAGCTGACTGAAGTGTACACAGAGAGAGGGGTTCTAGGCCCACCCCAGGGGTGGGGGGAAGTAAGAATGAATAGGCTGGCAGGACCTGAAGGCCAGGCCCAAGAGCAAAGAAGGTGCTGGAAGGCCCAGCATCTCTCGGGTTAAAAGGACCATGGCTGGGGGGAGGGTCACTTCTAGAATCAGAGCCATTTGGGCTACAGCTGCGGGCCCAGGAGGCAGAGGACCAATGTAGGGAGAGGATGTAGGACAGACAGACATAGACGAGGAGTAGTTCCCTAGAGCAGAAGTGAGTTAGAGCTCTGCTAAGCCAGGAGTTTTCAAAATGTTTTAAAAACAGGAATGCCCTCTGTGCAAACAGAATCATAGATGGAAGCGTGGACAAACAAAACAGATAAAAAGGCAGGACTTTCCAGAACCCCGGCAGTCCCTGAAGGGTCCAGTGGTGCCCTAGAGCACAGTTCGGAAAGCTCTGTGTTGGCCACATCACTGTCCAACCAGAGCAGCTCAGGGCCGCCCTGGGCCCACAGCTCCGAGTGAGGATGGGGAGGACGACTGGCCAGGGTGACAGCGCTGGCAGGAGGAGGACAGGTCACCAGCCCGTCCCCCAGCCACACGCCTATTGCTTCCCCTGGTAATGGTGGGCCTGGCTTAGGCCAAGCGAGGCTTCAGCTCCTACCTTTCCTAGGGGGACCAAGGCTGAGCCAGAGGCTCTTTGGTTCAAAACCAAGATTGGTTTGAAAGAGGAGGGTGACAGAGTGGTGCTGGGGAGGGAGGGGACCACAAGGTTCTGGCCCCTGGGAGGCCAGAGTTGGGTACGGAAGAGAGCCTGGGCCGGGAAAGGGGCAGGGTCTGCCTCCCGGCCCAGCAGTTCTGCCAAGTGGACTGGGAAGGCAATCCTGGCGGGGGGAGGCTGCTTCCCAGGAGGCCAAGGGAAGCCGTGCTGCGGCGGGGGCTGTGGGCCCAGCTGCCATGCAGTGGGGGTGGGTCAGGGAGGGCGAGGGGAGCACCCCCAGCAGCCCCTGCTCCGGTGGGAGAGTCTGTGGTGGGGCGGGCATCACCCGCTGGCCCTGGCATTACTGCCCCTTGGGGATGAAAGGCTCTCCCTCCCCCGGCTCAGGGTTAGGGCCTGGGTCACTGAGGCAGCGCTGCATCCTCTGGGAGCCGGGGCTGTCGCTGGGCCCAGGGGTGAAGACATCGTCAGTGCCTGGGGATGGAGGCTCTTTGCTGCGCATCATAATGCCCCCATCATCATCCTCGTCCTCTTCGGCCATCCTCCCGGGGTCCCCGCTCAGCCCCAAGACATTGCCCTTCAGCTCCTCATTCACCAGGTCCACGGACTCAGGCGACTGCGGGGAGGCGGGGTCGATGGTGATGACAGGCAGGTCTGCCTTCGGCTCATAGGCCAGCGGGTCTGCAGAGTGACAGCAGGGCGCAGGCTGGGTCCCGCCCCCGAGCCCTGCCCAGCCTGTGCCCTCAGACGCGCCACCCACTCCCACGGAGCCCTCCCGTGAACGCAGCCATCCTGGCCTGCTTTTAGGATGACTCTTCCCACAAGGCCTGCTCTCCTTTCTCCTGCACGGGCTGCAGACCCTGGCAGTGTAGCCCCTCTTGGCCTCCCTGCCGGGCGGAGGCCCTGTCTGCATCCAGCTCCCCTCCCAGGCCTCACCCAACTGCGACAGAGCACCTCTGTCCCTGGGGATGACAGCAGGGCCCCTCTTCTGCTCCTCTTTGTGAACCCCTTATCCCCACCTGCTGTCAGAGAAGCTCATGGCTCGGGAGGAGGCCCTGAGGTGGCCAGGGAGGGAGAAGGCTGGGCTCCCCGCTGGATCCCTGAGGCTGGTTCCTGCTGGGGTCTCAGCCCCAGGAGAGCCCACCCCAAGGCCCCTCTCCAGTATCCCAGGCCACCTTACCTGAGCCGATGCGGGCCCGCGACATGGTGGGTGAGTCCAGCTTGTGGGCAGGCACGGTCAGGTAGTTGTTGATCTGCTAGAGAGAGAGCAGGCAGGGTGACAGGCGCGGGGTGGGTGCGGGCACCTAGGCAGGAGGGAGCCCACGGCCAGTGCCCTCCTTTGGATGGGATTTTCCACCTGGGCTTCTGCATCGAGCCCTCTGGGGTGCTTCCCACCTCCACACGTCCATTTCCTGTGCCTGCGCTCCTGGCACTGTGGGGTCCTGAGGCCCTGTCCCAGCCTCCTGACTCTTGTCAAGCCACATAGTCTCCCTGGGCAGCCTGGAATGTGCCCACAGCTGCCCTGCCTCACCCACGACGCTGCCCAAGTCTCTAGCTCTAGCCCACATCTGCCCCCGGGGGTCCAGAGCCATCAATCTCCTTATTTTCCCTCAAGACCTTCTGCTCCTCCCCTGCGTGCCCTGTGGCAGCCCCTGAGCTCACCCTCCCAACGGCCCCAGTCAGAAGCTCAGACAGGACCCCTGAGTCCTCTTCCCTCAGCCCCACCTCTAACTGCCGACCAAGTTTTGTTAGTTCCACCTAACTGGATTAGGTGCCCCCCCATCACTCCCTTGCTCAGAGCCCTTCATGGCTCCCCATGCCCTTAAGATAAAGTCCAAACCCTTGGCCCCTCAAAGCCTCCTTGGAACCTGAAGTCTCTGTGACTAGAATGGGCCATGTCCTGTGCCCGGGGACCTCCACACACGCTCTTTCTCCTGCGGGGACCCTCTCTGCCTCCACCCCCTTCAGCTGGGCTCTGACTAAGCTCACCCCGACCGCCCTCCGCTCCTGCATGCTCACGGCCCCCTGCCCCTTTCCTTCTTGGGCCCCTGCCTGAGTTCTGTAAGGGGAGGGACTGGGTTGATTCACTGCTGGGTCCCCAGAGGCCACCCTAGCACTTGGCACTTAAGAAGTGGCTAATACGGAGAGGAATCTAGACCCGGCATCGTGGGATGGAGAACATCTTCTTGACCAAAAGGGGGATGTAAAAGGAAATGAAATAAGCTTCAGTGACAGATTCCAAAAGGAGCCGAGAGGTCACTCTGGTGGGCACTCTTATGCACAATATAGACAACCCTTTTTAGGTTCTAATGAATTGGAATAGCTAGCAGTAAATATCTGAAATGATCAAACTACAACCCCGAACCCATGAATCCTGAAGACAACTGTATAAAAATGTAGCTTATGGGGGGTGACAATGATTGGGAAAGCCATATGGACCACACTCCCCTTTGTCTAGTTTATGGATGGATGAGTAGAAAAATGGGGGAAGAAAAAACAAAACAAAACAAAACAAAAACAAAAACAAAAAAAAGGGCACCCAGTGTTCTTTTTTACTTCAATTGCTCTTTTTCACTTTAATTTTTATTCTTATTATTTTTGTGTGTGCGGTAATGAAAATGTCAAAAATTAATTTTGGTGATGAATGCACAACTATAAAATGGTACTGTAAACAATTGAATGTACGCTTTGTTTTGTATGACTGCATGGTATAGCAATAAAACGAATTAAAAAAAGAAAAGAAGTGGCTAATAAATGTTTCCTGAATGCATGAATGAATGAACGAATGAATACAAGCACACTTGCTCTGTGGCTTTGGGCTGGTCCCTTTCCCCCAAGTCTTGGGCTCTTGACTAGAGAATGAGGGCTGGACAGGACACACGGACAGGCTCTTCTAGCACCAAGGCCTGAGGATACGAGGGGGCCCTGGCCCCTGTGCTGAGTGGGGAGGAGGTGGGGCAGGGCTCTGCAGCCTGCTCAAGTTCAGCCTCTACAACAAGTAGAGGAGGCCAGAAAAGCAGACACTGCAGTGGCCCTGTCTGTGGAGGGGCTTGCAGGTGGTGGTGGTGGGGTGGACAGGACTAGGCAGAGGAAGAACTCAGATTCCCAGACAAAGGCAAGAGTCAGCTCCCCTGAGCCTGGGGAGGGAGAGCGTTTCATCCCCAAGGGGCAGTAACGCCAGGGCCAGCGGGTGGTGCCCGCCCCACCACAGACTCTGGACACACCTTCTGCTCTAGTTGCCGGGCCTTCTGTCTCCGGAGCAGCATCTGGTTCCAGGCCTCCTCGTAGGGGTCGGCCACCAGTGTGTGTCTGTTGTAGGACCGCAGCTACGGGAGGAACAGGTGTCAGGACAGGGCTCAACACCTGGGCCTGGAGGGACTGGGAAGGCTCAGGGCACGTGTGTGGGGCAGGGCAGGGCAGTGTTTTGGAGGCTGGGGCCAGAGGCTCTGGAATGAGCGCAGAGGGGTATGTGCAGGAAAGAGCTGGTGCAGAGAGGGAGCAGGGGGTGCCTTCATTGCAGGGAGAAAGGAGCAGGTTCCAATGTGGGGAGCCAGGCTGGGGAGCAGGCCCTCACCCGCTGCCTGGTCTTTTGCAAGTTGTTCCTCAGGATTTTGCGGATCTCCTCCTCCTTGTCCTTGGACAGTGCTGGCAGGATGCGCTCGGCAGGCAGGGCCTTGGGGTGGATGTTCCTGGGACAACAGGGTGCCGGTTAGGTCCCCAAGAACATTCTTGCAACCTGTGGCACCTGCCAGGATGCAGTGCTGGGTGGGCAAGACTTGGGCCCTCAGGGTGGCTCTGCTGCTTCCCCCTGCCCCTTTCCTTCCAGGTGGCCTGCTCCAGATGGGGTAGAGGAGCTGCTGGGCTGGCCGCCGGCACTCACTGCATGGAGACGGTCGAGACGGCAGAGGGGATCTTGCCCATGCCACCACTTTCTACCAGCTCGATGGCCTGCTTCATCTCCATCTTGTGGTAGAAGGCGATGAGCTGAGGTTCCTTGGAGCGCTCGCCGGCGATCAGACACTTCTTCACATACTTCTTATTGAACCGGTTGAGCCTGGTGGGAGGGGGAGGGAAACGGCTGGGGCCAGGTCCTAGGAGACCCTTACCCTACCCGCCTGTCCACCAGGCCTGCCACCTACTTGTCCTTCCAGTGGTGGTGGCCATAGTGGCCACAGATGTCCTCGATGCCTGTCAGAAGGTGGTCCAGGAACTGAAACGGGCCCAGGGCCAGGTCAAGCCTCGCTATTGGGCTGCTTCCCCCACCAAAACCTCTGAGCAGCCCTGCCTCCCCCTTCCCCGGGATGGAGCTCTCTGCTCAGCCCAGCCTTGCAGTTCCAGGAGTAGCCAGGAGGTGGCGCCTGCACCCCACTCATTCTGAAATCCAATGGAAATTACGAGGCTCTCTGCCCCAGTTGTCAGCTGAGCTTCTAGAAGGAGGCAGAGACGGCCTAACACCCCCTCCTTGGGCTCCCAGCTGCTCACACCACATTTTCTCTATGGGTAAATCCTGGTGAAAGTAACCAAATCAGCCCTGAGGGGCTCAGGGACCACCCTGGCACTAGGATAAGGGAGGAGGGGGCTGACTGAGGGCATGGACGTGAGGTCTAGCTGCTCCCCAGCCCCGAGCCTTTTCCTGCACCCGAGGGCTCGGCCCTGGCTTCCAGTACCTGCGTGTGGATCTCCTCATTGATGGAGCGCTTCGTTTCCTGCTTTTTCTTCACAGCCAGCAGGTCCACCAGCGGCCGGATGGTCATGCCCTGGGGGCCAGGCGGGTGTCAGGCTCTCCAGCTCTCCTGCCCTGGAAGGGAGGCCCCAGAGTCTCCCCTTCCCATGGCCCTGAGGCTGGGATGCCCTCACTGCTCTGAAGTCCCCAGTCTCCTAGTACCAAAGGGTGCAAGAACTGCCTGCCCTTATCCCTGTGCTCATACAAAGGTGGGTCCTCAGGGCCTGCTTCTTCCAAGGCTTGACGGCCCATCCAGTCCAATGACCCCCACACCGGGCTGGGGCTCAGAGGGCTCAGAGGGCCCGGGTGAAAGCGCAGGCTCCACCACGGTCTCACTTTGCAATCCCCAGGGAAGTCAGGCCTGGGAAACAGGCAGCAGGAGAACAACCCTTTCCTGCCTCCCCCACGGGATCAGCAGCCAAGTGTACTGCAAGGGCTGTAAGACCCTTGGTGCTTCAAAACCCACAAGTAAGTCCATCACTGACTACAGATGAGGAAACTGAGGCTCAAAGAGGTTAAGGAACTTTCTAAGGTCCTAGAGAAGTGGCAGAGCCAGATAGTGGATTCAAAGCCAGGCAGGCTGGTTCGAGGGAGGTCACTGCTGCTGTCAGTCGAAACGGCTGGAAACCAGCAGCACACACAATTGAAAGTCAAGGTGATAAAATATTTTTAAAAATGGAAGAAGGAGAAGAGGACAAAAGAGACAGCCCCCTCTCTTTTGAAAGATGGAAAATAAGCCCAGCCCTATATTCTTTCTCTTGAGAAGACAAAGATGTTTCCCATCTAGGGTACTGAGAAGACTGGTGTCCAGGAAAGATGGAGGGGATGGTGGAGAAACAGAGGCCTAGACGGAGTGTTCCTTATTTTTCCAAGGTCACACAGAGTGAGGGTGGGTAGAACAATGGCCACTGTCCCAGGTTGTGCTTCCCTGGGGACTTCTGGGGGTGGGGGAAGGGCTCAGCTAGGCCTGGGCCCTTGAAATGCAAAGAAATCACAGACCGGAAGGCTGGAAGGATTCTTAGGGAGCATCTAGTCCTGTCCCCTCACTTCACAGATGGAGAACTGAGGCCTAGAGATGGGAGGGTCCTTCCTAGGGCCTCACACATAGCAGCAGAGCTGGGGTGGAAGCCAGGCGTCCTCCTGCCCAGCTCAGTGCCTTCTAGTCCCCCAAGCTGTGCTATAATTCCCATTTTACAGATGTAGAAACTGAGACTCCAAGATGTAAGACACTTGTCTAAGACCCTGCAATGTCAGTGGCAAGGGCAGAGCTTGGGCCTGCTGCCTCTTACCCACTTCTCTCAACACAACCCTGAGTTCCTACCGGGTCAGGCTGCATTTTGGTTACTTGATGTTCTTTCCTGTCATTTCACAATGATTCATCACAAGACTCACTTCCCAGCTGAGGAAACTGAGGCCCAGAAAGGGGGAGCAGCTTGCCCCAAGCCACACAGGAAGTTAGCGGTGGTTCCGGGACTAGAACCCACAGCCCCCTTTGGGGTCATGTGCTTTCCTCTCTTTCCCCCCATCCCAGAATCAGGGGCCCCGAGGCACGGGCCTGCTCCACCCCAGCCCAGCACCTGCACAAAGACGGTGAAGAAGATGACGGTGATGATGGCGGTGAGGAACAGGTCGCACATGGGGAAGTGCTTCTTGTCCAGGAGGTAGCCCAGGGAGAAGGCAATGGCCCCTCGCAGGCCCCCGTAAGCAATGATGAACTGGTCCTTGGGGGTCAGCTTCACGATGCGGAACTTGTTGATAAACCAGGTCAGGCCCAACACACCTGCCGGGAGGGGCAAGAGGAAGGGTCACCTGTCCTCAGCCCCTCCTGGATTCTGCACCAGGGGCTTCTCCAGCTGTCCAGGAAGCCGCCTCTGCACGCCCACCCAGCCCACTCATTCCCTGGGTCCCTCAGTCTGGGCTGCTCCAAGTCCCTCAATCCAAGAGCCGGGTGTATCCTCAAGGGGGTTCCCCAACCTGGATTTAATACTTGAGAGATTTCCCAGAAGCCTCCAGGGGCTGGAGGTGGGACACAAGCAGGGAAAAGAGATACAACTAGCTTGGTCATGGGTTGATACTGGTTCAACGTGATGGGTATATGGGGAACATGAGCTTCTTCTCTTTACTGTTCTATGTGTTTCCAATTTTCTGTGATAAAAAAGTTATTGAAAATGCGGAGTCCTGGGTCCAACTTTAATCCAGAACTAGAGTCTTGGAGGATGAGGCCCAGGAGCCAGGGGCTTTTGGTACTGTGATGCCCGGCCTGGCCTGGGCCCACAGCCCTAACCTTTGTGTACGTGGGAGGTAACTGAGACCAAGAGAGGGCAGGAGAGCCACAGAGCTGAGGGGTGTTGGCAGAGTGTAAGGGGAACCCAAGGATCCAGGCGGGTCCAGCCTTGGTGCACGGCCCACGTGCAGTCTCGGAGGGGCTTAAGTCGTCTGCCGCCAGCCGGTGCAGACAACACTCAGCTCAGAGGCTCCCAGCCTGGGCTCTGTGGGCCTCGTGTCCTGCTCAGAAAGCCAACAGGCACAGCGTCAGAGGGTCTCGAGGCCCCTTCCCTCCAACACACTATGATTCTGCCTCGCCAAGGACCACAGACTCCCCAAGAATATTGGCCTCTCCCCCCTCCAGGGCCCATCATGGGCCTCGGCAGCAAGGAGGAATTGGGGAGCCCCAGGAGCCAACCCCGGCCCCTCTGGCACACATGCTATGCACACAGACACAATGGCACATGCACACACAACACCACACACGTGGTGTGTACAGTCTCCCCGTCCCTCCACACGCGTGCACACACACGTACAGTCCCCTGGTCCCTCCACCTGCACATGGCCACACGCACACATGAATGCTCTGCATCCCACCCAGCCTCTCCACACACACCTCCCCCCGCCCAGGGCCTCACCCAGCACCCGGGCAATGAGGCAGAAGAGCAGGGTGCTGATGACAAAGGTCCAGTTCCAGTGGTGGGAGCCAGCCACGGTGGAAACGCCAAGGAAGATGAAGATGAGGGTCTCACTGACGCTGCTCCACATCTTCAGGAAGTACTTGATGGTTGTGTGGGACTTGTGGGAGATGTTGGCCTCCACGTAGGGGCGCATCACCACCCCTGAGGCGATGAGCCTGGGTTGGGGGGAGAGCAGGGATCAGAGCTCCACTGCAGGGGAGGGACAGTGGCATGGTGGGCAGGTGCCTGGCGACCCAGGGTCTCCTCTTACAGGAGGTACCCACCACGGCCTTCACACACCTGCTCTCGCTCAGGCCTCATCACGTGCCTCTAGGCACACGCATGTCCTTGCAGTGTTCAGATGAGGGATCTGAGACTTGGAGGAGTAAAGTCTCCTGCCCACTGTGCACTGCCAGGTCTACCCAACCCTAAAGCCCGTATCTTCTCTGGGAGGCCATGCTGCCTCCCCCGCCCAACAGAGTCCACTATACACATCCGTGGTCTCTTGAGTTTATGCCCCCCAAGTGTGTGGTGTTCCCCCAGTGCATGAGGGCCCCATGGCAGCTCTCTCCAAGGTCCAGCAGGGAGCTCTGTTCTGAGCTGCAGCCCAAGGCCTCCACTCCCGCTGCCCAGACTTCCACATGGCCCCTGCAGTCCCACCTGCGGGGAACACCTTTGCACCTCACTGTCCCTCTGGATCCGCCCCCCCACTTCAGTACCCTGCTGGGGCCTCAGGACCTCCACAACTCAGCCTGGTGAGACCTCCAGAAAGCCTCGAGCCTCCTTGCTGGGGGCTGCTGAGCGCAGGAGTGAATGTGAGCACCTGGTTCCAGCTACCCTCAAGTATGCCCTCAGAGACAAGTGAAGGCAAGAAGGAGCAGGGCTGAGGGCTTCCAGAGACAGCATCAGGTGCTGCCCTCGTGGTCTTTGACCTCACCCTAACACAGGTCACTCTCACCTCACCTGCCCCCAGCAGATGCTCAGGAGCCCACAAAGCCCAGCAGAAGGCTTTCTTCTGAGAAGCCTTCCCTGATGACCCTGGTCATTTAAATGGATACCAAGTGGGGTCCGGAGCCCACAGCTCATGTCTCACTGCTGGCGCTGGAGGCTGGGCCCTAGGCGCTCCCTCATGACCCCTGGAGCCTAGGGAATCCAAGTTGGTTCCCCTGCCCTTGCCGCCCGCAGAGCCTGGGACTCACGCCATGATGCCCGACAGGTGGAAGATCTCGGCTGACAGGTAGGCCATGTAGCTGTAGAGGAAGACGAAGAGCGGCTCGATGACGCGGATGTGTGCAGTGAAGCGGGAGGTGAAAGCTGCGATGATGCCGTAGACCACGCCCACAAAAACCCCGCCCAGCGCCACCACGAAGAAGCTCAGGAAGCCCAGGATGATGTCCACGATGCCCACATGGTCGTAGTTGGCAAACTCCTCGAAGAGGTGGTACAGGACCTGGGAAGGTGGGCAGGTGGGTCGGCGGGAGCGCGGGGCCCAGGTCCACCCAGGGTGAGCCCTTCCCTCCGGTGGCTGTGGCACCAAGGAAAGTCCAGGCGGTGGCAGAGATGCCCTGGTGCCAAGCCGATTGCTGAAAACCACTGGCCTAGGAACCAGAGGGTCTCAATTTGGACCTGGCAGCATGGGGGGCCGGCTAAGGGCACAAACTCTGAAGGCAAACTGCTTGGGGTAGAATCTGGCTCTGCCACTCACTGGCTGTGTACATGGAACAAATGACTTAGCCTCCTTGTGCCTCAGTTTCCCCACCTATGAAATGGGCCTAATAATAGTAGCAACTTCACAGGGGCTCATGAGGACTAAATTAGCTAATAAAGGCCAAGTGCTCAGAACGGCACCCGCTGCACTGCCCGTCTTGCTGTATGACCATGGGCAAATCACCTCCCTGTCTAGATTTCAGTCCCTCCTTCAGCACAAGGCAGGGAAAGCTCAGCACAAGATTTCTTAACCTTTGAAGCTCTCTGAAAAATAAACCTGGCCAGGCCATACTCCATTTGGACTCTCTGGGGGTGGGGCCTGGAAATCTCCATATAACCAGCTCCTCAGCAACTGCTGGTGAATGGCCAAGTTCAGGGGCTATGGAACTGGAGGTCTGTAAGGCCTCCCCATCCCTGGACTGGGAAACAAATGGCAATTGTGACACTATTACCGGATGTTTAAGTGGCACTTCATACCCCATAAAGCCTTCTGATGATCATTATCCCAGTCAACACAACAACCTCGTAAGGCAGGTGGGTGGCTGTGCCCTTGCTGAACTGAGGCTCAGGGTGGTGAAGCAATTTGCCGGAGGGCCCCCAGCCGGGGTGCAGGAGTGCTGGGGAACACTGGGCCCAGAACTTGTCCCCTGAGACAGCGGAGGGCTGGGGCCTCCCAGCAGGCTCAGCTTTGAAGTTCTGCCCCCTCCTAGGTGCTGTCCTAGACAGCCTGGTGACAGCCTGGAAACCAGCTGGGGGCTTTCTAGGCCTGAAGGGGTAGGGGGAGAAGAGGCTCTGAGATTCCATGGGAGGGAACCCTCCAAAGGCCCCCTCGTTCTGGGCAGCACCTGGAGGCGAGGAAAGTATAGCACGGGGGAGGTGACATGCTCTGGGGCAAAGTCCCGAAACCAAGAATTTGGGGGGGCAGCCTTCAGCTTTCCTGCCTGGGAAACATGTGCTCACACCTACACCCAGAGCTCCAGGGTGGGCCTGACTCAGGCCGGGCGGGAGGGGTGATGCTGAGCTCTGAGCCCTGCCCAGTCCTGGGGCTGCCTGGGCCACAGCCGTCAGGGAGCCAGCCTTGTTAGCAGGTGTGCTTGCTCTCAGCCGGGGCGACCTAAACTCACTCCCGGCCTGAGGGAGTCTATGGGGCTTCCTGGCCTGCCCTGTGGGCCAACAGGTAGGCGTGGAGGACAGGGCCCTCTTTTCATGCCTGGCACTTGTCACCAGAAAACTGCAGAGAGGCAGAGTGGCATAGTGGCTTTGAATTCCAGCTACATCACTTATCAGCTATTGTCACCTGGGGCAACTTACTTAACCTCTCAGTGCCTCAGTTTCCTCATCTGGAAAAACTGGGGATAACAAGAGTGCCGGCCTCGTGGGGTCACTGTGCGGGTTAGATGAGACAACACCCATGCAGATACAGTCAGCGCTAAGAAAACCACCAGCACTGCCACCTCCGTCAGCAGCCACAGCACGGGCCCAAAGCAGCCAGAGCGGGGTTACCCACTTGATGCAATCATGTCCCACTGCTCCCCAGAAGTGCCAACCTGAACCCTAAATACTCAGATCCAGCTGGGGAGGGTTTCCTGTTTGGCGCCTCTCATGGTACTTTCACAAACAAGAGTGTAACTCCTATGGGAACCTGGGAGGATGACAGGCTGGGCACTGTACTCCCTGTGTTATGATAGGGAAACTGAGGCTTCTGCAGTGACCTTGAGCAAATGCTGGTGCTAGAAGAGGCCAGGACCGAGGCCTGGCTGCTCCAACCTGGCTACCGCTCTCCCCAGCCCAAGGAGCTGGCGAGGGGGGGCAGGGAAGGAAGAGGAAGCTGAGGCTGTGAGCAGCTGAAAACCACCACCTGTCTGCACTTTGAGGTCCTGCTTCCTGAGGGTCTGGGGTGGGAGAGGATTGGGCAGGAGGGCTGTGTGAGCACGTGCGCACATGCACAGACTGGCCATGCATGCGTGCTCTTTTGCTTTCCTATGTGTGCAGCTGCTCACTGAGGGTTCCAGCTAGGAAGGGGTGGGGGTGTTTTCACAACATGATGTGTGTACATGCACATCTCTCTGCTTCCTGAGGAAACTGGCTGGGAGGAAGGGCATGTGCAGGCCTACGGTGTCTATCATGTGCAGACCCTGCAGTGGGGGTATCTGTCCTTGCTAGACCCTGGTAGGGAGGCACTAACAACTCTGCCACTCTGAAGCTGAGGAAGGTGAAACCCAGAGAGGTGCAGTCACTTGCCTAAGGTCACAGAGGGACCACCCCAGGTTGACCCATTTTACTTATCACCTCCTGGAGGCTTTGGGGGCAAGGCCCCTTTCCATAATCTCTGTTCCCAAACTCTGCACGAACCAACCTCTAATGTAAGACACAGCCAATATGAGAGCTGAAAGGCCCTGCAGAGATCAAATGCTCTATGAAGGGAAACTGAGGCACAGAGTGGATAAGTAATTTGCCCAAGATCCCATCACGTCGCACATCAGGGAGAGGGCACATGGGCTGGTAAGGCCAAGAGCTCAGCCAGAGCTGGGTTCAAATCTTGGTTCCATCACACTCTAGCAAGTTGTCTAACTTCTTTGAGCCTGTTTTCTTCTCTGTAAAATGGAAACTATAAGTGCCTCCTGGGGCTGTGGTGAGGACTAAATGAAACAATCCACACCAAGTGCTCAGCCTGTGCCTGGCCCTCAGTAAGCAGGGATGAACATTAGCTGGGTTTTCACCACGGTTATCGGATGGATGTGGGATGCACTCTGACTTGGATTTGGATCTGGGCCCTGAGTGTGTGTGGCCATGGTCCCATCTGCTCACCACGGTGACAGCGTCGTTGAGCAGAGACTCCCCGAAGACGAGGATGTGCAGCAGCTCATTGATGTGGATTTCCTCAAAGACGGCCAGCACGGCCACAGGGTCCACAGCTGAGATGATGCTGCCAAAGAGCAGGTTCTCCAGGAGGCCGATGTTGTTGATCTGCTCCCCGCCCACCAGGCACACGGCGTACATGAGGCCGCCCATGAAGAAGGCGTTCCACAGTGTGCCCACCACGGCGAAGATGAGGATGGTGCCCAGGTTCTCTGTGAACTGCCGCAGCGGCAGGAAGTAGCCCGCGTCCAGGATGATGGGCGGCAGCAGGAAGAGGAAGAAGATATCCGACTGCAGGAGTGGGGGCTTCTCACCCACGCCCTTGATCAGGCCCCCCACCAGCAGCCCCACCACGATCAGCAGGCAGCTCTCCGGGACTATGCTCGAGATGGTTGGGATCACGTGGAAACCTGCGGAGGGGAAGAGAACGGCAGGCTGTGGGCTGGCGGGGGAGCCAGGGGGACAGGGGACGAGGACGGCAGCTGGCCAGGGCTGCCAGGGTCAGGCTTGAAGGGCCACGTCATGCTGCTAACCCCGTGAGCCTCCGCTTCCTCGCCTAGGAAACGGAAGTCAAAAACCAAGTGAGGTGTTGTTAAAGCGCTTCTTTCCAAGGATAACCACGTGCTATCTCTCTGTCACTGTCATCAAACATCAGAAGGATGCAGCTCTGTATGACTCCAGAGGCAGAAATTATAAGTTGATGATCAATCCAGGCTCCAAGTACCCAAGGCTGAACCCATCATCTTTTCAGGCACAAGGTCAAGGAAGTGGATTTTAGCTCAAGGAGTAACAATCCAACAATTCTGCCCGAGGGAAGTAGTGAGTTCCCCACAATGGAGGTGCTGAAGCAGAAGGCAGCCTGGGGGAGCAGTGACATGGAGACGGAAGGAAGCACAGAAGAATGTCAGCGCAGGAAGGGACATGGGCACAGCACCGCCTGGGTCTGCAAACTTGCAGCACGCACGCAGCCATCTCCAATCCCAGACTCACAGCAGACCCCTGCGAAATAATCACGCCATGATTTCCTGCTGAGCCCAGAGAGCGGCACCAGATAGGCTTCAGTTTGGCATGAGTCAAAATCTTTTTGCTGCTTGTCTCTAGTCCAATCCTACCCACTTCAAACATGGGGCAACTGAGGCTCAGAAAGGGAAAGGGACTTGCCCAAGGTCAAGCAGCAAAATTAGAGGCAGAGCCAGGAGAGGACCCATGTCTGAACCCACAGCTACCAGCTAGCTCTGCGGTTCTGTAATTCAGGCTCTCCTCCCCTTCCTTCTAACCCCATCAAGGAGGGATGGGGGCTGCATGCCCCCATTCCTGAGACCTACCAACCGTCTTCCCAAGCTGTGTCCTGACCGGCAGCAGCAGGTCACGCAATGCTGAGGCCCACCTCGGGGCTCCAAACCCAGAGCTGGGGGGTAGCAAAATTCCCCTTCGGAGAAGTGCCTCCCTGAATGCCAGTTGGCCACAGGGCTCCAAGTTCCCTTGACGTTTTTGTTTTTGCTTGTTTTGGAGGTGGGGTGTAGGGGATGGAGAAGCCCTGGGCTGCCTGCTGGGTACCATTACCCCTGGGGTTGGCTTGGCCAAGACGGTATGAGCCCTTGTCAAGGTGAAAGGGCCCCCTCTCTCATCCCCTCCCCAGCCTGTAAATCCTGCAAGGGCAGATTCCATATCTGTTTATCATCTCTCCAGGGCTGGGGACACAATAGATACTTAAGTATCTGCTGATTTGAAAACGCACAGAGTTGGGCTGTTGCCCATGCGATTCCCAACAACTGGCCTGGCCAGGCCTCCCTTCTCCCTACCCCTGAGATCCCTGGGAAGAAGGAGGCACAGCCCTTCCCATGCCCAAAGCCCCTCCTACTCTCGGGTACTAATCTGGGTAGTGGTAGCTTAGCTACAAGTCACACTCAAACACCATCTAGGGTGGCTTAGCTACAAGCCACACTCAAACACACTCAAACACTATCCAGGGTAGTGGCATGCTCAAGGTTTCATAATCACACTGGGAAAAGGAATACTGCACCATCCATCAAAGTTTAGCATGTGTGTTAAATAGCACTTTCTATTAAATAAATCTGTTAAAAAAAAAAACAAACAACAACAAAAACCTCACTATCTAGGCCCAGAACTCCAGCACAGCGCCAAGTACCCAGAAGCCCCTCAAAACATGTTGAACAAAGGAACGACTCAACCTTGGCCAGGAGAGGACGTCAGAACCACCACGTCCATCCTCCTGACTTCAAAACAGACCTGACCAGAAACCGCCTCTTTGGCTGAAGCCCCCCAGCCTTTGCAGTGTCTACCAGTCACATGCAGCGTTGATGCAGCTCGCTGAAGTGCAAGGTCATGTGGAGTCCAAGTCTCTCTTGCTGTACAGGATCAAGTTCAAACTATAGTTATCTTCTTTGTCATCTGGTCTTCCCTCACGGCCCACTCTTCCCGTGGTCAACTCTTAACGTTTCAGCCTTGCCAAATTCCTTACAATTCCCCAATGAGCTGCATCCTCTTTTGCCTGCAGACCTCTGACCAGTCTAGCTCCTCTCTCTAGAACACTGTTCCCACTTCTCTACCTACACTGGGTGTGCTAACACCATCGCCTCCCGCAGGCCTTCTCCTCCAGGAAGCCTTCTCTGACCACCCTGCCTTCCCCCAGGTGAAGGCAGGAATCTTTCTTCAGGGCCTCCTTCTCTTCTAACTTTCAATCCACAGTCATCTCCTGGGTTTCTCCAAGGTCAGACCACCCAGACAGATGCAGTGAAGACAGGACCCCACACCTGAGGTTCACGCATGGGAGTTCAGGAGAAGCAGCGTCCCTGCAAGCACCGGCCAGAAACCAGCTTCCCAAGACCGGCCAGCAGTCCAGCTCTAGCTCCAACCAGCTGACCCTCCTGGACCCCCACACCCCAACCTAGACCTGGAGTCCAAAGAGACAGCCCAGGGCAGGTAGGTGACACCTTCCTCTCCACCTGGTGGTTTTGAGACGCCTCCCTCTATGCCATCAGTCCAATCCACAAAGCTTTCCTGGCCCCATAAATTGCCAGACACTGCCTGGGAGACTCAGAGATGAGTAAGATCCAGCTCCTGCCTGGGGAGGGGGTGGGGTGGGGAGCAAATGAAGAGTAGTAATATGAAGATATGTTATTCCTGAAGGACCACTATAAGCCAGCCACTGTGCTGGGAGTATGGCACACTCATTTCATTTAGTCTCACAACGGCCCTGGGGGACAGGTATTGTCCCTACTTTGCAGAAGAGAAAGCTGAGGCTCAACAAGATCCGGCAACTTCCCCCGAGTGCAAGGGAGGAGTCAACTGTGGCTTAGGTTGTCTCAAACCACTGGCAGAGAGGGCCAGTTCATCATCATCTCCAATACAGGTATTTTCTGAGCCAGGCCAATGCTGGGCACTGGGGACCTTGGGGTGAACCTGGCTCAGATGGTCTGTGAGGAGCTCCTGAGGACGGCCATGCTTTACCAGACCTGGGGACCCTCAGGCCCTGAGGCCTCCATCACTGGGTGAACAGACAGCCAGCGTTCCTATCTGACAGATGGAAAATTGGAGCTCCAAGGGGAGGCAGGACCTGCTCGAGCCACCCAGGGAACAAAGACTAAGCCAGGACTCAGTCCCCGGCCCTCTGACTCCTGGTGCAGTGCTCTCCCTTCTAAAGTTCCCATGTCTTCCTGTCTCTGGGCCTGCCTCTCGGGGAGCAGGGGGAGCTCCGGGCCCTGGTGGGCTCTCTGGGGCGAGGGAAGAGGAGGGGAGGGGCCAGGCCAGGCTGAGCAGGAAGGCCTAAGATCCACTGTTGGCTCCCTGCCCGCGGGTGGGCGGCACGTTACTGGAAAGCAGCTTCCCGAACTGGGGGCTGGAGGGGAGGGTGGATTCTGACATCACAAGGAGGCTCCTTCGGGCTGAGCAACTGAGGGAAAGGGGGAGTGGCCTGTGGCCTGTTCTGGCTTGTCCCTCACCCAAACCCTAACTCCACCCATCTTCCCCACCCTGGCATCCCTAGAGAGTCCCCTCAGAGCCCAGGGCACTTGCTGGCTCTGGGAGTGGTGAAAGGGGCAGGGAAGAGGGCTTGGGACCCTGTACCGTGACAAAGGCCCGGCACTGCAGTGAGATGCCAAAAAATGAGGCAAAACTTCCAGGGCCCAAACTTCGTGTCAGTGGGGCTGTCACCAAATGGAATCAGGGGTGGGGCAGAGACGTGAGGGCTGGAACAGATCTTGGAGAGCTTCAAACTTCTCCATTACATGGAGGGGAAACTGAGGCTAAAAGAGAGGCAGTGACCGGCCAGAGGTCCACCATGAGAGCCCAGGTCTCCAGGTTCCAGATCCAGAGGCCTTCCCCACGGGGCCTCCTCTGAGGGTATCCAGTCCTCCCTAAGTAAGGACTTGAGAAGGTGTGGAATTCAACATCTTCCAGTCACAGGGCAAACCCCTGACACAATCCAGGGCCGGCTCCCCTTTTAGGGGGAGAGGGTGGGGGCAGGGAGGTGTTTTTTATTCTAGCCAGTGTAGGTGGCAGTTGGAGAACAGGGGGTGTTAAGGGGAAACAGACAAGAGTGCATGTACACGTGCACACACACACACACATCCTGTGCAGCGTGTGGAGCAGACACTTCATCAAAATTGGAATGGAGGAGGGGGCTCCCAGGTCCTCTGCAGCTGCTCTGCTCTGTTCTTTGGTCATGAGAACATTTTATTTACACCTCCACTGCCCCATCTGCTAAGACCAGCGGGGTGGAGCAGACAAGGCTGTCCCACATCACCCTCGGTTGCCAGGGGAACCAGAGCCCGCTAATCTGTCTCCCCACATCTCTCCCTGGCCTGGGCACTCTGGGGAGTGCTGGGAAGAGGGGCCGCCTTGGCCCACCAGTGCCAGGTCACCGGGGAGCCAGGGCACACGGGGGGCTCTGCCGCTCTAGTTTCAGGCCTGAGGACAGCTCTGGGGCTGCAACTCGGTCAGGCCCCAAGGGATTCCCAGTTGCACAACGATTCCATTTCTTTAACTCCCTCTTCAACTGCCCCAGCAACCAGCCTCAACTACAGGATGAAAGGTAACCCCACCCCGAGTGCCCAGCATTCTACAGTCTACAGGCATGGGCTCTTGCACTTCGCTACTTTGTTCCTCACCACAGCTCTGGAAGGTCGCCATACTATCCCATTTTATAGACAAGGAAACTGAGGCACAGAAAGGCTAAGCAACTTGCAGTCACATAGTTGGTAACCAGCAGAACTGGGATTCGAACCAAGGCAGTCTGGCTCCAGGGTCTGTCTTCTTAGGTGCTTGTCACATTATTCCTTGTTTTATTCCTATTTTGTTTCTAAGGGGAAGTGTGTCCTGAGGAAATCCGGGACTGAAAAGGCCCAGGGCAGCTTCCTGAGTGCCAGAGGTAGGTATTTCTTTCCATGAGCTCCTCACCAGGGAGGTCTCACCACAGCTCCTCTTCTGCTCTGGTAGCCTAGTGAAATCCTTTCTCTCTTTTAAGCCCACCACCTCCAGGAAGCCCTCCCAAGTTAACTCAGTCAGGAAGGGTCAGTCTCCTCCATCAAACTCTTAGGACAGGAGGTGGGAATTATTCGCAGACTGCTCAGCCCTGCCCCACTGGGGCTGGAGGGGCAGGGCCCACGCCTGATTCTCTTCAATGTTGATTCTTTCCACCACTGATGTCAGCTGTGAGGAAGGGGGAGAAAGACAAACCAGACTAGAACAGACTCAGCCGCTGCCTCAGGGGGTTCTGACAGACCAACAGAGGAGACAAAGTCATGTGGCACTGGCCACGCACCCTGTGTTCCCATGGCCAGAAAACCGGGTGCCAGGCACGGCACAGCCACCGGTAGCTGGGTGACCTTGGTTACTTTACATCTCCAGCCCTCACTTTCCTTGTCTGTGTAAGAGGCTATTTCAGAGGGTTTTGGAGTACACGATAAGATAATAGAGGTAAAGAATGCCAAACAATGCTGTGCATTCAGTGTTAGTAAAAAGTGGTAACTACTATAACTGCTATTACTACTATGTTCTTTGAAACTTGAGTACGACACAAATCCCCCTACATTATCATGACCTGTTGTTGTAGACTTGTCCATCACTGGGCTATAAGCAACCCGAGGGTGGGAACTTTATTGTCACCCGGGTCTCCACTTTCCAGCACGAAGTAGGCAGCTACTGTTTGTGAACTGAGTTAAAAGTGCCTTGTTAGATGTGAAGTGTGGGCAAGAGGAGGGAGGTGGAGATGGCTCTGAGCTTTCAAGACTAGAAGGTGCCCCCATTTGAACTGGGCTTTGAAGGATCAATAAAAGTTTGCCAGATAGAGCTGCAGGAGAAAAGTCATTCGAGGCTCTGCATTCTCTAAAGGGCCTAGCACATTACCTTGCACACAGCAAAGGGACAAGTGGGTAATGATGAATGAAAACAAGGAGAGAAAAAGACAAATAGGAAGGCAGGCTGACTTCCCCAAAACTTTGCCAACATCCAAACACGCAGGCTGCTGTGAGATGGTGTATGTAAAGCACTTGGTATAGACTCCGTACATGTGTATTTGAGTCTTGGTTTCCTTGTCTACCTGGGGTGATGATATCACCCCTGGGGGAGCTGTAAGCATGCCCGAGAGAATTTACATAGAGCTTTTGGCCCATAGCAGCCACTCGATTGATGACAATTTTTTAAAAATAAGCCAGTAGTGCCCAGCCAGTAGGACCGTACTTGGCCGTGATGCACTTTAGGGTATCATCTCCAGCCCAAGGAAGAAGAAAAACATCTACTGGACATTTATAGTATATAATGCAAGGCCTGGTGTTGGGCGCGTTTCCACACCCCTTCTCATGTCATCCCGGGCCCCGATCACTGACAGGTGAGGAAACCAAATCTCAAAGAGCTGAAGTGACTGGCCCCAGACTACCTAGCTTGGAAGTGACAGAGTTGAAATTAGAACCGGGGTCTCCCAATCGCCAGTTCTTTGTGTCGTGCTGCTTCAATTAAAATGAAGCCTGTCAGGATCAACAGGAAGAGAACTGAAGCCTGCAATATGCCTCCCCCGCAAAAACAGCCATAAATAAATGTGTTCCCAGTACCTGGGAAGGAACCATTCCCAGGGGAGTCTGGCTCTTTTGATGCTTCCCCCTTTCATTTTTCCAAACAGCACCTCTATTTCTTGCTTGTTTCATTTCACATTTCAGGGTGGCTTAACATGGTGGGGAAACAGGTCCGACCCTCTGGCAACATCAGGTGTGGGTGGGAAAGCAGCTAGGAAGCTAGCTGGGAACACGGCAGCATGTGCTGGACCGCGAGAGGCATGGAAGAAAGAACACGGCCAGGAGGCTAAGGTCCAGGTTTGAGGCTTAGCTCTGTCCTTTAGTGACCTTGAGACTTTGGGCAAATCATTACACCACAAACAGAGCTCTGTCTCCTCGTGTGTAAACAAGTGAGGATCAAGGGACTAGACATGGAAGCACCTTGTACCTAGTGATGTGGCAGACAAACTTCAGGGATAATTGATAAAGGAGAATTAAGGACGGAAGTGCCACGGCAGGCCCGGGTGGCCAGGGATGTGTCAGAGTAATAACGCAGGTGATTCGGCCAGCAGCAACTGCCCTGAGTCCACCGTGAAGACCTAGCAGGAGAGGCTGTAGCAGGTATGCTGGGATCCAGGATTCCAGGGACAGGGGATCTGCCCAAGCTCAGGACTAGTCCTCAGCACTGGGCACAGGACCCCTTACAGTTATCACCCCCTTCTCTCCAGGCCCATCCCCTCTCGCTTCTCCCATCCCTGGCAACTCCTCTAGAAGCCAGAAGCCCCTATGCTCCACCTCTGCACAAGCAGAAGGAAACCCTTTGTCACCTGGAACCTCTACCCACCTTCCAAAATCCAGTACAGTTGTCACCTCCTCCGGGAAGCCCTCCCTGAACACTGTCAGAGCTGGGAGCTCCTCGCTGGCATCCCAGCACCCAACCCTGGGCCCGACGAAGGTGATGCTCAGGAAAAGCAGGTTAAGGGAATGATGGGAAGCTTCCTAAAGATGTGGGACTGAAGTTTGGGTCTCAGTCAGAGGGCACAGGACGCATGCAGGTGGGAGAACAGGTTGGGTGGGGGGAAGTGTATAAACAAATGAACAGCCAGGGAATCCCAAAAAGCCTTCCGAGGTCTCTGAAGCCTCCAACCTGCAGGAACTGAAGACTGTACAGTGAGGGATACTGCAGGCCTGGAGCAGGAGATCCCGGGAGGAACCGGGCTGAGGGTCCCCAGGCCTTCCTCCAAGGCCCCTGACCTGCAGGCCTGGCCCTGGATGCCTGTGTCCCGGCCTCGAGCCCTGCCTTCTCCCTGGGTCTCGGAAACCCATTTCGGTACCCCTACTGCCCCCCACCCCAGGCTGGGGTGGCACCTGGTGGCCAGCACAGCCTCTCCAGTCACCTAAGTGCTCCGTGAGCATTTGTTGAATGAATTTCACGCCGCAGACCTTCCCCACCCCCCGCCGGAAAGGCTTGGGATCAAGCGTCCCCATGCAGTGAGGCGGAGGATGACTCACGCAGGGACAGGGACAGGGACAGGCAGTAAACAGCCGTGCGTGTTGTCAAGAGACAGAAGCCAGCAGTGGCAACAGGGCCTGGCAAGGGAGAGGACCTGGGGGGTGGGGGCAGCTCGGGAGGCTGGTCTCACTGGGTGGGTGGGTGGGTGGGACCCACTGGACTCTCCAGGCTGAATGGGGTCCCTGGCAGGTGACATGTGATGCTTGCTGGCATTGCCAGATTATTTCAAAATGGAGACATATTGCTTTGGTTGATTTTAAAAGGAACCCATGGTTATAGAAAAAAAATCCAAACAGTATATAAGCACATTAGGTAGAAGAATAATCTCCCAATGACTCTCCCTTTTCCCTATGTTCACCAAACACCCCTCCCCCAACCTAAATATATACTATTAACAGTTTGATATAAATACTTCCAAACTTTTCTGCATCTATAATTTAAAAATCATGTTCAAATGGCATACCATCCATATATTCAATGGGGCAGAGATTGCATTGAACATATTACTGCAGCCTCTCATTTAATTCTCTCAACAACCCTAACACAGCAGGTACTATTATTGTGCCCACTTTAAAATAAGAGACCAGATGGTTGACCATTTGCCCTAAGGTCCCACATCACACAGCCAGGGCCACAGAGCAGTGTTCTGGCCCCAGGCTAACCCACCCCCTTCCACCTGCGTAGCAACCTCACTGCAGGTACGGCCTTGCCTGTGCCATATTGAACAATGCCCCTGTGAGCACTGGGTCGAGGATGGCTTCTCACCCTTGGAAGTCCTCCCCGAAGAGCCCCTGGCAGACCTGGCCTCTGGGGCTGACAGTGAAACCAGGACGCCTCCGCTTCTGGTTTTTCTGCACCTTCACCAGTCAGGAACCCCATGGTACCACTGGCATTAGAAAAATCTAAATCACTTCCCTTGTAAAAGGGGTCCTTCTCAGCTCCCTGCATTTCGGCCCTGGAGTGTGCAGGGGGTGAGGACACAGAATGCTTGAGTTGGAAAAGAACCTGGGGATAGTCTGGTTTGAAGCACCTTCCCCTTCCTCTCCTGGTGGCCGAGGTGTGGGGCTCCCCAGCTCAGCTCTCCCTCCCCCAGGCCCAGCCCCATCCCTGGCCCTGCCCAGGACTCAGGAGCTCCAAGTGCCAGTGGGCCCTACACGTGGGGTGTGTGGGTGGAGACAGGGGGAGAAACAAGAGGCTTGCAAAGAGAGGTTCGTTTCCAGAAACTTGAGAGCCATGGGAAAGCTAGATTTTTCTTTTCTCTTCCTTTTGGTGAGGGTACGGTATAGTTTGCAAAATGCAAATTTGGGAGAAAACTGAAATTGAATACACCAAATACCTGTGTTCCTAGTACTCCTTCCAATTGAAAGCATAAAAATGTATTACATCCATTATACATAACTTGAACTTGCTGGTACTTTTGTTGTACTTGGGTATAGAGAGGTGGAGTAGAGCAAGATGGTGGTAAAAAAGCAAAACAAAGAGAAATTCTACAATTCTCAGGACAACCACCCTGCAATAAGTGAGTCATGGTGTCCCATTTTCAGCAGCTCCGGGGAAGGTGGGGCTGCGAAGGGAGAGTGGGACTGAGGTGGCCCTGGCTGGGGGTGGGATGGGGGCGGAGGGGCAGCAGCTCCGGCGGGCAACCAGGCCCCTCTCTCCTCCCAGGTCAGTCGGCTTTATGGAGTCTATTATGTGCTTCACAGCACCTGGGGTCGTGACGAAGAAGGCGTATGAGTCACCCCTCAACTTGGGCATTTTGGTGACCTCCCAGAATAGCCAGAAAGATGCCAACGGGAGAGACTGACTCTTGGAGCAAAGAGCTCAAAGTGGGCCACTGAAGAAGGGGTCTTCCCAGAGAGGTGGGTGTGGGATGACCCTTCGACCGGCATGTCTGGGTGCACGTGGGGTGGATCTGCAGAGAGGAAAGGGCTTGGGAGCAGGAGATCCTCAGGAGCTGCACTCGCATTTCCCACCCCCAAGACTGCTCCTACAATGGTCCCCATCTCCCCAGCATCACCCCGTCGCTTGGGCCCCAAAGCCTGGACTCATCCTGACTCCTTTTTGGCTCTCACACCCCACATCCAATCCATTGGCAAACCTTGTTGGTGCGACCTAAATAACTGCAGACTCTGACACTTCCCACCACCTCCACTGCGACCGTCCCTCCACGCTGCCGTGAGCATTCACCTGGACCCTGCCATGGCAGCCCGGTTGGTCTCTGGTCTCCCCAGTCCCTTCATGTACCGGCCAAGAGTGGACCCTTGCAAAAGGTAAGGCGTCCTTTTAAAAGGAAGGTCACACTCAGATCTCTGCTCTGTCCCCTCAAGCCATTCTGGCTCCTTGCTTTCCCTTGAGTACCCAGTAGGACTGTGCTCAGGGGTCTTCGCATTTGCCCGAAACACTCGTCACCACCTGGATGGATGGCGTAGTCCCTCCCTTCTTTAGTTCCCTGCTCAGATGTCACCTCCTCAGAGGGGCCCTCCCCAATCCTGTCTATTTGCTTGCCTGGCTTTATCTTTCTTCAGACCCTCCCACGTCAATTCCTGATACTCCAAATGTCCCACTGATGGTTTTCCCACCAGAATGTAAGCTCCACGAGGGCAGGCTCTGTTGCGATCAATGTTGTATCCCTAGTATGCAGAGTTGGCCTGGTACACAGTAAGATCCCAACTGCTACCGGCTGAATGATCACCTCTTGACCTAAGGAGGGTACTGTGAGGCTCATATGAGACCACTGATATGAAAACGCTGAGCAAACTGCGAGACCCTGCTGCTTCTCGTCCCCTGGAGAGCCATGCCCCCTGCGAGGGGCCGCTCCCCCATCACCCCCTCCCAGCAGCTCTCCTGAAGTACCCCCAGGGCAGAAACCAGCCGGTCTCGGCTCTGTGGTCCTGCAGAGCCTGGAACACACGATACCCTGTTCAGAGTCAGATACCACGACATGGTTGATTGATTGTTTTTCATGTGCTGCTCTCCCCTCAGATCACAACTTTCTCGAAGGCAGCGACCCTGTCCTAGTCATCTCTGACTTTCCAGGACCCAGTCCAGAGCCTGGCACAGGAAAGAATCAAGGCCTGCTTGCTGGGCCTGGGTGACAACTTGAGGGCAGGATTCTTGCCTGATCCAACTTAATCTCCAGTGTTCAGTACTACTCTCAGGTGTGCTAAACCCCTGCTGAAGGCGGCCGCAGCCTTGAAGGAAGGGTTGGAGTCAGAGGGGCACCAGGAAGGCCTTCCAGGCAAGCAGCAGCATCTGGAAAGGCAGGAAAGGGGGGCACGCACGGTGTAGACAGAGGATTTCTACTGGAAGCAAGTGACAGTGAAGGCTGGAAGGAATTACTTAGATGGTCATAAAGCACTACAACCCTGGGTAGTGGACAACAGATGAAGAAAGAGCAATTCAGAGACGTCCAGAGACTTGCCTAAGATCACATATGTAGCAGCAGAGCCCAGGACCACTCATAAACCCAGGACTGCTGACTTCCAGTTCAGGGCCCACCCAGGGCCAGATGCTGAAAGGCCCTGAATATCCTGGAGGGGGGACTGCAAATCAACTTGGTAAAACCCTGTGTAGCCACAAGAGAGCTGTACCTGGGGGTGGGAGGGGGGTGATGTAAAGGTCCTGCCTGCACCCACCTCAGGCAGAAAGTCAAGGGAGACGGCACTGGCCACCTGGGCTCAGCACCCTGGGAGGGGCACACTGACCACTGCACAGCTACTGGGTCTGGGCTCCGGACCAGCTGTCACCTCCTGCATGATTCCAGCAGGATGGGTGGGCTACCCCACTCCCAAAAGCTTCAAGAGAGCAGAAAGCTACATTTGGAGAGAGGAAGGACCTGAGCCAAGCCCAAGGTGGGGAACAGGAGACCTGGGTTCTAGTCTAAGGCCTGTCACCAACTCACTTCAACAAGCCCTTGCCTTTCCTCGGCCTCAGTTTCCCCATCTGCGGAGGCTCAGTGTGAACCTTACCAGCTCTGATATCTCATTGACAAGCTCTGCTGCTGGACAAAGCCAGTTGCTGTAATACTCTCCGTCTCTGTCAATGCCAAGGGCAGCATCTGGGCCTACAATAGTCTTCATGCCGGAGCAAAATTCCACGAGGCAGTGCGGGGCTGCGTAAAGAGCCCTGGTTTGCTAACGAAGGTGCTGGCTCTCCCAGTCCTAAACCATAACTTCGCTGTGACCTTTGGCAAATCACAGCACCGAGCCTCCGTTTCTTCCTCTCTAACATGTGGACAAGCAACACCCGAGGCCTGGGGTTGCTGCGAGGAAGAGGTGCGAAGAAAGGTAAAAAAAAAAACAAAAGAAAACCCAGAAGAAAACAAAAACAAGAAAACACCTTGCAGCTGCAGAACAAGGGCATGGCAGGGATAATGTATGACAACTCTGCTTTCAAGGAAGGAACAAGGCGGGCAGGTAACAGCATCTTGGATGGAGGGGTGGGATGGCAAAGGGCCTCTCTGCTCTGCCCCCCAGGGCTGGGTGCACCTTGTGGCCTTGTGTGGCTGCTGCCCTGACTTGGGTTCTGCGAGGGCACAGAGGAAGTGACGCCAGAGGGGCTGGCCCACTCTGGGGTCCCCGGTGAGAGGAAGACCCACCGGTCAGGAAGCAGCTTCCCTGGAGACCTAGGCAGAGGGCTGGGGCCTGGGCTCGAGGGAGGGCTGGGTGGCCCCACATGCAAGCTGGGAGACCTTAAAGAAGATGGCTGGGAATGGAGACAGTTTGGAAGAATGAGCAGGACTGTCACTCAAGGATCTCTGTCCAAAGTTTCCACCCAAACTCAGCCACGAGTCAGAGGAGGCAGGAGAGCCTGGTGGTTAAGAGAGCGAAGGCTGGAGAACCAGGCAGCCTGGCTTCCCAGCTCTGCCACCTGCTGCCAGGTCTCCTTGGCACGTACTTAACCTCTGAGTCTCAGATTCTTCATCTGAAAAGTGAGGCTCATAATCATTTCCATCCTGAAGGGCTGTTCTGAGCATCTGATAAGATTACGTCTCTCAAGGTGTAGCAAAGGGCTGCTGAGGAAAGTGCTCTGCAAAGGGCACTGTTCCAGCTCGGTACCTTCCTGGCCCCAGGCCCACAGAGGGTCTGCTGGCAGCACAGCACAGCCGCCACAGCAGCAGCAAGAGATGGGGAGAGCCAGGCCCCTCAGGGGCGGAGCTCGGCACCCTGTCCCCGTCATCATCACTGGTTGCAGGCCGAGCCTGGCTGGCAGGACTCTCCAGAGGCACTGAGGAAGGTCGAAGGAGGCAGAGCCCTCTGGGGACCCCCCTGAATCTGCCTCTTGTCACCTGAAAATCAGGGATAATAGTCACCCCCTTCCTTACAGGGTACCTGAGTACAGGTCACAAGAGTTGTGGGTGTGGCTGGCTTTGGAAAAGCTGAAAAGAGCCTGTGGAGGTAGGGTCCTTGAAACTCATAGCAGCAGGGTCCCTGAGGCAGGCATGGGGGGTAGGGGAGAGGGCAGGGAGACCAGAGACCCCCTAAGCAGGTCCCTGAGGCTCCCTCTCCAGGGGATGTCCTGAAAGTCTCCCCAACGCTTCCCCTAAAAATCGAACCAGCTGGCTGAGCACAGTGAAGGTGGGGGACACAGAAGGCACGCTTGGAGGGCCACTCTCCCTGCCTCTTCCCCCGCCCCACGCTGGGAACAGTTTGTCACCTCAGGCCTCTGGGAGCCAGGAGATATACTGAGTGGATGGAAGAGCTGAGCATGCTCAGAAGAGGCTGCCCTTTAGAGGACACTGCAGAGAAAAGATGAGGACAAGGCCGGCTGCAAGCCCTGGTCCCGGTGCCAGGAAGGCCCAGAACTCAAGGAACAACGAAGGGAGGCCAGGCCTCTCCTGGGGGAGAACAGGGGCCACAGAGCCACAGGGCTCGTCAAGACCATGCCGACCAACCTCTCCATTGCACAGATGCAGAGAATGAAGCCCAGAGAGGGGCAGGGACTTGGGTGGAGTCACGCAGCAAGTTGTAGAAGAGCCAGAACACACACCCAGGACAGTTTACCCCAAAGCCAGTCCTTGCTAGGTCCACGGTGCCATCACACCACTTTTTTTTTTTTTTTTTTAGCTACCTTTTATTGAGCATTTCACACTGATGCTTGGTATACCTACCTGTGTGATTCTCCTAACCACCCTGGGACATGGGCATCACCACCTTCCTTCTACAATGGAGGAAACTGAGACACACAGCCTGGTCTCTCTGACTTCACTGCCCTGGCCCCAACCACGCTGCCCCCAGCTCTGAGCCCTGCCTTTCAGTCCTGCTGCCGGGCCAAATGGGGAGTGCTGGGGGCAGGGACCCTTGCTGTGTGACCCCTGATGAGCCACTCACCCACTCAATTTCTGGGACCCTCTCAGGCCCCCAGCAGCCCAGTATGCTGGGGTTCTGTGTGTGCTCTGCACTGGTACCCCAGTGAAGAAGATCGGAACTCCTCTAGCAGCACCTCTCAAGTCTAGGTCTGGCCCGGGGACCCCTGCTTAGTGACTGTCTACACTGCCTTGGGGGACACTATGCAGCCCTCCCACCACACACTGCTACAGGGAAGGAGAATTAGCACCAAGCCCCAGGCTTTCTCAATGAGACAGACACTATTATTTCCATTTCCAGAAGAGAAACAGGCTCAGAGCTTAAAAAGCTTGCCCAGGGGTCGCACAGCCAGTAAGCAACAAAACTCGTATTTGATCCCAGGACTGCCTGAGCCCAGAGCCCAAGCTCTGCCCTCATGCCAGGCCGATTGATAGGGAACGGCCTGGTAACTGCTTCGTGCAGAAGCTCCCATCCTCAGGGTGCAGGCCCTGGAGTCCAGCTCAGATGTGGCTGTGGAGTGACAGCCTGGCTGGGGGCCAAGTGCCCATCAGTGGTGAGCAGGGCTTGGAGGTGCAGGGTCCCAGGCAGGCTAAGGTTGCCTACCAGCCTGCTTGCCAGCCAGCCCACACCATAAAAGTAACTGTGCCATGCCCAGGGAGGAGATAAGGAAGCCTTTGTCAGTGCCAGCTTTCTCCTGGCCCTGTGCTGGCTGCTGGGCTGGGCAGGGCACATCATGTGATCCTGCACATGGCCCAGAGGGGCGGGGTGCACAGGCTGCCCTGCAGCAAGGGAGATGCCGGTGGCAGCCGGAACTGGGCAAGGAACTGGGCAGGACACAGAGGGCCCGGAACTCAAGCCAGAGTCCTGGATTCTAATCAGCTCCATTTCCCAGCCTCCTTGTGAGATGGGGATGTTAATACAAATGATAGCCAGCACTTATCAAGGGCTTCTTCCCCCTCCTAAGTGCCCATTGAGGGAGGTAATATCATACCCATATCACAGATGAGGAAACTGAGGCTCAGAGAGGCTAGTTACTTGCCCAAGGCTGGCAAGTGGCAGGGCCAAGCAGGATTCAAGCCCAGGAGGCTGACTCTAGACCTATAGGTATTTATCCTCCAGGCCATTTCTCTACTGGGTTCCTGTCTGAACCACAGAACAGAGAAAATGATCTGGATAACTATTTTCTCAGTTCTCCCAAGGATGGACCTCACTGGAACTGTCTTGGAACGTCCAAAGAAGACTGGGCCTCAGCATGGTAACGACTATCGTCGTTGCTATCACTGGAATGCAAAGAGCGTCATTCCTGGAGGCGTGTCCTCCTGCTGCCCTAACTCTTCCAGTCCCTGAGACCCTGGGCCTTGGGTTTCCTCACCTGTATAAGAAAGGGAAGGGACCAGGTAACCACAAATGGCTCCTCCACTCTGGCTTCCAGGATTCAAGGTCGCCTGATCCACTTTCTTCTGTATGCGACCTGGGTAAATTAGTTAACCTCTCTAGATCTCGGGGTCCTCGTTTGTAAAATGGGGATACCTCCCCCCACCTCACCAGGTCAGGTCAGGACCACCGGGGTGATGAAGGCAGAGGGCCCAGCCTGGTGCCTGTACAAGGCAAGTGCCCGAGGATGAGGTAGCTCTGCCTTCTAATCTTTGTGCTGGACTTTTCGTGACGTCACCATTCACTGCCACTAGAAAGTGTGTCCTGCTGCACCCTCTCCCTGAAAGCAGATATCAGGGCTTAGAGCCCCTCCCCACCCCCCAAACCCCCCACACCCCACCTGGGCTAATAAGGCACCTGCTGCCAGACAGGCCCTGCCCAGCTCCCTGATATCACTGCCACGGGAGCTTTCATAATGAGCTACAGTTCCAAGGGGCCATTTCTGCCACTGCGTACCTGGTATTGCAGGTGGTAGGTAAACACTGGGGAGAGTGGGGCTCACCTGAGCCGGAACATACAAATCTTATCGTGCCAAATCCTTCTTGGAGAGGGAAGGGTGAGTGAGGCAAAGGCCCCAGCCCATGCCAGCCAGATTCTTGACCTCAGCCTGGTTCCTAACCACGCAGCCCAGTGGGGTCCCCTTTCCAGCCTCTGGAATTCTGTAGACTAGAAGTCTAAGAGACCAGTGAAATCTAAGCCTTTGTCTTCCTAAGAAGACAGGGATCAGGGGACCAAGCCTAAGTTCTTCGCGGGGGTGGGGTGGGGGTGGGGGTGCCCAGTGGGGTGAGGAACTGCCTGAAGCCCAGCTTTGGGGGTACAATTGGGGCAGGGAGGGCACCTTGGCCTAGACTGGGGCGGCATCTCCTCCCATCCCAGCCCCTACTGCCCTTCCCACCTTCCTGCTTCCAGGCTCTCCTAGACCAGACAACAGTGGGCACGGCTCACTGCCTGGCAGTTGTAGTCACCCACTGGTCTCGGCCAGGGACTAGTGGGGGAAATTGGAGGCTTTGAAATTGTCTAAAGTGTCCTATAAATAGGAAGTTGGTTGATCAGAGCTAAGGTTGGACAAAGAGAGTGGGAGCCCTCAGGGGAAGTTGGGAAGTGGCAGTGCAGACTCCCGGGAGTCAGAAAGCCTTGGTTAAGTTCTGGCTCCATGGTCTTCTCTGGCTGCAGTTTCCCCAGGTGTAAGATGCGGGCCGGTCTCCTCTAGCTCTGAGAGCCTACAAATTTACATAATAAATAGCGCGCGGGCGTGCGCGCACACACACACACGCAGAGCACTTTCCATTTTGCTTTGTACTTTCCTGCATATTTTCTCATTTAAACCCCATGACATCCCTCTAAGGTGGGTATGGGTTCTCCTATACTAAAGTTGAGAAAACCAAAGCTCCAAGCACTTAAGGCCAAGAACACACCCAGCCTGGGAGTCTGAGCCAGGACTCACACTCAGGGCTTCGGAAGCCAATCCTGGGTTCTACATGGAGAAACCCCAGAGAGCGGCCCCACCAGTGGGCTCACTCCAGCTGGTCCCTCTCGAAGCTGCTCCCTCAGTGCAGATATGGGGATTCTTTTAAAAGATTATATTTAATGCAAAAAGTTGCAAAGAGTTTGAACAGCATGATTGTTTTTATAAAACTACTTTTATTTTTTAAAAGATTCACACAAATGTAGAGAAAAGTCCAGGAAGACACAATGAACTGTTAAGAGCACCCGGCTCTAAGGAGCAGAGGGGTGAGAGGGATATAACTTGTGTAGTTTTCTGTACGTGTTTATGCAGTGTTTGAATTTCTTTTTTCCTTCTTCCCTTTTTTGAACCAAAAAAAAAAAAAAAAATCCAGGGGGAAGTTTTCTGAGCACCTGCTCTGAGTCAAAACTTGGCATTAGACACTTTACTGTAAAAGGTTATTCACTGAATTGTCACGGAAAGCCTACAGAGCACAAGAATGATCACAGCAACGTTATTTATAATTGTCAAAAACAGGAACCAACTCAAATGTCCATCAGCAGGAGAATCAACCAACTGTGATGAATGCATACATAGCAATACCACAAAGCAATGAAAGAGAACAAACCTCTGGAATGTGCAACATGAGAGAGAAATTTATCTCATGAGAGAGAAATCTCTCAGATATGTTGAGTGAAAGAAGTCAGACACAAAAGATTCCATTTATGTCAAGTTCACGGAAGGTAAAATCATCAATGATACAGAAGTCAGAATAGGGGCTACCTGGGTGGAGAGGGGTCTCGGAGAGGAGAGGGGTACCTACAGACTAAAAAGGACACAAGAGGTCCTTGGGGGGGGGTGCCTTGATCTGGGTGGCTGTTGACATGGATGTAAACATTTATAAATAATCAAGTGCACACTTAAGATCAGGACACATGTGCAAGTTATTCCTCAATGACATAAAGGGAGGGAGGGCATTTAAAGAAACGAATCTCCCAGGGCAGGTAACCAGCCTCAGGTGACAGGGCCAGGAAGGCGAGGTGCTGGGAGTCAAAGGCAGGCTTGCTGGATTCTGGTGATCTTCAGCACAGGCTATGCCGACCCCTGGCCTTCCTTCCCAAAGGATGCCTTGACTCTCCGCCTATGGAGCCATCTGGGCTCCAAGGGTGCAGATGTGGGGAGCCACTGGCTCCTCACTGGCTGCTGTGGTCTAGCCGCTGCTCACTCTCAGGGAGCCTGGCTCACCAGAAGCCACAGCGCACCCAGAGTGGCTATTTAACGGGGCGAGGCAGACAGGTGTGGAGGCCACAATTAAAGCTTTGGGCCTGCTGGGAGCTGGGCCAGGAGAGGGTGCCCAATGCAAACCCACCACCTGGACAGGCTGGCCCACAGTGCCCATCAATCACAGTGTTTTGGGGGTGGAAGGGCTGGCTCCTCGGGGCCCAGGGATAAGCCTGGCAGCAGCGCTGGGCCTGGGGCTTGGCTCGATGCCGGCCTGGTGCCCTGGCCACTGGGGCCCACTGCCTCACACTTTCCTGCTAGGCGTCTGGCCGCTGTTGACCCAGAAAGGCCAGACCTACCAGTCAGCCTTACTCCCTCCCCACTGGGGAACCACAGTCAGAGGAGCTTTGAGGGGCTCAGCTCCCCCAGAGCCACCCACACCCTGCCTTAAATTTCCAGCCCTGCCCAGGCTTCCCTCCCTTCATGCTCCACAGGGAGCCACCCCCTGCTGCTTGGCATGGACCCTCTTCTCCAGCTACATCCTTTCCTCCCTCCCCCCAACTCCTACACAATCCTGGTCCCAAACCTTTTCCTGCCGTTTCCCATCTGATCAGTTTCTTAGGAAGCTTAATTATCCATGGAGGGTGGAGGTGGAAAATTCCCAGGAACAAGAACACTAGGAAAAAAAACTTCTCTAGTCCCTTCTACACCTGCCAGCAGAACCTGCCTCCTAAACTGGCCAGTCATAGTCATGCCTCTCCCCAAAACCTCCACAGCCCCCGCTGCCCAAAGCAAAGAGCCTGTGCTCCTCTGCACTGAAGCGGAGGCCTCCTTAAGCTGTCCCACCTGGGTTTCGGCTCTGTCGTCACTACATTCTACGGGGCAGCACCAGAACCGGGACCCGGCTGCTGCCAGGCCAAACGCCCCTCACCTCCTGTGTCACTGTGGCCTGCCCTGTATTTTAGCTGATGGCAAGCCTATCTCCCACACAAAACTGTCAGAGCCTTGGAGGTGGGAACACCTCCTACCCAGCTGGGTCTCACGTGTAGAGGTGCTCAGGGACAGGCGGGGAAGCCACTCCAGCTCTGCAGAAGGAACAATGTGGGAAAGAAGGATCACGTACATCCTCCCAGAGGAGCCCAGAACTAGGAGTCAGGAGACCTGAGCTCAGCCCAAGCTTTGCCACCTCCTGCTGTGGCCATTGGGCAAGTCATTTCCTCTCTGGGCTTCTGCTTCCTCTTCTGTAAGATGAGGGGGCTGGGCTGGACTCCATCATTGTTCACCAAACTTGCCCAAGCCCAGTCTGCTGGGCGCCCTCCTTAGCATTCTCACTGCACCTTCTCAACCACGCTGCAGGGGAAGGGCCAGGAGTCAAGTCCACGGTTTTAGATTCCGAAACTCCTAATCTTTCCAGCTTGCCCTGAACTCTTCACTCTGTCTCCAGGATCTGCTTCTTGGCCTGCCTTTCCCGGGTCTGGTGACAGCAACGCAGGCCACCACCAAGAGGGCTTAGCCGGGAACAGACTTGTCCGGGCTGGGCACGCCATGGTGCCATGCTCCCCACATGATGGGTCTGGTGACTGCCTGGCTGCAGGCACTGAGGCTGGGGTGGGGAGGGCAGATGGAAGGAAGGAGTCCAGCAGAACCAGGAGCCCCACCCAGCTCCTCCTGCATGGCTCCCTATTTGCTCCTCCCTCACAGCGGCTCTCCGAGGCCAGAGCTTCTGCCCCCTTCTGGCCTGGCCAGAGGGGTGCCTGCTTGGAAGCTTGGCTCTCATTGCTCTCAGAGACCCAGGCTGAGTGGCTGGTGGCCAGGGACCTGCTTTGCTTGGTCCACTCTGCGATCAGGTCAGGGCGAGAGCGGAATCTCCAGCTCTGACTCTCCCACGGCTCTGCACATTCTCCAGGCCAGACCAGGCCACCCTCTACTCAGAACCCTTCAGTGGTAGCACTCTGCACCCAGGGCAAACTCCATGCCATTGTGAGCTGGCCCTACCTTCCACCATGCTGTCGTCCCACTTCAGAGTCCTCAAACAAGCGCTCCTTAGGTCCCCTAGTCTCTGAAAGGCTGGCTCCTTCTTGTCGTCCAGTCTCAGCTCAGGTGTCCTCTCCTAAGAGAGGCCCTTGCTGACCACCCAAGACAGCCCCGTCTCTCTCCTTGCTGCCTGGCATTATGCGTCCACTGGGCAATGCCCCCCACTGGCGTGTGATGCCCGCTCTCAGGGACGCCTCTGTCTTGTTTATGGCTTTGTCCTTGGCACCCAGAATAGTGTCCAGCATGGGGGTGGGAGTGGGCTGTGAATGCCACATGTCAGACTGGGCGGTCGGGGAGGCCTCCCTGAAGAGAAGACATTTGATCCAAGGCCTGAGTGGGGAGAGTGGCAGGCCTGTGAGGGTCCACAGGCTTTCCCAGCTGGGGGAAAGCAAGCGCTGCGGATCTCTGGAGGAGCCTGGCGAGGATGGTGTTAGAGGAGCACAGGGAAGCTGGCGTGACTGGAGCACGAGAAGGAGCAGCAGGTCACGAAGTCCAGAGAGGTGTAGCCCAAACCCCTCTTGGACTTTATCCAAGATCATCAGGAAGCAACTGAAAAGTTTTAAGCAGGGAAACAATGTGCTGTGGTTTAAATTTTTAAAAGACCCCTGTGGCTGCTCTGTGGAGGACGATTTCAGGGAGCTGGGAGTGGTTCCGGAAGGCCACTGGAGACACCCGGGTCACGAGGCTAGTGGCTTGGACAAGGAGAAGTGGAAATGGAGAGACGTAGACAAAGTATTCAATACTTGCCGTGCTTTCCACCAGCCTGAGAACCCTGCCAAGTCTGGACCCCTCTGGCTGGAGTTCTAGATGCTCAGGAAACTAGCCCTCGAACCCCTATCCAGTCTTTTCTCTCACTGAGCCCCAGCCCAGATGTCCCGCTGCAGCTGGCTGGGCCTCCTTCCAGATGCTGCCCCACACCTGCTGCACCGGTCCTCTTATGGGGGGCTCTCAGGGAGGCGCCTGCACCAAGACCTCTGCCCACTCACCCCTACCACATTTTGCCCTTCCCTGAAGTCCTTCCATGCTGAGAGACAGTAGCGCAGTAAACGAGCACGTAATTGTTGCCTGTTTTACTTTCCTGAGGTGAACTGTAAGCTGGAAAAAGGCAGATACCATGACTCACCCCATTTGGGGCTGTCATGAGAATCAGACAGTGATGCGCCGAGGCCACCCGCCTTCTCTGGAGGCCAGGCAGGTGGGTGAGGTGTGTGTAGAGGGTGGAGACAGGCATGATGGGTTTCAGAACCCACAGTCAGTGGTTCTGCATTTTCTGTGGCTTTGCATTATTCACCTCTTTGTGCCTTTCTCTGGTTCTCCACTCCAGGTGAGCTGAGCAAACTTCTGCTTTACCTTCAGCACCCAGCTCAAATAGCACCTTCTCCTGCAGCTCTCCCAGCCCCACCCCCACAGCTCCATGGGCACCTCCTGTGGCACTTCACAGTACATCACAAGTGCCAGCTTACATGTCTCCCTCCCACCCGATGGCAGACGGTGAGGCTGGGATTCTATTTATTCACCTTTCCATCTTTCGGCACAGCATTTATCAGGCACAAATCAAAGTTGGCTGAGGGTGTGTCTCCCCCTCTCCCAACTGAAAACCAAACCTAGACGCTCTCGTTTCCACCCCTTCCCCCAGGGCTCGACTCCACCCTCATCTCCCCAACGAAGCCTTCCCCAGTGGCAGCAGACCGTAAAGGGCTTTCTGTAACACAGCAGGGATGGTGGCTACCCCTGCGACTGAGTGCTCTCGGGGCTTTACAGGCATTATTTGATTGGGGAAACTGAGGCTCAAACAAGGTGATGCAGCTAGGAAGTGGCAGAACCTTCTGCCCTTAACATTGGCACAGCACACCTGATGCCTTATTGTGATTGGGCCTATTTTAAAGCCATCATCTGTGATGCAAAATTTAGTGCTTTTATAGCTACACATCAAGTTGTTATACAAAGCTGTGCTTTGCTCATTAAATTTTTCAGGCAGTAAGTCTTGCAACTCCAGCTAGATCGTGAAACGACTTCATGTAGGAGAAAAAGTACAGGACTTAGAATGAGAAGTTCTGGGTAGTTGATTCAGCTGTGCCACATATGGGCCATATACTCTAGACAAGTCACCTAACTTCTCTGGGCCTCAGTTTCCTCATTTGTTAAAAAAAGAAAAAAAGGAATAACAATACTATTCAGTCATAAAAGTTCTGATAATGCTACAACACGGATGAGCCTAGAAGACATTATGCTAAGCAAAATAAGCCCCAGACACAAAAGTACAAATATTGCATGATTCCACTTATTTTTGAAATATCTAGGATAAGCAAAATTTGTAGAGAAAGAAAGTAGATTACAGGCTTACTAGAGGCTGCGAGGTGGGAGTCAGGGTGGGGAATGGGAGTTATAGCTTAAAGGCTAAAGAGTTTCTGTTTTGAATGATAAAGAAGTTTTAGTAATAGAAGGTGATGATGGTAGCACAACATTGTAAAATAATTAATGCCACAGAATTGTACACTTAAAAATGGTTAAAATGGCAAAATTTATGATACACATATATGTGTGTGTGCGTGTGTGTTAACACACACACACATAAAACCAGAAAAGAATAAAAAAGGGAATAACAGCATCTCCTCCAAAAAGGTTTCCCCATGGCATGCTGGAAAGTGCTCTACCCACCTTAGGGATGCACTCACCAAAAAGATAAATATTATTTATCTATAGCCACCTCAACCCAGTGCCTAATTAACACAGTACTGGACACAGCACAGGATGTCAACACCCAGTTGCTGGGAGATTCAGAGAGAACAAGCCAGCGTTTCTCCTCCTGCCCTTAGAGGAGAGCGGCACCTCCTGAGCACTCCCATTTCAAATGTGTTCCATATATGCCATACTCTATGCTACACACCCAAAACGCGTGTTCTCCCAGGATGCTCCTGACCCCATGTACTGGATGAGCACGTTGAGACTCAGAGGCTAAGTGATCTGCCCAAAGTTGCGGAGCTGAGATTTGAACCCAGGTCTGTCGGGCTGCAAAGCCTGTGTTTCCAACCACCACGCTTGTGAGCATGTTTCCAAAGGCAACTGCTCTTGGTGGCCCTGAAAGCAGGTGCTCCAGAAGCAGGACACTCTTCTGCAACCCTAAGGCCATCCCCCAAGTAGAAAGCTTCTGGTTGTGCCCATGGAAACCTGTGTCTGTACCTTCATTCAAGCAGGTACATCTAGATCCTACCTTTCTTCTAAATCCTACCTATCCTTCAAGGCAGAGCTCCACAGACACCTCCACTAGTCCTCTCCTGATCCTCCTAGTTGGGAAGGCCTCTCTCCCTTCTCTAATCTCTCAGAGAATTCCACTTGCACCTCGAATAACACCCACTTCCTAGTGCCTAACTGCTCTGCGTCTGTACCTCATTTCTCAGTGCAGTCTCTGAGCTCAAGACAAGCAGCTCTCATGGCTCCATGTACCTTCCACCAGCCAGGCAGGCCGGGCTCAGTCAGGGACGGGTGGGGTGCCTGCTCCCCATCCCCACGCCGGCTGTAACCCGTGTCAGGCCAGGTGAGCCGGCCCTGCCTCCCACTGGCGTCCTGCCCAGCTGCTACAGCATCCAGATTCCTGTGGGCCCTGGCCCAGAACCCAGGAGATAGGATCTCCTTCCCTGGTTTGACGGTGAAGATGCTATAAAAAGCACAGTACCCGGGCTCAGCATTGGCTGGTGATGGACTACAAAGGCCTGAGGAATGTGAGAGATGAGGGCGAAGGCTCAGGGCAGGCTCACGGCCCCGAGCCCTGTGCTTGGTCTCCCGCAAGGGCCAGTGTGGCCAAGGCCCAAAGGTGTCCCTGCCAGGAACAGCTCCCGGATAGATATCCCAGCAGGCAGCTGCCTTTCCTTAGGTTTAAAGGGCCCGCTGGAAAAAGCGAGATTTGACAATGCTTACAAACCAACATCCAGGCCAGAGACCACAGACCCTGCTCCCGCTTGGTCCAGGCTCCTCCTGTCTAGAGACACCTGCGTCAGTTAACAGAGCAGGACAGGGCCGGGCGAGTCCCCTGGTCTCTCTGTGCCTCAATGGAAAATGAGGGGACTGGTTCAAACCATCTCCATTGCACCTTTGGGCTGGAGGGCACAGGCTCTGATGAGGTTCTTTCCACCTCTAACGTTCTAGAGTTAGAATCATGTCCTACACGTTCACTCCCAGGGGCAGGGGCAGAGCAGGAGAACGTGGCCCCTCGGCCCGGGAAGCAGCAGAGGCCAACGTGGACTCCCAGCACTGTGCTGGCGACGCCTGTGCACCTTCCTGCAGAGGCTCTCCCTGTGTTTGCTGCCTCAGAGTGTGTTTGCCTCCCCTAATGGCGCCTCAGAGGTGCGTCTGGGCCCTGGCCACTTTGGGAAAAAGAGCAGGAGGCCTGAGTCACCTCCTGGGCTGTGAGCTGGGCTCGCCATGGAAACACGGCAGACCCCGGGGGCAGAGGAACCCAGTACCTTCCCTGCCTGCATGGTGCAGACAAAACCTTTGACTCCCAATCCAAAAAAGCCTTTCTCTATTTTAAGGCACCGTTTTCCCTTCTCTTCCCCCAGGACACATCTTACTCATTTGGCCTGGGCTCATCCCCCCTTGCCTAGGTCTTCCGCAGCCCCTCAGCAAACCCCATCCTCCCAGGCAAAAGGGCCACTTCATCCAAGGATTCCTCCCAAACCAGTTAGTCCTTCATGGAGGGTCCCTTACTCCAATTCCCACAGGACAAAAGGCAGAAACTAACTTTTGAGGTTCAAAGTCCTCTTTCATAATCCATGGCTACTACAAGCCTCCTCCCCCTTATAAAAGCAAACATATATAAATGTCTGCAGACTATGTGGGGGGGTCCACAGTCCCCTGAACGCCATCATAGACTCGGGAAGAGTCTCTACCCTAGGATCATAGAAACCTAGATCCTTGACGAACAGCAGGTCGCCCGGTCCACGATTCCACTCAAGCCAGAATCCCTCTGTCCATGTGCCCCACAAAGACACGTTTAAATCCCAACCCCGACCCGACCCTGTGAATGTGAACTCACTCGTAAGTGGTATCTTTGAAAATCCTACTAAAATGTGGCCAAACTGAATCAGGATAGGCCTTAATCCAACATGACTAAAGTCCTTAAAAGCAAAGGAAATTTGGACATAGTAGGAGTGAAGAGGAGAGAGAAGGAGACAGATCTCCATGTGACACAGGACTGCTGGTAAGCACCACCAGAACCCTACCACCTTTGGAGAAAGATACCTTGATTTTTGGCTTCTAGCCTCAAAACAGTGAGACAGTCAATCCCTGTTGTTTAAGCCAACCAGCATGTGCTATTTGTTACAGCAGCCCTGGAAAACTAAAACACCCTCCTTACAGCAACATCTCCTGATGTTCCTCTTCTCCACCTCTCAAAACCACCTCCTACAGGAAGCCTTCCCTCATCTCCTCTTCTCTGATACCCCACAGCATTCCTGCCTGAGCCACACAATTTCTCACCTGCGCTTCTCCCCTTGAATGTCATCTCACTTTCCCAGCAAGACGCATGCCCTTTGTGGAGCCAGTTCTTCAACTCCTTAACCTGAGCTAGGGAAGACTACGAGCCTATACTAGAGAATCTGTGCTTTGAGGCCAGGGCTTGATGACAGCACTGGCCCACCCCCAAAGAACGGGGCTGTGGAGTGCCCCTTCCAAGGGCTGCAAAGTCTGCCCAGGCCACAACAGGGGCTTCCCTGGGATGGCTGCCTTTCCCACCAGAAAGACCCAGACAGCCTTTCAACAACGAGATCGACAGGTGGGGAACAGACAGGGAGGCAAAATGACTTACCACAGGTCAACATGCAAGAAAGAGGCAGAACCAGGACTGGTCCCCGCCTAGAGCCCTTTCCCTTTAAGAAATGGCTTTATTAAAACTAAATCTTCCCTCGCATGCACTCATACACCCGTATGTGCAAAAGGAGTTTCTGAAAAGATGCACAAGAAAGTTGACAGTGGTATCCTGTGAGAAGGGCAACGGTGGGGCAGACCGAGAAGGAGGAGGGCACTTTTACTCTTCACCTTAATATCCATTCGGCACTGCTGGGCTTTATTTTTGTTTTGCTTTTTTACCATGAACATGTTGTATTTATTTGTATTATAAAAATAAATCTGCTGCAGAAAAAGGAGATTCTAGCCCATGCCCACCCCTGGCACACACATGAAAACAAAGAGAAGACATAAGTAAACCTGTACAGGTATGACTATAATGTAACAAGCTTGCCTTCTTGCATGCTTTATGGCCACCAGTCTCATTCAGTCACAGACATAGGCTGTTTATGGCTTAAGGAATCTTCCCTGGAAAGGCTTAATTCAATTAGGGCCCTGGGCAACTCCCTGAGGAAGCTCTGGTACCTCTCTTTACTTATACACATCAAGGGCAAACCAAGCAGACCCATACCTTCCCAGAACCAGGGATGGAGGGACAGGGCCATGGCAGCACCACTTAAAGGTGGGTTGATTCCTAAAGCATCACTCTGTGAGTGTCACTTTTGAGGGCGTCACATGCAGGCTGCCACTGACCATCCTCGCCAACCTTTGCTCTCCCTCCTCCCTGAGGAGCCAAACTGGTTTCTTGTCTGCTCCAACTGCTCCACCCTATCTCTACACAGAAGTCAGCCACATGTTTATTCATTCACTCATCCCCCACATATTTATGGCTCCCTTTACCCTATGCCAGGCACAGAGGCCAGGAAAGTAAAGGCCCTGCCCTCACGAGACTTACATTTCCATGGAAATTGCACACTAAGAATATCTCCCTCCTTCCTGCCTCCTTATCTAACTCCTCTCCATCCCTCAAGCTCAAGTTACCTCCTCTGAGACACCTTCCCTAACCAGCCCAGCTCGCTCCCTCTGAACTCGACCTCTGCCAGGCATCCACCCAGCCACAACATGGACACTTTCTCCTGAGCAGACTGGAAGCTCTTTAAGAGCAGGGCCTGGGTTTCACTCTTCCTAGCTCTCCATGGGCCATGCACGCAATGCCTGCTGGCGATTTCAGCTGATCTGCCTCTTCAACCCTGACTCCAGCAGATGAATTTATTGGCTGCCCTCGGTCCTGGCTGGCCACCGCAAAGACGCAGGCTTCATGAGCTCCGCCTGGGATGCATCAAGCGCTATGCAAGTGTTAGCTACTTATTATTTCGGTGAGCATGTGGGCTCTGCCTTATACACGGCTGTGACGTCACCCCTCCACCCTCCGTGGCATGGTCTGAAATGGGCTCAGCACTGTGGAAGGGCCAGTCTGGGCTTAGGGGTAAATGTTCTGCATGGGATTGGGAAAGGGGCCTGGGAAGGAACAGAACTTCTCATTCCGAAGTCACAGCAGCTTAAGGACATACCTTTGCAGGAAACAGCTTGTTGGGATAATTTGGGGAACTCCAGATTCCCAACAAGTCAATATTAGAACTCAAGGCTCAGAACTGGCCCAAGAGACCCGAAAACTGGATTGGCATGTTGGATGAGCTTTAGGGGGAAGTCAGCATGATCCCAGGGAAGGGGGGGCAGCCCACCGATCCAGGACCAATCCAAAATTTAGTTCAGTTAAATTTAGATTAGCCCATAAGATTAAAAATATCCACATATCATCACGGGCTGCCTTAAAGTATCAGTTGATGTTTATCGGCATCTAAAGAGATGGTTTGGCCGGGTGCAGTGTGTGCAGACAACCTTGGGGAGACATGTCTGACTCAGACATTTGCAGGGGGAGTGAGTGCTGGAAAACGAGGCCCACACAGGCGATGGATGACTCAGGGATAACCCAGGCCCTCGGTTTGCTGAGCCAGCCTCCCTCCCCTCCTCTCCCCCTCAGATGGAAAGGGGGCAAGTGGGGGGTGGCTAGAGGGGGAGGGAAGGAGGCGGGCCAGCTAGCTGTGTACAGGCTGGCATTCCCAGAGGGAGCCTGAAGCCCCTTCAGCTCCAGTTCCCTGTCCCTCTGGTGTTTCGGAATGCAGTCTGGAAAGGGTTGTTTGCTTTACAGTGGGACCTGGAGTTGGGGTGGGTCACAGTTATTTCCCCAAACCCAAGAAGTTCAAAATAATTATGGGAAAAATAAAATTGCTGAACTGAAAGGAGCCTTGGAGTCAGGGCAGTGTGATGCAAAGAACATGGACTCCAAAGTCAGACAGATCTAGGCTTAAATCCCAGTATTTTCTAGCTGTGCAAGAAGTACCTGACAAGGCCTTTGGAATAGATGCTTAGTAAGTGGCAGCTAATATAATTAACTGCAGATTAGGAAGCAGGGGTTGTACCTTGTCTAAGACCACACAGTGAGGCAGAAAAGAGCTAAGACCAGATCCCAGGTCTCTTAAATTGCCCCCAGCCCCCTATCCTGAGTGTTTGCCATTGTAATTTGCTTCCTTGCCTCTTCTTTCTTCTCCCACAGGGCCTACAACACTCTGAGGGAAAGGCAAAGCCCTCCATTTCAGACTCCACAGACTCCAGGGCTGGGAGCAGCCCTCACACTCCTCCTTCAGGCAGATACAGGTGTGTTCCAGGAGTTGCTCAGTGCTCAGAGCTGAGGCAGCCAGGGCTGAGCCACCTGGGCCCCAGGCCCCAGACTGCCCCACTCCTTCAGGAATCCTTCCTGGCAACCCCCCAGATGGCCATCACGGACATACCTGCTTACTGTCCTCAGTGCACCTCTGGTTCTCTCGTTCCCCTTGAGCCTCACAATAACCCAGCTTAGGGCATGGCATTAGAAGTCCGGGGATTGTAGCCTTTGCCTCATAGTTGTTAAGTGACCTCAGGTCACAATCTGAGACTCAGTTTCCTGTGATGTAAAATGGGTATGTCAATACCACCTGCTATCCTAACCCAGAGAACCATAGAGAAGATCAAAACTAAATACCATACATGCAAGTACTTTGGAAACAACAAATTAAGGTACTAATGAGAATTACCACTAAACTCTGCTCACCTTGCAGAGCTAAAGAAACTTGTGCCACCTGCTTCCAACATAGCGGCTGCCTCTCTGGGGATCTTGCTGGCCCCAAGGATAACCCAAAGCAACCCAGCACCCTTCCTGCTCCAAAGCAGGCAATCACAGTCACAAGGCCAGCCACCTGGGCTTGCTAAAGAAAACCACCTCCAACTGACACTCCCCAGCCCGAGCAGCTTCTGACCATAAGGAGAAGCAGGCTCTGGTCAGACAGGCAGATAAACGGCAGGGCAGGGTCACTACCATGGAACTAGGGAGAGGAGCATTTTGACTGTGGGATGTGGGGACTCACAGTGACAGAGGATGGGCCCAAATCAGGCACAGAACACCTTCAGCTTTCCATGGACAGGAAGAAGGCTTCCATGATTGACATCAGTCCGGCCCCTAGAGGGAATCCTAAAATTCCAAGAGCAGGTGCAGCCAAACATGTCTGCTCTGTGCAAGCTGGGCACCTACCCAGTGCGGAGCCTTGTGCATCTGCTGAGGGGTACCCAAGAGGCAGGAGATGCAGCTGCACCCCTCTGGGAGGCTATGCCAAGACTCGAACAGAAAATAAATAGCAATTCAGAATCACAGAAGACAACCTCTCTGAGTTGTTTCCTCATCTGTGAGACAGAGATAGTCTTTATCTCATGGAATTTCAGTAGGGATTAAGTGAGATTACTTTTATAAAGTGCCTGACACTAATATCCACAGATATTCAATAAATGGTAATTAATTATTAAAATATACATACATCCAACAGAAGAAATGTCAAAGGGCAGGCTGGGCCAAATGCCAAAGTTGTGGAAAAACAGTAAGGGAAAAGGGTTCAGGGGAGAAAGTGAAAGCAGCTGCTGTGGGCTGGAGTGGGCTGTGAAGACTGCATAAAAGGGGAGGAATCCAAAGTGGGCCCTGGCTGCTCCAGTGAACTGGGAACCACATGAGTCTTCGAAGGTCGAGACAGCATCTTCACCTTACTGGGGAGGCGCTGGGTCCAGAGAAAAGAGGTGCCTTGTCCAAGGTCAATGGGTGCCAAGAGACAGTGCTAGGGGTCTCCTATGAAAGCTCTCCTTTATGCCAGGGCTGGATGGGACGGGCCTGGGTGGAAATGAGAGGCCAGGCATGCCTTGTCCATCACGGCATCTTGCAAGCAGTAGGTGCCTGGTTGAAGTAATTCCTGGCAATATGACCAACATTGGCCTTTTACGTACCCTGGCACTTCTGGAGACATGCCTACCTTAAGACTTCCTCCCAGTCCCCAGGTGACCTCCCTTCCCACTGTCCTGCAGTCACTCAGCTGTTTTCCCAAAGTGAAAAAGGTCACCTTTCTTTCTAGAGTCCCGTCTGGGCTCCCTGGGGCAGTTTCAAGGTGACCTTCAGGCTGTTCCTCTCTCTCCTGTCGAGAAGTGGGAGAGGCAAGTTCTGGTCTTAATTTTACAGGAAACCAGTTGCTGGGTCTGATATTCTAACATGTGAAGTGGGCAATAATGACCCCCTTTCCCCTTCTCATAGGAGAAAATGGCAGGGTACTCCTTGCAAAAACCAAAACCAAAATCGAAAAAAAAAAAAAAAAAAAAAAAAGCTGTAAGACATTAAGGAACAAAGGAAGCTTTTTTTGGTCTCTGGTTAGGAGAAGATGAACACCTGCTTTGTGGGCTCCCCGTCTCCGCCAGGAGTTCCGGGTCAGGAATATTGGAAAACAAATCCAGGGGATGCCAGCGGTGAGCTGGGTTACAATGAGGTTCTCCCTTGGAACAGGCACTGTACTGGGAGTCAGGTGAACTGGGAACAAAGCAGAATTCATGCGGGGTCCAAAATCACAGTGTGGCGCGAGATGGGGCACAGCCCTAACCTGAAGGCTCAGGTAAGTCTCACAGATCTCCCAACGTTCTGACCCCTCCCTCACGATGCTAGCCCACCCCTCCTCCCAAAAAAAGAAAAAGGCAAGAATCCCTGTCAGAGAAATACAAGCCCAGAGAAGGGAAGTGATTTGTCTAAGGTCTCCCTCTGAACTAGTGAGAAGAGAACCCAGAAGCATCTGCTCTAGAACCTTAGCTCTAACCCCACCCCGCCCCCACCTGTTCCTGACAAAGTATCTGCCTTGTATGGGTAATATTAGGTGCTTTTGGATAGAAAGAACTGCACACAGCCCTTCTTTATTCTTAAAGGAGGGTTACCTTGCCATCAATGACAGAATGAGGGCCCCAAAACAGCTCCTACCCACAACTGGGGCGTTGCGAGGATAGGCAAGACCTCCAAATTCCTAGGCTCCTGGGTATCTGACTGTGCAGAGGTAGCACGGCCTCAGCCCCCACCGCCCACCCCCAGAGGCAATTGGTGCCATCTCTCCACCACCACCACCACCTCCATCCCCACCCCCCAGACCAGTCCTGGAGGCAGCTTAAGTGAAAGAAAGAACTAACTCAGTGGGCTACACCCCCCACCCTGAAACCCTAAGGAAGGACTCCCAGGGGCAGCAGCCTGGGGTTAAAAGGTTTGTAACACTCCGGGTTCAGAGGAAACCTGTGCGAAGCTGAAGTAGGGATGCTTTTGTCTTAGGTGTCTAAAATGCTACAGGGGCACTGAGCATTTCCTGTATTTGAAGCACTGTACGAAGTCAGCTGTACATGCATCAATTTATGTCATCATCACATTAGCAACCCTGTAGCTAGATACTAATATTTCCCCCATTTTACATATGAGGAAACCGAGGCTCAGAGAGGTGAGATGGCAGTGATGGAACCCGTATCTAATCTCAATTCTACCCTGCAAAGGAGAAGGAAAAATAGGCTTTCACTTTTGCCATCTGAACAGGGACCGATGAGCTCTTCTGGCCACCCTTCACTCTCTTCCCCAGGATGGCCAGATGCTATTGCACTTCTGTTTTCAGAGGCAGAAAAATGCCTTTCCAAGCCACAGGCACAGACTTTTGGAACTGCAAAGGTCCTAAGAGATCGTATCGAACCTGTTCATTCTGCAATGGGAAAACTGAGGCCCAACGCTGAGTGACTTGCCAGGGTTACCCGAGCCAGTGGAACGGCAGAAACGCCAAACCAGCAAGGGCCACGAAGATCAACTGACAGGTGAAGAGCGTGACTGGCCCAAGGTCACGGTGAGGTGGCATGAGCAGCCAGCCTTCCAGATATCTAGACTACTACCCTTGCCACAGCTGCATCTCTGCCATCCAGCAGCCCAGGGTCCTGGGCTCAGCACTCTGGTGGTGAGGAAGCAGGCCAGGCCGATTCAGATTAGAGATATCATCAGGCTGCAGGACAACTCCTGAGTGGGGTCTTTGGGGTATGCCATCATCTCACCACCACATGCTGAGACCCGCAGTGTGTGTGCCAGGCTCCAATGCCCTTAACACAATGCCAGGTGTATGCTGGGAGGTGAGGGAATTGGAGAAAAGAGGACAGTTTATAGCCAGCACTTGTGAGATCTCTTCCTGGGCTCACACAGGCAAATGACACATCACAGTCACTCTTAAGTTCTTTACAACAAATTAAGACTCACAGTCTCAACTGGTATGGCCAAATTTAGAGATTCCTGACCACTTCACAGGTGGGAGAGACCAGTCGACAAAGGCCCCAGCTTGTTCAAGGTCATGTAATTGTGTCCGAAGCAGTACACATGGCTTCCTCTGCCCAGTCCTTGACCGTTCCAGGAAGCACGGCTGCCATCAGGGAGTAGGTACTGGTGGCCCAGCTCCGTGCTCAGCCCTGCCGCTGTGACTGGCTCAGCACCAAAGCCCCGCACCAGGAAGCCGGCACCTGGATCTGTCAAGAGTCAGCGAGAGCCCTGGGAACCAGAGCCCTCCCGCAGCACATCCCAGAGCCTGCCTAGCAGAGGCACTCAGCTCAGTTCCTGCATGTCCTTGGGAACGCTGCATGGCTGCCTGCCAAGAGTCATAAACACCCCAAACCCAACCTCAGGCAAAGAGGGGAGTGCAGAGTCCCAGGTCCCCGGGCCTTCCACAGCTAGCTGGGGGCCGAAAAAAGCAATAGCAACATTCAAAGCCACCCTGGACATCACATTCAGGGACCTCTGGGCTACAGGGTCAGCCCCATCAATTGCCCAACAGGACAGGATGCCTGGGTCTGGCAGAGAGACCACCCGTCTGGGAGGGAACAACTTTTCTGTTTCTTTCCCCCAACAAGAACATTTCAAAGTCTCTTTGGACCAGAACACCCTAGCCCCTCTACCTGTACCTTTCCTACTTAGATGGGCAGAAGGCCAATGTGGCTGGCGGGCTCAGATGGCACCCTGAGACACAGCCAGGTGCTAACCTGGAGGTGAGCTGGGTCCAGACCAAGCTGCAACCTCTTCCACTACCCCCCCCCCCCCAAAACAGGTCTCAGAAATTTCCAGGGCCCCTGTCCCATAAACTATATAAGGCATGGCATTCCTGGGCCGGAAACTGACTCAGGGACTCCTAAACCAGCCTGGACAGGCAAACCTGACAGATAACATTCTGGGGATAAAGTAGGTGAGAATCTGAGGATCCCTCACGTTCCACTCCACTCATAGTGTCCAGCACCCAGGTCTCCTCCTATATGGGCCACCCTACCACAAAGTGTCTAATTGCACCGGTTGGTGTTGACAAAGCAGAACGTGCCACTTGCTGGAAGGCACTCTTCTGTGTCTCACCCACAGCTGGGTTCCTGGCTCCCGAGGGGTCTGGCCCAGCCAGGGGAGACTTGTCAGGCCTGGAAGCCTTGCTGAAGGCACCTAGTATCAGAGGGTCCCATCGTCTCGTCCTGCCTGCTCTCGCCCCCACGATGCTGGCTCCACTCTTAGGAGGCCTCAGAACCCCAGAAGCCACAGAGTTCAAGTTTGAGAAGGACCAAGATGGCAGGATGAAGGCCACCTGTGCTCCAGGAATAGTCCAGACCCGTATTCCTGGGCAGCCCCAGAATGTAAGCCAGTCGGGTGGTGGCAGAGGTGGCGTCAGAGCCAACTGGACTTACCTATCTTCATGAGGCAGGCCAGCAGGATCCAGAGGGAGATCTCGAATGGTATGCGCACGTGTGGGTAGTCGATACCCAGGACTGGAAAGGCCTTTCGTGGCTTCATGCTGTGTTCAGTGATGGAATGGTTAACGGGGCGGCTCTCCGGGGTGACCTCCGGGGGGGCGGTGGTGACATCCCCAATCGAGCGCTCCCGGGGCGGCTCGGAGCCCCGGATGGTGCTGGCAGTAGGGCTGGGCTGCAGGCCGTGGCTCCTGAGAACGGGTAGCAGCCCCACCAAGGCCACCGCCACGAGCAACGAAGGGAAGATCCGTGGCGGAGAGAGGCCACTGAGGCCACACCACAGAGGCATCGTCCTGCTCCCTGGGCCCAGTGGGCCTCCACTCTTAGCAAAGGGAGAGTAAGACCTGGGACATGGGTACCAAGGGGACCACTGGCTGGAAGAGAGCCCGGAAGAGTCCCTAGTAAAAGTTCATGTTTTAGAGAGGTATTTTTGTGGAAGCAGTCCTCTGGAGTGGAAGGAGGATGGGGGGGTTGCAATAGGTGGGAACCCCAAGTTTTGAGATCAGGATCTGGAACTCCAAAGTGGAGAAGAGGGACAAGGACCCAGGAAGGACCGCAGGAGGAGACAAAAGGTCTGGAACCTCAGGCCTGGAAAAGGAGGGGGAGGGGAGGAGTCTGAGCCCCGGGGACCGGAGTGGGTGGACCCCAGGCAAGTGAAAGGAAGAAGGAAGGCTGCGACCTTTGGCTGAGGAAAGTGACTGAGGAGCTGGGACTCTAGGCTAAGCAAAAGGGTAGGGAGCCCAGGCTAAAGGAAGGGGACCAAGGAGGGTGGGACCCAGGCCAGGAAAGCGGAGAGAGGAGGCTGGTAGCCCGGGTAGTGCGAAGAAGAAGTGAAGCCGGAAAGCGGCCGGGAGCTTCCCCACCCAGAACCGGGCCGGGGTCGAGGCGCGTCGGGCTGAGATTCCGGGGAAACGGAGGGAGGCGGAAGGCGGAGGTAGGCAGCCCGGCGGAAGGGCGCCTCGGCGCGGGCTGGGGGCGGCTGGCGGTGGGCCGGCGACAATACGCCCCTCCTGGCGGCCCCGGCACGTCGCTGCGCTCCGCCCCGGCCCAGCGGCTGGTCTTCCGCGTCCAGGTCCAGTCCCAGTTCCAGCCCCCGCCGCAACCCAGCCCCAGTCCTGGCGGCAGCAGACTGATTCCGCGCTGAGCCCGGCGCTGCCTCTTATAGCCACCAGCGAGCTGCGGCGCCGAAGGCTAGAGAGACCTGTCAGCGCCCGCGCAGCACAGCGGCCCCTTTCGCCCAGGGGGAAGAGGAAGAAGAGTCAAGTGGCAAGAAAAGTAAAGGAACTTTCTATTTAAAAAGCGCTTTCAGTTGAAACCGACTGTGTTTTAAAACTTCAACTAACATATGAGACCAAGGGAAGAGATATCTATTTGGTACAGGATCTAAATTTTCTAAACGGTACAACTTTGTAGTCAATTTGTTCAAACACGATAATTGCACGGAACTTTGAATAGGAAGTGAGATACGGTAGGTTAGTATAGGCTGGAGTGAAATAGTGACACATCCCAGAGTAATTTAGGCAGATAATAAAAAATATATTTACAGCCTCCCCCTCCCCAGCCCCGAGGATCTGGGGGAAGGTGCGGATGTGTTGGACTTCCTCACCTGAACTGGTGTTGATGTTGTCACAAACATTGGGACTGGTGGTTTGATGTGCTGAGCCCTCGATCATGGGACGTGCCCTTATGAAGCTCGTTACTGCAAAGGAGAGGCTAAACTTGCATAAAATTGTGCCTAAGAGTCTCCCCCTGAGTACCCCTTTGTTGCTCAGATGTGGCCCTCTCTCTCTCTAACTGAGCCATCTTGACAGGTGAACTCGCTGCCCTTCCCCCTACATGGCACCCGACCCCCAGGGGTGTAAATCTCCCTTGAAATGCAGAATATGACTCCCGGGGATGAATGTGGACCTGGCATCATGGGACTGAAAGTATCTTATTGACCAAAAGGGGGATGCAAAATGAGACGAAATAGTTTCAGTGGCTGAGAGATTTCAAATGGAGTCGAGAGGTCACTGTGGTGGACATTCTTATGTACTATATAGATAACATCTCTTAGGTTTTAATGTATTGGAATAGCTAGAAGTAAATACCTGAAACTACCAAACTCCAACCCAGCAGCCTGGACTCCTGAAGACAATTATATAATAATGTAGATTACAAGGGGTGACAGTGTGATTGTGAAGTCCTTGTGGATCACACCCCCTTTATCTAGTGTATGGATGAGTAGAAAAATGGGGATAAAAACTAAAGGACAAATGGGGTGGGATGGGGGGATGATTTGGGTGTTCTTTTTTCACTTTCATTTTTTATTCTTGTTCTGGTTCTTTCTGATGTAAGGAAAATGTTCAGAGATAGATTGTGATGATGAACGCATAACTATGTTATCATACTGTGGACAATGGATTGTATACCATGGATGATTGTATGGTGTGTGAATGTATTTCAATAAAACTGAATTTAATTTAAAAAAAAAAAAAGCACTTTCACCTTCACGTCCGCAGTGTCATGAAGGCTTATCAATAATCCTGTGAAGGATATATTATTATCTTTTGTATTTGGTTACCATGTGTCCTTGAGCAAGTGTGTAAACTGTTCCACAGCTTTCTCATCTGTAAAGTGGAGATAGTGGAGGTAGGATACTGCGATGGCTAAGTGAGATAATTCACATAAAGTATCTAGAATGGAGCCTGGCACATCAAACCATTATTATGAGAAAACTGAGACAACGAGTGTTCCTTAGCTAGGATGTAAGTAGTGGAGTGAGATTGGTTGGAATTGGTAAGGTCTTGAGAGGTCATGGTGGTACTTGAAAATCAGTGGAGAGCTTTTTTAAAGTGCCATTGCTGGGGACCCACCTTTAGAGATTTGGATTAAGTTGCTTAAGGGGAGTGCTCAGGCATGGGCGTGTTTTCAAAAGCTTCTCGGCAATTCTAATGTACAGATTACACGTGAGAGATGTAAGAACTACTGAACTATTGAAATTACTGAAATGCAGAAGAGTAAATCGAGGCCAAGAAGTCAACGTGACTAGCTCAAAGTCACAAGTGATTTCACAAGGGCTTGGTTCAGTTTGACCAGCATTTACTGGGTATCTTGTGGTGAGGCCTTGTGCTAGGCCCTGCCAACACAGAGATGAATGACATGGTTTTTGCCCTCAGTTTACAAAGTGCCCAGTTTCCTAACTCCCCATTGGATATTCTTCCCAGTTCTCTAGACCGTCAGAAAGCAGAAGGCAAACTGTACTCTTAGGAGGTTGCTCCTACCATCTTCTGTGGTTCTGGATTTCAATCCTGGGCCTTTCCAGTCCTGTAAGGTGACAGGATACAGTGGAAAGAATATTGGATTCCGAGTTGGATTAAGCTGGGTTCAAATCATAAGTTACCGGCTGCCAACTGGATAATCTTGGACAAGTCATATCACCTCTTTGAGGCAATTTCCTCATCCTTAAAACAGGGATGACGATACCAACGGTATCTAAGTCAAATAGAATTCTAGTGACAACTAAGATAATGTGTATATGAAGGCACTCCATAAATCCAAAGTGCTAGGCACATCTAAGTTTCTGTTATCTTTAGATACTCATCTTACTAAGCACCTTCTTTGTGTCATTTTCCAAGTACTGGGCATACAGCTGTGAACAAGACATACAGGTCCCTGCTTTCATAGAACTGATGTTCCACTGGAGGAAGAGAGATAATAAATTAAAGAAATAGATAAGATAAATTAACATATTGATAAGCATTAAGAAGCAAATAAATAGGGTAATGCATACTTATTATACCAAAAGGCAGTGGTTAAAAGAATGTTCATAGCAGTGGTACTCATAATGGCCAAAACTGAAAATAACCCAAATACCCAACAACTATAGTAAATAAATTGAGGTGTATTCATCTAATGGAGTACTATACAGCCACAAAAAATGGATGTGCTATTGCTACACAACAACATGGATGACTCTCAGAAACATAAAGTTGAGTGAAAGACACTAAATGCAAAAGTCTACTGTGTGATTGCATGTATATAAAGTACAAAATTAGGGGAAATTATGATGTTAGATGTAAAGATAATGATTGCCTTTGGGGAGGGAGGAGGAAGCTAGCGATTGGGAAGTGGCACAAAGGAAGGGGACAGACAATGAAGGCTTCTGGGGTGTTGCTAATGTTCTACAAAGATTACAGAGATGTAGTTGTTTTGTGATAACTCTGAACGCCTGTGTGTGTACTTTTCTCTAGGTTTGCTACCCTGACACAAAAAGGGTATATTTAAATAATAGTTCATAAATAGAGTAATGTGATCGTGACTGAGGGTGGCAACATTGAACCGAGTTCTCCTGACACAGGCTCAGCTACCTGGAAGATGATGGAAGAGCCTGGAAGGGCCTTCAGAGAAGACCAGGGTCCCTGTGTCACCTGGGAACGGATGAAAGGAGATCAGCTATAATGCAAGTAACCAAAGAGGGGAATGGCATTTAGAGCAAGGACCAGAGTAATGACAATAAGGCCCTGCAATTGTTAAGCCTTTTAGAGTTTACAAACAAGTCCCCCAAGTATATCAATGATCCAAGTCCCAGAGCATAGTGAGTGCTCAATAAATAGTAACTATTATTCTCATTCCCATTTTACAGATGAAAAAACCACAGATCAGAGACATGAAGCAATTTGCCCAAGGTCACACAGCCCAAGGCAGCAGATCCAGGACTTAAGTCAGGTTTCTGATGTCTGAGTCCAATGTTCTTTCAAAACACCAACAAGCTTAGCACAGAAAAAGGAAGAGAGGGAAAGGGTGTGGCCAGGATACAGACTTTCCACAGGTGCCAAGGGGCAGAACTCCAAGACCCATAGTCCCTTCCAGTCTTGAAGACAGCGTTCACTGGTACTTACTGATCTGTGACTCACTGCTCCTCAATGAGTCTTTTTTGTGCCAGCCTGGAGGTAACAGATCCCATGAGAACCAGGAAATGTCTCCACAGCCTGGAGAAGGTTATGACAACCTGACAACACCAGGAAAGAGCCCTTGGGAGAAACCACCTAGGGCCACCTTTGGCCAAGGCCCAGCCCAGGGGACATCGTGTAGCATAATTGTTGTAAGTACAGGGGCTGCCTAACATGGAGAGCCAGACTGTCTGGATTCAAATCCCAATGCCACCACTTACTAGTTAACAAGCCCCTGGATAAATCAGTCAGTCTCCCTGTTCCTTGGTTTCTTCCTCTATAATGCGGGGGCAACAATAGTGCCAACCTCCAGGGGCTGTTAGAATGACATTAGGTAATGTACATAAAGCACCGTGAGCAGTACCCAGCAATCAGCATGCACATTTACCATCATCATCTTTATTCACATGCACCAAGGCCCTGAAAGGTAAACTTTGACCTTAGGACCTCGTGAGGTTACACATTGAGTCACAGGGACATGTTGGCAAGCTAGAAAGAAGAACCTCACATCTGTGAGACTGGTCCCATCGTCAAACTGCACCCCCTGTAGTGTGCTATGAATGAAAAATTGAAAATAAATTATATGACTGAGTATTTGTATGTGTTAAAAGCCTTATCTTCTTAAAGGTAATCAGTTAAAATATACTGCAATATTTTCACTCTGTTTTAGCAAGTCCTCATTTTTTTAACCATTCCAGGTCCATGCCACTCTTGACTGGGAGAGGCCATGTCTCTGCAGACCCTCCCCCCTGCAGATCTCAGACCACCTCAGGGTGCCCGGACCCTGGTGGCATCTCCAGGTGCTTAGCCATGTCTGTTCCCCCCTACCCCTCACTGAATCCTTTGACTGAAAGCGTTGGGAATTTTAGGGAATTGCTGTAGCTGTGACAAGGACAGATGCATGGCAGGTGACACACGGTGGAAGAGGATCCTCTTGGCCACTTCTTAGCTGGGCATCAAGGGTAAGTCACATCTTGTTTCTGCCCCTCAGATTGTTCATGTGTGTAAAAGGTGGGTGGTTTCATAATAGCTGTCTTGTGAGCCATTATTAAATGGCCAGTGTATGTCAAGCACGGTTCCTGGCACATAGTTGGCGCTCAGTAACTGAAGTTGTTTCCTTCTTTCCTTTGTCATAGTATCGTGGCGCACAAGGATATGGGCCCCTTCACTCACGCCACTCCAACCACACTGACTCCTTGCTGTTTCTCAAACCACTGCCAGGCGTGCATCTGCTTCTGGACCTTAGCACTTGCTGTTCCCACTGCCTGGAACACTATTCCCCAGATTCAGCTTAACTCGATCCCTTCTATCCATCAAGCTTTTCCACACATCTCCCTTCCCAACATGGCCTACTGTGTGGGCCTACTGTGTGAAATCCTATCTCATAGTGAAGCTTTCCCTGCCCAGCCATCACCACTACAACCCAGCTCCAGCCCCTTAGCCCATTCCCCTTTTTGCTTTTTCTACAGCACTTGCCCCCTCACATACTGTATAATTTACCTGTTTATTATATTTATTGTGTCTGCTGTGTCCCCTCTAGCACGTGAGTTCCAGGTGGTCAGGGGTCATGTCTGTCTTGTCCACTTCTCTAGCACCTAGAACAACGCCCAGTGCATAGCAGGCACTCAACAAATATTTATTGAAGGAATGAATAACAGGATGTATTATTTGCAGATGAGGAAGCCCAGGTGCCAAGAGGAGAGTTGCCTGTCTGAGGCCACATAGCTGGGAAAAAGAGGAGCCAGGTTTGAAACCAGATCTGTCTGACCCTGAAGTCCAAACTTTCCCCACTTTCCCGGGCTGACAGCCACCAAGGAAAGCACGTGCACCTGGACGACTAGAAGAGAGTTTGGAGGATGGTGAGGAGTTACAATTTCGGGTTCAGTGAGTTGCTTTTAAGTTCATAATTCACCCAATAAACATTTAGTGCACACCTATTATGTGCAAGTCTGTGTGCTTCCTGGAGTGAGAATCAGTGCTGAATCTGATAAACGCCCATCAGCAAACTTGATTCTCGTATTCAATTTGCCCTACTGGATGTCCCACAGGCACCTCCATTTTCACAGGTGCAAAACTCAGCTCACTATCTTCTCCTAAACTTGCTCTCCTGGGGGAGGGAGGTGCCCATTTTCAAATGCAGATTTCTTGGCCCAGGTGGAGAGGTTAGCGTTTAGTAGGCCTAATGGGAAAGGCCCAGAAATTTGCATTTTTATTGGGTGCCACTGGCTTTGGAAGGTGCTGACCTGGACTTTCAAGTAACCTTTTAATTGCCCCAAGTCCAGTCTGCCCTTCAGACAGCTTTCAGGGAGAACTTTCGGGACCAGGGTGGTCTCCTGTTTAGACAGATGCATCCTTCATCCCAGGCATGACACTCAAGGTTCTTCACACATTCTGGCCCACAAACTTTTTTCTCCCAATTTGCTTATAAGAAATTTTAAACATATAAAATAATATAACAAACACCCAGGTTTTAAACTCCCAAAATTCATGGCTGCTACAGTTTGTTATATTTGCTTTCAGTTTTTTGTTGTTGTTGCTTTCAATGGTTTTTACAATATCTGTTCTATTTTGTCAAATATTAAAGTCCTTTGAACCATCAGTGGCATTCACTTCTCTACCTCCACCCCCAGACAACCTCTCTCATGGTCTACCAGACAACCTCTATCATGAGTGTAATATATTATTTTTACACTTTAACACACCTCTTTTCATCCACGTGCCCCTCCAGCTACTGCCAAAAACTTGAAAGAGTTGTCTATACTGGCTGCATCCCAACTCCCATTCTCTTGAATCCAGTCAAACTATGTTTTCACCCTTTTATTCTCCACCGAAACTGCTCTTGTCATTGTGACCAATGACCTCCATGCTAAGCAACCAAATGGTTTTTTCTTTGTTCTCATCTTCCGTCCCCTCTCAGCAGCCTCGGATACATTTGATCCTTTGCTCCTTCTGGAAACACTTTCTTCAATCAGTTTTTGAGAACCACGTTTTCCTGGTTTTCCTCCCCCCTCACTGACTGCTCCTTCTCCTGTTCTGAATCCCCGTCCTGGCCACAACCTCCAAAATTTGGGGGCCCCAGGGCTCTGTTCCTGCCTCTTCACTGCTCTGTCTACTTTCATTTCTCAGGTGACCTTATCCTTTCTCATGGTTTCAAATACCATCTGTATGCAGATGACTCACAGATTTTTATCTCCAACCTAGTCCTCTGCTCTCCTGCACCATTCTGAACCCCTGACTTCTCCACCTGGTTGTCCAGCAGATATCTCAAACTCAGCATGTTCAAAACTGAACTCCAGGCCTGCCTCACCCCCTCCCCAAACCTGTTTCTCCCACTGTCTTCCCCATTCAGCAAATAGCCACTCTATCCTCCACCCCCAGACTCGACTCCTCTCTTTCATACCAATCCTCGGCAAGTACTGCCCATTTGACTGTCAAAATATATGCAGAATCCAGCCACTGCTCACCACTTCCCTGCTCCCACTCTGGTCTAAGCCTCCAGCATTTCTTGCCCAGCCTGTTAAAATAGCCTCCTGGCTTGTTGTCTCCCTCTTCCTTCCACCCTTGCATCTCAACAGTCTCCTCTTAACAAAGCAGCCATAAGGATCCCGTAAAAGCCTAAGTCAGATGCTGTCAGCCCCTGCTCAGACCCTCCAAGGTCCTTATTATGACCCACAAGGCCCTCCCCAATCCAGTGCCATCTCCTTGGCCTGCTCTCTGACCCTTGCCCCCTTACTCCTTCTGCTTTACCTGCGCCTCCCCCCACCCTGGCCCCTTTGCAATTTATTCCTCAAACGCTCCAGGTTTACTCCCGCCTCAGAGCCTTTCACCCTACTGTTCCCCATACCTGGAGTGCTGTTGTCCCCAGAGAGCTGCTTTCAAGTAACCTTTAATTGCCCCAAGTCCAGTCTGCCCTTCACACAGCTTTCAGGGAGAACTTTTGGGACCAGGGTTGTCTCCTGTTTAGACAGATGCGTCCCTCATCCCAGGCATGATGCTCAAGGTCCTCCTTCACTTCCTTGGAGTCATTGCTCGAATGTTCTCTCTCCGACAGGCCTTTCCTCACCAAACTTTGTTAAGGTGTAACACCCCCACCCCAAACTGCCTCTTTCTTTCCCTACTTTATTTTTCTCCGTTGCACTTTTACTGTCTGACACATTATATACTTTTATTGCCTGCCTTACCCTGCTAGAATGCAAACTCCACAACAGCCGGGATTCGAGGCAGTGTAATGTAATGGTTAGTAGGACAGAGTTGGGTCTAGAACAGCTGGATTTGAATGCTATTTCTACCACTATCTAGTCTTGTGACCTTTGGCAAGTTTCTTTACTTCCCTCACCACTGCTTGATTTCTTCCTCTACAGGATGGGGGTAATAATAGAACCTATAGTGTAAGGTTATTGTAATGATTATTGAGTTAATGCATGTAAAGTACTTAGAACTGTACCCACTGTATACTAAATGCTACATAAGTATTTGCAATTATTATTATTATTAAAGAATGCTTGGCTCATGGTAAGTCTTATTTAAGTATTAGCAACTATTGTTCACTGCTGCATCCCCAAAATTGAGAACAGCTGGCACATAAGGCATTCAACCAAGATTTGTTAGATGAATGAATTAATGCACCTGTATGCATAAACCATACAGGGAATTTTTGTGTGTCTGTTAAATTTGCATCAATGGCATAATATCATATATAACTTTCATCTTTACTCTTTTACTCAGGATTACATTTTTAACCTCTAGCCCTGTTGGTATATACAGATCTTTCTTTTTAACAGCTTATATAGTAAATATTCCAGCATGGTATTATACTTTAATTTTTATATATGTTCTCTTATTGCTAGACATTCAAGATGTTCTAATTTTACATAATTGCGAACAATGTTGCGTCATGTCTTACACATGTCGTGTGATGTGCATGTGAAAGAGTTCCTCTCCCTGTAAACTTAAAGTGGCATTTCTGAGTTGTGTGGTTTGTGGATTTTCAGTTTTCCTAGACCAACTTGTTTCCTAAAACACCCTTTTGCCCTCCGTTTTGGCTTGAATTGTGTCCCCCAAAAAGATACATTGAAGTCCTAACCCTGATTCCTGTGAATGTGATCTTATTTGGAAATGGGGTCTTTGCAAATGTAATCAAGTACTGGAGTAGGGTGGGCCCTGAATCCAGTATAACTGGTGTCATTGTAAGAAGAAGACAAAGAGACACAGACCAACACAGAGAGAGGACAACCATGTGAAGATGTAGCAGAGCTTGGAGTTATGCTGTCACAAGCCAAGTGTTCCAGTTTGCTAAAGCTACCATTATGCAAAATACCAGAAATGGGTTGGCCCCTCATCTGAGCACCCGTATCACCTAGTATTTATTTTCATCCTGATTGTCTATTCATACATGTCCATGGTAAACAAGTTGGAAATGCAGGAAAGAGAAGAAACCAAGTGTTCTGGTTTGCTAATTTGCCTTTTTGCAAGACACCAGAAATGGATCAGCTTTTATAAAGGGGGTTTATTTGGTTACACAGTTACAGTCTTAAGGCCATAAAGCGTCTAAGGTAAGGCATCAACTATCAGATACCTTCACTGGAGGATGGCCAAAGGCGTCTGGAAAACCTCTGTCAGCTGAGGAGGCATGTGGCTGGCATCTGCTCCAGGGTTCTGGTTTCAGAATGGCTGCTAACGGCCGTCTTCATAATGTGTCTCTCAGCTGTAGCTGCTCTCCAAAGATGTCACTCTCAGTTGCTCTGAGGTCCTTCTGTCTGTGAACTCCTTTATACGACTCCAGTGATCCAATCAACACCCACCCTGAATGGGCGGGGTAACACCTCCATGGAAATTATCCAATCAAATGTTTCACTCACACTTGATTGGGTCACATCTCCATGGAAACACTCAATCAAAGGATTCCAAGCTAATCAACACTAATACGTCTGCCCCCACAAGATTGCATCAAAGAACATGGTGTTTTCTGGAGGACATAATATTTACAAACCGGTACAGGGATTTACTACGTTACAAATTTACAGTCCTGAGGCCATAAAATTTACAGTCTTGAGGCCATGAAAGTGTCCAAACTAAGGACACTTTTATGTCAGCAAGAGGATACCTTCACTGAAGAAAGGCTGATGGCATCCAGAACACCTCTGACAGCTGGGAAGGCACGTGGCTGGCATCTGCTGATCCTTGGTTGTGATTTAGCTCCTGTCTCTCAGCTCCTGTGCGTCCTCTCTTCTTTCTCCCAGGGCATTTCTCTCTAAGTTTCTGGGAGTCCTCTCTTAGCTTCTCCAGGGCAAACTCTGGACTTCATTTCTTAGCTTAGCATCTCCAAACACCCTTCTGTTCGCAACTCCAGGTACCTCTAAGCATCTCTGTCGGCTCTGGCTCCAGCTCCTCTCTCTCTTCCTGAGTCTCTTAAAGGATTCCAGTGATTTAATTAAGACCCACCTTGAATGGGCAGGGCCACACCTCCATGGAAATAATCTAATCAAAAGGTTTCACCCACAGTGAAAGCTAAGTCACATCTCCATGGAAACAACCTACTCCAAATATCCCACAAGATTGGATTAAAAGAACATGTCTTTTGTGGGGGACATAATATATCCAAACTGGAACACCAAGGAATGCCAAAGATTGCTGGTTACCCCCAAAGCTAAGAAGAGGCCAGGAACTCCTAGAACCTTCTGAAGAGCATAGTTCTGCTACCTGAATTTCAGACTCCTAGCCTCCAGAACTGTGAAAGAATACATTTATTTTGTCTGAAGCCACCCAGTTTGTGGTAATTTGTTGCAGCAGCCCTAGGAAGCTAACACACCCTCCCACCAGCAAATATGAGAGCTTCATTTTCCCCATCTCCTCCTCAATATTTGATTGTCGGACTTTTTACTTTTTGCCATTTTGGTGGATAGTGAATTAGTTTCTCATCATTTTTTAAAATAAACTTTTTATTTCAAAATAATTTTAACTTTACAGAAAAGTTGTAAAGATAATACAGAGTTCCCATGTACTCCACATCCAGTTTGCTCTAATGTTAGCACCTTACATTGCCATGGTATATTTGTCAAAACTGAGAAACCAACATTGGCACATTTAATAATAACTAAACTCCAGACTTTCATATGTCTCCAATATCTTTTTTTCTGATCCAGGGTCCCCTCTGGGATATCACATTGCTTGTAGTCATTAGTCTCCTTAGTCATCTCTATCTGTGCCAGTTTCTCAGTCTTTCCTTATTCTATTGACCTTGAAAGTCTTAAGGAGTACCACTCAGGTATTTTCTAGAATGTCCCTTAATTTGAGTTTGTCTGATGTTTTCGTCATGATTAGACTGAGGTTGAGGGTCTGGGAGAAGAATACCACAGGGGTGAAGTGTCATCGTCACACCCCATCCAGGGGACATGCTCGAACAGGACTTTACCCTGGATGTTGATTTGTCTTCTTTATATACTCCATTCTCTGGAAGTGGGATTACCTAATCACTTTGATTTACATTTCCCTGATTACTAATGACATTGAATGCCTTTTCACGCATATTGGCCATCTGAGTTCTTCGGTGAATTGCTGAATTGCCTGTTCTTGTCCTTTATCTGTTTCAACTTGTTTGCTTATCTCTAGTTTTTACTGATTTCTAGGTGTTATTTATATATAAACTGCAATTATCTTCTCCCAGGGAATCATTTGGTATTTTAATTTTGTTTATAATGTCTTTTGCCAAGTAGAAGTTTTTACTTTTAATTTAATCAAGCATACGTATTGGTTCCTTTATTCTTTGTGTCTTTAGTCCCAACTACCTTTTTTTTTTTATCTTCATTTTATTGAGATATATTCACATACCACACAGTCATGCAAAACAAATCGTACATTCGATTGTTCACAGTACCATTACATCACCTAAATCAATCCCTGACACCTTCATTAGCACACACACAAAAATAACAAGAATAATAATTAAAGTGAAAAAGAGCAATTGAAGTAAAAAAGAACACTGGGTACCTTTGTTTGTTTGTTTCCTTCTCCTATTTTTCTACTCATCCATCCATAAACTAGACAAAGCGGAGTGTGGTCCTTATGGCTTTCCCAATCCCATTGTCACCCCTCATAAGCTACATTTTTATACAATTGTCTTCGAGATTCATGGGTTCTGGGTTGTAGTTTGATAGTTTCAGGTATTTACTGCTAGCTATTCCAATTCATTAGAACCTAAAAAGGGTTGTCTATATTGTATGTAAGAGTGCCCAGCAGAGTGACCTCTCGGCTCCTTTTGGAATCTCTCTGCCACTGAATACCCAGCTACCACTCAGGAATCCCTGAATAGCCATCTGTTCTCCTGCCTCCTTGCCTTTGTTCATTTTGCCCCTTTGCCTTCAATTCTCTTCTTCCCCTTTGCTTCCAGACAAGTTCCTACTTAGCCTTCATGCCCTAAACCAAAGGAAACCTCCTCTGTTGAAGCCCAATTAGAATGAATTGGTTGCTCTCTCCACAGTTCTCCCCCAGCTCATTGTTCATATCTTTATGAAAGCACTCTTACATTGCATGCTAGATTGTTATTACTTTAGGAGAGGGATCCCATCTAGTTCATCTTTGTAACTGAGCACTGAGACAGTCAGTGTTTATTGAATGAATGAATGAAGAAATGAAGCTATAATCTGGATCAGTGGTCTTCAGACTTTTTGCTCCTGTGCCACCTATAAGAGTTTTTTTTTTTTTTTTTTTTTTAAACTGCACCCCTCTCTGTCAGTGAGGATTCCAACAGGAAATAAATGGCAATTCAAATAGGACAATTCAAGGAGGGTCCATACACAAAAGGACTAATTACAAAAGTCAGATCAAAATGTATGGAAATCACATGGGATCACGCAGGAAGCTGGGACCAGCTGTTACCACCCTAAACTTGAAGAGTCCAGTCATCTGCCTTGAGTGGAGGACAAACTTTCTGTTCTGGGACAGAGCCAGCCTGACTCAACCCCCTGGGGTGGGAACAGGGGGAGAGAAACCCTGTCCTCCCATTCCTCCCTCCCTCCCTCTCATCTCCTGCCATGGCTCCCCATTGGCCAAACCAAAGCCAAGGCCAGAGGGCACAGGAGCCATTGGTGTCCCCTATCTGTCAATCAACCAAGAAAGAGGGCAGGGTGGGGGAGGGCAGAGAATGGATCCACAGGGCCCTGTGCAGGATATCTGACACACCATTGCACATTTTAAGTTGACAACTAATGAAAAGGTTCTTATCAAGTGCAAATCTTTGCAAAGGGTATACTTACCAGCATATTGTAAATATTAACATTTTAAACAAAACTGTTTCCTCTCTCAATGGAAGGAAAATGCCATCGTGATTTGATACCTACTATCATCCATTTGAAGGAAATACCTGAACATGCTCTATTTTAAGATAGAAATGCTACATCATCTTTTCTTCTTGAATGTATAGTGATGTTTTGTGTCACCTCACAGAATGTTATCCTAGTGTAATATATTTTACATTTGAAAGTCTGTTATTGTTCAAATAATTCATACGTCAACAGAAATTTGTATATAAAATTGCAATTTTTAAAATTGAAATTTAAATAATTTTTAATTTCCTTTGATGCTAAGGCTGTATGTTTTTAAAACTTTCCTCTGGATTGAATTATCATTACAGTTATTATAATTATATTAGAACATAGTTGATTGAAGCAACACAGAATATGATACCTTTTGATAAATAATCTTTAAACAAAGAGTAAAACGGTATTGAAAATGCGTCTCTTAATGAAAATTTTTCAATTAGTTCATGTATTTATGGATAAAAAATTACTGCTGCAATGAGGCTGGGTTCAGCATCAATTTAAAGTCTGTTTTTTATTTTTATAGATAGAATCACTGAGAAACCATGTCCATATAAATAAGATGAGAATGGAGGGAGTTTTATTATTGTAATGCCATTTAATTATTTGAACTTTTTCTGGGTTCCAAGCCAAGAATCACACAGTGATCTATCATCAAAAATTATTTTTAATGATCTATAAGTTCACAGCACAATTAGAACCTCCTTCAGCTTTATTGAAAGCAAAGAACTGGCAACTACCCTACTTGCAAAATGTCGTGTTATCCAGTCCTTACAGAGCCCTTCACCTTATCCACAGGGTAATGCTGTGGGGTAAAAGTTTGTGCTGAGAGACTCAGGCTTTTCTTTCATAAGGTGGGAGAAGGGAAAGGAGAAGACACACCTGGACATCAGGAGCACCTTCTCTAGAAGGTGGGTCTTAGGAGAGAAAACAAAGGTTGAGGACCTGGAATTCGGTTTTCTTGAAAGTATCCTTGCCCATGTAAGTCTTTGTGAACCTGGGTTTGAAGATTGCTGGCTTGGCAGGAGAAAAAAATTACTAACATAGGAAACTAATGAAAAGGGATGCCCTGGAAGTTTCAAGCCAAATGAGAGAATTAAATAGGAGGAGAGTGGGGTCCGAGAAGACTCCCATCACCCTCTGAGTAAACCTTCCCTGATCTTCACCCACCCTTCCCGGCTGGACTAGGGCCTCACCTGCACTTTAATTGCTACCCATTCTGTTTCTCCCATTGGATTAGGAGTCCTTTTCTTGTTTTCCAGGATATGTTGACTGAACGATTGGCTGGCTGAATGAATGAATGAATGGCATTTAAAGGCTAGATAGGACTTGACCATGGGAAATGAAAGGATAGAATGAGTATTCCAGAGAGAATTAAATATATAATTAAAAAATCAAAATGAAAAGACAGGCTTCCCTACAGATCTCAAACCAGACTTTGCTCCAGAAGGGCTAGCTATGCAGCTTGCTGGAGGTCTCTGACATCCTTAATGGGGCACAGGGAAGAGAACGCTGAACCTGTTCTCTCAGCACTCTTGTCCTTCTGATTGGCTGCAGGTGCACCTTGTCCCTGGGCTCTATTTACTTCCCTCTCCACAGGACAAAGTCGTTCAGCAAGTTGGGCTTCTTAAGGCCCCAGAGAACTGCCCACCCTTTCTCACCTCTACCTTCCTCCTCTCCCCTCACCTGAGTCTTCCACACTATCCCAGTCCCCTTTCTCTTCCAGCATTCAGTGACCTCCCTCTTCTCTGAGGGTTGATAACTTTTGTATTTGTATGGCTCATCTGGCAACTTCTAACCTCAATGTCCAACCTCCCCTACAGGACTAAAACCTTCGAAAGGTGGAGCTACACTTCATTGATTCCACACTTACTGTACATTTCCTGTGGTGGACCTGTCTATGCCAGGCATACTTCTTGCCAATTCCATTTTACAGATGAAGAAACAGAGGCTCAGAGATGTTAAATAACATGCCCAAGGCCACACAGTGAGGAAGTGGGATGGTTAGGATCCAAGCTCACTCTGTCTGATTATTTTCCTTCTCTTTCCACTGAACTAAGTGAGAATCCATGAGAACGGCTATCCCTCTTCTCGGTATACAACTAAAAGAATTGAAAGTCGGGACTTTAACTGATACTTGAACACCGATGTTTATAGCAGCATTATTCATAATAGCCAAAAGGTGGAAGCTACCCAGTGTCCACCAACAGATGAATGAATAAACAAAATTTAGTATATCTGTATAATGGAATATTATTCAACCATAAAAAAGAAGTTCTGATACATGCTGCAACATGGATGTACCTTTAAGACATCATGTTGAGTGAAATAAGCCAGACACAAAATGACAAATATTGTATGATCTCACATATATGAAACAAGAAGAACCAAACTTCATAGAGACAGACGGCCGTTATAGGTTACCAGAGGTGGAGGTGGGGGAGGGAATTATAGCTTAATGGCTAAGTAGTTTCTATTTGAGGAGATGAAAAAGGGAGGGGTAATAGATGTCAGTGATGGTAACCCAATATTGAGAATATTACTATCGAATTGTATACTTGAATGTAGTTAAGATGGGAAATCTTGTGCTCTGTATGGGTAAATGCAATAGAAAATTAAAAAAAAAAAAAAAAAAAAGAAAGAATCCATAAGAAGCCTGTCCTCAAGATACTTCCAGTCTAGAAGGGAGGGCAGTCAGCAAATTGCCAAAATATGAAATGTACCAAGGGGCTGGTGAGTTGTGTTAGAGGTGTTCAGAGAGTTGACTTCTGGCTATGGGGGAGCCAGGAAATGCTTCATGGATGAGATGGCATATGAGCTGGTTTTCAGGTTGGCTAGGATTTTGATAGAAGAGATAGTAGACCAGGGGAGTAAATCTCCCTGGCAACGTGGAATATGACTCCCGGGGAGGAATCTAGACCCGGCATCGTGGGATGGAGAACATCTTCTTGACCAATAGGGGGATGTGAAAGGAAATGAAATAAGCTTCAGTGGCAGAGAGATTCCAAAAGGAGCCGAGAGGTCACTCTGGTGGGCACTCTTACGCACACTTTAGACAGCCCTTTTTAGGTTCTAAAGAATTGGAATAGCTAGCAGTAAATACCTGAAAGTATCAAACTACAACCCAGAACCACTGAATCTTGAAGATGATTGTATAAAAATGTAGTTTATGAGGAGTGACAATGTGATTGGGAAAGCCATATGGACCACACTCCCCTTTGTCCAGTGTATGGATAGATGAGTAGAAAAATGGGGGCAAAAAAAAAAAAACGCACCCAGTGTTCTTTTTACTTTAATTGTTCTTTTTCATTTTAATTTTTATTCTTATTACTTTTGTGTGTGTGGTAATGAAAATGTCAAAAATTAATTTTGGTGATGAAAACACAACTACGTAATGGTACTGTGAACAATTGAATGTATGCTTTGTATGACTGCATGGTATGTGAATATATCTCAATAAAATTGAAATTTAAAAAAAAAGGGAGAGAGAGAGATAGTAAAGAGTATATTCCAGATGGAGAGTACTGCATGAGCAAAGGCTCTGAGAAAAGAAATCAAAAGTTATGTTTGGGAAATATCTTCATTTCTTAGGGATGACTTAACAGAGTGCCACAAGCTGGATGGCTTAAATCAGCAGAAATGTATTGTCTCACAGATCCGGAAGCTAGTAGTCCAAAGTCAAGGTGTCAGCGGGGTCCTGCTCCCTTTGAAACCTGAAGGGGAGAATCCTTCCTTGCCTCTTCTTAGCTCTGAGGCTTTGCTGCAATCATTGGCATTCTTTAGCTCGTGGCAGCATAACTCCTATCGCTTACTCTGTAGTCACGTGGGTGTTCTCCTGAGTATTCTGTGTGTTTAAATTTCCTCTTCTTATGAGGACACCAGTCCTGTTGGATTAGTGACCACCCTAACCCAGTTTGTCCTCATCTTAACCAATCACATCTTCAAAGATTCTGTTTACAAATAAGACCACACTGTGAAGTGGTACAGTTCAGGACTTCAACATATCATTTTGGGGGACACAATTCAAGCCATAACAGGGAAGAAGGACAGTTTGGTAAAAGCAGAGAATGGGAGAAAAGTCTGGAGACAGAGAATCATAAGCTGTCAAAGCTAAAAACTGTGTTAAATATCACCTACTCCAACCTTGACCTCTACCACCAACCCCACAAAATCCACACAGTATCAAATATATCTGGTCACAGTAGCTCACTCTCTATAGAGAACCCTGTGCAATAGAAATATAATGCAACCACATAAGTAATTTGAAAGTTTCTAGTAACTACAAAATAAAAAGGTAAAAAAGAAACAGGTGAAATTAATTTTAATATATTTTATTTAATCCAACATATCCTAAATACTACTTTTTCAACATGCAATCAATATAGGAAATTCTTAACATTGTACCTTCTTCTTTTTCTTTGTACTAAATCATCTCAATTGAGACCAGTCACATTTCATGTACTCAACGAGACTAGTGAGTAAAGCACAGGTCTAGAGGGAACCCATTACATTCTCACACTACTCTGGTAGTTAGAAAGTTTTCCTTTGGGTGGTACATAATGCTGACTTGGTTTGCTAGCTTGAATGTATTATGTCCCCCAAAACGCCATTATCTTTGATTCAATCTTGTGTGGGCAGACATATTTGTGTTGATTAGATTGTAATTCTTTGAATGTTCCCATGGAGATGTGACCCACCCAGCTATAGGTGATAACTCTGATTGGATAGTTTCCATGGAGGTGTGGCCCCACCCATTCAGCACGGGCCTTGATTGGTTTACTGGAGCACTATATAGGCTCAGACAGAAGGAACAAGCTTGCCACAGCAAAGAGGGACACTTTGAAGAATGCACAGAAGCTGAGAGAGGAATATCCTGGGAGAAAGCCATTTTGAAACCAGAACTCTGGAACAGATGCCAGCCACATGCCTTCCCAGTGAACAGAGGTTTTCCAGATGCCATTGGCCATCCTCCAGTGAAGGTACCCAATTGTTGATGACTTACCTTGGACACTTTATGGCCTTAAGACTGTAACTTTGTAACCAAATAAACCCCCTTTATAAAAGCTGATCCATTTCTCACATTTTGTGGAAAGGCAGCATTAGCAAACCGGAACAGACTTTGGTACTGAGAGTGGGGTGCTTTTGAGATTGCAAATACCAAACATGTTGAAATGGCTTTTTAAATGGATAAGGGGAAGATTCTGGAAGAATTGTGAGAAGCTTGATAGAAAAGGCCTAGATTGTTTTGAAGAGAATGTTTATGGAAATATGGACTCAAAGATACTTCTGATGAGGACTTGAGCAGAAATGATGAATGTGTTCTTGCAAACTGGAAGGAAGGCTATCCTTGTTTTAAAGTGGCAGAAAATTTGGCAAAATTGAGTCCTGGTGTTGGATGGAAGGAAGAATTTGAGAGCAATGATTTGGGATACTTGGCTGACGAGATTTCAAAACTATAAGTTGTGGATATAGCATGGGTTCTCCTTGCAGCTTATAGTAAAATGTGAGTGGAGAGAGATAAACTTAGCATTGAACTCTTGGGTTCAAAGAAACCAGAAACCAATGGTTTGTAAAATTCCATGCTTCCATGGGGTGGAACACCAGAAGCTACAGCCCAACATATTTAACCAAGTATGAAACCCGGCTGCCATTTCAGTACAAGCTAAGATTGCAGGTGGAGTTATCCAGAAATGATCTGTGAAAATCCTATTGCCTGACAGCTTTGACCCCTGTGTGCTTCATGCGAAGCCAACAGAATTTTTGTGAGATCTTTATAGACAGAGATGCTGTCGGTCTGGACTGGAGGAGACAGACAAGGAACAAATTGAAGGAAAAATTTCTTCAAAGACAGAGCCATGGAGGTTGAGGTCTGGAGTCAAGAGGTCTCAGGCTGGGAGAGTGGAGTGGCCCACACACGTGGAAAGGCTGAGTTTGCTCCGGAGGTTGAGGGTAGGCCTTCCACCTCGATGTTTAGGAATAGTGCTTTCACCCAAGCCTCAGGGAGGGTGGAGCACATTCCCAGGGAATTGGGGAGAGCGTGGCCACCACCCCACTGTTCTAAGTGTTCGAGCATGTGGCCCGGAGATAGAAGAAAATCCGGGTGCTGCCCTGATGCTTGAGGAGGGTGGGGCCAAGAAGGTGGTCTCCCCAATGTGTGGATATGTTGGAGAACTCACTCTGGCCTTTGGAGAGGAAAGGGCTGCCACAAAGACCCTTAGGAAGGGTTAGACTCCTGCTCTCTCAAGCCCCAAGGATACAACCTTGTTCTGTGAACGACTCTCAGACTTTGAAATCTAATGGAGTTTGCCCTGCAGGTTTCAGGAATTGTTTTAGTCCCTTAAACTCTGTTTTCCTTACTGTTTCTCCTTATGGCAATAGGAATATTTATCCTATGAATGTCCGTCCTTTGTGTATTGGAAGCAGATAACTTGTTCTAAGCTTCACAGGTCCACAGCCAGAGGGGAATTTTGCTTGAGACAGACCACACCTGTAACTGATTTTGATGGGATCTTGTACTTAACTTTTGTTAATGAAATGATTTAAGTTTTTGTGATATTGTGATGGGATGAATGTATTTTGTATATGGAAAGATCATGTCATTTTGGGGTCCAGGGAGTGGAATGTGCCAGTTTGAATGTATTATGTCCCCCCAGACACCATTATCTTTGATTCAGTCTTGTGTGGGCAGACGTATTGGTGTTGATTAGATTGTAAATCTTTGAGTGTTTCCATGGAGATGTGACCCACCCAACTGTAGGTGATAACTCTGATTGGATAGTTTCCATGGAGGTGTGGCCCCACCCATTCAGCACGGGCCTTGATTGGTTTACTGGAGCACTATATAAGCTCAGACAGAAGAAACAAGCTTGCTACAGCAAAGAGGGACACTTTGAAGAATGCACAGGAGCTGAGAGAGAAACGTCCTGGGAGAAAGCCATTTTGAAACTAAAACTTGTTAACAGATGCCAGCCATGTGCCTTCCTAGCTAACAGGTTTTCTGGATGCCATTGGCCATCCTCCAGTGAAGGTACCCAATTGTTGATGACTTACCTTGGACACTTTACGGTGTTAAGACTATAATTTTGTAACCAAATAAACCCCCTTTATAAAAGCTGATCCATTTCTGGTGTCTTGCAAAAAAAGCAGATTAGCAAAGTGGAACACTTGGTTTCTTGTCTTTTCTGCATTTCCAACTTGTTTACCATGGACGTGTATTGATAGACTATCAGGATTTACTAGGTGATATGGGTGCTCAGATGAGGGGCACCCAATCCTGATCTTGCAGGTCAGGGAAGGGTTTCAGGAGGAAGATACAAAATAATGAATAAAATTAATGTAAAAACAGATTTGATTGTGTTCAGTTTATAATTATACATTTTATGTATCCTTCTGTTTGTATGACATATTTCACAATTAAAAAAAAAGATCTGCACTGCCCTCCCCCCTACATGGGATCAGACACCCAGGGGAGTGAATCTCCCTGGCAACATGGAATATGACTCCCAGGGAAGAATCTAGACCCAGCATCGTGGGATGGAGAACATCTTCTTGACCAAAAGGGGGATGTGAAAGGAAATGAAATAAGCTTCAGTGGCAGAGAGATTCCAAAAGGAGCCAAGAGGTCACTCTGGTGGGCACTCTTATGCACAATATAGACAACCATTTTTAGGTTCTAATGAATTGGGGTAGCTGGTGGTGGATACCTGAAACTATCAAACTACAGCCCAGAACCCATGAATCTTGAAGACAATTGTATAAAAATGTGGCTTATGAGGGGGGACAGTGGGATTGGCGGGGCCATGGGGATCACACTCCCCTTTGTCTAGTTTGTGTATGGATGAGTGGAAAGGTGGGGGAAGGAAACAAACAAACAAACAGACAAGGGCGCCCAGTGTTCTTTTTTACTTCAGTTGCTCTTTTTCACTTTAATTATTATTCTGGTTATTTTTGTGTGTGTGATAATGAGGGTGTCGGGGATTGATTTTGGTGATGAATGTACAACTATGTAATGGTACTGTGAATAATCAAATGTACGATTTGTTTTGTATGACTGCGTGGTATGTGACTATATCTCAATAAAATGAATATTAAAAAAAAAAGATCTGAAGAGTGATGACTTGAAGATGGTGGAGTGAGACTCTCCTGGGTTCCATTTCCCCACAGAATTTTTTTAACAAGCAAAAAAATTGGCACAACCGTCTTTCTCAGAGCTCTGGAAAACAGTTGAAGGATTGTAGTAACTGGGCAAGCACTGACTCAATCAAAAGGCAACTTAAAATGCTAGGAAATCCTCATGGCACCATTGCTGGCCCTTCTACCACCCTTTTTCAGGTTCGATGCAGAGCCAGCCCACACTCTGAGTGCAGGTCCCTGGTTCTGGTTCCAGAGGGAGGAGAATAACCCTTATCATATAAATGTGTGCATGTATGTCTGTACCATTCTGCCTGATGGCAGCCTGAAGGACTGAACCAGGACAATCCCCTCTCTCTTGCTGGTAACAAAACTTTCCCAGGGTATAGAAGCAGCTCACTGGGCAGCTAACATGCTGTAAGAAAACAATCAAACTGCAGCTGCCTGGGACAAAGGATTACCAGCTTTATGAAGTATAATAGAGCTAGAACATTCCAGACTTGGAGGAAAGACTGAATTTCCTGGGGGAAGAACAACAAGCAGAAAATCCTTGTAAATGGGAATTCATTAAGCCATTTGTGCATGCCAAGGACAAGATGACTACTAAGAAAAGGCCAAGGAGGACTCTATGCTTTCACCTTGGGCTGTTCTTCTGGCTCACTGTAAGGCTGGCTAAGTACTGAAGGAGAGCACTCACACAGAGCCAATCTTCAAAAGATTGTGTATGTAAGGCTATTAAAGACTTCTCCAACTTCCAATAGTTTCTGACACCGTATGGGTACAAAAGTTTGATCAGCAATTGCAAAGACTGCAATAACTCAATTCAACACAATTCTGACCTGCACTACCTGGAATTAGGCCAGACTCCACAGGTTAAGGCACCAATTGCAAGTTGGGAGGTGCAGGCCACCCAAACTTCTGACCAACTGGCTACAAATTTGGGGGTTCCCACTACCTCAATAAATTGCTAGAACAACTCACAGAACTCACTGAAAATGCCAATGTTACAATTATAGCTTTGCTATAGTAAAAGGATACAAAATAGGAAGCCAAAAGAAGAGACATATAGGGCATAGAGTTTCAAATGGAAGCTTCTGTGTCTTTTCCATGTTGAGTCAGAACTCATGAAGTCAGAACATGTCACCCTCCCAGCACAGACATATAGCTTATTAATTGTGGAAGCTCTCTCCAGCTTAAAGTATCCTGAGTTTATATAGGGTCACATTTTGTACACTCAATTGATAGACTCAATGCCCATGTGGTTGAACTCAGTCTGCCAACCCCCCCACCACCACAGTTCCTGTAGGTCCGGCTGATATCATGTGATATGACATGTCTTAAAGCCCCAACCTGCTAGCCACATTGTTGGTCTTTCTGGTGTGGCCAGCTGCCACTGTAAAACTGCAGGTGTGGCTGGACTCACCTTGTTATCTCCTTAGCAAGTCCATTATCAGGTGTGGTCCTGAGTCTACCATGAATAACAAAAGACACGCCCATTGTAGGAAATTACAAAGATTCAGAGGCTACTTCCACAGGAACTGAGGAGGAGACCAAATTTTTCGTTATATTACACTGGGAAAGGAGTTTTCTTTCTCTCTCTCTCTTTTCTTTCTTTTTCTTCCTCCTCTCATTTTTTCTTCTTTGTTAGCTCTTAGCACTCAAGGAAATCTCTGTCGTAGCATTAGCTAAATACAAGTTTAAGGAACAGACAATTCAGTGTCTAACACATTAAAATATTAAATTGTCCAATATGCAAAAAAATTACAAGGCACACAAAGAAATAGGCTACAATGGCCCAACCAGAGGAACAAAATATTATGTCAGAAATCATCAGTGAGGAATCCCAGGTCATAGATATGCCAGACAAAGACTTTTTAAAACTGTCTTAATTATGCTCAAAGAGCTAAAGGAAAACACGCACAAACAATCAAAGGAAATCAGGAAGACAATATATGAACAAAATTAGAATTTTGTTATGGAGATAGAAATCAGAAAAAGGAACCAAACAGAAATATGGGTGCTGAAGACCATAGAAAATTAAATTTTTAAATTCCCAGAGGGGTTCAGCAGCAGATTGGAGCTGGCTGAAGAAATAAGAGTGAATTTGAAGATATGACAATTGAAGTTCTTCATTCTGAGGAGTGGAAAGAAAAAAGAATGAAAACACGTGAACAGAGCCTGAGACCTGTGGGGCATGATCTAGTGTACAAATATGCACATTATGGGAGATTCAGAAGGAGAAGAGAGAAAATGGCAGAAAAAATATTTTAAGAAATAATGGCTAAAAACTTCCAAAATTTAATGAAAGACATGAATATACACTTCCTAGAAGCTCAACAAGCTCCAAACAGGATAAAGTCAAAGAGACTCACACCTAGACACATGTCACAGTCCAAGAGGGTTTTTGTAGCTAAAGGACTAAAGAAAGCACTGGACACATTCTGAGACATGAGCTTATATTAAGGTGGCTTACCTAAAAGGTGAGGAAGTCAAATCACATTGTCCTGAATTCAAGAGCTGCTCTGAATGGCGGCGTGTTCAGAGCACAATGTGGAAATAGTCTGCACTTTGGAGGACTGAATAAGCTGGTTATAAGGGCTCAACATTCCAATGGGTATGAGAGCATAAGGTGGGGAGCGGGGTCCTGCAAGGTAGGGAGGGGTTGATTGTAATCAACAGGGAGGAGGGGAGGATTATAGATTATCTTGTAGATAACAGTATCTCAGGGAGTCTCAGGGAGCAGGTAGCTTTGGGTGTATATTTAGCACCTGATTTTACAAGGAGAATAGGTCAACCTTAACTGTCCTAGGTCAAGCAAACTGCTATGTGATAGTCTTCAAGATACTTGGGGGCCCAGGCTCCCATAACACATTATAATCAAACTACTAAATACCAAGGAAAAAGAGAGAATCCTGAAAGCTGAGAGAGAAGCAATACATCATGTACAAAGGAGCTTCAATAGGATTAAATGCTGATTTCTCATCAGAAGTCATGGAGGTAACAAGGCACTGGGATGGCATATTTAAAGTGCTGAAAGTAAAAAATTGTAAACCAAGAATTCTATATCTGGCAAAACTGTCTCTCAAAAATGAGGGAGAAGACGGGGATGAATCTGAACCCAGCATTGTGGGATTGAGAACATCTTCTTGACCAAAAGGGGAATGTGAAATGAAATGAAATAAAGTTTCTGTGGCTGAGAGATTTCAAATGGAGCCAAGAGGTCACTCTGGTGGACATTCTTACAGATTATATAGCTAACCCTTCTTAGGTTTTAATGTGTTGGAATAGCTAGAAGTAAATACCTGAAACTCCAACCCAGTAGCCTTGACTCTTGAAGATGATTGTATAATAATGTAGCTTACAAGGGGTGACAGTGTGATTGTGAAAACCTTGCGGATCACACTCCTTTTATCCAGTGTATGGATGGATGAGTAGAAAAATGGGGACAAAAACTAAATGAAAAAAGGGTGGGATGGGGGGAATGATTTTGGTGTTCTTTTTTACTTTTATTTTTTATTCTTATTCTTTCTGGTGTAAGAAAAATGTTCAAAAATAGATTGGGGTGATGAATGCACAATAATATGATGGTACTGCAAACAGTTGATTGTACACCATGGGTGATTGTATAGTAGATGAATATATCTCAGTAAAACTGAATTAATTTAAAAAAACAGAATGCAATAAAAAATGAGGTGAAGAGGGCTTGTGGGATGAAGAAGGAGTAGAAAGCTCCAGTGATCAGTCCCTCCACCAAAATGTCTATTGAACTGGCAGAAACTGTCTGAAGCAACTATTTTGAAACTCTGGAGTGTAGTAGAACACTGTGCAGCATCCAAGGAAGAGCTGGAGGAAGAGGCTTGCAAATTTCAGGAAATATTGGTGAATTTCAGCACCCATACAGTGCCTGGCATCCCTCATTCCCCAACCATGGAGCAGACAATATTGAGGACTGCAGCCTAGGATCCTAGTGCAGCTTGCTGGTGCCAGGGTGGACTATAAGGACCTAGTCCCCCCAAATCCTGGGGTGTGTGTTCTGATTGCTGATCACTGCTTCTTTTCCCCAGTTCATAAATATTTATTAAACATTTACTGTGCTTCCTGTAATTGTTGTCCTGTAGAAACTAGCAGGGGTGGAAAAGGAGTGAAAATAGACACGAATACAATTTCATGATGATAGAGGAAGTGCTGTAATAGAAGCACGTATACAAAAGTATGAAGATTCAGTTTGATTATTGCCTACCTTTATTTGTAAATTCCAATGTTTACATTTTTATATTACTTTTAATTTTATATTTTCTAACTTTTCTTTATTACCAAAAATAAAATATGTTTCAGTCTCTGTTTTCCTGTTTTCTTCTGTCTTTTTTCTCTTTCTCATCAGTCTTTGATTAGGTCTGGTATACAGTAGACTGTACATGGAAATGCTACCAAATGGTTATTTTATTATGTAGTGTAATACAATCTCAATTTTTTTGAAGACTAAACATTTTACTAATAGAATTTTTAAAAATTCTTTTTAAGTATGTCAGGCAACTGTAAGTACTTATTTCCACTGTGGCTATCTTATGAGAATGTGTGAGAATGATCTGACCAGTAAATGAGCACCCACTCAGTAGGAATTGATTGCCTTCCATATTATGTGCCAAGCACCATTCTGGGGCCTGAGTGGAGCTAATGAGACTGTAGAGATGTGTGAACATGCTCCTTGCCCTCAAGGAGCAGACAGATACATAGCACACTATTAGTGTGGGGTGTTAAGTGCTCTAATTGCACACAGCCTCTTGCAGTACTAACACATTGCTTCCATATTTGTCTTTTAAATATTTTTCTTAGTTAAAATGTATCTTTCCTGTGATCAGAGTGCATTCATATGCTCTTAGCAAATGTGGGTTTATGCAACATATTGAACTGCCAATTCTAGTTCAGCAAGGATTAATGCCCCACATATCAAAAGTGCTCTTTATTCTGCAATGTGTGTTGTTGCCTCTGTGATGAACTCTCTTTCTGTCCTTAATTTTATACTCTGCTAAACAGTTTTGATCCATAATGCCCGAAAGAGCAGTACAAGTGATGGTGCTGGACATTGTCATATTTGACAGGTCTCTTTAGTGTATTTTGTCATCATTTCCTGGGAGAAAATATTGCAGAACATTCATTAAGGTGTCTCCAGTGTTTCAAATGGAATGGAGGAGATGGCTTTTTCCACAGTGGCAATGGCCCAGGAAAGATGGAAGATAGTGCTCTGCTTGATCACTGTTTTTGATCAGCTACTTCAGATCACTGTGGGAGATTATAGCTTCATTTATTCATTCATTCATTCATTCAATAAACATTGACTGTATCATTCTTAGTGCTCAGTTACAAAGATGAACTAGATGGGATCCCTCTCCTAAAGTAATAATTTACTGTGCAATATAAGAGTGCTTTTTATCCAACCCACCCTCAGGGAAAAGTGGCAGAGGATTCTTAAAGAGGTAATACCTATATATTTTTCCTCTTTTCTCTTTCCATTCCTTATTTGGGAGCAAAAATGATCTGAAAATGTCACATATTGATAGCTCTAGCCCTCAACAAAAACAACAACAAAACATCAATCCTGGAGGAGTCAGAGAACTAGGTTTCCAGAATTATAAGGACATAATACTCAGAATATCCAGTTCTCAACAAAAAATTACAAAGCACACAAAGAAACAAGAAAGTATGGCCCATTTACAGGAAAAAAATAATTAGCCAAAAACCATCCCCCAGGAAGCTCATATGTTGGAACTATTAGTCAAAGACTTTAAAATCAGCTGTCTTAAATATGTTCAGTTAGCTAAAGGAATCCATATACAAAGAATTAAAGGTAATTAGGAAAACATTGCTGAACAAAATAAAGAGATAAAAATTATCAAAAGGAACCAAACAAATTTTGGAGCTGTAAAGTATAGTAATTGAAATGAAAAATTCATTAGAAGAATTCAGCAGGAGATTTGAACACACAGAACTTGAAGACAAGACAAATGAAATTATCTAGTGTGAAGAGCAGAAAGAAAAAATAATGAAGAAAAATGAACAGAGCTTGAGGGATCTGTGGTTCACCATCAAGCATAATAACATACATATCACTGGAGTTCCAGATGGACAAGAGAGAGAGAAAGGGGCAGAAAAAGTATTCAAAATAATGGCTGTGAAATTCCCAAATCTAATGAAAGACATGAATACACACATCCAGTAACTCCAAGCAGGATAGATTCTAAGAGCTCTACATCAAGACACATTATAATAAGATGGTCAAAATCCAAAGCAAAGAAAGGGATTTGAAAGTAGCAAGACAGAAGCAAATTGTCACATATAAGAGATGTCCAATAAAATTAATAGTGGATTTCTCTTTGGAAACCATGGAGGCTAGAAACAGTGGGATGGCATACTTAAAGTCCTTAAAGAAAAAACTGTCAGCCAAGAATTCTATATCTGGCAAAATTATCTTTCAAAAATGAAGGAGAGAGAGGCAGGGCAAGATGGCAGAGTGATGAGGTGCAGAATTTTGTCTCTCCTCTAGAGTAGCTGATAATTACCCAAGAACTATATGAAATACTGTTTTCGGGGTCTCCAGTAACAGTCACACATGTGACACATGTTTGGAATTGGAGGAAAAGCTGAGATCACAGCGAACATTTTAAGTTCCCCCAACCAGGGGTCTGGCGCCCCTCCCCACCAGACCACACGGATTGTCTTGCTGCTGCCTCCCTGAGAGGGAAAAAAAACAAAAAACAACAATTTGCTGAGGACAAGAAGGGGGGCTCAACCCAGCCTCAACTGCAGAATTAATTAACAAATTAATAACTAATTTTTGGAGCTGAGGGTGCTAAAGAAGTGCTGGGCTATGAGAAGGGGGGTCCCATAAAAGTGGGCACCCAGTCCCAGGCTTCAAAAAAAGCCCTTTTTTTCTTTCCCCCTACATTTTGTCCCTTCTCCCTTCTCACTGCCTTATCTTCTTGCATTTCAATAGCCCCCAGCAGGGGCAGAATAGAAGCTGTTGGAGAGTAATTAGCAGACAATAGCCCAAAGCACATCTTTAAATGCTCTATTCTGACACTGACAAAACTTCCAGGCTGGGGAACTGCTTTTAAAAGGGATTCCTTTTTTTTTTTTTTTTTTTTTGTCTTGTTTTTCTTTTCTATTTTTTTAATCTAAAAGTAACGTGGTTATTTTCTATCAGAAGGCCCAAGGCTAGGCTTGGGGGGAGACAGAGTACCCAGAACATCTTTGAATTCCAGATTCACTTCTGAAGAAGGTCTCCACCCCCATCTTTAATTGGCAACTCAGGCTGGCCAAGGAATTTAGCTGGAATTGCCCCAAAGAGGAGAGGGGAGAAGGGAATAATGCCCTTGAGAAACAGCTGGGGTTCCTAGGATTGGGAGAGTGAAGGGAGGTCCAGCTCAACTGGCATCCCTCCTGGGAACTCAGACCCCAGGGGCTGGAATTCAGATTCCAGTTTCAGTCAGCCACACCCCCAAAAGGATCAGAGTCACCCGGAGAACTAAGGGCGCCATACCTTCTTATACTGGTGGGGGAGCTGTGGGCTGGCAAGTGCCACCTGCCAGACAGGAGAGGAAAAGCACCAATTCCAGAGGCCTCATAGGAGGGTCTCATTCTCAGGAGAACTCCATACCCTCCTCATGAGACCTGGGCCTCTCTAGACAGGGAAAATCCAACTGGGGTCAACCATATCTGAGACAACCCTCTCACAAAAAGGCTACATAGAGGCAGGGCAAGAAACAAAAACAAGAGGTGAAAAATTCTTACCAACTAAGCAGAACCTAAGTTAGAGGTCTAGAATAAGTTGAACTGAACAATAGAGGTCAGAGAACAAAGCCAACCAACAAGAAACCCCTAGGTAAAAGAGAGAAAACAAGCACCAGAATAAACCAATCAAGTAAATCAGATGCCTAGACAACTTAAGATAACAAGCCATACTAGGAAACATGAAAATATCGACCAGCCAAAAGAACAAACTAATAGTTCAACTGAGATACAGGAGTTGAGGTAACTAATGCTAAATCAATTCAATGAACAGAAGGAAGATATAGCAAAAGAGATGAAGAATTTAAAGAGGACACTGGATGACCATAAAGAAGAATTCATAAACTTGAAAAAACAAATGGCTGAACTCATGGGAATGAAGGCCACAATGCAGGAGATGAAAAACACAATGGAGGGACACAACAGTAGATTTGAACAGGCAGAAGAAAGGAATAGTGAACGGGAAGACAAGACATTTGAATTTGTACACACAAAAGAGATGGTGAAAAAAATGGAAAAATACAGGCAGAGTCTTAGAGAGCTGAGTGACAACATGAAACACACAAATATACATGTTATAGGTATCCTAGAAGGAGAAGAGAGGGGAAAAGGAGCAGAAAGAATAATAGAAGAAGTATTCACTGAAAATTCACTGTCTAACTCTTATGAAAGACAGAAAATTAGAGATTCAAGAAGTACAGTGTACCCCAAACAGAATAGATCCCAATAGACCTACTCCAAGTCACTTACTGATCAGATTGTCCAATGTCAAAGACAAAGAGAGAATTCTGAAAGCAGCAAGAGAAAAGCAATCCATCACATACAAGGGAAACTTGATAAGACTATGTACAGATTTCTCCACAGAAACCATAGAGGCAAGAAGACAGTGACATGATGTATTTAAGATACTGAAAGAGAAAACTTGCCAACCAAGAATTCTATATCTGGCAAAACTGTCCTTCAAAAATAAGGGAGAGAGTAAAACATTTTCAGACAAAAAGGCACTGAGAGAGTTTGTGAATAAGAGACCAGCACTACAAGAAATGCTAAAGGGAGTGCTACAGGCTGATAGGAAAAGACAGGAGAGAGAGAGAGTTGGAGAAGAGTGCAGAAATGAAGATTATCAGGAAAGGTAAAAGGAAAGAGAGGAAAAAAAAAGATATGACATATAAAATCCAAAAGACAAAATGGTAGAAGAAAGCACTGCCCTTACAGTAATAACAATAAATGTAAATAGATTAAACTCCCCAATAAAAAGATACAGCCTGGCAGAATAGATTAAAAAACAGGACACATCTACATGCTGTCTACAAGAAACTCACCTTAACACAAGGACAAAAATAGGCTGAAAGTGAAAGGTTGGTAAAAGATATTTCACACAAACAACCGGAAGAAAGCAGAAGTAGCTATATTAATATCAGACAAATTAGACTTCAAAAGTAAAACAGTTAAAAGAGACAAAGAAGGACACTATATATTAACAAAAGTGTCAATTCACCAAGAAAACATAATAATCACAAATGTTTATGCACCAAGCCAGAATGCCCCAAAATTCATGTGGCAAACACTGAGATCACTGAAAAGAGGAGTAGACATCTCTACAATAATAGTTGTAGACTTCAATACACTGCTCTCATCAATGGATAGAACATCTAGACAGAGGATCAATAAGGAAATGGAGATGTTGAATTGTATGATAAATGAACTAGACTTGACAGACATTTATAGAGCACTACATCCAACAACAGCAGGATATACTTTTTTCTCAAGTGCTCATAGAACATTCTCTAGAATAGACCACATGTTGGGTCACAAAGCAAGTCTCAACAAATTTAAAAATATTGATATTATACAAAACACTTTCTCAGACCATAATTGAATGAAGTTGGAAAGAAATAAAAGGCAGAAGGTTACAAAATTCACATACATATGGAAGCTAAACAACACACTCTTAGAAAACCAGTGGGTAAAGGAAGAGATACAAGAGAAATTAGTAAATACCTAGAGGCAAATGACAATGAAAACGCAACATATCAAAACTTATGGGATGCAGCAAAGGTGGTGCTGAGAGGGAAATTTATTGCCCTAAATGCCTATATTGAAAGAGAAGAGAGAGCAAAAATTGAAGAATTAACTGTTCACCTGGAGGAATTAGAGAAAGAACAGCAAACTAATGCCAAAGCAAACAGAATGGAAGAAATAACAAAGATTAGAGCAGAAATAAATGAAATTGAGAACAGGAAAACAATAGAGAGAATCAACAAAACCAGAAATTGGTTCTTTGAGGAAATCAATAAAATTGATGGGAGAAACTAAGATGGCGGCTAGGTGAGACAGGGCAAAAAAACACCTCCATGAAAAACACTAGATAAAAACCAGAAAGTGACCCAGAATACTGGTTACAATGATGCGCCAGCTGGATGAGGTCTGCTAGTATCACAGGGGCCGTATACTTGGTGAAACCAGGAGTCTGCATTCTGAAATGAGTGAGTAAGCTGACTGGAAGACCCACAGCCACGTGGTGTTGTGGGGAAGCCAGGGTTTGGCATTTGGAGACTGACTGGCTCTTTAAAAAAAAAAAAGGGAAAACCCAGGAGTGGCTGCAGTTGCGGGAGTGGGAACCATGCAGTAAAACACAGCAAGAGGGGGCTGGGCCAACCTCTCAGTGTCTGGCCTGGAGGATAGTTCACTGCAGATACCCTCAGGGCAGGGGGAACGGACGGGAGAGCTGGAAGCTGAAAGAAACCCTGCAGCTCGCACTGGCTCCCCGGAGGGCTGGATAAACTCCTGCCCAGGGCCATGCCCACAGCCCAGAGCCCCGCCAGTTGTCCCGGAGCTGGGAAGGAGGAACTGTGTGTGTGGGGGGTTGAGACGCCCCGTTCGGCCATCTTTGCATCAGGCTAAGCATGCCCCTGCACAGCCCGGTGGCCCAGAGCTTCCCTTGAGGGACAGTGTGAACTTGTGATGTAGCACAGCATTCCCTCAGCAGAGCTCCTGGAGGATCGCAGCTGGAAGGGGGGACCCACTAGGAGAACCCAGGGACGCTACGCCAAGTCCGGTGGTTTGTGGGATAGCGAGAGAGAGGGTCTGGGGCTGAAATGAAATGAAGGCTTAGACTCTTGCAGTGGCCTTGAATCTCCAGGAACCTGGGGGATTTGAATATTAAAGCTGCCCTTCCTCCCTGGCCACCCATACACACGCCCCACATTCAGGGCGGATGGCTCCAGAAACACACCCAAACTGAGTTCTCCAGCTGAACCCCACAAGAATCATTTCCTCACACACCATGGGAACAAGGTTGAGAACTGACTTGAGGGATATAGGTGACTCACAGACGCCATCTGCTGGTTAGTTAGAGAAAGTGTATGCCACCAAACTGTGTTTCTGAAAAATTAGATTGGTATCTTTTTTTTTTTACAACTTGAAAGAACCCTATCAAGCAAAGCAAATGCCAAGAAGCCAAAAACAATAAAATTGATGGACCACCAGTTATGCTAACAAAAAGAGAGAGGGAGAGAGAGAGAGAGAGAGAGAGAGAGAGAAAGTGGATGCAAATAAATGCACTCAGAAATGGGACAGGAAACATAAGTACTGACCTTGCAGAAATTAAGGAGATAATGAGAAGATACTATGAGCAATTATATGCTAATAAACTAGACAACTTAGACAAAAGGGCAACTTCCTAGAAAAGCATAAACAGCCAACATTGACCCAAAAAGAAATAGATGACCTCAACAAACCAATCACAAGTAAAGAGATTGAGTCAGTCATCAAAAAGATCCCCAAAAGGAAAAGCCCAGGACCAACTAGTTTCACATGTGAATTCTACCAAGCATTCAAGAAAGAGTTAGTACCAAATCCTGCTCAAACTCTTTGAAAAAATTGAAGAAGAGGAAAAGCTACCTAACTCATTCTATGAAGCTAATGTCACCCTAATACCAAAATCAGACAAAGATACTACATAAAAGAAAATTATAGACCAATCTCTTTAATGAATATAGATGCAAAAATCCTCAACAAAGTACTTACAAATCGAATCTAGCAGCACATTAAAAGAATTATACACCATTACCAGGTGGTCTTTATTCCAGGTATGCAAGGCTGGTTCAACACAAGAAAATGAATTAATGTAATACACCATGTCAATAAATCAAAGCAGAAGAACCAGATGATCATTTTGATTGACGCAGAAAAGACATTTGACAAAATTCAACATCCTTTCCTTATGAAAACACATCAAAGGATAGGACTAGAAGAGAACTTTTCCAATATGATAAAGGCGATATATGAAACACCCACAGTTAATATACTCAATGGGGAAAGACTGAAAACTTTCCCTCTAAGATCAGGAACAGGACAGGAATGCCCACTGTAACCATTGTTATTTAACATTGTGCTGGAAGTGCTAGCTAGAGCAATTAGGCAAGAAAAAGAAATAAAAGGCATCTAAATTGGAGAGGAAGAAGTAAAACTTTCACCATTTGCAGATGACATGATTCTTTTTGTAGAAAACACAGAAAAATCTACAGCAAAGCAACTAGAACTAGTCAGTGAATACAGAAAAGTGGCAGGCTACAAGATCAACACACAAAAATCTGTAGTGTTCTAATACACAAGTAAAGTGAAACAAGAGGAGGAAATCAAGAAAAAAATTTCGTTTATAATAGCAACCAAAAGAATCAAGTATTTAGGAATAAACTTAACCAAGGACACAAAAGACCTTTACACAGAAAATGATAAGAAATTGCTAAAAGAAATTTAACAGGACCTAAAAAAAATGGAAGAACATACCATGTTCATGGATTGGAAGACTAAATATAGTTAAGATGGCAGTTTTACCTAAACTGATTTATAGATTCAATGTAATTCCAATTAAAATCCCAACAACTTATTTTACAGAAATAGAAAAACCAATAACCAAATTTATTTGGAAGGGCAATGTGCCCCAAATAGCCAAAAATATCTTGAGAAAGAGGAATGAAGTGAGAGGTCTCACACTACCTGACTTTGAAACATATTACAAAGCTACAGTGCTCAAAACAGTATGGTACTGACATAAGGACAGATATACTGACCAATAGAATCAGATTTAGTGTTCAGAAGTAGACCCTTGCATCTATGGACAATTGATCTTCAATAAGGCAGTCAAGACAAAGTAACCTGGACAGAGCAGCCTCTTTAATAAATGGTGTTTGGAGAACCGGATATCCATTTCCAAAAGAATGAAAGAGGACACCTATCTAACACCTTATACAAAAATTAACTCAAAATGGATCAAAGACCTAAACATTAGCACCCAGACCATAAGACTCTTAGAAGAAAATGTAGGGCAATATCTTAAAGATATTGTGATAGGAGGTGGTTTCCTAGACCTCACACCCAAGGCACAAGCAACCAAAGAACAAATAGACAAATGGGAGCTCCTCAAAATTAAACACTTTTGTACATCAAAGGACTTTGTTAGAAAAGTAAAAAGGCAACCTACACAATGGGAGATGATATTTGGAAATCACATATCAGATAAGGGTTTAATATCCTGAATATATAAAGGGATCATACAATTCAACAACAGAAAGACAAACAACCCAATTTAAAAATGGGCAAAAGACATGGACAGACACTTTTCTGAAGAGGAAATACAAATGGCTCAAATACATATGAAAAAAATGCTCAGGGAGAACCTAAGACGGCAGCTAGGAGAGACAGGGCAAAAAAATGCCTCCATGAAAAATACTAGATAGAAGCCAGAAAGTGACCCAGAGCACCAGTTCCAGCAATGCACCAGCTGGACAAGGTCTGCTAAATCCACAGGGACCATGCACTTGGTGAAACTGGCAGTCTGCATTCTGAAATGAGTGAGTGAGCCTGCTGAGTTTCCATAGCCATGCTGTGGTGTGGGGAAACCATGGGTTGGTGTTTGGAGGAGGACTAGTTCTTTTTAAAAAAAACCCAAATGTGGCTGCAGATATGGCAGCGAGAACCACACAGTGAAGCATGGCAGGAAAGGGCTTGGAGTATGCCTCAATATCTGGCATGGAAGATAGCCTTTCATGCACCCACTGCTAGTTGTCTTGGAGCGAGGAGGGCAGAGGTGAGGCAAAAGGGGAAAAAAACCACACCCCTTGCAGCCATCTTCCTAGCAGGCTGGGAATGCTCCTGCCCAGTGCCGGAGCCACAGCCCAGAGCTGCACCAAGGGACCCAATGTGATAGGGAGTGTTTCTGGCAACACCATGCACACGGCACAATATCAGGCATGTTCAATAGCTTTTCACGCACTCACGGATAATTGCCCCAGAGCTGGGAGGGCAGAGCTGTGTGAAGAGGAAAATTAACATGCCCCATTCAGCCGTCTTTACAGCAGGCTGGGAATGCCCCTGCACGGCCCGGCGGCCCAGGGCTTCCCTTGAGGGATGGTGCACACTTGTGATGTAGCACAGCCTTCCCTCAGCAAAGGCCCTAGAAGGGCACAGCTGGGAAAAGGGACCCAACCGGAAATCCCAGGGACCCTATGCCAATAGCAAGGACTTGTGGGTCAGTGGCAGAGATAATCTGTGATGAGACTGAAATGAAGGTTTAGACTCTTGCAACAGCCTTAAATCTCCAGGAACACCTGGGAGGTTTGATTATTAAAGCTGCCCTGCCTCCCTAACTGCTCAGACCCATGCCCCACATTCAGGGTGGACAGCACCAACAACACACCCAAACTTGGTGCACCAATTGGACCCCACAAGAACCAGCCCCTACACACCACAAAGACAGAGTTGGGGAGAACTGACTTGAGGGGAATAGATGACTTATGGATGCCATCTGCTGGTTAGTTAAAGTGTACGCCACCAAGGTGTAGATCTGACAGATTAGGGGTTTGTGTCTGAATAATCCTTCATATCCTAAAAGAACCCTATCAAGTAAAGCAAATGCCAAGAGGCCAAAAACAACAGAAAATTTTAAAGCATATGAAAAACCCAAATGATATGGATAACCCAAACCCAAACACCCAAATCAAAAGATCAGAGTAGTCACAGTACTTGGCAAAATTAATCAAAGAACTAAAGACAAACAATGAGAGCATGGGTGTTTGGGTTTGGGTTATCCATATCGTTTGGGTTTTTCATATGCTTTAAAATTTTCTGTTGTTTTTGGCCTCTTGGCATTTGCTTTACTTGATAGAGTTCTTTTAGGATATGAAGGATTATTCAGACAATAATAATAATAATAATAATAATTAAAGGACAAGAAGAAGAGCATGGCACAGGATATAAAGGACATGAAGAAGACCCTAGAAGAACACAAAGAAGAAATTGCAAGAGTAAATAAAAAAAAAAAGATGACTTTATGGAAATAAAAGAAACTGTTCATCAAATTAAAAAGATTCTGCATACTCATAGTACAAGAGTAGAGGAAGCTGAACAATGCCTCAGTGACCTTGAGAACCACAGAACAGAAAATGAAAGAACAAAAGAAAGAATGGGGAAAAAATTGAAAAAATCGAAATGGATCTCAGGGATATGATAGATAAAATAAAATGTCCAAATATAAATACACAAAGCATAAATGCCCAGCGAACTCCAGATAGAATAAATCCAAATAAACCCATGCCAACACATATTCTGATCAGACTGTCAAATACTGAAGAGAAGGAGCTAGTTCTGAAAGCAGCAAGAGAAAAGCAATTCACCACTTACAAAGGAAACAGCATAAGACTAAGTAGTGACTACTCAGCAGCCACCATGGAAGTGAGAAGGCAGTGGCATAACGTATTTAAAATTCTGAGAGAAAAAAATTTCCAGCCAAGAATACTTTATCCAGCAAAACTCTCCTTCAAATTTGAGGGAGAGTTTAAATTTTTCAGAGACAAACAAATGCTGAGAGATTTTGCTAATAAAAGACCTGCCCTACTTCAGATACTAAAGGAAGCCCTACTGACAGAGAAACAAAGAAAAGAGAGAGAAATAGAGAGAAATTTAACAGACATATATAGAACATTACATCCCAAATCACCAGGATACACATTCTTCTCTAGTGATCACGGAACTTTCTCCAGAATAGACTATAGGCTGGGACATAAAACAAGCCTCAATAAATTTAAAAAAAATTGAAATTATTCAAAGCACATTCTCTGATCACAATGGAATACAAATAGAAGTCAATAATCATCAGAGACTTAGAAAAGTCACAAACACCTGGAGGTTAAAAATGAGGGAAGATGAAAACATTCCCGGATAATCAAAAGCTGAGGGACTTTGTCACCAGTAGATCAGTCCTATAAGAAATGCTAAAGGGAATCGTGCAGGCTGAATGGAAGGGACACTAAACAATTGACTGAAACCACATGAAGAAATAAAGATTTCCCGTAAAGATCACATGGTAAATATAAATACCAACACTACTGTATTTTTTATTTGAAACTCCACTATTTACTTCCTACAGGATCTAAAAGACATAAAGTGTAATGACAAATCAGTGGTTTTAGACTCAATGTAAAATTTGTAATTTTTGACAAGGACTACATAAAGGTGGGGGAATGGAGAAGTATAGGAACATAGTTTACATGTCCTATTGAAGTTAAGTTGGTATCAAAGAAAACAACATTGTTATGGACTTAAGATGTTAAATTTAAGCCCCATGGTAAACACAAAGAAAGTAACAGAGAATATGATCATAGAGATGAGAAGTAGACTATGGGTTACAAGAAGTGGGGGAAGGGATAATGGGGAGTTAATAAGAAATGAGTGTAGGGTTCCTGTTTGGGGTGAAGGGAAATTTCTAGTAATGGATGGTGGGAAGGTGATGGCATTGCAACATTGTGAATGTGATTAATCCCACTAAATGGAATGCTTGGGAGGGGTTGGAATGGGAAGATTTATGCTGTATGTATGTTTCCACAATTGAAAAAAAAGACAGTCTAAATAGATAATGACAATTAAATGCCATAGATGATCCTGGATGAGATCTAAGAATAGAGTAGAAAAGGCTCAAAAGGACACAATTGGGACATAAGAAAAAAATGAAATATAGAATGTAAGCTTGATATCAATGTTAAATTTCTCAAACTTCATAACTACACTTAATGTGATTACATAAATGAATATTCTTGTTCATAGGAAATGTATATGTGAATTATATTATTTGTTCAAGGACGTGTGCTCTCATATGTTCAGAAGACAGAGCAATAGATGATGGATGATAGACAGGGAGGGAAGAAAGGAGGGAGGGAAAGAAAGAAAGAAATGGTAAAGTGACAAAATATTAAAGTTGGTAGATTGAGGTATCGGGGGGTTTGGGATATGCTGAAGTTCTGTGTATGGGGTTTGTATTATTTTTGCAACTGTTACTGTAAGTTTGAATTTATTTCAAAATAAAAAATTTAAAAAAATGCTCACTTTCACTGGTTATTAGGGAAATGCAAATCAAAACCCCAATGAGATATCTCACACCCAGAATGGCCATTATCCAGAAAACAGAAAATTACAAGTGCTGGAGAGGATGTGGAGAAAGAGTCACACTTATTCATTGTTGGTGGAAATGCAGAATGGTGCAACCACTCTGAAAGACAGTGTGGAGTTTCCTCAGGAAGCTAAGTACAGATTTGCCATATGACCCAGCTATTCCATTGCTAGGTATATACTCAGAGGAACTGAAACGTAAGACACAAATGGACATTTGTAAACTGATGTTTATTGCAGCATTATTCACAATTGCCAAGAGATGGAAACAGTCCAAATGTCCATCAACGGACGAGTGGATAAACAAACTTTGGTATATACACATGATGGACTATTATGCATCTGTAAGACAGAACAAAGACATGGACCACAACACAATGTAGATGAACCTTGAGGACAATATGTTGAGTGAAGTTAGCCGGAAACAAAAGGACAGATACTGTATGGTTGCACTAATATGAACAAACATTAATGAACAAACCTTGAGAGTTAAAAGCTGACAACACAGGCTACCAAGAGATAGAAAGAGGGTAGAGATCAGCACTTGATGCTGAAGGACTAAAGAATGTTTAGCAGGATTGCTTGTATAGATCCAGAAATAGATACCATAATACTGTGTGATGGTAGCACAGTATTGTAAGTACACTGAACAATGATGTCTGTGAGTAAAGCTGAAAGAGGTGGGATAGGAGATTGTATGACACCAGAGGTAGAGATAGATGATAAAGACTGGGACTGTATAACTTGGGAAAAACTGGAGTGGTCAATGTTACTAAATGTACAAATGTAAAAATCTTTTTGCATGTGGGAGAGCAAATGAATGTCAACCATCATAGTGTTGAAAAAGGGGTGGTATTTGCGAAAAAACAATCAAAGCAAACTGGAGTCTATGGTCAATAGTAACATTGTAATATGTTTCCATTAAATGTAACAAAGGCAATATACCAATGCTAAGTGTGTATGAGAGGGCGATACCGGGGAGGGATATGGGATTCTTGGTAGTGGTGTTGTTTTCTGTCCTATTATATTGTATTGTATGACATGTTATTTTTATTTTTATCATCTTTTTTATTATTTGCTAAAAAAAAACAACTTTTTTTTAGTAATCAATATGTTCAAGTGCTGATTGTGGTGATAAATGTACAACTTTATGATGATACCATGAACGACTGACTGTACACTGTGGATAAATGTATGGTATGTGAATACAACTCTATAAAATTGTAGGAAAAAATATAGGAGTAAAAGTGTTGGAGAAAACATGGAGAGAGGGATGTACCTATCTACTGTTGATGAACGGGCAAAATGGTGTAGGTCAGTGTGGTGGTTCCAAAAAAAAGCTAAGTATGTCGGGGCCATAAGGTCCTGCAACCTCATTATGGGGTATGTCATCGGAAGATCTGAGAGCAGAGACGTGAATGAACATTTGCACACTGGTGTTCATGGAGGCAGTATTCATGATTTGCACTGAGTGGAGGTGGCCTAAGGGTACATAGACTGAGGAACAGAATAGTGAACTGTGGTGTGGGCGTACAATGGAATATTGAGCAACTATGAGAAGGAGTGAAGCTGTGAGACACACAGTGAGATGAATGGATCCTGTACACAGCATTTTGAGTCAAGTATGCCAGAAATAAGGGCAAACACTATAATGCCTCACCAACATGGACTAACTACAATGTGTAAACTCAGAATTGAATCTTAGAACACAGTCTAAGAGGGGGGCAATTATTGTAATGGTCTCTAGATTGTAAGCTCTTACAGCAGTCAAATCTATTCCTGAATTGTAATGGCTATCTCCAAACTTTGAGATGCTGGTCCCTTAATGTATAACCTGATTGGTCTCTGGAATAATGGGTATCTCTGTGACACATGAAACTCAGAGCTAGAGCTCAGCAGATATGTTAGTATTAGTACATACAGCAACTGTTGAAAAAAAAAAAAAAGACTGAAAAAGAGCCCAGACTTCAATTAGTGATATGAATGGAGCAGATCTGGTTAAGACTAGGGCAAACCAGGCCAAAGGGTAAAGTTTGAAACCGACTGTGTTTTAAAACTTTAACTTCCGTGTGAGACCAAGGGAAGAGATATCTATTTGGTGCAGGATCTATATTTTCTAAACAGTATAACTCTACAGTTGGCTTGTCCAATCACCACAATTACATGGAACTTTGAATAGGAAGTGAGATATGGTAAGTTAGTATAGGTTAGAGTGAAATAGTGACACCCCAAAGTAATTTGAGCAGAGAATAAGAATATATTTACAGGGCCCCCCTGAGGAGCTGGGGGAAAGTGCGGAAGTGTTGGACTTCCTCACCTGGACTGATGCTGATGTTGTCACAAACATTAGGACCGGTGGTTTGATGTGCTGAGCCCTCTGTCACGGGTCTTGCCCTTATGAAGCTCATTACTGCAAAGGAGAGGCTAAACTTGCATATAATTGTGCCTAAGAGTCTCCCCCTGAGTACCTCTTTGTTGCTCAGATGTGGCCCTCTCTCTCTAACTGAGCCATCTCGACAGGTGAACTTGCTGCCCTTCCCCCTATGTGGGACCCGACTCCCAGGGTTGTAAATCTCCCTGGAAATGCAGAATATGACTCCCAGGGATGAATGTGGACCTGGCATCGTGGGATTGAAAGTATCTTCTTGACCAAAAGGGGGATGCAAAATGAGATGAAATAGTTTCAGTGGCTGAGAGATTTCAAATGGAGTTGAGAGGTCACTCTGGTGGACATTCTTATGCACTATATAGATAACACCTCTTAGGTTTTAATGTATTGGAATAGCTAGAAGTAAATACCTGAAACTACCAAACTCCAACCCAGCAGTCTGGACTCCTGAAGACAATTATATAATAACGTAGATTACAAGGGGTGACAGTGTGATTGTGAAGACCTTGTGGATCACACCCCCTTTATCTAGTGTATGGATGAGTAGAAAAATGGGGATAAAAACTAAAGGACAAGTGGGGTGGGATGGGGGGATGATTTGGGTGTTCTTTTTTCACTTTTATTTTTTATTCTTGTTCTGGTTCTTTCTGATGTAAATACCTGAAACTATCGAACTCCAACCCAATAGTCTGGACTCCTGAAGATGATTCTATAACAATGTAGATTACAAGGGGTGACAGTGTGATTGTGAAGACCTTGTGGATCACACCCCCTTTATCTAGTGTATGGATGGATGAGTAGAAAAATGGGGACAAAAACTAAATGAAAAATAGGGTGGGATGGGAGGGATGATTTGGGTGCTCTTTTTTACTTTTATTTTTTATTCTTATTCTAATTCTTCCTGATGTAAGGAAAATGTTCAGAAATAGATTGTGGTGATGAATGCATAACTATATGATGGTACTGTGAACAGTTGATTGTACACCATGGATGACTGTATGGTATATGAATATATTTCAATAAAACTGAATTTAATTTTTAAAAAATCTTTTAAAAAAATGAAGGAGAAATTGAGAGATAGAAGAAGATGGCAGCATAGAGACAAGTGAAAGTTAGTTAGTACTCCAGGAGCAGCTAATAAACAACCAGGAACAACTAGTAGATTACCTGGAATAACTTCTGGGGGGCAACCATGACTGTCCACACATCATGCAACAACCTCGATTCGGAGGAATGCCTGAGATTGCAGCATGGAATCTGTGAGTAGAAACTGCAAACCTGAGCCAGTAGCTCCTTCCCCCATGGCAGCCTGAACTGCAAAGCCTCACTGTGATGGAGAGCAGCACTCTCTGAACAAGTGAATATAGCTGAGTCCAGCTCCAACTGGGATTTTAATTAACAAATTTGGACTGCTCAGTGCAAGCTGCAAATCCCCAACAAGCAGACAGAGGCTTTTAGTGAGGACTGAACTTGAAGAGCCAGGGGACTTCTTTTACCCAGGAGGGGGAGCCCAGAGGTCTGGGTGCTATCTCTGGCTGGTGCCAGAAACTGGGGGCCATGGACTGACCCTGAAAGGGGGTTTTCTATCCCTTTTTCTCCCTCCAAACCTAAGTGGCTCAGTGGAGAAAGACTCAGCCATTTTCACTTCACAGCCCTCAGACCCAGACAAGGGTGGAGATAGCAGAGTCAGAGAGACAAAGAACCTATTTAAATGCAAATGAAAACTCCCTGGGAGGTGTATCTTCCCTAAGAGGAAAGAGGCGGTGCCCAGCTCTACTACCACCCTTCCATTCAGAACCAAACCCCAGAGCCTGGGGGAAATCAATCAAATCAGAAACAACTTAAGCTAAGAATTAAAGGGGCCACACCTCTTTATACCAGTTGGGAGTGACAGGCTTATAGGCGCCACCTGCTGGGCAGGCTAGGAAAAGCACAGCGACTTGAGGCATCACAGGATGTCAATCTGCTGCTTAATGTTTCCTCCTTCTGGGACCTGAGCCAGATCTGGTCTGGGAAAACCTGATTGGGGTAACCAAGGAAACCAGATGCCTAGACAACAGAAAACTACAACCTACACTAAGAAAAATGTATGGCCTAGTCAAAGGAATAAACTTACACTTCAACTGAGATACAGGAATTGAAACAACTAATGCTAGATCAATTCAAAAAGTTTAGGGAAGATATGGCAAAAGAGATGAAGCATATAATGAAAACACTGGGTGTACATAAGGTAGAAATTGAAAGTTTGAAAAAACAACTTGCAGAATCTATGGAAACGAAAGGCACAACACAAGAGACGAAAGACACAATGGAGACATACAACATCAGATCTCAAGAGGCAGAAGAAAACACTCAGGAAATGGAGAACAAGACACCTGAAATCCTACTCACAAAAGAACAGATAGGGAAAAGAACAGAAAAATATGAGCAACATCTCAGAATTAAAAGATAACATAAAACTCTTGAATGTACATGTCATGGGTATCCCTGAAGGAGAAGAGAAGGGAAAAGGGGCAGAAGCAATAATAGAGGAAATAATCAATGAAAATTTTCCCATCTCTTATGAAAGACATAAAATTACAGATCCAAGAAGTGCAGCATACCCCAAACCAAATAGATTTGAATAGGCCTATGCCAAGACACTTAATAATCAGATTATCAAACATCAAAGACAAAGAGAGAATCCTGAAAGCAGCAAGAGAAAAGCGATCCATCACATACAAGGGAAGCTTGATAAGACTGCGGATTTCTCAGCAGAAACCATGGAGGCAAGAAGGAAGTGGTGTGATATATTTAAGAACTGAAAGAGAAAAACCACCAACCAAGAATCCTATATCCAGCAAAATTGTCCTTCAAATATGAGAGAGAGTTTAAAATATTCTCTGACAAACAGACAATGAGAGAGTTTGGGAACAAGATACATGCTCTACATGCAGTACTAAAGGGAACACTACAGATAGATAGGAAAAGACAGGAGTGAGAAATTTTGGACACAATTTTGGGAGCTAGTAGTACAACAATGTAAGTACACTGCACAAAGATGACTGTGAGTATGGTTGAAAGAGGAAGGTTAGGAGCATGTGGGACATCAGAAGGAAAGAGGAAAGATAAAGACTAGGACTGTATAACTCACTGAAACATAGAGTACTCAACAATTGTGATAAAATGTACAAATTTTTTTTTCATGGGGGAGAACAAATGAATGTCAACCTTTCAAGGTGTTAAAAATAGGGAGGTATTGGGGGAAAATACAATCAATGCAAACTAGAGACTATAATTAACAGAAACATTATATTATGCTTCCTTTAATATAATGAAAGCAATATACCAAAGCTAAATGCTTAAAAGAGGGGGACATAAGGGAGGGGTATGGGACTCTTGGCATTGGTAATGTTGTCTGACTCTTTATTCTATTTTAGTTTAATGCTATCTTTCCTTTTCTTGCTTCCCAGCTGTCAGGTTTTTTTTTCTCTTTCTTCTTTCTTTTTCTTTTGTCTCTCCACCTTCTTTGACTCTTCCTCCAGCTTTCTGGAAGAAATGGAGATGTCCTTATATAAATAGTGATGATGGTGGTAAATACATAAATATGTGACTATATAGGGAACCATCAATTGTTTACTTAGGAAGGAATGTATGGTGTGTGAACAAAACTGTTTGAAAAAAATGGGTTAATGAAGAGGGCACTATATTTAGTGAAATAAGTCAGACACATAACGACAAATATTGTATGGTCTCACTGATATGAACTAATTATAATATGTAAACTCATAGACATGAAATATAAGGTACCAGGATATAGAACAAAGCTGAAGACTGGGGAGCGGTTGCTTGTTATAAACAGAATGTTCAACTAGGTTAAACTTAAATGTTTAGAAATGGACAGAGATGACAGTAGCACATTGTGAGAATAACTAACAGTGCTGAATGGTGCATGAATGTGGTAGAAAGGGGAAGCTCAGAACCATGTGTGTTACCAGAAGGAAAGTTGGAGATTAAAAGATGGAAATGTATAAAACAGTGAACCTTGTGGTGGGCAATGTCCATGATTAACTGTACAAATATTAGAAATCTCTTTCATGAACCAGAACAAATGTATGCCACTATAACTAGAAGTTAATAATAGAGGGGCATATAGGGGAAAAAATATACCTATTGCAAACTATATACTACAGTTAGTATTTTAACATTCTTTCATCAAAAGTAACAAATGTGCTATACCAATACTATGAGTCAACAATGGAGGGGGGAATGTTAGGGGTATGGGACAATTTGAGTTTCCTTTTTCTGACTTTATTTCTCTTCCGGAGTAATGAAAATGTTCTAAAAATTGAAAAAAAATTAATCGTGGTGATGGATGCACAGCTGCATGATGGTATCGGGGGCAATTGATTGTTCACTTTAGATCTTTGCATAATTGTATGATATGTGAACAATCTCAATAGAAGTATCATGTGAGTCAAAGAAAAAATGAAGGAGAAATTAAGATATTTACTGATAAACAAAAGCCAAAAGAATTCATTACCAGAAGATAAGCCATACAAGAAATGCTAAAGGGAGTTCTTCAGGCTGTAATAAAAGGATACTAGAGAGAAACTCGAAGTCATAAGAGAAATAAAGAACATTGGTAAAGGTAACTACATAGGTAAATGTGAAATCCTGTATGACTGCACTTTTGGTTTTTAACTGCTCTCCCCTCCCCCCATATGACTTAATAGGCAAATGTGTAAAATAATATTGTAAATCTATATCAATGGGACTACAATGATTAAGATATAATATGAGCCAATAACAATATAATAGGGGAAGTATGGAGATACGTGAGATAAATGACTAGAGAGTTTATATACTACTAAAACTACATCGATACTAGTCAAACTAGGTTGCTATTAATTTAAGACCATATGTCTGATAAGGGTTTAATATCCTTAACTCAACAACAAAAAAGACAAAAACCCAATTAAAAAATGCACCAAGGATTTGAATAGACATTTCTTCAAAGAAGATATTCAAATGACAAATAAGTGCTCAAAATCATTATTATTAAAGAAATGCAAATTGAAATTATAATGAGATACTACTTCACACCCTCTAGGATGGCTATTTAAAAAAAAACAAGTGTCAGTGAGGGTGTGGAGAAATAGGAAACCTCACACATTGTTGGTCGGAATGCATAACGGTGCAGCCACTGCGGAAAAGTATGACAGTTTCTCGGAAATTTAAACATAGAATTATTATATGACCTGGCCATTCCATTCCTAAGTATGTAAGATGGTTTGAAGCTGTTATGTACCCTAGAAAAGATCATGTTCTTAAAACTAATCCATTCCTGTGGGTATAGACTAATTGTGGGTTTAAATAGGATCTTTTGGTCAGTAGGATCTTAAGTTGAGATGTGACCCACCTTGTTCAAGTGGGTCTTAATCATAAGAAGATAAAAGACAGAGAGAAGACACAGAAAAGAGCCCCAGAGAAGAGAGAGAAGCAGTCAGATGCTGGAAGCAACAAAATCCAGGAGAGAAAGGAGAGAAAATTACATGTCACCATGTGCCTGGCCATGTGACAGAGTAGCTGAGGATTGCTGGTAGTCAGTCTTCAAGGAGAAAGCATTGACTGTTGATGCCTTGAGTTGGGCATTTTCATGACCTAAGAACTGTAAGCTTATAAGTTAATAAATAACCATTGTAAAAGCCAACCCATTTCTGGTATATTGCATTTTGTTAGCTTTAGCAAACCAAAACAGTATATACCCAAAAGAATTGAAAGTGGGACTCAGACAGATATTTATACACCAGTCTTCATCACAGCATTATTCACAGTAGCCAAAAGGTGGAAGCAACCCAAGTGTCCATCAACAGATGAATGGCTAAACAAAATACAGTGTATCCAGACAATGGAATATTACTCAGCCAGAAAAAGAATTGAAGCTCTGACACATGCTACAACATGGATGAACCTTGAAGATAACATATTGAGTGAAATAAGCCAGACACAAAAGGACAAATATTGTACTGTTTCTCTGGTATGAAATATTTAGAATAAGCAAGTTCATAGAGACAGAAAGCAGACTAGTGGTTACCAGGGATAGGGTAAGGGAGGATTGGGAGTTATTGCTAAGTGAGTATGAGTTTAGGTTTGGGATGATAAAAACAGTCTGGACACCCAGGGGAGTGAATCTCCCTGGCAATGTGGAATATGACTCCCTGGGAGGAATGTAGACCTGGCATCGTGGGACGGAGAACATCTTCTTGACCAAAAGGGAGATGTGAAAGGAAATGAAATAAGCTTCGGTAGCAGAGAGATTCCAAAAGGAGCTGAGAGGTCACTCTGGTGGGCACTCTTACGCACACTTTAGACAACCCTTTTTAGGTTCTAAAGAATTGGGGTAGCTGGTGGTGGATACCTGAAACTATCAAACTACAACCCAGAACCCATGAATCTCGAAGACAATTGTATAAAAATGTAGCTTATGAGGGGTGACAATGGGATTGGGAAAGCCATAAGGACCACACTCCACTTTGTCTAGTTTACGGATGGATGAGTAGAAAAATAGGGGAAGGAAACAAACAAACAAACAGACAAAGGTACCCAGTGTTCTTTTTTACTTCAATTGCTCTTTTTCACTTTAATTATTATTCTTGTTATTTTTGTGTGTGTGCTAATGAAGGTGTCAGGGATTGATTTAGGTGATGAATGTACAACTATGTAATGGTACTGTGAACAACTGAAAGTGCGATTTGTTTTGTATGACTGCGTGGTATGTGAATATATCTCAATAAAATGAAGATAAAAAAAACAGTCTGGAAAAAGATAGTGGTGAAAGTTACACAGTATTGTCAATGACTTAATGTCAAATAAATGTCTGCTTAAATGGACATAAAATGATTTTTATGTTATGGATATTTTACCACAATTAAAATTTAACCAATTAATTAATTCTTAAAAATGAAAGAAATTAAGATATTCCCATCCAAACAAAAGTTGAGGAAAGTTATCATCACTAGACCTTCCCTATAAAAAATGCAAAAGGAAGTTCTTCAGGTTGAAAGGAAATAGCACTAGATAGATCGAAGCCACATGAAGAAATAAAGAATTCCAGTAAAGGTAATGTCATGGGTAAATATAAATGCAAGTACCACTGTATATTGTTTGTAATGCACTTTTTACTTCTTGTGGGATCTAAAATGCAAATACATAAAAAGTAATGATAAATCTATTGTTTTAGACACATTGTATGGACATATGACAAGAGCAACATAAAGATGCACGGCAAGGGGTAGGGGAAAATAGTTTGTGTATGCTATCATAGTTAAATTGTTATCAAATAAAACAAAACTGTTATAGAGTTAAGACGGTAAACTTAAGCCCATGTTAACCGCAAAGAAAATATTGAAAAATATGCATAGAAGTAAAGGAGAAGGGACTCTAAATGGTTCACTACTGTGGTAGTTTGAAACTGTATGTACCCCCAGAAAATCATGTTCTTAAAGCTAATCCATTCCTGAAGGTATAAACCTATTGAAAGTAGGATCTTTTGACAAGGTTACTTCAGTTAAGGCATGGCTCAGGGTAGGTCTTAATCCTCTTACTGGAGTCCTTTATAAATGGATGAATACAGAGAAAGAGAGAGAAAGCCATGGAAGTAAGAAAATGAAATCAACAAAACCCAGAAAATAAGGGAGAGACCAGCAGACAGCACCATGTGACTTGCTATGCGGCAGAGGAACCAAGGATCACTGGCAGCCAGTGTTCAGGAAGAAAGCATCACCTTGATGATGCCTTGATTTGGACATTTTCTCAGACTCTAACCATAAGCAAATAAATTCCTATTGTTCAAGCTGAACCATTTCATGGTACATTGGTTTCAGCAGCCTAGGAAATAAAACACCTACAAAAGATTAAGTAAATACAAAAGTAGGCAGTGATGGAAGAATTGAGGCATAAAAAGATACAAGACTAACAAAAATGAGTAACAACTTTTGTAGCAAACATCAAAATGAGAGAAGTCCTGCAGTATCAATGATTACATTAAATTTAAATGGATTAAACTATCCAGTCAAAAGGCTGAGATTGGCAGGATGTACAAAAAAGCATGACCCAATTATATGCTGTTTACAAAGATTCTCCTTAAATTCAAAGACACAAGTAAGTTTAGAATGAATAGATAGAAACAAGTATTCCAAGCAAATAGTAACTAAAATAGGGCCAAGGTGGCTATACCAATATCAGACAAAATAGACTTTAAGTCAAAAACTGTTACAAGGGACAAAGAAGGACTATATATTGTTAAAGGGGTCAATTCTTCAAGAAAATATAATAATAAGCATATATGTACCTATGAGCAGAGCCCCAAATATATGAAGCAAACATTGACAGGCTTGTACGTAGAAATAGACAGTTCTACACTAATAGTAGGAAACTTCAATACATCACTTTCAAGAACAGATAGAGCATCTAGACAGAAGATCAATAAGAAAATAGAGGACTTGGACAATGCTACAAACCAACTAGACCTAACAGACATATATAGAACACTTCACCCAACAATAGCAGATTACACATTCTTCTCAAGTGAACTTGGATCATTCTCTAGGAAAGACCATATATAAGCTCATAAAACAAGTCTCAATAATTTAAAAAGATTGAAACCATTCAAAGCATCTTCTCTGACCACTATGGAATAAAGTTAGAAATCAGCAACAAAGGGAGAATGGGAAATTCACAAATATGTGGAAATTAAGCAACATACTATTTTTTAAATGTAATTTTATTGAAATATATTCACATACCATGCAATCACCTAAAGTGTACAACAATGTTCACAGTTTCATTGTACAGTTGTGCATTCAACACCACAAACTATTTCCTTCATTTTAATCAAATAATAATTGTATTGATTATAATAGTATTAAATTCTCATTATAGAAGGTCAGAAATATTTTGAAAGTATAAAAAAGAAAACGAAAAAGTGATACCCTGTCAGCCCATCAACCAAGGATCATCACTGGTAACATTTGAGATTTTTTTTCCAAGAGCACTTTTGTTTACAGAGTTGCAGTAATTTCATTTATACAAAACTTATAAAATTTTTTATCACACTTTATTGTCCCATTTAATATTTTTAATTCATTTTTATTGAGATATATTCACATACCATGCAGTCATACAAAGCGTACATTCAATTGTTCACAGTACCATTATATAGTTGTACATTCATCACCAAAATTAATTTTTCAACATTTTCATTCCCACCCACACAAAAGCAATAAAAAAATTAAAGTGAAAAAGAACAATTAAAGTGAAAAAGGACACTGAGTGCCCCCTTTTTTTTTTTTTGCCCCCATTTTTCTACTCATCCATCCGCACACTGGACAAAGGGGAGTGTGGTCCTTAAGGCTTTCCCAATCACATTGTCACCCCTCATAAGCTACATTTTTATACAATCATCTTTAAGATTCATGGGTTCTGGGTTGTAGTTTGATCATTTCAGGTATTTACTGCTAGCTATTCCAATTCATTAGAGCCTAAAAAGCGTTGTCTATATTGTGCATGAGAGTGCCCACCAGAGAGACCTCTTTGCTCCTTTTGGAATCTCTCTGCCACTGAAGCTTATTTCATTTCCTTTCAAATCCCCCTTTTGGTCAAGAAGATGTTCTCTATCCCACAATGCTGGGTCTAGATTCCTCCCCGGAAGTCATATTCCATGTTGCCAGGGAGATTCACTCCCCTGGGTGTCAGATCCCACATAGCGGGGAGGGCAGTGATTTCACACGCCAAGATGGCTTAGCTAGAGAGAGAGGACCACATCTGAGCAACAAAGAGGCATTCAGGAGGAGACTCTTTGGCACAATTATAGGCAGACTTAGCCTCCTTTGCAGCAACAGTCTTGCCAAGGTCAAGTGCCATGGTAGAGGGCTCAACCCATCAAACCACCAGTCCCCTCTGTCTGTGAGCACATCAGCAACTGTCGAGGTGGGGCAGCCCAACACCCCTGAATTCTCCACCAGCTCCTCAAGGGGACTCTGCATATTTTTTTCTTTTTCTTTTTAAATTAACTTTCTTTTTTTAAATTAACTGTCTCAAAAAAAATTTTTTAAACATACAGTAAAAAAACATTTCAAACAAACATAACAAGGGAGTAAGAAAAAGACAACTAACCTAAAATACCTACTTTACTTCCAACATGTTCATACTCTACCCCAAGAAAATATCCTATAGGATACAGCAACATTTCTGTGAACTTGTTCCTACCACACCCATCAGAAATTAACAAACCGTAGTCATTTCTGGGCATTCCCAGAACATTAAATTCACCCACGATAGCTTATCTGATCTTATTGGGTTATCATTCTCCCTCCATTAATTGCTCTCTATAGCTAGTTCCCCTACATTCTACATTATAAACCATTTATTTTACATTTTTCAATGTTCACATTAATGGTAGCATATAATGTTTCTTTTTTGTGCCTGGCTTATTTCGCTCAGCATTATGTCTTCAAGTTTCATCCATGTTGTCATATGTTTCACGACATCATTCCTTCATACTGCCGCATAGTATTCCACAGTGTGTATATACCACATTTTATTTATCCACTCATCTGTTGAAGGACATTTAGGTTGTTTCCATATCTTGGCAATTGTGAATAATGCTGCTATGAACATTGGCGTGCAGATATCTGTTTGTGTCACTGCTTTCAGTTCTTCCAGGTATATACCAAGACATGCAATCGCTGGATCGAAGGGTAACTCTGTATCTAGTTTTCTAAGGAACTGCCAGACTGACTTCCAGAGTGGCTGAACCATTATACAGTCCCACCAACAATGAATAAGAGTTCCAATTTTTCCACATTCTCTCCAGCATTTTTAGTTTCTTGTTTATTTAATGGCAGCCATTCTAATCGGTGTGAGATGGTATCTCATTGTGGTCTTAATTTGCATCTCTCTAATAGCTAGTGAAGCTGAACATTTTTTCATGTGTTTCTTGGCCATTTGTATTTCCTCTTCAGAGAACTGTCTTTTCATATCTTTTGCCCATTTTATAATTGGGCTGTCTATACTCTTGTCATTGAGTTGTAGGATTTCTTTATATATGCAAGATATCAGTCTTTCGTCCGATACATGGTTTCCAAAAAATTTTTTATTGAGTTGGCTGCTTCTTCACCTTTTTGAAAAATTCCTTTGAGTTACAGAAACTTCTAAGCTTCTGTATTTTTTATCTATTTTTTCCTTTGTTGCTTGTGCTTTGGGTGTAAGGTCTAGGAAGTGGCTGCTTAATACAAGGTCTTGAAGATGTTTCCCTATATTATCTTCTAGGAATTCTATGGCACTGTCTTTTATATTGAGGTTTTTGATCCACTTTGAGTTAATTTTTGTGTAGGGTATGAGGTAGGGGTCCTCTTTCATTCTTTCGGATATGGATATCCAACTCTCTCAGTCCCATTTGTTGAAAAGTCTGTTATGTCCCAGTTCAGTTGCTTTGGGGGCCTTACCAAAGATCAGTCAGCCACAGATCTGGGGGTCTATCTCTGAATTCTCAATTTGATTCCATTGATCAATATGTCTATATTTGTGCCAGTACCATGCTGTTTTGACTACTGTGGCTTTATAATAAGCTTCAAAGTCAGGGAGTGTAAGTCCTCCCACTTCACTTTTCTGTTTTAGAGTGTTTTTAGCAATTTGAGTCATCTTCCCTTTCCAAATAAATTTGATAACTAGCTTTTCCACGTCTGCCAAGTAGGTTGTTGGGATTTTGATTGGGATTGCATTGAATCTGTAGATGATTCAATCTGTAGATGGGTAGAATTGACATCTTAATGACATTTAGCCTTCCTATCCATGAACATGGAATATTTTTCCATCTTTTAAGGTCCCCTTCCATTTCTTTTAGTAGAGTTATATAGTTTTCTTTGTATAGGTCTTTTACATCATTGGTTAAGTTTATTCCTAGGTACTTGATTTTTTTAGTTGCTATTGAAAACGGTGTCATTTTTTTGAGTGTCTCTTCACTTTGTTCATTTCTAGCATATAGAAACATTACTGACATGTGCATTAACCTTGTATCCCGCTACTTTGCTAAATTTGTTTGTTAGCTCTAGTAGCTGTATCATGGATTTCTCAGGGTTTTCTAGATATAAGATCATATCATTTGCAAATAATGACAGTTTTACTTCTTCCTTTCCAATTTGGATGCCTTTTATTTCTTTGTCTTGCCAGATTGTCCTGGCTAGCACTTCTAGCACAATGTTGAATAATAGTGGTGACAGTGGGCATCCTTGTCTCATTCCTGATCTTAGAGGGAAGGCTTTCAGTCTCTCACCATTGAGTACTATGCTGGCTGTGGGTTTTTCATATATGCTCTTTACCATATTGATGAAGTTTCCTTCAATTCCTACCTTTTGAAGTGTTTTTATCAAAAAGGGATGTTGGATTTTGTTGAATGCTTTTTCAGTGTCTATTGAGATGATCATTTGATTTTTCTCTTTTGATTTGTTAATGTGTTGTAATACATTGATTGATTTTTTTTTCATTTTTATTGAGATTGTTCAGATACCATACAATTATCCAAAGATCCAAAGTGTACAATCACTTGCCCCTGGGTACCCTCATACAGCTGTGCATCCATCACACTTAATTTTTGTTCAATTTTTAGAAACTTTTCATTACTCCAGACAAGAAATAAAGTGAAAGATGAAAAAAGAAAAAAAGAAAAGGAAACTCTAATCCTCCCCTATCCCTAACCAACCCCCCTCAATTGTTGACTCCTAGTATTGATACAGTACGTTTGTTACTGTTTATGAAAAAATGTTGAAATACTACTAACTGTAATATATAGTTTGTAATAGGTATATAGTTCTTTCCTATATGCCCCTCTATTATTAACTTCTAATTGTATTGTCATACATTTGTTCTGGTTCATGAAGTGATTTCTAGTATTTGTACAGTTGATCATGGACATTACCCACCATTAAGAATCAGACAATACCACCAATGTCAAGTGTCTAACATGCCTCTCCTATCCCCCCCTCTTATCTGCATTTACCTTAGTATATCACCTTTGTTACATTAAAGGAAGCATAATACAATGATTCTATTAGTTACAGTCTCTAGTTTATGCTGATTGCATCCCTCCCCCAATGCCTCCCCATTTTTAACACCTTGCAAGGTTGACATTTGCTTGTTCTCCCTCGTAAAAGAACATATTTGTACATTTTATCACAATTGTTGAATACTCTAGATTTCACCAAGTTACACAGTCCCAGTCATTATCTTTCCTCCTTTCTTGTGGTGTCTCACGTGCTCCCCATCTTCCTCTCTCAACCGTATTCATAGTTACCTTTGTTCAGTGTACTTACATTGTTGTGCTACCATCTCCCAAAATTGTGTTCCAAACCACACACTCCTGTCTTCTATCACCCTGTAGTGCTCCCTTTAGTATTTCCTGTAGGGCAGGTATCTTGTTCACAAAGTCTCTCATTGTCTGTTTGTCAGAAAATATTTTGAGCTCTCCCTCATATTTGAAGGACAGCTTTGCTGGATACAGGATTCTTGGTTGGTGGTTTTTCTCTTTCAGTATCTTAAACATATCACACCACTTCCTTCTTGCCTCCATGGTTTCTACTGAGAGATCTGCACATAGTCTTATTAAGCTTCTTTTGTATGTAATGGATTGCTTTTCTCTTGCTGCTTTCAGGATTCTCTCTTTGTCTTTGACATTTGATAATCTGATTATTAAGTGTCTTGGCGTAGGCCTATTCATATCTCTTCTGTTTGGAGTACGCTGCGCTTCTTGGATCTGTAATTTTATGTCTTTCTTAAGAGATGGGAAATTTTCATGAATTATTTCCTCTATTATTGCTTCTGCCCCCTTTCCCCTCTCTTCTCCTTCTGGGACACCAATGATACGTACATTATTGTACTTTGTTTCATCTTTGAGTTCCCGGAGACGTTGCTCATATTTTTTCATTCTTTTCTCCATCTGCTCCTTTGCGTGTAGGCTTTCAGGTGTTTTGTTCTCCAGTTCCTGAGTGTTTTCTTCTGCCTCTTGAGATCTGTTGTTGTATGTTTCCATTGTGTCTTTCATCTCTTGTGTTGTGCCTTTCATTTCCATAGATTCTACCAGTAGGTTTTTTGAACTTTTGATTTCTGCCGTATACAGGTCCAGTGCTTCCTTTACAGCCTCTATCTCTTTTGCAATATCTTCTCTAAACTTTTTGAATTGATTTAGCATTAGTTGTTTAAATTCCTGTATCTCAGTTGAAGTGTACGTTTGTTCCTTTGACTGGGCCATAACTTTGTTTTTCTTAGTGTAGGTTGTAATTTTCTGTTGTCTAGTCATGGTTTCCTTGTTTATCCAAATCAGGTTTTCCCAGACCAGAACAGAGGGAAGAAATATTCAGTATCTGGTTTCCCTGCGGGTGTGTCTTAGAAAATTGCTCCACCCTTTGATGCCTCGGGTCACTGTGCTTTTCTGCCCAGCAGTGACGCCTGTTAGCCTATAACTCTTGACTGGTGTGAGGAGGTATGGCCGTGTTCCCCCAGGCTCTGGGGTCTGGTTCTGAATGGAAAGGGCCCCACCCCTTTCCTCCTAGAGAAGACAGACCCCCCAGGTGGAGGTCATTAGCATTTCAATGGTCTCGCTCTCTGCTTGTGGTGTCTCCGCCCTTCCCCGAGTCACAGCCCTGGAAACTTAAAATGACTGGGGCTTTCTCCACTGAGCCGAAAAAGAAACCGATAGTCCCCTTCAGACCCAGTCAAGGCGACCCTCCGGCTCTCCCAGGTCAGTCGTCACCCAAAGCCTCTGTCTGTTTTTTGGGGCTGCGTACCTGTAGTGAGCAGTTCACACTCGCTACTTAAAACCCCAGTTGGAGCTCAGCTGAGCTGTATTCGCTTGCTGGGAGAGAGCTTCTCTGTGGCACCACGCGGCTCCGCAGCTCGGGCTATGGGGGAGGGGGTCTCACGACTTGGTTCCACAGGTTTTACTTACAGATTTTATGCTGTGTTCTCGGGCATTCCTCCCAATTCAGGTTGGTGTATGATGAGTGGATGGTCTCGTTTGTCCCCCCACAGTTATTCTGGATTATTTACTAGTTGTTTCTGGTTTTTTGTAGTTGTTCCAGGGGGACTGCTTAGCTTCCACTCCTCTCTATGCCGCCATCTTGCCTCAGTCTCCCATCTTAACTTCTACATTGATTGATTTTTCTATGTTGAACCATCCTTGCATGCCTGGAATGAACCGCACTTGGTCATGGTGTATAAATTTCTAATGTATATTTGGATTCTATTTGCAAGTATTTTGTTGAAAATTTTTGCATCTATATTCATTAGGGAGATTGGCCGGTAGTTTTCCTTTTTTGTAGCATCTTTGCCTGGTTTTGGTATTTGATTGATGTTAGCTTCATAAAATGTGTTAGGTAGTGTTCCATTTTCTTTGATGTTTTGAAAGAGTTTAAGTAAGTTTGGTGTTAGTTCTTTTTGGAAAGTTTGGTAGAATTCCCCTGTGAAGCCATCTGGCCCTGGGAATTTATTTGTGGGAAGCTTTTTGATGACTGATTGGATCTCTTTGCTTGTGATTGGTTGGTTGAGGCCTTCTATTTCTTCTCTGGTCAGTCTAGGTTGTTCATATGTTTCCAGGAAATTGTCCATTTCCTCTACATTATCCAATTTGTTGGCATAGAGTTGGTCATAGTATCCTCTTATATATACTTTTTAAATTTCTTCAGGATCCGCAGTAATGCCACCTTTCTCATTCATTATTTTTATATGGGTCTTCTCTCTTTTTGATTTTGTTTATATGGGTCTTCTCTCTTTTTGATTTTGTCAGTCTAGCAAGGGGCTTGCCAATCTTGTTGATCTTCTCAAAGAACAAACTTTTGGTGTTATTTATTCTCTCTGTTGTTTTTTTGTTCTCTATGTCATTTATTTCTGCTTTAATCCTTGTTATTTCTTTTCTTCTACTTGGTTTAGGATTGGTTTGCTGTTCATTTTCTAGCTTCTTCAGTTGCTCCATTAGTTCTGTGATTTTAGCTCTTTCTTCCTTTCGATGTATGCATTTAGTGCTATAAATTTCCCCCTCAGTACTGCTTTTGCCGCATCCCATAGGTTTTGATATGTTGTGTTCTCATTTTCATTTGTCTCTATTTAGCAATTTCTCTTGCTATGTCTTCTTTAATCCACTGATTGTTTAGGAGCATATTGTTTAACCTCCAGGTATTTGTGAATTTTCTAAGTCTCTGATGGTTATTGACTTCTAATTGTATTCCATTGTGGTCGGAGCATGTGCTTTGAATAATTCCAATTTTTATTAATTTGTTGAGGCTTGTTTTATGTCCCAGCATATGATCTATTCTGGAGAAAGTTCCATGAGCACTAGAGAAGAATTTGTATCCTGGTGATTTGGGATGTAATGTTCTATATATGTCAGTTAAATCCAATTTGTTTATCAGATTGTTTAGGTTTTCAATTGCCTTATTGGTCTTCTGTCTAGTTGATCTATCTATAGGAATGAGCAATGTGTTGAAATCTCTCACAATTATTGTGGAAACATCAATTGCTTCCTTTAGTTTTGCCAGTGTTTGTCTCATGTATTTTGTGGCACCTTGATTGGGTGCATAAATATTTATGACTGTTATTTCTTCTTGTTGAATTGCCCCTTTTATTAGTATGTAGTGGCCTTTTTTGTCTCTCATAACATCCTTGCATTTCAAGTCTATTTTATCCGAGATTAATATTGCTAAACCTGCTTTCTTTTGGCTATAGCTTGCATGAAATATTTTTCCATCCTTTCACTTTCAATTTCTTTGTGTCCCTGTGTCTAAGATGAGTCTCTTGTATGCAACATAATGATGGTTCATATTTTTGATTCATTCTACCAATCTATATCTTTTAATTGGGGAGTTTAATCCATTTACATTCAATGTTATTATTGTGAAGGCATTTCTTGAATCAGCCATCCTATCCTTTGGTTTATGTTTGTCAGATATGTTTTTTCCCTCTCTTGATGTCCTTTAATGTACCTATACTGAAACTCTTTAGTATTGAACCTTTTTCCATATCTCTCTCTCCTTTATCCTTTCTTTGTTTCTCTGTCAGTAGGGATCCCTTTAGTATCTCAAGTAGGGCAGTTCTCCTGTTAGCAAATTCTCTCAGCATTTGTCTGTGGAAAAGTTAAGCTCTCCCTCAAATTTGAAGGAGAACTTGCTGGATAAAGAATTCTTGGTTGGAAATTTTTCTCTCTCAGAATTTTAAGTATGTCATGCCACTGCCTTCTTGCCTCCATGGTGGCCACTGAGTAGTCACTACTTAGTCTTATGCTGTTTCCTTTGTAAGTGGTGAATTGCTTTTCTCTTGCTGCTTTCAGAACTAGCTCCTTCTCTTCAGTATTTGACAATCTGATCAGAATATGTCTTGGAATGGGTTTATTTGGATTTATTCTATTTGGAATTCACTGGGCATTTATGATTTGTGTATTTATGGTGTTTAGAAGATATGGGAAGTTTTTCCCAACAATTTCTTTGACTACTCTTCCTAGACCTTTACCTTTCTCTTCCCCTTCTGGGACACCAATGACTCTTATATTTGGACGTTTTATATTATCTATCATATCCCTGAGGTCCATTTCAACTTTTTTTATTTTTTTCCCCATTTGTTCTTCTGTTCTTTCATTTTTCCATTCTGTCATTCTCCAGGTCACTGATTTGCTGTTCAGCTTCCTCTAGTCTTGTATTACGAGTATCCAGAATCTTTTTAATTTGGTCAACAGTTTCTTTTATTTCCATAAGATTGTCTATTTTTTAATTTACTCTTGCAATTTCTTCTTTATGGTCTTCTAGGGTCTTCTTCATGTCCTTTAGATCCTGTGCCATGCTCTTGTTGTTTGTCTTTAGTTGTTTGATTAGTTGCTCCAAGTAGTGTGTCTTCTCTGATCTTTTGATTTGGGTGTTTAGGTTTGGGTTATCCATATCATCTAGTTTTTTCATATGCTTTACAGTTTTTCTGTTGTTTTTGTCCTCTTGGCATTTGCTTAACTTGATAGTGTTCTTTTAGGATATGTTGGCTGATTCAAACACTTATCTCCAATTTGTCAGATCTACAGCTTTGTGGAGTATACTTTCTCTAACTAACCAGCAGGTGGGTCTGTGAGCCAGCTATTCCCCTCAAGTCAGTTCTCCCCAACTTTGTCTTTGTGGTGAGTGGGGGTGTGAGTCTTGTGGGATCCAGTTGGTGCACCAAGTTTGCATGTGTAGTTGGTGCTGGCCGCCCTGAATATGGGGTGTGTGTCTCAGTGGTTAGGGAGGGAGGGCAGCTTTAATAACCAAATCTCCCAGGTGTTCCTGGAGATTTAAAGCTGTTGCAATAGTCTAATCCTTCAGTTCAGTCTCGCCACAGTTTGTCTCTGCCACTGACCCACAAGTCCTTGGTATTGGCATATGGTCCCTGGGACTTGTGAGTGGGACCCTCTTCCAAGCTGTGACCTCCTAGGTCACCTGCTGAGGGAAGACTGTGCTACATCACAGGTGAGCCCATCCCCCAAGGGAAGTTCTGGGCTGCAGGGCTGTGTAGGGGTGTTCCCAGTCTGCTGAAAGGATGGCTAAATGGGGAGTGTTAATTTCCCCCTTTTCACACAGCTCTGCCTTCCAGGCTCCAGGACAATTAGCTGCTGGTGCACGAAAGGATATTGTCCATGCCGTACATTGTGGTACGTGCATGTGTTGTTGGAAACACTTCCCATCACACTGGGTTGTTTGGGGCAGCTCTGGGCTGTGGTGCTGGCACTGGGCAGGAGCGTTTGCAGCCCTACAGAAAGACGACTGTAAGGGGACGCCCCCCTTCTCTTGGGAAGTTGTGGCTTTTAGTGAATTTTCTCAGCCACTAGACTTATTGCTTTGTCTCTCAGAGCTATCTTAGCTCTGCTCTTGCCTGGGCCCAAATTGCAAGTCTTTGAGGCTTTCTGTAATGGCCTTCTTAGAGTAATTGTTTTTGAAAAAGAGAAAAAGAAAAAAGAAAAAAAGAAGGGCCCTCCTTGCAGATCTAATGGGCTATTGAAATGCTAAGAGACAAGGAGATAAGGGCCATTAAGGAATAATCAAGAAAGCAAAGTCCCTGGCTCTTCAGCTCTTCAGACCAGGGACCTCAACCTCTGGATTTGCATGTGAGCCTGACTCTGCCTGAGTCCTGACCTTCTCCATTTTATGTTCACCAGAACTCCAAAAAGTCTCTGCCTTATTTTTGAATTTTTTGTTTTGTTTTGTTTTTTTGTTTTTGTTTTTGTTTTTGTTTTTGCTTTTGCTGTTTTTACTAGTCCTATCTCCTCCCTGCTGGCTTTACTGCTCCCAGATTCTCTGACATCTGGTCTCAGTCTTCCTATGTTTGGAGTTTCAATCAGCAGCCTGTGTTTTCAATCAGAGCTGCAACTGCAGTTCTCCCTCCTGGTTCCCAGCACAGATGGCCCATCCTCCCATGGGACTGAGCCTGGCAGGGAGGGGTACGGCTCCCCTGGCCACGAGAACTTACAGATTTCACCAATTTCAGCTGTTCCACATGTTCATGAGTGTTGTATGAAGTATGCCCAAAGTCAAATTGCTCTCCAATGTCTGGTCCATGCAGTTCCTGGCTCTCTACCTACTGCCCTGGAGGAGTAACTAAAACCTACACCTCATCAGTCTGCCATCTTGTCCCACCTCTCTAAAAACAACATACTCTTAAATAAACAATAGGTCAAAGAAGAAATCACAAGGGAAATTAGGAAATGTCTTGAAACAAATGAAAATGAAAACAACATACAAAAACTTATGGGATGCAGCAAAGGCAGTGCTCAACAAGAAATTTATAGCTGTAGATGCTTTCATTAAGAAAGAAGGATCTCAGATCAGTAACATCACCTCACACCTGGAGAAAAAGAAGAGCCATCTAAACCCTAGGTGAGCAGAAGGAAGGAAATAACAAAGATTAGAGTGGAGATAAATGAAACAGAATAGAAAAACAATAAAGACAATCAATGAAAACAAAAGTTGGTTCCTTGAAAAGATTAATAAAATTTACATTTAGCCAGACTGATGGAGAAAAAAGAGAGGATGCAAATAAGAGAAATCATAAAAAGAAAGTAGGGGGCATTAATGCTGCCTAACAGAAATAAAAGGGATTATAAGAGGATAGTATGAACAATTGAACACCAACCAATTAGATAACTAGATGAAATGGACAAATTCCTAGAAACACACAGATTATCTAAACTGAATCAAGAATAAAAAATCTCAACAGACCAATAACAAGTAAAGAGATTGAATCAGTATTCAAAAACTTCCCAACAAAGAAAAGTTCAGGACCAGATGGCTTTACTGGTTCATTTTACAAAATGTTCCAAGAATTAACACCAATCCTTCTCAATCTCTCAAAAAAAATTGAAGAGAAGGGAACATTTCTTAACTCATTTATCAGGCCAGCATCACCCTAATACCAAAGCCAGATAAAGATACTACAAGAAAAGAAAATTAAAGACCAATATATCTTATGAATATAGATGCAAAAATCCTCAACAAAGTACTAGCAAACTACTAGCAACAGCACATTGAAAAGATTATACACCTCGACCAAGTGGGATTTATCCCAGAAATGTAACAGTGGTTCAACACTGTAACATTATACTCAATGGGGAAAGCTTTCCACCTAAGATCAGTAACAAAACAGGGATGCCCATTTTTACCACTGTTATTCAATGTTGTACTGGAAGTTCTAGCTAGAGCAATTAGGCAAGAAAAAGAAATAAAGGCATCCAAATTGGAAAGTAAGAAGTCAAATATTCGTGTTCACAGATGACATGATCCTATGTGTAGAAAACTTGGAGATTCTACAAGAAAGCTACTGGAGCTAACAAATGGACTGAGTAATATTGTGGGGTACAAGATCAACACACAAAATCAGTAGTGTTTCTATATACCAGCTATGAACAATCCAAAAAGGAAATGAAAGCAATTCCATTCACAGCAGCATTTAAAAGAATAAATTATCTAGGAATAAATTGAACCAAGGATAAAAAGACATGTACGTGGAAAATGACCAAACATTGCTGACAGAAATTAAAGAAGACATAAATAAATGGAAAGACATCCCACGGTCATGAATTAGAAGACTTAATATTGTTAAGATGTCAATACTACCCAAAGTGTACAGATTTAATGCAATCTCAATCAAAATTCCAACAGCCTTCTTTGCAGAAATAGAAAATCCAATCATCAAGTCCATATAGAAGTGTATGGAGCGCTGAAGTGAAAAACATCTTGAAAAAAGAAGAATGAATTTGGAGGACTCACGTTTCCCAACTTCAGAACTTATTACAGAGCTACGGTAATCAAAACAGTATGGTACTGGCATAAGGACAGACATACAGACCAATGATATAGAATTGAGAATGCAGAAATATACGCATTCATCTATGGCTATTCCAGTTTGCTAATGCTGCCAAAATGCAAAATACCAGAAATGGATTGGCTTTTATAAAGCTGGTTTATTTGGTTACAGAGTTACAGTCTTAAGGCCATAAAGTATCCAAGGTAAGGCATCAACAATAGGGTGCCTTCACTGAAGGATGGCATTGGGGTCTGGAAAACTTCTGTTAGCTCGGAAGGCATGTGGCTGGCATCTGCTTGCTCCCAGGTTGTGTTTCAAAATGGCGTTCTCCAAAATGTTGCTCTTGGGGCATTTTGTCCTCTCTTAGCTGCAGCTCATTTTGAAGAGCAAAATGTCACTTTCAGTTACTCTCTGTGTTCCTTTCATTTGTCAGCTTTTTATATGACTCCAGTGATTTAATTAAAGCACACTCTGATTGGGTAGGGTAATACCTACATGGAAATTATCCAATCAAAGGTCTTGCCCATAGCTGGTAGAGTCACATCTCCATGGAAATTATCAATGGGTTCCAACCTAATCAACATTAATGTATCTGCCCCCACAAGACTGCATCAAAGAACATGGTATTTGGGGAACAGAATACATCCAAACCGACACAATGGTCAAATGATTTTTTAAAGCTTTTTATTTTGAAATAATTTTAAACTTATAAGACAGTTGTAAAAATAATACAAAACACACATAGAGAACTCCAACAGTAATATTCCCCATCCAGATACCCAGAACCACCAACGTTAAACATTTTGCCACATTTTCTTTCTCTCTCTTTTTATCTATATATATACTTTCTACTCTTTTGATAGTAGATTAGATATGTCATGCTCCTTCAACACTTAACATCTGCATGTACTTTCCCAAGAACAAAGATATTCACTTATGTAATCACCTTAAGTACACTTATTAGGTTTGTGATGGTTTGAAGCTGTATGCAACCAAGAAAAACATGTTCTTAAATGTAATCCATTCCTGTTGGCATGAACCCATTATAAGTAGGACTGTTCCATGAGGTTACTTCAGTTAAGGTATGCCCAGACCAATAAAGATGGGTCTTAATCCTATTATAGGAGTCTTTCATAAATAGAATGAAACTGAGAGAAAAAAAAGGACACAGGAAGCAGGAAGCTGAAACAGAACCTGAAAGAGAAGAGAGAGACCAGGGGACACCACCATGCGCCTTGCCATGTAACAAGCTAAGGACTTGTTAACAGCCAGCACCAGGATGCCACGGTCTTGGGGAGAAATATCACCTTGATGATGCCTTGATTTGGACATTTTCCCAGCCTCAAAGCCAAAGCCATTTTTTTAAGCCAAGCCATTTCATGGTATTTGCTTAAGCAGTCTAGGAAACTAAAACAGAGTTCAAGCAATTTTACATTGATAGATATATCAACAGTGTGTGTGTGTGTGTGTGTGTGTGTGTGTGTGTATACAGTATATTTGTACAGCTGATATATATCAACTGGTTTTTGGGTATGGCTAATTGACTTTGACAAGGATGCCATGTCCACTCAATGGGGAAAGAATGGCCTTTTCAACAAACGGTGATGGATTGGATATTCACATGCAAATGAATGAAAGCAGACCCCTACCCCATACCTTTTACAAAATTTAACTCAAAATGGATCAATGACCTAAAGATAAGAGCTAAAGTGATTAAATTCTTAGAAGAAAACATAGGGAAATATCCTTCAGGACCTTATATTAGGCAACAAATTCTTAGACTTTACACCAAAAATAGGAGCAACATAAGATAAGCATAGATAAATCGGACTTCATCAAAATTAAAACTTTAATTAAAACTTTTGTACATCAAAGAACATTATCCAAGAAAGCGAAAAGACAATGTACAAAATGGGAGAAAATATTTGGAAATCAAGTATCTGATAAGGGTTTAATATCTATAATATATAAAGAACTCCTTCAACTCAACAAGAGAAACAACTCAATTTAAAAGTGGGCAAGAACTTGAATAGACATTTATCCAGGAAGCTATTCAAATGGCCAATAAGCACATGGAAAGATGCTCAACATTATTAGTCATTATGGAAATGCAAATTGAACTACAATAAGGTACTACTTCCCATCTACTAGAATGGTTGTTACTGGAAAAATAAAACAGAAAATAACAAGTGTTGGTGAGGATGTTGAGAAACAGGAATCCTCATACATTGTTGGTGAGAATATGAAATGGTGGAGCCACTGTGAAAACAATTTGATATTTCTTCAAAAAGTTAAACATAGAATTATGACTTGGCACTCTCAGTTCTGGGGGTAGATCCAAAATAATTGAAAGCCTGCACTTGAAAATACATTTATACACCAATGTTCATTGCAATATTTTTTTTTTTAGCATATACCAGAAAGCTAAGATTTATTCACTGAAATATATGAGTAATATTTTTCAAACAAAACAATAAGTAGTAGGTTCTCCACGTTTTTAATCTAAGTCCTGCAATTTAAGTCTAAGTCTGTAATTTGTCCATTCTAGTTGGTCCTCTTCAAAATATGGCTATTTGTTTGGGGCGGGGTGGGGGGGGCAGGGTAGATCAGAGTCACACCATTCACACAAGGCATCAGAGACCATCTTATCACCCACTGCCCATGTCCTTTGGATTTCTTATGTCTACCCTCCTAGCCCTTTATTCTTTAGTTCCTTGATTCACAATCAGCTTCTTGTCTCACTGTCTGCTGGCAAAGCCTTTTCTTCTCTAACAGTTTTAATTTCAGAGAGATGACTTTTGCTTTCTTTATTTATGCTCAGATAAGATGGAGTTGCATCTTTCCCTGTAAAAGTTTATCTTTAGAGAGGTACTTCTATTTAAAATATGATTTCATTCCGTGAAAGTACATTATGCACAAACAGCAAAATGAATGTGTGCTTTCACCATGCTTTTCTAGCTGCCTCTTAGCCTACTGCTTGCCACAGGTACTGTCTTATCCACTTTCAAATTTTGGGTGAAGAGCTTTAACCATTTTTGCTCAAAGAACAAGTCAATGCAATAGAGGAAGTACATTTCTAATCCTATCTCCCACTTTCTTCAACATATTTATGTTTCTAAGATATTCCATGCAGTATGGAATCTTATGTAAAAGAATTGAGCTTTGATTCAAAACTTTTCCGCATTGATCTTTTTGGTTTAAATATCTGATTTGTGGTCAGAGTATGTCATTTCTAAATATTTGACATTTTCCATATTTTTAGGATTTCTCTTTATCATGAGTTCTCTGATGTCGAGAAAGTTTTGTGCGTTGGCTAAAAGCTTTCCCACACTGATTACATACAAAGGGTGTCTCACCAATATGGATTTTTTTGTGTCTATTAAGATTGGAGTGGTCGTTAAAATGCTTCCCACATTCACTACATTCATAGAGTCTCTCCAGTATGAACCTTTCGATATCGACTGAGGTCTGAGTTACGGCGAAAAGTCTTCTTACATTCATTACACATAAAGGGCCTCTCTTCAGGATGAATTTTCTGATGTTCAGTAAGGTTTGATTGATACTTAAAGACTTTGTCACAATCATTACATTGGAAAGGTTTTTCTCCAGTATGAGTTCTTTGATGTCCAACTAGATCTGAGAAGCGGACAAAAGTCTTTTTACACTCATTACATGTACAAGGTTTTTTCCCAGTATGGATTTGTTGATGACAAGTAAGATCTGTATGCTGGGTAAAGGCCTTTTTACATTCATTACATGAAAAGGGCTTCTCTCTAGTATGAATTTTCTGATGTTTATTAAGATTTGAGTGACATTTAAAGGCTTTTTCACAGCTATTACATTTGTAGGGTCTCTCTCCGGTATGAGTTCTTTGGTGTAGAATGAATTGTGAGTATGGGCTAAAGTCCCTTTTACAATAATTACACATGTAATATTTCTTTCCAGTATGAATTGTTTGGCATTGAGGTTTTTTTGAGAAATGGTAAAAGGCCTTTCCACCAAATGTATAGGCAAAGGGTTTCTTTTGAATATGAATTTTTCCATGCTGAGTCAGGTCTGGTCACTTGTCAATATGAAACCTCTGATGTGTAGTCCATGATGAGAGAAACCTAAAGGCATTTTGACATACATCACATTTATTTGGCTTCTGCCCACCATGAATGCTCTGATGTTGAATACACTTTGTAGCTCTGTTAAAGGTTTCATCACATTGGTCACATTCCAAGTGTCTGTCTAGGGTGTCACTTCTTTGAAGTGTTGTAAATGATGAGTGATGCCTAAAGGCCTTTGCACTATTACAATATTTGTGGGCTTTCTCTACTTTGTGAATTTTCTGATGTCCAGCAAGTTGTGAAATATGGCTAAAAGCCATGCTGCAGTCCTTACATTCATAACGTTGGGCGAGAGTATTATAAAGTTTTTGATGTTCAGCATGGTGCGAGCTTTGTCTGAAGGCATTAATGGATTCATTAAGGGCATGACAAATCACCAATGCTGGTTGGCATGCTGGACAGGGTGAGGAGCCTGGAGACTGAGAATCGGAGACTGGAGGGCAAAATTTGGGAACACCTGGAGAAGAAGGGACCCCAGGTCAGAGACTAGAGCCACTACTTCAAGATCATTGAGGAACTGAGGGCTCAGATCTTTGAAGTTTCTGTGGACAACGCCCGCATCGTTCTGCAGATTGACAATGCCCGGCTGGCTGCAGATGACTTCAGAGTCAAGTACGAGACTGAGCTGGCCATGTGCCAGTCTGTGGAGAGCGACATCCATGGGCTCCGCAAGGTTATTGATGACACCAATATCACTTGGCTGCAGCTGGAGATGGAGATCAAGGCTCTCAAGGAGGAGCTGCTCTTCATGAAGAAGAACCATGAGGAGGAAGTAAAGGGCCTACAAGCCCAGATTGCCAGCTCTGGGCTGACTGTGGAGCTGGACACCCCCAAGTCTCAGGACCTCAGCAAGATCATGGCAGACATCCGAGCCCAGTATGACGAGTTGGCTCAGAAGAATCAAGAGGAGCTGGACAAGTACTGGTCTCAGCAGATTGAAGAGAGCAGCACAGTGGTCACCTCTCAGTCCACTGAGATAGGAGCTGCTGAGATGACACTCACGGAATTGAGATGTACTGTCCAGTCCTTGGAAATCAACATGGACTCCATGAGAAACCTTAAAGCCAGCCTGGAGAACAGCCTGCGGGAGGTGGAAGCCTGCTATGCCCTGCAGATGGAGCAGCTCAACAGGGTCCTGCTGCACCTGGAATCGGAGCTGGCACAGACCCAGGCAGAGGGGCAGCGCCAGGCCCAGGAGTACAAGGCCCTGCTGACATCAAGGTCAAGCTGGAGACCGAGATTGCCACCTATTGCCGCCTGCTAGAAGACGGAGAGGACTTCAGTCTCAGCGACGCCCTGGGCAGCAGCAACACCATGCAAACCATCCACAAGACCATCACCCACAGGATCGTGGACGGCAAAGTGGTATCTGAGACCAACGACACCAAAGTTCTGAGGCACTGAGGCAGCAGAAGCAGGGTGCCCTTCGGGGAACCGGTGACCAATAAAAACTTCTGCATCTGGGCATGCAGCACCTGTCACCTCTCTCTCCACCATCCAGGACATCTTCTCTTGCTCCAAAGAGGACATCACTTCTGCCTTAAAAGTCCAGTGTCCCAAAGACACAAGGTAATCACAGTTATCCAGCATCACATCCTTAAACAAATTTCTGTTGTCAGGGCTCAGGTGATCCCACTGGTCTGAAGAGAAGACCACGGCCACATCTTCAAATTTCACTGACTCCTGTGATATCACTTTTAGAAATGAAAGGGCCATTTTTTTTTTTTCCTTTTTTCGGTTGTCAGGGAAAAGCAGATTCCTGAGAAGCCACACCTTAAAAATTTCATTGCAATATTATTTGCAATAGCCAGAAGATGGAAATGACCCAAGTGTCCATCAACAGATGAATGGATAAACAAAATGTGGTAGATATACAATGGATGTCTTAGTTTGCCAATTCTGCCATGACCAATTACCATGCAATGGGTTGGCTTACACAACAGAAATTTATTAGCACACAGTTTTGGAGGCTCAAGGCATCAGCAAGGCCATGCTTTCTTCCTAAAGTCTGTGGCATTTTGGTACTGGCTTGCCACAATCCTTGGGGTTCCTTGGCTTGCATATCTGCCTCCTGTCACATGTAATCTCTCTCTCTCTTTGTGCCTGTTCTTCTGGTCTCTGCTGGCTTCTGTTTTCTTCCTACAGCTTTCTCTGACTTCCTCTCGATGCCTTTATTTATAAGGCCTCAAGTAATATGGATTAAGATCAACCCTGATTCAATTTGGCCACATATTAACTAATAACAACATCTTTAAAAAATCCTCTTTACAAGTGGGTTCACACCTACAGAAATCACAGGAATCTGGATTAAGATTAAGAACATTTCTTCTGTGGAATATAGAAGTCAGTCCCCAACAATGGAATATTATTCAGTTATAAAAAGGAATGAAGTTCTGATACATGCCACAACATGGATGAACCTTGAAGACATTATGTTGAGCAAAGTCATACAAACACAAAAGGACAGATATTGGATGATTTCACGTACATAAAATAACTAAAATATGCAAATTCATAGAGACAGAAAGTAGATTGCAAGTTACCAGGGATTGTGGGAGGGTGAATAGGGATTTAATGATTAATAGGCATGGAGTTTCTATTGGGATTGATGAAAACATTTTGGTAATGGATGATGGTGACAGTAGCACAGCATTGTGAATGTCATTAATACCACTTAATTTTATACTTGCAAATGGTGAAAATGGAAATTTTTACGTTGAATATATGTTACCACAACAAAAATTTTTTTTTAAAAACCCATAGGTCAACTCTCCAGTAGCAATGAGGACACCTAGCACCCAGATTTTGGTCAGTAAATACCATTTTCCAACAAAAGGAACCAGAGCTCTTTGGAGAAATGGCTGATTTTAGGATTGGAGCAGGGAAAAGATAAGATAAGCTCATGGCTTCAAGTAGCGCCAGAAAGTGAGGAAGTGCTCGTCACAAAAGGATGGGTTCACATCAAAGGGACACAAGAGACAACCTAAAGGGGCCCCCAGTGCTCAAAGATGAGACAATTTAAGCAACAAAATAAATAATGTAGTATTGGAATATAACCCAAAGTATAAAATAAATGTTAGAAACAAGCATTATACCTTAGAAACGCTCACCTGGTTGTGGAGGAGAAAAGAATTTACTCACGATCTTGCAAGAAGGGATGCATAGCCAGACACATAGCCAGACACATGGCAGAAAAAGAAGGCGGCGATAGTTATATCCTAGCCCTAATACACAGGTCCCTCCCCTGTTTCCCCATTGGCTGGGTACTCCAGAGATTACAGCCTATCCGAGAGAGCTAGCTAGCCCCCTTTGAGATTTTGAATTGTACAGTCTATCAGAGAGAGTAAATTAGTTTAAATTTTCCTGCCAAGAGTTCTCGCCTTTGATTATACCCCATATCCCTTTACATTCCAGTAACCCTGGTTATTTTTCCCATATAAGGAGCTGGTGCTGATTCTAGGCTTACCTCATGTCTTTCTCTCTCTCTTTCCTTTTACCATGGAGCCTGTTTAAGCCAGCTCTGCTGCCATTTTCCATATTCCACGTTGCCTCTATGTGAAAGCTAAACTTAACCATTTCTTACATAAATATGTATGAGTCCATACTGATATAAAAACACTACAGAATAAATAAATAAATGGGGGATCAGTGACACAGGTAGCACCACCATGATAAGTCATATGGATAGCATGGGCCCCCTCATACAAGGGGAGGAGAAGGATTTTCATCCAAAAACCCATAACCCCAGTTTGTCCAGGAGGAAAACATCAGACAAACCTGAGGGCCATTCTGCAAAATACCTGACAAGTCTCCCTCAAGATTGTCAAGGTCATAGGAAACAAGGAGAGGCTGAGAAATGTCACAAAGGAGACTAATGAGATATAACAACTAAATGCAATGTAATATCCTGGACTGGATATTGGAATACAAAGATGACATTAGTGGGAAAACAAGTCAAATAAGTCTTGGAGTTTCATTAGCAATCATGTACTGATGTTGGTTGCTTGGTTTTGACAAATGTAAGGTATTAATGCAAGATGCTACCACTAGGGGAAAGTGAAGGGTATATGACAACTCTCTTGACTATCTCTGCAACTCTTCTGTCAATCTAAAATTATTCCAAGGGAAAAAAGTAAAAACAACAACAATAACAACAACCAAAAAAAAAAACCACCATGGATCTAGATACACATATATTATATTTATATATACATGTATATATGTATACACACACATACAATACATACATACATATTCATATGTATGTGTGTGTAAAATGCTTCTAAGCAGTCCCCTCGGCTGAGGTTGCACGGCAGCAGGCCCATGTGTTATCCAAATGGGCTAAGCCTTTGGGACTTTATCCTGTGGCAGTGGGGAATAAAAGAAGGCTGTTGAGCAAGGGTGTGGCCCGTTACATAGTGACTCAGCCAGGGTCACACAGTTCAGCTTCCTGAGGCCTCCAAGAGCCCGCCCCTCCCTGACAAGAGCACCTTCCTTCCACGTGCTCTGTCTCCAGGGGCCTGGCTCTGGCGTGAACCCAGGTCACTAGCGCTGGAATGGCCACCACACCCTGCTTCCTGTCCCTGCCCGGTTCCGTGGTCTTTAGAGCCTTGTGACTTCATCATAACCTCAACATTCCACACCTGGCAAGAGCCTTCCAACCCACCTTCCCAGAGACCCCCGGGCAGGGTGGAGCCTGATGCAAAAAGCCCAGGATTCAGGTGGAGTAATCTCTTCCACACCCCTCTGCTCACTCCCTCCTCCCAGTGAAATGAGTCGGCTCCACCCCCGGGGAAGGGGGCTGGGTGGAAGAGGAGAAGGCTTCAGGAATGAGCCTAGGATGTCATCTCACCAGGACAATGGTTCATTACTGGTCTCTCTTCACCAGGCCTGTTTGGAATCATAAGTATGCCCAGGTCAGAAATGGGGAAAGGGAGAGGGGGAGAGAAAAAGGGTAAGGGTAGGAGGAAGGGAATTTATCTGTGTGCATATTTCCTGCCAGCAGTGGCAGCAGAGAGCAAAGCCAGAACAATCAGTCTCACACCCCAGTTAAGCCAGTTTTTTCCATCCTGTATCTTTTCTCCCTCCATACAAAAAGAAAACAAAAGGCTAACATTCATTGTGCCAGGCACCATGTGATAATTTCATCTGGTCTCCACAATTTTGTGCAGCTCTATTAGTATACCCATTTTATGGAGGAGGAAACTAAGGCTCGGAGAGTGTAAACCACGTCCCAAGGCTGTGCAGCCAGTAAGTGCCAGAGCAGGGAGAGAGCAAAACCAGTTCAAGTCTTTAAAAGACCCTATGAGCTTGAACATGACCGTGGGGGTGTTCACCTACCAGGGGAGGAGGAAATGCTTTTCTGGGAAAATCCACATTCCTTACAGGGTCTCCGTCTCTTTCTGACCTCACCCACTGCCGAGACTAGACTGGCCACAGTGTGGAAATCTGTCACCTCAAAGGCTTTCTGCCCTGAAGAATTCCCCACCCTCCCTGTCCTCCCTATCTGGCAAGGTCTCTCCTTGGCTTCATTTGCGTTTCTGCTCAAAATTCAGAGAAGCCGCCCAGATCATCCTATCCCAGGGGCAGCCTCGATCACCCCATCCTCTTACTCTGCCTCCTTTTTTTTTAAAGAGCCTGCTACACCTTGACATTTTATGTACTTGTCTGTTTACTGTCTGTCTCCATCCACCATAATGGACCCTGCACAAGAGCAAGGCCCTGGTTTTTTAAATGCTGTGTCCCCAGTGCCTGGAATAAGTAGCTCATACTAGGTCCCTAATAAATAGGTGTGGAATGAATAAACTGGGAAAATTTGGCTTTCATCCACTAGAAGTACTTGACACCCCCTTTCTCATCAGCTGCTAAATCCCTCTGGCCCTCAAAGCTTCACTCCTTTGCTGGCCCTTCAGCCTCCTCACCGGTCTCCCTGCCTCCACTTTGGCCATTCGGCCTCCACATTGCAATCAGGGTGATTTGTCTAAAGCTCAAATGGCCTGGGGAACAGCATCCCATTGAGTCCTCGGTGGTCCACGGTCTTGATATGACTTACAAGGTCCTGCCCCATTGGCCACAGACTCATTTATTTTAATAGACTTTATTTTTTTAGAGCAGTGATAGGTTTACATAAAAATTGAGCAGAAAGTACAAGTTCCCATGTGTCCCCTTTCCCCAGCTTGCATTAGTGTGGTACATTTGTTAGAATTAAGGGATCAATATTGACACATTCTTAGTAACTGAAGTCCATAATTTACATTAAGATTCACCCCGCATATTTCACAGTTCTATGGGTTTTGACAAATGGTTAATGTTATGTATCCACAATTATAGGATCATCTAGAATAGTTTCACTTCCCCGTCTTCTGCTTATTCAAACCCCTGCCCCCATCCCTGCCAGGACAACTGCTGATCTTTTTTACTGTCTCTATAGTTTTGCCTTTTCCAGAATGTCCATAGCCTCATTTTTTTCCTAAGCTTTTTAATTAGACAAATTATTAAGGATCTCTGTTTCTTGCAAGTTCATTAAGGATTTGGAGGTTTTTTTAAGGTGCAGTCTAAGCTGTAGTACAGAGACCCCAAGCTACAGTTGCTTGATGAAAACAGAAGTTCATTTCTTTTTCACACACCAGTTCAGAGGTAGACAGTCCAGGGATGTTTGGCTGGCTGTGCTGTTCTCAACACGTGGCATTGGATATAATTTTCCTCCCCACCGGAGACATTCCTTTGGTATTTCTTGTAATGTTGTTCTGTTAGCGGCAAATTCTCCCAGCTTCTGTTGTCTGAAAATGTATTTATTTCACCTGCATTTTCAAAAATTAGACAAGTTGTGGGTTTACAGATCAACCAGGTAATAAAATACGGGATTCCCATATACCATCCTATTATTAACACCTTGCATTGGGGTGGTACATTTGCTACAAGTGATGAAAGCACATTTTTATAATTGTACTATTAATTATAGTTACATTAATGGTGTACTATAGTCCACAGTTTAACTTGGGGTTCACTGTTTATGTTGTGCATTTCCATGGATTTTTTTAAAAAATTGTGTTCTAGTACCATACATACAATCTAACGTTTCCACTTTAACCATATTCAAATACATAATTCAGTGCCGCTAATTGCATTGAAAATGTTATGCTATCATGACCACCATCCTTTGACAAAACTTTTCCGTCATCCCAGATTGAAACTCTGTACATTTTTTCAGCCTTAATTTCCTATTTCCTACCCTCACCCTGTCCCCTGGTAACCTGTGCTCTGGATTCTGACTCTTATGAGTTTGCTTATTCTAATTATTTCATATCAGTGAGATCATAGAATATTTATCTTTTTGTGTCTTTTTTCACTCAACATGATATCTTAAAGGTTCATCCATGTTGTCGCATATATCAGAACTTCATTTCTTTTTATGACCAAATAATATTCCATTGTTCATATATACCACATTTTGTTTATCCACTCATTGGTTGGTGGTTGCTTGGGTTGCTTCCATCTTTTGGCAATTGTGAATGATGCCACTATGAACATAGGTGTGCAAATATCTGTTCAAGCTCCTACTTACAATTCTTTTGGGTAAATACCTAGAAGTGGGATTGCTGGATCATATGGTGTGCTTGTTTGAATGTATTATGTCCCCCCGAAAAAGCCATATTCTTTGATGCAATCTTGTGGGGCAGACATATTAGTGGGGATTAAGTTGGAACATTTGGATTAGGTTGTTTGCATGGAAATGCGTCCCACCCAACTGTGGGTGATGACTCTAATTGGATAATTTCCATGGAGGTGTTACCCTACCCATTCAGGGTGGGTCTAAATTAAATCACTGGAGCCATATAAATGAGCTGACAAACAGAAGGAACTCAGTGCAGCTGAGATTGACATTTTGAAGAGAAGCTACAGCCTAGGGGGGGACACTTTGAAGAATGCACAGAAGCTGAGAGAGTAGTTGCAGATGAGAGACAGTTTGAAGATGGCCTTTGAAAGCAGACTTTGGCTCCGGAGAAGCTAAGAGAGGACAAACACACCAAGAGAAACTAAGAGTGACATTTGTGAGGAACTGCAGCCTAGAGAGGAATGTCCTGGGAGAAAGCCATTTTGAAGCCAGAACTTTGGAACAGATGCCAGCCACGTGCCTTCCCAGCTAACAGAGGTTTTCCAGACGCCATTGGCCATCCTCCAGCAAAGGTACCTGATTGTTGATGCATTACCTTGGACACTTTATGGCCTTAAGACTGTAACTGTATAATCAAATAAACCCCCTTTATGAAAGCCAATCCATTTCTGGTGTTTTGCATTCTGGCAGCATTAAGAAATTAGAACATATGGTAATTCTATACTTAAATTTTTAAGGAACTGCCAAACTGTTTTCCATAGTGGCTACACCATTTTACATTCCCACCAACAAAAATAAGTGTCCTATTTTTACACTTCTTCTCCAACACTTGTTATTTTCTCTTTTTTAAATAGTAGCCATACCAGTGTTTGTGAAATGGTATCTTGTGGTTTTGATTTGCATTTCCCTAATAGCTAATGATGTTAAGCATCTTTTCATGTGCTTTTTTGGCCATTTGTATATCTTTTTTGATTGAAGTCTTTAGCCTATTTTTAAATTGGATTGTTTGCCTTTTTCTTGAGTTGAAGGATTTCTTTATATTTTGGATATTAAACTCTTATCAGGTATGTGGTTTCCAAATATTTTCTCCCATTGTGTATGTTGTCAGTTTACTTTCATGAAGTAAAGTCCTTTGATGCACAAAAGTTTTAAATTTTGATGACATCCCATTTATCTATTTTTTCTTTCATTACTTGCGCTTTGGGTGTAAAGTCTAAGAAAGCATTGCCTAACACAAAGTCATGACTATGCTTCCCTATGGTTTTTTCTAAGACTTTCATAGTTCTGGCTCTTATATTTAGTTCTTTGATCCATTTTGTGTTTATTTTGTATACGGGTTGAGATAAGGATCCACCTTCATTCTTTTACAAATGGAGATCCAGTTTTCTTAGCATCATTTGTTGAAAAGACTATTCTTTCCCAATTGAGTGGTCTTTGCCACCCTTTTAAAAATCAGTTAGCCATAAATGTGATGATTGGTTTCTGAACTCTTGTTCTGGTTTGCCAATGCTGCCTTTTTGCAAAACACCAGAAATGGATTGACTTTTATAAAGGGGTTTAATTGGTTACAAAGTTACAGTTGTAAGGTCATAAAGTGTCCAAACTAAGGTGTCAACAATCGGGTACCTTCACTGGAGGATGGCTAATGGTGTCCGGAAGACCTCTGTAAGCTAGGAAGGCACATGGCTGGCATCTGCTCCAAAGTTCTGGTTTCAAAATGGCTTTCTCCCATGATGTTCCTCTCTAGGCTGCAGCTCTTCAAAAATGTCACTCTTAGTTGCTCTTGGGGCATTTGTCCTCTCTTAGCTTCTTAAGAGCAAAAGACCGCTTTCAAAGGCCATCTCCAAAATGTCTCTGTAAGCCGCAGCTCCTCTCTCAGCTTCTGTGCATTCTTTAAAGTGTCCCTCTTGGCTGTAGCAAGCTCATTCCTTCTGTCGAGCTTATATAGTGCTCTAGTAAACTAATCAAGGCCCAAACTGAATGGGCAGGGCCACACCTCCATGGAAATTATCCAGTCAGAGTTAGCACCTACAGTTGGGTGGGTCGCATCTCCATGGAAACACTCAGTCAAAGAATTACAATCTAATCAACACCAATAGTCTGCCCACACAAGATTGCAGCAAAGATAATGGCGTTTTGGGGGACATAATACATTCAAACTGGCACAACTCTCAACTCAATTCCACTGGTCTATATTGTCTGTTCTTGTGCCAGTACCATGCTGTTTTGATTACTGTGGTAAGTGTGACTCCTCTATTTCATTCTTTTTGAAGATGGCTTTGGCTATTCAGGGGCCCCTTACCCTTCCACATAACTTTTTTTTTTTAACTTTTATGTACTGAATTTATTGGTCAACTTTTTTAATGTTTTTTTTGATCGTGAACTTTAACATTAACAGTGATAACTTTCAACGTATGGTTTAACAAGTAGAGAGCAAATTTCAAAGAATATCATGGGTCACAGTTCCACACTTCAGCTATTTCCATTATTGTAAAATATAACATGCATACAGAAAGGTGTTAACTTTCCATGTACAGCTTAATAATTAATTACATGGGTAATTTCAAAAATTGTTATGAGTTACAGTTCCACAGTTTCAGTTCTTTCCTTATTATGCACTATAGGTATATACAGAAAGGTGAAGACCCTCAAAGCACAATTCAATGAACAGCTATAGAGCAAATTTCAAAGGATGTTATAGGTTATCATAGTTCTACCATGTCATTTATCTCCTTCCAGCTATTCCAACACTCCAGCATCTAAATATATGTATATTTATATAAAGTTTCAGTATTCATAGACCTTTGTTAAATCTTGTTTGTTGCTACCCCTTCCTCTCAATATCTTTCTCCATCTTCAGGGGTGTCTAGGCAATGAGCACCCTAACTTGCTCATATTGAAAGGGGGTGGTCAACAGTATGAGGAAGGGGGCTGCATCTGATTGTTGCTCTTTTTAAAGAGGCTGTTGCCTCTTGGTTTTAGGGCTTGTCTGGCGTAGGAACACTCTGGTAGATTTAAGTTTCTGAGAGATAAAATTTAGTGAGTAAATCTTTTTTTAAAATCTCAGGTAGGGACCCAGGTATTTGGGGACTACTTTTGGTAAGGGCATGGCATACTGTGGCCATTTGGGATGTCTAGCTGGAACGCACATAAGAGAAACCTCCAGATAGCCTCTCAACTCTGGGATCTCTCAGCCACTGTGACCTCAGCTTGTTACCTTTTTTTCCCCCACTTTTGGTCAAGTAGGCATTTTCAATCCCTTGCTGCCAGGGCCTGGCTCATTCCTGGGCATCATGTCCCACATCACCAGGGAGATTCATTCCCCTGGGAGTCATATCCCTCATGGGGGTGAGGTTAATGAATTTATTTGCTGAGTTGGGCTTAGAGAAAGGCCACGTCTGAGCAACAAAGAGGTTTCCTGGCAATGCCTTTTAAGCATAATTGTAGGAAGGCTCAGCCTGCCACTTACAACCCTAAGTTTCACAAGAGTAAGCCTCAAGTCAAGGGCTTGATTTATTAAGTAGTGGGTTCCTAATTTCACTTAGCATAAATTCTATCCCAAGCTAAATTGTCATTTTGTTACTTAGTTGTACAATACTCATCACTCTCAACTTTAAACAATTATCATACATCCCGGAGCTCTTATCAGCTGCTAATTATTCATTCTTAGTATTAGTGTAGTGTTGGTCACCCTCATTATCATATCTTTACATATTAGATTATCAATCCCCCTTCACTAGCTTCTGTCAATCTCTATGTTCCCTGTATTCTACATTATAAGACATTTATTTTACATTTTTCATGGAGGTCATATTAGTGGTAATATACAATATCTCTCCTTTTGTGTCTGGCTTATTTCACTGAGCATTTATGTCTTCAAGGTTCATCCATGTTGTCATATGTTTCACCACCTCATTCCTTCTTACTGCTGCATGGTATTCCATGGTATGTATATACCACATTTTGTTTATCCACTTATCTGTTGAAGGACATTTAGATTGTTTCCTTCTCTTGGCAATCATGAACAATTCCGCTATGGACATCAATGTGCAAATATCTGTTCATGCCACTGATTTCAGATTTTCTGGGTATATACTGAGAAGTGAAATTGCTGGATCACAGGTTAACTCAATATCCAGTTTTCTGAGGAACTGCCAAACTGTTCTCCAAAGTGGCCGTACCATTGTACAGTCCCACCAGCAATGACTAAGAGTTCCAATTTATCCACAGCCTCATCAGCATTTGTAATTTCCTGTTTCTTTAATGGCAGCCATTCTTACAGGTGTGAGATGATATCTCATTGTGGTCTTGATTTGCATCTCCCTAGGATATAGTGAAGATGAACATTTTTTTCATGTGTTTTTTAGCCATTTGTACTTCCTCTTTGAAGAAATGTCTTTTCATATCATTTGCCAATTTCATAATTGGGCTGTTTGTACTATTGTCATTGAGTTGTAGGATTTCTTTTTATGTGCAAGATATCAGTCTCTTATCAGATACTTGGTGTGATGGTTAGGTTCATGTGTCAATTTGGCCAGGTGATGGTGTCCAGGTGTCTGTTCAAGCAAGCACTGGCCTAACCATTACTGCAAGGACATTTGTGGCTGGTTTATTAAATCATCAGTCAATTGGCTGCAGCTGTGACTGGTTACATCAATGACGGGCATGTCTCCCACAATGAGAGAATTCAATCAGCTGGATTTAATCCAATCAGTTGAAGACTTTTAAGTGAGACACACAGAGGACCTTCTTCTTCTTCTTCAGCTACCAGCGAAACATTTCCTGAGGAGTTCACCGAACACCTTCATTGGAGTTGCCAGTTTGCTGCTTGCCCTATGGAATTTGGACTCGTGCGTACCCACAGTTGCGTGAGACCCTTTTACAAAATCTTATATTTATAGGTATCTCTTATTAATTCTGTTTCCCTAGAGAACCCTAACTAATACAGCTTGGCACTGGGAGTGGTTCTTGAGAAACACAATCTTAAAGTGGGCTTTACAATTGGTTTTCTACTCTGATTAGATTCAAAGGCACTAATGACTCCATTTCCAATAATCAAGATGTCACTGACAGTCCATGGCATGAATTGGCAATGGAGATATGCAAAATATCACCTTTTGATACTCCTAATCATACTCTTGTATGAAGCAAGGCTCTGGGTGACAGTGTTTTTGACACCTTAACAGAGTTTTGCAGGTTTAAGAGGTATAATGATGTTGGCTGGTTGCTCTTAGATATGCTGGATAAAGTTATAAGAGAAAGGGACAAGCTAAAGGCTTCAAATTTGAAGCTTAAGCACCATATAACAGATGTAAAGGTTTCTATGTGTGCCCTGAAAGAAAATCATATTTCCTGTGGCTGCAGACTTGAGATTTCTGGAAACCAGACCCAGAGTCTCATTGTGCAAGTAGCAGATTTACAACACAAACTAAAATCTCAACCTCGCAGGGTGTCTGCTGTTAAAGTAAAGACATTGACTGGAAAAGAATGGGATCCTGAAACTTGGGATGGGGACATATGGATTGATAATAATGGCAGTGAGGACACTGGAACCCTGGATTCTGCTGAGTCTTTGTTAGATATACCTGTAGTGGGCTGTCCTGAGGAAACAACTCCCCCACCTCTAGTCTGCCCTGAGGAGACAGCTACCCAGACTCCAGCCTGCTTTGAGGTAATAGCTTCCCAACCTCCAGTCTGCCCTGAGGAGCCTGCCATTCAATCTCCACCTAAAGAGATTAACCCTTCAGTGCCTGCTAAACCTGTAATCACCTCACCTGAGGAAGCACCCCTCACTCCTCTGGAGAGATTAATCCTGTTTCAGGACATGAAACTGCAACAGAAGTTCCTCGGGTAAATGGCTTGAGGGATACTTCTAATTGTTTTCATGACCCACCCCCATCACCAATCTTTGCTTCAAGACCTATAACTAGACTAAAGCCACAACAGGCCCCAAAGGGTGAGGTGCAAAATGTGACCCATGAGGCAGTACACTATACTCCAAAAGAACACATGAGTTTTCCAATTTATACAGACAGAAATCAGGGGAATATGTGTGGAAATGGATATTAAGGGCGTGGGATAATGATGGAAGGAATTTAAAAAGTTAGATCAGGCTGAATTTATTGATATGGGCCCACTAAGCAGAGATTCTGCATTCAGTGTTGTAGCTTGAGGGATTAGAAAGGGCGTTAGTTTATTTGGGTGGTTGGCTGAAACATGGATCAAAATGTGGCCAACATTACCTAAGGTTGAAATGCCAGAACTGCTCTGGTATAACATAGAGGAGGGGATTCAAAGGCTTAGAGAGATTGTAATGTTAGAGTGGATTTATCATGGAGGACCTGCTCACACACCCCTGGCATGTCCAGGGGACACACCTTTTACCAGGGCTGTGAGGAATAAATTTGTGAGACTAATTCTGTCATCCCTGAAGAGCTCTGTAGTCGCCGTTCTCTGTAGGTAAGATATTACTGTAGGAACTTCTGTCACTGAGCTGGAATCCTTAAACACAATGGGGATAATCAAATCCCGAGTTGGCAGAAGCCATGTGGCAGCAGTTAATCACCAAAGACAAGGTGGGTATGGCTACTATAATGGAAAACAGGCTTAAAGCAGCAGTCAAAATAATCCGACTCACAGAGGCTTATGGCATTGGCTAGTAGAGCATGGAGTACCTAGCAGTAAAATAGATGGGCAGTCTACTAAATTCTTGTTTGAACTGTATAAGCAGAAAAATTCTAGGTCAAATGAACAAAAGTCTACCTTGAATTACAAAAACAGAGAGTCATGGCCCCTTAATCAATTCCCAGACTTGAGACAGTTTACAGATCCAGAGCCCCTTGAATGAAGGGAAGGCCGGGTACCCTTGAGGAAGGACCCTGTTACACTGCCAAAAATTTATACTGTTAATCTTCTTCCCAGCCTTCCCCAGGGGGACCTACAGCCTTTTTTTTTTTAATTCAGTTTTATTGAGACATATCCACATATAATACAGTCATCCATGGTGTACAATCAACTGTTCACAGTACACATCTTACAGTTGTGCATTCACCACCCCAATCTATTTTTGAACATTTTCCTTACACCAGGAAGAATCAGAACCAAAATAAAAAAATAAAAATAAAAAAGGAATGCCCAAATCACACAACACCCCCATCCCACCCTATTTTTCATTTAGGTTTTGTCCCCATTTTTCTACTCATCCATCCATACACTGGATAAAGGGAGTGCAATCCACAGAGTTTTCACAATTGCACTGTCACCCTTTGTAAGCTACATTTATATACAATGATCTTCAAGAGTCAAGGCTACAGCCTTTTACTAGGGTAACTGTGCACTGAGGAAAAGGAAATTATCAGATATTTCAGGGATTATCAGACACTGTTTCAGAAGTGACATTAATTCCAGGAGACCCAAAACATCACTCTGGTCCACCAGTCAGAGTTGGGGTTTATGGATGTCAGGTGGTTGATGGAATTTTAGCTCAGGTCTATCTCACAGTGGGTCCAGTGGGTCCCCGGACTCATTATGTGGTTATTTCCCCAGTTCCAGAATGCATAATTGAAACAGACATACTCAACAACTGACAGAATCCTCACATTGGTTCCCTGACTCACGGGGTGAGGGCTATTATGGTGGGAAAGGCCAAGTGGGAGTCTCTAGAACTGCCCCCACCTAGCAAAATAGTAAACCAGAAGCAATACCAGATTCCTGGAGGGATTGCAGAGATTAATGCCACTCTTAAGAACTTGAAGGATTCAGGTGTGGTGATTCCCACCACATCCCCATTCAACTCCCCTATTTGGCCTGTGCAGAAAACATATGGGTCTTGGAGGATGACAGTGGATTATCATAAGCTTAACCAGGTGGTGGCTCCAATTGCAGCAGCTGCTCCAGATGTGGTATCATTGCTTGAGCAAATCAACACATCCCATGGTACCTGGTATGCAGCTATTGAGCTGGCAAATGCTTTTTTCTCAATAGCTATTGGTAAGGACCACCAGAAACAGTTTGCATTCAGCTGGCGAGGCCAGCAGTATACATTCACTGTGTTACCTCAGGGGTATATCAACTCTCCAGCCCTATGTCATAACATTGTCTGCAGGGATCTTGATTGTTTCTCCCTCCCACAAGACATCACACTGGTCCATTATATTGATGATATCATGTTGATTGGACCTAGTGAGCAAGAAGTATCAACTACTCTAGATTTGTTGGTAAGTTTATTTGCATGGCAGAGGATGGGAGATAAATCCTACAAAAATACAGGGGCTTCCACCTCAGTAAAATTTCTAGGTGTCCAGTGGTGTGGGGCATGTCAAGATATCCCTTCTAAGGTGAAAGATAAGCTGTTGCATCTGGCCCCTCCTATGACCAAAAAAGAGGCACAATGCTTAGTTGGCCTCTTTGGATTTTGGAGACAATATATTCCTCATTTGGGTGTGTCACTCCAGCCCATTTACCAAGTGACCAGAAAAGCTTCTAGTTTTGAGTGGGGACCGGAACAAGATGAGGCTCTGGGACAGGTCCAGGCTGCTGTGCAAGCTACTTTGCCGCTTGGACCACATGATCCAGCTGACCCAATAGTGCTGGAAGTGTCAGTGGCAAATAGAGATGCTGTTTGGAGACTTTGGCAGGTTCTTATAGGAGAATCACAACACAGGTCCTTAGGATTTTGGAGTAAAGCTTTACCATCCTCTGCAGATAACTACTCTCCTTTTGAGAAACAGCTGTTGGCCTGCTACTGGGCCTTATTAGAGACAGAACGCCTAACCATGGGCCACCAAGTTACCATAAGACCTGAATTACTTATCATGAGTTGGGTGTTGTCCCACCAACCAAGCCTTAAAGTTGGGTGTGCACAGCAGCACTTCATCATGAAATGGAAATGGCATATACAAGATAGAGCTCGAGTGGGTCCTGAAGGCACAAGTAAGTTACATGAGGAAGTGGCCCAAATGCCCATGGCCCCCACTCCTGCCACATTACCTTCTCTTTCCCAGCCCACATCTATGGAGTCTTGGGAGTTCCTTATAATCAGTTGACTGAGGAAGAGAAAACTCAGGCCTGGTTTACAGATGGTTCTGCATGATATGCAGGCACCACCCAAAAGTAGACAGCTGCAGTACTGCAGCCCCTTTCTGGGATGTCTCTGAAGGACAGTGGTGAGGGGAAATTCTCCCAGTGGGCAGAACTTCGAGCAGTGCACCTGGTTGTTCACTTTGCTTGGAAGAAGAACTGGCCAGAGGTCTATTTGTATGCTGATTCATGGGCTGTTGCGAATGGTTTGGCTGCATGGTCAGGGACTTGGAAGGAACATGATTGGAAAATTGGTGGCAGAGAAGTCTGGGGAAGAGGTATGTTGATAGACCTTTCTGAGTGGCAAAAAACATGAAGATATTTGTGTTACATGTGAATGCTCACCAGAGGGTGACTTCAGCAGAAGATTTTAACAATCAAGAGGAAAAGATGACCCATTCAATGGATACCAATCAGTCTCTTTCCCCAGCCATTCCTGTCATTGCCCAATGGGCTCATGAACAAAGTGGTCATGTTGGTAGGGATGGAGGTTATTCATGGGCTCAGCAACATGGACTTCCACTCACCAAGGCCCACCTGGCCACAGCCACTACTGATTGCCCGATCTGCCAGCAGCAGAGGCCCACATCCGTCCCCGATATGGCACCATTCCCAAGGTGATCAGACTGCTACCTGATGGCAGGTTGATTACATTGGACCACTTCTGTCATGGAAGGAGCAGTGATTTGTTCTTACTGGAATAGATACATACTCCAGATATGGGTTTGCCTTCCCTGCACACAATGCTTCTGCCAAAACTACCATCCATGGACTTATGGAATACCATCATAGTATTCCACACAGCATTGCTTCTGACCAAGGAACCCACTACACAGCAAGTGAAGTAAGGGAATGGGCACATGCTCATGGAATTCTCTGGTCTTACCATGTTCCCCATCATCCAGAGGCAGCTGGGTTGATAGAATGGTGGAATGGCCTTTTGAAGACTAAATTTTGGTGCCTACTAGGTGGCAATACCTTGCAGGGTTGGGGCAGTGTTCTCCAGGAGGCTGTGTATGCTCTGAATCAGTGTCCACTCTATGGTGCTGTTCCTCCCATAGCCAGGATTCATGGGTCCAGGAATCAAGGGGTGGAAACAGGAGTAGCACCACTCATTATCACTCCTAGTGATCCACTAGGAAAATTTTTGCTTCCTCTCTCTGCAAGCTTAAGCTTTGTTGGTTTACAGTCTTAGTTCCAAAAGGAGGAGTGCTTCCACCAGGAAAGTTAAGACTGCCACTCTGAATCAACAGGCAAGGAAGGGGATTACTGTACTGGCTGGGGTGATTGATCCTGAGTATCAAGGGGAAATAGCACTGCAACTACACAATGGAGGTAAAGAAGAGTTTTCCTGGAATACAGGAGATCCCCTAGGGCATCTCTTAGTACTACCATGCCCTGTGATTAAAGTCAATGGAAAACAGCAATAACAAAATCCAGGCAGGACTATCAATGGCCAAGAAACTTCAAGAATGAAGGTTTGGATCACCCCACCGGAAGAAGAGCCACGGCTAGCTGAAGTGCTTGCTGAGGGTAAAGAGAACATTGAAAATGTGAGACAAAATAGTTTCAGTGGCTGAGAGATTTCAAATGGAGTCGAGAGGTCACTCTGGTGGACATTCTTATGCACTATATAGATAACACCTCTTAGGTTTTAATGTATTGGAATAGCTAGAAGTAAATACCTGAAACTACCAAACTCCAACCCAGCAGTCTGGACTCCTGAAGACAATTATATAATAATGTGGATTACAAGGGGTGACAGTGTGATTGTGAAGACCTTGTGGATCACACCCCCTTTATCTAGTGTATGGATGAGTAGAAAAATGGGGATAAAAACTAAAGGACAAATGGGGTGGGGTGGGGGGAAGATTGGGTGTTCTTTTTTCACTTTTATTTTTTATTCTTGTTCTGGTTCTTTCTGATGTAAGGAAAATGTTCAGAGATAGATTGTGATGATGAACGCATAACTATGTTATCATACTGTGGACAGTTGATTGTATACCATGGATGATTGTATGGTGTGTGAATGTATCTCAATAAAACTGAATTTAATTAAAAAAAAGAGAACATTGAATGGGTAGCGGAAGAAGGTAGTGATAAATATGAACTACGAACACGTGACCAGTTACAGAAACGAGGACTATGATGGCATGAATATTTCCTCCTTGTTTTGTTATTAGTATGTTTACATTTGTCTGTAAAGTAAATGTCTTTGTTTTCTTCTCTATCTTATCCCCTTATCATATGACATAAGCTGTATTGCTCATTTTGCAGTATTTAAGTTAAAGGAAATTAAGTTTAAGAGTCAATGTCACTCAAGGAGTTGCACCCTTTTCTGGAGAGATTTAGTGCATTTCCGGTTGTACACAGGACAGCTGAGTATTGTTAGGTGAAAAATATGTCTGTTATTGTTCTCTACTTAGAGATAAAGTATGGTTTAAGGTGATGTGTGTAGCTGCCAAATTGACAAGGGGTGGACTGTGATGGTTAGGTTCATGTGTCAACTTGGGCAGGTGATGGTGTCCAGGTGTCTGTTCAAGCTAGCACTGGCCTAATGGTTACTGCAAGGACATTTGTGGCTGGTTAATAAACCAGAAGGCTGGTTTATTAAATCATCAGTCAATTGGCTGCAGCTGTGACTGATTACATCAATGAAGGGTGTGCCTTCCACGATGAGAGAATTCAATCAGCTGGATTTAATCCAATAAGTTGAAGGTTTTTAAGCAAGACAGATAGAGGACCTTCTCCTTCTTCTTCAACTACCAGTGAAGTATTTCCTGAGGAGTTCATCAAACACCTTCATCAGAGTTGCCAGTTTGCTGCTTGCTCTATGGAATTTGGACTCATGCATACCCACAGTTGCATGAGACACTTTTATAAAATCTTATATTTATAGATACCTCTTGTTGATTCTGTTTCCCTAGAGAACCCTAACTAATACACATGGTTTCCAAATGCTTTCATTGCATTGGCTGCCTCATCACCTTTTTGACAAATTCCTTTGAAGTACAGAAGCTTTTGATTTTGAGGAGTTCCCATTTATCTATATTTCTTTCATTGCTTGTGCTTTGGGGTAAGGGCTAAGAAGCGACCTCCTAATATTAGGTCTTGGAGATATTTACCTACATTGTCTTCTAGGAGTTTTATGGTACTGCCTCCTATATTGAGGTCTTTATCCACTTTGAGTTAATTTTGGTATAGGGTGTGAAGTAAGGGTCCACTTTCATTCTTTTGGTTATAGATATCCAGTTCTCCCAGCCCCATTTGTTGAAGAGACTGTTATGTCCCAGTTCAGTGGATTTGGGGGCCTTATCAAAAATCAGTTGACTGTAGATCTGGGGGGCTCTATTTTCAAATTCTCAATTCAATTCCTTTGGTCAATATGTCTATCTTTGTGCCACTATATATGCTGTTTTGACTACTGTGGCTTTATAGTAGGCTTCAAAGTCAGGAAGTGTTAAGTCCTCCCACTTTGTTTTTCTTTTTTAGAATGTTTTTAGCAATTCAAGCCCCCTTTCCCTTCCAAGTAAATTTAGTAACTAGCTTTTCCAAGTCTGAAAAGTAGGCTGCATTGAAGCTGTAAATCACTCTGGGTAGAACTGACATCTTAAGAATTATTTAGTCTTCCAGTTCATGAACACAGAATGTACTTCCATTTATTTAGGTTTTCTTTGATTTCTTTTAGCAATGCTTTGTAGTTTTCTGTGTTGTGCTGGTTTGGATGTATTACGTACCCCAAAATGCCATTATCTTTCATGCAGTCTTGTGTGGGCAGGAAGCCTGTTGGTGTTGATTGGGTTGGAGACTTTTGAATGGATGTTTCTGTAGAGATGTGATCACTCAGCTGCACGTGGGCTCTTTCATTGGATGGTTTCCATGGAGGTGTGGCCCCGCCTATTCAGCATGGGCCTTGATTAGTTCACTGGAACACTATATAAGCTCAGACAGAAGGAGCGAGCTTGCTACAGCCAAGAGGGACACTTTGAAGAATGCACAGGAGCTGAGAGGAGCTTCAGCTTACAGAGACATTTGGACATGGCCTTTGAAAGCAGACTTTTGCTCTGGAGAAGCTAAGAGAGGACAAATGCCCCAAGAGCAACTGAGAGTGACATTTGGGAGAGAAGCTGAAGCCTAGAGAGGAATGTCCTGGGAGAAAGCCATTTTGAAACCAGAACTCCGGAGCAGACGCCAGCCACGTGCCTTCCCAGCTAACAGAGGTTTTCTGGATGCCACTGGCCGTCCTCCAATGAAGGTACCCGATTGTTGATGTGTTACCTTGGACACTTTATGGCCTTAAGACTGTAACTGTATGTAACCAAATAAACCCCCTTTTATAAAAGCCAATCCATTCCTGGTGTTTTGCAAAAAGGCAACATTAGCAAACTAGAACACATGTAAAAGTCATTTTTATCCTTGGTAGATTTATTCCTAGATATTTGATTCTTTTAGTTGCTATTGTGAGTGAAACTTTTTTCATGATTTCCTTTTCAGATTGTTCATTATTAGTGTATAGAAATACTACTGATTTGGGGATGTTGACCTTGTACCTCACCACTTTGCTGAATTCATTTATTAGTTCTAGGAGCTTTGTTGTGGATTTTTCAGGATTTTCTGTGTATAGAAGCATGTCATCTGCAAATAGGAATAGTTTTGCTTCTTTTCTAATTTGGGTGCCTTTTATTTCCTTTTCTTGCCTGATTGTTTCATTTCTCTTCCCCCTTTTGGTCAGAAAGGTGTTGTTAATCCCACAATGCCAGGACCAGTCTTATTCCTGAGAGTCATATCCCACATTGCCAAGGAGCCTTATACCCCTAGGAGTCATGTCCCATGAATGGAGAGGGTAGTGAGTTTATTTGCAGAGTTTGGCTGAGAGAGAAAGGCCATATCTGAGCAACAAAAGAGATTCCCTGGATGTGACTCTTAACCATAATTATAAACAGGCTTCGCTTTGCCATTACAGAAATAAGTTTCATAGGGGAAGCCTCAGGATTGAGGGCTTATTAAATTGGGAGTTCCTAATGCTTGAGAGAATATCAAGAATTCCCCAGGGAAGTTTAATAGTTCCACATTTTTTTCTCCAATCCCTCAAGGGCCTCTGCAAATACTTTTTTATTTTCTGCCCAAAATACTCTGGAATGTATCAGGGTATTACAATAATTGGTACAGAATAACAAGATCTCATTTCCTATTCTGGGTTCCATGTAATTAGGTTGTTTAAATAAACTGACCAGACAAGTTATTCTATTTCTTTTTGAGTCAATGTAGGTAGTGTGTATGTTTCTAGGAATTTGTCCGTTTTAGTTAAGTTATCTAATTTGGTGGCATACAGTTGTTCTTATAATCCTCTTATAATCCTTTTAATTTCTTTAGGATCAGGAGTAATGACCCACCTCTTTCATTTTTCATTTTAGTTATTTGTGTCCTCTCTTTTTTCCTTTGTTAGTCTAGCTAAATATTATTGATTTTATTGATCTTTTCGAAGAAGCAAATTTTGGTTTTCTTGATTGTTTTTTTATTCTCTATTTCATTTATCTCCTCTCTAACCTCTGTTCTTTTCTTTCTTCTGCTCACTTTTGCTCCTCTTTTTTAGTTGTGAGCTTAGGTCTCTGATTTGAGATCTTTATTTTTTTTAATGTAAGCATTTAGAATTATAAATTTCTCTCTCAGCATTACCTTTGCAGCATCCTGTAAGTTTTGTTATATTGTGTTTTCATTTTCATTCACCTCAAGATATTTCCTAATTTCCCTTGTGATTTCCTCTTTGACTTATTGGTTATTCAGGAGTATGTTGTTTAAGCATTAAGTATTTGTGAATTTTCCATTTCTCCCTCTGTTATTGATTCCCATCTTCATTCCATTGTGGTCAGAGAAGGTACACTGCAGGATTCCAGTATTTTTTAATTTACTGAGACTTGTTTCATTACCTAACATATGGTCTATCCTGGAGAATGATCCTCTGCGGGATACTGATTACGTGCTTCAACTTGGCGGGCCTGGGCTGGGGGACCTGATCCGCCACTGGGGAGGGTGGTGGGCACGGGCGACAGCGCCCTCCACAGCCCCCCAGGCCTGAGAAAGTGAGGCCGGAGGCAGGCCCCATTTCCTCACCCAAAATACCACCGTTAGGGGAGGCTTGCCGGAGGGAACCGCCTTTTCCCCACCCCCTTATCTTGCCCGGACACTCCCCGTTGCCAGTGCAACTCCCATCACCACCAGTGCGCATACACTGTTGCCAGACACCGTTACCGGAGCAACTCTCGCCCCTTTTCAAACAACCTCCATGCCCTCTTAGAACCAATCCTAACCTCCGCACCCTCTCAGAACCAATCCTAGCCTTTATCCCCTCAGCATTGGCTTGTAACAACCCCCGCCCTCTATGCCAGCCTATATAACCTGTGCTCACCCCTGAATAAAGGTCCTTTTGTTCTACCCCTACTGGAGGAAGAGTGTCTTGTCTTTCCCTTCTCGCCGCCCTCCACACCTTGCACGCCTCCGCCGGGGACCGGGCCCAGTCCCCCGCCTCGCCCTCGCCTCCGGGAAAGAGCCCCCGCCGCCGGTACCCTCCGAGCAACGCCGAGAGCCGAGGGTTCAGCAACCGGCCGCCCCCCCCCCCAGATAAATCAACTGCGACCGCAATCCTCATGCTCCAGAAAAGAATGTATATTCTGCTGCTGTTCAGTGATGTGTTCTACAAATGCCTGTTAGGTCTAGTCAGTTTAAAGTATCATTCAGGTCTTGTATGTCCTTACAGGTCTTCTGTCTGAATGTTCTATCCATTATTGAAAACAGTGTATTGAAATCTCCTACTATTAATGTAGAACCATCTATTTCTCCTTTCAAATCTGTGTCATGTATTTTGGAGTTCTGCCATTAAGCGAACATTTATTTATAGTTCTTATGTTTTCTTGTTGAATTAACTCCTTTATCAATATATATGTCATTCTTTATCCTTCCTAACAGTGTTTGATTAATGTCTATTTTTTTTAAGATTTTAAAATTTATATCCTGCATATTTAATACAGCAAGAACAGGCTTAAATATTTTATTGCCTTCTATTTTAGGAATTGGCTATGATACTTATCTTTGACAGCAATGGTACTTTTTAAAAATCACTTTACTTTGTATTTTCCTTGACAAAAGATCAACACCCAGTCCCTCCTCCTCCCTCAGTAAAGTTACTACTTCTTAATATCTATTTTATCTGATGTTAGTATAGCTACCCCAGGTCTCTTTTGGTTACTGTTTGTATGGTATATATTTTTTCCATCCATTCACTTTCAACCTCCTTTTGTCTTTGAATTTAAGGTGAGTATCAAGCAAACTTCTTGGTTGAACCACTTTCAGTTCCCCAAATGTGGGGATAGTATTTCTTTTCCCTGGGAGCATTGGCCAACTCCTGATCACCATTCAGGTCTTAGCCTGGATGACACTTTCTCCAGGAAGCCCTCCCTGACCTCCACCTCCCTCTCCAGGCTGGGCTGGGAACCCTTGCTGCATAGAATCAGGGCTTACCCCACTGTCCAGTTCCCTACCCTTTTCTATTGCATGCCTGAATGGTGGCACTGCTTGAATAGTCTCCTCTGCTTCTCCAATGCCTCTCACCAGTGAAGACCTAACTCAAGTCCAGACTTGTCCAGAAATCCTTCTGAAGGGGGTAGCCTCCCTTAGCTCAAGTCCCCCTCTGCCACTTCCTCATGATTCAACTCTGGGTTTGTCACTATGCCTCTGGGAACCACACTTCCCTCTGTAAAACGGAGATGATAACATTAATATCTACCTCAAGTTGTTACAAGTGAAATTATAGGTGTTAAAGGACAGTGTAAACAGTGAAGTGTTATGCAGACACGAGGATGATTATTATCTTTCCTGGCACTCTGTTCCTGCAGCACTTGTAGGCCATGACCCCCCATTTTGCATTTAATTATATGCTGCCTCCAATTATCTGCTCTTGCTCTTTCTTGTGCATTAACCTGCTCTTTACAACCAGTGTGGAAGCCGGCTGGAATCACGTCTCCTGTAGCTCTTCTCCATTCCCTAGAGTTCAGATATCAGTGAAGAGCAAAGAGAAAGTGTTTATCATTACTGTGATCGCAACCAACTACATTTATTGATCACCTATTATGCACTAAGTATTTTACATATGTTATTCTAATTTTCAAAAGTACCCAGGAAATAGGTATTTTTATCTCCACTATACAAAAAGGCTCAAAAAATTAAATAACTTGTTCATTAACACCTTGGGGGTAGGAACCTTGGGAATCTTTCTGGCATCATTCCCAGGTTAATGTTAAGGGGCTTGTGGCTTTCCACCTGCCCAGGGCTGGCTCATCCCTTGGTCATCAGCTGAGATGTGCCAGAGAGAGAAAGAAAAATCAAACTGGGGACCTGGCAGAGAAGGTAGCTGCCAAGCCTTGTGCCAGAAACAGGGACAGGTAAGTTAAGGTATAGCTTACTTTTGACATGTATGTAAGGTACAGTGCCACCCACAGTGCTGTCCCAAAGCCCTGGTTCTCTGGACACAGGATGAGGGGTGCCAATGTGAGAGGTGGTTGGGAAAAGCCCTGGGACATCTTCCAGCAGTGTCAGCACTGAATTGCTGCCCTAGTGTTTTGTGAGGAGGGTAGATCTGGAGTCAGATCTGACAGCCAAATCATGCACTGTAAGGATAGGTCAACTGTTACTCGCCTAGGTTTCCAAACTCCTTAACCAAGAATTTGATCCAGGAGGAAGAGGTGCAGAGTTCATAGTCCATCACCAGGTAGCACTGCAGGAGGGGGGCACACAAATTATGGGACCTCTCAATCTAAAGAGTTAGAAGGGATTTTACAGAGGATATTAAGGCCCAGAGAAGGTAACCAAGTTGTCCAGTTCCATGGCTGCACCAGTACCAGAGACCCAGGTCTGCCTGCTTCTAAGTCCATTCCACCTATGCTTTAATGCTCTTCAGGTATCTACAGACACCCATCCACTCAGGGTGGGACCTTACTCAAGTCACCTGCAGGTTTCAGGACCTCAAGTCTTGCTGCCCATAGAATAGAGGATTAGTCTAGATCTGAGCTGTCAGTATGGTTGCCACATGTGATTATTTAAATTTAAATTAACTAAAACTAAATAAATTACAAAATTCAGTTCACAGTCACACAAGCCACATTTCAAATGCTCGATAGACAATCATGGCTGGTAGCTACTGCATTGGATGGCACAAATATAGAACATAGATAGTTCTATGGAACAGAGCTGAATCTTCTTTGTGAGACTTGGAGGGTTAAATATAAAAGGTTTTCCAGCTCTCAGCCTGAGTTCTTAATCATATCCACTACTTACAAGCTATGTGAACTGGAGCAAATTACTCTGCCTCTCAGAGCTTCAATTTCCTAATCTGTAAAATGACAATAATAATAAGATCCCATAGGATAAATGAAAGAACACAGGTAAAGTGCTTAGTTAGTAAAGTGCTTATAAAGTGCCTTTATATAGCACATGCTCCGTAATTATTAACATTAATTGTCATTGTGGTATATATTACTGAGCACTTTCTATCCATTCAAAAAATATTTGACCGCCTACTATGTGCTAGGTACCATTCTAGGCACTGGAGGATAAAAAAGAGAATAAGATGGATAAAAATCCTTCCTTCATAGAGTTGACATTCTAACGGGCCAAAGGCACTGTGTACTGAAGCCTCAGTTCCTGCCATCAAAGTAGCTTCGAACAATGTGTCTTAAACTTTAAGGTGCCTACTGATCACCTGGGGATATAGCTAAAATGCAGATTCTGATTCAGGAGGTCTGGGGTAGGGCCCATAAGTTTGCATTTCTAAAAAACTCCTTTTTGGTGCCAATGCTTCTGGACCCAGAGCACACTTTAAGTGGTGAAGATTGAGAGAGTTTTGTGACAAGACAGGATGGGTATGAGTGAGTCAATAAACTAATGTGTGTTTAGATTGCAGATCTCCCTAGGAGGCCTGGGTTTGAATCTCACTTCCAGGTAGCCCTTTTTGCCTGGTCCTCAGTACTTTGCTAGGAAGTTTCTTCTGGATCTCTGCAACCCCTCCTACTTCTCTCTTTTTTTTTCCAATTCAGTTTTACTAAGGTATATTCACATACCCTACAGTTACCCACAGTGTACAATCAGTTGTTCACAGTACCCTCACATAGTTGTGCATTCATCACCAAAATCAATTTTTGAACATTTCCATTACTCCAAAAAAATTAAAATAAGAATAAAAATACAAGCAAAGAAGAACACCCAAAACATCCCATCCTCCCATCCCCCCTATTATTCATTTAACATTTGTTCCCATTTTTCTACTCATCTGTGCATATACTGGATAAAGGGAGTGTGAGCCATAAGGTTTTCACAATCACAGTCACACTGTTGCACTTCTCATGTGTCATTGTTCATGCTACATTGTTTCTTCTTATTTAATCTTTGTCTCTGCCTTCCCCATGAGGGCAAACCTGTGTCAGTCTCATACACTTCTGTACCCCAGTGTCCAACACAGTGTCTGCCAACCAGAGATACCAATTTGAGCTTTGATAGTCTTTATAACTCTTCTTTATATATTCTGGATACAAGTCCTTTATCAGATAAATAATTAGCAGATATTTTCTCTGTCGGTGGCTTGTCCATTCTTTTCACATATTTTGAAGAGCAATTCTTAATTTCAATGAAGTCCAGTTTATCAGTATTTTTCTTTATAGATAATGCTTTTGTTGTCTTATCTAAGAAATCTTTGCTTAACCCAAGGTCATAAAGATTAAAGATTTTCTACTGAATTTTCTGCCAGAAGTATATAGTATTACATTTTATGTTTATGATCCATTTTGAGTTACTTCCTATATACTTGTATATAGTTGAGGTAAGGATCTGAGTTTTGTTTTTGTTTTTTGTTTGTTTGCTTTGTAAATGGGTATTCAATTGTTCCAGCACCATTTGTTGAAAAGACTCTTTTTTCAATAGAATTGCCTTTGCATCTTTGTTGAAAATCGATTTACCATATGTGTTTGGGTCTATTTCTGGACTCTCTATTCGGTTCTATTGATCTATATCTATCCTTTCACTGCACCACACTGGTTTGATCACTGTAGCTTTAGAGTAAGTCTTGAAATCAGACAGTGTGAGTCCTCCATTTTTGTTCTTTTGCAACAATGTTTTAGATATTCTGGTTTCTTTGCCTTTCCAAATAAATTTTAGAATCAGCTTATCAACCCTGTTGGGGTTTAGGTTAGAATTGCACTAGATCTATTAATAGTTTGAGGGGAATTACATCTTACCAATTTGAAGTCTTCTGATACATGAACATGGTATATTTCTTCATTTATTTAGATCTTTGTTGTTTTCTGTCGTCATTGCTTTAAAATTTTTATCATAAAAGTATTTCACATATATTTTTAGATTTATTCCTAAATATTTCATATTTGTTTATGCCACTGCAAATGGTACTTTTAAAAAATTTTGATTCCCAATTGTTTATTACTGTTATATATAAATACAATTGATTTTTGGATATTGTCTTTGTATCCTACAAACTTCTTAAACTCATTTAATTGTTCTAGTAGATTATTTGGGTTTTTCTAGTAGACAATATGTAAGCTGCGAATAGTGTTGTATTTTTTCCTTTCTAAACTATATGCCTTTTATTTCTTTTTCTTGCTTTATTGCACTGGTTAAGATCTCCAGAACAAGATTGAATAAGAATGATAAGAAAAGATATCCTTATCTCAGTCTCAATCATAGAGGGAAAGCATTCAGTGTTCCACTATTAGGTATGAAAATAGCTGAAGTTTTTTAGTAGATGTCCTTTGTCAGGTCAAGGAAGTTCCCTTCTATTCCTAGTTTGCTGAGAGTGGTGTTGTTTTGTTTTGTCATGATTAGATGTTGAATTTTATCAAAAGCCTTCACTGCATCTATTACAATGATTATATGATTTTTCTTAGTCGATATGGTGAATTACATTGATTTTCAAATGTTGAACCAATTTCGTATTCAAATGTTGAACTTTAAGCATTACTTTAGCTGTGTTCCACAAATTTTGATGCATTGTTTTCATTTTCATTGTCATTCAATTAAAAATAGTTTCTAATTTCCTTTGTGATTTCCTTTTTGATCCATGGGTTATTTAGAAGTGTGTTGTTAAATTTTCAAATATTTGGGAATGCTTCAGATATCTTTTATTTTCTGGTTTCCAGTTTAATTCTGCTGTGGCCATTTGACATTTATGGAATGCTTTCAATTTTTAAACATTTGTTGAGATTTCTTTTATGGCCCAGAGTATAGTATATATTGATGAATGTCCCATGAGCACTAGAATCGAATATATATTTTGCTTTTGGTGGGTGGAATGTTGGAATGGTCTATAAATGTTGATTAGGTTAAGTTGTTCTTCTGATTATTGGAGAGGCATGCTGAAGTCTCCAACTGTAATTTCCCTTTCTGTTCTTTCAGTTTTGGGGTCATGTATTTTAAACTCTCCATTATTAGGTATACAGATGTATTTAGGATTGTTATGTCTTCTTGATAAATTAAATCCTTAATCATTATATATTATCTTGCTTTATCCCTGATAATACTCCTTCTTCTGAAGTCTTATTTGTCTGGTGTTGGCATAGCTGCTCCACTTTTGGTTAGTGTTTGCAGGTGTATTCTTTTCGATCCTTTAACTTTTCTTTTTTTTTCTTTTTTTTTACATTTAACCCATGTCTTTATATTTAAAATGGATTTATTGTAGACAGCATATAGTTGGGTCTTGCTTTTTTAATCCAATCTGACAATTTCTACCTTTCAATTGGGATGTTTAAATAATTTTAATACAATTTTTAAATGGTTGGATCTAAATTTACTGTCTTGCTACTTGTTTTCATTTGTCTCAACTGTTCTTTGTTCCTATTTTTCTTTTTTCCTGATTCTTCTGTGTTGAGTATTTTTTATGATTTCATTTTACCTCTGTTATTGGCTTATTAGTTGTACCTCTTTTTAAATTACCCCAGGGTAACTAAGACCGGTCTTGTGCCTCCAAAGAAGGATTTTCCCTTCTACCCTCCCCCACACTGCAGTGGATCTTTGCTTGGCTCGTAGGGGCAGAGTGTTTTCTACTCCTCCCCCAGAGGCATGGATCTTTACTGTGACCTGGGCAAGAGAGGATTTGCTTCCTACCCCAGTGGTTTAGGGCTTTTGCTTTGTTGAAGACAAAGAAGGGTCTATGAGAGTGTGTGGGACTTGATGTTCATCCCTCCTCCAAGCCTCCTCCACCATGCCTGGGCCACTGAGGCCATCCCCCTGGTCTCCTGCGCAGCCTCCAGTCTTCCTTCCGAGCACCAGGGGAGGCCCGTGGAAAAGAGCTTGGGAGTGAGTGCAAACGCCCCTTGTATCTGGGGCCCAATCTATTTCAAACTGATGTGCCAGCCCACACTTGGTGTGCCAGTTTGAATGTATTATGTCCCCCAAAACTCCAGTATCTTTGATGTAATCTTGCATGGACAGAGGTATCAGTATTGATTAGATTGTAATTCTTTGAGTGTTTCCATGGAGATGCGCCCCACCCAACTGTGGGTGATGACTCTGGATAATTTCCATGGAGGTGTTACCCCACCCATTCAAGGTGGGTCTAAATTAAATCACTGGAGCCATATAAATGAGCTGACAAACAGAAGGAACTCAGTGCAGATGAGAGTAACATTTTGAAGAGGAGCTACAGCCAAGAGGGACACTTTGAAGAATGCACAGAAGCTGAGAGAGTACCTGCAGATGAGAGACAGTTTGAAGATGGCCGTTGAACACAGACCCTTGCTCCAGAGAAGCTAAGAGATGACAAACACCCCAGGAGCAACTAAAAGTGACATTTTTGAGAAACTGCACGCTAGAGAGGAACATCCTGGAAGAAAGCCATTTTGAACCCAGAACTTTGGAGCAGACACCAGCCACGTGCCTTCCCAGCTAACAGAGATTTTCCGGACACTATTGGCCATCATCCAGCAAAGGTACCCGATTGCTGATGACTTACCTTGGACACTTTATGGCCTTAAGACTGTAACTTTGTAACCAAATAAACCTCCTTTATAAAAGCAAATCCATTTCTGGTGTTTTGCATTCCAGCAGCATTATCAAACTAGAACACTTGGTCTTTACACACTTGCTCAAACGTATCTGGTCTCTTCTTACCCACTTTTATGTTGGCCATCTCTTTCTCCTGTGCTGTGACAAAGGTGAAACAGTTTATGTTTCCCATCTCTCCTTTGAGTGACCTGTCCCTCTTTGAGATTCAATTTCTATTTGTTCCATCTGCCTTGCCACCTCAGTTTTTTGGTGGGCTCAAGAAAAATGATGACTTTGTAGATTATTTGCTTTTTTCTCTTTGTTAGGGTGGGTGGGACATTATTTGCCTCTTTCTTCATCCCACATGGAAATGGAAGCCTATAAACTTAATTTTGTCTCTGAACGTATCATGGACATCTTCGTATGACAGTGGTAAGGATTTACATAGCAAATCAACACCATTCTGGCTACAATAGAGTACTCCAAATAAAAACATTGCCAAAAGTAATTCCCAAACCTTCCAGAGCGGGCCCAACTTTTGCTGCATGCCCAGTGCAATCTGTAACAGGCACTGTAGGGAAAAGTATCCACCCATTCACTCAACAACCTGACATTGGCCATCTGGCATAGACTGAAGAGGCAGTGACCATCAGCTGAAATTTTGAAATAAAAAATTACATGATGTCATATGCTACTTCCTAGCAATAAGGAATTTATCAATTTATTTATCTAATATGTAAGTGCTTAGTATGTCTCACAAGGAGTTGTTTGGTTTGGAAAGTTGCATGAAATCAATCCCATTGCAGAATTTTCTAAAATAGCAAAATCCACTGGAAGTACTCTAAATGTTTATCAGTATAGGAATGGTTAAATGGAATTTTGGAATCTTCACTCAGTGGCAGATTATACGGCTGTTAAAATAAATGAGCTAGATCTAGATGTGTCAATCTGGATAAATTTTAAAGGGCATCATATAGTATTCCTGGCTACTTTCTATAGTTTTATGTTTGTGAGATTCATCCAGGTTGTTGCACATGCAGTGGTTTGCTGTATAGTATTTCATTGTATGAATACACTATCCATTTATTTATCCATCTGCTACTGATGACCATTTGGGTTGTTTTCAGGTTTGGTCATTACAAATAATGCTGTTGTGAATATTCTTTTGCATAGCTTTTGGAATACATATGAACATAGCATGTTGGAATGTCTACCTAGAATGGAGGATATGCGTGTGTTTAACTTTCCTTAACATTATCAAATGGTTTTCCAAAGTGATTGTACCATTTTATATTCTCATCAATAGTGAATAAGAGTTCCAGTTGCTTCACATCTTCACCAAAACTTGGTAGAGTCGATCTTTTTAATTTTAACCATTTTGGTCTGTTAGTAGTGAGATCTCATGGGAAAATTTGCATTTCCCTGATGACTAAGGTTGAGCAATTTTTCATATGTTTAATGGCCATTCAAATTTCCTCTTTCAATAATGGGCCTGTTCAAACTTCTTGCCCATTTTTTCCCTTGGATCACCTGACTTTTTCATATTGATTTGTGGGAGTTCTTTACATATTCTGAATATGAGCCCTTTTCATTTAAATGTGGTACAAATATGTTCTCTTCCTTTGTGGCTTTCCTTTTTATTTTAGCAGTATGTTTCCTATCCTTGTCAGTATCAAAATGCAATTTTAAAAAAAGAAAATTTTGCCAAAAAGCAAAAGCCGTCTCATTTTTTTCTTTTTTAGTTAGACTACTTTTTAGAGCAGATTTAGAGTTGCAAAAAATTGAGCAGCTAGTACACAGAATTCCTATATACCCCCTCTCCATGGTGCAATTTCCCTTATTATTAAAATCTTGCATTATTGTGGTAAATTTTTTACTATTGATGAACCAACATTGATACATTGTTATTAACTAAAGTTTGCAGTTCACTCTTTGTGTTGTATAGTACCATGGGTTTTGATAAATGGTTGACATTATGTATCCACCATTACAGAATCATACAGAATAGTTCATATACCCTAAGAATCCCTTGTGCTCCACGTATTCATCCCCTTACTCCACAACCCCCGGCCACCACTTATCTTTTTATTGTCTCTATAGTTTTGTCTTTTCTAGAATGTCACATAGTTGGAATTATACAGTATATAGCCTTTTCAGACTGACTTCTTACACTAAGCAATATGCATTTAAGCTTCCTCCATATCTTTTTGTGACTTGATAGCTCATTTCCTTTTATTGCTGAGTAATACTCCATTGTATGGATGTACCACAGTTTGTTTATCTGTTCTCCTTTTGAAGGATATCTTGGTTGCTTCCAGTTTTTGGCAATTATGAATAAAACTGCCATAAACATTTGTGTGAGGTTTTTCCTTATTTAAGTAAATATTAAGAGAATGATTGCTGAATCATATGGTAAGACTATGTTTAGCTTTGTAAGAGATTGCCAAATTGTCTTCCAAAGTGGCTGGGCCATTTTGCATTCCCACCAGCAAAGATGATAGTTCCTCTTGTTCTACATCCTTGTCAGCATTTGGTGTTGTCAGTTTTTTGGATTTTAGCTATTCTAATAGGTGTTTAGTGGTATCTAATTTGCAATTCCTTGGATGATGTATGCTGGGCACCTTTTTTTTTTTTCAAATATTCATTTTATTGAGATATATTCACATACCACGCAGTCATACAAAACAAATCGTACATTCAATTGTTCACAGTACCATTACATAGTTGTACATTCATCACCAAAATCAATCCTTGACACCTTCATTACCACACACACAAAAATAAGAAGAATAATTACAGTGAAAAAGAGCAAATAAAGTAAAAAAGAACACTGGGTGCCTTTGTCCGTCTGTTTGTTTGTTTGTTTCCTTCCTTTATTTTTCTACTCATCCATCCATAAATTAGACAAAGGGGAGTGTGGTCCTTATGGCTTTCCCAATCCCATTGTTACCCCTCATAAGCTACATTTTTATACAATTGTCTTCAAGATTCATGGGTTCTGGGTTGTAGTTCGATAGTTTCAGGTATCTACCACCAGCTACCCCAATTCATTAGAACCTAAAAAGGGTTCTATATTGTGCGTAAGAGTGCCCACCAGAGTGACCTCTCAGCTCCTTTTGGAATCTCTCTGCACTGAAGCTTATTTCATTTCCTTTCACATCCACCTTTTGGTCAAGAAGATGTTCTCCATCCCATGATGTTGGGTCTACATTCCTCCCCAGGAGTCATATTCCACATTGCCAGGGAGATTCACTCCCCTGGGTGTCTGATCCCATGCAGGGGGGAGGGCAGTGATTTCACCTGCCAAGTTGGCTTAGCTAGAGAGAGAGGGCCACATCTGAGCAAGAAAGAGGCATTCGGGAGGAGGCTCTTAGGCACAATTATAGGGAGGCCTAGCCTCTCCTTTGCAGCAACAGTCTTCGCTGGGCATCTTTTTATATGCTTATTTACCACCTGTATATCATTGATGAGATGTCTATTCAGATTTTTTTCCCCTTTTTTAAATTGGGCTGTTTCTTATTGTTAAATTTTAAGAATTCTTTTAAGAATTCTTTGTATATTTTGGATATGAATCCTTTATCAGATATGTGTTTCTCAAATATTTTCTCCCAGCTTGTGGCTTGTCTTTTCTTTCTCTTAACAGTGCTTTCACAAAGCAGTTTTTCATTTTAATGAAGTCCAACTTAAGTTTTTCTTTGATGGATTGTGTTTTTGGTGTTGTATCTAAAACTCACTACCAACTCCAAAGTCACCTAGATTTTCTTCTGTGTCATCTTCCTGGAAATTTTATAGTTTTACATTTTCCTTTTAGGTCTGTAATCCATTTTGAGTTAACATTTGTGAAAGTTGAAAGAAAGGTCAGTGTCTAGATCTCTTTCTCTCTCTCTCTCTCTCTCTCTCTCTCTCTCGCATGTGGATGTCCAGTTGTTCCAGCACCATTTGTTGAAAATACTATCTTTATCCATTGAATTGCGTTTGTTCCTCTGTCGAAGATCAGTTCACTATATTTGTGTGGGTCTATTTCTGTGCTCTCTATTCAGTTTCATTGATCGATTTGTCTGTTCTTCTACCACTCCCTCATTATCTTGATTATTGTAACTTTATTACAGTATGTACTGAAGTCAGGCAGCATCAGTCCTCTGATTCATTGGGTTTTTAAAATCTGAATTTCATAATTTCAGTATGTTTCACATGCACATTGCTAATATCTACTTAAAACTCTTATCAAGTATATAGTAGCATATGGCTTACCCTATTTACAGAGGCATAAAGAGCCTACGTAACTGGCTGATCCAACAGGTACCAGAGTCTTGGCTTTTCAGTGCCTGGATGCACTATACTGCACTTTGGTTACCTGTCTCACCTGTCCCTGAGGCGGGAACTCTGTCTGTTGTCTGCAAGTGTAATAAGTATTCTTCACTGCCCATGAATACACTGGGATTCTAATTATTTGGTTTGTCCTTTGTGAGTTTGATTAGCAGAAATAATTTCCCCTGTTTTCAATTGATACTGGGAGACCTGGCACCACTGAGAGTCTGACATACAGAACTGGGTTTGGACCCCAGCCTCTGAGTTCTGCCCCCAACTATCATTTTGAAAAGTTCTGTGGCAGATACTCCTGGTTGGACTCTCTTTTCCCTTGTCTCCTCTTATATTGGCAGAGGCTGGAAATGCTAAATAATCACTTTCCAGACTTATCCAAACCTACTTCATAGGTAGAGGCAATTACAATACGTAGTTCCGGCCAGTGAGATGTAGGCAGAAATCTGTTTGGGACTTGTAAAAAAAATTTGCTTTCTTGGTAAGACGACCAATACTACTCCCTCTCCCCCATTCTTCTTGTTTTGAACATGGATATGATGTTTGGTATCTGGCTGTGAACCTACAAAATAAGTTCTGCTGAAATTTGAAAGATACCTAAAGACCAAAAAACGAAGCATCCACTCCTATAGCAAAATGGTAACAGTTTATTAGGGAATTTACAGATGGGGAAGCTGGTCCTGAGTGGCTACAGGACATTCAGAGTAGCAGTCAAAGGGGATTATATAGGGCAGAACAAGGAAGGCACAGAGCCAAGCTGGGATTTGCAAGATTGTAAACATGTCCCTTTGAAGTTACTGATATGTAGCAGGAATGGTTCTAGTACAGATAGCTATCATGCTTAGGAATGTGCATGCCAGCTTTAAGATGCATTTACGGTGGGGGGGCAGGGGGGCTTTTTGCCTTATCTAGGAATTTATAACTTCTGTAGTTTAAGGACTCACATTTGGTGTTGCAGCAAGCATTTTGTAACTACAGTGAAAAACTAAGGATGCTGGAGCAGAAAAAAAATGGAAATGAATGACGTTGAACAGTTGAACTAATTACATTAACCATGTACTTCAGGACTTCTTGTTATATGAGAAAACTCAACCTCATATGTTTAAGCCACTGCTAGTCAGGGTATGTATCCCTTGCAACTGAAAACAGTCTCCACTAATCTACTGGCTATTCTAATGGGGCCATGTGCCGGTTTGAATGTATTGTGTCCCCCAAATGCCATTATCTTTGTAGTTTCGTGGGGCAGAAGTTTTGGTGTTGGTTGGATTTGCTTGGAGTGTGCCCCACCCAGCTGTGGGCAATGATTTTGATGAAATGTTCCCATGGAGGCATGGCCCCGCCCATTCGGGGGTGGGCCTTGATCAGTGGAGCTGTATAAATGAGCTGACTCAAAGAGAGGAAACTAACGGAGTGCAGCTGGGGGTGATGTTTTGAAGAGGAGCAAGCTTGCTAGAGAGGAGCATCCTGGGAGAAAGCCGTTTTGAGGCCAGAGCTTTGGAGCAGACACCAGCTGCCTTCCTAGCTAGCAGAGGTTTTCCGGACGCCATTGGCCATCCTCCGGTGAAGGTACTCGATTGCTGATGTGTTACCTTGGACGTTTTGTGGCCTTAAGACTGTAACTGTGTAGCGAAATAAACCCCCGTTTTATAAAAGCCTATCCATCTCTGGTGTTTTGCATTCTGCAGCATTAGCAAACTAGAACAGGCCATCATTGTGTAGACACCTTTAGAATTCCTCTTTTGGAAATATTATATGATTCCATACTGGATTGTTGAAATCTTCTCTTGAGCATCTGTAGTAGTAGCAATCTTTGCCTTTTTGTCTGGATTGGGCGGAAATGGAGATGTTTCGTTTAGGAAAGAGAAGACTCAATGGGGACAGGAGAGCTGTATTCACTATCTACCCAGCCCTTTACAGTTTACACAAATATCATCTTATTTAATACACATAACCTATGTTGCTGCAGAGAACAGGGTTGGGACAAATAAGTGGATGTAAGAGCTTTATTATAAGGAAGAACTGCCTAATCATTGGATTCATTCACACAAGGAAACGTGTTACCCTGTGAGAAAGAGAATTTGCTTTCCTTGGCAGCACTGAACAGAAAACTTAGGGTGCAGAGAAAGGAGGAAGATTAGGGTCCCCTCAACTCCAAAATTCCAACTCAAGTTTGGGGAGTAAGATTGGCTAATTGTTTCTTAATTTAGCTAAATAGGGCTTCAGAGGAGGAAAAAGAGGTCAGTAAGAAATGGGGGTGGGAGAGTGACTCCAAGTGGAGGGATCAGTTTGAACACAGGTGCAGTGAGGAGGAAGCACAAAGTGAATTTGGAGACTCTCGATGGACCAGTTGGACTGGAGTGGACAATTTGGGCCCTTGGTGATTTGCGATTTTTGGCGAGTCACTGAACTGTTGTAAGCCATACCAACTGTATCCCTTGGTAAAATGAAGGAACTAACTGAAATCAGTGGGTCTCAGCCTTTTCTCATGGTGACCTAGATTGTATTCCTGAAAGACTTTGCAACCAAAAGTCCTAAAGGAAATGTGAGGTAATACCTGTTTTTTTTTTTAAAGACAATGAATTATTGTATAGTAATAATTACCACAGTACAGAAATAGACCTTTGACCTTTTTTTTAAATACCAAGTTACCTCTTTTTTGAGGTGAAATTCATATGATATAAAACTAACCATTGTAGAGCGTACAATTCAGTGATATTTAGTACATTCACAATGTGGTGAAACCACCACCTCTCTCTAGTTCCAAAACACTCATCACTCCAAAATAAAAAACATACCCGTTAAGAAGTCAGACCCCATTCCTCCCTCCCCCAGCACCTGACAACCACCCGTTTGCTTTCTGTCTCTGTGGACTTACCCATTCTGGATATTTCATATAAACGGAACCATACACTATGTGGCCTTTTGTATCTAGCTTCTTTCACTTAGCATAGATTCATCTACTTTCTAAAAGTTTCATCCACTTTGTAGCATGTATTGGAACTTTGTTTCTTTTTATGGATGAATAATATTCCATTGTATGGATATTCCACATTGTATTTTTCCATTCATCCATTGAGGAACATTTGTGTTTTTTCCACACTTTGGCTATTATGAGCTGTGCTGCTTTGAACATTTGGGTACAAGTATTTGTTTGAACACCTGTTTTCAGTTCTTTTGGGTATATACCAGGAGTGGAATTGCTGGGTCATATGGTAATTCCATGTTTAACTTTTTGAGGAACTGCCAAACTATTTTCCACAACTGCTATACCGTATTGTATTCCCACCAACAATGCACGTGGGTTCCAATTTCTCCATATCCTTGCCAACACTTGTTATTTCCGTTTATTTTATTAGAGCCATAGGCCTTTAACTTTTAAGCAGACCTGGAAACCATTTCAAACATTCAGAAAAGTACAAATAATACTATAACCAGCAAGATAAAAGTGATGTTTACTATTTTGCTATATTTACTTCTAATTTTTTAAAAAAGAAATAAAATGTTACAAATATAGCTGAAGCCCTATCCGCCCCATCCCTTCCTTTTTCTCAGAGGTAACCATTCTCCCCAAATTGCAGTGTATCTTTTCCATTTAAGTTTTTGTACCTTTACTTCATAGATAAGTATGTATAAACATAGGGTATTGTTTTTGTGTTAAACTTTACATAAATATCATACCAAATGTATTATCTTTCAATTTCCTTTTTTCACTGTTACTTTTTTTAAATTCAGTTTTATTGAGATATATTCACATACCATACAATCATCCATGGTGTACAATCAACTGTTCACAGTACCATCATATAGTTGTGCGCTCATCACCCCAGTCTACTTTTGAACATTTTCCTTATACCAGAAAGAATCAGAATAAGAATAAAAAATAAAAATAAAAAAGAACACCCAAATCATCCTCTCATCCCACCCAATTTTTCATTTAGTTTTTGTCCCCATTTATCTACTCATCCATCCATATACTGGATAAAAGGAGTGCGATCCAGTGAATTGCTTAATTCACTGGTTTTCACAATCACATTGTCATCCCTTGTAATCTACATTGCTATACATTGTTATACAGTCGTCTTCAAGAGTCAAGGCTACTGGGTTGGAGTTTGGTAGTTTCAGGTATTTACTTCTAGCTATTTCAATACAACAAAACCTAAAAAGTGTTATCTATATAGTGGGCAAGAATGTCCACCAGAGTTTGTCTGTTAGTAGTATGTCATATTATCAGTTGTATAGTCCTTCACTGAATGAATAAACCACAATTCATCCATCCATTCCACTACAGAATGACAATTGTTTTTTGTTTGTTTGTTGTTCTGTTTTGTTTGCTATCAAAATAGAATTAGTATAGTATCCCTGCCCGTGTCTCATTGTGCAAATATGGAGGACTTCCTCTAGGGCATTAGAAGTAGAATTGCTGGGTTATAAAATGTGTGCATCTTCAATTTTAGGTTGTTAATGCTCCATTTTTCCCAAGAGTCCAATCAGGAGATGAAAAATGACTACTTCTGCGGAGCTGGCTATCAGTTGAGGCATCATTTGACTCTCTTAGGGGAGAAAAGGTAGCTGCATTCATTGCCACAAACCTTATTTGAACCAAATCAGAGAACATTCTACCCAATACAATAATTGTTTCTAGATATCCTAGACAAATCATTCTACCAGAGATGGGGAGCTCACAACCTCCCAAAGCAGCCCAGCTTTATTGGTTAGAAAGTTTTCTCTTAAATTGATGAGAGAGAGAGGGAATATGTGAACACCTCATAGAAAATAATCAATAAATAGTACCCAAAGCTGTAATTCTTATTCTTCTTCCTGTAATCTATTCCCTACCAACAAAGATTAATTCTGGCAACAAATATTAACTGAGGGTCTACTATGTGCTAGGGACTATGCTAGGAGTCACAAAAACATTACCTACCTTTCTCTGACAGTTTTGAAAAGATCCTTGGTGACACTGCCAGCATAGAACAAGAGTTTAAAATGTGAGTTCTGGATTTGAATAATCCGGGCTTTAACTCCATCTGCACCAATTCCTAGCTGTGTCACTGTGAGAGAATTGCATAATTCATTGGTAAATGCTTTTCTATCATGGTAAATGTTCAATAAATGTTAGCTCTCATTCCATTCAGTCAACCCAGTGACCCTAATCAAGTGGGAGCTTGAACCTGAGGAGCTAAGAATATGTGATCTTGAGGCTCTCTTCTGGTCCCAAAGAAATCTAGAGGCACCCACAACATTTTTAGGATAAAGCCATGTCACAAAGCTGAATTCACAAGAGTAGGTTCTTACTCCTCCACCTGGGTAGAAATCACCCATGGGAGTTCACAGACAAGCTCACACTCATAATATGGGAAGAAGATAAAAACAATAAACTCAGGGAGAGATAAATATAAATGCTAAATATGTATATTCAGTCCTTCCTGAGAGTGGGGAGTGTCTTGTTCTCACAGAAGGGACAGGTAGTGTTCAAAAGTCCAGACTCTGGAGTCACACAGATCAAGGTTTGAATCCCAACCTGGTTCCTTATGAACCATATGACCATCCATGGGACTGTGCCTGGTACAGTGCCTGATGCATAACAAATGCTCAATAAAAGCAAATTATTTTTATTATCTGACAAATGGCATCCCACCGGTGAGTAGCAAATTATCCTTTTCAGAGGATATTGGCAATGTCTTCTTTTTCTGATTTGGGGCTCTTCAAGGGTGGGGCCTCGTGTCTCCCTGGTGTCTGCCTCCCTCAGCACCTTCGGAAATTCTCTGGAGAGGAAGGGTGTCTCCTCCATCGGACTTGGGACTCCACAAGGATGGAACTGCCTCTCTTTCTCAGAGAGTGTGAACAGCAGTGCCTTCACCAGTCTCAGATGGATCTTGAGGGTCCCCAGGGTGTGTGTGGCTGGTTTCCTTCCACACCACTCAGTGAAGGATTCCCTTTTGTCCTTTTTTCTAGAGGCCTGGGAGGCAAGAGTCAGGAATGTGCCTCTTCAGCAGGCCCCCAAAGCAGGAAGGAGTAGGCTGAGGATCGGTCTTCTGGGGCCCTGGGACCCCAGACTGAGGGGTTCCGCAATTCTGGGGCTCTGAAGGAGTCCTAAGGCGGCTCTCAGGGGGCTGTGTGGGGCTCTGGCTCCAAGGGGTGAGCGGTCCCAGAAAGGGTCGGAAGAGAGCACTTTACCGGAACGTGGGGTGGGAGGTGCGTCAGGGTAACTAATGGCAACTGGGCAGGGTGAGCCCGCTCCGCAGGAGCTCCTCGACGGAGAAAAACTACGACTCCCAGCACGCCCCGGGGCTCAGCCCGGCTTTCCCTCCCGCTCACTGGCTGCCCCGCCGGCCAGCGGCGAAGCGGATTGGCCGCGGCTGTGCGGGACTCCCCCACTAGCAGGTTAGTAGGCGCCGCCGGCAGGCAGACGTTGACCGGGCGCGGGAGGGGGTGCCTCGCCATTCTGGAAACGACCGAGCGCCGTCTCCGTAGCGTAGCCGCTGGCGGTGAGGCGCGGGGCAGGGGCGGAGACTACGTGGCGCAGGCGCGGTGTCGGGCTTCGCCTGGGTCCCCAGACAGCTGGAGGAGATAAACAGAGGAGGAGGGAGGGGAGTGCGTGTGTGAGAGCGCGCGAGGGAGTGTGAGTGTGTGTGATCGCGGGTGTGAGGCGGTGCGCAGGGGCGGGCGGAGGCGCTGTCCGGCCCCGGCCAGGCGCCGGGCGGGGAGCATGGGAAGGGACTAGAGCTGCCCGGACCCCCAGCCCCCTCCCCGGGATCCGCGCCCGCCCTCCCGGGAGAGGGGCCGGGCCCCCCGGGCGGACATGGGCTCCTGAAGTTACGCCGCCGCTGGTCTGGGGAAGAGGCCTGACAGGTACGGTCGCCACCGCCCCCTGTCCTCCGCGGGTGCCGAGACGGGGACCGGCTCCCGCAGCCCCAGCACATGGGCCGTCCGCTCCGGGCGGGCCCCAGCCCTGCCGGCCTGGGGGCCTGAGCCCGCCCGCCCGCATCAGGGCCACGGGCTATCCCGGGAGGGGGCAGGCCTGGCTGGGGCGGGGACGGAGTGGGCCGGGGGCGGGATGGGGGCGGAGGGCTGGTCGGGATGTGGGTGGACGGACGTGGGAGTCCGAGGAGGCTCTGCCGTGGACGAGGTGGAAGTCGTCCCATCACGGGACTTTTTTTGCGGAGTTTTTGTTTGACATCTGATCTGGCGCGGGTCTCAGGAAGAAGAGGGCAGTGGAAGTGCCAAGAGGGCAAAGTGACTTGACCTGCATTCTCAGTTTCCTTTCTGTGTGTCTGTGTATGCTTGTGTCCAGGCTTCTGGCAGCTGCAGATGCCTTCAGTGGCCCATTCTGGCACCAAAATTGAAGTCTGCCAAGGTGTTTCCACCCGGCGACTGTAGTGCTTGTACAAAGGGCTTCTGTTTGGGAATGGGATTTTCAGAACTCACTTCAAAGGGTAAATAGGAAGTGAGGAGATAGAAGGGAGACTGCCAGCCAGTAGGATTCATTTCTTGTTACTGAAAGCTGCAGTGGGATGCCCCCTCGCCAGCTAGGTTGAATTTGCTTCGTGCCCTCTGGCTCTCCTCTGCAGGTGTACTACCAGGGTCTCTAAAGAAGAGGTATAGGGACTTAAGACCAATTTCTGACAGCCTAATTTGACTGTTTCCCCAAAGTTCCTAACTGCTGTGACTCTTTTAACCTCTTGGGGTAATGGGAGGGCAACTTGAAAGTTTTCCTCACGTTTGTGAGTTTAGAAGCCTGGTAGGGTGGCTGTAGCTTCCTAGTTCTTCCCAAGGATGGGGTGGCTGATCAGGATAAAGTGGTAAAGTCTTCCCTTTAGCAAAGGCTGAAGCAGTGTTCTGACTCAAAAGTGTTATAAAATCCCCATCTAGGGCACAGGTATGTCCAGTGACCAGCACTAGGCTTTTCTGTACCTTAAGGTCCTTTTTGAGTGGCACATCTCTGCCCATAAGGTGAAGGAACTAATAAGGCTGTTTCTGGAATGAGTTCTGGCTTATTCTTCATTGTAATTCTTATATTTTTAAATGGATTTAATTGAATCTTTGCTGTTGAGTATAATAACCAGATCCTCTTTAACAGATCAGGGAGAAATCAGTGGGGCTTCTTTGTGCTGAGTCTAGACTAACAGTGGATTTCTCTGGTGGAGGTTGTTGTATTTCATTGGCAGGCAGGAAACAAACTTTTGCATTAATTCTAGGGTCCTGCTATCTTTCCCTCTTTTGATCTATTTGGGGGCACTTACCTTCAAGTCAAATCTCAATTTGTAGAAGCTGTGCTTTTGAGTCAACCCTGCAGAATAATTGACCAACAATTCACATTTCTGCCTGGAACTTCCTCCCTTTGGGTCACTGAGGGAAAGAGAGAATGTGTTAACATTGATGATTTGCCAGTGTTGAATTTTAGAGATGTCACACAATTGGCAGTTTTTCTAAGGGGAAGAAACTCAGTATTGATTCACTGGATGTCCTGTGTAGGGTATTTTCACAAACCTGGGCTTCAGGATCTGGAAGGGTACAACTGAAGATCTTGAAGCCCACTGCCAAACACCTGGGGATCTATCCTGAGGGACCAACTGCTGGGGAAGACCCAGAACTTTGGCTTGTTCGTGAATTATTTTTGTTTTTATTCTCTCCTTTTAAATTAGGGAATATGGTCCACATGTACAGTCACTGGGTCTCAGAAAGAGAGTAATAGACAATTTGTAATATGGTGGTGATACTTGACTTTTCTCTTGGGTTACTGGTTTAATGATCTGTCCTGTTTCCTTTTTTCTTTCATCCTCACCTTCCCAGGTCCTCCACTACATCTTTAGGCTACCACTGCAGATTGTTGGAACCCTATGCTGTGCTTTCTTATTAGCTATCACCTCTATCACCTCTTCAAAAACCCAATCCCTGGCGTTTGCCATCAGAAGCCGGTTACTTGGTGTTACACTTAATTCTAGCTAATATGCTTTGAGAGATATTTACCAATTGGGATACATCCTAAAAAGTGACTGGCATATACTGAAGGTACTGTGCTAGATGGTATTCTTACTTTATCTAATTTAACCCTTGTGGCTGTCCTATGAGGTAAGAATTATTATCCCTATTATAAAGATAAAGAAACAGGTTCAGAAAGGTTAAGTTAGTTCCCTAAGGTCAAACAGCTAATACCTGGAAGGATGAGAATTCAAATCCAGGTCTGTCTGTGTTGTGATATTGAGTTTCCTCTGGGATTGTGACACATGAGGAAGAATTGAAAGTATCAAAGCTAAGTGCCTAGAGAACACGATACCTCCCTTCAAATACTTGAAGAATTGTCAGGTGGAAAGGAAACTGAACTTTCTCTGTGATTCTGGAAGGCAGCACTAGGATCAAAGGAAGGAAATTCCAAGATGCTAGATTTTGGCTTGATAGGAAGAATTTAGCTTTTTAAAAACAAAATGGGCTGCTTATGAAGAGTGGGTTACCCATCATTGGAGGTATTCAAGAAGAAGCTTTGCAACTTCTTATCAAGGATATGGTAAAGGAGTTCATACTTAGTAGATAATTGGACTAAGTAATCTTTTAGTTTTTTTTTTTTTAACTCTCTAATTGTGTGAAAATAATATCAAACTCCTGTCATTTTTGATCTGTAAAAGACTAACATGTATTGAATAAGTACTATGTGTCAGGCACTTGCTAGATACTTTTCCTATGATATCTCATTTAATCCTCAGAAATTCCCTATGAGGTAGATACTACCATTATTCCCATTTTACAAAAAAAGTTAAGAAATGTGCTGGAGATTACACAGCTAGCAATGGTAAGGCTGAAAAGGAAATCCAGGTCTTTCTGAAATCATAGCCCATGTCTGCTGTGTGACCTATGGTAAGTCATGTGTCCTCTCTGAGTTGTGGTTTCCTCATCTGTTAAATGAAGCTTAAGACAGTACCTGTTTTACAGGAGATTTATGAGGACTAAATGATGTCATGTACGCTTTTCACTAGACCTCAATGATTGTCCCCTGAGAGCCAGGGTTGGGTATAAAGGGGTCCTACTTTATCTTCCACAGGGTGAATTCGGGCCTGACTAAAACCCTGAGAGTTCTGGGGCTCATTCTTTTTGCTATTAGTAATAGCTGCCAACTCTTCAAAGAGCTTTGTGGCATTAGTGACTAATACCTTAAAAATTTGAGGCCTAAATAAGGGAGGATGCGGCCAACAGGTTGGAATATAGGAGGCAATGTCGAAGCCCTGTGCAAGGGAAATTCTTACCCCCCTCTTGTAAAGTCAGATTCAAGGGTCACCGTTCACATTTTTATTTTAAATGTCTTTTTGGGATGGACAAAGTCACAACTGTTAGAGCAGTGACAGAGTTAGATGCCAAGAATAATGACCCTTAATCCTCCCTGTAGCCATCTGGGAAGGTATTAACCCCATTTCCTTGGGGATCAGGGATGAGTTAGGGGGGAAGAGCAGGACTGGACCTTGCCCAGGAAGCTATCTAGGGGCTCTCCAGAGGCAGTGTTAAGATCAGGACATGGGTAAAATTTTGCCCTTCATTATCCCTAGATTCCATTTTCAGAAAGCATTAAACTGCTGATCCCTGAATCTAAATGGGAGCAGGTCATTTCTGGTCAGGACGCTTTGTCAGTTGTGGGGAGTATTTGGGTGCCAGTGGCTTACCTGGCTCTCTCTTGAGTCAAACAGTTGTATGCAACACGGCTGCAAATGAGTTAGAAAGGAAGCATTTCCAAATTGATTGGCTTAGTTTCCCTTGGCCTTTTTGCCAGGAGTAGGGTTAGAGAGTGAAATTGCAAAGGCTCCTCTATGAGCGGTAGTTTGAATTGCAGCAGGATTCAGAAAGACATCAAGTTAAACGCAAAATCCAAGGCAGTGGATGCTCGAATACAGTGATAGAGGACAGCATTATAAAAATATGTTCCCTTTCACAACCTTAAGGTAGTTGTGGGCTAAACCAAAGTTCTGAAAACATCAAGGAAAATTTTTCAAAAGTTCAAATGGCAACACAGGGCCCCTTTGGGCAGAAGAGATGTTAGGGTGAGTTTTCATCCATTCTGTCCCAGAAAGTGAAGCATTTCTTAGGATGGACTTCCACAGAGAACAATTCAGTCGGCCCCAAATGGGATCATTTGTGCTAGAAGCCTCAAATGTGGCAAAGAACTTTTCCAAAGATGCCTTGCTGATGACAGTGTAGTTGTCCTTCCAGACGCACTTTTCCCAGATGCTGTCCCTGGGCCAACTTAGTCCATGACTCTGAGATGACACTTTAAATTGGTGTTTGAGACCGACAGAGTCAAGCTGATTTTGATTCCTTAGTTTAACCCTAGGAAAGGTAAGAGACAAAGTTTATTTTAGGCAAGACTATTGTTCATGTTCTGATTGAAGATAGTAACCATTTTTTAGTGGCCAAAGGGCTTTAGTTCTGGAGTCAGACTAGGTTGACTCTCCATTTAATAACTGTGTTACTTTAGGCAAATTAATTTCTCTGTGCCTTAGACCCTTTGCCTGTAAAAAGAGGATAATGTTAGTATCTGTCTCATAGGGTCATTGTGAGCAGCCCGTAAGATAACACTTGTAAAATTAAATGTTACTATTTACCAGAGTCAAGCCAGGCATTTTACGCATATAGCTCTTCCATTCTTCACCACTCTGCAAAGTAGTAGGTATTATCTTCCCTGTTTTACAGATTTGGAAACTGAGTTTTAGAAATATTAAATCACACAGAAAACAGATGGGCAGTCTGGGATTTGAACCTTAGGTCTGTCAAACTCCACAGCCCAAATATTTTCATTTTATTATGCTACTTCCAATGAACTGTATGTGTTGGAAGTGCAACTCAGTCCTCATTTCGTTGCATTTTATTCTTTTCTATAGGAGTGCTCAGTAGGAAAGCCACTACAGAGTGAAAGGAAACTTGCATACATCTTTTGCATAATTCAGAATGTTGAAAGGGGGTCATTTGTTATCTGGCTGGGGGCACCTCCCTGCAGTGGAAGTCAGCGAGTCCAGAGAAAAGAGAATACAGAAGACTTGGGCTCCAGCTCCACTTACTATTAACTAGCAGTATGTTAGTAGGATATTGGCACTGGAGGGGGTTTTGTGGCCCTTCAGAGTCTACCTCTCATTTTACAGATGGGGAAATAGGTTGAGAAGGCAAAATGGCTTGCTCAGGATTATATAGCCAGTCAGAGGCAGAACCTGGGCTGGGGTACAAGACCCTAGATCCCAGTCCAGTGTTTCTCAGTATGACATAGCACTGTGCTTCAGTTCTCTCTTGTTAAATGAGGATATTAGCTTTCTAGCTTCCTCACAGGATTATTGCGAAGTTCAAATTAAAAAAACATGTACAAAAGCTGTTTGGTAGCTATAAAACACTGTACATTTGCAAGGTAGTCATGTTATTATTTACTCAGCAACTATTTATTGGCACCTGCTAAGGTCACATTACACCTGAGAACTAGGGAGATTGGTAGGTGAGTCAGATGAGGAGCTCACCCTCAGGAGGCTTTTAGTCTTTTGAGGAAGAGAAGCCGCATAAATATTACTGCTCAAGGTAGAAAACAGGTAAAGAAAAGGATGACAACTGAATTTTCTTTTCCTAAGTTGTGATTTTAAGGTAGAAAAAAGAAGAAAGATTTTAGGGACTTTTTTCTTTTTAATTGAGATAAAATTTACATACCATAAAATCTACCCTTTTAAAGTGTACAGATTCAGTGGTTTTTAATATATTCACAAAGTTGTGCCACTACTACCACTATCTAATTCCAGAACATTTTCATCACCCCAAAAAGAAACCCCATACTCTTTAGCTATCACTCTGCGATGATCCTATGCCCTTCCTCAGCCCTCGGAAACCGCTAATCTTCTTTCTGTCTTGTAGATCTGTCTATTCCGGACATTTCGTATAAATGGAACCATAGAATATGTGGTCTTTTGTGACTGGCTTCTTTCAATAGCATAATATTTTTAAAGTTCATGCGTGTTTATAGCCTCTATCAGAACTTCATTCTTTTATTTTTTTTATTAGAGGAGTTGTAGGTTTGCAGAAAAATGCAAAAAGGACAGTGTTCCCACATACCCCCCACACACATAGTTTCTCTATTAACATTTTGCATTAGTGTGGTCCCTGTGATATAATCGATGAAACATTGTTATTATATTTATATTATTAACTTTGGTCTATAATTTACATTAGGGTTTACTCTTTGTATAGTCTGGTAACATATATACAACCTAAATTTAACATTTTAGCCACTACAAGTATACCATTCAGTGGTGTTAATTACATAATACTTGTATGTATGTACCGTGTTTTGTTTGTCCATTCATCTGTTGATGGATATTTGGGTTGTTTCCACTTTTTGGCTATTGTGAATAGTGCTGCTATGAACATTGCTGTACAAGTATTGTACTTAGTAAGCATTTAGGTGTCTCAGTTATCCTGTTTAATCCTCACAACAACCCTATGAAGAGTCTACTTTGGGTATTTCTGAGACTTTCTCTTGGAGATTGCATGCCCTTAGCTTTACAACTTATGCCTTTCTTGTTTTATTTACTCTCAGCCATTTGGGGGCACATGCATCTCAATAATCAGACTTTTCTAAAGTTGAAGTAAAATAAAACTGGGGGTACAGTCTTATGACAGCCTAAGGAAAATATTCTCAGATTTTTCATGTTTACTGAATTTTTGTATTTTTGATAGTGAAAATTTTAAAAATAAATATGGTGACTCAAGTAACAAAATTGTCTCCATGTAACAGATGAAGAACTAACCAGTGTTTCTTGAACACTTACCATATGCTGAGTGATTTACAGTGTATTAGCTCATTTAATGCCTGATAGTCATATGAGATGGATATTATTACATATGCCTACTGCAGAGATGACAAAAACCAGGCACTTAAAGAAGGTAAGTAATTTTGCCCAAGAACATATAGCCTAGTTAGTAGAGCTAGATTCAAATTCAAGTTTCTTTCAGTCCAGAGGTCCTAACTACTATTTCTACATTATTTATAAAAATAATAAATATTTACTGTTGAAAATTTGGAAAATACAGATGAATAGAAAGAAACAAAATAAAATAACCTGTGGTCCTACCATAGAGATGACCACTGGATAACATTTTGCTGCATATCTTTCTAGTCATATCATCATAGATATGTACACCTTCTGGTTTGTCTCCCAGCCCCTCCTTCCCCCAGACTGGGATCCGTCTTAAATCTGATTTGTTAACCATACATAGTGAATGGTTTTCTATTTCATTAATCAGTCTTCTATGTTTTAATGACTTTATAATAGAAAAGAAAGATTAGAAGCAAACTTTATTAGGAAGAACTCCAAATATATACAAAGTAAGCAGAATAGTATAATAATAATGAACCCCCATGCACCCATCCTCCCATTTCAGCAACTGTCAACATTGTGCCATTCTTGTTACCTACACCAGTTCCCACTGCTTACCCCCACACCATTTTTTTTTTTTTTAGGTAAAATTTACATTCACTGAGGTGCACAAGTCTTGTTTGTGCAGTTTTAACAAATGAATATACCTCAAGGAACCCATATACCTATCAAGATATAGAACCTTCCTATCTCTCTAGAAAGTTCTTGTGTCCTTACTTTGTCAATCCCCAAGCCTCCTGGCAACACTGTTCTGATTTTTTTTTTTTCACTGTAGTTTTGCCTGCATGTCTGGCTTCTGTCACTCAGCATAATGTCTGAGATTCATCCATGCTGTGTCAATACTTCCTTCATTTTTTGTTTTCTTTACATAAAGCTTTCTTGGGATATAATCCACATATCATACAATTTGCCCATTTAAAGCGTGAAATTCAGTGGTTTTTAGTATACTCGCAGATATGTACAACCATCACCACAGTCCATTTTAGAACATTTTCATCACCTCAAAAAGAAACCTGAACCACAATGAGATACCACTTTACACCCACTAGGATGTGGGTGTAAAACACACACACACAACAAAAAGCAAAAACAAAAATGGAAAATAGGAAGTCTGGAAGAAGATGTGGAGAAATTGGAACTGTTGTGCATTGCTCATGGGAATGTAAAATGGTATAGCTGCTGTGAGAAGCAGTTTGGCAGTTCCTCAGAAAGTTAATTTTACTTGTAGGTATATACCTCCAGAGAATTGAAAACAGATAATCAAACAAATACCTGTACACGAATGTTCATAACAGCACTATCCATAATAGCCAAAATATGGAAACAGCCGAAATGTCCATTCCTTCAATGGATGAATCAAAGGAATATTTTTTAGCCACCACAAGCAACAAAACACTGATACATGCTGCAAAGTGGATGAACCTTGAAAACATCTTGCTATGCTAAAGAAGCTAGACAAGAAAGGCCCCAAATTGTATGATTCCATTTATATGAAATATCTAGAATAGGTATATCCATAGAGGCAGAAAGGAAATTGGCGGTTGCCAAGTGCTGGGGTCGGGAGGGTTGCAGAGTGACTGCTTAATGGATAATGGAGTTTTACTTTGGAGTGAAGAAACTGTTTTAGAACTAGATAGAGGTGGTAGTTTCACATCATTGTGAATATACCAAATACTACTGAACTGTACACTTTAAAATGGTTAATTTTATGTTGAGTGAATTTCACCTCAAAAAAAAAAGTACTCCATCTCATTTACTAATACCCCTTTCCCCTCATCCCCACCAGCCCTAAGCAAATGCTAATCTGCTTTCTGTTTCTATAGACTTGCCTATTCTGGACATTTCATATGAATGTAATCAAACAATATGTGATCTTTTGTGACTGGCTTCTTTCACTTGGCTTAATGTTTTCAAAGTTCATCCCATGTTGTCACATCAGTACTTAATTCCCTTTTCTGGCCAAATAGCATTCCATTGTATGGATAGATCTCATTTTGTTTATCCATTCATCAGTTGATGGATTTGGGGGTTGTTTCCACATTTTGCCTATTGCGGATAATGATGCTAAAAGCTTTCATGTAAAAGTTGTTGTGCGGAGTCTCTTTGTTTTTAATAGCCACTTTTTTCCTCCTGAATTTGTGTTTCAAAGCTGGCAAAGGTGATAAAGGTATCCTGCACCACCGTGTGCCCCAGCATCCTGCACTGGAATGCCCAAGGCCAGCTCTGCCTCTCTGGGAGGGAGGTGAGAGAGAGATGTTGTAACCCCTGCCACTCACTAAGCATATATGGAACAGGAGTTATCAGGTCTTGGTAGAGTTCAGTTTTGACTAACATTTGTTGAATACCTAGTATGATCCAGGTACTATTTTGTACTTTGATATTTATGTTATTATTTATGCCTCACAACAACTCATTACCATTCCTATTTTACAAATGAAGAAATTGAAACTCAGAAAAGTTAAGTAACTTGCCCAAAAAGTACTAGTTTGGCAGAATAACAAGGCTGGAATTCAGGCCCAAGTGCCTGTCTTAATTCTGTTTCTCTTTCTGCTACATTATTCAGAGCCCAAACAAGGACAATGGGTAGTTCCTCATGTTTGTTTGGATGTTACCATTCAAGCCTTGGTTCCAGATGAGTACCTTTGCGTACTCATTGTACTCATTGTTCTAATGCTTCTTAACATTAGGTTGTCATGTTACTGGTACCCTTTATATTGTAAAATAAACTGTTTCTCCCAAGTCAAGCTGCTAATTTAATTTTATTTTATTACTAGCTTCCTGTACGATAAAATATGCCCATAGAAGAAAGTTTCTCGGTAGTCTGGGTTAAAAGTTGGTGCAAGGAATAAGGAAATAATTGAAACTATGGTACTGTAACTCATAACATTTTTGGAAATTTCCTATAAAACTACTTGTTAAATCATACTTTGAAAGATATTACCTTTTTGCACGTTATATTTCACAATAAGGAAGTAACTAAAACTGTGGAACTGTGACCTGTAACATTCTTTGAAATTTGCTCTCTAACTACTTGTTAAATTGCACTTGGAAAGTTATCACTTCTATGTATATTTGTTGTATTCTACAATAAAACATAAGATTTTAAAAAAAAGTTGGCGGAAGGGATGGGGTAACGTGATGGCATGCTAGGCATTTTAGAGCTCCAGGAATTGAATACCTTTTGGGAAGTGTAACATTGGCGTAGCAGCTCATTTTTCCTATATAGCATTCTGTTGTATGTTTTCTCTGTGCCTTAGGTGTTTTCATATCTCATATTCCTGGCTCCCAAGAATCAGCATCCTTCTTCCTCCTTTTCATTAAGAGCTGGCTTTCAGTCTCCTAAATTATAGTAGGTGCCATCTTTAAACCTTTATAGTCTAGTTAGAGAAAGTTATTGAGCATTCCTGCTCTGCAAACAAATTAGCCCTCAATTTTATTAGTGTTTTAACTTTGAATATTAGTGTATATTTAACTGTGCACTTCTTAGAATGAAGAATACACTGTCAAAGTTGCTTGTGATCTGTTAAAGGCTCCATTTTCCATTGATGCTTTCCAAGTGTTCTTTCTTGCTTTATTTTCATGTTTACTTTGTTTCCCCAACCATTATTTTTGTGTTTAGAGGATCTAAGATGTGTGAATAAACAAGTAAAAACAAGATTTGACTTATTCTTTCTGAATTTTCTATCCTACCTTTTCATTTTGGTCATCCAGTTAAATTACCCTCTTTCAGTCCCTCTGTGGTGCTCTCATTACAATAGCCTTGGTGCGACTGGTATTTAGTTAATGATAACTATTTTCTGTGCTCTTGAAGGGGGGAAGTGTTTGTGTTTGGCTTGATCTCTGCTTTTAAAGTCTAGCACAGTGTTATTTTATTTGTTTGTTTATTTTTTCGATAAAATTAATTTTTAAAAAAGTCTAGCAGTGCATAATAGGCATTGAAAATTTTATTTTACGAACTCTTGAGGTCATTTATTTCAGCTTTTTTTTGCCTCTGGACAGAACTGAACATTATACAGTTTGTATGCTGCACCAGAGATAGAAATCCCCTTGTAGTCTTTTCTAGTGTTTGGTCAAATATATAACTTCTTTGTGTCAATTCCAAATCTTTCTTTGATAGTTTTTCGTATTGATGAGTTCTTTACTCTAGAATTGACTAGCTCAGAGCCCTCCTTAAAAAAATACTTTTAAAATTTGATCATGATTAAATCTCCTCATCCTTCTTCAAATAACTATTGATCTATTGATCTGAATTTTCATGTTTGAGAGACTTTTGCACTGAAGTATGGAACAGGTTATGCCCCTTGGTAGAGTTGAGGGTGTTTCCCTCCTGATGTGAACCTTTTAAGTAGTATCTCCTTAGAAGTGTTTCCAGTTATGCTTATCTGCTTGTAAAAGTTTGTGGAAAGTCACTGCATCCTTGTTTCTTTGAGAGGGGAGAAGGTGGAGCCAAGCACCAGGATGAGCTGTCTGCCAGTGTGCTATCATTTCTTCTCAGAATGGGAGCAAAATTGTTCATCAGAGTACTAACTGTGCAACTGGTATGTTAAATTTCTTTTTGTTTTTGTTTTTTTTTAAAAAAAAAAACACTGCCTACTAGTTTGATATTTGATGCTGTTTTAAATCCCAAGTTCCATTTTACCATTTACATGAATTGCATTAGTTTTTTATTCGTCTGTTTGTTTTTTTTCCTCCTCATGTTCCTTTTAGGATTTCCAAGCAGCACATCAGTCTTAGCTAACCCTCCTTGCCTTTGATTCTGAACTCACTTTATATAGGTTCTGTTTCATCTCTGTATTCCCCGTGTTTTGCACAGCGCTTGAAACCTAGTAAATTCTCTAGTAAATTTACCTAGTAAATACAGTTACCATTTTAAGAAAATCAGTGAAGAAATAGTGGCAATTTAGTTGGCTCTTTTCTTCAAGTGAGTCTCATAGTGATTGTTACTCTGGAAATTCAGTGGTTACATAGTAACTCATAGTTAAGAGTGTGGTCTTTGGAATCAAACAGCTCTGGGTTTGAATCTCTGCTCTAACTCTAGTTTATCAACTGTGGCACTGGGAAAATTGCTTCATGTCCCTGAATGTTTCCTCATCTATATAATGAGAATGATAATAACTTTTACCATATAAACTCTTTTTTACATTTTTAAAATTATAAAATATATATAACATAAAATTTGCCATTTTAACAATTTTTAAGTGTACAATTCAGTGGCATTAATTACATTCACAAAGTTGTACAACTGTCTCTACTATCTATTTCCAAAATTTTTTTCATTTCGTTAAACAAACTCTGATCCATTAAGCAATAAATCCTCATTCCTCTTCTACCCAGGCCCTGGTAACCACTGATCTACATTCTAATGTCTCTGAATATTCTTATTGAGATATCTATATAAGTGGAATCATAAAGGATTTATCTTTTGTGGTCTGGCTATTTCATTTAGCATGTTTTCAAGGTTCATCCATATTGTAGTATGTACAGAACTTCATTTTTTACGGTTGAATAATAGTCCATTATATAGATACGTACCACATTTGTTTATCCCATTCATCTGTTTTTGGACACTTAGGTTTTTTCCACTTTTAGCTATTGTGAATATTGCTGCCGTGAATATTGCTGCCATGGCATACAGTATTTGAGTCCCTGTATCAATTCTTTGGAATAGGATTGCTGGTTCATATGATAATTCTGTGTTTAACCTTTTCAGGAATTGTCGCATTGTTTTCCACAGTGGCTATGCCATTGTACATTCCAACCAACAATATACAAGGGTTTCCAATTTCTCCACATACTTGCCAACTCTTGTTATTTTCTGTTTCTTTGATTACAGCATTTGAATGGGTGTAAAATGGTATGTCATTGTGGTTTTGATTTACATTTCCCTAATGACTAATGATGCTGAGCATCTTTTCATGTGCTTATTGGCAATTCGTATTTCTTCTTTGGAGAAATATCTATCAAGTCCTTTGCCCATTAAAAAAAAAAAAAACTTTTTATTGTTGTAACAAATGCACAATTCAGAATTATCCATTTTAATCACTTTCAATTGTACAATTCAGTAGTGTTAATTACATTCATAATATTATGCTACCATCACCAGTTTCCATTATTCCAACTCTTTCATATCTCAAGCAGAAACTCTGCATTGCACCCATTAAGCAATAATTCCCTCTTCCCATCCCACCCCTCTGGCCTCCGGTAACCTAAAAACTACTATCTGTTTCTGTGAGTTTTGCTTCTTCTAGGTATTTCATGTAAGTGAGTATGTGTCCTTTCGTGTCTGGCTTATTTCACCCAACATGATGTCTTCAAGGTTTGTCCATGCTGTAGCATGCATTGGAACTTCATTCCTTTTTATGGCTGAATGATATTCCATTGTGTGTATGTACCACATTTTGTTTATCCATTCATCTATTGGTGGACACTTGGATTGTTTCCATCTCTGGCTATTGTGAACAATACTGTTACAAACATTGGTGTACAAATATCTATTCAGGTCCTTGCTCTCAATTCTTTTGTGTATATACCTAGAAGTGAGGTTTCTAGGCCATAAGAGAATTCTATTTTCAACTTTCTGAGGACCTGCCACACTGATTTCCATAGTGGCTGAATCATTTTGCAATGCCAGCAGCAATGTATAAGGATTCCTATTGCTCCACATCCTTGTCAACACTTATTATTTCTGTTTTTTTTTTTTCCATAATAGTCATCCATGTGGGTGTGGAGTGGTATCTCACTGTGTTTTGATTTGCTTTTCCCTGATGACCAATGATGTTTAACATCTTTTCATGTGCTTATTCACCATTTGTATATTGTCTTTGGAGAAATGTCTAATCGAGTCCTTTACCCATTTTTTAATTGGGTTATTTGTCTTTTTTTTGTTGAGTTGTAGCAGCTCTTTTTATATTCTGGATATTAAACCCTTTTCAAATTTGTGATTTGTAAATAATTTCTCCTATTCCTTGGGTTGTCTTTTCATTTTCTTAATAGTGTCCTTTGGACAAAAGTTTTTAATTTTGATAGGGTCCAGTTTACCTCTTTTTCCTTTTGTTGCCTTTGTTTTTGGTGTTGTGTTTAAGAAATTGTTGTCAAATCCAGCGAAATGAAGATTTGCCCCCATATTTTATTCTAAGAGTTTTATAGTTTTAGTTCTTAAATTTAAATCTTTGATCCATTTGGAGTTAATATTTATATGTTATGAGGTAGGGGTCCGCCTTCATTCTTTTGGACATGAATATCCAGTTTTCCTTGCACCATTTGAAGACTATTTTCCCCCATTGAATGTTCTTGGCACTCTTGTTGAAGATCAATTGACCGTAGATGTGAGGGTTTATTTCTAGGCTATTAATTTTATTCCATTCTATCCTATGCTAAAACCAGACTGTTTTGACTATGGTAGCTTTGTAGAAAGTGTGCGTTTTCCAACTTCGTTCTTCTTTTTCAAGACTATTTTGGTTATTCTGGGTCCCTTGAAATTCCATATGAATTTCAGGATGGAAGTTTCCATTTCTGCCAAAAACGCTGTTGGAATTTTAATAGGGATTGCATTGAATCTGTATGTTGCTTTAGGTAGTATTTCCATCTTAACAATATTAAGACTTCCAATCCATGAACATAGGTTGTCTTTATTTAGAGTTTCTCTTTAATTTCTTTCAGCAATGTTTTGTAGTTTTCAGTATACAAGTCTTATGTCTCCTTGTTTAAATTTATTTCTAAGTATCTTAGTATCTTATTCTTTTTGATGCTATTGTAAATGGAATTGTTTTCTGAATTTCCTTTTCAGATTGTTGGGTTTTTTGGGTTTTGTTTGTTTGTTTGTTTGTTTGTTTTTGCTAGTGTATAGAATATATGATTTTTATGAGTGGATTTTGCATCTGCAACTTTGCTGAATTTATTTAATAGTTCTAACGCTTTTTGTGGATTCTTTTGGGGTTCCTGGATATAAGATAATGTCATCTGTGAATAAAGATAATTTTACTTCTTCCTTTACAATTTGGATGCCTTTTATTTCTCTTTCTTGCCTAATTCTCTTGCTAGAACATCCAGTACAGTGCTGAATAGAAATGGCAAAAGTGGGCATCCTTGTCTTATTCCTGACTGTAGGGGAAAAGTTCTCAATTTTTCACCATTGAGTATGATTATGTAAGCTTTCAAACTACTCTTCCTTAGGGTGTTAGCACTAGGTGTCCCCAGAAGAGTCCTACCCCAGTTCTTTGCTTCCTCTTGTCATTCATGTTTTAGCTTAAATGTCATCTTCTCAGAGAGTCCCTCTGCATCAGACAAGATTCATTGTTGTAAGCAACAGAAACCAACTCTGGCTGATTATTGAAAGAATATTAAGGAAACTCACAAAACATCTAGGAAGGTCACAGAGCCAGGCTTAAAATATGGGCTGGAACAAGAGAAACTGGGCAGTAGCCAGAATCACAGCCAAAATCATTCACAGTCCATTGAGGACACTACTGCCACCACCATTTACACAGCTTACGCCACTACCAACAGCTGCACTGGACCTTCATGGCCACTATAACCACTCCTTGCTGTCACTGTGGATTATCCATGGTCCTCTAATTCTGTAACACCAGATCCCAGTTCAAGGTCTGGAGCCAGTGTGTCTGGTTGCCATAGCCTGGGCCATGTGTGCACACTCTAGCTACAAGGGAGCCTCAGAAAGAAAATCTCAATCTCCAGTATTCTTACCTCATAGTGGGAGGGGCTCTGCCTCCCACCAGACTCAAAAGATGGGGAATTTCCAAAATATGGAAAGAGGCTCAAATGCTGGGCAGCAGAAAACTCTACAAATCCACTGTATCTTTGACCTCAAGTCTAAAAGTTGCTCTCCAGTCTCACATCAACTTGTTTTATTTTCATCATAGCACTTTTCACTACTGGATATTTTATTTGTATTATTATTATTATCTGTACCCTCCTACTAGAGTTTAAGCACTATGAGAGCAAGAACCTTGCCTTTTGTTTACTGCTGTATCTCCTGGCCTGTAACATACTTGACATGTACAAAGAGCTTCTGTTTCTCATTTGTGGGATGGATGGATGGATGGGTGGGTGGACAAGTGAGTGAATATATATATATATATAGCACTTGCACAATGCCTGGCACATAGTAAGTGCATAATTTTTGGCAAATTAATATCTCTTAGCAGATAATAACATTTATATTCTTTTCAAAATAAAATTAAAGAAAAAACTTTTCACTTATATTATTTCATTTGACTTTCACAGCAGTCCTCCAAGGAGAAGGGTATTGGGGTTAAGGAATGAGCCTTTTTTTGGGTGCAGTATACATGGCCCTTTCTGTGTTTGTTCTAATGCTTCCTTTGGCTCTGAGTCACTGAAATGAATGCCTATTTGGAGAGACAAATTCATATTTTTAATTTGAAGGCCAGAGGCCATCACAGAACTGTAGTTTTCAGCTGGCATCCATGGATGTTCTTGGTACATGCAGGGTTTGTGACTCTAAATAGTGCTACGATAGACATACCAGCAACTTCCACATCTTTCTGGTAATGCTTACTAAGATATGATGCTGGTGACTTCCAAATTTTAAGGGAAGGTTCTTGCCCGTTTAAGAACTTGTGATCCCAAAATAGATCATGAAGATGTTAGCCCCAAAGATCCAAGGCTAAATGGGAACATCTAATCATCCTTCAAGTTAGTTTTTTATTGTGCTAACATATATATAATGAAATTTGCCATTTTAACCATTTTTAAGTGTACAATTCAGTGGCATTAATTATGCCTGCAGTATTGTGCTACCATCACCACCATCCATTACCAAAACTTGTTCATCATTCAAAACAAACTCTGCATCCATTAAGCAATAACTCCCCATTCCCCTTCCCCCAGCCTCTAGTAACCTCTAATCTACTTTCTCTATGTATTTTTTTAGCCAGCAGATTTTTATTGTCTTACTCTGGGCCTAGCACTAAAGGAAAAAATATATATCTGCAATAACATAGTGTTAAGATATAGAGTTCCCTTTGTGGTTAAATGCCAAGGGAAAGGAAAGGATTTACTCACAGATCAGGTGGTGAAGGTATGACTTCAGGGGGTTACACTAGGAAGCTGCAGAGAGGCTGGCTGGAGGGAAGCCAGGGCCAGGAGATGCATAAGCAGCCTCAGGAGGTCAGGCTGGCTGGGGCTGGGGGGGTTTGGCAGGGATGCCTGGTAGGCCCTGATAGCACATGGAAAAGAAAGACTAGACCTCCTGTGTGACTCTGGAGGTAGAACCTGGACCAAAAGGTAGAAATAATAGGAAGAACTTCCTTTAAAAAACCTGGTTTGGGTTTTTTTTTTTTAATTGCAAAATTAATGTGTTTTTATAGAAATATTTTGAAAACATCAATAAGAAGGGAAAAAATTAGCCATGCTATTACCATAAGACAGTTTTTTTTTCCCCCACTGGAGGAAGCAGCTTTTATTGATGGGCTGTCTCTACAAACCAAAAAGGTTGTACTACATACCCACTTTCAGTTACCCCCATCCCTCCAGGAAAAAGACAGCTATTATTAATATTTTGTATACTTCCTTTTTAAAAATATAGCGGTGATAATGGTGTTTATTGAGTAAGCTGTGTAAAATATTATATAAACATTCTGATATGACATAAGCATTTATCCTTCATAATTAGCTTTTCTAATGTCTACATAATATAAGGCTGTATATGAACCATTCTTCTATTATTAGCAACTTGAGTGGCTTTATTTATTTATTTTGGCTATTTTGAAATATGTGATGAATATGTTTTGGTAGAAAGCTATTTATTTCTTGTATTTTGAATTTCTTATAAATTCTCAGAAATAAGATTACTCAGCTTTTCTAACAGTCAAAGTTATATGACAAAGGAATAGATTGCTTCAATAGGTGGTTAGACCGATGCCTTCCTATCAGGGCATTGGAGAAGGATTTCTTCATCGTTTGGACCTTGGACGTGATTACCATTACATTTACTTTCTGCTCTTTGACTCTGTGAATCAGTTAGGGGGTTGAGTATTCTGTCTGTGATACTGATTGGTTTGGGGCGAGCCACACAGATATTGGAAGCGTAGTTAAAGATTCTTAACACTGAGCAAGTAAAGTGACATCTTATAATAGCTATGTGCATTGTTCTTACTTTCAGGATATGCTACCATCTTCCTTCATACTCACATCTAATCCCTCACTTTCTGGTGAAGCATACGTGGTCCCTTCAGTGTTTGTTCCAACGCTCCTTGTGGCTGTGAGCCACTGTCCCCACCCTCACCCCTTCCAGGGGTTCTTCAGCACTGTCAACAGGGCTGGCCTACCACGCCATCGGTCACGGGCTGGGTGGGCTGCTGGGATGTTTCAGGGGTGGAATCAGGGCTCTGAAGCCACCTTATTCCATCTCCCCAAGGTTTGATGATGTTTTTTTCCCCAGGTGATTAAATGTGTATCTTGTGGACCTGGGCTTGGCTGGAATGCTCAAGGGTCCTGAAGATCCTCCTATAGCTTCCTTCAGTTGAACACTTTAAGAGAAGATGGCAAAAGTCAACATAACTAGAGACCTCATCTGTAGGCAGATCAAGGTAAGCAGCCCAGGCCTCTGAACCAGAGCAGGATGTTCTTTCTTCCCCACTGATTACAGATTCATTCCACAGATGAAGAAACAGAGGTCTAGAGTTGGTGACTTGCCTAAAGTCACATAAGTAGTTAGTGGCAAACACAGGACTAGAATCAAGGTCTCTTGACATCCGCTTTCCTTTTACCCAAGAACATGGAATTCATGAAGACTTCTCTGTCCCAGCACTTGTGCCTGGCTGGCTGAAATTAATGGAGGCTGGTGAGGAAAGGAATCTACCAGTGTGTTGTAATATGTGTATATGTGTTTGTGTGTGTAAGAGAGAGGGAGAGAGATGGGGAGGGGAAGAGGTAGAGTGTGTGTCAGAAAAGTGAGTCAGGAGGAGTAAATACCAGTTCTTTATGTTGTTCCAGTTGCTTCATTGTACTTGGGGGAATCTTGCTCCCAGTTCAGCTTAGACTCTTCTTCTCTTATTCAAGGGTCTCCTATACTGAAGCCTGCACCTGTCCTCTGTGGTCTGTATTTGGAAGACACTCCAGTACCTGTGAGATGAATAGGTGACTGGGCAGTCACAATCCGTTAGTGAGCCAGCCCCAGGCTTTGTCAGGGAAACCCTCAGTAAAGAGGGCACAGAGGCTTAATGGAGGAGATTCAACCAAAGCATGATGTGTTCCTGTAGGAAGAGTCTCAAGCTGAGGTCAGGTCAGGAGCTTAAGTCTCACCACTGCCTTAACTACTTATAAGACTTTAGTCATTTTACCTCTCTGTGCCTCAGTTTTCTGTTTGTTAAGTAATAATAATGTCGATCTGTCTGCAGGCTGATTTGAGAATGTAACCCCCCCAAAAAAACAAACAAAACAAAACAAAACATGAGAAAGCAATTTATTGGCTTGTTATAGAAATTTTTAGAACTTTTAATTTTTTGTATATATTATCATTGAAGTTTAATAAAAAGCACTTAGCCATCAAAAAAAAAAAAAAAAAAGCTAAGTGCTTAAAATGTTAAGGTTTAATTTTAATTAAAAAATTTCCATATGAGACCAAGGGAAGAGATATCTATTTGGTGCAGGATCTAAATTTTCTAAATGGTACAACTCTACAGTCAATTTGTTCAAACACCACAATTGCACGGAACTTTGAATAGGAAGTGAGATACGGTAGGTTAGTATAGGCTGGAGTGAAATAGTGACACATCCCAGAGTAATTTGGGCAGATATTAAAAAATATATTTACAGCCTCCCCCTCCCCAGCCCCGAGGATCTGGGGGAAGGTGCGGATGTGTTGGACATCCTCACCTGGACTGGTGTTGATGGTGTCACAAACATTGGGACTGGTGATTTGATGTTCTGAGCCCTCAATCACGGGACTTGCCCTTATGAAGCTCGTTACCGCAAAGGAGAGTCTAAACTTGCGTGTAATTGTGCCTAAGAGTCTCCCCCTGAGTACCTCTTTGTTGCTCAGATGTGGCCCTCTCTCTCTCTAACTGAGCCATCTCGACAGGTGAACTCGCTGCCCTCCCCACTACGTGGGACCCAACTCCCAGGGGTGTAAATCTCCCTGGCAATGCAGAATATGACTCCCGGGGATGAATGTGGACCTGGCATCGTAGGACTGAGAGTATCTTCTTGACCAAAAGGGGGATGCAAAATGAGACGAAATAGTTTCAGTGGCTGAGAGATTTCAAATGGAGTTGAGAGGTCACTCTGGTGGACATTCTTATGCACTATATAGATAACACCTCTTAGGTTTTAATGTATTGGAATAGCTAGAAGTAAATACCTGAAACTACCAAACTCCAACCCAGCAGCCTGGACTCCTGAAGACAATTATATAATAATGTAGATTACAAGGGGTGACAGTGTGATTGTGAAGACCTTGTGGATCACACCCCCTTTATCTAGTGTATGGATGAGTAGAAAAATGGGGATAAAAACTAAAGGACAAATGGGGTGGGATGGGGGGATGATTTGGGTGTTCTTTTTTCACTTTTATTTTTTATTCTTGTTCTGGTTCTTTCTGATGTAAGGAAAATGTTCAGAGATAGATTGTGGTGATGAACACATAACTATGTTATCATACTGTGGACAGTGGATTGTATACCATGGATGATTGTGTGGTGTGTGAATGTATTTCAATAAAACTGAATTCAATTAAAAAAAAAAATTTAAGTGCCTTTTCCCCCTGCCCCCTTCCTCCCTCCTTCCTTCCCTTCTCCTTCCCTCCCTCTCTCTCTCTTTTCTCTCTCATTCTCTCTCTCTTTCTTTCTCTCTCCCCTCCCTCCCTCCCTCCCTCTCCTGCACTCCCTCTTTCTCCTTCCCTCTCTTTCTTTCCTTTCCTTTCTCCTTTCCTTCTATTTCCTTTCCCCTTTCCTTCCTTCTTCTGTCAGCAGTTTTTTAAAAAAAAAAAACTTTTCAAATAACTTATTCATTGCCAAATAATTTAACAGGGAGTATAATTAACACTTTCCTTGAAAGTATGCTAGTTGAAGAAAAGTAATTTTTAAATAAAGTACCAAACAAAGAGTATACAAACAGAATAGAAACTAAGCACACTGTGAATAGTTAAGTGTTGGCAGCATACAACAGGGACCTTCCATCTGAACTAAGAAACAGAACCTTCTCTTCCCCTATTTAAGATACTGACAGTTCAGCTCTCTTCCTGGATAAATGCTTCCACATCACCTTAGCTTACCTTGAAAAAACCTAACATTTCCTTTTACAGACTGACTTCATTCCCCTTGAAGGTGTTTAACTAATTTATGTATATGTCCTTTAACGTGAATAAAAACAAGTTATACTAATGATAAGGACTAGGGAGTGAAAATTAAAGTGTTCTTCAAGAGATATTAAAGATTAAGACAAAAGGGAAAATTACAGGGGATATACTACTGTATATATCAGAAACCCTGAATTGCTTCCTTTTGCATCTTAAAAAAATAAGATATAAGCTTTTTTATACTAATTTAAAAACATGGGGTTTGTAATTCCTTATAAATGAACTATTTGAGCCATCTACCTATCTAAAAATAAACTCTCAAAGTCTAATTGAGCATTTTACAATTTTTTCTTTTACAGTTGTAAATTTTTGTGGCTATGAACTCAACTATCTTTAACCTGCAGTTATAGCAAAACCACCATCTTACTTTTAAATTGTTAATGCTCAACAAATTTGTTGGTTATAATCATATTTTTTTTTTTTTTTTTGCTTTCATTACCTTTTAGTGAGATTTGGTGATTTTAATAAGAAAAAAACATTTTCTCTTTCCTCTGTGTACTTATCTGGAAGTTTCCTTTCCTTCTTTTATTAACTGAAGAAAAACTCATGTTAAAAAAGAATAGTTTGATGGATGTGGCAAGAATCAATATATAATTAATAGCATATTAATTGTTTAAAGCAAGTATTATATATGGCCCATTCTTTTAGTCACATTTCAGCTAAGTTGTTTTTAAATAAACGATTTAACGCCATTTAATACTTGATCTCTATATTCTCTCCACAAGTATGTGATGATATTGTCAACCAGAAAGAAAAGGGGGGGCAGGGAATGCTTGCTATAGAACTACTTTTCTGAAACTAATATGTCATGATGATTATTTTATCCTGTTTAGTTCCCAATTGCATTCACATTTAGTTGGGATGTTTTTTTCCTTTCCTGTGAGCTTCTTATCCCTTCCCAGGACCTATACGAATAAACTGTTTACAGTAACCAGCAGGATAGCTATGAGGAAAATAGTAATTTAAGACAAAAAAACAATAAGAACCCTTTACATATCATTGACAGTACCAGCAAGTATAACTGATGTTTACTCTGAGGAAAGACTTGTTTAATTTCTGCAGAGGGGCATTAAAACAAGAGAAAATTTAGAGAAACATAGTCTCTTCCATGAAGGTGGGTAGATCAAACATTTATACATAAAATGTCTGTGATTTATTTCCTCCCCTCTATGGTACATAGTTAGTTTACCAAAAAACATGAGTGGAAAATGCTAAATACATACTGAATAAAGGAATGTACCAGGTGATTAGAATATAATGAAGCACAGTTCTCTGAAGGTGTTGATGGACATAGATTGGCGGGAAAATGAATGAAATGCCATTACTGTTGGGAGAAGAGCAAAGCGTACAGAAAACTAGTTGGTCAGAAATTGATGTGTCACCCTAGGAGGATGCAGTGAAAAATAAACCTGTGACGATTGGAGGAGGTGATTAATTAGAATGCCTTTGTGTTCTTGCTTATCTTATTCCCTACCTATATATGTGTGATCACTAAAGGCCTTCATGGTAAATACTTTTGTAATGACTTTATCAGCTTGTATCAGGTTTATGCTAACCGCTAAGTTAGATACAGAAATTAAGCTGGACAACTCCAGTCTAAAAACACTTTGAAATGAGAAAAAGTGTACCAAACTATTAATAAATGGTTATCTTTGGCATGTTAAAAAAAAAACTTAAGTGCCGTGCAGCGTAAACTGTGGTCACCATCCTGAAGGATTGAGTGTGTGACTCTAGTAAGCCATGTGCTTAGTGCACGTTAGTCTGTATGTTTTGTATATTTTTCATCTATCCCTGAATCCTTTTAGAGCATGGTCCATTTGTGGGTTTTTTTGTGATTTCATTAGACTGTGTGGCCTCAAGGACAGGGCCCATTTCCTAGAGGCACAGAATCATAGAGTTGGAAGGACCATGTAGGCTATTATTTTCCTATATGTATCCCCTACATAAGGCCCTCCCTCTCCAAACTAAATATGAAAACATTCCCCTAGTATTTATTGTTTCCAATTTTTCTTTCCTTCCTCTTTTTTCTTTTTCTTTATTTAAGGCCAACAGCCCAGTTTAATGTTCAATTATAATAACTGTCTTCTATTCTCTTATTCCTGCCCAAGTAGAATGTAAGCTCCTGCGGCCCAATTTCTTATGATCTTTTCTAGCTCCTGTAGTGCCCAGCACAGTGCTGGATATATAACAGGCAAATAGTAAACCATGTTGAATTGAAACAGTGAAACCATAAGTTTGTTTCTGTCCTTCAGGAACGGGGTGCCCTGAGCTTTGAGCGGTGCTACCACGTCACTGACCCCTTTATCCGGCGGCTGGGCCTCGAAGCAGAGCTGCAGGTAAGAGATCCAGTTTGCACCCTGGATACAGATGGCCTGCAGAGAATCCTCTTGGTATAAACAAGTCTTTTTCCTGCAGTTTGTACCTGACGCTTACCCCTCCTTTCCATAAGTTTTATTGGGCTGATGAATCTGAATCAAAGTCAGTGACTGATATGGTCGTATAGAAATTATTTTTTGGTCACATTTTTTTACTCATTCATTGCTTTGTACTTAGAAAATTGTATTTAATTGCATGCCGCTGTTTATACTATTGGCTAGGATAGTGATTATTCTTACCTTTTGCAGGGATTTAGAGTTTACAAATGTTTTCTTATATTTGTGTGTATGAATATATGTGTATATGTGTGTATACCCATACACACACTACATATATGCTTTCTCATTTTACCTTCAAAGCAATGGTGTGGAGAGGTAAATAGGGAATGGATATAAGGAAGCAGTTTAAGAAGGCCAAGCAAGCACCTTGCCCAGGATTACCCTGACCAGACTGTGGAGGGGCCATGCTTCAGTCCAGAAGTTCAGCTTTTTCATTACGTCTGACACAGACACTTCATAAATGCTAGTTCCATTCCCTTTCCTTCCTCATGATCTTGTTTTGAAAGCTGTTCTGTCCAGAGTAGTGTTATCTGCAGGTTGAGTAAGTTCTTTAGTTCCTTCAGGTTAGTGTTTGTAAGTGATCATATTGATCTACGAAAAGGACTAGAAAGAAATTTATTGAAATGCCAACAGTGGTTATCTTGAGGTGGTGAGCTTATAGATATTATTATTGCTTTCTTTTAATTATAAACTTTTATCCATCATAAAATATGACTACATCAATAATAATATGGAAAAGATAAAAGGTCATTTTTACTTCTACCTCCCTAATACAAATGCTGTTATTTTGTATACTTCTTTTATCTCCTGCATATTTTTACATAATTATAATCATATTTTACATTGAACTTTGTATGTCTTTTTTTAAAGTCAGCATATAATAATCCTTTTTTCCATGTTACCAATTAGTCTTCTCAGCTATCATTTAAAATTTTTTTTCTGATCATAGAAGGAATAAATATTATAGCAGAAAATATGGAATAGACAGAAAAATATAGGAAAAAAAGTAAATAACTTCTATTCTACCACCTAGAGATAAGTATTCACATAATACACAAATACATTTGTGTATTACAAAGCAGAATACTAGTTAAAAGACAAGAGACTGGGCATTGGAGTTAGACAAATTTAGTTTCAAGACCTAATTTCTCCACTTACTAGCTGTATGGTGTTGTGCAAATTGCCTCTAGTTTCCTGATCTCTAAAATACATTGATAACTCACAAACATTGTGATGATTGAATGAGATTTGTGTGAATCACTTAATACAGTCCTGGTTCATAGTAAGCTAGCTCAATAAATAACAGTTATGATTCTAAAGACCATTTTTGTCCATGCTGTTCCAGTTTGCTAATGCTGCTAGAATGCAAAACACCAGAAACGGATTGGCTTTTATAAAAGGGGTGTTATTTGGTTACATAGTTACAGTCTTAAGGCCATAAAGTGTCCAACGTAATGCATTGACAATTGGGTACCTTCACTGGAGGATGGCCAGTGGCGTCCAGAAAACCTCTGTTAGCTGGGAAGATACGTGGCTGGCATCTGCTCCGAGTTCTGGTTTCAAAATGGCTTTCTCCCAGGACGTTCCTCTCTAGCCTGCAGCTTCTTGGGGTAGACTCCGGGCTAGTACCTCCAAAGCATCAGCAAATCAATGCTTTCGATGGCCATCCTCAAAATGTCTCTGTAAGTTGCAGCTCCTCCAGAATGTTGCTCTCAGTTGCTCTGAGTTCCTTCTGTTTACCAGCTTTGTATATGGCTCCAGTGATTTAATTCAGACCCACCCTGAATGGGTGGGGTAACACCTCCATGGAAATTATCCAATCAGAGACCTTGCTCACAGTTGATTGAGTCACATCTCCATGGAAACACTCAAAGAATTACAATCTAATCAACACTAATACATTGGCCCACACAAGATTGCATCAAAGACAATGACGTTTTGGGGGACATAATACATTCAAACTGGCACACATGCTTATTTTTTTCCCAACAAAATTGGGCTCATATCATATAGACAGTTTGGTAAACTTTTTTAAAATTGTCATTATATATATATAAAACAAAGTTTTCCATTTTAACCATTTTTAAGAGTACAATTCAGCAGTATTAATTATTTTTACAGTGTTGTGCTACCATTACTACCTTGCATTACTAAAACTTTTTCATCACCCAAACCTTTTTTTTTTAATCATTTTATTGAGATATATTCACATACCACGCAGTCAAACAAAACAAATCGTACATTCGATTGTTCACAGTACCATTACATAGTTGTACATTCATCACCTAAATCAATCCCTGACACACCCAAACCTTTTATACTTTTATATCATGATTGTTTTCCCATATCTCTAAAAATAATATATTTCATTGTTTATACTTTACTGTATTTAAAAAAAATTTCTCCCATTTGGAATAGAGCATATCATTTCCTTCAGGGACATAACTCCAGGTACATCCCTCTAGTGCAGTGGCATCAGGGGTGGGGGAGGAGAGGAGGAAGTTACCCCCAAGGGGAATTTGGCAATGTCTGGAGGTATTTTTGGTTGTCACAGCTAAGAGGGTGCTACTGGTGTTTAGCAGGCAAAAAGCCAGGGATGTTGCTAAACATCCTACAATGCACAGAACAACAAAGAATGCACAACAAAGAATTATGCAGCCCCAAATGTCAATAAATGCTGGGGTTAAGAAATCCTGTTTCAGTGGATGCTGAGTAGATAGATGGTGACCCCTGTCGGTCTGGGCTTCTCCTTTCAGCTGTGCCTCTACCCAACCGGAGTATTGTCTCTACCTTTTCTTCCTGTTTAATAACTTTGTCCAGAACAGACTTGGAGAAAACATAAAGCAGGATTCCCTTTGTTTCCCATAGAATTCAAGTATAAAATGATATTAAGGAAAGCAATTTCAGTTTGCACTTCCCTTACAGCCACCTTGGCCTGGACTTGTAGGAACAGTACATGGTGTGAAGGGGAATGCACCTGGGTTTAGAGGGGGAAAAACCTGGTTTAAATCCCAGCTCTGCCTCTTGTGGGCAGGACTTAGAGAAGTGAGAACAGAAGGAAAGAAGACTGGGAGAAAAATAGATTTGGAAGAGAATCATGGGTTGGACATGTTAAGTTTCAAAGCCTGTTGGATAGCCTTGTGGAGATGTCAGGTAAGTGGCTGACAGTACTAATTGGGACAGAACTCTGGACTATAAGGATAAATCTGGAGACTTCAAGTGTTTATAGAACTTTGGAGAATAGGGTCCAAACTTTTACAGAATAGCCCTGCAGCACTCCAGCTTTTGGAGGCTGGATACAAGCTAAGGAAATAACAAAGAAGACCAAGAAATAGTAGTCAGTGAAGTAGAAAGGAAAACCAGGAGAGTGTAGAGGCCAAGAAATGAGAGTATTTCAAGAAAGAGGGAATGGTCATTTGTGTGCAATGCTAATGAGAGGTTCAATAAGGTAAAAGAGTAGCAGTTTTGACTAGAGCAGTTTTATTGGACTGGTGGAAACAGAAGTTAGGTTGAAAGGATTGAAGTGTAAATTGGAGTGAGGAAGTAGAAACAGCAAATCTTGACAGCATTTTAGAAAAAATTTTTTATGCAACAAAGCAGAGAAATGGGGCAACAGCTGGAGGGACCTGTAGGCTCAAAGGGGAGATTTGTATAATTGGGAAGAAATAATAAAGTATGTTTGTATGCTGATGAGAAAGGGGGAATGGTGGTATAGAAGATAGAGTAACTAAGGGAGGAAAGTCCAGGAGAAGGCTGGAGAAGTTAGGATTCAGAGCACAACCCCAGGGCTTGGCCTTTAATAGGAACAAGGACATTTCTATCCTTGGTTCAGGGTCCAGGGGAGTCTGGGCTCAGAAGAGAGATGTAGACTGGGATACATATCTGGAGTCATCGGCATGGAGATTGTTTATAGTAACAGTTCTAAAAGTGTGGTCTGCAGTCCCCGGGGCATCCCCAAGAACTTTTCAAGGAAATCCATGAAGTCAAATCTATTTTCATAATAATACTGATAAATTATTTGCAAAAAAATTATTTCATTAAACTTGTAAAGGGAAAAGTGGTGAGAAAAACTACTCTCACCTTAGTACAAATCAAGGCAGTAGGCACCAATTCTTCACTTGCAGTACTTGCAGTAATGAAAAGGAAAAAAAAAAAAAAAAAAGCCAGTTCCACTTAAAATGTCCTTGATGTGAAACAGTAAAATTTTATTGACTCAACTCTTTTTGTGTTCTGTATGATGGAATGGGAAGTATACATAAAGCACTCTACTGCATACTGAAGTATGATGGTTGTCTTGAGGAAAAGCACTTGTGTAATTGTGTGTGAGTTGCAAGCTCAACTAGCCACTTTTTTTACTGAGCACCGTCTGAGAGAATGACTGGCAGACAACAAGTGTGGTTATTTTAAACTTGGGTAGTTGGTAGACATTTCCTTAAAAATGAATGAAGTAAACTGTTACTTTAAGGAGAACAACTGACAGTATTTGTTGCCAAAAGACTTTTTTGATGAGACCTCTGGTCATATTAACAAACATTAGCAATATAATGAAAGGTATTAACATTTATAGATCCTCACAATTCAGTGAGCCACTGTTTTCAAAATGATCAATGTATGATGTAACAAAATCATACATGTGTAAAAGACCCATTCCTAATATGAAATAAAACAATGCATTTTAACATAACAGGGTACAAATAGTTCATTTACATGGTTTCAGATTCCACATTGTAATAACCTTTAGGAAACTTTCATTTGTTGAGTTTCTGTTTAGTGTCAAAGAAGAATATCCACAATTGCCTGAAAAGGCTGTTAAAATCCTCCTCCCTTTTCCAACCACTTATCTTTGTTAGGCTGGATTTTCTTCATCTACTTCAACCAAAACATCATATTGTAACAGACAAATACAAAAGCAGATATGAGAACCAAGTAGTATTCCATATGCTAGACCTTAATGAAGTTTGCAAAAATATAAAACAATGGCACTCTTCCCATTAAATTCTTTCATATTGGAAAATGTAGTTACTTTTTAATTTAAAATATAATTTTTGTTATTTTGAAATGAATTAATAAAAATGAAATAATTTCTAATATGGTAAATGTTGATAATATAACCCATATAAATAAAAGCTCTTTGGGATCCTCAGAAATTTTTAATAATGTAAAGGGGTCCTGAAACCAAAAAGTTGGAGAATCGTTGATCTATAGAGTCTTAGAACTGGATGACTGGATGATATCACCTGGAGAGAAAGTAGGGGAAGAGAGAAGAGGGCCCAGCACCAAGCCCCAAGGTGTTTCAACATTTAGAGATTACCTATTTCCTCCTTCTTCTACCCCCACGAGACAGAAAGAACAGCCACACAGGTGGGAGAACTGAGGAGAATATGGTATCATGGAAGCCAAGGAGAAGGGAAAGTGCAACTATATTTATTTTTACTATCTGACTCTGAAAAGTCTACCTTATTTCCCTCTTTCCTAGTTTGGGGTTAGAGGGGCTACCTCACTGGGACCCTCAAGTAGTAATAAAAATGCCACCATATGACCTTGGATAAGTTGTTTCTAAAGCCTAATTCCTGATTTGTAAAATAATACATGCATCCTGTTTGTCTCTTAGGCTTATGAGGAGATGAGTAAGTTAATGTATGTAAAGTACTTAACACAGTGCCTTGGCACATTGTAAAAGTTTATGGCATGTAGCATTCAAACATTAGCTGCTGTTATTGGTTTTATTTGTGGAAAGCTCTTAAAGTTGCCTAAGACAGCCAGTCCTAAAATGCTGATTGGTTGGCATCTAACTTTTTGAAATACTCTACAGTAATTTATTTTCCCCAATGTGGTTAATCACAGTTCATCTTTGGCATTAAATAAAAGTGAAAAAAATGGGGCTGGGGGCAGATAAAAGAGGTAAAATCAACAGTAAAACCTCCTGCCTTTTTGTACAAATTTTTTTCCCCTGGATTCTCCTACTTTCTACTTTGTATAATTTTGAAAAAATGCAAAAGGAAACTAGAAAGAGGACTCATATGATGTAATGCTGAACATTTAGTAGACACTAAATAAAAGCCTATTGGTTTGATGGCTCTTTTGATTATTTTGTTAAGGTTAGTTTTCTTAACCTCTTCCCTGTTCAAACATGCTATTTCTCCACTTTCCAGCTTAATAATCTAGCCTGACTTTTTGACTTCCTAGTTTGCTTTTTGGGTCACTTTAAAATTCAAAGTTTAGCCAATCTGGTGTCTTATTCTTTCTGAATATTGATAGAATTTGTTCCCCACAGAGCTGCCTGTTAAAAAGGCATCCAAATTAACTTGGATTACTTAGTTTCTTAGATATTCTTTCCAATGTGTTCATCCTATCATTTCCCTAAACCTCTGGAAGTTTACTTTTCTAAGCTAATTTTTTTTATTTTTCAGACTTCTTTCCTGAAAGTTGCTATCTTCTGGTTTGCTATAACCAGTTTCCATTCACCTGTAGGTCTTTGGTTATTTTGTTCCTAGTTCTTTCTTCCTAGGAAGGTCTGAATCAAGAAGTACATCTGTTCCATTGCATTCCTCCCTCGTTTATATTACTTATTTTTGAATAGGTAAACATTCACATGGTTCTAAATTCAAAAAGTTTAAAAATTTGTCTCCTTTCCACTCTTTTCCCCAGCCACTAAAATTCATTTCCCTGGAATCAACTAATGCGATCAGTTTTAGTATCCTTCAAGAGAAATTTTATTCATAAAATTCTTATCTTTCCTCACAAGTGTTAGTCTAACATATTTACTGTTTTGTACCTTATTTTTAAATTAAAAATATACTTTCACAATTTTTCCATTATCAATACTTAAGGATCTTTTGAATTTCTTTCATAACTTCAGAGTGTCCTTTGTGTGAATGTACTGTAGTGTGTTTAAAGTTTCCCTATTGATGGATGTGTAGATTGCTTCCAATGTTTTATATATACAAGTTATTCCTTGCAACATCTTTTAGCACACAGGTGTGTATCTACAGGATAAATAACTAAGGATGGAATTAGTCACAAGGTATATGCAACTGTGATTTTGATAAATATCACCAAAATTGTCTTTCATGGAGTTTGTACCAGTTTATACTCCCATCACACTCCTTCACTCTTATAACAAACATAATGCTCAACAAATGTTTGTTCTCTCCCCACCCCAATGTGTTTTCCCTCATGTGTCCATCATTATTCCAAGAAGTTTCACAGATAAGTGAAACCTGGCCAGAGAGAAAGATCTCATCTCTAAGTTGACTTCTGAAAGATGGATGGAAGGAGCTAGTTAGATTGGAGTGGGGGTAGGAGCTAGTTAGATTGTGGGGTGGGGAGAGAGAGAGAGTTCCAGTTTGAGGGAATAGCATATGAGCAGTGCAAGAGAGAGTATGGGGCACTCAGTTCAAGAGAACAGAATGATCAAAAAATATAAGGGGCAGTGTGATGACAGATAAAGTTGGTGAAATGAATGGGGTGGGGTACAGTAATGAAGGGCCTTGTAAGCTATGTTGAAGACTATGGACTTTATCCTGAGGACAGTGGAGAGCCATTGAATAACTTTTAGCATGGAGGCAACATACAAGTTATACTTAAAAAAAAAGAAAAAAGAAAAAAAAGGTACTCTTGGCTGCAAAATGAAGAAAAGACAGCAGGTGTTTAAACTGAAGACAGCCAGGACCAGTTAAGAGTCTATGGCAGTGATTTAGGAAGCAATAATGAGTTATCTGAACTAAGGTATGGTAATTTGGAGGAAGAAATGTCAGTGGATTTGAGAGATAAATTTAAGAGGTAGAATTAACAGAACTTGGTGATTAAATATGGAAAGTTAGGGAAAATGAGGAGTCATGAAGGTCAGGTTTCTATCTTGAGTGACAGAGTAGATGGTGGTATCATTTGCTGAGTTAGGGAACACTGGAAGAAATAGGTTTGAGAGGAAAGATGACAGGCATGGTTGTGGATATTCTAGGGCTGCAGACCATGGGTTGTCCAACTAGAGCTGCCTCGGTAGGTAGTTAGAATATTTGGATCTGGGCTTAGGATAGAGCTACAGACTAGATATGTCACTTTGGGAGTGGTGAGCAGTATATAGATTGAAGCCATGAAAATGAGTTGTGATTGTACTTGGGAAACATGTAGATTGAGAAGTGAGAAGAAAACCTAGGATAGAGCCATAAAGAAGACTCACCATCTAAGGGCCTGGTGACGGAAGAGGAGTATGCAGAGGAAATTAGGAAGAGCAACCAGAGGGGTGGTGTTGTAGAACCCAGAGGAAGAAAAAGTTTCATTGACGAGAAAGTGGTCAGCACTATCAGTCTGGCTATGAAGGGAAAGAGGTCATAGGTATATGTGGATTTAGCATTAAGGAAGGATTTTTTCAGGTTGTAAAATTTGAGCATGTTTAATCTTGAGGGGAAAGAATCAGTAGAGAAAGGGAAAGTAAAAGGCACAGGAAAGCAAGATCATCCAGGGTTGGGGTTTTTTCAGATAAATGTTGCAAGAGAGTTGTCAAAGTGATGGATCGTGGATTCTAATCTGAATGGGGAAGGAAGTAAAGACATGAGGTGGCAAACAGAGAACAGAGGGGTTGCCTGACTGGAGTTACAAGTCTTGTTGAGGATGAAGAATCTTAAGGCATGAATATATTAATATATATATAGTTATTATTCTCTTGTTCTTGGCTTTTGTACTTGGCTTTTTCCATTTACTGATGTATCATGGAAGTCACTCCCTATCAGTTCATAGAGTTATTACTTATTTTTGACAACTGCCTAGTATTCTATTGTGTAGATCTACCAAGAATTATTCAATAAATTTCCCATGTGTGGGCACTTAGAGTTATTTCTAATTACAAATAATGCCATAATGAATAACCTTGTGCATATGTATTTTGGTATTGCTGAAGATGTATCTTCAAGGAAAAATCCTTGAGATGGGAGTGCTGGTCAAAGGGTAAATGTATATGTATGTGGTTTGATTAGATATTGCCAAATTTCCCTCCATGGGGGTTGTATCATTTTGCCTTCCCACTAGCAAGGCATGGATGCCTGTTTCTCCACAACTCACTGACAGATTGTGTGGTCAAGCCTTTGAATTTTTTTTACCATCTGATGGGTGAAAAATGGTATCTCAGTATAGTTTTAGGTTGCATTTCTCTTATGATTGAAGTTGAATATCTTCTTTAAGTGTTTAAAAGGGCAGTTTTAACATAATTTTTTGCCATTTTGGTATAAAAAAGAAGGGGGAGTAAGAATTTATATAGGTACCTGCATATTTTTGCAAACAGAAGCACAGGAAGGATCAGCAGAAACTGGTGAAATTGGTCACCTCTGTGGGGGTAGGGGATATAGGGTGGAAGGGTAAAGGAAGGGGAATAACCCTTCTCTGTACCTTCTTGTAGAGTTTTTATCTTTAGAACCATGTTAAGGTTTTGCATATTCAAAAAGTGAAATTATTAATGCCACTGAATTGTACACTTGAAATAGTTAAAATGGCAAATTTTTTGTTATATATACATTTCCACAATAAAATTAAAGTTAAATCAACAAGAATCGGGAAGGCAATGACAACTAATACAAGTACTTTTTTTTCTGGTTTTGTTTGTTTGTTTGTTTTGTTTTGTTTTGTTTTGGTTTTTTTTTTTTTCTCATTTCTACACAAGTCCTTTTTGAACACAGTACTTTTTTTATATTAGAGAAGTTGTATGTTTACAGAAAAATCATGCATAAAATACAGAGTTCCCTTCCTCAAAATTGAGTACTTCATTGCTTCAAAGGACTTTGTCAAAAGGGTGAAAAGGCAACCAACTCAATGGGAGAAAATATTTGGATACCACATGTTCTGGTTTGCTAATGCTGCCCTTTTTCACTGGAGAAAGGCCATTGGCGTCCGGAAAACCTCTCTTAGCTGGAAAGGCATGTGGCTGGCGTCTGCTTTCTCTCAGGTTGCATTTCAAAATGGCATTCTCCAAAATGTCTCTGTATCAGCCTCTTAGGGCAAATTATGGGCTAGTATCTCCAAAGTGTCAGCAAAACTGCTTTCAATGGCCATCTTCAAAATGTCTCTGTAAGTTGCAGAAGCAGCTCCTTCTGTCCAAGCTCTTATATAGGGCCCTAGTAAACTAATCAAGGCCCACGCTGAATGGGTGGGGCCACACCTCCATGGAAATTATTTAATCAGAGTTATCACTTACAGTTGGGTGGGTCACATCTCCATGGAAACAGCCTAATCCAAAGGTTCCAATTTAACACTAATACATCTGCCCCCGCAAGATTGCATCAAAGAACATGGCTTTTTCTGGGGGATGTAATATATACAAACCAGTATACCACAAATCTGTAAAGGGTTTGATATCCAGTATGTATAAAGAAATCCTACAACTCAACAATAAAATGGCAAACAACCAGTGCTGGTATGTATATATTATGTCCCCCAGAAAAAGCCATATTCTTTAATGCAGTCTTGTAGGGGCAGACGTATTAGTGTTGATTATGTTGGAACCTTCTGATTGAGTTTCCATGGAGATGTGACCCACCCAACTGTGAGTGACACCTTTCATTAGGGTGTGACCTCTTGATCGAATGTTTCCATGGAAATGTGGCCCCACCCATTCAAGATGGGTCTTGATTAGTTCACTGGAGTCCTATAAAAAGAGCTCACAAACAGAGGGACCTCAGAGCAACTGAGAGTGTCATTTTGAAGAGGAGCTGCAGCTAAGGGAGGACAAGACACCCCAAAAACAACATTTTGGAGAACGCCATTTTTAAACGCAACCTGGGAGCAAGCGGATGCCAGCCATGTGCCTTCTGAGCTAACAGAGGCTTTCTGGTCGCCAAAGGCCATCCTTCAGTGAAGGTACCCTATTGTTGATGCTTTACCTTGAACACTTTATGGCCTTAAGACTATAGCTTTGTAACCAAATAAACCCCCTTTATAAAAGCCAATCCATTTCTGGTGTTTTGTAAAACAGCAGCATTAGCAAACCAGAACACAACCCAATTAAAAAATGGGCAAAAGATGTGAATAGACATTTTTCTAGAAAGGACGTGCAGATGGCTAAAAAGCACCTGAAAAGAAGCTCAGCTTCACTAGCTATTAGGGCAATGCAAATCAAAACCACAATGAGATATCATCTCATACCTCCTAGAATGGCTGCTATTAAACAAACAAGAAACTACAATTGTTGGAAAGGATGTGGAGAAACTGGAACTCTTACTCACTACTAGTGGGATGAAAAATGATACAGTCGCTGTGGAGGACAATTTGGTGGTTCCTCAGGAAGCTAAGTATAGAGTTGCCTTACAACGACTACTTGTGATATACCCAGAAGACATGAAAGCAGGGACACATACAGACATTTGTACACCGATGTTCATAGCAGCATTATTCACAATTGCCAGAAGATGGAAGCAACTCAAGTGTCCATCAACAGATGAATGGATAAACAAAATGTAGTATAGAAATATGATGGAATATTATTCAGCAGTAAGAAGGAATGAAATCCTGAAGCACGCAACAACATGGATGTACATTGAGGACATTATGTTAAGTGAAATAAGTCAGACACAGGAGGACAAATATTGTATCATCTCACTGACAACAACATGGAAACTCAAACACATAAAATATGGAATATAGGCTACCAGGATATAGAGTGAGGCTAGAGAATGGGGAGTGGTTGCTTAATGTGTGCAGAATGTTTAAATAGGTTGAATTTTAAATGTTTGGCAATAGACAGAGGGGACGGTGGCATGTTATTGTGAGAATAATTAACAGTGCTGAATGGTGTGTGAATATGGTGGAAAGGAGAAATTTAGAGTCACGTATGTCACCAGAAAGAAAATTGGGAGTTAAAACATGGGAATGTACAACACAGTGAATCTTGTGGTGGACAATGTCCTTGATTAACTGTACAAATACAAAAAAGTTCTTTCTTGAACTGGAACAAATATTCAACATTATTACAAGGAGTTAATAATAGAGGGGTATATGGGAAAAAAATGTACCTATTGCAAACCATGGACTATAATTAACAGTATATTTTAATACAATTTCATCAACAGTAACAAATGTACTACACCAATACTATGGGTCAATACTGAGGGGGAATAAAGGGTATAGGAGGATGTGAGTTTTCATTTTTATTTTTATTTCTTCTCTGGAGTAATGAAAATGTTCTAAAATTGATCATGGGTTTGTATGCACAACCACATGATGATTCTGTGAGCCAGTGATGTATAATAAAGATGGTTTGTATAGTGTGTACATATATCTTAATAAAACTGAAAAAATAAATAAATAAACAAAACAAATACAGAGTTCCCATATACCCTGCATTAGTGTGGTATATTTGTTGCAATTCATGAAAGAACATTTTTATAATTGTACTATTAACTATAGTTCATTGTTTGCAGTAGGGTTCACTGTGTTGTACAGCCCTATGTTGTTGTTGTTTTTAATTTTTTATTCTAGTAACATATACACAAGAACAGATACTACTTTGGGTGTGTGTGTATATATATTTTTTTCTTGGTGTAAAGGCAAAATGAACTTCAAAGGAATCTTGAATTCTACCTACTAGATTTGTCATTTGTAGTAGTATTGCAGTAGCAATTCTGTAATTATTTGAGTTGTAGAATTGACGAAATGAGTAAATATTTGAGGAAATGAGTAAATATATCAATGTTTTTGGGAGCCAGAATTCTCACTGTGGGAGAAGGGAGATTCAAATATGGGATAGGGAATGGCAAAGAATGATGAGGTATTAGATTGGAATTACAGGTATTAATATGAACTCATATATATAATTTCCAGCTCTGTCCACTGAAAGGATCCAGAGTAACAATGAGTAACTGGTTTCTAAATACCATTCCCCACTAAAAGGAACCAGGGATCCTTGGAGAAGTAACTGTTTCTGGGGCTGGGACAGAGGAAATATGAGATGAACCTATAACACCTTGTGCCAAAAAGTGAAGAAACACCCAAACAGTGACAGACACTTTTTAAAAGGATGCAAGAGCCAGCTTGATGGGGATGCTGCTAGCCAAATTGGGGGAAATTTGAGCATCAGGATGAAAAATGACAGTAATGAATTTGAACCCACTGAATAAAAAGTATCTGAGTTTGCACTAATAGTAAACAAACAAACAAACAAAAAAAAAACAAGTAAATAAATGGAGATAAGGGAAAGCACTTCTTTCCAGTAGAATGCCAGCCACTAAATGAAGAAGAAATGATAGAGTTAGAAAATCACCGTTTTATAACCATCTTAGCAGTAAGTGATTCATTCAGGCAAGAATAATCAATGGATGCTAAAGCCACTGGGTGAAATTTTCGTGGCAGACAGGATATTTACACAGTGTAAAAGATTTCCTCATAGTTTACAAAGGAAAAAATAGTAATATCTTAGTGGAGAAACCTGGTGGATAACACTTTGACCAAGACAAGCCAACATCATGTGCCACCTCATATTGTGCAACAAGTACGTAAGATCACTTAGGTAGTATTTCTGTAAAAGATGCATTTGCTAAATCTAATTACAAGAAAATAATCAGACAAATGTTGGGAAACATTTCTTCGAAAGAACTGGAATGTTCTTCAAAAATGGCAATGTCACGAAACACAAAGAAGGCTGAGAAACTGTCCCATATTAAAGGTGACTAAAGAGAATATGACAGCCAAATGCAGTGTGTGATTCTGGATTGGATCCTGGATCAGGAAAAAAAAAAGGACATTATTAGGATTGTTGGTGAAATTTGAATATGGACTGTATATCAGGTAATAGTTTTATATCAGTGTTAAATTTCCTGATTTTGATAAATGTGCTCCAGTTAAATAAAATAGTGATCTTGTTTTTGGGAAATAACACGCTGCAGTAAGTAAGTGTAAAGGGTCCTGAAGCCTGAAGCCTGAAACCTATTCTCAAATGGTTCAGAAAAAAAAAAAGAAAAGAAAAGAAAAGAAAGGAGAGAAAGCAAATGACACAATATTAATGAATTAGGTGAAAGATACATATAGGTATTCTTAAACTATTCTTGCAGATTTTTTATAACTTTGAAATTGTTTCAAAATAGAAAGTTTAAAAATGTTCATTAAGAAAATACAAAGAACATTGTAGTGGTAGCAATTGAATAAGAGAGCCAGAAGGGAGCTTGAGATTAGATGATTTAAATGGAACATTAATTTGGATTCATTCTAAGATGTTCTGATATATAAGACTAAACCACTTCTCCATTTTCCTTGGGCATCTTTGCTGAGCATCCATGTTCCCATTTAGTTATATGTGCTATCTCACCTTGGCTCAGTGTGTCTCATTGTCACAACTGGAAAGAGCCAAGAGGCCTGGCTCACTTTCTTTTGTTGTTGTTGTTGTTGTTGTTGTTGTTGTTGTTGTTGTTGTTGTTGTTTTTGGGGTGGGGGGTGTTGGTGGTGCTTGATTTCACTTTTGGGTACATCATTAAGATTTTCCAAGTCTACCTTAAAGTTCAGATCATACTTTGATTGGTCCCATTTCCTTTATTTGAGGGATTTCTTGGCACAGTGCTAGACATGTGGTAGGTTGAAAGGTAAGAAAGGAACCTTACTTTACAAATAAAACTGTGCATTTCTTAAGTTATGTAAGTGATGAAAATAAGATTAATAAAATTCACATTAGGCCTCTCTGGCTCCAGAGTTCATATTCTTTCCATCTCAACCATATATCTGCTTTTAAAAAGAGCCTAATAAATAGTTTGTGGTTTGGTGGAGTTATTTTCTTGCCTTATTATTTTCTTAATATTGTCCTTAAACAAGTTGCAAACATTCTCTCACCTTCACAATCTGGTTTGCTTTTTTCCCTCATTTTGTTTCTTATATAATGTGAGCATAAGTTCACTGAAAACAAGTCTTATCAACATAGATTGACTTTCTTTTTGAATAGAGTCAGTAGACTAGAGTAGTTCCATAATGTAAGTCTAACAAAGACTTGTCAGAATTTTTTACAATAGCATTTTGAGAAGACAAGGCAAAATTTTATTGATTGGAATTGTTATCAACTAGATAACAAGTTCATTGAATAGTATAGTCACACTCAAAGGAAAAGATGGAGGGGAGATTTAGAGAGGGCTGTTATTTGGATCGGGGGCAACAAAACTACAGTCTGCGGGGCAAATCCAGCCTGCTATTTGCTTTTCTTTAAGTTACTTTATTTTATTTTTTAAGTGTACAATTCAGTGTGTTTTGTTTGTTTTTTTTTTTTTACTATATTCACAAAGTTGTGTAGCCATCACCACTATCTAATTCCAGAACATTTCTTCACTGCAAAAAGAAAAACGCTGTCCGTGTTAGCAGTCATTCCCCATTCTCCCCTCCCCGTCTACCTCTGACACCCATTAATCTACTTTTCTGCCTATATGGCTTTGCTTAATATGGACATTTCTTATAAATTAAATCATACAATATGTGACCTTTTGTATCTGACTTCTTTCACTTATAATGTTTTCAAGATTCATACATGATGTAACATGAAAGAGTACTTCATTTCCTTTTTATGGCTGAATAATATTCTGTTATATGGCTATACCACATTTTATTAATCTGTTCATCAGTTGATGGATGTTTGTATTGTTCCCCCACTCTGACTGTATGAAAAATGCTGTTGTAAATACTCATGTACAAGTTTTTGTGTGTACATGTGCTTCTAGTTCTCTTGAGTATATACCTAGGAGTGGAATTTCTGGGTCATATGGTAACTTTCTGTGTAACTTTTTGAGGAATTGCCAAATGGTTTCCCAAAGTGGCTGCACCATTTTACATTCCCACAAATAATGTATGAGGGTTCAAATTTCTCTGCATCATCACCACTCATTATTGTCTGTCTCTGTGAAGTGATATCTCACTGTGGTTTTGATTTGCATATCCCTAATGAATAATGATGTTGAGCATCTTCTTTTATTGGTCGTCTGTAAATTTTCTTTGAAGAATTTGTATATTCAAATCCTTTGCCCTTTTAATTGAGTTATTTGCCTTTTTATTGTTGAGTTGTAAAAGTTCTTTACATATTCTGGATACTAGACCCTTATCAGATATATGATGTGAAAATATTTTCTCCTATTCTATAGGTTATCCTTTCACATTCTTTTTAGTGCCATTGCTGCACAAAAGTTTTAAATTTTGATGAAGTCCAATTTATTTATTTTTGTCACTTGTGCTTTTGGTGTAATCATGTCTAAGAAATCATTACCTAATCCCAGGGAACAAAGATTTATACTTAGGTTTTCTTCTAAGACTTTTATAGTTTAGCTCTAAAATTAGGTCTTTGATCCATTTTAATTAATTTTGTATAAATTGTGAGGTAGAATTACAATTTCATTCTTTCACATGTGGATATCCAATTGTCCCAGCTCCATTTGTTGAAAAGACTGTTCTTTCCCCATTACATTATCTTGCCACTCTTCTCAAAAATCAATTGCCTATAAATGTAAGAACTTGCTTATGAACTCTCAATTCTGTTCCATTGATGTAAATGTCTGTCCTTAAGCCAGCCCTACACTGACTTGATTACTGTTGCTTTGTACTAGGTTTTGAAATTGAAAAGTGTGAGTCCTCCAACTTTGTTCTTCTTTTTTAAAATTGTTTTGGCTCTTCTGGGTCCCTTGTATTTCCATATGAATTTTTGGTTCAGCTTATCAATTTCAGCTGAAAAGGCAGCTGGGATTTTGATAGGGATTGTGTTGAATCTATTCCCACCTGTTTTTATAAATAAAGTTTTATTGGAACCCTGCCATGCTCGTTTATGTATTGTTTATGACTGCTTTTGTGCTTGAGTACTTGAGTAGAATTGAATAGTTGCAACAGACACCGTGTGGCCTGCAAAGCCTAAAATATTTACTATCTGACTATTTACAGAAGAAAATTTGCCAACCTCTGCTTTAGATGATAGAGTGAACTTATAACTTAAAACACCAGAGGACAGAACTAGGAACCAACCATTCGTTAATTCAATCAGTTATTCAGAAAATATTGAGTGCCTACAACATGTCTGTCTAAAAGACCCTGGGAGATGAACATGGCAGTGAACCGAGACCAACATAGTTCCTGGCCTCCTGAAGCTTCTTGCCAAGAATATAAAACGCCCTAAAGATCAGGCCTCTGCTCACCTCCCTGAGCTCATCTTGCCATACTCTGTGCCCTTCATCACTGTGCTTTAGCCACATTGGCCTTCATTCTGTCTCTTCACAGCTTACCACTTTTGTACTTCTTCCCTCTGCCTAGAATGTCTTCACTTCGGATCTTTGTGTAACTTTACCCTTCTCAGCATTCAGATTTCACCACAAATATCACTTACTCAGAAAAGCTTTCCCTGATCATTATATCTAAAGTATATCCACTTCCCCCACCTCAGCTCCTTCTCTATACTACCACCATGTTTTATTTTCTTCGTAGTACTTATTACCATCTGAACTCATCTTACTGATTCACGTGTTTATTTTTTCTTTTCCCCTACCATTAAGTCCTCTGGTTAATCTAAAAGAGTACTTAACATACATCATAGTTAACAAATTAAATAAAGAGAGCTTGTAGGGATAGACAACACATATAGGCTCAGTAAAAGGAAAACCTTTCTAATGTGAATTATGGTTGTTGACTTATCTCACTACATTTAATAATACATAGATTTTTAGCTGAAACATATAGAAATTGAAATGTGTTTAAAATTGCTCCTTTCCATGAATTCCAGGAGGATTTTTCTTTCCTAACAGTGATAGTTCACATCAGGCTGTGCTGTAAGTCTTGGGTTATCATGGTACAATGGAAAGAACATATTTGGATATGATTTCCAATCCAATACTACACAGCTATAAAAGTGACCACTCTAAGTGCTTTGCAAATTTTTTTTCATTTTCATTTGCCTTGAGATAGTTCTTAATTTCTCTTATAATTTCTTCCTTTACCCACTGGTTGTTTAAGAGTGTGTTATTTAGACTCTATATATTTGTGAATTTTCCGACCTTCTGCCTGTTATTGATTTCTAACTTTATTCCATTATGATCCGAGAAAGTGTTTTGTATAATATCAAAATTTTTAAATTTGTTGAAACATGCTTTGTGACCCAATATGTGATCTATCCTAGAGAATGGTCCATGAGCACTTGAGAAAAATGTGTATCCTGCTCTTGTGGGGTACAGTGTTCTATAAATGTCTGTCAAGTCTAGTTCATTTATTGTACAATTCAACATCTCTGTTTCCTTATTGATCCTCTGTCTAGATGTTCTATCCATTGATGACAGCAGTGTTTTGAAGTCTCCAGCTATTACTGTATAAGTATCTATCTACTTCTCTCTTCAGTGTTTTCAGTGTTTGCCTCATATATTTTGGGGCACTCTGGCTCAATGCATAAATATTTATGATTGTTATGTCTTCTTGATGAATTGTCCCTTTTATTAATATATAGTGTCCTTCTGTGTCTCTTTTGTTTTACATTTGAAGTCTAATTTGTCTGATATTTATATAGCCACTCCCACTTTTTTCTGGTTGTTGTTTGTGTGAAATATCTGTTTCCAGCCTTTTACTTTCAACCTATTTTTGTCCTTGTGTCTAAAGTGAGTTTCTTGTAGACAGCATATAGATGGGTCCTGTTTTTTAATCCATTCTGCCAAGCCATATCTTTTTATTGGGGAGTTTAAGCCATTAACATTTAATGTTATTACTATAAGGATGGTACTTTCTTCTACCATTTTGTCTTTTGGATTTTATATGTCATCTTATTTTTTCTGTCTCTTCTTTTACCCTTCCTGATAGTCTTCATTTCTATACTTTTCTCCAAACCTCTCTCTCCTGTCTTTTCCTGTCCACCTGTAGCACTCCCTTTAGTATTTCTTGTAGCACAGGTCTCTTGTTCACAAACTCTCTCAGTGTCTGTTGTCTGAAAATATTTTAATCTCTCCCTCATTTTTGAAGGACAGTTTTGCCAGATATAGAATTCTTGGTTGGCAGTTTTTCTCTTTCAGGATCTTAAATATACCATACCACTGCCTTCTCACTTCCATGGTTTCTGAGGAGAAATCCATACAAAGTCTTATCGAACGTCCGTTTTATGTGATGGATCTCTTTTTTCTTGCTACTTTCAGAATTCTCTCTTTGTCTTTGATATTGGACAGTCTGATCAGTAAGTGTTTTGGAGTAGGTCCATTGGTATCTATTCTGTTTGGGGTATGCTGCACTTCTTGAATCTGTAATTTTCTGTCTTTCATAAGAGTTGGAAAATTTTCAGTGATTATTTCTTCTATGATTCTTTCTGCCCCTTTTCCTTTCTCTTCTCCTTCTGGGACACCCATAACATGTATATTCATGCACTTCATGTTGTCATTCAGTTCCCTAAAACCCGATGCTCTTATTTTTCCATTCTTTTCCCTATCTGTTCTTTGGTGTGTATGATTTCAGATGTCCTCTCTTCCTGTTCACTGATTTTTTTCTGTCTCTTCAAATCTACTGTTGTATGTCTCCCTTGTGTTTTTCATCTCTTCTATTGTGCCTTTCTTTCCCATAAGTTCTGCCATTTGTTTTTTCAAGCTTACAAATTCTTTATAGTCATCCAGTGTCTTCTTTAATATCCTTCATCTCTTTTGCCGTATTTTCCTTCAGCTTGTTGATTTGATTTAAAAGATTTGTTTGAACATCTTTAGTTAGTTGTTTCAATTCCTGTATATCAGTTGAATTGTTAGTTTGTTCCTTTGGCTGGTCCATATTTTCATGTTTCCTAGTATGGCTTGTTATTTGTAGCTGTCTAGGCATCTTATTTTCTTGATTAGTTTATTCTGGAGCTTGTTTTCACTCTTTTACCTAGGGTTTTCTTGTTGATTGGCTTTGTTCTCTGTTCTTTGGCATTCAGTTCAACTTATTCTAGACCTCTAACATAGCTTCTTAGTTGATAAGAATTTTTCAGCTCTTGTTTTTCTGGATCTTGCCCTGCCTCTATGTAACCTTTTTGTGAGAGGGTCTCCCCAGATATGATCAACCCCAATCAGATTTTACCAGTCCAGACAGGCCCATGTCTCAGGAGAAGAGTGTAATCCATATGAAGTTTCCCTGAGAATGAGACCCCACAGGTTGTCAGACCCTCCTATGAAACCTCTAGACTGTGCTTTTCCTATCCTGTCCAGCTGGTGGTGCTTGTTAGCTCACAGCTCCTCTCTGGTGTAAAGTGGTGCCTTTAATTCTTAGCAGACCCTGTCCATGCCAGGAACATGGCTCACTCAGGCTGGTTTCTGTTATTTAGCCCCTGGGGTCTGAGTTGCTTTGCAAATGTTGACTCATTTCCCACAACAGCTCTATGAGGTTTGTTTGTTTGTTTGTTTCTTACAGATGTAGAACATGAGACGCAGAGAAATTAAAGAACATGCTCAAGGAAAAACCACTTGTACACATGAAATCACATTTGCTGTAATTTATGGACAGTTTAACAGATTTTTCAGGGATAATCATGTGAAGAGCTTAGAACAGGGTTTGGCAGATAGTAAGCTAAGATTTACCTGTTATTATTAGCATTACTACTCCATTTAGTAATTCTTAGACAGACTGAAGTTTGACAAAAGACTGAGCTAGAATAAAGAAGGAACATAAGGAAAGATTTCATGGGGAGATCTGGACATTTAAACCATTCTTCCTTTAAGATAACTATCAAAGCATTAAATGAATGGAGAGTGAGTGAAGAATCTAAAGGGTTTCTGTTTGCCTGCAGGAATTGTTCCATTCTGGTGTTATACTATTACACCTATATAACTTTAAATGTGTATTGTGAAGCTTAAATTAATTGATACATGTGAAAGCTTAGCCTCTACCATGGCACTTAGTAGGTGCTCAATTAATGTTTGTTGGATTGTAATCCAAATTTTGGTTGATCAGATTCAGTTCATGCCATGTTAAGGAGTTGTAGGGAAGTATGAGGTCCTGTATGTCCTACCTTTCCTAGTTGGCATTTCTTGTTGAGGCTTCTCTGAAGAGCTGTAACTCTCTTGCTCTTTGGCATTGACCCTTTAGGTGGAGCCTCGTTATACTAAGGTTTGGGTCTGAAGTCAGTGGAAAAGTTGATCATGTATGTGTATTATGAATCTCACTGAATGGCCATTAATAGAGGGTCCTTATGTGTATTTGTGCAAACTGGGCCACAGATTTGTCTCTAAGCCAGAAAAATATTCTCAGAGATCTTCTACACTTGTTCCTAAAGCAGATGTTCCTATCTTCTTCTGGGGTTTGTTTGGTACCTCTCTCCTACCTCTATAATGGTAGGTCTTGGTCCCATGTTGCCATAAACATGGACCTATGTTTATCCTACTGTTTATTCCCTTCCCCGCCTAGTACATTATACATAATGGGTGTTGAATAAATTCCTAATGAGTTGTCTGTCTGGTCAAGGCTTGAGGTAGCAATTTAATAACTATAGAAATAACACTTTTGAAAAAGTAGGTGAATAGGAAGGAATCCAATTGTTCTAGGTTTGAACTCTTTGTGAGTATCCCAGCCATTGTGGAGGGACCTTTGAGAAGAGGATCTGGAAGGGACACACAGAGGTTGACAAGACAGAACACCTGAGGACTAATCCAGGGATGGGAACCAGCATTTACCTTCTATATCATTTTTACCTTGTGTTTTAGTTTCCATTCTCTGGACCTCAAAAAGATGTGTTCCTTCCATATGCAAATACATTCATTTATCACAGTATCCCAAAAGCCTTAAGTTATTTCAGTAGGAATACTAAGTACAAAGTCTCATCAAAAATCTGTTATAGGTGTGGTCCATCCTGGGACACAATTCCCCTCAATCTGTGGATCTGTGAAACCTAGAGAACAGGCTATCTGCTTCCAATATACAATGGAGTGACAGTCACAGGATAAACATTCCCTTTCCCATAGGGAGAAATTGGAAGGAAAACAGGGGTCACAGGTCCCAAATGATTCCAAAACCCTGCAGAGCATACTCCTTTGGATTTCAATGTCTGAGAGTCATCTGTAGAATGATGTTTTGTCTTCAAGCTTGATGGGGCAGCAGCCCTACCCTTTCCATGTTCCTTGCACAGTGGCCATGCTTCCTTGAATACTGGGGTGAAAGCTCCACCCTCATCAAGCATCAGGGTGTTTGCCAGACTCTAAGCTCCAATCTCTTCAAACACTGGGGTAGTGACCAGGCTTTCCACAATGCCCCAGGCATCTGAGAAAACTGGGGTGATAGCACTCTTCCTGAACAATGGGGCAGAAAGCCCTCCCTCTCCAAGTGTAGGGACACTTACCCTTTCCATATGCATGGGTGGGCTTGTTCTCTTGCCTCAAGATGTCTTCAGTCCAGACCTCAGCTTCCCTGATTCTGCCTTTGAAGTCATTTTTCCTTCAATCTGTCCCTTTTCTGTCCCTTTTAGTCCGGGCTGGCAGTTGTTTTGTTCATACAGATCTTGCAAAAAACTTGTCAATTTCACATGTAATACACAGGGGTCCAACCATCAGACAAAAGAACTTTCCAGAAATCTTTTCTGGATAACTGCATTTCCAATCCTGACTTGCACTGAAATGGCTGACTGGTTCCATGTTTGGCTAAACGCTCACTGAAGTGTATCCTCTTGGGACTCACTTTCCGGCAGCTTAGAATTTTCCAAACCATCAGTTTCTGGTTTCTTTGTGCCTAGGAGTTCCCTTTACTCTCACATTTTACTATAAGCTGCAAGGAAAAACTAGACTGCACTTTCTCCATTTAGTTTGGAAATCTCAGCTAAATATCCAAGCTTGTCACTTTCAAATTCTGCCTTCCCTCCAACATCAGGACTCAGTTTTGCTGAGTTCTCTGCCACTTGAAAATAAGGTCGCCTTTCTTCCAGTTTACAATGACACACTCATCAGTTCTGTCTTAGGCCTTATTGGAAGTACACTTAGCGTCCATATTTTGACCAATAGTCTCTTCAAAGCAATGTAGGCCGTTTCTATCAAGCACCTCACAATTCTTCCAGTCTCTACCCATTATCCATTACAAAGCCATTTCTACATTTTTATATTTGCAATAGCAACACCCCAGTCTTCTGCTACCAAAATTGGTTTTAGTTTCCTAGACTGATGAAAGCAGATACCATAAAATGGGTTGACTTTTAACAATGAGAATTTATTAGCTTACATTTTTGAGGTTGAGAAAAATGTCCCAATCGAGGCATCATCAAGGCAATGCTTTCTTCCCAAAGACCAGCTGCCGGCGACCCTTGGGTCCTCTGAAACGTAGCAAGGAACTTGGCAGCATCTGATGGTCTCTCCCTTCTTGCTTCCGCGGAGTTCTCTCTGTGTATGCATCCTGTTTATAAAAGACTCAAGTAATAGGATTAAGACCCATCATGAATGAGGTGGGTCACACCTTAACTAAATAGCCTCCTCACAGGATCCCACTTATAAAGTGTCTTCACCCACAGGAATGGATTAACTTTGAGAACATGCTTTTCTAGGGTACACACAGTTTCAAACCACCACACTTGGCATATCATCATCATTGGCTCTTCACAGGGATCCTGACAGATTTGCATTGTTGTCATCCCCATTTTCAAATGAAAAATCCATGGCTCTGGGAATCTTAAATGACTGCTCATGCAGCTAGGAAGAGGCCAAGCTGGAGTTGAACCCAGGCAGCACTTTCACATTACAGATCTACCTGCTACTAACCAGCCTTTAAAATCTTCAGTTTCCTATTGTAAAAAAAATAAGTTTTGGCAAAAGGATCTCCAGTCCTTTAGGTCATACCAAGATACACATTCTGGGCTCTTTGCTTCTCTTTTTTTATTCCCTTGATGCAGTGGGTCCCAACTTTTCCCCCTCAGCAAGTATGACTTACTACCTTTCCTTTGCGGACCCCACATTTGATAGATAGTTGTCTACTAAATTTTATTTATCAATAATATCTCCCATTTTAAAACACTTTTCCACACCATGAGTACTCATCAGAGCTCCAAGGCAACGTGAGTTATACACCTGGGGTTACAACACAAAGTTGCCACATTTCTAGTCATATGCAGAAACACATAGCCTTGTTTCTAGCCCAGGCTGTCCAGTCACATGTAAATGTTCTATTCCCACTGTATTTTTAAAATGCATTAACTCACCAATATCAGAACTAACCTAAATGTGCAACACTAAGGAAGAGGTTAATAAATATGGGTTAACCTTTGGAAGAATATTCTATAGCCATTTAAAGTTATGCTTATGAAAAGATCACAATAACAGGTGAAAAGCTAATGTTATGGGTTTGGAGAAGAGGGGGTAAGGCAGGCTACAAAACGACATCGGCCAAGTGAGGACAAGAGATGTGTTTTGCCTGATTCACCTGTGTTCCCTTCAGGCCAGTACCAGTGCTGTCATGTACCGTGCATGTAAGTTGAAGAGAGACACCTTGGAATAAAAAAGATGTGTGACATTGTGGTTAAGAGCCAAACTTGGAATCTGTCAGAAAGGGGTGCACATTTTGGCCCCACTGTCTATTCATTATGGGACCTTAGGTGCATTAACCTTTTGACTTCAGTTTCCTCATCTAAAACATGGGAATAATAACGGTGTTACCATCATGAGGTATTGTAAAGGTTAATTACAAGTACACATAAAGGGCACAGTATTGTTCCTGGTACATGGTAAGACAGTGCTCAGCATATATCTTAGTATATATTAACTACTACTATTGCTGTATTAAGATATTTTCTCCATTTTTTATATAATTTTTCATTAGAGAAGTTGTAAGTTTACAGAAAAATCATGCATGAAATAGAGTTCCCATATAGTATCCCTATTTTTAACACTTTGCATTAATGTGATATCTTTGTTACAATTGATGAAAGGCTATGATTAAAATTGTATTATTAACTGTAGTCCATAGTTTACATTAAGGTACACTGTTTGTGTTGTATAGTTCCATGGTGGTGGTTGTTGATTTTTTAACTTTATTCTAGTAACACATTTACAAACTAAAATTTCCCCTTTTTACCACATTCAAATATATAATTCACTGCTGTTAATTCCATTCACAATGTTGTACTGCCATCACCACCATCCACTACCAAAACTTTTTCATCTCTCCAATCATAAATTCTGTACCAATTAATAATTAACACAACATTCCCTACCCCCACCCTGGCACCTGGTAATTTTTATTCTAGTTTCTGACTCTACAAATTTGCTTATTTTAATTATTTCATATCAGTGAGCTGACATACCACATTTTGTTTATCCATTCATCTGTTGATGGACATTTCAGTTGCTCCCATCTTTGGGCAATTGTGAATAATGCTGCTATGAACATGGGTGTGCAAATATCTATTCAAACCCCTGCTTTCAATTATTTTGGGTAGATACCTAGCAGTGGGATTGCCAGGTCATATGATAATTCTATATTTTACTTTCCGAGGAACCATCAAGCTGTCTTCTACCATGGCTGCACCATTTTACATTCCCACCAACAAAAATAAGTGTCTCTATGTTTACTCATCCTTTTCAACACTTATTTTCTGCTTTTTGTTTTTTTTAATAGTAGCCATTCTAGTGGAGGTGAAATGGTATCTTGTGGTGTTGATTTGCATTTCCCTAATTACTAAGGATGTTGAGCATCTTTTCTTGTGCTTTTTCGCCATTTGTATGTCTTTGGAGAAATGTCTTTTCAAGTCTTTCGCCCATTTCCTAACTGGGCGGTTTGTCTTTTTGTGGTTGAGTTGTAGGATTTCTTTATATATTCTGGATATTAAACCCTTAGTGGATATGTGTTTTCCAAATATTTTCTCCCATTCTGTAGGTTGTCTTTTTACTATCATGTGAAGTCCTTTGACGCCCCAAGTTTTTTTATTGTTGATGAAGTCCCAGTTTTCTATTTTTTCTTTTGTTGCTTGTGCTTTGGGTGTAAAATCCAAGAAACCATCACCTAACACAATGTCCTGAAGATACTTCCCTATGTTTTCTTCTAGGAGTTTTTACTTTTGGTTCTTTTATTTAGGTCTTTGATCCATTTTTTAAAAATTTGGTTTTATTGAGATATATTCACATAGCATACAATCATCCACAGTGTACAATCAGTTGTTCACAGTACCATCATATAGTTGTGCATTCATTCCCACAATCAATTTTTGAAAATTTTCCTTACTAAAAAAAAAAGAAGAAGAAGAAAAATAAAAGTTAAAAAGAACACCTAAAACATTCCATTCCCCCATCCCACCCTATTTTTCATTTAATTTTTGTCCCCATTTTTCTACTCATCTGTCCACACACTGAATAAAGGGAATGTGAGCCACAAGGTTTTCACAGTCACACAGTCACACCATGTAAGCTATATAATTATACAATCGTCTTCAAGAATCAAGGTTACTGGGTTGCAGTTCAACAGTTTCGGGCATTTCCTTCTAGGTATTCCAATATGCTAAAAACTAAAAAGGGATATGTATAAAATGCATAAGAATACCCTCCAGAGTGACCTCTCAACTCCATTTGAAATCTCTCAGCCACTGAAACTTTATTTTGTTTCATTTTGCTTCCACCTTTTGGTCAAGAAGATTTTCTCAATCCTACGATGCCAGGTCTAGTCTCATCCCTGGGAGTCATGTCCCACATAGCGGGGAGGGCAGTGAATTTACCTGCTGAGTAGGCTTAGAGAGAGAGGGGGGCCACATCTGAGCAACAAAGAGGTTCTCTGGGGGAGATTCTTAGACACAATTATAAGTAGGCTTAGCCCCTCATTTGCAGTAACAAGCTTCATAAGGGCAAGCCCCAAGATTGAGGGCTTGGCCTACTAAATTGGTAGTCCTCAATGTTTGTGAGAATATCAGTAATAACCCAGGTGAGGAAGTTTAATATTTCCATATTTTCCCCCAGTTCCTCAGGGAGCCCTGCAAATACATTTTCATTCTCTGCCCAAATTACTTTGGGATGTACTTTGATCCATTTTGAGTTGATTTTTGTATATGTGTGAGATAGGGGTCCACCTTCATTCTTTTGCACATAGAAATTCGGTTTTCCCACCACTGTTTGTTGAAGAGACTATTCTTTCCCAGTTGAGTAGATTTGGCACACTCATCAAGAATCAATTGGCCATGGATGTGAGAGTTTATTTCTGAGCTCTTAATTCAGTTCCTTTGATTATATATCTGTCCTTGTGCCAGTACCATGTGAGTTTGACTGCTGTGGCTTTGTAATTAGTTTTAAGATTGGAAGTGTGAGTCCTCCCACTTTGGTCTTTTTCAAGATGGCTTTGGCTATTCAGGGCCCCTGATTCTTCCACATAAATTTGAAGATTGGCTTTTCCATTTCTGCAAAGAAGGTTGTTGGAATTTTGATTGGGATTGCATTGAATCTGTAAATCACTTTGGGTAGAATTGATATCTTAATGATATTTAGTCTTCCAATCCATGAACACAGAATGTCTTTCTATTTATTTAGGTCTTCTTTGATTTCTTTTAGCAATGTTTTGTAGCTTTCCTTGGGCAAGTCTTTTACATCTTGGTTAGATTTATTCCTAGATATTTGATTATTTTAATCGCTATTATAAATGGATTTTTTTTTCTTGATTTCCTTTTCAGATTGTTCACTACTGATGTACAGAAACACTACTGATTTGGGGGTATTGATCTTGTACCCCACCACTTTGCTGAATTTGTTTATTAGCTCTAGTAACTTTCTTGTGGATTTTCAGGATTTTCTGTCTACAGGATCATGTCATCTGCATATAGGGAAAGTTTTACTTCTTCCTTTCCAATTTGCATGCCTTTTATTTCTTTTTCTTGCCTAATTGCTCTGGCAAGAACTCCCAGTACAATGTTGAAAATGGTGGTGACAGTGGACATCCTTGTGTTGTTCCTGATCTTAGATGGAAAGTTTCAGTCTTTCACCATTGCATATGATTGATGTTAGCTCTGGGTTTTCATAGATACCCTTTATCATGTTGAGAAAGTCTTCTTCTGTTGCTAGTATTCTAAGTGTTTTTGTCAAGAAGGAGGGTTACATTTTGTCAAATGCCTTTTCTCTGTCAATTGCAATGATCATGTCTTTTTTTCCCTTTCATTCTGTTGCTTTGGTGTATTACATTAATTTATTTTCTTATGTTGAACCATCCTTGCCTATCTGGGATAAATCCCACTTGATCATGGTGTGTAATTCTCTTAATGTGCTGTTGGATTCTGTTTGGTAGTATTTTTTTTTTTTTTTTTGAGGATTTTTACATCTGTATTCACAAGGGATGTTGGTCTGTAATTTTCTTTTCTTGTGGTGTCTTTAAATGGCTTTGGTATTAGTGTGATACTGGCCTCAAATAATGAGTTAGGGAGTGTTCTCTCTTCAATTTTTGAAAGAATTTGAACAGGATTGATGTTAATTCTTGGAGTGTTTGGTAAAATTCACTAGTGAAGCCATCTGGACCTGGACTTTTCTTTGTTTCAGGGGTTTTTGATTACTGATTCAATCTGTTAGTTATTGGACTGTTGAGATCTTCTACTTCTTCTTTTTTTTTTTTTTTCCTGAGACATGAGCTTTTATTATTGGGCTTACTTACAGGGTGGGGAAGTCGAGTCACATTGCCCTGAAATCAGGAGCTTCTCTGAATGGATTCAGGAGCTGCTCTGAATGGCAGCGTGTTCAGAGCACAACATAGAAATTGTCCACACTTTGAGGGGCTGAATAAGCTGGTTAGAAGGGCTTGACATTCCAATGGGTATGAGAGCATAAGGCAGGGATCTGGGTGATGCAACATAGGGAGGGATTGATTGTAATCAACAGGGAGGAGGGGAGGATTAGAGATAACAGTCTTCTACTTCTTCTTGAGTCAGTGTAGGTAATTTGTGTGCTTCTAGGGCTTTGTCTATTTCATCTAGGTTATCTAATTTGTTGGTTTACAGTTATTCATAATATCCTCTTATAATCCATTTTATTTCTGAGGGCTTGGTAATAATGTCCTCCCCTTTCATTTCTGATTTTATTTACTTGCATCCTCTCTCTTTTTTTCTTTGTCAGCTTAGCTAAAGGTTTGTTGATTTTATTGATCTTTTCAAAGAACCAGATTTTGGTTTCCTTGATTCTTTCTATTGTGTTTTTATTCTCTATTTCATTTATTGCTGTTCTAATCTTTCCTCTTTCCTTCCTTCTGCTCACTTTGGACTTAGTTTCTTCTTCTTTTTCTAGATCCTCCAGTTGTGAGGTTAGGTCTCTGATTGGAATCTTTATTCTTTTTTTATTATTATTATTGTATGATTCCATTGATATGAAATGTCCACAATAGGCAAATCTATATAGAGAGAAAGTAGATTAGTGGTTGCCTAGGGCTGGGGGAAGTGGTGGTGGGGTGAAATAGAGGGAGTGACTGTTAATGGGTAGGAGGTTTCTTTTTGAGGTGATGAAAATGATCTAAAATTGATCATGGTAATGGTTGCACAACTCTGTAAATATACTAAAAACCATTGAATGTTATACTTTATTGTTAAATTGTAGTATCTCTTTATATATTCTCTATATTAAACCCTTATCTGATATTGGTTTCCAAATATTGTTTCCCTTGTGTAGGCTGCCTTTTTACTTTTCTGACAAAGTCCTTTGTTGTGCAAAATTGTTCAATTTTGAGGAGATCCCATTTAACTATTTCTTCTTTCATTGCTTGTGCTTTGGGTGTAAGGTCTAGGAAACCACTTCCTATCACAAGATCCTTAAGATATTTCCCTACATTTTCTTCTAAATGTTTTATGGTCTCAGCTCTAATGTTTAGGTCTTTCATCCATTTTGAGTTAATTTTTGTATAAGGTGTGAGATAGATAGAGGTCCTCTTTCATTCTTGGATATAGATTATTTCCACTTCTCCAATCACCATTTATTGAAGAGGTTGCTCTGTCCCATTTGAGTCAACTTGACCGCCTTATCAAAGATCAATTTTCTATAGATGAGAGGGTCTATTGCTGAATATTCAATTTGATTGATTCCATTGGTCAATATGTCTATCTTTATGCCAGTACCATGCTGTTTTGACCACTGTAGCTTTGTAAAATGTTTAAAGTCAGGTAGTGTGAGACCTCCCACTTCATTTTTCTTTCTTAAGCTATTTTTAGCTATTCATGGCACCCTGCCCTTCCAAATAAATTTGATTATTGATTTTTCTATTTCTGCAAAGTAAGTTGTTGAGATTTTAATTGGTATTGCATTGAATCTGTAAATCAATTTGGGTAGTATTGACATCTTAACAATATTTAGTCTTCCAATCCGTGAACATGTTATGTCCTTCCAGTTATTTAGGTTTTCCTTGATTTCTGTTAGCAATTTTCTGTAGTTTTCTGTGTAAAGGTCTTTGATGTTCTTGGTTAGATATATACCTAAATATTTGATTCTTTTGCTTCCTATTGTAAATGGGATTTTTTTCTTGATTGCTCATATTGCTCATTACTAGTTGTATTAGTTAGGGGTCTCTAGGGAAACAGAATCAGTGAGAGATATCTATGAATATAAGATTATTAAAGTGACTCACACAACTGTGGGTATGCATGAGTCCAGATTCCGTAGGGCAGTCAGCAAACTGGCAACTCCAATGAAGATGTTCGATGAACTCCTCAGGAAACAAACTGGCAACTTTGATGAACTCCTCAGGAAACGCTTCGCTGGTCAGCTGAAGAAGAAATGAAGGTCCTCTATCTGTCTCACTTAAAAGTCTTCAACTGATTGATTGGATTAAATCCAGCCAACTGCATTCTCTCATTGTGGAAGACATGCCCTTCATTGAGTCATCAGTCACAGCTGCAGCTAATTGACTGATATTTAATAAACCAGCCTGTTGGTTTATTAACCAGCCACAAACATCCTTGCAGCAATGGTTAGGCCAGTGCTTGCTGACCAGACAGCTGGGTACCATCACCTGGCCAAGTCGACACATGAACCTAACCATCACACTAGTGTATAAAAACACCACTGATTTTTGCATTTTGATCTTGTATCCTGCCACTTTGCTCTCCTCCTTTATTAGCCCTAGTAGCTTAGCTGTAGATTTTTCTGGATATTCCACATATAGGATCATGTTGTCTGCAAACAGTGAAAATTTTACTTCTTCCTTTCCAATTTGGATCCTTTTATTTCTTTTTCTTGCCTAATTCCTCTAGCTAGAACTTCCAGCACAATGTTGAATAACAATGGTGACGGTGGGCTTCCTTGTCTTGTTCCTGATCTTAGAGGGAAAGCTTTCAGTCTTTCCCCATTGAGTATGATGTTAGCTGTGGGTTTTTCACATATTCCCTTTATTGTGTTGAGGAAATTGCCTTCTACTCCTATCCTTTGAAGTGTTTTCATCAAGAAAGGATGTTGAATTTTGTCAAATGCCTTTTCTGCATCAATCGAGATGATCATTTCCCCTTCGATGTATTGATGTGGTGTATTACATTAATTGATTTTCTTTTGTTGAACCATCCTTGCATACCTGGAATAAAACTCACTTGGTTGTAGTGTATAATTCTTTTAATGTTGCTGGATTCAACTTGCAAGTATTTTGTTGAGGATTTTTGCATCTATATTCGTAAGGGATATTTGTCTGTAATTGTCTTTTCTTGTAGTATCTTTGTCTGGCTTCATTATTAAGGTGATATTGGCTTCATAGAATGAGTTAGGTAGCTTTTCCTCCTCTTCAGTTTTTTAAAGAGTTTGAACAGGATTGGTACTAATTTTTTCTTGAATGCTTGGTAATTCACATGTGAAGCCATCTGGTCCTGGACTTTTCTTTTTGGGGAGTTTTTTGATGACTGATTCAATTTCTTTACTTGTGATTGGTTTGTTAAGGTCTTCTATTTCTTCTCAAGTCAAAGTTGGTTGTTCATGCTTTTCTAGGAAGATGTCCATTTCATCTAAGTTGTCTAATTTCTTAGCATATAGTTGATGAGAGTATCCTCTCATTATCTCCTTTCTTTCTGCAAGGTCAGTAGTTATGTCCCCCTCCCATTTTTTACTTTATTTATTTGGCATCCTCTTTTTTTTTTTTTTTTTTTTTCTTTGTCAGCCTAGCTAAGAGTCCATCAATTTTATTGATTTTCTCAAAGAACCAACTTCTGGTTTTGTTTATTCTCTATTGTTTTCATGTTCTCAATTTCATTTATTTCTGCTCTAATCTTTGTTATTTCTTTCCTTCTGTTTGCTTTGGGATTAGTTTGCTGTTCTTTCTTTTGTTCCTTCAGGTGAACAATTAATTCCTCAATTTTTGCTCTTTCTTCTTTTTTAATATAGGCATTTAGGGCAATAAATTTCCCTCTCAGCACTGACTTTGCTGCATCCCGTAAGTTTTGATATGTTGTGTTCTCATTTTCATTTGCCTTGAGATATTTACTGATTTCTCTTGTAATTTCTTCCTTGACCCACTGGTTGTTTAAGAGTGCATTGTTTAGCCGCTTATGTATTTGTGAATTTTCCAGCCTTCTGCTTGTTACTGATTTCCAACTTCATTCCATTATGATCTGAGAAAGTGCTTTGTATAATTTTGATCTTTTTAAATTTATTGAGACTTGTTTTGTGACTCAACACATGGTCTATCTTTGAGAACGATCCATGAGTACTTGAGAAAAATTTGTATCCTGCTGCTGTGGGGTACAGTGTTCTGTAAATGTCTCTTAAGTCTAGTCATTTATTAGAGTATTCAAAATTCCTGTTCCCTTATTGATCCTCTATCTAGATGTTCTGTCCATTTATGAGAGTGGTGTAGTGAAGTCTCCAGCTATTATTGTAGAGGTGTCTACTTCCCCTTCAGTGTTGTCAGTGTTTGCCTCATGTGTTTTGGGGCACTCTGGCTCAGTGCATAGATATTTGTGACTGTTATGTCTTCTTGATGAATTGTCCCTTTTATTAATATGTATAGTGTCTTTCTTTGTCTCTTTTAATTGTTTTACACTTGGAGTCTAGTTTGTCTGATATTAGTATAGCTACTCCCACCCTTTTCTGGTTGTTGTGTGCATGAAATGTCTTTCTCCAACCTCTCACTTCCAATCTATTTTTGTCCTTGGGTCTAAAATGAGTCTCTTGTAGACAGCATATAGATGGCTCTTTTTTTTTTTTTTTATCCTTTCTGCCAATCTGTATCTTCTTATTGGGGAGTTATCAAAGGTAAAGGCAGTACTTTCTTCAACCATTTTGTCTTTTGGATGTTATATGTCATGGCTTATTTTTTGCTGTTTTTACCCTATTAGTTACCCCTATTGATATTCTTCATTTCTACACTCTTCTCCAAACCTCTTTTGCCTGTCTATTCCTGTCTGCCCATAGTGCTCCCTTTAGTATTTCTTGTAGAGCAGGTCTCTTGTTCACAAACTCTCTCAGTGTCTGTTTATCTGTAAATATTTTAAAGTCTTCTTCATTTTTGAAGGACAGTTTTGCCAGGTATAGAATTCTTGGTTGGCAGTTTTTTCTCTTTCAGTATCTTAAATATATCATACCACAGCCTTTTTACCTCCATGGTTTCTGCTGAGAGATCCGCACTTTGTCTTATCAAGATTCCCTTGTATTTGATGGATCACTTTTCTCTTGCTTTCAGAATTCTCTTTTTTCTTTGACATTTGACAATCTGATTATTAAATGTCTTGGAGTAGGTCTATTTGGATCTATTCTGTTTGTGCTTCTTGAATCTGCTGTGCTTCTCGAATCTGTAATTGTATATATTTCATAAGAGATGGGAAATTTTCAGTCATTATTTCCTCAGTGATTATTCTGTCTGCCCCCTTTCCCTTCTCTTCTTCTGGGACACCCATAATATGTATATTCATGTGCTTCATGTTGTTATTCAGTTCCCTGAGACCCTGCTCATATTTTTCCATTCTTTTCCTTATCCGTTCTTTTGTGTATTGGAGTCAGATGTCCTGTCTTCTTGTTCACTGATCCTTTCTTCTGCCTCTTCAAATCTACTGTTGTATGTCTCCATTATGTTTTTCATCTCTTCTATTGTGTCTTTCATTCCAGTAAGTTGTGCCATTTGTTTTTTCAAACTTACAAATTCTTCTTTATGGTCACCCACTGTCTTCTTTAATATCCTTCATCTCTTTTACCACATTTTCCTTCAACTCATTGGTTTTATTTGGAAGATTTGTTTGAACATCTTTAGTTAGTTGTTTCAACTCCTGTATCTCAGTTGAAGTGTTAGTTTATTACTTCAGCTGGTCCATGTCTTCATGTTTCCTAGTGTGACTCATGATTTTTTGCAGTCTAGGCATCTGATTTTCTTGATTACTTTATTCTGGAAGTTGTTTTCTCTCTCTTGCCTAAGGTTTTCTTGTTGGTTGGCCTTGATCTCTATCTCTTCTTTGTCTCTCTCAACTGGCCAGTTGTCAGATTAGCACTGCCCCTCAGTCTTCCCCCAAAACCAGGCACCCACAGCAGCCTGCCTCTGGGGGGTAGGCACTGAGCACCACAGCAAGGTCTCTGTGTATGCGTAAAACAAGTCTGATGGCTCCAAGTGGTGCTTCATTTTTTGCCAGCCAGCAACCCCTATCATTGTAGCTAAGGGGCTTTTTTAGAGCAGTTCTTTAACCGTTGGGTCGTCCATATTTCTTAGCTTAAACAGAGCCAGGGTCCCATGCAAGGGGTATAGACCAGCTCCAGTGGGCCTGGGATAAGGTCTGGAGAGGTTCTAAGAAGTCCTGCAGTTCCCTTGCATTTTCCGGTGTTCTCAGTAGATGGCATTGTTCACTGACTTAATCATCCTCAGAAGGTGTTTACCTTCTGGATCCAAGGCTATGTATGACTGGGTGGGGCTGAATTATCTCTTGTTGCCGTGGCCAAGTCTGGCTGGGTGGGGTGAATTATCTCTTGGAGCCTGGGCTGAGTTTGGCTGGGCAAGGCTGAATTATATTCTGGTGTTCCCATCTTCCCTGGTGAGGCTGAAGCTGTGGAGTTCTTGTGCCCTCACTTTGCTGGGCAAAATCTGACTCAGTGTGAGGCTGTGTCCCCCCACTTACTTGTAGCAGAGGCAAAGTTTTCAGCCATCCCCCAGGCAAGGATGGGGCAACCAGCTACTGTTTCCCTCAAGGGTGGTGGAATGGCTGTCAGACTCAAGGCTGAAAACAGTCTCTGCCCACTTTTTCTCAGACTCTTCATCCCTCACTGATCTGGACCTTGAAATGTCCTCCCCTATCCCCCGGGTCTCCAAACAGTGGGGATCTGTCTTACTGCTATGTGAGATTTTATAGTCTGTGACACCAGTGGGAGGTGAGAGGAATCCTGTGTTTCTGTGCTCCTTCCATGCTGCATGAGACTGAGTGAGGGGGAGAGGAGAGGATCAGCTGGTCCAGAGCAGAGTTTTCCTACCTGTTTTTGATGACTGATTCAATCTCTTTACTTATGATTCTTTGTTGAGATCTTCTATTTTTTCTGGAGTTAGTGTGGGCTGTTCATGTGTTTCTAGAAAATTGTCCCTTTCATATAAGTTGTCTAGCTTGTTGGCACACAGTTTTCATAGTACCCTCTTATGATCTTCTTTATTTCCGTGGGGTCTGTAGTACTGTCCCCACTCTCATTTCTGAATTTATTTACTTGCACCTCTTTCTCCCCTTGTCATTGTAGCTAAGGGGCTTTGTCAATTTTGTTGTTCTTCTCAAAGAACCAACTTTTGGTTTTGTTGATTCTCTCTATTGTTTTTTGTTGTTGTTGTTCTCAATTTCATTTATTTCTGCTCTAATCTTTTTTCTTTCTTTCTTACTGTTTGCTTTGGGATTAATTTGCTATTCTTTGTCTAGTTCCTCCAGGTATGAGGTTAGATGTTTGATTTTAGCTCTTTTTTCCTTTTTAATGTAGGCATTTAGGGCTCTAAGTTTCCCTCTCAACATTTCCTTTGCTGCATCCCATAAGTTTTGATATATTGCGTTCTTGTTTTCATTCACCCCGAGATATTTACTCTTGCAATTTCTTCCTTGACCCACTGATTGTTTAAGAGTGCGTTGTTTAACCTCCATAAATTTGTGTATTTTCCAGTCTTCTGCCTGTTGTTGACTTCCAGCTTCATTCCCTTATGGTCAAAGAAAGTGCTTTGTATAATTTCAATCTTTCTACATTTATTAAGATCTGTTTTGTGACCCAATATGTAGTCTGTCCTGGAGAATGATCTATCAGCACTTGAGAAGAATGTATATCCTGTTGTCTTGGGGTGCACTGTTCTGAATATGTCTGTTAGGTTTAGTTCATTTATTAAATTATTCAAATTCTCTATTTCTTTATTGATCCTCTGTCTAAATGTTCTGTCTCTTGATGGGAGTGTGTATTGAAGTTTCCAACTGTTATTATAGATAAATCTATTTCTCCTTTCAGTTTTGCTAGTGTTTGCCTCATGTATTTTGGGGCACCCAGGTGAGGTGCACATATACTGATCATTGTTATTTTTTCTTGGTTGATTGCCCCTTTTATTAATATATAATGTCCTTCTTTGTCTCTTATAACAGCTTTGCATGTAAAGTCTATTTTGTCTGATGTTAGTATAACTATCCTAGTTTTATATATACACTGTATGGAATATCTTTTTCTAACCTTTCACTTTCAACCTATTTGTATCCTTTGGTCTGAGGTGAGTCTCTTTTAGATGACATATAGATGGCTTATTTTTTAAAATACATTCTAACATTCTGTGTCTTGATTGGGGAGTGTTCCAGTTTGCTAAAGCTGCCTGAATGCAAAATACCAGAAATGGATTGGCTTTTACAATGGGAGTTTATTAGGTTACAAATTTACAGTTCTAAGGCCATACTAAGGCATCAACAGAAAGATACCTTCATTGAAGAAAGGCCAGTGGTGTCCGGAACACCTGTGTCAGCTGGGAAGTCATGTGGCTGGCATCTGCTTTTCCTTTGCTCCCAGATTGCATTGCTGTCTCCAAAATGTCTCTGGGCTTCTGTCTTAGCTTCAAAATGTCTCTGCCTTTTATCCTCTCATTGAGGATGCCAGTAAACTAATTAACACCCACCTTGATGGGTGGGGTCACATCTCCATGGAAATAATCCAGTCAAAAGATTCCACCCACAATGTCTGCCCGCACAAGAATGGATTAAAAGAACATAGTCTTTTTAGGGGGTACATAAAAGATTCAAACCAGCATGGGGAGTTTAATCCATTAACATTCAATGTTATTACTCTAAAGGCAGTATTTACTTCAACATTTTATCCTTTGGTTTTTATATGTCATATCTTATTTTTGTCTCTCTTTTTACCCATTTAGTTACACTTACTGATAACCTTCATTTCTGCACTATCTCCAAGCCTCTCTTGTTATTTCCTTTCAGCCTGCAGGACTCCTTTATTATTTCTTGTAGGGCGGGTCTCTTATTAACAAACCCTCTCAGCTTCTCTTTATCTATGAATATCTTAAACTTTGTCATAGAGGATGCCAGTAAACTGGGCAGAGTCATGTCTCCATGGAAATAATCTATTCAAAAGGCCCCACACACAATAGGTCTGCCCCCTCAAAATTGCATTAAAGAACTTGGCTTTTTATAGGATGTGATACATAACAGATTCAAACCAGCACAGACAGATAATTCTTGGCTGGCAATTTTTCTCTTTCAGATCTTGAATATATCATAACACTGCATTCTTGCCTCCATGGTTTCTGATGAGAAATTGGCACTTAGTCTTATCGGGTATCCCTTGTATGTTATGAGTCACTCTTCTCTTGCTGCTTTCAGAATTCTCTCTTTATCTTTGGCCTTTGGCATTCTGATTAGTATGTGTCTTGGAGTAGGTCTATTGGGATTTATTTGGTTTGTGCTTCTTGGACCTGGATATCAGTGCCTTTCATAAGATTTGTGAAGTTCTGGCCATTTTTTCCTCAGATATTCCTTCTGCCCCTTTTCCCTTCTCTTCTCCTCTGGGACACCCATGATGTGAATATTCACGCACTTCCTTTTGTCAGTTAGTTCCCAGAGACCCTGCTCAATTTTCCCCATTGTTTTCTCTGTCCTTTTGTCTGTTTGAATTCTGATGCTCTCTCTTCTAGCTCAGTGATCCTTTCTTCTGCCTGTTAAAATTTGCTCTTGTGTGCTTCTAGTGTATTTTAAATTTCTTCTGTTGTGCTTTTAATTCCCATAAGATATGTTATTTTTCTTTTGCATGCTGGTCAAATTCTTCTTTACGCTCACCCATTATCTTCTTAATATCCTTTATTTCTTTAGTCATCCCGTTGAATTTGTTTAGGAAATTTGTTTGAACAACATTGATTAGTTTTTCAAGATTCTGTTTCTCCTTTGACTTTCTGGTTTGCTCCTTTTACTGGGCCATATCTTCCTTTTTCTTCTTATGGCTTATTTTTTGCTGTGTCTGGGCATCGGCTTATCTTGGTGAATTTACTTTGAAGGTTGGATATTCTCTCTTGTTGAAGCTTTCTTTGTTGATTGGATTTGTGTTAATGCTTTTCTCTGACACTTGGTTTGTCAGTATTACCCAACCAGGGCTGGGCCAGGGACCCATGAAGGGGGCAAACACTAGCTCCACAGGCCTGGAAGGTCAGGTAAAGGTGCACTTTACTCACCTGCCAGCAGATGGCACTCTTTGGCAGCCTATTACCCTCAACCTTCAGAAGGCCAAGAAGCTCCCTGCCAACTTGGGACAGTGGTGTACCTGTGCTGCGCCAGGTGGGTTTAAACCACCAGTTGTCTCAGCCGTTCAAATTCACTGTCCAAAAGTTGGCACAGTGCTAGATCATGTCCCACACTGTTATGGGGAGAGTGAACCTCCACTGCCCTTTCAATCTGGAGCTGCCTGCCCACCAAAGCCTGGAGTACTCTGCCCCGAGAATGGGGGATTGGCATCTGGAGCTGGGTCTGAGGGGGTAGGTTACTCATGTTCTTTCACCACATCTTTTCCATTGCTTTGTCCTGTACTTTTCTGGGTGTTGCAGAGCACTTACCCTGATCTCCAGAGCCCCAGATCTGTTGTTGCAGACAGTTTCTTCCTGACCCTTAGTTGTTTTTCTGGGAGAGAAGTGAACCAGCCTCTCCCTAATCAGCCATCTTGGATCTTCCTTAGCATAATATTTTTGAGTTTTGACCATGTTGTTGCATGTGTCTATAGTCTATTCCTTTCAATTGCTGTGTAGGAGTCTATCATATACCACAGCTTGTATATCCATTCTCCTGTTGATGGCCATTTGGATTAATATTGACTTTAAAATAAAGCAGCTATGAATATAGCTTATATTTTTATACCAGTCTTTGTATGAGCAAATGTTTTCATTTCTCTTGACTAAATACCTAGGATTGAAATTGCTGGATCATAGGGTGGATATAAACTTAACTTTATTAGAAACTGCCAAGGTAGTCCAGTGCAGCCAAAGAAATACTTTGAAGTCATACTGACCTGAGTTCTCATGTGGACTCTGGTCTTTACCATATGTGTGACCTTGAGTAAGTTATTTAAAATCTCTGAGCCTTGGTCTTACCTGTAAAAAGTGAGTGATAATGAGACCATGTATATAAATTCTAGTATTCTACCTAGTGTAACATACCAAGATGGGATGGTGATACAGGCTGTCAGAGTTGCATTGTCTGTAAGGATTTTATAAGCAGTAACAAAACAAACTAAAAGTCTATTTGCTTTTTGTTAATATCATGCACCTACAATTCTAACAGTGTTGATGATAAAAATATTTCTCCCTACCTCCTCCTCCTCTCATATAATATATAATTAATTAAGTTAAGTAGGGAACCAAAGGTTAAGTTATAATTTGGAACTTAAGTGAGGTTTGAAGTTTCTTCTGGAGGTTCTTTCCCTGTGCACTTCCTGTTTCTTCCAGTTCCCTGTTTTACAAAGCTCACTCTTAAGTAGAAATGTTTCCAGGGCTCCAAGGAGGCACACAGAAATGTATTCCTCTCTAGGAGCCACTTCTACCGTCCTTCCTCTCGATTCCATAAAAGCTTGCGCTTTTCTCTCCTTTTTTTTACCCACTTTTTAACTGTGATATGTCATGAGGACATTTTTTTCCATTGTATTCATCAACATAATTATAGATCATGTACCTTTTCCCAAACCAGCCTCATTTATCAAAGCCAAAATAACTCCTCTTAAACGCTCCGTTCCTTATAAAGTAAGTTCTGAAACATGCATTCTAACTTGTAAAGCCCTTTATTACTATTCTTTGTCAATAATTACTTTGTGTATATTTTTGTAGAACCTGGTCTGAGCTTTCTTTCTATACTCTCTCCAATTTACGGGCTCTTCTAGTTTGCTAATGCTGCTGGAATGCAAAACACCAGAAATGGATTGGCTTTTATAAAAGGGGGTTTAACTGGCTACACAGTTACAGTCTTAAGGCCATAAAGTGTCCAAGGTAACACATCAACAATTGGGTACCTTCACTGGAGGATGGCCAATGGTGTCTAGAAAACCTCTGTCAGCTGGAAAGGCACATGGCTGGCATGTGCTGCAGAGTTCTGGTTTCAAAATGGCTTTCTCCCAGAACATTCCTCTCTAGGCTTCAGCTTCTCTCCCAAATGTCACTCTCAGTTGCTTTTGGGGCATCTGTCCTCTCTTAGCTTCTCTGGAGCAAAAGTCTGCTTTCAAAGGCCATCTCCAAAATGTCTCTGTAAACTGAAGTTCCTCTCTCAGCTCCTGTGCACTCTCCAAAATGTCCCTCTTGGCTGTGGCAAGCTTGCTTCTTCTGTCTGAGCTTATATAGTGCTCCAGTAAACTAATCAAGGCCCTTGCTGAATGGGTGGGGCCACACCTCCATGGAAATTATCCAATGAAAGATCTCACCCACAGTTGAGTGATCAGATCTCCACAGAAACATCCAATCAAAAGTCTCTGACCCAATCAACACCAATACGTTTCCTGCCCACACAAGACTGCATCAAAGATAATGGCATTTAGGGGGACATAATACATTCAAACTGGCACAGCTGCCTCTTGGCTATTTTTCACCATGTAAAAATGAATCATAAATATAATATTTATCCACTGTGATCCTTGTCTTCTGTACTTTGGATGGGGGTTTCTGATTTGAGAACAAATACCATAGACAAATACAGTCATTCAGGAAGCATTAATGCAATTCTCAGATAGTACTTAAGAGCCTGAACTCTTGAGTTAAAATCCTGCTTCCTGTCACTAGTAACTGGGCCACCTTAGACAGGTTACCTTACCTCTCTGAGCATTGTTTTTTTGAATCTGTAAAATGAATAATGATAACTATCTCTTAAATGAGATGATGGATGTACGGTGCTTTATTAGTTTCCTATTGTTGGCATTACAAATTACTAATTTAGTGGCTTAAAAATGACACAAATTTATCACCTTACAGTTCTGTAGATCAGAAGTCTAGCACACATCTCACCAGACTAAATTTAAGGTGTTGGAATGGCTCTGTTACTTCTGGAGGCCATTGGGGAAAAATCCATTTTCTCGCCATTTCCACCTTCTAGAGGCTGCCCACATTGTTTGGCTTGTGACCTCTCCATCTTCAAAGCCAACAACAGTAGTCAGTCCCTTTCACACCTCCACCTTTCTGGTACTCTGCACCAGAAAAGGTACTCCAATTTCAAGGACTCATATGATTAGATTGGGCCCACTGGATAATCCAGAATAATCTCCCCATCTCAAGGTCTGTAATCTTAATCACAGCTGCAAAGTCCCTTTTGCCACCTAAAGTAACATATTCACAGGTTCTGAAGATTAGGGGGTGGATGTCTTTGGGGACCATTTTTCTACCTACCATAAGGGCTTAGCACTGGGCCTAGCCCTTCGTAAGCCCCCAGCAAGTGGCAGTCATTCAAGGCCCTCCGTGCTCTGGGTATGAAAAGCTGAGATGAGACCACCACTACCCTCCCCCAACCCCACTCCCAGCACAAGAAGTTTACACCCTGGTGAAAAAATGAGACGGCCAAGAACAGAAATGATTCTGACCTAGGAGCAGTGACTGGAGTTATGTGGGGGGTTTCTACCAAATGTCATGGAAAAGTGAGGGGCCTGGTGGAGTCTGAACAAAGGGAATGTGTCAGTAGTTTATAAGTGGAGAACCTGGGAAGAAATGAGTTGCAACCCAGATGAGAATCTTTACAGGACAAAAGGGTAAGAGGAAAAGAGAAGGCAGAGGAAAAGCCTTTTCTAACTAGATGGTCTGGGAGATAAGGTTTGTTCACATCTGTCAATTACTCCCACTAGTCCTGCTCATTCAGGCAACAGATAACATGCCACACCCTGTACCTGATCTTAGGAATATGATGGACATGATGCACAAGCCTGCTTTCTTAGCACTCAGTCTGGTGGAAGAAAGCAACCACATTGACAGAGAGCCTTAATACAGTGTGTTGGAGGAACCCACAAAAATGGTGAGCCTCCCTCCCAAACACACAGGATAGTGAAGGCATCTTGAAGGCAGTGCCCATAAACTGAGGCCTGAAGTATGAGTTGGAGTTTATCAATTAGGATGCTTTGGCCTGCAAGTAACAGTCCAGCTCAAATTGCCTTAAAAAGTAATCAACTGATTGGCTCTCTTAACTAGAAGTGCAGGAAGAAGGTGGGCCTCATGGTTGGTTACTGTGGTCATTCTGGCTCCATTTTGCTGTGATCCCCTCAGATGAGCTCTCCTTTGTGGGTTGGTTTCACCCACAGGCAAACTGTGTGCAGCAGTCCCAGCTGTCACATCAGTGCACCCAGCATCCGGAGGAAGAAAAGCATCTCTTCCATAGACTTTCTCCTAAGAATGAGAAAACTCCTTTCCCAGAAGCTCCCACCATCTGTCCCCATTACATCTTGTTAGGGTCACAGGGTCATTTCTGAACCAATTCCTCTGGCCATCGGAATACTACATCCTGTTTGGCTTGGGCCTAAGTTCCTGAACCTATCACTGTGGCAAGGACAATGGGTTTTACCCTTCCTGAAACACATGATCTGCTTTGGGACAGGGAGATAATGAAATGAAAATCAAAGTGCTTTTGAATGGAGAGGGAACAGAACAGTTTGTAGAAATGCCTAGGGACCTACTCTCTCCTACCAGGTAAGATTCCTTTCTGCCCCTCCATACCTTCTGCTTATTCATGGAGTCTAGTTCCTCAGGAACTTTAGCTTTGCCATGAGCTTTCATGATTTCTCTCTGCTTGGATTCATCTTCAGTGTCTGCTGTTAACTGGTTCAGTCTCTCCAAGTTTCTCAATTCAAATTCTCAAGATCAAGACCCTGCCCAATTTATCTTACCATACTAGGCCCTACCTACTTGAGTAAGCGCCAAAAGATCAGGGACTTTGTTTTATGTACTGCTGTATGCCCAGCATCTGAACAGTATCAGGCATACAGTCGGTGCTCAATAAATGTATGGTGAATGAAGGAACGATCAGCCATAATTGGCTGTCCTTGGGTCAGATGCTCCCCTGGACAAAATTACCTGTGGCTGAGGAGATGTCCCTTGAAGGGACTGTTAACATGTCTTTTCTAGTGGTAGGAGCAGATATTTGTTTGGATCTCACTTCCACTACTTAATTCTGTCTGAGCTTCAGTTTACTTTTCTGCAAAATGGGGTCAATGAAACCTATCTTTTATGGCTCTTGTGCTCAGTATGAAGTGAAATCAACGAATGTGAAAGTACTTTGTCTATTGTCAGCTGCCAAGCAATTTAATTCAATTCCAGTCACCCACATGCACTTGGGAAGCAGTGAAGGTGCAAGAGCATCTACCTGTTGTTCAGTCCCACTTCTCAGTTTTGAGTTCCCAGAAGAATCTCTAACCAGCTCTCTTCTTGTCCTTTTCCATTTGTTCCTCCAGGGTCACTCAGGATGCGTGAACTGCCTGGAATGGAATGAGAAAGGAGAGTGAGTATGAGCAGGAGCACCAGGAGGGTGTTAGTGAAAAAAGTCAGCAAGCTGGAAGAGGGAGGTTCTCGTTCCTCTTTGTAGATCTAAAGTAGAGAGTGGACCCAAGTGAAAAGAGACCCCTGCTCTCTGTTATGCTCCTAAGTTTAGTCCATAATTATCAGCATACACAGTTAAGCAATTAATTCCGAAAATAGAGGGTAGACCATCTAAACACTGCTTTTTTGACAAACCAGTGTGTTTAAGGAATGTTAGTAAATTCTCAGGAGAAAATAGAAGAGAATCAACTAATGTTTACCAGATAACCTTAAATTCTATGTTATCTGCTGTCCTTCAAGTTCTGTGCAGCCTAACTCCTTATCAACTGGGAACATGGGATTGGGGAACAGGGCCCGGGCACTTGAGGAGAAGTCAGAACCCCTCACGTTGCTTGCAGCTTGCTGGCCTCCGGTTCTGACGACCAGCACACGATTGTGTGGGACCCGCTGCACCACAAGAAGCTGCTCTCCATGCACACAGGACATACTGCAAATATTTTCTCTGTCAAGGTGAGCAGGATAAGCCACTGAGCAAGTGGAAGGGGTGACTGGGCTGTGGGCCCAGTTGTGTTGGCATATGTGCGTCCTGTATACCCCTTGTGGTCCCAGGCACCCTTGGGATCTGAGCATCTTTTCCATGGTATGCGTGTCCTCTCTTGGAGCCAAGAGGACAACTCTAGATGTATTTATATTTATGTGGGTGATGGTGGTAAGGTGTATGGTTTTGAGCATGACTTTGATAGCAGGCCGAACCTGGATTTGACTCCCTTATCTTCCTCTTGGAAGCTGTGTGAACTTAACCTCTCTGAGCCTTTACTCATCTGTGAAAAGGAAGTAGCAATCCTCAGGGTCATAAAGCAGTTCAATGAGATAATTGATAAAAGCACCTGGAACAGATAATTGATTCAGCTGTTCTGCCTTTCCGTAGGAAATGATTGTGCTGATTTTGTTGGTGGGTGGAGTTGAATTGAGGAGAGATGGGGAGGGGTCTCGACAAATGTCTTCAGACCTTTGAAGCCCTGTTAGGTGGAAGTGATATGAAATTTGCCCTTTACGGTCCCAGAGAACAGACTCAGGATTAGCAGTGGCTAGAAGTTCACAGAAACAAGTATGAGCCTGATGGAAGAAAGAATTGTCTAACACTTAGAGCTATTTTAAAAGGTGGAATGGGCCCTCTGGGGATGTAGTAAATGCCCTAGCACTGGTATTCCACTTGGTGGGGAACTTTATCTACCAGGTTTACAGTTGAAAGAAATGATGTTTATTTAAGGATCTTTCCAGCTCTGAGATTAGATAACGGATGTATGTATGAGAGTGAAGATGTCCTTTGGAAAGCCTCATGAATGTAAGACTTATTTTCCTAATTAATATTAAGAGGAATTTTAAGATACCTGAACAAGAAGGCAGATTAGAGAGCTCAAACATACTAGTGTCCTTAAACCTTGCCTGTTTCCCTAGCTCTGAGTCTCATCTCCTGTTCCAGAGATCAATCCTAGATGAATTTCTGGGGTTGCAGCTTATCTTAAGACAAACTGTGCCTTTTTAGGGACAGAACAATGATGCTTCACCTATTGCATAGCCAACAGAGACTCCCCTGTATCCCAGAAAGGTTTTAAGTCCAGTATTGAGTCTATGCAGTCAGATCTGGGGAAGGGATATCAGCCATCTGCTTGGCATAATAGCACAAAACATGGAGTTCAGAGACTAGAACTTGACAATGGTCTTGAAACTCCTAATGGTAAGACCTTGGGCAAATCACTTATGTTCATAGACCCTCAACCTCCTCTTCTGCTTAACAAAAACAAAAAAGAAAAAGGATTCTTTGCTCTCCAGGTAACTATACTACCAATGTTTAGCCCACGAGCTCCCCCTGGTGGCAACTACGGGGTATGGTGAGTATGGCAGCAGCCACAAGGCCCTTGGAAGTGACTCACCTGTTTCTGCCCTGGATGGAGAATATGCTGTCTCAAGACAGAATTAAAAACTACTGATTGTCCCTTAAAATGATTAAATTCTCTTTCCCATCTAGCTATTAGAGAAGCATATGTGGGAAAGTGAATTGTTGCCTTGCAGAAACATTAAAAGTTAAGTGGGATTTTAGCTGTTTAAATGGAGAGTAATGCCCATTACCACCACCATTCAGTCTTGTGGGTTATAAGGAACTCTTCAATTAGAAAAAGAAATTCAATCTCTAGTGGGAAAGAACTCAGCTAGCACCAAACCCAAATGGTTTTCTTCCTCAAAGCTAGGCAATAGAACTGCATACTTTTTTTTCCCATTATTCAGAGCCATTTTGACGGCTATTTTATTTCCACCATATGTCATCTGGAGTATTTTGTTCTCACCTTCATCAGCATAGTGAGATTCTCATTCTTTACGATAGCCATATAGAGATGTTACCTTTTGCCAGATTGTTCTTCAGAAAGATTTGAACCCATTTAAAACCCATACTCCCTTAAAACACTGAAAGTTCTTTTAATTTTAGGACTGATTTATTACTTAGTTCTTGGGTTATTAAAAAGTCATCGCAAAGCCATAGGGCATATGGTAGTCAGACAGCCTTGGGTTTGAACACAGTCTGGTTGAATGTCAGCACAGCACCTCAGTTTTAACGGGGTTATTTTAAGTATCAATAAGACGAAGTACCTGCTTTGGTGTTGAGCACATGGTGAATGCTTAATAAATGTTAACAGCTGTGACTGTCATCCGCTCACTCTTACCTGGGAAGGAATCAGAGAAAAAGCGTTCTCCAGGTAGTCCTACTTGGCATATGTCAAGATCACTCTGGCAAAGGAAAACCGTGTGTCCTGCTTTTGACCTTTAGGCCCATAAGCTGCTGCTTAGGGCCCAGAGGATTTTTGGTGGAGTATCTTGGATGGGCTCATGTTCTTATCTGACATGAAGAGGAAAAGAGGGAGCTGATGACACCCAGGCTACTCATGGCCAACCCTGCCCTCACCACCTGATGAGCCTTTCTCCAATCTCTCCTGAGCAGTTCCTGCCTCACGCTGGGGACCGCATCTTAATCACGGGTGCCGCTGACTCCAAGGTGCATGTCCATGACCTGACAGTAAAGGAAACAATCCATATGTTTGGAGACCACACAAACCGGGTGAAACGCATCGCTACGGCACCCATGTGGCCCAACACGTTCTGGAGTGCAGCTGAGGATGGGCTTATCCGGTAAGGGCCTGGTAGCACCCAAGAGCACCCATGCCTGCCCTGCTCTTGCTGGATAGTGACACCCCCATCCTACCTGCCTACCCCGCTTCCTTCTGCAGGTCTGGCTCCTTCCCTCCAGCAGAGTTCCAGCCTTGTTTGTTTGCCAAGGCAGTTGTCTGTGTACAGACTTAGCTGGGAACATTTGCTTACCCCATCCTCACCCACCCCCTCTTACCCTCTCCTGCACCACATCCAGTCCCGTAAGCCTTAAGAGGCACCTCTTCAGAAGCACCTTCTCTGACCACTCTGTCTAAAGTAGATCACCCTCATTATTCTTTGTCTCAGCACCCTAATTGCGTCCTCTGTAACTCCAATCATCATCTGAAGTTACTGTATTTTCTTTACTTGTTGGTTTACTGTTTTGTCTGTATCTTCCACTGAACTGTAAGCTCTCTTTGAGCTGTTTCATGTCTGTCGTGTTTTTGGTTGTCTCTAGAGTCCAGCACAGTGCCTGGCACATAGAGGCACTTGACACATTTCTCTTAGCAGCTGGCCAGGTGGGGATCTGACTGGAAATGGTAAGGAGGTGTACTGTCCCCTTTTCCAGAACATGCCCTGTATTATCACACCATTGACTCTGCTTCCCTTCATCCTGGAATGGTTTCATTGCCTTTCTTGAACTCCTTCCGTCAGAGGTGACCTTAGAACTTTTTCCTTATCTCCCCAATCTACTTTAATTGCCTCCCTTGAGTTCTCATAGGACTTTGTGCCTTCTTCCCTACTACAAAGTAGAAAAAGTAGCAAAGTCAAGTATAAAATAAAACACGGTAATTAGAAGCAGGGCACTGGAGTCAGACAGATATGGGGTCAAGTCAGAACTGTCACTCGATGTTTGACTGAAGCAAGTCACTTCATCCCTGAACCTCAGTTTCCTCATCTATAAAATGGGAATATGGTGATAGTAGCTCCCTTGAGCATTAAAATTGAGAGAGTGCATGTAAAGCCTTAGCATAGTACATGGAAGACAGAAAGCACCTGTTCAATGGTTCCTCCAACTCATTGTTGCATTTGATGACCTTGACTGACCAGACTCTGCTGGGGCCAGCTGGTAGGACCTGAGCATCTAGGACATCAGGTAGTTTCCTAAGCACTTAGTCACAGGCACAGTAAAGGAAGGTGTCCCAGCAGAAGGTGAACATCAGCTGGGCCTTCAGAATAGACAGGATTTGTTTAAGCAAGGAAAAGCAGAAAGCTGTCCAGCTTGAGCAGAGTTGTAAAGGCAGGAATAAATGTGGCATGTACAGGATAAGGAGTTCCATAGTTGTTATTAACCCAGGTTTGGGAAACTGGGGAGTATGGTTGGAGAGGTATATGAAAACCAGACTGAGGAGTATAGACTCGACCCTGAAAGTATTGGGGAATCACTGTGATTTTTGAGCAGAAGAATGATGAAATTAAAACAATTTTTAGGAAAAGCAATCTGGTGAGGATGGCTTGGAAATATAGGGGAACAGTGAAGAGGTTATTGCAAGAGGTGGCAAGAGGCAGGGGATGGATGAGCACATGGTGAAGCCCATCTCCCCTTTCTGAATGTACTTGTGTGTTGGCAGCAAAAAAAGTTCCCTGGTCGGGGGGTAGGGGGGTGGGGGTGGGGGTTTCTTGGAGTTTGCTGCTGCCGAGCTGACTTTCTGGCTTTACCTTTTCCACCTGGATGGGACTTTGACTTGTCTGAGAGGAAAGCTTCCCTGGGGACTTAGTGTTTCTAGGTAGCTCTTAGATGATCTCCAGAGTTGGTTTTCTGTCACCTCCATACTTCCTTCATTTCCTGAGAGAAATAAGATTAGGAAGCAGCAGAGCAGAGCAGTTAAAAATCCAACCTTAAGAATCTGTCCCAGCTCTGCCCAGACTATTTGTGTCATCCTGGCCAGGTTATTTAAATTTTTGAAACTCGGGGTCCTAATGGCTTCTAGGGATGGGGTGAGAATTAAATTAAATAATACATGTGAAAAACATAGGGGCAGTACTGCACCCAAAGCACGTTCTCATTGAGTGTTGATAATCAGTTGTAGTAATACTAGTAGCAATAATACTGACATCTGTGAGAAAAAAAAAAAAAGATACAGTGGTATCTAACAATGTTAGAATAAAACAGAAAGTGTGAAAGACTTAGTACAGTGCCTGGCACACAGTGGGCACTCAAGAAATGGGAGTGGCTCTTGCACTCTTATTGTTTAGAAACAGGTCCCAAGCCCCTCCAAACCCTCCTGCATAACAAGGCCTCAGCTTCTCCCCTTCCTTCCTCACAAGGACCCCAATCCCCAATTCCGTGACTCTGTCCTCTCTCACAGCCAGTATGACCTTCGAGAGAACAGCAAACATTCAGAGGTGCTGATTGACCTGACAGAGTACTGCGGCCAGCTGGTAGAGGCCAAGTGCCTCACGGTCAACCCCCAGGACAACAACTGCCTGGCGGTAGGAGCCAGTGGGCCCTTCGTGAGGCTCTACGACATCCGCATGATCCATAACCACAGGTATGAACAGCTCAGCCTCCCGTCAGCAGCCTCCTGCCTCGGGACTGGGCTGGGGCTGGGGCCGGGACAGCGAGCTGTGTGGGCGAGTCTGGGGACCTCCTGCCCCTTGCCCTCGTTACCATGCCCTGTTCTTTTTGAGGTAGGTTTTTTTGAGTCTTGTGATAAATAAAAAAATAATCCATCCATGTTTGTTTTGGAGAATATGAAAAGTATTAAAGAAATTATGCATAATCTAATCACCAGAAAGAAATCACTATGTATATTTCCAGCAGGTCTTTTCACTATGAATGTAATCTAGTATATGTAATTTTCTTCTTTAAAAAAGAAGAGTATACTCAGAATCTCTATGGAAGTCCCAGACCTGAGCAGCTCCTCCAGCCCAGCCTGGACTTTCAGTGAACTCCCAGGACAGTGTGGGAATGTTTAGCCTGCCTTACTTTCATTTGTGGGTTTGGGGGACCACTGCTGCCCTTCACACACTACATGACTGGGAGCAGGCCTTGAGCCTTAGCTTCCTCACTATGAAACGGGGATCAGAGGGTGGTCGTGAGGACCAAGACAGTTTACGGGACCTACCTTGTAAAGCACTGTACTGTGCGTCCACAGCAGGCCAGTCCGTGGACCTTTGGAGTTGCTTAGGTAAGGAGGAGATGTACCTCCTGTATCTCTCAGGGATACACACTTAGGTTTTCCTCTAGGGAGTGTAGTCTAGTCTATCCAGGGGTAGTGCCAGAGGTTGTAACCTATATGGTTTGCCTTCCCACCAGAAAGAGCATGAAGCAGAGCCCTTCAGCAAGTGTGCACACCTTCTGTGACCGGCAGAAGCCCCTTCCGGATGGTGCAGCCCAGTATTACGTCGCAGGTAGGCTCAGTCCCGCTCTGGCCTCAAACTCTTGGCTGGATGCTCACTCTTTCTGGAGCAGTGCAAGGAGGCAGCATGGCACAGCCGGTAAGAGCAAGGGATTTAGAGTCAAACAACCTGGGTTTTAATCCTGACTCTGCTGTTAACCAGCTGTGTGACTTTAGGCAAATTATTTAACTTTCCTGAGGCTTCATTTCTTTTTTGTAAAATGGGGTGGTAATAACTAAATAAGATAAACCATATAAAGCAGTCAGGCCAGTGCATGCAGTGAGGACTCAATCCTTGTAGCTGCCATGATGATGAAGATGATTCCTGTCATCCTTGATAAGGCTGACTTCACCTACCCCTGCCCCTTTGGTGGGTCTGGGAGCATCACACTGGGGTGCTTGGGCTGTTCCTGCAGGTCACCTGCCAGTGAAACTGCCTGACTACAACAACCGTCTGAGAGTGCTGGTCGCCACCTACGTGACCTTCAGCCCCAATGGCACAGAGCTGCTGGTCAACATGGGAGGGGAGCAGGTAGGTCCGGCTGTCCAAGGTGGCCGTGCTCCACCACTACCCCAGGTCCAGCGGGCAGGGCTGCGCACCTCCCCCTTCACCCCATGAGGTGGTGAGAGGCACCATCCTTTTAAGTGACGTTACAGTGAGGGGGCATGATCAGAATTCCCAGAAAGGTGTCCTGGCCTGCTCTTTTTGCTTTTTAAATGAACTAGACAACTATACGATGATATCGTATTTTGGTTCAGAACATAGGCTTTGGACTTGTCTTCAAGTGCTGGCTTGCCATTTACTACTTCTGTGCTGTGACTTTGAGCAAGTCTCTTCATCTTTCTGAGCTTCAGTTTCCTCATCTTTAAAATGGTATCACTATCTGCTGTGCAGGGTTCTGAAGTTAGAGAAAAATGTAATATATCCAGCCCACAGTGCCTGGCATATGTCAAGGGTTATCAAATGGTAGCACTTGGTAGTGGTGGTTATAAATAGGTCAGAACAAGACACAGATTAGTCTTGTTTTGCACCCATGACAGAGGTAGACATGCAGTTACAGATGTCCCAAGTTAGAAGGCCTAGGAAAGGGTTGCTGGCTGATATGAAAATGGCTGAGTCTGCCTGTAGGCAGCAAGGAGCAGGACTCAGTGACATGGGATCCCAACCACCTGTATTCAAACTCTGTGTCTGGACATCACCCAGGGCTGAGAGAAAACCTAGAAGGTAATCCTTGGGGCTCAGCACACTGCCAGGCCATGGTTTAGGGCCAGTTTGGGGAAGTGTTCTTTGATAACTGCTGGTTGCTAAACCTTCTGTTTGTTGCTCTCAGTCAGGATGTTTAGTAAGCCTAGAATAAGGTCAGTTATTCTACACATACTGAACACTTGGGACCAGCATTATCATAAATGTAGAGGAGACAAATGTGAAATGTGATCCATGCCAAGGCTGACAGGGGAGACATGGCAAGTGAAAAAGTTGATGACATTACAAGGTTAGGTGTGCTTATAGGTGAGAAAACGAGAATGGAGAATAGGCAAGCACCTGAGTTCAGAAGAGGTCTCCAGCTTCAGGGAGCTGAGCCATCATACGGTCTGAAGGATGAATGGAGAAGCAGGCAGCAGAGTGGTTAGGAACCAAAATCTGGTACCAGAGAGACCTGGGTTTGAGTCTTGGCTGTGCCACATGCTGCTTTATGACTCTGGATTAATTACTTAAACTCTGAGCCTAAATTTCTTTATCTGTAAAAAAAAGGGTGTGATGATAATAGTACCTCTTCATAGAGTGGTTTCTAGGATGAAACGAAATGTCGTAAGTCAACTTAGCAGAATTTTTGGAACAAAGTAAGTATTCAATAAATGTTAGGTAATAAAAGATAATGTTCATTTATTGAGAGAAATAATTAGCAATGTTACCTTGGGCAAGTTGCTTCCTCTCTCTGAGGCTTCAGTTTTCCCATCTGTAAAATGAAACATATGGCTTTGCCACCTCTGAGGTCCTTTTCAACATAAACCTGGTTCTCTGTAATGACAGTATTTCGAGCAGGGCTTTGGGTAGATCAGATAGCCCATTCTGAGGGCCAGGAGCAAGGAAGGTTTTCCTGCCTAAAGCTCTCCCTAAACCCCTCCTAACCCAGCTCAGGGGCCCCCATTTCATGCTCAGCACGCTCTGTGTTCCACAACTCCACCAATGCCTTGCTCACAGTCCAACCACATTCTTACCTCATGGCTCCATCTCTTTTCCTGACCCATCAACTCTAGGTCTATTTGTTTGACCTGACGTACAAGCAGCGGCCGTACACCTTCCTCTTGCCTAGAAAATGCCATTCCTCAGGGGGTAAGTTTAGGGCTTAGCCCTTCTCCCTTAGGGTGTCTCTGCTGAAATGTGGTTAGGGTGCTTGGGTTTGTGCCATTTCTGCTGAGAAGCCTGCCCCCCTTCCCTGGGACCATGTCTGTGAGCCTCCAAAAGGAATAGTTTCTCTGAAATAATACTGTCTGTACAGTAAGAAGGAAGATAATAATAGGTCATAGAGATCTCTCAAAGGGGTTTGTGTCACACACTCAGAAAAGACAGATTCTCTCCATGGTTTGGCTCTTGAGGACCTGAAGTTGCCCTTTCCTTTCTCAGTCTGGCTCAGTCTCCTCCCTGACTTCCTGGGCCCTGCAGTTGTTTTAGGGACCACCACCCACCACCCCCGCTAAGGGTAATGCCAAGTTGGAGCTGTGTCCCTCACCAGCCAGCAGAGGACGCACGGGCTTTTTTTTTTTTTTTTTTTAATGCCATTGCCTGACAGTCTGTCAGAACTTGCTTTCTGGATCTTACCCTGGGACAGTAGCCCCATAATGGAACCCACAGCCCCTGTGATGGGAGCTGGAGGGCTGCCAGCGGGGAAAGGTGGACTTCCTCCTGAATTGTTGCTGTTCCTATCTGTCCGTCCCCTGCCAGAAGTCCAGAATGGCAAGATGTCCACCAACGGCGTGTCCAACGGCGTGTCCAATGGCCTGCACCTTCACAGCAATGGCTTCCGGCTGCCAGAGAGTAGGGGGCACATCAGGTGAGGCCAGCCTGACTTGTCCAGCCCTCCCAGCCCCAGTTGCCCCTCATGGACTGGAGGGAGGGACATGTCCTTTAAACCCTCCTCCTGATCCCTGCCCAGTAAGGCCTCCTAGGGGTGGGGACTGGAGCAGAGAGGCTTCTGAAGGGTGGCCGGTGATCCCAGTGCTCCATCTACCTCAAACTGAAGCTCCTCTGTACTGGTACTTGTACTGGTACCAGTAACTGGGGTCAGGACACAGGGGCCAGCTGCCTTTTAGCTCTGAGCTCTCTCCAAAAGGGGATTCCAATCAGATGGGTGCCCCTACTCCTACCCCAATTTTATTCTCCGTCTCATAAACATTTCTTGCCTCCATTCTCTGCCAGCCCCTGTGCTGGGCTTTGGATATAGGAATGCATGAGATGTGCTCATTTTCTCTAGCCCTTGAGAGAAAAAGAATTCTCTATAGAGGAATCCATAGGAGGGACATGGGTAGTCAGGAAGTTCAGCTCAGCATGAAGGGGGTGTCTGTGCCAGGTGCTGTCAGCTACTACTGTGCCCAGGAGTTTGATTGAGAATTGCCTTAAACCTGTCCAGGACAGCTTCCTCTCTGACCCTCTGTATTTTTGCTAGTCCTGTAGTCAAGAGTGTTTAGAACTGTACCTGTCACAGGAACCCAGGTAAGGGATAGGAGTGTCCTCTTTTCTAGATGGCAGTGAAGACTCCAGGAGCCAAGAAAACCAGGGTAGCCTTCAGGCACAGGTTGCAGGCTTCCCGAGGGACTACCCTGACCTTCCTCAACCGGCCTGACCCAGCTCTGCTTCCACTGCAGTCCCCAGATGGAGCTGCCCCCGTATCTGGAGCGTGTGAAACAGCAGGCCAATGAGGCTTTTGCCTGCCAGCAATGGACCCAGGCCATCCAGCTCTACAGCAAGGCTGTGCAGAGCGCCCCTCACAACGCCATGCTCTACGGGAACCGGGCTGCTGCCTACATGAAACGAAAGTGGTGAGTGGGCCCAGGCCCGGGATGAGGAGTGAAGCCATGGGACCATAAGGGGGAGGGAGTGGACCTGATGGAGCTGGATTTGCTGAGGCCCCCAGGAGCTGACATCTTGCTACTTTTTAAGGCTTCTTGGGCTCAGGCCTCTCTTCCCTGTCTTAAGGCTGATGGTGGGCAGGTGCCCGACCCATTAGTCAGGAAGTCTCAAGCACCAAGGAAGCTCACAGTTGCATGGAAAGGAAACATGTTCACAAGTAGCTCCAACATGGTGCTTTGTTATGAAGTGCAGTGGAAGTTGAGAGAATTGTTAATCCCAGCTGTAGAACAGGGCCTTGAATTGGCCTTTAACGGTGCAGTGGAATCTTGGTAGGTGGAAATGAGAGGTATGATAAATTCAGTTGGTATCTCTCAGAAATTATTTTGTAGCTTCTTGTCCCCAGGGCTTGCTTTCTTGTGCTCTTAGACCCTTTGGACCAAGCACAAACAAGATCCCAGAGATCTGAAGCCAGCTGTGGGTCGTGCTGTTGTGTGGGAGCTTGTGGAAAAGGAGTGGGTCCATATGCTGAAGAACCCCTCATCTTTGGAGACCATCAGGGCCCCCAGCCCTTCTGCCTGCCGCACTGGCAGGCGGGCAGGCAGACCCCACCCCCACACCAGGACCAGGACTGGAGATGGATAGTGCTGGGCCCACAGCCATTTCTGCTCCGTCTGGTATCCGTCAGCTCTGCACAGACAGACAGGCCAGCTGGTGTGCCATCATCTGGCTGCAACCAGGCAGGGGAGAGAGGGAGGCTTAAGAAAGCCCACCCAAATCAGCAGGGACAGTGGGTGAGGGTTTGGGAGGATACAACCCCCATAGGCCTTAGCCCAGGTGTCGAGTTTGCCAAGGACTCGGGTGGCAGCCAGATGCAGGAGATGACTGTTTAGGGGCCATCCTGGGGCCTTTGGCCTCTCCGTCCCAAGAGTTGGGTAGAATGCAGTGGTCCCCATCCAGGCTCTAAATGAAAGCTCAGCTTCACTTCTGCATTCTTTCTGAGTGAGGTTGACAATTTCCCAATCTATGTGTATCCTTGACGTGTTCTCTGAGCTCCTACTGTGAGCTAAGGACTAGGGATACAAGGTTCTGTCACTCTAGTTTTCTGTGCTCCAGAGGGTCCAATCTCTGGACAAGGAATAAAGACATGGATACAGTTCAGCATAAAAGAGGCAGAAAGCAGTAAGTCTTGTGAATGGTTCAGGTAAAGCACCGTGGGCATCAGTAAAGTTGGGTGGCTTTAGCTGGGGACCAGGGAAGCATCAGGAAGATGTGGTATCTGAATGGGCTTTAAGTGTGGGCAGGCTTCAACTAGGAGATGGAAGGGAGGGGAGGACTGTGGGGGAAGGACATTCCAGGGAGATGAAATGGTGTGAACAAAGGCATGGGGGTGGGGGACTGACTGAATTGCTTGTTTGCAGAACAAATCCATTTGGCAGGAGCAGAAGGTTCGAGAAGGGACTGGCAGGAGATGAGTCTGTGAGGTGGCCTGGGGCTGGCCTGGGAAGGGCTTGGAATGCAGAGCAATGGCGTTTGGCCTCAATTCCGTGGATGATGGGCAGCTACCGAAGAGTTTTGAGCAGGAGAGGAATGCAGCGAGGGTTGTCCTTTCAGGGAGATTGATCTGGCCATGGGTTCAGGATGGGTGAACCCTGGGGCGAGCCTGCTCTCTCCCTGTCCTAATATGCCTGCAGTGACCTCTAGAATGTCACACTCTGTCCCAGGCCATTCTCCCCAGGACTGCCATCTGCTCCTGAATACAGTGGGGGCTGCTATCCCCTGGCTCCTGGCTGGTCTGTGGTCTGGCTTTCTCTCCCCAGGGGCTCTGAGGGGCACCTTGCAGGCGGTAATTGGGTTTCCAGGCAGTGCCTGCTTCTTCATCACAGCGACTCATTCTGACACAGGCCCTGCCATTGAAGCAGCTCTGTGTCCCCCCTGCCCCCATACTGGCTGAGCTGCCTGTTCCTGGGCTCAGCATGGCTGCTGCAAGGGCTGGAAGTTCCTTCTGAGTGTGTAGAATCAGGAGGAACTCTCCCATGCTGGGCCTGCTTTGACCCTGTGCAGGAGGGTTGTGAGCTGTGCCCCTAGTGGAGGGACCACCAGCTCTAGGGAGTGTTGCTTGGCACAGCTGGGTCCTAGGCCCACCCCCAGCAGAGCAGAAAAAAACAAAAAACAGCTTCCAAAGAAGTGACTCCTGTGACCCATCTGGCTCTCCAGATAAGAGGCAAGTCTGGGGTGCTGGTGTACACCCCATATTCTGTGCACAGTCTGGGAGAAGGAGGAGCTTCTCTTTTGACCTTCTCTCCACTTCCTCCCCCCCAAAGAACACTCCCACTTCCCTTCATCCGTGCTTTCTTCCGGAGGCTGGAGAAGAGTACGGACAGTTTGGAGCCCCTGGCGTGCACACACACACTCCCCCTTGCCATCAGCTTCCAGAGAGCTGACTCTGCCAGACTGTCAGGCCCCATCCTCCAGCCCCAGGAGGTAGAGGCCACAGCTGCTATGGATCCCTCAGCCAGGACAGAGGGGGGCCTGGCTGAGGGCTCGCTGCCTGCTGGTTAGACCCTGAATCCCCAGCCTGGTACTTCTGGCTTCCTCAGACCACAGAACTGGCCTAGAGGGCCCCCTGCCTCAGACATGGCTTTGAAGGCCAGCTGGGGGCATTTGAGAAGGTGGATGGAGGAAGAGAAAAGGAGGGCTTGCGGAGCCTGAGGTGGGCAAGATGCCCGGCCTTCTGCTGCAGAGCTGCGGGTGCCTGGGGCAGACAGGCACGCAGTTGCATGTTACACCCAGCAGAGGGCGGCCTGTCACTGGTTTTTGCCACACCTCCCCAAGACCTCAGGATTCCTGACTTGCCTCCTTAACGTGCTCTACCTCCTGGGGAGGGAGGCCAGGGCCAAGCCAGGATACTCTCCATCCCCAAGTCCCCTTCTTCCACACATCACTGGAGATGTGGTGTCCCACCTGTGAACAGTCAGAGGTGGGTTGGTGTGGTCACAGGGAGGGGAGGAGACTGAGTGGAGACCCTTTGCTTGTCACGAGGCCCCATCTCCAAGCCACGCTCCCCTGCTTTCCCAGGGACGGTGACCACTACGATGCCCTGAGGGACTGCCTCAAGGCCATCTCCCTAAACCCGTGCCACCTGAAGGCACACTTCCGCCTGGCCCGCTGCCTCTTTGAGCTCAAGTACGTGGCTGAGGCCCTGGAATGCCTGGATGACTTCAAAGGGAAGTTCCCGGAGCAGGCCCACAGCAGCGCTTGCGATGCATTAGGCCGCGACATCACAGCCGCCCTCTTCTCCAAAAATGAAGGTGGTGAGTGGGCAGGGAAGAGGGGTTGCTGTCACTCTTGCTATTTGAGGTGTTGCATGACATTTTGGAAAAGACATGTTCTGGGATCAGAGAGACCTGGGTTCTATTACTGATTCAGAAACCATGTGACCTTGGGACTGTTACTTGTTCTCTCTGAGACTCAGTTTTTGCATCAGAAAAGAGGGAACAGTAGCACCTTCCATTCAGAGTTTCTATTGACGATTAGTGATAATGTGTTTAAAGCACCTGGTGTAGTGCCTGGGACTCAGGACAGGAGTAAGCTGAGCCCAGACAGGCCACGTGGGCTCCTGCTGGGCATTCTCACCTGCTCACAGATGGGGCCTTGGCCACTCCACCAGGGCATCTGAGGAAGGGGCAGCAGCTGGCTACTGAGCTTGTTCAGTACAGCTCAGTACACAAGTACAGCAGAGGTGGCAGCACAGGGCAGTGCAGATGTCTCAGGCATGGGGTGTGGAATCTCAAGTTCTACTCTCAGCTCTATCATGTGATCACTGTGTGACCTTGGACAAAGCACAGCCTCTCTGAACCTGCTGCCTTACCTGCACAGAGAGCATGCAGAGCCCTGCCCAGCTCACCGCATAGCATTAGAGAGAGCTGGGTAATTGTAGTGTGGTCTGTAAACGTGAAAGTTGAGCTCACTGGAGGCGATTTGAATCCTCACGTCTCCCCTTTGCAATTTTCTAACCATGTGAGCGATTCATTTGTTTAATGAATAGTTATCAAGCACCTACCATGTGCCAGGCACTGTGCTAGATTCTGGGAACACAGCTGTGAGCAAGTCAGCTGTGACATCTGTATTTATGAGTTTACAGCCTAGTGAAGAACCAAGTGGGGAAAGAGAAACTGAGTGTGATGGGTGCTGTGGGATCTAGAGACAGTCCAGGAGTGTTGGGGGAAGGGTGATGGCAACCTGAGGTTCTTGAGGAAGAGACAGTTAAACTGAGGTCTGAAGGATAAGGGGGAAGAGTAAACTAGATACAAAATGTGGCTGTGGGAGATAAAGAGTTCCTGGCAGAGGGACCAGCACATGCAAAGACCCCAAAGCAGGCAGGAACAAGACACTTCTCAGGAACTGAGAAGACTGGTGTGATTTTACTCAAGTCACTTAACCAGTCAGCACTTGAGTTGGGATCTATAACAACTCGTCTTCCAGAAAGTAACAGCTAGAACCTTACTGCTGCAAAACCCACAAACCCATTTAGGAAAATCACCCATTCAAGGCTGCTTTGCCAGTTCTCCTTCCCCTCTCCTGCCTCTCACTTGCACCTCCTTGGGGCCTCTGGGCCTTTACTCAGGCACCTGAGCCAAGGCCCTCCTGGCATCAAAGGTCTCCTTAAACATCCTCAGGGTTAGATCAAAAGACGTTTCTTCCCCGTAGTCTTTTCTCAGTTTTTCAGGGTAGGGGTGGAGGCAGGTAGTTGGACATCACTGGTGTTTGGGCTGAAAACATGAGTGGGAAAAAGAGGGTGGGAGGAAGAGGGCTAGGGGGTCTCACCTTTCCTTGATCTCTGCCCCCAGAGGAGAAGAAGGGAGCCGGTGGTGGCAGCGGCCCAGTCCGCCTTCGCAGCACAAGCCGCAAGGACTCTATCTCAGAGGATGAGATGGTGCTGCGGGAGCGAAGCTACGATTACCAGTTCCGCTACTGTGGCCACTGCAATACCACCACAGACATCAAGGAAGCCAATTTCTTTGGCAGGTCTGAAACCCTGGAGAGGAGGAAGGCACAGCCCAGTTGGCAGCAGGAGGTTGGGGGCAAGGGAGCATAGTGCTCTCACAAGAGTCTCAAATCTCAGCTCTGCCTCTGCACCTTGGGCTAATAGCTTCACCTGTGTCAGCCTTAGTTTCTTCATCTGTAAAATGAAACCAGCCATACTCATTCATGGGGCCATAATGCAAGTAAAGAATCCAGCACAGTGCCCGGAATGTTCCTTTACCCCACCCCCACCCCCCACTCCTCTCTGTCTCCATATGCCAGAGCTTGTTTTCTTTAACTGGATTCTTGGAGCCTCCCTCTGCTAGGGATATGGAGCAAGAGCCATTAGAGGCTGAGAATCTCTGCAAGAACTGTGCCCTGGGTACTGAAGGTCATAGCCCATGTCTCAGACACTGTCACCCCCCAACCCTGCTCTGTAGATGTTTGTACTTTCTTTGGGAAGGTGAGACATGTGGACATGAATTGAGAATCTATCCTTCAAGGGCCTCTAAAGGTCAACTGTGTGAGGAGCATTTGGGGGTCTGGATCCAGGAAGCCTAGGACTGTTCAGGGAAGTCTTAGATGAGGCTGTTCCCAGAGGCCTGAGAGATGTAAACCTGATCCTGACACCCAAGGTTATAGTGTACTTTGAGGGAGAATATCTCAGAAGGACCGAGGTGGTCCCTGACCCTGTTTTAAGAGAAGGGGGTTGAGCAGTGCACGGGGCTCTGCAATGGAGAGGACTATCATGTGCATGGGAGTTCTGCCTCAAAAGAAGACCCCAGAGCACAGGAGGCTGAGCGACTCCAGATTTCCCTGCACCCCCATGCCCTAAGCTACACAGCCTCTACCTGAGGCTGTAGGGCAGCACCCCACCTGACCTCCCTGCCCTTTGCCCCCCTGCCAGCAACGCTCAATACATCGTCAGCGGCTCTGACGATGGCTCCTTCTTCATCTGGGAAAAGGAGACCACCAACCTTGTCCGCGTGCTCCAGGGAGACGAGTCCATTGTCAACTGCCTGCAGCCACATCCCAGCTACTGCTTCCTGGCCACCAGTGGCATCGACCCTGTTGTGCGGCTCTGGAACCCCCGGCCAGAGGTTAGAGTGCAGGCAAGGTGGCAGAAGCCCAGCAGGGGGTAGGGCGGGGACCTTTTGCAAGGCCTCCAGCTGGGCCTGTGAGGGCCAGGAAGGGAGCTGAGTCAGAGGCTGCTAGGATGACTGTGCTGTTACTCTAGGGCCCAGGGCTGGGTCAAGGTGGGAGCCATTAGGTTCTGGAAGCTCAAAAGCAGTATGCAATTCCAGGAGCAACAGTGGGCTCCTGCCCTCTGGGAGCACATTCTTGAGCTGGCTGTGAAGGTGAGATCGCTTACAGGAAACTGACCAAAGATGAGGGGTACAGGAGGGCAGAGAAGGGAACCAGACGAGCTGCAGCCCCACCCTTCCCCTTATATACCTGTGTGGGTGTCCCTCACCAGAAGCTGAGCGGTGGCCGGCCCCTCAGTCACATGGGAAGTGTGCTGGCTTTGGAGCCTGGCAGACCCAAATTTGAATCCAGCCCCTTCACTCACTGCCTGAGGGACTTCCTGACCCAGGTTTTTATTACCTGTACATTGGGTATGGAAATGACAGCACACCTCAAGGGGGTGCTGTAAGGATTAAAGAAGCATCCCGCCTCCTGGGGCACTCGGGACAGTGTGGTCTCTTCAGCTCTGGTGGAGTAGGCGGGCGGCCCACGCCTCCCCCTTCCCAGCTGGAAAAACCAAAGTCAAGTGGCATGTCTGATTCCAGAGGTAATTTGCTGCAACTTTTAGAGAGAGAACCCTACAGGACCCTCCTCTCTGGGGAGAGGAAAAAGAAAAAGAAAGGGTTGTTGGGTTTGAGGGTGGCAACAGTACAGAGCAGAGTGGCATCACCCCCCATGTATCCCAGTGTGTGTGCACCCCCTCAGCACACGTGTGTGCGTTCCTCGTGTGGGCACCAGGGTGGTACGTCCTCCTCCATATACGTGGTTCAGTCTCTCTGTTCCCCCTGCCCATACATCCCAGTGCGTGTGCCTCCCCCGTTTATATGGTGTCCCCCACCCTGAGCCCGCATGCCTCCCTGCAGAGTGAAGACCTCACGGGCCGTGTCGTGGAGGACATGGATGGCGCGTCTCAGGCCAACCAGCGGCGCATGAACGCGGACCCGCTGGAGGTGATGCTGCTCAACATGGGCTACCGGATCACAGGCCTGAGCAGCGGGGGCGCTGGGGCCTCCGACGATGAGGACAGCTCCGAGGGGCAGGTGCAGTGCCGGCCCAGCTAGACCCTCCCACCCCATCCCCGGCCCCTGCGACTGGCTAGACCCTCCGGCCTGGGCAGGAGGTCGGTGGGTTCTGTTTTGGTTTGTCTTCCTCACCCCACCCCCCCCATTTATTCATTTCCCGTTTTGTTAGTTTGGCATTGGGGTGGGAGTTGCTACAACTTGCTGGCTTTCAGACTCTTGGGCTGATGCCCCTTGACTGTCCCCAGCCCTGAGCAGAAGGGCAGGATGGCCCCCACCTCCTGCTTCCATGTCCCTGGAGGGCACAGCCTGCCTCAGAACCCCGCCGCCTCCGGATGAGGAGGCAAGGGCTGACGCCCTCAAGAACTGCCCTGCCCTTCAGTTGGTAACGGGAAGAGGAGTAGAATTCCCGGTCGGTAAGGGCTAGCCTTGGCCTGCTGCCACTCTTCCTCCCTGGCCCACAAGTCTAGCTTCCTCGTGGTCTTCCGGGAAGGTTCTAAAAAGGGATGGGGTCCCGCCCACCCTCCAGAGCCACCAGTGCAGGGAGACAGCAGAAGGCAGAGGGCAAGGCCAGGCCACCAGCCCTGGTCTCAGCAGAGCACCCTTGCCCTCCTCCGGGCACTGGCTCTGGGCCCTGCGCCTGCCCTCACCTGGGGGCCCAGCCTTTCCCCAGGGCCCTGGCAGAGGGTGGGGCACTGCACCATTCCCCGCCCGCCCATGCCAGCCCTTCCGCACTACGGCCACCCTCCTCGGGCGCTCCTCCGCCTCACTGTGACCTTTCTGCCAGAGCTCCCAGCCAGGCCTCCTCCCAGCTAAGGGCCCTCCCTGCCCTGCCCTGCCCAGTCTGCCCTCCTCCCACCCCTCCTGCTGAGCCGCCACAAAGACCAAAGAAGTGATGGCTTTTCTCTGTCCCCTGCTGCTCTGGGGGGAGGGGGTGGGTCTCCAGAGCCACTCAGATGGGAAAGTCCCTCCCCAGCAGCCCCAAGCTTTACACTGGATGCAGCAGTCACCCCACCACTCACCAAGCCTCCCTTTTCCTCTGTGGCCTTGGCTCTTGGCTCTGGAGCTGCTCCTGGTGGTTGGCTCATCCCCCCTCCCCTTCCCCCTCAATGCTTACTTGGCTTCAGCCCTCCAGCTGCAGCCTCTGGGGAGAAACAGCCTCCCCCCCCAACGCCACCCATCCTCCCTCCCTCAGCCCCTGTCTCTGCCAGGTGCCTCCTCTCAGTCAGGCTTCAGAGCTGCCCTGGAGACAGGAGGGCCATGTTAAAAGCTTTTTCACAGTTTTAAGAAGACAGGGGAGGGGGAGGAAGTGAGGGTAGTGGTGGGGGGTCTGGCACCATCTCGTTATTGCTTTAATCTCAGCAACACAACACAGGTGGCAGCTTCTCCCCCTTCCTCCCCACTCCAGTCCTCTTCCCACCCCTCTCTTCCCGCTTGGTAAAGTATATTTATTGGTGAAGGAAACAGCTGCTGCTGCTGCTTCTGCTGCTGGGACTTGCTCCCCTGTCTCTTCTCCATGACCTTTCTCTAGCCAGGGAGGGGAAAGCGGGAGTAGTGGGGTCCAAGGACCAGCTGGGGCCCCTTAGCTTTCCTGTGTATGAGCCACCTGCCATTTCCTCTCTCCCTTCCTCCCTCCCTGCCTCCTGCCCGCTGCCCTGCCTGGGCCCTGCAGTGTGGAGAGACACATAAGCCTTACTGTCCTCTGGGGGCAGGAGCCGAGCCTTTTTGTTGCTCCGCTCCCAGGAGAGTGAGGGTGACGCAATTGATTAAAACCATTTTGTTCTAGGTGTGGCTGGTGGCATTTTTGGGGTGCAGTTGGGTCTTGGGACCAAAGCAAGGGTACCTGACCTTGAGCATGCTGCTCTGCTCCATGCAGCACAGGTCCATTGCCACCTCACTTCTTTAGCTCTGTGACCTTGAGAATGAGGTCTGCTTTGTAGGGTCACTGTGAGCAGTGTCCACCCAGCCAGGCAGGGCCAAGGACGGAGCTCAGCACAGATGGCTGTGCTTTGCAGTAATCAGCTTTCACTCTCCAGGCCCATTTTCTCATCTGTAAAATAAGGGCTTAGACTCTCAGTCGTTTGTCACACTTTTTTGACCACAACCCAGGCAATATATGTTTTACACTGTGACCCAAGATACACATATTTATTTGTATGTATATGAGAAACAAAAATTGTATATAATAGTGCTTACTCTTGCTACATGCAATATGCTCTATTTACCATTCTGTTTTATTAGGGAAAAAAAATACTGGTGGTGATGCACTACATTGATTTCACAACCTGCAGTTTGTGCCCTGGATTAGATGCTCTCTCAGACCAGAGGATTCCCAAGCCTCCTAGGCTCACAGCACCCTTAGTGTAATTTTCACATGGAGACTCCAAGCCAAAAAGAAATACCTCACAGTTCCTTTTATTAAGTAAAGTCCAAACCACTTAATAAGAATTTATGTCCTAAAAGTTAGTCATCATTTGAAAAGAATAATACAAAGAAATTATTTATTTCATACTTACCTAACTACAGTTACTTACTAAGGGGATCTGTGCACCTGTTGGGCATCAAATAACTTCTCAAACTTTCAGATCAGATTGGACACAACCATCCTCATTTCTGTTCCACATTGACTTTCACTTGGCTTTTCTCTCAGGAACCACAAAAACCCAGCTTCTCAAAGATGGCATAATCAAAAGGAATGTAGCACAGTGTAATAATGAAAGTGTGAGCTACCTTCAGCTAGTAGTTCTCTCAGTAGCCAACAAACGCTGAATATCTATCAAATTTGAAATATCCTACTATGCCCCCCATGAATTTGCTGTGCACCCTAGGGTGCCTAGAGGCACAGTTAGGAAACTGTAGTTTCACTGCTGAAATTTTGTGATTCTTTTGCTTGTACATTTGGAAAGAATTAGACTGGGGCCAACAGGTGTGCTGTGTCATGCAGGAGACAGACAGGAAAGTGGTCCTGCAGAAGCACAACAGTGGTGCTATAAAACTGGCTCTGTGGGCTGGCATCATTCCTCCATGTTCCCAAATTGAAGTCTGCAAAAGCTTCTTCAGGAAATTTCCAGGCCAGGCAAGGAAGAGACAATGTTCCAGGCCAAGGGGGTAGTGTGTGCAGATTCCCAGATTCCCAGGAATTCATTTTTGCTGGACTGTAGAAGGTGGGGTGGCCGGGGCTGGAGAGGCAGTCAAACTGTGGAGGACTTCCTGTGCTTGATGAGAGACCGTGGGCTTGATCCTGTAGGCAAAGAAGAGCCATTAGAAGACTTCGTCAGGGATGAAGTTGGTGCTCCATTTTTTTTCTTTTTTAATTAATAGATTTATTTTTTAGAGCAATTTTAGGTTTACAGAAAATTAAGCAGATGGTACATTGAATTATATATCCTCTTTATTCCCCACTCAGTGTTCCCTGTTAATAACATCTTGCATTGTGTGGTACATATTTGTTATAACTTATGAACTAGTATTGATGCATCATTATGAATTTAAAGTCCATAATTGACATTAAGGTTCACTCTCTTATAGAATTCTATGGGTTTTGACCCATAATGCATAATGTCACCTATCCATCATTCCAGTGTTATACAGAATAGTTTCACTACCCAAAAAATCCCATGCCCACTTATTCATCCCTCCATTAGCAGCACACACACAAAATTTAAAATGTATAAGAAAAGATCTAATAAAATATATACAAGATCTATATGAGGAAAACTAAAAAAAAAAAAAAAACGCAATGAAAAAAATCAAAGATCAAAACAGTTGGAGAGATATGCCATGTTCATGGACAGAAAGACTCAATATTGTTAAGATGTCAGTTCTTCCCAACTTAATCTATAGTTTCAATGTAATCCCAATCAGTATTCCAGAAAGTTATTTTGTGGATATCGACAAACTAACTTCTAAAATTTATATGACAGGCAAAAGACTCAAATGGCTAACACAACACTGAAGAAGAACAAAGTGGGAGGGCTGACATCACCCAACTTCAAAACTTACTCTAAGGCTACAGTAATCAAGGCAGTGTAGTATTGGCAAAAGAATACACAAATAGATCAATGGAACAGAATCGAGAGCCAGAAACATACCCACACAAATACAGTCAACTGATCTTTGACAAAGGAGCAAAGGCAATTCAATGTGAGAAAGAACAGTCTTCAACAAATGATGCTGGAACACTGGACAACCACATGCAAAAGAACAAAAGAATCTAGACACAGACTTCACACCTGTCACAAAAAATTAATGCAAAATGGATCATAAACCTAAATGTAAAACACATTCTAAAGTTTCTAGAAGATAACACAGGTGAAAGTCTAGATGATCTTGGGTTTAGTGATGAGTTTTCAGATGCAACACCAAAAGCACAGTCCATGAAAGAAAAAATTGTTAAATTGGACTTCATTAAAATGAAAAACTTCTGCTCTGTGAAAGGCACTGTTAAGAAAATGAAAAGACAAGCCACAGACCAGGAGGAAATATATCCAAAACGCATATCTGATAAAGGACTCATATCCAAAATATACAAAGAACTCTTAAAACTCAACAATAAGAAACTAACAGCCCAATTTAAAAATGGGCAAAAGACCTAAACATACACCTCACCAAGAAGACATAAAGATGGCAAATAAGCATATGAAGAGATGCTCAACACTGTATTATTAAGGAATTGCAAATTGAAACCACTCAGGCATACCACAATGCACCTGAACACAAAGGCTGGCGAGGATGTGGAGCAACAGAACTCTCGTTCATTGCTGGGGAGACTGCAAAATGGGACAGCCACTTTGGAAAACAGTTTGGCAATTTGTTACAAAGCTAAACATATGACTCAGCAATTGTCCTCCTAGGTGTAATTTACCCAAATGACTTGAAAACTTTTGTCCATGCAAAAACATGCACATAAATGTTTATAATTTATTCATAATTACCAAAAACTGAGAGCAACTAAGAGGATGTCCTTCAAAAGGTGAATGGATAAACAAACTGTGGTCCAGCCACCCAGTGGGATATTATTCAGCAATTAAAAAATGAGCTATCAAGTCAAGAAAAGACTTGAAAGAAACTTAAATGCATTTTGCTTAGTGAAAAAGCCACACTGAAAAGGCTATGTACTGTATGAGTCCACCTATAAAGTGCTTTCACATCTGAGATTCATCCAAAGCTCTGACCAGCCCTGCGGATAGAAAGGGTGGGGCTCAGAGAAGCCCACACAATGAAGATGTAGCAAAACAGACATTAGAACTTGAGACCCCTGTGTTTATGGTGGGCAAGTGTGGCCCCAGGAGGACTGCCACCTGTCTCTGTGCTTAGGAGCATACCAATACATGTTTGCAGAATGTAAAAGGTAATGAGAGATCTACTTGAGAGGTTCTCAGCCTTATCTGTACATCAGTCACCTGGGATGCTTTAAAAGCTACCAGAGCCCCACCCCAGAGATTGTTTTCATTGGTCTGGAGTGGGGCCCAGGTATCCATTATTTTAAGGCATTGCAGATTCACTCTAATGTGCAGCCAGAGCCAAGAACCACTGATCTAGCCCTATCTCCACACTGTACAAGTAGGGAGTTCCAGAAAGGGGCAGGTAAACAGGATGGGCTTGCCAAAAGACCCCAGTGAATTAGAGGCAAAGACAGGACTGGATCCCTGATCTCTGATTCCTAAGTCCAATTCTTTAAAAATCATTTTCTTTTAAGTTAACAAATCATGATACTTTTTGAGCTCCTCCTATGTACCAGACACAGGGACAGGCGCTGAATTAAAGAAAATGCACAGAACAAAGTCCCTGCCCTCCTGGAGCTTCCAAATTATCTGGAGGATGTGGCACAGTGAATACTGAGGTTGGACATGGTCCCTGAACGTTGGATTTCACTTTGAAACTGAGTTTCCTCCCCGGTAGATTACACAATCATTCACTGAGTGCCCCACCATGTGCCAGGCACTCTGCCAGGCCTGGGGTTACAGGCATGTCTGGCAGGGGAGGCAGCAGGAGAAAGGCATTCCGACGGACCTGATGGCAGGCTAGAGCTATGCTATTGTTCTTCTGTATCCTGCACCTGATCCATTTCTCTTTTGATAAATAGGTCCTCGTCCAAATGAGGCTATCGTTTGCACTATTTTCTGTTGATTTATAGACTTTCAGGCTGGTCTCAGCCTTGTCACTCTTTAATGGCCCTATAAGGGGTTACTAGCAGAGACAGCCCAGGGTCTGGGTTCAGAACTCCAACTCTGACTAATAGGTGCCTAGATGTCAGGCATGTCCATGAACCTCTCCAGGTTCCTTTTCCTCATTTGCAAAATGGATGCCATGATACCTGCTCTAGTTAACCTCACTGCATTACAGTGAGACTCCAACTCATAGTGAGATTACGTGCATCAAAGTGCTCTTGAACAAATAACAAAAGAAAAAAATAGATACATGGGATATCATCAATAATAAAAACTTGTGCCTCAAAGGACTTCATCATGAAAGACAACATACAGAATGGGAGAAAACATTTGGAAACCAAAATATCCGATACGGGTTTAATATACAGAATATATAAAGAAATTCTACCACTCAACAATAAAGAGACAAACAACCCAGCTTAAAAATGGGTAAAAGACTTGAATAGACATTTCTCCAAAGACATACACAAACGGCCAAAAAGCACATGAAAAGATGCTCAACATCCTTAGCCATTAGGGAAATGCAAATCAAAACCACAGTGAGATACCATTTCACACCCACTAGATGACTACTATTACAAAAAGAGAAAAAAACAAAATTACAAATGTTGGAGAGGATGTGAAGAAACAGAAACATTCACACATTGCTGGTGATAATGTAAAATGGTGTAGCCACTGTAGAAAGCAGTGTGACAGTTCCTTAGAAAGTTAAGTATAGAATTACCCTCTGACCTGGCAATTCCACTTCTAAGTATCTAACCAAAAGAACTGAAAGCAGGGACTCAAACATATTTTCACATTGATGTTCCTAACAGCATTATTCACAATTAGCAAAAGATGGAAGCAACCCAAGTGTCCAACAACAGATGAATGGATAAACAAATTGTGGTATATACATATAATAGAATATTACTCAAGTGTAAAAAGGAATGAAATTCTGATTCTTGCAACAACATGGATGAACCATAAAGACATCATGCTGAGTGAAATAAGCCAGACATGAAAAGACAAATACTGTCTGAGCTCACTAATATGAAATAATTAGATTAAGCAAATTCATAGAGTCAGAAACAAATACAGGTTACCAGGTGCCAGGGTGGGGGGTAGGTATGGGAAATTAATGATTAATTGGTACAGAATTTCTGTTTGGGGTGATGGAAAAGTTTTGGTCATGGGTGGTGGTGGTGGTGATAGTACAACATGATGAGTATAATTAACAGCACTGAATTATATATTTGAATGTGGTTAGAAAGGGAAATTTTAGTTTGTATATATGTTACTAGAATAAAAATTTTTAAAAAGACAACATAGGAGTGTACAACATGGTGAACCCTAGTGTAAACTATGGACTATGGTATTCCTCCTTCAGCTGTGACACACAAACCACACCGATACAAAGCATTAATAGGGAAAACTGCATGCTTGAGGGAGGTATGTGGGACTCTGTATTTTCTGCATGAGTTTTCTGAAAACCTACAACTTCTATAAAAAAAAAAAAAATTTAAGGAAGTGCTTTTTAAGTTGTTAAGGGTCCTAAAATTGTGACATGGTTTTTTACTGCTATAATAGCTAACACTGAGTGTTTACTGTGGGTCAAGCACTGTTCAAGTGTAGCATATCAAATAAACCTCAGAAGGATCTTACTGAATTATTTCCCATTTGAGAGATGAGGAAATTGGTGCCCTAACAAGTTTGGTTTCTTTCCTAAGGTATTACAGCCACTGACAGAGCTATGGTTCAAACACTGGACTGGCTGGCTGTCTCCTGAATTCACAAGTTTAACCATCACGCTTTAATGCCCGCTCTCAAATAGAAGACTTAGATTCTGTCCTAGCTCTGTTTTCTGTGACCTTGGGCAAGTTTGCCCATCTATAAAATGGGATGGGGAAGGAAGTAGTTTTATGAGCTGATATCTAAAGGATCATAAGGTCTGTTCTCAAATGGTTTTTTGCATGGTATTGGCCCCTGGATCTCCTCCCCACCTTGGAAAGACATCCTGGAGGACAGTTTAGGGCTTAATGGAGAGAGACCCAGTCTCCAGGAGCCAGAGAAGGTAATGATGGCAGTAATGAGGGAGCTGAGCGGAAAGGGCACAGAAGAGAGGACGCTGCCTCCCACACACCACACACTCAAGCACACACTGTGTCATGCCCAGCAGCTCCTCCAACCTGCAGCTGTTATCGTCCCTGCTCAGCCCTGCTTCCCTGGATTATTGATTGAGATGATTCTTCCCTAGAGCCCTTAAGGAGATCATCTATGGTCAACAAATAGGTCTGGCAGCATTCCCTGAGCAGTTCCTATCTGCCAGGTGCCGTGCTGGCTATAGGGACCAATAGATCCAGTCAGTCCCCTTCTCAAGGAGTTCACAGTCTCTTGGGGAGACAGACATGTAAACAGCTAATGCTAATGCAAGTTTACATGAATATTCAATAGAAACACAGGCTTCATGCTCTGGAAGCAAAGAAGAGGGAGTGTGCCACAAACCTTGAAAGGGGTGTAGGAGAGTAGGGGAAGGGCATTCCTGCTGAATGAATGGTATTAGCAGAGACATGAAGGTATGGAAGTGCACAGCCAGTGAGGCCACCTCTGAGCAAGTCCCAATCCCTTATGAGAGAAGAGGCTGGAAGGGAGGTTTGAGCCAGCCCATGGGGGGCCATGAATGCCAGCATGAGGAGTTAGATGGTCTGAGACAGGAGGTATGTTAACCCTAGGGGCTTTCTAATGGAGGTGAGAGGTGGGGGAGGCAGGTAAGGGCTCTCTGAGACTCGAAGGATGAGTGGAAGTTGGCCAGTTTAAGGGGGAGGGAAGCATTCCAGGCAGAGAGAACACTGTGTGCCAAGTCCCTGAGACATGAAATAGCATGGCACATGAGGGGAACTGAATAAAGGCCAAGATTGCTGTAATACAGCAACGAGTGAAAAAGAGGCAGGGTCCGGATGTTGCAGTGCCTTCTAGACCATGGTGAGATATTTGTTTTGTCTTAAGGTACAGTGGGAAACCATTGAAGGCTGTCAGATTAAATGCAGTACTCATTTTAGTCCTACTGAATTTGTGGCAGGCCTGTTACTTTGATTGTGTATTCAGCCACAGATACACCAAATGTTTAAAAGGCACCCACCAGCCCTGTGCTAGAATTATGGGTTGACAGTGATGGTAACAGTGACGGCAGAGGGATGTGTAAGGCAGAGCCCTTTCCATAAGCCTGTGGGTCCCAAAGTGATAACTATAGTGATGAAATCAAGGGATAATTTATTTATTCAGCAAACATATGCTGTGCACCTCAGCTACTCCACACCGTGTTAGATGGCTGGTTGCTGCCCCTCAAGGATCACACAATCTATACACATAGGTCACAGGAGAGGTACAAACATGCTTGAAGAATTTTGAGTGAGTTAGACTCACTTTTTGCTGTGATATCTGGAAGGACTTTTTTAAACATCCATTTACTCAATCATTCAATAAACAGTTAATGAGCATCTGCTCACCAGGAACTCTGCTAGCTACTGAGGTCAAGGACCTTACAGCTAGCTCCATAGCAGAAGAAATGCATTAAAATATTAGGCGCAGAAACAGCAGGCTTTCCACAGATCTGCATGAACTCAATGGAAGAAAGACTCTTCCCAAAGGGTGAAGCTCCCACCTTCCTGAACGGATGTGTCCCTACTTTGTTTCCTCTGACCTGATTTATAGCCCCTGCCTTCCTTCTTGCCTCCCTCATTTCGCCTGCACACCCCAGCAAACCCCGTTTTCTTTATCTTGCCATCCTTTACAAAGGCAAAAGACTCCCAAGATTTGAGCTTGGCTTCTCCATAAGCCTGTTGTGTGTGATCTCAATTACTTAATTTTTCGGGGCCTTTGTTTTCTCATTTGAACAAGGATGGGATCAGATCGCCTTAAGCTTTGTGACATCCCAGCCAGGACGATAGTCACACTCCCCTGCACAGTGAGCTCTGGACGGCCTGCCTGCCTTTGCTTAGCTGCACCCATCCCAACCCCCGCACCACCTGGCAAACGTCAAGACTCAGCTCAAGTATCTCACGGCAAGGGTCCCCTGATACTACACACACACCCCACACGCAGTATTTTAGACTGTACTTCCTTTGTCCTACCACTACATTGTGAGAGACCATAGAATGAAAAGGACAGAGGGATAGATTAAAGTTTGAGTCACGGCCGCTCACCTCATCCCTCACCTCTTGAGTCTCAAATTCTAACTTGTAACACGGGGAAAATATCTAATTCTCATGGGTCTAGCCAGTTTATGGAGATTAGAACCAATGTATGCCAAGTGCTTGGCACCTAAGTAGCACTTAATAAACAGCGGTTGTACCACACCTCTCGGGAGCCCTCCACTATACTGAATTATTAAGAGTTCTTTGTCGGTCTCCTGCGCGAGACTGTGAGCAGCCTGAAGGCATCCCTTCTGCAGCGGTGCAGTGAAGGAGGGAAGAAACGCCAGGCTGGCGGGCGCAGAGGGAACCGGGCAAGGCCGGCCCAGAGGGACGCGGCTCTAACCCCCGGGGGGAAGGCCCAGCGAAGCGGACCTCACCTCCGGGAAGTGACGCCACCGGGTGAGCGGCGCCGGACGTAGGACCAGCCGGAGCTAGGACCGGCCGGAGCCAGGCGCGCACAGCCATGGCGGAAGCGGAAGGGAGTTCTCCGCTCTTGTTGCCGCCGCCACCACCCCCGCCAGGGATGGCGGAAGTGGAGGTGCCGACGGCAGCCGAGACGGACATGAAGCAGTTCCGCGGTTCGAGTGGCTGCGCCATGGACGTGGAGCGGAGCCGTTTCCCCTACTGCGTGGTGTGGACGCCCATCCCCGTGCTCACGTGAGTCCCCTCCGGCGTCCGTGTGGGCACTAGGCGGGGTGATTACGGATGGGCCGCGACACGCAGCGGGCCCTTCCCTCTGACTCAGCCCACACACCTCGCCCATTCACCAGAAACCCCGCCACCCGCTCGCTGCCAGTTCCTGCTGACGGCTGGGACACGCCCCTCGCTCATTTCGCCGGGTCTGGTCCGGGAGAAAGACAATTGTAAGATCGGCGGGAGAGGTGGTGTGGCTGGGAATCTCGGGAGCTGTGGGCACATCCCACTTATGAGGAACTATCTTCATTCATTCACTGGTGTATTCATTCATGGAGCACGTGCTCATTGATCACTTAGTAAATTCAAGACACTCTGCTGGGTCTGGAAGCAAGAGTGGGAGTTTGGTTGGGACCACACAGGCTCTTGGGATGTCAACATTGGAAAGGCCCCTATAGATCTAGGAGTCCGACTGTTTGTCTCAAAGGTAAAGATGAAGATCACACACCATCTCAGTTGCAAAGCGATTTTAGGTCCCCAAGTTTTTTAAGTCCCAGAGTACCCGTCTCATAGACCAAGATTCTTTCTGTGGCACCAGCCTGAGTCAAGAGAGAAAACAGGTGCTGGAGAGCACTACTGCTGCCTTTTAAGGAGAGCTCCTGGGTGGGGGGAGCTGGTTTGCCCTCCTGTTTCATCCTTGAGACCTGATCATAGTAACTATTCCTCACAGTGCTGGACAGTTTGCCAAACTCATTTTCTCATTTCACACTCATTTCCTCTGAATTTCACAGCCACTTTCTGAGGTAGAAATTATCTTCTCAGATGAAGAAGCTGATCTTTCTGTACCATTAAGTGTCTTGTCCAGGTTCACAGGACTTATAAGCAGAAGCATCCAAAACTCACTCTTCTCGTTTCACAACTGTCACTCTTTCAGCTACATCTCCTCTTATCTCCCCTGATAGAATAGATTTGTTCCCTTTGTCAAAAACTGTCATGTGATACTATGGAGACAGGATAATTTTTGGCCTTATATGTTGCTGATCGAAAGTGACAGTAACTTTTGTAGTATGTGAAAATACTTTAGTTTTGTATTTTCAAATGCTTATGCATTTGCTTAAGAGCATCCAACTTTGAATCCTTTAAAAATAAAAATTTTAATAAAGTATGTTCATTTATTCATTCAGCATCCTTTTAACATATTTGCTAAGTGATTCCTCTGGGCCTGGAATAGTTTTAGGTGATGAGAGAATATACACTGTGAATATTACTAGACATCGTGTCCTGTCAGAGGGCTCACCCTCCAGCAGGAGGGGGAGAAAAAAAGAGAAAGAGATCAATTGACTGCTGTAGTGCATTGCCAACTTAGAGTGCATTGCTGACTTTAGAGTGCAGAGCTAGGGACAGCTGTGGCACAAGAGGGGTCATCTGTCCTTGGAGGAGGGAACTGAATCCAAAGATCTGTCCACCACCTCACAAATGTTGATATTTCTGCATGAAAAGCAGATAGTGGCTGCTGCTACCAATAAAAAGAGCTGTCATTGGATATTTACTCTGCTCTGGGTTCTATGCTAAACATTTTATATTCATTATCTCAACCTGATGAAAATAGATACTGTTGTTCCCATTTTGTAGATGAAGAAATAAAGGCTTTTTCTACTGACAAATTCTACCTCTCTAGAAAAAGCCTCAGGATCAGTAACTCATTCATTCATTATGTGATCTATTATGTGCTAGGTCCTGAGTAGATGGTAATCAGCAAAGCAGCTCTGGAGCCTGCCTTCATGGAACTTCCAAACTGACCAACTACTTTGCGGGCTTCTTCTTTGGGGGTTTACCCAGCTATGCTGTTGTCTCCAACCTTTATACTTCACTTCCGTCACCAGCCACCAGTTCACTTCTAGGGTGGGGAGTGCTAGGCAGATCCAGACACCACACCCCACACCCCCCACCAGATGCAAGGAGTTGGGTGGAGTGGTCTTGCACTCAGGGTCTGAAAAGCCAGATGAGATACTTTCCCATAATTCTGAGTGTCCACCCTGTAGCCACTGTGGCTCATCGGCAACTTGTTCTATACCAATCAGCCAATTGGATAACAAGTATTTACTGAATATATTATGTCATGATAACAGTATTAAGCAGCTAACAAGTGCCAGGCAACAGAACTAAGCACTTTACAAGAATATTCTATTTAATCCTTATGATAACCCCCTATCCTCACTATGGACTTCTCATAGCTGAAGAGATGGGACTGAGTGACCAAGACAAAGTCCCTGCTCTCCTTGAGCTTATGTCCTAGTGCACAGAGGCAGATGTAAACATGTAAGTCAACAGGATGATTTCAGTCAGTGGGAAATACTATGAAGAAATTAAAGCAGAGCAATGGGATCTGAGGGCCTGGGGTTGTGTGTGGCTTCTCTAGAAGACATGGTCAGGGAAGGCCTCTGAAGAGTTAACAATTGAGCTGAGGTCTACACCATGAGCCGGCTGTGTGAAGCTCTGGGGGAAGACTGTTCCAGGCAGAGGGAAGGGTGAATGCAAAGACATGGAGGTGGGAGGATTGGGCCTGTTTTGGGAATCAGAAGTGGGCAGTAGCTAGCAAGTAGAGTGAGATGAGGTTCAAGAGATAAGCAGGGCCAAACCGTTGGAAGGAGTTTGAATTGTATTAGAAGTGTAATAGAAAGCCATGATTGGGGGTTAAACAGGATAATGATGGAATCTGAATTATGTTTTAAAAAGACCGCTCAAGCCCACCGTCCTCTCAGGTGCCTGGGCTGCATCCTGGGAGACCTCTATCCTGTCAGTCATAAAACTGCTCATTCTCCTTTTTAAATATCTTTTTAATCCATCTGCTTCTCACTAACCCACTGCCAATACTCTAGTGAAAGCCACCATCATCTCCTGCTGGGATTACAGCAGTAGCCTCCTCCTCTCTACTCCCTCCACCACTCCCCTTCATCCCACACTCCAACCACGTCCCTCCTATTCTCCAGACACTTTGCTGCCTGGGAAGTTTGTTTTCTGCATGTTGATACCATCCTTTCATGGGTAAAAGTTAAAAGCCACCTACTCTGTGAAGTACTTGCTGGCCCCACCACAGTCCTATGTAATCCCTGCCTTGAGCGGCACCTCTAGGCTTTGTTTCCCCCTCTCTAGCAGGGTGCTTGGAGCTCAGGCCAAGGTGGCCCTCTCAGCCTTGAGAACCAGGACCTGGCCACTGGCCCTGTGCATCCCTGGTAAACATGGCCCTGTAGGGCCAGCTGACTGCGGCAGATTTGGGCTTCCTGTACATTCTGCATATTAGGGCCCATCTGAGATTTGGTTTTTAAAAAATGCCCATGGCTCAAAAAAAAAATTTGAACTTTTAGTTCCTGGCATACACCATATTTTTCCCCTGATCTCTACCCTTGCAACTCCCCCTCTCCCCCACAGACTGGTTTAAATGTCCTCCCCTCCCTTTTCCACGTTTTAAATCCTTTTTCCACTTTTTAAATGAAGTACAGTTTAGTAGTTACTAAACTGTAAAGTGCACAAGTCTTATACATCCCACTCGGTGAATTTTTGCACTGTATACAGTCATGTAGCTGCCACCCCAGACAAGATAGAAAATACTTCCAGTACCCAAAAGGTTCCCCTCTGCCCCCTCGCAGTCAGTTTACTACAACCAAAGATTTGTTGTGCCTTTTCTTGAACTTTATATAAACAAAATCATGTTATGTACTCTTGTGGACAGCTTCCTTCACTCGGTCTCATGGCGGTGAGAATCTGCTGTGTGTAGCAGAAATTTGCTCTTTTTCATTGTTCTGTAGTATTTCATTGTATGACTGTACCATAATTTATTTTTTTCATTTGACTATTGTTGGACACTTGGATTATTTGTAGTTATTTTCTCTTCAAGTTTATTGAGATACAACTAACATACAACAAAGGGCACACATTTTACAGTTCTGTGAATTTTGACAAATGTTTCTAGCTATGTTGAATAAAGATGCTGTGGACATTCTGGTGACACAAGCAGTCATTTCTGTTGATTATATACTCAAAGTGGAATTGCTGCAGCATAGAGTACATAGTCAAACTGTTTTCCAAAGTGGTAGAAACAATTTACCCTCCCACCAGCAGTGAATGAGAGTTCTCTCTGCTCCTCATCCTTACCCAGCCTTGGTGTTTTCAGTCCTTTGAGTTACTGCCATTCTGGTGGGCTGCAGTGGTATCTTGTGCTGTTAATTTGCAGTTGCCTCCCTCTGGGTTTCCCTCTGGACCATCCTCTCACAGCACCCATCACACTGCATCATGTTCATGCCCCCACACTGTATGGAGCGTCACCAGTGTCTGTCTGCTTGGGTGAAAGATGCCCTAAGCTCAGCCCTTTGGCTATCCTTTTTTCTTGCAGGTGGTTTTTCCCCATCATTGGCCACATGGGCATCTGCACATCCACAGGAGTCATTCGTGACTTTGCCGGCCCCTACTTTGTCTCGGTGAGTCCCCATTCTGCCCCCTCTGGAGAATCCCAAGGCTTAAGTGCAAGGCTGGCCTGTCTTGCCTGCTGGCAGGTTTGGTATTTCCCCAGACCCAGGAGAATGCAGATAACACCCAGTCCCGCCCCTGGCCCTCCATCTCTCACAAGTGTTTGACCCCTGTCCCCCTTCTCTTGCCTCCAGGACAGGCCAGGAGGGCAGTGTGACCGAAAGGATTCTTAAGTAACTGACCCAGTCCTTTGCCCCCACCTCTGGGGTACCAAGACATGGGTAGGGGTTAGAGGCAAGAGTGGAGAGTCAGACCACCCAGGAACCACAACTATGGACCTTCAGAAGGTGGGAGTCACGAGGTGGTGGGTGAAGGGGAGGCTGACTTGGTTCCCTGGGTGTGGCCATGGAGAAGAGGGAGTGGGGCTTCTAGAATGAACCAGCTTGTGTTCCCAGGTCTGTCCCGTGGGGTTGTGACCAAGATGGAGCCATTGGGCTTGCTCAGATGCATCATCCTGCCTCGTACCAGATTGCCACTTCATCCGAGGCTGGAGTGAAGGGATGTGGTGGCCCCAACCTGTTTATAGTAATAGTCATCATGATCATCTTTACACGACTAAAGGTCTATCACTTTGCACTTAAAAATACTTTTACTCCATTACTTTCCCTGTCACATGTTTTTATGACAGTTGAGATTATGCTGCATATAGGGCACGACTCTTCTAGGCAGACACTTCTTTGACCAACTCGGTCAGCAGATTCTGAACCCAGAATCTGTCTCCGTCTAACTCCTGCCACCCCAGGTCTCAAGTTGTGAGTCTAGGATTTTGCTGAAATGTTTCCCTCATAGGGAGCTTCTCAGGACCCAGTAATCCCAGCTCTGCTCTGAATGCAGTCAGACTGCCGGTGCACCCCCAGTTGCAGAGATGGGCTCTGTGGGTACCACCATTGTTGGGTTGAAAGATCAAGGGGTTGTTGTCATTTACACCACAAGGGAAACCACCTCCCCATGATCAAAGATCAGAAAAGATTGAGTACAGAACTTGGAGAAAATGAGGCCGGAGAGGGTGAGAGAACTACCTTGGGAGCCACCCAGAGGGCCATCCAGAGCCTAGCCCACTGTCTCCCAGTGTGGTGCTCCGTGCACTCCTGCACAGCCTAATGCCCACAGAAAAGTTGCCCCTTGGACTTTAGATCCCGTAGCAGCTCCAAGCAGAGCCTGCGCCAGTGACCCAGGGCTGTCTTCCTGGCTCGATGCAGGTTCCCCACTGACCTCTGCTCTTGTCCCTCACAGGAAGACAACATGGCCTTTGGGAAGCCTGCCAAGTAAGTGACAGACGCTCTTGTGACTGATCCTAGAGCCAGATTCCTCCTGACCGGAGTAGCAGGCTGGGCCTTCAGGGGCGCAGCAGGAATCCAGCACCCTGGGGACAAGGTGTGGAGGGGAGGGACAGGCAGGACCCACCAAAGCATAGCAGCCTTGTACCAAGCACCCATTGTCTGCTGGGCTTACCTGTAGACCACCTAGGCCTTGCCCCAGCCTCAGCACCCACATTTTCAGCTCCACTGGGAGGGTGAAGCAAGGGAAGTGACCACACCACATGATTCTCTTGTTCATGGAAGTGGCAGAGCTGTACTTGAGGGGGCGAACAAGCCATTTAAGGTATAAAGATTTGGAACTCTGCTGAAAAGTTCTGGTTGGAGAGAATGAAAGCAGTTCAGGCCCCCTGGGAACCATGGCTGGTCTGTTGGGGAATTTGGGTCTTTGTTTTTTCTGTCTTGGGAACCCACCTCAGCTGTGGGCCTGGTGACAACCCCTCAGTCATCAGAGTGCTCCAAACAGTATCATGTACTCTTTGCCTAGGAGGGGTAGACAGGGAAGGAGCATCCCAGGGCCCAGAGAAGAGTTCATGACCCACACAGAGGACCCTGGAGTGGGGCTCCCCCTTTTACTTTCCCCAGGCAGGTAGAAATGTGGTCCGACGGCCCCAGGCTGGTTGTTTGCTGCCAGGAGGCCCTCTGAGGACAGTTTCAAGGGCACCTGTTTCCAGGCAGTTGCCCCTGAACGTTCCCAGTCCAAGCCACCAGCATTTCTCGCCACTCCAGGCTCCTGTGCCAAGCCGTTCCCCACAGCCAGAGGGCGCTCTCACCCCAGCACTCCCTGGCTGGAACCCTTTGGGGCACTCCATTGCTTGGAACTTGGCATTTCTCATCTAGTTTGGTGTTTATGAGTTTTAGTTCCACTGTCTTCTTTCACGCTCACTCCATCAAGGGGAGACCTTGGGGAGAATACTTGCTAACAGGTAACTCTTTAGTGTGTCACTCAAGTCCCCTCCCACCAGCGTCTCCAGCCTCACATTCCAGTGGTCCATCACTGTGGTACATGCTGCACCGTTTTTTGCCTCTCACTTTGGTCAAGTTGTTGTCTCTGCCTCGAATGCCCACACAGCCCCTTTCTGTGCCTGGCTAACTCCTCTTTCTTCACCCCGGACTCAGGGGTCCCTCCAGGAAGCCTTCTCACACCTCCCAACTGGTTTAGTTCCATCTCCTCCCCAGGGTCTTCTGTGGCACTGGATGCATCACACTGTATTGAAATTGTCTGGGACTCTCTCCCTGGAGCTGGTTGACCCCTGCAGCCCCAGCACCCAGGTCAGGGCTGGGTGCAGGGCTGGCATCAAGGACTATTTGTGGATCTGAGCAGCCACAAGGAAGTGGAGCCAGTGCCCAGAATCCCTCTCTACCTCAGGTACTGGAAGTTGGACCCTGCTCAGGTCTATGCTAGCGGACCCAATGCGTGGGACACAGCCGTGCACGATGCCTCTGAGGAGTACAAGCACCGCATGGTAGGTGGGCTGGGCCAGGGCAGGTACTCGGAGGATGGGGCCAGGGTGGAGGGTTTCCCTGCAGCCCAGCTAACCCTTCATGTGCCTCCAGCACAATCTCTGCTGTGACAACTGCCACTCACATGTGGCATTGGCCCTGAACTTGATGCGCTACAACAACAGCACCAACTGGAACATGGTGACGCTCTGCTTCTTCTGCCTGCTCTATGGGAAATATGTCAGGTGAGCTGCCCTCTTCCCGCCCCCTAGAACAGCTCTCCCAAGGATCACAGCAAAGCCAGTTCTGGAATCCTTCATCGAGCAGGGAGGAAGCAGAGGCCACTTGGAGCCATGAAGGGTTTCAGTCGGAGAGGGAGGTGGCTGTGTTAAAGGCATGGAGCACTGGACTCGGTCCAGCTTCACCTGGGTCCTCAGCCCAGCTCAGTCCCTTGCTCACATTTGAGACTTGGGTGAGTGCTGTGCCTTGTGAAATGGGGCTAATGATGCTGGCTCTCCAGAGAGGCTGTGAGGCTACAGGATGGTGTGGCCACCATCTTTAACCACCCCTGAAGGCTCCCTTCCCAAGCATCCCTTGTCGGAGGCGGGGATCTAGGCAGTGGGCCCCAGTGGAGGCCCGGGAAGGCCTTTGAAGCCACAGCTCTGTGAGGTCAAAGGCATTAGTCCCAATTCACAGGTGAGAAAAGTTCTCAGAGAGGTTAATCGACTTATCCATGGTCCCACAGCACAGCCACAGCACAGCCCAGACTTGGGAGCTGGCACACCCTGGCTATTTCAGCCCCTTCTCTCCAAGCTTTCCTCTAGTGGTGCTCATCACTGGAGCTCCCAAAAAGGAGACCCTTGGGGGTCTTTTTTGAGTCCTGGGAGGCCTTTGAAGGACCCTGGGCTTGACCCCAGGGTCCAGACTCTCTCCCGGGTTCCAGCCACGATAGTGTGCCAACTCCTGCCATCCCCTCCCCTCCTAGCAGGCCCCCTTATGAGGGCTGTTGGCACAGGGCACTCTTGGTCCTCTCCCTGGAGACTTCTCCCAGAGGCAGGGGTGATTACAGATGGAGCCAGTGAAGCCTGGCAAGGGTGAGCACATCTGAACTCGCCCAGGGAGGTGTCAGCAAATCACCAGCAGCCTGCACAGAACCTGCCACGGGTGGTTGGGGTCCTCCACAGTGGGTGCCTTGCAGCCCACGACCTCAGTTGATGAAGTTTGGAGATGAGGGAGTAGTTCCAGGGGTGTCTTAGGGGGAGCAGCTGCATCACAGGCCTCTGGAGGGACAGGCTCGGAGCTGCACTCCTGCCCACCTGGCCCTGCCCCCTGCCCACCTGTGCTCCTTCTCCCTCCTCGCTCAGCATCGGGGCCTTCGTGAAGACCTGGCTGCCCTTCACGCTCCTCCTGGGCATCATCCTAACTGTCAGCCTGGTTCTTAACCTGCGGTGATGGCTCCGGACCCACCAGCCTCCTGAGGAGGCAGCCACCACTCCTTTTGGTTCTAGATTCTTTGTCCTCACCTCAAAAGGCAGGGATGGGCCTGCTGTTTTCCACCTGGATCTCTGGGCAAGGTGGGATGGGATGGGAGTTGAGGAGGAGCGTGGGGCGGGGGTGTTTGCACTTGTGCCTCAGCAGTTCCCTGTCCCCTCCCCCCCCACGCTTGTGACCCCTGCCCTTGAGGTGCCCTCATTGTTTTTCTATTGGGTGGGCCTTAGCTTTCCCTCTGTAGAGTCCTCCTGCCACTGCCTGCTGGGCTCCTCATGCCTCAGCCCCTTTGGCACGTCAGATGTCGTTCTTGGGCCCAGTGCCCAGTGGGGAGAGGGGAGGGTATTTGGACCCACAGGGCAAGGTGGCACACCTCCTGCTGTTAGTTCTGGTCCCAGTTGGGCAGGGTACAGGCGGTCACTAAGAAGTCTGTAAAAGCTAAGCTGCCCTGGGGCCTTTACCACTGGCTTCTGGAATGGTCCAGATGGGCTGGATGCAAACCCCCACCCCCCAGGTGTTTACTAGAAGCTGCACTAGGGGTAGCTTGTGCCCCTTCTCCTGGCATTTTCCAGTCCCTGCAGCCCCTTCTTCCCACTCTAAAGGCCTCCCCACTCATGGTCCATGTGTCCCATGCCAGCCAGAGCAGTGTAAGCCACACTTGGCCCCTGCCCCAGGAGTGGTCTCATGGAGGGGATCCTTGGGCCTGTCAGCAGCCCATGCCATCAGGGAGCTGGAGGGAGTCTGTTGCTGCCCACGTGGCTACAGCTCCTCCTTTTCTTCAAGTTATCAAAAAGGGCCCTGGGCTGCCCACCTCATCCCCCTACCCCATGGACTCCTGTGTGAGGGGCTCCCTGGGTGAGGCAATAAAGAGTTTTGATTCCAGATGGTGTCCTGTCATTGTTTCCCCCCTCTCTGTGTCCCTAGCCCCTTTGACTCCTATCTTCTTGGTGTCCTTGGCTACCTGCACCCCCCGGCGAGGGGTCTGGTTGAGGCCACCTTCATTGCCTGGAATTCACAGAGACGTCAGCCTCCCTCAGGTACTTCCTGCTCCTGTGCCCAGGTTGTGGGCTGCCCCAGCATTCTCCTCTTTCCACCATTCCAGTGTTCTCGCCTTGAGGCAAGCAAGTACTGAAACCCCTCCCATAGTCCCTATTGGGAAGAACTTGGCAGTGGGGGGAGAGTTGGGGCTAAGGAGGCCTGTGCTTTAACTGGGCAGACCAGAACCCTGGGCCTGTCCACTCAAGCAGGTGCACAGACTGGGATAAGCCAAGCCCCCGGCCCTGTCACATCCCTGTCACTCTTCGCCCAGTTCATCGCGTGCAGAACCATTGGTCCTGTTACTGCCTGCTCTGCAGCACCTCCAGACCTCTGCCATTCGAGGCCCTCTGTGGTCAAACCACACCTCCAGCCTCGACACCCTCTGCACACCCTGCTCACCAGGGAGGTGGGTGGCACCTGGTCTCCAGCACCGACCTGCTCTAGTCCTTTGCTTTCCTCCTACTGAAAGTGGCATTTCTTCCCAAGGCCCACCTTAAAAGCTACCTCCTTGGTGAAGCCTTTCTTGACTGTGCCCTTGTGCCATGTGTCAGTTGAACTAGTCCAGGGTTTGGTCTCTGACTGCCCCGAGGGCACTCGTGCTCATCACAGGCTCTAGCTGCTGGCCATCGGGGTCCCGGGCGGAGGTCTGTGGGCTCATGCCAGCCCCTGCAGAGCTGTGGCTTCTGAGCCCAGTTCCTCCAGGGCGAGGCCGAGGTGACTCCTCCCTGCTTCAGAGCGATTCCTTGTCAAAAATTGTGTGCATCTCAGAATTGGTTGGGGAAAAAAGAGAAGTTCCACTACTTAGGACAACCCACCCAGCGTGATGGTTTAAAAGGGTTTTAAGGGCTGCAACAGCAGCAGAACTAAAATTTAATGTTGGGAAGACAGGACAAACAGGTGCCATAAAAATAACCAACAGTTGAGTGTTTACTGTGTGCTAGGCCTTGTTCTAAAGGGTCATTTCATCTTCACAACAGCCCCCTGAGGTAGGCGCTGTCATCCCCAGTTTACAGATGACACAAGCCCGGAGAAGCAATGCAATTTGCTCAAGGTCACAGGACGAGCAGCACCACGACTCAGGTCTGGCTCCACAGCCCCTCCTTGGAGCCTCCCTGCGAGGTGTCCTCACTGCAGCACCAGGAGTGGACGAGAGGAGGGGCTGCGTCCCCAAAGGGATGGGCGCTGTTACCCCCGGAGGAGGGAGAAGGGATGCCGGAGGCAAGAAACCCAGAAACAAAGAACCAAGAATGGGCTTTCTTTGGGGAAAGAAGACCTAGGATCCAGTTGGTGAAGCTTTATACCATATCCCTATTTATACATTTTCATTTAAAGTTTTCTTTTAAATAAATAATGTAGGCCTATGACTTAAAAAAAAAAAAAAACTTCAAAAGGTACAAAAGGGTTTGTCTCATTTTTAATTAAAAAGACACTGTACAACATCAAATAATTAAAAAAAAATTCTTCAAATGCCTTAACTGCTACTTTTACTTTTATTGCATGTTTCCATTCCTGTGCTTATGTATTTTAAGATATTTTAATTGAGGAGCATACCATTTTATATTTGTTACTTATACTGTATATTTCATATGGCTATATATATTGAGGTTGGTTTTTTTTTTAATTTCATAAGCCATTAACCTAATTCTGGGCATTTGGTTGCTTGCTGCTAACTTTGCAGTAAGCATTTTTAAACATGAAGCTGTTTTGGGGTTGAATTTTATTCTTGATGTGGGATTTACCCAGGAGTGAGATCTCTGGTCTGTGCTTATGAATCTTGATATCACGATGCTTTGCGGAAGGGTTGCACTAATTTACATCATCTTTAGCAATGAGCAAATGGATCAGTTTTAGCACAATTTTACCATTGTTGGGGGTTGAATTCATATCACTTTCCCTCTTTTGAAGTGGGGTTTCACTGTTTTTTGTTCTATCTGTATTGAATTTTTAATTTAATAATTAAAAAAAAAAAAAAAACAGAAAATGCTCCTTACGCTAGTCTTACAAGATGGCCACCACTGTTGTCCCTGTCTTACAGAGGGAGAGAGTGAGCCTGGTCCAAGGCCAGTGGGGATCCCGTGGCAGAGCTGGAGTGTAACACAGATCTTTTGGCTTCCGGGAGCCTGGCTCTTACCCGTGGACAGCTGCCTAGAAACTAGCTGCGGTGTGGAGACCCAGAACTCGCCGCAGAAGGACTACGGACTGGTCCTGTGAGGGGGACACACAGTGGGGAAGCCTTCCAGCAGTTGGAGGGGGGCACAAATGGACTAGGGATGTTGAGACAGGAAATAGAGTCTGTGGCCAAGGCTCGAGAGACCTAGGAGAGAAGGATGGTCAGAGAGGATTTATGGTGAGGAGCCTAAGGGTCAGGCTTCAGGGTCAGGCAGCCCAAGAGGAGGCTGCACTGTCTTGGGAGTTGGTTACACTTGTCAGTGACCGTGTTTGAGGGGGTCTGGACTGGTATGGAGCATATTTGTGAGTGGGCCAGAGGGTTACTTACCCAGGTTGTCCCCTGGTGCCTTCCAAAGCGAGGGAAATGACGAAAGTGGCGTGTTGGAAAGGGCCTCTCTGACAACTGTGGAATAAGGGGCTGGAGGGGGCAAGTATGAAATCAGGGAGACCAGAGAGAAGGAAGCTTCCAGAAGAGGCTGAGCAGACACTGATATTTGGGCAGCATTGGGGCGGACAGAGAAGCACAGATGGAAGATCCCTGGAGGAAAGAGTGGGTCACAACCATGACCAGCAGGGAGAAGCAGGAGGCCTGGGGGACTGGTCGATGGGAGCTGTTTACAGAAGTGGGAACCTGGAAATAAGGTTTCAGTGTGGAGGGAGCCAGATGAGTTCAGGTTGAGAGGACAGCAGGAGGGGTGGCCGGAAACACCAGAGTCCAGGATGGTAGCAGCCATAGGAAAATCAGCACAGAGAGAGGAAGGGAAATTAAGAAACCCGAGGAGGAAACAATGAAGTCTGATGTCTTCCAGGGGTGGGGATTGCTGACAGGTAGGAGGGAGCCTAGAAAAACATCCCTGGGAGGAGCCAGGACCAGGATGGTGGGAGGGGCTGAGGATGCTGTAGGCTGTTCTTTTTTTTTTTTTCCCCCATCATGCAGCATTCTCTATTTTTAAAAAATGGCATTAAAGTCTAAGAGGTTTTGGTCTGGTCATTACATGGTCCTCAATGCAAGAAGATGGTAGAGCTGAGTCCCCAGGAATGTAAGAGCGTTGCTTTAAAGTTAGTAGCAGTCACAGGGCCAAGTTTGAAGGCCCAAGTCAAATCATGGGCATATCCACTGACAGGTGGTAGGGCATGGGCTCCAGCTCTGGGGGATCAACAAGAGTGGAAACTTTTGAGAAGATAACTTACAGGATCTGGCACCAAAAGTGTCTGGTGGGAGAAGCAGGGAAGGTGAAAGATAGGGATCCTCCTCTCTTTTCTGCTCCTATTCAAGGACAGAGGCAGGTGACCCCAACAAGGTAGCAGCTATTTAGATCCCATAATGAGAGGCTGGCCAGCCCACTCCGAGGCTGGTCAAATGGCCTTGTCAGAGGGTGGAATGCTAGCCATGAGAATGGAGACAAACTGTTTCAATTTCTGTGCAGCTTGTTTCCCTGATTCCAGTACTTCCTCATGATTAGCCTTCTCTAAGTTTTCATATTTCATAACCTTGTTAGTGATGAGAGAGAAGCCAAAAACTTGAAGTCCACAGTGCCGTGCAACTATAACTTCTGGTACTGTGCTCATGCTGACAGCGTCAGCCCCCAGGTTCTGCAGCAGACAAGACTCTGCAATGGTTTCAAAGTTGGGGCCTCGCAACATCACCGAGGTGCCTTCCTGTAGCTCTCGCTGCTCCCCCATTTGTTTCCAGACACAGTGAGCCTTCTGCCTCAGATTGCAGTCATAAGCATCAGACATGGCAGGAAAACGAGGGCCAAATCTTTCATTATTGGGGCCTCTGAGAGGATTCTGGCCAGAGAAACCAAGCATGTTGATATGATCACGGATCAGCATGATATCTCCAACCTCAAACTTGGAGTTAAGCCCTCCAGCTGCTTTGGTGACCAATAGGGTGACCATACCCATAAGCAGGAAAACCTTCACTGGGAACATTACCTTCCAGAGCGGGCAGCCTTCATAAAAGTGGAATCTGCCCTGCATCACCACACAGGCTCGGCCATTCAGGAACCCAAGCACCAGTCATCTAGCGTGACCTGGTACTGTACTTTGAGGAAAGTTGGGTATCTCACTGTATTCAAAGGCCTGGACCTGAGTTACTTTATCAGCCAGACCTCCTAACCCAGAGCCACAGATCACTGCCACTTGAGGTCGGTGCTTGGTGTGGGACAGAAGCCATTCTGCAGTGTTCTGATAATCATATGTGAATTTCTCCATGGTTCCATCTGCACCTTCTCAGTGAGCCACTGCGCTGAGCCGCTCTCGCTGGGTGTGGGTGGCACTATTAGTCTGTAGGCCGTTCTTGCCTTTCAGGGATGCGGCCTCACAGCACCCGCTCCCACGGCCGGCACTCGGGGTATATCGCATATGCAATTGTACATGTATATTTATTAAGGGTCTACAGGGATCTCATTAAATTGTGGTGAAAACCGTCTGAGGAGATGATGAAGAAAAAGAGGCTCAGAAAAAGATGGACTTGCAAAAAGTATTTGGGGAAGGCTGGTCCTTGGCTGGGAGAGGGAGAAGGGACGCCCAGGGGCTGAGCGGCAGTGCCATTCCAGAGCTGGCGCCGGTGGTGGGGGGAGGAGCAGAGCTTCCTTTAGAATCTACCCCTTGCCCTATCCCTCTCGCGGGGGTCTGCGAGGTGCCCTTAGGTTGTTAATCCATGGCCCCAAGTCAGGGGCGGGACAGGCCTGGGGAATGAAGTAGGCTTGGGGGGATCAGAGAGCTTGTGCCTGTGACAGGAGTGAAGATGGGCCTCCAGCTTCATGGGCCCGGAGTAAATGTATTCTAGGGCCCAAACCTCCTCTTCTAGGATGGGACAGAATCTGAGAGCAGAATGGGGTACCCAGAGGGGCTCCCTGGGGGCAGTGGCAGGGTGTGTGGGCGCCTCCTCAAACAGATGGCACGCAGGGAGGCAGAGGGGGCAGGGAGGGCTGCTAGCTGCTGCCAGCACCTCCAGGAGGTGCGCGCACCCAGGGGGCAGTTGTTGTTGAAACGGCCATGGGCACAGAACCATGTGGAGAGGGGACCCCTGGCCCCTACTGGATGGCAGCTTGGGCCAGGCACCTTCATTTCCTTTATAATAGGCTCTTCACACTCTGCTATCCCCAATTTGCATAGGAGGAAATTTTGCAGCTCAGAGAAGTTAGGAGACCTGCATGAGGTCACACAGTGGCAGGGGTGTTGTCTTACTGCCAAGTCTGCAATCCTGCCTTGAAAGGGTTTCTACCTTTGCTTTCAAAGCAAGTTCCTAACAGCAACTCAGCGTGTGGGGCGGGGCTGCTACCCATTCTACACAAGGGGCAGCCAAGGTTCTCAGGGGTGGGGGCCCTGAGAGTTAGAGCGAGTCTACCCTGGAGCTGGGACCAAACACCGGGCCCCTACTGCCCACCAGGTCGCCTCTGGGTTCCCTGAAAGGTGGGGGTGAAAGGTGGGGGTGGAACTGCCCCAGGGAGCCAGGAGTCCAGGCCCGGTTTTGCATCAGGCTCTGCTGAGAAGGTGTTTCCTCCTCCTTGGTGGGGCAGCTGCTCAGAGAGCCCAGAGCCAGAGAGCCAGTTGAGTCAGCCTTAGTCCCTCACGGCTCTTCTCCCAGTCCCTGAAACTCAGCTGCCAGAGTCACCCTCCAAAGGGGTCCCCTACCTCACCCTGGACCCCTGCAGGTAACACAGCTCTGGGCTGGAAGTCCCCGGTCAGTGTCCTAAGAGGCAGGCACTGCTACCTGGAAGCCTTAGACCCTCCGGGACTTGAGGGTGGGGGAGGCGGGAGTGTCAGGGACTGGAACAGCCAGACAGATGGCCAGGCTCTTGGGGTGAATGATGGGTCTGCCCCGTAGGGTTGAAACACAGCTGAGAGGACCAGACCCTTGATTCGGTCCTTGGAGAGAGAGAGGGGACGGCAGGGAGGGGGCCACTGCCAGGGCCCTGACCTCAGGCACCCACGACCCAGCCCAGGCAGGGTCACTCCTGCAGAGCCTGCCACCTCCACAATCACACACACACCTGGTGGCCTCCGCAGGCCCTGGGACATCAGCATACACAGCACAACACAGCACAACACAGCCCAGTCACACGTCCAACACAGGAAGAAACACACAGCTTGCACACACAAGGCCATCACCAGAAAGTCTCCGTACACACCAAACAGTCACCCATGCAGCATCTCACCGTGGTAGACACACAGACACACAGCCAGGGATACAATTTTCACACCCAGCCTCATCCAAAAGCACGAACTGACACCAAGGCAGAAACACGGGCCCACACACCAGGCCACAGGGAGGCCCACGCTGTGCGATGTGACAGCCAGCACCTTCAGCACAGTCCAAGTTCAGGAAATGCTATTAGCCCTGAACACATTATCAGGAGATGCAGGGTAGGGACGTGCAGAAAGGGGGAGCGGGGGCGGCAGGGGACCAGGGCCGGGCCTTGGACACTGACTCAGCTTGGGAGGGGACTGAGCGCAGGAGGCGGCAGCGACAGGGGCACGCACAAGCTGGGACCTGTCTGCTGAGCCACTCTCTTCCCTCTTGGCCCCACCTGGTGCCCTGGCACGGTGGGGAAGGGGCCTCGGGAGGGCCAGGAGGGTGGGGAGGAGGGGAGAGATGCCCAGCAGGCTCAGGCCATGGTTCGGCTCTGCCCTGGGCCAAGCATGGGCTCCCTGCCACGTCCACACGCCCCTCGGGGCTGGGCAAATGTTTTCCTTCCGGAGTCACCATGGTACCTGAGCGGCCTGAGCAGGGACCCCAGCCAGTTCTTGGGTCAGAGGACTGGGAGACTCCTGTGGACACAGCAGAGGAACCCTGGGGGATCTGGGCAGGAGGGCAGCTGGCAGCAGGGGCATCCTGGGGCTGGAAGCCCCAGTGGGAGTAGGTGCGGCTGTTACCTCGGGGGGAGGAAGTTGGGGGTATGGGCTGGGGAGGAGGTTGCCTCAGACAGGAAGGCCAAGTGGGCCAGGGCAGGGCGGAGGCGAAGAGTGGAGGGAGGTTTGCAGGTTGGGAGGTTCCCAGGGCGGGAGGGTAAGCAGCTATGTTGTATGCATGTGTCTGTGTGGGTGTGTGCACATTTCCCAAGTGTGTGCAGGAGCTTCTGGGTGCATTTCTGCATTTAACTAATCACATATTTACCAATTATCTGTTGTGTGAATATTATGGGCTTTGGGGGTAATGCTCCATCCCTGCCTTCAAGGAGCTCAGAACCCAGTTGGGGGGTCAACATGGACGTGTGAAAGTCTATATGATTTCTGTGTACCTGGGGACACGTAATTGTCCTGGGCCTTATGCTGGTATATGTGAGCCTGGCTGGGAGGCTCCTGTCTGTGTGCGCCCGCAGCAGGGTGGAGAGTCCGGGCACGTTTACCCCTTGTATTGTGCCTGTGTCTAGTAGGCCTCTTTCCGGGCACGGGCCTGTGCGTGTGCCCACGGGCATTCGTGTCTACTTAGATCAGCATGCGCACATCCATGTGCTCCGTCTCCACGGTTCTCTGTGTCTTCATCTCTATGTGTGCACATGTGGGTCCCTGTGCACATCTTCCAGTGTGTCCCTGAGTGTGTTCCTGGGCCAGCATATTCATGAGTCCATGGGTATATCGCACCCCACTTGACCTCAGCTTTCCTGGGGTTGGAGTCTACCCCCAACCCAGGCATATGTTGGGGAGATGAGGGTGGTCTGCCCCGGATGTGCCTGTTTGGGGGCAGGACTTGACCTGACCTCCGATCTGCTCAGGGAGCCACGTGTGCCCAGTAGGGGCACGACCCCCAGCTGATGCCCCTCAGGGGCCACTCATCTCAAGAGGGACCCTGGGCCCTGCCCTCCCTCCCCATGGCACATGGGCTGGAGTCTGAAGCTGACAGGCTGCTGGACCTCAGCTTCCTGACCGAGGAGGAACAGGAGGCCATTGCTGATGTCCTGAAACGAGATGCCCACCTGCGCCAACTGGAGGAGGGCCGGGTCAGGTAAGGGAGGGCAGACCCCAGCCAAGGGCACCCAGGAGGAAGGGCCCTCAGGCACTGGGAGGCCCCCTACCCTACCAGTGTCATCCTGGCATAAACCTGAGTAGCTCTTGACCTAGCTCTTTGGTTCCCTCTGCCCTCGGCCAGCTCAGAGCTCATCACCTCTCCCATTACCCCAGCTCCCTCACCAGCCTCCCTGCCTCCAGCCTTGACCCCTCAAGTCCCCCTGCCAGGCTGCAGTGGAGCTCACAGGCGTGTCCTCCATGGTCCCCACCTACAGCATCCAGCACAAGCTCCTCAGCGTGGTCCACCAGGCCCCCCCAGATTGGTCCCCACCAGCCTCCCCCACCTTATCTTCCACCAGGGACCAACACCCCAAACTTGCACACACACAGAACACACATTACAGCCCTCGTGTACTCTGCCATCCCTGAAAACACCCTTCACTCTCAAGCTTGTGCTGCTCCATCTTCCTGGAAGGGCTGAGGCAGAGGAGGATGGGAGTTATGAGCAGGGTTTGGGGACAGACAGACACTTCCTAGCTATGTAACCTTGGGCAACTTATCTGACCTCCCCAAGCAACACTCTCCTTATCTATAGAACAGGGCCAAGGAGTCTGATCTTGTAGAACTAAGAAGGATTGTGCAAGTGTGGTCCATAGTCATCACCTGAGCAATAATTCTTATCCTTCTCCTTCTGGAGAACTCCAGTTTGTCCTTTAAGAAGCAAGTCAAATGTTGCCTCCTCTAGGAAGCCCTCCTGGATTCCCACAGGCAGAGGTGCCGTTCTCATGTCCATCATAGCACCTGCCACACCACAGTGTCCATTTCTCTCTACCAGTCTGAGCGCCTCCAGAGCAGAAATCAAGTCTGATTTGTTGTTGTGTCCCCGGTGCCTGGTACAGGGCCTGGCACAGAGCGGGTGGCAGGAATGTTGGCTGGGTGAGTGGTGATAGCATGCCTTCTCCCCCATCCTCCAGCAAGCTCCGGGCCTCACTGACAGATCCTGGGCAGCTGAAGATCCTGACAGGAGACTGGTTCCAGGAAGCACGCTCCCAACGGCACCACCATGCCCGCCTCGGCTCTGACCTTGTCCGAGCCTCCATCCGCCGGAAGAAGAGCTCCAGGGGTGAGCAGAGATCCCGGGGCATGGCAAGCCTCACGCAGTCCAAGCGCCAGGTGTATGTGGACAGGAAGGGAGGACCCCTGGGACTGTGTCTCCAAGGGGGCACTGCCCCTCCATGGGCAGCAGGAGGTTGGTGGGCACCTCCAAGGGCCCCTCCTGTGAGTCACAGCCAGGCTACCTGAGAATGGGGTTCACAGAACTTCTCACCTTGGCTCAGGAGACCAGGCTCTGGGCAGCGATGGGGAGGCTGAGGCTGTCGGGAATGAACAAGAAGAGCTGGAGTCCAGGTGAGGAGAAGATGCTGGGAGGGAAGAAGAGGTGACTACCAGTCGCCTGGGTTCCTTCCCCTGACAACCACCTCCCCCCATCCTAGGCTCTCCAAAGACGAGGACCCCCAAGAGAAGCTCAGTGAGGCTGAGGTGAGTAACGAATCACTGAATGAGTTCATGGATGAATGAATGCAGTGCCCCTAGAGCTGGGATGTGTGGGGGAAAAAACCCCAGCCTGGGAATTGGGAGACCTTCCATGTTCTGGGCCTCGGCTTTCCCGTCAAGTGGTGACGTGGATCTGGCCTCTAAGGGAACCTCTGAATATGGCTACTAGGGGCAGAGGTGAGGGCTGAGCTGGGCAGTGTCCAGGACTCAGATACTAGCACCTCCGACCTATGGGACCCTGGGTACCAGCCAGGGCAGGTCCTGATGGGTGAGGGGGCATGAGACACAGGCTCAACTGGTCCTGCAGCTGGCTACCACCCCTGCCTTGAGGGCTGGGCTAAATCCCAAGCTGGAGTAGCCTTCTGGAGCCTCTGACCCCATTGTGAACTTTATGCCTTCATTAGCCCCAATCTACCCTTTGCTTCCTTCAGGGACCTAGTCTTCCCTCACCATCTGCCCCCCGCAAAGTTTCAGATCATGAGGCAGAGCCCAAAGCCCAGGAAGGTAAGGGGCGGGGGGGCAGGGCAGAGAAAGGTTGCAGGGATCAGAAGCAGCTTTCAGTGATCCCACTCGCCTGCGTTCACTTTCCTCCTTCCGCATTGGGGCGGGGGTGGGAGGTGGGGTAGGCGGTGGGCTCGTGTGGTCCCCGGGTCCTGAGGGTTGTGAACCCTCCAAATTTGCTCAGGGGCGGGCAGGAAAGGGGCTCGCTCAGCAGCCTGTGCCCGCCCCAGCCCCAGGCCTAGGGGGCGCGCAGGTCAACGCAGAGGAGGCGGACCCGGAGCCGGAGCCCGCGTCGCGGGGAGAGGAGCCGCGGCCCTCCCCAGCCCAGGTAGGCGGGAGCGGCCCGCGGCTGCTCTCAAGACCCGGAACAGAGTCAGACCCGGGAGTATCCTGCCCGGGACTCCGAGCCGTCCCGGCCCGAGCGCGGTCGGAGGAGGGGCGGGGAGAGAGGGGCCACCCGGGTCACATCCTCCCTCTCCCCAGACCGAGGCAGCGTCCGAGACCCTGGAGAACGGGGAAGAGGCCCCGGGGCCGGGTCCCTCACTCGACCGCATGCTCAGCAGCAGCTCCTCGGTATCCAGCCTCAACTCCTCCACGGTGAGGGGGAGAGGGAGGGGCCCTCTAGGTCGGGGGTGATGGGCGCCCACCCCCTCCAACCGGACGTGCAGCCCCTGCCTGACATCACCCCGAACCTGACGTTCTAGCCCCCAGGCTATGTCACCTTCTAGTGCCCTTTACGTGTTCACCTCCCTTTACCTCCATCTCCACTCTGGGCTGAACCCTCCGCGCTCCCTGCAGCCCCGACGGGAGCCCCGCACCCGGCCCTGACCTCCCCACTTCCCTCCCGCAGCTGAGCGGCAGCCTGATGAGCCTGTCGGGGGAGGCGGAGGTGGGCGCGGTGCAGGTGTGCGGCTCGGTGCACTTCGCGCTGCGCTACGAGCCGGGCGCCGCAGAGCTGCGCGTGCACGTGATCCAGTGCCAGGGCCTGGCCGCCGCCCGGCGCCGCCGCTCGGACCCGTGAGTGTCCCGCCCGGCCAGGCCGGGGTGCGCGCGCCGGCAGCCGAGGCTCCCCCTCTGGGCGGTGCGGTGGGCGCCAGGGAGCCGGATCCACAGCCCAACCCCGCCACTTAACCGTTCTTGGCCTCAGTTTCTGCATCTGCAAAATGGGAATAAGGAGGGTACCTACGTCGTGGGGAGGCGTGAAGATTAAGTGAGATAACCCATAAAGTATTTGGCCCGAGGCCAGGCCCACAGGAAGCTGTGTTCGGGTGGAGGCTGGAAAGCCGGCAGGTCAGGGAAGTAGGGGCTGGAAGGGCCCCTCCTTATCTCCGGTCCCCACGTGCCCCCCCACACCCACCCCCAGCTACGTCAAGATCTACCTCCTCCCGGATAAGCAGAGCAAGCGCAAGACGGCGGTGAAGAAACGGAATCTGAATCCGGTTTTCAACGAGACTCTCCGGGTGAGACTGCGGTGACGGGGTGATCCCCCATTAATGGCGGGGGGGCAGGGGGCAGCCATAGTAATGTCATTGCCCCAGTACTCCATCCTGCCAGGGGAACGGCAGGGAGGCCTTCCGTTAACGCTTTCTCCAGTAGGGCAGTTTTGCCTGGGGCTGCCATAGTCCAGGACCCCCCCCCCCCCCCTTTAATGCCCTTCGGGGTACCCTAGGGATTCCATCCTGCAGGGAGCGTGGTAGGACAAGCCCCGGTGAATACTCCTGCAGCACTGGAACCGGGGCCATCAGCGGGGCTCCGTTAAATCGCTCCTCCTGTCCCCAGTACTCCGTCCCGCAGGCCGAGCTCCGGGGCCGCGTGCTGAGCCTGTCCGTGTGGCACCGCGAGAGCCTGGGTCGCAACATCTTTCTGGGCGAAGTCGACGTGCCCCTGGACACGTGGGACTGGGGCTCTGAGCCCACCTGGCTCCCCCTGCAGCCCCGGGTGAGGCAGCCCCGCGTTGTGGGGAGACCCGCGGCCCAGATCTCCCGCCCTTATCCCACAGGCTCTCCCCCAGCCCGTCTTAGGTCCGTCCTCCCGTCTACCCTCGGCCTCGCGACACTGCAGCTCCCTCCGACGGCCTGGCCCCCGACCGCTCCTTCCCGGGAGCCCTGCAGCTCCCGCCCCACAGGCAGACTCTTCTAGCCTTTCTTTGGGGTCCCGTCCTCCCCACTAACCGCACCCCGTCGGCCTCTCTGGAGACCCCGCCCCTTGATGGTCCCTTTCCCCCGGCGCGGCTGCAGCGTCTGACGAGCTCACCTCTCTCGCAGGTGCCTCCCTCCCCTGACAAGCTTCCCAGCCGCGGGCTGCTCTCTCTGTCCCTCAAGTATGTCCCCGCGGGCTCCGAAGGTAAGGGAAGGCCCCTGGAAGGAGTCGTCCTCCTATCCCAGGAGGTGTGACTCTGTCAGTGGGGCGGGGTCTGAGCCCACCCTCTCTGCAGGAGCGGGACTGCCGCCCAGTGGGGAGCTGCACTTCTGGGTGAAGGGTGCCCAGGAGCTCGTGCCGCTGCGCCCAGGATCTCTGGATACTTATGTGCAATGGTGAGGAGCCCCGGGCCTGCATTGCTTCCTATTGCTTGCAGTGGGGACCCCAGCCTCGGACAAACTCCTTGTCAACCCCCGATCCCCATTGTGATCACAGGGGTGAAGGGGATGAGTAGGGAAAGTTCAGGACACATTGGGGAGCTCCATTTTAGGATGACTGGCACCTATAGGACTTGGGGAGCTAAGGATGAGACTGGGAGCTCACCGAGAACCCTCCATGGAGGGCCTGGAAGGCCAGGCTGTGGGCCCTGAACTTGTGGTTTTCAAAGTAAGCCTTGGAGAACCTCCAGGGGTACCTCCAGGTGCTGCCTCACCTTCAGAAAGTGAAATGGAGGGAGGCCAGTCAGGTTCTGGGTTATGTCCCGGATTCAACCAGAGATATTCTGCTTTTGTTTTAGGTATTGCACTTCTGAGCAATATTTTATTTTTTGGAAAGAGTTCCATGATTTAAAGATGTTCGGAAACTTACTTCTGGGGAGCAACAGGGAGCCAGCAAAGGTCACTGAGTCAGGGAGTAGCAGATTTGCGTTTCAGAAACCTTGCTCCAGGTCCTGTGAACAACTGAGACTAAAGGCAGGATATCCAGGAAGAGACTGATGCAAAGCTCCTGAGGCATTGAGGGTTCAAGGCTGGGCTCAGGCAGGAGCCAGAGGACATGGACATCTGTGAGCGATGAGGTTGGCAATGGGGAGTGTGAGGGAGTGGTCACCTGATGCCAGCTCCTCCCCCACAGCTCGGTGCTGCCAGATGACAGCCGGTCCAGCCGCCAGCGGACAAGGGTGGTACGCCGCAGCTTCAACCCCGTGTTCAACCACACCATGGTTTATGATGGCTTCGGGCCCGCCGACCTGTGCCAGGCCTGCGCTGAGCTCTCCCTCTGGGACCACGGGGCCCTGGCCAGCCACCAACTCGGGGGCACACGCCTCAGCCTGGGTACTGGTGAGTGGGGCAAGGCCCCGGGGGAAGCCAGTGCTAGGAGGCAGGGGCTCATTGTGTGGCCCTGGGCACGTCTCTGCCCTGTCCTGAGCTGTGATGTCTACTGGGATCTAGGGGTGACTGGGCACAGTGCATAATCTGGAACCAGGCAGGTGTTCCTTGGGACCTGGGTGTCTAATATGCCCATGCCCTCCACCCCTGGCATCCAGGAAGCAGCTACGGGCTCCAGGTACCCTGGATGGATTCCACGCCTGAGGAGAAGCGGCTGTGGCAGGCACTCCTGGAGCAGCCCTGTGAGTGGGTGGATGGCCTCCTGCCCCTCAGAACCAACCTGGCCCCTAGGACATAGCTGCCCCACAAGCCCTACCAAACCTCTCTCTCTGGACCCCCATCTCAGGGCCTGCCCTTGGTTGAAGTCAATAAATTCTGTTCTAAGGACAAGAAGGGGCTGATGTCTGCTGGGGGTGCAGAGGGATGGGGGTGACAACAGGAAAGAGCCAGGGAAGTGACGAGAGCTTGGGGCAACCTCCCCCCAGACCTTGAAGTCCTCAAAACAAGGGTACAAAAACATTCTGTTTAATAGCCTTTACCTGGCAGTGCTCAGTGTGCTTGGGGTGTCCCTGTGGTTGTTTCCCCCCATCGGGGCTGGGCCTGGACCCTGGCCTGCCCCCCACCTGCCTGGACTCCTCCAAATGCCCCTAGGTCCTGGGGCGGGTGTGTCAGAAGCTGCTGGCCTCTTCTCTGTTCATCTGTCCTTGGGTCTGGCCTCCAGCCTCTGGTGCCTTCACTCGGCCTCCCGGGGGCCGGAGGACCTGGCGTGGATCCTGCTCGCTGTGCCAAGATGGCTCTCCAGATGTGGCACACCATCCCTCCCCTATAGGGGTAGCAGGCTCAATGCGGCTCAGCCAGAAGGGGGCCCTGGGCTCTCTCTGGTACCCACGGTCTGCTGGATGCCCTTTTCCCCAGCGGATCCTGGTGCTTCTGTGGTTCCCAGGGAGGAACTCAGGGCCAGCCCACAGCTGGGGACCAGGATCTGGCCAGCATGAGGCTCTATGCCTGGGTTCCCCCCTGGAGGTCCTGGGACCTACCTAATGTGGGTGTAGATGAGGTCGTCTCGAGTGGCACAGGTGAGTAAGGTATGGAGGGTGAAGCTGTGGTTCAGCAGCTGGTTGTAGACAAAGACCCACAGAGACAGGGAGAGAGAAAATTAGAGAAGGATGTGTCCGGATACCCAAGTATTAGCTCCATTCTGCTATCAACATGCTGAAGCAGATCACACCCCTTTCTGGGCCTTGGTTTTCTCATCTGTACAGTGGGAGGGTTATACTAACTGCTCTTCCAGTATAGAGATTCTCTGTATCAGAGACAGAAAGTGAGAAGAGCTGAAAGAGGGACAGAGATGGGGTCCTTGGCCAGTGGGGATAGCCAGCACCCTCCCCCTTACAGTCTGGATGGTGCCTGAATCCACACTCAGTTCCTGCAGCCACTTCACCAGGCCCTGATCCGCTGGGAGAGCAGCTGTCAGGGAGAAGCCAGGTGGTGAGCCCAGAGATGCCCCTTGCCAGAAGTCTTACATCCACCTTCAGTGTGCTCTAGCCAGGCCCTGCTCACCTGGGGGCTCCGAGGCCAGGGCACAGGTCCTTGCATCCCCATGCACCTGCTGCAGAACCTGTTGCACCAAGGCCTGGCACTCCTGTTCCTTCTTGCCCAGGACAGCCCGGAGCCTATTGGAGGGCAGAGGCCAGTAGAATAGAGTGAGAAATGGGGGTGTAGCCCCTGCAGAGGCTAAGGGCGAGTCTGAGGGGCTGCTTTACCTAACAGTCTCTGCTCGTAAGAGGCCCAGCTGCACCATCAGAGGCCGGGTACCCCGCTCAGGCTCGGACGGGAGCGGGAGCGAGCTCCCCTGGACCGGGGTCTCGTGCTGCTTCTGCTGGGATCCCTCTTCTTTACTCGGCTCCTCTGACGGCGGGGGGACTGCCTCCTTCTCCACCTCTGGCAATCCAAGTGGGGTGCACTCAAGCAGGGCGAGAACGCCAGCCTGGGTCCCCCAGACACCGAGAAGGGTCTCCCGACGGGGGGCGTGGGGCCCTGGGCGTGGGGCAGCAACCAGGCTGCGGGAGTCTGAGAGACGCGCGCTTGGTCACGCCCCGGCCGGCTCCTTACCGGCTGGCCACGCCCCTGCCGCCTGCCCCTCCCCCCCACCGACCACGCCCTCTACCGACCCAATTTCATGTTCGCCACGTCCCCAAGAGTCTTACCCCCTCCCGGACCCGCCCTTTACCCGGGCCTAGCACCGCCAGGGCTGCCCGCACAGCACGGCTCAGCAGCGAATCCAGCACGAACATCCAGTGGGGACGGATCTGGCGCCTGCGGAGGATCTGCTTCACCTGGAAAAGGAGCAAGGCGCGGCTGAGATGGCTGGGCCTCAAATGGGGGTGGGGCTTGCGTTGGAAAGGCCTAGAAGGTCTTCTGCTGGAGGGAAGCTAGGATAGGGCAGATGTCCTTTTCCTGAGTGCTCCATCTTTACGAAGGAGTCATGGAATCTTGAAACATCAAGTCCTTGCAAAATCCCAGGCACGCGAGCTCATTACGTCTTCTTGGGCAGCCCTAACTGTGAGAAAGCTCCCCTCACCGCATCGGGGAAGGCGAAGAGCGGTCCGTGCAGAAGCGCAGGTCCGAGGCCGTGGGCCCGCAGCTGCTCTTGCAGCGCCCGCAGCTCCTGGGCCAGCTGCCGGCGGTTGGGGGTGTGGATGTGCGTCCTGAGGGAGTGCAGTAGCTGTTTCATAAGATCCCAGCCCAGATGGGGTTCCAGAGGGCCCTAGGAAGGAAGAGATGTTCGTCAGCGGGTGTCCCTACTCGAGCCAAGACGCGCTGGGGAAGGCCATCCTCAGGAGCCCTGCGCCTGCTCGACCACCAGGGGGCGCTGAGCCGGCCGCCACACCTGCTCCTGCGCCAGGCGCAGCTTCTCCGCCAGCGCCGGCAGCTCCTGTTCCAGCACCCCAGCCAGCATGGCCCGGCGCTTGCTCTCTTGGTGCAGCAGGCTCAATGCCGAACTCTCTTCGGACAACGCGGGTTCCTCCGCCCCGGGATCCTCGGGCACGCTGAGTACAATGGGAGCAGCTGATGGGGGGCGGGCACCAACACCGTCCAGCCACCTCCTTCCCGGGGTTTGAATCTTGGCTCTGTTACTTTTGTGCCTCCCTCGTAGTGATAAGAGAGGTAAACCAGATACTGAGGAGGCATAATAAACCTAAGTAAGAGCACCTGGGGGAGGGCACAGTAGGCACCAATGCCATCCTTTCATGTGGTCAACGTGTCCAGGCCACCAAGGAGGGTTTTTTCTGCAGAGGGGTATGAAGGCAAAACCTAGCTAAGGGAACATGCCCCAGGATCCTGGGTTCTCACCGGAGCTGGCTGGTGCCCCCATAACTGAGGCAGCGCTTCTGGCGGCTGGGCAGGTGCTGAGAGGGTGCATGAGGGCACGGGAACGTCTGGGACTGGGTGGTGGAGGCAGCTGAGGGAGTGGGACTGGCTGAAGGGGCATCTGGGAGAGGGACAAGGCTGTCAGCTTGGACCCTGCTCCCCTAGCTCTCTCACCTCCACACCTGCCCTGCCCTCACTCCAGTGTGTTCCCATCCTGCACCCCCATAGCACCTGAGGGCCGTGGAGAAGGGCGGGGGGAGCTGGGGCTGCGGCTCCTCTTCCCAGGCTGCAAGAAGGGGTCCTCCAGCAGGGCTTGGGCATTGGCCCGGAGGTGGGGATCTGGCTCAAAAGTCCGGAGGAGGAAGGCTTGGGCCTCCGCCGACAGAGAACTGGGCATTGGCGGATGCACCTTATACATGCCCACCTGGTGGGGGGCAGGGAGAGCAAACGAGCGTCAGGCTGAGAGGTGCTCAGCGCTCAGTCTGGCTCCACTCCATCTCCGTGGGCCAGGTCCTGAGAGATCTCACCTGAAACATGGCAGCCTGTGGGCTTCCTAGCTCATGGAAGGGTGGGCGACCTGTGGCCATCTCAATTACAGTGCAGCCCAGTGACCAGATGTCAGCCGCCTTCCCATATCCTCGTGGGCCCTGGTCAATGATCTCCGGGGCCATATACTGCAGGGTCCCTAGAAACAGGCAGGAGCAACAATGGCCATCTAGGCTTTCTCACTGGGGAGAGTCCATCATCTCCTGGTTGCCCGTACCCATCCTGAACTCTATCATCCAAAACAGATTCCATCATCTACCCTGGTCATCAAACATCTAGCCTGTATTTTATTACCCACCCTAGGCTCTATCACCTGCCAAGGCTTCCCCCGCTCATCCTAGGCTCCATCACATTCGTGGACTCCGTCACCTACCATATAGGTCCCATCGTATACCCTGGATGGCATCATCCATCCTGAACTCTATCACCCACCTTGGCCTCCAACACCTCAGGTGCTGAACTCAACTTCATCAACTGTTAAACTTCCAATTCTAGATTCCATCATCTCACCCCTGTCTTAATCACCTGCCCTGGATTCTATCCCTAATTGAGACTCTAACTTCATGTCCAGGAGAAACACCATCCCCTTGAAGGCACCAAGAGTTCCTCTGTTCCAGGTGAGCAGCCCCCCTCAACACCCCACACGCTCTTACCTGTGAAGGTCTCTGTGCAGGGTGTGATGCCTGCCAGCCGCTTGGAGGTGCCAAAGTCGGAAATCTTGAGCAGCCCACTGAAGGTGTTGATCAGCACATTGTCCCCCTGAGCAGAGAAGACAGTGTTCTCAGTGGACACTGGACTGGGTCCCTGCCACCAGAACTGGACTCCACCCCGGGACACCACCTCCTGGGGTTCTCAGCCTGGTCCTGATTCTATCAACCCCCTACCCTTGCCATCCCACTTACATGCCTCTCTGGGAGCTGGCACTTAGTCTGGGCTCACATCTGAGCTTTTCCTTCCTCCTCTAGGAAACCTCCTTGATGAATTCACCCTGTGCAAAGGGTCTGCCCAAGGGCTTACCTTGATGTCCCGGTGCACGATATGGTTGTCATGCAGGTAGCCAAGTCCCTGCAGGATCTGGCGAGTGTAGAAACTGATAGTGCTCTCATTGTCCTGCAGGGGACCCCACACTGACCGCAGCAAGGAGGACAGGCTTCCTGGGCAGATAAGATCCAGATTCATCCTTGGCACCCACTTACTCCACCCCACAGCTCAAGGCCCAGGCACACCCATGCCACAGACTCCATCACGGGCTCCCACTCCATCAGCCAATTCTGGGATACACCTCCCACACACTCTGGGCTTCATTTCGCCCCCGGGTTCTCCACCCCGGTCTGGCTCCATTCTCACGGCCCGCACTGCAGGCTCCATTCCCATCCCGCGCAGGGCAGGTACCTCCAGGCACTTCCTCCATGAAGATCTTGAGGTAGCCGCCCTGGCTGGCTGAGCCCAGGTAGCGCACGATGTTCTTGTGGCGCAGGCGTTTGTGCAGGGCGATCTCTTCGTGCAGGGGCTGAGAGAACCTGGGAGAGGGAGGGGAGAGAGGAAGGGGGCAGGTTTGGGCAGAGATGCTCACTCCACTCCAGCCCCAGCCGGGCCCCGGCCCCAAGCCCCTTGCGACTTCCCTCACCCTAATCAACACATCCACAGGCCCCACCGGTCCGCACGGCCCCTGCAGTTGTGCCCCTAAGCCCCAGTCCACCTGGCTCCGAGTCTGCTGTCGGACTAGCCCGCCCACTTGGCCGCCACCTGCAGGGTGTCCTCTTTCTCCCCGCCTACAGCCGCGCCTCTCTCGGCTCGTGGCTCCGCCCACTGGACGCGCCCACCCCGGCCCTCGCCTGTGGGTCGCCCAGCCCGCGCTGCCCAGGGCGCCGCACCTGCTGTCGCGCTCCGGGATCTCCTTGATGGCGATGCGTACCCGCGTGTGCCGATCGCGGCCCGCGTACACCACCCCATAGGTGCCCTTGCCCAGTACCAGCCGCTCGCCGGTCTCTGTGTACTCATAATCAAACTGCGGGGGGCAGGGTGAGACAGGGGCTCAGCAGCGCCCTCATCCCTCCTCCCTCCCCGACCTCTCGGCCCCGCTGCCTCACCTCCAGCACCTCTCCCACGCCCTCCGCCTCCTCCGCGGGCGCCGTGGAATCCGGATTCGTCACCAAAGCCTGGATCAGGCCGCAGAACCTGGAGGCAGGGGAAGTTAGACCGGCGGGAGGCCACCTTGAGCGAGAACCTTCCCCCTCCATGCCAGTGGCACCTGGGGACATCGAGCCTTCCTTTCGCTCCCTCCCCCGGGCATCCCAGGCCCTCAGGGTACCCCGGCCCCGAGAGGCTGCGCACCACTGGCATTGCTCTACGCTGGGGAAGCACAGCTGGACGTCCTGGGCCGGAGGAAGCGCGTAGAGGAAGCAGCAGCGCTCGTCCCGCTTGGAGGCGCTGGGGAGAGGTGAAGAAGCCCAGTGAGCGCCCTCCCGCCCCCGCCCCCGCCCGGGGCGCCCACAGGCCCTGCCTCACCTGATGCCGCAGATGGAGGCAACTGGGAAGGTCCAGCTGGAAGGTGGGTCCTGCTGGAAGAAAAAGGGTCTGAAGGGGTGCTAGGGATCAGAGAGCGGGTTCTGGGAATGGGAGAAAGGCTCAATGGACAGCGAGTGACTGGTGAGGTGAGTTGTGTGTATGTGTCGGGGGTGGGGGGTGGGGGGTGGACTCTGCCTCCTGACAGACTATACCTGGGTCCTGGACTCCAGCAGACTCAGGGTCACAGTGTGCACCGTGTCCGTGCCCCCAACCTCGAGTCTCGCAGGCAGCAGCACCTTGTTCAGCTCCAGGACCAGCACCTGTCAAGGCCGGGGGGAGTGCAGGGCTAGGTCAGAACAGGCCCTCCCTTCTCCAGGTGCCCCATCTCCAGAGGCCTCACCAAATACTGGTCCCCTTGCAGGGAGGTGGGCTTGAACGGCTGGCAGGACTGTAGCAAGAAGTGGAGCCAGAAGTGGGCGCGGCGCAGGGGGCCTCCAGGGGCCTTTGGCATGGGTCTGAAGTGCTGGTAGAGCAGGAAGGTTTCCATCACTGACACCAGGTACCTGCAGGCACAGCCTTGTCCTCAGCTCAGCCCAGGCACCAGCTAGCACTTCCAGGGAGAGGAGACTGGCTTGGATATAGCCGGAATGTGGGCCTCAATTGCCATGGCACTGGCCTGGAAGGAGCTGGGTCATTGGTTTAGGGCTCAGGCTAGAGTGTCAGTGGACATGGATGGGTGCAGCAGCAACAGCCCAGGCCAGGCCAATGCTCAGAGACCACCTACCATATGGGGGCATCGAGTTTGTACAGCTGCTCTGCAGCCAGCACCACCTGGGTGGGGTCATTGGCAAGGATCTGGGCTCCCAGGTAGAAGCCCACGTCCCAGTAATACTGCATCTTCTCCACGCAGCCTTTCCTGGCCAGCAGGCAGCCCAGCTTCATGCCTGGGGGAGAGCGGCAGGGGCCCCAGTGAGCATGGGGACAGGCGTGGGCCTGAGCATAGATGGGGGTAAAAACCTCGGTGTGGGCAAGATCTTAAGTGGGGGCAGGAGCTCAGGCACAGGTGAGGGTTTGGGCACAAATATATGAGGAATTCAGCATGTCATATGTGATTTGGGGGACAAGGACACATGAGGGTATAAGGCCAGTAAGAGGACCCAAGGGTGGATACAGGCAGAAGGGGATGAGCTCAATTCCAGCCCAACATTCTCTCTCCCTGCCTTCTTCCCAGCCCCTCTGAGCCCTGGTTTTGGGGAGGGGGGCAGAGAAGCCAGGAGTGGGGCTCACCTATGAGCTGGAGTTCCTCTGAGTCCTCAAAGCGCTGCCCAGCAGCAATGAGGAGGACAGCTGCGTTGATGCCTGAGTGGAGACTGGGCTCCACCTCAAAGGCCTTGCGATACCTGGACGGGGCACAGGGGCAGAGGGGCCAGGGCTGGACCAGTGCCCGCAGGCCCATCCCTCACCCTACTAGCTCAGCCCACCACCCATGCACTTGTGCCCCTTACCAGTGGTAGGCCTGCTCCCGGTGCCCAGCATCCTGGAAGCCAGAGCTGAAGAACATGTCCTTGTAGACACGGCCACACATGCAGTATAGGTCAGGTGCCACGGAGCACTCACACTGTACCAGTGGCAGGAGCACGGCCAATGCCTTCTCCCGGTCCCCAGGCCTGTTCCTCCTGGGGGCAGGGGAAGGTGGGCTGGAGATGCCCCTGATGCTCCTGCCCCTACCCTATCCAGAAACCACCAGACTCTGGACAGCAGGGACCCTTCCAGGAGCATGACAATAATGACCCCAGAATGGCAGTGACCCTGATCAGCACTGACCTCCCTAGGGACAGTGGCCCCAGATGGAAGTGATTCCTAGCTGCCATCACTCTGAATAGCAGTGACCTTGGACAGCTGTGGCCAGACAGCTGGTCAACTGGTGAACTAGAAGTAGTGACCTCTGAAAGTCAATGACCAACCCAGGGGCAGCAAACCCTCTCTGCCAGGTCAGCAGTAACCCAAAACAACAGGGACCTTTGACCCCTGAACAGTGACCCAGGTCAGCAAATTCTCTGGACAGTGGTAATCCCAGGCAGCAATGGCCTTGCATAGCAAAGATCCAGGCCCCAGAGACCCCCGTGTGGCCATGGCCTTGCCCTTCCACTCACCGGTTGAGGGCAAACGTATAGTGGAAGCAGACGTTGTGTTGCTCGGTCACATCATAGGTGGGCAGGGCCTGCAGGGTCTCCACCAGGTCAATGATGGCTGAGTAGTCCTGCACAAGGGAAGGCAAGCCCTGCATGGTGGCCTCTGCCGGTCCCCAGTGGCCCCCAGCCCCTGAGAAAAAAATTTGACCTGGGCTCCCCTCCCTCCCTGGACATCCCCCTCTCCCCCCACCTTCCCACCCACCATCCCCTGCACACCTCCCTCACAGGGCTAGCAGTTACACTACATCGAGAGCCTACTGCACATGCCCAATATCATAATCTCTCCTGGAAGCAGTGCCATGATCATCCCCTATTACAAATGAAGAAACTGAGGCTTGGAGAGGTGAGATCATTGCTCAGAGCCGCCAGCCAGGAGCCGAACTTGGCTTTGTGTGACATCAAATGCCCGTGGCTCGGGCTCCTCTCTGAGCACCTCGCACCTGCACATCACGGTAGGAGAGCAGCAGGTTCATGATGACGTCGGCGCTCAGCAGCTCCACGCTGTCCAGTCCCCGCTGCAGGCGAGCCAGCTCCTGCCGCAGCCGCTGCCCACTGAACCGCTCCCGCGCCTGCCGAATGTTCTGCCGAATGGTCTCCCGGAAATAGCCACTAGTGCCGGGGGCAGGGGAGGGAGGGAGAGCCAGTGGTGGGGGCTGCCTCTCAGCCCAGCCCCCTCCGGGTGCACCCTCCCTGTGGGCTCCGTTACCAAGAGTCCGTGGGTGTGGTCTCCAGCAGGCGGACCAGGCGGCCCACCAGGGGCGTTAGCAGGGCCTCGGTGCCCGCCCCCGCCTGCACTAGCCCATCAGCCAGGCCCCTCAGGACACCTGCATCACCACACAGCACCCGACCGCTGGCTGTCACCACATAGGGGATCAGTGTGTAGCTGCCAACGCAGTCCTGGGGGAGGATGTCAGGGATCGGTGGAGGGCAGAGACCAGCCCAGGGTTAGGGACAGGTGGTTTGAAGAGGTTGGCACCAGTGGGGATGAGCATAGCATGAAGGAAGGTAACAGGCAATGGAACAGAGAGTCATATTGATTGGATGTCAGGGGGCATTAGGGAGGTCAGAGGTGAGTGAGGGGGCCAAGAAGGGGATGGAGGTCAGAGGTCACAGGGGATGTCAAAAGGCACATTGGCGGGAGAGGTGGCTTCCACTCACCGAGTTCTTCTGGAAAACATCCTCCTGCAGGAGGCAGAGAGTTAGATACTAGGGTTCTGAGTGGGCCCCACCTCAGCCCTGGGCCTGCTCCACCCCACCTGGCCGCCTACCCGCAGGGCCTGCAGGTCAGGGAGGTCGGCCTGGGCGCAGAGGAGCACATTGTTGGTCATGCTGAAGCTCTCGCGCACACCGAGGTGGTAGAACAGGGAGGGCTGGGCCAGGGAGCTGCTGACCTCCAGCACCACCACATCTGTGGATACAAGGTGGCCGGTGCCCTGAGCCCTGGAGCTCAGCTTGGTGGCAACGAGCTGGAAGGCAGCCTGGCTGGGCCTGCCTCGCAGTGCAGCTCCAGCATGGTCCAATTCCTCTCTGGGCCTCAATTTCCCCCTTTTAGGGCACCTCAGGCTCTTACACGGAGCTGATTGATACCTGTGGCGTCGCAGGAAGGGAGTTGGGCTCACAGCACCACTGTCCCTGGAAGAGGGCTAGCCCTTACCCCACTGTTCAGAGCCTAGGGCACCAAGCCTGGGGCAGGGGGCAGCCTGCAGTGGCCCATAGCCTCTTCCCGCCATTGGAGAGGCAGGGGTTGTGCAACCGCAGCGGTGTCCTGCCCTGGGCCCTCAGCCAGGTCTCTTGAAAGGGGATGGCACCAGCAGTGTGCATAGCCAACGCCGCGTCTCTGTATAGCTGCATCTGACCCTATCTTTGTGTGTGACAGTGTCTGGAAGGCCTGTGGGAGTGGACACATTTGCCATTTGTGAGCCTGTCTGTGACTGCGTGTGTCTTTTGTGTCCCTGTGGTCGCGTCAACATTCATTTTTAGGCAGCAATTTCATGGACATCCCGGCAAGCACCGTTCCTGGACTCTCGGATGAACAAATAAGTATCGAGGGCGGGGTGTCTGGGTTGGTGGGAAGGAGGGGTGACCCGCGCGGAAAGAGCCGCGGCCCCGCCCCGCCCCGCCCACTCCCTCGGGACCGCGCGCCTTCGGAATCTAAGCTCCCTGGTCCAGAACCGGGTCCCTTCGCCTCACTTTTTGCTTCTGAACCCGACCCTCGGAAGTCGTATGCCAGGATCCCTGAGCCCCTTTCCCTAGTCAAAGCTCCACTTCCCACGGCTCGCCCCCAAGAGCTCCGCTCCTCAGCATCCTGAGCGTTCTCCAACTCCACCCGCGAGGTGCCGCAGCCCTGCCGGCTCCCAGTCCCACCCCGGTCCTAGCGCCAAGCTCCCGAGGCACGGTCCCGACTCCGGGATGTTTAAGCCCTAGGCTTCAAGCCGGGTCTGGATCCGCTAAGCGCCACCCCGAGCCCGGCTGCGCTCCAAATCACCGAAATTCCACTTTTATCGCGGCCCGGTCTTGAGCCCCTCAGCTCTGCTTCACCTGAAGCTTCCTAAACTCCGCACCCATCTGGATCCCTCTCCCCAGTCTCCGAGCCGCCCCCCCCCGCATTTGGCCCACCGGAGATCCTCCAAGCCCCGCCCCGGTCCCGCCCCCACTGAGCGCTCACCTGCGTTGTAGAAGGAGTCGAGCGCGGCAGTGTCGCCGAGAGCTAGAGTCCCAAAGGGCAGGCTGCTCAGCTGCGGCGGTGGCCGCGGCCCCGGGAGCTGTGCGCAGGCCTCGCGCAGGCAGCGCAGGGGCAGCGGCTCCGCCTCGATTCCCGCCCCGGGCTCTGCCCCGGTCCGCGGCTCCGCGGTCAGCACGAAGACCACGCTGAGCGGCCGGTTGGGCGCGCAGCCTCGGCCGGCCCGTGCCGCGAGCGGCCGGCCCGGGCTCAGCGCCTCGGCCAGCGGGTCCTGCCAGCAGCTGCCGGCGCGCTGCAGAGTCCCGGAGCGCGGGCCCGGCTCCGCCATGCGGGGGCGCCCGGCTCTGGGAAACCCGGAGCCAGCTGGAGTTAGGGGCGGAGGAGCCAGGGATCTCGCGATCGGGAATCCGGTCGGGATCGGAAAATCTCCTGCGAAGCCGACCGGAGGTCCCGTTCCGGGTATCTGGAGTCCAGGGTGGAATCCGAGCTCGGACTTCCACGGTCCTTAAGATCTGAAATCTAGGATTGGGCTCCGGGAATCTGCGGCATCTGGTGACCAGAGACTTGGGGTCACGAGGCTGATCCCGAGAGTCGGTCCGGGCCGCGTTCGCCACTCGGACTCCGCAGGGGAGCGCCCACTGACTCTCTCCCCTGCGCTCACATGTAGGCCCGGCCCAGCCCCTTCCCGGCCGACCGGGAAAGCTCCACCCTCGGCCGTAGGGCAGAGCCGCTCCCTCGCCGCCCAGAACTCGGCCTCTCTCCTCCCTCCTGTCCCGCCAGAACCTCTGAGACCGGCCGCTTCCGGAACAGCCTGTGCCCTGTGCGCTGCTCGGAACAGGCGCTGTAGGATGTGTGCCCAGGTCCAAGTGGGAAGAGGCGCGAACTGCAGGCCCTGCCTGAAAGGATCCGTTGAATGAGTGAATCCACAAAAATCCCAGCGTGTGCAGAACAGGCCTCAGTGGGTGCCCCCCAGGGCCCTGCGTGCAGGAAGCCTGTTTCCAGGCCTGCTTGCATCTGAGCCTTAGCCCTCTTGCCAAGGGGGCTGCTTCCCCCCACCCCACAAGCCAGCCTGCTGTGAGCCCTGCTGACCTTTGACCTAGGCCCAAAACCTGAGGACTGACTGAGAAGACTTTTCCTACTGCAAACATTTCTCTATCCACCTGAAGGACAACCCCAGAAACCCCAGCCCTTTTGGCTACAATGGCTTCCCAGCCCAAGGATCCCTAACCCTATGAGAATTAGAGACTGAGGCAGCAACCTTGTGTAAATGTCAGTCCTCAGTGGACTCTGAAATCAGGAACTGGGGACTTGGAGAAGTTTGGTAACTTGTCCAATATCACTCAGTTACACCACAGAGCAGGATTCAAAACCAGGACTACCTGTCAGGATACAGATATCAGACTACCATTTATTGCTCTGCCACTTACTAGAATGTGGCTTTGGGCAAATTATTTAACTACTTAAATGCTAGTTCAATGGCTACTGTTTCACTGCCCTCTTGCCCCGTGGGAGAAAAATGTACCTTCCTTAGTTTGACCATAATGTTCAAAGCAGGCCCCAGTGAGACAGCAAGAAGTGGCAGAGGGGGAAGACCTGGCCTACTGCAGAGGCCGGGATGAAAAAAAAACAGTGTAGAAGGAATGGGCACCGAGGCAACAGAGAAGATGAAAAGCTGTGTAATTCCCACCACAAAACCGTCCACTTGCAGGACCTGGAATTGTCAGTGGAGGCTCAAGTCTTTGCCAGGCCCTCCAATGTGTACTCCTCTGGCCTTGGCTTGTATACCTCCAGTGACAAAAGCCTCACTACCTTATAAGGCAGTCCCCTCTATCCTCCTGAGTGGTAGAAAGGTCTTCCTGAAATCTTTGTGCCTGCTCTGGCTCTCTTTTTTTTTTTTTTCCCAGTCACTGGAAGGAAGACTCCTGCAAGCCAGAAAAGGGTTAAAGTGATTTTATTTTGAAATATGGACAGAGGGACCGAGGTAGTTGGAAAGGAGGAAGGGCGGCCGAGGGTCCGGAAGCGGCACAGGAGAGATAAGGTTGCTGGCTGACAGGGTGCCCTAGCGAAGCATCATCCGAACCCTGCGGTAGGGATGGCCCACACCGCGGCCCGATGCCCAGTCAATGCCGTAGCTGTGGGCAGCGGCCTCGGATGCCGCATAACGCCCATTGACGTTGGATCCATAGCAGTCTGTGTACCACCAGGTGCCATGGACAGTCACCGCACAGTTGCCCCCGCTTGTATCGTGGTCTGCGTCAAAGGTGGTGAAGGGCCTCCCATTGTGGAGGCTCAGGGAGTCCCCTGGCGGGGGGTGGGGGATGGAGAAGCCTTGGCGCCCTTGGAGATATTACCTCACAGGAGCCTCAGGGCAGGTATGAGGTGGACGTTCTCAGGACCCCCCATGAGAAAACATGAGGCCTGGTTGTTTGCCCAAGGTCTCCCAGTCGCGGGGCAGGCACTGGGACTTGAATTCAGGATTGTCTGGCTCCAAAGCCACTAGCTTCCCCCCCACCGTCTTGTCCCTTCCCAGAATCTCCAGCTTCCTTCTAGCTCCTTTGTCCTCTCCCAGCTCCCATCAGCTGTCTGAGCAACTCTGCCAGGGAGGGCTGGGAGGAGCCTCTTGGGTGCCTGGGCAGGAAAGGGGGCTCCCTGAGGCACCTCCCCATAACCACTTCCCTCTTTCATATCTTTCCCCAACATCAGGTTCTCTGAAAAAGCCTTCCCTGGTTCCTCTTCTGAAGTAGAGAATGCCAACACTCCACAGAGCCCAGACGGCCTGCATGGCCTTCCTGCCTAACTCCTGCCCAGAGATCTTATAGGAGAGGAAATCCAGGCTTTGAGGTGGAAGGGACTTGCCCAGGGTCACACATTAGTCAAGGGGCAGAGCTGGATTCCAACTCAGTTCTGTTTTGCCTCCAGAGCCCAACTTTCTCACTCCTGCAACAGCCTGCCTCACAGTCACCATTTCTCAGATGAGGAAACTGAGGCTGACAGAGGGGAAGGAACTACTGGCCCTGGATCATTTGTGGACACAGTGACATCTCCTCCAGGGCCCCACCTCGGGCTTGCTCACCTGCTGTGCCCTGTGAGAACTGGCCCAGCACCAGCTGGTAGTGATCTGCCTCCCCAAGCAGACAGAAGGTCTTATAGTGGGCAAAGGTGAGGTCACCATGAAAGTCCTCCAGTTCAACCCACAGCTCCCAGGTACCTGGGGAGGGCAAGGAGGCAGCAATGGAGTAAGCATCAGCCCTGAGGATGGAGAAGCAGGATGGCAGAAGAGTGTACCCTTCAGGTCCCCCAGATACTGGAGAACGTACCCTGGAGAGTGAGCTGGTGCATGTTCTCATTCCCCAGCCAGAATTCAGACTCCTGGCTCCCAAAACCTGCTTTGTAGGAGGTCCAAGAGCGGAAGAAATCCACAGAACCATCCTGCCACCTCTGGAATACCTAGGGAGGCAGAGGGGACCAGCACTGCAGCTATTACCCCAGCCTGGGCATGGGGTGGGGAGAAGCAGGGGAGCAGTAGCAGCTGAGGGTGGGTGAGCTGGGGGTGGCAGGTTTGCACATTCCCCTTCTCTTTGGATTGGGGGCTTGTTGACAAAACATGATTCCTTCCAGTGAGCTTTGCCTGGGTGTATAATTATGGACCCTACAATCTCTTATTAACTCTTACTGACCCTCAACTTCATGCCAAATCCTTGGGAGAGACTGACGTGAGAGCAATTCTGTCCCTAACTTTTGGAGAAGGTCAGTCCTGTTGGAAGTCAAACTCTAAATAAACTGCTTTAATTTACTGTGATAAGAATCAAGATATTAGAGCACAGAGGTCACTCCTAGAGGCCTGAGATAGACTCCCGGGCCTTATCCTGATGTCCGCCCCTTTTCTCCAAGCCAAGCTGTCCCCAGGCCCTGTAGTTTCCCTCCTAAATATCTTTCAATCTGTTTCCATTGCTGTCACTGACATCCCAGGCCCCCGAAGTCTACCTGATGTCCCTGCCTCTGCTCTTTCCCTGCCCCTTCCTCCACCACAAGGAGTCTTCTACAGCGTGGCCTGAGTCATCTTTCTAAATCACAAGTATGACTTGGTCCCTCCCTTGCTTAACATCTTCTATGACCGTGCATTGCCCTCCGCCATCCTCAGTGAGTCGTTTGGTGCTCTCCATGCACTGGCCTTTGCAGAGCTCCTCAGTCCATCCCCGACCAGCACCAGCAGGCCTCAGCCAGCCACCTACACCTGCCCTCATCCCACTCATATGGCCCCTCCAAAATCTCCTGTCCTCCCCCATCTTTGTCTCCCCTCTACCTGAACTGCCTTTCCAAGCCTCATCTGTCTGGAGAACTTCTCCACAGTCTTCAAGGCTCTTTCAAATGGCACCTCCTCTGGAAAGCCTTCCCAGACTTCTTCAGGTCCCTGGGTGCTCAGTAAACATGTCAGTGAATGACCTGGAGGAAGGCCCAGGCTCCAGTGGGCTCTGGCTCCCCCTAGAGGCCAAGGGAGAAGTGCCCACTAGGCCTGGCCTGCTCACCCTTTCTCCCCCACCCACCCCTCCCCTCGCACCAGCCAGCAGCCTCCTGCAGCATCCATGTTGCAGAAGACGGAGGATCCTGCCCTCAGGGAGGCACAGACGGTACCAGCCACTCAAGGTGGCTGCCAGGAGCTCAGCAGCTCCTGGCAGTTTCTGGGGCCTGGAGAGGTGAAGAAGGACTGAGGGGGAACCCTAAGTTATTCCCTGACCTCTGTCCCCCGGGCAATGGAGCAGGCCAAGGGCCGGACCTCAGCAACCTGCTTGGCCCCCTCAGGCCACTGAGGAGGGGTTCTAGGGATGGCTGCGGGGAGGGGCCTGGCCACACCTGGGGGCCCACCAGCCCCCCAGTACTGCCTGATTCCAAGTTCCTGGCTCCTGAGAAGGCTGCCTCACCTTCCTGACACCAGAGCAGGTCCGCTGGATCCCCTGTCCCCGGGAGGGAATGAGTGTTGGTTCTGAGGTCTGAGCATTCCCAAGAGAATGCCCACAGACCACCAGAGGGGAGGGTTCCCGGGCCCTTCCCCTACTCCTGTCCCCCTTTCCTCCCAGCCTCCCGTCCCTGATGCTGCAGGGCAGTCAGCCATCCTGGGAAGTGGCCAAGCAGACACCCCCCACCAGTCCAGGGACAGAGCAAAGAAAGGAGGGGAGGGCCCCGGGCCCACACACTCACCAGGCTCACCCTTAGGGCCCATGTTATCCGGGGGTACAGGTTGCCCTGAAATCCAAAAGGCAGACAGGCCTTGAGTCATGCCCCATGCCCAGAGCCAAAAAAGAAACAAAGAGTTTGGAACTAGAAGATTCAAATCCCAGCTTCACTCTTTACTGGCTCTGTGATTCTGGGCAAATATCTTACCCCCTCTGAGCCTTGGTTTCCTCCTTGTTAAAATGGAGACGATACTACCTATCCTGCACAGTTGCTCTTGGGACGCTTGGTGCCCAGCCTAGTTTTCCCCAAGGTCTCTGCCAGCTCCCCAGCATCTCTCACCTTGAGGACCTGGGGCCCCCTTCTCTCCAGGACCTCCTGGGGCTCCGGGACAACTGGGCAGGAGGACAACTTTGCTTGTTTCCAGTTCCTTGGGTTCTGCAGCGAGACAAGGGACCAGGTGGACACAGGGCGGGTGTAGGGGAGTGGGCATGCCTGCTCCCGACCCCTCTGCAGTTGTCTCTCCATCTTTCAGATTTTAGCTGTCAGGATGCCTGCCTCCCGCTGGCAAGGTTTTGCACCATCTGCATCTGTTTGCATACATTTACACACAACACACAGACCACTACACTCCCACCCTGCTCCTTGGGCTGGTGAGCATGGGTGGGAGAAGGACAACCAGGGGAGAGTTAGTGGGGAGGGCACCTTAAGGCCCCTACCTGGGCAGCTGAGGGGGTCCTGGGTGCTCAGGCAGGCGGGTCCCCCAAGTAGGAGGAACAGCAGGGAGAGTGGGGTCCCCAGTAAGCCCATCTTGCTAGTGCCACAAGAGGGAGGATGCTCACTTATATGGGAGCCAGGCTGGTGAGAGAACATAAAGCAAGACTTCCCCCCATTGCCCCCTGGGGACACCCCACCCTGACTGGAGCCAGCAGGGGGTGGGGGCATTTCCTCCCACAGCTCCAAAGAGAATGGGCGTTGTCCCCACCCTGTCCAAGCAGGATGGAGTCCAAGTTCTGACCCAGGCCCCCAAGGCTCCCCAAATATCTCTCCACAACTCTAAACTCACACAGGGGTTTTTCCACCTTTGAACCTTGGCTCATGCTGTGCCTTTCATCAGCAATTCCCTCCTCTTAATCTCTACCTGTGAAGTCCCACCTGTCCATGAAGGCCCTGCCCTAACACCAGCTCCACTAGGCACCCTCCCCACATCCTGGGCAACAGTATTAGTGACCACCGCGACCGTTTGTGAGGGCCCTTACTGCACCCCAGATGTTATACTGGGTACAGTGGGTATATCACCTCCAATCCTCACACAGCCTTGCTCAGGACTGTTATTCCTGGCCCTGGGTTATAGACTTGGTAGAGAGCAGGTACTCAGAAAATATTTGTTAAATGAATAAAGATGGAGAAACTGAGGCCCAGAGATGGGACATGACCTGTGCTCTGACAACTCAAATGCCCAGAGCCAGAAATTTTACCCAAACCCCATGGTTCCTCCCAGGGGGGAAGCACCCATAGGAACATGACTTCATGCCCAATCCTGGGTCCCTCAAGTCCCTCTGAGAGCCCCTGGCAGGGGCCTAGGAAACAGCTGCTAACATAGGCCAACCACACAGGCAGCCGTGCAGGGGAGGCCTGGAGCCCAGGAGGTCAGGGAGGAGGCAGTAGCCGTGGTCCCGATGTGACGGGTGTGATCTGAGCTGGGAAGGGGCCTCAGGTGATAGGAGAGGAGGGGACACTCATTCATTTGTTCAGTCTTTCATTCATTCATTTATTCAACAAAACTTCCCAGAGGGCCTCCTCTGTGCCAGGCCCAGTGCTGGGGGGCTGAGGTGCAAGGGAGTGTCAGGGGAGGTGGAGGCAGAGTTTTCCCAACAGGTGGAACCGTGAAATGGAGGCCCTGAGACCCTGCAACTGCAGTTCTTGGAAGCCCGTCCTCCCCAAACACTCCCACGGGTCTGCCAAGATCTGTGGACAATTTACAATCATCAACATGAAAACAACCCAACTGGATGTCACACGGACCCAGATAAATTATGACCATCTGAGCTGGTCACAGGGCAAATCTGATCTATAATGGAAGGGACATTGTTGCAGAATACGTACAGCATGATCCCACTTTATAATTTAAAAAAGCTAAATTTGTGTATATACACGTTGCAAATGCACAGAAAAAGGTCTGAAACATATCGTTAACTAGTTCTTTCTAAGGAGAAGAACTGGGGAGAATGATTCTCATTTTTAATATATATTTCTGCATAGTTTTTGTTGTTGTTGGTCTTACAAGCATTTACTATTTTTGAAAGAAAAATAAGACATCCAATAAAGAAGGTAAAGAAAAGAAACGTTGCTGAGTGGAGAAGTCAGGGGTGGGCCCCAGGCAGGAGAAGTGGCAGGTACCAAGGCCTTGAGAAGACAGCGAGCAAGGCAGGCTGGGTGAGGGGGAGCTCCAAGCAGCTCCAAGGGGAGGCTCGTGTCTGAGAGGCTGGGAAGGGTTGGATGAAGTTGGCTAGTAGGGGGTAGGCGAGGAGGTGGGCTGTGTGGGCAGCTGGAGCTCCCCGTGGCTCCCAGGGTCCCCAGGAATGGAGCACACACGCCCACTCTGAACCTTCCCCACATCCCACTGATGGACACTGTTACAATCCACACTTTACAGATGAGGAAACTGAGGCCCAGAGCTATTAAATAACGTGCCTGAGTTCACACAGAGCAGTTGGACTGTATGTATCAAATTTGCCACCATCACTCTCTATCACCTCCCCACTTCCTAGGACAATCGTGGGATTAAATGAGATAAAGACACAAGACTCCCAGCCACCTGGTTGGCTTCCAGCAAGTGACACTGGGTGGACGAGGTTATTAGTCAGGGATGGAGGGGGGTGTGGGGCCTGCCAGGGGGCCTGGAAGAAGGGGAGGGAAGCCAGAGGTGCAAAAATGGGGGGTGGAGGGCTCTCCACCTTGCCCTGAGGTGGGGGTGGGGGGGCACAGACATAACTTGAGAGCCTGGAGATGTCTCTGGAGGATAGTTTTGAAGTTCTGCTCACCCTGGAATCAGAAAAACCTGGATTCAAACCCCAGTCCTGGCCCATCCAGCTATGTGACCCCAAGCACGTGCACTTACATTCCTGAGCCACTGTGTCCTCAGCTGCAAAGGGGGTGGGGTGTTAAACAGATGTAACAGATGAACATATTTTCAAGGCTGACAGCAGCAGTTCAAGGCAGAATTCCCGTTAGGGAGAGGCAGTGGTTGCACCCCCATCCCATTCAACCTACACACAGTCCAGAACACAGGACGCAAAGCACAATGCTGGAAAGAGTTCCTTTATTTGAGGACAGTACCCAGGTCAGGTCAGGGGCAAGAGGCGGGCACAGAACCCAGGTGCCAGCTGGGGGGCCCAACAGGGATGATGGATGAGATGGGAGGTGGCGGAGACATGCTCTCAGCTGCAGGCACCAGGCCCGGAAAGGGATGGATGCCAGGCATTGGGTGCTGGGTTTGCTTGGAGCCCACAGGGGCCAGAAATTGGTGGCCAAAATTTTTCCCACCCACAGTGCCCACAGGGGGCCAAGAGGGCCACAGAGGGCACTTGGGAAACTGGCCCTGCCTCCGCGTGGCTGAGGTTCCCCATCCCCAGAGAGCAGGCAGCACCTGGGAGAGCAAACACTTTAATGGAGGCTGTGGCGACTCGCCCCACAGCACGCGCGGCACATGGGGGGCCTCAAGTGCAGCTCCCCTTCTCAGAGGAAAACCAAACCACACACACGGTCCTGGCTCCGGCCCTTCCCCACAGAACTGCAGGGCCGCAGGCTCGCCCGAAATATCACCTACTGATTCTCCTCCCTGCTGGCAGCATGAGGGGGCAAAGACACGGGGGGGGGTGGGGCTCAGGTGGGCTCCAAGACACCTGGTCCCAGCCAGCATCTGACAGTGGCAGCCCCAGAACTGGAGGAGGGAGAGGGACTGCGGCTCACATGGGGGCAAGGGGAGGGAGCCATTGTCCCTGGGGCTGCCCCATTGAGAAGAACGTTCCCTGGGCACTGAGGGACTGAGGGGCAGGAGTGGGATGGTGATGGTGAGAGGGACGGAGACTCCACAAGCTGACCAGGTACTCACAGTGTCTGGTAGGTGCTGTCCTTGGCCTTGAGGAAGCGCAGCATGAAAAAGGCCACTGCTTGTAGGCTCAGCACCAGCACGGCACCCCCAATGAAGCTGGCCCCATCAAAGCCGGAGCTGTGGGCTTCGGGGACCAGGGGGCTCTCTGCAGGGGCAAGGCATGGTGGAGGTTCGAGGAGGCCACCATAGTCAAGAACCCCTCAAGGCCCCAGCCCTCCCTTCCGGGGACCTTGAACATCAGGCTCAAAAGTTCAACCGGGATCCTCTAGGCAGTTGAAAAGTGCCCGGTGGAAGGGACAGTGCCTTGGACAGGTAGGGTGTGGCCTTGGCTCTAGCCCTGGCTCTGATCCTGAGCTGCTCTGTGGCTTTGTGCCTTTCATGCCCTCTCAGGGCCTCTGATTGCATGGACTCAATGGGTGGGTTGGACCAGATGGTGATGGTGACAGGGCTTCCTTCCATCCTGCCCACCCCACACTGGTCCACTGGGATGAACTCAGACATCCAGACCTGTCAGCCGAGTCCCTTTCAGCCTTGGGTCTCAGGGTTCAGAGCCCCAAGAGCTCAGAGTCACCCAATGTCAGAGCACTTAGAGAGGGAAGGATTAGAAGACACAGAGGCCCTGAGTTGGCCACTGGAGACTGGATGATGTATGTCAGCAAGAGAAAGTGGGCTCTGAGGACCAGACTTCCCCCAAAACACCCAGGACAGAATATCCAGATCAGGACAGAGCTGGACTCATGCCAGGTCCCCTGGCCCTCAGGGTACAGCCCCAGGGCCCATGGTTGCCAGGCTGTGCCTGGGTGACTTCCAGCTGTGCCACGTTACCCATCAACTCCTGCCAGGGGTTCGATTTCAGGCCCTGGGCCAGCTGCCCAGGGCAGAACTGGGCTGGGCAGGTAGAAGATCATTCTGGGACAGTGGACAGGGGCCCAACTGTGAGGGTGTGAGTGTTGTGAAGGGGTCTGAGAATACAAAGAGTAAACGGTGGTCCCAGCTGCAGCTTAAGGGAGCCTCAGAGAAGGGCCCACCAGGGGAAGAGGAGAAGAGGGAAGAAACAAGCCAACTCTGGGTGATCTGGGGCTCGAGCCGGAGGGAGCTGAGACATCAATAATTCAGCCTCTGAGATCACGTTTCTGGCTTTAATTAACCACGAGCCTCCTCAGCCATCCCTGCCAAGCCTGGTGACCTCCAGGCCCCGAGGGGCAGTGGGAACGAAGGGGCGGGGTTCTTGCCTCTGCTTTGCCGGGACCCTGTTTTGGGACCTCTCTGGGCCTGTTCACTGAGGATGTCCCTCTGGCAACCTGAGCCACACACCCTCAGCACCAAGGACAGGTTCTGAGGCTTCACCCTGAGTTCCCAGACTGGTGGTGGGGAGAAGTCACAGGCTATGTGCCTGAGCCCAGGCCTATCTTTCCCTGCACCTCTGGGCCACCCACCTCTCCATCCCCCCAGGTGGTACCCACCTGTTGTGATTGGTTTCGGTTTATAGGTGGGGTGATGGTGGGCAGCTGAAGAGACAGAGAACCCATAATAAAACCAGCCCTTCCTCCCACCCCAGATTCCCAGGGAGACCCCAGGCCAACAGCTCCAGGTGACTTTGACATACTTTCAAGCCTTATTTCACACAGTTCCTTCCACAGATGTGCCTTTCTCCATCTCTACCTTCAAGGCTCATCTCTGATGCCACCTCTTACAGGAAGCCCTCCTTCTCCATTCCCTCCTGAACTTCCAAAGCCCTCACAATGCTTAAATTAGAAGAGTTAATCTCCCGCCCACCCTCACCCCCCAACCCCCACACCTGCCTGGATTCTCTGACTCAATCAATTTACAGATGAGGAAGGAAGGGACCTCTCAGTGAGCTAAAGGCAGAATGAGACTGGGCCCAGGTGTTCCATGGGCAGGGACCCCTCCCAGAGAGACTGGGTCCTTCTGGTAGGACATGCTCTGCCTGGGACACCTCAGTCAGGTGAGGTGGGCCCGGGAGAGCCACTTTACCTGGACATGCCTCTGAGCGGTTATAGATGGAGCAGCCTTCCTTGACTACCTCAGTTTGGGCCACACAGTGTCCTGGTGGGAAAAGGTGCAGGAGAGAGGTTTCGGGAGAGGGGAGAGAGGCCAAGGCCCTGGGGTTCAGAGCTGGGGGCACTCACCTTGGGAGGGCCCTACCCCATACCTGGCTCCTTGGGTGAGCACTGCTCCCACACGCAGCCTGAGAGGTTGTGTGCTCTGTTTCCTTCCACGCAATGCTCACAGACTTCCAGCTCTTTGCAGCCCCCGTGGATAACCCGCCAGACGTTCACGTTCAGGCGGAGCAAGGCACCCCGCCCAAAGCCTCTAGCTCCTTTACCTGGGGGAGCCAGGCAGGGAGGGAGTGGCAAGAGAGCAACTCCTTGAATTCCAGCTACAGAGGCCCTGAACTACTGTGGTTCTCACCCCTTGGCTCACATCTGGTTCCCGCATACACTCACCTGGAGCCCCCAGCCCTCACTACACACCTAGAAGCCGCCTCCCCCCACTTTCACCCAGAGCTCCTCCCTTGGCACACATCCATTTGCAGCTGCCTCCCCCGACACACCAGGGTTCCTTCACTTCCCCTGAAGCCCCCTAAGCCCCCACACCTGGACCCTCTACGTACACAGGGCTCCACACACAGCCGGAGCCCCCTTCTTCAACCCACCCTGGAGCCTGCACACGTCTGGAAGGTCCACTCCTTCCCCCCACCACCAACCCCCTCAAGCCCGGGCTGCTCCTGGGCGGGTGGCTGCGGGAGGGTCTGCTCCACCTGCCCCTGCCCCTGCCCAGGCCCCGAACCATTCCCTGCCCCGCGTTACCAGCCACAGCGAGCTGGGCGCACAGCAGGAGGCAGCAGCAGCCGCCACAGAGTGCAGCCCGCCAGGCGCGGGGTCCCGGCGCGGCCATGGGCACTGGGGCGCTGGGGCTGGGGGCCCGCTGAAAGCTGGGGCGGCGCGTCCCTTCCTGGCCGCTCCGCGGAGCCTGTGGGGAGCAAGACCCGGGCAACCGGGGCGGGGCCTGGCCGGTGGGCGGGGCTCGGTGGTCTGGGGCGGGGCTTGGACCGGAGTCCAAGACGAGTTGCAAACTAGGGGTTTCCACTGGCAGCTTCACGATGATTCTGCCGAGAAGCGACTGTTATCATCCGTGCTTCACAGGTGAGGAAATGGAGGCTCAGAAAAGTTGCGTGACTTGCCCGGGGTCGCAGAGAGTTAAGGTCAAAACCTGGATTTGAAGTGAGGTCTCCCGCTTCCAGGGCCTGGCGCAGGCCGGCGTGGCCTTCTCGGGTGCACCCTCCAACCAGTCCTGGTGACTGCGGGGACCTGGCTCCGCTTGTCCCTCGCCTCCGACTGCCCAGGCCGACTTCAGCGCTCCCTCTCCGCCTCGCTTCACCCCTTGCACCCTCCTGCCTCTGCCCCTCAGCCCGCCGTGTCTGCGTCCGGCTCACCACACTCTGTGGCCAAATCCGGGTCACGTTGTTGCTGGGTCAATTGGGCCTTTCTGCAGCCTTCTCCATGGCCACCACTCCTGCCCTGGCATCGGCCTCTTCTGGTTCTTCTCCCTCTGCAGCCGCTTCTCCAGCCCAGGTCTCCCTCCTGAGCACCACAGCTGTAACTAACAATAATAAAGTTAACAATTATTGGCCCCTCATTATGCAACAGGTTTGTTCTGCTAAGAGCTTTAACTTGAAGTATTTCATCTAATGTCCACAAGCATCCCTAGGCGTGGGTTTTGTCACCCCCAATTTGCAGTCCTGAGAAGTAAAATCACCTGCCCAGGGGCACACAGTTACAATGCGGCTGTCCAGGATTGAATGAAATCAGAAGCCATTCACCCCACTGCTAAGTCTCCTGTGGGTCCATCTACTTCCTGGGTACCTCCACCTGAGCGTCCCTCAGGCCCCTGGACCTGCCTGGCCCCTCTTCCCCACTCAGGGAGGCCCTACCTTCCCCCCAGTTACCCAGGCCATGGTCCCTTCCTCACCCCCTCCCTCTGTCTCTGAGCCAAATTAAAATCCGGCGGATTCTGTCTCCACATGTCTCCTGGGTCCCGCTCCCTTAGCCTCCCTCTCCTGGCCCCTCCACCAGCCAGCTCTCAGTTCAGGGCTCTCCTGAATGCATGGATTTGACCACATCTCTTCCAGTTAGCAATCTTCAAGTGGCTTGGCCTCCACAACTCTTTGGTTCCTGGTTCTGGAAGTCTCTCTAGCCCATCTCAGACTCTTCCCCAACATCCTCCTACCTTCTTAGAAGATAGAACAGCCCCCTGCCCAATGCACACACTCTTTCATACCTCCTTGGCTTTAGCCTAGCCATTCCCTCTGCTGGAGAGTCCGCCTCCACCCCTGACTCCATCTGCCTAGCAAACAAGTCCTTTAAGATGCCACTAAAAGGCCACCTCCTGCAGGAAGTCCTCTGTGACCATCTCAAAGTGTCACAGAGTTGTTGCAGCCCTTATTCCAGCATTTATCCCACCATAATAGATCGTAATCCATCTGCTACTCCTCAGCCCAGCCCTCACTCCCTCACCGTCTCTTGCCTGGGTGGCTTCCTAACGGGGCTCCTGCATCTGCTCTCACTCATCTAGTCTTCTCCACTCAGCAATCAAAGCAATCCTTTGAAAACGTAAGTCAGATCACATCACTTCCCTGCCTAAACCCTACAATGTCTCCCATATCACTGCTGCCCATGATCTCCAAGGCCCTACATGATCTTCCCCTTGCCCAACTCTCTGACCTCAACTCCTACGTCTTCAGGCTCCAGACACACTAGCATCCTCTCTATTTCTCAAGCACATCCAACTCTTTGCCTCTCAGGGACTTTGTACTTGCTGTGTCCTCTCCTTGAAACTCTCCTTTCCTCAATGATATCTTAATGAGCTCTTTCACCTCCCTACCTAAAAAAGGCCTCCTGATAATTCTATAAACCTGCTTTTTCCTTCTGAGCATGTTATCAACTGTGTAATTAATTACTCATCTGTTTCCCTTCTATTGATTGTCTTTCCCACTAGGCTGTAAGCTCCGTGAGGACAGGAACCATGTTTATCTTCTTCACTCATTAATGCCTGCACACAGTGAAAGCTAAGGAGCTGTTTATGAAATAACCATACCATACTGTATTGTGACTGTTCAGGTACGTGTGTGTCTGCCCCACTGGTCTGTGAGACTCTCAAGGGCTCCCTACTTAATATCATACTCAGTGTCTAGCTGGAGATTGCCCATCTCTCCTCCATGTATGTGGAAGGTCCATGAAGAAGGCAGGGACTTTTGTTCTTTGCTGTATTTATCCCCTATGCCTAAAACCTTTTCTGGCAACTAGTAGGTGCTCAGCAAATGTTTACCAAATGTTGAAAATGCAGGAATACAGCAGATCATTTCTGTGCTTCTAGCACCCACCCAAGAACTGGCCTGAGGAACTGTCAGTGAATGGGTCTGTGCTAAAATGCATGTACTGAGGATGCCCAACACACACACACACACATGTATGTCGCTTTAGAGCATGGGTTCCCGGGTGCCCAGACTGATGAACAGAGAAGAGGGAAGAACCCTCAAGTGGAAGTGAGCGCTCAAAGCCATCTGGTGGCCAGCTGGGGAACTGCAGGTATCCACGCACCAAACTTCACCCTCGGTGCTTTCCGGAGAAGAGGGTGACATCTGGGCTAGAATGGAAGGTACACTGGACTTGGTTATAGACAGACCTGGCTTCATTTCCCAGCTCTGCCATTTACTGTGTGACTTGGGGCAAGTCCCTTGGCTTTTCTGAACTTCAGCTATGAAATGGGGTCATGATCACTACCTTTGCAGGGCTGTAACCCTGGGCTCTGGTTTGGCACCTGCTGGGTGGAATGGATTAGAAGGGGTGTCAGTTGTGGGAGAGGAAGCAAGGCTGTAGGGGTGTCAGTTGTGGGGGAGGAAGCAAGGCTGTAGGGGCGAAGGGCATAAAGAGGGCAGGAGAGGAGGGGCTGCCCCTTCCTCTGGAGAGCAGGTCTAGGGAAGGAGAAGGCTGGTTGGCCTTTGTTGGTTCTGGTTGGCCGGGGCGATTTTGGTACATGAGAGAGAATGTATGAAATCCATAGGCCCATGTGAGCCTCTTGGGTATCCGGGGTTTCTCAGGGTGAGAAATATCAGTGCCACTCAAAACACCAGATGATTTCTCACACACCCCTTTCATGCCAACCTCCCGTCAGCCTCCACCTCTCTCTGAGACCATCTGGAGGTGTTGCTGGGATCCAGTTCTGACTAGGGAGAAGGTGGGTACCCGAGTCCTGGTCTCTAGGACACCGAGGCCCTTGGATCCCCTCTCTGTGACTCGCCCACCTTCCTTGGCACCAGGTGTACTACGACTCTCTCTGTGTTTTCCTTCTCTTTCTCTGGCTGCATCATTTTAGTTTGATCATCCAGCCAACAAATATTTATTGAACACCTACTACGGACCAAGCACTGTTTTCCACCAGAGAATGGGACAAAATGCCTACCTTCATGAAGCTCTATTCCAGTAGGGTTAGCATAATAAAATGTCAGGAGTGCTAAGTGCTCTGAAAAATAAAAAATAGGGGAAGGGGAGAAAGAGTGATGGTGGGGGCAGATGGGCAGGAGTCTGGGATAGAAGTCAGGGAGTCTCATTTCTGGGGATGCAACTTGGAAGGAGAGACCTGAATGACGTGAAGGGATTCTAGACAGAGGGGACAGTCAGTGCAAAGACCCAGGAGCAGGAGCCTCCTCATCCACAGCCTGGAGGCCCTCCTCACTCTCTGCTCCTCTCTTTCCTCACCTTCTCCCTGAGTGATGTTGTCTACTCCTAGATGTTCTCACCTGCACACCTGTGCCTCCCAAGTGTCTTCTTCCTGCCAGATATACTATTGACGGCCAACACATAGCCAGTGCTGATAATGTGCCAGGCACCCTCATGGCAATCCTTGAGGTAGGTACTAATACTGTCCCTATTTTATAGATGAGAAAACAGGCACAGAGAGGTTAAGAAAGTCATCCAAAGCCACACAGCTAGTAAATGGAGGAGCTGGGATTTGAATCCTGTCTACACTCCTGACCACCTCCACCTCCACCTCCTAGGCACCCCACAGTCACCACACACCACAAGCAACTTGAAGTGCATTATCTTTCTCAGCCTCAACCCTCTCCTCTTCCCATGTCCCCTGCCATCTTGCCTGTCACCTCCTCCCCCTTGCCCCACACCCAAGTCCAAAAGCTGCCCAGTGGACCCTGACTGTAGGAGCTGCAGTGATGGAGGGAGAAATCGGGTGGGCCCTGGGATCTGAACCCTTCTGGTGTCCTCAAATCCTAACCTCATCCCTGGCCCCTGGTCCCATCCCACAGGCCTGGATGACTCAAATTAGGATCAAAGCTAGAGACAGAGGGAGAATGGGCAGCCAATCCCACTGCCCACCCCCCACCCCCAGGACTGGCCACATCTGTCTCATCTGGAGAAGTCTGCAGAGGTGATTACTTGAGATTAAGGACAGGCAGTGTTGGGGAAGAAGGAGCTCTTTCTCCGAAGCCCCCACACCCAGGATGCCCAAGATGGGAGGCTGAACGGGGTCTGCCCTGGGGATTAGCTGCCAGGTTTTCTGCTTCCAAGTTCTTCCCAGCTCCTCCTCTCCTGGCTGCTCCGGGAAAATACCCCCCTCCACCCCCACTGGCTTCCAGATCTTGGAATAAATAATTCAGATTTTGAAATCCTGCCCGGCCCACCTCTCCTGTGCTCTGAGAGCGCTACTGGGCTGACATGAGTGATGTCACCCCACCCTTTCTCCTAGCCCCAGCATCATGAGGACCCACCCGGCAGCAACTTGGCTACTGGTCACTGTCATTTGGACCCTCTACTGTGTCCCCCTCACCCTAAGGCCCACTCACCAGGGTCACCTATTATCCTCACTCCAGGACCACCCCCCTCTCATTTAGATTTGTCACCTCAGGGCCTCAGCACTTCTGACAGGGTCATGATGACCTCAAGTCCCACCACCTACCCGGACACTCCATCTCCCCCTGCACTGCCTCTGCCTCCCTGGGATCCCTGAACCCCATCACGCTGCAGAGTCTCCCTGACACCCTGGGGACCTCCCTTTCCACCGTCAGCCTCCCACGGCCACCAGCCCCCAAGATCCTGTCACCGCAACTGCCACCCACTCCCCTGCTCCCTCGCGCTCCTGTCACCGTCACCTCAGCGCCTGTTCATCTTGGCAACCCCATCAGCCTCACCAGGGACGCCCATTCAGCCCCATCTCTTGGTCCCCGTCACCTGGATTCCATCATCCTGTCTCTGTCCCCGGAGGGTCCCCCTCACTCCACAGCCCCTCTTTGCTCCCCCCCCATCCTCCGTTGTCTCCTTGAGACTTCTCCAAGTATCTCCCACCGGCGCCCCCAAACCCCTAGACCCACAGAGGGCGCCGCGTCAAGGACAACTCGGGAGGGGGCGGGGCCTCGGCCACGGTCGCTTTTTATGAATGGGGGAGCGGGCGGTGCAAGGCCTTATTATTATGCCTCGCCGCGTGCGCTGCGCTGCAGCGCGCCGCACTCATTGGCCGGCCGGGCGCTGACGTCACTGAGCCAGTGGTCGGGGGCGGGGCGGGGTGACTCACGCCGCTTCTCCCGCGGCCGCGGGGGCTTCTAGGGGTCCGCGCACACCCTGCGCCGCCCAGACCCGAGTGGAGCCTCCCCGCGGCCGGGCCGCGCCGGGTCCCAAGCGGTGAGTACAGGGCCCTGCCGCGGGCACCACGCGTGCGGAAGGGCACGCAGGATGCTGGGGCACAGGGTCGGCGGGAGGTTCCCAGTGCCTGGCCGGGGTCGGAGGTCGGAGCTGGGAACCCAGGTTCTGGGCTGGTAGACGGGGGCCCAAGAATCTGGTTGCTGAGAGCCATCAGCTGAGTGACCCAGCGAGGGGGTGAGTAGTCCTGCAGGGACCCGAGGCCCTGGAGGGACGAATGGTCATCTGAGGATGGGCCGGCAGGAGGCGTCTGGGGCAGGGGCCCAGGCGTCCGAGGAAGAGGAGGGGTCTTGATTTAGGGGTCCAGGAAACTGGGCAGGAGGCAGAGTCAGAGCCAAGATCCAGGTGTCCAGGCAGAAGAAGGGCTCTGACTCAGGGATTCGGGCTCCCAGCAGAGGAGGTTCCAGAGCCATAGACCTTCAGGCAAGAAGAGGGGTCCGGATGGGGACAGAAGTCTGTGGGCGGGGGGTGGGGGTGGGGGCTGACTTCCCAGGTGTAGTTACCCCAGGTGTGTGGGGTGGTGGCAAGCAGGAGCTTCACGCATCCCTCAGGCGGGCGGAGCCTAGAGCTGCCAGTACTGAGATCTGAGGGGTCTGGTGAGCCTCAGGAACTGAACGTCATTCTCCCGGATGGGGAGGGAGCAGAGCTTCTCAGTCTTGAAATGTGTTCCCCTTCCCCAACCTTGGGCCCTTCCCGGCATCCTCTGCTATCCCATCCATTTAAGGTAGCCCCTCATTTGGCTTTCCTCTGGTCATACATCTGGGAAAGAGAGCTGGAAAAGAGGCCTTCAGGACACAGAGGGTTAGAAGGGAGGGTCAAGAGACCCAGGACAGGGACCCCCAAGAAAAGAGAGACCTGCTCAAAGGCTTGGGGACATTGGAGAAGACAAAGGTGTCCTGTAAGAAGGCCCAGGGCATGAATGGGGGACAAGGCATGGGTTCCCAACCATCCTGAGGAAAGACTCCTACCAGTATCCTGAAGGGCACTTTACCTCCCTCCTCCCCCAGACCCCTCCACCCGGCCCCCAGCCCCACCTGTCTCTCACAGGGCCTTTCTCCTGCAGGTACCATGATGTGGGGTGCAAGCAGCCCCCTGGCCTGGCTCTCGGCTGGCCCGGGCAATGTGAATGTGAGCAGCGTGGACCCAGCAGAGGGGCCCACAGGCCCAGCAGCTCCACTGCCCTCGCCCAGGGCCTGGGACGTGGTACTGTGCATCTCGGGCACCCTTGTGTCCTGCGAGAATGCGCTGGTGGTGGCCATCATCATGGGCACTCCTGCCTTCCGTGCCCCCATGTTTGTGCTTGTGGGCAGCTTGGCTGTGGCGGACCTGCTGGCAGGTCTGGGCCTGGTCCTGCACTTTGCTGCCGTCTTCTGTATCGGCTCGGCGGAGTTGAGGCTGGTGCTTGTTGGCGTGCTGGCAATGGCCTTCACTGCCAGCATCGGCAGCCTACTGGTCATCACTGTTGACCGCTACCTTTCTCTGTACAATGCCCTCACCTACTACTCAGAGACAACGGTGACACGGACCTATGTGATGCTGGTCCTAGTGTGGGGGGGTGCACTGGGCCTGGGGCTGCTGCCTGTGCTGGCCTGGAACTGCCTGGATGCTCCGGCCACGTGTGGTGTGGTGTATCCTCTCTCCAAGAACCATCTGGTGGTCCTGGCTGTGGCCTTCTTCATGGTGTTTGGCATCATGCTGCAACTCTATGCCCAGATCTGCCGCATCGTCTGCCGCCATGCCCAGCAGATTGCCCTCCAGCGGCACCTGCTGCCCGCTTCCCACTATGTGGCCACCCGCAAGGGCATCGCCACACTGGCCGTGGTGCTGGGCGCCTTCGCTGCCTGCTGGCTGCCCTTCACCGTCTACTGCCTGCTGGGTGATGGCCGCTCGCCGGCCCTCTACACCTATCTCACCCTGCTCCCTGCCACCTACAACTCCATGATCAACCCCATCATCTACGCCTTCCGCAACCAGGACGTGCAGAAGGTGCTGTGGGCCATCTGCTGCTGCTGTTCCTCTTCCAAGATCCCCTTCCGATCGCGCTCTCCCAGTGATGTCTAATTGCATTGTGATGACCCTTGGGCTCTGATTGCTACAGAATTCCAGAATGTTAGGTCCTCCAGGGCTTTGTTCCAAACCCCAACTCCACACCCCCAAGACCCAGCTGGTTCTGGAGTTCTAGGACATTGGGTGTTTCAGGATTCTATTTGGAACCCTGCAGGGCCCAGTTAGTGCCATGGTTCTAGAATGTTCAGGTGGTCAGGGTTCTACTCAGAATGTCCCACAGCCCTGCTGGCATGGAGTTCCAGAATGCTGGGTGTTTTACAGTGCCATTCAAGTCCCCGGTCTTTCCCTTCCCCAATATTGACCTTGACCAAGTTGCTTCAGTTTTGAGTTTCTGGCTAGAGAGTCAGAGAGGTTAGCCATTTAGTTGCCTAGATAGGAAAAAAAGAGAGAAAGATTTATCTCTATATATGTGTACTTAAAAAGAGGGTACCTATTTAAGATTTATTTATTTATTTATGAATTTATTTATGGGTGGGAAGGGGGAAAAGAGACCCGCACCTTGAAATCCAGGCCATACCAGGGTACCCCCAGACCCCACACCATTTCTGACCTCAGTTCCTAGAGGGGGAAAAGGGAGAATGAGAAACCACGTATTTTGTTATTATTTTTGCTTATTTTTTATCGAAGAGATCATAGAAACCAGAGCCTTCTCCCCAGGCCTGCCCTCCTCGGGTTTGCAGGGGGAACACACCAGCCTCTGGTTTTTTATTTTTTTAAGAAGCCGTCACCTCAGCAACCGAGAATTCCTCTGCGCTGGGGGCCGGCTGCCCTCTGGTGGCCATTAGGGGGAATTGCAGCCCGGCCAGGCAGCTGGGACCAGAACAAACCCCCGACTCCACTCTAGCCTGGCGACTAGTGCCACAGCCATGGCCTGGGGGCCAGGCCTCACCCTGCGGTGCCCCAGAGGAGGTGGGGTGCGAACCACCACCTGATCCTTCTGCTAATTGGGGTACGGTCCCCAGTGCATTCCCCAGTCCTGTCCCCAACCCAACCCTCAATAAAAAATGATTTTGTGATAAATATGTGTCCATATGTATGTGTGTGGAGCGAGTAGAATGAGGCCTGATGGGAGAGAGGCCTGGGGGCTGGAGACCCAGGGTGGAGAGTGGTTGGCAGGTGACAACCTCCACCTCCCACACCAGTTCCTGACATGGCTGGGGCAAAGGCCTCGCTGATGGGCCTCTTCTTAGACCTGGGCATCACCTGGGGACAGGCACAAGGATGCTGGAAACTTCTTGGGATGAGGCTGTCCACTTTAGTGAGTCTGGGGCTTTAGAGCTGATGGAACAAGAGAGTGAGATCTTGAGATCTTGAGATGCCACTTTGCTTTGGAGGGTTCACCACACCTTGGAATTCCACAGACCACTGCCCCACTGATGACCACGGCAACTCAGCAGGACACTGTACCTCTCTAAGCTCTGGATTCTTTATGTTTAGTGGGGGTAGTGATTGTAGATGTGGGTACAAAATGAGCTAGCATATCAAAGTGCTTGGCACATAGCATATGCCAAAACAGGTCAGTTTCCTTAACAATAATAGGGCCTTCTATTTGTGGGTGCTTGCCATGTGCGATGTGCTGTGTTAAGTGTACTCCTGTGTTCCCTCAGTTATGCCTGACAAGCACTCCATGGCACAGGTATCTTCTCCATTTTACAGATGAGGACATGGGCTGAGAGAGGCTTGGTGACTGGCCCAAGGTCACACAGCTGGGAAATGGTAGAAGCAGGACTCACCCCTGAAACATATGTCTCCTGAATCTGTGCTCCATCCACTGGCCAATGGCCTCTCATCTCTTTCCTTCTGAAGCCTGGGGCTTAGGACATTCTCGCCCCTGTCCTGAGTTGGGGCTCATTCTCAGGGCCAATGGCCCCATATCTGGGAGGTGGTTGGATGGGGTCTGGTCATTCTGGAACTGGAAGAGCTTCGTTTCCATCCAAAGGTGAGTGGCTGTAAATATTGTGCATATGCCCTTACGTGCATTTGGGCACATGTTGGTGCACGGCTCTGAGCTTGGTGTACTGGGAGAGGAGGAGGACCCCAGAAAGAAAGTGCTCACCAGGCAAGAGGGGAGCAGGTTTGGGGAATGGCAGAAGAGGAAGCTCAGACCAGGCCTTACAGTTGGGCAAAGCCTGGAAGTGGGGCCTTCAGAGCATTTCTATCTACCACCAACCCCCTATACCCCCAGATGGACAGATGAGGAGCCTGAGGCCCAGACAGGACCAGCCACTTGCTCAAACTCACACAGACATGCCAGGCTAGGACTCAAGTCTTTCTCTCCTTACCTGGCCATTGCTCTCTCCGCTGGCATCCAAGATCTGGCTCCAACAGTGGTCACAGGAATCCAAGGGGCAGGGACACACTGATAGGGGCCAGGTGAGAGCTGGTGGAGAGCAGGGCTTGGGGGAGCGATACAAGGCTCCAGTCCAGGCACTGAGTGCGAAGGCCCCACCAGGTCAGACAGAGGTCATAGGGAGCCTTATCTTCACCCCCGACCTTCCAGAAAAGTCCCTGGGAAAAGACCCCCACTCAGCAAGTACCTCCCGCAGGCCAAACCCTGGGCCAAACATTTCACACATCGCCACGGCCTACTAAGGTGGGTGCTAATGCTCTCCCCATTTTACTAAAGAGGAAGTTGAGGCTCTGAGGGTGTGGAGCTTAAATTCTAGCTGGGGGAGATAGCAATAAACAGATAAGTTAGAAAAAAATGTATAGTAATGCCCTCAGTGGAAAATAAAGCAGGGAAAGGGGTTAGAAAGAAGTGTGTGTGTGTGTGTGTGTGTGTGTGTGTGTGTGTGGATTTTAAATGAGGGTGGCCAAGAAAGTCCTCACTGAAAGGTGACATTTGATTTGCTCAAAGTCATTGTTAGTAGGGAGTCAAGCTGGGATTTGAACCCAGTTTCATCTGAGACCAAATCCATTTCTTCCCAGCATGTGGAGGTGGCTTTCAGGAGTAGCTCAGACACGGCAAGCACTGGGGGCAGAAAGGCTCCCCTGGAAAGGATCCGAGTCCCCTGGCCACCCCTAGACCTTTGGGAGGGGCAGTGAGGGGAAGGGCCTCCCTGCTGCCTGTCCCCTCCTTCCAGGCCTGGCAGCCCATGCTCTCCAGGAGCCCCCAGCGAGAAGCGGGGCTGCAGGGCACCTTGCCTGGGCGGGGCTCAGCCCTTTGCTTCCCACCCCAGCTTCTGGCCCCAGGGTCCCAGCAGGGTCCTCTGCTGACGCTCCTTGTCTCCGGCAGAGTCTGTGCTGGGCACCCCCCACTGCGGGTCTTCCGTTGTCTGCCTGGGCATGGTCACATGGCGGACTTGAGGCGTCTCTAAGGAGCCTGCATCCGGGGTCTCTGCCTTGGGTCCCGGGGTCTGAGTCTGACCCACCGGTTGGAGCCCGAGTGCTCCAACGGGTTCTCCCTCCCCACCCCAGGTTCTGCAGACAAGTTCAGGTCCTTCCTGTACCACATGCCTCCTCCAGGAAGCCTCGTTGGCTGAGCCCTCCAGAGACTGTGAAGGTGTGATTCATACGATACGCCTCACCACATTTCTTTTGAATAAACGTTTATAGGGAAGTCTGGCCTCTGTCCTCAAAATGGGGGCCCCTGAAGTCACGGTTGAGTGGGTCACTGAAGGAAGGGAACTGTGTCTCTTCTCAAACTGAGGGATCTTGAAAGCAAACCTTTCTCTCTCCTCAGAACTAGGGACTGCTGAATAGTGTCATGTCTCCTGCCTCAGACTGGGAACTCTCCTCCCTCAGGCTGAGGGCCCCTGGGGCAGGGTCACGACTTTTGCCTGGGATTGAGGCTCCTGAGGGCAGGACTATGCCCCTCGCCACCCCATGTCTGCCCCCCACCTCCCCTCCTACCCATCCCCAGCATTGAAGCCAGACTTTTCAAGGGCTCCGGGGACCACGTGCCCTTGAAGGGGAAAAGTGGGGGGCCAGATTGGCCGAGCCTCCCAGCTTCTCTGACTCCACCAGCTTTCCAGCCCCCAGGCCTGAGCCCACTCAGCTGCAGAGGTCCCGGAAGGCGAGCTGGGTAGAGGGGTAGCTGGAAGAGGCAGGGACCATGGCTGAGGGCCCTGCCTTTTTGCTGGGGCAGGCCCTGGGAGCAGGTGGCGCCATCTCTCCTGCCCGTCTTCCCAAATCCTGTGTGAGTGAGGGGGGGCAGCCCCAAGTGCTGAGCCCCTGCCAGGGCCATGACCGCCTCTCCCTGCAATAAGTGAGGAGACAGCAGCTATTAATATAAGATGAGTTCACGGGCTCACAGCTTCCGCAGGCTGGAAAACAGTCTCCCGGGGCCGGGGGCTGCGGCAAGGCTCGTCTGTCAGATTCTTCCTGGAGCCTGGAGACTGCCAGTCCCGCAGCCCCTAGTTCCCTGCATGCTGAGACCTGTGCATACGTGCATGTGCACACGGGCACACGCAGGCACCATGCAGGGGTCCAGGCCCCTGGCCATTCAGAGACACACACACACATGCACACCCATCCAGACACGCATGCATAACCAGCTGTATCTGCTCACTGGTACACACACTTGTGCACACAGATACATCATTGCACATGTGTATATAGATGGCATCAACTTCATGTTCACGTTTGCATGCAGTAGCACACACTTAAATGTATGTGCACACATGCCCTTGCACACAGGTTGTTTGTTCATTTGCTGGCTGCTAAAACAAATACCATACAATGGGTTGACTTAACAACAGGAATTTATTGGCTCACAGTTTCAGAGGCTAGAAGGCTTGCTTCCTCCCAAGGTCAGTATCTTCCGGCTGCTGGCAATCTTTGGGGTGCCTCGGCTTTTCCATCACATGGCAATGCTCATGGCGGTGCGTTCTCCATTCTCTGCTGGGTTCCGTTGACTTCCAGGTTCTGGTTACTCCTGTGGCTGTTCTCTCTGTGGCTTTCAATATAAGACCTCCTGTAATAGGATTAGGACCCTTCCTGAATCAGTTGGGTCACACCTGAATTGAAGTAACCTCATGAAAGGTCCTATTTACAACAGGTTCACCCCTATGGGAATGGTTAAAGATTAACATGTTTTTCTGGGGTACACTACTCCAAACCATCACACGTGTATGCACAGAGTTACCCTTGTACATGCACATGTGCACACAAGTCAGACATGCTGATGTACCCAGATTCATCTGCACACCATTGCACATGCACGTATACACAGGCACAAAACTGCACTTTTATATAGATGGTGCCCATATCAGTGTGCACACATTTGCATGAAGAAGCACATTCAAGGACTTAATGCATGGAATGACCTTCCACATGCAGTGTATACACACTCACGCATGCTCCCCACTGCAGTCAGTGCTCAGCAATCATGAATTCACAAGCCGACCCTTGGTTTCCAGAACCATCTGTCTTCCCCCAGCCCCCCAGCCCCTGTCTCATGACAGGCAGCTCGTGCTCCTGCCAACCCCAGATCCCGCCAACCCCAGCACCAGCCTTTGGCTTCTAGCCCCCCGGGGTTCCTCAGATCCCTGATTAACCCCCTTGCTAATTGGCCACCAGTCCCTTGACTTTGCTGCAGGCCTTCTCAGCGAGAGGCTGCAAATTGGCCAAGTAGGATGGGTCTGGGGAATAGTGTGTGAGGGGGTGGGGTGTGGGATGTTATGAACCCAGTGTGGGTAGCAGCATGGTTGGAGCCGGGCAAGGCACCCTGTCCATATATCCTTACTGGGAAAAACACTGGCACTCCTGGGAGGGTTAGTGCTACAATTCATGCATATACAGTCACATGAAGCCACCTCTGCACACACTTTCATGCACACTCACCAGTTGTTTGTGTGGACACGTTTCATCCTACCTCTGCACATAAATGCATGTGAACTTTTGCACATGCCCAAGTACACTCAGGAACATACCCAGCATACATGTAAACAAAATCTTACATGTGCATAAATGTACCTGCCAGATATGCATACATTCATACATGTACACTCACACACCTCACCTAAACACCTAGATGCAGTCACATGGATGAGGTTTGCAAACACACACACTTGCATGCTACACGTGTCTATGAATTAATGTTCTCCTAAGAACATTTGTAGGCATGCATGTACAGCCCCATGTGTGAATGCATACGTGTGGAGTCCAGACATGCACACTTACATGCACACACACCAGATGTGAGTACAAACCCCAAAGAACAAGCTACCAAGTACCCGCAGGCTAGGGAGGTCCCTCCTTGAGCCTGCCTCTGGCTTTGCATAATGAAACTTGGTCTGCTCAGTCTACCGGTAAGGAGTGATGGAATCCACCCAGGTTCCAAGTTGCCTTTTCTCAGCTGCCATGCCAATACCTAAGCTAGGACCTCCTCTAGGCTCCCCCAAACCTTAAGGCAGCCAAGGGGACCCTGTCAGAGCTCTCAAACAAAAGGGCAGACATCTGGCTTTAGTCCCTGCACTTTGAGTCTCCTCAGCTCCAGGCCCCAGCCCACAGGATCCTCTGCTCTCTTGCATGCAGCAGGGGCATTGGAAAGAATCGAGTTCTATTTCCACAACTGCTGCCAACTTGCTGTGTGACTCTAAGCAAGCTGCTATGGCTCTCTGTGCCTTGTTTCCTCATCATAAAGCAGAAATAAAAAACTTTCTCATTAATGCTCCCACGACTGTCCTGAGGATCCCGTGGGGTCAGGTTTATGTATGTACTTCAGTCACACATGTCTGGAGAGAGGTGTTAGTTACCCTGATGGTGGGAATCAGAGTGGAGGGGCCGTATACATCACACAGTCAACTCCCCTTTGTACAGGTGAGGAGATGGGGGCCCAGCAAGGCAGCAGCAAGGTGGGGGCTAGAATATCCAAACCCTGACTTGGCAGCCAGATCTGCTCCACATTGATATGTATGCAGAGATGCAGAGTGTGAGCGTGTGTGTGCACAGTTGTGTACATGCATGTACAGTTCCTCAGGTAAGGGTAGGGATGGCTGCCTGCTGGGGTGCGGGGGTGGGGGGAATGCCAAGCAGGATCCCTTTGCCCCAAATATTACCTGCTCTCCTATCACCATGGCGCTGATTCTGTCATGAGACATTCCCTTGGGTACTGAAGGCTTTTTTTTCTTTTCAAGCTTCAGAGCCCCTCTAGACACCACAGAGGCATCCACAGCTGCTGCCAGCCTCGTGATCTAGCTGACCACCACCTCAGAACAGGCCTCACGGTTCGGGAAATGGTGCCAGGTTGCCCTGGCCACTGGGTGGCCAGGAGGGGGCAGTGAGGAACTGAGAGAGGCAGTGAGTAGGGAGGAGTGGCTCAGGAGGACTTGGTGTGAGATGTGAGCCTGTGTTTACGTGTGTTCCTGTAACCGTGTGCTAGTTTGCACAAGGGCAGGAGTCTGTGTTCAGTGTTCACAGGTGAGCATGTCCCAGGTCAGCCACGTAATCTAAGGCAATTCACCTAACCTCTCCAAACCTGTTTGCTTTTGTGTAAAATGGGGGACTAAGACCCTTGCCTCATGGGTTGAGAGAAAGTATATGCAGCCTTTGGCAGGTAGTGGGCGCTCAATAAATGCTCATTCTTCTCAGGATTAGCCCAAAGAGGTGAAACGACTTGTACAGGGTCACAGCTCCCAAATGGTGGAGCCAGAATTCAAGCTCAGGCCTCCTGCTTCCCAGAACCACATTCTTTCCGTCCAATTCTCCAGCAAGGGCGGCTCCCGACACCATTTTGTCTTCTTGCAGGGCGGGCGTCTGGCTGCGTGTCAGTCACCAGGCCTTGGAAAGCCAAGTGCTGACTAAACACAGGCCTGAGCAGGAGGGTGGAGCAGAGGGGCTCCGCCGGAGCCGAGCTGCTCCCGCGGCCCCCTCCCCTGCACCCCCACCTCCAGAGATGAACTCAGAGTGGCTGGCGCAGCAGTTGCTGACAATTCAAAACTTCTGCCCCCACTCCTGGGACACCAGTGGGTGACTCTGAACAGCAGGCGTGACCGGTGGAGTCACCATCCCTGCTCCCGCCCCTCTCCCCCGGGCCACTCTGCTGCGTCTGCTGGGCCCGGAACTGGGTGTCTGCTCATAAATTACCTCCAGGGACAGTAACCCGCAGCAGCTGTGCTCAGAACAACCATTGCTTCCTGGGTAGGTCATTTTTTCGGGTCAGACTATAAGCCCAGCCTCCTTGGCCTTCCCCAGGCAGGAGACGGGGTCTGCAGCAGCCTAAACCTTTTATCGGATTCCATTGTAAACTGTTCTATTTAAGGTAAGTTGCTTGGGTCTGAGAGACCGACAAGAAGCCAGCCAGATGCTGGGAGGGAGACAGCATCAACATTCAGCCCTTGCTCCTCTCCTGCTGATCCAAGGAGTTGCCAGCAGTTTGTCTCCCCCAGCTTGAGGGGTACTGGGGATCTGGGCCTCCGGATCCCCAACCTGGGTCTCCTTCTAAACCAACATGGCTTCCACCCTCCTCCCCCAGCTCCTGCACGTGCTGCACCATCCAGACCCAGATGCCTCCTGCCCTTTGAGCCCACCCATAATAGACTTCCTTTCCAGGCCTGGTCACCACCTGCAGCTACCGATGCTGCCCCCTTCTCACTTCTCCCATTAAAAAAACATACCAGAAATGGCTGAATGACTACAAAGGCTTTATCAAATTATTTTAAATGTTGGCATTTACGTCTTCATGTGTATACATAAAATAGTACATGGAACCTTCAGGTCACTGCAGTACAAATATGGTACACACAAGCCTGGCAGGAAAGCAAATGAGACCAGGCTTGGGGACACGGGGCTTCAAAAAACTGGGTATCCTTTTAAGGGCCTGAGAAGAATAGGGTAGAAGAGGAAAGGCAGCAACCTCAGGGTCACTTAGGGGTTTGGCTTAACCCCACTGCCCAGATCCCCAAAGGAAGCTCCTATTCCAACTCAGGGGAAAGGGAGCCATTTTCAGATTGTATCCCCATTACATTTATCTATGCTCATTCCTAAAATCTTGACATGGCAAACTCACCCTCAAGAACCCACTGGAATATGTCCTTATAAATATATTTATATCAGAGACTACAAGGCACTTTGGGAGCATTATGGCTCACTCTCCTACATGTACATCATTGTAGACAGAAAGTAAAAATTGGTTAGTTTCTCAAGTGATAACCGAATAAAGTTAATACAATAACAAAATTGTTCCCTAACCCTCACTGAGGTGCAGATTGGGGCGCATCTCTGTGCAGCACCTGGTCCCAGGTCCACTGGACCCCAGCAAAGCTCAAAGCCTGATGCCTCTCCTGAACGAAAGCCCTCTTGCCTTTGGGGCACTGCCCCCCTCCCCAGGTCCTGAGGTCAGGTGAGAGGGGCTGTGGTGGGAGGCAGCCTGAGAGCAGAGCTGGGACACGGTGGGAATGCTTAATCAGGGACACCAAAGCCACAGAGACCTCAATCTGTCCATGCTGGCGCTGCAGAGCCAAAGGACTGGCGCCGCGGGAAGAGATTTCACATTAGCCCTGACAACACCGCCTCAGCTCTGCAGTGACACTAGCCAGGGTCGTTTCTGAGGGTGCTCAAGCCCCTGGCTTCTGCTGGAGGAAAGCTGGAGCTTTGAGCTGCCCAGGGATCGCTCCGCCTGACCCCTCCCCCTCGGCTGCTCCTTTGGAATGTACTCATCTCACGACCGAGGCAAAGCCACAAGTCACTTCTGACACTGCCAGCTGGAAGCTAGGCCTCTGGGCCACAGGAATGGGGGCAGGTCCCCTGGGCTGGGCAGACCAGGAAGGGAGATGGCTCCTTGGTTTCAGCTCTTAAGAATTGTTAATTGTTCCATACTCTTAACCAGCCTCAGTCCAGTTTAAATAATCACTTAGCTTTGCATTCTACAATTACAGGATTCCAAGAACATATGATTAACTGCACTGGGTCCTTTCTCATCTTAAAGAGTTCTGGATTTTGTTTTGTGTGTGTGTGTGTGTGCACATATGCGTAAGTAGGGCCCACAGGGCCTCTCAGCTGGCTGACTGGATCCCTAGCCCCTGAGCCGAGGAGGCTTCGCAAGGCCGGCTGCTACAAAGTGCCGAGCTTGGCTGCATAGATTTTAATGAGCGCGTCAGGCAGAGCTGTGCTGTGCTCTCCGGGACTTGCAGATCATTACCAAACCAGCTGTAGGATGAGAACACAGCACATAGAAACCCTAGGAGGTCACTGAGCTAATGATCTAATCCTACCTTCTGCAGGCAGCGCCCCTCCCCACCTCCTCCTGCCCCCCAGCCCTTTCCACAGTGGACTCAGTCCATTCCAGAAGCCAAGCCAACACCACCCCCTTCAAGGTCAGAGCAGAATGACAGTGAGTGGTGGTGGCTAACCCTTTTCTGGAAAGGAGGGGGGTTGGGGATAATTTAGTCAAAGATATTAGGCTCAGACCCTGACCTGACCAGGCCCCAGAGCTCCTATTTGGGGGAACCACTGCACTCTGCTTGCCTCTCCAGCCACCTTTGGGCAGCAGCCAGGGGCACCTCAATGGCCATTTTAGGGTTCTGGTGAAAGCACCTTCAACCTCCGAAGTACAGTGGTGGAAGCAAGGGCGGGGCATACACAGCCTGGTGTGCTCAGCACTGGAACTTGTTGCCAGCCCTGTGCCAGAGACACTTGATCTGGGGAGAGGGAGGAGGGCTCGCTTGGGAGCAGCCGCAGCAGGAGGGCACGCTGGCACCTCCAGGCTCAGTATCCATGCCCCAAGTTCAAGGAAAGAAGGCAGAGGGGAGGCATTCAGGAAGGGCACAGCCGCTACTACCCATGATTATACACACTTTCCTCCAGCCAGAGGGGTTTAAGAAGGCTTCGCAATTACAACCATTTGCTGTGCTGGGTAGAGACAGATCCTGTTTCTCTTTGTTTCAGGGCTCTGAAAGCTGGAGAAGCCAGGAGAAGCCCATTTCAGCATAAGAGGCTACATAATAATAGTTGGGGCAGAAGAGGAGAAACCTCACTGTTGGCCAGAGCTGATAATTTTTTTTTTTTTTTTTGGAATAATAGCACCTGTGTATTAGCTCTGGAAAAGGGTGGGGGGAGGGAGGGAGAAGACATCAACATGTGCAGTGAAGAGCGGAGGCAGCTGGAAACAAGGCCGAGTCCCTCTGCTTTTCAGCTCTCCTCATGGCTGCCAGGCCCCTCCAGGCAGGTACCCGCAGCGGCTGCCAGCCTGAGGGACTGAAGTTTCTACAGTTGGCAGAACCTATGCTTAAAATTGGGAAATAAAAGGGGGAGGAGTTGCAGAGGAATTGAGAGCAGCACCTGTAAAAGATGCCAACCCCCTTTTTTCTCTCTGGTTCCCCAGAAGGGCAGCTCCCAAGGCACAGGAAAGCTGGGGTGGGAGATGGGGGCAGGAAAAAAATTACAAAGAGGCTATGAGGGGCTAAGCAGCATGAACAGGGCTGGCATAGGCCCTGAGACCCCACCTATGGTGAGGTCTGCAGTAGGACAGAGCCAAGACTTCTCTGCCCAGCCTCCAGCAAGTGCCCACTATTTGGTCCCAGAAAGCACAGACAACTTGGAATCAGGAACTCTGGATTCTAGCTCTGTCACTGTCCAACTGTGTGACCTTGAGCAAGTCACTTCCCATCGCTAGGCCTCAGCATCCTTAAGAGGGTAGGACCCAAGAAATTCTATCACCTTCCAGTCCTGCAGTTTCAAGTCTCTAAGCTTTACTCCTGACAGCCAGCAGAGGCCCAGATCCCTGTGTGTCAGGGCTATTTTGGTCATGGGTATTAGAGGTCAGAACTGGGCTGTGGTGTTTGAAGGCACGTGGGGGTGAGTGAGGGGCATGTAAGGGTCACCTGAATTCCACATTCACCAAGAGAGAGCCTGGGAGGGAGGCACCAACCCCAGCCTCTAGAAAGACATCATTTCTGGGCTGAGATGGTGAGACATTCTTTAGGGGATTGATGCCTCCTGGAATAAAGCGCATCCAAGGCATAGAGATGGCTTAGCAAAAGGCAGCCTCTCCCTGCTGCTAAGGGCAGAAGGGTCCAAAAAGGGGCCAGCTGTGTCCATGAAGGCCACTCTCACTGCTTTAGAATGAGAGGATGGCTGGCATTGTTTGAAATAACTGAGGGAAGAAGACCATAGTTGGAAATGGTTCCTAGAAAAAGATACTATCTCCAACTTATACCCAATCAGAGGGATCTGTTTTGGGGTTTTTCCTTCCCTTTGATAGGCAACAGGCACTTGAAGGAAAAGAGAACATCCCGGCTACTGAACCTCAGGAGTCCCAAGGGGCCTGACTATGCGGAGAGGGGAAATACAAGTTTGATTTAGAGGAAGCACTTTGGATCTATCTTTGGTTGCTTCAGGGAAGGCTCTGTCCCCTTCAAATCCACCCCACCCCCCACCTGTCCCCCATGGGACTCTTGGGATAAGCATCAAAGAAGGCAAGTCGAAGAAAAGAAAAAGGAGGTGGCCAGCAGGCAGGAAGAGCTAATCCGACCAGTCGTCTTCATCAAATTCAGAGGAGTCATCTTCTGAGTCGCTGTACTCAACAGCAATGCGACGTGACAAGATGGTGGCCACATCATTGCCCACAACATCCCGCTTCTCTTGTTCCTGCTGCTCCTCAACCCTGCGCAACTGAAAGCCTGGTGGGGGAGAGAGAGAGAAGGGTTAGGAGGTGTGTCCTCAGCCTCAGAATCCCTCCAAGACTGAGGAAGGGGGAAGCAAGAAAAGAAGAAAAGATGAGGTTTTATGAAATTGGTGGCCCCAGTGCTATACGTGTGTCTGAAAGGAAGCCTGTCATTATTGGCTTACACATATTCTCAGGCTGGTAAAGATGATCGTTTCTCTTGAGGCTTTGTGTGGCAAGTGTCCAAATACCCCACTAGCAGGTACTCAGCCTGCCCAATGCCATCCATTATAATGGAGCTCAGCTGTCCTAGATGGTCTCCTCTAGACTAGAAGTTCTTTAAGGATCACAAACAGAAAAAACTGTAATCTCTTAGGATCAGAGCTGACTACCCTGACTGAAAGAGAATAAATATTCCATGAGGATGAGATGAGGAAGAGGAGGAGAGGGAAGGAGAGAGAAGAGGGAGGAAGTGGGAGGAAAAGGAGAAAGAGGGCAGCAGGAAGGATATGAAAGGCAAAAAAAAAAAAGTGGAGAAGGAGAGTGAGTGTCTGAGTCTAGATGAAGAGGCACTCTCTAGGACAGTGAATCCTGTTTTCTTCTGAGGCAAAAAACCCTTTTGAGAATTCAATGAAAAACGGGGATCCTTCACCAAGGAAAAAAAAAAATGGAAGCACAAACACACAGAGATACATTTTCAAGGAGTTCAAAGATCCCAGGTTAAGAATCCTTACTTAAACCTTACAAGGTAGGAAAAGAAACATAAATCTTCATTATTTTAGGGTGAAGGCTTTTGTCAGGAGGATTCTGATTCCTGAGGTCCAAATCTCTCCCCACGCAATAGAAGCTGTTCCCTAAAAGCTAAAAGCTGTTCCCTAAAAGCTGTTCCATAAAAGCTAAGCCACCCTCCAGTCATCCCAGCTGCAGAAAGATACGGATTCATGATCCCAGACCCACTACTGGAATTTACCTTGACGGATGGCTGAAAGTAAGTCACTGCGGGCATCGCTCACAGGAGGCAAAGAGGACTTGGGTTTGGAGGCATCAGAAAGTGGTGGTGGCACAGTAGGCTGGCCATCTGCACCACTGAAAGGGAGAGGAGGGGGACCGGGAGGAGGAGGGGGTGGAGGTGGGGGAGGGGCTCCTCCAGCTGGTTGGGATAAGGGAGGTGGTGGCAGAATCGGGTAGTCAGCTGCTGGTGGGGGCGGAGGAGGGGGAGGGGCAGCAAAATCGGGATGAGGTGGGAAAGATGGGGGTGAAGGTGGTGGAGGGGTCCCTGGAGGCCCAAATCCTGCAGGCGGTGGTGGGGGTGGAATGCCCATCATGGGAGGTGGAGGTGGAGGGGCAGGTGGTGGAGCAAACCCAGGTTTAGGGCCCGGAGGAGAGCCCAGAGGAGGAGCTGGTGGTGGATGGCTTGGGCTGACCACACTGGATCTTTTGGGTCCAGCCAAGACAGACCCTCTTTGGTTGTCGGTTGAGTAGCTAAAAGGACAAAAAAAAAAAAAAAAAAAGAGAGAGAGAGAGAGAGAGAACCATCATCACTCTCAGGATCAAACACCCACTTATAGTTAGGCTTATATACAGCCTAGGTACATTTTGGTTGACTACACCATTTCACTTTGGCTTAAATAGAAAAACCTGGGAATGGTCAGAATAGGCCAATGATGAAATGGGCAGCCTGGTAAAGTAATGAGCTTCCCATCAGCAGAAGTGTGTTAGCAGAGATTGAGGAAAAACTACCTGAAAGAAGTAAGCCTGGGATTCCTCTGTCAGGTAAGGGCTGGCTGGATCAACTCTTGGGTCTCCTTCTAACCTTTCAGTTAGCTATCCAAGGGAAAGTACCCTCATGAACCTTCGTCTAAGAGCAATGGTCCAATGTGCAGTTGTCAGTTTAATCATGGAGCCAGGACTGAGAATGCACACACAAAAGAACTGAGATAAAATTTCAACCATTACCCACCACTGGGCTCTATTCCTCAGGCTATTAACATTCACCAGATCTTATGAGGGCACGAAACCCAAGCCAAGCTCAACAAAGCATCTTGTGTTCACGTGAGAAAAACTTGAGAGACAATGAGTCTTAATCTGAGGATATGCAGAGATGGGAAATGAATGTGCCACCAGTCTCTTGACTCAGGTTTTAAAGAGTTTAGACTGGACCTCTCCTGGGATCAGATATGCTTGGCTGCAGTTGCAAGGTCTCAGGCCATGTGTGAGGCCGAGGATTTTCTTTTTCCATCTTTGTACCTGCCCTGCACTAAAACCTACTCCTTAGAAAAGCATCCATTTTGGAGTTGAGACCGTCAAGCCTTCGCTGCACCTGACAGGGCAATCATCAAGAAATGATCTGGGAGGCAGAAGGAGATCTGGGATCAGTGGGGGGTGGGGGTGGAGGGGAGCAGAATGTACTGCTTTAGGTCCCCACCTGAGGGGTCTTCAACATATTTAATCTCTAAACAGTAACTAAGGAGAAAAGTGCACCTTATTAAGCTCTTGTAAGTCAGGCATCAGAAGGAGGAAAAGTAAACTGCAAAAACAGTCCTCAGACCTCTTTTTGGCCACTACTGGCTAACTCTTCCTCTGCACACCTTTGCCAGGGACAGTGACAAATGCCAAAAAGGACAGATTATAAATTTCCTCCCCCTTTTCACTTTGTTTCTGGAGAGTCTCTCCAGCAATGCAGCAAAATGAACCAGAAGCAATGAGAAACGCGACTCTGCTAGGTTCCCAGTTAATTAAGCAAGATATCTCCTAAAATGTTTTATGAACAGAAGATTGTACCACTTCATTTCATATTGGGTTAAAGCTAACTAATAAAAGCAAGAGCTAAGTTGGCCGCTATCTGTTCAGGTGTAGGCAGAATAGCTAATAGTTGAGAACACAGGCTCTGGAGTCAGACTGACCTGCTTTCCAATCATGGCTCTGCCTCTTACTGGCTGTGTGACCTTAGGTAAGTTAATTGACCCTTCTGTGTCTAATAGCTTCCTCATCTGTAAAATGGGGATCACAACAGTACCTATCTCAAGAGAGCTGCTGTGAGTATTAAGTAACATATACAGTGCTTAGCATAATGCCTGGCCCCTTGCAAGCGTGAAGAATGTTCATTATTTCTATTACCTAGACAGATTTGCCTGACATTATTTTAGTGGTCCCGTACTGGATTGTAAACTCTTATTTTGTTCTTGAATGTTTAACCACCCAGAGTGGAAGGAAGAGGTACCACCATTTACCTGAATTCTGCTGGTGGGGGAGGTAAGCTGTCCTCAGAGAAGGAAGGAGAAGGTGGAGAAGCGGAGTCTGACTGTGGTGGTGGTGGATAGCTGCCTGCACCCACGTTTTCAACAGAACCAATGCTGCCATTCTGGTACACCAGTGTGGGTGGATACCTAACAATGAACCCAATGCCAAAAGTGTCATTTAAAGATGCTGAGTGGTTACTTTCTTTTTTTTTTCTTAGAAGTCACCATAAAAATGCATTTGATATACAAAAACAATTACGAAGAAATAAAATGAGTATATTCTCCATTATACCGAAATCTTATTTTAGGACTAAATAGTCTACTGTTAAACAGATGTTTCTGCTGAGTTGTTGATAGTAATGAGATTCAACCCAGATTACCAAAACTACGCTGTTTCTTTCCCAGTGTTGGCCTTGCCAAACTCAGCAGTTCTTTTAAATTCTCTCCCAAATATTAGGTGGAGCCTGTATCTAAATCTCAAAGTCTGTCTTATGGTAAAGGGCGAAGCCAAGCCCCACAGGCTAGTGAGCTGCAAACATGTGACTGGCACATAGCTTGGTTTTCAGGTAGCAAGCTCCACAGCGCTCAAAGGCTAAGGAGCCAAGGATGAATGCAGGCTGCCATGTGGTAGTTAGATGTGGTCTCTCTGTCAGCTCTCACATCAAACAAAATGAGCTGATGATTAAAGTGGGGTGCTTGGGCTTGCCTTATAAAAGCTGAGCCTCAGAGCACTGGACCTTGGGTGAATTTGCTCTGTGTGAACAACAAACCTCCAAATAAGCACAAATACACCAACCATTAGCTAGCAAAATTTGGCTGGCTCTGCTCCACAGCCCTCCTCTTCTTTCCACCATTGTTGGGTTGCTCAAGAACCCATCTAAAACAGACCCCAGGGAAAAGGGTTGGAGGGAACTAACTGAATCAAACGATGTTCTGATGTGGAAAATTTCCAAGGCCTGGAGCCCCGGAGGGTTAGGACATCTCTTTAGAGGTTCATCAGCAAGCATGTCCAGATAGACTAGCCATGCAGCCTAACCCCAACCCTCTTAGACAACAGGAAAATGGGAAGCAAAGCTCTCTCTCTCCCACCCCTCATTCCACACACAAAAATAAACACAAAATTGTTGGCATTCTGAACATGCAAGCTTCTGGACTGAGAGTCACTGAACCTATGACAAGTGCCTGTATGAACAGCACAGGTCCAGGGAACAAAATGGTGCCTTTTACTGGAGGTAAAGGTAATGAAGGTATCCTCAGGGAGGGGGGCTGATTTCTCTGTAGAGAAAAAGGTTTGTTTTTATTCTTTCACCATCTTCGTTACTTTTTAAAACAAATCTCTTAATACAGGAAGAACAAGTATCAGTCAGAAGTGTCAAGATTTTAAAAAGACAAGATTTTCATGGTGGAGGAGTTATCCCTAAAAGCAAGAACAACTCAACTCTTTCCTTTTATCATTCCCAGATACCCGGCAGGGGCTGGCATGATTCTCTGACGGCAAGGATACACTGTATTTAGGGAGAAAACCAGGGCGACGTTCATGCCAAGCAGTAGTGGTGACCTGGCTTTGAATGTCACACAGGTCAGACACCAGGATAAGCATCAAACCCAAGCTTTAAAACCCATTTTTTCTCTTTAAAACTCCAGTGTAATTTGGTATTGGGAAATGGGGTCAGACTGACATCTACTATTTCTCCATGGAGATATATAGCCTCAATACTGGCCAGGCAGCCTTTCCCACACTGTCTCTAAGGTCTGCATTCAGTCTCTTGGCCAGACTCTCTCATGAGACTGACAAAGGCTGACTGAAAAGTTGCTTTGGTAATGTGCATGAACTCCCTGCCTGGCCCTACCCACTTCCCTGAAATGCCCAGCTCTTAAGCATGACCTTCAAATCAATGCTCTGGAGGCAAAGGGCTTCCAAGACCACTTTTCTTCCCTTTCCAATCTTTCCTCTGAGGCCTCAGACATCCAGTGTCAGGCAGAATAAGGGTGCTAGAAGACACAGACTTTCCTTTCAGGACCACTCGGGCACTCCGGTCACATCATTTAAACTGCTGAGTCTACTGATTTATTTAGCAAATTTTAATCACCAGATGGATGCACTTTAAAGTAGCTCATTAATGGTAGTATTGATCTAAGCCACACAGACAGACTGCAAGGGGTGTGAAAGGTGTCACGCCAGAGCTGTCACACTCTTGTTCTCAGGTCCCTTCAAAGAATACTACCAGTAGTTCAAAAGCATGACCTACCCAGCAGGCCCCAGCTTTTCTTTGGACTCCACAAATTCCTGTCCCATCTTCATCTTCTCCCATTCTTCCTTACGTGTCTTGATTTTACGTGGGTTCACATTCCCTCGATTTGGATTATCTTTCTTCTCTTTCTATAATAAAAAGGAACAGTAAATCTCTTGTAAAACATTTTCCAAAGTTCTCCTTTAAAAGTCCATTCACCTTCAGAGATGTACATGCAAGACTTGATTTTGCCTAGACAACACACAGTAATGCTTCAAAATGTATAGAATTACTGGGTGTGGAGTGACCTAGAAGCTCATGAATCCAAATCCCCTCCTGGGTAAAATATTTGCTCATTTTCATGCTTAAGCACCTCTAGTGATGGGAAACCTGCTACATTTTTGGGTGAAACATCCACATTTTTGAACAGCTCTAATTGTTAGGGATTAGTAAACAGCTATTTTACTATTTGCTCTGCCACCAAGGTCTGTCAAGAGAGAGAAGTAATGGCAACTGGAGATATCTGGGGCAGTTATAAGGAAATAGTTAAAAAAACAAAACAAAACAAAACAAAAAACATCAATGAAGAATCCTTCAGCCTATGCACCTATACTAGCCCCTGGCATTCTCTTGGGACTCCTGAAAGCCTTACTAATGGGATTGTGAGGTTGCAACTGATAGATCACATACATACACACACCACTAAGAGTCTAAGGGGAGAGGAGCATCTCCCCAAATTAGGCATATTCTCCCTCCCTTCCCAACCAGGAACGAAGGTGTTAAACTCCTCCTGTTGCAAATCAAACACTGCAGTGCCTTGTGCTGATCTCTGAGAAATGAGCTGCAAAACTGGCAGGGAAGGGACTCGCCTAGCTAGAGTGTCTAGCAGAGTCAGGTGCAAATTGCAAGAGAAATAAATGGTGAATAGAAAGTCAATTTCTAAAACTCAGCCTGAATATACTCAATTGTTAATAGCGCTGGGGGGAACAAACACATTTTAGTGTGATTTTTACTTTCATCTTGGTTGTGCTTAGTGCGGACACATTTTTTAGAGTTTCACCTGGCATCCAAGCAAGGAGCCACTCAGAATGATTACTTCACATAAGACTGGCTTCTCTTTTTATCCCTCTTCCACAATCGTGCCTACTGATGTATAGAACAGATGCCCCTTTCCCCTCACCCTATGCTTTCTCTTCTCTTTCATGATATCCTTGGTATCCTGCAGCATCTTCTCCTTCCAAAGATCAAAGAAGTACGAAGGGTCTGTGTAGAATTTGAGTGCCTCTTTCCCATCGTCCCTGGGATAAAAATGAAGACAAGTAGCTGTCAGTTGACAGATGAGCTCCTAACCAAATCCAATATTCCAAACACCTACCAGTTAGCAGTTTTTACACCAAGGAATCAAGAAGTCTTATGAGTCGATTGCAAATTTCCTCTCCCACATCAGTGTTCTGATGCTTCTGAATGGTACCCCTACACTTATGGGGCTTTTTAAGAACCTCAGCCTTTACTTTCAATTCCTGATAAAGGACTTTTGAATGGTCAGGACAAGAGTGGGCTACAGCAGCAGGGATCCTGTTTATGTCTAATGATCTGCATAGCCACAGACATCTCCCTGAGGATATCCTGATATCCTGGCACATCAGAGGGGATTTGTGGTACTGGTTCTCCTTCCTCCCATCAATTCCTCAGACTCTCTAGGAAGCTGTAGTGGCTTTCCACACATCTGAACCCTGTACACATGTACAGCAGATTCACATTTGTGAACATATGTATACATATATACACATAAATGTGTATGTGTGTACAGATGTTATTCCTCTGCAACTACAGACAACAATGGCACTTCACCTTTTTGCTCCTTTCTAGAATAGCTCAACATCTCTCCCCTCACCCCCCACTACCACAAGGAAGCCCCAGTGAGAACAGATGCCAGCCATCTAATGACCACCAGATTTAATCTCCACCTCCAGTGGCTGTGACGGTAGTATAGTCACCTACTGAGTGTCAATATCAGGGCTGTCTGTGCTGGACTTGATCTAGATTGGAATCTGGTACTTCTGCATGGATAACTCCCTCTCTATTTCCAAAAAACATGTGCTTAGGGGTGGACATTTATTTTAACTTATTCTGAACTAAAAAGAATCGGAAAAGCAATTCTATTCCCTAGCCTCCAATCCTATCACAACACACAGAAAACATTTCCAAATCCAACAGTAATGATTTTTATATTAAATCTTGTTCTGAGTTATTATACCATGGGCCATTTCCATTAGGGCAAATCCAGTTAATTGAGAGGATACACTCATTTTGATAATTTATGTTAAAAAGGAAAATACCAAATGTGGCAAAATGTTAAAATTAGTGGATCTGGGTATCTGGAGGCATTTGGGAATTCTTTGTATGAGGTTTGTATTATTTTTGTAACTGTCCTGTAAGTCTGAAAGTATTTCAAAATAAAAAGTTAAAAAAAAAAAAGAGGAAAATACCATTAGCTGAAAAATAAAACTCAATATCATTTATTTATTCTATCCTACCACATAAACCCTATATCATACTTATCTCTTCAATATTTTTAGGTGTGTGATCCCTTCCTCGCTTCCAACCAGACTAGATTCAACTAGACTAACGATGGAGGCTACAGAGTCAAATCTCTCTCCTGCTAAGGTAGCCATCCCCTTTGCAAGTCAGAGGATAAACATAATTTCACACAGTAATATAGGATAGATACAATGCCCTTTCTCTATATCTGTGTGAGAAGCTACCATATTCCTCTTCCAGGCCCCCTGAATCAGGCTGGTGTCCTTGAATTTCACAGGTGCACAAACATACACATAATTTTACTTTGCAGTGTACCCATGTCTCACAGAAGACATCTGCCTTCAGCTATCTGTAATTACTTTTTACCTGTTCCTAAGATATTTATGGATACAAGCAAGATAAATATTCAAAATATTTTTTTGTAGGAAGACAACACTACACTAGAGGGGAGGGACTTTAAGTTGTCTATAAGGCTACCTTCCCTTTTCAAGCCCTGTCATAGTAGTATAGGTCCTTTCAGAAAGGAGTATCAAAAGAATGTTTGAAACAAAGTGAAAGAAACTCATCTGGAAGAATGCCAATTATTCTTTAAGTCTTAGAAGGATCCTTCAAGACCCAGAACAGCTAGTCCATGAGGCCAGCCCCACTAACACACCCAAACATCTGGTAATCTAGTGGTTTCCAAGTAAGTGGGAGCCTTGCTGGAATGTTACCCCTGGGATCCATGCTATAGGACCTCCTTCTAACAAAGTCCTTTTGGTTCTATAATAACTAAATTCCTTGGATGGAGTCCAAGATGGACCTGGCTTATACCAAATTAAACTCTGCAGCATGCAATGTTAAAGCAAAAAATACATTCACTACTAATTTCAGAAACCAAACAAGAATAAATGACAATCGTTTATATGGTAAACTTTAGCTTCTGCTGCCACAAGTAACTTTGGGGTAAGTAGGTAGTGAGCTTTTGGATACAATCCCCTGATGAAAACAACATCTTCAGGATAAAGACAATCTAGCTGTTGTTTATGGATAGGCTGAAAAAGGGAGGAGCTAGCCAGCCATTACCTGTAAGAGGTAAGATTGTTGAGAGGTGGAGGAGTATCACAGGTATTGTATGTTTCTAAGACAGGCACTGGGAGAGAGTTTCTGTCAAAGAGCTTCTGGTCTTGAATGGTAGAGCTTCTGAAGGCCTTTCGGGTGTTGATTCCTTGTAATGACACTGAGAGAAGATGGAAGGCGTCAGAAAATGGATGGCAGGCTATTTGAGCAAACACTGAGTCACACCAGTTAGAGAGGCCTCAGCTGCTGCATTTCTTGGCTGCGGCTGTCTGCAGCCAGGTTTTTTTTTTTTTTCCTCCCCCTCTGGGGAAGCCCCACAAGGTTGCCAACAGCCCAGCCATTTCATGACTGAAGAAAATGAGGCAATGCAAAGGTTTACTATGTGGCCAGATCTAGCAGTCCTTCTCCTTAGGAGGAATGAATCTTCCAAGGACTTTTATGGTAGCAAAATACGACTGGGGGAGGGGAAATTTGAGAAAGAGGAAAGTGGGGGAATGGGAGAAAGGGAGTGTATGGGGGTGTGGTAGGACTAAAAAGGTTTTTTCACACCACCCAGGCTTATGTCATTTCAAAGCAGAACTCCATACGTCTCTGTGATTTCTCTCCTCACTTTTTTATAAATCAGGAAAAAAAAATTCTAAGAAACTGCTCAGCAGAGTCTGCAAATGCTGAGCTCAGCTTCCTTACCTTCTTCTTCCTTGGGATCCAGCTGAGTGACTTTAACTTGTAGGCGGTCGACCCTCTCAGCAAGGGAGCTTACCCTAGAGGCAAAGGTATTTGCCTGAGTAAAGAGCTCTCCAAAAATGTCCTCCGCATATTTACCTGGAAAGAGCAAAGAAACCAAGTCACTGGTGCATAGAAGTGGCATAAATGATCAGAAAAACTGGCTACTAGATGTGAATTGTACTCTCCATTCCCCAAATAGATACCCACACACACACACCCCAAGATGGTCTGCGCTATTTGCTGATGCTTGCTCTTAGGCAGAGACGTACCTCCATAGCGTGGGCAGTCTGCATACGTTCTATAACTAATAGCGCCTTCTTGGCTGAACAGTCATGAAACTCAAAGTACACTGAATAAAATCTAAAGGTATAACATACAAAAAATTAATCTTGGAAATATGTCTACACATTTGCCTACTCCTAGCCATTTGCTGTTCTGTAAAAGAACCTTTGTAAAATGGTTCTGGAAAACAGACTGGGAATTAAGATGAACCTTCTAGGTGTCTATAATCAACATGAAAAACAAGAAATCACTTTCTCAATGGAGCCTCAAAAGTATTTTGAATAATGATGAGTTGTGGTATCTTTGAGGGGCCTTGAACTTTTCAACAACTCACAGCAGAGACAAAAGCTTCTTCCAAGGGGTGAAAATGTTACTTTATGTTTATAACCTACAACTTTCAACATCTTTGCCTACATTACAATCCTTCAAATCTACATTTCAGGGAACAAGTGAAAAGCTGAAACTTTCAAGCCTTCTCTAAAACACAACATATCTAAGTGGTCTCTTTCCAAATCAAATGTCTTGTTTTCTTTTTTTTAAAGAAAAAGAAAAGAGTTCCTTACTTTCAACCCTGGAATGCAAGGAGAATTTGCAGCCAAAGAAAAACAACAGCAATTTGACACAACCTCCATACTGTCATTCCAAGCCACAAGTCACATTCTTACTAGGAATGAAAAGTGGTGCAAATGAATAAATATATCATCTAAACTTTTTGTCTGCAAGGTGATCGCAGGTATAAAAGTGACCAGGCCTAACCAAAAAAAAATTACTTTGAGACCTATTTAAGGTAAGGCTCTAATTCTTAGCTGCTTCTAAGATACATTTATTCTTAGTCCATATCTGAGAGAAAAAAAAATCTGAGAGGCCAAAACTGCACCTTTAAGGGTAAACTGCAGCTCACCTTCCCATTATAAAATGGAGAGTGAGGATGAGACCAATCAACCGCAAATTTTGAATTGCTGGTAAATTTAGTCAACAAGGAGTTCCTAATCAAGGAAGAGCAATTCCATGCATATTGAATGGTTTTGTGATCTAAACAACTATGGGAAGCTCTGAGGCTCAAAGGACTCAAACTGGCTAACAAGCCACATTTCTATCCTGCAGGTTGAGGGTACTGCCTGATCTCTGTCCAAAAAATGGCTAAGTTCCCATAAAAACATCCTGTATTAAGATAGTCCAAGTAATGGAAAATTGTGATTAGAAGGCTAAAGCAGAAAAACACGCAACATTACGTGTACTCAAAATTATCTGTTAACCACCCAGCTGTTTTAGAAGAAAAAAAAAGCAATTTATCCTTTGGTCATTAAGAGAGTACCCAGGAGCCCTGCTCCTTAGTGAAAGGGTCAGCGATAGCAGGAACAGTGGCTCAGTATGGCATAGTGGTTTTCAAGGTAAAATTTTACAAAGAACCATAACATATAAAATGGGTAATACTGAGAACTCTTTTATAAAACAGAGTGAGGTGGCAGGTAGGCTTTCCCACTGCCCCATCACCTCAGGCCCTAGGCACAATATTGCCCACCCAAAGAATTACACTACATATGGAAGGAGCAGTGGACTTCAAATCAGAAAACCTGGATTTAAGCCTCAGCTCTTTCTATTTATACCTGTGTATTCTTGGGCAAGTGACAACCTCTTAGTCTCAGTTTCCTCATCTGTAAAATGGGGATAACTATATCTACCTCAACAAGCTGTCCTAAGGATTAAATGAGCTAAAAACATAAGTTGTTACAATGAGATTCTTCCTTATATTGCTCAAACACATTGGATGACTTAGAAGCATATGGATATCTATCCCAAGTTTTAAACTTGGAGGAAATTTCAAATAAAATTCCAGTCAGTAATTTGATAGTCTCTATTATTTAAGGGCCAAAAATTACTAAAACTTCTGAAAACAGAAGTGTCATATTTAAGTAGAGGAAAACCAAAGTGCCTTGTACAGAGTTAAATTTCACTCATTCAGATTATCAAGATCATCAGCAACATTCATAACAGATACCACATTTTGTAAAAAATTCCAGCAGTCTTCAATTTTTTTTTCCTTACTAGTAGAACTCTTCAAATGAAATTTTATGTGGAAGTGAAATAGGTAAAACTTATTTTTTAAAATGTGAAGATGCTCTTGTTGAAGTTTAAGTGGGAGTCTTGGAGCCCTTGATGCCTCCCATCCTGAAAACCCACTATCATAGCATGATTTCCTAATGACTCTAGTGGGGATTCCAATCTCCTGGGTGGCCAGGATACTGATCAAAAGTGCTGGCTGGGCCTATGCTTCCTAAAATATGGCAACATAAATACATGGACTGCCAAGCTCACTGCACAGAAGGAAAATAATTCTGGATGTGAAATCATGGAAGAATCTATGGAACTTTTAGCTTTGTGCTTTATCCATTCTATAATCAGACTTTCCCTACTTGAGTGAGCAGTCCAGCTAGAGTACAATGCACATGAGGCCAACATCATGAGCTTGAGGTACATGTGAGCCCATATCTGCAATCCCCATTTGCTAGATGAAATGCTAGTCATCTCTTAAGGACCAGTTCAAATGTAACCTCTTTTATGAAGCCCCACCTGCACCTCCACTCTTCACAGAAAGTATTCCTTCCTCCCTTGTATTTTTTTCTGCACGAAATTGTGGAGAAAACACAGGCATGAATTGTTCAACAAACATTTACTGAGCCTCTACTGGGTGCCAGGTACTATACAAGATAGACACTGGGGTTCCAGGACAAACAACACATAATTTCTGCCTTCAAAGAACTTTTAACTTAGTATAAGAAACATTGATAATTTTCAAGATAATGTGGTAGGTAATAATATAAGCATATAATGGGAGCTCCTGGAAGCTAACCTAGCCCAGTTTGGAAGGGATGAGCCCCAGGCTTTGAAGGATCAGTTACCGGTAACCAGGTAAACAAGAAGGGCAGGGCAAGGGCTCTCCAGGGAGGGAAAATAGCAAGAGCACTGCATGGACATATGAGAAAGGCATGGTCTGTTTCAGAACTACTCTTCATTCCTTCTTTCCTTCCTCCTGCCTTCCCTTTTCAATATAAAAGAATCTTTTTGAAAGATTATAAAATGGAAGAAGAGGGATTACAGACAATGAGGCTGGAAAGGCAGGTAAGTTTGGAGTCTTAAATGCCAGGCGAAGGATCTTACAGGGGAGATAAATAAAATTTGTACTCCTACTTTAAAACACTTTGTAAAACACAGGCTTAACTGAAAATTTTGAACATTTCAGAATTATAAAAGTGAAAACTGTGTTTTAAACAATCACTCCGGCAGGGTTTAGGGATAAATCTAAGGGGGTTGGCTCAGAGAAAAGAAAGCCAGAAGGAGGCTAAGGCTTTAAGGTGAAAGTCAACAAGGTCTGAATCAGAGGCAGATGCAGAGAGAGAACAGAGTGAAAAATTCTTATGACATCTGTTTAAATATTGACTTTGCCTTTACTGGATGTGTCACTCTTGGGAAGTTACCTTACCTTTATGAACCTCCATTTCATCTGTAAAATGGGAATACCATCACCTACTCTTATAGGATTACTGAGACGATTAAATGAGATAATCTAAGTCAAGATCCTATCAAAACCTATCATAACGTAGGCAGTCAACAAATGTGAGTTCTTCCCACCCTCCCCCAATTCTCCCTTTATGAATTATTTGTTTCCCCTGGTAGATTTTGAGCTCCTAGAAGAGAGGGACCATTTCTTATTATCGCTGTATCCCCCCAGCATCAAGCACATAAAATAATGTGCAATTCATGTTTATTGGATAAATAGAGTCAATTACACCCCATACTAAAGCCAGATAAAGATACCACAAGAAAGGAAAACTACAGACTGATACCTCTTATGAATACAGATGCAAAAATCCTTAACAAAACTACTAGCAAACCAATTCCAACAGCATATTAAAAGAATTATATACCATGATCAAGTGGGATTTATTCCTGGTATGCAAGGTAGGTTCCAAATAAGAAAATCAATTAATGTAATACACCACATTAACAGGATGAAGGGAAAAAAAAAGAAGGAAAAAAAAACCCCACAGTCATTTCAATTAATGCAGAAAAGGCATATGACAAAATTCAGCACTTCTTGATAAAAACACAGAACACTAGGAACAGAAGGAAACTTCCTCAACATGAAAAAGGGCATCTATGAAATGCCCACAGCTAACATTCTACTTAATGGTGAAAGACCGAAAGCTCTCTCCCTAAGATCAGAAACAACACAAGGATGCCCACTGTCACCACTGTTATTCAGTACTGTGCTGGAAGTTTTGGCAGAGCAATTAGACAAGAAAAAGAAATAAAAGATACCCAAATTGGAAAGGAAGAAATAAAACTTTCCCTGTTTGGAGATGATATGATCCTATACACAGAAAATCCTGAAAAATCCATAACAAAGCTCCTAGAGCTAATAAGTGAATTCAGCCAAGTAGCAGGATACAAGATAAACACCGCAAAATTAATAGTGTTTCTATATGCAAGCAATGAACAATCAGAAGAAGAAATCAAGAAAAAACTTCCATTCACAATAGCAACCAAAAGATTCAAATATCTAGGAATAAATCTAAACAAAGATGTAAAAGACTTGTACAAGGAACGCTGACAGGCGCCATCTGCTGGGCAGGTTAGGAAAAGCATAGTGACTAGAGGCCTCATAGGAAAAAGTCTGTCAATCTTCTAAGACACACCTTCAGGGAAACTTAACTCTGCATATAGCCCCACTCTGTGACCTGAACCCAGTCTAGTCTAGGAAAATCTGATTGAGGTAACCAAGGAAACCAGATACCTAGACAACAGAAAACTAAAATTACATTAGGAAAAACAAAGATATGGCCAAAGGAACAAACTTATACCTCAATTAAGATAGAACTGAGATATTGTTTCACTTTAATGAAACCATCAATTAAAGATTTTCAAAGAAATATGCTAAATCATATAAAAACCAAGTCAACGAGTTCAGGGAAGATATGGTAAAAGAGATGAAGGATACAAAGAAAACACTGGGCAAACATAAGGTAGAAATCAAAAGTTCATATAAACAACTGGCAGAATCTATGGAAATGAAAGGCATAACGCAAGAGATGAAAAACACAATGGAGACATACAACAGCAGAGTTCAAGAGCAGAAGAAAACAGTCAGGAACTGGAGAACAAGAAACCTGAAAGCCTACACACAAAAGAACAGATAGGAAAAAGAAAGGAAAAATATGAGCAACATCTCAGGGAACTGAATGACAACATGAAGCACATGAATGTACATGTCATGTGTGTCCCAGAAGAAGAGAAGGGAAAGGGGACTGAAGCAATTACAGAGAAAATAATCAATGAAAATTTCCCATCTCTTATGAAATATATAAAATTACAGATCCAAGAAGCACAGCGTACCCCAAACAGAACAGATCTGCATAGACCTATGCCAAGACACTTAATAATCAGATTATCAAATGTCAAAGACAAAGAGAGAATCTTGAAAGCAGCAAGAAAAAAGCAATCCATCACATACAAAGGAAGCTTGATAAGACTATGTGCGGATTTCTCAGTAGAAACCATGGAGGCAAGAAAGAAGTGGTGTGATATATTTAAGATACTGAAGGAGAAAAACCACCAACCAAGAATCCTATATCCAGCAAAACTGTCCTTCAAACATGAGGGGGAGCTTAAAATATTCTATGACAAAGAGACAATGACAGAGTTTGTGAACAAGATACCTGCTCTAAAGAAATACTAAAGAGAGCACTACAGACAGATAGGCAAAGACAGGAGTGACAGGTTTGGAACACAATTTTGGGTGATGATAGCACAACAATGTAAGTACACTGAACAAAGATGACTATGAGTACAGTTGAAAGGGGAAGGTTAGGAGCATGTGGGACATCAGAAGGAAAGAGGAAAGATAAAAGATGGGACTGTATAATTCAGTGAAACCTAGAGTGCTCAACAATTGTGATAAAATGTACAAATATGTTTTTACATGAGGAAGAACAAATGAATGTCAACCTTGCAAGGTGTTAACAATGGGGTGATATTGGGGAAAAAATACAATCAATACAAACTAGAGACTATAGTTAACAAAAACATTGTATTATGCTTCCTTTAACGTAACAAAGGCAATACACCAAAGCTAAATGCCTGTAAGAGGGGGATATAAGGGAGGGGTATGGGACTCTTGGCACTGGTGATGTTGTCCAACTCTTTTATTGTACTTTAGTTTAATTCTATCTTTGCTTTTGTTGCTTTTTAGCTCTCATTTTTTTTCTTTCTTTTTCTTTTGTCTCTCTACCTTCTTTGACTCTTCCTCCTTCTTTGTAGAAGAAATGGAGATGTCCTTATATAGATAGTGGTGATGGTGGTGAATGCATAAATAAATACGTGATTATACAGGGAACCATCAATTGTTTACTTAGAATGGAATGTATGGTGGGTGAACAAAACCGTCTTAAAAAACAAAATGGAACAAAAAAAAAAAACGGGATGATGATGAAACCTTGAGGGCACTATATTGAGTGAAATAAGTCAGATACAAAAGAACAAATATTGTATGGATATGAACTAATTATAATATGTAAACTCATAGACATGAAATATAAGTTACCAGGATACAGAATGAAGCTAAAGAATGGGGAGCGGTTGCTTATTATAAGCAGAATGTTTAACTAGGTTGAACTTAAGTGTTTGGAAATGGACAGAGGTGATGGTAGCACGTTATTGTGAGAATAACAACGCTAAATGGTGTGTGAATGTGGTGGAAAGGGGAAGCTTAGAGACAAGTATGTCACCAGAAGGAAAGTTGGAGGTTAAAAGATGGGAATGTAAAAAGCAGTGAATCTTGTGGTAGACAATGTCTGTGATTAACTGTACAAATATTAGAAATCTCTTTCATGAACTAGAACAAATGTATGACACTATAACTAGAAGTTAATAATAGAAGGGTATATAGGGAAAAAAATACCTACTGCAAACTATGTACTACAGTTAGTAGTATTTTAACATTCTTTCATCAACAGTAAAAAACGTACTATACCAATATTATGAGGCAATAATGGAGGGGAGGTGGTTAGGGGTATCGGAGGATTTGAGTTTTCTTTTTTGTTTTTATTTCTTTTCTGAAATAATGGATGTACAGCTGTTTGGTGGTACTGTGGCAACTGATTGTGCACTTTGGATGATTGTATAGTATGTGAACACTCTCAATAAAATTGACTTAAAAAAAAAAAGACTCATACAAGGAAAGCTACGAAACATTGCTAAAAGAAATTAAAGAAGACTTAAATAAATGGAAAGAGTCTGTGATCATGGACTGGAAGACTAAATATTGCTAAGATGTGAATCTTACCCAAAGCAATTTATAGATTCCACGCAATCCCAATCAAAATTCCAACAAATGGAAAAGCCAATCATCAAATTTATATGGGAGCGGAAGGGGCCCCGAATAGCTAAAGCCATCCTGAAAAAGAAGAATGAAGTTGGAGGACTCACCCTTTCCAATTTTAAAACTTATTACAAAGCCACAGTAATCAAAACAGCATGGTACTAGCACAAAAACAGACAAATAGACCAAAGGAATCAAATTGAGAGCTCATCAATCAATCCTCACATTTATAGCCAACTGATTTTTGACAAGGTGGCAAAGGCTACTCAATTGGGAAAGAATAGTCTCATCAACAAATGGTGCTGGGAAAACGGGATCTCCATTTGCAAAAAAGGAGGACCCCTACCTCATACCATATACAAAAATCAACTCATAAAGGATCAAAGAGCTGGAACTATCAAACTCCTAGAAGAAAATGTAGGGAAGCATCTTCAGGACCTTGTGTTAGGCAATGGTTTTTTAGACTTATACCAAAATACAAGCAACAAAAGAAAATATAGATAAATAGGCAATCATCAAAATTAAAAACTTTTGTGCCTCAAAGGACTTTATCATGAAAGTAAAACAACCCAGACAATGGGAGAAAATATTTGGAATCACATTTCTGATTAAGTTTTAATATCCAGCATAAATAAAGAAATCCTTCAACTTAACAGAAAGACAAACAACCCAATTTAAAAATGGGCTAAAGACTTGAATAGACATCTCTCCAAAGAAGATATACAAATGGCCAGAAAGCACATGAAAAGATGATCAACATCATTAGCCATCAGGGAAATGTAAATCAAAACCACAATGAGATACCATTTCACACCCACTAGAATCGCTACTATTAAAAAACCAGAAAATAACTGTTGGAGAGAAATAGGAACCCTCATTGCTGGTGGCAATGGGAAATGGTGCAGCTGCTGTGGAAGACAGTTCGGTGGTTCCTCAGAAAGCTAGTACCACACAACCTGGCAATCCCATGACTAAGTATCTACCCAAAAGTACTGAAAGCAGGGACTCAAAAACTTGTTTGCATAACTATGTTCACAGTGGCATTATTCACAAATATCAAAAGATGGAAGCAAACCAAGTGTCCTCAAAAGATGAATGGATAAATAAAATGTGGTTTGTACATACAATGGAGTATTACTCAACTGCAAAAAGGAATGAAGTCCTAATACATGCAACAACATGATGAACTTTGAAGACATCACGTTGAGTGAAATAAGCCAGACACAAAAGGACAAATATTGTATGATCTCACTGATTTGAAACAGTTAGAATACGCAAACTCACAGAGTTAGAATCTAGAATATAGGTTAACAGGGGACGGGGTAGGGATAGGGGATGGGTAGTTAAGGCTTAAAATGTATAGTGTTCCTATTTGGAATGATGGAAATGTTCTGATAATGGATAGTGGTGATGGTAGTACAACACTGTAAATGTCATTAACAGCACTGAAATATATATCTGAATGTGATTAAAAGGGGAAATGTCATTGTATAGATGGTAACAGAATAAAAATATAAAAAAATTCATGGAATTACACTACACAGTGAACCCTAAATTAAAGCATGGACTTTAGTTAATAATACAATTATAAAAAATGCACTATCATCAATGTAACAAATGTTCCACACCAATGCATGGTGTTGATGGTGGGGTAGTGTATGAGAATCCTGTATTTCATGCATGAATTTCTGGTAAATCCACATCTTCTCTGATAATGAAAAAGGAAAAGAATCAGGCCCACAATGTGAGGAAACCCTGTTTCCTTAGGCACAAGCGACCCTGCCCCCAGATAGGCTACTTCAAGACAGGAGTGCTCAGATCACAAGGGGAGAGTGTGAGCAATGGTATCCATCAACACTAGCTGGGAAAAACACCTGAGAGAGAGCATAACTCCTGCTGGGTGAGAATAAGAAGCATCATTAGCTAGATGTCCTTTGTCCTTTGGAAAAGGAAGCAGTGTAAGATTGACTTCTACCTATCTGGCCTTCTCAGGATGACAGAAGCAGAAATGATGCCTTTAAAAAGCAGTGAGGCTCTCTGCAGTCTTCATGTGCTCCCTTGTCAGCTGCACTGCTGTTTCACTGCTGTCAATGTTCCTTTGTGTAAGAAAGCACTGGCAGGGTTTCATTTCTTCGTGATGCCCCATCCAGGCTTCCCTAAGCCTGGATCAACTGAGATGGCCAGATGAGCTAGGTTAAAGTGTAGGAATCTCAGACCCTATATATCATCTGGTCACAAAGAGCTCTGTCTTCTCAGACTCCTATTTTAAAGGCAGGGCCTATTACTATCTGGGAGAATGAAGGCTTTCTTGATATTCCACTGCCTTCACTAAGGGCAGTGATGCGACAGGAAGGGTGAGTGTCTGAAATGACTTGCACCAAGATCATTTTGCTAAGGAAGATGACTAAAATGGCATTTTGACAGAGCTGGAGTGGCACTAGACAAATGCAGAGCTTATCCAAGCATCTGCCCTTCCCATACCTTGGCTTCAAGCAAAATCAGCCTGATTTAGAATGAAATCCAAACCACATGCATGTACCCCACTCAAGGCAGTCTCATTCATTCTTGCCAATTAAAAAAAAATTTTTTTTTGCAGTTGCACCAGCTTTCCCTCAGCTCCAAAACAGACTGGAATAACCCCCATCATCATCCCAGGAGAAGAATGGTTCCAGTTACTGTGTGTTTGTGCAACTTGCAAAACTCCCATTACCCAGAGACTGCAGAAGTAATTTGTATCCTGAACTTGGACCTGGGGGCTTGGAGCACAATTAAATGTGTACCAGAGTGGACAAATTACCCCAAATCTCTCTGAATGCATGTTTGCTTTATTCCTCTTTGGAAAGAAAAGTGGGAGGAGGTGTTGAATAGATAGAGACTACTGGTACATTTGAGGCTTCAACAAAGTCAGGCTATATCGAACAGCTCGTGCAATTACAGGCACATTCCCCGACCCAAGATACTGCTCGGTGAACCTCCCACTTTACACAGAGAATTCTGCTCTGTCATTCCATCTGCAGTTTCTGCTGCAGCTCTTCCTGCCACCCTTCCCACAGATTTCTTCTGAAGCAGGTGGAGGGGGAGGGGGAAGGAAACCTAGAGAGTGGTGATAGATGCAAAAAGGGTTGAGGGGAATAATGTACGAGAAAGGAGCTTCTCTTTGGGGAGGGGGTTGAGATACATTTTCTCATTACCTAGGGAAGGCAGATGGGGAGAAATAGGAATACAGAGGAGAAGGAAACTAAATAAAGAGCACCAACGACCCCTGAGGGCAAAGCACAGGCTCTCTGCGGCACTCACTCAGGCTGCCCAGCTGTCGGATGACATTTGCCAGGGTGATGTTGGTCATGCATTCCAGCTCGCTTCTAACGCTAGGCAATGTCTGACGGCACAGGTGCCTTGGCTCGATGTTCCTCGTTACTAACGGCATGGTGGACCTGCTTCAGGCAATGTTCTAAATGATGAAAAACAACCTAAAAAAGAAATAACAAGAAAGTATTACTCAACCACAAATTCCAGGCACACTAGTGCTGTGAGTCTTTTTTTTTTTTTGTCTTGCTCTGATCTAAAACAGCTTTAAAAAATCTTTTCTCCCCTGTTTTCCATCCATCTTTTTTTTCTTTTCTTTTTCTCTTTCTCCCCATCCACCTTCCCCGCCCCCCTTTAAGATGTGCTATTAAAAAGCTTGCTGGATAAGTCTAGACATTCTGAGCTGTGAGGTACACAGGCAGCATAAAAACCTAAAAACCTTTAAATGACTTCTGGTCAAACCAATAAGAGTCTCCAGAGGCCAAAGAAGCATGACCAGAGACAGCACATTCAGCAGGCAATGGATGATAGAGATCCTAACACCTTGGGATGCCCATAACCAGGACAGATCAGATTCAAGGTCACCAATTATAAGGATCAAAAAGAGCTTTTGTCATCTGATAATCTCCACAATGAAATCAAGCTGCCAATAGCAATTCCACTGATATACATCCGGATATAACCTTTCCAGTTCTCCCCTGATTGATGATCGCTAATGTACAACTGAATATTAGTTGCCAGTATCTGTTCATGCTACTGAAGTTTAGTTTGTATATTGACAGAATGAAAGAATATCAAGGAAAATTTTACATGTTCACTATGTCAAACATGATGCTGAACAAAATGTGCTATAAGAATCTCTGGTCCTTTCTCTTCTACCCAACAGCTCCCCTTTCTCCTTTCCATCAGGTTCGATACACCTGAGCCAACAGGCCCTTGAGACAGCAGGAAATGTCTGGACAGATCCGGAAACCTTCCAGTTACTGTTTCTTATCCTGTCAGCTGAGCCCCTTTCCCTAGGAAATCCCCCGGCACTTCAGGTTCATGCTGAGCTATTGTTTTAGATTTAGATTACCAAATTCCCAGTTTTACAAGGTTAGGAGGAGGTTTTATTCTCAACAAAATGTTTATGACCACAGCCAAGGTACACTGGGCTGCTCCTGTTTCCATATCAAGTGAAAACTAAAGAAATCTAAAACAGCATAATGATGTTTGTACTAGGAAAAACGGTAAACTTGCTTCAAATGAAAATGTAAAGCATAAAGGTAACATACCCAACTCTCCAATACTGCAAACTCCTCTTCAAAAAGGCAAAACAGAGGTTTACTTACATCAAATCTTAAAACACGAGCTCATCAACAAAAAAGTTGTGAATACAAAATGCTTAAACCAAGTTAAACATCATAGATCTCAAAAGCAAACCAACATATTGTCTGACCAAAAGTCCAAAAAAAAAAAGGGGAGCAGAACCCTTTGGAACAGACTGCTCCTTGTTATGGACATTCTGATCTGCTAAGGGTAAAAATAAATCAGGAAGCCAGCAGCTTGGGGAACAAGATTTCCTGTCACCAACAGCAACAGCCTAAGAACCAAGAGAATCAGCTGTTTGCTCATAACTTTGAACCTCCCTTTAATAGTCACTGTGTGGCAGCTGTGCCTATCTTTGGGGTGCAGAGGTGTTTCCTGAATACTTGTCTACTGTCTAAGGAAATAATTTCCATTCCGTTTCTCAGCTAAGTTCCCCTTTCATTCATCAGGCTTGCAAATCTAAATTCTGGACTTTCCAGTTTAATTCTTCCTCTCTTTTACTTAAAGTAAAGGGTATCAGGTACCAAGATGCAATCTCTAGTAACACATGGTGAGAAAAGACAGTTTAAAACAGGAAAGGAGGCAAGAGGTTACAAATAAAAGAAACTCATAGGGCTTTGTACACCACCTTCTGGATATCCCAGAGATTCCCAGATTTTAGGCTTTCAGAAAGAACCAGAAACTCAAGGGTGGAGTCAGAAATGACTAGAAACAGCCACTGTAGACTCCATTAGCAATCACCTGTATAGCTGTTCCAGCTTCTCAGAGGAGCAAAAGAAACTGGATCACCTTGCAATTCTGAGTTGAATATGGACACTGACAGGGCATTCTGGACTCTCCCTCTGGACACCTAAAACTGGATTTCAGATGGCTAGGCAAATGTCAGATTGGGGGTGAGGGTGGGTTGTGGCAGTGGTGGTGGTGGGAGAACAACTTCTAACACCTTGGTACTTTAGCATTTATGCTTTCCCATATGCCTTACGTAAGCAGACACAAATGGAGTTAACTCTGTGTCATCTGGATGGGGTTTAACTAGTATCAAATTTTCAATATCAAGATGGCTTCCTTTTGCCAGAAAAGTCAGCTCCCATAACCAGTTAGAAAGTACTCAATAAATGACAGTCAATATCCATCAAGACAAAGCAATTAGAAAAGTAAGTCTGCTATATAGAAGCGATTTACTTTGTTTCAAAGCCACCAAAGAGAGACAAGATGCTCAGTTATATGGAATTACCTGTATCCTATTCATTTTTCTTTTGGATAATCAAGGGTTGGTTGGTATTTTGCATAAGTATGGAATTATAAACTTGACCAAGAAAAATAAAATTCTATACTCTGTTGTTCTAGTGAGGTGAAAATAAACTTAAAACTGGGGCAAAGATTTCCAGGCTTTCAATTCAGTTTCAAGTAGTGGAAAATGCATGGGTTTTAGAGTTGAGACATACCTGGGTTTGAACCCTGACTCCTGACACCTTACTAGCTGTGTGATCTTGGGCAATTTTCCTACAGACATTAAATAATATAGCATACATAAAATGCCCATACAAGACTTAAAAAAAAAAGGGAGTTATTTGTACTTCACAGACCCTAGGTAAATCTTCCTGTAGAATCAATTTTATTCATTGGTAAATATTTTAAAACACTTTTAACCAAGGACACATTGGAGTAAAATGCAATATTTACATAAAAAATTTAAAAGATAAAACTCTAGACTTCAATGAAATTTGTTGTTTTTTTCTGAAGTTGCTCCAGCTATGATCCTGGATCTCTGAAGAACATAGACTCTCTCTCTCCTCCAGTCTTTCACAACTGGGTTCCTCATCTGAACTACAGAACAAAAAATTATTAGAGTGACCGTTTTTTCAATTCTCCCCAAGACTGTACATAACTAGCACATTCCAGTTGGAAAGGAGAAAAGTTCATTCATTACATACAGTGGATGCCTAAGACCATTAGGGCTTAATTCTTTCAAAAAACTCCAGTTGAGAAAGGCTCCTCTATCATAGGTAGTACTTTACTGGAAAAATCTGTGGAGCACGAGGCGTTGGGGAACCACTGAATTAAGCAAGGAAGTAACATGGACAAATCTGCACTCCAGACAGATAATACTAACAGAAGCACCCTTGTTATATTTGGGCAGAAGACTAGAGGTAAGACCACCAATCGGGAAGTGCTTCATAGTCTAAGTAGACAGTAAAAATGGAGAGGCCCACCACGTTAGCAAATACAGAGAAACCAGAGACAGAGGTGGCCAGGGTGATCCAGCCCTTTAGTCCTATATGCTGTACTCTCTTTATACTTTTGTACATTTATGCTCAAAAAGTGATAAAAAGTATGTTTCTTTATAAAAAGTGGCCTGAAAAGAGCTAACTGCTAGTGCCAGTGCCAAAAATGAAGAGAAACTGAAAACCTAGAAAATAGTGGTTCTTAAGCAGAAAAAGAAATTTTGGATACATGAAAGAGTGGAATGCCCTACCTTTATAGAATCTATAAAGGTCTTTTTCAGTTATATTTTGATTAGGGAAATTATATGCTATGGTGGTATTTGCTAATCTGGGGATCTGAAAAGGTCTTATACTTTGAGGGATGTTACAAAGGAGAGGAATTAAATCAGAACTGCTGAGAAGATAAAAGTTAATAGGGAAGTAGATTTTAATTTAGTTAATTCCTTTTAGAGCTATCTTACATTGGGTTCTCTTTCGGTTATGAGTTCTCTAGTCCTATCCTCTGGATGACCAGCTATCAAGGATGCTGGAGAAGAAATTACTAGATTCTAAGAAAGTATTAGGAGATCAGATTGGATGACCTATACAATGCTTGTTAAATCAAAGAGGGGGAGAGAGAGGCGGGGCAAGATGGCAGACTGGTGAGCTGTATGTTTTAGTTACTCCTCCAGGAAAGTAGGTAGAAAGCCAAGAACTGCGTGGACTGGACACCACACAGCAATCTGACTTTGGGCATACTTCATACAACACTCATGAAAACGTGGAACTGCTGAGATCAGCGAAATCTGTTAGTTTTTGCGGCCAGGGGACCTGCGCCCCTCCCTGCCAGGCTCAGTCCCGGGGGAGGAGGGGCTGTCAGCTCCGGGAAGGAGAAGGCAGAACTGCAGTGGCAGCCCTTATCGGAAACTCATTCTACTGATTCAAACTCCAACCATAGATAGACTGAGACCAGACACCAGAGAATCTGAGAGCAGCCAGCCCAGCAGAGAGGAGACAGGCATAGAAAAAAAACAACACGAAAAACTCCAAAATAAAAGCGGAGGATTTTTTTTTTTAATCATCATTTTATTGAGATATATTCACATACCACGCAGTCATACAAAACAAATCGTACTTTCAATTGTTTACAGTACCATTACATAGTTGTACATTCATCACCTAAATCAATCCCTGACACCTTCATTAGCACACACACAAAAATAACAAGAATAATAGTTAGAGTGAAAAAGAGCAATTGAAGTAAAAAAGAACACTGGGTACCTTTGTCTGTTTGTTTCCTTCCCCTATTTTTCTACTCATCCATCCATAAACTAGACAAAGTGGAGTGTGGTCCTTATGGGTTTCCCAATCCCATTGTCACCCCTCATAAGCTACATTTTTATACAACTGTCTTCGAGATTCATGGGTTCTGGGTTGTAGTTTGATAGTTTCAGGTATCCACCACCAGCTACCCCAATTCTTTAGAACCTAAAAAGGGTTGTCTAAAGTGTGCGTAAGAGTGCCCACCAGAGTGACCTCTCGGCTCGTTTTGGAATCTCTCTGCCACTGAAGCTTATTTCATTTCCTTTCACATCCCCCTTTTGGTCAAAAAGCGGAGGATTTTTGGAGTTCTGGTGAACACAGAAAGGGGAAGGGCCCTGAGGCGCATATGCAAATCCTGAAGAAAAGCTGATCTCTCTGCCCTGTGGACCTTTCCTTAATGGCCCTGGTTGCTTTGTCTCTTAGCATTTCAATAACCCATTAGATCTCTGAGGAGGGCCCGTTTTTTGTTTTTTTTTTTTTGTTTGTTTGTTTGTTTTTTTTTTTTTAATCCTTTTTTCTTTTTCTAAAACAATTACTCTAAGAAGCCCAATACAGAAAGCTTCAAAGACTTGCTATTTGGGCAGGTCAAGTCAAGAGCAGAACTAGGAGAGCTCTGAGACAAAACGCAATAATCCAGTGGCTGAGAAAATTCACTAAACACCACAACTTCCCAAGAAAAGGGGGGTGTCCACTCACAGCCATCATCCTGGTGGACAGGAAACACTCCTGCCCATCGCCAGCCCCATAGCCCAGAACTACCCCAGACAACCCAGTGTGGCGGAAGTGCTTCAAATAACAGGCACACACCACAAAACTGGGCGTGGACATTAGCCTTCCCTGCAACCTCAGCTGATTGTCCCAGAGTTGGGAAGGTAGAGCAGTGTGAATTAACAAAGCCCCATTCAGCCATCATTTCAGCAGACTGGGAGCCTCCCTACACAGCCCAGCAGCCCAGAACTGCCCTGGGGGGACGGCACTCACCTGTGACATAGCACAGTCATCCCTCAACAAAGGACCCGGGGTGCACGGCCTGGAAGAGGGGCCCACTTGCAAGTCTCAGGAGCCATACGCCAATACCAAGGACTTGTGGGTCAGTGGCAGAGACAAACTGGCAGGACTGAACTGAAGGATTAGACTATTGCAGCAGCTTTAAAACTCTAGGATCACCAGGGAGATTTGATTGTTAGAGCCACCCCCCCCTCCCTGACTGCCCAGAAACAAGCCCCATATACAGGGCAAGCAACACCAACTACACACACAAGCTTGGTACACCAATTGGACCCCACAAGACTCACTCCCCCACTCACCAAAAAGGCTAAGCAGGGGAGAACTGGCTTGTGGAGAACAGGTGGCTTGTGGACGCCACCTGCTGGTTAGTTAGAGAAAGTGTACTCCACGAAGCTGTAGATCTGATAAATTAGAGATAAGGACTTCAATTGGTCTACAAATCCTAAAAGAACCCTATCAAGTTCAGCAAATGCCACGAGGCCAAAAACAACAGAAAATTATAAAGCATATGAAAAAACCAGACGATATGGATAACCCAAGCCCAAGCACCCAAATCAAAAGACCAGAAGAGACACAGCACCTAGAGCAGCTACTCAAAGAACTAAAGATGAACAATGAGACCATAGTACGGGATACAAAGGAAATCAAGAAGACCCTAGAAGAGCATAAAGAAGACACTGCAAGACTAAATAAAAAAATGGATGATCTTATGGAAATTAAAGAAACTGTTGACCAAATTAAAAAGATTCTGGACACTCATAGTACAAGACTAGAGGAAGTTGAACAACGAATCAGTGACCTCGAAGATGACAGAATGGAAAATGAAAGCATAAAAGAAAGAATGGGGAAAAAAATTGAAAAACTCGAAATGGACCTCAGGGATATGATAGATAATATGAAACGTCCGAATATAAGACTCATTGGTGTTCCAGAAGGGGAAGAAAAGGGTAAAGGTCTAGGAAGAGTATTCAAAGAAATTGTTGGGGAAAACTTCCCAAATCTTCTAAACAACATAAATACACAAATCATAAATGCTCAGCGAACTCCAAATAGAATAAATCCAAATAAACCCACTCCGAGACATATACTGATCACACTATCAAACACAGAAGAGAAGGAACAAGTTCTGAAAGCAGCAAGAGAAAAGCAATTCACCACATACAAAGGAAACAGCATAAGACTAAGTAGTGACTACTCAGCAGCCACCATGGAGGCGAGAAGGCAGTGGCACGATATATTTAAAATTCTGAGTGAGAAAAATTTCCAGCCAAGAATACTTTATCCAGCAAAGCTCTCCTTCAAATTTGAGGGAGAGCTTAAATTTTTCACAGACAAACAAATGCTGAGAGAATTTGCTAACAAGAGACCTGCCCTACTGGAGATACTTAAGGGAGCCCTACAGACAGAGAAACAAAGAAAGGACAGGGAGACTTGGAGAAAGGTTCAGTACTAAAGAGATTTGGTATGGGTACAATAAAGGATATTAATAGACAGAGGGGAAAAATATGACAAACATAAACCAAAGGATAAGATGGCTGATTCGAGAAATGCCTTCACGGTTATAACGTTGAATGTAAATGGATTAAACTCCCCAATTAAAAGATATAGATTCGCAGAATGGATCAAAAAAAATGAACCATCAATATGTTGCATACAAGAGACTCATCTTAGACATAGGGACACAAAGAAACTGAAAGTGAAAGGATGGAAAAAAATATTTCATGCAAGCTACAGCCAAAAGAAAGCAGGTGTAGCAATATTAATCTCAGATAAAATAGACTTCAAATGCAGGGATGTTTTGAGAGACAAAGAAGGCCACTACGTACTAATAAAAGGGGCAATTCAGCAAGAAGAAATAACAATCGTAAATGTCTATGCACCCAACCAAGGTGCCACAAAATACATGAGAGAAACACTGGCAAAACTAAAGGAAGCAATTGATGTTTCCACAATAATTGTGGGAGACTTCAACACATCACTCTCTCCTATAGATAGATCAACCAGACAGAAGACCAATAAGGAAATTGAAAACCTAAACAATCTGATAAATGAATTAGATTTAACAGACATATACAGGACATTACATCCCAAATCACCAGGATACACATACTTTTCTAGTGCTCACGGAACTTTCTCCAGAATAGATCATATGCTGGGACATAAAACAAGCCTCAATAAATTTAAAAAGATTGAAGTTATTCAAAGCACATTCTCTGACCACAATGGAATACAATTAGAAGTCAATAACCATCAGAGACTTAGAAAATTCACAAATACCTGGAGGTTAAACAACACACTCCTAAACAATCAGTGGGTTAAAGAAGAAATAGCAAGAGAAATTGCTAAATATATAGAGACGAATGAAAATGAGAACACAACATACCAAAACCTATGGGATGCAGCAAAAGCAGTGCTAAGGGGGAAATTTATAGCACTAAACGCATATATTAAAAAGGAAGAAAGAGCCAAAATCAAAGAACTAATGGATCAACTGAAGAAGCTAGAAAATGAACAGCAAACCAATCCTAAACCAAGTACAAGAAAAGAAATAACAAGGATTAAAGCAGAAATAAATGACATAGAGAACAAAAAAATAATAGAGAGGATAAATATCACCAAAAGTTGGTTCTTTGAGAAGATCAACAAGATTGACAAGCCCCTAGCTAGACTGACAAAATCAAAAAGAGAGAAGACCCATATAAACAAAATAATGAATGAGAAAGGTGACATAACTGCAGATCCTGAAGAAATTAAAAAAATTATAAGAGGATACTATGAACAACTGTATGGCAACAAACTGGATAATGTAGAGGAAATGGACAATTTCCTGGAAACATATGAACAACCTAGACTGACCAGAGAAGAAATAGAAGACCTCAACCAACCCATCACAAGCAAAGAGATCCAATCAGTCATCAAAAATCTTCCCACAAATAAATGCCCAGGGCCAGATGGCTTCACAGGGGAATTCTACCAAACTTTCCAGAAAGAACTGACACCAATCTTACTCAAACTCTTTCAAAACATTGAAGAAAATGGAACACTACCTAACTCATTTTATGAAGCTAACATCAATCTAATACCAAAACCAGGCAAAGATGTCACAAAAAAGGAAAACTACCGGCCAATCTCCCTAATGAATATAGATGCAAAAATCCTCAACAAAATACTTGCAAATCGAATCCAAAGACACATTAAAAAAATCATACACCATGACCAAGTGGGGTTTATTCCAGGCATGCAAGGATGGTTCAACATAAGAAAATCAATCAATGTATTACAACACATTAACAAGTCAAAAGGGAAAAATCAATTGATCATCTCAATAGATGCTGAAAAAGCATTTGACAAAATCCAACATCCCTTTTTGATAAAAACACTTCAAAAGGTAGGAATTGAAGGAAACTTCCTCAACATGATAAAGAGCATATATGAAAAACCCACAGCCAGCATAGTACTCAATGGTGAGAGACTGAAAGCCTTCCCTCTAAGATCAGGAACAAGACAAGGATGCCCGCTGTCACCACTGTTATTCAACATTGTGCTGGAAGTGCTAGCCAGGGCAATCCGGCAAGACAAAGAAATAAAGGCATCCAAATTGGAAAAGAAGAAGTAAAACTGTCATTGTTTGCAGATGATATGATCTTATATCTAGAAAACCCTGAGAAATCGACGATACAGCTACTAGAGCTAATAAACAAATTTAGCAAAGTAGCGGGATACAAGGTTAATGCACATAAGTCAGTAATGTTTCTATATGCTAGAAATGAACAAACTGAAGAGACACTCAAGAAAAAGATACCATTTTCAATAGCAACTAAAAAAATCAAGTACCTAGGAATAAACTTAACCAAAGATGTAAAGACCTATACAAAGAAAACTACATAACTCTACTAAAAGAAATAGAAGGGGACCTTAAAAGATGGAAAAATATTCCATGTTCATGGATAGGAAGACTAAATGTCATTAAGATGTCAATTCTACCCAAACTCATCTACAGATTCAATGCAATCCCAATCAAAATTCCAACAACCTACTTTGCAGACTTGGAAAAGCTAGTTATCAAATTTATTTGGAAAGGGAAGATGCCTCGAATTGCTAAAGACACTCTAAAAAAGAAAAACGAAGTGGGAGGACTTACACTCCCTGACTTTGAAGCTTATTATAAAGCCACAGTTGCCAAAACAGCATGGTACTGGCACAAAGATAGACATATAGATCAATGGAATCGAATTGAGAATTCGGAGACAGACCCTCAGATCTATGGCCGACTGATCTTTGATAAGGCCCCCAAAGTCACTGAACTGAGTCATAATGGTCTTTTCAACAAATGGGGCTGGGAGAGTTGGATATCCATATCCAAAAGAATGAAAGAGGACCCCTACCTCACCCCCTACACAAAAATTAACTCAAAATGGACCAAAGATCTCAATATAAAAGAAAGTACGATAAAACGCCTAGAAGATAATGTAGGAAAACATCTTCAAGACCTTGTATTAGGCGGCCACTTCCTAGACTTTACACCCAAAGCACAAGCAACAAAAGAGAAAATAGATAAATGGGAACTCCTCAAGCTTAGAAGTTTCTGCACCTCAAAGGAATTTCTCAAAAAGGTAAAGAGGCAGCCAACTCAATGGGAAAAAATTTTTGGAAACCATGTATCTGACAAAAGACTGATATCTTGCATATATAAAGAAATCCTAGAACTCAATGACAATAGTACAGTCGGCCCAATTATAAAATGGGCAAAAGATATGAAAAGACAGTTCTCTGAAGAGGAAATACAAATGGCCAAGAAACACATGAAAAAATGTTCAGCTTCACTAGCTATTAGAGAGATGCAAATTAAGACCACAATGAGATACCATCTAACACCGATTAGAATGGCTGCCATTAAACAAACAGGAAACTACAAATGCTGGAGGGGATGTGGAGAAATTGGAACTCTTATTCACTGTTGGTGGGACTGTATAATGGTTCAGCCACTCTGGAAGTCAGTCTGGCAGTTCCTTAGAAAACTAGATATAGAGTTACCATTCGATCCAGCGATTGCACTTCTCAGTATATACCCGGAAGATCGGAAAGCAGTGACACAAACAGATATCTGCACGCCAATGTTCATAGCAGCATTATTCACAATTGCCAAAAGATGGAAACAACCCAAATGTCCTTCAACAGATGAGTGGATAAATAAAATGTGGTATATACACACGATGGAATACTACGCGGCAGGAAGAAGGAACGATCTCGTGAAACATATGACAATATGGATGAACCTTGAGGACATAATGCTAAGCGAAATAAGCCAGGCACAAAAAGAGAAATATTATATGCTACCACTAATGTGAACTTTGAAAAATGTAAAACAAATGGCTTATAATGTAGAATGTAGGGGAACTAGCAATAGAGAGCAATTAAGGAAGGGGGAACAATAATCCAAGAAGAACAGATAAGCTATTTAACGTTCTGGGGATGCCCAGGAATGACTATGGTCTGTTAATTTCTGATGGATATAGTAGGAGCAAGTTCACAGAAATGTTGCTATATTAGGTAACTTTCTTGGGGTAAAGTAGGAACATGTTGGAAGTTAAGCAGTTATCTTAGGTTAGTTGTCTTTTTCTTACTCCCTTGTTATGGTTTCTTTGAAATGTTCTTTTATTGTATGTTTGTTTTCTTTTTAACTTTTTTTTCATACAGTTGATTTAAAAAAGAAGGGAAAGTTAAAAAAAAAAAAAAAAAGGAAAAAAAAAAGATGTAGTGCCCCCTTGAGGAGCCTGTGGAGAATGCAGGGGTATTCACCTACCCCACCTCCATGGTTGCTAACATGACCACAGACATAGGGGACTGGTGGTTTGATGGGTTGAGCCCTCTACCACAGGTTTTACCCTTGGGAAGACGGTTGCTGCAAAGGAGAGGCTAGGCCTCCCTATGGTTGTGCCTAAGAGCCTCCTCCCGAATGCCTCTTTGTTGCTCAGATGTGGCCCTGTCTCTCTAGCTAAGCCAACTTGAAAGGTGAAATCACTGCCCTCCCCCCTACGTGGGATCAGACACCCAGGGGAGTGAATCTCCCTGGCAACGTGGAATATGACTCCCGGGGAGGAATGTAGACCTGGCATCGTGGGACGGAGAACATCTTCTTGACCAAAAGGGGGATGTGAAAGGAAATGAAATAAGCTTCAGTGGCAGAGAGAATCCAAAAGGAGCCGAGAGGTCACTCTGGTGGGCACTCTTATGAACACTTTAGACAACCCTTTTTAGGTTCTAAAGAATTGGGGTAGCTGGTGGTGGATACCTGAAACTATCAAACTACAACCCAGAACCCATGAATCTCGAAGACAGTTGTATAAAAATGTAGCTTATGAGGGGTGACAAGGGGATTGGGAAAGCCATAAGGACCACACTCCACTTTGTCTAGTTTATGGATGGATGAGTAGAAAAATAGGGGAAGGAAACAAACAGACAAAGGTACCCAGTGTTCTTTTTTACTTCAATTGCTCTTTTTCACTCTAATTATTATTCTTGTTATTCTTGTGTGTGTGCTAATGAAGGTGTCAGGGATTGATTTGGGTGATGAATGTACAACTATGTAATGGTACTGTGAACAATCGAAAGTACGATTTGTTTTGTATGACTGCGTGGTATATGAATATATCTCAATAAAATGAAGATTAAAAAAAAAAAAAAAAAAAGACATAACGCTGAGCAAAATAAGCCAGGCACAAAAAGAGAGATATTGTATGTTACCACTAATGTGAATTCTGTGAAAAATGTACAATGTTTTATACTGTAGAATGTAGGGGACCTAGAGATACCAATTAGTGGAGGGGGAATGATAATCTAATAAGAACAGATAAAGTATGGAGGGTAATCTCAATGTTATGGGAATGCTCAGGAATGATTATGGTTTGTAAACTTTCTTGGATATAGTAAGATCATGTTGGAAGCAATAGAGTTATTTTAGGTTTTTTTTTTCCCTTATTCCTTTGTTTTCTTAGGGGTTGTTAATTTTCTTGGGGTATGGTAGGAACATGTTGGAAGCAATGTAGTTATTTTAGATTATTTGTTTTTCTTACTCCTCTGTTTGGACATGGTTTATTAATTTTCTTGGGGTATGGTAGGAACATATTGGAAGCAAAGTAGTTATTTTAGGTTATTTGTTTTCCTTAATCCATTGCTTTGTTTGAAATGTTGTGGGGGTTTTTTGGTTGTTGTTTGCCTGTTTGTTTTTAATTTTTTGATAAACAAAGTTAAAAAATTGAAAAAAAATCAGTAGAAAAATGGGAGTAAAAACTAAATGACAAATAGGGTGGGATGGGGGGATGGTTTGGGTATTCTCTTTTCACTTTTATTTTTTATTCTTATTCTGATTCTTTCTGATGTAAGGAAAATGTTCAGAAATAGATTGTGGTGATGAACGCATAACTATATGATCATACTGTGAACAGTTGATTGTATACCATGGATGACTATATGGTTTGTGAATATATTTCAATAAAACTGAATTAAAAAATAAATAAATAAATAAATAAATCAAAGAGGATCTTCTCATTGAGGACTTCACCTTTTCATCTGCAAAATAAAGGGACTAAACTAGATAATCTTTAAGAAGCTTCCAAACTTTAAAATTTCTGAATTTGCTTCTACCTAAGCAGCTATAACCTCCTCACTTGGGCAACATCTACTTGCATTTTCAACAGTCTAGGGACTGTAGAGAGGGTGGATCATGACCATGAATCAAGCCCCTTTTCCAGAGGTAGATTTGACCATTTACCAGAACCTGTAGGATACAGAATGGTCCAAAGGATGTTCCTGACAGGGCCTTGAGGTTAAGTTATTAACACCCTGGAAGGCTCCCAGACTGATCTGGGAGTTGGCTACTCAGAGAAGTCCAAAGGAAAAAGTGGCTTTTAGGATCAATTCCAGATATCCAGGCCAGACCCAGCAACAATCCCCACCTTCAACTCTGGCTATTTTCAACCTAAGGGACTTGAGAACGAATCTGAGAACAAATAGAAGATCTTAAGGAATCCCTTCCTTGCCATGGCCTGGCAGTATACTGACCAGTCTGGACCATCAGTGCCATGACAGGATTCATGCTTTAAATTGGAAATTGAGTAAAGTATTCATTCAGGTCCCCTCAAACACTGAGATTCTACAAGTCTGTAGAAGTTTGAAGTTTACCATGGAATATTTACTTGTCACACCATGGAGTCACTAATTAAATTACTGTTAACAGAGCTCAAGGCCTTTGGTCAGTGCAAAGTCAAAGCTCTGACCCCAAGAGCCTGGGAAGGGGGTGGAAGAAGGTATCAGGGGAAGGCTGTGTGTCAGAGGAAAGGAAGAGGCATTCATCTGTTCACAAACTCTGAATTCCTGTTATTACCAGGAGACAAGACAGATGACTGCTCATTTTTGCAATGATGTTTATTACTGCCTGTTTACTAAAATTAAACAGGTAAACAATGCTTCAGTTAGAGCCAAGTTCACTGATAATACCTGCAGATTTCTATGATCACATCCAAAAAGCAAGTATATCTGAACCAAAGCAATAATTATCACAACAGAAATGCTTCTCAGGGCAGTTTCTTCTTGAAATATACCCTCAAAATGCTGATCAGCAGTAGCAGGAGATGAGAACATGTGGGGATGCTGTGTGTGTGGCAATGAGGACTTCTGCTTTCACTTCAGCATTTCCCATTATTCTATAGTTAACAACCCTTTGGATGGGGGCATATGAGAAGAGGTTTACTTTGTAGATCAGTTTCCTCTTTCAAAATATAATTTTTTTATGTTGAAGAATATATATTCCATAGGGATTCAAGAATTTCAATTGAAAATTCAAATAATCATTTGACTTCAAAATGATAGAAGACACACAGGCTTACTGTAATCTAAGTCTGTCTACTAAGTTGTTTAAAGAAGTATAAATTTACTCTTGCATATAGCAGTTCTTCACTACCATGCAGCAACCACATGGAGGAATGCTTCATTAAAGGCTTAAGCATCCACCCACTTCCTGCTGAAATACAGGGTGGGGCTAAACCTATAAATATAACCAGACTCTATCCACACACAAGGAATTACCGACAAGTCAGTTTGGGTAACTAGAGTAATGTCCAAAAGAGCTGGCAAGACAGAAATGGAACTCCTGGGGTGGACAAAGAAAGAATCTGACTGGGAGAACCAAGAAAAAGAGCTTACTTTTGGTCTAAAATCAGGTAAAATTTTCAATTTCCATAAAGGACACCAGCTCTGAAACTTTATTCAATAAATGTCAAGTTTCTTCCCATCTTGATTTTGCTTTTGGGCAGTAGCCCAACAAACAGAACTTCTGCACTCCAGTATCTTATTCCTCAAGCACACTGTACATCTATCAAGGACCATTCACATCTGGTAATTCCATAACTTTCTATTACCTTTTGGGCAATACCACCTTTTGTTCTTATCTTTATTACTCTTCAGTCTCTAATCATAGCTTTGCTCTTAAAGCCAAAATTGGAGAATCACTTTTATCTTCAAAATTGGTTTCTTCTAGTATCCACTTTTCCATAGAAAACTGCCACTTAAATGGCCAAAAATTAGGCTTTTTTTTTTTTTTTTTAGTAGGATCTATTTGGTTGTCCAACAGAAAATACATTTAAATTGTGAGTTGGAAACGTGGATTCTAGTTTAGTCTAATCATGACTGGCAATTGGGGAAAAAATTCAATTTTACCCTCTAGTTCAGCTGTGAGCTACACTGAAAAAATGCTCGATCCTACTCTTGAGATGCTATATGAAACCAAGATTTTGTTGGCAAAGTACTCTGTGCTCCTAAGAAGAGATTTATTCACATAAGGTATTTCCCATATTTCTATCTTGGTTCTAGTTCTCTATTATGAATCCACTTAAATCACATAGGATCTACAAAGTTGTCACTGATGACTTTCAGTCATAGACACAAGTTCATTTTACTTTCCCAATGTAATGCCAATTTCTATTAATACTCAAATCAAAATAGTATGGTTTGAAATACTTCAAAGTACCCATCTAAATAAGCTTACTTTTACTTTGAATGGATATAAATTTAGGAGAATGATTTTACTCATACATGAAGAAATCTTACCCCTAAAAAATCTGAAGAACCAGATCTCTGTCAGCCACAGTCATCAACTGAGCATTAAATTCACCCAAGAGTTTAACATGAAAAACAACCACCAAGCTGCTTTGGAAAACACACACCTACATATAAACTAAACCCAAAAAAGATATCAAACCTCAACAAATCATTTCACAAGATAACTCAATAAAGTACTCTCTATTTTCAAATAGTTCCTATTTTATTTATAACCAGTGATAGAAAAGAGTGATCTCTGGTTGGTGGTACCCACAATTCTGAGATAAGAGGACAGATGTAAAGTGTACCTCCTCTCAAGTACCTGGGTCTGAATCACTATCCTTGGAAGAAAGCCAAACCTGGGCATGTGCTCTAGACTCCCAGACTAAAGGAGAGCCAATATGGGAGCATCCAGCTAGTTTTTATGGAAGAGCAGTTAATCCCATGTTACTACCATAGTCAAGGATGGAGATGAGGGCTAGGCTACACCCTTTCTCTTCTGGCTCTTGCAAGGAGAGTTAAGCTCCCTACAGAAAAGGCACTGGGGATTGGATACAGCGGAAGACTTGAAAGTGAGGGAGAAAGGAGATAATCAGAGCCGAAATCGCCCATCAGGCACTGAGTCTCATTTCATCTGGCCAGCTGTCTAACATTCATTTTAATCTCTAAATGCCTTCACTTCATATTTCAAGCTGCTCTCTGTAGTAACTGCTCCCTCTCTGTAAGGGAAAGGCCAAAAAAGAAACCTTCTTTACACAACTGAAAAAAGGTCAGGGAAAAGAAGGTTGCAGAGCATCAACAAAAAAAGGAAATTTAGCAAAACGTTTGGCTGACAGCTCAGGGCTTCTCCTCACGGTGTAGGAGAAGCAGCAGTCTTGAGATGCGAACGTTAATACACCAACTAAAGTGAGGAGAGAGACCTAGCAATCACAACTACATCCGAGCAACAGGGAGTAGAATTATGGAGCACACTGCCATGCAATTCCACATCGACTATTCTATTCTGCCAGCTGAAGCAAGAATTCATTTCTGAAAAAGTGTCACACACTCATCTGTCACTAACGGCCAAACCGCCAGCAACTAAGAGTCAGCAGCAAAGGGCAGCTGTACATCTACTTCCTCTCACAAGGTCTATTCACCACTCAAGACATGGGATTTATAAGGAAAAGGCCTTGAGCAGAGGGAAAAGTAAGTATCTATTCCTTTCGTTCTACCCCTAGTTTATTAGGCGCTTACCGAAGCCCTCAAAATCTAACAGGCAGTGGGGTAGAGCAGCAAGAGCAGGGGATTTAAGAGAGAGAGATGCAGATTTCAACCGAGCACTGCCACTTAGATTCAGGATCTTGTCAAGTAGTCTAATCTCTCAGTTTGTTTCCTCACCTGTTAAATTAGTATAATGATTCTTGTTGAGGTTGTTGTGAAGAAAAATGAAGTAATGCATACATAAAATGCTTAGCATGGTGTCTGGCACAGAAGAGATCATTAAAATAATAGTAGTAGTAACTGTAGAAGTAGTAATAGTAATAGTGATAGCTAACATCAATCTAACACTTAACCATGTGCAAGAAACTATACTAAATATTTCATATGTGGTTCTTTTAACCATTACACAATATTGTGTCTCAACATTTCAGGTTGCATTAATGGTTAACTAACAATTATAGTACCCTCAATCAACTAAAGAATATTTATCAAGTACACACTAGAAAACACAAAGTATAAAATCCCTTACTTAACTCCAAGAGTTTGTAATTTAATTAAGACAGATAAAACCACAGTTAGATAACAATATAACAAATAAATAAAACTACAGGGTGAAATACAAGAGCTATCACAAGACAGAATATAATTAATTATCAAATGAATGGTGTAATCAATGATGACAATAGAAAAGATGAAAAGATTATTGCGAACTGAAGGGACTGAACACCCTTCCTAGAAAATAAACCTGAACTGGGCAGCATTTGGATATAAAGAATCAAGAAGAGAAGGTTTTCCAGGTACAGATAATATGATAAACAGACATTCTGAACTCTACCACTAAGTAATTAATGGAAAAGTCCCAATTCCAATAGGCTGCTACCTATTTCATCAAATCTAAAATACCACTGATTCTAAGATGCATCACAATTCAAGAGACGTTAAAATGTGGAAAAAATGTACATCTCAGAATCAATATATTTTTTTTTCCTATAACAGGAAAAGTTTGGACCAGATGATCTGTAAAAGTGCTCTCCAACTCTAAAATGCTATGATTCTATAACTTTGGCTTATAAAAGAATATTCAAATTTTACCAAACCATCAACACCATGGGAAGAAAAAGATAATAAAAAGAAGACAGACTAGAAAACCAGACTCCACTAGATGCAAGGCTAAAATACCTACCTCCTCACTAGTATGTTCACATTTTCCTTTATATACTTTTACAGCTGTTTTAACATCCTTGTCTGCTAATTCCATCATCTCTGTAATTTCTGAATCTATCTTTACTAACTGATTATTCTTCTAGATATGGGTCACATTTTCTTACTTCTTGGCAGGTCTAGGACCTTTTGATTGGATGCTGGACATTGTAAATTTTACATTGTTGAGTGTCTGGCTATTGCTGTATTCCTTTCAAGAGTGTTCTAGTGGGCAGTTAAGTTACTTGTAATTCAGTTTGGTACCTCTCAAGCTTGTTTTTAAGCTTTGTTAGGGCAGGTCGAGAGTAGTCTTTAAGATGTGGCCCTTCTGGAATCTCTACTGAATGTCAACAAAGATCAAATAGGCTCTCTACTCTGGTTAGTAGGAATTCAAACACCTCCTTGATCTGGGAACCAGTTAGCTTGTAGTTCCCAGTCATCCTCTCCCCAACCTCTGGAGTTTGACCCTAGGCTTGTGTGTGTTCAGCAAAATCTCAAAAGGACCCTTGTACAGATTTCTAGAGCAATTTTTCTACCTACCTTGCTCCTCTCCAAAACTCGAAGCTTCCAGCCACCTCAGCCTCTCTTCAACTACAATCTCTGTCTCTTCAACACAGGAAAACCACTGTGCTCTGCTTGAGATCCCCCCCATTCCCATCCTGCTTCAAGGCCTAGGATATGCATCAAGGCAGAAAGCCAGGATAATCACAGGGCTTACCACCTGTATTTCCCTTCTCCCAGGGATCACAGTCCTGTGCTAAGTCAGGTCAGATTTCCACTCTAGTTTTGCAATGCCCTCAAATTGTAAAGAGGTATTTTAAAATACTTAAAATCAGATTAATTTCAATTTATCTTCAATAAGTTTATGCCATGGGGTAGTCTTAGAAGTAGGTGCCCTGAAGTCAAAAAAGAAGAAAGAACTGCAAATGCACACTGGTAGGATATCATCACCATAAGTATATAAAGTACCTGAATACCACATTTAATTTTTTAAATGATCACAAATGTGAAAAATGACAGAAAATCGCTCTTCTTTTTTTAAGCTAACACTCATATGGGTACTTGCTACAACAAATAAACCAATATTGCTTGACTTTGTGAACCCAGAGGCAGATTCAGTCAAGGGAAAGCAAAGATTCTCTGAGCCACTAGCTATGTGGCCTGAGGTTGATTAATCTCTCTAAGCCTCATCTGCAAAATGAAGGAAACAAAACCTCATAGGATGGTTGTGAGGATAAAATGAGATAACATATGTAAGCCTCCTAAAAGGGTACCTAGTACCCAGCAGGTATTCAATAATTGATAGTTCTCATTATTCCTAAATCAAAAGAATGGTGAGTTTGTTTGGACTCACCTCTTAGAGGTAATGAAATAATAAGACCAGGTCAGATTAAATAACATTGAGCATCCTTCCTTTGGTCTCAGTGGAGGTCAAGAAGTGGATGGGCCTCTATCTTCTGAAACAGGCTCTCCAGAAATGTGGAGACAAATTCTGAGGAAGAAATGTACACAGGATGGCCTCTGTTTACATTATACCAATTTTAAGGATTAAGACAAAGGGTAGGAGTCTTCCAAATCAAAGTCGGTCAAGAGTCAATTTAAATTGTTTTGCTTTACATACTTTGACAGCAAAATAGTCTCAAAGGGACTATTATCTAAATTGTGGCTTTTGTTTTAATCCTTTCATCTTAAAGGCCCAAGACAAATGTCACCACTTCTGAGAAGGCTTCCTTGTCTCTTCTAGACTGAAGTCATTTCTCCCTCCCAAAAGTGCCAAAGAAGTCTGCTGAATCTCTTTTACAGCACTCATTACATTCTTTATTGTCGCACAGACTTTGGGGGTACACAACTCTTTGAGTACAGGAACTAAAAAAACAAAACATTTTAAGCCTAAGAGAAGTAGTAGCAGCAATAGCAGCTCTCAGAACCAAGGATGGGATTCTTAAAACTTCTTAATATCCTACAGTGTCTGCTCAATAAATATTTATTGAATTCCTTAAATGTGCCAGGTATTGATTCACATTTTCTTGAATATCTGTAATCCTCAGAACAATTCTGCAAGGTAAATAGTAGTCTGATTTTACACATGAGAAAACTAAAATTCAGAGTGGTTCTGTAACTTTCTCTACTTTCACACAAATAGTTGGGTTTCAAATCCAGGTCCATCTGTGTCCAAAGTTCATGCTCTTTTCATGACATCAAACTGACTCTTCACAAAACACCCAAATCAAGAAACTAGACAAACAGACATATTTTTCTCATCTACATACACAAGTGCTACCAAACCCCAGACTAATTCCATTCTTCTGAAAAAAGACTATGCATGTGAACACAAGAAAGCCTTCCTGCCATATTTATCCTAAAACTGAAATGATGTTAATGAGTATAACACACACTGCTTTCCCATCTCTACACCCAATTTTAGCCAGCTGCTCAGGGGCTTCACATCTTTAATTTTAAACAACACAAATACTGGCTCATTTGAAGTGCCAGCCTCAGATAATATGCTCAGATGCCATTGCTTTTCAAACAAACTCCTGTTTTCAAACAGCTTGGTGTTTGGGGTTCCGTCACTTCTGACGGGTTACTTTAATCTACAGGGTCCCTGAGAATCACTTTAAGCTTTATTTTCTGTTCAGCTCATCAAATATTATCAGCAGGAACTTTGTTTTTAAGCACCTAATCTTTCATCTTCTCTCACAATGAACCAAAACACTTCTCTATGGGTAATCCCTAAACTGTATACGTGTATTTTTAAATAATATTCTTCTGACCCTTTTTCTAAAAAGCACATTTGTTTTTCCTATTTAGCCCAAGTCAAGATAATTATATCAGAAGTGAGTTTTCCCCCATCTCTTTTTGCATATGGGGAATACTGAAAAGATAAGTCTTTTAAAATTATTAAATGTAAATAGCTCATTAAATATAATCCAATTCCTTTAATTGTAAAAAGGAAGTAATTACAATATGTACATATATTCTTGCCTAGCTAAACAGATTTAATATCTTAATCTTTTCAGCATTAATATTTTAAATTTACCTTTGACATTAGAAGAATGTAAAAAATTAGTGTCTCTTTTTAAAAAAATACATATAAAGCTGTACTTTATGGATCTATGTTGTGATATCACCCACAAACAATTTTAGTGGGAACAGACCCCCCTCTCACAGAGAGGGGTAATTAAATACCATCTGCCCTAACTGAACTGGTATTTCTTGTCTGCCATAAATCATGTTAAAGCGTCTGTTTTAAATTTTAATGCCTTAGTGGGACAAAAGGCCAAGGGATAAATTCTGTGGCATTCCAATCATCACAAAAACTTTACTTGGAAAGACAATTCCAAGACAAAATTTGTTAGAAGCCTACCTTTGGTATAGTAGACTATATTCTCCATTACTTAATTTCTACTTGGTTACTACCAGTCATAGCTCCCTGGGACCATCTCTAAGAGTTCTTCTTCCTCTCTGGTCCTTCAAGTTTGCTGTTAAAACATTTTCCCTCAGCAGCCATCTAGCTCTTTGGTTTTTACTCTTTTTGGTGACCAAGGGTAAATAAACTGCATGGCTAAATCTCTATGACCTGCTTTGAAAGTGGACTCTGCCATAGTCTGTGCACTGAAGAACTTCTATTTAAATAGAGGAACACAGATGAGGAACTAAGAAGATTAAGCTTTGCTTTTCCTACCTCCTACCAAATCTAATAATAAGAATTATTTTAAGATATGAAAATAAAACTAAAATTAAAAATATATTTAGATTATAACAGAACTTTTTTCCCATACTTTAAAAACAGCAAGAACTGTATGAATATATATGTTGTATATACTGGTGACTGGGGCCATGTTTGTACAGCACTTTCCCTCCGAAATAGAAAAGTTCTATTTCAAGTTCTAAAGAGCATCATATGTTTTCAGCACTCTCAAGGATTTTATTGAAACAGATTTTCCTGTTTAGACCTTGTATTAATGAGCCAAAAGTGCAGCTCTGCCTACTAAAACCATTTCCCAAAACAAATTAATGGAACAGGTGAAGCTGACTGTGACTAACTCCTTTGGTCATTCAGACCGTAGTAGCCTTATTGGAGCAATTCCTGCCTGCATAAGGCTGGCTTCTGCTGTCATCCAGCTTAACTACAGAAAGCTATTCTATGGTCCAGAGGATAGTGACATGGGTTGTGGGTTCCCTTTTTCCAAACACTTTAACAGACTCTGAACAGTTTCTAAAGGTTAGCGGAAGCAATAGCGCCTGATACCTGATGGTGATCACGGTGCTCAAGAAGGACAGTATCATTAAGAGGTAACAAAGAAGCAATTTCACAGGTAAAAAGATGCATCAGCAGCTAAAACTAAGCCCCTTTCGAAATCTAAATGACTCGTCTCATCTTGATAACACTGGTATTTTTGTACAAAATATATCTTATTAGGCCAGACCTTGAAAAGTTAAAAAGATGTCTTTAAATATGCCTGCTGACCTAAAAATTGCCATGTTCCATGCTTTAAAAGGATTGATTTTTCTGGAAAAGGGCAGTAAGACACCAAATTCTGTTCAATGGAGATCAGAATACTATTTGGTGTACCTATTCTGCACCTGTGGAAGCAAAAGAATAAGAGTGGCTCACACACCCCAGAGGAAGGATTGTATTTATGTGGGCTCTCCCTGTGACCTCTATGGCAGCAAATGCAAGAAAGTCCTTTTTTGAGGCTAAGGGGCGGACCCAGGACTTTCAACCACCCATTGAAGCAGGGTTACAATTCCCCTCCTCCATAATTAAATTCTCTTTCCCACTCTCCATGCATGCATGAATTGTATTGACATTGACATGGGGGCCTGACATTAGCCTTTGGAGGTCGTTTAAATCCTCCTCCTTCCAAGCTGCCTTAAAAGCAATGCATCTGAGAGATTTCAAATGGAGTCAAGGTCACTCTGGTGGACATTCTTATGCATTATATAGATAACAGCTCTTAGGTTTTAATGTATTGGAATAGCTAGCAGTAAATACCTGAAACTATCAAACTCCAACCCAGCAGTCTGGACTCCTGAAGACAATTGCATAATAATGTAGATTACAAGGGGTGACAGTGTGATTGTGAAAACCTTGTGGATCACACTCCCTTTATCTAGTGTCTTATGGATGGATGAGTAGAAAAATGGGGACAAAAACTAAATGAAAAACAGGGTGAGATGGGGGGGAATGGTCTGGGTGTTCTTTTTTTACTTTTATTTTTTATTCTTATTCTGATTCTTTCTGATGTAAGGAAAATGTTCAGAAATAGATTGTGGTGATGAATGCATAACTAGATGATCGTACTGTGAACAGCTGATTGTATACCATGGATGATTGTACGGTATGTGACTATATTTCAATAAAACTGAATTTAATTTTTTTAAAATGCAAGTTATGGTATATTAAGAAGGGATTAAAAAAAAAATAAAATAGAAGCAATGAATCATCCATTCCACAATGCCTGAGCGTGTGGGTTTTGACTAGATGGTACTCAAATTGGGTCACCTAAAGTGTAAAAAGAAAGAGGGCTCCAAATTCAAATATCTTAAAAAGAAAAAAAAAAAAAAATCAAAAGAAACACCATAAAACTCAATTATTCAAGACACAATAGTAAGAGAAACACTAAACACCTAACACTGAATGAATGAAAAGACTTCTAATATTCTCTTTTATCTAGGGAAGCAGAAAAGATCATTCACGATATGGCCCCTTTATATGGCTCCAGCTTCATCTTCCACATTCTCACATACGCGTACCCTTTCCTTGCAGTCCCACGGACCAGACATCTTCATGGTTCTTCATTACACCACATTATCTCTTGCTTTCACACCTTTTCTCAAGTCTGACCACCCCCTACCAACTTCTAAGGTCTTCCAAGATTGAGCTCAAGTGAAATATCTTTTGATGGGCCTTGCCCCAAAGGATATTGGTGCCTGTTCCCCCCACACACCATATTGGTTCTCTAAACTTCCATAACACCTTCTGCATGCCTATATCATCACAGTGGATTAAAATGACTGATTTTCTTACTTGCTTTCTCACTAGCCTGTGAGCTCCCTGAGGATAGTGACATCAGCCATGTCTAATCCTAGTGCCAACCACCTGCTAGGCACAGAGAGAAGGCTCAGAATATATTTATAAAATGAATGAAGCCCCAGAGTTGGTGGCTCTTGTGCTTTGGCCCTCACGAAGGTGATGCTATATAGTGTGTCTGGAGAATTCCCATCTTATTAGCACTGTTCCCTGAGGATAGAGGACCCCCTCTGAATAGCCCAAGTTCAGCCTCTGCTTTAAAACTGAGCTTCCTGGAAGCTCATCACGTCACGAGACAGGACCTATATGCACTCTCCAAGCCCAGGAAGTGATCAGGGTCCAATCTATGGCAGAGGAGATGAGAAGTTAAAAATTAAAAACCAAGGCCACCCTGCCCAACATGAGCTACCTGCCACTTCCTTTTTATTTGTGCAGTTGCATCAAAGATCTAACTCCCTAATGTTAAAAGAGAAAAACAATGACTATCAACCAAAGGAGATAAATTTCCAAAAAGGCTAAGGAAGGTCAGAATAGGGTAGATCATGAAAATTAGCACATGCCAAAGATTAAAAGAAATCCAGCTATCATTAAAATCTCCAGGTACTTGGCTTGAAATGTTAATAAGCCTCTGACACTTTTCTTTCCCTTAACAAACCAGTTTCTTGCTTCCTCCCTTTCAATACTTTTTCCCCACCTATCTACCCACCCACCAGCCTTTCCTTCTTTCCTCCTGAGAAAAGAAAGAAACACTCTTGGAAATTAGAGAAGGATAATTCTCTAAGTCCAATAATAACAAAGTGGTATACAAATATGGATCTATGCTAGTGAGAACCTGGCAAACAAATGACAACTTCAAAATATATGTGGGACTTGAATGAAATGATATATGACTGTTTGTTCATTCATTCATATAACAAACCTTATGTACTAGGCACTATACCACACACTGGGAATATAATACAACACTGCCCTGCCCTCATGGAGTTCACAAGCTACCAAAGGAGACAAATAAATAAAGGGACAATAATAATTTGTGATAAATGTTACATTCAAAGTGTTATGGAGGAGGGTGTAGTCAGTTTGAAAGGTTTCCTGGAAGAGGTGACACCTGAGCTGTGATTACAGGATGTGCCAGTTTGCATATATTATGTCCCCAAGAAAAACCCATACTTTTTAATGCAGTCTTGTGGGGGCAGATTGATTAATCTTTTTGATTAGGGTATGACCTCTTGAATGAATGTTTCTTTGACCCCACCCATGCACGGTAGGTCTTGATTAGTTTACTGGAGTCCTTTAAAAAGAGCCACACACAATGCAGGATATGACTCCCGGGGATGAATCTGGACCCGGCATTGTGGGATTGAGAATATCTTCTTGACCAAAAGGGGATGCAAAACGAGACAAAATAGTTTCAGTGGCTGAGAGATTTCAAATGGAGTCGAGATGTCACTCTGGTGAACATTCTTATGCACTATATAGATAACACCTCTTAGGTTTTAATGTATTGGAATAGTTAGAAGTAAATACCTGAAACTATCAAACTCCAACCCAGTAGTCTGGACTCCTAAAGACAACTGTATAACAATGTAGATTACAAGGGGTGACAATGTGATTGTGAAAACCTTGTGGATCACACTCCCTTTATCTAGTGTATGGATGGATGAGTAGAAAAATGGGGACAAAAACTAAATGACAAATAGGGTGGGATGGGGGGGATGGTTTGGGTGTTCTTTTTTACTTTTATTTTTTATTCTTATACTGATTCTTTCTGATGTAGGAAAATGTTCAGAAATAGATTGTGGTAATGAATGCAAAACTATATGATCATACTGTGAACAGTTGATTGTACATCATGGATGATTGTATGGTATGTGAATATATTTCAATAAAACTGAAATTAAGGGAAAAAAAAAAAAAGATCCACATGGGCCCAGACACTTGCTGACACTTAAAACATTTTGGAGAACGCCATTTTGAAATGCAACCTGGGAGCAAGCAGATGCCAGCCATGTGCCTTCCCAGCTGACAGAGGTGTTCCAGAAGCCAATGGCCTTTCTTCAGTGAAGGTACCCTCTTATTGATGCCTTAGTTTGGACACTTTTATGGCTGTAGAACTATAAATTTGTAACCAAATAAACCCCCTTTATAAAAGCCAATCCATTTCTGGTATTTTGCATAATGGCAGGAACACAAGACAAATAAGGTTAGTTAAGAGAACAAGTTCCAGGTAGAGGGAGAAGTGTGTGCAGTTGCATACAGTGTTCCAGGAACAGCAAATAGTTTGGTGTGGCTAAAGTGCAGGAAGTCACGAGTGATGAGGCTAATAAGGCAGACAGAAGCTGAGGCACAGAGAGCTTGGTATGTGGGGCTATAACACTTGTAGTGTGCTGAAAGCTATAGGGAGCTATTTAAGATAGAGGCCAGGGAGTGACATGATCAGATTGGCATTTAGAAAGCTCTCTCTCCAGCAGCAGTGTGGAGAACAGACAATACGAGGGGGTGAAGGACTGAGGCAGTAGTCCAAGTGGAAGCCCTTCTAATTGAGCGACAGAATTTACATAAAGGGAGAGCTGCAACCTAAAATGATAGAATGCTCTGCACAAAGGATTTGAGACCAGGATCTGTCACTGACAAGCTTTCTCTCAAACAATTAAATTAATCTCTCTGGGTCTGAATTTTTACATTCTGAGAAATGGGTATGTGTGAAAGCAGAAGTAGGGGATACACCAAACTAAATCAGGTATCTCTGATCTTTTCTTAATGCTTTAAAGTCATTCATATATACAAAAAAATTTCTAATATGTGTAAGGTATAAAGAATCATGATATAGCATGTGTACCTACCACCCAGTTTAAGATTACCATTAACTTTAAAGTCCTTGGCATGCCTCTCCGCAAACTCATCTTCCCTTCTTATTCTGAGATAACCACTATCCTGAAATTTGTCTTTACTGTTCCCCATTTTATCTCTAAACGTTATTTTAGTTTCATGTATTTTTGCTTTATATAAATCTAATCATAATGTAGATATTCTTTTTCACTCTATGATTTGATCTTGAAATTCATCCATTTTGCTACAGCTGCAATTTACTCATTTTTACATTATACAGTATTCCATTGTATGAACATACCATGATTTATCCAATCTTTAAAGTTGATGGACATAAGGATTTTTTCCAATTTGGGTATTTTGTTTATTTTTGCTATTGCCAACAGTTGCTATGAACACTTCTGTACTGGTGTACATGTGTGAGAGTTCTCTAGGGCAGACACCTAGGAGTGGAATTGCTGGGTCACAGGGTATGTGCATCTTCAATCATGACATGCTCCTGCTTAGAGTTCTGGCTGCTTCATATCCTTGACAACATTTTTTGTCAAACTTTAATTTCTGCCAATCTGGTGGACATAAAATATACTGTTTAGTTTTAATTTGCATTCCCTGATTACTAATGAGGTTGAGCATGTTCAAACCTTTTATTTTTTATTTTTTATTTTTTTGTAGGAAGGAGCTACCTTTTACTTTTAAAGTCTGAGATCAAGCCTTTCTCTGAAAGCTTGGAATGGGCAGCAGCGGCCTTCCAATAATTAAACTATCAGTACTACAGTAAAAGTACTATAGTAAAAAGTACAAATAGCCATACCCACACCTCACACAGAGGAAATCCTAAAAATTTTCCATCTGAAAATTGAGGAGGAATTAGGGATGTTAGAATCCTGAGAATGACTCAGAAAAATCAGAGAGGAAATGACCAGAGCAAATACACGGTATGTAAGACCTTTCACTATCTGACACCAACATACTTCTTTAGCTCCTCTCTGGCCACACCTATCCAAATGCTCTACACTCTAGCCACTGTTCACCAAAGAGGCCTGCATTCTTATGCCTCTGTGATTTTTCTCAAGACATTTCCCACTTCCTGGAAAGCTCACTCTTTCATCTTTTCTTGCTTCTTGAAATTTCATTACTCCTACCCTATTCAGTTCAAACGCCATTGTTTCCATGAAGTCATCCTGACTCTGATCCCCAGAAAGAATTAATCAAGCCCTCCTCTATCTACTCCAAAAGCACCTGATTATTCCTCTTACAGCACCCATCCTACATTACAGTTTTAACAGCGATAGACTGTGATCTCTTTGAGGGAAGGTACCCTCTTAAATCCTGAGGTGCTGAGCAGCACTTCTGTCACCTATCAACCCTTCATAAAACAATGAATAAGTAAATAGAAAGATGAACAGAATCTACTAAGAAAAAAATCTTTAAACAATAGAAAGGTTATGATTCTTGCTAACCATGAAGAAGAAAAAAAAAAACCCTATAACAGCTCTAAAAAAAGGGGGAGGGGAAACGGAGTGGGAGCTAATGAGAAATATGACAATTAGGATCCCTTGATAGAGATCCATGTCAGTAAGGCCAGTGTACCAGTTTGTATATATCATGTCCCCCAGAAAAAGCCACGTTCTTTGATGCAATCTTGTAGGGGCAGACATATTAGTGGGGATTAAGATGGAACATTTGGATTAGGTTGTTTCCATGGAAATGCACCCCACCCAACTGTGGGTGATAACTCAGATTGGATAATTTCCATGGAGGTGTGGCCCCGCACATTCAGCATGAGCCCTGATTAGTTTACTGGAGCACTATATAAGCTCAGACAGAAGGAGTGGGCTTGCTACGGCCAAGAGAGACACTTTGAAGAATGCACAGGAGCTGAGAGAGTAGCTGCAGATGAGAGACAGTTTGAAGATGGCCATTGAAAGCAGACTCTTGTTCCGGAGAAGTTAAGAGAAGACAAACACCCCAAGAGCAACTAAGAGTGACATTTTTGAGGAACTGCAGCCAAGAGAGGAACATTCTGGGAGAAAGCCATTTTGAAACCAGAACTTTGGAGGCGACACCATCCACGTGCTTTCCCCACTAACAGAGGTTTTCCGGATGCCACTGGCCATCCTCCAGTGAAGGTACCTGATTGTTGATGTGTTACCTTGGACACTTTATGGCCTTAAGACTGTAACTTTGTAACCAAATAAATCCCCTTTATAAAAGCCAATCCATTTCTGGCAGCATTAGCAAACTAGAACAGCCAGGAAGTAAAGAAGTAAACCATATGGAAAAGTGGAGTTTAAAACCTTATACTGTATCTTGAAAGTTTGATGGAATTCATCTGAAAAATATTTGGGCATGCATGGTGTTTGCTTTGGGAGAAGCTGTTTAACTACAGCTTCAATTTAGCAGAGGTTTTCTATCTCTCTCTCTCTCTTTTTTTTTTTTTTTTAAGAGAAGCTGTGGATTACAGAACAACCAAGCCAAAAATACAGGATTCCCATATACCACTCTATTATTAACAACTTTCATTGGTGTGGAACATTTGTTACAACTGATAAAAACACATTTTTGTAACTGTACCATTAACTATAGTCCATGGTTTAACTTAGGGTTCACTATTTGCATTGTGCAGTTCCATGGATTTTTTTTTTTAATCTTTATTCCAGTACCATATATACAACCTAAAATTTTCCCTTTTAACCGCATTCAAATACGTAATTCAGCACTGTTAATTATGTTCACGATGTTGAGCTACCATTACCACTTCTATTTCTTCTTGAGTTATCTGAAGTTATCTTTCTAAGTTACGCTCTTCAATTATCTTTTGCTAGAAGTTTGTCCATTTTGCTAAGAAGTCTGCCATGAATATTATGATGTAGTATTCATAGTATTCCCTAACTTGACTAGCAAAAATTACTGTTATAAAGACAAAATGGCTAGAAGAATGGAATAATGGCAAAGAGAAAGATCCAAACACGAAGAGTCAGGATTCAACAATACTGCAACATTTTCATGTGTCTCTGTGTTCCCAGAATATAGGCTACTTTTAGACAGAGGATTGTGTGTGTGATTATCAGAAGCATTTGAAGGGTTCCTCAAAAGTTAAACATAGAATTACCATGTGACCTGGCAATTTCACTTCTAGGTATATACCTCAAAGAACTCAAAGTAGAGATCAAAGAGATACCTGTACACCAATGTTCATAAAAGCATTGCTCTCTCACAACAGCCAAAAGGTGAAAACAACCCAAGTGTCCTTTGACAGATAAATGGATAGAAAATGTAGTATGTCCATACAAGGAATACCATTCAGCCATGAAACAGAATGAAGTTCTGATACTTACATGAATGAAACTTGAGAACGTATATGCTACGTGAAATGAGCCAAACACAAAAGGGCAAATATTGTATGATTCCATTTATATGAGATATCTAGAATAAGCAAATATAGAAACAGAAAGTAGATTAGAGGTTACCAGAGGTTGAGGGTTGAGGGGGGAGGGGGAATAATCAAAGGGTAGTTTCTGTTTTTGATGAAAAAGTTGTTTTAGTAATGGACAGTGAGGATGGCAGCATAGCATTTAAAATAATTGGTGCCACTAAATTTTACACTTAAAAATGGTTAACATGGCAAATTTTGTTATATACATGTTGTCACGCACACACACACACACACAAAAACCTTATTGATTCTGTAATCAAATGAAAAATACAAAATTGATCATTCAAGCCAATCACATATTTTATTATTTTAATAGTGGATTTTGATTAATGCATGGTTGACCTGAGTGACATTTGCAGATGTCTTCAAAACAAAGATTTTAAAAATTAAGTAAAAACTGGTTATTTCAACCTGATTGGTCTCTGGAACAATGCGTATCTCTGAGACACCTGAAACTCAGAGCTAGAGCTCGGGAGGTATGAATGTCAGTATTAGTGCATACAGCAACCGTTAAGAAAAAAAAAAAAAAAGCTGAAAAAGAGCCCAGACTTCAGTGAGTGATATGAATGAAGCAGATCTGGTTAAGACTAGGGCAAACCGGGCCAAAGGGTAAAGGTAGAAACTGACTGTGTTTTAAAACTTCAACTTCCATGTGAGACCAAAGGAAGAGATGTCTGTTTGGTGCAGGATCTATATTTTCTAAACAGTATAACTCTACAGTCGGTTTGTTCAAACACCACAATTACATGGAACTTTGAACAGGAAGTGAGATACGGTAGGTTAGTATAGGTTAGAGTGAAATAATGACACTCCCAAAGTAATTTGGGCAGAGAATAAAACTATATTTACAGGGCCCCCTGAGGAGCCGGGGGAAAATGTGGCAGTGTTGGACTTCCTCACCTGGACTGATGCTGATGTCACAAACATTGGGACTCGTGGTTTGATGTGCTGAGCACTCTATCATGGAACTTGCCTTTATGAAGCTTGTTACTGCAAAGGAGAGGCTAAACTTGCATATAATTGTGCCTAAGAGTCTCCCCCTGAGTACCTCTTTGTTGCTCAGATGTGGCCCTCTCTCTCTCTCTCTAAATAAGCCACCTCAGCAGGTGAACTCACTGCCCTACCCCCTATGTGGGACCCAACTCCCAGGGGTGTAGATCTCCCTGGCAATGCAGAATATGACTCCCGGGGATGAATCTGGACCTAGCATAGTGGGATTGAGAACATCTTCTTGATGCAAAATGAGATGAAATAGCTTCAGTGGCTGAGACATTTCAAATGAAGTCGAGAGGTCAATCTGGTGGACATTCTTATGCACTATATAGATAACACCTCTTAGGTTTTAATGTATTGGAATAGCTAGAAGTAAATACCTGAAACTATCAGACTTCAGCCCAGTAGTTTGGACTCCTGAAGACAATTGTATAACAATATAGATTACAAGGGGTGACAGTGTGATTGTGAAAACCTTGTGGATCACATTCCCTTTATCTAGTGTATGGATGGATGAGTAGAAAAACGGGGACAAAAACGAAATGAAAAATAGGGTGGGATGAGGGGGGATGGTTTGGGTGTTCTTTTTTACTTTTATTTTTTATTCTTATTCCGATTCTTTCTGATATAAGGAAAATGTTCAGAAATAGATTGTGGTGATGAATGCATAACTATATGATCATACTGTGAACAGCTGATTGTACACCATGGATGACTGTATGGTATGTGAATATATTTCAATAAAACTGAAAAAAAAAAAAAAAAAAAACTGGTTGTTTCAGAGGTCATTCTCATACATGGACTCAGATTAAAAAATCTATACTTTAAAATATAGAAATTCACTAAATTTAAAGAAAAAAATCAGTAGGGATAAGACTTTGAACTATAAAATATACATTATTTTTAAAATGAAAATGTAATTGTTATTAAGACTATTGTTATAATATAAGCCCATTTCATGATTTAAGAGGAAAAAAGTCATTTTAGTTGTTAAAAAAAAAACCAAAAAACTTATGCTAGTCATTTGTTTTACTTTACTCCCTCCCCAAACCTCACACCATAGTTGCTAACTGTAAGGAAAACTCCCTGATTTAAATTTCAGCTTCCTTGTCCCATCCTACACCCTCCAACCCTAGTGGATAGGTATTTGGTTTAATATATATTACATGAGATAGGAAAAGCTAAGATAATGTTTGATTTTTAAAAATCCAGAGAAGATTGTGCTGGAATAATTTTAAAAGCTTCTTTAGAGATTGACCAAAAAATACTAGTCCTCCATCAGAAAAGGTCAATGTCTTTAACTGGACATAGCCCCAGGAGAGTGTTACTGCAAATAACTACAATTAGAAGAATGGCAATGGACACTACTTGGCCGAAAGATCAATGAGACAGCAGATAATGCCTTTGATTCTAGATTGGTATAATACTTTTTAAACAAACATCAACACAGCCTCCAATGCCATACAATAAAGTTATTTCCAAATATCAAATACTACTACTAGCTGAGAGTAGTAATTGCACTCTGCCAATCCGGTAATACAGAGACATTTACCAGCTCTTCTTCTTATAGAAATCATGTTAATAAAGATGCTTTAATATTTGTAGTTTTAAATGTCAATATTTAAAAAAACTGAGCTCCCAGTACTTCTCCCTGGTGGGAGGGCAGAATAAGTGTGGGCCTCCAAGGCTGCCAGGGGTCCTGGCAGTATTTCAATCTATAGGGCCTTGGCCCTTGGTCCCCTGCCACATCAGAAGGCCCTCTGGGAAACCAAGGTCAAACCACGTCACTCCTATTTGGAGGGCTCCCTGGGAAAATAGCCAATCAGTACTGAATTAGTCATGACTCTCCTTTTCCAAGAAGCAAGGGACAAGGATGCATGGTTCCTACCTGGATTCAACAGCTCCCCAGACCCCTGCAGGTACAATTCTCTGTATCTACATGGAAGGAGGAGGAGTGGATCTCACACTTGAAGTGCCTTATTTAGGAATTCACTGGTTCAGCCCTTGTGATTGTCTCCCTGATCTATTTCTGGAGAGATGTGCCCCTCAAAGTCTAACAGGCCCTTCTGGGCCCTTTGGAGGTGGGCCCTGGCCTGCTTTCCTGCCTCGTCTTTTAGGGAAGGTCACAGAGAGAAAGAAAGCCCAAGGAAGCACCCAAAAGCTGAAAATCAACGGAACCCAGAAGAGAAGGGTGAAAGACTGAAAGATTTCCCTCCTAAGATCAGAAACAATGCAAGGATGCCCACTTTCACCACTGCTGTTTGACACTGTGCTGGCAGTACTAGCCAGAGCAATCAGGCAAGAAAAACGAATAAAGTGCATCCAAAATGGAAAGGAAGAAGTAAAACTATCCCAACTTGCAGGTGACATGATCCTTTATAGAGAAAAACCCAAAGAATCCACAAAAAAAGCTAAAAAAGCTAATAAATGAATTCAGCAAAGTTGTGGGGTACAAGATCAACATACAGAAATCATTTGTGTTTCTAGGCACTTACAATGAACAATCCAAAAGGAAACGAAGAAACAATTCCACTTATAATAGCTTCCAAAAAAATAAAATACCTAAGAATAAATTTAACCAAGAAGCTGAAAGACTTATACACTGAAAACTATAAAGCATTAGGGAAAGAAATTAAAGAGAACCTAAATAAACAAAAAGACATCCCGTGTTCATGGATTGGAAGACTCATTGTTAGGACGGCAATACTCCCCTCCAAAGTGATCTACAGATTCAGGCAATCCCTGTCAAAATTTCAACAGCCTTTCTTGCAGACATGGAAAAGCCCATCTTCAAATGCATATGGAATTGTAATGAGCCCTAAATAGCCAAAATCATCTTGAAAAAGAACAAAGTTGGAGGACTCACACTTCCTTCTTTCAAAACTTACTACACAAAGCAACAGTCATCAAAACAGTGTGGTACTGGCAAAAGGACAGACATACAGACCAATGAAAGAGAACTGAGAGTTCAGAGGTAAACCCATGTGTGCTGGTTTGGATGTATTATGTCCCCAAAACTCCATGTTCTTCATTGCAGTCTTGTGGGGGCAAAAGTATTAGTGTTGATTAGATTGGAATTCTTTGAGTGTTTCCACAGAGATGTGACTCAATCAACTGTGAGTGAAACGTTTGATTGGATAATTTCCATGGAGGTGTTACCCTGCCCTTTCAGGGTGGGTGTAAATTGGATCACTGGAGTCATATAAAAAGAGTTAACAGACAGAAGGACCTCAAAGCAACTGAGAGTGACATTTTGAAGAGCAGCTGCAGGCTAGAGAGGAACGTCCTGGGAGAAAGCCATTTTGAAACCAGAACTCTGAAGCAGATGCAAGCCTTGTGCCTTCCCAGCTAACAGAGGTTTTCCAGACACCATTGGCCATCCTCCAGGGAAGGTACCCAATTGTTGATGCCTTATCTTCAACACTTTATGGCCTTAAGACTACTTGTGTAACCAAATAAACCCCCTTTATAAAAGCCAAAAAAAACAACAACAACAACAAAAACTGGACAAGTTTTAAAGAAATTCCTGTTGGTATTTTTCAGACTTGGAGAAAATGGAGTTTGACAGAGAGTACTTCCCAAGTGTTTTAAAAGGAAGCAAAAGAATAAGCAAAATCAAGAAAAGAAAATATGAAAATGTATCAGGTGCTGGCCTGGGGTCTGCTGGCAGGAGGAAAAAAGTATCTGTATTGTGTAAACAAGAATAGAAAGTAAACAAAATTCAATTATAATGAAGCAATTATCATGTCCTAACACGTGTTAAAACTGAACTCTGCCAAGAAGTATCCTTTTAGGGTGTCCATTCATTTTGGTTTACCTGATAGTGAACCAGTTTCCATCAGTTATCCTAGAGTATTATTAATAGCATTCCCTTTCACTCCTACAAGTGAAATGGTTTACACAAAAAATTATACGAGCACCCTATCCTTGGAGAACCAGGAGGCAGAGCTGCTAAAACAGTTCAATGTTCAGAATCCAATCATAGTCCAAATTATTCAAAATTCAGTACAAAGATCCTTATTTATCTCATACCATGAACAGATCACTAGAGTAGCACTGTGGTTAAGAACATGGACTCTGGAACCAAATAGCCTGAGTTCAAATAGACATAAACAATTTAAAACAGTAGCTGGCATTTAGTGCAGTGTTAGGTGATTTTAGGGAATGACACAGTCTACAAAAGGCAAAACTGTCAGATAATGGAAATAACTCTTTAGACACTATACTTTTTTTTTTTTTAATTCAGTTTTATTGAAATACATTCACACATCATACAATCATCCATGATATGCAATCCACTGTCCACAGTATGATAACATAGTTATGCGTTCATCACCACAATCTATCTCTGAACATTTTCCTTACATCAGAAAGAACCAGAACAAGAATAAAAAATAAAAGTGAAAAAAAAAACACCCAAATCATCCCCCCATCCCACCCCATTTGTCCTTTAGTTTTTATCCCCATTCCTCCATTCATCCATACACTAGATAAAGGGGGTGTGATCCACAAGGTCCTCAAAATCACACTAGACACTATACTTTTTAAAGACATTTTAATGAAAATATCTGAAAAATATATTATGCATATCCATTATTTCTTAAATAGAATATACTAAATATAATTTAACCTTTTCTTGGTAACTCAGGGTCTTCACATCAGTAGTGGAATTATGCCATACAACTTGTGACACTGTCAGGTCTCCTGAAATATGAGGGCCATCTGCCTCTGTAGTAAATGGCCACCAAGTTCTGGGCAGAGATCTCGAATTTCCTCCTGCCGTCGTGCCTCTAATCATTCGTGTGTATTAATTCATATAATCTATATTATTCTAATAATATTTATGGTCATATAAAACTTCCAGTTTAAAAGCACTTTAGTATTGTATCTCATTAATTCAATAAATATCTATTACATCATTTGATTAATTAGCTGATTTGAATCTCACAAGAAGTCTGTGAGATTAAAAAAAGCATGTTTTACTATTTCCAATTTTAATTATCTCATTAGAGATGAGGAAATTAAGGCTCAGAGAGGTCAAGTGACTTACTTTGTGCCACAAAGGTAACAGGCAACACTATCAGCCCTCACACATTGGGTCCTCTGTCCTGCAATATACACAATTATCTCAGTGAGGTAAAGAGCACAAGATTTCTGAAAGCTCTTGCACTGGGAAGCACTTTCAGCTTACTTTTAGATGCAATGAGCTATGTCTGATTGGCTGAAACTGCCAGATGTCTGACTTGCAGATGCTCTTCCTCTGCACTTTCTCAAATATTCATCCTAAAACTCTCTGAACTTCACCACAACACTTTATAAATATGGAATCTACACATTTGAAGCTTGAGATAAATTTAGACTTGAGCTAAAGTTTATCTCTGCACTCTAATAAAACAAAAGTCGGTCTAAGAAAACTGCAAATAAGATTACAAGGAAAAATGTTTAATGAAGTGTTTTTAAACATTGCAGGAGTTTAATTTACATACAACTAAAGTTAAATTGCAAATCATTTTCAGCTTTACATTAAAGCAGGTAGCAGGACCTCTACCTGGCAAAATAATCTGAGTGTATTATTAGCCTAGTTTCAGCTACTGTATGAATTTAAAAAGTAACAGATGCACCTAAAGAAAATCAACATACAACAGGTTAGTATAGTTTAGTATAGGTTGGGGTGAAATAGTAGTGACACATCCCAAAGTAATTTGGGCAGAGAATAAAAAATATATTTACGCCCCCCCGCCCCCCTGCCCCAAAGAGCTGGGGGAAGGTGCAGAAGCGTTAGACTTCCTCACTTGGACTGGTGTTGATGTCACAAACATTGGGACAGGCGGTTTGATGTGCCGAGCCCTCGGTCGTGGAACTTGCCCTTATGAAGCTTGTAACTGCAAAGGAGAGGTTAAATTTGCATATAATTGTGCCTAAGAGTCTCCCTGAGTACCTCTTCATTGCTCAGACTTGGCCCTCACTCTCTCTAACTGAGCCACCTCAGCAGGTGCACTCACTGCCCTCCCCCCTACGTGGGACCCGACTCTCAGGAGTGTAAATCTCCCTGGCAACGCAGGATATGACTCCTGAGGATGAATCTGGACCCAGCATCGTGGGATTGAGAATATCTTCTTCACCAAAAGGGGGATGCAAAATGAGATGAAATAGTTTCAATGACTGAGAGATTTCAAATGCAGTTGAGAGGTCACTCTGGTGGACGTTCTTATGCACTATATAGATAACACCTCTTAGGTTTTAATGTATTGGAATAGCTAGAAGTAAATACCTGAAACTACCAAACTCCAACCCAGTAGTCTGGACTACTCCTGAAGATGATTATATAATAACGTAGATTACAAGGGGTGACAGTGTGATTGTGAAAACCTTGTAGATCACACTCCCTTTATCTAGTGTATGGATGGATGAGTAGAAAAATGGGGATAAAAACTAAATGACAAATAGGGTGGGATGGGGGGGATGGTTTGAGTGTTCTTTTTTTTACTTTTTTTTTTTTTTACTCTTATTCTGATTCTTTCTGATGTAAGCAAAATGTTCAGAAATAGATTGTGGTGATGAATGCATAACTATATGATCATACTGTGAACAGTTGATTGTATACCATGAATGACTGTATGGTATGTGAATATATTTCAATAAAACTGAATTTAAAAAAAAAAAAAAAAAAGTAACAGATGCACCTAAAGAAAATCAACATACAACACTCTTACTAGGATTTCCCCCAATTAGTGCATATTGATGAGGTTTGATTGCACCTCCAATGATCACCCTCAAAACCTATTTTCTCTTAATTGCCTAGAGGAGGAGCTCAACTGTAGTTAAACCACCTCCTAGAAACCCGGCAGAGGAAAGCAAAGCAAAATGGCCATAGCTATAGCTAAGATCCAGAGAGCCAGCATTCCAGGCCAGATTCTGCCATTAAAATCTGTGTGACCTTGTTTAAATCACACTATTTCAGCTTCCTCATATACAAAATGAGGCAGCCAAGAATCTGGTCTCTAAATACAAAGTCATGCTAAGAGGATCCAGAGCTCCTTGGAGAAAGGGCAGGAAACAGATGAGTCTGGAACATCTTATCATACCAAAGACTACTAAAATTATGTTGAAAGGAATGAGGAGCCCAACATGAGAAGGCTCCCACCAGTCCAAGACAAAATAACTTGAACAGCAACAAGAATAAATGCAATGAATTAAAACACATCAAATATGTTAGAATCTATAAGTTCATTATGGTAGTTAAAAAACAAACAAAACAAAAAAAGACCCTCCTCAATGGTTCCCTTTGGAATATGCCAGGGAATCAACTCCTCATTTTGAAACCTAGTAAATAAAGGAATAAATAAAGGATAAGAATTAAGTATTTATCTGCCTTTCACATACAAATCAAACTTTAGAGTAACCTAACAGTTGATGAGGGAAACTTTTCTTTACTGAAGCATTCCAGCTAATAAATAATTAATGACAGAATTAGAATGCAAACATCTAATGAAATAATGTATCTAGGTAATGATTATCAATGACCACTTACAACACAGAGACATCTGTACATTATGAGCCTCCTGACAGAAGTAAACGATACCACTTAAGAAGTATTCTTGGGAACAAAAAAAAAAAGGAAACTGATTAAGGTCAAGCCATAGAGCTGCAAGATCTGCAAGGTACAACAGGTAGCTAGATACATGCAGTTACTGAGCACTTGAAATGTGGCTATAAGTGTAAAATACACCCCAGATTTCAAATATTTAATATGAAAAACATAATATAAAAATCTCATAAACTAATTTTATATTGATTACATGAAATGATAATAGTTTGGCTCTACTGGGTTAAAATATATTTTTAAACTTAAATTTCACTTGTTTTTTCTTATCTTTTTAATGTGCCTCTTAGAAAATTTAAATTTCATTTGAGGCTTGTATACTTCCACTAGACAATCCTGCTCTGGATCTAACAACCATTTTACAGGGAATACAAGAGAAAAGGAAAAAAAAGAACTATAGGAATTCAATTAGCAAATTCTAGAATGGGAAACTATAGAACAACTTGGTTTCTTCAATAATAAAAAAAATGAAAGGGAAAAAAGAGAGAAGAGAATCTATAGACTTAAAAAGTCTTAGGAGAATGCCACAGAAGCGGGAAGCTAAAGGCAGGGAAACCATGAGGAGAAGGAAGAGCCCAGTAACGCCGCCATGTGCCCTGCCATGTGACAGAGGAGACCAGGATCACCAGCAAGCTGGTCCTCAGGGAGAGAGAATTGCCTAATTATGCCTTGATTTGAACATTTTTCTTAGCCTCGAAACTTCTGTCATTCAGAAGGAGAGACACCTAAAGAGATATCAACCCACTCCAAAACAGGTATCAGAGTCAGCAATAGAACCACGACACACACAGCACTGGAGAGAACAACATTTTACTCATATAGAGAAGACAGAGCAAGGATCAGCTACATGTGCCATACTGTACAGGGTACAATGATTATATAGAATGAATGTACTTTCAAGACACCACTCCTGCTCTCAGAGCTGAGTCACTTGAGAGGAAAGCTGACCATGAGGTGAAGCACTGTGCACTGTGACTCAGAAACAAGCTCTGTGCTTTCCTTGTGGTATGAAGTCTCAGGATCATTCTTGGTAATTACACTCATAGCTCATTTTACAGAGCACTGGGTAGAGCTGCTACTGAATGACAAACACGTAAGAAAATGAAAAAAATATATATGTACATATACATATAAATGTTTATAACATAAACAAATGTGTGTATTATATGCATAAATAAACAGATAAATAAATGTACATATGCACGGAGAGGAAAAAAAACTTAGAAGCCATATATACCAAATCAATTATGGACCTTGTTTGGAAACTGATTTGAATAAACCAAATGTATAGAGAGAAAATGGAGGGAGAAAGAAAAAGCAACTGTGGAAATTTGAACATTAACCAAATATGTGATGATGAACTACGGTTATATTTAAAAAAAATAATAAAAAGCACTTATCCTTAAGAGCTACACATTGAAATTATTTACAATTTAAATGATATGATGTTTGGGATTTGTTTCAAAAGAATCCAATGGGACTGAAGGAGTGGACAGTGGTACAGAAGAAACAAGATTGACCATGAGTTGCTAATTCTTGATGGTATACAGGAGTTCATTATACCATCTTTCTATATTTCTATATATTTCAAATTTTCTATAGTAACTATTTTAAATGAGAAGGCAGAAAAATTTATCTATAAAGACTATTCTAGTACTAGAATCTACAAAAATCTATGAAAATAAATCATGAGTCAAGTATAATCCTGATAACAAAACCAGACAAAAACATCACAAATTACAAATCATTAGACCTTATAAATACAGATGCAAAAATCCTCAAGAAAATACTACTAATCTGAATCCAGCAACACACCAAAAGGATTATACACCATGACCAAGTGGAATGCAAGATTGGTTCAACACAGGAAAATCAATCAATGTAATATACCATATTAATAGAAAAAAGGAAAAGAACCACAATCATCTCAATAGATGCAGAAAGACTACCTGAGAAAATACAAAACCCTTTCATGATATAACACCCAACCAACTAGGAATAGAAGCAAACTTTCTCAACATGATAAAGGGCATCTACAGAAAACCCACATCTTCAATGGTGAAAGATTTAATGCTTTCCCTATAACATCAAGAACACGACTAAGATGTCTGCTCCTGCCACTTTTATTCAACCTTGTAGTGGAGATTCTAGTCAGGGAAATCAGGCAACCAGATTGGAATGGAAGAAGTACTACTCTCTCTTCACAGATGACATTATCATCTAAGGAATCCACAACAAACATTACAGCTAATAAATGAGCTCAGCAAAGTGTCAGGATAAAAGACCACTATACAAAAATCAATTGCATTTTTATACACTAGCAATGAACAATCCAAAAATAAAATTAAGAAAACAATTCCATTTATAATAGCATCAAAAAGAACAAAATACTTGGAATAAATATAACAATAGTAGTACAGTACTGTTCACTGAAAAGTACAAAATATCATTTAAAGAAATTAAAGAAGACATAAATAAATGGAAAGACATCCCATGTTAAGAGATTGGAAAACTTGATATTGTTAAGATGGCAACATTCCCTAAAGTGATCTACAGATTCAGTGAAATCCCTATCAAAATCCCAACTGGCTTTTTTTTGCAAAAACTGACAAGCTGACCTTAAAATTCATATGGAATAACAAGGGACCCAGAATAGCCAAAACAATCCTGAAAAAAGTAGAACAAAATTGGAGAACTCATATTTCCCAATTTCAAAACTTACTACAAAGATAAAGCAATCGAGTCTGTGTTACTGGCATAAAACAATAGAATACAATTAAGAGTCTATAAATAAACCCATTCATTTATGGTTTATTGATTGTTGACAAGAATATTCAATGGAGGAAAGAACAGTCTTGGAATAAATGGTGCTAGGACAACTGCATATCCACGTGCAAAAGACTGAAGTTGGACCTCTTCCTCACACCATACCCAAAAATTAACTCAAAATTAATCAAAGACTTAAACATAAGAACTAAAACAATAAAACTCTCAGAAAAGAAAACAAAAATTTAAATATTTGTGATCTTAGATTAGGGAATACTGTCTTAAATAGGACACTTAAAGTACAAAGTGACCATAGGAAAAACGGATAAATTGGACTTCATCAAAATTTAAAATGTTTATGCTTTAAAGGACACTATCAAAAAAGTGAAAAGAAATCCACAGGATGGGAGAAAATATTTGCAAATCACATGTCTGATAAGGGACTTGTAACCAGAATATATAAAGAACTGTTAAAATCCAACAATAAAAAGACAAATAATTCAATTTAAAAATAGGCAAAAAGAAAAATTGGACTTGCATAGACATTTCTTCAAAGAATATATTCAAATGGTCAATAAACACATGAAAAGATACTCAACACCATTAGCCATTAGGGAAATGGCAAATCAAAACCACAACGAGATACCATATCATATCCACTAGGAATTACTACCATATTTTTAAAAAATAGAAAATAATAAATGTTAGCAAGGATGTAGAGAAATAGGGATCCTCGTATACTGCTGCTTGGAATGTAAAATGGGGTGGTCACTGTGGAAAACAGCTTGGCAGTTTCTCAGAAAGTTAAATATAGAATTACCATATGACCTGGCAATTCCACTTTTAGGTATATACCCAAATAACTGAAAGATATCAGTACACCAATGCTTATAGCAACATTATTCACAACAGCCGAAAGGTGGAAGCAACAAGTGCTTTCAACAGATGAATGGATAAACAAAATGTGGTATGTACAGACAATGGAATATTATTCAGCAGCAAGAAAAGAATGAAGTCCTGAAGTATGTGATACCACGATGAACTCTGAAGACATCAGATTGAATGCAATAAATGAGACACAAAAGGCCACACTTATATGAAATGTCTGGAATAGGCAAATATACAAAGACAAAAAGTAGATTAGTTGCCTAGGAAGAATTCCATCTGAGTAGTTAGATTCTTTCTCTTTCCTTTTGCCATTTTTTTTTTTTTACAAAAGTTTTCATAGTCTTTTTTTTTTTTTTTTTTTTTTTTTTTTTAATGCTAGGTAAATAGAGGCTTAACCATAATGGAAATGCTGGAAGGCAGGAAGAGATGGGGACCTGATTATTTCCCAAAACCCCGGCTGGCCTCTTCCCTATCCCTCACGGTTTGGGGACTGAGCCAGTCTGTGCTCCCAGTGCAGATCCCTGGTCACAGTTCAAGAGGGAGAAGAGTAGCCCTCGTGCACATGCTGGGAACATGTATGTCTGGCCCAATCTGTCTGTTGTCCTGAAGGGAGCACTGTCCCAGAATTTGCTCATCGTATAGAAGGCAGCTCAGAGAGCTCTCCCACAAAACACTGTGGGAAAGTGGTCAAGTCATGCCTGGGACAAGGGATTGTTGGCTGTGGGACATACAGTGTAGTTCCTAGGACCATGAGGAAACTATTTCCTAGGGAAGAGGGGACATCTGTAAATGCGTAAATGGGGGAATTCCTAGGGCCACATGCACATGCCCCAGACAAGACACATGTACAGAAAAGACTAGGGAGGTCCCTATGACTTGGCCTAGTCTCTAAACTGACTGTATGGATAAACCCCAGAGGAGAGCATTGCACAGGGCAATTCTGCAAAGGCTAGAAAAGGTGTTTTCATTTTATTCCTTCCTTTTTTTTCCCTTTGGTTTGCTCCTGGCATTCAAGGAAAGCTCTGTTTTAACACTAGCTGGATACAAACTTAACAAACAAGGCAGATAAATTTCAGTGATAGCATTAAAATATCAAAATGTCCTTGTTTCAATAAAAGGTAACAAAACATACAAAGCAACAGGAAGCAATTCTCCAGGCAAAGGAGAACATTAAAGCATTAGAAGCCATCAATGAGGAGGACCTGACCTGGAACATTAACTAAAGATTTTTAAAAAATGATCCCACATCTGCTCAAAGAGCTAAAGGAAAACATGGACACAGAAGTAAAGAAAATCAATCAAGAGAGATGAACACAAAGAGAATATCAAGAGAGACGGAAATTACGAAAACGAACCAAACAGCTGAAGACCACCATATCGGATATCATAAATTCCCTAAAGGGATTCAACTGCAGATTGGAGCTGGCAGAAGGAAGAATCAGTGAACTTGAAGATAAGACCACTGAAATCATTCAGTCTGAGGAACAGAAAGAATGAAGAAAAGTGAACATAGTCTGAGGAACCTGTAGGACACCATCAAGCATATCAATATACGCATTGTGGAATTCCCAGAAGGAAAAGAAAGAGAAAGGGACTACGAGAATATTCCAGGAAACAGTGGCTGAAAACTTTCCAAATTTAACAAAGGACATGAATATACACATCCTAGATGCTCAACAAACTCCAAATAGGATAAACCCAAATAGACCCATACCACGCCATGCTATAATCAAACCATCGAATGCCAAAGATAAAGAGAATTCTGAAAGTCTCAAGAGAGAAGCAACGTGTCACATTCAAGGGAGCCCAATAAGATTACATGCTGATTTCTCATTGGAAACCATGGAGACAGGAAGGCAGTAGGAAGACTAATTTAGAGTGCTGAAAACAAAAAATTGCCAACAAAATAAATACCAATACTATTGTATTTTTGGTTTGTAACTCCACTTTTTTACTACAGGATTTAAAAGGCAAATGCACAAAATGTAATGAGAAACCAGTGATTCTGGACTCATAATGTATAAACATGTAATTTGTGACAGGAATTACATAAAGGTGGGGGGACAGAGGGCTTTAGGAAACAGTGTGTGTTTCCTATTGAAGTTACATTATTATCAAAGCAAATAAGATTGTTATAGTTAAGATGTTAAATTTAAGTCCCATGGTAACCACAAAGAAAACATCAGAGATATGCAAATTCACAGAGACAGAAAGTAGAGAAGGGGTTACCAGGGTGGAAGAAAGGAGCAATTGGGAATTAATCCAAAATGATTGCAGCATTTCTGTTTGGGGTGAAAGGAAAATTCTAGTAATGGATGGTGGTGAGGGTACTGCAACATTGTGAATGTGATTAATTCCACTGAACGGTATGCTTGGGAGGGGTAGGGATGAGAAGGCTTGTGTTGAGTACGTTTCCACAATTAAAAAAAGAAAAAGAAACATATATTGACAATTAAATGCAATACATGATTCTGGATGGGATCTAAGAATGGAGGAGAAAAGACCCAAATGGACATTACTGGGACATAAGAAAAAGTTGGAATATAGAAAGTAAGCTTTATATCAGTGTTAAATTTCTTGAACTCAACAATGGCACTGTGCCAATTTGGATGTATTATGTTCCCCAAAACTCCATGTTTTTTGATGCAACCTTGTGTGGGCAGATGTATTAGTGTTGATTAAGTTGGAACCCTGGGATTAGGCTGTTTCCATGGAGATGTGACCCACCCAACTGTAGGTGATAACTCTGATTAGATAATTTCCATGGAGGCGTGGCCCCACCCATTCAGCATGGGCCTTGATTAGTTTACTAGAGCCCTATGTAAGAGCTCAGACAGAAAGAGCTTGCTGCAGCTTAAAGAGACATTTTGAAGACAGCTATTGAAGGCTGAAACTGACACTTCGGAGAACGCCATTTTGAAATGCAACCTGGGAGCAAGCAGACGCCAGCCACGTGCCTTCCCAGCTAACAGAGGTTTTCCAGATGCCAATGGCCTTTCTCCAGTGAAAGTACCCTACTGTTGATGCCTTACCTTGGATACTTTATGGCCTTAAGACTGTAACTTTGTAACCAAATAAATCCCCTTTATAAAAGCCAATCCATTCCTGGTATTTTGCTAACAGCAGCATTAGCAAAGTGGAGCAGGCACTTAAGGTGATTACACAAATGAATATCCTTGTTCAAAAGAAATGAACATGGAAGTATTATGTGTTCAAGAAGTATGACGTGCAACCTGATCTCAAATGTTCAGAAAATGGATGGATGGATGGATGGATGGATAGATAGACAGACACAGAGTGATAAGGCAAAAGTGACAAAATATTAAAATTGGTAAATCTGGGTATCAGGGTGGGGGAAGGTTATGTTGGAGTTCTTTATATGGGGTTTGTATTATTTTGGCAACTGTCATGTAAGTTTGAAATTATTTCAAAATAAAAGGCTAAAAAAAAAAACCCCAAACACCCCAAACAGGAATGACCTATTGATTCCTGCAACATGGATGAAACTCAAAATAATTATCCTGAATGAAGAAACTAGGCCATACCCCACCACCCCACCCCCAAAAAGAGTATATACTGTATGATTCCATTAAAATAAAATTCTAGAAGATACAAATGAAACTACAGTGATAAAAAGGAGATCAGTGGTTGCTTGTGGACTGGGGGACATAGGTGCAGGAAGAAATGTTTGGGGGTGATGGATATCTTCATTATCTTGTTTGTGGTGGTGGTTTCACTAGCATGTATGTATGCCAAAACTTACCAAATTTTACATATTAAATATAAGCAGTTTATTGTGTGCCAGTAATACCTCGATAAAGCCATTTTAAATATAAAATAAAAGCACTATTAATTCAAGTATTTAAACTTCTGCAGTTCTATAGGGCAGATAATTTTTTTTTAAAGTTATGCTGTTAATTGTTGAAAAAAGTAATAATAATAGGAGGCAAGGGGGTACTTAAAAGAAACCAGAATTGCCATGAGTTGATAATTGATAGATATATATAAGGGTTCATTATACAATTTTTTTTTATATATATGTATGCTTGAAATTTCCTATTAAAAAGTTTTTTAAAAAACTTTTCAGGGCTTCCCATTTCACTTAAAAATAAAACTCCTCATCTGTTCTACAAAGCTCTGAAGTATCTGGCTTCTACCTTTCTCTTTCTCCTTGTTCACACTGGGCTTCCATCAGTTCTTAGAATACACCAAGGATTCTCCTGTTTTGGGGCCTTTCTTCTTACTGCTCCTTCTACCTGGAACCCTCTTTGCTTATCTCATTTGACAGGTTAATTTGCATTCTTCTATTTGTTATCTTCTCAGAGAAGCCGTGCCTGACCATCCTTATATAAATTCCTCTATTTTAGCACCCTATTTTATTCTCTTCCTAACATATCACAACCTTTCAACATTTTATGTAATTGTTTGTTATTGTCTATCCAAACCTCTCTAAAGAGGAGGAGAGCAGGTATCTTACCTCTCTCAGTGAGTTGTATCCCCAAGCACTTGGAACATAGCAGGCACTCAATAAATTTGTTAAATGTTAAAACTAATGACCCAATACTGCACATTACCCTACTGTTGAACATTTAATATAATAAAGACTTACAGAGAGCCTACTGTTTGCAAGGTTTCAGGTAACATATGCACACACCTGAAGTGAGAGGATATATGGTATGAAGAATGAAAGATAAATGGACAGAATTAAAAACACAACTTTTCCAAAGGCTACTGAAGAGAGCAAATAAATATGATTTAAGAAGACTATTTTTTACTAGAAAGAGAGTTCAGTTAGAAAGAGAAATAACAGAGTTCTGATAAACAGTCCTTTCTCTAGATAAAGATAGATAAACAAAGGAGTCCCCCAGGGATTGATGCTGAAACCAATCACAACGAACATTTTTAGAAATTATCTACAAAGAAAACTATCTCATAGTTTGCAGATGAATCTACAACAATAGACAGAAGTACAATGGTGCAAGATTGTATGTGTCCAGAAATGTGGAAAACAACTTCCATGTAGACAAAACTAAGGTAATACAGTAATGGAAAAATAATCCAAACTACAATTATCAGATGATGAGTTCTAAGCCACATGTTAAAACCCAGAAAAGGGGTTTCAGAGTCCCTAGACTGTATCCTCAATACAACTACAAAAAAAGCAATAAAATATCTTTTTTAAGTTAAAAAAAAAAAAAGCTGGCTGTTATGAAAGCTTCGGAAACAAAGAACACATTATCCTACTCTTGTACCCAAAGCCTATCTGTAACTAGAACAGAGTGTGCAGTATAGTCATCATAGCACACACAAAAAATGTAAATAAAGAGAAAAGGCTCACAAAGGTATCCAAAAACACCAAAGGACAGAGGGGCTTTTGTATGAGGACAAACTAAAAAAGTATAGACATAGATATATAAAGGACACTTCAATATGAAACAAAGAGGGTGTGAAATGGTAAGACTTCCCTATCAAATCTTAGAAGTTACAAAATAGTTACAATATAAAGAAAAAATAAAGCATAAAAACTTCTCTTTTTTTTTGAAACCAGGGCTTTAGAGTTAGAAAGCAGAAAGATAAGCTTTGAAATCTAGTCCCAGTAGGTTTAGCTGTGTGACCCTGAGTAAGTGACTTAATTTCTTTGAGCCTCACTTTTCTCATCTGTAAATGAAAACAAATTTGAAGGACTGCTATGAGAACAGAGATATGCACACTGTCTGGCACAGTGTCACTACACAGCAGCTACTTCTTTTATTAGGACCAATAAAAAGTACTTAAACTAATCCAGCATATAAAGTAATAAAACTTATTAATTCAGGGAGAGTACAGAATGTAAGAAAAATAATTCAAGATAGTCCAGATAAATTCATAGGTGATATTTCCATAAAAAACTCTTGAGAGAAATTATGAATTTGGGGAAATAGTCCTAAATTTTAAAGTTGACCGTTTCATGACTTCACCCCCACAAAGAGGCCTTTGGAAGGTTTTAAGAAGTATTGGGATATGTCCAACCCAATATGCCAATTCTTAATTTATAACAACTTGTCACCATTGATTGAATATTTGACTAATTAATGAGGTCATTTAATCCTTCCAATACTCCCCTGAGATAGGCTCTAAATTTTACAGTAAAATGAAATAGGTCCCCATTTTACAGATGAGAAAACTGAAGCTAAGACAGGTTATGTTATTTGCCCAAGGCTACAGAGCAAGTAAGCCGAGGAGCCTAGATTTCAACCCAAAGAGACTGATTCCAGAATCCACACTCTTAACCACTGTGCCAGGCTGTTTCCTACTCTGCTGTTTGATAGAGAAACTGTGTGTTGGGTATGCAAGAATGAGGTGGGAGATGAAGGAGGACATACTAAGTGTTCAAAAATGTTGCTGGATGAAGCCAATCCAGCCACGGTCACTGCCAACTAGACAGTCAGATTTAGGGTAGCCACAAGCATGAACATGAACACACTGTAATAAGAACTGATTAATGAGGGTGTGACAAATCTAACATAAAAAGGGAAGCCCAAAAATCTCTAAGCTATGATCTCAACTATGGTAAAAGGCAGAGAAAGAAGAAAATATATCAAAATATTAAGTGATGCAACTACGGGTGATTCTTCTTCTCTGCTTCATGTTTTCTGATTTGGGCAGTCTTATTACAAGGAGTATTCATTATTTTCATAATTGGGAAAAACAGAGGCAAAAATCCAAAGAAACTTTCACTGTTTACCGACTTCTGATTGTGTCATTTGTTGCAATGAGCATGTAGTACTTTGGCAATTTCAAAAAGATTTTTTTTTTTTTATTAAATTCAGTTTTATTGAAATACATTCACACACCATACAATCATCTATGATATACAATCCACTGTCCACAGTATGATAACATAGTTATGCGTTCATCACCACAGTCTATCTCTGAACATTTTCCTTACATCAGAAAGAACCAGAACAAGAATAAAAAATAAAAGTGAAGAAAGAACACCCAAATCATCCCCCCATCCCACCCCACTTGTCCTTTAGTTTTTATCCCCATTCCTCCACTCATCCATACACTAGATGTATGGGTGTGATCCACAAGGTCTTCACAATCACACTGTCACCCCTTGTAATCTACATTATTATATAATTGTTTTCAGGAGTCCAGACTGCTGGGTTGGAGTTTGGTAGTTTCAGGTATTTACTTCTAGCTATTCCAATACATTAAAGCCTAAGAGGTGTTATCTATATAGTGCATAAGAATGTCCACCAGAGTGACCTCTCGACTCCATTTGGAATCTCTCAGCCACTGAAACTATTTCGTCTCATTTTGCATTCCCCTTTTGGTCAAGAAGATACTCTCAGTCCCACGATGCCGGGTCCACACTCATCCCCGGGAGTCATACTCTGCGTTGCCAGGGAGATCCACAATCCTGGGAGTCGGGTCCCACGTAGGGGGGAGGGCAGCGAGTCCACCTGTCGAGATGGCTCAGTTAGAGAGAGAGAGGGCCACATCTGAGCAACAAAGAGGCACTCAGGGGGAGACTCTCAGGCACCATTACATACAACTTTAGACTTTCCTTTGTGGTAATGAGCTTCATAAGGGCAAGTACCATGCTTGAGGGCTCAGCACATCAAACCGCCAGTCCCAGTGTCTGTGACAACATACGCTAGGGGATCAGCATCTTAAAGTTTAGAGACAGGTCTTACAATTCAGGGATAGAGTTAACTGCTGTAAGAGCTTACAATCTAGGGACTATTACAATTATTGTGTCCACGTTAGGCTATGTTCTAAGATTCAATTCAGAGTTTACACATTGTAGTTAGTCCATATTAGTGAGGCATCATCCCTCTCACCATGTTTTCTCCAACACTTTTACTCCTATATATATATTTTCCTACAATTTTATAGAGTTATATTCACATACCATACATTTATCCACAGTGTACAATCAGTTGTTCATGGTATCATCATAAAGTTGTACATTTATCACCACAATCAGCATTTGAACATACTGACTACTACAAGAAAAATTGTTTTGTTTTTTTTTTTTTTTAAAGATTTTTAAAATTAAAAAAACCTAGGATTTTAGAAAAGGAAGTAAACTACATGCAAATACCAAAATGGATGTGATGTAAGAAATTAAGACCTGACTTGTTGGGAAGAACTCTAGATATGCATCAAAAGCCTTGGGTTCATACTGATACACATATTAACATGGATGAATCTCAAAAACATAATGTTGAACTGGAGAAGCCAGACACTAAAGACTGTATACTGTATGATTCAAATACAGGAAAAATTAATGTGTGGGGTCAGAAATCAGAACAGTGAGTGGTTGCCTATGAGAGGGTGGGGACTGACTGGAAGGGGGCACGAGGAAACTTTGGAGGGTTATAGAAATGTACTAGCTCTTTTTTATTAGGGTGTTGGTTACACAGGAGTTTACATTTGTCAAAACTCAGCTAATTATACATGTATTTCACTGTATGTAAATTTTACTTTTAAAAAATCTTCATAAAAAAAGACAAACGGCAATCAAAAGAAAGCTGGGATAGCTATACTAACATTGGACAAAATAGACTTTAAATGCAAAAATGTCATAAGAGACAAAGAAAGACACTATTAATAAAAGGGATAATTTACCAAGAAGAAATAACAATTATAAATGTTTATACACCCAATCAAAGAGCTCCAAAATACATGAGACAAACACTGGCTAAACTGAAGGAAGCAACAAACACTCATGTTCTTTCTTTTACTGATAGAACAACTAGACAGAGGACTAATGAGGAAATTGAGAACCTAAACAATATGATAAATGAAATTAGACATAACAGACATATATAGAGCGTTACATCCCAAAGTACCAGGATATACATTATTCTCTAGTGCCCATGGAATGTTTTCCAGGATAGATCATATGCTGGGGCACAAAACAAGTCTTAATAAATTTAAAAGACTGAAATTATTCAAAGCACATTCTCTGACCACAATGGAATGCAACTAGAAATCAACAACCACCAAAGAACCAGATCTTTCACAAATATATGGAGGTTAAACAACACACTCCTAAACAAAGAAAAAAATTGCAAGAGAAATTGGTAATGTCTAGAGATGAATGAAAATGAGAACCAATGGGATAAAGCGAAGGCAATGCTGAGAGGGAAATTCGTAGTTCTAAATGCATATACCAAAAAGCTAGCAAGAGCTAAAACTGAAGACCTAACTAAACAACTGAAGAGGCTAGAGAATGATCAGCAAACTAATGCTAAAGCAAGCAGACGAAAAGAAATAACAAAGATTAAAGCAGAAATAAATGAGATGAAGAACAAAAAAAAAAAAAAAACAATAGAGAAAATAAATAAAACCAAAAGTTGGATCTTTGAGAAGATCAAGAAGATTGACAGACCCTTAGCTAGGCTGACAAAGTCAAAAAGAAAAGACCCAAATAAACAGAATCAGAAATGAGGAGGGGATGACTACTACAGATCCTGAAGAAATAAAAAAAAATCATAAGAGGATATTATGAACAACTGTATGCCAAAAAGCCAGACAATTTAGAGGAAATGGACAATTTCCTGGAAACAGATGAACAGTCTAGACTGACCCAAGAAGAAATAGAAGACCTCAACAAACCAATCACAGGCAAAGAGATCCAATCTCAGTCATCAAAAATCTACCTACAAATAAAAGTCCAGGGCCAGATGGCTTCACAGGGGAATTTTACCAAACTTATCAAAAAGAACTGACAACATTACAGCTTAAACTCTTGCAAAAAATTGAAGAAAAGGAACACTACCTAACTCATTTTATGAAGCTAATATCACTCTGATACCAAAACCAGATAAAGACATGACAAAAAGGAAAACTATAAGCCAATCTCCCTAATGAATATAGATGCAAAAATCCTAAAGAAAATACTTGCAAATCGAATCCAACGGCACATTAAAACACCAAGACCAAGTGGGGTTCATTACTGGCATGCAAGGGTGGTTCAACATAAGAAAATCAATTAATGTAATTCAACACATTAACAAATCAAAAGGGAAAAATCAAATGATCATCTTGATAGATGCTGAAAAAGCATCCGACAAAATTCAACATCCCTTTTTCATAAAAACACTTCAAAAGGTAGGAATTGAAGGAACTTTCCTCAATATGATAAAGAACATATATGAAAAACCCACAGCCAGCATTGTACTCAAAGGTGAGAAGCTGAAAGCTTTACCCCTAAGATTGGGAACAAGACAAGGATGCCCACTGTCACCTCTATTATTCAACATTGTGCTAGAAGTTCTAGCCAGAGCAATTCACCAAGACAAAGATATAAAAGGTATCCAAATTGGAAAGGAAGAAGTAAAACGGTCATTACTTGCAGATGATATGATCTTACATTTGAAAAATCCTGAGAATTCAACCACAAAGCTACTTGAGCTAATAAACAAATTCAGCAGAGTGGTGGGCTCATGGATAGGAAGACTAAACATTGTTAAGATGTCAATTCTACCCAAACTGATCTACAGATTCAATGCAATCCCAATCAAAATTCCAACAACCTACTTTGCAGACTTGGAGAAGCTAGTTATCAAATTTATTTGGAAGGGAAAGGAGCCTCAAATTGCCAAAAACATACTAAAAAAAAAAAAGAACGAAATGAGAGGACTTACACTTCCTGACTTTGAAGCCTATTATAAAGCTACAGTGGTCAAAACAGCATGGCATTTGAATGCATAACTATATGATGGTACTGTGAACAGCTGACTGTATACCACAGATGATTGTATAATATGTGAATATACCTCAATAAAACTGAATTTAAGAAAACAGTATGGTATTGGCATAAAGCTACACATATTGATCAATGGAATCAAATTGAGAGTTCAGAAATAGACCCCAAGATATACGGTCGACTAATTTTTTATATGGCCCCCAAATCCACTGAACTGGGACAGAACAGTCTCTTCAACAAATGGGGCTGGGAGAACTGGATAGCCATAACAAAAAAAATGAACAGAGGACCCCTACCTCACATCCTATAAAAAATTAACTCAAAGTGGATCAAAGAACTCAATATAAGAGACACTACCATAAAACTCCTAGAAGATAACATAGGGAAACATCTTCAAGACCCAGTATTAGGAGGTCACTTCTTAGACCTTACACCCAAAGCATAAGCAACAAAAGAAAAAAATAGATAAATGGGAACGCCTCAAAATCAAAAACTTCTGTACCTCAAAGGAATTTGTCAAAAAGGAAAAGAGGCAGCCAACCCAATGGGAGAAAATATTTGGAAACCATGTATCTTATAAGAGATTGAGATCTTGCACATACAAAGAAATCCTACAAACTCAATGAAAATAGCACAAACAGCCCAACTATAAAATGGGCAAAAGATATGAAAAGACATTTTTCTGAAGAGGAAATACAAATGGCTAAACAACACATGAAAAAATGTTCATCTTCACTAGCTATTAGGGAGGTACAAATGAAGACCACAATGATATATCATCTCACACCAATAAGAATGGTTGCCATCAAACAAACAAGAAACTACAAATGCTGGAGAGGATGTGGAGAAATTGGAACTCTTATTCATTGCTAGTGGGACTGTATAAATGGTACAGCTACTCTGGAAGACAGTTTGGTGGCTTCTCAGAAAACTAAATATTGAATTACCCTATGATCTGGCAACTCCACTTCTTGATATATATACCCAGAAGATGTGAAAGCAGCGACATGAACAGACATTTGTATGCCAATATTCATAGCAGCATTGTTCACAACTGCCAAGAGATGAAAACAATCCAAGTGTCCTTCAACAGACGAGTGGATAAACAAAACGTGATATATACATAATGATGGGATACTATGCAGCAATAAGAAGAAACAAGGTTTCTGGATGAACCTTGAAGATATAATTCCAAGTGAAGTAAGTCAGACACAAAAGGAGAGATACTGTATGTTACCACTTCGGTGAACTATCTGCACAATGTAAAATCAACGTCTTAATATATAGAACACTGGGGACCTAGTGATAGACAATAGCTAGGGAGGGGGAATGATAATCTAATATGTTCAGATATATTAATGATGGTGAATTAATGATGGTAATGGATAGGGGTGATGATTGTTTGTTAGTGGGATTATAAGTATCAGAGCTGTACTGAAGGCAAATAGGATTGAAAGGGGTTGTTTAAAGGCATGTTTCCCACAGATCGGCACCATAAATATAGACAGGTGCTTACATAATGTACTTCTAAGGTATGACACTAGCACAGAGAGTTGACAAGAGAAGGGTACATGGGAAAAATCTACATATTGCATACTAGGGACTATAATTATCAGGAATACCATACTAGTATTACACAAATACTAGGGACAAATAAGAGCTGACAAGAGCTACAAGATGTTCTGGATCATAAGAACTGTTTAAAATGGGGAGTGATGAGGATTGTACAACTAAGTGATGATAATGTGAGATATGGATGGATTATGACAGACGTAACACATGCTATGTGAACTTAGGAAACCCCGACTTTATAGGTCAAGCCCTTGATATTAAGGCTTGCTCAGGGGAAACTTACGGTTGTAAAGGGGAGGGTAAGTCCACCTATAATTATGCCTAGGAGTCACCTCCAGAGAACTTGTTTTGTTGCTCAAATGTAGACTTTCTCTCTCTCAGCCTAACTCTGCAAGTAAATTCATCACTCTCCCCCCAATGCGGGACAGGACACCCAAGAAGAATGAGCCTTCCTGGAGACGTGGGAAAAGGATTCTGGGAATGAGCCTGACCCTGGCATCGAGGGATTGAGAATGCCTTTTGACCAAAATGGGGGAAAGAAAGGCAACAAAGTAAGGTTTTAGCAGCTAAGAGAATTCAAATAGAGTCAAGAGGCTGTTCTGGAGGTTATTCCTATGCAAGCTTCACCTAGATATGCCAAATGACCACAATATGATAAGCCCAAGTCAACAGTAATCTCGAAAACCTTAAAGAATACCCAGATCCCTGAGACTCTATTACAGTTTCACTCACTAAGTTTATTCTTCAGACTTAAATCCTTCAGAGTGCTCCTATGCCAGCTAAGTCCCAAAACCCAGAGGCAACAGCCTCGTCAAGAACATCAACTAGATGTGACCCCTTTGCTTATAAAGTTGATACCACTTTTCAACATAACAGGTTAGAGTGGTCACTGCCTAGACATCCCTGAAGACTGGAAAAGTGATTAAACTAGAGGAAGGGATAGCAACAGACGAGATGGAATTTAACAAAGGATTATGAATACTGAATCTTTATATAACTTTCTTTTTCTTAGTTGCTAGGCTATTAGAATAGCAAGAAGGAAAGAACTGAAATGGAACTGTAACACAGCATCCTTTGAAATTTGTTCTATAGCTATTTGTCAAATTGTAATTTGAAAGCTATACCTTTTTGTATATATGTCATATTTCACAATAAGGAAATAACTTAAACTATGGTACTATAACTCCTAACAACTTTGGAAATTTCCTATATATCTACTTGTTAAATCATACTTTGAAAGATATTAACTTTTGTATATATTTTATGTTTTATAATAAGGAATTAACTGAAACTGTGGAACTGTAACCTATAATATTGTTTGAAATTTGCTCTCTAACTACTTGTTAAACTGCACTTGTAAAGTTATCACCTCTATGTATACATGTTATATTCTACAATAAAAAATATGATTAAAAAAAAAGGAGAGAGACAGGCTTCAAATCTCAAATCTGCCATTTATAAGTTGAATGACTTTGAGGAAGTTACTTAACCTCTCTGAACCTGTTTGTCCATAAAATGTATCTACTAACAAAAATGTAATTTATGTCAAGTGCTGAGGACTGAATGTAATGATAAATATCAAAATGAGAGCACTATACTTTGCAAATAATTGCCCAATGAATGCTGAAGGAGCTTTAAAAAGTAAAAAGGGAACAACCAAAAGAATCAAATATCTAGGAATTAATTTAACCATGGATGTAAAGGACCTATATACAGAAAACTCCAAAACACTGCTAAAAGAAATCAAAGAAGACCTAAATAAATGAAAGGACATTTCATGTTCATGGATTAGAAGACTAAATATAGTTAAGATGTCAATTCTACCCAAACTGATTTACAGATTCAACACAATCCCAATCAAAATGCCAATGGCCTACTTTGAAGAAATGGAAAAGCCAATCATCAAATTTATTTGGAAGGGCTAGGGGCCCTGAACAGCCAAAAACATCTTGAAAAAGAACAAAGTTGAAGGACTCACACTGCCTGACTTTAAAGCATACTACAAAGCAACAGTGGTCAAAACAGCATGTTACTGGCATAGGCACAGACATATTGATCAATGGAACCTAACTGAGAGCTCAGAAATAGACCTGTGCATTTATGGTCAACTGATTTTCAACAAGGCAGCCAAGTCCACTCAACTGGGACAGAATAGTCTCTTCAACAATAGTGGGGGGAAATCCATATCCAAAAGAATGAAAGAGGACCCCTATCTCATACCTTATACAAAAATTAACTCAAAATGGATCAAAGACCTAACTATAAGAGACAGGACCATAAAACTCCTAGAAGAAAATGCAGGGAAGCATCTTGAAGATCTTGTGGTAGGTGGAGGTTTCTTAGACTTGACACCCAAAGCACAAACAATGAAAGAAAAAATGGATAAACGGGACCTCCTCAAAAGTGAATCCTTTTGTGCATCAAAGGACTTTGTCAAGAGTACTGAAAAGGCAGCCTACTCAATGGGAGAAAATATTTGGAAACAACATATCCCATAAGGGTTTACTATCCATGATATATAAAGAAATCCAGCAACTCAACAATAGAAAGACAAACAACCCAATTATTAAAAATGGGCAAAAAACTTGAATAGACATTTTTCCAAAGAGGAAATACAAATGGCTAAAAAGCACATGAAAAGATGGTTAATATCACTAGCTATCAGGGAAATGCAAATCAAAACCATAATGAGATATCATTTCACACCTACTAGAATGGCCACTTTTAAACAAACAGAAAACTGCAAGTGTTGGAGAGGATGTGGAGAAAGAGGAACACTTAGTTACCATTGGTGGGAATGTAAAATGGTACAGCTACTATGGAAGACAGTTTGGGTGGGGAGGGAGTTCGATCAGGAAGCTAAATTTAGAACTGCCATATGACCTGCAATCACACAACTAGGTATATACTCAGAAGAGCTGAAAGCACAGACGCGAACAGACCTTTGCACACCAATGTTCACAGCGACATTATTCACAATTGCCAAAAGATGGAAACAACCCAAGTGTCCATCAACTGATGAATGGATAAACAAAATGCAGCATACACATATGATGAAATATTACTCATCAGTAAGAAGGAACGAAGTCCTGAAGCATGTGACATGGATGAACCTTGAGGACATTATGATGAGCGAAATAAGTTAGACACAAAAGGACAAATATTGTATCTCTCTAAAATGAACTAATCATAATAAGTAAACTCACAGAGTTAAAATCTAGAATATAGGTTACCAGGAGATAGAATGCAGGTAGAGAATGGGGAGCAGACACTTAACATATGCAGAATTTTAAACTAGGTTGAATTTAAATGTGTAGAAATGGACAGAGGTGATGGTAACATATTATGGTAAGTGCAATTAAAAGCACTGAATTATGTGTGCGATTGTGGTTGAAAGGGGAGGTTTAGAGTCATGTATGTCACTAGAAGAAAAGCTAGAGGATAAAACATGGAACTATGTAACACAATGAACCCTGTGGTAGACGATGACTGTGATTAATCGTACAAACATAAAACTGTTTTTCATTAACTAGAACAAATGTACATCACTATTACAAGGAGTTAACATATTGGTATATGGGAAAAATACACCTATTGCAAACTACAGATTATAGTTAACAGTAACAGTTTAATATTCTTTCTTCAACAGTATAACAAATGTACCACACCTGAGCTAAGGGTCAGTCAGAGGGGGGATAAGAGTTATGGGATGTTTTGGGCTTTTTGTGTTTTTGGAGTAATGAAAACATACTAAAATTGATTATGGTGATGAATGCACAACAATGTGATTGATGATACTGTGAACCACTGACTGTTAACTTTGGATGGATGGTATGGTGTGTGAATGTATCTCAATAAAACTGCTTAAAAAAAGTAAAGAGGAAGGCGGGATTGGTCTTATACTTCTCACAATTCCATGGATGCCTTGGTATCAGGAATCCTATTTTAAAGACTATCAATATTGTGGCCCTCTCTCTCTAGCTAAGCAAACTTGGCAGGTGAAATCACTGCCCTCACCCCTACATGGGATCTGACAGCCAGGGGAGTGAATCTTCCTGCCAACGTGGAATATGACTCCTGGGGAGGAATCTAAACCTGGCATCGTGGGATGGAGAACACCTTCTTGACCAATAGGGGGATGTGAAAGGAAATGAAATAAGCTTCAGTGGCAGAGAGATTCCAAAAGGAGCCGAGAGGTCACTCTGGTGGGCACTCTTATGCACATTATAGACAACCCTTTTTAGGTTCTAATGAGTTGGAATAGCTAGCAGTAAATACCTGAAACTATCAAACCACAATCCAGAACCCATGAATCTTGAAGACGACTGTATAAAAATGTAGCTTTAAAAAAAAAAAAAAAAAAAATGTAGCTTTTGAGGGGTGACAATGTGACTGGGAAAGCCATATGGACCACACTCCCCTTTGTCCAGTGTACAAATGGATGAGTAGAAAAACAGGGGCAAAAAAAAAACAAAAAACCACCCAGTGTTCTTTTTTACTTTAACTGTTCTTTTTCACTTTAATTTTTATTCTTATTATTTTTGTGTGTGTAGAAAAGAAAATGTTCAAAAATTAATTTTGGTGATGAACACAACCATATAATAGCACTGAGAACAACTGAATGTATACTTTGTATGACTGCATGGCATGTGAATATATCTCAAGAAAAATGAATTGAAAAAAAATAAAAGACTATCAACATTCTACAGAGGGAAATTTACTTACAGTTCCAAATTGTGAATGGAAAGGAACATTAATGGGCATGACCCAAGAATTTCGACACCTCCTTCTACACAGTTAAATTCTCACGACCCTAATTTGAGAGAAAGCTTAAACAGTACTTGCTAGAACAATCGAAAACGAATGGGGAGGAATATAGGGGGAAAATTTCAATCTCAAACACTAGAGACGAGAATTACTCTTGTTACTTTACTATGTCAATTATACCATTAAATTTCACCATGAATCAATATATCATATATGCGTGTGTGTATGTATAAGAACGCATGTATATGCATACACATATATTCACTCAACCTGGAACTAAGCTGGATATTTTAACCACTGTTCCTTCCCCAAAAGGCTACTATATTCTAAAACAAAAACAAAACAAGAAACTCTAAGAGAGTATGTCTCAGACTTTTCCATATTTTACCAGAAAAGAAAAATGGAATTTGAAAAGAAACAGCAGTGGCAAAGTTTTAGAGACTCTCACATCAATCTTAAACTGTTTATTACTTTATTAGTCTGTAGAAATCATGACAAAAAACATTTTTCTGAGATACCGCTACATTTGAGCCTCATTTCCTCTGCAAGTGTTCAACAATTCTTGTTTCTATTCTTCTCTTTTCTAATTCAATTCTGTTTGGTTTCTAAGTTAAGAAGTGTGTTTCATTTGCATAAATGGTAACAATTCTGAGATACTATTCATAACTATACATCTGAATTCTCTGGAGTACCATTCACAACTTCAAATGGAACATGGAAAAAAAAAAACATTCATTCAACTTCACTTTAATGGTGACTAAGACATGAATGACTATAATGTTATGCTGCAGAGGGTTGATCAAAGGACAGCAAAAGTCCCCAAATGTTACTACTGACTTGTCATTTATTAATGCCAAAGGAACCTAAGGACCACTGCCTTGATCAACCTACCTATCTCAAAAATACTGAGTTTATAAAGAATGCCATTAGTTAAACTGTTTTTTAGAGTTATAAAATACCTATGCACATGCAGGAAAATCAAAAGATATGATATATCTTAATTTATGATGCTCAAAATAGCAAGGAAGAATACTGACACATTCTGGTAAGTTCACTATAAAAGCAATAGTGGCTTCTCTTTAGGTGTTAATTGTTTGGCTATGAGTTTTCTGAGTAAGTCTTTATGCAAGGTAGTAATATTCCAGCAGTTTTTATCTAATCTTAATTAGTGATAGAAATTGAATTTACATAGATCTGCATAAATAATTCAGCTACCTATACTTCTCTAATATATTAAATCGAGGTAAAATAAAATTTGAACAGAATAAAAATAATGGGGCTATTTTGAAGTCGTCACCTCCTAATTTCCCTTATTTTCCTTTCCTATCCAAAAGTCAAACACTGGAGACTGTACAGCCAGGAAGAAGGAAGAAAAGGAGAGAACTCACTGAGGGCATCTATACTCACTTCTCTCTACTACCCCACCATTCCTACCCTTGATACAGTGATTTTTAACAGGGGGTAATTTTGCCCCCCAGGAGACATCTGATATTGTCTGGAGACATTTTTGTTTGTCACAACCGAGGGGAAGGGGTGCTACTGGCATCTAGTGGGTAGAGACTGGGATGCTGCTAGATGTCTTACAATTCAAAGGACGGCCCCCCAAAACACAGAATTATCCAGCCCCAAATGTCAACAGTACCAAGGTTTAGAAATCTTACCCAAAGGCCCAAGGAAAACCTCTTTCTCAGAAGACACTCAATGAATGTCTGCTGGTCTGAACTGAAAAGGAAAGACCATAAACTGGAAAAAAGTGTCGCTCACAAGAATGAAGCAGAATACAGAGGCCATGATTTAAGCATCATTAGCATCTTTTAAGCCTTTACTGTGTACTGGGCACTGATCATGCAAAAATGAAAGTATAGTCCTGCCCTTAAGGAGCTCATAGTCAGGTAAAGGAGCTTTATAGATTTGTCTAATATCAGCTTTGACAAACTAATAAATGCATTAACAAAGGAGAAAACATACAGGAGAGTCACTCAACTTTTCCCAGGGAAAGCGTCACAGAATAGATGACATCTTGGCCCAGTACTCAAGGATGAACAGGAAGCATCTTATTTCACAGGCTCTTCCCAAACAAAGAGCTATTCATTTCTTCAGTAAACAAAAAGCTACAGAGCACCAATTATGTTCTATATGCTGTGCTAAGTGTGGGGAGATCCAGTTAAATTACAACTTTCCATTTCTTTCCTTGGCATGGATGATGTGCAATGGCCCACCTCCCCCACCCAATCTCCAAGAATCCTTGAATTTCTACCTATTCCCAATTTAACAAATGCTACCCTAATTAATCTTAGGAAGGCCACCACTCGAGGAGAAAACAAAACTTCCAAGTGCCTTTTGACACAGACTGCATCCAATCCTGCCTGAGACTGGTGATGTCGACAAGAGTGGCCAGCAATGAACTAAACTGACCATGGGTCCAGATGTGCCAACCATTAGATGTGTGTTGTTATCCTGGAAAGCTATTTTACTTTATGAAAACTCTGGTCCTCTCCCACCCAACCCAACCCATGTCCAAGACCAATAGCGAATTAAACAACAAATATTTACCAAACACCTACAATGTGCTTATGTCAATGGTTCTCAACCCTGACTGTGTATTGCTGACATCAGAGATCCCAGGCCAGATATGCGTATTTTTTTAAAGCTCCATAAGTAATTCTGATGCAAAACAAGCACCATGTTCTGGCCTTTGAGCACTAGAGAACACAAAAGAAGTATAAGACACGTTCTAGTCCTCAAGAGCTTACCCAGTCACACCAGGGTAAATTGGAATAGGATTCTAGTTCACTAATTTTAATACTCTTGCAATATTATAGGGCTTACGAAGTGGAAGAGAAGAAACTGAGGCAATCTGGATAAGAATTATTCCTATTCCCTAGCCCAATCACAGATCAACTCCACCAGTAACTCCTGATACACTGTTCCACATTCCTTCTACCTCCCAGACAGTGAAGGCACCACTCTCCAGGAACTATGGAGTCACTCCAAGTGGGAAGATGAATTTTAAGGCCCTCAAATCAGGTGGCTGTAAGGTGTCGTGAAGGTCAGAATCCCTCAAGTCCATGCTGTCATGGGGCTTCCTCTAAAAAGAAGAAATAATTCTTCATCCTCCAATAATACCAGTCTACCTCACTCTACAGTAGAGGTATCTGAGAAAAGCAGAGAGTAGCCTGAGTTTTCATAACTCTGGTCCTAGAGGCCCTGTGCCATTTAAAGAAAACATGTAAGTTCATATGGCTGATAAACTCAAGTTTCTCATGTTACTCATATGCTTAAACTAAAAGGACTCTAAATTAAATATATTTTAATAAATTTCTTACCAAGCTACGTAAATTGTGGAGGCTTCATAAATTAAAAATAAACAAAATATTGACCCAAATCCCATCCTGCAATGATGACCTCACACTAAAGACCATCCTGAAAGGAAAATCAGCTTTAAAATTCTGTAAACATGAATCTACAGATCTTCAACCAAGTCTTCCTATAATTACATGGAAGATACAATTCTCTTAACTGCTTTATAAAAAATGATGAGCACAAGACCATACATATTACTTTTCAAAAAAGGGGGACAGTGTCTTCTAACATCTAAAACAGGGACCAATGAGGGTTTTAAAAAGTAAATTTAGTTAGTAAAGGAAATTTGCACATTGGGGATATTCTGATTACAGCAACAGAATTAAATGACAGAAACAAAAAAGTATCTTCTATGTAATACTGTTTTCAGGATCCATGATTTTGCAATTAGATTGGTTATACAATATTTTTCCTTGTAAATTTTTCTTGTCATCATATACATTTTACCTATAAAGGTCCATAATCCCTTAACTTTAATTCCAAAATCCAAAAGACCGTGAAAAACAAGTTTTTCATTATTCATTTGGTGGCAAAACCTGATGTAAAATGTCATGAGGCTATTTATAGTACATATTTGTTTCAGTTAGTGCAAATATTCAGACATTATACTACAGAAATAATAATGTGTTTGATTATGAGGTGCTGCCCCAGAATTCTCTGGGAATGTTACATAATATGCAATACATGTACCATATATCTTTTCTAGAATTAAAAAACACATGTGGCACCAATAATTTGGGGGGGGGGGGGGTGTTCCAGGAATTTTGAATATGGTAACATGATATACTAATTGTGACTAAATCTTCTTAAACAGAAATATAACTAATACTGAGAATGAACGCAGATCTTCATACGCAATAAATTCAACGCCTTAGCTATTGCACACACACACAATCCTGGAAAAGAAAGCATTAAAAGGACTTTTAACAAATGTCAAAAACCAAACACATCATTATGTTGTTTTACAAGTGATGGTGACATTTACATCATATAATATCTAGATCAATTCCTCTTAGGTTGAAATCTACTGATTAAATCACAATAAAAATACAGCCAAAGACTGAACTGGTAATTATATTGAGAAAAAGAATCATCTACTAATAAATAACTTCCTCATTAAAATGTTCTGATTTTTATAAAAAATATCTCGGAAAGTTTAAGATTTAAAATTATTTCATTCTAGAATACAATATCTGAACATTGAACAAATTACAATTGACTTTTTCTGTGAAAGCAGAGCCTCTGACAGAAGCAGCTCTTAAAGACATTTGAAGGGGAAGAGGCGTTTCACAGTTCTTTCCTTCCTTTAGTTGCTGCTTTTCTGGTTTCAGAATTTCAAACAAAGAAATACATATTGGCTCCAGTGCTAAGAAACGCCCTTTTTCTCAGCCAACTTCCTCTTCCAATTTTCTTCCTCACCAATGACATACGGGAACAATACCCATGGTCAATCCCACCATTCTGAATAACCAAACTCTATGAGGCTTGGAAAAATGAAGGGCTGCAATTTACAGTACTGAATTACTCCCCAATCCAGGTCCACAATCTTTGCTCATCTAGAAGTCAGGTAACACAAAGGAACGTTATGCTCAATCAGAGGCAGGCTGTTGAATCTTTCACCCCTTGAATCTGAAGAAATCTAAACTAACAAACAGGAAAATTCTCTCATCCCAAGAAAATGTGGGCTTCTTAGGCAGAAGAGGAAGTTACTGGCTGGCACAACCCCTATTCAAGAGTTAAGTCTGTACACCAAGAGCTGGTGAACTTTCTTCTACAGGCCACCGGACCAGGATTCAAGGTGAGCCCTCTGAGTTCTGACACACTTCAAAGTGACTTTTACAACTTAAAAATGGTCCTTTCCGCTCACAACTGAACAAAAGGGATGAACCTTTAATTAACCATTCAGGGATCACCACCCAGCCAGTCAAAAGTCAAATCCAGCCAGAAGTCAAATCAACTGCCTGGGCCAGACCCCTCTCCCTATTTGTGAGAAAGCAAACTTTCCCACAACTATATTTTAAATGGACAGTCACCTCCCCTTGCCCGGTGATTCTCAGAGGAAACACCTTAAGGTTGGTAAGCTCTGCATCTTACTGTGTGAACTTGGCAAGTTATCTAACTTCCCTGAAATTTCCTTTCCCCATGTGTAAATTCTCAAGGGTTGCTGTAAAAATTAAATAAGAACATATGCCTAACCAAAGAGCTGGCACAAAGTAGGGGCACCATAATGTTTCTCTCCCTCCTCCTCGTAACTTCTGGGCCAAAACTCGAATCACAGCTCCAAGAGGCTCCAAGAACCTCTTCTTCTCTGACTCTATAGACAACTGTACAAAACTTCCCCATCTCAAAGGCTGTAAGACTTCTGGAGGACCAATACAATCTGACCCCACTCCATCATGGTGTCTGTGGCATCCAGAGCCTTCCTGGGGGCACCTCTTTAGCCCATTCTCCTTCTCTTCACTCTGCAGTCCATCCTGTACCTACACACACCTACACACACACACACCTTAGTGTCCTCTCAGCCACTCAGCAACCTAGCAGGCCAGGGGCTTCAGAGAGTACCGCAACATCTCTTAGTTTTGAGATGGAAACTGAGGCTTGGCCTGGAGAACTTGCTCAGTATCTCAGACAACATCCGTATCTATCTATCAACCTCAAAATGGAGAAACAGGGGCTCAGAGAGGGAAGTGACTTGTCCAAGGTCACACAGAGTTGGTGGCAGGGCCAAATAAGGCATTTTTGCAGCCTTATAGACCCAGGGCCCCTCCAAGTTTCCTAGGGGAATTCCGAGCCCCTGCCCCCTGGAAGTGAGGAATGTGCAGTAAGAAGTCACCCTGTGCAGATGGTTCTTCCGGCCTCTTCCCGGCCGCAGGAAGAGGCTCTGCACCCACTTCCCCGGGACCCTGCACGGCTCGGGAGCGGAGGATGGGCCCGGCGCCTTACGGCGGAACGGCGGGGCCCGCCCGAAGGGACTTGTTGCTCACCTGGCCTCGCGCGGGCGCCCTCAGCGACACAAGGGCCAGCTGGCCACCCCGCCTCCGCACGGGAGTCTACTCCCGCGGGCCGTACCGCAGCCTGCCACACAGCCGGACCCCCTCAGCGCGCTACGCCCCCAGTCGCGCTCGCCCGGCCCGCGTCCGCCATTACGCGATTCCCCGCCCAGGGACGCAGCCACACCCCGCCGACGGCCCTGATTGGTTCTCTGCCCCGCCCGCCCGGGGCTTCGGAACATTCCATTGGCCTGAATGGAATGTCAGTTAAATAACTACGCAAAAGACGCACTCAAGGATAGAGTCCCGGGAACTCCACCCGAGAGACTTCCGCAAACGGAGTAAACAGCAGGGGGCAAACCAAGTGAAGTGGGAATGAAGTTTAAAGTAAATCAACTCCTAAATTCAGAGTAGGAATATTCCCCCTAAGAAAGTATAAAAACTCGTACAAAGTGTATTAAAATTCGAGTTCTTCTTGGTAGAGCTCAAAGAACCAGTATTTTTGATGGAAGAAAGGGACCAAGTTCGTGAACTTTCCATGGACACCCCCTCCAAGTTGCAGATAGTTTTGTCCCTTCCCTCCGGGTCTCAGACCTGACCGAAAGTAGGGTGGAGACGAGTGTGAGTCACAGGTTCCAACCCGCCCTTAAAGGGTGGACACTGGGAGAGGCACGGGGTCCGGGGACTGTGATCTGGTTCTGAGAGCCCCTTTGTATTGGGTGAAGTTAGCTGAACCCTGGTTCAGTCGCCACTTCCCTCTGAGACTTCGGACAATCCCAGAACCTCAGGTCTCAGTTTGTACTGCAAAATAGGAACTGTCACGCCTGCCTCACGACCTGGGTTGGTTACTGAGGATTCATGCATAAGTGGGTGTATGTGCATCTTATTGATTATAAAAGGCTGCAGCTGGATAATGAAGTGACAAATCACAAATTAGCAAAAATATCTAGCTTCTGAGCAACCCTGTATAAAGCAGGTATTGTCCTTTTTGCGGAAGAGAAAACCTAGCCTTGGTGATATTTTTGACTTGCCAAGGGTCACCCAGGGAATTTGAAACAGCCCTGAGACTCAAACCTTGTCCTTAGGCTTCCATTCCTGTTTCTCCTAGGCTCCGTGTCACCTGAAAAAGATTTCTCTCCCCCATTCCCTGGCCTTCCAGGGAGGGTCTTGGGGGCAGGAGGGCAGGATTGCCCCCACCTCTCTGGTCACCATGGATTTGGACCCTAGCTATTGTCAATCACCAAGATTTGTGGGAAAAAATTGACCCTTGGGATGTGCCCAAGCACCTAGAGGTGAGTAAGAGATGACAGGCTGGTCAGCAGCCCAGGCAGAATGAATCCCAAGTGACGCAGAAACTCCGAGAGGGGCAGTGACGCCATGTGTGCTCTCAGCAAGGCAGCCTCCATGCCAGGACTTAAATCTAGGTCTCTCTGCTCTCACAACAGGGCTCTTTTCACCACAGGATTGTTTTTTCCAGAAAGACCATCTTGGATGTAATCCCTAGTCCTTTTCCCTTTCTAAAAAGGAAGTAGGCTAAGAAGGAAGTGGGAAAGGGTGCAGCCTAAATCTTTGGAAGGACGAAGCTGGCCAAGAGGGTGGAGTGTCGACAGAGTTCCATTCCGGTGCTGGCTGAGTCTGTGACCTCCAGGCTCAACTGGAACGTGTGGTCTGACAACCGATGACTATTTAAATCCTAACTGTGGCCTTTGGGTGCTAGGTGGCAGCAGGTGCTGTGCAGAAGGCTGACCTGAGATTGAATCCAAGCTCCACCGCTTTCTAGCCCTCTGAGCCTTATCTACTTCTTCTCTAAAATGGGGACAACAGAACACTTGTGAGGTTTAAATTAGTTTACTGTGGAATCAATCAGTCATGTGTGTAAAGTGCCCAGTAGCTATTTATTCATTCATGAATGCATTCATTCACTAAGAAATGATCAAGCACAAACAACACAGTGTAGCCCACCAGTGCTGCAGCCACAATGGTGAATAAAACAGATTTGGACCCTCATGGAGCTTAGAGTCTTGTGAGAAAGAAAGTCTTTAAACAAATGATCACACAAATCAAAATACAGTTAGAAACTGTATAAGGAACAAGAAGGCAAAGTACAATGTGCTTATGAAAGTGAATATCAAGAGAAAGGGGCAGCCCTGAGTGCCTCTTTGTTGCTCAGATGTGGTCCTCCCTCTAACTAAGCCACCTTGGCAGTTGATCTCACTGCCCTCCCCCCTACTTGAGAACTGACTCCCAGGGGTGTAAATCTCCCTGGCAATGTGGGATATGACTCCCGGGGATGAATCTGGACCCGATATCGTGGGATTGAGAACATCCTCTTGACCAAAAGGGGGATGCGAAATGAAATGAAATAAAGCTACAGTGGCTGAGAGATTTCAAATGGGGTCGAGCGGTCACTCTGGTGGGCATTCTTACGCACTATGTAGATAACCCTTTTTAGGTTTTAATGTATTGGAATAGCTAGAAGTAAATACCTGAAACTATCAAACTCAACCCAGTAGCCTTTACTCTTGAAGATGATTGTATAACAATGTAGATTACAAGGGGTGACAGTGTGATTGTGAAAACCTTGTGGATCACACTCCCTTTATCCAGTGTATGGATGGATGAGTAGAAAAATGGGGACAAAAACTAAATGAAAAATAGGGTGGGATGGTGGGGGGATGATTTGGGTGTTCTTTTTTATTTTTATTTTTTATTCTTATTCTGATTCTGTTATAAGGAAAAAGTTCAAAAATAGATTGGGATGAAGAATGCAGAACTATATGATGGTACTGCGAACATTTGATTGTACACCATGGATGATTGTATGGTATGTGAATATATCTCAATAAAACTGAATTTTAAAAAAAATGAGAGAATGGTGCAGGAGACTTCCCTCGGAGGTGATGTCTGGTGTGAGATGGATTAATGGGGGTTAACAAGGCAGGGGAGAGGTGGGGAGAAGTTGCAGGCCTAGATGTGGGAAGACATCTAGCCTAATGTGGTTGGCGGCATTGGGGGAGCGGGGCAGGGGGTAGAGGTCACAATACCTTGTGGGACACCTTCCTAAATATCAAAGTATGAGGGTGCTGTAACGGAGGGAAACTGGCTTTGAAAATTGGGCTGTTTTCCAAGGGTCTCTGTACTTCTCTTAGAGTCCCTGAAAGAAGAAGACAAGCGTTGAGGCAAATCCACCTGGAATTGAATCTCAGCTCTGCCACCTCCGAGTGAGTGGCCTTGAGCCATCACCACGCCTTTCTATGCGACAGCTGCTCTTCTGAGAAATGAAGATAATGATAGCGGGTCAAAAGGCAAGGATAGGAATTGAATGCAGAAATATGTATAAAGCATCCTGGCCCATGGAAGGCACTCCATAAACAGTGCTGGATCTTCCTGGCATAGAGGGAGGTGAGCCTGAGGTAGCAGATCCAGCAGATGCATTTGGGAGAGAGCTATCTTGGATGATTGTGCACTGGGTGTGTTGTCACCTGACCCTAATTGTCTTAAGAGACATTAGAGCCAGACAAGCCTGAGTTAAAATCCTGGATATACCACTTCCTAGCTGTGTGTCCTTGGATGGGTGACTTAGCCTCTCTGAACCTGTTTCCTTATCCACAAAATGGGGATCATAATTGTTTCTATGTCCCAAAATTGTGAGAATTAAATCTGATAATAAATGTGAAGCACCTATTAGGTCTAATAATGATTAATATTGTTAATATTAAGTTACTACCTGCCCTGGAAATTAAGATTCTGGGGCTTCTGTTTGAAGGTTGTCTGACAACAGGAGTCTTAGTTTCTCCTTTGAAGCAATGGAGATAGACAAGTTTTTTTTTTGCTTTGTTTTGTTTTGTTTTGTTTTTTTGGGGGGGTACATATCAATAGCAATTATGAGCACTAATATTTATTGAGCATTTACTATGGGCCAGGCATGTGCTAAGTGCTTTACATACTTTAATTCATTTAATCCTCACAGCTTTCCTGTAAATCATCCGCATTTTACAGATGAGGTTAAAAAAACAAAAAAAGGCACAGAGAGATTAAGTGACTTGCCTAAGGTTACCTAATCAGGAATAAGTACAGTTGGGATTCAAACCCAACATGAAACATGAGAGGACCTGCTGCTCTTGTACCCAAGGAGGTAGAGGTGAAATCATTCCCTGCCCCTAGCAAGTCCCCAGGTTCCCAAGGTCAAGCCCTGCTCCTTTCACACCAAGTCTAAAAAATAACCCCTGCCTGTTCCTCATTCTCTAAGGCTGCTGAGAGCAGAGACCAGAGCCTCTTCCTCTGCAAGGGACATTTAGAGTCACCAGAACTGGGTCTGAATCCCAACTTTGCTCTGTAATCTTGGTCAAGTCATGCTTGCCTCTCTGAGCCTCAGTTTCCTTATCTATGAAAAAAGGATGATCACAGCTCTGCCTACAGGGCTGGCATGAAGGGCAGAAGAAATTAGGCCTGCATAAAATATAAAGTGCAGTCCACACTAGAGTTCCTCTCATCGTTGCTATGGGGATGGCAATCCCTTCAGGGGAAAGCAACCTAGGCAGAATAGCAGGCGGTTTCAAGTCCCAGCTCTGCCTTTGGCGCCCAGTGTGACCTCAGGCAATTAATCTAACCTGGTTGAGCCTCAGTTTCCTCGTGTATAAAATGGAGTGAATAATACTGATCTCATAGAGTTGGAGAGAAAAGACATTGAGAGGATATGTAGAAAGCCAAGAGCCAGCACCTGGTTCAGAGCTGGCTGAGTGCAGCCTGCTGAGGGATTCCAGGGGGAGGAATGAAGCAGAGGGACCAGAAAAAAGCACCTCGACATCCCACCCTCACCCAAAGTGGAGAGCACTGTGCTTGGAGCCCAGAATTGTCTCCAGGCCCCACCACCCTCCCTCTGCATCCTCTTCTCCTGCTGGGACCATTACATGTCTCCCTCTCTCTCTCTCTCTCTCTCAAGTTCTTCTCTACTGAGCAATCCCAGGGGGCTCCGAACCTCAGTTCCAGTCAAGCTTGCAGGCTTTCCCCGCCTCCACATCCTTAATCCATAGCCTTTGCATTTGCCATTCCTTCCACCTGGATTGCTCTCTCCTCCCAAAGCGCCTTTGATGGGGAAGAGGGGGATGCTGGAGGGGAAAGATCCAGAATGATGCTCCCCCACCTCCTCATTCCCTTCCCCTGCAACCCCCACGCTGCATGCCTCACCTCCCCTCTCCCAGCGTGGGGGATGAGGCAGCGCAGGGAGGGGGAGGAAAGCCAGGAGGACTCTGTGAAGGGCCCTCTGTGGGGTTTTTCACCTGCTCAGAAGAGGCAGACGGAAATGAAAGCTCTGGAAAAACGCCTGCCGCTCTGCTGCTGCGGCCTCAGCTCAATGAAGCCTCCTGCTTCCCATCGAGCCATCTCCTCCTCCTCCCACAGGCAAATGCCTCAGTCAGAGAACAGGGTGGGCCACAGGGCCAGAGAGACCTGGGTTCAAATCCTATTGCTGCCACTTACCCAGTGAATGACCTTAGCAAGCTGCTTAACCTGCCTTCACCTCATTTCTTTGTCAAAGGGAACAACAAAATCCCTGCCAATCAGGCTACTGTGAGGACTAATCAGACACCAGATGAAAGTGCCTGGTATGACAGAGTGCCCAGGTGCATGTTCTTGGCACTTGGCATAGATTAGTTTATTTAATTCCTGATGAGGTAGATACTATTACTCTCCCCATTTTATAGATGAGGAAACCGAGGCCGAGAGAGATTATGCAACTTGCCCAAAGTCACATAGCCACTAAGAGGTAGAGCTTAATCTTTTCTTACCCACTACAGTCTGGTGCACTTAGTGACACAGTTGCCATGACTATTGCTATTATTTCTTATTAATTTTATTTACACACACTCCCTCTATATCCGCGAAACATACACTCCCCCTTCCCCCCACCCCAGCCCCTGGTAACCGCTAATGTACTTTTTGTCTCTGCGATTTGCTGTTTCTAGATTTCTCTTATAAGTACATCATAAAATGTTTGTCCCCGTGTGTCTGTCTTATTTCACAAGTATGATGTTTTCAAGATTCTTCCATGTCACAGTATATCTCAGAACTTCCTTCTTTCTTATGGGCAAATAATATTCCATTGTATGTGTACACCACATTTTGTTTATCCATTCATTGGTTGAAGGACACTTGGGTTGTTTCCACCTTTTAGCTATTGTGAATAACGCTGCTATGGACACTGCTATTCAACTATCTGTTTGAGACCTCCTTTCATTTTCTTTGGGTATATACCTAGAAGTAGAATTACCAGGTCATACAGTCATTCTATATTTAACTTTTTGAAGAACAGCCATATTGCTTTCACAGCAGCTGCACCATTTTACATTCCCACCAACAATGCGCTAGAGTTCCAGTTTCTCCGTATCCTTGCCAACACTTGTTATTTTCTGTTTTGTTTTTTTTTTTAATAATAGCCATCCTTATGTTTGTGAAGTGGTATCTCATTGTGTGGTTATTTGTTTTTATCTGAACCGAGGCTATGCCCTCGGTACATGCGTGCTATTCTCTTTATTTCCATTTTCAAAATCCTGCTTGAATTTTACCCTCTCTGTGACACCTTCCAAGCTATTCATTTTGCAAGCATATATTGCTGCCTGTTCTGGCCAGACCTGTGCAGGGCACTGGGGACCCAGGGATCGACACACCCAATCCCTGCCCTTGAGTGGTTCCCAACCTGGTGTGGGAGGACACATAGATAAATACTACAAAAAAGAGAGAGACCAATTGCAGCAGGAGCTGTGAAATTACAGCAGTAGAGAGCTTAACCCAATCGGGGGACTGGGACAAACATACAGAGGAGGGGTCATTGCAGGGGAGGTATTCTTGAAGGACGAGGAGGAATTCCTCAGACACAGTTATGAAATGGAGATGCAGAAGAAGATGTGCAGCACACACCCTGCAAAAAAAAAAGAGGACTAAATGAATTAAGGCTGGAGAGTAACGTGTCTGGGGTCAGCTGTAGGCAAGGCCCTGTATTGGGTACTGTGAGTATAGAGGCAGGTGAGATGCTAACAGGCTCTTGCAGATTTGGTGTAGGGGAGAAAGGCAACAACAAGTAAAGTAAAAATGTAGATATTAAAGGCAAAATACAGAGGGGCTTTGGGAGGACCAAGGAGAGACCTAAACCTGTGTGGAGGTGTCAGTGAAGGCTTCCTGGAGGAGGAAGAGATGTCTAGGCTAAGACTTAAAGATCTGAGCCAGATTATGTCACCTATGCCATCCCAGCCCATGTATAAATTCAACATAAAAACAACACTAACTCATAAAATAAGAGTAAGGAACTCCAAATAAAGTTCTGCTTTTCCCCATGAACCTTATTTCAATGGTTTTTAAAAAATTATTGACTTTCAAATTATTTGCTACATATATATATATACATATATTTTAGTGTCCTTGCTGTGCTGGTGCCCTAAACACAGCCTTGCTCTGTTCATTGGGTAATCTGACAGGTGGTGAACCAGAGGGAGTCAGCCAGGTGAGAGATGGGAAAGGGTGCGTCAGGGAGGTTCACAGGCAAAGTCCCAGAAGCAAGAGAAAAAACAGCACGTTGTGGGAAACAGAGTTTGGGTTGGATTCTGAGGGCGCTGGGGAGGCCTGGAAGGGTTTTTTAACAGGATGTGTCATAGTCAAATGTCCCTTTTACAAGATCACACTGAATATTTGTAGAGACCTACTTATAGTTTGAATTCATTCATTCATTCAAGAAACACTTACCAGGCCTGCTATGTGTCAGGCATTGTTCCAGGTGCTGCCACCACAACATATGAGTAGGGGTTGCTCAGTAAGAGCAATGGGGTGGGGACACGGAGTACCACCTTGCACAGAGGGGTCTGCATGGATAAAGAATTGGGTGTGGACGTGAGTGCCAGGAGCCAAGCCTTGTGCTGTGCGGCAGGGTACAGAGATGGGAGATGACCCTCGGGGAACTTGCAGTGAACTTGGCTTGGAAGGACCAATGATTCATAAGACAGAAGAATGAAGGAATGCAAGCAGAAGGAGAGGGGATGGGCTAAGGGTGGAAAATCTAGATCTTGTAGCCTCCTTAAGAAGGTGGCCAAGTAGGCAGAAGGGCAGAGTTGCCAGCCAACCCTCTCAGCCCCCCAAGCTCCCTTGGCCCTGCTGGGCCCTGCAGCCTGTCTCCTCCTGGCTTCAGAAGCCAGACCAAACCCTGAGAGAGAACAGAGGCCGGTGAGGAGGGGCGGGGGCGGGGGTTTGCGAGCGAGCCCAGACCTCTCACCCCCAGCAGGGCCCTCCTTCCCCGTGGCTGGAGCCAACCCGGCTCAGGAGCCAGAGGTTACAGGGAGACATTAAGGAGTTGGTTGCTTTATTACCCAAACTGTGGCTGCATTTTTCTCTCTCTCTCTCTCTCTTTTTAAAGAAAAATGTTCCTGTACACACACCCGGAGGCTTTTGCAGGAGGCGGCTGTTGGAGAACCAGGAAAACAAGCCAAGAAACAAGAGAGAGGAAAAAGACCACGCCTCGCCTGGCAGATTCCTAATGGCCCAGGAGACCTGAGGCTTTACGGTGGGAGGCAGGCAGGGCTGGCTCCGGTGGGAGGGAAGGGCAGGCCGAAGGACAGCCACTTGCTGGCCGGTGACCTTGGGCAGGATGCTGCCTGCTTCCCTCTGGTGAGAATGGGGAGGAGGGAGTCGGGCAGGGCTGGCCGGCTGAGGTCACAGGAAGGCCCCTTCCAGCCTGAAACGCGATCTCAGGATGTGGAGCTTGCCAACCTGCAGCGACCCTGGGCCAGCAGAGATGAAAGGCTGCCTGTCCCCAGCTTCCGGACCCCCAAGGCCCCAGTGCCTCAAACTCGGAGGGCAGCAAAGCTGCTGCAGCTGGCTGGAACCGGTTGCTGAGTTCCCCACCCCACCTTATGTCATCCAACACTCCCCTGTTTTGTAGAGAACATTCAGACCGAGAGAGGGCTGGTGACCCACCTATGATCACACAGCAAGTTGGAAGCAGAGCCAGGACTCACCACAAAATCTTTGGACTCGACATTCAGGCTTCACTGCCTTTCCCAGAAACTTGATTGACTGAGGGCTTACCCTGGGGAGTTGGAGAGACCCAGGGCTGGGGAAGACAGTTGGGAGCTGTGTCTGTTAGAAGTCACGACTTAATGTTGACTAAAGTACACTTTTTTTTTTTTTAAGACAAAAAGAAAGTTCCCGGGCTCCTGCCATGGGCCTGGACTTGCTCTGCTGGCAGGGGAAGGAACACAGCTCTGGCCGCCACAGCTGCCTGTGGCCAGCTGCGGTCTCAGCTCCCACTGTTCCCACCCCAGCAAGCTAAGGGACAAAGGCCTCTTCTCAGGCCTGCTCCTTCCAACCCGCTAGATCAGTGGGCAGGGCAATGATCAGGATGCTGGGACACTGACCAGCTAAGTGGCTGCTCCTCTCTGGGCCTTGGCGTCCTTTCTATAAAATGGGGCAGAATCTGCCTGACCTACTTCTTTGTGCTGGCTTGAGGCTCCAAAGAGGAAAAGCTACAGAAACACTGGCCTCTCTGCACCTATTTCCTCTTGCAGGTTTTCCTGCTCTCCCTGCCCTCTGCCTCAGGTACCCCTCTCTCCCTCACGCTTGGCTCAGCAGCACGGTCACTGGCTCTGGGAAGCCTTCCCTCACCCTCCACACTATACTGCTCCTTCAGGGTATTTGTCGCTTTTGTAGTTAAATAAGTAACTGTGTAATTGGAATCTGTCTCCCCACTAAAATGTGAATGCTGTAATAACCTCTAAAACCAAACGCTGGCCTGGTGCTGGGGACTTTACATTTATTTATCTATTTAGTTTGGGTGGTAGGTACTATTATCCCCATTTTATGGATGAGGAAACTGAGACAGTGAAAGTTTCATTGACTTGCCCGAAGTCACAGTGAGTTGGAAGCTGAGCCAGGGTTTACCAATCAGGCTCCTCCCAGGCTCTAACCATTGCACCACTACTGAGGCAGGTTCTGCTTGTTCCCTGAATCTATCTCCGGCTCCCTATCTGTATCTGGTATGCAGTAGGTGCTCTCTATACGTTGGAAGAATGAATGTATGAATAGGTGTATGAATCCACATGAGCGTTTGGAGAAGAATAAAGCACTTTCCAGGAGTGAGTTTTGCAGAGGCCATGTGCTAGGCTGAGCCTCAGGAGGGGGAGGGGATGTTAAAGACCAGCATATCGTTAAAGACCAATTATTGGGCTTCCTTCTGAAGCACACAGGCCAAAAACTGGGGCATGATCTTTGACTCCTCCTTCCACTTCATCTGCCAGAATGAATCATTTCCTGGGTTCTGCTCGGTGTCTCCCCAGTATACCACCTCCTCTCCATTCCTCAACCCCCATCTTTCTCTTGGATTTTTACAGCAATGCCTGCACAGGTTTCTGTCCCTAATTTCTCCTTCTTCAAAGTGGGCCTCTGAACACAAAGCTAATTGTGGGTGCCACCTCTCTTCACCTCCACCCCTACCCCCCTGTAATGATCCTTCCATTGTTCCCTGTTGCTCTATAGGTAAAACTTTATGGGAAAACTGGAGGTTCAATACCTCCTCACCAAGGCTGCCTCCACTTGACCCCTGCCTTCCCACCATTTCAGCCTCACCTCCTGCCCCTCTTTTCCAGATGCCCTTTGCCTGAGTCACTCTATGTGCATAGTAGAAATTAAGAGCTTGGACCTGGGTTCAAGTCCCGGCTGTGCCACTTAACAGCTGTGAGTATTTGAAAACAAAGCAGTTTCCCTCCCTAAGCCTCAGTTACCACATCCGGAAAATGGGCATAATTATAATACCTACTTCAATGAGTCATCATAAGGATTAAATGAATACATAAGGTGCTGAGCATGGGACCTGATACTCTCAATAGTCACTGTAACTCATACTTTCCTTTGCCACAAAGAGCCTTCCTTATTGTCAGTCTGACCTATTCTTTATGACCCAGCTCAAATATCACCTCTTAGAGGACATTTTCCTTGATATCCACACTCCCCTCCCCAAGTGGAATCAGTCTCAATTTCTATAATCAATTGCACTTTGACCTCTATGAATTATTTATAATCCTGTTTAGTGTATGCGTGCTCCTTCCCCCACCACCCCAAGAGTTCCCAGGAAGCAGGGACAACACCCTCCTCAACTCTAGCATAGTGGCATGCAGCAGATGCTCAATAAATGCTGGTTGAATTAAATAGTGTCACAACTTTCATTGCCCTTTCCTGAGCGCCTTGCAGGGAGGGGTCCTGGCTGAGTGAGGAGACAGCTGGGGTCTCCTGGCACCTGGCTGCCTGCGTCCCTCCCCAGCTGTTGTACAGGGTATCTTGACGTGTGGGGAGTGGGTGGAGGAAAGTCCAGACCTCTGGGCTCTTTCTTCCCTGCAGGACTCTTGTGCTCCTCCCCGGGGAAGGTAGAGAGGGAAGAGGAGGTGAGGGGGCCCAGGTGCTGAGCAGGGGCGAGGTGAGCTCCAGCAGGTGTGGGCGGTTGCTGGCAGACTCCAGGTCCTCCAAGACTAGGGCTGGGCCAGGCAGGACAGGGCCTCACAGCCCGAGTCCCCGCCTGCAATGCCCCACCTCACCCTGGCACCTGGATTAAGTGACTTTTCAAGTTGTAAAACTTTGATTTGCAAGGAAGCAGAATCCAAGCCTGGCCTTGTCTTGTTGCTGAGCAGGGAAAGGAGGAGGTGGGGGTGGGCGGGGGGGTTTCTTTTATTCTCCTTTCCGTGTAGGCAACATCTTGCAATCCTGGGTACGTCAAAGGTGACACTTGATTTTGCAATCCCTGGTTAAGGTCACATTTAGCCCCTACCATTGCTTCAGTCACTGCTCCTGCCTCTCCCCCTACTTAAAACCCTTCTCTGGCTGCCTAATATCCTCAGGATCAAGTCCCAACTCCTAACACAACCCACAAAGCACTGGATGGCCCGGTCCCCACCCACCTGTTGGATTCTCGCTTTGCTCTCCCCCTACCTCGGCTTCCTCTGGCCTTTCCTCAGTTTTTCCAACACACCTTGCCTCTTCCTTCCTCTGGGCCTTCACATGTACTATTTTCTCTGTCTTGAATGCTTTTCACCACCCCTTATTAATTTTGATTTATAGGTAGTGCTTTTTTTATGTCCTAAGAAATCTTTGCCTATCCCAAGATCTTGAAGATATTCCCATCTGTTTTCTTCTAGAAGTTTTATAGCATTATCTTTTACTTTTGGGTCTTTGATTCATCTTGAGTTAATTTTTGCATATAGTGTGAGGTAGGGGTTGAGAATCAGTTCCACTCTGCTAATTCCTACTCATTCTTTACAGCTCAGCTTAAACCTCACCTCCTTTGAGAAGCCTTCCTTGACTACTCCCACACTAGCTCAGGTCCTCCCATAGCACCCTCTACTTTATCCTCCCACTTGTCACAATTGTAATAAAATAATTATTTGTGTATTAGTTGTCTCCCCTACTATACTGTAACTCCATAAACTCAATGCTTGTGACTTTTTAAAAGGCCTTTTTTACTGAAATAAATATGCAGAAAAGTTCACATATCAAAACGTGGAGCTTGATGATTTTCACAAACCAAACACATCCACCTAAGCAGGACCCAGATCAAGATGCAGAACATTCACTGCACGCAGAATCCCCCTTGTGTCCCTTTCAGCTATGACTGTCTTTTTGTCCCTTATATTCCCAGCACCCAACAAAAAGCCTGGAATCAGTAGGCTCTCAAAAAACAAACAAACAAACAAAAAAGACAAAAACAAAACGAAACAAAAAAAAACCTTTGTTGAATGAGCAAATTGGTGATGCTTAATCCTTCTTCAGAGGACTCGACTTGGAATCCTATCTCGGCTCTAGTCCCTGATCTGTGTGACCTTGAGGAGGTCCCTTTTGCTTTCTGGGTCTCCATTTGCCTATCTGTGAAATGGAAGTGGATGGAGGAAGGTTGGACTAATAATCTCTTTGAGGCTTTTCCAGATATGGCATCTGGGGCAGAACTAACCCCCGGCATTCTGGCAAGACATTGTTGGTAACTATTTTGGTCTCCTGCCTGAAAACGAGGGGCTGGGAGGATTTAGAAACTTGTTCCATATGTAGCATCAGAAGCCTGAGCCAGACCATCAGAAGGCTTGGGTTTGAGTCCTGGCCTGGCCTCTGGGTGACCTTGGGCAGGTCTCTTCCCCTCCCTGAGCCTCCAGGGTCTCTTCACCTACCAAGTTGAGGGGTGGATTGACCTCCAGAGCTTGACAGCCATGCTGGTTCCAGGCCTCTGAATGCCAGGGTTCAGTTCCTGGAGCATGGGCAGCTCTGGCTCTGGACTCCTCCCTGCCAGGCATGGTGTGGGGAGAGGGACACGCAGGATGTGATAATCACCCTGGGGAAGTGAATGCTGTCTGGCCAGGGGGACCCAATGTTCAGCCAGGAACCAAATGGAAAATGGGCTGATGGTTGAAGTGATTCTCCACGTGTGGGGCTGAGGGGAGGGGCCAAGAATGTTCCAAGTGGGGGCAGGAGACCCAGGAGTACGGGTGGGGGGCAAATACAGATGACTTCCTGGGGGAGAAGCCTTTGGAAATTGGCAGGGCAGCTGCGGGCGCTTCCCAGAGATGGGAGGAGCCCGGAAGGAGGAAATTGGGTCCAGGTGACCACAGAGCAGCAGCTTGGCCTGGGAGGAGGAGAGGCGAGGCTGGCGGGAGCTTGGGCAGCCGCCCCACAGCTGGGCCTTGGAGGGGAACGGTGGGGTGGGGGTGGGGTGTAGCCTCTGCCTGGGCCCTAGGAAGGAGTCATCTTCTCAGGCCTCAGGCTGGGAAGGAGGGCACTGTTGCAAGCTCAGGCTGGAGGGGCCTCTCTCTGAGATCTCCCAGGACCTTGCCCAGCTGTCCTAGGGCTGCAGGATGAGGAGCAGGAGCCGGCCCTAGTTCCCTGGCTCCTTCCACTTGGCACACCCAAATGTCTTCAGCTTGGATCTCATTTCTGCCTCCTTCTGGCCTTACAACCAGGCTGCACCCAGAGCAATTTACTCTGAGGCAGAGAGGTTAAGGAACTGAGTTCTAACTATGATGATGATCACAGGCAGCAGAGCCCAGGGTTGAGAGCTTGACTACCAAGAGTTCAGCTCCCAGCTCTGCCACTCATGAGCTGTATGACCTTAGGCAAGTCCCTTAACTGTTCTGTGCCTCGATTTCCTTATCTCTAAAATGGGATAATAACATGAAGTCTATTGTAGGGGTTTTGTGAGGAGTAAATGAGATGATAGATGTGAAGCACTACCACCTCAAGAAACTGTAAAATATATAGGCTTTGGGGTACACTCCTTTTGTCTGAGCCTCAGTTTATCTCTGAAACAAGGCTAATAATTCCTGTCTTTCATGGCATTTGTGAAGATGAGTAACGGCATGCTGGTCCCTGAAAAGAGTGTCTCAGGGGACCCGTCTCTTCCCAGATCCCCTCCTTCCCCTATGGCCTGCCTGTTCAAGCTCCATTCACTCACCTGGCAAACAGATGACCCTTGGCCACTCCTCAGAGCTAGGAATCTAGCCTGGCAGTGGGTTTGGACTGAGCAAGAGGCCCATCCAGGCCTCAAGCGGCAAAGAGAGTTGCTGAACCCTTGGTCGTCAAATTCTCAACCCTGAGCTCTGCTGCCTGTGATCATCACCATAGTTATAACTCAGTTCCTTAACCTCTCTGCCTCAGAGTAAATTGCTCTGAGTGCAGCCTGGTTATAAGACCAGAAGGAGGCAGAAATGAGATCCAAGCTGAAGGCATTTGGGTGTGCCAAGTGGAAGGAGCCAGGGAACTAGGGTGGTCTACAAGGGGCTGGGGCTGGGCTCCAGGAGGGCATGTCCCCTTGGCTTCTCTGACTCCTCACTCCCTGAGGAGGGGCCCCATAAAGGAGGGTTGGAGTAAGTCCTCTGAGTCACGGGTGCCCAGAGCAGGGCCCTCCCTGCCTGGGTCGAAGGGCAGTACTCTGTAAGAATAAATGACAAGCCTGGCACAGCACGAGGTAGACACCTGGAAATAGTAAGAATTTTGCAACGAAGAAAGTGAGACTGAACAGACAAAGTCACTTACTCCAGGTCACTCGGCTAGACTGAAGGGCAGAGCTGAGATTCAAAGCTGGATCTGACTGACTCTGAAGGGGTGGGTGGCTCTTGCCAGGGGGAGGGAATCCCAAGGTCACCAGCAGATCCTGGTTGGGGCTGGGCCGGGCACCAGGCACTGGACTGGGCATAGTGTCCACCCCAGTATGGTGAGCAGACCCACTCAGGATAGAGAGGGTTAATTCACCCTCAGAAACCTGTTTGCAAGTCCATCTCTCAACCCTGCAGCAGCTTTCTAGCTAAAGTCGTTGTTCATTCCATACACATTTGCACACTTCTCCTGCGTGTCGAGCCGTGTGCTGGGCCCTGGGAACCCTGGGTGAGTTGAACTTGGATCCTGCCTTCCAAGTATGGCTAGTCTGGTGGGGGAGGCAGATACATGGCTGGAAAACCTTACTAGGAGCCAGTGTAGAATTGGGATGAAGCATACAGGTTCTGACAACAGACTGCCTGGGTTCGAATCCTGACTATGATTTCTTTCTTTTGGGACCTGGGCACGTCACTTATCGTTCCTGGGCCTCAGTTTCACATGAATAAAATGGGGATGTTGATAAGAAACTTTCTTATAAGACAGTCAGGAGGATTAAATAAGATTATGAATATGAAATGCTTTTATAAAGTCCAGCACATATAGAAAGAAGCATTCGATGAGACTTAGGAATCCAAAATTTGAGCAAAATGGGAGCAGAGGACAAATTTATTTTTGCTGGGGAACAGGGGTCAGGAGAGGCTTCCCAGAGGAGGGGACATTTGTGTTGGGCCCTGAAGGATGAAGAGCTCACCTGGGGACATGGGGACAGGTTCCAGAAGGAAGGCACGACATGGACAAAGGCCCAGAGATGTGGAAGGATGTGACCTGCCTGGGTGCGGCTGAGTGCTCAGTCGGCTGGGAGGATGGTAGGAAATGAGGCTGGAAAGGCGGTTTCGAGGGCCTTGAGTGCCTTGCTGCCGAGTTTGGACTTTAAAGGACTGGGGAGACAGCACAGGGTTTTAAGAGCTGGGAAGGACAGATTATGCCTATTTTAGAAAGACAGTTCTGGCCATAGTGAACAGGAGGGGGAGAGACCGGATGTCGAGCTGCAGATTGATTGTGCTCCCCAGTGGGTTAACAGACCCCGGTGGCCTCTGCTGGCCCCTGGATGAGGCTGTGACCTCTCTTACTTCCAGCCTTCCCACACACTCTCTCCTCTGCTTAGAACACCTTCCCCCTCTCTTTGCCTGCCCAACTCCTTGTCCTCCTTCAGGTCTTGGTTTAGCCAGCACTTCCTCCTGGGAGCCCTCCTAAGCCCTCCAGGTCAGGTGAGGTACCCCCTGCTCCTGACTCTGGCCCAGGGCAGGGACAATGTGGTCCTGCTCACCACCGTCTTGACAAGGCCCCACAGAGTGCCCGGCACGTAGGGTAAACTCAATCCAGGATCAGATGAGTGAATGAGCCAGTGAATGAATGGATAAGTCCATTTGGGGGGCTGTTGCCAGAGTCTGGGGGCAAAGGATGCGGTCCGAGGTGGCTGTGAGGACAGAGAAGAGATGGTGATAGAATTGATGGGACTCAGGATGGAAGAGAGCTGAGCACAGGGAGATGACTCAGAGGTTTCTCACTTGGATAAGCCCTGGTGCTTTTAACCAAGAGAAAACCCAGGGGTGGGTATGGAGGGGGGGTGGAGGGGCTGGGTAGGGGGAGGGCAGAGCCTTCCCATGGCAGGAGACTGGGGCCCTGCCCGGGCCACTCCCTCCACCTGAAATTCTCTTCCCTCCATCTGACAACTGGTGGGTCCTCATCAATGTCAGTGGCTCTGGCAAAATGTGGCCTCCTCAGAAAAGCCATTCGACCACTCTAGGTAAGTTGCCCCTACCCCTGCCAAATTATTCTCTACCAACATACCCTCTTCATTCCTTCCCAGCCCTCCTCGTGGTTGTAGTCATGCCCCTGTTGATCCCAGGTTTGTTTGCAATGTGTATTCCTCACTAGATAGGAGGTTCCATGGAGACAGGGATCTTACTTGTTTTATTGACCATGTATCCCTGGCAAGCTCCCTGGCACATAGTAAGTACTCAAAAAGATTTGTTGTATGAATGAGTGAGTGAATGAATGAATGAAGGCCTTGAATGTCATGCCAAGGAATCTGACTCAGCCTCGCGGGGACAGGGAGCCATGGAAAGTTATTAAGGAAGGCAGTGTCAGGATTCGGCTTGTGTTTTAGGAAGCTCACCCTGGTGGCCGCATGGAAGATGGATTGGGGAGGGAAGGCAGGATCTTGTGGGGGGATTGAGGGAGACAAAGGCGCAGCACCCAGGTCTGGGCCTGGGGGCCCCGCACTGCCTGCAATGTCCCGAGCCCCCTCCCCAGTCCGTTCCTCCCCCGCCCGGCCTGTTGTCTCCGAGCCCAGCGGCGGGCAGGCGGTGGGAAGAGCAGGGCTGGCAAAGCTGACACTCACTAATCACGGCCCTCACCCCGGAGCCGCTCTGACTGTCTGGTCTCCATGGAGACACGGCAACCTCCGGCCACTTGTTAATGGCAGCTCAACAAGGCTGCGGCAACGGGGACGGGCCTGACCAGCGTGCCCCAGCCCCACACCGCCCCATCCCAGCCTGGGCCTCTGCAGCAAACCCCAGGGGCACCCGAGCTGGGGGACAGGAGGGAGGCCTGGAGACCAGGAGGTTCCCCCCCACTTCCGCGGCCCCGCCTCCCTTGGCACTGCCAAGCGGTGAGAGGGCAGAGGCAGCCTCTGCCTGGGCTGACTCCTCCGCAGGGCTGCTGGGAAGCTGAGCTCATGCAGGTCGCCCAGGCAGGGCAAAAGGGCTGCAGGGGGAGGCAAGGAGAGTTGGGGGGGGGGCCTGTCTGCCTCCCTCACAGAGTGCGTGGGCAGAACGGAGGGGGTGCTTCGCCGGCCCTGACAACCCTCTGATCTGCTAGCCCAAGGCAGGGGCCCGATTGGGAACCGTCTGTCCGGAACCTCTTCCCCAGTTCACTGTCACTACATCTGAAATGCCACCATTAGCAATTTGCTCCTCTGGGAGGCAGCGTGGCTCAGCACAAAAAGCACCGGCTTTGAAGTCAGGCAGGCCTGGGTGCAAGGCCTGGCTCTGTCTCTCTGCCTTCCAGTACTGATTTCATCATCTGTAAAATGGGGTTAATAATTGCACACAAACACACAAATGGGCATGCACACGTCACCAGGCTAACTGATTCATCCCAGAAGACTGAGCTTGGTACCCAGGACACCTCCTCCAGGAAGCCTCTCTTCACCCCCACAGACCAGCAGGGTACCTTTTCCACAGTCCCCCACGGTGTTTACTGCCTCCTGAGCTGTCAGTCCCACATTTGGCCTCTCCACAGATTGCAGGGCTGGGGTGGATTCCTCGGGCACAGCTCAGGGCTGGGCAGAGTGGGCATCAGGAGAGGTCTGTTGAATGAACCGAGGCGGGTAGGGGAAGAGTCTTTGGCTTTTGTCCTCTTTCCTCCTCTGGGGGTGCTAATTCCCTTCATACCTTTGTCCATCTATCTGTCCATCCATCCATTCTGCAAACACTCCCCAAACTCGCTCCTATGCAGGGTCTCAGAGGGGACCCAAATGTCACCCCAGCATACAGGTAAGGGAGGGGTCAGACACCCTGGTCTCAATCACCTGGGACACACTCACGGCTGTCTGGGGACCCCGGTTCAGCTGTCTCCCCCAACATGTTTTTCCTTGTCACTGCCTAGGCAACTGTCCAAGCTGAAAGGGCCCTTGGAAAGCATCTGGTCCAATCTACTGATTCTATAGCCAGATGAAGAAACTGAGGCCCAGAGAGGTCTGTGGCTTGCCCAAGATCCACAGCAGCACCATTTGTTGAGCTGACAATGTACCAGTTATGTGGGCCTGCTAGGGAGGTGGCTTTTGGCTCTCTCTGCCCTGCTGACAGCTGTGTTCCCAGTGGCAACTGGAATGCTGGTGGGAGGCCTGTCTGGCCTTCAAACCCTGACTCCCCAGGGTGGAACCAGGTGGCTCTGGTGGGGCCCAGGGCTGGGGGTGGAAGGGATTCTGAGGAGCTGTCAGGGTACCAGTGGGGACATGGGATGACTGGAAGATGCAGGAAGCAGCACTGATTTTAGAGACTAAATCAGAAGCCTCAAGCTCCTGACCTAGCTCTGCCACTCACTTGTAGGCTAAGCCTGAGTTTATCATTCAACCTCTCTGAACCTTGTTTTCCTAGCTGTAAAATGGTGCTACCTTTGTAGAGTGAAAGCATTTTATTAATGGTGGCCACTGTACAGATGTGAGGAATTTTTATTGTTGGGCTGAAAGGCTGAGACTCTGAGAGGTACTAGCCCAAGGCCACAAAGTGAACCCAGCTCTCCTTCCAGTGAGTTCCCTGCACTGACTTGGATATAAGGGTTGGGGGCTGGAAGAAGTGACTAGCCCAGACTGTTCACTTGCTGGAGGAGGAGAAAGGACCAGAGAGGGGGAACAAGTTGCCCAAGGTCACCCAGCATGTCTGGGGCCAACATGGGCCCAGAGCCCAGGCTGGGCATGAGGTCCCTGTGCCCAGCTGCCTCGCTTGCTCATCCAGCCCCCCTTGGTTTTGTCTCCCCCAGTGAGTGGGCGCAGAATGGGCCCAGCTTCCTTCCTGCCTCCCTGCCCGCCGTCTGCCACGTTGGCAGCCGCCTGCAGCCTTCTCGCCCCTGCTGCTGCTGCTGCTGCTGCTGATGCGGCATCAGCCGAGACCAACCCGCCGAGAGTTTGCCCAGAGCAGCCAGGGCTGCCGGAGCCGGGACTGGGTTGGCTGACTCTGCCAGACAGGAGGGAGCGAGCCAGCCTGTGGAGGGAGGGAACAAGGGCTGAGCCAGCCCCCATCCTTCCTAGTCCTTCCTCACCCTCACTTGCCAGGGGAGGGAGGTAGGAGGCCGGGGCCAGGGGTTAGGGGACCCAGGTGTCCTTGTGTGAGGTTCGGATAACTGGGTCTGTCTGTGGGAGCGTGCATACACTATAGGGCGTCCATGGGGGAGCATGTTGGGGGTGCCTTGTGAGTCTGTCTTTGCCTCAATGTGCACAGGTGACACTGTGTGTGAGTTTGTGCAGGCTCGTGTACACACAGGGAGCACTGTGTGTTTGTGTAAGCACAAGGGAAAGCTGTGTGTGACCTGAGTTTGGATATGTGCCTGTTCTAAGCAGAGCAGTGCTGTGATCAGCAGTGTGTGCACATGGAGCAGACTGTCGGTGATGAGGAACCTGTGTGTGCACCAAAGGGTCAGTGTGTGTACGTGTGTATGTGTCACGGGCCGCTGTGAATTTGTTATTGTGTACCAGAGGATACTGACCTAACCGTGAGCTTGAGTTGTCTGTGTGCACACAAGGGACAGTGACGGCGTGGGCATGAGGGAGTGCTGCGTGTGGCTGGAAAGACTTTGTGTAACCATGAGAGCTAGTCCAAACGTCCAGAGAAGCGGCAGGCTGTGTGTCTGTGCCCAGGGGATGTTGCAAATGTGGTTGTCTATGGTGATGCAGGGGAACACAGGGTGTGACCGCATGTGCTTGACCACGTGTACAAAGGATCAGGCAGAACATTGTGCTCCTGTGTTGCATTTTCACAGGGTGGGGGTCAGGGGGCAGCAGTGCTGGTGGTGGTGGTTGTGCTGTGCAGGGAGACACTATGCTATGGGTTTGCACTTGCTCCTCTGCACAGCAAGGCCCCGCGTGTGACTATGTTTGTGTGTGTCTGTGAACACCGTGTGCTGGAGACTGTGCCTGCTTCTAGGGCTGTGGTAAGCTGAGTGTGGGAAGGGGGAGGGTGCACACGGCTGGCTGTGTTTGTACTTGTCTGTGAGCCAGGGGTCAGATGCGCTCCATGTGCTACCTCCTGTGTGCACAGGTGGCCGCTGTGTCCAACCGCGTCTTTGTGTGTTTCGGGTCGTCTGCTTGTGCACAGGAGGAGGACATGGAGGGGGATTTGAGTGCATGCCTGTGCAGGCCCCTTTAACGTGGCAAGTCTAAGAAATGTCGGCCTTCTTGGCAGCAAATCTGGGCTTGGCTCCACTGGGGGTGTCTGTGGAGAGGGGCTCTTAGAGGGGACGTGCTTGAGCGAGAGAGAAAGGAAGGGAAGGGGGGGGGCAGCCCAAGCTTGGGGTTTCCAGGAGGGAAAGCCAGACATTGGAACTTGTCAACGCTGCCTTCTTCCCTGCCCCTCCTCCCCCACTGCTGCCTCCCCTCCTGGCGCCTGAAAGCTGCTGGCAGACAGACAGACAGACAGTGCACACGTAGACTGGTTCACCGGCAGGGGGCCCGAACGTGAGCCCTTAAATGCACAAGCAGGGAAGCTAAGGGCAAAGGAGGTGCCTGAGGCTGGGGGAGCACTTTGTTTATTTGTGTTAGGCGGAAAGGAGTACTGTCCGTTTCTGGTGCTTCAACCCAGACTACATCCTGGGCCTGGGAGTGGGAGGAGGCTCAGGGAGGGGAAAGCTTTCAGGAAGAGGGCCTCGATTGCTCTAACCATGCTCCCAAGGCTTCCGGCTCCTCTCCCTGTTGGCACAACTGCTGCGGCGTCATCAAAATCCCACTGCTCAGAAATCATCAGCAGCAACTCCCTCTTTGTACAGAGGCTGGAGAGGCCCAGAGAGGGGCAGCAACTGACCCAGGGTCACACAGCAGAGCCAGGACTGGGAGCCAGGGCACCTTCTCCCAGTTGTGTATGCTGTGTACTCTGGCCCACGGGTCGGTCAGTCCTGTTCTTCCCTTGAACCTCTTGCTCTCTCCCGGATCTTCAGGGTATGAAAATGACCTCTCACTTTTTGTTATCTGTTGTTTTTTTTTTTAACTTGGTCCCAAGTAGTGGCCTGTTGGTCTGTTTGTCACAAGGGCTCCAATGTCCTCTAGGACAGCAGAACCAAGAAGAGAAGAGGAGAGCTTGGTTCTGGGCCAAAGGCTGCTAGGGAGGTGGGAGTGGGGGTGTGACAGGGAGATGGAGAACTAGAGGGAAAGGACTTATAGAGAGTGGAAGGAGGGCAAAGAGAGGGAGCAGGCGTAGATCGAAGAGGCAAGGACCCTCTTTCACCTCTAACTCTGAGCTCAGAGGGAGCCCTGCCCCTTGGGGTAGGGGCCCCAGGCTTCTCTAGGACCTGGGCTCAGCCCCCAAAACCTGGGGACAGCAGGTTGGAATCTTGGGGCAGGATTCTGGGTGCATGTGTGGGGTGCAGTGAGCACACTCACCTCATGAGGAAAGGAGGGAGGGGGCTACGGGGTGGGGAGGGAGGGTGGGCGTGAACCTGGGTATGTGTTGACTTGGGGTGTGTGGCCTCTTTGAGGCATGGGACTTGGGTGTGGATGAGAACTTGGGAGAGTGCTGGGGCTGTGTGTGAACACCTGCGAACTTGCGGCAAACACGTTGGGGGACGTGGCTGACACTTCACCGGGAGAGACTGTGGGAATCTGTGTATGTGAGTGTCTGTGATGGGTGGAGAGAAACTTTACCCTGAGGGGGATGGTTGTGTGCGTCTGTGTAGGGTGGGGTCTGGTGAACCCGACCTTACATACTCTTGGGGAGTCTGTGTTCTGTATGTGTAGATAGGTAACTTGTAGAGGTGTACTAAGGTGTAGGGGGGGTGGGGGGGAGGGGGCTGGATTTATGTGTATGTGTATTATGTGTTTGTACTTCATGAGTATCTATGTGTGAAGTGTGTAATTGCATATGTGTGCACTCAGGTCTGTGATTGTTTTGAGATACACATGTGGCGTTGCCTGAGTCTTGACTATGGGTTGTGTGTGCAGTTGTATTTGTGGGCCAGTGAATGTTACAGAGACGTCTCCCATGTAGTTGTGTGTACAGAGGACTGGGTTATGTGTATTGTTCTTGAAACACACACTTTATTTATTTTGTGCTTATTGTCTAACATCCCCCGCCAGAATGTAAGCTCCTTGAGGGCTGGGACTTCTGTCTCTTTTGCTCACGATCTCCTTGATGACTAGAATAATGCCCAACACATAGTAGGTGCTGAATATATATTTCTTGAGTGAATGATGAATGAATATGTTTGTGCTTGGCTGGTGGTGGAAAATACATGTATGAATTGTGGGCATTGGTGGGTGGGTGTGAATAGATGAATTTTTCATGTGTCCAGGTGTGTGAGGTTTCAGGCATAAGTGGTATGGGAAGCAAGGGTGTGCACAGGTGCCCGTGTGTGTCCAGGTGTGTGACTGTGTCCCTGAGGCCATGCCACTCATGTGAGTGTCAGGGGATGTGGTTGTGTGCGTGCACAGTTGTGCGTGCATGTGCATGGGGGTGGGAAGGCGCTGTTGGCTTCTCCCAGCCTTCAGCACTCACTCAGCTTCACCCCAGGTCGCCTGCTGCGAAATGTCAGTGGCAGAGAAGCTAAAAATATCCGCTCTCCTCCTTCTGCTCACTGCTTGGGCTGACGGGACTGTGGGGCCCCAGCCGGCCCCTTGGGCCCTGGGGGGAGGAGGAACTGCTGGATGAGGGGGCGGAGTATGGGGGAAGGAAAGGAGCCCCTCCTTAGTACATCCTCCTCTTTTCTTGGGTTCCAAAGCCAGTCGCCATGCTCACCTCTTTCAGGAAGCCCTCAGGAACCCACCAGGAGCTGCCACCATGCTAGTGTGTGTACGTGTGTCTGTCTGCCCGAGAGGAGAAATGGCCTCCCTCAGACTGGGGCTCATCTGGGCAGGGCCATGCCTCCTCTGTCACTCCAGGAATTCCAGAGGACAGAGCTGTCTCTCCTCCTTCACAAAGGGGACTCCTGAGGGTGGGCTATACCTTGGGCTGTATTTTCCGCTTCCGTCTGGGGCCCCAGGAACAGAGCTGGCATTGTCTCCTTCCTAGGGCTGAGGGTCAGGGGTGCAGCCCAGGCCATAGGGTTCATCTGGCCCTGGTCCTGGGGCCACTAGGACCCTTTGATCCCAAGGCAGGACTGCCACTACTCAGAGCTTGTGGGCAGGGGAGTCTCAGCTCTGCCCACAACTGGGGTCAGCACATGTTTGTACTATGGCACTTGTGTGGGTGTGGGTGGGATATGTCAGGGCCCATGGTCCTTCAGGAGCTGTGCCTCTTCAGATTTTGGCTCTTGGGTATGTCTCTGTGCATCAGTGACAGCTGACCTGCCTTGTACATTGCAGGCAATCAAATAAAATTAGGTGAATCGTGACTTTCTCTGGGTTCACGTGTGTGCATGTGGGTGACTCTGGATGTGGGTCCGGCCGCTGCCTCTCACAACACAGGCCTGTAAACACTAGCTGTGTTTATGCCAGAGTTGCCTGTTGCTGATATTAGCGTGTGGGGCTTTTCTTTTGTGTGTCCATGTATTGTCTGTACGTTTACCTGACAGGTGGTCAGGGCTTGTTTGTCCTCTGTATCAAGATGTCTCTGTGTTGGTGTTTTGGTCAGTGGATTACTGTATTCCTCTATGTGTCTGTCTGCCCAGATGTCATTATGCCTATGGGCATCTCTGTGCCATGTGTATGTGTGTGCGTATGCGCACGCCTGTCAGTTTGATGATTTTGGGAGTCTGTGTGTGTCCATGTGTCCCTGTATATGCTGGTAGTTTCTGTGTAGGTTGGAATCTGTGTGCAGACTGGGCACTCCTACTCCCACTACCCCCTGGCACTTTTCTTAGCTTCCCACGTTACTCTGTTGAAAGCCTCGGACTGTGCGTGCGTGTGTGTGTGTGTGTGTGTGTGTGTGTGTGCGCGTGTCCACTTCCCCAGCCCCAACGCCTCCAGCCTGAAGATCTGCCCTCCCACTCTCTCTCTGTTGGACTTGAGGTGGGAGCTGAAGCAAAGAGGGCAGGCAGGCATGGAGCCCACGACAGCCGGGGGCCGGGACCAGGCTGCCACGAGGGCCCTGCCTCAGCTTTCCCCCAAGCAAGTGCTAAGCCAGAGCCTCGGTTACATGTAAACACCAGCTGTGTCAAGACTGTGCAGCTTCTTCTAGGTCAACAGACAGCTGTGGGGTTGCTAGGCAACCGCCTGGCTCCCCCCCCCATTACGCCCCCCTCCCACATCCTCTACCTGCAAACCCTCTAATGGCTTCTTCCACCCCAGGGTACTGCCACACCCCTCCATGCCAATTAACACAGCGGGCTGTGAGAGTACTGGGGTCAGGGCACCCTGAAAGGGGGGTCTCTGGGACTGGGCTCAAGGTGTGGGGAGGTATTAACTCCTCAGGTGCCACTCCCCTTTCCCCCAGTGCTCAGTGCTCTTCTCTACCCCTCCGACCTCACTAGTCAGACTAGGGCAGTACTGGAGTGAGGAGGGTGAGAGCCTGAGGGAGAGGGCAGCCAGCTGCGATGGTAACTGTACCCCCTCCTCCAGCTAGCTCAAGCCAGAACTTGAGGGTTGCCAGTGGTATCAACAATGGGCAAGTCCCCTCCCCACCCCAGACAAGCCAAAGACTGCATGGCCCTCTGGTAACCAAAGGGTTAAGTTCCCCTTTTCTTTCTCCCCTCCCGCGCCCTCCCAGGATAGCCACCCCCATTTCCAAGGCAGCACCTGCGCTCCCAGCTGCTGAACCCGCTTGGTGCCCGCGCCCAGGCCAGGCAGCCCCCGCAGCGCCCCGGGCCGTCACCCCCGCCTGGACCCAGTGCCGCCTTTTGCCCAGCTTGGGCCGCCTCCGGGGCGAGGGGTTGGCGAGGGTCCTGACACCTCGCCCCCCTCCCCGACCCCTCCCCGGGTCCCACGAAAGAGGCTCTGAGTGGGGCGCGCAGAGCGAGGCCGCGGGCCGAGGTGACTTTGAGGAGCCGGAGGAAGGCGTGGGAGGAGGGTGCCGGGCCGGCAGGGGCGCAGCGGTGGGGGGACAGCGCTCGTGGCCGCGCCATTAGTATGCGGCCGCGCTCCGCGCGCCATGGCAACCACTCCCCCCGCGCCGGCCGGGCAGCTCCGGGCGCAATGCGCACCTCTCCTCCCACAGGTGGCAGCGCGCGCGGGCGGGCGCGCACGCTCACTCGGGCCGCGGGGGCGCCCAGAGGCGCGCCGTGGGTGCCAGGTGCACCGGGGCCGCCCTGCCTCTGCCTCTCCTCCCCTACCGCCCATAGGCGTGTCCCCAGGTGTCCCTGCGAGGGGTGTGTGTACTTCAGGATGTTCCTCCCGTATCAGGGCGTGTCCCTCAGCGTGCCTGTTGTGCTTCTGTCTGTCTTTGAGGGTATGTGCCAGCGTGTGCTCGTGTGCCTCGGTATCCCTGAATGTGGGTGCCTCTGAATGTGATTGCCTCAGTGTAACTGAGTGTAGCTGGGCCTTTGGATATCTGTGTTCGAGTGTGGGATGGTGTCTGCTGTCTTTGTGTGTGTGTGCCTAAAGGTGCTTGTGTTTGTTCCCGAGGGTGTGTGTCCATGGCCCTGGGTTTTGCTCTGGATGAATGCCCTGGGTGTGTCTGTGACCAGATCTGGATGAGTAGTTGTGCCGGTGCCTTTGTGTCTGAGCATATGTCTGAGTGTGTATGTGATTCCTTGATATTTCCCCATGACCCTGAAGTCTGGCAAGCCATTTCCATCCTTGTGCATTTCTGGGTGTGGTTCTCTGTTAAACTGTGTACCTCTCTGTATGTCCCCGTGAATGTCCTTGGAAGCCTGCCTCTCTGTAGATGGCACCGTGTGTTCCTGTGAGTGCCCCGAGTACATGTCCTGCAGTATGGCTGTGTGTCCAGGGACTGCTGGCTGCATGCCCTCGTCGGCTTCACTCCCTGCTGCCTGAGTGAGCTAACACCTGCTTCCTGAGCACTGGGTCCCTTCCCCCAACCTGGCAAGGACAGGGAAGGACACAGAGACTGACACCAACATGGAGGCAGAGACAGGGAGACAAGGGAGGAGATACAGAGAGAGCCAAGGAGGCTGGAGAGGTGGTGACCCCGTCACGTGATGCCAAGATCTGGACTTGGAGACAGGGAGACTGGGAGGTGCAGAGGCCTGGAGACTCAGAGGGATGAAGAAACTGAGAGCCCCAAGTTGGGAACTTCCAGGGTAGATCAAGGTTGTTGTTCCCCATCCTTCCTCCCTCCCTCCCACTCTAGAGTTTCCAGCCCCAGCTGTGCCTCCCCAACATACCCAGAGCAGGTTCACCTGGCCCTGGGAGCCAGGGCCTTGGGTTGGAACCCAGCTTCCTCCCCACAATTGGTTGTGTGTGTGTGTGTGTGTGTGTGTGTGTGTGTGTGGTGTGTCTGTGTGCTGTTCTGGGCTGGTATCTACCTTGTACATAGCCCTCCCTCAATACACCCCCCACACACACACACACAGTTGTCCACATTTCACAGGCCCAGATCGTGCACAATTTTACACGCATACCACACAGTCAGCAACACTTGTTCAAACCCAGAAACATATCCTGGGTCTCCATCTCTCAAACACTCAGTCACACCAGCAAGTCTCACCTTGCTAAATTCTCCCAACCAGCCATTCACCCCTTGGAAACCCCCAAGGACAGTCTCCAAGCCCTGCCACTCAGAGGAAGGCACACAACCAAATCTGTCACCTTCATCAGACTATACACTCGGAGGCAGGCTCCCTGCCTGTCTTGTTCACGGTTGTATCCCCGAGTGCTTGGGTCAGTGCCTGGAGGCTTGTGGTCACTGGGAAAACCCTAACACATCCAAAACTACCATAGTAATTCACAACCACTCAGATTGAAAAACACTAATGGAAAAACACCATAGTGTACACATAAGAAGGCATCATACACACTCTCTGGACAACACTTTAAAGGTAGGTGTGCACACATTTGGCTGTTTGTGTACAAAGACACAGCACTGCAGCTAGAGGAGAGGTTCTCAACTTTGGTTGCACTTTATAACAACGTGGGGCGCTTTAAAAAAATCCCAGTGCCCAGGTCCCAGCCGAGACCAATGAAATCAGAGCTTCCAGGCATAGGACTTGGGCATCAGGTACAACCAGGTAGAGGACCTCTGATCTGTTGACACATGGGTTATTACCAGGGATGTGGGTGATAGAGGGGGCTTCCACTTTTAACAAAACAGTGAAGAGCAGACTGGGGAACCAGGTTGGATTTGAAATTAGTGCAACCACTTTACTTACTGAGTGGTCTTTGCATTGGGGTTTCTGTAAAATGGGAATTATAACAGTTTCAATAAAATTTCATAAGGATTGTTGTGGAGACCATATGTAGTGTTTAGAGTTGTGCTTGGTACATAGTAATTATTTGCTATTATTTCTGTCACTTAAAAATTTTGATATAGTGAATTGATTTTCAGATGAATTTTACAAGCAGAATTTTTTTCCTTTAAATTGCTGATAAAGCAAGGGCTTGGAGTCAGACCCTGGGCCAACCCACTTCTGCCACTTCTTATGCAATCTTGGACAAGTTACTTACTCCATGTCTCCGAAGGAACTTGTCTTCTCATCTGCAAATGAGGTGAATATCTTTCTCTACCTCGAGGATTGTTTTGAGAAATAATCACCTCAGGGAGGAGTTTAATAAATGGAAGCAAAACACAAATATCCTGGAATCATGTTGCCTTAGTGGATTCTGGGCTCAGGTGTGGGACTGTGGCTTGGTAGGACACCCAGCCCTGCCCCATTCTTCTGGGCAGTGTCTCTGCTGACCTTTCTCCAGAGGCCCCAGAGCCTAAGGGCACAGAGCACCTTCTCATCCAAAGGGTGGATCCTGGCAGATCTCCCCCAGCCTAGTCTCTGAGAGATGCCTCTCCCCTCACACCCCTAAGCCGCAGAACCCTTGGGTGGCACCTTTCCCCTCTCTGAGCTCCCATTCTCTCCCTTCACCTCTTTGAGCTCCCATCCACTAACCTCACCAAACCTCTCTCCCATCCTGGAAACCACAACCCCTTCTCAGGCTTCCCCCCCACCTTGCCCTGAGCCCCCCTCTTCACAGGGACTCCCCATCCCTTCCAATATAAGTTAATGCCCCCCCCCCCCCCGTGCTGTAATCACTTCCCTAAAAACTCTCATTTCCTTCCTGGTTTTTCCTCCCCACCCCCCCAACCCCCATTTCCCCCATCCTGGAGCCCCGGGGCCCACAACCTGCCCTTCCTGCCCCTCTCAAGACTCATCTCCTGGCTGAACCCCAATCCCTTCTCAGGGAATAATCAATCCCCTCACTGCCACCTCCCCTGGGCCTCCATCCCCTCGCGGAGCCCTCAGCTCCCCTCACCGGGCCCCCACCATCTTACTGGAGCCCCTCACAGCCTCCACCTCTGCCCAGCCTGTCCCACCCAGATGGCCTCCCCAGGCCCCCGAACCCAGTAATTTTTTCCCTGCAAGCCTCTCGGAACACAGGCTTCTCTTGAGCCTGCCCCACCTGGCCGTCCCCCTGGCCCTCCAGCCAGCCTCCACCCTGCCCTGGAGTGACCTTGCCAAAGTCCTCTCCGTTCCCCAAACACAGTGTTGACTCCAAACAGACTTAACTGTGTGACTTGTCACTCCAGACTCGGCATAGGCTCCTTTCTCCTCTGGGAATACCCTCATTTTTCCGCCTTGGAGCCTTGCCTTGGCTCTTTAAATGCATTCTCCTCTGGGAAGCTCCCCTCCCTGGCCTACCCGGCTCCCATTGCTTCTTGCCCTCACTCCTAGCACTACAGTGGGTCGTGAGCTTGAGGAGAGTGTTGGTGCTGCCTTGTCTCCCTCACCAGATAGGAAAGGCAGGGACAGCGTCTCTTCACTGTCTTGGGGACACCTGGAGGCTTGGTGGATGCACCAGCCTTTACATCCAACATGGAGGCTGCAGTTTCAGGGGACTGTTACCTACCCCTGTCTGAGGCCTCTTGCCTCTTCTCTCAGACAGGGGTGCCCAGAAGGTGGGGGGTGTCTCTCCCTCACACCAAGGGGTCCCCAGGCTTTCCCCAGGCCCAGGCCTTGATGGGTCAGTGGGGGAGGGCAGGCCAGGGAGAAGTGTCCCTTGGTGTCTCCAGTTTCAGCAGGGAGCTACAGAGAAGCCAGCTTCAGCAGAGCTTTAACATAAAACAGGGCTGTGAGAAAAACTGCTTCCGAAAGACCAGGAAGTCCAAGGTGGGCACTTTGGTGGGGGGGACGACAGCCCAGAGCTCGCAAGGTTGGATGGTGGACAACAGTGCAGCCCTCCTGGGCTCACCAGAAATAAGCAAACTCTGGGAGGAAACACACATCCAGCATTTGGGGTTCAGGGTGGAAAGAGAGAAGGCAGAGAAAGAAAATTTGAGGTGACTGCCTTGGTCACATGTGGGTTCTGCACTAGCACATGTGAGTGGGTTGGGGCAAAATGGGCAGCCTGGAGGCAGAGCAGCCCCAGAACCTGGGGCGGAAAGGGAGCCCCGCAAACAGGGGCTCCTCCAGTCCTAGTGGGAAAGAGGGATCACACAAGTGTTCTCGGACTTCGGTTGGAATGAGGGTCCCAGAGCCTGGTCCTCAGGGGAGAACTGTGGCATCCAAAGGCTGGAAAGATTTGGGACAAATAAGGGACCAGAGGCACAGACCTGGGACCTGGGATGAATGAAGCCGTCTGAAAGCCAGGGAGACCCAAACCTTGGCCCATAATGGGGGTTCTTCAGGGAGAAGAGACCCAGGCTTGAGGCAGAATAGGGGTTCTAGAGGCAAGCAACTCTGCACTTTGGAGGGGCAGAGGAGACCTGGGGACATAAAAAAGGGTCCAAAGAAAGGGAGTGATGGGACTTGGGAAAGAATGGGGGACCCGGAGGCAGGAGAGAAGCCCTGGACTGGGACAAAATGGACTGGGCAGAACCGGGAGCCCAGACGGAGGGACGACCCAGGGCCTAGAGTGGAATCAGGGTGGGGGTGTGGGCGGAAGTGTGCGAAGAGGTAGAACAGGTGGCTCGGACCAAGGAAATCTGGGGGCAGAGTCGGGGACCTAGAGGCAGGGAACACTCAGGACTTGGGGTGGAATGGGGTGGGGGACCCAGATGCAAAGGTGACTTAGATCTCAGGTAGAAGGAGAACTCAGAGGGAGCACATATAGCCACCAGCCATGTCCCTTCCATGTTCCATGCCCCATCCCCAGCCACCCTCACTCACCCCCTTTCAAAAGACACAAGTTGGTTGTTTTTTTTTTTTTTTTTTTGCTTTTTTTCATTTCTTTTTAATACAAACTTGGATCTTTGGGTGTGTCCTGCCAACAGAAAACAACAACAACAACAGAAGAGAAAACCCAAAAGAGTGAAAAATAAGAAAGAAAGAAAAAAAAAAAGCTCCCGCAAGAGGTTCTTCTCCCTCCCCCCCACCATGCGAATTTGCACACCACGGGACCACAGCAGGTTTACAGAATGCAATATACAATCCACGATTTATAATAAAACAGTATATACAATAAATAGGATATTGTTCATTTTCGTCACACGACCTGTAGATAAATTTCTCAGTGCATACTTGCAGGGGCTCTGGACACCTCGGGACCCCGCTCGCAACCTCTTGCACACGCTCGCTCTCTCGCTCTTTTTTTTTTTTTGTCTTTTTCTAAAACTGTGTTTTGTTTTTAAGTTTTGTACATTTTTAAAAAGTATTTACAATTGCTGGTTTTGTGCAGAAAGGGCTCACCTTCGGCTTCTGCATGGAGGAGAGGGGCAGGGAGGGGTGGGGGAAGATGGGGCCGCAGGGGGTGCAAGTGGGGTGGGGTGGGAGGCAGAGGGGCAGGCGCTCCTGCCGGAGGACGAGGTGGACGCTGGGAGGGGTCTTGGCGTTGGTTTTCTGAAAGCTGCAAAGAAACACAAGAGAAGAAGAGGCTGAGGTCAGCTGCAGGTACAAACACTGAGCTCTGAGAAAAGGGAGGTGAAGGGTGAGCCTCCCCATCTGTGCCCACCCAGTTCCTACCAGGATTCTGGGAGAAGCTGACTATATTGCTCCCTCTCCCAGAAAGCTCCACAGCCATCCCCATGTGATGTTGGGACAGCTTCTAGCCCTCTCTGAGCTCAGTTTTCCCACCTGTAATATAGGTGTGCATGCAAGCTCCCCAACACCGGTAGCTAAAGGATATGCTGGGTGAGGTGTCCCAGGCAGTGGAATTTCTTAAGAACTTGGGCTCTGGGGTTAGATGCAGCCGAGTTCAAATGCCAGCACCACCACTTCGTAGCTCTATGACCTTGGGCAAGTCATTGAACCTCTGTGAGCCTCTGGAAGTGCATTGGAAAGTCAGTGGGCTAAGGAAGGTAAAGCCTGGCACTTACGGGCATAACAAATTATACTAATTACTCTTTATTATTGTCCTGGGGCTTGGCCAATCGGACACTGCAAGCCTCGGTTGCCTCATGTAACAATGATCTTGGTGACTCTCCCAAGGCTGTTCTGAGGAATGACATAATGGGGAAGACATGGCCTTAGCACAGCACAGGTGTGAGCTGCTGCTTTAATTTCTTCTAAATCCAACCTTCTACCCAGCCCTGCCAAGGCCATTCTGTTCCTCTGAGAGGTGAGGTGATGAGTAAGTCTTTTGAATGAAGGAATAAATTGTCCAACACAATGTCACCTGTGTTTGGCTGAACCTACCTTCCTGAAACTCAGAAACTCCCCAGTCCCCAATCTCAACAATCACCAGATGCTTGAGGTCCAAAGTACCCACTTTTCCTGGATGTTCCTAATTATGTTTCTGGGGCTCTGGGGAGCTGACTCTCCTACCCCGCCCCCCAAACTTGGCTTGAACCTCTGAATTTGCAGCTCTGCTGGGGTGTGCGAGAAGGGGCCCACAGGTGCCCCAGCCATGAGCCTGGCACTTTTGGGGCTATATCCTCCTCTCAGAGCCCACCAGAATTAAGGGGAAGTAAGGGTGGTAAAACCACCTTCTAAGGCTCCTCAGTGCTCCCATCCATCCTCCCCAACACCCGTGCAGACCAGGTGGCGACAGAAAGCCTCTCGTCCCTTGTACTGTTTCTTGGCTTCCCTTCCCAACAGGACCCCATTTAAATTCCGCTCAGCATCGGCTGCTGTCTGCTGGGCAGTCAGCCTCGGGGACGACTTTTGTCGTGAGGCTGGACTTGCCAGGACTCCCCCAGGGGCCAGGGGAACCAGGTGGGTTCCCGCAGCCACAGGAGCAGCACCCCGCCCAGTGTATCAGACCAGGTGGCAAGCAGAGGCGCGAGAGGGAGGGTGAGAGCTGCGTCTTTGTTGAGCTGTCAGGTCTCCTGCAGTTGAGGAGAGGATGAAAATGAGCAGTAGGGGTAAGAGGTGTGCCTGTTAGGGTGACAGATGTATTACAGTTGGGGTGATGGGTAGAAAAGCAGCCGTTGGGGCAGGGAGTATTCCGCTGGGATGGACGTCACTTCTCCCCAGTTGGGTGACAAACAGGAACAACTGCAGAGAGTTCTATTCACTGGGGGTTAGGTCGATCATATCTGGAGTGACAGGTCTGACTGTAGGGGTAAGGGGCAGCCATCTGTAGGACGACTTTCCTGTGGTTGAAGAACAGCCGCCAAGCTAAGGAGGGACCTCTGCTGAGGCAACAGATGTAGTGTGCTGGGTGACAGGAGAGGGGGAGTTTTAGGACAGGCTGCTCCAAACCACTTGGCAAGCTGACTGTGCCGAACACAGAACCCCAGCCTCCTCCGCTGCTTGCCCCAAGGGCCCCGGGGCAGGCTGGGAGCCTGTGCACAAATCCCTACCACCCCCACCCCCTCCAGCCCTTAACCACTGCCAGTGACCCTCTCCAAGCCAGGTCTCCATGGTGATCTCAGCCCAGCAAGCGGCTCCTGCCAGAACCACTGCACGGTGCCCGGCGGCCAGGCAGCAGGGAGGCTCTCTCACCCTCTGCTAAGCCGCCCATCGCCGTCTCACCTTCCTCCTCCCACCGCCCTCCCCAGCTTCCAAGACTTGGCCAGCCTGAGACTCTGGCAGAATCTGGGGGATGGTCGGGAGATGGGGGTGGGGAAGGGATCAAAATCCAGGACTTCTTGGGGGATGGGGGAAGGGGAGTGCTGCAGCTGTGAACTCTGGCCTCGCTAGGTCCAGCTCTTTGCAAAACAGAACTGACACCAATGGGCCAGGCGGCCCAGTGCTGGGCATTGTAGACAAGCAGAGAACAAACTGATCTGGTCCCTGCCATGGAGAGCTCAGAGAGCAGAGGGAAGGCAGGTCTTATACCAGATTATTACCATGCAGGGAGATGGGGGCTTGCCCCAGGGAGGCCCTGAGGGGCTCAGGGAGCACAGAGGGGGCACCTAACCCAGCCTTGGCAGGGAGGGGCTGTGCCTCTTCAACTCACTGCTGAGCACAGCACCCAGCACAGGTAGGGGTCAAGAATGTGTGTTGAGTGAATGACTAGCAATGACTGATCTAAATCCGAGCAGCGTGTCAAGGTCCAGTTCAGGTCTTGCACACCTCCAGGCCGCCTCCTTAGGCACCCTGTTACCATAGCTACCAATGCACTTGTCATTCCCTGCTGTGCTCTTCCAGGGCAGGGACCTGTGTGTGGGACCTCGGGATGCCCAATGCCAGCATGCGTGTGGACCCCCAGGACACTAGCCACTGTTTATAAGGCATAACCTTTTAGTGCTTCCATAATGAACAGCCACAGAGCCACATTCCACCAAGTCCTTGTGCCCCAGCGGTTTTACTTTCTAAGGTGCCAAGGCATTAAGTGGTCTCTGCCTGTCACTGGGGGCTGGCTTTGGGGGCTTGGAGGGATAGGTGAGCTGGGATTAAAAGTGCTGCAGATCAGATACAATCAGCCTGTCCACAGAGAGAGTTTCTCCCCAGAAGAGGAGCATGCATTTATGCATTCATTTAAGGAACCAGCAAACAGGTATTCACACCCACTAATGCCAGGCCTTGAGCTGAGGGCCGGAAGACAGCAGTGAACAGAAACAGCCTCTGCCCTCCAGAGTGGAGTCTCAACACCAAGCAACATCCACTTAGCAGAAGGCAAAGAGAATGCACTCAAATTTGAGACTGATTTGCTGTGCAACCCAGGGTAAGCCTCTTCCCTCTCTGGGCTTCAGTTTCTATGTTTGCAAAAGAAAAGAGTTAAACAGGTGAGTGAGAGATCTTCAGGCACTGAGTTGTGCCTCAAAGACAAGGGGCTAGAGGCAAATCACAGCTGCCCAAAAGCTGACGCCCCCCTCTGACATTTTCAGGCAAAGCCAGGCCCATAGGTCCTTTAAATGTGGAGAGGAAACTGCCTCCTTGGGGTTCAGACTACACTGACAGGCAGAGAAACCCCCAAGTAGGGTGGACTTGGAATTTACTGAGGGATGAGACCCCCAATTGGGGATGGGGAGGGGTGTTGTAGAGTGTGGGTGTGTGGGGCTTTCCCCCCACTTTGCAAGTTTTCAAAATCCATGTCCACTGGTAAACTCCAGCTGTCAGTCTTTCCCTTCTCAAGGATTTCGCCCCACCATCCTCACTGCTGGGCACTGAGGAGGCCTAAAGGACTTGCTAGTGGGACCCAGTGGGGCTCATGTCCACGGTCACCCAACAGCCCTGGGGGGGACTCTGTGTGCACGTCTCGCCTCTCAGAGCCCCACACTCCTCGTCTGTCCCGACCAGCTGGAAGATGCTGTTTGTAGAGATGGGTGCTGCTGGGGATGTGGTGGACACGGGACTGAGGTGGAGGCTGAGAAAAGAGCAAGAACACCAGAACTGGGTGATCCCAGAGCCTTCCCGGCTCTAAGATTTTGCAGTTCCCCGGCTGCGTGGCTGGCTATCCTCTGGCGAGTCCCCTTCCCTCTGTAAACTGGGAGAAGCTATACGTAGAGAATTCCAAAGGCCCAGCTAGCCCTGCGAGTTCGAATTGGTTCATTTACCCACCCCTTCATTGCCCCAATTTTCTCTCATAATTCTCCCTATTCCGCATGCTAGTCTTTGACTCTAGTTACCAACACACACACACACACACACACACACACACACACACACACACACACAAGCCCTGACCTCTGAAGTGTACCCGGCATGACGAGGCACCGGGGGAGGGGGGCAGTGCAGAGATGAGTAACTGGTAAAGGCGTTGGTGGCGTGGTGAGTAGGACATTCCCAGGAAGGGCTGTCATGGGTTAGAGATTAATTCGGCCTGGGAATGATCCTGGAACGCTTCTTGGAGGAGGTGATGTCTGAGTGAAAGATAGGACCTGACAGGTGGGAAGTGGATGGTGGGTAGGAAAGGGCAGCCCAGGCCAAGGAAGAGCCGGAACAAAGGCACAGGACACATTCAGGAAAGAGCCCCTTGGAAAGCTCCTTCCTGATTTAACACACTCTCTGGGGTGGGAAGGGAGCTGCCTGTGTGAGGAGCCTGTGCCTGAAGGTCAGGCTGATAGAGAGGGTGGCTGCCATGATGGAAGCCTCGGATATCTCGAATACCATGCTAGGAAGTTGGGCATTTATTTTGTAGGCAAGGAGGCTGGTGAGAGAGGGATGCAATCGAAAGGTGTAATAAAGCATTGGAGTCACAGGATGACTTGTGTTTTAATCAATTCATTCAATAAATATTTGAGGGGTTCCAGACACCGTGCGTGCAAAGATGCTGAAGAAAAACAAACTTAGGCAGCCACAGTGGGGAGAGTGGACTCAGGATGGGGGGCAGCAGGGGCAGCGACCTGGTAGGTGGTGGTCGTACCGAACCAGGCGCCTGAGCTAGGGGCCTAGGGCCTCCGAAGCCTCAGATTTGTTCAGGACCCACTTCCTGCCTCCAGGAAGTTCTTGCTGCCTGCCCCGCTCACATGGTTCAAGAGGGTGGTCCCTGATTTCTCAGTCCCTCAACTGGAGAGCAGTGTCCACATGGAGGTTGTTAATGAATATCTGTTGACAGAATGCAAGCTCCACGAGGGCAGGGCTGTTGGATTCGATGGTCACCCCAGCCCCAGATGCAGTGCCCTGGCCCCGAGCCAGGTGGCTGCCTGAACAAAGAATTAACCTACTTTGCCCTGCCCTCCAGCACAAACACAGGGCACTATGGCAGCGAAAGTTATGACAAGGACAATAAATCTGCTGGGCGAGAAATCATGACATATTATGAAGTCACAAGGAAATGCTTTCCAGATTATCTGTACTGGAAGTGAGGATTGGCGTGGATAACTGTGTAGGCAGGGTTTCCAGCTGACCCAAGTCATTTTTGAGTCTGGGTCCTGCTGCCCATCACCCTTGGGGCAGGGTGCATGACTCACCTTGTCCTTGGGTTCTCCCCCAGGGAGGACTCAGCCTAGTCACTAAGGCAAAGAACTGGGTGGTGCTTCAAAGATTCCCTCCCAAGACCTCAACCTGGCACTAGATAATACAAGACCCTTTCTAGGAGGGAGGCAGGGAGGGCATGTGAAGGAGGGCTGGCCATGGTGGTCCCAGGCAAGGAGGAAAGGGTCAGAGGCCCTAGAATGCAGTTTGTAGGGAGGTACTTATTTACCTGCCTACCCTCCTACCAACTACTGATTAGGAGCTTACTATGTTCCAGGACTAGGCCCTAGGGACTGGGTTAAGTGCTTCACGCATCTCATCTCATCCTAACAAGAGGTGCAGAAGGGTGAGTGACTCACCAGATCACCCAGCTGGGAAGGGATGGAACTGAGTTTTGCACAGAGGCCCACTGTGGAGCCACCGTCCTCCAGTTCCAGGTCCCTGCTCCCTCAGGTTCTCCCAGATCCACAGGAATGTGGGGAGATGGGAGAGGAGGGTGTGAGAGGGCATGTTCACAGAGAGATGACCTTTCCAGGAAATGAGGGCTCAGAACACAAGGCCTGGCCTGCAAATGGCTGCAGGAGAGGCAAGAGATAGGATCTGAGGGAGGACAACCTCCCAGGGAGCGGGGAAGGCGCACCCAGAAGAGGCAGGGCAGGGGCAGCTGAGCCCTGACGTGAGGGCCTCTTGCTCAGAGCCAGAGGCAGGACTGAGTGACCTCTTGAGGTTTCAAGGCACAGAGAGACAAAGCCCCGAGCAGCCAGGGCCTGGCCCAGGTCCGGGCATGCCTGCTGACCCCGGCTGGATGGTGGCCTTGGAGACTGCTTTCTGCACCGTGCAGGCCCCAGCTGGTGTAACCTTGGACGACCTGTGACATTTCTCCGGGCCTCAGGTCCAGGCCTGAGAGGGAATGGGGAGGGGAAGGGGACTTGAGATCCCCAAACACCTTGGAGGGCTCTTCCTACCCTCCCACCCCTGTCCCCAGGGTCTGGAAGGGTCCATTTTCAGCCCACAAGGGCCCAGTGTGGAGCCAGTCTGTCTGGCTCTGCTTTCCATCTAGGGAGCCAGGGAAGATGTCTGCCCGGGTCCCAGGCCCACCCCACTACCACCCTCCCTCTTCCGACCCCTCCCCTGCTCCGCCCCATCAGCCACAGCTCTCCAGGCCAGGCGGCTTCCGGGTTCCCCACTCTGCTCCTCTGAGTTTTCATCTTCTAATTCATACTGGGAGGGAACCTGCCTTTGCCCTGTTCCCTCTACCTGGAACGCCCTTCCCCCAGTCTCCCTGCGTCCAAATCTCATCTCTTCTTCAAGGCTGAGCTCCAATGCAGCCCCTTCCCAATATCCCTCCCCCAACAAACTGCAAAATCTATTTAAAAAGTCAGACCCAGAAAGAGTTTTAGGGATCATCCAAGCCAAGCCCTCCTTCTGCAGATGGGGAACAGGGGGCTCGGGTGGACAGAGGCCACAGTATACAAGAGCACCCAGATTCTGAAGGGGGCAGTACTGGGTTCCAGTCTTGGCTGAGAGTGGGCAAGCTCCACAGCTACACCTGTTCCCTCCACACTCTGATGGGTGGGGGGTACACCCGGGTCCCAGGCTGCTGTGCAGAGTCAGTGTTATACAAGGGCCTGGAACAAGTGGGGGTTCCTTTACTTACCAAAGTGGCAGGGGGAGGGGGATGGGGAGTGACTTCTGCCCCCACACCCACCTCCCCGATGCACACTCATCGCTTCTCCCTGCCTCTGGTCACCTGCCACTTCCTACCAGGTATTCTCAGGTTCTTTGCGTGCTTGTTTCAGCTTCCTGAAGTGGATGCTGAACTCCCTGAGGACAGCAGCTGTGTCTGCTTTGTCACCCCAGGGTCTGGCATTGGGACGGGCAGGGAGGGGCTCGAGACGTGCACGGCGTCAAAAGTGCTGACTGCCTGTTGGCGCGTCATCGCCCTCTCCACGTAAGCCCTCTGTCGACAGCGCGGCTCCCGCTGTTAACTCTTCCTCCTCGCCACTCTCCCTCTTCCCTACGCTCCCAGCTCTTCCTCACGGCCACAATGATTTCAACCCATCCCTGGCCCTAAAGGAGCTGGGGCGCCATCTTAGCTAACGAGGGGAGTCAGCCCTACCAACATCTTGGTCCAAGCCACGGTCGTTGCCTGGACGACTGCAGACTTCAACACTTGCCCTATTCCAACAGGACCCATGGCTCTCCTGCTGAAAACTCCTCGAGGTTCCCCATTTGTTCAGACCTCTTCTAATGCCCTGCATGGTTCTGGCCCTGCCTTCCATGCCCCGTCACTTCCCATCAGTTCCTCAAAGCTGAACCCCTTCCTGCCTCGGGGCTGTACACTCTGCTGTTTCCTGTGCCCAGAATGCTCTTCCCACTCCCTGTCCAGCTGACCTCCACCCACCCTTCAGGCCTCAGCTCCAAGGCGTGGCCTGCCTGCTGTAGGCTCTCCCAGCTTCTTGTCTTTTTATCTCTTGCACAGTCCTTCCCACAGGTGTAATTAGCAAACAGCCTGTTCCTTTCTGTTTACCATCTCCCTCTAGACTGGAAGGCCCCTGAGGGCCAGGGCCTCCTACTGGCTCTCACTGCAGTGCCCCTAAGGCCTGGCATGCAATGGGGTGCTGGACAGAGGTCTCCAGAACAACTGAACGCATTGGTTTGAGGCTAGTGCTGTCAACTCCCAGCCCTGCGTGGGGAGCAGGGCCAGAGTGTGGGCCTGGATGGCTTCCCAGTTCCTCCCGCGTTCAGGCCTCGCTGGGTGGTTCCATTATGTGTTTCACTGAGCTGTGACCTGCCCGAACACCCAGCCCCCACGCCCATTCATTTTCCCACCCAGAGCCCGGGAGGAACGGTTTTTGGGATTATTTCACATTTCTGGATTATCTACGAGATATCTCCCCTCCAGTGAGAAGGATCAAGAGTTTGACATTTTAAACCGTAAGCAGCTTCTCCCTGGCCTGCTCCAGATCTCAGCTCTGCTGCTTGCAATGAGACGCATGGGGAATGGAAGGCCATTTTAATCTCTTGGCCTGGCTTCATTAGGAGGAAAAATATGCTGCCAAAAAAAAAAAAAAAAAAAAAAGGTAGGGTCCATTGTCTATGCCCTGCAGAGTTGCAAGGGCCTAAAAGATTATCTAAGTCAGTTTCCTTGAACAGATAAGAAAACTGAGGTCCACTGAGGGGCCAGGGCTTGGCCAAGGACATGTGGCAAGTTGGGGGGGGATTGGGGAGGGGTCCTTTGCCAGGCCTCCAGACTCCCACTGCTGCCCCTTGCCACCTTCAGCCACCTGGGGAGAAGGCGTCAGGCAGAGAGGGGGTAATAAGTTTCCAATGCTGATGCTTTCAGGACCCGAGTCACCCTGGCCTCAAATGGCCTCCTCAAAGCAGGGATGGAGCTTATCAGAAATCCTGCTACTGCCTTGGACTTCTCAGGGAAGAGACACTCCCAAGGGTGTGCAGTGGCAGCAGAGGTGGAACACGACGAGGGGTGATTAGACACGCTCCCCAGCCCACCCCATACCACTTACCACATCTGGGCCAGAAGTGGGATCTAATGGGCCAGTCATGACTCTATTTCTGGGGCAAGTTGTTTAAGAAAATTATTCCTCAAACCTGGTCCCTCCCACCCCCTTTTACTGTTTTGGGGACATTTTTCCTCTTTTCCTTTTTTAAAACATCAAATCCTAAGAATACTAAAACAGCAACACCAACTAATGAGGTCATGGTGCCTGATAAAAACAGTGGGACGGGACCCTTTTTCTAGGGCCATAAAGTCCCGCCTGGGGACAGACCCACTGGCTGCAGGCTCCCAAGGATAGCAGGATCCCAGCACCCCATCTCCACTTCTGGAACCCCACCCTGCGTGTCCCGGCCCACAATGAGCCTGCCTCAAGCCAAGTATGTTGAAAAATAGCCTTCGGGAGAACAGAAAAGGACACTTCTGCCATTTGGTCAAGTCCTTGCAGAGGGTGTGACCAAATCATACTGGCACACCCTCAGCCTGGCCCTCAGCTCGGAAGGCATCTTGGAATAAATGAAGCTCCTGGGGAAGTGAAGGTGCCTGGCAGGGTCAGAAAAACACATGGGCCACACCTTGATGGGGACATAAGGGGCAGGATTGGCATCACTTTGTCCAATGTGCTTCTACCTTCACATCTTTTCCTTTTTTAAAACATCAAATCCTAAGAATACTAAAATAGTATTTTTACAGAAGGATGCAAACACCCTCCCTTGCAATAGGTCAAGCGGTAAGTGAGGGTTCTTGGGACTCAGGTGGTCCTTGCCCAGGACCTAGCATGGACAAGAGACATAAATGCTTGCTGAACTGGACTAGGTGGCTCCATCCAGTCTGTGGTCCTCGGGCCATTTTAATAGCAGTACCCCTTGAAAGTCCAAGTCCCCAGCGAGGTTCCCCACCCAGGCACCCCATTTCCTCCCAACTACCCCCAACATCTTATCCCAGACTCCTTCCTCCATTGTTGGAACCCCAATCTCATCCTTAAATCTTACCTACTCCTCCTACTCATTTTTATATCTCTTGCCTTTGTCCAAGCTCCGATGTCCTCACGCCCCCAGTCCCCAGTTGCCACCCCCGCCCCCAGGCCTCTGTCCACTGCTCCCGCATCCCCAGACTCACCCAGTAACAAAACCTCACGGTCCAGTCGGCACTTCAGTTGGCACTACAGGGAGGTGACGGTGAATGTGTCCTCAGGGTGAGGTTCCGCCATGGGCCCCAGGAAGCTGCTCTTGGGGCCCCCACCCAGGCCGGGATGCGCCTGTGGCATAAAGCCTGGATACCTGTAGGCGGTGTCCTGCAGGGACAGCAGCGAGTCCCTCGGCACGGGGGACAGGGTCAAGTCACTAAGGAGTGGGCAGCCATAGCCAGCAGCAGCTGCAGCGGGGCCACGGGGTGGGCCGGGCGGCCGGGCCATCTCCAGCGGCTCCTTGTCGGCCTTAGGCGTGGACGGCGGGCTGGCCAGGTGTGGGGCACTGAGGCACGCGGCCTCCGTCCTGCCCAGGAAGTCAGCCAGAAGTCCTGTACCCGCCTTGCCCTCATAGGGTGGGCTGCGGGCAGCTGAGCCTGGCGGGTACCAATATGCTGTGCCCTTGCAGCTGGGGGAGTCATAGTGGGCCTGGCCCAGCGGCAGGTCCCGGCAGCTCAGGTGGGCCTGGGCTGCAGCTGCGTGGCCCAGGCTGGCCCCCTGGAGCCCGTGCTTGAGGGGCTCGCAGGCAGCCAGCTTTGTGGGTGGCGGCCGCAGCTCCTCCTTGAAGCCCACTGTTGGGGAGCAGGTGGGCGAGTAAGCCTTTTGCAGGCCAGCATCAAACACCGTGGGTGGGTGGGCCAGCGGCGGGAAATGCTTGCTGTCCAGCTCAGGGGCACCCAGGCTGGGCGAGTCGCAGTGGAAGCCTTGGCCGAAGGTGCCGTCAGAAGGCGTGGATGGGTTCATAGAGTAGGGTCCCATGAAGTCACAGGGGTCTCGCTCGCCCACGCCAAAGGCCCTCGACTGTGAGGGCAGTGGTGACATGCTGCTGTCCCCGCTGTAGTAGTCCAGGCCGAGATCTGGGCTGTCCTGGAACAGCGGGTTGACAGGCTGTGGCTTGGGGATGAACTTGGCTTTGGCAGCCGCCCCGCCTCGCTCCTTCTTGGCGGAGCAGGCCCCGCCGCCCCGTCCACCCCTCGGCTGCCCGGGGCCCGGTTGCTCCGTTTGGATGGGTAGCCCGAAGCGTGGCCGAGGCAGAGGATGGGAAGCCCAGGTGCGAGGCCTCGAACAGGTCCACCTTCTTCCGCCGTCCGCGGCCTGGCTTGGAGCTGCTCTGGAAGAGGACGCTCTGGTTCCAGTTGTAGCCGGGGGCAGAGGATGCCTCGTTCCAGTCCATCATCAGCTTCTCCAGGCTGGACAGGCTCGACTGGCCCTCGCTGCTCGAGGCCTCGCTGTTGGCGCGCCGAAAACTGCCACCCCCGACCGGCTGGCTGAACTGGGTGCTGTCGGAGGAGGACTCCGAGAAGGTCTCTGACACCGCCGTCTGCTGCTTCACCTTCTGGGGCGTGTAGTTGGAGATGTCCAGGATCACGTTGGGCTCGCTGACGTGGCAGTCGAAACCGGGATTGTAGAGCTGACTGAAAGCCTCCGAGGCCCAGTCCAGGCCCCCGTAGCCCTGCCGGAAAGGCCACTGAGAAGCCCCCGCAAACTGCCGACAGTTCTCGGGCGAGGGCTGGAAGGACGAGGAGGAGGAGGAGGCGGCAGAGGTGGCGGAGGTGGCCGAGGCCGTGGTGCCCTTGGGCACCATGTAGCTGCCGGGCGAGACGGTGCTGGCCCGGCTGTCACAGCGCAGGGGTGTGGGGGCTGAGCCCGAGAAGGGGGCCCCCTCAGAGCTGTTGAAGAAGGATGCCTTGCCGAGCGGCAGGCAGGGGCCACCGGCTGGTGGGGGGGCATAGCCAGCGCTGTGTGCACTGCTGGGCGAGGCGGGCAGGCTGTTGCCGCTGCCATAGGCGAAGCTGCAGTCCTTGCTGTTGGCGCAGTCCTGGCCCGTGAAGGGCTTAACCGGGGCGAAGATGCTTTGTCCCGCCCCATAGCCACCATACTGGGTGGGGTAAGCGCTGGCGGGTGGGTGGGTGGTGGGTGAGCGGGCCACGGCCGAAGGCGGGGGAGCCAGCTTCGGGAAGGTCTCGGCTGCTCGGCAGTCTGCAGTGGCTGGGGTCAGTCCGTAGCTCGCCGCCCGGGCCGGTGGGAAGGTCTGGCGGGTGGGCAGGACAGGCTGGAAGGAGGGATCCGCCCCAGCCCCACTGCTGCCCACCGCCACTGGGCTGGCCTTGGTTCCCCGGCTGGGGAAGGTGCCCAGGCCCCGCTGGGCAGGCAGAGCGCTGGTCGGGGGCCCTGCATAGGTGCCCGATGCCTTCCGGGACTCGGGGCGCGAGGCTGAGAGGGCAAAGTCCAAGAGGTCGGAGGAGTCATCCGAATCGAGCAGCGAGCGGAAGTAGCCGGTGAAGAGGTTTTGGCGCTCCTGGCTGAGCTCCGTCTGGCCCGAGGGTGCGCCCGTGCTGTAGTAGCTGCCGCGGCCCGAGGCCCCGCTCTCCAGCCCAGCGGAGGTGAAGGCACGGGCCTCCGTCCCCTGGAACCCGCAGTTTCGGCCAGCCTGCCCGCCTGGGTGCCCATGGTGAGGGGCCCAGCCACCCCCCTTGTCTCCGGCCCACTCAGCGCCCACCTCCCCGAAACCTGGGCCGCTGGACACCTGCTCTGGGAACAGAGTCCCGTTCTTCCGGGACCGTCTCTTGCGCTTGGGCTTCCCGGTGGCAGCGTCCACCTCCCCCCGGCCCCGTTTGCGTGGGTGCCCCAACTCAGTGAGGCCGGAGCCCCCGATTCCAGCGGCCGCCACTGCCATCACCTTCTTTTTCTTGCCGATGCCCTCAAAGAAGTCGCTGAAGGAGCATCGGGCTGTCTTGGCTGCATGGCCCCCACCCCGGCCCCCGAAGCCACCGGCTTTGCCACCCCGCCGCCGGAGCCCTGCACCCGGTGCAGGAAGTGGGAGATGCTCTGGGTGTCGGGTGCCTGGTGCACTGACTCAGGCTCACTGGGCGTCCAGCAGCGGGGTGGCGAGCACCGCCCGGCACACTGGCTCTGGCGGTTCAGGAAGGCCAGCTTGGCGAGGACGTCCGAGTACTCGGCTTTGCTGTCGTTGGCGTCTGCTGCATAGGACGGCTGGGGAGATGCCAGCTTCTGCTTCCGTCGCCGCCGCTTCTTCACCTCCGGGATGGCCAGGGTGGCCGCTGCCACCGTGGCTGCCTCAGCCGTCACCACTGCTGGCTCCTTGGGCTTGCCGGGCCCCAGCAGTAGGTTCTTTGGAGGGCGGCCGCGCTTACGCTTGAGAATAATGGGCATCTCCCCGGGCGGGAACACCACCACCACGTTCCGCCCGTTGTTCTTCATCTTCAGCAGTGGGGTGGGCTCTGCAGACACACGCAGGCCCAGCTCCTTCCCCTCCACGCTCAGGCTGCTGCTTAAGGATGACACCTTGTACGTGGTCTTATTCCGCCGCCCCAGGGATACAGGGATCTTGGCCATCTTCACCACCATTCGCCGCACACCCCGGCACTTGACTTTGCGGGCTGGGACCATTGCGGGCTGGGACAATTCGGGATCCAGCTCTGGGAGGGGTCCTGGGCCTGGCAGGGCAGGAGGTGGCGGAGGTGGCGGCGGTGGGGGCTCGGCCAGTGCGGCCACCAGCCCCGTAGGCATAGGCAGGGGCAGCAGGCGGCCCTCAGGTCCAGCGTCTGCCTTGCGCCCCCGTCCGGCCTTTCGCCGGCGACACAGGATCTTTGGCCTATCAGAGCGCCGCAAGGCGTACTTGGGGTGACCCTCTGGTCCCGGGGGGCCGTGGGGTGAGCACAAGTCCAGGTGCAAGGGCTCGGCCAGCGGGCAGGGCCCCAGGGGCTGCTGGGGCTCCAGACGGCGACCGGGGATGTCGAGCAACTTGGGCAGGGGTTCGAGGGCCTGGGGGTCAAGCAGCTGTGACTCCAGGGAGTCGGGCAAGGTATCTAGAGCCTGCAGAGCCAGGCCCGGCAGCCCCAGAGGGTCAGCGAGAGGCTGCAGGGGTGGCAGCTCCAAAGTCTCCCCAAGCGGCTCTAGGGCCTGTGGATCCAGGAAGCGGGGCTGGGGGTCCAGGAGCTGAGGCTCCGGCTCAGGCGATGGTGGCTCCAGCGCCTGGGCCTCCAGCAGCTGGGCCTCGGGGCAGGTAAGGGAGGCCAGCTCACTAAGGATGTCAGCGTCAGCAAGTTCTGAGTAATCAGGGCCGTCTGGCTCGGGCTCCGGGGGCAGCCCGGAGGCCGCAGCTGCAGCTCCGGGACTGTGGCCTTGGCCGGGCTGGGGGCTGTCCCTAGGCTCAGGCACAGGCTCGTAGAGGGGGTGGCTGGGCCGCTCGGCCTTGGTGTGGGGAGTGGCCCGCTCCTCGGGGCTGCGGATGCTGTTGGCCAGGCTGGGCGAGGAGAAGAAGCTGTACTGGAGGTCGCCGGGCGGCGGGGCGGGCGGGCGGCTGAGCCGGAGCCCACCGCAGTCCAGGTGCACGCCGCTGTGCTGCAGGTCCTGGGAGAGCCGCGTCAGGTCCTTCATGATGTCAATCAGCTGCACCACCGGACACAGGTTCACCCGCCCGTTGTCCCAGTGGTGTCGGGAGCTGCTGCTGTCCCCGGCCGGTGTGGGGCAGCGGGCCTCTGAGATGGGCCGGGCCGCCCGCGGGGTCAGCGGGTCGTCCCCCTTGGCAAGGACTGAGGGGCGCCGGGTGCTGGGGTCCCGGCGTGGGGGTGGGCGTGGGCTCTCGGAGAAGGTGTGGGCAAAGGCCTTGTCGGGCGGGCTGGCGGGGGGCCGGGTGGGGAGCAAGGGCCGGGGGGTGGGGGGGCCGCCGGGGTAGTACTTGGGCTCCCGGAGGTAGTCAGGAGAGCTGCACACGGCACTGGAAGTCACCACCAGGCCCTGGGGCTTCACACGCATCCTGACCTTGTCCTCCGCGGGCCGCCGGGCGGGGCCGGGGCTGACATGAGGGTGAGAGAAGCCGGGACCAGGACCTGCCGGGCAGGATGTCCCTCGCTGAACCTCAAGTCCTCATCGGGCTCCCAGATCCTCCAGGAGCCCCCACCCCTTCTCCTCCAGGCCTCAGCCCCCTGACCAGGCTCTAGTCCCCTCCCCAAACCCAACCCCCTTGTTGACCCCTGCCTTCCCCAAACTAAGGGCTCAATTAACCCCTCACCAGCCCCAGTTCCACCCTCTTCTAGGCCCTGGCCAAGGGAGAACAGGACCCTTGCTTTTGAGAGGTAAGGCCCTCAGCAGGGCAGACGACCACTGCAGATCAAACTTAGGGACGGGGAGTCCTTCTGAGGGCCTGGTCTCCCCCCTCTTCCAGGCCACCCTCCCCAGAGCTCCAGGAGAACCCCATCCACTCACCCTCGGCTCTGCCGCCTGGGCTGTCACACTGGAGATCTCTGTGGGCAACAAGACAGGCAACAAATCTGAGTCCCCCAAGTGCTTTGGCAGCCACAGCTCAACCCCTGCCCGCCTGTCCACCTGTGCACTGGCCTGGCCTCGTCCAGGTGCCTCCCCCAGAGCCCACATGCTCCCTCCAGTGCACACACCCAGCTGACCTGGGAGGGAAGGGGCCCCTGGGCCTGGGGGCTCTGCCAGTCGCTGGCTGTCAGCTGGGGGTGCTGGGGAGCAACTTCGGCCTGAGCCCAGGCCTCAGGGCGTGGATGGCACCTGCAAAGGAGCACGGCAGCTCAGGTTTAGTGAGCACCTACTGTGTGCCAGGCACTGGGCTGGGACCTGTCCAGGATCATTTAATTTCATTCTTCATTTTGCAGATGAAGAAATGGAGGCTCAGGGATGAAGTGAAGTAATATCATTCATTCATACACACTATTTATGAAGTGCCTGCTTTGCACAAGGACTGGGTAGATAGATATGGGTCAGGTGATCATAAACGATGTAATTATTAGAGGGGTAAGAGCTGCAAAGAAAAAGTGTAAGAGTGGCTGAGGTCAGAAGTTTAATGGCCACACTGGGGGAGTCCACAACAATAAAGGCTCCTACTTTCAGGGTATTTCTTTGCAGCCATGTCCTCTGCTAAGCACCTTATATGGATTATCTCATCCAATTCCTCTGCAAACCTGAGATCAATGTGATCATCATTGCCATCTTTACAGAGGAGGAAACCATCCCCTGGAAGGCAGTGAGCGCCCTAAGGGCCAGGATCTCTGTCTTACTCCCTGCTGTGTCCCCAAACACCCAGACCAGTTCTTGGCCCACAGGGGTGCTTTGAAACAAATCTGTCAGGTGAATGAATGAATGAAAGAATGAATGAGGAACACAGGGCAATCAGCCTCACCTTGTCCCACAAGGCTCTTTCTCATTCTTCTCCAAACCCAAAAATGATGCTGAGGGAAGGAGAGTGACAAGAATGTGGAGAGGGACATTCTCAGACTCCTTTTCTGCCTTCATCAGAAAGGGTTCCTCTGACCTCCCTGCAACCCCCAACTTTGGTCAGGCCCCTGCTACGTACTGTTGGAGCCCTCTCTAGTTCACATTCATAGGACTCATCACAGCTGTAGTCAACTCCTTGTGTGACTGACTGTTTATAGTGTGTCTGTCCCCCCCACCCCACCCCCCAGGCCCCCTATCCCCATCCCACCCTCACTCTGAGCATAGGCTCTTTGGGGGCAGGGATCACATCTGTCTCGTCTACCACTGTATCCTTGACCCTCAACATTGGGCCTGGGCTTTGGATACTCCATATTTACTGACTGACTCCCCAAGCTGGTCAGGACAGCTGGGGATTTAGACCTAGGCCTGTCCGACATCCAAGGGAGCCTGGAGAATCTGGGCCTTGGCTGACCCCCAGGAGCTGGGATCTCGGGGGCTGAGGAGTAGTATAGGCCCTGACCACCGTGAGGGTCTTAAAGGCTGACCCTGGCCAGTGCCCAGTGCCTGGCACCGACCTGACCTCTATATACACATGCAGACTCTCACCAGCTGCTGTCCTGCCCAGAGCTGTCCCTCCACAGGAGGACTGCAGCACTGACTCAGGGACAGGGTGATGCAGAGGGGGATGGCAGTGTGCAACCTACAAAGCACCCCCATGTATAGGACCCATTGAATCTTCACGGCAACGCAGGAGCATGGCTCCTCATCCCCAGGTTACAGGGGAAGCAGGCTCAGGGTGGTTGTGTAAGTTGCCTGAGGTCACACCGCTGCTAAGTGGCAGGATTGCTCATTTTGCCCTAAGTCCAACGCCTCTTTCCACTCCCAGCTCCTGCAACTCTCCTTCAGCCACTCCTGAAAGCATTCCTTCTAGAGCTGTGGTCTAATTTAAGGCTGGGAGGAACCTTAACATCATCTAACCCATTGGCTTCCAAACCCTGGGCTTGGGGGAGCTGTGCAACATTCCAGATACCCAGGCCCTAGGCCAGGGGAGTCTGACTCATAGATCTGAAGGGACATCTGGGAATCTGTATTTATAATCAGCTCTCCCAGTGGGGACACTGTTCTAGAGCAACTCATGTCCCTCCCATTTCACAGATGAGGAAACTGAGATGGGAGGAGGCAAAGAGACTTTGCCCAAGGCCATAAAATGATACAGGAAGGGCCCTTCTGCTGGCCTTCCTGGCAGAGCATCCCTTTCTGCAGGTCCCAGACCCCAGCCACTCCTCACTGGCCCACCTACTCACTCACTCAGGGTTTTACCCTCTGCCTGGCTGTGGGCCAGGGACTGCCCCCACCCAGGCTGGGCGCTCTCAGCAACGAGAATGGGAAACACCCTAACAGAGGTGGCAAGAGGCTCAGATTCTGGAATCTTTAAGCCTGATTTCCCACAGTATGACTGACCCATGGCTCCCAATGCCCACTTTGAGATGTTCCCCAGAAGCCTCTCCCTACCTGAGAATGGGGCTCACTGGGCCCTGCTCTGGAGACTTCCCTTTGGGAGCCTGAAGGTGTGATCCTGGTAGAAGAAAGAAACCTCCTCCACGCAGGGAGCTTCTGCTCCACCCATCTGTGAAGACCTCTGGGCATGTCCTCCCACCAGATCTCCTGACTCTATCCACTCCTCTCTCTTGCAGACTCCAGGATCTGAGGGAAGCAGCTGGCTTCCCTCCCCACCGCACCCTGGCAGCCATTCTCTTGGTCCCCTCCCAAGGGTACCGCCTAGCCCTGGTCTGTGAACCAAGTCAAAAGGGTCCTTCTGTCTGTCTGCTTCTGGGTCAGTGTGTCTGGGCCCGCCCATAGGGACACCAGCTGGTTGGGAGGGGGCTGGGGGGCCCCAACCTGCTGTGCACAGTGCCGGGAAGCACCAGCCCACATCCTTGAGTCCCCAGCCCCACCCTCCCCACTGTGGCTGTGACCACCCCACCCCTTCCCCAGTCCGCCTCCCCCTCCCCCCACCCACAGCCTCCCCAGGGGAGCTGAGCTGCCAGCCCCAGCTCTCACTTCCGGCCTCATGACCCTCTCTCCAGCCTGCACACTCCTCCCCCCACACCATTTCCCTCAGCCTGGAGGACAGGCCCAGGGATGTCCTCAAATGGAAAACACTGCATCAAAGGAGCCGTGACTGCTGCTGGGAAACCTTCCTTGTCACCTCTCCTCTCGTCTCCTCCTGGGGCCTTATCTCCCAGGGTCTGCTCCCTCAGGAATTGCTTGCCAACCTTTCCAGTTTCCTCCCCTCCAGCCCCTCACCCATCCAATTGTACCTTAAGATCGGCTTCCAACTTGCCTCCAGCTCAATGTCAGAACAAAAAATAATAATGATGCAAATGATAATGGCACCATTCACTCCTCTGGCATTTAACTGGCGGCAGAGAGGTGAAGTATTGCCCTTAAGGACAAACAGCCACGACCAGGAGGAACTGGAATCTGGCTTTAAATTTGTTGGGGCTCCTCTAATCCAAACTGCCTCTGGCCAGAGCGCCAAGCAGCTCCCATGCAGCCTCCTCCAACTGTCCTAGTCCCCCCGACCAGCTATAATTTTTGACTTCTCATCTATTCCCCTCCCAGCTTATAGTCACCCCTCCCACCTCAGCCATCCAGATGCACTACTCTCCCTCGCCACTAGGTGTCCCCTTGGAGCCACCGATGCCCCGGTGGGGAGCAAGCCCCGCCCCACCCCCTGGAGCCACCAGCCCCGCCCCCGCCCCCCCCAGCACAGTACACCCCACTCCACCCTACCCCCAGCCACACAGAGAGCTCCTTTGTGCAGCCCTCGCCCACCCTCTTCCTGCCCGGAGCGGGGCACCTGGCAAGCAGGTCTGCCCCAGCCCTGCCCCCTGCCAGCCCCTTGTCCTGGGTGCCAGGTATGCGGGGGCCTCCAGCTCGGCTGGACAGAGGGTCACCCTGCCGGTGGCCCCCCCTTCCTCCCTCCGAGGTCACCCAGGGACTGTGTTTTCCGCCCTGCTCCGCCCCCATCCCCTCCTGCCCTTGGCCCTTCCAGACTCCTGTCCTTGTCTTTCCTTCTGTCTCCCCAGGACTCCCCTCCTCCAGCCCCACCAGGCCCTCCTCCCAGACACACACACACACACCCGCCTTCACACACACACACACACACACACACACACACACACACACACACCCGCCGTCCCCTGAGAGTTCCTGGTTCCGCCCCCCTCTCCCAGCCCAGGTCTGAAGAACTCCTCCTCCTGGAAAGTTGCTGCTGGAAAGGAAGTGACTTCAGCGATTTGGCCACAAGACTGGGCACCGCTGAGCCCCGCTTGGCTGGAGGCTCACCCAGCCCACCCTCAAAGCACAAATGGAGCCCCAGCACACACCACCCCCAGTGCGCACCCAGAAACTTGTGTACATACACTATCCCATCCTGGTGTACCTACACACCACCCCAGTGTGTTCACAGATTCTGGCCTACACTTAACTCTGCAGTGTACTATACTCCCTGCACACATGCACCAGCTCAGTGTGGCACACACACCTGCCCAGTACCTACCCTGAATCCTGCACACTCACCTCCCAAGGTACCACACAGGGCCCTCAAACATCCCTCTAGCCCTGTTCTCACCTGTAACTCTTCTGCACAGGACCCTAGACACCTAAGGACAGAGCCCTCCACATACCTGTCCACCCCCAAGCCTGAGTGCTTAAACACATGATGCCCTTTACGTTTCCAGTTAGGTACACAGAGCCCCGCAGCCTCCCACAGATGACCTCCCCACCCTCACAACCTCAGGAGGCCCCACGCCCCAGACCTCAGGCCCCAGGAATGCTCCTTTGGAAGTTGGGTGGGGTCCCCATGCAGGCTGGGCTCTGGGGAGCTTCCTGGAGCCTGGAGGCTTCATGTGTCAGTACAGGGAGTTGCCTCTGCAGAGCAGGGCTGCCCCACCTGGCCTCTGCGGCTCCTGAGCCCGGGTCGGCTAACCTGGGCTGGGAGAGGGTGACGGTGCCTATTCTGGCCCTGACTTCTGCCCTGTCCTGAGTGCAGCTAGCATACCTGGATTACCCAGGCCCTCCCTGCACCTTACCTCAGTCTGCCCGACTCCAGGAGAGAAGGTCTGGGAGCAGCTGCACATATCAGACACTCTGGTTTCCACCCTTCTCCTGGCTCTCAGGCCATCAGGGCACAGGCAAGAGTCCTCAGGCTAGAGGGCAGGACCCCATCCAGGGACACTGTCCTGGGCTCAGTTTCCCTTTCGGGAGAGTGGGGAGTTTGAGTACGCCAGGATATCTTTTGATTCTCTAAAGAGCCTCAGCCTAAGCTGGGAGGGGATTCCTCCTGGGCCTGGGAAGCAAGCCCCTTTGCTCCCCACTTCCTCCCCATACCCCGTTACCTGAGCAGGCCGTGCGGGACAGCCCGGCTCAGCAGGAAGGGCCTGTCTCCGCCAGCGTCTCCAGGGTGGTCTCTGCTGCGGCCTGAGCGTTGCCCAGTGCCCGGGGCCCTCTAAACGCACTCAGCTGGGCAGGCTCCAGGGTCAAGGCCGATGTGTAGGCAGGCAGGCAAGCTCCCATCTGTGGAAGCAAACACAGCACCCGGGTGTAAACATGAATACAGGATGAGCTGGCCAGAGGGACAGGACGTGAGGCACACAGAACCAGGAGGCTGTCTTCAGTGGGGTTCAATCCAGCTCCAACTTCATCCCAATAGGGAGGTATGAGCCTGTCTCTTGGGACCCCAGGCTTCTTTTGGGAAGTGGTATCTTTCTATGTAGGTACAAGTGTGCCCGTATCTGTACACACGTGCACGGGCTGTGGTGGGAGGAACCTGCCCCCTGGGAGCCAGACAGTTCCTGACTCAATCCTCACTAACCATGTGACCTTGGGCAAGTTGGTTAACTTCCCTGAGTCTCAGTTTTCTTGTCTATAAAATGGGGAGAAATAAGCTCTTGTGCATGGGAGGAGTGCTCTGTGGAAGCTGGAAATGCTGAAAGTGTACTTACAAGGCAGGTGTGAGAATTGCTGTTCACTGAGGGGACGTAAATGCAGATTCGCAAAAACACATGCAGCAGGCTAAAGAGACCCAAGCACCCACATACAGGTGTCTTGACACTCACAGCTGAACGGTGACAGGCGTGCACTGAGCAGACTCTCTATCACACACACACACACACACACACAAACTCCCAGGCAACCAGAACCTACAAGGGGTCCATGAGGCCTTGTTCCCAGGCCCCCTCTGGGCTCCAGTACAGACCTCAGGGAGGCAGACAAATGGGCAGGAAGCAGGGGGGCCGTGAGGAGGGCCATGGTTGTTAAAGAACACAAGAGACGGAACCAGTTGCTGGAGAAGGGTAAATGCCAGCTGCATACATCCCCCTCATGGAAATCTGCATTCACTTTAAGAGTATGTATGTGTGGGATCGTGTGCTCAGTTGTGGTCTCCATGTGTGTGTGTGTGTGTGCACGCCAGGCTGAGTGTATACCCAGGTTCGGGTGTCTTCATTATGTGTGTAGGTATGTGCAGCTGGGTCCATTCAGCTTGTCGTGCGTGCCCTGCTCAGCCTGTGTTTGTGCACCTGTGAGAACACACAGGTGTGACGTGTGTGCCTATGTGTGACAAGGAGTGCCTGGCTCTGGTCTGGGGGTGGATGTGCCTGTGTGTGCACACACACTTCCTGGCTCTCCGCACCTTGCTGTGGCAGGAGACGCATAGGCTCTGGCCTGTCTCAGGCTCCCTAGATGTGGTAGGTACGGGGCTGGGGGCGTGTGGCTAATTCTCTGCTGTTGCTGCAAGTTTCCAATCCTGGGACCTGCAACCATGGGCACTGGTGTCACCGTGGATCAGGTTGCCTCCCTCTGCTTTTCCCTGGGTGTTGAGGGCTGTGGGTATGACTCTGTGACTGGTCACAGTGTCCCTGGAGGTCTGTCTGGCTGTGGATCAGCATGTGCGTGTGTCTATGCATGTGTGCATGTGTGATCTCATCCCTGTATGTCTGCATCACCGTGTGTCTCTGTATGTCCGTGGGTCCCTGTGCTTATGTCACTGTATGTCTGTGCCAGTATAGCTGTGTGCCAGTGTCAGCATGTGTGAGAGGGGCTGTGTGCCTCCATTTTTGTGTGGTATCTTTGTGTAACTGAGGTGTGTGTGTGTGTGCATGCATGAGAGGGACCCTTTGTGAGACAGTGTGTGTCTGTGTCACTGTTTGTGTGTGCCTGCTTCCCTCCCACTCCCTTCCTATCTCCTGCTCTCTCTCTTTCTCTCTCTCTCTCTCTCTCTCTCTCTCTCTGTAGGAGCCAGACAACTCCCCAAGCCTGGATTAGGGACAATTTATCCACAGGCAGAGAAGGAGAATTCCAACCTGCCAGAGCCTCCCTCCTCTGATCCATCCCCCCTTTCCCCGTGGTTGGGTGGGCACGGAAATGCAGCCCAGCAGCTCCCAAGCCCTCAGGGAGCCCCCACCCCTGCACCTCCCCAGAGGCCCAAGAGGGCAGAAAAGATGGAAATCTGGGTGGCCCCAGAACCCTCCAGTGGGGGTGGACTGGCTGCCCCCCTCCCACCCCCACAGCTCAGCTAGCTTGGCCCTGCTCTCCTACATATGGTGCTGCTGGGGGAGTCGGCATGAGGTCTGCCTGGCCTACAGGCAGGGGGCTGGGGGGACTCAGGGAGCGAAAGCTGCCCCCACGTGCTCCCCAACCTGATACCCAACGTCAGCTCCCCCTACCCTCTGAAAACGTACATGACTGGGGAACTTGCCACTGGGGGGTGGGGGGTTGCAGAGAGGTTGGGGACAGCGGGCAAGGTGGAGGGGGCTGCGGCAAGGACGAGGCAGGAGCCAGGGCTGAGCTGGGACTACGGCTCCCTTCACCGTGCTCCAGGCGTAAGGCAGAATCACATGTTTCCCATTAGCTGCTCTGGCCTCCTTGTTCAGGGGGTGTTGGCTGGGGGAGATTTGTTCTGGTTGCAGACACCAGCCGAGACCACACAAGAGAGAGAGGGAAAGACAGAGAGAGGGAGAGAGGGAAAGGCAGAGAGAGAGAGGGAAAGGCAGAGAGGGGGTGCAAGAAAGATACATGGGAGACACAGAGACACACAGAGGCAGAGAAACGGCGAGAGGGACTGAGAGAAATTGTGAAAGCCGGGCACACGCGAGAAACCAAAAAGTGAGACAAGCGACAGGAAAGGCTAACAGAAAGAGTGGGGACAGAGCCAGGGATGGACAGAGGGACACTCAGAGCAAGGGTGGAGGCGGAAGGCGGAGGGGCGGAGCAGGCTTTGTGGGGGCAGAGTGCAAATCCGAGGCCAGGAAGTACTGAAAAGGAGAGCATGACAGAGATGGGAAAAGGCACGGAGAACCAGGGGACCAGATGGTCACGTGGGGACCCCGAGATGGGCTGAAAGAGACGGCGAGTGGCTGGTGGGCCAGGGCTGCGGGGGCGCCCGTATGGGCAGAGGACAGGGCCAGGAGGGCAGGAGGGGCAAGGGGGGCACACCGGACCCAGACAGGGCCCAGACAGGGCCCAGATGGCGGGTGTGGGCAGGGGGAGTGGACGCGGCTCCCGGGCGGGGGCGGCCTCCCGCCTCCTGACCCTCCAGCCTCGGAGAGATAACAGGCCCGAATAGTGCTGACTTGCGGTTCAGAAATCCAATATCCTCCACAGCGCACTAATCGACTACCTGAGCTCCCGGCCTGCGCTGAGCTGCCCCGATTAATCCTGCGGCTCCACAGCCTTAATTAGTTTAACAGTTTCAGGGGCAGAAGAGGCGGGGAATAGGGTCCCCCAGGCCTGTGGGGACACAGCGCCCCTCCCATGTGACCCCTGAGTGGTGCCCTCCCCTCCCCAGACACACAGCTGCCCCAGCCCCACAGGCCCCTTTGCACACTGTCTGAAAAACACAGGGTTCTTCCTCCTGGGAACAGTCTCTATAGGGCTGGCACCTGGGTCAGAAGGTAGATCATGGGGGACAGAGACTCCCCAATCCACACTTGTCCCTATGCTCAGGGCCTCTAGCACTTCCTCTGGCCAGTCCTTTGGGGCCTGGGGGTCTGCATCGGAGGGCCCCACCAATGTTGGCCCCATGCCACTGGGCAACACGTTGTCTGCTTGGGGTAAGAGACAAGCTCCCAAGTTACTGTCAACCTCCCTAACAGCATGAGATGATCACACATGTCACTCGGCACAACAGTATGAGATGGGCACATGGTGGCACCTCACACACACACCTCCCCGACAGTCGGAGAGACAGGCGGACAAGTCGGTGACAACCCTCCTAGCAGAATGAGCCAAACACATAACCCGTCACTCCCCTCAAAGTGTGATATGGGCACCTCTGATACCCCCAGACGGTAAGAGACAGGTATACGCACACCTCACCAAAACAGTGACATACACAAACATACACACAATGTGAGACAAGCCTCTTCCTCCAGGTGTGAGTGATGGACAGACCCCACTGCCCACGCCACAGGAGGAGGTGGGGATCCAACTCCACCCCTTCCCTATGAGCCCTCCCTCCAGACTATAAATGGGTCCACAGCATGCCACCTCCCTGACTGCTTGGGACAGGTGACAGCCCACCCTCCTACCACCTCCCTGCTAGCTGCTGCCTGGGTGGTGCTGTCCTCTGCCTGCAGAGGCGTCACAGCTCACAGGGCATGAATGTCACCCCAGTACCGCCAGAGCTGGGCAGAGCTGCACGTTGCCCCAGTGACAAACACAACTGGCCCCAGGAGGAGGTGGAGGCGCACAGGGCTCTGGGCGTGACCTTGGTCCCTGGGCACTAGGAGGTGAGGTGCTGCAGCCTCCCTCCTGGGTAACCCAGGGGGGCCTGATGCTGGGGGAGAGGAGCTGAAAAGGAAGCTGCCAGGGCATGAAGACAACCTGGAAATGCCACCTCCTCAAGCCCCCTGCCGCACCGCCGTTTCTTATTTAATGTAGTTGGTGTGTCTAGGGAGGGGACAAGGGGACAGAATGAGTGGTGAAAGGAGGGCTGCCACAGAGGCCCAAGAAGCTGCAGCTATAAGGCTGCTTAGAGAGCGATGCATGGAGGTGGGGGGAGGATGGGGAGGGGGGTTGCTGTCACCCTGCACCAGAGGCCCCCACTGCTGCAGGGGAGCCCCCCTTCCTTACAGAGGCCTCCTCTCCAAACTTCAGGCCACAGAGCCAGGACAAGGAGGCCAAAGTCCAGGGGCATGACTCACCCAGGGAACAGGCCCAGCCTGCTGGCCAGAGGGTGGCAAGGGAGGCCAAGAGCCAAGAGGCCCGGGTTCAAGTCTGCACTCCTCCCAGGCCAAGCTGGGTGACCTTGGAGCAGCCGCTCAGCCGAAGCTGGAGATCATCAAGAAGCACGCTGGAGGGGAGAGGTAGGGCATGGGAAGGAGGACACCGTGGATCCAACCTCTGGCTCCACTGCTTCCTCACAAGGAATCTTCTGTACCTCAGTCTCCTCATCTGCAAAGTGGGAACAATATGCCAGCCTCAGAAGACAAGGCAGCATAAAGTGAGCAGGTGCTCAAGAAATGGGAGCTTCTTATTGAACGGAGGGGAAGAAAGACTAAGAGAAAGAGACTTGCCCAAGGCCACAGAGCAAGTTAGGATTGCCTGAACTTTGCCTTGGCCTCGTGGTTTCCCACTTGAAGCTCTTTCTATTACTTGGAGGTCCGATGAGGGGAGATACTGCGAGGTTTATGGATACAGAGCTATCCCACTGCCCAGTGAAGACCAAAGAATTGGACAGGAGTCTATCAAGGCGTCTCCACACCCCCACCTGTACTCTAAATCCTACTTGGCCCTGCCTTCAAACCCTGGGCTGGAGGGGCAGCTCTGAAGATGGGAGGCGCCCACATGATCACGCATCAGCCCCATGTGACCAGCATCAGCACCAGTGCTTGGGAGGACTGGGGGATCCAGGGTGTAGCAGTGCCCAGGGTTTGTACAGAAGACCAGAGAGGGACAGCCCTAGCCCGAGGTCACACAGCATGACAGCAGCAGGGGCCCAAGCCCTGGCCAGGGACAAGCTTCAGAGCAGAGTCCCTCCAGCCCCTGGGGGTAGCTGGAGCTGGGGGGCCCTGGGGGACTGAGCAAAACGTGGCGACAGATGGCCTGCCGAGGCAGCGGCGATCTGGGCGGCTGGCAGGCATGCTCGCTCCCGCGCAGGGAAGCGGCTAATTTTAGCTGAGGCCTCGATGCCAGCTTTGTTCCCCCCACCCGCCCCGCTGAGGGGGCCCAGCATGCCTTGCGTGCAACCCGCCTCCCCCAGGCGCCCCTGCTCCCCCACCTGGCCCCTTGGTGAGTAGTGCCCAGACCCCTGGGGCCTAGAACTGTCCGCCTGACCAGGCCCCACCACACCCAGAGTCAAGGGCTGAGCCCTGGAGGCCTGGCTCCCCACCCCAAGGCCTATTTCCCCATGACTCCAAGCTCACTCCTTGAAGAGGGGAGGAGGGCCAGAGGCCACTGCCCAGACTAGGAGGGAGGGCCGGACAGCAGGGGCTGCCAGTCTTTGGGGGAGGCGGGGCACTGTCCTCCACCCAACATTTAAGGAAACAGGACCCTGTTTCTACCCTTGACCTAAGACAAACCAATTCTTTCTCTGGGGAGCATCGGCAGAGAGTCACGCTACCCTTTCCTTGTTCCTGATAACTTTGACTTTGCTCCAGGATCTCAAAGTACTTTATAGAAGTTAGAGACAGAACAAGGGCAGCGTCCCTCTTGCCACTGGAAGAAACTGAGTCACAGTCTGAGATGGACATTATAGCAGGGGAGGGAACAAATCCCAAAGAACAAGTGAGGCCGAGACCTGCTCTTTGCGTTCTTACAGCCAGGGGACTGCTTGGGCTGGCTCAGTCCCTGGGACCACCCTCTGCCCTAACCTGTTGGCTGGTGGAACGTAGATCCGATGGATGGACACCATCCGCTGAACCCCTGGGGAGGGAAGCCTGCCACTCTCTGTAGGCTCTTTAACCTTAGACCCCACCCACCCCCCACCTCAGGCTCAACAACACATGCCCAGTGGGGCTGTCGAGGCACCTGGTCTCTATAGGAAAGGAGGCTCCTTGGGAGTAATTCTGATGGGCCTCCCTCTTCCAACTCCTCAAACAGGGGCTCTGAGGGGAATGCCAAATGGGAGACAAGGGAAGGAGACTTGAGAGGCCAAGCCCTGAAAAGGAAATCTATGTAGGTGGAGGAGAGAGAGTCAGGGAAAAGAAGAGAAAGAGATGGAAGGGGAAACCAAGGCAGAGAATCAATACAGGAAAAGAAAGGGAGAATATGGAATGAGAGCAGCAGGGCAGAATGAAGCTGAAGAAGAGAGAGACAAAGAGGGAGGGGGTAAGAAAGAGAGAGAAAGAGAAAGCTCAAGAGAGAGAGCACAGGCTAGAGGAAGGCAAACTGAGAAAGAGACTCAGGAAGACAAGGACAGAGAAGGAGGAAGAAAATACAAAGAGACAGGGAGATGGGCAAGATGAGGCAGAGGCAGACAGAGAGGAAGAACGAGATACACACAGAGGGAAGAGATGGAGAAGGAGGCTGCTGCAGACAGGGCAGGGCACAGAGAACCAGACCCAAGGAGCTGGAGGCGGCCAGGGCATCACGGACCCAGAGACCAACAGTGACAGACCCAGAGACCAACAGTGACAGTCGGAGCGGATGAGACACACTTGAAGAGAACGGGGGAGGGAGCGAGGGGAGACACTAAGTTGATAGAGTGTGGGGGGAACAGCAGGAGTAGACAGAGTGAGGAGGGTGGGGGCGTGAGGAGGAGGGGAGGGAGATGTCGTCGCCAGAGCTGGGGTGGGGGGGACAGAGGACAGAAATGGAATGTGGGTCTAGGCATGAGGCTCACAGATGCATCAGCTCCGGTTTCAGCTGGGGCAGTTGGCTGTTAGGGTGGGGGGGGGAGGAAGGAGCAGAGCTGGCGAGGGAGGGGGTCTGTTGCCATGGCGGCGGGCACGGCAGGGGCACAGTCTGCTGGCACTCGGAGCTCTGGGCATGGTAGGGGGCTGACTGAGGGGGAAAGAGGCAGAAGTGGGGGGGGTGATGAGGAGGCCTCGCCTCTGCCTCGGGGTTCTACCAGGAAGAAAGTTTCCTGAAAGCGGATGGGAGATGTTGCGAGCAGAGGAAGGCTCTGCTCTACCTCAAGGAAGCAGCTGGGGCTGGGGGCAGCAGGCGGGGCAGGCACCTGTGGGCACCCTGGGTTCCCACCCATGCCTCAGGTTGGCCCCTGGGGACCCTCCTTCTCCGTCTCCTCCAGTCTAGCTGAAGATCCTACATGCTGCTGCGGCTGCAGCTTCTGCTGGCAGGGGAGCGGCAAGATTGTGAATTCAGGATCTGTAATCCTAACGCAGAGCCCAGGCCTACCGGGCTCCAGTTGCCAAGGCGACGGCGGGTCAGAGGGCAGCGCAGGGCGCCCGCTCCTCCAAGTCAGAATCCCAATTGTTAAAGCCCAAGAATAAACAGCTGAAGCGGCCGTGGGGGGGCCGGGAGGGGGGCTGAGGTCTGCATCGGCTCAGTGTGGTGTTGTCAAGCGAGATGTCACTAATTGTCTGAACGAACAGGCTGAGGCAGCTCTTAACTGCTTCCGTGCCACCGGGAGACACCTTGGCTGCCTGGCCCCATCCCCCGGGCCTCCCAGCATTCCACCAGGCCCCAAGCTTGTTGGTGGGGGAAGTGCTGGGCCTGCATAAAACCTGCCTCCTTGCACTGAACCCCCACATACTTTGGCTCCCAACACTCCCCTTGGCCCAACTTGGGACCTCCCACCTGCAAGCTCAACCATTCTGTCCCCAGAACAAGTACCTCCCAATTACAGTAGCCCAGAACTGTCTTCTTTGGTGTGCAAAAGCCCTCCCAGCTCCCCCAAGTTCTCCTCCTCCTCCCAGAAGTCAGGAGTTCTGGCACAAGGTGTGAATTTACAGGGGAAGACAGACTTAGGGGTCGTCTGATCTTTGTGGGACAGAGCCCCATCCCCACCCCCAATGGGAAAAAGGAAAACCTATAACATATCTGTTCAGCTCCCTACTCTTAGTCTCACACCAAGAGTCAAAGAGGTGAAAGGAGCCAGGAGATCTGGTTTCTAGCTCTGATTGTTCCACCTACTTGCTGTGACTTTGGGCAAGGTACTTTCCGTCCACAGGCCTCTGTCTCCTCACCTATCATCCATCCTAAACACTCAGCAGTACCTATTCTGAGTCAGGCTGCGTCTATAAGCCCTGCTCAGAGGAACTCCCAATCCAACGGGGGAAAAGGTTCAATAATACAAGGTAGAAAGCAATCAGAGATCCATCAGGTGAGACAGTCCATGAAAAACACGAAGCAGTGTCTGGTACACGGTAAATTGCGCAGTGAACGGCAGCTGGTGTTATTAACGGTGCTGGTTTCCCATGATTACAGAGGGCCACTAGGAGAGTGTAGGTAATCAGAAAGAGATTTGTGGGGGGTCGGTTCTGGGAAGGCTTCCTGCAGAAGGTGGTACTGAGCAAATATGGACAGGTGGGCAAGAAGGTAGAGCGCTCCAGAAGAGAGTCGGTTTCACAAGGTTCTTCAAGGGGAGCTGGGCTATGTGGTCTCCAGTTCAGGGTCGCGGGTTCAGCCTCTCCCAGAGCAGGAAGGGCGAGGCCTTCACCGGTCTCCACGCCCCATGGGCGGACCCTGCCGCCTCCTCCACCTTCCTCTCCTTCACCCCCCGCGCGTCCGGGACACCGGGGAGCGGCGCCTTGGAAGGGGCGGGCCGCCGGCGGGCAGGGCTCCTGGAGATTGGTAGTACCTGGGGTGATGTCACGAGGGGCGGAGTCAGGGCTTCGGGTACTCAGCGCCCGTGCCCGGGAGGGGGCGCCCAGCCGGCCTCGCCGCGCCCCCAGGTGAAGGCCCGCAGCGGGCCGGGCTGAGGCGCTGTCCGTGGGCGGGGAGCTGGGTGCGGAAACAGGGGATCCCCCAGAGAGGGCCCAGCCCATCCCCGGGCTGGACGCGTACAAAAGGCGACTTGTTCTTTCTCGGGATGCCTGCGCCTTCTCAAACATACCTACAACCGCACTCCGGGGACAACTACACCCACACACAGCCGCACAAGACCCGCGAGTGTGGCGAGTGGGGGGGGCTGTCGCCTGCCCCAGAGAAGGGCAGCACGAAGAACATTACCCGGAACCACATACTTACCCCTGCCACATCCTCAACACGATTCATCTCACACCACCCCGCCCTCAGTCACCTGGATACCCCACAGCCTCCGGCACTGCCCTGGGGATTCTCAGGGTTACCATCTCCCCCTTACCATCTATAGCTACCCAGCTCCCACTCTGGAATCAGACGTTCAAGTCCACACCATCGGTGACCTTGGGCTAGTTATACAACAGCGCTGGGCACACAGTAAGGCTCACTAAGGTTGACTTATTACTGAATGCTTATTTCTGAACCAAGCTTCACAATACCCTATATGGTAAGTACTACTGTTCCCATTTTATAGCTAGGGAAACTGAGGCTTAGTTTAAATAGCTTGCCTCAGGCAGAGACAAGGATTTGAACCCAGGTCATGCTTGACTTCAGAGCCCAAGTTCTTCCGTGTAATTATCACCTCTGCCTCCCATCACACCATCTTAAACCCTAACACCCCACCACACACAACCAGCTGGCAAAGCCATCTCATAGTAAGGTGCCCACCCCAAGCACATCTTATCATCACAGTTTAGTATCAGACAGTTGCTCTCACTAATCAGACAGGGCCACCCATTCCCCATGTGTTTTGGTGCAGAGGGAGCCTCCCATCTCTAAGCTTCCCCCATCCCCGATGTTGGCCATCAGTCATTAACAATGGGGCAGAGAGTGAAGGCAGAGCCAGAACGGGCTACCTCTAACCTTTCTGCCATACTGGTCCTGGCGCCTGGCCTGAAGCTCTCCCTGACCCCAAGGGCCCTGACCCTCCCCCAGCCCCCAACTCCTGCTGAGAACAAGTTGAAACAACTCCTTCCTGGGGATGTCAAAGCACCTTTCCTGGGGGGAGGCGGCTCTGTGATCCCCTGAGCCTGGCTGGGGAGAAGGATCAGATTACTCTTTCCCCAGCTGTGCCTGGACTCCTTGGGGCTGACCTTTCACCTCATCCAGGCCAGGACCCAAAGGGGGCAGGAGTCCAGCCCTCACCTCCGGTTAACCCTCTGCATGCCTCATATTTCCATTCCTGGGTCCCCACCAGAGCCCAGAGGGTCCCAGGAAGCCCAACCGGGCATGCCAGCCTTTTCCCACCCTCCCATCCTGGAGTCTGGTTTCCCAGAGCTTTACAGAATGCTCCTCCCTGCCCCCTGCCCAAGCTGCCCTGCCATGCCAGGATCAGATACCTCCGCCCAAGCAGCTGAAAATGACCTGGGCTATTTTCGCTCTGGGATCACATTGCTAACTCCCCCTTGAGCTAGCAGCTTCTCACACCCCTCCAGACTATTGCCCCCCACCCCTCACCCTCTGCCACTGACTAACAGGACAGGAGGGCTTTTAGAGACCACTCACCTAAAGCTCCTGAGATGGGGAGACTGAGGCCATGAGGGGTCAGGTACAGGGCAGGGCAGAGAACCCAGCCTCCCGGGTCCTGCCCAGGTCTCCTTCTACTGTCTAGCACAGCCTGCTCTGCACCCTAGATCTCAGCCTCTGACCCAACCCATAACCCAGCCAACCTTCCCCAAGCACCAGAAAGTCACACTGGAGGCTACCCACAAGTCCCTGTGCTGCCCTGCAAGTCAGGAACCCATCCTGCCACACTCTTCTCTTTGTTTAGAACTAGGACAGGGACCGGACCTGTGTCACAGACATGTGGCCCACAAGAAAAGTTTTTGGGGGGCAGTACAAGTTGGGAGGTAAGACAGGGAGACTAAGGTCCAAAAGAGTGGGAGCTGGATTCAGGCTTTCCGAGGCTTTATGTTGCTCAATACTTCCATGTTCTCAGCAGCCCCTTGCCCCAGCCTCTCAGTCACCCCCCCTTCCATTCCTACAAACCCAACCCCCTCCAGGTCCCTGCCCCTGCCCCTCTGCCCCAGGTCCCAGCCCTCCTGGGCAGGAATGTGACTGGTCAGGTCTGGGCTGACCACATGAGTGGCTGTAAGGCGACAGACCCCCATCTTCCCATCCCCCTAGCCTGGGGGGAGCTCACATACCAAGGGGGGGGGGGAGAGAGGGAGAGAGAGGGAGAGAGAGAGAGAGAGAGAGAGAGAGAGAGAGAGAGAGAGAGAGAGAGAGAGAGAGAGAGAGGGGCTGTGTGTGTGTGTGTGTGTGTGTGTGTGTGTGTGTGTGTGTGTTGCTTTAACTCTTTGCAGCCTGGCTTTCAGGCAGGAAAGGAGGGGTACTCAACTTCCTATGGCCACTCCCATAAGAGGGCTGCCAGGTGGGAGGAGCGTGGGCAGAACCTCCTTCACCAAGAGGGATAGAATGGGGCTATCTGCCCAACTAGTCCCCAGTTAAGAAAAATTATTCATTGCTGTCCCAAATGTTTAACCTCATCTCCCATGACATTTGGAAAAACAGTCATGAGCTGGTGCTGAGGGAAGAGAAGGAAAGGAGGCATCATCAACCCCAACCTCAAGAGCCCCTAGTCTGATGGAAGAAACACAACCCCGCCCTGGGGAGTCTGATGGGGGAGATGAAGCACAGAGGCTGGGACAAAGAGCTGGGAGCAGAGAAGAGCTTAGAGCTTAGAGCTGCGGCTGTGGGAGGAAGCCAGGGCAGGAGCACAGTGAGCCAGGTGGGGTCAGACCGGGCAGGCTTCCCAGAGGCCCCTCAGCCCACACCCCTTCCCCCAGGCTCTGGAATCTCGGGGGTCAGAGCTGAGGGACAGCCCCGCCCCCTGCTCCCCTCAGGCTCAGGAATTCCACCAGCACAAGGGGGGGTGGGGTGGGGGGTGGTCCGGCTGCTTCGGCCTCAGTCCAAGTTGGCTCCCACTGGACCGGGAACTGCAGCTCCTCCCTGGGCCCCACCTACCCACCCACCCAAGCGCCTGGGCTGGCCCCCGTCCCCTCTCCTCCCCTCCCCCTCCCTGGCTGGCACGGTGTGTGCCAGGCGCTGGCGGAAAACAAACCCGCCGGGGTGGGTTTGCAGGGAGCGGGGTAACCTTGACACAGTTGCGGCAGTCGCTAATGGCAGACACACACTCCGCCTGTTCTGGGGGGACTGTTGCCGTTGCTAGGAAACCGGCAGCCGCGTGAATGGAAATGGGTCAGTAAACCTGGGGAGAGAGAGTGTGACACTCGAACCACTGCAGCTGCTCCAGCCCACATCGAAATCCCTCCTCCAATATTTATCACTCCCGCCTGGGCTCTCAGCTCCTGCCAGACCCTGCGCCAGCATGGCCCTCAGTAACCCCCCACCCCAAAACCCGACAGGGGATGGGGGGAGAAAGGAGATGGGGGATGCTTATCCACCTCGTGCCCCCCACTCCCCAAGGCGCAATGGAACTGGTTCTGGAGGAGATTGAACAGGAAACAGATTCTAATCCCGTGGCGGGGAAGGGGTTAAAAGGTCAATTCACGCCTGTTCCAGACTTAGGCACCGTGGTAAAATTACTGCGAGTGTGAGCGGTCTTGCGGCTGCCTGCCTACCTGCGGAGGGAATGATTACGATGATTAAGACACCTCCCTCCCTGTGTCCTGGGGCCTCCCTCTGAATGAAGGATGGAGGTGGGTGGGTAAAGGCACCCAAAACATGGTCAGGATTCTCTCGCAGCCTGACAACACCCTCACAGTACAGCCCGGCAACCCCCCCTCCCCCCCCACTACAACCCAACGCTTCCTTACAGCCAGAATAGACGGCCCCGGTAAAATCTGATAGCATCCCAAATGGCCAGGTGCTGCCTGTACAGCCACACACACCCAAAACAGTCAGGCATTGTCAGAAAACCTCGACAACACCTCTACACAGATACCCCCCAACAGAACATGGCAACCACAATTCAGAACGGTACAGCTCAGCTCAACACCCATAAACAAGCTGATAAACCTAGGCACCGGCAAAACTACCTTGTGTCAATCTGCTGAATCTTCTATCACTTCCCGGTAAGGCTGGAGCCTCCCAACAGCCTGCCCTGATCCAAAGCCTGGGTCTCTAGTTCACTGTTATTTATTCCCTCCCATCATTAGCCTTCTTGTCTTGCACGCACCCCAAAATACTGCCCCTGTGACTGCTCCTCAGGACATACCATCCCACAAGCTAGCTGCCTTGTGCACCGCACCCCCTCTCCCTGGAGGCTGACTGGTCACTGACACACACATTCCCTTCCCCTAGAAGCACGCACAGTCTCACAGCCCCGCCTGACACCAGCTCTTGCTCTTAGGCTCAGGCCTCTCTACAAACTACACGGACCCCAGGAACCAGCAGCACCACCAACTTGGGTGATGTGCCCCCTCCACCCACTAGTCTCTGCCAGCATCCCAGAAGGGTGTGCCTTGGGAAGGGAGGTGCTCAGCCTTCTTGGGGGGAGGTGGGGGTGGGGGTGTCTTGCCAGGAATCTCCCAGTTGACTCGGTTCTCTGTATGCTCCTATCTCCTAGGATACATCAGTCAACACAGGCTCTGAGCCTGTCAGAGCTGGAAGGTGCCTTAGGGAGCCACTAATCCAGCCTCCCCTGCTCTGCAGGAGGAAATCGAGGCCCAGAGAGGAGAAGCAGTCTGCCCAAGGTCACACAGCTCAACAGCTGGTTGCAGCCTCTCTTCTACAGCCTCACTGGGCGCCCTCTATGGGTTGGAGAGAAACGTGGAGTGGGGGTCAGGGTACAGTTGGGCCAGGAAGGCTTCCCAGAGACAGAGGGAGATGGGACTTGGCCAGCTGGGAGGGGAAGTCTGTAAGTCTTGAGAGTTTATGAGACCCGCCCAGCAGTATGTTAAGAGACATGAGCACCTGGGAGCCCTGGGATCTAGGCCACTTAAATTTGCTCAAATCTGGACTTTGCCAAAATGGGCTGGTGGACACTCATCTCCACCCCACTTCCTCTCCTGGGAGACCCAGGACCCCATAGAGCTGCTTCCCCAAACCAAAGGGAAGAGAAGGTTGCTCTGTTCTCTATCTATACCTGGCCTTGAATGTAAGTTCCCAGTTGTTCTAGGGCATCCCAGCCAGTTATTATTTAAATAGATCTCTGCCTGGAAGCCTCTGAGATGAGGGAGTGGCAAAGGTGTTCTCCAAGGTGGTTTTTATTTCAACTCCATTTTTCAAGACAAGCAAACTGAGGCTCACAGAACTGAGGTAATTTGCTCAGGTTCATATGAATAACAAATAGAGCCCTGAGTTCCTTCCAGTACACCTGTGTCTTTCCCAGTAGTAAGGCCAATCCAACAGGAAAAGGAAGAACTGGGGGGGGGGGGGTGGTGTCAGGGTTTGCACAAGGTTAGGCCAGCATCCTAGGTGGAGAGGGGAGCCTATAGGCATCTGAATTTGAATCTAGGTTCTAGCCCTATTCACTCTGGCAGTGGAGTGGATGGGAAGGAGAAGGAGGAAAGCAGAACTCGACCAGCCTCCCAGCCTGCCTAAGGCCATAATCCAGGGAGCCAAGCCAGGGGCTGCCCCAACTTCTCCCAGCCCACAGCTCTCTTGCCAGTCCCCACCGACATTTGGGCCTCTCTCCACCTTCCCACACCCTCCCCAGTGGAACAGCAGAAGGAGAACTGTGAAGAGACCCAGCTCCCTCAATTTCCCCAACTGTACCAAGAAAAGTTGACCTAGCAGGACAGGCTTCTAAGGGTCCCTCTGGCTTTAACATAGATGACCCATCTTAGCTCCCAGCCCCCAAAACAAATTTAGAAGTCTCTCCTCCACTCTGGAGCTACCTGAGAGCACCACAGTAAATCTGAGTTTAATGAATAAAAGAACACGCAATAAAACCAAAGTCTCTTCCTCCTCCCCAGAGCCACTGAGAGGCACTACTTACCTTGGGAAGCAAAATTTCACAGGGTTGTTTAAGGGGAGGAGCTACTTTGAGGGCTGCCTCTACCCCTCTGGATGGGCAGTGCATTATTCAGGTGCTATTTATTACTTTAAATTTTGTGCGATTTTAAACCCCACCACAAGACCATGGCCTCCCTACTGTTACATAGTTTTTCAGATGAGGCAGGGAAACTCAGGAGTAAAGGGACTTGCTCAAAGTCACACAGCCGGTGAGTGGCAGAGAAGGGATTTGAACTGGTGCCCGTCCCCACTCTTTTGTTTAACATGGTGTGTGTGTGCTGGGTGGGAGCAGGAAATGAAGTTGAACAGGGGCCACTGCTGAGGGAGAGGGGGTCCACCCCAGGCTGGGAAGGTGCCTGCTGAGTTGCCAAAGGGTCCATCAGTTTGCAGCGCGCCAAAAGGTGCTGGAAAGCAGGAGTTGTTGTGGGAAAGCACCCCTTCCCCTCCCCGACAAAGGGCAGGGCAGACCTCCTTCCCTCCCCCAACCCAAGTGAGCCCTGAGGTCACTGACTTTCTCCCCTGGATCTCCAGGCTCCGGTAAAAGGAAGCCCACCCCTCCGGGGGGGGGGGGGACTTTTTTTTTGGACTGCTGACCTGCAAGATGCCGACCTGCCCTCAAAGAGAGCCACTGTAGCCGCCGGGGAAAGTTGTCCAGGATTTTTCCAGGACGTCCAGCCCCCAACCCCCACCCCCGGGGCTCTCTCCTAGAATCTCTCAGATGCCCCCTGCTCGAGCCCCTCCCCGCCGGAGCATCTGAGAGGCCCGGGTTCTCCGGCCCGAACTGTCCGTCTCGGAGCTTTCCCGCCGCCGCCTCCCGGCCTACCTGGCGGGCCACCCCCGCCCCCTCTCAGAGGAGGCGGCCGCGCGGAGCATCTGACTCCTGGAGGAGGTGACGGGCGGAGAGGGAAACCAGGAGGCTGGGGGAGGGGCGCGGACTGCACCTGGCCTGTCTCCGCGGCCCAGGCCGGGGGAAGCGGGACTGGACCCCCGCCAGACCCGAAAAGAGCGGCGGGGGAGGGGAGGTGCTGCCGCTCTCCTCGCACCCGGTCTGAGGGCGGCTGGGGAGGTCTCCCCCAAACCCGGCCGCGGAGGCGCCCCTTCCCAAGCCGCGCGCTCAACTCGCTCCCCCGGCCGGCCGCGCTCTCCAGCTGCAGGAAATTCCAGAAGCTCTCCATCATCCCGGCGCAGCGCGCAGCCCGGGCTGCCAAGGCTCCCCGAAGGAGAGCCACATGCCGGCCGGCCACACGGCCCGCCCTCGTCCCACTCCCCCGCCCCCCATCCAACCCGGGCCACGTCGGGGCGGGCGGGGGCCAAGGCAGGCCGCCCCTTCCCGCGCCCCGTGCCGAACGGAATGCGTGGCAGCCCCGGCTGGGGGCTATTTTGGGCGGGAGGGGAGCGGCCCAGTCTCGGTGTTTTCGGCTTTTTCCTGGCCTGGGGCCCGCCAGCCCGAGCCCTCGGCTGCCCGCGGAGTGTGTGTGTGTGTGGGGGGGGGGGGGAGTGTCACGTGGCGCGAGGAGGGGCGGTCCGCCGCGATCTCGCTCCGGCTCCGGCACGGGCTCCGGAGGCGCCCGGCGGCGGTCCCGACCTGTGCTCTCAGTCCCGGTGGAGCGGCGGGATTATTAATATGCGCGCCTGGCTCGGGCAGTGGCCCCAGGGCGCCCGCTACCTGCACGCCCCTCCTCCAGTGAGCGCAGGCAGCCAGGGCACTCCCTCCCCAGTGTCGGACTCTGGCCTCACTGGATAGGGCCACTGTGCATCAGTGACCAATCACTGGCCTCGACTTCCTTACCTGTAAATTGGGGATGAGATACGTAGCCGGAGGTGGGGCCCGCACCATATAAGTTTTGCTTGCTGTACGCCTCTCCTTGGGCAATCCTCTTCCCTTCTTTGGGCTTTAATATTTCCATTTACAAAATAAGGGGGTCTCCAAGGGCCCTTACATTTAAAAGATGCGTTCTCACAACCCATTGGAACCTAGCGGCTCCCCAAGGATAATAGACATCGCCGAGTGTTTGCCCTGCATGATTAACATGCATTAATGCACTTGATTATAAGGTCCCCATAAGATAAGTAATATTGTCCCCTTTTCCTGATGAGGAAACTGAGGATCAGGAAGGTTCCATGACCTGCCAAAAGTCACACAATGGCAGAGCCCAGAGTCAGATGAACTCTGGTTCCAGAGCCTGAGGTAACCACAGAACTGTATGACCCTGAGACAAGCAGGAGAAACACTGTCCCCAAGGAGGAAACTGAGGCTCAAAGTGTGATTTGCCAGAAGTTGCCTGGCCAGTTCATGGCAGATCTTCCAACTCCTAGTCAACAATTAGCTTTGAATCTGGGCAGCTTCTGCCCTGGGACAGCTAGAAGTGTCCCCCCCCAGGGTCCTAGAAATGGGCACACAGGCACTGTCCCCCTGGGCACCAAGCTGTGTCCGGAGCCCTGGGGACCACCCTCTCCACCCAAGTGTCAGTCCCAGAATTCTGGGCTCCCCAGGTTCACTGATTCATTCTAGATCCAGCCCAGCCATGGAGCCATGGAATGGATGACATGCGTGGGGGGGTGGGGGGGAGGGGGAGGAAGAATGCCTGAGACAGAGCTTGGAGCTACTTTCTGCACCCCCCGCACACACCCAAGGAAGCACAAAGGGTGGCAGGCCTCCCCACTCCACCTCGGAAACCTGCAGTTTATTTCTGTCTCTCGGCACCCTGTTTCCACAGAGTCCATCAGGAAGGCTGGTAGCAGCTGGTTTGGAGGGTGGAGCTCCTGCTCCATCAAGGGTCCAGCTGCCACCACTACCCTCCCCCCAACCAGACCAGACTCCAAAGTCAGAGGTGACATTGGGATGAAGGACGGAGGAACTGGGGCCAGTGCTCAGAAGTGATGCAGGAACTCCCTGGGAGGCCCAGAGCCCCAGCAGAGACTCCACCAGAGGCCAGTAAATTAGGACTTCAGGGAAGGGAGCTCCCTACTCCCCCCCCCCCCCCAACCCAAAGGCCAGATGCTCTCCTAGGCAAAACAAGTCTACACCCAGATCAAGTCTGCTAAGGGTGTAACCTCTGGCCCATCCAATCCTAGCTATTCCAGATCACTCTGGCTCATGACTCCTTTGAACCCTGGTCCCAAAGAAAATCATGCTTCCAAACCTGTGCTCTACAATATGGTAGCTACTAGCTACATATGGCTACTGAGCACTGGGAATGTGGTTAGTCTAAATTGTGATGTGCTGCAAATATAAGACATACAACAGATTTTGAGGTCTGTGTATTAAGAAAAAGATGAGGAATGTAAAATATCTCAATAATATTTATATTGATTATATGTTGAAATAATATTTTTGACATATGGGTTAGAAAAGATATGTTATTAAAATTAGTTTTACTTTTTTTTACTTTAATGTGGTTACTAGAAAGTTCTAAATTATATATATGTGGCTCCTATTACATTTCTATTGGACAGTGCTATTCTAGATCATCTGGGTGCTCTGACTTAGGACCAAGGCTTTACCTGTTCTAGATTAATATCTGTGTGGCTTTAGCTCACCCACTTTCCCACTGTCAGACCACAGCCTTTTGTGGGTCTAGATCCTACCCCCCACCCCAGCTTTCTGTGATGTAGGCTCAGCCAGAGATTATCGCTTAGACTGCTCTAAATCACTGTCCAGTTCTTATTTACCAATTCCCAATATGTAGATCCAGCCAAACTATGGCTCTAGATCATCTACTATAGATCTAGACCCTAGCCTGAGATCCCAGCCTTGTTTGCTTAGATCACTGTCTAGCAAGATTTAAGAGCTAGACATTCTTCAGGAGGAATGAGGTTCTAGATCAGGGATTGGCAAGCCATGGCCCGTGGGCCAAGTCCAGCCTGCTGCCTGTTGCAGTAAATCCAGTTTGACTGGAACACAGCCAACCTCATGCATTTATGTCTTGTCTATGGCTGCTTTCGAGGTACAGTGGCAGACTTAGGTACTCATGACAGATTGAACAGACCACAGAGCCTAATATTTACTATCTCACTCTTTACAGAAAAAGTTTGCTGACCCCTGTTCTAGATGACCAACAAGTTCAACCCACCATAAATCTAGATTCCAACCTGAGACTTTGGCCTGGTCTAATCTAGATCATCTGCTGTGGTTCTAGAGGGTCCTGCTGACCAGGATCTAGACCTGAACCTAACATGGGTCCCATGCTACTCCAGTTCGGGATTCCACCCAGATCTCATGAGATGGGCTCCAGAACTCCTCTCCGGGATGGAAAGGGTGTCTCCACTTCCAAACTCCATTAGAGAGATCAAGGCCCATTTGCCCTTCTCAGTGGCCTTGAGATGGGGGAGGAAGGGTGGATTCCAGAGACAGGACTGGAGGCTGAGTCAAGGGGTCAGGGGTAAGCCCTTCCCTGCCAAGGGGGCAGAACATAATCAGGCCAAGAAGATAAGACTAGTGCCATGCTCCACCCCTTCCCCACAGGCTCCAGGGCAGGTCACTTAGCTGGTGTCATGTGGGAGCAGATACCAACCTCTCTGGAAGCCAGGCCAGGAAGCTCTAAACAGAATTTTCATCTCTAACACCTCCCCTCCAACCACCTGGTGCTTATTACCTCAGGGCTGAGCTTTCCTTTGCTCCCTATTTATCTCCAGCCCTGCCATCTCCATGGCTTTCTTAGCAAACCTACCATCCCACATTTGCCCTTTCCTGTCATTTCTCCTTCCTCCATCTTAGAATCCTGGGCTAACCTTGGTAGTTAAGAGAAACCTAGGTTTAAATTCCAGCTCTGACTTTGGGCAAATCACTCCACCTCTCTAAGCCTCCACAGTCTCCCCATCTGAAAAATGGAAAAATAATATCTACTTCATAGAGTTGTGACGATTTAACAAGATCATGATGTATATATATCACTTTGCCCATAATAAGCATTGAATGCTAGCTGCTATTTTATTACTATTGATTGTCTAGCTTGGTTCCATGGATGGACTTTGGCAGGTTTGTAAACCTCACAAAATTTTAACCAAAATGTGTTTTTATACTTCTCTGGAGAGAAGGCCCAGAGCTCTCATCGTCTTCTCACCTGAATCCTTAGCCAAATTTAAAAAAAAAAAAAAAAATAGTAATAATCAAAAGGTTTTAAAAATGACCTTCAGTTCAACCCAAATGGGGAAACAGAGGTACATGAAGGGTATGAGACTAGTCCAAGCGGACCCAAGGCTAGAACCCAGGAGCTCTGTCTCCTGGGCCCCACTCCTTCCACCCGTCCAAGCTATCGCTCCACTCTGGCCTCATCATCTCTTGCCTGCTCAGCTGTGACCACCACCCAGTGGGCTCCCCACCTCCAGTCACCTCTACTGACTCTCCTCCACCTCCTGCCACATCCCGTTCTTGTGACACAGTGTCCCTGCTCCGAAACCTCCAACAGCTCCTTACTGCTGATGACAACATCAAGACCTAGGTTTTCAGTCTGACATTCAAGGACCTTCACAGCCAGCCCTGGCCCCTGCCAATCTCCCCGCTGTTCCTGCTCAGCTGGTGAGTGGGGCTGACCTCTCCTCCTCCTCCCTCCCCCCTCGCCAACAGTCTCAACACCACCCACAAACTCACCCAGTTCTGGACAGATCCTGCCCCTTTGCTCAATCACACAGTGTCTCCGGCCCAGCCTGCTGCCCCCACTCTGCCCTCAGGGTTGCCCCTGGGTCCAGCCACTCTCTGAACTGGTCCAGCTCTACCTCTGGACACTGGACTACCTTAGCCACTGCCCACACCCTCCCCTCTGTCCCAGGGAGTCCCAGGGTGGCAGCCAGCAGAGCACTATCCTCAGAGTCCTGAGTCCTGGATCAGAGGCTCCTCTTTGCAACTCAGTGTCCTTGTCTATAAAATGGGGGCAGCAATACCTAGATACCTCCCGAGTCTCATGAAGAATAAATGCCTTGGAGGGTTGAAAGGTGCTTTTTTATATTAAAACCTACTACACAAATAATATTAATAATAGCCTCCATTTTTGAGTTTATTTAAAACTGCAACAACCCCATGACCCTGGCACTTTCTATGTCCCCTCCCTACTTCATTTTTCTCCCTGGTACTTATCACCATCTAACAAGTTATTTATTTTACTTATTTTTTGTGTTAACTGTTTCACTCTCTAAATGTAAGCTCCTTGAGGGCAGGGATTTTTATTTACTTAATTTATTTTGTTATTTTGTTTTTTCCTTAGAAAAGTACTGGGCACAAAGTATGTACTTGATCACTGATGAATGAATGAATGATGAATGAATGAAGTGTCTACTATGCACCAGGCACTGTGCTAAGCACTTTTCACAGATCTTCTTGTCTTAGGAGATGGGTACTCTCGTGACTGTCATTTTGAAAATGAGATGTTGAGTGACTTCCTGGATCACGTGGTGGGAAGCAGCCTGGCTAGGATTTGACCCAAGCCTGTGGTCTTGATCACTAGGCTCTACTTCCTGTCCAGATGGGGGGTAATTTCTATTTCTACATTAGCCAAGCCTCTTGGGAATGCCACCTCCTTATCTCCCCTGGGACTGTCACCCCTCCCATGCCTCTGAAGCCACCAGCCTCCCAATCTTCCTTCTCACCACTCTCAGCCACGTGCTCCCACTTCTTGGCCCTTTAAGCTCATTCCTGCCTCGGGGCCTTGGCTGATGCCCTCTGCCTGCCCCAGATGCTCTGGTTCCTCATCTGTTTCATCTCTGCCTTTTCTCAAGATCTGCCTCCTCCAGGAAGCCTTCCCTCCCACCTTCACTGCTCACTCCCTTCCCTGAGCTCCTGTCTTGTTTATTGCTGGGAAAACTCAGCTGGGGAGCAAATGCTGACTTGGTCCATTCTCTGTTTCCTGGATTCAGAGGCCTGGCTCACCTCTGGCCCCTTGCTTTCTACTTGCTCTGTCCCACTCTTGGCCAGGTGTCCACCTCCTTTCTCTGCTAGATCACTGCAAGAAGCCCACTCGGCATCTATTAATCAAGTTTACGGCTTTTGAGTCTCTCAGACGCCAGCTCCACTCTCCACTGAACCTGTCACTACATCTCTTTGAATGTTTCCTATCTGCAAAATGGGGATAAAAGAGCAGCTGCTAATGTACCTGGCATGTAGTCAGCACTCAATAAATATCAGCCATTATTATTTCTACAGCATTTTATTGTGTCACTCATCCCCGTTCTCAAAGCCTAAACTCCTCTCCCTCCTTCCCTATCTCTCCAGAATATGATGATGATAATAAGATTGGGAACATGTTGGCCCCTTACTATGGGCAGTTACTAAAACATCCCTGACACCCAGCAGGTGCCTGACAATACTTTTGAATAAATGAATGAACTACTTTAGTCCTCACAACACCCTGGGGGATACTATTACTATACCCATTTTACAGACAGGAGTAAGGCCCTGAGACTCCCAAGTCGGGACTTTCATTTCCCTCCCCATCCTCACTCTTCTCATCCTTCGAGCCCCTGGTGCTTTATGAAGCTACTTTGATGCAGACTTCAGGGGCAGCTGCACCTCCTGCTCCAGACACTCACTGAGCCCTGCTCCGGAGCTTAAAGATCTATTTTATCCCTTCGAACCTCAGAGAATCCTACAAAATCAGTGTTATTACCACTGACAGATGAGGAAACTGAGGCTCAGAGAAGAGTCAAGTCACTCCTCACACAGCTAATGTGTGGTGGAGCCAGGATTCAAAGACCAGACTCTTTCAACTGCATCACATTTCTCACGCTTTCTCCCATCGTCTTGTACAGTCATGGACGACTGTTGGCACACATCTACCTTGCTTTTCCAGTTACACATCAAGCTCCCTGAGGGCACAGTCTGAAGCCAACCCTTCCATGTCCCCCTCCTTGTGGCCAGCACTGTATGACACGGGCCATGCTCCCAGAGGCTTCCCAATGCTGATCTATGCCCTCCTTGCCAGGCATATGCTGATGCTCTGCCTGTTTCCCCCAGAGCCCAATTTGTGGGCTATTTCTGCCCCATTGGATGTGGCGCTGGTGAATGCAGGGCTGGACTGGAGGCTCCCCAAAGATGCCATTGGTTTGAGAATTCAGGGTTCTCATCTCCCAGTTGGGGCATTAAGGGGGCAGGATAGCATGGTGGTACAGAACAGAGACCCTGGATCCCTAGGTTCCAAGTTCAAAGGCTGGTTCCACCAGTTACTGGCAGTGTGATCTTGGGCAAGTCAGTTAACCTAAGCCGCTAACCCAACAATCTCCCGACCTGGGCTTCTATCCCACCGAAAAGGAAGGGGATCTAGTGGCAGCAAATTATGATAGGCGATTACCCACCATTAATTAAAATAAACAGCAAATTAAGTACAGCAAAATTAAAATAGCACAGGAAATTAATGCTCTACCAGCCCCACCTCACAGGTGAGTTGCTTAAAGGGCCTCTCGCGACCAGGATCCAGGGCAGCTGGGGGTGGGAGTGGAGGGAGGGTCTCACTGGAACCCGCCTTATACCACAGCTCCAGCAAACCCAAATATCAGTGGCAGAACCTGCTACCCACAGGCACTCAGTGGCCCTGCCATCCACAATCGGCCTCCTGGCCCCTTACCCCCAGGGGACTCCAAAGCTCGGGGTCACATTCCTGAACCCAAGCCCTGCTCCATGGTCAGTGGGCAGGGAGGGACCTGACACCCTTGGGGCCAGGGCTTGGGTGCTATACCCTCCTGGCCATATGACACACATCCACACCATCCCCCCTCCCTTGCCCCAGGTCACGGCAGGAGGGAAGAGGGAACTTGGTCCTCTCTTCTGGGTCCCCTCTGGAGCATGGAGTCAGATCCTGGCAAAGACTCCTCCCCTCTGTGGTGAGTTCCTGGTACCTCACTTGAAGTGCCCAAGATCTGCCTCTGGGGACCCCTCACTTTACTTCCTTTTGCTCAGAATGTTCAAGAAGAAAGCACAGCTGAGGCCCAAAATCCCAGGCCAGAAGATGCCTGACAAAGTCAACTGGACCAACCCCAGGATGTGATGTCAGAATTCCCTCCTATACAAGACTAATGCTTCCTCTCACAGAAGGAGGGAAAGTGAGGCCAGGAAGGGCAAGGCATTTGTTTACAGTCACCCAGTGACTTAGTGGTAGGGTCTGGAACAGAATCTCCCATGAGCATGTTCCATGTTACCACCAAAACATCTGATCTCTAGAATGCAGCTCAGATCCACACTGATCCTGGCAATCAAGGGCTCGCCTCTAGGACCCCATCCCCTCACTCCTCATTCTTGACTCCCACAGGCCAACCAGACTAGAGTCCTTAACCAACCTCTGAGGTTCCTGCTCTCTGGCTCTTGGTCACATAGCTCCCTCCACCTGAAGCTCCCTCCCCAACCTCTCCGCCTGCCCCTTTAGGGTCCAGCCCAATGCAGTTCCCCTACAAGCCATCCAGGGTCCTTGCAGGGTGCATGCCTCCCAACCTCACTACTGACCTTCTCTGCTATCTGTGTGAGCTTCCTGAAGCTGCAGCCCACCTCACCTCTGGGCCCAGCCCCGGGCTCAGTAGGTGTTCAGTAAATCTCCGTCTCGCTCATCAGGTCCAACTGAGAACTGACAATAATGGCAAGCATTCATTGAGCACTTACTATAACCTCAGCACCTGCACTGTCCCATCCTCACATGATGAACCCAGCTCACAGAAGTTGTGTAACTTTCCAGAGGTCATACAGCTCTGGAACTGGCACTCCACTGGCCTCTGCCCCTAAATGAATCTCTTCTCCATCCTCCTCAACCCTTCTAGGTCAGTCCACCATCACCTCCCACCTGTACCAGTTGAGCCTCTCGACTAGCCTCCCTGCCTCCAGTTTTTCTCTGTCCTAGCCCTGTTCTTAAAGACTTCCCACGACTCCTTGTTGACCACTGGACAAATCCAAACACCTGGGAGAGCATCCAAACTCTGAGACATTGGGCTTCTGCCCTCTTTGCAGCTTCTTCTCTGGTCTCTGAGCATCACCTCGTTTCCCCAGCACCATATTTGTATTCACTTCCAGGCTCTGCACATGCTGTTTCTTCCACCTAGACAGCCCTTGCCCCGTTTTTCCTCCTGCAAACTCCTATGCATCCCTCAACATCCAAGATCAAGGGTTATCCTACGATTTGGTCAGAGGAGACAGGTAACAAACAAGCAGGTTCGTTGCAAAACTGAGAGCTCTGTGAGGAGAAGGCCCATGTCTCTCTTGGTCACCACAGTGGCCCCAGTGCTTACCCCATAATTGGGGCTCAATCAATAGCTGCTGAACAAATGAGTGAATGCTCCATCTAGAATTGTTGACTAAACAGAGAAACAACAAAAGAATACAAGGCCGCCGTATGCAGGGCTGGGGGTGGAGGGGCAGGGACAGAGGCCGGGAGGCCAAGGAGGCGGTGGAGACCATGGCAGATGCTGGCAGGGGCTGCTCGGCAGCAGAGCTGACTCTTGGCAGAGTGCGTGTTTGTGAGAGACAGAGGAAGGAAAGTGATGGTGTGAGGGAGGCTCTGAAAGTGTGTGTGTGCGTGCGGACGTGCATGAGAAGGAGGTGAGGACGCCTGTGAGAGAGCATGTGTGTTATAGCTGGGGGGGTCTGTGTGAGAGAAGGCGGTGGGTATGTGTAAGTGTGCAGGTGAGAGGGGCGTGTGCCTTAAGTGTGTGCACACGACCGAGGTTGTACATGTCTGCTGGCGAGGGGGGAGGAATGATTGAGGAAGACGACAAGAGGAGGGGGGCACATGAGGGATGGCGGTTGTGAGTGAGAGACTGTGAGTGTGTGGGCGTGTGCAGGGCGTTGTGAGCATGTGCAGGGGGAGATGGTGTGCCTGTGAGTGTGTCCAACGGGGAAGGAAAGGTAGCAGATGTCGGGGCTCTGCTGAGGGTGTGGCTGCCACGGCCTCGGCCACAGGCTCGGTGCCAGAGGTGGGGGCTGGCCCTGGGCCCGGAGGTGAGGGGGGGGCTCTGTCAAGAGCAGAAGATTCCTCAGAGTCTTCCCTGGAGCCAAAGGCACCAGATCACCATGTCCCCAGGCAAGGAGGTCGAGAAGGAGGCCCAGATGTACGTGCGCCTCTACATCTGTCCATGGCAAAACCTCAGGGCATTTATTTGTCTTTGTCTGTGTCCGGATGTGCATGCCTGTGCTTGCGTGAGCACTGCTGGCTGTGTGTCTGCGCCTGTCTTTGTCTCTGTGTGTACCTGGGCCTTTGTCTCAGTGTGTGTGGCTGTTGGTCTCCGCTTGTCCGCATGACTGTGGCTGGTTGTGGGGGTGTCTAAGGGTTCCTGCGTCTGTGGAGCACCGTGTGTCCTTGACTCTGCACAGGTCTAAGCAGTGGGTACAAGCACCCCCTGTCCTGCCTGGGGGTCCATGTGGCCTCTGTGTGAGCGAGGGACCGTGATGCTTTTGAGGCTGTGAGTCTCGATCTTGGTGTGCCTAAGTGTGAGTGTGTGTTTGTGTGTCTGTATGTGACACTGTGCTGTGGGTTGTGGGATGGGAGCACTTGTCTGTGTCTGTGTGATGTGTGTTTGTGAGACCAGGGATATGTGTGTGTCCACGTGCCTCTGTGTGTGTGTGTGTGTGTGTGTGTGTGTGTGTGAGGGTGTGAGGGGTTTGTCACAGACTGGTGAGCAAGTTAATCTCAGACTCTGTGACACATGGAATAAAATCACGCTCCCATAATGGGATCATTCGTCTTCCTGTCCAAGGAGAGAACCAACTCTTCGCCCTCCGCCCTAGGGGAGCCAGTGAGGCCAGAGCCAGGCACTGGCCCCCACCTGGACCCCCTTCTTGCCTCAGCAATCCCCCCACCCCCTTCTCTGCCTCACTAGGCCCATTCTGCCTCCAGAGTGCCCTGGTACCCACTGCCGGCTGGGCCGGGCTCCAGGACACATGACAGGGCCTTGCTGGCCTGTCTTGGGCCCCCCAGCCCCACCCAGTGCCGAGGAGGGCCCTGCCCTGAGATGGGAGGGGGGTGGTGCAGGAAGGAATCTTTGGGCCCCTCCTCCACCCAGAGGGGAGGGATGAGCTGCAGGCCCGGCCGGGATTTTCCATCTCTCAGCAACAAGATTCCTGGTGAGCAGGCTGCGGGGTTTGGCAGGGTGCCTGCTGGAGACCCGCCCTCACCCGCCAGGACGCCCGGGTCCCTGGGGCCAGGCAGCAACGGGTTCCCTGGGGAGCTGGGAGGGCCCCAGAACTCCAGTCTACTGTTGCCTGGGCCTGTGGGAAAGCCAGACCCTTCCAGGCCCCTGCTCCCCCAACCGAAGAGGGCTCCGCGGCCCCCCAGACAAACCACCACCCTTCCTCTGGCCTCCCCCAAGCCTCAGCTTTTGCTTCAAAAATCCTTCCCAGGCCAGCCACCCAGCACCACCCACTCCGGCCTGAACCTCAGCACATACCCAGCCCAGGTGCTAGACCTCCGCTCCTGGTTTGAGGGCTTCCGAGGTCAGGGCTGTGACTCTCCCCCTCAGACCGGAGGCTTCTGAGGACAAGGCCGTATGTCCTGCATCTGCTAAATCCCTCTTGGTCCTGGCTCTCCTTCCTGAGTTGAGAGCACCAGCAGAGGATTCCAAACCCTAAGTTGGGGAAACTGAGGCAGTAAAGCCCTTTGCCCTACCTACCACTATAAATCAGAGGCAAAATCCCATATTCTGTACCTACTGTCTTAATCTGCCCAGTAGCAGCGGCTACAAGTCTTTCTTCCCCATGGGGGTGGAGGTGCTGCTATTTCGGGAGGGGGGCATTAGTTGGAGGGAGAGGGGAATGGGCAGGTAGGGCTTCAACTCCCAGCACCTTGGATGAGCAGCTGGAGAGCAGGTTTGGTAAGAATTTAAGGTTGAGGGAAAGGAGAAGTGAGATGCTCCAAGATTTATGAGCCTAATTCTTCTCCTTTAAATTCACCTCTGAGCCCCCCAGCCCCAGCCTGGCCCCTCCAGGGACATTCTGTGGCCCCAGGCCAATGTCAAGGCCCTGGCCCATCCATCAGCTGTTGCCAGGGAGTTTCCACCCCAGTGGGTTTCAATGGGAGGCGCTCAACTGACACGAGAAGGCCAGATTGATGGGGAGGGGGCATGGTCCTAAAGAGGATGCCACAAGCCCCCAGCACCCTCCCTGGAGCTGGGAGCTCAGGGCCCCAGGGAAGAAACTAGGCTAGTGGGTGGGACCCAAAAGGAGGTAGACTTCCAGCCCTGGCACCACACCCAGCCCCGCCCTTTCAACAGGCCAGGAGACCTGGGATCCCATGGGGCGCAAGAGCTTACAGGGTGTGTGACCTTGGGAGGCTTCTGTTCCCCTTGGGCCTCAGCCTCTCCAGTGCACAATGTGGGGAGTGGCTCAGGTACCCCAGGTGTCCCCCCTTCAGCTCGGCCCCCTCAGCACGAAGCCCTACCAGCTCTGCAGAGTGAGCCGTGGCAGCCACCCCCGAAGCCTCCTAAACCAAAGCGGAGGAGCCTATGGTGATTACTTTCCACCACACATCCATTTTACTGAAGAGTGAAACTGAGGCCCAGAGAGAGGGTCTGGAGCTGCAGGAGGACCAAGTTCTCCTGGTGGAGTGGCTAAGAGCATGGGCTCTGGGGACAGAAAGACCTGGGTTAAAATCCCAGCTGCACCAGGAACTTGTCCTGTAGTCCCTTGCCCTCTCAGCCTCCCTTTCCTCATCTGTAAAATGGGCTAACAGGGCCTCCCTGGTAGGACTGTAGAGGAGAGATGAGAAAATGCATGTAGAGGGCTTGGCACAGCACCTGACACATGGTAAGCGCTGTGACACACAGGTAGCTGTCATGCCTGTGGTTAGCATTAACATAAACCCAAGTGGCTAGCAGGGAAGGGGACAAGGGATCAGGCCAGCTCCAGCTCGTCCTCAGACAGGTCAGGACCCCTGGGACCTCAGCCCAGGAGGGCCAGTCAAATTCCTCGCAGCCCCCCAGCTGTCTCCCCTCTTCATTAAAGGCCTCTCGTTAATGAGCCCGGGCACCTGCCCCTCCAAACGTAATAAGCCTCATTAGTATTTTAGCCCCAAGCTCCGAGCCCAGAGTCTATGCGTGTGCACGTACACGAGGGTGGGGGTGGGGGCTGCAACAGACCACCAGCCAGGAGACAGCATCCCCGCCAACCACACCCCCTGCCTGTCATCCACAGGGCCCATCACCACCCAGCTTGTCACCTGCCTGCCTTGCACCCGCGCCACCTGTCACCCACCCAGCTCGTCACCCACCCAGCCCATCACCTGCACCACCTGTCACCCACCCGGCCTGTCACTGGGGACGCCTGACAGGCATCAGGGTGGGGGACAAGCGATGGGAGGGAGAAGACCCACAGGGGTGTGGATCTGGGGGCCCCAGAGACCCTGTGGGACCCCCACTTCAAATCAGCATCCTGCGGCATCGCCATGGCAACCTCTCAGCCGCAACCACTTTCCCAAACATCCTCCCCCCCCAACCCCCCAGGCCCTGCTCTTAGCTGAGCTGAGGCTGAGAAGACCTTGAGCGACAGCAGAATGGGGCAGGAAGGAGAGGTTCCTCGGCTGGCTGGCCTCGGCCCTCCTTCTGTCTCTCTGGACTTGGTTACCCAATCTGCAAAATGGAGGGGCTGGAATGGGTGAGGCCCCCATAGAACGAGTCATCCCGCTCCAGCCTGGATTGGCCGAGCCAGCTACAATTAACCTATGAGGGTAGGGGGGTGGGACAAAAAGACAGGGGTTTCTGGGTTCTTCCATCATCCCTTGCCTCCTGCCCAGCCCAGAGAGGTTGGGCCTCTAGTCCGAGCCCACACAGCAGAAGGGGAAGAACAGGATGGAAGGGAGAGGGGCTCTGCAGCAGGATTGCCGGCTGGGGACAGCATACTGGGTGACCCAAGGTGACTGGGGAGTGAGTTGGCCCCCACCTTGGAGCTGCATTATTTATAAAACCCAGAGCTCGGAGCTGAGCAACAGCTGTGGGGCTGCCCCTCTAGAGGGCACGTACCATGATGGAATGGAGGAGACGTGCCTCCTCGGGGAGGGCCTCTGGGGTCCCTGGCTCTCTCCGGGGCTGGCTGGGGCAGGGGCTGAGGTGGCAAAGGGGCAGCAGCTCCCTCCCTCCCTGCCCCCTCTCTTCTCCTCTCCTCCAGGCAAGCAGCTATAGGATTACTTCTGCATGACTGCCCGCTCCACGGGGTTCCAGAGACCCTCCTGCCTGCAGCAATCTTTAAAATTCCTCCAGCCCCACCTCGTTCCCTTTCTCCCGCAGCGAATGCTCCAGCATCTACCGCAGTGTGCCCGCTGCTGCCACCACCACCACCACCACGTCCCCCCAAGCAGGCTGGGGCCCAGGTCCCTGGCACCCATGGGCAAAGATGGACCCATCCTTGGGGTGTAGCCCAGTATCCCTCAGAACCTGCAAGGCCCAGGCCCCAGCCCATCCAGACTGTGGCTAAAGCTGGGGTCAGACATGCCATTTGCCCCAAGGCAGATGGGCACATACATGCGCACACACCTACCTGGTGAGTCCTGGCATGGCTGCTCATGTCCTCTGCTGTCAGAACCTGGCTGCCCCCAGCTCTGCCCTGTCCCCCACCCCATCCCACACCATCAATCCCTGCTACCCCGGGGGGTGAGCAGACAGCTGGGCCAGGCCAGCACCTGGGGCTCCCCAGGGCACATGAGGCAGGCAGGAGATCGATCCACTGAATTTTTTAAGGCCCTAATGGAGCCTGCATCCCAGAACTTGCTGGATTGGGACACAGGCAATGTCATGGGACCCCTCTCCCAGGTCTTGGGGGTCAGGAAAAGCCCTCTATGAGCCTTTCCCCAGCAAGAGAAGAGGCACAAGTTACCCCTGGGAGACAGATGGGACTGGGGGGCTGTGAGTGATACCCAGTGGCCCCCCCAATTCCCCCAATCCTAGCGCAGGCAGAAGCAGCTCAGCCTCTAAATCACTCCCCTCATGCTGCCCTCTGAGGCAGATTCTGTGCATCTGTAATTAGGGGGTGGAACAGATGGTGGAGATTCCGTTTAAAATCATGCATCTAGTAAAGTAACCTTCACTGTCGGAACTGACTCCCTGGGAGACCAACCCACAGCCAGATTGGGGGGGGGGTGCATCTCAAACCAGCACCTTCCCCACCCTTTCACTGAAGACCCAGGCCCAGTGACCCTCTCAGGTGGGCCAAGAAGCCGAGGAGATATGGCAGGCACCCGGGCAAGTGCAGGCTGGGGGTAATGCCCCCTACCCACACCCCCCCAACATATGTACCAGGGCAGAGCTGGGAGCTGAATGTTCTTGGCTGATAGACCAGGGTTACTGACTGGGTGCAAACGGGCTCTACCCTACCCCCAAAGAGGTGCAGAACCCCAGGTCCCGCCCAGGGTGCCCGGAGCACAGGGTCTTGGTTGGCGCAGCTTTGAACCAGGTATGCAGCTTCTCTGTCCGGGAATGAAAGGCTTTAGGCGGTGAGGGGGGTGGAGCCGCCTCCCCAGGCAGAGGAGGCTCTAGGAAGTGGGGGGAAGACTGAGAGAGCTCACGGGGGTGAACAGGGGATGAGCAAGTGTGTGTGGAAGTTGAGGCTCTCTGGGCGGGTGTCTGGGGGAGGGGACTGAGGGGAGCAAGGTGGGGTGGGGGGAGCTGTGATGGAGAATGCTGTGGAGGCAAGGAGCTTGGAAATGTGTGATGGGAGGCGGGAGGGCTGCAGAAGAACTGAGCTGGGCATGTGACAGCAGGTGGGGGGGGGGTCCCGGGGGTGCAGGGAGGAGCTGCCTGTGAGCTCTGAGGGGTGAATAGGGTTGGGACTGAGCTGAGGCTGGATGTGTTCACGAATGAGCGCGGTGTCTGTTTGGAGAGGTGCAGGAGCTGTCCCTGGGTGCTTAGCCGGCTGAGGAAAGTCCTGGGAGCTGTGGCTGAGATTGTGTTGGGCGAGGGGTTGGGAACGCCCGGAGGACTGCCTGTCTGAGGAGATGTGGGGATCTGATCTATGGGAGACAGAGAGTGTGTGTGTGTGTGTGCTTGGGAAGGTAGTAGAAGCTGTGGAGATGTGTTTGGAGAACGAATGCCTGTGCGTTTGAGGTAAATGCTACAGGGGGTTGTTGTGGCTACAGGGGGTGTTTGTGTCTGAGTGGGTGTTCAAGCAGTGTGTGTATGTACGGGGGGTGGTTGTGTCTTTGGAAAGGTGTAGGGAAGGTATTGGTGCATTTGGAGAGGTACTGGGCCATAGCTGGGGGAAATGTTGGGCTACAAGGAGCTAGTGTGTGTGTGTCTGGGGAGGTGCGGGGAGCTCTGAGTGTCTGATATGCGGGCAAGTATTACAGCAGGAGCCCGGATGTACCTGGGGAGATGCTGGGGTTGTGGTGGGATGTGGCATGTTTGAGGATGTTCTAGCTCTGTGTGTGTTGTGTGTGTGTGTTGTGTGTGTGTGTGTCAGGGTGTTTGGGGATGCACTGTGGGTCACAAAGTACTAGCTTTGGGTAAAGTATGAGGCCTGTAACTGATGTGTTTGGAAAGCTATTGTGGGCTGCTTCATGTGTTAGAGGAAGAATTGGGGCTATAAGAGTTTCTGGAAAGGTAACTGGGGCTTTACCTGGACACCTGTATAGGTCTGGGGAGGTGTCAGGGCTAAAGGAGGGCTGCGGGTTTGAGAGTCTAGTAGGAGCAGTGCATGTGCGTGTGTGGGGGGGTATATTTGGGGAGTTAGCAGAGGCCTTAAGTCCCTCTGTATTGGGGGAGGTCAGAGTGGGCCCCTGCAGATAGAGATGTGCCGGAAGGGGGTAGGGCTGGGACTGGGTTCCTGGAGTTTAGGGAAGTGTAGCAGCTACGTGGGTAGGCATGTGGTGGGGTATGATTGGGGTGTGTTGGGGCTGTGTGGAGGGGGGACAGGTGGATGTAGGGAGGTGGATATGTGGAGTGGTTGTGTATTTGGGGAGGTGCTGGAGCTATGTGGGTGAGTAAGGTGGTTGTGTTTGCGGGACTGTGTGTTTGTGAGTGGAGTGGTTGTGTGTTTAGGGAGGTGTTGGAGCTATGAGTGTGTATGTGGGGAGGTTATATATTTAGGGAGGTGTTGGGAGCTGTAGTTGGATCCCTGAGCCAGAGAGGTTTTGGGGCTGCAGGGTGGGAGTGGGTGCCCCTTTAGGGAGATGAAGGGGCTATCCGCTGGGATGCCTCTGATGTGGGGTGCCTGCCCCCGCTCTGGCCCTGTGCAGGGGCGGCAAGACAGCCAGTCCATCTGTCCCAGCCTGTGCCCAGGCCCGAGGAGCAGAGCCGCCTCCTCGCTCTCTGGGGGGCACCAGCCGATCCCAGCCCACCCATCTGCCTTCAGATGGTCGAGGCAGGAGCCTCAGCAAAGCTGCCTGGAGGGGATCACTGTGTTTGAAGAGGCAGGGCTGCGGAGGGGGGGGCACAAGGCAAACGGTTCTCATGGAGGCTCCTCGGAAAACCACTGACGCCAGGAGAGGAAGAGGGAGGACAGGGGCGGGTTTGTCTGTCCTTGTGCATCTGTATGGGTCAGTGCCCAACTGTGAGCCCTGGAGCCCTTTCCACGTGTTTGGGCTGATGGCCTCTGTTCCAGGTGCACCCTGGCCTTGGAAAACACACCTCCAACCCAGGCAACAAGCTCACAGCTTCACACATGCAGCTACACCCTTATATATGCACACCCCCTCCACTCATCCACAAACCCCATGCACACCCACACACACACCCTCATACACACACAGCTTCAAATATGTACACCCCACTACATACTCCCATCTTACACCCCACACACACTGTGCAAAACCCATGCACAGTCACACACGTCCATCTTACAAGCACACCTGTCACACACAAGCATCCACAGGTACATACCTGACAAGCGGCTATCGCACATGCCATTTCATACACCCACACACTCCACATACTTGGATCTCCCTGTCTCCTACCCATGCCCCATCCCGCACACGCCCCATCTCTCACACACCATAGACACTTGGCATCCTTCTACCAACACATGCTCGCACACACACAACCCCTCACCAATTCTTTCATGCCACCCAACATCTCTGTATCCAGCCCAGGTCAGGAGGGCTCCCGCCCACTGAGAGGGCCTCCTGCCTCCCCACCCTGATAGCCGAGTCAGAAGGAGGGGGGCACACCCACCTGCCCACCCCTCACCCCAGACACCACTGCTCCCTGGGAAGCCTGCTCTTCACCCCCACAGAGAGTGAGCCCTGTCTCTGCTCTGGTGTGACTACCACTGTCTGTGTGAGGCTGTGACTTTGTGTGACAGCATGTCCTGAGACCCCTTGAGAGGGCCTGGCTGTTGCCACCTGCGTGGGTACAGAAATACAGGTACAGGCTCGCCAGTTGTGTTTGTGAGATGCAGGGTGGGATGAGGATGGAGACATGCCATGCCACAAAGGGTATGTGTGTGTGTGTGTGTGTGAGTGTGTGTGTGTGGCAAGAGTAGATAGGTGTGAATAGGGAGAGTACATTTACACAAGGAGGCACACACCCGTTGAGTGTGACGGGATATTTTCTGAGAGAGGAGTTCTGTACATTGCACATAGGGGTCAGGGCTGGCAGCTCTCAGCAACTCCTTCCTTCCACAAAGAGCAGAGCAGGCAGGAGGGGTCTCTGGGAGGCTCCCCCTCTCTCCCTGACCTCTTTAGCAGCTGGAAACTGAGCCGGGGGTGGAAGGAATGGAGACTTGGCTGGCCTGGGGGTTTGGGGAGGGAAGTGGGAGAAAACACCTTCCAGATTCTCATCAAATCCCTGTTTGTGGTTTGTAGCCTCACTGCTCTTCTCTCTCTCTGTCTGGGTTTCCCTTTTTCTTCCTCTCTCCCTGTCTCTCAGTTTCTCCCCCATGTCGCTCCTTCTCCCAGCTCAGTCACCCTGTCTCCCTCCTTGGACCTCCCTGTCTCCAAGTCTCTCCCCAAGCCCTTCCATTTTTCTGACTCCTCCTCTCTCTACCAGCACCTCTGTCTGTCCATCTCTCCCTGTCCCGGTCCATCTGTCCGTCTCCATCCGCCTGTGAGCGGGTGTCTCTGCCCATCTGTTCCACCACCCATCTGGCTGGCTGTCTGTGTTAGTCCTTCTAAGGGTACGGTGCCCACTCACTCCCCAAGGCCCCCTCCCCCAGGTCAGCAAAGGCCTCTCCTGGCTAAGGGGATGGGAAGGGGGTTGCAGAACTGCAGCTTCTGGAAGCTTCAGTAGCAGCTGGGCTGAGCTGGGAGTTCGGGGCCAGCCAGCTGCAGAAGCGGCCCCTCCCCTGGGCTCCAAGGCCAAGGACCCCAGAACAGAAAGAGAGAAAGCAGGGCCTCGCTGCAGCTGAGTTTGTGCGGGGGGGTGGGGGTGTGTAGGGGGGCGGGGATGGGGGGGCTCACTTTACCTTCACTTTACCATTCCCCCAAGGCTAGGCTGCCCTGCAGGAGAGGGGTCTTCAGTGCCCACCTTCCTCATCCCCTAGCCAGGAGGGAGGGGCGGCAGAGACCAGGCCTTGGGGGAAGGAGGGGCTGGAGCCACAGCTTCCTGTCAGCTGGGCCTGGTGGGGGTGTGTGTGTGTGTGTGGCTCCTACCCCCTCCCTTCCAGGCAATCCCAGGGGATCCCTCCTGCTCTGGTCCCAGCTCCAGGCACGAGGGGCTGCACAGGCGGTTCCTGCCAGCTTCCACAGGCGCCATTTCCACCTCCCGGCTACCCCAGACCTGGCAGAGATCCCACCAGTGCCACCCCCCAGCAGCGGAGGCTGATTCTGGGCATGTGGGGGGACCCTGGCCATCCTGAGAAACCCCCAGGCAGCTCACCTTCCATTGCCAGACAAGCACCTCACACTCGTGCAGCGAATCCCAGCACTCACCACAGCCCCCACTATCCTGACACGGAACTCAGAGGGTCCAACAAGGAGCCCTAGCCCCAGAGACCCGCACCCTACCTTGCATTGGTGGCAGGCTCCAACAGTACCCCCCAGACAAAGGCTGCAGCTTGAAACTGCATCCCTCAATATCCGCCCCCCCCCCCCGACTCCAGCCACTCTGCCCCCCACTCCCTCTCTGAGCTCACAATCTAAAGCCCACAATGGATGGAGAAACTGAGGTGCAAGAGTAAGGGATGGGAGGAGACGGTCATCCCCCCTGACACCCTGGAGTGGGATCATAAACAAGGAATGGGGAAAGAAAGGGGCGCTGCGGGACAGAAGCTGGCTCCTTCCTGACCTGCCACGGGCAAAGTCCACAGTGGCTGCACCCTCTGCATGGCGCTACCTGGGCCAGGGCCAGGGGCTGACTCCCTCCCTCTCCAGCTCTCCTTGCCCCTGGCTGGGCCCCCACCCCTCTCCCCTCCTTCTGAGCAGCCCTCCCTGCCCTCTCCCTCCGGCTCTGGCTCTCTCATCCTCAGCTCTTGGAAGCCTGACTCACTGTTTCCCCTCCTCTCTCCCCTCCCTCCCCCTCTCTCCCGGCAGCGGCAGCGGTGCCTCCCCCCTCCCCTAGGGGGTTCTGGCCACAAGGGTGCCCGTCTGCTCCTCTCCCCAGGCCCCGGTCCCCCCACTCTGCACCCAGGAGGCCCCCTGCAGCTGTTCCAATTCTCTAACTACAGCGAGGTGGAGCGCAACGAGCCTAGTCCCCAAGCCTGGCCCTGCCAAGCGCCTCTGTGACCCCCAAGCGAGGCGCGCCCCTCTCCAGACTCGGATTCCTCCTTTGTCGAATAAGGTGGGGGGAGGTCCAACTGGAGGATGCCCCTGGTGTCTCTGGCGACCCGAATATTGGCCGCTTTTCTAGCCCAGCTGCCTCCCACTGCAGAGCACCAACAACCTGTGGGGCGCTGTGGCTGCCTCAGGCTCCACCTCCAGGTCCCGAGAACTCAGCTCTGTCCCCAGCCATTTGGGGAAGGCAGAGGTGAGACACTACCCTTGCGGGCAGGAGCAGGAGTCAGATGAGCCCTGGAATGGCCCCGTCTTCCTCTTTTCCCTCCTCCTGTGGGATCTTTCCCTCCCTCTCTCTCCCCACCTGTCCTCCTACCTCTTCCCAGAGACATCTGCTTGTCTCTCCTCCAAAAACAACCCCCGGCACTTGATCTTTGGTGAAAGGCCCTCAGTGCCCGCTCATTTCTGGCCGAGGGGTGAGGAATGGTTTGGTCCCCGGGACCCCACCTCCAGGGCCGTCACCCTGGTTCTCCTCCATGCTTGTTTCTCTCTCACCCTCTCTTGAGAGATGGCCTCAGTCTCCATCTTCCCTGTCTCCACCTCGTGTGCGGCTGTCTGGGTCTCTCTCCTCCCCACCCCCACCCCCTGCTCTCTCCCTGGGGGGCCCATCTGCTGGCATTAGCAACTGTGTTACCCTTGCTCCCCACTGCGGTCCCTGGCTCCACCCCATCCTGGCTTCCTGCTCCCCGCTCTGTCCCAAGAGGCCCAGGGAACCCAGAGACAGAGCTGGGCTCCATCCCATAATAGCGAGTCTGCTTGACCTCGCCCAGCCAGACCAGAAGGGCCTGGGCATCTGGTATGCAGGCATGGCACCTCTATGGTCTTGGGTGGCTGGCATGAGACAGAGCTCTGTTTCCACACACACACACACACAAAGACGAAGCTGACCCGGGGTGGGGGGGAAAGAGGGGATTGGGTGGTGGGGGTGGGAGAGTTTTCAGGTTTGCCTGGAAGAAGCCCCTATCCAAGGGGGAACAGGTACAGAGGAGGGAATGGTTCAAAGTCAGTGCTCCAGGCTGATCGGAGAGTAAGCAATGTCCCTCTGCGACTCTTGCCAATCAGGATCAGCAAACCCGCCCCCCCACACACAATGTCTTCTGCCAGGGACAGTCTGCCCCTCAAGCCACCAGCACAGACACAACAATCACGTGGAGACCCCATCCTTTGACCTCCTTTAGAATCCAAGACCAACCTCCCCACAGTACACCTCCAATTAGCTCTCAGCAGGGCCTTCCAGAATCCTCCCAGCAGAGACTGAAGCACGTGGATGGGGGGGGAACAAAGCCCCCCAGACTCAAAGCCTCCTCACCAAAAGGCTCCATCAGGGGCTGGGGGGCAATGTGAAATAATCCTGGCACCCTCACACCCCAAATCTGAGAAGCTAAGCCATTCATCCACAGCACCTGGGGGTGTTGGGGACTCTCTGCCCCCACGACCCAGCTCTAGACCCCCCAGCCCAGCAACCATAATAAACAGCAAGCTCTTTTTCTTTATGACACCAAATTTCTCCAAGCCCAACAGCTCCTTCCATCACTAACTCAGCCATAGATCACATTAAAAACTCACAGAGGGCAACTTAAACACATCACATTTGTTTCTCTCTATATTATTTCAAAAGTAACGGCATTAAAAATGGATTTTATTACAGAAAATAAATATCAGCACGTGGGCCAGGAGCCCAGGCAGGGGGAGGGAGCCCACCAGGGGAATGTCCCTGAGGGGCTTGGGCACAGCTTAGGCACCAATCAGGGAGGTGACCAAGAGGCCAGACTAGACCCCAGGGTATGGGGGGATGCCCAGGGAGGGGGGCAATGGCAATGCCTGACCACAAGGAAGAAAAGGGTCACTGGTTTGGATTCGTGCCCACTGATCCCCCAAAGCTGGTGCCCTCACTGGTGTTTGCAACCTCTGAAAGATGGGAACTTTGGGGTGAGAAGTTCACCAGTCCCTGGGGGTTACTCTAACTATTGACATAGCAGGAGAAAAAAATAAATTCAACTTACTATCCAATTTGATTTTCCATTACTATAAAAATAAATATACATCTGCTCAAAGGAGGGAGATGGCAAGTGACATGTACATGCCACCTGGGGGGTGCCCCGCACAACAGGTCATCACCACAACCCAACCTGGCACCCCCAAGCCAGGAGACATGGGAGGGGTGGACAGACTGGTGATCTTTCACTCACAGCCCCAGCTCACCCAGCCACACGCACGGGCCACATAGAACTGGAACAAGCCAACAATAGAAACACCCCAAATGCTCCTGGCAGGATTCTGCCCAGGCCTGGGTACATGCCCCTGCTCCGCCAGCAGCAGCAGCGGACAAAATGTGGCCACCCTGACCTGGAGGCAAAGCTTGTCCTCATACCCTGAGCTCTGCCCAGCGAGCTGGGGCCAAGTCCCGCCTGACACCAACTGGTCCGGCGGGAAACGCCTGCCCAGCCAGACGGGCACAGGCCCCCCAAAGGTCCCTCCTCGTGTTCAGGGACCCACGCTGGTGCAGCACAGCCCTGCCTCCCAGGGTGACGCCTGGGCTCGAATTCAGCTGGCCCTGCCAGTCAGGCACTGGTGCAGAACGGAGGGCACCAGGCTCAGCCCCTCCCAGCCCAGCCCCAGGGCCCCCAAGCTGGGCGGGAGGGGGACTCCCCACCCCTCCACATCTGGCCCTGGCCTCCAGGGTCTGCGGTAGAGAATTCCCGCCCCCGCTTCTCTCCCTCCTCCCTCTCGGTGCCCGCTGCCTGCCTCAGGGACAGCCCCAGCTCCCGCCTCCGGCCAGCAAGGCCCACATCCTTCCTCCCTCAGCTGACCCCTATGCCTGGCAGGAGGCTGGTGGGGGGTTAGGCTGCTGGGGCACCCCCCCCAACTCCCATCAGACCTCATATCCAGCCCCCAAACTCTGGGTTGCTGTCCCTTTTCCTGTAGAACAGGAAACAAGGTTATTTCCTAGACTCAGAACCAGCCCCCTGCCCCTCTGGCTCTGCCCGGGGACCCAGACCCAGCAGGCCAAGGCGCCCTCAGCCAGAACGCAGAGAGATTCAGCAATTCACCCCCAGCTCCGGGCCCAGGGGGCTGACAGCTGTCACTCAGCACCCCACCCCCTGGGGAAGAGGGGGCCTATTCAATCAGAGCCCCAGAGGAAACGCATTGATAGGCAATTATTTATTTATTTATGCAAAAGTGAGCCGACTTTGTTCGCCAGGTAACCGGGCACGCGGCCCAAACCCTCCAGCACTGGCCGCCCCCAAATCCCTCCTCCGCCCCACAACCCCTCCGGGTCATTAGGTCCCCGCCCCTCAACTCCCAGAGCACCAGCGGAACCTTGGGATTTAGGGATTGAAGGGGAGGGGCTCCTCTCTCCGCAGTCTCCCCTCTCTCCAACGCCTATCCTAAAATCCAGCCTTGTTCTCCGCTCCCACGGTCTCCCCTTCATCCCCCCCCCCCCATTCCCAGCAAGCTGGAGAGCAAATTGCAGTTTTAAATCCAAAGGCGGAGGGAGGGGGAAGGAGGAGGGGGCGCGCGGCAGAGCTGGGCGCGCACCTCGCCCCCGAGCCGGGGGAGCCGCGGGGCGGCCAGGAAACCCGAGAACCCCCCCTCCCCGTCCGCCTCCCCCTCCCCCTTCCCGGCGCTGCCTGCCAGGCTTCGAGCCGAGCCCAGCCGAGCCGCGGGCCCCGGCGGAAACAAAGACCGATTGCACCGCGGGCACCGCAGCCACTGGGTCCGGCGGGCCGGACCGGGGGGCGCGGAGGGGGCGCAGGGTCCCCCCTGGTGCGCTGCACAAAAGAGCCCAGCCGGCGGGTCCCCAGTGAGGGACTAGGGCTGGGGAGGAGGCGCCACTCACCGGAGTGCTGGGCTGCCGGCTCCGTGGGTCCGAGCCAGGAGAAGGGCTTTGGGGGGCGTCCGTCTTCCGGCGGCGGCAGCGACGCGGGCGCCCGGCTGCTGGGGAGAGGAGTCGTGGAGGAGCCCTGAGCCCCCCGCCGTCGCTGACAGCATGGCTCGAGCCTCGGCTCACATTCTCCGCCGCTAACTCTGCTGGACACGGCCCCCCCGCTCCCGCGGCGCCCCCCCACCTCGATCACTCCTTCGCTCCCTCTGCTGCCCCCCTCGCTCCCCCCACCGCGCACACACTCTCACAGCCCTGGACACCCCCGCCCCCACCTCCCCAATGGCAAACCTGGGAGGGAACGCGCCCCGCGTAGTCCTCCTGCTCCTGCTCCTCCTCCTCCGCCCTCCTCCCTCCCGCTCTCTCTGGCTGTCTGTCTGTCTCTCTGACTATCTCTCGCGCGCGCTCTCTCTGCCTTTCTCCGCTCTCCGAGCTGGGTGGGAAAAGGAAATGAGGACAGAAAGCAGACGCTGGCTTTGGGTGGTGGTAGCTGGATTCCCTCTCTCCCTCCCTCCGCCTCCTCCCCTCCCTCCTCCTGCCTTCTGCTCTCTCGGCTGCGAGCGGGGCTGAGCACAGCCTGGCGGGTGGCTCGCTCTGCCCGCCCGCCCGCCTGTCTGTCTGTCTGGTCTGCCTCGCTCGCTCCCTCCCTCCGTCTCTCGCCCTCGCCCTGCCTGCCTGCTTCTCTCCGTCTCCGCTGCCGCCGCCGCTGCCTCTGCGAGCTCGCTTTACCTTCGCTGCTCACCATCCGGAACCCCAGGGGGGAGCGAGCGCACGGCACGACGGGACTTGTAGTCCCCGCCCCGGCCGCTCGGCGCGCCGGGCGGGCGGAGCCGAGCTGGTAGCTCCGACGGCGCGGTCCGGAGCTGGCGAGGAACCCGAGCGCCCGGACCCCTCCGGTGGAAGCGCGTCCCTGTTCACTGAGGAGCGCCGATCATTCCCTAGGATTGGGAATGTTCTCCACGTTCCATGTGTCCGGCGGGGGTCTCTGGTTGGAGCGGACTTGCGTGTGGTGGCGAAGGGGCGGGGTCTCGGAACGGAATGGGACTCGAATCGAGAATCAGGGGATTAGCCAAAGGGGCTGCGACTTTCTGAGACACCCAAATTAAATTGGAGGGGAAGAAGAGAGAGGGAAGCACCGGCTCTCTGAATTTCGGAACGGTCTTCCTTTCTGAAAAGGTTACCTATTGATTTAAGCGCCAGGGCTTATGGCAGTGGGGCCGCTCAGGAAACCTCAAAGACCCAGCCAGCGCCCCCTCTCTACTCAGTGACACCCCTCCCCCCGCCCCCCAAGCTGAGCTGCTGGGTTAGTTCCTCCAAAGCCTAGTTTTCCTCGAAGTCCAAGGGCGGGGAGGGCGCAAAAGACCTGACTGAGCCGCAGATCTCCCCTCCCCCTGTCCCCCACCTTGCAGAATTCGACTGAGCATTTACAGCGTATCTGGAAGCAGGATTCAGATTCAACAGCTCGGGCCCCTGCTGCGGCTGGGGGCTGGGCTCAGCACTTTCACCTACCTCTTCTTCAGGTCACATCTGTTATCCAGCCCTGCCTCGGGGCCCCCCGCCTGGCCTACCCTGCCGATGGGAATGTGCGCTGCTGCTGCGGAGGGCCTGGTTACCATGGGGAGGAGCCCAGAAGGAGAACTGCCGCGGCTGCCATTTACTGGGCACCGCAGGGCTCTTGAGTTCTGCAACAACTCGGTGAAATGGTACTCTTGTTATGGTTTCCATTTTAGAGCTGAGGGCATCGAGGAAGTGGTGACAATTAGGAAGAGGTGGAGCCCAGCTGATTTCAAGGCCCAGGTGCTTAACTCCTGGGCTAACATGAGGCAGGGAGTTGTTAACTCCACGGATTTCTCCATCTGACCTTCTCTCCCTGCGTCTGTGTCCTCCCTTGGCACTTCAATTCAACAAACGTTAACTGAGGTATGCAGGGCTCTCGCAGGGGACACGGAGATGAATAATGCATAGTCGCTGTCCTATCCTCAGTGTCTACCAACCCTGCCCTGACTGGTCCTGCACTTGCCCCACCTCGTCGGTGTGCCTGACATTCCTTTGCTCCCGTCTGCTGGCTTTGTCTGTCTTGCTTGGTGTCTGAAGTTACTCTGGCAGCGCCTTTGTCCTGAGCCCACCTGTTTCTGACTCCTCCTTTGGCCCTGCAAGGTAAAGGCTAGCGTGTGACAAAGACATGTCTTGACATTTTGCTAACTGCAGCTTGCTAGTATCACCTTCCCCACACCTCCATCTCTCCCAAGCCCCTGAGTCTTACTGTCTCTAAGACAGTCGTCCCCCCAACAGGACAAAAGAGGGTGTATGTGGGGGCACTTTCTACTGGCCCTTTCTAGGACGGGAGGGGGCAACAGTAGGAGACGTCTAGGGCTCTAAACAGTACACTGATTGATTTGGTATGGGCGGGGGAGGGGGGGCTGGTGTGGGAACAGCTTCTCTTTGCAGACAAGATGGGCCTTGGGTTCAAAGATTTGTTCATTGAACACGGAAAGCATTATACGGTCAGGTATTAATGAAAACACTAGCTAAACCATCAGAGGCCCTTTGCAACTCCAAAGTCTGAAGTTATCATGGACAGAGAAAGCTCTGGCATCTTGCCCTAGCTGGTCCCCCACAGGAGGGACTTTAGCATTGGGGAGGGTGGGAAAGCCCCTTCCCCCTACGCACCCTTACCCAATATGCTCAGTCTACCCAGTCTGAATCCTGTTTTGTGAGGGTGTTAGGTGGGGTAATACAGGATGGCTGCCCCCGGGGGAGGGGGGGAGCCCCAGGTAGGTTGAGATGAGGGAGAGTTTGGAAGGACAGGGGGAGGGGGAAAGTTAAGTGATGAAGCGCAGAGGGAGAGGTAGCAGGACCCAAAACTGGATGAGTGAAGTTAGCTGGGATTTTCTGGCCCCCCAGGGGGTCTCTCTGTGGTCTGGGGAACTAGCCTTTCTCTAGGAGCCTCTCTAAATTGTCTTGGGGGGGTGGTGGTAGAGGTGGTCCGCTAGCCCATAGTCTTCCTGTGGGCTGCTGCTGCCACCTAGTGGCATAACTCCATGTCTGCTTTGGAAACTGTAGACTTAAAGGGGGATTACCCAGTCCTTAAAAACAGGGTTCAGGGTCACCAGAGGCTGGGCAGGCCAACTGTAAACTCCAGGAGAAAGGAGACTTAAGGGGACCCAGGTTCTAAAAATGCCTTCATCATCCCTTTCTGAGCTCAGCTCACTCCAACCACTTTTGTTTTAATGTGAGCAGAAAGTGGCATAGCTATACTTTAGGGAATATAGGTGAGGGTCTAGATTATAAAGGTTTGGAGGGAGCCATCAGACCTGATTCTGACCCTTTCACTTGCTGTGTGTCTTTCACCTGAGTCTCAGTTTCCACATGTGTAAAATGGGGGCAGTAATCCCTTCCCTGTTTCTATCTGAAGGGAACAGAAGGGCTATTGAGAAGATTAACTGGGCACAAGGATGTGAAAACACTTTGAAAACTGATAAGGGCACGGTGAGGGATTATTGTATCGTGATAATAATGACAATACCGAGAGGCTGGAGCACAGTGAACCTGGCCTTTAGTAGCACAAGGCACTGCCCCCTCTGCCCCCAACAGAGGGGGCAGCCTCACCCTTGGGGCTGCCTCAGGGGAGGTGTGGATTGCTAGAGAGAGGTTCAGGCTGGTCCACAGAAAGGGAGACTGAAGTCTGGAGAAGTTGAGGGCCTTTCCTGAGTCCCTGAGCTACAGATCAAGGAATAAGAGGCACATTGGACTGAAGCCATTATGGCCCCAATGTCCCCTCTTCTGGATGGAAGCAGCTCAGAGCTGGGGTCCAGAAACCATGGAAGCAGAAAGCCCCCTTCATTGTGGGAGAGTGGGGACTCGGGCCCCCACTATCCCTCCTCCTGGGCAGGCCCCTCTCCCCTCCCCCTGCAAGTCCTCCCACATTCCTCCAGGCAACAGGAAACCCCAGCTGCAGCCCAGACTTCAAACAGCTCCTCCCTCTGGGCAGGGGGTGTGGGAGGAGAGGCCAGAGGCCAGAGGGCAAAGGTCTGCTTTGTTCCTGCCGGAGGTGATGAGGGACCCGGAGGAGACAGAGGGGGGCAGGGTAGGGCCCTTGACAGCCACACTGGTGTGTGAATTCCTGTGTCCATCAGTTTCCACTCGTGGACCTGAGGTATGTGTCTGAGTGTATATCGATGCTTGTTTGTCTACCTGTGGGTGCTCAGTCTGTAGGTGTCATCGTCTGTATTGACATGTCAGGTTCACAGGCTTGGTCAAAGCTCTGCATCCTCCTGTGAGTGTGACATGCTATGGGTCTTTGTGTCTAAGAGAAAGTGTCCCTCTCCTGTCTTCTCATTCTTCCTCCTTGTTTGGTCACCAGAGAGTTCCTTCTGAAAGAATCTGACCTCTTTACTCCCCTGCTTAAAACCCTTCAGTGGCTTCCCATTGCCCAAGAGTTGGAGTCACAGCCCCCACGTATGGCAGACAAGGCCCAGTGCGTCCCTCTCCATCTTCACCTAACCCTCTCAAATTTTACACTCCAGAGTCACACCCGCCTGATTGTAACTCCTGGCAGCCCCATTTCCTGCCTTTGAGCTCTACTCCCTTAATTCACTTAATTCCATCAAGTCTGGAATACTTTTCTCTCCCTCCTTTACCAAGTAAACTCCTACTCTTTTTTTAAGCATCACCCCCTCTGAAGCATCACTGCCCCCTGCCCAACAGAGTCAGGACCCTCCCCTGCTCTCACCCTGTGTTATCATTTTCTGCCTGTATTTGTTCTTCATGCCCCACTCCCACCCCTGCCCCCCCCCCCATTAGACAGTGGGCTGATGGCAGGAACTATGCCGCATCTCCCATCCTGTGGTGGGAAAGTTCCAAAGGGACACGCCCTCCCCACCGGGGGAGGGTCCTGCAGTTTGGGATGTAGTACCTAAAGTGGACACTAGAGGGAGAGTGAACATCACTGCAGAATTGTCCAGGTTTGGGGGTAATGGATGGGAAGCGGGAAGGGGTGGAATCTTAGACCCTGCACCTGGGAGGGAACTACTGGAGTGGATAGGAATCCATCCAGCTCTCTACTGGAGCAGTGAGATCCAGGACAGAACGTCGTGCAATGGGTCCTGAATCTCCAGATTTCTGACTTTTCCTGAAACCCAGGGGCCTACCCCTTGGTTCTTCTGCCTCCTACATTTTGCCTCCTGGCCCCTTCCTTCTCTCTGACCCTCCAACCTTCTTCCAGCCTTATCTTCACCCTCAGCCTTCCCATACATAATTACCTGAACTTGCCTGAATGGGCCTTGCTCTTCCATAGCCTTGCACATGCTGCTCCTTCACTGGGAGATGCCTCCACCCTCTGGTTGCTCCATCAGGCAGACTTTGCTTTCACATCCTCCAAGAAGCCTCTCTTGGCCCCCAAACTGACCTGGCCCCTAAGTGTCATCATTGTTAGCTGTTCTGCCTCCTGGACAGGACTGGCCTACAGGAGACAGCAGGTAAGTGTGTGAAATTCATAAATGACTTAGTTCTCTTACAAGTACAATCTTTGGCATGTATGAGGCTACCCTGGACCCTATTTGCCCCATGTCCTCCCTGGGCCAGACTCTGGGTCAGTATCGTGCTTTCCCGTGCTGCTCCATCAAACAGAGAAGGTGCAGTGGGATGTAGGACTCAAATGTGACCTATTGGGTTCAAATCCTGACTCTGCCCTCCAGCTGTATGACCCTGGGCAAGTGTGGTAGCCTCTCAGAGTCTTCTTTTCCTCTTCTGTAAAACGGGGATAATCACGTTTATGCACTGCCTCCTGGTGAGGACCAAATTAGACGATGCATGTGAAACACCCCGCGTTAGACAATTAGGTGTTCTCCTCCCCCACCACGAACTTGGAAATAAAATTGCCCTCTGAGTGTTAAGCCAGTAAAAGCCATGCATCATGGAGGAGAAGAGCCAGGTGGGGGAGTGAATGAGGCAAGAGATGGTTTTGTAAACGAGCAACTGAAGAGTTTTGTGAACGGTGCAAACTGCAATCAAGGTGACCCGCCTGTAATCTCAGGGAGGCAGGGCGAGGATGTGATTGAAATTGAGAAAGCAGAGGCCTAATCAATTACATTGTGCTCTATCTGAAGGGAACAGAAGAATGCACAGAAAAGGGGGTGCAAGGGAGAATTCTTCCAGCTGCACCTGGAGAAATGGGGAACCAGTAGACACCAGGATTCCAGGCCTAGAAGGTGCTGGTCTCTGCTAAGGAGAAGTGAGGGGCCTGGTGAACTCCAGATGGCTCACTGCCTGCCAGGCCTTCACTTAAAAGCAAATGAGTGTCCAGGTACAAGTAGGGCACAAAAAATATTCTTTTCCCAGGAAAGGGCACAGAGACTAAGAGCCTGGTTTTGGAGTCAAACCTGGTTCAAGTCCCTGCTCTGTCACTTATATCCTATTATCTTGGAAAAGCTAATTTACTTATCTGCGCCTCAGTTTCCTCATCAGTAAAATGGGGATGCATTAGCATTCTCCTCATAGTGTTCCATGAGGATCAAATGGCAGCAGGCATGCACTAAGCAGGGTGCCTGGCACAGAGTAAAAAACTGGTAAATGGTAATGATAAAGAGAGCTAACATTTTACCGAGCATTTTATTGCCAATTTACAAATGAGGAAATTGAGGCTTGAAGACTGTAATAACTCGCACAAAATCACTCAGCTATGGAGTGGTGGGAGCAGAATTCACACCAGGCAGTACAGCTCAGAGCTGTGCTCTTATCTGCTTACTCCATGGTAGGTGGAAACACTGGTCTCTGGCTTGTACATCTAGCTCTTCTGAGTTTGGTCAGCCAGAGAAAGCCCCTTGGAGATCCTTAGACCCTGAGAGTTTGAGTCCTCAGAGATGAGGCTCCCACCCCTGGAACAGCCTCTCTGAACAGCCACTTGGCCTCTCTCCATCTTGTCGCGCCCATTTGGCAATCCCCAGCCTAGGGCTTGGCAGAGGACTGGGGACAGGGAATTCTCCATCTGCATTGGCTACCTTGCCCCCCTTTCCTTTAGACCTCTCAAGTTGAGGGGGGGAGTGTCCAGGGAATCTTTCTACCAATAGCTAGAGAAGAGAATGGAGTGTCCCTCCCCTGTGCAGAGATAATCTCCTTCCAAAGCCTAAAGGCAGAGGGGGTCTGGTGGGAGGAGCGTGGACTTTGGTGTAAGACCTGGGTTCAAATTCCAGCTCTGCCACACACAACTGTGTCACATGGGTATGTCATATAGCCCTGATCCCCAATTTCCTCATCTGGAAGTGGGGCTAATGAAAGAACCAGGCTCAGAACAGGATTAAAGGAAAAGACGGATATAAACAGACTTGATAAATCAGTTGTTCTTACTATTATTTCTCCCCAGCCCAACTGTGAACTCCACCCAGGCAGGGACAGGTCTTGTTCATGTTTCTGTTCCCAGGGTCCTGTCTAGCAAAGGGCCCTTCCTGGAGTTGAAGCTTGATAACTGTTTGTTGACTGCAGCAGTGCTTCCCAGCTCCCAGGCTCCTCCCCACTTCACTCCCTTAAACAGCTAGTCAGTCAACACACATTTCCCAAGTATCCATGGGAGAGGTGGGAATCCTCATTCTTTGCTCCTCCTGTTTTGACATGGAGGAACATCAGCTGCCAGAGCTGCTCAAAGGGGGCTTTATGAGACAAGTCACTTCTTCATTGCACAGGCACACTGTGAGTTATTTAGCATCCCTGGTCCCTGCCCACTAAATGCCAATAGCAGCCCCTAGTCCTTGTGACAAACCTGCCCCCCATACCTCTCTAAAAACCCCTTAGGGGGCAGAGCTGCCCAAAGTGAGGTCCACTGAGCTAGACTAACCCTCAGGCCACCTCTCTCCCCTCCCTTCTGTCCTCTTTTGGGGGATCTGCCACTGCAGAGGATCCACTGCGATCCTCTCCCCTGTCCCAGGGTGGGGACACCTACGATTGTCCTGCTGTACCTGTGCTGAGCGGTAAATCTGCCTAAATCAGGTACAGAACTAGCAAACCCTTTGTGCACAGATGAAAAGCCACATCAGTAATGAAGGGAACATTTTGAACTCCAGTTGTCTGTCTTCTGCATCCATCTCTCAATTGATTCTAGACTCACTTGGGGACAAGCAGTGGGACTTTAGGGTTTCCTAAAACTCCACATGGGGGGCCCACCCTGTGCTTAGTAGCCACTAGGGCACTCTCTCACCTCCCCCTCCTGCTCCCAACAGCCGAACCATCCCAACTCACCTCCCACTAACCAACATTCTCCCAAGGGTGGGCTCAGGGGAATTTCATGGCTCAAAGATTCATATTGTCATTTTCCTTATTTACAAAATCAATAAAAACACACACATGATTCAGAAGGGGTGAGCTCTCAGCAGCCCTCTCCCTCAACCCTGGGCATGGACCCCAGTTCGGGAGCACAGCGTCCACCCAGTCTGTCAGTCTTTGTAACTGACAGAAGACAATTGAGAGCAAGAGACAACTTCTGTGGGCTTGGACCAGGGTAGGGCGTTAAGAAGGTAGGAAAGCAGGGACAGGCGATAAGGAGGGAGGGATATACAGTTCCATAAATAACTAGACAAGTCTGAGCATTTGGGGGTGGGGAGTGGGGGGGCCAGTGGTCTGCAGGGGCCTAAGTGAGAAAGGGAGAAACAGTACTTGGGGCCAAAGTGGATGAGGGAGGAGCTCTGGGCCGCTATTTGCTCCATCTGTAAAACAAGTGGGTTGTCCGAGATGGTGTCGGAGTGTCCTGCCTGCTCGGACATTCTAGGACTCTGTAGAGCCCTGGGGATTGACAGGGGCTAGTAGACGCCCCCAGAGAGGTAGCCAGTGCCCAAGCTGGCTATGTCTGCTCCCCAGGCTGGTACTGGGGTTCTGTGGAGGTAAAGTAGTCCTCTAGGAAGGACTGCAGGTATTCGAAGGTAGGCCTCTCCTCCGGGTCCATACGCCAGGTCTGCTCCATGGCCTCGTACAGGGATGCTGGGCAGCCTGGGAGGCATGGCATGTGGTAGCCGTGCTCCACGTGTTCCAACACTTCCCGGTTATTCATGCCTAGAGGGTGGGGCTCCGTTATTCAGGGGACCCCGACCCTCCCGGAAGCAACCAGGAGGAAGTCCTTCCCCACGCCGATCCACCCTCCCAACCCTGGCAAACCTGGGTAGGGGACTCGGCCCTTGCTGATGAGTTCAGTGAGCAGGATCCCAAAAGACCACACATCTGACTTGATGGTGAATCTGCCAAAGAGAGCAGCCTCTGGGGCTGTCCACTTGATGGGGAACTTGGTTCCTGGAGAGGTTGGGGGAGAAGGGAAAGAAAATGAGGTGGTTCCCTGGGAACAGTTGGATTAAGAGAATGGGGTCTATAGGGATTGGGGACCCTAAGCACAGGGTCTCTGGGCATAGCAGAAAGGAGCTGGCATCTGGCCAGTGCCTAGCATAGTACTGGGCATTTTGCAAACAAGCTGGTGCAGCTACATGCCGTGGTGTCCAGTGAGCCCATAAGTCTCATCATAATAACAGCCAACTCCTGTATAGTGTTGCTATGTGCACTGTTTTAAGTACTTTACATGCATCAACTAATTTAACTCTCTCTCTCACACACACAAAAACGTGGTAAATACTACTATTATCCCCATTTTACAGATGAGGAGAAGGAGGCACAAAATTAAAAAGTGGCTGGGATTCGCACTTAAGCCTTTTGGTTTCAGATCTGTGCTCTTAATCATTCCACTTGTGTTTTCTCTCACTTAAGCATTGCAGCAGGGCCTGACACATTTTGGGTGCTAGGTAAATATCTGTTGACTTACTGTTGTCAGAATATTTTCATTTTGCAAATGAGAAAAGGCAGGCAGCTCATGGTGACTTGTCTAAGGCCACCTGGCTGGTAAGTGACTGAGCTAGGATTTGAACCCAGACTTGCCTCGTCCACTACAACATCAGGAGGGGGTTGTCCTGGATGGTTCCAGGCAGGGGAGGGTTCCCAAGTATGTGGGGCCTCAAAGCAGCCCCTCGGTGCTTCGGGGGCTCTCAGGAGGTGGGGTGAGGTGAGGCACCTTGCCGGGGGTTGTACTCATCGTCCTTGATGAGGCGCGCCAGCCCGAAATCCGCGATCTTGCACACCAGCCGCTCCCCGACCAGGATGTTGGCGGCCCGCAGGTCGCGGTGGATGTAGTTCATGCGCTCCATGTAGGCCATGCCGGCGGCTACCTGGGGGGCCAAGGTGTGGAGAGGTGGGAGTCCATGCCTCTGTGAGCTAGAAGGGGCTTCAGGAGGCATTTGAAACTCGTTTTCCAGAGGGGAGGCTGATGTCCAGAGGCGGGCAGTGTCCTGCCTCTGGTCCCACAGCTGGTACAAGGGGGCAAACCTGCATTTCCAGAGGGAGGCTAGGTGTTTGGGCACAGAGATCTGCGGGTTAATAGGAGGGGGGTGTGTCTTAGAGATAAAGTCTGCTGTCCTGGTTTACCTGGGCTGCCATGTCCACCAGCTGGGGCAGCCTCAAATCCTGGCCCTCCCGGTCCTTGAGGAACTCCAGCAAGCTGCCTGGGGAGAGGAACCCAGAAAATCAGCAGCAAGATCCCGCCCCCAGCTCCAGGCACCGCCCCCTCCCGCTTAGCCCCGCCCCTAACCAGAACCCATCTCCTTTAACACAGCCACGCCCCCCAATCGGACTTCCGCCGGGGTGCCGTGTTCCCTCACACGGACCTCACGTCCCCCTGACCACGCCCCACCCAGACTCCGCCCAAACACAGACCCCCTCTTTCCCCACGCAAGCCCCGCCCATCACCTGACCACACTCCCTTCCTGAGCCCCCGCCCCGCCCTAGACTCCGTCTTGCCTAGCTTGGCCCCACCCCCGCTGCCAGCGTTCACGAGGTCCCATTCAGTCCCGCCCCCACCTGGACTCCGCCGGTTGTCCCTCCTCTCCTCACGACCCGGGTCTCAGCCCCAGCGACACCCAGCGCGACTTCGCCCCAAATCCCGCCCCGCCCAGACTCCGCCTCCTGACCCCGCCCCTCACCGTGGCACATGTACTCGGTTACGATGTAGATGGGCTCCTCCGACACCACGGCGTACAGCTGCACCAGCTTGTCGTGCCGCAGCAGCTTCATGATCTGCGCCTCCTCCAGGAAGGCTTTCGGGGACATGGTGCCCGGCTTCAGCGTCTTCACCGCCACCTTCGTGCAGCCGTTCCACGTGCCTGCCGGGCGGCGGCGGCGCGTCAGGTGACCCGCTCCCCGCGAGCCCTGGCCCTAATCAACCCCCGGTCCCCGGGACCTCCGTACCCAGCCACACGTCCCCGAAGCAGCCGGTGCCCAGCCGGCGCTCGAGCGCGATGGAGCTGCGGCTGATCTCCCAGGCGTCCTTGGCCAAGCCCAGCGTCTGCGGCCTCAGGGTGGTGCAGGCCGCCGTGAGCAGGTGGCACAACCCGTCGTTGACTTCTGGGGCCAGGGGGATGGAAGTTACAGGCTGGCCAGAGTGCCCCCTCCACCCCACCCCCCCAACTCTCCATCATATCCCATCCCCTGTTCTAGACCCGGAGATCAATTCTAAGGAACTCAGCCCCATCTGAGGCTACAGGCCAAGGTGGAAGGTCCACTAAGTCTGCGGACATGATGATTGGTGTCAGGGGAGGGGGTGGCACCAAGGAGGAGGCATGATCCCTGTCAGGATTAGGGGCCTTCCCACAGTAGGTGGCCTCGAGCTGGGTCCTGAAGGATAAGATGGAATTCTGACAGGTGGAAAAGAGGATGGGCATTCCAGGCAAAAGTGGACAGAAGGCCCTCACCCCTCCCTGGAACCTCATCTTTGGCCTACCCAATCAAGTCAGAAGCCTGGGCCTGGCCTCCCACCTTCCTTGGCCCCACACCCAACTCTCCATCAAGTCAGACCTACTCTGCCTCCTACGCAGCTTCAGAATCTTCTGCTTCTTTTTGATTCCACTACCCTGCCTTAATTGGCCACCAGCAGCTCTTGCCTGAACAGTGGTCACAGCCTCCTAATGGGCCCTTCATCCTGCCTTGTCCGTGGTATCTAAACTATACCCAGGAGCCAGAGCATCTCCCCACAGTGCAGACCAGCCTCTGTCACCCGTGCTCAGAGCTGGGTATGGTCTGCAGGGCTGAGTCCTGGTGCCTTGGTGGGCATTCAAGGCCCAGGTATCAGGTGGCCCCACCTAGTTTGCAGCACTGCCCTACAGGTCCTCTTTCCTTGCCCTGGTGCAGCTCTTTCCACCTGGGGTTGGGGACCCACCTCTCTGCTTTAGCACAGTCTCCACGACTCAAAATCTGTATGTCTTGAGTAAGTTACTTACCTTCTCAGTGTCTCAGATGAAGTTGCAATAATGCAACATTTAAAGTGCTTTGAATAGTGCCTCGCACATAGCAAGGGTTCAGTGTGAATTTTTACTCCTATTACTGTCGTCTAGCAGTTTTTATATTGTCTGTTTCCCTGCCCAGACTGTGAGCCCCTTGAGGGAGGGGGTTTCCCCAGATGCCCAAAGCACAAGGACTCAAAAAGTTTTAAAAGATTTAGGCCTTGAGGTGGGAAACTGGCCTATTCCTTGCTCAGAGATTAGGGGGCGCTGTTTGGCATGGACATCCCTGCCTTGCACTTTCCTGTGAATCCCACAGAGCAGGATTCTGGGCTGGGAGCCTGGACTGGTGGCTTCTAGTCCTGGCCCGGCGACTACAGCTTTGGGAGACCCTTCCTTTCTCTGGGCCTCAGTCTCCCCACCTGGCCAGACTGTCAGCTGATTGGTTCAGGTATCTGAAGCCCTGCCAACCCGAGGGCCTGCCCTCACCGACATAGTGCTGGACCAGCTCCTGCACAGAGTCAAACTGGGCCCGCGTGGTGATGTAGTAGCCGCCTGTGTCCAGCTTGCGGATCTTGTAATGCTTCACGTGCTCGCCTTTGGTCTGGTCCCAATCCCGGATGGACAGGGAGTAGGCGCCTGTGGGAGAGGACATCTTAGGGCCTGCTTCCCTCCCTTCCCTCACTCTATGAGCTGGAAAAGGCCCAAAAGGCTGGGGACTCTGAAGTCTGTTGACCCATTCTGGGAACCCAGTCCCAGCCTTAGCTCCTCGCTTTGAACCCTGTCCCAGTTGGGGCTCCACCCCCAAGCTCAGCTTCCCTCTTGGCCCTGACCCAAGCCCCACTCTAATGTCTGGGCCTCCAAGTTGCCCCCTGGGGCCTTGAGTGGGTGCTGCCCCACCTTTGGTGGTCTCGCTCTCCCGAATGAGAAAGGCCCCCCGGGGGTTGCCCGGGGACAGCAGCTGCCTCTCCGCATCCTTCCGACTGATCTTTCCAAAGTACCACCTGTAGGGAAGGGCCGACAGAGATCAGGTACACTGGGTTCAAATCTCAACTGTGCCTCCTAGACAAAGTCACCTCAGAAGCCAAGCCTCAGTTTCCTCACCTGTAAAATGGGACTCACTCACCTGCCTGGCAGCCTGATCCAGAGCATCACAGGGAAGGGGAATGCAAAATGCCTGGCACACAGTTGGTGCCCAATAAAGACAGGCTTCTCCTCTCTACCCTCTGGGTTTTTCTTGTATTTAAATTGCTAGAACAGAACCCCAGTCCAGTGATCTCACTAAGGTGTCATGGGTCCCTCAGCCCATCTCATTTCACCCTTCCATGCACCCATTTTACAGATGAGGAACTGGAGGCTCTGAGAGGGTAAATGGCCTGTCTACAAGGCAAGTTAATGAGGTCTACTAAAATCCTTTGCAGCCCACTCTAGTACTTTTCCCACCACTCCAGGCAATCAATCATTCAGAACCCTCCCCTCACACCCACCTCCCAAATCTTTTCCTCTTTGTCATCCAGAACAACACCCTCTTCCTCTTTTCCTCCTTCCTCTCTTTCTCCTTCCTGCTCCTGTTCATCTCTGACTGCTGCTTTTCTTGACTCTCTAAGTTTTAGTTGTCCTAAGCCTCAACTTCAACCTCAGGCCTCACCACTGCTGCTTTCTCTTGGGGATTCTTTCTGGGACTGTACTGCAGCCCTAAAATAACTGTGCAAGTTGGGCAAGTTGAAGTGACCACAGGCACTCAGATGTCACTTGATCTCTAAATTGGTCCATGACCATCTTGGACAGAATTAAAAGGAGCATAGTTTCCAAATCAGGAAAGGTGGCAGTCCCAGTGAACTCTCCACACAGGGAGTACCAGGCACAGTTTGGGGAGCAGGGGGAGGCATTGGCAAATGAGGTGTCCAGGGGGCAGGGAGGATGGGGAAGGCAGAACTGTTGAAGGACTGTGTAACTAGGATATGTTCCAAAGGTTTCTCAAAGCCACGTGCCCCTACCCCCATCCCCACCCATGACATTAGCTACTTCCTTAATAATTAATATAATAATAACACTAGGCTTTGCACTAATACATATATTTATTCATTTAATTCTCAAAACAATGCTCTGAGGTAGGTACTATTATTATTAACACCCCCCGCCCCCCCTCCTGGTCGTTAGACAGATGAAGAAACGGAGATCCCTGATGGTTAAGCAACTTGCCCAAGGCCTCCCGGCTCTTGAGCTGTGTTGCCAGAATAGGAACCCAAACTGTCTGCTCTAGGGCCTGCATTTATAACCATGACACTTCACTGGGAGCCTCTCAGAGCCTTGTGACACTGCCCCCAAGATGTGGACACAAGCTGAACCCTCCCCCCTCAAACCATTCTCAGCCCTTCTCTCCTCCCTGTCTCCTACCACGCTCCCCGCTCTAAGGCCTCACCCAGCTGAATCTCTGGACCCTGCCCAACTCCCACCCAGCAGCCCCCATCTGCAACTTCTCCCCACCAACCTCTAAACATGACCACATTTCTACTTTCCCCAAAGGAAGCAGTTCTAAGCCCTATCTGGCCATCAACATTCTGTATCTCTCACCTTCCCTTCCCTTGAAAAAGCAAGCACTTCACACTCGAGTCTCCACTTCCTCACCTCCCACTCCCTCCCTGGGCTCTGCTGTCTGCCCTCTGCCCCCAGCCCTCACTGACACGCTCTGAGGGCTTTCTCACCAGGGTCACCCCCACTGCCAAATACAGTGGCCTCTGACACTCCCTCTCATTTCCTGAAACTTCCCCTCCCCCTCTTGGCTTGTTCTGATTGGGCCTCACCTGGTTTTCCTCCTCCTTCTCCAGTCTCCTCCAAGGAAGGACAGCTTTCCCAAAGTTGGGTCCTAGGACCAACATTCTCACTCTTCTCCCTCTTCCTTCACCCAGCTCTGCAGTTTCAATTATCTCCACTCTGATAGGTCCCACATTTCCATCCAGCCCAGATATGCCCTCTGCAAGGGCCACAGCAAACACATAAGGAGACTCAGTGTCAGTTAGGAGAAGGTGCCCCTTCCTCTGGGCTAATTCAAGGGCATGACTTGGCACCCTCATCCCAGGCACAACCTGCCCGACTGCCTTGGCAGCCCGGTCCTCTGCGCTTTGGGTCATATATCTAATTGCTGGCAGCCCCTATACATGGGTGTCCTTGTCCCTGAACCTCAACCCAACAGGTTCCTCCCAAAACATCAAACCTGTACCTGCTCCTGTGTTCCCCACTTTAGCAAATGGCACCGTCACTGACTCAGTTGCCCAAGAAGACTTTGAGTCACCCTTGATTCCTCCCACTGCCAAAAGTCCCATGACAAATCACTCAGCAAAACTTCTCCCATCCTTTCTGTTTCCCATAATGTGTTTGTATGTGAAGATAATTAAGAAAACTTTAATGGGCCTCAGTTTCCTCACCTGTGAAATGGGGAACTAGTAAGATCAATAGCATTGTTGTGAGAATTAGATGAATCAAGTAGGTAAGATACCCATTGTGGTATCTCATGAATAGAAAGGTGCTCTGTGAAGGGTAATTCCCAGCTCCCTTAATAGAATTCCTTCTAAGCAAGCCCCCACTTTACAACTTTACAACTTTTAAACTTCATACATTGTTATCACTGAGAGGCAACATGCATAATGGTTAGCAAATGCAGCCAGACTATGTGGCTTAATGCTAGTTCCATCTACTTAATAGCCATATGAACTTCGGCAGGCTATTTAATCATTTTATGCCTCAGTTTCCTCATTTGTAAAATGGGGTAATAGTTTCTAACTCATTAAATGAGCTAATACGTGAAAGCACGTTGAATAGTGCCCAGAATATAGCACATACTAGATAAGTATTATCTACTCATCTATCTATTATCATCATCTTTTATTCTCACAATGACCTTACAAAATTATAGATAAGGAGACTGAGGCTCAGAGTGGAGCAGAGTCCAGACTCCAGGATCCTATCCTGACCTTCCCCCCCAGCCCCTACTCACTCTTCAGCCTGGATGGAATCCACAGGGGCCACGTAGTTGCTGGGAATGTAGCCAGTTTGTCCAGAGCTGAGGGACCGAGCCTCCCACCAGTCACCTTCCCTGCAGGCACAGAGCAGGGGGCTGGTCAGTGGCACCTGGGCCAAGAAGAGGATTGGAAGGAGATTGGCCCTGCCAACCCCTCACCTTGGACACACACACACACACACACACACACACACACACCAGGGACTTTTGTCTGCTCTGCAGCTGCCCTAGGAGGCCTTTTCCCTGCAAAAGGGAGATGTTTGTGGACATCTGAACCTCCTGGCTTCCTTTTCTAGTTTCTTGGCTGGGCTGGGGTTTAGTGATGCAGTGGACAACAAACTAGGTCACTTCTTCACTGAAAGCCCCCCAGTGGATACACGTTTCCTTTTGAATAAAATCCAGACTCCTCAACATGGCTTAAAAAGCCCTGCAGGATCTGCTCCCACCCACCTCTCCAGCCTCTGCTCTCTCCATCCTGCACCTCACTCTACAACCCACCTAGACTCAACCACTTGGTGGTTTTTAGAAGTCATTATTCATTCTTGTTCTCTCTCTCTTTTTTCTCAACTCTTCCTTCAATATCTAGTCATCTTTGCAGTCTCAGTTTAGAAATCACCTCCTCCAGGAAGCCTGCCCTGGTTCACCACCACCCTGGGGACCATGTTCGGTGACTCTTTCTGCCCACAGTTCCTCGTGCTCCTCCCACTGCCCCCATACTAGCCACTACCCAGCGTTGTTATAGTCATATGTCTGGCTTCCCCTCTAGGCTGGGAGCTTTCTGAGGACAGGGACCAGGTAGGATTCCTCCTCAGGTCCTCCTCCTAACCCAGACCGTGTCCTGGGCTGGGTGGCCTGGTCACTTACGTATTGTTCAGGATGTGGAACTTCTCGCCCTTGGTGAAGGTGAGGTCATCCTCTGTCCGGGCCTCATAGTCATACAAGGCGATGAACAGGGTCACCCCTGTGCCTGTCAGAGTCAGGGCTTCAGCAGGTAGGGCATGGGACAGGGAGTGCCAAGGGGGCTGCACCTGCCGAGTCATCTCCCCAGCCAGGCGCTGTGCCATACCTCTGCTGCAGTGCCCCTGTTCCCAAAGGACTTTGGAGTCTGATGGATTTCTGATTTGGGCCTCACAGTTTGGCCCCCTCCAAGCCCATCCTTCCCACCCTGGGTAGATGACACCCAAGAGGGCAAGAGGGTTCTCTTTACCACTTGCACCTGTCATCTGGATCCCCCTCTCAGCTTGGAGATCCCTGAGAACAGAGCAATGGCTCCCTGCTCAGACTGGGGTTTCTGTGGGCACGGCTATATCTTTTCTCTTAGCCCGTGTGCTCCTGAAGTAGAGCTGAGTCTCCCACTTCATATTGGAGGCTGCTAAGGAGATTGCAACCCCTTCTCCCCAGGTTTTTTGCACAATCCAGGTGCCTCCAGCATCACGCCCCCCCCCCCCATCCCAGCCTTCTCGACTCACCTGAGATGCCCCTGATGGTGCCTCCATCAAGGAAAGCAGGGCTGGTGGGCTGGGAGGTAAAGTTGTTGTAGTTGGGGATGTGGGCAAAGGAGGATACAGGCCAGGCCTGGGTGGGGTCAGGGCCATAGCGATCTGCAGCCCCATAGCCTCTGGAATCTTCTTCCAGGGCAACATTCTCCTTGGGCCCCAGCTCCACCTTCTTGCAGAACACACAGCCCATTCCAGGTGCCCTACTAGAGAATGGAGGCAGGCCTCACTCGGGGGCCCCTGCCAGGTACACCACCCATTCACAGACGTTCACTGAGACCTGTATGTACACACACATATGCATGCACACACACAGAGTGCAGCGGCTCCTCTCGGGCCTGGGGTGAGGAATAAAGGTAGGGCAGGGCCTTAGTGTGTTTGGAGGGGCGAGTATGTGTAACTTCAGTGCCTCTCTTCCATCCGCTTGGGTCTACGTCTCTGTGGCTGGTTCTCTTCAGCAGGATGTTGCTGAGTTTGTATATTTTGTCTCCTATTGCTTTGATCTGCTGTGTTTCTATGACTCCTTCAGTGGGCTTGTGCATGTGTATCTTCTGTGTGTCTCTAAGAATGGGTGAGCTTGCTTGTGGGTGTGTGTCTCGTGTGAATATATGTACAGGCTGTGTGAATGTCTGTGTCTGTGTGAATATGTGTGTATACACGTCTCTGGGCATGTGCATGGTTCTGTATGTGTGCATGTCTGTGAGTGTGTGAATCTGTACATATCTCTGTGTGTGCAGATCCATGTGAGTAGGTGTCTCTGTGTCTGTGTGCATGCCTGTGTGGAGGGTGGGAGCCTGTCTCTGTGTGTGTATCTGTGTATATGTGGGTGTGCAGATCTGTGTGAGTTACATTGCATGTCTCTGTGCATTTACATTGTGTCTCTCTCTGTTTGTGTATTTGCACATCTAGGTATATGTGTGTGTTTGTGTGAAGGCTATGTGCCTGCACCTGGAGATTCCCTGCAGAGGGGGATCAAGGCCATTTCCTGTGGTGGGTCCACCCTCAGGCCTCTCAAGCTGCCTCATTCTGGCTCCCCACTTCCGTTACCTAGCAACGGGGCCTGTGTAGGAGGAGGGGGCTGTGAGGAGCTGTGGGGCCTGGGAAGGCCACCTCCACCCCATTTCCTGACCCTGACAGCCCTCAGCCCCCACTCTCCCGACTCACCCCTCAGGCCCCTACTCCTGGGTCAAAGGGGCAGCTGCATGGTCCTTGGGAGGGGCCAGAAACCTGAGGGAAAGACAGAAGGACATGGAAGACGACGGGCCTGGCCAACTCAGGAAGCCAGAGTTGGCGTGACTCCTGCCTTCACTCTCCTGTCCACCACCCCTGACACACACATTTCACCCTCACATAGGTCACACCACCCACACTGACATCCACCCATCACACTAACACAGTAACACACTCACACCAGCACACAGTCACACTCCAACACTGCCAGCAATCACCTGCATGAGTGAGCTCACCACCGCCACCTCTCACCAACACAAGCCAGCGCTCACTCCAGCCCAAGCTCTGATGCACAGTGGCACCCACATATACACATGCACACTGGGTGCCTCTCAGGCTCACAGACCCATATGCTCACTCATGTTTTTGTGGGTTAGAGGCAGCTCTGATTGGATTTCTAGCAAGCCACACTCAGCTAGTTTATGGACCCCCAGTTACCATCTCCTAAAAACAAGCCCCGCCTCTGGACCCTGCCTCATCTTGCAGCCTAGACTGGGAAAACCCCGGCAGCCTCAGGGGGCTCCTACCCCCAGAGCTCCACTCCTGTCCCCACACGGGGGCCACTGGAGGGCCCCCCAGATGAGCCAAGCCTTTCCCGGAAGCTGTGTCTTTTGAGTGCCAGGGCAGGCTGGTCATTGAGCAAGGGTTCCCCACCCCCTGCCAGAAACTGCCATTGCAACACTCAGAGAGGAACTAGCTGGGGAGAGGGCTCGGTTTCCTAAGATGTGAGAGGAATGGAGAGTTTTTGGGGTGGGGCCAACCCAGTGAACCCTGCTTTCCCCTGGACGGGCCTAAGGGCCCTGGGGACAAGGGCCCCTGCCTTGCCTCCCTGTACTCCCAAGTCCAGTTCCCCTTATGGATATCCTCCTCTTTCTGGGTTCCTGCCCCTCTTACCCAATGCCACTCACCTCTTCCAGGAAGCCTTCCTAGATCCATTAGGTCTAGTTGCCTGGCCAATGGCTCTGTCAGATCAGTGCCCTGCCCCCCACCCTAGCCCCACCAGCTCTGCTCACCTCTCACCCTTCACTGTAACTGTTCTCCCATGTATATATGTGTGGGGTAGGGGGAGGATACCACCCATATGGTGAACCGAACTCTGAGGCAGGCTGTGGTGAGAGGCCTGCCTAAAATAGCCCCTGTTCACCAGGCCATTGCTGAGATCTTCACCCCAAGATCCATCCCTCTCCTCGGGGCAAAACCACTAAGTCTGAAGGTGATGGGGAGAGCTGACAATGGCCAGCAGAAGGGATAGAGGTGGGGAGGGGGCACTGAGGGCCCAGCTGAAGGGAAGTCAGGGACTGGTGAAAGGAGAGATGGGGTTAAGGACTCAAGAGTCCCAGGGTGAGAAAGGAGGTCTTCTCACAGAGCAACACACATACATCTCCAAACAGCACACGTGCCTTCACCCAGCTCCATACAGCCTTCCCCAAACATTCTTGGACACACATATTACCTCACTACACACAGCCCCTCACATACAGAGACTTCAAGCTGCTCTGTATAGATTCACAGACACATCTTCAAGTATACCCATGCCCCAGACACGCACCTCCAGCCCTCATCCATCTGCACATCGACACACACACAGAGACACACACCCAGCCTCTCTACAAGAACAGCAGATACAGAATTTATAGCACATACTATCTGCCAGGTACTGCATGGGGCATATATTACATATAGTACATCATTTTATCCTCACAACAACCCTATAAGGTAAGTAGCATTGAAGAGGAAACTGAGGCACAGAGAGGTTTAGAAACTTGCCCAAGGTCACACCGATGATGTATCCTGGCATTTGGCTCCCGAGTCTGAGCTCTCAACCACTTCTCTCCACTGCCTGCCACAGACAGAGACAGTTACAGCCATTCCTGCAAGTATGCAGAGATGCAGAGTCCCCTCAGGGGGACACACAAGGATATCCAGCCCTTCCCCCAGACACAGGCTGGCTCGGAGCTCCCCTCTGTATGATACAAACTTATACAACCTCTCCACACACACAGCTATGATGTTTTTGCTTCCAATAATACCCAAGTACATGTTTCTACATCAGTGGACTTCTGCCTGCCCTCGAACTGGGGGTGAGGGTAGGGGTGGGGGTGGGGCCAGAGACTGTCAGCCTCAGAAAAGGAGGCAGGGAGCTCTGTGGGCCGAGGGAGAGCCCTAGCAGGGCTGGCAGCCAATCAGGAGCCCACCGCCAGCAGGCAGAGGGGGGCAGCGCTCAGGGCTACAGCACCCCCAGGCTTGATGGGCACCAAAGCCCTGGGGTGGGCCTGGCTCTCTGGGGACCAGCCATGCTGAAGGGGTCAGGGGATGTGGGATGATAGTGTAGGGGGCAGGTTCTGGCATTTGCATGGCCCGGGACAGTGAGGGGTCCACGCTGAAAGGGCCCACGCTCACGTGGCTCTGTCAGGAGAGAGCCTTGCAGACTGACAGAAAAAGAAGAGGCAGAGAGAGAAACAGACAGATATTGAAAGATAGTGACAAAGAGAAAGAGATTCAGAGAGCCAGAGAGCCCAAAGGAAGAGACAGAGAGACAGTATGGCGTGTATTGGCTCTAAAAAAAAAAGCCCTGTAACATTTGCTGATTTCTGTGGAGTAAACATTCCCACCATGGCTGATTCTGAACTATTCAATGGCTTCTTCACTGAGTGCTGGCCTGGGAGGAGACGAGCAGAATCAGCTCCCCTGAGCCAACTCGACGCCAGCACACCTGCCAGAAACAGCGACGAAGAGAAAGACAGCAACAGAGAGACGTGAGAGGTAGAGAGAAAGGCTGAGATAAGGAGAGTTGGAGACAAGAGCTAAAGGGAAAAAAAGAGAGAGAGAGAGTGAGTGACAGCGAGCAAGCAGGTTGGGTGCTCTCTGCTCAACCACCTGAGGGAAAATAGCCCCCAGAACTCGACCTCCTCTCCTTGCTCAATCCCAGCCACTCATCATCAGTTCTTTGGAGTGAAATTTGATTTCCTAGAAGTCTGGGTGGTAATATCTATAAGTAAAAACATGCTAATTGAGTGAAATAAGCCAGACACAAAAGACAAATAGTGTATGATCTCACTGATATGAAAAAATTAGAATAAGTAAATTCATAGAGTCAGAAACTAGAATAGGGGTTACCAGGGGCTGGGTTGGAGGTAGGGAATGGGGAGTTAATGCTTAAGTTGTAGGGTGTTTCCATCTGAAGTGATGGAAGAGTTTTGATAATGGTTGGTGGTGATGGTGGCACAACATTGTGAATGTCATTTACAGCACTGAGTTATATATTTAAATGTGGTTAAAGGGGAAATTTTAAGTTGAATATATATTAGTAGAATAAAAATTTAAAAATAAAACCATATGACTATACAACACCAACAGGGAACCCTAATGTAAACCATGGACTATAATTAATAGTACAATTATATTACTATTCTTTCACCAATTATAACAAGTGTACCACACTAATGCAAGGTCTTAAGAATGGGGGGGGGTATATGGCAACTCTATTTTCTGCATGTTTCCATAAACCTACAACTTCTCTAATTAAAAAATGCTAATTTATTAAACACCTACTCAGTGCCTGGTATTGTACCAAGCAATTCCCATGCTTGGTGTCAGTTAACAATTTTAGGAAGTGGGTTTATTATTACCTCCATTTTCAGATGAGGGAACTCAGGCATGGAGAAATTAAGTACCTTGCCCAAGATTACATAGTGAGTAAAGGAAGACTAAAACGCAACCCCGATCAATTTGGCTCTAAAGCCCACCTCGAGCACTGTTCTATTTTGCATTCCTAGTAGAAGCAATAATGTCTGTTCTTCTATTCCTTAATGAGCACCTACTGTCTGCCAAGTCCTATGCTACATGCTCTTTGTACACAAATTCCCTAAATCCTCATTACAGCCCAAAGAGGGAAGCGACTTGCCCAGGGTCTCACAGGCAATCACTGATTTTTATAGTCCTAGAATATGAACCCAGGTGTCTCTTTCCTCAAAGCTGAACTTGGCTGCAGAAAGGGAGCAGCTCTGAGTGACCCCAAGGGTTCTGGGCACCGTAGAGATTTGGGTCTGGTTTATGAATATGTCTCTTGAACATCTGGTTGACAAGGAGTCAGCTCCCAGGGCCCATCAGGGTCAAAAGCAGGTTGTAGGTGTGCAGAGTGAGACCCAGCCCTGGACCACTGTGCCACACCCTTCAACTTCTCCCCCTGTGCAGCCCTGCTCCAGCTCTGTTCTTTATTAGCTCCAAGAACTTGGACAAATGGCATAAGCCCTCCAAGCCTCACTTTTTGCACATGTACCTTTTGTGCAGAGTTTTTGGGAGGGCTTGATGAGATGAGGTTCTTGCCCAGTGTGCAGTGGCCAAGCAAGGCTGAGAATTACAAGCAGCACAGCTAGAATGGCCCCCCTGGGCCCATCCATCAGTCCACCCCATTGCGTGTGTATGTTTGTGTTGGGGGGAGTGACTTGCCCAAGGTTACACAGCCAGACAGGAGATTCAAAGCCAGGACAGTTAACTCAGGTCCAGAGTTGCTCCCAGCACCATGGCTGTGTTCTCCGAAGCCTGTGTTCTCCCTGACTGGTGAATGTCACACTTGCTACCCAGCCTCTGGCCAACTGAACGTGCCACTCCTGCCATATGGCGGCTGGCCACCCAGTAGGGAACCTGCTTGCCATCACCCAAGCGTGGGGCCCTACCCTATCCCTGGAGATACGAGCTCAGGCCCATCCATCCTTTCACGAGGTCCACATTTTCCGAAGCCATGTGGGGGCTTTAATGTATCTTTGGGATCTGAAGACAGATTTGGGCTCATATTCTACCCTGCCTGCCAACTAGCTTGAGATCTTGGGCAAGGCACTTCCCTGCTCTCAGATGCAGTTTCTTTGCCCGTAAAATAGGAATACACATCTTTACCTCGTGAGCTTGCTTTTGAGCATTAAGTGCGGTCAAGCCCCTGACATCACCAGGCACAGAGATGCTCAATGAACTTTTACTTCCCTTCCTTTCCCTAAGGAAGTCCCCTCCAGGGCAGGGAGGAGGGGGAGGCCTATGGGACAGGGCTGAGAAGAAAGAGAAGTTCCCAGGGTGTGGTGGGGAGGGCTGAGTTGGCCCAGCTGCCTGGGGGATTTCACCAAAAGGGAACTGGGACTTGGGGCAGTGGCAGGAAACCACCATCCTGCAAGAGTTCCGGCTTCTCCTCGGGGTTCTGGGCTGGTCAGGAGGCAGGCCAGGGCTGGAGGGGCAGGAAGCAAGTCTAAGGTCTGCAGGCCACCCCCAGTCCCACCGTGCCCCACCAATCACTAAGACCTCACCTCCTGATCAAGGATCTTCTCACTGACATCCTCTACCCCTCACTGAACCCCAGGCCCTTACTGAACCCCTATCCCCCTTACCGAGGCCCCCACTTCTCGTTGAACCTCCATCTCCTACTGAACACCACCTTTTCTGGAGGTCTCATGATCCCAGCCCTGAACTCCCAGGGGCCCTAGCAGAAGAGCCCCAGTGTGACTTTACTACCCTAATGGGGCCAGGTGTGTGTGATGGCGGTGGGGGATGGGGGTGGCATATATGTGCCACAACTAGCTCTTCGCTCCACATGGTTCTGAAGGTACCAGCTGAGCTTTCTCCACTTGGGGGACAGTGGTTTCCCATCTGTCTCTGAAAACCCACCAGCCTCTAAAACAGGAGTCTTCAGCTCCCACCTGGCCTGGGACTCAGGGTTCCCAGGAGCTGGGAGACTTGGATGGTCTAGGGAAGCTGAGGAGATGCGTTTAGATTCCACTGTGTGGCCAGACAGGGAGTCCTAGTGCCAGTCTTGGGAGGGGAGGCATCCTGCCTCTCCCACCTGAAGTCAGCCCAGTCTGCTCTGTTCAGAAAGGGCCCTGGCTCCTCCTTCCCCAATTCTGGGGTCTCCTACCCAGCCCCCCAGGGTCTGACCACTTCCTTTGCCACATGGGGCCCCAGGTGGCTGCAGTGAACTCCCAAACACCCACACAGGCTCATGCTCATTTGCTCAAAGCTCAAATCAAATTCACACTCTCACACCCTTGCTGGCAGCCTCCCGCCCACTGGAAAGCAGGACAGCACTGAAACACAGAGCCCCCTCTGCCCACTCCCATGTCCACCCACACCCCTCTCCAGAGGGCTATGTGCGACTTGGCAGGGATGAGGTGGGGACTCCTTCGTCACACCAGCAACAAGAGGCCCTGGAGTCCAGTCCCAACTGCTGGCCTTGTCAGCCATTGCCTCCCAAATCTCCACCTTCCCAGCTGCAACGTGGGAACAGAGCCTTGCTGTCCCATCCACCACCACAGACAGAAGGGCATCAAGGGCCACAGGATCCCTGAGAGACATCACTGAGGGGGTGGCCAGCTGGGTGTGGGGGCAGATCTCACACCCAGTGACCTCCCCAGTGTGGGCCCTCCACAAATCCACAGACGTTTATTTATTTATCAGACACCAACTGCCTGCTGGTGCCTGGAGGTCCTGTCAGTGAGACTCAGGCTTCCGGGCCCTCTCTGTGCTGTCAAGAAGGCACAGGAAAGGCTAGCTGGGTCAGTGAGAGCCTTCAAGCCCTCCAGGAAACTGCACAAGCTGCTTTCTGCACCTGATTCGCGTGAATTCGGGGGTAGGGGGTAGCGGCAGGGATAATTTCTCCTCACTGTTCAGATGAGGAAAGTGAGGCCCAGAGAAGCCCCATAACTTGTCCAAAGTCACATAGCAATTAAGGGCCGGGTCTGGCTAAGAATTCAGGCCTCTGCGATTGCAGATTCCCTGCCGCAGGGTCCCTGCACACCGCGCGTCGCCGCCTCACCCCTCCGTCGGGCGGCAGGCCCCTCACCGGGGACCCAGAAGCCGGGAGGTGATGAGAAGCCAAGGGGGCTGCGCCAACTGGGAGACCAGCTTTCGCCCAGGGCCGGGCTGTGCCTCGCCTCCCTGCTGTTGCCATGGAGACAGCCCCTCCGGGCAATCGCCGTCAAAGGCAGGATTTCCGTCGGGGCGGCCAGCAATTCCCGGATCCCGAGGGGAGCGCGGACCCAGACCGCCATTGCGGGAGGGGAGGGGGACCCGAGAGGCCTGTCCGGGCTGAGGGCGGGGACTTCCCCAGGAAGCGGGGACCCACGCCTCTGGAGCCCGGAGGATCTCCCGGCTGTCCCGGGCCCTCCCGCCAGGGCGGGGAGGGGAGTCTGGGGGTGGGGGAGCCTCGTCCGTGGCCCCCGGTCCTCCTCGCTCGGCTCCAGGCTGCAGCCCGGGCTTCTGGCACTTCGCGATAGGGGACCTCCTGGACCCCCACAGTTGGCGCCATACAGTCTGACTCCCCCAGAAATGGTTCTCCTTGACCCCTCTTTCCTGCAAACTGCCTCACCTGATCCTCCCAGTCCCCCCACCTAGCTCCCCTTCCCTGGACCCCTCAGTTTCGCCCCAATCTTTCTCTCAAGGTGCCCTGAATTCTCCTCCACACCATTTTTGGGGTCCCCTTAGTCCCTATCCCCCGACTCTCTTAGCCCCCTTTCCAATTTCGATCAAACTCACTCTACAGGTCCCCCTCCGTTTTCCACACCGGACCTTTTTTTTTGGGGGGGGGGTGTCTCTTAGTCCGCTTTGCTCAGTCTCCCTCAGCCCCCTCCCCAGATTTTATCCAGTCTCACTCTCCAGGTCTCCTTAGATCCCTTTCGGAGTGGCGCCCCTTGCTCCCGCTCTCCTCAGCTCTCTTCCCCGGGTTGTCTCAGGCTTCCTCCCCCCGCAGCCCCCTCTGCCCGGGCCGGGGCGGGCCGGGGGCGGGGCACGGCGCTGCTCATCCCGGCCCCCCACCTGCCTACCTGTGCGCGACCCCGGGGCGATCCAGCGGGGCTCCCAGCAGCAGCGAGCGCCGACTCGCGGGGGGGTGCGGACTGGGGTCCCGCTCGCCTCCGCTGGCCGCCGGCTCTGGGCTGGGAGGAGGAAGCCGCCTCGGACTTCTCTTGCCGCGGTGGAGGCGGCGGCGGGGAGGACTCTCAGTCACGCCCCAGCCCCGACCCAGCCCCGACCCGGCTGCCCGCAGGGGGGAGGGCCCTCAAATCCCTGCCCGCCCCCATTCCCACCCCCACCCCCGGGTTACGGGGGATCGGCCCTCCCAGTCCTCTCCCTGCACCCCAGCCCTGTCCCTCAACTGAGCCCCAGCACCGCCTTCTCAAAGGCCCCCTCCAAGGTGGCCAAAGCACCTGCTTTCCTAGAAACATTGAATTTGAGGTTAGGAAGCACTTTTCTCTATCACTGAACCCAGTGCCCTCTCTGCCCCTTTTACAGCTGGGAAAACTGAAGCCCAGGTAGAGACAGTTCCTACCCAAGTTTTCACAGCCAGTTGACCTCAGAATATTGTCTCCAGAGCAACTGTGAATCCCATCCCCGTGCCTTGCCTTCTTCAGGGGCTGGTCACCCGGGCACAGGGACGTGGGAGGGTGGAGAGGAGCCCAAGACCCTTCCCTGAGGAAACTGCATTTCCAAGGAATTAGCCACAATAAGGGAGAAGGGGTAAGCAGCCCACCCCAACCCAAGTTTTAGAGAAACCGAGGACCATCCTCTCTCAACCTTTCTGATAGGGATCTCCGACTTCTCCTCACCCTGGGGGTCATCCCCACCTCCCATTACTGTAGCTTCCTCAGCCTTAAACCAAGGACTAGGGAAATCCTTCCTGTGGGGAGGAGGACTGTTTTGGTGGAGAAGTGTGCATGTGTTGAGGTGCAGTGGGAAGGTAGGGAGGATGTGTAAGCACAGAAGTGTGTATGTGTGCCTGTGCATGTGCATGCGTGTGTGTACAATTGTAGGCAATGAACACGATGGATGCATTTTTGGAACCAACAACTGGGACTTCTTGTTCAGAACCATGTGCTTCCTTGTATGAGCAGGGGAGTGTTCGGATGCCTGAGATGGGGGGGGGGGGGGACTCAGATGTGTTCCAGTGGGTCTGTGGGATGGGTTTTCACAGGGTGGCAGAGAATGATGGGATGCAGGTAAGAATGTTTTTCTCCTAGGAAAACAGGAGGAGGGATGGGGAGGACGACACAGGGGAGCTGGTGGAGGTGAAGGGGCTTTGGATACAGGGTGACCTCACCCTGGCTGCCTAGTATTGTCTCCACCATCAAGCATACCCTTGCTGGCCTTTGGGCCACATGTTCAGTTAAACATTTATCATTACCTGTCAGGTGCCAGCCTTAGGGAACCCAGATGAAAGAGACTGGTCCTGGCCCCTGGGGGAAACCCCAGTTGATCTCCCTTACTTCTGTCATCCTTCAAGGTCTGGATTCACAGACATCTCCCAAGGAGGCCTTCTCTGATTTGGGCCCCCATCCCCAGCAGAGCGCTCAGTAACTTCTGCCTGCTGTATTATTAGTTCTTGGGGTATGGATGTGTGGGGATGTGTTTTGGGTCTGGCTTTTTTTCAGTGTCCCCAGTGTCCATGCGGTGGCTGGCCCAGAGCAACAGGCTCTCTGGACATAGTTATGCACAAACCCATCAAGGAACAGAGCAATTCATGAGTGAACAAATAAAATCCCAATGAAAGAGTAAATAACTGAAGGTAAGAAGTAAAGAGTGAATGAAGAAATTCAAGAATTAATTACTGAATGAGCAAATGAATGAAGGGACAAAACTGCTACTGCTTTTAAAATACAAATTGGGCCACTTTAGTCCCTTGCTTAAAATAATCCCTCCAATAGCTTACCTCCCATTTGGCTTGGAATAACAAAAGTGAAATAAAACAATAATAAAAATTAGTAAAATCCAAACTCCTTTCCATGCCCTCCCAGGTTCTCTGTGCCTGGCCCCTGCCCACCTCTCCAGTCCCACCTTGGGCCAAGCTCTCTCTCCGGCCACACTGGATTCCTGGACTACATTGAGCTCTTGCTTTGCTGCCTTCTCACATTCTGTTCCTTCTTTCTGAGACAGTCTTCCCCTTGCTCTTCACAATACTGGCTCCTTTCTATCCTTCACCTGAAGTGCCACCTCCTCCGGGAAGCCTTCCTTGACCATTCCATCTAAGGATCCCCCCACCCCCATCCTTGGTCTCAGCACCTGCATCCTTGCTCATTCAGTTGTTTCCTTCATGGCAATTGTCACAATCTGGAATTACGTATTTCTCAGTTTATTGTTTACTGTGTGATGCCCTCTGGGGCTTGGTTACTCCTCCAGTCCTTGGACCTTCCTTGCCTAAATCAGGCCTCTGCCTTCAGGACATAGTTGTACCATCCAGAACAGGGACAGGTGGACTTTATGTCCCTTATTTATCCATTCAGAGTAACTAGGTGGTGAGAAACACAGACTCTGGGCCCATACTGCCCGGTTGTAAGCCAACTTAGCCTCTTCCTAGCTCTATGACATTAGACAAGTTATTTCACCTTTCTGTGCCTCAGTTTCCTCATCTGTAAAATGGAGATAATAATAAATCCCACCTCTTAGGACTCTTGGGAGAAATCACTGACTAGTTAGACTAGTGCTCAGTACATAAGTGCCAAATAAGTGCTTGGTTTCATTCATTCATTCAATCGATCAGACCTCAAACCCTCACTCAAACCTATTCCATGCCAAGCCTTTGGCTGGATGCTGGAGGCTCAGACATGAATGGGTTCCAGTCCTTGCCCTCAGGAGCTCCCTGTATAGCACAAAAGATGGGGGGACACAGGGCAAAGAGACTACAGGAACAGGCTGTAGCCTGTTTAAACCCCCTATCCTCTCCTTCCAGACCCCATGTTCACATGCTCTTTTAACACAAATCTGAAAACCAAAACCAAGACCCAAAATCAAAGCTCACAAGCCCACCGGGACCTCTCATCCATTTTCCCACCTGGCCATCATTCTCCTGTTTTCTCCTGTTTTAACCAGCTTAGATTCCATCATCAGTCCTTAAGGTCCTCCTTTGCAAATACCCTGCACTCCCTTGCCTCTCCTTGCCTCTACTGTACTTGCCTGGAAAGCCCCAGGCCTGCAGGAATCCCACCATCCAATCTCCTTCAGTGTGGAGGAGAAAATCAAGCACCAGGCAGACAAGGTCCTATGTACCAGCTTCAAATTCTAACCAGACCCAGCAATGCTCTTGGTAAGCTGGCCCTACTTCTCTCCCCAGATGAACATTTCTCCGTTTCTTATGTCCTCCAACTTCCCATTCTCTACCCAGACTCTAAATCCTCCCACCTTCTCAAAGAAGGCTTCACACCTTCTGTAATCACCTCTCCTGTACCATCCACCTCTCTCTCTCCATGGAATTATCCTCTCAACATACAAACATGTTCTAGAATCTCCCACCTAAAACAAAAAACAACAAAACAAAAACCTTCCCTTAGAAAAGTAAGCATTTTCCTGCCTTTTTTAGGAGGAAAAGTAGTTCATTCCTAGTTGATGAGGGATGGTTCTTTGTAGAAGAATGCCCCTTACCAAAGATAGAAGGAATGTGAGAATTTGAGAAACTCGATTTTGCAAACCCAGCGAAATAACTGATGTAGGCAAGAATCATCAATGATGCTGAAGCCACAGGGTGAAAGGCTTTAAGGAACAGAATGTTCTCACAGTGCTGAAGTAGCACCACGCAGATGACTTGCTATTTGTAAAGAGAAAAATGTACCTTTTCAATGGAGAGAACTGGTGGACACCCATAGCTGGTTCTCAGCTGACAGTGCATGCCCCCTCATAAAATAACTGTGAAGTCGACAATATTGCTACGAAGAATTCCTGCCACAAATGTTTAGCCTAAATCCAATCAAGTCTCTGACCAGAGGTTGGCAAACTACAGACCAAATCTGGCCCACTGCCTATTTTTGTTCCACCTGTGAGCTAAGAATGGCTTTTACATTTTTAAATCATTAAAAAAATTCAAAAGAAGAATACTATTTTGTGACATCTTAGAATTATGATAAATTCAAATTTCAGTTTGCATAAATAAAGTTTTATTGGAACACAGTTATGCTTCATTTACGTATTGGATATTGCAGCTCTTGTGCTCCAATGACATAGCCCAGTAGTTGCAATGAGACTATATGGATTGCAAAGCCAAAAATATTTACTATCTGGCCTTTTACAGAAAAAGTTTGCCAACCCCTACTTTAGACCTACCTTCAGTTACAAGAGATACAGGGATTAGAGGAATAAGGTAAATTGCACTATGAGGTCTCAATGGAAGATATTTTACAAGACAATTGGCCTGGGCACTTATAAAAATTGTCCTTACCAAAAAAAAGAAAAAAAGGCTGGGTAGGGGTAACTGTTCTATATTAAAAGAGACCAAAGAGACATCATCACCAAATGCAATGTGTTAACCTTAGATTTTTTTTGGAGAAAAAACCCCCAGCTATCCTCATGTGTGTATTAGCTCATGTGTTTTTCTCTCTCTCTGTTCTAAACTGCAAGCTCCACTACGGCAGTGCCTCTGTCAGTTGCTAGTCTACCCAGGGGCTTGCAAATAGGTGGCTGGTCAATGCTGGTTGGAAACAGGAATAAACTTTGCCTGGGGAGAGAGGATGGCTTCACAGAAGGGAGTATCTGAGTGGATTCTGAAGTCTCAATGCCAGGGATGACACTGATTCTGGGGGCCCCAGATAGCAGAACTCTGATCAGCGAATGGAAGCTCGGGCAGGCAGAATTTCAGCTCAGGGGTGGGCAGAACTGTAACTGTCAGATTGGCTCAGCAGGGGAACCGTTGGCCCCAGGAAGCACCAGTGTGAGAAAGCGAAAGGAACCCTCCTGGACTGACCTCACGGATGAATCACACCATGACAACCCCACCCCTAAGCTACTGCCCAGAGGTCCCCACTTCCACCCAACCCCCGACCCCCAGGCAGACTCTGTCTCCACTCACTCAGGCTCAGTCTTCCCGCAGTATTTCTCCCTTCTCGGAACCTTAAGCACTTCTTGTCTTCACCACTAGGGGGCGTTTGGCTCACTCTGCCTTTTGTGGGCAGGAAAGTCTTCACCTGGGTAAAAGGCGGGGCTGGACACGCTGTGTGACCTTGATGGAGCGCCTGCCTGTCTCTGGGTCTCTTCCTGATCTGTACAAGGACAGGGTGTGACAAGATGTCCCATGAGGCCTGTCCACCTCCAGAAGTCTTGCTTGGAGTCTGGGCCTCAGGGCCTCTATAGGACTGGGGAGTCCCGGGAGACAGGAATAGTATTGGCCAAGGACTCCTGCCAGGACCCCTGGGAACAGACCCGGCTCATCTCCCCAAGGAGAGAGGGTAGGAACGGTGGGGACGGAGGTAGTGATGCTCCATCTCCTTCCATCCTTCCTTGTTCCCTGCTCCTTGCCAAAGTCAGTGTGGATCAAATTCAGGCTACTAGCTGTACTATTATAGGCAAGTGGCTTAACAATTCTGGGCTTCAGTTTCCACACCAGTAGAACCAGAACAGTAATACCCGTCTCCCAGAATTAGGAGTAAAGGAAATGACGGCTTTGAAAACACCTTATACATAGTAGATGTACACAAATCTGTCAGAAACCAGGGAGGGAGGTCTGATCAGAAATTTTGAAATTCTCCCTGCCCCCAAGCCCTACTAATCCCTTGATCCTCATAAGCTGATTGGTGCAGGGAGAAATAATAAATACCTTATGTCTATGTCTAAAGCAGTCCTGGCTCAATAAATATTTGTTGAATGAAAGATTCACTCTATAGAGACTAACTCATTTGAGCCTTGAAGCAAACTGGTAAGGGGTGGGACAAGAATTATCTTCTCTATTTCACAGTTGAAGCCACTGCAGCTTGGAGAGGCAAAGTGACTTGCCCAAGGTCACTTCAGGAACACTCCAGGCCCCCAGAGCTGGGCTTAGAACCCATTTCTTTCTGGTTGCAGAAGCCATAATCAAGATCCCCACCGATGCAGCCACCTTGTGGTCAGGGACTTGTTGGGCTCTGCTTACACTCACTCCCACAGAAGGGGGTAGCCTGGGGGTAGTGCTTGGCCATGCCCAGAGCAGGGCCTCCCCCAAAACCCTGGTCCCTGATGACCCAGTTCCCTTCCTGGTCATGTGTCCCTTGGCCACAGGCAGGCCGACCTTGGCCTAGCTGCCCTTTGGTCAGCTGGCCTGCCGAGTCACAGGGCAGGTGTCAGAGGGCAGCATAATGGGAAACCTGGGCTGGGTGCAGAGTTTGGGCCTGTGCAGCTACCTCTGGGGGCTGACCCAGCTCAGGAGGTGCGTGACAGGTCAGCTTGGGCCTCCCAATCTTTGGAGACTGCTAACATGTTTCTGGTCAGCAGGGCTCTCTTATCCTGGGTTGGTGGGTCGGGGGGCTTCCTAGAGAGGTGGACCCTGCTTGGCTGGAAGCACCGTGGTGTAGCCTGTGGGATCATCTCATAGCCTCCTCCTACCAGGAGTGCTCATGCCCCCCTACACTGATGTCCAGGAGCTGCTTGAGGCCTTGAAGGATATGAGAACTGGCAGGAGCCCAGATCGGGTAGTCTCAGTGGGCTCTGAGCAGGACTTGGAGTCCATGTTTCCCTCCAGGTTAGGACAAAGCCTTGCAGAGGTGCTGGGACATCAGAGTGGGGCTGGAGTATCACTGAAGGGGCTGGAGGATTTTCACTGGGCGTGGAGAACTACAATGAGAGCGAGGGTGGGTGTTTTAAAGAGGAGAGCAGGATATTGTAAGTGGGTGCTGGCATATTTCAGGAGGGCTGGAGTACTAAAGTTGGTGCCAAAACTTTTAAGTTGAGGTTGGAGTTTGGCAGTGGAGTAAAGTATTACAATAACAGATGGAATACTTCGGAGAAGACTGGAGTCTTTCATGGTGGGGGGAGAGCATTTCACTGCGGGCTGGATTATTTTGAAAGGCACTAGGGTATTATGGGGGTTGAGAGATTACAAAGGGAGGCTGGAATGTTACAGAGGGGGTTGAGGTCTTCCAAGGGAGGCTGAATTCTTTTAGAGGGAGTAGAAATGTTTTGGAGAGAGCTGGCTTCTTTTATAGGGTGGGCTGCAGCATTGCAGTGGTGGGTAAGAATGATGGCATTCTTGGTGTACGGCCTTGCAGGCTGCCCCAAGGAGTCCACTTTGGCCCTGAGTCTGCAATCCAAGGATTCCAGGGGTCCCTGAATCCCAGTCCCATGCTCACCCCTACCCTCTAGTTCAGCCACAAGCAGTCCTTCAGTGTGGGCTACAAAGTGACACTGGTGACCACAGCTTTAGGGGCCAATATCTGCTTCCTTCTTCAAGTCCTGGGCCCTGAGGAGCAAGCAGTCCCAGTGCCAAGCTTCCCACCTGAGCTCTTGGGCTCCCAGGTAAGGGCCAGGTCAGCTGGACCCTCCTCCTGCCTCGGAGCAGGACTACCCTCCCTTCCCCAGCAGCCCTCTCCCAGCAGGGGGACTCCCAGTTGATATGGGGGGCATTCCTGGGCCAAGAGCCATCTTCTTCTAGGGGTCTCCTTTCAGTCAACCTGCAGTCCCTCCTACATTTGTGGGGGGCTTGCTTATTTCCTGAGTCTGGGACCCCTGGTGGGTTTGGGGAGCCAACTCTGCCTCCATGGCTCCTTGTGTCTCTGCAGCCTGCGAGATCTGAGTCCCTTGGGGGGAAGTGCTCTGTGCTGGAGAGGGTGTCAGTGGGTGGCAGGTGAGGACCATGTGACAACTGTGGGTGGCAACAGGCCCCCAGGGCCATGCACACTACACTATGCCCAGTTTTAGCTACATACTGGGCTCTCACTTCAACACATACCAGCGGGACTATGCCACCTTCTCCAGCCGCTGTCCACATAACACACTCCACCTCCCCCAGAAGGAGTGGCCCCACCAGCTCGCTGGACATAGGACTGAGTCCCAGACAGCCTCCCTCCACCTCCTCTGTCCACACACCAAAGCCACACACCCTGTGCAATGAGGTGGCACAATGCTGTGGTTTCTCAGCCAGTGTCAGGCCTGGGGCTCGTGACTCCCCTCTCTGAGCTGTCTCCATCAAACTGGGAACCATCACCTTGCCCCAGCAGCAGACCCAGTCCCCCTGGAATGGGGGTGGGGACTCCTGGGAGTCCCTCGGGGCCTTATCAGCCTGGGAGGAAGGAACACAAATACTGTCCCTCTGAGACTACTGTCAGCCTGGCCTGGCATATGCCCGGGCCTGGAGTCTCTACCAAAGAAGGAAGAGAAAGAAGGGATCACCTACTGTGTGCTAGACGTTATACCAGGCATCCTACGTGCATTATCTTCCTGTGAGGTAGAATCACTCTCCCTGTGACACAGGTGAGGAAACTGAGGCCAGAGAGCTCCAGAGACTTGCAGGGTCACATGGCTAAGTAAATGTGTGGGAAAGCTGAGGTTTGGCCCTGGGGCTACCTGGACCTGACTCACATGGGCTTCTCTCTATAACAAATCCTGACTCTACCACTTGATGGCTAGGTGACCATGAATAAGCTGCTTAAACTCTTTAAAGCCTCAGTCGCCTAGTCTGTGAAATGGGTATATTAATAAAATCTATGTTGAACTGAGATAATGCATGTGAAGTACCTGCTACATAGTAAATGTATAGTAAATGTTAGATAGTGCCATTGGAAGAGACACAGCCCTGCACGCAGTTTGAGATAAGAAACAAAGCTCTGCCCTCAAGATTCCCCAGTCTGAAGAAGAAACTAGGAAAAGGGGAAAAAAACCACACCTTCCCATAACTTCCCCAGGCCAGGAAAAGACAGAGGTCATTAAGTGGGCCACAAGCTGGTGAACGGGACAGGTTAGTTCTCAAAGGCTTTCCTGTCAGGTTAGTGTCATTGTCCCTGTTTTACAGATGGGGAAACTGAGGCCCATGGAGACTGAGTTACTTGCCTAAGAATGTGGTGGCTCAATAGCCGAGCAGGGCCAAGGCCCCACACCCAGCCATCTAGTCCCCTCCAGCCCGGGGTGGGAGCTGTGTATGATGTCCTAGGGTCCCCTCACATCCCTACCCCCAGATGTGCCCTGCCTGAGGTGCAGCACCATCTCCTGGTGAACCCGATGGCAGACTTGGTGGGGCCTGGCAAGGACCAGGTCTTCAGCCCCTTTGACGGTTACTGCCACTGGCTTGGGGGGGAGCCTCAGCAGCAGGAGGATCTGGGGGACAAGCTGGCTGCCTGTCCTCCTCCTGCATCCACCACCACCCTGCTTCCTGATGTGATGATCCCCACTGTTCAGAGGAAGAAACTGGGGTTCAGAGAGGGGAAGAGCCTGGCCCCAGATCACACCAGGAGGACCTGGCATAGGTGAGATTGGAGGCAGGACTGGCTGCTTCAACCCCAGATCCTTGCCCTGCCTTCTTTCCAGGCATCCTCTCCATCCTGACCCCTGCCTTCTTCCTGGCAAGACCAGAGAGGATGCACCTCCCACAGTGCTGCCAGCAGAGCAGCAGACAGGTGGGGGATCAGAGCCCCCAGCCCCACCTTGCCCCCAAAGATCCTGTTGCTTGAACTTTATTTTATAAATATCAGTTTCAATAGCTGCTTTTCCCACTGGAACTTCGAGGTCCTGGCCCAGAACTGGCATCTCTCTGTGTTTGTTGATTGAGTTGATAAAACATGTTTACTGAGTGTTTATAATGACCCAAGTAGGGCTTTATAGACATTAGCTCATTTAATCCTCACAATGACTATATAAGTAGGGTACCATTATTACCATTTTGTAAATTGGGAAAATTAGACTTACAGAAGATAAGAGCTGGAAGCCTGGCACACAGTAGGTGCCCCTGACTTTTACTCGGTATTGGCTGAATGAATACATGGGTGAATTAAGAAAGGGGAGGTGGGAGTGAGGTAGGCAAGGTCACAGGTCTCAGCCTCTTCCCCCATCCAAGTTCATTCACTCCCACCACCATGCCGACCACACCTTCTGCCTGGCCCCTAACCACAGTCGTGGGTTGCTGGCAGCCCTGTGGAGGCTGGCTGGGATCTTCCAAGCTAAATGAAGGAAGATCTTTCCTCTCAAGCAGCTGGCCAGCGTGGCTCTGAGGGCCTGGACTGGAGAATCTATGGTAAGGGTCCACTCCTGAGTCCCTGATAACCAACGAAGGATCACAAGAAAGAATTGGCTCAGCTGCTTGCTCAGAGACCCTAGGGAACTAGGAGGAAATTCATTCTTTATTGCAGCAAGAATGATTTCAGTTAGACTGCAAAAGGGACTTACTGACAGAGCTGGGGAACCAGACTGGAGTGCCTTACCACAATCAGGAAATGACACAGTGGTACCTCTGGGCAGTTCCCCAGGCTGGACCCTGGGAAAGAGGGAGCCAGAGGGAGGGAGAATCATGGTTCCCACAGTTCCTGCACAGGGGAGCCACTGTCTAATGCAGGAGGCATGTCACATCTCCAGGTCAACAGCTGAATGCAAAGGCCACTTGGAGAAGAGAGAGTAGAGCTGGGAGAGAAAGGGAGGTGGCCCTCAGAGAAAGAGCCCATCTGGTCACGTGGGAGTGGTAGGTATTCCTGGAGGGAGCTGGTGGTGAGGAGAGCATGAATTCCCAGGGAAGAGAAGAGAAGCCACATTTATTGAACCGCTACTGTGTTGCCAGGCACCTTGCTAAGCAGTTTACATGTGGCGTCTCGTTTCATTTGTTCATTCAACAAATATATACCAAAGGCCTCCTATGTGCTTGGCTCTGTGCTGGGAGCTGAGGATAGAGCTGTTCTTACCCTCTTGAATCTTAGAAGGAGGAGGAGACAATCAGTAGATATATGGCAGGTGTGATACATGCTCTGAAGAATAGTAAAGCAGGGAAGGGGCTAGAGAGTGACAGGAATTAGGGGTTCAGGGCTGGCTTTGTTGTTATTTTGTTTTCGGTCAGAGGTGACGCTTCAGTGGAGACCTGAAAGAAGTGAGAAGAAAGTCAGTGCAAAGGCCCTGGGGGAGAGTGCCCCTGGCAGGCTGTAGGAACAGCAGGGGGGCCCGTGTGGCTGGAACAGAATGGGGGCAAGCAGAAGTGAGAGCGGACTGAGCTGGGCTGTTCACGTTCCAGTGAGCTTGGTTGGCCACAGAAAGGAAAATTGATTTTGTTAGAAATGTGATGGGAAACCACTGGAGGGCTTTTGAGCAGGTGAGTGATGTGATTTATGTTTTAAAATAATTTTTAATTTAATTTTTTGAATAGAAAATACATTCATCTGGTTCAAAAAGAAAAATATATAAAAACCTGGAAAATGCAAATGTTCTGCAAAATCTTGCTCCCATCCTTGTCCCTCATCTTCTCATTCTCTCCCTTCCATCAACCATGTTTTTTAGTTTCTTGGTGGTCCTTCTAAGGCTTATTTACGCAAATACAAGCATATGTTTATTTAACACTTATATAGCACTTATTATGTATCACACCTTTTTTGAAATTCTCTATTTTAATTCTCTAGTTTAGTTTAATTCATTTAATCCTTATACCCAACCCTGTGGGGTAAGTACTACTAATATCCCTGTTTTACAGTTGAGGAAACAAAGACACAGAGAGGTTAAATAACTTGCCCAAGATTGCACAGCTTCTAAGTAGCAGAGTTGTATTTGAACTCAGGCAGTCTGGCTCTAGGGTCTGTGCCTATTAATTGCTGGTTATGCTGCCACTCAGTAAGAATACAAATAATCCCCCCCTCCTTTTCCTACTAAAGATGGCATACAATATATGCTGCTTTGTGCCTTATGTCTTAAACTTAATATCCCTCGCAGACCTTCACTATCAGGATGCAGAGATATCCTTCATTCTTTTCCATAGCTGCATAGTTTTCCATTGCATAGACTGTGCTATACCTAATGGGGCCCCTTACTAATGGATAGTGGGTTGTTTCCATTTTTTTCTTATTGCAAACAGTGTTGCAGAGAATAACTTTATACAGACATCATTTTTCACTTGTGCAAGTATAGCTGAATGATAAATTCCCAGAAGGAGGATATCTGGATGCATTTGTACTTTTGATAGATTTTGCCAAAATGCCCTTCCTGGGACCTGTACTGATTTATATTTACACATGGAGAGTATGTGTGAGAGTTCTTTTTCCTTGCAGAGCATGTTATTAAACTTTAGAATTTTTTGCTATACTGATAATAGTATCCTAGTGTAATTTTGATTTGCATTTTTTTTTGAGTGAGTTTGAATTTTCCATATATTTAAGAGCCATTTACCTTTCTGGGAATAGTCAGTTCATATCCTATGCCTATGTTTCTATTAGATTGTTGGTCCTTTTAATCAATTTCCAACAATTCTTTATTTATTGAATGACCCTTTGTGATCTGAGTTGCGAATATTTTCTCCCAGTTTCTCATTTGTCTTATCACTTGATGTATAGTGGGTTTTTTTCTTTTTATCAATGCAGAAGTTTTTATTTTTATGCAGTTGACTTTATCAATTCTTTTTAATGCTTTTGGATTTTTGAGTCATGGTTAGACTTTTCCTACAAGATTATAAATTCTCCCACATTTTCCTCGAGTGCTTTTATGGTTGTTTTGCTGTGTTTTTGTTGTGTTTTGTTTTTACATATAAATCTTTGATCCATGGAGTTTATACTGGTGATCAATTTGAGGTACAGATTTAACTTCCCACCCAAGGTTAGGTACCTAGCTGTTCCAACACCATTTATTAAGAAGTCCATCCTTCCCCACTGTGAATCGTACCTTTATCAAATACTAAATTCCCATGTTCAATTGGGTCTATTTCTGAGCTTTCTAACCTTGTCCATTGGTCTGTCTCTTCCTGCACCCAAACCAAGTTGCTTTAATTATTAAGGCTTTAAATCTTATTATCCAGTAATAGTAATATGGCTAATATGGAATTTCTTTTCTTTCTTTTTTTAATACTCCAGAGTTTTCCTGGTATTTTTTTTTCTCTCTCTCTCTGAGTAGGGGAAACTCAGGTGATTCCACGGGACTTAAACTCCTATGGGGGACCAGACAACACACTAATAATTGCATGCCATTCGGTAGGTGCTAAGAAAAAAATAATAAAGCAGGGTCCGGGAACTGAGGGCCATGGGGGGAGTCGCATCTCGCTGGGCAGCCAGGGAAAGCCCCTGGATGAGGTGGAGACAGACACTGGGGTGAAGGGAGGGCGGCCACATGGACACCTGGGGGATAGACAGATGCCTGGCAGGACCAAGGGCAAATGCAAAGGCCTGGGGTGGGAGCATGCCTGGCATGTTGAAAAACAGCAAGGCGGCCAAGTGCGCTGGGAATGGAGGGCTTCGGGGACAGCGGAAGGTGACGTGGTAGATCACGCAAGACTGCGTAGGTCACAACAAGGGCGCTGGCTTCTCCTCTGAGACAGGGAGCCACGGGAGGGGACGGAGCCGAAGAGTGACAGGTTCTGACCTCCCTTTTGGCAGGATCACCCTGTGTGCTGAGTGGAGAGCACGCGGTAGGGGTGAGGGCACTGGCAGGGAGGGCCATAAGATTTCGGATGGGGGAATGAACTGTGTCTTGGTTTCCTTGTCTGTCTCCAAGGACAGACACTGAGCTTATTCAGTTCTGTATGTCAAATGCCGGGCACAGAGTAGGCATCGATAAATATTTGTGGGAGGACAAAGGGAGGGAGAACAGAGGAGTCAGGAGAGGCAGAGTCCCCTGGGGTGTGTCTCCATAAAGGCCACAGACAGTAGCAGGAGCAGATGTGATGAGACAGCTGTGGTAGAGAACTGGTTCCCCAGCAGGGACCCCCTCCCAGGGCAGGGAGAGGCTCAGGCTGGGGGAGCTGGGTTCCCCCCATACACCCAGAGCCTGCCCCATTCAGGAGCTGTGATCTCTGTCAGGGACTAGGCTGTGTACAGTTTGTGCTGGAGTTTTGCCACTGTGGGGACCCCCTGGCAGGGGCTTTGTATCTCAAGGTGAGGGTTCAAGGGTAAGGTGGTCCAAGCAAGAGAAGAGCAGTTTTCCCAAATCTTGATACACTGAGCTCTAGGAAGGGATAATCCTCCCCATTTTACATATCATAAATTGAGGATCCAAGAAGGAAAGGAACTCACCTAAGGTCACACAGCAAAAAAGTTGCTCAGGCTGGTTTCAGGGGCTTGATTTCTATAAGACAACTTCTTGCTCACTGCCTCATTTTGGTTTATAGAAGAGGTGACTCCTGGCATTTTGGGCACAGCTACTGAGGCCCCCAGATTCAGGGACAGGAGCCATGGGCCCCTTCACACCCTCATGACACCAGGGACGGAATGGGCCTGGGAGTGGGGCAGGTAGAGAAGAAGTGTCAAGCTGAGGGGCAGGGGAAAGAGATCAGGTTTTCAAGTTGGGTCTGTCTTGGCCACCACCTGGCTGTATGACCTTAGGCAAGTAATATCCACCCTGGGCCCTCAGTGTGTGCATCTGTAAAATGGAACCAGCATTGCCGCCGTACAGGGTCGGTATGGGGGTTGAATATGGCAGCAGCAGACCAGTGCCACCTGAAAGTGCTTCCTTCCTGGCCTTGCCCTAACCAGCCCAGGGAGCTGGTGTTCTTGACCACTGATGCTGAGCAACTGCTTTTTGATGAAGGAGAATATGGGATGAGATGGCATCCACAAGTCCCAGGCCTGCGAGTGGATTCAGGCCCTGGGGGATCTGGCCACCCTCAGGCCCTATCAGGCCAGGTGAGCCTGCAGGTGTCCTCAGGACAGGGCAGTGGGCCCTTCACCTGAGCCGGGCAGCTTTGCACCTCAAAGCTTTGAATCTCTTGGGCATTGCTTGGGAGTGGACAGGAATTGAAGCCCTCTGAAAAGTAAATGGGGCAGGCTGAGCAGAAGTAATGAGCACTCTGCCTCTGGAGGTATGTAAGGGCAAGCTCTGAGATTCACTCACTCATTCATTCAATACACTCCTATGAAGCACCTACCTTGCAGGTCCTGTGGCCCTCACTGGTGGATACAGTGACAAACAAGGCATCCTTACTCTCTGGCAATTAACATTTTAATAGGGGAGAGAAACATTAAATAATGGCAGAAAAGTGTGTGCTTAATATGGTAGGGTTGACGAAGGAACCTCCCACCGCCGCCCCTGAGGTAGTGATTTCTAAACAGAGATTTGAAGGACAAGTAAAAGTTGAGTGGGGAGGGAAAGAGTGTTGAGGTCTGAGGGAACAGTAGGTGCTGAAAGCCTGGAGACAAGAAAGAGCAGAACTTTGTCAAGGAGGGGAAAGTTTAGCATGGCTGGAGGGTAGGAAGCAAGTAAAGGGGTGGCTGAGGTGGGTGAGGTCACCAGTCTTCACCTGAAAAGGGACCCATTTTAGGGGTCAGCACCCACCTCTCCTCCCCCAGTGATACTCAAGGGTGAGAAGGAGTTAGCCAAGTGTAAGGTGAGGGGGGTGGGGCAGGGAAGAAGAGGTCCAGGCCGAGGGAAGCGTCTGCAATGCCTGGAGGAGAGGCGAGAGAGCTGAACCAAGTTCAGTCTAGCTAGAACCTGGAAAGGTGGGGGTGGGGACTTGGCTGAGACCAGAGACCCAATACAATCTTGCATATCTTGCAGTGTGGCCTGGGGGTCACAGGGAGCCACAGAAGGTTTTAAGCAAGAGAGTGACCTAACCTGGGAAGGGACGTGGAGGAAGGTTGTCTGGGAAGCCCTCTGACGTCTCCGCAAACCCAGTCTCAGCCTCTTAGACACAACCTCATGAGAGCCACCTCAGGGAGAACGAGGAGACTCATTTGTCAGGGGAACCTCAGAGAGGTCAAGTGACTGTGACTAGAGGGCACAGAGTTGAGGGGTGGGGACCGTGTGGGGAAAGAAGAGGGTGAGGGTTCCTGAAAGAAGGTGTGGCCTGACTCCAGGAGGCTGCCACTGACTCTGTGACTCAAGAAGTCTTAGGATCTCAGGGCTGGACCCATAGTTCTCTCATTCTAGGATGGGGAAAGCAAGGCCCCAGAGGTGAAGTGGATTGCTCAATGCCAGAGAGCAACGGAGTGGCAGAGTTAGGACCAGGGAGAAAGAAACTACTATCCACCGAGCACCGAATACGTACAAGACCAGGGCTGGGCCCTTTATACATCACATCATTTAATGCTTCATTTTACAGATGCGTAGACTGAGGCCCAGAAGGCAAGACTCTTGCTCAGGCACACGGGGAGTTAGAGCTAGAAACCAGGTCTGCAGACTCCGGAGGTCTTTGGGGTCTGAGGTTCGGGTCGGGAGTGGGGGTGGGGAGGCGGGGCGTGCCCAGGAGAGTGAGGCGGAAGGTGTGGCTGTGTTTCTGGGACTTTCCTAGCTGAGGTCAGATGCCCCGAAATAGCCGTGCTCCGGTGAGCGCCCCCGAAGCCAGATCACACCCTCTCTGCCCTGCCCACTGCGGGCGCGGTCTACCCGCAGCGCACGTCCCCCCCGCTGTGCCCTCTCCCTCAGACCCCGCCTCGCTGGCTACGTGAACGTGTCCCTGGGCGGCCCCGACCCGCCGAAGCTGGCGCTGTTGCTGCACAGCCCCAGTGGCCGTCTACGTGGACACTTCTCAGCGCTCCTCTGCCTTCTACTCCCACCACGTCCACTCGGACCGCAGCGGCGGTGAGGCCAGCCCTTGCTGCTCCGCTCCCGCCAATCAGGAAGCCGAGAGGACTCGGCACGCCTCCCGCGGTGACGTCACCAAGCCAGCCCCGGAAGCCCCGCCCCATGGCCTTGCTGGGGAAATACCGAGGGAGTCGTGTCTCCAGGGGTGGAAATAAGCCGGGTGTGAATCTCAGTCAAACACTGGCAAAACACCTCCTCGCCCGTGATCACGTTATAACTACCCTGAAAAATACAGGCAGGTCAAATCCTTTCTTGATTTTAAATGTATTAACTCAATCACTCCCTCATACACCCATCCGTTCGACTGGCCGTCCATCTGCCCATCCACTCAACCAAAGTCATTGAGCACCGCATGTGTACCAGTTGCTGTGCTGGGTGCTGGTGATAAATAACGATGAACCTTGTGCTTGTCTTCAGAGAGCTCACAGTCGAGCGGGGAAGCCTGACAGTAACATGTTTACACCAATCACGCTTTCATTACAATACGATCAATCCTAAGAAAGTAGGGTACAGGCTGCTGGTACAATGGGGTTTCTAATTTAGATTGGGGACTTAGGTCTCTAAAGAAGTTACATTTGAGCTGAGTCCTGAGCAAAAAGAGCGTTCCAGGCAGAGGGATCAACTTGTGCAAAGGCACTGGGGTTGGCAGGCAATTGGAGGATTCTGGGAAGGAAAAGGAGGCCAATATGGTTGAAAAAGCGTTGTGAGGAGGTGAGATAAGGCTCTGGAGGTTTGGAGGAGCAGATTATTTAGGGCCTTGTAGGGCATAATAAGGACATAGGATTTTATTCAAAGTATAATGAGCAGCCTGTGGAGTGGGGGTGGGGACCTTGAAGCAGGGGAGTCACTTGATCTATTTTGTGTTTTCCACCTTCCTGGTTCTGCATGGAAAATAGATAAGAGTGGACACAGAGAGGCCAGAGTGGACACGGGAGACAGACTAGGGGCAGCTAGGAGGCATCCTCCAGGTAGAAGAGTAGCAAGCTAGATGAGGGGAGCCACAGAAGAAGGGTGACTTGAAGTGATACAACAAATAATTAGAAGATAGAATCTCAGGCTGATTGATAGATTGAAAGTTGGGAGCTGGGAGGGGAGGGGAGGTGAGGAAGAAGGAGGTTAGGATCAAGTCATTCCTTATCTTTATAATTGAATAACTATTTTTGGAGACCACTCTGGGTGCCAGGCACTGTTCTAGAGAGGCAGACTGTCGGGTTAAAATCCTGGCCCTATCACTTGCTGCTGTTTAGCCTTATGGAAGTTATTTAACCTCTCTGTACCTTGATTTCCGCATCTGTAAAATGGAGATCCTAATAACATCCAAGAGGATTGTTGAAAGGGATAAATGAATTAATGTATTTAAACATTCAAGGACAGTTCCTGACACATAGTGAACCACAAATAATTACTATTATTGTAATTGTTCTGGCACTGGGGATACAGCCATGAAAAAGACCGATAACACCCCTGGTCTCATACTACTTATATTTGTGTGTGCATGTGTGTGTCTGTGTGTCTGTGAAGGATAAACAGTTAAGAAAATAAGGAAATGTCAGATAGTAATAAGGGATAAGGAGAAAATTAAAACAGGGTGCCATGCTAGAGCAGTGGTTCATAAAGTTGTTTGCATGTTAGAATCTCCTGGAGATTTTTTTTTTTAATTCCAAAGTCCAGTCTATACCCCAGACCAATTAAGTGATAATCTGTAGGGTTAAGACAGAGGTGCTAGTATTTTTTTAAGCTCCCCAGGTAATTCCAAAATGCAGGCAAATTTGGGAACCACTGTGATAAAGAGAAACAAGGAGGCTACTTTAAAGTAGGTGATCAGGGAGGGCTTCTCTGAGGGGGTAATATTTGAGTGGAGACTGAAGAGTGAAGAAGGAGTCATCATTGGAAGGTCAGGGGGTAAAGCCCTTGGGCAGATGTCTGGGCTAGGCATCTGCATGCCTGGAGGTTCCTTGGCATGCAGCAGGGAGGACTGTGGGGAATGATCTTGGGTTGGTGGGTTCTAAGAGAATAAGTGAGTATGTGATCGTGGCCATGTGACGATCCTCTGCCCCTTCTGCAGGGCAGCAGCTAGTGCAGCTAGACCATGCCATGTTACTGGTGCTGGGAGGTGAGCCCAATTGGTTCATCAAGAACTCATGGTCACTGCCATGGGGCCACAACCTCATGTCCACCAAGAACAACACGTGTGGCATCACCACTACCTCCATCTCCATCATCCTGCTGCAGCCTATACTTGACTACTTGACCAGCTTCCAGCAGATACCCCTGCTCTCCACTGGGACTTTCCCACACATCCCGCCACACACCTTCTCTTTGAGAGAGGCAGTCAAGGACTGTCCACCAGCCAGACAGAGGCCCAGACAAGGACAGAGACCTGATCAGAGTCACCACAGCAAGGTTGAGGGGTGGCAGGTCCCAAATTGAGCTCCTGCCTCTCTGCCTTGGGCTGCTTTCCAGAGGCTTCCCTATCCTGACCCTGTTCTCCTGCTTCTGGCCTGGCTGGGGAGATTGGGTGCTTCACTGGATGGGGTGTAGGTCGTTGGAGAAGGGACACCACCCTGGACAAGCAAGTGTGTGCAAATAGAGCAAAAGCAGTAATTTGCACCCATTTGGGTTTTTGACTATTTATCACAGGCTGGCCTGGCATTTCCCTTGGTGCTGGTGAAAGGGGAAGAGTCAGTCCAGCAAGTCCATCCTGGTAGAATGATTAGAACAAGGTCTCCTCAGGGGCCATTGTCCCATACAGCTAAGAAACCACTTTGCCCCTGCTAGGCCCTGCTGGGGCACTGGACACCCCTCTGGGAGCTGGTGCTTGGAACTGGGAATTTGGGGCTGGATATTTGGGTCCAGGTGCTTGGGGGTGAGTGTTTGGGGCTGGGTTTCTGGGGTTGGGTTCTGAAGCTGGGTACTTGGGGCTGGGTTCTGGGGCTTGCCTCTTCGAGTAATCAAAGCTCCATTTCTTTTTTGGCCTCATACAAATGAACCTGACCCCTAACCTGACTCTTCTCTCTGTGGCTTCACAGTACCTGGGAAAAATTTGACCCTGCCTATCTCAACTGTCGGCTCCATGGAGACCCCAGAGGGAAGGGAAAGAAAAGGTTGCTAGGTTGCTATGGGCCTCTCCTTGGGACCTTCCTGGGATCTCCCTACCCCCGCCCCAATCCGGAAGCAGTTAGTGCTCCCCAATCCCCCTGCCCTTCCTCCCCAGTCATCTGCTGAAAGGAAGTGGCTTCTCACTTCTTCACAGGAAGCCACAGGCCTTCTCTGCCTCAGCTCCTTCCAGTTACTGCTGACCCAGGCCCTCCACTGGTCTGGGCCTCTTCCGGGCTGGGCCTGGGGATCCCCTGCTCCCAGCCTCCCTTTCTGCTGCCCAGCCAAGAAGTGTGTGGAGTACTCATCTCACTCCTTCAAATCCCTGAGGCTCAGGTCTGGGGCATAGACTGTGGGCCTCAAGATGAGAGCTGATGGCAGGGGGCCTTGAATGACATACTCAGGAATCTGGAGATCTCAGAGTTGTAGGACTGAGGGCCTGGAAGGGAGAGGAGGGGATAGGCCCTACAGGAATCCTTGGGATGGACAATGCCCCTGAGCTTAGAGGCTCCTGCTGCAGTGCAGGGGTCCCGCATAAGAGGTGGCTGCTGGTAATTGTGGAGCTGCTCCAGGAAGTGGCTGAAGGAAATTCGAGGATGGGGGTGCACTGCCACCTGGTGGCTATATATACACATGGCATCAAGGGATTGTGAGAGGACCTGCATGGAGAGTGGGCGTTCAACGATATGGGAGCTGGGGAGGTCCTTAAAGAATAAGAGAAGTCTCTAGAAAAAGGGGAGGTGTTTATTAAAGAGCAAGACACCCCTAACCTGAGCACTTGGGAAAGATATTCTAGGTCTGGGTGAAAGTCTTATTCCTTCCTTCTCCCATTTTACAGACAAGGAAACTAAAGTCCAGAAACAGAGATGGTGGTGGAGGATCTCAATGTTGTTTTACGGCAAGTCAGCCGTGGAGATGAGATCTATTTCTGGATGTGTCTAGGGTGTGGTCCCAGAGTGAGGAGCCGCCCTGCTGGTTTCTACTCACCCTCATTTGTGACCAAACATGGCATCTCCCAGCACCATCACCCACCTTAGTCACCAAATTTGGCACCACAGGGTGGCTTTTGGCTGCTTCCAAAAATAAAATCCACCCTCAGAGGGCTGGGATCTGACACAGCTGGGGGGATTCAGAAGCATGTCCTTCAAGCTCAGCGAAGGGCCCTGGAGACAGCAACGTCCAATCCCTCATTTTACAAATGAGGAAGCTGGGACTCAGCGAAGGCGAGCAACTTGCCAGAGGCAACCCGACCCTGGAGCTGGGCCAGGGCTCAGCTGCGTGTCTCTGGGAAGGCCATTGCCAGGGAGGACTCAAGGCAGCATCTCCTGCCTTGTTGCATTAGAATATTCTGGTCTCTGTTCATTCTTCTGCCTCATGCTTTGAACACTGGATAATTGTGGTCCATGAAGGCTGACGAAGCGGAGGGTAGGCGAAAGGAAATGGGGACAAGGTGGTGGTGACAGAGAGGGCGTAGGTGGGTCATGGAGCTTTTGGGGGCTCCTGTTTTGTGCACTGTGAGCTCCAAGCAGTAAGAACTGGTCTCTTCCACTGCAGGGTCCTTAGCACCTGGCACAGTGCCGGGCTCAGACTGCCTGCCTGCCAAATGCCTGCGGAATGGAGGCAAGGAGTGATCCTGCATAGGCTTAAAGCGAAGGCCACAGCCCAGTGGGAGGTGGATCTCCCCATACAGGACTGGTCCTTTCCAATGTCATTCAGCCTGAGAATTGCTGAGGCTTCAGATCTCAAACTCTGCGGGCAGAGCTGCCCACCTCTCTCTGGCCTTGACTTTGTTCAAGGGATTTAGGATTCCCTGGGTAGGAGCCCTAATTTAGTGTTGGGAGATCAGCCAGGAAGAGCAGGGCCTATCTGGCTCCAAAGCCAGATTATCTAATTCCTGATTGTTATTTGGCTATTTCCTCTTTGTTTCATGCAACTCCTTAATGTCAATAACTGACATTTACTGAGTGCTATGTGCCAGGCACCATGCTAAACCCTTTTCATTTATTATTTCATCTACTCTCATAATGAAAGCTCCAAAAAGTAAACATTATTATCATTCTTGGTTTAAAAAGGAGGAAATGGAATTACAGAGAAGTAAAGGAACTTGCCCAAGGAACAAAGCTAAGAGGTGGTAGATCAGGATTTGAACTCAGATCTGTAGGACTCAGAAGAACAATTCTAACCCCTCTGCCTTATTTGAATAGCCCAGCCTCATCTATGCTAAAGAATATTAAGCAAAAGGTTGGAGGCTTATGTCTACTTGGGCCCCCCACAGTGTTTAAGGGGATGCAGGGACCCACCCCAGGCCTGCATATGTTGACATTAGGTGTCATCAAAGGTCTTCAGGGAAAGGTTCTGAGACCAAGAGCTCCAGCCACCGTTCCCATAAGGATTGGGGAGGGTAAAGGGACAGGTAGATGGGAGTGGAGGAGACTGGCCTCAGGTTCAATTCTGCCCATATATATTGAACACCTACTGTGTGCCAGGCCACTACCAGCACTGGGGGTAAGAGATACATTAGACACAGTGCCTGCCTGGAAGGGTCTGGTGTGTGTGTGTGTGTGTGTACCACTTACGTCCCTGAGAAGTCAACCCTACATATAGACTGGGGTGCAATTAACAGGCCTCAGTAGGGTGTGTTGCTTGTGACCCCACCTCCCACAGTGGGCAGAAGTCCACTCTAACTGCCCCTCCATGGACAGCCCTAGCTGGGACAGGACTCTACTCAGGCCTGATGATAGGGGGTGCAACCCCAGCTTCTGCTCTTAGACACAAGCCATTGAGACATCTCTGTCACAGACAGTGCTCATCAGGGGACCTAGGGCAAGCCAGCTGAGACAAACAATAGCCATCCGCAGAGGCACATGGGAACTAACAGCAGGAGCAAGTAGGATGGTACACTCTACCCCACCCATATGTGTGCTTGGGACCACAAAAGAATTTCTGGATTATAAGAGGGATGGGTAGGGAGGCCTGAAGGGCAGCTAGTTTGGAGTTCCTCCTTATTGGCTCCTTCTGTTGAGGGGGTTCCAAGCTTCTGGATGACATAGACCTTTTGTGACCAGCTTTTGTGGCTCATACACAGCCACTTCCCAGGGGTGCAAGTCTCCCCAAAAGGGCTGGGCTAGCATTGAGGCTGGTGTGGCACTCACAGCATGGTTTTCGCTCTCTTTCCCTCTATTGGGGCTAGAACCAGCCCTGCCTTCACTGTCATTTGATTTCCAGGGCCTCTATGCCCTTGATCTGGGCACCAGGGTCTACCTGGACAGGCCTCCCAAACTTGAAATCTCCAGGACAGGGCTTGAGTTGTCCTTCTTTTCTCACCCAGAAGGCCTATGGGCTCTATATGCAAACTGTCCACCCTGTCCCCAGAGCTCTACAAGGGAAGGGAGGCCTTGCTGGGCCCTCAACAGCTGCTGTTAAATCCTTTCCCCAGGGAGAGGGCATTGGGTTACATCCTCCATCTGAGGAAGACCACTCATAACTACTCAGAGAATGGAAATCTGGCTTCTCCTTCTCTGCCTAATCACAGAAGCAGCCAGAAGCTTCTCTCACTGAGAACAAAGAGATCCCTGCCTCCCCAGGCTCCCTGTGAAATGGAACCTGGGCATTCATGCTGCGACAAGGGGAGCAGGGGCTCTGCTGGGGAGGCGTCCCTGAGCAGGGGCTGTCTGAGCAGGGTTTGGAAGCACGGTAGGGAGTTTTTCAGGTAGATGAGCTGCAGGAGGACATTCCAGGCAGAGCGAACATCTTGTGCTAATGCCCAGAGACAAAATCAGCTGATTGTGTTCCAGGAGCTTAGGACGCTGCGATTGGTTTTAGGGGAAAATGGAGGATGAGGCAGGCCAGCTCCTGGTCTGGTTGGGTTTCTCATAGCAAGGGAGATTCATAGAAAGACAAAGTGTTTTCTGAGAGGACTTTATTCTGTTTTCTCACCTAGGTTGTTGAGGAGAGGGAAAGAGAAAGTTCTGAACTCCAACTGGAAGGAGGGCGAGGAGGAGGGAGGGGGTCCCTGGGAGATGCTGGTTACTCCGTCTTTGTCCTCTGCCTTCTGCCTGCTGCTTTCAAGGTGCTTGTGGACACTGTAGCCCAGAAAGGCACTGATCTTGGCCATGAGGGCACTGCTGCTGCTGGTAGCCCTCGTAAATCAAGCACAGGTGGGGCACTGGGGACCCAGGCACCAGGCCTGGGAATCCAAATGTCTAGAAACTGTTGGGCAAGTCCAACCTCCTTGTTTCCAGATGGATAAACAGAGGCCCTGAGGGGGACAGGACTGCTGCAAAGTGGGCACTATTTTCCACCAGCTTGCCATCTCGAATGAGAGCTGTTTCAGATATGAAAAAAGACACATCTAATGGCTATTCTATGAAACCATGCTTGTGTCTACAGTGAACACGCCATGTTATTAATAATGCTAATGACAGCCCCCTTTGCGGAGACCTCACTGTGTGGGGGCTGAGGGGCTCACAGCAAAGCTCTCCTTTCATTCTTGTCCCAGCCATGTGGTGTGTCAGAGGACGGCCATCTAATAGCTTTGCCCACATCCTCTCTGCCACCGCTGCAGGAGTGCGTCCGGCTCCCAGTCTTCCCCTCTGATCCCTCTGAGAAGGGCTCTGTGCTGCCCGGCTTTTTGGGCCTTTGCCATCCAGAATTGAGAGAAGATGGAGGGTGTGGAGAGGCAGAGGGGGAGTTTGTCAGGGTGGGCTTTTTTTCCCCTAGGATTTTGGAGGTCTCAGAGAGAGAGCGCATGAGCAAGAAAACGAGGTGAATGTGATTTTTTAGAAGGGTCACTCTGAGCTCTGTATCTATATTCTTCATGGTGTTCAAAAAAAATGTAGGTGAAGAGCAGGGTAGGTGTCAGATTGAGTTGCTCCACCATATTTCTTTGACATCACAGCTCCCTGAGACTGAGCAGATTCATAAACGCTAAACCCAGGAGGATTATCCATGGTTTACAATGAGAGAACTGAGGCTCATTGTGACTTGCCAAAGCATTTGAGGCACCAGGCCATCAAGCGGACTGGGTTTGAATCCTGGCTCTGGTACTAACTAAGCTGTGAGAACTTGAGTTAAATTACTTTAGGAAATGTCTTGGTGCCTCAGTTTCCCCGCCAGTATGATGGGAATAATAAGAGCGCAATCGAGAGGACCACCGGGGCCCGACTCCCCCGCTCTCCTTTGCTCTGCAGCGAGGCCCCCGGGCCCCCATTCAGCGCCGCCAACCTGCGAAGCGACCACGGAGTTGGCGGCGGTGCCCACGCCGGTGAAGCCTGGAGAAAGAGAAGGGGTGCGGTGCCCGAGCTCCCGGCCCTCCAGACCCGCCTCCTGCGACCACCGCGTGGGGCAGGGCGCCCCAGAACCCGGCGCCACAGTCCTCAGAGAGCTCCTAGCGTCTCCTTTTGCCTGTTGGGAGAGGGATCAAAGCACAGTGGATGGGGTTGGCGCCAGGACCACTTCCAGAGGGGGAGCCACCATGCTTGACACATAGTTGGCAGTGAATACATTTCGGTAGAACGCAGGAATTGACAAATTCGGGATTCGAACCTCGGACTCGAGCGACACTTACCTCTGCGCTGTCCATTTTAACGGCTGCTCTCGTCCAGAGGCACGCCCGGGATAAATCAGGGATCCCGAAACTCTGCGCAGCCCTCCCTCGCCTTCTTTTATCCTACAATCCCCGGTCCCCCTCCTCCGCTGACCCAGGAGCCTCCACCCGGCTGCAGGTGAAGAGTAGCAGGTAACATAGGAAGAGCGATACCGCCGCCTGCCGCAGGGTGGCGCCGCGCGCAGGTTTTGTACTGAACTCTACAGACGCGGGGAAGGGAGGAGATGGTCCCCAGAGCCTTTCCTGCACCTGAGTGAGGATGTCCTGACCCACTCGGTTACTTTTCCTGACTATTCGAGGATAAGTCCGTCGTGACAAGCAAGCCAGGTGCGGTAGATGGAGCCCAGAACTCTTCTTAGAAGCTGCGGATTTCCGTTTCCTCTTGGCAATAATGGAAGTGATATTACTGGAAGTGGTTGTGAGAATTCAATAAGGGAACGCTCTTCTGGTACGATGCCTGGCACATGGTGAGCGTTCAGTAGATGTCAGCTGTTGTTATTACTGCAGTTGCTCTTGGCTTTGTCCTCACTGGGGATGTGACCTTGACCAGGATATTAGAGTACTTCACCTCTCTGGGCCTCAGTTTAACTTATCCCTAAATCAGGGATACTAATAGAGCCTATTTCAGAGGTTGTGAAGTTAGAAACTGTTCACCACTATATCCCTAGCACTTAGAACAGTGCCTGCTACATAGAATATGCTGGAAAATGGTTGTCGATAAACTTATTCTTACAACACATTGAACACCTATAGGTACCAAACATTGGTCTCACACCAACTTCATCTTTCAGATGATGAAAGCAAAGCACAGAGCAGTAAAGGAGCTTGCCCAAGGTCACACAGGAGTTGTGTAGCCTAGACACATGCTTATGACTGTTGGAATTGAAAACCTATCCTCTTTTCATTATACCACAAACTAGGAAAATATATATGCCTGCAAAGCCACAAAACTCACTTCGACTGTGATGTCTGTCAGCTCAGTGTTATTTCCTTGAATTAAACACACACATTCATGTATACAATTTGTATAAACACGCAAACCCTCCCATGTATTGAGCACTTATTCAGCACTTTGTGGTACAGGGTACACCCATAAAAGCCCTATTAAGTAAGTGCCATTGTTACCAATCATGTGTGACAAATAAGGAAACTGAGGTTCAGAGAGGTTAAGTCATATCTCCAAAGCTGCCCAGCCAGAAAGTGACAGGGCCAAGATTTAGACCCACAATTGACTGATGCCCAGGTCCAGACTTTAAGCTGATAGTTTCATCTCTCTTCAAAGGTGAACTTACTGTCACATTAGATCCCACTATAAAAGGTCTTCAAAAATCATCCAGTCCTTTGGGCAAGTAAGGTAGCTTGATCTCCATTTTACAGATGAGGTAACTAAGGCCCAAAGAAGTGAAGTGACGGGGTTAAGACCACAGAGAGCTGACCTGGCACCTGTAAGTCAATTCTCATGCCTCTTGGAGTATTATATCTGATCACCCAAAAGCCCCGACCCATCTCTTCAGACCAATCCCAGTCCAGTGCACTAAAAGGGACCCAGGGATGCAGCCTGGAGGAGGGTGGCAGCTTGACACCTACACCCCATTACTCCTGGTTTTACCTTGCAGGAGGGAAGAGAAGGAATCTTTCTGCCTGGGGCCTGCTGATAGATGGGAGCAGCAGCGAGACAAAGGCTCTCAGGCTGAAGCCTGGCTTTTTATAATCACATTTGGAATTCTTCCACCTTCCCCAGGCGGCCAATCCCTGCCAGAGTTTCCATTTCCTGCCCTCTGAAGAGTTTTCTTTTTCTCCTCAACTATGATTCTGCTCAGCAACAGCATCTGTGTGCTGCCTGCTGGCAGAAAAACTTAATTCAAGCCGGAAGCATTCTAAACAGCTAAGAGTATTCAAAGCAGGTCACGCTGTGGTGGCATGCTGACCCGAGCTGGCTTAGTGAAGCCTGACTACCAGCTCCCCCTGGAGCACAGAGGCCTTTCATGCTTCAGTTCAATTAATAATAATAACCTACTATTTATCGAGCACTTGCTGCATGCCGGGGCCTGTGCAAAGTGCTCCACGTACACTATCTTTTTACTCCTACAACAGCCTCAGGAAGTAACATATGCCTTTTTAAATCCCATTTTGCAGATGAAGAGCTTGTGGAAATGAAGTCATTCCATTCCTTTGTTCTCTTAGGGTGACTGCTTCTGGGTGATGGGCTTATGGCAAAACCAGTGAAGCCCAAGTTCATGAGGCCATCCTCACACATACTTTGCCATAAAGGATCCCTGGCCCTAGATAATGGATTGAGCATTCTTTAAGCCGATGGTGATGCTTACAGAAGCACGTTGGGTAAGAAAAACAACCCATAGAGGAGTTAATAGCAATTCCACTAAGGATAAATCCATTACCGTCTCCAAAGTGAGCTGGGTCTGATATAATTGACCTGCTTTCCCCAAGTAATATTCCCATATTGTTGCCTGTCGCTGTCAAATTGGCTATTCGTTGGCAGTCACTACACCAGCCTTGGTGAGAGGGAGCTCAAATTGTTGTGTCCATTCATAGCCTCTATCCTTACCACCTTTGCCACTTTCTTTGGTCTCTTGCAAAGCAATAAGATGGCTGAGTTGTGAGGCTGGCTAACATCCACAGGACAGGACATCCTGACCATCTGATTGCAGAGCCTCTTCTGCAGTGGATGGTCTCTGGTGAACATTAATGTGAGACACAAAAATCCACATGCTTTGTGCCCATTCCCCTAGGGCCATCCATATGCCTCTTCCCCAGATCTGCTTATCCCTGGTCTTCCAATCTTGCTCTTTCCATGCTCTTCACCAACTAGCCAAGCCATTTGCCACTTATTAGGAATTAGTGTAAAATAGTGTAGCCACTGTGGAAAACAGTTTGCCAGTTCCTCAGAAAGTTAAACAATGGCGTTTTCCACTCCAGAGTATTGAAAGCAGGGATTCAGACAATTATCTGTACACCAGTGTTCATAGCAGCATTGTTCATAATAGGAATGAATTCTGATACATGTTACAACATCATGTTGAGTGAAATAAGCCAGACACAAAAGGATAAATATAGTATGATCTCACTTATATGAAATAACTATATTTATGCAAATTCATAGACACAGAAAGAAGATTACATGGTACAAAGGGCAGGGGTGGGGTGGGGAGTGGGGAGTTAATGCTTAATGGATATGGAGGTTCTGTTTGGAGTGACAGAAGAGTTTTGGTAATGGATGCTGGTGATGGTAGCACAATATCGTGAATGTAATTGATACTATTGAATTGAATACTTGAAAGTGGTTAAAATGAAAATGTTATGGAGTATGTATGTTACTACAATAAAGTTTTTTTAAAAGCCATATGTGGTGGTTTGAAGTTGTATGTACCCCAGAAAAACATGTTCTTAAATCTAATCCATTCCTGTGGGGGTGAACCCATTGTAAGTAGGACATTTTTTATGAGGTTACCTCAGTTAAGGTGTGTGTAGCTCAGCCCAATCAGGATGGGTCTTAATCCTATTGCTGGAGTCCTTTATAAACAGAATGAATTCAGACATGAGAGAGAGAAAGCCACAGAAAGCAAGAAGAGAAAATGGAACCCAGAAGAGAAGAAAGAGACCAGGAGATGCCACCAAGTACATTGCTATATGACAGAGGAGCCCAGGATCACCAGCAGCCAGCCCCAGAATGCCACAGTGTCCATGGAGAAAGCATTGCCTTGATGATGCCTTGATTTGGACCTTTTCCTGGCCTCAAAACCATGAGCAAATAAATGCCCATTGGTTAAGGCAAAATGTTCCCATGGTATTTGCTTGAGCAGCAACCTAAGAAACTGAAACACCATCCTTGCAAACCAAGACCATGTTTCAATGAACTATTGCTGAATAACAAACCATCCAAACAGAAAGGCTTAAAACAGCAGCAATTTATTATTTCTTACAATTCTACAATCTGGGCTATGCTCCATTGGGAGTTCATTTGCTTCATGTAGTGTTTGCAGGAGCTCAAATGTCCAAGATGTCTTTTTCACTTACACAAATGGCATCTCAGTTGGAATGGATGGCACACCTGGGACCAGTCAGGCATCTCTTTCCCCACGTGGGGTCTCCGCATGGCTGGCTTGCACTTCCTCACAGTATGGTGGTCTCAGTTTTCATGCATTTCTTACAGGGTGGCTGGCTTCTAAGAGGGAGGAAATGGAAGCTGCTGGTCCTCTTAGAGTCCACATCCAGAATTGGAACCGTGTTGCTTCATTTTTTTTTTTTATCTTCATTTTATTGAGATATATTCACATACCACACAGTCATACAAAACAAATCGTACATTTGATTGTTCACAGTACCATTACATAGTTGTACATTCATCACCTAAATCAATCCCTGACACCTTCATTAGCACACACACAAAAATAATAAGAATAGCAATTAAAGTGAAAAAGAGCAATTGAAGTAAAAAAGAACCCTGGGTGCCTTTGTCTGTTTGTTTCTTTGTTTCCTTCCCCTATTTTTCTACTCATCCATCCATAAACTAGACAAAATGGAGTGTGGTCCTTATGGCTTTCCCAATCCCATTGTCACCCCTCATAAGCTACATTTTTATACAATTGTCTTCGAGATTCATGGGTTCTGGGTTGTAGTTTGATAGTTTCAGGTATCCACCACCAGCTACCCCAATTCTTTAGAACCTAAAAAGGGTTGTCTAAATTGTGCATAAGAGTGCCCACCAGAGTGACCTCTCGGCTCCTTTTGGAATCTCTCTGCTACCGAAGCTTATTTCATTTCCTTTCACATCCCCCTTTTGGTCAAGAAGATGTTCTCCGTTCCACGATGCCAGGTCTACATTCCTCCCCGGGAGTCATATTCCACGTTGCCAGGGAGATTCACTCCCCTGGGTGTCTGATCCCACTTAGGGGGGAGGGCAGTGATTTCACCTTTCAAGTTGGCTTAGCTAGAGAGAGAGGGCCACATCTGAGCAGGTTGCTTCATTTTTACTGTATTCTTGTGGTTATGGCAAGTCCAAGGCCAGTCCAGATTCAAGGAGAGGGGGAAAACGGACTCCATCTCTTGATGTGAGGAGTGGCTTGCACATAGAGGAGGGGGAGGAATTGATGGTGACCATCTTTGGAAACTGTATGCCAAGGACCAGCTCCAGGGTCCTTGCCAGAATTTTAAATCCTGAGTTCCTGGAGACTGCTCTATGTCAATGGATTGCCTGCTAGCTAGTCTTATCTTCTGCCTTCCCTACTCCCCTACCCTCACTGCCACATCTAAATCCCCCAAGATCTTGCCCACAGATATCCAGGTCTTGCAGTTCATTTAGTATATAGCTTATTTTTCTCAGGTCAAGAAAAATTTCCCCAATAACTCTAGGTATTCACCTAGAGTCAATAAAGTTTGATGGGAGCAGGTCTTGAGAAGAACAAATGGCATTTTATGAGGCACATACTTCTCATGAGATCATCGCACATTCTCTAGGAAAAGGGATGCTGTTCTTCCTTGGTAAGAGGGAAGGGTTGTAGTGGTGTTGTTTTCTGTCCTTACTATTATAGTGTATTGTATGACATTTTATTTTTATTTTTATTATCTTTTTTTTTCTATTAGTTACAGTCCCTAGTTTATGCTGATTGCATCCCTCCCCCAATGCCTCCCCATTTTTAACACCTTGCAAGGTTGACATTTGCTTGTTCTCCCTCGTAAAAGAACATATTTGTACATTTTATCACAATTGAATACTCTAGATTTCACCAAGTTACACAGTCCCAGTCGTTATCTTTCCTCCTTTCTTGTGGTGTCTCACATGCTCTCCATCTTTCTCTCCCAACCGTATTCATAGTTACCTTTGTTCAGTGTACTTACATTGTTGTGCTACCATCTCCCAAAATTGTGTTCCAAACCACGCACTCCTGTCTTCTACCACCCTGTAGTGCTCCCTTTAGTATTTCCTGTAGGGCAGGTGTCTTGTTCACAAAGTCTCTCATTGTCTGTTTGTCAGAAAATATTTTGAGCTCTCCCTCATATTTGAAGGACAGCTTTGCTGGATACAGGATTCTTGGTTGGTGGTTTTTCTCTTTCAGTATCTTAAATATATCACACCACTTCCTTCTTGCCTCCATGGTTTCTGCTGAGAGATCCGCACATAGTCTTATTAAGTTTCCTTTGTATGTAATGGATTGCTTTTCTCTTGCTGCTTTCAGGATTCTCTCTTTGTCTTTGACATTTGATAATCTGATTATTAAGTGTCTTGGCATAGGCCTATTCATATCTCGTCTGTTTGGAGTACGCTGTGCTTCTTGGATCTGTAATTTTATGTCTTTCATAAGAGGTGGGAAATTTTCATTGATTATTTCCTCTATTATTGCTTCTGCCCCCTTTCCCTTCTCTTCTCCTTTTGGGACACCAATGATACGTACATTATTGTACTTTGTTTCATCCTTGAGTTCCCGGAGATGTTGCTCATATTTTTTCATTCTTTTCTCCATCTGCTCCTTTGCATGTAGGCTTTCAGGTGTTTTGTTCTCCAGTTCCTGGGTGTTTTCTTCTGCTTCTTGAGATCTGCTGTTGTATGTTTCCATTGTGCCTTTCATTTCCATAGATTCTACTAGTAGGTTTTTTGAACTTTGGATTTCTGCCGTATACATGTCCAGTGCTTCCTTTATAGCCTCTATCTCTTTTGCAATATCTTCTCTAAACTTTTTGAATTGATTTAGAATTAGTTGTTTAAATTCCTGTATCTCAGTTGAAGTGTACATTTGTTCCTTTGACTGGGCCATAACTTTGTTTTTCTTAGTGTAGGTTGTAATTTTCTGTTGTCTAGGCATGGTTTCCTTGGTTATCCAAATCAGGTTTTCCCAGACCAGAACAGGCTCAGGTCCCAGAGGGAAGAAATATTCAGTATCTGGTTTCCCTGCGGGTGTGTCTTAGAAAATTGCTCCACCCTGTGATGCCTCGGGTCACTGTGCTTTTCTGCCCAGCAGGTGATGCCTGTCAGCCTATAATTCTTGACTGGTGTGAGGAGGTGTGGCCATGTTCCCCCAGGCTCTGGGGTCTGGTTCTGAATGGAAGGGGCCCCATCCCTTTCCTCCTAGAGAAGACAGACACCCCAGGTGGAGGTCATTAGCATTTCAATGGTCTTGCTCTCTGCTTGTGCTGTCTCCGCCCTTCCCAGAGTCACAGCCCTGGAAACTTAAAATGACTGGGGCTTTCTCCACTGAGCCGAAAAAGAAACAGATAGTCCCCTTCAGACCCAGTCAAGGTGACCCTCCGGCTCTCCCAGGTCAGTCGTCACCCAAAGCCTCTGTCTGTTTTTTGGGGATGTGTACCTGTAGTGAGCAGTTCACACTCGCCACTTAAAACCCCAGTTGGAGCTCAGCTGAGCTGTATTCGCTTGCTGGGAGAGAGCTTGTCTCTGGCACCACGAGGCTCCGCAGCTCGGGCTATGGGGGAGGGGGTCTCCCGACCTGGTTCCGCAGGTTTTACTTACAGATTTTATGCTGTGTTCTCGGGCATTCCTCCCAATTCAGGTTGGTGTATGATGAATGGATGGTCTCGTTTGTCCCCCCGCGGTTATTCTGGATTATTTACTAGTTGTTTCTGGTTTTTTGTAGTTGTTCCAGGGGGACTACTTAGCTTCCACTCCTCTCTATGCCGCCATCTTGCCTGGGTCTCCTCTATTATCTTTTTTATCACTCACTAAAGAAAACTTTTTTCATAGTAATCAATATGTTCAAGTGCTGACTGTGGTGATAAATGTATAACTAGATGATGATACCACGAACAACTGACTGTACACTGTGGATAATTGTATGATATGTGAATATATCTCTACAAAATTGTAGGAAAAAATATAAATAGGGGTAAAAGTGCTGGAGAAAACACGAAGAGAGGGATGTACCTATTTGCTGTTGATGAGGAGGCAGAGTGGTGTAGCTTTTCTGGAGGTCAGTGTGGTGGTTCCACAAGAAGCTAAGTATGTGGGGCCATAAGGTCCTGTAACCTCATTATGGGGTGTGTACTTGGAAGATCTGAGAGCAGAGATATGAATGGACATTTGCACACTGGTGTTTATGGAGGCAGTATCCATGATGTGCAATGGGTGGAGGTGGCCTAAGGGTATATAGACTGAGGAACAGAATGGTGAACTGTGGTGTATGCAAACAATGGAATATTGTGCAACTATGAGAAAGACTGAAGCTGTGAGACACGCAACAAGGTGAAAGGATCCTGTAGACAGCATTTTGAGTGAAGTAAGCCAGAAACAAAAGCATACACAATATGGACTAACTATGATGTGTAAACCCAGAATTGAATCTCAGAGCACAGCCTAACAGGGGAATGATTGTTGTAATGGTCCCTAGATTGTAAACTCTTACAGCGGTCACATCTATTCCTGAATTGTATTGGCTATCTCCAAACTCTGAGATGCTGATCCCTTTGTGTGTAACCTAATTGGTCTCTGGAACATTGGGTATCTGTGTGACAACCTGAAACTCAGCTAGAGCTCGGCAGACATGAATGTCAGTATTAGTGCATACAGCAACTGTTTAAAAAAAAAAAGCAGAAAAATAGCTGAGACTTCAATTAGAGATATGAATGAAGCCGATCTGGTTAAGACTAGGGTAAATCAGGCCAAAGGGTAAAGGTTGAAACTGGCTGTGTGTTAAAACTTCAACTTCCATGTGAGACCAAGGGAAGAGATGTTTATTTGGTGCAAGATCTATATTTTCTAAACAATATGACTTCTACAGTCAGTTTGTTCAAACACCACAATTACATGGACCTTTGAATAGGAAGTGAGATATGGTAGGTTTGTATAAATTAGAGTGAAGTAGCGACACATCCCAAAGTAATTTGGGTGGAGAATAAAACTATATATGCAGGACCCCCTTGAGCAGCTGGGGGAAAATGCAGACGTGTTAGACTTCCTCACCTGGATTGTTGCTGATGTTCTCACAAACATTGAGGTCTGACAGCTTGGTATGCTGAGCCCTCTATCTTGGGGCTTGCCCTTATGAAGCTCACTATTGCAAAAGAGTGGCTAAACCTGCTTATAATTGTGCCTAAGAGTCTCCCCGGGTGCCTCTTTGTTGCTCAGATGTGGCCCTCTCTTTCTAGCTAAGCCACCTCGGCAGGGGAACTCATTGACCACCCCCCCATGTGGGATCTGACCTCCAGGGGTGTAAATCTCCCTGGCAACACAGGATATGACTCCTGGGAATGAATCTGGATCTGGCATCGTGGGATTGAGAACATCTTCTTGACCAAAAGAAGGATGCGAATGAAACAAAATATAGTTTCAGTGGTTGAGGGATTTCAAATGGAGTTGAGAGGTCACCCTGGTGGACATTCTTACACACTATCTAGATAACACTTTTTAGGTTTTAATGTATTGAAATAGCTAGAAGTAAATATCTGAAACTATCAAACGCCAACCCAGTAGACTTGACTCTTGAAGACGATTGTGTAACTATGTAGCTTATAAGGGGTGACTGTGTTGTGAAAACCTTGTGGATCTCACTCCCTTTATCCAGTGTATGGATGGAGAAGTAGAAAAATAGGGACAAAAACTAAATGAAAAATAGGGTGGGATGGGGGGGGTGATGATTTGGATGTTTTTTTTTTACTTTTATTTTTTATTCTTATTCTGATTCTGGTGTAAGGAAAATGTTCAAAAATAGATTGGGGTGATGAATGCATAACTATATGATGGTACTATGAACAGTTAATTGTACACCATGGATGATTGTATGGTATGTGAATATATCTCAATAAAACTGAATTTAATTAAAAAAAAAAAAGAGGGAAGGGGTTGCTTCTGCCACATAGGAGGGTTCTGGAGAATTTGTGAGATAAAGATTCTTAGGTTTGTCTCCCTAATGTCCCTGTCCCAGGTCTCAGAATAATATTCTTTCCCTATCAGGGCTTTGACTTTGACAAAGAGACCAACTGAAGCTGTCTAATTAGAACTGTTTGCAGCTCTGTCCCTTATAATCTGACCCTGGATCTGTTTTCTATATGGTCTTCCCTGCATCACCAGTGAAAGCTTTAATAATTGTGATGCCTAGTGCAGGCAAGGGTTATTACCCCTCTACTTATCACCAGCACTGTGGTCCCTATTGCCTTCACGTAGGTAGGAAAACCAATCCCCAAAATTTTGCCCGGAAGGTCTGTTTTCTAGGACCTCTCATGGTGGTAAATGTCAGCCTATATTCCTGTGCCAGTTTGGATATATTATGTACCCCCAAGAAGCCATGTTCTTTAACACAATCTTGTGGGGGCAGACTTATTAATGTTTTGATTAGGGTGGACTTTTGATTGAGTGGTTTCCATGGAGATATGATTCACCCAACTGTAGGTGAGACCTTTTGATTAAATTTTTTCCATGGAGGTGTGGACCCCACCTATTCAGGGTTGGTCTTGATTAGCTCACTGGAGTACTTAAGAGAGCTTGAGCCAACACAGACACAGACGATTGGAGACACTGGGAGATGCAGACAGAAACATATTTGGCGATGCTAAGCTAGGAGATGAAGCCCAGAGTTTGCCCCGGATAAGTGAAGAGAGATCCCCAGACACTTAGAGAGAAACGCCCCATGAGAACCAAGCAGAGAGCTGAGAGAAGCTAAGAGAGATGAGCCCAGAGACATTTTGGAGAAAGCCATTTTGAAACACAACCCAGAAGCAAAGGACCAGCAGACACCAGCCTCGTGCCTTCCCAGCTGACAGAGGTGTTCCAGACGCCGTTGGCTTTCCTTCAATGAAGGTATCCTTTTGTTGATGCCTTAGTTTAGACACTTTTATGGCCTTAGAACTATAAATTTGTAGACTAAAAAACACCCTTTATAAAAGCCAGTCCATTTCTGGCACTTTGCATAATGGCAGCTCTAGCAAACCAGAACAATTCCCTAGAAAACAGAGCTGAATCAAAGGTTATGTGCCAATGTTGTCTTGGGGGTTGCGGTTCCAAATATGAAAAAGGGAGGGGGGAAAGAGAAGAGAAGTAAAGAAAGAGGGTAAGAAATACGAGTTGATACGGCTAGCCAGAGTCCCACAAAAATCAAAACCAGTTGCTCAATCACATGGGATCTTGTCAGAGGCCCTGTGGAATCACTGTGACTTGGAATAGTTCGTAGTTGGGAAGAAGAGTGAGGAATTTATCTGTCAGCACTTTTTCATCATTCAGTCCTATAGTTACCCACAGGGTCTTAACAGTCAGCATGTTGGGTTTGCGTTAACTGGTTCCATTGGGCAGTTGCTGGGGTAACCTCCAAGGGTCCAACTGGGTCAGACATGAGTGCTGGAGCTACTACGGTTCCCATTCCAAAGACTAGTGCTTGCCTGCCTATGAGGCTGAGACAACCAGTAATGTTTGGGGATGAGGCAGTGATGGTGGCTGCTGGAGTGTTCTGCTGGGAGACATCTAAACTGAATTAGATACAGTCAGTGTAAAGACTTTGGTAATTATTCAGCATGAGATGGGAAGCTATTGGAAGATTTGGAGCAGAGGAGAGACATGTCTGACACGTTTTTCTTTAAAAATATAATTTATTTATTTTAAATTCTGGTAAAATATACATAACACAAAAATCATTTTAACCATTTTAAGTGAACAATTCTTTGAATTTAAGTACTGTGCCAGTTTGAATGTATTGTGTCCCCCAAACACCATTATCTGTGATGTAATCTTGTGTGGGCAGACATTATCAGTGTTGATTAGATTGTAATTCTTTCAGTGTTTTTTTTGGAATGCACCCCACCCAGCTGTGGCTGATGACTCTGGATGATTTCCATGGAGGTGTTGCTCCGCCCATTTGGGGTGGGTCTGGGTTAATCAGTGGAGCCATATAAATGAGCTGACATAACAGAAGGAACTCAGTGCAGCTGAGAGTGAACTTTTGAAGAGGAGCTACAGCCAAGAGGGATACTTTGAAGAAAGCACAGGAGCTGCAGATGACAGACATTTTGAAGACGGCCATTGGAAGCAGACTCTTGCTCCGGAGAAGCTAAGAGAGGACAAATACTCCAAGTGCAATTAAGAGTAACATTTTTGAGGAACTGCAGCCTAGAGAGAAACATCCTGGGAGAAAGCCATTTTGAAACCAGAACTTTGAAGCAGACGCCAGCCATGTGCCTTCCCAGCTAACAGAGGTTTTTCAGACACCATTGGCCATCCTCCAGTGAAGGTACCTGATTGCTGATGTGTTATCTTGGACACTTTATGGCCTTAAGACTGTAACTGTGAAACCAAATAAACCCCCTTTTATAAAAGCCAATCTGTTTCTGGTGTTTTTCATTCGGGCAGCATTAGCAAACTAGAACAGGTTTTTTTCCATCTTTTGGCTATTGTGATTAATGCTGTGATGAACACTGGTGTACAAATATCTTTCTGAGTCCCTGCTTTCAATTATTTTGGATAGATACCCAGGAGTGGAATTGCCAGATCATACTGTAATTCTGTTTTACTTTCTGAGGCACTGCCAAACTGTTTTCCACAGTGAAAACACCATTATACATTCCCAACAATGTACGAGGGTTCTTATTTCTTTGCATCTTCTCCAGCCCTTGTATTTCCTGTTTTTAAAAATAATAGCCATCCTAAAGGGTGCGATTTGGTATCTCATTGAAGTTATAATTTGCATTTCTTCAATGGCTAACAACATTGAACATCTTTTCATATACTTTATTGACCACTTGAACATCTTTTTTTATATTCCTAATTTCCCTTGTGATTTATTCTTTGACCCACTGATTGTTAAATAGTGTTTTTAATTTCCAAATATTTGTAAACTTTCCAGTTTACCTTCTGTTATTGATTCCTGGTTTTATTCCATTGTAGTCCAAGAAGATACTTTGTATGATTTTAAATATTCTAAAATTTATTAAGATTTGATTTGTGGCCTAACATATGGTTTATCCTGGAAAATGTTCCATGTTCACGTAAGAAGAATGTATATTCTGGTATTGTTGGGTGGGGTGTTCTATATATGTCCATTAGAGCTCATGGGTTAATTGTGATTGTTCAAGTCCTCTATTTCCTTACTGATCTTTTGTTTAGATGTCCTATCAGTTATGGAAAGTGATATATTGAAATCTCCAACTATTATTATTGAACTATCTATTCCTCCCTTCAGTTCTGTCAATTTTTGCTTCATATATTTTGGGACTCTGTTGTGTGGTGGGTATATGTTTATAACTGTTACATCTTTTTGCTGGATTGAACCTTTTATCAATATATAATTTTTTGTCTCTCCTATTTTTTTTTTTAATTTAAAGTCTGACAAGAACATAGCCACTCAGCTCTCTTTTTATTATTGTTTGTGTGAAATATCTTTTTCTACCCTTTTACTTTCAAACTTTTTGTGTCTTTGTACCTTTTGTAGATAGCATAGAGATGGATCATGCTTTTTCATCCAATCTGTCGATCTCTGACTTTCAATAGGGGAGTTTAATCTATTGACATTTAAGGTAATAACTGAGAAGGAAGAATTTACTTCTGTCATTTAACTTTTGTTTTCTATATGTCTTGTATGTTTTTTGTTCCCCAAATACTCCATTACTGCCTGTTCCACTTTGCAAATGCTGCCATTATGCAAAATACCAGAAATGGATTGGCTTTTATAAAGGGGACTTATTAAGTTACAAATTTACAGTCCTAAAGCATTAACAAGAGAATACCTTCACTGAAGAATGGCTGATGAAGTCCAGAATACCTCTGTCAGCTGGAAAGGCACGTGGCTGGTGTCTGCTGGTCCCGGGTTGTGTTTCAAAATGGCTTTCTCCAACATGTCTCTGGGCTCCTCTCTCTCAGCTCCTATGCATCCAGGGCATTTTTCTCTAAGCGTCTGGGGGTCCCCTCTTAGCTTCTCCAGGGCAAACTCGGGGCTTCATCTCTTAGCTTAGCATCTCCAAACATCCTTGTGTCTGCATCTCCAACCATCTCTAAACATCAGCGAACATCTGGGTTTGTGTCAGCTCTTAGCTTCTCTCTTAAATACTCCAGTGAACTAATCAAGACCTACCCTGAATTGGTGGAGTCCACACCTCCATGGAAATAATTCAATCAAAAGTTTCCACCCAACGAGATTGGGTTAAAAGATCATGGCTTTTGTGGGGGACATAATATATCCAAACCGGCACATTCCACCCCCTTGGCCCCCCAAATACACATTCTTTCCAAATGCAAAAATACATTCATTCCATCACAGTGTAGATAAGTACAAAGTCTTATCAAAATCAATTAGTGGCATGGTTTTCCTTAGGCAATATTCTCCTCTGGCTGTGGACCTATGAAACTCAGAACAAGTTATCTGCTGCCAATATACAAAGGAGGGACTGTCATAGCATAAATGTTCCCATTGCCATAGGAAGAAATTGGAAGGAAAACAGGGGTTAAAGGTCTGAAACAGTTCTGAAAACCCACAGGGCATACTTCATTAGATTTCGAAGTCTGAGAGTCATTTTTCGAATGACATTTTATCCTTGGGGCTTGAGAGAGCAGGAGTCCAACCTTTTGCAAGGGCCTTCATGGCAGCCCTTTTCTCTGCAAATGCTGGGGTAAATGCTCCAACATATCCATGCATTGAAGAGACCACCTTCTTCTCAAGCATCGGGGTGCCACCTGGACTGTGCCTCTCCAGGGCAAAGGCTCTCCCTTCTCTGAAAAGTGGGGTAGTGGCAGGCTCTCCCCAATCCCCAGGGAATGTGCTCCACCCTCTGTGAGCCCTGGGGCGGCAGCACTCTTCCTGAGCATCAAAGAGGAAGGCCTCCTCTCTGGGGGCAAATTCATCCTTTCCACATGCATGGGTTGCTCTGCTCCCCTTGCCTGAGATTTCTTGGCTTCAGACCTTGGCTTCCATGGTTCTACCTTCTCTGAAGAAATTTTTCCTTCAATCTGTCCCTTTTAGTCCAGACTGGAAGTGGTTCCGTCTATACGGATCTCCCAAAAAAATCTGTTGGTTTGGCTTGTGTTCTAGTTTGCTAATGTTGCCAAAATGCAAAACACCCGAGACAGATTGGCTTTTATAAAAGGGGGTTTATTTGGTTACACAGTTACAGTCTTAAGTCCATAAAGTGTCCAAGGTAACACATCAGCAATCGGGTACCTTCACTGGAGGATGGCCAATGGCGTCTGGAAAACCTGTTAGCTTGGAAAGCACGTGGCTGGCGTCTGCTCCAAAGTTCTGGTTTCAAAATGGCTTTCTCCCAGGACATTCCTCTCTAGGCTGCAGTTCCTCAAAAATGTCACTCTTCAACCCTTTTTAGGTTCTAAAGAATTGGGGTAGCTGGTGGTGGATACCTGAAACTATCAAACTACAACCCAGAACCCATGAATCTCGAAGACAGTTGTATAAAAATGTAGCTTATGAGGGGTGACAATGGGATTGGGAAAGCCATAAGGACCACACTCCACTTTGTCTAGTTTATGGATGGATGAGTAGAAAAATAGGGGAAGGAAACAAACAGACAAAGGTACCCAGTGTTCTTTTTTACTTCAATTGCTCTTTTTCACTCTAATTATTATTCTTGTTATTTTTGTGTGTGTGCTAATGAAGGTGTCAGGGATTGATTTAGGTGATGAATGTACAACTATGTAATGGTACTGTAAACAATCGAAAGTACGATTTGTTTTGTATGACTGCGTGGTATGTGAATATATCTCAATAAAATGATGATAAAAAAAAATGTCACTCTTAGTTGCTCTTGGGGTGTTTTTCCTCTCACAGCTTCTCTGGAGCAAAAGTCTGCTTTCAACGGCTGTCTTCAAACTGTCCCATCATCTGCAGCTCCTCTCTCAGTTCCTGTGCATTCTTCAGTGTCCTCTTGGCTGTAGCTCCCCTTCAAAATGTCACTTACAGCTGCACTGAGTTTCCTCTGCCCGTCAGCTCATTTACATGGCTCCACTGATCAAGGCCCACCCAATGGGTGGGCCAACACTCCATGGAAATTATCCAATCAGAGTCATCACCCACAGTTGGGTGGGGCGCATCTGTACAGAAACACTAAAAGAATTACAATCTAATCAACACTGCTAACATCTGCCCACACAAGGTTACATCAAAGATAATGGTGTTTTGGGAGTCATACATTCAAACCGGCACACCGCTGTTATGCAAAATACCAGAAATGAATTGGCTTTTATAAAGGGGATTTTTTTTTTTTTTTTTATTTTTTTACTGAAAAATATCTGTTTATTATTGAGTGTTTGAAGATGTATTCTTTTTCACTACAAATGTAAACATTTTAACGGTGAAATAATAAAGGAAAATATACAGGAATACCCATTATTATTTGACATTATTTTGGAGGATCCAGCCAATGCAATAAAACAGGAAAAAATATTACAGGGATAATATGATCCAATGATTATATGCATATTTACCTAAAATACGTAGGGAAGTTAACTGTACCCATTATTATTTGACATTATTTTGGAGGATCCAGCCAATGCAATAAAACAGGAAAAAATATTACAGGGATAATATGATCCAATGATTATATGCATATTTACCTAAAATACGTAGGGAAGTTAACTGAAAGTCTTACAGAAATAATAGGAGAATTAAGCTGTATAAACTAATAATATTTAAAAACAATAGATTTCCTACATATAGGAGACATTTATAATGGAATGGCTACCACTTACTTCTGTGTGACCATGGCAAGTTGCTGAAACTTCATAAAGGGGATTTATTAAGTTACAAATTTATAGGCCTAAGGAATCACTGAAGAATTCAGCCATTTACTGAAGAATGGCTGATGGCATCTGGAATACCTCTGTCAGCTGGGAAAGCATGTGGCTGGCATCTGCTGATCCTGGGTTGTAGAGAAACGGCTTTCTCCAAAATGTCTCTGGGCTCCTCTCTCTCAGCTCCTGTGTGTCCTTGCTTCTTTCTCCCAGGGCATTTCTCTCTAAGCATCTGGGAGTCCTCTCTTAGCTTCTCTAGGGCAAACTCTGGGCTTCATTTCTTAGCTTAGCATCTCCAAACATCCTTGTGTCCACATCTCAAGCATCTCTAAACATCAGCGAGTGTCTGGGTCTGTGTTAGCTCTTAGCTTCTCTCTTGAATAATCCAGTCAAGACCCACCCTAAATGGGCGGGGTCCACTCCTCCATGGAAATAATTCAGTCTAAAGTTTCCACCCAACAAGATTGGGTTAAAAGATAATGGCTTTTCAACTTGGCAGGTGAACTCACTGCCCTCCCCCCATGTGGGATCTGACACCCAGGGGTGTAACGCTCCCTGGCAACATGGAATATGACTCCTGGGGAGGAATCTAGACTCGGCATTGTGGGATGGAGAACATCTTCTTGACCAAAAGGGGGATGTGAAAGGAAATGAAATAAGCTTCAGTGGCAGAGAGATTCCAAAAGGAGCTAAAGGGTCACTCTGCTGGGCACTCTTACGCACAATATAGATAACACTTTTTACTTTCTAATGAACTGGAATAGCCAGCAGTAAATACCTGAAACTATCAAACTACAACCCAGAACCCTTGAATCTTGAAGACGATTGTATAAAAATGTAGCTTATGAGGGGTGACAATGTGATTGGGAAAGCCATATGGACCACACTCCCCTTTGTCCAGTGTATGGATGGATGAGTAGAAAAATGGGGGCAAAAAAAAGAAAAAAAAGGCACCGATGTTCTTTTTTACTTTAATTTTTTTCTTATTATTTTTGTGTGTGTGGTAATGAAAATGTTCAGAAATTAATTTTGGTGATGAATGCACAACTATATAATGGTACTGTTTATATGCATTGTAGGCTTTGCATGACTGCATGGTATATGAATATATCTCAATAAAATTGAATAAAAAAAAAGATCATTGCTTTTATAGGGGGCATAATATATCCAAACCAGCACACTACCTTTTAGTATTTAGTTGTTTTTTTTGTAGTGTTCCATTTTGATTCCCTTTTTATTTCCTTTTCTCTATATTTTTAAAGTTATTTTATTAGTGGTCACTTTTGTAATTACATTTACTATCTTAACCTAATAACAACCTAGTTCAACTAGTACCTAGTTTCTGTAGTATACAAACTCTCTCCTCCTACACAACTCTGTCTCTTACCCCTTTATATTGTTATTGCATGAGATTACATCTTTATTCATTATATGCCCATTAACATAGTTTTTAAATGTTAGTTTACATATATGTCTGTTAAGTCATATAGGGGGATAAAAGAAGTCACAATTCTGAAGTACAATAATACAAGATTTTTTATTTACCTATGTAGATACCTTTATCAATATTCTTTATTTCCTCTTGTGACTTCAAGTTACTTTCTAGTGCCCTTTTATATCAGCCTGAAGGACTCCCTTTAGCATTTCTTGTAGGCATGTCTTCTGGTAATGAGCTCTTTCAGTTTTTGTTTATATGTAAATGTCTTAATTTCCCTTTCACTTTTTTTTTTTTTTTTTTAATCATCATTTTATTGAGATATATTCACATACCACGCAGTCATACAAAACAAATTGTACTTTCGATTGTTTACAGTACCATTACATAGTTGTACATTCATCACCTAAATCAATCCCTGACACCTTCATTAGCACACACACAAAAATAACAAGAATAATAATTAGAGTGAAAAAGAGCAATTGAACTAAAAAAGAACACTAGGTACCTTTGTCTGTTTGTTTGCTTCCCCTACTTTTCTACACATCGATCCATAAACTAGACAAAGTGGAGTTTGGTCCTTATGGCATTCCCAATCCCACTGTCACCCCTCATAAGCTACATTTTTATACAACTGTCTTCGAGATTCATGGGTTCTGGGTTGTAGTTTAATAGTTTCAGGTATCCACCACCAGCTACCCCAATTCTTTAGAACCTAAAAAAGGTTGTCTAAAGTGTGCGTAAGAGTGCCCACCAGAGTGATCTCTCGGCTCGTTTTGGAATCTCTCTGCCACTGAAGCTTATTTCATTTCCTTTCACATCCCCCTTTTGGTCAAGAAGATGTTCTCCATCCCACGATGCCGGGTCTACATTCCTCCCCGGGAGTCGTATTCCACGTTGCCAGGGAGATTCACTTCCCTGGGTGTCTGATCCCACGTAGGGGGGAGGGCAGTGATTTCACCTTTCAAGTTGGCTTAGCCAGAGAGAGAGGGCCACATCTGAGCAACAAAGAGGCATTCAGGAGGAGACTCTTAGGCACAAATACAGGGAGGCCTAGCCTCTCCTTTGCAGCAACCGTCTTCCCAAGGGTAAAACCCATGGTAGAGGGCCCAACCCATCAAACCACCAGTCCGCTATGTCTGTGGTCATGTTAGCAACCATGGAGGTGGGGTAGGCGAATACCCCTGCATTCTCCACAGGCTCCTCAAGGGGGCACTACATCGTTTTTTTTTTCCTTGTTTGTCTTTTTTCTTTTTTTTTTTTTTTTTAACTTTCCCGTCTTTTTTCAAATCAACTGTATGAAAAAAAAGTTAAAAAGAAAACAAACATACAATAAAAGAACATTTCAAAGAGACCATAGCAAGGGAGTAAGAAAAAGACAACTAACCTAAGATAACTGCTTAACTTCCAACATGTTCCTACTTTACCCCAAGAAAGTTACATACTGTAGCAACATTTCAGTGAACTTGTTCCTACTACATCCATCAGAAATTAACAGACCATAGTCATTTCTGGGCATCCCCAGAACGTTAAATAGCTTATCTGTTCTTCTTGGATTATTGTTCCCCCTTCCTTAATTGCTCTCTACTGCTAGTTCCCCTACATTCTACATTATAAACCATTTGTTTTACATTTTTCAAAGTTCACATTAGTGGTAGCATATAATATTTCTCTTTTTGTGCCTGGCTTATTTCGCTCAGCATTATGTCTTCAAGGTTCATCCATGTTGTCATATGTTTCACCAGATCGTTCCTTCTTACTGCCGCGTAGTATTCCATCGTGTGTATATACCACATTTTATTTATCCACTCATCTGTTGATGGACATTTGGGTTGTTTCCATCTCTTGGCAATTGTGAATAATGCTGCTATGAACATTGGCGTGCAGATATCTGTTCGTGTCACTGCTTTCCGATCTTCCGGGTATATCCCGAGAAGTGCAATCGCTGGATCGAATGGTAGCTCTATATCTAGTTTTCTAAGGAACTGCCAGACTGACTTCCAGAGTGGCTGAACCATTATACAGTCCCACCAACAATGAATAAGAGTTCCAATTTCTCCACATCCCCTCCAGCATTTGTAGTTTCCTGTTTGTTTAATGGCAGCCATTCTAACCGGTGTTAGATGGTATCTCATTGTGGTCTTAATTTGCATCTCTCTAATAGCTAGTGAAGCTGAACATTTTTTCATGGTTTCTTGGCCATTTGTATTTCCTCTTCAGAGAACTGTCTTTTCATATCTTTTGCCCATTTTATAATTGGGCTGTCTGTACTATTGTCATTGAGTTGTAGGATTTCTTTATATATGCAAGATATCAGTCTTTTGTCAGATACATGGTTTCCAAAAATTTTTTCCCATTGAGTTGGCTGCCTCTTTACCTTTTTGAGAAATTCCTTTGAGGTGCAGAAACTTCTAAGCTTGAGGAGTTCCCATTTATCTATTTTCTCTTTTGTTGCTTGTGCTTTGGGTGTAAAGTCTAGGAAGTGGCCTCCTAATACAAGGTCTTGAAGATGTTTTCCTACATTATCTTCTAGGAGTTTAATGGTACTTTCTTTTATATTGAGATCTTTGGTCCATTTTGAGTTAATTTTTGTGTAGGGGGTGAGGTAGGGGTCCTCTTTCATTCTTTTGGATATGGATATCCAACTCTCCCAGCCCCATTTGTTGAAAAGACCATTATGGCTCAGTTCGGTGACTTTGGGGGCCTTATCAAAGATCACTCGGCCATAGATCTGAGGGTCTATCTCTGAATTCTCAATTCGATTCCATTGATCTATATGTCTATCTTTGTGCCAGTACCATGCTGTTTTGGCAACTGTGGCTTTATAATAAGCTTCAAAGTCAGGGAGTGTAAGTCCTCCCACTTCGTTTTTCTTTTTTAAAGTGTCTTTAGCAATTCGAGGCATCTTCCCTTTCCAAATAAATTTGATAACTAGCTTTTCCAAGTCTGCAAAGTAGGTTGTTGGAATTTTGATTGGGATTGCATTGAATCTGTAGATGAGTTTGGGTAGAATTGACATCTTAATGACATTTAGCCTTCCTATCCATGAACATGGAATATTTTTCCATCTTTTAAGGTCCCCTTCTATTTCTTTTAGTAGAGTTATGTAGTTTTCTTTGTATAGGTCTTTTACATCTTTGGTTAAGTTTATTCCTAGGTACTTGATTTTTTTAGTTGCTATTGAAAATGGTATCTTTTCTTGAGTGTCTCTTCAGTTTGTTCATTTCTAGCATATAGAAACATTACTGACTTATGTGCATTAATCTTGTATCCCGCTACTTGCTAAATTTGTTTATTAGCTCTAGTAGGTGTATCGTTGATTTCTCAGGGTTTTCTAGATATAAGATCATATCATCTGCAAACAATGACAGTTTTACTTCTTCTTTTCCAATTTGGATGCCTTTTATTTCTTTGTCTTGCCGGATTGCCCTGGCTAGCACTTCCAGCACAATGTTGAATAACAGTGGTGACAGCGGGCATCCTTGTCTTGTTCCTGATCTTAGAGGGAAGGCTTTCAGTCTCTCACCATTGAGTACTATGCTGGCTGTGGGTTTTTCATATATGCTCTTTATCATGTTGAGGAAGTTTCCTTCAATTCCTACCTTTTGAAGTGTTTTTATCAAAAACGGATGTTGGATTTTGTCAAATGCTTTTTCAGCATCTATTGAGATGATCAATTGATTTTTCCCTTTCAAGTTTTAATGTGTTGTAATACATTGATTGTTTTTCTTATGTTGAACCATCCTTGCATGCCTGGAATGAACCCCACTTGGTCATGGTGTATGATTTTTTTAATGTGTCTTTGGATTCGATTTGCAAGTATTTGTTGAGGATTTTTGCATCTATATTCATTAGGGAGATTGGCCGGTAGTTTTCCTTTTTTGTAACATCTTTGCCTGGTTTTGGTATTAGATTGATGTTAGCTTCATAAATGAGTTAGGTAGTGTTCCATTTTTTTCAATGTTTTGAAAGAGTTTGAGTAAGATTGGTGTCAGTTCTTTCTGGAAAGTTTGGTAGAATTCCCCTGTGAAGCCATCTGGCCCTGGGCATTTATTTGTGGGAAGATTTTTGATGACTGATTGGATCTCTTTGCTTGTGATGGGTTGGTTGAGGTCTTCTGTTTCTTCTCTGGTCAGTCTAGGTTGTTCATATGTTTCCAGGAAATTGTCCATTTCTTCTACATTATCCAGTTTGTTGCCATACAGTTGTTCATAATATCCTCTTATAATTTTTTTAATTTCTTCAGGATCTGCAGTTATGTCACCTTTTTCATTCATTATTTTGTTTATATGGGTCTTCTCTCTTTTTGATTTTGTCAGTCTAGCTAGGGGCTTGTCAATCTTGTTGATCTTCTCAAAGAACCAACTTTTGGTGATATTTATCCTTTCTATTGTTTTTTTGTTCTCTATGTCATTTATTTCTGCTTTAATCCTTGTTATTTCTTTTCTTGTACTTGGTTTAGGATTGGTTTGCTGTTCATTTTCTAGCTTCTTCAGTTGATCCATTAGTTCTTTGATTTTGGCTCTTTCTTCCTTTTTAATATATGCGTTTAGTGCTATAAATTTCCCCCTTAGCACTGCTTTTGCTGCATCCCATAGGTTTTGGTATGTTGTGTTCTCATTTTCATTCGTCTCTATATATTTAGCAATTTCTCTTGCTATTTCTTCTTTAACCCACTGATTGTTTAGGAGTGTGTTGTTTAACCTCCAGGTATTTGTGAATTTTCTAAGTCTCTGATGGTTATTGACTTCTAATTGTATTCCATTGTGGTCAGAGAATGTGCTTTGAATAATTTCAATCTTTTTAAATTTATTGAGGCTTGTTTTATGTCCCAGCATATGATCTATTCTGGAGAAAGTTCCGTGAGCACTAGAAAAGTATGTGTATCCTGTTGATTTGGGATGTAATGTCCTGTAGATGTCTGTTAAATCTAATTCATTTATCAGATTGTTTAGGTTTTCAATTTCCTTATTGGTCTTCTGTCTGGTTGATCTATCTATAGGAGAGAGTGATGTGTTGAAGTCTCCCACAATTATTGTGGAAACATCAATTGCTTCCTTTAGTTTTGCCAATGTTTCTCCTCATGTATTTTGTGGCACCTTGATTGGGTGCATAGACATTTACGATTGTTATTTCTTCTTGCTGAATTGCCCCTTTTATTAGTATGTAGTGGCCTTCTTTGTCTCTCAAAACATCCCTGCATTTGAAGTCTATTTTATCTGAGATTAATATTGCTACACCTGCTTTCTTTTGGCTGTAGCTTGCATGAAATATTTTTTTCCATCCTTTCACTTTCAATTTCTTTGTGTCCCTGTGTCTAAGATGAGTCTCTTGTATGCAACATATTGATGGTTCATTTTTTTTGATCCATTCTGCGAATCTATATCTTTTAATTGGGGAGTTTAATCCATTTACATTCAACGTTAAAACCGTGAAGGCATTTCTTGAATCGGCCATCTTATCCTTTGGATTATGTTTGCCATATTTTTCCCTCTCTCTATTAATATCCTTTATTGTACCCATACCGAATCTCTTTAGTACTGAACCTTTCTCCAAGTCTCTCTGTCCTGTCTTTGTTTCTCTGTCTGTAGGGCTCCCTTTAGTATCTCCAGTAGGGCAGGTCTCTTGTTAGCAAATTCTCTCAGCATTTCTTTGTCTGTGAAAAATTTAAGCTCTCCCTCAAATTTGAAGGAGAGCTTTGCTGGATAAAGTATTCTTGGCTGGAAATTCCTCTCACTCAGAATTTTAAATATATCGTGCCACTGCCTTCTCGCCTCCATGGTGGCTGCTGAGTAGTCACTACTTAGTCTTATGCTGTTTCCTTTGTATGTGGTGAATTGCTTTTCTCTTGCTGCTTTCAGAACTTGCTCCTTCTCTTATATGTTTGACAGTGTGATCAGTATATGTCTCGGAGTGGGTTTTTTTGGATTTATTCTATTTGGAGTTCGCTGATCATTTATGATTTGTGTATTTTTGTTGTTTAGAAGATTTGGGAAGTTTTCCCCAACAATTTCTTTGAATACTCTTCCTAGACCTTTACCCTTTTCTTCCCCTTCTGGGACACCAATGAGTCTTATATTCGGACGTTTCATATTATCTATCATATCCCTGAGGTCCATTTCGAGTTTTTCAATTTTTTTCCCCATTCTTTCTTTTATGTTTTCATTTTCCATTCTGTCATCTTCCAGGTCACTGATTCGTTGTTCAACTTCCTCTAGTCTTGTACTATGAGTGTCCAGAATCTTTTTAATTTGGTCAACAGTTTCTTTAATTTCCATAAGATCATCCATTTTTTTATTTAGTCTTGCAATGTCTTCTTTATGCTCTTCTAGGGTCTTCTTGATTTCCTTCATATCCCGTACTAGGGTCTCATTGTTCATCTTTAGTTCTTTGAGTAGCTGCTCTAGGTGTGTCTCTTCTGGTCTTTTGATTTGGGTGCTTGGGCTTGGGTTATCCATATCGTCTGGTTTTTTCATATGCTTTATAATTTTCTGTTGTTTTTGGCCTCGTGGCATTTGCTGACCTTGATAGGGTTCTTTTAGGGTTTGTAGACCAGTTGAAGTCCTTATCTCTAATTTATCAGATCTACAGCTTCGTGGAGTACACTTTCTCTAACTAACCAGCAGGTGGCGTCCACGAGCCACCTGTTCTCCACAAGCCAGATCTCCCCTGCTTAGCCTTTTTGGTGAGTGGGGGAGTGAGTCTTGTGGGGCCCAATTGGTGTCCCAAGCTTGCGTGTGTAGTTGGTGTTGCCTGCCCTGTATGTGGGGCGTGTTTCTGGGCAGTCGGGGAGGGGGGGTGGCCCTAACAATCAAATCTCCCTGATGATCCTAGAGTTTTAAAGCTACTGCAATAGTCTAATCCTTCAGTTCAGTCCTGCCACAGTTTGTCTCTGCCACTGACCCACAAGTCTTTGGTATTGGCGTATGGCTCCTGAGACTTGCAAGTGGGCCCCTCTTCCAGGCTGTGCACCCCGGGTCCTCTGTTGAGGGATGACTGTGCTATGTCACAGGTGAGTGCCGTCCCCCCAGGGCAGTTCTGGGCTGCTGGGCTGTGTTGGGAGGCTCCCAGTCTGCTCAAATGATGGCTGAATGGGGCTCTGTTAATTCACACTGCTCCCCCTTCCCAGCTCTGGGACATTCAGCTGAGGTTGCAGGGAAGGTTAATGTCCACGCCCAGTTTTGTGGTGTGTGCCTGTTATTTGAAGCACTTCCGTCACACTGGGTTGTCTGGGGCAGCTCTGGGCTATGGGGCTGGCGATGGGCAGGAGTGTTTCCTGTCCACCAGGATGGTGGCTGTGAGCGGACACCCCCCTTTTCTTGGGAAGTTGTGTTGTTTAGTGAATTTTCTCAGCCACTGGATTATTGCCTTTTGTCTCAGAGCTCTCTTAGTTCTGCTCTTGACTTGACGTGCCCAAATTTCAATTCTTTGAAGCTTTCTGTATTGAGCTTCTTAGAGTAATTGTTTTAGAAAAAGCAAAAAGGATTTAAAAAAAATAAAATAAAATAAAAAAAAAACGGCCCTCCTCAGAGATCTAATGGGTTATTGAAATGCTAATAGACAAAGCAACCAGAGCCATTAAGGAAAAGTGCCCAGGGCAGAGAGATCAGCCTTGCTTCGGGATTTGCATATGCGCCTCAAGGCCTGATCTCCGCCCTTCCCCTTTCTGTGTTCACCAGAACTCCAAAAATCCTCTGCTTTTATTTTGGAGTTTTTCGTGTTGTTTTTTTTCTATGCCTGTCTCCTCTCTGCTGGGCTGGCTGCTCTCAGAGTCTCTGGTGTCTGGCCTCAGTCTATCTATGGTTGGAGTTTGAATCAGTAGAATGAGTTTCCGGTAAGAGCAGCCACTGCAATTCTCCCTTCTCCTTCCTGGAGCTGACAGCCCCTCCTCCCCCGGGACTGAGCCTGGCAGGGAGGGGCGCGGGTCCCCTGGCCGCAAAAACTTACAGATTTCGCTGATCTCAGCAGTTCCACGTTTTCATGAGTGTTGTATGAAGTATGCCCAAAGACAGATTGCTCTGTGGTGTCCAGTCCACGCAGTTCCTGGCTTTTTACCTACTTTCCTGGAGGAGTAACTAAAACATACAGCTCACCAGTCTGCCATCTTGCCCCGCCTCCCCTTTCACTTTTAAAAGATAATTTTCTGGATATAAAATTCTTGCTTAACAGATTTTTTTTCTTTAAGAACTTTAAATATGCCATCCCACTGTCCTCAGGCCTCCATGGTTTCTGATGAGAAATTCGCTCTTAATATTATGGGAGATCCCTTGTATGTGACAAGTTACTTCCTTTTTGCTGTTTTCAAAATCCTCTTTTTGTCCTTGGATTTTGAAAATCTCACTCTAATGTGTATTGGTGTAGATCTCCTACAGTCTAGACTGCTTGGAGTTTGCTGAGCTTCCTAGATGTGTATATATGTCATGTCTTTCATCAGATTTTGGAAGTTTTAAGCCATTATTTCTTCAAATACTTTTTCTGCCCCCTTCTCTCTCTCCTGTCCTTCTGGTACTCCACTGATGCATAGGTTATCCATAAGTCCCTCAGTCTCTGTTCATTTTTCTTCATTTTTTTTTTCCTTCTGCTCCTCACACCAGATAATTTCAGTTGTCTTCAAGTTTGCTGATACTTTCTTCTATCTGTTTAAATCTGCAGTTGAATCCGTCTAACCAGTTTTCCATTTCAATGACTGTACTTTGCATCTCCAAAATTTGTTTGGTTCCTATTTATAATTTCAATCTCTTTATTTTGTTCAGCCAACTTTTTCCTAAGTTCCTTTAGTTCTTTTTATACAGATTCCTTTACCTCATTGAACATATTTAATGCAGTTGACTTAGAGTCTTTGACTAATAGTTCCAATGTATGAGCTTTCTCAGGGATGGTTTTTGGCGTATTCTTTTTTTCCCCTATTAATGGACCATACTTCCTTGTTTCTTTGCATGTTTTGTAATTTTTTATTGAGAATTGGACAATGTTGAATTTACAATGTAGTTAAAACTGTTTTGGTTTGCTAAACTGCTCAAAGTAGCTACCATGAAATGCACTGGCTTTAAAAGTGGAAATTTATTACCTTACAAGCCTACAGTTTTGAAGCCATAAAAATGTGCAGATCTAGGCACTATCGAGACAATGGTTTCTTCCTGAAGACTGGCTGCCGGCAATCCTGGACTCCTCTTTCACATGGCAAGGCACAGAGCAGCGTTTGCTGGCCTACCCCTTCTTTTCATGTTTTGTTGCTTTCAGGTTCCTGCTTCCTTGGCTTTCTCTTTCTTTGTCTGAATGTCATTCTCTTAAAACAGACCCCAGTAGGAGATTAAGACCCACTCTGGGCCATGACTTACTTGAAATAACCTCATGAAAACCTACTTACACTTCCAGGAATGGATTAGCTTTAAGAACATGATTTTCCAGGGTACATACAATTTCAAACCACCATAATAACTCTAAAGATTTAGTTCTCCCACCCCTCTGGGATTACTAGGGTTTTTGTTTGTTTGTTCATGTGGGTTTTTGTTGTTGCTGCTGTTATTGTTGTTGAGGGCTGGAGCCATCAATTTGTGAGTTTTCCAAACTCTTTTTACTCCCAAGTGGGAAACGGAAAGAGAAAATAAAAAAGATAATGCCTCTTAAACTCTCCCCTGACACTTTTGCCTAAGAGGGGTTACAACAATGGCTATCCTCAGAGCTGGCCCGCCAGCAAGCTGAGTACCTGATCAAAAGCAGTGATCAGCAATCAGACCTCACACTCCCATATTTCAGAGGCATAGGTCTTTACAACCCACCCTGGCACCAGCAAGCTGCACCAGGAGCTGTGGCTTCAGTTTCCATTGCTGCCTGTCACGTGGCTGGGGGATAGGGGGTAATAGCTGCTACTCTGAGAGTGAAATTGACCAATATTTACTGCAATTTACCAACCTCTTCATCCAGTTCTTCCCTGAGTGTTGTACAGTGTTCCACTAGACTCCAGAGTTTCAAAATAGTTGATTCAGACAGTTCCTCCCTGTTCAATAGCTGTTTTGGTGGAAGGACTAATTCCTGGAGGTTTCTACTCCACCATCTTTCCCTGACGTATATTTTAATAGGATCATTCTGGCTGCCCTGGGGGGCAAGGAAGAAGCAAAGGGACCAGTTAGGAGTCAATTGCAATACTACAAGTGTATCAGTCAGCATTCTTTCAGTGAAGAAAAGCCACTAGGAATGATATAGAGTAAGGGAATTATTGTAGGAATTTGCCTTTATGTAATGATGAGTGCAAGTTTAACGGTTTCTGTATAGCTGTTGTTTATGCATCTGGTATTGGGCTGGAATTCAGCAGAGCAGGCATCTCAGAAGGAAAGATGGGCATGAAGTGTGAGTGTGTGTGTGTGTGTGGGGGGGGGGCAAAGACAAATGGGAACCCAAAAAGATGAACTAGAACTTGTGAGGACAAACTGGATCCTCTGTCAGTCTCTCACTAGCTCTATTATGGGTTGAATTTTGTCTCCCAAAAAAGATATGTTAAAGCCCTAAACTCTGGTACTTGTGAATGTAGCCTTATTTGGCATAGGCCCTTTGCAGATATAAGCAAGTTTAGATGAGGTCATACTGGATAGGGTGGGCTCTAAATCCAATATAACTAGTGTCCTCAAAAGAAGAGAAGAGGACTCCAGCGACACAGGCACGACAGGGAGAAGGAGCTTTGTGAAGATGGAGGCAGGGACTGGCATTAAGCTGCCACCAGCCAAGGAACACCTGGGGACACCAGAAGCTGGAAGAGGCAAGGAAGGATTCTTCTCTAGGGACTTTGTGGGGAGACTGGCCCTGCCAGCACCTTGATTTTGGACTTCTGGCCTTCTGAACTGTGAAAGATGAAATTTTTGTTGCTTCAAGCCACCCGATTTGTGGTACTTTACGATAGCCTTAGGAATCTAAGACAACTTCTCAGCCTCCAACTTTGATGATATGGATGACCAGCAGGAGAAGCCGATGTCTTTCATCAACCTGCAGAAGTTGAAGAAGTTGAAGGTAGGCTCTGCTGCTGCCTCACACCAGAAAGGGGAGCTAGCAGATCAGTGAAAACATGCATAAGCTGCAGGAGCAGCTGGCCCTACATTGGCCTTTGAAGTATAAGCATGGGTACAGCTTCATGTTCATCTTCCAAATCCCACCCAAATCTCCTCCTGTGGCCAATCCTTACCCAGAACCATCCAGGAAAAGGAATTCTGGGAAATACAGTTCCCACTTACTTAAATTGATACCATACAAAGCCACCATAAAAGGTGAGAAATTAAAATGGCTTGGAGAAGGGTATTAGGGGCATGAGAAATGTGTGAATCCTGGAGGTAAGTTGGACATCCTTCCCTGGATCTATTTGGTTCCTGAGCTTGGATGGTGAGTTCTGAGGTGAGGGTAGTCATGCCACCTTGAATCTGGTTAGGGAGAAGAAAGCAGGCCTACTACTCATATTTGCAGGGCCTGGGACCAAAATGGAGGCCCAATGTCCAAATGTTCAAACCTATAAATCAAGATGACAAACTATTAAATAAAATATATACTATCCTCACACCTAAACAAACATACCTTCATAATGACAAAATGAAAACTATGTGTAGGTCTATAATTTTTACATGATTGAAAGTCTATCAGATAGACCAAATTTAATTATCATAGTGTATGTCTGGGTGTCCTTTCAATGGGCTGGAATATTTGGATGAGAAATAAAGAAAATATTTATGTAATTAATAAATTATTATATATTCACTCTCTAAAATAGAGCAGAAAAAAGAGCAGCCCCTGACCTTAGGAGGCTGGCTTGGCACACACAACTAGGCCAGAGCAATGACATAAGCAATCTCACCAAGTACCAATCTCAGACAAGGGTACTGAGACCATGATAAAATGCGACAAAACAAGGCCACTTCATAATTTTGCCTAAGCACAGAGAGCAGCAAGATCCCTCCTTTCCCCTATAGATAAGATTTATTGAGTTTCCCAGTCACAGAATTGCTCCTGATTTCTGACATCCAATCTAGAGCAATCTCTCGTTTTCTTAGACTTTCCGCCAAATCACTCAACCCAAGCTCAACTCCTTTAACTGGTTCTTTCTAATACTCCTTAGTGAGATATCCCATGATCCCCAGTGGTGTGTATTCTCCTTCACTACAATGAACAATAAATCCAACTTGTTTAAGTACAGCTGTGTTCCTGGTGGTTTTTGGCTGAAGGGCATTGACACCTATAATTTTTTTTTTTTTTAACTTCATTTCAGCAAAATCATTAATGTGTTGTTATAATCAAAATTTTCACCTAATTTGTGTTCTCTTGACAGCTAATGATCTAAAGTAGGGATTAGCAAATTATAGCCTCTGGGCCAAACGAGGCCTGTTATGTGCTTTTGTATATGAAGTTTTATTGGAAAATGGCCACACTCACTCATGTATGGCCTATGGCTGCTTTCATGCTACAATGGCAGAGTTGGATAGTTATGACAGACATGATGGCACAAAAAGCCTAAAATACTGTCTGGCCCTTTACAGAAAAAGTTTACCAAGCTCTGATATAAGGAATTAAAACTAAAATGTAATTCTTTTTCAAAGCTCATGTAGTAGTTTGAAGCTGTTATGTACCCCAGAAAATCATATATTAAATTTAATCTACTCCTGTGGGTGTAGAAAACTATTGTAGGTGGGACTTTTTGATTAGGTTGTTTCAGTTGAGGCCTGCCCCAGGGTGGGTCTTAATCCTTTTACTGAAGTCCTTTATAAGAGGATAAAAAACATACAGAAACTAAGAGATGAAATTCAGAGAAATAGCTAGAGAATTTTAGAGAGAAAGTGATAGACCAAGAAGCCAGAAGCTGAAGCAATGAAAGCTGGGAGAGAAGGACCAGCAGACGTCACCATGTGCCTTGCTCTCTGACAGAGGATCCCCAGCTTGGGATACCTGGTCTTCGGAAAAGGTATCGTCCTGTTGAGGCCTCAGTTGGGACATTTTCATGGCCTTAGAACTGTAAATTTGTAAGCTAATAAATCCGCATTGTAAAAGCCAACCCACTTCTGTATGTTGCATTCGAGCAGCTTTACCAGGCCAAAACAGTACACAAAATTTGAATTTATTTTCATAAAAAAATTAAATAAAAATAAACATGAAAATAAGAAATTAAAACATTTTCATATATTTTTAAAACTTCAAAACATTTGCTCCAAAATATTCGAAATGATCTATTAAAAATTAAAAAGCAAGATATACATATTAGTTAATACCAAACTTTAAATCAAAATTATTTAAAGGTGACATATTTTGTGCTTAGAAATTTAACCAAATCTTACTAATTTTTAAAAACATAACTGTCATTCTAGCATTCAATATTCATCTAATTGTCAGTATAAAGAATTGGTACCATATGTTAACACGTTACATCTAGATCTATACACGGATTAAGTAGTAATAAGACTTGTTCAATTGTGAAACATTCCTCAGCTGCCGTGTGCAACTATTGTGAATACCTAGGTAATTTGTTCATACCTCTAGTTTGGAAAACTAATTGAAACTGGAAGAGAAGCAAGAAAATGGACACTGGGCACTATTGGGAAATGATACTTTGTTAGGCAAGAATTTACTGCATTCGTGCCATCAGAGAGAAAGGATTTGGCAAGTCTTTTCTCTTACCCTCAGTCTTCCCCAGACTCTGAAGTAATGCCTGCCTGTGATGCTGACAGTGACACAAAGTGTAAACCTTTACAATAATCAACATCGTTGCCTTTTGTTTCGAGGATGTAGGGCAAGAGATGTCAGATGCATTCCCTGGGGCCTGAATGGTTCTAGTCCTAGAGAGGATGTTTATAAGTATGGGTTGTGTTGTGATCGCACTGAGCTTCAGATCCCAAGGGACAGAGGCACTCAAGTGTTCTTTTATTTTGTTTCTGTTTGTGATATGCAAGGTCCTCTAAATCATAGGGCCCAGGTTGAAGCATAGTGTTGCTAGTAAGAGCTCAGCTACTGCATGGTATTTAAAATTTTATCCGTATCTTTTATGTTGTTTGAGTTTGGGTAGCAGAAATTCAACTAGTGAAGGATATCTGGTATTTTGATAATGGTGCTGATAGCATTTACTGATAGACCAGATATGGGATATGAGAGAAAGAGGAGTTAAGAATAACACCAAAATTTTTGGCCCAAACACTTGGATAAACAGAACTGTCAATTGAATGAAGGAAGACTGCAGGAAGAACTAGACATTTTTTTGACATATCGAATTTGAGATGGCTAATTAGATACCCAAGTGGAGATTTCAATTTCAGGGAGAGGCCAGCCCAAAGATACAAATTTCAAAGTTATCAGTGGTAGAAAAGCCAAGGATTGGATGAGATCACCCTGGATGAGTGATGAGAGAGACGATAAGAGATACAAGGACCCCACAGGAACTAATCACAACTGCAGACAGTGGAAAGTCCCTAGGGAATGGTGGAGTAACTCGCTGGAATCAACCTGGGTGCCCAAATAACAGTTTGGAGAACAGCCATCAGCTGACCTGGAATGTTAGCCTTTACATCATTATATAAGACAAAAAGAAACTATTTTGTTCAAGCCACTGAACAAATTGTTCAATCTCTCTGATACAGTGGTCTACCCTTAACCTAAAGGACAAACCTCATGCAGGTCTCCACATCCAACTTAGTCCAGGAGGAGAAGAGAAGGAATGGTTAAAGGGTGTAACTCATCATGCTTGAGGGTGGCAGAAGGAACAGTGGAGCATTTTCTCCAATGACCTTGAGCAGAGTAGGTATGGGACATGGGGTCCGGATGAACAGAACCCAGCAGTAAGCCACATGGACTTGACACCAGGTGGGAATGAGGATGTTAGTATGGACAGATGACAATCAAAGACTAGGCACTCCTGCCCCAAAGTCTAGGTACTGCACATCCTGCTTCATTCTACTTGTGTTAGTGGCCCCAAAACCTCTCTGCTCTGGCATCTACTCTTTGACTAGATCTTTAACTGCTGGGTGGAGTCAGGAAGAGGCATTTCTCTCTTCTCTCTCTAGGCTTTTGAGGTAATATTATCCAGTCTCAGGATGCTATATATCACATATATGCTGATAATCTTTTCAAAACTCTATTTCCACCTCAGACTTCTCCTCTAAGAGGTATTTAGAAATATACAGAGTACAGCCCACTTCCTACAGGATGACTCCCCCTGGATATCCCACAGGAATCTAGAACTTAACACATCAAAAACAAAACCCCTGATTCTGCCTCTGAAATCTGTCCTTCTAGTCTTCCCTTTCATGGGAAATGATACCACCATCTACACAGCTGGGCACATTGACTATAATTTCTTCCTTTTCCTTACCTCCCAAATCCAATCTATCCTTAAGTCCTGTTGATTCTGTCTCAGAAATATATCTTGAGTCTGTCCACTTCTCTCCATTGCAACCCTGTAAGTCCAAGCTACCATTACTTTTAGCCTAGATAATTGCTCTAGCCTCCTCATCAGTCTCTCTGCTTTCACTCTGGCCCCCTGCAGTCTATTCTCATAGCAACCAGACAAATCTTTTAAAAATATAAATCCAATCATGTTACTTGCTTGCTTAAAAACTGCCAATGGTTTCTTTCCCATTGTACTTTGAAAAGAATCTATATTCTTATCAGAGTCTCCAGGCTCCACATATCTGACCCCTGCCTGCCCCTGCCTACCTCTCTACTCGTTCTCTTGCCTATACTGAATAGGCCAAGCTCTATTCCACCTCAAGGTCTTCACCTTTCCCTCAGCTCAGAACATTCTTGGCTAAGTCACATGGTTAAGTCCTTCTCAACCTTAAGGTCTTGGCACCTCCTCAGAGAGCCTTTCCCTGACCTTCTCTACCTAGGTGATTTTCCCTGCTTTTTCCCCTATTCCAGCATGTTCTCTACCCCTACAGCATATTTTTCCATAGTCCTTGCTTGGGGCTGCCTTTGTCACTAGTCTGTTGGCTTCAAAGGGCAGGAATCATGTCTATTTTACACACCAGTGTATCCCCAGCATCTAAACCAGATCCTGGCACACAGTAAAGAGTCAATAAAGATTTGTAGAATAAATGGATCAATTAGCCCTGCACTAGGTAGAAGGGATACAGAGATGACCCAGACACCATCCTTCCCTTCCAAAATGCCATGGTCTGACAGATGAAAAACAAGTACATACTGATAAGTAATACAGAGGAGATCAGAAATGGATGTGGTAGGAACACAGAGTAGTAGCCCATGCTTCAGGGTGGGGTATGTGTGTCAGTACAAGGGAGACTGTTTACATGACCCAGGGTACCAGCATGCCCCTGGGAGAAATGTAGTCTATTTTTCTAATAACTTACATTTATCCAGTGTACCAGGTTCCATATACTGTTTTTTATTCTCACAGCGACTCAGTTGTACAATTGAGGAAAGTGAGGCTCTGAGAAGTTCAGTGATAGGTCCAAGCTAGTAGACATGGAGCAGTGATTTGAATCTTTGCTTTCTGACCCGAGCCTAAACCGGTGATGAATACACACCTTTGGAGGAACCCATAAGGAGACAGCTGAATTGAGTTTCAAAGAGATTACATTTTGTTGGGGCAGGGAGCAAGCACCCATAATTCGCCCTCAATTGTATAAAGTGCACATTGAAGTAAAACCGCAATTAGTACCGTATAGGAGGTTGGCAGAGCCAAAATAATCTAAGCCTAAGAGCAGCTACAGGACAGGGAGTTAGAAAGGTCAGCACTGCAGAAAGCCTCAAGAACTAGAAGGCTTTAATTCCCTGGGCAGCCCCTGTCTGCGGCTAGCTGGGGGAGGAGGGGGGAAGAGACGCAGAGGAGCCAAGGGTGTGGCTCGCCTCCCAGAGGCCGGGCTCTGTCGGGAAACCCCAGGTGGTTGTTCAGCGAGGGAAGCTGGGAGTGCAACCGGAGAAAACAGAGTAGAGCACAGACCTCAGGCCAATTCCATTTCACCTCGAGGGGGCCTCCAGGGCACGGGGACTCTAAAGGGTGGGGGCCTAGCGTTAGTATTTGTCCTCTTTCTCCTGGGGGTATGCCATCTCTCTAGTATCTCTTCTGCACTGGACGGTGGTGGTGGTGGTGGTAGTGGTGGTGCTTTCTTTGCAGGTCCTCGACCCCAGAGTTCCCCCTCTTTAGGGGGGGATCTATGATAGAGGGCACTCCTTGAAGTAGCCCCTCATGGTTTCCTCTTCTCAGGAGGGAAGGATGGGCGGGCCCCTACTGTTCCGATGATGGAGGGGTTCCCTCAGAAGCCCCCCACTCTCTTCAGGCTCGGGGTACTGGCAGAGGACTAGTTCGACAACGCTCCGCACTTTGGTCCAATTGCGTCCCTCCCAAGGGCACCTCCATGGAAACCAAAACATCACAACTCCACTGAGGTATCGCGAGAGCTTGGGCTGAGGAGGCGGAGCAAGGGCAGAGCGAAGTGGGAGGAGCCTGGACTCTTCCGCGCTCCTCGTCTCCCTCCAGGCGGCGTCTGCGCGTGACTGTGCTTTACATAATCGCGACCGCGCGCGTCACAAGTGGCGTACTCCAGTCCAGACCGAACCAGCATCGTCAAAATCTCCGTGTTCCGCCCCTTTTGCTTGATCGGCGTCCAAATGAACCAGTGAACGGGCGTTCAGCGCCGACACGCCCGTTCCCCACCCCCCCCGGCTTTAGTCCGTACCCTGCCGCTGCTGTTGCCCTGCGGCCGCCGCCGGGTTTTGCCTCAGACTGTCAGATAAAGCGGCGGGCCGGGCTGGCCGGGCTGGCCGGCCGGTGAGCACGGCCCGGGCCGGACATGGCGGCTCTCTATGCCTGTACCAAGTGCCACCAGCGCTTCCCCTTCGAGGCGCTGTCTCAGGGGCAGCAGCTGTGCAAGGTGCGCGGGCTGGGCGGCGGCCGGGAACTGAGGGACGCAAGAGGCGCGGCCCGGAGTCCCGATCGGCGGCGACGCCGGCGGGGTCCTCCGGGCAGGGTGTGGCAGGCCCGCCTAGCCGAGGAGCCGCTCCAGCCCTCCTGAGGGCCGGCGGGGCACGTGGGAGAGCCCCGGGCCGGGTTCAGGCCCTTGCGGCCGGCGTGTCCGGGTGCTTAGCAACCGCGGGAGATTGTTCAACGACCCTGTGAGGTCTGGTGAGGGGACAGTGGATTCCCAACCTGTCCTTGATCAGCCTTGTTGGGGGTCCCTTTGGGCTTCTTTACTCCCCTCGTTGCAGACTTGAGGGGCTCCCACTTGCCCCGCCTGGAACCGAACTCCAGAGTTGGGTGCTGCCTGGGAAGAGCGTCTCGAACTCGGGCGCCTCCCGGCCACTTGGCAGCCAGTCGCAGTAGGAGGTGTAAAGACTTGTATAAAGAAGCCCACAATCAAAAAGCCGGGAAGCAAAAGGATGATTTTTCAGCATCCAGTTGGTGGTCTTCCGTCCTTGCTGAGCATTTTTTACTTCCGAAAGTCCAAGTTCTCTTTTTCCATTTGTCCTGTTTAAGTGAACAGAGGTGCTGTGAGGCGACAGCTGAAAATCACCAAACGGGCTGGCGAGTGATGTTGCCCAGAGTTTGTCCCCTTTATTTGCATGATTCTTAATTATATGTCACTAGTTCCTCAAATGGCCACGATCTTCTTTCCTTTTGCCACTATTTGTTTACTTGGTATGAGAGAGCTCAAGTACCAGAGTGTCTTTTTTGGCACTCAAATATATTTGATTTTAACTAAGTTTTATATACTAAATGATGCTTTTAATACAGTACTTTCATTTCACAAGAGAACCTGCTCGAAATCACACAGTGGCTGAACAGGGACTAGAATCCAGGGCTTCTGATTCCCAGGCTGGGGCTTATTCATACATATAGTTGTTTTTATATTTTATGACTAGTTCCACACATAAATTCTCACTCCCACATCAACACTGCATGGTAGGTAGGGCAGCAGTGCTAATATTACAGAAGAGAAAAGTTTGGCCCAGAAAGTTTTAAGTGACTCACTCACTCACAGTGACTATGGTAGGACTAGTAACCAGGCTGTTTCCTTTTGTGACCATCTTCCAAAATTATATCCTCATTTTATTTCAGGAATGTCGGATTGCACATCCTGTTGTGAAGTGCACCTACTGCAGGACTGAGTACCAGCAGGAGAGGTACAGTTTTTGTTGACCATAAGAGATGTTAACAGGCTTTTTCCTCTTAAAATCTGTAATTAATTACATTATAATATGCAAATCTATAATCAGTTACATTGTAATATACAGATCTGTAATCAGTGGCATTGTAATACAGTTTCTGCAATTTCCTATTTGCTGTACATTGAAAGGTATATGAAACACATTGCTCCCTAGTTATTCTAGTTATTAAAATTTGCTTAGATGTTTAAAGTTACTTATTTTTCAGATTATTATGGTTATAACCTTTTGACAGTAAGAAACCAATCACACTATAGCAAAACATGAGCCTCAAGTTCTAGTATATTTATATACAAAGCTTGAAGAATTTATGAGCCATTGGAAATGTGACAATCCCGATAAAGGGTTTGTTAGTTCTAGTTACATTTGAAATTCACTTGCCTTTACACTTCCCTTAGGAGAACCTCATTTTAAAAAGTGTGAAAAATACTTAAGTGGGAGCAAACACATATCTTTGGGGGCCTTTTCAAAGGTAGCAAAGTGGTTTATTGGTATAGCACGGTCATCTTTTTTGGAACTTCAGTTGTAGGTGAACCTGCCTGGAGCATGATGGGGTCTATTTGTTAGCTTACACATAAACCTAGAAGTCTCATTTTAATCAGCTTCATTTTGATTCTAGAAATATTTTTCCCCAACATTTTATTATGGATATTTTCCAATAAATAAAAAAAAAAAGATTGAAAGAATTGGACAGTGAACACCCATATACACACTACTTACATTCTCTAATTTACATTTTACTGTGTTTGCTTTATCTATATCTGCCATCTCTCTTTCCATCCATGCATCAATCCATCTTGTTTTTGAGGCATTTTAAAGTTGCAAACAGTAGTACACTTTACTCCTAATCATTTCAGCATGCATATCATTAGCTAGAGTTTCATATTTGTTTATAGTTCTTTATTTTTTTAGTGGTAAAATTTGCATACAGTAAAATGCTCAATTCTTAAGTACATCCCTTGATGAGCTTTGACAAACAGTATGCACCTATATAACCCTCAAATCCTATCAAGATGTAGAACATTACCTTTACTTACTCCAGACAGCGGATCCCTACCTGCCTTGTTTTCCTAAAGCAACCACTGTTCTCATTTTCCTTTCCATCAAAACTAATAGATTAGTTTTGCCTGTTCTAGAACTTCATATAAATGGAATCATACAGAACATACTCTAGAAGCTTTAAATATAGCTTTAGCTTTAAATATAGATCTACAATCCATCTTTAATTAATTATTATTTTTTGCTTTCCTTCCCTTTGCCTTTCCACCATTTCTCACAATTAGATTTTTTTTGTGTGTGTTTAAATATATATAATGAAATTTGCCATTTTAGTCATTTTAAAATTTTTATACATTGCCATTAATTACATTCAAAGTGTTATGCGACCATCATCACTACCTATGTCTAAACTTTTTGTCACCTCAAACAGAAACTCTGTACCCATTCCCATTCCCCCCAGCCTCTGGTAACCTTTATTCTTCTTTGTGTACCTATGAATTTGCCTAATTTAGATATGTCATGTAAGTGGAAGCATAAAATATATGTCCTTTTGTGTCTGGCTTGTTTCACTTAATGTCTTCAAGGTTCTTCCATGTTGTCACGTGTCAGAACTTTATTCCTTTTTAAACCTAAATAACATTCCGTTGAATGTTTATACCACATTTTGTTTATCCATTCATCTGTTGATGGACACTTGGATTGTTTCTACTTTTTGGCTTTTGTGAACATCTTGAATTAATTTTTGTGTGTGGGATGACATATGAACTTTGACCCTTACCTCACACCATTCTCCAAAATTAATTTGAGATAGATCATAGAGATACTTTCTCTTTGTGTTTTCTAAGATGTCAGGGACGTTTGTGTATATATATGTAGAAATATACTATACTTCTGCAGTAATAAATCTGGGTATAAACCAAAATGCTGTTCAACATCACAGAATCACTGATACTAATCTTTCCAGAGTGCAGGTTCTCTTTCAGTGTACTTTGCTTCTTGTATTGCCTTTTAAAAATGGTGGGAATTGCCCTGGAATATATTTTGCTTGAGTATCTCATTTTAATGTAAATGTTTCCTACTCTGAGGCTTTTTTCTTTTTGTCTTTTTAATTTTATAGTCACCTTCACAGGGATTATATCGGAAAATCATACAAAGAAGAGAATAGTCTGGATTTTTAAAAAATCATTTATGTGATTTTTAGTCCAGAGTATTGTTTAAACTGTTCTTGTACATCAAGCGTGTCATTTGTACTTCCCTGTGTAAAGGGTTAGACTTTATTTGAAGATGATTTTTGAAGAGGGCAACTTTTTTCGTTCAGACATTTCTGATAATTTTAGTTAGTGAGACATAGAAATGTCATAAACAGAAAATAACTCTCCATGTTATTCAAAGCCCTATTTAAAAGCTCTGTTTTACCTGAGATAATAAAATTAATACCAACATATGCTTTGGAAATGAGAGAGTTGTTACTACATACTTGAACTTCAGTTAACGAAGTGGCCGGACTATATTGCCTCTTAGTGCATGCATAAATTCCTTGGGCTTAAGAAGGTGTTGGTTTTTGGATGTTTTTAGTGAAACAACTTTTTTTCCTCACAAAAACCTTGTCTCTTTCTTCCTTAACAGTAAAACCAATACAATATGCAAGAAATGTGCTCAGAATGTGCAGTTGTATGGAACAGTAAGTAGGGTTTTTCTCTACCTAATAGTGAGTGCTTGAATCTCTTGGAACCTTATATTCTGTGGGCTGTTAAGGTAATTACAGTATTTTTATTAGAAGAACTAGTTATGTTTTAATGCTTTCTCAGAAAAATGTATCCCGCGTTTCACCTTAGCTAATACTTACTGTTAAGGAGCTGTATTTATCATCACACTGCTAGGATTTTGATTATAATTTTCCTTGAGAGGCTTCAGTGACCAGAAAGAGGAGGGGGAAGAGGAAGTAATCCTGTGACTTGATATCCTTGTTTGGTAACAGCTGACTATTCGTTTCGATGAATGATTTTTTTTTCCTGTTAGTGTTAAGGCTCAGGATATTATTGTGTCCTTCAGGCATTCTCTCAATATGTTTGTACACTGATAATGACAAAGTGGCCTTTTCAGAAATTAGGAAGCATTTGCTGATTTCTCCAAAGGGCTGTTTCTGTTGAATTTCTTACAGAAGTCCCAGGGTACACACAAATGGGTTTTCATTATTTGTTTGTTTGTTTATTTTTAAATCAATAGTCCTCTGCAAAAAAACACTTTACATAGTTTAGGAATGGGCTTCATTTGATTAATATAAAAGCAATTTATGAAGTTAGGAATACATACCATGAACTGATAGGCTATTTAATAGGAATCGTTTAAAAAGTGCACTGGTATTTTATAATATACTTACTTGACCCTTTTTTCTTTTCTCTTTAAGCCCAAACCTTGTCAATATTGCAACATTATTGCAGCATTTATTGGCAATAAATGCCAGCGTTGTACAAATTCAGAGAAGAAGTATGGACCACCATATTCTTGTGAACAGTGCAAGCAGCAGTGTGCGTTTGATAGGAAAGATGACAGAAAGAAGGTAAAAACCCTGTGATTTCTCAGTTTTTTTTTTCAGAGAAATTAAGGTGGACCAGTTGTGTTAGAAATACACATGACCAAGAAAGATTTCATAATTACTGCCCTTGTTCTGTTACCAACCTTGAAGAAACATATTCACCTTTTCTTTTCTTCATTTATTAAATGTAGACCATTATATTCTAACATTTAGTATTTCACGAGAACCTGAATTACAGTGATCAATATCTTGTACAAATGAAGTGGTGACTGAATTCATATTGGTAAAATTCTCTGGAACTCTGTAAAGGAGAGATTGTGACTTAAGCAAGGTGTTATTATAGCAATACCAGTTTTATACCTGGCACTTTAAGTATCTCTTTCTGTTGAAGTTAAAGATCACAAGACATAGAGGGAAACTTGCTGAGAGGTGGTGCTTTGGTGGACTCAAAATGGTTTAGAGTTTGGTCTTGTCACTCTCCTGCTTCAAACTCCAGTGCCTTCCAGTTGTGCTGAGAATAAAACCCAGAGTTCTTCCATGGGCTGCATGGACCATGCCTGCCTCTCAGTCCCATCTTCCATTGTGCTTCCTGTCCCTCACCTTGGCCTTCTTTCAGTTCTTCAGACTTGCCAGTCTCATCCCTGCCTTTCCTTTTGCCTGATACACCCTTTTCCAGAGTTTCATGATTGGCTCCTCATGTGAGATCTCACACAGCTCAGATGCCATGTCCTCATAGAGATCTAGTTTTACTAACCCCCTAAGTGTACTTATCTTATTTGTTTACATGTTTGTCTACTCCCACTAGAATGTGAGCTCTTTGTCCATCTTGTTCTCTGCTGCCAGCAGCCTGTCACCATAGAAGGTGCTCAGTAAATATTTGTTGGATGAACTTACACGGTTCAGAAACTCTTGTCAGTGGCCAGAGGTGCTTAGGCTCTCAAGGGCTTACTCTTGTTAACCAAATTCATTAATTTTGAACAGGAGGATACAACTTTCTAGTGACCAGAATACTCCTGCCTGCCAACTAGGGCACCTCTTCCCTAAATCAAGATATTGGAGAAGCTGTATTAGTAATCAGGAGGTGGCATATAATAGTAGTTGGAGCACAAGCTTTGCCATCCCACAGACCTGAATCCCATCTCATTCTTGGCTAGCAGAATGATCCTGGGCAAATTCCTTAATCTCATTATGAGTCAATTTTCTCATCTTTCCAATGGTAGTAGGTTCTTTATAGGGACATGGGGAGATTTAATTGAGTAAGCCTATAAAATACTTAATTTTTAATCTGGCACATAATATGACTCAATACATGGTATTATTAGTTGGAATAGTTAATTTTTATTAATCTGGTTACACTAGAATTTATTTTCTACTTTCTTAGTTACAGTCCTCTTTTAAGGGTTTGGATATTTTTAGACAGCCTCAATTATCTGTTCATAATTTTAGGAGAGGTGGGCTAAGTTTAGGGATTAGGGGTGGATGATCTAGACTGAGAATGCCTGGGTTGAAATTTTAGTTGTATCACTTATTAATGTGTGATTTTGGGCAAGTTAATCTTATCAGTGCTTCAGTTTCCTCATCTGCACATGGGGATGATCAGACTTTGGTGTTGTTATGAAGGTTGTGTTATTATGTGTACAGCCCTTAGAATAGAATCTGGTACGTGGTAAGGAGTCCATTATTGTTAGTTATGATTATTTGTTTTCAATAATTTAATTCTCAGAGGGTGATCTTATTTTAAAATTTATGTCTTGGTAGGTGAGCTTTGGGAGAGATCTGAAATAAAGTATCCATGGTTCTGTGTGCAGTTATTATGTATAGTGCTTGTTTTTTTCCCAGTGGAGTTGCCTTGTTTTCGAACTCTTCAAGTGAAAGCTCTTTCCTGGGGAAGGTCTTCAGAAGTTTTTTAAAATCAAAATTTCAGACCATATTGCATAACCATGTGAACAAGATTGACGTTTGGTTTCATAGTTCATTTGCATATTCATTAGCAAATAATTAAATGCCTGTTTGTACCAGGCACTATTCTAAGTATTAGAAGTGTGCTAATGAACTAGACAGACAAGACTTTAACTCTTAGAGAGCTTATATTAGTATCTGAAAGAGAAAAGAGAGTATATGGTAGAGAGTAACTAGGGAGACCAGTTTAGATTAGGCATTTGGTGGGACCTCTGAGGGGATAACATCTGAGCTGAAACTAGAATGATGACAAGGTAGCAGCCATGGGAAGCTCTGGAAGGCAAAGATTCCAGGAAGAGGGACCACTGAGAAAAGACCCTAAGTGGGTTTGAGCTCAGCACATGGGAGAACAGGAAGAAGACAGAGTAAACGGGAAGAGAAAGGCAATGAGGTTATAGGGATAGGCAGGGGCTATATTTAAGTCAATATAGGCCATGATAAAAAAATTGGATTTTCTACTCAATACAATGGGTTTCAGTCTGCTAAAGCTGCCAGAATGCAATATAACAGAAATGGGTTGGCTTTTAACAATGGGGATTTATTAAATTTCAAGTTACAATTCTAAGGCCATGAAAATCTCCAAATTATGGTATCAACAAGAGAAAACCTTCTCTGAAGAAAGGCTCTGGCATCCAGGGTTCCTCTGTCAAATAGCAAGGCACATAGCTGGTGTCTGCTGGGTCCTTTACTGGGTTTTGTTGCTTTCAGCTTCTGATTCCAGTGGCTTTTTCTCTTAGTATCTCCAGGGCATCTCTCTCTAAGCTCTCTCCAATGTCTCTGCCTTTTATCCACTCATAAATGACTTCAATAAAGGATTAGGACCCACCTTGAATGGGCTGGGTCACATCTGAATTGAAGCAACCTAATCAAAAGGTCCCACCCACAATAGGTTTGCTCCCACAGGGATGGATTAAAAGAACATGGCATTTTCTGGGGTACATAACAGCTTCAAACCAGCACACAATGAGAAACTGTTGGGTTTTAAAGAGAGGAGAGTCATAATCAGGTTTACATTTAAGATGCTTTCTTTAGTGGCTATGTGGAAATGGTTTATAAGGGCCCAAGAGGAGAAACAAGGAGGTCGTTTGGGAGGCTTTTGCAGTGGTGAGAGATGAGAATGGCTTCACTGGAATGGAAGCAGTGGAGTTGGAAAGAAGTGGCAAGATTCAGACTGATTGACTTGCTGATGGATGGGGCAGGGGGGGTGGGGGGGTGCAGTAGAAAGAGGCATTTGCTGACAATTAAGATAAAGAAGTACATTAGATAAATGATGATGTGACCTAACCATGTCTAAGATGGGGCACAAAGCCTGATTTCCAGAATAAGAAATAAAAACTGTAAAATTCCAAAAATATCAGCTTGTTCCCTCCCCAGCCAGAGTAATTCCGTTCATCTTTGCTGCCCCGCCACCTGCAGCAAGCTGCACCACGGATGGTTTTGCAGTCTTGAGTGCTGCACAAGGGCACCCCGGCCTCAGAGAGTTGTGGAAGCTGCACACTGCATTCCCAGCCTTGCACCCTGGTCCCTGCTACAGAGGTGCTTCTGCCCAAATGGGTCGACCTTTTCTAAGTCAAACAAAGTGCCTTCGTAGGCTTCTACCAGGGCCTGGGGCCCTGGAGCTACTTGCCCATTGGTCTTTCTCTGGGGACGTTCTTCCCATCTGAGAAGAGATATCCAGCATACCATTTGTGATCCATTTACAGAGTACTGAAACAGAAGTATAGATCTTATATTTCATCTTCCATCTTCTCTTTTCCCTGCTGAGTTTTCCTTAATGAGCACCTTGGAGATACTGTGGCTTTTAAAATTCTTGTGGGAACTTTGCTTTGGTCTGCGTTTGCTAATTTGGAGGAAAACAAAACAAAAAGGTACATAAAATTAGCAGCTGTATTTATGAAACAACTTATATATACCTGGCACCATGCTAAGTGCTTTGTCTACATTATATCACTAATTACCTGCAACAATCTTCTGAGATAGGTACTACTCTTATCATTCATTTTACAGATGAGCCAACAGCCTGAGACAGCTCAAATGACTTGCCTTAGATCCCACAGCTTGTAAGTGGCAGAGCTGGGATTCAAACCCCTGAGGCTCTAGCTCCCAATGCCTGCATTCTCAGCCACTGCATGACATTCCCTCTTCTTTATTTTTCACTCCTGTTCTTCCAGGTAGATGGGAAATTGCTGTGTTGGCTGTGCACACTGTCATACAAACGTGTCCTTCAGAAGACCAAAGAGCAGAGGAAGCACCTTGGTAGCTCTTCCCGTGCTGGCCACCAGGAGAAGGAGCAGTACAGCCGACTGAGTGGTGGCGGCCACTATAACAGGTAACCCCAAGATGTATGGGATAGGACCAGAGGTGCTGGGAGGTCACATGTCATCCTTGCATAATCAGAGAAGAGGCTGTTTTGTATAAATTTTTCTATTCTTTTCTCTCCTATTTCTGCCCTAGGTTACTAGCCTATAGTGGAGATCTCACTTGCAATATTTTACAATTCATAAATCTTCAAAGGGCCAGAGAGATTTCTATAAGATGTCAGGATTTCCTGAAATGTTTGTACTTGGAAAGGCTTATGGAAATTACTTTCACATGTAGTGTTCTCATTACTCTCAGAGAGAGTTTCTCCCTAGAAGAGTGGACATTTCACTTTCTGAGGGATAAAAACTTTTTTGAATGCTTATTAGGTCAGGAGGTTGATAAATGTTCTGGGTTTGTCCTAGAAGGAGCTAGTCAAAAAGATGTCCCTTGTTGTTGTCTTTGATGCCTTAAGTTTCCTTTCAGAGTATCTGTAGTGTTGTTAAAGCCCTGGCTCTGGATTGAATCCCAGCTCTGCCAAATTCTCTATGTGGGATCTTGGGCAAGTTTTTTCATCTGTAAAATGAGGGAAATAACAGTATCACCTTATGGGATAAATCATACAGTACATGCATACTGATTAGTTTTATAACTGGCATATCGGAAGCATTCAATACGTTTTAATTATTTTTGGTTATTATTACCACTATGATTTTGTTTGTTTATTCGGCAACATTATTAAGTATCCTCATGGGCCAGGGATTTTGCTGGGAATGCAGAGATGATTAAAACAATCATGTTCCTCTCCGAGAGCATGTAGTCTTGTAGGAAAGACAATCCTATAATCAGATCATTGCAGCAAAATGTCATGAGCACCACAGTGGAAATATGTCAAGATAGAGGCATGAGAGGCAATAATAATTAGCTGCCTGGGGAAGTCAGGCAAGGAAGCCTTTGAGAAAAGCTGATGATGGAGCTGAGTCCTAGGGTGAGTCAGAATCATCAGATAAGGAATGGGCAAAGGCAGCCTAGGCTGAGGGAATAGCATTTCCAAAGGCTTAGAGAACATGAGTCCACATGGAACTCTGGAGAATGCAAGGACTATTGTATTGTTGGAGTGTATGATTGGGAGCTGGGGAATGGCAGGAAATGGGGTCCTGCAGACCTACTGAGTAGCATAAACTTGATCTTGAGGCCTGGAAAGCCATTGAGCAGTTCTACTCAGGGGAGGGATTAAGTCTGCATTTTAAAAATTTAACTCTAACTAGCATGGAGAATGCATTGGAGGAAAGAAGAGACTGGGAGCTAATTAAGAAGATTTAGAAGAGTTTGGGTAAGAGATGTTAAAATGAGAACTTTGAGGCAGTGCAGTGAAGATGGAAATGGGAAGAGGCAGATTCAGGAAAATGCTTTGGAGGGAAAATTAAGAGAAACTTAGTTAATTTGGTGGATGGCTAGATGGGTAGGAGATAGGTGAGTGAAGGATAATGCCCAGGTTTCTTACTTGGGTAGATGGTTATATCCTTAACTGGAAGAGAATACAGGAAATGGAGAAGAGAAGCTGTTCAATTTTGAACATGTCGTGTTCAGAGCACCAAGAAGAAAATTATTTAGTAGAGGTTTAGCCTGGAACCCAGAAGAGGGGTTTGGGCTGGAGCTAAAAAAAAAAAAAAAATGGGTGGAGTCTTCAGGACATGGGCCATTGGTAACACAAAGGAAACACTTGGAGTAGAGATTATTTTTATATGCAGATTCCTGAGGCCCTTCCCAGAGTCTGATTCACATTCCAGATGATTTGATACAGGTGGTCCAGGGAACACCATTTCCAACCACTGTGATAGGTAGTAATTAAAACCATACTCATGGATGATGTAACTCAGCTAAGTGGCTGAGAACAGAACTCGAGAAGCACTTGATGTTTAAGGGATAGACAACGAACTAAGAAGCAACAGTTACAAAAGTAGGAGGATGACCAAGTGAGGAGAAAGTTTCAAGGATAGAGTGGTCAGTGGTATGAAATATTGAAGACAGTTCTGATAATGAAAGGGCTGAAGCATCCTTTGGATTTGGAAATTGGACTTGATCAAGGTGAAAGGGTTGGAGACCATAGATAGGCATCCAGATATTGTTTCAGATTTGGTTTTAGTGGGTGAAATTATTGGGGCTAAAACTGGTTTTTAGCTTTGTGTAGATGTGTAGGTTCAAAGAAATAGTGGTGAAGAAGAACTGGACTTGGAGTTGAAATTTGTCGACCTGGTTTCTAGTCCCAGCTCCACTACCGACCAGCTGTATATTCTTGGATAGGTCAGTTTACCTAGATGAGCCTCTGTTTCTGCAAAGTAGAAATAATATCTTTTAATCCCTCACAGAATTACAAGACACATTTGAGACAGTAAATGTAAAAGTACTTTTTAAACTATAAGATTACATTTCTTAGGGAATTTTTGTTGACTCTGTTTACATGGTGTCCTAGTTTGCTAATGCTGCAGAATGCAAAACACCAGAGATGGACAGGCTTTTATAAAACGGGGGTTTATTTCACTACACAGTTACAGTCTTAAGGCCACAAAGCATCCAAGGTAACACCTCAGCAATCGGGTACCTTCACCGGAGGACGGCCAGTGGTGTCCGGAAAACCTCTGTTAGCTAGGAAGGCAGCTGGCGTCTGCTCCATAGCTCCGGCCTCAAAACGGCTTTCTCCCAGGACGTTCCTTTCTAGCAAGCTTGCTTCTCTTCAAAACATCACTCCCAGCTGCACTCTCTTTTCTCTCTTTGAGTCAGCTCATTTATATAGCTCCACCAATCAAGGCCCACCCCGAATGGGTGGGGCCACACCTCCATGGGAACATCTCATCAAAATTATCTCCCACAGCTGGGTGGGGCACACTCCAAGCCAATCCAACCAGCCCCAAAAACTTCTGCCCCACACAAGACCACAAAGATAATGGCATTTGGGGGACACAATACACTCAAACCGGCACACATGGTTTTTAATAAAGCCCAGTAATACTTATTAAAGCCAAGGATATTTTTTTAATCCTATGGAAATTAGATTCCCATGCATCCAGGATCTATGAATTTAACACCTTGGTGGATTTTTATAATCAAGAATAATTAATTCTTGCATAGAAGAACTATCTTGTGTTGGTCCTCTTTGACAAACGTTCACTGTGATGTTTTATTAATCTTTGATATCTAATGTGTGCCTTTCTGTTTTTACCTTTAAAAGCCAGAAGACACTTTTGACATCTTCAATTCAAAATGAAATTCCAAAGAAAAAGTCCAAGTTTGAGTCAATCACTACCAATGGAGACAGGTGAGCCAACTGGAGAGTGTGTGTGTGTGTGCTTCTGTTTGAAATGCATACACAGTTCCTGAAACAGGAATACATTCTAGGATTTGCCTTGGAGCTAGTGTAGGGCTGCCTAGGGATGCTGCACCAGCCACTGAATATCTTATAAATAAATATTACTGATTTTTGCTTATAAACCTGATCTTTTTTTTGTGTGTGTGTGGTTTTTATTTTTATTTTATTTTTTTATCTTCATTTTATTGAGATCTATTCACATACCACGCAGTCATACAAAACAAATCGTACATTCGATTGTTCACAGTACCATTACATAGTTGTACATTCATCACCTAGATCAATCCGACACCTTCATTAGCACACACACAAAAATAACGAGAATAATAATTAAAGTGAAAAAGAGCAATTGAAGTAAAAAAGAACACTGGGTACCTTTGTCTGTTTGTTTGTTTCCTTCCCCTATTTTTCTACTCATCCATCCATAAACTAGACAAAGTGGAGTGTGGTCCTTATGGCTTTCCCAATCCCATTGTCATCCCTCATAAGCTACATTTTTATACAATTGTCTTCGAGATTCATGGGTTCTAGGTTGTAGTTTGATAGTTTCAGGTATCCACCACCAGCTACCCCAATTCTTTAGAACCTAAAAAGGGTTGTCTAAAGTGTGCGTAAGAGTGCCCACCAGAGTGACCTCTCGGCTCCTTTTGGAATCTCTCTGCCACTGAAGCTTATTTCATTTCCTTTCACATCCCCCTTTTGGTCAAGAAGATGTTCTCTGTCCCACGATGCCAGGTCTACATTCCTCCCCAGGAGTCATATTCCACATTGCCAGGGAGATTCACTCCCCTGGGTGTCTGATCCCACGTAGCGGGGAGGGCAGTGATTTCACCTTTCAGGTTGGCTTAGGTAGAGAGAGAGGGCCACATCTGAGCAACAAAGAGGCATTCGGGAGGAGGCTCTTAGGCACAAGTATAGGGAGGCCTAGCCTCTCCTTTGCAGCAACCGTCTTCCCGAGGTATAAACCTAATCTTGTCATTAAAAGACAAGAACTTATAACTGGACTTCAGAGCAACTGATGATGTGGTTCACTAGATAATTCTTCCACAGTAGTTCTAAGAAAACAGCAGCTGGACACTTTTCATTATGATCTGTGCTTGTAGCCTCCTTTAGGAAGACCAGGAGTTAGTTTCGAGTGGCAGAACAGGGTCAAGATAGAATTAAGACAGTGTTGCTTAGTCTGTGAGGTATAATCCATGCTTCCTTAGTATTCAGAAAGACAGATTGATGCAGATGCTAGATCAGGAGAAAATAAGATGCATTTAAATAATTTTAATTTCATCTTAACCCAGTCTAAATGCATATTTTTATTCCTTGCTTTCCTCTCTCCTTCTCAGCGATGCTTCCTCTTATGAGCTGCTTTGTCCTAATATCCAGAGTGCCCCATCCATGTTGGTGCAGTGGGCTGCTTCCCAACAGTGTCTTGGGGCCAACCAATTTCCTGTTCCTCCAGGCGCGTGCATCCTGAAGTGAGACCAGCTGACATACTCATCCCTATAATCCTTGGAATCATCTCCATTATGGAAACTCCTCCTATTCATAGTTCTCCCTCCCAGCCCGTGGTGTTTATGGTTATAGAACAACATAAAGGCTTAGAAGTGCTGGATTTTATTTATTTGGGGGTGTGGTGGGGGTAACAAAAGTCTGTGAAATTGACCTCTTTTCCATTACCTTTATCACTAACTTGATTCATACCCCACAAGATATCTTCTAAAAAAACAGTTTTACTGATATTAAACTTCTTGAATTGAACCTTCTAGAAATGCTTGACTTAGCTATGGGGGAAGGAACCATGAAAACTGTCTTTCTGGTCAGCTTTACTGTTTGTTTAAGCAGCTAGTATGGCCATTCTGAAGAAAGTAGATGTGGCACAAGTTGTCTCATCACCTCTGTCAGAGTGTGTGATCCTGCTTCAAGGAGGGAACCTTTCTGAATGCCCTGCTTTATAAAGGCCCAAGCTAAGACCTGTGGCCTTTAGGGTTCATGTTTTCTGTTTTGTGGTCATCTATGTGTCGGGCTGTGGTTGAACCACCTGGAAAAAGCTCATTCATATCCCTTTAGTTTAACCAACCAATCCTTAAAATTTACCTTCTATTAGCTTCTTTTGTTCTTGAGATTCTTGCACTATTCTTGCTCTTGATTGCTACAAATATACCAAGCTAAAAACTCAAGCTTTCCATTCAGACTGTTTTGTTGCATCCACTTGCCAACAATGACTGTTTTCCTCTAGTAGGATACTGATCCTTGGTGACCTAGGTATATATGATCTTTCATAATGTCCTCTGGAAAAGATCTTAAAAGGTCATTCTTTATTGAATATGTATAAAGGTTATTCTTTATTGAAATGTGAATTTTAAAAAATAATATACTCTAATAATTTGAAAAATTGGAAAAACTTGCTGCCACCAAAGTTACTTTCATACATATACAAGTTCCATCTGAATTTTCCTGCATTAGCAATCTTAACTTCCAGTCCATTTGTTTGCATTTCTTGCTTTTGAATGTTTATAATATAAGATAAATTACATTTTTCTTATCCTTTTTACTTTTTGTGGGTTTTTTTCCTGCTTTTCCTTCACTTGGAGGAAACCATTCTGACAATCCTGTTTTTTCAATGTCATGCAAACCAAAAAATGTTATTGAATACCTATTTTGAGTTCCATTCTGTACTAAATGTTATCAGTCTTGTTTCTGAAATATCTATTATTTATCTACTTTCCTGGCCCCTCACTTTTAAAATCTCCATATATTTCAAAATTTATACTCTTTATTTTTATTCCCTTATGTCTTCTGCATTTTTCCTTCGACTTTTCTATACTACTACGTCCTCCTCTCTTACTTATTTCTTAATATTGTGGCATGTTTGTTTTCCTCCTGCTTTTCTTTATCCATTTGCATTCCATGTCATACAGACAGAACAGATCATCTTAGCTTCTCTAAGTGTTTTTGTATTTATAAGATACTTTAGTCTTTTTGTTTTTATATCCTACAAAATCTATAATCCTCTTCTCAATATTTTCTAGTTTGTTGAAATTGTAACAAAAACTTTTCAATTTGAGGAAAATCTGGGTTCATTTCTGGCTTCCCTCCCATGAGCAAATATACCAACTTCTTTATAATCATTTGTCTTTCGTTCCGTAAGACAATAAAAAAAGCAGTCTCAACAGTGGGTGGCACCCAGGCATACCTTGTGGTTTATTGTTTCTAAAGGACATTCTTTTCTCATCATTGTAGTTTTATTTTATTCTCTCTCTGAAATGTGCCTAACAAGTTATACGTGCTTTTTTGGGCTTTGAGGACAGACCCAGGACCAGTGGGTAGGACTGACAGGGAGTTAGGTTTTGGTTCAATCCAAGGAAGATTGTTCTTATAATAAGAGCTTTTGGAAAAGATAGTGAGCTTCCTGGAAAAATACGAGTTTCCCTATTCTTGTAGGTGTTTGGAAAGAGTCTTGATTTGAGTCCCTGCCTTGTTAACCTAACCATCATTTTTCATTTTGATTCCCAGCAGTTACTATTGAACCAGGAGTTAGAGAGTTAGAGACGTCAGGTCATAACACAGGACAGACAGGACGTGTTTTGTCAGAAATTGATTGGTATGGGGGGAGTCCTCTCAAGAGACAAGCAGAAAAGAGCAGTAGGAGCTTTGGGAACAAGAAGAAGTTTACTTATACTAGCCCATTACTCTGTTTCATTTATCACTCTAGTTATGGTTTTAAGTAGACTCTACTGAGTGCAGAGAAGACAGTCCCTTGGAGGTCATTGAAAGAGAGGTAAGGCTGCAGATAATAAGGGTGCTGCCAGATCTGAAATCGGTGGAAACTGTGATGGGTCCTTTCAGTTGTTTCTCCTGCATGCCTTGTTTTACTGTTTTGCATTTACTATTTACTATTCTGCATATTCATCAGTTCTGAAAGTATCAGTCCATCTCTTCCTCTTACAGTCTTTTCATAAGCTTCATGTGGAATAAGGGGCAATATTTTTATCAACGTACCAGTGGACGGTGGACAACTTCTTCGCTCTAGCCATAGAAATGTTTGACTTGCTGACTGTGAAGAAGTATGTCTCGTGGTTAGGCTTGCTATTGGAGTTTCTACCCTATGGAAATACATGCTGGCTATTAAATGCGATTTATGATGTAGGAAAGAACCAAGAGTAAGGGGTAACTACAAGTCACTGCTGTGTTGATACAGTGAGTTGGCAATCAGTATTCTAGTGTTTGCTTAGAAAAAACTATTAGGTTTGTATTTTACTTTAAAGGATGCCCTGGGAAAAGTAAAATTTTCTTTTGGGAAGTCTCTAGAGAAAGACAGAGTTTGGCACAGACAGTGATTCTTTAACTTGTTTAACCTCTGAGGGACCAATATAAGCTATGCATCCTCATTCTAGAAAGCATCCATTGTCCATATTCACAAAATTGTGCATATAATTTCAGAGATTAACAGATTTCCTGAAATTGATCTCAGTTAAGAGACTGTGCTGGAAAACAATTTGATGGTTGTTCAGAAAGTTAAACATAGAATTACCATGTATTTCAACAGTTCTACTCCTAGGTATATGCATAAAATAATTGAAAGTAGGGACTCAGATTCTTGTACACCAATGTTCATATCAGCATTACTCACAATAGGCAAAAGGTAGAAACGACTCAAGTGTCCGTCAACCAATGAATGGATAAACAAAATATATATCCATACAATGAGATATTATTCAATCATAAAAAGAATGGAGTTCTGATACATGGTTCAACATGGATGAACCTTGCAAACATTATGCTAAGTGAAGTGAGCCAGACAGAAAAGAGCAAATATGTATGATTCCACCTATATGAAATATCTGGAATAAGCAAATTCATAAAGACAGAAGGTAGATTGGGGGTTGCCAGGGTCTGTGGGAGGTGGGAGATGGGGAGTTACTGCTTGATGGGTGCAGTGTTTCTGTTTTGGTTGGTGAGTAGGTTTTGGTAATGGTTGGTGGTGATGGTGTTACAGCATTGTAAAAGTGGTTAACTACACTGAATTGTACACTTAAAAAATGGTTAAAATGGCGATTTTTTTGGTATATGTTACCATAATAAAAATAAATAAATTTTAAAAAGAGAGAGACTGCTGAAAGGACATATACAGAATTCACTTGGCACTTTGAGAAAATGGAGAGCTCACATACAGTACCTGGTAGGGAACTGTTGAAAACCCAGTTAGTAGTGTGACTCAGGAGTTTGCTACTTCCTTCATTCTTTCCTGACTAAATGCCGTAGAATTCTTGATAATTGAAAAGGACAATCAGCAGGCAAATTGTAGCATAGGGTAAGTTAGTGTCCTTCCTATTAATTTAGTCTTTATCATTTTTTTTTTAAAAGGACTGCTCTTGGGATGGAATGCCGTTGCACCAAATCACAGTGCTTTGGGGCAGAAAACAGAGCCAAAAGATGAGATTTGTGGAGAACTTTCAAAATGCATGAGCTTAGAATTGATAATTTATCCACAATTCTAGGGAAATTATCTACTCAAGAAAAATTATGAATGTTTCACTTAAAAATCATCAAGGGTCTTCAGTGAACCTGAAACAGACTGTCCTCAGCTCTTGTAATGTTGTGATGTGACATTTACTTAGATTTTGAATGTGAGAGAAGATGATGTAGAAATGATGCTAGGTTATGGTTTTGGTTTGGCATGGTTATCTGATGACTACTTTATCTGCATAGTTTTGCAAATGCTGCTGAGCCTGGAGTATATGGGACATTGTACTCAAGGCCGGGAATTCAGATGTGAGCCCTTAAGGAACTCACATCAAATGGCCTAAGATACATCTTGAGGTAGAAAAAACTTTATTCATTCAAGTTAAGATTTTTCCCCCTCCATTTTTTTTAATTAAAAAAATTTTTATTAGTTGCATGCAACTTTGAATAGGAAGTGAGATACGGTAGGTTAGTATAGGCTGGAGTGAAATAGTGACACATCCCAGAGTAATTTGGGATAATAAAAAAATATATTACAGCCTCCCCCTCTCCAGCCCTGAGGATCTGGGGGAAGGTGCGGATGTGTTGGACATCCTCACCTGGACTGGTGTTGATGTTGTCACAAACATTGGGACTGGCGGTTTGATGTGCTGAGCCCTCGAGCAAGGGACTTGCCCTTATGAAGCTCATTACCACAAAGGAGAGTCTAAAGTTGTATGTAATGGTGCCTAAGAGTCTCCCCCTGAGTACCTCTTTGTTGCTCAGATGTGGCCCTCTCTCTCTCTAACTGAGCCATCTCGACAGGTGAACTCGCTGCCCTCCCCACTAAGTGGGACCTGACTCCCAGGGGTGTAAATCTCCCTGGCAACGCAGAGTATGACTCCCGGGGCTGAATGTGGACCCGGCATCGTGGGACTGAGAGTATCTTCTTGACCAAAAGGGGGATGCAAAATGAGATGAAATAGTTTCAGTGGCTGAGAGATTCCAAATGGAGTCGAGAGGTCACTCTGGTGGACATTCTTATGCACTATATAGATAACACCTCTTAGGCTTTAATGTATTGGAATAGCTAGAAGTAAATACCTGAAACTACCAAACTCCAACCCAGCAGTCTGGACTCCTGAAGACAATTATATAATAATGTAGATTACAGGGGGTGACAGTGTGATTGTGAAGACCTTGTGGATCACACCCCCTTTATCTAGTGTATGGATGAGTGGAGGAATGGGGATAAAAACTGAAGGACAAATGGGGTGGGATGGGGGGATGATTTGGGTGTTCTTTTTTCACTTTTATTTTTTATTCTTGTTCTGGTTCTTTCTGATGTAAGGAAAATGTTCAGAGATAGATTGTGGTGATGAACGCATAACTATGTTATCATACTGTGGACAGTGGATTGTACATCATGGATGATTGTATGGTGTGTGAATGTATTTCAATAAAACTGAATTTAATAAAAAAAAATTTTTATTACAGAAGTTGTGGGTTTACAGAACAATCATGCATAAAATACAGGATTCCCATATACTTCCCCACCACCAACACTTGCATTGGTGAGAAAAATTTGTTACAATTGATGATAACACTTTTTTGTCATTCTATTTTTTTAATAGTAGTTAACATTTTTACAATTGATGAAAGATTATTAAAGTAATACTATTAACTATTGTCCATAGTTTACGTAGGTATTTCTTCCCTATATTCCCAATCTGCTTTTTTTTCCTGCATGTTTTTTTTTTCATTATTCATATGCCCATACCTAGAAAAGGGGATGTCAGTCACGAGGGTTTTACACAATCACACAGTCACAAGATGAAAGCTATATAGTTATACAGTCATTATCAAAGATCAAGGCCACTGGAATACAGTTCAACAATTTCAGTTATTTCCTTCTGTCTATTCTAATACTCTAGAAACTAAAAAGAAATATCTATATAATGAGTCAGTAGTCATAATCATTTTTAAATTCCCCTCCATTTTCCCAATCAGCTTTTCCCCAGATCTGGCTCTGGACTCACCAGGCACTGACCACTTTGTCATCATTGCCCAACTTAAGGAAGAAGTGGCCACTTTGAAGAAGATGCTGCATCAAAAGGATCAAATGATTTTAGAGAAAGAGAAGAAGGTACAGTTTAGTTTGCATGTCAGAATGTAATGAAAGTAAGATATGTGGTATGGGGCAGAACAACTCTTTAACTGGTATTTGTTTGGTACTTAACCATTGTCTCTTTGAGAGATCCCATGTCAAGTTGGGATACCCTGGGGAGAGGCTCTGTGTCTGCCAGGAAGCCTCAAGGGAAGGAATTACACTGCTGAATCAACTTCAGTCAAGTGGATTCACAAGTTGATTTTTCTCAGCATTTGCAGGGATCTTCCTCTTCTCAGGAAGGAACTCTTGTTAACCAAGCTTATAGAGACAATGTATAAAACCACAGTATCCAGCTCTTAATTTACATGGGGAGCGTAACAGTACTATTCATCTCAGCCTGGGCTACCTTGGAAGCCATCATAATCAGAAGGTTGCGGATTGAGCTTGGAGTTGAGTAGTTATGTAATCGGAATGTTTAATACTCTCCAGCTAAGAGAACGCAAAGCCTCCATCTCTATTATTGGGATGGCCATGTCCATGGGACAGTAATAATCAAAGTATGTGGGCCAGGTCTCCCTCCTCTCCGGACAATGCTCCCTCCTACGTGACTCTTATGTCACTTTGCTTCCATTGCTTCCATTGTCACTCCCTTCCTGAGTGGCCCATACTTTAAACATGTGAAGTCTTTTTCTGGTCTGAGAGTTATCCTCCCTCTTCAAGGGAACTTTTTACATCTTTCTTTTCATTCATGTCTATTACTTACCTTATTTTCAAGTTCTTAGGGGGTATCTCATGTTTGCCTTAATATATTAATAATTAACAATAATTAACTTTTATTGGATGCTTACCATGTTCCTACTTCTTTTCTGGGTGCTTTGTATGTATTAACTCTTTTATCCTCATAACAACCCTTTGAGGTAGAAACTGTTATCATTTCATAACAAAGAATGCCTCCAATATTTTTCCTCTTAGGGTTCCAATCCCCTCCCTGGCTCTGTTTTTTTCATGAGGCTGCATGTTATCTTATGCCACATTCAGAACACTCTGATTCATTCTGAATGGCCAACAAAGACATTTAGAATGTTGAAGTCTTAATAGGCATTCTTTCCATCTGCTTTCTACCTCATTTTACGGATGAGAGAGGAGACCCAAAGAGGTTAAATAACATGTCCAAATCATGTACCTAGTTAGAGGCAGTAAAAGAGAATGAACTCACATCTTTCTGACTCTACCATTCTTTCTACTCTGCTGTGTTTCCTCCTGCCAATAAGATGACAGCTTTCCACTTTACTACCTGACTGTCAGATGAAAATAGACCCACATATATTCTCTTCATGGACTAGATCAGAATGGCACATAAGAGGATTTTGCAGAAAAGAGATAAAAGGACACTTGTTTCTACTGCTTTGTAAAGTTAGGGTTTAAAAAGGAACAAAAACAAATGGTAGGTTATTTCTCATAGCTTTCAGGATCAAGGTCATACTCCTTGGCTTGGAACACAGGTTATTCTGCATCAAGCCTTCCTGTCTCTAACCTCATCTCCTTCCACTCTCTATGCTCATCAGTAATTCAAACAATCTCTTGGTTATCTTGGACTTCTGTGCCTAGCTCTAGACTGTTCCCTTTGCTTGGATGTCCTTCTCATCACCTCATGTGGCCAGTTGCTACTTGTACCTCAAAACTCAGCTTATACCACCTCTCTGCTTTTGATGTCCCTTCTTTGTGCTCCTTCAATAGCGTAGTCAACAAAAGGGGTCAGGGGTTTGAATTCTAGTTCTGCAGCTTGCTAATGGTATGTATGATCTGGGCCATGTTACTTAACCTCAGTTTTCTATCTATAAAATGAGAAGAATAATACTTCCCCACAGGGTTATCGTAAGAATTGAGTGAAGCAATATAATAAAAGCTGTTTGCCTGGAACATGATAAAGATCTAGTAAATGGCAGAAACTGTTATTCTTAGGGTTTCTCTCAACCAATTGATCATATCATGTTATAATCATTGATTTATTGAGAGGTGAGTATTTGGAGAGTTGTTCATATATATTAAATATATGAAATCTTAAAAATTTGCTAATGGTTGTAAAATATTATAAATATTACCTTTGGGTAATCTTTACCAAAAAAAATTACAAAAAATAGGATATATGACTCCCTGGCTTCGTTTAGATGTGGATCTGCAGGAGAGTCCTGGATTTCAATAATTTTTAGGGATCATTTAGCTCGCTAATACCAAAACATTTTCTATTGCGTAGGAACTACTTCTGTTCATTCTGCTTTTCTTTCTTCAGATTACGGAGTTGAAAGCTGATTTTCAGTACCAGGAATCTCAGATGAGAGCCAAAATGAACCAGATGGAGAAAACCCACAAAGAAGTCACAGAACAATTGCAGGTGATTCTTTTTATTTTTATGTGGTAACTCTTATGTACTTAGCTGATAATATTTTAAATGATCGTCTCTTAGATTTTTTTTTCTTTCAAAGTACTGACAAATCATTAGTCCAATTTAGATGTCTTTCTTTATTTCATTTTTGGATGCGTCCTGATTTTTGCCTTTAAAAATAGTGGAATTAATACATGTGTTCTTTGATTTTTGTGTAAAACCTATGTGATTCCAGATGTCTGAATTATAAATTTTGTTTATCCAGCACATTGAGGCACTCCATGGTTTGTTTATGTTGCAAAAGCATCCTTTTGTAAAAGTGGGTCCTCAGAGATTGAGGTACACTAATTAACCTCCAGTAAACCTTTTTTTTCCTGAACCAAGTGTCAGGTATTTTCTCTCTGTAGAATTTTGATCATGTCTTCCTGTAACTACATTATTGGCCTTAGCATCAACACTTACTCTGGCTGAAAAACATGTCCTATCTTGGTAAAACACTCCTCTTGCACTGGTTTTTTAGGCTAAAAACCGAGAGCTCCTGAAGCAGGCAGCTGCCTTGTCCAAGAGCAAGAAGTCTGAGAAGTCAGGAGCTATAACTTCTCCTTGAGAGACCACCAGGAGGCTCCCCAGCAACAGCGTATGATGTCCTGGGTTAGGGGTGGAGTCCTGGCTGTCTTGTGGGAATTGCAAGCTTTCTTAAGAAATTTCTATTTTATTACGGTTATCCTTCTTTATGTGATTGCAGTGAGCTGAATGGAGATACCTGGTTTATGCTGAGTTATGACCGCATGCTTGAGTGTTTGGGGTTTTAATCTCCTCTCTGTCTTCTGTTGCTACTTTTTTTTTTCTTTTTGTGGTGGTCACAACTCAGTGTTATGTGCAGAATTTTTTTTTCCCTGTCCATCATTGCATCCTGCCATACCCATGAGCAAGTATTTGGCATTAATTACATATCACTGCCACCTCTGAACTCTGAAAACTGCCACCTTAAGACTTGGTACAATGGAAGAGGCTTTCTCTCCAATAAACTTTTTGCTTCAGGGTATACTTTGGGTTTTTTTCCAGGTATATTATGTATGAACTTTGTACTATGTATAGCCAGAGTTTTATTTATTTTTTAAAAAAGCTTTTTCTTGATAAAAGAATAATGGTAGCGTAGCTAGTTCTTGTTAATGTGATGTCTCTTGAAAACAACAGTCCTACTCTCTAGTTTTTAGTAAAAGAATCAGATCTTTTCTTTCTTATTTCCTTAGAGTCTTAAAAACTGATTGCTAAGGTGAAACAATTCAATGACTAAGTATGTTAAGTGCCTTTTAGAGGATTTCTTGGAAGAGCATTTAAAGAGATACTTAAGGGAGGTAGCAAAGATTTGAAGAGTCTGTCTTTTTAAGTAAGGGCAGAAAGAAAGGTTGTCCAGGTTGTACTGGACACCCCTCTCCCCCTTTCTTGATTGTTTTGTGTGTGGTTGATTTTAAATTCTCACTGCCACTTTTTTTTTTTAAAAGATACCCTTTACTTGCTTTTATCTATTGTCATACTGGGCCATTGTCAGAGAACCTTTTTTTTTTAACATGAGCAGATTCAAAATGGAAAATATATGAACTACAGAGTATTTTTGGGGTCAGCATGAGCTGCTCAGTATGAACTCTTAGTCTGATTGGGAGAAATGATTGTACTGTACCTTCTCAGCACTCCTCACCTACCCCAGCTTGAATACTCCCTGTTTTTAATGGAAATGTATTGAAAACTGGTGCTTCTCAGAAGTAACTTGGCTGCAGCCAGAATTGTGTGTGCCCTCTCTTCCCCTTCTTAACCCCACTGTCAGCAGGCACATGGACTTACTTTTCCAGAAGAGGGAATAGATTTGCATTTCTAGCCATACTCTCAGGTCCTCTGTGTAATATTTGTGAAATGCGTGGTGTGCCGTAAAACAGTGGAGCCAACTACCTTGGGTTCATCTAAGTAGGTACTAGAGTTAGAGGTAATCTGGAGGGAAGATGGCTTTGTATCCCATCCTTCCAAAATTGTAGCAGTAAGTTTAACTTGCTAGGCATTTCCTGGAAGCAAAATGCTCTATAATTTGTGATAGCTTCTCCCAAGTAGAGCCATGCACCTAATTGGACAGAGATGTGGAAATGGATGGCTTCCTTTTTGATAAGAGAAACAATGGACCATGTAATTTTCCCTTGTAAGCAAGGGAAACAGCCATGCTAAATAGTTTTGTAACTTTTTGAATGAAAACCTTTTGGGTAAAGATCAACTTTCAAATTATATTTTTCAGATGCGTTTACATTGACTATGGGGGAAAGTGAAAAAATGAGTCATGGTTTTGTTTTGTCTTTTAATTTTAGAGATTGAGAAATTCTGTTCCATGAAGTATGACAATATAAAAATACATGTTTAGTTTTATACTAAATCTTTTTTTTAAGGTCTTGGCATTTAAATAAAGCAAATCCACACATTTTCTAACTTTCCATCGGTTCCAAAAAAGGAAGGAAGTGACTTCAGTCTTGAAATTTTGGTTTTTAAAAATCATGACACTGTTTTACCATGAAATTGAGTAGGTAACTTTGGTAACCCCTTGTTTCTTTGTATGTTTGTAATAATGGACGTTTTAAAACACAACAGTGTTTAGTTTGTACAGACTTTGACAAACGTCTGTTAATAAAAATTCATATTGATTCAAGAATAATTGTTGGTTTTTATTTACCTTTTGCTGATTCACCAATAGACATATCCCATTATCCCCTTCAACCTGGAAAATAGTGTTTGTCTTGTTTGTAGACTTAAAAAATTAAAAGCCTAACTATGCTAATAAGGAGTTATACATCATAAGATAATAACTTATTCTCTTTCTCTCTTCTGTTATTTATTTATTCAGTTTAAGTGCTTGCTTTGTAATGGGCCCTGTGCTAGATAAAGAGGATATAGCAGTGAACAAAACAGACAAAACTCATGGAGCTTCCATTTAGTGGTATATTGAACAACACCATTGTTCCTTGACTTTAAGAGCCTCATGCTCTACTGAGCCAGCTGGGTGCCCCTGTTCCTTGACTTTAAATCTACTATTATTATTCAGAATATAATACAAGACGAATCTTCGTAAGTGAAGGTTTTTTGTGTTTTTTTTTGGTTAAATTTTTTATTTTTATTTTTTTTAGTTTTTATTTTTTTAATTAAATTCAGTTTTATTGAAATACATTCACACACCATACAATCATCCATGGTATACAGTCCATTGTCCACAGTATGATAACATAGTTATGCGTTCATCACCACAATCTATCTCTGAACATTTTCCTTACATCAGAAAGAACCAGAACAAGAATAAAAAATAAAAGTGAAAAAAGAACACCCAAATCATCCCCCCATCCCACCCCATTTGTCCTTTAGTTTTTATCCCCATTTTTCTACTCATCATACACTAGATAAAGGGGGTGTGATCCACAAGGTCTTCACAATCACACTGTCACCCCTTGTAATCTACATTATTATATAATTGTCTTCAGGAGTCCAGACTGCTGGGTTGGAGTTTGGTAGTTCAGGTATTTACTTCTAGCTATTCCAATACATTAAAACCTAAGAGGTGTTATCTATATAGTGCATAAGAATGTCCACCAGAGTGACCTCTCGACTCCATTTGAAATCTCTCAGCCACTGAAACTATTTCATCTCATTTTGCATCCCCCTTTTGGTCAAGAAGATACTCTCAGTCCCACGATGCCGGGTCCACATTCAGCCCCGGGAGTCATATTCTGCATTGCCAGGGAGATTTACAACCCTGGGAGTCGGGTCCCACGTAGTGGGGAGGGCAGCGAGTTCACCTGTTGAGATGGCTCAGAGAGAGGGCCACATCTGAGCAACAAAGAGGTACTCAGGGGGAGACTCTTAGGCACCATTACATACAAGTTTAGACTCTACTTTGCAGTAATGAGCTTCCTAAGGGCAAGTCCCATGATGGAGGGCTCAGCACATCAAACCACCAGTCCCAGTGTTTGTGACAACATCAACACCAGTCCAGGTGAGGGTGTTCAACACATCCGCACCTTCCCCCAGATCCTCGGGGCTGGGGAGGGGGAGGCTGTAAATATATTTTTTATTATCTGCCCAAATTACTCTGGGATGTGTCACTATTTCACTCCAGCCTATACTAACCTACCGTATCTCACTTCCTACTCAAAGTTCCATGCAATTGTGGTGTTTGAACAAATCGACTGTAGAGTTGTACTGTTTAGAAAATTTAGATCCTGGACCAAATAAATATCTCTTCCCTTGGTCTCACACGGAAGTTGAAGTTTTAAAACACAATCAGTTTCAACCTTTACCCTTTGGCTTGGCTTGCCCTGGTCTTAACCAGACCTGCTTCATTCATATCACTAATTGAAGTCTGGGCTCTTTTTCAGCTTTTTTTTTTTTTTGACAGTGGCTGTATGCACTAATACTGACATTCATAAAGTGAAGGTTTTTTTGAGATACCATGATCCCTGAAGGAGGAGGGAAATGTATTTGTTTGAAACCCTAGTGATGGTAAGTTTTTAACTTGGAAATAAGTACCTTTTAGACATTGCTACTGTCATATGGTGGTATTCTATTTTATAAACCCAAAGACAACTTTATTTTCTCTAAATAACTTGGAGATAACTAGTAGTTTAAAAAAATTTTTAAACTATATTAATGACCACCTTTATTATGTGAATTGCCTTCATTTATCTGTTTACTCAGTCTTAAAAGCCACTAAGGGAAAAATGTTTAAAGTGAGAGAGAAAAAGATGTCATCTAGTTCTTCAGAAGGTCTTTAACCACTCTAAATAACCCTCAAAGTAATTTGGCAGATTTTGGTTCTATCTTTTGCAATTTAAGACCAGATGTTACCTGCAGTATAGCTACCCTGAATCAGTTCAAGGGCCTTGGAGGAGGGCCCAGTCTCAGGAAGATCAACTATCATGAGTTAGGAGGTGTCCAGTTACTATTGCTGTATAACAAATTACCCCACATTTAGTGTTTTAAAGCAAGCATTTTATTATTCCCACAGACTGAAGAATTTGAATAGGGTACAGTGAAGATGACTTGTCTTTGTGCCACGATGTCTGGGGTAATTTGAAAGCCGAGGGTGACTAAATGGGGCTGGAATCATCTCTCTGAAGGCGATCTATTTACTTACATGCCTGGTGCCTAGGCTGGGATGACTTGAAAGTCTAGTAATGCAGACTGGAGCACCTACATGTGACCTCACATATAGCTTGACTTCAACGACTGTGGTGGCCTCAAGGTAATCAGACTTCTTACATAGTGGCTCAATACTCCAAGTACAAGTGTTTGGGTGAACAAAGCTGAAGCTCCATTACATATTATGACGTAACTGTTACCCTTGGATGTTGCACAACCTCTCTTCCATGGTACTCTATTGGTTGAAGCAGTCAGAAGCCCACCCAGATTCAAGGGAAAGGGGATATAGATCCCTTCTCTCTATGGGAGTGTGGCAAAGTAGAACAATATGTGGGACAGAAGCTATTTTCAAAAATATCTTGCCACACAGGGCATGGATTTTTGGAACTAAAAGGATCCAAAAGCAAGGCAGAAGTTGCAATATCTTTTATTATCTAGCTTCAGAATCATACTCTGTCATTTCTACAATAACATATTGGTTTCACAGGTCAAATTATGTGATTCAATGTGGGGAGGGACCACACAGGTACAAGAAGCACTGGGGCCCATCTTGGAGTCTGGCTACCACATTGGCCTGTAGGATGGAGTAACCACTGTGTGAACCACTGGATTTTGAAGACAGGAATGAAAATTGACATTTTTGAAAGTTGTTCGTATTTCTTAGAGATTAAAGGAACTGGTGACTTTTTTTCCTCTGACTCGTTTATTTAAGTAATCTCAAACTTACAAAGAAGTTGCAAATACAGTACAAATACCTTTTTTTCCTTGAACCATTTAAAGGTACAATTCCAATTTGATGACCTAGCACCCCAGATTACTTTAGTGTGTATTTCTTTCAAATAAGGGCATTCTCTTACATAAGCATGCTATGATAATTAAAATTCTGGGAATTAGCATTGATACATTACACCCCATTCAAGTTTTGCCAATATTCCTAATAGGATTTTTGTTTCAGTTAAAAAATATTTTTATTGTGGTAATATATATATTTGCCATTTTAACCACTTTTAAGTGTACAGTTCAGAGGCATTCATTACATTTTTAATGTGCTACCATCATCCATTACCAAAACTTTATCACTCCAAACAGAAACTCTGTACCTCATTAAGCAATAATTCCTCAATCACTGACTTCTTTCCCTATCAGTGCTTGCCTGGCTTGGAAAATGAGACCGTGTTGTGCGGTGGTTAGCTCTGAAGTCAGACTGCTAGTTTTGAATACTATCTCTACCTACTTTAGGGTTGTTGTGAGGATTTAATAATTCATGTAGAGGTCTTTGGAATAGTGCTTGGCGTAAGTCGCACTCGATTTTGTAAGCTATTTTCATGTATGACTTCTACAGAATCAACATTTCTTGTTTCCTGGGAGAGAAAATGATAAGAGTGACAAATTATAATGAACATGTATGTTCATTTGCTTTTTGATTCCAAAGTCACTTTAAAAAAAAAATTTTTTTATTGGGATTGTTCAGATACCATACAATTATCCAAAGATCCAAAGTGTACAATCAGTTGCCCCTGGTACCCTCATACAGCTGTGCATCCATCACTGCACTTAATTTTTGTTCAATTTTTAGAAACTTTTCATTACTCCAGACAAGAAATAAAGTGAAAGATGAAAAAAGAAAAGGAAACTCGAATCCTCCCATATCCCTAACCAACCCCCCTAAATTGTTGACTCATAGTGTTGGTATAGTACATTTGTTACTGTTTATGAAAGAATGTTGAAATACTACTAACTGTAGTATATAGTTTGCAGTAGGTGTATATTTCTTCCCTATATGCCCCTCTATCATTAACTTCTAGTTGTATTGTCATACATTTGTTCTGGTTCATGGAAGATTTTTCTAATATTTGTACAGTTAATCATGGACATTGCCCACCATAGGATTCAGTTTTATACATTCCCATCTTTTGACCTCCAACTTTCCTTCTGGTGACATATATGACTCTGAGCTTCCGCTTTCCACCTAATTCACACACCATTCAGCACTGTTAGTTATTCTCACATCTTGCTACCGACACCTCTGTTTATTTCCAAACATTTAAGTTCATCCTAGTTGAACATTCTGCTCATACTAAGCAACCGCTCCCCATTCTTAAGCCTCGTCCTATATCTTGGTACCTTATATTTCATGTCTATGAGTTTACATTATTATAATTAGTTCTTATCAGTGAGACCCTGCAATATTTGTCCTTATGTGTCTGGCTTATTTCACTCAGTATATTGCCCTTGAGGTTTTGTCATCAACCCATTTTTTTTTTTAAGACGGTTTTGTTCACACACCATATATTCCATCCTAAGTAAACAATTGATGGTTCTCTGTATGGTCACATATTTATGTGTTCACCACCTTCACCACTATATAAGGGCATCTACATTTCTTCCACAAAGCAGGAGGGAGAGTCAAAGAAGGCAGAGAGGCAAAAGAAAGAGGGAAAAAATGACAGCTAGGAAGTAGCAAAAGGAAAAATAACCTTAAATCATAGAGTAAAGAGTCAGTCAACACCACCAATGTCAAGTGTCTAACATGCCTCCCCTATCCCCCCCTCTTATCTGCATTTACCTTGTTATATCACCTTTGTTACATTAAAGGAAGCATAAAACAATGATTCTGTTAGTTACAGTCTCTAGTTTACATTGATTGCATCCCTCCCCCAATGCCTCCCCATTTTTAACGCCTTGCAAGGTTGACATTTGCTTGTTCTCCCTCGTAAAAGAACATATTTGTACATTTTATCATGATTGTTGAACACTCTAGATTTCACCAAGTTACACAGTCCCATTCTTTATCTTTCCTCCTTTCTTCTGGTGTCTCACATGCTCCCAACCTTCCTCTCTCAATTGTATTCATAGTTATCTTTGTTCAGTGTACTTACATTGCTGTGCTACCATCTCCCAAAATTGTGTTCCAAACCATGCACTCCTGTCTTCTACAGTAGTGCTCCCTTTAGTATTTCCTGTAGGGCGGGTATCTTGTTCACCAAGTCTCTCATTGTCTGTCGGAAAATATTTTGAGCTCTCCCTCATATTTGAAGGACAGCTTTGCTGGATATAGGATTCTTGGTTGGTGGTTTTTCTCTTTCAGTTCTTAAATATATCACACCACTTCCTTCTTGCCTCCATGGTTTCTGCTGAGAAATCTGCACAGTCTTATCAAGCTTCCCTTGTATGTGATGGATCGCTTTTCTCTTGCTGCTTTCAGGATTCTCTCTTTGTCTTTGATGTTTGATAATCTGATTATTAAGTGTCTTGGCATAGGCCTATTCAGATCTGTTTGGTTTGGGGTATGCTGCACTTCTTGGATCTGTAATTTTATGTCTTTCATAAGAGATGGGAAAATTTTCATTGATTATTTCCTCTATTATTGCCTCTGCCCCTTTTCCTTTCTCTTCTCCTTCTGGGACACCAATGATACGTGCATTCTTGTATTTTGTTTCATCCTTCTCTAAACTCTTTGAATTGATTTAGCATTAGTTGTTTAAATTCCTGTATCTCAGTTGAAGTGTACGTTTCTTCCTTTGACTGGGCCATAGCTTCGTTTTTCTTAGTCTAGGTTGTAATTTTCTGTTGTCTAGGCATCTGACCTCCTAGGGCACCCCAATCGGGTTTTCCCAGATGAGAACAGGCTCAGGTCACAGAAGGAGGAAATATTCAGTATCTGGTTTCCCTAATGGTTTTTCTTAGAGGATTGATACACCTGTCAGATACTTCTGCTTTTGTCACTCAGGTGTGCCCTGAAACTTCTAAAGCATTGAGATAGTTCAGGCAGAAGATGACATCCTGTCCCAGTCCACAGTGGTCCGGAGCTCGCACAAGGCCCTAGGCGCTCCCCAGGTGAGGCCCGCAGCAAAGACGCCTCCTCAGACCGCAGGCCCCCCCAAAGTCACTTTTATCCCAAGATCACTTCTAGACCACCAGAAAATTTATGCAATCCCCAATTTATATACTTTTTTTCAGTTTGACGTCACTCACTTCAGACCTGCCCCTACTGCACTGATCCCTAGAGTCCTGTTTTTTTTAAGGCAGACATATTAAGATATAATTCACATACAGTAAAATTTACCCTTTTTAATGTACAGTTTAATGAGTTTTGACAGATATATGCAGTTGTATACTCACTATCACAATCAAAATATAGAACATATCCATCATCTGGAAAAGTTCCGTTGTGCCCCATGGTAGTCCATCCTCTTCTCCCCATACCAGCTCCTGGCATTAATCTGATTTCTATACCTACAGCTTTGCCTTTTCCAGAATGTCCTATAAATAAAATCATACAGTAGGTAGCCTTTGACTTTTTTCACTTGGCATAATGATTTTGAGATCCATCCATGTTGTTGCATGCATCAGTAGTTTATTCCATGTCTCAGTAGCTCCTTTATACAGCCAAGTAGTTTTCCATTGTTTGGATAGACCACAATTTGTTTATCTGTTCAGCAGCTGATGGACATTTGCGTTGTTTCCAGTTTCTGATCATTATGAATAAAGCTCCCTTATACATTTGCACAGATTTTTGTATGGACATTTGTTTTCATTTCTCGGGTAAATATGAGTTGGATTGCTGGATTGCTGGATTGTAGGGTAAATTTATGTTTAACTTTAAGAGAAACTGCCAAACTGTTTCCCAAAGTGGCTGCGCCATTTTGTATTCCTACCAGCAATGTATGATACAGTGTTAGTTTTAATACAGTCTCATTTGCAACCTGAGTGAATTCCTCCATTGACTCTTCCCTATCATTGTGAGGAAAATCACCATATTGGTGATAATGATGCTTTATTTTTTAAATATTAAACTTATTTACTGAAGTATAACATATACACAAAAGAGGGCACAAATCACAAATATATGACTTGATGAATTTTCATAAAATAAATACACTCTCACAATCACCATGCAAATCAAGAAGTAGACTGTTTTAAGCATCCTAGCAGCCCACCCATTCCTAGTCACTCCCTGTCTTCTCAAAGCTAATACTATTCTGACTTTTAATAATACAGATTAATTTTGCCAGTTTTGAACTGAATAAAAATGGAATGATACGGAATCTATTCATTTTGTGTCTGACTTCTTTAGCTGCACATTATGACTGGGAGAGGTTCCCATATTGTTCACATCGCAGCAGGTCATTTATTTTCATGCTCTATGCTACCACAATTTATTTATCCACATTACTGTTGATGGATATTTGGTGGTTTCCTGTTTGGGAACTGTTAAGAATAACTGCTCAACAACATAAGTACACTGAACAAAGACGACTGTGAGTATGGTTGAAAGAAGAAGGTTAGGAGCACGTGGGACGTCAGAAGGAAAGAGGAACAATAAAGATGGGGACTGTATAACTCAGTGAAACCTAGGGTGCTCAACAATTGTGATAAAATGTACAAACATGTTTTACATGAGGGAGAACAAATGAATGTCAGCCTGCAAGGTGTTAAAAATGGAGTGGTATTGGGGAAAAAATACAATCAATGCAAAGTAGAGACTATAGTTAATAGAAACATTGTATTATGCTTCCTTTAATGTAACAAAGGCAATATACTAAGGTAAATGCCTACAAGAGGAGGACATAAGGGTAGGGTATGGGGCTCTTGGAATTGGTGATGTTGTCTGACTTATTGTACTTTAGTTTAATTCTATCTTTCCTTTTATTGCTTGTTAGCTGTCATTTTTTCTTTCCTTTTCTTTTTCTTTTGTCTCTCTACCTTCTTTGACTCTTCCTCCTCCTTTGTGGAAGAAACAGAGATGTCCTTATATTGATAGTGGTGATGGTGGTGAATGCATAAATATATAGTTATACAGGGAACCACTGATTGTTTACTTAGGACGGAATGTATGGTGTGTGAACAAAACAGTCTTAAAAAAAAAAACCAGTTGATGAAGAAACCTTAAGGGCACCATCTTGAGTGAAATAAGTCAGACACAAAAGGGCAAATATTATATGGTCTCACTGATACGACCTAATTATAATATGTAACTCATGGACATGAAATATAAGTTACCAGGATATAGAATGAGGCTAAAGAATGGGGAGCAATTGTTTATTATGAACAGAATGTTTAACTAGGTTGAACTTAAGTGTTTGGAAATGGACAGAGGTGACAGTAGCACGTTATTGTGAGAATAACTAACAGTGTGAATGTGGTGGAAAGGGGAAGCTTAGAGCCACATACGTCAACAGAAGGTAAGTTGGAGGTTAAAAGATGGGAATATATAAAACAGTGACTCTTGTGGTGGACAATGTCCATGATTAATTGTACAAATATTAGAAATCTTTCATGAACTAGAACAAATTTATGACACTATAACTAGAAGTTAATAATAGAGGAGTATTTAGGGAAAAAGATACCTATTGCAAACTGTGTACTACAGTTAGTAGTATTTTAACATTCTTTCATCAACAGAAACAAATGTACTATACCAATACTATGATTCAATAATGGCAGGGTGGGTAGTTAGGGGTATGGGAGGATTTGAGCTTTCTTTTTTGTTTTTATTTCTTTTCTGGAATAATGGATGCACAGCTGTATGATGGTACTGTGGACAATTGATTGTACACTTTGGATGATTGTATAGTACGTGAACAATCTCAATAAAATTGAATTAAAAAATTATATTATAAAATTACTGCTGCTTTGGTCTTATTCATAATAGCCCCAAACTGAAAACCATCCAAATGTCCATTGATAAGAGAATGGATAATCAAATATATTAATATATTTAAATGCTATTTAGCAACAAAAAAGTCCAAATTACTGATACATACAATATCAGGGATCAATCTCAAAAACAGTATGTTCAGTGAAACAAGCCAAACTAAAGAATGCATGAAGTATGACTCCATTTCTATGAAGTCCAAGTATAGGCAAAACTAATCTGTAATTATAAAAATCAGAAAGTGATTGCTGGGGATGAGGGAAATTGACTGGAAAGGAGTGCCAAGGGAACTTTCTGGGGTGAGGATGGAAATATTCCATATGTTTTTTTGGGTGGTGGCTACATGTTTGTGTAGAAGTGTCAAAACTCATTAAGCCCAACATTTAATATCTGTGCATTCTGTTGTATGTCCATTGTAACTCAATAAAAATTAATGACAGAAAAATTGCTCCTGGCCCAAAATGGAGTAAGAAATTTTACAAATCACTCCCTCCACTAGAAAAATGAATGAGCTGGAAAAAGATTGGAATTAACTAGGTGGTAACCCTGGAACCAGAATGGACATCTAGAACAATTAGAGGAGTGCCAGAGGAAGGGAGAGGCTGCCGAGAGTTCAGCTTTTGTAAGTCAAAGTACAAACCAGTGACCAGCCCCCATTCCTCAGCCCTGTCCCAGTGGCTGTGGAAACAAATGCAGCTGAGGTAAGGAGCCCAGATTCTGGGAGTGGCTGGCTGGGGCCAAAGCTGGCAGAGGAACCCTCCTCCTCCAAAAGTTGGGGTGAAGGGTCAAGGTTGGTCTGGGGATCCCTCAGGGAGCAGTGCAGAACCTGGCCTCAGTTTTGGCCCTCTTGGTAGCCTCTCACCAGCATCTACTAGGATGTAAACATCTAGTGCACCTTCTTTGGCTGTTTTTTAAATTTCTTCCGTGTGTGAGCATTTCCTGATCTGGTAGACCCCTGAGAGCCCAGCATTGAGTATCCCTGGTTTCAGCCCTCTCAGCAGGACAGCCTCACAGCAAAATCTAATAGGACTTAAAGAGCACCTTTTTTATGGTTGGGTTTCTTCTTTCTCTCGCTTGTGTTATTTAGTCTGGTAGATCCCTGAGAGACAAGTGTGTATGCTATCTGTGGTTTTGGAGCCCTTGGTAGAAGTATCTTCTGGCCTTGTACCAGCATCTGCAAGGACATAAAGAGAACCAGTGCACCTCTTTGTCTTTGTTTGGCTGTTTTCTTTCTCTGTTTTGTGTTTTTAGGGCTGGTATGTCTCTGAGGGATGAGCAGGGACACTGGTTTATGTTTCAACCGCTGACCAGTACATAACAAGAGACCTGGAGAGGTAGTTCACCTTCTTTCTTTTTTCTTTGTCTGTGGGCATTTTATTTTTTTGTTAGTGTCCCACCTCCTTTATCTTTTTAAAATTTCCTTTAGTTTTACTTTTTTTTTCCTTCTTGTTCTTGGAGTGGAAGAACTAGATTTCTGGAGTAACCACAACATAATACTCAGAATGTCCAGTTCTCAACAGCAACAAAAAAAATCACACACACACACACACACAGAGTACAAGGAGACAGGAAAATATGGCCAAGACATGGAACAAAAAGAATTATAAAAAAAAATTATATAAAAAAAGAACATATGCTGGAGGAAGCTCAGTCTCAGGAATTACAAATCAAAGGTCTTAGACAACTTTAGGATGAACTAAAGGAAAACATGGAAAAAGAACTAAAGGAAATCCGGAAAACAATATATGAGCAAAATAAGAATTCTGATAATGAGATAGAAATTATAAAGAACCAAATGGAAATTCTGGAACTCTTAAGTACAGTAACTGCAATGAAAAATTCAATACAGGGGTTCAGAAGCAGATTTGAAACCATCGATTGTACCCTTTGGATGATTATCTGGTATGTGAATATATCTCAATAAAATTGCATTAAACAAAAGCAGATGAGAGGAGGAAGAAGAAGGGGTTAGCGAATTTGAAGATAAGACAATTGAAACTGTCCAGATTGAGGGGCAAAAACAAAAAGAATGAAAAAAAAAGTGAACAGAGCCCAAGGAAACTGTGGGACACCATTAAGTGTGCCAAATACCCATCATAGGAGTCTCAGAAGGAGAAGAGAGAAAGGGCCAAAAACCAATATTTAGAGAAATAATGGCTGAAAACTTCCCAAATCTGATGAAAGATATGAATATTCAAATCCAAGATGCTCAACAAAGACCAAGCAGGATGAACCCAAACAAATATATAAAAAGCCACATTATAATTAAACTTTCAAGTGCCCAGGGTAAAGACAGAATCTTAAAAACAATAAGAGAGAAGCAATGCAGCACATTTAAGGAAACTTTCATAAGATCAACATCTATTTTCTCAATAGAAACCAAGGAGGCCTGAAGACAGTGGGGGGACATATTTAAAGTTCTGCAAGCAAAAAAATTTTACCAAGAATAATATACCCAGTAAGCTGTCCTTCAAAAATAAGGGAGAAATTAAGACATTTCTGGACAAAAACAGGGAGTTCATTAAAGACTAGACCTGCCTTACAGGAAAGGCTAAAGGGATTCCTTCATGTTGAAAAGAAAGGACACTAGACAGTAACTCAAAGCTGTAGGAAGAAATAAAGTCCTCTGGTATAGGTAATAATATGGTTAAATGTAAGTTCAAGTATTATTGCATTTTTCATTTGTAATGTTGTCTCTTAGTTCTTATAGGGCTTCAATTCAAATATATAAAAAAACTAGAATAAATCTTTATTGCTGGGCAAACAATACATAAAGACGTAATATGTGACAAGAAAAACATAAAAGGGAGGGACAGTGGGATGTAGGCACAGTGTTATGTGTTAGGCTATTGAAGTCAAGTTGGAATCAACATAAACTCAATTGTCATCAATTTAGGGTGCTAAATGTAATCCCCATGGTAACAATAAGAAACTGTCTTTAAAAATCTACACAAAAGGAAAGGATAAATAATTCAAATTGGCTCATTATGAAAGATCATCTAAACAAAAAGGAAGACAGTAATACAGGAAAGGAAGGACAAAAAAAATGTGACTTACAAAAACAATTAGCAAAATGGCAGAGGTAAATTTTGCCTTATCAATAATTATCTTAAGTGAAAGAGATTAAACTCTCCAAACAAAAGGCAGGGGTTAGCTTAATGGATAAACAAATATGACCCAACTGTTTACTAGACACCCATCTTAGATTCATAGGTTAAAACAGGCTGAAAATGAAAGTATGGAAAAAATATTTCATGCAAATCATCAGCAAAAGAGAGATGGAATATATGGGAGTAAAAAACTGTTACAAGAGACAAATAAGGATATTAGATATCGATAAAAAGATCAATACAACAAGAAGATTTAACAATTATAAACAGACACACCTAACACTGGGTGCCAAATTATATGAAGCAAACATTTTGACAGAATTAAGGGAAAAACAGACAGTTCTACAATAATACTCTGAAATTTCAATACAGCACTTCCAACACTGAATGGAACATATAAATAAAATATAAATAAGAAACGGAGGACCTGAACAACACTATAAACAAACTAGATTTTACAGACATATACAGAAACGTTCACCCAACAATAGCAAAATACACATTCTTTTCAAATGCATGTGAATCACCCTCCAGAATAGACCATATGTTAGGGCACAAGAGATGTTTCAATAAATTTTAAAATATTGAAAGCATACAAAGTATGCTATCTGACAAAATGGAATGAAGCTGTAAATAACAGAAGGAAAATTGGAAATTTTATAAATATATGGAAATTCAAAGGCACACTCATAAACAACCAATGGGTTAAGGAAGAAATTGCAAAGGAAATTAGAAAATACTTAAAGACACAGATTTTTATTAGAAAATAAAAACTAAGACAATCTATCAAAATTTATTGAGAGGCAGTAAATGCAGTACTCAGAGGGATATTTATGGCTATGGATGTCTATATTAAAAAAGACAAAAGATCTCAAATTAATAACCTAATGATATCTTGAGGAACCAGAAAAAGAAGAGCAGAGGAATGCCAAAATTAGCAGAAGAAAGAAATTATTAAGACTAAAATGGCGATGAATGAAATAGAGAATTAAAAAAAAAACTGAGATAATAAAACAAAAATTGTGAGGGGCTGTGGGAAGATGGTGGAGTATGAAACTCTAGGAATCAGTCCCAACCAAACAATTATTTAACTGGCAGGAACTGCCTGAATCAACTATTTTGAAACTTGGGAATCTAGTGGAACAGTGTGCACTCAGGGAAGATCTGGACAAAGAGGCTGGTCAATTGTGGTAAACACTGGCGAATTTCACCCTCCTTGCAGTGGCTACCATCCCCTATCTCCTAGCCAGATGGCAGGCAGCAGTGGGGACTGTGGCCCAGATGACTGGTGCCACTTGCTGGTGCTATGGTGAGCTATAAAGATCCAGGCCTCCAAAATCCAGGGTATGTGTCTGATGACTGATCACTAATTTTGATCAGCAATTGCCGATGGCTGAAGGGCTGGCTCTGAGAGTGGCCATTGTTCGAAGCCCTTTAGGCAAATGATGCAGAGCAGTCTTAAAGAGGTAGTACCTATATATTTTTTTTCTCTTTTCTCTTTCCATTCCCTGTTTGGTAGCACAAACTGTTTGGAAAACTCACAAATTGACAGTTCGAGCTCTCAGTAATAATAACAACAACAGAAATATAGCAGTCCCAGAAGAGTGGGAGAAATAGATATCCAGAGTTATAATAATATAACACTCAGAATGGCCAGTTTTCAACAAAAAAATTGCAAAACACACAAAGAAGCAAGAAAATATGGCCCACTCATAGGAAAAAAAAGAATTTACCAGAAACCATTCCTGAAGAATCTCTTACGTTTGAGTTATTGGTAAAAAATTTAAATCAACTGTCTTAAATATGTTCAATAAGCTAAAGGAATCTATCTACAAAGAACTAAAGGAAATTAGGAAAAAGTTGACTGAACAAAATAAAGAGATTGAAATTATAAAAAGAAACTAAACAGAAATTTTAGAGCAACAAAATGCAATAATTAAAATGAAAAACTCATTAGATGACTCAACAGCCAATTAAACAGGAAGAAGAAAGGATCAGGGAACTTGATGACAAGACAAGTGACATTATCCAGTGTGAGAAGTAGAAAGAAAAAATAATGAAAAATGAATTTAGCCTGAGGGACCTATGAATTACCATCAAGCATACCAACATATGCATCATTGGAGTCCCAGCAGAACAAGAGAGAGAGAAAGGAGCAGAAAAAATATTTGAAGAAGTAAGGACTGAAAACTTCAAAAATCTGATGAAGGACATGAATATACACATCCAGGAAGTTCAGCAAACTCCGAGAAGCCTGGACTCCAAGAGATCTAAACCAAGACAAATTAGAGTGAAATTGTCAAAATCGAAAGACAAAGAGAGGATTTTGAAAGCAGCAGAGAGAAGCAACTTGTCACATACAAGGGATTCTCCAATAACATTAACAGGGGATTTCTCTTCAGAAACTATGAGGCCAGAAAACAGTGGGAAGGCTAAAATATTTAACATCCTTAAAGAAAAAAACTGCCAACCAAGAATTCTATATCCTGCATGATTATCTTTCAAAAATGGAGATATTTATAGATAAACAAAAGCTGAAAGAGTTCATTACCAGAAGACCTGTAACCCTATAAGAAATACTAAAGGGAATCCTTCAGGCTAAAATAAAAGGACTCTAGAGAGTAACTTGAAGCCATAAGAAGAAATAAAGAACATTGGTAAATGTAATTATATGTATAAATATAAAATCTGTATTATTGTCCTTTTGGATTGTAACTTCTTTTTCTGCCCTCTATTTGACTTAACAGGAAAATGTGTAAAATAATATTTTAAATCTATTTTAATAATAATACATCATATAAAGATGGAATCTGAGACTATAACAATATAAAGGGGGAGGGACAGAGATATGTAGGAGAAGCGTTTGTATACTGCTGAAACTAGATTGGTACTAGTCAAACTAGGTTGTTATTTAAGATGTTAGCTGTAAATTACAAAGGTAACCTGTGCTGATTTTAAACTGCTATGTACCCCAGAAAAGCCCATGTTCTTTTAATCCTATCTTGTGGGGGCAAGTCTATTGTGGGTGGGACCTTTCAATTAGTCTGTTTCCATGGAGATGTGACCCTGCCCATTCAAGGTGGGTCTCAAGCCTCTTGCTGGAGTCCCCTATAGGGATAAAAGGCAGAGACATTTTGGAGAGAGCTCAGAGAAGCTAAGAGAGACAGAAGCCCACAGACATTTTGGAGAAAACCACAGAAACTGAAGCTAAACCCAGGAGAGAAGGACCAGCAGACTCCGGCCATGTGCCTCCCCATGTGACAGAGGAACCCCAGATGCCATCAGCCTCTCTTCAGAGAATTTTAACAGACATATATAGAACGTTACATCCCAGGTCACTGGGACACACATTCTTCTCTAGTGATCATGGATCTTTCTCCAGAATGGACCGTATGCTGGGACATAAAAACAAGCCTCAATAAATTAAAAAAAAAAATGAATTTGTTCAAAGCACATTCTCTGACCAGAATGGAATACAAATAGAAGTCAATAACAATCAGAGACTTGGAGAATTCACAAACACCTGGAGGATAAAAATGAGGGGGAGATAAAAACATTCCCGGATAATCAAAAGCTGAGGGACTTCATCACCAGTAATCAGTCCTATAAGAAAAGCTAAAGGGAGTTGAGCAGGCTGAAAGGAAGGGACACTAAACAATTGACTGAAACTACATGAAGAAATACAGATTACCAGTAGAGATCACATGGTAAATATAAATACCAATACTACTGTAGTTTTGATTTATAACTCCACTATTTACTTCCTACAGGAACTAAAATACATAAACTGTAATAATGAATCAGTGGTTTTGGACTCAATGTAAAATATGTAATTTTTGACAAGAACTATATAAAGGTGGGGGAATGATGGAGTATAGGAACATAGTTTATGTGTCATATTGAAGTTAAGTTGGTATCAAAGAAAAACAAGATTTTTATAGATTTAAGATGTTAAATTTAAGCCCCACAGTAAACACAAAGAAAGTATCAGAGAATATGATTATAGAGATGAAAAGTAGAGTAGGGGTTCTGAGAAGTGGGGGAAGGGGCAATGGGGAGTTAAGAAATGAGTGTAGGGTTTCTGTTTGGGGTGAAGGGAAACTTCTAGAAATGGATGGTGGGAAGGTGATAGCACTGCAACATTCTAAATGTGATTAATCCCACTAATGGAATGCTAGGGAGGGGGTGGAATGGGAAGATTTAGGCTATATATATGTTTCCACAATTGAAAAAAAAAAAGTCTAAATAGATGACAATTAAATGCCAAGGATGATCCTGGATGGGATCTGAGGATGGAGGAGAGGAGGCTCAAAGGGACACAGATGGGACATAAGGAAAAAAAAAATGAAATATAGAATGTAAGCTTTGCATCAATGTTGAATTTCTTGAACTTCTTAGATGCACTTAATGAGATTGCATAAATGAATGTTCTTGTCCATGGGAAAGGTATATGTGAATTATATTGTTTGTTCAAAGATATGTGCAGCTTGCTCTTATGTGTTCAAAGGACAGAGCAATAGATGATGGATGATAGATAGGGAGGGAGGGAGGGAGAGAGGGAGGGAAAGAAAGAAATGGTGGTGTGACAGGATGTTAAAGGTGGTGGATTGGGTATTAGGGGAGGGGGGTCAGGGTATGCTGGAGTTCTATGTATGGGGTTTGTACTGTTTTTGCAACTGTTCCTGTAAGTTTAAATTTATTTCAAAATAAAATTTATTAAAAAAAAAGTAAAAAGAAAAAAAAAAAAGACAATACTTGGCAGATTAGATGAAAAGCCTTGCACCATCTATATGCTGCCTACAAGAGACTCACTTTAGGTACAAAGACACAAAGAGGTTGGAAACAAAAGGGCGGGAAAAGATATTCCATGCAAACAGTAATCAAAAGAGAGCCCAGATGACTTTATTGTCCTCAGATAAAATAGATTTTAAGTCAAAAAAGACTACGGGACAAAGAAGGATATTATATATTGATAAAAGGTTCAATCCAGCAAGAAGAGATAGTGATTATAAATATATATGCACCTCAGAACAGAGCCTCAAAACATATGAAGTAAAAATTGACAGAATTGGAGGGAGAAATAGGTTGTTCCACAATAATAATTGGAGACTTCAATACACCACTTTCAATAACTTATAAACATCTAAACAGAAGACCAATAATGAAATAGAGGACTTAAACTATACTATTAACCAACTAGACCTAATGGACAGAGACATTACACTCCACTCAATAACAGCAGAATACACATTTTTCTCAAGTGCACATGGACTATTATCCAGGATAGGCCATATGTTAGTCCACAAATCAAATCTTAATACATTTTAAAATGTTGAAATCATGCAAAGTATCTTCTTGGACCACAAGGAATAAAGTTAGTAACAGGGACTTCCAGAGGATGGTGGCTAGGAGAGATAGGGCAAAAAAAACACCTCCGTGAAAAATACTAGATAAAAGCCAGAAAGTGACCCAGAACACGTGTTCCAGTGATACACCAGCTGGACAAGGTCTGCTAAGTCCACAGGGACCATGCACTTGGTGAAACCAGGAGTCTGTGTTCTGAGTGAGTAAGCCTGCTGAATATCCGGCAGCCATGCTGCGGCGTGGGGAAACTGTGGGTTGGTGTCTGGAGGAGGACTAGTTCTTTTTTAAAAAACCCAAAAGCAACTGTGGATATGGCAGCAAGAACCACACAGTGAAGTGCAGCAGGAATGGGCTGTGCCAATGCCTCAATATCTGGTATGTATGATAGCCTTTCACGCACCCACTGCTAATTGTCTCAGAGCGAGGAAGGCAGAGGGGAGCCAAAAGGGGAAAATAACCATGCCCCTTGCGGCCATCTTCCTGGTGGGCTGGGAACGCTCCTGCCCTGTGCCGGCGCCACAGCCCAGAGCTGCGCCAAAAAACCCAGTGTGACAGGAAGTATTTCCAGCAACACACACATACCACAATGTCAGGCATGGACAATAGCCTTTCGTGCACCCACAGCTAATTGTCCCAGAGCTAGGAAGGTGGAGCTGTGTGAAAAGGGGGAAATTAACACAACCCATATAGCCATCCTTACAGCAGGCTGGGAATGCCCCTACACGGCTGGTGGTCCAGAACTTCCCTTGGGGGATGGTGCTCACCTGTGATGTAGCACAGCCTTCCCTCAGCAGAGGCCCTAGGAGGGCACAGCTTGGAAAAGGGACCCACTTGGAAATCCCAGGGTCCATACGCCAATAACAAGGACTTGGGGGTCAGCACCAGAGACAATCTGTGGCAAGACTGAACTGAAGGTTTAGACTCTTGCAACAGCCTTAAATCTCCAGGAACACCTGGGGGGAGTTGATTATTAAAGACACCCTCCCTCCCTATCTGCTCAGACACATGCCCCACATTCAGGGCAGACAGCACCAACAACACACCCAAACTCGGTGCACCAATTGAAACCCCACAAGAATCAGAATGCCACACACCATAAAGACAAAGTTGGGGAGAACTGGCTTGAGGGGAATAGGTGGCTTGCGGATGCCACTTCCTGGTTAGTTAGAGAAAGTGTATACCACCAAGCAGTAGATCTGATGAATTAGAAATTACTCTTTGAACTAGCTGGCATATCTTAAAAGAACCCTATCAAGTTAAGCAAATGCCAAGAGGCCAAAAACAACAGAAAATTTTAAAGCATATAAAAAAAAAACAGATGATATGTATAACCCAAACCCAAACACCCAAATCAAAAGATCAGAGGAGATGCAGTACTTGGAGCAATTAATCAAAGAACTAAAGACAAACAATGAGACCATGGCACAGGATATAAAGGACATGAAGTAGAGCATGGCACAGGATATAAAGGACATCAAGAAGACCCTAGAAGAGCATAAAGAAGAAATTGCAAGAGTAAATTAAAAAATAGATGATCTTAAGGAAATAAAAGAAACTGTTGACCAAATTGAAAAGATTCTGGATACTCATAGTACAAGGCTAGAGGAAGATGAACAATGAATCAGTGACCTGGAGGAAGACAAAATGGAAAATGAAAGAACAAAAGAAAGAATGGGGAAAAATCTGAAAAAATTGAAATGGACCTCAGGGATATGACAGATAAATAAAATGTCCAAATATAAGACTCATTGTTGTCCCAGAAGGGGAAGAGAAGGGTAAAGGTCTAGAAAGAGTATGCAAAGAAATTGTTGGGGAAAACTTCCCCAACCTTCTACACAATATAAACACACAAAGCATAAATGCCCAGCAAACTCCAAAGAGAATAAATCCAAATAAACCCACTCCAAGACATATTCTGATCAGACTGTTAAAGACTGAAGAGAAGGAGCTAGTTCTGAAAGCAGCAAGAGAAAAGCAATTCATCACATACAAAGGAAACAACATAAGACTAAGTAGTGACTACTCAGCAGCCACCATGGAGGTGAGAAGGCAGTGGCATGACATGTTTAAAATTCTCAGAAAAGTTTCCAACCAAGAATATTTGATCCAGCAAAACTCTCCTTCAAATTTGAGGGAGAGCTTAAATTTTTCACAGACAAACAAATGCTGAGAGATTTTGCTAACAAAAGACCTGCCCTACTTCAGATACTAACAGGAGCCCTACTGACAGAGAAACAAAGAAAGGAGAGAGAGATATGGAGAAAGGTTCAGTAATGTATTGTTGGATTCAGTTCACTAATATTTTGTAGAGAATTTTAGCATCTATATTCATAAGAGATATTCGTTTGTAGTTTTCCTTCTTGTAATGTCTTTATCTGGTTTTATCATCAGGGTAATGCTGGGAACTTATGTAACTTCTCCCCTTCAGTCTCATCAAATATATAATTGGATTTAAACAATAGGTGCTACCTCATTAGTTTATTATGCAGGTTAAACCTCTAAATACATGTAAAGTACCTACGACAGAGCCTAGTACATAATAAGTACTAAATATATATTTTTAAAAGTATTGCTTTCTTGGAAGTAAACTCTACATGGTTACAATTCAGTATTCAATTACCATGTTGTTAGATTTCACTTGTTAAATGTTTATGACTTTTTCTTTGGTGTTTGTAAAGTGATTCACTTATCATCTTCTTTATATATCCTGTTCTTGTCCACCTTTGGTATCAGGGTTTAGCTAACTTTCAAAAGCAAGGTGAATAGCCGTCCATCTTTTTCTATGCTCAGGAAGTGTTTACATAATATAGAAAATCATCTGGGCCTGGGACCTATTTTTGTGTTAGTTATATATTGCTGTGTAACAAATTACCCCTAAAACTTAATGGTTTAAAACAACAAACATTTATTACTTCATAATTTCTGTAGATCAAGAAACTAAGCATGGATCTTTCACAGGCTGCAATCAAGGTATTGGCTGGGATTTCAGTCATCTTAAGGCTATCTAGGGGTGGACACATTTCCAACCTCACTCACGTGGCTGTTGGCAAGACGCAGTTTCCTGTGGGTTGTCTGACTCAAGACCTCAGTTCTTTATGGGCTGTTGGCCAGAGGCCCCCTCAGTTCCTTGACACATGGAACTCTCCCCAGGGCAGCTCACAACTTGGCAACTGGCTTCACTAAGGAAGAGAGTCATGTAGCAAAACAGGAGTGACTGTTTTGTAACCTAACCTTGAAAGTAATATCCCATCACTTTTGCTGCAGTCTGTTGGCTAGAAGAAGCAAGTTGCTAGTCCAGCCACCCTCAAAGGGAGGAGATTACACAAGGGTGTGACTGCCAGTAGATGCTATTATGGGCCATTTTAGAGGCTGCCTGCAACAAATTTTAAAGTTAGATCTTTGACTACCCTTCCACTTTCTTCTATGGCTAGTGGTCCATACTAGTCCTATACCTTTTCTTACACAATTTTGGTAATTTATGATTGCTTAACAAATAATTATGTTTCTGTTTTGAAAATTTATTTGTTAAAAAATCTAATCTGGAGCTGAACCTTATTTCTATCATCATTTATGTCTCCCCTCTCTTTTTCTTTATCAGAAAGAACATTTGTCTAATTTGTTGGTCATTGCAAAGAAGCAGTTTTTTGTGTATTGCTCAACTCTATTTTTTGTATTTTCTTTCATTGATTTCTGACTTTATTAATTACTTCCTTTTACTTTCATTTGAGCTTATTTTGTATGCTTTCACCTAGATTCTTGAAAGCTTGGTTTCTTTGTTTTCAATTTTGATTTCTAATAAATGCATTTAAGGCCATGAATTTTCCTCTGAGTACTAGTTTGGCTACACACCACTGGTTTTGATATGTACAGCTCTTATTGCTTTTCATTTTACAATGGTTTGTAATTTCCATTTTAGTTAATTTATCCTTAACCAGATTAAAAGTGCAGTGCTCCACCTTCCTTATTTCCATGGGCATAGATTTTAAACCATATTTATTTATTTATTTATTTATTTATTTATTTATTTATTTATTTATTTATTTTGTTAAACTGTAATTTTATTGCCCTGTGATTAAGGTGGTCCTAGATGATTTTTTCTTTTAATTTTAATTCAAATAACATATATATGGCCTAAAATTCCCCCCTTTTACATATACAATTCAGTATTATTAATTACATTTGCAATTTTGTGTTACCATCACCACCACCTATTACCAAAATTTTACAATAGACCCAAAGAGAAACTTTGTTCAATTTAAGTATTAACTCTCCATTCCCTACCTCCAACCTAGCCCCTGGTAACCTGTATTCTAGATTCTGATTCTATGAGTTTGCTTATTCTAATTACTTCATATCAGTGAGATCATAAAGTATTTGTACTTTTGTGACTGGCTTATTTCACGTAACCTGACATCTTCAAGGCTCATCCATGTTCTTGCATGCATCAGAACTTTATTCTTTTTTAATGCTGAATAGTGTTCCATTATATGTATATACCACATTTTGTATACACATTCATCAGTTGATGGACACTTGGGTTGCTTCCATTTTTTGGCAATGTGAATGATGCCATTATGAACATCAGTGCACAAATATCTGTTCAAGTCCCTGCCGGGTCACATGGTAATTCTATACCTAGCTTTCTGAGGAACTGTCAAACTGTCTTCCATAGCAGCTGCATCATTTTACATTTCCACTGGCCATGACTGAGTGTTCCTATTTCTCCACATCCTCCGCAACACATATAATTTTCTTGTTTTTAAGTAGTAGCCATTCTCATCGATGTGAGATGGTATCTCATTGTGGTTCTGATTTGCATGTCCCTAGTAGCTAATGATATTGAGCATCTTTTCATGTTGTTTTTGGCTATTTGTGTATTCCCTTTGGAGAAATGTCTATTCAAGTCTTTTGCTCATTTTTTAATTGAGTTGTTTATCTTTTTATTGTTGAGTTGTATGATTTCTTTACATATGCTGGATATTAAATGCTTATTGGATATGTAGTTTCCAAATATTTTCTCCCATTGAGTAGGTTCTTTTTTCACTTCCATGATAAATCCTTTGATGCATAAATGCTTTTAATTTTGATGAGGTCCCATTTAACTATTTTTTTCTTTTGGTGCTTGTGGTTTAAGTGTAAAGTCTACGAAACCATTGTCTAACACAAGATCCTGAAGATGCTTCCCTATATATTTTTTCTGGAGTTTGATAGTCCTGGTTTTTATATTTAGGTCTTTGATTCATTTTGAGTTAATTTTTGTGTATGGTGTGAGAGAGGGGTACTCATTTTTTTTTTTTTTTGGCATATGGATATCCAATTATCCTAGAACAACATGGTGAAGAGATTATTCTTTCCCAATTGAGTGGAATTTGCAGTCATGTCAAAAATAAATTGGCCAAAAAAAAAAAAAAAAAAAAAAAGGGGGATGTTGGGATGTTCTTTTCATTTTAATCTTTATTTTATTTTTTGTGTAATGAAAATGTTCAAACTTTGTGATGATAAATGCACAACTATATCACAATACTGTTAACAACTGATTGTACACTTTGAATGATTGTATGTTATGTGATTATATCCCAATAAAATTGCATTAAAAAAAAGTTAGTAACAGGAGACCCACAAAACTTACAAATATATGGAAATTAAACAACACAATTAAATAACCAATTTCAAAGTAGAAATCACAAGAATAAAAAGAAAATCACAAATCAATAGCCTAACTTTACTCCTAAAGAAACTAGAATAAGAACAACAAATTGAACCTAAAGTCTGTAGAAGGAAGGAAATAGTGAAGGTTACAGCAGAGATAAATGAAATAGAGAATGGAAAAACCTTAGAGAGAATCCACAAAATCAAAAGTTGGTTTTTTGAAAAGATCAATAATTGACAAACCTTTAACCAGACTGACAAAGAAGATGCACAAATAATTAAAATAAGGAATGAAAATGAGAATATTACCACCAACATGCTACAACATGGATGAACCTTGAAGACATGATGTTGAGTGAAATAATCCAGATACAAAAGGACAAATGTATGATTTCTTTTATATGACATACTTAAAATAAACAAATTCATAGACAGAAAAGAGAATAGTGGTTACCAGAGGTGGGGGAAAGGGGAAAATGGGGAGTGTTCCAGTTTGCTAATGCTGCCAGATTGCAAAACACCAGAAATGGATTGGCTTTTATAAAGGGGGTTTATTTGGTTACAAAGCTACAGTCTTAAGGCCATAAAATGTCCAAGGTAAGTCATCAACAATTGGGTACCTTCACTAGAGGATGGCCAATGGTGTCCAGAAAACCTTTGTTAGCTGGGACGGCACATGGCTGGCGTCTGCTCCAAGTTCTGGTTTCAAAATGGCTTTCTCCCAGGACATTCCTCTCTAGGCTGCAGTTCCTCAAAAACATCACTCTTAGTTGCTCTTGGGGCAATTGTTCTCCCTTAGCTTCTCTGGAGCAAAAGTCTGCTTTCAAAGGCCATCTCCAAAATTTCTCCGCAAGCTGCAGCTTCTCTCTCAGCTCCTGCACTTTCTTCAAAGTGTCCCTCTTGGCTGTAGCAAGCTTGCTCCTTCTGTCTGAACTTACACAGTGTGCCAGTGAACTAATTCAGACCCACCCTAAATGGGTGGGGTCACACATCCATGGCTATTATCCAATCAGAGTCATCATCCACAATTGGGTGGGTCACATCTCCATGGAAACACTCAAAGAATTACAATCTAATCAACACTGATATGTCAGCCCACACAAGATTACATCAAAGATAATGGTATTTTGGGGGACATAATAGATTCAAACCGGCACAGGGAGTTCTTGCTAAATTAGTATGAACTTTGGTTTGAGATGATGAAAATAGTGTGGAAATAGATTGTGGTAAAAGTTATACAGTATTGACAATGTACTTAATGTCAAAGAACTATAAACTTAAACTGGTTAAAATGATTTTATGTATATTTTACTACAATCAAAAATAGATTAATTAAAAAACAAAAAAAAACCCCAAAAAGTTGGTTCTTGAAAAAATCAATAAAATTGATGAAACTTTAGCTAAACTAACAAAGGAAAATAGGGAAAAGACTCAAATAATAAAAGTAAGAAAGGAAAATGGTGGTATAACTACTGACCTAAGAGAAATAAAAAGGACTATAAGAGAATATTATGAACAACTGTATTCCAACAAACTAGATGATCCAGAAGAAAAGTTTGTAAAAAGCCTAGAAATGCACAAATTACCTACATTGACTCAAGAAGAAATAGAAAACCTCAACAAACCTATAATAAATACAGAGATTTAATCAATAATAAAAAACCTTCCACCAAAGAAAAATCCAGGAACGGATGTCTTCATGGTAAATTCTGACAAACATTTAAAGAAAAACTAACACTGATCCATCTTAAATTTTTCCAAAAATTCAAGAGGGAACACTTCCTAATTTATTATGAGTTCAGCATTACTCTGATACCAAAGCCTGCTAAAGATATCACAGGAGATGAAAGTTACAGACCAATTTCCCTTATGACTATAGATGCAAAAATCCTTAATAAAATATTAACAAATGGAATCCAACAGCATATTTAAAAGATTGTACACCATGACCAATTGGGATTTATCCCAGGAATGCAAGAGTAGTTCAACATGTGAACGTCAATCAATACAATACTCTACATAAGTAGAATGAAGGGGAAAAAAACACATGATTATCTCAAAAGACACAGAAAAGGCATTCAACAACAGTTTCTTGATAAAAACATTCACTAAAGGAAAAAAGGAAGGGAACTTTCTCAACATTATAAAGCCCATTTATATATAAAACCTACAGCTCACATCATACTCAGTGGTGAAAGATTTAAATCTTTCTCCCTAAGAGCAGGAATGAGACAAGTATGCCTGCTTTCACCACTGCTCTCGAATATCATACCTTCAAGTTCTCACCAGAGCAATATAGGCAAGAAAAAGAAATAAAAGGTATCCCAGTTGGAAAGGAAGAAGTACAGATGACATGATCTTATGCATAGAAAATCCAAAGGAACATACAAGAAAACTGTGTGCAGTAATAAATGAATTCAGCAAAATTACAGGGTACAAGATCAACACATAAAAATGATTGTGCTCCTATACCCTAGCGATGAACAATCCGAATAGTAAGTTAAGAAAACAATTCCATTTACAATAGCATCTAAAAAATAAAATATCTAGGAACAAATTTAACCAAGAATACAAAAGACTCGCATATTAAAAACTACAAAACACTGTTGAAAGAAATTAAATAGACCTAAATAAATGGCAAGACAACCCATGTTCATACATTGGAAGAGTTAACATTGTTAATATGTCAATATTACCCAAGGCAATATACAAATTAAATAAAATCCCTATCAAATTTCTAGTAGGCTTTTCTGCGGAAATAGAAAAACTGATCTTCAAATTCATATGGAATTGCAAAGAGCCCTGAATAGTCAAAACATTCTTGCAAATGAAGAACAGGGTTGGAGGATGTTTCGGTTTGCTAAAGCTTCAGGAATGCAATATACCAGAAATAGGCTGGCTTTTACAATGGGGATTTATTAGCTTACAAATTTATGGTTCTAAGGCCATGAAAATGTTCAAATTAAGGCATTAACAAGATGATAACCTTCTATGAAGGCTGCCAGCATCTGGGATCCCTTTGTCAAATGAGAAGGCAAATAGCTGGCGTCTGCTGGTCTTTCTCTTCCGGGTTTCGTTGCTTTCAGCTTCTGGTTCCAGTGACTTACTCTCTGAGCTTTTGTGGGTCCTCTTCTTATCTTCTCTGGGGCTGTACTCTAAGCTCTCTGGGCTTTTCTTTTCCTCTCTTTTTTCTCCTCCCTCCCTGCCTTCCTTCCTCTCTTTCTCTCTTTATCTCTTTCTTATCCTCTCACAAAGGACTCCAGTAAAATGATTAAGACCCACCTTAAATTACCACAGAGGACACACACTTCCCATTTTCAAATTGTATTACAAAGTTACAGGAATAAAAATAGTGTGGCATAAAGATAGACAAATCCACGGAACAGAATTGAAATTCCAGAAATAGAGCCACACATACATGGCAATTGATTTTAGACAAAAGTGCTAAGTACATGCAGTGGGGAAATATTAGCCTTCAACAAATGATGTTGGGAAAATTGGATATCCATATGCAGAAGAATACAATTAGACCCCTCTCTCTCAAACCATATACAAAAATCAACTCAAAATGGATCAAGGACCTAAATAAAAGATCTAAAGCTATAAAGTTCGTAGAAGATAACAGGAGCAAATCTTCACTACCTGGGATTCAGTAATAGTTATGATACCAAAAGCAGAAGTAACAAAAGAAACAACAGATAAATTTTATTTCATCAAAATTAAAACTTTTCTTTATCACAGGAAATTGTCAAGAAAGTGAAAAGACAACCTATGGAATGGGAGAAATAGTTTCAATCCATATTTTGGATAAGGGCTTAATATCCAGAATATATAAAGGACTTTTATAATGCTACAACCAAAAGACAAACAACCTAATTAAAAAATGGGCAAAGGGTCGCCCCGCCTGCTCGGAGCAGGAAGCGGAAGCGCTCGCGGCCTGTTCCCGGCCTGGCCCCGGCACCGGAACCGGCACTGGCGGCCATCTTGGCTTCCCGGGGAAAGACGGCGTGAGGGGTAGAAGTTGTAGGGTGGGGGGCAGGAGTGAGGCGGAGGGGAAAGAAAGGGGGAGGAGGCCACGGCGGGACAGGGCGGGGACTGCCTGTCTGGGTTGCGGAAGTGGTAGTTTCTGACTGAGACTGCTGCTTTCTCGCTACTGCTTCGACTTCCCGGTTCCCCCCTCCGGACGGAGAGGGCGGCGCGGTTGTGGACGGTCAGACAGCCCCCATCTCCCGCCGCCAATCCCCGGCCCTAACTAGCACGGAGCAGACACCGCCAGTCGCAGCAGCAGGCGAGGAGGAAGATGGCGGGACGGCTGCCGGCCTGTGTGGTGGACTGTGGCACCGGCTATACAAAGCTAGGATATGCTGGAAATACAGAACCACAGTTTATCATCCCTTCCTAATCGCCTTCAGAGGAGTAAATATATATATACATGGTCTTGTTGGTACTGAATATAATTTAGAACGACCATTTCTTTAGGTGTTGCTATTAAGGAGTCAGCAAAAGTGGGTGATCAAGCTCAGAGGAGGGTGATGAAAGGTGTTGATGACCTAGACTTCTTCATTGGTGATGAAGCAATAGAAAAGCCTACATATGCAACAAAGTGGCCAATCCATGGAATAGTTGAAGATGGGGACTTGGTGGAAAGATTTATGGAGCAAGTGATCTTTAAATACTTAAGGGCAGAACCTGAAGACCATTATTTTCTTTTGACTGAACCTCCACTGAACACTCCAGAAAAGAGAATATACCGCTGAAATAATGTTTGAGTCCTTCAGTGTTCCAGGCTTGTACATCGCTGAGCAGGCTGTTCTTGCCTTAGCTGCATCCTGGACCTCCAGACAAGTAGGAAAACGGACATTGACTGGTGCGGTATTAGACGGTGGGGATGGTGTCACTCATGTCATTCCTGTGGCTGAAGGGTATGTGATTGGCAGCTGTATTAAGCACATTCCAATCGCAGGACGAGATATAACATATTTTATTCAGCGACTGCTGAGAGACCGAGAAGTTTGCTAATCCAGACTTCACACAACATATCTTAGAAGTAGTAGATGAGGTAATTCGGAATTGTCCTATTGATGTCAGGCGTCCTCTCTACAAGAACGTTGTCCTCTCTGGAGTTTCAACCATGTTCAGGCACTTTGGATGTTGTTTGCAAAGAGATTTGAAAAGGACCGTAGATGCCAGGCTGAAATTAAGTGAGGAATTGAGTGGCGGTAGATTGAAGCCAAAGCCTATTGATGTACAAGTGATTACACACCACATGCAGTGATATGCAGTCTGGTTTGGGGGATCAATACTGGCCTCCACACCTGAGTTCTACCAAGTATGCCACACCAAAAAGGATTATGAAGAAATTGGACCTAGCATTTGTCGTCACAATCCAGTGTTTGGAGTCATGTCGTAAAATTGACTTCTAGTTATCGGTGCTAGGATGGGGGGGAAGAGATCTTTCTGATTACCTGTTTTGTCTGGATGGCTGGTTTTGAAGTTTAAAGCCTGACTTGACAATAATAAGACCAAAAATAATTATACAGGAATATTTTAATAAGTATATCACCATGCAAATGTCAAGGAAAGCTAAAATGAATAAGTGTTTTTCTTTAGATTGAGTATTTGAATCTTATGTGTAACAAAAACAAGTGGGTTTTAGTTCTTGCTCTGCCCTGATATTTTGTATATTATTGAATTATCCAAGATTTGATGGGATTTATCAGTATGTAGATAGCTCTATAATGCTTGAATTGCACACATGTAAGTGTGCAGTGCAAGAGCTTGTTTATATTTCATACTTTTTATACTTTGAGGAAAAAGTCAAAGAAAAACTGTAGTATTTGAGGAAAAAAAGTGACCAAGTAACAAGATAAATTCTAAAAATAGCCTCATGAGACTTGACATACACACTTATGGGATTCCAGTTATTAGGAATCGCTTCCACCCCCTTCCACACTCAGTGGTTTTCTTTGCAAGTGCTTTTGGAACTAAGAAGCTAGTATTTTGGATTAACTGATGCCTGCTAGTGCTTTCTGATTGCTCCCATTCTGTTTCTTGCTTTAATAGAAAAATAAAGACAAGACTGTTGGATCAGTAAAAAAAAAAGGGGGGGGGGGCAAAGGACTTGAATAAACATTTCTCCAAGGATATACAAATGGCCAAAGATATACACATGAGAAGATGTTCAACATCATTAGCCATTAAGGAAATTCAAAGCAAAACCAGGAGATAACACTTTACACTTACAGGGATGGCTATTTTTTAAAAAAATGGAAAGTAAATGTTGGAGAGGATGCTGAGAAATTGGAACTCTAATGCATTGTTGGTGGGAATGTAAAATGGTGCACCCAATTGTGGTAAACAATATGGAAGTTCCTCCAAAAATTAAATATAAAGTTAACATGGATAAACAAAATGTATCACATGGAATATTATTTGGACATATAAGAAAGAAGGAAGTTTTGAGACATGCCACAACATGGAATAACCTTGAAAACACTATGCTCTTTAAGCATGGTACATAAAGAGAAAAATTGTATGATATTACTTATAAGAGATGAGTAGGAAAGCAAATTTGCAGAGATAGAAAGCATGTTAGTGATTTCCAGTAGATGAGCGAAGAGAAAGTGTTTGGTTGAAAAAAAAAATATGCCAGAGTGCTATGCACTTTCTGTGCATTATTGATAATCCTCATTTTTAAAAAAATGCTGCTTAGTTTTAAAAGAATACTTCTATGAACATTCCTGTACCTGTTTTTTTGGAACACATATGTACACACATCTGTGGGGTATATAGTTAGGAGTAGAATTATTCAGTTGTAGGGTATGTATGAATCTTGGCTTTGCCAGTTAGCAGCTGTATGATCTTGGGAAAGTACCTGGAACCTGTAGAGAACAGTCTCCTTATCTGTACCAAGGAGCTAATCTCACCTCGATGGGTGTTAATCTGTGAAAAACTGCTTTTGTTATTTAACAAAAGAGCATAGTACTGAGAAATCTTGTTCTCTAAAATCATAGATTTTCAGAAAAGTTGCTGTTTGAAATATGTCCGTAAGAATGGAACATTCCACTCTTGCCTGGAGGATCTGAGTTCCTTTGACACAGAGAAGCAATCTCCATCTCCAACCCAGGTGCAGAGCTTTAGATAAGGGGTATCCATATTCAACATTCCACATTTATCTTCATGTTGTAGTTTCCAGGGAAACAGGATCCTGAATCACCTGGTTAGCTCAGACCTGATGTTAATCTCTTTACATATAATCTAGTGTGCTTTGAGGCTATCAAAACACTACTTCTTTTATTTTATTTTTTTTTTAATCATCATTTTATTGAGATATATTCACATACCACGCAGTCATACAAAACAAATTGTACTTTCGATTGTTTACAGTACCATTACATAGTTGTACATTCATCACCTAAATCAATCCCTGACACCTTCATTAGCACACACACAAAAATAACAAGAATAATAATTAGAGTGAAAAAGAGCAATTGAAGTAAAAAAGAACACTGGGTACCTTTGTCTGTTTGTTTCCTTCCCCTACTTTTCTACACATCCATCCATAAACTAGACAAAGTGGTGTTTGGTCCTTATGGCTTTCCCAATCCCATTGTCACCCCTCATAAGCTACATTTTTATACAACTGTCTTCGAGATTCATGGGTTCTGGGTTGTAGTTTGATAGTTTCAGGTATCCACCACCAGCTACCCCAATTCTTTAGAACCTAAAAAGGGTTGTCTAAAGTGTGCATAAGAGTGCCCACCAGAGTGACCTCTCGGCTCCTTTTGGAATCTCTCTGCCACTGAAGCTTATTTCATTTCCTTTCACATCCCCCTTTTGGTCAAGAAGATGTTCTCCGTCCCACGGTGCCAGGTCTACATTCCTCCCTGGGAGTCATATTCCACATTGCCAGGGAGATTCACTTCCCTGGGTGTCTGATCCCACGTAGCGGGGAGGGCAGTGATTTCACCTTTCAAGTTGGCTTAGCCAGAGAGAGAGGGCCACATCTGAGCAACAAAGAGGCATTCAGGAGGAGACTCTTAGGCACAAATACAGGGAGGCCTAGCCTCTCCTTTGCAGCAACCGTCTTCCCAAGGGTAAAACTTATGGTAGAGGGCTCAACCCATCAAACCACCAGTCCCCTATGTCTGTGGTCATGTTAGCAACCATGGAGGTGGGGTAGGCGAATACCCCTGCATTCTCCACAGGCTCCTCAAGGGGGCACTACATCTTTTTTTTTTTTTTTTTCCCCTTGTCTTTTTTCTTTTTTCTTTTTTTTTTTTTTAACTTTCCCTTCTTTTTTCAAATCACCTGTATGAAAAAAAAAGTTAAAAAGAAAACAAACATACAATAAAAGAGCATTTCAAAGAGACCATAGCAAGGGAGTAAGAAAAAGACAACTAACCTAAGATAACTGCTTAACTTCCAACATGTTCCTACTTTACCCCAAGAAAGTTACATAATATAGCAACATTTCAGTGAACTTGTTCCTACTACAACCATCAGAAATTAACAGACCATAGTCATTTCTGGGCATCCCCAGAACGTTAAATAGCTTATCTGTTCTTCTTGGATTATTGTTCCCCCTTCCTTAATTGCTCTCTACTGCTAGTTCCCCTACATTCTACATTATAAACCATTTGTTTTACATTTTTCAAAGTTCACATTAGTGGTAGCATATAATATTTCTCTTTTTGTGCCTGGCTTATTTCGCTCAGCATTATGTCTTCAAGGTTCATCCATGTTGTCATATGTTTCACCAGATCGTTCCTTCTTACTGCCGCGTAGTATTCCATCGTGTGTATATACCACATTTTATTTATCCACTCATCTGTTGAAGGACATTTGGGTTGTTTCCATCTCTTGGCAATTGTGAATAATGCTGCTATGAACATTGGCGTGCAGATATCTGTTCGTGTCACTGCTTTCCGATCTTCCGGGTATATACCGAGGAGTGCAATCGCTGGATCGAATGGTAGCTCTATATCTAGTTTTCTAAGGAACTGCCAGACTGACTTCCAGAGTGGCTGAACCATTATACAGTCCCACCAACAATGAATAAGAGTTCCAATTTCTCCACATCCCCTCCAGCATTTGTAGTTTCCTGTTTGTTTAATGGCAGCCATTCTAACCGGTGTTAGATGGTATCTCATTGTGGTCTTAATTTGCATCTCTCTAATAGCTAGTGAAGCTGAACATTTTTTCATGTGTTTCTTGGCCATTTGTATTTCCTCTTCAGAGAACTGTCTTTTCATATCTTTTGCCCATTTTATAATTGGGCTGTCTGTACTATTGTCATTGAGTTGTAGGATTTCTTTGTATATGCAAGATATCAGTCTTTTGTCAGATACATGGTTTCCAAAAATTTTTTCCCATTGAGTTGGCTGCCTCTTTACCTTTTTGAGAAATTCCTTTGAGGTGCAGAAACTTCTAAGCTTGAGGAGTTCCCATTTATCTATTTTCTCTTTTGTTGCTTGTGCTTTGGGTGTAAAGTCTAGGAAGTGGCCTCCTAATACAAGGTCTTGAAGATGTTTTCCTACATTATCTTCTAGGAGTTTTATGGTACTTTCTTTTATATTGAGATCTTTGGTCCATTTTGAGTTAATTTTTGTGTAGGGGGTGAGGTAGGGGTCCTCTTTCATTCTTTTGGATATGGATATCCAACTCTCCCAGCCCCATTTGTTGAAAAGACCATTATGGCTCAGTTCGGTGACTTTGGGGGCCTTATCAAAGATCAGTCGGCCATAGATCTGAGGGTCTATCTCTGAATTCTCAATTCGATTCCATTGATCTATATGTCTATCTTTGTGCCAGTACCATGCTGTTTTGGCAACTGTGGCTTTATAATAAGCTTCAAAGTCAGGGAGTGTAAGTCCTCCCACTTCGTTTTTCTTTTTTAGAGTGTCTTTAGCAATTCGAGGCATCTTCCCTTTCCAAATAAATTTGATAACTAGCTTTTCCAAGTCTGCAAAGTAGGTTGTTGGAATTTTGATTGGGATTGCATTGAATCTGTAGATGAGTTTGGGTAGAATTGACATCTTAATGACATTTAGCCTTCCTATCCATGAACATGGAATATTTTTCCATCTTTTAAGGTCCCCTTCTATTTCTTTTAGTAGAGTTATGTAGTTTTCTTTGTATAGGTCTTTTACATCTTTGGTTAAGTTTATTCCTAGGTACTTGATTTTTTTAGTTGCTATTGAAAATGGTATCTTTTTCTTGAGTGTCTCTTCAGTTTGTTCATTTCTAGCATATAGAAACATTACTGACTTATGTGCATTAATCTTGTATCCCGCTACTTTGCTAAATTTGTTTATTAGCTCTAGTAGGTGTATCGTTGATTTCTCAGGGTTTTCTAGATATAAGATCATATCATCTGCAAACAATGACAGTTTTACTTCTTCTTTTCCAATTTGGATGCCTTTTATTTCTTTGTCTTGCCGGATTGCCCTGGCTAGCACTTCCAGCACAATGTTGAATAACAGTGGTGACAGCGGGCATCCTTGTCTTGTTCCTGATCTTAGAGGGAAGGCTTTCAGTCTCTCACCATTGAGTACTATGCTGGCTGTGGGTTTTTCATATATGCTCTTTATCATGTTGAGGAAGTTTCCTTCAATTCCTACCTTTTGAAGTGTTTTTATCAAAAAGGGATGTTGGATTTTGTCAAATGCTTTTTCAGCATCTATTGAGATGATCAATTGATTTTTCCCTTTCGAGTTTTTAATGTGTTGTAATACATTGATTGTTTTTCTTATGTTGAACCATCCTTGCATGTCTGGAATGAACCCCACTTGGTCATGGTGTATGATTTTTTTAATGTGTCTTTGGATTCTATTTGCAAGTATTTTGTTGAGGATTTTTGCATCTATATTCATTAGGGAGATTGGCCGGTAGTTTTCCTTTTTTGTAGCATCTTTGCCTGGTTTTGGTATTAGATTGATGTTAGCTTCATAAAATGAGTTAGGTAGTGTTCCATTTTTTTCAATGTTTTGAAAGAGTTTGAGTAAGATTGGTGTCAGTTCTTTCTGGAAAGTTTGGTAGAATTCCCCTGTGAAGCCATCTGGCCCTGGGCATTTATTTGTGGGAAGATTTTTGATGACTGATTGGATCTCTTTGCTTGTGATGGGTTGGTTGAGGTCTTCTATTTCTTCTCTGGTCAGTCTAGGTTGTTCATATGTTTCCAGGAAATTGTCCATTTCTTCTACATTATCCAGTTTGTTGCCATACAGTTGTTCATAATATCCTCTTATAATTTTTTTAATTTCTTCAGGATCTGCAGTTATGTCACCTTTTTCATTCATTATTTTGTTTATATGGGTCTTCTCTCTTTTTGATTTTGTCAGTCTAGCTAGGGGCTTGTCAATCTTGTTGATCTTCTCAAAGAACCAACTTTTGGTGATATTTATCCTTTCTATTGTTTTTTTGTTCTCTATGTCATTTATTTCTGCTTTAATCCTTGTTATTTCTTTTCTTCTACTTGGTTTAGGATTGGTTTGCTGTTCATTTTCTAGCTTCTTCAGTTGATCCATTAGTTCTTTGATTTTGGCTCTTTCTTCCTTTTTAATATATGCGTTTAGTGCTATAAATTTCCCCCTTAGCACTGCTTTTGCTGCATCCCATAGGTTTTGGTATGTTGTGTTCTCATTTTCATTCGTCTCTATATATTTAGCAATTTCTCTTGCTATTTCTTCTTTAACCCACTGATTGTTTAGGAGTGTGTTGTTTAACCTCCAGGTATTTGTGAATTTTCTAAGTCTCTGATGGTTATTGACTTCTAATTGTATTCCATTGTGGTCAGAGAATGTGCTTTGAATAATTTCAATCTTTTTAAATTTATTGAGGCTTGTTTTATGTCCCAGCATATGATCTATTCTGGAGAAAGTTCCGTGAGCACTAGAAAAGTATGTGTATCCTGGTGATTTGGGATGTAATGTCCTGTAGATGTCTGTTAAATCTAATTCATTTATCAGATTGTTTAGGTTTTCAATTTCCTTATTGGTCTTCTGTCTGGTTGATCTATCTATAGGAGAGAGTGATGTGTTGAAGTCTCCCACAATTATTGTGGAAACATCAATTGCTTCCTTTAGTTTTGCCAGTGTTTCTCTCATGTATTTTGTGGCACCTTGATTGGGTGCATAGACATTTACGATTGTTATTTCTTCTTGCTGAATTGCCCCTTTTATTAGTATGTAGTGGCCTTCTTTGTCTCTCAAAACATCCCTGCATTTGAAGTCTATTTTATCTGAGATTAATATTGCTACACCTGCTTTCTTTTGGCTGTAGCTTGCATGAAATATTTTTTTCCATCCTTTCACTTTCAATTTCTTTGTGTCCCTGTGTCTAAGATGAGTCTCTTGTATGCAACATATTGATGGTTAATTTTTTTTGATCCATTCTGCGAATCTATATCTTTTAATTGGGGAGTTTAATCCATTTACATTCAACGTTAAAACCGTGAAGGCATTTCTTGAATCGGCCATCTTATCCTTTGGATTATGTTTGCCATATTTTTCCCTCTCTCTATTAATATCCTTTATTGTACCCATACCGAATCTCTTAGTACTGAACCTTTCTCCAAGTCTCTCTGTCCTGTCTTTGTTTCTCTGTCTGTAGGGCTCCCTTTAGTATCTCCAGTAGGGCAGGTCTCTTGTTAGCAAATTCTCTCAGCATTTCTTTGTCTGTGAAAAATTTAAGCTCTCCCTCAAATTTGAAGGAGAGCTTTGCTGGATAAAGTATTCTTGGCTGGAAATTCCTCTCTCTCAGAATTTTAAATATATCGTGCCACTGCCTTCTCGCCTCCATGGTGGCTGCTGAGTAGTCACTACTTAGTCTTATGCTGTTTCCTTTGTATGTGGTGAATTGCTTTTCTCTTGCTGCTTTCAGAACTTGCTCCTTCTCTTCTATGTTTGACAGTGTGATCAGTATATGTCTCGGAGTGGGTTTTTTTGGATTTATTCTATTTGGAGTTCGCTGAGCATTTATGATTTGTGTATTTATGTTGTTTAGAAGATTTGGGAAGTTTTCCCCAACAATTTCTTTGAATACTCTTCCTAGACCTTTACCCTTTTCTTCCCCTTCTGGGACACCAATGAGTCTTATATTCGGACGTTTCATATTATCTATCATATCCCTGAGGTCCATTTCGAGTTTTTCAATTTTTTTCCCCATTCTTTCTTTTATGCTTTCATTTTCCATTCTGTCATCTTCCAGGTCACTGATTCGTTGTTCACCTTCCTCTAGTCTTGTACTATGAGTGTCCAGAATCTTTTTAATTTGGTCAACAGTTTCTTTAATTTCCATAAGATCATCCATTTTTTTATTTAGTCTTGCAATGTCTTCTTTATGCTCTTCTAGGGTCTTCTTGATTTCCTTCATATCCCGTACTAGGGTCTCATTGTTCATCTTTAGTTCTTTGAGTAGCTGCTCTAGGTGTGTCTCTTCTGGTCTTTTGATTTGGGTGCTTGGGCTTGGGTTATCCATATCGTCTGGTTTTTTCATATGCTTTATAATTTTCTGTTGTTTTTGGGCTCGTGGCATTTGCTGACCTTGATAGGGTTCTTTTAGGGTTTGTAGACCAGTTGAAGTCCTTATCTCTAATTTATCAGATCTACAGCTTCGTGGAGTACACTTTCTCTAACTAACCAGCAGGTGGCGTCCACGAGCCACCTGTTCTCCACAAGCCAGATCTCCCCTGCTTAGCCTTTTTGGTGAGTGGGGGAGTGAGTCTTGTGGGGCCCAATTGGTGTCCCAAGCTTGCGTGTGTAGTTGGTGTTGCCTGCCCTGTATGTGGGGCGTGTTTCTGGGCAGTCGGGGAGGGGGGGTGGCCCTAACAATCAAATCTCCCTGATGATCCTAGAGTTTTAAAGCTACTGCAATAGTCTAATCCTTCAGTTCAGTCCTGCCACAGTTTGTCTCTGCCACTGACCCACAAGTCTTTGGTATTGGCGTATGGCTCCTGAGACTTGCAAGTGGGCCCCTCTTCCAGGCTGTGCACCCCGGGTCCTCTGTTGAGGGATGACTGTGCTATGTCACAGGTGAGTGCCGTCCCCCCAGGGCAGTTCTGGGCTGCTGGGCTGTGTTGGGAGGCTCCCAGTCTGCTCAAATGATGGCTGAATGGGGCTCTGTTAATTCACACTGCTCCCCCTTCCCAGCTCTGGGACATTCAGCTGAGGTTGCAGGGAAGGCTAATGTCCACGCCCAGTTTTGTGGTGTGTGCCTGTTATTTGAAGCACTTCCGTCACACTGGGTTGTCTGGGGCAGCTCTGGGCTATGGGGCTGGCGATGGGCAGGAGTGTTTCCTGTCCACCAGGATGGTGGCTGTGAGCGGACACCCCCCTTTTCTTGGGAAGTTGTGTTGTTTAGTGAATTTCTCAGCCACTGGATTATTGCCTTTTGTCTCAGAGCTCTCTTAGTTCTGCTCTTGACTTGACGTGCCCAAATTTCAATTCTTTGAAGCTTTCTGTATTGAGCTTCTTAGAGTAATTGTTTTAGAAAAAGCAAAAAGGATTTAAAAAAAAAAAAAAAAAAAAAACGGCCCCGGCCCTCCTCAGAGATCTAATGGGTTATTGAAATGCTAATAGACAAAGCAACCAGGGCCATTAAGGAAAGGTGCCCAGGGCAGAGAGATCAGCCTTGCTTCGGGATTTGCATATGCGCCTCAAGGCCTGATCTCCGCCCTTCCCCTTTCTGTGTTCACCAGAACTCCAAAAATCCTCTGCTTTTACTTTGGAGCTTCTCGTGTTGTTTTCCTTCTATGCCCGTCTCCTCTCTGCTGGGCTGGCTGCTCTCAGAGTCTCTGGTGTCTGGCCTCAGTCTATCTATGGTTGGAGTTTGAATCAGTAGAATGAGTTTCCGATAAGAGCAGCCACTGCAATTCTCCCTTCTCCTTCCTGGAGCTGACAGCCCCTCCTCCCCCGGGACTGAGCCTGGCAGGGAGGGGCGCGGGTCCCCTGGCCGCAAAAACTTACAGATTTCGCTGATCTCAGCAGTTCCACGTTTTCATGAGTGTTGTATGAAGTATGCCCAAAGACAGATTGCTCTGTGGTGTCCAGTCCACGCAGTTCCTGGCTTTTTACCTACTTTCCTGGAGGAGTAACTAAAACATACAGCTCACCAGTCTGCCATCTTGCCCCGCCTCACTACTTCTTTTAAATCTTACCTTCACTTCATCTTTCCGCCAAATCCTAGAATAACTCTTATCTTTCCCTGTGCTTGGTAAGATGCCTCATGATTCCTCTTGTGTGAAGTCTCCCTTGCAACAGCAATTTACTATAACTAACTTTGTTAGACCACAGGTGGTCTTTTTTCAGATTGTCTTTATTTTGGGGATTACCCATAATGTATGTAAAATGTGCCTGGAACCTGAATAGGCATTTAAGAAATGGTAAAGTTAGTTCTTATTATTCATTTATGAATTCAATAAAGGTTTATTTGACATAGTATTTGCAAGGCACAAATTTACTGCGATGAGAGGTGCACAGATGGAAAACCACTTTTATTTTAGATGGAGAAAGAAAATAACAGCAACAACTATATCTTCAATTCCTTGGAGATAAATAGCTTTCCTGAATTTCACTATAAATAGTGTCAAATGTAACTGAAAACATCCTCAAGACTGTTTTGTGGATAAAAAGTACAATTTACGTGATTTGCTATAAGATTTGACATAAAACCATGGATTCTAAAAAATGGTAGTTTTCATAACGATAACGAGAGCCCCCAAATGTCGTCTATCCCCTTCTATAGAGAAAGAAATGCTTCAAAGAAAAATAGAGATAGCCTTGTTTACAAAAGGCTCATTCACCCATTTGGGGACCCCTCTCACATATGTAAACACAGGCAAACAGCTTCCTCTCTTTGCCATTTTCCAGAGACTGCAAAGCAGGCTTGGGTGGGGTGGGGTGGCGAACACAGGAAACAAACACTGCCAATTCCCCTTCACTTCTCCCGGTCTTCATCTCCTCCCAAACCAAAATCCTATCCTTGTCTTTCCTTTCAATGTTCACTCACAAAATGCAGCCTTCTCTGGGAACGTCACTTAAGGAAATGATTTTAAATTTTGGGAGTCTAGTTCCCCAAGAAATCCCGGTTTGGAATACATGAAGAGGCTACTTGGGAGGGATTTTGTTGGAGAATGAATTTGGGAATATGGGGATGAATTTTACGGAAATAGATGATGATATAGTCAGTTTAGTGTATGAATTTTGTAGTCAAATCTCAATAAAGCGAATTAACTTCTATGGGCTTAATTTTCTCATCTGTAAAAGGGAACATAAAAATGCTTACTTTTGTGGAGTTACTTCAACTTTTTAAAATTGTCCATTATTTATTTGAAGATAAAAATATGGATAGAACATCGTCTCTTGCTGTGAAACAGCTTGTAAACAAGGGAACTCAGTGAAGATTCACACACATCCTAAGTGCTCAAAAATATTATCATTATCATTTTATTGTTTAGAATTAGAAGAGGGGTGGAGGGAGAAATGAAAGTGTGGTAAGCTGTAAAGTGCTCCGCAAATACTACCAAAGCCCTAAAGGATGGAAATCGGGTGAGCAATTTCAAGGAGTTTAGTTACGTATCTGAGTTTCGAGGTTGTCAAATTCTCCCATACTCGGGTCTGAATTCTCAGAATAGAACAGAATGGGGTGTAATGGCTGAGATCATCTGGTTCAATTTTATGCAAATAGTAAATTCCTGTCTCCTGTCACTGTGCCCCGCCACCCAAGTACCCAGTCTGAGTCCTAACTATGTGACGTCATCGCTCCGCCCCGCAGCCCCAAGCCTCTCTGCGTCCAGTTTCTAAGCTACTATCCCAGGAACCGGTTCCAGTGACGCGTGCGCACTGCGTGGGGGCGGGGCTAGTGCGCACGCAGCCTCAGCTCTTTCCCCGCCCTGTCTCTTCCGGGTTTCCCCGTCAGCCTGCCGGTCGGGTCTGACGGCTATTTCCGGCCATAGTTCGGTGCGGGGCGAGCGGGTCTTAACTCCTCGTCATGTCCTACGGCCCCTTAGACATGTACCGGAACCCGGGGCCCTCGGGGCCCCAGCTCCGGGACTTCAACAGCATCATCCAAACGTGCAGCGGCAACATACAGCGGATCAGCCAAGCCAGTGAGCCGGGGGACCGGGCTGGGGGGCGGGCACCGTCGCGGGGACAGGCCTGGGTGAGGCCGCCGGGACGCGGAACCTGGCCCGGGCTACAACCAAGGCCACGCTTGAGGCCGTCAGGCTCTCCGCTGTTGGGACGATGGGCCGTCATCCCCGTGTATGTCAGACCCTGGCTCCTGGAGGGTTTCGAGTCCCAGCTGAAGCTCGAGTTTCTTTTCAGGAGTTCCGCTGTCACAGTGCTGGGGCCGAAACTGCAGACTTGACAGTTCGAGGGTGGGGGGATGTCACTTCGAGAGCAGTGAAAGCGTTGACTTGGCATTAGTAGTCAGCCGAGTTTTTCCTGTCCCCCGTCTTCCACCCAGCCACACATCTCTTTCCTCTTTGGCCAGTTTGGATCGGGGGTTGTTCACTGAGTTAGGCTTTACGTTTACATTCTTCTTGGCCACTGATTTCTCGGAAATCAGCAATTTTCAATGAAAGGGAGTGAGGTGTGCCTGTGTTTGGGTGACTTCATTGCACAGTTCTTTCTGTAATGAATTTGGGAATCAGATACAATGGTATTTTAGGGATGGAATGACTTCTGTTTTAGTAAAGAGAACTCACCGAAAACATTTCAGTTTACATTATTTTGTCTTTCGTGTAGCAAAGTATTTACTTATGTTTTTGGATTTGAAGCGGATGAGAGTTTTGTTTCCTTTCATATTTAGCTACTCTTTCCAACAATTCTGATGCACAGAGAGGCTCAGGGATTTGACCACAATCTCATATCCAATAAGACATGGTAGAGTTGGTGCTGGAATTCAGAATGTCATTATTTGTCTTAAAATCCCGTCCCCACCAATAGGGGCTGAGCTAGACTTTGGAATGGGTCAAATGCAGCCTGTTTCCTGTGCCTGAAAATCAATTCAAAGCCTTATAAACAGGTGGTCAGCAGAAGCCGCTTTACTTGACAAGAATGGTGATCATCATCATTGTTGTTTAATATTGTGTATTTGTGAGTTTGGCTATACTTTGTTAATAGGTAGAACTACTTGGTCCTGAATTAAATTATGTTCTATATTTTAAAGAAAAATCTGTCACGTTGCTTTTAAATTTAAATGTATATTGCAGAACTTGAGGGGCAGAAAGTTTCTAATGGAAAGGAATTGAGACTGAGTGATGTGGAAGTAGAGAAAAACTTATGTGGCTTGTTAAATCCAGAATTAAAAATTAATTAATATGACACTGGTTAGAAAGCATGGTACTTTGTGCTTCAGTTTCCTTTTTTTTTCCTCCTATTCCAGAATATATATTGGGATTGATATTTTGTAAAATATCATTTTTTTAAAATTCAGTTTCCTTTTGTGAGGCAGCTGAAATGGTTAGGTCAGAAAATTCTGGTTCATGGCTGAAAGCTTCTTGTTGAGGTTAAATCTAATTTTTATGTTTGTTTATTTGTGAAATAGTCATTCAACATGTATTTGTTTGAGTATCAGGCTATGTAGTAAATATAGGAACTGGCACAGATTCTTTCTTCGTTGAGCCTTTGGAGTACATAAATAACTGAAATATAAAGTCAAAAGGGATCAGTGCTATAGAAGACATACACATGACATTATTTGGGTATTCAAGGAGAGGCCATTTCCATTTGGGAGGTGTCAGAGAATGATTATAGCATTTGATCTAGGTCTGGAAAGATGGTAGAAAGGATTTGGACTTTGGAAGATAAAGAGGAAAAGAGCATTCCAGGAAGAGGGAATAAAATGAGCAAAGTCTTGGTAGTGGGAAAGCATGGGGTGTATATAGGAAGGTAGAGTAATTCAGTTTGGCTATAGTGATGGACTCTGAAAAGCAGTAAAAATAGGGTTGAGAAGGTAAGTTGGTGCCAAACCTGAAGGGCTTTAACTGCTGGGCTAAGGGCCTTAGATTTAATTTTAGAAGTGTAAATTGAATTGGAAGGGAGAGAGACTGGAATCAGAGATATCAGTTAGGGACTGTGAGAATGTAAAGGAAGGAAAGATAGGGAGAGGTTTGCTTAGAGTTAGAATTGATAAGACTTAGTTGTTGATTTGACATTGGGCTCAAGGGAATCATTGAAGTCAACCATTAACAGCATTAATAGTTAACATTTGTTGAGTACATACTGTGTGCCGGGCAGTATGAAAAGTGCTTTACATGCATTCTCTTACTTAATTTTATAAAAACTCTGTTAAGTAGGTACCAATATTATTTCCATTTTATGAAATTGGCTGAGAGAAGTTAACTATTACTCAGCTAATACATAGCAATACTGAATTGGAAACCAGGTCTGTCTCTTAGGAACATCAGTCTTTTTACAAGTTTTTAAATTAATATTACAGTTCTGTAGCAGCTAACACTTCAAGTATATAAGTGACTTGTTTTTTCACTCTAGAGGAAACTGTGGGGGACACATGAAGCTGTGGAGCTTTCTCCCAGTCTCTACTTGTGGTGTGGTCTATCTCCCCTGCTAGATTGTTAGCTCCTTTGAAGTAGGAGACATGACTTTTCATCTTTATATCTCTAGTACTTATCTCAGTCCCAAGCATATTGTATATTCAATCATTCATTTATTCAACAAGCAGTCTTTGAGCACCTATTCTGTGCCAAGCATTATTCTAGGTGCCTGGGGAGAGAGAAATGAAAAAGATAGATAAAATCCCTACCCTGATAGAGTGTGTTTATGGACATACATATATATAAACAAAATAATATCAAGTAATAATAAGTGCTATGAAGAAAACTAAAGCAGGATGAAGGGATAGAGAGTAAGGAGAGAGGGAGAGTGAGTGTGCTACGTTAGATAAGTTGGTCAGGGGAGGCCTCTGAGGAGGTGACAGTTGAGTTGGCACCTGAATGAACTGAGGAAGTGAGCCATGTGAGTAGCTGGGGAAGGGCATCCTAGGCAGAGGGAACAGCAGAGCTAGGACCTTGGCGTGTTCAAAGATTAGCAAGGAGGCAAGTGTGGTTGGACTGCAGTTAGAGAAGGGGAGCGTAGTAGGAAAAGAGGTCAGAAAGGTAACCTGGGATCAGATCATATAAGATCTTGATGCTTAATAAATAAATTGTACTTAATTGATTTGAATAAATGAGATTTTTCTACCATCTTGGAATTCTTCCTACCTCTTTCTCCTTGTACTTTGTGGTACCTACCACACCCTGTGACCCTAGGCAGTGTAAGTTGAAATTTTTCCCTTGGAACTGTTTGGTGAGTAATTTGAAATTTGAAATTGGTGGATGATGTTGCTTCTACCCAGCCATCAGGCTAGTGCCTATCCCCTAAACCTCTCCAAGATATGACCGTGATACCCAAGTATGCACTCTGAATGTGAGCTATACAAATATATACCCACACCCATACAAGAACCTATAACCACTGAAAGTGAGAGAGAATAGCTATTTTTTTCTAAACTGTTCAGACATAGACATGGGTTTGGAATTGCAGTACACGTCAGCCTGCCAGTGCGTGGGTAGTTATAGGTACAGCTAAGGTTGACTGCTTGGTTCAAAGGGTTGGCATCAGTATGTGTAGAATACAGAAGAAAAATATTTGACTCTGTTTGTTGTGCAGTGGAAGGTCTGGGGGAATACTGCTGAGGTAGATATAGGAAAAAACCTAATAGCCTGAAAGTTAATTCTTTGAAGAGATTAAAAAGCAGTGTTTCTGTTCTTGATGTTGCGGATTTATTGATATGGTTTTGTTTACTAAAAAATAAAAAGAGTTGCACTTTTAAAACATTTAAAAGCCCCTAGCTTTTTATTTTATCACCATCCTCTTAATTCTTCATCATCTCAACACCTGTTTTCCAACAACGTACTCTAAGCCAGTGTCTCTGTAGGCTTTCTCCATCCTAGTTCATCCTGATAATGCTATGAGCAGTATGTCTAAAATCCTGTTTTCATTATCCCATTCACCTCTTCAAGAGCCTCGAGTGGCTTTCTGTTGTCTACTGTATTAACATTCCACTTTGCTGTCACTCTGTGATTTTAACCCAAACTCCGCATATTTTCTTCTCCTCCTCACCCTTAGCTATAAGCTGGCTGGTTTTCTTAATATCTTTGAACAATGTTCTTTGCTCCAAAATTTTGCTCATTCTGTTCCCCCTTCTTTAATGTCTTTCCTCTCCCTACCTGACTAGTCATCTAAATAATACAAATCATTTGAGATGTGCTTGAATCCTTTCCCCTGGAATGAAGCCTTCTTTTACATCTGAAAGATAGAGTCAAGTCATAGAAAGAGCATGGACTTGAGGGTCAGCGGGTCTGTGAATGAGTCCCTGCTCCTCTATATACTGTGAGAAGTGGGCAGGTTATTTTCTCCTTTTTCTGTTACCCCTTGTGAAAAATGAATGGAATTGTTATAATGGGATGCTTTAAGGTGCTGAGAGCAGTGTCTGGCCTGTGGATGACATTCAGTAAATGGTGATATTATTTGTTGAGTCTCTACATTATAGTTTAGTAGTTAGGTGGGCTGACTCAGAAGTGTGGGTTTGAATCCTAGATTCTGCTTCTTTCTAGCTACGTAAACTTACTTTACCTCTTTATTTTTCAGTTTCCTCATCTATAAAATGAAGTTGATAGTAATATCTACTTGATAGGGTTGTGAGAATTAAATGAAGTAATTTATGGAAAATGCTTAAAATGGTGCCTGCTACATAGTAAGTGCTTAAGAAATGTTACTTTGATTATTCTTTTAATTTGTAAACTTTTTTTTTTACGACAGTTGAACACTTATATTCTGTATTCTTTAATTAATTCATGTGTTTTGACTGTATCACTCCAACTAAAGAGACTACTATATTAGTTTCCTGGGAATAGAGACCCTGCATTGTATACTCCTCTTTAGCTACAGTGCCTGGCACAGGAGCGGATATGTAGTTGGCATTCAATATGTACTTAATTGATTTTACCATTGCTAAGTACATTTTTCTTGGTCTTGAGTTTGATAATAATAATAATAGTTACCCTTAATTGAGTGCTTTTGTGTGCCAGACACTGTTCTAAATTTAGCTTCACATTACTTCATTTCATCCTCACAATAACCATGTGAGAGTTCACTTCTTATTCCCATTTTTTTAGGTAAAGAATTGGAGACACAGAAAAGTGGAGCTTCTTGCTCAAGATCATGCATCTAGGAGGTTGTAGAACCAGGAATCAAATATAGGCAGTCCTAATTCAGAGTCTATGTGCTTAACCATGACATATTCTGTCACTTGTACAGTAAATGGTAGATTATATTTTTGATATTTAGTACTCATTTTCAGTTTAGTTTAGAGCTTTACTGTTGTAATACAGGGACTATTTTTTAAAAGTAAGTTAATTTTCATTGTAGCTATATAACAGCAGAATATAAACCTAATTTTCAGAGTAATACATTAAGATGATTTCATTGTCATAATCACCACATAGGCTGTCATTTTCTCATTTGGTGTATGATATATTTTCATGAATTTATGTTTGTTTTTTAATCTACTGAGCTAATGCATTAGAGTTTGTCAACTGAAGAAAAAGTTTTTCCACCTGTGATGGTAGTTGCTTTTGACATAATTAGACTTTGGTTTAGATTAAGGTTCATATGGAAGATTGAGAGCCTGCTTGAAGCTGATAACAGCTAAAAGCACATAGAGACTTTGTGGCTTGTACTCACTCCCTTAATCCAATGTATGGACAAATGAGTGGGAAAATGGGGACAAAAATTAGATGAACAACAGGGTGGGATGGAGGGGTTGGAAAGATTTAGGTGTTCTTTTTTGCTTTTATTTTTATTTTGGAGTAAGGAAAAGGTTCAAAAATTGATTCTGGTGATGAACACACAAATGTATGATGGTGCTGTGAATAACTGATGGTACACTGTGGATGACTGTAGGGTGTGTGAATATATCTCAATTAAACTATATAAAAAAAGTAAATGAACAGTGTCGGGGAGGAGGGGAATGGGATGTTTTGGATATTCTTTTTTATTTTAATCTTTATCTTTTGGAGTAATTAAAATGTTCAAAGTTTGATTGGTGATGAACACACAACTATATGATGATACTGTGAACAACTGATTGTATACTTTGAATGATTGTATGTTATGTGATTATATCTCAATAAAATTGCATTAAAATAAACCCTATGTGCTGGTTGGAATGTATTATGTCCCCCAGAAAAAGCCATATTCTTTGATACAATCTTGTGGGGCAGACATGTTAGTGGGGATTAAGTTGGAACGTTAAATTGGAACGTTTGGATTAGGTTGTTTGCATGGAAATGCGCCCCACCCAACTGTAGGTGGTAACATTGATGAGATGTTTCCATGGAGGCATGCCCCCACCCATTCAGGGTGGGCCTTGATCAGTGGAGCCATATAAATGAGCTGACAGGCAGAGGGAACTCAGTGCAGCTGTGAGTGACATTTTGAAGAGGAGCTACAGCCAAGAGGGATACTTTGAAGAAAGCACAGGAGCTGCAGATGAGAGACAGTTTGAAGACAGCCGTTGAAAGCAGACTCTTGCTCCGGAGAATCTAAGAAAAGACAAATACCCCAAGTCCAACTGAGAGTGACATTTTTGAGGAACCACAGCCTAGAGAGGAACATCCTGGGAGAAAGCCATTTTGAAACCAGAGCTTTGGAGCAGCCACGTGCCTTCCCAGCTAACAGAGGTTTTCCGGACCCCATTGGCCATCCTTCAGTGAAGGTACCCAATTTGGACACTTTATGGCCTTGAGACTGTAACTGTGTAACCAAATAAACCCCCTTTTTTAAAAGCCAATCCATTCCTGGTGTTTTGCATTCCAGCAGCATTAGCAAACTAGAATACCCCATAAAGAGTGTTCAACTTAGAGTAGTTCCCAGGGTGGATGTCAGCTGTAATGTACAATAAATGGATTTGCTTCATCGTCTTTTAAAAGTTTTAATCAGGACATGCTTTTAAAAATGAGGTCAGTGATAGAAGAAATTGAGACCTAATTTTAAATATAACAAAATCATTTATAAGAAACCAAAAGATTTGGCCTAGTCATCTGGTTTTTAGGATTATGTACAGTTTTGTAGGAAATACCCAATTATCTTTATCCAAAATGTTGTATCAAATCAATCTAAAGTAAAACTTTTATTTACTAAGATACTAATGAGAATGAGTTTTCTTATTAAACAAATTGACCAGAAAACCCTTTTGATTCAACCCATTTTGATAAAAATCTTTCCAAAATGTATCATTTTACTTTTTTAATGCAATTTTTTTTGAGAAATTTTATTTTGAAATAAATTCAAACTTACAGGAACAGTTGCAAAAACAGTACAAACCCCATACATAGAACTCGAGCATACCCCGACCCCCTCCCCTGATACCCTGATCCACCACCTTTAACATCCTGTCACACCACCATTTCTTTCTTTCCCTCCCTCCCTCCCTCCTTATCTATCATCCATCATCTATTGCTCTGTCCTCTGAACATATGAGAGCAAGCTGCACACATCTTTGAACAACACTATAATTCACATATACCTTTCCCATGGACAGGAACATTATTTTATGCAATCCCATTAAGCACAGCTAAGAAGTTCAAGAAATTCAACATTGATACAAAGCTTACATTCTATGTTTCCTTTTTTTTTCCCCTTATGTCCCATCTGTGTCCCTTTCAGCCTCTTCTCCTCCATCCTCAGATCTCATCCAGGATCATCCTTGCCATTTAATTGTCATCTATTCAGACTGTCTTTTTTTTTTTTCTTTTTCAGTTGTGGAAACATATACAGCCTAAATCTTCCCATTCCACCCCCTCCCTAGCATTCCATTAGTGGGATTAATCACATTTAGAATGTTGCAGTGCTATCATGTTCCCACCATCCATTTCTAGAAGTTTCCCTTCACCCCAAACAGAAACCCTACACTCATTTCTTAACTCCCCATTGCCCCTATCCCCCAATTCTCAGAACCCCTACTCTACTTTTCATCTCTATGGTCATATTCTCTGATACGTTCTTTGTGTTTACCGTGGGGCTTAAATTTAACATCTTAAATCTATAAAAATCTTGTTTTTCTTTGATACCAACTTAACTTCAATATGACACATAAACTATGTTCCTTTACTCCCTCATTCCCCCACCTTTATGTAGTTCTTGTCAAAAATTACATATTTTACATTGAGTCCAAAACCACTGATTAATCGTTACAGTTTATGTATTTTAGATCCTGTAGGAAGTAAGTAGTGGAGTTACAGATCAAAAATACAGTAATATTGGTATTTATATTTACCATGTTATCTTTACTGGTAATCTTTATTTCTTTATGTAGTTTCAGTCAATTGTTTAGTGTCCCTTCCTTTCAGCCTGCTCAACTCCCTTTAGCTTTTCTTGTAGGACTGATCTACTGATGGTGAAGTCCCTCAGCTTTTGATTATCTGGGAATGTTTTCATCTCCGCCTCATTTTTACCCTCCAGGTGTTTGTGATTTCTCCAAGTCTCTGATGGATATTGACTTCTATTTGTGTTCCATTGTGGTCAGAGAATGTGCTTTGAACAAATTCATTCTTTGTTTTAATTTATTGAGGCTTATTTTTATGTCTCAGCATATAGTCCATTCTGGAGAAAGATCCGTGATCACTAGAGAAGAATGTATGTCCCAGTGACCTGGGATGTAATGTTCTATATATGTCTGTTAAAATTCTCTATGTCTCGATGTCCTTTCTTTGTTTCTCTGTGAGTAGGGCTCCCTTTAGTATCTGAAGTAGGGCAGGTCTTTTATTAGCAAAATCTCTCAGCATTTGTTTGTCTGTGAAAAATTTAAGCTCTCCTTCAAATCTGAAGGAGAGTTTTGCTGGATAAAGTATTCTTGGTTGGAAATTTTTCTCTCTCAGAATTTTAAATATGTCATGCCACTGCCTTCTCGCCTCCATGGTGGCCACTGAGTAGTCACTACTTAGTCTTATGTTGTTTCCTTTGTATTTGGTGAATTGCTTTTCTCTTGCTGCTTTCAGAACTTGCTCCTTTTCTTCAGTATTTGACAGTCTGATCAGAATATGTCTTGGAGTGGGTTTATTTGGATTTATTCTCTTTGGAGTTCGCTGGGCATTTATGCTTTGTGTATTTATATTGTGTAGAAGGTTTGGGAAGCTTTCCCCAACAGTTTCTTTGAATACTTTTTCTAGACCTTTACCCTTCTCTTCCCCTTCTGGGACACCAATGAGTCTTAAATTTGGATGTTTTATTTTATCTTTCATATCCCTGAGATCCATTTTTATTTTTTTGATTTTTTTCCTCATTCTTTCTTTTGTTCTTTCATTTTCTGTTCTGTGGTCCTCTAGGAGGCTGAGTTGTTGTTCAACTTCCTCTAATCTTGTATTATGAGTATCCAGAGTCTTTTTAATTTGGCCTACAGTTTCTTTTATTTCCATAAGATCTTCTATTTTTTTATTTACTCTTGCAGTTTCTTCTTTGTGCTCTTCTAGGGTCTTCTTCATGTCCTTTATATCCTGTGCCATGCTCTTCTTCATGTCCTTTATATCATGTGCCATGCTCTTGTTGCCTGTCTGTAGTTCTTTGATTAATTGTGCCAAATACTGTGTGTCTTCTGATCTTTTGATTTGGGTGTTTGGGTTTGGGGTCTCCATATCGTCTGGCTTTATCATATGCTTTAAGTATTTCTGTTGTTTTTGGCCTCTTGGCATTTGCTTTACTTGATCCCTAATTTGACAGAACTGCAGCTTGGTGGTGTACACTTTCTCTAACTAACCAGCAGATGGCATCCGTGAGTCACCTATTCCCCTCAAGTCAGTTCTCCTCCAATTTGTCTTTGTGGTGTGTGGGGGTCTGATTCTTGTGGGGTCCAACTGATGCACCAAGTTTGGGTGTGTTGTTGGTGCTGTCTGCTCTGAATGTGGGGTGTGTGGCTGGGTGGTTAGGGAGACAGTGCAGCTTTAATAATCAAACCTCCCAGGTGTTCCCAGAGATTTAAGGCTGTTGCAGGAGCCTAAGCTTTCATTTCAGTCTTTCCACAGATTGTCTGTGCCGCTCACCTATTTGCGTAGGGTCCCTGGGGTTTCTGGGTGGGTCCCCCTTCCCAGCTGTGCTCTTCCAGGACCTCGCTGAGGGAGGGCTGTGCCATGTCACAAGTGTGCACTGGCCTCCAGGGAAGCCCTGGGTCGCCAGGTCGTGCAGGGGCGTTCCCAGCCTGCTTCAAAGATGGTTGAATGGGACACGTTAACTTCCCCCTTTTCACACAGCTCCGCCCTCCCAGCTCCGGGAAAATCAACTGTGGATGCACTAAAGGCCACTGTCCACGGCCGATATTGTGGCATGTGTGCAGTGCTGCGGAAAAGACTCCCCATCGCACTCGGTTTCTTGGCGCGGGTCCGGGCTGTGGATCCGGCCCTGGGCAGGAGTGTCCCTTGCCCGCTGGGGAGATGGCTGCAAGGAATGCGGTTTTTTTCTCCTTTTGGCTCGCCTCTGCTCCCCTGGTCTTGAGACAATCAGCAGCGGGTGTGGGAAGGGGTATCCTCCATGCCAGACACCGAGGTGTTAGCCCAGCCCACTCCCACCATGTTCACTGCGCGGCTCTCCCCGTCATATCTGCAGCCGCTCCCGGGATTTTTTTGTTTTAAAGAACTAGTCCATCTCCAAACACCAGCCCACTGTTTCCCCACACCACAGCACGGCCGCTGGACTTTCAGCCGACTCACTCACTCATTTCAGAATGCAGGCTCCTGGTTTCACCAAATGCATGTTCCCTGTGGATTTAGCAGACCTTGTCTGGCTCGTGCTACACTGGAACTGGTGTTCTGGGTCACTTTCTGGTTTTTATCTAGTATTTTTCATGAGGTGTTTTTTTGCCCTGTCTCACCTAGCCACCATCTTTGGTTCTCCTAAATGCAATTTTATTGAGGTGTAGTCACACACCATGTAATCCATCCAAAGTATACAATCAGTGGCTCACAGTATCATCATATAGTTGTACATTCATTGCCACAATCAATTTTAGAACATTTTCATTACTCCAAAATAAATAAAAAAAAAATAAAATTAAAAAAGAATACCCAAAACATCCCATACCCCTTATCCACCCCCTATTATTTATTTTTTTTCTTCATTTTATTACTCATCTGCCCATACACTGGGTAAAGGGAGTGTCAGTCACAAGGTTTCACAGTCATACAGTCACATGATAAAAACTATGTAGTTATACAGTCATCATCAAGAATCAAGGCTACTGCATTACAGTTCAACAGTTTCAGGTATTTCCTTCTAGCTATTCTAATACACTTGAAACTAAATAGCAATATCTATGTAATGCATAAAAATAACCTCCAGAATGCTGTCTTGACTATTTGAAATCTCTCAGCCACTGAAACTTTATTTTGTTTCCTTTCTTTTCCCCCTTTTGGTCAAGAAGACATTCTCAATCCCACGATGTCAGGGCCAGGCTCATCCTTGGGGGTCATGTACCACATTGCTAGAGAGGTTTATATCCCTGGGAGTCATGTCCCATGTAGGGGGGAGGATAGTAAGTTTATTTGAAGAGTTGGCTGAGAGAAAGAGACAACATCTGAGCAACAAAAGAGGTTCTCTGAGGGTGACTCCTAAGCATAATTATAAGTAGACTTAGCTTCTCCTTTGCAGGAATAAGTTTCATAAGGGCAAGCCCCAAGATCAAGCGTTTGACTTATTAAATTAGGAGTCCCTAATGCTTGCAAGAATATCAGGAATTCCACAGGTGAGGAAGTTTAATAGTTCCACATTTTTTTCCCAGTCCCTCAAGGGGACTTTGCAAATACTTTTTAATTTTCTGCCCAGAATACTCTGGGATGTATCTCAGGGTATTATATTAACCTGTACAGAATAGCAAGATCTCATTCCCTATTCTGGGTTCCATGTAATTATGTTATTTAAATAAATTGACCTTACAGGTTGAATTAGATGGTGTGCTACAGAGATTATAAATTTTGTACCAGATAAACATCTCTTAAATAACAATTGAAACTCAGGAATAGATGTGACTGCCGTAAGAGCTTACAATCTGTGAACCTTTACAGTAAGGAATATTCTGTACTCCAGCATCCTCTACTGCCCAATCTCTGCCCACATTCTATCTCCTGATAACCTTTGCTTTCACATTGAATTCTCAGCATTTGTTCCTTATAGTTAGTTTATAATAGCAAGGCCTTACAATATTTGCCCTTTCATTTCTGGATTCACTTTACTTTTTGATATTTTAAGTAAAAAATAAGTATATATGTAAGCAGTTTGTTCCTTTCTATGCTTTAGGTGTATTGAAGGATATAATTCTCAGGTGTAAAATATATGGGTCATTTAGTTACTGCACTGTTGCTTTTTTGAATAAATCCCTGCTGTTGGTGGTTATGGAGGGCACTATTAAAAAATTCTGCTTTTTTTTGTTACGGTACACCAAGACATTACTGTCCTTATGATTTGGGTTATCTGTTACTTGAGATTAACTGGAAACTTTTAGGAAAATATCTTTATATTCATGAATTTAGAATGAGTTGGTAGGCTTGAATTCATCCCAGTACTTAGCTAGCAAATGACCCTATAAACAGTTCCCAATTTCACTCTCTCCAAAAAAAGAACCCCATTAATTATGGTCATCTCAATAGAGGAAACCAGGAACGTCTAGATGAAGAAAATTCTCAGCTGGGAATACACAGAAGATAGCTGATTATAAATTGATATTTCCTGTATTATATAAAATCCGTAGAATCTCTAGATTATTAAATAAGTTTGATAGACAATTAGCAACTTGATACTTTGACATATCTCTATAGAGTTTTTAAGAAGTGCTCTATTTTATAAAGACAGTCAATGAGATTTGTTTTCTTAACTTTTTTATTGACTCTACCTCTGTGTGTCATACATTCAACCAGTTGTTTCCTGGAGTATTGTGTGTATATATTTCTGAATGTGTGTGCGTGTGTGTGTGTGTGTATGGTAACGCAAATACAAAAATGAATAGGATGTGGTCATGGCCCCTCTCCTCCATAGGCATATAGTCCAAGCTCCATTTTTACATTGCATTTACAAAGTTAAAGCCACAGGTAAAGCCTCTTAAGCCAAACTTCTGGCTTGCAAAAACATTCCCTTGGTTGCATCATTCTGGGACTAGACCTATTTCATTATTCAATTTCAGAATTGAACAGTGGTGGGGTACTTAGGGATCATTCAGTCCTTACAGAGTTGTTAAGATTTGATGGGGAAAAAAAAAACAACAACAGGGAACAAACACTTACACCCATATTAAATACTATGGTAAATTTTTAGTACTCAGTCAATGTTAGTTAAATGTGAATAACAGGTATGGTTGATGAAAAGAGACCCAGCAAAATGAAATTACTTGCTGTTCTAGTTTGCTAATGCTGCAGAATGCAAAACACCAGAGATGGATTGGCTTTTTTATAAAAAGGGGGCTTATTTGGCTACACAGTTACAGTCTTAAGGCCATAAAGTGTCCAAGGTAACACATCAGTATTCGGGTACCTTCACTGGAGGATGGCCAATGGCGTCCGGAAAACCTCTGTTAGCTGGGAAGGCACGTGGCTGGCGTCTGCTCCAAAGTTCTGGTTTCAAAATGGCTTTCTCCCAGGACATTCCTCTCTAGCAAGCTTGCTCCTCTTCAAAATGTCACTCACAGCTGCACTGACTTCCTTCTCTTTGAGTCAGCACGTTTATATGGCTCCACTGATTAAGGCCCACCCTGAATGGGTGGGGCCATGCCTCCATGGAAATATCCCACCAGTTATCATCTACAGTTGGGTGGGGCACATCTCCATGCAAACAACCTAATCCAAACGTTCCAACTTAATCCCCACTATTATGTCTGCCCCACAAGACTGCATCAAAGAATGTGGCTTTTTCTGGGGGACATAATACATTCAAACCGGCACACTTGCCTAGTGCCATACTTCTCATTAGTGGTCAAGAGTGACTCAGACTTCAGGTTTCATTATTCCTAGCTCATAGTCATTCATATCCATTGCCTTAGAGAAAGTATATAATATAAATAATATAAAAGGGAGGCTAAATAATCAGCAATTATGTGTGTACCCACTCGGTGCCTGGTACTGTGCTGGACTCTGGTGAATACAAAGGAATATTCCCATAGGTGGGAGGAAGTTGGGGAAGGGAGCAGGTTAGAGCAAGAACATCAGCCTGTCTAGAACAGGGAGCTATTAAGTTAGGGACTTGTCAGATAAGTAGGGTAGGGCTAAATGGAACACTGGGAAACCCAGGCCTGACCTGTGTTACTACATTTTATTTCCTTTAAGAGTCAGCCCTTTGAGAGAATATAATTTGGCACAAAGAATATAGCCATTGGGATTAGCCCTGGGTTTGAATTCTGGTTATTATGACACTGCTCACGAATCTGTCAGTGGCTTCTCATTTCATTAAAATTCAAAGTCCTTAAAATTGTTTACAAGGCTCTATATAGTCTGGCTCCTCACTACCTCTTTGGCTGCTTCTCTTATCTCACCCTCCCTCATTGTCCTCCAGCCCTCATGCTGGCCTAGTTGCTGTTCCTCCATCACATCAAGCACTTTTACCTTGGGGACTTTGTACTTATAACTTGGCCTAAAATATTTCTCTCCCAGACATCTGCTTGGCTTAAGCTTTCACTTCCTTTAGATCTTTGTTCAGTGTCACCATATCAGATGGTTTCTCTGACCACCCTGTATAAACTAGTACCCTCTGCCCACCCCTGTCATTCCAGTCCTTACCTGACTGTTTTTCTTTTTAGCACTTATCACCACCTGATATATGTTTATTTATTATCTCTTTTCCTTAGAATGTAAGCTTCTTGAGAGCAAGTGTCTTCTAGGTTATAGAAAAGGAACTCTGAATGAATGAATGAGTGAATTCTGGAACTTTCTTGAACCTCAGTTTGCCTATACGTAATATTGGGAAAATAACTTTGTGATTGAATAAGGTAATTTTTATCAAGTATTTAGCACAGTGTCTGACACATAGTAAATGCTCTTTCATAAATTATTTGTGTGGTTGGTCAATTGATAGCTTTTTAGTGGTATTCTGATTCCCATTTTACCTAGGTAAGAAGGAAATTTGATGTTAGCAATGAAGAAAAATGGTTATTTATATCTTACGTAATGCTGTCTTAGCAGAATACAGCAACTATAATGCTTACATTTTCCTATGGAACTAAGCTATAAATAACCCTTACTTAATAGAATAGGTATATTTTAGGGAAGTTTGTCAAAAGCAGATTTTTACTTAATTGAATCTTACATTTCCATTATAAAATTGGAGTTGTATTTTTGTAGAAAAACATGGTCTCAAGATAAAATCATAATTTGAAGTGCTACAAACCTACATATTCTTGGCTCTTTGGAAGTTTTTGCTTTGTAACACCCATGATACAGTGATTTTGTCTATGGAGAAATAATTAGTACATACTGTTAAGGACTGGGTTGTTCAGTTTTGCTTAGCAATAGAGTCACCCAGCAATCAATCAAATAGAAGATTTTGCTTACAAAACAAAATAAGATTTTGTTTCTTATCAGACTTAGGGACTTTTAAAATCAATATTATCATAAAGTAACTGGTACTTAATAAATGTTAACTTGCTATTTTACTACTTGTTTTGGTGAACAAGTTGGGGACAAGATTATGACTATGACCCCAAATTTTACTATTTTAAGGAGAACCATATCATAAAGTGAATTTGGAATAATTAGTTTTTTAAAAATTTCAAAATTCTAATAAGTGAGGATTCTTTCTCATTGAATATGGAAGCATTACATGTGTATTGTCCCTATAACATACAGAGATTGATGCACTGTACATTGGTTTCTTCAACTTCTTCCCAGTAAGCCAGTCATTAAGCAGTCCAGCATCACAAGTGAAACTTTTACATGAATCCAGAGGACAGGAAAGGACCTCACAAGAGAGACTGCCTTTTGGCTGGAGGAGCCATATCATTGTGTTGTATTTTCTCTGGTTCTAGTGAAACTTGAAGATAAGTGTGTTTCCCCTGGGCAGAGAGTCCTTGATTAAACTGTTCTGTAATCCAATTACTTTTACTAGAAGACAATGAATGTTCTTAAAAAGCAAGCAAACAAAACAAATATACAACTGAATTCCGACCTTTATAACTGAATGAGTAAATGAATCCCCCACCCCCACCCCCTTTGACACACACACACATGCTCCTTGCCATTCAGAAAAAGAAAATAGAAAGCAGGGCAGGGGCTCTATTTCTATTGCAGAAATCAGTGAGGGACAGGGATGTTCAGATTCCTAGACACTGGTGTTAGAGCTATTCCTCCTTATTGATGAATGGTCAAATTCCTTGGACCTCTGCTTTTATGGTCCAGGAATAGTGGTTTCAACGTCCAGGATTCAGACCTGAAAACCCTGGACTGTTGGTATGACCATTCCTACTCTTAATAAAATACCTAGGAAAAGGTGGAGAAGGTTATCTGAACAAATATTGTATATTTGCTATATCACGATATAGACAGCATAGTTGAAAGAACACAGGCATTGGCATTGGAGTCTGGGATTGACTTTTAGATCTGCTACTTATTAATTGTGTACCCTTATATAAGATACCCTCTCCAAATATATTTCCTGCTCTGCAAAATGAAGATATATCTGCATCAGACCGTTGTTGTGAAAATTAATAAGATAATGAATACAAGCTCCTAGTATATATAGTGCCTGGCACATAGAGGTGCTCAATGAGTGGTACTTATTATCAATAATAAATGTACATTGCCTTTCCAAAAGTGTTTGCCATAGAAAAATTATTGTGTTTTAGTGGATTTAAATTTTTTATTGTTGTTGATTGATATTTGCTATCAAGGCCCTTCCAAAGCTGATGAAATTTTTAGCCAGTGATGTGGGCGATCTGGAAAAATTAGGGAGTTCTTTGGAGGTGATTAAAAAAACTGCCAACCTCTACTTAGTGACATAGTTACTCTGTCAGAGAAAGGTGAGCCTTGTAATTAGTTTTAGGAGAAATGTATATGCCAGGGTTTTGATCATAGCATGCTTTCTTTTAGTTACAAGCACTTTTTCTCAGGGTATGGAAGGAGACTTGTGATTTGAGAAGTAGGTGCTCATGATGAATGTACTCTTCTTTAAAAGAAATCTTTTTCCCCCTTTTTCCCAGCTGCTCAGATTAAGAATTTGATGAGCCAACTAGGAACTAAGCAGGACTCAAGCAAGCTACAGGAAAATCTGTGAGTAGCTTCCTAACAAGGTTGGGTTTTGTGAGGGCTCTCTGAGAACACACTCAATGCCCGTGCTGCATGGAAGCTTAGGTTTCAGGTCTAGATGAAGCAAAATGAGAGGCAATGGGGCATGAGCTGATAGCCAGATCTAGAAGAGGGGCAACAAAATATATTAATGGGTCATGATTTCTGCTGACTCTTAAAGTCCTTGAGCTCTGGTTCTTTCTTCCCCTGGGTGATTTAACAGAATGATTTAGGAAAGTTAAGAAGGGAACCTCTGTTACTTAAACTATATTCTGCCCATAATGTTGCCTAAATGAGCCTCCTTGTTGGCATAGGACTCTTGATGATCTGCACAACTGATCTAGTCTAGTTGCAAATATGTAATTGAAAATGTATTCAGAATGACCCAAGAGGCGCCTGAGGGAGAGAATAGTAGACTGGTAATAGGGACTCCTGATTCCCTTAATTACATCCTTATTGACTCCATTTCTGCTTTTGGAAGTTCTAATCTTCATCTCTAAGATATACTGAACACTTTTCTTTGTTTCCTGTCTCAGATATTTTGAAGTGAGAGAATGACTTACTACTTTGAACTTTTTCCAGGGAGAGGTGAAATATGATAAATGGAAACTGTCAGTATTAACTGAGATGGTCAGGCTCTTGGCGTTCTGTTAAAATAACTTACCTTATTTATTTATTTATTTTAAATCCTGGACACCCCTTTGTAGTGAAAAAATAGTAATAATTAGTAGTGTGGTTTCTCTGTCCTCCCTTAAAACTTTTGCAGAAACAGTCAGAGAGTAGAAGAATCCGTGAATGAAAGGAGCTTTTTCCAGTTTCACTTAATACATTACATATTCTTCCCTCTTTAATTTCCTTCCCTCCCTATTTAAGCAGCAAAGTCTTCTTCGTTTTGGAGAGAAGAGCAGGGAGGGAGCCAAGGATAAAGCTGCAAAAGAACTAGCTGTATGCAAGAACAGGTTGTTCCCTGGAGTAGGAAGCTAAGGTTTTGATGCACATTTTATCCAACCACCTGGGTGTGGATTCTGTCTCTGGTGGACTGTGACAGACACTAACCATGCAGAACTTCTGGGCAGTTCAATGAGAGAGTTCAGTGTGTTAAAAGTATTAGATTTAGGTGTGGGTGGTATTTCTCTTCTAATATTTCTGTCAGAACTGATGAGATGCTTTTTTTTCCTCCACAAAGAGATCAATTCCTGACCTTTGCTTCCTTAAGCAGGTTTCACTAAGGCAGGTTCTTTCCGTTCATTGAACAAGATGCCTTGTAGTGGGTTTGACTGAGCAGTATTTCTGGAATTTTGTTTTGAACCTGGGCAGCTAGGAGTCAATTTCTTCAAGTGTGCTTTCATTCCCTGCATTGTGAGACACTCTGAGAACAAAATGATGCTGACTATAACAGCTCTCAACAAATGAGAATATCGTAAACATGTATGTCTTTTCTCTCTTAGGCAACAGTTACAACACTCTACAAATCAGCTTGCCAAGGATACAAATGAATTGCTGAAGGAATTAGGGTCTTTGCCCCTTCCCTTATCTACTTCAGAACAGGTTGGTATTTTCCATTTTTTTTGTTTTGTTTTTTAATAGGAAAGGACTTTGTTTTAATGGAAAGGCACTGTGTGAAACACTTTAGTGCTAGATAGATCTCCGAACCTCCATTTCCTTATCTGTAAAATGCCGGAGGGTGGGGGGTGGGGGTGGGGGTATGTGACTTTTGTGACAGTAGAAAGAATATATGTACCAAATCTAGCAAAGTGCCTGGTATTAGTAGGTACTCAATATATGGTGGTATACTATTATTAATAGTAATATGTTATTAATATATTAATGAAATTAATATATTAATGAAAGGATTTAACTGAAGAAAAATCTCAATGTTTGCATGTGTTTGGGCTTTGGCTAGCAGCTTTATGTTTGCACACTTGGTCCTAGGTTTTTGTGTGTTCAGTATGTAAATTTTAATCAAAAATCTTTCTTTTATATTTTGCAGCCACATTCATGTTCTATCATGAGTCATTCATAGGTCTCAGGTTGAGGAAATTCTAAGGGAAAAATATTTCTTTTTTTCAGTCATTTTTGATTCACTGGACATTTAAATCCTTTAGAAACACAACATTTTTACAGGGTTTCATTGTCCCCTTAATATGCCATGCTGTTTCTTCATACTATTCCTGAAGTCAGATGTGCCCTCACCTTCACTGTGGCTTGATTCTTTTATCTGTCATTTAAGGTCTACTTCAAATCCTTTCTCTTTTAGGAAAAAAACCTTCTCCATCGACCTTAGTCTATTGTGATTCCATTTTGCTTCTAGCTGCTATACCACTGATGGGACATTTACCTTACACTGACTTTTTTAGTAAACTTTTTAAAGACCATGTCCAGTCTCTGATGGTTCTGAAGATGAACCCTAAAACTTCCCTATCCTGGATTGTTTTTCAGACTGTGGGTTGTGACCTACTGGAACATGAAATCATTTTAGTATGTTGTGATCAGCACTTAAAAAAAAATAAAACTGAGTAGAAATATCAAGTAGATAACATGCGATAAGGGTAAATACCGTTACATGAAAGTTTCATTTCATACTTATGTGTGTGATGTCAAATTCTTACCGTGGGTACTCATCAATAATGTTTGAAAATTGCCAGTTTTCCATACCTAGCAATGGCTTAATGTAGCATATGTTCGGAGTTTGGGCGCCTCTTGCACAAAAGGGAGGAACCAAGAGCTTTCTAGGAAAGATAAGCAAAACTAGATGCTTTGTCATCCTGCTACAAAGTTGTTATGATAAAAGTAACCTTAAGTAATCACCCTTTGGTTATCCATATATGGACTCTTTGTTTTAGTTGTTACTCATGCTGATATTTCAGTTTATGCACCAGTTCCTCTTTACCATTCAGTGTCTCAAAATTGTTCCCAGAATTTAGTAATAATAATAAAAAAGGAGTCTAAGGGTCTGATGCAAACAGAGTGTTGGGAGTACTTAAAAGTTAAATAGAAGCAAAATATAAATAGAAAGTTAAATCTGCTATTTTAAAAAATGCATCTAATGTATTCTAAAACCAAGTAGAAGTTATTTTTGGATCATGCATGCCATTGTTCCCTTCCATTAGCTTGGATCATTAAGAACACGAAATAGATCTACAAACAGTCTCTCTAGTGAAATATAATTCCTTGATTCCTTTCCTCCTGTTGTGCTGAGTGCCCTTTTTCTTTTCAACTCTTTCCTCATCTTAGTAATTGTAGCCTCATCACTCATCTTTTCCCTACTGTCTTTATCAGTCAAACCATACATCCTACTTTCAGCATTTAATTTCCATGTTTTGGTACTATCATCAGATCTTCTAGTTGTCAAATTCAGTTTGAATTTTTATTACTTTTCTTCTCTGTTTTATTTGATCTTCTTGCCCATCCTGTTTCCACTGAAATTTTCTTCTTCTTTCCATGATCCCCTTTCTTTGTGTTCCCCACTTTTGTTATCCCATACTGGCCTATTTTGTCTCTCACTCCAGGTTAAGCCTCCTTCCCTGACTCTTTATCCTCCTAGAACTGAGCACCCCCCATGGCTCTGCCATTGATGCTCCAATTCTCACTCTATATATTCTCCCTTAAGAGTCATACCTACTTTTATGACTTCCTCTGCCATCTTCAAAAACATGCTCCCCAGATCTTTTTCCAGTCCTAATTTCTAGGCCCCTAAATATTTGGCCAATACTCCAATTCCTGTTCTCACACCCCCCTCTTGAATATACTGCCTTCATCTAAAATTTAACATGTCTTATAATAACTTCTTGTGTTCCACCCAAATCCCTTATCTATCAATGCCCATTGTCAAAAAAAAGAAAAAAAAAATTATGCTGAGGACCAAGATGGTGGCCTTAGATGCTCAAGGTTGCTGTTCCCCCACTGAATCTTTGAACAACTAGCAAAAACTGGCAGAGTCATATTCCTTAAAAAACCAGAAAACAGTTAAAAGGTTTCAGTAACTGGGCAATTGCCAAATCAAGAAAATGGAGCTTTAAAAATGGTGAGAGAAGCTTGTAGCACCCTTGCTGGCCCTTGCCCCATGCCCATGTGTTGTGGATCCTGCCTGTGCTCCCATTGTGGGTCCCTGGTCCTGTTTGGAGGGAGCAGAGTAGATGCATACTGGGGTGCCTGTATGTCAGGCCAATCTGTTGTGTATGAAACTCAATATGAAACTAGTGCCTGGTTTGCCCTCCCGGAATTTGCCCTGCAGACAGAAGCAGCTTGGGGAATAGCTAAAGACCTATAAGAAACAATTAAGTCAAAGTGGCCTGGGGCAAAGGATTACCTGCTTTAAGTCACACAATAGAGCACCCAGGAGGGGGAGAAAGTCTTTCATGTGGAGTCAAGGGGGCACTGGAATTCCTGTAAATAGGGGAATTCTTAAAGCCACAAGCAAGTAGGAGCCAGGACACGAGGGAGTCTCAGAAAAGAGGGAGAGGCCCCTGCACTTCACATTTGCTTGGGCTGGTAGGAGGGCTAAACTTGGAAGAAGAGCACCAGCCAAGGCAGAGCCAATTTGCAAAGATTGTAAAAGGTGTTTTTTGCATTGTTTTGTTTGTTTTTATTAGCTCCTGGCACTCAAGGAAATCTGTCATATCACTAGCTGGAATACAAATTTAAGGGACAGCTCAGGGACTAAATCCCTGAGTTACTTTAAAATATTAAAATAAGAGTGGCCTCATGGTGGTATCTGCCATGGAGACCCAAGGAAAGAAAGTGGAAGCCAGACTTTGATAGCAGTTTATCTCTTACCTGTACAGTCTAATTTGGGGCCTTCTCTTTTTATAGTTCCAAGAGACTAGAGGGCCAATTCTTTGACTGTTACCCCATACATTGTTTCTTTTGTTTGTTTGTTTGTTTGTTTTAAATTACATTCAGTTTTATTGAGATGTATTCACATACCATATAATCATCCATGGTATGCAATCAGTTGTTTACAGTGCCATCATATAGTTATGTACTCATCACCCCAATCTATTTTTGAACATTTTTCTTACACCAGAAAGAATCAGAATAAGAATAAAAAATAAAAGTAAAAAAAACACCCAAATCAACCCTCCATCCCACCTTATTTTTCATTTAGTTTTTGTCCCCATTTTTCTACTTATCTATCCATACACTGGATAAAGGGAGTGTGATCCACAAAGCTTTCACAATCACCCTGTCACCCCTTGTAATCTACATTGTTATACAATCGTCTTCAAGAGTCGAGGCTACTGGGTTGGAGTTTGATAGTTTCAGGTATTTACTTCTAGCTATTCCAACACATTAAAACCTAAAAAGTGTTATCTATATAGTGCATAAGAATGTCCACCAGAGTGACCTCTCGACTCCATTTGAAATCGCTCAGCCACTGAAGCTTTATTTCGTTTCATTACACATTCCCCTTTTGCTCAAGAAGATGTTCTCAATCCCACCCTGCCGGGTCCAGATTCATCCCTGGGAATCATATCCTGTGTTGCCAGAGATTTACACCCCTGGGTGTCAGATCCCATGTAGGGGGTACCCCATACATTTTTGTGGGCAAGTTTTGTGCGTACTCATCCCTTCCATGGCTCATCTCCAAACGTACTTCTATACCGACAATAAGAAATATATAGTAGATGATGTTTCCTTCTCAATTCCTGCTGCCTCTGAAATTGCCAACCTTAGTAACATCAATAAATTGCTGGAGACTAAAAATGAGTTCCACAAATATATGGAATTTGATTTCCTTATCAAGGGCCAGTTTCTGCAAATGCCATTGGTCAAACACATGAAACTGGAGAACATCTCTTCAGAAGAGGTTGTAGAACTAGAATACGTGGAGAAGTACAGTGCACCTCAGCCAGAGCAATGCGTGTTCCACAATAACAGGATCAGTTCTGTTTAAGGAGCAGAGGAATGGATCTTGACTGGTTCTTACAATAAGACTTCTCAAATCTGGTCCTTGGAAGGAAAGTCAATAATGACAATTGTGGGACATACAGACATTGTAAAAGATGTGGCCTGGGTGAAAAAAGACAGTTTGTTTTGTTTACTACTGAGTGCCTCTGTGAATCAGACTCTTCTCTTATGGGAGTGGAATGTAGAGAGAAACAAAGTGAAAATCCTACATTGCTGCATAGGTCATGCTGGAAGTATGGATTCTATAGCTGTTGTTAGCACAGGAACTAAATTTTGCATTGGCTTCTGGGATAAGATGCTAAAGATCTGGTCTACAGTCCCTACAAATGAAGAAGATGAAATGGAGGAATCTACTAATCGACCAAGAAAGAAACAAAACAAAGCAATTGGGACTAACCAGGACTCCCATGGTGACCCTCTCTGGCCACAAGGAAGCAATTTCCTCAGTCCTCTGGTCAGATGCTGAAGAAATCTGCACTACATCTTGGGACCACACAAATAGAGTGTGGGGTGTTGAGACTGGCAGTCTTACGTCAACTTTGACAGGAAATAAAGTGTTTGACTGTGACTCCTATTCTCCACTTTGTAAATGTTTAGCATCTGAGAGTACAGATAAACACATCAGACTGTGGGATCCCTGAACTAAAGACGGTTCTTTGTTGTCACTGTTCCTAACCTCACATACAGGTTGGGTCACATCAGTAAAGTGGTGTCCTACCCATGAACAGTGGCTGATCTCAGGTTCTTTAGACAACGTCTTTCAAAAATGAGGGAGAGAGAAAGACATTCCCAGATAAACAGAAGCTGAGGGAGTTTATCACCACTAGACCTGTCCAACAAGCAGTGCTAAAGGGAGTTCTTCAGATTGAAAGGAAAGGTTACTAGACAATGGATCCAAGTGGCATAAAGAAATAAAGACCTGGGTAATTATAAATGCCAGTACTATTACACTTTATTTTTTGATATATAACTCCACTTTTTACCTCCTATAAGTTCTAAAATGCAAATGCATAGAAAGTAATGATAAAGCCATGGTTTTGGACATACAGTGTATAAAGATATAATTCGTTACAAGTACAAAAAAAATGGGGGTGTGGAGAGGTATAGGAACAGTACACATGTATGCTTTTGATATTATCAAGTCAAACATGATTGTTTTAGATTTAGGATGTTAAATTTAAGCCCCATGGAAACTAAAATAAAATATATGCAAAATATATAGAGAAAGAAACGAGAAGGGACTCCAAATGGTACAATACAAAAAATCAAATAAATATGAAAGTAGGTATTAACGGAAGAAATAAGGGTCAAAAAAGGTATGACATACAAAGACCAAATAGCAAAATGGCCCAAGAAAGTCCTGCATTATGAGTAGTTATTTTAAATGTAAATGGATTAAACTTTCAGTCAAAAGGCAGAGATTGGCAGAATGGATAAAAAAGCATGAGCCAACTGTATGCTCTTTACAAGAGACTCAGCTAAAATTCAGAGACACAAGTAGGTTGAAAGTGAAAGGATGGGGAAAAATATGCCATGCAAATAGTAACTAGAAGAGATTTAGGGTAGCTCTACTAATATCACATAAAATAGTCTTTAAGCCAAAAACTGTTATGAGGGATAAAGAAGGTAATTAAATACTTATAAAGGGGTCAATTCAACATGAAGACATAACAGTTATAAATATATATGCACCTAGTGGCAGAGCCCTAAAATATATTGTTTTAGTTTCCTAGGTTGCTCAAGCAAATACCATAAAATGAGTTGGATTAAACAGGAATTTATTCACTCACAGTTTTGAGGCTAGGAGAATGTCCAAATCAAAGCATCATTAAGTCATGCTTTCTTCCCAAAGACCAGTGTTCTGTGGCAGGCTACCAGCAATCCTGGCTCCTCTGTCACAGGGCAAGGCACATGGTGGCACTGGCTGGTCTCTCCCTTCTCTTCTAGGTTTCGTTTCTTTTCAGCTTCTTGCTTCCATGGCGCACGCTTGATGTCTCCCTCCCTTCCCCTCTCTCCCTCTCCCTCTCTCTCTCTCTCTCTCTTTGTGTGTGCATTCAGTTTATAAAGGACCTCAGTAATAGAATTAAGACTTATCCTGATTGAGGTGGGACACACCTCATCATAAGGTCCTACTTACAATGGGATCATACACATAGGAATGGATTAACTTTAAGAACACGTTTTTCTGGGGTACATAGTTCCAAACCACCACATCTGCAAAGCACATAGTGGCAGATTTGAGAGGAGAAATAAATGTTTCTCCATTAATAATAGGAATGTCAATACACCACTTTGAATAATGGATAGAAATCTAAACAGAAGACCAATATGGATCAGTATAGAAGACTTGAACAATGCTATAAACCAACCAGACTTAATGGACATATATAGAACACATGAGAGGAGGGGCAAGATGGCGGCATAGAGAGGAGTGGAAGCTAAGTAGTCCCCCTGGAACAACTACAAAAAACCAGAAACAACTAGTAAATAATCCAGAATAACTGCGGGGGGACAAACGAGACCATCCACTCATCATACACTAACCTGAAATGGGAGGAATGCCCGAGAACACAGCATAAAATCTGTAAGTAAAACCTGCAGATCAAGTCGCGAGACCCCCCTCCCCCATAGCCCAAGCTGCAGGGCCTCGTGGTGCCAGAGAGAGTCTCTCTCCCAGCAAGCAAATGCAGCTCAGCTGAGCTTCAACTGGGGTTTTAAGTGGCGAGTGTGAACTGCTCACTACAGGTACGCAGCCCCAAAAAACAGACAGAGGCTTTGGGTGACGACTGACCTGGGAGAGCCGGAGGGTCGCCTTGGACTGGGTCTGAAGGGGACTATCTGTTTCTTTTTCAGCTCAGTGGAAAAAGCCCCAGTCATTTTCAGTTTCCAGGGCTGTGACTCTGGGAAGGGTGGAGACAGCCCAAGCAGACAGCAAGACCGTTGAAATGCTAATGACCTCCACCTGGGGGGTCTGTCTTCTCTAGGAGGAAAGGGGTGGGGTCCTTTCCATTCAGAACCAGACCCCAGAGCCTGGGGGAACATACCTCCTCACACCAGTCAAGAATTACAGGCTAACAGGCGTCACCTGCTGGGCAGAAAAGCCCAGTGACCCGAGGCATCAAAGGGTGGAGCAATTTTCTAAGACACACCCACAGGGAAACCAGATACTGAATATTTCTTCCCTCTGGGACCTGAGCCTGTTCTGGTCTGGGAAAACCTGATTTGGATAACCAAGGAAACCATGCCTAGACAACAGAAAATTACAATCTACACTAAGAAAAACAAAGTTATGGCCCAGTCAGAGGAACAAACGTACACTTCAACTGAGATACAGGAATTTAAACAACTAATGCTAAATCAAATCAAAAAGTTTAGAGAAGATATTGCAAAAGAGATAGAGGCTGTAAAGGAAGCACTGGACATGTATACGGCAGAAATCAAAAGTTCAAAAAAACAACTAGTAGAATCTATGGAAATGAAAGGCACAACACAAGAGATGAAAGACACAATGGAAACATACAACAGCAGATCTCAAGAGGCAGAAGAAAACACTCAGGAACTGGAGAACAAAACACCTGAAAGCCTACACGCAAAGGAGCAGATGGAGAAAAGAATGAAAAACTATGAGCAACGTCTCCGGGAACTCAAGGATGAAACAAAGTACAATAATGTACGTATCATTGGCGTCCCAGAAGGAGAAGAGAAGGGAAAGGGGGCAGAAGCAATAATAGAGGAAATAATTAATGAAAATTTCCCATCTCTAGAACACATGACTCAACAGCAGCAGAATACACATTCTTCTCTAGTGCACATGGATCATTCTCCAGGATAGACCATGTGTTAGGTCCCAAAATAAATCTCAATAAATTAAGAAATATTGAAATTATACAATATATCTTCCCTAACACTGTAATGAAGCTAGAAATCAATGAGAGGAAGAAATGGAAAATTCACAAAGATGTGGAAATTGAAAAATGCACTTCTAAACAACAATGGATCAAAGAAGAAATCACAAGGGAAATTGGGAAATATCTTGTGCCAAATGAAAATGAGAAGACAACATACCAAAACTTATGGGATGCAGCAAAGGCATTGTGCAGAGGGTAATCTATAGCCAAATACTTATATTAATAAAGAATAAGTTCTCAAATCAGAGACCTAACCTTACAACTAGAAAAAAAAAGTTAACTAAAACCAAAGCTAGCAGAAGAAAGGAAATAACAAAGATTAAAGCAGAGATAAATGAAATAGTGAATGATAAAACAATAGAGATAATTGACAAAACCAAAAGTTAGATCTTTGAAAAGATGAATAAAATGGACAAACCATTAACTGGACTGACAAAGGAAAAGAGAGAGGACACAAATAACTAAAATCAGAAAAGAAAGAGGGGGCATTGCTGCCAACCCCACAGAAATAAAAAGGATTATAAGAGAATACTTTGAACAGGGACTACAATAATAATTACTTTGTAGGTTGTTACATGGATTAAATGAGTTATTATATAAAGCACTTAAAACAATACTGGTGTTTGGCAAGCTCTGTATAAATATAAACTGATACATGGGGCTCACTGTAGCTTTATTTATAATAGTTAAAACTGGGAACAATCTAGTAGTAATGCTTAAGTAAAATTTACTGGACCATCTTGATAGAATATTAGTACCAGTTAAAGATCATAGTTTTACAGGGATGGTAGCATAGAATATGTTTATGATATACTTGAAAGGTAATATTTTTGGGTGATGATATTGGGGAATGATGTCTTTCCGCCCTTTATTATTGTTATGGTGTTGTTTATGCAGAAAATAAAAATCCCAGAAGTGAAAAAAAGTTCCTTATCTAAATTTCCTTTCAGTATTACCATCATTCTCCTTGGGTTGAAATCTGAGTAATTCTTGTCTTTATGCCTCTTACCCCACAGCCAATCACTAAGTCATAATGTTTCTTAAATTCATTTCCTTTTGTGCCCACTGTCAAACCATGTTCTCCTAACCTAAACTATTAAAATAATCTTTCTGACTTTTCATTTTTCAATTCCATCTTGTACCCTTTCACATAGTAATCTTTCTAAGTCACCATTTTAAACCCATCATATGTCCTGCCTAAAAAGTCTTTGTTGTTTCTTGTTCTTTATAGGTTGAACCCCAAACTCATGAGCCTGGCATTTCAAATCTGCTATGGTTAGCCCTTTTCCTGCCTTTCCAAATTTATTTTTTAGCTATTCTCATGAATAATCTTTTTGGTTCCAGCCAAACTGTCTCCTTATAGATACCCTTGAAATTTCCACAACCATGCCTTGCTTATATACTATTCTCTTGCTTGGATTTGCCATACTCCTTCTCTGCTGATTCATGCTTTACTTTTTCTTCCTCTTGTGGCCTTTCTTGACTGCTTGAGTCTTTATTGATAATTCCTGCATCTGAACTCCTATAGTACTAATTGGGTATGGTAATTACTTACGATGATTTTGTTACTTATATGTCTATTTTCTTTATCTGCAAATACATGGAAAGTTTCTTAAGGTCAGGGATGAGTTTTAACTTCTGTATTTCAGAAGTAAACATAGAAGCAGCAAGCTTGGTAAAGGTAGCCTGTAGATATACAAAATAGGTTTCAGTTTCTCAAAGATTTTAAACTTCATTATTCTGTAAAAGACAGTAATTCCATGGTTTTCTAGGAAGTTGTGAATGCAGTATAGGTAAATGCAGTTTCAATAAAAAAGGTTGGCAAAAACCAGTATCTGTTTGGGTCCAATCTTCGTCTAAAGTATTTATTTTGCTTTTTGATTCTCCATGTCACAAAGATTAGGAATTTCATTTCCCTCTGAGATGACCTTACAAGGTTTATGACCCTCAGTTCCCAGGTTTGTTGGAAGAAAAGAAGAAAAATGCTGGCTTGGCCTATAGTATTAACCAGGGTTGTGAGTAGCAATGGACAAATTTATTGATTTAAGGAAGAGTTTATTTCAGAGTAATTTTTCCTACCAGGAAATCCTTAAGGGGTTTAATTTTGCTTTTATGGGAATTTAAAACAAATGAGTCTGGGTTAATATGAAATTTCAAGTTCTTGTTTAATTTCCTTAGCGCCAGCAGAAACTTCAGAAGGAACGCCTCATGAATGACTTCTCTGCAGCCTTAAACAGTTTCCAGGCTGTGCAGAGAAGGGTATCGGAAAAGGAAAAGGAGAGTATTGCCAGAGCAAGAGCTGGATCTCGTCTTTCTGTAAGTTTATTTCAAAAACAATGTTCTTTCCCAGGTTTCTTTTTTTTTTTTTTCCCTTTGGCCATTAGCCTTTGTTTACTGTTACCCCAAGTAATAAATATATACATCAATTGTTATGAAAATACCAGATTGATATATCTGTGTAAAAAATGTGTATGGATATGGTCAAAGACTGGAAAGGAATGTGTACAAAAGGTTTTTAAAAAATGGCAGGTAGAATTATGTGCAATTTCATTTTTCATTTTTACATGGTCTTATGTTAAAAACTTGCTTAAAAAAAAAGTGAATGAATCTGTTTCCTAGAATACAGCAGGCTAGGTTATTTGGACCAATCCTCTCTTTGAAAACAGTTATCAAATACTGGATTTTAAAAACCCAACTTCTCAAAAGCATCAAAGATCTGTCAAAATATTAAGGTCAAATCTAAGGGAAGGTGAAACCCTAAAGAGGTAAGCAGACCCCTGAAAGTGCTTTTGTATTGAGTATATTTACTGAGGGCGAAGTTAAACTTCAGTTTTGATGCTCTTCTCGTATGAGGGGAACAAAAGTCAAAGCCAAGGATCCATACAAGGTGGGGAGTCTAAAAGAAGTTGCTCTTCAAATTAAACTGGCCCTAAAAGACTATATCTTTAGGGTATGGGCAAGCCCTTCTTTCCCCCAGGGAACTGCAAAAAATGTTGCATCAGCACTGACCTGAGCAGGTGGTAGAGGAGGACAGTAGGAAGGGGAAATCTAGACAATGAGAAGTTGTGCCACAGAGTAACCTTCATGCAGATTTATAGCCCAAATTCTACTACCTGAATGGTCTAGAAGCCACAAGCTTCAAGTGGTCCTGGACTGGTAGAGCACCTAGGTGCCAGGAAAAAGCAGGTACAATGTCTCTCTAGAGGAAGTCTTCTTTATTCTAGCCCTAAAATAATACTCTAAAAACAATTTTTCATGGGCACTGAGCAACACGTGATTAAAAAAATATCTAAGTACACAAGGAAACAAAGTACCCTGCACGAGAGCCAGTAGAAATAAAAGGTGATACAGACCTACAAAGGCTTTATAAATTAGAATTATGATTTTTTCACTTGAAAACATCTGCAGGTAGCAGGAAACTAGAAAAAGAGTCATAAGAACTTCTAGAATTGAAAAATAATTTTTTCCATTTTTAAAAACTTAATGGGTGGGTAGTCTAACTAGAAAGGAGGCTAGAAGATATTATTTAGCATGTTGGACAGTGGGTTAAGGGACTAAATAAGGAAGAAAGATTATGAGAAATAGAGAATAGAATGAAAGAATGGAATGAAAGGGTACATAGTTTTAATTGAAGTTACAAAATGAAAAGAGTGAATAGGGAACAGAGGTGATATTTCCAGAACTGATGAAAGGCACTAATCCAGTTTCAAGAAATCCAACAAATCCAAAGCAGGATAAATAAAAAGAAGCTCTTATCTAGATAATTATAGAAAAATTTCAGATAAAAGACAAAGAACAAATCTTAAAAAATAGCCAGAGAAACAATAGAATACTTTTTCAAAGAAACAGAAGTTAAACTGACAATTGACTTCTCAGCAGCAGCAGTGGAAGCCAGTGGAGTGATATCTTTAATATGTTTAATGAGGGACAATAACTGCCTACTAGGATTCTAAACCCTGTGAAAATATATATCCGGAATGAGGGCTAACTAAAGACAATTTCAGTCAAAAGAGAGTTTGCTATTAGCACACCTTACTAAAGGAAATTCTAAAAAATTTCCTTCTGGCAGAAGGAAAGTGAACTCGTGAAAAGTCTGAGGAGCAGAAAAGAATGAAGAGCAAAGAAAATGTAAATATTTGAAAACACAAGCCACAAACAGGGAGAAGATATGTGTATAATAGACAAAGCTATGTGTATAATAGACAAAGGACTAGTATGCAGAATTCCTGTGAATCGGTATGAAAAAGACGTGACCCAGTAGTATAGCAGTTCTCAAATTTTTGATCTCAGGAACCCATTATACTCTTAAAAATTAAGGACCCCAAAGAGCCTTTGTTTATATGGATTATATTTGTCAATATTTACTGTATATTAGAAATCAAAGCTGAGACAAATTTTAAAGGTTTATTAATTCATTTTAATAACATTTACGGATATTGTCAGTATTCTTCTTTGATACTACTTCAAAACTTGACAAAAGTTAGTTGCATTATTGTCTGTCGTGTACTTTGATCAGATCTTTTATCCATGCTTAATTTTGTAACATTGTATATTTATCATGTGGAAAATATTGGTAGTTACACGTCTTCCAAGTGTTGATACATTTCATTATGCAATATCAAAAAAATCACATTTGTTACTTACCATCAATTTCATCAGAAAAGTCTTTAAATATTAGGAAACTGTCAAGTTCACAGTGGTAGAATTTCCAAAATTCTATTTTTTTACTTGAAAGCTAGATTTTAATCATTGACAACAGACATTGTCAGTTTTTTTCCTTAAAATAACAGGCTCGTGTTTACTTTCAAGAAGTTGTCTGTCAAATACTAGTCTGAATAACCATAAGTTGTCAGTTTATTCTTTTAAAAATGGTATTCCCTAAAAATTGTGGCTAGTTCAGCTTGCAAGTCAATTGCAAAAGTGCAATCAAAGTACTTCTGTGTATGCAGCAGAAGTGCGTTATATGTCCTTCCTGTTTTATCATACAGAATATTAAAAAGATGTGTATTAATTACACATTAATTAAGGGGTTACAGTTTAATTAAATAATTATTTGTATGGCTTCATCTAGAACAAAGAAGCTATGAGTGTGTGGTGATGAATGCAATGACAGATGGTATAGTTTGGTGCCTTTGCTTTGATTCATGTTCAGACACCAGCAGTTTTACCCACCATTGCTTTTGCACCATGATTGCAAATGCCAAAACAGCGGAAAAAAAGTAATGTCCTAACGATGTTTTAAATAATAATCTAACAACTGAAAATGTGCTCAACTACCTTAGTAGTCGTGGTATTGCAAATTAAAACCATAATGAGATACTATTTCTTGTCTACAGGACTGACAGAAATTTAAAACTGTGAGCACTGAGGGTAGTGGTTGTAGATATGATACATCAGCAACTCTCCTTTCTGTTCAATGGTAGTATAAATTGGCACAACCACTTTGAAAACATTTTGGCTGTATCTTCAGAACACATTATACTTTATGACCCAGAAACTTATCCTAGAGAAACCTGTAGATATATATGTATACAGGATATATGTACAAGAATGTTCATATTAGTATTATTCATAGCAGTCAAAAATTGGAAACACCCACATGCCCATCAACAGTAGAGTAGATAAATACATTGTAGTATATTCAAATATGATAGTATTATACGGCAAAGAGAATGAGCAGCCCACAGTTAAATTCAGCCTCAGGAATGAATCCGGCGTTACCTGAAGTGATCAAAACGAAACACAAAAGAATACAAAACATGAGTCTGTTTGTGTAAAGTTCAAAAACAGGCAAAATTATGTTGAATAAGGATGCGTATCACTATTTTTAAAAAGCAAGGAAATGATTATCACAAAGGAAGGATAATAGTTACTTTAAGGGAGAGGGAGGAAAGGGTTGTGATTGGAGAAGGGTACATAGGTAGGCTTCTGGGACACTAGCGGTTTCTGTTTTTTGATCTGGGTAAAATGTAAAAGTGAAAATTTAAAGAATTCACACTGTTTCCTCTGGCTGGGTAGAATTTTGACATGTTGTGTTTTGTTCATTTTGCTGGTCCTTTAATTACCACTGTTATAGAAAGGGAATGCTTTTTTTTTTTTGCTTTTTTTTTAGTGAAAAGAGATTGGTCTTAAATTTTTTTTCTTGGTTTGTTTTTAAATTATAAAGAGTGGTAAATGCATTAGACTGATTTTTTAAAATGCAATTTTATTGTGATATGCTCACACACCATATAATCCATCCAAAGCATACAATCAGTGGAACACAGTATCATCATATAGTTGTGCATTCATTGCTACTATCAGTTTTAGAGCATTTTCATTACTCCAAAATAAAGAAAAAATATAAAATAAATAAATAAAAAAGAACACCCAAAACATCCCATACCCCTTATCCCCTCCCCCCATTGTTTTTATATTTTTGTCGTTATTTTATTACTCATCTGCCCATACACTGGTTAAAAGGAGTGTCAGTCACCAGATTTTCACTTTCACACAGTCACATGATAAAAGCTATATAGTTATACAGTCATCATCAAGAATCAAGTCTTCTGGATTACAGTTCAACAGATTCAGATATTTCCTTCTAGCTATTCTAATATACTAGAAACTAAAAAGGAGTATCTGTATAATGCATAAGAATAACCTCCAGATTGACCTCTCAACTCTATTTGAGACTTCTCAGCCACTGAAGCTCTGTTTTGTTTCATTTCTTTTCCCCCTTTTGGTCAAGAAGGCATTCTCAATCCCATGATGCCAGGGCCAGGCTCATCCCTGAGAGTCATGTCCCACTTAGTGGGGAGGGTAGTGAGTTTATTTGGAGAGTTGGCTGAGAGAAAGAGGTCACATCTGAGCAACAAAAGAGGTTCTCTGAGGGTGACTCTTATGCATAATTATAAGTAGGTTTAGCTTCTCCTTTGTAAGAATAAGTTTCATAAGGGCAAACCCCATAGACTGATTTTTGAAGTGAGTTTGCTACTTAACATGCAGTAAACATCAGTTTTTTAAATCTTTACATATTCTGAAAATTTGTTTCTTTACAAGTTTTCAGCCCTTTCCCTTAATCCTCCATCCCCCCAATTTTTAAATAGGTTGCTTTTGTTTTTTACCCTTCTCTCCTGCCCATGTTCTCACCCAGTTTAGTATGGTTTCTGTTCTAGGCCCAAACTGGAATGCAGATTTGCCTTTAACCACTTCATACTCATTTTCTTGTAAGAGACAGATTGCCAGAGTCCAATGTCATCTAACAGAGCTGTGAGAGCTAAGGGATGTTGCTTCTTTATACTGTAATAAAGAAAAACCCTTGTTTTGTGTATCTGTCTGTGACATAATTCTTGTAGTACTAATACCATCTGTTTTCTAGGCAGAGGAGAGGCAAAGAGAGGAGCAGCTTGTCTCATTTGGCAGGTAAAGGGATTATTCATACAGCCTGCTAGATAATTGAGATGGGATTTTATATTTTTATACTTGTTAATTTTTAAAATCAGGGAAAAGAAAGGAGGGCAAAACAAAGGGAGACTTAGGGGACATTTTATAATCCACAAAATAAAATTTAAAAGTTAAGACCATGGGCTTTTCTAAGGTCTTTGCATTATGGAAGTAATAAATTAAAAAAAAAAAAAAACATTTTATCTATAAATCATCTTATCTGTAATTCAGATGTAAGTCCTTCAAAGTTCTTGGGCTTCTGTTCACTCATCTTTAAAATTGGGACAACTCATCCTTCAGGAGTATTAAGAGGAAAAGCAAACAATTTGAATGTGAAAGATGTCTCCTTTTTCTTCTCCAAGCTGAATTAACTAATCCCATAGAAATATATGTGTGGTGATAGCTCGGAACTTATCATAGATATGTATCCCCCCCCCCCCCCCACTGCACTATGAGAACCACAAAGACCTGGGGGATTCTGTCTTATTCAGTTTTGTATCTCTAAAACCTGGAAAACATTCTTTAAATACTGGGAGGATGAAGTATGATTTATAGTACTATTGGAAAAATGCTTAGTACTGGATTCTCAAAATGTTTCAATTCTAGGGTAATATGTAATATGCCTTTCTTCTAAATATGGTAATCAAAAAGAAAGGTTATAGCATTTTACTAGCTTTTTACATTTGTTTTCTGTTGAGGCATTTCATCCAAAGCATTACTTCACTAGGAAATTCCTGAAAACCAGGAGATATGATTCTGTTTGACTAATTGTCAGAGCACTGACAGGTCACTTAACCTTCACCCATTTAGTACCCAAAATACCAATACAGCTTGCACTTTGAGAGTCCCTGGAAGACGATGGGCCAATATACTTCATTGACTTCAAATCTCTGGCTATTTTCCTTGTCTAGCAAACCTTAGCAAGATTACAGAGTGTACCTGTAAATGGAAACAAGAAGTCTTATCCCTCATAATGCTTCGTCTCAATTTTGTCCATGGAAGCCAAGACTTTGTTTTCTTAGTGTTGTCAGCTCTTGATCTCTGGATATGAAGTATGTGACCCTCAGGGTCTTTGTATTGATGTCAGTGGAGTTGGAATCCTGGTGTGACTGTCTTTGGATGGGCTCTACTGGCAGTAAAGATGTCGTAGGCATGTCTCATGAATCAACTAGTGTGCTTGTCTCCCTGCAGCCATGAGGAATGGAACCAGATGCAGAGCCAGGAAGATGAGGTGGCCATCACGGAGCAGGATCTGGAACTTATTAAAGAGAGGGAAACGGCAATTCGGCAGCTGGAGGTGAGAGCCAGGTCACATATTTTGCTTGACTCAGTGTGTCTGCAAATATCTGGACTTGCTTTAGTCCACCTGGATTTCCTCTCAAAGTTTATGAAAAAGTATGATATGAGTCATTGTGTGATTTGCATATTATTTGTCTCCGTGTATAGTGAGTTTGAATTGTTACAATGGTGTTAGCCACGGTGCCCAGGAATACTCAAATCCCCTTTCTTCAGTCACCACATCTCATATGTCTCCATGAGAAATATGCTTAGAGAACAGAGCAAGCAATAAATATTTTATTGCTCATTAGGCCTTTGTCCCCAAACCTCAATCCCAAGCTCTCAAGTTAGGCAAGACTCCATAGAGAGTCCTTTTGTATGGTAGAAACGAATAGCTCAGAATAAAAGGCCAAAAGGTTTGTTCCGTTTTTGTGCATACTAAAGTCCAGTCCCAAATTGTGAATCTTATCACTTCAGCGGTTGGGGAAATAGGAGCACATACTGAGGAGGGGTTGGAAGAGAAGTCTGTAGGCCTTTCTTACCTAACTGAGCTTCCAATTTTAACTTTGTACAGTAACCAGTAAAATATTCTTAAACCTGAGTTTTCTTCTTCTTGGAGGTAGAAAGAGGCTGGTGTTCCCGGGGGAAAAGTCCCAAAGGGGCAGTGGGGAGAAGTAAAGGAGAGTAGAATAGAGAAACTTTGAGCTACTTCTTGACCCTCATCTGTGGCAGTGGTTCTGAACCTTTGCTGCACATTAGAATCACCTGGAGAAGTTTAAAAAAAAAAAATTCCCTGGCTCTCCTCCCCCATTGTGACAGATTCAACTATGCAAAATTTCTGGGTTTTGTATGTTTAAAATGGCAGATATACACAGTTTTATATGGTTCAACCTAATAATTCAGAGTTTCTGGGGTTGAGGCCCTGGGCACCATATATTTTTTTAAAAAGCTCCCTCAGGTGATTACAATATGCAGCCAGGTTTGAGATCCACTGCTCTAGAGGCCATCCATTTCCATTTTTAGATGGTATAGTTTATCCTTAACTTATAGTTATTTTATTGCCTTCAAAGATGTCATATCTTTCCTCTATTCTTTTTCACCTACCCCTGCTAATCATTGACTTGGTTGTCTTATTTTAGACATACTGTTACAGCAGGACATAGAGTGACATGTGGAGCTAAGGGTGGATGTCAGGAATAGAGTGGATCACTTCATATTCAACAGAATTAAGTCCAGATTCCTTAGCCTGGCTTGATTTTTTTTTTTTTTTAATTTTTATTAGAGAAGTTGTAGATTTACAGAACAGTCATGCAAAAAATACAGGATTCCCACCTTACATTGATGTGGAACATTTGTTATAATTGATGATACCACTTCTTTATAATTGTACTATTTTTTTTTTAACAGTAATAGCCAGAATTTATTGAGAGATTCTGTGTTACAGAAATTGTGTGAAGCAATTTGCATGGATTATCTCATTTAAAACACCTAATACATAGATCTATGAAATATGTCCTATTATTATTTTTAATTAGAGAAGTTGTAGGTTTTAAGAAAAATCATGTAAAAATACAGCATTCCCATATACCACCCTATCATTGACACTTTGCATTAGTTTGGTACTTATGTTACAAATGATGAAAAAATATTAAACATGCACTATTAACTATAGTCCATAGTTTACATTAGGTGTATTTTTTCCCCATCTACCCACCCTATTTAACACCTTGTATTAGGGTCGTTTATTTGTTATAATTCATGAAAGAACATTCTTATACTTGTAATATTAACCCCAGGCCATCATCCACAACAGTGTTCTCTGTATCATACAGTCCCATGTTTTATCCTCTAACTTTCTTTCTAGTAACATACATGACCCAAAACTTCCCCCTTCAATCACATTCACATACATAATTCAGTGCTGTTAATTGTGCTCGCAATAATGTGCTACCATCACCACCATCCACTTCCAAACCTTTACAATCAACCTAAATAAGCATTAACTACCCATTCTCTACCTCCAGTCTATCCCTGGGTAACCTATATTCTAGATTCTAACCCTGTGAGTTTGCTCATTGTAATTAGTTCATATCAGTGCACTCATACAATATTTGTCCTTTTATGTCTGGGTTATTTTACCCAGCATAATGTCCTCAAGGTTCATCCATGTTGTAACATGCATTAGGACTTCATTCCTTTTTACAGCTGAATAGTTTTCCATTGTATGTATATACCACATTTTTTAATTCATTTATCTGTTGATGGACACTTGGTTGCTTCCGTCTTTTGGCAATTGTGAATAATGCTGCTATGAACATTGGTGTGCAGGTATCTGTTCAAGTCTCTGCTTTCAGTTCTTCTGGCTACACACCTAGTTGTGGGATTGCTGAGTCATACAGTAATTCTATATTTAGCTATAGGAATTGCCAAACTGTCCTCCACAGCAGCTGCACCATTTTACATTCCCACCAGCAATGAATGAGAGCTCCTATTTCTCCACATCCTTTCCAACACTTGTAATTTTCTGTTTTTTTAATAGTAGCCACTCAAGTGAGTTCGAGATGATACCTCATTGTGGTTTTGATTTGCATTTCCCCAATAGTTAGTGATGTTGGGCATCTTTTCTTGGTGCTTTTTAGCCATTTATGTATCCTCTTTGAAAAATATCTATTCATGTCTTTTGCCCATTTTTTAATTGGATTGTTTGTCTTTTTACTGTTGACTTGTAGGATTTTTTTTAAATATATAGTGGATATTAAACCCTTATTGGTTATGTGGTTTCCAAATATTTTCTCCCATTGAGTAGGTGGCCTTTCCATTTTCGTGACAGAGTCTTTCGATGCACAAAAGTTTTTAATTTTGAGGAGATCCCATTTATCTGTTTTTTTTCTTTCATTGTTTTTGCTTTGTATACAAAGTCACAGAAGCCATTGCTACCACAAGATCCTGAAGATGCTTCCCGAAATTTTCTTCTAGGAATTTTATAGTCCTGGCTCTTGTATTTAGGTCTTTGATCGATTTTGAGTTAATTTTTGTATACAGGGTGCAATAGGGATCCTCTTTCATTCTTTTGCATATGGATAGCCAGTTCTCCCAGCACCATTTGTTGAAGAAACTGTTCTTTCCCATTGAGTGGACTTGGCAGCCTTGTCAGAAATCAACTGGCCATAGATGTGAGGGTCTATTTCTGAACTCTCCATTTGATTCCATTGGTCAATATATCTGTCTTTATACCAGTACCATGATATTTTGACCACTGTAGTTTTGTAATATGCCTTAAAGTTAGGAAGCGTGAATCTTCCAACTTAGTTCTTTTTCAGATGTTTTTGGTTATTTCAGGCACCTTACACTTCCAAATAAATTTGATGATTGGCTTTTCCAATTCTGCAAAGTAAGCTGTTGGAATTTTTATTGGGATTGCATTGAATCTATAAATCATCTTGGGTAGAACTGACATCTTAACAATATTCAGTCTTTCAATCCATGAACATGGAATATCCTTCCATTTATTTAGGTCTTCTTTGATTTCTTTTAGCAATCCGTTGTAGTTTTCTGAATACAGGTCTTTTACCTCCTTGGTTAAGTTTGTTCCTAGATGTTTGATTCTTTTAGTTGCTATTGTAAATGAAATTTTTTTTCCTGATTTCCTTCACAGATTACTGATTACCAGTGTATAGAAACACTACTGATTATTGCCTGTTAATTTTGTTTCCTGCCACTTTTCTGAACTCATTTATTAGGTCTACTAGTTTTGTTGTAGATTTTTCAGGTCTTTTTAGGTATAAGATCATATCATCTACAAATAGTGAAAATTTTATTTCTTCCTTTCCAGATTGAATGCCTTTTATTTCTTTTTCTTGCCTAATTTCTCTAGCTAGAACTTCTGGTACAGTGTTGAATAACAGTTGTGACAGTGGGCATCCTTGTCTTATTACCAATCTCATTGGGAAAGCTTTCAGTCTTTTACCATGAAGTACGATGTTAGCTGTGGGTTTTTCATGGATGCTCTTTGTCAAGTTGAGAAAGTTTCCTTTTATTCCTATTTTTTGAAGTGTTTTTATCAAGAAGGGATACTGGATTTTATCAAATGCCTTTACTGCGTCAATGAAGATAATCAGACAGTTCTTCTCCTTTGATTTGTTAATGTGGTGTACTACACTGATTGATTTTCTTATGTTGAACCACCCTTGCATACCTGGGATAAAACCCATTTAATCATGGTGTATAATTCTTTTGATTCAATTTGCAAGTATTTTGTTGAGGATTTTTGCTTCTTATATTCATAAGAGAAATCTGTAATTTTCTTTTCTTGTAATATCTTTATGTGACTTTGGTATTAGGGTGATGTTGACCTTGAAGAATGAGTTAGGTGGTGTTCCTACCTCTTCAATTTTTTGGAAGAGTTTGAGCAGGATTCATATTATTTCTTCTTAAAATGGTTGGTAGAATCACCTGTGAAGCCATCTGGTCCTGGGGCTTTCTTTATTGGGAGGTTTTTGATGACGAATTCAACCTATTTACTTGTAATTGGTCTGTTGAGGAATTCTATTTCTTCTAGAGTCACTGTAGGTTGTTGGTGTGTTTCTGAGAATTTGTCCATTTCATCTAGGTTGTCTAATTTGTTGACATACAGTTGTTCATAGTATCCTCTTATGATGCCTTTTATTTTGGGGTTCAATAGCAATGTCCCCACTCTTATTTCTGAATTTATTTGTGTCTTATTTCTTTTTTTTCTTTGTCAGACTAGCTAAGGGTTTGTCAATTTTATTGATCTTTTCAAAGAACCAACTTTTGGTTTTGTTAATTCCTGTTTTTTATTCTCAATTTCATTTATTTCTCCTCTAACCTATGTTTTTTCTTTCCTTCTGCTTGCTTTGGGGTTAGTTTGCTGTTCTTTTTCTAGTTCCTCCAGGTGTGCAGTTAGGTCTTTGATTTTAGCTCTTTCTTCTCTTTTAATGTAAGCATTTATGGCTATATTTCCCTCTCAGCACCGTCTTCATTTCATTCCATAAGTTTTGTTTTGTTGTATTCTCATTTTCATTCATCTCAAGATATTTACTGATTTCCCTTGCAGTTTGTTCTTTGACCCACTGATTTTTTAAGAGAGTATTATTTAACTTCCATGTATTTATGGATTTTCCAGTTCTCTGCCTGTTACTGATTTCCAGCTTCATTCCATTATGATCAGACAAGATGCTTTGAAAAATTTCAATCTTTTTAAATTTACTGAGACTTGTCCAAATTTATTGAGACTTGTTTTGTGATCCAACATGTGTTCTATCCTGGAAAATGATTCATGTGCCCTTGAGAAGAATGTATATCCTGCTGTTTTGGGGTACAGAGTTCTGTATATGTCTGTTATGTCTAGGTCACTTACCATATTATACAAGTTCTCTGTTTCCTATTGATCTTCATCTAGATGTTCTACCTATTGATGAAAGTGGTATATTGAAGTCTCCAACTATTATTGTAGAGGTGTATATTTCTCTTTTCAGTTTTGCCAGTGTTTTCCTCATATATTTGGGGGCAATGTGGTTAGGTACATAAATATTTATGATTGTTATTTCTTCTTGATGCATTGCCCCTTTTATTAATATATAACGTCCTCCTTTGTCTCTCTCTTTTTTAATGAAATTTTATTGAGATATATTCACATACCATACAATCATCCAAAGTATACAATCAATTGTATAGTTGTGCATTCATAACCACAATCAATTTTTTGAACATTTTCCTTACTCCAAAAAATAAAACTAAAAATAGAATAAAAATTAAAATAAAAGTAAAAAAGAACACCCAAAAAATCTCATACTTTTTTTTTCCCCCTATTAGTCATTTACATTTTGTCCCCCTTTTTTCTACTCATCTGTCCATACACTGGATAAAGGGAGTGTGAACCACAAGGTTTTCACAATCACAGTCTCACCATATAAGCTATATGGTTATATGATCATCTTCAAGAATCAAGGATACTGGATTGCAGTTCAACCGTTTCAGATATTTCCTTCTAGCTATTATAGTACAAAAAGCTGAAAAGGGATATCTATATAATGCATAAGAATAACCTCCAGAATGACTTCTCAACTCCATTTGAGACCTCTCAGCCACTGAAACTTTATTTTATTTAATTTCTCTTCCCCTTTTTGGTCAGAAAGGATTTCTTAATCCCACAATATCGGGTCCAGGCTCATCCCCAGGAGTCATGTCCCACGTTGCCAGGGAGATTTACACCCTGGGAGTCATGTCCCATGTAGGGGGTAGGGCAGTGAGTTTACCTGCTGAGTGGGCTTAGAGAGAGACAGGCCACATCTGAGCAACAAAAGAGGTTCTCTGGGAGTGACTCATAGGCACAATTATAAGTAGACTTAGCCTCTCCTTTGCAGTAACGTGCGTCATAAGAGCAAGCCCCAATATCATGGACTTGGCCTACCACAATGGTAGTCCCCAATGCTTGCAAGAATATCAGGAATTCCCCAGGTGGGGAAGTTTAATGTTTCCACATTTTTCTCCAGTCCCTCATGGGGGCTTTGCAAATATTTTTATTCTCTGCCCAAATTACTTTAGGATGTATCAGGGTTTCACGCTAACCTGTACAAACCAACCAGATCTCACCCCCTATTCAAGGTTCCGTGTAATTATGGTGTTTGAATAAACTAACCATTCAAGTTAACTTATATAGTATGCTACAGAAAATATAGATTTTTGCACCACAGAGAAGCTGAACTTCTCACGGAGAAGCTGAGGATTTAAAACACAATCAATATCATCCTTTTCCCTTTAGTCTGATTTACCTTAGTCCTAACCAAGTCCATTTCCTTCATATCTCTAATTCAAGTCTGATCCCTTTTTCAGCTTCTTTAACATTTGCTGTATGGGGTAATCCTGACATTCATAGCTGCTGAACTCTGGCTCTGAGTCTCACAGATACCTGAAGTTCCAGGGCCCAACCAGGTTACACACAAATAGCTCAGCATCTTAGAATTGAGAGACAACCATTACAACTCATGAATAGATGTGACTGCTGTAAGAGCTTACAATCTAGGAACCTTTAACATAAATCTTTCCCTGATAACTTATGCTCTCAGATTTAATTCTCTATTTTCTGTTTATGGAGAAAGCATGATTTATAGAGCCTTAAATCATGTGTGTTATGTTAATAACCAAAACTTGAGGTAAATAGAAGGAATGAATCTTCTAACATGTTGTTTAATGTTAGTTAATTGTTTTTTGTGTTCCTTAGGCTGATATATTGGATGTCAATCAGATATTTAAAGATCTGGCAATGATGATCCATGACCAAGGTGATCTGATTGGTATGTATTATTGATCCCTTAACCTCAAGGTGAGTTAGTAGTATTTGTGTGCAAAGAAGTCAGTAAGACATGTCAGCTGTAGAATTAAAATTTAGGAATGCCATTTTAAAAAACTATTTTCCTAACAGTTTTCTCATGTTTTCAAATATAGAAGTTATTGTGAGGTGTCCTTGAATGCTCAGCCCTGTTTACTTGCCATAGCCTCTGATTAGTATGACTCTTTAGGGAAATAGTTATCAGCTTCCCAGCTTTTAGTTCCAGAAACTTGCACAATTATGGGATTAGTAACTTAAAAAACAAAAAGAAAACTTTTTATTGAGAAATAACTGCAAGTTTATAAAAAGTTGCAAAAATAAAAATGCTACAAGGAACTTCTGTAATACCTATTACCTCTTGTTGACATTCTACACCATACACTATTTGCTTTCATAGTTGCACTTGTGCTCTCTCTCTCTTTCTCTCTCTCATCTATCTATCTATATATATATATTCATAATTTTTTCTGTCATTTGTGGGTGAATTGCATACTAAATATTTCAGTGTTTATTTCCCAAGAATAGAGATATTTTCTTATGGGGTTAGTAACTCTTGATTCCCTGGCTAGATAGTTGGGATGGTAGTAATAAAACCAGGACCCATAAAATCAAGTCTGCTCAATTTTCAGACTTTAAACTTCTGAGTTTGATAAAATATCTGCTGTTCTTTTTGCAGATAGCATAGAAGCCAATGTGGAAAGCTCGGAGGTGCATGTTGAAAGAGCTGTTGATCAGTTACAGCGAGCTGCTTACTATCAGGTAAAAGCAGTCCCAGTGAAAGTCACTCTCTGCTGCAGACTTTTTTGGGTCATCATAGTGCATTGACACATTGAGAATGGCTACAGCCTCTTGCTTAGGCTTAAATTGGAGGCACATAGTCATAGCTGCTGCCCCAGTTCCATTTTTAGTATTTTCCTTTGCAGAGAGATACACAAAAAGTGTGGAACCATGCATAAACTTACACAGAAACCAACTGGCTATAAAGCTAGGCCTATAAGTTAGCACAATACCTAAATCTGATATAAGGCTGATTTTGTATCCTAAACAGCTGAAATTTTTTTAGATTAGGACAATAATAGGTACAGGTAAAATAGGGCTCTCTAGATAATTTATGTTGACTTGTCACAGAGGATGGACATGGGATCAACCCTGACTGCTCTTTGAATAAATAGGTAATCATTATGGAGCTGTTTCTGTAAAGTGATATTCTTCTACATATTAGCTGTTCTCTATCTCACTATACAAATATTGTGACTAAGGTCCTTCTCATTTCCCCTCAATTTGGTGTTGCATGGAATTTTAGACATAAATAGCATCAAGTCATTTTTCATGTTCTTAGGATAACTTCATTTTACCTGAAATGTTCTTAAAAGAAATTTGTATTTAATAATAGTATTTCCTTTAAAAACCATGTGATGACTTGAGTATCTAACAGTAAAAGAATAATTAAATAAATTATATAAATCCACTCAATGTTATGTTATGTGGGCATTAAAATAGATGTTTATAAAGAGTTCATAATCATAGAAAAATTTTGTGCTAAAATGTTAAGTGAGAAGAAGAGAAAACTTGATCCCAGTTAAGTCAATTAACAATCTACATAGATAAAAGAGCAGAAGGAACTATGAATGTCAACAATTTTATCTGTGGGTTATTATTTTCAATTCTTTCTACTTATCTGTATTCTTTACAATGAACATAAAATTTTATGTAGGTATAAAACTTTTATTAAAAACACATGCAAAAATAACTTACTTTGCTGCTAATATTGCATTGGTGAATGTTGAGATTTTGGAAAGGTCTCTGAATATTTGTCCATGGATAGAGTTAATTTTGAATTACAAGGAGGCAGATTTAAGAAGCACTTGTAGAGTCTTAGAAATAAAAAACTTTACTTATTTCATGAGTATCTTTACCTATTTCTTTCCTCAGAAAAAATCTCACAAGAAGATCTGTATCCTGGTGCTTGTCCTGTTAGTGATTATTGTAATCTTGGGACTTATTATCTGGCAAGCTTCTAAATGAAGTGCTTGCCTCAGAACCTTCTCCCACTGAGCTGTTTTCAAGGGCAAGGGCTTGTTGGAGTCTTGCCAGAACAAACTGATTACAAGAAGAGATCATACACCAGAACGTCCTGTAGTAATTTAGTTAGAAACTAACTACTAACTAGTCCTTGGAATTAGTGATCTATGGAGACAGTATTTATCAATTTATGTATACATTTTATTGACTTCTAAATTTGGAATTAATTTATGTGGATGTTGCTTTCTCTTGTATTCTTATTGCCCTTTGTCCTAAGTGTTTACTGAAGATTCCATTCTAGACATTCGTTTTGACAGGTGACACTACAGTCTTGTAATATTGTCTTTTTATGTGTATACCAGATTTATTTTTTACTAGCAATTGAGATAGAATTACTTTCTGGCACAGGGCATATTGGAGCCTGTCAAAAACTGTATAATAAGCCAACAGTTTTTATTATTTAACATTTTAATTTGAATTTCTAAGAGGCCTATTCTCTATCTGCTTTGAAAGATTTTGGCACTGTATTTAACTGAAAGTAAAAATTTGCACACATAATCTAGATTAAGTGAGAAGTATCTATTTGAGCTGGTCAGTTGTTGTGGTACACATTCCTAGACTGGGTTTAAGGTTCACTTTATTGTCTGCTAGGGTCATCCACAGCAGTTCATCCTTATACACACTAAGCTATCTTATTTTTTTGAAGAAGTTAATTTAATTAACATTACTATACTTTGGTAAACTCTGTGGTACACTCCTTCTCCCACCCATCTGTATAGAAAGGGAGAATTAGACAAAGCATGTTTTTGGAAAAGCAGATGGAAATTGTTTGAAATGATTTAATCTTTTTATTGTTGTTGTTCACTTGTGGTTCTACATTCCTGGTGAATAATGAATGCTGCTTTCAGAAAGCTGCCCTCTACCCCATAAGGGTTGCTGGGCATTTGATGGGAGGAAGATTTTAAAAGCTAGACTGAAGTTGGTTTAAAATGTACTCCTGTGAACCTGGCTATAAAGCAATGAAAAGGTTCTTTTTTTTGTAAATAATACTGGTTTGGAATAGTGATGTTAGACTTATCCTAATTTATGAACAAGAGATTAATCTCTCCATGCATAGTTTTAGACAAAAAAATGTTTCAATAAAAGATTGCTGTCTTGTAATATTTCTTCCACTTCCCTTTTTTCACAGGCTTAGAGCAGTTAAAGGGAACACAGTTTCTTTAGGATCTCATATAAATGTGAATCAGGCCAACTATTTCAGATCATCCTTTAGTGAATTAGAGGACTTGACTACCCTGGGTATATTTATATTCCTTTGTTCCATTTCACTTAATGTTACTTTATCTTCTTTTATAAACTAATGTGAACAGTAGGGAAATAAGAGCCCAAATGCATAAGTTTCTTTGCACTCTTGCACCATTCTACCCAATTAATACAAATAAACATTTTAAAAGCTTTTGTAGTATAAGTTTTTATGAGTTAACATCTTAATGAGGTAGATATTAGGTAATGTTCCTCCTGAGAAAAACTGAAACCTGCCACACTCTGTAGGAGCAAGACTGGAGGGATCAGTTGATGGTTGGTTTGGAGGATGGAATAGGTGTGGCTGTATCCTTTTCTTGCAAATACAGGATGGAATTTTTGGTCCAAGTGGCCCAAGCAGCAACTTCAGAGCTAATTCCTTGGTTCTATGATAACTGCCCCTTCAATTCCAAATTATAGCTGAATTTGGATACATCATTTGTAATATTCCAGAAAAGAAAAAAAAAATGTCATTGTGAAAACTATTTGAATTTGGGTAAAACAACCATAGTTCTATTCTGTAATACTAGTTGTAGTGATGATGGTCATGGGTAACAAAGATGAACTTGGCCTAGGATTTGTGATAGTTGCCAAAGATTCTGCTAGATGGTCCTAATAAACCTATTCACAGAATCCTCCCCATCTGTGTCTTGATCATCTTTGGGGGCACCATGGTCCAAGACAGTGTTTCTTTTTTTTTTCCTAATTCAGTTTTATTGAGTTATATTCACATACCCTACAGTCATCCACAGTGTACAATCAGTTGTTCACAGTACCATCAGAAAGTTGTGTATTCATGACTAAAATAAATTTTTGAACATTTTCATTACTCAAAAAAAAAAAAAAGATTAAGAATACAAATAAAGAAGAACACCAAAACATCCCACCCCCTATTATTCATTTAATTTTTGTTCCCATTTTTCTACTTATCTGTCCATACACTGGATAAAGGGAGTGTAAGTGACAAAATTTTCACAATCACACAGTCATACAATAAAAGCTACCTAGCTAGTTATACAGTTGTCTTCAAGAATCAAGGCTACTGGGTTGCAGTTCAACAGTTTCAGGTATTTCCTTCTAGCTATTATAGTACACTAAAAGCTAAAAAGGGATATCTATTTAATGCATAAGAATAAGGTCCAGAATAACTTCTCAACTCCATTTGAAATCTCTCAGCCACTGAAACTTTATTTTGTTTCCTTTCTTTTCCCCCTTTTGGTCAAGAAGGCATTCTCAATCCCACGATGCCAGTTCCAGGCTCATCCATGGGAGTCGTGCCCCATGTTGCCATGGAGATTTACACCCCTGGGAGTCATGTCCCATGTAGGGGGTAGGGCAGTGAGTTCACCTTCCAAGTGGGCTTAGAGAGAGAGAGAAGGCAGTGTTTCTTTTTTTAATGCAATTTTAATGAGATATAATCACACAACATGCAATCATTCAAAGTGTACAATCAGTTGTTAATGGTGTCGTCATATAATTGTGCTTTCATCACCACAATCAAACGTGGAACATTTTCATTACTCCAAAAAAATAAAATAAAAAAGAACATCCAAAACATCCTATTCCCCTACTCCCATTGTTCATTTACTTTTTTTCAAATACAGTTTGAGATATAGTCACACACCTTACAGTCATCCACAGAGTACAATCAGTTGTTCACAGCACCATCTTACAGTTATGTGTTCATCAGCATCAATTTTTGAACCTTTTCCTTACTCCAAAATAAAAATAAAAGCAAAAAAGAACACCCAAATCTTTCAATCCCCTCCATCCTACCCTATTCATCTAATTTTTGTCCCCATTTTTCCACTCATCAGGCAGTGTTTCTTAATCTTGGATTCATATTGGAAAATTTTTAAAGTACTGATATTTAGGTCCCCCTGCCCCTAATTTAATTAGTCTGGATTATAGCCTAGACCATAGGGACTTTTTTTTTTTTTTTTTTTTTTTTTACAATTTTTATTGTGAAATATATATACAGAGAAGTGGTAACTTTCAAAGTAAAATTTAACAAGAAGTTATAGAACAAATTTCAAAGAATATTATGGGTTATAGTTCCACAGTTTCAGTTATTTCATGATTGCAAAATATAACATTTACATAAAAGTAGTAACTTTTCAAGTACAATTTCACAAGTAACTATAGAGCAAATTTCAAAGAGTGTTATGGGTTACAGTTCCATTTCAGTTATTTCCTTCTAGCTATTCTAATACCCTAGAAACTAAGAAAATAATTTTATGTAAAGATTCAGTATCAGTGATCCTTTGTTAAATCATATCTTGTCTGTTGGAACCCCTGCCTGTCGTTTGATCACCGTCTCAATCTTCAGGAATATTTGGGCAGTGACCACCCTAACTTGTTCATATTGTAAAGGAGTGTCAACATGATGGTTAAGGGGGGTTCATCTGTTTGATGTTATGCAAGAGGCTGTTGCCTCTGGGTTTTGGGATGTATCTGGCATAGGAACACTCCAGAGGTTTTAAGTTTCTGAAAATTAAACCTAGTGAGTGAAACTTCTATAGAGTCTCAGATAGGGACCTAGGTATTCTTTAGTATTTTGGGGACTATCGTTGGTTAGGGCTTGGCATACTGTGGCCATTTGGAATATCTAGCTGAAGCTTGCATAAGAGTAACCTCCAGGATAGCCTCTCTACCCTATTTGAAATCTCTTAGCCACTGAAACCTTATTTTGTTACCTTTCTTTTCCTCCTTTTGTCAAGAAGGCATTCTCAATCCCTCAATGCCCAGGCCAGGCTCATTCCTGGGAGTTGTGTTCCTTGTCACCAGGGAGACTCATGCCCCTGGGAGTCATGTCCCACCTAGCGGGGAGGGTATTACACTTATTTACAGAGTTGGGCTTAGAGAGAGAAAGACCACATCTGAGAAACAAAAGAAGTTCTCTAAAGGTGACTCTTAGGCATAATCATAGATAGGCTTAGCTTCCTCTTTACTGCCATAAGTTTCACAAGAGCAAGCCTCAAGATCAAGGGCTTGACTTACTAGGTAAGGTGTTCTTAATTTCACATAGCAGAATATAGGGTCTTTTTAAAGCTCCAGGTGATTCTCATATGCAACTGTTCTGGTTTGCTAATGCTGCGTTTTTGCAAAACACCAGAAATGGACTAGCTTTTATAAAAGGGGGTTTATTTGGTTACAAAGTTCCAGTTCCAAGGTCATAAAGTGTCCAAGGTAAGGCATCAACAAAAGGTACCTTTACTGGAGAAAGGCCATTGGCATCCGGAAAACCTCTGTTAGCTGGGAAGGCACGAGGCTGGTGTCTGCTTGCTCCCAGATTGCATTTCAAAATGGCGTTCTCCAAAGTGTTGCTCTTGGGGTGTTTTGTCCTCTCTTAGCTGCAGCTGCTCTTCAAAATGTCACTCTCAGTTCCTCTTGGGGCGCTTGTCCTCTTTTAGCTTCTCCAGAGCAAAAGTGTGCTTTCAGTGGCCGTTTTCAAACTGTCTCTCATCTGCAGCCAGCATCTGGGCCTGTGTGGCTCCTTTTAAAGTACTCCAGGGATCCAATGAAGACCCACCCTGAATGGGTGGGGCAACACCTCCATGGAAATAATCCAGTGAAAAATCCCTTCCACAGTTGATTGAGTCACATCTCCATGGAAACAGCCAATCAAAGAATTCCAATCTAATCAACACTAATACATCTTCCCCCACAAGACTGCGTTAAAGAATATGGCTTTTTCTGGGGGCATAATATATACAAACAAGCACAGTAACCATGGTTAAAAATCATTGGTTTGGAGATCAAGAACTATAGACTAGGGTACAGAAGACCCAGAGACTCTTAGCTCTGTCATTAACTAACTGTAGGTCTTTGGATAAGCCACTTAATCCACTGGACTCAAGTTATCTCAATAGCTCTTTTTCAGCTATAAAATTCCTTGATTATAAGAACCACAGGGGTTTAATTTGAACATACAAATTGTATGTTCATCTCTGTATTCCTTTCCTCCTTTCTCCTTTTTCTCCTTCCATTATAGGAGTATTGCACAGATCTAGCATTCTTTTTTTCAAATGAATTAAAACTGTAATACTATACAGGGTAAAGTAGAAATTTCCTGCTGGCCACTTCATCTGGGAATGCTCTGAAACAAGAGCTTGCTAGAGGCCAGACAGACACTCCAGGGCAAGTTTTTTTGTTTTGTTTTGTCTTGTTTTTTAAGCTGAGGGACGGTGGTTCCCTCACAAAACCCACAATCTAGCACTCAAGGTAAACCTACACTGTTTTGCTCTAATGGACAAACATATCAAAATGAAATTACCATTCATCATTGCAAAGTAAAACACTCTAACCCTACTCCATTCAGTCTTTGCTACTCAGAGGCTATCTAAAGTCATGGGAATGAAACTTTTGCTTTTGGTCCCTAAGTGCACACCAGAACCCAACTCAGATTTCAGTCCATCCTGTTACCTAGGACCAGGAATCAGCTGCTTCCTGCTCTTTCATGCATGTCTAGTGTACGCCTAGGTTTCAAAGAAGTTTTGATTGATGGTCCAGCTCCATAAATACAGTGACCTTAGAGTCTCCATTTAACCAGGAAATCATTTGAAATATTTTGATTCCTAACCCCTGGTCTATCTTCAGTAGGACAACCAAGTAGTTCATTTTAATACTTTTCCGAAATGAAATTTTACTGAAAATGTAGTACTTATTTTTTAAAAGCTAAACTTGAAATAATAGCATTTTTAATGCCGGACTGTGGTTATGGACCAAGTTTTTACAAGTCTATGGAGAAATAAGAAAAATAAGATAGTGGGCCTTTTAAAATACCATCTTTGAGTTTGAGTTCTTTCCAACTTTTTAAAAAGGATTTAAAATTATAAAAATGAAAAGGGGGAGGCGGGGCAAGATGGCAGACTGGTGAGCTGTATGTTTTAGTTACTCCTCCAGGAAAGTAGGTAGAAAGCCAGGAACTGCGTGGACTGGACACCACAGAGCAATCTGACTTTGGGCATACTTCATACAACACTCATGAAAACGTGGAACTGCTAAGATCAGCGAAATCTGTAAGTTTTTGCGGCCAGGGGACCCGCGCCCCTCCCTGCCAGGCTCAGTCCCGGGGGAGGAGGGGCTGTCAGCTCCGGGAAGGAGAAGGGAAAACTGCAGTGGCTGCCCTTATTGGAAACTCATTCTACTGATTCAGACTCCAGCCATAGATAGACTGAGACCAGACACCAGAGAATCTGAGAGCAGCCAGCCCGGCAGAGAGGAGACAGGCATAGAAAAAAAACAACATGAAAAACTCCAAAATAAAAGCGGAGGATTTTTGGAGTTCTGGTGAACACAGAAAGGGGAAGGGCCCTGAGGCGCATATGCAAATCCCGAAGAAAAGCTGATCTCTCTGCCCTGTGGACCTTTCCTTAATGGCCCTGGTTGCTTTGTCTCTTAGCATTTCAATAACCCATTAGATCTCTGAGGAGGGCCTTTTTTTTTTTTTTAATCCTTTTTTCTTTTTCTAAAACAATTACTCTAAGAAGCCCAATACAGAAAGCTTCAAAGACTTGCTATTTGGGCAGGTCAAGTCAAGAGCAGAACTAGGAGAGCTCTGAGACAAAACGCAATAATCCAGTGGCTGAGAAAATTCACTAAACACCACAACTTCCCAAGAAAAGGGGGGTGTCCGCTCACAGCCATCATCCTGGTGGACAGGAAACACTCCTGCCCATCGCCAGCCCCATAGCCCAGAACTGCCCCAGACAACCCAGTGTGACGGAAGTGCTTCAAATAACAGGCACACACCACAAAACTGGGCGGGGACATTAGCCTTCCCTGCAACCTCAGCTCATTGTCCCAGAGTTGGGAAGGTAGAGCAGTGTGAATTAACAAAGCCCCATTCAGCCATCATTTCAGCAGACTGGGAGCCTCCCTACACAGCCCAGCAGCCCAGAACTGCCCTGGGGGGACGGCACTCACCTGTGACATAGCACAGTCATCCCTCAACAGAGGACCCGGGGTGCACGGCCTGGAAGAGGGGCCCACTTGCAAGTCTCAGGAGCCATACGCCAATACCAAGGACTTGTGGGTCAGTGGCAGAGACAAACTGTGGCAGGACTGAACTGAAGGATTAGACTATTGCAGCAGCCTTAAAACTCTAGGATCACCAGGGAGATTTGATTGTTAGAGCCACCCCCCCCTCCCTGACTGCCCAGAAACATGCCCCATATACAGGGCAGGCAACACCAACTACACACACAAGCTTGGTACACCAATTGGACCCCACAAGACTCACTCCCCCACTCACCAAAAAGGCTAAGCAGGGGAGAACTGGCTTGTGGAGAACAGGTGGCTTGTGGATGCCACCTGCTGGTTAGTTAGAGAAAGTGTACTCCACGAAGCTGTAGATCTGATAAATTAGAGATAAGGACTTCAATAGGTCTACAAATCCTAAAAGAACCCTATCAAGTTCAGCAAATGCCACGAGGCCAAAAACAACAGAAAATTATAAAGCATATGAAAAAACCAGACGATATGGATAACCCAAGCCCAAGCACCCAAATCAAAAGACCAGAAGAGACACAGCACCTAGAGCAGCTACTCAAAGAACTAAAGATGAACAATGAGACCATAGTACGGGAGATAAAGGAAATCAAGAAGACCCTAGAAGAGCATAAAGAAGACATTGCAAGACTAAATAAAAAAATGGATGATCTTATGGAAATTAAAGAAACTGTTGACCAAATTAAAAAGATTCTGGACACTCATAGTACAACACTAGAGGAAGTTGAACAATGAATCAGTGACCTCGAAGATGACAGAATGGAAAATGAAAGCATAAAAGAAAGAATGGGGAAAAAAATTGAAAAAATCGAAATGGACCTCAAGGATATGATAGATAATATGAAACGTCCAAATATAAGACTCATTGGTGTCCCAGAAGGGGAAGAAAAGGGTAAAGGTCTAGGAAGAGTATTCAAAGAAATTGTTGGGGAAAACTTCCCAAATCTTCTAAACAACATAAATACACAAATCATAAATGCTCAGCGAACTCCAAATAGAATAAATCCAAATAAACCCACTCCGAGACATATACTGATCACACTATCAAACACAGAAGAGAAGGAGCAAGTTCTGAAAGCAGCAAGAGAAAAGCAATTCACCACATACAAAGGAAACAGCATAAGACTAAGTAGTGACTACTCAGCAGCCACCATGGAGGCAAGAAGGCAGTGGCACGATATATTTAAAATTCTGAGTGAGAAAAATTTCCAGCCAAGAATACTTTATCCAGCAAAGCTCTCCTTCAAATTTGAGGGAGAGCTTAAATTTTTCACAGACAAACAAATGCTGAGAGAATTTGCTAACAAGAGACCTGCCCTACTGGAGATACTCAAGGGAGCCCTACAGACAGAGAAACAAAGAAAGGACAGAGAGACTTGGAGAAAGGTTCAGTACTAAAGAGATTCGGTATGGGAACAATAAAGGATATTAATAGACAGAGGGGAAAAATATGACAAACATAAACCAAAGGATAAGATGGCTGATTCAAGAAATGCCTTCACGGTTATAACGTTGAATGTAAATGGATTAAACTCCCCAATTAAAAGATACAGATTCGCAGAATGGATCAAAAAAAATGAACCATCAATATGTTGCATACAAGAGACTCATCTTAGACACAGGGACACAAAGAAACTGAAAGTGAAAGGATGGAAAAAAATATTTCATGCAAGCTACAGCCAAAAGAAAGCAGGTGTAGCAATATTAATCTCAGATAAAATAGACTTCAAATGCAGGGATGTTTTGAGAGACAAAGAAGGCCACTACGTACTAATAAAAGGGGCAATTCAGCAAGAAGAAATAACAATCGTAAATGTCTATGCACCCAATCAAGGTGCCACAAAATACATGAGAGAAACACTGGCAAAACTAAAGGAAGCAATTGATGTTTCCACAATAATTGTGGGAGACTTCAACACATCACTCTCTCCTAGAGATAGATCAACCAGACAGAAGACCAATAAGGAAATTGAAAACCTAAACAATCTGATAAATGAATTAGATTTAACAGACATATACAGGACATTACATCCCAAATCACCAGGATACACATACTTTTCTAGTGCTCATGGAACTTTCTCCAGAATAGATCATATGCTGGGACATAAAACAAGCCTCAATAAATTTAAAAAGATCGAAATTATTCAAAGCACATTCTCTGACCACAATGGAATACAATTAGAAGTCAATAACCATCAGAGACTTTGAAAATTCACAAATACCTGGAGGTTAAACAACACACTCCTAAACAATCAGTGGGTTAAAGAAGAAATAGCAAGAGAAATTGCTAAATATATAGAGACGAATGAAAATGAGAACACAACATACCAAAACCTATGGGATGCAGCAAAAGCAGTGCTAAGGGGGAAATTTATAGCACTAAACGCATATATTAAAAAGGAAGAAAGAGCCAAAATCAAAGAACTAATGGACCAACTGAAGAAGCTAGAAAATGAACAGCAAACCAATCCTAAACCAAGTAGAAGAAAAGAAATAACAAGGATTAAAGCAGAAATAAATGACATAGAGAACAAAAAAACAATAGAGAGGATAAATATCACCAAAAGTTGGTTCTTTGAGAAGATCAACAAGATTGACAAGCCCCTAGCTAGACTGACAAAATCAAAAAGAGAGAAGACCCATATAAACAAAATAATGAATGAAAAAGGTGACATAACTGCAGATCCTGAAGAAATTAAAAAAATTATAAGAGGATACTATGAACAACTGTATGGCAACAAACTGGATAATGTAGAAGAAATGGACAATTTCCTGGAAACATATGAACAACCTAGACTGACCAGAGAAGAAATAGAAGACCTCAACCAACCCATCACAAGCAAAGAGATCCAATCAGTCATCAAAAATCTTCCCACAAATAAATGCCCAGGGCCAGATGGCTTCACAGGGGAATTCTACCAAACTTTCCAGAAAGAACTGACACCAATCTTACTCAAACTCTTTCAAAACATTGAAGAAAATGGAACACTACCTAACTCATTTTATGAAGCTAACACCAATCTAATACCAAAACCAGGCAAAGATGTTACAAAAAAGGAAAACTACCGGCCAATCTCCCTAATGAATATAGATGCAAAAATCCTCAACAAAATACTTGCAAATCGAATCCAAAGACACATTAAAAAAATCATACACCATGACCAAGTGGGGTTTATTCCAGGCATGCAAGGATGGTTCAATATAAGAAAATCAATCAATGTATTACAACACATTAACAAGTCAAAAGGGAAAAATCAATTGATCATCTCAATAGATGCTGAAAAAGCATTTGACAAAATCCAACATCCCTTTTTGATAAAAACACTTCAAAAGGTAGGAATTGAAGGAAACTTCCTCAACATGATAAAGAGCATATATGAAAAACCCACAGCCAGTATAGCACTCAATGGAGAGAGACTGAAAGCCTTCCCTCTAAGATCAGGAACAAGACAAGGATGCCCGGTATCACCACTGTTATTCAACATTGTGCTGGAAGTGCTAGCCAGGGCAATCCGGCAAGACAAAGAAATAAAAGGCATCCAAATTGGAAAAGAAGAAGTAAAACTGTCATTGTTTGCAGATGATATGATCTTATATCTAGAAAACCCTGAGAAATCGACGATACAGCTACTAGAGCTAATAAACAAATTTAGCAAAGTAGCGGGATACAAGGTTAATGCACATAAGTCAGTAATGTTTCTATATGCTAGAAATGAACAAACTGAAGAGACACTCAAGAAAAAGATACCATTTTCAATAGCAACTAAAAAAATCAAGTACCTAGGAATAAACTTAACCAAAGATGTAAAAGACCTATACAAAGAAAACTACATAACTCTACTAAAAGAAATAGAAGGGGACCTTAAAAGATGGAAAAATATTCCATGTTCATGGATAGGAAGGCTAAATGTCATTAAGATGTCAATTCTACCCAAACTCATCTACAGATTCAATGCAATCCCAATCAAAATTCCAACAACCTACTTTGCAGACTTGGAAAAGCTAGTTATCAAATTTATTTGGAAAGGGAAGATGCCTCGAATTGCTAAAGACACTCTAAAAAAGAAAAACGAAGTGGGAGGACTTACACTCCCTGACTTTGAAGCTTATTATAAAGCTACAGTTGCCAAAACAGCATGGTACTGGCACAAAGATAGACATATAGATCAATGGAATCGAATTGAGAATTCAGAGATAGACCCTCAGATCTATGGCCGAGTGATCTTTGATAAGGCCCCCAAAGTCACTGAACTGGGACATAACAGTCTTTTCAACAAATGGGGCTGGGAAAGTTGGAGATCCATACCCAAAAGAATGAAAAAGGACCCCTACCTCACCCCCTACACAAAAATTAACTCAAAATGGACCAAAGATCTCAATATAAAAGAAAGTACCATAAAACTCCTAGAAGATAATGTAGGAAAACATCTTCAAGACCTTGTATTAGGCGGCCACTTCCTAGACTTTACACCCAAAGCACAAGCAACAAAAGAGAAAATAGATAAATGGGAACTCCTCAAGCTTAGAAGTTTCTGCACCTCAAAGGAATTTCTCAAAAAGGTAAAGAGGCAGCCAACTCAATGGGAAAAAATTTTTGGAAACCATGTATCTGACAAAAGACTGATATCTTGCATATATAAAGAAATCCTACAACTCAATGACAATAGTACAGTCGGCCCAATTATAAAATGGGCAAAAGATATGAAAAGACAGTTCTCTGAAGAGGAAATACAAATGGCCAAGAAACACATGAAAAAATGTTCAGCTTCACTAGCTATTTGAGAGATGCAAATTAAGACCACAATGAGATACCATCTAACACCAGTTAGAATGGCTGCCATTAAACAAACAGGAAACTACAAATGCTGGAGGGGATGTGGAGAAATTGGAACTCTTATTCACTGTTGGTGGGACTGTATAATGGTTCAGCCACTCTGGAAGTCAGTCTGGCAGTTCCTTAGAAAACTAGATATAGAGTTACCATTCGACCCAGCGATTGCACTTCTCGGTATATACCCGGAAGATCGGAAAGCAGTGACACGAACAGATATCTGCACGCCAATATTCATAGCAGCATTATTCACAATTGCCAAAAGATGGAAACAACCCAAATGTCCTTCAACAGATGAGTGGATAAATAAAATGTGGTATATACACACGATGGAATACTACGCGGCAGTAAGAAGGAACGATCTCGTCAAACATATGACAACATGGATGAACCTTGAAGACATAATGCTGAGCGAAATAAGCCAGGCACAAAAAGAGAAATATTATATGCTACCACTAATGTGAAATTTGAAAAATATAAAAGAAATGGCTTATAATGTAGAATGTAGGGGAACTAGCAATAGAGAGCAATTAAGGAAGGGGGAACAATAATCCAAGAAGAACAGATAAGCTATTTAACGTTCTGGGGATGCCCAGGAATGACTATGGTCTGTTAATTTCTGATGGATCTAGTAGGAGCAAGTTCACAGAAATGTTGCTATATTAGGTAACTTTCTTGGGGTAAAGTAGGAACATGTTGGAAGTTAAGCAGTTATCTTAGGTTAGTTGTCTTTTTCTTACTCCCTTGCTATGGTCTCTTTAAAATGTTCTTTTATTGTATGTTTGTTTTCTTTTTAACTTTTTTTTCATACAGTTGATTTAAAAAAGAAGGGAAAGTTAAAAAAAAAAAAAAACAAAAAAACAAGGAAAAAAAAAAGATGCAGTGCCCCCTTGAGGAGCCTGTGGAGAGTGCAGGGGTATTCGCCTACCCCACCTCCATGGTTGCTGACATGACCACAGACATAGGGGACTGGTGGTTTGATGGGTTGAGCCCTCTACCACAGGTTTTACCCTTGGGAAGACGGTTGCTGCAAAGGAGAGGCTAGGCCTCCCTATGGTTGTGCCTAAGAGCCTCCTCCCGAATGCCTCTTTGTTGCTCAGATGTGGCCCTCTCTCTCTAGCTAAGCCAACTTGAAAGGTGAAATCACTGCCCTCCCCCCTACGTGGGATCATACACCCAGGGGAGTGAATCTCCCTGGCAACGTGGAATATGACTCCCGGGGAGGAATGTAGACCTGGCATCGTGGGACGGAGAACATCTTCTTGACCAAAAGGGGGATGTGAAAGGAAATGAAATAAGCTTCAGTGGCAGAGAGAATCCAAAAGGAGCCGAGAGGTCACTCTGGTGGGCACTCTCACGCACACTTTAGACAACCCTTTTTAGGTTCTAAAGAATTGGGGTAGCTGGTGGTGGATACCTGAAACTATCAAACTACAACCCAGAACCCATGAATCTCGAAGACAGTTGTATAAAAATGTAGCTTATGAGGGGTGACAAGGGGATTGGGAAAGCCATAAGGACCACACTCCACTTCGTCTAGGTTATGGATGTATGAGTAGAAAAATAGGGGAAGGAAACAAACAGACAAAGGTACCCAGTGTTCTTTTTTACTTCAATTGCTCTTTTTCACTCTAATTATTATTCTTGTTATTCTTGTGTGTGTGCTAATGAAGGTGTCAGGGATTGATTTGGGTGATGAATGTACAACTATGTAATGAATGGTACTGTGAACAATCGAAAGTACGATTTGTTTTGTATGACTGCGTGGTATATGAATATATCTCAATAAAATGAAGATTAAAAAAAAAAAAAAAAAAAAGACATAATGCTGAGCAAAATAAGCCAGGCACAAAAAGAGAGATATTGTATGTTACCAACTAATGTGAATTCTGTGAAAAATGTACAATGTTTTATACTGTAGAATGTAGGGGACCTAGAGATACCAATTAGTGGAGGGGGAATGATAATCTAACAAGAACAGATAAACTATGGAGGGTAATCTCAATGTTATGGGAATGCTCAGGAATGATTATGGTTTGTAAACTTTCTTGGATATAGTAAGATCATGTTGGAAGCAATAGAGTTATTTTAGGTTTTTTTTTCTCTTATTCCTTTGTTTTCTTAGGGGTTGTTAATTTTCTTGGGGTATGGTAGGAACATGTTGGAAGCAATGTAGTTATTTTAGATTATTTGTTTTTCTTACTCCTTTGTTTGGACATGGTTTATTAATTTTCTTGGGGTATGGTAGGAACATATTGGAAGCAAAGTAGTTATTTTAGGTTATTTGTTTTCCTTAATCCATTGCTTTGTTTGAAATGTTGTGGGGTTTTTTTGGTGGTTGTTTGCCTGTTTGTTTTTAATTTTTTGATAAACAAAGTTAAAAAATTGAAAAAAAATCAGTAGAAAAATGGGAGTAAAAACTAAATGACAAATAGGGTGGGATGGGGGGATGGTTTGGGTATTCTCTTTTCACTTTTATTTTTTATTCTTATTCTGATTCTTTCTGATGTAAGGAAAATGTTCAGAAATAGATTGTTGTGATGAACGCATAACTATATGATCATACTGTGAACAGTTGATTGTATACCATGGATGACTATGGTTTGTGAATATATTTCAATAAAACTGAATTAAAAAAAAAAAAATGAAAAGGGGGCAACGCTAGATGGCACTCTTCATTTTTAAATCTCCTAAATTGGCAAAACAAAAGTCGACACCCCTATATTACCTTATTTTTCTTGCCCAGGATATCTTTAAAGGCTAAGAACCACTCATCTAAATTATAGATTAGCCTCATCATTTTACAATTGAAGCTGAAGCCAAGAATGGCAGCATAATACAGGAATTTAAAGTCGTGAGAAGAGGCTCTGCACGTGAACTGTTATTTGTATAACATTTTAGCCCTTACTTTCAGAAGGTTACTATCCTATATGTTTTATTTTGTCTCATCTCAATCATCTAGGAGAGGTACTTTTCCTGTCCTTTTATAGATCAGGACACCAAGTCATGATTAAAAGTAAGTCTTTGAAATCTGCTCTACTTTGAAAGTTATCACTTTTATGTGTATATATTTCACAAAAAATATTAAAAAAAAAAAGTAAGTAACCTGCCCATGGTCACACAACTTAAAAGAGATGGAACAAGGATTTTATCTCAAGCATTCAGACTTCAAAATCACACCTTTAGACACTATAATACACTGCCTTCTTGTATCATTAATACAAACCATCCTGCTTGCCACCTTTTCCATGAAGCCTTTCCCTGAAGTCCTGGAGAAGCAGCCATTTCTACCCAACTTTGTCTTCTGACAGCACCCTGAGAACTCTTCATTCACCACCATGCTAAGTGAAGCCTCCTGTTTGTACGGTCTACACATAACACACAATTTTTTTCAGGGTCTACATTTGATCATTCAAATGCTATCAAAGATGTTTTAAGAATGGTTACTGACATTAACATACTCCTAAAGGCTTTAGATTCTATTCTAAGGAAGTCTATCAAAGGCTAGGGAATTAATCTTTGTCGAGATACCAAAATGCAAAGGCAGCTAGCTCAACAGTCTTTCCATGTCAAAAGGCTGAGGGCCTAACTGCTGCTCTCCAGTTTGCTGGTCTACACTGACATCATTGGTGCCCAAACAAAGAGCATTTTGCTTTATAAGGGGCTAAGTAAGTGTAAGGTAGCACTACATCAGATGCCAGTGGGCGAATCAGCTGTGCTAGAAACCAAGAACATGGCTGAGGATTAAAGAATTAAAAGGGTAAGAATTTATTTTTAGGTTTCTTGGAAGTAGAGTCAGCACTAGAAGGGACCACACACAGGAGCTGAGAAATTGAAAAACAAAGTTGACGTAATATTTTACCAGGTCATTGATAGCCAAAAGTGGCTTATACAATATCTCATGCCTGAAAAGGGGTGGAAACTCTAAGGCACATACAATCTATGTAGATAAAAGTAACTTGTTCTTTTCTGTTACACTCAGCACTTTTGAGACTATTTAATTCCTGCGCAAAAATCATGTCCTTGTGCTCAAAGGAGGCAGCCATAGAATTATTCCTGTTTTCTTGAAACCAGGTTTAGAATTTGTACTTTTCCCATTAGCCTAGTTTTACTTTGGAATCACAAGGCTGAAAAGGAGGATACTTTTGATAAGTGATCTTACAAGTTAACATACTTGCTGGATGAGTTTATTGTGCTTTTGAAGACCAGAGGAAAAGGTGACTCTCCAGTCTGCTTAAGAGTTGATCGTTTTTACATCTAAATTAATGTTTTGCTGCACTTAATTCTTGAGACCTGGAGATTTCACCAAAGGCAAAATGTTTTGAACAGGCTGATTTTAGATTTAAGATCTAGAGGATCAGAGAATCAAGAAAAGACAGAAATTCTTTAATCTGCTGTTAAGTAGTTCTTACGGGTAAACAATTTTGAATTTTAAAGATCTTTAGTTGTGAGAGACAGTAGTGATTATAAAGAGCACGGCCTTTGGCATATATAGACTTGGATTTGGATACATCTCTCTTATCCTCTCCTCAGGTATCATAATACCTGGCTCAACAATGTTTGAGGATTAAATGAGATGATCCATATGAAATACTTGCCCAGATGAGCCTTCAATCGAGAAAGCCATTACAACTACAGGCCCTGCTGATGGTCTCTTTCAGTTAGCTGGTGACTATGACTAGAAGCAAAAAATCCAAAGGGTCACAACTTGATTAACCATGTCAGCCAGGCACAGCGAAGATTTGGTCTAAGGACGCCTGCCTTCTGATTGGATCTGCTCTTGGTCTAATTTGTCCAGAGTTTTCATAAACAGACTAGATGACCCCTAAAGCAGCCTCCTAGATAATCCACCTGTCCGTCAGGGCCTAGACCAGGATTGGAAAGGGGGCCCAGGGTGCTGCTTTACGGAAAAAGGGCAGAAGGGGAGAAACAAATCAGCGATCGCTTCAACCTCTAAGCTGTGCGCTCTAGCTTCTCTTTAGATTGGCGACTTAAGTCTGAAGGTGCAAACCCGCGGCGATGCTCGAGTTCCTAGGATCTTGGAGCCAGGAGAGTATCTGCAGGAAATAGGGGAGCAAGACTACCCTCCCTACAAGCACCTTTTCCTCGGACACCTCCAGGCAAAGGAAAACCTTGGCCTCCAGAGACTTCTGGAGTAGGCCGACTCCTTCAAACTGTTAAATCTCCCAGTCTCCACCGCCACTAGAAGCGCCACCATAGCGCTAGAGTGCGTCTGTGCGCGTGCGCATAGGCTGCTGGGATACCACCTTTCCCCTCCCGGTCTTCCAGTTTCCCAGCGTGCTTTGAGCCCGCCAAATGGGAGGGGGAGACGCAAGATGGCGGTAGCCGCGAACTCTGGCTCCAGCCTCCCGCTGTTCGACTGCCCGACCTGGTGAGTGGCGATGCGGCCAAGGCTGGATTGGCCTGGCCTGAGCTGGGCTGGACTAGAAAGGAGACTCTTTTCTCGCGGCGAGCCGAGCTGCTCAGAGACAGAGGGACTGATTTGCGGGAGCGTTGACCGCCGCGCCGGGCGGCGTGTGGAGAAACTGGGAGCCTGGAGCCTAGGCCCAGGAACTGAGGAGATCCGGAGTTGGGGGATCTTGGGCGCTCGCTCAGGCAACCCCTTGGGCGATCAGCCGGTCATCGGGTTGCCTCGGGACCTCGGCGTCGAACTTAACCTCAACTCCTGACTGAGTGCCTGGTGTTCTTGTGGGGCACAGTACCTGCCCCACTGCTGGGTACCTGCCCGCCCCTTCCCCCCCACGCCCAGCGTCGGTCCCGAGCGCGCACGAGCCGACTTGCCCGCCCCGGCCCAACCTCAGAGTCCCGCATCCCCCTGTCGCTGCATCCCGGTGCGGTACTTGTTTGTCTCCCGCAGACTGGGAGCTCCCTTAGGGCAGTGATGGCTCTAACCTACCTCGGTGTTCTCAGCTGCCAGCGGGAAGCCGGGCACAAGTAGGCATCAGTAATTGTTGAAATAAACTCCTTTGATTTTTTTCACAAGTTCTTGGGAATAATTTGAATTAGTGTTTGAGTGGGGGTACGGGATGAGTTAAGTACGAATTGCCTTGCAATGAGACACATGCGAGTTAGAGCCATTTTGCTGTAGCTCTTATCACAGTGTATTGCTTATGCGTCTAGGTCTCCTGTTATGTTGAGATCATCAAGGGCAGGAACTATCTGATGCATCTTTGTATTTCCAGCTCCTAGGCCTGGACCAGGCTCATAGGAGTTAAGAAAGTATGTTCTGGATGTAATGTTCCTTTACTTGTTTCCCACATAAAATGGGCTTTTGTCCAGTTCCCTGTCCTTTCAGCAACTGCTGTATGACTGTTGCATCTCCAGTTAGATGGACAAGAATACATTTTTCACATGTGAATGTCAGAGTTGCCCTTTCAAACACAGAGAAGCAAATGAGAGGGAAGCAAGTGAAAGTGTGGCTATTTACTGGTTCTCTTTGCATATTTGTAGCAGTTGTTTCAGTCTACAAATTCTTTATCCATTTTGGTTCCTCACTGCATTGATTTCAAAAGTTGTACCAGGACAGTAGTAGTTAGAAGAGACTGTTTTAGGTTCACTAACCATTTCTTCAGGTATCTAGTGTATACCAGGCACTGTGTAAGGTGCTTTCACATATGTTTGTGCTTCTTGAATGGTCTGTCTATAGGAATATGGAAAAAAGTTTCCTTTATCATGGCATTGGAGAAAGACCTATTCGAGGGCAACAGATATCTCTTGTACTCATTTGATACCTGATTCCATGGGCATGATTTTGGATTGTGCCAGCTCCCTGATTATGTGCTTCTGATTTGGACTTTGAGCTTATTCTGTGATGAGACTGATCTTATCAGCCCAAAACACCAATTGAGTTTTTCCTGCCTTTCCATGATGTTAGTAGTAGTGATAAATCTTAAAATTCAAACTTCAGGTGACCAGACTACAAGGGCTAGGGTACTTGTACTTGTTATGCTGCTTTCTCTCTGAGGTAGATACCCAGTGTTAAAATATAGGTTTCTTTCATGCTGCTCTAAATACAGAGCTTCTAAAATCTGTTTTAGAGCAATTGAATCACTGGGGAAGTGTCAAATGTAGAAAGGAGCTGTAATAACAGTGAAGGAGATGACATTTCTGCTATATCATGAATTAATTATAGGCTGGTAGGAGAGCTGCAGTGTTGAATGGGAGAATGATTGTAAATAGCATTTATGAACTTATCCTGAAAAAGCTTTTTCAATCTTATTTTTCAGGGCAGGTAAACCTCCACCTGGTTTACATCTGGATGTAGTCAAAGGAGACAAACTAATTGAGGTAAGGAAATACATGTCTTCCCTTTTTTTTTCCACCATGCTAAAGACTTTTGCCAGTGACTCACTTTCCACCCCCTCTCCTGTGCTTTGTTTTCCAGTAATGCTACTTCTATTTCATCCTGAAAATTATTTCTATTAAAAACACATAGTGATATAACACATCCAAACCTCATATCTCCCACTGACACTCAGTTTATTGTGACTTCTCTCACCTTCTAAAAGAAGGTTTTTAATAGGTCATGGGCCTGTGGGCCCCTGTAAAACTGGAAGCCCTATAACTTGGTACAGTCCCTCTCTCTGAGAATACATGACGTTGCATAGAAGGCACAAGGTATGTAGTAACTAATGAAGAAAGTGAATGATATAGATTGAGTTTAAATTTTGAATTGCTTTTATGACATTCTGGTCCATGTCTTTCAAAGAAGTATGTGAGCTAAGATACTTGCTCAAATTAGAGAGAGGGAATTTAGGCGAAATTTATTCATTCAAAACATTTATTGAGCTCTTATGTGCCAAGCACTGTGCCAGGCATAGGGACTATAACAGTGAGCAAAACAAACATGGCTCCTGTCCTCAAAGAAATAATCCAACGTGAAAGATGCAATTACACAGAAAATTAAATAATTATAATTGAAATAAGTACTAGAAAGGAAAAGTTTAGAGGAATTCCAGCTTATGTAGACGTCTCTAGAATAAACACCACATAGAACTTCAAGAAAACATGAGTTTTGATTAGCTATTAGGTTGTTTGCATTTTTTTGGTACCATTTATTTGCTATGGAGCTGTGAGTCTCCATGTCTTAGAGCAATTTTGTGTTAGCTTGCACAGCTAGAATTTGAGTTCAAGGCCCCAGTGTTGAGTGCAGTTGTTTTTCATAATAAAAACATTGCTTTCCGTGGTTGCTAGCTTGAAAAGTTGTCTGTGAGAGTTCCTAAATGATGATCTCTAAATATGTTGTGGTCACTTTCATCGTGTTGCGAGGTGCCCAGGTATTATGTAAAATATTATTTCGTAAAATATTAAGGCATGAGTTGTAATGAATTCTGCCATTATTATTAATTCATTCTCTCCTCAGCCAGTCACTTACCTTTGTCATGGATTCTTCTACCTTAAAGATGACAAAACATCAAGATTATTCAGGGAAATAATTTAGCTAAAATGTCTGTAAACTTTGATTTATTACAATGTTCCACAGATATAAAATATTTGTTGCTAAATAGCATGGCACTTCAAAACATATTTGGCTACTAGATATTAATAAATATTTGGTTTGCAGCAGAGAGATACAAACAAGGCGGCCTAGCCTTAATGATAACATCACAATCCTCAGTGAAATAATTTATACATTCCGAAGCATTCTTGACTTGTCAAAAACCCTTTGATTGTTGGTTCTCATTAGCTAATAATCTCTGTCTTTCAGTGCTTTTAGGTGTGCTAAATTGCTACACAGTTGTCAAGTTACAATACTTAGACATCACTGTATTGTTCCTGAGAGGAATAGACCTTAAATGTGCTTGTTTTTAAGGATATACTCAGCACTTGATACTAACCGAGCTATCTATATCCTAGCCTTGTGTCAAAGGCTTGTGATGTGTTGTGATAGCTGGGTTTAAAAAGTGCAATATTAAAACAAAAGCCATGAGTCTTTTAAGCCCATTGTGTAAAGACACACTCTGAGTTATAACTCAAAGGCACAACTGGATAGTGGTACTTGGCCATAGCTAGAAAAGAAATTTGGCTTTAGTGACCAATGAGACTGTTGAAAAACCAATACATTATCTCATTCACTTGGTTGGAGGAAGTACATTGTCCAAGAATGAACACATTTCCTTGATTCTAAGACATAATATATTTTCCTCTTATATTTAAAAATTTCTGTAATTGGGATGCCTTTAATAGTGAATGTGTACATTTAATTTAGGGTCCTTTTCTTTTTTTCCCCCTAAATCTGTTATGTCTTTGGCACCTTCAAATTTTAGAATTTTGATCAATGTTATAATAGAACCCAAGAGCTGGTGGTCTTATATGTTGGCTTCCTTGAGACTAAACTATGACCATTGTGGTTAACAAATTTAAGTTTGTAAGGACATGATCTGTGTGCATATAAATATGAATGAGAAATGCAGTGAGATTCAGCCTGCCTAGGTATCATTGACAGAGAACAAGGTATTAACATTTCAGGGCTCATTCTTTTTTTTTTTTTTATTCAATTCAGTTTTGTTGAGATATATTCACATACCCTACAGTCGTCCACAGTGTACAGTCAGTTGTTCACAATACCATCATATAGTTGTGCATTCGCATCAGAATCCGTTTTTGAACATTTTCATTACTCCAAAAAACAAAAAAGAATAAAAATATAAGTAAAGAAGAACACCTAAAACTTACCCCATCTCCCTATTATTCGTTTAATTTTTGTTCCCATTTTTCTACTTATCTGTCCATACACTGGAGAAAGGGAGTGTGAGCCAGGAGGTTTTCACAATCACACAGTCACACCATGTAAGCTACATAGTTATACAGTCATCCAGTGTATGGACAGATGAGTAGAAAAATGGGAACAAAAATTAAATGAATAATAGGGTGGGATGGGGGATGGAAAGTTTTGAGTGTTCTTTTTTACATTGATTGATTGATTGATTGTTGTAAGGAAAATGTTCAAAAGTTGATTCTGGTGATGAATGCACAATTATATGATGGTACTGTGAATAGTTGATTGTACACTGTGGATGATTGTAGGGTATGTGAATATATCTCAGTAAAACTATTTGAAGAAAAAAGTCAAGGCTACTGGGTTGCAGTTGAACAGTTTCAGGGATTTACTTCTACCTATTCCAATACACTAAAAACTCAAAAGGGTTGTGTATATAACGCATAAGAATAACCTCCAGAATGACCTCTGGACTCTATTTGAAATTTCTCAGCCACTGAAACTTTATTTTGTTTCATTTCTCTTCCTCCTTTTGGTCAAGAAGACTTTCTCAATCCCATGATGCTGGGTCCACATTCATCCCTGGGAGTCATGTCCCACGTCGCCAGGGAGATATACACCCTTGGGAATCATGTCCCACGTAGAGGGGTATCAGGGCTCGTTCTTAATTTTAAAGCAATTACTTATTTTTAACCCAGCTTTAAACTTGGGAGCTCCATGGTAGTATGGGCCTGGGACCAGCTCTTCTAGTAGCAGAAGGGCACTGCTGGATAAGGTTTCTTGAAGTGACCTACATATCTAGGCTATCTGAAACTAATTGAGCCTTAAGGCTAAGGTTGAAAGAAATTGGATAAGTGATTATTTAAAGAAAAATTAAGAATATGATCCACAGAACTTGTTCACTCCTTAAAATACTCCCTGCCATATGGTGCCTCTTTTGATGTAGATAGAGTGAGGAAAATATATAATGTGATGGTTAAAGTAGCCTAGATTGTCATTAGACAGACCTAATTTCTAACCCAGCCCACAAATATTTAGCTGTTTTAGCATGCATATACTAATTTCTTTGTGCCTTAATTTTGCCATCATAAAAATAGAAATAATATTAGTTATCCACCTCATAGTGTGGTTGTGAGGATAAAATGACCTAACATAAAACTCATAGCACAGGGTGCAGCATATCAAGTAAGTACTCGGCAGTTATTGTTATCAATGCCGAGAGTCTGTTTGCATGAGGTATATTTCTGGTTTTGTAAAGGGGAACAGGAGAAAAGTAGCCCTCTGTTAGTTTAATGACTTAACCAGGAATGAAATCTAAGCCTTTTGATTCCTAGCCTCATACCATGCTAACTTGAGTATACTTCTCTACTCAGATTTGTGCTGTTTTTGGTTAGGGATTTTAGAGGAAGCGTAGTGTGAAGTGTGAACTGTAGTTTAATGAGACTTTGTGTTTAAGGGAAAAGCAAAACATATCCAGATGAGGGTTGTTCTTAAAAGTGGTCAGATTGAAAACACAATTGGAAGAAGTGTTAGCATTAATTCAGTTAGAGTCCTTCATCTATGACAGTTTAGTCATGGCCAATCTGTTTCAGAGGCTTTATTGATCCAGATTTAAAAGAATAATGAGAACTAGTAAGTTTTCATTGTATGATGATACTAATCAGCGATAGTTTTTTAAAAATCCTTATTTGGCAAAATAAAAAGTTAACAATTTGTCAGCCCCTTTTCCCCCCACAACTTTTTGATTACAGTTGACTTGTCCATGAAATCCTCTTTTCTGCTATTATATTGGGCTATTATATGGTTATATTTTTTCCAGTGCCACAGTAGTGACTGAAAAGATTTTTTGGAGCTCTTCTTTTAGAATTGTTTCAGACCCATGAAGCATTATTTAGAATATTATCATTACAGGTCAATCATACCTGAGTTTAAATCCCAGATTTTGCCACTTAACCAGCCAGGCCACCTCCGATGAGTAGCTTCAATCTCTCTATTTTCTTATCTTTAACATTGGAGCTGATACTTGTCTCAGAGTTGTTTTGAGGATTAGTTGAGATATGTTTAGAATGCCTAGCAATAATAGTCCTTCAATAAATGTTAATCCCCACACCCCCCACCCTAAACAGAAAATTTTTGCTACATGAGGTGATTTCATATTTCAAAACAGCAAATACTCATTTAGAGTTGACTCGGGGTAATAATTTCTTGTGTCTAAAGTGAACTGTGACAATAAAGTTGGATTTAGGGACTTACAGAATGAGTTTAAATAATTCTAGTTTCTTAAGAGGGTTCCAAAAATACTTCGGAGCTATGGCACCATGGTTGGAATATAGATATTTACACCCACTTGCCTTCCCAACAAAGTGATAATATTCATTTGAATGTATATTTTCTAAAAAGCGATCTTAAAACTTAATAGAGCTGCTCTGTGATTTTTTTCTACTTGACCTAAAATTAGAACCAGTGAAACTTTCACTTTCCAGGGGACAGAAGACATCCACTCTTGATAGAAATTGTTGCTCTGTTTCTGGCAGGCCACTTTCATCTAATGTAAATAAGTTATTTTCATATCAACACTAGACATTTTGAGCACTGTATTTAGAAAGATTTAAGTCTACCTGTTCCCCCCAAAATGTTATCTTAGTAAATTATTCTGAAGTATTACTCTTGAAGAATAAAGGGAAATAAATTTTTTTTTATCCCTGGCAAGAAATTTTATCTACTCAAGATCCTCTACTTATTTGATTGGAAGAGGTTTTTTGGTAAGCCCTGTTGAAACAAGATTTAAGTAATATTTAATTTAATATTTATTTAGAAACTGATTATTGATGAGAAGAAGTATTACTTATTTGGGAGAAACCCTGATCTGTGTGACTTTACCATTGACCACCAGTCTTGCTCTCGGGTCCACGCTGCCTTGGTCTACCACAAGCATCTGAAGAGAGTTTTCCTAATAGATCTCAACAGTAGTAAGTAATTCACATCCAGTTTCACACACTCCCTTTTTTGGGTAATGTGAAAATGCTGTTTGGGTTCTTCAGTTTGGAAAGCATGTTTTATTGCTTATTAAGGAAGAAATTTACGTTTGGTTTTTAAATCAGGCCTTTTCTATTCCTGTGATATCTCCTATTTTCTTTAAATCATTGATGACTGAATGCAGAGAAGAGGGTTTGGGGAGAGCACTCCCCTGGAGAAGGCAGTAGGTGTATAGAGAGAACAACAACAGAAAGCACCCAGGAATTAAGGACTATGGGTATTCAAGTCTTTATAAGGACCATGATGAAATGTTGTTCAATTGAAGCTGAAGCCACAGTTAGCTCCGTAGTGGAGCAGCAGTGCAGGACATTTTAAAAAATGCTTGTTTTGAGGAAAATTTAATTTTTTATATTGGGTTGTTTATCCCAGCTACGTTTCACTTTGACTACTAATAATATTAATTTTAATTATTTGAGAACTCTCCAGCTTATGACTGGAAGCGCAGCTCCAGGGTTGCTTGGTGATGGCAAGAAGCTGAACAGATTTTAAACTTTGCCAAAGATAATCCACAGAAATACAGCTGAGACTCTACTGCCTAGAACCCTGATGTTTGTTCATTTTGCCCTTGTATTTAAAAAAATAATATAGTGTAAATTGAAAATGGTCCTGCTTTCTGGGTTGATCAAATTTGACATCCTCTCCCACACCCCACGCCCAATCTTCTTATATGATGGTCTTGGAGAGCCTTGTCGCACAAGTACTCACTTGCAAATTTATTTCATCTTTTCTCTCCAATTCATAACATACAGAATGCAGATGCAGAAAAATACTCAGAATCTCCAGGAAAATTTTGGCTTGCATTAGCATTGACTTCTCGCCTGTTTCAGCCAAGTTCCTTTCTTGTTCTGGGAAAAACTCAAGCATAAAGCATTGTAAATGCCATGAGGCCAGAAATTCTTGTGTTCCTTAGACTTGAGGCTAGAAAGGTCAGACCACAGTGATGCCTGTTTCCTGCCTTGTGGGGGCATGGCTACTGCAGGGTCAGAGCCACTTCTGCTGGACCCAGAATGGAACCAAGCCTGTCTGGCAGTAGAGAGCAAGCAGTAGTGTTTGTTATTTGGGGTACCTGCAGGTCTGAAGATGTGTAAGAAATTCTCTGAAGAGATTCAAGGCTCAATAAAGAAATGTTCCTTTTCATTGTAACACATGGTGAGGGGTGCAAAGTGGTCCCAGTGCCATTTTCATTTTTTAAAGCTTATGTTTTCTGACCATAATCCTTGACTATGTGGCATTTCTTGTAAGTTTTTTTTTTTAAAAAAAGCAAAACTGAACTGCTGGGAGGCTGACCTGGGACAGGAGAGTTGACGATATTGCTCTCCCTTCTAAAACTCAGGGTTTTTTTATTTTTGTTTTTGTTTTCTCCTTACATTTCTGATTTGATTGTTCCAGCACACGGTACTTTCTTGGGGCACATTCGGTTGGAACCTCACAAGCCTCAGCAAATACCCATCGATTCCACGGTCTCATTTGGTGCATCCACGAGGGCATATACTCTACGTGAGAAGCCTCAGACATTGCCGTCAGCTGTGAAAGGAGATGAGAAGATGGGTGGAGAGGATGATGAACTCAAGGGTTTACTGGGGCTTCCAGAGGAGGAAACCGAGCTTGATGTAATTCCATGTCCATGTCATTGTTTTGTCTCTTGGGACTCTGATTTTGCAGTATGTAGCTGTTCTGTGTAGCTTGAAATGCTAATTACTTAGCACCGGAAGATTTTCTTGAGCCCAGTAAAGGACCTTTGCTGGTATGGCAATGTGGTAGGACCACGTGTGACATACCTTGGAGCCGTACTGCATGGGTTTTGTTATGTATGACTGGGGTTGATGAGAAGACCGAGTTTCCCTGTCCCTTGTGGTTATCTTGTCTACCTTTACTGGCTGTTAGAAGCCGGGGCTGGGAGTCATTTTTCTATCCCTCTGACTGCTTAGAACTGCACTGTCTAATACAATAGGCACTAGCCACATTTCAAGTACTTAGTAGTCACATGTAGCTAGTGACTACTGTATTGGATAGTGCAGATAGAGAATATTTCCATCATCTCAGAAAGTTCTGTTGTGCAGTGCTGACTTAGAGAGACTGACACCTCTTTATTTATGTAGCATTTTTTTCCGTACTATCCAAACAGCCCAGGCATCTTCTGAATAGAACTACACTGCTTTTAGTCTTATGGGCCTAGCTGCCCTGAAGGCCATGAATTTTATAAAATAAAATTCTAAAGTGCTAGAGTTTTCCTTTTCTAGAAGCTGACCCCAGTAGTTTCTGATGTGTCTGTAGTCCTTCACATAGCTGGACCTCACATAGTTGGTGTGACTGGCCTATTCAAATATACCCATTATAAGCAGGTCTTTCATTACCCACGTGCATTTACCATGCCTGTAAACCAAGGCAGCTTCCCAACCCTGGAGGAGAAAAGCACAGTCTTAAATTTAGAAATCATGTTGTTCTAAAGAAGTAGCCTCATAGCTAGTGACCTTGATGGCAGTCACTCCTGCCCAGTTCCCTTCCAGGCTGCCTCCATGCTTCCCTGTCTTTTAGCTAAGTATGTTAGGCCCTCTGTGGATCCTCATTCTCAAGAAATTTGGAGTATCTGAAACTGCATTGCACATTGGAATAAGTCCAGTGGATTGGGAAGAGGCAGACAGCAGTGCTAAGGCCAAGTTAACTATTGAGATGGATGGGTGGTTATGAATGGAATTGGGGCCAGATGCAGGGATGGGGAGTGACAAAATATTAATGCCAAAAATTAAGTTCACTGGCATTATCCTTTAGGGTTTTAGAGGAGAGAGCTACTGAGAAAAAAGCTGTTAATTTTCCTTTCTCATCTCTGTTTTTTTTTAATTTAAGGACAATTCTTGGAGTTTTTCCTAGTCACATTTAATTTTCAGCATGAAGATATGATCACCTTTCTTAGGAAAAAAAAATAATAATAACTTAAGGATATTTGCCCAGGTGACCTGTTCTCAACACAAGCCTCTTCACCTCCTTTTGAATGTCATTGCCCCACCACATTCTGTCAAGTAAGGCTTGTTAGTACGAGCATTCTAGGGATGGTAGTGATCTTTTCTAAATGCAGAAGAGAGTCTGATTGTCTTGGGAAGTCAAAGTTAGTCCCTAATGTCTTCCTGTCCTTTATTTAGTATTATTTTCTCCTTCAAATTCCCTTTGTACTGACTCCTGTCTTCCCTCTGTGAACCCTGGCTAGAACCTGACAGAGTTCAACACTGCCCACAACAAGCGGATTTCCACCCTCACCATTGAGGAGGGGAATCTGGACATTCAGAGACCAAAGAGGAAGAGGAAGAACTCACGGGTGACTTTCAGCGAGGATGATGAGATCATCAACCCAGGTGAGATATCTTCCCAGATTTCTCCGGTGAAAAAGTTGTGGTCTCAGAGAGTAACGTATACAACTTACAGATCAGTTGTAATACTGCTCAACAAGGATTAGGATAACAGGTGCCATCCTGACACCTGATAACAGGGGGGTATTTTTGTACAGTCTATTCATGGAGTACCCTGAACACTCAAGCATTATCCGGTCACAGTTTGAAAGAAGTGGCTAAAGGAAGGGCCCTGTATAATTAAGTATGCAGAGCAAGGCTGAAATTGCCCTCTGCTGATCCAGTGGAAATTCAGGTAAGGTATAAGCTTTTGCTGTCTTTACCTCAAAGCAGAGCCTAGACTAAATAATTGTCTTTATGGGGTTCTGAGTATGATTGGTAACTCCAAAGTTGGAGAACCTCTGCTGCTACTGTTAACCACATTGAAAACTTGCCTCTGTTTGGAAGTGGCTTACCATATCGTTTGTATGGAAATGTCAGCAAGATGAGAGCATCAGGTTATAGGGAAGGCCACTCATCATTCAATATTCATTTACTGTGCTCATGTTATTTCTCAAGTACTGTGATAGGTGGATGACAGAGCTGGGAGGTACAGTGTATACAAAGGAGATAGACTTGGGATTCAAAAAGACGTGTGAAAATAAATCTCAATGGGTGAAACAAAGGAACCCAGACCGACTAGTTACTTATTTCCCAATTTGAGATATAGTGAGAATAACTTTGAAGTCTTACCTTTAGGTTCAAAATATCAATTATTGAAATGGAGAAGATCTGTTTCGGTGGCAGTTCACGGGGAAAAAAAAAGATCTAGGAATTCAAGTTAATTGAAAATGCAGTCTGAGTCAGTAGGGGGATATGGAAACTAATCAAGTGCTATTTAAAATTGTATTAAAAGAAGAATGGGGGAGGATGATGTTAATGCATTCTGACCAGAACTCACCCAAATGCATTAGATCCTCCTGGTGGAGGGGGAGGGGGAGCTCACAAGCTGAATGAGTATAGCTGTGGATGCTGAGGAGGGAGAGATTGGCTCCACTGTCAGCAGATAATTGCACGTCTGACCTTGGGGAGGAAGGGGTGGGACAAAACCAGAGCCAGTGGGCACCAGGTATTTGGCTCAACATAAAAAACAAATCCCTAGTTTATATTTATAAGAAGAATTATATTTAAAAGAAATCCTGTGAAGGAGATCAGGGCATTTGTTTTAGTGACTACAGGTTCACTTTCTTATGGTAGGTGAAGTGAAAAGTACTGTTCCTAAAGATTTCCCAAGGGGAAATGGCTGACCATTCTGGGAAGCTTATTTCTGGGCTCCACACCAAAACTTATTGAATAAGAGTTTCCAGTGGTTGGACCTAAAATTTATATTTTTAAACAAACTCCTGTTAGTACCGATGAACAGCTAGCAATTTGGGAACCACTGAGTTAGACAATCTCTTTAAGTCTCTTTTAGGATTCAGAGTCTGATCTTGTCTATTTTTCTCCTTGAAAATCAGCATCCCGGAGCTTTATTAAGGCAATATATTCAGATAGTGTAGCATAGTGGTTAGGAGCACAGGCTCTCAAATCAGAACGCCTAGGTTTGAAATTAACCTTTCGACTTAGTAGCTGGGTGATCTTGGCCAAGAGACTTAACAGACTACCAACCTCATAGGATTAGTGGGAAAATTTTAAATGAATTATACATATAAAAATACTTAAGATCATTGCATGACATTCACTGAGCCCTTCATAAATTTTAGCCATTATCGCCGTCATTGTCTGCCACCCCTTTTGCCTTTTACACATGTAATCTTCCTATATTAGAAGCAGTACTTCTTCCAGGAACAGAGATGTCCTGGGACGTTGCATCCTTTCTCTGTAGGACTAGAATGACTGCAGAAAATGAGGAGAGGGTGAGAGTCCTGAGCACCATTCAGCCCTCAGAGTGGCTCAGCCGTTCCCCTCAGCAGGCCTGTGTGCAGGTGTGGGGCCCACCCCCCACCTGGCACTCCCCTTGAGCTCTGGTTGTTCTTGCACTTTATTTAGCTTTCCTTGCTTTAGAACAGAACACCTAGGGCGGTGAAAGAAAATTGTATCTTTTTAGGGACCTTGTCTCCTTCCTAATAAGCGTGGGTATCTTTTCCTCTTTCTTCTTCATTTAGAAGCCATTCTTCATTGAACAAGGATTCGGTGCATACATAATACCATGGTATATTCTGTAGTGGCCTCCTAAAATATTTGAAAAGCCAGGCTTAAAACAAACCAGGAGGTAATTATTCACATTAGAGATTTCTTGTTTTCCAAAAGGGTTCTTGGGAGTGTTTCTTTAAAATAGCAAGTGCCCCCAATGCATGTAAAATAAGATGAACAACATCTCTTAGGAAAACAATTCCTTTTCTACCACTCAGTTAAGATAAAAGGAGCTTGGAGTAGTTTTTCCTAGTACTGATAAGTCTGTGCCTGCCTGTTTTCACATACTTTCTTGACGTTAATCTGGAAAACTCCTTTTTATCCTTGGTGACCCAGCCCAGTCATCCCCTCCTCTGTGCTGCAGGAATACTGTTTGCACTTTTCTTGAAGCACCTCAAAGGTGGGACGGTGTCTTGCTCTTTATTTCCATGCCTGATGTCCATAAATGAGGCATGAGAGAGGACTGACTACAAGCAAGTTCCTTACTTGGTTTTGCCACTTTCTCCCTGTAGAGTAATTGAAGCTAGACGCTTTGTAGGATATCATATCATGTGTGTGTATAAGCTATGGAAAAGTGAGCTCCTCTCCAACCCTACTTGGACAGGAAGGCCTCAGATCCTTTAATAATGGTCCTGATTGTATTCAGGTCAATAGGCCAAGTTATTTTTGGAAGCCATGAGATCTGAGTTTTAATTCTCTTGTTTGCTAATGAGCAGGGTTTGTAACCTCTTGATGTCATTGTTTGATGACTGTCATGGGATTGATAATGTCTATTCTTTCTCTCACCTCAAGAGGCAAGTATGTGGAATGGGAAAGAATGTGTGAAAGCAGCACAGCACAGTGGTCAAGAGCACAAGCCTCCATTTCTGGTTGTTTAGACCCAAGTCCCTGCTCCTCCACTCTCCAGCAGGGTGATGGAGCCAGTCAGTTTACTTCTCCAGGCCGCAGTCTGTTTTCTTATTTATTTGTGTTTATTACAGTAGGCTCTACTTCATAGAGGTATTGTAAGAATTGAACACAATGCCCAGTACATGGTAAACACTTCAGTGTTAGCTGTATTTTACTGTTTTAGTATGAGTTGTGATTGCTTATTTGCAGTGAGCCCTATACTAACCTGATCTCTTTTTGCAGAGGATGTGGATCCCTCAGTTGGTCGTTTCCGGAACATGGTGCAAACTGCAGTGGTCCCAGTCAAGGTAGGAAGCACCTTGTAAAGTATTTGAAATGTTATACAGACTGGGTTTTAAAGCCCATTCTTCTTTGTGTAGGTAGGTGTTAAGTTTGTGCTTAATTTTAAAACATATTCTGTGTATCTCCCTATTTCATTTCCATGGAAAGGCTTTGTCTCACCTATGTCTACAGAATGCTTTAGTACTACAGAAAGGCTGCAGATGACCAGCCAGCTTCGTGCTTCATGTAGTGAATAATGGCATGATGTGAGTCTGTAAATTTGTCTTCCAGAAGGATGCAGAGAAAGAGGCCCCCATTTGGCCTTTCCCTTTTGATTCAAACAAAGTAGCTGTTAGGCTAGGGAGAGGCATTATTGCAGTACTGTGTGGTGCCTGTGGCTTTTATTGTGCCAGTATTTTGTGAACAGGAATGGCACAGAGAGGAAGGTCAGCCCAGATGTGGGTTGGGCTGAAATACCAGGATGTTGAAGACCCAAGAGGTGCAAGTTACAGGGGTGCTCTGATGGCTCCACATGAGGAAGCACTCTCTGACATTTAGAACTGTCCAGAAGAGAATAAATGCTTCCTTCAAGTAATGAGATTGCTGTTAGTGGAACTCGTCAAAAAGAGATTGGGGGACTGTTCTAGTTTGCTAATGCTGCCGGAATGCAAAACACCAGAAATGGATTGGCTTTTATAAAAAGGGGTTTATTTGGTTACACAATTACAGTCTTAAGGCCATAAAATGTCCAAGGTAACGCATCAGCAATCAGGTACCATCACTGGAGGATGGCCAATAGCACCCGGAAAACCTCTGTTAGCTGGGAAGGCACGTGGCTGGCATCTGCTCCGGAGTTCTGCTTTGAAAATAGCTTTCTCTCAGGACGTTCCTCTCTAGGCTTCAGCTCCTTGAAAATGTCATTCTTAGTTGCTCTTGGGGCATTTGGCCTCTCTTAGCTTCTCTGGAACAAAAGTCTGCTTTCAAAGGCCATCTCCAAAATGTCTTTCATCTGCAGCTCCTGTGCTTTCTTCAAAGTGTCCCTCTTGGCTGTAGCTCTTCTTCAAAATGTCACTCTCAGCTGCACTGAGTTCCTTCTGTTTGTCAGCTTATTTATATGGCTCCACTGATCAAGGCCCACCCTGAATGGGTGGGGCCACGCCTCCATGGAAATTATCTTATCAGAGTTATCACCTACATTTGGTTGGGGTGCATTTCCATGCAAACAACCTAATCCAACTTAATCCCCACTAATATGTCTGCCCCACAAGATTGCATCAAAGAATTTGGCCTTTTCTGGGGGACATAATACATTCAAACCAGCACAGGAACACTGGTCAGAGATGCTATAGAGAGTTTTATTTTTAAACTATCTTTCCCACTGATTAGACTAATTGACAGTGTATGTCCAAGTTCTAGGTTAGTCTTTGTTTAATCCAAACGGGAATATGGGGTGTGGAGGGATCTTTCATGAGCTTTAGACCAGTATAAAAATTAGATGGTGACATTTTTCTGTGTGACTGTGTCGTATTGGTGTCATATTTCCCCTTGAGCTCTTTCCTCTCCATCTTTGGAATGCTCTGTTATTAAAGTACAAAGCCAGAACATGTCTTTACTTTTATGACAATTTCATTGAGGTATAACTTATGTACAGTAAAATGTACCAATTTTAAGTGTACAGTTTGAGTTTTGACAAATGTATTCATCCGTGTAACTACCATCACAGTCAAGATACAGACAATTTCCATCACCCCCAATAAGTTCCCTGGTATCCCTTTGCAGTGAATCCCTTTCTACTCCCAGACCCAGGCAACCTGTAAACTTCTTTCTATCACTGCAGATTTGTTTTGCTTTCAGATAAAGTTGAAAAATTGGACTGCCAACTTTATTCTTTCCTTCCCCAAAAGAAACTTTTACCTACTACCACCTATTATCTCCATTTCCATAAACAGTATTTTAACATCAAAAAAGGAGAGGGAGGGGGATGTGGCATTCAGATAAAGGATAGTCATTTAAATTGGGTAAGTTTTATTTTATGAAAAACTCAAGACACTGCCCTCATTTATCTCAGTTTGCCGTAGGATGATGAAAATTTTGTTATGGAGCAGCGTTTGGGAAACCAGACCATCCTATTAGATGACCACAAAGGTCTCTTCAAACTCTGACAATGAAATAGATTGTCTGGCTAACAGAACAGGCTAGAGGTTTAGGGACTTTGCCAGGGATCAGTTTTTCTAGGGCTAGAATAGAAAAGCTATCTAGTACCACTCTTGTGCCTCATCTCTCATCTTCTTTCTCTGTTCTCTCCCCTCTTCTCATTGGAAACCACAGAAGAAGCGGGTGGAGGGCCCTGGCTCCTTGGGCCTGGAGGAATCAGGGAGCAGGCGCATGCAGAACTTTGCATTCAGTGGAGGACTCTATGGGGGCCTGCCCCCCACACACAGTGAAGCAGGCTCCCAGCCACATGGCATCCACGGGACGGCGCTCATCGGGGGCTTGCCCATGCCATACCCGAACCTCGCTCCAGATGTGGACTTGACTCCTGTTGTGCCATCAGCAGTGAACATGAACCCTGCACCAAACCCTGTCGTTTATAATCCTGAAGCTGTAAATGAACCCAAGAAGAAGAAATATGCAAAAGAGGCTTGGCCGGGCAAGAAGCCAACACCTTCCTTACTGATTTGATATTTTTGGTCATGGAGAAGGGTGGGATTGGGTGGGAATGGGGTGGAAGGGTGATGGGGGCAGCTAATGAACTAGGGAGAAAAAACTTTCCATATGTGCAGTATTGTCTTTCAGAATGTCTCCTGGAGTCCTAACCATGTGATATTAAAACTGGGGGATAGGGTTGAAACATCCCGTAAAGACCTGTCTTCAGAACACTTTCAATGTAGAGAAATGCTTCATCCATCCTTTTAAAGAGACTATGCTGGCTCTTTCCCAGGCCTTTCATTACCTCCTTTTTCCCTTCTCCCTCTTTCTAGGATCACTTTTATTTAAAGTCACATGCTCCTGGGGAGACTCCAGTCCAGGCCCTCAGGCTGAATCCAGAGCTGTGGAGGTTACAATGGTATCAGCCTTGTGGACCCAGCAGCTTAATTTATGTTTTCAATTCTTGCAAGTCCCAAGGGGCAAAAGATCCCAGGATGATCAAAAGAGGGTTCAGAATTCAGTAAAGCCAAGGTGTGAACTCAGATGTTTTCCTGGCTCAGTGGTTTTGAGGTCCAAGAGTTAGGCTTTTCTCTTATGTCCTTTCTGTTGGAATGAGAACGCTTTGATTTCCCTTCATCTGTAACCGGTACCTTAGAAACAGGTTGCTGGTTTTAAACTTACAGTATTGTTTGAACTCTACCTGTTTTTCTTGTCAAACCTGAGCACTCCACTTTGCCGAAGTTTCTCTTTTGACTCCAGAGTACTGTCCTCTGACTCTAGGGCATTACTTTCCTTTCCAAGTGTGTTATGAAGGCAATTTTTAAAGGATATGACCATTAGGGCAATTCAAATTAAAGTGGAAAAGATTTTATTTTGCGAGTAACCAATGTCTCTAAGAGGATGTTTTTAGATAGTGGTTTGGAGGTTCTTTCCCCCCTCAATCAAGAGCTCTAGTTATTCAGAGCTCCAAGACTCAACCTGGCTAACAAATAGGAGACGAAGGTAGGAAACATTGATATGAGCTTTGTACAGAGATTTGTACATTTGTGTAATAGGCCTTTTCACGCTTTATGTGTAGCTTTTTACCTGTAACCTTTATTACATTGTAAATTAAACGTAACTTTTGTCATTCAGGTGTGGTCTGTGATTGAGTCACCATCATCGATTCCCACTGCCATTAGGGGATTTTTTGTCAAAGGCATAGCTATCCGGCTTGGGAGGTGATGCTCTGTCCCCATTTTATTACCACAAATAAAGGTGAATGTGGAAATTCTAATTAGAAATTCTAGTCCCCAGACTGAAGCTTCCGAGCAAAGTGGGTTAAGAGGTACCTGCTGCCCTTCCTCAGAAAAGGCAGAACAGCAGACTTGACAAGAGGAGATTGTGGGCTTTGGGGTGTTGGGGGAGGAGTGTCATAATTTAAGCCTGGTCAACCCACTCTCTGATTCCCTTAGGGACAGCCAAAAGCGTTTTTTGGCAAAAGGAAGCTAAAATTGACTGGTTTAGGAGAGATTTCAGCAAGAGTTTAGACTGAATGGCTGTGTTTGCAAGCTGAAATCTCATACACAGTGTACTTGGGGTAGGGTGAAACCTGTGACCCAGAGCCCTACAGAATACTGATTTTGTCCCCATTTTACAGAGGAAATGGTGACTCACAGACAAAATAAACTTCCCTCTGATTACACTGTAGTAAAGTCAGGATAAAAATGACTCTGATTCCAGAGCCTGAGCTGGGCTTACACAGCCTCTGATGAGAAGGTGAGGGACATGCTTGGCCCTATTGGGCCCAACTTTAAAACAGTGCATAGCCTATAGGGATATTTTCTCTCTTGGGTGTTTGCTTTGAAGGCTTTTAAAAACTTTTCTAAACTGGACAACTTATTGAAAGGCATATTAAATAGTTCAGATGTAGTTTACATAAATCCTTCCTGGTTTGGTTATTTGGTTTCAGAATTTCAATTGCCAAGTGAAACTTGCATTGGCATCGGTTGCCAAGCCTGCAAGGATATTTCTTTACCTTTCATTTTAGTGGAAGCAGGCCTAGCTAAATTTAGTAGTTATGTGATGGAAGGAGATGTGTATGTGTGGAATCCTGGAATAACTGGTACCAAATTAATTTACTCCAATCCTTTTATTGCCCCTCAAACATGCCAGCACAGTTCAAAAATAATAATAGCTTTAAAAGAATTCCAGATGAAATAAGACCTAAATTAAATAAGAAAAAATATATAAATTTTAGGAAAAAAACTATCTCATCAGAAAAAGAAAACATTCCTTACACAAGAGACATAAAGCCTAAATAAACCATAAGAAAAATATTGATAAATGATTTAAATTTTTTAAACTTCAGAATACAAAAATCCTCATAAAATTAAAAGATATGCTCCAAATTGAGAAAAAAATATTTACAAAAGTATAGCTAACAAGATTAGTACAAATCAATAGGAAAAATTTAAATAACTATAAAAAATCAGCAAATGGCATGAACAGGCAATTCAGAGAAAGTTTAATAGCCAAAAATTATGGAAAGATGTTCAGTATCACTAGTAACTATGAAAATGCCTATTAAAACAATTAGATTTGTAAATATAGTTCCCACCCCATCAAGATGGCAGAGGGAGACACTACAGGGCTCTTTCCCATAGAAGCTTTGAATAACCAGCAAGAACTGGCAGAAACATCTTTCTCAAAGCTCCAGGAAACAGTTAAAAGACTGCAGTAACGGCAAGTACTGAAAAAAGGGGCTACTTAAAAGCGGTAGTCTTGTGGCACCCTGGCTGGCGCATCCCCCGGCTTGTGCTCCCAGAACAGGTCCCTGGTGCACATACTGGGAGCATGTATTTCTGACCCCATCTGGTGGTGGCCTGAGGGATTCACTGTCCCAGAACTTGCCCTGCACATAGAAGGCAGCTCACTGATCTCTTCTACAGAACACTGTGGGAAGGCAGTCAAGTGGCTGTTAGGAGCAAGGGATTGCTAGCTATAGGATACAGTGTAGTACCTGGGACCATGAAGGGGCCATTCATATCAGTATAAATGGGAGAATTCCCAGGACCACTTGTACATGACCAAGACAAGATGCATGGGTGGAAAGGATCAGGGCAGGCCCTACACTGTGCCCTGGAGCTATTCTCCTAACTCATATATGAATAAACCCTGAAGGTGACCATTTGGACAGGTCAGTCAGCAAAAACTGGGGAAGGTGTTTTCTTTTATTTTCTTTTGTTAGCTCATGGCATTTAAGGAAGCTCTGTCATAACACTAGCTGAATACATGCTTAAGGAACATACAGAGAAAGGAAGTGATGGCCCAGGCAAAGGAGAAGATTAAAGCACTAGAACCATTAATTGAGGAGGACCAGATCAGGGACAAACGAGACAAAGACTTCTTAAAAATGGTCCTAAATATGCTCAAAGAGTTAAAAGAAAACATGGACAAAGAACCAAGGAAATCAGGAAAATGATACATGAACACAAAGAGATATCACTAAAGAGATGGAAGTCATGAAAAAGAACCAAATAGAGCTGAAGACCTATTAAAAATACCAAATTAAAAATCTCTAGAGGAGTTCACAGCAGATTGGAGCTGGCAGAAGAAAGAATCAGAGAAACTGAAGATAAGACTATTGACTTTTTTCAGTCAGGGGAGCAGAAAGAAGAAAGAATGAAGAACAGAACAGAGCCTGATAAACCTCTGGGACACAATCAAGCATACCAATATACGCATTGTGGAAGCCCCAGAAGGAGAAGAAAGAGAGAAAGGGGAAAAGAGAATATTCAAAGAAATAATGGCTGAAAACTTTCCAAATTTAAAGACATGAATATGCACATCCAGAATGCTGAACAGACTCCAAACAGGATAAACCCAAATAGACCCACACTGCAGCATATCATGATCAAACTGTCAAATGCCAAAGGAAGAGAAAGAAAATTCTGAAAGCCACATGAGAGCAACAACATGTTATACACAAAGGGACCTTCTTAAGATTAACTGCTGGTTTCTCACTGGGAAGCATGGAGGTAAGAAGGCAATGGGATGACACATTTAAAGTGCCGAAAGCAAAAAACTGCCAACCACGAATTGTGTATCTGTCTTTCAAAAATAGGGACAGGAAGTGGGGCAAGATGGCAGTATACAGAGGTGTGGAATTTAGTTAGTCCTCTAGAGCAACTAGTAAATAGTCAGGAACAACTACTAAATAATCTGGAACAACTGCTGGGGGACAACCGTGACTGTCCACATATCATGCACCAGCCTAGGATTGGTGGAATGGCTGATATCGCAGCATAAAAGCTGTAAGTAAAAACTGTGGAACAGGCTGAGAGCCCTGTGCCCTCATGGCAGGCTAAGCTGCAAAACTTCACCGTGGGAGAAAGAAGAAGTCCTTGCCAGGAGCAAACAAATATAGCTGAACCAAGCTCCAAGTGAGGTTTTAATTAACAAATGTGGACTGCTGAACACAGACAAACCCCTAACAAGTAGCAAAGTACCCTGAGGTCGCTCCCAGTGGAGAGGAGGTGGGGCTCACTGAAAAAAAAAAAAATACAGAGGCTTTTGGAGATGGCTGAGGGTAGAATACTGGAAAATGGTTGTGTCCCAAGAAAAGGAGCACAGAGGACCAGGTACTGTCTCTAGCCAACAGGTGAAACTGGGGAGCCGGGGACTGGCTCTGAAAAGGGGTTTTCTTTACCCTTTATTTTCTCTCTCAGTCTGAGTGGTTCAGTGGAGAAAGCCTCAGGCATTTTCAGTTCTCAGCTCTCTGAACCAGGCATGGGTGGAGTTAGCAAAGTCAGAGAGACAAAGGAGTAATTCAAGTGCAGAAGATAACTCCCTAGGGTGTGTATCTTCCCTAAGAGGTAGAAGGTGGGGCTGAGCTCAAGTGGCTGCCCTCCCTTCAGAACTCAGATCCCAGGGCCTGGGGGAAAACAAACAATCAAACCAGACACAACTGAGAATTAAAGGGGCCTCACCTCTTTACACCAGTGGGGTGTGACAGGCTGATAGGTGCCACCTGCTGGGCAGGTTAGGAAAAGCACAGCATCTAGAGACCTCAAGATAAAGTCTGTCAATCTTCTAGGACACACCATCAGGGAAACTTGATACTGAATATATCTCCCTCCTGAGACCTGAGCCCATTCTAGTCTGGGAAAATCTGATTGGGGTAATCAAGAAAACCAGAGGACCAGGCAACAGAAAACTACAAATCACACTAGGAAAAATGAAGATATGGCCCAGTCAAAGGAACAAACTTACACTTCAACTGAGATTCAGGAATTGAAACAACTAATTAAAGATCTCCAAATAAATATGCTAAATCAATTCAAAAACCAACTCAACGAGTTGGGGGACGATATGGCAAAAGAGAGGAAGGATATAAAAAAAAAATTGGGCGAACATAAGGAAGAACTCGGAAGTTTGAAAAAAACAACAGGCAGAACCTGTGGAAATGAAAGGCACAACATAAAAGATGAAAAACACAGTGGAGACTTACAAACGCAGATTTCAAGAGGCAGAAGAAAACATTCAAGAACTGGAGAACAAGACACCTGAAATCCTACACACAAAAGAACAGATAGGGAAAAGAATGCAAAAATATGAGCAATGTCTCAGGGAATTGAATGATGACGTGAAGCACATGAATGTACATGTCATGGGTGTCCCAGAAGGAGACAAGAAGGTAAAAGGGGCAGAAGCAATAATGGAGGAACTAATCATTGAAAATTGCCCATCTCTTAGGAAAGACATAAAATTACAGATCCAAGAAGCTCAGCGTACCTCAAACAGAGTAGATCTGAGTAGAGCTACGCCAAGACACTTAATAATCAGATTATTAAATGTCAAAGACAGAGAATCCTGAAAGCAGCAAGAGAAAAATGATCCCATCACATACAAGGAAAGCCTGATAAGACTATGTGCAGATTTCTCAGTAGAAACCATAGATTCAGGAAGGCAGTAGTGTGATATATTTAAGATACTGAAAGAGAAAAACCACCAACCAAGAATTTTATATCCGGCAAAACTGTCCTTCAAATATGAGGGAGAGTTTAAAATATTTTCTGACAAATGATGAGAGAGTTTGTGAACAAGATACCTGCTCTACAAGAAATACTAAAGGGAGCACTACAGACAGATAGGAAAAGACAGGAGTAAGAGGTTTGGAGCACAATTTTGGGTGATGGTAGCACAATACTGTAAGTACACAGAACAAAGATGTCTGTCAGTATGGATAAAAGAGGAAGGTTAGGAGCATATGGGACAACAGAAGGATAGAGAGAAGATAAAGACTGAGACTATATAACTTAGTGAATCCTAGAGTGGTCAACGATTGTGATAAAATGTACAAATATGTTTTTACATAAGGGAGAACAAAAGAATGTCAGCCTTGCAAGGTGTTAAACATGGAGTGATATTGGGGAAAAAATAAAATCAATGCAAGCTAGAGTCTATAGTTATCAGAAACCTATTATGCTTCCTTTATTGTAACAAAGGCAAAATACCAAAGCTAAATGCCTATAAGAGGGGGATACAAGGGAGGGGAATGGGATTCTTGGCATTGGTGATGTTGCCTGACTTAATTGTACTTTGTTTTAATATTATCTTTTGTTGCTTTTTAGTTGCCTTTTTTTTTCTTTTGTCTTTCTACTTTTTTTGTTACTCTTTCTCTTTCTTTGTGGAAGAAATGGAAATATCCTTATATAGATAGTGATGATGGCGGTGAATGCAAAACTACGTGATTATACAGGGAACCATCGATTGTTTACTTAGGATGGAATATATGGTGCGTGAACAAACCTGTCTTAATAAAAAAGAAACAGGTTGATGGATGAAACTTGAGGACATTATGTTGAGTAAAATAAGTCAGACACAAAAGGACAAGTATTGTATGATCTCACTGATAGGAAATAATTATAATATGTAAATTCATAGACATGAAATATAGGTGTTCTAGTTTGCTAATGCTGCTGGAATGCAAAATACCAGAGGTGGGTTGGCTTTTTTTTTTTTTAATTCATTTTATTGAGATATATTCACATACTATGCAGTCATACAAAACAAAGTGTACATTCGATTGTTCACAGTACCATTACATAGTTGTGCATTCATCACCAAAATCAATCCCTGACACCTTCATTACCACACACACACAAATAGCAAGAATAAAAATTAAAGTGAAAAAGAGCGATTAAAGTAAAAAAGAACACTGTATGCCTTTGTTTGTTTGTTTGCTTGTTTGTTTTCCTTCCCCCATTTTTCTATTCATCCATCCATAAACTAGACAAAGGGGATTATGGTCCATATGGCTTTCCCAATCACATTGTCAACCCTCATAAGCTACATTTTTATACAATCGTCTTCAAGATTCATGGGTTCTGGGTTGTAGTTTGATAGTGTCAGGTATTACTGCTAGCTACTCCAATTCACTAGAACCTAAAAAGCGATGTCTATATTGTGCATAAGCGTGCCCACCAGAGTGACCTCTCAGCTCCTTTTGGAATCTCTCTGCCACTGTAGCTTATTTTATTTCCTTTCATATCCCCCTTTTGGTCAAGAAGGTGTTCTCCATCCTACGATACCTGGTCTAGATTCCTCCTCAGGAGTCATATTCCACGTTGCCAGGGCGATTCACTCCCCTGGGTATCAGATCCCATGTAGTGGGGAGGGCAGTGATTTCACCTGCCAAGTTGGCTTAGCTAGAGAGAGAGGGCCACATCTGAGCAACAAAGAGGCATTTGGGAGGAGGCTCTTAAGCACAATTATAGGGAGGCCTAGCCTCTCCTTTGCAGCAACAGTCTTTCTAAGGGCAAGTCCTATGGTAGAGGGCTCAGCCCATCAACCCACCAGTCCGCTATGTCTATGAGCACATCAGCAACCATTGAGGTGGGGAAGCCCAATACCCCTACATTCTCCACCAGCTCCTCAAGGGGGCTCTGCATATTTTTCTCATTTTTTTTTTAATTAACTCTTTTTTTTTTTAAATCAACTACATCAGAAAAAATTTTTTCAAAAAACATACAACAAAAAAACATTTCAAACAAACCATCACAAGGGAGTAAGAAAAAGACAACCAACATGTTCCTACTCTACCCCAAGAAAATAACCTAATATTGCAACATTTCTGTGAACTTGTCCTTACCATACCCATCAGAAACTGACAGATCATAGTCATTCCTGGGCATTTCCAGAACATTAAATTTACCCTCGATAGCTTATCTGTTCTTATTGGGTTATCATTCCCCCTTCCTTCATTGCTCTCTATCACTAGTTCCCCTACATTCTACATTATAAACCATTTGTTTTACATTTTTCAATGTTCAGATTAGTGGTAGCATATAATATTTCTCTTTTTGTGCCTGGCTTATTTTGCTCAGCATTATGTCTTCAAGGTTCATCCATGTTGTCATATGTTTCACGACATTGTTCCTTCTTACAGCCATGTAGTATTCCATTGTGTGTATATACAACATTTTATTTACCACTCATCTGTTGAAGGACATTTGGGTTGTTTTCATCTCTTGGCAATTGTGAATAATGCTGCTAAGAGCATTGGCGTGCAGGTATCTGTTCATGTCAACTGCTTTCAGATCTTCCGGGTATATACCGAGAAGTGTAATCACTGGATCGAAGGGTAACTCTATATCTAGTTTTCTAAGGAACTGCCAGATGGAATTCCAGAGTGGCTGAACAGTCCCACCAACAATGAATAAGAGTTCCAATTTCTCCACATCTTCTCCAGCATTTGTAGTTTCCTGTTTGTTTAATGGCAGCCTTTCTAATTGGTGTGAGATGGTATCACATTGTGGTCTTCATTTGCATCTCTCTAATAGCTAGTGAAGCTGAACATTTTTTCATGTTTCTTGGCCATTTGTGTTTCCTCTTCAGAGAACTGTCTTTTCATATCTTTTGCCCATTTTATAATTGGGTTGTCTGTACTCCTGTCATTGACTTGTAGGATTTCTTTATATATGCAAGATATCAGTCTTTTGTCAGATACATGGTTTCCAAAAAATTTTTCCCGTTGAGTTGGCTGCCTCTTCACCTTTTTGACAAATTCCTTTGAGGTACAGAAACTTCTAAGCTCTAGGAGTTCCTGTTTATCTATTTTTTCTTTTGTTGCTTGTTCTTTGGGTGTAAAGTCTAGGAAGTGGCTGCCTAATACAAGGTCTTGAAGATGTTTCCCTACATTATCTTCTAGGAGTTTTATGGTACTGTCTTTTATATTGAGATCTTTGATCCAATTTGAGTTAATTTTTGTGTAGGGTGTGAGGTAGGGGTCCTTTTTCATTCTTTTGGGTATGGATCTCCAACTTTCCCAGCCCCATTTGTTGAAAAGACTGTTATGTCCCAGTTCAGTGGCTTTGGGCTTCTTATCAAAGATCAGTCGGCCATAAATCTGGGGGTCTATCTCTGAATTCTCAATTTGATTCCATTGATCAATATGTCTATCTTTGTGCCAGTACCATGCTATTTTGAAAATTGTGGCTTTATAATAAGCTTCAAAGTCGGGGAGTGTAAGTCCTCTCAGTTCGTTTTTCTTTTTTAGAGTGTCTTTAGCAATTCGAGGCATCTTCCCTTTCCAAATAAATTTGCTTACTAGCTTTTCCAAGTCTGCAAAGTAGGTTGTTGGAGCTTTGATTGGGATTGCATTGAATCTGTAGATGAGTTTGGGTAGAATTGACATCTTAATGACATTTAGTCTTCCTATCCATAAACATGGAATATTTTTCCATCTTTTAAGGTCCCCTTCTGTTTCTTTTAGTACAGTTATGTAGTTTTCTTTGTGTAGGTCTTTTACATCTTTGGTTAAGTTTATTCCTAGGTACTTGATTTTTTTAGTTGCTATTGAAAATGGTATCTTTTCCTTGAGTGTCTCTTCAATTTTTTCATTTCTAGCATATAGAAACATTACTGACTTATGTGCATTAATCTTGTATCCCACTACTTTTCTAAATTTGTTTCTTAGCTCTAGTAGCTGTATCATTGATTTCTCAGGGTTTTCCAGATATAAGATCATATCATCTGCAAACAATGACAGTTTTACTTCTTCCTTTCCAATTTGGATGCCTTTTATTTCTTTGTCTTGCTGGATTGCCCTGGCTAGCCCTTCCAGCACAATGTTGAATAACAGTGGTGACAGTGAGCATCCTTGTCTTGTTCCTGATCTTAGAGGGAAGGTTTTCAGTCTCTCACCATTGAGTACTACGCTGGCTGTGGGTTTTTCATATATGCTCTTTATCATATTGAGGAAGTTTCCTTCAATTTCTACCTTTTGAAGTGTTTTTATCAAAAAGGGGTGTTGGCAGGGGAGTGAATCTCCCTGGCAACGTGGAATATGACTCCCGGGGAGGAATGTAGACCCGGCATCGTGGGACGGAGAACATCTTCTTGACCAAAAGGGGGATGTGAAAGGAAATGAAATAAGCTTCAGTGGCAGAGAGATTCCAAAACGAGCCGAGAGGTCACTCTGGTGGGCACTCTTACGCACACTTTAGACAACCCTTTTTAGGTTCTAAAGAATTGGGGTAGCTGGTGGTGGATACCTGAAACTATCAAACTACAACCCAGAACCCATGAATCTCGAAGACAGTTGTATAAAAATGTAGCTTATGAGGGGTGACAAGGGGATTGGGAAAGCCGTAAGGACCACACTCCACTTTGTCTAGTTTATGGATGGATGAGTAGAAAAATAGGGGAAGGAAACAAACAGACAAAGGTACCCAGTGTTCTTTTTTACTTCAATTGCTCTTTTTCACTCTAATTATTATTCTTGTTATTCTTGTGTGTGTGCTAATGAAGGTGTCAGGGATTGATTTGGGTGATGAATGTACAACTATGTAATGGTACTGTGAACAATCAAAAGTACGATTTGTTTTGTATGACTGCGTGGTATACGAATATATCTCAATAAAATGAAGATTAAAAAAAAAAAAAAAAAGACATAATGCTGAGCAAAATAAGCCAGGCACAAAAAGAGAGATATTGTATGTTACCACTAATGTGAATTCTGTGAAAAATGTACAATGTTTTATACTGTAGAATGTAGGGGACCTAGAGATACCAATTAGTGGAGGGGGAATGATAATCTAATAAGAACAGATAAACTATGGAGGGTAATCTCAATGTTATGGGAATGCTCAGGAATGATTATGGTTTGTAAACTTTCTTGGATATAGTAAGATCAAGTTGGAAGCAAGAGAGTTATTTTAGGTTTTTTTTTTCTCTTATTCCTTTGTTTTCTTAGGGGTTGTTAATTTTCTTGGGGTATGGAAGGAACATGTTGGAAGCAATGTAGTTATTTAGATTATTTGTTTTTCTTACTCCTCTGTTTGGACATGGTTTATTAATTTTCTTGGGGTATGGTAGGAACATATTGGAAGCAAAGTAGTTATTTTAGGTTATTTGTTTTCCTTAATCCATTGCTTTGTTTGAAATGTTGTGGGGGTTTTTGGTTGTTGTTTGCCTGTTTGTTTTTAATTTTTTGATAAACAAAGTTAAAAAATTGAAAAAAATCAGTAGAAAAATGGGAGTAAAAACTAAATGACAAATAGGGTGGGATGGGGGGATGGTTTGGGTATTCTTTTTTCACTTTTATTTTTTATTCTTATTCTGATTCTTTCTGATGTAAGGAAAATGTTCAGAAATAGATTGTTGTGATGAACGCATAACTATATGATCATACTGTGAACAGTTGATTGTATACCATGGATGACTGTATGGTTTGTGAATATATATCAATAAAACTGAATTAAAAAAAAAAAAAGGGGTGTTGGATTTTGTCGAATGCTTTTTCAGCCTCTATTGAGATAATCGTTTGATTTTTCTCTTTTGGTTTGTTAATGTGTTGTAATACATTGATTGATTTTCTTATGTTGAACCATCTTTGCATGCCTGGAATGAACCCCACTTGGTCATGGTGTATGATTTTTTTTATGTGCCTTTGGATTTGATTTGCAAGTATTTTGTTGAGAATTTTTGCATCTATATTCATTAGGGAGATAGGCCTGTAGTTTTCCTTTTTTGTAGCACCTTTGCCTGGTTTTGGTATTAGATTGATGTTAGCTTCATAAAATGAGTTAGGTAGTGTTCCATTTTTTTCAATGTTTTGAAAGAGTTTGAGTAAGATTGGTGTCAGTTCTTTCTGGAAAGTTTGGTAGAATTCCCCTGTGAAGCCATCTGGCCCTGGGCATTTATTTGTGGGAAGATTTTTGATGACTGATTGGATCTCTTTGCTTGTGATGGGTTGGTTGAGGTCTTCTATTTCTTCTCTGGTCAGTCTAGGTTGTTCATATGTTTCCAGGAAATTGTCCATTTCCTCTACATTATCCAGTTTGTTGGCATACAGTTGTTCATAGTATCCTCTTACAATTTTTTTATTTTCTTCAGGATCTACCGTAATGTCACCTTTCTCATTCATTATTTTGTTTATATGGGTCTTCTCTCTTTTTGATTTTGTCAGTCTAGCTAGGGGCTTGTCACTCTTGTTGATCTTCTCAAAGAACCAACTTTTGGTGTTATTTATCCTCTCTATTGTTTTTTGTTCTCTATGTCATTTATTTCTGCTTTAATCCTTGTTATTTCTTTTCTTCTACTTGGTTTAGCATTAGTTTGCTGTTCATTTTCTAGCTTCTTCAGTTGATCCATTAGTTCTTTGATTTTGGCTCTTTCTTCCTTTTTAATATATGTGTTTAATGCTATAAATTTCCCCCTCAGTACCGCTTTTGCTGCGTCCCATAGGTTTTGGTATGTTGTGTTTTCATTTTCATTCATCTCTATATATTTAGCAATTTCTCCTGCTATTTCTTCTTTAACCCACTGATTGTTTAGGAGCATGTTGTTTAACCTCCAGGTATTTGTGAATTTTCTAAGTCTCTGATGGTTTTTGACTTCTAATTGTATTCCATTGTGGTCAGAGAATGTGCTTTGAATAATTTCAATTTTTTTAAATTTATTGAGGCTTGTTTTATGTCCCAGCATATGATCTATTCTGGAGAAAGTTCCATGAGCACTAGAGAAGAATGTGTATCCTGGTGATTTAGGATGCAATGTTCTATATATCTCTGTTAAATCCAATTCACTTACCAGATTGTTTGGGTTTTCAGTTTCCTTATTGGTCTTCTGTCTGGTTGATCTATCTATAGGAGAGAGTGATGTGTTGAAGTCTCCCACAATTATTGTGGAAACACCAGTTGCTTCCTTTAGTTTTGCGAGTGTTTCTCTCATGCATTTTGTGGCACCTTGATTGGGTGCATAAATATTTATGATTGTTATTTCTTCTTGTTGAATTGCCCCTTTTATTAGTATGTGGTGGCCTTCTTTGTCTCTCATAACATCCTTGCATTTAAAGTCTATTTTATCTGAGATTAATATTGCTAATTCTGGTTTCTTTTGGTTGTAGCTTGCATGAAATATTTTTTTCCATCCTTTCACTTTCCATTTCTTCGTGTCCCTGTGTTTAAGATGAGTCTCTTATATGCAACGTATTGGTGGTTCATTTTTTTTTTTATCCATTCTGCCAATCTATATCGTTTAATTGGGTAGTTTAATCCATTTACATTCAATGTTATTACTGTGAAGGCATTTCTTGAATCAGCCATCTTATCCTTTGGTTTATGTTTGTCATATATATATTTTTCCCTCTCTCTCTTAATGTCCTTTAACATACCCATACTGAATCTCTTTAGTGCTGAACCTTTCTCCACATCTCTCTCTCCTTTTTTTGTTTCTCTGTCGGTAGGGCTCCCTTTAGTATCTCAAGTAGGGCAGGTCTCTTGTTAGCAAATTCTCTCAGCATTTGTTTGTGAAAACTTTAAGCTCTCCCTCAAATTTGAAGGAGAGCTTTACTGAATAAAGAATTCTTGGTTGGAAATTTTTCTCTCTCAGAATTTTAAATATGTCATGCCACTGCCTTCTTGCATCCATGGTGGCTGCTAAGTAGTCACTACTTAGTCTTATGCTGTTTCCTTTTTATGTGGTGAATTGCTTTTCTCTTGCTTTTCTCTTCTGTGTGATCAGAATATGTCTCAGAGTGGGTTTATTTGGATTTATTCTATTTGGAGTTCGCTGGGCATTTATGATTTGTGTATTTATGGTGTTTAGAAGATTTGGGAAGTTTTCCCCAACAATTTCTTTGAATACTCTTCCTAGACCTTTACCCTTCTCTTCCTCTTCTGGAACACCAATGAGTCTTATATTTGGACGTTTTATATTATCTGTCATATCCCTGAGGTCCATTTTGATTTTTTCTGTTTTTTTCCCCATTCTTTCTTTTGTTCTTTCATTTTCCATTCTGTCATCCTCCAGGTCACTGATTTGCTGTTCAGTTTCCTCTAGTCTTGTACTATGAGTATCTAGAATCTTTTTAATTTGGTCAACAGTTTCTTTTATTTCCACGAGATCATCTATTTTTTAATTTACTCTTGCAATTTCTTCTTTATGCTCTTCTAGGGTCTTCTTGATGTCCTTTATATCCTGTGCCATGCTCTTCTTCATGTCCTTTATATTCTGTGCCATGGTCTCATCATTCATCTTTAGTTCTTTGATTAATTGCTCTAGTACTGTGTCTCCTCTGATCTTTTGATTTGGGTGCTTGGGCTTGGGTTATCCATATCATCTGGTTTTTTTCATATGCTTTAAAATTTTCTGTTGTTTTTGGCCCCCTGGCATTTGCTTAACTTGATAGGGTTCTTTTAGGATTTGTAGACTGATTGAAATCCTTATCTCTGATTTGTCAGATCTGCAGGTTTGTGGAGTACACTTTCTCTAACTAACCAGCAGATGGCGTCCATGAGCCACCTGTTTCCCTCAAGCAGTTCTCCCCCACTTTGTCTTTGTGGTGAGTGGGGCAGTGAGTCTTGTGGGGTCCAATTGGTGTACCAACCTTGCATGTGTAGTTGGTATTGCCCGCCCTGTATATCCTTTTTTATTTTTATTTCTTTTCTGGAGTAATGAAAATGTTCTAAAATTGAAAAAAAAGTTAATTTTGGTGATGGATGCACAACTATATAATGGTATTGTGGACAATTGATTTTACACTTTGGATGATTGTATGGTATGTGAATAATCTCAATAAAATTGAATTTAAAAAAAAATGAGGGACAGCAGAAGTCAGAAACAACAGGAGCTGGTTGGTGCCACAAACTTTGGAGTCCAGAGCCCCGGACTAAGTGTTCCCAACACCGGACAGCCTCGTGGAGCCTTGGAATGTAAGGAGGAGGGTGACAGCGGCGGGAGAAGTGTTGGCCAAGGCAGAAAGTGGCCAAGGAAAGGTGCCTTAAAAATTCCTTTCAAGATATTCTCGAAGATACAGAGAAATGAATGAAAGAGAAAAGGAACAAAAAGTTGGCAAAAATTGGCAAACGCAAGTCTTTTGCCGCTGCACCATGTCAAATAACCACCAGGACTCCTATGCTGCTGAAAAATTAGCAGGGCAGCAATAGAATGTTAGTTTTAGCTTTGGAAAATGAAAAATTGAAAGTGAGAGAGGCCCAAGATACCATCCTACAGCTAAGAAAAGAATGTTACTACCTCCCATGTCAGCTCTATGCATTGAAAAAAAAACTTACTTCACAACAAACAGAAGAAACTGCTCAACACCATCCCTCTGGAATGGACTCCAATAGTGATGACAACTCCAGGGAATTATTTGTAAAAGGTTTACTGCAAATTCCTCTTCAGGAAGCTGACCTTCTGGGACAAGGCGAATCATTCCAAGTACAAGAGCAAATACCTACTGTTCAAGACATATTGAGATTTGATTTTGGTCAGATGAAGATTAGCCTACCGATAATGCCTTACTTAGAACCGTATTGGTTTGTCACAATTTAAAGAAACGTTTCAACAATCTATCTCAATTTGATACTATAGATAATTTTGAAACTAGTCATTTAACAGGGGAATCTTTTGGATTGGAAAAAATGCAACTTTCAGACCCACTCATAAATGAACACATACCTGAAAATGTAGAACAAAATGTTTGTCAATGGAACAAGGACCAAATTAACTTATTACCAAAGTTGATTTACCCAGCAAGCCTTAGTAAAACAAAAGAAATCATTTTAGAATCTAAATCTGAGCAAACTAAAACTAAGCATAGAGATGCACAAAGAAGAAAAAGATAAAAGAAAATAATAATTAATAGAAGAAGAAAATCAAAGTCTGTATCAGGGTATAAAGGGAGCAAGAGTGAAAGTAAAAAAACTGTTTCCCCCAAAAATTTAGGTGAATCTTTCAGTTACAATGATGCTTACCATTTTAATTTGGAAGAAGGTATTCATCTCACTCCTTTCTGGCAAAATAAAAAGAGCAGTGATTCTAAAAGAAAAGAAAGCAAAAATGAGTCAGAAGTAAGTATTTGTAAATCAAGTGAGTCAGGAGATGATTCTGATGACCTCTATTTGCCTTCTAAAAATACCTGCCAAGTACATTCAGAATCTCACCAGCGAATCAGATAGAAGCCCAATCACCAGGCCGCAATCTAAAAGACCACTAAAATATACAGATGAAAAAGAAACCCAAGGTTCCAAGCCAAAAAAAAACTCCTACCAGCAAAACTCCTACCAATGCACCACCTGAAACTTACTAGTCAACTCGTCTTGGTCTGAAGGATTTCACAAATGTCTCCTTTCTCCTGTAGTGAAAATCAGAAAACTTTCTCCTTCTCCCAAAAAGAATAAAGACTCAGAATTGAACCTTAGAGCACAGCTTATCAGGGGAATGCTTATTGTAATGGTCCCTAGATTGTAAGCTCTTACAGCAGTCACATCTATTCCTGAATTATAATGGCTATCTCCTGATTCCGAGATTCTGATCCTTTTGTGTATTACCTGATCGATCGAAATTTGAGCATCTGTGTTACACCTGAAACTCAGAGCTAGAACTTGGCAGATATGAATGTCAGTATTAGCACATACAGCAACTGTTAAAAAAGCTGAAAAAGAGTCCAGACTTCAACTAGAGATATGAATGGAGCAGATGTGGTTAGGAGTAGGGCAAATTGGGCCAAAGGGTAAAGGACGATACTGACTGCATTTTAAAACTTCAAATTCCATGTGAGACTAAGGGTAGAGATGTTTAGTTGGTGCAAGATCTATATTTCCTAAACAATTTAACTCGTACAGTTTTTTCAAATACCATAATTATATGGAATTTTTAATAGGAAGTGAGACCTGGTAGGTTTGCATAGGTTAGTGTGAAATAGCAATACATCCCAAAGTAATTTGGACAGAGAATAAAAATATAAATACAGAGCCCCCCTGAGGAGCTGGAAGAAAATGCAGTGGTGTTGGGCTTCCTCACCTGGATTGTTGCTGATGTTCTCACAAACATTGAGGGCTGGTGGTTTGATGTCCTGAACCCTCTATCACGGGACTTGCCCTTATGAAGCTTGTTACTGCAAAGGAGAGGCTAAACCTGCTTATAATTGTGCCTAAGAGTCTCCCCCTGAGTACCTTATTGTTGCTCAGATGTGGCCCTCTCTCTCTAGCTAAGCCAACTCGGCGGGTGAACTCACTGCCTTCCCCCCCCACATGGGATCTGACACCCAGGGTTGTAAATCTCCCTGGCAATGTGGGATATGACTCCCGGGGATGAATCTGGACCAGATATGGGATTGAGAACAGCTTCTTGACCAAAAGGGGGATGCAAAATGAAATGAAATAAAGTTTCATTAACTGAGAGATTCCAAATGGAGTTGAGAGGCCACTCTGGTGGGCATTCTTATGCACTATATAGATAACCCTTTTTAGGTTTTAACGTGTTGGAATAGCTGGAAGTAGATACCTGAAACTATCAAACTACAACCCAGTAGCCTTGATTCCTGAAGACAATTGTATAGCAATATAGCTTATAAAGGGTGACAGTGTGATTGTGAAAGCCTTGTGGATCACACTCCCTTTATCCAGTGTATGGATGGATGAGTAGAAAAATGGGGACAAAAAACTAAATGAAAAATAGGGTGGGGGGGGATGGTGTGGGTGTTCTTTTTTACTTTTATTTTTTATTCGTATTTTCACTTTTTCTGGTACAAGGAAAATGTTCAAAAAATGGATTGGGGTGATGAATGCACAACTATATGATGGTACTGTGAACAATTGTACACTTTAGATGATTGTACAGTATGTGAATATATCTCAATAAAATTGAATTAAAAAAAAAGAATAAAGAAAGCCCACAGTGTCTCCATGTAAACGTAGGTGCACAGCCAGTGTAAACTATAAGGAAGCCACACTCGCTTTGAAATTGAGAGAGGGGACCCTTTTACAGATTTGTGTCTCTTGAATTCTCCTATTTTCAAGCCAAAAAAAAAGCACTCCAGGCGCACTTCTAAAAAAAAAATGTATTAAGTACAGTGAAGCTTTGTTGGATGCCACTGAAATTCATCCTTTACTCCACTCTATCACTCAAAGAAAAGTTTGTAAGATAGTACCCAAGTGGGTCGAGTTACTGTCATAGACTATTCTCTTGACAGAACTATATAGATCATGAACACTTCTTCAAAACTATACTTAAAATATGATGGTTGATCTTACCTTTAATAAAATAGAGTTTATTTTTCTTTTGAATATAAATAACTGGACTTAAGCACTATAATAGTTTAGATTTCTTATACTGCCTAAAACCCTTCATTTATTCAAAATGTATCTTTTACTAAAAGTTTGAAAATTAATAATGATTGTTCAAATTAAGATGCTTTAATTAGAAGCTTTTGGCACCTATATTTTTTCCCTTAAGTAGGGGATGCTAGAGTGATTTTCGCAGACAGACTGAGGACCTTTTAAAATTCCTTACTATAACATTTGAGTAAAGGAAATCCTTCACATTCACGGTATGGCATGCCCTAAGTTGTTTGTGGATCCCTTATATCACAGTTGTATTTAATTTTCAGATAAAATATATAGGAGATCATGATTACAGAACTGATGGTTCTTAGGCTCATGGGCTAGGTAAGTGACAAGCCCTGAACCCAAAGCTCTACAGGCATGGTTTTCAAAATGATGCTTCACAAAATCACAAATCATTATTTCATAAACTTTCGGGATAGCTCCTATTTGGCCAAAAATTTCAAATGTTAAATGTATGACTACTAAAGGCATTTTGTATTTGCTCTATGTAATGTTTTTGATCAACAAATAAGGGAATTAGTCCAATTTAGAAAGTTTGAAGAGCATACTTGTATCTCTTGAAACTTTTGAAGCACTACAGTTTATCCAGTTTTTGAAGAGCAAATAAAGTTTTGTATAAGATTCTGCTTGTATTTTTGTGGTGTTTTTTTTTTTTCTATTCTTTAAATACAAAGAATATCCGATTGTCTTACTTTCTAGTAAGACAATCATCCTTCTTGGACATTTCTATTTGTGTTTTCCTTGTTATTCTCTGTAGTCATTGCCATGAAACTCAGCTTTCTCTTCATACTTTCAACCTAACATTTTTCTTCTCTCTTCCAAACTTTTCATTGTGGAATCTCCAGGTCCATTATAAAAAAAAATTCTTATTTTACTGGGTGTCCCTTCCATCCTGACCTCAAATTTTCTTGATTGCATTTCCATTTCTTTTTCCACATCAGTCACACCCAAAACCCTTATCATCATCCAAAATCTGTCTCTCAAATCACTTATTCATATTCCCCACTCCCATTATAAACTTCTTTTTCCAATTTGCTAGTTCAGCTACTCTCCTAATATCTGTTCTTTAAGTTCACGGAAACCCTGGAGTGGCTATCAATTTAAATTAATTAAAATTAAATAAAATTTAAAATTAAATTCCTCTGTCCCAGTAACCACATTTCAAGTGCTCAGTAGCCACATATGGCTGTGGTTACAATACCCTCAAGGTTCTGGTGTTGGTGACAGGCTAGAGTGTTAGAAAAAGCTCAGCAGAAGCTGGTGAAAATGGTTACCATATCAGACAATGCAGACGTAGAAAATTTTCATCATTGCAGAAAGTGCTGTTGGATGGTGCTGTTGTAGGCTAACAGTCAGCCTATTATGACCTATGGGCCAAATTTAGCTTGCTGCCTAATTTGGTATGGTGTGCAAGCTAAAAATGTTTTTTCACATTTTTACATGATTTTTAAAAAATCAAATTTTTATGAAAAGAAATACTTTGTACCCCAATAAAATACCTACAACATATCCTCAGTTTTGCCTGCAAAGCCTAAAATGTTTACTGTCTGGCCCTTGTTGGAAAAAATTTCCAACACCCGCTCTAGATCATTGAGTGCCTTTATTTTGTATGATAGACCATTCTCTTATGACACTTTCTCATCTAGCTTTGATCCTCACCTTCCTTCATCCCCAGAGTCAATCATTATCCTAAAATTTGTTAGGGTTTTGTTAAGGTTAAGGTTTTTGTTACTGTATTCTTGCTGTAGTATAAATCCAAACTGTTAAGTATTATTTTGCATTTTAACATTTTACATGAATGTTACCATTATTGTACCTATCCTTTTGCAACTTTGAACTCAACATTGTTTTTGAGATTTCTGCCATGTTCTTTTTTTTTTTTATTGTGAAATTTAACATGTATACATAACAGTGATAACTTTCAAAGTACGATTTCACAGGTAGTTAGAGTGCAAATTTCAAAGACTGTCTTGGGTCACAGTTCCACAGCTTCAGCCATTTCCATTATTGTAAAATAGAATATTCATACAGAAAGGTGTCAACTCTCAATGTACAACCATGTTCTTTTAATCCATCCCTGTGGGGCCAGACTTACTGAGAGTGGGGCCTTTTGATTAGGTTGTTCAATTGAGATATGACCCAGCCCATTCAAGGTGGGTCTTCATCCTTTACTGGAGTCCTTTATGAGAGGATAAAAGGCAGAGACATTTGGAAAGAGAGTTTAGAGAGAGAGAAATGCCCTGGAGATGCTAAGAGACAACCCACAGATCCTCAGACTAAAAGCCACTGGAATCAGAAGCTGAAAGCAATGAAACCTGGGAGCGAAGGACCAGCAGATACCAGCCATGTGCCTCGCCATCTGACAGAGGAGCTCCAGTTGCCAGCAGCCTTTCTTCAGGGAAGGTATCCTCTTGTTGATGCCTTAATTTGGATATGTTCATGGCCTTAGAATTGTAACTTGTAACTTACTAAATCCCCATTGTTAAAAGCCAAAAAAAAAAAAAAATGAGGGACAAATTAAGACATTCCCAGATAAACAAAAGCTAAAGCTAAGGAAGCTTGTTACCGCTAGAACAGCCCAATGAGAGATGCTAAGGAATTCTGTGGAGAGTGAGGAAAAGACAATCAACAATATACAGAAGGGCAATGGTGGGTAAATATAAATGCCAGTACCATTGTATTTTTGGTGTGCAAATCCACTTTTTAGAATCTAAAAGGTAAATGCATAAAATGTAATGAGGAATTAGTGGTTTGGGACTCATAATGTATAAACATGTAATGTGTGACAAGAACTACATAAAGGTGGGGGGGGCAGAGGGGTATAGGAACATGGTTTGTGTATACTATTGAAGTTAAGTTGGTATCAAAGCAAACAAGATTGTTACAGATTTAGGATATTAAATTTAAGCCCCATGGTAACTACAGAGAAAATATCAGAATATTCAAGCTCATAGAGACAGAAAGACTACAGGCTATGGGAAGGGTGGCAAAGGGGATGGGGAGTTAATGCATAATGGGTTTTATATCAATGTCAAAATTTTTGAACTTGAAAACTGCACTTAATGTGAATACATAGGTGAATATCCTTGTTCTTAGGATGTTTCTGTTTGGGGAGATGGGAAGATGGTGAGGTTACCACGATATATTGAATGTGATTAATCCCAAATGAATAGTATGCTTGGGAGTGGTTAAGATGGGAAAGCTTATGTTCCATGCATGTTCCCACAAATAGGAAGAAAAGGGAGGAAGGGGAGGGAGGGGGGAAGGGAAGGGAAAGGAGAGGGGAAAGAAGGAAAGGGAAGGGAAGGGCAACTAAAGAGACAATGACAATTAAAGACAATTAAAGATCCTGGACAGGAGCTAACAAAAGAGGAGGGAAGTCTCAAAAGGACATGGGAAAATTGGAATATAGACTCTAAGCTTTATATCAATGTCAAAATTTTTGAACTTGATAACTGCACTTAATGTGAATACATAAGTGAATATCCTTGTTCTTAGGAAAGGTACATGGCAGTATTAAGTGTTCAAGGAGAATGATGTATACAATGTACATTCAAGTGGTCAGAAAATGGATTGATGGACAGACAGACAAATAGATGTATTGATAGATTGAACTACAGCTTGCTAGAACGGTAGGGCAAGTGGGACAAAATGTTAAATTGGTAAATCTGGGCACCTGGGGGGATGGGGTGTATTGGAGTTCTCCGCGTGAGGTTCGTATTATTTTTGTAATTGTCCCGTAAATTTGAAAGTATTTCAAAATAAAAAAGTTTAAAATTAAAAGAAAAAACAGTGAGATACCATTTTACACTCATCAGAATGGCAAAAATATAGTCTGAGAGAAAATAAAGATGAGAACCCCAGGAAGGGGCTCAGTAGTCTAAGCCGTTAAACCAGCTCTGGACGTCGCCCATAAACAAATAACCCCCTCCTGCTCACCACCTGGACCCGCAAGGGGTGTCTGTTGTCCCTGAAGCACCACGCGCCCGAGGGGCACAGCCTCTCCTCTTCCTGGGACACAGGTCCACCCCGGGTGAGAAGCGACTGCTGTTTTCCCCAGTGTCCTGTGCCCACCAACAGGCCATCTGCTAAGGAGGGGCTGCAGACCCACGCTCCCCTCCCTGGGAGAAGGTGGTGGAGCCTGTGGAGAAGGACTCCTGTTGGCAGAAACCAGCCCATTTCCCAGGTGATCCCGGATCAGGATCAGCTGAGGACAGCCTGCCTGAAATCCGATCACTATTCTGTTCAAATCACAGCGTCTGAGAGGCAGAAGGGACCCAGAAGACTGTGGCAGTGGGGACTCACTGCTCTCAACTCACAGGGATTGAACATCGGCCGCGGCACACGGCAGTGCGCACCCCCAGCCTACAGGGACCCCCCGTCCAGCAGGAAGCCCCCCTGGCGGGGGCTTTAACCCAGGGCTGCGCGGGGTGGGGACAGCGGTGAGGCGCCCGGGCGGTCGGGGAGGCTTCCGCGGAGATCAGCAGAGCTGCGACGGACAAGTAGGGATTTGCTGCACCGAAGCGGGTGAGCCCAGGTTGTCCAGGAGGTGGGCCCAGCCTGGGAGAGGCGTGGAAGGAGGGTTGTGGAGAGGGAGGAATCCAGAGAGACGCCAGATCCCCAAGGGCCCTGTGAGCCATGCTGGCGAGTTTGAAAGTACCAGGAAGCCGATTCCTGACCTCAAGTGGGTTCCCGGCCAGCAAGGGGGCCCGATAGCGCTGTCGCGCGCTCTCACACAGTTCAGCGAACCTCGAGATTACCGCAAAGGCTGACAGAATACAGAAGAGAAAGTCCCCCTCTAGTTCTGCTTGTAGGAGGGGAGGGGGCCTAAGAGGAGAGGGGCGACCTTTGAAGTCGCCGAGTTGGTGCCGAGAGGGACTGCAGGAGCCCCGGCGCGGCGGGGAGGAAGACAGGCTGGTAGGGGCTGTACCTTCTGGGAAGGCCCTGGAGTGCTCGCTGAATGAGTGTGAATTTTATGTGTTGCGGGGGAATAAAATCATTGCCTGTTCAAAGGCGAAAACGGGTTATCTGAGGCGTCCTCCTCTGAGCAGAGGCAGGGGTGCAGTTCCAGAGGCAGCCAGGAGGCGGCGCCCTGCTCCCATCCTTGGCGCCACTGTGGCAGCCAATGTGGACCCCAAAGCTTCAGATGGGGGGAGGGGAAGGCAAAGCCTCTGGATCCAGGTGGGACATCCTGCCGGACACTTGGCCTGTGTTTTGTCCCCGGATTCTGCCAAGAGCCCTGAGAGGAGGTTGGTGGTGTCCCCGTTTTACAGATGAGGAACTTGAGGCTCAGAGAGGGTACAGGACCAAGGTCACACAGCTGGCAAGCAGTGAGGCAGGGATTTGAACCTGGCCCCTGCATCCTGAACTGTGAGCAGCACATGGGAGCCTGGCACAGGCTGCTATGTCTGCCTGTTCCCAAGGTCTGGGTGAAACCCTGGATTTTGGTCCCTTTCTGTTTTTTCTCCCTCTCAATTTCCTACCCCTTCTGTCTCCATGTCTGGTCCCCTTTGGGGTGTGTGGAGCACTGGGTACCAAGTCTCCATACCTGGCAAGGTTGGGCCCATAGCTCTCTGCGCCCATGGTATGGGGACAAGGTTACTAATGGGAAGTGCAGGTGAGCTATGGAAGGAGCCTGCCTGCCCAGCCTCCCCTGCCGCAGCCCCTCCACCCTCCCCGTTACCCTGGGTCTGTGAATGAACTATCCTTCCTTCACCTAGCCGTGCCACCTTGCTGCCACCTGGGCATTAGCACCTTCTTCTCTCACCTGCTCGGTGACTTCACACCTGCATGTACCCCCTCTCCTACTGCCACTGCCGATACCTCCCTCTCCGGACCATTTCCGGCCATGTTACTGCTCTCACCTTAAAGAACACAAAATAGAATCCTCTTGATTCCACTTCCCCACCAGCTCCCTCAGTTCCCCCCCTTTTCTCTGTTCCGCTTTGTAGGAAAACCCCTGCAAAGAATTGTCTCAACTTGATGTTCCCATTCTCTTCTCCATTCACTCTTGAATCCATTTCATCTGGGTTTTTTCCTGCAAGCACCACCAAAACTGCTTGTTTATGACACCAGGTGGTCACGTTCAAACTCTACTCAAAGGCTCGGCATTTCCTTCAGAGTAGGAGCCAGGCTGGCTCTTCAGCTGCTCTGCCTCCCATCCCGTTCCCTCTCTGCCCTTCCTACTTCTCTGCCCCAGCTCACTCTGCTCCAGCCACCCAGGGTCCTGGCTGGTCCTGCCCCCCTTGGGGCATGCTCCCTTCCTGCCCCTCCTCCTGGGACTCTACCCACTTCCCCCATCTGCAGGGCTCCCTCCCTTACCACCTTCACATGGAGAGAGAAAAGCAGGCCTCGGCTCCCAGGGCCTGGCCTGGCACTGTCCGCTGTGCCTTGGTGTTCTTGGCTTGGACATAAAAAATGTCACAGAAAATCAACATCAGCCAAGGCCACCCTGCGACCACGCTGGATGAACACACAAACAGGACCCCTCTGTAATCAGGTCTGAGCACAGACCTGTCCAAACCCCAAAAGTGACCAAACATCCCTGTAGTGGATTGAGCTGTGGTCTCCAAAAGATATGTCCACCCAGAACCTCAAAATGTGAGTGTCCTTGGAATAAGAGTCTTTCTGGAGGTAGTTAAGGCAAGGAGCTCCAGGTGAGATCCTCCTGGATTAGAGTGGGCCCTAAATCCAGCGACATGTGTCCTTATAAGAGACAGGAAAGGAGAAGACGCTGAGGGGAAAGCCATGTGAAGACGGAGACAGGTTGGAATGATGTGTCCACGGTCCAAGGAGCCCCAGGAACGCCCCAGCCACGGGAAGCTGGGAGAGGCATGGAACATTCTCCCTCAGAGCTTCCAGAAGGAACCAACCCTGCCAACACCTCAATTTCAGGCTTCCGGCTTCCAGAACTATGAGATAATGAATTTATTTTGTTTAAAACCACTAAGTTTGTGATGATTTGTTATAGCAGACCTAGACAACGAATACCATCCCCATGTTCTGTCTCTCAAGGAGGCTGACCCTGGGCCCTGACATGCCCATTTAAAACTGCAGCTTGCATTGAGGGATTGAGAGAGCATTCTCGACCAGAGTAGGGAGGAGAAAGGTAACAAGGTTGGGCTGCAGTGGCTGGGAGATTTCAAGTGGAGTCCAGAGGCTATCCTGGAGGTTACTCGTATGCAAGCTCCAGCTAGATATCCCAAATGACCACAGTATGCCAAGCCCTAACCAACAGTAATCCTGAAATACCTAGGTCCCTATCTGAGATTCTATAGAAGTTTCACTCACTAAATTTATCACTCAGAAATTTAAATCCACCACTGTTCCTATGCCAGACAAGTCCTAAAGCCCAGAGGCAACAGCCTCTTTAGGAACAACAATCAGATGTATCTCCTTGCTCATAATGTCGACACCCCTTTTCAACATGAACAAGTTAGGGTGGTCACTACCTAGACACCCCTGAAGATCGAGAAAGTGATTAAACTAGAGGAAGGGGTAGCAACAAACAAGATAGGATTTAACAAAGGATTACGAATACTGAATCTTTATATATATATATGCTAGGGTATTAGAATAGCTAGAAGGAAATGACTGAAATTGTGGCTCTGTAACCCATAACATTCTTTGAAATTTGTTCTATAACTGCCTGTTAAATTGTACTTTGGAAGTTACTGCTTTTCTGTATATATTTTATATTTCACAATAAAGAAAGATCTGAAACTGTGGAACTGTAACCCATAACACTGTTTGAAATTGTCTATATAACTACTTGTTAAATTGTACTTTGAAAGTTATCACTTTCTATGTATATGTTATGTTTCACAATGAGGAAATAACTGAAATTGTGGAACTATAACCCATAGTTTGAAATTTGCTCTCTAACTACTTGTTAAATCATACTATGAAAGTTATCACTGTTATGTATATATGTTAAGTTTTACAATAAAAAAAAATGTAAAAAAAACAAAAACTGCAGCCCGCCCACCCCACTTAGCCCTGCCTCCCCTCCCCTTGCTCCGTTTTCCCCATTTCTTCCTCGTCTGCTAGACCACTATATAATTGACTTATACTATGTTTTATTTGTGGTCCATCTTTCTCCTACCCACCCACCCCCACCCCCATTAGAATATAAGCTCCACTAGGGGCAGGGATTGTTATCTATTTTGTTTCCTGGTTGTTTTGGTTTGCTAAAGCTGCCAGAATACAATATACCAGAAATGGGTTGGCTTTTACAACGGGAATTTATTAGTTTATAAATTTACAGTTCTAAGACCATGAAACTGTCCCCATTAAGGCAGCAACAGGATGATCCCTGCTGCTGGCATCCGGGGTTTCTCTGTCACATGGGAAGGCTCATGGTCGGTGTCTGCTTCTCCTTCACTCCCGGGTTTCATTGCTTTAGCCTCTGCTGCCTCCTTTCTGAGCTTCTGTGGTTTCTCTCTTAGCACCTCCACGGCCTTTCTCTCCAAGCTCTTTGGATATTTCTCTCTCTGAGGTCTCTGGGTATTTCTCTCTGTCTTTCATTCTCATAAAGGGCTCCAGTAAGGGATTAAGACTGACCTTTAATGGGCTGGGTAACATTCAATTGAAACAACCTAATCAAAGGGCCCCACCCACGATAGGTCTGCACTCACAGGGATGGATTGAAAGAAAATGGCCTTTTCTAGGGTACATAACAGCTTCAAACCAGCACACTGTTGTCTTTAGAATGGCTAGAACAGGGCCGATCACATCGTAGGTCTGCAGAATTTATTTGTTGAATGAGTGGATCAGCACTGGGAAAGGAACAAGCCAAGGAAGGAGCCCAATCAGCTTGACCATCAGAAAGACCTTCCTGGAAAAGAGCAATCAGAGCTGGGATCTGAAGAGTAAATAGAGGTTATCCAGGCACAGCAGTGGAGAGGAGTGTTCCAGGCATGTGCAAATGGCCTAGGGGAGGGAGGGGTGTTTCAGGACTGGGGGTGTGCAAGTTGCCGTGATGTGGCTGAAGAGAGTGTTCTGGAAGGGGAAAGCAAGAGATGAGGCTGGAGAGTTGTCACGGCCAGGGCACGAGGGGCCAGGTCATTGGAAGCTCAGGCTTCACCCTGAGGGCCACAGGATTCCATGGAAGTGTTTAGAAAGGAGGTGACACGTCAGTGTTGTGTTTTAGGAAGATCAGACAGGCTAGAGGGAGAACAGTGCCATAGAGGAGTTGAGGTTAGAAGTGGCAAGAGCCATGGCTATGCTGTCACAAGGCAAGATGGTACCACTGGGACACAGCATGGGGTGCAATGAAGAGAAGGGGTGGGGTCCTGGGAGAAGGAAGAAGAATCAATGGAACTTAGCTATTAGGGGACACGACAAGAGTGCCTCCTGGGTCTCCTGGCACCTGGGTGCTCAGAGGGGAGCATGGGAGGAGGAGCAGGTTATGGGGAAGATGCTGGGTTTGAGGGTCTTCATGCAATAGGGCATCAGGGAGATGTCAGGTGGGTCCTTGCTTGTATCCCCTGGAGCCCAAGGTTGGGCTGGAGCCAGTAGGCTTGGAAGGATGGACATAGAGAAGTCCTGGATCTTGGGCTTCCACCTGTGAAGCCCTAGGAGGGCTCCAGGCAAGCAAGGTTTCAGGGAAGGGCACAGGGTGGCTCCTCTCCCCACCCCTCTCGTCTCTCTCTGCTCTCGGGGCTGTCTGTAGGGCTTGCCTGTACCCCGGGAATGCCCAGTGGCTGGGATAACTCATGGACCAGAGTTCTCCTGCCTGTCCTAACTCACTGCTCCCTGGAACCAAACCCGCAGCAGGAGGCAGAAATGACAGCCCAGCCTTGGGACTCAAGTCTCAGTTCTTAGGGGAAACTTGGGACTGGGGATAAGGTGGGTGGTTCCCAGAGAAAGTCCACGCGAGGGGGTGGGGGAGCTGGACTGATGGAGGCTGGCACAGGCTGGTGCATTCTCTCCTCACCCCAGGGGACCCAGCCACCCACCCCACCCCATCCCACCCCACCATGAACTTGGCCCAGAGCTGGAGTGAACCCCTTCAGGCAGCACCACCTGGAGGGGAGGCCTTAGCCCAGCACCAAGGGGCTAAACTCACCCTCAGTCTGCCTTCTAGATGCCTCTCCCCCCATCTGCCCAGCACCCCAGGTTGGGCCTCCATCCTCTCCCCTCAGCAAACTGTAACAGCCTCCTCCTTGCCCCTCCCTGCCCCACCCCCAACCATCTCCCTTGCTAAAACACAATCACACCACATCATTCCTCATTAAAATCTATCAGAAAAACAAAACAAGCAAGCCAAAAAAAACCCACAATCGTCAGGGCTCACCCCCAAAACTGGGGGACAAAGGCTAAATTCCTCCCTGGGCCACTCCCAGTCTCTGACTCAGAATGTCTTTCGGTTCCTCCGTGCTCTCCCTCCTTCTTCCTTCCCCCTCTGTCCCTCACTCACTGCGGCTGACCCATCACTTCCCCTGGGCTTTGGGAGGAAGGGCCAAGGGCCTCTTGAGTAACTGTCACACCCGGTCCTCCCCTCGTGAGTGGCAGGAGAGCAGACAGCCCGTCTGACATCTTCCCCGTTTCCTGACAACCCCACTGTGTGCCCGAAACAGGCCGGCCAGACACGGGTGGTCAGCCCTGGTCTGAGATGCGGTGTGAAGCACTGTCCCCTCCGTCCCTCCCTGGACCCTTGGAGGCTGCCCCACGGGGTGGGCGGGAGGCAGCCTCCTCCCCCTGGTTGGGCCACCCCTGCTCTGCAGTGCTGGGAGGAGACCCCACAAAGCTGGAGGCACGTGTTAGCAAAACTCCCCGACCCTTAGGGGAGTTCAGAGCAATGTGGAGATGGAGCCGGGGCTCCTGTCGAGGGGCTGGAAAGGGGCTCCTCGAGAGGGAATTTGCCAGGAGGGTACTTCCAGCTCAGAGCACGGGCACGGGGGGTTCACACAGGGGACCCAGCCCTGGTTCAGTCTCCTCCTGACTGTAAGACTGTGGGGTGCCATGTAACCTTTCCAGCTGGCGGTTTTCCCGTCTGTAAAACAGAAAGGAGGAGAAAACCTACATCTCAGGGTGGCTGTGAGCTTAATGAAACAAAGCGTGTAAATCATGAGGGAGCCATTTTCTTGTTGAGTTGGAGAGTTGTGCCTCCCCTTGCCAGGGCCCCAGGCCTTCCCGTTGCCTCCATGTGTAGGAAGATTCAAGTCTATGTGATGCCTGGGCCAGGGATGGGTGGGACAGACCCAGCAGAGGGGACAGGGGACATCAGGACAGGACATGCTGTCTGTGAGCAGTGGGATAGGGCCCTGGGGGCTGAGGAGGACTCTGGAATCCTAACAGAAGGGGAGGGACCTTTGACCTTCTAGTTCAACCCTTTTTCTTTGCAGCTGGGGAAACTGAGGCTAAGAGGCAGCAGCAGCAGCAGGTTACTTGGAAACAGGTTTAGCACTGCGGCTTTCCTGAAGGTATTGCATTAAATGTCAGTCTTGCAGCACCCCTGGGAGCCAGGCTGAGGAAATCGTGGTGGAAAAGAACATGTGCATCAGCCTCAGACAGTTATTTGGTTCAAGATCACAAGGAAGAGGTTGTGATAGAGAAAAGCTGGGAACCCAGGGCTCTGGACTCCCCAGGACCCTTCCCCCTACTCCAAGGAGGACCATCCCCAGGGGGTCTGGAGGAAGGTGTGGGGGCTGGGGAAGTGAGGACAGATTCCACATTCCAGAATCCTCCCATCATCCATTCAACAAACGCCAGGCTCAGCAGATGTAAGCGAAGCATCATGCCCAGCCCTCATGGAGCTTACAGTCTATCAGGGAAGAGATGCTAAGAAGAGTAATCACAAATAAACATAACATTACTATTGTGAGGAGGGCGGTGGAGAAGGGGTTCATGGTACAGCTCAAGGCGGTCATAAGGGACTATATTTTGGGGGGGGTGTTGAGTGGCCTCCCTGGGGATGTGATGCTTAAGTCAAAACTCTAAGAAAGAACAAGGGAGTGCTGTGCATTTCAGATAGAGGGAATGGCTTATGCAAATCTCCTGTGGTGGGAAGGAGCACAGCACTTTCTAGAAGGCCCCAAGTCTGCCCTTTCAAGAAGGTGGCGTCATCTCCTTTCCCCTTTTCTTCCCAAAAATCTCCCCCTGCACAGTGGGGAGAACAAGACAATAATCTTCATTTTCTAGGAAACGAAGAAATATTTCTGACCTCAAGCCACAATCACGTCGAAAAATGTCAGATGCTCCTGACAGCTGGGTTTCAGATTGTCCCATGCCCTGTGGAAGTAACTTTTTTTTTCCAGATTCATAATTTGTTGTGCAAATTGAATATCACTTGATGAGTTGACATTAGCTTCTCCAGGCATGAGAACTTAATGGATGAGGTACACATAATTTAGAATCCATTTATGTTGCTCTCACAGCTGGAGATTTTTTAGACCTTAACTTGAAATATAGGATAATCAAAGCAATGCCTCCATATGTAGCCAGTACAAAATTTTTTCTACCTGTGAGAGTTTAAAAGCTGAAATATTTTTAATACCAGTGAACTGGAATTGGGCATCAGTTTCTGGATCTGCCATGATTTCAATCATACCAGAGCCAGAAATTCAGCAGCTCATGTCCTTTGACACACACAGCCATGGAGGTAACTTTTAAACTCCAAAAATAAGCCCAGGATGATAATTGGTAATTGTAATTGATAATTTGGGGTCATGATAATCATCTTACAATTGACATCTATGTATTCCTAAATGGTATTATTACTTCTAAGTATTGGTTCAAAGCAGAAGAGGATCTTTGGCAATTCTCTTCTTTCTCACATTATATGAGATTGATGAAATAAGAACAGGATGCAATAAGAAGTAGAATTTTTAAAAAAGTTATTAGAAATTAAAAATATGAAAGCAGAGATTTTAAAAGGGGATAGAATGCATTGGAAGAAGAAGTCTAGGAAATCTCCCAGAGAGCAGAACAACAGGGCCAGAAGATGAAGAATTTGTCCAGCAGATCCAACATCTAAAAGGAGCTCTCGAAAGAAGAAATGAAGGATGTTTCTGGTACTGAAGGGCATGAGTCCCCAGATTAAAAAGATCCACACGTGTCCAGAACAAAGAGTGAAAGACCCACAGAAGGTCAGGCATGTGAAATATTGGAGTTCCAGGGCCAGAGAAGGCTCCCAAACCTTCCCACACAAGGGGTGTGGAGTAAGAATGACATCTGACTTCCCAACAGCAAAAATGGAACTAGAAGACCCTGGAGCCATGGCCAAGTTGGGAGAAAACTGTTTTCAACCTGGAACTCAGTACCAGCTGGACCATTGCTGAAGAGTCAACAATGAGACACATTGTGTTCAGTTTTAGAAACAGCCCGAGATTGCTTTTTATATAACCTCTGCTGAAGGAAAGCAGCAGACACAGCTGCTGCCCAAAGCCCAGAAATTACACAGGAGTTTCTATCGTGTTAGGAGAACAAGACCTGACCTCTGGTACCAGAACTGGGCCACTTCCTTCCCTCTGCAGACCTTGGGGAGAGCACGCCTGGGGCAGTGAGAAGGTTTGCAGCTTCCATCTTCAGTTGGGAAGTACCCGGGCAAGAAGCACTCTGGGCTCCAACCCACTTCCCCAGACTCATGGGAGATGGTTTCAGTTTCTGAGTCACAGCTCTACCCTTCTCCAGCTCCCCACTTTGGCAATTTCTGAATCACATCTCTGCTCTTCTCCAGCCCCGCACTTTAGGACTTGACCCATCCCCAGGCCTGAGGGCTCCTGCTGGGTCGGCTGCCATCCCCTCCACTCTTGGCCCCTGAACCCCCTGCAGACCGGCTTCCCCCAGGCCTTCTGTGGCCCTGGGACTGGACAGGTGCTTCTCAGGGTGCCCGCAGCAGGCCCTCAGCAAGCTCCAAGAGTTCTCATTCACCTCCCCTCTCCTCCACTTCCCTCCCCTCCTCATCACCCTTCTCCTCTTCCTCCCCACTCACCAGGTTGTGAAAAGCCCTTTATCTGCCTCCTGGTTCACAAGGTTAAGAAACCAAGAGGGGTTGAGGCTTACAGTCCCCAGATACTTTCCCCCCACTTAGGAGCGTGAGACAGTCTTTTGAAGTTTTTTGCCTAGAGATGCTCTCCTCCTAGTGGATATTCATTTATTGCACATCTTTTTCCAAAAGTGGCCAGATTTTCCCCCAGTGAGAATCCGTGAAGGGAGGGAACATCCTCCCTAACGCGCTCCCCAGTCGTCTCAGGGCTGCTCAGCAGGGAGCTGCACACGGTACCTTTGCTCATATGAAAGTCAGCGACCCATGTCAGAGAAAATCTAGAAAACAGATCAACAACTAGATCGCCCCGAAAGCCTCGGGACTTCCCAGACGCTGTGAGCGTCTCTGCTCTCATCCAGTGGGTTTTCCTGGGCACTTGTCCTCGGTGCTGCAGCATTGCAGCGTGCAGGGTGCCCCAAAGCCGCGAGACATGCGACGGTGCCACAGCGGGCCATGACCTCCTCAGGGCCAGGGTCTCTGCTGGGGGGTCCTTGGAGCCCAGCTGGATCATCACGTGGCCTGTGAAAAAACACCAGTTGAAGACCTCGGGGCAGCTCCCAGGGCCTGTGCCAGCGGGGCTGTGTGGCGGACCCTGACCTGTTTTTCACACCCTCCCCCATTGCCGAAGCAGCCCCCTCCCTAACAGGATGAAAAAGTTTCCATTTCTCTTTTCTCCGAAATTCCCACTTACACACCCCATAGATAAGTTCTTGTTTTAACAGCTCTAGCCAGACCAGCCTTAATTAGCTTTAATGGAAACCTGAACTTAAAATAACCCGGGGACATAAAATACCCTGTGGGGGAAAGCAAAATGAGCAGAGACAACAGGAGAGAGGAATAACCAACTTGAAAGAAAGCGAGAGGTCTGCCCAGTACAAATTACACATCACCAGCCCCCTCCTCAAGATAACAGAACCCATCAGCCAGTGATAATAACCAATTTCAATCCCTAATTTAAATGTAGACACAGCCAGTGATAACAGCCAACTTGCAATCCTAAAATTTGAATGTTTGCTAGCCAATCCTGATGTGCCGCCCTAACGTCCCTAGCTCCACCTCCCTTTGTTTAATCCAATGAATATCCCTCACCTTTCCAGCTCTAGGGGAGAGAGATCTGAGAAACTCTGAGGAACTCTTTATCTTCCTGTCTCCTTGAGGCTAGCCTTTGCCAAATAAACTTTTTCTCTTCTACTGATTGGATCTGCACGCATCAGACGAGGACTCACTTTTGAGCCACAACAGATGGAAGAAGCCAGCCAGAGAACCTGGGGAGGCGTGCAGGCTGTGGGGACACTGATGACTTCCAGCCAGGCTTTCTGCAGGTACAGCTGTGTGTCCTGGAGTTCTCAGTGTCCCTTCAGAGCCCAGGCATTGTCCAGTGTCTCCCACACCAGGCTTGGCCCTCTCCCTCCCGGAGTGTTTTCTAGCACTTGGGCAAATGTGCTCCATTGGTGGAGTTTAGGTGGACAGCAGGACACAGTGCCAACCTCTGTCCAGTGTTGCATCCAGAGGCCCCTCCCACTCCTCTAAAGGGGTGGTAACAGGGCCGAGAGGAAGGGCTCAGCCCCCCACTGCAAACACTAAATTACATGATATTACATGCGGGTGAAAACCTATAAGGGGCCAACACAGCAGGCAAGGTCCAGCCCCACCCCGTCACCCTGCTGCTATAACTAGCTGCTGCCCACAGCTGCCTGCCAGGGCCCCAAGTCAACCGCCTGCAGACCCTGAAAACTCTGATAGAGATGAGACTGGCTGTTGAAATGGGGAACTCTGGTTCTCAGTTGTTGCAGGCATCCTCCTTGCATTTCCCTGGGCTTTCCTTTCCACCCTTAACCACCACCACCACCACTACCACCACCACCACCCCAACACTCCCGTGTCAACACAAGCTTCCCTCTCCGCTCCCCACCCAGCTCTTGAGGAACTGGGGCAAACGCCGGGCCCAGGTCCGTGCTCCCTGCCTGGAAAGTCGAAAAGGTTTGAGCCCTGGTAAGGCCTGGGTCCTACTTCTGGTTGCTCGATTTTCATATGTGACCTCAGGTCACTCAGTTTCCCACACGGTCTCATTTCCCTAAAATGGAATGCAGAGTGCTGGGAGAAGTCAACGGGATCTCTTCCGAGAAGTGTCAGAGGCACAGGAGGTCCTTGGTAAATAATTGTGGTAAAGGATGTTGAGCACTTGGCAGGTGCCCAAGCCCTGTGCTCCTCCTCCCCACCACGGGGAGACATCTCTGGCTCAGAGATGTCAAGGAACCTGCCCCAGTTCACACAGCTAAGAAGTGGAAGCCTGGATTTGAGCCCAGATCTATCTCCAAAGCCCGTCTTCTTATTCTCCACCCTTTACTCCTATTCTAGGCAAAACCAGGCTGAAGGGAAATCTATCAGACTTTACATGGCCTGCTAAAAGACTCAAGGAAGAGATAAAGAACTGTCATTTTCTCCTGCCAGCAGGGAGACACAACAACTAAGCAAAGTGGTATCCTGGAGACCCTGGATCAGAAAAAGGACATTCGTGAAAAAACAGATGAAATCTGAATAAAGTCTGCGGTTTAGTCAACAGTAGTGTACTAAGGTCGATTTCTTAGTTTTGACAAACATGCCACAGTAACATTAGGGGAATCTGAAACTAAGTGAGGGTTAGAAAGGAAATCATTACTATTTTGCAACTTTATTGTAATCAAAAATAGCAAAGAAAGATACAGGCAGAAGTAAAGAACAGAAACTCAGCAAAATGTTAGTAGTAATTATATTTGGATGGTGGAAAAAGAATGCTGGTCCTCTTTTTGTAAATGTTCTTTTTTTCATTGATTAATTAATTTCACTTTTAATTTTGAAATAATTTCAAACTTACAGGTCGGTTGCAAAAATAATACAAACCCCATACAGAGACATCCCCCAGTCACCCAGACCCACCAATTTTAACATTTTGTCAGTTTTGCCATCTCCCTTCCTCCCTCCCTCCCTCCCTCCCTTCCTTCCTTCCTTCCTTCCTTCATCTATCCATCTATCAATATCAGTTTTCTAAACATTTGAGAGCAGGTTGCACACCTCATAATCCTTGGACACATACTACATGTACATTTCCTATGAACAAGGATATTCATTTATATAATCACCTTAAGTGCAGTTATCAAATTCAAGAAATTTAACATTGATATAAAGCTTATTATATCCTATATTCCAAGTTTTTCTTATGTCCCCAAAATGTCCTTTAAGCCTTTTCTCCTCCATTCTGAGATCCCATCCAGTATCATGTATTGCATTTAATTGTCATTATCTCTTTAGTTGCCCTTTCTTTATTTTTAATTGTGGAAACATAAATACAATATAAATCTTCCCATCACAACTCCTACCAAGCACACAATTCAGTGGGATTAATCACAATAATCACAATGTTGCAGTACCCTCAGCACCACACATTACTATCACTTTCCCTTTGTCCCAAACAGAAACCCTACACCCACTTTGCATTAACTTCCCATTGCTCCTGCCCCCCACCCCTGATAACCCCACTCCACTTTCTGTCTCTCTGAGCTGGCATATTCTCTGATATTTTCTTTGTGGTTACCATGGGGCTTAAATTTAACATCCTAAATCTATGCGATCTTGTTTGCTTTGATACTAACTTAACTTCAATAGCATATGTAAACCATGTTCCTATATCCCTCCATCCTCCCCACCTTTATGTAGTTCTTGTCACAAATTACATGTTTATACATCATGGGTCCAAACCCATATATTTGTCACTAATTTCTGTGCATTTGCCTTTTAGATCTCGTAGGAAGTAAAAAGTGGAGTTATAAACCAAAAATACACTAGTACTGGCATTTATATTTACCCATGTAATTACCATCAGCAGAGATCTTTATTTCTTCTTGTGGCTTCAGTCAATTTTCTAGTGTCATTTTCTTTCAATCTGCAGAACTCCTGTTAGGAATTCTTGTAGGGCCAGGCGGGTGGTGACAAAGCCCTCAGCTTTTATTTATCTGGGATTGTTTTAATCCGCCCTCATTTTTCAAAGACAGTTTTGCTGGCTATAGAATTCTTGGTTGGCAGTTTTTTCCTTTTAGCACTTTAGTATGTCTTCCCACTGCCTTCCTGCCTCCATGGTTTCTGATGAGAAATCAACACAGTCTTAATGAGGCTCCCTTGTACATGACATATTACTTCTCTCTTGTGACTTTCAGAATTCTCTATCTTTGGCATTCGTCAGTTTGATTGTAACATGGTGCAGTGTGGGTCTATTTGGGTTTAATCTGTCTGAAGTTTGTTGAGCATCTTGGATGTGTATATTCATGTCTTTCATTAAATTTAGGAAGCTTTCAGTCATTATTTCTTTGAATATTCTCCCTGCCCCTTTCTCTCTTTCTTCTCCTTTTGAGACTTCCACAATGCATGTACTGGTACACTGGATGGGTATGCCATAGGTTCCTTAGGCTCAGTTTACTTTTCTTTATTCTTTCTTTTTTTTTGCTCCTCAGACTGGATAATTTCAACTGTCTTATCTTCAAGTGCACTGATTATTTCTTCTGCTACCTCCAATCTGCTGTTGAACTCCTCTAGGGAATTTTTAATTTCTGTTACTATGGTCTTCAGCTCTATTCGGTTCCTTTACATAATTTCCATCTCTCTATTGATATTCTCTGTGTTCATCTATTGTTTTCCTAATTTCCTTTTGTTCCTTGTCTATATTTTCCTTCCACTCTTTGAGCATATTTAGGACCATTAAAAAAAAAAAATCTTTGAACGTCCCAGGTCTGATCCTCATTGATGGTTTCTAATGCTTTAATCATCTCCTTTGCCTGGGTCATCACTTCCTGTTTGTAAGTTTTGTAATTTTTTGTTGAAACCTGGACATTTTGAAATTTTAATGTGTTATCTCTGGAATTTAAACTTTGAGGTGTCTGTTCCTTAAGCTTGTATCCAGCTAGTGTTATGGCAGAGTTTTCCTTGAATTCTAAGAGATAACAAGATAAAATACAGACAGACAAAAAGAAAACACCTTTCCCTATTTTTGAAGACTGACCTGTGAAAGTGCCCTCCTTCAGGGCTTATCCATACAATGAGTTTGGAGGACAGCTCAGGCCAAAGTGTAGCACTTTCCTGGTCCTTTCTACCCATGCATCTTGTCTTCTGCATGCACATTTGGCACGACGAATCCCTTGTTTACACAGATACGAATGTCTCCTCTTCCCTAGGAAACACTTTCCTCACAGTTCCGGGCATTTCATTGTATGTCCTATAACCAACCTCCTTTGTCCCAGACAGACTCTTGACTGCTCTCCCACAGCATTCTGTAGGAACGTACACAGGGCAAGTTGTGGAAGAACAAGTTCCTGAGGCCACCATTAGATAGACTGGGCCAAACATACATGCTCCCAGTATGTGCATGAGGGTTACTCTTCTCCCTCTGGAACTGGGACCAGGAAACCATACTGGGAGTGTGGACTGGCTCCGTACTGGACTGGTGAAAGGTGGGGGAGGGGCTGTCCATGGTGCTTCAAGATTCTACTGCTTTTAAGTAGCTTTTTTCTTGATTCATTGCTTGCCCTGATATTGCAGTTCTTAAACTATTTTCCGGAGCTTTGAGAAAGATACGACTGCCAATTCTTGTTGGCTGTTCAAAGTTCATGTGGGGAAATGCAGCACTGAAGTTTCTCACTCCTCCATCTTGATTGGGGCAGGGAATTTTTTTACATATTCCATGTTTGTGATCACCTAATATGTTTTGGATATTTTTTCTATATTAGGGAATCTCCCAGTCATGAGTCTTACCCCCACCATTCTAGAAGTCAGAAGTCAACTTCCAAGTATCCTTTAAGCTAGTATGCCAGCCTGTGGACCTAGGGCCAGCTAATTAAATTCACCAGTGTAGGACTTTGTTGTCCAATTTATTTATTTTTAATTGTGGTAAAATAGGAAGAACATAAAAACATTTTAAGTGGACAATTCTTTGACATTAAGTACATTGATATATTGTGTAACTTTCATCAGTATCTATTCCCAGACTATTTTCATCATTCCAAAAACAAAACTCATACTCATTTAGCAATAACTCTCCACTCCCCATCCCCCCACCCCTGGTAACCACTATTCTGCTTTCTGTCTCTATGAATTTGCTTATTCAAAGTGTTTCATGTAAATCTGCTGTCTAACTACTTGTTAAAGAGCATTTGGAAAGTTATCACTTCTACATATATATGTTATATGCTACAGTAGAAAATATGATTTAAAAAAAAGCAAAGTGTTTCATGTAGGAGAAATCATACAATATCTGTCCTTCTGTGTCTGGCTTATTTCACCCAGCATGATGTCTTCAAGGTTCATCCACGTAATGGCATATACCAACACTTCACTTCTTTTTACAGCTGAATAATATTCTTCCACTGTATAGATATATCACAGTTCTTTATACATTCATCTATTGATGGACACTTCAGTTGCTTCCACCTTTTGGCTGTTGTAAATAATACCACAATGAATACTGGTGTACAAATATCTGTCCAAGCTCCTGCTTTCAATTCTTTTGAGTATGTACCTGGGAGTGGAATTGTCGGATCATATGTTGACTCTCTGAGGAACTATCAAATTGTTTTCCACAACATCTGCCCCATTTTACATTCCTACCAACAATGTACAAGGCTTCCTATTTCTCTGCATTCTTCCCAGTACTTGTTACTTTCAATTTTGTAAATAATTGCCATCCTAGTGGGTGCGAAGTCACATCTTACTGTAATTTTAATTTGCATTTTCCTAATGGCTAATGATGTTGCAATATTTTCATATACTTACTGGTCATTTGAATATCTTTTTTGGAGACATGTGTATGCAAATCCTTGGCCCATTTTTACATTGGATTGCTTGTCTTTTTGTTGTTGAGTTGTAGGAGTGTTTTTACATATTCTGGATATATGGCTTAAAAATATTTTCCCCCATTCTGTAGGTTGTCTTTTCACTTTCTTGATAATTTCCTTTGATTCTTTTTATTCTGTCAAAGTCCATTTTATCTATTTTTTTTCTCATGTTGCTTGCACTTTTGGTATAAAATCTAAAAATCCATTGCCTGCTAGAAGGCCCTGAAGATATGTCCCTATACTTTTACAATTTTAAAGTATTAGCTTTTTAGGTTGATGATCCATTTTGTATTAAGGTGAGAGGTAGGGGTTCACATTCATTCTTTTGCATGTGGATTTCCAGTTGTCCCAGCATCATTTGTTGAAGAGACTATTCTCTCTCCATTGAATGGATTTGGCATCTATGTCAAAAATCAACTGTGCACAGGTATGTGGGTTTATCTCTGGACTCTCAATTCTATTCCATTTCTCTATCCTGATGCCAGTACCGTAATATTTTAATTACTGTAGCTTTGTAATAAGTTTTGAAATCAAGAAATACGAGTCCTCTTTGTTCTTTTTCAAAATTGTTTTGGGATTCATGATACCTTAAATTTCCATGTGAATTTGAGAAATAGCTTTTCCACTTCTGCAGAGAAGTTTGCTCGAATTTGGATAAAGTTTGCAATGAACTTGTAAATGCTTTAAGTGGTATTGACATCTTAAAAATATTAAGCCTTCCAATTCATGAACATGGAATGCCTTTCCATTTGTTTAGATCTTCTTTAATTTCTTTACCAAATTTTATCATTTTCAGTGTACAAGTCTTTCACCTCCTTGGTTAAATTTATTCCTGGGTATTTTATTCTTTTAGATCCTGTTGCAACTGGAATTTTTGGTTTGATTTCCTTTTCACATTGTTCATTACTGGAGTATGGAAACCCAACTGTCTTCTACACATTTATTTTGTATCCTGCAACTTTGCTGAATTCAATTATTAGTCTAGTAGATTTCTTGTGGATTCTTTGGGATTTTGTATATGTAAGATCATGTTATCTGTGAATAGGGATTATTTCTCTTCCTTTCCAATTTGAATGCTTTTTATTTTTTTCTCTTGCCTAGCTGCTCTATGTAGAACTTCCAGTACAGTGTTGAATAACAGAGGTGACAAAACAAGAAGTGGGCATCCATGTTTTGTTCCGGATCTTAGGAGGAAAGCTTTCAGTTTTTTACCATTGTATATTTGCTATAGTTTTTTCATAAATGCCCTTTATCATGTTGAGAAAATTCCCTTCTATTCCTAGTTTTCAAGTGCTTTTATCATGAAAAGATGTTAGAATTTGTCAAATCCATTTCTGCATCAATTGAGATGACTCTGTGTTTTTTTTCTCCTTCATTCATTTGATGTGGCATATTACATGGATTGATTTTCTTATGATATCCACCCTTATATTCCAAGTGGCTTAAATCCCACTTGGTCATAGTGTATAATCCTTTTAATATATTGTTGGAATTGGTTTGCTAGAATCTGGTTGAGGAATTTTTGTTTGTATATTCATTAGGGTTATTGGTTTATAATTTTCATTTCTTGTGCTGTCTTTATCAAGGTAATGCAGTCTCACAGAATAAGTTAGGAAATAATCCATCCACTTCTATTTTTTGTTAGAGTTTGAGAAGGACTGGTCTTAAATGTTCTTTAAAAGTTTGATAGTATTAACACTGAAACCATCTAGTCCTCAACTTTTCTTTGTTGGGAGGATTTTAATTACTGAGTCAATGTCTTTACTTGCGATAGGTCTGTTGAGGTTTTCTATTTCTTCTTATGCCAGATCCAGAAGAATTTGTATGTTTTAAGAAATTTGTACATTTCATCCAGGTTTTCTAATTTGTTGGCAGGTAACTGTTCATGGTACCCTCTTATAATCCTTTATATTTCTGTAAGGTTGGTAGTAATGTCCTTACTTTCATTCCTGATTTTAGTTATTTGTGTCCTCCCTCTCTTTGTCAGTCTAGCTAAAGGTTTGTCGATTTTATTGATCTTCTCAAAAAAAAAAAAAACAAAAAAAAAAACAAATTTGGTTTTGTCTATTGTTTTTCTATTCTCTCTTTCATTTATCTCTGCTCTAATCTTTAATATTCCTTCCTTCTATAACTAGGTTTAGGTTTAGTTAGCTCTTCTTGTTCTAGTTTCTTTAGGTGTGAAGTTAGGTCACTGGTTTGTGATCTTTCTCTTTTTTTTTTTAATGTAAGCATTTAGAGCTACAGATTTCCATCTGAGCACAGCCTTTGCTGCATCCTGTAAGTTTTGACATGTTGTGTTTTAGTTTTCATTTGCCTCAAAATATTTCCCACATTCTCTTCTGATTTTTTCTGTGACCCACTGATTGTTTAATAGTGTGTTATTTAATTACCAAATATTTGTAATTTTCCAGTTTTCCTTCTGTTATTGATTTCTAGCTTCATTCAATTCTGATCTGAGAAAATGATTTCAATAGTTTTAAATTTACTAAGATTTGTTTTGTGGCCTACATGAGCTATCATGGCAAATGTTCCATGTGCACTTGAGAAGATTGTGTATCCTTCTTTTGTTGGGTGGAGTATTCTATATATGTCCATTAGGTCTAACTGGTAAATAGTGTCATTCAAGTCCTCTATTTTCTTAGTGATCTTTGATTTCTTTGTTCTTTCAGTTACTGAAAGTGGCATATTGAAGTCTCCAACTAAAAATATTGTAGAATTACCTATTTCTCCCTTCAATTCTGTGAATTGTTACTTCATATATTTTCGGGCTTTGTTGTAAGTGCATATATGTCTATAATAATTGTATCTTTTTGCTTGATTGAACCAAATATCCTTCTTTGTCTCTTGTAACTTTTTTTACTTAAAGCCTATTTTATCTGATCTCTTTTAATTACTGTTTGCATGGAGTATTGTTTTCCACCCTTTTACCTGCAACTTCTTTGTGTCTTTGTACCTAAAGTGAGTCTCTTATAGACAGCATATAGATGGAGCATGACTTTTTCATCCAGTCTGTCAATCTCTGCCTTTTAATACAGGAGTTTAATCCACTGACCTTTAAGGTAATATCTGAGAAGGAAGGATTTACTTTTTCTGTTCATATATATATATACTGTATATATTGTATGTTTGTTGTTCCTCAGCTACTCCATTACTGTCTTTTTGGTATTTAGTTGCTTTTTTGTGGTGTACCCCATTTTTATTCCCTTCTTCTTCCCTTTTCTTTATATTTATTAGTTATTTTCTTAGTGGTAACCTTTGTAATTTACAATTAACACTTTAATAAAATCTAGTTCAACTAGTACAACCTAGTTTCAGTAGTATACAAAGTCTCTACTCATGTATGTATCTCCTTCCTTCCCCCTTTATATTGTTATTGTCTCAGATTACATGTTTATACAGTGTATCACCATTTAAAATGTTATGTTACACGTTTGACTGTTAAGTCACAGAATAGAGGAAAACATAGTTACAAAGTACAATAATATAGGATTTTATATTTACCTTTGTAGCTACCTTTACCAATGTTCTTTATTTCCTCTTGTAACTTCAAATTACTGTCTAGGCTTGTTTTACTTCAGCCCAAAGGATTCTGTTTAGCATTTCTTGTAGGGTAGGCCTTCTGATAATAAACTCTTACAGCTTTCATTTTTCTGTAAATGTTTTAATTTCTCCTTCATTTTTGAAAGGTATTTTTTCCAGATACAGAGTTTTGGGTTTTCAGGTTTTTTCTTTAAAGACTTTAAGTATGCCATCCCACTGACCTCAGGCCTCCATGGTTTCTGATCAGAAAAATGCCATTAATCTTATGGGGAAATCCTTTGTATGTGACAAGTCACTTCTCTCTTACTGCTTTCAAAGTCTTCTCTTTGCCTCTGGATTTTGACAATTGCCCTCTAATGTGTCTTGGTATAGATCTCTTGGAGTCTATCCTTCTAGGAGATTGTTGAGCCTCTTGGGTGTGTATATTCATGTCTTTCATCAGATTTGTAAAGTTTTTAGCCATTATTTCTTCAATTACTTTTACTGTCCCTCTCCATCTTCCTTGCCTTTGATGGAGTCCTTGACTCCAACAATGGATATGTTGGTACACTTGATGGTGTCCCACAGGCCCTCAGGCTCTGTTCATGTGTTTTCACAATTTTTTTGTTTCTGGTCCTCACATTGTTTAATTTCAATTGTCTTGTCTTCATTTTGGCTGATCCTTTCTTCCATCTGTTCAAATATGCTGTTGAATCCATCTATTAAGTTTTTCATTTCAACTTCCGTACTTTGCATCTCCAAAATTTCTTTTTGGTTCCGTTTAGAATTTCTATCTCTTTATTTTGTTTGGACAAAATTTCCCTAATTTCCTTAGCTCATTGAACATATTTAAGACAGCTGACTTAATGTCTTTGGCTAATAGTTCCAATGTATGAGCTTTTTGGGGATGATTTTTGGCATATTCTTTTTTGTCCTATTAATGGACCATACTTCTCTGTTTCTCTGAGTGTTTTGTAATTTTTTTGTTGAGCACTGGACATTCTGAGCAGTATGTTGTTATAACTGCGGAAATCTAGTTCATCCACTCCTCTGGGACACCTAGGGTTTTTTTGTTTGTTTGTTTGTTTTTATGTTGTTAGAGCTGGAGCCATCAGTTTTCCAAATTATTTTTTGCTCCCAAATGGGAAATGGAAAGAGAAAAGAGGAGAGGAAAAGTACTACCTTTCTGGGACTTCTATGCTGCTTTTGCCTCAGGGCATGTGGAACAGTGGCAGCCCTCAGACCTGGCCTCCCAGGGTAGTGAAGTAGCACTCAGACCACACACCCCCTCCCTGGATTTTGGAGGCTGCATCAGGAGCCTGGACTTCAGTTTCAACTGTCTGCCACGTGGCTAGGGGATAGGGGATCATAGCAGCTTCAGGGAGGGTGAAATTTACCTATGTTTCTTGCAATATATCACCTCTTTCTCCAGTTCTTCTTTAGATGCTACACAGTGTGCCACTAGCCTCCAAAGTTTCACAATAGTTGATTCCTGTTCAATAGTTTCACAATAGTTGATTCCTGTTCAATAGTTGTTTTGCTGGGAGGACTGATTCCTGGAGCCTCCTACTCTGCATCTTCCCACCATCCTCTCTTGTCAACTGTTCTTTAATTAGGATGTATTCATTATATAATTATATAATTATATATAATGTATATAATTATATATAAAATTTTTGTTAGTAAGTTTTATTGCTAGTGATATGATATCTGATAGTGTAAGTGTTTGGTTTAGGGTGCTGTCAGGCACTACACAATTGCTTCCCTAACTATTTTGATTGACAAAGATCATGTAGCTCAGGCTCTAATGGGATACAAATTTTTTATTGTGGTAAGATATATATAACAAAAAATTTGCCATTTTAATCATTTTTAAGTTTACAATTTAGTGGCATCATTTACTTTTACAACGTTGCTACCAACACCACCTTCCAATACTAAAACATTTCCATCACCAAAATAGAAACCCTGTACCCTTTAAGCAATAACTCCCCATTACCCCACCCCCCAGCCCTTGGTAATCTCTAATCTACTTTCTGTCTCTATAAATTTGCTTATTTTAGCTATTTACTGTAAGGGAAATCAAACAATATTTGTTCTTTTGGGCTCAGCTTATTTCATTTAGCATAATATTTTTAAGGTACATATTATAGTATGCATCAGTGCTTCATTTCTTTTTATGGCTGAATAATATTCCATTATATGGATAAACCACATTTGGTTCATCCATTCATCGGTCCATGGACACGTGGATTGTTTCCACCTTTTTGGCTATTGTGAATAATGCTGCTATGAACACTGGTGTACAATTATCTGAGTCCCTGTCTTGCTTTTATTTTAATGTTTTTGAATAATTAATGTCTAGTTTATATTTTTATGAAATAAAGTATAAAATAAAAAGCAAAGTAATTTGTTGAGGTTTTTGTTCAACTTGAATATTACGCTTATACCAAAACTGAATATGACCCACGTAACTCGAATTGATAGGGATTATGCTTTTTTTCATGTTTTTAAATTTTTGTTACCTCTGATGAAAAAAGTCTATTACTTTTCATAATAACAAAAACTAAAATAAAGCATTTTGCATAACCTCTATCATCTCATTTGATCCTCTGGACCAGCTAAGGAAAGATTCTTCCCTCTATTTTACAGATGAGGAAACTGAGGCTCAGAAAAATCGAAGTGACTCGCCTAGAGTAACCTAACAAGAGGAGGAGCTGGGATTTGAACCATGTGGGCTCTAAGCGTCACTGGAGGTGTCCAAGAGAGGACCACGGAATGTCCTGGAGGGGGAGTCGGACCTGACCCTGCATTCTCCCTTCTCAGACCTGGAAGGCAGGGCTGCTTCTCCCCGCGACTCACTCGGTGGACTCCTGAGAGCTGGGCCACGTCTGTCCTCTCGCACCCAAACCACAAGGCGTGTTCCTCCGTCTCACTGGGAGCGCCCACGCCAGACCTTGGGGCTCCTGCTTCTTCATCTTCGTCGTTTCCAGGCAACCCCTCCCCGCCACGGGGATACGTCACTGACCGGGTGTCAGGCCCTGATTCAGACGCTCCAAATCGTGCAACCAACGAGAAAGGTGGGTATCTAGGCCCCATTTTAGAGATGAGGAAACTGAGGCCGGGAGGAGGAAGTGGCTTGCGCAAGAGCGCGGGCTTCGGGTTCCCGCTCCCCACCCCGCGGGGGCGGGGCTGCGGCTCTGCGCGGGCGTCGCCGGCCTCACTCTCTGTCCCCGCGAGCCGCGCCGCACCATGGAGCCCGTGCCGCTGCAGGACTTTGTGCGCGCCCTGGACCCAGCCTCCCTCCCGCGCGTGCTGCGGGTCTTCTCGGGGGTCTACTTCCAGGGTGAGTGGGGGCCAGAGGCGCTGCGAGGGCGTTCGAAGCCCGGGAAACTGCTCCCGGGTTCGAATCCTGACGCCGCCCCTGCCCGAGCTGTGTGTTCTGGGGGAACACACTCAACCTCTCTGGGCCTCAGCTTCTTCTTCCGTGCAATGGGGAATGGGGTCGCTGACCGATCCCGCAGGGTGGTGATGCTAAGTCAATGACCTCAGGCACGGAAGGTGGGTGGAACCGATCCAAGCCGGGCTGGAATCACCGAGCCCATTTATTGAGCTCCTAGTTGCCCGGGGCGCAGCATTAGGGCGCCAATGATGCGCAGATGTTGCTTGATTCTTAAGTGACCGGTCAGACAGCTTGTCTTCAATTCTTCGTTTCAATTCTTGTGCCCCCGTGTCCTTTTACTCCTCCCCATTGACGCCCCTCTTCCTAGGGTCCCTTCAGTCCCTCGGTCCTTCCTCTGGCTTTTGCCTCCGCTTAGCGACGGGCAGCACTTCACCTAAACAACCCCTTCATTCTCAACTTTAAATGGCTCTTCCTCAGGGAGGTTTCCCCTGAGGCGGCTCTCTGCTTCTTGCAGGGCTCGCACATCTGTCCCTTGGCCACAGTCCGCTCAGCAAGGGTTCAATCCCGAGTAATTGCCTGAAAGAGCAAGAGGTGAGGGATTGGCGAGCAGTGGAAGGGAAGGGACGGCTGCTCGGCGGCTGGGAGGCTGGGGCTGCCCTGGGGGAGTTGTGGGCTTCTGAGTGGGGGAGGCAGGAGGAAAAGGGGAACAGAGAGGTGCCATGTGGGGGCACAGGCGCCTTCTTTAGACAGCAAACTAATGCATGGCTGCCCTGCTCCCTCCTGTCCCCCGGTTGGAGGAATTTGCTGCGTCAACAGCATCTTCCATTAATGTGTTCTGAGGCCCCAAGTGGGGTTCCAGACCAAGGCTGAGACGCAGGAAGGACCGCACAGGGGGCAGAAGGGGCCATCACCACACAGTGGGTTGCACTAGGTACACTTGGGTCTCTGACAGATCTGGGCCCAAATCCTGGCTCTACCCTCTGGGGGCTCCGTGCAGGCACCTGTCATCTAAATTTTGCTCTTCCCCCAGCGGGAGAATCAAGCCCCTGGTCCCCCCCGACGTCTGCTGTGCACCGTGTTTCACCACGCCTGAGTTTCCTCATTCCGCCCGACCTGGGTTCACAGGGTGGTGGAAGGTGGCGGAAGTTAGGGAGATGAGAGAGGAAGGACTGAATGGGGTGCAGGTGCATAGATGGGGGTGGGAGTGGCAGAAGACACTTGGCGACACCCACACGGGCAGGCGGCTGGCCGGACGCTCAGAGGCGGCACAGCAGCGGGGGTAAGAGCACCAGCTTTGGAGGCAAACCAACCAATTCTGCATCCTATTAGTTGATGATCTTGGGCAACCCCCTCAGTTTCTGTATTTAGGAAATGGGAACTGTCTATCCAAGAGCAGTCGTGGAGCTTAAATGCAGCCTTTAGCCTTTGCCAAGTAGATTGTAAGTGCACAGCCCCTCAGCTTCTGTTCTCACCAACCTGGACGGTCTACCCATGAAATTGTAGACAGAGCTGGGTGTTTTATGAGCTTGTGAGTGTTTTCCTGGGGAGAGGGAGTGGGGTTTTCATCAGTTTCTCCCAGCAGAAGTTAAGGGTCCTGCTGGGGCTGCCCTGGGGCTGGGGCTGGGGTCAGGTGGCCTCTGAGGCTCTGCCCACTGCAGTTTCCTACCCACATCAGCTGAATGGAGATCTGGAGCACTGTGTATGTGTGTGTTTGTGATCTTTGTTCCAGGCACTGCTTTAAGCTCCTTTTAAACCAGGGAAGTGGGGCTGCTCTGCTTGAAACTGAGGGCCCAGAACTCTGCCCACTCAGCCTCACCCTATCAGCGACCCTCAGTCCTGTTCGTGCTTCCTTTAAAAACAACTCTTCTGAAGAAGATGAGCACCAGGATGGGTGATGGGAGAGCCGAGTTCCAACCCTGGTTGTATATGACCTTGGGGGAGCCACTGACCTTCTCTGAGCCTGGCTTTGTAGCTGTACCATAAGGCAGTTGGGAGTCAGTGGGTGCTTACTCATGCATGGGTCTAATACACATTTAGAGGTTGTGCTGGCTGCAGAGATGCTGAGATGAATCAGCCCCATCCTGTAAACTAAGTTTAGCAGGGCCGGAGATGTGAAACAGGGCAGAGAAGCACCCACAGAGGGGTATGCACAATGCTAAGAGAAGGCAGATGCGATTTCTGCTGCCTGGGGACTGCTGAGCCAGTGGACATGAGGCAGGGAAGGGCATTCCAGGCAGAGGGAACAGCGTTTGCAAAGGTGTGGCAGAGCAAAGCTTGTTGGGAAACAGGGTAAATAGGGAAACTGAGTCCATGTCTCCCCAGGTTCCATCTACGAGATCTCTGGGAATGAGTGCTGCCTCTCTACAGGGGACCTGATCAAGGTCACCCAGGTTCGCCTCCAGAAGGTGGTCTGTGAGAACCCAGGGACGGGCCAGACCATGGAGCTCGCCCCCAACTTCCAGGGTAAGGCAGACCCCTCTGTCTCTGGCCGCGCCAGCACCTTCCAGGAACATCTGCAGACACACTCGCAGGCTCGCCAATCCCCCAATCCTGGGTTGCACTCCCACCCCTCTGGGTTTGCGCAGTGGCTCTCTCACCCACCACCACTCTGCCTCGAGACCCGCAAATATCCTCGGAGTGGTCCGATAATGCCCTAAGCCTGGCATGGCTGCCCTCATCTCCATGTTGGTCTCTCTGGTGACATCTGCCTCTAGGCTGGGACTTTCTTTGAGTTCTTTGTGTTTGTCTTTGTCCAGGTACCTGTCTCTGGGTTCACTCAGTCACTCACCAAACATTGACTGATACCCACTGCATGCTGGGGCTGGGGGGACAGGATGGGCGAGGTGCAGCAGGGGCTTCCAGGACAGCACGGAGATGGACACATGACCAGGCAGCGAGAGGTGGGCTGCTCCTGAGTAGCAGAAGCATTAGGGAGAGCTCCGTGCAGCCACAGTGGAGGGGCAGTGGGGGACCCTGCCTCAGGGGTCTGCAAAGGCCTCCCACGGAGGTGATGTCTGAGCTGCGTTTTTTTTTTTTTTTTTTTTTTTTAGAAAAGGTTTGTTTTTATTTTGAGCAAAGCTAGAGCAAGACGATTGCTTTTTTTTTTAATCATCATTTTATTGAGATATATTCACATACCATGCAGTCATACAAAACAAATTGTACTTTCGATTGTTTACAGTACCATTACATAGTTGTACATTCATCACCTAAATCAATCCCTGACACCTTCATTAGCACACACACAAAAATAACAAGAATAATAATTAGAGTGAAAAAGAGCAATTGAAGTAAAAAAGAACACTGGGTACTTTTGTCTGTTTGTTTCCTTCCCCTACTTTTCTACACATCCATCCATAAACTAGACAAAGTGGAGTGTGGTCCTTATGGCATTCCCAATCCCACTGTCACCCCTCATAAGCTACATTTTTATACAACTGTCTTCGAGATTCATGGGTTCTGGGTTGTAGTTTGATAGTTTCAGGTATCCACCACCAGCTACCCCAATTCTTTAGAACCTAAAAAGGGTTGTCTAAAGTGTGCGTAAGAGTGCCCACCAGAGTGATCTCTCGGCTCATTTAGGAATCTCTCTGCCACTGAAGCTTATTTCATTTCCTTTCACATCCCCCTTTTGGTCAAGAAGATGTTCTCCGTCCCACGATACCGGGTCTACATTCCTCCCTGGGAGTCATATTCCACGTTGCCAGGGAGATTCACTCCCCTGGGTGTCTGATCCCATGTAGGGGGGAGGGCAGTGATTTCACCTTTCAAGTTGGCTTAGCCAGAGAGAGAGGGCCACATCTGAGCAACAAAGAGGCAATCAGGAGGAGACTCTTAGGCACAAATATAGGGAGGCCTAGCCTCTCCTTTGCAGCAACCGTCTTCCCAAGGGTAAAACTTATGGTAGAGGGCTCAACCCATCAAACCACCAGTCCCCTATGTCTGTGGTCATGTTAGCAACCATGGAGGTGGGGTAGGCAAATACCCCTGCATTCTCCACAGGCTCCTCAAGGGGGCACTACATCTTTTTTTTTTTTCCTTGTTTTTTTTTTTTTTTTTAACTTTCCCTTCCTTTTTAAATCAACTGTATGAAAAAAAAAGTTAAAAAGAAAACAAACATACAATAAAAGAACATTTCAAAGAGACCATAACAAGGGGGTAAGAAAAAGACAACTAACCTAAGATAACTGCTTAACTTCCAACATGTTCCTACTTTACCCCAAGAAAGTTACCTAATATAGCAACATTTCTGTGAACTTGTTCCTACTATATCCCTCAGAAATTAACAGACCATAGTCATTTCTGGGCATCCCCAGAACGTTAGCTTATCTGTTCTTCTTGGATTATTGTTCCCCCTTCCTTAATTGCTCTCTATTGCTAGTTCCCCTACATTCTACATTATAAACCATTTGTTTTACATTTTTCAAAGTTCACATTAGTGGTAGCATATAATATTTCTCTTTTTGTGCCTGGCTTATTTCGCTCAGCATTATGTCTTCAAGGTTCATCCATGTTGTCATATGTTTCACCAGATCGTTCCTTCTTACTGCCGCGTAGTATTCCATCGTGTGTATATACCACATTTTATTTATCCACTCATCTGTTGAAGGACATTTGGGTTGTTTCCATCTCTTGGCAATTGCGAATAATGCTGCTATGAACATTGGCGTGCAGATATCTGTTCGTGTCACTGCTTTCCGATCTTCCGGGTATATACCGAGAAGTGCAATCGCTGGATCGAATGGTAGTTCTATATCTAGTTTTCTAAGGAACTGCCAGACTGACTTCCAGAGTGGCTGAACCATTATACAGTCCCACCAACAATGAATAAGAGTTCCAATTTCTCCACATCCCCTCCAGCATTTGTAGTTTCCTGATTGTTTAATGGCAGCCATTCTAACCGGTGTTAGATGGTATCTCATTGTGGTCTTAATTTGCATCTCTCTAATAGCTAGTGAAGCTGAACATTTTTTCATGTGTTTCTTGGCCATTTGTATTTCCTCTTCAGAGAACTGTCTTTTCATATCTTTTGCCCATTTTATAATTGGGCTGTCTGTACTATTGTCATTGAGTTGTAGGATTTCTTTGTATATGCAAGATATCAGTCTTTTGTCAGATACATGGTTTCCAAAAATTTTTTCCCATTGAGTTGGCTGCCTCTTTACCTTTTTGAGAAATTCCTTTGAGGTGCAGAAACTTCTAAGCTTGAGGAGTCCCCATTTATCTATTTTCTCTTTTGTTGCTTGTGCTTTGGGTGTAAAGTCTAGGAAGTGGCCGCCTAATACAAGGTCTTGAAGATGTTTTCCTACATTATCTTCTAGGAGTTTTATGGTACTTTCTTTTATATTGAGATCTTTGGTCCATTTTGAGTTAATTTTTGTGTAGGGGGTGAGGTAGGGGTCCTCTTTCATTCTTTTGGATATGGATATCCAACTCTCCCAGCCCCATTTGTTGAAAAGACCATTATGGCTCAGTTCAGTGACTTTGGGGGCCTTATCAAAGATCAGTCGGCCATAGATCTGAGGGTCTATCTCTGAATTCTCAATTCGATTCCATTGATCTATATGTCTATCTTTGTGCCAGTACCATGCTGTTTTGGCAACTGTGGCTTTATAATAAGCTTCAAAGTCAGGGAGTGTAAGTCCTCCCACTTCGTTTTTCTTTTTTAGAGTGTCTTTAGCAATTCGAGGCATCTTCCCTTTCCAAATAAATTTGATAACTAGCTTTTCCAAGTCTGCAAAGTAGGTTGTTGGAATTTTGATTGGGATTGCATTGAATCTGTAGATGAGTTTGGGTAGAATTGACATCTTAATGACATTTAGCCTTCCTATCCATGAACATGGAATATTTTTCCATCTTTTAAGGTCCCCTTCTATTTCTTTTAGTAGAGTTATGTAGTTTTCTTTGTATAGGTCTTTTACATCTTTGGTTAAGTTTATTCCTAGGTACTTGATTTTTTTAGTTGCTATTGAAAATGGTATCTTTTTCTTGAGTGTCTCTTCAGTTTGTTCATTTCTAGCATATAGAAACATTACTGACTTATGTGCATTAATCTTGTATCCCGCTACTTTGCTAAATTTGTTTATTAGCTCTAGTAGGTGTATCGTTGATTTCTCAGGGTTTTCTAGATATAAGATCATATCATCTGCAAACAATGACAGTTTTACTTCTTCTTTTCCAATTTGGATGCCTTTTATTTCTTTGTCTTGCCGGATTGCCCTGGCTAGCACTTCCAGCACAATGTTGAATAACAGTGGTGACAGCGGGCATCCTTGTCTTGTTCCTGATCTTAGAGGGAAGGTTTTCAGTCTCTCACCATTGAGTACTATGCTGGCTGTGGGTTTTTCATATATGCTCTTTATCATGTTGAGGAAGTTTCCTTCAATTCCTACCTTTTGAAGTGTTTTTATCAAAAAGGGATGTTGGATTTTGTCAAATGCTTTTTCAGCATCTATGGAGATGATCAATTGATTTTTCCCTTTCGAGTTTTTAATGTGTTGTAATACATTGATTGTTTTTCTTATGTTGAACCATCCTTGCATGCCTGGAATGAACCCCACTTGGTCATGGTGTATGATTTTTTTAATGTGTCTTTGGATTCGATTTGCAAGTATTTTGTTGAGGATTTTTGCATCTATATTCATTAGGAAGATTGGCCGGTAGTTTTCCTTTTTTGTAGCATCTTTGCCTGGTTTTGGTATTAGATTGATGTTAGCTTCATAAAATGAGTTAGGTAGTGTTCCATTTTTTTCAATGTTTTGAAAGAGTTTGAGTAAGATTGGTGTCAGTTCTTTCTGGAAAGTTTGGTAGAATTCCCCTGTGAAGCCATCTGGCCCTGGGCATTTATTTGTGGGAAGATTTTTGATGACTGATTGGATCTCTTTGCTTGTGATGGGTTGGTTGAGGTCTTCTATTTCTTCTCTGGTCAGTCTAGGTTGTTCATATGTTTCCAGGAAATTGTCCATTTCTTCTACATTATCCAGTTTGTTGCCATACAATTGTTCATAATATCCTCTTATAATTTTTTTAATTTCTTCAGGATCTGCAGTTATGTCACCTTTTTCATTCATTATTTTGTTTATATGGGTCTTCTCTCTTTTTGATTTTGTCAGTCTAGCTAGGGGCTTGTCAATCTTGTTGATCTTCTCAAAGAACCAACTTTTGGTGATATTTATCCTCTCTATTGTTTTTTTGTTCTCTATGTCATTTATTTCTGCTTTAATCCTTGTTATTTCTTTTCTTGTATTTGGTTTAGGATTGGTTTGCTGTTCATTTTCTAGCTTCTTCAGTTGATCCATTAGTTCTTTGATTTTGGCTCTTTCTTCCTTTTTAATATATGCGTTTAGTGCTATAAATTTCCCCCTTAGCACTGCTTTTGCTGCATCCCATAGGTTTTGGTATGTTGTGTTCTCATTTTCATTCGTCTCTATATATTTAGCAATTTCTCTTGCTATTTCTTCTTTAACCCACTGATTGTTTAGGAGTGTGTTGTTTAACCTCCAGGTATTTGTGAATTTTCTAAGTCTCTGATGGTTATTGACTTCTAATTGTATTCCATTGTGGTCAGAGAATGTGCTTTGAATAATTTCAATCTTTTTAAATTTATTGAGGCTTGTTTTATGTCCCAGCATATGATCTATTCTGGAGAAAGTTCCGTGAGCACTAGAGAAGTATGTGTATCCTGGTGATTTGGGATGTAATGTCCTGTAGATGTCTGTTAAATCTAATTCATTTATCAAATTGTTTAGGTTTTCAATTTCCTTATTGGTCTTCTGTCTGGTTGATCTATCTATAGGAGAGAGTGATGTGTTGAAGTCTCCCACAATTATTGTGGAAACATCAATTGCTTCCTTTAGTTTTGCCAGTGTTTCTCTCATGTATTTTGTGGCACCTTGATTGGGTGCATAGACATTTACGATTGTTATTTCTTCTTGCTGAATTGCCCCTTTTATTAGTATGTAGTGGCCTTCTTTGTCTCTCAAAACATCCCTGCATTTGAAGTCTATTTTATCTGAGATTAATATTGCTACACCTGCTTTCTTTTGGCTGTGGCTTGCATGAAATATTTTTTTTCATCCTTTCACTTTCAGTTTCTTTGTGTCCCTGTGTCTAAGATGAGTCTCTTGTATGCAACATATTGATGGTTCATTTTTTTTGATCCATTCTGCGAATCTATATCTTTTAATTGGGGAGTTTAATCCATTTACATTCAACGTTAAAACCGTGAAGGCATTTCTTGAAACGGCCATCTTTTCCTTTGGTTTATGTCTGCCATATTTTTCCCTCTCTCTATTAATATCCTTTATTGTACCCATACCGAATCTCTTTAGTACTGAACCTTTCTCCAAGTCTCTCTGTCCTGTCTTTGTTTCTCTGTCTGTAGGGCTCCCTTTAGTATCTCCAGTAGGGCAGGTCTCTTGTTAGCAAATTCTCTCAGCATTTGTTTGTCTGTGAAAAATTTAAGCTCTCCCTCAAATTTGAAGGAGAGCTTTGCTGGATAAAGTATTCTTGGCTGGAAATTTTTCTCACTCAGAATTTTAAATATATCGTGCCACTGCCTTCTTGCCTCCATGGTGGCTGCTGAGTAGTCACTACTTAGTCTTATGCTGTTTCCTTTGTATGTGGTGAATTGCTTTTCTCTTGCTGCTTTCAGAACTTGCTCCTTCTCTTCTGTGTTTGACAGTGTGATCAGTATATGTCTCGGAGTGGGTTTATTTGGATTTATTCTATTTGGAGTTCGCTGAGCATTTATGATTTGTGTATTTATGTTGTTTAGAAGATTTGGGAAGTTTTCCCCAACAATTTCTTTGAATACTCTTCCTAGACCTTTACCCTTTTCTTCCCCTTCTGGGACACCAATGAGTCTTATATTTGGACGTTTCATATTATCTATCATATCCCTGAGGTCCATTTCGATTTTTTCAATTTTTTTCCCCATTCTTTCTTTTATGCTTTCATTTTCCATTCTGTCATCTTCCAGGTCACTGATTCGTTGTTCAACTTCCTCTAGTCTTGTACTATGAGTGTCCAGAATCTTTTTAATTTGGTCAACAGTTTCTTTAATTTTCATAAGATCATCCATTTTTTTATTTAGTCTTACAATGTCTTCTTTATGCTCTTCTAGAGTCTTCTTGATTTCCTTCATATCCCGTACTATGGTCTCATTGTTCATCTTTAGTTCTTTGAGTAGCTGCTCTAGGTGCTGTGTCTCTTCTGGTCTTTTGATTTGGGTGCTTGGGCTTGGGTTTTCCATATCGTCTGGTTTTTTCATATGCTTTATAATTTTCTATTGTTTTTGGCCTTGTGGCATTTGCTGAACTTGATAGGGTTCTTTTAGGGTTTGTAGACCAATTGAAGTCCTTATCTCTAATTTATCAGATCTACAGCTTCGTGGAGTACACTTTCTCTAACTAACCAGCAGGTGGCGTCCACGAGCCACCTGTTCTCCACAAGCCAGTTCTCCCCTGCTTAGCCTTTTTTTTGGTGAGTGGGGGAGTGAGTCTTGTGGGGCCCAATTGGTGTACCAAGCTTGCGTGTGTAGTTGGTGTTGCCTGCCCTGTGTGTGGGGCATGTTTCTGGGCAGTCGGGGAGGGGGGGTGGCCCTAACAATCAAATCTCCCTGATGATCCTAGAGTTTTAAAGCTGCTGCAATAGTCTAATCCTTCAGTTCAGTCCTGCCACAGTTTGTCTCTGCCACTGACCCACAAGTCCTTGGTATTGGCGTATGGCTCCTGAGACTTGCAAGTGGGCCCCTCTTCCAGGCTGTGCACCCCGGGTCCTCTGTTGAGGGATGACTGTGCTATGTCACAGGTGTGTGCCGTCCCCCCAGGGCAGTTCTGGGCTGCTGGGCTGTGTAGGGAGGCTCCCAGTCTGCTCAAATGATGGCTGAATGGGGCTTTGTTAATTCACACTGCTCCACCTTCCCAGCTCTGGGACAATCAGCTGAGGTTGCAGGGAAGGCTAATGTCCACGCCCAGTTTTGTGGTGTGTGCCTGTTATTTGAAGCACTTCCGTCACACTGGGTTGTCTGGGGCAGCTCTGGGCTATGGGGCTGGCGATGGGCAGGAGTGTTTCCTGTCCACCAGGATGGTGGCTGTGAGCGGACACCCCCCTTTTCTTGTGAAGTTGTGGTGTTTAGTGAATTTTCTCAGCCACTGGATTATTGCCTTTTGTCTCAGAGCTCTCTTAGTTCTGCTCTTGACTTGACGTGCCCAAATTGCAATTCTTTGAAGCTTTCTGTATTGGGCTTCTTAGAGTAATTGTTTTAGAAAAAGAAAAAAGGATTAAAAAAAAAAAAAAAAAAAAAATGGCCCTCCTCAGAGATCTAATGGGTTATTGAAATGCTAAGAGACAAAGCAACCAGGGCCATTAAGGAAAGGTCCACAGGGCAGAGAGATCAGCTTTTCTTCGGGATTTGCATATGTGCCTCAAGGCCTGAGCTCCGCCCTTCCCCTTTCTGTGTTCACCAGAACTCCAAAAATCCTCTGCTTTTATTTTCGAGTTTTTCGTGTTATTTTTTTTTTTCTATGCCTGTCTCCTCTCTGCTGGGCTGGCAGCTCTCAGATTCTCTGGTGTCTGGTCTCAGTCTATCTATGGTTGGAGTTTGAATCAGTAGAATGAGTTTCCGAGAAGGGCTACCACTGCAGTTCTCCCTTCTCCTTCCCGGAGCTGGCAGCCCCTCCTCCCCTGGGACTGAGCCTGGCAGGGAGGGGTGCGGGTCCCCTGGCCGCAAAAACTTACAGATTTCGCTGATCTCAGCAGTTCGACATTTTCATGAGTGTTGTATGAAGTATGCCCAAAGACAGATTGCTCTGTGGTGTCCAGTCCACGCAGTTCCTGGCTTTTTACCTACTTTCCTGGAGGAGTAACTAAAACTTACAGCTCACCAGTCTGCCATCTTGCCCCGCCCTGAGCTGTGTTTTAAGGGCAGAGCGACTGGAGGAAGGATCCTGGGTAGAGCATTTGGTGCTTGAAAAACTTTTAGCAGCTCAGTTATTGCAGGAAGCCCATAGTGTGGTGGATCATAGATCCCAGATCCTGGAGCCAAGATCCTGGATGCAGCTCTAGGCTCTACCAGCCACTGGCTGTGGTCTTGGGCAAGTTCATATGACCTCTCTGTGCCTCAGTTTCCTCTTCTGTGGAATGGGGATAATCGGGCTTGATGTGAGGATTAAAGGAGCTAACATGCATGAAGTGCTTAGAACAGGCCCTGGCCCCCAGCAGGCACACTCTGAGGACTTGCTCTTATCACCAAATTATGATTGCTAGAACCGAAAGTGCAAGGGCATGGATTTAAGGTGAGGGGTAAGCGATGAGGAGGTAAGCAGGAGCCAGATCACCATGGAGCTTGTGCGGTATGCTGACACATTTTGGCCTTTATTTTGAAAGCATTGAAGAGCCAAGGAAAGTTTAAAAATGGAAGTGATATGCTTTATTCTATATTTGAGGTTTTGTTCTTACTTTTTTATTTTGAAATAATTTCCATCTACAGACTTGTTAGAACTCACATATACTCTTCATTCAGATTCATCAATTGTTACATTTTGATGCATTTGCTTTCTTTCCCATCCCTCTCTCTCCACACACACACACACACACACACACACGAATATATATTATTATACGTGCATGACAGGCTGACAGAGTTTGAGGCAGAGGGAGTCAGGAGGTGGGAAACCGTGGGAGTCGTCAGCGTGTCTCTGGCAACAGTGCCTTTGTGTCCGTGCCTGTCTGTCCCGGGAAAAGTTGTCCCCTCCCCTGCCCCTCACTATCCATTCACACACTGTCCCTTGCTACCTCCCAACCCTCAGCCTTGCAGCCAGGATGTCCAGATTCAGATCCACCCTTGGCATCTGTCCTTGGGGGATTTTGGCTGCGTATCTGCCAGGCTGGATGAGAGCCTGGTATGCAGCACTGGCCCCAAAAAAGCCCCCCACCCCCCATGCCCAGTGACTCTCATACCCTCTGTTGTACCCTACAGGCTACTTCAGCCCCCTCACTGGCCTCCAGAGCTACAGAACCCTGGAGGAGCTGGTCTCTTCTGCAACCCAGTGGTCCAATCAGCTACCCATTTGCTTCATGTCAACCCATAGCATCGCCACGGAGGGCAGGGTGGTGCCTGAGGACCAGCCCCTCATACTTGAGGCTGTGGAAATGCACTTGGGGACCCTCTGTGCCCGCTGTCTGCTGGGCACAGGGGCCCAGCAGGTCATTCTGCACCTGCCCCTGTCCCAGAAGGGGCCCTTCTGGAAGCAGGCGGCTGGTGGCCCCCGGACCCTGCTCCAGGCCTTGCAGGACCCAGCCCTGAGGGACCTTCCCCTCACCTGCCCCGCACTGCCCTGGAGCTCCCTGATCCTGAGGCCCCAATATGAGGTCCACGCCATCATGCACAGTGAGTTGCCCAGGGACTTGGGAAGGGGCTTGTGAGGGAGGGAAGGAGGGTCCCTTCCCCCCAGGGATAGTCCAGGGAGTGCCCAGGTGGCTTACCCAGTCTACAGCAGAATACACCCATCCGAATAGAGATTCCCAAATAAGTGGGAAATTAGGTGTAAAAGGAGATAGGGAAATAACAAAAAGGTGAGGTCCCATGTACTTTTTGGAACTGGGCAAAAGGTGGGTTCTGTGCCGGCTAGCAGCTAGTACAGATTCTGTGTCACAAAGTAAAAACTTGAGCAGTTGCTGGGAAGAAACATACTTTTCCTGACTCTGGGGGAGAGTGGGATCGCTCCTGTAAGTCCTTCAAGACAGGCTCCCGTGTCCAAGTGAATCTCCCAGCTGGTGTCGGTGCAGGCTGGGCAGCGAGCCAGGGCAGGGTGGTGAGGCAGAGGGGACACTGTACAGGGCCAGCCTGTCAGAGGCCAAGCCTGAGCCAAGGTGGAATCCCTAGGGCATGGCAAGTTTGAGATTCAGCTCCCTGCCAGTTACCTCGGGAGCAGTTAGGTTTGCTGGCAAACCACAGAGCCAGGTGGGGATTCTTTGCCCTTTTTAAAAAACAAAACAAAAACTCTTAAACCTTTTTAATTATGGAACATTCCAAACATGTTGAAAAGGGGTATCATGAATCCCCCACGACCCTATCATCCAACAGCACAATTATCAACTTATGGCCTGACTTGTTTTACCTGCTGCCCCCCATTATTATCATATAATTTATTTTGTAAATACTCCAATGCGTAGCTCTTTTAAAAAATGGATTTTTAAAAAGAAATCCACAATGCCATCATCACACCAAAAAAAAAAAAAATAGCCACAACTCCTTAATACCACCATATATCCATTTGGTGTTTGAATCTCCTCTGGTCTTATCCTTTTTTTTTATTTATTTAGTTTATTCAGATCAGGATCCACATAAGATTCACACATTGCAATTATGTCTCTTAAATCTCTTTTAAGAGTACTCCTGGCTGATTTATTACAGTGAAAGGCTACAAAGCAACATCAGCAAAGGAGAAAGGTACATGGGGGCACAGTCTGAGGGAAACTGTGTGCAAGCTTCCAAGATCCCTCTCCTAGTGGAGTTACACGCGCAACTCTTCCGGCAACAAGCTGGACAACGTGTGTGAAATGAGCTCCTAAGAGACTCAGTGCCTGGGTTTTTATTGGGGGGCTGGTCACGTAAGCACCCACTGCCTAGCACGTACCCAAATATCAGGCTCCCAGAAAGAAAGCAGGTGTTCAGCATAAACCCCTTTGTACAGTGTAGGCACAGAGAGCCACTCTTATCAGGGAATGGTGGGAACCCTTCCCAAATCAAAGTTCCCAGACACCAGCCAGGTGCCAGCCCAGCAAGCAGGCCTCTCTAAGGGCAGCAGTTTCAGGCCTGCTATGCAACTCTCTTCTGCACACCTGTAAACTGGTACTTACATCCAGAGATTTGATCAGATGCAAGATAGTTTTTCATTGCCGCTGTTTTTGCAATGTGAGCATTACTGATCATCATTGCCAAGATCCATTATTTCATTAGGAGTTGCAAACTAGATATTTTAATACTGTATTTATTAGCTGGAGAAAGTCAATAAAGAGAAACTTTCCTTCATCTACCCTTTGGTTACTGTTAGGTACAGAACAGGAAATACAGGACAAATGCTTGATTCTTTCCTTTTGTTTACCAGTTTTTAAAATAAGTTGGCTCTCTGGCATCCTTCAGAGGTGATTATTTTGTTGCTTTATTTTTAATCATTATGAACTTAGAGATTCAGTGTTTTTATGTGTTTCAGTCCACTGAAAGTATTGTTCGTATTGATGCTCAAATTCTCTCATCTTTGGCCAGTGGGAGCTTTTTCAAGTTGGTCTCTGAATCCTTTTGACATGTCTGCATGGTCTTGGATGGACCATGCTTGCTTTCTAGTATAAGATGTTCCCGGCTCATCTTGAGCACTTAGGAACTGAATATAGCTCTGTCCCAGGGAGCCCTGGACCCTTTTAGTGGGAAATGGTAGTAAGAGACCACAATCTGGGGAGCCAGGTGGTGTTTTGTTTTTTTTTTTTTTCAATAGCAATCTTTATTTCTTACTGGAGAGTGAATTCCACAATGGCTTCCCCCCCATTATTAATATTTTGCTTCATTATAGTACTATTTGTTAACAATTGATGACTCAATATTAGGCTAAAGTTTGTTGTTTACATTAGGGTTCACTCTTTGTTGTACAGTTCTAAGTTTGTTTTTTTAATATTTATTGTGGCAAGATATATGCAACATAAAATTTCCCATTTTAACCTCTTTCGAGTATACAGTTCAGTGGTGTTAATTACATTTAGTGTTGTGCAACTGTCACCACCAACCATTACCAAAACTTTTCCAACCCCAAACAGAAACTCTGTGTCCGTTAAGCATTAACTCCCTATTTGCTACCCCTATTCCTTACCCCTGGTGACCTGTATTCTAATTTCTGACTCTGAATTTGCATATGTCATATCAGTAAGCTCTTATAATATTTGTCCTTTTGTGTCTGGCTTATTTCCTTCACTACAATGTCTTCAAGGTCCATCCATGTTGTACCTACTATGTATCAGAACTTCATTCCTTTTTATAGTTGCATAATATTCCATTGTATGGATATACCACATTTTGGTTATCCATTCATTGGTCAATGGACAGTTGGGTTGCTTCTACTTTTGGCCACGTGTTATTTTAATGATGAGCAGGGCGTGAGAGGCTGCCCTGGATAATGAAATAAGCTCAAATAATCCACAAACTTTTCAAAGAAAAAAACAGAACAGTATAATGAGACCCTACATGCCCATATCCCCCAGTTTTCAATCATTATCAACTCATATAGCACAGAGCAAAAATCCCAATATGACCCAAGGGAAGTTGCCACCCCTCCAAGCCTCAGTGTTCTTATCTGTACAATGGGGAAAATATTCCGTGCCCTGCCTTCCACATGGTGTGGCTCAAGTAACACAGTGAATGGTCAATTTTCATCACAGGCTTACAGAAGCACATCTTGATTTTATTCATCAGCATATTAATTGACACCCAAGAAGAATAAGTTGCCCAAGATCATTGTGTCAGGGTTTTTTTTTTTAATTTGGTTTTATATCTCGTTAAATCCAGAAAGGATCTGGAAAGGCAGCTTATAAAACTACATTCAAAATTAAATTTAAACTCTAAAAAGTAGTTGAACTGATTGGATATTTGACAGTATTAAGGAATTGTCAATTATTATTTAGATATGGTAATGGTGTTGTGGGTTTTTAAAAAATCTTTTTTTTTTTTTTTTTTTGAAACACAAACTGAAATAATCACAGATGACCTAAAGTAATCATTGTGAGATAAATGATTCACAATATTCCATTGGCAGGGACTAGATGGAGGGATGGGTACAGATGAAAGAAGATGGGCCCTGAGTTAAATATTGAAGCTGTGTATTGGGTACATGGGGGTTCACTATACTATTCACTCTACATTTAGAATTGTTTAAAGTTTTATGTAATTTTTTTTTAAAAAAGAGGTTGAAGGAAAAGAATGGGTGAGGAATCTGGTATAATAGGAAAATACTGGTGAGAAAGAAAAGAGGAAAACAGGAAAGGGGTCAGCAAGCCCAGGCCAAAGCTCTTTGCCAGAGTTGGAGGGTCCCCGGCACGGGCAGCATGTGGCGTGCCCTGAGCTGACCTCCCCCTCCACAGTGCGCAGAACCATCGTCAAGATCCCCTCCACCCTGGAGGTCGATGTGGAGGACGTCACTGCCTCCTCCCAACACATCCACTTCATCAAACCACTGCTGCTGAGTGAGGCCCTGGCCCGGGGAGGCCCCTTTCCCCTGCCCACGGAGATCCTGGAAGTTCCAGAGGGGCCCCCTGTCTTCCTCAGCCCGTGGATGGGCTCCTTGCAGAAGGGCCAGAGGCTCTGGATCCATGGCCAGGCCACTCCATCCTGGCGGGTTCTGGCCTCAAGCAAGGGCCGGAAGGTGCCCAGACACTTCATGGTCTCCGGGGCCTACCAGGGCAAGCTGCGGCGGCGGCCAAGGGAGTTCCCCACGGCCTACGACCTCCTGAGTGCTCTCCAGCCAGGCCGGCCACTCCGGGTGGTTACCACCAAGGACTGTGAGGGTGACGAGGAGGAGAACCCCGAGTTCACCTCGCTGGCTGTGGGCGACCGGCTGGAGGTGCTGGGGTCTGGCCAGGCCCATGGAGCCCACGGCAGGGACACAGACATCTTGGTGTGTCGGCGGCTGAATGATGAGGCTGGGCAGGAAGAGGAAGAAGAGGAGGAAGAGTGCGGAGAGGAGACAGAGGACCAGGAACGGGTTCTGCTGCCCCTCTACACTCCCGGCGCCTTTGTGGAGGAGATGAACGATAGCCGGCGCTATAGCCTAGCGGATCTGACTGCCCATTTCTCACTGCCCTGTGAGGTCAAGGTGGTGGCCAAGGACACCAACCATCCTGCTGACCCTCTGGCCTCCTTCCTGGGCTTGCGGCTGGAGGAGAAAATCACGGAGCCCTTCTTGGTGGTCAGCCTGGACTCAGAGCCCCAGATGTGCTTCGAGATCCCTCCCCGATGGCTGGACTTGACTGTCGTGGAGGGGCAGCCAGGCCAGCCGGCTGGGTCTCTCCCTGTAGTCACAGTGGAGGAGCTGACAGATACTTTCTACTATCGCCTTCGGAAGTTACCAGCCTGTGAGAACTGCATGCCTCCACCCAGGCCCCCCAAAAATCGGGGCATCAGTGGGCAAAAGAAACAGAGCAGCAGGGAGGAAGGCATCAAGGTAACAAAATAACAAAGGTGGGCTGGGAGGGGTCACCATGGAGAGAACTGGGATCACTGCCCATCCTGCCATCCCTTCTTTGTCTGGCATCTCGTTTCTCTTATAATTCTATAGAACACTGCAGTGTATAAAGCATCTTTCTCACCCACTGTTCTTTTTTTTTTCACCCATTGTTCTTGATCCTCACAATCCTGAGCTTGGTGTGATTCTCCATATTATATGGTTGAGAAAATGGGGGCTCAGAGACCCCATGACTCACCCAAGGTCACACAGCTAGTAAGGGGCAGAGCCTAAACTTGAGCGTAAGCATTCTTGCCCCAAGTGCATTGTGCTTTTCCTCTCTGCACTACCCCTGCCAGCACTCCCTAGTTCAAGCCTCATCACTTTTCACCTGCACTGTTTCAAAAGCCTCTTCAATCCCACCCCACAGCTGTCAGAGTAGCCTCCCCAAATCTTGGTCATGGTTGGGCCTCAGCCCCACCTTCTGAAACCTTCAGTGGCTTCCTGGTGCCAGGCGGTAATGCAAACCTGTTAACATGGCATCCAGGGGCCTTTATAAGATGAGTCCAGTCCTGCCATCCCAGGCTCATCTTCCACCATCCACTGAAGCTTCCACAGTATGCCAGGATTCCGGCCTCAGCATTTTACCCAGACCATTCCTTTCCTAGGAATGTTCTTCCTCCCTTCAGGCCCATGGGCAAGGCTCAGCTCAAATTTCCTCCTAGGCAGAGAGACAGCCATCCCTTTTCGGCATTCACATTGCATGTTGTACGTAGCTCAAGGGAAGCAGACTTTTTTTAGTCAGTTGCACTCAAATCTCTCTCTGCTAGAGGGAGTTCTCTGGGGCAGGGACCTCAACTTCTCTAAAGCAGGCACTATCAGTGCCAGTGAGCATTTGCTGAACTGAACCAAAGTGAGTCACAGATGAGAGGGAAAAGTCAGGAAGACTAATTTACATCCCAGTTTACTTACTCTGTAGCCAGTACAAGCCAGTGTTCTGAGCATCTGCTTTCCCACCAGTAAACCTGGGACATCACTCACTCACAGTGTGTGTTAGCTGCTCTCTATTGGGTACTTACTCTGGCAGGCACTTTATATAATTTGTCCCACCTAGTTCTTAAAACAGCTCTCTGAGGTAGGCATTAATATTCTCTTTTTACAGTTGAGGAAGCTAAAAAGATGAATACTGAGCAGTCTCAGCCCCAGAGGGGCTCATATCTATTTGGGGATGCTTTTGTCCCCTACCAAAGAACAGGACAAAGAACAGACTGGGTCATCTGAAACGCAGCCCTTTCTAGCACCGGAAAGAATATGGCACCGAGTTGAGGGCCCTCAGTTTCAGCCTTGCCTCCTGTTGGAAGTTACTTTGGGCCCAGCCCCTGCTTGTTGCCCTTGAATCAGTAACTCCTCCTCTCTGGATGTCAGCATTCTCTGCTGCTGAGGAAATCTGCACTTTAAAGCATGGTGTGGTGGAAAGAGCACCAGAATTAGGTCACAGACCTGGTTCTGGGTCCAAACCTTGGCCCAGCTATGGATCCCCTGAAGTTTGACAAGGCACATTCTCTTTATTTCCCTATATGAAACTGGGTATCAAACAGCTACTTAGAGGCCACCTAAGGATTGAATGAGCAGATCTGCATATAGCACCTGGCATGTGGCAAGAGTTCAATACAAACTCTCTTCCCTCTAGGGCCCTTTCAGCTCTGGTGCTGTTCGGAGGCTCTGACTGCTTTCCCGAGGTCTCTATTTTACTTTTACCCCTTCAGCAAGAGATCTAAAGAACAACCCCTATGTGACTAACCCCTATGTGGAGAATGAACATCCTATTTCCACTCAACCCCTTCCTCATCTTCCACCCTTGCCCTTTTTTCTCCCCTGCCAATGTATGTTTCATGTGCTTGTAGCAAAAACACCCGAGGTCCTGAGAAATCCGACCCTGAAAAGGAAGTAGTGAGGGAGGCAGAGGAAGTGACACTAAGTAAATTACATTTCATGGACTCTGCTGCCTATTTCTTGAGACCCTGCTGATTTCTGCTCATTTTATCCCCCCTGAAAGTCTTCTCAAGTCTTAGGACTGATGCAACCCACTCAGCTGCCCAGAATCAAGAAGACCACCTTGCCAGAGTTAACCAAGGACAGCTTTGATGTGTACAGCAAGATTCCTGCTCGTAAGAAGAGCTGCAGCCCCTCAAGGCCTAGAATGCAGGACCCAGGTGAGGCTGTGACAGCCCTTGCTTCTCCCCTCCCCACCTCCATGCCCCCACTCCTTCCTTATCTTTGATGGTGTTGGCCACAACCTCAGCCAGAGGCAGACCCTTCTGTGGTCCCCATTTGGATAAGCCTGTAAGGGTGTCCCAGGCCAAAGGGTCCCAACTGCTCTTTCCTTGTCAGAGCAAGGAAGATGAGTTCAGTCCCCAATGCACTACCCTCCCCGTGGCACGCAGGCCTTTTTGGGGGTGAAGGGCTCAGGATGGAGCAGTGGTTCCACTGACTTGACCTCTTTTGCAGATGATGATGGTGATGAACATGATTACGAAGAAATACTTGAAAAGTTTCCAAAAACCATCTAGGTGCCGAAGGGACCATGCTTCCTAACAGCTGCTTCTCAGGGAATCCCAGAGATATGAGCCAACTGTTATAAGCCTTTAAAAGCTCTTGGCCAAGGCCTCATGGAAATCAGACTGTGGACAAGGAATGGCTGTGTGGAAGACACTTTGAAAGGGATGGACACTGCACCAGCTTCCCTCAGGTTCTAGGCTCCTGCCACTGAAGCTGGCTTCTTTGAGCTCACTATCTAGCACATGACTCCTCCCTCAACCTTGAAGCTTTGGTATCCAGAGGTTCCAGTGGGTTCTACTCAATCCTGAGTCCCTACCAGTTGTTGCACTGGTCAGTGCAGAGGAATGAGGCAGCCCACCTTGGTGATGGCAGCATAGTGCCCACCACCTCTCAGGACAGGCCAGTGGATCCCACTCACACTGTCATGAGAGCCTTTTACTATGTTTGCCTCCCTCCTCCCACCCACCCTCAATCCCAAGCTTAAAGCCCCGAGAGACCAGGACTATGCCTTCTTCATCTCTGAATTCCAAGCACCTAGCACATGATAGGTACTTAGTAAATCAGTGTTGTATGAATGAATGTGGGAACTTGGCTTCAAGAACAGAATCTTAGGACCTTGGTCTTCAAAACTGGTGGTAAGGCTAGGGGGAGCCAACTGATAAAGAAGAACCTTATGGGGATCTGAGGTTGCAGAAAGCTGGTAGGTTTGATCAGGTGGTCCTAAGTTATTGCCAAAAATGTAGGCGACTATCCAAGATTTCTTTCTAAAACTGACTATCCAAGATTTCTTTCTAAAACTGAGTTTCTGAACAAATGATAACATATAATTTATTAAGTTCTGCCCATGTGTCAGATCCTTTACAAACCCTAACTCCTCAACTCTGAGGTAGACAATGGCTTGATTGTAAAGATTAGAAAATAGGTTCAGAATCTTCAGGGAGAAAGCACTTAATGAGGCATTGATTTGGACTTTTTCCTAACCTCAAAACCAGGAGTGAATAAATCCCCATTGTTTAAGCCAAACCACTGCAGCCAAAGAAACTAAAACACTATACAACTCCTGCCAAGATGCAAGGAATTCAGTATCACTGAGCAGCCAAATAAAGCTTTATATCCCCAATACTTTAGTAATGGGCTGACAAAATAGATATTTAGTAATAAACCAATAAACATTTTTTGAATTAATGAATAAGCAGTTTTTAATAGCTAAACCATCATCTAATTCTATGAAAAGAAAAAAGACTTCCAGCCAGAACTGCTGCCATTGCCTCACCCATTTAAGGGAGTGCAAATTCCTCAATGCACTAGCCTCACTAGAAAGAGAAGTCCACCACCCATAAAAATACCCTACACGCATTCCAAATTCAAACACACGTGATTTTTGTTAACCTGTTTTTAGCCACTGTCCTTTCTTTCTTTGAGGAAATAATCAAGAATGAACATACTTGCAAATAAACACATTGGTTGACTGAGTTTGGGTGTCTGCATAGCTCCTAAGATGAGAACCACTCAGCAGGTACAGAAAAGAGCAGCCAGAATTTTTTTTTACTTTAGGAACCAGGAGGGTATAGCCTTCACACAGCTGCTGGTAGATCTCATTTAGAAACACAAGTTAAAGCAGTTATAGACTTCTCATTTGCATGTTACACCTCATTAACTTATCTCAGAATAGGTTCTTCCGTTCAAGGCATAGCTTACTTTCAGGAGTTGTCAAAAACATCCTTCACCTAGCTCCCCCTCCCACAAGAAAGAGCTGATCAGGTTGGAATAGCTGCAGGCCTTTGGAAAGTCTCATCTTGAGGTCAAATGGTAGATATTGATTGGATTCAGTCACATGATCATATATCGTTAAGGATTTGAGATTGAAGTGCATTTAGAACCCATATTAATGACAATGCTAAAAGCTTTAAGACTTTATTTCATTTAATCTTCAAAACAAGCTTATGAGGAACTAACGCTGTTCTCTCTTCATAAATGAGGAAATGGGGGCTCTCGGAGCTGAAGTAGCTTGCTCAAGATCCTAATTAAAAAGGGCAAGATGATTCCATTTATATGAAATATCTAGAATAAGCAAATTCAGAGACAGAAAGTAGATTAGAGGTTATCACGGGCTGGGAAGAAGAGAAATGGGAAGTTGTTGTTAATGGCAAGAGTTTGTTTGATGTCATGAAAAGATCTTGGTAATGGATGGTGATGATGATGGTAGCTCAACATTGTAGGTTTAATTAATACCACTGAAATTACAATAAAATTGAGAAATATTTGTTACATATGTTACACCCACCCACCCCCCACTCCCGCCCTAAACAAACGCCAAACAAAAAAGACCTCCTTTCTGCCTTGGGACAAAAAAAAAGTTTCATCAAATGCTGACAGAGATATCTGAGGATCTCACATGCTTTGTAAAGGCAGGGTTCAACAAATTATGGCCCATATGTCAAATCTGGATGACCACCTGTTTTTATAAATAGGGTTTTATTAGAACACACACACAAGCAAAAGGAGGAGGGAAAGAGTTGGGATTGAAATCAAAGTCTTCACTATGCAACACTGTCTCAGCTGATAAAACAGTAATAACACCTGCTTAAAAACAAAAAGAAACAAGAACATTTCCACAAGTTAGTGCAACAAAAAAATTGTTTTATTAAACAAATGGATACATTTATTTTGTACAAAAGAGTACAAAATAAGTACTTTCCTCTGCCCTGCTCCAGAGGCCACACTCCAGAAACCTCACATTCACATAATAGTTTTCAGCAGCAATCAAGACAAGAGGCTGAATCAAACTGCAATTCTGAAAGTAACTCCACATTACCAAAGTGGCAAACAAAAACAGGCAGAGGTTAGCAGATCTCTTGATTAGCTCTCTGCCAATAGGCCCTAGTCCTGCTCACTTTGTCTTTAACAAGAAACACTTTAGGAACAGATGCTCCTGAGCATTTATTTAAGTAATATTGCCCAATTCTCTTGGTAGCATCTCTTCCAATTCCATCTATTCTGATGTTCTAACTAGCTTATTTGTAACCTCTTCAAGAAATCCTGTCCTGGTTTACATCCCTGTTAATTGCCCATCTCCCTCTGAGCTTCAAACAAAACAAAACAAAACAAGACAAAAACACAGAAGTGCAGTAAGTTTCAAAAAATGTCAGTTGAGACCCTTTTATAGAAAAGACCTACTACTTAGAAGTCAACTGGCCAAACTTATGCACAGCTAGAGACAACAGATTGTGAAAATAGATCTAGCTATAAAATATTTCAGATACCCAATTAGATCCAGTTATTCTGCATCTGTGGATTTAAAATGATCATCATCCACAGTGGAATAGATGTGTCCCTCGTTGCTAAGAAAATCCACAGCTTGCCTGGAAAGAAAGAAAAAGTCTCATTTTCAAACAAATGGGAAAGAATGAAATCTGCCTTTTGGATATGGCCAAATGCATAAACTTCACTCACCTCCCCATTTTCTATCTCAGCTAAGAATTCACAGCCGTTTTGCTCATAAAAGGCTCTCACAGGAAGAAATGCCAGAAAAATTGCAAAACTAAGGTTATCCATGGAGACAAGGTCTGTTAATGCTGCCTTGGATCCCTTTCCTAAACTGTGTAAAGCAAGAATAGTTTCACTTAAAGTGAAACGGCATTTAAAGCCATGGTCCAGCTTGCACAGAAAAGCTCCTTTAAAAACAGCTGTGTTTAAAAGTACTCCCCACACAACCACAGTCCCCAACCTTCTAGCTCCCCAAAGATGCTGCAGAAAGTAAAGGAAAGGTCTTTCCAAAAATGGTATGACAGCTTTAAACTGTTCAAGGTCCTTAGTGTCAGTAACCTAGTAACAACAGTTGAGAATTATAGGGCACTTAACTATGTGCTAGTGATTCTGCACCTCATCATCAGAGTAACTAGCAGTTAGAAATGATCTTTATTTTACAGTACAGGAAATGGAATTAAATCTGAGCATTTCTTTTCTATTTAGGCCTAGAATGCCAACTGACTTATGATAACAAATAACTATCACGAGGACCATAGCAGTCTGTTTGATTAGTTCATTACACTGGAATCAGGAGGTTGCTTGTCTAACACAGAATCAGGACAAATGTGTTGAAAAGACTGTCTAATGGTTTCTGATCCACATAGCCTACTGCACCACCTCCACAACAGGGACGGTACTGCCAAAGGAACGGCACCACCTAAAGTCCAGAAGCAAAGGAACTCACTCCTCCAGACTAAATCCCTCAAGAGGTTATCGGGTCAGCTTTTGCTCAAAATTATATTCCCAGTACATAATGCGTACTCAAATATTTTGTTAAATACAATAATCATCTTTGTGATTCCTTTTTCTACTTTTCCACAGCTGACCAACTTCCCTTCTATCAGTAAGGTGCAGTCAACAGATATTTTTTAAATTCACCCTGGTGAGGTGAATTGGGTACAATTCTGGAGCCTCAGCTTATGGAAACCATATACTCACTTGATTGAGGCTACAGTCATGTGCTGTAGCTGGTTCTTGAGATCATGAAAGTTCAATCCTTCAGGTCTTGGGCATGCTTTAATCAAACTCAGCACCTCAAGAATCAAATCAGAGAAGGATTTAGCAACTACTTTGAACCAGCTCCCCTCTGTAAACCTGGAGTGCTTTTTAAGAAAGAAACTGCGCTGGATACTTAAGACATCCTTATGCTCATTCAGGAAGGAACAAAATTTAGAATTGTCTGTGTTTTGCATTTCTGGTATCAGTCAGATGGGGTTTACCTGGTTTTGGGCCACAGTGAGGCCATTGGCTGGCATGAAGTTATTCCCACCAAAGTTCCCCGCTTCACCCATTCCTGGATTGCCGATAGGTACTCTCCCTGCTGAGGGCTGAATTAAAAAAGAAGTTGACAACATTAGGAAATTCAACAAGTTAACCAAAGTCTTTGCTATTTAAAATAGCTTGTTAATAAGCAGTTTACAGAAAAACAATCTAAGCAAAGAGTTTTTGCAATAACAATTTCTTACACTGAAAGACACATCTGTTATCCAATGAGTGCTTCATAAGAAGATAAAATAACCTTCTGAAGTACATAATACCAAGAAGAGAGAAAGGTGACTCCTGGCTACTTTTCTTTGTGATATGGGAGAGGAGCCAGAGGAAAACAGCGCTGAAAGGAAAAATACCTCTAGATATGCTATAATGGTATCCTTGGGGCTCAATCCCTCAAGCATTTATTTATTGAGTGCCAACTAGGCATGGGGCATGAAAGGAAAGAGAGAAAAGCAGACTTAGTCCCCCATCACTCTCTCTCTTTCATTTTACTACCAAATTACTTCAAATTAGCCTATAACCACTATTTTCTTTTCTTTTCTCTTTCATCAGTCCTCAGTCCACCTCTATTTGGATCCTCCCCAAATACACTTCTAAAATGGCTCTCACCAAGTTCACTGATGACTTTCAGCTGACATTCCCAATAGTCTCTCTCAGTCCTCATAATATCTGACCTCTCAGAAGTAGCTACTGTGGACCACTCTTCTTTAAATGTACTCTTCTCTAGGCTTGACACCGGATTCTTCTGGTTCTCCAATTCCCTCCCAAACTATACCTTCTCAGTATCAGCCTTTTCTACCCCCCAAAATGCTGACAGTTCCCCCAGGGTTTCATCTCAGACCTCCTCCTAGGCCACAAATTATTATTCCCAGCCATCTACTGGATATCTCCGTGTAGGTATCTCACAGACAGTTCAAAATAAAATAAAATTCATTACTTTCTTCCCCAAACCTGCTTGTCCTGCTACATTCCATCTCAACTAGTAAACCCAAATCCAACCCTACAGATCAATCATCTGTGAGTCTCCATTCTTTCACCTTCATCTTCTACAATCTGTCACCATAGCCTATAAATACAACCTTCAGTGCAGCGAGGCCAATCCTCACCCTCACCCCACTCCCTGGGTCTCCTGGATTGGTACCACAGCTTTTAGTCTCTTGTACTCCAATCATTGACCCCCAGTGATAACCGCCTTGGATTCTCATGCCTCAGCTTTAAAGCTTTCAGTAGCTCCCCCTGCCTGTCAAAAAAATAAGACTCCTAGATTCTTCAAGACCTACCACAACTAGCCTTCAAATGTTTTATTTTTGACCATTTATTCTTATCTCCCACTAACCAGTATCCTGGATTTCTTGCCATCCTCACACATGTTTCTGGCCTGAACATGCCATTTCCTATCTGGAATGCAACTCCCCCTTTCTGCTGGTAAATTCTCTTCTCATCCTTCAAAGCACAACTTAATTGCCAGTGCCTTTGTAAAGCTTTCTGTATTAGTTAGGGTTCTCTAGGGAAACAGAATCAATGAGAGGTGTCTCTGATTATCAAATTGTAAAAGTGACTCACGCAACTGTGGGTATGCACGAGTCCAAATTCTGTAGAGCCGTCAACAAACCATCAACTCCAAGAAAGATGTCCGATGAACTCCTCAGGAAATGAACCGGCAACTTCGACGAACTCCTGAGGAAATGAACTGGGATCTTCAACGAACGTGTTTGATGAACTCCTCAGGAAACGAACCAGCAACTTCGACGAACTCCTCAGGAAATGCTTCACTGGGCAGCCGAAGAAGTGAAGGTCCTCTATCTGTCTTGCTTATAAGTCTTCAACTGATTAATTGGATCAAATCCAGCCAATTGCATTCTCTCATTGTGGAAGGCACGCCCTTTGGTGAGTCATCAGTTACAGCTGCAGTCGACTGATGATTTAATAAACCAGCCTGTTGGTTTATTAACCAGCCGCAAACATCCTCACAGCAATTGTTAGGCCAGTGTTTAATTGACCAGACAGCTGGGTCACCTGGCCAAGCTGACACATGAACCTAACCATCACAGTCCACCCCTTGTCAACTTGGCAGTTATACACATCACCCAAAACCATACCTTCAAAATGAACATTACAGCTTATGCCATATGATAAGGCGATAAGACAAAGAAGAAAGCAAAGATATTTGCTTTACAGACAAATACAAACATAATCATAACAAAACGAGGAGGAAATATTCATGTCATCATAGTCCTCATTTCTGTAACTGGTCACATGGCCGTAGCTCATATTTATCACGACCTTCTTCCACTACCCATTCCATGTTCCCTTTACCCTCAGCAAGCACTTCAGCTGGCCGTGGTTCTTTGCCTGGTGGGGTGACCCAAACCTTCATTCCTGAAGTTTCTTGGCCATTGGTAGTCCTGCCTGGATTGGGTTGTTGCAGTTTTCCATTGACTTGAATCACGGGGCATGGTAGTACTAAGAGACGCCCCAGGGGATCTCCTGTATGCCAGGAAAACTCTTCTTTACCTCCATTGTGTAGTTGCAGTGCTATTTCCCCTTGGTAGTCAGGATCAGTCACCCCAGCCAGTACAGTAATCCCCTTCCTTGCCTGTTGATTCAGAGGCATAAGAAGCCCAAAGTGGCCAGGTGGCAGTCTTAACTTCCAGTTCAATGGGATTACTGTTGTGTTTCCTGGTGGAAGCACTCCTCCTTTTGGAACCAAGACCTGTAGACCAGCAGAGCTTAAGCTTGCAGGGACAGGAAGCAAAAATTTACCTAGTGGATCACTAGGAGTGATAGTGAGTGGTGCCACTCCTGTTTCCACCCCTTGATTCCTGGACCCGTGAATCCTGGCTATGGGAGAAACAGCACCACAGAGAGGACGCTGTTTCAGAGCATACACAGCCTCCTGGAGAACACTGCCCCAACCCTGCAAGGTATTGCCACCTAGTTGGCACTGTAATTGAGTCTTCAACAGGCCATTCCACCATTCTATCAACCCAGCTGCCTCTGGATGATGGGGAACATGGTAAGACCACAGAATTCCATGAGCATGTGCCCATCCCCTCACTTCATTTGCTGTGAAGTGGGTTCCTTGGTCCGAAGCAATGCTGTGAGGAATACCATGACGGTGGATGAGGCATTCTGTAAGTCCACGGATCGTAGTTTTGGCAGAAGCATGTTGTGCAGGGAAGGCAAACCCATATCTGGAATATGTGTCTATTCCAGTAAGAATAAATCGCTGCCGCTTCCATGATGGAAGTGGTCCAATGTAATCAACCTGCCATCAGGTAGCAGGCTGATCACCTCGAGGAATGGTGCCATATCGGAGACTGAGTGTGGGTCTCTGCTGCTGGCAGACTGGACACTCAGCAGTGGCTGTGGCCAGGTCAGCCTTGGTGAGTGGAAGTCCATGTTGTTGAGCCCATGCATAACCTCCATCCCTACCACCATGACCACTTTGTTCATGAGCCCATTGCGCAATGACAGGAGTTGCTGGGGAAAGAGGCTGATTGGTATCCACCAAACGGGTCATTTTATCCACTTGGTTATTAAAACCTTCTTCTGCTGAAGTCACCCTCTGGTGAGCATTCACATGGGACACGAATATCTTCATGTTGTTTGCCCACTCAGAAAGGTCTATCCACATACCCCTTCCCCAGACTTCTTTGTCACCAATCTTCCAATCATGTTCCTTCCAAGTCCCTGACCATCCAGCCAAACCATTAGCAACAGCCCAGGAATCAGTATACAGACGCACCTCTGGCCAGTTCTCCTTCCAAGCAAAGTGAACAACCAGGTGCACTGCTCGAAGTTCTGCCCACTGGGAGGATTTCCCCTCACCACCGTCCTTCAGGGACATCCCAGCAAGGGGCTGCAGTGCTGCAGCTGCCCACTTTCGGGTGGTGCCTGCATATCGTGCAGAACCATCTGTAAACCAGGCCCGAGTCTTCTCTTCCTCAGTCAACTGACTGTAAGGAACTTCCCAAGATGCCATAGTTGCGGGCTGGGAAAGAGAAGGTAAGGTGGAAGGAGTGGGGGCCATGGGCATTTGGGCCACTTCCTCATGTAACTTACTTGTATCTTCAGGACCTGCTCGAGCTCTATCTCGTATATACCATTTCCATTTCATGATGGAGTGCTGCTGTGCATGCCCAACTTTATGGCTTGGTGGGTCAGACAACACCCAGCTCATGATAGGTAACTCAGGTCTCATGGTAACTTGGTGGCCCATGGTTAAGCGTTCTGTCTCTACTAAGGCCCAGTAGCAGGCCAACAGCTGTTTCTCAAATGGAGAGTAGTTATCTGCAGAAGATGGTAAAGCTTTACTCCAAAATCCTAAGGACCTGTGCTGTGATTCTCCTATAGGAGCCTGCCAAAGGCTCCAAACAGCATGTCTATTTGCCACTGACACTTCCAGCACCATTGGGTCAGCTGGATCGTATGGTCCAAGTGGCAAAGCAGCTTGCACAGCAGCCTGGACCTGTTGCAGAGCCTCATCTTGCTCCGGTCCCCACTCAAAACTAGAAGCTTTTCTAGTCACTCGGTAAATGGGCCGGAGTAGCACACCTAAATGAGGAATATGTTGTCTCCAAAACCCAAAGAGGCCAACTAAGCATTGTGCCTCTTTTTTGGTTGTAGGAGGGGCCAGATGTAACAGCTTATCCTTCACCTTAGAAGGAATATCTCGACAGGCCCCACACCACTGGACACCTAGAAATTTTACTGAGGTGGAAGGGCCTTGTATTTTTGTTGGATTTATGTCCCATCCTCTGCCACACAAATACCTTACCGACAAATCTAGAGTAGTTGCTACTTCTTGCTCACTAGGTCCAATCAACATGATATCATCAATATAATGGACCAGTGTGATGTCTTGTGGGAGGGAGAAATGATCAAGATCCCTGCGGACAATATTATGACATAGGGCTGGAGAGTTGATATAACCCTGAGGTAGCACGGTGAATGTAAACTGCTGGCCTTGCCAGCTAAATGCAAACTGTTTCTGGTGGTCCTTGCTGACAGCAATTGAGAAAAAAGCATTTGCCAGATCAATAGCTGCATACCAGGTACCAGGGGATGTGTTGATTTGCTCAAGCAATGATACCACATCTGGGACAGCAGCTGCAATTGGAGTCACCACCTGGTTAAGCTTACGATAATCCACAGTCATCCTCCAAGACCCATCTGTTTTCTGCACAGGCCAAATAGTAGAGTTGAATGGGGATGTGGTGGGAATCACCACCCCTGCATCCTTCAAGTCCTTAGAGTGGCATTAATCTCTGCAATCCCTCCAGGAATCCGGTATTGCTTCTGGTTCACTATTTTGCTAGGCAGGGGCAGTTCTAGTGGCTTCCACTTGGCCTTTCCCACCATAATAGCCCTCACTCCAGGAGTCAGGGAACCAATGTGAGGATTCTGCCAGTTGCTGAGTATGTCTATTCCAATTATGCATTCCGGCACTGGGGAAATAACCACAGAATGGGTCTGGGGACCCACTGGACCCACTGTGAGACGGACCTGAGCTAAAACTCCATCAATCACCTGACCTCCATAAGCCCCAACTCTGACTGGTGGACGAGAGTGACGTTTTGGGTCTCCAGGAATTAATGTCACTTCTGAACCAGTGTCTAATAATCCATGAAATATCTGATCATTTCCTTTTCCCCAATGCACAGTCACCCTGGTAAAAGGCCGTAGGTCCCCCTGGGGAAGGCTGGGAGGAAGATTAGCAGTATAAATTTTTGGCAGTGTAACAGGGTCCGTCCCCAAGGGTACCTGGCCTTCCCTTCATTCAAGGGCCTCTGGATCTGTAAACTGTCTCAAGTCTGGGAATTGATTAAGGGGCCGTGACTCTGTTTTTGTAATTCGAGGGAGATTTTTGTTCACGTGACCTAGAATTCTTCTGCCTATATAGTTCAAACAAGAATTTAGTCGATTGCCCATCTATTTTACTACTTGGTACTCCATGATCCACTAGCCAATGCCATAAGTCTCTGTGAGTCATATTATTTTGATTGCTGCTTTGAGCCTGTTTTCCATTATGGTAGCCATGCCCACCTTGTCTGTGGCGATTAACTGCAGCCACTTGGCTTCTACCGACTCGGGACCCGATTATCCCCATTGTGTTTAAGGATTCCAGCTCAGTGACAGCAGTTCCTACAGCAATATCTGACCTACAAAGAAGGGCGACTACAGAGCTCTTCAGGGATGGAGCTAGTCTCACAAATTTATTCCTTACAGTCCTGGTAAAAGGTGTGTCCTCTGGACATTCCAGGGCTGTGTGAGCAGTTCTTCCATGATAAATCCACTCTTAACATTCCAATCTCTCTAAGCCTTTGAATCCCCTCCTCCACATTGTACCAGGGCAGTTCTGGCATTTCAACCTCTGATAATGCCGCCCACCTTTTGATCCATGTTTCAGCCAGCCACCCAAACAGTTAACACCCTTTCTAACCCCTCGAGCTACAACATTGAATGCAGAATCTCTGCTTAGTGGGCCCATATCAGTAAATTCAGCCTGATCCAACCTTATATTCCTTCCACCATTATCCCACACTCTTAATATCCATTCCCACACATATTCCCCTGATTTCTGTCTCTATAAATTGGAAAACTCATACAGTTCCTTTGGAGTATAGCATACCTCTTCATGGGTCGCACTTTATATCTCACCCTTTGGGGCTTGTTGGGACTTGAGCCTCGTTATAGGTCTTCAAGCAAAAACTGGTGGTGGGGGTGGGTCATGAAAAGAGAATTACCTCTCAAGCCATTCACCTCAGGACATTCTGTTGCATTTTCATCTCTTAAAACAGGATTAATCTCTCCAGACAAAGGAGTGGGGGCTGCTTCCTCAGGGGAGGTGATTACAGGATTAGCAGGTACTGAAGGGTTTATCTCCTTAGGTGGGGGTTGGGTGGCAGGCTCCTTAGGGCAGACTGGAGGTGGGGAAGCTGTTTCCTCAGGACAGCCATCTACAGGTAAATCTAACAATGACCCAGCAGAATCCAGGGTTCCAATGTCCTCACTGCCATTATTATCAATCCATATACCCCCTTCCCAAGTTTCCGCATCCCATTCTTTTCCAATCAATGCCTTTACTTCAACAGCAGACACCCTGAGAGGTTGAGATTTTAGTTTACGTTGTAAATTTGCTATTCGCACAATGAGAGACTGAGTCTGGTTTTCAGAAACTTCCAGTCTGCGGGCACAGGAAATAAGATTTTCTTTCAGGGCACACATGGAAACCTTTACATCTGTCATACGGAGTTTAAGTTTTGAATTTGAAGCCTTTAGCTCATCCCCTTCTCTTACAACTTTATCCAAAGTATCTAAGAGCAGCCAGCCAACATCATTATACCTCTTAATACTGCAAAACTCCGTGAAGGTGTCGAAAACACTGTCACCCAGAGCCTTGCTTCGTACTAGAGTATGATTAGGAGAATCAAATGGTGCTATTTTGCGTATTTCCTTTGCCAACTCATGCCATGGACTGTCAGTGCCCTCTTGTTTATTGGAAATAGAGTCATTAGTGCCTCTGAATCTAATCAGAGTAGAAAACAAATTGTAAAAGCCCATTTTAAGATTCTGTTTCTCAAGAACCACTTCTGGTACCAAGTTGTATTAGTTAGGGTTCTCTAGGGAAACAGAATCAATGAGAGGTGTGTCTGATTATCAAATTGTAAAAGGGACTCACGCAACTGTGGGTATGCACGAGTCCAAATTCTGTAGAGCACTCGACACTGTCAACTCCAAGGAAGATGTCCGATGAACTCCTCAGGAAACGAACCAGCAACTTTGATGAACTCCTCAGGAAATGCTTCACTGGGCAGCCGAAGAAGTGAAGGTCCTCTATCTGTCTTGCTTATAAGTCTGCAACTGATTAATTGGATCAAATCCAGCCAATTGCATTCTCTCACTGTGGAAGGCACACCCTTTGGTGAGTCATCAGTCACAGCTGCAGTCAATTGACTGATGATTTAATAAACCAGCCTGTTGGTTTATTAACCAGCCTCAAACATCCTCACAGCAATTGTTAGGCCAGTGTTTGCTTGACCAGACAGCTGGGTCACCTGGCCAAGTTGACACATGAACCTAACCATCACACCTTCCTTGACATTCCCCAAGTCAACTTAGTTATGTTCCTACTTCTTAACTCTCATAGCACTCAGCCCAGATCCTATCATAGCACTCGTCATATCGTTTGTGCCTCAAGTCCCTTCATCTTTACACAGTGCCAGGAAGACAGTACATGCTCTATGTTTAACACACTGAACCAAAAAAACAAAAATGACAAAGAATCAAATATGTTAAGTACCCATAAAAGATAGAAGAGCACCGTGGAAGATCATTAGGAGAAATCCCATTCAGTAAGGAAATTCATTCATTCAACAAATGTTCATTAAATGCTTCCTGCTTTGCGGGAGTCAAAAAACAAAAACATGGTCTGCTGTTTTCAAGCTTTCAAGATTATGGTGAAAAATAATTTTACATTTTATGATCCAGTAATACTGAGCTGAATGCTGATTCTTACCTAACTGTCTTTGCTGAAATAATTTTCCCTCTGCCTGAGGTAGTCCCAGCTCATGCACCTTTTAGGACCTGGTTTAGACATCATCTCCTCTAAGGGGGCTTTCCTGATGCCAAGGCCAGGATAGGAAACCTTTCTTTGTGGTTCCACGGCACTGTGCTTGCCACTCATCGATGCCTAAGTTATCTCAACCCAAATTTCTTAATGTAAACTCTTTAGGGAAAGGATCACCTTATTTACTCTTCAACGTAATTTTTCTATATTCATAGTTCTATTCTCTAACTTCCCATTTTAACTTCAAAGCCACTTTTTATCATACAATATTTGATACATGTAATAAAAGAAATACCCTAAACTTTCCACCCAAACCCATTCTCTTTATTCACTTTTCTCTCTACACTTTCTACTGAACCTTCTCTTTTGAGGATCAAGAAGACCTCTACAATTCCAAATCCAACAGGAGACTTCTCCATCCTTTACTTGACTTCTATAGTCAATCTCCATTCTCTCCTTCAAATGTTCTTTTCTTGATTTCTATAGAATCACATTTCCTGGTTTTTTTCCTGCCTAAATGGTAGATTCTTAGGCTTTCACTAGCTCCTATTCTGCTTCCAGGCTTCAAAAGGTTAAATATGTCCCAGAGTTCAGTCCTCTGACTTCATAACTCTCTAGTTATCTTATCCAAGAGTTTAAATATGACCTATCCACTAATGACTCCCAAAGTTCTATCTTTAGCCCAGACTTCTCCCCCGAGTACCAGTCTGAAATATTCAACTGTCCACTAGGTTCTAACTGCATCTCATACTTGATAAGTCCAAAACAGAACTCTTGATTTTACCCTCCAAACCTACTCTTTCATTTAACTGCTCAAGCCCCAAACCTTGGAGTAATTTTTGAACCGTCCTTTTTCTTTGTATTCTATTTCTAATCCAGCAATAAGTCCTGTCAACCCCACCTTCAAAATAATCATAATCCAGCCATTTCTTATCCCAGCTGCTGTCACCACTTACCTGAATTACTTGTTCCCACCCTTGGTGAATTTTTAAAAAGTGAATTTTTGAAAGATCTTTTAAAAAGGTAAAGCAAAACCTTCCAAAGATTTAGCATCAATCAGAATAAAGTTCATCCTTACCGTGGCCTACAAAGTCCTACATGATATAGGCCTTGCTTCCTTACCCACTTCTTCTATTGCTTTCATTGTCACTTCACTCCAGATACACTGGTCTTTTTGCAGGTCTCAGCTATGCCAAGCTTGCTGCAGCCTCAGGATTTTGCGCTTTCTATTCCCTCTGTTTGGAATGTTCTTCCCCAAGTATCTGCACTGCATGTTCCTTCATTTTATCCATGCCCCTGTTCAAATGTCACCTGCTCAAAAAGGCCTTTCCTTATTCCCTCTCTAAAATTTTACCATTCTTGTTCCATCCATTACTCTCTTCCCCTACCTTGCTTTATTTTACTTCACAGCACCTATAACTACTTAGAATTATTCATTTGTTTCCTTGAGAATGTAAGTTTGAGGGCGACACTTTATCTCGTTCACTGCTATATTCCAAGAGCCTAGAATAATGACTGGCACATAGCAGGCTCAATAAATATTTTTCAATAAACAAATTCATCTCTGTATCCCCAGTGCTTAACAAAGTGCTTGGCCCATAGGAGGATGTGACAGCATTCTTAATGGTTCATCAGTCGCCAACATCTTCTATTTTAAGCAATTCTCCACCCTGTCACCAGAATCATCTGAGGACTTTCTAATACTAGAATCAACAAACGCTTATGTGGTCCTAGGTGGACCTGCCAAATTGAATTCATACAACAGAAAATAAGGTTATGGAAAAATTTCAGGATGAACCAAGACATACAATTTCAGGGTCAAACAATAGTGCATAATTTTTCCTATTTAGTCAATAGTTTGGAAGAAAAGCAGCAAAATTTAGTCCTAACTGGGGCTTTTCTCTGAATATAGACTGACAATTCTAAAGCTAGAGTTAAGCCCATAATTATGTGTGTCTACCAGAAGGCTATCTTGGGCTTTAGCCATCTGGACCAGTGGTGTCATTTAGCGGAAATAGTAATTCTTAGAGAAACATAAGTGCTTCATCTGGAATAAAATAAAATAGCAAAGCTCATGGAGGAAATGTCTTGAGGACTTACTGATGTCTTTCTTCTGCCTCGACCTTTAAAAATATTAAGGAAATCAAAGCCAGAGCACAGAAGCAGTCTATGTTCTTCCAGGGAAGAGATAAAAGAACTAGAGTGAGGCTTCTCACCTGATTGTGGGATTTGTTCAGCATCATGTGTGCATTGACTACTTCCAGAATATGTGTGGTGAACTCATTCATATCCTCCAGGGGCATGATCTTAAAGGCTACCAGGCTTTTTTTGTTCTATTAAAATCAAGAGAAAAATGTGAGTAAAAAATAAGCACATTCAAGTAAATTTCAGGTAAAAACATATTGCTCTTTTCTTGGAAAAATGTGCATTACGTACTTTATAGTTACTAATGGGGGAACAAACAAAATAAGCTCAGAGATGTTTGATGACTTGCCCAAGGTCACACAACCAAGCAGTCTCTCAACTCCAAACTCTGTTCCCACTTCCACACCTAATGGACCCCACAGCTGGGAACTGCAGGCGGAGATCCTGTTCTTTCTCTACCATTTTGTTAGTGTTACATTAACCTGAAGGCCAATTATTCCCTTTTGAAGAAGAGAATAATAAAACAATGTTGCTATTGCTTCCATTAAACAGGAAGACTTTGTTAAGTCTTAATTATCCTAAACCGAGAAACCACTTGATGCAAATACATTTTAATTATTACTTTGTTCTGACTCTACCTGAAAAGATCTCAGGTGGCCAGCCACTTTCACATATGTTTCCGGAGGTACAACAGCATTTTCACTGCTTGTATCCTAATAGATAAAAAATACAACCATATCAAGTTTTCAGTGATATTGGAAAAAGTTCCTTCATAATTTCTAAATTATGTACAGAAAAAGAAAGTTATAAAGTAGAAAAGCTAAAGGATCCTAATATGGTACTAACTAGTTTCCCTGCCTTTGGATTTTACTTTTTTTAAATAAAATCAGGAATTAAAATAATAGTATCTCTAAAGATAATTTCTAGTTCCAAACCTCTATTTTATGGACATGATAAAAAAAGCAAACAATGTTCTTAGGCACACACTCTTTCTAGTGGATATACTTATTGGCTAGCCATTCTACTTTTATGAATTCAAGGAAATAATTAAGAACATGTATTAAGATTCAGCTGTAAGAATATTCATCGTAACATAGTTTAGAATACTAAAAAATGTAAAACCTAAATATCCAACAATAGATGTATCTTCATATAATGGGGAACTCCACAATCACTACAAATGATATTGTAGAAAGTACTATTTATTGGCTGGGAAGACCAGTTGTGACACATGGAAAAAAGATGACTGCAAAACTGTATATATGGGTTGATCCCATATGGGTTAAAATATATACCAAATGATAATCCTACTGCTAATATTTTGAGTACTATAAATAATAATTTTTCAGTACTATAAATAATGCTATGATCAACATTCTTATAGCTGAATCTTTGTACATGTCTAATTATTTCTTTAATGTGAATCCTTAGCAGTGGAGATGCCAGTTCAACATTTGTATGGGCAATGATTTTTTTTTTTTTTTAGATTAATGGAAAAACCATTTATGAAGCATTTATTTGCAATTCTAACAAATGTAACTAGCCATCACATTACTGGCTTTTTAATATCACGCTCCAAGGACGTACTCAACATAAATGTTTAACAGATACATATTAAAACGTTAACACTATGTATTACTTGTCAGTGTCAAAATTTCTTTATAAGAGTTGAAAATAATAAATACCACAGTTGATGAAAATCTGGTGAAGTACAGATATTACTTTATTTTTTGGAATTTCTCTCCCTGACTTCCTGGTAACTGCTCTCTTGAAACATATCCTACTTACTTTAAAATATGGTTGGTAGAGAATTAACTATTATAATTGAGGATTCGGATACAGGCTGACTTTTGAGAAAGGTAATACCATCTTATACTCTAGGCAATGATAAATAATTCACTAAGTGCCTACCAAGTGCTAGGCACTGTGCTAGCTGCTGCTCTCACCAGAACTGGACACTGTTATTTCTTTTTACTTTTTATTTTCCAATTTAATAAGCTGAAAATTATATCTCAAAGTTTATTAAACCTGCTATCATTAACAGATTAGGCTGAACAATGTTGTCACTGCCACTTATATTTCATCTTTTATGAATTATCTTGCATCTTCTTTGCCCATTTTCCTAAGACACAGTTGCTTTATAAGAGCTCTTATTAATTAATTAAGATAAAAAAAGTTTGTAATATATTTTTCCCATGCATTTAAACAATATTTACTCAGGATACACGAAGTAACTGACACTGTTCTAGGGGCTGGGGATATGATGGTGAACAAGATAAAAATCCTTGTTCTCATGGAGTTTACCTTCTAGATCTCCTATCATTTGACTTTTAACTGTTTATAGTATTTTGGGAAATTTCGAAGGTTTTAAACTTTATGCAATCTAATCTATTAACTTCATTCTAGGATTTCTACTTTTTATGTCTTGCTTATATATTATTTTCAGCGTCTCCAAAGTCCCAAAGTAACCTAACACTGATTCAAAAAGAAATGCTTACATCTGTGTCAACCCACTGGCGAACATCCATGGGTGCAGCTGTCATGTCATCTATTTTGTAAACAATGTTGGTTGGAGCCTTCTCTGCATGTCTGATTATGCCCACAATAGTGACCTAGGTTGAAAGAAAAATAAAGAGCTTGGTTTTCCTGGAAACAAAGCACATTTATGTGGTTTTAAATGAAATCTTATTTCATTTTTTATATGGTCAAATGGCTTTTCCACCAATTTTTTTTTTACATACTTGTGAAATCTCAACATTCCCAATTTTGAACACTTCGTCAACCAGAGTGGCGGAAAGCAGCTGGGATATGGTACAAGGTACGATATGCTGCGCTCGGGTTCTCTGAAAAGAAAAAGTATGCATAAATCTAATTGAGAAAGTAATAATTACCACTCATTTAACACCTGCTATATACCAAGCACTTACATGTATATAATACTGAAGCATCAAAAGCTTATTATCCCTGCTTCACAGAGATGGAAACCACGGACATATAGCTAACGAATACCAGACTCAGAATTCAAACCCAAGACTGTCTTGACTTCAAAGCATCTGCTGAATGGCTAAGTTCATGTTGCACTAGGGATTCACCAATATGAGTAGGCCAGAGTGGGAAGACCCTAAAGAAGTGTGACCTGCTGCCAGAACAGAGTTTTAAAAGGAAATCCCAGCTTTGGGATGGGAACAGACTGGAACTGGTGTTCAAGCCACTGATGAGATGGTATTTGGAAAGGGTTTGACAAATGGCCAGGAGAGATGGTACTTTCGGAGAGTTGCTCCAGGCCTTGTGAAAATATATAGCAAAAAATTACAAGCATGGCTTCCTTTAGCACAGATGTTCTGATAATTAGATGGCGCTCTTAGAGAAAACAGGAAAAGGGCTTGGCCACACTGGACATCTTTAAAGGAGCAGGGATAGGGTGGCTAGAAGTGTCTAGTAAGAATAATCATATATGGATGCAGCTTGACAAGAGTGTAAACTCCTTTGTCTACCACTGGCCAGGGATAGTCCAGGTGATACAAAGAAGGATAAGATGGGGTAGGATAGGCCTTCAAGATACTCCTAACCTAGGGGAGATGAAAATGTAAACAACAAATCTGATTTTGATTCACTACATAATTAAATGTGCTATGGGCTCTCAAAAGCATTTGGGCTGGACCTTGAAGCAGGAAAATTTTGATAGCTGAAAATAGTGGGTTAGGAATGGGCATTCCAGACTAAGGGCAAATACTGCACTCCCACAGACTCAGAGAGAATATGGACAAGGCAGATGGAGCACGGTGAATTGAAGATTAGAGTTCTTTCAGTCAGAAATCAACAGGAACAACTGTACTACATATATAACAGAGAATACAGTAGATTCTTGGCCTTCATGGATTTAGCAGGCCCAGCTATGACTTGAAGATCCACAACACTGGTAATATTTCACTTGGCTGAAACAGAATTTTGAATGATGAGGGTGGTCATGTTGATATGCAGCTTGGGGGTTAAGGAGCAGTGTGCTCTTGGGACATGTTTCTCAACTCATCTGCACCTCAGCTTCCTCATCTGTAAAACTAGTAAGTATAAAGTCATTATGAAAATTAAATATAGTAATATGTTAAAGCAATTAGAATACTATCTAGCATATCGATTGTGTAAACATTTAATAAGTGTTAGCAATTATTTGGCTATTGCTCTTCACTCTTCAAATCTACAACAGTTTTTAATAAACGTGTGAAGGAATCAACTGTTTTTCAAAATTTCATTTTACTGTACTTTATAGTTATATGCAAATAAATAAACATATATAAATACATTAGTATTTACAGATGTAGAATTTGCAAAGGTCCCAGGATTTATCTCTCACAAACAAGCTACTATATTTTCTGTTTATACCTATCACAGCTGAGATTTCCATTACATCTTTTGCACAAGAAAACTAAGGGTCAGTATGAAGCCAGAGAATCTCACAGACCTGTGTTCAAATCCCAATTCTACAGCCCCACACAAGCCACACCTCTTCTATAAAATGAGGATATCTACCTTTCAAGTTATTGTAAATGAAACATCTAATGTATATAAAGGGTCAATACAATCTCTGCATGTAACAGGTATTCAATAAATATTATTATTCCCTGGATAAAAAGTCACATATGGGTAATGGGTGAGGTGTTATGCCTTAAATTTCATCTCAAATCACAAATATTTGTTTTTTTATTAAGCATCCATTATGTGCCAGGAACTGATCACAAGGAGTTTCGGGTTTGTTCCAAAGAGGTTCACAGAGGATGTACCAGCAAAAGGATGTTTAATTTTGGGGGGGGGGGGGATACTATTTTCATAGCTAACTACTGAACCACAGGCTACTGTAACAGTACTATAAAAAATTACCATTTTTTAGATTTAAAAAACAGCCATTATTGGCAATTTCACATGGTTTGACCAAATATAATAGATTTATACTCAATAGGAAACATTTTAGACAGGAACATTTATCTAATTTACTATGAAAAAAGCACTAGATTTAAAAACAAAAGACCTGAGTTTGAGCCATCATCCTTCTCTGAAAAGCTGCCTCAAGACATCGCCCAAGCTAGGGATTCTAAAATGAATAAAAAAATTCTAACTGGAGAAACATAGTTAAGTTTGGGGAGAAAAGGATGACAATCAGTATTTATCTTCTGTTTCCTCCTTCATAACCTCAAAGAAGACAAAGCCAGAGGACTGGAGTTCCTTCTGGTCTTTCCGGGAAAAAGAAAATAATGCTACAGATGTTCACCCGATTTTGAATTTGCTCAGCATTATAATGTGTGTACTGCTGGTTCCAGTTATTTACTAGCTATGTAAGTAATTGGGCAGTTCCTTAATCTCCCTGAACCTCTGCTGTACAATGGAGTAAACAAGAAATAACTTACAGGATTGTATGAAATAATTCATTATGAAAAATGTAAAGCAACATTTTAATGTATGAGTATTATCAATGAATATCTTCCTACCAACACACACCCCTAAGTTAAAAGTTTAGGTAAAAGCTGTATACAAAACATACAACCTGTTCATAAAACCACATCTGAATGACACCCAAAGAGAGGCTCAATTAACCATGTATTTATAGGATGGAATCAACAGTTGTTTAACCTCATTTCTGAAAGAGTAGATAAACATTTGGACAGCTTTTTACAGATCACTTTCCTGTATCTTACCTTATTTACAAATTCTAAGACCCACCGTGTGATATGAGTAGTACAAATAAACCAAGGGCCACTGGTTCAAATTGCCTTACTTAAGTTACAATGCTAATTGAAAGGCAAGGTTGATTTTGCAGCCTATGTCTTCTGGCTCCAAAGCCCATGATCTTTTTAATAGTAATAACCAGGATCATTTATTGAAAGCAATTATTGAGCAAGCACTGGGCTAAGCACCTTGTATATATTTTAATATTAAGTCTCTCAACAACTCTGGGAAGTATGTACTATTAACCCAATTTAACGGATGCAAAACTGATTTCCAGGAAGCTTAAGAAATTTCCCCAAGGATATCCTGCAAGTAAGTGTCAAAGCAACAGGAGAACATAGACATACTTAACTTCAAAGACCGCTACACTATTTTGCCTCACTACATTTAATTTTAAAAGATTCTGAGTAGATAAAGGGGGTAAAATACAAGTTCAGAGTTTTTCCACAAGATCGATACATTAGGTATTTTGATAAACTTCCAAATAAGGCCAAGGAAACAGTGGATGCAAAATTAGGGAAGATTTCAATTTTAAAACTTACAGCACTTAGTAATTCCAGTACTTTTCCCGACAAAATCGAAAATTATTTAATCAGTTGATGCCGACACCCTTCCTTCGCTGACTAAATTTTCTTTCGTGGATGAGTTAGGAGTTTCAGGACAGGATAAAATAAAACGAAAAACGAAAAACTTTCAACCTACTGATTTCTTTTCTGCTTGAGTAGGTGTCGGCGATCCAAAGCCCCCAGGGGACTGCGTGTAGCCACCCGCGCCCCCATAGGCGGAGCCGCCATAGTTTTCAAATCCACCTGCTTTTAAGCAACAGTATTAGTATCTGTGCTGTTTTCCAAGCCTCTGAAAAATCCACAGGTCCCCTTAGACTTCACCCCTCCCGACACTTTCCCCAATCTTCCCACCACCTCCTCCCCGCCCCTGCGCAGCCCCCAAATGCCCCCACCTGCGGCTTCCGTCCCTCCCCCAGCCGTACCGCCCCACGCCTTTCCGACCCCAGTGTCGCCCTCTTGCTTCCTTGCGATTCTCATCCTCCCCCGCCCCACCCATCATTACTATTCCACATCTTGTTCTCAACTCCCTCAGGTAGGAGGCTCAGCAGGATCCGGTCCGGTGGGTCCGCTCCGCACCTCAGGACCCGATTGCTGCCACGGCGATGCAGCCACTTTCCGCTGACGCCATAAACTCCTTCCCGCCAAGGACGGAGCCAATCAGGGTCCAAGGAGCTTCTCCTTTCAGCCAATCAAAGTTCACGAATCTTACGTTTCTTCCTGTCTTGTCAGAACATGGTCCTGAAAACGCGCACTCTGCTCCCGGGGAGGGACAGAAGCGTCTGCGGCCATATTTCTTAAGGGCAACCCCCCCCCCCCCCCGCGCAAGCGGAAGCAAGGAGCCGGGAGCTGCTGATAGGGCAGTGTCGGAACAAAATAAACAATAAAAATAATACTTCCGCATACCAGAACGTGTAATCCCACCCCCGCCAAGTGAACTGTCAAGTCACTTGCTTTCTTCCCGCCAGACTGTCACCAATCAGAAGACGCCTCAATCGAAAGCGCAGTAGAAGAAATTCAGCTTCTGCGTCCTGGCCGGCGGTCGCGCGGCATTTGCGCACCCCGGGTCTCACCGTACCAACCTCACAGCTTCTCGTGGAGTTTGCTTGTCCTTTTCCATAAGGAGTCAAGTTCTTTCCTTTTATCACCACCTCCTGGTCCTGGTTCTCCTAGTGAGGCTCTAACACACCTACACCCACTTCCCCATGAGGGCCTGCAAAAGATCTTGGGATGCCCCTTCTGCGTTCGCCCCTCACATCCCTTCCTCCCAGGTACACTGATCCAGGCTGGGCATCCCCTGTCGCTTCAACTATTCTTTGTCCTTCCAGTGGAGAGTGGAGCATGTCTACAAGCTCCTTGCTCTAAAGTTCTACTAGATGGTTAGACTTTTTTTTCTTCCACTTTTTTTAAATTAAAAAATATTTATTGGTGCCTCTTTTAGGTCCTGTACTGCCCACTGGATTCAATGGCAAATAAGGTAGACACGGTCCCTGGGCTCCAGGACCATTTATTTTCTTTTTCTAAAACTGCAGACACAGTCTTAAGCATTTTATATTTATTAACTCCATCCTATGAAGTACGTAGCTATTGTCCCCGTTTTATAAATGAGGATACTGAGACAGGAAGAGGCTAAACGACTTACTCAGAGTTACACACCGGTATTTTGTGGGAGTCTGCATTCAAACCCAGAAAGTGTGATTCCATCAACCAGTGTAGTTGACACTGAGGTCAGGCAGGAAAACTGTAAATATATTTGATAGGATAGCAGAGGGAAAAAATGTTCTCTAAGAAAAACAACAACACAACTGACATAAAGAATGTGGGCCTAGTGTTGCCCAGTCATCTAAGTTTTTTTAAGCAGAAGCCAGAAATCTGGGTTTTTATGTAAAAACTTCTTAAGTTTAAGTGTTTATAAGTAAATTGAAAAATTTTAAAATACCACATGTGTCAAACAAAAGATATTTGTGGGCCAGATATTGCTTGTATATGATCTCTTTCCTATATAAATTCTGTAAGCCTCCAAATCATCGCTGAGAATTAAACAAGATACAGCCAAGGACAGAAGCCTGAGGCACAGCTAGATGATATTATTACATTAATCCTAAAATGATGGAAACATACATAGTCTGACAGGTAAGTGTGTGGGAATACTACAGTAAAATGTTTGAAATGAAGACCATTCTAAGAAGGAAACTTAAGATGTGGGGTCACAAATAGGCTTCATTTGGGGTTTAACTAGTTAAAAGTTCAACTGAGGTTGAGCATGTTTAAAAATAAATCAGAACTGAAACCAAAGTGTCTTAACTTAAAATATAATACATTGCAAAACACCAAAATATGATTTTTGCACATCTTTTCAAGAGCTTGATGATCTGGTAAATTGAGTAGAAGACTCAGTTCTCAATCCACACTAAAATAATTGATACTTACCTTTTTTGTGTAGCAATTAATCTCTCAAGGTTTGGTTTTGTCAATTTGGAGACTTCCTGTCACATAGAAGAGATTTCCAAGAAGTCTCTCAACTCTCTGTGGGTTGAATTGTTTCCCCCAAAAACATACGTTGAAGATCTAACCAGCAGTACCTCAGAATGTGACCTTATTTGAAAATAGTGTCATTGCAGATGTAATAAGTTAAATTGAGATGAGGTTGTCACAGCCCAAGAGGGCTTTTGTAGCCAAAGGACTAAAGAAAGCACTGGACACGTTCTGAGACATGAGCTTTTATTATAGGGCTTACCTACAGGGGAAGTCGAGCCATGTTGCCCTGAAATCGGGAGCTTCTCTGAATGAATTCAGGAGCTGCTCTGAATGGCGGCCTGTTCAGAACACATCGTGGAAATAGTCCACCCTTTGGGGGGCTGAATAAGCTGGTTATAAGGGCTCGACATTCCAATGGGTATGAGAGCATAAGGTAGGAAGCAGGGCAGTAGGGAGGGGTTGATTGTACTCAACAGGGAGGAGGAGAGGATTATAGAGATAACAGTATCTCAGGGAGTCTCAGGGAGGAGGTAGTTTCTAGTATAGATTACACTTAGCATCTGATTTTACAAGGAGAATAGGTCAAACCTCAGCCGTCCTAGGTCAAGCAAAATGCTGTGTGCAGTTCGCAAGACACATGGGAGCCAGGGGCTCCCACAGAAGTCATATTGAAGTAGGGTGGATACTTAATCCAGTATGACTGGTAACTTTGTCAAAAAAAAAATTGCAACGGACAATGTGAAACAGGCAAAGATGGCGTTATTTACAGCTCCATGGTAGAGTAGAACTAAACTCTAAGGAAGGCAGGAGGTTGGTTGAGTTTTATAGTCAGGGCAAGGGTAGTGGGAAAGAACCAATAAAAGGGGAGGGGGTGGTCAGGGGCAAGGTTGATAATTTGGAAAAGCTGGTATCTGAAATTACCTTTTATCTTCCTTCCTTCCTTCTTTCCTTCCTTCCTTCCTTCCTTCCTTCCTTCCTTCCTCCCTCCCTCCCTCCCTTCCTACTTGTTTTCCCTCTCATCCCACAGCTGTAAGATTCGTTTCAAGAATCAGGGCAGGCTCCCCCCTACGTGGGACCCAACTCCCAGGGTTGTAAATCTCCCTGGCAACGCAGAGTATGACTCCCGGGGATGAATGTGGACCCGGCATCGTGGGACTGAGAGTATCTTCTTGACCAAAAGGGGGATGCAAAATGAGATGAAATAGTTTCAGTGGCTGAGAGATTTCAAATGGAGTCGAGAGGTCACTCTGGTGGACATTCTTATGCACTACATAGATAACACCTCTTAGGCTTTAATGTATTGGAATAGCTAGAAGTAAATACCTGAAACTACCAAATTCCAACCCAGCAGTCTGGACTCCTGAAGACAATTATATAATAATGTAGATTACAAGGGGTGACAGTGTGATTGTGAAGACCTTGTGGATCACACCCCCTTTATCTAGTGTATGGATGAGTGGAGGAATGGGGATAAAAACTAAAGGACAAATGGGGTGGGATGGGGGATGATTTGGGTGTTCTTTTTTCGCTTTTATTTTTTATTCTTGTTCTGGTTCTTTCTGATGTAAGGAAAATGTTCAGAGATAGACTGTGGTGATGAACGCATAACTATGTTATCATACTGTGGACAGTGGATTGTATATCATGGATGATTGTATGGTGTGTGAATGTATTTCAATAAAACTGAATTAAATTTAAAAAAAAAAGAATCAGGGCAGGGGAGGGAGTGTGTAGGGGTGCATGAGGAGCAAGGCTGGAATCTTGGTCAAAAGAAAGAAAAATAGTCTTGGTCAGTCCCTCCTCTTGTTCAGGAGTCACCTTATAATGGATAAGCAAAATGTGGAATGTACAACAATGGAATATTATGCAGCTATGAAAGGGAATGAGGTTCTGAAACATGCAATAACAGGGATGAAACCTGAAACCATCGTGTTGCGTGAAAGAAGCCAGACACAAAGGGACAAATATTATATGATCTCACTGATATGAAATAATTAGAATAAACAAATTCATAGAGTTAATGGTCACCTTATAAGAAGAGGAGAAGAGAATGCCATGGGAAGAGGGAGACACACAGGGAGAAAACAGCCATGTGAAGACAGAGGCAGAGATTGAAGTCCTGCAGCTGCAAACCAAGGAACAACAAGAATTGCCAGAAAAACCACCAGAAAGAAGGGAGAGATAAGGAAGTTTTCTTCCCTAGAGCCTTCAGAGGGAGCATGGCCCTGCTGACTACTGACACTTTCATTGCAGACTTCTGGCCTGCAGAACTGTGAGAGAATGAATTTCTGTTATTTGAAGCCATCTAGTTTGTGGTGCTTTGTTAAAGTAGGCCCAGGAAACGAATACACCCTCTTCTAGGTTGGCTGTGCTCTTAGTTATTCTCAGACTGGAACCTGTAAGGGAAACCTGCAGCAAGACTGAGGAGAGGAGAAATGGTTCTTTAAAAACAATGTGGTGTTTCTGAATACAGACCACATGCCAGGTACATGCATCGTCTCTGTGCTAAGTGCTTAATATGCATTGTCTACTGATATTTTTTTAATTTTTTTAATTGAGATTGTTCAGATACCATACAACTATCCAAAGATCCAAAGTGTACAATCAGTTGCCCATGGCACCACCAGACAGCTGTGCATCCATCAACCCAATTAATTTTTTTTTCCAATTTTTAGAACATTTTCACTATTCCAGAAAATAAATAAAGACAAAAAAAAAAGGAAACTCAGATCCTCCCATACCCCTAAACCATGCCCCCCTCCATTATTGATTCATAGTTTTGGTATAGTACATTTGTTACTATTGATGAAAGAATAGTAACTAATAGCACTAGTTAAAATACTACTAACTAGTATATAGTTTGCAATAGTTACATATTTTTTCCCTATATGCCTCTCTATTATTAACTTCTAGTTATAGTGACATACATTTGTTCTAGTTCGTGAGAGAGATTTCTAATATTTGTATAGTTAATCACAGACTGTCTACCACAAGATTCACTGTTTTATACATTCCCATCTTTTAACCTCCAACTTTCCTTCTGGTGACATGCATGACTCTGAGCTTACCCTTTCTACCACCCTTCACACACGTTTCAGCATCGTTAGTTATTCTCATAACATGCTACCATTACCCCTGTCCATATCCAAACATTTAAGTTCACCCTAGTTGAACATTCTGCTCATAATAAGCAACTGCTCCCCATTCTTCAGCCTCATTTCTATATCCTGGTAACTTATATTTCATGTCTGTGAGTTTACATATTATAATTAGTTCATATCAGTGATACCCTGCAATATTTGCCTCTACATGTCTGTCTTATTTCACTCAATATAGTGCCCTCAAGGTTTCTTCATCAGCCCATTTCTAAGATGGTTTTCTTCACACACTGTACATTCCATCCTAAGTAAACAATTGTTGGTTCCCCATATAGTCACGTATTTATGTACTGAGCACCACTGCCACTCTCTATATAAGGACATCTCCATTTTTTTCCACAAAGAGGGAGGAAGAGTCAAAGAAGGCAGAGAGGTAAAAGAAAAAGAAAAGAGAGAGAAAAACAAACAAAAAACTTGATAGCTAGAAACTGATAAAAGGAAAGATAGCACTAACCTAAAGTAGAATAAAAGTCAGACAACATCACAAATGCCAGGAGTCCCACACTCCTCCCCTATTCCCTGCACCCCCATATGCATTTAGCTTTGGTATATTGCCTTTGTTACATTAAAGGAAGCATAATACAATGTTTCTGTTAATTCTAGCCTCTGGTTTGCATTGATTGTCTTTTCCCCCCAATCCCACCCTTTTTTTTAACACCTTGCAATGTTGACATTCATTTGTTCTACCTCATGTAAAAAACGTATTTGTACCTTTTACTACAATCGTTGAGCACCTTAGGTTTCCCTGAGTTACACAGTCCCAGTCTTTATCATTCATTCGTCTTTTGTTCTGTTGTCCCACATGGTCCCAGCCTTCCTCTTTCAACCATACTCACGGTCATCTTTGTTCAGTGTACTTACATAGCTGTGCTACTATCTCCCAAAATTGTTTTCCAAACCTCTCACTCCTGTCTTTTCCTTTCTGTCTGCAGTGCTTCCTTTAGTGTTTCCTGTAGAGCAGGTATCTTGTTCACAAACTCTGTCATTGTCTGTTTGTCAGAGAATATTTTAAGCTCTCCCTCATATCTGAAGTATAGTTTTGCCAGATATAGGATTCTTGGTTGGTGGTTTTTCTCTTTCAGTATCTTAAATACATCACCCCACTTCCTTTTTGCCTCCATGGTTTCTATTGAGAAATCCATACGTAGTCTTATCAAGCTTCCTTTGTATGTGTTAGATCACATTTTTCTTGCTGCTTTCAGGATTCTCTCTTTATCTTTGACGTTTGATAATGTGATTATTAAGTGTCTTGGCATAGGCCTATTCAGATCTATTCTGTTTGGGGTATGCTGCGCTCTATTATTGCTTCTGCCCCTTTTCCCTTCTCTTCTCCTTCTGGGACACCAATGACACGTAAATTCTTGCTTTTCGTTTTGTCTTAAAGTTCCCGGAGATGTTGCTTGCATTTTCCCATTCTTTTCTCTGTTCTTTTGTGTGTAGGATTTCAGGTGCCTTGTTCTCTAGCTCCTGAGTGTTTTCTTCTGCCTCTTGAAATCTACTGTTTTATGTTTCCATTGTGTCTTTCATCTCTTGTGTTGTGCATTTCATTTCCATAGTTTCTGCCAGTTGGTTTTTTGAACTTTCAATTTCTATCTTATGTACTTCCTGTGTTTTCATTATATGGTTCAGCTCTTTTGCCACATCTTCCCTAAACTTTTTGAATTGACTTATTATTAGTTGTTTCAATTCCTGTATCACAGGTGAAGTGTAAGTTTGTTCCTTTGACTGGGCCATAACTTCATTTTTCTTAGTGTAGGTTATAGTTTTCTGTCATCTAGGCATGGTTTCCTTGGTTACCCCAATCAGGTTTTCCCAGACCGGAACAGGCTGAGATCCCAGAAGGAAGAAATATTCAATATCCAGTTTCCCTGAGGGTGTGTCTTAGAAAATTGGTACACCCTGTGATGCCTCAGGTCACTGTGATTTTCTGCCCAGCGGGTGGCACCTGTTAGCCTGTAATTCTTGACTGGTGTAAGGAGGTGTGGCCCATGGCTGTTTTCCCCCAGGCTCTGGGGTCTGGTTCTGAATGGAAGGCGGGTAGTAGAGCTGGGCCCCACCCCTTTCCTCTTAGAGAAGATAGACCCCCTAGGGGGAGGTCATTAGCATTTCAGTGGTCTTCCTCTGCCTGTGCTATCTTCACTCTTCTCTGGGTTACAGCACTGGGAGCTGAAAATGGCTGAGGCTTTCTCCACTGAGCTGAAAAAGGAACAGATAGTCCCCTTCAGAGCTAGTCTGAGGCGACCCTCTCCAAGGTCAGTCGTCACCCAAAGCCTCTGTCTGCTTGTTGGGGATTTGTACCTCGTAGTGAGCAGTTCACACTCCCTGATTAAAACCCCAGTTGGAGCTCAGCTGAGCTGTATTCGCTTGTTGGGAGAGAGCTTGTCTCTGGCACCATGAGGCTTTGCAGCTCTGGCTGTGGGGGGAGGGGTCCCCCGACTTGGATCTGCAGTTTTTACTTACAGATTTTATGCTGCGATCTCAGGCATTCCTCCCAATTCAGGTTGGTGTATGATGAGTGGATGGTCTCATTTGTCCCCCCATAGTTATTCTGGATTATTTACTAGTTGTTTCTTTTTTTTTCTAAGTTGTTCCAGGGGGGCTACTTAGCTTCCACTCCTCTCTATGACTCCATCTTAGTTCCCTACTGATATTTTTTGACCTGCTAGTTTAACCTCCAAGGACATTTTGCTTCCACTTTAAGAATACAAATATTTTAAACATAATTATCCCAATTTTGATGACTTTTCATTGAGACTCAATTCCCTGTTCAATTTTTTGTACAGTGTGATTTACCCATTTGCAATTTTTTCCAATTTAAACTTTGCTGAAATCATTTTTATGTGGATCATTTCTTTCTTGGGAAAACTTAACAATGCGGGCTTAATTCAGCATTCAAATTTGATCTGTTAATATTAGACAAGATACTATTTACAAGAGTTTCTTTGAGCAGTTTACAATTCGTGAATCGGACAGCATCCAAACTGGACGTGGGAAAGAGATTCTACTGAGGGACTGAAAGGGGGAGCTTACATAGGGCAAATGAGGAAATGTTCTGATTGACTGATGTTAAGTTTCCATTTTACATGGTGGGGGGGGGTGTCTTACAATGTGGAAGCCAATATACATTGATTAGTATGGTCTGATTGTCCATTCTAATATGCTCTCTCTACTGGACCTAAACTGATTTATCAATGGGTGTTACTTATCTGTAATTCTGTAGGGTGACTTCTATTGTTCCCTTATTTCGGAAAGCCCCTGGAGGTCAACTGTTTTTGTCTTCTGAAGAATCCTTTATTGGAAAGGGACCCTTCCAGCAACGCTCAATGCAGTTGGCTATTTTATTTTACATAACAGATCCACATTAATTTTACTGATTTTTCTCATCTGCCACTGTAGGTTTATGGGTGCTCATTATTTATATAGAGTACAATTTGATTCAGGGTGACTTTTTGCAGTTTTCAGTGTTATACACAAGATGTGATTTTTTTCTTTTGGATTAAGACAAATTTTACTGGGTGGAATTTTAGCCATTTTCGGTTTTATGTTGCACTGATTATTTCTAACAGTAATAGTCATTATGAGTTAGATAATACTGATAGAATTCTTTAATATCAGAGAGGCTCTTATATGCAGAGCAGAATGCCCACAACTATTTGTTTAATACTCAATTTATTAAACTCTTAAAGCTAATAAAACTTGAAACCAACCTTTTGAGTATCAAACTTTGGTTACAAACAATTAAATACCCTTAAATTTCTAAATTGCAATTAAAGTTTTAATACAGCTGATTCTTATGAATTCTTCAACTATCTTAAAGGGCAACAAAACATACCCAAGCAGTGGTTTATTGTGAACTACTGGAGTTCAAATTTCAGGGCTCCTCACTTGCAAGGTCCCTTCTTTTCTCTAAATACATATTTAATTTTATACCTCAATCTGCATTCTTTTTCTTAAACAATGCCACACAAATTGTGGAAGCTTCAGGGCCCACAAAATCTGGATCCTCCTGTCCCATTCTTTTTAGGATCATTATTTATTTTATCTTCTTGGGGTTTCTGTATTATTTTGATTCCTTTGTGGGCTTTCAGAAATCTGATCAGATGCCAAAGAAAAAGAAGTGCCATCTGAGCCCAGTTGTGATTTTTGCTCAGGAATTGAGACCTCCTTGTGTGATCCAAGATGATTCCCAACCAGATCACAGATCAATGGGCTGAGCTTCCTTTTGGTTGTGTGTGTAAAACTTTTAAAGTTCATACCTATCTAATAGGTTTAAGTGTTTTTGCAGCCTGGGGTCTCTCTTCAAAACGTTGTGCTTTTGGTCCCACTGGGCCAGCATTACCTAACCCATTGTCTTATCCTTTTGATACTTCGATGGGGGCTTTTGCAATTTTGAAAACTCCCATATTCCTATTAATACAATAGTTTACTGTATTTACAGGGCCACCTAGAGGCATCACTTCCTAGAAGACAAGGGAGGAATCGAGTCTGCAGAGTTAGTTGGTCTTTTTAGGATGGTCAGCTAATTATTTCTTGGATGACACTGTTGTCCTCACCTTCTACCTGGTTTCTGAGTGTGAGCAGCCCAGCCCATCAGCCCTTCTTGTTCTGCCCAGAGTTCTCCCTTTGTCTGGAAATATGTGGCCTCTCACACACCTTTGAGTTGCTTTCCTTATCCACCTGGAAACAAGTATGCACATATACTTTATAAACAGACATGTAATTACGAAAAGAAGCAGAATATCCATATGTGTTAATATTTCTTATTAAAATAAAAGAAAGTTAGACATATCCTATTATAGTCACGATTCTCATGTGTTTCAACTACCTTTTTGTGCTCTTTTCCTATTTGAAGTTATCTTCAAAAATTTTCTACATGAGCCTGGGCCTGGAGAAGGTTGGGAAGCTTGGATTCCTCATCTGCAAAACAGGGATAACAATAGCACCGCCCTCATTTGGTGGTTGTGAAAATTAAGTGAAGAAAACAAGACCTTGGACCCTACTTTTTGGACCCAGAGGTACATCTAGATCCTATATCTTTGTCAATCTAATGCACTTTGCTCCAAGATATTAAAAAAACGATCTGTTATTTATCTGTAAGGTACAGCACCAAGCTATGTTAAATTGGAAAAATAATGCAAACTCCTAATCTTAAAAAATAAACCTTTGTATCGCACGTAGGGTTAAGCAGATGAGGCTGGAAGGGGCCAGGGGTGTAGAGTGATGTGGTGGTTTGAAACTGTATCTACCCCAGAAAAACTTGTTTGTAAACCTAATCTATTCCTGTGAGTGTGAACCCGTTGTAAGCAAGATCTTTCATGAGGTTACTACAGTTGAGGTCTGGCCCTTCTCAATCGGGATGAGTCTTACACCTGTTACTGGTGTCCTTCATAAGCAGAATGAAATTCAGACAGAGGGAGAGAGCCATAGGAAGCAAGAAGCTGACCATCAACGGAACCTGGAAGAGAAGGGAGAGAGTGGAGGGTGCCGCTATGTGCCTTGCCATGTGACAGGCTAAGGACCAAGGAACGCTGGCAGCCAGCGCCAGAACGCCAGTCTTTGGGAAGAAAGCATTGCTTTGACGGAGCCTTGATTTGGACATTCTTTTAGCCTTAAAACTGTGAACAATTAAATTCCCATTGTTTAACCTGATCTATTTGATGATATTGCTTGAGCAACCTAGGAAACTGAAACAGGTGACCAACAAGTTCCAGTTTGTCCAGGACTTTCTTGTCTTTAAACTAAAAGTCCCATGTCCCAGGATACACCTTCCCTCCCGCAGTCCTTGGTAAACAGGGAGGTTTGGTCACCCTACAAAGGTGTCTGGTCAGGGGACTCCATCTGTCCCAAGCCTAGTCTGTTTGGCAAACGTAGGGATGAGTATCCTGCTGCTCCTGTAACCCTTTAGGGCACACTGGTGTGCCAGACCACTCCGGGTGAGGCTGAGTAATCTGCCCAAGGTCATGCAGCTAGCGGAGAGAAGAGCTGGCACTGAACCCAGCTCTGTCTGACTTCTGAGTCCAACCTCTTAAACATAATGCTTTGCCCTTCCCTACGTCTCCTTTTGCCTATCCCCTACCCTTGTCAGCACTTCTTCACCCTTAAACACTCGGTATTTTGGTGCTGTTTTCCCATCTAACAAATATTTCTCAAAATATTTACATTTTTAAAGAGTACCCCAGGAAGAAGAAGTGTGCCCAGGGGAACATCTAGATGTTACGCTAAGAATTTTTGACTTTTCCCCATTGCCATAGGGAGCCACTGAAGGTTGTGGAGCTGGGGGATTACAGGATCACTTCCAGGTTTTGAGATGCCTTCTGGCTTAGTGAGGGAGCAAGGACAGGGCAGAGACTGCCAGAGGCTGAAGTCAAGGGAGATTTGCTAAGAAGCTGGGGTAACAGACCACGTTAGCAATGATGTGTGTCTGAACCAAGGCAGAGGCTGTGGGAAACAAATGGACAGATTGAGCAGAAGTCTTAGGAAAAGGAGAGGTGTAAGATGACTTTTATTTGTTAATTTTTCAATTCATCCAACCAATCAACCTTATTTATTCCATCATTCATTTATTCAATATATATATTTACATAGTGTCTCTTGGGGATTGAATCATGTCCCCCCCAAAAGGCATGTTCAGGTCCCAACTCCTGGTCCTGTTGTGAACCATTTGTAAATAGGAACTTGAAGATGTTATTAGTTAAGGTGCACCAAACTGAATGAGGTAGGCCTTCATCCAATGTGGCCATAGTCCTTACAAGCAATTGGAAATTGGACACAGAAAGAGAAGCCAGAGGGCCTCTCTCTCTAAGCCAACCCTGCAGGTGAACTCATTGTCCTCCCCTCTATGTGGGACATGACTCCCAGGGATGTAAATCTCCCTGGCAACATGGGACATGACTTGTAGAGATGAGCTTGGCCCTGGCATCGTGGGATTGAGAAAGCCTTCCTGGACCAAAATGGAGAAGAGAAATGAAACAAAATAAAGTTTCAGTGGCTGAGAGATTTCAAATAGAGTTGAGAGGTCATTCTTCTACATTATATAAATATCCCTTTTTAGGTTTTAGTGTATTGGAATAGCTAGAAGGAAATACCTGAAACTGTTGAACTGCAATCCAGGAGCCTTGATTCTTGAAGATGATTGTATAACTATATAGCTTGCACAGTGTGACTGTGTGATTGTGAAAACCTTGTAGCTCCCACTCCCTTTATACAGTATATGGACAGATGGGTGGAAAAATGAGGACAAAAAGTAAATGAATAATAGGGAGGGATGGGGGGATGGGATGTTTTGGGCATTCTTTTTTACTTTAATTTTTATTCTTATTCTTTTTTGTGTGGTAATGAAAATGTTCAAAAATTGATTGCGGTGATGAATGCACAACTATATAATGGTACTGTGAACAACTGATTGTACACTGTGGATGACTGTATGGTTTATGAACATATATCAATAAAATTGAATTAAAAAAAAGAGAGAGAAGCCACAGGGAGCATCCAGAAGCTTGAAGTCACCAGAACCCCAAAGAGCAACACTGTCATGTATGTTGCAATGGGAAGGAAGCACCGAGGAATCCTGGGAGACTGCCGGCCAAAAGATGCCCACCCCGGGAAGGAGCAAGCCTTCTAGCCTCTGAAACAGGGAGCCAATTAATTCCTGTTGTTGAGCCATACTATTGTATGGTATTTGTTTTAGCAGCCGGGAAACTAAAACAGTGCCTAGTGAGTGCCCGGAACTGTGCTAGCCCTGAACTGGCTCTGTAGTTTTAACCCGGGTGACAAGGAGAAACTGATGGGGAACCTAGAAGCAGGAACAGGCTTCCTGGACAAAAAGATCAATATTTGACCGTGCTGAGTTTGTCAGTTGTGGCCAACCTCAGAAATTTCTCTCTGGGATCTCTAAGGAACAACCATCACAAAAAGACCACCTAAGAGAAGACACAAATTATATGGTATACTCTGAGGCCTCCCTGCCCAAAAACGTTCTTTACCCAGGCTTCATCATTAGAGATTCATTCTTTTGGATCAGTCACTGCTTCTACAAAGGGAAAATTCAAGTAATTTTTCTATGATCTTGTGACTCCCATGCCCCCAAATCTTCAGTGGCTCCCCATAACCTCTGGGAAAAAAACTTTGAAGTCTTTAGAATGACATGCAAACTGGCCACATCACAGTTGTAATTGTACATTTATCCATATGAATAAGTCTAAAGGCTATCTCTCTTTCTAAACTATGAACTATTTTTGTTCATCATTGTATCACCAGCACCTGGCACAGTGCCTGGCACACAGAGTCTGGTTAATAAATATTTGTTAAATGAATGAATGTATGAATGAATGATTGTAAAAGAGCAACGTGTCTTGGCTTTAGAGAGCCTGAGCTAGATGTCAGCATTCACAGATTCTGTTCTGGCTCCATTCTTGACCTTCTTGGACTAAGCCCTCTGTGGACTTGAACCCCAACCAGCCACAGCCTGGCTTCCCAGAGGCTCTGAGATCAGGAATGTGCAAAGGTTATTGGCACCTGAAGGCCCCTTTGGAACAGCTCCCACCCCTACCTCCACCCAAGGGCTTTGCTGCCTGGGCGTTTAATGTTCACTGCTGAGAGCATAGAACTGAAAGGGCTACAGCAAAAACATGAAGAATGCGTGTTTGCTAACAGCTTTTACACAACATGCTTTTCTCTTAAGAGCAATGGGAATTGCCTGGAGACCTTAGTTATCATAAGTCAAACAAACACTTTGGGCGATTTGAAGAAGAGGGGCTGTTTTGTGCCTAAGAAGGCCAAGCCCTGACCATCTGGATTTCTCTGCCCTGCCTACCTCTTCTGACAAACCTAATATAGACACACCAAGCTGGCCAGGCCAAGCCTGGAGAAAAACCCTAGTACTCAGGGAACAGGCACTGGGCAGAGGGGCTGAGTGGAGGCTGAAATCCCTCCGGCTCCCTGCTATGTCTGCCTGGGAATGGGGCACATTTTTCTAATTCACACAAAGGCCTGGAAAAGTGCCTTTTTCTACTTGCACAAAGGCATCTTATGGGTTAGTGGTGGGGCCCTTTGGGGACACTGAACAAAAATCTGCATGGTTTAAAAGCCCCTGCATCCAGTGAAAAGCTAAGTGGAACTCCAGCACCCCTGAGATGGGTTGTAAGGAGTTCCCACACCCCCTCATGTTCCAATTTCAAGCCTAGATGTTGCCACCTTCTGCTCAGCCCCCAGGAAGCCAGCTGCCCCAGACTTCTTGCCTGTCCCCTACCCCACCAGTCCCAAGGGTTGTCTTCCAAGGGTACCTTGCTATGCTTTAGAAACCTTCTAGTGGTTATGAATTCAGGCCGTAGGCTCAGGTGCAAGAAACATCACACTGCTTTATTTTCGTTAAATGAATAGCCATTGGTCTCTGAGCCCTCTTCCCTCTCTACTGGAAGAAAGTTCAGTCTTGGTGATTATTGTGGTGCCATCTTCCTTCTTGGGGATCTGAACAGGGATGGGGCTTTAGTTGTTTCTGGGCCCTGCTGATATACTTGTTGGCTGAGCCCATACAGTCCCTGGGAAGTTTTGCTGCAACTCTGAGCCCGAGGGCTTTGCCAGGCAGGGAGCCTTGTAGATTCATTTGTGTAACGTTCATCTTGTGAGCTCTGTGAGGGCAGAGACATTGCTTTGTTCACCACTGTGTCCCCAGGGCCTAGAACCTAACAGACATAAAATATTTACGTAAGCCCCAAGTAAATGTCCAAGAACTTACTGCCCAAGGACCTGTTATCTCCCAGAGACCGCCTGCGAGGGAGTGGGGCACCTAGACACTTTGGGAATAAGCAACCTCTGTCTGCTGCCCTGGATAGCCCCGTCTCCCCTCCCTTACAGGTCTACAGATTTAACGGAAGCTTAAGAGACATCATCCAAATGCAAAGTATGGCCCTTGTTTGTATCCTGATCTGAATGAACCAACTGTAAAACAAAAAAATTATGAGACAATCGGAGAAATTTGAACATTAACTGAATATCTATCTGGTGATGTTAGGGAATTACTGTGTTTGTTGTTTGTTTGTTTGTTTTTAGCTCTGATGATGATGATATCATTGTGTTTGAAAAAAAAAAAGAGTCCTTATTTCTTAGAGATACATATTAAAGTATTTATGGACAAAACCTTATGGTCTTTGGAATTTGCTTTAAAATAATCCAAAGATGTTGGAGGTGGCAGTATAGATGAAGTAAGAATGGCCGTAAGTTCATAATTGCTAAAGCTGGAGGATGGGTACCTGGGGGTTCTTTACACTATTCTCTGTACTTCTTTGTTCTCTTTACTTCTGATTATGTTCAACAATTTCAATAACAAAATCTTAGAAGAATATTAAGCCCATGTCACCTACTCCTGGAAGCCCTCTTGGTTTCCTCAGTGTGAGACAGACCTCTTGGTCTGAGTTAGACCCTGCCTCTGGATTTGTCAATTCACGTAATGCACTGAATTGCAATCCAGTGGTGCACCTCTCCCCCTGCCAAGCCTTCAAGGGCAGGGCCTGCCCTGGGTCCCCATCAACTTCCTGGGAACCTGATTCCCTGCCTGAATGAATGGATGGCTCTTACTCTCTGGTTTGCTTGTGCTCAGACTTCTTGATCTCCAACTAGCAGTTAAGTTCCTTTGATGGCAAAACTAAGCCATTTTATACGGTTTGTTTGTTCTGCTGGAGTGAGGCAATGTAAAAATTCTGTAAGTGGAGGACATTTGCCTCTTATGACTAAGGCTGGGAAAGTTTCCTGGAGATTACAGTTGCTGGCTGGGATTGAAATGTTCTGAGGAACCTGCAGAACAGGTGCTGTTTTTTACTTGAGTCCAAAGGCCCGCCTTCTGCCCTGACTGGTGCATCTTCAGCAAATGCAGCTCACACCCTGCTGGGCAAAGGAGGAAAAGGCAGAGGGGCCAGATGCCCTGAATGACTGAACGCTGATAACAGGACGGGAAGTTCTGCTTAGGCACGTGGCCACTAACAATTAGGAAGCCCAAACAACAGCTCCTGGAGACTCCCGCGGCTGTGCTGTCTCCTGGAGGTGAGCCCGGAGGATGAGGCTGCTGGAATTGCTGATTTTCCTGGCCCACTGGGGAGTGGCCAGGGCTGAGCCAGGTACGGCACTGGGAACGCCGGTGATGTCTTTGTTTCGTACTGTGAACCTGGGATCCAGATCTGCAGGAAGCTGCTGAGAGAGCTGAGAGTACTGCAAGGAACAGCAAGGCAGGGAGCTAGGGCGGAGAGGCAGGGCGGAGAGTCGGAGGGGATTTTGTTTGGTGATATTTGAGCCTGAAGAGTCTAAGTGGGACACCAGCTGGCCAGGGGAAGGACGCTGACTTTGCAAAGAGGTCTGGGTACGTAAGAGCCAGCCAGCTGGTATAGAGGAAAAAGGTGGCAGGAAAGATTCATGAACCCATTCAACAAATATTGCTTGAGGGCTTTCTATGTACCAAGCACTGTTCTAGGCACCAGGGATAAGACAGAAAGCATATATAGTATGCCAAGAGACTGTAGTGTTAACAGAAAAATAACAAAGCAGAGTAATGGGGTAGGGAACGTGTTGGGGGTGAGGGATGGGTATGTACGGGGTGGCCAGAGAAGAGCTCTCTAATAAAGTGATATTTGAGTAGAGACTGAAGTGGTGAGGGAGAAAGCCAGGTGGTGTCCAGATAAGAACATTCCAGAAAGAGAGGACAGAGCGTGCGCAGGCCCTGAGGTGGGCACGTGGGTGATGCACATGAGGAAGAGCTGGGGCAGAGTGGGCAGGGGGGACGTGGGTGGAGGTAACCTCAGTGGGATAATAGGGAGGTGGGGACACACAATTTTAAGGACTCAGACTTTCACTTAGTGTGAAATGCGAGGTCCATAGTGGGTTTTAGCAAGAAGAGTGATGTGACCTGATTTACATCTGTTTGAAAGGCTCCTTGGACTGTAATGTGTTAAAGATAGGGTGCCCAACTCATCCTGGTTTTAGCACTGGAAGTCCCATGCCCCAGGCACCCCCTAGGTTCCCGGAAACTGGGAAAATTGGTGACCCTAGTGGAGAAGCAGCAAACCCAGTGAGCAAAACCAGTTTTGCTGTATCACTCATAATGCAGTGAGACAAGATAGAGCTCAGACTAGGGTGGTAGGAGTTGGGGTGGTGGAAAATGGTCTAATTCTGGACAAGATTTGCTGATGGATCATGAGTGTGAGAGAAAGAAGAATCAGGGGTGACTCCAAGGTTTTTAGTCTCTGCAACTGGAAGGATGGGGTTGCCATTTGCTGAGATGGGGGAAATCGAGATGCGGGAGGAGGAGATGTGCATTTCGGTTTGGGACGTGTCCAGCTTGAGATGCCTGTTAGATTTCCACGCACTTGGAGAAGAGTCAGCAGAAGGGCTGGATTCCTGAAGATTCTAGTTTGCCATTTTCAGAGGTCCTTTAAATAGGACCCTAGAGATGATCCAACACCCTTATTCTACAGCTGCATAAACAGAGGCCAAGAATGGGAACAGGATTGGCTTGAGGCTGTTCTTTGGCGTCAGTCACTTTTTTAGACACTACCAAGAGCAGCTGGGAGCCTTAGCAAAGCACTCTATGGACATGACTGGGGGCAGGAAACCAGAGAGAAGTGCCTGGGAAGGACTCAGACCCAAAATCTGTGTCTTAAAGGTGGAAGGCACCTCTGGAATAGGCCCTGAGAAGAGTGGGTCATTCCCTGTGAGGGCAACCAGGCCGAGAGCAGTGGTCTCCCTCCACCCTGGAGATAGATACCCCAACTCCCCTCTGGGGCACTCGAGGCACTGCCAGAGACTGGGGGCTTGGGACTGATTAGAAGAATCTCCCACCCCCTCACTCTTTCACCTTTAAAGATGTTTCCTTGGAAACCCAAATGCCAATGGGCAGCCCCAACCCAGAGTCTTAGTGGTTAAAAAGAAACCCACCCCAAATGCACAAAGATGTTCATTACAGCATTGTTTAAAACAATGAAAAGTTGTTTCCAATAGTGGAATAACTTAAAAGATTATGGTATAATTACCTAGAACGGTTTCAAGAAAATACAGCAAAACAGAAAATAATAAGTAACATTCATTAAGTACTTATGTGCCAGGCACTGCCAGAATTTCTACACACAGTATTTTAACATAAATACCCCTCAAAACCCTTGTGAAGTAGAGATTATCATCCCCATTTTGCAGACAAGGAAGCTGAGCCTTCAGTAGTTAAATAACTAGCCCAGGACTACACAGCTAGTAAGGGTCTGAGTCTGGAGTTGAACCCAAACTGTACAACCCCACTCTGTTTATAAAATAATGTTATATAAAAAATAACTAAGGAAAACAGCTCAGAAAAGCTAACATTTATTTACTGAGCACTTGAGATAGGCCAGGCTTAGGTCTAGATGCTTGAAATCTGCTGTCCTTTTAAAACTCATTTGAAAAATGGAAGAATTAAAAACAACTCATTTGATTTTTAGAGCTCCTGGGAGGTAAGCACCGTGATTATTATCCCCATTTTGCAGATAAAGGAAAGGAGACTCAGAGAAACCATGTCACTTGCCCAAGATCCCAGAGCTAGGACGTAGTAGGACAAAGTCTGTGCTTAGTTACCTTATGTGTCATTCCTTTCAATATCCTCTTGGGATGGTAGTTTTCATAGGTACTATTTTGTTTTTCTCCAAAACCTTCTGGAATGCATATGTCTATAATTTTAAAACAAAATTAAATTTTAAAAGAATTCCACAGCCCTATAAGTTTTTTCAGAAAAAACTTGAAGTGCATAAGAACTCTGAGATACCATCAGACAGCAAATACCCCTGCTTTGCACAAGCAGTTTCTACTGCACCTTCCTTAACCAAGAGCACGAGTGGGACTCCGACTTGTGGGCTCCTTACTCCTCCCACACATACCCAAGCAACACTGTGCTTACTCTTCAGCTTCTAAATTGCAGAGAAACAGACAAGCTCTTCCAGCCCGGGTTAGCACCGCGGGGAAACATTTCCCTAAAGGCCAGGTCCAGGGTTGAAGGAACAGGACTGGCCAAAGAAGGGCAAGGCTAGTCCTGGCATTGTATGGCCTGGGCCTCAGATTCCTCATCTGCAAAACGGGATGATACCATCCACATCCTGGAGCTGCTGGAGGAGAGCCATGAGAGGAATCCGTGTATTTAACATAAGGGGTCAGGAAATGTTGGTTTTAACAAACAAACCCCACCTGTTTTGGGAGGGGGGTGCTTAGTTTACAGAGGAGGAATTACAGTTAAAATGCTTTGGGGTCTATTGCAAAGGACTGAATTAGGGACCAAGGTTGCTTCGTGGTGTGGGTTATACACAGTGACAGCCAAACGTCATGGTATTAGAATTAGGGCGTTAGAAGTGGCATGGCCTGCAGAGAACATTCGTTTGTCCTCTCAACTTACACTTGAGGAAACTGAGGCCCAAGAGGAGACGCGAGGGGGCGGTGTAACACAGGGAATGAGCGCGAAGGCTCTCATCCACACTGTTCCTTTGCTACGAGCATTAATGGCCTCATTTTTCAGTGAGGAAAGTGAGGTTGGCCAGGGGAAGTCCCTTGCTCAGGCTGCCACTACCTGCGTGGAGCAGCCGGGATTCAAAACAAGAGCTGCTGGATCCTGAATTTCATGCGTGCCGTTTCAAAAACAACCTGTGGCCTGGAGCCAGAAACCCAGGTTCTACCTATGTGACCTTGAGCCTCTGTTTCACTATAAGATAGGGAAAATAGCAGAGGAGAGATTCAATGTGATAAGTGAGATAATGCACATGCATTATAAAGTGCTGTAAAAGTTTAAGGGACTGTCATTACTCTTATATCTAAGGTCACAAGGCTAGCTAGTGGCAGCGTAAAGTGCACAGTGATCATTTCAGTTCTGACATGATATCAATCCCAGTCCCGCCACTGAGTCAGTTTCCTCATCTGTAAAATGGGTGTGTGCTAGGATGTACATCATAATGTTGTCGTGAGTCCGCATGGGTACAGTGCTTGGCACGGCCTCTGACATTCAGTAGGTGCTAAATAATTGGCAGATGGCTTCCTGCCTTCCTATTGTGTTTCTGACCAAAGGAAACTCTCCTTCTGGCCATTTGAAGACTTTCTTAGGCTTTCCGTAATCCCATCTTCCATCAAGAACTGTATGGTTTCTCCCTGCACTTTTGGAGCTGATGAATTTTTTTTTCAGGTCTCATACATTTCCATGGGCCTCGCAAAGTTGCTGGGCCCTGTGCCCATCATCCCCAGGGGGAAAGAGGGCCCCGGGACCCTGCCTTTGGAGGAGACCTTTCGCCTGCCCAGGGGTGAGAGCTGAGTTCTCAAAATTAAAACTAGAGGGTGCGCCGTGGCTCAACCGGGACCACTCAAGGGGAGACAACATCTGTCTTCCATTTGCTCAGTCGTAAATGTTGCGACCCCGCCGCTAACTGCACAAGAGAGCAGCGGAGCGAGGCTGGGGCAGGGCGGCGCAGGTCGCGGCCACCTCTCCCTCCTGCGGTGAAAGGGAGACCTGCAGGATCCACCGAGAAACCGCTAGTGAACGTTGCTGAGCGCTTGCGCACTACCTTACTTGCTGATTTACATTCTCACGGCGACTCTGAGAGGTACGCGGCGCTGTTACCCTGTTTCATAGGCGAGAAAACTGATGCACAGTGAGTTGCCCTCGCTCACACAGCTAGTGGGTGGCAGAGCTGGAATTCCACCCCAAGTCTGTACTTCAACTGTTTATTCATGTTTTCAGTAATTAAGAACAATCATCATAGCTCAGATTGGTATACCTTTAAAAAAAAAAAAAAAAACTCAGTTAATACATGAATGCTTTCAATTCGAATATACAAATCCTTGATTTTCAAAGTGTGGTCTGTGGACTAGCAGCATCGGCTTTCCCGGGAATGTGTGGGAAATGCAGTCTCCCCAGTCCACCTCTGAACTTGGGAATCAGGCTTTTTATTTTAACACGATCTGTAGATGAGTTGTCTGCACAGGAAAGTTCGAGAAACAAAGCGCTGGTCTAAAGAGTAAAACATTAAAGTTCCCGCCCCCAGTGGTAATTGCTGGCAAGTCTGGTGTGTTAAGATTCTTCTCTTCAAGCCCTTTCCCCTTCGCTATCTTCAAACCCCTCAGGTTCAGCAAGGTCAAGTGACTTGCCAAGGTCCCATAGGCAAGACGTGCCAGATCTCCCACCTTCCCATGCAGAGTCCCTCTGCCATTCCTTCTCCTGATTTGCCCGTTAGATCTTGACTCCTTTGGCTAGGGGGGGCCAGGGACCCTCACAGTTGCGATCAATTCCACAGAAGCCTGTGGCTCCCATTGCTTCATGGGTGACATATGCATCTTATAATAGCCACAGGACATCACTGTGAGGAGTTTGGGTCTCAGTTCCCTCATCTGTAAAATGGGCATAAGAATCCTCATGAAATGACTTCAAGAAGGAAACGAGACAAGCCTGCCAAGGGCCTGGGACCTGGTGAATGCTCTGAGTGCTTCCTATCTACTTATGCTCCCCACTGCCTCCTGAGGTGGGTGTTCCCTTGGTTGCTACCTATTTGCACATCTTCCACATCCCAGGCCTGTTCTAGGTGCTGGGGTTCCAGTGTTGAACAAGACAGCCTTCAGACTCTTGTGGAACTGACATTCTAGACTGGGAAGATGGGCGATAAACAAGCAAACAAGGTAATTTCAAATGTGAGAGTACTCTGAAGAGAATAAGACCGGAAGAAGGCTACGGCTAATGACCAGGTGGTGGTGGTGGTGGTGGGGGTGCTTCCTGAGATAAGGTGGTCAGGAAAGTCTTCTCTGAGGAGGTGACCTTTGGACTGAGGCCTGAATGACGAGGAGGCAGCAGCTGTGTGACAACCTGGGGAAGACCATGGCCTGTCTTGCAGTCAGGCCTGTGGACACACACACACACACGGGTCACTAGGAAGTGAACTCTCGGGAAGGGTAGAAGGGGTGGCCGTTCTATACACCGGCGAGATGGGGACACCAAGTTTATCTTCTAGGAGGAGATAAAATGGCAACTGACCCTTGAGCTTCTGTCATCAGACGAGAAGTTCCTGAAGTGGAGAAATGCTCACTGAATACTTTGAGGGCTGAAGTCAAAAGTCCAAGTGCTCCATGTTAGCGATTAATTGAGGAGGAGCCTGCTCAAGTCAGGGGAATGTTCTCCACGTGAGCCTCATGGGAGGACAGGGAGCTGCACCTCCTGAGAGAAAGGCCTCTCATTGCATCCAGCCTGGCCAGCCTGGTCTTAGGCTTAGAGGCAGGTATGTCCCCCTCGCAGTATCAATTCAGGGCTTGGGAAAGCCCACAAACTCTTGCCCACTTACAAACTGAAATGGGGCAATTGGAGTTTCTTTACTCTGGCTTAAGATTTTGTGCCTTTAGGAATATTTTCTAGTACAGTATATTAGTGATCACGGTACATCTGAAGAGATTACATTCCTCCTCATTATAAACAAAGACTCTCAGCTTGGGTAAAAAATAAAACTGCAGGCATATTCTGTCTACAAGAGACATATTTAAAATAAAAAGACACTGGTTTTACCCCTCTAGAAATCATATTTCCCTGGGAGACCATCTGGAGCCATAAGACCCCACCACCACCACCACCATTTACCTGGGGATCACAGGCTTGTTGGCTCAGTTTCCTTATCTGTAAAATGGGGACAGTGATCAGTACATCCCAGGGCTCTGGTGAGGACTATTGTGCAATGCATTTGGGAGGGATAATGATTTGCTTAATCAGTCATTTGCACCTTAGCGTGAAGAAGTTTCATAAGAGTTTTAGATCAGGAGAGGGGGGTGAAAGCTTAAGAGCCCCTGGGAAGAAAAAAAATCAAGGTGGGGGTGGGAGGCAGCAGGGCCAGACATTATCCTGCATCCCCTGTGGCTTGGGTGGGGACCTGGCCATCCAACCCTGAAAGCAACGAAGGAAGCTGGGACTTCCTGGCCCAGGCCCACCTTCCTGGATGGAAGTGGGGGGCTTGGGTGTTGGCTCTGACAAGAAAAGGAGGTGTAAGTGACAACAATGTGGAAGGGCGAGGAAATCCCAGTTCCTGGTCTCACCCTTGTCATAGCTAGAAATGTAGGATTTAGGGCAGAAGTGAAACCTGTTCTATGCTCCTTTAATAAGTAGTCACTAAAACTATTTGTGCCAGGCCTTGTGCTGGTACACATGATAAATCCACTCCACTTCTTTGCAGTCCTTTCCCCAATTACGCCAAGAGATTTTTGGATCTCAGGCTCACTTGGTTCTGAGTTGAGTCCAAGCTTCCATCAGCCACTTCAGCAAACAGGCCCACTCCCAGCTGCCTGAGCTGCCACTCTGAATCCAGACCCGCTGGCAAGTACACTGATGAGAAATTCAGCCTAATCTGAAATTATGTTCCTTCTTTTCTTGTCTAGCACCCTTCGACTTTACTTCTACACATATTTCCCAGGTTTTTGCTGATATCTATTAGCAAGATCTTACAACTCATTTGGTACATCAGTTTTCTCCTCCCAGGTCAGAGTTTTGCACATTTTTCCCTGGAGGATGAAAGGATCTAGCTCAGAGCGGTACGCATACTTGCCCACGGTCACACAGCTAGTATGTAGCTCCAGAGCCAGAGCTCTTAGACCCAACACTCTCCTGCTTTTGCTCTAAAACAATGTACTTAGAAGGCTGGACCCCAGAAGGATCTTTGAGAACCACAGAGCCAGACACCTCGTGTGCTGATGTGGACACAGAGATGTGGAGAAGGAAGGGGTCTCACTAAAGCTCATAGAGCAGGTCAGGGATGGAGCAAGCCTGTGCTCCTTCAGCTACGCTCACTGCCTCCCTGGGCAAAGCCATACCTGTGGGCCCTTCCCTGAACCCTGGGTGACCCAAGGGTCTTTTCTGTTAGGTTGGAGTTGTTCAAGAATCCACACAATGCAGTGAGTCAAAGTTTAAGTATAAAGTTGAAGATTTCTGAGAGGAAGAAAACAGGTGGGAGCCAGTGAAAAGAAAGAAAATGGCTCCAGCTCTCTATCTGAGAGCAGCATTTTTTAAAGAGAAAAAAAAAAACCACGTGGGGAGGGAAGGATGTCCTGTGCTTTGAGTGGGTGAGGGCTTATTAACTTCTGAGCTGACTGGTTACTAGGGTTCTAACACACTACTCTTCTTTGATGTGCAGCTGTATTATCTATGTGGAGGAAGCAGGCCTTTTGGCTTGTTTGTGGTTGTTCATCTTATGGACCTATCTGATCTTGTCTTATCCACCTTTTGGGGTCTATGCACCACTATGACTGGGATTTCTAAAACAGCCTTCAACCCTTAGTTTATGGTGCACCTGGTATTTATGAGATAAGCAGCAGGGCCCCTGGATCAGACAGTCCTTCTATATGTTAGACTTTTTTCTGGGGTCTGACATTCTCCTACCTATATAAGCCTCCTCCCCCTGCCCAGAGATTCCAGAATTCCTCCCCAGCCAGGCTCAGGGAGGAACCAGCACTGAGGGAGCGTCTCTTTTTCCCTGCAGGAAAGTTCTGGCACGTCTCTGACCTGCACCTTGACCCTGACTACAAGGTGTCACAAGACCCCCTCCAGGTGTGCCCGTCGGCAGGCTCCCAGCCAGTACCCAACGCGGGCCCCTGGGGCAACTACCTGTGCGATTCTCCTTGGGTCCTCATCAACTCCTCCATCCACGCCATGAAGGAGATCGAGCCGGAGCCAGACTTCATTCTCTGGACCGGGTGAGAGCAGTCACCACAATGGCTGCCCCTCAACGGGCACTCACTGTGTGAGCCAGGGTCTCTGCCCACACTATCTCCTTTAGCCTCACATCAGCCCTATTGTAGAGATGAGGAAACTGAAGCTCAAAGGAGTTAAGTAACTTGCCCAGGGGACCCTGGGGCCTGGGTCTGGCTGATTCCAAAGATGCCCTCAACTCCATGGCTCCCGGCCTTGGCAGAACACAGCTCTCACTGAGGCTGGGGACACAGTCATAGCCAATGCCCGAATTTTAAGCTGGGGGGTGAGCATTGGAGCTACTCCCTCTGGGGTTCAGGGACTCCAGGCCCTAGAGATCCAAGTGCAGGGAGGGAAGAAAGTATGAGGGCTGGAAAGTGGTCCAGAAGTGGGACCAAGGGCCCAGTGCCCCAGGGAGAACTCTGGTCAGAGCACTGTCGTGCATGGGGGCAGCTTGAGGGGTGATTCCCACTCGGCCACAGAGACTCAGTGTGTCCTTCTCATCCAAGGATGCCGCTGTAAGCCCTGAGTCTCCTCAGAACCCGCCTTTCTTATCACTTGCCTTTCACCCATTCCCTCACTCGCTTCCTCACTGCCTCCCTCCCTCCCTGGCTCGGTAGGTCGACCCATCTGGTGCCCAGCCCTGGGGTGGATCCTGGGGATACTGAGATACTGGAAGGAAAGGAGCTCACAGTCTTGTGGGCAATACAGAAAGTCCATTGACCGTTATGTCCCAATAAGGAGAGAGGGTCACCTGGGAGGGTGTGGGAGCCTCGTGGAGCAGCTGACCCCATCTGGCAGGGTTGGGAAGGGCTTCCTGCAGGAAGAGGTGAACCAGGGGAGCTGCTGAGGAGGTCTGGAGGGAGCTCTGACTTTGTGCTCCCTCTGCCAGCCTCGGTGGATGCTTCTGTAAGCCAGGATCAAACCACATAGCCCCCAGCTGTCCCCGAGTGTGACATGGGACTGGCCACAATGACCCTCAGATGGGCTCTGTGGCTGGCAGGACAGGCTGAACACTTAAGAAATGTCTCAGGAGGGGCCGACAGCCCTGGCTTCCCTGGGCTTAGGAATCAATCTAAGAAGAGAGTGAGCTTCAGGCCAAGACCCTGGGCGGCGCCCCTCTCCTGCTCCTGAGGGGTCTGTGAGTTCTCTGAGAAGGGGGCTCTCAGAGAAACGTGTAGTACTCTGAGAGATGTGCTCCCTCTGGGAAAGGTGATCACTTTGGGAAACTTATGATCCATTAACAGATACACAGTTTTTCTGGGAAATCTCTGGGACCTTGCAGAGGTGTACGGCATGGGATGAAATGACCTCTAGAATCCTTTATAATTCTTTTGTTTCTAAGAAATTTGGCTTCTCTGGGAGAGTTGCAATCCCTTGGGAGATAACCTATAGAAACTGGATGCCTTTTCTATCAGATAGAATTAGATGCTCCAAACTAGAAAAAGTGGAATTTTTCCAAAGTCTTTGGATGCCTTTGGCCTGTACCCAGACCGCTCCCCTCTTGCTTCCCTAATGAGGGTGTCAGAGGTGCAACAGGATGTAATGGATGTGAGCGTGGACTCAGGAGCTAGGCTGACTGGGTTCAAATCCTGGCTGTTGTGTATGTATTCTAGTTGTATATCCGTAGGCAGAATTCTTAATGTCTCTGTGCCTCAGCTTCCTTATCTGTACAATGGAGATAAAAACAGAACCTGTGCTCTAGGGTCATTATGAGGAACAAATTAGTGGCTATGGGCCCTGCACACAGAAAGTACCTGGCACCGAGTGAGCCCTGGGAGCTGCTGTAGCAGTACTAGTGTTAGTAAGCTCGTTAACTTCCTTGGGAGACTGCCAGGTCCAGCTGAGACCTGAGGACTAGATTGGTGGGGCTCCTGTCCTTCCCCAAACCCCATCCTCCACCACTCTACTCCCCTTGCCCCCCATCCCCTGCTAAGCAGTTCTAAGGTGTATCCAGGAATTTAGGTCAGTCAAACGGTGAATAAAATGGTGGCACTGACCCAAAGTAGATGTGGACCCCATCCTCTGAAGCTAGCTCTGAGCTCCTTAGAAGCCCTGTGAAAAGGGATGGTATTCAGAGAAGGCTTCTCAACCCTGAGCTCCCTAGGAGCTTGCAGATGGGGCTGGAACTCCAGAATTTCCCTCTCTAAATAGCACTAATAGTAATTACAACCTGGCAGCCACTATTACTACATTTTAAATCTATCATCTATCTGTCTATATCTATAATTTTTCCCCTTTTATTGAAGTCTCACAAAAACTCTTATGAGTAGACACCATTATTATCCCTGTTTTACAGATGAGCTAATAGAGGCCCAGAGAGTTAAAGAACCAGCCCAGGGACCTACAGCAGGTAAAGGGCAGAGCCCAGATTTGAACTCTGCCTTGGAGTTGGACTCCCACTCCTGCCTGGCCATTTCCCATCAGTGGACAGCTGAAGCCAGTTCTACAGGCTCCCTTCTCACTGCAGAGCCCTCCCCTCCTTTTCTCATGCCCCTCCTGAGTTGCCCGGGGTGTTTTTCAGGGATGACACGCCTCATGTGCCCAATGAGAGGCTGGGAGAGGCGGCTGTGCTGGAAATCGTGGAACGGCTGACCAAGCTCATCAGAGAGGTGTTTCCAGGTAAGACTCAGTTATCGACTCCCCATAGCATTACCTGGACCCCAGGAGGTGCCTGACAGTCAGGAAACGACAGCCATAAGATCAAGGATGATGATCTTCATCCATTGATGACCATCTGCTGCCAACCAGGTTGCGTTCTGGCACGCGCAGTCGTCGTTTCTTACCCTCCCGACACCTGCAAGGAGCATGCGATCTCATTGGCCTGGGATACACCTAGTGGTATGAACGATAATGCCTGATATTTCCCTGCCTTAGCCTCTGCATTTAACATCAGACTCACAGCCCAAGCTCTGTAGAGTTATATACAGGTGTCGTTCCTGGGTCAGCCTCACTTGGGCTCACACACAAGCCCTTGTGTTCAGCTCTGCCCCCAGAGTTAGCATCCACCTCCCTCAAACCATCCTGGCTGCTGGGGGCCCCTGGGAGATGCTGATTTGCAGCCACAGTGCTGTTCCTTAGTGCTCCCAAGGCCAGGGACTCACAACAGGAGCGCCGGCTGGCTCCACACCACTCCATGGAGGGGCTGGAAAGGGGGCCAGCAAGGGCGCTACAGAATTCTACCTCTTAAAGCTGTGTTTTCTTGATTCAGCACTCACCGAGTTATTGCAACCCTTTAATTGTTTTCTGGAGTTTCGAGGAAGATGGCTCTGCCAGTTTTTACTAATTGTTCAAAGATTGTGTGGGGGAAATGGAACCCTGGAATGTCTTATGCCACCATCTTGGCAAATCAGCCTGGCATTAATTCTTGGAAAATATTTTTAAACAGGCTGTGCCAAGTACAAGGTCTGGGGAGCTGAATCAGGCTTGTAGGCTGCACTGCTCTCCCCCTTTGGGTTCTGGTACAGCTGCTCCTTCTGATGGTCCTAGTCATGGATGTTGATAAAAGAAAAATGTTTTCATCAACATTAAATTTAGGATCTCACAGCTTTATTGAAAAATTTATGAATTGGGCAGCATCCCGTTGGGAAATTAGAAGGGAGCTCCACGGAGGGAGTGGAAAGGGTTAGGTCATGTAGGGTGAATGTGGAAGCAAGTGAGGAAATGTTCTGACTGGCTGGCATTGTTTCGTTTTTACATAGGGGGGTCTTACAAAGTGGGGAGCAGATATACATGATTAGTAAGGTATACCTTCTCCAATCTGATAAGCTCTCTCTACTGGACTGAAACTAGTTTTATCACCATGTGTTGCTTATCAGCCACCCTGTAGGGTACATTCCATCTTTTCTGAAAACCTCTGCCGGTCAATTGCTTTTGTCTTCTAGAAAAGCCCTTCTCGAAAATGGGTTCCTCTTCGCAACGCCCAGTGTAGGTGGCCATTTTATTTTACTTAACAGTCCCCAGGACCCAGTTATAGAATAATGGTAATAAAAATGAATAAAATCAGCACAACCATAACTATATGTATTGAGTGTTAAGTGTAGGGCATTGCTTTAATATTTTTAAATATTTTAGTTCAATTTTCATTGTGATAATTCTAGAGAGAGCCATTATTACCATCTCAATTTTATTGATGAGAGATGTAGCTCTGGGCCATGTAAATTGCTCAAGGTCACAGAGCCAGGATGGAGACACAATGCATGTTTGAGTGCTGCTCTTATTCGCCACTTCCACTGGAGAGCCAGGACTGGCCCTAGCTATTGTCACCATCTCACATCTATCCCGCAAGCAACCTGCTTTTCTCAGTCTCCTTTTCTCAAGGTAAATCAGTTTTATGCACAGGGAGGCCTGGATGCTTCCAGCCTACCCAGTCCAACCCAACCCAACCCAACCCAACCCAATCCAGGCACGCTTGGATTTGTTCGTTTTCCAGCAGAAGTCACTACTCTTAGGGCCAAACCAGAATACTATGCCCTCCCCCAGGGAATGCAATAGGTTTTATCAATCCCAATTTACAGATAAAGAAACTGTGGGTCAAAAAAAGTCAGTGCCTAGAGTGGGATTTTAAACTCAGATCCAACTTTGACCACTCTGTTCGCTGCTCCACATGGGGCTTCTGGGATAAAAGTAAAATAATGGATAGGAAAATATTTTAAGATTTAACACACAAATGTAAATTATAAGTTTTTATAGTTTATACCACACTTATGCATTTATTGAATTTCCCAGTAGCCAAGATGCCACAGACAGTAAGATGCATCATTATTTTGTATTTCACTAAGAAAAAAAATGCTGCCAATGAAAGTATGACACAGCACTTTCTTAAGGCCTCAATGGAAAGACACACCCCGATTTTAGGATTGTTACAATGAAGATAAACTGGAAGAGATGAAATGAGATATTATCTTATTTGAGAATGAGAACAACACAGGTCAAGTAGAACACTCCCCATTTCATAGATAAATAAGCTGAAGCACAGAGAGGTCAAGCAACTAGTTTGACAGGAGGAAGAGACTGAAACTTGAGATTTTTGATCCCATGGCAAGTGCTCTTCCTGCCACGTCCCACCTGTATTACTAAGAGCTGTTCTCAACACTGGTTCCTCCCTCTGCAGCAGGGTGGAGTGCTTGGGAACACAGGCACACAAGTCAAACTAATCTGGGTCCCAATTCTCTGCCTTCTTCTAGCTGGTTAATTTCCTTGAGTTGCAGTTTCTCCCTGTATAAAATGAGGAAAATCATTGTCCCTGCTCATAAGGATTATTATGAAGATTAAATAAGGTAACCCATTGAGCAACTACTATGGTGAGATAACATTCTCACCATAGTGCAGAGGACATGGCAGTAACAAGTGTGGAGATAAAGAACATCCCAATGAGAACAGATGAAGGCTATATATTCGGAGCTTGTTATGGCATGGGACTCAGCTACCATCATTTGCATTTGGCAGAGACTCACGGCAGGCAGAGGAGTGGGAAAACTTTGCAATGGAAAAAAGGGAAGGTTTCAGGAATACCCTGATTGGAAGCTGTTGGCATGGGGAAGTTGGAGGCAGGCTAACTGGAAACGGACTATCCTATGTGGTTATTAGGGGAGTATATTTGGCTTTCTCTGGTTGGCCCTAAATTGGAAGCAGGAAGCTGCCAGTTATTGATCAAGGCCTCACTATTTTGGGCTGATTGTTAAAGGGATTGTGGTTTAGCTTCGTGAATGGGTTGTTGTGGATAGTAGCCGGTTTCCTGGACTGATTGCTACAGGTGGTGGGTCAGAGTCCCCTGGTCTAGTTATTGCTGATAGTGGGTTGGAGTTTCCTGGTCATTGTTCATTTGTATAATCCAGTCTCTCACTAGATACCAGGTTGTGCCTGCATAGAGCTAAAGCTTGTGAGGAGCTTCTAACCGAGCTTGGCACATAAAAGCAGTTAAAAAAATGGGAGTGATTCCCTCCCTTCTCATCTGCCATTGTCATTGCAGAGATTTGAGGCTTTTCTTAATGGCGTTCATTCTTAATGGCTGCTGACATTTTACTTTAGAGATGTGAGGTTTTTACAGTCGGAAATGATGGCTTCTAGCTCAGTGAACAATTACTGATGGGAATCCTACAACCTCCTCCTTGGCAGAGCTCTTGGTATTTTCAGATCTTGTAGGCAGTACAAGGCAAAGGGTTTGTTAGAAAGATTCCCCCAAATAGGCGATGGAAGCTCCACCCTCCCTCCACTGATTCAAGGTCAGCCCCAGGGTGGGTCAAGCGTATATAAGCCCTGCCTGGAGCTCAAGAAGAGTTTTCGTTGATTGTCAAATATTTATTGAGCACCTACATCAAATAAAAGTAGGCATGAGATTTTTCACAAGGAAGAAATAAGTCAAATGGACCCTATCCCTCTCTAGGTCCAGGTCTCTTTCACAGGCCACATTGTCAGGGAGGCCTCCCCTGAACTCTCCCACCCCATCACACACCCCCACACTAGCAAGTAGACCTTCTTTCTTTCTTCCTTCCCTTTTTTTTTTTTTTTTGCTCATAGAAGCTTTATTCAGTGATTTATTGTAGTCCCAAACTGAAAACAAAACAAATGTTCATCAACAATAGAATGGATAAACTATGTGATATTCATGCAATGGAATACTACACAGCAATGAAAAGAAACAAATACCGGTACTACTGCGTGGAGGTATCTCTCCATCATGATGATGAACAAAAGATCCAGACACAAAAGTAGTACATACTATAAAACTATTTCTATAAAGTCAAAAACAGGGAAAACTTACTTCTATGAGGCTTCTGGGGTACTGATAATACTCAATTCTCTGATCTGGGTTGGATTACACAGGAATGTTCACTTTGTGAAAATTCATTGAGTTGTGCATTTTGGAATTGTGCACTTTTCTGTACTAGTTACATCTCAATTAAAAGTTGATCTAAAATGAATAAGGGAGTCTCACTCCATAAACTAGAGCTAATAAAATAATACGCATACCAGTGGGGGTCACCAAGCTCTGTGGTTAGGTCATTTTTTCTGGGGTGTGAAATCAAGCAACCGAATGGGTTTAAAAACTAAAGGTGAGTTCCCTGTCTTTGTGCCTCAAGCCCTGGAGGGAAAGCTGAGACTGATGAAGTGGAAAGGGCCCACTGGCACCTAATGACTGACGCTGAGCACTTGTAACACCCATGGTGCATGTCTGAACTGATGCCAGCGGCTGGTCTCAGCTGCTGTCTCCAGAGTATGTTGAGGGGTTGGACCGGATCAGAACTCCAGTGAGAGGTCACAGTCTCTGGTCTGCTGCTGACCTCACTCGCAGCATTCTTTAGACATTCATCATTGTTTGTAAGAACTCTAAAGGGAAAGTATGGGTAACCGTGTTAGTCATAACATCCCATTTGACCAGCTGTCAGCTCATTTATTCATCTAACAGATATTTGTTGAATAGCTATATACTTGGGTCTATGACAGCGAGACCTTCTAGGCTCTACGTAGATATTCTTATGTTTTAGAGGTGAGAAAGGTTTATCTTTTAGGGACAACATGAGATAATGGCTATCCCCTGGAACGAATTGTTGGGGTGTGGACAAAAGGTAGACTTCTGCACCTTTACCTTGGATGTTCCATTCCCCTCCCTAATTGCTGCCTTGTGCCTCCTTCCAGAAGACTCATTCTGGGGGACAGGAGGTAGGCAAGAGGAGCCAAGAGCACAGGAAGCTTAATTTCAGCCTTCACTAGGATTAGTGATGGGTACAGTATAACAGATGCCATTGGGATTAATTATATGTAAATCATTTCTCCAAACCAGCTCTCTTCTGGTAAAGAAACTGCAGCTGACACTGTCTGGTTGCTTGCCCAACAAATGTTTCCTCCACTCATCCTTCCTCCAATGGTCCTTCCCTTTTTGACAGCTCTCACACATCTCATTACTCCATGCATGTCAACCCTACTACACTGCAAGGCTTCTGGGACTGGGACTGAGTTGCTGGTTTCCAGCTTTACATATTGGTACATTGTAGGTGCTCAATAAATATCTGTTGAATGCATGGATGAATGAAACTCTGAAGGCCTCCCAGAAGTGAACCAGACCCCTTCCCTAATAGAAAGATGGATTTGGAATTGACAAGAACAAGGAACTCTAAATTACCAGGTGGCTGCTAACGGATATGAAGGTTATTTAGACCTAGTTTTCTCCTCATCATCTCATCAGGAAACTTTCCACCAGGAATGGGGTTAGGGACAGGGATCAGGAAATGGATTGCTCTTCCTTCCAAAGTCTGAGCAAAGTTCACCCAGATTCTATCAAATGTGGTTTTCTGCCTATCTCTGTATTTTCCTCATCTGTGCTATCGCGCTTCCTGTTAGCTCTGATGGCTGGTGGCCGACAGAAAATGACTAATCCCACCAAACGCTTTAGCATATATATTTTTATATTTATTTTCTCCTTCCTAGATACTAAAGTCTATGCTGCCTTGGGAAATCATGACTTTCACCCCAAAAACCAGTTTCCAGCAGGGAGCAACAATATCTACAATCAGGTAGCAGAAATGTGGAGACCCTGGCTCAGTAATGAATCCATCGCTCTCTTCAGAGAAGGTACCAGCACCATTTGCTACTATAAGGAACACTTACCACCTGCCAGGCTCTGACCTAATTTCGTCTTCACTACAACTCCATGATATAGGTACTGATTTTATCCCCATTTTACGGATAAGGAGACTGAGGCTTGAAGATACCGAGTCACTTGGCCAAGGTCACACAGCTTAGAAGAGGCAGACTTGGGAGCAGGATCCAGGGCTGTGTCCAAAGCCCATGAGTTTAATCTCATGGCACTAATGATGATCCAAACAACCGATATTTATTGAGCACCACTTTCAGCACGTTATGGGACTCCTCACAATGACCCGAGGAAGGGGCACTGACCTTTGGGTCAGAGCAGGGTTTCTCCACCTCAGCACAATGGACATTTTGGGCCAGATAATTGTTGTGGGGCTGTCCTGTGCATTGTAGGATGTTTAGCAGCATCCCTGGTCTCTGCCCACTAGAGGCTGGTAACACTTCTCAGTTGTGACAAAACAAAAATGACTCTGCATATTTCCTAATGTCCCCAGGGTAGGGAGGGGGCAAAATCACTCAGTTAAGAAACACTGGTCCAGAGACACAGCCAGCTCAAGGTAACCCTGACCCCACTCTCTTCCCTTCCTTCTTTCCTGCTGCTGAGGCTCCTTATTGGTCAAAGCCAATCAGAAGTCCGTAAGAATAGAAGTCCATTGATTTAGTCCACTAGATCAGTCTTTGGGGGCCAAGAGCTGGGTGGAGAAGGATTGACAGAGAATCTGAAGGGGAAACACACACCGTTGTAATTCCCATTGTACAGAGGAGGATGCTGAAGTTAAGTAACTTTCCCTAGTTGCACAGCTAATAAGTAATAGAGCCAGGATTTGAACATAGGAACCTTTGGTTACACTGACCCCACTCCTATGCAAATAATGGTAGTTCACCCCACCTCTCCTTCTGCAAGGGAAGGAAAAGGTGGGAAAATAAGGCAGAGCGGGACAGAGGCATGTCTGACCAGAGGTAGGGGACCCATCAGACTTCTCCCTGGCTGTGACATCCTAGGTGCCTTCTATTCTGAGAAGCTGCCGGGTCCAAGCAGGACTGGGCGAATCGTGGCCCTCAACACCAATCTGTATTATACCAAAAACGAGCAGACGGCCGGCATGGCCGACCCGGGCCGGCAGTTCCAGTGGCTGGAAGAGGTGCTGACCAATGCTTCCCGGGCTGGGGAAATGGTAAGGGCCTCGGCTGCCTCCTCCTTCTTTCTGGGGTCACTTCCCAACCCGAGATGCCCAGGTCACAGAGGGTACTTCATCGGTCTGACACCAGGAGTAGGTTTCCTCCATCTTCCCAGCAGCCTTGTGAGGCTCAGAGGCTGGAGCCAACTACAGATAAGGACCCTGGGGCTCCCAAGGAATGAGCAGTGATGGTTCTGAGGTTACACAATAAGCAGTGGAGCTGAGGCTAGAACCCCATCTCCAGAATCTAAGTCCAGTGTTCTTCCCACTGCTGCCACACACACACAGCTGCAGCCTCTACTTGTGTGCTCGACCTCAAGGGTTTGCCAAATAGGTGACAACCTGCCGTTGGGTGTGTTCATTTGGTTGGCTGGACTGGCAGTTCCTTGAGAACCTGCCTAGGCGTCACCTGCCTGAGTCACTGCACTGAGCAGCATGTGACAGCGGGATCTCATGGCTGGTGCTCTGAGCACTCACTATGCATCAGGCACTTCGCTGAGTGCTCTATATGGATTATCTCATTTAACTCCTGGACTGCCACGGGGTAGGTGCTATTATCCCCATTTTCCAGATGAGGTAACTGAGGCTCAGAGAAGTGAAATGACTTGCCCAAGGTCACACAGTTCGTGTCCATGCTGCACTTTGATGCAAAGCTCATGCTCTTAATTCCCCTGTTCTACTTCCTGCAATGGGGCCAAGTGCCCAGGTATTGTTGATTGAATGACTTGAGGAATGTTCAAACATGAACAGACATTACCGCACAGCTAGGCAAGCACTGTTTACTTACAGTGCCTGAGGTCTCTAAGAGGATCCTTTGAAGGATCAGGAAGGCTTCATGGAGGAGGTGCCCCTGGAGCTAGGTTTTGAAGTATGGATAGGACTTACAGAAGTGAAAATGAGAAGGGTACTCTAGGGCAAAGGCACAGCGGTGGGAAAGCACGTGTAGATTCATTGCTGGGCATGGAGAGAATGCCTGAATCTGCCTGGAGAGGGAACAGGGGAAATCTTCAGGGAGGAGATACAGAGCCTGCCTGCTACCTTGGGGACAGTGGGCAGGTTTTGAGGGGTGAAAATGAGAGGCTGGGGAAGGCATCTCTGAGCCACCCTCCTGGTCTCTGCCTCCTTGCAGGTGTACATTATTGGCCACATACCCCCAGGATTCTTTGAGAAGGCACGGAACGTGGCATGGTTCTGGCAGGCTTTCAACAAAAGGTACCTGGAGGTGGTCCGGAGGCACCATCAGGTCATCGCAGGGCAGTTCTTTGGGCACCACCACACCGACAGCTTTCGGATGTTCTATGATGATGCAGGTACTCAGCCTGGAGGGAGGCTGCAAGCCCCATCTCCCTCCTATTGCCAGCCTCTCTCAGTTCCATTCTCTCTCTGTCTCCTGAAAGGTGCCCCCATCAGCGTCATGTTCCTCACACCTGGAGTCACCCCCTGGAAAACGACATTACCTGGAGTGGTCAATGGGGCCAACAATCCAGGCATCCGGGTGTTCGAATACGACCGAGCCACACTGAGCTTGCAGGTCAGGAGCCCTGGGTCTGCAGGGCCCAGGACGGGAGGCTGGAGGGGGTCCTGGACACTCTCTCCCAGCTGATCCAACCACCGCTCATTACTGAGTCTCAGGAAGGTCAAGTTACTTCTACCCTTCTAGAGCTCAGGTTTAGAGCCCTGGAGCCACCTCCAAATGCTGCCACCAAGTCAGGTCACTTCTTTCCTCAAATCTCCCTTTGCCATGGATCACTGTCACAAGTCCTCCTGGCTCCAGCCCTGCCCTGCAGCAGCCTATTATGCTATGCATTATAGGAGGAGTTAGTCTTTCCAAAGCATTGCTTTCATCTTACCTGTCTCTTGCTAAAAACATCAATGGCTCCCCAGTGCCCTGAAGGGGATTTCCTTGGCCTGGTTCAAGGCCTCCCAGTCTGACCTATGTCCACTGCCTGTGTCTTGCCTGCATCAACTATAGCTAGACTCCAGCCAAAGTAGACCTCTAACATGTCGAGCAATCCCTCACCAACCAGGATGTGCGTGTAATTGTTGAAATGGCAAAGAAATGTTATTCCTGCATTTATTCAACACAGTGTAATAAGCTTCTGCTATGTGCCCTGTTCTAAGCTCAGGAGATAATTAAGGGAACAAAACCAAAGTCACTGCTCTCCTGGAGCTGACATTTTTATAGGAGGCCACAGACAATAAACAAATAAATAAAATTAAGTATACTACACAGAGAAGGGCTAAGGGGAAAAAGGAAGCAGGGTGACGGCACACGGTAGCGATGGGTAGGGGTGCATGCATGCTATGTTAGGCAGGGCAGGGAAAATGTCAGATGTCACTGAGAGGGTGACATTTGAGCAGATTTCTGAGTAAACTGAAGAAGCAAGCCTCTTGGGTATCAAGGGAAGGTGGAGGGAAAAGCAAGTCAAAGGCCCTGGGGAGGGGCTGTGCTTGGTGTGTTAGGGGAGGAGCAAGGAGGCAGGTGCAGCTGGAGTGGAAGTGAGGGCAGAGTGGGAGGGGACAGGGTCAGATCATGTAGGCCACGATGAGAATTCTGGATTTGGTGGGGCTGGGGCAGAAACTGACATAATTTTATAAAATCACCATGTCTGCTGGGCAGAGTATAAGTTGTGGGGGTCAAGGGCACAAGCAGGGACACAGTTTGGAGGTGACTGCATAATAAGTGGAGAGATGGTGGCTTGGATCAGGGTGGTGCTGGTGGGGTGTGAAGTGGGTGTCTTTTGAAGGCAGAGCAGACAGGATTTGCAGTGGATTGAGTGTGGGTGTGAGAGAAAGAGAGGAGTCAAGGAAGACTCCAAAGATTTTGGCCTGAGCAACTGGAAGGATGAGGATGCTATTAATTGAGATGGGACGACTGCAAAAGGAACAGGTTTTAGAGGGAGGATTAGAACTCTGGCTTTGGACTTGCCAACTTTGAGATGTCTAAATGGCATCTAAGTAAAAATGCCGATGAAGAGACAACTGAGTGTTGCAGATGGTGTACAAGAAAGAGATGGGTACAGAGATTTTATTTGGGAGCTGAGAGCCTCTAGCGAACATTTAAAGTTAGGGACTGGATGAGATAACGTAGGCTCTTGATTCTAGGGAGCACATGTAGATAAAGGAGCCAGCAGATTTTTAAGGGTATGGCCTGCTGTCTATATACCGGACACTCATAGGATCTGAACAAGGGGAATCTAGGCCCCCACTCCCACCCCACCCAAAAACAGGCCCTCCATCCTTCCCCTGGGTTTGAATCCTGGCTCCACCACTCGAGCTGCTGACGTCTCTGGGCTGCCATTGCTTCCTGGGTAAAACAGGAATAGCAGTATCTACCTTACGGAGTTTGGGGGAGGGCTAAATGAAACCATATAATATGCAATTGCCCTGTATCCCAAACCCCCATCAACTACAGTTCTAAAGCCTTTCTCAGCCAGGAGGTTTATCTCACTCCTTTTAGGCTGGCCTGTTATCCATTCATCCCACAAATATTTACTGAGCATCTTCTATGTGTCCAGGAGCTTAGTAGGACCAAAAATGCACAGGCCTTGGGGTAAACAACCTGGGTTTGCATTCCACCTCTGCCACTTAGCACTGTAGATTAATTAAGTGAATTAACCTCTTAAGGCCTCAGATTTCTCATCCGTGGGGGTAATAAGTGCATTTACGTCATCAGATTCAACCAGAGGCTGGCTGACAAGCATGCCTGGTAGATAGTAAGTGATCAACAACTAAAAGCCCTCATTACTATGGCTATAAAGAATCTGAGGGTAAATGTGAGGTGCAGGATGGGGGATGGGGTGGAACCCGGCTGCTGCTCACGACGGGCCCGTCCCGTGTTCCCTCTCCAGGATATGGTGACCTACTTCGTGAACCTGAGCCAGGCGAACCAGCAGGGGACGCCGCACTGGGGGCTCGAGTACCGGCTGACCAAGGCCTACGAGGTGCCTGACGCGGGCGCCCGCTCCATGCACGCGGCGATCGGCCTCATACAGCGCGACTGGGACGCGCTGCAGCGCTACTATGTCTACAACTCGGTCAGCTACGACGTGCGGGTCTGCGACGATGCCTGCCGCGCCGAGCACGTGTGCGCGCTGCGCGAGGTGGCCTTCGACGCCTACGCCGCCTGCCTGCGCGCCCCCGGCGCCGCGCCCGCGCCCCTGCTCGCGCTGCTGCTCGCCGCGCTGCTGGGCCTGCGCGCGCTATACGCGCCCTGACCTGCGGCGGCACCCGCCCTTCCTCATTGGCGAGGGGCCTTTGCCACCGTTTCACTCGTGTCCGTAAAGGGGATGGGACAGCCAGCTGAGGAAAGGAAGCCTCAAACACCCTCAGAGCACATTCCCCTCAAGTTTCATGTTTTAAAAGAAAAAAGTGCTCGTTGTGCATCTTATTTTGTGTTGTTCTTTTAAATACGTAAGTAATTTTGAAGTATCTCCGCAGGTATTGAACGCTTCCCCCTCCGCCACCCCGCAGGCCGAATAAGAGGAGCCGCCCGGGAAGATCCGCCTTGTTGATCCTGCGTCCTTGGTGTATTCCCTGGCGCAGGGCCCGACGCGGGGCCGGCTTATGAGTTTGCAAAGTTCCGCAATTAGGGATCAGCGTGTGCCTTTTTATTTTGTTTTTTAAAGTTTTTTCAACAATACATTTATGAGGGATCGCGGTTCTAGCCTAGCCTCTCAACTCCGGGCCGTCCCGCCTTTTGGGCCTCCAGGCGCCTCAAATGTAAAATAAGGCGGCTGAAAGCCCGCTCCGCGGAGGGCTGTGAGCCGTGGGCCGTCCGCCTTGGGCCTGGAGGCCCTTGGGGTGCGCCCAGCTGAGCTGGGGGTGGGGTGGGGTGTGTGTGTCCCGGGGCAGGCAGTAGGGCCGGAACCCGGGACCCCATTCGGGGTGCGCGGGAGGCCGGGGGCGGGGGGGCCCGTGAGCCTCGCCCCTCCCCGGACGGGGCGGAACGGGGAAGTCCCGCCCAGCAGGCCCCGGCCCTGGGCGGCCCCGAGGGCTGTGCCCGCCTTCTTCCTGCCGCAGAGACCCCGGGCTCCGAAGGCCGGGTCAAGCCGCAGAGGAGGAGGAGGGTCGGGGGGCAGAGCAGGCGGGCCATGCCCCGGTGGTCCCGCGCCGCCCTGTTTTGGGACTTGGTCCTGGGCGTACTGGGCACCGCCGCCTTCTTGCTCGACCTGGGCGCCGACCTGTGGGCCGCGGGCCAGTATCTGCGCAGCGGCCGCTACCTGTGGGCCGCGCTGGTGCTGGCGCTGCTGTTGCTCGCCTCGGTCGCCCTGCAGCTCTTCAGCTGGATCTGGCTGCGTGCGGACCCCGCCGGCCTGCACGGGTCGCAGCCGTCCAGCCGCTGCCTGGAGCTGCTGCATCTCCTGCAGCTGGGCTACCTGTACAGGTGAGAGTCCTGACACCGGGAAGGGGGTGGGGAGGAGAGGACCGCGACCGGGGAGAGCCCTTGGTGCCACCTCTCTACAGGAGTGCACCTCCACCCCTTAAGAGAAGAGAACCCTGCTGAAAGCCCTCGGGGCTCATCCAGCCCTCCCAGTCCTTGCTCAGGCGAAGAACCTGAGGCCTAGAGAAGAAAGTGGCCTTGGGTTTGGGAGTCAGACCTCCGGATCCAATTCTGGCTTTGCCACCTGTGACCTCATTCCTGCCTTTCCCTGAGCCTGAGTTTCCTCCTCTGTAAAAAGGAAGTAGTGATCTAGAGATAGGTCTGGCAGGATGCGTGTTATGAGGAGTGAGAGGAAGAGTGAGAAGGTGCCTGGTGCAGTGCTTGGCACCTGGTGGAGTCTGTAGTAATGGCAGAGACTTGCAGGCTGGTTGAAGCTGTGAGTGGGACTTCGAGCAAGTCAGTTACGCTGTTCTGGATCTCAGTGATGTGAGGATTAAATGACGTGAGGCCTGCAAATTGCCCTGGCACCGAGTCAGTAGCGTGTCATGACTACTTGGGTCACCGTGGGAATTTCAGCAGTCCAGGGCCCCCAGGACAGGGCTTGTCCCCTCACAGGGGGCTGCCTCTTACCTTGTCTCCCAGTGAGAAAGAACTCTTCTCCCTGAACATTTGCTTATAGACTGAGCGAGAGGGCAGACCTGGGATCTGACTCATTTTTGTCCCTGGAGCCAGCGACCGCTGTTTCTTGGAAAATGTGTGGGTTGTGCTCCTTTTCAGAGCTGGCACGACCCTGAGAGATGGGGAAACTGAAACTAAGGAGTTAGAGTCATGCAATGGAGTCAGGACACAGTGTGGTCTACATTGGGTTGGAGTGGCTGCAGCCAGGATCCCCTTTTGAATCCGTTTTGATAGACTCGCCAGATCTTGCCTTGACAAAGCTGCCTCCAGTCTCTAGCAGGGGGCAAGAGGAGCTTTGAATGTTGCCGTTTTGTCTGAGGGAATGAATGGGCATCAATAAAACCCTGGTTGGGTGGGAAGGGGCACAGTTACTACAGTCCTGGAGAGACCTTGACTGGCCCTGAATCTACAACTACGTCGTGCATCTTCTCTGTCCGCTGAGCATGAGTCAGACAGGCTGTGCTGAGCTGTGGTTTTGGAAACGTGGTCTCTGTGCCTGGCCGCTCCCTCAGTGTGTTGTCACGTCTCTCCAGGGGAGGTGGGAGAGACGACAAATGTCTGATGAATTGAGTTCACAACGAGGGATGAGGCTCACTTCCCAATAGCCACAGATTCTGATCAGTTCTGGGTGGGGAAGTTGTTGGTGCATCTTCTATTTCCTCCTCATGTCAAAGGGTTGCCCAGGCCTGTCTGTCCAACCTCTGCACTCTCTCCTTAACCTTGCCCCGATTTCCATCCCCATCCCCATCACCCTTGCTCCCCTGGATTGTTACAGCAGCTCTTAAATGGGATCCCGCTTCAGGTCCTTCCTCCTCTCTGCAGCCAAGGCTGCTCTTTTCTAAGCCCCATCTGACCCGATTTTGCCTGCTTGCTCAGATGCTTCCATGGCTCCCCGCTGTTGACAATACATGCTAAAATTTTGAGAATAGCCTTCACCTTGTAGCACGCCTTTTGAATGCAACAAGCCTTGGGTCCAAATGCTTATTCCAACTCTTACTAGCTTTTTGATCCTGTTTCCCATCTGTAAAATGGGGATGTTGTGAGAAGTAAATGGGGACAAGGTTTGTAATTAATTAGGGCAGTAGTAGTTGTATTTATTCCTATTTTTCAGATGAGGAAAACAGCTCAGTGAGGTAAGGCCACTTGCCCAAGGCCTTACAGTGTCTGAGTGACCGGGCTAGGACGGGGGCCTGTATCCATCAGATGAGTAGGGGAAATAGGAATGCTGCAGGACACTAACCTGGGACCCCTCTGGGCATCCGTTGTGTGCTGCCTAGGTGTGTGCAAGGCTGCAGCAGGGGCTGCTGGTCTGCGGCAGGAGGTGCCCTCAGAGTTTGACTTGGCCTACGCCGACTTCCTCTCGCTGGACATCAGCATGTTGCGGCTCTTCGAAACCTTCTTGGAGACGACGCCACAGCTAACGCTGGTGCTGGCCATCGTGCTGCAGAGTGGCCGGACTGAGTACTACCAGTGTGAGTGACAGGCCAGTGGCCAGCCCCCCTTGAAAGTTTTCCTCTACTGTTGGAAATGTTTTCACTCTTTTAAAAAGTCCGCTTGGAAAATAAGAGGATGTGGGAACCCAATTATACCTGGGTTCAAATTCAAAGTCACTTTCTAACTGGATGACTTTGGGCTGACATCTCAACCTTTCTGAGTATCAGTTTATTCACACCTGATGTAAAAATCACACCTGATTGTGTAAAACGGACGTAATAAATGCTTCTGTCTCACGGGTTGATGGAAGGATTAAGTAAGATGATGCATGTAAAGCACAATGCCTGGTGCATAAACAGCCGTAATAATTGCAGTTTTTACTGTTTTGAAGAAAACAGTGATAAAATATGTAGGGTGCCTGGCTCAGTAGGCAATGTGGAAGTACTAAACATTGATTGCACATCTTCATACACTCAACAACTTTTTTATTGCGTGCCTCTCGATAAAACTCAATAAAACTGTGCTAGGGACACGTCAGTGAATAAGATGAATGCAGCCCCTGCCCTTCCGGGATGATGGACAATAAATAAAACAAGTAGTTACTGTAATGTGTCTTGTGATCTGAAAGGAGTTAGGCACAGAGGCTGGCAGGGCTGCAAAACCATGGGGGAGAAGTTTGTATAGTGATGAGCTTTGGGAGCATTTTTGCCTGTAAAAGGGAAGTGATTCAGAGTCCAGGGCTTCCCCTCTGCCTTTTCCTGCCACCACCCACCACAAGGCCCTCCTGCTGTAAATGCCACAGTGTCCCAAGGAGCCTGGTGCATGCTCTGCTGTCCCTCACCATGTGACTTGCGGAGATGCGTCCTCTCTCTGGCCTCAGTTTCTGTGGCTGTACAAGATGGACGTTGGACCCGATTGCTAAGGTCCCTTTCAGCTCTGTTAGCTTGGCCCCTAACAATAATTTTAAAAACAATAATAGCAGCTGGCGTGATTGAGTGCCTGCTGTTAGCCAGGCACTGGGGAGAGTGCTTTACAAGCCATCTTTGCACATGTTCACAGCAGCTCTGTCAGGATGGTGCCCTTTTTATCTCCATTTTACACAAAGGAAAGAGGTGCAGAAAGGTGAAAAGTGACTTGCCCGGGTAAGACAGCACTCACTGGGCACATATTTTTGTTTGTTTGTCTATTTGAGGGACCATTGCAAGTGGAGAGGATCTACACTGTATGTGTGTTGGGGTGTGTGTGTGTGTGTGGAGAGACCTGTTTTCCCAACTTTTTTAGACATTCATTCAGCAGCTATTATGTGCCAGGTACTGTGGTCAGTCCTGGGGCTCCCAGGTGAGCAGGATCTGTTTCCTACCTGCAGGGAGCTCAGAGATAAGAAAATAGGTAATTACTCTGTGATAAGGTTCACCTGGAAATGGGTGGGTGTTACAGGGACACCTGACACAGCTTGGGTGGGTGGGGAGGGGTGAGGATGGGTGACAAGGAGATATTCAAGCTGGGGCATGAATATAGGCTAAGGGGAGTGGGGCGTGTGCTCCTGGTTGGCCTCACAGCATGGGCAAAGCCTCGTCGAGGTCAGAGAATGTGGTGTGCTGGGCAAAAGGGAAGAACACCAGCCCTGCCAAGACTTGAGTGTGGAGTCATTAGAAAGGGCAGTGGCCATAGATCTGGTTCCAGGATGGGAGCGGGTTCCTGGTACATAATAAGCTCCCAGTAAACATCTGTTAAATGAACGTGGGAGGAGGAAGCATTGGAGAGACATTCCAGAGCCTTTTCCATCCCTCCCTGGAGGCCTTGGCACCTCTCGTCTAGGGTGGGGAATTAGGATAGATTTCCCACCGTTCACTTCTGGATCTTGGATAATCAAGACCAGGGGCCAGTCTGAGCCTGGAGGGGTGGGGATTCCAGCCACACAGCAGGGACATAAGGTCAGCTTCAGCCCATGGGATATCCTGCCTCCCTTTCTGGGACTGAAAAAGGGGGAACTGGAACTGCTGATTCTCAGACCCATGAAAGACTTGGGCTCTTCTAGGAAAGGAAGGCCATAGGGCCCTGGAAGATGCTCAGGGGATGGCAAGGCCCAGGGGAGCCAAATGCTGGTGACTTTTTATGACTCAAATACCCTCTCATCCTTGAAAAGTATCACCATGCTAGCACCTGAAAAGTAAAGCATAGTTGCCATATTTGAATCCCAGTTCTGTTTTTTTTTTTTTTAAACTGGTTGTATGAATTTATTTCATGTACTCCAGCTGCAGTTTTCCATTCAACAGATTGGAGGGGAGGTTTCTGATACCTTCCCCAGGGTTACTGTAAGGGCCCCTACAGTATCTGCAAGCTCTAGGGAGTGCCAGGCAAGCTGCCCACAGGGCTCACCGATTTCCTCTTACTCTTCATAGGGGTTGGCATCTGCACATCCTTCCTGGGCATCTCGTGGGCGTTGCTTGACTACCACCGGGCCTTGCGTACCTGCCTTCCCTCCAAAACCCTCCTGGGGCTGGGCTCCTCCGTCATCTACTTCCTGTGGAATCTGCTGCTGCTGTGGCCCCGAATCCTGGCCGTGGCCCTGTTCTCTGCCCTCTTCCCCCGCTACGTGGCCTTGCACTTCCTGGGCCTGTGGCTGGTACTGCTGCTCTGGGTCTGGCTTCAGGGCACGGACTTTATGCCTGACGCCTGCTCCGAATGGCTGTACCGGGCAGCAGTGGCCACCATCCTGTATTTTCCTGGTTCAACGTGGCTGAGGGCCGCACCCGAGGCCGGGCCACCATCCACCTGGTGTTCCTCCTGAGTGACAGCAGTCTCCTGGTGGCCACGTGGGTGACTCACAGTGCCTGGCTGCCTGGTGGGATCTCGTTGCAAGTGTTGCTGCCTGTAGGAGGCTTCTGCTTCCTTTTGGGCCTGGCTCTGCGGCTTGTCTACTATCGCTGGCTGCACCCCAGCTGCCCCTGGAAGCTTGACCAGGTGGATGGGGCCCGGGGCCTCCTCTCCCTCGAGTGGTGTCAGCTGCCTCAGAACAGACGCATCACCCAGTTGGCTCAGAACTTTTTCCCCAAGGCTAAGGATGAGGCTGCTTTGTCAGGGAAGGGAGAGGTGAATGGGGTCCTTTGAGCCCAGGGTCAGGAACAAATGGACAGTGAATTGATTGGTAGAAGGCAGGAGAAGATAAGCTAATTGTGCTGCTATGGGCCTTGATTCACTCAGCAAGAGCTTAATGCCTGATCTGTGCTAGGCACTGAGGACCAGAGTTGAGTAAGACATAGGCCTGCCTTCAAGGACTTCACAATGTGAACAAGATCAGGAAGCTGGGCCCTGGAGGGTCAGTGGGCCTCAATTATGTACAAGACACTTTGGAAGGAAAGATATCCACCCTGCCCCCCCAGCCAATATGGTTGGTGGCTCCAAAGCTCCCCATTGATGGTATTTTCACCTCTCTGGCCACCTCTAAAACAGTTGGTGGAGGTGCTGTCACCCCCCACCCCCATTCCCCTATCATGAGAGAGAAGGCTCCAGGATCTCCAGGTTGTGTTTTTAAGAATTCATTCAATTCACTCAACAAATGTTTACTGAGTCTTTTAAGTGCCAGAAACATCATTCTGGCCTTGTAATCTGGAACAATGTCAGCTGCCACTTTAGCTTCATCTTCCTTCCTCTCCAACCAGTCCTGGGTAGGATCTCAAATGCTACCATTTGAGAATGACCCAGGGATACCCAATTCTGGCTGGCCCCTGTAAGCTCCTCCAGGTCTTAGTGCGACTGCCTCAACCTCTGCTCCTGCTCTCAAGGGGCCACCTTCCTACCAAGTGCCTGTGAGCCTGTGGTCTGGGCCTTGGCTCAGCCCTCTGAGGACTGTTTTATTTTTTAGCCAATGTACCTCCTACCTCAGAGTTCATGTGATATTTAGACGATGAATGCATACGTTTTTCTGTGAGAGATGTGTTTTGTGTTTTTAACAGTATTATTAGGTTGTTATTAAAACCTCACAAAATCCTCTAGTCTGTGTCATTAAACTAAATCTACTACAGAGTTCAAAGCCTCCTGGAAAGAAGGGGTGAATGATGCAAATCTACCCCTCAAAACTGGTAAAGGTTTCAGAGACCAGAGATGGGATGGGTTGGCTCAGGACTTCCAAACCTTGTTTTCCAAGTTTCAGGAGTGGTGAGTGAGCATGTCGTCAGTTCAACTCGACATCAGTACCCAGATCTTAACTACCAGCTCTGCTGCTGGGGCTGGCAGGAGAAGCCACAAATACCTCTAGTATCAGGAAGTGATATGAGAGCCCAGATGAAGAAAGATGTTTTGTTTGGAGCTTAGCAGAGGGGTTTAGTGATGAGGTGACTTATGGGCTGTGGATCCCTATGCTGCTCTGGGAGGTCTGTGGTTTGATGTTGGTTTGGTGTTTAAAATTTAGGACTTTTTGGTTTAGGCTTCCTTGGGGCCAGGGGAGGGCATCTTATGATAGCCTTCATCATGGAGGGTGCAGTTCTTTTGGCATCTACACATATGGAAGAGGTTGTTCTCTAGTTCCATGGGATCTTCACTCCTACAGATCTGGAGACCAAGGAACAGGAAAAGGGCCTTGGAGACACTGAAGGCCTCCCTGAGAAATTGATAAGCCCTAAAAAGGAGATGAAGGATGGGATCCACACAGAAGTGCTTCATCGGAAGAGACTCGAGTCAGCAGTAACTGTGTGGGATGTGGCCTATAAATGTGATCAGAAGAAGCTGAATTGGGTGAGAGCCCTATAGGTATTGGGGGGGGGGGGGGTTGAGCCTGTGGAAGGGAAGCAATGCTGCAGGCCATCTGTCCCTCTGAGAGCGGTAATTCCAGTGGATGAAAGGAGGGCATGTGGCAGTCATGAGGATGGAGGCAGTGAGAGCCTCTGGAAAGGCCATGCTGGTGCTTTTTACGTACATAGCATGTTAGAGACAGAAGGGATCTTGGGGATCGTCCAGTCCAGCGATTTCCAGGTTTTCAAATTTCATGGACCAGTAAAATGGCCAACATGTTTGCCAACTTTAATTAAAAAACAGAAATAAAAACCACCACCATTTATTATCTCCATCTCTTAAAAAAAAGAACATAATGATCTCAGAATAAAGGAGCATTAGAAATTCCCCTTAAAGGTTCTCGAGACTCTTTTTTAAATGTCAAAAAACTTATTTATGAAGGGTTAAAAAGCTTTCATATCACTGATTTTTTGCTACCAAAACATTTTTAAGGGAAATGTGCAAATATTGTACTTACTGTATGGAGAGAGAGATGTTTAATTACTCTTTGGATTTGAAAAGCAGTCAATATCTCTAAAATTTATACTTATTACTGAGAAAGGATACAGCAACTAACAGTTTTGCTTCAATGACAGTGTGGTTCAAAATGCACACCTTCTCATGAAAAGATATAACTAGGAATACCCCATCTGGAATTGGGGAAAAAATACATATTATAATCTGATATATATGGTACTTGGAAGCTAAAACCGAATTCTAATCTTCATTGGAATAAAAGGCAAAAAGATTCCTGAAAGCTAGACTGTTTTCCAAACCAGCAAGGGCTAGTCAGACCCAAATTTGAAGAAATCAAATGAGAAAAAGTAGTTGGTGTGACATAAAATCAGGCCAAATCAAATGATGTTCAAAGGGCTGTCAGGTTTATTGCCTTTGTATTTAAGCTCAGTAAGTATGTATTGATTTTTCTCTTTAATAACTAAATTTCAGCACATTTCCAGTCCTAAATTTTCAAAGCAATATATTTTAGAAACAAGAAATAAACTCTCCAAATTATTTAAAAATACCCCTTTTATTTTCCCATGTACATTTATTTATACCAAATGATTAGTTTTATCTTACTTTTTTTGGTGAAACTAATGGCTTAGTTATTGAAAGGGTGCTATCTTTCTAATGAACTCTACAGAATTTTTATGACGCCCTACTTAGGACCCTATTCAGCTGGGTGACTGAGCTGATCTTATTCAGAAAAGACACAGGCACAAACTGTATAGAAAATTAAAATTTTATTTTTCAAGTTTATAATTCCCATTACATATAACATTATGGTCAAGGACTCTACAGCCATGAATGTCGCAGTCACATAAATATATCCAATCCAAGCAATGCTTCTTCCTGCTAAAAGAGGCATCTGAAGTCCAGAGGGAGAGAGATGTTTTGCGCAGAAGACGTCCTTGATGGGATGGCTCCTCTCAGTGCACTAGGAGCCAGCCTAGGAGCCTTGTTGAGCTATGTGACGCAGAGAGGGAGGGGCAGATGCCCTGCTGCTGATCAAGGCTGGGACAGAACTAGATTTTCTCTCCTGTTTAAGATATTTTAGAATCTCAGAGTTGAGATTTGGCTTCTACAGTGTAACTATCTGGGGAGTTCCAACTTTTGGATGAAAAAGGAAACCACTTTAACGGTAAGAAATAGAAGCCTGCTTAAGAGGGGCCCTAACTGGCCCCTTCTGGAGGAGTGAGGAGTGAGAAGAAGAGGAAGTCCCTAAGCTCACTGCCCCTTGGCCTAGCCCACCGCTCTCCCAGAAAGGGAGAATGTGGCTTTGCCCCTTACTCCTCTCTTGGTTCAGTGGCACTGACACCCATTCAAGGTAGTGAACATCTAAAGCTCCATATGCTGCAGCTGGAGTTTGCCAATCAGATTCCACCTGGAGCTTTAAAGCTGAGTTTGTGTAAACTGCAAACAAGCTGTGGCACAAGTCTTCTGGGACGCTAGCTTTGCCCCCTAACTTGCAGAGCAGAAGACAGGAACACCTTGAACCAAACAAAAGCCCAAATAGGCATCTAAATCTGGAGCAGGTGCCCATTCTCCTGGGCACCACCAGCTGCCCCAGGGACACTGGACAGGGTGATGCTAAGGCACAGTCAGTTTTACATTCGCAAGTCAAGCCACCTCTTAAACTCAGGACACACCTGGCAACAGAAGATCCCCTATTAGAGACAGTCCTCATGATGAAACGTGCAGACCCCATCTTATAGAAACCACAGTGCCCAGCTGGAAGAAGGACTCATCACTTGGCTAACTTTATGGGTCATGTTTCTAGTACAAAGGGCTTCCCCCTTGATGAAAGGACCCACAGTATCCTTTGACCCTCAGCTTCCAGTGACACCACCTACTTATCTTCCTCTCTACATCTTTGTGCTGGGGTGGAGGTAGGGGCTGGGGGTGAGAGAAGATATGGTAAGAAGAGCACTCATTTTGGTAAAGAAGAGCCAGGAAGCTCCTGTCTGCTGTCTGTCCTCTCAATGAGCATGGCAACAATCAGAAAAGAGCAGATGCTGCTCTGCTCAGAAAGCCGCCTCATCTCTCTTGGCCAAGTTCATGTCCCTTTTGTAATCATCTAGGCTGGGAGAGGGAAGAGTGTGTGTGAAGCTGTGTGCGAAGCTGTGTGCATGATGGGTGTGCTGCTCCACAGCCTCACAAGCCTGGAGCACAGCACCAACAGGGTGGCATGTCCAGGGCAAGAAACCAGTAGCTATACTGCCAGTAGTAGGAGGGTTTGGGGCCTGGAAGACCCAAGTTAGAATTTTCTAAGATCAACCATCAAGTCAAACAGATCAATATCTGGGCAACTAGGCTGAATATAAACCAATGGAAGGTCTGCCTCAGACACCATCTCCTCCCCAATCCCACATGGAAACAAGGAGAAAGAGGCAGTTAAGTAATAAGGCATGGACTTCAGCTCCTCTCCCTAAAACTGAGTCATGAAGCACTTTCTCAACAAGTTCTGAAGGAATGTGTACACCAGCCTTTCTTTGCTGCTATCTGAGTGACTTGGCAATGGAAGGAGTCTGACCTCTTTGTTCTATAACATCTCTAGAAGTGGATAAGCAGAATTTTTAAGGACAGGTAAGTATAGCTTGGGGTTGGTCATGGATGTCTCCCATTGAGGACCCAGAATACATCACCTCAGCTTTAGGGAAGTTTATCCGCCTGAGCAAATATCCATGTTGGTCTTGGAGGGATGGAGCATCCAAGAACACAGCAGAGCTGGGAGGCTGGGACTAGTGCCTGGGTGTCTGCCATCCTTCCCGGAGGTCAGGCTGAGAGCTGCTTCCACATTTGGCCCAGAATTAAGTGGTTAGGCATAGTGTAGGGGGGGCCCAGTACCCTCATTTAAAATCAGGAAAGTCTTTCTGGCCTTCTGGTTTCCCATTTTAGAATGGGATTTGAGATGCTGGAAGGCTATCTATGGGAAAATGATTTGATCACAATCTGCTCTTCAGTTTCAAGATGAGAGCTCGGTAAATATATGCCCAGGATATACTTCACAGGGCTTAAGGGCTTCAAAGGAAGTCAAATACATTGGTAATTTTGCCCAAAATATAGTTGTGAGCTTGGTCTTGGACTTGATTTGACTTCTTGGGTCCAATGCCCAGAGACTGGCCAGAGCTGCATAGAGGTGGATATGCGGTGTAGAGGGCAGGAAAGAGGCAAGAGTCTAGCATTTGATGACTAAGAAGAAACAGAAGGCTGTAGGGGTGAGTATCTATTGGGGAAGAGTGCTTCTCTGCAGGAGGAAAATGTGGACTCTTCCTGTCTCAAAAGCCAAAGGGGATTTTCTTCAAATGTTGAAATGCATAACGAGCCTTAGCTCCTTCTGTCTAGTTTAGAGGCTAAGCTCCTGGGACAGTCTGAATAAAAGAGCCAAGTTGAAGGCTTAGAATTTGTCTAAGAAAAGGAGTTTCTAGGGTTTGTGCCATTTGGTTAAAGGGGAAGAGAGACTAGAAAAGGGACCAAGGTTTCTAGGATGGGAAATGCCAAAGTCTAAAGTTAATCAGTGTCCAGTGCCCCGAAGTTCAGCAAACTAGGAGATGGAAGAATGAGAAGGGAACCATCCTAGAAAGCAGAAAACTGGAGCGGCTAAAGAGGTGCTACTGTCACAGAGAGGTATTTTAGATATTTCAATTACTATTTTTGAAGGAAACTCGACACACCCTTTCTTGCTAGAAAAAGAGAAGGGGGAAATCTGCTTCAGAGACCAGACCCTTACCTATAAAAATAACATATACATTCACTGGGATTAAGTTCTACAGCTAGAAAGATTATAAAGACTGCAAGAGATGTTCTTACAAAAATCTGCTGCAATTATCCTATCACAAGTTGATAGCAGTTCTTAATCTTGTCATGGATAAGAGTGCAACTCTGCCCCAAGAATTTCCTTTTCTTTTTCTTCATTTTTTGAAACAAAACAAAACAGAATAAAACCCAGAAGAATTAAAGCACTGGAGCTGCAGCGAGTCTATTGTTCTCTCTATCCAACTGTCTCCTCCTTCTTCTGAATGAGGATGGACAGGGGGCTGCAGCTCATTCTTAGCAAAACAAGCTTTGTTTCTTGCAGTTGTTAGTTCTGACTGTGTTCTCACCAGCATTCCATGAGAGTGAGAGCGAGTTCCCAGTTGGTTCTGGTCTCTAGCTCCCTTCAGGAGTGAAAAGGAGCTCATGGGTTCTTCATTCAAGTTCTTAGAGAAAATCAAGCTGCAAAGCTTGGTGGAGAGACACTAGGTCTCCGTGGTTTGTGATCCTCCAGAAAGGCATGTTGTGCTGGAAGAGAAAGGGGAGAGCTAGTTACCCTGACTTCTTTTGGGGGCTTATATTTACCCATACTCTTCTTCCACAGACCTCTCCCCAAGGTACTTGGTAACCATCTCTACCCCTGACCACCTCATAAGGACCACATAAGTTATAAATATAGTGATATATGTTTATCACTATACATACATACACACACACACACATAAGAGGACAAATGTGAGAGATTTTTATTAGGTTTCAGCGGTAACTGAGTTCTTTCTGTATTTTTATGAGAAATACCTGTTCTACCTTCGATACAGGATCTCCAGGATCAAATAAAATGACCCAGGTAAGAAATTAGGCTTAAGATAATATTACATTTTCTTACTGATGGTCAATTTACTGCAAGTTTCAGAACTACAAGGCCTAAACCAAGATGTAGAATGTACAAATCTGAGAAATAATCTCATTATATTATGTGGTCAGATTCATGTCCAGAATACTGTGTGCAATTCTGGAAGCCACATTTTAAAGAAAGGCTTTGAAAAACAAAAGTGTTGGAAACCATGTTCTAAGAAGTGGAAGGAGATTAGCTTTATTGATCATCTAGTTCAAACTGGTTCCTAGTTATCCAGAATACTGAGGTCCTAGAACACAGTTCTTTTGGCATGTAGCGCAGTGTCTTTTTCCAAGCCAGCTGATTACATATATTTAAAAGGCTATAATCTATAGAAGTGGAAGCAGACTTGTTATGTCTTGCTCAAGGGTGCCAGACTAGGACCAGTATGTGAAAGTAACAGAGACAAAATTTAGTTCAATATAAAGGGGAATGTCATAATTACTTGGATGACCCCACAGTGGAACAGGCTACATGGAAAGCAGTGTCCTCATCCTTGGGTACAGAGCAAGGACTAAAAAGCAAGAATGAGAAAGGCTTCTGTCAGGAAAGCTGTAGAAAAGAACCCTTATAGGGTGGAGGTTGAATTGGACAAAATTTGAAGGCATAATCCAACCGTAGATGGTTACAGGCACCAGTTTCGAAGACAAACTCTGCAAATGACTTGATTTGCTCTCTCTCTCCCACTCCCTACTTCTTTAGACTGAGAAGCATTGATGCTGACACCTGTTAGTGTTTTACCCAAAGAGGGCAACAAGATAAGGAAACACTTTAAAATAAAAGATTCAGAGAGAGTACGTGTGAAAAAATAAAGGTCTCTGAACTGCTACATGAAGTGGCAAGTGAAAATAAAATGAGGTACTAATGCCAACTTTTTACCAATCTCATGGTTTCAACTTTAATAGCTGCTAAAGGTTTCTATGTTAACTGATGAAGAAAATCAGGACAGCTGGTCCTACTTGAAACTCACTGCCTCCAAGTCTAAGAAACAGAGTTGCTGAAGAAAATAAACTGGGGTAGGGAGGGAAAGAACTTCTGTAAATCCATTAACTGATGAAGAACTCAAGAGGATGGTATATTGTCTGAAGTCACACAGCTGATAAATGGCTAAGATGGGACTCGAACCCACATGATTTCAGATTTCATAGCCAAGGCTCTTTCATCTATTGCTTCATGTAATAAAAAGGGATGAGCTGGAGCCAGCATAGTGGTGGGATTAACTGAAGTCAGAATGATCTTTCCAGGACTCAGTGGCAAGGACTTTCTCTATAGAAACAACTCTCAATCAATTCTACCTTTATTTCTGAAACTGAAGCCTAGAAAAGTCAGAATTTGTTTTGCCTTTTTGCAGTCAAGTCTGAAGCTTTTGAGAAGGAACTGCCCTCTAAAATGAAGACTGAAGGTAGGGTCCGCATCAGGTTTAATGTCTCTGTAGCAGAGCTCAAAGATGTTAAGATTTTTGAGTGGCAAAGGAAAGAAGAGAGGGGAGGATCTAACAACTTAAAGGGAGACGTCCTTTTGGGGGAAAAATGACCCTCTCTCTTTCTTTAAAGAAAAATGGGAGAGGACAAGAAGGAAGGGAAAACACTGCAAATGCACAGTAGGTTGCTAAGGCTTCTGAGTTCTTACTATTTTTCTAATTTTGCAATGCACTCTCATATAGACTATCTTCTTTACTATGGTTACCTGTTTGGCTGCAATTTCTTCATCTCGTCCATCTCCAATCACTACATATGTGACTTTCTTTCCAAACCTCGACACAATTCTTTCAAAGCAGCTCTCTTTACCTGATAAGAAAAAGACATTTCCTATTAGGACATACAATACCTAAGAAAAGGGCTGCTGCCAGGTTCACCTGTCTGTATTTTGACAGACTAAGTGGCAATCCATGTAGTTTGCTGTGGGAAGTGGAGGTGAGAGCTAGAGATCTAATAGTCCCCTGCCCAAAGAATGTGAAATTGTGCTATTAAAACAACAACTGGCTTTCTAGGCATTGCACTTTCTGGTTCTTATTTTAACCTTCACACTGAGGGTGAAGTCCGTAAGATCTAAGTGTTATGGGATTTCCATAAATGGGAAGGTAAGGGGCCTAGGCAGTGTGAGAGCTTTGAATACCACCTCCCACTTCCACATCTCCTGGACTTTACTGCTTACAAAGCACTCTTCAACTTATTCCTTCATTTAATTCTCAAAATAATCCAGTAAAATAGGGACCATATCCTATTTTTAACAATGAACATAGGACTCAAAGGTTTCGTGACTTGACCCAGATTACAAACAAAGCTAGTAGCAGAGCTAGAATTTAGACTTGAGGCTCCTGACTCCAAGTCTAGGCTCTGTTGTGCCATGAAGAAAGGATGACCTTTGAGGGGAAAATGTTTTAAGGTAGGAAAGAGAGGAATAATCATAAAGCCCTTACTTCTTATTATTGGTAACCAACAAACAGCCATTTCCCTCCAATTCTTCATTTTCCAGAAACAGTCTGAATGGGCCTTGTGTCTTTCAGTGGGGGAGGAGCCCCAAGGTAGAACCCAGACAAATGACGGACGAATATGACAGCAACATTTGTCACATCTGGAATTTCCTCACTACTATACTTTATAACTGCAACTGAGATTTGCATCACTGAAATTGACCTTGGGAAAAGAGTGATTTAAATCCACTGCAAAAAGTACCCAGTGTTCTTTTTCACTTCAATTTTTATTCTTATTACTTTTGTGTGTGTGGTAATGAAAATGTTCAAAAATTAATTTTGGTGATAGATGCACAACTATATAGTGGTACTGTGAACAACTGATTGTATGCTCTGTATGACTCTATGGTATGTGAATATATCTCAATAAAATTGAATTATTAAAAAATAATACATAAATAAATCCACTGCAGACAGTGTTGAGAAACATGCCAGTATATCAAAATTCAAATCCCAACTGGAACCAACTCCTAAAATATGCAGAGAAGATACTATTATGGAAAAAAACATTTTATTTGCATAACTAAAAAGGCAATTATTTCCCTTGCTCTTTACCACCATCTCTCATACTTTATTCCCCTGCTTCTACCACCTTCTTCAGTTAATTAAGGCCCTAACTCTTTCTGTTTATCCTGCTCCATTAACCTTCTCATCCTTTTCACTTTCTTCCTACCAGATCCATGACTTAGCAGCACTTCTCTTACATTTTTTCTGTGTAAGAAAAAGGTGCCTCTTCTGCAAGACGCTTGACTGCCATCTACTGGAAAATTGTTGTAATTAATATACAAATACACAATGTAAATGACAAGAACTTATACAACCATGCCCAGAAGCCCAGCTTGGTACATCTGAGCAAATGAAAGTCTCTTACATCCCCAGCCCGTGTGGCCCTTCAAAAGAGGGGAACTAGTCACTTGTACCAGACACTAGCTCTCTCTGGGCTACAGTGTCCTATAATACAAGGCTTGGCTGAGGTACACTTAGGTCCCTTTCAGTGTTAACATTTTACAACAGCATTATTATATCTTGCAGTAATAACAGGCAAATGATTCACCGGAGGACTGCAGTCCATGTCCTGGGCCCCAATTCGATTCAAACATTAAAGAATTTAGTTAATACTGGGCTTTTACTAATGTTCAAGGTTTACAAGAATTCTCTAATTCCATTCCAATCACTACATCCTTATAACCTAATCCAGTCTTTGCCAGGACCACAGTCTAATTTATGATGTCTACAGAAAAAAAACTCTGGACTTGGTCAGATTTTAGACTTTTCTCCTAAGATCTGACAAAGGGAATGCCTCATGTTTAGAAGACAAGGAAATAGTGATATTTTCATTGTTCTGGCTTGCAATTTCTGTGAATGAAAATACACTTGGGAACTTATCCTCTAAAATGATTACAAAACAGAGAGAGTTATTAACAACCCAAAGTCATGAAGTAGCTGCATGAAAAAATGACTGACAGTTAATAAAAATACTTCCTCCATCTTCATTTCTTGAAATAACCCTGGAGATGAGCTTTCCTGATTAGGAGAATGTAGCCAATGACCAAATGTCAAGCAACTAAAGCTGGTGAACTGCAGATCAACCTAGCCTGGAGAATATTAGATCCTGGTATTCTGCTATCAAAAACACTTCTGACATCTTCAGAAATGATTTCGAAAATTTTCTTTAATATCCAAGATCACAAAGTGGCCACTGAGAGATCCATATTTTTGGAACCATCCCAGAGGAACTAAAAAATATTTCCTCTTCTTACTCCCATTTCACAGTCCAGTGAGGGGTAAGCCTCAAGCCACCCACTGAGGTTACCACTGCAGCTTCACAAATTAGCTCCAGATGATCTGAGGCTGAGGAAAATCGCCAGATAAGCACACTTATTGTCAGAGGGAATAAAATCATTTCCATTAGTGTGATGAGCCTGTTGGGTGCCAGGACTCTATAAAATAACCACAGCAGAAAATCTGCCTTTCAGGTGTGGGAGGCCCAGTTGAGTGCTCTGGGTTCTTACGTGAAATGCACAGTAAAGCAGTGGCAACAGAAGCAATATCTGAAGGGAGCTTTCAATTATTGTTCTCCCCACCAATTCCTTGTAAATGAAATAAATGAAGTATACAAAAAAGCATGGAGAATCATAAAAACAAATGCCCATATACCCACCACTCACTCAGTTTTGGTAAATATTTAGTGTATAGTTGCTTTAGATTAAAAAATAAATAAAATATTACAGATTTATTTGAAACTTTCCACATAGCTCTACCCAATGCCATTCTCTCCTATATGACTATGTATCTGTAAACAATATATGGTATTGCCATGAACATTTTTAATCTTTATATAAATGTTAGATACTGTACATATTTGCATATTTCTTTTTGTGTTCACCTTGCTTTTCTTATTAATTTTTGTGGATATATGTAACTTTAGTTCATTCATTTTTAATTGCATTTAGTATTCCATTGTCCAAATAGATACATCCATTTTCTGTTCATGGATAGTTTCTTTCCAATTATTTGCTATTACAAACAAGGTTCCATTGAAAAATCCTTAGACATATCTCCTTGTGTATGTGAGAATTACTCAGGGGCAGAGACCAGCAAACTTTTTCTGTTAAGGGGACAGATAATATTTCAGGCTTTGTTAGTTATTTAACTCTGTCACAGCTATCAACTCTGCTATTATTATAGCATGAAAGCAGCTATGTAACTGAATAGGCATTGCTGTTTCCATAAAACTTTATAAAAACAGGCAGTGGGGCAGGATTTGGCGTGTATCCTGTAGTTTGCTGACCCATTCTAGAAGTGGAACTGCTTAATCATAGGGTTATGCACATCCCAAACTTTATTAGACACTGACAGTCTGTTCTCCAAAAAGTGTTGTATCCATTTTCAATACCATCAGCTGAATAAGAGTTCTCATTTCCTTAGCAAAACTTGGCACTGGAAGACTGATGGGTGGGAAATGCATCACATTTTCATTTACATTTCCTTAATTATTGGTGAGGTTAAGGAACTTTTCAGGTTTACTAACAATAATTTGGGTTTCCTTTTCTGCAAACTATTTTCTGTCCATTTTAAAAATTACTGTTTATGATAAGTTTTTGTTTTTTATAATACTTTTTCGATCTTTTAAAAGAGAGCCTTCCCTACATTAAGGTCATACAGATATTTTTATTTTTTTCCCAAAATTAAAGTTTTGGTTTTCCTGTTAAGATTTTAATCCACCTGGAATTTATTTTTGCATATAGTGTAAAGAAGGAATACAATTATTTTTTTTTTCATACGCATAATCCAATGATCCTGGTACCATTGATTGAATGAAAGCTCCACGAGGACAGAGGATTTTTGTTACTGTTGTATTTTTAGTGCCTTGGCAGTACCTGGCACACAGCAGGCATTCAATACACAGTTCTTGAATGAATGAATAACTTAAAAATGATGTTGTACAAATCTATACTGACTGCCATGGAGGGGTGTATAGGGTATATTGGTAAAAAAGAAGTTAGAAGGCAATCTGTATAATGTGATCTGTTTCTGTTAAAAATTATATATAATGTGAGGTAAAAATATGAATGGCCTTATACCAAAATGTTGAGAGGTTGTCAGTATGGTGGGATTGAGTTAGTTTTACTAATGTAATTTTTTTTTCCTTTTTAATTTTTATTGGGATTGTTCAGATACCATACAATTATCCAAAGATCCAAAGTGTACAATCAGTTGTCCCTGGTACCCTCATACAGCTCTGCATCCATCACCGCACTTAATTTTTGTTCAATTTTTAGAAACTTTTCATTATTCCAGACAAGAAATAAACTGAAAGATGAAAAAAGAAAAAAAAGAAAAGGAAACTCAAATCCTCCCATATCCCTAACCAACCCCCCTCAATTGCTGATGCTGCACTTGTTGGATCTGTAATTTTATGTCTTTCATAAGAAATGAGAAATTTTCATTAATTATTTCCTCTATTATTGCTTCTGCCCTTTTCCCTTCTCTTCTTCTGGGACACCAATGATATGTACATTCTTGTACTTTGCTTCATCCTTAAGTTCCCGGAGACGTTGCTCGTATTTTTTCATTCTTTTCTCCATCTGCGCCTTTGCGTGTAGGCTTTCAGGTGTTTTGTTCTCCAGTTCCTGAGTGTTTTCTTCTGCCTCTTGAGATCTGCTGTTGTGTTTCCATTGTGTCTTTCGTCTCTTGTGTTGTGCCTTTCATTTCCATAGAGTCTACTAGTTGTTTTTTTTAACTTTTGATTTCTGCCTTATGTATGCCCAGTGTTTTCTTTACAGCCTTTATCTCTTCTGCGAAATCTTCTCTAAACTTTTTGAATTGATTTAGCATTAGTTGTTTAAATTCCTGTATCTCAGCTGAAGTGTACCTTTGTTCCTTTGACTGGGCCATAACTTTGTTTTTCTTAGTGTAGGTTGTAATTTTCTGTTGTCTAGGCATGGTTTCCTTGGTTACCCCAATCAGGTTTTCCCAGACCAGAACAGACTCAGGTCCCAGAGGGAAGAAATATTCAGTATCTGGTTTCCCTGAGGGTGTGTCTTAGAAAATTGGTGCACCCTGTGATGCCTCAGGTCACTGTGCTTTTCTTTCCAGCAGGTGGTGCCTGTTAGCCTATAATTCTTGACTGGTGTGAGGAGGTATGGCCGTATTCCCCCAGGCTCTGGGGTCTGGTTCTGAATGGAAAGGGCCCCACTCCTTTCCTCTTAGAGAAGGCAGACCCCCTAGGGGGAGATTATTAGCATTTCAATGGTCTCTCTCTCTCTCTGCTTGTGCTATGTCCACCCTTCTCTGAGTCACAGCACTGGGAAATGAAAATGGCTGGGGCTTTCTCCACTGAATCAAAAAAGAAACAGATAGTCCCCTTCAGACCTAGTCTAAGGCGACCCTCCGGCTCTCCAAGGTCAGTTGTCACCCAAAGCCTCTGTTTTTTGGGGATTCGTACCTGTAGTGAGCAGTTCACATTCGTTACTTAAAACCCCAGTTGGAGCTCAGCTGAGCTATATTCGCTTGCTGGGAGAAAGCTTCTCTCTGGCACCACGAGGCTTTGCAGCTTGGGCTATGGGGGAGGGGGTTCTCACGACTTGGATCTGCAGGTTTTACTTACAGATTTTATGCTGTGATCTTGGGCATTCCTCCCAATTCAGGTTGGTGTATGATGAGTGGACGGTCTTGTTTGTCCCCCTGCAGTTATTCTGGATTATTTACTAGTTGTTTCTGTTTTTTTTCAGTTGTTCCAGGGGGACTACTTAGCTTCCACTCCTCTCTATGCCGCAATCTTCCCTCTCTCTTTACTAATGTAATTTTATTAATTTTTACTAATTGATATATTTTTGTTCATGAGACTTATAAATGTATAGATGACTGAATTATAAAGAAATCAAGAATTGTTCCCATCTTCTACTGAGTTAAGAAAACTATGACTTGGAGAGAGTATGACAGAATATTTAAATCTAAGTTCTACCATTTATCTACACAGCCCTGTGACTGTGTGCATGTAAAACTCTGAGAGTCTGTTAAAAATGTGACAGTGTCATCCATCTCCAAGACTGATGTGAAGATTAGCAAATATAATCCATACATGACTGTTCACTGTAAAATTCTTTTAACTTTTCTGTATTACCTTTGAAAATTTTCATAAAACATAGGAAAAAAATATACACATTGACAATAAAACATCCCACCTTCTGTCACATGTAATCCCAATTATTCCTCACTTACAATAAGCCTGTGAGATCAGGGCTTTATTCCCACTTTGCAAATGAAGAAAATGAGGCTCACAGTTAAGTAATCTAAAAACAATTTCCTGGTGCTAGTGAGAAGGAACATGAGAAATGGGCATAGAGAGCCCAACTTTATGATCATAAAAATATACACACAGAGTTATTTATTTTGCTTTCCTTTGATAGGAAGTTTAGGACATATGTTATTTTCTCTATTTCTAGAGTAGTGGGACATGAGCACTCAGGCCTCAGGGATGGCAAAGGCAAAGTTGGTGGCAGCATAGCATAGAGGTAAAAGTATGGGTTTTGTAATTAAATAGACTATGGCTGAACCTCCTCTCTGCCACTTATTGAGTAATCTTGTGCAAGTTCTCAGTGCTCTAGTTTCCTCATCTGTGAAATGGGAATCACAGTATTTTTCAGGATTGTTAGGATTAGGGAACATCTACAAAAATCATTCAGGCCAGTGTCTGACACTTTTATCGGCAGAGACTCAATAAACAAAAGTGATTTTCAAGCAGTCTTGCACTGCTCTAAAGTGAGGATGGTTCTGGCTATTCTCCTCTCTACTATCTCCAGATTTGTGTTTAATATGTTATTTACAGTTTTATCTCTCTAGCCAGTACCTCTTCTATGACCTCCAGAATCAGATAACCAATTGCCTACTGGACATCTCCATCTGGATGTCTTAATAATTATCTTAAACTCAACATGTCCAAAACCAAACTTCTGATTTTTCCTCCCAGTCTTCTCCATCTCAGTAAATGGCATCCTTCAGTTGCTTAATCCAAAATATTTGGAGTCATCCTTTACTTCATTTTCTTTTACATTCCACATCCAAACTATTAGCAAATCCTGTCAGCTCTGCCATCCTTCTATATCCAGAAACTGACTATTATTCAGCCTTCACTGGTACCATTTGGTTCAAGCCACCCTTGATCTCATGGTGGATTATTGTAATGACCTCCTAACTTATCGTTTAGGTATCCTCCTCAAGACCCTACAGAGCAGCTAGACTGATCTGTTTAAAATATAAGTCAGATCATGTCACTCTTCCCAAAATCTCAGAATAGCATTTCATTAGAATAAAAGCCAAAGTCCTTAAAATAATCTATAAGGACCTTCAGGATCTCCTGCACCCTCCATTCCTTTAACTTCTCTGACCTTGTACCTTAATATTCTTCCTCCCTTGCTCTTCCTTGAACATGCCTCTGACCATTTCCACTTGCTGGTTCCCTGTCTTTGGCATGTTCCTCCCCCAGGTATATGCTAATGGCTCATTCCTTCATCTCCTTTACGTCTTTGCTTAAAAGATACTTTTTTCATCAAGACTTCCCTAATTATTCTATTTAAAACACGACCCACCATCTCTCCCTGCTTGATTTTTTATCCACAGCACTTAATCACCACCTGACATATTTACATGTAATTTATTTGTTTACTGACTATCTTCTCCCACTCAGGGCAGGGATTTGTTGTCTGTTTTTTCACTAACATATCCTTGGTACACAAAAAGTGTTCAATAATTACTTGCTGAATGCATGAATGAAGAAAGAAAGGAAAAAATGTAAATAGGACTTGTAGACTTATGACCTCTACAGATCCTGGGGTATTAAAAAATTAGACATAATTTTTATGGAGGAAGCGCATCAACAGGTATGTAGTAGATTAAAAAAAACTTATCACTGATAGCCCATCTTCAAACTACAAGTTCCTCTCCTTGCTACTGTCAGGGCAAAGGGGTTATAAGCAAAGGACATAGGGTCTGGGGAGTAGGGAGATAACCTTCATACTTTTTCTTTCCCAGGACCATGAAAAGGTAGGAATTGGAGTTAGACATTCTGCTGCCTCCTCACTGAACAAGCTGGTTTTATATAAACCTGGTACAAATTAATTCACTCATTCGGCAAATATTTATTGAGTACCTATCATTTCTTACACTTGGTATTAAATATATTTTTAGGGGTACAAAGTCCCTTCATATATATACACACACAGTGTCATTTGATTTTCATAACCTCTCTAGTAGATTCTCATGTAACATGAGAAAACCAAGGTTCAGGAGATAAGATAATTTGCCTAAGGTAAGAACTAGTAAGTGAGGGAGTCAGGACTTGAATTGTAGTCCTTTGATTTTGAATCCAGTGCTTTTTCTACCATATTATACTGCATCACTCTGTGAAAGGAGAGAGAAAAATATGAATTGAGGCAAAAAATAGATTTCTAAACTAGATACTATATTCTTTCAAATATTACAAAAGAGAAGAATATGACAAGTTTTCAGTCTGACAGACCTGGATTTGAATCCTGTTTTTGTCACATACCAGCTGTGAAGCCTTGAGCAAGCTACACAATTGCCAAGTCTCAACCACCTCATCAGTAATATCAAGAGAAGACTGTTTTGAGGATTACAGGTATAGTTAACAGAGGGCCTGGCAAATAATAAATGCATGCTAAATAGCAAGTATTATTGTAAGATCAATGATAAGAAACAGAACAGAAGCCATACCAATTTTGGTAGCACTATAGATGTTTTCAATAGGAAATATTTCCCCTAGTCCATATAGGAGAACCTTGGCCAGGGCTGGAACCAGCTGAGTGGTAGTAATGAGAACATTCACACAATTCTTTCTGGAAGGGAGAAAGAGGGAAAAGAAAAGAAAAAGGTGAAACCAAAACAAACCTGGGAGCAAAAAATTCAAATGGCTGGTCAACTCTCTAGGATCTAACATTAAAAATTAACCTCAAAAGGCCTGTATATTTGTTCAGTGCCAATGTTCAGTTAATGCTTTATTTACTTCAGGTTTATTTGTTTTCCGTATTTAAGGGCAAAGATTATACTCACTTGTGTCCATGACAGTGGGCAGAGAGGAGCAACTCAATTCATGTCTAATCTCCCTTTTGAGCATTCTAACTCACTGTGTTTGTTAGCAAATAAAACCAACCACGTCACTGATACCATGCTTCAGAAGACAAACAAAACAAACACAGAAGTTTCAGTCACTGTGTTATTTCATCTGAATGCAATTCAACCCACAAATGAGACCTAAATCCTCTGTACTCCTTGTACAACAGCAACATAGATTCCAGAATACATATTTATTTCATGTCCTTTAACTTGGCTGGACATTCAGCCCTTGGTGTCAAGCAGCCCTTATATGCTTGCTCTACTAAGTTGTGTACCTAGAATTCCTGCTTTGAGGGAGGGGGGCAATTAACATATTGGCGGAGGAGGGACTGCATTTGTTTCCCATTCTAAGCTTCAAACTGAAACCTCCTTTATCTACTTAATGTACTATTTTTCTTTTGTATCTTGCCTTCCTAAGTGGGTTTTGGTACATTTCTTGGAGCCTCCTGTAGTTGGGCAATTTGTGATTTGTCTCCTGAATGTATCTCTGATATAGTCAGGCCTATCTCCTGGGCTGAAGATTATGGTTACTGAGTTTTAATTTTGTGAACAAAAAGCAGAAGGAAAGAAAAAAGGTTTCATATATAAAATATTTTCTTAAAACTAACAGCATAATATGATCTTGCCTCCCACCTAAACTAAATACTTCTCTGCATCATTTAAACTCCTCTCACCCCTGTCCCAACCTTATTTTAGGGGATGGCCTGACCTGAAGTGGACTAGGAAAGAGTGTGTCTCTGAGAGGATGAGACCTAAAAGAACCGTTTCCATACCTGGACTGGATGAGAAGTAAGGACTTTAATGCAGTTCCTAACCAGGAATCTGTTAAAACTTCAATTTCTGCTCTTAGTCTCTGCAGTGCTTCCTTTCTCTGGGGACTGAGGAGACCTTTGGGAATAAAAGCAGACATTTATTATTTTGACAACATATCCTTGCTGACACTGAGGAAGCAATTTATAATTTCTATTTAGAAATACTGTGAGTCAATGAAATTTCTACTGACCAAATATATTTCTCTTCCTGGAGAAACCTTAGTAGTAATATTCAAAAGCACAAGTCTGCAACTAGATAAAGAGCTTGCAACAGAATGTAAATCAATGCATGATTTCCTTCATCAAAATGTTTTGCTCTGGGGCACAACGGGAAAAAAAAAATTTCAGCTGATGTAAATGATGCGATTAGTGACAAAGATGAAGGTATAAGCTCCTTTTCTCACCACAGACCAGTAATATATAATATGCAGACCAGTGGACCACATTTTGAGTAGTCTTGCTTTAGCACATGACATCAAGGACCAAAGCGGGTGGGTGGGGGGGTTAAACAATGAGTGTTACAGCTGGAGGAACCCTCAGCTTTTCTAATCTCTTTGTAAAGAAACCGAAGTCCAGGGAGAAAAGGGGACTTGCCTAAGAGCATACAGCAAGTTAGTGGCTTTTGATCTTAAGAAGCATTTCTACCCTCTTTGGAACAGAAGTATTAAACTGAGATTGCAGGATATGAATGTCATTTATTTGTACTGTACTTCTGAAATGACTGCTGCTGATAAGAGATTAAAACATTGCATAAGAGCAGATAATTAAGGAAAAAGTAAAACAGAATTCATCTGATGGAAGCATGATGTCAAGACACTTGAGTTATAATTTCAAACAATAAACCTAGTTCTGATTTTTCTGTAGTGAAGGTAAAAAGAGAAACCCTGTATTCTACTACTAGTACTCATAAAAGCAGAGGCATTTTTGTGAGTAAAACTGGGAGTATGTGTTTTCAGATTGTTGATTTCACAATGCAAGCCTAGATTTAGAAGACAATCTAACATTTCTAATAAAACAAAACAACAAAATTAGTACCTATGTATCATATACTTAACTAATTTATGTGATACTTTGTTAACTCATCTTTTACAAAACATATAGGTGGACATTACTTTTAATTTGTTCCCCAAAGTTGGCTCAGGGATTCACACAAGAGGATTATACTATTTTCTTCAAGATATCAGGTCCAGGGAAAAGACCAGAAACTTAGGTTACATATGAAAACTAACTAAAGAAAGGCTAATGTCTGTGAGAGGGGAAAAGTAGAAAGACTTGGTTGTCAAAATAAAGAGTACTGGTTCTGGTTGTCAAAATAAAGGGTACTGGTTCTGAATCAAGAGAAGAAACAAGCAATAAAAAAGGGGAATCTGAAAAAACTAAATCAGATTCCTAACACCTGGAAGCCTGTGATTTTTACTTGGTACTGGAGGGCTGAAACAGGAATGAACAAAACTGAGCATCAAAGCCCTATTTCTACTACTTTCTGCATCACACTGGAAGGCAGCATAGTAGGACTCTGGAACTGGGGTAACGTACCTCTCGGCAGTCTATGAAATCACTGAAACTTCTTACAAAGCTTTGGGTGTATGCATATTTTTGATGGCAGCACTCATAGTTTAAAATATTTTCTAATAAGGGTACATCAACAAAAGAGGACATCCATGAATGTAAAGTGTACTGGAGCAAGAGGTAGGGGATATTGGTCACTAACTTGCTATGTGGCCATGGGAAGGATGCATCCCCGCTATCTCCCCCACTGGACACTACAAAACAAGGGATTTAGATTAGCTCTTATGCTCTTCTACCAATTTATGATTTAATTAATTCCAAATTACAGAATTTGAGGCATACTGGCACCCTGACATTTGAGATATTTCAGGTCAGAAAGAATTTCAAAGATCCTCCAAATCACAACATAAGGATTCTGCTAACCTAGAATATGGACCTAGTTTTCAACCCACCATAAACAGTCTAACACGCTCTACCTGACTGGTCCTATGGGAAAATAAAATTGTGACACCCTATTAGCTACTATTGACAGTTGTAGTGATTCCATCAAACAAAATCTATGAAACACATTTCCCTTAAAAAGGTAGTTGTTTAAAGAAAACAAGAAAATGTTCCAAAGTTATTCTAAGAGAAGCCCTCGAGAAACACAAGGCTTCTTCCCCAAAAGGTTTCAATCAAACCTTCATGTTTTTATACAGAATTAAAATGTTACTGTAACAAGGGCAGAAAATATTTGGAAACCATATTTCTGATAAGGGTATAATATCCAAATATATAAAGAATTCCTACAACTCAACAAAAGACAAAAAACCCAATTAAAAAATGGGCAAAGGACTTCAATAGACATTTCTCAAAGATATATAAATGGCAAATTAGCCTTTAGGAAAATGCAAATCAAACTACAACGAGATACCACCACATAGCTGTGAGAATGGCTATTATTTAAAAAAAAAATGGAAAATAACAAGTGCTGGTGAGGATGTGGGAGAAATAGGGACCTTAGTACATTGTTGGTGGGAATATAAAATGGTGCAGTCAACATGGAAAACACTATGGTGATTCCTCAGAAAGTTAAGCATACAATTCCACATGACCCAGCAATCCCACTTCTAGTTATATACTCAGAAGAACTAAAGCAACCCAAATGTCTATCAGCAGATGAATGGATATATAAAATGTGATATATACATACAATGGAATATTAGTCAGTCTTAAAAGGAATGAAGTTCTGACACTTGGTACCACATGGATGAACCTTGAAGACATCATGCTGAGTAAAAGAAGTCAGACACGAAGGGACAGATATTTTATGATTCCACTTGTATGAAATAGCTAGAATATGAAAATTCATAGAGACAAAAAGTAGAGTACAGGGGTGGAGGGATGGTTAGGGAAAATGGGGAGTTAATGCATAATGGGTACAGGTTTCTGTTTGGGGTGATGGGAATATTCTGGGGATGGATGGTGGTGAGGGTAGCAGAACACTGTGAATGTGATTAATCCCACTGAATTGTATGCTTGGGACTGGTTGAGATGTGAAAGTTTAAGTTGTGTATATAATCATACATTTTAAAAACTGAGAAAGACTAAAGAGACAATGACAATTAAATGCAACACATGATCTTGGACTGGATCTAATAATGGAAAAGAAAATGCCCAAAACGACATTACTGGAACATACGAAAAAAATGGAATACAGACTATAAGCTTTATATCAATGTTAAAGTTCTTATACTTCATAATTGCACCTAAGGTGGTTACATAAGGAAATATCTTTGTTCTTAGGAAATGTACTCTGAAACCTTAAGTGTTCAAGGAGCATGATGTATACAACCTACTCTCAAATGTTCAGAAAACAGATAAAAAAAATCATATATAGACAGATGGCTAGATAGCTAGACAAATAGAAGGATATGACAAATTGGCTAAATATTGTAAGTTTGTGGCTCTGGATATCAGGTGGGAGGTATGTTGGAGTTCTCTAAATGGGTTTTGTATTATTTTTGCAAATGTCCTGGAAGTTTGAAATTATTTCAAAATAAAAAGTTTTTTAAAAAAGTTAATGTGGCAAAAATTCATAAGCAGTTGCCAGGGGGATCTATGGAATCTCTGGAAAAGAAATCAGAAAGAAACAGAGAATTAGACTGGTTGTGTGCTCACTTACCACCCACATTGCTTTTATGCTTATCATAGATTTCTCTCACTTTTCGGTAGCGGAAAGCCAATTTCCTCATCCAGTCCACGCCTCCCTGGACACCCACTGAGGAACCGTGGCTGCCACTGCCTCCTGAGCCACTGAAACCGTCTGTTGAGAAACTATAGTTGCTGGAAAGAGAAAGGGTGACGAAAATTAAAACCTATACCACATGGAGGTTTTTCGCTGAGTACCACCTGGGATTCTCTGTCCCGTTCCTGGCATCTGACAATCTGGGCTAATGACTTTAAGAATCTTCTCCCTCAATCTTTGGGTGTCAGAGTTCATCTTTTATCAATCTTCTATCCTCCTATTATTCTATTAGGGAAAGAAAAGAGACTGAAAGAAGAATAAAGAAGGAACAATTCAAGCGCCAGCATCCCCTAGAGGTTGGCTTAGGATAAAGCATCTTAGCATCTTTTTCATTAATGACAGAAAATAGTTTGCAGTGAAAATAACAGAATATAAAATTTTGTGTAAAGACAGCACCCACACAAAATGATTGCCAACCTATGTAAAAAAGAGAAACATGAAAAATAATGGAAGGAACTAACCCAAAATGCTAATAAAAGTAATCTGATGGCTATTTCATTAAGTTCAAGGGTCACTGTGGTGGTTTCAAAATACGTCCATAAATTCTCTGATACTCCTCTCTTCTAATTCTGTTCCCCCTGATTATGGGCTGTATTTAGTGACTAATAAAATGAATGTGGTAAAAGTGATGGTATTAGACTTTAGAGACTAGACTTCTCTTGTTCTCTTTCTTGGAGCACTTGCTCTGGAAGAAGGCAGCTGCCACACTGTGAGAACATTTCAGCTGCCCCACGGAGAAGCCCACGTGCTAGCTTCAAGGTAGACACAGGAAGAAGTTTTTACTTATGAAAAGGAAAAAACAGTAGAACAAACTAACATGAAAAGATGTGACAATCTTTTTCCTAAACCCAGGTAGCCATTAGCTATACGAGGAAGGTTGGAAGCAGGCTTTCCAGGTTCAGTCAAGCCTTCAGGTGAGTATAGCCTCAGCCAGCATCTTGACCGCAACTTGAGAGAGCCTAATATAAAAACCTCCTAGCTAAGCTACTCTCAAATTCCTGACCTGTTGAGATAAGAAATGTTTGCTGTTTTCAGCTACTAAATTTTGGGTTAATTTGTTATTCGGCAATAGATAACTAACACGTTTACATAGGCTGGGAGAGACTGATACTTCATAAGTAAAAATTTTAAAATGACTAACAGAATTACAGAATTATTTGGTGCAATCAAAATAGAATTCAGTGAGTAAAGTGTGAGATTCTATATTTAAGAAAATAAAGCTGCCAGGATAAGAAAGGTAATTACTGGTTAGCCACAAGTATAAGGAAAAAAAAAAATCTAGGGTTCAGAGTGAATCATACACTGCTTCAGACCAAGCTTTTTCTAAAAAGACCAGTGAAGTTTCTATAAAAATGGTGCTCTCTGATCGTGGGACTGAGAGTATCTTCTTGACCAAAAGGGGGATGCAAAATGAGATGAAATAGTTTCAGTGGCTGAGAGATTTCAAATGGAGTCAAGAGGTCACTCTGGTGGACATTCTTATGCACTATATAGATAACACCTCTTAGGCTTTAATGTATTGGAATAGCTAGAAGTAAATACCTGAAACTACCAAACTCCAACCCAGCAGTCTGGACTCCTGAAGACAATTATATAATAATGTAGATTACAAGGGGTGACAGTGTGATTGTGAAGACCTTGTGGATCACACCCCCTTTATCTAGTGTATGGATGAGTGGAGGAATGGGGATAAAAACTAAAGGACAAATGGGGTGGGATGGGGGGATGATTTGGGTGTTCTTTTTTCACTTTTATTTTTTATTCTTGTTCTGGTTCTTTCTGATGTAAGGAAAATGTTCAGAGAGAGATTGTGGTGATGAACGCATAACTATGTTATCATACTGTGGACAGTGGATTGTATATCATGGATGATTGTATGGTATGTGAATGTATTTCAATAAAACTGTATTTAATAATAAAAAAATGGTGCTCTCTGTAGCTGTGCAATACACAACGTGCACAAATGAATACTGTTCTTGAAAGCTAAAATTTCACTCTTTTTGGCATTATCATTTAATTAGGTGATATGTCCAGTTCTACGCTGTACTTGAGAATTCATGCTGGAACTCTTAAAGAAATAACAGTATCTCTAAGGTACCTGTACAGGAATTAAAGTGAATAGAAAATTTTTAAATAGTAAAGAGACTCTGTAATACAGCCAAGAAGTTTTGAATTATAAAGAAAGCCACAGATTTAAACTTTCTCCATTTCTATTCAAAATCAAAGATGAAGAAATGAGTCTTAAACAGCAGGAAAATTTCAAGGTAGACACAGGAAAGAACCTTTTACTTATGGAAAGGGAAAAACAATAGAACAAACTAACATGAAAAGATGTGACAGTCTTTTTCCTAAAAAATCTTTAAAAATAAGCTAGGTAAGTTTTTGGATTAATTTTAGCCAAGACTACTGGTCTAGAAGACAGTAGCCAAGAGAAGAATAAAGAAAATGAGCAAGCATTTTGCCCTTGAGGCCTCCTTCCTTGGTTTTTACTGTGATATTCAGTAATGTGATTGTCTTCCGTAAGTTACTCCTGACACTATCAAATCCCCACAGTTAGTTTCCTTGGTGAAATTCCTGATGCTTATTTGCAACTAAAAATACCCATTCTGGAAGCACATTTTTTCCTGACTAAAAATCTAATTACCTGGCAAAAGAGAAATTAGTACATCCTTTACTTTGGAAGGCCATTTTTTTAGTCCCACCATTGCTACCCATCCTTCAAGATCCTGCTCAAATGCTACTCCACTGAGAAGGCCTCTCCAAGGTTGGCACCACTTCCATCAGAATTTCTCTCTTCTCTGTGTTCCCACTGCATTTTCTATTATGACCTTCTCACACTGTATATCATGATTAATTATGTTTGTTTCTGTCCTCTAACAGACTACGCACTCTTTTAGGGCTGTATTCATCTTTCCCTCTGCACCTAGACAGTGTCTTGCACATAACAGGTGTACTGATGTTCAAGACTCATTGTTTTTATCACCTCAAGTCTTGGCCATTGTCATCTGAAGCCACATCTTCCACATGCACTTGATCACACTCCTGTTAAAAGATAAAACAATACAGTATTTCAATCTGGGGAGTAGAAGTGCTATTACTACTATGACGTTATAAAAAGACACATACAGTGCCAGGATGACGTTAATACCTGGTGGTTTCTCATGTGTGGGGGATCACTCTCATCCCCCTTGCTGTCCAACTTCTTTTAAGGCCTGATTTAGGTTCTACAGTCTTTATGAAACCTCCTTAATGAACCCAACCTTCAGTTATGCTTTTATCTCAATAGTTCATTTCTCCAACAGCCTGTGGGTATCAAAGTATAAGTTCACCTATACTGTCCGGTGTGTCTATGTCCTATATTAGACTGTAAGTCCTACTACAATATAGGTCTCTGGGGGCAGGATCCACATCTTATATCTCCTCTAGTCTAGTTTAGTGTGTTTATGTAGCAGGAACCCAAAAAATTTTTGTAGATGAGACAGATGGTGATGGAGCATGGTCTCAAAAATGAGAATGACTGAAACAGGAATTTATAAATTCAAATTTAGGAGTTAGAAGAGATTTCATCTAAAGTCAATCTCCTTGTGTGCTAAAAATAAGATAAAATGGTTTATCAGAGGTCATATGACTATTAAGTGGTAGAAGGAGACTAGAAAGAACCTAGGTATTCTGACACTAATCCAAGGATCTTTCTATCACACGCAAGCTAATACTGACATAAATGCCACCCACTGTCTAACTCTGACAGATTCACTCCTCTGACACCACCCAGGGCAGTGTTTTTCAAAGTGAGGTCCACCTGCATCAGAATCCTCTGGGGCAGTTTTTTAAAAATGCATATTCTTGGGTCCACCCCAGACCTACTTGAATGAGAATTTCTGGGAGTGAAGCCCTAGAATCCCCATTTTTAACAAGCTCCCCAGGTGATTCTTATGCACCCTAAAGTTGAGAACCACTGACCTGGGGGCAGGAACACATTCAGGTCAAATTCTTCACAGAACTTTCAGTCCTGAGTGAGGACTATGTCTAGAAAATCATTACAAATACAATTTGGCAATAATTATTGGCACATAATAAATTTTCAATAAATTTTTGCTAAATGAAAACTATGATGTCCTAACTTATCAACACGTGAAGTCAAGGGAAGATTCAAGTATTGCAGTAGTTTAGACAAAAGTACTGGAGTTTAGTGCCCTACTAATTTAATTTGTTGGAGAGTTCTCTGTTGAGTAGAACTAGATTTTATTTAAAAAGAAATAGGAATACTCCTTGTTTGTAAAATGCTATTTTATTTTGCTTTTAAACTTTTATCATTTTTAAAAACTTGATAATATATGTAGAACACCATTCAAAATTCAAAAGGACATGAAATGCAAAGTCTGCTTCCCCCTACTTCCGTGTCCCAGCCCCAGATTCCTTTCCAAGATATAACAATTATTACCAGTTTCCTGTGAAGGATAATTCTTAACTAGCCCAGAGTGGTGAAATAACTTTCCTGAGCTGGGACTCACACTCTGATCTTCTGACTCCCAGACCTGTCCTCTTTCTGTTACATCATGTTCACCGCTAAGGTGAACTCAAATGTCAAAGCTAAAAACATTAACCATGATGCTCTTATTGTCTTCTGGTTTTCCTTGCATCTAGCTGTAAAATGATTTTTGGCATCAGGGTTAACCGATACATGGACAAAATTTTCTCCAATAAGCACGTATAAAATACAATGGGGTACAGCAGTCACTTATAGATCTGACAAATTAAGAGACCATCTTATAAGAAGGTAAAATTGAAGAGCAGTTAAAATATAATTGAGAAAAAAACATAATTGAGAATACAAATAGTCAAAGCCACTTTAAAAATATTATTTAATATAGATCAGTAAGTTACAATATTGGTTTATATAGCAGCGCTTTGGTTTTGCCAGATTGGTCAGTAGTCCCCCTAGAGCTAGATCACTTCCAAAAAGGCTAATAAAAAGGCTATCAAGTTTTTGTGCCAACAAAATTGAGGGCCAGAACCAAGACCGTGGTGACCAACCAAGGCACTATTACTTCATGACTATGTATACCTAAGTGGCCAGCTAGTTTTTCCACACTCATCCTGCCTAACCACATTATCTTCTAAATAAAATAGGAACAGGCTCAATGAATAGTTAGTGACCAAAATGTCTCATAGAAGCAGAAAAACAATTTAAAATGCTCACCTCTAAGTCATTGAAAAATAGATGTGTATCAGCCACTTCAAAAATCATTTCTTCCATTGTTAAACCTGAGCCAATCACCACTGTTGGGTCCTGGAAGCCAGTAAGAGAAAAAAAATTGCTTGACTTCGTACTGGTCTGATTTTTACTGAAGATCAGCATTGATTCTGATCTTCAAATATTTCAAAATTATCTTGGGTCAAAGCCCAATATAGCACCTGCTCATAATGGTACCTGAAGCTATTATCGATATAATTTCCTTCACAGTAACAAGAATCTGTGATTATGCAACAGAGAGGATTATGGACAGTTAAAAATTTTAGGATGTTAGTTTCTAAAAACCAGTATGGTCTAGGTCAATATCATATAAATAAATGGGCACAAAGTAGAGATTTTAAAAATTCAACTTATTGCTTTACAGCCAAAGATCATGTTCATCATTCATTCCCCTTTTGGTGTCCACTTCCCACAAAACAAAACAAAACAAAACAAAACATTTTTTTTAAGAAATTACTTGTTCCAGCGGAAATTCCATCTATTGTTAATATATTGTTACTATAACACCCATTATCTTCTTTGTACATACACACATGCATACATGCATACACAGAGTATAACACCAGAAGTTACTTATCTGATACCCTCAACAACCAAGAAGTAAGAAAGTCTGCAGTCAAAATATTTGCAGGAAAACCAATGTATTTTCTTTTAAATGAACCATCAGGAGCCTTCACTTACAGGCTACATGCTCTTATTTTATATACTTTTATAACCAGCTTAGTTATAAAGCTATGTCATCTTGCCAGCCTTGATACCAAAAGCCTGAGGAAAGTATTCCTGAAACAAGTATACTCATGACAAGAAGGAAGATGTTTTCATAAAATTTATTTATGGAAACTGAAAATTGGGAGCCTTACTTCTCAACAGTTCATCACTCTTATTAAAACTGAAGTTTGCAGACTGGTGAGCTGTATGTGTTAGTTACTCCTCCAGAAAAGTAGGTAGAAAGCCAGGAACTGTGTGGACTGGACACCACAGAGCAATCTGACTTTGGGCATACTTCGTACAACACTCATGAAAACGTGGAACTGCTGAGATCAGCGAAATCTGTAAGTTTTTGCGGCCAGGGGACCCGCGCCCCTCCCTGCCAGGCTCAGTCCCGTGGGAGGAGGGGCTATCAGCTCCGGGAAGGAGAAGGGAGAACTGCAGTGGCAGCCCTTATCGGAAACTCATTCTACTGATCCAAATTCCAACCATAGATAGACTGAGACCAGACACCAGAGAATCTGAGAGCAGCCAGCCCAACAGAGAGGAGACAGGCATAGAGAAAAAAAAACAACATGAAAAACTCCAAAATAAAAGCGGAGGATTTTTGGAGTTCTGGTGAACATAGAAACGGGAAGGGCAGAGCTCAGGCACGAGCTCAGGCCCGGAGGCGCATATGCAAATCCCGAAGAAAAGCTGATCTCTCTGCCCTGTGGACCTTTCCTTAATGGCCCTGGTTGCTTTGTCTCTTAGCATTTCAATAACCCATTAGATCTCTGAGGAGGGCCTTTTTTTTTTTTTTTTTTAATCCTTTTTTCTTTTTCAAAAACACTTACTCTAAGAAGCCCAATACAGAAAGCTTCAAAGACTTGCAATTTGGGCAGGTCAAGTCAAGAGCAGAACTAGGAAAGCTCTGAGACAAAACGCAATAATCCAGTGGCTGAGAAAATTCACTAAACACCACAACTTCCCAAGAAAAGGGGGGTGTCTGCTCACAGCCATCATCCTGGTGGACAGGAAACACTCCTGCCCATCGCCAGCCCCATAGCCCAGAGCTGCCCCAGACAACCCAGTGTGACGGAAGTGCTTCAAATTACAGGCACACACCACAAAACTGGGCGTGGACATTAGCCTTCCCTGCAACCTCAGCTGATTGTCCCAGAGTTGGGAAGGTAGAGCAGTGTGAATTAACAAAGCTCCATTCAGCCATCATTTCAGCAGACTAGGAGCCTCCCTACACAGCCCAGCAGCCCAGAACTGCCCTGGGGGGACGGCACTCACCTGTGACATAGCACAGTCATCCCTCAACAGAGGACCCGGGGTGCATGGCCTGGAAGAGGGGCCCACTTGCAAGTCTCAGGAGCCATATGCCAATACCAAGGACTTGTGGGTCGGTGGCAGAGACAAACTGTGGCAGGACTGAACTGAAGGATTAGACTATTGCAGCAGCTTTAAAACTCCAGGATCACCAGGGAGATTTGATTGTTAGAGCCACCCCCCCTCCCTGACTGCCCAGAAACACGCCCCATATACAGGGCAGGCAACACCAACTACACACGCAAGCTTGGTACACCAATTGGACCCCACAACACTCACTCCCCCACTCACCAAAAAGGCTAAGCAGGGGAGAACTGGCTTGTGGAGAACAGGTGGCTCGTGGACGCCACCTGCTGGTTAGTTAGAGAAAGTGTACTCCACGAAGCTGTAGATCTGATAAATTAGAGATAAGGACTTCAATTGGTCTACAAATCCTAAAAAAACCCTATCAAGTTCAGCAAATGCCACGAGGCCAAAAACAACAGAAAATTATAAAGCATATGAAAAAACCAGACGATATGGATAACCCAAGCCCAAGCACCCAAATCAAAAGATCAGAAGAGACACAGCACCTAGAGCAGCTACTCAAAGAACTAAAGATGAACAATGAGACCATAGTACAGGAGACAAAGGAAATCAAGAAGACCCTAGAAGAGCATAAAGAAGACATTGCAAGACTAAATAAAAAAATGGATGATCTTATGGAAATTAAAGAAACTGTTGACCAAATTAAAAAGATTCTGGACACTCATAGTACAAGACTAGAGGAAGTTGAACAACGAATCAGTGACCTCGAAGATGACAGAATGGAAAATGAAAGCATAAAAGAAAGAATGGGGAAAAAAAATTGAAAAAATCGAAATGGACCTCAGGGATATGATAGATAATATGAAACGTCCCAATATAAGACTCATTGGTGTCCCAGAAGGGGAAGAAAAGGGTAAAGGTCTAGGAAGAGTATTCAAAGAAATTGTTGGGGAAAACTTCCCAAATCTTCTAAACAACATAAATACACAAATCATAAATGCTCAGCGAACTCCAAATAGAATAAATCCAAATAAACCCACTCCGAGACATATACTGATCACACTGTCAAACACAGAAGAGAAGGAGCAAGTTCTGAAAGCAGCAAGAGAAAAGCAATTCACCACATACAAAGGAAACAGCATAAGACTAAGTAGTGACTACTCAGCAGCCACCATGGAGGCGAGAAGGCAGTGGCACCATATATTTAAAATTCTGAGTGAGAAAAATTTCCAGCCAAGAATACTTTATCCAGCAAAGCTCTCCTTCAAATTTGAGGGAGAGCTTAAATTTTTCACAGACAAACAAATGCTGAGAGAATTTGCTAACAAGAGACCTGCCCTACTGGAGATACTCAAGGGAGCCCTACACACAGAGAAACAAAGAAAGGACAGAGAGACTTGGAGCAAGGTTCAGTACTAAAGAGATTCGGTATGGGTACAATAAAGGATATTAATAGAGAGAGGGGAAAAATATGACAAACATAAACCAAAGGGTAAGATGGCTGATTCAAGAAATGCCTTCACGGTTATAACGTTGAATGTAAATGGATTAAACTCCCCAATTAAAAGATACAGATTCGCAGAATGGATCAAAAAAAATGAACCATCAATATGTTGCATACAAGAGACTCATCTTAGACACAGGGACACAAAGAAACTGAAAGTGAAAGGATGGAAAAAAATATTTCATGCAAGCTACAGCCAAAAGAAAGCAGCTGTAGCAATATTAATCTCAGATAAAATAGACTTCAAATGCAGGGATGTTTTGAGAGACAAAGAAGGCCACTACATACTAATAAAAGGGGCAATTCAGCAAGAAGAAATAACAATCGTAAATGTCTATGCACCCAATCAAGGTGCCACAAAATACATGAGAGAAACACTGGCAAAACTAAAGGAAGCAATTGATGTTTCCACAATAATTGTGGGAGACTTCAACACATCACTCTCTCCTATAGATAGATCAACCAGACAGAAGACCAATAAGGAAATTGAAAACCTAAACAATTTGATAAATGAATTAGATTTAACAGACATATACAGGACATTACATCCCAAATCACCGGGATACACATACTTTTCTAGTGCTCATGGAACTTTCTCCAGAATAGATCATATGCTGGGACATAAAACAAGCCTCAATAAATTTAAAAAGATTGAAATTATTCAAAGCACATTCTCTGACCACAATGGAATACAATTAGAAGTCAATAACCATCAGAGACTTAGAAAATTCACAAATACCTGGAGGTTAAACAACACACTCCTAAACAATCAGTGGGTTAAAGAAGAAATAGCAAGAGAAATTGCTAAATATATAGAGACGAACGAAAATGAGAACACAACATACCAAAACCTATGGGATGCAGCAAAAGCAGTGCTAAGGGGGAAATTTATAGCACTAAACGCATATATTAAAAAGGAAGAAAGAGCCAAAATCAAAGAACTAATGGATCAACTGAAGAAGCTAGAAAATGAACAGCAAACCAATCCTAAACCAAGTAGAAGAAAAGAAATAACAAGGATTAAAGCAGAAATAAATGACATAGAGAACAAAAAAAACAATAGAGAGGATAAATATCACCAAAAGTTGGTTCTTTGAGAAGATCAACAAGATTGACAAGCCCCTAGCTAGACTGACAAAATCAAAAAGAGAGAAGACCCATATAAACAAAATAATGAATGAAAAAGGTGACATAACTGCAGATCCTGAAGAAATTAAAAAAATTATAAGAGGATACTATGAACAACTGTATGGCAACAAACTGGATAATGTAGAGGAAATGGACAATTTCCTGGAAACATATGAACAACCTAGACTGACCAGAGAAGAAATAGAAGACCTCAACCAACCCATCACAAGCAAAGAGATCCAATCAGTCATCAAAAATCTTCCCACAAATAAATGCCCAGGGCCAGATGGCTTCACAGGGGAATTCTACCAAACTTTCCAGAAAGAACTGACACCAATCTTACTCAAACTCTTTCAAAACATTGAAGAAAATGGAACACTACCTAACTCATTTTATGAAGCTAACATCAATCTAATACCAAAACCAGGCAAAGATGCTATAAAAAAGGAAAACTACCGGCCAATCTCCCTAATGAATATAGATGCAAAAATCCTCAACAAAATACTTGCAAATCGAATCCAAAGACACATTAAAAAAATCATACACCATGACCAAGTGGGGTTTATTCCAGGCATGCAAGAATGGTTCAACATAAGAAAATCAATCAATGTATTACAACACATTAACAAGTCAAAAGGGAAAAATCAATTGATCATCTCAATAGATGCTGAAAAAGCATTTGACAATATCCAACATCCGTTTTTGATAAAAACACTTCAAAAGGTAGGAATTGAAGGAAACTTCCTCAACATGATAAAGAGCATATATGAAAAACCCACAGCCAGCATAGTACTCAATGGTGAGAGACTGAAAGCCTTCCCTCTAAGATCAGGAACAAGACAAGGATGCCCGCTGTCACCACTGTTATTCAACATTGTGCTGGAAGTGCTAGCCAGGGCAATCCGGCAAGACAAAGAAATAAAAGGCATCCAAATTGGAAAAGAAGAAGTAAAACTGTCATTGTTTGCAGATGATATGATCTTATATCTAGAAAACCCTGAGAAATCGACGATACAGCTACTAGAGCTAATAAACAAATTTAGCAAAGTAGCGGGATACAAGGTTAATGCACATAAGTCAGTAATGTTTCTATATGCTAGAAATGAACAAACTGAAGAGACACTCAAGAAAAAGATACCATTTTCAATAGCAACTAAAAAAATCAAGTACCTAGGAATCAACTTAACCAAAGATGTAAAAGACCTATATAAAAAAAACTACATAACTCTACTAAAAGAAATAGAAGGGGACCTTAAAAGATGGAAAAATATTCCATGTTCATGGATAGGAAGACTAAATGTCATTAAGATGTCAATTCTACCCAAACTCATCTACAGATTCAATGCAATCCCAATCAAAATTCCAACAACCTACTTTGCAGACTTGGAAAAGCTAGTTATCAAATTTATTTGGAAAGGGAAGATGCCTCGAATTGCTAAAGACACTCTAAAAAAGAAAAACGAAGTGGGAGGACTTACACTCCCTGACTTTGAAGCTTATTATAAAGCCACAGTTGCCAAAACAGCATGGTACTGGCACAAAGATAGACATACAGATCAATGGAATCGAATTGAGAATTCAGAGATAGACCCTCAGATCTATGGCCGACTGATCTTTGATAAGGCCCCCAAAGTCACTGAACTGAGCCATAATGGTCTTTTCAACAAATGGGGCTGGGAGAGTTGGATATCCATATCCAAAAGAATGAAAGAGGACCCCTACCTCACCCCCTACACAAAAATCAACTCAAAATGGACCAAAGATCTCAATATAAAAGAAAGTACCATAAAACTCCTAGAAGATAATGTAGGAAAACATCTTCAAGACCTTGTATTAGGAGGCCACTTCCTAGACTTTACACCCAAAGCACAAGCAACAAAAGAGAAAATAGATAAATGGGAACTCCTCAAGCTTAGAAGTTTCTGCACCTCAAAGGAATTTCTCAAAAAGGTAAAGAGGCAGCCAACTCAATGGGAAAAAATTTTTGGAAACCATGTATCTGACAAAAGACTGATATCTTGCATATATAAAGAAATCCTACAACTCAATGACAATAGTACAGACAGCCCAATTATAAAATGGGCAAAAGATATGAAAAGACAGTTCTCTGAAGAGGAAATACAAATGGCCAAGAAACACATGAAAAAATGTTCAGCTTCACTAGCTATTAGAGAGATGCAAATTAAGACCACAATGATATACCATCTAACACCGGTTAGAATGGCTGCCATTAAACAAACAGGAAACTACAAATGCTGGAGGGGATGTGGAGAAATTGGAACTCTTATTCATTGTTGGTGGGACTGTATAATGGTTCAGCCACTCTGGAAGTCAGTCTGGCAGTTCCTTAGAAAACCAGATATAGAGTTACCATTCGATCCAGCGATTGCACTTCTCGGTATATACCCGGAAGATCGGAAAGCAGTGACACGAACAGATATCTGCACGCCAATGTTCATAGCAACATTATTCACAATTACCAAGAGATGGAAACAACCCAAATGTCCTTCAACAGATGAGTGGATAAATAAAATGTGGTATATACACACGATGGAATACTACGCGGCAGTAAGAAGGAACGATCTCGTGAAACATACGACAACACGGATGAACCTTGAAGACATAATGCTGAGCGAAATAAGCCAGGCACAAAAAGAGAAATATTATATGCTACCACTAATGTGAACTTTGAAAAATGTAAAACAAATGGTTTATAATGTAGAATGTAGGGGAACTAGCAATAGAGAGCAATTAAGGAAGGGGGAACAATAATCCAAGAACAGATAAGCTATTTAACGTTCTGGGGATGCCCAGGAATGACTATGGTCTGTTAATTTCTGATGGATATAGTAGGAGCAAGTTCACAGAAATGTTGCTATATTATGTAACTTTCTTGGGGTAAAGTAGGAACATGTTGGAAGTTAAGCAGTTATCTTAGGTTAGTTGTCTTTTTCTTACTTCCTTGTTATGGTCTCTTTGAAATGTTCTTTTATTGTATGTTCGTTTTCTTTTTAACTTTTTTTTCATACAGTTGATTTAAAAAAGAAGGGAAAATTAAAAAAAAAAAAAGAAAAACAAAAAGATGTAGTGCCCCCTTGAGGAGCCTGTGGAGAATGCAGGGGTATTCGCCTACCCCACCTCCATGGTTGCTAACATGACCACAGACATAGGGGACTGGTGGTTTGATGAGTTGAGCCCTCTACCACAGGTTTTACCCTTGGGAAGACGGTTGCTGCAAAGGAGAGGCTAGGCCTCCCTATGGTTGTGCCTAAGAGCCTCCTCCCAAATGCCTCTTTGTTGCTCAGATGTGGCCCTGTCTCTCTAGCTAAGCCAACTTGAAAGGTGAAATCACTGCCCCCCTCCCTACGTGGGATCAGACACCCAGGGGAGTGAATCTCCCTGGCAACGTGGAATATGACTCCCGGGGAGGAATGTAGACCTGGCATCGTGGGACGGAGAACATCTTCTTGACCAAAAGGGGGATGTGAAAGGAAATGAAATAAGCTGCAGTGGCAGAGAGATTCCAAAAGGAGCCGAGAGGTCACTCTGGTGGGCACTCTTATGCACCCTTTAGACAACCCTTTTTAGGTCTAACGAATTGGGGTAGCTGGTGGTGGATACCTGAAACTATCAAACTACAACCCAGAACCCATGAATCTCGAAGACAGTTGTATAAAAATGTAGCTTATGAGGGGTGACAATGGGATTGGGAAAGCCATAAGGACCACACTCCACTTTGTCTAGTTTATGGATGGATGAGTAGAAAAATAGGGGAAGGAAACAAACAGACAAAGGTACCCAGTGTTCTTTTTTACTTCAATTGCTCTTTTTCACTCTAATTATTCTTCTTGTTATTTTTGTGTGTGTGCTAATGAAGGTGTCAGGGATTGATTTGGGTGATGAATGTACCACTATGTAATGGTACTGTAAACAATCGAAAGTACGATTTGTTCTGTATGACTGCGTGGTATGTGAATATATCTCAATAAAATGAAGATTTAAAAAAAAAAAAAAAGTAAAAGGTAAAAAAAACAAAAAAAGAAACAAAAAAACTGAAGTTTGTACTGAAGGCTAAATAAGTTAAATTGTGTTTGGTACACTTAGTTTAAAAAGGAAGAAAAGACTAGTAGAGAGTGAAATCAGCAAAATGATGGAGTAGACAGGTCCAAACACCCATCTTCCCCCAGAAACACTGAAAAACAAGCAGAAACTGTCAGAAACCAAGTTTGTAAGAATTCTGGAAAACTTTTAGTAAAAGGTTTAAAAAAGCCAAAAAGGAAAAAAAAAACAAAAAAAAAACCACAAACAAAAAACAAAAACAACAAAACACTCAAACAAACAAACAAAAAAACACAAAAAAGGCAACCTAATTAGGTAGAAAAGCTTTGTGGTACTTTTACTTGTCCTTGCTCTATACTCATTCTGGCTCAGTTCCCAATTTGGGACCGTAGTCCCTGGTTTCAGAAGCAGCAAAGCAGATTTTATTCATAAATTAATGTGTTCTCTGTTCTAAACTGAAAGGGGGCTATCTAAAGGATTGATGAAAGATGTTTGTCTTGGTCTCACCTAATGTGGAAGGCACTCGGTGGAAAAGTGGTAGGCATTGCCCGAAAACATTTCAAGACAAACAAAAACCTCCAGACGCCTGGGGCAAAAGATCTATTGATAGAGTAGATCCCCTAAAGCCTGAGAGGAAAAATGGGAGAGAGTTCTCTGGGAAATTAGGGCATTAAAAGGGCCCATGTATACTGAGGAATTTAGAAAGCCATGCACGTTCAGGACAAGATGCATACCCAGAGGAGATCTGAGAAAGCCCTAAGCTTTCATCATTGGCTGATCTCTAGGCGAAAGACACTACAGAAAGTAAAAGAAAGAAAAGAAAACTACAGACCAGTATCCCTTATGAATACACATGCAAAAATCCTCAACAAAAATAGAGCAAACCAGTGACATGAACAGATACCTGCACGCCAATGTTCATAGCAGCATTATTCACAATTGCCAAGAGATGGAAACAACCCAAATGTCCTTCAACAGATGAGTGGATAAATAAAATGTGGTATATACACACGATGGAATACTACACGGCAGTAAGAAGGAACGATCTCGTGAAACATATGAGAACTTGGATGAACCTTGAAGACATAATGCTGAGTGAAATAAGCCAGGCACAAAAAGAGAAATATTATATGCTACCACTAATGTGAACTTTGAAAAATGTAAAACAAATGGTATATAATGTAGAATGTAGGGGAACTATCAATAGAGAGCAATTAAGGAAGGGGGCACAATAATCCAAGAAGAACAGATAAGCTATTTAACCTTCTGGGAGTGCCCAGGAATGACTATGGTCTGTTAATTTCTGATGGGTATAGTAGGAACAAGTTCACAGAAATGTTGCTATATTAGGTAAGTTTCTTGGGGTAGAGTAGGAACATGTTGGAAGTAAAGCAGTTATCTTAGGTTAGTTGTCTTTTCCTTACTCCCTTGTTATGGTCTCTTTGAAATGTTCTTTTATTGTATGTTTTTTTTTAAATTATTATTTTTTATTTTTTTATTTTTCATACAGTTGATTTAAAAAAAAAAAACTTAAAAAAAAAAAAAAGGAAAAAAAGATGTAGTGCCCCCTTGAGGAGCCTGTGGAGAATGCAGGGGTATTGGCCTACCCCACCTCGATGGTTGCTAACATGACCACAGACATAGGGGACTGGTGGTTTTATGGGTTGAGCCCTATACCACAGGATTTACCCTTGGGAAGACTGTTGCTACAAAGGAGAGGCTAGGCGTCCCTATAATTGTGCTTATGAGCCTCCTCCCGAATGCTTCTTTGTTGCTCAGATGTGGCCCTCTCTCTCTACCTAAGCCAACTTGAAAGGTGAAATCACTGCCCTCACCCCTACGTGGGATCAGACACCCAGGGGAGTGAATCTCCTTGGCAACGTGGAATATGACTCCCGGGGATGAATGTAGACCTGGCATCGTGGGATGGAGAACATCTTCTTGACCAAAAGGGGGAAGAGAAAGGAAATGAAATAAGCTTCAGTGGCAGAGAGATTCCAAAAGGAGCCAAGAGGTCACTCTGGTGGGCACTCTCACGCACAATTTAGACAACCCTTTTTAGGTTCTAAAGAATTGGGGTAGCTGGTGGTAGATACCTGAAACTATCAAACTACAACCCAGAACCCATGAATCTCGAAGACAACTGTATAAAAATGTAGCTTATGAGGGGTGACAATGGGATTGCGAAAGCCGTAAGGACCACCACACTCCCCTTTGTCTAGTTTATGGATGGATGAGTAGAAAAATAGGGGAAGGAAACAAACAAACAAACAGAGAAAGGTACCCAGTGTTCTTTTTTACTTCAATTGCTCTTTTTCACTTTAATTATTATTCTTGTTATTTGTGGGTGTGTGTGCTAATGGAGGTGTCAGGGATTGATTTAGGTGATGAATGTACAACTATGTAATGGTACTGTGAACAATCGAATGTAAGATTTGTTTTGTATGACTGCATGGTATGTGAATATATCTCAATAAAATGAAGATAAAAAAAAAAATAGAGCAAACCAAATTCAGCAGCATATTAAAGGGATTATACCAAGTGGGATTTATCACAGGAATGCAAGAGTGGTTCAACATTTGAAAACCAATCCATGTAAACACATACTATAGTTTTAAGAGTAATAGAAAAAAACCACATGATCCTTTCGATTTATGCAGAAAATGTACTTCACAAAATCCAACACCTTTTCATGATAAAAACACTGCATAATTTGTAACAGAAGGAAATTTTCTCAACATTCTAAAAACCCTAAATAAAAAACAAACAGCTAAAATCATATTCGTTGGTGAAAGTTTGAAAGCTTTTCTCCCAAGATCAGGAAAAAGACAAGGATGCTTGTTTTTGTGACTTCTATTCAACATAGTACTGTTAAGTTCTACACAGAGCAATTAGGCAAGAAAAAGAAGTAAGAGAATCCAAATTGGAAAGAAAGAAGCAAAACTCTCTTCAAAGATGACATGCTCTTATATGTCGAAAACCCTAAAAAATCCAAAGGAAAAAAACCGGTTAGAGCTAATAAATCAGTTCAGCAAAGTTGCAGGATACAAAATCAACTCCCCCAAATCAGCTGTATTTCTATACACTAGCAATGAACTATACTAAAGGAAATTAAGAAAACAATTACATTTATATTAACATCTAAAAGGATACTTAGGAATAGATTTAACCAAGGAGGCACCAGACTTGTACATGAAAACTATAAAACATTGTTGAAAGAAATTAAAGAAGACCTAATAGAAAGACACTCGTGTTCACGAATTGGAAAACTTAATATTGTTCAGATCAATACTACCCAAGCAACATACAGATTCAATGCAACCCCTAAGAAAATCTCAATGGTGTTTTTTTTCCCAATGAAAAAACCCACTGTAAAATTCACAGGGAAATTCAATGGACCATAATGGCCTAAACAATCTTGAAAAAGGATAAACTTGGAAGACTCACACTTCCTGATTTCAAAAGTTACTATAAAGTTATAGTAATTCTACTTACATGAAAAAGCTAGACTATGCAAATTCAGAAAAAAAAAAGAGTAAGGGGTGTGAGGGGAAATGAGGAGTTAATGCATAATGGGTATGGGGTTTCTGTTTGGGGTAATCGGAAAGTTCTGGGAAGGGATGGTAAGGGTAGAACAACACTGTGAATGTGATTAATTCCACTGAATTGCATGCTTGGGAGTGGTTGAGATGGGAAATTTTACGTTTATATATGTTTTCACAATGTTACTGGAGATCCTTTGTCACTGGAACCCTATTCCAGGCTTGACATCTCATTGTGAGAAGGAATTCAAGGATGAGACAAGCAGGTATAAGCAAGTGAGAAAAGTTTATTGAAGAGAAATAAAGTTCATGCTCAAGGGGGTAAGCATGGGTCTGCTCAAGGGAGAATTGTGCCCCATAGCTGTTTGTGACATGGGCTTTTATTAGATTAAACAAAGGGATGTGAATTTAGAGAGGGTGGCATATAGTGATTGGTTCGTACAAATTCAAATTAGTGACTGTCAATTGGCCTTTGCGATCAGTTATGTATACATTCAAATTGAGGACTGTAAGTAGCCTATTAAGCTTCTGAACTAATTGGGCAGTGATCTGGTTTGCTAAAGCTGACAGAATGCAAAATACCAGAAGTGGAGTAGCTTTTACAATAGGGGTTTACTAGTTCACAAATTTACAGTTCTAAGGCCATGAAAGTGTCCAAACTAAGGCATCAACAAGATGTTTGAAGAAAGGCCAATGGCGTCTGGAACACCTCTGTCAGCTGGGAAGGCACGTGGCTGGTGTCTGCTGGTCCTTTGCTCCCAGGTTCTGGTTTCAAAATGGCTTTCTCCAAAATATCTCTGGGCTTCTGTCTCTCTTAGCTTCTCTCTCAGCTTCTGTGCATCCTTGCTTGTTCTCCCAGGGCGTTTCTCTCTAAGGTAAGGGGTTTCTTTCTGAGCTTCTTAGGGGTAAAATATGGGCTTCACCTCTTAGCTTAGCATCTCCAAATGTCTTTCTGCCTGCATCGCCAAGCATCTGTGTCTTTGTCAGCCCCTGAGCTCTCTCAAATACTCCAGTAAACTAATCAAGACCCACCTTGAATGGGAAGGGTCACATCGCCACAGAAATAATCCAAGCAAAAGGGCTCACCCACAGTTGGGTGGGTCATATCTCCATGGAAACAATCTAATCGAAAGATCCCACCCATAATACGTCTTCACCCACCAGAGGGGGGTCAAAAGAACATAGTCTTTCCTGGTGTATACAACAGTCTCAAACTGGCACAGGCTGGCTTTGGGCAAGGTTTCGGGGCTGGAATTTTCCATTCCTTCCCCCGTCTCTTGCCCTCCTTGTTAGTCTTTATCTTGAGCAACTCACTGCTTTTTGAGAATTTATGGTCCATAACTTGTAGTTAAGTAATATGTCCCACATTGCTCAACTGCTGCGGGTTTCTGGAGAATTTACTGTTATCTCCAGATGCTTTCGCCTTGCACCAGGCCCTGAAGGTGCCTCAGAGTCTGCAAGTTTTCCTACTTCTAATCTACCTCAGTTTTGCCTTTTTTTTTTTTTTAAATTGTGGTAACACATATATAACACAATTTGTCATTTTAACCATTTTTAATTATGTTTACAATGTTATATCATCATTACCACCTTCCATTACTAAAACTTTTTCATCATCCAAAACAGAAATTCTTTACCCTTTAAACGTAACTCCCCAATTTCCTTTCCCCCAGCACCTGGTAACCTCTACTCTCCTTTCTGTCACTGTGAATTTGCTTCTTCTAGATATTTTATATAAGTGGAATCATACAATATTTGTCCTTTTGTGTCTGGCTTATTTCACTCAACATAAGGTTTTCAAGTATCAGAGCTTTCATTCTTTTTAATGGCTGAATAGTATTCTTTTGTATGGATATAATACATTTTGTTTATTTATTCATCTGCGTGTTTTCCAATGTCATTTCCTTTAGTTCCTTGTCCACATTTTCCTTTAGCTCTTTGAGCATATTTAGGACTGTTTTTTAAAGTCTTTGTCTGAAATGTCCCAGGACTGATCTCCCTCACTGATGGTTTCTAAAGCTTTAGTCTTCTCCTTTGCCTGGACCATCACTTCCTGTTTCTTTGCATGTTCTTTGTGTTTTGTAATCTTTTGTTGAAACCTGGAAATTCTGAAACTTTAATGTGTTATAGCTGGAATTTAGACTCTAAGGTGTCTGTTGCTTAAGTCTATATACAGCTAGTGTTATGACACAGCTTTCCTCGAATGCCAGGAGCTAACAAAAGAAAAGAAAAAAAGAAAAAAAAGAAAACACTAGATGTTCCAGTGTTCTCCTTCAGAGCTTTTCCATACAATGGGTTTAGAGAACAGCTCTAGGCCAATGCCCAGGGGCCTCCTTGATCCTTTCAGCATGAGTGTCTAGCTTTAGTAATTCCCTCATTTACAACCATACAATGTTCCCCTCTTATATAGGAAACAGATTTCTCCTGGTCCCGGGCACGGCACTATATGTTCTATAGCCAGCAATCCCTTGCCCCAGGCAGCACAATTTGACTGCTCTCCCATAGGGTTCTGTAGGAAAGCTCTGTGAGCCATCTTCTTCATACAGGGCAAATTCTGAGACTGGCAAGTCCCTCAGGCTCCCAGTATGTGCTTGAGGGTTACCCTGCTCCCTCTGGAACAGGGGCCAGGGATCCACACTGGGAGGCTATCTCTGCGCAGAGCAGGGGAAGGGAGGGGGAATGGGCCAACCAAGGTGCCACGAAATCTTGCTTCTTAAGTGTCCTTTTTCTTGATTTGTTGCTTGCCCTGATACTGCAATCCTTTAACTGTTTCCTGGAGCTTTGAGAAAGCTGTTTCTGCCAGTTCTGGCTGGTTGTACAAAGCTTCTGTAGGGGACAGAGCCCTGAAAGGTCTCACTCTACTATCTTGAGTGGGTGCCCTTTGACTAGTTTTTAGTTGTGTTGTACTTTCAACATTTTTGACAAATATTCCAAGACCATTCAATTGGGGAAAGAACAGTTTCTTCAACAAAATGGCTCTGAGAAAACTGGATATCCACATGCAAAAGAATGAAAATGGACCTTTACCTTACACCATACACAAAAATTAACTCAAAATAGATCAAAGAAGCAAATTTAAGAGCTAAAACTATAAAAGGCTTAGAAGAGAATATAGGGGCAAGTCTTCATGACACTGGATTTGGCAACAGTTTCTTAAACATGATACCAAAAGCACAGAGAGTAAACGAAAAAATAGATACATCAGACTTCATAAAAATAAAAAAACTTTGTGCAAAGGACACTATCAAGAGAGTGCAAAGACAACTCACAGAATCAGAGAACATATTCACAAATCAGGTATCTGATAAGAGTTTAGTATCCAGAATATATAATGAACTACTACAACTCAAAAACAAAAAGACAAACAACCAAATTTAAAAATGGGCAAAAGACTTGAACAGACATTGCTCCAAAGAAGACACAGGAATAGCCAATAAGCACATGAAATGACGCTCAACCTCATTAGTCATCAGAGTAATGCAAACAAAACCACAGTAAGATACTACTGCATACTGACTAGGATGACTATAATAAAAATCAAAGAAAATAAGTGCTAGAGTGATGATGGTTGCACATTATGAATGTAATTAATGCCTCTGAATTTTACACTTAAAACTGGTTAATGGCAAAATTTATGTTATATATGCATTTTAAAATTTACTGTCATTTATTTTCTTTGATTTAATTTTATCATACATATTTTTAAATTAATTTTATTAGACATTTGTAGGTTTAAAGAAAAATGCAGAATATACAGAATTCCCACATACCCTCTTCACACACACAGTTCCCTATTATTAACACTTTGCATTAGTGTGGTACCTTTGTTACAAATGAGGAAACAATATTATTATAATTATACTATTAACTATAGTCTATAATTTACATTAGGGTTCACTGTTTGTGTATATATATTTTACTCCAATTTAAAAAAAAGAAATAATGTATGTAATATGTTTTAGAAAGATATCTTATATTTTATCTCTATATTTCACCTAAACATATCCAACATACACTCAGCTAAATGAAATTCTTGATTTGGGCTGTTTAAAGAGACTAAAGGGATAAAAGATCAGTCTTTGGTATATATAATCCTGAAACTGCCTTGCGTTGAGCCTCATTCCTAAGTTTAGTCTATGACACTATTGAACCTGCTTCTGCTTTCAGCATTCGACCTGGATCTAGTCTCTAGTTTTGCAACCAACAACTCTGTCTGACCATATGCAGATAATGGAAGCCATCTGGTGAAATTTTATATGCAAAGTGAAAAGCCAACAGGGGTGAGGGAGAGGTAGCAGAGAGAGTGACTTTGGTTACCCCATATAGTCAGAACAGGAGTAATTATAGAAAAGGAAGAAAGGCCTAAATTACCTTTCCGTACTTCTGGGCATAGGATCCCGTAAGAAGAGAGTGGAAGATGATGATCGTTTCATCCAAGTCCCACAGAAATACCCGCTGAGGGAGGAAAGTATAAAAAATAATGAGTTCTCAGTTTTCCTAATAAATATATTAGGACTTTAGTTTTCCTTACCTTTTTCTCTCATAAACAAAGGGGAAGAGAGGCTCTAAACACAAGCCTGAATGTACCTATGCATTCAGAACACCTATCAGTAAGTTCATTTCTAAATAGAACTTTCCCCTTATAAAATGAAAACATCATAGAAAAATTGAAAGCAGAAAACAAAAGGATAAGACAAAAAAAAAACTCCACCATTATTAGCATTTTGTATAATGTTCTAGTCTTTTTAAATAACAGAGTCAATTTTTAAGTCCATAGTAAAGCCACTAATGCTTACATCGCAGAGTAGGTGAGTGCCTATCTCATTCATAAGTTACCAGATCTGGTTGCATATCTCACAGAAACTTGGCCTAAAGCACTCTAATTTTCTCATTTTACTTTGAGATTGTTAAATGGAATATAGCATGCAATCATTTGTAATACTCTTGGCTTTCTGATAGGACACACTGCTCTTTCTGTCCTCCTCTAGAACACAGATAATAGTTTGTTCTTTCCCCTTAAAAAGTTACCAGGCTACCAAAATTCAGTGAAGCTTTTTTGATGTGTTTGCTGAAAAGCACGTGGAAGCAATATTGTAAGTTATGGCCATGGAGTCAAAGGGCACACAATACAGAACCATATTATCTCTGTGAGTTTCAGGCATATGGTTTCATAAACTTAAGAAATGAGAAAAAACAAAGTTAAGTAACTTAAATTAGTTCCTTCCCATACTTCCAATTCACTGTCCTGGGAAGAGGAGGTATCAGCTTTCCTCTTGCCTCGGTTCTTGCCAGTCATATTTTTCCTAGACTGATCATCAGCATCTTTACTTGGAGTAGTTTGGGACAAAGATGGGCTTGTAGAAGGGTCTCCTGGAAAGGAAAAGTGAGACACATATTACCAGTAGTCACAGATTCCAAGAACTAGAGCAGGAAGAGGATCAGCAGGTTCTCTGCCCTGAAGAGGCATATTGCAGGGATAAAGGTTGGAAAACTCAATTTCACAAAAGCAGACAAACAATCCATTTTCTTGAACAAATAAATTAAAAGGGGGAAAAAAAAAAGAGATGGATTAAAAGAGACATAAAATACATATCCACCAATCACAATAAATGCATCTTACTTGGATCCTAACTTAAATAAATTACAAAAAGAAAAACAAAATTCATTTACAACATTTGTAAGAAACCTGGAAATATGAATACCTACTGGATATTTGAAAACATTAAGGAATTACTGTTAAAATTTTTTAGATGTAATAATGTCATTGTGGTTATATTAACAAGTACTTTTCTTTTAGAGATATGATGCCGGGAATTTGCTTCAAAATAATATGGGGGATAGGGAGACTGGATGAAGTATAATTGAAACAAGATTGCCAATGAGTTAATTGTAATTGTTCAATCTGGATAATGAACACACATGGATTCATCATATTATTCTGCTAACTTTTGTATATGTTTGAAATTCTCCATTATTAAAAAGTTAAAATTGTTATGAAGAACAAAGATATTTTGAGAAATGAATCCAAAACTAAGGCAAAAACACATACAATCATTTTGAAGTTACATAATTTTGAGGCAGTGACCATCTCTATGTCCATTTGCCTAGAAGGATGGTAAGGACAAAATGCACAGAAAACTACTGTGAGTTGATATAGAACACTGTTTTTAAAATTGCATCAATAATGAGAAACACTGCCTTCCTCAAGTATTCTGATGTGATAGCCAACTACTAAATTTTCATTATAGAGCAATATAGAGATAAATTTAAAGTATGTGTATATATTTGTGGAATGTGTATATGAAGCCTTTATGTTAGTGGTTTTTAACCTGAGCATCAAATTCATTGACACATTTCAGAGTTGTGACTCTCCTGAATTGTTGGTTAAATTTAATGTATTTCTTTGTGGAGAAGGACCACAGATTTCTTCAGAATCCTAAAGGAATCCACAACTCAGAAAAAGTTAAGAATCACTGCTCTGAGGCCTTAGCAGAAGGCTAAAATATGCATAGACTAAAACTGGAGTCCTTCAACTTTTACAAAATGTGCCGCGATTCTGATATTCTCTGTGACAAACATACTAAAACCATAGGGGATGAAGCTGAGAAGATGGGATAGAAGGCATAAATGCAGTCTTTTCATTCTTGGTACTTTTTTGTTCACAGCACCAGTTATTACATTCAGTTTATAATCTCTTGCCGGTGACTCATCATAATTTGGTTCCAAATGTTTAAATAATCCTCATGTGAGAGAGAAAGCAAACACATGTTAACAGTGACTTAGATGAGGACAAAATAATTTTCGCCATCATCTAAAACAACCTGTTGGATGAAGTACCCTTAAACCTAAGTTTTCAGACTTGTGGTGCTTACCAGAAATTCTCTGTGCTGCAGACGCAGGTACCATAACAGTAGATTTCTCTGTCTGGTATGTGGTGGCTGCTAATGTGGTACTCTCAGCATCACTGTTAGTCTGGCCTGTGACTCCAAAGCTGGAGGTGGGGTAGCATGGCTGGTACTGACTCTGACCAAGGATAGTATAGGTGGGATAGTCCTACAGACGAAAGGGAATAAGAGAGAAAAACAACTCTTATAAAGAGCATAACAGTCATTAAAACAGAAGAGATTTTCATGTCCTTCTTATTCATAATTATTTGCTTATAACATTCACTTGATTTCTCATTTACTCATCTAGCACTCTTTCAACTTAATCAATGATTTTCAAAGCGATTCTCTGGAATCCTTATAGTTAATAAGAAATGCCTCAGTGACTGTCCCTGAGATAAGGGGGAAGCTGAGAGGGAAGGGTCCCATCATTCCAGACACAATATGCTTTTTTCTAATTCAACAGCTTATTTCTTTTTAAAATCTATTTTATATACTAGATTTCTGCATAAACTTCTAATAAAACTTTTGAAGGAAAGATTCTACTGTATAAAAAGTTGTAAACCACTGTTCTAGATGGCAGTGCTTCTAAGGACAAATGAGCTTTAAAAAAATAAGTACATATTCTACATTAAAGTTTCCCAGTTTAAAAAGTGATTATCAAGGGGAGAACCTAAGATGGCGGCTAGGTGAGACAGGGCAAAAAAACACCTCTGAAAATTACTAGATAAAAACCAGAAAGTGACCCAGAATACCACTTCCAGCGATGCACCAGCTGGACAAGGTCTGCTAAAACCACAGGGACTGCGCACTTGGTGAAACCGGGAATCTGCATTCTGAAACGAGTGAGTCAGACAGCTGAAAGTCCTGCGGCCATGCTGCGGTGTGGGGAAACTGCGGGCTGGTGTTTGGAGACGGACTAGTTTTTTTTAAAAAAAAAAAAACAAAAATAAACAAAAAACCCGGGAGCAGCTACAGATACGGCAGTGAGAACCGCGCAGTGAAGCACTGCAGGAGCGGGCTGCAGCCAACGCCTCGGTGTCTGGCGTGGAGGATAGCCCTCCCCACACCTGCTGCTGATTGTCCCAGGGCCAGAGGGACAGAGGGGGGAGCCAAAAGGAGAAAGAAACCGCACCCCTTGCAGCTGGCTTCCCGGCGTGCTGTTGACACCCCCGCTTGGGGCTGTACCCACAGGCCAGAGCCACGCCGGGAAACCCAGACTGATGGGGAGTGTATCCCACGGCACAGCTAGTTGTCCCGGAGCTGGGAAGGTGGAGCTGTGCGAAAAGGGGGGGGGGGGGCGTTGAGACACCCCATTCAGCCATTTTTGCATCAGGCTGGGCGCGCCCCTGCATGGCCCAGTGGCCTGGGGCTTCCCTTGAGGGAAGGTGCGCACTTGTGACGTAGCACAGCCTTCCCTCAGCAGAGGTTCTGGAAGATCGCAGCTATCAAGCAAAGCAAATGCCAAGAGGCGAAAAACAACAGAAAATCTTACAGCATTTGCTAAAACCAGACGATATGGAGAACCCAATCCCAAACACCCAAATCAAAAGATCAGAGGAGACACAGTACTTGGTGCAATTAATCAAAGGACTACAGTCAAAGAATGAGAGCATGGCACAGGATATAAAGGACATAAAGAAGACTCTAGAAGAGCATAAAGAAGAAATTGCAAGAGTAAATAAAAAAATAGAAGATCTTATGGAAATAAAAGAAACTGTAGGCCAAATTAAAAAGACTCTGGATACTCATAATACAAGATTAGAGGAAGTTCAACAACAACTCAGTGTTCTAGAGGACCACAGAACAGAAAATAAAAGGACAAAAGAAAGAATGGAGAAAAAAATAGAAAAAATCGAAATGGATCTCAGGGATATGATAGATAAAATAAAACGTCCAAATTTAAGACTCATTGGTATCCCAGAAGGGGAAGAGAAGGGTAAAGGTCTAGAAAGAGTATTCAAAGAAATTGCTGGGGAAAACTTCCCAAACCTTCTACACAATATAAATACACAAAGCATAAATGCCCAGCGAACTCCAAATAGAATAAATCCAAATAAACCCACTCCAAGACATATACTGATCAGACTGTCAAATACTGAAGAGAAGGAGCAAGTTCTGAAAGCAGCAAGAGAAAAGCAATTCACCACATACAAAGGAAACAACATAAGACTAAGTAGTGACTACTCAGTGGCCACCATGGAGGCGAGAAGGCAGTGGCATGACGCATTTAAAATTCTGAGAGAGAAAAATTTCCAACCAAGAATACTTTATCCAGCAAAACTCTCCTTCAAATTTGAGGGAGAGCTTAAATTCTTCACAGACAAACAAACGCTGAGAGATTTTGCCAATAAAAGACCTGCCCTACTTCAGATACTAAAGGGAGCCCTACTGACAGAGAAATAAAGAAAGGAGAGAGAGATATAGAGAATTTTAACAGACATATATAGAACCTTACATCCCAAATCACCAGGACACACATTTTTCTCTAGTGATCACGGATCTTTCTCCAGAACAGACCATATGCTGGGACATAAAACAAGCCTCAATAAATTAAAAAAAAAAAAAAACTGAATATATTCAAAGCACATTCTCTGACCACAATGGAATACAAATAGAAGTCAATAATTTTTGATTTGTAACTCCACTATTTACTTCCTACATGATATAAAATACATAAACTCTAATGACAAATCAGTGGTTTTGGACTCAATGTAAAATATGTAATTTTTGACAAGAACTATATAAAGGCAGGGGAATGGAGGAGTATAAGAACATAGTTTATGGGTCCTATTGAAGTTAAGTTGGTATCAAAGAAAACCAAGATTGTTATGGATTTAAGAGGTTAAATTTAAGCCCCCAGTAAACACAAAGAAATTATCAGAGAATATGACCATAGAGATGAAAAGTAGAGTATGGGTTATGAGAAGTGGGGGAAGGGGCAATGGGGAGTTAAGAAATGAGTGTAGGGTTTGAGGTGAAGGGAAATTTCTAGTGATGGATGGTGGGAAGGTGATAGCATTATAACATTCTAAATGTGATTAATCCCACTAATGGAATGCTAGGGACGGGGTGGAATGGGAAGATTTAGGCTGTATATATGTTTCCACAACTGAAAAAAAAAAAAAAAAAAAAAAAAAGACAGTCTAAATAGATGACAATTAAATGCCAAGGATGATCCTGGATGGGATCTGAGGATGGAGGACAGGAGGCTCAAAGGGACACATTTGAGACATAAGGAAAAAAAAAAAAGGAAATATAGAATCTAAGCTTTGTATCAATGTTGAATTTCTTGAACTTCTTAGCTGCGCTTAATGGGATTGCATAAAAGAATGTTCTTGTTCATGGGAATTGCATATGTGAATTATAGTGTTTGTTCAAGGATGTGTGCAGCTTGCTCTCAGATGTTCAGAAGACAGAGCAATAGATGATGAATGATAGGGAGGGAGGGAAAGAAAGAAATGGCTGTGTGACAGCATGTTAAAGTTGATGGATCGGGGTATTGGGGGAGGGGGATCAGGGTATGCTGTGTATGGGGTTTGTATTGTTTTTGCAACTGTTCCTGTAACTTTGAATTTATTTCAAAATTAAAAAAAAAAAAAAGTGATTATCTCTCACATCTTCTCAACCAAAAGGGGGACAGGAAATGAAATAAAGTCTCAGTGGCTGAGAAGTTCCAAATGGAGTCGAGAGGTCACTCTGGTGGGCATTCTTATGCACTATATAGATAACCCTTTTCAGGTTTTAATGCATTGGAATAGCTAGAAGTAAATGCCTGAAATTATCAAACTGCAACCCAGTAGCCTTGACTCTTGAAGATGATTGTATAGCAATGCAGCTTACAAGGGGTGACAGTGTAACTGTGGAAGCCTTGTGGCTCACACTCCCTTTATCCAGTGCATGGATGGATGAGTAGAAAAATAGGAACAAAAAACTAAATAAAAAATAGGGTGGGGGGATGATTTGGGTGTTCTTTTTTACTTTTACTTTTTATTCTTATTTTCACTTTTTCTGGTACAAGGAAAATGTTCAAAAACTAGATTGGGGTGATGAATGCACAACTATATGATGATACTGTGAACAATTATACACTTTGGATGATCGTATGATATGTGAATATATCTGAATAAAATTGAATTAAAAAAAGTGATTATCTGTGTTTTTTTTTTTTAAATAATCAGGTGTGTGTGTGTGTGCACGCACACAGATGGGAGAAGGCAATATGTCACACTAGTTGAACTCAAATAAGCTAAAAGTCTAGCAGGGGAGAAGACAAAAAATTTCCAACAATGTGGCAGTAAATTATATGTCACATGAGAAGAAAACTATCACTGTGAACCGAGGTGATCAATGGGCTTTCTGAGATAGAGGTGGTTTTCTTTCATGAAAAGTCCCTGAAAAGGTTTTAATAAGGGGCCAAAGGTGTTGAGTCTGGTTGAAACAGAGGATCTTTGGTTAAAGAATATGACTTAGATTTCTCTAGGCAATGGTGTATTGGTAGCATGAGAGGCAGGAAATGAGGACTATAAAATTCAAACAATTAAAAACATTAAAAGATTCTGAACAGCTTAGTGACAGGATAAAAATGACATTTGGAGGAAACTAGTCAAATAGTGTTTTAGAGAATGAACAGGCTCAGTGAAAAACTAGAGATAAGAAGAACTGTTAACCACGGTAGTTCAGGAGTAAAGGGGGAAAAATCAAAACATGGGAAATGAAAGCAAAAATGAAAAGGAAGGAAAGAATTCCAGAAATACTGGATTAGGGAAGGGCGTGGGAAAAAAAAAAAAGGGAAGAAGACTGGTCAGGTTTAAAACCTAGGTTTACTAAGAAAATATACTGTCACCAACAACGATTGAGAAGTCACAGGGAAACGTGGTTTTACTTGCGGAGGGTAAGGAGACAAAAAAAAGGGTGGAATAAAGGGCTGGTTTTAGATATGCTAAATTTAGTGGAAATTCCAGAACTTTAAAGAAAAAATGTCTATCAATCAGCTGGAGGCCTATAGATTTTATGAAGTCAGGACTAGAATCTTTATTTCAGAGGTGGTAAAATGGACATTAGGAGTGTGGATAAACATTCCTGGGGACAAAGTAATTAACATATTGAAAAACTGAAGAGCATTTCCTCAAAAAGTTAAACAGAGAATTACTATGTAACTTGGTTGTAATTCCACTCCTAGGTATATACCCAAGAAGACAAAACAGGAACTTGTAGGCCAATGTTCATAGCAGCATTGTTCACAATAGCCAAAAGGTGGCAACAACCCAAGTGTCCATTAAGAAATAATGGATAAGCAAAATATGGTATATACATACAATGGAATATATTCAGCTATAAAAAGGAATAAAGTTTAAATACATGCCTCAACATGTGTGAATCTTGAAAACATTATGCTAAGAGGAAACAGCCAGACACAAAAGGACAAATTTTGTATAAATCCACTTATATGAAATTCGTAGAATAGGCAAATTCACAGAGACAGAAAGTAGATTAGAGGTTACCAGGGCTGGGGGAAGACTGCTTAATAGGTATAGAGTTTCTGTTTGGGTGATGAAGAAGTTTTTGTAATGGATGGCAGTTATAAATGCACAACATTATGAATATAACTGATGCCATTATATGGACACTTAAAAATGGTTAAAATGGCTAATTTCATGTTATATACATATGTTACCACAATAAAAATTAACACCCCCCCCCAAAAAAAAACTAAATGGAGACTACCTGTGTTAGAAAAGATCAAAATAAGAGTTACAAAAGTGAGATCTATATAGACAGTCCCCAGAAGAGTGCCAGATATATAGTAGGTACTCAATAAGTATTAGTGAACTAAAAGAATAAACAAATACAAGAACAGTTAAACATAAAAAATGAACCAAAATAGTTAATTTGAAAAGATCAATAAAATTGACAAACCATCAGTTAGACTGACAAAGAAAAAAAGAAGATGCAAATAAATAATATCAGAAGTGAGAGGGGGGACATTACTACTGACACCATAGGAAATAAAGGGTCATAAGAGGATACTATGAACAACTGTATTAGACAACCTAGATGAAATGGACAACTTCCTGGGAACACACAGATTACCTATACTGACTCCAGAAGAAACAGAAGATCTCACAGACCAATTACAAACAAAGAGATTAAATCAGTAAAATCCCAGGACCAGATAACTTCACAGGTAAATTCTACCCAAATGTTCCTTCCAATAATTAATACCAATCTTGCTCAAACTCATCCAAAAAACTGAAGGAACACTACTTATTCTATGAGGCCAAGGTCACCCTAATACAAAAGCCAGATAAAGATACTACAAGAAAAGAAAATTACAGACCAATTTCTCTTATGAGTATCGACGCAAAAATACCAGTAAACTGAATCCAACAGCACATTCAAAGAATTATATACCACGATCAAGTGGAATTTATCCCAAGTAGGCAAGGGTGGTTCATTAAGAAAATCAATTACATAATATAGCACATTAACACAATGAAGGGGAAAAAAAACCACATCATCACCCTAATTGATGCAGAAAAGGCATTTGACAAATTCCAGAATCCTTTCTTGATAAAAACACTTAGAAAAATAGGAATAGAAGGAAACTTCCTCTACATGATAAAAGGCATATATGAAAATGTACAACTAGCATATACTCAATGGGGAAAGACTGAAAGCTTTCCCTCTGAGATCAGGAACAAGACAAGGATGCCCACTATCACTGCTGTTGTTCAACATTGTACTAGAAGTTCTAGCTGAGCAATTAGGCAAGAAAAAGAAACAAAAGGCACACAAACTGGAAAGGAAGAAGGAAAACTTTCACTATTTGCAGATGACATGATATCATATATAGAAAGTCTTGAAAAATCTACAACAAAGCTACTAGAGCTAACAAATGAATTCAGCAAAGTGGTGAGAAACAAGATCAACATGCAAACTCCAAGAGTGTTTCTACACTAGTAACGAACAACCTGAGGAGGAAATCAAGAAAAATATTCCATTTACAATAGCAACTAAAAGAATCAAAATATCTAGGAATAAATTTAACCAAGTATGTAAAGGACTTTATCACAGAAAACTACAAAACTTTGCTAAAAGAAATCAAAGAAGACCTAAATAAATGGAAGGATATTCTATGTTCATAGATTGGAAGACTAAATATTGGTGAGATGTCGATTCTACCTAAAGCAATTTACAGGTTCAATGCAATCCCAATCAAAATTCCAAGAACCTTCTTTGAAGAAATGGAAAAGCCAATCATCAAATTTATTTGGAAGGGCAAGGGTCCCCAAACAGTCAAAACCATTCTGAAAAAGAACAAAGCTGGAAGACTCTCACTTCCTGACTTTCAAGCTTATTACAAACCTATAGTGGTCAAAACAGTATGGTACCAAAATGAGGATAGATATATAGACTAATGGAATCAATTAAGAGTTCAGAAATAGATCCTCACCTCTACGGCCAATTGATTTTTGACAAGGCTGCCGAGTCCACTCAATGGGGAAAGAATAGTCTTTACAACAAAATGGTGCTAGGAGAACTGGATATCTATATGCAAAAGAATGAAGGGAGACGTCTATCTCATACCATATAAAAAATTAACTAAAAATGGAATGAAAACCTAAATATAAGAACCAGGACTATAAAACCCCTAGAAGAAAACATATGGAAGCATCTTGTGTTAGGCACTGAAAAGCACCCAAAGCACAAGCAACAAAAGAAAAATTAATGGGATAAATGGGACCTCATCAAAATTAAAAACTTTTGTGCATCAGCATCAAAGAACTTTATCACGACAACCTAGTCAATGGGAGAAAATATCTGGAAATCACATATCCAATAATGGTTTAATATCCAGAATATATAAAGAAATCCTACAATTCAACAATAAAAAGACAGCCTTCAAAAATGGGGACAAGACTTGAATAGACATTTCTCCAGAGGGAATACAAATGGCCAAAAAGCATATGAAAAGATGCTCAGCATCACTGGCTATTAGGGAAATGCAAATCAAAACCACGAGATACCATTTCACACCCGTAGAATGGCTACTATTAAATAAACAGAAAATTACAAGTATTGGAGAGGATGTGGAGAAATAGGAACACTATATCATTCATTGCCGGTGGAATATAAAATGGTGCAGCCACTGAGGAAGGCAGTTTGGTAGTTCCTCAGGAAGTTAAGTATATAATTACCATTAAGTATGAAAATCCCACTTCTATGTATATACCCAAAAGAAATGAAAGCAGGGACTTAATATTTGCACATCAATGTTCATAGCAGCATTATTCACAACTGCCAAAAGATGGAAGCAATTCAACTGTCTATCAACTGATGAATGGATAAATATATGTGGTATAATGGATAAAAATTTATGTGGTATATGCATACAATGGGTTATTCAGCTGTAAAAAGAAATGAAGTCCTGGTACATGTGACAACATAGATGAACCTTCAAGAAATCATGTTGAGTGAAATAAGCCAGACACAAAAAGATAAATATTGTATGATTTCACTGATATAAAATAACTGGAATAAGCAAACTCACAGAGTCAGAATCTGGAGAATAGGTTGGGGATAAGGAATGGGGAGTTAATGCTTGAGCTGTACAATTTCTATTTGGGGTAATGGAAAAGTTTTGGTAATGGATGATGATGATGGTAGCACATTATGAATGTAATTAACAGCATTGACTTATATATGTGAATGCAGTTAAAAGGAGAAATTTTAGGTTGTACATATATATCTAGAATAAAATTATAAAAAAAACAACAAAGTAATATAGGACTGTACAACACAGTGAACTTGATTGTAAATGATGGACTATAGGTAACAGTACAATTATAGTTAATACTACAATTACAAAATGTTCTTTCATGAATTGTAACAATATACCACACTCTAAAGCAAGGTGTTGATAACAGGGAGGAATATGGGAATTATGTATTTTATGAATAATTTTTCTGTAAACCCACAACTTCTCTAATTAAAAAACAAAACCAAAACCAAAAAAACCAAAATCAGAATCTAAATAGTAATGTTAACTGAGGTCAGGAAAAAATGATCCATGGAGAGAATGGTTGACAATATAAATTGCTGCAGCGATCTCAAGTAATAAAAACAAAACAAAAACAAAAAACCCCTATTTTCTTACCAGTGATCTTCTAAGCATAAGTTAAAAACAATGATCAAGACCAGACCACCAAGAATTCAAAGGAATGGGTGGATTTTTTTTTTTTTTTTAATAAAAAGAGGAGGTAATATTCATTCATTCCACAAATATTTGGGTTCTTTTATTCTGAGTGCCAGACACTTTTCTAGGCTCTGGGGATGTATAAACGAAAAAAAGAGAAAAAATTTCCACACTCATGGAGCTTACATTCTAGGGGAGTTGGAGTAGGAGCTGGAGACAAACCTAGTAGATAAAGAAGCAGATAAAACCACACCATAGATTTAGCAGAGGAAGGAGAGAAACAAACATGGCCTGAGAATCTATTTAGGAAATGGTCACAGTCCGTTTGATTCCTAGTTGTGCCTTTTTTTAAAAAAAAATTTTAAATTTTTAATGCAATTTTATTGAGATATATTCACACACCATATAATTCATCCAAAGTACAGAATTAATGGCTCATACTATCATCATATATTTGTGCATTCGTCACCACAATCATTTTTAGAACATCTTCATTACTCTTAAAAAATAAAAATAAAAATAAATAAAAATAAAATAAAAATAAAAATAAAAAAGAACACCCAAAACACCCCATTCCCCTTATCCACCCCCTATTATTTATAAATATTTTTGTCTTTATTTTATTACACATCTGCCCATACACTGGTTCCAGAGAGTGTCAGTCACAAGGTTTTCACAATCCCACAGTCACATGATAAAAGCTATATAGTTATACAATCATCATCAAGAATCAAGGCTACTGCATTACAGTTCAACAGTTTCAGGTATTTCCTTCTAGCTATTTTAATACACTGTTTGCTTCTTAAATGAGCAAACTGACCATGGAAGCGAGAGGTGAAGAGCCAGCCTGATGAACCATATCAAACAGGGTAACAATAATAGCACCGTACCTGGTTTGAGATGCTAGCAACTGCTGCTGCTGGAATATTGGCAATTGTAGATGAAGTGGATATCAGGCTGGCATTTGTGCTTGAAGCTATAGGATTGAAAGTATTAAAACATATTAGTTACCTCGTAACTTAAAAAGAATAAAATAAATTGAAAATATATTGTGCCTTAAGTGCACAGATCTACAAGGAAATAAAGAACATTAGCAAAGGGAACATGAACTCTGGTTTTTGTTTTTTTTTTTTTTATGTCATTCCTCAATTCACATTTGATTAGAAACAAAACACTTCAAACATTTCTTTTTCAACTTGAGTCTTTGATTCTTCCTACTGAAGTCCCAGACGGATACATACACAGTGTACCAGCTCATACTGTTAATACCAATGAAATCAGAAGCTAAACCAAATCATGCCAATACAACTTCTCCAGTAATTGAAAAATGCCTCACCTGCAATGTGACCCATTGGCCATCATCAGCAGAAACAAGAGTTCTGGAAAATCCACTTGTAAATCCTACACTATGATATTGTTTATTGTCACTCGCGCCAAATCATGCCTTTTCTGATTCAACACATTTACTCTGAGGAAAAGAGCTGGTCCTCCAAATTCTTAAGGGCTTGGTATTGCTTCTTGTGCTCCACTGAAATTAATGGAGTATTAATGTAGACTAACTACCACCATGATCTGGCACTTAGAGATTTATCAATAAGCTTAGAAAAATCCAGAAAATATTAACTATTATTCTGGCCAAGTAAAAATGTACTTTATAAAATACTTGGGCTGCTTAAGACAAGAAATTTGGGATAAGGTTGTCATACCTTTCCACCACAGATTCCACTAGGGTTTTAAGGAACAATAAAGGAGAAAAATGATAAGGCCTCAAGCACTGGTATTTGCCACAATGACTTTTTTCAGGTGCACATAATAAGTATGATTGGGAGATACAGTCTTGAACTCCCCTCCCTCACTTATCATAAGCACACTTAGACCTGGCTCCTACTGTGGTCACACACACCAGCAGGATCCAACTTGGAGTATTAACTGGTCAGGCATGCCTATCTGACTGCCTACCCCATTAGCAACAAAATCCTCCAGTGGAACTTAACAGGAAAACTTTCATTAAGAACAGTGAAGGTGAACAATGTAGCACAAACTTGAAGAGTCCTAGTCAAAATCAGATAATATTTATCCCTTTCCCCAAGGGTTCTATGCTTAGAAGAGTCTAGGAGAGATTCATGTCAGTTAGGTATAAGGAACAGCTACTGCTGCAAACCCAGCTTTCAGATGAAGAAACTGGGACACAGAACAGTTAAAGTAACTTGTCGTGGTAGATAGTCAAGGTGACAAATCAGATCTTCCAATTCTTCATCTACTGCTCTTTCCTCTCGAGTCAGTGGCTGAGTGAGAGATCAGATTTCCAATTAGTCCAGGATGGCTCTTTTCTACAATATTCCTTCCCGCAGGAGAACAAAACAAAACTCCTAAGGACTTACTTTCTTAAACACAACTAAATGACGTAGATTTTATAAGCTTACAGAAGGTATTTTCTTCCAATCTCTTTTCTACTCTGGCTCAACATATTTTTTTTCCTAAGAAGTGCCAAAAAATGACAATACATAGGCTGGATGACTCTATAAGTAGTTTTTTTTATTTTTTTAAAAAATTTTAAATGCAATTTTTGAGATATACTCACACACCATATAATCCATCCAAAGTATACAATCAGTGGCACACAGTATCATCAACTAGTTGTGCATTCATAGCCACGATAAATTGAGCACTCATTACTTCAAAATACAGAAAAGAAGAAATTAAAAAATTAAATAAAAAAAGAAATAAAAAGTACACCCAACCATCCCATACCCTAATTCCCATTATTTTATAAGTAGTTTTTTTTCTAGTTTGCATTGATTGTATTTTTTCCCCAATACCACTCCATTCATTTGTTCTCCCTCAGGTAAAAACATGTTTGTACATTTTATCAAATTGTTGAACACCCTATGTTTCACTGAGTTATACAGTCCCTGTCTTTATTGTTCCTCTTTCCTTCTGGTGTCCCGCATTCTCCTAATCTTCTTTCAACCATATTCACAGTCATCTTTGTTCAGTTATACTTACATTGCTGTGATATCATCACCCAAAATTGTGTTCCAAACCTCTCACTCCTGTCTGTTCCTATCTGTCTGCAGTGCTCCCTTTAGTATTTCCTGTAGTGCAGGTATCTTGTTCACAAACTCTCCCATTGTCTGTTTGTCAGAGAATATTTTAAACTCTCCCTCATATTTGAAGGACAATTTTGCTGGATATAGGATTCTTGGTTGGTGGTTTTTCTCCTTCAGTATCTTAAATATATCACACTACTTCCTTCTTGCCTCCATGGTTTCTACTGAAAAATCTGCACATAGTCTTATCACGCTTTCTTTGTATGTGGTGAATTGTTTTTCTCTTGCTGCTTTTAGGATTCTCTCCTTGTCTTTGACGTTTGATAATCTGATTATTAAGTGTCTTGGCGTAGGTCTATTCAGATCTATTCTGTTTGGGGTACATTGCGCTTCTTGGATCTGTAATTTTATGTCTTTCATAAGAGATGGGAAATTTTCAGTGATTATTTCCTCTATTATTGCTTCTGCCCCTTTTCCCTTCTCTTCTCCTTTTGGGACACCCATGACACATACACTGCTCATATTTTTCCATTCTTTTCCCTATCTGTTCTTTTGTGTGTAGGATTTCAGGTATCTTGTTCTCCAGCTCCTAAGTGTTTTCTTCTGCCTCTTTAGATCTGCTGTTGTATGGCTCCATTATGTTCTTTATCTCTTGTGTTGTGCCTTTCATTTCCATAGACTCTGCCAGTTGTTTATTTGAACTTTTGATTTCTACCTATGTTCGCCTAGTGTTTTCTTTATAGCCCTCATCTCTTTTGCCATATCTTCCCTGAACTCATTGATTTGTGTTTTGATTTGGTTTATGATTTAGCACATTTCTTTGAAAATATTTAATAATAGATTGTTTCATTAAATGAAACAATATCTCAACTGTATCTTGATTGAGGTGTTAGGTTTTTCCTTTGACAGGGCCATATCTTCGTTTTTCCTAGTGCAGATTGTAGTTTTCTGTTGTCTAGGCATCTGGTTTCCTTGGTTCCCCAATCAGATTTTCCCAGACCAGAACAGGTTCAGATCTCAGAGTGGGGTTATATTCAGTTTCAAGTCTCCCTGCGGGTGTGTCTTAGAGACTGACCAACTCTCCTGTGAGGTCCCTAGCCACTGTGCTTTTCCTAACATGCCCAGCAGGTGGCATCTGTTAGCCTGTTGCTCCTGACTGGTGTAAGGAGGTGTGGCCCCTTTAGTTTCTATTTTGCTATTTTCCCCCAGGTTCTGGGGTCTGGTTCTGAAGGGAAGACCAGTAGCAGAGATGGGCTCCACCTCCTTCCTCTCAGGGAAGATATACCCTCTAGGGAGTTATCATCTGCATTTGAATTTTTGTCTCTCTGACTCTGTTATCTCCACCCATATCTGGATCAGAGCCCTGTGAACTGAAAATGTTTGAGGCTCTCTCCACAGAAAATGGCTGAGGCTCTCTCCACTGAGCCCCTCAGGTTGAGAGAGAGAAAAAAGGGACAGAAAGCCCCCTTTTAGAACCAGTACACGGCCCCCCAGGTTCACTTGCTGGCCACAGGTTAACACCTGGTCTTCTGGGCTCCCCCTCCCAGGACAGATGAGTCTTCTGGTTCTTTAGGTCAGCTGTCACTAAAAGCCTTTGCCTGCTTGTTGGGTGGTTGTTGCCTGTATTCAACAGTCCACATTTGTTAATTAAAACTCCAGTTGGAGATGGGCTGAGCTATATGCACTTGTTCGGAGAGTGCAGCCTTCTACCACAGCAAGGTTTTGCAGCTCATACTATCGTGAGGGGACGGGACTCCCAGCATGATTCTGCAGTTTTTACTTACAGATTTTATGCTGTGGTCTAGGCATTCCTCTGAATCCAGGTTGGTATATGATGTGTGGACAGTCATGGTTGTCTCCCATCAGTTATTCCAAATTATTTACTAGTTGTTCCTGATTGTTTATTAGCTGTTCCAGGGGACTATCTAAATTCCACTCCTCTCTATGCCGCCATCTTGCCCCCTCCTCTATAAGTAGTTTTTAATTATTCTTGTGGGAAAATAATTTTGAGTAGATTCCAGATTTTATTGCCAGTTAATTATGTTAGGCAGGTCAATAATAAAGCAGACTGAACATAGGTGATTTAAGATGGGAAAGAAGATGAAGAACACATTTTACCTGTTAAATTTATGGCCCCTGGTTCTACCATACACTCCTCTTTCTCTTATAGACTTTTAATTCTGTTCTACCATTTAATAACTTAATAATGGTAAGAGGTACAACTCACTTATATTTGATCTCTATATACATGGTAAAAAATATACCCTGATTGACAAGTTGGTTTTATAAATTGAAAAAGTTTTCAGATCACTTACCGAATTGGGCTGGAAGTAAAAATAATCGGCCACATGCTATTATCCCTACTATGAAGTTTAATGACTTGATTAGCTAAATGTTAGTAGTGTCTGAGTTTTTGACATGGATCACACTAAAAATCACAAATTTCTCTCAGTAGTAGTGACTTCTATTATATAGCTCTTGGTCTGCAAACCTAGGAAGTTTACAGGACTCAATAACACTTTCTCCAATTCACCAAATCATTTCTAATGTGCCATTCATTCATTTAACAAAATAATATATTAGAGTCTACTATATGAAGCCCAAAATCTGTTCTAGCCACTGAGGGATAGAGTAGTGAACAAAGTCCCTGCCCTCAAGGAGTTTAAATTCTATTGAGGGAACACAAACAATTATTCAGGTTCTTGTAACCACCCTTGAATCCAAGCTAAACTCACCTAAAAATGTACACAACCACTGCATGACTTACCTCACATACAACTGACTAAAAACCTAGGTACCTCATAAAAATGTACTGATTATTTTATATATTAATAAGTGTGTCTCAACAAAAGCAATACTCAATTGCAGGTTTAAAAAACAAAAGCATTAAGCTATAAAATATGCAATGAAAAATGAAATTTTACAGAACCAAATAGAATCCAAATGGTATCTCCTATTATTATATATCTAATAGCTGTCAGCTCTCCAAATGCCTATAGAATGGCAAACTGTTTGGACAGTTCTTATTTCTGCCTTGACAGTGTACCTGTCAAATCACTGGAAGATGAAGTTTCTAAGAACCATGCCCCACAAGAGGTCCACCTATCTCGGTACAAAAAGATAACTGGTTATAGAATGGTGAGGGCTACAACTAAATTAAGTGATGTTGCCCCAAAGCCGGACGGTTAACCCCAGGGTTAATGGCAGTGTGTATATAAAGCTTAGTTTCTACTTACCTCTAATTTCCTATCATGTCACTCCACCTCCCTTGTCCACAATGGCTTTGGCTTTCTCAGAACACGACAAACTTTCTCACTTGAGGACCTTTGCAATGTTGCTTTCTCTGCTCTGCCCTCTTCACACTCTCAACATGGATGGCTCTTTCTCAGCAGGTCCCACATCCTCAAGAGACCCTCTTTGACCCCAATATAAAAACAAATTCCTTTCCTTATATTCTCAATCATAGCAATCTATTTATTTCTTTCAAAATATTTTTCAAAATTTGTTATTTATTTATTTACTAGCTTTATTTCTGTCTCTCCTCCTAGATCATAAGGGCACAATCTCATTATCTTGTTCATCATCTCCTGCATCCATAATTTCTGACATATGGTTGGTGATGCTCAATAAATACTTGTGGGATGCATGTATAGAAGTCTTGCATTAGGTTAGCAGAGCAAAATCATTATTTTCTGCTAGACTGGAGTTAACTAGAAGCTAGCACATGGGTGACTTTCCAAAACCTATTCTCAGTATATAATCAAAGTAATGCAGAAGAATGCATCCAAATACAGATCATATGAGATCCAGCATAAATTGTGCTCATTTTGGTTAAAACAGATTGTCTAACACTTCATCCAGTCACTTATTTATCAAATATTCATTTATTTATCAAGTTGTAGGGTTATAGAAAAATCATGCAAAAATAGAGTTCCCACCCCCATTATCAACACTTTGCATTAGTGTGGGGCATTTGTTACAACTGAAGAAAAAATATTATAATTGTACTCTTAATGATACTCCATAGTTTATATTAGAGTTCACTGTGTTACAGAGTCCTATGTCTTTTTTCTTTCAATTTTTGTTCTAGTAACATATATACAACCTAAAATTCCCCCTTCACATTCAAACATATACTTTCACATTCAAATATATAATTCAAATAGAGAATCACATTCAAATATATATATTCAAATCAATTCAAATATATAATTCAGTGCTGTTAATCATGTTCACAATGTTATACTACTCTTACCACCATCCATTACCCAAACTTTTCAGCCACTTATTTATCAAATATTTACTGAGTGCCTAATATGTGCCACGTACTGCTCTGTGTTTTTGGGTTACAACCATGAAAAAAACAAAGAAACATCCCCTTGAGGAGCTTAGTAAAACAACGTAGTAAATGTGCAATAGTCCCATTTTAAAAATCTTGTCAAAATTTCTCATGGTTGCCATAGAAATTTAAGTGTCAGCAAGAATAGGATCCATGTGGTTATGAATTAGAGCTGGAGACATCAGTGAGAACTCGGGTTAAATTTAATATAGATAAAGAATTACATATAGAAATATTTATTGATGTGTGTGTGTGTGTATATATATATATATATATATATATATGGGTTAGTATATACACATATATTTCTATGCTCTGTTAGCTGAGGGCCTAAAAGAAATGACAGTAACAACAAGTACACCTAGTGCCCAGATCCTGGTTTGTAATACCACTGTCCAATAAAAGGAACCAGGGCACCTTGGAGAAATGGCTGTTCACAGGACTAGAGAGGGAAATACACAAGATGAGACTGGAGCACCTTGTAGTGCCAGAAAGTAGACAGGAAGTACTCAAAGACAATCATCTACCCACACTGATGGGGATATGTCAAAATAGATACAGAAGCCAACTGAAAGAGCTCCCAATGGCCAAAACTGGAACAATTTGAGCAACAAAATTAAGTGCTTTGGATTATAACCTAAAGTATAAAATAAGTATCTATGGATCCATACTGACATGAATAAATGATTGAATGAATTAATAAATGAGGGAGAAGAGACAAATCTCCCACATGGAAGAATTCCAAATAAATTATATAGATGCTCCACCCTCAGGGAAAGGGAGCTGAACTCCTTAGGTGTGGGCTGTGCATAGTCACATCCATCCAAAGAGTACCAGTATGGAAAGGGGGGCGGGTAACTTTACAGTGGAGAAATCTGACAAACACTACTTCAGAAGGTGATCAAGGTCAACACCAACAGTCAGAAATCAAGTTGATAATATGTGCTTTGATATAATGTGATGAAAAAGGCACTTTACCTGTGTAATCTTCCTCTCTAAAATCTATAACCCCAGTCTAATCATGAGAAAAACATCCGACATGTAGGGGCATCCTACAAAATACCTGACCAATACTCTTAAAACTTCAAGGTTCAAAAACAAGGTACATGTCATACTGCAGAGCAAAAAGGAGCCTAAAGAGACAGGACAACTAAATGCAATGTGGTATCCTGGATGGGAACCTGGAATAGGAAAAAAAGACATCAGGTAAAAGCTAAGGGGCTCTGAATAAACTATGGACTTAAATTAATAGTGTACATTAACTGTAACAAATGTACCATACTATGAAGCTGTCAATAATAGGGGAAATTGTGTATGGGCATGGAGGGATAATATGAAAACTTTGTACTATGTAGCTTTTTTCTATAAACATAACACTACTCTTAAAAATAAAAATCTAATAATAAGGGGGGTTTCCAGGAAAATGGAGGGGTTAGACAGAGCAGGCTTCTCCTCCACGAAAGAAACTAGAGAGGGGCCAGAGGACACCTGGGACTGTGGTTTCAGGGTGTGACCAGCCATAGAAGGACCCCTACAGTACATGGTGGGGATGTGGACAAAAACGTGGAGAGACTGTGCATTGAGGGATGGGGTGAGTTTGTTTAGCCAGGACGACCTCCCAGGACTGGGAGTGGCAAGACGCATGCCGGGCAAGAGAATGAGCAGTGGTTCTCCTCTCCCATGCACCTACCTTGGCAGTTAGCTGGGGAGGTGATCCCCCACAGCCGTATGGCAGAGAGCTCCTGTGAGGGAAACCAGGAGGCAGCATTTACTGCCACCCCACGGAAGTCTGGGATGTACAATGGCAAGAAGTGGGGATGACAGAAGGCACCATACGGAGGCATCAGGAATCCCTCCCACACCCCAGAGGTTCTCAGGCACATGGCATACAGGAAACCAGACCCATCTGAGCTGGAGGGTGCCTTGCACAAACTCCCTGCCAAACTGCACAGGGCCCACATTGCATCGCCAAGGCAGGCAGTCTCCAGTGCATACAGAGAATTGGTGCATTGATTGGATCCCCACCAGGTTTGAATTCCATCCAGGGCACAGGAAAAGTTTGGAGAAGGCTGGCTTGACAGTAAAAGATGGCTCAAAAGTGCTAGCTGATGGCAGCATAGGGAAACTGCACTCCAGCAAGCTGCAGCTCTGCCAAATTATATATATAAATGCTCAAATAATCCTGTATTTCTCAAAATAACCTTATCAAGACAAGCAAATGCCCTAAAGACGATAGAAAATCATAAAGCACTGGAAGAATCTAGAACATTGGGACAAGCCAAACGAACAAATTAAAAAGCTGGAGAAGACACAAAATTTGAAGCAATTAATTAAAGAAGTATACACAGATCTCCAAAACAACTTCAACAAGATGGCTTAAGACATAAAGGACATCAAGAAGACTCTAGAAGAGCATAAAGAAGAATTTGGAAGAGTAAATTAAAAAATAGCAGACCTTATGGAAATAAAAGATACTGTTGATCAAATTAGAAATATACTAGAGGCACACAGCAGATTTGAAGAGGCAGAAGAAAGAATAGGTGAACCAGAGAGCAAGGAAATTGAATGTGAATGCACAAAACAACAAATGATGAAAAAAATAGAAAAATTTGAAATGCATCTCAGGGAAATGATGGGCAACATGAAGTGAACAAATACAGGAATCACTGGTGTCTCAGAAGGAAAAAGAAGGCTAGGAAGAGTGTATCAAGACATACTTGGGGAAAACTTCCCAACCCTTCTAAATGACATAAATATGCAAATCAAACATGCCCAACAAACTCCAAATAGAATAATCCAAATAAACCCACTCCAAGACATATACTGATCAGATTGTCAAATGCTGAAGAGATGCAGAAAGTTCTGAAAGCAGCAAGACAGAAGCGATTCACCATACAAGGAAAACAACATAAAACTAAGTACTGAATACTCAGCGAGCACCATGGAGGCAAGAAAGTGGTATGACATATTTAGCATTCTGAAAGAGAAAAATTGCTAGCCAAGAATTCTTTATCCAGCAAAGCTCTTGTTCAAAATTGAGGGAGTTCAAAATTTTCACAGACAAACAAATGCTGAGAGAATTTGTTAACAAGAGACCTGCCCTGAAGACATACTGAAGGGAGCTCTACTAGCAGAGAAAAAAAGAAATGAGAGAGAGGTAGGGAGAAGGGCACAGAACTGAAGAGTATTAGTAACGGTAACTTAAAGGAAAAAAAAAGAGAGGAGGAAAAATAGATCTGACACTAAAAACCAAAGGATAAGAAGGCTGGTTCAAGAACTTTCACAGTAACAACTTTGAATGAGAATGGATTAAACTCCCCAATTAAAAGATACAGATTGGCAGAGTGGATTAAAAAGTATGACCCATTGATAAATGCTGTTTACAAGAGACAAATCTTAGATCCTGCAACACAAAGAGACTGAAAGTGAAAGGATGGAAAAAAATATTATATGCAAGCTGCCACCAAAAGAAAGCAGGGGCAGCTATACTAATATCAGACAAAATAGACTTTAAATGCAAAGATGTCATAAGAGACAAAGAAGGACACTATAAATTAATAAAAGGGACAATTAACCAAGAAGAAATAACAATCAGAAATGTTTATGCAACCAATCAAGGAGCTCCAAAGTACATGAGGGAAACACTGGCAAAACTGAAAGGAGCAATAGATATGTCTATAATAGTGGGAGACTTCAATACACCACTCTCTTCTATAGCTAGAACGAGACAGAGGACCAATAAGAAAATTGAGAACCTAAACAATGTGATAAATGAATTAGACATAACAGACATATACAGATCGTTACATCCCAAAGTATCAGAATGTACATTCTTCTCCAGTGCCCATGGAACATTCTCCAGGATAGATCATATGCTGGGGCACAAAACAAGTCTTAATAAATTTAAAAAAAACTGAAATTATTCAAAGCACATTCTCTGACCACAACGGAATGCAATTAGAAATCAATAACCACCAAAGAACCAGATCTTTCACAAATGTATGGAGGGTAAACAACACACTCCTAAACAATCAGTGGGTCAAATAAGAAATTGTAGGAGAAATTGGCAATTATCTAGAGACGAATGAAAATGAAAATGCAACATATCAAAATCTGTGGGATGCAGCGAAGGTGAAAATAATAAGATTACAACAGACATAAAGTTGACACCCCTTTTCAGCATGAACAGGTTAGGGTGGTCACTGCCTAGACATCCCTGTAGATCGGCAAAGTGATAAAACTATAGGAAGCAGTAGCAACAGCCAAGATGGAATTTAACAAAGGATTATGAATACTGAATCTCTATATAATTTTCTTTTTCTTAGTTGCTAGAATATTAGAATTGCTAGAAGGAAAGAACTGAAATGGTGGAACTGTAACCCATAGCATTCTTTGAAATTTGCTCTATAGCTATTTTTTAAATTGTAATTTGAACGATATCACATTTTTGCATATATGTTATATTTCACAATAAGGAAATAACTGAAACTATGGTACTATATAATTCATAACATTTTTGGAAATTTCCTATATAATTACTTGTTAAATTGTACATTGTAAGTTATTACCTTTTTGCATATATATTATATTTCACAATAAAGAAATAACTGAAACTATGGAACCATAACCCATAACATTCTTTGAAATTTGCTAATTACTTGTTAAATTGCACTTTGAAAGTTATTACTTCTATGTATATATGTTATATTCCACAATAAAAAATATGATTAAAATATCTAACGAAAAACAAATATCCTAGTCAAAGAAAGACTATTATGTGTTACCAACAATCTTTGTGCCCAAAGACATTCATTAAAATTCACAAGTAAATTTTTAAAATTTTGGATATTGCTGAAATTAATTTTGATACTTGAATACTACTTAATGATTCAAACCATTTCAATTGAAGGAAATGATCAGAGACAGGGCCACACAGTCACAGACACTCTGGGAAAAAATTGATATAAAAAAGTCAGATCTATTTATTCAAAGAATTTTCATAAGTGTGCAGGGCTGTCCTTTCTTATTACTGTATCAATGATGTACAAACTAAAGACAAGCCTTAGTTTTACAGTATATCATTTCTGGAATTCAGAGTTGACCAATCCAGAAGTAGAATATGATTTCTGAGATAATTTCCCTAACTTTCCCAGGGAAGGCAGGCTGCTGTCAATTGCAGAATGCTTGGGGGTGAGTTGAGAAGACATTGCTCATTTGACACTTAAAACAATCAACACATTAGACCTTGCTTTTACTCTGTGGAATGACTGGGGTTGACTGTGGAACTGTGGAATAAAAGGGGAGAAAGATACTCTGGATAGCTAACATTCATTATCTATGCTAAAAGAGAAAAGAAGTGAGGTAAGATGAGTGATATTGATAGTGAAGAATCCAGGTAATGCAAATTCACCAATAACACCTACATTTCATTTTAGTCAACTGTTTCAACTTGTGTTTATTCTAATTTTTTCTTCAGAATAAATGGCTAAAATTGATACTTTGATGGTTAACTTCTGCCTTAATTTCTATCCTGTGCCAAAGTGCTAATGAACAATGAAACAGGCCAACAGGATAACCAGAAAAAGGGAGCAAAAATGAATTTAGTATAAATTCTCAAATATGAGAGGGTCAATACTGATTACTATGACTTCAGTATTGAAAATAAAAAATAAAGGAAAATTCAAAAAGCCTCACATTAAATATTTTAAAGGTAAGAAGAGGAAGCAAGGAAGCAAATAATGTTAAGTCTAGATGAAAAAAGGAAACAAGCAGCAGGAATAACCTAATTAGAGGCAGAAGAGTGTGAGGAAATGGTATTTGCTCAAGCTCTAGAGTCACAAACTGTCCCAGTTTACCGCAACTTAATTATTTACTAACTTCAGGTCTTTAATCTTTCTGTGCCTTAGGTTTCCCATCTGTAAAATGGGGTTAATAACATACTTCTCTCATAAGGTTGCTGTGAAGATTACATAAGTAACATAAATTAAGCACTTAATAAATACCAGCAACTATTATTATTAACAAAATTGGGGAAACCAGGGTAAATGATCAAAAGGAAAAACTGCACTAAGAGCATTTAGTGAAATTTAAGGGTATTTTCATGATGATTTTAAAGCAGTGGGTTATAAATAACCCCAAAGGGGAGTTCTAGCTTGACAAGGTGGAAGAGGTAAGCATAGCCATCAGGTCTCTAAAATACAACTGCAGAGGAGTAGTGGTTCTACAGCTCTTTATATAGAGGGTTATTAATATCAAAGAAGAGAAGCCCTTGCTCTTCTCTTACCACCTAAGTGTGGACATAGGTGATATTTCTCTTTAGGAGGACTTGACTACCAGATTTGCCTGTAGTGGAACCCAAAAGGCCTAGAAAAATCAAATGGGGAGAGGAGGAGAAACAGACAAAATCAGGCTCTTGAGTTTTTCCCCTCCTGCTTTGTTCCCATTTTAGAAAGAAAGAAGGAAAAATAAATAAGAGAAGGGGAGATTTGTTAAACAGTAGGAGGTAAAAGTAGATCAGAGCATGGTTTTAGGAACATAGTAACAAGCTCTGTTCCTATTGGACAAAGTGATTCCCAATCATTTGATACATGGTTCTCGATCATTTAACTGAAATCCAAAGTATTTTGTTTAATCTAAGCTACTTCAAAAGTTTTCTTTCATAACAAAATTCATAACTTAAGAGTACCTCAGATAGGTCTTTTTTTTTTTTAATCATTTTATTGAGATATATTCACATACCACGCAGTCATACAAAACAAATTGTACTTTCGATTGTTTACAGTACCATTACATAGTTGTACATTCATCACCTAAATCAATCCCTGACACCTTCATTAGCACACACACAAAAATAACAAGAATAATAATTAGAGTGAAAAAGAGCAATTGAAGTAAAAAAGAACACTGGGTACCTTTGTCTGTTTGTTTCCTTCCCCTACTTTTCTACACATCCATCCATAAACTAGACAAAGTGGAGTTTGGTCCTTATGGCATTCCCAATCCCACTGTCACCCCTCATAAGCTACATTTTTATACAATTGTCTTCGAGATTCATGGGTTCTGGGTTGTAGTTTAATAGTTTCAGGTATCCACCACCAGCTACCCCAATTCTTTAGAACCTAAAAAAGGTTGTCTAAAGTGTGCGTAAGAGTGCCCACCAGAGTGATCTCTCGGCTCGTTTTGGAATCTCTCTGCCACTGAAGCTTATTTCATTTCCTTTCACATCCCCCTTTTGGTCAAGAAGATGTTCTCCATCCCACGATGCCGGGTCTACATTCCTCCCCGGGAGTCATATTCCACGTTGCCAGGGAGATTCACTTCCCTGGGTGTCTGATCCCACGTAGGGGGGAGGGCAGTGATTTCACCTTTCAAGTTGGCTTAGCCAGAGAGAGAGGGCCACATCTGAGCAACAAAGAGGCATTCAGGAGGAGACTCTTAGGCACAAATACAGGGAGGCCTAGCCTCTCCTTTGCAGCAACCGTCTTCCCAAGGGTAAAACTTATGGTAGAGGGCTCAACCCATCAAACCACCAGTCCCCTATGTCTGTGGTCATGTTAGCAACCATGGAGGTGGGGTAGGCGAATACCCCTGCATTCTCCACAGGCTCCTCAAGGGGGCACTACATCTTTTTTTTTTTTTCCTTGTTTGTCTTTTTTCTTTTTTTTTTTTTTTAACTTTCCCTTCTTTTTAAATCAACTGTATGAAAAAAAAAGTTAAAAAGAAAACAAACATACAATAAAAGAACATTTCAAAGAGACCATAACAAGGGAGTAAGAAAAAGACAACTAACCTAAGATAACTGCTTAACTTCCAACATGTTCCTACTTTACCCCAAGAAAGTTACATAATATAGCAACATTTCAGTGAACTTGTTCCTACTACATCCATCAGAAATTAACAGACCATAGTCATTTCTGGGCATCCCCAGAACGTTAAATAGCTTATCTGTTCTTCTTGGATTATTGTTCCCCCTTCCTTAATTGCTCTCTACTGCTAGTTCCCCTACATTCTACATTATAAACCATTTGTTTTACATTTTTCAAAGTTCACATTAGTGGTAGCATATAATATTTCTCTTTTTGTGCCTGGCTTATTTCGCTCAGCATTATGTCTTCAAGGTTCATCCATGTTGTCATATGTTTCACCAGATCGTTCCTTCTTACTGCCGCGTAGTATTCCATCGTGTGTATATACCACATTTTATTTATCCACTCATCTGTTGAAGGACATTTGGGTTGTTTCCATCTCTTGGCAATTGTGAATAATGCTGCTATGAACATTGGCGTGCAGATATCTGTTCGTGTCACTGCTTTCCGATCTTCCGGATATATACCGAGAAGTGCAATCGCTGGATCGAATGGTAGCTCTATATCTAGTTTTCTAAGGAACTGCCAGACTGACTTCCAGAGTGGCTGAACCATTATACAGTCCCACCAACAATGAATAAGAGTTCCAATTTCTCCACATCCCCTCCAGCATTTGTAGTTTCCTGTTTGTTTAATGGCAGCCATTCTAACCGGTGTTAGATGGTATCTCGTTGTGGTCTTAATTTGCATCTCTCTAATAGCTAGTGAAGCTGAACATTTTTTCATGTGTTTCTTGGCCATTTGTATTTCCTCTTCAGAGAACTGTCTTTTCATATCTTTTGCCCATTTTATAATTGGGCTGTCTGTACTATTGTCATTGAGTTGTAGGATTTCTTTGTATATGCAAGATATCAGTCTTTTGTCAGATACATGGTTTCCAAAAATTTTTTCCCATTGAGTTGGCTGCCTCTTTACCTTTTTGAGAAATTCCTTTGAGGTGCAGAAACTTCTAAGCTTGAGGAGTTCCCATTTATCTATTTTCTCTTTTGTTGCTTGTGCTTTGGGTGTAAAGTCTAGGAAGTGGCCTCCTAATACAAGGTCTTGAAGATGTTTTCCTACATTATCTTCTAGGAGTTTTATGGTACTTTCTTTTATATTGAGATCTTTGGTCCATTTTGAGTTAATTTTTGTGTAGGGGGTGAGGTAGGGGTCCTCTTTCATTCTTTTGGATATGGATATCCAACTCTCCCAGCCCCATTTGTTGAAAAGACCATTATGGCTCAGTTCGGTGACTTTGGGGGCCTTATCAAAGATCAGTCGGCCATAGATCTGAGGGTCTATCTCTGAATTCTCAATTCGATTCCATTGATCTATATGTCTATCTTTGTGCCAGTACCATGCTGTTTTGGCAACTGTGGCTTTATAATAAGCTTCAAAGTCAGGGAGTGTAAGTCCTCCCACTTCGTTTTTCTTTTTTAGAGTGTCTTTAGCAATTCGAGGCATCTTCCCTTTCCAAATAAATTTGATAACTAGCTTTTCCAAGTCTGCAAAGTAGGTTGTTGGAATTTTGATTGGGATTGCATTGAATCTGTAGATGAGTTTGGGTAGAATTGACATCTTAATGACATTTAGCCTTCCTATCCATGAACATGGAATATTTTTCCATCTTTTAAGGTCCCCTTCTATTTCTTTTAGTAGAGTTATGTAGTTTTCTTTGTATAGGTCTTTTACATCTTTGGTTAAGTTGATTCCTAGGTACTTGATTTTTTTAGTTGCTATTGAAAATGGTATCTTTTTCTTGAGTGTCTCTTCAGTTTGTTCATTTCTAGCATATAGAAACATTACTGACTTATGTGCATTAATCTTGTATCCCGCTACTTTGCTAAATTTGTTTATTAGCTCTAGTAGGTGTATCGTTGATTTCTCAGGGTTTTCTAGATATAAGATCATATCATCTGCAAACAATGACAGTTTTACTTCTTCTTTTCCAATTTGGATGCCTTTTATTTCTTTGTCTTGCCGGATTGCCCTGGCTAGCACTTCCAGCACAATGTTGAATAACAGTGGTGACAGCGGGCATCCTTGTCTTGTTCCTGATCTTAGAGGGAAGGCTTTCAGTCTCTCACCATTGAGTACTATGCTGGCTGTGGGTTTTTCATATATGCTCTTTATCATGTTGAGGAAGTTTCCTTCAATTCCTACCTTTTGAAGTGTTTTTATCAAAAGGGATGTTGGATTTTGTCAAATGCTTTTTCAGCATCTATGGAGATGATCAATTGATTTTTCCCTTTCGAGTTTTTAATGTGTTGTAATACACTGACTGTTTTTCTTATGTTGAACCATCCTTGCATGCCTGGAATGAACCCCACTTGGTCATGGTGTATGATTTTTTTAATGTGTCTTTGGATTTGATTTGCAAGTATTTTGTTGAGGATTTTTGCATCTATATTCATTAGGGAGACTGGCCGGTAGTTTTCCTTTTTTTGTAGCATCTTTGCCTGGTTTTGGTATTAGATTGATGTTAGCTTCATAAAATGAGTTAGGTAGTGTTCCATTTTTTTCAATGTTTTGAAAGAGTTTGAGTAAGATTGGTGTCAGTTCTTTCTGGAAAGTTTGGTAGAATTCCCCTGTGAAGCCATCTGGCCCTGGGCATTTATTTGTGGGAAGATTTTTGATGACTGATTGGATCTCTTTGCTTGTGATGGGTTGGTTGAGGTCTTCTATTTCTTCTCTGGTCAGTCTAGGTTGTTCATATGTTTCCAGGAAATTGTCCATTTCTTCTACATTATCCAGTTTGTTGCCATACAGTTGTTCATAATATCCTCTTATAATTTTTTTAATTTCTTCAGGATCTGCAGTTATGTCACCTTTTTCATTCATTATTTTGTTTATATGGGTCTTCTCTCTTTTTGATTTTGTCAGTCTAGCTAGGGGCTTGTCAATCTTGTTGATCTTCTCAAAGAACCAACTTTTGGTGATATTTATCCTCTCTATTGTTTTTTTGTTCTCTATGTCATTTATTTCTGCTTTAATCCTTGTTATTTCTTTTCTTGTACTTGGTTTAGGATTGGTTTGCTGTTCATTTTCTAGCTTCTTCAGTTGATCCATTAGTTCTTTGATTTTGGCTCTTTCTTCCTTTTTAATATATGCGTTTAGTGCTATAAATTTCCCCCTTAGCACTGCTTTTGCTGCATCCCATAGGTTTTGGTATGTTGTGTTCTCATTTTCATTCGTCTCTATATATTTAGCAATTTCTCTTGCTATTTCTTCTTTAACCCACTGATTGTTTAGGAGTGTGTTGTTTAACCTCCAGGTATTTGTGAATTTTCTAAGTCTCTGATGGTTATTGACTTCTAATTGTATTCCATTGTGGTCAGAGAATGTGCTTTGAATAATTTCAATCTTTTTAAATTTACTGAGGCTTGTTTTATGTCCCAGCATATGATCTATTCTGGAGAAAGTTCCGTGAGCACTAGAAAAGTATGTGTATCCTGGTGATTTGGGATGTAATGTCCTGTAGATGTCTGTTAAATCTAATTCATTTATCAGATTGTTTAGGTTTTCAATTTCCTTATTGGTCTTCTGTCTGGTTGATCTATCTATAGGAGAGAGTGATGTGTTGAAGTCTCCCACAATTATTGTGGAAACATCAATTGCTTCCTTTAGTTTTGCCAGTGTTTCTCTCATGTATTTTGTGGCACCTTGATTGGGTGCATAGACATTTACGATTGTTATTTCTTCTTGCTGAATTGCCCCTTTTATTAGTATGTAGTGGCCTTCTTTGTCTCTCAAAACATCCCTGCATTTGAAGTCTATTTTATCTGAGATTAATATTGCTACAGCTGCTTTCTTTTGGCTGTAGCTTGCATGAAATATTTTTTTCCATCCTTTCACTTTCAGTTTCTTTGTGTCCCTGTGTCTAAGATGAGTCTCTTGTATGGAACATATTGATGGTTCATTTTTTTGACCCATTCTGCGAATCTATATCTTTTAATTGGGGAGTTTAATCCATTTACATTCAACGTTATAACCGTGAAGGCATTTCTTGAATCGGCCATCTTATCCTTTGGATTATGTTTGCCATATTTTTCCCTCTCTCTATTAATATCCTTTATTGTACCCATACCGAATCTCTTTAGTACTGAACCTTTCTCCAAGTCTCTCTGTCCTGTCTTTGTTTCTCTGTCTGTAGGGCTCCCTTTAGTATCTCCAGTAGGGCAGGTCTCTTGTTAGCAAATTCTCTCAGCATTTCTTTGTCTGTGAAAAATTTAAGCTCTCCCTCAAATTTGAAGGAGAGCTTTGCTGGATAAAGTATTCTTGGCTGGAAATTCCTCTCACTCAGAATTTTAAATATATCGTGCCACTGCCTTCTTGCCTCCATGGTGGCTGCTGAGTAGTCACTACTTAGTCTTATGCTGTTTCCTTTGTATGTGGTGAATTGCTTTTCTCTTGCTGCTTTCAGAACTTGCTCCTTCTCTTCTATGTTTGACAGTGTGATCAGTATATGTCTCGGAGTGGGTTTTTTTTGGATTTATTCTATTTGGAGTTCGCTGAGCATTTATGATTTGTGTATTTATGTTGTTTAGAAGATTTGGGAAGTTTTCCCCAACAATTTCTTTGAATACTCTTCCTAGACCTTTACCCTTTTCTTCCCCTTCTGGGACACCAATGAGTCTTATATTCGGACGTTTCATATTATCTATCATATCCCTGAGGTCCATTTCGAGTTTTTCAATTTTTTTCCCCATTCTTTCTTTTATGCTTTCATTTTCCATTCTGTCATCTTCGAGGTCACTGATTCGTTGTTCAACTTCCTCTAGTCTTGTACTATGAGTGTCCAGAATCTTTTTAATTTGGTCAACAGTTTCTTTAATTTCCATAAGATCATCCATTTTTTTATTTAGTCTTGCAATGTCTTCTTTATGCTCTTCTAGGGTCTTCTTGATTTCCTTCATATCCCGTACTATGGTCTCATTGTTCATCTTTAGTTCTTTGAGTAGCTGCTCTAGGTGCTGTGTCTCTTCTGGTCTTTTGATTTGGGTGCTTGGGCTTGGGTTATCCATATCGTCTGGTTTTTTCATATGCTTTATAATTTTCTGTTGTTTTTGGCCTCGTGGCATTTGCTGAACTTGATAGGGTTTTTTTAGGGTTTGTAGACCTATTGAAGTCCTTATCTCTAATTTATCAGATCTACAGCTTCGTGGAGTACACTTTCTCTAACTAACCAGCAGGTGGCGTCCACGAGCCACCTGTTCTCCACAAGCCAGTTCTCCCCTGCTTAGCCTTTTTGGTGAGTGGGGGAGTGAGTCTTGTGGGGCCCAATTGGTGTACCAAGCTTGCGTGTGTAGTTGGTGTTGCCTGCCCTGTATGTGGGGCGTGTTTCTGGGCAGTCGGGGAGGGGGGGTGGCCCTAACAATCAAATCTCCCTGATGATCCTAGAGTTTTAAAGCTGCTGCAATAGTCTAATCCTTCAGTTCAGTCCTGCCACAGTTTGTCTGCCACTGACCCACAAGTCTTTGGTATTGGCGTATGGCTCCTGAGACTTGCAAGTGGGCCCCTCTTCCAGGCTGTGCACCCCGGGTCCTCTGTTGAGGGATGACTGTGCTATGTCACAGGTGAGTGCCGTCCCCCCAGGGCAGTTCTGGGCTGCTGGGCTGTGTAGGGAGGCTCCCAGTCTACTCAAATGATGGCTGAATGGGGCTTTGTTAATTCACACTGCTCCACCTTCCCAGCTCTGGGACATTCAGCTGAGGTTGCAGGGAAGGCTAATGTCCACGCCCAGTTTTGTGGTGTGTGCCTGTTATTTGAAGCACTTCCGTCACACTGGGTTGTCTGGGGCAGCTCTGGGCTATGGGGCTGGCGATGGGCAGGAGTGTTTCCTGTCCACCAGGATGGTGGCTGTGAGCAGACACCCCCCTTTTCTTGGGAAGTTGTGTTGTTTAGTGAATTTTCTCAGCCACTGGATTATTGCCTTTTGTCTCAGAGCTCTCTTAGTTCTGCTCTTGACTTGACGTGCCCAAATTGCAATTCTTTGAAGCTTTCTGTATTGAGCTTCTTAGAGTAATTGTTTTAGAAAAAGCAAAAAGGATTTAAAAAAAAAAAAAAAAAAAACGGCCCTCCTCAGAGATCTAATGGGTTATTGAAATGCTAATAGACAAAGCAACCAGGGCCATTAAGGAAAGGTGCACAGGGCAGAGAGATCAGCTTTGTTTCGGGATTTGCATATGCGCCTCAAGGCCTGAGCTCCGCCCTTCCCCTTTCTGTGTTCACCAGAACTCGAAAAATCCTCTGCTTTTATTTTGGAGTTTTTCGTGTTGTTTTTTTTGTATGCCTGTCTCCTCTCTGCTGGCTGGCTGCTCTCAGAGTCTCTGGTGTCTGGTCTCAGTCTATCTATGGTTGGAGTTTGAATCAGTAGAATGAGTTTTTGATAAGAGCAGCCACTGCAGTTCTCCCTTCTCCTTCCCGGAGCTGACAGCCCCTCCTCCCCCAGGACTGAGCCTGGCAGGGAGGGGCGTGGGTCCCCTGGCCGCAAAAACTTACAGATTTCGCTGATCTCAGCAGTTCCACGTTTTCATGAGTGTTGTATGAAGTATGCCCAAAGACAGATTGCTCTGTGGTGTCCAGTCCACGCAGTTCCTGGCTTTTTACCTACTTTCCTGGAGGAGTAACTAAAACTTACAGCTCACCAGTCTGCCATCTTGCCCCGCCTCCCTCAGATAGGTCTTTGCTGTTGTATTTTCATCCCTCTAGTATCCATTTTATAAGGAATAAAATCAAAAGGCTGGAGAAATCAGGACAAAGAAGGCAGATGAGAAGCCAGGTACACAGCCATTAATAACCAATACAGAACCAAAACTAATGGCCGAAATTGGATTTACAAGGGGGTGGGGAGTGGGGCAGAATTAATTCCATAATGCTTTTTTAATTTGTATTTTTTTGCTCTAATAGTCCTGTCACAATTCTAACCTTTTAGAGAAAGAACTTGGAAAGGCAGAGATGTTTAGAGTTCGTAGTTTTAATATTATGCATTTCATCACAAAGTAGAAACAGAACTGAACTTTTTGAGGAAAAGAAATGCTCACCAAGAAGTAAAAAAAATTTGAACTTCACAATTTGCTGACTCTGAAGTAAGCAAAGCTGTAATCCATGGAGTCTTCTGTTGATTTATAGGACCTAGTGCCAGACTAGAGAACAGACTAGGGCAAAATCAGAAAGTTTTTTTGGATACCAACATGCAAAAGGGAAGCCTTCAATTCTACTAAGCAGCTCACATTCAAAGGGCTAAACTACTTAGGAACCACACTCCTTGACTGGTTTGCCAAACAGAAAAAGCATGCACAAATGCAAATCTCATCCCTTCTATTTTAGAAGACAGAACTCCTGTATTATCCAATCAATTTGTTTGGAGATACAGGTAGATTGGGAAAAAAAAAAAAAAAAAAGAAACAACAACAAAAAACCAATAACAACAACAATTGAAAAAAAAAAAAAAACAAAAACAAAAAAACACAACCATGCCTATTTACCTTGAATGGGATAAGAATAATGTGCTGGGCTTGGCTGGCTTGTGGTTAACCCTGTAGTGCAGGTAAGAGCATTGTGTTGACTTGGAGATGGAGTCTGAATTAAACCACTTTCAGGTTTCATACCTGGCCACAATGCACCTGAATCAGATAAATTGGACCAATTACAAACAATACACTAGGACTGAAGAGCATGGTTATGCTTGCAAATATCAGCCAGTAAGTTTAAAATCTAAATCTTGAAATAAAAATAAATTTGCTTCGAAGAGAAAATGATTGCTTTTCCCACTTGAAATATACCACAAGCAAACACACTTCCAAAGAATTGGGAGATGAGGCAATAGAAACAAATATCTTGCCCAAACCCCCTAAGTTCATTTCAATGGTTGGGGGAAATTCAGAGAAGGAGCTACTGACATCCAACTGGATGGTTTATCATAAAGAATGCCTGATACTCATGTACAGTGATAAATAATTTATCCAGCATTGTCAAATTAGGAAACATGTCACATAAGTTTAAAATTCACTTACCCATTAAATAAGCATCAAATTTTTCTAAAATGTATTAAATTTTTCTCTGCCTTCTTAAGCTGGTTATTTTATCTTTGTTTCTTCTGATTGGGAAAGAAATACCTGCTTATTTTTATAAATTAAAAACATTACAGAAATATGCAATTTTGAAAAAATAAAATCATGTACAATCCCATTATCCAGACTTAAACCATTAACAGAATAAATTTGGAGAAGAGTCATCCAAATTTATTCTATGTATTTATTAATCTTTTTTTCTCCTTTCAAAAATAAAAATGAGATGTTACACATACTATTTCATAACCTTCTTTTCCCAAGTAATACCTCTGAGAGGTATCTTTCCATGTTAGAACATATACATTGCTCTCTCTCTCTCTCTCTAACAGCTGAATAGCATTCACTGACTGGTTAAATAAATTATCCTACATTCCATCTCTTACTGAAAGAGATCCTGGCTCTTCACTTTAATCTTATTTTTATCACAATGCTCCTGAGTGGTAGCACTCTTTCCTGTGTGTGTATGTGTTCCTGCTTCCTTAAGCAGGAAGCAAATAGCGAACATACCTTTAGATTTTCAGACTTGTTATAATGATCAATACTGTACTGTGCTATATATATACTGAGATACCCCAGAGGATATTGTGATGTATGCTTAACACTAATAGAACTCACTTATAGTTCTATGAATTTTAAGTTATGACACTGTCTTTTCTCTGTGATCTATCACTTCTTGACAATCTCCTATCTCTAGAGTATTTCCCTTTTAATTTGCAGTAAACTAGGAAATCAGAAACAAAACTTGTTAGAATTGAAAGACAATTTGATAGTAAGGTGCTTCTACAGGAAAGCCTAACAATATCATTTATGGGGAAATATTCATGAACTTTAGTCCATAGTTTCTGTGATAATCTTGCCCAGAATACCCCATTTAAAAACAAACAAACAAACAAAAAAAACAAACTTAATGCCTAGTTGTTCACTATATTTTGGACGGCAATAGTTGCTGGTTGCTGGATCAGTATAGTTGAAGCTGACATTTAGGTCCAAGAAAGTTCATCAATCAAGCACAATTCAGGTAAGAAATCAATGCTAAGGTCAGCCATGACTTAAAATTTAACAGTAACTCATTTTATTTACCCTTAATCTGATAACAAATTTATAGTCATGAATACAAGCAACAGGAAATATAATGTTTTGATAATGAGTACTCCTGTTTTACTGAGATATCTCAGTGCAACTCAGATTTGTAAAATCTATTGATAAGTAAATTTAAGAATAGTAAAAGGAGATATGAAAATCTTAAAAGGTCAACAACAAGACATGCTGTCTTTCTCCAAACTATTAAGATGTAAAAAAAAGAAAATGCCAAATTCTTTTCTCACCTATTAACCACATGAAATAATCTGAGGACAATGAGGCATATCAACATCTCTAATATGAATTAGAAGGACTGCCCTTCCCGCTCCCTGCCCATTAATTCATGATCATTTAAATACGTCATGTCCAGGTTTGCCACAGCTAAGCTTCTTCTGCTGATTTTCAACAATATAAATCAAAATATTTGAGAATGTTACTTTTGAAAAGTTTATGACATGAAATTTAGGGCCATGATTTTAGATGGTTATGTACCTGTTTTTTTTTGGGGGGGGGGGGGTAAAAAATGGCCATTTCAATGCCACAGTAACTTTCAGATTTATTGTAATCAAAGTGATTTTCTTTTTCCGAATAGGTTCTGAATCTGAGGATGGTGAACCTGTTTATTATAACACTGTAATAAAATATTATATATCTTCCTCTAACAACACCCTTCCCAGAATCCTAGGGAAGAGCTAGCATGTCCAAACGGTTCAACTGTGCAGCACTGGTGTCCAAAGCAAATGAGGAAACCAAATCCCTGTATCCTGACTCTTAGCCCACTGCTCTATGCCTATAACTACAAAGCTTCCTAAGTGCTATTAAGCACCAAGGACCTGTGGTGGAGCAACAGCTGGTCTAAAAATGGGAAGAGAAGTCTGACCCTGAGAGCTAATCTTCCTGCAGCCCCACACTGGGGTATTATTACAAACTGTACCCAAGTTTCTCAGCACAAATACTTCACTACATTACTAATCAAACTAATCTGAGCAGTTCAGTTTATAGTAATACATATCACAGTAGCAGATCTTCAGAGAAAATTAGTTTGGTTAGGAATTGAAGTACACATCAATGCTAGAAAAAAGCCCATGAAAGAATATCGATTTGTTGATTCAACAGATCATTGGGACTAGCTATTATAAATATTAAGTAACTTAATCTGATTACTTTTCCTGGTTATAAAAGAAAGAGGATGTATATTAAAAAAAATTATAAAAATACAGTAAGTATAAAGAAAAAAAAGTCTCATCACAATAGAACATAAATACAGGGAGTCCTCACTTTTGCATGGCACTGTATTAACTGAAACCCATGCACAGGAGAGCTGTGTCCTTGCTTTGTACGATGTTGTGGTAACTAAGACCAAATTGATATTGCCTGTACTGTTATCATTCACTTTTCTTTTCCCCAAATTACTCTCTACACACATATTTTTAAAAACGAAATGAGGATTAGATTTTTTGGGGGGGAGAGTTTACATACTGTTTTTTGTCAATTAATAATACACTGAGTGTTCTCAATACCCTAGATACTCTTTAAGAATATGATTTATAATGGCTATGTAGTTTTCCATTCTATGGACATACTGCAATTTAACACCTATCTTTTTATTCAATATTTAGGTTGTTCCAATTTTTTGCTTTTATAAATAATGCTGTAATGAATACCTTTGTTTGCAAATTTCTCTTTATATTTCTAGTTAGTTCCATAGGAAAGAATAACAGAAATAAATTTACTGAGGGAAATGAATGATTACTTTTAAGGTTCTTAATACATATTGGCAAATTTCCATTTCACATTAAAAACTTCTTTTAAAAGAAGTTAGAAAGTGACTGCTAAGGGCATATTTTATGGACCCCTAAAATAAAGAGTACCCTTTTCTCCATACATAATTCCTTCAGATCACTATAAGTTAAACCTCCAATCCATTCCTGCCAGCCCATCCCATTTCTATATAGTTCTGAAAAGAACGTGGCCACCATTCCTCCACTTTTAAAGATTATTTATGATACAGCTTCTAGTCTCCCCACCCCCTTCAAGAGGAAGAAGCTTTTCAAATTTCTGACAGAACTCAGACCATTTTTTTTTTTTTGCTATGGATTTAAATTTATGAACACCTCTGAAATCAAACAGACCTGAGTTCAATTCTAATCCTCACTAATATTACTAACTGTATGACCTTGAGCAAGTCACTTAGACCTTCAAAACCTCAATTCCTCATCTATAAAAAGGGATAATACTATTACTTACCTCCTAGAATGGTTCTAAGGATTAAATAAGACAATAATGTAAAGCCTGAAGTACTTTTTCTTAGCATACTGTTTGGCACAGTACACACTCAATAAATATTAGATAATTTATCAGAGTAAACACTCAACAAGTATTAGATAATTTATTACAATGAGATTTTTTGAAGCCCTGTTTACATGTGAAATAAAATAGCAGGCTAGCTAACTTGAAAATAAGCTGCAATAAGACAAGGTGTACCAAAATCTTAAAAAAAAAAAAAAAGGGAAATTAAGTATTGTACTACATATATTTAAGTGAACACATTTAAAAACAAAAACCACGTTTAAACACAAGAAAATGACTTTTAAAAATACAATCACTTTAAAAATTATTACAAACATTTCTTTATAATTGCCCTTGCAAATTCTGAGAATATTTCATATTCATCATTCCCATTTTAAGAAGCTAAATCTCTCTCTAATAAGTCAAATTATTTAAAGTCAAATTAAGCTAATGATTATCTCTCTGAATTACTGATAGACGAATTTATGAAACCTGTTTCCTCACCCCCAAATATTAAATGAAAACAAATTACTAAGGGAGCTTGTTACTAGCAATATTTCTTCAAAATGTAAACACTACTTCTTCAACTTTTTAACAGAAATATCTACTTTAAAGAATTTTCTTTCTTTCCTTTTTTTTAATACAGTGATAAAGATACCAAAATATCTATGATCTATATGCACATGGTGTCTTAGGTATCTCATAAATTAAGTTCAGAGATAAAACAGGAGTTTTATTTAATATTAAGTAGCAGAAATCATCAACTATTCAACAATGTCATAAGAGGCTTGGGGCTTGCTAATAATGAATTCAAATTAAAACAGAGTGTAAAAAACAATGGGAAAATAATTCTTATTTATAAGTGCTGGCCTATTATTAGCTAGCAATTGAAAAATTACCTTTAATACACAAAAGGAAATAAATTCACATTCACAAAGGGTTCCCCTTCCAAAAGAACTATTCAGTCTTGGGTGGTTAAATATATCATAAATAGAAGATTTTAGTACATTGGCTGGTATTGATAGGCATGGAGGCAAGGATGTGAAAATGGGAGAAATGAAAATTTCTTCTCCCTTCTTGCATGATGTTACTAACTACCACTACCATTACACACAACCCCCCAATTTTTGTTTCTAACAGTCACCAGGAGACAAAGGAAGGCTAATAACTTAAGAGTAAGAAAGCTGTTATATTTTAAAAGACTAGCCAAATGAGTCAGAAGAAGTAGGAATGTAGCAACCAACAAGATACATCCAGAATCGGTGATGATACATTCTGAAGATTTTTCTAATTCCCAGCTTGTTCAGTAAAGTGTGTAGATATATGTCTTTTTAACATATTGCATGTTTTAAAATAATATAGTCTCTCAATTTAAAAATAATGAAGTATTCTCTCAATTTTCTGACACCAGTTCTAGGAAAGCAGGGACGGGACATTAAAGCACACTCTATCTGTCTACTTAAAAACACATAGAAAAACTGGTGCAGACATTAAGTGCCCTCAAATCGACTTCTGTTAAATCTTCTAATTTATAGTTTATGTCCAAGATACCTAAAACCAATGAAGAAAACTCCCTATGCACATGATAAGGTTATAAAAAATTATATATTTCCCCCATTCTAAGATGACTTTTTGGTTCAGGAGAGCAAACGTCTGATCAGTCTGATGGTGGGGAAGAAAAAACTGGCAAAAAAAAAAAAGAGGATAAACTATAAGGGACATTCTATCTGGAGACTTTACCTGGGTTTAGCAAGAAATTGCCCACCTCAAAATATATTTATTGTTCCACAGTACCATGCTATGTATAAAGTAAGTCAAAGTAATAGTAATTCCTCAAAGAATTTTCCAAATACTTAGGAATTCCAAGTTTCAGAGTCAAGACATAGTACCTTGGAAGCAGCTAAATTTTTGTAGATAAACAAATGAGTACTGAAAAGCTATTATTTCATATTACATGTATCAAACCGACTATTGGAAAGTTGCATACTCAACTTCTACCACACCTGTAACTGAACAGGTGCTCTGCAAAGAATAACCCATCTCTTTGCTTCTTGAGGTCAGCCATGCTTGCTTTTTGGGGGTAAAAGTTTCTGGGTGATAAAAATCAACATTCTTCAAAACTAGTAAAATAGGATACTTTACCAAAAGGAGGTAGTCCATATGTTTGGGTTGCCTGAGGGTAGACAGCATAAGGTTGAGACTGCTGTAGCGTCTGGTATTGAGTCTGCCCAGGGTAAGCAGTTTCCGAAACAGGAACTGAGAGGATATGTGCATAAGGTCTAGAAAAATTTAAGAAAACAAAAACTTCATGTGTGATTTATTTCAGCAATAAGAAATAGGGAAAATGGCTAACAGCAAAATAATTAGCAACAGGGAGACTGACCTACAACATGAAATGGCTCTTTCTGTGGTCACAAAGTAGAACCCTTTTCTCCTTTTCACATGTACTATCACCTACTTAAGGAACAATGTTATGGGAAATTTAATAATTTCAAACATCTTCCCAAGGTCCAACTGTTATCCTACAAACACTGCTGTATGCTACTACATGTAAGGCTCTAGGTGAGATGAAAGGATGCATTAAATATGTCTACATAAACAAACAGGATATTGGATAGAACAGAATTGCCAACTGGTTTTCATTTTTCCACCTAGCCCCCCAGGAAAAGCTCAAGTTTTAAGAGGGAAAGAGGGAAAGTGGGACTCAGAAAAGAGGGTAAGGATGTCGAAGAAAAGATAAGCAACCCTATCGGAAAACAGAGGTTAGTGGTAGGTCCCAATTTCTCCAGATCAAGCCTACAAAACAGGAGCAAGGTAACTAGAAAAATTTGGGAAGTCTCAGGCAGAACTCAGAATCTCCCCACATCAATTTAAGTCAAAGCATACTGCCACTAGTTGGTGCCAACCATATCAAGGTTAGCGAGAGATTTAAATTCAGCAGCAGAACTCCTGGGGCTTTAGACTAGCTAGGCTGATCTTATCCATGCAATAAGATGGTCCCACATTTTATACACTGAATTTTTGGACACCAGATATTTTATTTGGTGGGTTATAACTACAATTCAAGAAAGAAAGTGTTATGAAGCATATGAATTATAAAAACAAAATATGGGGAGTGGGGAGTGAATGTATTTTACAAGAGGAAAAGAGGTTTTTTTCAGCTTTGGTAGAGAGAAGAGTGAAGGAAGTTATAAAGACATGGTATGTGAGCTGAGCAGATAGGATGTACAGAAATGGGAGAGAAAGAATGTTTTAGAAAAAGAGAAAAGCCCTGGCAAGGGAAAAAAGTTCCTAGCAAAGATATAGAGGAAGGGAAAAAAGTTCCTAGCAAAGATACAGAGGAAGGAAAAAAAAGGGCTTCGGCCTGCTAGGAGCATAGATTATAAGAAGGGAAGCAAGAGAAAGCTAGCTAGCTAGTTAAGAAAAATCTTGAATGCCAGGCTAAAAGAGTTCAGACAATTCTGAAACAACTGCAAGACACTGAAATTTTTGAGCAAAGTGTGACAAGATCACAGCTGTTTTTTCAGGAAGATTAATTTGACACTGCATTGCAGAACTGATTAGAAAGAGGACAAACTGGAAATGGAGGTCCAGTTAAAGAAACATTATAATGCAATGGTTCAGTGTTGAGGAGGGCCTGAATTGAGAAGGCACAGCTAATAAAGTACTCTGAATGTAGTGGGTAGGCAACATTTTTCAAACGAATGAATGAATTTGGAATATGCAACATATTCACTTCTAAGTAAATTCAAAGAGAACCAATTTGAAAATCTCCATTCCTTCCTATCCAGATCTAAGTCCAGGAAATAGTTCAGCTTGCAGTTGTTACCTGAGTCACATGAGAATGATTTAAAACCATAATGACCTCAAATGGATTAGGCTCCAGATATTTTAAAGATCATAATATCCTTTTTCATGAAGTATCTATACTTTTCAGCTCAAAGTATTTTCACATTGAGTATCTAACTCTTTCACAATGATCCCAGAGAGTAGGTACAGTCATTTTACAAAAGAAAAAAAAATCATATGTAAGTGACTGGACCAGGGACACTAATTAGCATTAATACCAGATTAGAAATCGGAGCACTCATTGAACTGTTAAATCGTTTATTTTTCAACTGATGCAAAATTCAAAAAGTACACATAGGCACAAATAGGAAACAAATCCAAAGCCACCCTTCAACCCTGCTACCAATATCTTTATGTATCCTGCACAAAAAGATATATACTGTTTTAATAAGCACATTTGTATGTATGTACCTATGTATAGGTACACTGTCTATAAATGCACAATTGGCAGCTTGGTATACACACTGTTCTGCACAAATCCATCTTGGAGATGAGTAATTAATTTGCTTTATCTAAAAGGCTAATCTTACCCCATGAAGGTCCAAAGTGTTGTTTCTTAATAATTTCAATCTGTTTTATGTTAAGCCCAGCCCTACTCTGACGATATCCCTCAAACAAGAAACTGAACACAGATTAGGCTGAGAAGTCCCAATCTGAGGCCAGCCTGAGCTGACTTTATCGATCTCTTTGTAAAAGTAGAGGAAAGAGATAATGATCAGAGGTCAATCAGTGATACTCTTTGATCACTAAACCTATTTTGCATTTTCAGCACCTACTCAGAGTGAGCTCCTGGGTAATAGTGATCTATTCCAGGCATCCACCTGCTTTTTAAAAAGATGTTAAATAGATTCAATACTTAAAGGGAAATAAAAAATTGGAGTAGAGACAGAGAGAACAATAGAGGTGAAAATAAATTAAATTTTGCAATGAACCTAGAGAAAAAGCACTTAGATTTTGGAATTAATTATTCAACTTACTTTGCAGAATACATTTGTGAGGTATAATCATTGGATGAGCGAGGGATGTAATCGGTGCATGTCATAACTGAAAGAAAGATAATATCACCAGGTAAAAACATTAGAACATTTCAAAAATGAAATGGAAAACTGCATACCTCACTTTATGGTCTTTTAAACTAAAATTAAAAGAATACAGCTTGGATACCAGAAATTTAGAAAGACTATGTATTAGAAAAATTCCTCACTCTTCTAATAAAATGTTTATAGCCTTTTAGAGACTATAAAAGAATCTAGAAGGTGCAGGACATAGAAAAGAATTCAGTTTGGTACCAACTGATCTCTACCCATCCCTGATCTAAAACCACAGATGAAGCAATCTTCTAAGCTATCAGATGTGCTCAAAAGCAAACTTAAAGAAATAAGATCACGTATCTGGGAAATGACATTACGTTTCTTCAGCTTATTCATTCTGAGTGCTTACTCTACTTTGAATAAAAGACCACATGAATGATCTGCAGGAAGACAGACTTGGGGGAAGTATCCCATCATTAGAAAGTTGTTGCTACTGCTGCATATATCAAACAGCAGAACAGATGCAAGTATGCTTCTATATTATTTTTTTAAGCTTTGTAGTAAAGGCTTTGTTTAGATTTGGCAAAACAGGAACAGACCTGAGGAAACCATGCAATGCTATGACAAATCATCAAGTAAAGAGACTTTCCCAGCTAGTGTTCTCTTGACCCCCATGACTTTATCTGGAATAGCTGCTGTGAAGGCTAACCCCCACAATTTCAACTGTGATAAAAATGCTATAAATATTTGGCTCAAGTTCGACAAGCAGAAGAATCTTATCCATTAAGCACTATTTCAGTCCATGTTCTAGACAGAGCTATATCACAAAGAGTTTGCACCAGACTCTTGAACTTCTGTCAACATCTATAAAGGAACTCACTCTACTCTGAAGAGGGTTTAGGGTGAACCAACTAACTTTACATCTAGATGGTTTCTTGAAAATGTGCCTTACCCAAACATGCACCCTGGTCAAGAGGAGATGAGGGGCCAATTCATGCCCAAAAGTGAGAAAAGCTGATATCTATGAATTTATCATAGAAGATCTTGCTCAAGGCCATTATTCCAGATCTTTAAAAATAATTACTGGAAACTTGGAGATCACATTCATCCATAATCATTTTGAACAAAAATGAAGATCTCAATTAAATCTACATTAATTAACTTAATTTAGATTAATCAATTAAATCTATCTCTTACATAGAACGAAAGGTAAACTGACTTGAATTCTATAAGATGGCTCTTTCTCTGCCTAGAGGTACTTTCAAAAACACCAAACTCTCCTCCTCGCCCAATTTAATCTAATTCCACAGAAGACTGACAAAACACCCTTTGAGATTCAGGTCAATTTTTATTTCTCTAGAAAATGACCAAGCCTTGATCTCTGCAGTATTGGGAACCATGAAAGGATTATAAAGAGTCAAGGCATAATCTGCTCTTGTTCAATAGGAGGCTCAGGAGAGGATCAAGTAAGTAATATGCTGGCTTAGACTAGAGTAGCAGCAGTGGAGATGAGGCAAAAAGAAAGTACTTGAGATATATTCTGAAGGTAAAAGTGACAGGATATTCTAATGAATTTGGATATAGGGAATGAAGAAAATGGGAAAATGGGGTGATTCTAGGTTTTTAGCCTGAGCAACTGGAGATAGTGATACTACTTCCTAAAATGGGGAAGTCTGGGAAAAGAACAGATTTGATGGGGGCCAAGAGAATTGAAAGCTCTTTTTCAAATATTTTAAGTGTGACTTTCCTTTTAGACATCCAAGTGGAGATGCCAAATAGGCAGCTGGATATACAATTCCGGAATTCAGGGGAGAAGTGAGACTGGAAATGTAAATTTGGGATTTGTTAACAATGCATATGATATTTAAAGTGAGATAATGGATGAGAGGATATAGGAAAAAAAAAAAAAAAAAAGATAATAGTCCAGAACCAAGCCCTGAGGTCTACCAACATTCAAAGTTCAGAATGGAGAAGAAGGGCCTTAAAAGGAGAGAGGTGGGGAGGAAAAGTGGTAAAATGGAGAATATTAGGGGAGAGAAATGTCCACTAGAATTGGTAACAAAAAAATCACTGATGAACTTGACAATAGCAGTTTCATTGGAAGGGTGGGGATAGAAGCTAAATTTGAGAGGGATGAAGAATGAATGGGAAGTAAGAAAGTGAGTGAGGATAACTCTTTCCAGGGGTGCTAGTATACCATGAAACAAAAAGAAGGTCTATAACTAGTGGGAGAGTTTTTGTTTGTCTTTTAAGATGGTAGATACCAGAGCATTTCTCTTTACTATCAGGAAGGATTAAGGGGAAAAGGAGAAAATGATGATGCAGTAACAGTAGTAGGATAAATACAGTACCAAAGTCCTTGAGAAGGTGAGAGGGGATAGGATACAGAACACAAATACAAGACCTTCCCCTTGGACAAGAGCAAAAATACTGTTCCCACTGTGACAAGGCAGCAAGAAAACATGGGTACAGACACAGGTAGGTTTGAAAATTTGGTGGTACTGGAATAAGGGAGTTTCCTGTCTAACAGCTTCTGTTTGAGGAGTCATCAGTTAAGAGTAATGAGTGAATGAGTGAGTATGGGTACTTGGAGAGTAGAACAGGTGGTGTGAAATATTAAAAGGAAAAACTCATTAGGGAAAAGTAGTAGGATTTACAAGCATACTGAATGCCCACTTGAGATCCTGTTATTGTAACTAAGGTGTAACTAGTCAGCCAGGAATATAATTTTATCCAATAATGTTTAGCTATTGGTATGCACTTATGGAGAAATTGAAGAGTTGGGTAAAACCAGGGCTGGGCTTTAGAAAGGAGAGTACGAGGGGCAAGATTATTGAGGGTATATGTAAGGGAGTGATTTTTATGAAGGACCATGGCATCTATGCTGAGTAAGAAGGAAAATGAATACAACAGAAATATGAGAGGTGTTGGATAAGCAACTACATGATAAGATCATCAATAATGACAGAAGGAGTATGGATGGAGAAGAAAACAAAGAGGAACTAGTCTTTAAAGACTGGGAGTTTAGTCTGAGCTAAAATGGAAATGTAGGGGGAGGTATAGATATAGATTTCAAAGGTACCAGTTTTTGAAAGAAAAAAGGAAAAGAAATGATTTGGAAGTTTTACTGGACCAAGTTGGTGGATTCTTTTGCCTGATGCGCTCAACTGACCAATTTCTAAGACACAGGGGTTTCAAAAAGAGTAAGTTTTATTGCTAGATGTGAAGCAGCAGAACAGATGCCTATCAGTCCAAAATCTGTCTCCCTGAACTGCAATAATTCTGATAGTTTTACAGTATCAAAAGATGGGCAGGTTTTAGGATGAGTACAATGGCCCCAGATGATGTAATCAGAGGTGATGTAATTACTGGGCATGCACAGATTGATTACATGCTTAGTCACAGAAGATATCTAAGAAAATGGCAGCCTTAATATGAAGATGGGAGTGACTTTTAGTATTATAATGAGGTATAGGTGACTCGTAGGTTAAAGTCTAAGCTACTGTGCATGTCAGGCGGCCCCATTTTGGTTAGATCCAACTTCGGTTATCAAGATAATTTTGGACTTAGGGTGAGTTAGTTCTGGGCTGATCCAAGACCCTACATTAATAAACACTAGGAGCTGATTTTAGTGACCATAAGACTTTAAAGTCGAAACACTGGATAAATGGGTCTGAGGGAAGGTTAGTTACAAGGTTTTTACAATCACAAGAGCACAAGATAAAGGCTACACAATCATTATCAGAGATCAAGGCAGCTGGATTTCAGTTCAGGTTTCAGGTATTTCCCTCTGTCTATTCTAATATACCAGAAAGTAAAAAGGAACATCTATATAATGATTCAGTAATGATAATCAGTCCTTAAATTCTAACTTCTCGGTTATAGAAGGAACAAGAAAACTTAACTTCCTTTCTAGCTCTGAAGTATGTAGTGTATGGGATTTTAGGGAACATGCTTTTTTTTTCTTGTGGATAAATGAAGCATTCAAGAAATTAGAGACACTTTCCATTGATTAGCAGTTTCCCACAATATGGACCATATGTATCAGAATCATTTAGCTAACCTCTTGAAAATGCACATTCCCCACCTATATCAGATATATTGGATTTTAAATCTCTGAATGGGAGACTGAAATTCTACATTACAAACTAGTATTCTAGGTAATTTTTATATACACTAAAAGTATGAAAGTCACTGGAATAGAAGCACCTTTGAGGAAACAATATATAGAACTCAAGTAATAACCCTTTACTTAAAAATTCATGCCTTTTTAAATACACAGACGTGTATACAAGGTTAATAATTGACTTACGAAAATTTTCTCAAGAATTTAAGGGTCCCACACAAATTTATTCTTTGAAAGTATGTCGTAAAATATGGAAGGGCATAGGTATTTAATTTCAGGGAGGACTACTGGCCCTGTGGAGGCAATTTGAGGGAGTAAGTGGATATGCTAGACAAAGTCTGTGTCTCCACACGAAAACACAGAACACTACAAATTTTTGTCTAAAGAATGAGTATAACTGTGCACCAGGAGAGTGAGAGTTGGAAATGGAGTGTGTCTTATTGAGCTGGATGTACCTCACAGCCCAAAATCAATCTTGGGCTCCCAGAGGGTTGCTTTTCTTTTTTGGCATAGCCTGATAAGATCAACTCACTTGGTTATTAGAAAGGTGGAAAAACATCAAGTCCTCTGGAGCAGCAGTCTGGGTTTGGTCCATAAATTTTTCTGATTTTGAGTAAGGCACTATTACCATTAGAACACCCAACCTCAAAACAAAATAAAATCACTGAGAGTGAGTCCTTGGGGGGAGCAGATTCCATGTGATTTTTTTCCTCACCTGGATATCAGTAAAGCTTATAGGAGAGCACAAGGATGAACACGCAGACAAGACAGGGAAGCCTTTTGGATAATCTGGGGAAAAGGCAATCAGTGAAAAACAACTACATAAGAATAGCATCACCTGGTTATAGGACTACCTCTTCCCTCATGCACATAATACCGTACTTACTTTCCTCTGACACGGTAAGGTTTGAAGTAAGGCTTGAAGTTTCAGGTTTCTGGTCATTGACTTCTGGGTTGCTTACTTGACTGGGAGAACCAAAATGAATATATTAGCCTTGAATGATTTGCTGCATTACTAAAAATGAGATCAAATCCGTTTTCTTCTAGGTTATACAAGTAAGAGGTAAAGTAAGTCCTCTTCATGATATCCTCATTCTTGGTTTTCAACAGCTACTTGAAAAAGAGCTAGGCTAGTACTCTTAGCATTCTGCCAGTCTTTCTTGTATCCCAAGATTCTTTCAGTTTTTCTATCACTCAGAAACTCCAGCTAAATCACAGGCATGTCAGATTTTCTCTAAAGACCAAATGGTAAAGGAAAAATTCTACAACATTTAAAATACTGCTCCATCACTTTGTTTCCGAAGTTCTATAGGAAAGTAGGCAGATGCCTGATTTCAGACCAGTGGTTCTCAAAACTGCTACAAATCAGAATCACTTGAGAAGATTTTTCAAATTACACACTTGGTTTCAAATAGGAGTTCTGAATCTTTGAAATGGTTCTTTTGAATGTATTTCTCCCCTGAAATTTCAAAAGGTAATCATGTAAGCTAAGAGGATAAGTCTTTATGTTAGATACTTGGATGCTCGGAAGATTCTCACTGAAATTCTGGAATGGATATTATTCTTTTATTCCTCACCATGTTCTCCTTTTTTTTCTATCTTACCTTTCCACTCTCCAATTATTCCCTCAATTATCAGTAAAACATAGATGTTAATAATGCAGATTCTAGACCAGACTGCTCGACATCTTATTCCATTTTGCCAATAACTAGCTCTATGACCTTGGGCAAGTCACTGAAACTCTCTGTGCCCCAGTTACTTCTGTCAAGTGGGGATAATAACAGAATCTATCTCACAGGGGTGTTATGAGGATTAATGAGATAATATATGAAGAGTACTTACAGCAAAGACTAGAACATACTAAGTAAACTATAAGTACGGCTTTATTATTATTATAACTTCTTCCCAGCATAGGCATCTTTCCCATATTCATGTTTCCTGGAAAAAACCTGCTTTGCTCTTCTACACTCTTGGGAGAGGTGAAGGCAGTGCTCCATATATTTAGGTAAGACTGACTAATTAAAGGTAACAGTAGTTTCTACACATCAAAATTTTAAAAAGAAACACTATTTATATAAAAAATACACAGCACCAACATTCTTAAAGCTGTTATAACATTTCTACACAGCACCAACATTCTTAAAGCTGTCATAACATTTCTGAAACTGACCTCCCATATTCAAGTGTATATTTTGAATGTTCAATCTTCCAACAAATTTTCCTCAAATGTAATTAATTTTTAAATCTAAATCCCCAGATGAAATTTATTTTTCTCTATTTAATCAAATGCCTATATTTTTGGAATAGCACTTAAAGTCCTAAACAAGATGTGACTAAGGAAACTGAAGGGTAAGAGTAAAAAAAATCATACTGAGTAATTAGAGCACTGTTTACCAAACTGGCTATTCATAATTACCTGGGTGCTTGTTAAAAATACAGACTTCTGGGTCCCATCTCACACCTACTTAAATAGAATTCCCAGGCGAAGGTAATACAACTAGATAAAAGCTTCACATTTCTGACTACAGTGAATGGTTTGTCTTCTATGTGTACCTAGATAAGTCTCTTTCACCCATTGCTGAAAGACTATTTCTAGATCCTATACATTAGAAGGTGGTGATATTTGCATGGTGTGGGATGCACTGGGCCAGTTCCTTAAATCCTATGTTAAAGCAAAATCTCCTACATAGTCAACATACTAAACTGAACATCTAGATATTAAATAGAAACAACAGCACCAATACAGTTAATTAACTCTAGAATTTTGTGAAACATTCAAAATTATCTCTAAAGAAATAATGTACTATTTTAATAGAACTATTTTTAGAGTTATATAAATTTAAATCTTGTTTAACAATGTGTACAAAGAAAAAAAGTTGCTCTAAAATGCAATGACAGAAAACCCACCCAAACGCCACAAAATGAGCTTCACAAATATCTCATTCTCATTCAACAGAAATCTTGTTGATAATCAGCACATATGTGTTTTGGGGACACACTATTTTGGAAGACTATTTTCCTCTTAAACCAAATAATTAAAAAATGTAAAGGACGCTGGTAAGAACCAAAAAAAGAGCGCAGTCAATTCAAATCATGCCCATATACTAATGAGCATGTGAAAAAAAAATTTAAGTATATTATTAAAAAGAAATTCAACTTTACATACCTTAAAGTTTGCTCTCCCGATTCCTGCATTTTGGCTTTTTTTACCTGCAAAGATAAATATACAGATACCAGGGCAGTGAACTGTTCTTAAAATCATCTAGCTATACAAAGGGCTACTATTAACTAATAAATTAGAGAGTAACAAATTATTTTATTTGTTTTGCTTAAATTTAATTAACCATTGTTATATTTTAGAGTTAGTGATGAACTTTTGTACATCAAAGGACACTACCAAAAACAAGAAGACAACCCAGACCATGGAAGAAAATTTTTGCAAATCATATACCTGGACAAGGGACTGGTATCCAGGATATATAAAGAATCTTTACAACTCAAAAATAAAAAGACAAATAAATAAAAAAATAGGCAAATAATCGGAATAGATGTTTCTTCAAAGAAGATATACAGATGGTCATGAGCACATGGAAAGATGTTCAAGATTATTAGCTATAAGGGCAATGCAAATTAAATTCACAGTAAGATACTACTTCCACTCAGATGGCTATAATAAAAAAAGATGAACAATAACAAGTGCCAGCGAGGATGTGAAGAAATTGGAATTCTCATACACTGCTGGTAGAAACGTAAAATGGTGTAGCTGCTTTGGAAAACAGTCTGGTACCTCCTCAATAGATTAAACATAGAGTTATCATATGACTCAGTAATCCTACTCCTAGGTTTATACCCAAGAGAAATGGAAATATGTCCACATAAAAACTTGTACACGAATGTTTACAGCAGCATTATTCATAACTGCCAAAAAGCAGAATCCCAATGTTCATCAACTGATGAATGGATAAATAAAACGTGGCATATTCACAAAATGGAGTATTATACAGCAATAAAAAGAAATGAAGTAGTTGTACATGCTACAACAGGGATAAATCTTGAAAACATTATGCTAAGTGAAAGAAACCAGTCACATAGGACTACATACTGTATGATTACATTCACATGAAATGTCCACAAATAACACCAATCTACAGACAGAAAGTACATTAGTTGATGCCTAGGGATGAGGGGCATGGGGAAATTGGGAGGTTACTGCTAATGGATGAGGGTTTCTTTTTGGAGTGTTGAAAATGTTCTAAAATTGATTGTGGTGAAGGTTGCGAAACTCTGAATACACTAAAAATCACTGGACTGTACACTTTTAAAAGGGTGAATTAAGGATATGCTAATTATATCTCAAAAAAGCTGTTACTTAAAAAAAATGACAATCTTATGGGCATGTCATGGCTATAGATAACACAGAAAGGAAGAACTACTGGAAAATTCATGAATCAGGGTTCTGCTTATGCCTACTACAAAATACAATCACACTTCAAATATAACAAAGCAAGGGAACAGAAATAACCAGGTACACAAATTCACAATATCCAGGTTGGAGGTTCAGTTCTGAGAGTTAACTGACTGAATTACTTTACTTCTCTGTATGTTCCCTCATTTGTAAAAGGACATGGTGTGCTATAGAGATGAAATTTAAAGAGAGAGACAGTGAGCTCTTTAGGAAGGACAAAGTACTATAAAATTGCTAAATTTTAGTTATCACCACAGACAGCAAAAACAAAACTGAATCCCCCAAACTTTAAGACAAGCTTAAGAAATACCACTCTCTAGACAAGAAAATTGTATTGCCCATATCAAATGTCATTCCAGAGTCACTCAGATGATTTACAAATATATAATCAAGATGGCTCGTGAGTATTTAACAAGAGGCTAAGTCACACTGGTGATAAACTATAATCCGGAAATAATAAATCCAACATAAGGGTAGAAATCTGTATGGAGACTATAAAAAGGAAGATGTTTGGGTCAGAATTTATCCAACAATATCCAAGACAGAGATGTACACCATTCTGGTTACTAGAAAGTAATACTCTATAGACTACAGGAGAAAGGGCTTGATTATAATTTGGATGGAATTTCACACACAAAACTATTAAATACCATTTTCTTCGATCATGCTTACCAACAGCCATCTAATTATTAATTTGACTTCAAGGACTTGACAAGAGGAGTCAGTACCAAGAGAGTGCGAGTAAACACTGTAAGTTTCTAGAAAGGTAAATACCTGTGGCAGAGACAACTGCCCCAATCCACCATTGCATATTTGGTGTGACTTTTGTTAGGGATAAAAAAATCTGTACTTTAAGTTCTAAGGCTACTAGACCAAGAGAAGTCACATATGGACCTGGTAGAAACAAGGCATCTAAGATCCTTGATGTATTTGATCTGGATGGAATTGTAGGCTGTCTCCCTTGGAAAGGGTATGAGGGAGGAGAAGTGCATATTGTTCTTTATATATGAAAAATGAAACAGGTGCAAAGGAAGACTAGAGTAGATTCAATTATAATACATTCAATAGACTGTCTCTTCTTCCTGAGCACACAGGATGACTGCATCTTCTAGCCCCACCGGGCTATCAGGCTAGAGCCACGGGATTGAATTCTGGTCAATGGAAAGGATGCACAAATGATGTAAGCCATTTCTAGAACTAGCCCTTAAAAACTTCCCATGTGATCCTCAACCTCTTCTTCCCCTTATGTGATGCCATGAGTCGGAAATAAGGACATCACAAAAGGAAGCAGCCCTCATGGAAGACTAGCTCAGAAAAGCTGTCACTCTACATGAGACTCATGTGAGAAAAATAATTTTTTTGTCTGTTAAACCATGGAGACACTAGGGTTATTTATAATAGCAGCTAGCAGCATTGCCCCAGCTAATTATTATACAACCACGGATCTTCCTATGTTACATGCCTATAATGGGAATTCTGGTTTGTATTCATTCTGTCATTCATTCAACTAAGTATTCTCTACCATGCCCTCTTGATAGGGAACATAATGATAAAGTCTTTGAATTCAAAGAACTCACAGTCCCGTTAAAAAGAAAAATAAGTAAATAATTTATAAAACAGTGAGATAAGTATTCTGATAGAAGTATAAGGTACTATGGAACACACAAGTGAGACACCAAACCCAGTCTTTTTTAATTGTGGTGTAGGGTAGGGTAGGAAAATATAGGGAGATAGGCTAGTACGTCAGGAAAAACTTCCAGGAGGAAGTATCATGTAGGACAGTGATTCTCAAGACTTTTTTTTGACTCTCTACATGTTGATGATATACACCTGTCAGTTAAACCCTAATAACATTCTATGCTTTCAATTCAACTGAGAATTATTGATTTAGCTGAAACTTGATGGATAAACTGGAGTTAGTGAGGCAAAGAGAGGAAACTTGTACTGAGGGAGGGAAAGGGAGAAAGGAGCGTGATCTGTGTGTAGGGAAGAGCATGCACAAAAGGGTTCATGGATAAGAGAGAACATGCAACTCAGCCTCTTGAAAACTTACTGATTGTTGTAATGAGTCTGATAGGAGGGATGGAAAAGTAGACTGTACCAGTAAACAGATGCCAAATCATGAAGATCCTTATGAACCAGATTAAGGAGTTCAGTTTTATCTAAGGACACCTAGCGTATTAGCAAGATAACATGATCCACTCTGAGTTTTATAAAGATCACTCTGATAAAGTGTAGATGGAAAATGAAAAGGCGGGGGACAAAATTAAATGTAAGCCTGAGGAGGCTAATGCATTAACCCAGGTGAGAAAAGGCCTAAAAAATGTGATTATTCTCAGAGTAAATTAAAGAAAGGGAGAATCAGTTGGACTGTGCAGCTCCCATGATACAGCTATCCTTTAAAAGTCATTTCATCATTGTAAATAGCTTTTTAGTTCTGTGCTAATTGTGAGAATTATTAAAATAAAAAATTGCTAAATCTGGGATCAAGAGATACAAAAACATATATAAAGCAAAAATATACTTACATCTGTTCAAATACATTTCAACTTACTGAAAAAATCTGATGACTTAAGTGAAAGAAGAAAATTTTATCCACTTAAATTCTTTGTGGTTGTTGCTGTTTTTAATCCTTTATCCATGTAGGATATAACACTAGCATTCTTTAATCATGACACAACATTATAAGCAAAGACAATAAAATATGAGGTATCCAGGCCCCTTTTTTAGAGGGAGGGGTATACTTCTAGTAATAGTAACCAACACTCAATCTGCCTACAAAAAAAAAAAAAATCAGTGAGTTCTAAATATCTTTACTACAATACTACAAGTAACCTCACAAAAATGCAAGAGACCCCTCTACAGATGGGGGGGGCGGGATCCCCTCTCTGACTGATGATTGTACAGCTTTTACTTGAAGAGCAGAGTATAAAGGGCAGCAAGGGATCAAGTTGCAGTTCCACTACAACTTATAGGCTTTGAATCCCTGAAAAAGTAACATTAACTTTTTACCCCTTGATACTTAATTTAAAATATTAGCTATTCTTTCCAGCTTTCTGTCATACAGAAACTTGATCCATTTATACCCTAAATCTTTAAGCTATCAATAAAAATGTTAAGTGTTCTTAGAAAAAATACATAATAGTCCAGTGGCTGTCATATCCTTTTCTAATTGTTCATAAAGGTTGGGTCAATAATCTGTTTCAGAATCTGCTGTTGATTAGCTTCAGACTAGCCCTAATTTCCAGCACCTAATTTCTCTCTGCCCCACTTTGGCGGGCAGGCGGGGGGGAGGGGGGACGGGACAGTGAAACATTCATTTTTATTCCTTTTCAAGCGCCTCTCCCTTTCTGCTGTGATTTTTCAGAGATGATCAACACTGGTTCAGCAGTCATGTTTGTAAGATTTTGTTCTATGGGATAAACCTTGTATGAGTCTGGGGGTTTAGAATTCCTTTAAAATAACTTAGATGCTTGCCTACAACTATGGGAATAAAGTCATTTTGTTGCTCTTGTTTTTTAACGCAGGGATGTTCTGTCCTTCACAGTTTGATTTTCCTTAATAGAGAAGACAAAAAGACATTAGGGGTTGAGTCAGTCATTCTTTCTTGACTACTTGTTCTATTCCTTTCTTCTCTTCAACTTCCAGTCCAAGACACAATGTTTCCTTACACTGGTGGGGGAGCTGCAGGCTGGCAAGCGCCACCTGCTGGACAGCATAGGAAAAGCACCAAGTCTAGAAGCCTCACAGGAGGGTCTCATTCTCAAGGAAACTCCATAAGCTCCTACTGAGACCTGGGCCTCTCTGAACTGGAAAAACCTGACTGGGGTTGACCATATCCGAGGAAACCCTCATACTAAAAGGCTACATATAGGCAGGGCAAGAAATAGAAAAACAAGAGGTGAAAACTCTGATCAACTAAATAGAGCCTAAGTTAAGTTAGAGGCCTAGAATAAGCTGAACTAAACACCAGAGGTTAGAGAACAAAGCCAACCAACAAGAAAACCCTAGGTAAAAGAGAGAAAATGAGCTCCAGAATAAACTAATCAAGAAAGTCAGATGCCTAGACAGCTCAAGATAACAAACCACACCCGGAAACATGAAAATATGGATCAGCCAAAGGAACAAACTAATAGTTCAACCAAGATACAGGAGTTGAAGCAATTATTACTAAATCACTTCAATGAAATGAAGGAAGAACTAATTAAAGATGTTGAAACAAACTGCTTAAATCAATTCAAAAATCAAGTCAATGAACTGAGGGAAGATATAGCAAAAGAGATGAAGGATATAAGGAGGACACTGGATGACCATAAAGAAGAACTCATAAACTTGAAAAAACAAATGGCAGAACTTACGGGAATGAAGGGCATAATGGAGGAGATGAAAAAGACAATGGAGGGATACAACAGTAGATTTGAACAGGAAAGGATCAGTGAACTGGAAGACCAGACATTTGAATTAATACACACAAAAAAACAGATGGTGAAAAGAATGGAAAAATATGAGCAGGGTCTTAGGGAGCTAAGTGACAACATGAAGCACACAAATATACATGTTATGGTGTCCCAGAGGGAGAAGAGAGGGGGAAAAGGGGCAGAAATAATCACCGAAAATTTCCCAACTCCTATGAAAGACAGAAAATTACAAATTCAAGAAGTACAGCACACCTCAAACAGAAAAGACCTCAACAGACTACTCCAAGACACTTACTGATCAGATTGTCCAATGTCAAAGACAAAGAGAGAATTCTAAAAGCAGCAAGAGAAAAGCAATCCATCACATACAAGGGAAGCACGATAAGACTATGTACAGATTTCTCTGCAGAAACCATGGAGGCAAGAAGACAGTGGTATAATATATTTAAGATAGTGAAAGAGAAAAACTGCCAACCAAGAATTCTATATCTGGCAAAACTGTCCTTCAAAAATGAGGTGAGATTAAAATATTTTCAGACAAACAGAGACTGAGAGAGTTTGTGAATAAGAGACTGGAGCTACAAGAAATACTAAAGGGAGTGCTACAGGCTGATAAGAAAAGACAGGAGAAAGAGGTTTGGAGAAGAGTGGAGAAATGAAGATTATCAGGAAGGGTAAAAAGAGAGAGAGGAAAAAATAAGACATGACATATAAAATCCAAAAGACAAAATGGTAGAAGAAAGTACTGCCCTTAGAGTAATAACACTAAATGGTAATGGATTAAACTCCCCAATAAAGAGACACAGACTGGCAGAATGGATTAAAAAACAGGACCCATCTATATGCTGTCTACAAGAAACTCCCTTTAGACACAAGGACAAAAGTAGGCTGAAAGCAAAAGGTCGGAAAAATATATTTCATGCAAACAGCAACCAGAAAAAAGTGGGAATAGCTATATTAACATCAGATAAAGTAGACTTCAAAAGTAAAACAATTAAAACGAAGGACACTATATATTAATAAAAGGGTCAATTCATCAGGAAACATAACAATCATAAATATTTATGCACCAAGTCAGAGTGCCCCAAAATTCAAGAAGCAAGCACAGAATACTGAAAGGAGAAGTAGAGAACTCCAGAATAATAGTTGGAGACTTCAATACACAGCTCTCATCAATGGACAGAACATATAGACAGAGGATCAATAAGGAAATGGAGATGTTGAATTGTATGATAAATGAAATAGACTTGACAGACATTTATAGAATGCTACACCCCACAAAAGCAGGATACACGGTTTTCTCAAGTGCTTATGGAACATTCTCTAGGATAGACCACATGTTGGGTCACAAAGCAAGTCTCAACAAATTTAAAAATACTGATATTATAAAAAACACTTTCTCAGATCATAACAGAATGAAGTAGGGAATAAATAACAGGCAGAAGATTGTAAAATTCACAAATATATGAAGACTAAACAACATACGCTTAGAAAACCAGTGGGTAAAGGAAGAAATTACAAGAGAAATTAGTAAATACCTCGAGGAAAATGACAATGAAAATACAACATATCAAAACTTATGGGATGCAGCAAAGGCAGTGCTGAGAGGGAAATTTATTGCCCTAAATGCCTATATCAAAACAAAAGAGAGCAAAAATTGAGGAATTAACTGTCCACCTGGAGGAGCTAGAGAAAGAAAAGCAAACTAACCCCAAAGCAAACAGAAGGAAAGAAATAACAAAGATTAGAGCAGAAATAAATGAAACTGAGAACAGGAAAACAATAGAGAGAATCAACAAAACCAGAAGCTGGTTCTTCAGGAAAATCAACAAAATTGATGGACCCCTAGCTGGGCTAACAACAACAAGAACAACAACAAAACAAAACAAACAAACAAACAAAAAGAGAGCAGATGCAAATAAATGCAACCAGAAACAGGAAAGGAAACGTAACTAGTGACCCTGCAGAAATAAAGGAGATAATGAGAAGATACTATGAGCAACTATATACTAATAAACTGGACAACGTACACAAAATGGACAACTTCCTAGAAGAGCATAAGCAACCAACATTGACCCGAAAAGAAACAGATGACCTCAACACACCAATCACAAGTAAAGTCAGTCATCAAAAAGCTCCCAAAAAAGAAAAGCCCAGGACCAGGTGGCTTCACATGTAAATTCTACCAAGCATTAAAGAAAAAATTAATACCAATCCTGCTCAAACTCTTCAAAAAAACTGAAGAGGAGGGAAAGCTACCCAACTCATTCTATGAAGCCAACATCACCCTAATACCAAAACCAGACAAAGATGCTACAAAAAAAAAAAAAAAAAAGAAAATTAGAGACCAATCTCTTTAATGAATATAGATGCAAAAATCCTCAACAAAATACTCACAAACCAAATCCAGCAGCACATTAAAAGAATTACACACCACAACCAAGTGGGATTTATTCTAGATATGCAAGGCTGGTTCAACACAAGAAAATTAATTAATGCAATACACACATCAATAAATCAAAACAGAAGAACCACACGATCATCTCGATCGATGCAGAAAAGGCATTTGACAAAATTCAACATCCTTTCTTGATGAAAACACTTCAAAGGATAGGAATATTGGGAATTTTCTAAAAATGATAAAGGCAATATATGAAAAACCCAGAGCTAACATCATATTCAATGGGGAGTGTGCCAGTTTGAATGTATTATGTCCCCCAAATGCCATTATCTTTGATGTAATCTTGTGTGGGCAGACGTTATCAGTGTTAATTAGATTGGAATTCTTTAAGTGTTTCCATGGAGATGCGCCCCACCCAAATGTGTGTGATGACTCTGATTGGATAATTTCCATGGAGTTATTACCCCACCCATTCAGGGTAGGCCTAAATTCAATCACTGGAGCCATATAAATGAGCTGACAAACTGAAAGAACTCAGTGCAGCTGAGAGTGAATTTTTGAAGAGGAGCCAAGAGGGACACTTTGAAGAAAGCACAGGAGCTGTAGATGAGAGACAGTTTGAAGATGGCTGTTGAAAGCAGACTCTTGCTCCAGAGAAGCTAAGAGAGCACAGATACTCCAAGTGCAGCTGTGAGTGATGATTTGAAGAGGAGCAAGCTTGCTAGAGAGGAATGTCCTGGGAGAAAGCCATTTTGAAACCAGAACTTTGGAGCAGACGCCAGCCACATGCCTTCCCAGCTAAAAGAGGTTTTCCGGACGCCATTGGCCATCCTCCAGTGAAGGTACCCAATTACTGATGTGTTACCTTGGACACTTTAAGGCCTTAAGACTGTAACTGTGTAGCCAAATAAACCCCCTTTTTATAAAAGCCAATCCATCTCTGGTGTTTTGTATTCCGCAGCATTAGCAAACTAGAACAGGGAGAGAATGAAAGCTTTCCCTCTAAGATTAGGAACAAGACAGGGATACCCACTGTCACCACTGTTATTCAACACTGTGCTGGAAGTTCTAGCTAGAGCAATTAGGCAAGAAAAAGAAATAAAAGGCATCCAAATTGGAGAGAAAGAAGTAAAACTTTCACTCTTTGCAGATGACATAATTCTATATGTAGAAAATCCAGAAAAATCTACAGCAAAGTTATTCGAGCTAATCAATGAATACAGCAAAGTGGCAGGCTTCAAGATCAACATGCAAAAATCTGTAGCGTTCTTATACACAAGTAATGTGCAACAAGAGTAAGAAATAAAAAAAAAAAATTCCATTTACAATAGCAACCAAAAGATTCAAGTACTTAGGAATAAACTTAACAAAGGCCACAAAAGACCTGTACAAAGAAAACCACAAGAAACTGCTGAAAGAAATCAAACAGGACTTAAAAAAATGGAAGAACGTACTGTGTTCATGGATTGGAAGACTAAATATAATTAAGATGTCAACTTTACCTAAACTGATACATAGATTCAATGCAATACCCATTAAAATCCCAACAACTTACTTTGCAGAAATAGAAAAACCAATAACCAAATTTATTTGGAAGGGGAAAGTGCCCCAAATAACCAAAAATATTTTAAGAAAGAGGAATGAAGTGGGAGGTCTCACACTACCTGACTTTGAAGCATATTACAAAGCTACAGTGCTCAAAACAGCATGGTACTGGCATAAGGACAGAGATACTGACCAATGGAATCAAATTGAGTGTCCAGAAATAGACTCTCACATCTACGGACAATTCATCTTTGATAAGACAGTCAAGCCCAAGCAACCGGGACAGAGCAGCCTCTTCAATAAATGGTGTTTCTGGAACTGGATATCCATTTCCAAAAGAATGAAAGAGGACCTCTATCTCATACCTTATACAAAAACTAACTCAAAATGGATCAAAGACTTAAACATAAGTGCTAAGACCATAAGACTCTGAGAAGAAAATGCAGGGCGATATCTTAAAGATCTTGTGATAGGAGGTGGTTTCCTAGACTTTACACCCAAAGTGTGAGCAACCAAAGAACAAAAAGATAAAGGGGATCTCCTCAAAATCAAACACTTTTGTACTTCAAAGGACTTGTCAGAAAAATAAAAAGGCAGCCTACACAATGGGAGATAATATTTGGAAACCACATATCAGATAAGGGTTTAATATCCCGAATATATAAAGCGATCCTACAAGTCATCAATAGAAAGACAAACAACCCAATTAAAAAACTGGCAAAAAACACAGACACTTTTCAAATGGCTCAAAAACATGAAAAATGCTCAACTTCACTGGCTATTTGCCATATGATCCAACTATTCCATTGCTAGGTATATACTCAAAGGAACTGAAAGTTAAGACACAAACAGCCATTTGTAAACTGATGTTTATTGTGGCATTATTCACGACTGCCAAGAGATGGAAACAGCCCAAATGTCCATCAATGGAAGAGTGGATAAACAAACTGTGGTATATACGCATGGTGAAATATTATACAGCTGTAAGACAGAACAAAGACAGGGAACATTCAATAATGTAGATGAACAGTGAGGACATTAAGTTGAGTGAAGTTAGCCAGAAACAAAAGGACAAATACTGTATGGTCTCACTAATATGAACTAGCATTAATGAGCAAATTTTGAGAGTTAAAAGCTGATCACACAGGCTACCAGGAGATAGAAAGATGGTAGAGATTGGGCATTTGATGCTGAAGGACTACAGCATGTTCAGCAGGACTGATTGTATAGATCCAGAAATAAATAGCATAATACTGTGTGATGGTAGCACAATATTGTAAGTATGCTGAACAAAGATGTCTGTGAGTAAAGTTGAAAGAGGTGGGACAGGGGAATGTATGACACCAGAGGTAAAGATAGATGATAAAGACTGGGACTGTATAACTTGGCAAAAACTGGAGTGGCCCATGACTGTTACTAAATGTACTAATAAAAAATGTTTTCACATGTGGGAGAACAAATGAATGTCAACCATGCAAAGTGTTGAAAAAGGGGAAAAAACATAATCAAAGCAAACTGGAGTCTATGGTCAACAGTAACACTGTAATATGCTTCCATTAAATGTAACAAAGGCAATATACCAAAGTTAAAAGTGTATGATGAGAGGGGGATATGAGGGAGGGATATGGGATTTGGTATTGGTGTTGTTTTCTGTCCTTACTATTATATTGTATTGTATGAAATTTTATTTTTATTATCTTTTCTATTATTTGCCAAAAAAAAAAACAAAAAACCTTTTTCATAGTAATCAATATGTTCAAGAGCTGACTGGTGATAAATGTACAACTATATGATGATACCATGAACAACTGACTGTACACTGTGGATAACTGTATGGTATGTGAATATATCTTTATATAATTATAGGAAAAAATATAAATGGGGTAAAAGTGCTAGAGAAAACATGGAGAGAGGGATGTACCTATATACTGTTGCTGAGGAGGCAGAATGGTATAGCCTTTGGAGGTCAGTGTGGTGGTTCCACAAGAAGCTAAGTATGTGGAGGCCATAAGGTCCTGCAACCTCATCATGGGGTATGTACTTGGAAGATCTGAGAGCAGAGACATGAATGGACATTTGCACACTGGTGTTTATGGAGGCAGTATTCATGATTTGCAGTGGGTGGAGGTGGCCTAAGGATACACGGACTGAGGAACAAAATGGTGAACTGTGGTGTATGCATACAATGGAATATTGAGCAACTATGAGGAGAGAAGCTGTGAGGCACAAAACGAGGTGAATGGATCCTGTAGACAGCATTTTGAGTGAAATATGCCAGAAATAAAGGCAAACAACTATAATGCCTCACCAACATGGACTAACTACAATGTGTAAACTCAGAACTGGATCATAGAGTGCAGCCTAAAATGGAAATGATTATTGTAATGGTCCCTAGATTGTAAGCTCTCACAGCAGTCAAATCTATTCCTGAATTGTAATGGCTATCTCCAAACTCTGAGATGCTGATCCCTTTGTATATAACCTGATTGGTCTCTGGAACACTGGGTATCTGTGTGATACCTGGAACTCAGAGCTAGGGCTGGGCAGATATGAATGTCAGTATTAACCGCATACAGCAACTGTTAAAAAAAAAAAAAAAAAAAAAAAAAGCTGAAAAAGATCCCAGACTTCAATTAGAGAAATGAATGAAGCAGATCTGGTTAAGACTACGGCAAATTGGGTCAAAGGGTAAAGACTGAAACTGTCTGTGTGTTAAAACTTCAACTTCTATGTGAGACCAAGGGAAGAGATGTTTATTTGGTGTAGGATTTATATTTTCTAAACAATATAACTTCTACAGTCAGTTTATTCAAACAACACAATTACATGAAACTTGGAATAGGAAGTGAGATATGGTAGGTTTGTATAGGTTAGAGTGAAATAGCAACACATCCCAAAGTAATTTGGGTGGAGAATAAAAATACACATTCAGGGCCCCCCAGAGAAGCAGGGGGGAAAATGTGGAAGTGTTGGACTTCCTCACCTGGATTGTTGTTGATGTTCTCACAAACATCGAGGACTGATGGCATACCAAGCCCAGCCCTCTGCCTTGGAGCTTGCCCTTATGAAGCTTGTTACTGCAAAGGAGAGGCTAAACCTGCTTATAATTGTGCCTAAGAGTCTCCCCCTGAGTGCCTCTTTGTTGCTCAGATGTGGCCCCCTCTCTCTAACTAAGCCACCTTGGCAGGTGATCTCATTGCCCTCCCCCCCATGTGGGATCTGACTCCCAGGGGTGTAAATCTCCCTGGCAACGCAGGACATGACTCCCGGGGATTAATCTGAACCCAGCATCACGGGATTGACAGCATCTTCTTGACCAAAAGGGGGATGTGAAATGAAACGAAATAAAGCTTCAGTGGCTGAGAGATTTCAAATGGAGTCAAGAGGTCACTCTGGTGGACATTCTTACACACTATATAGATAACACTTTTTAGGTTTTAATAAATTGGAATAGCTAGAAGTAAATACTTGAAACTATCAAACTGCAACCCAGTAGCCTTGACTTTTGAAGACGACTGTATAACAATGTAACTTACAAGGGGTGACAGTGTGACTGTGAAAACCTTGTGGCTCGCACTCCCTTTATCCAGTGTATGAATGGATGAGTAGAAAAATGGGGACAAAAACTAAATGAAAAAAAGGGTGGGATGGAGGGGATGATTTGGGTGTTCTTTTTTACTTTTATTTTTTATTCTTATTCTGATTCTTTCTGGTGTAAGGAAAATGTTCAAAAATAGATTGGGGTGATGAATGAATAACTATATGATGGTACTGTGAACAGCTGATTGTACACCATGGATGACTGTATGGTATGTGAATATATTTCAATAAAACTGAATTTAATTAAAAAAATAGATTGGGGTGATAAATGCATAACTATATGATGGTACTGTTAACAGTTGATTATACATCATAGATGATTATATGGTATGTGAATATATCTCAATAAAACTGAATTTAATTTAAAAAAAAAAAACACAAAACACCCCAAACATCCTCTACTCCTTATCCCTCCTATTACTTATTTATTTTTTTGTCTTTATTTTATTATTCATCTGCCTCTACCAAGACACAACTTTAAAGGTCCTTTCTATTGTCCTTGAAAATGTCTGCCAAACTTCACTCCTTTTCTGTCTTAGTGTAGACTACGCTATGGTTATAAGTGGGTATTTTAACCATAATACAGATAAGCAACTTGCCTACAGATAAGTACTACTATTTTCTCTTTTTAAAATTTAAATACAAAAGGCATATGTTTATTATTCTTAAAAATCCAAACCATATAGATGTGTAAAAAGTAATATACAAAAGACACATCCTGTCCTACCACCTCTGTGAAATAAACAGTACTAAGTTTGGTATATATCTTAAAAATTTTTCCTATGCATATTTTAAAACTTGGGTTCAAAGAACAACCTTGAGAGCTACAAAGACATTTTTTAAATGCTTCCAGTTTGCTAGGAACAGTCTTGTCCCAAAACTGAGTCTGGTTAGTATCCCCTTTTACTCTTCAAAAGAGTTCCAGTTTGGACAATAATATGAACTTCTTCAGAGTGGATGAGAAAGATGAAGACTAGGGAATAAAGGCTATTACACTAGTAATTTAAAGGGAACTGGTGACCACAGAGAAAACCATTTCTCATTGCAGAGGGTTGAGGACTGACTGGCAAAAAAAGAAAAAATGAAAGGCAGAATTTGATGGTAGGACTTGTGTTGCATTATGAACAATGTCCTGAACGTAGCAGAGCAAGCAAGTAGTAAACAAATAAGAGAAGGGATAATTTAATAAAGAAGAGTGAAAAAAGAGATGATGAATACCTGTCAGTAACATCTCTCCCTATATAAAGGTAAATGGTAGGGTAAAAATCATAGTTTTATTTATCATCATCTTTACAGCCTGAGAAAAGTTATTTTTCTCCTCAAAGACTAACATTTACTCTTCCTATTCTATTTTAAACAATCATTAAGGAAACGATGTCCATGACAACCAAAATTTATAGTCAGCAGACAAATTTGTTTTTAAACAACTTCAATTTCTCACCTTCCTCTGAAGTAACACTAGATTTTGCACATCATGTTGCTCAAAAGTTGAATAAAACAACAAAGAAATGAAGCAGAGCAGAAAAGATGATTCACCTGCAAGTTGGCCTAAACATTTTCATTACCTTAAATTGGTAAGGAGTAACAAACAATAATACTCATTTCAATGTATTTCAACAATTAAAGTCTTTAGAAATATGACTAGTTTAGTCTGGCTACATTAAAAACTCAATGACAGAATTTTCCTTGATACACTTAGTGTCTATAAATTAGCTATTTGTTCTTATAGCGTTTATCCCATATATACTGTTGAGGAGGATTTTAACCCGACCATTTACTAGATTATCAATGTCCCACCAGGGATAGGGATTGGCATTTCAAGTGTTTTGAAAAGTCTTTTATCAGTTGTTTATGTCTTCCTGGTTTTACCTATCTGAACTGAAAGGGCTAAAAGAATACCGGCAAAGTAATCATCAGAATTCATTTCTCAGAATAAAGAAAAATATTAAAAATTTAACAATATTTAAAATTTTTAAAATTTTAAAAAATATATTTTAAAGACTTCATCATTTAAATGGAGGGTGGTGTCCACATCCTTTTGTGATGTAAGATTATATCTATAACATGAAACATACATCCTATCATCTGCTTTCAAAATTCAAATTTTTCTGGGTTGGATTTTCATCAAGAAAGGTAAATTTGCATCACTCTACAGTCTCTCTTAAAATGAAATGCAAGAGGCCCACTCAAGATAGCAAACTGAATCAACATCTAACTTCTGAAAAAGAAACTCAAGACAAAAGGAAAAAGCCCTTTAATATAAAAGCTTAAATTCTTTTCTTTCGTAAATCACTTCTCTTTCTTAAATCTCAAGAGTCAAAAAGCAAAAAATGCCATGGCAATGCATTAAACCCATATCACTTGGGGACATTTAAAATGATTTTATTTTATTTATGTTAAATATTTTAAAGAAATTAAGAATTCAATCTAGTCTCCAGGGTTTTAAAAATTAACTAGTGGTCAAATTATACTTGCCTCAACTACTACTACTTTTTAAAATATTAAGTCAATAAGGAAAATTTAGATAAAAATAAAGCTAAATTTTCTGACAGAAATGATAATATACTGTTTGGCTGATACTAGTAAAGAGATGCCCTCTTTTATTTGTAAGACTACCAACTGACTTTTTATGACATTTCCAAATACAACGCTCACTTTATAATACTAAAATTTCTAAAAAGACTCCTTGATTTAGTGTTGTTAGTAAATTATAAATTTAACAACATTTAACACTGTTTTTTAGAATCTTATTTTTATTTCTAATTTGGAATGTATTACGTGTAACTGAATAATATTTAAAATCTCTTAAGATTGAGTTTTCTACAGTCAGCTTTAAATTGTTTAAGGAAATACTTACTGGTTGCTCTGGTAAATCTTGCTCTTCTTCCATGAGGACCAATATTTCTTTATTATGCTTATGTGACTGGATTCCAAGTCTCTCTCAGCAGTCTTCACAATCTGTTTAAAAAAGGGAAGGGGGGTTTCAAAGCTTTATGTATTGTTAAAGCATTATCATTGAGGCCATCAGAAAATAATTTTTTTAATATTTTACTACCTCAAGCTTTCTACGTGAGTTCCAATCTCTAAATCTCAAACTTGCACGTGGCTTTTCAAAATTGAAATGCTGCCCCAAGTCAAGATAGTTGTACCCAATCACTTGCAAAGCCAACACGTGGAACCACTTCTGCTGTACTTAAAACATGGTTACTATAGTACCTAATGCATTTAACATTTTATGACAGTCATGTGCAGATAACTAAAACAATTTCTTTTAGGATTAGAGTTACATGAAAATTGATAAAGACTGTTCCTAGCATGTCAGTATATTATGATAACATCTAACCTGCTTTAATGTGGAACATTTACATAACTGTTAGCAAAGACACACAAAACCACTTTAAATAGGACAAGATGGAATATCAATTCAATACTTTCACAGCCAACTATTTATCTGTATGTAATCAATTTAAAGGAATATTATTTTTTCTGGACCTATTTTAACAATGAAAACACATAAATAAAGGGAAACCCAGAATTTTAGAATTATTAAAAATAATCATATAAAGCTAGGCCCCAAATTAATTCTGAAAGGATGAGCTTCAAAAATATACTGCCTAGTCAATTACTTAAGCAAAATCTTTACCTTCTCAGACCCCGCTCTTCCTGTCCTGATTTCCAGACTAAAAAAGAAAAAAGAAAAATAGGATTCTAAGCCCCATATTTACTGGAAAGACCACCTTACTGTGCCCTACTGGCAAGAGACAAACAGACAGATACTAAAAAACTAAATACATTATAAACAATTATATATTCAATTTCTAATCAACAAAAAACGAGACTAGCACTTCTCCCAAACAGAGGTCATTGCTTATGCTTTTAATTAGTCATACCTGTTTACAGTTATTCTAACAACCACAGTAACGTTAACATATGTCTAAAGCAAAAGCAACTAAGATATTGCACAAGTAATGAAAATAGGTAAATAGCATCAAAAGGAAAACAAAAAACTTCAGTTATGCCGATAAACCACCATTCTACTTCTGCTCTATCTTGGTGCAAATCAACACACTTTGAGAGCCAAATTTCAAAATGGGAAAAGGAGAGAAAACACAGCGTAAGGGATGAAATGAGGTGTAAAATTGTCCAACTCTTAACACAGCTTTGCTCCCTGTCCTGATCTAGAATATCAAAACAAAACAAAAAAAAGTTTAGAAGTCAGAATCACTTGATGTTCAGTTCACTCACATGTAGCTCATACACAGAGCCTCAAAAGCTAAGTGCTCGTAACTACATGACGCAGATAACTACTGCAGAATTAAGAGTGCAATAACTAAAGCTCACATGAGCTATCTTCCTGAACTTGTTTTGCTCTACTCAAAGGAGCATAATAAATGTCACGCGAAACTGATCCACAACTGTGAAAGACTAAATATTTTGTTTTATTAGCTTATCTCTCTCTTGGTTTTAAATTAAATGTCTTTCCTTTCCTCTATGGGATTTTAATACTATCTATATGCATTGAATACATATGGTTTCATCCTATAAGAATTTTCTCAGGGCCAAACCATTAGGGAAATCGTAATGCCTTGAATATCTCATTTGCTGAATTCTGTGTGACCAGCTCTCCTCTACACAAAAAGTGAAAATATTCCACGTTTTACTTAACCGAGGGTCAAAACTGTAATAATTTCATCTCTAATTATCAGCAAGGGAAAGGAAGAGTATATTTTCCCGATGGGAGTTTAACTCCATCTCTGAGCCAGGAAGAAGGGTCAGGAGAATTGTAAAAAAGAATACTTAATAGCATAAGTGCTTAGAACTAACTTATTTTGAAAATCTGAACAACATGAAGGGAGTACATAAGATTTTAACACTGATCAAAAAGAGTCATGGGTTTTATAAAGGAAGAAATAAAGTAGCAGGGAAATAAATTCTCAGGCACACAAAACCAAATTTATTTATTTATTTTTTATTTTTTTATTTTTTTTAAAATCTTCATTTTATTGAGATATATTCACATACCACGCAGTCATACAGAACAAATCGTACTTTCGATTGTTTACAGTACCATTACATAGTGGTACATTCATCACCCAAATCAATCCCTGACACCTTCATTAGCACACACACACAAATAACAAGAATAATAATTAGAGTGAAAAAGAGCAATTGAAGTAAAAAAGAACACTGGGTACCTTTGTCTGTTTGTTTCCTTCCCCTATTTTTCTACTCATCCATCCATAAACTAGACAAAGTGGAGTGTGGTCCTTATGGCTTTCCCAATCCCATTGTCACCCCTCATAAGCTACATTTTTATACAACTGTCTTCGAGATTCATGGGTTCTGGGTTGTAGTTTGATAGTTTCAGGTATCCACCACCAGCTACCCCAATTCTTTAGAACCTAAAAAGGGTTGTCTAAAGGGTGCATAAGAGTGCCCACCAGAGTGACCTCTCGGCTCCTTTTGGAATCTCTCTGCCACTGAAGCTTATTTCATTTCCTTTCACATCCCCCTTTTGGTCAAGAAGATGTTCTCCGTCCCACGATGCCAGGTCTACATTCCTCCCCGGGAGTCATATTCCACGTTGCCAGGGAGATTCACTCCCCTGGGTGTCTGATCCCACGTAGGGGGGAGGGCAGTGATTTCACCTTTCAAGTTGGCTTAGCCAGAGAGAGAGGGCCACATCTGAGCAACAAAGAGGCATTCGGGAGGAGGCTCTTAGGCACAACCATAGGGAGGCCTAGCCTCTCCTTTGCAGCAACCGTCTTCCCAAGGGTAAAACCTGTGCTAGAGGGCTCAACCCATCAAACCACCAGTCCCCTATGTCTATGGTCATGTTAGCAACCATGGAGGTGGGGTAGGCGAATACCCCTGCATTCTCCACAGGCTCCTCAAGGGGGCACTACATCTTTTTTTTTTCCTTGTTTTTCTTTTTTTTTTTTTTTTAACTTTCCCTTCTTTTATTAAATCAACTGTATGAAAAAAAAGTTAAAAAGAAAACAAACATACAATAAAAGAACATTTCAAAGAGACCATAACAAGGGAGTAAGAGAAAGACAACTAACATAAGATAACTGCTTAACTTCCAGCATGTTCCTACTTTACCCCAAGAAAGTTACCTAATATAGCAACATTTCTGTGAACTTGCTCCTACTATATCCATCAGAAATTAACAGACCATAGTCATTCCTGGGCATCCCCAGAACGTTAAATAGCTTATCTGTTCTTCTTGGATTATTGTTCCCCCTTCCTTAATTGCTCTCTATTGCTAGTTCCCCTACATTCTACATTATAAACCATTTGTTTTACATTTTTCAAAGTTCACATTAGTGGTAGCATATAATATTTCTCTTTTTGTGCCTGGCTTATTTCGCTCAGCACTATGTCTTCAAGGTTCATCCATGTTGTCATATGTTTCACGAGATCGTTCCTTCTTACTGCCGCGTAGTATTCCATCGTGTGTATATACCACATTTTATTTATCCACTCATCTGTTGAAGGACATTTGGGTTGTTTCCATCTCTTGGCAATTGTGAATAATGCTGCTATGAACATTGGCGTGCAGATATCTGTTCGTGTCACTGCTTTCCGATCTTTCGGGTATATACCGAGAAGTGCAATCGCTGGATCGAATGGTAACTCTATATCTAGTTTTCTAAGGAACTGCCAGACTGACTTCCAGAGTGGCTGAACCATTATACAGTCCCACCAACAATGAATAAGAGTTCCAATTTCTCCACATCCCCTCCAGCATTTGTAGTTTCCTGTTTGTTTAATGGCAGCCATTCTAACCGGTGTTAGATGGTATCTCATTGTGGTCTTAATTTGCATCTCTCTAATAGCTAGTGAAGCTGAACATTTTTTCATGTGTTCCTTGGCCATTTGTATTTCCTCTTCAGAGAACTGTCTTTTCATATCTTTTGCCCATTTTATAATTGGGCCGTCTGTACTATTGTCATTGAGTTGTAGGATTTCTTTGTATATGCAAGATATCAGTCTTTTGTCAGATACATGGTTTCCAAAAATTTTTTCCCATTGAGTTGGCTGCCTCTTTACCTTTTTGAGAAATTCCTTTGAGGTGCAGAAACTTCTAAGCTTGAGGAGTTCCCATTTATCTATTTTCTCTTTTGTTGCTTGTGCTTTGGGTGTAAAGTCTAGGAAGTGGCCTCCTAATACAAGGTCTTGAAGATGTTTTCCTACATTATCTTCTAGGAGTTTTATGGTACTTTCTTTTATATTGAGATCTTTGGTCCATTTTGAGTTGATTTTTGTGTAGGGGGTGAGGTAGGGGTCCTCTTTCATTCTTTTGGATATGGATATCCAACTCTCCCAGCCCCATTTGTTGAAAAGACCATTATGGCTCAGTTCAGTGACTTTGGGGGCCTTATCAAAGATCAGTCGGCCATAGATCTGAGGGTCTATCTCTGAATTCTCAATTCGATTCCATTGATCTGTATGTCTATCTTTGTGCCAGTACCATGCTGTTTTGGCAACTGTGGCTTTATAATAAGCTTCAAAGTCAGGGAGTGTAAGTCCTCCCACTTCGTTTTTCTTTTTTAGAGTGTCTTTAGCAATTCGAGGCATCTTCCCTTTCCAAATAAATTTGATAACTAGCTTTTCCAAGTCTGCAAAGTAGGTTGTTGGAATTTTGATTGGGATTGCATTGAATCTGTAGATGAGTTTGGGTAGAATTGACATCTTAATGACATTTAGCCTTCCTATCCATGAACATGGAATATTTTTCCATCTTTTAAGGTCCCCTTCTATTTCTTTTAGTAGAGTTATGTAGTTTTCTTTGTATAGGTCTTTTACATCTTTGGTTAAGTTGATTCCTAGGTACTTGATTTTTTTAGTTGCTATTGAAAATGGTATCTTTTTCTTGAGTGTCTCTTCAGTTTGTTCATTTCTAGCATATAGAAACATTACTGACTTATGTGCATTAACCTTGTAACCCGCTACTTTGCTAAATTTGTTTACTAGCGCTAGTAGATGTATCGTCGATTTCTCAGGGTTTTCTAGATATAAGATCATATCATCTGCAAACAATGACAGTTTTACTTCTTCTTTTCCAATTTGGATGCGTTTTATTTCTTTGTCTTGCCAGATTGCCCTAGCTAGCACTTCCAGCACAATGTTGAGTAACAGTGGTGACAGCGGGCATCCTTGTCTTGTTCCTGATCTTAGAGGGAAGGCTTTCAGTCTCTCACCATTGAGTACTATGCTGGCTGTGGGTTTTTCATATATGCTCTTTATCATGTTGAGGAAGTTTCCTTCAATTCCTACCTTTTGAAGTGTTTTTATCAAAAACGGATGTTGGATTTTGTCAAATGCTTTTTCAGCATCTATTGAGATGATCAATTGATTTTTCCCTTTTGACTTGTTAATGTGTTGTAATACATTGATTGATTTTCTTATGTTGAACCATCCTTGCATGCCTGGAGTAAACCCCACTTGGTCATGGTGTATGATTTTTTTAATGTGTCTTTGGGTTCGATTTGCAAGTATTTTGTTGAGGATTTTTGCATCTATATTCATTAGGGAGATTGGCCGGTAGTTTTCCTTTTTTGTAGCATCTTTGCCTGGTTTTGGTATTAGATTGATGTTAGCTTCATAAAATGAGTTAGGTAGTGTTCCATTTTCTTCAATGTTTTGAAAGAGTTTGAGTAAGATTGGTGTCAGTTCTTTCTGGAAAGTCTGGTAGAATTCCCCTGTGAAGCCATCTGGCCCTGGGCATTTATTTGTGGGAAGATTTTTGATGACTGATTGGATCTCTTTGCTTGTGATGGGTTGGTTGAGGTCTTCTATTTCTTCTTTGGTCAGTCTAGGTTGTTCATGTTTCCAGGAAATTGTCCATTTCCTCTACATTATCCAGTTTGTTGCCATACAGTTGTTCATAGTATCCTCTTTATAATTTTTTTAATTTCTTAAGGATCTGCAGTTATGTCACCTTTTTCATTCATTATTTTGTTTATATGGGTCTTCTCTCTTTTTGATTTTGTCAGTCTAGCTAGGGGCTTGTCAATCTTGTTGATCTTCTCAAAGAACCAACTTTTGGTGATATTTATCCTCTCTATTGTTTTTTTTCTTCTCTATGTCATTTATTTCTGCTTTAATCCTTGTTATTTCTTTTCTTCTACTTGGTTTAGGATTGGTTTGCTGTTCATTTTCTAGCTTCTTCAGTTGATCCATTAGTTCTTTGATTTTGGCTCTTTCTTCCTTTTTAATATATGCGTTTAGTGCTATAAATTTCCCCCTTAGCACTGCTTTTGCTGCATCCCATAGGTTTTGGTATGTTGTGTTCTCATTTTCATTCGTCTCTATATATTTAGCAATTTCTCTTGCTATTTCTTCTTTAACCCACTGATTGTTTAGGAGTGTGTTGTTTAACCTCCAGGTATTTGTGAATTTTCTAAGTCTCTGATGGTTATTGACTTCTAATTGTATTCCATTGTGGTCAGAGAATGTGCTTTGAATAATTTCAATCTTTTTAAATTTATTGAGGCTTGTTTTATGTCCCAGCATATTATCTATTCTGGAGAAAGTTCCATGAGCACTAGAAAAGTATGTGTATCCTGGTGATTTGGGATGTAATGTCCTGTATATGTCTGTTAAATCTAATTCATTTATCAGATTGTTTAGGTTTTCAATTTCCTTATTGGTCTTCTGTCTGGTTGATCTATCTATAGGAGAGAGTGATGTGTTGAAGTCTCCCACAATTATTGTGGAAACATCTATTGCTTCCTTTAGTTTTGCCAGTGTTTCTCTCATGTATTTTGTGGCACCTTGATTGGGTGCATAGACATTTACGATTGTTATTTCTTCTTGCTGAATTGCCCCTTTTATTAGTATGTAGTGGCCTTCTTTGTCTCTCAAAACATCCCTGCATTTGAAGTCTATTTTATCTGAGATTAATATTGCTACACCTGCTTTCTTTTGGCTGTAGCTTGCATGAAATATTTTTTTCCATCCTTTCACTTTCAGTTTCTTTGTGTCCCTGTGTCTAAGATGAGTCTCTTGTATGCAACATATTGATGGTTCATTTTTTTTGATCCATTCTGCGAATCTATATCTTTTAATTGGGGAGTTTAATCCATTTACATTCAACGTTATAACCGTGAAGGCATTTCTTGAATCAGCCACCTTATCCTTTGGTTTATGTTTGTCATATTTTTCCCCTCTGTCTATTAATATCCTTTATTGTACCCATACCGAATCTCTTTAGTACTGAATCTTTCTCCAAGTCTCTCTGTCCTGTCTTTGTTTCTCTGTCTGTAGGGCTCCCTTGAGTATCTCCAGTAGGGCAGGTCTCTTGTTAGCAAATTCTCTCAGCATTTGTTTGTCTGTGAAAAATTTAAGCTCTCCCTCAAATTTGAAGGAGAGCTTTGCTGGATAAAGTATTCTTGGCTGGAAATTTTTCTCACTCAGAATTTTAAATATATGGTGCCACTGCCTTCTCGCCTCCATGGTGGCTGCTGAGTAGTCACTACTTAGTCTTATGCTGTTTCCTTTGTATGTGGTGAATTGCTTTTCTCTTGCTGCTTTCAGAACTTGCTCCTTCTCTTCTGTGTTTGACAGTGTGATCAGTATATGTCTCGGAGTGGATTTATTTGGATTTATTCTATTTGGGGTTCGCTGAGCATTTATGATTTGTGTATTTATGTTGTTTAGAAGATTTGGGAAGTTTTCCCCAACAATTTCTTTGAATACTCTTCCTAGACCTTTACCCTTTTCTTCCCCTTCTGGGACACCAATGAATCTTATATTCGGACGTTTCATATTATCTATCATATCCCTGAGGTCCATTTCGATTTTTTCAATTTTTTTCCCCATTCTTTCTTTTATGCTCTCATTTTCCATTCTGTCATCTTCGAGGTCACTGATTTGTTGTTCAACTTCCTCTAGTCTTGTACTATGAGTGTCCAGAATCTTTTTAATTTGGTCAACAGTTTCTTTAATTTCCATAAGATCATCCATTTTTTTATTTAGTCTTGCAATGTCTTCTTTATGCTCTTCTAGGGTCTTCTTGATTTCCTTTGTCTCCCGTACTATGGTCTCATTGTTCATCTTTAGTTCTTTGAGTAGCTGCTCTAGGTGCTGTGTCTCTTCTGGTCTTTTGATTTGGGTGCTTGGGCTTGGGTTATCCATATCGTCTGGTTTTTTCATATGCTTTATAATTTTCTGTTGTTTTTGGCCTCGTGGCATTTGCTGAACTTGATAGGGTTCTTTTAGGATTTGTAGACCAATTGAAGTCCTTATCTCTAATTTATCAGATCTACAGCTTCGTGGAGTACACTTTCTCTAACTAACCAGCCGGTGGCGTCCACAAGCCACCTGTTCTCCACAAGCCAGTTCTCCCCTGCTTAGCCTTTTTGGTGAGTGGGGGAGTGAGTGTTGTGGGGTCCAATTGGTGTACCAAGCTTGCGTGTGTAGTTGGTGTTGCCTGCCCTGTATATGGGGCGTGTTTCTGGGCAGTCAGGGAGGGGGGGTGGCTCTAACAATCAAATCTCCCTGGTGATCCTAGAGTTTTAAAGCTGCTGCAATAGTCTAATCCTTCAGTTCAGTCCTGCCACAGTTTGTCTCTGCCACTGACCCACAAGTCCTTGGTATTGGCATATGGCTCCTGAGACTTGCAAGTGGGCCCCTCTTCCAGGCCGTGCACCCCGGGTCCTCTGTTGAGGGATGACTGTGCTATGTCACAGGTGAGTGCCGTCCCCCCAGGGCTGTTCTGGGCTGCTGGGCTGTGTAGGGAGGCTCCCAGTCTGCTGAAATGATGGCTGAATGGAGCTTTGTTAATTCACACTGCGCTACCTTCCCAACTCTGGGACAATCAGCTGAGGTTGCAGGGAAGGCTAATGTCCACGCCCAGTTTTGTGGTGTGTGCCTGTAATTTGAAGCACTTCCGTCACACTGGGTTGTCTGGGGCAGCTCTGGGCTATGGGGCTGGCGATGGGCAGGAGTGTTTCCTGTCCACCAGGATGATGGCTGTGAGCAGACACCCCCCTTTTCTTGGGAAGTTGTGGTGTTTAGTGAATTTTCTCAGCCACTGGATTATTGCGTTTTGTCTCAGAGCTTTCCTAGTTCTGCTCTTGACTTGACCTGCCCAAATTGCAAGTCTTTGAAGCTTTCTGTATTGGGCTTCTTAGAGTAAGTGTTTTAGAAAAAGAAAAAAGGATTAAAAAAAAAAAAAAAAAAAAAAAAGGGCCCTCCTCAGAGATCTAATGGGTTATTGAAATGCTAAGAGACAAAGCAACCAGGGCCATTAAGGAAAGGTCCACAGGGCAGAGAGATCAGCTTTTCTTTGGGATTTGCATATGCGCCTCAGGGCCTGAGCTCGGGCCTGAGCTCTGCCCTTCCCCTTTCTATGTTCACCAGAACTCCAAAAATCCTCCGCTTTTATTTTGGAGTTTTTCGTGTTGTTTTTTTTCTATGCCTGTCTCCTCTCTGCTGGGCTGGCTGCTCTCAGATTCTCTGGTGTCCGGTCTCAGTCTATCTATGGTTGGAGTTTGGATCAGTAGAATGAGTTTCCGATAAGGGCTGCCACTGCAGTTCTCCCTTCTCCTTCCCGGAGCTGACAGCCCCTCCTCCCACGGGACTGAGCCTGGCAGGGAGGGGCGCGCGTCCCCTGGCCGCAAAAACTTACAGATTTCGCTGATCTCAGCAGTTCCACGTTTTCATGAGTGTTGTATGAAGTATGCCCAAAGTCAGATTGCTCTGTGGTGTCCAGTCCACGCAGTTCCTGGCTTTCTACCTACTTTCCTGGAGGAGTAACTAAAACATACAGCTCACCAGTCCGCCATCTTGCCCCACCTCTCCAAACCAAATTTATTAATATTTTAAAATATATTACTCTGATTTTATAATAGAAAGGAATCTGCTAGTTTTTTGAGATAAATTCTGCACTAAGTTGCAAGAAAACTCAACTTTAAAGGAAAACTGGAAGACATTCCTTTCTACCTCTCATATTTCTCCTTTGAAAATAAAGCACCCTTTGTTGTTTCCATCTTAAAAAATTACCTTTATTTTCTTCAATTTTTCAATTTAGTAGAATAAAAAGGATATAGACAATTTCTATAGAGAAAAAAACTTTAAAAAAATCAATCTTGACATATCAAAGTATTTGGTCAATGACAACCAATAATTTTGATCATTTTAAAACAAAAAAGCAGCATACAAGAAAAGAATATGATTTATTACAGGATCTTCTGCAATTCTGCTGGCAAAGTGTGATGTGTGAGGAGTTTTCAGATGTTCATTCTGGTACAATTATGTGCAAAATGTATTCATAATGATGATAAATTAGGTAATTCATGACACCATGTATCTAAGATAACACTTTCCATCAATAAAGTATTCTTCCTTTTTTTCACAACATTTTCTGCAAGTGGCACATGCTACACAATCAAAAGTCACATTTACTAGCAACCAGATGAAACTGTTCTGTAACATAAACACAGTGCTCCAGTACTTAATAATAAAGAAGAATCGCTATAGAAATGTTAGTATTCTTACTTCCATATATTTAATTCTAAAGTTCAATCTAATTCTAGAGTATTAATCCAGTGGTTTTTCGTTTGTTTTACCATTAATGCAACCTGGCTTTATTCTATATTCAACGAGATTCATCTTTTACAATACCAAATAATACAAGTTATGACATGGAAAGTGGATTCTTAACGTAATGAGAATAAAATTAAAATATGGCCAAATAGCCAATGAAATTACAAAACATGCTCTGGAGTCAATCTATTGTTTTAAGCACTTTTTGGGCATTTGGGTACTAATTTTCTAGTTTCAATTCTTACTAGTGGCTTCTAAATGCAAATTATTTTATCGCTTCTTTTAGAGATTTACTATCTTTTTGCCTTTATGGACATAAATCCGGCAAAATTCACAATTGATAACAGAAATAGTATTGCCTAAGACTTTACATTTCCCTACCTGTAAATGTTGACAATGAAAAAATAGGAACTTTGGTTTGATTCAAAGAGATCATGCAATTTTAGATACTATTGTGATTTCACATGCTCAAAAATAAAGCAGGATCCTTTTGAAATATGGCAGCCATAATTTTTATTTTTAATCCTTAGAAATTACAAGGGAAATAATTGTTCATAAATATTTTATTTCAAAATGCTAATTAGATTACTGGTTCATAATCTGTTTTATACCAAGTTCAACATACTATTTACCCTATAATTATAAATAGCCACAAGCTTGAACTTAGGTTACTTTAGTGTATTACTATACCTATTAAGTATCGGAAGGGTTTTATATATATACATACACACACACACACACACACACATATACACATATAAACAGAATCATGTATTTTTAAAAGCATGAGGTAAAAGTCTCAACAAAAACAAAGCATATATCACTCTTTTTTTTCTCTTCATATTTTTCTTTATATCGCTCTTATTTACAACTTTAAAAGAAAAGTCTAATAGACAAAAACAGTCTGAATATAGTTTCTGGAAGAGGAACTTGCCATTGGCTAAGTGTGCACAGAGACAGATATTCAGGGATTAACTAATATCTTTGATACAGTCCTACATAGAAAACAATCCATAAATTTGATCATCAACTTCACTGTATTTCAGAAGTCTATTTACTACCCCTTCCAAAGCCTTACATATATTTTAGAGCACACCATAGAAAAGGAGACAGAAGTTTCCCTAGGGAAAATAAACAGCATCGTTCCCCAAATTAAAAATATCAATAATATTTAAAAATAACAGTAAGCTGAAGATGAATACCAAAAAAGTGAATATCAAAAAATTTTAAATAAAATGTGGATTACTTCAGGACTTAAAAGTAATTTTGAAAAAGTAATATATAATTATGTATATGCCTTGAAGAATGAAAATAAAAAGCAAGATGCCCTTTTCTGATGACTTTAAGATGACAGCTACAAGTACTGTTATTCACCAATAACTCTTCTATTCTAAAGGGGATTTACCACTGAATTAAAAAACAAGTATCCCAACACTCAAAGTACAAAACATAAAGCCTAACATAAAACCTGTTCAAAATAAATTCTAATTTATAAAATAGGAGGCTTTATAAGGCAGTCAGAAAAGATGGTTACAAAATATTAAAAAATGTTTTTGTTAGTTCTTGCTGAACAGTACTTACTAGCAGTAAGTACTGGTGGGGATGATACTAAATAGGAATTTGGACTTCATAATCTATAAAAATATATACATTAGGTTTCAAATAAGGAGTAATCAAAGGTTTATTCCAACACCTACACATTTCTACTATTTTGAGGGAGAGGAGAGTAAAAGAGGAAATTAAGGAAGACCTACCCTGTATGTCTTTAATACCAATTATAGTGGGAAGGATAAGAGAAATAACTTATTCTCTGGGATTCAGAGATTTAAACAATTTGCCTGAGAATAATGGCAATACTGTTGCAGGCTGAAGCTTAAAGAGACTTACAGAGATGAGAAATGTCAAAAACAACAAATTTAAAAAGTGTTTAAAATATGTAATAAATGGAGAAAAATTGGTATTTAAAAAATATTGTCAGAAGGGGTGACAGTGTGATTGTGAAGACCTTGTGGATCACACCCCTTTATCTAGTGTATGGATGAGTAGAGGAATGGGGATAAAAACTAAAGGACAAATGGGGTGGGATGGGGGGGATGATTTGGGTGTTCTTTTTTCACTTTTATTTTTTATTCTTGTTCTGGGTCTTTCTGATGTAAGGAAAATGTTCAGAGATAGATTGTGGTGATGAACGCATAACTATGTTGTCATGCTGTGGACGGTGGATTGTATATCATGGATGACTGTATGGTGTGTGAATGTATTTCAATAAAACTGAATTTAATAAAAAAAATATATATATTGTCAGAAAAAACTGAATATCAATGTGGAGAACATTTTCACAGCTTCCACTATGATTAATTCTAAATATATGAAGAGTTAAGCATTCAAATAATTCTGGAGAAAACAGAATAGTATATTTATGTCACCCACTGAGAAGACAGAAATTTATGAACTGAAGAAAAAGCAGACACAACAAAGCAACAGATAAAATATGTAAAAAAACTTTTATGCAATCAATGAAAAACAACAAACCTAAGATTAAAAGGGTATAAAAAATGGAGGCAATATCTGCAACAATTAACACAGATAAAACTTAACGCCTATGATATAAACCAAACCAATTTAACATTCACTGATGATCTACTCTGTGCCAAGCAATGACTAACATATACAACTGTCAAGGGATACAAACAGGTGGCTTAAGTAACCAAGAAGATCAAATCAGCACTTCGAGAAAAAGGTTCTGTCTCACAACTTATTGAAGAAATATAAACGTTAATATTTCATACCTATTAAATTATCAAAATAAATCTAAACAACAAAACCTAGAAGTTATATGGGCCATTGGAGATAAGACACATTTGGGCACAACTGTAAAATCATGTCTCTTCAGACTGTTCTCCAGATACATATAAAAAAAAGTCACAAAACTGGCCATGGCTTAAACGAAGTAACTTTTCTTGGGTAAGATATATTACAAGAATTGAACAAAGGTTAAAAAAAAGGGTACTGTATTTAAAAAATATATAGTGCAAATTTGTTATTTACAGAAATGAAAAATTAGAAACAATCAACATGTGGAGAATGATTTAAGCTATAATACTATAATTGAACATTCCATATTAAAATGAAAATGATAACATATTTCAATACTGGCTTATTTGAAATGTGAAAAATGTTTCTTACATTAATTATAGCTTATTAGAAAAACATAAATATATTTTAAGTATCAAAAGCAGATACAAGGGATAATATTAGATATTTTAACATTTTTATAGCAAAATATTTAAGTATATTATTTTAGAAATGTTTTAAAAAAATGTTTGAGACATTAAGCTAACATTGGACATAAATTCTGTATACTTTCCCCACACTTTTTCTTCAGGAAAAAATGTCAAGTTTTTACCCCTCAAATCTTAAGACATTCATGCCCTAAGAAAAAAGGTTCATTTGATTTTCTTGCTCTGTAACCTCTTTCATAAGAAGTCAAGTAAATTAGAATATGGAAACCACACAAATTCAGGGTTGATTCATTTTATGCTTCTGAGCAACAGTTCTGAACTTCGAAAAGATAAAGAATGTGATGTTAACAAGAACTATGCATTTTGTTTTATTCTTCTGGACAAAAACTAGTCTCTATACTCATGCAAGAAAATATATAACATAAGACATTGCAAAGGATATCAACTATTACAGATTGTTAGAGCTAATCCTTATTTTAGGGTTGAGAAAACTATGACTAGAGAAGTGAACGCACTGCTACATGAAGCCTTTAAGTAGCAAAACTGGTGATGGGACCCAAAACTCCGGACTCCCTTGTCTGATGTTCCCCCTACCCCTTCATGCAGAATTGAAGATACCACGCTCCCTTTTAAAATTACATATCTTATATTACCCTAAGCTACTTATTTTTTTTCCTTCTTTAAATCTCTAACTAGTCTATGGTATGTTACTTTGGCCTCATGGTATAATAACATACTCTTGACAGTAAAAAAATATTTTATATTTATAAACGCAAAACTTCTTCAATGTGTTGATTGCCACTTTCAGAATCTCCTCAAAAATCCTAAAATTAAATTCTTTTTAATACTACTTATTAACTCCCTGTACAACAATATGCAAAACAATATCATTTCTCTTTTATAACTGCAAGTCCTTAATTTATAATGCACAAATTTCGATTTACTGTTATCAAAACAGGCAATTTTATTTACACTAAATTAAAAAAATCTTTTACCATTTCTAGACAGAGATAAGCATCGTGATTTTGGAAAAATAAAATCTCCCCCAACCTACTAAAACCTCAAAGTTATTAGTGAAAAAATTCCTTGCTTTGTTATTAGTTAATAATTAAGAGTTTTTCAAAACTACTCCTCTGATGATATCTATGATCTTCAAATCTGGCACGTAACAATTTTGTTAAAACTATTAATTTTTCCTTGGTATACTGACGCTAAGTTCCACAATGGCAGCGATATCCTTATTCTTTTAGTGTGTTATAGCACATAACAGGCATTCAATAAATATTTGTTCAAGCAAGTACAATTTTCAGAATCTTGATTCCTTTTAATATCTGCTTACTTAAAACCAATTCATTAAGAACCTGCAATAAATTTAGAGGCACAAAAGATTCAAATCTTTGCTCTTCCCATTTCTCACCAAGGTTGTCTAAGTCACAACTTTAATTCTTTATAAGTTTTGTTAACTGTGCCAAGGAATTTCATCCTGAAGTCTGTGTTAACTGAAAAGTTCCCTTCAAAGATAAGCAAGGAATGAAACACTTTAAATCTTAATATCACATCCATAACAAGTGAACACATGTGCTACTTACTTCAAGACAAGGAACCCTTAGTTTTCTCCCCCTTAGTAGACCAGTAAGGGGCGGGGGGAGGCAGGAGGAGTAAGGGGGGGTAAAAAAAGAATTCCCTGTGCCAAACACACAGCTATCATAAAACATTTCTGACCAAAAGAGATACCACATGTCTAATAGAGATCATCCAGATTGCCTTTTCTTTCTAATAACAGTTAATTTTCAATTCATGGTAGTATAAAACTAAAAGCATCCTAGTTAGACTTGATTAAAACACATACAAAAAAGCACTGAAGAAGTGACATACTTGCATAAGCACTGAAGTGATAAGCACTTTTCGCAAATGCTTCTGGCCAAGCATTATGAGTAAATTTAACACATTTTATCATCTGTACTTGTTTCTTCCAGTCCATCCTTTGACACAAAAATAAACTGACAAAAATAAAATCCACGTATCTTTAGTACTTAACCAAAGCCAATTCAACACCATCTATAAATCCAGCAGCCGTGATCCATCTTGAATAATCTTGATTAATACCACGAAAACTATCTTTACCCAGTCTCTAGTAAACTAATTACTTAAAGTTCTTTCTTATAAGAATCTCTCCATTCCATTTAAATATGAATTTAGGCTGCCTGACTTTTATTCAACAGCTGACAAATTTTGGAGTGAGTCTTCAAATCAAATGTGCCACCATACAGGAAATCACTTTAATGAAAATAAAGTGAATATTTCACCATGAATGAACAACCTGGTATTTGAAGCTATATCCTCCCGTTATCAGGATACTAAATTCAATGATTTACAAGAGCAAGGATTTTAAAAACTTGAAGCATAAATAGTTATTAAAAAAACAAATGTTTAATGCTCACAACAATATAACACATTATCACCTTCATTTTATATCTGAAAAATAATGAAGTTTAAAGACTAAATAATCCACCAAAGTTCAAAGTTAAAAAACGGACAGTACCTGAAATTGAACCTAGGTCTGCCTACCTTAATGACTATGCTATACTTTATTTTTTAAAAATGGGTGGGACAATGGAATACAATTAGAAGTCAATAACCATCAGAGACTTAGAAAATTCACAAACACCTAAAAGTTAAGCAATACACTCCTAAAATAAATGGTTTATAATGTAGAATGTAGGGGAACTAGCGATAGAGAGCAATTAATGAAGGGGAACAATAACCCAATAAGAACAGATAAGCTATCGTGGGTAAATTTAATGTTCTGGGAATGCCCAGGAATGACTATGGTTTGTTAATTTCTGATGGGTATGGTAGGAACAAGTTCACAGAACTGTTGCTATATTAGGTTATTTTCTTGGGGTAAAGTAGGAACATGTTGGAAGTAAAGTAGTTATTTTAGGTTAGTTGTCTTCTTCTTACTCCCTTGTTATGGCTTGTTTGAAGTGTTTTTTTTATTGCATATCTTTAAAAAAAATTTTTTTTTGATCTAGTTAATTTAAAAAAAAAGTTAAGAGTTAATGACAATGCAAAATATGATACTGGAGTGGATCTAAGAATGGAGGAGAAAAGCTCAAAGGGAGCATAAGGAAAAATTGGAACACAGAATTTAAGCTTTATATCCGTATTAATTTTCTTGAATTAACTGCAGTTAAGTTAATGACATAAGTGAATATCCTTGGTCTTAGGAAATGCACATGGAAGTGTTATAAGTTCAAGGAGTATGATATATATAGCCTGCTCTCAAATGTTCAGAAGATGATAAACGGGTAGATAGATAATTGACAGAAAGATAACAGACATCGTTGAAAGAAAGGGGGGGAGGGAGGAGGGGAGGGGGAAGGGGATGGGGAGAGGGAGGGGGAAGAGGAGGGGGAGGGGGAGGGAAGGGAAGGAGGAAGGAAGGAAGAAAGGAAAGAGAAAGAAAGGTACTGCAAAGGTAGCAAAATGTAAAATTGGTAGATATAGATATCTGGGGTGGCGAGGTGTTGGAGTTCTCTGTATGGGGCTTGTACTGTATTTGCAACTGTCCTATATGTTTGAAATTATTTCAAAATAAAAATTAAAAAAAAAATGGGTGGGAGACTGGCAATGCAGGATATGACTCCTGGGGATGAACCTGGACCTGGCATCATGGGATTGAGAACATCTTCTTGACCAAAAGGGGGAAGCGAAATCAAACAAAAAAAGGTTTCAGTGGCTGAGAGATTTCAAATGGAGTCAAACGGAGAGGTCACTCTGGTGGGCATTTTTAGGCACTATATAGACATCCCTTTTTAGGTTTTAGTGTTTTGGAACAACTAGAAGTAAATACCTGAAACTATCAAACTCCAACCCAGTAGCCTTGACTCTTGAAAACCATTGTGTAACAATATAGCTTCTAAGGGGTGACAGAGTGATTGTGAAAACCCTGTGGATCACACTCCTTTTATCCAGTGCATGGATGGATGAGTAGAAAAACGGGGACAAAAACTAAATGAAAAAACAGGGTGGGATGAGGGGAATGATTTGGGTGTTCTTTTTTACTTTTATTTTTTATTCCTATTTTTATTCTTTCTGGTGTAAGGAAAATGTTCAAAAAGAGATTGGGGTAATGCACAACTATATGATGGTACCGTGAACAGTTAATTATACACCATAGATGATTGTATGGCATGTGAAGATATCTCAATAAAACTGAATTAAAAAAAAAAAACAAATAAAAAAAGATATTTCATATACTCTTCCATAATTTGGTAAAAAGATTATTTTTTCTCAACCTATGGATATGTAATTAGTATTTTTATTACCTTTCAAAACTATGTATGTTTTAATCTGAAGTGTCAATTTATTCATTTGATGTAACTAGTAGAACCTTAAAATATGATGGGATTAAAGGCCCAGATATCTTTACCTTAACTAGTTAACTTGTACATTTTTATGTTCTATGTATAATAAATCTTTCAAAAAAAATGGGTGGGAGAAGAAATGAGAAAATAGTTCAATGTCTGCAAAAAGCCATTAATTTCTTCTAACAATCTTTACAAGAGGATCTGCTGTATCTCTGAAAAGAATAAAGAACCTTCAATATGAAGGTTATACTTAAATGTGTTAACTAAGGAGTTGACTCCTTTCACTGACTCTGTCTTATATTGAAAATGTCTACAAAAACCCAATATTGAGATTCTGAAACAATATGTGAATTAATTTTAAGAACACTGACACATGTATTAGTTTACTTAATCCTCACAATAATCCAGTGAGGAATACAATTTCCACTAAGTAGAAGTCTAGATAAAGACGCAAAAAAAGTAAAGTTACTAGCCCAAAGTCACATGATAAGGTAAGAACAGTTCTGGTATTCAAACCCAGGTGTTTAGGCTCTAAAACCAGGTTCTAAAGTGTGACTCTCAAATATCATTTAATGGGCATCTCCCTTTGCAATGGTCAGTCATCTGTTAATATGTTATCTTTAGTTCAAATATAAAAGGAATCAATCAATGAAAAGCTGTTAATTTGAAATAACTAATTAGTAATAAGTTTGGGGCTTTAAGTAACAAAACTGTCTTGGAAGAGAAATATTTCTTAGATGCTTCCATATCCTGCTTTGGCCTGACAGTCCCTTTGTTGGCACTCTTTCCCTGCTGAGACATTAGTTGTACGATTAATTTCCCACTTAAGGACAACACAAAGCCCAACACTTTAGGAGAACTCTTAGTGAAATTGTGAGGATTTCCTAGTTGACTCCATTGTATAATCAGTGATCACAGCATAATTCTGGAAGATTCTCACTATAATCTATTTGCCTTTGAAATCATTTCTGTTCTCTCAGTGTAGGACATAGAGCCTCCTCTTTCCTTCCTTAGTTTCACAGAATTTGGAATGGAATTGGAAAGGACTTTGGAGGATTACACATACATTTTACATATAATAAAATTAACTACAAAGGTTAAATGATTTGCTCATGGATACACAGCTTGAGAGTTGCAGAGCTGGGAAGAGGGAGGTCTTCCAACCAACAGTTAGATATTCTCATCACTGTACTATACTGCACAGTATAAGATTTTTCTTAACCCCTTCTCCTTAGTCTCACAAATTAAGAAAATCCCAGTTAGAAAATCTATGCTAATTACATATCTTACGTACCAGGAGAACAATAATGTGGGAGGCTGATAATAGCACCAAAGATATGTCCACATTCTAATCCCTGGATTAGAATGTTACCTTATTTGGAAAAAAGGTCCCTGTAGATGCAATTAAATTAAGGATTTTGAGATGAGGAGATTATCCTGGATTATCCAGATGGGCCCTAAATACCATCACAATTAAGAGAAAGGCAGAGGGAGATTTAATGCACATACAGAGAAGGCAATGTGAAAATGGAGGCAGAGATTATAGTAAATCGGACAAGGAATGCCAACCAGAAAAGGCAAGAAGCAAGAAACAGATTCTCCTGTAGAGCCTCCAGAGAGAATGCTGCCAACACCTTGATTTCAGAATTAAGACCTCTAGAACTGTGAGGGAATACATCTCTGTTGTGTTAAACCACCAAGTTGGTGGTAATTTGCCATGGCAGCCACAGGATATTAATAAAAAGCATGGAAGTTTATTTAGTTTGTTTTTGCTATTACTTGGGTTTGTTGACCACCTCCTGGCTGCTGAATGAAATACACAAACTGAGAACAAAGGAGTGAAATGCAAACTACGTAAATAAGATAATGGAACATGACTGTAGGTAAAGCTGAAAAAGTACTTCCAAATATCAAAAAGAATAGGGTGTCCATAAAACACTCAAAAACTTTTCAAGTAACTGGAAAGCTTGCCTCTTGAATAGAACAGTCACATACGCCAAAGTTGGCATTCTCCTGCTTTCACTCTGGGCCAAACCTTAAATTTATACAGTGGAAGAATTTCCCAGAAACAACAGCATTGGCAGTCCCAAGAGCTTCATGGATCTTGAGAAGCCTTACTGATCTTTCCAATGACTTGAGAACAAATTCAAGTAAGTAGCATCTGTAAGACAGCATTTAAAATCAACATGAAATCACTGTATCTCTACTTTTTGATGTGTTTTGCTTAGAAAAACTCATTTACTGAGAGAGGTAAACCTGAAAGATTAAAGTTCATATTTTTCAACTTTGATTGAAGTTCGTATTCTGTATTTCTCTCATTCTGTGATCTCTACAGAGTAGCATGCTTCTCCACAAATTTATTTACTATACATTTATTTTAAAATTTTTAACATGTGCTAAGCACTATATCAAGAACAATGATAAATACATCATAGGATGGTACTGGATAATCAGAAATTTTTGTCCTTAAAAAATAACTGAGCAAACGACTTTTTTTTTTTTTTTTTTTTTTTTTTTTGGCATGTGTGGTGGTTTGAAGCTGTATACACCCCAGAAAAAACATGTTCTTAAATCTAATCCATTCCTGTAAGTGTAAACCCATTGTAAGTAGGAACTTCTGATGAGGCTACTTCAGTTAAGATGTGACCCACCTTCAATGAGAATGTCTTAATCTTCTTACAGGAGTTCTTTATAAATGGAATAAATACAGAGAGTGAGAGAGAAAGCCATGGAAGCAAGAAACTGAAGTCAATGAAACCAGGAAGAGAAGGGAAAGACCAGCAGACATTGCCATGTGTCTTGTCATGTAACAGATGAACCAGGATTGCTGGCAGCTGGTCTTCAGGAAGAAAGCATCGCCTTGATGCTGCCTTGATTTGGACATTTTCTCAGCCTCTAACTATAAGCTAATAAATTCCCATTGTTTAAGCCAACCCATTTCACGAGATCTGCTTTAAGCACTATGAAATTAAAATGGCACATGTTTCCATAGGGCTGTCTTTCTTTTTTGTATGTCTTGAATAGAGCCTGAAAATTCTTTCTAAACATGAAACATCCAGAGAATATCCCGAGCCAGAAGAAAACACTGAAATAGAATACAGGGTGGATATGCCAGGGAGTAAAGATGTATGCTGAAAGAAATAATTACTTAGCATATTTTGGCTGCCATCTGTTGAAAATTCTTTTAACTAAACACTGAAACATACACATCAAATAGAATGAAAATATAAAGGCTTAATTAATTTACCAATAAAATCTGTTAGTGCTAAATTTGAGCAAAAAAGTAAATGAGAAAGGTAAAATTTAGGAACGAACTTACTCATTTTCTTGATAAAGACTCTTAATCCAAACAATTTTCCCCAGAGACTCTCTACAGTATATTTCTGGTTGGCCTAAAATGAAGGGATCTAAACTACAGAGGCCAGCAGTCCCAAACTTTGGTATTTCCTCCGAAAGCAATTCAGAAAGGACCATACACAAATTAAACTCATTCACCAAACGAAAACTGCATGACATATAAAGCATTTTGGGAAAGATGGGAACTGAAAAAATATTCTTACAGTAAGTAGACTCAAGACGAGAAGTAGAATCTTACCAATTGATGACCATATTTCTTCCTTCTGGGGCCAAATTTGGGGCATTATTCCTAATCATCCAGATTGTCAACTTTATTTGCATTAGGTCTTATACATATTATGTGTATAGTTATTTCATCCTCTTCTTTAGTATATAATCTTACATACAATCTCTCAAACTTCATCCAAATCAGTATATTCTCAAAAAACTTCCTGTTGATTGAAATCAGGAATTAGAACATTCTAATTCAAGAGAGCTGATGAAGCACACACATTTATTATCTTCTCTCTCCTGAGATCCACTCCATGAAAATAATAGTAAAGAAATAAAATAGCTACAATACAAATGATGAAGGAAACAAAACTACTGTTTGCAGAATACAAAAGATTCAACAAACTTTTAGATGACAGAGAGTGGATGGAGGACTGATATCTAAGACATTCATTTACTCTTTATTTCAAGAAATATTTAAGCACCCTTATGGACCAGAAACTATTCTAGGCACTAGAGATAGAGCACTATACAAAAACAAGTCCCTGGTCTCAATGAGTTTATATTCAAATTAGAAGAGACAGACAACAAGTAAATATCTACTATTCACGCAATGATAAGAAAAATAAAATAGGACAAGGAAATGGAGAAAGAGGTGGAAGGGGGAAAGAAAGATTATTTTAGGTGGAGCAAACAAGGAACTTTTCTGATATGGTAACACTAAAGCAGAGACCTGAAAGAAGGTGAGGAAATAAACCACATTTTCTTGAATTCAATTTTTATTTTCAGATAGGAATCTCTGGGTGGCAAAATTTCCAGGTCTTACATAAATAAAAAAATGTCTTTATCTTCTTTTCATACTTCAGAGTAAACTTAGCTAGGCTTAAAAATTATTTTTCTTCAGAATGTTGAGAATACTTCCTCTAATACTCAGTGCTACCATTATAAAGCTGGATGCCAATCTGATTGTCATTCCTTTATATGTAATCTGTTTAATCGTTCTGGACGCTTTTAAGATTTAACCTTTATCCCTGGAGTTCTACAATTTCACCAGTATTAAATCTGCTTGGCACTCACTAAGCTCATCAAATCTTAAAACATTTTTCTTAAGCTCTGAAAATCAAACAACAGAAAACTTTCATTTTCTTCTTTGCTCTTTGTGTTCTTGCCTCCTAGAACCTTAATAAACAGATGTGAAAGTTTCTTCCAAGTTTCTTAGCTTTTCTCTCATACTCTATACTTCTGTCCTTTTGAATTGTCATATCACAACATTTGTGTCTCCACGGTTTCTGATGAGAAATAAGCTGTTAATCTTATCGATAATCCCTTGTATGTGATAAATTGATTATCTCTTGCTGCTTTCAAGATTCTCTTTGCCTTTACCTTTCAACAGTTTGACTATAGTCTAGGTGTAAATCTCTTTCATTTCTTCCACCTGGAGATCATTGAGCTTGGATGTGTAGATTAATGTTTTTTATTACATTTGGGAATTTTTTGGCTATTATTTCCTCAAATATTCTTTTTAACCCTTTCCCCTCCGTCTGGGACCCATTATGCTTATGTTGGTGTATCTAATAGTGTGCCACTGGTTTCTGAGGTGCTGTACTTTTTCTTCTCTCTTTTTTCTTTCTGTTCCTCAGACTCAATAATTTCAATTTATCTATCACGAAATTTACTTCTACCTGTTTAAATCTGCTGTTAAGCCCACAGAGCAAATTTTTCATTTCGGTTACTGTATTTTTCAACTCCAGAATTTCTATTTCATTCATTTGTATAATTTTTATCTCTTAACTGATATTCCTTACTTGGTAAGAAATTTTTGTCATACTTTCCTTTAGTTCTTTAGACATGGTATGCCAGTTTGAATGCCCCCAAAACGCCATTATCTCTGATGCAATCTTGTGTGTGGGCAGACGTATTAGTGTTGACTAGACTGTAATTCTTTGATTGAGTGTTTCCATGGATACGTGACCTACCCAACTGTAGGTGATAACTCTGATTAGATTATTTCCATGGAGGTGTGGCCCTGCCCATTCAGCATGGGCCTTGATTAGTTCACTGGAGCCCTATAAAAGCTCAGACAGAAGGAGTGAGCTTGCTACAGCCAAGAGGGACACTTGGAAGAATGCACAGGAGCTGATAGAGGAGCTGCAGCTTAGAGCCACATTTTGGAGAATGCTATTTTGAAATGTAACCTGGGAGAAAGCAGGTGCCAGCCACGAGCCTTCTAAGCTAACAAAGGTTTTCCAGATACCAAAGGCCATCCTTCAGTGAAGGTACCCCCTTACCTTGGACACTTCATGGCCTTAAAACTGTAACTTTGTAACCAAATAAACCCCCTTTATAAAAGCCGATCCATTTTTGGTGTTTTGTGAAAAGGCAGCATTAGCAAACCAGAACACCACCCTTCTTTTCTTTTGTAATCTTTTTTTTTGACTTAAAAACTATTTTGTCTGGCAATAATAGAGCCACTTTGGCTGTCTTTTGATTACTATTTGCCTGAAATATTCTTTTCTACTCTTTACTTGTAAACTATTTTTTTCTTTGTATCTAAAGTGAGTCTCTGGTAGACAGCATATAGGTGGATCATGGTTTTTCATCTAATCTGCAAATTTCTACCTTGTAATAGGACAGTTCAATCCACTTACATTTAAGGTAGTAACTGATAATGAAGGATTTCCATCTGCCACTTATTTGTTTCTGTGTATCTCGTATGATTTTTGTTCATTCATTGCTGCCTTTTTTCCTAATATGCCATTCTGATTCACTCTTTTCTCTATATATTTATTTTCTTAGTAGTTACCTTTGTGATTATCATTAAAAATTTAAACTAATAACTTAGCTTGAACAATAACAACTTAAGTTTCAGTAGTATACAAACACTCTATTCCTATACATCTTCATCCCTCCGTCCTTTATAATAGTATTGTCTCAGATTACGTCTTTATGCACTGTATGTTCATTAACACAAATTTTAATTATTGCTTTATACATTTCCCTTTTAAGTCATATGGGAGGGGAGCAGTGACAACCCAAAACTATAATAATACAGGATTTTATATGTACCTATTTAGTTAACTTTACCAATGTTCTTTATTTCTTCTTATAGTTTGTTACTATCTAGTGTCCTTTTATATCAGCCTGAAAGACTCCCTTCAGCATTTCTTATAGGGCAGGTCTTCTAGTAATGAACTCTTTCAGCTTTTATTTATCTGAAAATGTCTCAATTTCTCCTTCATTCTTGAAGGATAATTTGATACAGAATGCTTGGTTAACAGTTTTTTTCTTCAAGGACTTTAAATAGGTTATCCAACTCTCTTTTGACCCCCATGGTTTCTGATGAGGAATCTGCTGTTAATCTTATTGAGCATATCTTATATGTGGCGAGTCACTTCTCTCTTGATGTTTTCAAAATCCTCTCATCTTTGGATTTTGACAATTTCATGATAACGTGTCTTGGTGTAGATCTCTTTGAGTTTATCCTGCTTCGAGTTTGTGTGCTTCTTGAATGTGCCTTTTATCATATTTGGAAAGTTTGGGGTCATTATTTCTTCAAATATTTTTTTCCTGCCCCTTTCTCTTTCTCTTGTCTTTCTGGGCTCCTTTGTTGTATACGTTGGTATGCTTGATGGTGGACCACAGGACCCTCAGGGAGGCTCTGTTCATTTCTCTTCATTCTTTTTTCTTTCTGCTCCTCACAATGGATAATTTCAATTGCCTTGTCTTTAAGCTCACTTAAATATGCTGTTCAAATATGCTGTTGAATCCCTCTAGTCAGTTTTTCATTTCAATTATTGTACTCTTCAGTTCCAGAATTTGTTTGATGCCTCTTCATAATTTCTATCTCTTTATTTTGTTCAGACAATGTTTTCCTCATTTCCTTTAGTTCTTTTTCCATGGTTTCCTTTAACTCATTGAACATATTTAAGGCAGTTAACTATTAGTCTTTGACTAATAGTTCCAATGTATGAGCTTCTCAGGGATGGTTTCTGTCAAATTCTTTTTTCTTGAGAACGGGCCATACTTTGTGGTTTCTTTGTGTTTTGTGATTTTTTGTTGAGAACTGACAATTGTGGGTATTGTATTGCTGTAACCCTGGAAATCTAATCCTCCCACTCCTCTGTGATTGCTGGGTTTCTTCTTGTTGATGGCTAGAGCCATCAACTTGTGACTTTTCCAAACTATTTTTGCTCCCAAAAAGGAAAGTGAAAAAAGGATACTGTCTCTTTAAGACCTCTCTGCCACTTCTGACTATGAGGATGGAAACAATGGCCACCCTCCAAGTGGTCCTCTAACAATCAAAAGCAGGGACCAAAAGCAGCAATCAGACCACACACCCCCAGTGTTTGGAGGCCTAGGTCCTTACTACCCACCCTAGAACCAGAAGCCACATCAGGAACATAGGCTGGCAGTATCCACATGTACCTGACATGCAATTGGTAGATGGGGGATGGTAGCCACTAGAAGGAACATGAAATTCACCTGTATTTACCAAAATTTACCAGCCTCTCCATCCAGGTCTTCCCTGGGTGCTGCAAGTGTTCCATTAGACACTAGAGTTCCCAAATAGTTGATTCAGACCATTCCTGCCAGTTCAAGAGTTTGTTTTACTTCCTGGAGCTTCCTAATCTGCCATGTTCACACAATCCTTTCAGCTCAATAGTTATGTTTATCAATTTGCTATTCTGCTATTCAGCCCATCTTATGTCTTTTTAAATTTCAGTATTTACACTTTCTTATTTAATTTTTTTTTATTATAGAAGTTGTAGGTTTAAGAAAAATCATGCAGAAAATACAGAGTTCCACTGCCCCCTCACCAATTAACACATTGCATTAGTGTGGCACCTTTGTCATAATTGATAAAAGAATATAATTGTATATATTGTACATATATACAATTGTGTTGTACAGTACTATGGTTTTTTTAAATTATTATTCTAAAGTAATATTTATACAATCTAAAATTTCCCCTTTTAATTACATTGAAATATCAATATTTATATTTCTTAATTCCTTTTTTATTTCCCTGAAATTACTAATGATGTTTAACTTTGAAGTTCTCTTCAGATTAACATTATTCTCTTTCTTTCAGTGTCTGCTGCATTTTCTAACTCTCTTTCATAGTATTGATTTTCCTCAATGACTGATAAATCTTCGTGTGGTAGTTTGAAGCTGTTATGTACCCCAGAAAATATCATGTTCTTTTAATCTGTTCCTATGGGTGTAGACCTATTATAGGTGGGACCTTTTGATCAGGTTATTTCAATTGAGATGTGACCCACTTCATTCAAGGTGGGTCTTAATCCTCTTACTGGAGTCCTTTCAAAGAGGAAAACACAGAAAACCCAGAGAAGCTCACAGAAAAAGCCACAAGGAACTTTTAGAGAAAAGCACTAGAGAAGCTAAGAAAGGACCCACAGAAAACAGGAAACCACTGAAGCCAGAAGCTGAAAGCAATGAAACCCAGCCATGTGCCTTCCAATGTGACAGAGGTGCCCCAAAGCTGACAGCCTGTCTTCAGAGTCCAGGTATCGTCCTGTTGATGCCCTGAGTTGGAAATAAATCCCCATTGTAAAATGCAACCTATTTCTGGTATACTGCATTCTGGCAGCTTTAGCAAACCAAACCACTTGGTTATCAGTTGGTATCTGTAGTTGGTATTATCACCCAAGCAGTTTTCCTCAAAGTGCATGAGAATCTTTGTTCATCTGTTGCTGTATGCGGGTTCTAGTATATCAGTTCTCCTCTAGTGACTGGAAGAGGGGTGAAATATGCAGTTAGGCAGTTTCTGCAAATAAACTGCCTTCTGGATATGAATCCGTCTCTTCGGAACATCACATAAATTATCTGGGATATACCTGGTCTCCTACGACAGGACTCTCATTTTTGAAAGTAGCTATCATAGCTTTAACCTGGGGGAGACACTGGAGTTAGCTGGTCTCTTCACTTTTTTCTTTTTCTACTTTTGTTGTAGAGGTCTATGGTTGCTTCAAGCTGTGCCTGCTTGTTTCTCTAGCCTCAAAATTCATTCATTCATTTAAAAAATGCTTATTGAATGTCTACCATGTGCCAGGCACTAGTACAGATACTAGGGATTCAGTGATGAACAAAACAATGTCCCAAGCCTCAAGGAACAATTCTAATGATGAAATAAACAAATAAGCTGATATAATTTCACAAAGTGGAAAATACTATGCTACTATAAAACAAAGTAAAAAAAATAGGAAATGGTATCAGGGAAGCTATTTCAGATAGGTTTGATATTTCTCTGAGGTAAGTAATATTTCAGCAGAGTTGACCAATAAAAAAGGAGGGAACTAAAAGAAGATCTGAACAAGAGATTTCCATGAGGCAACAAGGGTAAACAAAAAAACCCACCCCAAAACTGACAAGATAACATCTTGGCACATTCAACGATCAAACACATTTTCAAAAAATATAAGAATGGGCAGTGTTTTGGGAGCAGAGTTAGCAAGTGAAAATGAGGCTTGAGAAGTAAGGACCAGATCACACACAGCCTCAAAACATATGATAAAGAGGTTGGGAAGGCATTCTCTTCAAGCAAGATAATTACATGACTTGATTTAAATACACTAAATAATATGTGGAGAATAGACTGTTAGGAAATACATGTCCTTCTCAGGCAGATTGTTCAATGTGTTTGGAAAACATTTTTTTGGGCTTTATCCAGGAGACAAACATCAGCTAGGAAGCTGATGACTACTCCAATTACCCTTCCATTCCTTATCTTTGTTCACTCTGAATGTGGTACATTCTGGAACTTCTACATATATTTTGAGCTTTGATTTCTTCTGCTAGTTTCTCCATTAATCCAATCTCATTATTTCCTGTCTTTCAGAAATTCATCAAAATCTTATCAGGTAATGGGAATCTTTCTTGATTTACTACATTTTTAAAAAAAACATCTAACATATCTACTTAAGAGTCCTTTGTGCTCAGAGTCCTGCTTAAGGAGACACAAAAATCCAGCAGGTCTACACTCAACTGACCTCTCTTAAGAGAGCCTTTCAGGCAACAGCTCAAATTCACACTTCTGTGGGCCAAAAAAAACCCCCCAAAAAACTAACCAATTATGTCTTTCCTGACCTTGCAGACAGACAAAAGCCATCCCTGTACTGGTCAACTTCCTCCATGAATAAACAGCCAAGTGCCTGTGGCAAAGTTGGTGAATTCTGGCTACTTTCTTTGAGAGGCATGACTGATAAACGTATCATGGTGTTATAAGCCGTAGGAATTTTTATAGTAACTTACACTTAGCAAAATGCTATCAGAACTTCCTAAGAAAGTATTTTTTAAAATATATTTAGGCTGTACCAAATTTATGAGTATGAAAAATCTTTTATCTCAAAGAAGAATTGTTTCTACAATTTCTAATATTGTTTCTCAGAAAATCATCCTTTGAAAATTTCTATAAAGCATTCTTTAATTTAAAAAAATCAACGCAAACTTTTCCCCACAAGCTTCCAATAAAATAGGAAGGTATAATTGGTTACAGTTTTTTTTTTGTTTTGTTTTGTTTGGCCCACAGGAAAATTTTCAAAAGCACAGTCAAAACTATTTAGAAGAAGTGGATTAATCTGAATTAGCTGGGTTAATGGTTCTTTACCTACACCCCTTCCAATTCTCCTTGGATCTGTTCAGTTTTTAGCAACTTGTCAGTAGAAAGTATAAGAACTTCTCTAATGTTTGGAGATCCAGACTCCACAGACCTCATGGCTTCCAAAACTTGTTTTCCTCTTGTTTTCATCTGGGTAGTTAATATTTCTAAGAGAATCACATTTATTTTCAATAGATGCTGTGGCCTGATACTTAAATGAATATTACATGTGTGGCTACTAATTATGCAGAAAAATTAGTACTCTCATCCATTTTCTAAAGTCAAAATTCTGTATATCAAACAGCTCTCCAGTATTTGAATAAAGTTTACTGCACTAACAAAAGTAAGTATTTTGAAATGTATATATGTTTAGCTGTCAGAAGAACTATAAAATCTAGGTTTAATTCTTTTACCAATGTTTTATTTCTCTGAACTTATTTTCTCTTTCAAAAACCAACTGGACCAAACACACACACACACACACACACACACACACACACACACACACACACAAAACCACACCCATAATCTCAGTGCTGTCATTTCAGCACAGAGTGAAGAATAGTGAAGCAAGTTTTAACACTAATTATTTTACCCTTTTCAACATAACTAATCTTTGAAAGAGGCAGTTCTGGCCAGGGTTAAGGTATTTTTGGAGTATAAACTCTGGAGCTAGACTGAGAAGGTTCAAGTTCTAGCTTTAATACTGGCCAGCTGTGTGGGATCTTAAACAAGTTATTTAACTTTTCTGGGCCCCAGTTACTTCATCTGTAAAGCAGGGACAATAATAATGTCTTTCTCATGAGACTGTCATCAGGATTATAAGGGTTAATATCTGTAAAGCTCTTAGAATAGTGTCTGGCATATAGTAAATGTCAATAAATATTTGTTAAAGAAAAATTAAATAAATACCTTAGACATAAGATAAACTTTAAGACTCAGGAAAGAAATATGGTCTTGGGTTAAAGTCAATTCACTTACTAGTTCCTCTTAGTTTTTCAAAGGGCAAAATATAAAAACTACTAAGAATAAAATCCAAAAAACAAGTGATTCCTATGCAAGATAAAACAAATTGAGCCTGTAGTCCTGAAACCCTTTATCACTTGGCTTTGAGTCCAAATATTCTACATAAGAACTTTCCCTAGAAATCCTCAGGAAAGATGTCTTATAGCTACTGGACAATATAATGTTGAATGTCAATCAATCCTATTACTCAGGAAATATGCAGAACTCATAGTGGTCACAAATACTCTCAGGAGATCCAACTATGAGTTAAGACTATTAATAGTTACATTTACTGAATGCTTTCTATGGGTCAGGCACTGTTCTAAGTGCCTTACATATGTTAAGTCATATAATCCTCTCAGTAAGTCTATAATATAGGTGTTATTCATTACTGTCATCATTTTACAGACAAGAAAACTAAGGCACAGGGTAAAGTAACTTCCCCAAGACTACACACCTAGTAAGTCACCAAACCCAGATACAAACCCAAGCAACCTGGTTTCAAAGCCTGAGCTTTCAAACCACACTATGTCCCACATAATGAAACATCAAAGTCAAGACTGATGATTTTCAAAAGGCTACCAAGCTAAAAATGTACAAAATGTCACATGACAGCAACCAACAGTCAGAATTCACAAGAAGAGACTAAAAAGAAAGCAAATTTTTTCTTCATCCTTTCTCATTTTCACTCTCGCCCAGTCCTCCCAAGTGAGTATGAGTCAACACAAATGAAGTGCTTTAAATAGTGCCTGGCACATAGTAAGTGCTTATTAAGTGTTAAGGGGTAGTGGTGGTAAAAATAGTAGTAGTTAAGAATATGCTTGCTGACCCTGCCTTTAGTGATAGACTAGGAATTGTTGAGATCTCTACCACCTTTTCCGCTCTGATTACAGATGAATCAGAACAGTAAATAAATGTCATAAATCTTAATAACTATACTTCTCAATCATGTTTCTTTTACCTGACTACACATGAGCAAACGTCTTCAATCTTTAGTTTTCTTTTCCTAGTTTACAAAGGCTTGATTGGGGCCAGAAGAAAGTAGAATAAAGCAGCATTGTAATCTTTTGGCTAGTTGCCAAGAACAGAAGCAACACTTGTGAAAAGCAACTGAATCTACCTAAACCTTGTCTGTTAAACGGAAAGTAGCAAAGGATTCTAATGATAGAAGCTCTGCATATGACCAAACATTATTTTATCTCAACATGATCCTAGATTAGTTTTTAAAATGATGTATCCTACTGCCTAGACATCCCTGAAGATCAAGTGATTAAATGAGAGGAAGGAGTAGCAACAGACAAGACAGGCTTTAACAGAGGATTACAAATAACTGAAACTTTATATATTTTTTTAGATGCTAGAGTGTTAGAATAGCTAGAAGGAAATAACCAAAATGGTGGAACTGTAACCATAACATTCTTTGAAATATGCTCTATAGCTAGTCATTAAATTGTACTTTGGAAGTTATCACCTTCCTGCATATATTTCACAATAAGGAAATAATTGAAATTGTGGAACTATAACCCATAACAGCCTTTAAAATTTGCTCTCTACCTGTGAAATTGTAGTTTGAAAGTTATCACTTTTTTGTTTATATGCTATATTTCACAATAAAAAATGCAAAATACATAAATGATACAGAAAGCAAACAGAGAAATTTTTTTAAAAAAGGCAGTTCCTATGAATACAATCTTGATTTTCTTTGTCTCACCAAAATATGAAAGCTATTCTGTTTTATTAAATGAGTTTCCATGGTATTATGAAAAGGATGTTTTCTACTTCACAGATTGGATCCATTATTTAACTTGTTAATACTATACTCCTTGTCTTTGTCAAAACATTTTGAAATCTTCAATACAATATACAAATACGTAGCTATAAAAAAATGACGTACCTAGTCACAGTAAAGAACAGAGATGACAGCAACCATAATCAGGGCAACAGGGCCTCTTACTCTCAAATGTAATGCACAATTATTTAGATTAGAAGGTACAGTTCAGAGGGAAGGAAGAAAAAAACAGAACTAGGAAACCTAAACACTTTCAATTTCAAAAAGAAAATACTAGGAAAAAATCTATCAGACACTAGAAAGTTTTATTTTAACACAGTAATAGGTCATCATATCAAGTTAGCAAATGGAAACCAGTTTAAATGAAATACAATAAAACAAAACAGAATAGAAAATATTAGAATGCATCACCAGCAGTAAAGGTAAATACTGTTTCATGAAACTTTCTGTTTCCATTTTAAATGCTAATATATACATATGTGTGTATAAGTGCTGGATAATCATGTAAAATGTATATCTTTATTATGGTTTATGGTCAATAAAGCTTGAAAACCACTTTACCAGAAGATAAAAGGGAACTGGCCTGTCAAATGAGAGGAAAATACCCACTTCAAACTACATAAAAACAACATTCTGAATTTCGGTGAATCCCTAGATCATAGTTTTTTAAAGGCAAACCTCTGAAAGAGAACAAAAAAAGGAAAATGAAAACATCTGGGTAAGAATAAATGGTTTGACGTAGTTATTCCAAACAAACAACAATTTCAGAGAATGTAAAGTACCAATATTATATTAATTATATATAATTATATAAATAATATATATGCAACCAATATATAGAAATGAGATAAGACCAAGATTTTGAGTTCATCTAGCTATTAAACATCCAAGTAATAGGAGAAATTGCCTATTCACTATACAAAAATTCAAGTTGTCACTCTCAAGAACACTTATTCATTAGTGTTAGCTATCTAATCACTGCTTCCTACCTATAGCAAAGTAACACATAGTGAAAAGGAAGGACAAAGATGAAAAATTCAGCCTTACTTTAGATTAACTTCACAGATATTTCTTCCCAAATTTGACATCTTTAAATTTGAGAGAAAAAATGCAGTCAAGTGAAAACAAATGATTAGGGTATGTTTTTATAAGACATTTATGTACTATTTTTTTTTTAATTCTAAAATGTTCTTTAAACTCTAAAATAGTCTGAGAAAAAAATTATACTCACATATTTTGCATTAAGCTGTCAGTAAAGAGAGTGAAATTAACATCATTGTGCTAAACTAAAATTTCCTCTTATAAAAAAAGGATGGGGAATTTAATCATTTTAATGAGACTGAAAATCAAGCCAAAAAAAAGCTTTTTGTGCTTCTCCTTATAATAATTGTAGTACTACTGAACCTGTCTAAAAATAGTTAACCTTAAAGGATTTGCTAGAGATAAGAATCAATAAATGAGGGCGGGGCAAGATGGCAGACTGGTGAGCTGTATGTTTTAGTTACTCCTCCAGGAAAGTAGGTAAAAAGCCAGGAACTGCGTGGACTGGACACCACAGAGCAATCTGTCTTTGGGCATACTTCATACAACACTCATGAAAACGTGGAACTGCTGAGATCAGCGAAATCTGTAAGTTTTTGCGGCCAGGGGACCCGCGCCCCTCCCTGCCAGGCTCAGTCCCGGGGGAGGAGGGGCTGTCAGCTCCGGGAAGGAGAAGGCAGAATTGCAGTGGCTGCTCTTATGGGAAACTCATTCTACTGATTCAAACTCCAACCATAGATAGACTGAGACCAGACACCAGAGACTCTGAGAGCAGCCAGCCCAGCAGAGAGGAGACAGACATAGAAAAAAAACAACACGAAAAACTCCAAAATAAAAGCAGAGGATTTTTCGAGTTCTGGTGAACACAGAAAGGGGAAGGGCGGAGATCAGGCCTTGAGGCGCATATGCAAATCCCGAAGCAAGGCTGATCTCTCTGCCCTGTCCACCTTTCCTTAATGGCCCTGGTTGCTTTGTCTATTAGCATTTCAATAACCCATTAGATCTCTGAGGAGGGCCGTTTTTTTTTTCTTTTTTTTTTTTTTTTTAAATCCTTTTTGCTTTTTCTAAAACAATTACTCTAAGAAGCTCAATACAGAAAGCTTCAAAGAATTGAAATTTGGGCACGTCAAGTCAAGAGCAGAACTAAGAGAGCTCTGAGACAAAAGGCAATATTCCAGTGGCTGAGAAAATTCACTAAACAACACAACTTCCCAAGAAAAGGGGGGTGTCCGCTCACAGCCACCATCCTGGTGGACAGGAAACACTCCTGCCCATCGCCAGCCCCATAGCCCAGAGCTGCCCCAGACAACCCAGTGTGACGGAAGTGCTTCAAATAACAGGCACACACCACAAAACTGGGCGTGGACATTAGCCTTCCCTGCAACCTCAGCTGAATGTCCCAGAGCTGGGAAGGGGGAGCAGTGTGAATTAACAGAGCCCCATTCAGCCATCATTTGAGCAGACTGGGAGCCTCCCAACACAGCCCAGCAGCCCAGAACTGCCCTGGGGGGACGGCACTCACCTGTGACATAGCACAGTCATCCCTCAACAGAGGACCCGGGGTGCACAGCCTGGAAGAGGGGCCCACTTGCAAGTCTCAGGAGCCATACGCCAATACCAAAGACTTGTGGGTCAGTGGCAGAGACAAACTGTGGCAGGACTGAACTGAAGGATTAGACTATTGCAGCAGCTTTAAAACTCTAGGATCATCAGGGAGATTTGATTGTTAGGGCCACCCCCCCTCCCCGACTGCCCAGAAACACGCCCCACATACAGGGCAGGCAACACCAACTACACACGCAAGCTTGGTACACCAATTGGGCCCCACAAGACTCACTCCCCCACTCACCAAAAAGGCTAAGCAGGGGAGATCTGGCTTGTGGAGAACAGGTGGCTCGTGGACGCCACCTGCTGGTTAGTTAGAGAAAGTGTACTCCACGAAGCTGTAGATCTGATAAATTAGAGATAAGGACTTCAACTGGTCTACAAACCCTAAAAGAACCCTATCAAGTTCAGCAAATGCCACGAGGCCAAAAACAACAGAAAATTATAAAGCATATGAAAAAACCAGACGATATGGATAACCCAAGCCCAAGCACCCAAATCAAAAGACCAGAAGAGACACACCACCTAGAGCAGCTACTCAAAGAACTAAAGATGAACAATGAGACCCTAGTACGGGATATGAAGGAAATCAAGAAGACCCTAGAAGAGCATAAAGAAGACATTGCAAGACTAAATAAAAAAATGGATGATCTTATGGAAATTAAAGAAACTGTTGACCAAATTAAAAAGATTCTGGACACTCATAGTACAAGACTAGAGGAAGTTGAACAACGAATCAGTGACCTGGAAGATGACAGAATGGAAAATGAAAGCATAAAAGAAAGAATGGGGAAAAAAATTGAAAAACTCGAAATGGACCTCAGGGATATGACAGATAATATGAAACGTCCGAATATAAGACTCATTGGTGTCCCAGAAGGGGAAGAAAAGGGTAAAGGTCTAGGAAGAGTATTCAAAGAAATTGTTGGGGAAAACTTCCCAAATCTTCTAAACAACATAAATACACAAATCATAAATGCTCAGCGAACTCCAAATAGAATAAATCCAAAAAAACCCACTCCGAGACATATACTGATCACACTGTCAAACATAGAAGAGAAGGAGCAAGTTCTGAAAGCAGCAAGAGAAAAGCAATTCACCACATACAAAGGAAACAGCATAAGACTAAGTAGTGATTACTCAGCAGCCACCATGGAGGCAAGAAGGCAGTGGCATGATATATTTAAAATTCTGAGTGAGAGGAATTTCCAGCCAAGAATACTTTATCCAGCAAAGCTCTCCTTCAAATTTGAGGGAGAGCTTAAATTTTTCACAGACAAAGAAATGCTGAGAGAATTTGCTAACAAGAGACCTGCCCTACTGGAGATACTAAAGGGAGCCCTACAGACAGAGAAACAAAGACAGGACAGAGAGACCTGGAGAAAGGTTCAGTACTAAAGAGATTCGGTATGGGTACAATAAAGGATATTAATAGAGAGAGGGAAAAATATGGCAAACATAATCCAAAGGATAAGATGGCCGATTCAAGAAATGCCTTCACGGTTTTAACGTTGAATGTAAATGGATTAAACTCCCCAATTAAAAGATATAGATTCGCAGAATGGATCAAAAAAAATGAACCATCAATATGTTGCATACAAGAGACTCATCTTAGACACAGGGACACAAAGAAACTGAAAGTGAAAGGATGGAAAAAAATATTTCATGCAAGCTACAGCCAAAAGAAAGCAGGTGTAGCAATATTAATCTCAAATAAAATAGACTTCAAATGCAGGGATGTTTTGAGAGACAAAGAAGGCCACTACATACTAATAAAAGGGGCAATTCAGCAAGAAGAAATAACAATCGTAAATGTCTATGCACCCAATCAAGGTGCCACAAAATACATGAGAGAAACATTGGCAAAACTAAAGGAAGCAATTGATGTTTCCACAATAATTGTGGGAGACTTCAACACATCACTCTCTCCTATAGATAGATCAACCAGACAGAAGACCAATAAGGAAATTGAAAACCTAAACAATCTGATAAATGAATTAGATTTAACAGACATCTACAGGACATTACATCCCAAATCAACAGGATACACATACTTTTCTAGTGCTCACGGAACTTTCTCCAGAATAGATCATATGCTGGGACATAAAACAAGCCTCAATAAATTTAAAAAGATTGAAATTATTCAAAGCACATTCTCTGACCACAATGGAATACAATTAGAAGTCAATAACCATCAGAGACTTAGAAAATTCACAAATACCTGGAGGTTAAACAACACACTCCTAAACAATCAGTGGGTTAAAGAAGAAATAGCAAGAGAAATTGCTAAATATATAGAGACGAATGAAAATGAGAACACAACATACCAAAACCTATGGGATGCAGCAAAAGCAGTGCTAAGGGGGAAATTTATAGCACTAAACGCATATATTAAAAAGGAAGAAAGAGCCAAAATCAAAGAACTAATGGATCAACTGAAGAAGCTAGAAAATGAACAGCAAACCAATCCTAAACCAAGTACAAGAAAAGAAATAACAAGGATTAAAGCAGAAATAAATGACATAGAGAACAAAAAACAATAGAAAGGATAAATATCACCAAAAGTTGGTTCTTTGAGAAGATCAACAAGATTGACAAGCCCCTAGCTAGACTGACAAAATCAAAAAGAGAGAAGACCCATATAAACAAAATAATGAATGAAAAAGGTAACATAACTGCAGATCCTGAAGAAATTAAAAAAATTATAAGAGGATATTATGAACAACTGTATGGCAACAAACTGGATAATGTAGAAGAAATGGACAATTTCCTGGAAACATATGAACAACCTAGACTGACCAGAGAAGAAATAGAAGACCTCAACCAACCCATCACAAGCAAAGAGATCCAATCAGTCATCAAAAATCTTCCCAGAAATAAATGCCCAGGGCCAGATGGCTTCACAGGGGAATTCTACCAAACTTTCCAGAAAGAACTGACACCAATCTTACTCAAACTCTTTCAAAACATTGAAAAAAATGGAACACTACCTAACTCATTTTATGAAGCTAACATCAATCTAATACCAAAACCAGGCAAAGATGCTACAAAAAAGGAAAACTACCGGCCAATCTCCCTAATGAATATAGATGCAAAAATCCTCAACAAAATACTTGCAAATCGAATCCAAAGACACATTAAAAAAATCATACACCATGACCAAGTGGGGTTCATTCCAGGCATGCAAGGATGGTTCAACATAAGAAAAACAATCAATGTATTACAACACATTAAAAACTCGAAAGGGAAAAATCAATTGATCATCTCAATAGATGCTGAAAAAGCATTTGACAAAATCCAACATCCGTTTTTGATAAAAACACTTCAAAAGGTAGGAATTGAAGGAAACTTCCTCAATATGATAAAGAGCATATATGAAAAACCCACAGCCAGCATAGTACTCAATGGTGAGAGACTGAAAGCCTTCCCTCTAAGATCAGGAACAAGACAAGGATGCCCGCTGTCACCACTGTTATTCAACATTGTCCTGGAAGTGCTAGCCAGGGCAATCCGGCAAGACAAAGAAATAAAAGGCATCCAAATTGGAAAAGAAGAAGTAAAACTGTCATTGTTTGCAGATGATATGATCTTATATCTAGAAAACCCTGAGAAATCGACAATACACCTACTAGAGCTAATAAACAAATTTAGCAAAGTAGCGGGATACAAGATTAATGCACATAAGTCAGTAATGTTTCTATATGCTAGAAATGAACAAACTGAAGAGACACTCAAGAAAAAGATACCATTTTCAATAGCAACTAAAAAAATCAAGTACCTAGGAATAAACTTAACCAAAGATGTAAAAGACCTATACAAAGAAAACTACATAACTCTACTAAAAGAAATAGAAGGGGACCTTAAAAGATGGAAAAATATTCCATGTTCATGGATAGGAAGGCTAAATGTCATTAAGATGTCAATTCTACCCAAACTCATCTACAGATTCAATGCAATCCCAATCAAAATTCCAACAACCTACTTTGCAGACTTGGAAAAGCTAGTTATCAAATTTATTTGGAAAGGGAAGATGCCTCGAATTGCTAAAGACACTCTAAAAAAGAAAAACGAAGTGGGAGGACTTACACTCCCTGACTTTGAAGCTTATTATAAAGCCACAGTTGCCAAAACAGCATGGTACTGGCACAAAGATAGACATATAGATCAATGGAATCGAATTGAGAATTCAGAGATAGACCCTCAGATCTATGGCCGACTGATCTTTGATAAGGCCCCCAAAGTCACCGAACTGAGCCATAATGGTCTTTTCAACAAATGGGGCTGGGAGAGTTGGATATCCATATCCAAAAGAATGAAAGAGGACCCCTACCTCACCCCCTACACAAAAATTAACTCAAAATGGACCAAAGATCTCAATATAAAAGAAAGTACCATAAAACTCCTAGAAGATAATGTAGGAAAACATCTTCAAGACCTTGTATTAGGAGGCCACTTCCTAGACTTTACACCCAAAGCACAAGCAACAAAAGAGAAAATAGATAAATGGGAACTCCTCAAGCTTAGAAGTTTCTGCACCTCAAAGGAATTTCTCAAAAAGGTAAAGAGGCAGCCAACTCAATGGGAAAAAATTTTTGGAAACCATGTATCTGACAAAAGACTGATATCTTGCATATACAAAGAAATCCTACAACTCAATGACAATAGTACAGACAGCCCAATTATAAAATGGGCAAAAGATATGAAAAGACAGTTCTCTGAAGAGGAAATACAAATGGCCAAGAAACACATGAAAAAATGTTCAGCTTCACTAGCTATTAGAGAGATGCAAATTAAGACCACAATGAGATACCATCTAACACCGGTTAGAATGGCTGCCATTAAACAAACAGGAAACTACAAATACTGGAGGGGATGTGGAGAAATTGGAACTCTTATTCATTGTTGGTGGGACTGTATAATGGTTCAGCCACTCTGGAAGTCAGTCTGGCAGTTCCTTAGAAAACTAGATATAGAGCTACCATTCGATCCAGCGATTGCACTTCTCGGTATATACCCGGAAGATCGGAAAGCAGTGACACGAACAGATATCTGCACGCCAATGTTCATAGCAGCATTATTCACAATTGCCAAGAGATGGAAACAACCCAAATGTCCTTCAACGGATGAGTGGATAAATAAAATGTGGTATATACACACGATGGAATACTACGCGGCAGTAAGAAGGAACGATCTGGTGAAACATATGACAACATGGATGAACCTTGAAGACATAATGCTGAGCGAAATAAGCCAGGCACAAAAAGAGAAATATTATATGCTACCACTAATGTGAACTTTGAAAAATGTAAAACAAATGGTTTAGAATGTAGAATGTAGGGGAACTAGCAGTAGAGAGCAATTAAGGAAGGGGGAACAATAATCCAAGAAGAACAGATAGGCTATTTAGCGTTCTGGGGATGCCCAGAAATGACTGTGGTCTGTTGGTTTCTGATGGATGTAGTAGGAACAAGTTCTCTGAAATGTTGCTATATTAGGTAACTTTCTTGGGGTAAAGTAGGAACATGTTGGAAGTTAAGCAGTTATCTTAGGTTAGTTGTCTTTTTCTTACTCCCTTGTTATGGTCTCTTTGAAATGTTCTTTTATTGTATGTTTGTTTTCTTTTTAACTTTTTTTTTCATACAGTTGATTTAAAAAAGAAGGGAAAGTTAAAAAAAAAAAAAAAAAGAAAAAAGACAAACAAGGAAAAAAAAAAAAAAAAAAAAAAGATGTAGTGCCCCCTTGAGGAGCCTGTGGAGAATGCAGGGGTATTTGCCTACCCCACCTTCATGGTTGCTAACATGACCACAGACATAGGGGACTGGTGGTTTGATGGGTTGAGCCCTCTACCATAAGTTTTACCCTTGGGAAGACGGTTGCTGCAAAGGAGAGGCTAGGCCTCCCTGTATTTGTGCCTAAGAGTCTCCTCCTGAATGCCTCTTTGTTGCTCAGATGTGGCCCTCTCTCTCTGGCTAAGCCAACTTGAAAGGTGAAATCACTGCCCTCCCCCCTACGTGGGATCAGACACCCAGGGAAGTGAATCTCCCTGGCAACGTGGAATATGACTCCCGGGGAGGAATGTAGACCCGGCATCGTGGGATGGAGAACATCTTCTTGACCAAAAGGGGGATGTGAAAGGAAATGAAATAAGCTTCAGTGGCAGAGAGATTCCAAAACGAGCCGAGAGATCACTCTGGTGGGCACTCTTACGCACACTTTAGACAACCTTTTTTAGGTTCTAAAGAATTGGGGTAGCTGGTGGTGGATACCTGAAACTATTAAACTACAACCCAGAACCCATGAATCTCGAAGACAGTTGTATAAAAATGTAGCTTATGAGGGGTGACAGTGGGATTGGGAATGCCATAAGAACCAAACTCCACTTTGTCTAGTTTATGGATGGATGTGTAGAAAAGTAGGGGAAGCAAACAAACAGACAAAGGTACCCAGTGTTCTTTTTTACTTCAATTGCTCTTTTTCACTCTAATTATTATTCTTGTTATTTTTGTGTGTGTGCTAATGAAGGTGTCAGGGATTGATTTAGGTGATGAATGTACAACTATGTAATGGTACTGTAAACAATCGAAAGTACAATTTGTTTTGTATGACTGCGTGGTATGTGAATATATCTCAATAAAATGATGATTAAAAAAAAAAAAAAAAAAAAAAAAGGATGGGGGGACAGATGATTCTGAATTAAATCTTTTTAAAATACCATAGAAACTAAAAAATGACGTTCGATTCACCTAAGAGCTATCATTCTAATTTATTTCTATAGTAACAGTGCTGATAGCAACAAACTACCAATTTTCCTAAATTCAGCAGCATTATTAAATTTCAGGTAAAAGGAAACTACTGAAATTCTAAATACCAGCAAGTAAATCCTCATAACAAAGCTTACACATTTTAGCTCTATAACAGTGCATTTCCCACCAAATGTGGGGGGTGAAATCAAGACAATTTTAGGGGGTATATATATTGCTAGAACAACAATGAAAAAAAAAACACACAAACACATGCCTGTACAACACAGTGAATCCTAATGTAAACTGTGGACTATAGCATATAGCACATTATAATAATATTCTCTCATCAATTTTAACCAAAGCACCACATGTAATGCAAATGTTAAAAATGAGGGAGGGTATCTTGGGAAGTCTATAAATTTTGGCATGATCTTTCTGTAAATCTACAACTTCTCTAGTTAAAAAAAAATTTTTATGGGCAAAATATATTTAATTAATACATCTGAATTAAAATAATCTACTCTTCTTAGAGTTGCAACTAAAATTCTTTTATTTGGGAAAAATAAAAGCACAAAATAATACTAATATGATCAACAACATTCTAAATGACTATTATTTCTTTAATTAAAAAAAAGGAATTGGTTTGTGAAAATTTCCCTATTTCATAAAGTAAAATAAAAACACTAGTTTAAGTACACTACTCTAAACATGGTAGTCCTAAAGATATAAATGTGCTTAATTTTGCACAAACTTCCAAATTTGGAAAATCTTTTTGATGTACCTTTAACTAAAACAGAAATTTCAGTTTGATTCTTCTGTTGTATATTTTGAAGTTCTTAAATTCACTTGGAGAACATTAAGATTTCAGAATTTATTTAATACTCTGCAGATCAAAAAAAGGAAAGGAATTAACTTCAAAGCAAATTACATTTTAGTAACATGGAATTCATGTTATTAAAAATACTCCCTTTTCTCCAAATAACCCAAAAATAATCAATTTCCATATGATAATTTTTTTTTAGGTAGGACTCAATCCTATTTTGCTCTCTCAATATATGGTTTTGCCACCTGAGGAACAGGTAGCAAGAGTTTACAATTTGCCTTACGCCAGCATAAATAGAAAGACCAGAAAACTCCCTGTTCTCCAACCAAAAGTAATGTCCTTTTTGTGTTTCAGAGAAATTGGATTTTTAACCTAACCTAAAAGGAGGAAATCACTAGTAAACCCTTTCGCAAACAGGCCATGTACTCTGGAGCTAAAAAAACTGAATTCAAATACAGCTCTCTTCTAATTAACTGTAGGACTTTGAGCAGGTTATGTAACTTTGATTCCCTCATTTGTAAAATGAGGATGACAATCGTATTTACTTCATAGGGTTTGTAAGGATTAAAGATTTAGTATAACGACTTAGAACACAAGTTCCTGACACATAGTAAGTGCTACGTAAAAGTCCGCTTCTTTTTCTTCTTTGCCATTTTATTGAGATATATTCACACACCACACCAATCCATCCAAAGTATACAATCAATGGCTCACGGTATCACATAGGTGGGCATTCATCATCACAATCAATTTTAGAACATAAAGTTCACTTTTATTATTACAATTTTACTAGTTACAGACTTCTACAGTTCAGTTATGAAAGCTTCCCAAATGAAAATTGCATCTATAAATGTCTATAAATTATTCCTATAAAATTTATATTAAGCTGTGATATAGATTAATGTAAGAACCTTAAACCCAAATAATGAAGAGAAATCATGCTGTGTTTTGAAAATGATAAAATATCATAAAATCTAGTTTAAAGATTAAAGACCATTGTCACTGGTAAGCAATGATGCTTGAGGAAAAAATACCCACGATTATCCAAATTGATGCAGAAAAGGCATCTGACAAATCCAGCAACGTTTCTTGATAAAAACACCCAGATATATGGGACTAGAAGGAACTTCCTCAATATGATAAAGAACGTATGAAAAACTCACACCTAACATGATACTCAATGGTAAAAGACTGAACGCTTTCCCCCTAAGATCAGGAACAGGACAAGGATGCCTACCGTCACCAATGCTCTTCAATGTTGTACTGGAAATTCAAGCAAAAATGAACAGGCAAGGAAAAGGCATAAAAGGCACTAATTTGGAAAAGTAGTAAAACTATCCCTATTTGAAAATGACACGATCCTATATATTGAATATCCCAAAGAATACACAACAAAGCTATTAGAAATAATTAGCAAATTCAGCAATGTGGTAGAGTACAAGAGCAACACAAAAAATATCTGTTGTTCCTAAACACCAGCAATGAACAATCCAGAAGGGAAATCAAGAAAACAATTCCATTTACAATAGAATCTAGAAGATTTTAAGATATTAAGCACTGATTGCCTTGGGCTAATCTGTCAACTTGTATACAATATGTCAGTACTATTTAAACTACACATCCTTTTCTGATTTAAAATACTACTACATATATAAAAGAGGAAAATAGTAAAGGCAGATTTTATGAAGCCCATATTTCAAATGTCTACTTTTAATATACTATAAAATTAACAGAGAAAATACTCTAGTTATTTCTACTTTTAATAATTAATTACCCTAGGACTTAGGTTAATAGGACCAAATAAAAACATCTAGATGAAGATGTGGCTGCTGTTCCACTGTTTGCAATATTCTCTGATAATAAAGGATATCACTATGCCAAGGACAGTTTATAACTTAAACCATATATTGTGCACTGACATGCTCTTGCATTTTATTTTAAACAAATGAGCAGACAGAAAGTCCATCTATTTTCTACTTTATTATAAATATAACAATTCAACTCTTTGATATAAATCAAATAAATGAATGTTCGGGAAGAATGAATTATTCCTAATATTTTTAAATACACATTTCCATTTTGAACTACTACTTCTCCATTTAAATCACACCTGAGCTAAAATACCCTGTTTTTAGAGTCAGAATAAAAAATCTTTTAGACAAACAACTACCAAAAGTTCCACAATCCTTTTATTTGCAATCAAGAAAAAGAGGATGAAGTCATGAAGTAGCTTAAGCAGAACACAGAAACCATCACACTGTAAGGTACAAACAGAAAGGACGCAGTGGAGATATATATTGTTTCAATTTAAAACTGCATCTTCCTTAAAACACATCCTAGGGTACGTGTCTTGACGACAAAATTAAAACAGGTAAAACAAAATACAGAAGCAAGATAAGTGACAAAATGACAACTAAACCAAAACAATACAAACATGTTTGTAGACTTAAAACTAATATGCAGGCTTAAACTAATATGGCTTAAAACTAATATGCAGAAATGTATTTTAAATTGAGTCCTCAGGGTTACAAATTAACACTTTGCCTAACTAAAGCAGAAAATTCTATTAAAAAACCAATAGTAATCGATTTCTGTTCAGTGCTAGATTCCACACTTGAGCTTTAAAAATAAACACACACTAACCTGACTCTAGTGATTATATTTTTCTGTGTGGCAGCTAGGTAAGAGGTGCAGGCTTTTCAAGAATCACAAACCCTATCAATGTTCTTATGTACAAGACCCAGCAGCATGAATAACAAAACTGCTCCACTGAAACCCTAGGATGTTTATTTCATTTAAGGGCTTCTATGCAGAATTCATATCATAATATGCCAAAATCATTTTAGAAGAAAAAAGGAGATAAAGAGACCCTGTCCCACAAAATTTTCAATTTCTACTTCTGCACAATAGTTTTTCTATTCCCTCATTGAAGGCCAAATGACTTCAGCTTTGGATTTAAAAATCTGCATCAAATATTTCTTATCCCCAAACACTCAATCATATGAGATAAATTTATTGAAAAATGAGCCATTAAATACTACGTTGTGCTCTCCAGCCTATAGTTTTATTGTAACAAAAATCCATTATCCTGCGTGCATATGCAAGATTTCATTAAAAAAAAAAAAAAAAAAGACCTTGGAAAAATCATCACTATTTTTTAAGCCCTAATTTCCTCAGTTGTAAAATGAAGGGCTAGTAAAGCAAACAAACAAATAAATAAATAATAAAGGACTAGTTTTGAACTTTTGAACTCTATGGTTCCCTCTAGCTCTAAACTGTAGAAATCTACCTGGGTTTAGACTTAGACATGCTCAGGATATACAAATCCAGGAAAAGACTGAAAGAGAGCCCTGCATCAACCCAAATATGGGTCCATCTATTGGGTTCCCATGGCACAAAAAAAGAAGTCCACAAATTTGGAGAAAGCACCTGGAGTCATCCCATACTCACTACCATTGGTTTGAAGGACAGAAAATGATGAGGCAAAGTTGAGTGGAAGCTAGATGTAGCATCTGTATGCTGGGTAAGAGGTACAGGTAGGGAACTCTCCTCAAAGTCAACCAGAAGGGGCTTTCTCTGTGGCTTCTGAGACTGACAAGGCTAACCTCCAAAGTCACTTGCTAAAAATAGCTGAATGGAGCAGCCCAATTTTAGAACAAGCCAAGGTCTATGATACATTCTCATACGCATTATGTATCATATAATGAGGGAGACTTTTCTATAACTCACCAATCAAGAAAGGCAGATGCTAAAAACTGTATTCTTTTCACATGGAAGTGCCAAATTTTAGAGAATTTATGTTACAGAACTTGATGACACAAAAAAAACATCTGCAATCAAATGCTAGGCATACACCATAAACATCAGAAAAACGAAAATTATCCGACCCTGTCTCTCATACTACACCTCGGGATCACAAGATTTGGGAAATGGGGCAATAACAATGTTTAAATCCAATCCCTTAATTTTACAAATGACTTAACTCTTGAATAGAATTTAACAAAACCTTTGGAGAAATTTACAAAAGAATTCCTAAGTCTCAAAATGAGAAAAAGATGATTTTAAGACTAAAGTGGAACCAGTAAAGAAAAAAATAAAAGTTTGAAGAATATTCTAGGAAATTAAGTATTGTAGTTCTGGCTTATGAAGAAACAAGAAGAAAAATAGAAAACTTGGACTAAAAATGAAGAAACAATGTATAAAAGGCAAGCACAGGGAAACATTTCTGCATACTGAGTTTAAGAAAACGTACTTTGAAACTACTATAGTGAACTCTTTAGCAGAAAACGTTTCAGTAACAACACACTAAAATTTTTGACAATAAGCTTATAACTCCAGGGCTAATAGTCTCAGAAAAAAACCCTGTTCTTTGTCACAGCAAACTGTCCTATTAGTAAGCCCATGCAGAAAACGGGGCTGACTGTCCCAGAACACCCGCATTTTTGCCTCAGCTGTCCACATCCATTCTCATTAGAGAGAACACAAAACTGACAAGACGTTCTCTGACCCGTCAATTAACAAGATCACAAAAGCCCAACCGCTAGCAGTAACGTAGGCCTGCCACCTGTTTGCCTGTTCTTGAGAGAGCCCCCAAACTGTGCTCCAGCACGGAACTGGGAACGCCTTTGTTGTTCCCTAACTACGGAAGCTACCAGAGTTCCGTCTCAACCAGCGCCTTGGGGCAAAACTTCCCCCAGTTGGAGAAGTCTTCCCATATTGGGGCTTTGGCAAGGCCTTCTTCTAGCTAAGAAAAGGCGGGAGAATCCCAAGAGAAAAAAAAAATGTCACCTACTAGTCCCAGGAGGGGGCGGGGGGCATTAGGTTAGGAAAGTCGGGAGACGAGGACCTAGGACCCTAGAGAGACAGGCTCAGTTTCCGAGTAGAGAAGGGTGAGCACAAAGAGAAGGTGAGTCGTCCCGCTGGGTGAAAGAACAGTTGAGATCCTAGGATCAAGGGTAGGGAAATAAAAGGTGCTAAAGTGGGAGAATAGGGAGAACAGACCAGCAGCGGCTGGGAGGAAAGCGAAAGACAGGAAACCCGGGCTGAAAGGGGAGGATGAGGCTGGGGAAAACAGCGAGGTGAAAGGGGCACAGGAACGAGAAAGAAAAAACTGAGGTAAAAAAAAAAAAAACCGAGGCCATGGTGGGGGATAGGGCTGGGGTGAGGGAAGCATTGCTGGGATAAGGAACAGGCAAAGAGAACTCCTACTCAGGGACTGGGACAGAGCTCTTGACCGGTCCGCTAACATGTTATACTCGGCCGGCTGTCACTCAGACTCTGTCGGCGATGGAGACTCACCCAAAGGCTGCAAAAGTCCTACAGCAGGACATGGGAACAGACCGGACCCACAGCAGAACCAACCGGGTCAAGGAAACGGCGGCTTTGGTGTGACCCGGATGCGCATCTTTCGGAAGCGGAAGTAAGCGGCCAGGGTCACCTAACAATCCACACCTCATTCCCTGAGAAACCGCTGGGCGCATGTGTCAGGCCTCTCGGGGCGGGGAAAGCTCCTGAGCCCCGCCCACTCCGCTGGCCAAGGGAGCCCCGCGCATCTTTACGCTCCGTCCTCTGGTTACGCCCCTCTCGGCGCCTCGGAATCTTGTACTGATGTGACAGTTCACCGGGAGCTGAGGCTGTTGTGCTGCTGAAAGCACCTCTCTGGTAAAAAATACTTCAGCATTACTATTCAAGAGGCTCTTTTTAGAATGCGTGTAATCCCTGCCTTCCCAAAGGAAACGTGAGGAGAAATTCTGGACGCATTTAATGAGTTTTGAAAAACTGTGGGAGGAAGAACGGGTGGGAAGTTTGGGAAAATACTTGAGAGGCTGGCCCGAGATGATCTTTTTTCCCCCCAATATTACTTTATTCCTAATATTATATTGAGCTTACAATCGACTTCTATTTCGTGCGTGTTTTATGTATTTTATGAGAAGTAAAAATTTTAAATGCCTCATTAACTTTAAATTACTACCTACATATGAGTAAGGGGCAGAGTTTAATTCAGGTTTTGTGAGGCCTGAAGTTTATTCACTCTGAAGGTTCTCTTTAAGAAAAGAACACACAATTACAAATACAATATTAGGTATGAAAGTGAATCATTAGAAAGAGAAAACAAATAACAAATTACAGATTTTTAAAAGCTCATAAATACCACAAACATCAAAAAGTACAGAAAATAACATTATGTTTTTATTAACTGCTTGATTCACCTCTAAAATATTTTTATTCCTACATTTTTTGACTATAAAATCTTTGATCACCTCTTCCTATGATAACAATTTACTAAATAATATCATTTTATAAGATCCATGATTCTCACACCCCACATCTAATTCATCAGCAAGTTTTGCAGGCTCTGGTTTCAGAAATCTGTCCAATCTGGTACAATCCACAATCAACTTGTCATTGTTGGTCCTATTTGCACCCTGGCCCTCCCACAATTTATCAGCATAGCAGCAGAGGGCTCCTGTTAAAACCTCCAATCAGAGCATGTCCCTCCTCCAATGAGTTCCCATTTCAGAGTGAAAATCTAAGTCCTTACATTGGCCTACAGGATGCTCAAGATTTGACCCCCTGCCCTCATTCCAACTCTGACCTCCTCTGCTACTCTCTGCATTAGCTCTTCGCTCAAGGCACACTGACCTCAAACCTGCAGGACCTTTGTGCTTACCCCTCTGCCTGGAATGCTCTTCCCCAGATAACTGCACCACTTACCCTGTCACCTCCTTTACATCATTGCTCAAATAATCACCTTCTCAACAAGGCTTTCCCTGTCGCTGTATCTAAAATTGGAACACAGACATCCTCCCAGCACTCCCTAGCTTAGGTCCCCACTTAATTTTTCTCTAACAGCACTAACTCCATCCAACTTACTGCATAAGTTGCTTGTAAATTTGGTTTAATGCCTCTCTCTCCCCCCACCATCAGAATGTAAGCTCCATGAGTGCCTTTCTCTCCCCCCACCAGAATGTAAGCTCCCTGAGAAGATGGACGTTTGTCTTTTTGTTCACTGATGTATCTTACCATGAATGGGACTAGAACCTGGCACATTGTAGATACCCAATAAATGTCTGTTGAATGAAAGAATAAATTGCTCATTTACTTTTGCTTTTGCTAATCTAAGACCATGCAAGCTTAAGCCACCAGCTCCACCAGAGGGAGCCCATGAGTAACCAATGTGATACCTGCTGAAAAGTGACTCCTAAAGCCTCTACACAATAACTCCAAAACATTGCAACAGGAAGGCTCACAAATCTTCCCCTAGAGTAGAGCAATCAAAACCCTCCAATCGTCTTCACAGTCTGTTAAGAATAAAATCCAAGCTACTTGCTATGGCCTTTCTTGCCTGCCCTTCCTAACTTTCAGACAGCATTCCCTGCCTCCTTTCCTCTCACATACTGAGCTCCAGTCATGCTGTACTTCTTTCTGTTTCTTGTACAAACTATGCTTGTTCTTGCCTCAGAGCCTAAGCATATACTATCCCCTCTGTGTCAAACACTCTTCCCCAGACCTCTCTATGACTACGTCCTTCTTCTGCTAGTCCCAGTTAAATTTCACCTCTGAAGTCTTCAGACAGGCCTCCCGTGACCACCTGTCTAAAGTGGTTCCCCCATCCCCTTCCAATACCTTATCTTTCTTCAAGACCTTTAGCACTATCTGAAATTTTCTTATTTTCTTGTTTATTGTCTGTCACTAGGAAGTAAGCTCCATAGGAGTCTTTATTTCTCTTGTTCACTGCTGAATTCTCAGCACTAGAAGAGGGGTTGGCATATGGTGGGTGCTCAGTAAGCAAAACAAATAATTATTAATATTTATTGAAGCTTTACTATGTATCTCATAGTGTATCCAGTTAAAAAAAAATAAGTATTCAATTTTCTCTTTTAATCCTCCGATAGCCCTGGGGAATATTATGATTATCTTCATTTGACAGTTGAGGAAACTGAGGCAAGGAGAGGTTAAGTAACTTGCCTGAGGCCACCCAACTGGAAAGAAGCAAAGCTAGGACTTGAATCTAGGACTATATGACTTCAGAGCCCATGATTTTAATTACTAAGCCATATTACTCTCAAACAACAGGAAGAGCAACAGGTAGTCAAGCATGAATTCATTTTCTTACCAGTTTCCCTTCTCTGAGTTCCTGTATTTTTGTCTGCTGTCACTGTCAGCAGGAGATTGAAAATGTTTGTTTTATTTTTCCCCCTGCATGCTATACTACTCCTGGTAAAGGAATATAGTAAAAATATAGTTGCTATTTATTCAAGCTGGATTGCAGGTAGTTAGAAATTTGTAATATTATTTTCTATTATTTTCTGTAGATTTAAAGTATTTTGTTTAAATTAGCAAAAGAAACCCTATTAAAATAGTCTAAAAATATTATAGCAAAATCTTTCTAAGGAAAAAACAAAATGTAAATCAAAACACAAGCCTACATGGAGCTTAGAATAGGAAGTAAGATCTGGTAGGTTTATACAGGTTAGTGTGAAACCCTGGTATAGCCCAAAGTAATTTGGGCAGGAAATAAAAATGTATTTTCAGGACCCCCCTGAGGAACAGGGGGAAAATATGGAAATATTAAACTTCCCCATCTGGGATATTACTGATGTTCTCACAAGCATTGAGGACTACCAATTTGGTAGGATGAGCCGTCGATCTTGGGGCTTGCCCTTATGAAGCACATTACTGCAAAGGAGAGGCTAAGCCTACTTAAAATTGTGCCTAAATTTCTTCCCCAGAAGAAACTCACTGCCCTTCCCCCTGTGTGGGACATGACTTCCAGGAGTGTAAATCTCCTGGCAATGTGGGACATAACCCCGGGGATAAGCCTGGACCTGGCATCCTGGGATTGAGAAAGTCTTCTTGACCAAAAGGGGGAAGCGAAATGAAACAAAATAAAGTTTCAATAGTTGGGAAATTTCAAATGGAGTCAAGAGGTCATTCTGGAGGATATTCTTATGTGCTGTATAGATATCCCTTTGCAGTTTTTAGTGTATTGTAATAGCTAGAAGGAAATACCTGAAACTGTTCAACTGCAACCCAGTAGCCTTGATTCTTGAAGATGATTGTATAACTAGGTAGTTTACACAGTGTGATATGTGATTGTGAAAACCTTGTGGCTCACACTCCCTTTATCTAGCATATGGACAGATGAGAAGAGAAATGAGGACAAAAATTAATTGTAAAATAGGGTGGGATGGGGGATGGGATGTTTCAGGTGTTCTTTTTTACTTTTATTTTTATTCTTATTTTTTTTTTTTTGGAGTCACAAAAATGTTTGAAAATTTTTGATGAAGCACAATATACAATGGTACCGTGAACAATTGATTTTACACTGTGGATGATTGTGTGGTTTGTGAATGTATCTCAATAAAACTCAATTAAAAAAAAACACAAGCCTAAACTTTAATATAGCACTTTCCATAAAAAAATAGAACATCTAGACAAAAGAACAATAAGGAAATAGAAGACTTGAACAATACTGTAAACCAATTAGACCTAACAGACATATAGAACACTTCATCCAATAGCAGCAGAATATACATTCTTCTCTAGTGCACATGGGACATACTCCAGGATAGACTATATGTTAGATCACAAAATAATTTACATAATTTAAAAATATTGAAATTATACGTTGTATCGTCTCTGACCACAATGAAATGAAGCTAGAAGTCAATAACAGAGGGAGAAGGGGAAAATTCATAAATATGTGGAAATTAAACATACACTCTTAAACAACCAATGGGCCAAAGAAGAAATCAGAAAGAAAATTGGGAAATATTTAAAGGCAAATGAAAATGAAAATGTAATATACCAAAACTTATGGGATGCAGTGTTGAGAAGGAAATTTATAGCTCTAAATTCCTACATTAAAAAGGAAAAAAAGATTTCAAGTAAGAGACCTAACCTCAACTGGAGGCACTTGAAAAAGAGAGCAAACTAAAACCAAAGAAAGCAGAAGGAAAGAAAAACAAAGATTAAAGCAGAGATAAATGAAATAGAGGATAAAAATATTAGAGAGACTCAATGAAACCAAAGTTGGTTCTTGGAAAAGAACAATAAAATTCACAGACCTTAACTAGACTGACAAAGAAAAAAAGAGGACACAAATAAATAACTGAAATTAGAAATGAAAGGGTAAATATTAGTATCTACCCCAGAAATAAAAAGATTATAAGAGGACACTATGAACAACTGTATGCCATCTAGACAACCTAGACAAAATGCGTAAATTCCTAGAAACATACAAAATACCTACACTAACTCAAGAAGAAATAAAGATCTCAGCAGACCAATTTTAAATAGATTGAATCAGTAATCAAAACCTCCCAACAAAGAAAAGATCAGGACCAGATAGCCTCACCAGTGAATTTTACCAAACACTCCAAGAAGAATTAATAGCAATCCTCAAACTTTTTCAAAAAAATTGAAGAGGAGGGGACACCCCCTAACTCATTCTATGAGGCTAGCCTAACCCTAATAGCAAAGCCAGATAAAGATACCACAAGATAATAAAATTACAGCCCAATATCCCTTATGAATATGGATGCAAAAATCCTCAACAAAATAGTGGCAAGCCAATTCCAACACACATTAAAAGATTATACACAAAGAGGTGATGTCATCAACCTGGCAATGTAAACAGCTACTGAAAACTCTCCAGAGATTCGATGATGAAAAAGGACAATTCTGAATTGTTTGAAACTCTGGAAAATGATATAGACTGGAGAGGGACCCTGAAAATGCTGAGTTAAAGAAAGAGAAGATGATCAGGTAGGAATCTTCTGTCCCAGGCCAGCTGGTCCTCTCCCCTTTCCCTCACTTAGTCTCATGTGGGAAAGTCACAGAATCAGCAGATGGGACCCCTCCCACAACGGACAAAGACTACAGAATCTCTCACAGCAGTGAGACATACCCCCACCATTTGAAGACCTAGGGGACAGGGGAAGACATTTCAAGGCCCAGGTCAGTGAGGGACAAAGAGACCGAGAAAATGTGGACAGACTGTGTTTCCAGCCCTGGGTCTGAAAGCACTTCCCCAACCATTGAGGGGAGCAGCAGCTGGTAGCCATTTCTTTGCCTGGGGGGTGGCTGGAGTACTGGGTCAGCTAAGGGAGTATTATGCCACAGGTGGTGCCCCACCTCAAGCCAGATTTTGGTTGGCAAAATGAGGGCACAGAAATCCTGCAGTTTCATCTCACCTGTGTAGACACAGCCTGTGCTCAGAGGCAAAGCAGTTACCGAACAGCACCATCTGCTGGACAGTCTGCAAGGTGCAAGGGGATTGAAAAACTTTTAAAAAAGATGCTTCAGCCCCTTTCTTATGATGATAGGAGGTGGTCTACATGTCCTGTATGGAAAGCCAGCCCTGTTTTGGCTGAGAAATATGGAAGACCCAATTGTTAAAGCAGGGCTCTAAAACAAATGCAGGTCTTGCTAGCCAGTGGAAAGCAGAACACCTTTAGAAGCCAGCAGATTTTTATTACCACATACAGTGAACTTCCTGGGGTGCCCAGTGCCTACCTCCCATCCCTGTGGCAGACCATGGTGGGCGCCTGGTTTGGTGGGGAAGACTGGAGGACATAGCCAAGCTGGCTACTGGCCAGCTAGAGAAATAAAAAAAAGATAGAAATCAAAGACAACCAAAAAGAAAACCCTAGAACAAGAGAGAAAACAACCTCCAGAATAAACCAATCAAGAAAATTAGATGCCTAGTCAGTAAAAAATCACGAGCCACACCAGGAAACATGAAGATACGGCCCAGTCAAAGGAACAAACTAACACCTCAACTGAGATTCAGGAGTTGAAACAACTAATTAAAGATGTTCAAACAAATCTTCTAAACCAAATCAATGAGTAGAAAGAGAATGTGACAAAAGAGATGAAGGATATAAAGAACACACTGGGTGATCATAAGGAAGAATTTGTAAACTTGAAAAAACAAATGGCAGAACTTATGGGAATGAAAGGCACAATAGAAGAGGTGAGAAACACAATGGAGACATACAACAGCAGATTTGAAGGGGCAGAAGACAGGTTCAGTGAACTAGAAGACAGGACATCTGAAATACTACACACAAAAAAACAGATAGGGAAAAGAATGGGAAAATATGAGCAGGGTCTCAGGGAACTGAATGGCAACATGAAGTGCATGAATATACATGTTATAGGTGTCCCAGAAGGAGAAGAGAAGGGAAAAGGCACAGAAAGAATAATAAAGGAAATAATCAATGAAATTTTCCCAACTCTTAAGAAAGATGTGATACTATAAGAAGTGCAGCATACTCCAAACAGAATTGATCCAAATAGACCAACTCCAAGACACTTACTAATCAGATTGCCAAATGTCAAAGACAAAGAGAGAATTCTGAAAGCAGCAAAAGAAAAGCAATCCATCACATAAAAGGGAAGCTCAATAAGACTAAGTGTGGATCTCTCAGCAGAAGCCATGGAGGCAAGAAGGCAGTGTTATGATATATTCAAGATGCTGAAAGAGAAAAACTGCCAACCAAGAATCCTATATCCGGCAAAACTGTCCTTCAAAAATGAGGAAGAATTTAAAATATGTATAGAGTCAGAAATGGATAGCACAATACTGTGTGATGGTAACACAATATTGTAAGTACATTGAGCAAAGATGACTTTGAGTATGGTTGAAAGAGGAAGGTTAGGGGTAGGTATGACACTAGAAGGAAAGATAATAGATCAAGACTGGGATGGTATAACTTAGTGAAACCTAGAGTGGTCAATGATTGTGATTAAATATATAAATATAAGAATGTTTTTACTTGAGGGAGAACAAATGAATGTCATCTTTGCAAGATGTTGAAATGGGATGGTATTGGGAAAAAAATACAATAAATGCAATCAGAGCCTATAGTTAACAGTAACATTGTAATATGCTTCTATTAACTGTAACAAAGGCAATATACCAAAGCTAAATATCTATAAGAGGGGGATATAAGGGAGAGGTTTGGGACTCTTGTTGTTGGTATTGTTGTCTGAACTTTTTAATTGTATTTTATTTTATTTTTTATTTTAGTTTTTTTTTAATTGACTGTGCCAGTTTGGATGTATTGTGTCCCCCAAAACACCATGTTCTTTGATGCAATCTTGTGGGGACAGACATATTAGTGTTGATTAGGTTGGAATCCTTTGACTGAGTGTTTCCATGGAGATGACTCAATCAATTGTGGGCAAGACCTCTGATGGATAATTTCCATGGAGGTGTTATTCCACCCATTCAGGGTGGGTCTTAATTAAATCACTGGAGCCATATAAAAGAATCCACAGACAGAAGGCCCTCAGAGCAGCTGCGGGTGACATTTTGGAGTTGTGGATCCCTGATGTTGGCTGCATCTAAGAGAAACATTTTGAAGACAGCCACTGAAAGTAGACTTTTGCTACTCTAGAGTTTGCCTGGGAGAAACCAAGAGAATACTCCTGGACCCAGAGAGAAACGTCCTGGGAGGAAGCCATTTTGGAACACAACCTGGGAGCTGAGGAAGAAGATGCCAGTCACATGCCTTCCCAGACAACAGAGGTTTTCCAGACGCCGTTGGGCATTCTTCTGTGAAGGTACCCTATTGTTGATGCCTTAGCTTGGACAATTTCATGGCCTTAAGACACCCCCTTTATAAAAGCCAATCCATTTCTGGTATTTTGTGTAAGGGCAGTATTAGCAAACTGAAAGCAGTGACGTGAACAGATATGTGCATGCCAATGTTCATAGCAGCATTATTCATAATTGCCAAGAGATTGAAACAACCCAAATGTCCTTCAACAGATGAGTGGATAAATAAAATGTGGTATATACACACAATGGAATACTATGCAGTAGTTAGAAGGAATGATGTCGTGAAACATATGACAACTTGGATGAACCTTGAAGAGATAATGCTAAGCGAAATAAGCCAGGCACAAAAAGAGAAATATTATATGCTACCACTAATGTGAACATTGCTGGGGGATGTGAGAATTAGATTAAGTTTAGCTTTCACACAGGGTGAGGGGAGCTCAGGGGAATGGCAGAGGGTCAAGAAGCCAAGCTATAATCAGTGGCTGGTCCTCCTGTTTATCCACCCACTGTCCTTGCAAGGTGGAGATTGGGGGCAGGGGGAGTGTAGAGGTTCCTAAAATACCTTCCTAAGTTGTTACCAAACTAGCTCAGACTGGCTCTGCAGTTAAAGAACAAAGGAAAGAGGGGTGGAGACTTGTTTCAAATGTTTCCAATTCGGGCAGGCTGCATGTTTCAAATTTGCATGGGCTAGTTAGGCTTGTGGAACAGAATGTAACCTCTGAAGTATCCAGCCACTGGAGAAACAGGGGAGGGACTTGCGAGGCAGGCATAGGGAATAAATACTGCTGGGTCTATTGTTCTGGGCACTAACCCCCCACATTTTGGTTGGGTTCCCATTCTTGCAAGATCGTGAATAAATTCTTTTCTTCTCCACAATCTGGTGAGCGTTTATTCCTTTTTAGGAATAATGCTTGTTTCTCACAGGGAGAATGCATGGGGTGTTGGGCTTCCCCACCTCAATTGTTGCTGATGTGCTCACAGATATTGGGGACTGGTGGTTTGATGGGCTGGGCCCTCAATCATGGGACTTGCCCTTGGGAAGACTGTTACTGCAAAGGAGAGACTTATGTGATTGGGAAAGCCATGTGGATCATGTTCCCCTTTGTCCAGTGTATGGATGGATGAGTAGAAAAACGGGGGCAAAAAAAAAAAAAAAAGCACCCAGTCATCTACTTTAATTGTTCTTTTTCACTTTAATTTTTATTCTTATTACTTTTGTGTGTGTGGTAATGAAAATGTTCAAAAATTAGTTTTGGTGATGGACGCACAACTATATGGTGGTATTGTGAACAACTGATTGTACGCTTTGTATGACTGTATGGTATGTGAATATATCTCAATAAAATTGAATTATTAAAAAAATTAAAATATAAAATAAATTTTAAAAAAGTAAAAAAGACCATATAGAAAACAAAGGAGTGGATAAAACACACTGCCTTTCTGAAACCTTACCAACAGTTCCTGCTGAGTTTGAAGGGCTCCTGCCAGCAGGAACTGACACATCTCCTTGGCCTCCATCCCACCATAGAAACAGTGCTTTCCAGCTGCTCGGCCCTGAGGGTTCGGGTTGTGGCTCAGGATTTTTTCCAGAAGTCCCTTGATAGCATCCTGGGCTACTACCGAGCTGTGCAACAGGATTTGGAGGGTTGTTAGCAACAGCTGGAGAATGAACTGAAGAGTCAACCTGGACAGGCTTATTTGGAAACACTGAAAACACTGCAAGCTTTGCTAATTTGGAGAATAAGTCCCAGACCTTCCTGGATGTCGTGAATGGTTTTGGAAAGGTGGAAAAGGCCCTGCAAGAAAAAAAGTCTCTCTATGAAATCCTCTAGAATCAGAAACCTACATTAAATAAACTTACAGAATAAACAAAGACTTTGGAGAAAAATGCCCCTCCTCATGTAGAAAACAAGTACAAGCAAGAATGTGATAATGTCCAAGGAAAGTGGAACAAACTGAAGCTCGAGGTTTCCAAAGATGTGCATCTGCTTGAAGAAATTAATCCCCAAGCTCAGAATTTTTTAGGCTGATTCCAAAGACCTTGAGAAGTGGGTGGATGGTGTGAAGAGCTTCTTAATGAAAAAGCAGGTCACCCAGGGGGTTACAGAGGGGCTGCAGAGACAGCTGGGCCAGTGCTCAGCATTTGTTAATGAGATAGAAATAATCACACTATCTCTGAAAGATAAGAAAAAAATTGAGGCTAACCTTCAAAGCTGTCCAGTTTCCAGAATCAAAACCTGGCTGCAGACAAAACTAGTTGACCAGTTTAATCTAATTTAGCAAGTAGATTGCTATTCAAAAAAAAAAAAAAAAAAAAAGTTGTCTGAAAGGCAGGAAAAGGTGGCAAACCTGAAGAAAGACTTGACTGAGATGCAGGGATGGATGACCCAGGCAGAAGAGTATCTGGAGAGGAATTTCGAATACAAGTTATCGGAAGAGCTAGAGAGTGGGGTGGAAGAAATGAAGAGGGCAAAAGAGGACATGCTACAGGAGGTGAGTGAAGATTCTCAAGGACAACATCAAGTTTTTAGTTGCAAACACACCCTCTGGCAGTCAGGAGCTGGTGAAGGCACTGAACCTAGTGCTAGAGAATTACCGCTTTCTGTACAATTGAATTTGAGGGAAGTGCCACATGCTAGAGCCAACACTGCTGGCAAACTCACTGCTCTCCTCCCTACATGGGACGTGACTCCCAGGGGTGTAAATCTCCCTGGCAATGTGGGACATGACTCCCAGGGATGAGGCTGGACAGGGCATGGTAGGATTGAGAAAGCCTTCTGGACCAAAATAGGGAAGAGAAATGAAAGAAAATAAAGTTTCAGTGGCTAAGAGATTTCAAAGGGAGTCAAGACATCATTGTTTAGAGGTTATTCTTATGCATTATATAGATATCCCTTTTTAGATTTTAGTATATTAAAATAGCTAGAAGGAAATACTTGAAACTGTTGACCTGCAATCCAGTATCCTTGATTCTTGAAGACAGTCATATAACTATATAGCTTGTATGGTGTGATTGTGTGATTATGAAAACTTTGTGGCTCACACTCCCTTTATCCAGTGTATGGACAGATGAGTAGAAAAACGGGGACAAAAAGTAAATGAATAATGGGGTGGGGAGTATGAGACATTTTGGCTGTTCTTTTTTATTTTTATTTTTTGGAGCAATGAAAATGTTTAAAAAATTGATTGTGGCGATGAATGCACAATTTTATATGATGATACTGTGAATAATTGATTGTGCACTTTGGATGATTGTATGGTATGTGAATATATCTCAATAAAATTTCATTAAAAAAAGATTATACACTATGATCAAGTGGAATTTATCCCAGCTATTCAAGAGTGGTTCACCTGAGAAAATCAATTAATGTAATACACAACATTAATAGAATGAAGGAAAATAAAAAAACACACGCTTACCTTAATAGACACAGAAAAGGCATTTGACAAAATCCAATACCTCTTCTTGATAAAAACATTTAGAAAACTAAGAATGGAAGGGAGTTTAGCGTGATAAAAGTCATATATGAAAACCCACAGCTAACATCATACTCAATGGGGAAAGCCTGAAAGCTTTCCCTTTTAGATCATGAAGAAGACAAGTTTGCCCACTGTCACTGCTGCTATTCAACATTGTGCTGGAAGTTCTAGCCAGAGAAATTTGGCAAGAAAAGGAAATAAAAGGCCATCCAAATTGGAAAGGAAGGGTCCTATTTGCAGATGACATGATCCTATATATAGAAAATCCTGAAAAAGCTGAAAGAAACTATTAGAGCTAATGAATGAATTCAGCAAAGTGACAGGGTACAAGATCAACTCTCAATAATCAATGGTGTTTCTGTACACTAGTAATGAAAATCTGAAGAAGAACTCAAGAAAAAAAAATTCCACTTTCAAAACTAAAAGAATCAAATATCTAGGAATAATTTTAACCAAGGATATAAAAGACTTGAACATAGAAAACTACAAAATATTGCTGAAAGAAATCAAAGATCTAAATAAATGGAAGGACATTCAGTGTTCATGGATTGGAAGACTAAATATTGTTAAGATGTCAATTCTACCTAAAGTGATTTACAGATTCAAGGCAATCTCAATCAATTATATGGAAGGTTAAGGGGACCCAAATAGGCAAAACCAACTTGAAAAAGAAGAATAAACTTGGAGGGCTCACACTTTCCAATTTTAAAACTTATTACAAAGCTGCAGTAATCAAAACAGTTTGGTACTGGCACAAGGACGGACATATAGACCAATATAATCTAATGGCAAGTTCAGACATAAACCTTCGCATTTATGGCCAATTGGTTTTTGACAACGGTGCCAAGCCCACTCAATGGGGAAAGAATATTCTCTTCAACAAATAGTGCTGGGAAAACCAGATATCCGTATGCAAAAGAATGAAAGTGGACCCCTACCCCATACATATACAAAATTTATGTATCAAATACCTAAATATAATAACCCAAAGTATAGAACTCATAGAAGAAAACATAGGGAAGAAAACATAGGGAAAACAGGACCTTGTGTTAGGTAATGGTCTCTTAGACTTTACACTAAAAGAATGAACAAAAGAAAAAGAGATGAATGGGACTTAATCAAAATTAAAAACTTTTGTTCCCCAAAGGACTTTATCATGAAAGTAAAAAGACAATGGGAGAAAATATTTGGAAACCACATATCCAATAAGGGTTTAATATCCAGAGTATATAAAGAAAGCCTACAACCCAACAACAAAAAGAAAGACAACCCAATTTAAAAATGAGCAGAAGACTTGAAAAGATATCTCTCTAAAGAAGAAATACAAATGGCCAACAAGTACATGAAAAGATGCTCAATATCATTAGCCATTAAGGAAATGAAAATCAAAACTACTATGAGATACCATGTCACACCCACTAGAATGGCTACTATTTAAAAAATGGAAAATAACTAGTGTTGGAGAGGATGCTCTCCAACAGGAGAGGATGAATAAGAGCATTCATTCATTGTTCATGGGAATATAAAATGGTACAGCTGCTGTGGGACACAGTTTAGCAGATTATCAGAAAGCTAAGTATAGAATTACCATATGACCTGACAGTTCAACCTCTAGGTATATATCCAAAAGAATTAAAAGCAGGGGCTTGAGCAGATATTTGCACACCAATGTTCATAGTGGCATTATTCAAAATTGCCAAAATGTGGAAACAACCCAGGTATCCATTAACACATGAATGGATAAACAAAATGTGGAATATACATATAATGGAATATCATTCAGCCATAAAAAGGAATTAAGTTCTGATACATGTCACAACATAGGTGAACCTTGAAGACATCATGTTGAGTGAAATAAGCCAGAAACAAAAGGACAAATATTGTACGATCTCACTTATATGATATAATTACAATATGCAAATTCGTTAAGTCAGAAACTAGAATATAAGTTAGCAGGGGAGGGGGTGGGGGTAGAGAATGGGCAATTAATGCTTAAATGGTACAGAGTTTCTGTTTGGGGTGATGGAAAAGTTTTGGATGATGGTGATAGTAGCACAACATTGTGAATGTAATCAGCACCACTGAGTTGTATATTTGAATGTGGTTAAAAGAAGAAATTTTAGGTTGTATATATGTTACCATATTAAAAAAATTTGTTACAGTGAACCCTGATGTAAACTATGCACTACATAGTTAATAGTATCATTATAACAATATTGTTTCATCAATTGTAACAAAGGTACCACACTAGTGAAAAGTGTTAATAATAAGGAAAACAGTGTATGTGAGGTGGGATATAAGGGAACCCTATACTTCCTGCATGATTTTTCTGTATGCTTACAACTTCTCTTTAAAAAAAAAAAAGTAAGCAATAAAAAAGCAAACAAAATCCTAATTACACTAAAAGTGTCTAAAAATAGGGTCTCTGGATTATATATTTCCATTAGAAAAAGGCATAAATGTATAATCAATGTTTTGTAACCCTCCTGATTGACATACCTGAAGTACAATGATCTCAGTTTTGTTTCTGTTTTCTATTATTTTTAAGGCAAATTCTTCTTATATTCATGACATTTGAGCCACAAAAGACAGTCTACAGTAATCTAGTCATCGCTGTAATAAGAACATGGGTCACTTTCTGCCTACTTGGCCCTGAATAGAGATTACTAGGGTCTTTTTCACATTTTTGTCCAAATTGTCACTAGCAAGAAACCTTTGGATTGGAATAAATTTACATTTTCAAGGTAAACATTAACCATTGCTGTGTCCAGAGCAAAGCATTTTCAGTTTCCTGAGTGTACTATCTTCACTTTACACATAGGCATCTTTTCCATATGGTCACTGTGGTAGTTTGGAGCTGCTATATTTACCCCAGAAAAGGCTGTGTTCTTTTAATCCATCCTTGTGGGTGCAGACCTATTTGTGGGTGGGGTCTTTTGGTTCAATTGAGATGTGACTCAGCCCATTCAAAATGGGTCTTAATCCCTTTACTGGGGTCCTTTATGAGGACAAGAGAGATAAAACACCCAGAGAAAGTTTAGAGCTGAAGAAGCTGAGAGCAATGAAATCCGATAGAGAAGGACAAGCAGACACCAGCCATGTGGCTTGCTAAGAGACAGAGGAAACCCAGATGCCAGCAACCTTTCTTCAGAGAAGGTATCATCCTGTTGATGCCTTAATTTGGATATTTTCATGGCTTTAGAACTGTAAATTTGCAAGCTAATAAATCCCCATGGTAAAAGCCAACCCATTTCGGGTATATTGCATTCCAGCAGCTTTAGCAAACCAAAACAGTCACTTTCCCAACAAGTCAGTATTATTTGAAACATCTAAGATCTCTTATAGAGGATGCTTCTTGAACAAACTTGGGTGTTTTAGGAATACCTCACACATATACATATAGCCATGAAAATCTACATGAGATATAAATGGATATTTTCTGCAAACTTACCGTAGTCAGCTTTGTAATTCACTAGGACCACACCTGGAGTGTGTTCTGCTTATCAACGGCTGCATAACTATCCAAAATTCAGTGGCTTAAAACAGCAACCATTGTATTTATCTCATAATTTTTGAGTCAGGCATTTGGGCAGGGCTCAGCTGGGTGATTCCTCTGTTCAGTATGACATCAACTGGAGCCAGTTGAGAGTAGTCTACCTGGTAGCTGGACCAGTCTGGAGGGGCCAAGATGACCTCATTCATATTTCTGGCATTGATTGGGATGGTTGGAAGGCCAGCCTCAGCCAGCCCCCTCTCCGCACAGTCTCAGGGCCTCTCCATACAGTCTCTCCACCAAGGCAGTAGAACTTCTTAACATGGCAGTCCAGGGCTCCATAGAGACATGTCATGGAAGCTTGCACAGCATCACTTCCATCATAATCTTTTGGTCAAAGCAGTCATAGAGCTCACCTAGATGCAAGGGATGTGACATGGACTCCACCCTGTGATGGGAAGAATGTCAAAGAATTTATGCCCATCTGTAATCCATCACAGAGCATTTTCTTTGCACTTCTGCCTCTGACTGTTTTTTTTTTTTGCCCCCAGAGCCATTGTCAGAGTAACTCAGTCCTATTTCCCCTTCACTGTTATCTCTACAATGTTCACAAGAAGAGCTCCTGAGGAAACATTCATTTTGATAAGTCAGTTTACTTAATTTGTTTAGCAAACACTTTGCAATATTCTAGGCTCTAAGGACACAGCAGAAAACAAATCAGACAAAAAAAAAAAAAAAAAAAAAAAAAGCCTGCTCTCATGAAGATCACATTCCAATCAATCCATAGCCAGAAATTTTGATGAATAGAGAGGTCTTTTTCTTGCAGCTTAACTATTTCTGCTGGCCAATATTATTATTGAGACATGGGTTTTTCTGCAACAACATTTCAGTTTCTTATCTCCTGCTTCAGGCATTTTGAAAGGGAGTTGCAGCAACACTGGCTACAGAGGCAGTGGTTACCCAATCCTAGTTTTCGGATCTCTGCATCTTAGTTGTAGATTGTGAGCTTGTGCTCAATTATTCTAGAGGTGGCCTCTCAGCAGCCTTTCCAGTGATTTTGTAAGTACATGATTTCTTGAAATTAACTGCTTTCTCTTAAAATATCTAAAGTGATTTCTGTTTCCTGTGGTTAACACCAGACTAACAGAGTCTGACAGTAAAATTGAGGTACTCAGCACTATCTCTGCCTTCTAGGGAGACTCTTCTGTATTTACCTGATGATTACATTAGAATCCCTCACATGGAAATTTGAGCATCGGATATTCTTGCCTTTAACTCCTCCCAGACAGTCCACAACAGCTCTACAGCTTTGCAGGGGCTCGGTGACAGGAACAGCCTCTGGTGGAGAGCGGAATGCCAAGTGTTGCAGCAGACAGCAAGTCCCAGGAACAATGGGAAGATTGGGAAGCAGCAATCTCAGTGCAATAGCTGCTGCACTGGGTTCCAGGCCACCATCTCAGCATTGCCTCCTCAAAAGCAGGATAGCAGGCTTCCTCCCCTACTCCATAGAAGGCGCTTTTCAGCTATAAAATGGGAACAAGAATACTTTTCCTGATTCAAGTCTTTGCTTTGTAAGCTATACATTACTATACAAATAAGATGCTACATATTATTTAGACCAGTTATTCTCAAAGTATGGTCCAGCAACCCCTGGAGGTCTCTGAGACACTGTTAGGGAGTGAGATCAAAACTACTTTCAGAATAATACTACTTATTTGCCTTTCTACTCGCATACTCTCAAGAGTATGCTGGAGTTTTCCAGAGACTATGGTTTTGCTCTGATGGCTAATGGAATGTTTGCTGGCATATCTTTGTATTTTAAAAATTCCTCACTTTTACTTTCTGAAAGACCAAATATTAATAGCTACAACTCACAAAAACAAAAGCTCTTTGGGCTTCTCAATAATCAGTAAGATTATTTGATCCTGAGAACAAAACATTTGAGAACCACTGATCTAGGCCATTGTATAGACCCACTATTGTGCCATCTGCAGTGGCTCCCACTTTGACCCATTTCTGGATGCCTAATTCCCATTCATTGGTCATAGCTCTGCCATACCCAAAACTCTTCTTCCAGGATGCCTTTCTATTTTTATTAACACACTTGAATCAGTATCTTCTTGCACAGATGGCCAGTTGCAGCTGTCTTGGCACAGGACTCCACATAGCTGTGAACTCTTCTCATGGGAAAAGCTAGACCCACAGTCCAGCCCCTTGCCTCACTGGTGCTCGATTATCTGTCTTGGCTGGGCTATCTGAGCCACCTGGTTTCTGCCTCTGCCTTCACTCTATTTAGCATTAGCCTGACCCTCATTGCCTTGGGTTCTCACTCTTGGTTCCCCTCTTGTTTAGGAGGTTTCCCTGCTGTGGGGTCACTTGCCAGCTGTTCACAACTAAACTGAGTCCTCCTTATCCTATCCTTGTCCAATTCCAGAACTTGAACAAGCGTCATACTGAGGCCACTTGGAGGATTCCTGCCAACTAGATGATGGATTAATATTTGCTCTTAATTATGGCTGTACCTTCCCCCCAAGAAGGGCATTATCTGTGTATTTGTACTCTGTAATTAGATTTACTATTAAAACATAAACAATTAGCAATGACTATTTCTTGGAGATAGGATTAGGGGGACTATTAATTTCTATGATATGTATGTATCTCTCAAGTTTGTTTTTTTTTGCCCCTATAATGAGAATATATAGTGATTAAGAACAAGGGTCTGGAGATATTGTGTCTGTTGGAATCCCATCTTTCCCATTGATTAGCTGTGACCTTGGTCAAGTCAACTAATTTCTCATTGCCTTGTTTTCTCATTTGTAAAACGGAGATTTAAAAAACCACTTAGGATTGAGGATTAAATGAGTGTAAAGTTCTTAGAATTATGCTAGATACATACATATATGTGATTAAAATAAGAAGAAAATGGAGATATAGAAACTATGCTATGAATATAAAGATGTAGAAAAAATATATAATCAACCATAAAGTCCCAATTTTTATTAGGAAACTTGAGAATATGAAGCTATTAACTTAAGTGCTTTAGAAAATGCAAAACACTGGATTAACCATTCCTCTTTGGTTAGAAAGATAAGGAAGAAGGCTAATGTATTTTTTTTTTTTTTTTTTTTTTGATGCTTTGGTTGTTCTTTACGTATTTTTTTTTTTTTTTAATCATCATTTTATTGAGATATATTCACATACCACGCAGTCATACAAAACAAATTGTACTTTCGATTGTTTACAGTACCATTACATAGTTGTACATTCATCACCTAAATCAATCCCTGACACCTTCATTAGCACACACACAAAAATAACAAGAATAATAATTAGAGTGAAAAAGAGCAATTGAAGTAAAAAAGAACACTAGGTACCTTTGTCTGTTTGTTTGCTTCCCCTACTTTTCTACACATCGATCCATAAACTAGACAAAGTGGAGTTTGGTCCTTATGGCATTCCCAATCCCACTGTCACCCCTCATAAGCTACATTTTTATACAACTGTCTTCGAGATTCATGGGTTCTGGGTTGTAGTTTAATAGTTTCAGGTATCCACCACCAGCTACCCCAATTCTTTAGAACCTAAAAAAGGTTGTCTAAAGTGTGCGTAAGAGTGCCCACCAGAGTGATCTCTCGGCTTGTTTTGGAATCTCTCTGCCACTGAAGCTTATTTCATTTCCTTTCACATCCCCCTTTTGGTCAAGAAGATGTTCTCCATCCCACGATGCCGGGTCTACATTCCTCCCCGGGAGTCATATTCCACGTTGCCAGGGAGATTCACTTCCCTGGGTGTCTGATCCCACGTAGGGGGGAGGGCAGTGATTTCACCTTTCAAGTTGGCTTAGCCAGAGAGAGAGGGCCACATCTGAGCAACAAAGAGGCATTCAGGAGGAGACTCTTAGGCACAAATACAGGGAGGCCTAGCCTCTCCTTTGCAGCAACCGTCTTCCCAAGGGTAAAACTTATGGTAGAGGGCTCAACCCATCAAACCACCAGTCCCCTATGTCTGTGGTCATGTTAGCAACCATGGAGGTGGGGTAGGCGAATACCCCTGCATTCTCCACAGGCTCCTCAAGGGGGCACTACATCGTTTTTTTTTTTTTTTTTTTTTCCTTGTTTGTCTTTTTTCTTTTTTTTTTTTTTTTAACTTTCCCTTCTTTTTTCAAATCAACTGTATGAAAAAAAAAGTTAAAAAGAAAACAAACATACAATAAAAGAACATTTCAAAGAGACCATAGCAAGGGAGTAAGAAAAAGACAACTAACCTAAGATAACTGTTTAACTTCCAACATGTTCCTACTTTACCCCAAGAAAGTTACATACTATAGCAACATTTCAGTGAACTTGTTCCTACTACATCCATCAGAAATTAACAGACCATAGTCATTTCTGGGCATCCCCAGAACGTTAAATAGCTTATCTGTTCTTCTTGGATTATTGTTCCCCCTTCCTTAATTGCTCTCTACTGCTAGTTCCCCTACATTCTACATTATAAACCATTTGTTTTACATTTTTCAAAGTTCACATTAGTGGTAGCATATAATATTTCTCTTTTTGTGCCTGGCTTATTTCGCTCAGCATTATGTCTTCAAGGTTCATCCATGTTGTCATATGTTTCACCAGATCGTTCCTTCTTACTGCCGCGTAGTATTCCATCGTGTGTATATACCACATTTTATTTATCCACTCATCTGTTGATGGACATTTGGGTTGTTTCCATCTCTTGGCAATTGTGAATAATGCTGCTATGAACATTGGCGTGCAGATATCTGTTCGTGTCACTGCTTTCCGATCTTCCGGGTATATCCCGAGAAGTGCAATCGCTGGATCGAATGGTAGCTCTATCTCTAGTTTTCTAAGGAACTGCCAGACTGACTTCCAGAGTGGCTGAACCATTATACAGTCCCACCAACAATGAATAAGAGTTCCAATTTCTCCACATCCCCTCCAGCATTTGTAGTTTCCTGTTTGTTTAATGGCAGCCATTCTAACCGGTGTTAGATGGTATCTCATTGTGGTCTTAATTTGCATCTCTCTAATAGCTAGTGAAGCTGAACATTTTTTCATGTGTTTCTTGGCCATTTGTATTTCCTCTTCAGAGAACTGTCTTTTCATATCTTTTGCCCATTTTATAATTGGGCTGTCTGTACTATTGTCATTGAGTTGTAGGATTTCTTTGTATATGCAAGATATCAGTCTTTTGTCAGATACATGGTTTCCAAAAATTTTTTCCCATTGAGTTGGCTGCCTCTTTACCTTTTTGAGAAATTCCTTTGAGGTGCAGAAACTTCTAAGCTTGAGGAGTTCCCATTTATCTATTTTCTCTTTTGTTGCTTGTGCTTTGGGTGTAAAGTCTAGGAAGTGGCCTCCTAATACAAGGTCTTGAAGATGTTTTCCTACATTATCTTCTAGGAGTTTTATGGTACTTTCTTTTATATTGAGATCTTTGGTCCATTTTGAGTTAATTTTTGTGTAGGGGGTGAGGTAGGGGTCCTCTTTCATTCTTTTGGATATGGATATCCAACTCTCCCAGCCCCATTTGTTGAAAAGACCATTATGGCTCAGTTCGGTGACTTTGGGGGCCTTATCAAAGATCAGTCGGCCATAGATCTGAGGGTCTATCTCTGAATTCTCAATTCGATTCCATTGATCTATATGTCTATCTTTGTGCCAGTACCATGCTGTTTTGGCAACTGTGGCTTTATAATAAGCTTCAAAGTCAGGGAGTGTAAGTCCTCCCACTTCGTTTTTCTTTTTTAAAGTGTCTTTAGCAATTCGAGGCATCTTCCCTTTCCAAATAAATTTGATAACTAGCTTTTCCAAGTCTGCAAAGTAGGTTGTTGGAATTTTGATTGGGATTGCATTGAATCTGTAGATGAGTTTGGGTAGAATTGACATCTTAATGACATTTAGCCTTCCTATCCATGAACATGGAATATTTTTCCATCTTTTAAGGTCCCCTTCTATTTCTTTTAGTAGAGTTATGTAGTTTTCTTTGTATAGGTCTTTTACATCTTTGGTTAAGTTGATTCCTAGGTACTTGATTTTTTTAGTTGCTATTGAAAATGGTATCTTTTTCTTGAGTGTCTCTTCAGTTTGTTCATTTCTAGCATATAGAAACATTACTGACTTATGTGCATTAATCTTGTATCCCGCTACTTTGCTAAATTTGTTTATTAGCTCTAGTAGGTGTATCGTTGATTTCTCAGGGTTTTCTAGATATAAGATCATATCATCTGCAAACAATGACAGTTTTACTTCTTCTTTTCCAATTTGGATGCCTTTTATTTCTTTGTCTTGCCGGATTGCCCTGGCTAGCACTTCCAGCACAATGTTGAATAACAGTGGTGACAGCGGGCATCCTTGTCTTGTTCCTGATCTTAGAGGGAAGGCTTTCAGTCTCTCACCATTGAGTACTATGCTGGCTGTGGGTTTTTCATATATGCTCTTTATCATGTTGAGGAAGTTTCCTTCAATTCCTACCTTTTGAAGTGTTTTTATCAAAAACAGATGTTGGATTTTGTCAAATGCTTTTTCAGCATCTATTGAGATGATCAATTGATTTTTCCCTTTCGAGTTTTTAATGTGTTGTAATACATTGATTGTTTTTCTTATGTTGAACCATCCTTGCATGCCTGGAATGAACCCCACTTGGTCATGGTGTATGATTTTTTTAATGTGTCTTTGGATTCGATTTGCAAGTATTTTGTTGAGGATTTTTGCATCTATATTCATTAGGGAGATTGGCCGGTAGTTTTCCTTTTTTGTAGCATCTTTGCCTGGTTTTGGTATTAGATTGATGTTAGCTTCATAAAATGAATTAGGTAGTGTTCCATTTTTTTCAATGTTTTGAAAGAGTTTGAGTAAGATTGGTGTCAGTTCTTTCTGGAAAGTTTGGTAGAATTCCCCTGTGAAGCCATCTGGCCCTGGGCATTTATTTGTGGGAAGATTTTTGATGACTGATTGGATCTCTTTGCTTGTGATGGGTTGGTTGAGGTCTTCTATTTCTTCTCTGGTCAGTCTAGGTTGTTCATATGTTTCCAGGAAATTGTCCATTTCTTCTACATTATCCAGTTTGTTGCCATACAGTTGTTCATAATATCCTCTTATAATTTTTTTAATTTCTTCAGGATCTGCAGTTATGTCACCTTTTTCATTCATTATTTTGTTTATATGGGTCTTCTCTCTTTTTGATTTTGTCAGTCTAGCTAGGGGCTTGTCAATCTTGTTGATCTTCTCAAAGAACCAGCTTTTGGTGATATTTATCCTTTCTATTGTTTTTTTGTTCTCTATGTCATTTATTTCTGCTTTAATCCTTGTTATTTCTTTTCTTGTACTTGGTTTAGGATTGGTTTGCTGTTCATTTTCTAGCTTCTTCAGTTGATCCATTAGTTCTTTGATTTTGGCTCTTTCTTCCTTTTTAATATATGCGTTTAGTGCTATAAATTTCCCCCTTAGCACTGCTTTTGCTGCATCCCATAGGTTTTGGTATGTTGTGTTCTCATTTTCATTCGTCTCTATATATTTAGCAATTTCTCTTGCTATTTCTTCTTTAACCCACTGATTGTTTAGGAGTGTGTTGTTTAACCTCCAGGTATTTGTGAATTTTCTAAGTCTCTGATGGTTATTGACTTCTAATTGTATTCCATTGTGGTCAGAGAATGTGCTTTGAATAATTTCAATCTTTTTAAATTTATTGAGGCTTGTTTTATGTCCCAGCATATGATCTATTCTGGAGAAAGTTCCGTGAGCACTAGAAAAGTATGTGTATCCTGTTGATTTGGGATGTAATGTCCTGTAGATGTCTGTTAAATCTAATTCATTTATCAGATTGTTTAGGTTTTCAATTTCCTTATTGGTCTTCTGTCTGGTTGATCTATCTATAGGAGAGAGTGATGTGTTGAAGTCTCCCACAATTATTGTGGAAACATCAATTGCTTCCTTTAGTTTTGCCAATGTTTCTCTCATGTATTTTGTGGCACCTTGATTGGGTGCATAGACATTTACGATTGTTATTTCTTCTTGCTGAATTGCCCCTTTTATTAGTATGTAGTGGCCTTCTTTGTCTCTCAAAACATCCCTGCATTTGAAGTCTATTTTATCTGAGATTAATATTGCTACACCTGCTTTCTTTTGGCTGTAGCTTGCATGAAATATTTTTTTCCATCCTTTCACTTTCAGTTTCTTTGTGTCCCTGTGTCTAAGATGAGTCTCTTGTATGCAACATATTGATGGTTCATTTTTTTTGATCCATTCTGCGAATCTATATCTTTTAATTGGGGAGTTTAACCCATTTACATTCAACGTTAAAACCGTGAAGGCATTTCTTGAATCGGCCATCTTATCCTTTGGATTATGTTTGCCATATTTTTCCCTCTCTCTATTAATATCCTTTATTGTACCCATACCGAATCTCTTTAGTACTGAACCTTTCTCCAAGTCTCTCTGTCCTGTCTTTGTTTCTCTGTCTGTAGGGCTCCCTTTAGTATCTCCAGTAGGGCAGGTCTCTTGTTAGCAAATTCTCTCAGCATTTCTTTGTCTGTGAAAAATTTAAGCTCTCCCTCAAATTTGAAGGAGAGCTTTGCTGGATAAAGTATTCTTGGCTGGAAATTCCTCTCACTCAGAATTTTAAATATATCGTGCCACTGCCTTCTCGCCTCCATGGTGGCTGCTGAGTAGTCACTACTTAGTCTTATGCTGTTTCCTTTGTATGTGGTGAATTGCTTTTCTCTTGCTGCTTTCAGAACTTGCTCCTTCTCTTCTATGTTTGACAGTGTGATCAGTATATGTCTCGGAGTGGGTTTTTTTGGATTTATTCTATTTGGAGTTCGCTGAGCATTTATGATTTGTGTATTTATGTTGTTTAGAAGATTTGGGAAGTTTTCCCCAACAATTTCTTTGAATACTCTTCCTAGACCTTTACCCTTTTCTTCCCCTTCTGGGACACCAATGAGTCTTATATTCGGACGTTTCATATTATCTATCATATCCCTGAGGTCCATTTCGAGTTTTTCAATTTTTTTCCCCATTCTTTCTTTTATGTTTTCATTTTCCATTCTGTCATCTTCCAGGTCACTGATTCGTTGTTCAACTTCCTCTAGTCTTGTACTATGAGTGTCCAGAATCTTTTTAATTTGGTCAACAGTTTCTTTAATTTCCATAAGATCATCCATTTTTTTATTTAGTCTTGCAATGTCTTCTTTATGCTCTTCTAGGGTCTTCTTGATTTCCTTCATATCCCGTACTAGGGTCTCATTGTTCATCTTTAGTTCTTTGAGTAGCTGCTCTAGGTGTGTCTCTTCTGGTCTTTTGATTTGGGTGCTTGGGCTTGGGTTATCCATATCGTCTGGTTTTTTCATATGCTTTATAATTTTCTGTTGTTTTTGGCCTCGTGGCATTTGCTGACCTTGATAGGGTTCTTTTAGGGTTTGTAGACCAGTTGAAGTCCTTATCTCTAATTTATCAGATCTACAGCTTCGTGGAGTACACTTTCTCTAACTAACCAGCAGGTGGCGTCCACGAGCCACCTGTTCTCCACAAGCCAGATCTCCCCTGCTTAGCCTTTTTGGTGAGTGGGGGAGTGAGTCTTGTGGGGCCCAATTGGTGTCCCAAGCTTGCGTGTGTAGTTGGTGTTGCCTGCCCTGTATGTGGGGCGTGTTTCTGGGCAGTCGGGGAGGGGGGGTGGCCCTAACAATCAAATCTCCCTGATGATCCTAGAGTTTTAAAGCTACTGCAATAGTCTAATCCTTCAGTTCAGTCCTGCCACAGTTTGTCTCTGCCACTGACCCACAAGTCTTTGGTATTGGCGTATGGCTCCTGAGACTTGCAAGTGGGCCCCTCTTCCATGCTGTGCACCCCGGGTCCTCTGTTGAGGGATGACTGTGCTATGTCGCAGGTGAGTGCCGTCCCCCCAGGGCAGTTCTGGGCTGCTGGGCTGTGTTGGGAGGCTCCCAGTCTGCTCAAATGATGGCTGAATGGGGCTCTGTTAATTCACACTGCTCCCCCTTCCCAGCTCTGGGACATTCAGCTGAGGTTGCAGGGAAGGCTAATGTCCACGCCCAGTTTTGTGGTGTGTGCCTGTTATTTGAAGCACTTCCGTCACACTGGGTTGTCTGGGGCAGCTCTGGGCTATGGGGCTGGCGATGGGCAGGAGTGTTTCCTGTCCACCAGGATGGTGGCTGTGAGCGGACACCCCCCTTTTCTTGGGAAGTTGTGTTGTTTAGTGAATTTTCTCAGCCACTGGATTATTGCCTTTTGTCTCAGAGCTCTCTTAGTTCTGCTCTTGACTTGACGTGCCCAAATTTCAATTCTTTGAAGCTTTCTGTATTGAGCTTCTTAGAGTAATTGTTTTAGAAAAAGCAAAAAGGATTTAAAAAAAAAAAAAAAAAAACAAAAAAAAAAACGGCCCTCCTCAGAGATCTAATGGGTTATTGAAATGCTAATAGACAAAGCAACCAGGGCCATTAAGGAAAAGTGCCCAGGGCAGAGAGATCAGCCTTGCTTCGGGATTTGCATATGCGCCTCAAGGCCTGATCTCCGCCCTTCCCCTTTCTGTGTTCACCAGAACTCCAAAAATCCTCTGCTTTTATTTTGGAGTTTTTCGTGTTGTTTTTTTTCTATGCCTGTCTCCTCTCTGCTGGGCTGGCTGCTCTCAGAGTCTCTGGTGTCTGGCCTCAGTCTATCTATGGTTGGAGTTTGAATCAGTAGAATGAGTTTCCGGTAAGAGCAGCCACTGCAATTCTCCCTTCTCCTTCCTGGAGCTGACAGCCCCTCCTCCCCCGGGACTGAGCCTGGCAGGGAGGGGCGCGGGTCCCCTGGCCGCAAAAACTTACAGATTTCGCTGATCTCAGCAGTTCCACGTTTTCATGAGTGTTGTATGAAGTATGCCCAAAGACAGATTGCTCTGTGGTGTCCAGTCCACGCAGTTCCTGGCTTTTTACCTACTTTCCTGGAGGAGTAACTAAAACATACAGCTCACCAGTCTGCCATCTTGCCCCGCCTCTCAAGGCTAATGTATTTTTGCATGTAAGTAGTGAACTTTGAATTCTGATTTGGAAAAAAAATCTATGAAATATGTTCTTATATCAGTTGAGGAAATTTGAACATGAATTAGCTATTAGGAGATATTATGGGATACTTATTAATTTTCTTAGGTGTAGTAATGGTGTTGCAGCTGTGTACGACAGTGTTGTTTTTCTCAGGAGATACACTGAAGTATTTAAGGGGTAAAAGGCCTTGAAATCTGCTGCTTTCAAATAGTTCACCAAATAAATTATATATAGAAAGAGAATGCAAATATAGCAAAATGTTAACAACTGTTGAATTTAGATGGAGGGTATATAGGTGTTCATTGAATTAATCTTTCAAATATTCTGCATGTTTGAGAATATTCATGCTTAAAAACCAGGAAACATGATACCCCATGACAGAGAAAACAGTGTTTGTAGAGGACACCTGCTGTTTGTGACCCCCAAGCGTACATACTTTTCCTCTGATAACAGTGCCTCCGTTTCCTTGGGGTGGGGAGAGGATCACTCTCCCCTAATGCATGCACATTTGTGAAGTCAGTCCAGGTGCTCTCTCCCACCCTGGACAAGGGGTAGGTACATAACTCAAGTCAGGTCAATCAAACAGTCTGTCACAAGAATTTTAACCTTGAGTAAATGCCTGAAGAGACTGCTCCTCACTTCCTGCTACCGAGATCCCTGGAGCTACCTTGGGTTCTTTCCCTAAGTTTGACATTTTCAGCTTTTTCTTCAGTGAGCTCTGCCAAATCTTTCCAATAAAATCTTTTTGATGTTGTTAAGGCCAGAATTCGTCACTGATGTTTTCAATCATTGAACCATAGCTGATCCAATGTTTTGTCTAGAAATGACATACATAAATGGCAGAGTGAAAATTCATAGCACAAACTATTTGTTGCTTTTATAGGACAGTTCAATATACTCCAGACAAGAGACAAATCACAATTGTGAAAAGAGCTGTGAACCATAAAACCTATAAAAAGCATTCAGAGGTTGAACAAATGAAAGGTGAGAGAGACATTAAATTTATTACCTCAGTTCCTCCCTAGAATACAGCCCCACTTTCCTACCAAAGTGGGGATGGAAAGGAAAGAAAGTAGAAAGTAGGAAAAGCCTCTTCTGCTCAGCTAAGAATGGATTCTTGCAATAATAGTGGCTGCCATTTACGGTGTACTTACTGGCCCAGGAACTGTTAATCCTTCACACTCATCACCTCACTGAATTCTCCCAAAGGCACAAATATTATCTATTATTTGGCTATATGTACTGATTATCCCCACTTTACAAAAACAGGTTCTTAAGGCTGTTAAATCAATAAGTCAAAGTCCCAGAAGTAGGAGGGCAGATTCAAACCCGGGGTGCTCCAGCATCGGGAGCATGTGTGAGCTTGAGCTTCTTGGTCCAGCCTTCACATTTGCATCCCGAGGTAAGACTCTTTCTCTCGCATTCCTGAGCCAATTCTGCGAGAGACTGATTGATATGGCAGACTCTGCTTCTCTCCACACTGGACTCAAGAGCTTGGTTTAAAGTTGCCGTCCACAGCACTCAAATGCTGGCTCTCCAGGATCCCATGAATCAAATCAGCTGCTTGCAAGAACTGGGGTTGAGTGAATCCTAGATACTCCTATATCCTACCCTTCCAAGTTACCACACTTGCTAATCCCACTTCTCCCTGTTAGTTTCATCCACAAGAATTAAGATTTTTCCACTCCCATTCTCCTTGACTTAGTAAAACCTAATGGTTAAAAAGCAAGGCACTAGAGCCAGGCAAACCAAGGTTTGAGTTCCTTTTTTACCACTGCCTACCTGTTTATCAATGCCTTCGTTTTTAGACTCCCCAGCCAAAAAATGGGAATGATAACCTACCTTACTAGCAATGTTGTGAGGACAAAATGCACTCACCTATGGAAAGCACCTAGCACAGTGCCTGCATAATGTAAGCACTCAATAAGCAGTAGTTGTCATTCTCATTACTTTTATTGTCATCCCACTTGATAGCTTGCCCAGCCTAATCTAATTCCCAGCCCTAATCTACGTTTGGGGCATAGATCTCTTGCCTTCCAGTGTAATTTCTCTCTCTCTCTCTCTCTCTCTCTCTCTCTCTCTCTCTCTCTCTCACGGGAAGTGAACCAACTCTGGGAGAACACTCAGCTCACTGGCAGGACTTCTTCAGTTGTATGTCGCAGGACCTGGAATTTGGCGTGCCTGACTGTGATGGTTGGGTTCATGTGTCAACTTGGCCAAGTGTTAGTGCCCAGTTGTCTGGTCAGGCAAACAATGGCCTAACCATTACTGCAAGGACATTTCATGGCTGGTTAATAAAGCAGAAGGCTGGTTTATTATATCTTCAGTCAGTTGATTGCATCTGTGGCTGATTACATCTACAATCAACTAAGGGAGTGTCTTCCACAATAAGAGAATACAATCAGTTGTATTTAGTCCAATCAGTTGAAGACTTTTAAAGGAGAAGAGAGAACTTTCATTTCTTCTTCAGCCAGCCAGCTTCTCCTGGGGAGTTCATTGAAGACTTTCATGGAGTTGCCAGCTTGCAGCCTGCCCTGTGGAATTTGGACTCATGCATCCTGCCCTACAGAATTTGGACTTGTGCATCCCCACAGTTGCATGAAACACTTTTATAAAATGTTATATTTACAGATATCTCCTGTTGGTTCTATTTCCCTAGAGAACACTGACTAATACAGCTTGGTACTGGAAGTGGTTCTTGAGAAACAGAATCTTAAAATAGGCTTTTACAATTGGTTTTCTACTCTGATTAGATTCAAAGGCACTAATGACTCTATTTCCAATAATCAAGATGGCACTGACAGTCCATAGCATAAGTTGGCAATAAAGATATGCAAAATATCACCATTTGATTCTCCTAATCATACTCTTGTAATGGCTTTATCTGTGTATTTGTATTCTGTAATTAGACTTAGTAGGAGGCAAGGCTCTGGGTGACAGTGTTTTTGACACCTTAACAGAGTTTTGTGGAGTTAAGAGGTATAATGATGTTGGCTAGATGTTGTTAGATACACTGAATACAGAAAGGGATGAACTGAAGTCTTCAAATATGCAACTTAAAGGCCATATGAAAGATGTAAAGGTTTCTATGTGTGCCCTGAAAGAAAATCTTATTTCCTGTGGCTGCAAAATTGAGATCTCTGAAAACCATACCCAGAGACTCATTGTGCGAGTCATAGATTTACAACATAAACTAAAATTTCAACCTCACAGGGTGTCTGCTGTTAAAGTAAAGGCACTGATTGGAAAAGAATGGGATCCTGAAAATTGGTATTGGGACATATGAGTTGATAATGATGGCAGTGGGGACTTTGGAACCCTGGATTCTGCTGAGTCTTTGTTAGATATACTGTAATGGTCTGCCCTGAGGAAAGAGCCCCACCCCCCACCTCCAGCCTGCCCTGAGGAAAGAGCCATCCAATCTCCAGCCTTCCCTGAGGAGGCAGCTACCCAACCTCAAGCCTGCCTTGAGCAAAAAGCTTTCTGACCTCCAGTCAGCCCAGAGGAGCCTGCATCCAACTTCCAACTAAAGACAGTAACCCTTCAGTTCCTACTAAAACTGTAAACACCTCCCCAGGGGAAACAGCCATCACTCCTCCTCCCCTCTGCAGAGATTAATTCTGTTTCACCAGATGAAACTGTAATGGAATGCCCTGAGGTAACTGGCTTGAAGAATACTTCTAATTCTTTTCATGACCTGCCCCACCACTGCTCTTTTATTCAAGACCTATAATTAGACTAAAGTGCCAACAGGTCCTGAAGGTGAGGTACAAAGTGTGACCCATGAGGAGGTATACTATATTCCAAAAGAACTGCATGAGTTTTTCAACTTATATAGACAGAAATCAGGGGAATATGTGTGGGAATGGATATGAAGTGTATGGGATAATGGTGGAAGGAATATAAAGTTGGATCAGGCTGAATTTATTGATATGGGCCCACTAAGCAGAGATTCTGCATTCATTGTTGTAGCTCGAGGTGTTAGAAAGGGTATTAACAATTTGTTTGGGTGGTTGGCTGAAACATGGATCAAAAGGTGGCCAACATTACCTGAGGTCGAAATGTCAGAACTGCCTGATATAATGTAGAGGAGGGAATCCAAAGATTTAGAGAGATTGGAATGTTAGAGTGGATTTCTCATGGAAGACCTGCTCATACATCCCTGGAATGTCCAGAGGACACACCTTTTACCAGGACTGTGAGGAATAAATTTGTGAGACTAGCTCCATCATCCCTGAAGAGCTCCGCAGTCACCCTTCTCTATAGGTCAGATATTTCTGTGGGAACTGCTGTCACTGAGCTGGAATCCTTAAATACAGTGGGGATAATTGGATCCCGAGTTGGCAGAAGCCATGCAGACATGGTGGGCATGGTTACCATAATGGAAAACAGACTCAAAGCAGCAGTCAAAATAATCTGACTCACAGAGACTTATGGCATTGGCTATTAGATCATGGGGTACCTAGAAGTAAAATAGATGGGCAGTCTGTTAAATTCTTGTTTGATCTGTATAAACAGAAAAATTCTAGGTCAAGTGAACAAAAGCCTAACTTGATTTACAAAAACAGAGAGTCATGGCCCCTTAATCAATTCCCAGATTTGAGACAGTTTATAGACCCAGAGCCCTTGAATGAGGGGAAGGCTGGGTACCCTTGGGGAAGGACCCTGTTACACTGCCAAAAATTTACACTGTGAATCTTCCTCCCAGCCTTCCCCAGGGAGACTGATGGCCTTTTACCAGGGTAACAGTACATTGGGGAAAAGGAAATGATCAGATATTTGGGGGATTATTAGACACTGACTCAGAAGTGACATCAATTCCAGGAGACCCAAAAGGTCACACTGGTCCACCAGTCAGCATAAAGGCTTAGGGAGGTCAGGTGATTGATAGAATTGTAGCTCAGGTCCATCTCACAGTGGGCCCAGTGGGTCCCTGAACCCATTCTGTGGTTATTTCCCCAGTTCTGGAATGCATATTTGGAATAGACATGCTCAACAACTGGCAGAATCCCCACATTGGTTCCCTGACTCGTGGAGTGAGGCCTTTTATGGTAGGAAAGACCAAGTTGAAGTCACTAAAACTGCCGCTGCCTAGCAAAATATTAAACCAGAAGCAATACTAGATTCCTGGAGGGATTGCAGAGATTAATGCCACTCTTAAGGACTTGAAGGAGGCAGGGGTAGTGACTCCCACCACATCTCCATTCAACTCTCCTATTTGGCCTGTGCAGAAAACATATGGGTCTTGGAGGATGACAGTAGATTATTGTAAGCTTAACCAGGTGGTAACTCCAATTGCACCTGCTGTTCCAGATATAGCATCGTTGCTTGAGCAAATCAACACATCCCCTGGTACCTGGTATGCAGCTATTGATCTGGCAAATGCTTTTTTCTCCATAGCTGTTAGTAAAACCACCAGAAACAGTTTGCTTTCAGCTGGCAAGGCCAGCAGTATACCTTCACTATCCTACCTCGGGGGTATATCAATTCTCCAGCCTTATGTCATAATCTTGTCTTCAGGGACCTTGATCTTTTCTCTCTCGCACAAGACATCACACTGGTCCATTGTATTGATGAAATCATGTTAATTGGATCCAGTGAGCAAGAAGTAGCAACTATTCTAGACTTATTGGTAAGGCATTTGCATGTCAAAGGATGGGAGATAAATCCAACAAAAATACAGAGGCCTTCTACCTCAGAAAATTTCTAGGTGTCCAGTGGTGTGGGTCATGTTGAGATATCCCTTCAAAGGTGAAGGAAAAGCTGTTGCATCTGGCCCCTCCTGTGCCCAAAAAGAGGCACAATGCCTAGTTGACCTCTTTGGATTTTGGAGACAACATACTCCTCTCTTGGGTGTACTGCGCCAGCCCATTTACCGACTAACCAGAAAAACTTCTAGTTTTGATTGGGGACTGGAATAAGAGGAGGCTCTGTGGCAGGTCCAGCCTGCTGTGCAAGCTGCTTTGCCACTTGGACCAAATGATCTAGCTGATCCAATGATGCTGAAAGTGTCAGTGGCAAATAGAGATGCTGTTTGGAGGCTTTGGGAGGCTCCTATAGGAGAATCACAATGCAGGCTCTTAGGATTTTGGATAAAGCTTTACCATCCTCTGCAGATAACTATTCTCCTTTTGAGAAACAACTCTTGGCCTGCTACAGGGCCTTAGTAGATACAGAATTCTTAACCATGGGCCACCAAGTTACCATGAGACATGAATTGCCTATCAGCTGGGTATTGTCTGACCTGCCAAGCCATAAAGGTGGGTGTGCACAGCAGCATTCCATCATAAAATGGAAATGGTATGTATGAGATAGGGCTCGAGTGGGTCCTGAAGGCACAAGTAAGTTATATAAGGAAGTGGTTCAAATGCCGATGGCCCCTACTTCTGCCACAATACATTCTATTTCCCAGCCTAGAGCTATGGCTTCCTGGGGAGTTCCTTATAATCAGTTGACTGAGGAAGAGAAAACTCAGGCCTGGTTTACAGATGGTTCTGCACGATATGCCGGCACAACCTGAAAGTGGACAGCTGCAGCACTGCAGCCCCTTTCTGGGATGTCCCTGAAGGACAGTGGTGAGGGGAAATCCTCCCAGTGGGTGGAACTTTAAGCAGTGTACCTGGTTGTTCATTTTGCTTGGAAGGAGAACTGGCCGGAAGTGCATTTGTATACTGATTCATGGTTATTGCTAATGGTTTGGCTGGATGGTCAGGAACTTGGAAGGAACATGATTGGAAAATTGGCAACAAAGAGGTCTGGGGAAGAGGTATGTGTATAGATCTTTCTGAGTGGGCAAAAAACATGAAGCTATTTGTGTCCCATGTGAATACTCACCAGAGGATAACTTCAGAATGGGAAGATTTTAATAATCAGGTGGATATGACCCATTCTGTGGGTACCATTCAGTCTCTTTTCCCCAGCCACTCCTGTTATTGCCCAATGGGCTCATGAACAAAGTGGTCATGGTGGTAGGAAGGAGGTTGTGAATGGGCTGAGCAACATGGACTTCCACTTACCAAGGTCAACCTGGCTATGGCCACTGCTGCATGCCAAATCTTCCAGCAGTGGGGACGCACACTCAGTCCCTGACATGGCACCATTCCCCGAGGTGATCAGCCTGCTACCTGGTGGCAGGTTGATTACACTGGACCACTTCCATCATGGAAGGGGCAGCAATTTGTTCTAACTGATATAGACACATACTCCAGATATGGGTTTGCATTCCTTGCATGCAATGCTTCTGCCAAAACTACCATCCATGACTTATGGAATGCCTTATCCACCTTCATGGTATTCCATACAACATTTTTTCTGATCAAGGAACCCACTTCAGAGCAAATGAAGTGAAGGAATGGGCACATGCTAATGGAATTCTCTGGTCTTCATGTTCCCCAACATCCAGAGGCAGCTGGGTTGATAGAATGGTGGAATGGCCTTTTGAAGATCAATTACAGCACCAACTAGGTGGCAACACCTTGCAGGGCTGGGGCAGTGTTCTCCAGGAGGCTGTGTATGCTCTGAATCAGCATCCACTCCGTGGTGTTATTTCTCCTATAGACAGGATTCATGGGTCCAGGAATCAAGGGGTAGAAATGGGAGTGGCACCACTCATTATCACCCCTAGTGATCCACTAGGAAAATTTTTGCTTCCTGTCCCTGCAAGCTTAAGCCTTGCTGGTCTACAAGTTTATGTTCCAAAAGGAGTGTGCCCCCCAGGAGACACAATAATGATTCCATTGAACTGGAAGTTAAGACCACCACCTGGCCACTTTGGGCTTCTTATGCCTCTGAAAATCAACAGGCAAGGAAGGAGATTACTGTACTGGATGGGGTGACTGATCCTGACTATCAAGGGGAAGTAGGGCTGCAACTACACAATGGAGGAAACGAAGAGATTCCTGGAATACAGGAGATTCCCTAGGGCATCTCTTAGTATACCTTGCCTTGTGATTAAAGTCAATGGAAAACTGCAACAACCCAATCCAGGCAGGACTACCAATGGCCAAGAAACTTCAGGAATGAAGGTTTGGGTCACCCCACCAGGCAAAGAACCACAGCCAGCTGAAGTGCTTGCTGAGGGTAAGGGAACATGGAATGGGTAGTGGAAGAAGGTAGTGATAAATATGAACTATGACCCTGTGACCAGTTACTGAACAGAGGACTGTGGTGGTATGAGTATTTCCTCCTTGTTTTGTTATGAGCGTGTTTGTATTTGCTCATAAAGCAAATATCTTTATTTTCTTCTCTATCTTATCCTCTTATCATATGACATAAGTTGTATTGTTCATGTTACAGTATTTAAGTTAGAGGATATCAAGTTTAAGAGTGAATATTACCCAAGGACTTGCATCCTATACTAGAGAGGTTTAGTGTGTTTCCAGTTGTACGCAGGCAGCTGAGTATTGTTAGGCAAAACATGTGTCCATTACTGTGTTCTCTTTAGCGATCAAGAATGGTTTAAGGTGATGTGTATAGCTGCCAAGTTGACAAGAGGTGGACTGTGATGGTTGGGTTCACGTGTCAACTTGGCCAGGTGCTGGTGCCCAGTTGTCTGGTCAAGCTAACACTGGCCTAGCCATTACTGCAAGGACATTTCATGGCTGATTTATTAAATCATCAAGTGATTTCATCTGTGGCTGATTACATCTACAATCAACTAAGGGAGTGTCTTCCACAATGAGAGAATAACAATCAGTTATATTTAATCCAATCAGTTGAAGACTTTAAAGGAGAAGAGAGAACATTCATTTCTTCTTCAGCCAGCCAGCCTTTTCTGGGGAGTCTGAAGGACTTTCATTGGAGTTCCAACTCATGGACTGCCCTGTGGAATTTGGACTTGTGCATCCCCACAGTTGCATGAGACACTTTTATAAAATGTCATATTTACAGGTATCTCCTGTTGGTTCTGTTTCCCTAAAAAACCCTGACTAATACAGTGACTTTTTCATCTATTCAACTTATTTCCAGGTGGATTTTTTTTTCTGCCATGCCTACTAATTTTCTTCTAGAATTGAATCCTAAAAGAGTGGCCACACCCCAAAGAAATAGCAAGTCTCCCCCCTTTCCTTCTACCTCTTCCCTAATCAGTACCTGCTTTATTTCTCTGAACGTTGATCATTCTGAAGTTGGGGTTGGGGATGGGGTGACACAGAGCAGAGGCTGTCCCCAGGGACTTGGCCTGCTCCAAAGTGGCTCTGCTCAGATGCCATTTGATCAGGAGCCAGATTTGCTGTTTAGAAAAACACATCCGTTCTGGGAACTGCCTGAGGGAAAACTCTGAGAGGCTTCAAAAACAGGAATAAAGATGATTAAAGAGTTAGGGACTAGGGCCTGTGAGGAAAGACAAGACCCCTGATTGTTTAGGCTAAGAAAGTGAAGGCTGGAGGGCGAGGAGGGGTGCCGGAAAACAGTTTTCAGTAAGGCAGAGCCAAATAAGACTCGGAAGTAGACATTATAGATCTGGAGCAGGGAATTGAGCGGCAGGGAATTAGAAGGGTCTTGGCAGCCCCACTGAGGCAGGGGCAGATCGGGGGTTTGTGGGGCCTGAAGTAGAGGACCTTGTTTAAGACAAAGAAGGCAAAATTATAAACACAAAATTTCTAGGGCCCTTTCAGGGGTTCATGCAGGTGAGGGACTCTGAACCTTCACTTCTGCAGGCTTCATGGTAAATCTGCTTCTAACCAAGGGTGTGACAAGTGAGCTGGTAGCATAGGTTTAGGAACTGGACCCCGAGCTTGATTGTGCTGGAAACTGTCTGGAAACTCCTCCCCCTTTCCTTAACTAATGCATCTTTCCCTGCAAAATGCAATGCAAGCTTGCCCTCCACTCAGGAGATTTACCAGATGCGTCCCTTCCCCACCACAATGGCTGAATGCTTTACCTTTGTTGCTTGTGTCTCACCCTGTGCTCATTTCTATCATTCCACTTGTGTGTTAGTCATGTACCACCACATAACAAATTTCTCCAAATTGTGGTGGCTTAAAATGACACGCATTTTTCATCTCACAGTTTCTATGGCTCAGGCATCTAGGCATGGCTTAGCTGGGTTTTCCGTCTTCTTAAGGCTTGATTGGAAAAGAGTCATTTCCTAGCTCACATGGTAGTTGGCAGGATTTAGTTCCATGCCGGCCTTTGGACTGAGGACTCAGTAGCTCAAGAGCTGCTGGCTGGACGCCTCCCTCTGTTTCTTGCCGTGTAGACCTCTCCATCCAGCGTGCATAGCAGCTGGCTTCACCAGAGTGAGCAAACAAATGGGCAAGAGAAAGTGCCAGCAAGAGGGAAGTCACAGTCCTTTATAAACTAATCACAGAAGTGACCTCCCATCATTTTGTCTTATTACATTCATTAGAAGCAACTTTCTTTGTCCTGTGCATACTCAAGGGGAGGTGAAACCAGCAGGTAGGGCTCATTAGTAGCCTTGTCAGAAGTTGCCTACCACAACTGTCACTCCTTCTTGTCATTGTCCATTGGCCCAATCTGTCTGCCATTCCATTTGTAGCTGCTTGAAGACAGAGGCCATATTTTACTCATGTCTTAGTGCCTCTTAGTTTCTAACACAGGCCTCTTAAGCTTGTTCAGTGAGTGGATAATGGATAAATGAAGGACTAGTTATTCAGGGTGGAAGAAATGGAACCAAAGACAAGTGTATCATTTTATTGAAAAGAGAATGTTGTTACCTTTTGACCCAGCCATTTCATTTCTAGAAAATTAAGGAAATAACCAGGAATGTAATTTCAAGGATGTGTTCAAAAGCTTAGTTATAAAGATGTTCATAATACAACTGTTTATAATAGCAAACCTCCCCCAAACACACACATACACAAAACCTAACTAACTTGTTAAACACCTCAATGTCCAATGATAAAGAGTTGATTAAATGTATTATGCTACATTCACACAGTGAATATCCTGTAATCAGAAAAATAGAAACTGCTGAACAATATTAAATGACAGGGAAAGATGCTGATGTTACTGTACATTATTTTTAAAAAGGAAGTTACAAAGCAGCTTATGTACTTTTCTATTTTTACAAAAGTAAATACACATAGAGAAAAAGGTCTGGAGAGATTGAATTAGTTTCAAATACTTTTGACCACAAGGTTTAAATAAAACAATTTTAAGTGGTTTAAATGGTGCTTTTGTGTTTTTTGGGATTTTTTTGTTTGGTTGGTTTTTTTTGTTGTTGTTTTTACATAGCAAGATGTCTGGAAGTGGGCAGCCACTGGTTTTGGTTCTCTCTGGCTCAATATCCCCACAATTCTTTTTACCTTCCTCTCATCCTCGCCACACCATGGTCATAAATTGGCTGCCCTAGCTCCACTTTCAAAGCAGGAAGAACAGGTAAGAGGAAGCTCCAGCCATGACCGACTCTCTTTACTAGGAAAGCAAAAGCTTTCCCAGAAGTTCCCCACCAAACTTCCCCTAATTCTTTCATTGTCTGAGCCACATGAATGCTGCTAGCCATGAAGGAGTTTGGGGTCACTAAAAACAGGAATTTCATAAGTGGCTTGGAACAGTCATGATTTATGCCCTAAGCCTGGCCAGGAGGTTTGTTAAGAATAAGAGGGAAGAGAGAACAGTAGTTCTCCCATGAGAAGGCCTTTGTGGTGAATCAGACGCATTTGATCAGCAATGGAAGACTCCGAGTTCTCAGTCCTCTTCAGGGATAGTAATGTGGTAGAGGAAAATGCACTCAGACTGTTACCAGCAGTTTGCTGGCCTAGATCTTAACTTCTCAGATAACGAGTAGAGGAAGTACAAGCCAGCAAAGGACGTTACAGTCCTCTCACTTAAGGAACAGAGAAGCTGATGAAGGATTCTACGATAAAGACAGTTCAGGGTGGAGTTCTAGCAAAGATAAAGATGCACACAATGGTTTGGGGTCTTGTAGTGATACAAGAGGGAAGTCTAGTTTCTTCAGTGATCGTGGAAGTGGATCAAGGGGAAGGTTTGACGATCATGAAAAGCGTGACTATGATGACATTGGCAGCCGTGGCGACCGAAGTGGCTTTGGCAAATTTGAACATGGTGGAAACAGTCGCTGGTGTAACAAATCAGTTGAAGATGACTGGTCAAACCATTTCCACCAAGCAAATGCTTGGAGCAGGAACTCTTTCTGGAAGCAATGCTGGGATTAACTTTGAGAAATATGATGCCATTCCAGGTGAGGCACAGGCAACAACTGTCCTCCACATATTGTAAGTTTCAGCACTGTTGAGAGGGAGAAATTATCATGGGAAAAGTTGAGCATACTTGTTATACTCGCCCAACTCCCATGAATAAGCATGCTGTTCCTATTATCAAAGAAAAAGAGACTTGATGGCTTGTGCCCAAACAGGGTCTGGAAAAACTGCAGCATTTCTCCTGCCCATCTTGAGCCAGATTTACTCAAATGGTCCAAGCAATGCTTTGAAGGCCATGAAGGAAAATGGAAGACATGAGCACCACAAACAAACCCAATCTCCTTGGTGTTGGCACCAACGAGAGAATTGGCAGTAGATATCCATGAGGAAGCCAGGAAATTTTCATACTGATCTCGAGTTCATCCTCATGTGGTCTATGATGATGCTGACATTGGCCAACAGATTTGAGACTTGGAATGGAGATGCCACTTGTTAGTAGCCACTCTAGGATGTCTAGTGGATTATTTTGATGTTCTGTTGGCTCAGAAATGCTCAAGATATCAATTGTTTTGACAAAATAAATTCACTGAACTTGAGCTAAAATCAAACCTTGGCACACAGGTGCACTATGACTTAATAAGAATTATCAATTCATCCATAAATACTATAAGGAAAAAACTTATGCAGTAGCCTGCCTTAAGCTTTTTAATACTTAAGGATTGGGGGGAAACAACAAACATCTTGAAGCATATTAATAGAATTAGTATCTAATGTGGCAAACTGTATTAGTTAAAGTTCTGATTTGCTCACTCTATCCTGGATAGGTATTTAGAAGCTGATAGGCTTTAAATAAGCCATTCCAGTCATGAGGTGATGTATGAATGCATACATATATTCAAAGCACTGTTTTCAAAGTTTAATACAAGCAATTACAGCAAATCCTCTTTCAGTGTTAAGCAGATCATTAATTACGTGCTAGCTGAATGTGGGCATACTATTACAGGAAAAGTTGAAAGGTCTGATAACTTGAAATAAGTTTTTAGGAGAATTCATCTACTTTGACTTTAAATGCCTGCCATAAATGAAATTGAAATGGGTAGAATGGTTGACCACAGAAATGACCAGCCCTTGTTAGGGCCCTGAATGATTTTTGGTCTAATAATGCATGCTGATGTTAATGTTTCTTGGCCAAGAGGGTATGAACAGGATGAATTAGGCATCAGGTTTTATTTAAAATGCCAATTCACATTACTCTGTTCAAGCTGTATTGAGATGTTTAACTGGCTTACTATAGATGTTGTAAAAGTAGCCCCAAAGGAGTAACAAACTGAAATCTTTTGAGATCCCACAGGTTGGAAATGTGTATAAAACTGCATAAGGTGTCAATTCTGCTATACAGTGCAGTTTTAGTTGCATAGGTTTCCATTATATTTATAGTCTGTTCATGTTAAATCTGGCCAAAGATGAGCATTGTCAACCATTAAAATGCCTCTGCCACTTTAAATTCTGTGCTGATTTTGTGGTCAGAATACAGTGATCAAAATGCTGGATCTTTTTACAGTAGCATAGGAAGACAGCAAAAATTTCCTAATGTGCAAAGATTTTCAAGTGTATTTTGCCTTGTCCTAAAACTTTTATTTAGTAGGTGCAATTGACCGTATTGAGGTCATCTGTTATGGTGCTATTTCAATTAGTCTAGGTTTAGACCCTTGTACTTTTGCCCATAACTTTTTACAAAATACTTCTTTTATTGCACATTCAGAGAATTTTATATATGTCTTGTGTTTGTGTCCTTAAACCTCTGATCTTATTTTGTCTCTTGGAAACCGTTGATCACAACTTGTCTAGGAAGGGGATGGGACTAGATTCTAAAATGCATTGAGGACCATGGGAATGACAGTTGAGAAGAAAACTATTTGCGCCTGTTTTTGCTGCTGGTTTTATGTAATATTTATTGACATTGACATTTTGACAAATATTTATTTTTGTAAGCCTAAAAGTGATTCTTTGAAGGTTTAAAGAAACTTGACCAAAAGGCAGTACAAAAACCCTGGCACTTGAATGTTGAATGTCACTGTATGCATGAAATTATATATTTGGGGATAGTGTGAGCTTTTAATGTTAAGGCATATTAAAATTGTTAGTCAAATTAAGCAGACCCAGCATTGACAGTGTAGCTATAACTGTTTTACTAACTTTTATGATAGTAAAAACAAAATTGGCTACTTGAAATTAAAATATGTCAAAGTTTTGATATCTTCTCTTAAGATGTTAATGAAACACTTCAGAACACTGATATGAAGTGTTTAGATTCTCAGATGTTTGTTGCATAAGTTTTGTTTATTTGTGTGTATTTTTGTGTGTGTGAATATCTGGCACATTGCAATCCTCAAACATGTGGTTATCTTTGTTGTATTGGCATAATTAGTGACTTTTACATTTACTGGTAGCATTTGAGCAAGTTTTATCAGCAACCTATATTTTCAGTTAATAAATAAGGTTTTAAAAATCATGTAAGAAGGGATTTAAACTCAATGAATATAAAGATTGAACCTCAAGTCACTGTAGCTTTAGTAATTGCTTATTATATTAGTTTAGATGCTAGCACTGCATGTGCTGTGCATATTCTGATTTTATTTAAATAAAAAGTTCAATTGCAACATAATAATAATAAGAAGAAGAAGAAGTGGGAAGGAACATTAGGTAGGTCACCATAGCTGCTGCCCACTTTAGACAAGACATGATAATTTCCAATTTGTCACAGTCACCTTACTCCTTCTAGTTTTACACCCAGATTACTTTGCTCAATCACCTGCCTGCCTAGTCCCTGAAGCCATTTGAGCTTATAACCTATGGATATAAGGCTCAGGGTTAGAAAGTGTGAAAAGATTGCTAATATTCCTATTATTTCCTTCTCTCTAGTAATAAAATAACCCCTATCCTAAGATGTAGCAAGTATATGGCTGTGCAGCTTGAGATCATATTTCCCAGCCTCCCTTGCAGCTAACTAGGTATGACCATACAACTAAGTTCTTACCTTTGGAAAGTGAGCAGAATTGACATGAATATCACTTCTTCAACATCGTTTCTTAAAAGGAAATTGTTAGCCATCTACTTCCTCTTTTCTCCTTTCCCACAGGCTGGGATGTAGATGTGGTGGTGGAGAGCTTACTTCAACAGTGTCTAGGAGATGGTAACGAAACACGAAAGAAGTTACCTCTCTCCCTAAATGGACTACCTGAAGCAGGGCTGCTTTCCCACCTCTGGACTCAACCTGACCTGTCCATCTACTTCTAAACTGTTAAATAAGAGATAAACAAACATGTATTCTGTATTTTGGGATCACTATATTAAAGTAGCTTATTATGTTCCCAAACTAATATAGAAAACAAACTGTATTATGCCAATGGGTTGCCGTTTATAGTTAAGGAGGAGGTTAGGAGCTAACATGAGGAAAGAGAAGAGTCAAATGAATGCAGGAGTAGATGTTTTTATAAAGAGGTCTTGGAAGATACAAAAGCAACTGAACTATCAACAGGCAGGAAAGTGATGGAGCTTGGTCAGAAGCTCTGCTGGGCTCTGCTTTGGTCTGGAATGAGTTAGTATAATTGGAACTGAAGTTGAATGCAAAGACCAGGGTGAAGCTGAACCGGGGCATCCTAGGTATGGCACAATGATCCATACTTCAAGAAGGTCCAGCTCATACTCAGAAAAGGGTGTACTGCTATGAATGAGGTGAGAGGGGCATCAGTCAGGGTCTTTGGGTTGCAAGCAACAGAAAGCAACTTTCACTTTCTCAAACAAAACAAAACCAAAAAAATAATTTATTAGAAAGACACTGAGGAGATCAAAGAATCTAAGAATTACCTCAACAGCCAAGCCCCAGGAAAGGACAAGATCTGAGGAAGCTCTAGGAATCCCATTAGCAAAGCTACTAGTTTCTCTGGCAGTGGTTTTCCAGCTTCAGTATGCATCAGAATTTCCTGGAGGGTTGGTTAAGCACAGATGGCTGTGGCCTACCTCCAGAATTTCTGATTCGGTAGGTCTGGGGTGGGGCCTGGTATTTGTATTTCTAACAAGTTCCCAGGTGATGCTGATGCTGTTGGTCCTGGGATCACTCTTTGAGAACCACTGCTCTAGAGTAAACACATCAAATGACTCAGCTACAACTGCTTCCCATCCCCTGGTATCTCTACTCAAGTGTCCAATGTCCTTAAAGTCTAGTTGACTCAGATTGAATCACTCCTGTGATCAGAAGGGTGGAATCTCATGATTCGCAGTCCTGTGAGTATCAAATGGGATGGGGAGGAAAAGTTCCCCAAAGGAAGGAATGCTGGACATGCAAAAATAGAAGATGTTTTCAAAGTGGTAGTTGCCAAGCTGAATGCACTACTCCTTCCTTCTGGGGAAAGATCAGCTGCAGCAACTTCTCCTCTCAGGGCAGAAATTTCCAGAAGAGAGAACTGAAGAAAAAAAAAAGAAAAGTTGCACTCTTACAGACCATTCTCTCTACTCAAACCTCCTTCTGTTTTCCCATGGAGAGGAGACTCCCTGGAGGTCAGTGGTCAGTTCCACAGCTGTCTTGGTGACAGCCGAAGCGCAGAGGTGGCAGTAGACTTTGCATTGAGGCCCATTTTGACCAGTTAGGACACTGCTCAGGAAAACGTTTCATAATTCATGTTGTACCTTTTGTCATTTACAGAGAATGACGCTAACATGCCTTCATGCCTTTATGTCTTATTCTTGCTTCATGTTATAGTCTTATGATGAATTTTCTCCTTCAGAGAAACTGAAAAGAAAAAAATCTTTGTTAACCCAAGTACATAAAGCCATGGTTGTGTACATCTGGTTGGTCGTATTCAAATTTTCTTAAAATGGGACCCACCTGAGCTTAAAACCAACATGATGATTTGACACATCAACATGAAGTGTGTTAAAACTATCATGTCAATTTTTACACAGCAATTAATGGAATATACCATATTAAATAGAATAAAGGGAAAAAAACACATGATCATCTCTACAGATGCATAAAGTGCATTTAACAAAATCCAACATCCTTTCATGATAAAAACACTCAACAAACTAGGTATAAAAAGAAACTTTGTCAGCAAGAAAAGACAATTTACAAAAAATCCACAGGTAACATCATACTTAATAGAAAAAGACTGAATACTTTCCCCTTAAGATCAGGAAAACTTGTCTACTCTTGTCACATCTTACCAACATTATGCTGGATGGTCTAGTCAGGACAATTAGACAAGAAAAGGAGATAAAAGTCATCCAGATTGGAAAGGAAAAAATAAAACTATCTTTATTCGTAAATGACATGACCCTGTATATAGAGAGAATCCCAAGGAATACACAAAAACTATTAAGACTGTGAATAAGTTGAACAAGATAGCAGAAGATAAAATCAATATACAAAAATCAGTGGTATTTCTACATAGTAGCAGCAAACAAACTGAAAATGAAATTAAGAAAACAACTCTATTTATAATAGCAATGTATCAGTTTGAAACTGTATGGACCCCAGAAGAGCCATAATATTTTAACCTAATCTTAGAGTGGAAACTTTTGATTGAGTGTTTCCATGGAGATGTAACTCACCCAACTGTGGGTGATAACCCTGTTTGAATTATTTCCATGGAGGTGTGGATCCCGCCCATTCAGGATGGGTGGTGATTAACTGGACTACTTAAGAGAGTTCAAGAGCCGACACAGATGCTGACATTTGGAGATGCTTGGAGATGCAGACAGGATATTTGGAGATGCTAAGCTAAGAGATAAAGCCCAGAGTTTGTCCCAGAGAAGCTAAGAGAGGACCCCCAGATGCTTAGAGAGAAACGCCCTGGGAGAAAGAAGCAAGGACACACAGGAGCTGAGAGAGAAGCTGAGACAGACATTTTGGAGAAAGCCATTTTAAAACACAACCCAGGAGCAAAGGACCAGCAGATGCCAGCCACGTGCCTTCCCAGCTGACAAGGGTACTCCAGAAGCCATCAGCTATTCTTCAGTGAAGGTATCATCTTGTTGATGCCTTAGTCTAGACACTTCTGTGGTCTGAGAACTATAACTTTGTAACCTAATATATCTCCTTTATAAAAGCCAATCCATTTCTGGTATTTTGCATAATGGCAACTCTAGCAAAACAGAACAAGCATCAAAATGAAATGAAGTGAAATGAAATGAAATGAAAATTTTGAGTCAATTTAACAAAAGAAGTGCATGAGTTGACTCTTGAATACTATAAAACATGGTTGAAACCTACTACAAAGCTATAGTAGTCAAGACTGTGTGGTATTGATATAAGAATAGATTTATAGGCCAGTGGAAAAGAATTGGAAGTCCAGACATACATTTTACTTTGATGGATAGTTGATTTTTGACAAGGGTGCTAAGACCATTCAATATGGGAAAGAATAGTCATTTCAACAAATGGTGCTGAGAAAATGTATCTTTGCATGCGAAAGGATGAAGTTGTATCCTTGTGGCATACACCATATACAAAAATTAACTCAAAATGAATCATAGACCTACATATAAGAGCTAAAACTATAAAACCCTTAGAAGAAAACATAGGAGTAAATCATCATAACCTTGAATTAGGCAATGGCTAAAAACACAAGGAACAAAAGAAAAAATAGATAAATTGGAATTCATTAAAATTAAAACTTCTCTGCTTCAAAGTTACCATCAAGATAGTGAAAAGAAAACCTACAGAATAAGAGAAAATGTTTGCAAATCATACACCTGATAAGAGACTTGTATCTAGAATATACACAGAACTCTTACAACTCTATAATAAAAAGATTAATAATCCAATTAAAACGTGGGCAAAATTTTGAATTGGCATTTCTCCAAAGAAGTTATACAAATGGCCAATAAGTATATGAAAAAATGTTCAACATCATTAGCCTTTAGGCAAATGCAAATCAAAACCACAATGAGATACCATTTCATATCCACTAGGATGGCTTAAATAAAAAAGACAATAACAAGTGTTGTCAAGGATATGGAATAATTGGAAGAGTTATACATAGATGGTGGGATTGTGAAATGGTAGTGCAACTTTGGAAAGCAGTTTGGCATTTAGTCAAAATGTTAAACATAGAGTTACCATATGACTCAGCAATTCTACTCTTAGATATATACCCAAGAGAATTAAAAAGTGTTCACACAAAAAATCTGTACATGAATGTTTATAACAGCATTACTCAGAATTGCCCAAAACTACAAATAATCCAATGCCCATTAACTGATGAATGGATAAATAAAATTTGTATATCCATACAATGGAATATTATTCAGCGATAAAAAGGAATGAAGTGCTGATACATGCTATAACATGGATGAACCTTGAAAACATTATGCTAAGTGAAAGAGGCCAGTTACAAAAAAAAACACATATTATAAGATTCCATTCATATGAAATGTCCAGAAGATGCAAATCCACAGAGACAGAAAATTGATTAGTGGTTGCCAGGGGTTGTGGGAGAGGGTGTGTGGAGGAATATGAAGTAACTACCAATGGATATGGGGTTTCTTTTTTGGAGTGATGAAATGTTCTGAAATTAGATATTGGCAGTGATTGCCTTGTGAATTGATACATGAAAAACCACTGAACTGTGTACTTTTTAAAGGGTGAATTTTATGGCAAGTGAACTATATTTCAACAAAACCATTATTTAAAAACATACTTACACAAAGGCAACATGTGACTCTGTGAAGCTAGTAGAGGGAGAATTATTTGCTATACTATTCTCCTTAGCTTACAAACTGGTGGGAGAGGGAGTCCAGCCTGGGAATTTGATGTAAAAATTGAATTTATTTTTTTATTAGAGAAGTTGTAGGCTTACAGAACAATTGTGCATAAAATGGATTCTCATACACCATCCCACCACTGACGCCTTGCATTGGTGTGGAACATTTGTTATAACTGATGATAGCACATTTTGTTACTTGTACTATCAAGTAAATTCCATGGTTTAACTTAGGACTCACTGTTTGTATAGTGTAGTTCCCTGGATTCTTTTTTAAATTTTATTGTGTTACCATATATACCATCTAACATTTCCCCTTTTAATCACATTCAGATATATATTTCAGGGCTGTTAATGTTGTGCTACCATCACCACCATTCATTACCAAAACAACTTCCATCTTTCCAAATAGAAACCTTGTACGTTTTAAGCTTTAACTTACCATTCCCACCCCCACCCCATCCCCTGGTAAAATTTATTCTAGATTCTGACTCTATGAGATTGTTTATTCTAATTGTTTCAAATCAGTGAGGTCATACAATATTTGTCCTTTTCTGTCTGGCTTATGTCACTCAACATGATGTCTTCAAGGTTCATCCATATTGTCTCATGTATCAGATCTTCATTCCTTTTTATGGCTGAATAATATTCTACTGTACGTATATACCACATTTTGTTTATCCATTCATCAGTGGATGGACATTTGGGTTGCTTCCATCTTTTGGCACTAAGATTTGATTTTGTTAAAGAAAACACACCCATAATGTTCAAGTTTCTGCCACTTCTTTGTGATGCTAAAGAACAGGGATCCATTGTATTTGGCCCTTCATTTAAACTGCACTTTAATGAGTATTTGATGGGTCAACTTCAGCCTGAAGTTTAGCTCAGGGTCTGGTACACAGAAGAAAATGTTTTGTTTTAGAAAGTAAGAGATTTGGGGGTAAGACTGCCAGTAGCTAGAAAAGAGCTAGAGAGGAGGCTGGAGAAGATGGTAGCAAGCTGATTCCCAGTGAGAGATATAGCCAGAGAGAAACTCCCTTTGGCAGTAATGGCCCATGAAATTTTAGGACAGTGATGTCTCATATATTTTTTTAAGTTATATAATTTTAAGTTGGTGCCTATACTATGCTAAGCTTCCCCTGCTGTTTCCCCTAAATACTAAGTATTAGGAATTCTTGAAGGAATGAAGGAATAAGAAATGTGCCTAGAAAAGGCTGAGAATGTCTAGAAGGGGAAAAAAAAAATTGGAGGAGCCAAGAATAACTGTCAGAAACAGGCTGTTTCTTAGACTAGCCAGGAAAATATGACCTTACTCTCATCCCATCCCTCATTAAAATCACAGGAATTTAGGAAAACAGGGCTGGAGTCCAAATTAAAGCTGGTTTTGGATGCATGTAATAGAAAACACAATTTAAAATCACTTAACCAATAAGGAAATGTCACATCATCATCTAACAAGAAGCCCTGAATTAGATGACCTCCAGAGTTGGTTAATTTAGCAAGAGCTCAAGTTCTTTGCCTCTTGCTACTTTGCTATCCTCAAAGTGCTGGCATGTCTTCAGGCTGCCATAGCCCCAGCCATCCACTTGGATATTAAAGTGGACTCATTTATTGGTCAGAACACTTAGTTGCAAATGTCAGAAATCAGGTGACATTAGGCATGTCTGGAGCCAGGGAAGCACCAGAACTCTCTTTCTTTCCATCTCAAGCCACTTACTTTGCTTGACTTCACTCTCAGACAGGCAGCAAGATGACTGCTGGCAATGTCAAGCCCTCATTGCCATGTATCTCATGGTGAGAAGGAGAGAGAAAAAGAAAGCGAGAGAGAGAGAGAGACGGGGGTGGGGGAGGGTGGTGGTGGAGATACCTTCTTTCTTACAATGTCCATATAAGAAATTTCATGAACGGATTCTGATTAACTCACAGGCCCATCCCTGGATCAATCACTGGGGTCAAGGGAATGTAGACCTTGCATCAGCCAGGTTTGTGTCTTTGGCCCATCCCTAGGACGTGCGGGAGGTGAAGATCAAGAGCAGCCAGACCACAGGGACTGAGCAGGGTTTGGAGAAGGAGGAATGATTTCCCATAGGAAGACAGGCTGAGCAACAAAAATGTGTCTACCAAACCCCCTTAAGACTGGAGAGCATGAGGACACCAGGGTTCCAGGGAAAGCTGAGGCTTAATGGGCACCTTCAAAGACACCAGAAAGAGAAAGTGAAAGGAACTGGAAATTTTGGAGGGCCTACTGTGTGCTTTCCCAAGGTCCCAGAGCTAGGAAGTTGCAGTGCCTGGATCTAAACTCATGTCTTTTTAATTCTAAGTTCAAGCACTCAGCATTGGGAATACCAGTCAAAGGCAGAGGGGCCAAGACAGACCAAGAGGTGCCCAGGAGGCATCATGGAGGCATACTTAGCCCAATCTAGGAGCATGAATCAGGGGAGACTTTCTGGAGGAGGAGATATTTGAACTAAGACTTTAAGGACCGATCAGGGTTTGTCAAAGAGGTAAAAGAGAAAATCAAGAAAAGACAACGGAGGGGTGGGCAAGGGAGTTCATGAGAACTAGAGTTTCAACTTTGGACAGTCACTGTCTATGGTATAGGGGCTTCCTTGCCCTTCCCTGCCCCCACCTCCTCCCAGCTCTGCCTCATGCCATTGTTTTCTGACACACAGTTATTCACATGGGGTTTCCAGAAGCATTATCACAGTGGTTGGGACAGTGGCCTGAGAACCCACCTACTCTCTGTGTGACTATTGGCTAATTACTTCCCCTCTTTAGCAGGGAGTTTCCTTGGATGCCGGACTGGGCGATGGGGGGAATTTTTAGCCTAAGGGCTGCAGAACTGTTGCAATCAAGGTATTGCCACTTTCTAGCTGGGTCATTTTGGGCATATTTTTACTTTGTCTCTCTGAACCTCATTTTCCTCATTGTAAGAGGTAATCTATAATCTTTATCTTGCAAAGTTATTTAGGTGGGGTAAGGGACAAGTGCAGTCTGTGGGGCTGGAATGCTTGGTTAGAATTTTGGCATATGGCTGACAATCTCTCTGTGCCTCCATTTCCACATCTATTAAAAGGGGATAATAGGACCTACTTCATAGGTTTGTTGGGAAGATTGAGTTATAACTATGAAGTTCTTAGAACAATGCCTGCCACAAGGTTCAACAGTTCAATAAATAGAAGCTAGTTTATTTTATCTATTTCATTTCCTGAATTTGGACTATTTGAGAATTTCTTGACAAGTTGTCACTGCCCACCTAAACCTAGTATTGGACTCCCTTTTGCCCCAGACTGAGAATTTCCCATTCCTGAGCCCTGCCCTCAAGGCAGTTCTCAGTTTTGGTGGTGGTCTGCCGGCCAACGATCCTGTTCTCTGAAAATGCCTTGCCCACAGGAGTGGGCTCCAGCGGTAGCCGTAACCAAATGGACAGTGGTGGACTTGGCCCAAGCTGGACCAGTCAACCACTCTGTCCTGGAAATCTGGAATTGGAACTCTGTGATATGTTAGTAGGCAGTGCTGGAGCTGAGAAGTGACGTAGCTCTAGACTGGGTCAGCCATTTTTGTGCTGAGAAGCAAGAGAAAGAACCACAAAATAGACTCAGATAGAAAGTCAAGAAACCCTGTAGCCTCAGAGGGAAAGGGAGAGAAGACTTCTGCCTTGGATCCCGGTGAGACTGCTTTCAGCCACTCCACATCAGCAAATTTATTGACCATCTACGTTGTTCCATGTCCAGGGAAGACAGCAGTGAACAAGAGGGTCAAGTTCCTACTCTCTTGAAGCCTACAATCAAGTGGGGACAACAGGTATGAACAAGAAAATAAATGATACCATTTCAGGGAATGGTAACTGCTCTAAAGAAAAGAAAAACAAAACAGAGTCAAGGGTTAGAGATGGATGGAGATGGGTGAAGAGACAGCCTTTTTAGCCGGGGTGGTCAGGGATAGACTTTCTGAGGAGGAGGTAAGAACTGAGGGATGAGAGTGCCAGGTACAGGGGAGAGCAAGTGTGAAGTCCCTGAGTTAGGAAGGAGAATAAATATTCAAGGAGCAGCAAGCCAGCACCATGGCTGAAGTCATGAGCCAGGGAGAGAGTGACAGGAGGTAAGTCAGAGAGGTAGGCAAGGGCCAGATCACCACATGGCTTGGGAAGGAGTTTGGATATTATTTCAGGTATAATGAAAAACTATTAGAAGGTTTTGAGCAGGGGAATAACACAAACATCGTATTTTGGAAAAAATCACTCTGGCTAGTGTGAGAATGCAGGAGGAGAAGCTGGGAGAATGTTGCAATAGGCCATGCAAGAGATGATGATGACAAGCATGAGGGCAGGGGTACAGGGAGTGACAAAAAGGAGTAGGAGTCTGGATCCAGTAGGTTCCAGTTCCTGATTCTAGTTCCTCATGGGACTTATCTACTTCCTGTTCCTAAGTTCATCCAGGTTTCTCCATGTGTCTTCCTCCCAAAAGTCCTTCTTGCTTAGGCTAGTATAGGAGCAGGATTCTGTTATTTGCTAAGGAACCATCCCCGACTAAGACACCTTGGCTCTTGAGCTGGTCTAATTCACCACCGTCTAGGATATGACCGGGTTTCATTTTCCCCATATTAAGGGAAGTGTTTTCTCCTGTGACTCATGCACATAGGAATTAACAGTATCCGGAGGCTGAGGAAGCAATCAAAGATTAATTTTATGATGTGGGGAAAATGCTTATGGTATCAAATGCTATAGCACCAGATAAGGGGTACAGATAATAGTAACAGTCGCTAAAATGTATGACTTACTATGCGCTAGTTCTTGACCTAAAAGCATGTCTATATTAACTTACTTAAGCCTCATAAGACTCTAGTGGGTTGATACTATCGTTGTATTTTACGGGTGAGAAAACTGAGGCACAGAGAGGTTCAGTAAAGTGTCCAAGGTCACAAAACTAGTACGTGGTAGATCTGGGATCCCAACCAGGCAGGGGGGCACCATGGGGTTCACCAGTGTCTCTCGGCTAAGGATGCACTAATGGCATTTTGAATAGGGTGATTCTTTGTTGTACAGGACTGTCCATCTCACTCTTTGTGGGTTAGCATCCCTGGATTTACACAAATTAACTCTGTTTAATCCTCTTCATCAACCTAATGAGATAAGTATTGTTATTCTCACCCCCACTTTACAGAAGAGGAAACTGACCCAGGGAGGTTAAATAGCTTGTCCTGAGTCACCCAGCTCATAAGGGGGAGAGCCAATATTTGAATCCATAAAGTCTAGCTCCAGATCCTGTGCTTTTAACAATTCTGCTATCCTGCTTCATTAATGGTCAAGAGAATAGGTGGAGGAGGGGACTGACCTTTAAAACTTTAAGCAGAATCCAGCAGGCTTTTCAGAGCGGGCTCAGCAGCTCAAGCATGCATTCTAGACCAGAAAGGCAAAGACTTGTGGGAACCAGAAACCTTTTCCTTGTGCAGATAAATGTTACAGGTCTAACATCTAAAGGGCACAGCCCAGGAACTTATGGGAGTCGGGTGAGAGTCAGGAATCCACAGAGAGCAAAGCCAAAGGAATGTCCAGAAGACTGGACTGCTGGATGGGAGCTTGGTTTTTCTCCAGCTCCTCCTCCTGTAGCCGTTTCTTCCCTTAAATGTAGACAGTTTCCTGGGAGGCCCTGGTCACTCCTTTGCCTGTAACTCCGTATTTTCATATTCTCAAATATGCTCCCACTTGGCTAATGACAGGGCTATTGGCACAATTGGGGTGCAAAGTGATTGGTGGCTGGTACCAAGAGTCAAATCCTCTGACATTATAATCCCACCCAGAAATAATTCTACAAAAGCTAAAGACCAAAGCTCTGGAGATGTCAATGACTGCCCTCCGTGACCTAGTACCTTTTAAGCCAACCACACATTATATGCTGGAGAGTCCAAAAAGCAAAACCGTGGAAAGCAGGAGTGTGCCATTGCCCAGGACGCCACTTCACTTTGAATTCGACTTTCTCCTGTTGAATTGTTCTACCCCGGGGCTCTGGCCTTGCCCCTTGACTCTGTCTTTGCTTTTCTGCCCGATTTCAGGCCTTTGAACTTGTCTTGAGGGGGATTTTGACTCAGACTCTGCTCTGATTACACTTATTCCCGCCCACTTCAGGAGGAACACCTATCCAAACTCAGGCCACTAGCCCTCTGTCTTGGTCAGCAATCACTTGTCTGCAAGCGAGAGAACCCCATTCAAACTATGAAAAGGAAGAATTTATTATAAGGAACTGAGTATTACAGAATCCAAGGCAGCAATTGCAGCCATGTAATAGGATGTTAAAATAGGTTGTAAAAAGGCCTTTCCCTGCCTCCATTTCTACAGAGACCGGTACATGGACAACATATACCAAAGAGAATGTGAGGCAACCTCTAATGTACAAGTTACAAAGGAAAAGCACAGAACAAGTTTGACCACTTTGGGAGTCAGAATGTGGAGAGGGGAGCAAGGATTTGATGAAGAGATATCTTCGGAGGTTGCTGTGGTCTGTGTTGATCCCACCATCTTACCATCCCAGGAAGAGGTGGGGCAGAGGTAGAGTGTTGTAGCAAACCCAGGGAGACAGTTCTTCAATGACAGGGCACCTCTCCACGCTGCGATCTGGGGGCTAAACTTCTACCTAAGAAAGCCTGAAGATGAGAGCTGGCTGGCCAACTGCTTTGGCTGCATTTATCCAGAACTTTCCATGTGCCAGACTATTCACATATTAACTCATTTAAACCTCCCAGCAACTCTGTGTGGTAGATGCTCTACATTGAAGGTTAATGCTTTCACTCACCAACATATTGTGAACATTTTCCCACATCAATAACTATCCTTCTGTCACATGGATTTAATAACGGCACTGTTTTCCTTGGCATGGCCAGAAAGCCTCATGATTAAGCACATGGGCCCTGGCATCAGCCTGCCTGTTTTCACATCCCATCTCTACCAATAACATATGGAATGAGACCATTTTTATAAAGGACATGAATATGTGTAACCCAAGGGTTGGCAGCTTGGATGTCCCCCAAATCTCCAGCTCACCTCAGTCACCCTGCGCTCCATTAATATTTCTTAAATATCAAGCATCTGCCAGAAAATGGGGATATAACAATAAACAAGACAGATATGTTCCCAGCATTCATGGAAATTGTATTCTAGTAAGAGAGACATACAATGACAAGTAAAAATGCCGAAGAAGAAAGCAAAATCATGCAAGTGACAAATTCAATAAAGGAAAAATGCAAGATATCCTGCTCTTTCCTCCACATTATGCTGCCTACTCACTGCAGTGAGTTTAGCACCTCCTTTCCCCAACTTTTCTTGGTCAGACCTTGTTCATTCCTCCTCCTCCCAAGACACATTTTGCCAACCAAGTCCTTGCATGTCTTAATAGGCCTATGAAGCTAGTCTCTTTCAAAGGAAGAGCCCTTAGGAGATTGCTTTATCCCAACTCTTCCTTCCCCATTTTCACATGGAGAAACTGAGTCTCATCCATTTCACTAATTTTCTAGAGGAATTTAAGTTTCTCCTCTGAATTGTAAAGTTTTCATGATAAAATGCCTGTTCAAAGGGACATGGAAATTGATCTGAAGTTTCAGCAAAAGTTTACTTCTAGCTGGAATTGAAAGGACTTGAAGAGATATTTGCACACCCACGTTCATAGCGGCATTATTCACAACTGCCAAAAGGTGGAAACAACCCAAGTTCCTATTAACAGATGAATGGGTAAACAAAATGTGGTAGAAACATTCAATGAAATAGTATTCAAGCATTAAAAAAATGAAGTTCTGGTGCATGTGACAACATGGATGAACCTTGAGGACATTATGTTGAGTGAAATAAGCCAGATACAAAAGGACAAATATTGTATGATCTTTCTAATATGAACTAATTATAATGAACAAACTCGTGGAGATAATATCTAGAATACAGGTTACCAGAAGATAGAATGAGGGAAAAGAATGAGGAGCCTATGCTTAATTTGTGCAGAATTCTTAATAAGATTGATTTTAAATATTTGGACATGGATAGAGGTGATGGCAGCACATTAACAGTGCTGAATTGTGCATGTGATCATGGTTGAAAGGGAAAGTTTAGAACATGTATGTCACTAGAAGGACAGATAGAAGATGAAACATGGGACCATATAACATAGTGAACACTGTTGTGGATGATGAAGGAGGTTAATAGTACAAATATAAGAATGTTCTTCCATGAACTAGAACAAACGTATGTCGCTATTACAAGGTGTTAATAACAGGGTGGTACATGGGAAAAATACACCTAATGCAAACTATGAGCTATAAGTAATGGCAATATTATAATATTCTACCATCAATTGTAACAAAGGTGCCACACCAATGCCAAGTGTCAGTAATGGGGGGGGGGAGGGAGTGGGGGTGTAAGGGGTATGGGGTTTTTCTTTTTGTAACAATGAAAATGTTCTAAAATTTTATTGTGGTGATGAAAGCACAATTCTGTGATTATACTGAGAGCCAATGACTGTACACTTTGGAGGGATTGTATGGTGTGTGAATAAAACTTCTTTTAAAAAAAGTTTTTTTCAAGCTAGAATTGATACTTGCACACCGAAGTTCATGGAAGCATTATTCACAATTGCCAAAGGTGGAAACAACCAAACGTCCATCAACAGATGGGTAGAGAAACAAAATGTGGTATGTCCATACAATGGAATAGTATTTGGCCATAAAAAAAAAAAAAGAAGTTCTGATACATGCGACAAAACGGTTGAACCTTTAAGACATCATGTTGAGACATTGAGCTGCGAGGGAATCCTGCGGCGCTCTTAGGAGTCAGCACCATGGCAGAAGACATCAAGACCAAAATCAAGAACTACCGAACTGCCCCTTTTGACAGCCGCTTCCCCAACCAGAACCAGACCAGGAACTGCTGGCAGAACTACCTGGACTTTCACCGCTGCGAGAAGGCAATGACTGCTAAAGACGGTGACGTCTCCGTGTGCGAATGGTACCGGCGTGTGTATAAGTCCCTCTGCCCCATATCCTGGGTGTCAGCCTGGGACGACCGCAGGGCAGAAGGCACATTTCCTGGGAAGATCTGAACTGGCCTATCCCACTTCTTCCCTGTCCTTCATCCTTCTCCCAGGGTGGTGAAGGGGGACCTGGTTACATAATGACCCCCACCCTGGGATCCTGAATCATGATATAACTAATAATAAAAACTTACTGGAAAAAAAAAAAAAAAAAAAAAAAAAAAAAAAAAAGACATCATGTTGAGTAAATAAGCCAGACACAAAAGGACAAATACTGTATGATCTCACTTGTATGAAATAATTCAAATATGCAAATACATAAAGTCAGAAACTGTAATACAACTTACCAGGAGCTGGGTCGGGGAGAGGATTGGGGAGTTAATGTTTAATTGGTACAAAAGTTTCTGTTTGGGGCATTGGAAAAGTTTTGGCAATGGATGATGGTAATGGAGGCCCAACATTGTGAATATAATCAACACCACAGAACTGTAAATTTGAAAAGGGATAAAAGGGAAATTTCAGGTTGTATATAAGTTACCATTTAAAAAGACATAGAATTATACAACACAAAGAGTAAACAGTGGGCTAAAGTGAATAGCATAATTGAAATAATATTTTTCATCAACTGTAACAAAAATACCACACTCATGTGAAATGTTAATAATAGGGAGAACAGTTTGGGATGGGGGTAGTATATGGGAACCCTGTATTTTCTGCATGATTTTCCTATAAATCCGCAACTGCTGTAATAATAATAATAGAAGTAAAAAGAAAAAACAAAGTTTATCTCAAGATACTAACTGTTCACCATTTTGGGGCACTTCCACATTCCAGATTACAACTGTCAAAGCCGAGGGAACTGAACAAATACGCAGAAATGGATGCCTCAGAAAAGAGAAGTAGCATCAGTTGACAGGAAGAACAACATCCTCAATTTTCAAGATATTTACAAAATGTGTGTGTGTTTTTTTCTAAGTTCCCTCTTCAAAGAAATTATCCCTACCCAGTTCCAATAAACTTTAACTTAATGGCACCCTCTGTTCACTTTTGCTGTTTTGGGATAAAAACCAAGTCAATGAAGAGGCATCTTAAATACTAGTAAAAACTAAAAGTAATTGTAATAGTCAGTGCTGGCAAAGATATGACAAAATCAGTATTTACACAATTTGCTGGTGGCACTGTAATTGGCATAAGCCTTTTAAAAGCAATTTACAGTACATTTCAGTAGGCAGTAATTCCTCTCCTGGAACTTTATCCTAATTAAATCACATTAAAGGGGGAAAAATAAAGTAGCAAAAACTTTTAAATGACCTACATGTCAAAAGTGACTGTTTTGAGTGCTAATTCTGTGGCAGGTCCCACGTTAAGCACTCAGTGCAGATTATCTCATTTAGTCCTCCAAACAGTTCCAGGAGGTGCGTGCTATTTTATCTCCATATGCCAAATGAAAACACTGAGGCTATGGGAATCAAAGTAATTTGCCCGTGGCAAGCAGAGTTAAAGCTGGGGTTTGAACGCCTCAGGGGGTCACACACTCCACCACTGCACTGGGCTGCCTCTACCTGATCCCTGATGTCCTCAGTGACTGGCTGCTCCATTCCCATACCCAACCCCTAGCTCGATGCTGCTACCTTGATCTGATAATAGGCTTATGAGAAGCTGTGGAGCAAGGGATGATTTAAATCATGTTGCGGAGTAATGAAAATACAGAATTACTTTTTCTTTTACAGTGATGTAGGGAGAAGGGGCAGTGGATGGCCATTTCACAAGCTTCTACAATGTGGCCTAGCACATACTAAAGATAGGTCATCTCACTAAACCCTCCCAACTTCAAAGTAGGGCATTATTAGTCTCTTTGACAGTTGTGGAAACTGAGGCTCAGAGAAGGGAAGTGGCTAACTCAAGGTCACACAACAAGTCAATGATGAAGTTTCCAGAATCATGCTTCTAGAGACCAAGCTCTTTCTCAGGCTACCTCTTGGACAACTATCCAAAATATAATACCTGAAGTTGATGTAAGCATGGGGAATACTGGGCTCGTGGGGAAGTGGGGGATTTTTGGTAGGTGGACATGGAGGACACTGACCCAGGTCCAGAGGCTGATCCAGGACAGGAAGCCAGCCAGTCCCAGTTCCAGGTTTGGGGTCCAAGGAGGTGTAGGGAACACAGGGTGGTCTTGGCAGATGCTGACAGGCAATCCTGCAGCCAACAGGCAGGCAATATGCAAAGTCCGAAGATATGTTCAGGTGTAACTGGAGAACTAGGTAGGGAAACAAGGACCAAGTCAACATGGCAAAAGGAGAAGGCTACAGCACCATGAATTTATGTGAGCCTAGAAGTACACACCAACATTTTATGGCCTTTTCTGTGTCCACAAAAGGAGCAAAGGGGAGAGGTTAGGATGATGAAGATGTCTGATGGCAATGTCTGACTCACCTCTGGGGTCACTCTCCAGCCCAAGTCTGGCCCAGAGGCAAATTGATACAGGAGACAAACCCGTTCTAGACTTACCCACCTTACTCAACCACACTGGGCTTGTCCCAGGGGCTGGGTGGGGTGAGGGGAGGGGCCTCAGTCGGAGAAGGTAGCAAGGCAGAGGAAGGAAACCTCCCCATCACGGACTTGTACTCCACCCTAGAATAATATCACAAGAAACAAGAGGCTCTGTCCATGTCTCCAAACCTCTTGCTCCTGTCCTCCTAAGTCAGCCTTTCCCCCTTCCTGTATAGTTCCCAAGAGGACCAGGAAAGGGATTGCACCAGTAGGGGACAGATGAGGAAAATGGGGTTCAGGTCTCTGCCCAACCCATGAGAGCTTTGGGCCCTGAGTCATTTCCCCAGCAACGAGAAGATCCCCAGTGCATCTGGAGATGATGTCACATTAACCAGGGCCCTTCCTGGGGGAAGGCACCTCAAGATGAGTCACTCACCCAGAGTACAGGATGACATATCAAGGTGTGTGTTCTGAGAACCTTGTCAGGATGGATCAGATTCATCTTGGAAAGAGGCCAAACCAAGTTACAGGCAAGACCATCCATATCAGAAGAACCGACTCCCACGCGCTGGCCTAGCCTGGCTAAGGTGGAGCGGAGACGGTTGGCGTCTGGAGAAGATGGCACAGGAAGGATGGGAGGGTGCCAATACACCAAATGCATGCCAAGAGCACTACTCAACTCATTTACTCTAATCTCACTACCACACTAAGAAATCACCATTATTAACTTTCACCATTTCACTGGTGAAGAAAGTTTCAGATTCTTTGGATTAGAATCAACAATCTATTGAAGCAAGATGTTCCGAAAAGGGGGAGAGGTATTCATTTTAAGGATGAAAGAGTATGGCCTGGAATCCAGGGACTTAGGTAATAATAACAGGCAATGCTTACTTAGTACTTGCCATGTGTTAGGCATTGTTCTCCACCCTTTTATTTATTAATATCATGAAGTAGGTATTAACATCATTCCCATTTTACAGATGGGAACCAGGGCACAGAGAAGTTACATGACTCACCCAGGGTTACACATTCCAATCTGAAAACTCGGACTGGTGTAATAAGAATAACCCCCATTGTAAATAGAGGACCTCATACTGGGTTGTAATTTATTTACTGGCCTAGTCCTCTAAGCAACTAGATTTTGAGCTCTTTGAGGGCAGCAACTAGGTCTCATTCATCTCTGTATCGCTATCTCCCAGCACAGGGTCTGGCAGAGAGCAGGAACTCTGTATGTGTTAGGAAGGAAGGAAGGAAGGGAGGGGAAAGGAGAGAAAAAGCTGTAAATGGAAGAAAAAGAAAAGGAAAGCATTCCTCCACCCCTCAGAGGTCAGACAAGCTATAAGCCTTTTCAGATCCATCTCCAAAAGCTTTAGGAAGCAGATGCAGTTTCTAGAGCTGCATGCCCAGAAACGACAGTCCCAACCCTTTCCCCATCTCAGAAGTCAGCAGAACGACAAGAAAAAAGTTGGGTTTTGGAGTCAGATCTGGGGTTTACCCCCGCGCTGACCGTGTGACCCGGGAACAAGCCTGAGTGTTCTGATCTGGAAATGAGCGTGTGCAGTCATGTTTTCCAGTTACTTAGTGCATGCATACAGAGCAAGATGCTGGGGCTTTAATGGTGAGCAGACACAGACAAAGCCCTTGACCCCCTGGAGTTTACAGACTAGGAGTGGTTGTAGTGAGGAGAACAGGTATTAACCAAAGAGAACACAAATAAACGGAAAATTATAATTGTACTAAGCATTATCTAGGTGAGGTACACAGTACAATGAGCATCTATAATTGTGGAATTTGATCTAGTCCTGGAGGTTGGGGAAGGGTCCATGAGGAAATGCTGATTCGGGACATGAAGGATGAACTGGAGGTAATCCAGCAGATCATACCGGCAAGTGGAACAGAATATGCAAAGGTTAAATGATAAGAGAGGAAGTGGCAAGTTTGGGGAAAAGAAAAAATAATAGAAAACCAACAAAAACATGATTCAAGGCAAGGCTGGAGAAATGGGCAGAGAGCAGACCTCACAGAGCCTTAGAAGCCCAAGAAGTGTTTTGATCTCTCTTCTGAGAGCAATGAGAATCTACTGAAGTGTTCTATGTGGAGGAGCTACATGATCAGATTTGGATTTTGGAAAAATCTGGCAATGGTATGGAGAGCAAATTGAAGGTGGGTCAGAGTGGACATGGAAGACCAGTTAGATGGCCACTAAACAAGTCCAGGCAAAAAAGGGTTGACAGTGTGGACAAAAGTGGTGGCTTGAAATGGAGGGGCTGTAGATGGAGAGAAGTAGACGGATTTGAGATTAAGGCAGTAAAACAGGTCAGACTCAATAAAGACTGAATTGGGAGGAAGAAGAAATGATACTAAGTATGATATCTAGGTTTCTGGCCCCCATAACTGGAGGGATGGTGGTGCCGTTTACTGAGTCAGGGCTGGGTTTGAGGAGAGGGCTGTAGGCATCTTGAGTTTGGAGGACCTTTGAGATAGCCAAGCGGAGATACCAAGTTGTCACTTAGTCAAACAGGCCTGGACTTACAGGGGTCTGGGCTGGAGACAAGAATGTGTGACCATAGGTGGTAATTACGCACATAAGCAGAGCCTTGGACTCAATGAACTTGCCTGGGGAGAGAACATAGAGTAAGGCTAGAAGAAGCCTAGAGCTAAAACCGGAGGAACCTAAGTCAAGATGAGTCTGCAAAAGAAACAAAGAAGTAGCTAGAAAGACAAGAGACAAAGCAGGTGTAATAGACATTTGTTGCTTTTGCCACTCAGCATCCACCTTGTGGTGGACAGAAAATGGCCCCCAAAAGATGCTCACACCCTAATCCCTGAAACCAATGAGTGGCATGGAAAAGGGACTTTGTAGATGTGATAAAGTCAAGGATCTTGAGATGGGGAGATTATCCTGATTGTCCAGTGGGTTCAATGTAATTACAAAGGGACCTTACAAGAGGAAAGCAGGAACATCAGAGTCAGAGAAGGAAATGTTACAACAGATGCAGAGGTCAGAGTGACGTGGCCATGAACCAAGGAATGTAGCACCTGGAAAAGGCGAGGAACTGATTCTATACTAGAACCTCCAGAAGGAACTTACCTCTACCAACACTTTGGTTCTAGCCTTGTAAGTTCTATTTTGGACTTCTGACCTCCAGAGCTGTATGATAAATTTGTATGGTTTGAAGTCACTAAATTTGTGGCAATTTGTTGTAGCTGCAATAGGAAACTAGTACAGGTCCCCTCCTCTCTTGACAAGAGTACTCCAGTTTTGCTTTAGGGGGAAACACTACCACTCTAAGCCACTCTAGTGAAGCTAGAGCTAACCTGGGGCTTCAAATGTAGAGAAGGTGATCTAGCCTAAACCAGTGTCCCCTTCCCAGCCCCCGGCCACAATGATGGAATGGCACGGGGCATGTGATCCAAGCCGGGCCCATCAGAGTGAATCCCAGGACTTGTGTAAGGATTCTCACTCAAGAAAGCCTCACTTCTCTTTGTTGGATGTGAACCGGGAAAAATTTAGCCCTGGGAGACACTTCCCGTCATCTTGCAACCGTAGAAGGGAGGCTGTCTAAGAATGGAGTCAACATGGAATAGCACAACTGAAAGATGGAAAATGAGATAAACCAGATCCTAACAGAGGCCTGGTGTTCAGCTGTTCCACACTAGGATGGCTGATTGTTGGTGAAACATTTCTGTTGGTGAGTAAATGCTGCCCAGAAACCCCTGGGCATGGGAATGATTTCACCACTGCCTCCCTTCTCCTGGAATCTCTGGATTTCCTCATCATCTAGTAACTAGAGGGTTAATACTGGGACCAGCAGTGGGGCTTCTAGAACACCTCCTCTAACATCTATCCTGATTGATCAGTGTCTATGCAATACCAGTTGTTAAATATTTTGAATGTCACTCCTGTCCTAATGCCATTGTTTGAACCCCTATACTCAGCTGGGCCCAAAAGTTCTACCCTTAACCTATTACTGAGTTACTTGAGCCAAAGCATTCTTGTTTTTGTTTAAGCCAGTATATGTCAAGATTTCTGTCACTCAATAATCAAAAAAGATCCTACTAACACCAGGAAAATGTGAAGCCACAGAAGCCAGGGGAGGAGAAAGTATAAAAAGGAAAGTATGGTTAACAGAGTCAGATGCTTCTGAGAGATTCAATAAGAAGACTGAAACCATGTAAATGTATAAACCATCTGAGCCCATAATAGTTGCTCAATAAATGGTAACTCATCTCCCACAGCCTCATTCAGCAATAGTAATATATTGGCTAGGATTAGGTTTATCTGCACATAATGAAAAACCCAAAAGAACAGAGCCTTAGACAAGAGAAAATTGTATTTCTCTCTCAAATAAAAGTGGTCCAAAGGAGGCAGCAACGAGTGGGAATGGCACTCCACCATCATCACAGGCCAGACTCCTTGTATCCTTCTGTTCTACCATTGTAGCATGTAACATCCATCTTCAGGGTCACTTCAAGGCCCAAGAAGGCTGCTGGAGCACCAAATTCCAGGTAAGAATTAGAAAGGAGGGAAATGCAGAAAAGGATCACTTCCTAGCTGAGTCAATTCCTTTAAGAAGCATTTCCAGAAGACTTATCAACAATTTCATTTACATTTCATGGACAGAACTTAGTCATAAGACCACACCTAGCTGTGAGAAAATGTTGTCTTTTAGCTAGTTGCATTGCTACCCCCAAATAAAAGAAGGGTTCTTCTATTCAGGAAGAAGGAGAGAATGGATATTAGGCAACCAGCAGTCTTGCTACAGTTCATTACGTACTTTTGATGGCACATGTGACAGTCCTTTACAGATTACAAAATGGTTTCCTTCCAATTACCTCCCCCCAGCCTCCTAACACATCTTGCAGTAGATGTCATTATCACCATTTTACATTTGGGGAAACTGAGACTCAGAGATAGGCAATCACTCACCTAAGGACAAACAACGAATGATGGCAGAACTGGGAGACAAACCTGAATCTAACTCCAAGGCCCAAGCTCTTCACCATTCCACCTCTTGCCTTCCTGAACTACTTGTGGCTATTCCCAGAGTTAAAGGTCTTTTATTGTGAAACATCCATAATGTTAGGAGCCATTATCAAGCTATAAGATTAAGTATAAGCAGTGAAACAATGAGCTGTGGAGAGGCCCAATTTTCAGTCCTCCCCTCCCTCACCCCAGTGCCCACAGGGTAAATAATAACTGAGTCTAGAATTACTTCTGGGCCACTGCCCTTCCTGACCAATCCCCAGCCTGGGGCCACACTTATGCCAACCAAGAAGGTGGAGGAAGGGGCATCAGCAGTTATCTGAGGACAGATAGGCTCCCTGCTACCCAAGAACAACCACTGCCCCATCTCAAGTGCCAAATTATCCTCGCCCTGGGGAAGAGAAGAGAAGGGAACAGACATTTATTATACCCATTTTACACACAGGGAAACTAAGGCTTGGGGAGGTGAAGTGATTTGCCCAGGATCACACCACCAGTAAGTGACAGAGCTGGGATCCAAACCATAACAGCCCTGATTTGCAGCATTTGCTAATTTCTGTAGTGTAAGTACTCCCAATGTGGCTGATTTCAAGCTACCAACATGCCTTCTCTGAATACAGAGTTGGGAAGAGAGACTCACAGTTGGCTCTCAAGCTGGTGTGAGCCAGCTCTTGCACACCATTGAATAGTAAACATAACATTCATTTGCATTTTTTAACTCATCTGTCATCCACTAGACCCTGAGGCGAGGCCTTCTCTTTCTTGACTTGTCTCCACAACATAAGGCAAAGTGCTACCAATCACTATAATTTTGTGGAATGAAGGAAGGATATCCTTTCTCTTTTCATTGGATCACGCTGCCTCAGACAGCCACACACACCAAAAATATCATACTTAAATAGAATTTTATTGACTGAGGTGTTCCAACCCAGCTTATCCCCAAGACCAAAGAACCTGCCAGGCAGGGAGTTAGACATGAGTTTAATAGGACTTAATGACAGGAGATAATTTTTCTCAGTGGTGGCCGGCTGAGGAAAGATGGAAGTTAGTGCCCTGCAAAAAGCAGAGGAGGGGGTGCCAGGGTGTAGTTTGTAAAGGTTAAGACAAGGACATTCCATAGGGAGTGAGAACAGAATCTAGGCAGGGTCTTGTGACACAGGGGTGTGAAGGTTTGTTATCAACAGCGATCAGGGGAGGGGAGTTTCAATGCTCTGTTTAGGATACATTCCTTCCCCACCCTCCCACCCCCACCCCCACCTCCACCTCCACCCCCACCTCAGTGACTTTCAATGTCTGTCCCAGTCAAGTAGGTGGTTTACATGAAATAGCTCACTTTAACTATGGAGGGGAGGGTGTCTGGGCCCTGGGTTCCCACGTGAGCATTTTCACACCCAGTAACTCAAGCAGAGTTTGTGGCCACAGCGGTGGGCAACATCTCCTTGAATATGATGGTTCTGCAGTAAGAGAGAATAATCCCTTTTGGAGCCTAAATTTCTCCCCACTCCCCCTGCTTCTTTCCACCCCAATCTCTCCTTTGAGGAGCTATTTCATTATTTCCTCCCAAAGGCCAAAGTCACCTGACTCATGCACGTGGCAATTGTCTTCTTAAAACACATTCTAGATGTCTTTTAGAACAGCCTGGTAAATCAAATAAAAGGAAGGCCAGGCTGGTCACACTGTTCCTTTCTTCTACATTTTCACATTTCTGAGGAAATGTGGAGTTAAACAATATGAACTTGATGAAAAGGGGCAGGGGAGATGGATTATGGGCTAGAGTGAAAAGGGAGGCCGTATAGAGAATGACACAGCCTTTCAGGGCAGCAGACCTCGGATGCTGCTGAAGGCATCTCACTCTAGCCAGGTTAATACGGATAATGATACGTAACATTTACTAAGCTCTCATGTGCCAGGCATTTAAATTTCCTTTAAATTTGAGGAATTTAAAAACCCTCAAACTATCCTATTATGTTGACTGAATAAATTATTCCCATTTTACAGATGAAGAAACAGCAGCCCAGAGAGGTTTGGTAATCTGCCCAAAGTCACAGAGCTAGGAAGTGATGGAGCCAGAAATTGGAACTTGGCAGTGTGGCAATGCCCAGGCTTTGGAGTCAGAAATATCTGATTTCCAACTTGAATGCTTGATGAGTATAAGATTACAAACCCATTCGTAATCTGAGAAATTCAAACTAAAATTTTGCTTCACACCCAGCAGCAATGTGAAAGTTGGACAATGCCAAGTGTGGGTGGGGATGGGAAGAATGTAAATATGGCTGGGAATGTATACTGCTGCAGCCCTTCCAGAAGCAATTGGCAGTTCTTCAGACTAAATATGAGTATAGCCTATGAGCCAGAAATGCTACTCCTGGGTGCACATCCCAGAGAAGTTCTCACAACAGTCCATAGGGGAATATATGAAAGGATCTCCACACAACACTGTTTATGGAAGGGGGAGGTAGGGGCAACCTAATGTTTATCCTCAGGGGAATAGGCAAGTAAAATGTAGCTGCACATGATGGAGCATTTATGGTGGTTTGGAGCTATGCTTCCCCAAAAAACATGTTCTTGAACTTAATTCATTCATGTGGGTGTGAAACTTTTGTAAGTAGGGCATTTTGATGAGGTTACTTCAGTTAAGTTGTGGTCCAGCTGAATCAGGATGGGTCTTAATCCTATTATGGAGTCCTTTATAAGCAGAATGAAATTCAGACAGAAAGAAAGTCATGTGGAGCAGGCTGCTAAAGGTCAACAGAACCCAGAAGAGAAGGAGAGGCCAGGAGAGGCCACCATGTGCCTTGCCATGTGACAGAGGAGCCAAAGACCAAGGATCACTGGCAGCCACCCCCAGAATGCCAGTCTTCTTGAAGAAAGCATCACCCTGATGATGCCTTAACTTTGAACTTCTCCTAGCCTCAAAACCACGAGCCAGTAAATTCCCATTGTTCGAGCCAACCCATTGCATGGTATTTGCTTGAGCAGCCAAGGAAACTAGAACAGCATCAAAGAACTGAATGTATACAAAACAACATAGGTAAATCATAAAAACAATGCTAAGTAGAGGAAATAAAAAAGAAAGAATGAGGTCCATAGCCCAATTTATGTAAATTATGCTTGTTACATATATGTAAAATGTATACATACAAAAAATAACTCCACATGTTTTAGAAGGATACAAAGATTGAATGCCCTAGAACTGTTGGGGAAGATGAGACCAGAGAATGGTGATAAAAGGAAATAAATATACATGCATCCAGACAGACGTGTACAGGGGAGTGTCTTGCACAGTGGAGAGAGAAAAAGTATCTATGCATTAAAAAGATCTCAGAGAAAGGAGTTTGAATCCCAATTCTAGCATGTTATTGCTCTATGACCTGGGAGAAATCATTTCACCTCCTTCATACTTGTTTTTCTTATCTAGGAGATGGAAAATATGGACCTTCCTCTCCTGTGTCATGAAGGATGTCTACAGAGGACGGCAGTATGGTGGAATGGAAAGTGCGTGGGCTTAGGAGCCAGAATCACTTTACCCTCTGTTTTAGTTTGCTGCTGGAATGCAATATACCAGAAATGGGTTGCCTTTTACAATGGAGATTTATTAGCTTACAGTTTACAGTTCTTAGGCTGTGAAAAATGTCCAAATCAAGGCATCAACGGGATGATACCTGGACTCCGAAGACAGGCTGCCAGCATCCGGGACACCTCTGTCACATGGGAAGACACATGGCCAGTGTCTGCTGATCCTTGTCTCCCAGGTTTCGTTGCTTCCAGCTTCTGGCTTCAGTGGCTTCCTCTCAGTTTCTCTGGGTTTTTTTCTCAATGAGCTTCTCTTAAATTCATCTCTCAGCTTCTGCATGTTTCTAATCCTCTTATAAAGGACTCCAGCAAGTGGATTAAGACTTACCTTGAATGGGATGGGTGACATCTCAATTGAAATAACCTGATCAAAAAGTCACACTTACAAGAGGTCTACACCCACAGGAATGGATTAAAAGAACATGGCCTTTTCTGGGGTACATACAACTTCAAACTACCACACCCTCTATGCCTTTGTTTTAAATGGGGTGGTCAGAGCAGGCTTCACTGAGAAGGAGACACTTGAGCAAAGCCTAGAAGGTGGTGAGGGAGGGAGCCATTCAGATATCTAGGGAAAGACAATTCAGGCAGAGGAAAGAGCCAGTTCCACTCATGGTGCTTGGGAGGAGTAAATGGTGGCAAGTGCCCCTCATGGTGCCTGGCGCAGTTAGCGGTCAGTAAGTGTTGAGAGGCCATCCCTATCCCTCCCCTTATAAAGGTTTCTCAAAATGCAGTGTTCATGGACACCATCCACCAGCAGGAATGCCCTCCCGGCTGGCTGCAGGAGCCTCAGCCTGGGAGAGAGTCACCGCTGCTGGGGCTTCCACCCACATGGGGAGCACAAGAGACCACGGAGAGGAAGCTAGAAACAGAGTAAGGTGGAGGCCCCTGCCAGCCGCTGTTCTTCTCAAGAGACCTGCCCCCCCCCCCCACAATCCCAGCACACACTAGAGCTAGGACAGCACCTGGAGGGAGGTGGATGAGGGTCACACGGGGGAGGCAAATGAGGAAGGACCCATATTTACTAAGGCAGATCTGGGTTTGAATGATCTTTTGCTACTCACCAGCTCTTTTACCTTTACAAATGACTGAACCCCTCTGAGCCTCGATTTTCCCATCTGTAAAATGGGCGTTAAGATATCCACCCTGCAGGGTGGTCGTGAGGACTCAGTGAGATAAGATTTGTAAAACTGGCAAGCAAATAGCTGGGGCGCAACAAAAAGCAGGTCCCCTTCCCTTAGTCAGCTCAGGTCCTTATTTATTTTATTCATTTCTGTGGGGATAAAACCACTTACCTTTAAGGAAGGTGTGAGGTTTCAGTGAGATCAGTAAAAGCTATGCTTAGCACAGTTACTAGACCAGTAGGTGTTCTATAGGTGCTTGTTGGATACCTGGATGGATGGAGGAAAGGATGGAGGGATGAGTGGGTGGGTATGTGGGTGTGTACATGGCTTGGAGCATGATGTCAAGAGGAACATGACTTGTTCTACACAAATGCCAAGTGCTTTACAAGAGGGTTTTATCTGTTTATGGCCTCAATTCTTGGACACAGACATAACACAGATTAGTAAAAACAGGCATAAACACAGCCAGTTCTAGTCCATGGTGTCTTTCACTTACCATGCTTGGGTCCAGGTCTCCTCTCCATTCGGGGAGGAGCCTGGTATTGCAGGAGCCCACTTCAGTTCTCCAACTGTCAGTTCTCCAACTGCCATCACTGTTATTTCCCTGGGGCCAAAGGCTGAGTTCCGGGGACATGCAAAGTGAGGCCTCCCTGAAAGCAAGATGGCTTGGAAATCCTGATCAGTGATGTTTCATCAGAAGAATTACAACTCAACTTTTCCTAGTCTCCCTGTCACTGTATCAGGAAAGGAGAGAAGCAGGTGAGCAGCCGGCTCCCACTTTTGTAAAGGTCCACCACCCACTCACTGTGTAATTTCTGAGCCCTATTTCCCCCTCTGTAAGATGAAGGGATTGGACCCTTCCAGCTCCAAAATGTTCCGATCCTTTGAAAATCCCCTGCATCTTTCTTTTAAAATACAGACATAGCACTTTCGGAAAATATGCATTAAATCCCTTCCTTGTATGTCCCTAAAAAATCTCCTTAAACCTTTTCAGAATAATTGTAAGTACTTGTCAATATATCTGTTTGTGCTCCACCCTGTGGAAGCAGTAAGCTTTGGAGATAGACAGATCTCAAGTCCAGACCATGAGTGAAAAACACTGGCTACAAAGATGATTAAGACTCTGTTCCTGCCCCCATTTCAGTAAATGGGCAAATTTCAATAACCAGAGTAACTAATGTATAAAAAAGTTGGATCCTCCCAGACCTAAAATTCCACGAGTTGCCAATAACCCTGCCTGGAGGGATCCAGGAAGGCTGCCTGTATGAGGTGTTCTGGGATAGGCCAAAAGGAAGAGAAGGTGTCTGAGAAGGTCACAACGAGGCAGAAGCTACAGGGGAGTAATGTGACTGTCAGGATGGTGAGGTGGTCAGCAGGGCTAGAGCGTGCGCTATAGTCTAAAATACTCCCTGCAACCCCTGGGGCCCTGGCTGGAGAGAGAGACCCTGGCCTGTGTGTTCGAGCAACATTCTGGGAGAGGTAAGGGAGCAATCACCAGTAATGGCACAATCTTTGTCCGAGATGCTCTCTATCAAGCATGTCCTGAATGCAGACACTGTACTTTCTATACCCCACAACCTGCAATCTGCTACACTAGTCACTGGAGCACATGAGCAGAGTTTAGATGGGACACAGAGGGGCATTTTTATTTTAATAGCTATAGTTCCTGTTTATGTTTCCTTTCTGTGCAGGTGGCACTGGTTTTCATTTACAATTATGTTATAATGTTTCCCTTTTAAATAAATTTAAGTTTTAAACAGTTATTCTATTTAAAGAAAAATATTTATTAAGTAAACATACAGTTGGCACATGGATATGGCAAAAATTGTGAGGGCGGTACACCAATGGCAGAAATTCAAGAAACGATGTGTTTCCGCACAGAAGCATTGACCTCATTCAGAGCTCTTTTGGTGGCAGGTAACAGACAGTCACTCAAATCAGCTTAAGCAAAATAAGAGAATGTATCCTGACTAAGGAATCTCACAGGACCCAAAGGAGGGAGAGGGGCTGGGTCTGGAGGAGGAGAGCCTGGGCCCTGGAAGCACCACCCCCTCCTCTCCAGGCTCCTATGGTTTCTCCCTCTTCTCTGCTTTGCTCTTACATCCTCACCTTCTGTCTGAGCACGGCAATATTCTCTTCTCCATGAAGTGGCCACCACCCCCTCCCCACCCCCACCCATCCCACACATAGACAAACACACACAAGTCGACACACCGCCATAGCGCCAGTTTCTATTTCTTCAGGTGAGTGACTTGCCGAGCCTGAAATGGCATCCCTGAATCTTGCTGCCCACTTCTGGGTGAGAGAACCTGACTGGCCCACATTGAGCGAGATGCCTGTCTCTCTCTTGTCCACTCATCTCCCATCACAGGATTGAGGGATCAGCTACGGAGACGGGCTGGGTTCTCAGAAGAAGGGAGATGAGCAGTCTCTGACCAAGAAGTGCCTGCCTCAGCATTTACTGCTCCTAACAACCCTATGAGGTAGGTTTTACCTCATAGGTAACAACCCTAAGAGGTAGGAAATTCAGCTTAAGGGCCCATGGCAGGAAGTGACAAGCCCAAGTAGAAGCCGGGTCTGTGCCACACCAAAGCTTGAGTACACTGCGCTATCCACCTAGCACCAACCACTGGCCCAGCCCACAGTCCCATCAGGCCCAGGAGCTCAGGATGAGTTCACCTGTCAGGGTTATGGTAACATGTGCCCAAGAGATGGATGAAAGGCCTTATTCAAGCTCTGGATTTTCCAGCAGGTAGCCTCCATACCTTATGGGCTACCAGTCTCCAGGGATGAGATGCCCAGACCATGGCAGATATCCCTCCTTCTCCCAGATCTGTCTGTGATACCCAGACAGATGGTGGAGAAGACTTTGGGCCTGGCCCCAAAAGCAGGGTCTAATTTTTGAGCGAATTGACAGGAATCTGGTTGAGCGGCAAGACTACTTCAGTGATTGTCTCCGAGGTGGCCCGGGAGCATTTCCGGCTGCTGCGCATGCTGTACAGTTTCTCAGTGAGGTGCTTGCGGAACTTCTTAGTGAGGAAGCAGTAGATGACAGGGTCCAAGACACAATTGGTGCTAAGGAGGCAGAGGGTGATCTGATGTGCATCATTAATAGCCTGGTGGAAGCTGTTGTTCTGGAAGCCCAGCTCGGCCAGGGTCCAGGGCAGCTGCACCACGTGGTGGGGCACGAAGCAGATGACAAAGACAGCCAAGACCGTGCAGACCATCCACAGCGCCCGGCGCTTGACTTCGGCATTGCGCTGCTGCTGCACCGGCTGCGTGAGCAGGGTGCGGATGATGACCAGGTTGCAGAAGAGGATGATGAGGAAGACAAGGAAGAAGCTGAGCACAATGAAGATGTGGATGACAAGGACTGGCACACTGCCCTTCTCGTAATGCTCAAAGCACCGGGTGGTATTGCCTGAGCCAGCCTTGTCGGGCACTACGTTGGTGGAGTCCAGGACGAGGAAGTAGGATGCAGCAGCCACAATGGCCACCCAGATGACCAGGGACAAATAGATGCCACGCTTGCGGGTGGCGGCCTGAGCGGTCTTGATGGGCCGTGTCACTGCCTGGTAGCGGTTGTAAGTGATGACACCCAGGAAGGCCACAGAGCAGTATGTGTTGACGAAGAAGAGGCAGCCAGCCACGTTGCAAAGGAATTTGGGAAGAATCCAGTTGCCCTGGTTGTGGTAGTAGATGATCCATAGGGGCAGGGTGATCAAAAAGAGCAGGTCAGCCATGGTGAGGTTTACCATGAAGATCTTTATCTCGGTGAGCTTTTTGGAAGGGTACAGGCTGGCAAAGACCCACAGCACATAGCTGTTGGCTATGACCCCTAGAACAAAGATGATGCTGTACACGATCGGGAAGAGGATGTATCGGAATTCAGAGTCGACATGGGAGGAATCGTTTGACTCCATTGCTCTGGCCTGGAAGGGGCAGGTTGTCATCGGGTCCTGCCTGTGCCTAGAAGACACACAGAGATGAATCCTGGTTAATGAAGGGCCAAGAAGGGACTCTCATATTTCATCAACCCTAAGACTCCCGTTTGGCACATTTTAAAAACTTTAAAATCAGAATATGCTTTATAATTATGGCATCTTCCAATTAATTGCCAGCATTTTTTTCCTTTCTATGTATAATAATGTGTGTTTTTTACAATCAGTGGCATCTGAGATTCAACAAAATCAGTAATAGTTCAGTTTCTTCTCTCCTATTCCATTAAATTTTTTTTATTGTGGCAATGTATATACAACACAAAATTTCCAATTTTAACCACTTTCATGTGTACAATTCAGCAATATGAATTATATTTACAATTTTGTGCTTGTATCACCAATTCTTATTCCATTTTAAAATTTAACTCTTTATTATTTTGACCTAAAATTTTAAATCATCCATTTCTAGTAGTAACATCTATGAAAATATTTATTATGAAACTTTTATACTTGTTCTGATAAAGTTTAAACTTTTTTGATTGATGGTATTTGGAATGAAATTTTTGATGGCAAAATGTTCTACATTAAGACCAATTTATATGCTTATTTAAAAATCTAGAAAATACAGAAATGTATAATATTAAGGTCACCCATAGAATGAAATATTAGCCTGTCATTAGCAAGAATGAGTTACATCTGATTATAGTGACATGGAAAGCTATTAGATAATATTGTTAAATGAAAACAAAACAAAACAGCTGCAGAAATGTTTTTATGGCCCCATTATATATGTGTATATGAACAGAAAAAGGTCTAGAAGACAAGACCTCAAATTATTGACAATGGTAAGTAACACCTGGGAAGGTGAGGTGGGCTTGGTAAGAAGTTTTCTACTTTCTACCCTATACTTTACAGTTTGAACTTTTTAGGAGCACTTATTACTTTAATAATTAAAAATTTTTTAAATATGATTTAAAAAGAAAAGTATATGATACAGAAACCCAGTAGAAAATACTTTAACCACTTCATCATGAGAATTGCTAAGACGTAGCAACACAGAGTATCTCTGATACAACGCTCGAGAAAGACACAATATCACTTGTGGGTGTTCTTGAGAAAATGCCTAACCTCAATTCAATCATGAGAAAATACCAGCCAAACCCAAACTGTGACCAAATAAACTGACCAGCACTGGTCAAAAGTGAAAGATGAGGAAAAATTGAGGAACGGTCATAGATCAGAGAAGATGAAGGCAAAGTATGACAACTAGATACAATGTGGGATCCTGGGTTGTATCCTGGAACAGAAAAAGAACATTTGGAGGAAACTGGTGAAACTCAAATAAAGGTCAATAATTTCATTAACAACTTTGTATCAGTATTAGTTTCCTGGTTCTGATTATTGTTTTATGTTTTCCTAAATTGTTACTACTAGGGAAAGCTGGATGAAGGGTACATATGAACTCTTTGTACTAGTTATGCAACTTTTTCTGAAGACCTAAAATTATTTCAAAATTAAAAGTTTCTTTTGTTTTGCTTTGTTTTGTTTTTAAAGCATATGACAGAAGATTAAGGCTAGCCATAATCCTACTACGCAGAGTCTGGTCCCTTTGGAGAGCTCCTCTCCAACGCTCACTCTCCAGGGAACCAGGGGTCCCTCCCTTTTGTCCTGTTCCTCCCACAACTGCTGTTCACACGTGAGCCTAGAGGCCTCCCTGATGTCTGCATTGCTGTGGGCTTGGCTCGGAGAAGCAGCTCATGGGGGAAGAGCAAGGGACTCAACCGGAGCTGAGAGGCCCAAGGCTCACCATCTATCAGAGTGCAGTGAAAAGAGCACAGAGTTAGAAGTGAGAAGTGAGGAAAAACAAAACAAAACAAAACCCTTAGTGGCACCTCATTTTGGAGCCAGGCACCCTGCTAGGTGCCTCCACAGGTACTTCCTCATTTGAGTCTCACAAAACCCCTTGCGATAGGAAGTATGGGCCCCAATTTTACAAAATAGGAAGCTGAGGTATAGGGTGGTTGTGTGACTTTTCCAAGGTCACCCAGCTGTTAGGAGATAGAGCCAGGAACTCAAATCCAGCTCTGTCCTCATTCGTCCATCCATACATTTATCCACCAGCTGCCTGTTGGGCACACCGCTAAGCAAGGGAGACACAGGTGAACAGACTGATGCAGCCCTGCCCTCCGGGAATTTACAGTTTCAAGGGCAAAGATGGACAAAAGCGATTTAAACAATCATAGTTTGTTAGCAATAGGGAAAACTGGGCAAACGACGTACATGAACTGAATGGAGAATAAGAAGGGATTGATTCAGAAAGGAGGGGACATTGCAGTTGACACCTGAAGGGAGAGCAGGGGAAAGAGCATTCCAAGTAGTGGGACTTGCATGGGTCCAGGCCTAAGGCAGGAAGGAGCTCCTTAGGATTCAGGAGCTGAAAGAAGGCCACCCACGCCCTTGCCCTGACCGCCAGCTGCCCCTCCACCCTCACCTGGCACCACCCTCCCACTGGGCTCCAGCAGCAATGGACTTCCCAAACAGGTCTTCAAAGCTGCTGAGATCTTTCATGCCTCAGAATTCCACATATCCATGACCCACTGCCTTGACCACATTTCTTTGCTGTATTAGCGTTCTCCAGAGAAACAGAACTGACCGGAGGTAATACAGACAAAAATACTAAGAGATTTATTGTAGGAATTTGTTCATGTTTCATGTGACTGCGGGGATTGGCAAATCCGCATTTGCCAGCCACAAACTGGGCTGGGTTTTGATGAATTCCCCAGGAGAAGCCGGCTGGCTGAAGGAGAGATAAAAATAATTCTTTCTGACTGCTGAAATCATCAGTTCTCCCTTTAACCTACTGGATGAGACCTGTCTCATTGCTGAAAGCAATTTCTTTTGTTGACTGGAGATGTAATCAGCCATAGATGTACTCAACCATAGATGCAATCAACTGACCCCAATTATTTCAATCCGTGAAATACCCTCACAGTAACAATTGCTGGTGCTTGCTTGACCAAGCAACTGGACACCATAACCTAAGCCAAGTTGCACATGAACGTAACCATCAAACCTGCCCACCACTTGCTTTCACCTGGCCAACTCCAACTCGTGCTCCAAACCTCAGCTGAATTGCACTTCTTCAAGGAAGTTTTCACTGACCCCCGGCCATGTCAGGTCCTATCTCAAAGATCCCTGTACTTCTTCATAAATCTCAGCACAGTTGTGATCATCTTCCTAAGTGTGTGTTTATTTAATGCTTCTCCACTTGACTGTGAGCACCCAGAAACAAGGACCTGGTCTGTCTGTTCAATACTATTCCCAGCACCGTGAATCAATAAATGAAGGAATCGGTGATGTCTTGTTAATTACACCCATCCTCAGAGAGTCCCGGAGTTGTGGAAACACTTGAAGAAACCTGAATACACTTACAGGTGGGTTTAAAGAAACAACTGGCTCTACCTGGAATTTTGTTGACTAAGAAAATTTTTGTGCTTTGCTCCATTTAGTATGGTGGTGATTTTTCTACATCAGATTAAATATATGTAGGTTTCATTAGTCCCAATAAATCATTGCAAATCCTTTAAAAACAAAAAACTCATCCTTGAGTCACATTATGAATTGCAAAGTTGATTTGAGGGTACATGTTATGCTGCTTCACCAGCAGCAAAACTGCTAGCTTCTGCTCTTTTCAGACCAGTTTCCCCCCCTAAAATAGCCCCACCATCTAATCCAAAGCGCTAGGAGACTAGTTCTCAAAGAATGCTCCATGGGGTTGGGGTGGGGAGGCTGCAGATCACTAAGACCCTTTCAGGGGACCCATGAACTCAAAAACATTTTCATAATAATACTATGGCATTATTTGCCTTTTACACTGCATTGACATTTGCACTGATGGTGCAAAAGCAATGGTGAGCAAAACTGTTGGCCATATTCCTTGTCAACATGGAATGAGTTTATTATTGTTATTTTTTTAATTAAAAACTAAACATTCTAGGATGTCTTAGTTTTAATTTTTAATATAATAAATATTGATATATATACAGTCTATATAAACAAAAGCTCTTTGGGATCCTCAATAATTTTTAAAGACGTAAAGGGGTCCTGAGACCAGAAGATTTATTTGAAAACCACTGCTCCAAGACCTCAGCCCCCTTTCCTTTAAGCCCAACATGCTCATCCATCTGGGACAGGCCTCCTTTCTCTAGCCTGCTGGCCCTTGTGCCTTGGAGGAACTTTTTCTTGGGGTGAGGGGATATGCCTGACCTAGCCCTGGCCTCATCCTTCCTGAAAAAGGCAGGGAGGCGGCCTACAGCTGGTGCTCACTCAGAGTCTTTGGGGAAGTTACACCCCTACTCAAACTCCTCACGGGAAATCCCACCCTTTTCTTGAGTTTGGGTCCAGCTCAGTCCGGTGATGGCAACTATTCTCTGGAAACTGTTTTTCTCCAGTCAGGGGAGCCAAGCCAGGAAAGCCTGGGACCTGCCCACCACGCTGTGCCTGCCCAGGCCTGTTAAGAAAGTCTTCCCACTGGAGTCAGGACCAAGGCAAGGCAAGTGAGGCACTCGCCAGCGCACAAAATTTAAGGGAGTGCCAAAAAACTGAGTCATCGAGATAATTTTTGTTTGTACAGTAAAATTTATTGTTTTTAATCATAAGTATTTCTGACCCATTTGGAATTTCTGTAGCTATAGGGTATAAGGAATGCATCCAATTTTATCTTTTTCCACACAACTATCTAGTTGCCCCGATGACACTAATTAAAAAGGCTTCCTCTACAAAAATAAATTCTACCCAGGCTGTAATTCTAAATGAGAAAGGTAAAACAATAAACCTTCCAGAAGATAACACAGGAAAACACTTCATAACTTTGGAATAGGTTAGGATATTTTAAATAGAACACAGACAGCACTAACCACAAAGGGATCATCCTCTGATGATTTTTATTTTTGTTAAAATATTCTACATTTAAAAAAAAAATGAAGAGGCTAAGAAATTTTTTTCCGACCAAAAAAAGTTTACTTTTCCTTTACTTTCCATCTGTGTAATCCTGGGGCTCTGACTCAGTTTTCTAATTGGTAAAATTGGAGCTGTGTCAACAACCATCTTGAAAGCAGTTGAGGATTAACTGAGAAATTTGTTCTAAAAACACTAAAGCACCGAAGCACTATCACACAGATTATGACTAACAAAAACTAGTTTATATTTAATTATGTTAAGATTTGTATGTATAAATAAAGAAGATGGGTTGAGTCTGGAGATTCCTACCTAGCTCTAGAAATTGGCACTCTCAGGTCCTGGTAGACAGTAGCAAAGGCAGACAATCACTGTTAGTTGTTACCTGGCCCTAGAAACTGGCAACCTCAAGCCCTGATAGCAGCCCATAGATTAGCAGATGCTCTGGTTTGCTAATGCTGCCCTTATGCAAAATACCAGAAACGGATTGGCTTTTATGAAGGGGGCTTATTTGGTTACAAAGTTACAGTCTCAAGGCCATAAAAGTATCCAAACTAAGGCATCAACAACAGAGTACCTTCACAGAAAAATGGCCAGTGGCTTCTGGAACATCTCTGTTGTCTGGGAAAGCACATGGCTGGCGTCTTCTTCCTTTGCTCCCAGGTTGTTTCAAAATGGCTTTCTTCCAGGACATTTCTCTCTAGCCGTCTGGGGGTATTCTCTTAGTTTCTCCCACGCAAACTCTGGGGTAGCAAAAGTCTACTTTCAATGGCCGTCTTCAAAATGTTTCCCTTGGCTGCAGCCAGCGTCAGGGGTCCATACTCCAAGCATCTCTGAGCTAAGTCAGCAAGCAACTGGGCCTTTTTAAAGCATTCTAGTAAACTAATCAAGACCCATGCTGAATGGGCGAGGCCACACTTCCATGGAAACAATCAATCAAGAGGTCACACCCTAATCAAAGGTGTCACTCACAGTTGGGTGGGTCACATCCCCATGGAAACAAACTAATTCCAATATCCCATGAGATTGGGTTAAAAGATCATGGCTTTTTCTTGGAGGGAGGGAGGGGGGAGACGGACACATAATATATCCAAACTGGCACGGCAGACAATTGCTGAGAGTTCTGGTGCTGTAATAGTAGTTCTGTAACAGTTCTTTCTCCAAGTGAACATGCTGATTGCATGGCTCTTACACAACCTTCTTCCTCCACCAGCTGACAGTTTGCAAGTGTCACCAGTTTCCTTTGCATCAGACGGCTTAGTGCATTCTGGTTCAAACTAGCTACACCTTTTCCTCCACTTACTGGTTTTAAGTAGAGTGCCAAATCCTCAACGCATTTTTTTCTATTCATTTTATTGAGATATATTCACATACCACGCAGTCATACAAAACAAATTGTACATTTGATTGTTCACAGTACCATTACATAGTTGTACATGCATTACCAAAATCAATCCCCGACACCCTCATTACCACACACACAAAAATAACAAGAATAATAATTAAAGTGAAAAAGAGCAACTAAAGTAAAAAAGAACACTGGGCGCCCTGTCTGTTTGTTTGTTTCCTTCCCCCACCTTTCCACACATCCATCTACAAACTAGACAAACGGGAGTGTGATCCCTATGGCCCCCCTAATCCCACTGTCCCCTCTCATAAGCCACATTTCTATACAATTGTCTTCAAGATTCATGGGTTCTGGGTTGTAGTTTGATAGTTTCAGGTATCCACCACCAGCTACCCCAATTCTTTAGAACCTAAAAAGGGTTGTCTATATTGTGCATAAGAGTGCCCACCAGAGTGACCTCTTGGCTCCTTTTGGAATCTCTCTGCCACTGAAGCTTATTTCATTTCCTTTCACATCCCTCTTTTGGTCAAGAAGATGTTCTCCATCCCACGATGCCGGGTCTACATTCCTCCCTGGGAGTCATATTCCACGCCTCAAAGCATTTTTTTTGCAACTTCATAGTGTTTGTTCTCATCTAGATTACTGAACTTCACTGAGTGATGATCTGGTTCTTGGGCTTCAATTAAATGAAGAAGTGCAAAGTTGACAGAAGCACATTAACATCTGTGTTGATGGCAGTCTGATCAAAAGGACAAGTTCTTCGGTGAAGTTTCTTCCAGCAGCTCTTGCAAACAGTGTGTGAACAACCTAAATTGATGGGTCTACACACATTCTCATCAAATTCATTATAGCAGACTGAACAGGACAGAAATTCTGTCCACTGAGCTGCCTGCACAGACATTGCTGAAGCTGGATGCTCAGTCTAGCAGATCGTTATTTTGCTGTGTGCTGTTTTGCAAGCTGAGGAGGCCCGGGCGGGGTCGCGAAGGGCCACTCCCGGGAGCCCCGCGACGGCGCGGCTCGGCGGCAGAGGCGCCTCGTCTCGCCCCGGCAGAGCTCAGCGGCGACTCTACGACCTCAAGCTCCATCCGGCGCTACAGGGACAGCCCCGTTGGCGGCGGCGGCGGCGGAGGTTGCTATGGGGGCCTCCTCCTCCCTCCACCTCTTCCTACTTCTCGAGATAATATCTTAATGCAATATTTAAAAAAATCAAAATCAGTATTACTGATTCTTCATTTTGCCTCGGGCTCCAGTATAACTTGGTGGTTCATCATGGATGTTTGGGCATTAATTTTCATTAAAAAAAAAGTCTTCCCACCATGTGAATGGGGCATGCACACAGTTTAGCCGAGATCACCCATTCCGCCCCTCATTCATGTGCTAGACAAGCACTCACTGACCCAGGCCCTGGACAGAGTCCTGGACTCAGATATTAGATCCAGTGCCTGCCCTTAAGCGGCTCACAGACCGTTTGCAAGAGAGAGTCTCAGAAAAACAAATATGAGGTGCTCTGATGGCGGCGGTACAAGGTGCCATGGGAATTCAGGGAAGGTGCGCCGCTCACCCAGACTTGAGGGGCCAGGAAAGACCTCTTGAAGGAAGCTGAAGGAAGAGAAGTCGGTAACCTGAAGAAGCAAGGCTCAGTGCATTCTGGTTCAAACTAGCTACACCTTTTCCTCCACTTAGTGGCGAGATGACAGCATGTGCCAAGTCCTGGAGGATTAGGAGAGTCTGTGCCTTGCTCTCAGGGAACTTGAGACCTTCGGTTTGGCTAAAACTGAAAGTGCAAGGCAGGTAAAGGGAGACAAGTCTAGAAAAGTGGCATCAGTCAACTCAACGCGGGTCTGGAACGACAGTGTAAGGAGTATGAACTTGATTCCACAGCAAATGGGAAGGTCATTTGAAGGACACTGAGCATGGGAGGGGCCAGGCAGGATCTGGGTTTGGGGAAGAAGCTCTGAGGGCTGCAGAGTTACCAGAGGCAGGGAGATACAAGGAGACAGCTGCAAGTGTCTGGATGAACAAAGGCGGCTTGGACTGTGGCAGAACGGATGGAGGGAAATGGATGGATGTGAGAGGTCAAATGGACAAGACACGGGGCTGGATTTGGTGTGTGTTGAAAGGGAGTCAAGGACGAGGCTTGTAGGTTTCTGGTCCAGATGGCTGATGGTAGTGTTCTGTCTTCACGGAGACGACACTGATAAGGAACAGTGTGGGAAGTGGGGAGGGTGGCTTCAGTTTGGGGACATATCACATTTGGGGAGGCGGGGGCTGTGGATCCAGGAGGATCCCAGGTTAAACCCTGAGGAGCCCAACACTAAAGGAGAAGTCAGAGGAGGAGGAGGAAAAACCCACAAAGGATGCAGAGAAGGGACAGTTGGAGAGGTAGGAGGAGAACCAAGAGAGCACCATGCTGAGAACTAAGGGAAGAAATTTTCAACAGAGTGGAAGTGAATGGCCCAGAGTGTGGAGAGCCACAGAGAAACCAACTGCAAGGTAGCCAGAGAAGCAAACATGGAGATATATCTCATGTGATCGGGGCGGGGAACAGTTTCCAAGGAATGTATTGAAGAATGAAAGAGAGGTGAGGAAGTGGGAGTAGCAAATTCTCATTCAAGAAGTTTGATTGAGGAACCCAAGGCTGTGTGGACCTTGTTTGGATCTGAATTCAAACAAACTCACTGTAAAAGACATTTTTTAGACAATTGGGAAAATGCAAACACAGATTAGGTATTTGATGTTATTAAGAAATTGATGTTAATTTTGTTAGATGTGATAATGATATTGTAGTTATATATTTTGTATATTTTCAAGTGTTATCTGTTAGATACATATGCTGAAGTATTTATAGGTGAAATTATACGGTATCTCGATTTTGCTTCCAAATATTCCAAAACAAGAGCACCTTTAATCTATCTCCATCTCGGAGTCTGCTTCTCAGGAACCCAGCCTCTGACAATGTGTACTCAGGTCTGTCTGACTCCAGAGCCTCCCCAGCCCACATGGCCCCCATGGGAGGCCCAGCAGAGTAGGCCTCTTCCTTTCAGAGATGGGACCAGAATCAGTGTGGAGAGTCTGGTGTGAAACCCCTGCCTTTAGCCAAAGCCACTATCCTTTGTCCTTCTGTGCCCATCATACCGACTCTCCTGTTCAGTCCCAGGTTCCTGGCCCACATGACCTCTACTCTCTTGGCTCTAGTCCCAAATTTAGTGGCCAATTGCACCTTTGCATCAGGAGACCTTGAAATCACCCAGAAAATAACCAGCCGAGTTTCCTCTGAGTCTGGTGGCCCAGAACTCCAAGCTTAAGCTTTAAGACCCCCTTCTAGGCCCTGTATCTAATTGTATAGTTGTAATTTGGCATCTTTTCCTCAAAGAGAGCCTCCTACATGGTATATGCTTTAGGGTCTTAGAAAACATTGATCTTCCCTGGCTGAAATCCAAGATGTGAAAAGAAACAAGTCAGAAGATCTCCAAGAAGAATATTCCATCCAGAGATCACTATGTGCAAAGGTCCTGAGATGGGAATTAGCTCACTATGTTCTGAGGTTGGAATACATTGGTCATGTTCAAGGAATTGAAAGGTAGTGTGGCCGGAGCGGAATGAGATATGGGAAGAATGAGATGAAGTCAGAGGTCAGCAGGATCCAGACCATTCCTAGGCCATGGTAAGGCATTTGGATTTTATTCTCTGAGCAATGGAGAGCCACTGGGATGTGCATCAAGCAGACCAGTAGCATGATCTGACTTGCTCGCTCTGGCTGCTGGGCAGACAATAGACGGTAGGGGGCAATGGGGGAAGCAGAGAGGCCATTTAGGATGTGAGAGAGGGTGGCAGCATGGACCAGAGAGTGGTATTTCCAATATCTCTCTACGTCTCTGACATTTGGCACAAGTCTGGCCAGAGCAGGAACTTGGTAAACCTTTGTCAAGTGAACAAACATCTGGCACCCAACAGGACTAGACCTCCTGTGTCAGAGCTGCAAGAGGGCTGGCCCAAGAAGATGGTAGGGACCAGGTCTCTCCAGTGACCTAAGAGTCCCAGTGGCTGCCTGCTCCCCACAGCAGCCACCACCCCAGGCAGAGTGAGCCCTCTACCACCGCACAACTCAAATTGTGGTCCTTGGACCAGCATAACGAGCATCTTCACCTTGGAACATGCTAGAACTGCAGGGTCTCAGGCCCTACTCCAGACTTGCCGTATAAGGATCAGTGTTTTAATAAGATTCCCAGGTGATTCGTGTGCACTCTAACATTTGAGAAGGGCTGTGCCTCAGCACACTGCCAGCCACACACCCACCTGCTCTGATGGCTCCCAGGGGTCCCTGTCACCCAAGATCAAGTCCAAACTCCTTTCCCGCCTCATCTTCCACCATTCCCTGCCAGGCACCCTCTACTCCAACTACACTGAACTTCTTGCTGCTTCCCTAAAAACTTCATTTCCCCTTAAATTTCTTTGCCATTGCACATGATGCGGCCCCTCCTCCTAAGAGTGCACTTGCCCACTGCTCAAGCTAGCATGACTTTACTCCTCTAAGACCTAACCCAAAGAGTGCCTCCTCTGGGATGCCTTCCCTGATTGACCCAGGCAGAATCAGCAGCTCTTTCTTTGGATTGCCTTGGCATAGGCACGTTCCTCTGCATAGCACCTGACACATGTGGCAAGTACTGATTTCTGTGGCTGATTCCTCGCCAGGCTGAATGCTCCTTGAAGGCAAGGGGGCTAGGTGTTATTCTTCTCTTTACCCCCAGTGCCAGGCACTGGGGACCAATTGAATGAATGAATGAATGACCAAGCTCCTAGTGGCTATTCCAGTGAGCCTAGTGCAAAGGGGATGTGGCCAGTCTTTCTGGGGAGGTCCTCCTGGGGGCCGGCTGGGGTGGAGAGAACAAGGCCTCTGGAGTCTGAAAGACCTGGGCTCCTACCTAACTCTGTCACTCACCTGCTTCTCTGAGCTTCAGTTTCTTCATCTGCAAAATCTTGCCATCCTCCCAATGATTCCAAAGATGGCTGCAAAGTGACTAGAGCAGGGTATGAGCCACAAATGTCCTGGCCTCCCTCTCCCCATCGACCCAGATGTCAGGAGCCAGGGGAGAGAGACTATAGTCACCACTGACCCCAGGGGCTCTGTCCACACATTGTCTGTACTCCAAACCGCAGACATGGACCTCGGGCCAATGCCAACAAAACTTTCAACAGCTGAGGGAGGGATGTGCTTTTGCAGGGAGGAGGATAAGGCTCAGATCACTCTGCTTAACACGCAGGCAGGCACCGTTTCCTGATGGATCAAGGGTGGGCATTAGGCCCTGGCTCGGCACTCAGCTTGGGGCGGGGTTGGGGGAGGGGTACATAAATATTCATGGTATTCTTTGAGATAGGAAGATTTCTGTCTGCAGTCTGGAACTCCTGCCCTCTGCCCTGCACAGCATTCAGGCTCCTCCCCCACACTCTCTACCATTCCCATCCTCTGGGATGTCCAGAAACATTCCCAATCCCCAAGAAATCTGACAAAGGGGTTCCCATCCTCAGCAGGACAACCAGAAGGGAGGGCTCTCCGAGTCTGGGCAGAAAGAAATGTGTGCTAGTTATTTCCCCAACGCATGCATGCCGAGTGTTGGGGACGTTGGGCTTACCAGTCAGGCCAGCCCCTAACATTTGTGGGGTCAGTTGGGTTCAAGAGTACAAATGTCTAAATATTTATAAGCTATATGTCTAAGTAATAAATCAGACATATCCGAGTTCATCCATATGCCCTGCAACAGCCGTTCCTGGCAGCTCCGCAGGCCTGGGGGTGCATTCCCAATAAAGCTTGGGCTGCAAGAGGGGCAAGCCCACTTGGATCCAAGATTTCTTGTTCTGTGGGGAAGGCAGGGTTGAAGGAGAGACAGAGCCAGCCCATGAAAGCTCAGGAAGCTGAGCACCGTTTGCTAGTAAAATGTGCAGACACGTCTTAACTATGATCACATTTCTTCCTCAAATCAGCCTTGTGAAATGGGTTTTATGAGATACCTATTTTTCCAGGGAAGAAAATGAGGTCCAAGAGGGGAACAGACTTGTCTATGGTCACACAGCTGGTAAGGAGCAGACTTGGGATGTTGAACCACAAGGCCCATCCTCTCTCCCAGGCCAAGCTGTTGACTCTCTGCTGGAAGCAAACCTCCTCCTTGGCCAACCAACAGGCCTGTGCTGCAGCCTGAGGGCAGGAGCTCTAGATGCTGCAAGGCCCCTAGAAGGAGATGCCTTTGGAGTCTGGGAGGGGATGGGGCAAAGGGAGGGCAGGGTCTGTCTGCATCTCTCTCACGCCTGCCTTGCAGGCTAAAGCTGAGAGCAATACTGGCTCAACCACAAAACTCACTCCGAGACTCTGAGTCTCCATTTCCTCATTGGTAAAATGGAGATTAAAAAATTTCTTGAAAGCAGATATACAAATGGTCAAAAAGGACATGAAATGTGCTCAACATCATTCACCATTAGGGAAATGCAAAGCAAAACCACAAAGGAGATACCATTTTTCACCTACTACAATGGCTACTTATTAAAAAAATGGAAGATTGCAAGTGTCGGAGAGGATGTGGATAGGAATAGGAACACTCATTCATTGTTGGTGTAAAATTTGTATGTAAAATGTTGAAACCACTGTGAAAGACATTTTGGTGGTTCCTCAGAAAGTTAAGTATAGAATGACCATATGATGCGGCAATCCCACTTTTAGGTATATAACCAAAAGAATTGAAAGTTGAGGTTCAAACAGATATGTGCACACCAATGTTCATAGCGGCATTATTCACAACTGCCAAAAGAGGGAAACAAACCAGGTGTCTATCAACCAAGAAATGGATAAACAAAATGTGGCATATATATATATATATATATATATATATATATATATATATATATATATAATATTATTCAGCTATAAAAGGAATGAAGTTCTGATACATGTGACAATATGGATGAACTTTGAGGATATCATGTTGACTGAAATAAGCCAGACACAAAAGTACAAATTTTATATTATCTCACAAATTTGTAGAGTCAGAAACTAGAATATAGGTTATCAGGGGCTGGGGTGGGAGTAGGTAATGGGGAGTTAATGCTCAAATTGTACAGAGTTTCTATTTTGGGGGTGATGGAAAAGTTCTGGTAATGGTTGGTGGTGATGGTAGCACAACATTGTGAAAATAATTAAACTAAAAATAAATAAAAATTTTTTTAAAAACTTAAAAAACTAAAATTTTTTTTTAAAAAAAGTAATAAGACTGTACAACATGAGTAATGAACCCTAAAATAAATCATGGACTATAGTTAATAGTATAATAATATTATTAATTCATCAATTGTAACAAATGTACCAAATTAATGCATGGTGTTAATAATGGGGGTGGTATATGAGAACGCTGTATTTTCTGCATAATTTTTCTGTAAACCTACAACTTCTTAATAAGAAAATCCAAGAAAAAAATGGGCCAAAGATGTATGATAAAACTGGAGTATAGACTGTCAGCTTTTATCAATGTTAAATTTCTTGAACTTGATAATTGTACTTAAGATGGTTACATAAGTGAATATCCTTGTTTTTAGGAAATGTACATGGCAGTATTAAGTGTTCAATAAACATAATGAATACAACCTGTTCTCAGATGTTTAGAAAATAGATATATGGATGTATTAATAGATGGATACAATGATATGGCAAATGCAGCAAATTGTTAAAAGTTGGTGGAGTGAGGTGTTGATGGTGACGTGGTATATGGGAATCCTGTATTTTATGCATAATTCTTTCATAAACCCACAACTTCTTTAATAAAGGAAAAAAAGTTGATGGATCTGGGTATCTGGGTGAGGGGTATATTGGCATTCTCTATATGGGGTTTGTCTTGCTTTTGCAACTGTCCTGCAGTTTGAAATTATTTGAAAACTAAAAAGTGTTTTTTTAATAGGTCTAAGAGATGGCAGATTTGAAAGTACATTTTGCATTTTTTAACCTGGAATGATATAATTCCAACTTTATGGCTTAATAGCTGTGCAGCCTTTAGTAAAACTGCTTCTTCTCTCTGGGCCTCCCTTGTAAAATGGGGGCAATAATATACCTACTATAAGGACTTTTGTGAGCATCAAGTGAGATAAAGGATGTTAAGTATTTGGAAACGACAGTGCTTAAGAGCACAGAGAGGAGTCACACAAACATGGATTCAAATCCTGCCTCTGTCATTTCCTAGCTGCTTGACTATGACCAAACACATCGCTTCTGAGCCTCAGGTCCTTTCTCTGTAAGGAGATCATATTCTGGGGAAATACCTCCCAGGGGTAGTGTGATGAGTCAATGAAGTAATGTGCAGAAAGTGCTCAGCACAATTCAAGGCATTCATCATCAACAGATCTAAAAGGCTGTGTCTACAGAAAGTCAAGATAAGCTGCTGTTTAGATACCAACAAATGCCAAAAGTGAGGGGAAAAGGGCCACTGTCCTTGTCACTGCTCCCATCAAACTCACCCCAGCTGGAAGCCATATATATCTATTAGGCTTCCAGATACTTCTTTAATCCCACAAGCTCCTGGGAACCAGTCCCATCTTTTTATGGGACCTGGGGTCAGTTGGCAAAATTAAATCAGCCAATTCTTCCCTGTGGCAAGTGATTGAACCTCTCTGAGCCTCTATTTATTCATCTACAAAATGGAGATATAATAATCCCTATCTCATAAGGTTGTTACAAGGGTTAGACAGAAAATGCAAATGCGTGACCCACAGGAAGAGCTCAAAGAATGTTGGTCGGCTATTATTAGCCTATTTTCTACCCTCAGCAGAATTAGAGGCACCACCACTGATCCCCCGGTTCCCAAACACACAGCACATCACGTTGCATTATATTAGCTACCCATCACTCTCTCTCCTTGTTGGCTGGGAACTCCCTGGGAGCAAGGCTTCTGGCATAGCGCCATCACAGGGCCTCCTGCTCAGCAAACACTTGAGAAATACTTAACTAAATAGATACACCATCTCCCCCACTTCCCTCCCTCACCCAGCCTCAGTCTCTCGCCCTGTACTTTCACACACTCAGGCACCAACCTCAGCCACTCTCAGTTTAATCCTTCCCTTCTGTGAGTCTGTTTCCTCATCTATAAAATGGGAATAATACCAACTTTGATTTCACAGGATTGCCCAGAGGTTGTAAGCAGAGAAACCTCTAAACTGCTTGGCACATAGTAGGTGCTCAATAAACGAGTTGCCTCCTGTCTGACCTCCCCCAAGACTTGACATTTGTGCCCTGCTCTGGCCATGCTGGACTCTAAAGAGTCCCTTCGTGGAGTGGCTCCACTAACCAACCATATTTCTCTAAGAAGCAGGGAGATATGATGGGTCAATTGAGCAATTACCCCGACTTCTGAAGCATTCCAGATGAGCTCCCCACGGCCCCCAGTCCAAGAAGTCTAGCCAGGCACGTGCATTGGTTGAATGAATGGAGCCCCTTATCTGGGGAGAGGCCAGGGACAGGCTCTAGGGCCCTAGAGATGGGAGTAGCCTGGGTATCAGTCAGAGTTACTCAATTTTCCTTCTCACTGGGTGGCCCACCCTGCCCCAAGTATATATATATTACATGGAGGAGACTGAGCCGTGGCTCAGCTGATGTAGGAGATCACTGTGGCGGTGGGGACCACTGGTCTGGATCTCTCCTCCTCACTCTGTGTTGTGGCCAGGACAGGGAAGGCGGGGCGGGGTGTGTTTCCCCAGTGCTGGGCACACGCCTCTATGATACCGGGAAACATACTGACTTTGAAGTTTTTTTCCCAGCCCGGAGCTCCTGAGTCTGGCTGATGCCTTCATGGCCAGCCCAGGGGGTGGCCCAGGGAAACACGGAAGGTCCAGGACTCGGGCCCTGGGGTTACACAGGCCAGGGTCTGCACAGGGCCCTGCACTTTCTTTGCCGTGTCTTCTTTGGCTCCCCAACCTCCATTTCTTTATCTGCAAAACGGTGACAATAAAACCTTCGCCAAGTAGTTTGAGGGCAGAATAAGGCAATTTATGCTCAGTTACTGTGAACTTCCTGTCTTTCATCCTCAGAAAACATTTGTTGGATGAATGAATAAATAAACAATGCATCAGCCATGCAGCCAGCCAGCCATCTCTCATTTTGGAAGAAGCAACCGGGCGTGGCAGGAGCGAAAGCATAGGAATGAGGTGCAGGGGATCAGGGCTCCAGCCTCTACCCTGCCACTGCCATCTTGAGCCTTGGGACTTTTGTCTGCAAAATGGGTGTGCCACCCACTTCTAAGCATTGTTCCACAGAGCTGGGCCCAGAAGCTGGGCTTCCAGACTACAACTTACTACTTTATCATTCATGCATTCAATGCATGTTTACTAAGCATCTTCTACGTGCCAAATGCTGTGCTAAGGATAAGGAAAAAACAGTGACTAAAACATTCCTTAACCTCAAGGCATTTACACTAACAATTACAGAACCAATACTACTAGTAATACATTTGCTCACGTTTATGCAGCATTTTACAACTGACAAAGCACATTCTCAATCAAGCCTCTTACTTCACCCTCTCCACAAACCCACAAGGTCAATATTATAAACTCCAATCTACAAAGAAGGAAACTGAGGCTCCTGCAGTGCCCAAGTTCTCAGCTTTTAAGCAAGAGCCTCTAGGTGCCCACATCAGGCCCAAGACTATTTCTTTACCCCCAGGGATGACTTCTTTCCTGGGCTGGGCTGTCAATACCTAAAGCAGGAACCTTTGTCTCTCTTTTTTTTTTTTTTTGCTTCCCTCGCACCCACCCCCACCCCCACACACTCACACACACTCACACCAAACACCAATAACCTTGTTATCTTCATCACGTCCCTAGGAAAACCTAGTTTCTATCAGTGGCCAGCCCTGTGCCAGACCCTTTACCCTGCATGTAATTCAACTGAGGAAACCAAGGCTCTGAGAGGAGGTGTAGCTTGGCCAAGGTCACACAGCTGGTAAAGTAGATGGCATTCCGTCCCTGAGACCAAGGTGGCCCCCACTTCACCATCATCCCACCCCCACCCCCAGGAGGATGGTGAGGTCATCTGAGCACTGCCTTGGCCTCAGAGAAACAGAAAAGGGAGTTGGACCTCCTGGGAAAACTTGGCCATAATAAGAAATTCTTTCTAAACATGAGGCATAGGGCCTGAGGAAGATGCCAGAAGAGTCTCTTCAAAACAGAACCGCCCATTTGATTAGGTGCATTCAGAGGGCATGAGCTTGGCCTCCTGAGGACATTGTCTTGTGCCTCCCCGCCTTGCCCAGCCAGGGCTGAGATCACACGCTCCCGCCTACTCCTCACCTGTGCCAAGGGCTGTGGCTGCGGCAGGGTCCTGAGCGTCTCTGCCTGGGTCCCGGGTTGATCCCCAGCCTCTGTGACAGCTGGAAATTGCAGAAATGAGGAAACAGAACCCAGCACTGCCAAGTCACCCCCGGGAGGAAATGCCGTGACCCTAGGGCCCCCCAACGGATGCCACGGGAATGTCCAGCCGGGCCACCCAGGCCCTGGGCACGACTCGGAGACACCTCCCAGAGCACAGAGCTAGGGGGAGGGCACAGGGGCAGTGCCAAGGAGCTGGGGTGACAGAGAGAGAGAGCAAGATACTGCAAGGGCATGCACTCAAAGGACAGAGAAACCGGCATGAGTGTGAGGAAGAGGAGGGAGAAGAAATGAGTGGCTGAGAAAACGTAATGAGAAGGGAGGAGGGAGAGAGGGAGTCAGGGACAAAACAAGAGGGCAGAGGAAGAGATGGAGGGAGAAGGACTCAGAGAAAGACAGACAGACGTAAACAGAGAACATGAGAAGAATGAGGAGGATGTAAGAACAAAGGTCAAGAGAGTTAAAAGAGAAAAAGAAGAGATGCAGTGAGTGTGTGCCTGGGTGTGCATAAGTGTGTGTGCATGTGTGGGTGTGTCTGTCTATGGGGATGAGAGAGAATGAAGGAAAGGGAGAGGAGGAGGAAAGCAAGCGAGCTAGAATATAGAAAGGTGGAGACGGGAGAGGTTGGGAAGAGCTGCTGTGGCCACGTGACTTGGCTGGGCATCCCTGGTGACTAGGAGGCCCCGAGCCCAAGGAACCCATGGGGCTGGAGGAGCCAGGGGGGTGGGGGAGGGAGGAAGCTTCATAAAACCCTGAGCTGGAGTGAGAGCAGCATGTAATTGGTGGGAGTGAGAGAGGGTAAATAGGTGTGGGGAATGGTGTGTGTGTGTGTGTGTGTGTTTGTGTGTATGTGAACATGAACACACATGAGTGTGTGTGAATGTGTATGAGAGCCGGTGGGTGCCTGAGAGTCAGGTCGGGACTTCATGTGTCTATAAGTGAGGAATGGGTCAGAACTCCCCACCTCCACTTCCTGCCCATGCACCCACTCATTCACTCAAGCAACAAACATTTACTGAGCACCCCTGGGCACTATGGTAGACCCACCTGAGGAAGCTGGGTCTTCAGATATCAGCCAATCCAACACCCTCTTAACAGGGAGGGAAACTGAGGCCCAGACCAAGGTCCCACAGCAAGGCAGGTGCAAAGCAGAGCCAGGAGGACCGGCTCCTGACCCTCCACGCAGGGTCCAGCCTCAGCTCCACCATGGGTGTCTGAGCTAGCCTCCTCCTGCTGTCCCTTTATCAAAGCCAAACCTGGCTCTCAAAAGACAAACCTCCTTTAACAGGGGTCTCAGTCTGAAAGAACTGGAGCCAAAAATCTGCATTTCTCTGCTGACCTCAACCCGTCACACACAGGCAGACACACTCAAGCCATTTATGCATATAATCCTTGCACACTCACATACATTTGAGATGTGCGGAGATACCACTCAATTATTTTCCTTCACTCCTATGCATACCTGTGCACTCAGGTACCCACAGTTACACCCTTACCCCCTCACTTGTACCTGCCCAGACTCTCCTACTTCCTCAGGCTAGCTCACCCACACTGCTCCACACTCACCCACAATACATACTCTCCTCAAATCCCAAAAGAGGCCGAAACCTTCTGTTAAGGACTTTGAAACAGGCCCGGTTTGGGTCAACTCCCTTGTCTCTGTTAGAGATCCTTTGAACTTTGGATGCCCGGAGCTGAGGGATAAGAGAACATGGTCTGGGCATTGCATTTAACCTTCAAGTGAACTGTCCACCTGAAAGACAACACCCCACTCTGCTCCCCAGCCCTCCACCACGACACTCCAGGAGGAACATCAGGTCCCGGAGGGGCCTCCAAGAGCAACCAGCCTGCCTTCAGCCACAGTCTCCAGGACAAGCTCGAGCTCCAGGACTGTTTGGCTCCAGCTGTTTTTCAATAGTCCCTCACAGGCGTACATCCAGCAATTGCATGTAGTACCTCTTTTGAGATTACTCTTAAGCAAGGTAGGTAGGTAGATAATATTATTGTCATTTTACAAATGAGGAAAAGGTTTTCTTTGAATCCTTTTTCTCACATCCCACTTCCATTCTATGGGCAAATTCTGTCATTTCTATTTTAAAATGTATGTACATATCTAAATCTAATCAAGCCTTTAGACCTAACTTATGGTGTTCAGGAAATATAGAGGCCAGAGAAACAAATTAAAGGACCTGCAAGAAAACAATCCACCAAATCCAGAATCCAGAATGTGGGACAACTGAGCCAGTTCCTTCAACAAGTCAACAGTATAAAACAATGGAGAAGAGGACTGTGGTAGTTTGAAGATGTTATGTACCCCAGAAAAGGCCATGTTCTTTTAACCCATTCCTGTGGGTGCAAACCTATTATGGGTGGGATCTTTTGATTATAGTATTTCAACTGAGATATGGTTACCTTATTCAAGGTGGGTCTCAATCCTATTGCTGGAGACCTTTGTAAGAGGATAAAGGACACACAGAAAAAGTCAGACAGCTCAGAGAAGCCCCAGAGAAGCTGAGAGACAAGGACACACCCACAGAAGCTGAAAGAGGAAGCCACTGAAGCCAGAAGCTAAAAGCAATGAAACCTGGGAGAGAAGGACAAGCAGACGCCAGCCGTGTGCCTTCCCATGTGACAGAAGTGTCCTGGATGCTGGCAGCCTTTGTTCAGAGAAATTATCATCCTGTTGATGTCTTAATTTGGACATTTTCACAGCCTTAGAACTGGAAATTTGTCAGCTATTAAATCCCCTTTGTAAAAGCCAACCCATTTGTGGGATATTGCATTCCAGCAGTTTTAGCAAACCAAACCAAGGACTTTTCCAGATTAAGAGATTTAAGAAACAAAAAATCAAATGCAACGTGGCTCTCATTTGGAACCCAGGGCAATCAAATCAACTGTAAAAAGACACATGTACCAAGCCACCTTTGCGGGTGATCTCGCTGCCCTACCCACTATCTGGGATCTGACTCCCAGGGGTGTAAATCTCCCTGGCAACGCAGGATATGACTCCTGGGGATGAATCTGGACCCGGCATCATAGGATTGAGAACATTTTGACCAAAAGAAGGATGCAAAATGAAACAAAATAAAGCTTCAGTGGCTGAGAGATTTCAAATGGAGTCGAGAGGTCACTCTGGTGGACATTCTTACGCACTATATAGATAACACTTTTTAGGTTTTAATAAATTGGAATAGCTAGAAGTAAATACCTGAAACTACCAAACTCCAACCCAGTAACCTTGATTCTTGAAGAAGATTGTATAATGATGTAGATTACAAGGAGTGACAGTGTGATTGTGAAAACCCTTTATCCAGTGTATGGATGGATGAGTAGAAAAATGGGGACAAAACGTAAATGAAAAATAGGGTGGGATGGGGGGGTGATTTGGGTGTTCTTTTTTTATTTTTATTTTTTATTCTGATTCTGATTCTGGTATAAGGAAAATGTTCAAAAATAGATTGGGGTGAAGAATGCACAACTATGAGATGGTACTGTGAACAGTGGATTGTACAACATGGATGATTATATGGTATATGAATATATCTGAATAAAACGGAATTTAAAAAAAATTTTTTTAAATGACACATGTACCAGATAGGCTCCTGGCAAGAGATGACACACTCAACTTGGGTAACCTGAGGATGGGGGGACTGCTTAAAAAGACGGGGCAGGAGTAGAGCACCGAAAGGAATCGTGTGTTACTCTGAGGCTGCCCTACTTTTCTGACTTCATCTCCAACTTCTCTCTCCCTCACTCCCCCACTCCAGCAGCACCGGCCATCCTGCTCTCCTGAGCACACCAGGCATGCTTCTACCTCAGGCACGCCCTGTTCCTCTGCCTGGAACAGTCTTCTCCAAAGATCCACACAGTTCGTCCCTTCACCGCATTCAAATCTTTGCTCAAATGCCATTTCCTGGGTGAGTCCTTTCCTTATCATCCAAATAAACTGCAGTCAGCGCTCAACACTCCCAGCACCCTGCTCTGCTTTATTTTTCTCCACAGCATCATGTCTAACATAATATGTATTTTATTTAATTTATTCATTGTCTACTTCCCCAACTAAACTGGAAATAGGCATTTGTTTGCTTACTGCCATATCCCAGCATCTGAAACACTGCCTGACATACTGCAGGTGCTCAATAAAATTTTCTGAATGAATGAATGAGGTTAGAGAGAGGATGTAACTTACCCAAGGTAATATAGCTGGTTGGTGGCAGAGCTGGAATGAGGACCCAGGTACCCTAAACCCCAGTTCAAGCTGCACATGTGTCATGAAGTCTTCATCAACTCCTTTCTGCTCTCCCAATCTGTCCCTGACCCAGAGTGACATGGCCATGTCATTTCTGTAAACAGCCCTTTCCTCAAGTCTAAATGGAGAATAATGTGAGAGGAAGAATAACATAGGGAAAACAGCATGGTTTGGGAGTCAAACAGACTTGAGTTCAAATCTTGACAGCCTCCAACTCTCTATGTGAGCTTGGAAAATCCAATTTACCTCTCCAAGCCTCAGCTTCCTAATCTTCAAAATGAGAATAATCATATGTTCCTTGCATAACTGTTGTGAAGAATATGAGATCAAAAAAAAAAAGTTATAAAGATTGGAAAGGAAGCTTTCAAAGACAAGCTAGAAGTAAATACCTGAAACTACCAAACTCCAACCCAGTAACCTTGATTCTTGAAGAAGATTGTATAATGATGTAGATTACAAGGGGTGACCGTGTGATTGTGAAAACCCTTTATCCAGTGTATGGATGGATGAATAGAAAAATGGGGACAAAACGTAAATGAAAAATAGGGTGGGATGGGGTGGTGATTTGGGTGTTCTTTTTTTATTTTTATTTTTTATTCTGATTCTGATTCTGGTATAAGGAAAAAGTTCAAAAATAGATTGGGGTGATGAATGCACAACTATGAGATGGTACTGTGAACAGTGGATTGTACAACCATCATTTTCAAAGACAATACAATTATTTACATAGAAAAATCAAAGCAATTACATGAACAAATTATTAGAACCAATAAAAGACTTCAACAAGATTTCTGGATATAAAATCAATATATAAAAATCAATCACATTCCTCTAAACAACAAGCAGTAAAAAAAAAATGTCATTTATAAGAAGATGTAATTTGGAATTGCAAGGAAAATATCTCAACAAATAAAAAATTGGGGGCAAAGATGTGCCAAGATCTTGATGAAAGAAATGGTGTCATTGAAAAATAATTAATAAGAACTAAATAGAGAGAGGTACCATATTCATGCATGGGACTATCAATATCATAAAGATATGAGTTCTTCCCAATTTAATCTATAAATTCAGTGCCAGGCCAGTCAACATCCCAATAAAGTTTTTAGAGGAACTTTACAAGCTGATTCTAAAATTCCAAGTGAAAAATCAAACAGCCAAGATTAGCCAAGAAATTTTTAAAGAACAACAAAATGATTTCCCTTATCATAAGTCAAATCTTATTATGAAGTTATTAAGACAGGGTAATATTAACAAAGAGATAAATAGTCCAAAGGAATAGAATAGAGACCCCAGAAATAGAGAGTATGTACATGGAAACTTGATATATATGACAGAGGTGGCATTACAGATCAATAAGAAAGAAGTAGATATTGGTGCAAGTTATTGGCTATCCATTAGGAAAAATAAATAAAATTAGATCCCTACATCATACCATATCCAGAATTAAATTTCAAGTGGAATAAAGACCTAACTACAAAAAGCAGAATATAAAAAGTTTGGGAAGAAAATATATGAGAACATCTTTATGATCTCAGGGTAGGGAATTTTTTCTTAAATTAAGACATGGAAACTACAAGTGAAAAAGAAAAGATGGATAAATCTGATATAAAACTGTGCACATCAAAAGATACTATAAAAATAGTGAGAAGACAAGTCACAGACAAGGAAAAGACATTCGCAACACATATAACAAAGAATAGTGAGAAGACAAGTCATGGACCAGGAAAAGATATTTGCAACACATATAACAAAGAATTTCCAAGCAAAATATAGTACAAACACCTACAAATCAATAATTTAAAGACAACCCCAATAGAAAAACAGGGCAAGGAAGAAATATACAGTTAACAAAAGAAAAAGCCCAAATGGCCAGGAAACATGGAGATATGATCAGTCTTTCCAGAAAACAGGAGTTCAAATTAAAACAACTCCCACCACCAGACTGGAAAAAATGAAAATCTGCCAATACTACTGGGGAGAATGTAGGACAACCGAAACACTCATTACAGTGCTAAAGACAATAGAAATTAGCACCATCATTTTGGAAATTAGTTTCATAATAAAAATATGCAGGTTCTTCCTGAACATCTTAAACATGTACACTAGGAAACATAAAATTGTGGTATATTTCTACAATGTATCCTGTACAGCTGTTAAAATGAATGAACAAAGCTACATGTAGTACTATGGATAAGAAGTTATAATGCTAAACCATGAAAGCAAATCGCAAAAGGAAAATCTAAGATAATACTGTTTACATAAAGCCTTAAAACAATGTTACTGTTGGTGGACACAAAACCTATGCAACAAAATGTAAAGACAAATCCAGGATATGATTCCTTCTGGGGAGAGTGAGACAGTGGAGTTAGTAACAGGAGGCTTCTGTTATATCTTCAACATTCTATTTACCTTGGTAGTGGGTGCACAGGTACTGGTAATATTCTCTCTAGATTTGCATCCAAGCAATATACATGAGTCTGAGATTAGCAAAGATAGTTTGGAGAATGAGAGGTGAGGGGACTTGCCCTTGTGTTATTTCAAGACTTACTATAAATTTACAGTAATTAAGAAACAGTGAAATAGGCACAAGAATAGGCAAATAGTCCAAAGGTACAGAAGAGAGGAGAGTCACTGGAGAAGGGGGATTACTGCAAAACCACAGGATGATCAGAGAACAATAGGAAGAGTTTTTCCACTATCTAATCTTTTAAATCTATTGAACTTTGAACTGTTTTCGTTTGTTACATAATTTTCTTTTTTTAATTAAAAAGAGGTAGACTGGGGTCAGACTCGCCTAAGTTTAAATCTCATTGCTCTCTTAGCTGTAGCACAGGGAAGTTTCTCTGAGCATATTTCTATCGCTGTAAAATGAGGATTAAACCTCATAAGGGCATTGCATAAATAAATAATGCTGCAAAAGCATTTAGCATGGTGTCCAGCTCAGAGAAGGCAAGCTGTAAATGCTATTTTTTTTTAATCATTCAGCATGCTGAGTCCCAGGGCTGTAAGAAGCAGTGTGAGAGAGGCAGCCTTTCAAATCATGCCCCCTGATGCGGCCAGATCCCCTGGCTCTGCTCCTGCCCCACTGCTCAGCTGTGCCACCCTGGCATCACCCTTCTCCCCGGAACACGAGAAGTGCCTGAGTGGGAGGTAAGAAGTGGAGATGGTGTTGCTGGCTGGGCCCTGCCCTGGTTGAACGCAAGGATCTTAGGAACCTGCCTGGGGGGTGGGGTGAGGGGGTTCCTGTGATAGGTACGCTGGTGGTTGCGTTGGTCTCTGCGTGTGTGTGTGTGTGTGTGTGTGTGTGTGTGTGTGCGTGTGTAGGGAGGATGTTCATGTGTCTATAGCGAGTAGGTTTGTCTGCAGGGAGTGGAGGGTGCTCCATGTCTGGCTCGTTGTGTCCCGTGACGATGTGTGTGCTGCATCTGTCACTGCAGTTGCATGAGCTGTGTGCCTGTAGGGATGTGTGCTTCAGGCTGTAGGTAGGTTGTTGTCAGCTATGACAGCTTGTGCATTGTGTGTAGTGAGGGATCATGGGATGTATCTGTGTGCTCCGTGTCTGCAAGGGGCCATGAGCCATGTCAGTGAGTGGGAGGGTGTGCTGTGTGTGCTGCGTGTGGGGAATTTGGTGATGATGGTGAAGGGTGTGTGTGTGTGTTAAATGTCTACGAGTGTGAAAGGACCTGTGCTGAGTATGCAGGTGCTGAAGGTGGGTTATGTGGCCATGAGGATGCTGAAGGGAGGGGAGCAGACATAACCCAGCCCAGCCTGATGCTCTGCAGACCCCTTCACAACCTGCCCAGCCTCAAGGATTCAGAGGGGCAGTGACCCAAAGCAGCCAAACCTGACCCTCTCACCCAGGCCACCAGTCTCTTACCTGAGAAACAGTGAGGTCAGTAGTCTCGGAGATGACCAAGGAGCTGAGGGGGAAGTGGGGGATGTCGAGAGCATGTTTCCTGGACGGCTTCTCCGGGAACTCAGGAAGCAGGGCAGGGAGCGGGGAGGAGGCAGAAGGCAGGCCCCAGCCTAGGTGTGTGACTCATGTCACTTCACTGCTTGGCAGTGGCAGGATGAAGAATTAGAAGAGGTCTGTCTGCCAGCTCTGCTGGGTGGGCAGGGCATCTGCAGCCAGGAAGTCAGCTCCTTGGGCAGGGTCCCAACCCAGGCCCTCCCAACCTGAGGTCACTGGGAACATCCACATGCAGCCAAGAGCCTCCCTGCACATCAGCTCAGCCAACAACAGAGGGTTTGTCCCACCCAACGCTGAGCTTCTCTGGGCAGAAGGGCTGGGCCTGGACTCGCAGATGAGGGAGGAGCTGTGCCTCTTGTCTCGGAGAGACCAGCCCTGACCTAGGGCATGTCCCAACCCTGACCTCAGGAGCCACCATTCTGAGGAGGGAGATACCCTTGTCCTCGGGAGCCCCCAGTCTGAGGGGATACAACCCTGCCTCAGGAGCCCACACTTCAATGGGGAAGAAACATTCCTGATTCCAGCCAGCCCCAAGCCGACGGGAAACACGCAGTGCTGCCTTCGGACACCTCTCCACTGCCTGAGGGGACACACGGCCAGCCTTGCCCATGGGAGACCAGAGGCCAATGAGTGAGATGAGGCCCTGCCCACAAGAACCCCTACAAGGAGATGCCGTCAGGGATGCCCGTTCTGTCCCAACATCCAAAACCACCCCCATCTGACAGGGAGGCACAGCCACCCCTGCCCTCATGAGCCTCCAGTCTGAAGACGACTTTCCCTTGCTCTCAGAAGTCCCTGGTCTGACAGAGGCAAAGGACCATCATCCTGGCAAAAGCCGAGGACTGTGCCTGGGAGCTCCAACTTTCCATGTTCTATGTTGAAAGTTACTCCTAATCTCTACCTCCACCTCTCACCCTATCCTCAAGAAAACATCCAGTCAGACTCAGCAGGGAGGAGAGGTGTTAGGCCACAGAAGAAAGCAAACTGGGCCACGGCATAAGGTAGACATTCTGTTGGGTCACCACCTCTGGTGGTGGTTTCCTGGGACTGTAATAGGGACACAATACTCCCTACTTTATACCTAGCATGATACCTGTCACATCATAGAAACTCTAAATGAAAATCACTTTATTCAAGTTCCTACCTAGCATCCCAGGGTTGGGGGTCAAATCCTTTCCCATCCCCTAAAGCAATGCTTTTTAAATTTTGGTGAAACATATGTTCAGTTGGAGAATGTGATAAAAATGAAGATTAAAAAAAAAAAATCAGTTTCTTAGACTCTACTTCCAGAGATTGATTCAGCCAAGCAGGTGGGAGGTCCAGGAAATGAATTTTTCACAAGAACCCAGGCGATTCTAGTGCAGGTGGTTCATGGAGCCTGGAACTGAGCTGGCTTGGAGGGACTCCTGCAGAAACCAGGGACTGGGAGAGGGGAGTTCAATCACCTGGGGGCTCTCTTTAGGTAAGCTCACCCCACACCTTGAGAATGGCTGCCCCACTGAGCCATACGCATGGGTGGGGATACTGACATCTTTGATGGGCAGGTAGCCCAAGCTCTACCCCTCCACCCCCTGGAGGACTGGCTGACTCTGCCCAGTGCCTCCAACTCTGGCTGAATTAACCTGGGAGCTTGTTAAAAATTCAGCTGTCTGGGGCTCCCAACACACACTGTACACACACCCCAGCCCGAATCCTGAATCAGAATCTTCAGGGTAACCAGAGAATGTCTTTTTAACTAGTTTCCTAGGTGTCCTCAATCCTCCAATTCTTGGAGCAGGAAACGCCACGCGGGGGTGGGGGAAGGAGTGGCGCACCCATTGAGCACCCAGCTGTGCTGGGCATCTGGTTTCCTTGATCTCCTTACCACTCGGGGCAGCACATTTAAGAGATGAGGAAGCTGAGGCTCAGAGGAGTTTCAAGGCTTGCGTAAGTTTTCTGTCAGTAGTGGAGACGGGATCGAAACTCCAGACGCCACTTGCAGGCCTGTTTTCTCCATTTGCAGGATTTGTTTTGTTTTTACAATAAATGATCTCACTAGAGTTTATGGAACAGGAAGGGATGGGGTGTTTTCACCCCCATCTTACCAAAGAGGAAGAAGCTAAAGCCCAAGAGGTGAAATGACTTGCCAGGGTCGCAAAACTGGTGTGTGGCAGAGCAGCTAGGAAGGTGAGACCAAGCCCACTGCTCATCCCACAATACCCAGGGCAGAGCTCCAAACCCCGATTCCAATGGTGAGAAGCACTGATAACGTCCAGCAAGGGGATGGATGAGCCAGATGTGCCAGGATGGGGTTAGGAGAGTGCGGGGAAGGGGAAGGAAATGGAGAAGGGGCAAATTCTGCTTCTTGGAGGTTCTGCCCTCAGAGCAGGCCCAGACTCATCCGCAGCCTCCCGCTCACTTCCTCCTACCTTCCCCCGGGCCCCAGGGAAACCAGAAGGGCCTCAAGGTCAGGCCGGGTATGGCTGCTTCAGGAAGCCACTGAGAGGCCACAGCAACAGGAAAGGTTGGGGGGGGCTGAGGGGGGATGGGATCAAAGACGGAAACTGGTGCCTTGGTGGTTACACTTGATTTTCAAGAGGTCTGATTCCCACAATTCACGTAAGGAAGCTGGGGCTGAGTTGAAGGTGCTGGCCCAAACGCCAGGATTCTAACCCTGGCTGGCTCCTTCCACCTCACCTCTGCCCACAGAACTGCTGGCTGCAGCTGGCTCTTCGGAAGTGTGCAGGTGGTGGCTATCCACCCCATCATTCACTGGATACTGTGGAAGAGGGATGAAGTGGTTCATCCAGCCTATCATTCTCTCCAGGACCTCCTGGGGCCAGCTCTTCCAGCGAGCCTTTCCTGCAGACAGTTCTTCACCCATGCACGGGCAAAGGGGATACAGAAGCTGCCACGGCCCCTGCCATGCTCTAGAGGCCAGTCTTGACCAAGGCTGCCTCGGTTTGATGCCCAACCCACCACTCCCTCCCTAGCCAGGTCATCACTGTAAAGATTGCTCCCAGTAGGAGTATGAGAATGGGGTGGGGCCACTGCTAATCTTCCAGGTGGATCTGTGTCTAAAATGTGCTAAAAATGTGCCAGAAAGGAAATAGGAAGACTTTGGTCCCCCTGGGAAAACAGAAAGTCCTTAAACTCTAATTCCTTAATAGGACATTATGATCTCCCTGGTTTCAATTCACCCCATTTCTACGCTCTAGGAATCACACACAACTTTCAATTCCATGAATTGGGCCATGCTTTCACCTCTGCCTTTGCACATGCTGTTTCCTCAGACTGAAACATCTTCCCCTCAAATCCTGTCTCTGGCAGACACTGTTAGTTGCCCCCAGCAAACACTCTCCTCTTCCTTGCCAGTAAACCCTCATTTTATTGGACCTAGCCCCAAGGGATGACTAATGCTTGGTCTCTCCACCCCGTTCTCCCTTGCCACTTTCCCAGTCTCCCTGAGAAGTGGCCATATGACCCATTTTGGGTGACCAATGGCATCTTCTGGGAAAGATTTTGCTTCCTGGATAACTTCTTTCTGCTTGGAAGATGGTAGGAGACATGGCACTGCCACAACCTTCTTAACAACTACAAGATGACAAGCCCTACTGACGGGATGGAGAAGCAAATATGAGCCTGGTGATACCTTGGTGATATCCTTGAGCCCATGAAGAACACCTGAAACTGCCTACCTCCAGATTTCTTGTTCTATAAGCAAAACATTCCCCTATTTGTTGATGTCAGTTATTCCTTGAACTGAAAACATTCCTGATGCATCATTCTCTGGGTTCCAACTTTAAAAAGGTCACTTCCTTTAGGCAACATTCCCTGGCTGCTAAGAACAGGATTAAGAGCCCCGTCCTCAGGGCAGTGAACACACATCGAGCCTTTCCTAATCAAGGTACCGTTCACTTGAGGGTCCATGTGCCCCAATGGACTGTCAGGCAGTTAGTTGTAGGGGCCACATCGCATTCATCCTTCTCTTCTCAGACCAGAATATTTGTTGAATGAATAAGCACACCCTTAGCTGACTGCTGGTATAGTCTCCCTGAGGACAAAGACTGGCCCTCAGGAGCTTGCAAAGAAAGCTGAAGTGAATGGCCACCACAGAGCCCCTGAAGCTTCTGAGGGTGGGTATGTGCATGCACATGCTGGAGGGGGGAGTGTCACTTTATCTAGCTAGAATTACGCTAGCTGCTGCTCCCCGCCCAAGATAGTTTGCATTACTTCATGACACGTACCACCCCTGCAGGGTGTCTAAAAATTTCCCTCGGTCTTGGTATAGTTTCAGCCAGAGCCACACCCACCCAGACCTGTGCTCTAATTCCTATCTGTGTTTTAGACATGCTTAGCTGAACGGGGAAGAACAGTAAAACACCGAAGCTTTTGTCCCCTCCCACAGAGATGCAAATTAAAGTTGAAGTATCTTGAGACAAGACTGACATTGCAGAAAGCAAAATGTCTGGTTCTGAGTCACCCAGTTCTTTGTACACTCACCTTTCTACTTCTTACCTTATGGCCCTCCCAAGGACTAGTTCTGTCCCTGACAGCAAGCAGAACATTTGGGCATATACCACGAAGGAGTTGGGGGCTTCACAGACATTATTTCATTTAATCCTCACAATCAGTATCTTCATTTTTTACAAAAATAATAGTATACTGGCAACCCCCATGGAGCACTATGGTAGTTACCCTGTGTATGCCATCACTAATCCTCCCTAAAGGTGGCTGTGGTGATGTATATTCCCATTTTGTAGATGAAAAAACTAAAGTGCCACAAGAAAGAGGTAGAGAGCCCAGTCTGTCCAACCCCAAAACATTTCAGGCTTGGGCCAAGCCAGACAAGGGACCCACTCTTGGAACAACACCTGAGGAAGAGTACATCAATGGTTTGGGTATAAAAATTTATTACACATACAGAATATTACCACTAATGAATGCAAACAGCCTAGGACACAATGGTACCTGATGGAGGACAGCTAGCTCTTTGGAAAGTGAACAGGTCTGGGTGGCTCAGAGCCTCATGCCACGCTGATTGGTTGGTCAGATAGGAGGGCACATGCCAAGCACCACGGGGTGTCAGGGCATCAAGTGACTGCTCTGTCTGCCCGCACTGCCTTCCTTGTCTGATCTGGGGCTTCAAAGGATATCTCGCCCAGAAGCAAGCAACTGAAGGAAACGGGCTTCCTAACGTGGGCCAGGCTTGTCTCTGAAGTCACTGCAACACCATTTTAAGCAACATATTTAATTAGATGATTTCCACAAAGTATACACGAAGTTTCTAACCATCACAATTCAGTGAAGTACAAAACATTAAGTTATTGGCTGTGGGAAGAGAAGGCAGCACCAACAGTGGCACCTTCCAGTCCTGGTTGCTATGAGGGTAGGGAGTGGGGAAAGGTCTTTTTTTAAACTGAGCCCCTCATTCAATGTACAAAAGAATTACTCTGATCGATATTAAATTGTATTGAAAACAAAATGGACTAAAAAGCAAATACTACTCTATGTTGGGGTAGAGGTGGGAGGAAAGAATGAGTCCTTCAAAGCAGGAGAGGAGGCAGTTGGGGGAAGGGTCTGTGCTTGTGACCCTAGGTGGTCACTCACGCTGCTCCATTTTTACTTTTGGTGGTCTCAGGAAGGTCCGATTTTTCTTCTCTTTCTTCCCCTTTGTGTTTGCTTGGAAGTTTCGCCAGCTGTCCACACGACCATCTCGACTTTCCTAAACCCCAAAAACATTTGAGGTGAGGAAGCTTGTAAAGAGCAGAAAGGCCTGAACATGCCCTGTCATCCATCCACGCTCCCACAGCCCAGCCCAGCCCAGGCCTTGGGAATAATCCAAGAGAAGAATAGAGGAGAGCTTTTCTCCCACTTCCATGGACCCAGGGAATTGTCACATCACCCCTAGAAGGCAAGATGAACCACAGGTTGGAAGAGGATAAGGGCAAAATGAGTAATACTCACCATAACAATGAGGTTGCCATTTGTTGAGGACTTCAGAACGAGATATTTAGCCTAAGTTATTTTCAGTCCTCACAAAAACACAACTAAGAAGTGTACCACTGGTATTTCACAATTGATGGCACTAAGGCTCAGAGGTTAAAGTCATTTACTCAAAGCCACGACTAGCCAGCAGTACAGCCACTCTCTCCACCACACCTTCTTGCCACTCCCCAAAACTTGGATGGATGCCCCAAAGCTAGTTCAATGCCTGGTCAGCTGTGCTGAAAGGGCCACTGGATCTCTACCTCTTTACCAAGAGACCATCTCATTTTCTCTTCATATATGAAATGGGACAGAAGCAAAAGCGTCCACCTGGTGAGGCAACCCCAGATCCTAACTTCTATAGAAAAGGCCAAATATTGCCAGAATCCAGGATTGGCTGAGCCAGCTGAAGGATGTAGTAAGGGTCCCGAAGAGAAGTCACTTTAAAAGACATTAAGTCTCTCTGCAGTTGGGACACTGGGGTCACAAGAACCACAGTTTCCACTACCAAGCCCCTAACCTAAGCAGGCCCGACTTCATGTTTACCCCCTAAATCAAATGTCCATACCACTTCTCGAGCCCACTTGGCAGCTGCGACTACCACAATCTCTAAAAAACTGAATATTCAGGGATCCTCACTGCCCTTGACCAAGGCCACAGAGATTGTAGACGGCAGAGCGAGAACCCAGACTCGTTCTTCAAAGCTCCTACTCGTTCCCACAGATCCTATTTTCCTCTGACTGTCCATGGGAATGCCCCCAGGCACCAAGTTTCTATGCTGGCAAGTTTCCTTAGTCTGGAATAAGAATCCCTGGCCACCTTGGAAATTTACCTCAAATGAAAAAAAAAAAAAAGAAAAGAAAAAATAAATAAAAATAATTTACCTCGAAGTTTTTCTGCCACTCCCTTTCTCGTTTGGCTTTTTCTTGAGCTTCAATCTCTTCTTCTCTTTGTCGCTTCCTAGGAAGAAAACCAGATCATAGTTCTATTTATACATTTAGAGATTGTGTTAACCATACAAGTTAAGGCATCTCCCCACAGAAGCAAGTATGTAATGTAAATCTGTTCCCTATAGGATTCTACAAAGACGATTTTCTGGAAAGAGCTCAAAGGACTTCCATGAATACCTCCTTCTAAAACATGCAGATGAGACAGAGGGCCAGATATAAATAACCCTGTTATACAGGGAGACGGATATGGTAACCAAAGCCCAGCCAACAATGATCTGAGGGCTGTCAGTGACAAAGCTGTATCAAGAACTCAGGCCACCTTATTCCAGCTACCAAGCAAAATGACCATTATAATTGCAGAGGTTCTTACTCAAGAGCTTCTCTAGACAAAACTCTACCCCAAAACAAGGACATTTCACGCAATAACGTCAATGAGCAAAATCTACTTACTGCTGAATATCAATCAACAGTACAAAATACATAAATCAAATTAACCCCAAGATTTCTGACAAGGAAAATCACATTTCAGAATAATCAATATTTTACAAATGATCACACTGTACAATACTACATACTCACCAAACCTCAGCCACTAGTCACACAAAAGATTCTGGCCTCAATGACAATGGCCTTAATAACTGCCAATTTCATTCCAGGAAGTCAGGAAGAAAACACAGAGCACTCTTAATTATAAATTTCCCAAGACAAGGTCTATTCAATATTTCCCAAAAGTCAGAGAGAAATTTTAACCCTGGTGATTCAAAAGCTTGGCTGCTTCAGATAATTTGACAGTCTTTTAAATATTGCACTACATAATTCCCTCTTTAGGAAAATCCCCAAAGAGCAATACTGGTTAATCTAAGTATTTAGGTACATTTAAATGAACATAATTGGATATACCTTTCATGCATCTCTTTGGCTTCTCTCTCTTTCCTTTTAATTTCCAGTTCAGCAAAAAGTTTCATGGTCTGTTTGTATACTGCCTGTTTGAACTATAAGAAAATTAAGAACAAAAGAAAAGAGAAGTAAACATTTTGCCAGTACCTTGAACCAAGCACTTTTAGATGGAGCCCAAGAGAGGAAAGCAGATTAGAACCTGGCAAGAAAAAAAGATTCTTCAGAGAGAACTACTTAATGATGCTATCTCTCTCGGGAGACAAATAGCACATGTGCCTATGAGATTTTCTACTTTGATCATGCAAATGATACATAAGAATTTTGCACTAGTAAAATGATACATAAGAATTTTGCACTAGTAAAAAGCACCCACTAAGAAAAAAATTCTATGCCCTTGTACCACTACCTGAGATTGTGGAGGGCCCTTTCCTCAAAAGAACTTCCAAAAATAACTAACATTTTTACAGTAGTTAAGACACATATACAACATAACATTTCCCATTTCAATCACTATCAATTATACAATTCAGTGGTGATAATTACAATGTTGTGCTACAATCAACACTATCTATGTTCAAAACTTTTCCATTAATACAAAAAGAAACTCGGTACCCATTGAGCATTAACTTCCCATTTCCCACTTCTATCCCCATCTCAGGTACTCTGTGACCTATTTTCTGATTCTATGAATTTGTATATTTCAGTTATTTCATATAAGTGAGACCATGCAATATTTATCCTTCTGTGTCTGGCTTAACATGATGTCTTCAAGTTCTTCCATGTTGTAGCATGTATCAGAACTGCATTCCACTGTAGGGCTGAAGATATTCCATGGTATGTACATACCACATTTTATTTGTCCATTCATCTGCTGGTGGACACCTGGGTTGTTTCGACCTTTTAGCTATTGTATAGATATCTGTCTGAGTCTCTGCTTTGAGTTCTTTGGGGTATATACCTAGAAGTGGGATTGCTGAACCACTCCACTATTCTCTACAGCCCTTGTACAATTATACATTCCCACCAAACATGCAGGAGGGTTCCTATGCCTCCATATCCTCACCAATACTTGTCATTTTCCATTTTTAAAATAAGAGCCATCGTTGTGGATTTGATCTGCATTTCCCTAATGGCTAATGATTTGAGCATCTTTTCATGTTTTTTGCGGTTTTTTTTTTTTTTGTCATTTGTGTATCACACAGAATGAAATAAGCAAGACACACACATGGACAAAAATTGTACGATATCACTTATAAGAGATGACTAGAAATAGCAAACTTGCAGAGACAGAAAGCAAATCAAAGGGAAGGGAGAATGGGGGGAGGAGGAATGGGGTAGTCTTTGTTTTTTAAAAAAAAACTTTTTAAAATTTTAATAAAATAAAATAGAGGTATATGTGAGGTACATGGTTGCCATAAAGGAGAGAGTGATCTACTATGCTTACAGATGGAATGGACATGGAGGAACAGGGGACACTGCCTTGGAGGTGGAGGGTGGTGGGAGAATTTGTCAGCTACTCAAGTTTTAGGGCTATAATGAAGTATGGTGTTTAGGGCTATTGTGCCAGTTTGAATGTATTGTGTCCCCCAAATGCCATTATCTTTGATGTAGTCTTGTGGGGCAGACGTTTTGGTGCTGATTAGATTTGCTTGGAATGTGCCTCACCCAGCTGTGGGTGATGACTCTGATGAGGTATTCCCATGGAGGCATGGCCCCACCCATTCAGGGTGGGCCTTGATCAGTGGAGCCATATAAATGAGCTGACTCAAAGAGAAGGAACTCAGTGCAGCTCTGAGTGACATTTTGAAGAGGAGTAAGCTTGCTAGAGAGGAATGTCCTGGGAGAAAGCCATTTTGAAACTAGAACTTTGGAGCAGACGCCAGCCACGTGCCTTCCCAGCTAACAGAGGTTTTCCGGACACCACTGGCCATCCTCCAGTGAAGGTACCCAATTACTGATGTGTTACCTTGGACACTTTATGGCCTTAAGACTGTAACTGTGTAGTCAAATAAACCCCCTTTTTATAAAAGCCAATCCATCTCTGGTGTTTTGCATTCTGCAGCATTAGCAAACTAAAACAGCCATAAAGAAGTATGGTGTTTAAGTGCCTTATCTTTGGCATTAAAGAGAAGTGGATTCAAATTCCTCTTCTGCACTGTCTAGCTGTGTGACTTTTGGCAAACTTTTGTCTGAATTTCATTTTTCTTATTCATAAAATGGAGACAATGGTACTAATTAATCAAATTGATAGAATTGACAGGCAAGGCATATAAGATTCATAGTCCAGTGCTTGACACCTAAGAGGTATTTAATAAATAGTAGCCATTATTATTAAGCATAAATATAGTGGTGCAAAAGTGGTATTGCACATGAGAAAGTTGTAGAAAGCAGAGAAATGCATGCAAAATAAAATATGACATGACTGAAGCAGGAAGTGAGGCCTGTCATGTAATCAGTGAACAGACAGCACAGGTGCTGAGTTTTATCTTACAGGTCAACAATTCTTAAATATTTCATGATCATAATCCCCTGTGATATATACCTGTCTATATAAAAACAAAAAAAAAATGAAATCCAATGTTTAAAAAAAAAATCAATTGACTACACATCTGAGGGTCTTTCATTTTTTCTTTTTCACAAATATTTCATAATTATCTACTGTATGCCAGGCACTGAGCTAGTTACTAGGGATACAAAATTGCTATCAGGTAGTACAGTCTCAGGAACGACTACTGTCCACCCCCAACATTATCTTCTCCTTTAATCTGCAACCTCTTAAGACACATGGTCACATAACATAAAGCCTGTATTTCAGAGGTTTCCCTGTAACTAGGTGTGGTCATGTAATTTAAGTTTTAGCCAAAAGGATGTAAGAAAAAGTAACATATGTAACTTCTTCATATGTTCTTAAGAGGGAGTGAGCTTACTGCCTTCCTCTATTCTGCTGTTTGATACATAGATGAAGTGATGGGAAGACATCCTTGTTGGCAGCAAGGAAAGAACACTGAGTCCTTGGATGACACAGAGTACAAACCTGCCATATCGGCCCAACACCACCTTCCCAAAGACTATTTATTACACAGGAGTAAAGAAATCGCTATCTTGTTCCAACTACCATCATTTTGGGTCTCAGTTTTGTGCAACAGAACTTATATTCATTTTCACTAATATACTAACTAAAACAGGAAATACAGCATTAGGTGGAAAACAAAAAAGCAAAGAGCCTTTTAATAAAACTATTATGTGATAGTCTTACAAAAGTAAGAACACAGATGATAATTAGAATTTATCAGAATTACACAGAAAGTGAAGGTAAATGATCCAGCCCTTGTCACACAAAGTTAATAAAACCACAGTCCACTCCCCATTAGCTTTTAATTCTTACTTAGAAGAAATCTCAAAAACAGAGCTTATAACCTTATTGTATCTTTAAAACTTTTTTCCCAGATATTGTTTTAAACATATAAATAAATACAGAAAATAACCTACCAAGCAGATTTAAAAGATTTATCCAAAAATCAGAGACACTGGAGCAAAGAGTGATGGAGAAAAAAGTAAGCAAAGGAGTCCCAAAACTGTTATTACTTCTCTTCAGTGCTGTTACCTGCCAGGCACCTGCTCAGTTAAAGTAATGCTAACAAACCCTAGTCCCTAATGAGAACAAACATTGAAAGGGTAAAGAAAGGAATCTATAACAAATATTTCCTGACTCTTATGGGTGGACAGTTACAGTTTATTTTAAATGTTTTATATTTTTATGCTTTTTCCAAATTTTCTATCATTAGCATGCATTCCTTTATAATTAGAAAAAAAAAAGAGACAACTAAAAAAGTTAGGGTTCTTAACAACTTAGGAGGACCAAGGAGTTATTTGTGAGAGTCTTCAGAAAAGACTAAAGAGTGCAATTAAAGAGAAGAGAAAATAGGACTGAGGAGAAAATGCTAAAATTACTGGAACAGCGGAAACCCCACAACAGGTGGCTAACAGGGAAGATAACCTAATAGTTCTCAAACACTGTTACCACACAGAAGATGGGACCACTTAATGTTAGCAAAATCACTAAACCATGAAGTTGCAAAAAGGAAGTTTCCCTATGAGACAGCTTCTCTTCTGTAAATCTTGAACAACAGTGTAAGGAGCCGGTATTATTTACCTATTGACCTAAATTGGGGCAAGATAAACATGACTGAAATGTTTCAGACTAGTGAGGCACTTAGATGAAAATATTTCAACAGAATCTCTCTTGACCAATCTCCACAAAGTAACTTCACTGGATTAACCAATGTTCTCCAGTTTCTTTGTAAAATATCACCTGGCTAGTAGACAGCAGTCTGCTGTTTAACAAGGGTCAGCTGTGGTTGTTCCAAAAGCTGTTCATGCCATTTGTAATTATTATTGTAGTTATGTAATTTAAATATCATAGAAATTGATCAATGTGGTTATAAAAATAAATGCTTGTTATTTCTTTGAAAACTAAGTTGAATGCTTTAGAAAGCTTCAATAAACATGTCCTAAAAATAACTTGTTGAATTAGATACAAGTGAGACATCTGGAAAAGAATGAAAAGAGAATAATAAATATTTCAGATACTGCTCCTGGTTTGCTTCACAAGTACCTGAGTTTTCAAAGTACTTAAAAGAAATTGAAGTAGAAATGACAGGTGCTATGTGTGATTTATAAATTAAAGTCAACTGGGAACTCTAACCAGCAAATATACTCAAAGGCCATAACCCTATATCAAAAAAAGTGAATGAAAATAAAATAGGGTGAATGAATATGTATTTTAAAATATATTTTAAGTTAAATGAACTGTTTAAGGCACATATGCATCATTCCTTAGGGGTTCCTCTCTTTAGCCCACGAATCAGTGGACCCAACTGCACCAGATTAAGGTGGCTTTTCCCACACTTAACTCACCAGCTCAGGATCATCCTCCTCCACATTTGTAGGTTTTCCTTCCTTCTTTAATTGCTTTTTCCGCTCTTTCACCTAAAAAAAAATTTTTTTTCAATCAAAAGATGAGCACCCACACTTTGAGAATATCCATTGAGCTATATATATAGGATACGTGCCCTTTTCTGTAGGTATATTAGATTAATTTAACAAGAAGTTTACATTAAAAAAAAAAAAAAAAAGATGAGTCCTTCTCTCCACTCCATACCCCAAACAGCAATGCAATCAAGGAAAATTAGGAACCATGGGTCCTTTTTCTATCAACATCTAAAATACAATCAACCACGGAGGATGAAAGGGGACTAGCTGGGGGATGTCCCAATTCCTCAGATCCTATGCCAGATCCAAAGAGCCTTTGATATGTTGAATGGATTAACCATTTTATCTTTCACAGCTTGTGGTTATGTGTTTACAGCAAAGAGATTATGCTTGTCAAGGTTTAGAATTAGTTATAGAATCTGTGGCATTAAGGATAAGCAGTATTTTTCTAGCATTTCTACAACTGCATTCTGGATGTTTTTATTGTGAAACTTCCTTAAACCAATAATTTTCACATCACATAAAATGATGTTTCTATCACTCTGGCTACCACTGAGATCCAAAAAAATTAAATATACCCATTCACACAAGAATGACATTACTCCATTAAATAACCATTCAGTCTATCACACCAGCAAAAAGCCAGCAAGAGCCTTCTAAACTCAGAAAGGCCCTACTGCCACCTTATGGTCAGAAAACCTATGGAGGGCTCTTTTGCAGGCAAAATACAGAAGAACAGTGTTTCTATCACAATAATTTAAGGAGAAATTGTCAGACACTTTTCTGATTTCTACCAGGATTGGGCCTACAAATGTCATTGCCAATACCGACCCAATAAGACAGAGTGAGGCCCTGTGACTCCCCTTTTTAGCTCCTCATTTTCCTCATCTAGACTGGACGCATTATTATTGGTTATAAACTTCTGATTCAGAATCCACAGCTCTTCCGAGGAAAGGTCACATCCATACTCACTCCCGACTGATTTATTCATGTCACTGACTCTGAAATAGCTATTAGGGCCTTGAGATTCTCACCCCAACGAATTAATAATTAAAACAAAGACCGTTCTTACCTCTACCAAGTCATATTAACATTCTTCACTGCTCAGGAGATTTAAGTAATGCCCTCCAAAGGTAAAGAACAATACCAGCTATAACTGAATTTCTTTTCATAAGTTCCCATCCCTCATATTAATATGTCATGTACCTCCTTCTATTTAAAAAAAAAAAACAACTAAAAATAACTTATATCTCCTTGCCAGCTTTCCCCAAGCCCATGCTCCAATCCCTTCACAAAGATAAGAATAAAATAAGGGTCAAGTGTCACCACAGCGGCTTCACTTTTCCACTCTCAGAATGGGGTAAGGTGGCAACATGTGATGAGAGGCAAGAAAAGCTCTCTCTACGCAACACAGAACTGGCAGGGAAAGAGGTGTGAGCAATGTCCTAGCCAGTCCTCTCCCTGAGTTCTAGGGGTGAATTACAGCTGTAGACACACTATTTGTGACCATCACAACAAAGTGGTGGAGACCACATTAATGGTCCCAAGTTAAGCCAACAGGCATTGCTTCGTTAACATTTACCCTCCTGCAAGGTGACCAAGGCTTGCTGATACCTCCTGTAAACACAGCAGTACTAGAAATACTTACAGTGTGCTCCACGTATTCTTTTCCTGCCTGAATTACATCCAGGGCCCTCTTCTTTTGTTCCTGATCCAGTAGCAACTTGTAAGCTTTGTCCACAGCTAATGCAAAACATTGAAATTAACTGTTTCTGCAAACACCCTCTGCAAGTCTGAACTATACTCAGGCATCATAAATGGGCTCGTGCTGTCTAAAATGTATTCCCTACTTTGTTAAATTATTTACTGTTGTTAACTAAAAGACATTCAACTATAGCAACGACTTTCCTTGAGAGCCTTGGAAAAAATTAAATATACACACAAGACTAAATACACCAAATCTAGATTTAATTCAGTGATAAAATATTTCCAATATTTTTTATGTTCAAAAGAAAAAAGATCCTATACAATAACAGTCTTTGTTGGCACATAAACATTTTAACAAAGCAAAATTAAAGTCTACTTCTTAAACTGCAACACTGCTTTGGAATGACAACTGTTCTACGGAAAACCACAGCTTCTTCATGACCAGAAGAGAAAACTATAACATTCCTTTCTTGATCCAGAACAAGGAACAGTTAGTTTCTAGCACTGACAATATATGACTCAGAAGCAGGTAAATGTACAAATACCTTCAAAAGCCTTCTGTGCTCTGTCAGCATCATCTTGATTTTTGTCAGGATGCACCAATATGGATAACTGCAATAAGAGAAAAGTTAGGTTTCTCAATAAGAGGAACATTTAATAACTCTTCGCCTGTACCATCTTTCTTTATGACCAAAAGCTCCAAGGCAATCTGTGGCAAAAAAAAAAAAGACTATCTTAGCCAAACTCATTTTTTTAAATTAATAAATCTCATAAAATGCACAGAAATACTGGTCTGTAAAAAAATTCAAACACACAAAAGGTAAATGGCACAAGTGGGAAACATTCAAGGTTTTAATCACAAAGTTGAAAACAAATGGAAGCCCACATTATGAGGATATTGTGATAATATGAGGGAGGGAGAGACTGAAAAATACCAAGTTCCTATTATGTTCCTTATACTGAGCACTAAGGGGGATAAAACATGTATGATACATCATCTTTTCCCTAAAAGAATTTCCAACATATAGCACCAGTTCTCAGTTCTGGCTGTGTTCCAACTCTGTGAAGCTTCTTAAAAATACAGAGGTATACTTTCTACCTTCAGACCAGAGTTCAGTCTCTGGCATCTGTACTTTGTAAAACCTCTACTATGCTGGGTATGATAGTAAAGAAGTATTGTTAAATTTGTTAGTGTGACATACAGCTACACAAGAAAATGTCCCTTTTTATTCTAGTAGGGGATACATGCTAAAGTATTTAGGGGTGACGTATCATGGTGTCTGTAATGTACTTTACAATGATTTAGCCAAAAACATACAGTTAATGAAGCAAACTGCTAGAGGTAAGTGGTGGGTATATGGTGTTCATTGTTCTCACCTTTCTTTCTTAAATAACTTGTTTCAAAATAAAAAAGTTAAAAAACAAAAAAAAACCTCCACAGGTGATTCACATAGCCAGGGTTAAAAACCACTGACTACTGTCACTGGCAGACAGAAACCAACTAGTTGGGACAAAGGGAACTGTGTCAGGGGATGACAGCAAGTGGAAAGCTAATGTTAAGACCAGCATTACTGGAGCCAGAATCCTGGGTTCTGATTCCAACTCCAATCTCTAACTAGCTGTGCGACTTTAAGCAACTCACTTAACCCATCTCCACCTCAGTTTCCTCCTCTGTAAATGGGACAATTCTAGGTATGAGGCACATCAAGGTACATCTAACTGGGTTGTTGTAAGGATTAAACAAAATACTGCATGTAAAGAACTTAGTATAATGTCTAAATCACAATGACAATAGTTAGTATATATTGAGAGCATAAGCACTTACTGTGTATTACCTCATTTAATCCTTATAACAACACCATGGCATAGGCACCATTATTATTTGCATTTTATAAATGAGGACACAGGCACAGGAAGGAGGAAAGTAAGTTGTCCAAGTTCACACTTGTAAATGGTATGGTCAAGATTTAAACTTAAGTCATATTACTCCACATCTACACTCAATCATCAGACCACATTAACAACTCAATAAGAACCCTTACTGAGTTTCCTATGTGGTTACATAAAAAGTTGTTTTGACTATGGACTTAAATGCTTATTAAATTGAGAAAGATTGCTAATGCGTCAACATCAAGAAACTTCAAATTTTAGAAAAAGGAAAAAAAGCTAAGTATATGTTCAGGGTAGAACTCAGGAAGGGAAAAAGGCTATAAAGTTATATAATAGTAAATGACAGTAGGTAAAGATAAAAAACATCTTGGCTTAATATCAGATCAGAAGATGATTATGAGTCAACAATGTGGGGGCAATTACTGTATTGAAGAAGCAAGCGTAACACTGGATATTTACAAGTACGTCATGCAGGAGTTGAGAATTATTTTTAGTATTGGTCAGGTCCCATCAAAATATGGAGTACATAGATATATAAAGAATTTGGAGAAAGTTAAAAAAAAGACGTGAAATTATAGGAAATGCAATTTGCAAAGACAAATCGCAGGGAGGATGATTATTCAACTCGTAGGGAAAAGCTGGGAGTTACTCAGCTGTCAAAACTAGAACACTTTTTAAAAAGTTATTATAAAACTTTGTAGCTATGAGCAGGAAACAGGTTGTGGATCTCCTTTCCCGAAAAACCTTCAAAAAGCAATTTTTATATAAAACCAGGTATCTCTAAGGTATTCATTTAAGTTAGCAAAAGATAAAATTATTGATAGATGAGTGGTAAAGATAAACAACTGTTATGAATCATTTGACATCTTTTCTCTTGTAAGCCATGACTACAGGTAAGCTCCATTATTCCACCTTGTACTTCTCCCTCGTAATTAAGGGGCTAGAGAGATTCCTTTTGGATACAAAATTTATTCTGTTCACAGGTAAGCTACGGTCATTAAATTATCTAAAATTCTAAAATCCATGATTTTTTTTTTAAAAGAACAGTTACATAAACCTTAAGCTAAAAAAAAAAAAGGTTAAATTGTTGGTCACAAAGTACCAAGTTCTAATAGCAAGTCCTAAGAGAATTATGTGTTTAAGACATTTTCAAAAGGTTTGAATTCCATCTATTACAAGGAAATAATACAGTACCATACCTGCCGAAACCTCTTTTTTATTTCCTCGTCTGTCACTTCAGGATCTATTTGAAGAACCTGGAAGAATCAAAATCAAAACTGTAAAAGAGATTAAAAGAATTTATAAATTTAGTAGGTGCCCAATAATTATACATATTATACTGAGCATCCAGAACAACAGCCAGCGTTCTAGAATAGCGGCTGGCACACAGCTGAAAAATACTCAAAAAATATGGATGAGCAAATCATTCAGAAAATGATAGCTATATTGGTCTAGGGTTCTCAACTAATATAATACTTATTTTCACTCCATCAGAAAAAAAAAAAAACAAACCCAGAGACAAGTCTCCACACTATGAGAAAATGTTGCATTTTTCCTCCAATTATTAAGAAAAGTTTCCCCTACTTGTCTTTGTAAATGTGGAGAAAGCATAGCAACTCAACAAGGAAAAACGTGGGCTGGCCACCTGATTTTCAAAAATTCAGAAATGCCCACTTAGTTCCTTTATATCTTTAATTTATGTGACCCACTGGTTTTCAACCCAGAAAGAACATCAGAATCACCTGTGGAAACCTGAGAACAATGCCTGGGGCTCATTCCAGGAAACTGATTTCACAGGAGTTATGCTCCATAGAACTGAGATAGGGCCAAATGCAAATGACAGAAAAATTACTATTTTTCAAGCAACACTACTTCAAAAACACATAAATTTAATCAGTCTTTTCCAACACTGGGTATCTTGATGTTGACACTCCTCATCAAGGATTTGACCCTATCACTAAGAATACATTCATCAAACATTTATACAGTAGCTGCCACCTGCTGGACACGCTGCTATGTACTAGAAATGCAAAAATATTTTTTTAAAATTACCATATGACAAGTAGTTTTTAAGGAAGAGAATGTTATAAGATATACATTAAGCATATATGAAATCATAGTGCAGTCCAAGAATTCAACATAACATCTATTGTTTATTTGGTATTCAAGGCCAAAGGAAAGTGCTAAAAGGGCAAAAGGTTGAGAAGGGGTTGTTAGAAATACACAACAGGCCCTCCCCCCGCATCAGTCGCACTGAACCAGAATTAAGATTTTAACAAAATCCCCAGGTGATTTATACGCACATTAAAATCTGAGAAGCACTGTTAGGGAATGATGGTGGAGGTTAGAAATCCGTACATTCCAAAGGCAGAAGTGAGGATCAGTTATTAAGGGGGGAGAGGGGAACAAAGAGAAAAAAACTGAAAGTAAGTCTTGAAATGAAAAATACCTACCAGAGAAATAAAAATTGAAAAATAATCTGCCAAGCTTTAGTAAGATGCCAATAGGGTCTTAGAAAAACCTGGCAACACGTAATGTGAAGATTTATACCAAGCTTTCAAAACATTCCAACAGCCCACCCACAGCAACAGAGTGATTGGAAGACAATGAAACAGAATCACTGCTGCCTTCAAGAGACTTTTGGATGACAGGAGTATACAATCAAGATGAGTGGGGAGAAAGAACAACCACTTGGAAAAAGAATTTTCAAGAGTCAGTGTGCCCCCTCATACCTCCTCAAGTAAGAAAAGAACTGGCAAAGAGACACTCAAGAGAAAGATGAGGGGAGGTAATTGTATATATAAAAATATTCAGGAAAACTACTGGCTCTGGGGAAAAGGAATCTATTGGGACAAATCAAAGTGCAACAAACCCCAGAAGGTAGAGAATGGATGGAAATCCTCCCGCTTTCACACACACACACACACAAAAATGTCTCCAATAAAGCTATAGTTTAGAACTAACAATCATGCCAAATGTAATTCATAAACCTTCAGTGGATCCTGAATTTAAAAAATAAAACAGCTAATAAAAGAGATTTGGGGGACAACTAGGGCCATTTGAATGTGGACTATATGCTGGATGATGTTACTGAATTACTGTGTTCTCCCTAGGTGCGGTAATGGTGGTGTGGTTATGTGGAAGACACATACTTGTTTTGGGGAGATGCATGCTAAAGTATTTAGGCTTGAAGCATCAAGATGTCTGCAGCCTTTCAGATAATTTGGCAAAAACAAAGAGGGGTATACACACACATACATGCGAGAAGTTATTTTTCCAAGAATTATATCAGAGGTGCACTGATCATTGCCAACAAATATTCACTGAGCACCTCCAAAGCTAATCCAACCCCTTTTCTGTCTTTAAAGGGTTGGGTGTGCTATAAGTGGCCATAAAACATGGTGAAGACAATAAGCCTATACCTGTGGTCCAAACCTCTTTGAAGACAGTTTTATACATTTAGTACAAACTTTCTGAGCACCTAGGATTGCCAATACTGTACTTACTATTGTTCTCATGCAATTTAAGGTTCAGTAGGGAAGGGACAGACAAGTAACAATTCTGACAAAATGATAAATGCCATATTAGCAATATGTCTCCAAATAAGCACACAAGTCTGTTCAGAGTCTTACCAGGTTTTTGCCTATTCATTCAAAATGCATTTTCTGAACCCCTATTGTGTCTCAGGTTTGGGGGATACTACAATGAGAACCCTTAAGTCTCAAGCCTCAAAGGGCAAATTGATCATCACACAGAAAACAAAAATGCTTGACTGTGGGATTCATGTAAGTAAGTTCTTGAACTCAAATAGGCTGTAATAGCAGTCCCCCTTGGGATTTTTAGGCTTCAAATAGAAATTCAGTCTTAGGCTAGACCTGAACTCTCTGTCAATATGTAAGTTCTAGAGTCCTGTGAGATAAACCATTTCTTTCCAAGCTGCTAAACAAGATAAACAGAAAACAAATTATGTGCTGCTGCCTACTGGGGCCTTACAAATAAGTTAAATCAAAAGAAGGAACATGAACAGGGCATGAAGAGCCCTTAATCTAAAAGTAATTGTAAAATGCATAAGAGAGATAGTTGCATAATGGTAAAGGTTAGAAATGTGTCCAAACAGGGATCTGCAGAGATGGCACGGGGGAAAAATGCTCCCTGGGTAAGAATTCACAAAATACGACCCCTCAAATTCCCAATTTAATTTCCCCCTTTTCTACCTGCTGCTCATTAAGGTAGAAAAGTACAGGAAAATTATTCACATTTTAATTGGCAGTTAAGAAGACAGTTATTACTGTATTACCTTTCCTTACTAGAAAAAGGCCAGTCCACCTACCTTTGTAGAAACAGTCTGATTCATAAGTAGGTATCTCATAGTTGTTAAATGAAAAACACAAGTCTTTGATTTCCTAAGTAGCTGTGAACTTAATTCTGATGTAGAATCAAAAAGCAACTTTGTAAGAACACAATGACATTCACACCTATAAAGGGGTTGGCACACTTGTACAAAACAGAGAAGACAGAAAGTTCTAATGGACAGTCATGGAGTTCTGCCCACTCCAACCTCACCATATCTGCACACATTCAAATACATTTCCTTTGGTCAAGACACTACAGTAAGTTCCACTTCCAGAACCCCATTAACTAGAAGAGCATTAAAATCCTAGTCTTCGTACTGGTCCTCAAAAATCCGTCACTTCTTATCAACCAAATCTCCACAAGAAACACCAATTACCTAAACAAATAGGATGCACAGGTAAGTTATATGGTCGTGTGTCCCCTTTTCTTGGTACTAGGCTCAATTTACTAAGTAGAAAGAACATAACAGATTTTTATGACCTCTCCAGCAAATTATCTACCCCCCTGCCCTCCCCAAAATCATATCAAAAGTAACCTTCAAGTTTTTCATCTTCTCCTTCCCTTCCCAAACAATGCAATAAATCCAAATTCATTAAATAGGGCCAAGCAAAGAATACATTCACTCTGTGGGAGTTGAGATGGCCTGGAGCAGAATGTCAGAGCCCAAATGGGGCAAAGAAGAGGCTGACCACATAGGGGGCAGGTGGTCAGGTACAGGGTGCCAGAGCCTAAATGGGGTGAGAAGGGCATCCACATAAAAGGGTAGATGACATAGGGTACCAAAGCCAAAGTGGGTTAAGGAGGGCATCCTCATGGACAGGTAGCCTGACACAGGGTATTAGAACCTAAGCACAGTGCAGATGTCAACATGGGAGATGGGAGGGGAGACCAGGGCAGGGTGTCAGAGACCAAGAGGGATAAGAAAGGCAACCCAGTGGAAGTGCACCCCAGTGTGGATGTTTGAGACCAGCAGGGTGAGGGTGTCCACAAGGGAGGGTGGCCTGGCACAAGGTACAGGAGCCCAAGTAAGACAGGGACAGCCCCACAAACGGATGGCCTAGCACAGGGTGTGAAAGCCTGAGCAGGGCGAAGAGGATGCTCATGTAGGAGGGTGTCCAATGTAGGAGGGGCAGCCCAATGCAAAGTGTTGGAGCCCAACCAAGGTGGAGAGAGCATCCGTGGGGATGTACAGCCTGGCACAGGGAGCTGAAACCTGTGCAGAGGGAAGAGGGCCTCCACACAGAGGGGTGACCTGGAATGTGGAGTCAAAGCCCAAGCAGGATAAGGAGTGTCCACGGAGGAAGGCAGCCCAATAGAGTGTCAAAGCCAGAGTAGGATAAGGAGGGTGCCTCCTTGGTAGGGAGGATCAACATGAGATGCTGGAGTACAAGAGGGATGAGTACAATATCCAAAGGGTGGAGGGCAGGCATGGGAGTTTTGAGCCTAAACTTAATTAGAAGGATTTCTGCACAGTGAGCAGCCTGGTGTATCAGGATATCAGAGTAAGGTAGGGTGAGGAGGGCATTAACATGAGAGAAGGAGTGGCAATGGGAGATTGGGAGCATAAGGGGGGGAGGGGTTGGTGTCAATCAAGTAAATGAACATGTTAAAGATAGATAGAGACAGATTTCTCACTGTCAGAGACAGGAGTTACAAACATGGAAAGGAAGAAAACTAGAATAAACCTTGTCATATTGCACTGAAATCAGATGTAAATGTGTACACACACACACTCCTTAGCTCTATTCACCACCACCAAGACCTGGAAGTAATGACATCTCAAAAGCATCCAAATCTTCACTAAAACGAACCAGGACTTCTTGATAAAATGGCTTTCTCCAAACTGGGTCAGGGGAGTACAAAAATGAGCTCGTTCTTGAGTTTCTATATATCACTCTGCTAAAAGGAACCAGGCCTTCAAGATAAATACAAGAGCATCCAATATTCAAAGACTGATAACACATGCCAAAAAAACACAGAGGAGCTAGCTTGAAAGGCAACCCACTGGCCAAATATGGGGACAATTTGAGCAACAAAGTAATTCATAATGAAATTTTAACAATGGCACTATACCAGAGCTAAATGTATAATGGAAGGGTATGGGATTTTTTTTTTCTTTCTTTTCAGAAGAAATGAGAATGTTCTCATATAGATTGCGGTGGTAAATGCATAATAATGTGATTACACCAGGAACCACTGATTGTACACTTAGGAAGAACTAAAAGCAGGGACACAAATAGACATTTGCACACCGATGTTTATGGGGGCATTATTCATGACTGCCAATGGATGGAGGCAGCCCAAGGGTCCATTACTGATGAGTAGAAGGGCTAACTGTGGTGTATATATATAAAGGAATGTTGTGCACTGCAGGAAGGAATGAAATTGTGATGCATGCAAAGACATGAATGAACCTTGAGGGCATTATGTTGAGTGAAATAAGCCAGAAACAAAAGGACAAATATTGTATGGTCTCACTAATATCAACTAACTATAATGAGCAAACTCTGAGAGTTAAATCTGGAAGCATAGGTTGCAGGAAATAGAAAGAGGGCAGAGATTGGGCAATCGATGCTTAAGGAGTACAGAATGTTTAATAAGGTTGACTGTAAAGGTTCATAAATGGAAAGCACAATACTGTGTGATGGTAACACAATACTGTAATTTTAACAAAGCTAAGTGTGAGTACAGCAAAAGGAGGAAGATTACGGTTATGTATGTCAACAGAAGGAAAACTAGAGGATAAAAACTGGGACTATGTAACTTAGCAAAACCTAGAGTGGACAATGATGGTGGTTAACTATACAAATACAAAAGTTTTTACATGAACTAGAACAAATGTATGTCACTATTACAAGGTATTAATAATGGGGTGGTTTGCTGGTTTGAAACTATCATGTAACCCAGAAGAGACCATGCTCAAAATTTTAATCTATTCTTGTGGATGCAGATCTATTGTGAGTGGGATCTTCTGATTAGGTTTTTTCAACTGAGATGTGACCCACGCAATTCAAAGTGGTCTTAATCCTTTACTGGAGTCCTTTATGAAGATAAAAGACAGAAAAAGCCCAGAGAGCTCAGAGAGAAACACCCAGAGAGAGCTCAAAGAGAAACACCTAGAGAGAGCTCACAGACAGAAACACCCAGAGATCTAACAGAGAAAAGTCCCCGGGAGAAGCAAACAACCTGAAAGAGCCAGAATCTGAAAGCAACGAAATCCAGGGAGAAGGATCAGCAGACTCTGGCCATGTGCCTTCCCATGTGACAAAGGAAGCCCAGATGCCATCAGCCTTTCTTCAGAGAAGGTATCCTCCTGTTGATGCCTTAACTGGGACATTTTCATAGCCTTAGAAGTGCAAATTTGTAAACTAATAAATCCCCATTGTTAAAGCCAATCCACTTCTGGTATATTGCATTCTGACAGCTTTAGCAAACCAAAACAGATGATATACAGGAAAAAATACAATTAATGCCAACTAAGGTCTATAGTTAACACTAACTTTGTAATATTCTTTCATTACTTGTAACAAAGGCACTATACCAAAGCAAAAGGTCAATAATAGGGGGATATAAGGGAGGGGTATAGGATTTTTTTTTTCCTTTCTTTTCGGAAAAAACTGAAATGTTCTCGTACAGACTGTAGTGATTATACCAGGAGCCACTGATTGTACACTTAGGATGGACTGTGTGGTGTGTGAATAAAATTGTTTAAAATAATAATAATTATTATAACTCAATGAATAAAATAGGAAACCATGAGTCAATATTGACAAATAAATGAATAAGTAGAAAGTTTGATGAGAAACAGAATATTTACCTGTAAATACCTCAAAGTACCTCCCCATAAGACACTTATCAATTAAGAAAGGGAGGAAAAAGTAACTTTATTGAGAAACCTTGCAGACACCTCTTTAGTTACAAGTGACAAGTTAAAATGTTAGTAAGGAGATAAGTTAAAATTATGTACCACCTTACAGGTTGCAAAGAAAAGAATGCAGTATCACTTCTGTGATATTCTTGTCGACAACGCATAAATTGAATCTGATATGAGGAAACTTCAAACAAACTGAAGTTAAGAGATGTGCTGGTTTAGATGTATTATGTACCCCAAAACGCCATTATCTTTGATGCAGTCTTGTGTGGGCAGGAAACGTACTGGTGTTGATTGGGTTGGAGACTTTTGATTGGATGTTTCAGTAGAGATGTGGTCACTCAACTGTGGGCGAAATCTTTCACTGGATTATTTCCATGGAGGTGTGGCCCCGCCCATTCAGCATGGGCCTTGATTAGTTTACTGGAGCACTAGGTAAGCTCAGAAAGAAGGAGCAAGCTTGCTACAGCCAAGAGGGACACTTTGAAGAATGCACAAAAGCTGAGAGTAGCTGCAGATGAGAGACAGTTTATAGATGGCTGTTGAAAGCAGACTCTTGCTCTGGAGAAGCTAAGAGAGGACAAACACCCCAAGAGCAACTAAGAGTGACATTTTTGAGGAACTGCAGCCTAGAGAGGAATATCTTGGGAGAAAGCCATTTTGAAACCAGAACTTTGGAGCAGATGCCAGCCATGTGCCTTCCCAGCTAACAGAGGTTTTCCAGACACCACTGGCCATCCTCCAGCAAAGGTACCCGATTGCTGATGTGTTACCTTGGACACTTTATGGCCTTAAGACTGTAACTGTGTAAACAAATAAACCCCCTTCTGTAAAAGCCAAATCCATCTCTGGTGTTTTGCATTCCAGCAGCATTAGCAAACTGGAACAAAAGACATTCTACAAAGTAACTGGCCTGTAATCTTCAAAAGTGGCAAAGTCATGGTAGTCAAGGAAAGACTAAGGAACTATACCAGACTGAAGGAGACTAAAGAGACACGACAACTAAATGTAAAAAGAGATTCTGGATTGGATCCTTTTGCAATGAGGGTCATTATTGGGACAATTAGCAAAATTTGAATGGGGCATGAGGATTGGACAGTAACAATTTATCAACGATTATTTCCTGATTTTGATGGTTACACTGTATTGTGGTTCTGTGGAAGAATGTTCTTGTTTGTGGGAAAAACACTTTAAAGTATTTCTGGGTGATGGCACATCATGCTGACAACTTACTCTCAAACAGTTCAAGAAAAGTTTTCACAGGGTCTGTTCTGGTTTGCTAAAGCTGCCGGAATGCAAAATACCAGAAATGGATTGGCTTTTATAAAGGGGATTTATTAGGTTACAAATTTACAGTTCTAAGGCCATGAAAATGTATCCAAACTAAGGAATCAACAAGAGGATACCTTCAATGAAGAAAAGCCGATGGCATCTCGTATTCCTCTTCACATGGTAAGGCTCTTGGCCAGAGTCTGCTGGGCCTCTCCGGAGGTTAGCTTCTGGTTTCTGTTGTTTTATCCTAAATGTCTCTGGGCATTTTCTCTCTAAGCATCTCCTTCTGTGTCAGCGCTCTTCAAAATGTCTCAGCCTTTTATCCTCTCATAGAGGATGCCAATAAACCAATTAAGATCCACCTTAAATGGGCAGGGGTCCCATCTCCATGGAAATAATCTAATCAAAAGATCCCACCCACAATACCTCTGTACCCACAAGACTGGATAAAAAGAACGTGGCTTTTTTGGGGGTACATAATAGATTCAAACCAGCACAGTGTCCTTGAAACTTTTCTGTAAATCTGACATTGTTTCAAAATGAAAAATGACTCTTCAAAAAACAGAAACAGAAGTTTTAAAAAGCAGTTTAAACCAAGGATCCTAAATTTATCAGGGTCTAGCTATACCTCCACATTTGAAAATAAATCCAGGTGTATTTGAGTTGCTAAAAGATGAAGAATATCTGACAGGGAAAAGACCATCACATTTTCCCTTAATATGCTGTCTCTCAAGCTATGCTCACCACAATTCAAAGCCAACCTCCATACTACATAGACTCCATCCCTTACTCCACCACTTTTCTCAACTCCATCTATGATATAAATGAGATATATGTTCTGACATAAGTCTGTCTACAGATATGTACAGCTTCACATCACAGAAGCCACAGGAAAATCAATCAGCTCACCTCAAATGGATTCAAATTGAAGTAGGAGGAACCAGGACGGGTCAATCTTTCAATCTGATTTTTGGATGTTAGAACCGAATCCCTCTTCTCTATTTGTTTCACCTAAAATAAATGAATAAAATCTTCATTAGTAACGCTCAATAATAAACTCTAAATTGTCTCTCTTAACTCATTTGCTTGTTCAGCAAACATTTGTGTGTCTACCAACAGAAGATATTTTGCTAAATATCTTGAGAAATACTTACAACTATTTGTTAAATTTTAATGTTGTAAACACTTAACATGTATTTATTCCTCTCAACAATCCTATCATGTAGTACTATCATCACTATTTCACACATAAGAAAAGTATAGAGAACTTAATTGACTTGTTCCAAATAACCCAACTTGTAAGCCAGAATTTTAACCCAAGCAGTCTGACTCCAGAGCAGGCATCAAGATAAGTAAGGTAAGTAAATTGCAGCCCACACCTTGGAAGAGCTTCCAGTCTAACGATGGGAGAAGTACCTGTATGTGATTACACTTAATTTGTAACTTTTATTTTAAGAAAGAAAAAATACAATTATATTGAAATATATACTAAAAGCAACATGCAAAGGAGTGCTATGGGAGGGGAGCAATTAACTCTGCCTACCTAACAGCGTTAGAAAAATCCCTGGCCTGAAGACAATGCCAAGAAGAACAAACATCAGGTAGTCCCAGGAAAACATCCTTGATGCCATAGTCAAAGAGTTGGAATGCTAGTTGGAATGAATCTCTGGTATGTTTTATACCATCATTATTCCTATGGCCAAAATGAAATTGGAAAAAATTTCAGTAACATAAAAAGCCACTCCTTCTCAGCATCTTCCCTCTTCACTCTTTCTGACCATATCCCCCACACTGTATCCTCCTCCCCAGATCTATTTTGCTTCATAGCACTTATGAGGAAGTGTTATGACACTTACCTGACACCATATCGAGCATCTGTTTATTCTTTATCCTCTAGAATACAAGCTTTATGAAGACAAGGATTTTTCTGTTTTTCACCACCATATCCCCCAGGGCCTAAACTGTATCTAGTACATGTCAGGTGCGCAATAAACATCAGTTGACTGATAATGAAAGATCCTCCCTTAGGTACTTTCTTCCATACAATTTACACAAACCAGGGCTACTTTTTTTTTCTTTTTAAACTAAGAAATGGTTAAGTGAAACAAGTTCCACTATAATTTCCTGAGTAGTTATTTGAGGCCAATAAACTTTAGTGCCAGGGCATCAACAATTTCAGGCAAATTAAGCACTTCAAAAGGACAGAATGTAAAGGATGTGCTAATTTCCATTTTTAAATTTAATACTTTGGAGTACCTACTAGGTAACTGGCACTATTACAAATGTCAGAAATAAGAGATGAAGGTGACACGGTCCTTAACTTTGAGTACCTCACAATCTGGTAGGGAGCAACTCCACTCCTCAAATCCCTGCCAATTTTTTAAGTTCCTATCTGTAGCCTTGTTTTAACTCTGAAAAAGAAGCTTCTATTTTATATTTTGTGAAACCTTTACTTAGGTATTAATTCCTTCAATCATCACAAAAACGCTTGTTTTAACATTTTAACTCTCTCCTTTAACAGAGGTGGAAACTGAGGACCTGCAAAATTAATACCTTGTAATAATTCAATCCCTGTCAGGTTAACTGCCTTACAATAATTCAATCCGAGGTCTTCTGACTCCAAATGGCATGCCTTTCTTTCATGTATTTATTAATTCACTTACTCAACAAATACGTACTAAGCCCTGCAGATGCGATAAAAAGCAAGGCTCAGACCAAGTTTACTCCAGTCCTAACATGACAGATACCAAGCTGTCCTCTGCTGTAAGACATTAAACAAATTATTTCGCCTCCCTGAACGTTAGGTTCGTCATCTGCAAAACGGGGATAATGCCTACTGGCACGCACAGTCCCTGGCCTTCGTGAATGGCAGAAATAACCACTAACATAACACCTTACAGAAGACTGAGAGAAGCGAGCGCATCTAGTTAGAATAAAAATGGGGGCCAAGACGGCTAAGTCACCCCCAGAAAGGCCCAGCCTCTGCTGCCCCCAAGTCCGCGGACTTGGGGAACTCTGCGAGTGCCAGGGACTTCGCTGGCCACATTCGCCATCTCCCTCCTTATGTCGGACCCCGGCACCCCTTTCGTTGCCCCCGGGCTCCCCTAACAACTATCATATGGAAACGCACACACATCCATCCGCAGCCGTCCTCGGCACCAAGGCCCGACAGTACGAATCGCACAGCAGTCCAGGCGGCCCGTTGCCTCCCCTCGCCGGGAGAGCAGGTCTTGGAAGCGGTCGCCCTCGTCCATTATTCTTCGACCCTGTGCTCACCTCACTGTAAAAGGTCATAAACGCTTCTTCTGTGCCGCCTCCACCTCCCGAAGCCCCGCTCTCCCCTGAAGCCGCCATTTCCCCCAGTTTAGCTACCACGTGACCTTCCTGCGCAGGCGCCACCTCCAGGGATTCTTACAGGTCGGCTTCACCAGCTCCGCCCTGCTCCGGTAGGACCCTTAAAGGGCTGGCGTCCAAGCCGTTGGTCTAGATGGACTTTTTTTTTTAAATTGAGCTGAGATTCACGTAAACAGGCAATTAACCATTTTAAAATGAGCAGTTCAGTGGCTTTTGGTGCATTCACAATGTTGTGTAACCACCACGTCTATCTAGATCCAAAACATTTTCATTTCATCACCGCTAGAGGAGACTGGGTGCCCATTAATTAGTTACATCCCATTCTGCCTCTCCCCATCTCCTGGCCACCACCTGTCTGTGGACTCCATGAATTTGCCTTATCTAGATACCTCATATAAGTGGAATCATACAATTTGTCCTTTTGTGACTTAGCATAATGTTTTCAAGGTCCATCCATGTTGTACCAGTGTATCAGTACTTCATTCCTTTTTATGGCTGAATAATATTCCATTGTGTATATTTACCACTATTTGCTTATCCACTCATCTGTTGATGGACATTTGCATTGTTTCCTCCTTTTGGCTACTGTGAATAACACTGAGATGAATATTGGTGTACAAATATCTCAGTCCCAACTTTCAATCCTTCAGGTATGTACCTACGCTTGAAATTGCTGAGTCGTATAAGTAGTTCTCTAGCTTTTTGAGAGCCCACCAAACTGTTTTCCACAGAAGTTTACATTCCCATCAGCAATATACGAGTGTTCAATTTCCCTATATCCTGACCAACCCTTGATATTCTCTGATTTTTTAAAAAATTTATATTCATCCTAGTGCCTGGGCAGACCTTTTGCAGAAGCTCAGCAAGACCCTCCCGTGGACACTTAGCCCAGGAAGTGAACTAGAAATAGCAGTTCCTAAGAACTTCCTAGAAACAGAGTTTTTGGAACTGGAATGGTACTTAAAGTTCATCTAGAAATGTACAAAGTTAGTATCACTAGGAATACTAGGCCTGTAAGTGATAATTATCTCCATCCTTTTGCTTTTCTTTTTTTCCAACTTTTCTACAATGAACATTTGGAAATGTGCCCTGCAGGCATTCTGTCCCATTTAAGTCATACTAAAACCAGGTTTAATCTTTTTCCAACCAAAAGATGACCAATAAAACCAGTTCTACTACTATTTCATAGAAAGCAAAAATGCTATTTTTACAATCATGTATTTTATTATATAAAATAGATAATCTGGCCCAACGCTCACATCTAAAGGAGAAGAAACTATGCCCAGAGAGAGGAAATTACTTATGCAAGGGCTATAAACATCATGAAGTTAGAGACTACAGTTGCCTTGTTCACAATTGTTGGATAGATGAAGGAAGGCTGTTTTAGTTTCCTTGGCTGCTCAAGCAAATACCATGCAATGAGTTGGCTTAAACAATAGGAATTTATTGGCTCATGGTTTTGAGCCTAGGAAAAAGTCCAAATCAAGCCATTATCAAGGCAATGCTTTCTACCCCAAGACTGTTCTTGAGCATTTGAGAACTGGCTGTCCATGATTCTTGGTCCTGGGTTCCTCTGTCACGTGGCAATGCACATGGCAGCCTCTCCTGGCCTCTCCTTTCTTTTCTGGGTTCTGTTGACCTTCAGCTTGTTGCTTCCCTTCAGCTCTCTTGTTTCCTTTGCCTTTCCTCTCTGTGTCTAAATTTCATTCTGCTTATAAAGGACTCCAGTAATAGGATTAAGACCCATCTTGATTGAGTTGGGCCACACCTTAACTGAAGTAACCTTATCAAAAAGTCCTACTTCCAATGGGTTCACACCCACAGGAATGGATTAAGTTTAAGAACATGTTTTTCTGGGGTATATATCCCCAAACCACCTCAAGGGCGAAGAAAAAAACTTTGGTAGTCTCCTACTTACACTCTTTCTATTCCATTGCCCCACATTGTCAAAAGTAGAGTTATCAAGCCCATTCAACAATATATTATTACATTCTCCAGATATTAATTCAGGGCTTACTTGAACTAAGCCCTGATAATTTCAGTAGGTGAAAAGTGCAAAGAGGAGAGAACAAAAGAGGCAGAGATGATAGAATGACTAAGGATGGGAGCTCCTTTTTTTTTATTTTGAAATAAATTCAAAGTTATAGGAATAGTTGCAAAAACAATACTAACCCCATACACAGAACTCCACCATACCCTGACCCCCCTCCCCCGATAGCCCAATCCACCAACTTTAACATGCTGTCACATCACTATTTCTTTCCCACCCTCCCTCCCTCCCTATCTATCATCCACCATCTATTGCTCTGCCTTCTGAACATACGAGAGCAAGCTGCACACATCCTTGAACAAACACTATAATTCACATATACACTTCTGGGAGCTCCTTTAGATAAGGTAGCAGGGAAGGTTTCTCTGAGAAGGTGACACTTAAACTGAGACATTGGCGTGCAATGTCAATGCAACAAAAGAACAACTTAACCTCTTAAGAGATGAACTGATATATATATATATATCCGTAACCCTAATCCTATATATATATGGCTCCTTTCCACTAACCTACAAGTCGGGGCATCCCCGATTTAGCCCCCAACCCCTATATTATCCATCTTATTGATGAGATGGTTTAATAAGGCCAGGAAAAGGCTTCCTTTGGATTTTTAATAATAATAACTTTATGATTGAAATCGTGGGGTGGGGGCAGACGCCACGCCTCATTCTGATTAGTCCAATAGTCAAAATCTCAGCTTCTGTCACCCTTCTCCCCACTCCCCTTGCCTGCTTCATTATTGGCCCCCGACAGCTGAGCCTTTCCAATGGTTTGCCTAAGAATAGGCCCGCCTCTTGCTCAGGATTCTCTGTGAACTCCAGGAACCCCGCCTCCTCCCCCTCATGATTCGCTACTCCCCTGTTCATCCGCTCCTCCTTAGAAAAGATTGGCTGCTTAGCCAACGGCGCCATTAGCGCATCCAGAGCGTCTGCAACGCCAGTGACGGCCGAGGTGCGACACTAGCAGCAATGGCAGTCTCGACCTTGAGTGCGCGGACGCTGCTCGGCGTGTGGGGCGTAAGAGTCATGCAAGGTCGAGGCTTCAGCTCGGAACAGGTAGGCCGGTGGCAGTGTTCGCTGCCCCAGCGCCGAGCGCGGTGCGGGTCTTCGCCGCCGCGCCCTAACCGCTGTCCCCTATCTCTCCACAGTCCGACCGTGCTGGCGCGATCCGGGAGGCCGGTGGGGCCTTCGGAAAGAGAGAGGCGGCGGAAGAGGAGCGATACTTTCGGTGAGGCCCACAGGGTCCTCAGTGCAGTTCTAGTTCTCCCATGGTTTTCCAGCCGGTCTTAAACCGCCAACCGTTCCACCATCCCTATCTGGTGCGCCCAAATCTGGAGGTCCCCACCGTTACCACTTAAAGGGCGTCCCCAAACCAAAACCATTTCTACCTGCCGAGCTCCAAACCTCGCAACCCATGGTTGAACTCCCCCTGTGTCCTTTACCATCACCCCCTGTGGGGTTTTCACTGTATTTAGTGTCTAATGTCCAATACTTGCAGACCCTCGGAGCCTGATTCCTTTCTTTCGCGCGCTCTTCTACGCTCTCTTCCCCGCTAACCGCTCCACGCCTTAGCTTTGCAAGCCTCACGTGGATTCCCATATTCAGTTCTTTCTAGTCCCCAACTCGGCCATACTGTGCGGATCAGCTGGGGCACCTGATCTTAGTTGGACTCCACCTGCTCCCGGAGACATTTACCCTGTCCAACCCAGCTGAAATCCTGGACTGTAGATTTTCCTCTTCCTCTTAGAAGTAAGGAGTAGGCTGGGCCTAAATACTCCCTTTCCCAACCCTATGTTATCTTTAGCTGACTTCTCTCCACACTGGGGAGGAGCCTGGAGTCAGTTTTGCTTTTGCATCTCCTTTGGCCTATCTCTTCACTTCTGCCCTCTCTTGCTCGGTCTTAAGAATGATCACCATGGCACCTGCCACACCAGAGGGCTAAGGTCCTGCCCTTAGAGAACATCTACGATTTTACAATTAAGGAAAACTGAGGCCAAACTGTTTTAATCCAGTCCCTTCTGAGACCTAAATTGGACTGCCCAATACTCCCCAGACAGGAGACTCCTAGGCTTCTTTTTTCCTTCTTTTTGCTTTTATAGTGTGCGGTACATTTTATAGGCAAAGAGAGCCCTAGACGAAATTGGGATAGGAGATGAATATTTGTCCTCTAGGCACACTCCTTTGTTTGTCCCTTCATTTTGCCCTCCCCACCCCCACCCCCTAATGGACTGTTCCTCCGGGCTGTTCCTCTGGTGAGGTATTGGGGATTTGCCACACCTAACTAGAGTTTCCTACTCTAAAGAGGAATCTGTAAGGAAAAGCTCCCTAATGGTGAGATTTCAGGCACTAGCACCAGGAAAATTGAATCATTTAGTCATCTCATCAGGATGGATTCATCTTAAGATGTAGTATTCTTTCACTAGTGGGACAGGGGAAAGAAGAGGATGAGCAGCCAGACCCTCAGGGGACTGGGACTTCTGATTTTGGCCTTAAGAATTGTATGTTATCCTTAGAGATCTCTTTAGGGCAGAGGATTGGGATTAAATTCAGAGCCATTGTGTCCTTGTAGAGAACAGACTAGACAACAACTGGAAGCCTTGAGGAAACTCCATGAAGATGAGATCGTTCATTCTAAGAAGGAGATTGAACGTCTGCAGAAAGAAATTGAGCGGCACAAGCAGAAGATCAAGAAGCTAAAACAAGATGATTAAATGCACACCATTATCAAGAGAATGGCGACATAATCATTGTCCACTTCTAATGGACATAGTTCTGATTTAATTAATATTGATCTGTGTGCTGCCAACGGATTATAATAAATTGTCACCAGTGAACCGTGTCTGATGCCTTCTTCTACCGTCTGGAGTAGGGTGAGGAAGTATACTGCTGGACTGCTCCAATGAAATCAGGCAGGGTTTCAGCAGCAGGGAGGTCACAGACAATTAAAGCACAATGTGATAAGTGCTATGAAAGGTCATTATAGTGCATGGGGGAGGGAGGGTGTGACATGGGGAAGGGACTCCCAATCCAGCCCCAGGTTGGATTCTTCAAGGAAAAACTCCAATTCAAGGCATAAAGGAAAACGGGGTGGGGGGGGGGGGTGATTGCTTAAAAAGATGCAATTTAAGGCACCATCTGTAATAACACCATTTTACATTTATAAAATGATTTAGAGAACTCTTCATATAAACTTATGAACTAGGTATCCTTGTTCTAATTTTGCAGATTGAAAGAACTGAAGTAAGAAATCATGTATACCTACAGTCACTTGATATGGTGGAGTTGAGACTTGAGTCCAGTTGTTGAGACTCCTAATTCAAGTCTGCTAATAGCAGGGAATCAGAATTATTTCTTAGGTTGTTTTGCTTTGTCAGGTGTGCTCAAGATTCATATTAGATTTTAAGGCCTGGTTTAATTAAATTACTATACAACCAGATGTGTAACTCCTCTAGACAAAAAAACTTGAGGTGACTTTTGAGCCATTTCCAAAACGTTTTCAATTCACCAGTTAATATATCATTTGCCCCATAATTGTGATAAGTCATTTATCACAGCCTCTATTACACAAAGGTCTTTAGGGCCATTGAATAATGAAAGCTTGGAGAAGTCACTGACCCTGTCTATGGAGACAAGACTTGAGATGACTGTTGCCCAAACTTTCTTCCCCATGAAACAGAACACTTAGAATTACAGTGCTGCTGATGGAAGGTTTATAGATGCTTCTGAAGTGGAAGTGCTGGGATTCAAGTGGCCAGCAACAAAATAACTTCAAAGATGCAAGTGTAATAAATGATCAACTAAGTCATATGCCTTTTTTTCCTTTTTTAACTTAAAACAGTACAAATTTCAAAAACTTTAAAACTTAGTTTACGAACAAGTTATAAAAGATAAAACATCTTCCATTTTGCATTTTGTGACTTCAGTTTGTAGATAATGTTTTTGTTACTTAATGATCCACAAGTGCCTCAACTCACAATTGCCTCAATCCCTGTTACATCTCCTCTTGTCATATATTTTATTTTAAATAAAAATCAGTCTAATGCTGAGGAACTGTCCCAGAGTAAAGGACACTGCGGGACATCACCACTAATGTCAACGTGTGACCCTCGTCTCCAAAAAGGACAGGGCTGGGAGAGTGGAATAACTGACATTTGAATAAATTCTGTATCAGTCAGTAACGTCAGCATTAACTTCCTGATTTGATAATTGTCCTATGATTATTATGTAAATGTTTATGTTCATGGAAACTGAATGAAGGGCATTTGGGAATTCTTTGTACTATTTTTGCAACTTTTTTGTAAGTCTGAAATTACTCCAAAATAAAAAGGTAAAGAAAAAATCAATCTAATGATTGAATAAAGCAAGCAAAAAGTTGAAACTTCAAAGTGAAGAACAATCATAAGCTTGAGTTCTTAAAAAGATTAAATGAATTACTTTGGGAGCATACTATCATAAAAGTGGTAACTCGTGGTCTTTTTCTTATGGCATACCTGTGATAACTTTTTCTACCATGCTGCAATAAAAGCAAGCTGTAAGTATTGAATAAGATCACAAATATATGTTAAAATCCTGAAATCATTTGTGTGGTATGAAGCAGTGACCATTAAATACCACAAATTATAAGATTCTCCTGGGAACCCAGAAGCTTCCCAGGGGATTCTTAGACCCAGGGAATTTGGAAAATACTACAGCAGTGGTTCTCAAAGTGTCAAGTCAGCAGCATCAGCATCACCTGGGAGACTGTTAGAAATGCAAATTCTCAGGCCCCACGGAGACCAGCTGAAACTGGGTGGGACCCAGCAATCTGATTTAACAAGCTCTCCACGTGATTCTGGTGTGCACTGAAGTCAGAACCACTAGACTACATGTAATTTCTCAGGAAATTTGCTTGCATTCTTGGGCTAGAACACCTATAAAGGCAGATTGTTGAGTATAAAAAAATAACTTTACATGTTTAATATAGTTCTTACTATGAATGCCATTTTAGGATTTTAAAATAAAAAGTGTTAAGAATTCAGTCATGTACAAAACACATCCTAACATTTTAGAGTATAGAATTCACAGAATACAATTTGTGAAATGCTATGCTGGTTTATTACATTCATTGAAATTCTTTCTGTTTAAAGTAACAGAAACCAGCACTGACAGCCTTTAGAGGGAGAAAACTGATAATTATTGGAAGAATGGGGGGCTGTAATCTCACAGAACATCAAGATCTATCCAAGCAGCTTCCTAACCCTATACGTCACAATCACTGGGGTACTATTTTTTTTTTTTTTAAGATTTCTATGGCGTTTACCCAATGAAGTTATTTAACAATTGCATGATAATTTCCATTTATGGAGCACTTTACAATTATTTGCTCATTAAATCTCATGATATTTCTGGCAAATGGTTCCTTACCTTCAGCTTAATTTTACAGCCAATGTAACTGAAACAGGGAATTGTTAATTAACTTTTCCAAGGTCAAACAGCCAGGTTTGAGCTGAACAAGGAATTTATTCCAGAACTGCATGCACAGTCTTTAGTTCAGTTCCAGGGCAGTAAGTGGTCCAGCTGCCTATTAGCTCCCTCTATAGCAAGACAGGTCAGGGGCATGTCTGGACACCCTGGGGTGGGGGGAGTGGTAAAGGCAAAGGCTCCTGGCAGTAAATCTAGAAGTACAGTGATTGGTATTGGTGTTAGCATTTTGGCTGTGATATGAAGCCCATCAGCTTGTCAATACATGCCTCTATGATGCAAGCACATGTTTGCAGTAGAGTCTGGTTTGAGATTTTCAAGTCTAAAGCTGCCCTTCTTAACCCAGGCTGTACCTTGTAATACCTCGGGAAGTTGAAAAATAAACTAATGTCCCAGGAATAATTTAATCCAAATTTCTTACATTGGGAACTGGACATGGGTATTTTTGTTTGTTTGTTTGTTTTGTTTTGTTTTGTTTATTAAATTCAGTTTTATTGAAATACATTCACACACCATACAATCATCCATGGTATACAATCCACTGTTCACAGTATGATAACATAGTTATGCGTTCGTCACCACAATCTATCTCTGAACATTTTCCTTACATCAGAAAGAACCAGAACAAGAATAAAAAATAAAAGTGAAAAAAAACACCCAAATCATCCCCCCATCCCACCCCATTTGTCCTTTAGTTTTTATCCCCATTCCTCCACTCATCCATACACTAGATGAAGGGGGTGTGATCCACAAGGTCTTCACAATCACACTGTCACCCCTTGTAATCTACATTATTGTATAATTGTCTTCAGGAGTCCAGACTGCTAGGTTGGAGTTTGGTAGTTTCAGCTATTTACTTAAAGCTATTCCAATACATTAAAGCCTAAGAGATGTTATCTATATAGTGCATAAGAATGTCCACCAGAGTGACCTCTTGACTCCATTTGGAATCTCTCAGCCACTGAAACCATTTCATCTCATTTTGCATCCCCCTTTTGGTCAAGAAGATACTCTCAGTCCCACGATGCCGGGTCCACATTCATTCCCAGAAGTCATACTCTGCGTTGCCAGGGAGATTTACACCCCTGGGAGTTGGGTCCCACGTAGGGGGGAGGGCAGCGAGTTCACCTGTCGAGATGGCTCAGTTAGAGAGAGAGAGGGCCACATCTGAGCAACAAAGAGGTACTCAGGGGGAGACTCTTAGGCACCATTACATACAACTTTAGACTCTCCTTTGTGGTAATGAGCTTCATAAGGGCAAGTCCCATGCTTGAGGGCTCAGCACATCAAACCGCCAGTCCCAATGTTTGTGACAACATACGGTAGGGGATCAGCATCTCAAAGTTTAGAGATAGGCCTTACAATTCAGGGATAGAGTTAACTGCTGTAAGAGCTTACAATCTAGGGACTATTACAATTATTGTTGGACATGGGTATTTTCAAAAAGATCCCCAGGTTTTTCCAATATGGGACCAGAGTTGAGAACCACTGGAATAAAAAATTCAGATCTGATGCACATAGTTGGGCAGGTTGCTCACTGCACAGGGATACCTGACTGAAGGGGCCAATAAGGAATAAAACTCAAAGTTCACACTTCACTCACCAAACAGTGTGCCCTAGTTTGGGGGTAGCATCAGTTCTTAAAAAAGGCAACCTTTTCCCAATTCCTACAAAAGGTCCTGGGTCATTCCATTATTCTTAGATATGCAATGCTGCATATCCTACATTGTCTGTTTTCAGCTTATTTTTTATGCATTCATTAAAAATTTTATTTAGCACCTACTACATGATGGGCCCTTGGAATATACTGGGGATACAACTACAAAACAATCATAGCTCTGGTCCTTATGGAACCCACAGCCTATTGGGAAAGACATGTGATTAAAAGGGAAAGACGTGATTAATGTGGGACACACTCCAAACACGGTGAATGCAGAATGATTGGGGGTGGGGCGCAGTGACAGGGCATTCTTTCCAAACCTGGCCCTCGGAGGGATTTCATGATGGAAGTGATATAATAGTGACCAGGTAAGAGGGAGGGGTGCCTAGGAATAAATTTAATGAAGGAGGTGAAATATTTTTTACTGAAAACTACAAAACACTTCTGAAATAAATTAAAGACCTAAGTAAATGGAATACATCCCATGTGATGGATTAGAAGACAATACTGTTAAGGTGTCAATACTACTTAAAGAGATCTACAAATTCAATACCATTTTATAAAAATTCTAGCATCCTTTTTTGCAGAAAATGGAAAAGCTGATCCTCAAATTTATGTGGAATTGCAAGGGACCCTGAATAGCCAAAACCATCTTTAAAAGAACAAATTTGGAGGACTCAGCACTTCCTGATTTCAAAACTTACTAAAAAGCTATAGTAATCAAAACTGTGATTCTGGTGTAAGGATAGAATTAGAGACCAATGAAATAGAATTGTGAGTCCAGAGACAAATCCACACATCTATGGAGAGCTGATTTTTGACAAGGGCACCAAGTCCAATCAATGGGGAAAGAAAAGTCTCTTCAACAAACAGTTTTGGGATAACTGGAAATCCACATGCAAAAGAATGAATGTGGACCCCTGCCTCTAACCATATACAAAAATTAATTCAAAATGGATCAATGACCTAAATATGAGGGTTAATACTATAAAACTCTTGCAAGAAAATATAGGGAAATATTTTCAGGATCATATAGGAGGCAACAGATTTTTAGATTTTACACAAAAAGCATGAACAACAAGAGAAAAAATAAATAAAATGGACATTACTGAAGTTAAAAACTTTCGTGCATGAAATTGCTTTCTTGTTAGAAAGTGAAACGACAACTTACAGAATGGGAGAAAATATTTGGAAACCGTATATCTGAGAAGGGTTTATCATATAGAATATGTAAAGAACTCCCAGAACTCAACAAAAAGACAAACAACCAAATTTAAAAATGGGCCAAGAATTTGAATATATATTTCCCCAAAGAAGAAATACAAATGGCCAATAAGCAAATGAAAAAATGCTCAACATCACTGACCATTAGAGAAATGCAAATCAAAACTACAGTGAGATACCACATCAAAGCCACTAGGATGGCTATTATTAAAAAACAAAAACAAGAAAAAACAAATGTTGGCCAGGATGTGGAGAAATAGGAACCCTCATACATTGTTGATGGGAGTGTAAAATGGTGCAGCTATTATGGAAAACGGTTTGGTGTTTCCTCAGAAAATTAAACATAGAATTACCATATGACCCAGCAATTTCACTTCTAGTTATCTACCCAAAAGAATTGAAAGCAGTGACTTGGACAAATATCTGTACACCAATATTCATCATAGCATTATTCACAATAGCTGAAAGGTGAAAACAAACTAAGTGTCCATCAACAGATGAATGATAAACAAACTGTGGTATATCCATACAATGGGATATTATTCAGCCATAAAAATACATGGTACAAAATTATGAAACTTAAAGACATCATGTTGAGTGAAATAAGCCAGGTACCAAAGGACAAATATTGATGAACTACCAAACAGTTTTCCACAGCAGTTGAACCATTTTACATTCCCAAAAGCAATGTAGGAGGGTTCCGGTTTCTCCAAACCCTTGTTAACACTTACTATCTGTCTTTTTTATTATAACCATCTTAGTGGGTGTGAAGAGGTATCTCATTGTGGTTTTAATTTGCATTTTTCTGTTGTCAAACACCTTTTCATGTTCTTATTAGCCATTTGTATATCTTCTTTGGAGAATATCTATTTAAGTCCTTGGCTCATTTTTAAATTCAGTTTTTTGTCTTTTTATTGTTGAGTTATAAAAGACCCTTATATATTCTGGAATCTAAAACCTTAACGGATGTGCCAGTTTGAATGTATTGTGTCCCCCAAATGCCATTATCTTTGATGTAGTCTTGTGGGGCAGACGTTTTGGTGCTGATTAGATTTGCTTGGTATGTGCCCCACCCAGCTGTGGGTGATGACTCTGATGAGATGTTCCCATGGAGGTGTGGCCCCGCCCATTCAGGGTGGGACTTGATCGGTGGAGCCATATAAATGAGCTGACGCAAAGAGAGGGAACTGAGTGCAGCTGTGAGTGACGTTTTGACATGGAGCAAGCTTGCTAGAGAGGAACATCCTGGGAGAAAGCCATTTTGAAACCAGAACTTTGGAGCAGACGCCAGCCATGTGCCTTCCCAGCTAACAGAGGTTTTCCGGACGCCATTGGCCATCCTCCAGTGAAGGTACCCGATTACTGATGTGTTACCTTGGACACTTTATGGCCTTAAGACTGTAACCATGTAGCCAAATAAACCCCCTTTTTATAAAAGCCAATCCATCTCTGGTGTTTTGCATTCCACAGCATTAGCAAACTAGAACACAGATATATAATTTGCAAATAGTTTCTCCCATTTTGTAAGTTGTCTTTTCATTTTCTTAATGATGTCCCTTGATGCGCAAAAGTTTTTAATTTTTTTGAAGTCCAATTTTTCTATTTTTTCTTTTGTTGCTTGTGCTTGTGATGTTGTATATAGGAATCCATTGCCAAATGTAAGGTCTTGAAGATTCACTTCTTTGTTTTCTTCTGATGGTTGTATAGGTTTAACTGTTATATTAGGTCTTTGAACCATTTTGAGTTATGTCTTATATATAGTGTGAGACAGGGGTCCAAAGACATTTTTTTTTTTTTTTTTTGCATATGGCTCTTTAGTTATCTTTGCACCATTTGTTGAAAACACTATTGTTTCTACATTGAGTAGTCTTGGTGAAAATCAATTGACCAGAAATATATGAATTTATTTCTGGATTCTGTATTCTATTTCATAGATCTGTAAGTCTATCCTTAAGCCAATACCAGACTGATTTTTTTCCTTTTCTTTTTTAAATTGAAATGAAATTCCCATAATATACAATTAACCATTTTACATGCTTAATTCAATGGCATTTAGTGCATTCACAATGTTGTGCCATCACAACTTTTTTCTAGTTTCAAAACTTTTTCATCACTCCTTGCTCCCATGGTTTTCCATGAAAAATTGGCACTTTATCTTATTGAGTCTCCCTTGTACATGACATATTTCTTCTCTCTTGCAGCTTTCAGAATTCTTTCTTTATGTTTGGCTTTTAACAGTTTGATTTGGGTTTTTCCTGTATAGAGCTTGTTGACATTTTTGGATGTGTATACTCATGTATTTCATTAAATTTGGTAAGTTTTCAGACATTATTTCTTAGAATACTCCTTTGGCTTTCTCTCCTTCTTCTCCTTAGGGGGAATACCACATTGGTATGCTTGATGGTGTGCAACAGGTCTCTAAGGCTCTGTTTGCTTTTCTTCATTCTTCCTTCTTTTTGCTTCTCAGACTGAATAATTTCAATTGTTTTATCTTCAAGTTCACTGACTTCTTCTGCTATTCCAATCTGCAAATGAATCTCTTTAGAGAATTTTTTATTTCTGTTACTGTGAACTTAAGCTCTATTTGGTTTCTTTTCATGATTTCTATTTCTTTATTGACATTCTCTTTGTGTTCATCTATCATTTTCCTGAATACCTATAATTTTTTTCTTTAATTTCTTTTACCATCATCATAGTCTTTGCAACAAGATACATAGCAATGATAGCAGGTAACTTTTTAAAGCTTAGTGTTATGAAATATCTTTCCCCATTTTAATTTTATATTACTCTGCTGTTCCCGTTTGCTAATGCTGCTGGAATGCAAACCACCAGAAATGGATTGGCATTTATAAAAGGGGGGTTATTTGGTTAAACAGTTACAGTCTTTTTTATTTTTTTTTTTTGAGAATGTCTTAATTTGTCCCTCATTTTTTTTAATCATCATTTTATTGAGATATATTCACATACCACGCAGTCATACAAAACAAATTGTACTTTCGATTGTTCACAGTACCATTACATAGTTGTACATTCATCACCTAAATCAATCCCTGACACCTTCATTAGCACACACACAAAAATAACAAGAATAATAATTAGAGTGAAAAAGAGCAATTGAAGTAAAAAAGAACACTGGGTACCTTTGTCTGTTTGTTTCCTTCCCCTACTTTTCTACACATCCATCCGTAAACTAGACAAAGTGGAGTTTGGTCCTTTTGGCTTTCCCAATCCCATTGTCACCCCTCATAAGCTACATTTTTATACAACTGTCTTCGAGATTCATGGGTTCTGGGTTGTAGTTTGATAGTTTCAGGTATCCACCACCAGCCACCCCAATTCTTTAGAACCTAAAAAGGGTTGTCTAAAGTGTGCGTAAGAGTGCCCACCAGAGTGATCTCTCGGCTCGTTTTGGAATCTCTTTGCCACTGAAGCTTATTTCATTTCCTTTCACATCCCCCTTTTGGTCAAGAAGATGTTCTCCGTCCCACGATGCCGGGTCTACATTCCTCCCCGGGAGTCATATTCTACGTTGCCAGGGAGATTCACTCCCCTGGGTGTCTGATCCCACGTAGCGGGGAGGGCAGTGATGTCACCTTTCAAGTTGGCTTAGCCAGAGAGAGAGGGCCACATCTGAGCAACAAAGAGGCATTCAGGAGGAGACTCTTAGGCACAAATAAAGGGAGGCCTAGCCTCTACTTTGCAGCAACCGTCTTCCCAAGGGTAAAACTTATGGTAGAGGGCTCAACCCATCAAACCACCAGTCCCCTATGTCTGTGGTCATGTTAGCAACCATGGAGGTGGGGTAGGCGAATACCCCTGCATTCTCCACAGGCTCCTCAAGGGGGCACTACATCTTTTTTTTCCTTGTTTTTCTTTTTTTTTTTTTTTTTTAACTTTCCCTTCTTTTTTTAAATCAACTGTATGAAAAAAAAAGTTAAAAAGAAAACAAACATACAATAAAAGAACATTTCAAAGAGACCATAACAAGGGAGTAAGAAAAAGACAACTAACCTAAGATAACTGCTTAACTTCCAACATGTTCCTACTTTACCCCAAGAAAGTTACATAATATAGCAACATTTCTGTGAACTTGTTCCTACTATATCCATCAGAAATTAACAGACCATAGTCATTTCTGGGCATCCCCAGAACGTTAAATAGCTTATCTGTTCTTCTTGGATTATTGTTCCCCCTTCCTTAATTGCTCTCTACTGCTAGTTCCCCTACATTCTACATTATAAACCATTTGTTTTACATTTTTCAAAGTTCACATTAGTGGTAGCATATAATATTTCTCTTTTTGTGCCTGGCTTATTTCACTCAGCATTATGTCTTCAAGGTTCATCCATGTTGTCATATGTTTCACCAGATCGTTCCTTCTTACTGCTGCGTAGTATTCCATCGTGTGTATATACCACATTTTATTTATCCACTCATCTGTTGAAGGACAGTTGGGTTGTTTCCATCTCTTGGCAATTGTGAATAATGCTGCTATGAACATTGGCGTGCAGATATCTGTTCGTGTCACTGCTTTCCGATCTTCCGGGTATATACCGAGAAGTGCAATCGCTGGATCGAATGGTAGCTCTATATCTAGTTTTCTAAGGAACTGCCAGACTGACTTCCAGAGTGGCTGAACCATTATACAGTCCCATCAACAATGAATAAGAGTTCCGATTTCTTCACATCCCCTCCAGCATTTGTAGTTTCCTGTTTGTTTAATGGCAGCCATTCTAACCGGTGTTAGATGGTATCTCATTGTGGTCTTAATTTGCATCTCTCTAATAGCTAGTGAAGCTGAACATTTTTTCATGTGTTTCTTGGCCATTTGTATTTCCTCTTCAGAGAACTGTCTTTTCATATCTTTTGCCCATTTTATAATTGGGCTGTCTGTACTATTGTCATTGAGTTGTAGGATTTCTTTGTATATGCAAGATATCAGTCTTTTGTCAGATACATGGTTTCCAAAAATTTTTTCCCATTGAGTTGGCTGCCTCTTTACCTTTTTGAGAAATTCCTTTGAGGTGCAGAAACTTCTAAGCTTGAGGAGTTCCCATTTATCTATTTTCTCTTTTGTTGCTTGTGCTTTGGGTGTAAAGTCTAGGAAGTGGCCACCTAATACAAGGTCTTGAAGATGTTTTCCTACATTATCTTCTAGGAGTTTTATGGTACTTTCTTTTATATTGAGATCTTTGGTCCATTTTGAGTTAATTTTTGTGTAGGGGGTGAGGTAGGGGTCCTCTTTCATTCTTTTGGATATGGATATCCAACTCTCCCAGCCCCATTTGTTGAAAAGACCATTATGGCTCAGTTCAGTGACTTTGGGGGCCTTATCAAAGATCAGTCGGCCATAGATCTGAGGGTCTATCTCTGAATTCTCAATTCGATTCCATTGATCTATATGTCTATCTTTGTGCCAGTACCATGCTGTTTTGGCAACTGTGGCTTTATAATAAGCTTCAAAGTCAGGGAGTGTAAGTCCTCCCACTTCGTTTTTCTTTTTTAGGGTGTCTTTAGCAATTCAAGGCATGTTCCCTTTCCAAATAAATTTGATAACTAGCTTTTCCAAGTCTGCAAAGTAGGTTGTTGGAATTTTGATTGGGATTGCATTGAATCTGTAGATTAGTTTGGGTAGAATTGACATCTTAATGACATTTAGCCTTCCTATCCATGAACATGGAATATTTTTCCATCTTTTAAGGTCCCCTTCTATTTCTTTTAGTAGAGTTATGTAGTTTTCTTTGTATAGGTCTTTTACATCTTTGGTTAAGTTTATTCCTAGGTACTTGATTTTTTTAGTTGCTATTGAAAATGGTATCTTTTTCTTGAGTGTCTCTTCAGTTTGTTCATTTCTAGCATATAGAAACATTACTGACTTATGTGCATTAATCTTGTATCCCGCTACTTTGCTAAATTTGTTTATTAACTCTAGTAGCTGTATCGTCGATTTCTCAGGGTTTTCTAGATATAAGATCATATCGTCTGCAAACAATGACAGTTTTACTTCTTCTTTTCCAATTTGGATGCCTTTTATTTCTTTGTCTTGCCGGATTGCCCTGGCTAGCACTTCCAGAACAATGTTGAATAACAGTGGTGACAGCGGGCATCCTTGTCTTGTTCCTGATCTTAGAGGGAAGGCTTTCAGTCTCTCACCATTGAGTACTATGCTGGCTGTGGGTTTTTCATATATGCTCTTTATCATGTTGAGGAAGTTTCCTTCAATTCCTACCTTTTGAAGTGTTTTTATCAAAAAGGGATGTTGGATTTTGTCAAATGCTTTTTCAGCATCTATTGAGATGATCAATTGATTTTTCCCTTTCGAGTTTTTAATGTGTTGTAATACATTGATTGTTTTTCTTATGTTGAACCATCCTTGCATGCCTGGAATGAACCCCACTTGGTCATGGTGTATGATTTTTTTAATGTGTCTTTGGATTCGATTTGCAAGTATTTTGTTGAGGATTTTTGCATCTATATTCATTAGGGAGATTGGCCGGTAGTTTTCCTTTTTTGTAGCATCTTTGCCTGGTTTTGGTATTAGATTGATGTTAGCTTCATAAAATGAGTTAGGTAGTGTTCCATTTTTTTCAATGTTTTGAAAGAGTTTGAGTAAGATTGGTGTCAGTTCTTTCTGGAAAGTTTGGTAGAATTCCCCTGTGAAGCCATCTGGCCCTGGGCATTTATTTGTGGGAAGATTTTTGATGACTGATTGGATCTCTTTGCTTGTGATGGGTTGGTTGAGGTCTTCTATTTCTTCTCTGGTCAGTCTAGGTTGTTCATATGTTTCCAGGAAATTGTCCATTTCTTCTACATAGTCCAGTTTGTTGCCATACAGTTGTTCATAATATCCTCTTATAATTTTTTTAATTTCTTCAGGATCTGCAGTTATGTCACCTTTTTCATTCATTATTTTGTTTATATGGGTCTTCTCTCTTTTTGATTTTGTCAGTCTAGCTAGGGGCTTGTCAATCTTGTTGATCTTCTCAAAGAACCAACTTTTGGTGATATTTATCCTCTCTATTGTTTTTTTGTTCTCTATGTCATTTATTTCTGCTTTAATCCTTGTTATTTCTTTTCTTCTACTTGGTTTAGGATTGGTTTGCTGTTCATTTTCTAGCTTCTTCAGTTGATCCATTAGTTCTTTGATTTTGGCTCTTTCTTCCTTTTTAATATATGCGTTTAGTGCTATAAATTTCCCCCTTAGCACTGCTTTTGCTGCATCCCATAGGTTTTGGTATGTTGTGTTCTCATTTTCATTCGTCTCTATATATTTAGCAATTTCTCTTGCTATTTCTTCTTTAACCCACTGATTGTTTAGGAGTGTGTTGTTTAACCTCCAGGTATTTGTGAATTTTCTAAGTCTCTGATGGTTATTGACTTCTAATTGTATTCCATTGTGGTCAGAGAATGTGCTTTGAATAATTTCAATCTTTTTAAATTTATTGAGGCTTGTTTTATGTCCCAGCATATGATGTATTCTGGAGAAAGTTCCATGAGCACTAGAAAAGTATGTGTATCCTGGTGATTTGGGATGTAATGTCCTGTATATGTCTGTTAAATCTAATTCATTTATCAGATTGTTTAGGTTTTCAATTTCCTTATTGGTCTTCTGTCTGGTTGATCTATCTATAGGAGAGAGTGATGTGTTGAAGTCTCCCACAATTATTGTGGAAACATCAATTGCTTCCTTTAGTTTTGCCAGTGTTTCTCTCATGTATTTTGTGGCACCTTGATTGGGTGCATAGACATTTACGATTGTTATTTCTTCTTGCTGAATTGCCCCTTTTATTAGTATGTAGTGGCCTTCTTTGTCTCTCAAAACATCCCTGCATTTGAAGTCTATTTTATCTGAGATTAATATTGCTACACCTGCTTTCTTTTGGCTGTAGCTTGCATGAAATATTTTTTTCCATCCTTTCACTTTCAGTTTCTTTGTGTCCCTGTGTGTAAGATGAGTCTCTTGTATGCAACATATTGATGGTTCATTTTTTTTGATCCATTCTGCGAATCTATATCTTTTAATTGGGGAGTTTAATCCATTTACATTTAACGTTAAAACCGTGAAGGCATTTCTTGAATCGGCCATCTTATCCTTTGGTTTATGTTTGCCATATTTTTCCCTCTCTCTATTAATATCCTTTATTGTACCCATACCGAATCTCTTAGTACTGAACCTTTCTCCAAGTCTCTCTGTCCTGTCTTTGTTTCTCTGTCTGTAGGGCTCCCTTTAGTATCTCCAGTAGGGCAGGTCTCTTGTTAGCAAATTCTCTCAGCATTTGTTTGTCTGTGAAAAATTTAAGCTCTCCCTCAAATTTGAAGGAGAGCTTTGCTGGATAAAGTATTCTTGGCTGGAAATTCCTCTCACTCAGAATTTTAAATATATCGTGCCACTGCCTCTTGCCTCCATGGTGGCTGCTGAGTAGTCACTACTTAGTCTTATGTTGTTTCCTTTGTATGTGGTGAATTGCTTTTCTCTTGCTGCTTTCAGAACTTGCTCCTTCTCTTCTGTGTTTGACAGTGTGATCAGTATATGTCTCGGAGTGGGTTTATTTGGATTTATTCTATTTGGAGTTCGCTGAGCATTTATGATTTGTGTATTTATGTTGTTTAGAAGATTTGGGAAGTTTTCCCCAAAAATTTCTTTGAATACTCTTCCTAGACCTTTACCCTTTTCTTCCCCTTCTGGGACACCAATGAGTCTTATATTTGGACGTTTCATATTATCTATCATATCCCTGAGGTCCATTTCGATTTTTTCAATTTTTTACCCCATTCTTTCTTTTATGCTTTCATTTTCCATTCTGTCATCTTCCAGGTCACTGATTCGTTGTTCAACTTCCTCTAGTCTTGTACTATGAGTGTCCAGAATCTTTTTAATTTGGTCAACAGTTTCTTTAATTTCCATAAGATCATCCATTTTTTTATTTAGTCTTGCAATGTCTTCTTTATGCTCTTCTAGAGTCTTCTTGATTTCCTTCATATCCCGTACTATGGTCTCATTGTTCATCTTTAGTTCTTTGAGTAGCTGCTCTATGTGCTGTGTCTCTTCTGGTCTTTTGATTTGGGTGCTTGGGCTTGGGTTATCCATATCGTCTGGTTTTTTCATATGCTTTATAATTTTCCGTTGTTTTTGGCCTCGTGGCATTTGCTGAACTTGATAGGGTTCTTTTAGGGTTTGTAGACCAATTGAAGTCCTTATCTCTAATTTATCAGATCTACAGCTTCGTGGAGTACACTTTCTCTAACTAACCAGCAGGTGGCGTCCACGAGCCACCTGTTCTCCACAAGCCAGTTCTCCCCTGCTTAGCCTTTTTGGTGAGTGGGGGAGTGAGTCTTGTGGGGCCCAATTGGTGTACCAAGCTTGCGTGTGTAGTTGGTGTTGCCTGCCCTGTATGTGGGGCGTGTTTCTGGGCAGTCGGGGAGGGGGGGTGGCCCTAACAATCAAATCTCCCTGATGATCCTAGAGTTTTAACGCTGCTGCAATAGTCTAATCCTTCAGTTCAGTCCTGCCACAGTTTGTCTCTGCCACTGACCCACAAGTCCTTGGTATTGGCGTATGGCTCCTGAGACTTGCAAGTGGGCCCCTCTTCCAGGCTGTGCACCCCGGGTCCTCTGTTGAGGGATGACTGTGCTATGTCACAGGTGAGTGCCGTCCCCCCAGGGCAGTTCTGGGCTGCTGGGCTGTGTAGGGAGGCTCCCAGTCTGCTCAAATGATGGCTGAATGGGGCTTTGTTAATTCACACTGCTCCACCTTCCCAGCTCTGGGACAATCAGCTGAGGTTGCAGGGAAGGCTAATGTCCACGCCCAGTATTGTGGTGTGTGCCTGTTATTTGAAGCACTTCCGTCACACTGGGTTGTCTGGGGCAGCTCTGGGCTATGGGGCTGGCAATGGGCAGGAGTGTTTCCTGTCCACCAGGATGGTGGCTGTGAGCGGACACCCCCCTTTTCTTGGGAAGTTGTGGTGTTTCGTGAATTTTCCCAGCCACTGGATTATTGCCTTTTGTCTCAGAGCTCTCTTAGTTCTGCTCTTGACTTGACGTGCCCAAATTGCAATTCTTTGAATCTTTCTGAATTGGGCTTCTTAGAGTAATTGTTTTAGAAAAAGTAAAAAGGATTAAAAAAAAAAAAAAAAAAAAAAAAAAAAGGGCCCTCCTCAGAGATCTAATGGGTTATTGAAATGCTAATAGACACAGCAACCAGGGCCATTAAGGAAACGTCCACAGGGCAGAGAGATCAGCTTTTCTTCGGGATTTGCATATGCGCCTCAAGGCCTGAGCTCCGCCTTTCTCCTTTCTGTGTTCACCAGAACTCCAAAAATCCTCTGCTTTTATTTTGGAGTTTTTCGTGTTATTTTTATTTTTTTTTTTCTATGCCTGTCTCCTCTCTGCTGGGCTGGCAGCTCTCAGATTCTCCGGTGTCTGGTCTCAGTCTATCTATGGTTGGAATCTGGATCAGTAGAATGAGTTTCCGATAAGAGCATCCACTGCAGTTCTCCCTTCTCCTTCCCGGAGGTGACAGCCCCTCCTCCCACGGGACTGAGCCTGGCAGGGAGGGGCGCGGGTCCCCTGGCCGCAAAAACTTACAGATTTCGCTGATCTCAGCAGTTCGACATTTTCATGAGTGTTGTATGAAGTATGCCCAAAGACAGATTGCTCTGTGGTGTCCAGTCCACGCAGTTCCTGGCTTTTTACCCCCATTCCTGGAGGAGTAACTAAAACCTGCAGCTCACCAGTCTGCCATCTTGCCCCCAACAGTTACAGTTTTAAGGTCATAAAGTGTCCATCAACAAAGGGTACCTTCACTGGAAAAAGGCCATTGGCATCTGGAAAACCTCTGTTAGCTGGGAAGGCACGTGGCTGGCGTCTGCTTGCTCTTGGGTTGTGTTCCAAAATGGCGTTCTCCAAAATGTCTGGATCAGCTTCCAACACCTGCCTTCAAAATGTCTGTCTCAGCTCCAGCTAGCTATGAGCTCCTTCTGTCTGAGCTTATATAGTGTTCCAGTAAACTAAACAAGGCCCAGGCTGAATGCGCAGGGCCATGCTTCCATGGAAACTATCCAATCAGAGTTATCACCTACAGTTGGGTGGGTCACATCTCCATGGACACTGAAGCAATAGGTTCCAACCCAATCCACACTAATATGTCACCCCCACAAGAATGCATTAAAGAATATGGCTTTTTTGGGGGGACATATATATACAAACCGGCATACCTGCCAAGAAAAAAATTAAAACTCAAGTTATTTGAAGCCTGAACATACTTCCATGATTAGGGATTAGGCAGGCTATGTAAAATTTGGTGCCTTTGGTGTTTTTTTCCTGTGTGTGTGTGTGTGTGTGTGTGTGTGTGTGTGTGTAAGTCTTCTTTTATTCAGCATGTTTTTTAAATACAATTTTGCTGAAATATATTCACATACCCTACAATCATCCAAAGTGTACAATCAATTGTTCACAGTACCATTAGATAGTTGTGCATTTATCACCGTAATTAACTTTTGAACATTTTCATTACCACAAAAAAATAAGAATAAGAATAAAAATAAAAGTGAAAAAGAACACCCAAAGCATCCCATCCTCCCTCATCCCTCCCTATTATTCATTTATTTTTTGTCCCCATTTTTTCTATTTATCTGTCCATACACTGGATAAAGGGAGTGTAAGACACAATCACACAGTTTTCACAATCACACAGTCACACAGTGTAAGCTATATAGTTATACAATTGTCTTCAAAATCAAGGCTACTGGGTTGCAGTTTGACAGATTCAGGTATTTCCTTCTAGCTTTTCCAATACACTAAAAACTAAAAAGGGGTATCTATATAACACATAAGAACAACCTCCAGAATGTCCTCTCAACTCCATTTGAAATTTCTCAATCACTGAAACTTTATTTTGTTTCATTTCTCTTCCCCCTTTTGGTCAAGAAAGCATTCTCAATCCCATGATGCCAGGTAAATGTTCCTTCCTGGGAGTCATGTTTCAGATTGCCAGGGAGATTTACACCCCTGGGAGTCCTGTCCCACGTTGGGGGAGGGCAGTGAGGTCACCTGCAAAGTTGGCTTAGAGAGAGAGACCACATCTGAGTGACAAAACAGGTTCTCTGGGTGAGACTCTTGGGCAATTAATAATTCTCCTTTGCAGTACCAAGCTTCAAAAGGGCAAGCCCCAAGATTGAGGGCTCAGCCTTCTAAACTGGTAGTTTCTAATGATTGTGAGAATATCATTAATTTGCCAGGAAGGGAAGTTGAGTATGTCCATATTTTCCCCAGTCCCTTAAGGGGATTTTGCAATTACATTTTTATTCCCTACCCAAGTTACTCTGGGATGAATCGGGGCTTCACATTAACTTGTACAAACCAACCAAATCTCACTCCCTATTCAAAGTTCCATGTAAATTATGGTGCTTGAATAAACTGACCATGCAAGTTAAATAATATAGTGTACTACCGAAAATATAGATTTTGCACTGAATAAACATCTCTTCCCTTGGCCTCACATAGAAGTTGAGATTTTAAAACACCATCAATATCATCCTTTACCCTTTAGTCTGATTTACCTTCATTCTAACCAAGTCCATTTGTTCATATCTCTAACTGAAGTCTGAACTCTTTTTCAGCCTCCTTAACATTTGCTCTATGGTGCAATGCTGACATTCATAGCTGCTGAACTCTGGCTCTGAGTCTCAGGTGTTACATTACACAGATACCTGAAGTTCCAGGGATTGACCAGGTTATACACAAAGAGCTCAGCTTCTCAGAATTTAGAAATAACCATTACAACTCAGGAATAGATGTAACTGCTGTAAGAGTTTACAATCTAGGAACGTTTACAAGCCTTCCGCCGATAACCTATGCTCTCGGACTCAATTCTCAGAGTTTGCGTGTTATAGTTAGTCCATATAAATGAGGCATTATAAATATGTTTTTCTTTCCATTTCTTGTTTATTTCACTCAACATACCCATTTGTCTCCCACCTTTATGTTATTTTTATCACATATTACATGTTTATACACTGTGTGTCCAAAATAATAGATTTATAATTATCTTATGCATTTGCATTTGAAATCCTGTAAGAAAAAAAAAGTGGACTTACAAACCAAAAATACAATAGTACTGGCATTGTATTAGTTAGGATTCTCTAAGGAAACAGAACCAAAAGGAGATATCTGTAAATATGAGATTTTATAAAAGTGTCTCATCAACTGTGGGGATGCATGAGTCCAAACTTCCATAGGGCAGGCAGCAAACTGACAACTCTTTGAAGGTGTTTGATGAACTAACTCCCCAGGAGATTCTGGCTAGCCAAAGAAAAAATGAAAGTTCTCTCTCTTCTCCATTAAAACTCTTCAACTGATTGGATTAATCCAGCTGATTAAATTCTCTCATTGCAGAAGACACACCCTTCTTTGATGTAATCAGTCACAGATACAGTCAATTGACTGATGATTTAATATACCAGCCTTCTGATTTATTAACCAGCCACAAATGTCCTTGCAGTAACAGGCCAGTGCTTGCTTGACCAGACTCCTGGGCACCATCATCTGGCCAACCTTACACATGAACCTAACCATTAAGGCATTAGCATCCATGTAGTTATCTTTATCAGATATCTTTTTTGCTTTATGCAGCTTTCATTTACTATCTAGTGTTGTTTCCTTTTAATCTGAAGAACTCCCTTTAGCACTTCTTCTCAGGCCAGTCTAGAGGGAGTAAATAACCCAGTTTTTGTTTATCTGGGTTGTCTTAATCTATCCCTCATTTGTGAAGGACAGTTTTGCTGGATATAAAATTCTTGGCTGGCAATTTTTTTTTCTTTCAGCACTTTGTATGTGTTATCTTGCTGATTCCTTGCCTCCATGGTTCCTGATGAGAAACCAGCACTTAATTTTACTGGGGCTTCCTTGTGATTACACGTTGCTTCTCTCTGAATGCCTCTTGTGCCAAGAAATTTTTAGACTTTCCTCTTGGTCCTGGGCAGTCTATTGTATATCTTAAAGGTGGTAATCATTTGCCCAAGGCCACTGCAGTTTAGTTGTTTTCTTGGTGTTTTAGCTGCCCTGAGAGAAGCTTCTACATTCCAGCAAGTTTTAGTACAAGACAGACAGACATAGGCATGCCATTTCAGTCCTTCATGTTGCCTCTAGACAGACTGGTACAGACATACATTCACCCCAATATGTGCATAAGTGTTACTCTGCAACCTCTGAAAACTGGAACCAGGAATCCACACTCAGAGCAAAGGCTGACTGCACTAAAACAGGGAGAGGTTGGGGAAAGGACCAGAAAAGGTGCTGCAAGGTTTTTCAACAATTTTTAAGTTGCCTTTTTCTTAATGTGGTGCTTTCCCAATCACTGAAGCCCTTTAATTGTTTTCTGGGTCCCTGAGAAAGATGGTTATGCAAGATTTTGCTTATTCAGATTTTGTTGGGGAACTGGACCCTGAAGTTTCTCTGCCTTCTCACTGACATCACTCCTTTGATCATTTTTAAACTAGGATGTCTGTCTTTTTGTTGAGTTATAAGGATTCTCTATATATTCTGGATACAAAACCGTTGTCAAATATATGATTTGCAATTTTTTTTACTCATTTTGAAGGTTGTCTTTTCAATTTCTTGATAATGTCCTTTGAGGCATGAAAAGTTTTAAGTTTTATGAAGTCCAACTTTTCTATTTTTTCTTTCATTGCTTGTGCTTGTGATGTCAAATCTAAATAACTATTGTCAAATTCATGGTCATAAAAATTTGCCCCATGTTATCTTCTAATAGTTTTATAGTTTTATCTCCTACATTTAGTTTTTTGAACCATTTTGAGTTAAGTTTTGGTGTGTGGTAAAGGTCCTATTTATTCTTTTGCATTTGGCTACCCAGTTGTCCCAGAGCCATTTGTTGAAGAGACAATGCCCTTCTCTGATTGATTATCTTAGCATCCTTTTTAAAAGTCAATTGACCAAAGATGTATGGGTTTACTTATGGACTCTAAATTCTGTTCCACTGGTCTATAAGACTGTCCTTGTGCTGGTAACATACTGTTTTGAATACAAGAGCTTTGTAATATGTTTAAAATTAGGAAGTATGAGTCCTGAACCTTTATTTTTGTTTTTCAAGATTGTTTTGGATATGTGGAGTCCCTTGAAATTCCATATGAATTTTAGGATCAATTTTTCTGTTTCTGCAAAAATGTCCATTGTCAAAGACTTGATGTGTCAATTGAGATGTGTTTGTTTTTTCATTCTGTAAATGTGGTGGGTTGCATGATTGATTTTCATTTGTTGACCCACTCTTGCATTCCTGAGATAAATCCCATGTGGTCTTGGTGTATGATCTTTTTAATATGCTGTTAGAGTCATTTTGCTTCTATTTTGTTGAGGATTTTTACATTTATACTCACAAAGAATATAGGTCTGTAGTTTTCTTTTTTGTAATGTCTTCATCTGGCTTTGGTATTATGGTAATGCTGGACTCATAGAATGACTTAGGAAGTGCCCACTCCTCTTCCATTTTTTGTAAGCATTTGAGAAGGACTGGTGTTAATTCTTTAAATGTTTGGTAGAATTCACCAGTGAAGCCATCTGATTCTGGACTTTTCTTTGTTGGAAGATTTTTATTATTGATTCAATCTCTTCACTCGTTATAGTCTGTTCTGATGTTCTATTTCTTCATGAGTCTGTTTCTGTCGTTTTTGTGTTTCTAGGGATTATTCCAGTTCATCTAGGTTATCTAATTTGTTGATGTACAGTTGTTAATAGTATTCTCTTACAATACTTTTTTTTATTTCTATAAGGTCAGTAGTGATATTCTGATTTTAGGTATTTGCATCTTCTCTTTTTTCTTAGTCAGTCTGGCTAAAGGCTTGTCAATTTTGTTGACATTTTCAACAAAGGTTGAAACTAATCGAACCAATATTTGATTTTGTTGATACTGTCTATTGTTTTTCAATTCTCTATTTCATTTATCTTCATTCTAATCCTTATTATTTCTTTTCTCTTGCCACTTTTGGGTTTAGTTTACTCGTCTTTTTCTAGTTACTTAAGGTGTATAGTGTGGTTATTGTTTTGAGGTATTCTTTTTTTAAACAGCTTTATTGAGATGTAATTCACATACCAAAAATTTTACAATTTTGTATACAACTCAGTGATTTCAGTGATGATATTCACAGACATGTACAATCATTACCATAGTTAATTTTAGTACATTTTCATCACCTCAAAACAAAACCTTGAATTCTTTAAATGTGTGCCCCATTCCCACAGACTAAGAAAAAAGAGAAGATGCAAGTACCTACAAGCAGAATATCACTACTGACCTTATAGAAATAAAAAAAAGTATTGTAAGAGAATACTATGGACAATTGTACACCAACAAATTAGATAACCTAGATTAACTGGAATAATCCCTAGAAACACAAAAGTGACAGCCATTAACCTACTTTCTATTTCTATTGAATTCCCTATTATGCACATTTCATATGAATGGAATCATATAAAATGTGGTCCTCTGTGGAGGGTTTCTTTCATATGTTTTCAAGTTTCATCCATTTGGTAACATATATCAGCATTTCACTCCTTTTTATGGCTGATTAATATTCCATCATAGGGATGCACCACTCTTGTTTATCCATTCATCAGTTGACTGGCATTTGGATCATTTTAAAATTTGGCTATTGTGAAGAGTGCTGTGATGAACATTCATTTACAAGTATTTTTTTTAACCTTTGTTTTCAATTTTATTGTGTATTCATCTAGGAGTTGAAATTCTAGGACATGTAGTAATTCTGTTTAAATTTTTTTATGAGCTGCCAAGCTGCTTTCCACACCTGCTGCATGAAAAATGTATGGGTGTTCTAGTTTCTCCACATCCTCACCAGCACTTGATGTTACCTACTTTGATTCTACAATCCTAATGAGTATGTAGTAATATTTCATTAAAATTTTGATCTGAATTTCCCTAATTATTTGAGCATCTTTTCATGTGGTTATTGGCCATATGTAAATCTTCCTTTGAGAAGTGTCCATTCAGATCCTTTGCCCATTTTTAAATTGGATTATTTGTCTTTTTATCATTGTGTTATAAAAGTTCTTTTTATATTCTGGATATGAAACCCATATCAGACATTTGATTTGCAAATATTTTTGCCCATTCTGTTGGCTGTCTTTTCACTTTCTTGACACTGGTCTTTGATATACAATAGTTTTTAATTTTTATGAAGTCTAATTTTTCTATTTTTCTTTGTTGTTCATGCTTTTAGTGCTATATCAAAGAATCCTTTGCCAAATCTGAAATGAAGATTTGCCTTATTCTTCCAAGAGGTTCATAGTATTAGCTCTCATATTTGGGTCTTTGATCCATTTTGAGTTAACTTTTGTATATAGTGTGTGCTGGTTTGAATGTATTACGTCCCCCAAAACGCCATTATCTTTGATGCAATCTTGTGTGGGCAGATGTATTAGGGTTGTTTAGATTGCAGTTCTTTGATTTAGTGTTTCCACAGAGATGCAACCCACCCAACTGTAGGTGATAACTCTGATTAGATAATTTCCATGGAGGCGTGGACCCACCCATTCAGCATGGGCCTTGATTAGCTTACTAGAGCACTATATAAGCTCAAGCAGAAGGAACAAACTTGCTACAGTCAAGAGGGGCACTTTGAAGAATGCACAGGAGCTGAGAGAAGAGCTGCAGATGAGACAGTTTGAAGATGGCCGTTGAAAGCAGACCCTTGCTCCAGAGAAGTTAAGAGAGGACAAACACCCCAAGAGCAACTAAGAGTGACATTTTTGAGGAGCTGAAGCCTAGAGAGGAATGTCTTGGGAGAAAGCGATTTTGAAACCAAAACTTGGAGCAGATGCCAGCCACATGCCTTCCCAGCTAACAGAGGTTTTCTGAATGCCATTGGCCATCCTCCAGTGAAGGTACCCGATTGCCGATGTGTTACCTTGGACACTTTATGACCTTAAGACTGTAACTGTGTAACCAAATAAACCCCCTTTATAAAAGCCAATCCAGTTTCTGGTGTTTTGCATCCCAGCTGCATTAGCAAACTGGAATACAGTGTGAGGTCAACGGACATCTTTATCCTTTTCCATGTGGCTATCTAGTTGTCCAAGTAACATTTGTTGAAAAGCCTATTCTTACCCCACTGAATGGTCTTGACATTCTTTCCAAAACTCAGTTCACCATAGACATATAGTTTTATTTCTGGACTTTTAATTCTCTTCCATTGAAATATATTTCTATTCATGCTCAAGTATCTCATTGTCTTGACCACCATTTATTTGTAGTAAGTTTTAAAATTGGCAACTGTGAGTCCTCCAAATTTGTTTTTGTTTGTCAATATTGTTTAAGCTATTCTGGGTAACTTTTAATTCCATATGAATTTTATAATCAGCTTTTCAACTTTTACAAATAAGTCAGCTGGGATACAGATAGGTATTGAGTTGAATCTGTAGATCAAATTTGGAAGTATTGCTATCTGAGCAATATTAATGCTTCTAATCTATGAACATGGGATATTTTTCCATTTATTTAGATCTTCTTTCATTTCTTTCCATAATGCTTTTTCTGCATCAAGATAATTGCAACTTTTTATTGATATGATATATTAATTGATTTCTTAATGTTAAGCCAACCTTGCATTACTAGGATAAATCACATTTGCTCATGGTGAGTAGTTCTTTTTTTTTTTTTATGCTGTTTGATTCAGTTTGCTAGTATTTTCTTAAGGATTTTTTCATCTCTCAGCCACTGAAACTTAATTTTGTTCCATTTCACTTCCCCTTTTGGTGAAGAAGACTTTCTCAATCCCACAATTCTTCCCTTTTTGGTCAAGAAGACTTTCTCAATCCCTTGATGCCCAGTCCAAGCTGATCCCTGGGAGTCATGTCTCACATTGCCAGGGAGATTTACACACCTGGGAGTCATGTCCCACCTGGGGGGGGGCGGCAGTGAGTTTACCTGCTGAGTGGGCCTAGGCCACATCTGAGCTACAGAAGAGGTTCTCTGGGGGAGATTCTTAGGCACAGTTATAAGCAGGCTTAGGCTCTCCTTTGGAGTACCAAGCTTCATAAGGGCAAGCCCCAAGATCAAGGGCTTGGCCTACTAAATTGGTAGTCCTCAATGCTTGTGAGAATATCAGTGGTTTCCCAAGGTGGGGAAGTTTAATATTTCCACATTTTTCCCCAGTTCCTCAGGGAACTCTGCAAATACATTTTTATTCTCTGCCCAAAGTACTTTGGGATGTATTGGGATTTCACACTAACCTGTTTCAATCTACTAGATCTCACGTCCTATTTAAAGTTCCATCTAATTATGGTGTTTCAATAAACTGACTGTACAAGTTAAATTATTTAGTGTGCTGCAGAAAATATAGATCCTGTGCTAAATAAACATCTCTTCCCTTGGTCTCTCCATGCTGTTTTGATTTCTTTTTAAATTTCTTTCAGAAATGTTTTGTGGTATATATGTCTTTCATTTCCTTAGTTAAATTTATTTCTAGATATTTTAATCTTTTAGTTGCTATTTTTAATGGAATTGTTTCCTTTACTTCTTTTTTAGATTGATCATTGCTAGTGTATAGAAACACAATTGACTTATGTCTGTAGCTCTTGTACCCTGCCACTTTCCTGAATTCATTTATTAGCTCTAGTAGTTTTCTTGTGGATTATTTTGGATTTTCTATCTATAAGACCATGTTATATGCAAATAGGGATAGTTTCATTTCCTCCATTCCAATTTAGATATGTTTTATTTCTTTTTCTTGCTCTGGCTAGAACTTCAAGTACAATATTGAATAGCAGCCATGCAAATGGGCATCCTTGTCTTGTTCCTGATCTTAGGGGGAAAACTTAGTCTTTCTTCATTGGGTCTGATGTTAGCTGTGGGTTTTCACAAATGCCCTTTATCATGTTGAGAAAGTTCTCTTCTATTTTCAGTTTTCTGAGTGTTTTATCATGAAAATGTTCTGAATTTTGTCAAATGCCTTTTCTGGGTCTATTGAGATAATTATGGGTGTGCTTTATTTCTTCATCTATTAATCTATCACAATGATTGATTTTTATGTGTTGAACCAACCTGCATTCCTGGAATTAATCCCACTTGATTATGGTGTACAACCTTTTTAATATTCTGGTGGATTTGGTTTGCTAGTATATTAAGGATGTTTACCTCTATATTCATAAGGGAGATTGGTCTGTAATTTTCTTTTCTAGTAATATCTTTATTAGGCTTAGGTATCAGGGTAGTGCTGGCTTTACCCTAAATTAATAGGGAAGCATTCCCTCCTCTTTTGTTTCTTTGAGAATATTTAAGAAGGATTGGTGTTAATTCTTCTTTAAATATTTTATAGAATTCACTATTTAAAGCCATCTGGTCCTGGGCTTTTCCTTGGTAGAAGGTATTTAATTTTTTTTCTTTATTAGAGAAGTTGTGGGTTTACAGAACCATCATGCTTAAAATAAAGGATGCCCATATACCACCACACCAACAACAACTTGCATTGGTGTGGAACATTTGTTACAAGTAACGATAGCACATTTTTATGATTGTATTATTAAAGTCCATGGTTTACTTTATGGTTCACTGTTTGTGTAGTGTAGTTCCATGGATTTTTAAGTTTTTTATTTAGTTACCATATACACAATCTAACATTTCCCCTTTTAAACATATTCAGATATATATTTCAGTGCTGTTAATTGCCTTCACCATGTTGTGCTACCATCACCACAATCCATTACCAAAACATTTCCGTCATTCCAAATAGGAAACCTGTACATTTTAAGTTTTAACTTCCCATTCCCTGTCCCCTCCTTGTCCCCTGGTAACCATGTGCACTCAAGAATAATGTGTTTTTCTGTGTTTTTTGGGGTGCAGTGTTCCAAAATGTCTGTTAGCTCTAGTTAATTTAGTGTGTCATTCAAATCCTATACTTCTTTATTTATCTTCTGACTAGATTTTCTATCCATTATTGAGAGTGGTGTGTTAAAGACTCCTACTATTAATGTAGAACTGTCAATTTCTCCCTTCAAATCTGTCAGTATTTGTTTCAGAAATTTTGGGGATCTGCTGTCAATTGCATATATATTTATCATTGTTGCATTTTCCTGTTGAATTGTCCCTTTCATCTGTATATTATGACTATCTTTGTCCCTCATAACTGTTTTTGTCTTGAAGTCTATTTTATCTGTTATTAGTATAACCAGCCCAGCTTTCTTTTGTTTACTACTTGCATAATATCTTTTTTTCCATCCTTGTGCTTTCAACCTTCTTGTATCTTTGACTTTAAGATGAGTCTCTTGCAGACAGCATATAGTTGGGTCATGCTTTTTTATCCATTTTGCCAATCTCTGCCTTTTGACTGGAGAGTTTAATCTATTTACATTTAAAGTCAGTTCTGAAAATACAGGGCTTTCTTCTGCCATTTTGCTACCTAGCCTTTGTAAGTTTTATACATTTTTTGTCTCTTACTTCTGTTAATGCCTGTTTTTAAATTATTTGCTTTTTTAGTGTTGTACTATATTGAGTGCCTGTTCGTTTCTTCATGGATATATTTCTTGTGGATTCCATGGGGTTGAAATTTAACATCCAGAATATATTGCAATCATATATGTTTTGGTACAACTTCACTTCAATAACATGAACATATACTTTTGTTATACTCCTCTCTCTTCCCACTATTTTTTGGTACTTGTTACCACTTATACCTTTGTACATCGTATGGCCAACTCATAAATTTATCATTAGTCTTTATGCACATTCTTTATGCATTTGCATTTTAGCACTTGTAAATGTAGTAAGAAGTGGGTGTTACATACTAAAGAATACAATACAATAATATTGGCATTTATAATTACCCCAAAGTTTACCTTTATTGCAGATCTTTATTTCTTTATGCTGCTTTAAACCACTGTCTAGTGTCCTTTCATTTCAGCCTAAAGAATTCCCTTTAGCACTGCTTGTAGGGCAGATCTAGTGGCAATGAATTCTCTCAGCTTTTGTTTACCTGAGAATGTCTTACTTTCTTCCTCATTTTTGAAATAGAGTCTCATTGGACTTAAAATTTTTGGCTGGGAATTGTTTTCTTTCAGCATGTTAAATATTTCAACCACTGCCTTCTTGCTTCCATGGTTTCTGATGAGAAATCACACTCAATCTAGTTGGGACTCCCTTGTATGTAACACATTGCTTTTCTCTTGCAACTTTCAGAACTCTCTCCTTGCCCTTTGGATTTGATAGTGTAATTGATACACAATGGGTTGTGATTTTCTTCTTATTTATCCTGTTTGGTGTTCTCTGAACTTCTTGGATGTGCATATTCATGTCTTTTGCTAAGTTTGGGAAGTATTCTGTTATCATTTCTTAGACTAGTCCTCTGACCCTTTCTCTCTTTCTTCTCCTTCTGGGACCCCATAATGCATATAGTGGTGTGCTTGATGGTGTCTGTTCCGGTTTGCTAATGCTGCCTTATGCAAAATACCAGAAATGAATTGGCTTTTATAAAGGGGGTTTATTTGGTTACAAAGTTATAGTCTTAAGGCCATAAAATGTCCAATGTAAGGCATCAATAAAGGGTACCTTCACTGGAGAAAGGCCATTGGCATCCGGAAAACCTCTGTTAGCTGAGAAGGCACATGGCTGGCATTTGCTTGCTCCCAGGCTGTGTTTCAAAATGACGTTCTCCAAAATGTCAGTGTCAGCTTCCAACAGCCATCTTCAAAACGTGTCTCTCAGCTGCAGCTAGCTGTGAGCTCCTTCTTTATGAGCTTTTATAGAGCTCCACGCTAGGCCCATGCTGAAGGGGCAGGGCCACACCTCATGGAAATTATCTAATCAGAGTTATCACCTGAAGTTGGGTGGGTCACATCTCCATGGACACAACCTAATCCAAGGGTTCCAACTTAATCAACACTAATATGTCTGCCCCTACAAGAATGCATTAAAAGAATATGGCTTTTCCTGAGGGACATAATATATACAAACCAGCACAGTGTCCCATAGCTGTCTAAGGCTATTTTTACTCTCAATATTTCATTTTTCTTTCTACTCTTCAGTCTGACTCATTGTAAGTGTCTGGTCTTCAAGTTCACTGATTCTTTTTGTGCCATGTGCGGTCTGTTCTTGAAACCCTCCTGGGCATTTTTCATTTCAGTGATTGTGGCCTTCAACTCCAGTAGTTCTGTTTGGTTCCTTTTAAAAATCCAGGGATATGTGGGTCTTTACTTAGACCCTCATATTGCTCATTCATTTTTTTCCTGATATCCTTTAGTTTTTCCTCTGTACTTTCCTTCGTCTCCTTGAATTTAAGACCATTTTTTAAAAGACTTTGTTCAGAATGTCCACATTCTCATCTTCTTTGTATTTTCTGTATTTTTATCCCCTTTCTTTGGATGTCCATCATTTCCTGTTTCTTTTTCTGTCTTGTGCTCTTTTTTTGCACACTGTACATTTTAATATTTTAAAATATTGACTCTGGCATTTATTCCCTGAGATGTCTGTTTCTTGGATTTGTAACCAGCTGGTGATAAGACAGAGATTCTCTTGAGCTTCAGCCCTCCTTATCAAGAAGGTCTGCCCAAGGCGAATGCAGTGTGCAGGGCTTTCCCTGTCTTTTGGGGCCTCTGTCTTGTCCTGGGCTTTTGCTTGTCAGTTGTTTTGGAGTTCCCCTGTGTACAGGAGTTTGGTTGTCTCCTCTGTTTCCCAGGAGACAGGCCTCCCTCTCCTGGGTGTTTGAAGCCAGCAGGTCTTTTTCCCCAACTGTCTGCCTCTATAGGTGTTTACACTCCTTTCATTGTTTCCAGCTGCTTTTGCCTGGAGGGCGAATTCTTGGAGGAGGGTCACTTTCTGGAAGGACTTTCCCAAGTCAGTCTTTCCCAGCCCAAACAGGGCCAGGGACCCATGAGGTGGGGCACAGGCTGGTTCCAAAGTGCGTTTGGGAGAGGATTAGGAGGGTGCCAAAAGCTACCCCAAAGTCTTCCCAAAGCTGAGCTTTCCTGCTCTGCCCTGCAAATGTAACCCTTCAGCTAACTGTCCCTGGCAGCCCAGAGGAAGCACTGAATCTTTAAATCTCCACCACCTCCACCCATGTCCAGGGAGGGTTGAAACAATGGCTGCCACTGCCTTTGCCCTGGGTGGGTAAGTCAGTATCAGAGCCAGGCCCCCAGAAATCCAAAAAGCCATGATCAGTGATCAGCTGTGCCCACCCCTCTTCTTGGAGAAGAGGGTTTTTAAGTCCCTTTCTGTCGTCAGTTAGCTAGCCACAAGAATGGGGGATGGGCACCAGTAGCCACTATGCATAGAGAGCAGTTTAATTTTCTTTATCATAGTTTATTGGTTTCTTCATCCCACACATCCCTGGATGCGGTACAGTGCTTTTCTGGCCTCTGGAGTTTTAAAATAACTGTTTTAGAGAGTTCCTGCCTGTTTAATAGTTGTTTTGGTGGAAAGACTGAGTCCTGAATCTCCCTACTCCACCTTCTTCCCTGGAAGTCCCCTTTGATTGGTAATTTTTTGCTGTCAGCCTTTTAAATATGTCATACCACTTCCTCCTTGCCTTCACATTTTCCAGTGAGAAATCAGCACAATATTTTGAAGCTGTCTTGTACATGTCATGTTGCTTTTCTCAAGTAGCTCTCAATTCTTTCTTCATCTTCAGCATTTGACAGTTTCATTTGGGGGTTTATCCTGCTTGGAGTTCAATGAGCATCTTAGAAGTGTACATTCATGTCTTTCATTAAATTCAGGAAGTTCTCAGCCATTCTTTCTTAGAATATACCTTCTGCCACCTTTTCTCTTTCTTTTCCTTCTGGGACTCTTACAGTGCATATATTGGTACCCTTGATGGTGTGTCACAGTTTCCGCAGTGACACACACACACTTTTTTTCACTCTTTCTTCTTTCTGTTCCTCAGACTGGATGATTTCAACTGTCTTATATTCATATTCACTGATTCTTTCTCCTGCTGGCTCCAATCTCCTCTTTTTTTATTTAGATAAAATCAAATTTATAAATATTTGCTTCTCAAAATGCAACATTAAGAAAATAACTAGACAAATCATAATCTGACAAAAATATTTGCAGAATATGTAACAGATAAAGGACTCACATCCAGTATGTATGAATAAATTCTATAAATAAAATATAAAGAAGCAAATAACGCAATTAAAATGGGCAAAACTCTTGGACACTTCATGACAAATTATATATAAATGGGTCATAAACACAAGAAAAGTTAACATCATAAATCATAAGCAAATTTAAATTAAATCTCCTTTCACATCTACTAGAATGGCTAAAATAAAAAAGACAAACAGTACTAAATATTGGTAAGTATGTGGAGCAACTGAACTCTCATACATTTCTCAAAAGAATGGTAAAAGGTAGAAACATTTAAGGAGGCTGCAATTTTGACTCCAGGGAATCATTCTCCTCTGAAGATTAAGTTTTAATTACCCTTGTCCTGTTAAGCAGCAAAATCCTTATACACTTTCTCCTCATTTTGTCATTCCATTTTTTTTCCATGCATGTCTTTATTTTGTTACACATCTAACCATACACTTGATAAAGGGGGTATCAGTCACAAGGTTTCTACAATCACATGGTCATAAGATAAAAGCTATATAGTTATACAATCATTATCGAAGATCAAGGCTACTGGGTTACAGTTCAGCAATTTCGGGTATTTCCTTCTGGCCATTCTAATACACCAGAAACTAGAAAGAAATGTCTACAAGGGAAGAGATGTTTATTTGGTGTAGGATCTATATTTTCTAAACAATATAACTTCTATAGTCAGTTTGTTCAAACACTATAATTACATGGAACTTTGAATAGGAAGTGAGCTAGGGTAGGTCTGTATAGATTAGAATGAAATAGCAACACATCCTAAAGTAATTTGGGTGGGGAATAAAAATATATATTCAGGGCTCCCCTGAACAGCTGGAGGAGGATGCAGAGGTGTTGGACTTCCTCACCTGGATTGTTGCTGATGTTCTCACAAACATTGGGGACTGACGGCTTGACATGCTGAGCCCTCTTTCTTGAGGCTGGCCCCTATGAAGCTTGTTGCTGCAAGGAGAGGCTAAACCTGCTTACAGTTGTGCTTAAGAGTCTCCCCCTGAGTGCCTCTTTGTTGCTCAGATACGGTCCTCTCTCTCTAACTAAGCCACATTGGTGGGTGATCTCACTCCCCTCCCCCCATGTGGGACCTGACTCCCAGGGGTGTAATGCAGGATATGACTGCCAGGGATGAATCTGGACCCGGCATTGTGGGATTGAGAACATCTTCTTGACCAAAAGGGGGATGCGAAATGAAACAAACTAAAGCTTCAGTGGCTGAGAGATTTCAAATGGAGTCAAGAGGTCACTCTGGTGGACATTCTTATGCACTACATAGATAACACTTTTTAGGTTTTAATATATTGGAATGGCTAGAAGTAAATGCCTGAAACTACCAAACTCCAACCCAGTAGCCTTGACTCTTGAAGACAATTATATAAAAATGTAGCTCAAAAGGGGTGACAGAGTGACTGTGAAAACCTTGTGGATCATACTCCCTTTATCTAGTGTATAGATGGATGAGTAGGAAAATGGGGACAAAACCTAAATGAAAAATAGGGTGGGATGGGGGGGGTGATTTGGGTGTTCTTTTTTTATTTTTATTTTTTATTCTTATTCTGGTTCTTTCTGGCATAAGGAAAATGTTCAAAAATAGATTGGGGTGATGAATGCACAATTATAAGATGGTACTGTGAACAGTTGATTATACACCATGGATGATTGTATGGTATGTGAATATATCTCAATAAAACTGAATTAAAAAAAAAAAAGAAATGTCTATATAATGATTCAGTAGTCATAATCATTTGTTAAATCCCAAATTCTCTATTACAACTCCTCCCTCTTATGTGATTGTTCTAGTTTGCTAATGCTGCCAGAATGCAAAACACCAGAGATGGATTGGCTTTTATTAAAGGGGGTTTATTTGGTTACACACTTACAGTCTTCAGGCCATAAAGTGTCCAAAGCAACACATCAGCAGTTGGGTACCTTCACTGGAGGATGGCCAATGGTGTCCGGGAAACCTCTGTTAGCTGGGAAGGCACATGGCTGGCATCTGCTCCAAAGTTCTGGTTTCAAAATGGCTTTCTCCCAGGACGTTCCTCTCCAGGCTGCCGTTCCTCAACAATGTTACTCTTAGCTGCACTTGGGGTATTTGTCATGTCTTAGCTTCTCCGGAGCAAAAGTCTGCTTTCAACGGCCATCTTCAAACTGTCTCTCATCTGTAGCTCCTGTGCTTCCTCCAAAGTGTCCCTCTTGGCTGTAGCTCCTCTTCAAAATGTCCCTCACAGCTGCACCGAGTTCCCTCTGCCTGTCAGCTCATTTATATGGCTCCACTGATCAAGGGCCACCCTGAATGGGTGGGGCCACACCTCCATGGAAATGTCTCATCAGAGTTATCACCTACAGTTGGGTGGGCGCATTTCCATGATAATCTAATCCACACCAAAACATCTGCCTCAAAAGACTGCATCAAAGAATATGGTTTTTTCTGGAGGACATAACACATTCAAACTGGCACATTCCACCCCCTGGACCCTAGAAAAACATATTCTTTCCAAATACAAAATACATCCATCCCATCACAATATCACAAAAACTTAAATCATTTCAGTAACAATAGTTAAGTACAAGATCCCATCTAAATCAATTATAGGCATGGTCTCTCCTAAAGCAGAATTCCCCTCAGCCTCTGTACCTGTGAACTTAGAATAAGTTGTATGCTTCCAATATACAAAGGAGGGACATTCATAGGATAAACATTCCCATTGCCATAAGGAAAACCTGAGAGGAAAACAGGGTTCACAGGACCAAAATAGTTCCTAAAATCTGCAGGACAAACTCCATTAGATTTCAAAGTCTGAGAGTCATTAACAAAGCAAGGTTGCATACTTGGGGCTTGAGAGAGCGGGAGTCTAACCCTTCCTAAGGGCCTTTGTGGCAGCCCTTTCCTCTCCAAACGCTTGGGTGAGTGCTCCAACATATCCACACATTGGGGAGACCATCTTCTCAGTCCCACCCTCCTCAAACATCAGGGCAGCTCCCGGATTCCCTTCCATCTCCGGGGCACATGCTCAACCCCTTCAGAACAGTGTGGTGGCAGCCAGGCTCTCCCCAATTCCCTGGGAATGTGCTCCACCCTCTTTGGGGCTTGGGGTGGCAGAACATTTCCTGAGCATTGAGGTGGAAAGCCCGCCTTTCACCTCCAGGGCAAACTCACCCTTTCCATGCGTGTGGGCTGCTCCACTCTCCCAGCCCGAGACCTCTTGACTCCAGACCTCAACCTCCACGGCTCTGTCTTTGAAGAAATTTTTCCTTCAATTTGTTCCTTGTCTTTCTCCTCCAGTCCAGACTGGCAATGGCTTATATAAAGATCTTGCAAAAATTCTGTTGGCTTCACATGAAGCACACAGGGGTCAAAGCCATTAGACAATAGGACTTTCCACAAATCTTTCTGCTTAACTCCTTTTCCAAGGTTGGCTTGGACTGAAATGGCGGCTGGGTTCCATGTTTGGTTACATCCTCACGTTGGGCTGTAGCTTCTGGAATTCCATCCCCTGGAAGCCTAGAATTTTCCAAGCCATCAGCTTCTGGTTTCTTTGAACCCAACAGTTCTAAGTTTATCCCTCTCCGCTCACACTTTACTATAAGCTGCAAGGAGAAGCCAGGGTACATCCTGTACATGTAGTCTGGAGATCTCCTCAGCTAAGTATTCCAGGTTGTTGCTTCCAAATTCTTCCTTCCATCTGACACCAGGACTCAATTTTGCGAAATTCTCTGCCACTTTAAAACAAGGATCACCCTTCTTCCAGTTCACAACAACACATTCATCATTTCTGTTCAAGTCCTCGTCAGAAGTATCTTTAGAGTCTATATTTCCACAAACAGTCTCTTCAAAGCAGTTTAGGCCTTTTCTATCAAGCTCCTCACAATTCTTCCAGAATCTTCCCCTTATCCATTTAAAAAGCCACTCCAACATGTTTGGTATTTGCAAACTCAGCTGCAAAAGCACCCCACTCTTGGTACCAAAATCTGTTCTAGTTTGCTAATGCTGCCAGAATGCAAAACACCAGAGGTGGATTGGCTTTTATAAAAGGAGGTTTATTTGGTTACACAGTTACAGTCTTCAGGCCATAAAGTGTCCAAGATAACACATCTGCAGTCGGGTACCTTCACTGGAGGATGGCCAATGGTGTCCGGAAAACCTCTGTTAGCTGGGAAGGCACATGGCTGGAGTCTGCTCCAAAGTTCTGGTTTCAAAATGGCTTTCTCCCAAGACATTCCTCTCCAGGCTGCAGTTTCTCACCAATGTTACTCTTAGCTGCACTTGGGGTATTTGTCGTCTCTTAGCCTCTCCCGAGCAAGAGTCTGCTTTCAACGGCCGTCTTCAAACTGTCTCTCATCTGCAGCTCCTGTGCTTCCTCCAAAGTGTCCCTCTTGGCTGTAGCTCCTCTTCAAAATGTCCCTCACAGCTGCACCGAGTTCCCTCTGCCTGTCAGCTCATTTATATGGCTCCACTGATCAAGGGCCACCCTGAATGGGTGGGGCCACGCCTCCATGAAAATGTCTCATCAGAGTTATCACCTACAGTTGGGTGGGGCGCATTTCCATGCAAATCTAATCAGCACCAAAACGTCTGCCCCACAAGACTGCATCAAAGAATATGGCTTTTTCTGGGGGACATAATACATTCAAACTGGCACAGTGATTATTCTCTCAATCTTCAGGGATATCTGGGTAATGACCATTCTAACTTCTTCATGTTGGGATTATGGGGTAGAGGAATGAAACTGGTTGATGTTCTTGGAGAGACTGGTACCTCTGGGTTTCAGGGCTTATCTGGCTTAGGAACAATCTGGAGGCTTTATGTTTCTGCAAAAATAAATGTAATAAGTAAAACTTTTATAGAGTCTTAGATAGAACCCAAGGTATTATTTAGGGTTTCAGAAATACTGTTGGTTGGAGCTTGGCATACTGTGGCAATTTATAATATTTCACTGAAGCTTACATAAGAGTAACTGCCAGAATGACCTTTCATCTCTATTTGAAATCTCTTAGCTACTGAAATGTTATTTTGTTTCATTTCTTTTCCCCCTTTTGGTCAAGAAGGCCAATCTGATTTTGAATTCCTCTAGGGAATTTTAAATCTCTGTTACTATGGTCTTCAGCTTTATTTGGGTCTTTTGCCATCTCTCTATCGGTATTCTTTTTGGGTTTATCTATCATTTTTCTGATTTCCTTTAGTTCTTTGTCCATGTTTTCCTTTAGTTCTTTGAGCATATTTGGAACCATTTTTTAAAAAGTCTTTGGTATGTCCCAAATCTGGTCCTCCTCATTGATGGTTTCTAATGTCTAATCTTCATGTTTGCCTGGGCCATGACTTCCTATTTCTGTATCCTTTATAATCTTTTATTAAACTTCAATATTTTATATTTATCACTAGAATTTATACTCTGAGGATTCTTAAGCTTATATTCAGTTAGTGTTTTGACAGAATTTTCCTTGAAAACAGTATGCTAACAAAAAATACAAAATAAGGAAAAAAAAAAAAAACACGTTTCCCAGTCTTTGCAGATTGACCTATGTGAGTATTCTCCTTCAGATCTTATCCATACAATGAGTTTACAGAATAGTTTAAGGCTAAAGTGTACGACCCTCCCTGATCCTTTCTGCACATATGTCTTATCTTGGGCATGAGCATGTGGCCTTAGGAATTCCTCCATTCTCATGGATACAAATTCATCTCTTTTGTTGGAAACAGTTTCCTCATGGTTCTGGGCACTGCACTCTATGTCTTACAGCCAGCAATCCCTTGCCCCATACAGCCACAATCTGACTGGTCTCCCATAGCTTCTGCAGGACAGCTTTGTGGGTTGTCTTTTACACACAGAGGAAGTTCTCGAATGGCCAGCCTGAAACCAATGTCCTAGTTCAGGACCTCAGGCCACCACCAGACAGACTGAGCCAGACATACATTCTTCCAGAAAGCATATAAGTTACTTTGTTCCCCCTCAAACTGGGACCAGGGACCCCCACAGGGAGCACTGACTGGCTCCATGCTGAGCTGGTGAGGAGTTGGGGGTGGGGCCAGCCAGAACAAAATAAGATCCCATGGCTTTTCTATTTGGAGTTTGCTGGGCATTTATGATTTGTGTATTTATGTGTTTAGAAGATTTGGGAAGTTTTCCCCAACAATTTCTTTGAATACTCTTCCTAGACCTTTACCCTTCTCTTCCCATTCTGGAACACCAATTAGTCTTATATTTGGACGTTTTATATTATTTATCATATCCCTCAGGTTCATTTCGATTTTTTTTATTTTTTTTCCCCATTCTTTCTTTTGTTCTTTCATTTTCCATTCTGTAATCTTCCAGGTCACTGATTCATTGTTCAACTTTCTCTAGTCTTGTGCTATGAGTATCCAGAATCTTTTTAATTTGGTCAACAGTTTCTTTAATTTCCATAAGGTCATCTGTTTTTTTTTTTATTTACTCTTGAAATTTCTTCTTTATGCTTTTCTAGGGTCTTCTTGATGTCCTTTATATCCTGTGCCATGCTCTTCTTCATGTCCTTTATATCCTGTGCCATGGTCTCATCGTTTGTCTTTAGTTCTTCGATTAATTGCTCCAGGTACTGTGTCTCCTCTGATCTTTATGATTTGGGTGCTTAGGCTTGGGTTATCCATATCGTCTGTTTTTTTCATATGCTTTAAAATTTTCTGTTGTTTTGGGCCTCTTGGCATTTGCTTAACTTGATAGGGGTCTTTTAGGATTTGTAAACTAATTGAAATCCTTATCTCTAATTTGTCAGATCTACAGCTTCGTGGAGTACACTTTCTCCAACCAGCAGGTGGCATCCACAAGCCACCTATTCCCCTCAAGCCAGTTCTCCCCCACTTTGTCTTTGTGGTGAGTGGGGGAGTGAGTTTTGTGGGGTCCAATTGGTGTACCAAGCTTGCGCATGTAGTTGGTGTTGCCCACCCTGTATATGGGGCGTGTGTCCGGGTGGTCAGGGAGGGGGGTGCGGCTCTAACAATCAAATCTCCCTGGTATTCCTGGAGATTTAAAGCTGCTGCAAGAGTCTAATCCTTCAGTTCAGTCCTGCCACAGTTTGTCTCTGCTGCTGACCCACAAGTCCTTGGTATTGGCATATCGCCCCTGAGACTTGCGAGTGGGTCCTCTTCCAGGCTGTGCACCCCCAGGTCCTCTGTTGAGGGATGACTGTGCTATGTCACAGGTGAGTGCCGTCCCCGCAGGGCAGTTCTGGGCTGCAGGGCTGTGTAGGGAGGCTCCCAGTCTGCTGAAAGTATCGATCCCATGGATTTTTTTTTTTTTTTTTGAATTCAGTTTTATTGAAATACATTCACACACCATACAATCATGCATGGTATACAATCCACTGTCCACAGTATGATAACATAGTTATGCGTCCATCACCACAATCTATCTCTGAACATTTTCCTTACATCAGAAAGAACCAGAACAAGAATAAAAAATAAAAGTGAAAAAAGAACACCCAAATCATCCCCCCATCCCACCCCATTTGTCCTTTAGGTTTTATCCCCATTTTTCTACTCATCCATACACTAGATAAACGGGGTGTGATCCACAAGGTCTTCACAATCACACTGTCACCCCTTGTAATCTACATTATTATATAATTGTCTTCAGGAGTCCAGACTGCTGGGTTGGAGTTTCATAGTTTCAGGTATTTACTTCTAGCTATTCCAGTGCATTAAAACCTAAGAGGTGTTCTCTATATAGTGCATAAGAATGTCCACCAGAGTGACCTCTCGACTCCATTTGAAATCTCTCAGCCACTGAAACTATTTCATCTCACTTTGCATCCCCCTTTTGGTCAAGAAGATACTCTCAGTCCCACAATGCCGGGTCCACATTCATCCCCGGGAGTCATATTCTGCATTGCCAGGGAGATTTACACCCCTGGGAGTCGGGTCCCACGTGGGGTGGGGGGCAGCGAGTTCACCTGTTGAGTTGGCTCAGTTACAGAGAAAGAGGGCCACATCTGAGCAACAAAGAGGTACTCAGGGGGAGACTCTTAGGTACCATTACATGCAAGTTTAGACTCTCCTTTGTGGTAATGAGCTTCATAAGGGCAAGTCCCATGCTCGAGGGCTCAGCACATCAAACCGCCAGTCCCAATGTTTGTGACAACCAGTCCAGGTGAGGATGTCCAACACATCTGCACCTTCCCCCAGATCCTCGGGGCTGGGGAGGGGGAGGCTGTAAATGTATTTTTTATTATCTGCCCAAATTACTCTGGGATGTGTCACTATTTCACTCCAGCCTATACTAACCTACCATATCTCACTTCCTATTCAAAGTTCCATGCAATTGTGGTGTTTGAACAAATCGACTATAGAGTTGTACCGTTTAGAAAATTTAGATCCTGTACCAAATAGATATCTATTCCCTTGGTCTCATATGGAAGTTGAAGTTTTAAAACACAATCAGTTTCAACCTTTACCCTTTGGCCTGGCTTGCCCTGGTCTTAACCAGACCTGCTTCATTCATATCACTAATTGAAGTCTGGGCTCTTTTTTCAGCTTTTTTGTTGTTGTTGTTTGAAAGTGGCTGTATGCACTAATACTGACATTCATATCTGCTGAGCTCTAGCTCTGAGTTTCAGGTGTCTCAGAGATATGCATTGTTCCAGAGTCCAATACGCTAGGGGATCAGCATCTCAAAGTTTAGAGACAGGCATTACAATTCAGGGATAGAGTTAACTGCTGTAAGAGCTTACGAACTAGAGACTATTACAATTATTATGTCCACATTAGGCTATGTTCTAAGATTCAATTCTGAGTTTACACATTGCAGTTAGTCCATATTGGTGAGGCATCATCCCTCTCACCATGTTTTCTCCAACACTTTTACTCCTATATATATATATTTTCCTACAATTTTATAGAGTTATATTCTCATAACCATACATTTATCCACAGTGTACAATCAGTTGTTCATGGTATCATCATAAAGTTGTACATTTATCACCACAATCAGCACTTGAACATACTGATTACTACAAGAAAAAAAAAATTTTTTTAGCAATAAGAAAAAAATGATAAAAAGAAAAATAACATGTCATACAATACAATATATTAGTAAGGACAGCAAATAACACCACTACCAAGAATCCCATATTCCTCCCCTATATCCCCCTCTCATATACATTTAGCATTGGCATATTGCCTTTGTTACATTTAATGGAGGTATATTACAATGTTACTGTTGACCATAGACTCCAGTTTGCTTTGATTATGTTTTTTCCTGAATACCATCCCCTTTTCAAATTTCTACATGGTTGACATTCATTTGCTTTCCCACATGCAAAATCATTTTTATATTTGTATATTTAGTAACAGTCATTGGCCACTCCAGTTTTTGCCACGTTATACAGTCCCAGTCTTTATCATCTATCTTTACCTCTGGTGTCATATATTCTCCTATCCCACCTCTTTCAGCTTTACTCACAGACATCTTTGTTCAGTGTACTTACAATACCGTGCTACCATCACACAGTATTATGCTATCTATTTCTGGATCTATGCAATCAATCCTAAACATTCTGTAGTCCTTCAGCATCAAATGGCTGATCTCTGCCCTCTTTCTATCTCCTGGTCGCCTGTGTTGTCAGCTTTTAACTCCCAAAGTTTGTTCATTAATGTCTGTTCATATTAGTGAGACCATACAGAATCTGTCCTTTTGTTTCTGGCTAACTTCACTCAACATAATGTCCTCAAGGTTCATCCACATTATTACATGATCCAGGTCTTTGTTCTGTCTTACAGCTGCATAATATTCCATCTTGTGTATATACCACAGTTTGTTTATCCACTCATCCTTTGATGGACATTTGGGCTGTTTCCATCTCTTGACAATTGTGAATAATGCTGCAATAAACATCGGTTTACAAATGTCTGTTTGTGTCTTAAGTTTCAGTTCCTCTCAGTATATACCTAGCAACGGAATAGCTGGGTCATATGGCAAATCTATGTTTAGCTTCCTGAGGAACCTCCATATTGTCTTCCAGAGTGGTTGCACCATTCTACATTCCCACCAACAATGAATAAGTGTGCCTCTTTCTCCACATCCTCTCCAGCACTTGTCATTTTCTGTTTTTTGGATAATGGCCATTCTGGTAGGTGTGAGATGATATCTCATTGTGGTTTTGATTTGCATTTCCTTAATAGCCAGTGAAGTTGAGCATTTTTTCATATGCTTTTGAGCCATTTGTATTTCCTCTTCAGAAAAATGTCTGTTCATGTCTTTTGCCCATTTTTTAATTGGATTGTTTGTCTTTCTGTTATTGAGATGCAGGATTCCTTTATATATTCGGGATATTAAACCCTTATCTGATGTGTGGTTTCCAAATATCATCTCCCATTGTGTAGGTTGCCTTTTGACTTTTCTGACAAAGTCCTTTGATGTACAAAAGTGTTTAATTTTGAGGAGATCCCATTTGTCTATTTGTTCTTTGGTTGCTCGTGCCTTGGGTGTGAGGTCTAAGAAACCACCTCCTTTCACAAGATCTTTAAGATATTGCCCTACATTTTCTTCTAAGAGTTTTATGGTCTTGGTGCTAATGTTTAGGTCTTTGATCCACTTTGAGTTAATTTTGGTATAAGGTGTGAGATGGACATCCTCTTTCATTCTTTTGGAAATGGATATCCAGTTCTCCAAACACCATTTATTGAACAGGCTGCTCTTTCCCAGTTGCTTCGGCTTCACTGCCTTATCAAAGATCAGTTGTCCATAGATGCGAGGGTTTACTTCTGAACACTCAATTCGATTCCATTGATCAGTACATCTGTCCTTATGCCAGTACCATGCTGTTTTGAGCACTGTAGCTTTGTAATATGCTTCAAAGTCAGGTAGTGTGAGACCTCCCACTTCATTCCTCTTTCTCAAGATATTTTTGGCTATTCAGATCCCATGGCTTTTAATTTGCCTTTTCCTTGATTCAGCACTTGCCCTGTTGCTGCAATCCTTTTAACTGTTTTCTAGAGCTTTGAGAAAGATGTTTCAGCCAATTCTTCCCAGTTATTCAGAGCTTCTGTGTGTGGGGAGGTGGAATCTCGAAACTTCTCACTCTGCCACCTTGATCAGGGCCAGATCTCTCCATTCTTTTTTCTTTCTGCTCCTCACACTGGATAATTTCACTTGACCTATCTTCATATTCACTGATTATTTCTTCTGCCTGTTCAAATCTGCTGATGAACCCCTCTAATGATTTTTTCATTTTAGCTATTGTACTTTTCAGTTCCATAATTTCTATTTGGTTCCTTTTCATAATTTGTATCTCTCCATTGATAGTCTTTATTTGTTGAAACATAATCCTCCTGGTTTCCTTTAGTTTTCAGCCCATTGTTTACTTTAGCTTTGTAAGTGTATTTAAGATTGTTTATTTAAGTCTGTGTTACTAAGTCCAATGACTAGATTTCCTCAGGGAAGATTTTCTGTGAATTTCTTTTCTTCCTGTGCATAGGCCTTACTTTCCTGTTTCTTTGTATATAGGGTAAACTTTCATCAAAAACTGAAAACATTTTGTATATTATAATGTGGTAACTCTGGAAATCAGATTTGCCCCACTTCTCATGTTATTGTTGCTTGTTGTGGGGTACAGTCATCTGTCATTTAATGTCTTTTCCAAAACATTTTTGCAAAGACTGTATTCCTTGTCATGTGTGGTCACTGAAGTCTCTGATCCTTTATCTCAGTGGTCAACCAGTGACCTGATGAAGATATCTTTAATGCTGAAATTTAGCAGCCTCTTTCTTTATTAAGCACCTCTCTGTTTAGTATAAATTTTTTATTAGATTCCAGAGTTCCAAAAAAAATGTTGAATCTGGCCATTTTTGCCAGCTTAATGGTTGCTTCAGTGGCAAGAGTGATTCTTGGAACTCCATTTTTTAATCACTGGGGTGCTTTTTCTAAATGCAAATTTCGACCCTTTACTCCCAACACCATGAATCAGAATACTGAGAAAAGTTCCAAGAATATACATTTTAAGAAGCTTCTGGGTAAGTTTTATGCTCCATAGCTGCCATTAATGTGATTCAGCTCTAACAATAGTCAGCTTTGCAAATTTCCAATCCTTGGAAAAGACTCAAGTCTGAGTTGTGTCAGGCAATTACACCTAGTCTAAAGGGCTTGGGCAAGGAGAGTATGGTTATAGTGCAGTCCCAGCTGTTGAGGCCCCACTTCTTTGTATATGGGATAGTTTCCAAAGAAGGGATTTTGAGCTAGGCAGAGATCTCAAGAGTTGTCTACCATGGTCATTGTCTCAAAGACCCTGATGGAATCTATTCCTCATCACTATGCTTTCATGTCTCATAAAGAGCCACAAGTGACTTATCATCTCAGATCAAAGAGTCAGTTGTTTTAGTTTATCTTCTTCCATCTTCCCAATGGGTTGAGGCAGGGGATTCTGGCACTGCCATTAATGGCTCTGATGATGTTGGCTCTGTTCCTCTAGTTGGTGCTTCTCAGTTTTTCATCCCATTCTCCATATCTGAGCACAAGAAACTTAAAGCTAGTTAGCTCTTGGGGGAAATACGCAATGTACTGAAAATTACCCGACCGTGAAAGAGGTGGAACTCTTGTAGGAGTACTAATTAATTAATTCATTAATTAAAACAAAATTAATTAATTGAACACCTACTTTGCCAGGCACTGTGCAAAGGATACAGTGCTGGGTATACAGCAGAAAACACAGACCTGTCCTCATGGAGCTTACATTATGTGATGGAGGCAACAAATAATAAGTAAGTAGTAAGAATGATATATATATCATATGTATGGTGGAAGAAAAATAAAGCAGGGTAAGGGGACATAAAAGGACATAAGATGAACAATTTTATATAGTGTGATCTGATAAGGTTGTCATCTTATAGAGTGAACTGATAAAGGAGAGACATGAAAATTATTTTATTATGGGCTATGAACATACAGAACATTTCAAGCTGAGGTATAATAGCAAGGGCAAAGGCCCTGAGACAAAAGTGGCTTGACATAGTCAAAGAACAGCAAAGTGGCCAGTATAGCTGAAACACAATGAGCAAGAAGGAGAGAAGCAGGGAATGAAGGGTGAGAGCCATATGTGAGGTTGTACATCCTGTAGAAAGATTTCCATTTCAGGACATTACATCACATTTGGTTTGATGCAAATTGGCTGACTTTGGCCTGGTCTTTTGTAGAATAATAAACACAAGTCAATGAATGAAGAACCGAATGAAGTAGTTAAAAGAGCCTGCACAGTGGAACAAAAATCCCTGGTTCTAATACCAGTTCTACCTCTACCTCATGCTTTGACCCTGAACAAGTTTATGCATGATTCGGAGTGAGCAAGAGTGGAAGGAAGTGAAGGTGAAAAGGAAGACACAGGACCATCATGGGGCTTTGAATGCCATGTTAAGGAATCTGAACTTCACTTGGTCCAGGGTTTCAAACTCAGGTTCCTATGGAGGCCAGGCAGGCAATGCACGAGTCAAGTGGTCTGCGTGTTGTTGTTACAAGAACTGAGAGTTAGAGAAGATAAGTTCAACTACTCAGTCCTGGCTGATGGCCCTGGAATGCAGGCCCAGTGTTGCCTATATTCCTGTTTTCCAAGGGAATCCATAAATTGGGGATTATATGTGAAATTGAATTTTTAAATCTTAGCAACTTATTCAATTTTTGAAAAACTGACTGAACAATATGTATCTGCAGACAAAATACAACCCATTGTATGTACCATCACAACCTGGACGATAGGGAGCCATAAAGAGTTTTGTGCCTAGTAACAACTTTGTCAGACTATTTTCACTTATTTGAGCTTAGTCCTGGGGATACAGCAGAAAACAGTTATTTGAGCTATTTACTTATCTGAGTTATTTATATTTGCATCTATCTTTCCCACCTGATTAATCCTGGCAGCTAGATTTGGGGCATTATTCATCTTTGCATCCCTGCAAGAAGCACAGTCCTGGGCCTATCTTAGAAATCAGTAATGTTCACAGAAATACTTTTTAAAGTTTTTACAATTAGCATCAAGAGTGTTAAATATATTTGTTCACAGTCTTCAACTTGTGAATTTGATTAGAAATTTAACCTAAAGTACTAATTAGGGATATAATGCAATATTTTTATATGTAAGATTTTTATTTCATCTTGATTTATAATGGTGAAAAATTGGGAAGAACACCAGAATGTCCAGCAATAGGGATTAATGAACAAATTATAGCACATATGAACATTCTGCAACCATCAAAAATTATGTTTATAGAATACTATGAAAATTATGAAATTAACTAAATGAAAAAAGCAGACCACATAGCTACACATTTTTTAGGAAAAATAAGCATAAATTAAAGACAGAATAAATATATACTAATATGTTATATGTAATAAATATATAAAAATAGATATATACAAAGAATAAAAACCAACATGTTAGTAATTCTTCCTGATAGTGGGATTAGGATTTGAGGCTTTTTTCCCTGTCTCTTTAAAAGACTTTTTAAAATTACAAACGTGATACATCTTTGCATTTAAAAAATCAAATATTAAAGAAGTGTATAAAGAATCTTAAAACTTCCCCATCTTCCCCCACCCACCCCAGAAGCAGCCGCTGTAAACAGTTTTTTGCAAACTGTGCATCTTTCCAGACTTTTGTTTCCTGTGTAGTCATGTCCACATCTATAAGAGCATTCCATTTGCGTCATTGTGCAACTTGATTTTTCATTTAAACCTTACATTAAACTCTGCACCGCTATCCATCTAAAAGCAAAGAGCGCTACCTCTTTCTATTTCTTTGCTGCATGACATTCAGCTGTGCGGACGAATCCGTATATTACTTTAACCAATCTCCTTTAAGGGTATTTTGGTCGCTTCCAGGTTTACGCTTTCACAATAGAAAAAGAATTGGAGCAATAGTGGCTCAGGGCAGAAAGCCTGAAAAACATTAAAAAACACAAAGAGGAAAACTATTTCAGGTTCTTTTTTACCTTTATACTTTTCTGTATTTTCCAAAATTTCTACAATAAATGTAAGTCATTTAAAATTTGGAGGGGAAAAACAGAAACTAAAATCAAACGTTCATTTAAAAAAAAAAAAAAAAGGGACAGAGAAAAAGAGAAAGAAAGGTAAAGCTCACGGGTAAGCGCCGGCCCCCACCCACGGGGGCGGGGCGCCGCGCCACGGTCTGCACCAACCAAAGCCCCGTTGATAGGCAGCGCCGGGAGCATGTGGAGACACTCCCCGCCCCGCAAACAGCTTGGGGATTTGCTTCCGTAACCAGCCTGGAAACCCGCCTCGGCCTAGCCAGCGCGCCGCTGAAGGCTGCTATTGGCTGTCAGAAAAACTCACCCACCTTCCTGCTCATTGGCTGCCGCGGCTTACGTAAAAGGAGCCTGTTGCTGAGCGAAGAGAAGTAACTGCTGCAGCTTTCGTTTAGAAGAAATGTTAGGGCTGGAAAGGTACTGGGTGCCCTTGGGTCAAAAAAGGAACAATAGTAGCCCCCTTTTATTCAGCTTCTACCAAGTGCCAGGCTCCTTGCTCCAAACTTTAAAACATTAATGTTAATGGCCACCTTTTTTAAACACTCTGCCAGTTATTCAGGTAGACGCCTTAAAAGAACAGTACTAATATGAATAATTACTACCGTTTATTAAGCACTACTCCACATCAAGCCTAGTTAAGGTATTTGTACGCATTAGCTCCCATCCTCACAACAGCCTTGTGAGGTAAAACTTAACTGCACACAGAAAAACAGGTTCAGAGAGAAGTGACTTGCCAGGTTCACACAGCTAGAAAGGATTAGAACCGAAACCTTCAACTCAGCTATTCAGACTCCAAGCACAGTCTCTGGGTGGATGTAGTTGGGTGGTATGGAAGTCGTTTGGGGGGTGGGGAGAGAAGGGACAAGATGGTGACAAGAGTCAGGGGCGTTGTTCCATGGATGGTCCGCAGAGGCATCTGGGAATGGGATGTATAAGTCCTTTAGGAGTGGAGGGGGGGACACCAGAGGAAAGAGAGAAGTTGTTCTTTCTGGAAATGTGAGGCTCCTGGGGCAGCCTATTATGGTGCAGGTGGCCCTGGCCTGGGAGCCTGAATCCCAGGGTTCTAGTTTCCGCTCAGTGGCCATCTTGCTGGGTGACCTTGGACAAATTCCTTCCTCTCTCAGGACCTCGGACTTCCTGACTGTTTGATGAAAGAATTGACCAAACCGATGGGAAGTGCATTCATACTGTGAAGTCTTTTAGGAGCCTGGTCATGCTGGCAAGCGCAGAGGAAACCTCAGCAACCACAGGTTTTTTACTTGGCCGTCTCCTGGCCTCTTTTCAGGACCTCTGGGGCAGTGACATGGGACCTAGCAATCCTATATACTCAAAAAGGTTTGGGGTGGCCCTCAAGCCTTTTTTTCCGGCCCATTCTGGCCAAGCTGTAGCAAGGTCCAGCCTGCAGGGGTCTGATGGCCCACTCAGCCGACAAAACAATCCATCAGGAACTCAGTGAATTTCCCAAGAGCAACCCAGCTGGTCTGTTTTCTTATTTTATTTATTAAGAGGGGTGAGCTTGGTCAAAGCTGAAGGTTTCTGTCTTAGGTATGCAGTGAAGAAATGGAATTATATGCATTGCCCAATACCAGTTCTCTCCACAGTGACTCTTAAGGGTTAGAACTAATTTCAATATTCCTTTGTTTTACAGATGAGGGAACAGATTCTAAGAGCTGAAAAAAATTCACCTTGGGTCACACAGCTAAAGATTAGCACCCGAGTTTCCTGATTCCTTGGCAGTGTTCTTTCTATTTCATCTTATCCAGGTAACAGTTGTCTCTGTTTCCAAGAACCTGTGGTAGTCCTGCCCCCTAAAGCACAACTCCAGGGGACAATCCCAGTAGTGGTTGTCTAGTTTGACAGCTCAGGACCTGTCAGCACCTAGCATAATGTCTGCTTAATGAGTAATTAAATGAAGGAATGTGTTAATAAACCATGATGGGTGTGTCTCCTTTGGTTTTATCAAACCAGTTGGGATTCAGCTTTTTTTCCTCCAGTGCTCCCCCCCCCCAGACAGGAATTGTGTTCTGAGATGGAGGTGGGAGGGGCGTTGGGGAGGGAGAAACAATATGGAGAGCTCAGAAGATGACTTCTGGGGTGATAAGTCACAGTTCCAGGAGTGGTTGGAGTACAGGTTATATGGTAAAGTGATCTCAGAATGTGGGATTAGAAAATTAACCTGGGAGGAATGAATACAGAACAGATGAGAATCCCATTAGGGTCATAATCTAAGAGAGGGCCTGAAGCTGAGGAAAAAAAAACATTTCAAATCCGATCTAGATGTTATCTATCTTCAGGACTGAAATATTGAGGAATAAAAAAGCTTCAGCCAATCAGTGGCTTCAGCATAGCTGATGCAAGAGAGTATGGCAACAGGAGGAGATATTGACTGAACCAAAACCTTGAGGGGTAGGGGAGAGGGGAGTACATATCCAACTGGTGTCATGAGGCCATTTCCCACTGGGCTGGAAGCTTCATCGCTGGATTTCCAGAGCCCAGCACAATGCCTGGTATGCACTAGATGGTCAGTACATATTTATTGAAGGAAAGAGGGAGGGAAGGAGCCTGAGCACTGACTAACAGGTTTTGATTCATCTTTTCACTGACTCTTTTTGCTCAGATTTCAGCTGCCCTGGCTACCTTTGGATGATAACTTGCCTTTTCATGGAGGCTGTCCTACCAGGAGGGATGGGGTAGCCCTTCAATTTTAGGCCACTTGACAGTTATGTTTCTCACCCCTAATTAATACTTTGGAATTCTGATTTAAGCAGAATCAGTGGCACAGTGGAATTTCTGCTTTGGAGTCATTCCTGCCTAGGTTTGAATCCTTGCTCAACCTGTTAATAAGCTTAATCTGACCTTGGCCAACATACCTCTTGAGTCTCAGTTTCCTCATCTGCCAAATGGGGGCATGATGTCTACCTCATGACATTGTGGTAAGAGTTATAGGAGGCAACAGATGTATCCTGGTGTAACAACAGATATATCCTGGACCATTGCTGGAGGTCAGTAAACGTTACAGTCCCTGCGTCTTCCAATCTTTCTTCCTTGGAGACTGGGATACAAAAGAGCATCCAATTTAGAATATTGGTATCTCTTGCTTTTACTTCTTCAAAAATCATTAATTTTGTAAGTGAAGCCTTGGAATGATTTAGTCACTTTCTTGAAGATTCTGAAGGGTTATTCTGCAGAGGAGAATAACTCATATACATTCTACAGAAAATTTACTGAGGACCCACTATGTGCTAGTGGGGGTACAGAAACAATTAGACAGTCCCGTCTTAAAGGAGCTCTGATACAGCCTGGCCCAGTCAAAAGAAGATATTGTGTGACCTTGGACAAGCAATTTTATCTTTCTGGGCTCATTTCCTCACATTGTAAAAATGGTCAATAACATTTTCCATTATTAGTTGGGGGGAGGAGGAAAGATATGCAAATATGATAATGAGGCTGCATCAAGTTTGGGAGGCAATGATATAGAGGTAGAGAGGACGAGTTGTAGGAGTTGAGGAGTAGGAGAGATTCCTTTCCACTGGGCTGAAAAAAGGCAAGGCTTTCTGGAGGAAGTGGCATTTGGAAGCCTTCATTCAGGCCACAAAGAATGAAAGCAGTAAATGCTGGGTAGGATTTCAAGGGGGAGAGATTTATAGAGAGAACTACTGGAAGGCTTGAAAACCAAACAAGGAACATCCGTGTGACAGATGATGAGATTGGAAAGGTAAACTGAGGCAGGTCTTGGCAATCTAAGGGTTTGACCTTTATTCTGTAGCTGATGAAATATCATTAGAGCTTTTTCATCTGCACATTGGCCTTACAGAGTAATTATTTCAAATGAATGCCGAAATCTGAAACTGAATGCTTTAGAGGGGAATTCAATTCAAAGGAAGATTCTGTTACAAGAGCATATTGTTGGCAGGAGGTTAGGCGAGGTGGCATATGTCAGGAGGATACAAAGATGTCAAGATGTGGACCCTGCCCTCAAGGAGCTTATAATCAAAAGGATCAGATAAGACATGTATGCAGAAAAATTACAATACAAGATAGAGTGTGATAAGTGTTATAATAGAGACCCAGCCCAAGTGCCTTGGGAACTCCGGAAAGATTGAGATTAATTTCCTTTCTCAAGAGGCTGGAGGCAGGAGAACAAGGCAGAGGCTCATCTTTGGAATTGTAATCTTACACTTCTCAGAAGGGACCTTGGCAGTTCATATACTCCATTTCTGCCCCTGCCAGGATCCCTGTCCAGAGTAAACAATGGCTTTAAAATTGAAACAAAAAGAGGAGCTCTGAAGAAAAACTATGAAGAAAGAGGCTCTGTGGAAAGGGGACAGGAGATGAATTCAGCTTTGAGGTGCTGATGAAGGTAATTTCCTCCCCAAAGGAGAGTTGAAGGCCAGAAAGTGGATGAGATTAGGAAGGAAGAGTGTGTCTGGAGCGAAGAGGGATAAAAACAGAAACTTGGGGGAACACCCACGTTTCAGGGAGTAGGAGGAGAAAGAGGAGTCAGAGAAGGAGTGGCCAGAGTGAGGTGAGAAAAGAGCCAGCACAACACCTTGTCACAGAGTTTCGAAAAGGGGGAGTGGGCAGGGCTGGAAGACAAGACCTGAGGTCCAAAGGGAGCAGAAGGGAGGAAACTGCTGCAATAGGGATTGAGGTTAGACATGAGGTGACCAATGACATTTCGCGAATGAAGGCTTTTCCAGAGACTCCACAAATAGGTTGGATTCCCTGTGTCTGGTACATTTCAAGGCGGAGTCCTCCCCGAGGCCAAGGAGAACAGGGCTGTGTCCTCTCACCTCCAGTGATCTGGCGTTCCGCTCTGTAATTAACACCTCTGGATACGACGGGGCCAAACTTCTAATCCTCACCAGCCTCTCCAGCAACTGAAAAACTGAAGAACGCACTTGGGAGGGACTTAACACCGGCTCTCCGGCCCAGACCGGTGAAGTCCCGTTTCATCACGTAGCCCTAATGACTCTCTGGGCTGTCATTCTTGCCTGGCATTTCTGCGCTCTGACTAAACCCTCTTGCAAAAGTTTGCAGCATTGGTCCGGGCCAGACTACAGCTCCCAGAGTTCCCGGGAGCTTCCCGATGCCGATTGGCCGAGCAGGCGGCTCGAGGGGGAGGTGTCGCCCCCGCCTCCCCGGGAAACAGGAATCTGATTGGCTGCGGTGAGGGGCTTTTATGTCCCCGCTCTCCCCGGGGGACCGCAGCGGGCTGAGCGGCTCTGCTGGTGTCAGGGCCGGGCGAACGCTGGCAGTTCCGCGGCGGGGATGCTGAGGCGCGCTGGGTCCGCGAGCAGCCCTGGCCACTGCGGACTTCCGAGGCGCTAAGGGCCGTGAAAACCCCGGCGCCGCGGCCAATCAGAGGCTCCTACGGCCATTCACCGTTCCAGAAGCGGGACTGAGTGAGAGTCCAGCGCAGCAGCGGCGGTTCCCGATTTCTGGGCTTTCGGAGCGTTCTGGAATCACGAGAGGCACCCCAGGGTTCTAGAACCTCCCCAGCAGCCCCCGGTCCCGGCTTCCTGCGTGCATCGGTCCAACGCCCCCTCCGGGTGCCCGGGTCGTCTCCGAGCCGCGGCTCCGTCCTGGCGCACACTATGATCGTTGCGGACTCCGAGTGCCGCGCTGAGCTCAAGGGCTACCTGCCGTTCGCCCGGGGCAGCGGCGGCGGCGGCGCCGGGGCCGAAGAGGTAAGCAGCGGCCGAGGGACGCCACTGTTCGCTGGAACCCCGAGCGGCGTCGGAGCCTCGGGCTGTCCCGAGCGGAGTCTGTGCGCCCCCCGGGCTTGGGGAGGGGGAGTGGAGTGTGTAACCTGGGAGTGGGGTTGCATCAACTGGCAGCCTCGGCTCTGTCTGTCCCCACCCCCTCCCCCCGGGGCTACGAAGCCGTCTAAGGTTCCCTCGGACCCCTGGCCAATGAGAAGGGGGCCTTCTCGAGGTTCTCGGGTTAGGGCTCTCGTCGAGAGCGTCTTCAAGTCCAGGCAAATCCCAGCCCGCGCGGCCCGACCACTCCTCCTCCCCGCCTCTTTCCGCAGATTCCCTTCCTCCTGGTGGGGGCGAGCAGGCTGGGGGACTCTTTCTAGGGTATGTCCCCGCTCCAGTCCCCGAGCGCCGGTAATTGGGCATCTGGGACTAGCCAGCGAAGGCCGAGCCGGTCTCCTGCTATTCCCGGCTCCCTCCGCCGTGCCCCCTCTGACACCCCGGAGTTGGGGGGGTGGTGGGCGGCGCGCGCGAGCTGGGGGGAGAGGGGCTTGGGGTGGGGGGAGCTAAGCGCGGGTTAGGCAGCGTCCTATTAAGCGGTCTGAGGTCCTAGAAGTTTGTTTCGCAGGGTCCCCCTTATCCCCCAGGCAGAGCTGGGAGGGTCGTTGCTGTGAGGCTAGGAATAAGGCACGGCCCAATCTGTTTAACAATCTCCCTCCTCCCACACCTCTGCGATGTAGGGCATTTTATCATTTATTAAGCACCTACGATATGCCAGGCTACGAGTCTTGCCTGCCTTTTCTCTGAGTCTTCAGGACTAAGCTAACAAAATAGGACTTGTACTTACAGCCCCACTTTAAAGAATGAGAAAATCCCAGGAGGGACTTAGGGAGAGGCTTCTCTGTAATCAAACCCTGGTAGCCCATTCTTTGGCCTGGGTGGCTCCAGGATTTTGGAGTGTGCTTGGGCACTTCGGGGAGTTTTGCCTGTTTCTCTTGTTTCCTGGCAGTGTGGAGCGGGGTATTGCTGGAATTTGGAGTCAGATAGTGCTAGAGGCTTGAGCTGTGTGACCAGGAAAATATCTCACCTTCTCTGAGCTACCTGTTTTCGTGGTCCTAGCTTCATCAGTGGATGGTTTGTGTTCTAGATTTTCTGTTAGCTAAACTCCTTTCCCACTCTGGTTTAGGAGCTCCATGTGAAGGAATGACCCCTGCTCCTGATAACCTCTCAGCCATGCTGGGTGACTTTGACCAATTTGCTTTACCCTCTAAGTCTGTTTCCTTCTTTGTGAAAAATGGAAATAATATTGAGAGTGCCTGGGCACTAGAGTGGGAGAGAGCTGGGTTCATGTCCAAGCCCTCTCCCAGTCACCTGCTTTGTGAGTTTGGCCAAGTGATAGATCACCTCTCTGATCCACAGCTTCCTCCCTTGGTCAATTTGTTGGTATCTCTGAGGGATTCTTCAGAGAATTAACTAAGACAAGCAAAGGCACAGTACAGGGCCTGGAACATTGTAACTGCATCAAACATGCTAGCTATGGTTAGAATGCGGTCATACCCAACTGAGAGCGTAGGACACGCTTCTCTTTCCCCAGATAGGCTCACAGGGACGTGCCCTGAGCCTACGCCTCCTGCCTGAGGTGAGAGTTGGTACATCCCTCTCCGGGAAGTGGTCTGGGGAGCAGAAAGTTTCTCAGGTGGTTAGGACAGACTCCTGAGGGAGTGGTCTTTAAATGGAAGCCATGTGTCAGCAGTGGAGAAACCTGGTGGTGTATAAGGTGTTTCTATGTATTCTGTCTTGTGAAAAGAGGACCTTGAGAAGGGGGTATCTGCTTAAGTGGGAATCCCTAGAAGACAGAAGGGTGCTGGCTGATCTTACAGAGCCTGGTGCTTGAAGCCCCAGCAAAGACCCACACATCTCCCCATGTTTCCACCAGTTGCCGTGTGAGAAGATCAAGGCCTTCAGGTATACATGTCTCCAGAAAGTTCCAAGGGCTTCACTCTGTTGATGTTCTCAGAGCCTTTTGGGCCCTAGAATCGCTTCCTCAGATATCACTTCCTCAAGAAAGCCTTTCTTCCTCCACCATATAAGTCCTCTTCTCCCAGTTGCCCTTCTCCATTGTAGGATATTTTATCCCAATTATAGTGAAAATGTTGAGTAATTAGGTGTTTCTTGTCTGTCTCCTCTACTGAACTAGGAGCGCCCAGGGGGAGGAACCCCACCCTGCAGGCCTCATTCCTGTCCCAGCACTGTACTTAACACTTAGTAAGTGTCCATAACTATTCACCCCTTGTTGACTTAGCTGACCCTTGTGAACTGTGCAGGCTTTGAAAGTCCTGTCTGAGCTTGTGCCCCTGTGGGACTGAACCTTTCAAAGCCCCTGGGACCTCTAAAAAGGGGATAACAAGAACTATTTTTGGAGGTGCTTGTGAGGAATCAGCAAGACCAGATGTATAAGGCACTTAGCATAGTGCCCAGCTCCTGGTGGGCATACAAGAGAATGGCAATCCCTCCTCCAACCTTCCACTCAAGGCTGGTGGTCAGGGACTGTCTTCTTCTCAGGTGTAAACCAAGGAAGTGTCCAAGTTCAGCTGAAAAGAGCTTCTGACCATGTTGGGGAGAAGAAGGGGTGTCTCTGCCCCTCAACAGCCAGCAGAGTAACTTAGCAGGTGTCAGTTGCTGATTTGCAGGGTCTCAGGCTCTAGAAAAGATGCCAAGAATAGAGGCTGGGACCACTCCAAGAGGTCCATGTGGGCAGTGGACAGAAAACTTGGAAGGCAGATTGAGCTGGGTTCAAATCTCCAGGCTTGGGGCCATTGCAAGAGCCATCCTGGTGGAGTGGAAAGGACCTTGGAAGCCAGGTAGATTTGGGTTCAAACATCAGATTGGCCATTTGTGGTGCTTCACCTTTAGGACCTTAATCTTTTTTGTGTGTGCAAAATAGAGAGACCCATCACCCCAAAACTGATGTGAAAATTAAATGGAACCTATATGCAAGTGCCTGAGTTAATATAAAATTGTTTAGTGAGCACTTAAATTTGGAGCCAGGCAATGAGCTTGAGGCAATTTTCCTCTTTACAACTTGCCCAAAGGCCTCCCCCCTGAGTGGCCTTCTCTGAATGTTGTCTGACTCTTCCTCTTCCTGTGCTCCTGCTGTCCCATGTGACCCCCTCAGTCAAATCTATAGGAACTGCCACCAGTGGTCCTCCCTCTGTACCACACTGGCTGTGTTACCTTGGACAGGTCACCTGCTCCCTCTGTGCTTCATTTTCTTCAGGTATAAAGTGGAGGTGGGGAATCTCACCTTTATCAGATGTGCTAAATCTGCACAGTCCAATATGGTAGCCCCAGCCACACGTGGCTATTTACATTTGATTAATTAAAATGAAATAAAATTAAAAATTCAGTTTTTTAGTCACACCAGCCACATTTCAAATCCTCAGTACCCACAAGTGGCTAGGGGATACCGTATTTATTGGACAGTGCAGATATAGGACATTCCATCACTCCAGAAAGTTCTCTTGGACTGCCCTGTGCTAGCTAATGGGGTAACAACAGGTAGCTAGATCTGTTTGTGTGCCCTGAAAGTGAGAAACAATACAGTGTGATTGGGGACAGTGGATCATGGGGTTTGAGGGCAGAGAGAAGGGGCTTCTCACTCCTAGGGAATCCCAGATGCAAAATCTTTGAGGCTTTTGAGACCTTAAGAAATTTAGAGAATGGGGAGTCATTTCGGCAGTTGTAGAAACCTGGTTTGAGTCCAAGCTCAGCCACCTCCTTCCCAGCTGAGTGTCTGCACGTGACAACTTGATCTCTCTGAGCCTTATTCCTTGTCTGTAAATTGGAGCAGTAGTTCCTACTGTAAAGCATAGGCAGTGCATGTGAAGTAAATGCTTAGCCAATGGTGACCAGTGTTGTTCTTTACCATTATTATTATTATTATTATTATTATTATTATTATTATTATTATTGACTTCCTACCCAAGGGAGTGGGGGAAGGCTGACTTGGAGGTATCATCTCTTGGCAATCAGAGAGCCCTGTCTGCCTCCCCCCTGGATGTCAAGATTGGTCAAGTGTGCAAGGTTTTGGAGCCGTAGATTGGAATCTCTCTGAACTTGCCCTCAGGGCTTTGTTCCCTCTGCCTGGAATGCTGGTCCCCCAGATCTTTACAGGCCCTGTTGCCTTCTCATCACTTAGATATCAGCTCAAAGGTTACCTCCTTGGGCTTTCCCCGTTTCTCTGGCTAAAATATTGCACATCTGCACACCCCATCATACACTCTTTTCATTGCTCTATTTCATTTCCTTTATAGAATCTGTGATTTGAAATCCTATTCGTTTATTTGTTTGTCTTTCCCCATTAGATTGTAAGTTCTATGAGGGCTGAGACTTTGTCTTTGCACTACTGTATTCCAACTGCCTACCATATATAGTCATCAAAAATATTTGTCATAGGAACAGTTTAATTCTGGTTCCTCCTGGAAAGCACTGAGCAGAGTGGCTTATACTTGAGAAAGCGATCAATAAATGCTACGAAACAATCGTCCTCCACCCCGGCTGTACATTATGCTGAGGCCCCATCCCCACCCGGGCATTGGTATTTTTTTTAAAGCTTCTCCAAGGGATTCTAATGCACATCCTGGGTTTAGAAACCCTTGTTTGAAATAACAATGAGGTTCTTGATGGCTGACTTGTATTAAGTGCTTACTGTGAGGTAGGTCCTGAGCTAAGCACTATACAAACACTATCTCATTAAATCCTCTATCTCATTAAATGACTGCCAACTACCCAGTGAGAATAGGTACTATAACCCCCTTATTTGGTGAGGAAACTGAGGCTCCCATAGCTAGCAGATAGCAGCTGGGGGCATGGTATTTTGTCCCAGGCGGTTGTGTCTAGAGCCCCTATATCTTTTGTTTTTGTTTTTTATTTTTCAGAGCCCCTATCTCTTAACTGCAGTCATCTTCATCATCAGTAGGGCTGGAAAATGTTGATGGATCCAGACCTAGCACTTACTGACCCACAGGTGTCGCCTCCTTCCCTTAGCACCTCCTGGGGCAGATTTTGGAGCAAGAAGGGATCCCAAGGTTGCGCTCTGCACTCCCTAGCACCTGTGGTGGGCCCTCCCTGCCTCACACCCCACCCTACCCTCTCCCCTGCGGTTTCTATCTGTCCTCAGCTCCCCTGAGGGGAGTTTGCGCAGTCAGCAGTCCTTATCTCTCAGACGGTGCCGCTGGGCTTTCCCCCCTGGCGAGGGAGGAGGGCGGCGCAAAGGAGCTGGGGATTGTGGTGGTTACCACCCTGGACTTGGACCAGCCTACCTGGTAGGTACTAGAAGTGCAGGGGCTGAAAGGGGCCTGGGCAGTTAGCCTAACCTTCTCTGTCCAGCAGGAGTCCAGCTTACTTTCCAGGGGCACAAACAAGTTAGTGGCAGAATTGGTACTTGCTGCCGGGCTTCCCAGGTCTGGTGTTCTTTCCTTTGTGCTCTTCCAGAGCCCCAGAGCTCTGCCTGCCTCAGGGGCTTTTGGCGGCTTGAGAAGGAAGGTTCAATTATAGAGTTTAGTCCTTGAACATCTGGGGATTGGTATGGTACTAAGTCTGGACTTTAATGGGGAGGGTGTTGGAGGAGACGCTGTCTCTGTCCAGCAAGAGGTATGACTGGTTTGGGTTAGCTCCGGTTCCAAGGCCAGTGCTGAGAGTCCCCCGATCTCAAATCAACAAAACAAAGTGAATAAAAGCATCCTCCCTGAATCCCGTCTCTAGAACTAGGAGAAGCAGATTTAGTGAGTACATGACTCTGGTGGGTTCTAAAGAGGCTCAACTACATACAAACAGGAACATTTCCTCCCACATGTCAGAATAGCTGCTACCTCAAACAGCTGCTTGGAATTCCTCCCTGCTTTCTCGGTTTTTCATTCACAGATGAGTATGAATGATCTGGCCCTGCTCTTAACAAAAGGTGGCCAGGTGATAAGGAGTCTTAAAACAGACAATTAGAAGATAATGTTTTCAGAAGCAAAAGCAGTGGGATTGTGGGGAATCACAGACAAGGGATCTTATTGTCCTCCTGCCTGAAGAACAATTAAGAATTAGCTTTGCAAAAGGAGGGACAAGTGGGGCTGAGAGATTTCAATTGGAATAGCTAGAAATACCTTAAACTATCAAACTCCAACCCAGTAGCCTTGACTCTTGAAAGTGATTGTATAACAGTGTAGTTACAAGGGGTGACAGTGTGATTGTGAAAACCTTGTGGATCGCACTCCCTTTGTCCAGTATATGGATGGATGAGTAGAAAAATGGGGACAAAAACTAAATGAAAAATAGGATGGGATGGGGGATATGATATGGGTGTTCTTTTTTACTTTTATTTTTTATCCTTATTCTTTCTGGTGTAAGGAAAATGTTCAAAAATAGATTGGGATGATGAATGTACGACTGTATGATGGTACTGTGAACAGTTGATTGTACACCATGGGTGATTGTATGGTATGTGAATATATCTCAATAAAACTGAATTTAATTTTTAAAAAAAAGAAAAAAAAAGAGGGACCAGTGGGAGGGCAGTGGCCCTGGGCCACTAATTTTTCTGGAGGGCTCTGGGAGATCAAGGCACAATTTTGGGTTTTAAGCCAGTTGATTAGATCAACAGGACTTTAAGGTACTTGGTTACTCGTTCCTGGATACATCTGACAAGGAGACATTTTTCCTGGCAGGGGTGGTCAAACCATGCCTTGTATGGGTTTTTCAGGGATGCCTAGAAGGTGGTCCCCTGGAGGTAAGCAACAGGTGGCTGTATACTTCCCTTCCCCAAGTCCTCCTGGCAGTGCTGGGGTTCCTGGGTCCCTGCCCAGTCCTGATGAACTTAGCTTGTAGGGTCAGCCCTCTTTCTTGCGTACGCTTTCAATGCCTCCCAAACTGGCTGTCTTTCTCCCAACTGGCTCCTCTGTACTGGGTGCACCAGAAAAGGGGTTTTAAAAGCTCATTGTGGCTCCTCAGGTGAGGAGGAGGCTGGAGAGAGAACTATCCCTGTAGTCCATACTTCTGCTGCTAACTAATCGTGGTGTGTCTGTCTCCTTCCAGGGACAGAGGGAGAGCCGGGTTCGGCGAGGCCCTCGAGGGCCCAGCGCCTTTATCCCTGTGGAGGAGGTAAACTTGGATCGGGTTAGGAATCTTTGGTTGGTTTGGGGTGGGGTGGGGATGTCTTTTTCTGTCCCTTAAAATAGCAGTTTTGAAAGTACACCCTCAGGTTCCTGACTCATTTAATCTGCAAAACAGCTCTGTGAAGCAGGCACTGTCAACCCCATTTTACTGGGAAGTAAACAGGCTCAAGGAGATAAAATGATAGTAACGCAGCTAGATAATGGCCAAACTTTTGATTCCTAGATAAGTACCCATTTTCCTTAAGATAGAACTATATATATTTATTTTCTCATTCTTGACTGTGCATATGTTAAATTATTTTCCAGTTCATTGTGAACAAAATTCCAATGTTTTAGGAAGCTCTAATCTCCTGTACTCCTATCTCCTGCAGAGGTAATCATTATTAACCATTTGCCACCCTTCTCCAGACTTTTTTTTTCATACAGATAATTATTTTCAATACAAAACCAAGGTCATTGCTTATTTGGTGTTTTTTTTCCACTTAGTACAACTAAGGCATCTTTCGTTTACTGAGTCAATTCATTTGTTCATTTGGATCTATTGAATGACTAATCTGTGCCAGGCACTGTTCTAAGTGCTGGGGATACAGCAGTGAACAGACAGATAAAAATCTCTGCCATCATGGAGTTTACAGTCTAGAGTGTGTGTATGTTTGTGTTTGGGGGGAGGGGTACCTTTAAAACACAAGTACAGAAAAACTAAAAAAACAAAACAAAACAAAACAATAGTTTCCTCACTTTTCTTTGACTTTCAGTGAATAGGGAGGAGTATTTTGTTTCCTTGCTCTCTGTTCTAATGTGTAGACCAGGTGGTTGATGAGCAGTTAACAAATGTTTAAATGCTTCAACCTCACCCCACCCTGTAAATGTAAGGTGAACAGCCACCCCCTGATTTCTGTAGCCAAGAATTTTAAACTCAACTGGTGTATTCTTCTGTTTTATTTTTTCATTTATAAATAACCACTCCTCTCTTATAATAAAGGAAAGAAATAGGCTTTGGGTTAATCTGGATTTGAATCTTGGTTCTGTCATTTACCAGATCTGTGATCTTGAGCAAAGAACTAAACCTCTCTGGGCCTCAGTTTCATTTGTCCACTGGGGACACTGCACTTTGCAGGACTGTTGGGAAGATTTCAATGAAATAATATCAGGAAAGGTCTAAACTCAGTACCTGGCACTCAGAAAATGGGAGAATTTGCCCTTGCACCCCATGGTTGTCTGGATTTGTACTGTTAGAATGGGAGCTCCATGAGGGCAGGAGAAACTCTACTTTAATCTCTGTGCCTGAGTTTTCCTATCTAAAGATGGAGAAGGAGAAAACAGTCCTCTGATTTCATTACCTATTATTATATAAGGTGCCTAACAAATATTTGTTTAATGACTTAATGAAATATCTTTTCCTCCCCTTGTTCCCATCTTTTGGACATGGAGGTTACTTTCAGTTTCTTGTTATAAACTCACCACAGTGAATGTGTTGGCATCTTGGTGGGGAGTGCAGGAGGGTGACCCATGCTCTCCTTACCTTTTCTTGGCAGGTCCTTCGGGAGGGGCCTGAGAGCCTGGAGCAGCACCTGGGGCTGGAGGCGCTGATGTCCTCAGGGCGGGTGGACAACCTGGCGGTGGTGATGGGCCTGCACCCCGACTACCTGAGCAGCTTCTGGCGCCTGCACTACTTGCTGCTGCACACGGATGGGCCCCTGGCTAGCTCCTGGCGCCATTATATTGCCATCATGGTGAGCCTGTCGGGGCCTGACTTTTGGGGGTCCGGTCCTGGGATCTCTCTGCTGGGGGCTTCTTGAGCTGATTCCGTAGATGAGAGGGAGAGGCAGCATAGAACAGAGGAAAGCCCTGGCTTCATCTGAGCATCCACAGGATTTTAGATTTTGAAGAGACACATCTTTAGCGACTGCTTTACAGATTGGGAAACTAAGATGCAGGGGCTCAGGTAACCCATCCAAGGTCACACAGCAAGCCGTGGCAGAGCTGGGGTTAGAACTTCGATTTCCAGCCACCCTGTGGGTCTTTCTCTGTGAAACTGCTATGAGCAGGGTACAGGGAAAGGAGGGAGACTCAGGCTCCATCCACCACCTCCACAGGCTGCCGCCCGCCACCAGTGCTCCTACCTGGTGGGCTACCACATGGCCGAGTTTCTGCAGACTGGCGGTGACCCTGAGTGGCTGCTGGGCCTCCACCGTGCCCCTGAGAAGATACGCAAATTGAGTGAGATCAACAAGCTGCTGGCACATCGGCCATGGCTCATCACCAAAGAGCATATCCAGGTACAGGGGGCAGAGAGGTGGGTCCCCAAGGGAGCCCTGGGTCTGGGCTGGGGCACAGCGGGCAGCCCAGGGGCAGGCACTGAGCAGGCCTGGTCTTCCTTCTCCTCCAGGCCCTGCTGAAGACGGGTGAGCACAGCTGGTCCCTGGCCGAGCTCATCCAGGCCCTGGTCTTGCTCACCCACTGCCACTCACTGGCCTCCTTCGTGTTTGGCTGTGGCATCCTCCCTGAGGGGGACCCAGAGGGCAGCCCTGCTCCCCAGGCGCCTTCACCACCCAGTGAGCAAAGCAGCCCCCCCAGCAGGGACCCGTTGAACAACTCTGGGGTAAGTCACTCCACACCTGGGTCTTGGTGGAGGAGGAAACTGGAATGGGCTCTGGTCCTTGGGTAGCATCCACTGCTTCCATTTCCCAGACTGAGAGGCCTTGGAAGAGTTACTTGACAGTGACGCTGAGTTTCTCATCAATGGGACCCAGTGGGTTGTGAGGATTAAATGAAATAATCATTTGACTGGCCTCTCATCATTGCCACATAGGCTCAAACGTTTTAGCATTTTAAAAACTGTAAAGTTTGCCTCTTACTCCATACAGTGGCCTTATTTGTTTTAATATAAAAATATAGGTACCTAAAAATTCCTCATCTGTAAGGGAAGTTATGCTCAGGAAAGGAACATGTTTATTCTTCAACTTCTTAAACTCAACTTTGGAAAGCACAGATCATGTGAGCTGCTCGCACTGTGCCTGTCACAGAGGTGCACTAGGCCTTTATGAGTTTATGATCATTCAGGAAGGCCCAGCATGTGGCAAAGGATGTGTGGTTTCCCAGGGCTGGGGAGGAGGGGATCGTCACCACTGGGTTCTCTCCACCAGGGCTTTGAAGCTGCACGCGATGTGGACGCTCTGGTGGAACGCATGAGGCAGCTGCAGGAGAGCTTGCTGCAGGACGAAGGGGCATCCCAGGAGGAGATGGAGAGCCGCTTTGAGCTGGAGAAGTCGGAGAGCCTGCTGGTGACCCCTGCAGGTACAGGGTCACAGGCATCCATTTCCAGGGACTGCTCCTTGCCTAACTTTAGTGCAGAGTAGGCACCTCCATACCCCATATCTCTTCTGTTCTGGAGGCAACCAAATCTTGGCCACCCTTCCAGTAGGTTTCAAGCATGGACCTCAGTTTGTTCCCCTTTCTGGCTGTATGATGAGCACTGATAAGTCACTTCCTGTCTCGGGGCCTCAGTCTCCTCACATGTGAAGGATTGCCTCTGTTTTTAATGCTGTGATTATTACTAGGGGCCTTGTCTCCTGGGTCCATGGGCCTGATTCACCTTCCCCAGGCCCGGCTCCAGCTGGCGTCCTAGTCTCACTCACTGTAGCAAGAGGCTTGCCCTCTGCTCTGTGCCTCTCCCTGCCTACTACTGAGGATTGGAGGTCTGTGCACTGTAGGCCTTGGCCTCATTGTGGCCTCTTTCTGACGTGGTCCTCAGCTGACATCCTGGAGCCGTCTCCATGCCCAGACATGCTTTGCTTTGTGGAAGACCCCACTTTCGGATATGAGGACTTCACCCGACGAGGGGCTCAGGCACCCCCCACCTTCCGAGCCCAGGTAGACTTTTCCCCCCATGTCCTGGTTGTTGCTCCAGGGGTGAAAGGTTTGTGGGTTGTAGAGTTGGCACCTTCCCTTACTACCTGGATATCCCTCAAGATTCCCGGGAGGGGAGGGCAGTGGAAGGGCCTCTGGATCCTGAAGCCTCTTATCTGCACCCTAAGCTTCGAGGGTCCCGATCATAGGGAGGAGGTCACCACCAAAGTGTATCTTCCACAGCTTCTTGGGCCCAGAGCAAGAAGAGTGTTATCTCTGCGGGGTGGGGAAGGAACACTGTGGAAAGCCAAGGCATGCTCCCGAGGACCCGAGGATGTCTCCAACTGGCCTTGGGCTCCAAAGACTCTGTCCGCTGACTCCTTTTCGCATTCCACAGGACTATACCTGGGAAGACCATGGCTACTCACTGATCCAACGGCTCTACCCCGAGGGTGGGCAGCTGCTGGACGAGAAGTTCCAGGCAGCCTATAGCCTTACTTACAACACCATCGCCATGCACAGTGGTGTGGACACCTCCGTGCTCCGCAGGGCCATCTGGAACTACATCCACTGTGTCTTTGGTATCAGGTGGGCATGTGTCCCCTCACCCAGGCCATTTGTGTATACTGCATGTCCTCAGTTTGAGCTCACAGTTCTGTTTCTTTTATTTTTTTTTCTTCCTGCCCGTACTCTTTTTTTTTAATAATTCAATTATTTTTTTAATAATTCAAAGATATATTCACATACCATGTAGTCATACAAAGTGTACAATCAATTGTTCACAATGCTACCATATAGTTGTGCCTGTACTCTTTTTGAAAACAAATTTACTTCTTTGTTGAATATAATAGATGATAGATGTGCTCATTTTTTGAATCTCAAAAAATGAAACTCTTATAATCCCACCCCCTAGAGATTACTATAGTTATATTTAATGTTTATATTTCCATTCCAAACAGTAGCCCTTCCCTTATAGTAAATAATGATAACATAAATGCCTGTCAATAGGGACTTTAAATAATGATATGTCCATTAAGTGAAATATTGTGCAGCTGTTAAAAATGACAGTAGAGGTCTATTTATATTGACATGGGAAAAGGTTAAAATGTATTCAGAGAAGAGAAAGCTAGTTACCATGTAGAATCTTCTTTTTGTTCCTAAAAGTGTGCGCATGTGTGGAAAATGAGTGGAAGGCTATACATGAAAATGTTACTTAATAGTGGTTATGTCTGTATAGTATTATGTGAGGAATTACATTTTTATCTTGTTGCTTAAGTATTTTCAATTTTTTTGAGTACTTTTTTAATTGATGAGATCATACTTGACCTATTCTGCTACTTGCTTTTTTCCACAAGTGATCGGTTGTGACTCACCTTCCTTGTCAGTTTATATAGATCTTTTATGCTTTTAAGTAGCCACATGGTAATCTGTTATGGATATATCATGATTCATTTTTCAGACATTCCCCTTTTGGTGGCTTTTTAGGTTGTTTGCGGTTTTCACTATTACAAACACCATGTGCATAAATCTTTTGTAGATAGATTCCTAGATGTGAAATTGCTTGTCAAGAGTATACGCAGTATAATTATTTTTCAGTTTGGAAAAAATTCTTAATTTCATACTCTGATACAATTATGAGAAATTTTAAGACTTGAGGAAAACAATTTTCTGCATATTCTACTACTCCATATCCACATCCTGGTATGTTTTTCTCCATTACCTTTATTCTTTGTTATGCAGTCACTTTTGTATTGAAATTATAGTGGTTATTTCATTAAAAACATATATAAACAAATAGCCTGATTTTAGAAAATTTAGAAAACACACATAACAAAAAGCAAAAAAAAAAAAAAGATTCCACTTCCTCTTCTTCTTGTCAGGTATTTTCTTCCTGTCTTTTTTTATGTGAAAATAATGAAAACATATCTAATTTTATTTTACTCATTTACTAAAATATGAGCATATTTCTGTGAACATGTGGTTTTGTTGTAGGGTTTTTTGTTTTTTTGTTTTGTTTTGTTTTTTGCTTTTCTCATTTAACTGTTTCTGCCAAACAGCTAAAAATTACCCTCTAATTTTTAAAGAGGTATGTGTTCCTATCAGAAAAACATGTATTTCCTTGTATTGCTGACTTTTAAAATTCTTTTTCACTGAGTAAGTCGAACTGTGCCTACTTGCTGGTCATGGGTGGGTTTCCCATGTAAGGCAGGCTGCGGATGGGCATCTCAGAGTGTGGTCCAAGCTGGTTCCTGCCCAGCCCACGGGTCTAGCCTTCTCCACTCTCCAACATGGCTTTTCCTGTCACACTTTTATCTTCCAAACCTGCCCTCCATTTGTCAACCAGCCATCCCCATCTGGACCGCAGAATGTTCCACGTGGCTTCTAGATTTGTCCAAGTTGCTCTTTGACTTTGAACAAGTTAATTCCATTCTCTAGGCCTTCATTTACCCATCTGTAAAATGATTTTTACAGCTCCTTTTTACCCTTCTCTTCCTCCTCCAGGGTGAATATTTGCACTTACCTCCTGCCCCACCTCTCATGGCTTTTGCCCTGGAGCCAGGCAGAGCTGGCTTTGGGTCCCATTTCTAGCTGTGTGACCTAGGGCAAGTGACTTCACTTCTCTGAATCTCAGTTTCCTTATCTATGAAAATTGGGTTGATGAAGCCTGTTTGTTGTATGCAGTAGTTTTCAGGATTCCATGAGTTCATATCCACAAAATACCTGCCACATACTTGGTGCTCATTCTCTGTGCATTCTTGGAGTGGTGCCCTGCATATCTGGCAGCCTGTGATATATGGCAACAGCTGTTTTTCTAAGAGGAACCAGGCACCTCATTGCTTCCTACTCTATTCTTGTCACTCTGTGTTCCTCCCTGTATGGAGTGGGGGTGGGGGCAGGAGCTACCTCTGGGAGCAGAGGGTGAGTGACGGTGTTGGGTCCTCTCCATCAAGATACGATGACTACGACTATGGGGAAGTGAACCAGCTCCTGGAGCGGAACCTCAAGGTCTATATCAAGACGGTGGCCTGCTACCCAGAGAAGACCACTCGGAGGATGTACAACCTCTTCTGGAGGCACTTCCGCCACTCAGAGAAGGTACAGCCCCTCGGAGGGACAGGAAGTTGCTAAGACTGGAAGAACAGGATGGAATAGATAAGCCCAATCTGAGGGAGCAAGAGATCAGGAGTCACTGAGGGATACCTGACTGAGTCTGTCTTGCAAGATATGGGACACCTGGGCCTGTTTTCTAAGTCCTGCTTCACAGTGTGATCCATTTACTCACATGTAGAATGATAATATGGGTGCCTGCTTCACAGGGTCCTCAGTGGCAGCCTGGCTGAACTGTTTCAGATCGTAGCACTATCACTTGGTTGCCGTGTATCCTTAGACCAGCAGTCACTTTGCCTCTCTGAGCTTTTTTATCTTTCAATGAGAAAAAATACTGCCTGCATTTTAGAATTGCTGGGAAAATAAAATGAGAAAAGGTATAGAAACCCCAGATCCCTAGAAGGTGCTCAGTTAGTGGTAGCTCTTGTTTTTAGCTCCAGAGGATAGAGGGATGAGTCATGGGAGGGATGGATGTGCTTGAAAGTTTGCAGCAGTCATTGCACCAAACTCCTCAGAGTCTTAGGAAAGGACAGGGAATCTCTGAAGGGAAGGCTGGACAGTGGCAGTCTGGAAGAGATAGGGTGACAGGGAGTGAAGTCAGTTGCTAGAAGCCCTTGCCTGTTTTCAGGTCCACGTGAACTTGCTGCTCCTGGAGGCCCGGATGCAAGCCGCCCTGCTCTACGCCCTCCGGGCCATCACCCGTTACATGACCTGATCCCCATGCTACCTGGGTCTGGAGCCGCTGACCCTGGGGGTCCTGCAAGGACTTCTCTGGAGACAGACCCAGACCCATTTGCTGCCCCACGCCCATCCACTCTAGGGGTGGGCTTGTGTGTGATGTGCAGCCCCAGAGCCACACCCTCTTTTTTCACTGGAATGGACAGGATCATTGCACTGACTCTGGGATCCCAGCTCTGCCCCTGGGAGCTGGAAGGAACTAGGAGACCCCGATGGGCCAAGTCCCTCTTCCAGCCTGGACCCCCACAGTTGGAGGGCACAGGAAGGAAAAAGGGTCCAGCTGGGACTCATCAACACCATGAGTGCTATTGGCTCCCTGGACGGGGAAGTCCCTGGCTAGGCCCCCAGGGAGAGGGGCCACACCTCCAGGGACTGACACTCCAGGCAGCTTTGCCCTCCCTTCCCCCCATTTCCAGATTTCATTACCTCCCACTTGTCATTCACCCATCAATGTGAACGCCAGGTCACAGCTGGTCTGTGCCCAGCTCCCCAAAAGCCCCTTGTTCTCTGGTTGCCCTAAACCTAGTGCAGTTATTTGGCCGCCTTCTCCCTCTTATCCTTTTCTCTCAGGCCTGCTGGTGTGGGGGCCCCAGGAGAGAGGCCAAGCACATCAAAAAAAGTAGATTTTTTTTCTGGAGAGTTTGGGCCTCTGCTGGTCACTGCCTTCTGAAGAAGAGAGAGTATTAAATTATAAATTTTTGACTTTTTGGTCCTTTATGGTTGAGATTCAAAGCTCCTTAGGGCCTTTCCCCCTGGAACCACAGTCAGTGCTTGAGGGGAGGGAGAGAGAGAATTCTTTCCCCTAGAGCTGCAGGTGCCCCGCAGGGGCTGGCACCCTTCTCTCCTATCACCCCTGTTGTAGATGTTTGCAGAAAGTTGAGCCTTCCTAGGGGGCTCACGGTCCCGTGGCCAAGTGAGTGCCACTGGCCAGGTGACCACAGCTACATTGCGAAACTGCTTTGACTGTTTCCACAGTTGCAAACTGAGGGGTGGGACAAGATTTCTAAGATGTCAGACCCTTCACCCTGGAATTCCCAGGCCAACCGCCCAGCAGCGAACGGATTTCCTTGCAGGATCTCGAAGGCTTTTGGGGACCCTTCCCTCCACTCCTGCAGTCTGTCTTCTGGCTGCCTTCCAAGGACCGCTGCCCCTATCCCAGTTTCTGTCCCCTCTCCTTGATTTTAGGTAGGTTGCTTGGAGGCAGAAGCAGCCAAGGACTGATCCTACGCACTTTCTGTAGTAAACAAGCTGTGAATTCTGACATCACCTGCCCTTCTTCCCACGGCGTGTGCCTCCTCTCCGGCCAGGTGGGAGGAGTCTGAGGCAAGGCAAGGGCCACGACGCTGCTGCTTCTGACCTCCTCCCTGGGTGGGGCAGGAGAGGAGCCCGGTCAGCATGCCACATTTCATTCCTGTGCAGGCACAGGGAAGCAACTGGCACCCCCTTCAAGCCTCCAGCCCCTCCCCACAAAGAAGCCAGGCAGGAGGGAAGGGACCCCAGCATGGGGTTTGGGTTCTGTAGGGGACCTGGTGACTCTGTGAACGTCCTCCGGGTGGGTGGGGAAGGGTAGTCCGTGTTCAAGTGCAGAAATCTTTGGCTTTGCTACCTGTTCTGTAAGATGACAAATAAAGGTTCACTGAGGTTTTGTTTTGTACTCCTTGTTAATGGGCTGTTTTTCCATTTCCTGAGGGTCATAGTTCACCTCCTAGCACAACCAGGGAGCTGTGATTGCATCATGAACCTGACCTGCCAGTTCCTGCCCTGTCAGGCACTTGTGCCCTGTGACTATAGGGTTGGGAGTGGTTGGCACTGAAAGTCTACTTCTATCCCTTGGGTGTCCAGTCCTGCCACCCATGTGCAGCTGCCCTGGCATTATGGACTAATAATGACCATGTTCTGACTAAACCTGGCCCTGTGCCGGGTACTTCTCTGAATCTGCAACAGTCCTGTGAGAGAACTAAGACTCAGAAGTGAAGTGAAATTGCTGAGGCCACACAGCTAGTCAGTTGTGGAGCCAGGAGTCCAACCCAGTGGCCCTGGAATTTCACCTCACTTCTTTTCCCATTCCTGGGCTCCCCCTGTGGCAGAGGGAGGCCATTTGAGAATCTCTGGGGGAACCTCCTGGTGTCCTCTGTCCCACCTTATGCCTGCCTACTTCTCATCCTTTCCTTTCCAGCCCCAAGGAGACAGAACCAGGCATAAGTGCTCAAATGTGGCCCCCAAGTTGTGCTAGTGCCATTTGGCAGCTGTGTGACCTCAGTCGTTTCTTAAGTTCTCTGGGCACCAGGAACCTGTAAGCTTAGCAGGAAACCCACATCATGACTAAGAGCTAAGACCTGCTGGCTTCCCACTTCCTCTAAACACTGCATCATAAAACTAAAACTGGGTCTCTTACAGGAAGCCTCCCCTGATTGACTCCATGTCCCCTTTCCCCTTAAGGTAATTCTTCGTATTTTTGCAACATTTCCTGATACTTACTCTTCTTTTTAGAGTATTGTGAGAGGGTGTGAGAGAAAGTGAATCAGATTTGGAAGACAAAAATTGGATTCTGGTCCTGACTGCCACTTATTAGCCAAGTGGCCTGGTGGATTGATCGGTTTCACCAGGCCTCAAGTTTCCTCAGCCAAAACAAAAATGAGAATAAAATATCTACTGCACCTGCTTTACCGCAAGATTATGAATTTGTAAACTATAGTCTGTTGTAGGGGTTCAAGGAAGACTTGGAAGTTTGATATTTATTTTGTTTGTCCAGGAGCCAGGTTTCCATTTCTTTTTCGGGTTGCACGTAAGTATGACTCTGTGCCAGATGTTTTCAAAAGTAATCGCTCACTTAATTTTCACATTTTACAGATGTGGAAAGGGAACCTCAAATGAGAGTCCAGGGAATGTTAACTTAGCAGTCAGACAGACCCAGGTTCAAATTCCAGCCTCGACACTTAATGCCTTTCTGACCCTGAGCAAGTTACTTCCATTCTCCCTCCTCAATTTCCTTATCTGTGGAATGGAATCAATACTAAGGTCACAGGGGAGCTGTGAGGATTAAATAATGCATGAAAACCAGTGAGCACAGTTCAGGGACCTGGCACCTAACGCTAGTGAGTCCTGTTTTCAGGTATTTGCCCAACAGCATGCAGCTGAGCTAGGATTTGAATCTGTCAGTAGGATTCCAGCTCTTTGATTTGCATGCTTTTACCCCCAAACTCCCCGGGCCCTCCATCTGCATACTGTTTATCTTGTTCAAGTCAATTTTCTAATGGAATTGAAAACTCTTGGCTCAAGATTGTATGTAATAAATCTGTTTTAGCTTACTACAGCCTCAGGACCTGGGCACACTTAAAACACAAACAGGTTGGAGTTGGAGAGGGACGGGTGACTCAAATATTTTTATTTGTTTTTTTCCCCCATGGGACTTTTATTTATTTGGAAGTGAACTTTTAACTATCGATACAAATGCCAAGAAACTACACAAAACATCTACAGGAACTGTTTTTCATCTTTGTTTTGAATTATTTACAAACATTTCCTACATAATCCAACATACAACAGAGAAAATGCATACAATGGAAAAACTATATATATATATATATATATATATATATATATATATATATATATGTATGTATGTATATATCTTTTACAAAGTTTAATAAGATACTAGCAGGTTGACAGTTGAAGTCTAGGTGAGAAATAATCTAGAAACAATTTACAAAAACAAACAAATAAGAAACCCCAGCCTATTATAAGCGTGAATATATGTGATGGAATATCTGTATCTTCCCAAACAATGGACTTTCAAACCAAGTCACCAGAACTGAATTTGCCAAGATATTTTGCCTATGTCCAAGAAGAGATGCACTTATGTCCAACAGAGTAGCTGAAAACCAAACCTAGTGTTTAGTTTAGGGATGGGGTAGAAGAATTTAGCCATTTGAAAAATGACTGCTAAAAAAAAAAAACACCAAACAATAAGTTCACTAAATTTATTTTTAAAATGATAAAATATTTATTGTAAAAACTACATTCTGCACACTGCTCTGAATAGATGCCAATTATTTAAATTGCAATTGTAATCTGCACCTCAAAGGAGGAATATGAGGTGCTACACAAGCATTTATCCATTTCAAATCTAGCATCAGAGCCTTTCTTCCAAGGAAATAGGTTAGAGTTCTGCCGAAGCTAAAATACATCAAAGAGGAGCAGTTTCCTACTCACTGAAGTACCTCTTCAGAACCTGAGGGCTCCATGGAAGAGAGTTAGAAAACTGCTAATCTGTATTCCTGTGTCGCAGGTGCTGTGGTGTGCTACTGAGATTGTGGCACCTATTGCCTGCCCCACCCCTCAAATCCATCAGGACTGTTGGCTGCCTAAGGCTTTCAGCTGAGTCTGGGAATTGCCCTGGATTGCAGGTCATGGCTAGCTCAAGGTTATCCCCACCCAGGCAATCTGCTTCCATTGACAGATTGGTGCGGGCAGGAGTGTGCAAAGACTTGGTCCCCTTGCCTGCATTTGAAACAACTCTGAAGAATTTTCCCAGCTCCAGAGCTCCCTGCAGGATCAACTGACACCTCTGGGGTAGCTGCATTGCAGTTCAGCTTCTCCCTCTGGCCAGTCCTGCTTCTCACTGTCTTATGATATTGGTCCCCAATAACCCTCCAGTGTCCACATTTCCATCTCAGAGCTTGCTTGCTGGGGCATTTGATCTAAGACACCCTCTTATCACAGATGGTGAAACTAAAGACCAGAGAGGGGAAATGACTTGCTTGAGATCTCACAAGCCTGGACCTTTGGATTCTCTTCATAGTTTGCCACCACCCTGTCCCAGGGTCCTACAACTTCCTGTCTCAACTTTCTCTTCTGAGGCTGGAGGCAACAGCTGCAAAGCTTGAAAGCACCAGAATAGGGTCTTGCTCTCATCCCCACCCCCATGGCCAGAGACCTTGGGCAAATCACTTCCCCTCTCTGAGGAGATGGCAAAGCACCCCATCTTCTCTCAAGTCTGCCTGTGTGATGCTGCAGGTCCTGAGAGAAACTCCTAGCAGCTGAAGCCCTCTCCTCCTATGGCTGAGTCACCACTGACCTAGTTGGTTCCTGTCCCATTTCTGAATGTCCAAACTCACATTTCAAGAAGGTACCCCTTTTCTTTGTTCATGCCAACATTATACTTACTGTGTCCCAGACATGGCTAGATGCTGGCAGTACAGACAGACAGACACAGTGCTGACCCTCGTGGGCCATGCAGTCCAGTGGGAAAGATGAACATCACACAAACACTTGTGATAAGTCCTGGTGGGAAAAAAAGCACAGGTAGGAACCCTCGTACATTGCTGGTGGGAATATAAAATGGCGCCACGGCTGTGGAAAGCATTTTGGCATTTCCTCAAAAAGTTAAAAGATAAAATTACCAAAGGTCTTGGCAATTCCACTCCTAGGTATAAATATCAAACTATTGAAAACAGGTACTCAAATAAAGACTTGTACACGCACGTTTATAGCAGCACTATTCACATCAGCCAAAAGGTAGAAACAGCCATGTGTCCATCAGTGGATGAATTGGTAAACAAATTATGGTATATACATGCAAAGGAATATTATTCAGCCATCAAAAAGAATGGAGTATTAATATATGCAACAATGTGGATAAACCGCATAAACATTATGCTAAGTGGAATGTGCCAGACACAGAAGGTCACATATTGTATGATTCCATAAATATGAATTATCCAGAATAGGTAAATCCATAGAGACAGAATGTAGATTGGTATTTGTTTGCCAGGGGCAATGGGGAACTACTGCTCAATGGGTATGGGGTTTCCTTATGGGGTGATGAAAATGTTTTGGAACTAGATAGAGGGGATGGTTACACATCATTGTGAATGTGCTAAATGCCACTAAATTGTTCACTTTAAAATGGTTAATTTTCTGTTATGTTAATTTCACCTCAGTTAAAAAAAAAAAAAAAAAAAAAAAAAAAAAAATAGTTACGAGAGGGAACAAGAGTGGGAACAGGTCCCAGAAGACATCGTCAGGACCTGAAGGATTAGGAGGGGTTGACTAAGGAGGGGAGAAGAGAAAGGTGTGTGGAGCAGAGAAGGTTTCTGGTGGAGGAAACGGCATAGAAGATTCGGCGTGGGAAGGAGAAGGCTTCTTGGTTGGGACAGAGGGAGCAGGGAGAACAGGAGGAAGGAGAAGGGAGGGCTTCGGGAGGAAGCCAGGCCCTATCCAGCAGCGCCTTGCAGGGCATGTTAAGAATGTTGGATTTTATCCTATGGGCAACGGAAAATCTTCAAAGGAGATTTTGTTATGTATTACAAAATAGACACTATTTATTAGTAGAGGGAGTGGAGAAGGTAGCAAGACTTATTTTGGACCACTGGGCACCAGCTACCCCACTAAGTGCATAGCAGGCATGATCTCATTTAATCCTGACAACAGCCCTGTATCAGAGAGCCCATTATTATCCCCATTTTACAGATGAGCATAATTGAACTTGGGTTTGAGAGTCTCCTCATCCAAAAAGGTTTCTCTGGTTCCCTGTCCATATCCAGCGGATGCCTTTTCCTTCTTTAAGCCTATCAAGGCATTTTTTTTTTTCTAATATTATTATCACTTGTGTGACTTGGTCATTTCCCCATTAGATGGCAAGCTCCAGAAGGCAGGGATGTTTGTCTGGAGCGTTCACTGCTTTCTCTCCAGAGCCTAGAACAGGGCCTGGCACACAGTGGGTGTTGACTAAATATGAGAGGAATACATGTTTGTACCACCAGGATGTCTGGTCCAGTGCTGGGCCCAGGCAGCCATGCTCAAGAAATCACAGCCACCCAACGCTGTGTATCCAGCCTCTGCTTCGGGTGTTTCATGACCAGATCTCAGACTCAGCGCCAGTCTGATGTCAGGCAAAGAGCTTGGACTTTGGAACCAGACAGATGAGGCTCAAATCTGAGAGCAAGTCCATCTGGAATGAGGCAGAGTATAAACAAACTGAACCAAGTGCCTGTCTGGGCTTGGGTAACTTTCTTTTAATTTCCTCATCTACTAAATAGGAACACTACCATCCACCCACGTCAAAAAAAATACGTTGTTTCGGGATCAAATGAGAAAATGTTTACAAAAATGCCTGTTTAATTAATTTAGTTCCTCCCTTCATGAGAAGACAGGGATTGGGTCAATGTCATTTTTTTTAGATTCAGAGAGTGTTTCCTCAACTGCAAAACGGGAATTGTGAGGATGCAAGAGAATGCAGAATTTCCATGGCCTGGAATGCTTTTCTCCCGGCTCTAAACCTTGAGGTTTCACCTTAAATAACATCTCTTGGAGAGTTCTGATCTGATCCCTATTTCTCCACCTAACTCACCTCCTTCTATTTCTTTCCTCTTTAGCACTTTTCATAACCTTTATTGTTTCTTGCCCTTCTCCCTGTTCAGTTGTTGTTTCCCCAATGGCCACCATAGTGCTAGGGTGGGTGCTTAATGGATGTTTGTTAATTGCATCAGATATTTATTGATCACTTATTTGTGAGCCAAGGACTCTTCTAGGCAATCTTTTTTTTCTGGAACAATGTGTGTTTTATTTTTTTAAATTCAGTTTTATTGAGATATATTCATATACCATACAATCATCTGCAGTGTACAATCAGTTGTTCATAGTACCATCATACAGTTGTGCATTCATCACCAAAATCAATTTTTGAACATTTTCCTTACTTCAAAAAATAAAAATAAAAGTAAGAATAAAAATAAAACTGAAAAAGAATACCTAAAGCATTCTATCCCCCCTCCCCATCCCACCCTATTTTTTCATTTAATTTTTGTCACCATTTTTCTACTCATCTGTCCATACACTGGATAAAGGGAGTATGAGCCACAGGGTTTTCACAATCACACAGCCACACTGTGTAAGATACATAGATTATACCATCGTCTTCAAGAAGCAAGGCTACTAAAAACTAAAAAGGGATATCTATATAGCTCATAAGAATGGCCTCCAGAGTGACCTCTCAACCCATTTGAAATCTCTCGGCCACTGAAACTTTATTTTGTTTCATTTCTCTTCCCCCTTTTGGTCAAGATGGCTTTCTCAATCCCACAATGCCGGGTCCAGGCTCATCCCCGGGAGTCATGTCCCTCATTGCCAGGGAGATTTACACCCCTGGGAGTCATGTCCCATGGTCAAGGGAGGGCAGTGAATTTACCTGCCATCTCCTAGGCAATCTTAGCCATCAACTTGGGACATGGGCATGGCAGGGATAATTTTAATCATTTTCCAACTATGGAAACTAAGGTCTAGCAGCATTAATACTGCCCCAGGGGTTTGAAAACCAGCAAGAACTGACAGAAACTTCTTTCTCAAAGCTCTAGAAAACAGTTAAAGGAATGCAGTAACAGGGTGAGCACAGATTCAAGAAAAAGTTCACTTAAAATCTGCAGGATCTCATGGCTTCTGGCTAGCCCTCTCTCATGCCCTCATGGGTGTGGCGCAGAGCTGACCCACCCTTCAGTAAGGATTCCTCACCCTGGTTCCTGAAGGAACAGAGTAACCCTTCTGTACAAGCTGGGAGCACGTAAGTCGTGCCCAGTCTGTCTGGTGGTGGCCTGAGGGACTCTGTCCTAGAACGTACCCTGTGCGGAGAAGGCAGCTCACAGAGCTCTCCTACGTGGCAGCACACTGTGGGAGAGCATCAAGTCATGCTGCCTGGAGCAAGGGACTGCTGGCTGCTAGGACATACAGTGCAGTGTCCGGGACCTTGAGGAAATTGTTTCCTAGGGAAGGGGAACTGTGTAAACAGAGGAACTCCTAGGCCACTCTTGTGTATCCAAAATAAGAGATATGCTCAGAGTGGATCCAGGAGGCCCCTACACTTTGGCCTGGAGCTATTCTTTAAACTCATTGTATAGATAAGCTCTGGAGAGCACTTGCATAGAACAATCAGCAAAAAGTGTGAAAGGTGTTTCGTTTTGTTTTTTTCACTTCTTCCTCCTCCTCTTCTTTTTCTTCTCCTTCTCCTTCTCCCTCTTCTTCATTGTTATTATTGTTGGCTCTGGGCTATGAAGGCAAGCGCTGTCTTAACACTAGCTGGATACAAGCTTAAGGAACAGACACCTCAGAGTCTAAATTTCAGCAATAACATTAAAATATCAAAATGTCCAGGTTTCAATAAAAAGTCACAAAACATACAAAGAAACAGGAAGAAATTGTCCAGGCAAAGGAGAATATTAAAGCATTAGAAACCATCAGTGAAGAGGATTAGACCTGGGACATATAAGACAAACACTTTTTAAAAATAGCGCTAAGTATGCACAAGGAGCCAAAGTGAAAAATGGACAAAAAAACAAGGAAATCAGGAAAACAATAACGGAACACGAAGAATATCATTAGAGGGACAGAAATTATGAAAAAGTGCCACCAGAGCTGAAGACCACAGTAACATTGCCCAGGGATTTCCCAAACAAAATACAGCAGTTCTAGACTCTTTGTTCAGTGCTCTTTCCACCCTCTCCTCCACTGCTGTCCAGAGGAAGGAGCCCTGGAGGAACCAACAAGAAGCCAAGTACTAGTCCAGGCTTTGCCCTAACTTGCCCTTGTCAGTACAGAAATACATCCTGAAACCACAAGATACCACTACACACCCATGAGAATGGTTAAAAATAAAAAGGCTGACAGTACCAAGTGTTGACAGTGATTCAGATCAACTGGAATTCTCATATACTGTTAGTGGGATATATGTCGCTCCATGAGCCTCAGTTTCCCCATTTCTATAATGGGGAGAAGAATCCTTGTCCTGGCTGGTGGTTAAGGTGAGAATCAGATGAGATCATGGGTTGAATGCACTATACTCATGTATGGAGGATTATTTTTCATGTTAATATACAGAATGGATATTGAGTTCAAAAACTGGAGAAGTCTCTGTGGAGTGGTACAGGCCAAGGAAGTTTCCTACAAGGGGTGGCATCTCAACCAGGATTTGCAGGATAAGTAAGATTTGGGGAAAGAAAGTCCAGAGCCAAATTCACAGACCAGCCAAAGCAGTGTCTTAGGACTCTCCAGCTGCTCTGAATTTACTCTTCCTCTCTGAGATTGATATCCACTAATTTATATTTGCTCTCATTTAATTTTCTTTTCAAATCAACTTTCTCGAGGTATAGTTTGCATTCAATAAAATGCACACATTTTACAAGCACACAGTTGCATGAGTTTTGTCAAAAGTATACACCTATGTAACCATCACCAAAATCAAGTTTCCTTTGATCCTTTTGCAAAGAATCTTCCATCTTCTCCCTTCCAGGCCCCAGGCAACCACTGATTTGCTTTCTGTCACTGCAGATTCGATTTGCCTGTTCTATTATTCCATATGAATGGAATTATACAGTATATACTTTTTGTGTATGGCTTCTTCTGCTTATCACACTTTTGAATTTCATCCATGAGTTTCCTGTCTCAGTAGGTCATTTCTTTTTATTGCTAAGTGATATTTTGTTGTATGGATATACTGGAAGCTGTTTATCCATTCACCAGTTAGTGAACATTTGGCTGGATTCAAGTTTGGGGATGTTGTAAATTAAACTGCTATGAATATTCAATTACAAGTCTTTTTACAGACTGTGTTTGCTTTTCTCTTGGGTAAGTGCCTACGAGTAGAATCACTGGGTTGTATGGTAAATGTTTTTAACTTTACAAAAACTGCCCAACTGTTTTCTAAAGTGGTTGTACCATTTTATTCCCCACAAACAGCGTATGGAAGTACCAGTTGTTCCATATCCTCTCCAACACAGTATAGTAAATCTTTTCTCATTTTAGCCATTCCAGTGGGTTTATGATGGTATAAAATTTTTTTTGAGGGAGCTTTATTGAGGTCTTATTTGCATACAATTAAATTTACCTATTAAAATTTATGATATAGAACATCTCAAACTACTCCTAAAATTCACTTGTGCTCCTTTGCTATCAATCTCTCCCCCTTACCCCAGCTCCTAGCAACCACTGATCTGCTTTGTCTCTATAGTTTTGAGTTTTCTAGAATTTTGTGTAAATGGAAGCATTCCTTGTATAATCTTTTGTGGCTGGCTTCTTTCCATTAGCATGATGCTTTTGAGATTCATCCAGGTTGTTGCATGCATCAGAAGTTCATTCCTTTTTATTGCTGAGTAGAATACTATGATGTTTTTCAGTCTATTCACTAGTTCATGGACATTTGAGTTGTTTTCAGTGTAGGCCATGTTGAATAAAGCTGCTATTTGTGTGCATATATGTTTTCACTTCTCTTGGGTAAGTACATGGGATTGAAATTGCTGGAATATATGATAAGTGCATATTTAATTTTATAAGAAACTTGCAACTTGTTTTCTAAAGTGGCTGTACCATTTTGCAGTCCCACCAGCAATATATTAGTGTTCCAGTTGCTCTGCATTCTTGTTAACACTTGGTGTTATCAGACTTCAATTTTAGCCATTCTCATGGATGTGTATTGGTGTCTTGCAGTTTTAATTTATTTTTCTCTGAGGAATAATGATGAAGAGCATCTTTTCATGTACTTATTGGCCATTTGTATATCTTCTCTGGTAAAGTGTCTCTTTAGATCCTTTGCTATTTTTTTAATTTTTTTTTTTTTAATACTGAATACTAAGAGTTCTTTATATATTCTGGATTTTTTTTGGATTTGTCCTTTGTCAGATAAATGAATTCCAAAATATTTTTTCCACAACTATTGCTTGGAAGATTAAAATTCTTTAATTGAATTACTGAATATTTATTGAGTACTTGCTATATGCCAGACAGAAGGGACAAAAACAAGTTGTCTCTCCAGAGTTACTTTTTTTTGAATTCAGTTTTATTGAGATATATTCACATATCCTGCAATCATCCACCGTGTACAATCAGTTGTCCAAAGTACCATCATACAGTTGTACATTCATCACCAAAACAATTTTTGAACATTTTCATTACTCCAAAAACATTAATAAAAATAAGAATAAAAATACAAGTAAACAACACCCAAAATATCCTATCTCCCCCAATCCCTCTATTACTCATTTAATTTTTGTTACCATTTTTCTACTCATCTGTCCAAACACTGGATAGAGGGAGTGTGAGCCACAAGGTTTTCACAATCACATGGTCACACTGTGTAAGCTATATAGTTATACAATCATCTTCATGAAGCAAGGCTACTGGCTTGCAGTTCAACCATTTCAGGTATTTCCTTCTAGCTATTCCAATACACTAAAAAGGGATATGTATATAATGCATAAGAATAACCTCAAGAGTGACCTCTCAACTCTATTTTAAATCTCCCAGCCACTGAAACTTTATTTTGTTTCATTTCACTTACCCCTTTTGGTCAAGATGGCTTTCTCAATCCCACGATGCTGGGTCTAGGCTCATCCCCAGGAATCATATCCTATGTTTCCAGGGAGATTTAAACCCCTGGGAATCATGTTCCATATGGGGGGAGGAGAGTGAGTTTACCTGCTGAGTGGGCTTAGAGAGAGAGGGGCCTCATCTGAGCAACAAAAGAGGTTCTCATCTCCAGAGTTACTTTTAGCTCTTTCAGTAATATCCAAGTCCTTATCATAAAAAGTCCATTCTGCTGATTTAGTATCCATTCATTCTTTGATTATCTTCATGTGTAGTTTTCTCAAGTGTACTTTCAAATAATGTTGGAGACCATTAAGTATTCCAATGACTTTCTGAAAAGACTAGAGGAACCACCACTGCTTTTGCTAGTGGAGTAAAACTTTTCCTTTTCATAGCAGTAGAACAGTGTGATACTTGACTGCTAGATGTCCATTTTTAGAAAAAGTCAAAGGACTGAGATATGAAATATCACATATTATGCCAACCAGTGAACTTCTTAAAACACAGTTCTCTTGGCTTATATGAGCTGAATACAAAGAGTCAGTTACAAAGAGCTTATAACTATAGTAGACAAAAATGGAAGTGTAGTCGATGCATATGTCTTCAAAGTGTCACAGTTAACCTTCATGAAGTTTGCCAATATTCCACAGAAACCTTCTGTTGTTTCAAAGAACTCTGATCCATATGTATTTAAGGTCTTTCAGTCTCAATGTGTCTCTTACTTTTCTAAGATACTCAATTTTCTTTTCTATCATTTCAATGACTGTTGTTCTTCCAAGTTTTTCATCTCCTAGAGACGGACTGTGCTGACCATGCATATATGTTGCCATCTTGAAGTTTTTGGGCACTTCCCCAGCTTTCACTGGCACCACACCTACATCCCTCAATTCAGGACCAGCTTCATGGCCAAGCACCACCGTTTTAGCTGCTCACCAAAATTTAAATTTTGATGGAGTCCAATATATCAATTTTTTCTTTTATGGTTCAGATTTTTTGTGTTCCATCTAAGATATATTTTCCTACTCCAAGGTCTCAAGGATTTTTCTCCTATTATTTTTTCCATATTTTTATCTTTGACATTTGAGTCTATATCCCATTTCATGTTAATTTTTTGGTTATGGTGTGAAGTAAAGGTTCATTTTTTTTTCCATCAAATATTCAGCTATCCAAGCACCATCTGTTGAGACTATCCTTTCCCATTCAATTACCTTGTTTCCTTTGTAAAAAAATCAATTGACTGAATATATGCAAGTCTATTTCTGGTTTCTCCAATCTGTTGAATTGATCCATATGTCTATCCTAATACTGAGATTAAAATTTTTAATTTGTTATTCACTATTTTATTGTATATTTTTCCTGTAAGTAAATCCCATTCCTTTGTGGAGCAAGGCAGGAAAAAATTAAAAAAATAGGTTTTCTGTTTACAGAAGAAAAATCAGAAAATACAGAGAAGCAAAAATAAGAAAATAAAAATTGCCATTAGTTCTCCCCCTACAAAGCATACTACTGTTTTCTTTTTATAGAATTTATCTTTCAGATCTTCCCTCTATGCTTAGATATGCTAACAAAATGGCACATATTAAACATTCTGTTTCACAATCTGTTTTCCCCCACCACAGTAAATGAATATCTTTCTAAGTAATAAATACATTGTTACAATAATATTTTTAACATTTGCATGGTATAGTAGGGCAGAGTTTCTCATCCTAGGCACTATTGACATTTTGGGTTGGATATTCCTGTGTTGTGGGGGGGGCTATCCCATGCATGTATGTAGGATGTTTAGATACATCTCTGGTCCCTTCCTACTACATGCCAGCAGCACCAATGTGACAACCAAAAATGTCTCCAGACATTGCCAAATGACCCTTGGGAATGCAAAATTGCCCCTAGGTGAGAACTGCTGGTCTAGTGGTTAAACACAGATGCACTGGAGTCAGAGTTCAAATTCCACCCCTTCCACATGGTGTATGACCTTAGGTGAGTCACTTTACTTTTTTAAGTCTCAGTTTTCTCTGCTGTTAAAAGGGTTAATAATAGTACTTATCTCATTGGGTTCTTGTGTCCATTCAATTAAATCAGCAGTTGTCAACTAGGGACATTATTATACCCCCAGGACGTTTGGCAAAATCTGGAGACATTTTTGGTTGCCACAGATGGGAGGGTACTACTGGCATCTAGTGGGTAGAGGCCAGGGATGCTGCTACATGTTTTACAATGCACAGGACAGCACCCCACAACAAGTAATTGTCCAGTCCCAAATGTCAATAGTGCCAAAGTTGAGAAATTCTGAATTAAATAATGTACCTACAATATATCATCTAGCACATATTAAGTGTTTGGTAAAGGGAGAAGAGACTTTTGGGAAAAAATATTTTCAAGAGCAGGAATATGAGTTTGGTGGATCCAGATTCCCATGGCACTTTCCCCAAATATCTAGCAATAAGGCTGGTAAGAAGTGAGGAGGCTTCAAAAGAATGAGAAGGGTTTTATCACTGCAGAGTCCTCAGCAGCCAAAGGGTGAGCAATATGTTCAAGACTGAGGACCTGCAGCCTTGAACCTTGAACTCCCCTAGGTGGGGAGGATGGAAAGGCTCAGGTGCACCACTCCCCCTCCAGCTAGTGTCTCCCCTGGCTGGAGTTCCAGCTGTTGTCTGGGGCAGTGCAAACAGAGACCTTTGGGCTGTCCCAGGTCCAGGATTTACTGTCTGTAAGTTCCTCCCAGTTTACTGAAGTGCTGGGAAGACACATTCCAGGTCAGCAGGAATTAAATGGGGCCTCCAGGGGGTGCGTGTGTCACGTGGTCTGATGGCACAGCCAGGATCGACTGGAGAGGGACGAACCACAGCCCAGGGGAAAGTGCGGTCAAAGCAAGATTTGATTCAATTGAAGAGTCAAGCATTTAGCAATGTTAATCTCCTGCTGTGGACCAGGTACTGTCCCACTCCTATGTGGGAGGCCATTTGGAATAGTGGGTAGGATCATTTGAATCCCAGCTCTGCCAGCACTAGGTGTTGGCACTCTATAAGGCATGTCATTTTCCTGACACACATGATATAAATTCAGTAAATTATGTGCGTGTTTCAGTCCTCACAAAAAACTTATTTGGTAAGGGCTGTTAGCAATCCGTATTTGACGAAAGAATACATTGAGGCTCAAAGAGGTGAAGGGCTTTGCCCAATGTCAGAGAAGTAAGTGGCAGAAGGTTGCTGTGAGAGACTTTTGAGGAAATAGAAATAATAGAATAGATTAAGATGCAGTCCCTGTCTTCAACAAGCTTAGGGTCTCAAAAGAGAGACAAAATAAAGACAGGTAAATTCGAATCCCAAGCAAAGAGACCATGAGAGAAGTACTACAAAAGAGCATTTGGGTGAAAGGGGGCAGATTGGAGGTTAATTCCAGATAGGGAACAATCAGGAAGCCTTCATGGAGGAGTTGGTGTGTTTTTTTTAATTGCAATTTTATTGAGATCTAATCATATAACATACAATCATTCAGTGTACAATCAGTTATTCATAATATCATCATATAGTTGTGCTTTCATCATCACAATCAAACTTTGAACATTTCATTCCTCCAAAAAATAAAATGAAAATTAAAGTAAAAAAGAATATCCAAAACATCCCATTCCCCTCCTCCTCCCATTGTTCATTTACTTTTTAAAATACAGTTTAATTGAGATATAGTCACACACCCTACTGTCTTCCACAGTGTACATCAATTATTCACAGCACCATCATTCAGTTATGTGTTCATCCCCAGAATCAATTTTTGAACCTTTTCCTTACTTCAAAATAAAAATAAAAGAAAACCTAAATCTTTCCATCCCCTCCATCCCACTCTATTCTTCATCTAATTTTTGTCCCCATTTTTCCACTCATCTGTCCATACATTGGATAAAGGGAGTGCGAGCCACAAGGTTTCCACAATCACACAGTCACACTGTGCAAGCTACATAGTTATACAATCATCTTCAAGAATCAAGGTCACTGGGTTGCTGTTTGACAACTTCAGGTATTTCCCTCTAGCCATTACAACACACTAAAGACTAAAAGGTGATATCTATATAGCACATAGAAATACCCTCCAGAGTGACTTCTCGAATCCATTTGTAATCTCTCAGCCACCGGAACCCTACTTTCCTTCATCTCTCTTCCCCTAGGAGATGGTGTGTGAGTTGGTCTTTGAAGATGAGTAGGATTGAAAGTAGACAGCCAGACTCTTCCTTCACAGAATGAGGTCCCAAGAAGCGTGACCACATGGTTGGGTCAGAAGATGGGGAAGGGGAAGGGAGTTCGAAGATCTGACTGGAAAAGTTGGTAAATTGGAAAAAGACTATTTGTTAGCTGGAAATGGGCAGGGGTGATATTCAAGATGTTTAACAACTGTAAAAAAACAGGCACTAACCGATCAGATGGATGCTGTGCTATAAACAACCCTCAAGGCCTTGCTGCTGGAGACTAGCTGAATCCCATGCTGAGTAACCTGGGAAGGGTGTTGGCATTTGTCCAACCAACCTCCTTTCTACCTTTTGGAAACAACACAAAGAAGGTTTGGAGGTCCACTTCTCCTCCTCTTAGTCTAAGTAGTTCTGGTGGGGTTGGCCCCACTTTTATATCTCCAGATGCAGGCATGTGATCTGGGTCCAGCCAATGAGAACACAACAATGGTTGGTATAGTGATAGACAAAAATCCCAAGCTGGGCCATTGAGAATCCTCCCCAGTTTATTTGTTGTAACTCTTGGGAAAACAGAAGCTCTGTTTTACTTGGGAAACTAAGACAGGAAAGTCAAGTATAGACATGGAAAAAGGAAACAGAAACCAATTCCTTTTGATGTTATTTGAATCATTAGATCCAGCTATGCCTGAAGACTTCTTCTAGACTCTTCAATTACATGAGCAATAAATTCTCTTTTATGAGTAAGACAGGTTGAGATGGCTGTTTTTTAAGTCACATGAAACCAGAAGAATGCCAACTAATAAAATTACAAAGGGTCTCAAATGTCATTCTAAGGAGTTCTATGTAGGCTCTGGAGAGACATGAAAGGGAAAAGAAAAACAGCAAATAAGAGGGAAAAAGAAAATGGGACAGCTGGGGAAGCCAGCCCCCTAGAGGGTAGAAAGAATTGGTAGCAAAAGTATAGGGAAGTAGATGGAGCTCATATTTGATGCCTCTTCTTGGGCAACAAAGGAACCTGATAGTTTGCCTTGACTTAAAGAGACAGGTGATCCAAGAAATTAGTCTCCGCCCTCCATCTCTCTCTCTCTGAGACAGGACTTGAATGCTTCTATGCTTCTGATGTTAAGTGTGCCAACACAAGTTTAGAAATGCCTCTGCGTGTTACAGAATTTAAAACACTAACAAATGTCATTCAACTATTAAAGTCATGTTGTAAATAAATATGTATGAACATGGAAAAATATACCAGGAATATTGTTAAGTAATAAACTGAATTACAAAACAGTGTGATAGTACTGTTTTTTTGTTTGTTTGTTTGTTTAAAACTATATTTATATGTTTGTAGGAATAAGGTCTGAAAGACATTTGTAGCAGAGTATTGCTAACTACACCAAATCTTTCTCCTTTTTTCTTTGTTCATTGAACCCCAAGTTTGTTCAGGTCTTCACTTTTCGGGGAAGGTGTCCATATCCAGAATTTAGCTGAAGACTCAACGCAAAATCAGTCATGGTAATGCCAGTGATTGGTTTAGGTGCAGCCACGTCAAATAGTTCTGGCCAATAAGACATAAGGAAAATCTTCTGGGGGGCTTCTGGGTAAAAGAAAGACTTATGGAGGAGGATATGGAGAAATTGGAAACCTCATGCCTGCTAGTGGGAATGTAAAATGGTTCAGCCACTTTGGAAAACAGCCTAGCAGTTCCTCAAAAGGTTAAACATAGAGTCAGCAGACGTCTCAGGAATCCTACTTCCAGGTATATACCCAAGAGAAATGAAAATGCATTTCTACACAAAAACGTGTATTCAAATGTTCATAGCAGCATTATGCATAATGGCAAAAAATTGGAAACAACTCAAATGTCTATCAACTGATGGTAAAGAAAATGTAGTATATCCATATGAGGAATATATTCAGCAATATAAAGGTATGAAGTACTGATACATGCAACAACATGGATGAACCTTGAAAACATTATGCTAAGTGAAAGAAGTCAGTCATAAAAGACCACATATTAGATGATTCCATTTATATGAAATGTGCAGAATAGGCAAATCTATAGGAACAGAAAGAAGATTTGTGGCTGCCTAGGGCTGGAGGAAGGGCAGAAATGAGGAGTGACTGCTAATGAGTGCAGTTTCTTTTGGGGGGGGTGATAAAAATATTCTAAAACTGATTTTGGTGATAATTGCCATTTAATTTATATTTTAAATAGATGAATTGTATGGCATGTGAATTATATCTAAACAAAACTGTTATTAAAGAGAGAAAGAGAGTGAGAGAAATACAGGAATAGGTATCCCTTCTGTTTCACTAGAATCTGCATGAGATGGTTGGAACTGTGGCAGCCATCTTTCAACCATGAAAGAGCAGAGAATGCCAACTGAGGATAAAAAAACAGAGAGATGGAAAGAACTGGAGTCCTTGATGAAATCTTCAAGCTACTAAAATAACCAATTTTAGAGCTTTACAGGACTTCTTGGTATGAGAGAGAATCAATTTTTCTTAAACAATTCTGAGAAATTTTCCTTTTGTTTTTATTCACAGCTAAAAGTATAGCAATTGACAAAGGTGTTAAGAGTGGTAGAATTAGAGTTGTTTTAATTATTTTCTTAATTTTTATTATTTATATTTATATTTTTTATTTTTTATAATCATACTAACTAATATTTATTAAGTCCTTGGAATGTACTAGGCACTATGCTTAGTATTTCATATACATAATATCATTTACTTCTCACAACAAATCTGTAAGATGAAGAAAAACTGAGGTGCAGATAGGAAAAGACAGTTGTTCAAAAACACATAGCTAATAGATGGTGGGGGCAGGATTTGAACACAGAGCCCAGGATTTTAAAAAATTAAACTTTTATTTTTAAGGGTAACTGTAGATTCACATGTGGTTGTAAGAAATAATACAAAGGGATTCTATGTTCCTTTTACCTGTTTCCCTCAATGGTAACGTCTTGCAAAACTGTAGTACAATATCACAACCACCATATTCACATTAATACAGTCAAGGTACAGAAAGCAGTCCATCCTTATTATTTGCCGATTTCATATTTGTAAATTTGTCTAATCACTAAAATTTATTCATAAATCCCAAATCAATACTCACAGAGCTTTTGTGGTCATTTGAGACATTTGCAGTCACAAAAAATTTGAGTTGCCTGATGCACGTTCCCAGCTGAGGTTCAGCAAAATGAGGCTGTGTCTTCTTGTTTCAGTTCTTATGCTGTAAACAAGTGTCTTTTTGGAAGTATATTTAGTGCCATGTTTTTAGCATTTTTGTGGGTTTTGTTGGTGATTTCATGTTTAAAATGACCTGCAAGCATAGTGCTAAAGTGCTGTCTAGTGGTTCTAAGTTCAAGAAGACTGTCATGTGCCTTGAAGAGAAGATGAGTGTGTTTTAGATAAGCTTCTTTCAGGCATGAGTTATAGCACTGCTGGCCCTGAGTTCAGCTTTGATGAATTAACAACATGTATTAAATAAGGTGTCTTTAAACAGAAACACACACAAAATAAGGTTATCTATTGATTGATGAACACATGACCAGATGCTTGTAGGAACCTAACTCTGTATTTCTCCTAGAAGCAGTGGTTCAGTATTTGCTAATTCAGTGTTTTTTGTGACTGTATAGGACATAACTACTACAAATAATGAGAATTAACTGCATATCACCATAAGGATGGTTCATGTTGCCCATTTATTGCCACACCAAGTTCCCTCCCTCCCCCACTCTCTCCTTAACCACTGGTAACCATTAATCTGATCTTCATTTCTATAATTTCGTCATTTCAAGAAAGTTATATAAATGGAATCATACATATTTAACCTTTTGGGATTGGGCTTTTTTCACTCAGCATAATTCTCTGGAAATTCATCCAGGTTGCTGCACATATCAACGTTTATATCATTTTTATTCCTGTACTATGGTTTGTTTAACCAGTCACCCATTGAAGAACATCTCCAGGTTTTAGCTATTATGAATAAAGGTACTTTGAACATTCATGTACTGGTTTTTGTGTGAACACAAGTCTTCATTTCTCTGGGATAAATGCCCAGGAGTACAATTGCTGGTTGTATGGCAGCTGCACATTTAGGTTTTAAAAAAAATTACTATTATTAAAGAAGTTTTAGTTTTACAGCAAAATCATGCAGAAAGTACAGGGTTTCCATATACCTCCCCTCACACACATGGTTTTCCCTATTATTAACACTTTGCATTAGTGTGGTAATTTTGTTATAATTAATGAAACAATATTATTATAATTATGCTATTAACCGTAGTTCATAGTTTACTTTAGGGTTCACTCTTTTTGTTGTACAATTATATGGTTTGTTAAATTTTTTATTTTGATAACATATTTACAACATAAAATTTCCCTTTTTAACCACTTTCAAATATACAATTCGGTGGGGTTAATTACATTCACAATATTGTGCTACAATCACTACCAAACCATTGTCCAGAGTGCAGAGTCAAGGATTAAAAAAATTTATTGTGGTAATGTATATACAATACAAAAATTTCACATTTTAACCACTATCATGTACAGTTCAGTGATATCAATTACATTCATAATATTGTGCTACCCACAGCATCATCCATTACCAAAACTTTTTCATCACACTCACAGAGAAACTCTATACCCAGCAAGCAATAATTCCTCACCCCAGCCCCTTGTAACCTGTAATCTACTATCTGTCTCTATGCATTTGCTTATTCTAGGTATTTCATATAAGTGGAATCATGCAATATCCCTTTGGTTCTGGCTTACTTCATTCAACATGATGTCTTCAAGGGCCATCCATGTTGTAGTACATATCAGAACTTCATTCCTTTTGATGGTAAAATACTATTCTATTGTATGAATGTACCACATTTTGGTCATCCATTCATCAGTTGCGTTGTTTCCACCTTTTAGCTATCGTGTCCAATGCTGTTATGAACACTGGTGTACAAATATCTGTTCAAGCCCCTGCTTTAAATTCTTTCGAGTATTTACCTAGAAAGGTCATCAAAAGGTCCTGCTTAAAATGGGTCCACACTGATAGCAATGGATTAAATTTAAGAACATGTTTTTCTGGGGTACATACAGCTTCAAACCACAGTGAGTATTTCAACATAAGTGGAATAATAACATGTGGTCCTTTGTGACTGGCTTCTTTTACTTAGCATAATGTTTTCGATATACATCCACATTGTAGCATGTACTGTTATGACATTTTTTACTGCTGAATAACATTCCATTGCATGTATATACCAGAGTAATAATTTTTAAAATCAATATACCCAACACTTTTCTTTTCTTATATTAGTTTCCTATTGCTACTATAACAAGTTACCACAAACTTAGTGGTTTAAAACAACAGAATTTTTTTCTCTTTACAGTTTTGGAGGCCAGAATTCCAAAATTAATTTTACAGGTCTAATATCAAGGTGTCAGCAGAGCAGATTCTCTCTGGAGGCTCCACGGGTGAATCTGCTTCTTGTTTCTTCTGGCTTCTGGTGGCTGCTATCATTTCTTGGCTTGTGGCCACACCACTCCAATCTCTGCTTCCACTATCACCTTGCCTTCTCTTCTGTAGTCAAATCTCCCTCTGCCCCTTCTTATAAAGGCCCTTGTGAATACATTTAGGATCCACCCAGGTTATGTGGGATAATCTCCCCATCTCAAAGTTTTTAACTTGATCACATCTGCAAAGTCTCTTTTGCCGTATAATGTAATATTCACAGGTTCCAGGGATTAGGGCCTGGATATCTTTGGGGACCATTATGCCGCCTACCATATCCCTTGATTAAAAATGTCTCTCTTTTTAATATTAGGAAATGAATACAGGTGTGATCAATAGAATAACAGCACTACATCTGGCTTGGGGCAAGCATCTGTTATAGTTGTACTGGTTGCTTTTTTATTGCTTCTGGATGAGTGGGAAAGTGACAGTACAATATAAACCCTTAGCTAGCAAGAAGGACAATTTCAGTTTGGGGTGGGGAAAGAAGAAAAATTTGACACAGGATCTTAATAATAATTTATGGACAATTTTCTATGTTCCAGGAAATTTATATCCCTTATCTCCAAAAGGCAATTTTGCATGGTGGGCATTTTACAGAATAAGGAAATTGAAACCTGGAGGGGGTAAGCCACTTGCCCATCACCACAGGCAATAAGTTGTAGAGCTAGGGTTTGAACCCAGGTCTGCATGCCCAAAGCCAGGCCCTGGCCACCACACCAAGCTGTCTCTTGAAAAACAGGAGCTTCCCAGTCCCTAACACACCTCCCTCATCTTGACATTGACCTGGATAGTTGTTAGACCAGAAAACAACCAGGAAACATTGTACACAACTTGGGCACCCAAGTTCCACCATCCGTGACGACTCAGGGACCAGAGTTCATGGTCTGTGTTTTGCACCCCCATAAGAGCTTTGACAAGCACAGTGTTTGTTAAACACGCTGTCCTTCCAAGGCTCAACCAAACAGCCCCAGTCTGTCTGCACTGACCAGTGGAATAGACCTCCAGCCTGAGTCACCGCCCAGGTTGTTTCACAACCTGTTTGTGAACCAAACAGCAGAGATAGGGAGGCTCTGTGAGTGGCAAATGTCTTCTTGAGCTCCTGGACAAAAAGGTACCTCCAAGGGACAGGTGCAAGGAGGGCTTGGCTCACCCTGTGCCTAACCAACTCTCACCCAGAGGTTTCTTCAGCTGCTTCTAGGCTCTCTCTGAACTGATGTGCAATCCTGAGCCAAAGGAAGTTTCAACAAACCTCGGTTCCTCATCTGTAAAATGGGGAATATTTAAATTATTGTGCATTCACATGCACTATATAATTTAATCTTTACAGTAAACCAATGAGGTAGATGCTATTTTTTTTCCATTTTATAAATACAGATACTGAGGAATAGGGATGTTATGTCATTTACCAAAGTCACATGGCAGGTTAGTGCAGGGTCAGGAATCGACCCCCAAGCCTGTATGACTTAAGAGCTTGGATTCAGAAAGAAATGGCAAGGCAAAAGTCTGGCCATCATTCAGGACTTGCCACTCCATGCTGAGTTATTTAGACAAGTCCCCTCCTCTCTCTGGGCCTTTTTTCCCCCATCTGTTCCATGGGGCATAGGTAACTGTCACTTTTACCTCTATGGCCCTATGATTTCATGTCAGAAGGTCTTTCTCTAAGTCACAACTTGGGCTTAGTCTCTGTTCCCTGCACAGACACTAGCTCATTTTCCTTCTTTTTTCTTTTTTTTATCATTGTAAAATATACATAACTTAAAATTTACCATTTAACCACTTTTAAGTGTACAATTCAGTGCCATTATATACACGTACAGTGACGCGTAACCCTCACCACTTTTCCAGAACTTTTTCATCATCTCAAACAGAAATTTCTTATCCATTAAGCAATAACTCCCCATTCTCCTCCCCCCAGCCCACAGTAACCTCTATTCTACTTTCTGTTTCAGCGAATTTGACTTTTCTAGATACTACATATAAATGAAATCATGTAATATTTGTCCTTTTGTGTTTGGCTTCTTTCACTTAGCATAATATTTTTAAGTTTCATTCTTGATGTAACATGTATTAAAACTTCGTTCCATTTATGGCTGATTAATATCCCGTTGTACAGATATACCACATTTTGTTTATTCATCTCTTGATGGGCACTTTTGTTTCTGCCTTTTGGCTATTGCAAATCCTAGCACATTCTCAAGCTTCCTCTGGGGAAAGAGCAGATAATATTGATGAAGAATTTTTCCACATTGGCGATTTCCCAGCAAGTATCAGTTTTTGCTGACAACTCTTTCAGGACTTCCATTGTGTCCTGTATGCATCTGTAAAATCTGGATAACCATAGTTCCAGCAACCCAGTCACAATACATGCCACTGTGCTATGCAAGTCATATACATTTCCTGTTCATCGTCATAATGGCTACAGGAGGGGATGTGGCTACTTGGTTCTTAGGAGGCAGAGCTGGGATTTCAGCCTAGGATCCTCTGCCTCTTTGCCCTTTGCCACGCTGCCCCTCCCCTCATCTCCCACCTCTGTGGGTGGGAGGTTGCACTGCCATGATGGATGGAGAGCACTTGGTGAGCTTCTTATTCTGATTCTCTTTTCCCCACTGGAGCGGGAGCTGGAACTTGAGTCTTCCACTGTTTTTGTTTTCCGAGATAATGCATCATGGGACTTTCTATGGGCTCTTGGTGTGTAATTGCTTGCTGACTGATATAATTCCATTCACTAAGGACAGGCAGGTGGAATCAGTTAACAGTACTTCGGCCAAGCAGGCAGGATGACAACTTGGGGAATTAGCTCTCTAGTTGGTTTGGTCGTTACTGAGAACTCGTGCCCACTTCCTCCTACACTTTCTCAGCTTTCATGATTTTTGTCATAGCCACATTTTCACTTTTTCTCCAGTAAAGTGGGGGGGAGGGAACCCTGAGAGGAAGCAGAAGCTAATCAAGCACAATTCCTAATGGCTCACTTACTCTGACCTCCATCCTGCTTCCTATCAGGGTCTCACAGAGGTCACACACCTGTCGACAGCCTCATCCTCCAGCAGGGCTTCTTCTAGAGTTCTGTAGTTCTTACTGGTTGCTCCACTCAATTTCTTCTTTGCTTCCCAACGAGGATAATGCTTTCTCTCACTCTGTATTTTGATTTACACATATTTATCATGTACCAAACCCTGTGCTTACAGTTTCAGTGACTTCCAATTTCTTAAAACTGGAAAAAGTTATTTCCCTGCTTCATCTTTTTATCTTTCTAAAAAGCTAGAAATTTTTTTTATAGTAAGTGTAGTGGCTTGGAGCGATGAACCCCAGAAAAAAACATGTTCTTAAACTTAATCCATTTCCATGGGTGTGGGCCCATTGTAAATAAGGTCTTTTCAAGATGTTACTTCAGTTAAAGGTGTGGCCCACACGAATCAGGTTGGGCTTTAATCCGGATTACTAGAGTCCTTTATAAACAGAGTGAAAGTCAGATAGGGGGTGGGGTGGGAGTGGGGGAAGCTAGAGGGAGCAGTCGGAAGCTGAAAGTCAACAGAAACCAAAGAGAAGAGAGAGGCCAGGAGAGGCCGCCATGTGCCTTGCCAGGTAACAAAAAAGCCAAGGACCAAGGACGAATGGCAGCCAGCCCCAGAACACCACAGTCTTCTGGAAAAAAGTATCATCTTGTTGACATCTTGACTTGGGACTTCTGTGAGCCTCAAAACCATGGGCTAATAAATTCCTGTTGTTTAAGCCAATCCATTGCATGGTATTTGATTTGGAAGCCTGGAAAATAAAAGTGAGCATGCGATCAGAAAAGAAAATGATATAGTTTTTTGTAATCAGAAACATTTTTCTTGTGATCAGAAAAGAAAACAATAGTGTTTTTTTTTCATTATTTTAATTAACTTTGTTGAGGCTCTGTTTACAAACAACAAAAGTGCACCCATTTTAAGTGTATAGCCTGATGATTTTGACAAATGTATACACCTAAGTAACCACCGCCACCATCAAAATACAGAATATTTCCATTTTCCCAAAAAGTTCCCTCATGTCCCCTTGTGATCTATCCTCCCCACCCCCCATCCCAGGCAAGCACAGATCTGATTTCTCCTATGATAGATTTGTTTTATCTGTTCTAGAACTTCATATAAATGGAATCAGGAATTATGTATTCTTTTGTGTTTGACTTCTTTCACTGAGAATGTTTTTAGATTCATCTATCTTGGTGCATATGTCAATAGTTCTTTTTTATTGCTGAGTAGTATTCCATTGTAAGAATATATCACAATTTGTTTATCCATTTACCTGCTCATAGACATTTGGTTTGTTTCAAGTTTTTCATTTTTTTTATTTTTTTAATTTTTATATAGCACATGTTCATCAAAAATTTGGAAAACAGAGAAGTGGAGGAAAAATCATCTCTGGCCTCATTAACTGAACACAATCACGGTTAGTATTAGAATATTTTGTTTTTTCCACCTGTGCACAGATGTTTTGGGGAATCTATGTATTTATAATCATATTGTACATATGATTTTGTAACTGGCATTTTTGGTTAACATTGCATCATAAATATTTTCCATGTTATTTCTTTCATAACCCTCATTTGTAATAGTACATAATATTTTATCAATTGAATGAATACTCTGTGAGTGCAGGGATTTAGGCTGTCTTGCTTCCAAGAGCCAAGAGCCTTGTATTCCAAGAGCCTAGAATGGTGCTTGGCCAACAGCAGGCACACAATAAATGTTTACTGAATGGTGTGCCAGAGTTTGTCTTGCTATGTCCATATAGAGAGCATGCCAATTCTTCAAGTTTTGTTTTTATTCGTTCTTTTTTCTTTAAATTAAATTCAGTTTTATTGAAATATATTCACATACCATACAATCCATCCATGGTGTACAATCAACTGTTCACAGCTCTATCATATTAGTCATGACTTCATCAGAAAGAATCAGAATAAGAATAAAAAATAAAAGTAAAAAAGAACACCCAAATCATCCCCCCCATCCCACCCTATTTTGCATTCAGTTTTTGTCCCCATGTTTCTACTCATCCATCCATACACTAGATAAAGGGAGTGCGATCCACAAGGTTTTCAGAATCACACTGTCACCCCTTGTAAGCTACACTGTTATACAATCCTCTTCAAGAGTACAGACTACTGGGTTGGAGTTTGGTAGTTTCAGGTATTTACTTCTAGCTATGCCAATACATTAAAACCTAAGAGGTGTTATCTATATAGTGTGTAAGAATGTCTACAAGAGTGACCTCTCAACCCCATTTGAAATCTCTCAGTCACTGAAACTTTATTTCATTTCATTTTGCATCCCCCTTTTGGTCAAGATGTTCTCAATCCCACGATGTTGGATCCAGATTCATCCCCAGGAGTCAAATCCTGCGTTGCCAGGGTGATTTTCACCCCTGGGAGTCAGGTCCCACGTAGCGGGGAGGGCAGTGAGATAACCTGCCAAGGTGGCTTAGTTAGAGAGAGAGGGCCACATTTGAGCAACAAAGAGGTACTAAGGGGGAGACTCTTAGGCACAATTACATGCAAGTCTAGCCTGTCCCTTGCAGTAATGAGCTTCATGTCAAGTCCCATGATAGAGGATTCGGCACATCAAACTGCCAGTCCTCAGTGTCTGTGACAACATCAGCATCAGTCCAGGTGAGGAAGTCCAACTCTTCCACATTTTCCCCCAGTTCCTCAGGGGGCCCTGCAAATATATTTTTATTCTCTGCCCAAATTACTTTGGGATGTGTCAGTGTTTCATTCAAACCTATACAAACCTACCATATCACACTTCCTATTCAAAGTTCCATGTAATTGTGGTGTTTGAACAAACTGACTGTAGAAGTTATATCGTTGAGAAAATATAGATCCTGCATACTGGTTCTTTTTAATGTTTATGTCCTGCCTCCTCAACCAAGCTGCTTGAAGGCAGTTTCTGAGAATATCTACTGCATTCCAAGCACATTGTGTATCATCTATAATCTTTCAAGTAGATAATCTCCCTGATTTTCAGATTAAGAAACAGATTCAGAGAAGTCAAATGACTGCCTCAAGGCCACACAGAAGTTTGTAGGTGAGTCTAGATGTTAATCCATGTTTAATAGAGTTCAAATCCCACAATAATTTTTATTGGCACGTGTGTCAGGTTATCAGTCAATCCTCATAACAATCTTAAAGAGAAATACTAATATCATCCCATTTGAGAGATTCAGAGAGGCAACTAACTTGCCCAAGGTTACAGACTAGACAGTGATAGAATTTTAACCCAAGCAGTCTGCTGCCAGAGCCCATCTTAAACTCCAAGCACTGGTGTGTTAACCCATGCCTTTCTGCTTTTCCAAGCAGTCTCCTTGGGCTTCTTTACTCCCTCTGGTCTGTACACAGAGTCTTGCTCAGAAAGCGTTTGAGTCGATGATGTCATTGATGGCATATGACCCTCTGACCCAAGGAAGGGATTAATGGCATGGGATCTTTGAGAAACTGAAGAAACAAACTCTTTTACTTCCAAAGATACCACATGGCAGACTTGCAATTCTTGCAGCTAGAAGACCAGGAGAATACCCCCTGCTTCAGAGGGATGGGGTGAGGACTATATTAGTGATTCGTGGAAAACGCTTCCCCCTGAGCCTGGTACCCAGCGAGGACTTACTAAAGGGGGAGCTGCTAAAGGGACCCCATCCAGGAAATTCAAGACCCAGTGAGTTAATTATCTTCAGATGGAAAACAACGCTGATTACCCAGACAGTCCTGGCTGGGGAAAAACCCAAACAGACGGTTATAGTGCAGCTAAAGCAAAACTAATCTTTAATCTTTATGGATATGTGTAATACATTAACTATTACAGCCCATCCCCTTGAGGCACCTCAACACCTGGTCAGCCAGAGGGTGGGGTTGAGTTGGCTGGGCTAAGTGGAAAGGGGCAAGTAAATAGGCCAATTACCCTTCTGTAACAGACTTTCTTAGGTCTCCACCTTGAGATTAAGAGGATTAAATGGCTGATGTGCACTTGAGTCAGCAGACGATGAAGAACACTAGGCACAAAATGACCTGGGATGTTTTACCTGTCTCTTAGCAAACCAGCTCGTTGAATGCAAGAATTGTGTCATTTATTATTTGTCACTAGATGTTTGCTATTGGTGGTTACTATTAATAATGATGCTGTAGTCATCACAATAGGAAAAAAAAAAAGTGCAGAATTACTAAGGCCAGGAGTCTCTATGAATTACAAAATCAAAATGTTCAAGGAGGTATATATGGAAGTGTTTTTCTATTGCTTTAAACTCTGTTATTAAATAAATGCTGTGACTTAGAGTGGATAGTGCCTATGAATTGAGAAAATATAATAGTTTGACTTTCCACTTCAGTCAAGAATTCTTTCTATAGTAGTCTATGCTTCAATATTTCCACTGGAAGGGAATTTACTTCTTATCCTGGCAACCCATTCCATTACTGGACACCATAATTGAGACCAGTTGTTCCTTATGTGAAGCTGAAATCTGTCTCCCTATAATTTCCATCCAGAAATTCTAGTTCTGTCCCCTGGAACTACACAAAATAATTAGATCTTTCTCAGAAGGCAGAGTGGCTTAGGAAAGTGAGGAAAGGCTCTGCAGGCAGACAGATCTGGGTTTTAATCCTGTCTGCCACTTATAATCAAGTTGCTTAATTTTTCTGAACCAGTTTCCTCATCTGTTATGTGGGTTAAAGTACCCGTTGCTGTGAGATATAAATGAAATAAATACATAGAAAGTATCTGCTTCCTGATGCTCAATAAATGAAAAATACTCCCCTCTTCTTCCTCCCTCTTCTCCTCTCCCTGGTTTTGTCATATTTTTGAAGACAGATGTTATGTACCATCCTTCCCAAGTCTTTTCCAAGTTAAACATCTTCAATTTCTCAACAATTCTCCTACTAATAACTCTGATTCATTGCATAACTAGTGGCAGGCATGGCTGAAGGCCTGAGAGATTAAATAATTTCCCTAGTGCTATTAAAGCAGAGCAGGATTCAAACCCTGGTTTGTCTGGCTCTAAAGCCACACCTTCAAATCTGGATCCTACAGCAGTGCTGTCCAGTAGTAATATCTTGCAAGCCACATATGTAATTTTAAATGTTCCAGCAGCCACATTTTAAAAATTAAAAGAAACAGGTGAAATTAATTTTAATAATATATTTTATTTGACCCAAAATACCCAAAACAGCATCATTTCAACATGTAATCAAGATGAAAAATTACTGATGAGATGTTTCACATTCTTTTTTTCACATTAAGCCTTCAAAATTCAGTGTGTGTATTTTACACTTATAGCATATTTCAATTCAGACTAGTCACATTTCAAGTGATTAATAGCTGCATGTGGCTAGTGGCTACTGTATTGGACAGCTCATACCTAGAGGAGTGTCCCAGCCTAGAACTCAAGGACTTAGGTTCTCCTCTCAAATCCAGTGCTGATTAAATGTATGAGACCGAGACAGTCATATAATAACCCCCCTGTTAATCTCTTCCCTTTACCATTCATTCACTCAACAAATGCAATATTTATCAATTGCAGACGCTGTGCCAGGCATCATTCCAGGAGCTGAGGATACACAGCAGTTGAAAAACAAAGTCCCTCCTTCTTGAGGCTTATAATTTTGATGGAGGGAGAAAGGCAATAAACAAATAAATCAGTAAATAGGTCGTGTCACCTGGTCAAATGTTCTCTGAAGAAGAATATAACAGAGTATGGGGGCCAAAGCAGATAGTGGATTGCAACTTTAAATAAGCAGTCAGAGAAGGCCTCTCTAATAAGGGGAGATTTGAGGAGAGACCAGAAGGACACAAGAGTATAAACCCTGTGATTCAGTGGGGAAGGAGAATTGCAGGCAGACTATACAATGAATGCAAAGGACTTGAGGTGACAGCATCCTGGACATGTTCAGTTAATTAAGCACAATGAGACCATGGGGCTGGAGCTGAGTGGAGGGAATTGGGGGTGGTGGTGGTGGAATGGGGATGGTCGGAGATACAGTCAAAAAGTTAACAGGTGGGGGCCGATCAGGTAGCCATAGAGACTCTGGCTTTTATTATGAGTCAAGGAAACAACATGATCTGATGAGGATACTGGAGATAATGAGGTTGAAAAGCAAGGGTTATACGTTTTCTGCAGGGTTATACGTATAGGAAACAGCCAATAAATGACAGCCCATTCCTGGGGAAATACTAGTTTTTAACACTAAGGCAAAAAGGCTGAGAGCATAGCATTGAGAAGAACAGGGAGGTAGATCTATCTTAATACCCACTGGGCCATTCTAGAAAGCTGATGAAAGAAGTATGCGTGTTGCAATCCATGTTGCTGGTCTGCTTCCTGATGAAGATGGGCCAAGAACTGGTCCTACTCCTTTGAGCCCAGTCTAGGAATTGACTAGGAAACATTAACGTATGAACTTTACTCCTCCTTTGCTACCCCTAATTGGAATAATTGGGGAAATCCGCTGTGAGGAAAGAGCCCATGAATTCAGAAGGTGGCAAAGTGAAGAGATAAGCTTAGTGATAGAGACCTGAATTTGGATCCTAGTTCTGTCATTTACAGGTTGTGTTACCTTGGACAAGTCATTTTACCTCTCGGAACCTCTTTTACCTCCTTTGTAAAGTGGAGATGGTAATAGCTACCTTTTAGTAGTATTTGCCAGATTTATACACATATAGTATAAAGTGGCTAGTGTGTGGCAGCTGCTCAATCATTGGTAGCTGTTGTGAAATGTTCAACATAATTTTTGAGCACATGTATAAAGAATTACAGGATTCCTCCCCTCAAGATATAGAGATGAGATGCTGACAAAATATATTCAATAAGACACAGTGTGCTTGCTCAAATGACAGATACAAAATAATAATAATAGCTACCATTTATTGAGTGCTTACAATAAGCCAGGCACTGTGAAAAGTACTTTATAAACATTATCTCGTTTTATTTTTGCAAACTTCATCTTAGAAAGTATTAGTATTATCTCCAATTCACCAAAAAGGAAATTGAGACTCAGAGAGGGGAACTGAGTTGCCTAAATTTGCACAGCAGGAGAGTGGCAGTGGCAGGGTTGAGCCCCATTCTAAGTGCCAGGCCTCATTTCCTTATCAAGGAAACCCATCCTTATAATTCCTGGGCCTCATCCATGTTTTACCATATTGTTCACCCACTTCATATCCATCCTTTTTTTTTTTAAATAAGGAAGTGATTACAGTACTCTTAAGATTTGTTGATAGGACCAAACACTGAATATAGTTTGTAAAATATACAACCAAGCAAAAGAGGCCATATAAACATTCTTATAAAAATTAACTGATGCTAACACGTTTAGTGACCTACCACCTAACTTACAAAGTCTTTCATGCTATATCGAAAGTAAAAGTTTTCAAAGAGATTTTCAATAAGACATACAAATTGAGACATCATTTTAATATATTAATTTAAAAAAATTTTAAACCCCTTTTGTAAGCAATACAATTTTGGAACTCAATGGTATGGTCCCAGTGAATAATTAGAATTTTCAAAGCAACATAACTAGACATTAATGTTTTCATCCCTTATCTTTTCTTTTGCTACAATGTATATTGCACTGACACAAAGCAAAGATTTAAATTTCCATTAATTAGTCCTAGCATTATCGCATGGTTGAAGACTAAATTTTTCTGGCTAAAAAATAAGAAAAAATTATATATATATATAACCTTATATTGGGTTTAAAAGAACTTTGCATTTTATTAGCAATGAGTAATTACTGAACTCATTTTCTTTCACCATAAATAGTTTAAAAATTCTGAGGAAGATAGTGTATACTAGTTGAGTAGTCAGGAACACTGGGTTCATATCCCCATTTTGGCAACAATTAATGAATATCTTTGGGCAAATCACTAAGCCTCTTTGAATCTTATTCTTCTCAACTGTTAAATAGGTAAGCTTGACTAGATGATTCTCAAGTTCCTTCCAGGTCTAATAATTTTTCTCATTCAAAAGAAAAATATTTAATTGTTCTACAATTCTGTGACAAATAGTGAAAACAAAAATCAGAAAATAGATTGGGGAGAACTTTCTCTACTTATAAAGCCAAACTAAAATGTCCTGCATTGTGGTGGGGGTAGGATTTACTACTTTGTATATCCACCCCTTTTTAAAATACTTATTTAACCAAATGTCTTCTACTGTAAAATGCCAGCTAAAATTTGGGATAAATACTATGATGCCTCAAAGGACCTATAATTCACTGGACTTTGCATTCCGAAGCTAGTGTCTGAATAGGAAGGGAGAGGCCCAGTATTTTTACATCCTCCTTCAGTCATTTCACCATTGAGAGTCTGCCACTCAGTCAAATCTTGTGAATCACTAGGCTGGTCAGGGGCACATCCTAAGCCCTGAGGTATAAGCAGCTCTAATAACTGTCAGAGTCCTTTGCAAGGCCCGGTGCTTGGCCATCTTCTCTTCCTATTCTACACACTCTTCCTGGGTAATCTCATTCATTCTCATGCCATCAACCATGATCTATAAGGCTACGACTATGAAATCTCTACCTCTAGCCCAGCTCTTTCTCCCCAGAACTCTGAGTGTCCTGGAGACAACTCATACTCAATATATGTATATGTGTGTTTGTGTGTGTGTGTGTGTGTATATATATATATATACACACACACACACACAAACACACATACTCATCTTTCTGACTCACCATCTCTGTGTTTCCTAGCTCAGAAAAAAAGAATTGCCATGGCCACCCAAGGTAGAAACCTAGATATTCGTGACTCCTTCCTCACTCTGCCTTTATCTCTGATTAGTCATCAAATCATTACACCTCTTTTATATACATTTTTTTAAACCTTTCTTCTCTCCTGGATTATTCTCTTAGCTGGAGTTGATTCATAGCTCCCAACTGGTCTCCCTTCTCCAGGCTCTCCTTTCCCAAGATTTTCTTCACATTGCAGCCAGGGTGATCCTTCTAAAGTTCACATCTGTTATTTTGGCCTGGTATGCAAAGTTCTCCAGGATTTGGGCCTTACCCTCATCTCCAGACTCTTTTTGTACCCCTCAAAACCTGATTCTATCTATATCCCAATTTTACTTAACTTGATGTTCCTTTGTACATTGTTCCCATTACCTGGAATTCCCTTTCCTTCATTCTTTATCTGGCGAACTCCTATTAAACCTTCAAATTCTTCCAGCATTAATTACCTCTTTCAGGAAACCTCCTCTGATGCCCCCAGGATGGGTCAAATGCCCTGCTTACTTCCAAAGCGGCTGAGCTACTTTATATTTCATTAACCCATGTTATCATTCACACAGTAGTCTCCTTAGTTTAATTCTGATTCTCACAACTTGACAATAAACTCTTTTGAGAGTAGAGATGGAGTCAACAACTAGCAGAATGTCTACAACACAGTAGACTCCCAATTAAAAAAAAAAAAAAAGAATGGTAGTGTAGGGGAACTAGAGCTAGAGGTGGCAGTATACCACAGTAAGTAAGAGTGTGGACTCTGAAGTCACTAAGCTTTGTATTCAAGCCTCTTCCCTTCCCTTAAAGTTAATTAACATCTCATTGTCTAAATTTTCCCACCTGTAAAATGATAGTAATAATAGTAAATTGCTTCATAGGTGTGCTGTGAGGAACAAAATTTAAATTTTGATATGTTCATTATGGAATTTTTGCATTAACTTTATAAATATTATTTATTTTAATCAGTTTTTTTTTTTGCACTTCCTTCAATTTTGTGCCCCAGGAGAGCACCTCACAGGCCTCGTTCTAGTCCCCGCCCTGTCCTCACCTTATGTCCTTGACATAAAGCAGCTTTCCATAAGTATTTGTTGAATTTACTTATCTCTCTTCATTTTTATGTTGAGTATAATACACACATACAAAGTAAACTGAACAAATAGTAAGTGTATTACCAATCTCCCTGATTGACCAGAACATTATAGAGTTTTCAGTAATAACAACACTGGAGTCTTCCCTTTTCTCTTTCAGGTACCCAACAAAAAGAGGTCTTTATTTTATAAAATTCTCCCCTTCTCTCCTCTTTTCTTTACAGCTCCCTTCCCTAGGTTCTCTTTTCCTCTCTGGGCAGCACTGCTCTGAGTCCAAAGCTTAGGCATAAGCTCTTTCTTTAGTCCTATCAGTCTAATGAGATTTCGTACATTAAAATGCTCTCCAGCTCATCGAACTTAGAAAAAAAAATTTTTTTTCCTAGCGGACGGCCTATGACGTCACGGCAGCGAGTACTTTCCAGGGAAACGCCGCCATCCTCCATCCAGCAGCACCAGATCTTGCGCATGCTCTTCTGCTTGCCGAGCATTAAAGCGAGTGTTTCGTGCCATCTCGGCACCCGTACTTTGCTGGTGTTGCGGGACGTCTGCTGCCCTACCGGAAGCGGGAAGAAGAAGAGTTACTGTGGTTGCGGTTGCCGGTGGGTTTGTCCAGCTCGGGTAACCTAAGGCTGGGAGCTTAATTGGCGCTATGCTTAAAGGCTCCAAGGATATAATTCCTGACCTTGCGAGAGGAGGCCAGAGCCCAGCGGAGTTGTGTTTCTAGTGTAAGTGGGCATGTGTTCTGGAAGCCGATTTAGGAGTACCTAAACCATCATTTTAAAAGAACTTCACGCTTCCGCTTACTCGCTTTAAAAGGCGCTTTCAGTGTCTGGAGATGCAGAACGCCTGGGTTTTAGTCTGGTCCGGACTTTGTCACTGACTTGCTGGGTATCCTTTGGCCCCTCTCCTGGTTCAATATTTTTGTGGGTAAAATGAAGGGTGGACAAGCTCTCTTAAGGCTCCTTTCAGTTCTTCTGAATTTTATTGCACGTGCATTATGTCCTTTAAGCCTCATAGCCTTGGGGGTTAGATATCGTTTGCCTTATTATAAGGAAGACATTGAGTCCCAGCGCGAGAAGTTGCTCAAGATTACACTACACAGCTAACTTTAGGAGGATTCAGAATTTGAGACGAGAACATTATGCTGTAGTGAGCAGGTCGGTTTGTATATTTCTGTATCATCAGTTCCTGGAACAGGACATCTAGTTTAGCAGTTGCTCAAAAAATGTTGAATGAATAAATCTTTTGATATGAAGGCCATTTACACAGGCAGACCTGGCGTATCTCCACTCTGATGTGTAAACAATTCTAACCCTTCTCTAGGTGTATCCTGTACCTTACCTGATTGGGGTCTGAGTCCAGTTCTTCCATCTTCAACTTAATCAGACAAACATTATGGAAGCTCCTCCAGTCACCATGATGCCCGTCACTGGGGGCACCATTAACATGATGGAGTACCTATTGCAAGGTAAGTGAACCAGGAAGGTGGATTACTTGTCTCCCTCCATTTTATTCATCTTCCCTGGAGATGGGAGAGTTATACAAAGGCAGCCTGCACTTTCTGGCACTCAGCAGACAACTCTTTTTTTTGCCCCAAAATTTTATTATGAAAGAATTTAAACATACAGAAGATTTTGAAGAATTCTACAGTGAGCACCCCTATATTTGCCACCTACATTCTACAATTTTCATTTTACTATACTTCCCTTATTATATATTTGTACATTTCTCCGTCCATCAATCCATCCTATTTTTTATGCATTTCCGTTTAAGTTGAAGACCTCAGTATATTTTCCCGTAAATACTTGAGCAAGCATAAAATTAGCTAGAGTTCAAAATTCGTTATTTTCCTTGACGTAAAATTTCCATATAATGAAGTGCATAAATCTAAAGTGGACATTCCATGAGTTTTAACAAATACGTTCATCTGTATAATCCAAACCCTTTTCAAGATATGAATATTACTATCACCTAGAAACTTCCTTCATGCTCCTTGTTACACATTATCCTGACCCCTTCCCCACTGGCAGAACTGCCATTCTGATTTTTTTCCCACTATAGGTTACCTTTGCCTATTCTTACTTAAACTTCATATACAGGGAATCATATAGAATGCACTCTTTTGTCGAAGACTTCTTTCAGTCAGCATGTTTTTGAGATTCATTCATGTTGTTAGTTGTATTTTTTGTTGCTGATTAACATTCCATTGTACAAATATATCACACAATGTTTATTCTATTGATGGGCTCCCTGGGTGTGTCTAGTTTTGGCTATTATGAAAAAAGCTGCTATGAACGTTCTTACACAGATCTTTTTGTGGACATATATTTTCATTTGTCTTGGGTGCAATTCCAGGAGTGGAATTGCTGGGTCAAACAATGATTTTTTTAAATTGAATTTAGTGGTTTCAGAGAAATGACTCAGCTAAAAAAAAACTAATGATGATAATAATAATAATTAACAATTTTTGAGCATCTGCTCTATATCGGGTTCTTCAAGTGTTTTGCCCACTTACTTAATTCTCATAACAACTTACAAGAATATACTATTATTACCTCCATTTTCTAGATCAGGAAACTGAGGTAAAGTAACTTTCCCAGGTGAGGAAACTTGAGACCCAGAGAAGGTAATGGTTTTCAGGAGGTCATATAATGTTTAGTGGAAGAGTTTAGACTTTAATTCAGAATTAATCTAAATTAATTCACATAATTAATTCAATAACTTAATAAGCCAGAAATGGGGTTATTAATATTTACTTCCCAAGTTGTTCCTCCTCCATTCTTCCCCATCTCGGTAAAGTGGCACTATCAATTCCCTGTTGCTTAAGCCAAGCATTTAGGAGTCAATCTATTTTTCATTTTACCCCTACATTCAGTCTATCTCTAAGTTCTGTTGATTCTGTTTCCAAAATGTATTTTAAATATGACTTTCCTCCATCTGCAGTACCACTGCCCTAGTTTATCATCTCTTGCCTGGCCTACTTTACCAAGCTCCTATTTCTTACATTGCTTCCTCTTTTGCTCTCTTGTCTCTTCTCATACAACAGCCAGTGACCTTTAAAAAATATATGTATGAAAAATTTGAACATAAAAAACAGACTAGTATAATGAACATTCCATATTCATCATCTAGATTTGCTAACATTTTGCCATATTTGCCTTATCTGTTTTCCTTTGCTGGATATTTTTAAAGAAAATTGCACATATCATCACATTTCACTCCTAAATAGTTTTGCATGCATCTCTAAAAAACAAGGATATTTTCCTTCATGACTTAAATACCATCATTAGCATCTAACAGAATTAACAATAATTTTTAATATCATCTAATGCCTTGATGATATTAAATTTTTCCCCAAATGTCCCCAAAATATATTTTATAACTTTTTTTTCTTTCAAACCAGCATCCAATCAGTTTTCATACATTACATTTGATATTTGTGTCTTTTAATCTGGAACAGTCTCTTCCTTGCCCCTGCTTTTTTCTTTAGCATGACCTTGTCTTGTTGAGGAGTCTATAAGTTTAACTAAAATTTTCTTTTTAAAATGTAAATGCAATCATATTTTACCCTGTTCAGTTGACAATAAAAATAACTAATAGCTGCCCAGTTACCTTAGAATAAAAAACAAACCCTTTCCATGGCCTAGAAGGCCAACTTGCTTTGACCCATGCCAAATCCTCATTTCATTACCATCCTCCCTTTTGCTCAGTATACTTCATCTGCACTGATCTCCTTTCATTTCCTTGAAGTCACCAGACTCTTTCCCACCTCAGTGCCTTTGTACTTGATGATCCCTACACTATGAATCTTTTTTTCCAAGGTCTTCACATGACCTTCTCATTTTCATCATTTGGGTCACATCTCAGTTGTCACCCCCTTAGAGAGGCCCTGTCTGACCATTCCACTCCCTCAGAGAGGTCTCCTCTTCTTCGCCCCCACTGGTTGCTCTCTATCCCAGCTCCCTTTTATTTCTTTGTATTTCTGTTCACTTACTTGTTTATTTTTTGCTTTCCCCACTAAACCCTAATCTCTGTGAGGGCAGGGCCTCCTCCTACCTAGCACAGTGTCTGGCACAACATTCAGCAAGTATATGTTAAATGAACCAACACTTGTTAAGTACTTAAAATGTTTGAGAAATGAACAAGCACATGTCTGACACTCTCTTAAATGCAAGATATATTGGTTTACCATTCCCTGCTCTCAGGGATCTTCTGTCTGTGATCACTGAGACCTGGTCTATTCCTTTTCCTACAATATTGTTTCCTAAAATTCAGTCATTTGATTCTCACTCTGAATTCTGCCGTAATTACAATAATACTTTATTATTTACTTTAACAGATTTATTCAACCAATTTTTGAATATGTTCCTAGTATTGGAGTATCAGCAGTGGAGGGAAAAAGATGATTAGAAGAAATTAATACATAATTGATACATTGAAAGATGACTAAAAAATGGAGGAGACAAAGGCTAAAGAAAAATTAAAGGAGGGAAGCAGATAGAGATTGATGGAGATACACTTGTGCAGTTAGGCTGGCTAGAAAATACCTCTCTGATAAAGTGACATTGGAGCCAAGACCTGAAGAAAGTGATGGGGTGTGCCATGTAGATACTGAGGGAAGAATATCTAAACATAGGAAATAAGGGAAGAGGCGCTAAAGTGGGTGTGTACTTGGCATTTTCAGGAAATAGGATAAAGGTCACTGTGACTGGAGAAAATGATCAAGGGGGAGCCTGGAGGGATATGATTGATGTTGGATAGGTTACAGAGACCATTATATGTAGGAGCTTGTACAGTAAGGATTTTGGCTGTTATTCTGAATGACAAGGGAAGCTATTAGAGGGTTCTAAGCAGAGGTGTGTTATCTGCCTCAAATATATATATATTTTTTTAATGTTGAAATAATTTCAAATTTATAATTTCAAGTAATATGAACCCCATACAGAGAACGCCAACATACACGCACCCTCCCAGATACCCCAGATCCACCAATTTTAATGTTTTATCCTCTATGCTGTATCATTCTTTATATCTATATCTATCTGTCATCTGTCTGTTTTCGGAACATTTGAGAGCAGGTTGTTCCCATCATACTCCTTGAACACATAGTATTTCCATGTACATTTCCTAGAAATAAGGATATTCACTTATGTAATCACCTTAACTGCAGTTACCTAGTTCAAGAAATTTAGCATTGATATAAAGCTTACATTCTATATTCCAATTTTTTCTCAGGTCCCTGTAATGTCCTTTTGAGCATTTTCTCCTCTGTCCTTGGATCTCATTTGATATCATGTATTGCATTTAATTGCCATTATCTCTTTAGTTTCTCATTCTCCCTTTTTTTATTGTGGAAACATATATACAACATAAATCATCCCATCCCAACCTCTCCCAAGCATACCCTCATGACCATCCATTGCTAGAACTTTCCCTTTACCCCAAACAGAAACCCTACACTCATTTTGGATGAACTCTTCATTGCCCATGTCCCCCCACACCCCATAATGTGTACTCCACTTTCTGTCTCTTTAAGTTTGCATATTCTCTGGTATTTCTTTTTTGTGGTTACCATGGTGTTAAATTTAACATGCTAAATCTGTAACAATCTTGTACTTGTTTGCTTTGATATCACTTAACTTCAATAACACACAAACTATGTTTCTACAACCCTGTCCCCCCAACTTTATGTAGTTCTTGTCAAAAATTACATTCTTATTAATTGAGTCCAAAACCTTTGATTTATCATTACATTTTTAAACATTTGCATTTCAGATCCTGTACAAAGTAAAAAGTGGAGTTACAAATCAAAAATATAATAGTACTGGTATTTATATTTGCCCTTATCATTATCTTTACCAGGGATCTTTATTTCTTCACGTGGCTTCAGTCAGTTGTCTGGTGTGCTTTCCCTTCAACCTGCAGAACTCTCTTTACTATTTCTTGCGGGGTCTGTGTAGTGTTGATAAACTCCTCAGCTTTTGTTTATCTGGGATGTCTTAATCCCTCTCTCATTTTTGAAAGACAGTTTTACCAGATATAGAATTCTTGATTGGTGATTTTTTACTTTTAGCACTTTAAATATTTTTAGTCTTCTTGCTACCCTCTTGCCTCCATAGTTTCCAATGAGAAATCGGCATTTAATCTTATGAGTCTCCCTTACATGTAACCTGTGCTTCTTTCTGTGACTTTCAGAATTCTCTCTTTATCTTTGGCATTTGACAGTTTGATTATAACATGGTGCAGTGTGGGTCTATTTGGGTTTTCCTATTTGGAGTTTGTTTAACATCTTGAATATGTATATTCATGTCCTTCATTAAATTTGGGAAGTTTTTCACGTTTATTTCTTTGAATACTCTCCCTGCCCCTTTCTCTCTTTCTCCTTTTTCTGGGACTTCTACAGCACATAAATTGGTATGCTTACTATTGTACCACAGGTTCCTCAGGTTCTCTTCACTTTTCTTCATTCTTCTTTCTTTTCCTCGCACCAGATGATTTCAGTGGTCTTTATCTTCAAGTTCACTAATTCTTTCTTCTGCCAGCTCCAATCTACTGTTGAACCCCTGTAGGGAATTTGTAATTTCTGTTACTGTGGTATTCAGCTCTGTTTTGGTTCCTTTGCATAATTTCCATCTCTTTATTGATATTATTTTTGTGTTCATATATCATTTTCCTGATTTCTTTTAATTCTTTGTCCATGTTTTCCTTTATCTTTTTCAGTATATTTAGAACCAGCTTTTAAAGTCTTTGTCTGGTGTGTCCTAGGCCTGGTCCTTCTCATTGATGGTTTCTAATGCTTTAACTTCCTCCTTTGCCTGGGCCATCATTTCCTGTTTCTTTGTATGTTTTGCAACCTTTTATTGAAACCTGTACATTTTGATGTTTTATTGTATTATTGTTGTAATTTAAACTCTGAAGCATCTGTTCCTTAGGCTTGTATCCAGCTAGTGTTATGACAGAGCTTTCCTTGAATGCCAGAATCTAACAATGACATCAACAAAAAAAGCAGGAAAAAAAGAAAACACCTTTCCCAGCCTTTGTAGATTGACCTTTCACAGCTCTCCTTCAGAGTTTTTCCATACAATCAGTATAGATAATAGCTCCAGGCCAAAGCGTAGGGTTCTCCTTGGTCCTTTGTGTGCATATGTGTGGGACTGGGTGTTTGACCCTGAGAATTCTCCAGTCCTCTCTTCCCTAGCAGATAGTTTCCTCACAGTCTAGGCATTGCACTGTATGTCCTCCCAGCAATCCCTTGCTCCAGGCAGCTGCTTGACTGCTCTCCTACAGCATTCTGTAGGAGAGCTGTGTGAGCCGCCTTCTACATGCAGGCCAAGTTCTCAGAATGAGTCCCTCAGGCCACCGCCAGATAGATTGGGCCAGTCATCCATGTTCCCACTTTGTGCATGAGGTTTATACTGTTCCCTCTGGAACCTGGACCAGGGACCTGCACTGGGAGCCAGTAACAGGAGTGGGAAGGGGCCAGCAAGGCCACCGTGAGATGCTACCACTTTTAATTGGCTTTTTAAATTCAGTGCCCTCTCTATTGCGGTACTCCTTTAACTGTTTTCCGGAGCTTTGAGAAAGAAATTCCTGCCAGTTCTTGCTGGTTGTTCAAAGCTTTTGTGGAGGAATGAAGCCCTGAAGCGTCTCGCGCCACCATCTTGATTGGGATGGGGCCTGCCTTACATATATATATGTATTTTAATGCATTTTTTAATTGTGAATGTTAACATATATATATAAGAGTGATAACCCTCAAAGTACTATTCAACAGGTATTTAGAGAGCAAATTTCAAAGAATGTCATGGGTCACAGTTCCGTAACTTCAGCTATTTCCATCATTGTAATATATAATGTACGTACAGAAAGGTGTTAACTTTTGATGTACAGCTCAACAAGCAGTTACATAGGTAATTTCAAAAATTGCTATGGGTTACAGTTCCACAGTGTCAGTTCTTATTATGCAATATAAGGTATACAGAAAAGTGAAGGCTTTCAAAGCACATTTCAATGAGTAGCTATAGAGCAAATTTCAAAGGATGTTATAGGTTACAGTTCCATTTGTCATTTACCTCCTTCCATTTATTCCAACACTCCAGCATCTAAAAAAATATACATATTTATATAAAGTTTCAGTATTCATAGACCTTTGTTAAATCTTAACTTGTTTGTTGCTACCCCTTCCTCTCACTTAATCCTTTTCTCCGTCTTCAGGGGTGTCTACTGCCTTACATTTTTAAAGGATCACTTGACTGTTATATGGAGAATAGAAGAAGGCAAGAGTGGAAGCAGGCTAGTGTAAAGACCAGGCAAGAAATGAAAGATATTTGAAAAAGATGGAAGTGACTGAGGGAATGGGTAGTGGTTGGATTCTGTGTTTATTTCAAAAATAGGAATTGGATATTGTATATAGGAGAAAGAAAGAAATCAAAGAAGATTCCATGGTTTTTGACCAGGCAGCTGGAAGCAAGGAGTTGCCATTTACTGTGATAGGGAAAACTGCAGGAGGAATAAGTTTGTGGAGGGAAAAAAACACAACAATTTGGTATTGAACACATTCAGATGGAGATGTCTGTTAGGCATCCAAGTAGAGAAGTTGAGTAGACAGTTGGATATGTGAGTGTAAAGCTCGTGAGATATAAATGTGAGAGTCCCCAGGGCATAGGTGATATTTCAAGTCATAGATGATATTTAATGTAATGAGGTCATCTATGAGGAAGGGCCTGGTGATAGAGAAGAAAACCAGGACTGGGTCCTAGGGTCCTCCAATGGTTGAGGAAGAACCAACAAAGAAGACTTAAAAGGAGTGGTCAGTGAGTTACGTGAGGAACCAAGAGAGAGTTGCATCTTAGAGGCTAAGGGAAGAAAATATTTCAGAGTCAGTATAAACTATAACAGCTGTATCAAATGCTGCCAACAAGGTGAATAAGATGAGGACTAAGAATTATTTAACATATTTCATTGAAGCAGATCATTCTTTTATACTTAAATTTGTTACTTCAAAAGGAAGCTTTATGTTTCTTCTATAAATGGAAAACCTTTCTTTGCTAGGAATGGAAGGTAATTGTTAAATAAAATGAAAACAAAACAGTATTATTATATTTCAGTTAGATACTGTTACCTGTTAAAGGTTCTGAGCCCCAGGCTTGCTGGAGATTAGCAAGTGTTAAGAGAGAGCCTAAGGACTTTCTAGTACCAAATAAGAAAATGGAAGAAATTGATAAAGGAATAACTTTCTCATAATGTTAATGTAATACTTTTGCAGTGTCATCCCTTAAAATCTCACATATTGGGCCTATAGTTTACAAAATAGTACACTAAACTGCTGTGGTTTGTCTTGTAACTCTTTTGAATCTTTTGCTAGTTTCATGACCCAAAGTGAAAGATTGGACTCAATAGTGCTTTCTCCCTCTTTAGGAAGTGTTTTAGATCACAGCTTGGAAAGCCTCATCCACCGTCTTCGCGGTTTGTGTGACAACATGGAACCCGAGACTTTCCTTGACCATGAGATGGTTTTCCTCCTTAAGGGCCAGCAGGCCAGCCCGTTTGTTCTAAGGGCCCGGCGCTCAATGGATCAGGCAGGGGCACCCTGGCACTTGCGCTACCTCGGACAGCCAGAAATGGGAGACAAGAACCGCCATGCCCTGGTGCGAAACTGTGTGGACATTGCCACATCTGAGAACCTCACTGACTTCCTGATGGAAATGGGTTTCCGCATGGACCATGAGTTCGTCGCCAAGGGACACCTGTTCCGAAAGGGCATCATGAAGATTATGGTGTACAAGATTTTCCGCCTCCTGGTGCCAGGGAACACAGATAGCACTGAGGCCTTGTCACTCTCCTATCTTGTGGAACTGAGTGTTGTTGCACCAGCTGGGCAGGACATGGTCTCGGATGACATGAGGAACTTTGCCGAGCAGCTGAAGCCTCTAGTTCACCTAGAGAAAATAGACCCCAAAAGGCTCATGTGACTAAGGGGGACTGTCCATCATTGCGGCCTGTCCTCACCTTTTACAGAAAAGGTATTATAAATGTCTTACTTCACCACTGCCAGCCAGGCATCCTTTCCCCCAGGAAGGAGGGCGGTGAGGACTGTTGGTTCACTGCACATTTTCCTCATGTGATAGTTTCCCTTTTGTGACAGCCTGTCTGCATGAAAGGCTCGGGAATACATTGAGACTCTATCTAGTCCCTTCCACATAAAGGGGGGACACTGGAATAAATTCACTTTTGGACAGAAAAATCTTAATTGTTTGGCCATTTGGGTATAAAGGTTTGTAATGTAGAAGCTGTGAGCTTGTGTGGTAATAAAGTCTATGAAGAGAAATGCTTGCATAATTCTGTATTTCTTTACTCTGCCATCCTACTAATTTGGGGTGGATTCATTACCAGTTAGAGCAAGAAAATGACAGGTCCTACTTTAATTTTGATAGAGATGGTAGTTTCTGCCTTTCATAAAAGCATGTTTGTTAAAAAATTTTAAATACAGACAAAAATAGTAAAAGTAACCTATAATCATATTATCCAAATGGATGTACTATTTCTCTTTCGGTATATATCTTTCTAGAATTATTTTTTAATGTATATGATTGTATTTTATAAAGTTATTCTGCATATACTAGTTTGTAATCTTTTTGCATTTAATGCATCATTAACATCTTCACAGGACATTAGCGTCTTTTGGTTTAAAAAAAAGCTCATTTATTGAGTTTTTATTATGTGTCAGTGCTTAAGATATCATAGATCATTTAATTTTCACGATAGTCCCAGTTTGTAAACAGGAAAACGAAGGCACAGCTACTAAATAGGAGAGTTGGATTTAAATAATGGCATTTATAATTGCTATTTGTGTTCTACCATATGGATATGCCATAAATTAATTGAGTCCTTTACTGTTTGATTTTTAGTATGATTCTAATTTTTTGCTTTTATAAACAATCCTGTAATGCTAGTATTTTTAATGAAATCTTTGTTGACATCTACGATTATTCTTTAGGATGAATTTTAGGGAACTGCTGAGTCAGAGTGTGCACTATTTCAAGACTTCTGCCATGCATTGCCAGTTGCCTTCCAGAAATGTCCCAGTTTTCATTCCTACCGGTTATGAATGAGTTTGCGAACACTATCGCTAACACTAGATATTATCATGAAAATTCATTTTCCAATTTGATGATTAATGGTAACTAGTTAATTTTTTTTTTAATATTCATCATTGAGCTTGGAATTTTTTATGTTTATTGGAACTTTTTTTCTTATATGAATTTTTTTCATTGATCATCTTTTCCTTATTTATAGGATTTTTAATATAATTTTCCCCATTTATCATTTAATTTAACAGGTGTTTTTTGTTTTTGCTTTTTGTTAAGTGACAATTCTTAGTAGGATAAATGTTGATCATGTTAATATTTGCAGTAGAGATTTTAATACACTGGAGAGAGTTTGGTTTGCTAAAAATTGTAGGTTACTGAAATTCATCATTTTCTTCTGAGAGCTTCCACTTAGTTATCATCCCAGTTGAGCTACACTAGATAAATCATAAATCTCTTTGGATCTGTTTGCCACTCATAAGATTATATGTCTACTCTAACAGGATGCTTTGGGGTGCAAGTAACAAAATATTTTAAAAAGCCTTAAACAATAAGGATGGGATTTTCTCACCTAATGATCAGTTCCAACATGGGGCTGCTCCCAAGTTATTAGTTGATTATTTCACCAGCTCTGGGATCCTTTTCTTGACTTTCCCCTGTATGTTTTCAAGGTAGCTTTTTTCCTGCTTCAAGGAGGCCCCTTTCTTGTTTTGTAATCTTTCCCTTTATTCCTAAACTACTTGCATTCCCTCTATCCTATAGGCATCCATGTTTGATGTCTCTGTAATGCCTGCCCTGTTGAATATGTGGAGTTATGTATTTTCAATTCACGTAAATGAAACTGTGCTATAACTTCTATTACTGTTTAAAAATTAACATTGTTTTTGTGATCTGCTCTTGTTGCTATATGTAAATCTAACTCATACCTCCCAACTTGCGTATGCTTTCACGTTAACAGTAGTAATAGTAGGACTTTGTGCTTAACTCTGTGGCAGGCACTTGAAATATTTTAACTCGTACTTCTCACAACAATCATGGTAGATATTATTACTCCCATTTTATAGATGAGACTGAAGCACAGAGAGGTTATTCATATTTACTGTCTGCACACAGAACTTGTTGGTGGTTAAGCCTGACTTTCAGCTGAGGCAGTCTAGCTCTGGAATCGAGGCACATAATCATTTAAGCATCCACCGTGTTTTACTCATTCAATTCCTTGATTGAGGAAAACTGGATTGCCTTCAACTCTCCACTACCATAAAGAATGCTGCAAGAAGCAAATTTGTAGATTGGTGTGAAAATTCTTCTGAGCCATAAAGCCAAGGGCAGACCCAATTTCACAAAATATTGCCAGATTGCATTTTTTTTTTTTTTTTTTTTTTAATCATCATTTTATTGAGATATATTCACATACCACGCAGTCATACAAAACAAATTGTACTTTCGATTGTTTACAGTACCATTACATAGTTGTACATTCATCACCTAAATCAATCCCTGACACCTTCATTAGCACACACACAAAAATAACAAGAATAATAATTAGAGTGAAAAAGAGCAATTGAAGTAAAAAAGAACACTGGGTACCTTTGTCTGTTTGTTTCCTTCCCCTACCTTTCTACACATCCATCCATAAACTAGACAAAGTGGTGTTTGGTCCTTATGGCTTTCCCAATCCCATTGTCACCCCTCATAAGCTACATTTTTATACAACTGTCTTCGAGATTCATGGGTTCTGGGTTGTAGTTTGATAGTTTCAGGTATCCACCACCAGCTACCCCAATTCTTTAGAACCTAAAAAGGGTTGTCTAAAGTGTGCGTAAGAGTGCCCACCAGAGTGACCTCTCGGCTCCTTTTGGAATCTCTCTGCCACTGAAGCTTATTTCATTTCCTTTCACATCCCCCTTTTGGTCAAGAAGATGTTCTCCGTCCCACGGTGCCAGGCCTACATTCCTCCCTGGGAGTCATATTCCACGTTGCCAGGGAGATTCACTTCCCTGGGTGTCTGATCCCACGTAGGGGGGAGGGCAGTGATTTCACCTTTCAAGTTGGCTTAGCCAGAGAGAGAGGGCCACATCTGAGCAACAAAGAGGCATTCAGGAGGAGACTCTTAGGCACAAATACAGGGAGGCCTAGCCTCTCCTTTGCAGCAACCGTCTTCCCAAGGGTAAAACTTATGGTAGAGGGCTCAACCCATCAAACCACCAGTCCCCTATGTCTGTGGTGATGTTAGCAACCATGGAGGTGGGGTAGGCGAATACCCCTGCATTCTCCACAGGCTCCTCAAGGGGGCACTACATCTTTTTTTTTTTTTTTTTTTTTTTTTTTTTAACTTTCCCTTCTTTTTTCAAATCACCTGTATGAAAAAAAAAGTTAAAAAGAAAACAAACATACAATAAAAGAGCATTTCAAAGAGACCATAGCAAGGGAGTAAGAAAAAGACAACTAACCTAAGATAACTGCTTAACTTCCAACATGTTCCTACTTTACCCCAAGAAAGTTACATAATATAGCAACATTTCAGTGAACTTGTTCCTACTACAACCATCAGAAATTAACAGACCACAGTCATTTCTGGGCATCCCCAGAACGTTAAATAGCTTATCTGTTCTTCCTGGATTATTGTTCCCCCTTCCTTAATTGCTCTCTACTGCTAGTTCCCCTACATTCTACATTATAAACCATTTGTTTTACATTTTTCAAAGTTCACATTAGTGGTAGCATATAATATTTCTCTTTTTGTGCCTGGCTTATTTCGCTCAGCATTATGTCTTCAAGGTTCATCCATGTTGTCATATGTTTCACCAGATCGTTCCTTCTTACTGCCGCGTAGTATTCCATTGTGTGTATATACCACATTTTATTTATCCACTCATCTGTTGAAGGACATTTGGGTTGTTTCCATCTCTTGGCAATTGTGAATAATGCTGCTATGAACATTGGCGTGCAGATATCTGTTCGTGTCACTGCTTTCCGATCTTCCGGGTATATACCGAGGAGTGCAATCGCTGGATCGAATGGTAGCTCTATATCTAGTTTTCTAAGGAACTGCCAGACTGACTTCCAGAGTGGCTGAACCATTATACAGTCCCACCAACAATGAATAAGAGTTCCAATTTCTCCACATCCCCTCCAGCATTTGTAGTTTCCTGTTTGTTTAATGGCAGCCATTCTAACCGGTGTTAGATGGTATCTCATTGTGGTCTTAATTTGCATCTCTCTAATAGCTAGTGAAGCTGAACATTTTTTCATGTGTTTCTTGGTCATTTGTATTTCCTCTTCAGAGAACTGTCTTTTCATATCTTTTGCCCATTTTATAATTGGGCTGTCTGTACTATTGTCATTGAGTTGTAGGATTTCTTTGTATATGCAAGATATCAGTCTTTTGTCAGATACATGGTTTCCAAAAATTTTTTCCCATTGAGTTGGCTGCCTCTTTACCTTTTTGAGAAATTCCTTTGAGGTGCAGAAACTTCTAAGCTTGAGGAGTTCCCATTTATCTATTTTCTCTTTTGTTGCTTGTGCTTTGGGTGTAAAGTCTAGGAAGTGGCCTCCTAATACAAGGTCTTGAAGATGTTTTCCTACATTATCTTCTAGGAGTTTTATGGTACTTTCTTTTATATTGAGATCTTTGGTCCATTTTGAGTTAATTTTTGTGTAGGGGGTGAGGTAGGGGTCCTCTTTCATTCTTTTGGATATGGATATCCAACTCTCCCAGCCCCATTTGTTGAAAAGACCATTATGGCTCAGTTCGGTGACTTTGGGGGCCTTATCAAAGATCAGTCGGCCATAGATCTGAGGGTCTATCTCTGAATTCTCAATTCGATTCCATTGATCTATATGTCTATCTTTGTGCCAGTACCATGCTGTCTTGGCAACTGTGGCTTTATAATAAGCTTCAAAGTCAGGGAGTGTAAGTCCTCCCACTTCGTTTTTCTTTTTTAGAGTGTCTTTAGCAATTCGAGGCATCTTCCCTTTCCAAATAAATTTGATAACTAGCTTTTCCAAGTCTGCAAAGTAGGTTGTTGGAATTTTGATTGGGATTGCATTGAATCTGTAGATGAGTTTGGGTAGAATTGACATCTTAATGACATTTAGCCTTCCTATCCATGAACATGGAATATTTTTCCATCTTTTAAGGTCCCCTTCTATTTCTTTTAGTAGAGTTATGTAGTTTTCTTTGTATAGGTCTTTTACATCTTTGGTTAAGTTTATTCCTAGGTACTTGATTTTTTTAGTTGCTATTGAAAATGGTATCTTTTTCTTGAGTGTCTCTTCAGTTTGTTCATTTCTAGCATATAGAAACATTACTGACTTATGTGCATTAATCTTGTATCCCGCTACTTTGCTAAATTTGTTTATTAGCTCTAGTAGGTGTATCGTTGATTTCTCAGGGTTTTCTAGATATAAGATCATATCATCTGCAAACAATGACAGTTTTACTTCTTCTTTTCCAATTTGGATGCCTTTTATTTCTTTGTCTTGCCGGATTGCCCTGGCTAGCACTTCCAGCACAATGTTGAATAACAGTGGTGACAGCGGGCATCCTTGTCTTGTTCCTGATCTTAGAGGGAAGGCTTTCAGTCTCTCACCATTGAGTACTATGCTGGCTGTGGGTTTTTCATATATGCTCTTTATCATGTTGAGGAAGTTTCCTTCAATTCCTACCTTTTGAAGTGTTTTTATCAAAAAGGGATGTTGGATTTTGTCAAATGCTTTTTCAGCATCTATTGAGATGATCAATTGATTTTTCCCTTTCGAGTTTTTAATGTGTTGTACTACATTGATTGTTTTTCTGATGTTGAACCATCCTTGCATGCCTGGAATGAACCCCACTTGGTCATGGTGTATGATTTTTTTAATGTGTCTTTGGATTCGATTTGCAAGTATTTTGTTGAGGATTTTTGCATCTATATTCATTAGGGAGATTGGCCGGTAGTTTTCCTTTTTTGTAGCATCTTTGCCTGGTTTTGGTATTAGATTGATGTTAGCTTCATAAAATGAGTTAGGTAGTGTTCCATTTTTTTCAATGTTTTGAAAGAGTTTGAGTAAGATTGGTGTCAGTTCTTTCTGGAAAGTTTGGTAGAATTCCCCTGTGAAGCCATCTGGCCCTGGGCATTTATTTGTGGGAAGATTTTTGATGACTGATTGGATCTCTTTGCTTGTGATGGGTTGGTTGAGGTCTTCTATTTCTTCTCTGGTCAGTCTAGGTTGTTCATATGTTTCCAGGAAATTGTCCATTTCTTCTACATTATCCAGTTTGTTGCCATACAGTTGTTCATAATATCCTCTTATAATTTTTTTAATTTCTTCAGGATCTGCAGTTATGTCACCTTTTTCATTCATTATTTTGTTTATATGGGTCTTCTCTCTTTTTGATTTTGTCAGTCTAGCTAGGGGCTTGTCAATCTTGTTGATCTTCTCAAAGAACCAACTTTTGGTGATATTTATCCTTTCTATTGTTTTTTTGTTCTCTATGTCATTTATTTCTGCTTTAATCCTTGTTATTTCTTTTCTTCTACTTGGTTTAGGATTGGTTTGCTGTTCATTTTCTAGCTTCTTCAGTTGATCCATTAGTTCTTTGATTTTGGCTCTTTCTTCCTTTTTAATATATGCGTTTAGTGCTATAAATTTCCCCCTTAGCACTGCTTTTGCTGCATCCCATAGGTTTTGGTATGTTGTGTTCTCATTTTCATTCGTCTCTATATATTTAGCAATTTCTCTTGCTATTTCTTCTTTAACCCACTGATTGTTTAGGAGTGTGTTGTTTAACCTCCAGGTATTTGTGAATTTTCTAAGTCTCTGATGGTTATTGACTTCTAATTGTATTCCATTATGGTCAGAGAATGTGCTTTGAATAATTTCAATCTTTTTAAATTTATTGAGGCTTGTTTTATGTCCCAGCATATGATCTATTCTGGAGAAAGTTCCGTGAGCACTAGAAAAGTATGTGTATCCTGGTGATTTGGGATGTAATGTCCTGTAGATGTCTGTTAAATCTAATTCATTTATCAGATTGTTTAGGTTTTCAATTTCCTTATTGGTCTTCTGTCTGGTTGATCTATCTATAGGAGAGAGTGATGTGTTGAAGTCTCCCACAATTATTGTGGAAACGTCAATTGCTTCCTTTAGTTTTGCCAATGTTTCTCTCATGTATTTTGTGGCACCTTGATTGGGTGCATAGACATTTACGATTGTTATTTCTTCTTGCTGAATTGCCCCTTTTATTAGTATGTAGTGGCCTTCTTTGTCTCTCAAAACATCCCTGCATTTGAAGTCTATTTTATCTGAGATTAATATTGCTACACCTGCTTTCTTTTGGCTGTAGCTTGCATGAAATATTTTTTTCCATCCTTTCACTTTCAATTTCTTTGTGTCCCTGTGTCTAAGATGAGTCTCTTGTATGCAACATATTGATGGTTCATTTTTTTTGATCCATTCTGCGAATCTATATCTTTTAATTGGGGAGTTTAATCCATTTACATTCAACGTTAAAACCGTGAAGGCATTTCTTGAATCGGCCATCTTATCCTTTGGATTATGTTTGCCATATTTTTCCCTCTCTCTATTAATATCCTTTATTGTACCCATACCGAATCTCTTTAGTACTGAACCTTTCTCCAAGTCTCTCTGTCCTGTCTTTGTTTCTCTGTCTGTAGGGCTCCCTTTAGTATCTCCAGTAGGGCAGGTCTCTTGTTAGCAAATTCTCTCAGCATTTCTTTGTCTGTGAAAAATTTAAGCTCTCCCTCAAATTTGAAGGAGAGCTTTGCTGGATAAAGTATTCTTGGCTGGAAATTCCTCTCTCTCAGAATTTTAAATATATCGTGCCATTGCCTTCTCGCCTCCATGGTGGCTGCTGAGTAGTCACTACTTAGTCTTATGCTGTTTCCTTTGTATGTGGTGAATTGCTTTTCTCTTGCTGCTTTCAGAACTTGCTCCTTCTCTTCTATGTTTGACAGTGTGATCAGTATATGTCTCGGAGTGGGTTTTTTTGAATTTATTCTATTTGGAGTTCGCTGAGCATTTATGATTTGTGTATTTATGTTGTTTAGAAGATTTGGGAAGTTTTCCCCAACAATTTCTTTGAATACTCTTCCTAGACCTTTACCCTTTTCTTCCCCTTCTGGGACACCAATGAGTCTTATATTCGGACGTTTCATATTATCTATCATATCCCTGAGGTCCATTTCGAGTTTTTCAATTTTTTTCCCCATTCTTTCTTTATGCTTTCATTTTCCATTCTGTCATCTTCCAGGTCACTGATTCGTTGTTCAACTTCCTCTAGTCTTGTACTATGAGTGTCCAGAATCTTTTTAATTTGGTCAACAGTTTCTTTAATTTCCATAAGATCATCCATTTTTTTATTTAGTCTTGCAATGTCTTCTTTATGCTCTTCTAGGGTCTTCTTGATTTCCTTCATATCCCGTACTAGGGTCTCATTGTTCATCTTTAGTTCTTTGAGTAGCTGCTCTAGGTGTGTCTCTTCTGGTCTTTTGATTTGGGTGCTTGGGCTTGGGTTATCCATATCGTCTGGTTTTTTCATATGCTTTATAATTTTCTGTTGTTTTTGGCCTCGTGGCATTTGCTGTCCTTGATAGGGTTCTTTTAGGGTTTGTAGACCAGTTGAAGTCCTTATCTCTAATTTATCAGATCTACAGCTTTGTGGAGTACACTTTCTCTAACTAACCAGCAGGTGGCGTCCACGAGCCACCTGTTCTCCACAAGCCAGATCTCCCCTGCTTAGCCTTTTTGGTGAGTGGGGGAGTGAGTCTTGTGGGGCCCAATTGGTGTCCCAAGCTTGCGTGTGTAGTTGGTGTTGCCTGCCCTGTATGTGGGGCGTGTTTCTGGGCAGTCGGGGAGGGGGGGTGGCCCTAACAATCAAATCTCCCTGATGATCCTAGAGTTTTAAAGCTACTGCAATAGTCTAATCCTTCAGTTCAGTCCTGCCACAGTTTGTCTCTGCCACTGACCCACAAGTCTTTGGTATTGGCGTATGGCTCCTGAGACTTGCAAGTGGGCCCCTCTTCCAGGCTGTGCACCCCGGGTCCTCTGTTGAGGGATGACTGTGCTATGTCACAGGTGAGTGCCGTCCCCCCAGGGCAGTTCTGGGCTGCTGGGCTGTGTTGGGAGGCTCCCAGTCTGCTCAAATGATGGCTGAATGGGGCTCTGTTAATTCACACTGCTCCCCCTTCCCAGCTCTGGGACATTCAGCTGAGGTTGCAGGGAAGGCTAATGTCCACGCCCAGTTTTGTGGTGTGTGCCTGTTATTTGAAGCACTTCCGTCACACTGGGTTGTCTGGGGCAGCTCTGGGCTATGGGGCTGGCGATGGGCAGGAGTGTTTCCTGTCCACCAGGATGGTGGCTGTGAGCGGACACCCCCCTTTTCTTGGGAAGTTGTGTTGTTTAGTGAATTTTCTCAGCCACTGGATTATTGCCTTTTGTCTCAGAGCTCTCTTATTTCTGCTCTTGACTTGACGTGCCCAAATTTCAATTCTTTGAAGCTTTCTGTATTGAGCTTCTTAGAGTAATTGTTTTAGAAAAAGCAAAAAGGATTTAAAAAAAAAAAAAAAAAAAAAAAACGGCCCTCCTCAGAGATCTAATGGGTTATTGAAATGCTAATAGACAAAGCAACCAGGGCCATTGAGGAAAGGTGCCCTGGGCAGAGAGATCAGCCTTGCTTCGGGATTTGCATATGCGCCTCAAGGCCTGATCTCCGCCCTTCCCCTTTCTGTGTTCACCAGAACTCCAAAAATCCTCTGCTTTTACTTTGGAGCTTCTCGTGTTGTTTTCCTTCTATGCCCGTCTCCTCTCTGCTGGGCTGGCTGCTCTCAGAGTCTCTGGTGTCTGGCCTCAGTCTATCTATGGTTGGAGTTTGAATCAGTAGAATGAGTTTCCGATGAGAGCAGCCACTGCAATTCTCCCTTCTCCTTCCTGGAGCTGACAGCCCCTCCTCCCCCGGGACTGAGCCTGGCAGGGAGGGGCGCGGGTCCCCTGGCCGCAAAAACTTACAGATTTCGCTGATCTCAGCAGTTCCACGTTTTCATGAGTGTTGTATGAAGTATGCCCAAAGACAGATTGCTCTGTGGTGTCCAGTCCACGCAGTTCCTGGCTTTTTACCTACTTTCCTGGAGGAGTAACTAAAACATACAGCTCACCAGTCTGCCCCTCCCTCGCGTCTTGACCACCGAGTCAACATCTTCCTCTCTCTGTACCAGCTCAAGTGGTCCCTAATGGGGGCGGGCGAGGGAATGAGGCGACACCTGGACGTCTGCGCGCTCACCTGCGGCGCTTTCCGACTCTCCGGAGAGGCCGCCAGATTGCATTTTGGAGTGGCTGTGTCAATTACACAAGTGCAGGAAATTTCTTGTATCGTTTTTTTCTAAATTTTTCCAGTTTGATGGGTATAAAGTGGCATCTTTTGATTGTTTTGATTTCCATTTCTCTGATTATAATTAAATTTGAGCCTTTTTAATATACGTTTTTGTATATGAAAGTGTATACAGTTGTTAGTATATGAAACTAAGGTATGAATATCCTTTGGCCATTTTTCTATTTGGTTTTCTGTCTTGTTGATTTGCAGGAATTCTTTGTATATTCTAGACATTAATCCTTTCTTTTAAAACACTACTGTGCCAGTTTGAGTGTATTGTGTCCCCCAAATGCCATTATCTTTGATGTATTCTTGTGTGGGCAGACGTTATCAGTTTTGATTAGATTTCTTTGAGTGTTTCTTTGGAGAGGTGCCCCACCCAGCTGTAGGTGATAACTCTGATGAGATAATTTCCATGGAAGCATGGCCCCACCCATTTAGGATGCGCCTTGATCAGTGGAACCATATAAATGAGCTGATGAGCAGGGGCAAGTCAGTGCAGTTGTGAGTGATGCTTTGAAGAGGAGCTACAGCCAAGAGGGACACTTTGAAGAAAGCACAGGAGCTGTAGATGAGAGACAGTTTGAAGACGGCCGTTGAAAGCAGACTCTTCCTCTGGAGAAACTGAGAGGACAAATATCCCAAGTGCAGCTGTGAGTGACGTTTTGAAGAGGAGCAAGCTTGCTAGAGAGGAACGTCCTGGGAGAAAGCCATTTTGAAACCAGAACTTTGGAGCAGATGCCAGCCACGTGCCTTCCCAGCTAACAGAGGTTTTCCGGATGCCATTGGCCATCCTCCAGTGAAGGTACCCGATTGCTGATGTGTTACCTTGGACACTTTATGGCCTTAAGACTGTAACTGTGTAACCAAATAAACCCCCTTTTATAAAAGCCAATCCATTTCTGGTGTTTTGCATTCCAGCAGCATTAGCAAACTAGAACAACTACAAATACCTTCTCCTGGTTTGTCATCTTCCTGTTAACTTTGCGATGTCATTAGTTCAACAGATATGAGCAGATGTACTAAGTTTTGATGACATATCCATCAATTTTTGGCCTTTTGGTTTACAGTCTTGTTTAGGAAGCCCTTATTTACCCCTAGGCTACATAGATTTTCCGACGTTTTCTTATATTCATTTTATAAGTTAACCTTCACATTTAGGTCTTTAATTCATTTGGAGTCCATCTCTTATATGATTTCAAGTGAAAATCCAGCTTTATTCTCCCTATAGTGAATTAGTTTTTCTACCACCATCTGAGAAACAATTCATTTTTTTCCATTGCTTTGTAATACCACCTTTATCACATATTAGGTTCCATGTATATACTTTTATTTTTGAGCTCTCTATTCTATTCCACTGCTCTTTTGTTTTGTTTAGCATCTCAGTGTTTTTATTACTGTGGCTTTGTGGTAGAACCAGTTCTACCAGTAGGGCAGGTACCTTTTATTTTTTCCTTAAGATAGTTAGCTTTCATAGACCTATTTTCTTTCATATTCATTTTACAGTAAGTTTTAGATACTCCTGGAAGGTTTGTGGGAATTTTATTGAATATGTATAGATTAATTTGGGGGGAGAATTGACATCTTTCCCTAGAACAATCCTTCCCCAGAATTCAATGTGAGAGAAAGACCTGACCTTACTTTGTTCCGGTCTCTGCTAAAATTTCAGAGAAGCCTTCACTGAACATCCTAAATTAAGTAGTATGCCCCCTCCCTATCACTCTCTATCCCTTCAGCCTGTTACATATTTTTTCATGGTATTTATTACTATCCAACTTTAAATTATTCATTCATTGCCTTCTGTACTAGAATGAAAGATTCGTGAGGGCAGATGTGTTGTTCTGTTTTCTGCTGTTTTTCTAGCCCCTAGAACAGTGCTTAGCAATGGTGGGCCCTCAATGAATATTTGTTAAACGAATGAAATCTTCACAATGTTGAGGTTATCCCAACTATGACATTTGTGCTGGTTTGGATATATTTTGTCCCTCACAAAAGTCATGATCTTTTAACAGTGTTGTTGGCTGAAACCATTTGATTGACTGTTTCCGTGGAGATGTGATTCACCCAACTGTGGGTGATACCTTTGATTAAATTAGTTCCATGGAGGTGTGGATCCCACCCACTCAGGGTGGGTCTTGATTGGTTCATTGGATTACTTAAGAGAACTCAAGAGCCAACACAGACTCTTGCTGACGCTTAGAGATGCCTGGAATTGTGGACAGAAGGATGTTTGGAGATGCTAAACTGAGAGATGAAGCCCAGAGTTTGCCCCGGAGAAGCTAAGAGGGATCCCCAGATGCTTAGAGAGAAACGTCCTGGGAAAAAGAAGCAAGGAAGCAAGGATGAGAGAGAGGAGCTGAAACACAACCCGGCACCAACAGACACCAGCCACGTGCCTTCCCAGCTGACAGAGGTGTTCTGGACTCCATCGGCCTTCAGAGAAAGTATCCTCTTGTTGATGCCTTAGTTTGGATACTTTTATGGCCGTAGAACTGTAAATTTGTAGTCAAATAAACCCCCTTTATAAAAGCCAATCTATTTCTGGTATTTTGCATAACAGCAGCATTAACAAACTGGAACAACATTTATTCAAGCCTTCTTATTTCTTATGCCCTTGAATGGAGTTTAACTTTTTTTCTCAATAGTTTTCTTAGGCATTGGATTTTAGGTTAATTACTATAGACTAGAAGTCAGCAAACTATACTTGCATGCATTGTTTGGCCACCTGTTTGGTTTCTTTCTTTTTTTCTTTTATTTGAAGAAAAAGTTTATTTTGCTGTATCATTTTTTAATCCAATTTTGAGATATATTCATACGCCATACAACCCATCTGTAGTATACAATCACTGGCTCACTTTATCATCACATAGTTGTGCAAACATCCTCATGATCAATTTTAGAACATTCTCATTACTCCAGAAAAGAAATAAAAATAAAAAAGAAAACCCAAATCCCCTCATATCCCTTATCCTTCCCATTATTGATCCATAGTATTGGTTTGGTACATTTGTTATGGTTTATAAGAGTATTAGAATATTACTGTTAACTATAGTCCATAGTTTGCAGTATAGCCACCTGTTTTTGTAAATCATGTTTAATTGAAACACAGCCACCTTCATTCATTTAAATATTGTATATGACTGCTTTTGTGCTATAACAACATAGTTGAGTATCTGCAACAGACTGTGTGGCTGCAAAGCCAGAAATATTTACTGTCTGGCCCTTTACAGAAATTTTTTGCCAGTCCCTGCTACAGACTATAGTTAACAATAGTAAATAGTATTATTTATGTTTTTTATTTTTAAATTGGTTATTTTTGGCAGGAATAACTATTAATTTTTTAAGTTGATTTATTTTCTTGCAAACTTCCTTAACTTTCATAGTTTCAATAGTGTGTTGATTCTGTTGTGTTTTCTAGTTAGATGATCATATCACTGGTAAGCAATGATAGTTGTATCTCTTCCCTTCCTATGCTTAAATACCTCTTTCGCCTTGTTCAAAAGTATTAGCCAGACTTTCCAATACTCTAGTGAACACTAGTGGTAACAATGAGCATCGATGGTTTAATCCCAATCTTTACGTTATTGCATAAATTTTCTCTAGTAAGTATGATTATTTGTTGTAGGTTTTTCTCTGGTGTATGGACTTCTTATCAAATTAAGAAACTTCTATCTCTAATTTTCTGTGTTCTTTTTAAAATCACGTGTTGAAATATATATATATATATATATATATATACTGAGTTAAGTATGTAATTTTTCCTCCTTTGCTCTATTAATGTGGTAAATTATATTGACAATTTTTCTGCTGTTGAGCCATTCTTGTACTCCTGGGATAACCCCACTATATCATGATGTATTATCTTTTAAATACGTTGGATTTGGGTACCTATTTAGGATTTTTGCATTGTGTACTTCCTTAATTGCCATTCAGAGATCTATGCAGCTGGGCTGCTCTCTCTTTTTCCAACGTTCCCTGCTAGAACTACAAGCTAGAAACTGTGCTAGACACTAGGTTATAGCAATGGCTAAGATACAGTCCCTGTCTTTAATAGCTCCTATTATAGTGGCAGAAAGAGACATTTTTATAGTTAGTGTAGTCATAAAAGTTATGCATGCAAAGAGATCCTTCCCAAAACAAATGAATCTTTAGCACTGACCAAGTAGTTTATTTCCTATTCCTTGGCTGTACCTCAATGATCTTGCTTCTGTATTGTCTTAATATCCTTTCACCTTTGCTTTTTCCACTCATGTCTGCCTATGTGACTCCCACACAACCAAAAGCAAGATCAAACAATGAAGAGCATATAATTTAGTGGTTAAGAGCTCAGGCTTGAGACACAAATGTAGGTTCCAATTCTAGCCATGCCATATACTAGCTATGTGTCCTCAGACATACTGCATCACCTTTCAGAGAATCCATTTCCTTATGTGTCAAATTGGGAATAATAATACCTCTATCACATGGAGAATATAATGAGTTGACTGCGCAAAGGTTTATGATGGGGCCTGACAATTCATCAGCATTTTCCCTTTCTGTCCCGTGATCGTTCATGAACCGCAAAAAGATCAAGAAGTCTTTTCTCTCTTGCCTCTGACTTCTGATAGCCCTCGTTTCACATTTCATCATGTTCCCTGTACAGTAATTCTATGTGTGTGCGGTCGCAGTTGACTCGTCTGGGGGGGGGGTGGCGGCCGGTTGCTAAATCCTAGGCTCTCGGGATTGCTCGGAGGGTACCGGCGGCGGGGGCTCTTTCCCGGAGGCGAGGGCGAGGCGGGGGACTGGGCCCGGTCCCCGGCGGTGGCGTGCAAGGTGTGGAGGGCGGCGAGAAGGAACAGGCGGGACACGTTTCTTTGAGGGTGAAGAAGCCAAGAGAGTTTATTAGGGGAGAGTACAAGCTTATATCGGGCGGTTTAGAGGGCGGGGTAGCTGTAGGGGTTAAAGGCTTGGATTGGTTCTGAGAGGGCGCGGAGGTTGATTAACGAAGAGGGTGGAGGGTGCGGGTAAGGCACGGGGTGGGGTTTTCTCCGGCAAGCCCTCCCCAACGGTTGTACTTTGGGGTGAGGAAATGGGGCCTGCATTCGGCTCCACTTTCTCAGGCCCGGGGGGCCGTGGAGGGCGCTACCACCCGTGCCCCACTACCTTTCCTAGGGGCTGATCAGTTCCCCTGGCCCAGGCCCGCCAAGTCGGAACTCGATAACAGTGTCCCGCATGTGTGTATATCTTGGTTTCTAGCTCTCTCCTTTAATAGTTGTTTGTGTCTTGTGCAAGTTATTTAAACTCTCAGAATAGCTTTTTTTCTCATCTGTAAAATAAGCATAATTAGAGTACAGACCTCATAAGGTTGTCATGTGAATTAAATAATCAATATAAAAAAATCAATACACATAAAGACCTAGTTGTGTGCTTGGCATGTACGCGCTTAATATGTGTTAGCTGTTTTCAATTTTAGTATTATTAACAAGACTACACACTTCGTAAGAGGAGGAACTGTGTTTTGTGGTATAGTATAATGGTTACTAGCTTGGGTTCTGGAGACCTAAGTTCAGATCCTAACTGCACCACAAGCATGTTGCACAAGCTGGGTAAATGTCTTTAGTCTTAGGTTCTTATCTGCAAAATGGGGATGATAATAGTACATAGGATTAAATGAGATAATCTACTCACAGCATTTAATACAGTGCCAGGCATAAATATTGGTTTATTGATCAGTAAATTCTTGCCAGGCAAAGTGCAAAATTTTTTACTTAGCATTGTTCTAAATGTACTTTTCTGTGAACCCCACAACCTGTACCTAGCTTATCACTACTCGTGTAATAGTCCTTCAAATATTTGTTGAATGAATGAGTGAGTGCATAAGTGAAGGCTGAGTTGCAGACCAAAAGAATCTTACCTATGTAAGCTGCTTTGTCCCAAGTTAACACTCCTCATTCCTCTGTAATGAGTTGGCTTGTAAGCCAACATCTGTAAAAAGTAGGAGACTGTGGAGACTGTGGAAAGAGGGAGCTTTTAGACCCTGGCTTTTTTTTCTTTCTTTTTTTTTTTTTTTGTTAAGAGAAATTGTAGGCTTACAGAATAGTCATGTATAAAATACAGGACTCCCATATACCACTGTATTATTAACACCTTGCATTGGTGTGGAACATTTGTTACAATTGATGAAAGCACATTTTTGTAATTAGACCCTGGCTTTTTGACCCTAGAGAAATCACTCATCCTTTAATGCTCTAATTCATTTCTCAGAACTGGTAAATTACTTACTATGTAAAGTGAATTTTAAAAAGTTGCTCTAGGCAAAAATGTTAAGGTTTATAACAGTCTGGATGATGGAGAACAAACATGGACACAGGAATACCTTTTTGGAAGAAATAAAAATTGATAAAGCTGTTCTTGAGGGCGTTTAGCATGAAGAAATATAGATGTGCACAAAGGATGAGTGTACAGCTTGTCATCTTATTGATGTGTGTTATAGCAAAAATGGAAATAATCTAAATCGTTAACAAAATGGGATGGAATAATTAAATGATACTTCATCCATACAATGAGATATCTTGCAAGCCACCCAAAAAGATTCTGTAGAAATGAATATATTCATGTAGAAAAATATTCCAGATATATTAACTTATTAATTGTGTAACCTTAGGTAATTTCTTAACTTCTCTGCCTCAGTTTCTTTATTAAGTGGGAATACTAATATTGCCTTCCTAAGGGTTATCATAAAGATTAAATGAGTTGTTACGTGTAAAAATACTTGGAATTGTACCTAGTACATAATAACTACTAAGTATAAAATGTAACTATTATTATGTGGGGAAAAAAGTTTTAAAACAACATATAAAGTATGCTGTCTTTTTATAAAATGTGTACATAGAGAGATTGATATGAAAATAAATTTTTCAAAATGTTAATAGTCATTGCTTGGTGTTGGACATATGCCATATTTTTAAATTCTTTTTCCTGTCTTATTTTTTTTTATAATGAATATATATTTCTTATCTAATTAAGAAAACAATAAAAACAGAAGAGATTTGTTTGGTTGGGGGAGTTTAGAGTGTCTGGGATTTTTCACCCTCCCTGTGCTTTGCTAAATCCTGTGTGGCTGGTGTTTGAATGTGAAGGAGGGGTCAAACTTCTCTAACTACTCTGAAAGGTAATTGCTCCCCTTTTCAAAGGAGAGAGGATCCCACGCCCCCAGGATGCCCTCTGGCAGTGACAGGTTCTTAAAGCTAGCTCAACTACTTAAAACCAACACTGAACTCTAGAGGTGGGCAGGATGTGAGTCAACACACTGGCATTTTGTCAGGTTGATTGTAATTGCTTCTGTGTTTTTTCTTGGAGATGTGAGTGTAAAATGAGGAGACTAAGTTTTTAAAAAAATAAATATATTGGAACATAAACACTACACACATTGCAATGATATTTGCCATTGTTCAAAGAATTTTTTTAGATTTGGGGGTGCAATGACTTCAAAATCGGCTTATATGAACTAATTTTCTAGCTCTTAATTTATTAAAATCATGATACCCAGTGCTGTTTTAGGTGCAGTGAAATGGGTATTCTCATGTTTCTAGTGACATTATAAATTAATGAAAACCTACTGGAAAGCAATTTGGAATTAAATATCAAGAACCATCAAATTCTCATATCCTTTGGCCTAACAATCCCACTTCCAGTAATCCAGACTGAGGAAATAAATATTAATAAATATCCAGTTGTGTATATTGCATAGTAATAAACATCTCAAAACAACCTAAATTTTCAGCAAAAGAGAACTGAAGGTGGCAGAATTTATTTAACTGCTTCTCTTTTGCTGAGTCCTTTGTCATCGTGTGGATTTCTGAGGAATTGTTCTATTACCTTGAGGCTGCCATACACTGGCAAGGACATCAGTGTGGTGAGCTCCAACCCAGGCCAGAAGCCCCAAAGGCTTTCTTGGACAATGATACTGGTGAGTGGGGACAGAGTGGAAGTGGATGAATGTGAAGGACACTCCTTGTCTATATCTGGAGCCTTACGAGACACCCCCAAGGACTTTATCATCTAACCAGGTAAGAATTGGCAGGTGGAAGTAAGGGAATGATTTATTCTCTGACGCCTGGAGAGGCTCAGCTGACAAAAACTTATACTCAAACTTCGCATAGTAAAAGGGTTTGGGTAGCATGTGCACATCGCTCATGGCCATGGGTCACCTGAAATGCAAAAACTGAAGGAATGCTAATAAATGGCACTTAAAGAAACAGGCAGAAATAGTAATCCAAGAAAGAGACTATAGAAGGAACATTAGGCGGAAAGAGTGCTACTGAAGTAGCATTTGCCAAAGCTGAGTGATCATCAGAATCTCCCCAACCAACCCAAGTAGCATCTTTGGGGCGTGGATCCAGGAATCTGAATTTTTCCCTTCTTAATTTCTCTAGGTGAATGTAAAGATCCTTGGTTTAGGAGCCACTATTCCAAGCACCTCTCATTAATCTGAACTGAAAATCATTTTCAGGTGTTCAGAAATTAAATTTTTGTAGTCAGAAGCAAGACTGTATCTCTCTTTACTGCTTTCTAGATTCTGGGACTCTAATTAGATAATTGAGGACAGATTTCGTGAGGATTGGAAGTGGGTCTTAAAAGATGAGTAGAACACCACAATTGCATGGAACTTTGAATAGGAAGTGAGATACGGTAGGTTAGTATAGGCTGGAGTGAAATAGTGACACATCCCAGAGTAATTTGGGCAGATAATAAAAAATATATTTACAGCCTCCCCCTCTCCAGCCCCGAGGATCTGGGGGAAGGTGCGGATGTGTTGGACATCCTCACCTGGACTGGTGTTGATGTTGTCACAAACATTGGGACTGGTAGTTTGATGTGCTGAGCCTTCGATCATGGGACTTGCCCTTATGAAGCTTGTTACTGCAAAGGAGAGTCTAAACTTACATATAATTTTGCCTAAGAGTCTCCCTCTGAGTACCTCTTTGTTGCTCAGATGTGGCCCTCTCTCTCTCTAACTGAGCCATCTTGACAGGTGAACTCGCTGGCCTCCCCACTACGTGGGACCCGACTCCCAGGGTTGTAAATCTCCCTGGCAATGCAGAATATGACTCCCGGGGATGAATGTGGACCCGGCATCGTGGGACTGAGAGTATCTTCTTGACCAAAAGGGGGATGCAAAGTGAGATGAAATAGTTTCAGTGGCTGAGAGATTTCAAATGGAGTCGAGAGGTCACTCTGGTGGACATTCTTATGCACTATATAGATAACACCTCTTAGGCTTTAATGTATTGGAATAGCTGGAAGTAAATACCTGAAACTACCAAACTCCAACCCAGCAGTCTGGACTCCTGAAGACAATTATATAATAATGTAGATTACAAGAGGTGACAGTGTGATTGTGAAGACCTTGAGGATCACACCCCCTTTATCTAGTGTATGGATGAGTAGAAAAATGGGGATAAAAACTAAAGGACAAATGGGGTGGGATGGGGGGATGATTTGGGTGTTCTTTTTTCACTTTTATTTTTTATTCTTGTTCTGGTTCTTTCTGATGTAAGGAAAATGTTCAGAGATAGATTGTGGTGATTAACGCATAACTATGTTATCATACTGTGAACAGTGGATTGTATACCATGGATGATTGTATGGTGTGTGAATGTATTTCAATAAAACTGAATTTAATAATAAAAAAAAAAGATGAGTAGAGTTTCAAAGGGGAAAAGAACATGGATGAATGAAAGCACAAGGTAGTTGAGAGTACAGTGAGTACCCCAATTTTAATTTGTACAAATTAAGATTTAACCCAACAATTCCTCTTCAAGGTATTTATTCCAGAAAAATGATTAAGACTGGTTGCCCTTTGCTATATTTTTCATAATTACACACACATACAAACACACACAAACTAGAAAGAACCAACATATCTTACAGTAATGATAGAGATAACTCTATAGCGAAATCCCATGCAACTATTTAAAGTTGTAGAAAAATTTAATGCATAGGAAGATGTTCATGATATATAAAGTGAGAAAAACAGGATATAAAACAATATATGTGGTGCTCACTTCAGCAGCACACATACTAAAATTGGAACACTACAGAGTAGATTGGCATGGCCCCTGTGCAAGATGACATACAAATTCATGAAGTGGTCCATGTTAAAAAAAAAGTCTGGTGTGATCCCATTTAAAAATGTAGAAAAAGATTCATCAAAACAGTTACTGGGTGATGGAATTATGCACAATTTTATTTTTTTCATTTTACTTATCTGTATTTATGAATTTTCTGCACTGTGTTCCTTATTTTTTTCTTTTTGAACATTAAATTATGGAAAATTTCAAACATACTGTGGTGATTTGAAACTGGATACACCCCAGAAAAGCATGTTCTTAAATCTAATGCATCCCTATGGGTGTGAACCCATTATAAATAGGACCTCTTGATGAGGTTACTTCAGTTAAGGCATGGCCTAGGATGGGTCTTAATCCTGTTACTGGAGTCCTTTATAAGAGAATGAAATTCAGACAGAGAGAGAAAGCCAAAGGAAGCAAGAAGCTGAGTTGGAATCCAGCAGAGAAGGAAGAGACCAGGAGCCACTGCCATGTGCCTTGCCATGAGACAAGCTAAAGAACAAGGGTTGCCTGCAGCCAGCCTCAGAAAGCCCCAGTCTTGGGAAGAAATTATCACCTTGATGATGCCTTGATTTGGACATTTTCCCAGCATCAAAACTGTAAGCAAATAAATTCCCATTGTTTAAGCCAACCCTTTTCATGGTATTTGCTAGAGCAGCCTAGGAAACTAAAACACACACCCTAAAGTAGAAAGAAGAGTATAATAAACACATGTGTACCCATTATTCAGCTTCAACAATTAAGAATACATCTCCGGTCTTATTCCTCTCTATCCCCCCAAACATTTTTTTTCTGGAGTATTTTAAAACACATCATTCTATGCTTTAATACCTTGGTATATTAAACAAAAATATGCCCATTTTATATTTAACAGAATTAACAGTTTCTTAATATCATGTGATACCCAATTTTTATTCACATTTCCCTAATTGTATCAAAAATGTTTTTTTATAGTTGGTTTGTTCAAGTCAGGATCCAAACAAGGTCAACATAATACATTTGGTTGTTATGTCTTTTAACTTCCTTTTGTTCTATAACATTTGCTCCTCCCTTTTTTTTTTCTCATACCAATGATAACAAATAACACAAGAATCCCAATAATCCGGTTCACAAAATATAGCTTAGTCATTTTATGTTGGTGGTGCCCTACCCAGAGGTCTCCCTGCCCAGCTTGCATCATCCCTCCAAATAAATGGCAGAGGGGATATTTAATCCCTACCTCACAGGATCTTCCACAAAACTTTAGGTTCAATTGAGAAGAATAAATAAAGGAAAGCCCAGAAAGGCAACTACCACCCCTTCTACAGCTACTTAAACCGGCCCCCATCCTTTGGTTTCTGTTTCCTGACTGAAGACTCTCAATTAATGCTAGGAAGCCCATTCTCTTTCAGAGACCCTGGCCTCCCTCATTATCCCCTCAAGATGATGCCTGGGGGAGGAGGGCACTGGTGTCTCCAAGGGATGGTGATGGTGCCTCTAGCCCCAAAGCTATGGTGTTACTATCCCTTTCTCGCTTGCCCTATCACATGATTCTGGGAGCGCAGGACCTTCATCACCACCTGGTCAAGACAAGCTCTGTACAGGTAAGAATCAGGGCCAGGTTTATTTGAGTACTCTGTCCTTTGCTTTAAAAAGAAGATACTACAGCAGCAGGGTTCTTGACGACAGCCTTCAGTATGTCTCTTTCTTAAGTCATACTGCTCTAGTCTAGATAGGCGTCCCTCTATATCTGATGCATGGTTGTCTTCCTGGGATATTCCTTCTTTATCCTCTTGGGGATTCCTTTCCCTTCTCTCCTGTGTTGGTTTTCCTGTTTTCCTGAATCCCATAATTTCCTTTATCTTTGCTCCCTAGTTTTGGTGGAGCACATCTGCCAGTAGCTTCTTTTGAAAGGGTGCATTAGAGGTAAATTTTCAAAGACCTTGTATATCTAATTCTGTCTTCACCCACACAATTGAATGATAGTATTGACAATTTAGCAGGATATAGAATCCTAGGTTGGAAATCATCTTTCAGAATTTTTAAGGTACTGCTCCCTTGTCCTCTGCTTCTAGTGTTGCTTTTGAAAAGTCTAAAGCTATTGTGATCCCAAATCCACTGTATGGGTCCAGTTTTTTTTCTTCTTGGAAGTTTATAGAATCTTCTCTTTGTCTCTAGTGTTCTGACATTTCACAGTAGAGGGTTTTAATGTGGGCCTATTCTCATTCATTGTGCTGGGTATTCAGTAGGCCCTTTCAATGTGGAAACTTGTAAATGTTCTTGAATTATTTTGTTTATTATTTCCTCAACTCTTATTCAGCAGCTGCACTTCCGTGACTGGTCCTCCAATTTTCTTATCTTTCTGCTGTTTTCCATATCTGTGTTTTTTTGTTGTACATTCTAGATTTTCTCAACTTTAGGTTGCAATCTTTCCATTGTTTTTGTGTTTTTTCATTTCTAAGAACTTCTTTTCCCCTCCAAATATTTCCATACACTCAGTTATCTTTTTTTTACTCTGAAGATATGAATGCTAGTTATTTAAGTTTTCTTCTCCCCATTGTCTCAATTTTCTCCAAGTTCCTCTCTTCTGTTTGTTTTGGTCTCTATTTTTTCCTGTTAGAGGAAAGCCTAGTATCTGGTAATCCTTTGCTTTCTGCTCATGAATAGAAGTGGGGGACTTAAAGCCGATTGGAAGCGCTATATGTAAAGCTGGGAACATTGGTCATGAGGTTCACCATAGGGGAATCTGGCAGAACCGTTTTTGGAGACTTCAACGTCAGTATCTTTAGATCTTTCCTGTTGGGCTGGTCATTTTCCCCAAAGAAGACTTATCTGCCCAGGAGGTAAAGGTTAGCTACCAACACTCTGGGAACAGAGTGTGAGAAAAACCTACTAATTCTCCTTTTCTGGCATGGTGTCCTTATAAGTGCCTGGTGACTCTTATTCCAGATATTGTCTGTTTCACTTTCTCCAGAGAATAAACCTCCATACTTCTGCTGAGGTGGCAATGGGGCAGTCACCTAGAGGGTGCAATAGGGGAAGGGAACTTGACCTTCAATCAGTCCTTGTTTCAGCTGCTTTTCACCCCTGCTTCCAAGGACACCAGTGGTATATTAATTCCTAAACGTATCAGGCTGCTTTTCCGCTTTCTTCAGTTTCTGGCCTAGGGTTCAGAGCACTCTGTTCTGCCAGGCCTATTACCACTCATTTATCTGCTTTCTGGCCTGCAAGATTCTGTTGCACTTACTGCTTTCCCCATTTCCTTATACTTTAAAACAATCTTTTACTGAAATGTTAGTGGGATTGGGGAGGGACAGAAAAATTGGGGGCATGACAAATTACAGCCACCGTCTTTATCCAGAGCTCTAGTTGTTTCTTATATTTCACTGCTTACAAAAAGGCATGTTACTTGGATTTCTCTGTGCTTCAATTTCCTCATCAGTAAAATGGGAGAAAAATGGTACTACTTTATACTATTATGAATATTAAGCAAATACCATATTTAACTAATTTTAAGAAACATTTTTACATTTCTGAAATCAGAATGTTTTGTACAAGTCCAAGTATAATGTAAGCATTCAATAAACAATAGCTTAGATTCAGTGAAATGTGGTAATGCATTTTGAAGAGTGCCTGGAAAAAAGTGTGCAATCTATGATCAAGATATGATAATTATTATACATACTAAATTATACTTGCTTATTCCGCTTGATACAATCATGGCCATTCTTCTATATTAGTACAAGTAGATCTACCTTACTCTCTTTAAAGGTTATATGAGGCAGAGAGATTCCAAAAGGAGCCGAGAGGTCACTCTGGTGGGCACTCTTATGCACAATATAGACAACCCTTTTTAGGTTCTGATGAATTGGGGTAGCTGGTGGTGGATACCTGAAACTACCAAACTACAACCCAGAACCCATGAATCTTGAAGACAATTGTATAAAAATGTGGCTTATGAGGGGGGACAGTGGGATTGGGGGGGCCATGGGGATCACACTCCCGTTTGTCTAGTTTGTGGATGGATGAGTGGAAAGGTGGGGGAAGGAAACAAACAAACAGACAAGGGCGCCCAGTGTTCTTTTTTACTTTAGTTGCTCTTTTTCACTTTTAATTATTATTCTTGTTATTTTTGTGTGTGTGGTAATGAGGGTGTTGGGGAATGATTTTGGAAATGAATGTACAACTATGTAATGGTACTGTGAACAATCAAATGTACTATTTGTTTTGTATGACTGCGTGGTATGTGAATATATCTCAATAAAATGAATAAAAAAAGTTATATGATATTTTGTAGAATGGATGTATCATGCTTTTTTTTTAACTTTTTTTAAACTCATGTTCAGATATATAATTCAGTGGTATCAATTGTATTCACGATGTTGTGCTATGATCACCATCATCCATTACCAAAACTTTTCCATCACACCAAACAGAAATACTATACCAATTAAGCATTAACTCTTCATGTACCATACTTTTAAAATTGTTTTCTATTTTCCATTAAATACCAACAATGGGCACCCTGATATATATATCTTTATGCACTTGTGCTAGAATTACTGTGAGCTAGAAGTGGAATCGCACCATCACACTTGCGTGTGAATTTTCACAGTGAAAGAGGCTTGTGAGGGCTTAATCAGGATCCTGACTTAGGCAGCAATAAACAATCATAGAGAGCACGCTAGACTTGAAGACAAAAGACAGAAATCCAAATTCAAGTTCTACCACTTATCTTGGGAAATAGTTTGTTATTGTGCTCATTCATTCAAAACACTTACTGGATTCTGCCTTCTCTGTGCCAGGCAGAGTGTTAGGTAGAAGGAATACAGAGATGAGTAAGACACAGTCCTTGCCCTCAAAAAATTTACAGTAATTGGTGGGGAGACAGACAGTAAAGAGATGCCACTTGGTAACTGTGTGACCTTGGGAAGTTGCCTAACTTCCTGAGTGTCTGTTGCTTTATGGGGTAATAGTCCTTATATCATCAGATTGTCGTGAAGATTAAATGAAATAATGTATGAGAAGTACCTTGCACAGTGCCTGGCACATAGTAAGTGCTTATTAAATGGAAACTCTTGTTATTATTGTTTTAGTAGTAGTAATGGGATTTCTATTTTAATAGATAATTTGTTTTAGTTACTATGATAGAAGTTTGAGCTCCAGTTTCTATACTATTAAATGAATTGTTGAGACAATAATACAGCACATGCAAAGTGGCATTCAATAAAAATTAGTTTCTTTTCTTGACTTTTTATGTTGAGATGAAGGGTAAACAGGCAGATGGAAATGCAAACATCTATATGCTTGAACAAAAAAGGCATCTTCCTGGTCCATGTGTCACAGAGAGCCAATTCAGGGCACTTAACAACACAGATTTCACCTCTGGCCATATCTGAACATCTGGAATGAGGCTGCATACCTCCCTGCCCACAACCACAAGTAATCATGGGGACGGGCTGTTCATATGGCCCAGGGCTGATGGCTGCCTCCTGGGGCGGGGTGGGAGTGGGGGTGTTCTCCCAATTTACTAAGCACAACACAGCTTGCGCTCCATCCTTAATGAAGTTACTTGTTTGCATGAAATATAACAAATGTACAGAACAGTGATAACTTTCGAAGTATGATTTAACAAATAGAGAGTAAATTTCAAAGAATGTTATGGGTTGCAGTTCCACAATTTCAGTTATTTCCTTATTGTGAAACATATATACAGAAAGGTGATGGCTTTCAAAGTACAATTTAACAAGTAGTTAGAGAGAAAATTTCAAAGAATGCTATGGATTACAGTTCCCCAGTTTCAGTTATTTCCTTATTGTGAAATATAACATATATACTGAAAAGTAGTAATTTTCAAAGTACAATTTAACAAGTTGCTATAGAGCAAACGTCAAAGAATCTTAAGGGTTACACTTTCACCATTTTCGTTATTTCCTTCTAGCTATTCTAATACCCTAGCATCTAAATATATATATATATATTTATGTAAAGATTCAATATTTGGAATCCTTTGTTAAACCCTATTTTGTCTGTTACTGCACCTTCCCTCATTTAATCACTTTCTTGATCTTCAAGGATGTGTAGGCAGTGACCACCCCAAGTTGTTCATATTGAAAAGGAGTGTCGACATTATGGGGAAGGGGGACACATCTGGCTGATGTTCTTGAAGAGGCTGTTGCCTCTGGGTTTAGAACTTATCTGGCATAAGAACAGTCTGGAGGATTTAAGTTTCTGAAAAATAAACTTAGTGAGTGAAACTTTTATAGAATCTCAGATAGAAACCTAGGTATTTCAGGACTACTGTTGGTTAGGTTTGGCATACTGTGGCCATTTGGAATATCTAGTTGGGTCTTGCATAAGATTAACCTCCAGGATAGCCTCTTGACTCTATTTGAAATATCTTAGCCACTGTAACCTTATTTTGTTACCTTTCTTTTCCCCATTTTGATCAAGAAGGCGTTTTCAATCCCTCAGTGCCAGGGCCAGGCTCATTCCTGGGAGCTTGACACTTTCTTTCTTTTTTTTTTTTTTAATATTCTAGCATTTTTTAATGCTTATTTTTGAGGGGTGGATATTATTTTTAAGCAGATGCAGGAGCCATTAATGAGTCAAGACAAACATATTTGTAATACAGACAACTGTACTTTAACACATATACAACAATTCACTTTGACATTTTGAAAATCTATTTATGGGTACAGAATAATAGGTTTTATTAAACTGTATCTTTCAGATATGTATTTTGATGTTATTAGTAGAAATTTTGTTTTATTTTATTGGTTAAGTAAAACTGGCAAAATTGAAAAAAAATAGATTTTTGTGCTAAAGAACATGTAATAAGTAATTAAGATGAAATTATTTAGAAATGTTAGGAGAATATGGGACAATACAAGCAACAAAACAAAGACAATAATGGATTATTAACCATAGAATAAGAGAAATAGCCATAAGCCTCCACTGGTATAATCAAATGAGTAAATAAGCAGGGAGAAAAGGAAAACTTTCCTTCCAGTGTAATTCTAATTTATAAATGGAGAATGAAATATAAATGAAAATAGAAAGTCACCATTTATCAAACACCACAGTAAAATTTGTCTCAGGCAAGAATTATGATAGATGCAAAGATCTGTGGGCAAACGTGTGATGAGTAAATGCTCTTAAAATTTTACCCCAACAGACACTTATTGATGACAAAGGGAAGAATTAAAACTTTACATTACCCTGGTGATCAAAGCTGACATCACCAGTAATGAGAAATATCAACATCATACACCTTCTAGTATGATGCAATGAGAAAAGCACAAATTCTTTTGTATTCTTGACCGAAGAAACATAAAGATGCCTAACCTAAATTTAATCAGAAAGAAGCAACAGAGAAATCCAAATTCATGATCATTTTAGAAAATAACTGCCCAGAACACCTTAAATGTTAAGGTCCTGAGAGAGAAATAAAGACTGATGAACTGTCTCAGATTGAAGGAGACTAAATATAGAAGACAACTAAATGGAATGGGAGGTCCAGGATTTACTCCTAGAACAGAAAAAGAATTGCTGGACAAATGACAAAATTCAAATAAGTTCTGTAGACTTAGTTGGCAGCATTTTATCAATGTTGATTTTCTGGTTTTGATTATTGAACTATGTTATGTTGGGGAAGCTGAGTAAAGGGTCAGTGAAAATTCTTTGTATTACCTTTCTACTTTTTTGTTAGCTGAAATTATTTAAGATAGAAAGTTTAAAAATGTAAAAGATGGAAATGAAATGTGATACAAAAATAGAATACAGGTAGACTTCAACATAGTTTTCCCAGGTTTTGACTGACACTTTTTTTTTCAACTATACAAGTAAACCTTTATTAGACAAAATTATTAGCAAGCAACATAAAAAGTTCATATAACATGCAATCCTATTTTAGGGAGCTCAAGAGTTTCAGAGAATATATGTGCTAGCTTTCCCATACTGGCTATTATCTACTTTCTCTAAAATTTTCTGAATCCATCAACCATAACATATATTTCATAAGAGTCTCAGTCTAAAAATTAAACTGGAAATGTACAGCCAACACATTGTGGGTCATCATTTTCTGTAATTCTTTTGTGTTATTATGGCGTTTTTATGCAATTTTAAAACACTCTGTTTTTTCAAAATCCTTCCCTTGCTTTTCAGTAATTTACTTTTGAACTTATAAATACCTCAACTTATTATTTCACCATATTATTTACATCATATTAAACCCTGACCAATGCTTAAAATGTTAAAGGCATTACTATATTTATTAATGAATACATTAAACCATTAAGAACAAATAACTTCATATTCAGACCCTGTAAAGCCATCAGATGTTTGAAAAAAGTTTTTAAACACGAACCAATAAGCCTAGATTTAAGAACTACGAATGGTTGAGAGCACTACCCGTTTTATATAGTACCCCAAGTAAGTAACAGAATGTGTAAAATAAAAAGGTCCTTGATTTGAAATTCTCCTGCTTCACAATCCTGTCTTCTTTATTCAAAAGGTTTGTAATTATTTTCAGAATCCACTTCAGAAGACGTCTTCTTTATTTAGATATCAGGTAAACCATTCAGGGCAAAAAATACACGATGAAAAACACCACCAGGTCGAGGAAGATGAAGATCCAAAGGCATCACGAGTATGAGGTTTTCGGAAGCGTGTTTGTCCGGGACTGAGGCTGCACCACGCGATTCTGCTGCGACCTCCCAGCCTCACCCTCCCCGTACCCGGAAACAGCCCTCACCTCTTCCATCTTGCTCACCTCCGCGACACTTACTTTTGCAAAATAGTTCTTTTATTTCCCAAGCAGACATAAAACAAGAATTAAAGGATGTGTTTTTTGATACAAAAAAATTCTGAACTTTAGTTACTAATTAAACTTAGAGGGAATTTAAGCAGAATTAAGTGACAGAAAAGAGTAGTATAAATATTGTGGGTGGGTTTTCTCTTTTAGGGATTAACCGGGGTCTAATCACTAAATACATTGAATTCAACCACCAATAGTTATTTTTTCCTTTCTGGATGTGTGCCTGTCCATGCATATCACATTTCCCTGAATCTTTGACTAGCTGATTGTTCTTGCAGAGGTGGTATGGCGCAATGCTGTAGAGCTTGGAATTGGGTGGACCTGGGTTGGACTTCTAGCCCTTCTACTTACAGGCAAAAATACTTGAAGCTTCGTTTCCAAATCTGTAAAACGGGCAACATTAGTATATTCAGCATTAAGAATTACAGAATGAACACAAGGGTGAAAGAAGATAAAACACAAAAACCACTTAACACAAGGCTCAAAGTAAGCACTTTTGGTTTTTAGTTATGACCATTGTCATTCTTCTTTTCGTTAAGGTACCTCAGGCAGTGCTTGGCATATGTTTGATGCTCAAAATCTGGTAGCTATTATGATAAATTACCTACAGTTTCTAACTGCCAGGATTATGACTTTGTTATTTATTTTTTTAATTTGTTGATGATAACCCGATCTTTAGCCTAGTGCTTAGGAATTTGTCTTGTTATCTCTGTAACTCTGGCAGTGCCTGGCACTATGCCTGGCACGTAGTAGGTGCTCTGTACATAACTGTTGAATCATGCTCAGTTGAAATGAGCATCCATTTGGCCATTAGCACAAGAGCTGTGTCACTAAATAGCTGTCATTCCAACACTGACAGCCAACCCTGACACGGACATGCTTGCACAGTTCATAAGCTGTGATTCTAACTTCCTGCCTAGTAGACATCTCAGTTAATATTCCATTCCACTCAGATGACCCTTAGAAGGAAATGTCAAACCAATAGAAATATCTAGCTTAACAGCTCCATCAATGTCTAGTTATTAATCTCAGTTATTTAATTTCTCTGAGCCTCAGTTTTCTCATCCATGAAAAGGGGATAGAAATGGCACCTATCTCGGGTACTGTGAGACTACTGCTTTCCACATGTTTTCTTTGCCTGGAACACTCTTCCCCCATGTTTTATCTGGTTAATTTCTACTTCTGCTTTAGCTGGACCAACACTTCCAGAAAGCCTTCCTTGCTGTCCCTAGTAGGTTGTGCCCACTGTCACACTGTCCCTGCAATGACCCTTTGTAATCTTCAATCCACCTGTAATTACATCTTCAACTATTCACTTCCTTTCTAGATTGTGAACTCCCAAAGCCTAGGGATGGTGTCTGTCTCATTCATTCCTGTGCCCCCAATGCCTAACAGTCCCTTGGTACATAATATTTTGGGTGGACCATATTTGTTACCTGAGTAAAAAAGTGAGATAATAATGCACATAAACACAGAGCCTAACATTTAACAGCTCTTAATAAATGAGTTAACTATTATTATTGTTGTTTATAATATTGGTGCTGAGTTTTCTCACCTTGAGAAAACTAATATATTGAGAGGAGCAACAAATTAGAGATAAGCATGGTGATTCTATCTCTGTAGCCGATGAACTAAGCTACTTCCCTGCTGCTTTCTCAGTTGCTAATTGTTGACCCTTGACCCTGCTCTATTCTGACCTGTCTACCCATTTCAATTTGCTTCACTGGTTGGGCTCCCTCCCAGCTGCCAGCCTTAAACTACACTCATCTTCAGGACAAAATCCAAAATCCTTAAGTAGCCTACTGTAGCCTCCTCCTCTCCCCACTCTCCCCTTGCTCACTGGACTCCAGCTACCTGGCTCTCCTGAAGTTCCCTGGAGGCAATGACCTCCCTGACTCAAGGCCTTGGACCTGCCAGTCCCTCTACCTGGAGCATTAATCCTCCCTTTCTTTATCAGGCCAACTCCTACTCAACCTTCATGTCTCAACTTTAACATCACTTCCTTAAGGAACGTTGTCTGGCTCCCTTGGAAGAAATTAGGTCTCCTTGTTATATGCCATCTTCCTTGTAGATCTAGTGTGATACATTGTCGATCTTCATATTTTAAAAAAGAAGTTAGGAATCTGGGCTTAAATGGGAAATTCCTGTTTTCAATGCTGGCCAGAAATTTTTAAAATGTGCAACTCCATGAGCTGAATCAAAACATCTGTTGGTTGCTGCCTGCTTGTGTCCTGCCTATTTGCTTTTCACTTTTTGCAATGCTTGGTAACTTCTTCTGTATATATCATCACTCCTTCATCACTCCATTTATTAACTGTCCATCCACCTGCCAGGCACTGTGCTTGGTGCTTTACATAGATGATCTCAAGAGATCTCCAAAACCACCTGTGAGGTCAAGTAAGGTTCAGACAGATTAAGACACTTGCCTGAGGTCACAAGCCACAGTGGTGGAGTCAGGTGCTAAAGGGCTTTCTACTGTGTCAAGGTACAATTTGTCAGTTTAGAATGGGAGAGGCTTCTAAGCTCAGTCTAATGACAACTGTTAATATTTTTTGAGTGCTTACTATGTGCCAAAGATTTATCTGATTTAATCCTCACAACAGCTACATGAAGGAGCTACTGTTATCATCCCCATTTCATAGATGAGGAAGCTGAGTTATAGAACAAATATCTGATTAAGACAGAATGCAAACTCAGACAGTCTGATGCCACAGTCCCTATTCTTAGGAACCCCTATCTCAAATTTGGGTTTGTGGCAGAGTAGTGGGCTAACTAGGAAATGGAAAATATTTATAAGTCATTCTCTTTTTGATCCAGAGCCTCACAAAAGGATAAATTGAGAGAGGACTCCACCTTGGTTATTTCCACAAACCTGCTATTGAGAGGTTTGGCCTGCAGGTGGCAGCACAATGACTTTCTCTTCTCTACTTTGGAATGGTCAAAGCATCAATGAGGAAGCTTTATGCATTCACAATCGCTCATATCATGCTTAGGCCCAATTAATTACTCACAAATTAATTTGATGGCTTGGTTCTCAGCCTTATGAGCACTGCCAGGCTTGTGGAGCCCTTTAGGACTGTGAAGAGAGAGCCCTCCGGATTTGAAATGAAGGGAAGTCATACAGTCCAACAGCTCAGGCTGTGATGTTAAATTGTGTTGGGTGGAACCCTGTTTCAGTTGTTCCCCAAACTTTTTAAGTTTCTTAGTTTTTTTAGTTCCCTGTTTTTGTTTTGTTTTTAGGATACAATAATATATAAATTTAAGGAAAAATTCAAATAGCACCAAAAAGTATACAGTGAAAAGTCAGTTTCTCTATCACCCTCACTCCAAGTTCCACCATTTTCCTTCCCCAGAAGAAACCTTGTGTATCCTTCCAGGGGTAGACTCTGAAGATAAAAGCATATACCTTTAAAAAAAAAAAATGATAACTGTGCCGGTTTGGATGTATTATGTCCCCCAAAACACCATGTTCTTTAATGAAATCTTGTGGGAGCAGACATGTTAGTGTTGATTGGGTTGGAATCTTTGGATTAGATCGTTTCCATGGAGATGTGACCCACCCAACTGTGGGTAATACCTTTGATTAGATTATTTCCATGGAGTTGTGGCCCCCTGTTGGGTCTTAATTAAATCACTGGAGCCATATAAGAGCTCAGACAGAAGGAGCTCAGTGCTGCAGCTAAGAGACACCTTTTGGAGATGACCGTTGAAAGCAGACTTTTGCTGACGCTTTGGGAAAGCTAAGAAAGAACAAAACACCTCAAGAGCAACATTTTGAAGAACACACAGGAGCTGAGAGAGGAGCTGGAACACAACCTGGGGTCAACAGATGCTAGCCACTTGCCTTCCCAGCTAACAGAGGTTTTCTGGACTCCATTGGCCTTTGTTTGGTGAAGGTTTACTTGTGTTGATACCTTAATCTGGACATTTTCATGGCCTTCAGACTGTAAATTTGTAATCAAATAAACCCCCTTTATAAAAGCCAATCCATTTCTGGTGTTTTGCATGACAGTAGTATTAGCAAACCAGAACAGTAACATGAACTATAAGCTTCTAGAAAAAAATTTAGGGGAAGAATCTTTGTGATCTAGGGTTATGTAAAGATTTATTAGCTACGACATGATTAAAAAAATGATACATTGGAATTAATCAAAATTTTAAAATTCTGCTCTGTGAGTGATATTGTTAAAAAAGTGAAAAGAAGAGCCACAGACTGGGAGAAAATGTTTGCAAATCACATCTCTGATAAAGGACTTGTATCCATAATATATGGAGAACTGTCACAACTCAATAGTAAGAAAACAAACCAGTAAAAGAATGGGCACAAATATTTCACCAAAGAAAATACACAGATGGCAAATATGTACAGGGAAAGAAGCTTGGCATTATTAATCATTGGATATATGTAAATTTCATTGAGATACCACTATATGCCTATTGGAATAGCCAAAAACAGACAAACAAACAAAAAACTGACAGTACCAAGTGCCAGTGGGCATACAAATCAACAGGAACTCTCACACATTGCTAGTGGAGATGCAAAATGGTACAGTCACTTTTGAAAACAGTTTAGGGGGTTGTTCTAGTTTGCTAATGCTGCCAGCATGCAAAACACCAGAGACGGATTGGCTTTTTTATAAAGGGGGTTTATTTAGTTACAAAGTTACAGTCTCAAGGCCATAATGTGTCCAAGGTAAGTCATCAACAATCGGGTACCTTCACTGGAGGCTGGCCAATGGTGTTGAAAACCTCTGTTAGCTGGGAAGGCACGTGGCTGGCGTCTGCTCCAGAGTTCTGGTTTCAAAATGGCTTTCTCACAGGATGTTCCTCTCTAGGCTGCAGTTCCTCAAAAATGTCACTCTTAATTGCTGTTGGGGAGTTTTTCCTCTCTCAGCTTCTCCAGAGTAAAAGTCTGCTTTCAACGGCTGTCTTCAAACTGTCCCTCATCTGCAGCTCCTCTCTCAGTTCCTGTGCATTCTTCAAAGTGCCCCTCTTGGCTGTACTAGCTTGCTCCTTCTGTCTGATCTTATATAGTGCTCCAGTAATTTAATTCAGACCCACCCTGCATGTGCAGGCCAACACCTCCATGGAAATTATCCAATCAGAGTCATCACCCACAGTTGGGTTGGGCACCTCTCCATGGAAACACTCAAAGAATTACAATCTAATTAACACTGATAGGTCTTCCCACACAAGATTACATCAAAGATAATGGCTTTTTCTGGGGGACATAATATATACAAACCAATACAGGGGTCCTTATAATGTTACACATACCATATGACCCAGCAATTCCACTCCCATGTATTCCCCAAAAGAAGTAAAAATTGATGTGTATACAAAAACCTGCATGCAAATGTCATAGTAGCTTTACTCACAATCAACAAAAACTGCAGATAACCTCAATATACTAAAACTAGTAAATGGAAAATCAAACTATGGTACATCCATACAGTATAGTAATACTTAGCAATAAGTGAAAGTAGCCAGACTCAAAAGACTACACACTCTTTGATTTCATTTATGCGACTTTCTGGAAAAAGCCAAATAACAGGAACAGAGAAAAGATCAGTGGATACTAGAGGTTGGGTGGAGAAGGGGAGATTGACTACAAAGTTCAGCAGAAGGGGCTATTTTGAGGTGATGAAACTGTTCTGTACATAAATTATGGTGGTGGTTTTAGTTAAACAATTGTATGTGTTTTTCAAGACTCATAGAATTGAACACCAAAAAGTGTGAAATTTACTGTATGTTTAAAAAAACTGAATCTAAAAGAATTCCCCTCCCCCCCAGTACACTAATTTTAGGTTGATATCACAGCAGTTGTTGGTACAAATAAATTACTGTTTTTCCTTTTTTTAAAAAAAGGTAGTGTATTTTACACACTGCTCTGATCTATGCTTTTTTTTAAATAAATTATTTCAAGCTTATAGAAAAGTAAAGATTATATAACAAGGACCCAAGTACCTTTCACCAACTTTGTCAAATCTTAAATGTTTTGCTTTATTTTCTTGAAATTTTTTAAAGAAATAAAATAATAGAGATATGTATTAAGCCACCTTGTATCCCACCTTCTACTCACTTCCTTTTCTCTCTCCTCAGAAGTTAAACACTTGCCTGAATGTTTGTTTATTCCCACAGGATTTTATATGCTATGTATGTATGAAACCTCAGGGTAGTGTTGTTTAAAACTTTAATAAAAGTTTTAAACTTTTATATACATGGTATCAAGCTGTATATCATCTTCTGCAACTTGTTTTTTTCCCTCTGAACATTTTATTTTTTCTCAGCGTTTTATTTGTGTTGATACAAGTAGCTCTAATTCATTCACTTTAACAGTTTTGTAGTAGTCTATACTATGAATATGTCGTAGTCGATTTACCCATTCCCCAGTTGATGGACATTTGCATTGTCTCCAATACTTTCGCTGTTTCAAACAGTGCTACAATGAATTCTTGTACCTGCAACCTTGTCTCCATGTTCCTTGTTGAAAAATCGGAAGCTTAAAAAACAGAAAGAAGGAAACTAATATTACACATCATAGTAGCTCTTGTTTATTGAGCACTTAATATCAGGTACAGTGTTAGGCACTTAATTTAATTTAATTTTGATTTTCATAGTAACCTATATACTAGGTACCATTATATTGCCCATTGTATAACGAAGAAATTGAGTCTTAAAGAGTTTAAATAACTTGGCCAAGCGTGCCCAGATAGGAAGTGGCAGAGCAGTTCTCTATTGCCAAAGCTCATACTCTTAACATTTCCTTCCACTGGCTATACGTAAGCCCCAAATCCAGAAATATCAATGGTTGAAAATAGTCTTTACTACCAACAGGTCTTTCAGAGGACAAGAGAGGCCTAGTCCAGGCCACTTCCCATCTAAAAAAAATATATTTAAGTATAACATACATGTAGAAAATACTCATATCCCAAATATACAACTTGATGAGTTTTTGCAAACTGAAGATACCCATGTAACCAGCACCCAATAAAAAAATAGAATATTACCACCTTCCAGAAAACCTCCTCTCACCCTCTTCCAGACACTGCCTCCCACTCTGAAGGGCAGCTGCCGTTCTGACTTAACAGATAGAAGATTTTGCCCATTTTATATTTTATATAAAGTGAAATTATACGGTATGTACTCATTTGGTCTGGCTTCTTTTGCTTAACATGGTCAGAATCATCCATCTGGTTGAGTGTATTGTATTGTAGACCCAAAAGCACATGAAAAATATACATTTTGCAAAGAATTATCATGTCACAGAGTCTTTTGTTGAGATTTCAGCCAGCCATCACCTTGAAGGATTGGGCCTTCTGCAGAGCATGGGCAAATCTGAGCAGTGCCGGTAATGGTCTGGGACCTGTTGTGTCTTATCTCACAGCCTTTCGGTTTTCCCTCAGATGCTAGACAAAGCCGCAGCAAACTGTTCAGAGAGGGCTTCAACTCTCTTCTTGTATCTTTCTTCTTTCAGTCCTGAGGCTTTTCCTAAACCTTGAGGTGGGTCTTTGGTGGGAGAAGTGTAAGCAGAGTTGATGTTCCCTGGTGCAATCCTAAACAGTGGGGGATGGGAGCCAATGGATAAATGTTTCTCTACTGCAGTCCTTAGGTGGGCCATTCCAAGAGGCATTCTGGACAAGCCTCAGAATGTTTTGGTGGGATCAAGCCTCAGGTGTCCACCTCAATGATCACCTTGATCGCTGTAGTGGCTTGTCCTCTTTCCCTATTTTATTTTGGACATTCACTTTTTTTTTTTTTTAAACAGTTTTAATCCCCGAAATCATCTCTCAAATAAATTACCTGCAACTAATACTTGTTTCAGGTTCTGCTTTCTGGGGGAAATCCTATTTAAGACATAGGTCAAATATGTAAGACATATGTAAAATCCCTGATACATGGTAGATGTTCAAAAAAAGAGTAGCACTTTTATTATATTAGTTATCTGATGTTTCAAGATTGCCATTCCCCTGTCTCCCCTTCCCTGAAATTATGGATGATGTTGGAGAGATCCACAATTACAATTTATATGGCAAAGATTTTTATTTTTTCCTGAGGTCACTGGGATATCATTTAGGGCCTCCATTCCTCCCTCCTTCCATCCTTCCTTTCATTTTTTTCTTATTAGTGAAGTTTTAGGTTTACAGAAAAATCATGCAGAAATACAAAGTTCCCATATACCTAGTTTACACAGTTTTCCCTATTATTAATACCTTGCTGGTAACTTTGTTGCAACTGATGAAACAATATTATTGTATTTATACTATTAACTATAGTCCATAATTTACATTAGGGTTCACTGTTTGTGTATATATATTTTACCATGGTTTATATTAGGGTCCAACTGTTTGTGTTTATACAGTTCTATGTTTTTTTATATAATTTTATCCTGGTAATATCTTTCTTTTTAAAAAATATTTTTCTACAGTATTTTTTTTAGCTATAGTGAGGTATAATTGAGGAACAATATAATATACATTTAAAGTCTACAGTTTGATTAATTTTGATATATTCATACATCCTTGAAACCATAACCACAATCAAGATAAATAACATAACCATCACCCCTCAAAGTTTCCTCACCCCTTTTATAATCTCTCCCTGCCATGTTCGTACTTCCCTGGTCCCCAGGCGACCACTGATCTGCTAACTATAGATTAGTTTGCATTTCTCAGATTTTTATATAAGTGGAATCATACAGTATATGTACTTTTTGTCTTTTTTCCCCACTCAGCATAATTATCACGTTATCAGATAATAATTACATTGTTGTACAAATCAATAGTTTATTCCTTCTTATTACTGAGTAATATTCCACTGTATGAATACCATTCACCAGTTGAAGGACATTTGTGTTTTTTTCCAGTCTTTGGCTATTAGAAATAAAGTTGCTATGAACATTCATGTTCAAGTCTTTGTATGGATGTATGCTTTCATTTGTCTTGGGTAAATACTTAGTATGAAATGTTTGGGTCATAAATTAGGTGTATATTTAATTTTTTAAGAAACTGCTAAACTGTATCCAAAGTGATTGTATCATTTTATAATTCCACCAACAGTGTATGAGAATTCTGGCTGCTCTACACTCTTCCCAACACTTAATATTGACATTTTTTTTTTTTTTAGCCATTGAAGTAGGTGTGTAGTGTTATCTCATTGTGCTTTTTTAAAAAATTTTTTATTGCAATTGTTCACATACCATACAATTGTCCAAAGATCTAAAGGGTACAATCAGTTGCCCATGGTACCATCATACAGCTGTGCATCCATCACAACAATTAATATTTTTTTCAATTTTTAGAACATTTTCATTACTCCAGAAAAGAAATAAAGACAAAAAAAGGAAAATCAAATCCTCCCACACCCCTAACCAGCCCCTCTCCATTATTGACTGATAGTATTGGTATAGTACATTTGTTACTGTTGATGAAAGAATGTTAAAATACTATTAACTGTGGTATAGTTTGTAATAGGTATATATTTTTCCCTATATGCCCCTCTATTATTAACTTCTAGTTATAGTGTCATACATTTGTTCTAGTTCATGAAAGAAATTTCTAATATTTGTACAGTTAATCATGGACATTGTCCACCACAAGATTCACAGTTTTATACATGCCCATCTTTTAACCTTCAACTTTCCTTCTGGTGACATACATGACTCTGAGCTTCCCCTTTCCACCACATTCACACACCATTCAGCACTGTTAGTTATTCTCACAATGTGCTACTGTCATCTCTGTCCATTTCCAAATGTTTAAGTTCACCCTAGTTATATTCTGCTATAATAAGTAACCACCTCACCATTCTTTAGCCTCTTTCTATATCCTAGTAACTTATATTTTGTGTCTATGAGTTTACATATTCTATCAGTGGGACCTTGCAATATTTGTCCTTATGTGTCTGACTTATTTCACTCAATATAGTTCCCTCAAGGTATCCCCATCAACCCATTTTTTTAAGGTGATTTTGTTCACACATCATACATTCCATCCTAAGTAAACAATCGATGGTTCCCTGTAGAGTCACGTATTTATGTATTCACCACCATCACCACTACCTATATAAGGACATCTCCATTTCTTCCACAAAGAAGGAAGAAGAGTCAAAGAAGGTAGAGAGACAAAAGAAAGAGAAAAAAGAAAGAGAAAAAAAAGAAAAAAAGAAACTTGACAGCTAGGAAGCAACAAAAGGAAAAATAGCACTAAGCTAACGTAGAATAAAGTCAGACAACATCACCAATGCACGAGTCCCATAACCCTCCCTTATGTCCCCCTCTTACATGCATTTAATTTTGGTATATTGTCTTTGTTACATTAAAGGAAGCATAATACAATTTTTCTGTTAATTATAGTCCCTAGTTTGCATTGGTTATATTTTCTCCCAGTACCACCCTATTTTTAACACCTTGCAAGGTTGACATTCATTTGTTCTCCCTCAAGTAAAAACATATTTGTACATTTTATCACAATTGTTAAGCACTCTAGGTTTCAATGAGTTATACAGTCCCAGTCTTTATCTTTCCTCTTTCCTTATGGTGTCCCTCATGCTCCTCAACTTTCTCTTTCAACCATACTCACAGTCATCTTTGTTCAGTGTATTTACATTGCTGTGCTACCAGCACCCAAAATTATGTTCCAAACTTCTCACTCATTTCTTTTCCTATCTGTCTGTAGTGCTCTCTTTAGTATTTCCTGTAGAGCAAGTATCTTGTTCACAAACTCTCTCATTGTCTGTTTGTCAGAGAATATTTTAAACTCTCCCTCACATTTGAAGGACAATTTTGCTGGATATAGAATTCTTGTTGGCAGTTTTTCTCTTTTGGTATCCTAAATATATCACACCACTTCCTTCTTGCCTCCATAGTTTCTACTGAGAAATCTGCATATAGTCTTATCAAACTTCCTTTGTATGTGATGGATTACTTTTTTCTTGCTACCTTCAGGATTCTCTCTTTGTCTTTGATGTTTGATAATATGATTATTAAGTGTCTTGGCATAGGCCTATTCAGATCTATTCTGTTTAGGGTACGCTGCGCTTCTTGATCTGTAATTTTATGTCTTTCATAAGAGATGGGAAATTTTCATTGATTATTTCCTCTATTATTTCGTCTGACCCTTGTCCCTTCTCTTCCCCTTCTTGGACACCCATGACATGTACATTCATGCATTTCATGTTGTCATTCAATTACCTGTGACATTGCTCATATTTTTCCATTCTTTTCCCTATCTGTTCTTTTGTGTGTAGGATTTCAGGTGTCTCGTTCTCCAGTTCCTGAGTGTTTTCTTCTGCCTCTTGAGATCTGCTGTTGTATGTCTCCATTGTGTCTTTCATCTCTTGTTTTGTGCCTTTCATTTCCATAGATTCTGCCAGTTGTTTATTCCAACTTTTGTTTTCTACCGGTGTTCGTTTTCTACCTGTGTTCGCCCAGTGTTTTCATTATACACTTCATCTCTTTTGCCATATCTTCCCTAAACTTTTTAAATTGATTTAGCATTAGTTGTTTCAATTCCTATATCTCAGTTGAACTGTAAGTTTGTTCCTTTGGGCCATAACTTCGTTTTTCTTAGTGTAGGTTGTAGTTTTCTGTTGTCTAGGCATCTGGTTTTCTTGGTTACCCCAATCAGATTTTCCTAGACCAGAACAGGCTCAGATCTCAGAAGGGGACAATATTCAGTATCGGATTTCCCTGAGGGTGTGTCTTAGAAGATCGACACACTTTGTGAGGCCTCTAGCTGCTGTGCTTTCCTACCCTGTCCACCAGGTGGCGTCTGTCAGCCTGTTGCTCCTGACTGGTGTAAGGAGGTTGTGGCCTGCTTAGTTTCTGTTTTGGCTGTTCTCCCCCAGGCTCTGGGGTCCGGTTCTGAATGGGAGGCCAGTCATAGGGCTGGGCACCACATCCTTCCTCTTGGGGAAGATAAACCCCTTAGTGAGTGATCATCATCATTTAAATATGTTCTTTGTCTCTCTGACTCTGCTGTCTTCACCCTTGTCTGGGTCATAGCACTGTGAACTGAAAATGGCTGCAGCTTTCTCCACTGAGCCACCCAGGTTGAGAGAGAGAAAAAGGGACAGAAAGCCCCCTTTCAGAGCCAGTCCACAGCCTTCCACCAGCTTCACCTGCCGGCCAGAGATAGCACCTGGTCCTCTGGACTCCCCCTCAAGGTACAGAGAAGTCCTCTGGTTCCTTAAGTTCAGTCATCACTAAAAGCCTCTGTCTGCTTGTTGGGGATTTGTAGCTTGTATTGAGCAGTCCACGTTTGTTAATTAAAACCCCAGTTGGGGTTGGCTGACATATATTCCCTTGTTCAGAGAGTGCTGCTCTCTACCACAGTGAGGTTTTGCAGTTTGGGTTGCCATGGGGGAAGGGGGCTCCTGGCTTAGGTCTGCAGCTTTTGCTTACAGATTTTATGCTGCGATCGCAGGCATTCCTCTCAATCCAGGTTGATGTACGGTGTGTGGACAGTCACGGTTGTCCCCCAGCAGTTATTTCAGATTATTTACTAGTTGTTCCTCATTGTTTATTAGTTGTTCCGGGAGGACTAACTAACTTCCACTTCTCTCTATGCTGCCATCTTCTTCCATCTCTCACTGTGCTTTTAATTTGCATTTCTCTGATGACTAATGATGTTTCTCTAATGAATAATGTGTATTTATTTGCCATTGGTATATCTACTTTGGAACAGTGTTCAAATCTTTTTTTTTCCCCCAAGGAAACTTTGTTAATTTTATATTTTTAATTCAATTTTATTGAGATATATTCACATACCATACAATCGTCCAAAGTGTACAATCAGTTGTTCACAGTACCATCATACAGTTATTCATTCATCACCCCAATCTATTTTTGAACATTTTCCTTACACCAGAAAGAATAAGAATAAGAATAAAAAATAAAAGTAAAAAAAAGCACTCAAATCACCCCCACTCCCACCCTGTTTTTCAATTAGTTTTTTGTCCCCATTTTCCTATGCATCCATCCAAACACTGGATAAAGGGAGTGTGATCCACAAGGCTTTCACAATCACATTGTAACCCCTTGTAAGCTACATTGCTATACAATCGTTTTCAAGAGTCCAGGCTACTGGGTTGGAGTCTGATAGTTTCAAGTATTTACTTCTAGCTATTCCAATGCATTAAAACCTAAAAAGGGTTATCTATATAGTGCATAAGAATGCCCACCAGAGTGACCTCTTGTGCCGGTTTGAGTGTATTGTGTCCCCCAAATGCCATTATCTTTGTGGTCTTGTGTGGGGCAGGCGTTTTGGTGATGGTTGGATTTGCTTGGAGTGTGCCCCACCCAGCTGTGGGCTATGATTCTGATGAGATGTTCTCATGGAGGTGTGGCCCCGCCCATTCAGGGTGGGCCCTTATCGGTGGAGCTACATAAATGAGCTGACTCGGGGGGAAAGAGAAAGTGCAGCTGTGAGTGGCGTTTTGAAGAGGAGCAAGCTTGCTAGAGAGGAACGTCCTGGGAGAAAGCCGTTTTGAGGCCGGAGCTTTGGAGCAGATGCCAGCTGCCTTCCTAGCTAACAGAGGTTTTCCGGAGGCCATTGGCCATCCTCCGGTGAGGGTACCCGATTGCTGATGTGTTGCCTTGGACGCTTTGTGGCCTTAAGACTGTAACTGTGTAGCGAAATAAATCCCCGTTTTATAAAAGCCAATCCATCTCTGGTGTTTTGCATTCTGCAGCATTAGCAAACTAGGACACCTCTCAACTCCATATGGAATCTCTCAACCACTGAAGCTTTATTGTTTCATTTCGCATCCCCCTTTTGGTCAAGATGTTCTCAATCCCACGGTGTTGGATCCAGATTCATCTCCAGGAGTCGTATCCTGTGTTGCCAGAGAGATTTAAACCCCTGGAAGTCAGATTCCACATAGGGGGAGGGCAGTGAGCTCACCTGCCAAGTTGGCTTAGGTAGAGAGAGAGGGCCACATCTGAGCACCAAAGAGGTACGCAGGAGGAGACTTTTAGGCACAATTACAAGCAGGTTCAGCCTCTCCTTTGTAGTAAAGAGCCTCATAAGGGCAAGTCCTGTGATTGAAGGCTGGGCACATCAAACCACCAGTCTTCGATGTTTGTGAGAACATCAGCAACAATCCAGGTGAGAAAGCCCAACACCTCCACATTTTCCCCCAGCTCTTCGGGGGAGCCTGCATATATATTTTTATTCTCTGCCCAAATTACTTTGGGATATGTTCCTATTTCACACTAACTTATGCAAACCTACCAGGTCTCACTTCCTATTAAAAGATCCACGTAATTATGTCATCAAATCTTTTTTTAAATTGAGTTGTTTTTTTTCTTACTAAGTCGGAAGAGTTCTCTGTATACTCTAGATACTAGTCCTTTATAGGACTAGTTTTGCAACTATTTTATCCCAGTCTGTGGCTTGCCTTTTCATTTTCAAAATAGCATCTTGGAGGAGCAAAACTATATTTTGATGTCATCCAATTTAACAACGTTTTCTTTTATGGATTGTGTTTTTGAAGGTCACAATGATTTTGTCCTGCATTTTCCTCTAGAAGTTTTGTAGCTTTAAGTTTTACATTTGGGTTTCATTTGGGACGTGGCGCAATCAGTTTGGCATTTTAGAAAGGTTCTCTTGCTGCAATAATGAAGATGTACAGAGGGTGAGACCCTGGAGGCATCAAACTAATAAAAGCTTGTAGAGAAAGCCAGGAATTGCATGGAATGGACACCACAGAGCAATTTGACTTTGGGCATACTTCATACAACACTCATGAACATGTCGAACTGCTGAGATCAGCGAAATCTGTAAGTTTTTGCGGCCAGGGGACCCGCGCCCCTCCCTGACAGGCTCAGTCCCGTGGGAGGCGGGGCCATCAGCGCTGGGAAGGAGAAGGGAGAACTGCAGTGGCAGCTCTTATCGGAAACTCACTCTATTGATCCAAACTCCAACCATACATAGACTGAGACCAGACACCAGAGAATCTGAGAGCAGCCAGCCCAGCAGAGAGGAGACAGGCATAGCAAAAAACAGCAAGAAAAACTCCAAAATAAAAGTGGAGGATTTTTGGAGTTCTGGTGAACATAGAAAGGGGAAGGGCAGAGCTCAGGCCCTGAGGCTTATATGCAAATCCATAAGAAAAGCTGATCTCTCTGCCCTGTGGACCTTTCCTTAATGGCCCTAATTGCTTTGTCTCTTAGCTTTTCAATAACCCATTAGATCTGTGAGGAGAGCTCCCCCCTTTTTTTTAATTCCTTTTTTCTTTTCCTAAAACAATTACTCTAAGAAGCCCAATACAGAAAGCCTCAAAGACTTGCAATTTCGGCAGGTCAAGACAAGAGCAGAACTAAGAGAGCTCTGAGACAAAAGGCAATAATCCAGTGGCTGAGAAAATTCACTAAACACAACTTCCCAAGGAAAGGGGGGTGTCCGCTCACAGCCATCATCCTGGTAGACAGGAAACACTCCTGCCTGTCGCCAGTCCCATAGCCCAGAGCTGCCCCAGACAACCCAGTGTGACGGAAGTGCTTCAAATAACACACACACAGCACAAAACTGGGTGTGGACATTAGCCTTCCCTGCACCCTCAGCTGGTTGTCCCAGAGTTGGGAAGGTGGAGCAGTGTGCATTAACAAAGCCCTATTCAGCCATCATTTCAGCAGACTGGGAGCCTCCCTACACAGCCCAGCAGCCCAGAACCGCCCTGGGGGGATGGCACTCACCTGTGACATAGCAAAGTCATCCCTCCACAGAGGACCAGGGGGTGCACAGCCTGGAAGAGGGACCCACTCGCAAGTCTCAGGAGCCATACGCCAATACCAAGGACTTGTGGGTCAGTGGCAGAGACAAACTGTGGCAGGACTGAACTGAAGGATTAGACTATTGCAGCAGCTTTAAAACTCCAGGAACACCAAGGAGATTTGATTGTTAGAGCCACCCCCACCCCCGACCGCCCAGACATGTCCCATATACAGGGCGGGCAACACCAACTACACACACAAGCTTGGTACGCCAATTGGACCCCACAAGACTCACTCCCCAACTCACCACAAAGGCAAAGAAGGGGAGAACTGGCTTGTGGAGAACAGGTGGCTCGTGAACGCCACCTGCTGGTTAGTTAGAGAAAGTGTACTCCAAGAAGCTGTAGATCTGATAAATTAGAGACAAGGACTTCAATTGGTCTACAAATCCTAAAAGAACCCTATCAAGTTAAGCAAATGCCAAGAGGCCAAAAACAACAGAAAATTATAAAGCATATGAAAAAACCAGACGATATGGATAACCCAAGCCCAAGCACCCAAATCAAAAGATCAGAAGACACACAGTACCTAGAGCAACTAATCAAAGAACTAAAGATGAACAATGAGACCATAGTACGGGATACAAAGGATATCAAGAAGACCCTAGAAGAACATAAAGAGGACACTGCAAGAGTAAATAAAAAAATAGATGATCTTATGGAAATTAAAGAAACTGTTGACCAAATTAAAAACATTCTGGATACTCATAGTACAAGACTAGAGGAAGTTGAACAACAAATCAGTGACCTGGAAGATGACAGAATGGAAAATGAAAGCACAAAAGAAAGAATGGGGAAAAAAATCAAAAAAATCAAAATGGACCTCAGGGATATGATAGATAATATAAAATGTCCAAATATAAGACTCATTGGTGTTCCAGAAGGGGAAGAGAAGGGTTAAGGTCTAGGAAGAGTATTCAAAGAAATTGTTGGGGAAAACCTCCCAAATCTTCTAAATACCGTAAATACACAAATCATAAATGCCCAATGAACTCCAAATAGAATAAATCCAAATAAACCCACTCTGACACATATTCGGATCACACTGTCAAACACAGAAGAGAAGGAGCAAGTTCTGAAAGCAGCAGGAGAAAAGCAATTCACCACGTACAAAGGAAACAGCATAAGACTAAGTAGTGATTACTCAGCAGCCACCATGGAGGCAACAAGGCACTGGCACAATATATTTAAAATTCTGAGTGAGAAAAATTTCCAGCCAAGAATACTTTATCCAGCAAAGCTCTCCTTCAAATTTGAGGAAGAACTTAAATTTTTCACAGACAAACAAATGCTGAGAGAATTTGCTAGCAAGAGATCTGCCCTACTGGAGATACTAAAGGGAGCCCTACAGACAGAGAAACAAAGAAAGGAGAGAGAGACTTGGAGAAAGGTTCAGTACTAAAGAGATTCAGTATGGGTACATTAAATGATATTAATAGAGAGAGGGGAAAAATATATATGACAAACATAAACCAAAGGATAAGATGGCAGATTCAAGAAATGCCTTCATGGTTATAATGCTGAATGTAAATAGATTAAACTCCCCAATTAAAAGATATAGATTCGCAGAATGGATTAAAAAAATGAACCATCAATATGTTGCATACAAGAGACTCATCTTAGACACAGGGACACAAAGAAATTGAAAGTGAAAGGATGGAAAAAAATATTTCATGCAAGCTACAGCCAAAAGAAAGCAGGTGTAGCAATATTAATCTCAGATAAAATAGACTTTAAATGCTGGGATGTTTTGAGAGACAAAGAAGGCCACTACATACTAATAAAAGGAGCAATTCAAGAAGAAGAAATAACAATCATAAATGTTTATGCACCCAATTAAGGTGCCACAAAATACATGAGAGAAACACTGGCAAAACTAAAGGAAGCAATTGATGTTTCCACAATAATTGTGGGAGACTTCAACACATCACTCTCTCCTATAGATAGATCAACCAGACAGAAGACCAATAAGGAAACTGAAAACCTAAACAATCTGATAAATGAATTAGATTTAACAGACATATATAGAACATTACATCCCAAATCACCAGGATACACATACTTCTCTAGTGCTCATGGAACTTTCTCCAGAATAGATCATATGCTGGGACATAAAACGAGGCTCAATAAATTTAAAAAGATTGAGATTATTCAAAGCACATTCTCTGACCATAATGGAATACAATTAGAAGTCAATAACCATCAGAGACTTAGAAAATTCAAAAATACCTGGAGGTTAAACAACACACTCCTAAACAATCAGTGGGTTAAAGAAGAAATAGCAAGAGAAATTGCTAAATATATACAGACAAATGAAAAAGAGAACACAACACACCAAAACCTATGGGATGCAGCAAAAGCAGTACTGAGGGGGAAATTTATAGCACTAAATGCAGATATTAAAAAGGAATAAAAAGCCAAAATCAAAGAACTAATGGATCAACTGAAGAAGCTAGAAAATGAACAGCAAACCAATCCTAAACCAAGTACAAGAAAAGAAATAACAAGGATTAAAGCAGAAATAAATGACATAGAGAACAAAAAAACAATAGAGAGGATAAATATCACCAAAAGTTGGTTCTTTGAGAAGATCAACAAGATTGACAAGCCCCTAGCTAGACTGACAAAATCAAAAAGAGAGAAGACCCATATCAACAAAATAATGAATGAAAAAGGTGACATAACTGCAGATCCTGAAGAAATTAAAAAAATTATAAGAGGATACTATGAACAACTGTATGGCAACAAACTGGACTATGTAGAGGAAATGGACAATTTCCTGTAAACGTATGAACAACCTAGACTGACCAGAGAAGAAACAGAAGACCTCAACCAACCCATCACAAGCAAAGAGATCCAATCAGTCATCAAAAATCTTCCCACAAATAAATGCCCAGGGCCAGATGGCTTCACAGGGGAATTCTACCAAACTTTCCAGAAAGAACTGACACCAATCTTACTCAAACTCTTTCAAAACATTGAAGAAAATGGAACACTACCTAACTCATTTTATGAAGCTAACATCAATCTAATACCAAAACCAGGCAAAGATGCCACAAAAAAGGAAAACTACCGGCCAATCTCCTTAATGAATATAGATGCAAAAATCCTCAACAAAATACTTGCAAATCAAATCCAAAGACACATTAAAAAAATCATACACCATGACCAAGTGGGGTTCATTCCAGGCATGCAAGGATGGTTCAACATAAGAAAACCAATCAATGTATTACAACACATTAACAATTTGAAAGGGAAAAATCAAATGATATCTCCATAGATGCTGAAAAAGCATTTGACAAAATCCAACATCCGTTTTTGATAAAAACACTTCAAAAGGTAGGAATTGAAGGAAACTTCCTCAATATAATAAAGAGCATGTATGAAAAACCCACAGCCAGCATAGTACTCAATGCTGAAGACTGAAAGCCTTCCCTCTAAGATCAGGAACAAGACAAGGATGCCTGCTATCACCACTGTTATTCAACATTGTGCTAGAAGTGCTAGCCAGGGCAATCCGGCAAGACAAAGAAATAAAAGGCATCCAAATTGGAAAAGAAGAAGTAAAACTGTCATTGTTTGCAGATGATATGATCTTATATCTGGAAAATCTCGAGAAATCGACAATACAGCTACTGGAGCTAATAAACAAATTTAGCAAAGTTGTGGGATACAAGATTTTTTTTTTTTTTTTTTTTTTTTTTTTTAAATTCAGTTTTATTGAAATATATTTACATACCATACAGTCATCCATGGTGTACAATCATCTGTTCACAGTACCATCTTATAGTTGTGCATTCATCACCCCAATCTATTTTTGAACATTTTCCTTACACCAGAAAGAATCAGAATAAGAATAAAAAATAAAAATAAAAAAAGAACACCCAAATCACTCCCCCCATCCCACCCTATTTTTCATTTGGGTTTTGTCCCCAGTTTTCTACTCATCCATCTATATACTGGATAAAGGGAGTGTGGGGATACAAGATTAATGCACATAAGTCAGTAATGTTCCTATATGCTAGAAATGGACAAACTGAAGAGACACTCAAGAAAAAGATACCATGTTCAATAACAACTAAAAAAATCAGGTACCTAGGAGTAAACTTAACCAAAGATGTAAAAGACCTATACAAAGAGAACTACATAACTCTACTGAAAGAAATAGAAGGGGACCTTAAAAGATGGAAAAATATTCTGTGTTCATGGATAGGAAGGCTAAATGTCATTAAGATGTCAATTCTACCCAAACTCATCTACAGATTCAATGCAATCCCAATCAAAATTCCAACAACCTACTTTGCAGACTTGGAAAAGCTAATTATCAAATTTATTTGGAAAGGGAAGATGCCTCGAATTGCTAAAGACACTCTAAAAAAGAAAAACGAAGTGGGAGGACTTACACTCCCTGACTTTGAAGCTTATTATAAAGCCACAGTTGTCAAAACAGCATGGTACTGGCACAAAGATAGACATATAGATCAATGGAATCGAATTGAGAATTTGGAGATAGACCCCCAGATCTATGGCCGAGTGATCTTTGATAAGGCCCCCAAAGTCACTGAACTGAGTCATAATGGTCTTTTCAACAAATGGGGCTGGGAGAGTTGGATATCCATGTCCAAAAGAATGAAAGAGGATCCCTACCTCACACCCTACACAAAAATTAACTCAAAATGGACCAAAGATCTCAACATAAAAGAAAGTACCATAAAACTCCTAGAAGATAATGTAGGAAAACATCTTCAAGAGCTTGTATTAGCAACCACTTCCTATACTTTACACCCAAAGCACAAGCAACAAATGGAAAAATAGATAAATGGGAACTCCTCAAGCTTAGAAGTTTCTGCACCTCAAAGGAATTTCTCAAAAAGGTAAGAGGCAGCCAACTCAATGGGAAACCATGTATCTGACAAAAGACTGATATCTTGCATATATAAAGAAATCCTACAACTCAATGACAATAGTACAGACAGCCCAATTATAAAATGGGCAAAAGACAGTTCTCTGAAGAGGAAATACAAATGGCCAAGAAACACATGAAAAAATGTTCAGCTTCACTAGCTATTAGAGAGATGCCAATTAAGACCACAATGAGATACCATCTCACACCAATTAGAATGGCTGCCATTAAACAAACAGGAAACTACAAATGCTGGAGGGGATGTGGAGAAATTGGAACTCTTATTCATTGTTGGTGGGACTGTATAATGGTTCAGCCACTCTGGAAGTCAGTCTGGCAGTTCCTTAGAAAACTAGATATAGAGTTACCATTCGATCCAGCGATTGCACTTCTCGGTATATAACCGGAAGATCGGAAAGCAGTGACACGAACAGATATCTGCACACCAATGTTCATAGCAGCATTATTCACAATTGCCAGGAGATGGAAACAACCCAAATGTCTTTCAACAGATGAGTGGATAAATAAAATGTGGTATATACACACGATGGAATACTACATGGCATTAAGAAGGAACGACCTCTTGAAACATATGACAATGTGGATGAACCTTGAAGACATAATGCTGAGCGAAATAAGCCAGGCACAAAAAGAGAAATATTATATGCTACCACTAATGTGAACTTTGAAAAAATGTAAAACAAATGGTGTATAATGTAGCATGTAGGGGAACTAGCAATAGAGAGCAATTAAGGAAGGGGGAACAATAATCCAAGAAGAACAGATAAGATATCGTGGGTAAATTTAACATTCTGGGAATGCCCAGGAATGACTATGGTCTGTTAATTTCTGATGGATATAGTAGGAACAAATTCACAGAAATGTTGCTATATTAGGTAACTTTCTTGGGGTAGAGTAGGAACATGTTGGAAGTAGAGTAGTTATCTTAGGTTAGTTGTCTTTTTCTTACTCCCTTGTTATGGTCTCTTTGAAATGTTCTTTTATTGTATGTTTTTTTTTAATTTTTTTTTTCATACAGTTGATTTAAAAAAGAAAGGAAGTTAAAAGAAAAGCAAGGAAAAAAATATGTAGTGTCCCCTTGAGGAGCCTGTGGAGAATGCAGGGGTATTGGCCTACCCCACCTCGACGGTTGCTAACATGACCACAGACATAGGGGACTGGTGGTTTGATGGGTTGAGTCCTCTACCACAGGATTTACCCTTGGGAAGACTGTTGCTGCAAAGGAGAGGCTAGGCCTCCCTATAATTGTGCCTAAGAGTCTCCTCCTGAATGCCTCTTTGTTGCTCAGATGTGGCCCTCTCTCTCTGGCTAAGCCAACTTGAAAGGTGAAATCACTGCCCTCCCCCCTACGTGGGATCAGACACCCAGGGAAGTGAATCTCCCTGGCAACGTGGAATATGACTCCCAGGGAGGAATGTAGACCTGGCACCGTGGGACGGAGAACATCTTCTTGACCAAAAGGGGGATGTGAAAGGAAATGAAATAAGCTTCAGTGGCAGAGAGATTCCAAAAGGAGCCGAGAGGTCACTCTGGTGGGCACTCTTACATACAATTTAGACAACCCTTTTTAGGTTCTGAAGAATTGCGGTAGCTGGTGGTAGATAACTGAAACTATCAAACTACAACCCAGAACCCATGAATCTCAAAGACAACTGTATAAAAATGTAGCTTATGAGGGGTGACAATGGGATTGGGAAAGCCATAAGGACCACACTCCCCTTTGTCTAGTATATGGATGGATGAGTAGAAAAATAGGGGAAGGAAACAAACAAACAAACAAACAGACAAAGGTACCCAGTGTTCTTTTTTACTTCAATTGCTCTTTTTCACTTTAATTATTATTCTTGTTATTTTTGTGTGTGTGCTAATGAAGGTGTCAGGGATTGATTTAGGTGATGAATGTACAACTATGTAACGGTACTGCGAACAATCGAATGTACAATTTGTTTTGTATGACTGCGTGGTATGTGAATATATCTCAATAAAATGAAGATTAAAAAAACTGAATTTAAAAGAAAAGGAAAAAAAAAGCTTGTAGAGAGATAATGGTGGCCTTCACTAGGTGATTGTGATGTGGAAACAGAAATAAAAAGTTAATATAGACTGACTGAAGTTAATGGATTGAAGCAGGTGTCAAGAATGATTCCTGGTTTCTTACATATGCACAAAATTGAGAGTAACTTTTTTGTAAGTTTTTTGTGTTTCATATTAGTTCCCCAATAGTTTTTCTTTTTTGGAGATTATAATTGAAATTGGTCAGACAAGGACTGGACGGTTTTCTTACTACACTTTCCCTAGATCCTACTAATTAACCCTGCCCTCCCAAACCCCAAAGACCTTTGCCTCTCTCGGTACCAACAATGGCACCCAGGGGCTTTTAGAAGTAGGGCACGGGCACGGGCAGTGTATGGTGCATGCCCAGAGAAAACACATGGAGCCAGAATGCCCAGGGTGCAAAGGCCGTGAAATTCCCGCCATTTTGTCTCGCCCGCGGCACAGCTGGTCCCTGCTGGAGACTACAAGCCCCGAGAGCCTCCGCGGCGGTACGCCCTCCCCCTTACTGTCCGACCCACTCCCTCTCCCACCCCCTCCAGGGGGCCGAAGGCTTGAGCTGCAGCTTGGCGGCTGGCAAGCCAGGTAGGATTTCCGGGGGAAACTGCTGTAGAGACTGAGGCGGCGGCGGCGGCGGCGGCGACCCAGGTGAGTGAGTGAGCGAGGTAAAGTGAACGGGAAGTGCTCGGGGTCGGACTGAGGGCGGCTCTCAGGCGCGGGCCGCGTTCTTGGCTCCGCTAGGGGGTCTCGGCCCCGGCGGTGGGTAACGGCCCTGGGCCAGGGTAGGGCGCTCCAGGGCTGTCGCCTCCCTGCTCGGCCTTCCCAGGGCTGTCCCGCCTGTTTCTCGGTCTGCAGTAGCGCCTGGCATAGACTCGCCCTCTCCGCCCCCGGGGACTTGGCTTGGCCCTTTTGTCTAGACTGCTCTTCGCCCCTTTGTGCCCGTGCGTGGAGTCACCTACTCGGAGGAGCTCGCCGGGCTAGCCCTTGACGGGAACCGCAGGTCTCTAGGAATCCGGTTACTGTAACAGGATCCGATCAAAGTACATTTTTCAAAACCGTCCTGGCTCAGAACTCTGCAGAGCCGAGACCTGGACCCAGGCGGAGGCAGACGGAGTTTCTGTCGAAAACCTTGAGGTTATTGTCTAACTCTTAAACATCAGCACTGAGCGGCATCAGAGCGCGAATCTGCAGATGTTTTTCTTGGTAGGGGGATAGGACTGTGGAAAAGAAGCGAGCCCCGGGGAATGGGGAAGGGATCGAATTTGCTGCGATGTCTGTGTAAGTCGCAGCTGTGACGGGGACCACAGAACCAATGCGATGGGCAGAATTGTTCAGACACTCTCCGAGTCTCGTATAAGAGAAAGTGATTTATTGGGCAGCGAGCAGACTTTCCATTCGTTGAGTGCAAAAAAAAAAAAAAAAAAAAAAAAAAAAAACAGAAAAGACTCCAGTCTTTTTCTTATCTTTCCTGCTTGAAACAAAAAGTGGAAAGAACAAGTCCATTAATAGATGGATCTGCTTTACAGAGAAACCAGAAACTTGGTGGCTTCCAGAAAGCAACAAAGGGGACCAGTTCACTAAGTAAAAGGAATGAAGCCAGTTTGAGGGAGGAGAGGTGGTAGATCCTTAATGGAAAACGCGGAATTGCATGGATTTGATCAAATTTGGGAAGTGCTAACTCTGTGTCCCATTAGAAGGCTCTGCATTGCTAGATTCAGTTAAAAGTAAAGCTTTCTAAAGGCCAGTGCAGATACCCCTTTGAAAAACAGATTAATTAGTATTTCAAGCCTCTGGAATGAAGGCAGTGAAGACCCCTTTGTATGAATCAGGGAAGTTATTGGAATTATATTGGTTAAATTCCCACAGTAGGCAAGAAGGCAAATAAAGTCTTTTGGACCTTATTACTTAGTTTGAGATCTCATAATAGAAATGATTTATACTGAGAATCCCAGGTTGTTGGCAATATTGTATAGGGATAGGAGGTCTTAATATAGTGGCTCCTCAGTTTTTAATCCAGCAGTGGGTGGTGGTCGTTTATGTTTTCCTGGCTGTGCTTTGAGGAAGTATCCCTAGAATTGGATATTTTAAAATAATCTAAGGAACACTAATTACTAATGACTGATTGTTACTTATTTGTTCAAATATGCTTATACTATCCATGTTATTTTTTGAAAGCAGTTCACATATATTATATAATTTAATTCTCACTGTAATTCTGTGAGGTGGTTGTTCTCATTTTACAGCCCATGAAACCAAAGCTCTAGAATGTGAAGTGGCTTGCCCAAGGTCACACTTTAACCCAGATAGTAAATAGCAGAGTAAACCATACTCCAAGTCCAGTGCTCTTTCCATTACCTCACACTTATTGTAGCTACTTGTCATACTACTACCAACAACTTTTGATTTATTGAAATCTAAATACTGGAGAAAAATAATGGCAATAGTTTTCAATTAGAGCAGTCTGATATATAGGGAACTGGAATTCTGGAAACATCAGCAGTGCGTCTTTCCCATAAGTCATACTGAACATTGGTTCCATTCCTTGTCTTACGATGTGCTGTAATTACCTTGTGCCTAGCTGAATGGCAGTTTTATGGAGCCCTAGGGATGGAAGGGTGGTGAGTTACTGGTCTGTGGTTTTGACTAATCTTTATTAAAAAGTTTATTTGCTAAAAGGTTTTGACTAATCTTTACTAAAAGGTTTATTAAGAAATATGTTGGAAAACATAGGTGCAGCAGCTTTGGCTGCTGAAACTAACATAGAAGACAAAACTGAAATTCAGATACTTTTCCAGCCAGATCTGCAGCTTAGTCTTGAATTTATGTCAGTACATGCCATGAATGTGACATCAGGAATAGAAACCTACTTCACTTCCCTTATTTAAATTCTTCGAGGTAAAATGAATAACATGTCATTGAAATTGAGTCAATACAATTAGTCTAGCTTTTCTAACTAGTAGAAGCCTGTTTTAAATCTTTTATTATGCTGTCATAATGGGAAAGAATTTTTTTCTCTTGTGTTTTTTGCTGTTGGTCTACTTTATTTCCAAATCCATTTACTCATTCATTCAATCAACAAATAGTTATTGAAAGCCTAGGATATTCCAGACACTGTTCTAGACCTGGAGACAAAGCAATGAAAAAGAAAAAGTCTTTTCTCCCTTGGTGGGGTGTTCCAGTTTGCTAAAGCTGCCAGAATGCAATATACCAGAAGTGGATTGGCTTTTATAAAGGGTATTTATTAAGTTACAGATTTACAGTTCTAAGATCATAAAAGTGTCCAAACTAAGGCATGAACAAGAGGATACCTTCACTGAAGAAAGGCTGATGGCATCCAGAACACCTCTCTCAGCTGCAAAGGCACATGGCTGGCATTGTGGTCCTTTGCTCTTGGGTTGCGCCGCTTTCAGCTTCTGATTGCAGTGACTTTCTCATTAAACATCTATGGGTTCTCAGTTTCTCTGGGGCAAACTCTAGGCTTCATCTCTTAGCTTAGCATCTCCAGATGTCTTTCTGTCTGCATCTCCAAGTGTCTGGATCTGTGTCAGCTCTGAGCGTGTGTGTGTACGCTCTCTCTCTCCTTCCTTCCCTCCCTCCCTAGCTCTCTTAAGGACTCCAGTAAACTAACTAAGACCCACCTTGAATGGTGGGGTCACATCTCCACAGAAACAACCTAATCAAAAGATCCCACCCACAATAAATCTGCACCTACAAGATTGTATTAAAAGAATATAGTCTTTTATGGGGAACATAATAGATTCAAACCAGTACATGAGGGAAGGGGAATCAAACAGAAAATAAGTAAATATATAAATAAAATCCCCTCTTATTAACTGTGTTAAGCTTTAGTTTTCTCATCTGTTACATGGGGATAGTGATTCTTGCTCTATCTCCCTAGCTTGTGGAATTGTTTCCAGGAGTGAGTAGGGTGAAGTATTTGGTTGTGTTCTATGCTTCAGATTTGTGTAGTAAGTTATTATTATTATATAGTAAGTTATTATTATTACTACTATTAGAAAAGGAAAGGAATATTGAGAGAAGAAGGTTGTTTATAAGGAAAGAGACAGAGAAGGGAATGGATGAATTCTCCAGCCTAAGAAAGCTTAAAATCTCATTGTAAAATTTTCTGTGGCTTCTTCAGATTGTCATGTCTTCATATAGGCTACCATAATCCTTTATATAGGCCTCTTTTATAACATTTATAAAATAAGACTATTATTTGTTTCACATTGTTACACTTAACAGTCTTGATGGAAGGGGTATGCCTTAGCACACAAAGTTGTTGGAACTTTATAAATGCTTATTGAATGAGTGATCAAGTGAGAGGGTAGTTGTGGAGAGTTTTAGAACACAGATGCCAACATTGTTCATTTATTCAGCAGACATTTTTATGCCCATTGTGTACTAGAATCTGTGTTAGTGGTCTGAAGGTACAAAGATATGCAAGGTATAGCCTCTGCCCTTGAAAAGCTTACCACACATAACAGTGTGGTAAGTGTTAAATAGAAAAGAGTTATAATATAGATGAAGGATTGAATGATTCTGTTTTAGAGACAGTGAAGAAGACATTACAGAGGAAGTGATTTTGGAGGTGGGTCTTGAGGGATGAATTACAAATTCACAAGGTAGACTAGTTACTGTTAAGGTTATTCCAGGCAGAGAGAGCAGTTTGAACATAAGAATGGAGATGAGAAAGCACAAGGTATGTGTCTGGGGAAGACTGAATATCTGGTATGGCTAGAGAGTGTGGCAGTTGGTTTTTAACATTTTTTTTTTTTTAATTCAGATACTCCCCCTCCTTTTAGAAAATTTGAGAAAAGCAATGGCTTCTCCCTCTAGAAAACTGAATGTATGCACAAAAGCAAAAATTTGCATATAATTTTACAAATCATGGACTACTTAGGGTTCCAGTAGTTGAAGGGTACAGTGGCTGGTGAAGGGGAAAAGGTAGGTGGATTGGGGTGCTGAGAAGGATTCAAAATGCTTTGCTAAGGAATTTAGACTTTATAATGTAGAAATTGGTATGCCATAAGCAGAAAAGTGACAAAATCACATCTGTTTAGAGGGTGGGGGGGAAGGTATTTATTGAGCAAGTCCTGAAAGGAGACAGGACTGAGGGCCTTTTGCTCTGATTTGTTTGTAAAGGTGGGAGAGATTTTATACATTTGAAAGTGAAAGAAAAGGAGCCATCAGAGAAGCAGATATTGAAGATATGTACAAGAGAAAGGTAGGTAATGAAAGAAGCATTGGGAGGAAATAGAATCAAAAGCTCCTGGAGAGGTGAGCCTTGGAAAAGAAACAGGAAGAAAGGAAAGACGGATGAAAATGTATTTGGAAGTGATGAAGAGAGAAGTTGAAATAGGAGTATTTGTTACCAGTGCTTATTCTGTTCCAGGCACTGTTCTAGGTGCTTTTTTGAGGTATTTAATTTTACAACACTTCTATAGAGTGGATGAACATTCCTATTTGATAGCTGAAGAAATTGTGACTCAGAGAGATTACGTAAATTTCCCAAGGACATTGTATTAAGTAGTAGAAGACATCTGGAACCTAGATATGTTTTGACTCCAAAGCCCAGGCTTATAATTTCTGCCTCATAGGGCCTATTCATGCCTCATGAGCTTTTAAAATTTCCCTATTGGAAGAAAGAGGTTAAGTTATGTACAGAATGATAAAAGGACAATGTGGGCTAGGAGACCTGAGAGAGTGTTAAAAGTTGCAATAGCAGTTGTGGAAAAGGATAAAGGAGCCAATCAAAGATGAGTATGGGCTGCTGAACAGCAGTTAGGACCCAGCTAAGGTCAGACTCAGATTATCCAGTAGTCTATCTATTCTGTCCCCTACATTCTCACTAAGAACATTTTTTTTAACACCATTTTATTGAGATATATTCACATCCCATACAATTAATCCAAAGTGAACAATCAGTGGCTTTTAGTATATTCACAGAGTTGTGCATTCATCACCACAATCAATTTTAAAACATTTTCATTACTCCAAAAAGAAAAACCTTATATGCCTTAGAAGGATTCAGAATGCTTTGCTAAGGAATTTAGACTTTGTAATGTAGAAATTGGTAAGCCATAAGCAGAAAATCTCTTTGTCCTTCTCTACCTATATAACCACTAGTCTATTTCTGTCAGAGCAGACGCTTTTTTTTTCCATTTCCATAAAATTATATTTACATTTTATATAAATGAGCCAAACTACATATCATACTTTGTGTCTGGTTTCTTTCACTTAGCAGAAATTGATGGAAGAATATTCATATATTACTATTCACTACAGTCCATTGTTTGCTTTAGGTGTCTTTTTACCCATATACCACGTATTCCAGTTTGCTACAGCTGTCGTTATGCAAAATACCAGAAATAAATCGGCTTTTATAAAGGGTATTTATTAGGTTACAAAGTTACAGTCCTAAGGCCATAAAACTGTCCAAACTAAGGCATCAACAAGAGGATACCTTTACTGAAGAACTGCTGATAGGGTCTGGAAGGCTGGGAAGGCATCTGCCGTTCCTTGCTCCCAGGTTGTGTTTCAAAATGGCATTTTCTAGAATATCTCCGGGTTTTCTCTTTTTGCTCCTCTCTCTCAGCTCCTGTGCATCCTTGCTTCTTTCTCCTGGGGTGTTTCTCTTTTAGTGTCTGGGGGTCCTCTCTTAGCTTCTCCGGGGCAAACTCTGGGCTTCGTCTCTTAGCTTAGCGTCTCCAAATGTCCTATCTGCATCTCCAAGCATCCCCAAGCATTAGCAAGCATCTGGATCTGTGTTGGCTCTTAGCTTCTCTCTTAAATACTTCAGTGAACTAATCAAGACCTACCCTGAATAGATGGGGCCATGCCTCCATGGAAATAATCTAAAGTATCATCCACAGTTGGGTGAGTCACATCTACATAAAAACATTCAAAAGGTTCCATCCTAATCAAAAGACTAATAAATCTGCTCCCACAAGATGGCATTAAAAACCATGGCTTTTCTGGGGGATATAATATATCAAACCGGCACACAACCCTATTATTAATGCCTTGTAATAGTATCGTACATTTGTTCTAATTCATGGAAGAACATTAGAACATTTTTTTAAAGAATATTCTTTCTGTGGGCTTTAGAAGGATATGCATAATGCTGTAATGGAAGACTCTGCTTTTGCTGTGTCTCTGAGCAAATCACAAGTCTTGTGCTTCAATTTTCTCATCTCTAAAAGGGGCTGGATTAGTTGTTCTCTCAAATTCTAGCATTTTGTGACTTAAAACCAAAAACATTCTCTGGGGTTTTTAAGAGAGGAAGTATGTTCAGTAGCTTATGTTTGATTTTTAGGGAAGGAATGGTTGAAACCATGTAATTTTCAGATTCAAGCTTGTTTTTTTGTTTAACGTCTCTATTGTGTTTGACAGTCTGAAAGTTCTGACATGTTTATTCAAAATACTGCGTACTAACTTTGAAATCTGAGCCTATTCCAGCTCTGTCACTTCCTAGCTGTGAACATCCATGGGCAAATCTGCTAACCTCTCTGAACTTTAGTTTTCTCATTTATAAACTAGGTATGGTTACCCTCTGCTCAGAGATAAATTGTATAGTGTTTAACATAATAAGAAGAGACATTATTATATCTGGCAAAAGAAAAGTAGATTGTAGTATGCTCAGTGCTATATGAGAGAACACTGGTTTAAAAGTGCATCCTTCGAGTACTGAGTGGTAAGAGAAACTTCTCTAGGAGTGAACACTTACAGTGGATTGAATTTAGAAAAGTATTTGTAGTTTATGATGTTTGTGGGTGTTTTTTCAAGTACACATTAAAAATCAAATCTAATCTTAAATCTTAGTGTTTTGTAGTAAATCTTTTGTTAAATATTCTCTATTATCTCAACTGTGCATTTATTAGCCACATTTCCAGAAGTAATTTTTAGATAGATGTTGACTATATTTTATTTAGGGATAGATGATAACTTTATGATGCCTCTAACAGAATTTAAGTGTATTGCTTGGTTTGTTGATTTGTTTCCTCCATGAATGGTTGGCTCTGTTAAAATTCAAGATGTTTAATATCTTACAGAGAACTCCCTTCCCCACTTTTGCCCTGCACAAATCATGTAGCTGATAACCAGTGTATTCAATTTCCCCTACTTAACTGCTCTGATTACATTCTTTCTTTACACTTTGGTAGCACTACAGTGTCAAAAATTGAGGTAAATGATTAAAGATTCATCCATACTTTGGGTGATCCTAGAGCACTTTGTCCATATCTCTGTAGAACACTCTTCCCTCTGTAATTTGATTGTTTAATCTCTTTGTTTGCCCCTGTGCCAGTTTGTATATATTATTCCCCCAGAAAAAGCCATATTCTTTAATGCAATCTTGTGGGGGCAGATTGCTTAATCTTTTTGATTAGGGTGTGACCTCTTGATTGAATGTTTCCATGGAGATTTGGCCCCACCCAGTCAGGGTGGGTCTTGGTTAGTTTACTGGAGTCCTTTAAAAAGAGCTCCAGGCCCAGACGCTGCTGATGCATAGAGATGCTTGGAATTGCTGACAGAAGGACATTTGGAGATGCTAAGCTAAGGATGCACAGGACCTAAAAGAGGACAAAACAACCCAAGAGCAGCTGAGAGAGACATTTTGGAGATGGCTGTTGAAAGAAGATGCTTGGAGACATTTGGCGATTGTAGCCCAGAGTTTGCTCTGGAGAAGCTAAGAGAGACAAGCCCAGAGACATTTGGGAGAACGCCATTTTGAAATGCAACCTGGGAGCAAAGGAACAGCAGATGCCAGCCACATGCTTTCCCAGCTGACAGTGGTGTTCTGGATGCCATCAGCCTTTCTTCAGTGAAGGTATACTCTTGTTGATGCCTTAGTTTGGACACTTATGACCTCAGGACTGTAAATTTGTAACCAAATAAACTCTTTTTCTAAAAGCCTATCCATTTCTGGTATTTTGTGTAATGGCAGCATTAGCAAACTGTAACATCCTCATTAACAGTAACTTTTTTTTAAAATAAACTGGATTGAGAATTCCTGTGTTGTCATAGTAACATGTTCTTGGTTTCCATTTCTTTAACCATTACAAATAATACTGCTGCATAGGACTTTGTGCAGTAACTTTTTTTCTTTGAAATTATTTTGTAAAATGAAATTATCGGATCAATAGGTATGGACATATTTGATCATTAAGCAACATACATACTCACATTCAAGTCCCTTCTACACTGTAATTTCAGCTAACTTTTCCAGATGTGACTTAGTACCACTCAATGCTTTGCTCTCTCTACCTTTATTGGTGCACATGCTTCCACCTATTCTATCTAAATCTCTCCTATCAGAATTTACTTATCATCATGACCAAGTGGGGTTTATCCCAGGAATGCAAGGGAGATTCAACATAAGAAAATCAATTAATGTAATATACCACATTAATAGAATGAAAGAAAAAACCTACATGATCTTCTTGATACAGACAAGGCATCTGACAAAATGCAGCACCCTTTGAAGGTAAAAACACTCAGAAAGCTACGAATAGCAGGGAACTTCCTTAACATGACAAAAGGCATTAAAGAAACTCACAGCTAACATGATATTCAGTTGTGAAAAACTGAAAGCTTTCCTCCTAAGATCTGAAACAAATCAAGGATGCCTGTTATCACCACTGCTATTCAGTATTGTACTGAAAGTTCTAGCCAGAGCAATTAGTCAAGAAAATGAAATAAAAGGCATCTAATTGGAAACGATTAAGTAAAACATTTCCTATTCACAGATGACGTGATTATCCTAAAGAATCAACAAGAAAACTACCAGACCTAATAAAGGAATTCTGCAAGTGGCTAGGTACAAGACCAGTACACGGAAATAGGTGGTGTTCCTATAGACCAGTAATGAACAATCTGAAAAGGAAATCAAGAAAACAATTCCATTTACAATTACAGCTAAAAGAATAACGTGTCTAAGAATAAATTTAACCAAGGATGTAAAGGATTTACACTTGAAAACTACAAAACGTTGCTTAAAGATATCGAAAAAAGCCTAAATAAATGAAAGTACATTCCATGTTCATGGATTAGAAGTCTTACTATTGTAAAAATGTCAGTTCTACCCATAGAAATTTACAGATTCAATGCAATCCCAGTCAAAATTCTTGCAGCTTCATTGGCAGAAATGAAAAAGCCTGTCATCAAATTCATACGGCAAGACAAGGGGCCCCAAATTGCTGAAACCATTTTGAAAAAGAACAAAGTTGGAGGACTCACACTTCCTGATTTCAAAACTCATTACAAAGCTACAGTAATCAAACCAGTGTGGTATTGGTGCAAGGACAGGCATATAGACCAATGGAATAGAACTGAGAGTTCAGAAATAAACCCTTACATCTATGGCCAGTTGATTTTTGGCAAGGGTGCCAAGGTGACTCAATGGGGAAAAAATAGTCCATTAAATAGTGGTACTTGGAAAACTGGATCTCCACATGTAATAGAATGAAAGCGAACCCCTTCCTCACACAATCTGCAAAATTAACTCTAAATGGATCTATGACCTAAATATAAGAACAAAACTGTAAAATTCTTTCAAGAAAACATAGAGAAATATCTTCAGGACTTTGTATTAGGCAGTGGATTCTTAGACTTTACACCAAAAGCATGAGCCACAATAGAAAAAATAGATAAATTGGACTTTATCAAAATTAAACTTCTGTGCATCAAAAGCTATTATCAAGAAAGTGAAAAGACAGCCTACACAACAGAAGAAAGTATTTGGAAACTATATATCTGAGAAGAATGTAATATCCAGAATTTATAAAGAATGCCTACCACTCAATAACAAAATGACAAACAACCCAATTAAACGTCGGCAAGGGATTTGAACAGACATTTCTCCAAAGAAGATATACAAATGGCAATAAGCACATGAAAAGATGCTCAACATCATTAGCCATTAAGAAAATGTAAACCAAAGTCAAAACTACTATGAGACCACTTCACATCCATGAGAATGGCTATTATGGGAAAAACAAAAAAGGAAAATAAGTGTTGGTGAGAATGTGGAGAAATAGGAATCCTGTTGTATTGTTGGTGGGAATATGAAGTGGAACAACCATTGTGGAAAACAGTTTGGGGCTTCCTCAGAAAGTCAAGTATAGAATTTCCATATGACCCAGCAATCTCACAGCTAGGTAAATACCCAAAAGAAAGCAGGGACTCAGATATTTGTACTCCAATGTTCATAGTAGCATTATTCACAATAGCCAAAAGGTGGAAACAACCCAAGTGTCCATCAAGAGATGGACAAATAAATAAATGTGATATATACACACAATGGAATATTATTCAATCAGAAAAAGGAATGAAGTTCTGATATGTGCTACATATGCTACAGCTTTGAATTCATCATGTTGACTAAAATAAACCAGGCACAAAAGGACAAATGTTCTATTATCTCACTTATATGAAAGCACTAGGATATGAAAATTCTTTAGAGACAGTAAAATAGATTACAAATTACCAGGGGGAGGGGGTTAGGGAAGAGGAATGAGTTATTGCTTAATGGGTACAGAGTTTCTGTTTGGGGCGATGGAAAAGTTTCGATAAATGATGGTGTAGATGGTTGCACAGTATTGTGAATGTAATTAATCCACTGAATTGTATATTTGAAAGTGGTTAAAATGGGGAATTTTAGGTTGTATATACATTACCACAATACAACATTAAAAAAAAATCCTACTTGTCCTTCAAGGTCAGCATTGTATCTATTTTTTAAATGCAATTTTATTGAGATATATTCACATAACATACAGTCCTTCAAAGTGTACAATCAGTTGTTTATAGTGTCATCATATAGTTGTGCATTGATCACCACAATCAATCTTTGAACATTTTCATTACTGCAAAAAGTAAAATAAAAATTAGAATAAAAAAGAACATCCAAAATATTTCATTCCCCTCCTCCCCCATTGTTCATTTACTTTTTTCACACTCATTTTTTTTAACTTTTTCAAAAAATTAAAAAACAAACAAAAAACCAACATTTCAAACAAAACCAAAACAAAGGAATAAGAAAAAACAAATAACCTAAAATAACTACATTGCTTCCAACATGTTCCTACCCTACCCCAAGAAAATAAACATACTATAACCCAACAAAGGAAAAAGAAAAACAAATAACCTAAAATAACTACATTTCTGCCAAATTGTTCCTACCATACCACCCAGAAATTAACAAACCATAGTCATTCCTGAGCATTCCCATAACATTAAGTTTACCCTCCATAACTTATAGGTTCTTGTTAGATTATCATTCCCCCTTCACTATTTCCTGTCTGTCGCTAGGTCCCCTACATTCTACAATATAAACCATTTATTTTACATTTTTCACAGTGTTCACGTTAAGTAACATACAATATCTCTCTTCTTGTGCCTGGCTTATTTCACTCAGCATTATGTCTTCAAGGTTCATCCATGTTGTCATATGTTTCACGACCTCGTTCCTTCTTACTGCCACGTAGTATTCCATTGTGTGTGTATACCACATTTTGTTTATCCACTCATAAGTTGAAGGATATTTGGATTGTTTCCATCTGTTGGCAATTGTGAATAATGCTGCTATGAACATCAGTGTGAAAATATCTGTTCATGTCATTGCTTTCAGATTTTCTGGGTATATACCGAGAAGTGAAATTGCTGGATCAAAGGGTAGCTCTATATCTAGTTTTCTAAGGAACCGCAAGACTGTATTCCACAGTGGCTGTATCACTATACAATCCTAACAACAATGAATAAGAGTTCAGATTTCTCCACATCCTCTCCTGCATTTGTAGTTTCATGTTTGTTTGATGGCAGCCAATCTAATTGGTGTGAGATAATATTTCATTGGGGTCTTAATTTGCATCTCCCTAATAGCTAGTGAAGATGAACATTTTTTCATGTGTTTGTTTTTTTTTTTTTTTTTTGCCATTTGTACTTCCTCTTCAGAGAAATGTCTTTTCATATCTTTTGCCCACTTTATAATTGGGCTGTCTGTACTATTGTCTTTGAGTTGTAGGATTTCTTTATATATATAAGATATCAGTCTTTTGTCAGATAAGTGTCTTCCAAATATTTTTTCCCATTGAGTTGGCTGCCTCTTCACCTTTTTGACAAATGCCTTTGCGGTAGAGAAGCTTTTAAGTTTGAGGAGTTCCCGTTTATCTATTTTTTCTTTTGTTGCTTGTGCTTTGGGTGTAAGGTCTGAGAAGTGACCTCCTAATACAAGGTCTTGAAGATGTTTCCCTACATTATCTTCTAGGAGTTTTATGGTACTGTCTCTTATATTGAGGTCTTTAATCCATTCTGAGTTAATTTTTGTGTAGGGTGTAAGGTAGGAGTCCTCTTTCATTCTTTGGGATATGGATATTCTGCACTCCCAGCCCTATTTGTTGACTGGACAGTTATGTCCCAGCTCATTGGTTTTGGGGGCCTTATCAAAGATCAGTTGACCATAGATCTGGGGGTCTACCTCCAAATTCTCAATTCAAGTCCATTGATCCATATTGCTATCTTTGTGCCAGTACCACGCTGTTTTGACTACTGTGGCTTTATAATGAGCTTCAAAGTCAGGGAGTGTAAGTCCTCCCACTTCGTTTTTCTTTTTTAGAATGTTTTTAGCAATTCGAGGCATCTTCCCCCTCCAAATATATTTGATAACTAGCTTTTCCAAGTCTGCAAAGTAGGCTGTTGGAATTTTGATAGGAATTGCATTGAATCTATAGATAATTTGGGTAGAATTGTCATCTTAATGATATTTAGCCTTCCTATCCATGAACATGGAATATTTTTCCATCTTTTTAGTTCCCCTTCTATTTATTTTGTAAAGTTATGTAGTTTTCTCTTTAGAGGTCTTTTACATCCTTGGTTAAGTTTATTCCTAGGTACTTGATTTTTTTAGTTGCTATTGAGAATGGAATCTTTTTTTGAGTGTCTGTTCATTTAAGTAATTTCTTGTGTATAGGAACATTGCTGACTCATGTGTATTAATCTTGTATCCCGCTACTTTGCTAAATTTGTTTATTAGCTCAGGTAGCTGTATTGCCAATTTCTCAGGGTTTTCCAGATATAAGATCATATCATCTGCAAATAATGACAAAGTTTTACTTCTTCTTTCCAATCTGGATGCTTTTATTTCTTTGTCTTGCTGGATTGCTCTAGCTAGCACTTCTAGCACAATGTTGAATAACAGTGGTGACAGCGGACACCGTTGTCTGGTCCTGATCTTAGAGGAAAGGCTTGCCGTCTCTTGCTGGCTGTGGGTTTTTCATATATGCCCAATATCATATTGAGGAAGTTTCCTTCAATTCCTACCTTTTGAAGTGATGTTATCAAAAAAGGATGCTGGATTTTGTTGAATGGTTTTTCAGCTTCTATTGAGACGATCATTTGATTTTTCCGTTTTGATTTGTTAATGTGTTGTATTACATTGATTGATTTTCTTTTGTTGCCTGGAATGCACCCCACTTGGTCATGGTGTATGATTTTTTTAATGTGTCTTTGGATTCGATTTGTAAGTATTCTGTTGAGAATTTTTGCATCTGTATTCATTAGAGAGATTGGCCTGTAATTTTCCTTTCTTGTAGCATCTTTATCTGTTTTGGGTATTTGAGTGATATTAACTTCTTAAAATGAGATAGGTAGTGTTCCATTTTCTTCAATGTTTTGAAAGAGTTTGGGTAAGATTGGTGTCAGTTCTTGGAAAGTTTGGTAGAATACCCCTGTGAAGCCATCTGGCCCTGGGCATTTATTTGTGGGAAGCTTTTTAATGACTGATTGGATCTTTTTGCTTGTGATTGGTTTGTTGAGGTCTTCTATTTCTTCTCCGGTCAGTCTAGGTTGTTCAGTGTGTTTCCAGGAAATTGTCCATTTCCTCTACATTATCTAGTTTGTTGGCAAAGAGTTGTTCATAGTATCCTCTTATAATTTTTTAAATTTCTTCAGGATCTGTTCTGGTTTGCTAATGCCCCCATTATGCAAAATACCATAAATGGATTGGCTTTTATAAAGGGGATTTGTTTGGTTACAAAGTTACAGTCTTAAGGCCATAAAAGTATCCAAGCTACAGCATCAACAATAGGGTACCTTCTCTGATGGATGGCTGATGGCATCTGAAAACCTCTGTTAGCTGGGAAGGCACGTGGCTGGCATCTGCTTGCTCCCAAGCTGCATTTCAAAATGGCATTCTCCAAAATGTCAGTGTCAGCTTCCAATGGCCGTCTTCAAAATGTGTGTCTCAGCTGCAGCGCTGAGCTCCTTCTGTTTGTGAGCCTTTATAAGACTCCAATGAACTATTCAAGGCCCATGCTGAATGGGAGGGGCCCCACCTCCATGGAAACATTCAGTCAGAGGTCACACACTAACCAAAGGTGTCACTCACAATTTGGTGGGTCACATCTCCATGGAAACAACCTAATCCCAGTATCCCATGAGATTGGATTAAAAGATCATGGCTTTTTCTGGGGGGACATAATATATCCAATTGGCACAGGATCTGCAGTAATGTCACCTCTCTCGTTTATTATTTTGTTTATTTGGGTCTTCTCTCTTTTTGATTTTTTCAGTCTAGCTAGGGGCTTGCCAATCTTGTTGATCTTCTCAAAGAACCAACTTTTGGTTTTATTTATTCTCTCTATTGCTTTTTGTTCTCTATATCATTTATTTCTGCTTTAATCCTTATTATTTCTTTTCTCCTACTGGCTTTAGGATTAGTTTGCTGTTCATTTTCTAGCTTCTTCAGTTGTTCCATTAGTTCTTTGATTTTAGCTCTTTCTTCCTTTTTAATGTATGCATTTAGAGCTATAAATTTCCCCCTCAATACCGCCTTTGCTACATCCCATAAGTTTTGATATGTTGTGTTCTCATTTTCATTCATCTCTATATATTTAGCAATTTCTCTTGCTATTTCTTCTTTAACACACTGATTGTTTAGGAATGTGTTGTTTAACATCCAGATATTTGTGAATGTTCTAAATCTCTGATGGTTATTGACTTCTAATTATATTCCATTGTGATCAGAGAATGTGCTTTGAATAATTTCAATTTTCAATTTATTGAGCCTTTTTTTATGGCCCAGCATATGCTCTATTCTGGAGAAAGTTCTGTGAGCACTAGAGAAGAATGTGTATCCTGGTGATTTGGGATGTAATGTTCTATATATGTCTGTTAATTCAAATTCATTTATCAGATTGTTTAGATTTTCAGTTTCCTTATTCGTCCTCTGTCTGGTTGATGTGTCTATAGCAGAGTGATGTGTTGAAGTCTCCCACAATTATTATGGAAACATCTACTGCTTCCTTTAGTTTTGCCAATGTTTGTCTCATGTACTTTGGGGCACCTTGATTGGGTGCACAGACATTTATGATTTTTATTTCTTCTTTTTGTATTATCCCTTTTATTAGTATATAGTGGCCTTCTTTGTCTCTTATAACATCATTGCATTTATAGTCTATTTTATCTGAGATTAATATTACTACTCCTGCTTTCTTTTGGCTGTAGCTTGCATGGAATATTTTTTTCCATCCTTTCACTTTCAACTTCTTTGTGTCTCTGGGTCTAAGATGCGCCTCTTGTACACAACATATTGATGGTTCATATTTTTTTTTATCCATTCTGCCAATGTATATCTTTTAATTGGGGAGTTTAATCCATTCACATTATTACTGAAAGGTATTTCTTGAATCAACTATCCTGTCCTTTGGTTTTTGTTTGCCAGATATAGTTTCCCCCCTCTGTCTTTATTTCCTTTAACATACCCTTACTAAATCTCTTTAGTTCTGAACGCTTCTCCATACCTCTCTCTACTTTCTCTGCCAGTAGGACTCCCTTTATTATCTCTTGTAGGACAGGTCTTTTGTTAGCAAATTCTCTCAGCATTTGTTTGTCTGTGAAGATTTTGAGCTCTCCCTCAAATTTGAAGGAGAGTTTTGCTGGATAAAGAATTCTTGGTTGGCAGTTTTTCTCTTTCAGAATTTTAAATACGTCGTACCACTGCCTTCTTGCCTCATGGTGGCTGCTGAGTAGTCACTGCTTAGTCTTATGTTGTTTCCCTTGTATGTGGTGAATTGCTTCTCTCTTGCTGCTTTCAGAACTTGCTCCTTCTCTTCAGCATTTGAAAATCTGAACAGAATGTGTCTTGGAGTGGGTTTATTTGGATTTATTCCATTTGGAGTTCGTTGGGCATCTATGATTTGCTTATTTATGTCATTAGAAGGGCTGGAAGTTTTCCCCCCAAAATTTTTTTAATACTCTTCCTAGACCTTTACCCCCCTCTTCCCCTTCTGGAACTCCAGTGATTCTTATATTTGAGTGCCTTATGTTGTCCATCATATCCCTGAGATCCATTTCAAATTTTCTGAATTTTTTTCTCCATTCATTCTTTTGTACTTTCACTCTCCAGACTTTTTCTTCAAGTTTGCCTATTCATTCTTTGAGTTCATCTAATCTGCTGCTGTGTGTTTCCAAGATCTTTTTAATTTGATCAACAGTTTCTTTTATTTCCATAAGCTCATCTATTTTTTTATTTACTCTTGCAAATCCTTCTTTATGCTCTTCTAGGGTCTTCTTCATGTCCTTTATATCCTGAGCCATGGTCTTGTTGTTTGTGGTTACTTCTCTGATTAATTGCTCCAAGTACTGTGTCTCCTCTGATTTTTTGATTTGGGAGTTTGGGCTATCCATATTTTCTGGTTTCTTCATTTTCTGGTTTACAATTTTCTGTTGTTTTTGACCTCTTGGCATTTGCTTATCTTGATAGGGTTTTTTAGGATATGCAGGCTTATTTGAACAACTATCTATAATTTTTCAGAGCTACAGCTTGGTGGAGTGTACTTTCCCTGACTTACCAGCAGATGGCGCCCCTGAGCCACCTATTACCCTCAAGCCAGTTCTCCCCAACTTCGTCTGTGTGGCGAGTGGGGGGGTACAAACCTTGTGGAGGTCCAGTCAGTGCACCAAATTTCCATGTGCAATGGGGACCGCCAGCCCTGAGGGTTGGGGGTGTGACCTGAGCAGTTAGGCAGGGAAGAGAGCTTTAAGACCCAGGACTCCCACCCTTTCCCGGAGTCTTAAAGCTGTTGCACAAGTCCAGCCTTTCAGCTCAGACTCCCCACAGTCTATCTCTGCCACAGGTCCACAAATACCTGGGATTTGTGTAGGGCCCTTGGGACCTCTGTGCAGGACCGCGTCTCCAAGCTGTGCACTTCACAGGCCTCCACCAAGGAAGACTGCAATGTCACAGGCGAGTGGAATCCCCAAGGGAAGCTTTCATCCACGGCGCTGCAAAGGGGTGTCTCCTAGCCCACTGAAAAGATGGCTGTATGGGGCATGGTAACTTCCCACTTCCGCAGACCTCCACCTGCTGCAGCGGGCCATTCCTAGCTCCAGTACAATTAGCTGTAGTTGTGCAAAAGGCTATCGTCTTTGCCAGATACTGTGGCGGGCGTACGGGGCATGGAAGGCACTCGCCGCCACGCTTGCCTGCGTGGCTCTCGCTGCCAGATCCGCAGCTGCTTTTGGGGTTTTTAAACTAACCCTCCTCCAAACACCGACCCCAATTTTCTCCCCACCGCGGCACGGCTGCCGTTTCCCCAGCAGCCTTACTCAGTCGATTCCAAACCCAGATTCTCAGTTTCACCAAGTACACAATCACTGTGGATGTAGCAGACCTTGTCCAGCCAGTACAACCCTGAAACTGGTATTCTGGAGCACTATCTATCTTTTATCTAGTGTTTTTCATGGAGGAGTGTTTTGCACTGTCTTCCATAATCCACCATCTTGGATCCTCTACCAGCGTTGTATCTTATGTATATTAGGGGATCAGTACATTTTTTAAAAACTTTTTATTTTGAACTAATTTTATACTTAAAGCAAAATTGTATAATAGCACCAGATTACCTTATATTCCACACCCAATATCATATATAACCATAGTTCAGTTATCAAAAATAGGAAATTACTATTATTACAATATTATTAATTAAAGACCTTATTTGAATTTCAACAGTTTTTCTACTAATGTTCTTTTTTGTTGTTGTTTTTTCAGGATCCAATGTTGCATTTAGTGGTTGTTTCTCCTTGATCTTCTTTAGTCTGTAACAGTTTCTCAGTTTCTCCTTGTCTTCAATGACTTTGACACATTTGAAGAGTGAGTACTGAAAGAAGTTTAGAACCAATTACAGAGTTAGGGGGCATAATCCCCAAGACTACTCTTACTTCTGACACATACAGCAAGTTTGGGAGCTTCCCCAAACCACCCTCAGTTTCGATTCCTGAACTCACAGAACGCTATTATACTCATAGTTACAGGTTATTACAGGGAAAGGAAATAGATTAAAGTCATTCAAGGGAAGATGTATGTAGAGTAGAGCCCAGAAGCACCAAACAGCCTCTTCTATTGACCTCTTCACATAGAATTAGGGTGCATTACTCTCTTGGCCTTGATATGTGAGCAAACACAAGTAATGCCAACCAGGGAAACTCAATCAAACTTCCGAGTTTTTATTGGAGCTTCATCATGTAGGCATGATTGATTGCCAATGTGGTTGATTTCAGTCTCCAGGTCAACTGATACCATGTGACCCAAAACCCCTACCCTGACCATTGTTGGTCTTTCTGGCTATAAAACTAGTAAGTCTGGCCAGCCCCCACCCTAAATCACATTGTTAGACTATCCAGTATGACCCAAGGCCCCCAGGCAAACTGAGACACTCCTTTCAGGTACAACATTACAAGGGTTCAGAGATTTTCCCCCAGAAGCTGAGGGCAAAGGCCAGAGCTTCTCTTTGGACAAGGCCACATTATTTACTACACAAGTACTGGTGAGTTATTTTGTAGAAAGTCCCTCAATTTGGGTTTGTCTGGTATTTTCTCTTGATTCAAATGAAGTTATGCATTTTGGACAAGAACTCCTCAAAAGTGGTGTTTTGTCTTGCTCAGTGCATCGTAGCAAGGTATTCATGATGATGTCAATATGTCTTATTCCTGATGATGTTCACCTTGATCATGTGGTTAAGTTGTGTCTGCCGGGTTTCTCTACCATAAAGTTAGTATGTTTCTCTTTGTAGTTAAAAGGTGTCATGAGGGAGATACTTTGAGACTATGCAAATCCATTTTCTCTTCAGACTTTTGCCCATTAATATTAGCATCTGCCAGTTGATCTTGTCTGCAACAATTATTACTGTGGCATTTGCCTAATGGCCATCTTCTATTTCCTTCTTTTCTTCTACATTTATTAATTGGAATTCTACAATTTCTTTACTTTCTGGCACCACATGATATTCCAGGTTCATCCAGGTTCATCTTATACTTTCCCTGTCCCAGCCCTGGAATCAGCCATTTCTTCTTTTATTTGAGAAGTTGTTTAGAAACCAAAATTTGATCCCTAGGTGTGTTCATTGCTTCTGTGGTGTCGTTGCTGCTAGCCCGTCTCAGCAGACAGAGCTAGGAAATATGTTTGTGTACTGATTGATGTATATTCACCCACCCATATTTCTGTATCAGTCTGTGTATTTATATTAAAAACTGTGGCTATATTGATACTTCTGATTCTAGCCCAATATACAGGGTTTGTTTTAGCTTTCCCCCTTTTACTTATTTATAACCTTTTTCTCCAACAGTGAGAAACCTGGCTACTCAATACATTTTTATGAAAATAAACTGAATTAAGGATTCCTATGTTGTTATATTAAGCTTATTGGTTTCCATTTTTTAACCATTTCAAATAATATTGTCACATTGGTCTTTGTACATGTAACTTTTTTCTTTGAAATTATTTTTTAAAGTGAAATTATTAGATCAATATAGATAAGAACATTTATACGTTGATTGGTATTACCAAGTTGTTTGCCAACATCAGTATACTCATTTGCAGTGCTACTGATAATTTTCAGTACCTGTTTACCCACAACCTTACTGCTATTGAATTTTAAAAAAATATATATTTATTTTTATTTTGGTAACATATTTAAGATATGATTTCTAATATTGGGTTTAATATTCTAAAATAAATATATTTCCAGTTTAATAGTTATAAATGATACGTAATTATTGTCTTAATTTATAATGTTTTAATTACTGAGAAGGTCAAACGTTTTTTCATATAATCATGTAAATTCTGTTCTTGTTCTTACTCATTTATCTGTTTAGGCCTTGATGGTCTTAGATACTTCTGGAAGCCTTTTATTATAGAAATAATTTATTTTTAAGTTTATTGAAAGGTTTCCCCCAGTCTGTGAGATTTGTTTTTATTTAATTTTAATTTTGTTTTGTACAGAAACCTAAACATTTCATGCCATAGGAATTCACTATTTCCTTGTGATTTCTTGTATTCCATCATTAGAAAACTACTTCTGCATAGTTGGAGTAATGCTTTATTAAATTCTCAACTCATGTTTCTACTATTAGCCCTTTCTTAACTTTTGGAAAAGTTAATTTTGATCTGTGGGACAAAAATGTTCCAAATTAATTTTTTTTTAATAATGCTATCCACTTCTTCCCAACAGCAATTATTTTGTGAGGGCGTGCTGGTCTTTGGAAAGCAGTACATTAAAGTATTTTTATCTTGAAATACTAAGAATGTACCTAGGTCATTAGAAATTAAATTCTTTCATTTAATAAATAATCAAAGATATTTATAAAATGACAGTGTGTCTTTTTCACAATGATGTTGACTGTATATATATACCATTTTTTTTTAATGATGTGTTCATTCTTGTTTACCTCAGAATAGGTTTCATGGAGAGATGGTTATTCTTTGGGAAGGTTAGGCAAGGTTAAAATATAACCTTCAAACACTTTTCCATTCTCCAGAGAAGGGGGAGGGGGCTAAGGCAGAATGTAACAATAATAGCCTTACCTCTTCTTCCCCTCCCTCTTGAATAAATCCCTGTTAGAAATGCTGCCAGTAGACACCAAACAGTAACTGAGTAAGAACCGATCATAAGGTGTGAAGAGCACATTACACTTCCTTTTGCTTATATACACCAACTTTGCCTCGTGTTTCTTCCTCTGAATTTAAATTTGAGGAAGAACATCATGATTCAGGATATCAGGACATCTTTGTATTCAAGGATTGTATGCCTGCCACCTATTGGTGATACCAGTAAGACTTGGATTTTTACTTGTAGTCTTTTATACATTCTATGTGGTTACAAAAAATCAGGTAAGAGATAAGGCTTCTGAGAAGTGGATAATATCTTTATATCATTGGGAGAGGGGCTTCATCCTTCCACTGCAACACCACCATTTGGTAAATGCAGATCACTAAGAACCACCCTGTTGAATGAATATATCTTTGTGTACTATAGGCTAAGAGAAATGAGAAGTCTGTCTCTTTGCAGCTGCATTAATCATTGCACACTTTTTTCCCTTTTATTTTTTATACTATAACCATTTTGTATTTACATTTTATATCTTTATCTTGGTGAATTGCTCTTGCTAGCACTTCTAGCACAATGTTGAATAATAGGAGTAACAGTGAGCATCCTTGACTCGTTACCTATCTTAGGGGGAAGGCTTTCAGCCTCTCACCATTGAGTACTATGCTGGCTGTAGGTTTTTCATAAATTCCCTTTATCATATTGAGGAAGGCTCCTTCAATTCCTACCTTTTGAAGTGTTTTTATCAAAAAAAGGATGTTGAATTTTGTTGAATGCTTTATTAGTGTCTATTGAGATGATCATTCCTTTTGATTTGTTAATGTGTTGAATTACATTAATTGATTTTCTTATGTTGAACCACCCTTGCATGCCAGGAATGAACCCTACTTGGCGTGGTGTGTAATTCTTTTAATGTGCCTTTGAATTCAATTTGCAAGTATTTTGTTTAGGATTTTTGCATCTATATTCATTAGGGAGATTGGCCTATAGTTTTCCTTCTTTTGATATCTGGTTTTGATATCAGAGTGATATTAGCTTCATAAAATGAGTAAGGTAGTGTTCCTTTTTCTTCAATTTTTTGAAAGAGTTTGAGCAGAAATAGTGTCAATTCTTTTTGGAAAGTTTGGTAAAATTCCCCTGTGAAGCCATCTAGCGCTGGGCTTTTATTTGTAGGTAGATTTTTGATGACTGATTGGATCTCTTTGCTTGTGATTGGTTTATTGAGGTCCTCTATTTCTTCTTGGGTCATGTGTTTCCAGGAAATTATCCATTTCCTCTATAAATTGTTTAGCTTGGTGGCATACAGTTCATAGTATCCTCTTATGATCGTTTTTTTTTTTGTTTTGTTTTGTTTTTTCTTATTTCTTTGGGATCTGTAGTAATTATCCCCTTCTCATTTCTGATTCTGTTTATTTGGGACTTCTCTCTTTTTTTTTTTTTTTGGCTTTTATAAAAAGGAGGTTTATTTGGCTACACAGTTACAGTCTTAAGGCCATAAAGTGTCCAAGGTAACACATCAGTAATCGAGTACCTTCACTGGAGGATGGCCAATGGCGTCCGGAAAACCTGTTAGCTGGGAAGGCACGTGGCTGGCATCTGCTCCAAAGTTCTGGTTTCAAAATGGCTTTCCCCCAGGACATTCCTCTCTCGCAAGCTTGCTTCTCTTCAAAACGTCACTCACAGCTGCACTGAGTTCCTGCTCTTTGAGTCAGCTCATTTATACGGCTCCACTGATCCAGGCCCACCCTGAATGGGTGAGGCCATGCCTCCATGGGAATAGCTCATCAGGGTCATCATCCACAGCTGGGTGGGGCACATTCCAAGCAAATCTAATCAGCACCAAAACGTCTGCCCCACAAGATTACATCAAAGATAATGGTGTTTGGGGGACACAATACATTCAAACTGGCACAACCACTGATTTATCATTACAGTTTATGTATTTTTGATCCTGTAGGAAGTAAATAGTGGAGTTACAAATCAAAAATACAGTAGTATTGGTATTTCTATTTACCATGAGGACTTCTCTCTTTTTGACTTTGTCAGTCTAGCTAAGGGTCTGTCAATTTTGTCAATCTTCTCAAAAAACCAACTTTTGGTTTTATTATTCTCTCTATTGTTTTTTGTTCTCCATCTCATTTATTTCTGCTTTAATCTTTGTTATTTCTTTTTGTCTACTTGCTTTAGAGTTAGTTTGCTGATCATTCTCTAGCCTCTTCAGTTGTTCAGTTAGGTCTTTAATTTTAGCTCCTTCTTACTTTTTGATATATACATTTAGAGCTATAAATTTCCCTCTCAGCACTGCCTTCACTGCATCCCACAGGTTTTGATATGTTGTGTTCTCATTTTCATTCTTTTCTAGACATTTACCAATTTCTCTTGCAATTTCTTCTTCGACCCACTGGTTGTTTAGGAGTGCGTTGTTTAACCTCGAAATATTTGTGAAAGATCTGATTCTTTGGTGGCTGTTGATTTCTAGTTGCATTCCATTGTGGTCAGAGAATGTGCTTGGAAGAATTTCAATCTTTTTAAATTTATTAAGACTTATTCTGTGCCTCAGCATATGATCTATCCTGGAAAATGTTCCATAGGCACTGGAGAAGAATGTATATCCTGCTACTTTGGAATGTGACTATGTATATATGTCTATTAAGTCTAAGTCATTTATCATATTGTTTAGATTCTCAGTTTCCTTATTGGTCCTCTGTTTAGTTGTTCTATGTATAGAAGAGAGTGGTGTATTGTAGTCTCCCACTATTATTGTAGACGTGTCTATTACTCCCTTCAGTTTAGCCAAGTTTGTCTCATGTATTTTGGAGCTCCTTGATCGAGTGCATAAACATTTACAATTGTTATTTCTTCTTGGTGAATTATCCCATTTATTAATATATAGTGTCCATCTTTATGTCTTGTGACATCTTTGCATTTCAAGTCTATTTTGTCTGATATTAGCATAGCTACCCCAGCTTTCTTTTTTGTTTGTTTGTTTGTTTGTTTGTCCTGTGCTTTCCCTGCACGGCTAGCTTCATCATGGTGTTTTCCATGATGTCCTTACTGGAGATCAAATGTCCCTCCTTCTCAAATGCCTTTTCTTCTTTCTCTATCTGGCAAACCCATATCCTTCCACTGAGATACAGTGCCTATGGTATATTTTTCATCCCTCTGTTATAGCTCTTATAACACTGTGCAATAATTTGTTGTTTATTTATCTGTCTCTCCCCACCATTAGAATGTGAGCTTCTAAAAGGAGGAAGTCTGTCTCTTTCATTCCTGTTACAGAGTCTAGCACAGTGCCTCGTAGCTATAGCTGCCATATCTAGTGAAGCTTGTTATGGTTGAGTATAGTTTTTAGAGATGAGGAAGCAATGAAAGACATATTTTTAGAAATGGAATAGATAAAAAGAACACACTGAAGGTGACATTATTATATACTTGAACATCAATAAAAAATAGAGTTATCAAAGCAATTTGGAAGTTTCACAACAGAGAAACTAAACTCACAAATCATTAGTGTTTTCTTTTTTAATATTTGGGACACACAATTAGGAAGATCAGTGAAAAAAGCTTACACACAGGGACAAAATATCAAAAGCTTGGGAATTAACTCTGGAGAGATGGTATACTGTAGTGGCAAAGGGGGCAGGCTCCAGGGCTCTAGAATCAGACTGTCTGGGCTCAAATCTTGGCACTAACATTCAGTAGCTTTTCTGTAAACTTGGTTAAGTTATTTGATTTCCCTATGTTTGGGTTTCCTCATCTGTTAAATGGGGACAGTGGGTACTTGGTAAGTGTTAGCTATTATTATTAACTAGGGGATATGAGACTTATTCAAATAAAGTTTAAAACATAAATGGAAAAAATGTTTTGCTTTCGCTTCAGAAAACTATCATATAGGCGACAATGTGCACAAAGTTAATGTGCTCATGTGATGCAATGCCCATTCAACTCCCAGGGGGATTTCATTGAACTTGATAAATGGATAAACTCACCTGGCAGATTAAACCCAGCTTTCTTTTTTTTTTTTTTTTTTTTTAATCATTTTATTGAGATATATTCACATACCACGCAGTCATACAAAACAAATTGTACTTTCGATTGTTTACAGTACCATTACATAGTTGTACATTCATCACCTAAATCAATCCCTGACACCTTCATTAGCACACACACAAAAATAACAAGAATAATAATTAGAGTGAAAAAGAGCAATTGAAGTAAAAAAGAACACTGGGTACCTTTGTCTGTTTGTTTCCTTCCCCTACTTTTCTTTTTTTTTTTTTTTTTAAGATTTCCTTTTTATTTTTTATTTTTTTTTTTTTAAATCATCATTTTATTGAGATATATTCACATACCACGCAGTCATACAAAACAAATTGTACTTTCGATTGTTTACAGTACCATTACATAGTTGTACATTCATCACCTAAATCAATCCCTGACACCTTCATTAGCACACACACAAAAATAACAAGAATAATAATTAGAGTGAAAAAGAGCAATTGAAGTAAAAAAGAACACTGGGTACCTTTGTCTGTTTGTTTGTTTGTTTCCTTCCCCTATTTTTCTACTCATCCATCCATAAACTAGACAAAGTGGAGTGTGGTCCTTATGGCTTTCCCAATCCCATTGTCACCCCTCATAAGCTACATTTTTATACAACTGTCTTCGAGATTCATGGGTTCTGGGTTGTAGTTTGATAGTTTCAGGTATCCACCACCAGCTACCCCAATTCTTTAGAACCTAAAAAGGGTTGTCTAAAGTGTGCATAAGAGTGCCCACCAGAGTGACCTCTCGGCTCCTTTTGGAATCTCTCTGCCACTGAAGCTTATTTCATTTCCTTTCACATCCCCCTTTTGGTCAAGAAGATGTTCTCCGTCCCACGGTGCCAGGTCTACATTCCTCCCTGGGAGTCATATTCCACGTTGCCAGGGAGATTCACTTCCCTGGGTGTCTGATCCCACGTAGGGGGGAGGGCAGTGATTTCACCTTTCAAGTTGGCTTAGCCAGAGAGAGAGGGCCACATCTGAGCAACAAAGAGGCATTCAGGAGGAGACTCTTAGGCACAAATACAGGGAGGCCTAGCCTCTCCTTTGCAGCAACCGTCTTCCCAAGGGTAAAACTTATGGTAGAGGGCTCAACCCATCAAACCACCAGTCCCCTATGTCTGTGGTGATGTTAGCAACCATGGAGGTGGGGTAGGCGAATACCCCTGCATTCTCCACAGGCTCCTCAAGGGGGCACTACATCTTTTTTTTTTTCCCTTGTTTTTCTTTTTTCTTTTTTTTTTTTTTAAATTTCCCTTCTTTTTTAAATCAACTGTATGAAAAAAAAAAAAAAGTTAAAAAGAAAACAAACATACAATAAAAGAACATTTCAAAGAGACCATAACAAGGGGGTAAGAAAAAGACAACTAACCTAAGATAACTGCTTAACTTCCAACATGTTCCTACTTTACCCCAAGAAAGTTACATAATATAGCAACATTTCAGTGAATTTGTTCCTACTACATCCATCAGAAATTAACAGACCATAGTCATTTCTGGGCATCCCCAGAACGTTAAATAGCTTATCTGTTCTTCTTGGATTATTGTTCCCCCTTCCTTAATTGCTCTCTACTGCTAGTTCCCCTACATTCTACATTATAAACCATTTGTTTTACATTTTTCAAAGTTCACATTAGTGGTAGCATATAATATTTCTCTTTTTGTGCCTGGCTTATTTCGCTCAGCATTATGTCTTCAAGGTTCATCCATGTTGTCATATGTTTCACCAGATCGTTCCTTCTTACTGCCGCGTAGTATTCCATCGTGTGTATATACCACATTTTATTTATCCACTCATCTGTTGAAGGACATTTGGGTTGTTTCCATCTCTTGGCAATTGTGAATAATGCTGCTATGAACATTGGCGTGCAGATATCTGTTCGTGTCACTGCTTTCCGATCTTCCAGGGTATATACCGAGAAGTGCAATCGCTGGATCGAATGGTAGCTCTATATCTAGTTTTCTAAGGAACTGCCAGACTGACTTCCAGAGTGGCTGAACCATTATACAGTCCCACCAACAATGAATAAGTGTTCCAATTTCTCCACATCCCCTCCAGCTTTTGTAGTTTCCTGTTTGTTTAATGGCAGCCATTCTAACCGGTGTTAGATGGTATCTAATTGTGGTCTTAATTTGCATCTCTCTAATAGCTAGTGAAGCTGAACATTTTTTCATGTGTTTCTTGGCCATTTGTATTTCCTCTTCAGAGAACTGTCTTTTCATATCTTTTGCCCATTTTATAATTGGGCCGTCTGTACTATTGTCATTGAGTTGTAGGATTTCTTTGTATATGCAAGATATCAGTCTTTTGTCAGATACATGGTTTCCAAAAATTTTTTCCCATTGAGTTGGCTGCCTCTTTACCTTTTTGACAGATTCCTTTGAGGTGCAGAAACTTCTAAGCTTGAGGAGTTCCCATTTATCTATTTTCTCTTTTGTTGCTTGTGCTTTGGGTGTAAAGTCTAGGAAGTGGCCTCCTAATACAAGGTCTTGAAGATGTTTTCCTACATTATCTTCTAGGAGTTTAATGGTACTTTCTTTTATATTGAGATCTTTGGTCCATTTTGAGTTAATTTTTGTGTAGGGGGTGAGGTAGGGGTCCTCTTTCATTCTTTTGGATATGGATATCCAACTCTCCCAGCCCCATTTGTTGAAAAGACCATTATGGCTCAGTTCGGTGGCTTTGGGGGCCTTATCAAAGATCAGTCGGCCATAGATCTGAGGGTCTATCTCCGAATTCTCAATTCGATTCCATTGATCTATATGTCTATCTTTGTGCCAGTACCATGCTGTTTTGGCAACTGTGGCTTTATAATAAGCTTCAAAGTCAGGGAGTGTAAGTCCTCCCACTTCGTTTTTCTTTTTTAGAGTGTCTTTAGCAATTCGAGGCATCTTCCCTTTCCAAATAAATTTGATAACTAGCTTTTCCAAGTCTGCAAAGTAGGTTGTTGGGATTTTGATTGGGATTGCATTGAATCTGTAGATGAGTTTGGGTAGAATTGACATCTTAATGACATTTAGCCTTCCTATCCATGAACATGGAATATTTTTCCATCTTTTAAGGTCCCCTTCTATTTCTTTTAGTAGAGTTATGTAGTTTTCTTTGTATAGGTCTTTTACATCTTTGGTTAAGTTGATTCCTAGGTACTTGATTTTTTTAGTTGCTATTGAAAATGGTATCTTTTTCTTGAGTGTCACTTCCGTTTGTTCATTTCTAGCATATAGAAACATTACTGACTTATGTGCATTAATCTTGTATCCCGCTACTTTGCTAAATTTGTTTATTAGCTCTAGTAGGTGTATCGTTGATTTCTCAGGGTTTTCTAGATATAAGATCATATCATCTGCAAACAATGACAGTTTTACTTCTTCTTTTCCAATTTGGATGCCTTTTATTTCTTTGTCTTGCTGGATTGCCCTGGCTAGCACTTCCAGCACAATGTTGAATAACAGTGGTGACAGCAGGCATCCTTGTCTTGTTCCTGATCTTAGAGGGAAGGCTTTCAGTCTCTCACCATTGAGTACTATGCTGGCTGTGGGTTTTTCATATATGCTCTTTATCATGTTGAGGAAGTTTCCTTCAATTCCTACCTTTTGAAGTGTTTTTATCAAAAAGGGATGTTGGATTTTGTCAAATGCTTTTTCAGCATCTATTGCGATGATCAATTGATTTTTCCCTTTTGACTTGTTAATGTGTTGTAATACATTGATTGTTTTTCTTATGTTGAACCATCCTTGCATGCCTGGAATGAACCCCACTTGGTCATGGTGTATGATTTTTTTAATGTGTCTTTGGATTCGATTTGCAAGTATTTTGTTGAGGATTTTTGCATCTATATTCATTAGGGAGATTGGCCGGTAGTTTTCCTTTTTTGTAGCATCTTCGCCTGGTTTTGGTATTAGATTGATGTTAGCTTCATAAAATGAGTTAGGTAGTGTTCCATTTTTTTCAATGTTTTGAAAGAGTTTGAGTAAGATTGGTGTCAGTTCTTTCTGGAAAGTTTGGTAGAATTCCCCTGTGAAGCCATCTGGCCCTGGGCATTTATTTGTGGGAAGATTTTTGATGACTGATTGGATCTCTTTGCTTGTGATGGGTTGGTTGAGGTCTTCTATTTCTTCTCTAGTCAGTCTAGGTTGTTCATATGTTTCCAGGAAATTGTCCATTTCTTCTATGTTATCCAGTTTGTTGCCATACAGTTGTTCATAATATCCTCTTATAATTTTTTTAATTTCTTCAGGATCTGCAGTTATGTCACCTTTTTCATTCATTATTTTGTTTATATGGGTCTTCTCTCTTTTTGTTTTTGTCAGTCTAGCTAGGGACTTGTCAATCTTGTTGATCTTCTCAAAGAACCAACTTTTGGTGATATTTATCCTCTCTATTGTTTTTTTGTTCTCTATGTCATTTATTTCTGCTTTAATCCTTGTTATTTCTTTTCTTCTACTTGGTTTGGGATTGGTTTGCTGTTCATTTTCTAGCTTCTTCAGTTGATCCATTAATTCTTTGATTTTGGCCCTTTCTTCCTTTTTAATATATGCGTTTAGTGCTATAAATTTCCCCCTTAGCACTGCTTTTGCTGCATCCCATAGGTTTTGGTATGTTGTGTTCTCATTTTCATTCGTCTCTATATATTTAGCAATTTCTCTTGCTATTTCTTCTTTAACCCACTGATTGTTTAGGAGTGTGTTGTTTAACCTCCAGGTATTTGTGAATTTTCTAAGTCTCTGATGGTTATTGACTTCTAATTGTATTCCATTTTGGTCAGAGAATGTGCTGTGAATAATTTCAATCTTTTTAAATTTATTGAGGCTTGTTTTATGTCCCAGCATATGATCTATTCTGGAGAAAGTTCCGTGAGCACTAGAAAAGTATGTGTATCCTGGTGATTTGGGATGTAATGTCCTGTAGATGTCTGTTAAATCTAATTCATTTATCAGATTGTTTAGGTTTTCAATTTCCTTATTGGTCTTCTGTCTGGTTGATCTATCTATAGGAGAGAGTGATGTGTTGAAGTCTCCCACAATTATTGTGGAAACATCAATTGCTTCCTTTAGTTTTGCCAGTGTTTCTCTCATGTATTTTGTGGCACCTTGATTGGGTGCATAGACATTTACGATTGTTATTTCTTCTTGCTGAATTGCCCCTTTTATTAGTATGTAGTGGCCTTCTTTGTCTCTCAAAACATCCCTGCATTTGAAGTCTATTTTATCTGAGATTAATATTGCTACACCTGCTTTCTTTTGGCTGTAGCTTGCATGAAATATTTTTTTCCATCCTTTCACTTTCAGTTTCTTTGTGTCCCTGTGTCTAAGATGAGTCTCTTGTATGCAACATATTGATGGTTCATTTTTTTTGATCCATTCTGCGAATCTATATCTTTTAATTGGGGAGTTTAATCCATTTACATTCAACGTTAAAACCGTGAAGGCATTTCTTGAATCGGCCATCTTATCCTTTGGTTTATGTTTGCCATATTTTTCCCTCTCTCTATTAATATCCTTTATTGTACCCATACCGAATCTCTTTAGTACTGAACCTTTCTCCAAGTCTCTCTGTCCTGTCTTTGTTTCTCTGTCTGTAGGGCTCCCTTTAGTATCTCCAGTAGGGCAGGTCTCTTGTTAGCAAATTCTCTCAGCATTTCTTTGTCTGTGAAAAATTTAAGCTCTCCCTCAAATTTGAAGGAGAGCTTTGCTGGATAGAGTATTCTTGGCTGGAAATTCCTCTCACTCAGAATTTTAAATATATCGTGCCACTGCCTTCTCGCCTCCATGGTGGCTGCTGAGTAGTCACTACTTAGTCTTATGCTGTTTCCTTTGTATGTGGTGAATTGCTTTTCTCTTGCTGCTTTCAGAACTTGCTCCTTCTCTTCTATGTTTGACAGTGTGATCAGTATATGTCTCGGAGTGGGTTTTTTTGGATTTATTCTATTTGGAGTTCGCTGAGCATTTATGATTTGTGTATTTATGTTGTTTAGAAGATTTGGGAAGTTTTCCCCAACAATTTCTTTGAATACTCTTCCTAGACCTTTACCCTTTTCTTCCCCTTCTGGGACACCAATGAGTCTTATATTTGGACGTTTCATATTATCTATCATATCCCTGAGGTCCATTTCGATTTTTTCAATTTTTTTCCCCATTCTTTCTTTTATGCTTTCATTTTCCATTCTGTCATCTTCCAGGTCACTGATTCGTTGTTCAACTTCCTCTAGTCTTGTACTATGAGTGTCCAGAATCTTTTTAATTTGGTCAACAGTTTCTTTAATTTCCATAAGATCATCCATTTTTTTATTTAGTCTTGCAATGTCTTCTTTATGCTCTTCTAGGGTCTTCTTGATTTCCTTCATATCCCGTACTATGGTCTCATTGTTCATCTTTAGTTCTTTGAGTAGCTGCTCTAGGTGCTGTGTGTCTTCTGGTCTTTTGATTTGGGTGCTTGGGCTTGGGTTATCCATATCGTCTGGTTTTTTCATATGCTTTATAATTTTCTGTTGTTTTTGGCCTCGTGGCATTTGCTGAACTTGATAGGGTTCTTTTAGGGTTTGTAGACCTATTGAAGTCCTTATCTCTAATTTATCAGATCTACAGCTTCGTGGAGTACACTTTCTCTATCTAACCAGCAGGTGGCGTCCACGAGCCACCTGTTCTCCACAAGCCAGATTCTCCCCTGCTTAGCCTTTTTGGTGAGTGGGGGAGTGAGTCTTGTGGGGCCCAATTGGTGTACCAAGCTTGCGTGTGTAGTTGGTGTTGCCTGCCCTGTATGTGGGGCGTGTTTCTGGGCAGTCGGGGAGGGGGGGGTGGCCCTAACAATCAAATCTCCCTGATGATCCTAGAGTTTTAAAGGTGCTGCAATAGTCTAATCCTTCAGTTGCAGTCCTGCCACAGTTTGTCTCTGCCACTGACCCACAAGTCTTTGGTATTGGCGTATGGCTCCTGAGACTTGCAAGTGGGCCCCTCTTCCAGGCTGTGCACCCCGGGTCCTCTGTTGAGGGATGACTGTGCTATGTCACAGGTGAGTGCCGTCCCCCCAGGGCAGTTCTGGGCTGCTGGGCTGTGTAGGGAGGCTCCCAGTCTGCTCAAATGATGGCTGAATGGGGCTCTGTTAATTCACACTGCTCCACCTTCCCAGTTCTGGGACATTCAGCTGAGGTTGCAGGGAAGGCTAATGTCCACGCCAGTTTTGTGGTGTGTGCCTGTTATTTGAAGCACTTCCGTCACACTGGGTTGTCTGGGGCAGCTCTGGGCTATGGGGCTGGCGATGGGCAGGAGTGTTTCCTGTCCACCAGGATGGTGGCTGTGAGCGGACACCCCCCTTTTCTTGGGAAGTTGTGTTGTTTAGTGAATTTTCTCAGCCACTGGATATTGCCTTTGATCTCAGAGCTCTCTTAGTTCTGCTCTTGACTTGACGTGCCCAAATTGCAATTCTTTGAAGCTTTCTGTATTGAGCTTCTTAGAGTAATTGTTTTAGAAAAAGCAAAAAGGATTTAAAAAAAAAAAAAAACAAAAAAAAAAAACGGCCCTCCTCAGAGATCTAATGGGTTATTGAAATGCTAATAGACGAAGCAACCAGGGTCATTAAGGAAAGGTGTCACAGGGCAGAGAGATCAGCTTTGCTTCGGGATTTGCATATGCGCCTCAGGGCCTGAGCTTGGGCTTGAGCTCTGCCCTTCCCCTTCTAGTGTTCACCAGAACTCGAAAAATCCTCTGCTTTTATTTTGGAGTTTTTCGTGTTGTTTTTTTTTCTATGTCTGTCTCCTCTCTGCTGGGCTGGCTGCTCTCAGAGTCTCTGGTGTCTGGTCTCAGTCTATCTATGGTTGGAGTTTGAATCAGTAGAATGAGTTTCCGATAAGAGCAGCCACTGCAATTCTCCCTTCTCCTTCCCGGAGCTGACAGCCCCTCCTCCCACGGGACTGAGCCTGGCAGGGAGGGGCGCGGGTCCCCTGGCCGCAAAACTTACAGATTTCGCTGATCTCAGCAGTTCCACGTTTTCATGAGTGTTGTATGAAGTATGCCCAAAGACAGATTGCTCTGTGGTGTCCAGTCCACGCAGTTCCTGGCTTTTTACCTACTTTCCTGGAGGAGTAACTAAAACATACAGCTCACCAGTCTGCCATCTTGCCCCGCCCTCCTCCTTTTTCTTCAATTTTTTGAAAGAGTTTGAGCAGAAATAGTGTCAATTCTTTTTGGAAAGTTTGGTAAAATTCCCCTGTGAAGCCATCTAGCGCTGGGCTTTTATTTGTAGGTAGATTTTTGATGACTGATTGGATCTCTTTGCTTGTGATTGGTTTATTGAGGTCCTCTATTTCTTCTTGGGTCATGTGTTTCCAGGAAATTATCCATTTCCTCTATAAATTGTTTAGCATGGTGGCATACAGTTCATAGTATCCTCTTATGATCGTTTTTTTTTTGTTTTGTTTTGTTTTTTCTTATTTCTTTGGGATCTGTAGTAATTATCCCCTTCTCATTTCTGATTCTGTTTATTTGGGACTTCTCTCTTTTTTTTTTTTTTGGCTTTTATAAAAGGAGGTTTATTTGGCTACACAGTTACAGTCTTAAGGCCATAAAGTGTCCAAGGTAACACATCAGTAATCGAGTACCTTCACTGGAGGATGGCCAATGGCGTCCGGAAAACCTGTTAGCTGGGAAGGCACGTGGCTGGCATCTGCTCCAAAGTTCTGGTTTCAAAATGGCTTTCCCCCAGGACATTCCTCTCTCGCAAGCTTGCTTCTCTTCAAAACATCACTCACAGCTGCACTGAGTTCCTTCTCTTTGAGTCAGCTCATTTATACGGCTCCACTGATCCAGGCCCACCCTGAATGGGTGAGGCCATGCCTCCATGGGAATAGCTCATCAGGGTCATCATACACAGCTGGGTGGGGCACATTCCAAGCAAATCTAATCAGCACCAAAAGTCTGCCCCACAAGATTACATCAAAGATAATGGTGTTTGGGGGACACAATACATTCAAACTGGCACAACCACTGATTTATCATTACAGTTTATGTATTTTTGATCCTGTAGGAAGTAAATAGTGGAGTTACAAATCAAAAATACAGTAGTATTGGTATTTCTATTTACCATGAGGACTTCTCTCTTTTTGACTTTGTCAGTCTAGCTAAGGGTCTGTCAATTTTGTCAATCTTCTCAAAAACCAACTTTTGGTTTTATTATTCTCTCTATTGTTTTTTGTTCTCCATCTCATTTATTTCTGCTTTAATCTTTGTTATTTCTTTTTGTCTACTTGCTTTAGAGTTAGTTTGCTGATCATTCTCTAGCCTCTTCAGTTGTTCAGTTAGGTCTTTAATTTTAGCTCCTTCTTACTTTTTGATATATACATTTAGAGCTATAAATTTCCCTCTCAGCACTGCCTTCACTGCATCCCACAGGTTTTGATATGTTGTGTTCTCATTTTCATTCTTTTCTAGACATTTACCAATTTCTCTTGCAATTTCTTCTTCGACCCACTGGTTGTTTAGGAGTGCGTTGTTTAACCTCGAAATATTTGTGAAAGATCTGATTCTTTGGTGGCTGTTGATTTCTAGTTGCATTCCATTGTGGTCAGAGAATGTGCTTGGAATAATTTCAATCTTTTTAAATTTATTAAGACTTATTCTGTGCCTCAGCATATGATCTATCCTGGAAAATGTTCCATAGGCACTGGAGAAGAATGTATATCCTGCTACTTTGGAATGTGACTATGTATATATGTCTATTAAGTCTAAGTCATTTATCATATTGTTTAGATTCTCAGTTTCCTTATTGGTCCTCTGTTTAGTTGTTCTATGTATAGAAGAGAGTGGTGTATTGTAGTCTCCCACTATTATTGTAGACGTGTCTATTACTCCCTTCAGTTTAGCCAAGTTTGTCTCATGTATTTTGGAGCTCCTTGATTGAGTGCATAAACATTTACAATTGTTATTTCTTCTTGGTGAATTATCCCATTTATTAATATATAGTGTCCATCTTTATGTCTTGTGACATCTTTGCATTTCAAGTCTATTTTGTCTGATATTAGCATAGCTACCCCAGCTTTCTTTTTTGTTTGTTTGTTTGTTTGTTTGTCCTGTGCTTTCCCTGCACGGCTAGCTTCATCATGGTGTTTTCCATGATGTCCTTACTGGAGATCAAATGTCCCTCCTTCTCAAATGCCTTTTCTTCTTTATCTGGCAAACCCATATCCTTCCACTGAGATACAGTGCCTATGGTATATTTTTCATCCCTCTGTTATAGCTTTTATAACACTGTGCAATAATTTGTTGTTTATTTATCTGTCTCTCCCCACCATTAGAATGTGAGCTTCTAAAAGGAGGAAGTCTGTCTCTTTCATTCCTGTTACAGAGTCTAGCACAGTGCCTCGTAGCTATAGCTGCCATATCTGGTGAAGCTTGTTATGGTTGAGTATAGTTTTTAGAGATGAGGAAGCAATGAAAGACATATTTTTAGAAATGGAATAGATAAAAAGAACACACTGAAGGTGACATTATTATATACTTGAACATCAATAAAAAATAGAGTTATCAAAGCAATTTGGAAGTTTCGCAACAGAGAAACTAAACTCACAAATCATTAGTGTTTTCTTTTTTAATATTTGGGACACACAATTAGGAAGATCAGTGAAAAAAGCTTACACACAGGGACAAAATATCAAAAGCTTGGGAATTAACTCTGGAGAGATGGTATACTGTAGTGGCAAAGGGGGCAGGCTCCAGGGCTCTAGAATCAGACTGTCTGGGCTCAAATCTTGGCACTAACATTCAGTAGCTTTTCTGTAAACTTGGTTAAGTTATTTGATTTCCCTATGTTTGGGTTTCCTCATCTGTTAAATGGGGACAGTGGGTACTTGGTAAGTGTTAGCTATTATTATTAACTAGGGGATATGAGACTTATTCAAATAAAGTTTAAAACATAAATGGAAAAAATGTTTTGCTTTCGCTTCAGAAAACTATCATATAGGCGACAATGTGCACAAAGTTAATGTGCTCATGTGATGCAATGCCCATTCAACTCCCAGGGGGATTTCATTGAACTTGATAAATGGATAAACTCACCTGGCAGATTAAACCCAGCTTTCTTTTGATTGCAGTTTGCATGGAATATTTTTTTCCATCCTTTCACTTTCAGTCTCTTTGTGTCACAGGGTCTAAGATGATTCTCTTGTAAATAGCATTCTGCTGCATCATATTTTTTAATCCATTCTACCAATCTGTATCTTTTAATCCAATCACTTTCAAACTTATTACTGTGAAGGGAGTTCTTGAACCAGCCATCTTATCCTTTGGTTTTTAGTTGTTAGATCTATTTTTTTTCCCCTCTCTCTTTTTTTTTCCTTTAAGTTACCCTTTTAAATAACTCTTCAGTTCTGTGCTCTTCTCCAGACCCCTCTCTCCTTTTTTTCTCAGCTCGTAGAGCTCTCTTTAGTGTTTCTTGCAGGGCAGGTTTCTTGTTAACAAATTCTCTGTTTGTTTGTCTGTGAAAATTTTAAACTCTCCCTCAGTTTTGAAGGAGAGCTTTTCTGGATAAAGAATTCTTGGCTGGCAATTTTTCTCTCAGAATTTTAAATATGTCATACCATTGCCTTCTCACTTCCATGGTGCTCACTGAGTAAATAGTACTTAGTCTTATGTTATTTCCCTTGTATGTGGTGAATCGCTTCTGTCTTGCTGCTTGCAGATGTTTCTCCTTCTCTTCTGCCTTTGACCATCTAATCAGTATATGTGTCAGAGTAGGTTTATTTGGATTTATTCTATTTGGAGTTTGTTGGGCATCTTTCTGTCATTTAGAAGGGTTGGGAAGTTTTCCACAACAGTTTCTTTGAATACTCTTCTTAGCCCTTTACTCTTCTCTTCCCTTTCTGGAACACCAGTGATTCTTATATTTGTGCGCTTCATGTCATCCACCATTTCCCTGAGATCCATTTAAAATTTTTTTTATTTTTTTCACCATTCGTTCTTTTATGCTTTCACTTTCCATCACTCTATCCTCAAGGTCACTAATTCATTCCTCTACTTTTTCAAATCTGGTGTTATGTATCTCAAGAATATTTTTAATTTCATCAGCAGTATCTTTTATTTCTATAAGATCTGCTATTTTTAAAATTTACTCTTGCAAATTCTTTATGCTCTTCTAGGGTTTTCTTCATGTCCTTTATATCCTGAGCCATAATATTGATGTTTATTTGTACTTCTTTGATTAATTGCTGCAAATTTTGTGTCTCTTCCAGCTTTTTATTTGTTTGTGTGGCTTGTCCATATCTTCTAGATCCTTCAAGTCTTTGTAATTTTCTGCTGGCTTCCTTGTCTTGATAAGGTTATTTTGGGAAGTGGAGAATTGAGTATTTATGTATAATTTGGTTTGCTGGAGTACAGTTTCTCAGTCCTACCAGCAGGTGGTGCTCTTGATGCACAGCTTGCTGGAGTGCAGTTTCCCTACCTACCAGCAGGTGGTGCTCTCAAGTAGGTCTTCCCCAAACTTCCTTGGTGTGGTGGGCGGAGTCCAAACCAGGTGCATATCTGATCAGTGCATCCCTTCTCCCTGTGCAATGGGGAATCCCTGTCCTGGGGCTATCATAGGGGCCCTGAGCAAGTAGTTAGGGAATCTGATCAAGGGCATCCCACAGGTGGGACGTGGCCCTGTCTGCTGGTTCTCTGCTTCCCTTGCCCCTGCAAGTCTCTGGGGTGTGGGAGGGGCTTCCAATCACTGCTATGGCACCTCTCCCTTCCTTGCCTCTGGCCTTTAGACACACACACACACACACACCCTGACTTCCGTGGGGGTGTAGAGCAATTGCTGCCTGCAGGGATCTTTCATGGGAGCTCCCTGCTGTCTGGCTGTGGAGGATCACCTCCCAGCAAACTGTCAAGGTAGGTAGATGGGAATGGAGAGCCACTGCTCACTGCCTTGCCCAGCAACAGTTTTGCTGCTGCCAGCCTGGGTGGGGGCGGTCTGGTCAGGGAACAAACTCACTGCATCTCTCCAGCCAACATCTCTCCTCCGTTTTTTTTGGTGTCCCGCCACATACTGTTGAGGACCCTCTATGGTCGGTCACATGCCAGAACCATGGTCCCTGGTGTCCTCCGGCCCCTTTCTAGTTACTCTGGTGTTGGAGAAACCTGTCCTGTGTCATCTACGCTGCCATCTTTCTGTAGTTACATTTTAAAAATGTATTTTATAGAAAATCAAAAGATATTTTCTACTATGCCTGTATCGTGAAGCAACAAAAAGGCATGAAGTATAGATACATGGTACAATGGGAATGTACTTGAAAATATTATGGTAAATAAAATACGTATGACACACATATACACACACACACACAAAGCTGTTCTTTAGACCTTTGAATTCTCTAGAGGAAAGGCACCACTTGAATTAAGTAGAAAAGCAAACATTTAATTATCTTCTGGGTGCTATATTGAGGAATTAATAACAGAAGACTTAAAGCATTTGGGAAATAAAATCTTTTAGTATGTCCTTTTGGAGGATAGGGAAAATATTAAAGTGTAGTTGTTGAGTAACTTCTTCCTCTTAACTAAAAGAGATTAAAAGGGTTAATGACCTCCTAAACATCAATTATTCCATATTAAATGCCTGTAAATAGTGAATCTAAATATTATTTCATGAGGAAATATTCATGCTTGATATCACTGTGATCCAAGGATACATGAAACTTTTTTAAGCCCATTTTTGTCAGTATTTCCATTGAGCACTTTTACTTGATTTCTAATACCATATAACTATATGTAACCAAACTTCATCTTTTTTAAAAAAAGTTTTTCTTAATTAAAGTCTAACATTAGTATTAAGTATCACAAGATAAGAAATAAGATGGTTAATTCTGATCTGCAAATCTTAAAAATAAATTTTAATTATAAAAGGTGTATACAATAAAACATTCAGATAGTGTAGAAGTTTATAATGTACAGGGCAAAAGTCCTTATCACCATCCTACTGTCTCTCTCTTATTCCCACCCCTGTATCCTTCAAATTCCACTCTAAGAGTTACCACTAATTAATAGTTGGGTGACTAACCTTCTATTCCTACCTGTCCATACCTATTGTTATACAACTTCTTTATTTTTTTCACTCAATAGTATATTGCCTATATCCTTTTATGTCAGAACATAGTGGAAGCCTTCATTCTTTTCTGAATGTTTCATGCTTTAACCACTAGCCTATCGATGGACATTTCACATACCTCCAAAGTTTTGCCATTATGAGTAATGCTGTCACAAGTATCTTTGTAAATAGAGCTAGTATTTCTGTAGGATTTAGAAATGGAATTGTTGGGCCAAAAATTTGTAAATTTTACAGTTGATTGCTACTGCCCAAATGCCCTCCAACAAAGTACAACAAATTATCTTTGACTCAGTTTATAAGTGTACTTTTTGACACATCGGCATCATTCATTTATTTATGGAATACTGGTACTGGATATTATAAATCTACAAATATTTAGCCACTCTGATAGGGGGAAAAATTAACCATTTGTATTTTGTCAACACATGGCCTATTATCATTTTTTCTCCATTTATCTGTTGGTGTGTCTATTTCTTAATCATGTAACAATTTTTAAAGACAAGTTTAGAAACAAGGATTCCATTCATTTACATTTTTTAGTTTGGGGAAAGAATCGTATTTGGGGATTTTATAAATAATATCCTCATAATAGTTAATATTCAATGCCAAAATTGTTTTAAAAAATAAAGATTTGCTATATTATGTCACTAAAAACTGTAGCTTTTAAAAGTGTTTTCTCTTCACACATTTTCTCAAAATTTCACTTTCTGAAAGAAGTGTCCTTTATAACTTATTTATGATACTTCCTGAAAGAATTTGGATAAGCATGCAGTGTTTTTGCTAGTTAAGGAGTCCCATCTCTATTTTAGAGCTGATACATGCCTTTATTAGTGACAACAGATAGCGGAAATTGCTCCCATTTTTTTTTCTTTACTCATAAGTAATATGTTAGATGTTAATAATTTGTACTTAAATGTAAACTTTTCTTAGGTGTGACTTTTTAAAAGATGTTTGTGAAACTCCTGAGTTTGTTAATGAATATATGCTATATCTTTACCGAGAACATGAATTTATTGCTTAGGCATTTTATATCTGGTTATGTATCTCTATAATACTTCATTTTCTTTGTAATAAAGCAGAAACAAATGAATTATTTATTAACTGTTTCTTTCTCTTTGTAGCTACTAAATTTCTCTGCCAAGTATTAAAATATTTCAGAAATAGCCAAGAATGTTATTTTAGGGAACTGATCAAGGTTTTCTAAGGCTTTCGGTTTCCAGTCAAAAGAGATTCTGTGGCGACAATAACAAAAATACACATAGATTATAGGGTCTGCTCGTTATTAAGGTAGTAGCATCTATCTGAACAATTGAAAACCACTATGAACAGATGATATGCTATGATTTTTAATTTTCTTATTGTAACTTTATATATACCACAAAATTTTCCATTTTAGCCATTTTTAGTGTATAATTCAGTAGTATTAATTTCATTGATAGTGCTGTGCTACCATTACCACCATCTGTTACCAAAACTTTGTCATCAACCAAAACAGAAACTCTGTACCCATTAAGCAATAACTCCCCATTACTCCTCTCCTCTGCCTAGTCCTGGTAACTTCAATTCTGCTTTCTATATCTGAATTTGCATATTCCATATATTTCGTATAAGTAGAGTCATACATAATTTTCCTTTTGTGTCTGATTTCTTTCATTTAGCATAATGTTTCCAGGGTTCATCCATGTTGTTGCATATATTAGCACTTCATTCCATTTTCTGGCTGAATAATATTCCATTGTAATATAGACCACATTTTGTTTATTGATTTATCTGCTGATGGATACTTGGGTTGTTTCTACCTTTTAGCTATGGTGAATAATGCAGCCATGAACATTCATGTGCAACTATTTGTTTGAACACTTGTTTTCAATTCTATTAGGTATATACCTAGTAATGGAATTGCTCGGTCATATGGCAATTGTGTTAAGTTCTTTAGGAACTGTCATACTGTTTTCTACACCACCTTTTACATTTCTACCAGCAAGGCACAAGGGTTCCAATTTCTCCATATCCTTGCCAACACATTATTTTCCACTTTTTTGATAATAGCCATCCTAGTGGGTAAGAAGTGATATCTCATGGGTTTGCTATACATTGCTCTGATAACTTACGATGTTGAACAGCTTTTCATGTGCTTATTGGACATTTTTATATCTTTTTTGGATAAATGCCTATTAAGTCCTTTTTTTTTTTTGTTTTCAGTCAAAAGGAGTTTTATTGTTTAGCCATGCGCAGGTGGGCTGAAGCCTAAGAAAATGGTGACAGCCCCCAAGCCAAGGGACAGTAGGGCTTATAAAGGATGGTTGGCAGGAATTTCTTTGTCCAGGGAAAGGGAAGCTGGCAGGTTTAGGTATAGCAGTTTCTCAAAGTCCTTACTTTTTAATTGGGTTGTTTGTCTTTTTGTTGTGGAGTTGAAGGAGTTCTTTATATATTCTGGATATTAAATCCTTATCAAAATGAAATATTTGTGGTTTGCAAATATTTTCCTACCTTCTATATGTTGTCTTTTCATTTTCTTGATAACATTTTTTGATGCATAAGTTTTAAATTTTTTCTATTTTTTTTCTTCTGTTACTTGTGCTTTTGGTGTCATCGCTAAGAATTCACCGCCAAATCCAAGGTCCTAATGCTTTTCCTCTATATTTTCTTCAAAGAGTTTTATGGGTTTAGCTCTTATATTTAGATCATTGATCTATTTTGAGTAAATTTTTGTATAAGGTGTGAGGTATGGGTCCAAATTCATTCTTTTCCATGTGGATTTTCAGTTGACCCAGCACCATTTGCTGAAGAGACTATTCTTTTCCCATTGTATGGGCTTGGTGGCCTTGTAAAAAATCAACTGGGTATTGATGTATATTGCTTTATTTCTGGACTGTCGCTTCTGTCCCATTTTTCTCTATGTCTATCATTAAGCCAGTACCACACTGTTTTAACTACTGTAGCTTGTAGTAAGTTTTGAAATTGGAGAATGAGTCCTCCAGCTTTATTCTCCTTTTCAAGATTGTTTTGGCTATTGGGGCCCCTTCAATTCCATACGAATTTGAGGATCAGCTTTTCCATTCTGCTGAAAAGGCTGCTGGAATTTTGGTAGGAATTATATTGAATTTGTAGATTGCTTTAGGCAGAATTGATATCTTAATATTAAGTCCTCTAGTCCACGAACATAGGCTGTCTCTCCGTTTATTTAGATCTTCTTTAATTTCTTTCAGCATGTTTTGTAGTTTTCAGTATACAAGTATTTCATCTCCTTGGTTAAATTTATCCTAGGTATTTTACTCTTTTAGACACTATTATAAATGGAATTGTTTCCTTGATTTCCTTGTCAGATTGTTCAACTGACTTCTGCATATTTATCTTATATCCTGTAACATTGCTGAATTCATTAATTTAAATTAAAGCTAGTTCCATTAGCTTTGTTGTGGATTCTTTGGGATTTTCTGTATATAGGATCATGTCATCTGCAAATTGGAATAATTTGACTTCTTCCTTTCTATTTGCATGCCTTTTTTTCCCCCAGAGCAGTATTATTTTTAATAGTCCAAAATAGGAAACAATACAAACTCCTTTTGACAGAATGGATAAGTAGTGATATATTCATACGATAGTTTACCATACAGCAGTGAAAAGAAATGAATTACAGCAACATCCATGATTCTCACTAACACAGTGCTAAAAAAAAGTAAAAAGACCCAAAAGATTATGATTCCATCTATATAAAATTAAAAGCAGGCAAAGTTAGTCTATGCTGTTAGAAGTCAGAATGGTAACTACTTTTGAAGACGACGGAATAATGATTGGGAGAGGACATAATGGATGCTTTTAGAATATTGGTAATGTTTTATTTATGTGTGTTTTATCTAAATAAATGTAGAAAGACTAATTTGGTATTGGATTAGGTTTGCCAGTATTTTGTTCAGGATTTTTGCTTCTATATTCATATATAAAAGCTAATAGTGATTGTTTTTCCCTAGGAGATGGGACTGTGAATTCATTTTGTACTTACTATGTTTTACTAATTTGTGCTTTCCAATTGGCCTTCAACAACATGTATTATTTTGGTAATAAAATTTTACATGTAAAACATCTTAAATAAAGGAAAATAACATTGATTGCAATGCCTTTCAAGAGAAAATGTTCCTTACCATCAGAGGCCATGGGAGTGTCCCACAAAAACTTTGCCCAGTCACTATTTGACTTAGGGCTGATACTTCTGTATCTGTCCATTGCCCTGAATGGTTCTGGACCTGTCCTGACTCCCTGGCTGCCCTTCTTCCTGGAAGGTATGGAAGGATCATGTAGGGGTAAGGGAGAGATGAAGAGGGAGTGTGTTCCAGCTCTCCTCAGCCACTGTGGGTGCCCTTTATTTCTTTCTCTTTGCCTGATTGCTCTGACTTGAACTTCCAGTACAGTGTTGACTAACAGTGGTGACAGTGAGCATCCTTGTCTTGTTCCTGATCTTGGAGGGAAAATTTTTAGTCTTTCACCATTGAGTATGCTATTATCTGTGAGTTTTTCTTAAATGCCTTTTATCATGTTGAGAAAATTCCCTTCTATTCCTAGTTTTCTGAGAGTTTGTATCATGAAAGGATGTAGGATTTTGTGAGATCATGTGTTTTTTTTCTTCATTCTATTAATATGGTATATTAATTGATTTTCTTATGTTGAACCCACTTAGTCATCTTATATAATGCTTTTAGTTTACTTTTGGATTCAGTTTGCCAGTATTTTGTTCAGGATTTTTGCATCTGTATTCATAAGGGATATTGGCCTGAAATTTTCTGTTCTTATGCTGTTTTTATCTGGCTTTTGTATCAGGGTAATGCTGGCCTTATAGCATGAGTTAGGAAGTAATCCCTCTTCTGTCTTATGAAAGAGTTTGAGAAGGATTGGTGTTAAATCTTTAAATATTTGATAGAATTCAGCAGTGAAACCATCTGGTTTTGAACTTTTCTTTATTGGAAGTGAGTGATTGATATTTAAAACCACCATGTGCTCATTTGTCAGATGAAAGATACCTGCATTCTGTTAACCATCCCAGATGTAGAGGATGAGAGTTCAGTTCATACAACCTTTTAAAATACTCGTTAGTGTGTGTACGTGTATGAGTGTGTGTACACATGTGCATGATTGTGCATGTGTATGTTCAAGAATACAGAGGTGGCATGATCAGTGTGCTGGGTAGATTTTTGTTCTTTGGTTTCTGCCTAAGTAAATATATTGTCTTGTGAGAAGGTTATTTTGAAGAACACAGGACCGGTCTTATGGAAGAATCATTGGAAGGAATAGAAAAGACAGAAGGATAATCTTCTCATACTTGATTTCCATCTTGTTAGATTCATTTATATCTGTATTTATAACTTGACTATCTCAGATACTCAAAATGAAACAAAGAATGAAAGCTATTACTAGGGTACTTGAGACAAAGGGACATTTTTGCTTTTAATATCAGAAATTTTTAGCCAGTGGTATTCATTTCTGCATTGCTTTCACTGGATTAACCTAGCTATGTTTATCCGAGTTGAGGAACTAATATATTTGTTGCTAAAGCTGGGAGAGGGATATAAGTATTCACAATTCTCATACACCAATATCAACACTAGCAAGACTGTGGCTACTGTTGGGAAGAACAGAATCAAATATCTTTTAGGTAGCCTGTAGACCAAGGCTTTTTATATTACAGATATAGTGTAAAACTGAAATCTTTTTATTTTTTATTATTTGCCCTAGACTATATGGACAGATGTTTTATATTCCTAATTACCTCTAAAATTTTATTTTTAAATCTGCTTGATATTTAAAAAAATCAGTAGACGCTTTTGGTTAGGAAGTAGAAACGTGATAGATCGTTGTCATTTGTAAATCCACTTGTGTTTATATTGTGCTGCCCAGCATATCCTTGTGTTGATAAATGTCTGATGTTTAGTTAAAAACCAATATTTACACAGAGCAAAGGTTTGGCATTCATTTGAGTAGCTGATTTGTTGACTGGCTAGTTTCATTTGTAATTATTGCTTACATGGAGTAAGAAAATCAACAGTATTTTCCCTTTCCCTTTTCTGAATTCATAGAGCTGGAAGAGAACTTTGGAGTGATTTGTTAAGAGAATTTTCTAATGGTAATGGGGAATGTGGAGCAATATTGGAAAGAGGATGAAGAGCATACAAGGAGTAGCAGAAAGAGGAGTGGTATATCAGGACTTTGCTGCCTTTTCTTCCCTTCTTTTCCTGCCATATTTTTTATTGTAGCAGGGACTTTGTAGTTTTTACAAACTATGATATATCCATTGACCTATCAGGGGTTTGCTGCTTTTTCTAGAAACACCTTGATGCAAGCATCCATTTATTTGTAATCTCTTAGGTGAATTTTTCTGTTGTCTTAAAGACCACTTAGCTTAGCTGAAGAATCTTCTAAGAATATATTAGTCCAGTTGGCTGCATTTTTTTTTTAATCATCATTTTATTGAGATATATTCACATACCACGCAGTCATACAAAACCAATCGTACTTTCGATTGTTTACAGTACCATTACATAGTTGTACATTCATCACCTAAATCAATCCCTGACACCTTCATTAGCACACACACAAAAATAACAAGAATAATAATTAGAGTGAAAAAGAGCAATTGAAGTAAAAAAGAACACTGGGTACCTTTGTTTGTTTCCTTCCCCTATTTTTCTACTCATCCATCCATAAACTAGACAAAGTGGAGTGTGGTCCTTATGGCTTTCCCAATCCCATTGTCACCCCTCATAAGCTACATTTTTATACAACTGTCTTCGAGATTCATGGGTTCTGGGTTGTAGTTTGATAGTTTCAGGTATCCACCACCAGCTACCCCAATTCTTTAGAACCTAAAAAGGGTTGTCTAAAGTGTACGTAAGAGTGCCCACCAGAGTGACCTCTCGGCTCCTTTTGGAATCTCTCTGCCACTGAAGCTTATTTCATTTCCTTTCACATCCCCCTTTTGGTCAAGAAGATGTTCTCCGTCCCACGATGCCGGGTCTACATTCCTCCCCTGGAGTCATATTCCACGTTGCCAGGGAGATTCACTTCCCTGGGTGTCTGATCCCACGTAGAGGGGAGGGCAGTGATTTCACCTTTCAAGTTGGCTTAGCCAGAGAGAGAGGGCCACAACTGAGCAACAAAGAGGCATTCGGGAGGAGACTCTTAGGCACAAATATAGGGAGGCCTAGCCTCTCCTTTGCAGCAACCGTCTTCCCAAGGGTAAAACCTGTGGTAGAGGGCTCAACCCATCAAACCACCAGTCCCCTATGTCTGTGGTCATGTTAGCAACCATGGAGGTGGGGTAGGTGAATACCCCTGCATTCTCCACAGGCTCCTCAAGGGGGCACTACATCTTTTTTTTTTTCCCTTGTTTTTCTTTATTTTTTTTTTTTAACTTTCCCTTCTTTTTTAAATCAACTGTATGAAAAAAAAAGTTAAAAAGAAAACAAACATACAATAAAAGAACATTTCAAAGAGACCATAACAAGGGAGTAAGAAAAAGACAACTAACCTAAGATAACTGCTTAACTTCCAACATGTTCCTACTTTACCCCAAGAAAGTTACCTAATATAGCAACATTTCTGTGAACTTGTTCCTACTATATCCATCAGAAATTAACAGACCATAGTCATTTCTGCGCATCCCCAGAACGTTAAATAGCTTATCTGTTCTTCTTGGATTATTGTTCCCCCTTCCTTAATTGCTCTCTACTGCTAGTTCCCCTACATTCTACATTATAAACCATTTGTTTTACATTTTTCAAAGTTCACATTAGTGGTAGCATATAATATTTCTCTTTTTGTGCCTGGCTTATTTCGCTCAGCATTATGTCTTCAAGGTTCATCCATGTTGTCATATGTTTGACGAGATCGTTCCTTCTTACTGCCGCGTAGTATTCCATCGTGTGTATATACCACATTTTATTTATCCACTCATCTGTTGAAGGACATTTGGGTTGTTTCCATCTCTTGGCAATTGTGAATAATGCTGCTATGAACATTGGCGTGCAGATATCTGTTCGTGTCACTGCTTTCCGATCTTCCGGACATATACCGAGAAGTGCAATTGCTGGATCGAATGGTAGCTCTATATCTAGTTTTCTAAGGAACTGCCAGACTGACTTCCAGAGTGGCTGAACCATTATACAGTCCCACCAACAATGAATAAGAGTTCCAATTTCTCCACATCCCCTCCAGCTTTTGTAGTTTCCTGTTTGTTTAATGGCAGCCATTCTAACCGGTGTTAGATGGTATCTCATTGTGGTCTTAATTTGCATCTCTCTAATAGCTAGTGAAGCTGAACATTTTTTCATGTGTTTCTTGGCCATTTGTATTTCCTCTTCAGAGAACTGTCTTTTCATATCTTTTACCCATTTTATAATTGGGCTGTCTGTACTATTGTCATTGAGTTGTAGGATTTCTTTATATATGCAAGATATCAGTCTTTTGTCAGATACATTGTTTCCAAAAATTTTTTCCCATTGAGTTGGCTGCCTCTTTACCTTTTTGAGAAATTCCTTTGAGGTGCAGAAACTTCTAAGCTTGAGGAGTTCCCATTTATCTATTTTCTCTTTTGTTGCTTGTGCTTTGGGTGTAAAGTCTAGGAAGTGGCCGCCTAATACAAGGTCTTGAAGATGTTTTCCTACATTATCTTCTAGGAGTTTTATGGTACTTTCTTTTATATTGAGATCTTTTGTCCATTTTGAGTTAATTTTTGTGTAGGGGGTGAGGTAGGGGTCCTCTTTCATTCTTTTGGATATAGATATCCAACTCTCCCAGCCCCATTTGTTGAAAAGACCATTATGGTTCAGTTCAGTGACTTTGGGGGCCTTATCAAAGATCAGTCGGCCGTAGATCTGAGGGTCTATCTCCGAATTCTCAATTCGATTCCATTGATCTATATGTCTATCTTTGTGCCAGTACCATGCTGTTTTGGCAACTGTGGCTTTATAATAAGCTTCAAAGTCAGGGAGTGTAAGTCCTCCCACTTCGTTTTTCTTTTTTAGAGTGTCTTTAGCAATTCGAGGCATCTTCCCTTTCCAAATAAATTTGATAACTAGCTTTTCCAAGTCTGCAAAGTAGGTTGTTGGAATTTTGATTGGGATTGCATTGAATCTGTAGATGAGTTTGGGTAGAATTGACATCTTAATGACATTTAGCCTTCCTATCCATGAACATGGAATATTTTTCCATCTTTTAAGGTCCCCTTCTATTTCTTTTAGTAGAGTTATGTAGTTTTCTTTGTATAGGTCTTTTACATCTTTGGTTAAGTTGATTCCTAGGTACTTGATTTTTTTAGTTGCTATTGAAAATGGTATCTTTTTCTTGAGTGTCTCTTCAGTTTGTTCATTTCTAGCATATAGAAACATTACTGACTTATGTGCATTAATCTTGTATCCCGCTACTTTGCTAAATTTGTTTATTAGCTCTAGTAGGTGTATCGTCGATTTCTCAGGGTTTTCTAGATATAAGATCATATCATCTGCAAACAATGACAGTTTTACTTCTTCTTTTCCAATTTGGATGCCTTTTATTTCTTTGTCTTGCCGGATTGCCCTGGCTAGCACTTCCAGCACAATGTTGAATAACAGTGGTGACAGCGGGCATCCTTGTCTTGTTCCTGATCTTAGAGGGAAGGCTTTCAGTATCTCACCATTGAGTACTATGCTGGCTGTGGGTTTTTCATATATGCTCTTTATCATGTTGAGGAAGTTTCCTTCAATTCCTACCTTTTGAAGTGTTTTTATCAAAAAGGGATGTTGGATTTTGTCAAATGCTTTTTCAGCATCTATTGAGATGATCAATTGATTTTTCCCTTTCGAGTTTTTAATGTGTTGTAATACATTGATTGTTTTTCTTATGTTGAACCATCCTTGCATGCCTGGAATGAACCCCACTTGGTCATGGTGTATGATTTTTTTAATGTGTCTTTGGATTCGATTTGCAAGTATTTTGTTGAGGATTTTTGCATCTATATTCATTAGGGAGATTGGCCGGTAGTTTTCCTTTTTTGTAGCATCTTTGCCTGGTTTTGGTATTAGATTGATGTTAGCTTCATAAAATGAGTTAGGTAGTGTTCCCTTTTCTTCAATGTTTTGAAAGAGTTTGAGTAAGATTGGTGTCAGTTCTTTCTGGAAAGTTTGGTAGAATTCCCCTGTGAAGCCATCTGGCCCTGGGCATTTATTTGTGGGAAGATTTTTGATGACTGATTGGATCTCTTTGCTTGTGATGGGTTGGTTGAGGTCTTCTGTTTCTTCTCTGGTCAGTCTAGGTTGTTCATATGTTTCCAGGAAATTGTCCATTTCTTCTACATAGTCCAGTTTGTTGCCATACAGTTGTTCATAATATCCTCTTATAATTTTTTTAATTTCTTCAGGATCTGCAGTTATGTCACCTTTTTCATTCATTATTTTGTTTATATGGGTCTTCTCTCTTTTTGATTTTGTCAGTCTAGCTAGGGGCTTGTCAATCTTGTTGATCTTCTCAAAGAACCAACTTTTGGTGATATTTATCCTCTCTATTGTTTTTTTGTTCTCTATGTCATTTATTTCTGCTTTAATCCTTGTTATTTCTTTTCTTGTACTTGGTTTAGGATTGGTTTGCTGTTCATTTTCTAGCTTCTTCAGTTGATCCATTAGTTCTTTGATTTTGGCTCTTTCTTCCTTTTTAATATATGCGTTTAGTGCTATAAATTTCCCCCTTAGCACTGCTTTTGCTGCATCCCATAGGTTTTGGTATGTTGTGTTCTCATTTTCATTCGTCTCTATATATTTAGCAATTTCTCTTGCTATTTCTTCTTTAACCCACTGATTGTTTAGGAGTGTGTTGTTTAACCTCCAGGTATTTGTGAATTTTCTAAGTCTCTGATGGTTATTGACTTCTAATTGTATTCCATTGTGGTCAGAGAATGTGCTTTGAATAATTTCAATCTTTTTAAATTTATTGAGGCTTGTTTTATGTCCCAGCATATGATCTATTCTGGAGAAAGTTCCGTGAGCACTAGAAAAGTATGTGTATCCTGGTGATTTGGGATGTAATGTCCTGTAGATGTCTGTTAAATCTAATTCATTTATCAGATTGTTTAGGTTTTCAATTTCCTTATTGGTCTTCTGTCTGGTTGATCTATCTATAGGAGAGAGTGATGTGTTGAAGTCTCCCACAATTATTGTGGAAACATCAATTGCTTCCTTTAGTTTTGCCAGTGTTTCTCTCATGTATTTTGTGGCACCTTGATTGGGTGCATAGACATTTACGATTGTTATTTCTTCTTGCTGAATTGCCCCTTTTATTAGTATGTAGTGGCCTTCTTTGTCTCTCAAAACATCCCTGCATTTGAAGTCTATTTTATCTGAGATTAATATTGCTACACCTGCTTTCTTTTGGCTGTAGCTTGCATGAAATATTTTTTTCCATCCTTTCACTTTCAGTTTCTTTGTGTCCCTGTGTCTAAGATGAGTCTCTTGTATGCAACATATTGATGGTTCATTTTTTTTGATCCATTCTGTGAATCTATATCTTTTAATTGGGGAGTTTAATCCATTTACATTCAACGTTATAACCGTGAAGGCATTTCTTGAATCGGCCATCTTATCCTTTGGTTTATGTTTGCCATATTTTTCCCCTCTCTCTATTAATATCCTTTATTGTACCCATACCGAATCTCTTTAGTACTGAACCTTTCTCCAAGTCTCTCTGTCCTGTCTTTGTTTCTCTGTCTGTAGGGCTCCCTTGAGTATCTCCAGTAGGGCAGGTCTCTTGTTAGCAAATTCTCTCAGCATTTGTTTGTCTGTGAAAAATTTAAGCTCTCCCTCAAATTTGAAGGAGAGCTTTGCTGGATAAAGTATTCTTGGCTGGAAATTTTTCTCACTCAGAAGTTTAAATATATCATGTCACTGCCTTCTTGCCTCCATGGTGGCTGCTGAGTAGTCACTACTTAGTCTTATGCTGTTTCCTTTGTATGTGGTGAATTGCTTTTCTCTTGCTGCTTTCAGAACTTGCTCCTTCTCTTCTGTGTTTGACAGTGTGATCAGTATATGTCTCGGAGTGGGTTTATTTGGATTTATTCTATTTGGAGTTCGCTGAGCATTTATGATTTGTGTATTTATGTTGTTTAGAAGATTTGGGAAGTTTTCCCCAACAATTTCTTTGAATACTCTTCCTAGACCTTTACCCTTTTCTTCCCCTTCTGGGACACCAATGAGTCTTATATTTGGACGTTTCATATTATCTATCATATCCCTGAGGTCCATTTCGAGTTTTTCAATTTTTTTCCCCATTCTTTCTTTTATGCTTTCATTTTCCATTCTTTCGTCTTCCAGGTCACTGATTCATTGTTCAGCTTCCTCTAGTCTTGTACTATGAGTGTCCAGAATCTTTTTAATTTGGTCAACAGTTTCTTTAATTTCCATAAGATCATCCATTTTTTTATTTAGTCTTGCAATGTCTTCTTTATGCTCTTCTAGGGTCTTCTTGATTTCCTTTATATCCCGTACTATGGTCTCATTGTTCATCTTTAGTTCTTTGAGTAGCTGCTCTAGGTGCTGTGTCTCTTCTGGTCTTTTGATTTGGGTGCTTGGGCTTGGGTTATCCACATCATCTGGTTTTTTCATATGCTTTATAATTTTCTGTTGTTTTTGGCCTCGTGGCATTTGCTGAACTTGATAGGGTTCTTTTAGGGTTTGTAGACCTATTGAAGTCCTTATCTCTAATTTATCAGATCTACAGCTTCGTGGAGTACACTTTCTCTAACTAACCAGCAGGTGGCGTCCACGAGCCACCTGTTCTCCACAAGCCAGTTCTCCCCTGCTTAGCCTTTTTGGTGAGTGGGGGAGTGAGTCTTGTGGGGCCCAATTGGTGTACCAAGCTTGCGTGTGTAGTTGGTGTTGCCTGCCCTGTATGTGGGGCGTGTTTCTGGGCAGTCGGGGAGGGGGGGTGGCCCTAACAATCAAATCTCCCTGGTGATCCTAGAGTTTTAAAGCTGTTGCAATAGTCTAATCCTTCAGTTCAGTCCTGCCACAGTTTGTCTCTGCCACTGACCCACAAGTCCTTGGTATTGGCGTATGGCTCCTGAGACTTGCAAGTGGGCCCCTCTTCCAGGCTGTGCACCCCGGGTCCTCTGTTGAGGGATGACTGTGCTATGTCACAGGTGAGTGCCTTCCCCCCAGGGCAGTTCTGGGCTGCTGGGCTGTGTAGGGAGGCTCCCAGTCTGCTCAAATGATGGCTGAGTGGGGCTTTGTTAATTCACACTGCTCCACCTTCCCAACTCTGGGACAATCAGCTGAGGTTGTAGGGAAGGCTAATGTCCACGCCCAGTACTTCCGTCGCACTGGGTTGTCTGGGGCAGCTCTGAGCTATGGGGCTGGCGATGGGCAGGAGTGTTTCCTGTCCACCAGGATGGTGGCTGTGAGCGGACACCCCCCTTTTCTTGGGAAGTTGTGGTGTTTAGTGAATTTTCTCAGCCACTGGATTATTGCCTTTTGTCTCAGAGCTCTCTTAGTTCTGCTCTTGACTTGACGTGCCCAAATTGCAATTCTTTGAAGCTTTCTGTATTGGGCTTCTTAGAGTAATTGTTTTAGAAAAAGAAAAAAGGATTAAAAAAAAAAAAAAAAAGAGCCCTCCTCAGAGATCTAATGGGTTATTGAAATGCTAATAGACAAAGCAACCAGGGCCATTAAGGAAAGGTCCACAGGGCAGAGAGATCAGCTTTTCTTTGGGATTTGCATATGCTACTCAAGGCCTGAGCTCCTCCCTTCCCCTTTCTGTGTTCACCAGAACTCCAAAAATCCTCTGCTTTTATTTTGGAGTTTTTCGTGTTGTTTTTTTTTTTCTATGCCTGTCTCCTCTCTGCTGGGCTGGCTGCTCTCAGATTCTCTGGTGTCTGGTCTCAGTCTATCTATGGTTGGAGTTTGAATCAGTAGAATGAGTTTCCGAGAAGGGCTACCACTGCAGTTCTCCCTTCTCCTTCCCGGAGCTGACAGCCCCTCCTCCCACGGGACTGAGCCTGGCAGGGAGGGGTGTGGGTCCCCTGGCCGCAAAAACTTACAGATTTCGCTGATCTCAGCAGTTCGACATTTTCATGAGTGTTGTATGAAGTATGCCCAAAGACAGATTGCTCTGTGGTGTCCAGTCCACGCAGTTCCTGGCTTTCTACCTACTTTCCTGGAGGAGTAACTAAAACATACAGCTCACCAGTCTGCCATCTTGCCCCGCCCGGCTGCATTTTTATTTGTTGCTTTAAATGATTCTAAGTATCTCACAGTTTTAGCTAGGAGGGACTATACTGATAAGGGCGTTTCCATGTGAATTTTTTGCACAAGGGAATTCCTCAGCTATGTGCAAACTTCTTACAGATCTTAAGTCTGTTAAAATTCTTTGATTTAATATTAGGCAACATATTATTTTTAAATGGAAGCTCAGAAGTCAGGTTGCTTGGATTCAAATCCTGGCTCCAACTATTTGTTAAGTGATTGACCTTGCATAGGCTATGTAACCTCCCTCCTACTCTACGTTCGTCTTAAAATTGGGATAATAATATCTATCTCTTGGTTGTTTTGAAAATTAAATGAGACAATGCATGTAAAGTTCTTGTAATTCACTGATACTTTCAAGAGAGGTTATTTAGCATGCATAAGGTCATATAGCTGGCAAGTAATTTATTCAAGATCTGAGAGATAGCCAGTTTAGTTTGACGGTAAAATGCCTTTTCCACTGGTAGTTAGATCATACTGCCATTTTACCTCATCTTTAATTATTATTATTATTTTGAACCTCACACAATTATCAGGAAGAAGGGATTGTAATGGACACTGAGGACACATTATTTCCTCTAGCAGCATATATTCTTTATTTACTTGTTTTTTGCCTTTTTAGAGAAGTTGTGGGTTTACGGAACAATCATGCAAAAAAACACAGGCTCCCTATAAACCTCCCCACCACCAACATCCTGCATTGGTGTGGAATGTTTGTTACAATACATGTAGCACATTTTTATAATTGTACTATTGATTAAAGTCCATAGTTTAACTTAGGGTTCACTGTTTGTGCACTGTAGTTCCATGGATTTTTTTTAATGTATTCTGTTGCCATATATACAATCTAATATTTTCCCTTTTAATTGTATTCAGATACATATTTCAGTGTTGCTAATTGCTTTCATAATGTTGTGCTACCATCACTACCATTAATTACTAAAACATTTCCATAATTCCAAATAAGACCCCTATACATTTTTTTTTTACATTTTATTTTGAAATAAATTCAAAGTTATAGGAACAGTTGCAAAAACAATACAAACCCCATACACAGAACTCCAGCATTCCCTGACCCCCCTCCCCCGATACCCCGATCCACTAACTTTAACATGTTGTCACACGGCTATTTCTTTCCCTCCCTCCCTCTGTCCCTCCCTCCCTCTCTCTGTCCCTCCCTCCCTCTCTCCCTATCTATCATCCATCATCTATTGCTCTGTCTTGTGAACATGAGAGCTAGCTGCACACATCCGTGAACAAACACTATAATTCACATATACAATTCTCATGAACAAGAACATTCTTTTATGCAATCCCATTAAGCGCAGCTAAGAAGTACAAGAGATTCAAGAATGATACAAAGCTTACATTCTATATTTCCTTTTCCTTATGTCTCAACTGTGTCCCTTTGAGCCTCCTATCCTCCATCCTCAGATCCCATCCAGGGTCATCCTTGGCATTCAATTGTCATCTATTTAGACTGTCTTTTTTTTTTCCTCAATTGTGGAAACATATATACAGCCTAAATCTTCCCATTCCACCCCCTCCCTAGCCTTCCATTAGTAGGATTAATCACATTAAGAATGTTGTAATGCTATCACTTTCCCACCATCTATTACTAGAAATTTCCCTACACCTTAAACAGCAACCCTACACTCATTTCTTAACTTCCCATTGCCCCTTCCCCCATTTCTCTTAACCCATACTCTACTTTTCATCTCTATGGTCATATTCTCTGATAATTTCTTTTGTGTTTACTGTGGGGCTTAAAATTAAACTTTTAAATCCATAACAATCTTGTTTTTCTTTGATACCAACTTAATTTCAATAGGACACATAAACTATGTACCTATACTCCTCCATTCCCCCACCTTTATATAGTTCTTGTCAAAAATTACATATTTTACATTGAGTTCAAAACCACTGATTTGTCCTTAGAGTTTGTGTATTTTATATCATGTAGGAAGTAAATAGTGGAGTTACAGTTCAAAAAATTATTGACTTCTATTTGTATTCCATTGTGGTCAGAGATTGTGCTTTGAATATGTTCAATTGTGGGGTTTTTTGGTTTGTTTTGTTTTGTTTTGTTTTGTTTTAATTTATTGAGGCTTGCTTTATGTCCCAGCATATGGTCCATTCTGGAGAAAGATCCATGATCACTAGAGAAAAATGAGTGTCCTGGTGATTTGGGATGTAAGGTTCTATATATGTCTATTAAAATTCTCTGTATCTCTTTCTCCTTTCTTTGTTTCTCTGTCGGTAGGTCTTCCTTTAGTATCTGAAGTAGGGCAGGTCTTTTACTGGCAAATTCTCTCAGCATTTGTTTGTCTGTGAAAAATTTAAGCTCTCCCTCAAATTTGAAGGAGAGTTTTGCTGGATAAAGTATTCTTGGTTGGAAATTTTTCTCTCTCAGAATTTTAGATATGTCCTGCCACTGCCTTCTCGCCTCTGTGGTGGCTGCTGAGTTGCAAAAACAATACAAACCCCATACACAGAATTCTGTTACCATGGTCTTCTTCATGTCTTTTATATCCTGTGCCGTGTTTTTGTTCCTCGATTGTGATTGTTTGATTAATTGTGCCAAGTACTGTGTCTCTTCTTTTATTTTGATTTGGGTGTTTGGGATCAGGTTCTCCATATCATCTGGTTTTATCATATGCATTAAGATTTTCTGTTGTTTTTGGCCTCTTGGCATTTGCTTTGCTTGATAGGGTTCTTTCAAGTTGTAAAAAAAATACCAATCTAATTTTTCAGAAATACAAGTTGGTAGCGTATACTTTCTCCAACTAACCAGTAGATGGCGTCTGCAAGTCACCTATACCCCTCAAGTCAGTTGTCCCCAACTCTGTCTCTGTGGTGTGTGAGGAGATGATTTTTGTGGGGTTCAGCTGGTGAACTCAGTTTGGGTTTGTTGTTGGACGTGTCCGCCCTGAACGTGGGGCGTGTGTCTGGGTGGTCAGGGAGGCAGGGCAGCTTTAATATTTAAACCTCCCAGGTGTTCCCGGAGATTCAAGACTGTTGCAAGAGTCTAAGCCTTCATTTCAGTTTTGCCCGAGATTTTCTCTGTCACTGACCCACAAACCACTGGAATTGACATAGTGTCCCTGGGTTTTCCGAGTGGGCCCCCCTTCTCAGCTGTGATCTTCCAGGACCTCTGCTGAGGGGAGGCTGTGCTATGTCACTAGTGCGCATTGTCCCTCAAGGGAAGCCCCAGGCCGCCAGGCCATGCAGGGGCGCTCTCTGCCTGATGCAAAGATTAGCCTGTAATTCTTTACTGGTGTAAGTTCTGAATGAAAGGCAGGTAGTAGGGCTGGGCCCCACCCCTTTCCTCTTAGAGAAGATAGATGCCTTAGGGGGAGGTCATTAGCATTTCAATGGTCTCTCTCTGTCTGTGCTATACCCTTGTTGGGTCACAGAACTTGGAACTGAAAATGGCTGAGGCTTTCTCCACTGAGTCGATAAAGGAACAGAGCTAGTCTGAGGCGACCCTCCGGCTCTCCAAGGTCAGTCGTCACCCAAAGCCTCTGTCTACTTGTTGGGGATTTGTACCTCATAGTGAGCAGTTCACACTCGCTAATTAAAACCCCAGTTGGAGCTCAGCTGAGCTATATTTGCTTGCTTGACGAAAGCTTCTCTCTGGCACCAAGAGGCTTTGTAGTTTGGACTGTGGGGGAGGGGTCTCCCGATTTGGATCCGCAGTTTTTACTTACAGATTTTATGCTGTGATCTCGGGCATTCCTCCCAATTCAGGTTACTGTATGATGAGTGGATGGTCACGTCTGTCCCCCTGCAGTTATTCCAGATTATTTACTAGTTGTTTCTCGTTTTTTTTAGTTGTTCCAGGGGGACTACTTAGCTTCCACTCCTCTCTATGCTGCCATCTTAGATCCTCCCTGGATTGGCTCTTATAAAGGGGTGTTATTTGGTTACAAAGTTACAGTCTTAAGGCCATAAAGTGTTCAACATAAGGCATCAACAATAGGGTACCTTCACTAGAGAAAGGCTATTGGCTTCTGGAAAACCTCTGTTAGCTGGGAAGGCACATGGCTGGCGTCTGCTTGCTCCCAGGTTGCATTTCAAAATGGCATCAGCTTTCAACAGCTGTCTTCAAAATGTCTCTCAGCTGCAGCCCCTCTCCAAAATGTCACTCTCAGTTGCTCTGAGGTCCTGTTTGTAAGCTCTTTTTATAGGAATCCAGTGAATTAATCAAGGCCCACCCTGAATGGGTGGGGCCACATTTCCATGGAAACATTCAATCAAGAGGTCCCACATTAATCAAGGTGTCACTCACAGTTGGGTGGGTTACATCTCCATGGAAACAATCAGAAGGTTCCAACCTAATCAACACTAATGCATCTGCCCCCCCCCCCAAGATTGCACCAAAGAACATGGTGTTTTGGGGGACATAATACATCCAAACCGGCACAATTGCTTATTCTAATTGTTTCAAATCACTCCTCATAATGTCTTCAAGGTTCTTCCATATTGTTGCATGTATCAGGACTTCATTCCTTATTATGGCTGAATAATAATTCCATTGTATGTTGTGCCGGTTTGAATGTATTATGTCCCCCAGAAAAAGCCATATTCTTTGATGCAATCTTGTGGGGCAGACATTAGTGGGGATTCAGCTGGAACATTTGGAATAGGTTTTTTGCATGGAAATGCGCCCCACCCAACTGTAGGTGATAACTGATGAGATATTTCCATGGAGGTGTGGCCCCACCCATTCAGGGTGGGCCTTATCAGTGGAGCCATATAAATGAGCTGAGAGGCAGAGGGAACTCGGTGCAGCTGTGAGGGACTCTTTGAAGAGGAGCTACAGCTAAGAGGGACACTTTGAAGAAAGCGCAGGAGCTGTAGATGAGAGACATTTTGAAGATGGCCATTGAAAGCAGACTCTTGCTCTGGAGAAGCTAAGAGAGGACAAATACCCCAAGTGCAACTAAGAGTGACATTTTTGAGGAACTGCAGCCTAGAGAGGAATGTCCTGGGAGAAAGCCATTTTGAAACCAGAACTTTGGACCAGACACCAGCCATGTGCCTTCCCAGCTAACAGAGGTTTTCCGGACACCATTGGCCATCCTCCAGTGAAGGTACCCGATTACTGATATGTTACCTTGGACACTTTATGGCCTTAACACTATAACTGTGTAACCAAATAAACCCCTTTATAAAAGCCAATCCTTCTCTGGTGTTTTGCATTCCGGCAGCATTAGCAAACTAGAACAGATTTATATACTACATTTTATCTATCCATTCATTGGTTGATGGACACTTAAGTTGCTTCCATCTTTTGGCAAGTGTAAATAATGCTGTTATGAACACCAGTGTGCAGATATCTTTTCAAGCCCCTGCTTTTAATTCCTTTGGGTATACACCTAATAAGGGGATTGCCAGGTCATATGGTAGTTCTATACCTAGCTTTCTGAGGAACCGCCAAACTGTCTTCCACAGTAGCTGCATCATTTTACATTGTCACTAGCAATTAATGAGTGGTCCTATTTCTCTGCATCCTCTCTAACACTTGTTATTTTCTGTTTTATTTATTTATTGTTTATTTAATAGCAACCATTCTAATGGGTGTGTAATGATATCTCATTATGGCTTTGATTAGCTTTCCCTTAGGAGGCCAAAACCATCCTCATACCAAAGCTGGATAAAGATACCAATGAACAGAAAACTACAGACCAATATGTCTTATGATTATAGATGCAAAAATCCTCAGCAAAATACTAGCAAACTGAATCCAACAGCATATTAAAAGAATTATACACCATGATCAAGTGGGAATTATCCCTGGTATGAGGTAGTACGAGGATGATTTTGGCCTCGTAGAATGAGTTGAGCAGAAATGGAGTTAATTCTTGGAATGTTTGGTAGAATTCCCCTGTGAAACCATCTCGTCCTGAGCTTCTCTTTGTTGGGAAGGTTTTGGTTACTGATTCAATGTTTTTACTAGTAATTTATTTGTGGAGATCTTCTATTTCTTCTTGAGTCAGTGAAGGTAGTTTGTGTTTCTAGAATTTGTCCATTTTATCTAGTTTATCTAATTTATTGGCATATGTACAGTTGTTCATAGTATCCATTTATTGTCCTTTTTATTTCAGAGGGGCCAGTAGTAATGCACCCCTTTTCATTTCTGATTTTCGTTATTGGTATCCTTCTCTTTCTTTAGTCCAGCTAAAGGTTTGTCAATTCTGTTGCTCTTTTTAAAAACATACTTTCAGTTTTGTTGATTCTATTGTTTTCTTGTTTTCTATTTCATTTTATCTCCACTCTAATCTTTGTTATTTCCTTTCTTCTGCTTGCTTTAGGTTTAGTTCGTTCTTCTTTTTCTGGTTCTTCCAGTTCTGAGGTTAGGTCTCAGATTTGAAGTCTTTTATCTTTTCTACTGTAAGCATTTAGAGCTATAAGTTTCTTGCTCAACACTTCCTTCACTACATCTTGTAACTTTTGGTATGTTGTATTTTCATTTTCATTGCTTTAGGTTTAGTTCATTCTTCTTTTTCTGGTTCTTCCAGTTCTGAGGTGAGGTCTCTGATTTGAAGTCTCTTTTCTAATGTAAGCATTTAGAGCTATAAGTTTCCTTCTTAGCACTTCCTTCACTACATCTTGTAGCTTTTGGTATGTTGTATTTTCATTTTCATTCACCTCAAGGTATTTCCTAAGTTCACTTTTGATTTCCTCTTTAACCCATTGGTTGTTTATGAGTATGTTGTTTAATTTCCACATGTTCCAGTTTGCTAAAGCTTCTGGAAATGCAATAACTCAGAAATGGATTGGCTTTTACAATGGGAGTTTATTAGTTCACAGATTTACAGATCTAAATTCATGAAAATGTCCCAATTAAGGCATCATTAGGATAATGTTTTCTCCGAAGAAAGGTCAACAGCATCTGGGGTTCCTCTGTCACATGGGAAGGCACGTGGCCGGAGTCTGCTGGGCCTCTCCTGGGGGTTAGCTTCTGGTTTCTGTTGCTTTCTCTAAAATTACTCTGGGCTCCTGTCTAAGCCTCTCTCTCAGCTCCTGTTCATCCTTGCTTGTTTCACCCAGGGTTTTTCTCTCTAAGCATCTGGGGGTCCTGTCTTATCTTCTCCAGGGCAAACTCTGGATTTCATCTTTTACCTTCTCTCCTGGTTTTGGTTTCAACAGCTATCTCCAAAATGTCTCTGGGCATTTTCTCTCTAAGCCTCCCTAAGCTCTCTTCAAAATGTCTCTGCCTTTCATCCTCTCATAGAGGACTCCAGTAACCTAATTAAGACCATCTTGAATGGAAGGGGTCATATCTCCATGGAAACAATCTAATCAAAAGGTCCCACCCACAATTGGGTAGGTCACATCTCCGTGCAAACAACCTAACCAAAAGATCCCACCCACAGACAGTGTAATTGTGAAGACCTTGTGGATCACACCCCCTTTATCTAGTGTATGGATGAGTAGAAAAATGGGGATAAGAACTAAAGGACAAATGAGGTGGGATGGGGGGATGATTTGGGTGTTCTTTTTTAACTTTTATTTTTTATTCTTGTTCTGGTTCTTTCTGATGTAAGGAAAATGTTCAGAGATAGATTGTGGTGATGAACACATAACTATGTTATCATACTGTGGACAGTGGATTGTATACCATGGATGATTGTATGGTGTGTGAATGTATTTCAATAAAACTGAATTTAATTAAAAAAAAAAAAAAAGATCCCACCCACAATAAGTCTGCACCCACAAGACTGGGTTAAAAGAACATGGCATTTGTGGGGTACATAGTGGATTCAAATCAGCACACCACATATTTGTGAATTTTCTCTTCCTCCCTCTGTTGTTGATTTCTAGCTTCATTCCATTGTGGTCAGAGAATGTACATTGTATGATTTGCAATTTTGTTAATTTATTGTGACTTGTTTTGTGACCCAACATATAGTCTGCTCTGGAGAATGATCCATGTACTCATGAGAAGAATGTGTATTCTGTCTTCCTTGGGTGCAGTGTTCTATATGTGCCTGTTAGGTCTAGTTGATTTCATGTATCATTCAAGCCTTGTACTTCCTTATTGATATTCTGACTAGATGTTCTATCAATTATTGAGAGTGGTGTGTTACAGTCTCCTACTATTAATGTAGAACTGTCAATTTCTCCCTTCAAATCTGTCAGTATTTGATTCATATATTTTTGGGCTCTGCTGTTAGTTGCATATAATTTTATAATTGTTATATCTTCCTGTTGAATTGTCCCCTTTATCAGTATGTAGTGACCATCTTTGTCCCTTGTAATTGTTTTTCACTTAAGGTCTTTTTTATCCTGTATTACTATAGCTACCGTGACTCTCTTGTTTACTGCTTGCCTGGTATGTATTTTTTCCATCCTTTCATCATCAACCTATATGTATCTTTGACTTTAAGGTGAATCTCTTGCAGACAGCATATAGTTGTCTCACCCTTTTTTATCCATTCTGCCAATCTCTGCCTTTTGTCTGGAGAGTTTAATACATTTGCATTTAAAGTCACTACTGATAATACAGTTCTTTCTTCTACTGTTTTGCTGGGGGTCCTGTCTTATCTTCTCCAGGGCATGCTTTGTAAGTCTTATACCTTTTTTGTTCCTCACTTTCCTTAAAGCCTACTTTTATATTTATTTGCTTTCTTATATTGTACCATATTGAGTCCTTCTCATTTCTATCTGAATATATTTTTCATCCTTTTTTTCTTGTGGGTACCATAGGGTTAAAATTTAACATCCTAATTATATAACCATTATATTTGTTTTGATACCAACTTAACTTCCATAGCATGTACATATACTTTTCCTATACCCCTCTGTTGCCCCACCATTTATTTTTTGTAAGTTACCACTTACATCTTTGTGCATTATATGTCCAAAACCATAGATTTATCATTACTTTTTATGCATTTGCATATTAGCACCTGAAGGAAGTAAGAAGTGGAGTCACATACTAAACAATACAATATAATAATACTGGCATTTGTAATTATCCAAATGGTTACCTTTACCACAGTTCTTTATTTCTTTATGCTGATATGAACCTCTATCTAGTGTCCTTTCATTTCAGTCTGAAGAACCCCCTTTAGCATTGCTTGTAGAGCATGTCTAGTGGTGATGTGCTCCCTCAGCTTTTGTTTATCAGAGAAAGTCTTAATCTCTCCCTCATTTTTTTTCTTTTTTTACTTTGTACTTTTTTTTTTTTAATGCAGATTTACTGAGATATATTCACACACCATATAACGCATCTGAAGTATACAATCACTGGCTCATGGTATCATCATATAGTTGTGCATACAACTCCATGATCGATTTTAGAACATTTTCATTACTCCAGAAAAGAAATAAAAATAAAAAAGAAAACCCAAATCTTCCCATACCCTTTATTCCCCCCTATTACTGACCCATAGTATTGGTGTAGTACATTTGTTACAGTTGATGAAAGGGTATTAAAATATTACAGTTAACTATATCCATAGTTTACAATAGGTACAGTTTTTCCCATAAACCCCTCTATTATTAATTCCTTGTAATAATGTTTGTTCTAGTTCATGAAAGAACTTTTTGATATTTGTGCAGTTAATCATGGACATTGTCCACCACAAGATTCATTGTGTTATATATTCCCATGTTTTAAACTCCATCTTTCTTTTTTGTGACTTACCTCACTCTAAACTTCCCCATTCTGCCATACTTAAACAGCATTCAGCACTGTTAATTATTCTCACAATAACGTGCTACTGTCACCTTTGTCCATTTCCAAACATTTAATTTCAACCTAGTTAAACATTCAGCACATATTAAGCAACCACTCCCCATTCTTTAGCCTCATTCTATATCCTGGTAACCTGTACTCTATTTTTTATGTCTTTGAGTTTACATGTTATAATTAGTTCATATCAGTGAGATAATACGGTATTTGTGCTTTTGTGTCTCACTTATTTTACTTAACATAATGTCCTCAAGGTTCATCCATATTGTCTCATGCTTCAGGACTTCATTCCTTCTTACTGCTGAATATTCCATTGTATGTATCTACCACATTTTGTTGATCTATTCATCAGTTGATGGGCACTTGGTTGTTTCCATCTTTTAGTGGTTGTGAATAATGCTGCTATGAACATCGGTGTGCAAATGTTTGTTCACATTCCTGCTTTCATATCTTCTGGATAACCTGAGTAGTGGGATTGCCAGATTGTAAGGCAACTCTATACTTAGCTTCCTGAGGAACTGCCAAACCGTCTTTCACAGCAGCTGTACCGTTTTACATTCCCAGCAGCAGTGAATAAGTTTTTTAATTTCTCTACCTCTTCCCCAACACTTGTAGTTTCCTGTTTGTTTAATAGGAGCCATTCTAATAGGTGTGAGATGATATCTCATTGTGGTTTTGATTTGCATTTCCCTAATAGCTAGTGAAGATGAGCATCTTTTCATGTGCTTTTAAGCCCTTTACATTTCCTTTTTGCAAAAATATCTCTTCATGTCTGTTGCCCATTTTTAAATTGGGTTGTTTGTCTTTTTATTGTTGAGTTGTAGGATTTCTTTATATATTCTAGATATCAAACCCTTATCAGATACATGGTTTCCAAATATTTTCTCCCTTTGAGTTGGTTGCCATTTCACCCATTTGACAAAGTCCCTTGAAGCACTGAAGTATTCGATTTTGAGGAGTTCCCACTTATCTGTTTTTTTCTTTCATTGCTTGTGCTTTGGGTGTAAAGTCTAAGAAACTACTGCCTATCACTAGAGCTCTGAGATGTTTCCCTACATTTTCTTCTAGGAGTTTTATGGTACTGGTTTTTATATTTAGGTCTTTGATTCATTTTGAGTTAATTTTTGTATAGGGTATGAGATAGGGGTCCTCTTTCATTATTTTGGTTACTGAGATGTTGGGAGATGTTGGTGTTGGGAGATATCCAGTTCTCCCAACACCATTTATTGAAGAAACTGTTCTGTCCCAGTTGTGTGGGCTTGGGAGCCTTGTCATATAATTATATAAAGTTTAAGTATTCATAGACCTTTGTTAAATCTTATCTTGTTTGTTGCTAGACCTTCCTCTCATTTAATCTCTTTCTCCATCTTCAGGGGTGTCTAGGCAGTGAGCACCTTAACTTGTTCATATTGAAAGGGGGTGTCGACAGTATGGGGAAGGGGGCATTGCTAGCGTATAGGAATATTACTGACATATGTGCATTAATCTTGTATCCCACCACTTTGCTGAATTTGTTTATTAGCTCAAGTAGCTGTGTTGTTGCTTTCTCAGGGTTTTCCAAATATAAGATCATATCATCTGCAAATAATGACGAAATTTTACTTCTTCCTTTCCAATTTGGATGCCTTTTATTTCTTTGTCTTGCCAGATTGCTCTGGCTAGCACTTCTAGCACAATGTTGAATGATAATAGTGGTGACAGTGTGTATCCTTGTCTCATTCCTGATCTTAGAGGGAAGGCTTTCATTTTCTCACCATTGAGTACTATGCTAGCTGTGGGTTTTTCATATATGCTCTTTTGCATGTTGATGAAGTTTCCTTCAATTCCTACCTTTTGACATGTTTTTATCAAAAAAAGGATGCTGATTTTTTTCAAATGCTTTTTCAGCATCTATTGAGATGATCATTTGATTTTTCCCTTTTGATTCGTTAATGTATTGTATTACATTGACTGATTTTCTTATGTTGAACCACCTTGCATGCCTGGAATGAACTCCGTTTGATAATGCTGTATGATTTTTTTAATGTGTCTTTGGATTCAATTTACAAGTATTTTGTTTAGGATTTTTGCATCTATATTCATTAGGGAGATGGGTCTACGTGTCATTTTCCTTTCTTGTAGCATGTTTACCTGGTTTTGGTATTAGAGTGATGTTGGCTTCATAAAATGAGTTAGGTAGCATTCCATTTTCTTCAATTTTTTTGAAAGAGTTTAAGTAGGATTGGTGTCAGTTCTTTTTGGAAAGTTTGGTAGAATTCCCCTGTGAAGCCATCTGGCCCTGCACTTTTATTTGGAAGAAGCTTTTTATAACTGATTGGATCTCTTTGCTTGTGATTGGTATATTGAGATCTTATATTTCTCCTCTGATCAATCTAAGTTGTTCACTGTGTTTCCAGGAAATTATCCATTTCCTCTAAATTATCTAGTTTGTTGGCATACAGTTGTTCATAGTATCCTCTTATGAATTTTTTAATTTCTTTGGGATCTGCAGTAATTTCCCCCTTCTCATATGTTATTTTATTGGATCTTCTCTCTTTTTGACTTTGTTAGTCTAGCTGAGGGTTTGTCAATCTTATTGATCTTCTCAAAGAACCAACTTTTGATTTTATTTATTTTCTCTATTGTTTTTTTGTTCTCCACATCATTTATTTCTGCTTACTCCTAGTTATTTCTTCTATTTGCTTTAGGATTAGTTTGCTGAGCATTTTCTAGCTCCTTCAGTTTTCCATTAGTTCTGTGATTTTAGCTTTCTTCCTTTTTAATGTATGCATTTAGAGCTATAATTTTCCCCCTTAATACTGCCTTTGCTGCATCCCATGAGTTTTGATATATTGTGTTCTTGTTTTCATTTGTCTCTACATATTTAGCAATTTCTCTTGCAATTTCTTCTTTCACCCACTGATTATTTAGGAATGTGTTTAACCTCCAGATATTTTGTGAATGTTCTAGATCTTTGATGGTTAATGTCTTTTAGTTGCTTTCCATTATGGTCAGAGAATGTGCTTTCAATAATTTCAATAATTTTTAAATTCACTGAGGCTTGTTTTATGCCCCAGTATATGTTCTATCCTGGAGAAAGTTCCATGCGCACTAGAGAAGAATGTGTATCCTGGTAATTTGGAAGGTAATGCTTTATATATGTCTGTTAAGTCTAATTCATTTATCACATTGTTTATGTTCTCAGTTTCCTTATTGGTTGCTTTCCATTATGGTCAGAGAATGTGCTTTCAATAATTTCAATAATTTTTAAATTCACTGAGGCTTGTTTTATGCCCCAGTATATGATCTATCCTGGAGAAAGTTCCATGCGCACTAGAGAAGAATGTGTATCCTGGTAATTTGGAAGGTAATGCTTTATATATGTCTGTTAAGTCTAATTCATTTATCACATTGTTTATGTTCTCAATTTCCTTATTGGTCCTCTGTCTGGTAGATTTATCTATAGCAGAGAGTGATGTATTGAAGTCTCCCATGATTGTTGTGGAAATATCTACTGCTTCCTTTAGTTTTGCCAATGTTTGTCCCATGTGCCTTGGGGCACCTTGATTGGGTGCATAAACATTTATGATTGTTATTTCTTCTTGATGAATTGTCCCTTTTATTAGTGTGCTGGTTTGAATGTATTATGTCCCCCAAAACTCCATTATCTTTGTTGTAATCTTCTGTGGGCAGAAGTATCAGTGTTGATTACATTGTAATTCTTCGAGTGTTTCCATGCAGATGTGCCCCACCCAACTGTGGGTGATGTCTCTGGTTGGATAATTTCCATGAAGGTGTTACCCCACCCATTCAGGGTGGGTCTAAATTAAATCACTGGAGCAATATAAATGAGCTGACAAACAGAAGGAACTCAGTGCAGCTGAGAGTGACATTTTGAAGAGGAGCTACAGCCAAGAGGGACACTTTGAAGAAGCTGAGAGAGAGTAGCTGCAGGTGAGAGAGAGTTTGAAGACAGCCATCGAAAGCAGACTCTTGCTCCGGAGAAGCTAAGAGAGGACAAATTCCCCAAGAATAACTGAGAGTGACATTTTGAAGAGGAGCTGTGGCCTAGAGAGGAACGTCTGGGAGAAAGTCATTTTGGAACCAGAATTTGGAGCAGACATCAGCCACGTGCCTTCCCAGCTATCAGAGGTTTTCCGGACACCATTGGCCATCCTCTGGTGAAGGTACACTTTGTTGATGGACACTTGATGGCGTTAAGACTGTAACTGTGTAACCAAATAACCCCCTTTTATAAAAGCCAATCCATTTCTGGTATTTTGCATTCCAGCAGCATTAGCAAACTAGAACAGTTAGTATATAGTGTCCTTTTTTGTCTCTTATGACATCTTTGCATTTAAAGTCTATTTTATCTGAAATTAGTATTGCTACCCCTGCTTTCTTTTGGCTGTAGCTTGCATGGAATATTTTTTTTTCCGTCCTTTCACTTTCAATTTCTTTAAGTCACTGTGTCTAAGATGAGTCTCTTGTAAACAACATATTGATGGCTCATATTTTTTAATCCATTCTGCCAATCTATATCTTTTAATTGGGGAGTTTAATCCATTTACATTCAATGTTATTACTGTGGAGGCAGTTCTTGAATCAGCCATCTTATCCTTTGGTTTTTATTTGTCAGATTTATTTTCCCCCCCCTTTCTCTTTATTTCCTTTAAGGTACCCTTACTAGAACTCTTCAGTTCTCTGCCCTTCTCCAGACGTCTTTCTCCTTTCTTTTTTTCTGAGCCAGTAGAGCTCCATTTAGTATTTTTTGTAGGGCAGGCCACTTGTTAACAAATTTTCTCAGCATTTGTGAAAATTTTAAGCTCTCTCTCAATTTTGAAGGAGTGCTTTGCTGGATAAAGAATTCTTGGCTGGTAATTTTTCTCTTTCAGAATCTTAAATATGTCATACCACTGCCTTCTCACCTCCATAGTGGCCACTGAGTAGTCAGTACTTAGTCTTATGTTGTTTCCCTTGTATGTGATGAATTGCTTCTCTCTTGTTGCTTTCAGAAGCCTCTCCTCTTCAGCATTTGACAAAGTGATCAGAACATGTTTTGGAGTGGGTTTATTTGGATTTATTCTGTTTGGAGGTCATAGGGCATTTCTGATTTGCGCATTTATATCATTAAAAGGGTTGGCAAGTTGTTCCGGTTTGAATGTATTATGTCCCCCAGAATGCCGTGTTCTTCAATGCAGTTTTGTGGGGGCAGATGTATTAGTGTTGATTAGGTTGGAATCCTTTGATTGAGTGTTTCCATGGAGATGTGACTTAATCAACTGTGGGTGAGACCTTTGATTAGGTAATTTCCATGGAGGTGTTACCCTACCCATTAAGGGTCGGTCTTAATTGAATCACTGGAGTCCTATAAAAGAGTTCATAGACAGAAGGTGGTAAGAGAGACATTTTGGAGACAGCGATTGAAAGCAGACTTTTGCTCAACTTTGCTCCAGAGAAGCCAAGAGAGGACAAAACATTCCAAGAACAACATTTTGAAGAACACACAGTTGCCGAGAGAGGAGCTGGAACACAACCCAGGATCAGCAGATGCCAGCCACATATCTTCTCAGCTAACAGAGGTTTTCCAGACATCATTCGCCTTCCTTCAGTGTAGGTATACTTGTGTTGATGCCTTCATTTCGACATTTGCATGGCCAGGGCTCCTGGCACCTCTGCGTGGCACCCCTGATTCTAGACTGTGCACACTGTGGGCTTCCGTGGAGGAAGAGTGGACACAGTCACAAGCCTGCCAAATCCTGAATTCCCTAAGGAAGCTCTTGGCTGCAGGGCTGTGAAGAGTTGTGTCCCAGCCAGCTGCAAAGATGGTAGCATAGGGCATGGAAAGCTTCTGCAATAGTCAGTTCCCCAAAGCTGAACTTACCTGGGCTGCCCAGAAAATGCAGCCCTTCAGCTTACTGTCCCTCATAGCCCTCAGGAAGCACTGTGTCTTTAAATCTCCCCTGCCTCGTTGAATCAATGGCTGCTCCTGCCTTTGCTGGGGTAGGGTTGAAACAATGGCTGCCATTGCCTTTGTCCAGGGCAGATTGAAACAATGGCTGCCATTCAGGACCCAGCAATCTGAATTCACTAATCAAAAGCCATGATCACTGATCAGCTTATGCCAACCTGTGTTCTTGGGAAAGAGGTTTTTTATTTCTCTTGCTGTCAGCAGCAGCTAATAGAACAGCACTGGACCCCACAGTGGTCTGCACTGAGAGTGGGGATGGGCGCCGCTAGCCACAGTGCAGAGAGAGCAATTTACTGTTCTTTACTGTAATTTATCAGCCTTTCTTTCCCGCTCTTCCCTGGATGTTGTACAGTGTTCTTCTCACCTCTGAAGTTTCAAAATAGTTGTTTCAGACAACTGTTGGAGGAAATCCTGGCACCCCCATCTCCACCATCTTCCCAAAGTCCCCATATATACTTTTTGAGAGGCTCTTTGTTGTACTGGTTAAGACTCTGTTCTTCAATCAGTGGAAGCAAGAAGACAGTGGAATAATATCCTCAAAGTGCTGAAAGAAAACATCTGTCAACCTAGAATTTTCTACCCAGCAAAACCATTGTGGTAGTTTGAAACTGTATGTACCCCAGAAAATCATGTTCCTAAAGCTAATCCATTCCTGTGGGTGTAAACCCTTGTAAATTGGGGACCTATTGATGAGGTTACTTCAGATAAGTTGTGGCCCAGGGTGGGTCTTAATCCTGTTACTAAAGGCATTATAGAGAAGGTCACAGAGAGAGAAAAAAGCTACCAAGGGAGCAGCCAGAAACTCAAAGTCAATGGAACTCAGAAGAAAGGGATGGGCCAAGAAAAGCCACTGTGTGCATTACCATGTGACAGAGGAGCCCAGGACCAAGGATCACCAGCAACCAATCTTTGGTGGGAGGATAGCACCTTGATTTTGATTTCTTCTATCCTCAAAACCGTGAGCCAATAAATTCTCATTGTGTAAGCCAAACAATTGCATGATATTTGCTTTAGCAACAAGGAGCCTAAATCAACCATAATTTAGGCTAAAAGAAAGGCAATTTCAAACAAAGAAAAATGGAGAATGTGTTGTTCCCAAAGTACCTCACCAAAGGAACTTCTAAAGGATATACTTTAGGAAGAAGGAAAAATGCTTTTAGGAACAAGATGCAATGAGGAATGAAGCACATTTGCTGTATGTTTCAGGAAATCTTAAGAAGAATTGAGTTAACAAAATAATAATGATATCTTACTTATGGGTGTAAAAATGGTACTCAAAAATATAAATAATGAAGGGGTTTGGAGTAAAAGCTTTCCAAAGGTTCTTATATAACCATGGAAGAGAGTATAAATCATTGATTAACTTTAGACTTAGACATAATGTTTATGTTACTCATTCATGGTATCACTAAAAGAATTAAAATATAAATAGATTGGAAAGAAGAGAACTAGAATGAATGGAAGTTAGTAGGGTTAAAAGGGAATGAGAAAAAAAATCAATCCAAAAGAACACCAAAAAGGAGAAAAAACTTAAAAAGTGAACACATGAAAAGTGCAAAATTAAATAGTCCAAATATATCATAACCACAGTATAAGTAAATAGATCAAACTATTTCTATAAAAATTCTCTATTTAAAATACAAAAATGGTCAGACTAGAAAAGTGTTAAAGAAGACTTAAATCAATGGGAGAGACATACAATATTCATGGATAGGGAGACTCAACATTGTCAAGATAACAGCTGTCTCCTGATTGAACTTTAGATTGAATATAATTCTAATAAAAATCCCAACAATTTTTTTTTCTTAGAACTTGACAAGTTGATTGTAAAATGTAAATGGAATAGCCAAGACACTTCTGAAGACAAAATGGGATATTCTCCCTATCTCATTAAAATATTGTAAAACTCTATTAGTACAATGTGATTTTGACCCAAGGATAGATAAAAAGACCTATAGAATGGAATAGATAGGATAGCTGAGAAACAGACCCATGAATATAGGGAAACTTGGATCTGTGACAAAAGTGGCTTTGCGAATCAGTGGAGAAAGGATGAATTATTTAGTAATGGGTTGACATCAGTGGTTAGTCATCTGAAAAAATGTTGGATCATTATCTCAGGTTTTGGGAAGAGTTTTTAAAACAGAAAAAGCCTAGACTGTAAAGGAAAAGTTTGGAAATTTTGACTAACTTAAATTTAAGAACTTCGTTTATCAAACCACATTTGTTGATTTAATTTTTATTTTTTAAACTAAACATATATTACATGCACTCTCTTATTAAACTTCTAAATTCTAAACTAGAATACTAAAACAAGTAGTTGGGTACCAATTACTCAGATGAAGATAAAACATTATCAGTAGAGTTAAAACACCATGTTCTCCTCAATGATTGCATTTCTCCCTCTACTGCCCAGGTTAAATCATTCTCTTAAAATTGACGTTTATTATTCCTGTGTATGTCTTTATACTTTTTAATATATAGATATGTATGTATCATGTATCCCTAAACATGTTTTGCATATTTTAAACTTTTAATGATCTCATGCTGTGTGAATTCTTCTACTACTTAACTTTATTAACTCAACATTATATTGGTATATTCATCCATGTTGATATGTGTGTCTGTGGTTTATTTATTTTTACTGCCATGTGGTATTTCATTATTATTTATCGCAGGAGTCTAAAATACAGAGTATTTTAGAAATGATAAATAATAGCTCCTTCTCAGTTGGATAAAGGGAATATCTGTGATTTGCGGTAGATTTAATAGAAGAAACTTCTGGAGAAAGCAGCATTAATAAGAGCAGAGGAATGGGTGAAATTTGGTATTGGGATCAGAAGTTTAAAAGTCAGGAATTATTAAAACAGATATCCTGTCTGGCTTAGACAATTTAGTTACATAATTTCCCTTTATCTCAGAGGACACCCAATGGATCACCAAAGTCCTACCTTTTTTTTTTTTTTTTTTTTTTTTTTGTATGAACATGGATTATACTGTTTAATGCAGACCCAAGGCCATACATTTTTTTTTGGTAGGTTTTGCTTCCATTACAGAGTCTCGTCATGTAAGATCATAAAACACAATATAATGTGAAGAGCCCAATTTAAAAATAACATGCAGCAGCCTGTGTTAACACAAAGAGCTCCTGATAAGGAATGAGAATAGCCAAATCTGGTGTTACTAGGGCTCATTATGTGAGTAGACAAATTAGGTACAAGCAACTTGAACGAACTGAAAATAGGAAAACGTCATGCCTCAACAGTCACTCCAGGTCAATTTGGTAGTTTATGTTACCAAAATAACCTATGCGGAAATTTCAGAATGACTATAGAAGAGTTCAGTATCCTATACTCACCCACAATGCTTGAAGCTCAGTAATATCAGTTGTCTCTATAAAAGTTATATAAAACATTCTTTGAAAGGAACTACATGTGAAAATCTTTACAACAATGGATACTTTTAAAGGAAATATTGACATTTAACTTGCAAGAGTGAAATTAAAAATTACCTGGTATAACCTGGTAAAAGATGAATCCAAAATGAAATATAACCTTGATTTCCCAGTGGTGTATTTAAGACAGTATTCTAATTTAAAAGCTCCTCAAGATATTAAGAGTACTCTAAAGTTACGATACAGAAAAGCAATCCTAAAACTGTTGTGGCCAAAATGAGAACACTTATAACCTACACAGAGGAGGAACTTAACTGCCCCAAGACCCCGGCATCTCTTATGGTCCACTCTCCAATGATTCTAGAACATTTCTAGTAGTAAAGACTTATCAAGGGTTTTTAATTATTCGACAATACTGAGAAATGAAGTGAGGATTTATTTAGGGCTGTGATTTTACTATGATTTAAGTCTTTAGGGCTATTCCTTTATCTATCAGATTTTAGGTGCTTAAAACTGACAACTTCCCTACACAAAATTACCAGATTAATATGAATCTCTGAGTGGAAATGAGAGATTACTGTAGTGTTCAAAAGATGTACTCTAATATGATTGAATATCTTTGAAAGGTGCCTGCAGAAAGAGCTGTCTGTTAATCAGTTATAATACCAGAACCAAGATGTTATAAAGGCACTTCAGAATTTTGGGTGATTCTTTCATTTGCATTCATTGGCAACCTTAAAACTGGATACTCAGGAAGTATTTACAGGAAAATATATGCCTTTTTAGCAGAAGAAAAACATTTCATGCACCAATATATTTTAATGGCTCTTTTAGACAATAAAGAAACTTCAACACACCAGAATGTGACCTAAGTAGTTCAGCAGGTACTTGGAGCAAGCCTTTGAATTAGAGCAGCTTTGCTGCTTAGTCCCAGAGAGGGATGTTTAAGATGCTGGTTGTTGATAGCTAACTTCCTCTGACAAGCTATAAAGATCTGGTTCTGCAGGGTTACTGACAGTTTCTGCTATAACACGTTGTGAAATAGCTCTGGCACATTTAACAAACATGTCCACTACACAGCCGTAAGTTACAGAAGAAGACCATTATACTACACTCAACCGTTCCTGCTTAATTTTTGTGTAGCTTAAAGCCCTAGCTTTTATGTCAAATTTTATTTATGATGTTAAAACAGTAGGATCTGCACTATTCCCTGCAGTCTTTTTGTCTGCTCAAAATAGGGTTACTTGTGTTTTAAGTTTTTTTAAAAAATGTCTTGATCATGACTTAGAATTAATACCACTATGAAATAATGAATGTGAAGCTAATTATTTCTGTAGTTCAGCTCTGGTGCTCAAGGGGGAAAGAAGTGAGGTTATATCTGCCTAACATCAATTCATTGATTCAGTAAACATTTATTAGTTACCTAGTAAGCCAAGCACAGTGTTAAGACATTTGACCTACCTCGTTCTATTTTATATTCCAAATCTCTGTGAGGCAGATTGCAGTGTTACCAGCATAAGGGTAATGTGAGTGTTGTTGTCAAATTATTTAACTTCTCTGTGCTTCAAGTTCTTCTTCTGTAAAATGAGGATAACAATAGGACCTAAATCATGGGGTTATTTTAAAAGGATCAAAGGAGTTATTACACCAAAATCAGTACCTGGCATGTAGTAAACACAAAGAGTTAGCTATTAGTAGAAGTAGCAGCAAGGACCCAAATGATTAGTTACAATAAGATTCTGAATTAAGGCAGAAAGGTTATGGAGATAGAAAATTGATTCAAGAAGCATTTCTGATTTTACAGTATCTAACTTTAGTGATGTGCAAGGAGTATAACAGGTAGGAAAACTACCATTTTTTTTCTAATATAAACATGGACTTTAGTTTTGCATTTACTGGAATGATAAAATATTGCTTCAAAAATGCTTCATTTTGAATATCAATATTTTAGTTCCTTTATAAATCTTTGGTACAGCTGCAAGGAATCTACTGCAGAGACCTGCAATTGTATTTATTTCTATAGGGAAGGTATCCTAGAGGATATGTTAGCAAAACTGATACCTAGTGGATGAATTGGAATCAACTGTATAGAGAATTAGGACAAAAGAGTTTTAAAGGTAGAGGGAGCAGTATGTGCAAAGGCTCAGGTAAGAAGGAGTATGTTTCATTCAGGGGTTTGGTTTGGATAATACATAATAGGTGTGCTGGTTTGGATGCATTATGTCCCCCAAAATGCCATTATCTTTGATGCAGTCTTTTGTGCGCAGGAAACATATTGGTGTTGATTGGTTTGGAGACTTTTGATTGGATGTTTCTGTGGAGATGTGATCACTCAATTAAGGGCGAGATCTTTTATTGGATAATTTCCTTGGAGGTGTGGCCCCACCCATTCAGCATGGGCCTTGGTTAGTTTACTGGAGCACTATATAAGCTCAGACAGAAGGAGCAAGCTTGCTACAGACAAGAGGGACACTTTGAAGAATGCACAGAAGCTGAGAGAGTAGTTGCAGATGAGAGACAGTTTGAAGACAGCCATTCAAAGCAGACTCTTGCTCTGGAGAAGCTAAGAGAGGACAAACACCCCAAGAGCAACTAACCTTCCCAGCTAACAGAGGTTTTCTGGACACCATTGGCCATCCTCCAGTGAAGGTACCCAATTGCTGATGTGTTACCTTGGACACTTTACAGCCTTAAGACTGTAACTGTGTAACCAAATAAACCCCCTTCTCTGGTGTTTCGCTTTCCGGCAGCATTAGCAAACTAGAGCAATAGGCAGAAGAAAAGAATGCAGGGAATGAGATCAGGTTGATAAACAAAGGCTGGATCACACAGATTAGGGGGTTTGGACTTTATCTTGGACAGTGAAAGGTTATAAAGCAGGGGGATGCTGTGATGAGATTTGTTTTAGAACAGTTTCTTTAACTTGAGGAATGCTTTTTAAAGGAAAAATATTGTCAATCCTCAGTAATGGCTTAATATAATTTTATTATATTATTAAATAATGTTTATAATATTAATAAACATAAATATAGACATAAACTTATAGCACTTGACTACAAAACTGACAGTTTCTAATTAAACTATAATGGTTATAAAACTATTAAAATTATATTAACTTAATATGGATAATTTTACATCAAAATGATATCTCTGCTGTGTGTAAATTCTTTTGAGTTTAGCATTTCTCTATTATTAAGTGATATGAGATGATTTATTTCTTACGCCACTTTTCAGTATTCACATTTCCAAGAAATTTTTGTTTCTTTGAGGTGTTTAGGCTTTCTCTTGACTCAAATGCATCGTTAGTATTTACATAAGTCCATTTCTGTTCTTTTCTTGTTGGCCCTGGACAAAATCCAAGTCCTGGACTATTTGGTACATGTGTTCATTCATTCAGTATTTATTGAGCACCTACCGTGTGCACAGTTCTAAATGCAGGGATACAGTAGTGAACGAAACAGATCAAGTCACTGCTCTAATAATACTTTCTAGATGAGAGAGACACAATAAGAAATTAGATTAATATTTATTATCAGGTAATGGTAAGTTTAGAATAAAAATAAAGCAGCGTAAAGGGATGGAATGCAATGGAAGAGGGTGTGATTTTAGACCGGTAGTCAGGAAAAGTCCTCTCTGAGGGAGTCACATTTGAATTGTCACTTGAAATGAAGGACCAAATCATGCAGTTTCTGGGAAAAAGAGCATTCTAGACTGAATGAACAGTAACTGCAAAACACTGGGGTATGAATGTGCTTGTTTTATAGAAACAGCAGTAGAGCCGGTATATCTGGAATAGAGTGATCAAGAGATCAAAGTAGGACCTAAGGTTATTGAAGTAGACAGGGGCCAGGTCATGTAGGATTTTATAGACTCTTATACCAAATCATGGTAAGAAATTTGGATTCAACGTTGGATGAAATAGGGAGACATGATCTGCTTTACTATTTTAAAGGATCATTTGGGCCACTCTGAGGAATAGTTGATTGCCCAAATCTAGGCAAGAGATGGTGATAAGAGTGGTAAGAAATGGTTACATTATGGATATAATCATTTGGTAATGATTTAGATATTGGTGCGAGAGAAAGAGAAGAGTTAAGGATGACGCCAAGGTTTTTGTCCTAAGCAACGGGAAAAGTTGAGTTGCCATTTTACTGAGATGAGGATGATGGTACAAAATAGCATCTGAAACATGTGCCATCCATTTTTGTAAGTGCTCTACATGTATTGTTCTACTCATTGAACAGGGAAGACTGGAGTTGGAGCAGGTTGGAAATAGGAAATCAAGAGCTTGTTTTTTAAACATAATATGTTTGAGATAGTTAATAAATTTCCAGATTCAGATATTGAACAGGCTGTGGATTTAATAGTCTGAAGTTCGGGGGAGAGGATCAATATGGAAATATAAATTTGAGGAATCATTGCTGTATATCTGATATTTAAAGCTATGGAATTGGATGGGATTACTATAGAATTTCAGTTGAGAAACACTGGAGGAGTGAGTGTAGATAGTGAAGAGATGCTATCTAAGGGTTGATTCTTGGGGCTCTGCAACATTTAGAGGTTAGGAAGAGGAGGCAGTGCCTGCAGAAGCTACTACCCCAGTTGAAGTAAGAGGAAAACCAAGACTCTTAGGAGTTCTGTCATAGACCCCAGTTTAGAGAACACAACAGTTACTGGGGCTATGGTACATAGATTGGAGCAGAAACAATTCTAGAGACAGGGAGATTATTTTGGATTCTGTTGTGTTTTCAGGAAGGGGAGGTTAGTATCTTGAATTCAGGTAGGGCATAGAAGAGAGGGATCTGAGATACGTTTTGGAAATGACTCATGGTGGGGGGCGAGATTTCTGGTTTGGGCAATTAGATTGATGGTGGTAAACTAGAGAACTGCAGGAAGAAGAAGGAGTAAGAATGGTGAGAGGTAGATAATGTGTTGTTTTGTACCTTTTGAATGGAGGTTTGTGGCTATCTAAGTGGAGATGTTTTGTGGGTTGGATATAAATTTGGAGCTCATGCATTCAATGAATACAGGCAAATCTCAGAGATATTGCAGAGTCAGTTCCAGGCCACTGCAATAAAGTGAATATCATAATAAAGTGGGTCACATGAATATTTTGGTTTCCCAGTACATATAAAAGTTATGCTTACACTATACCATAGTCTATTACATGTGTAATAGCATTGGGTTTAAAAAAACAAAGTATATATGTTAACTAAAGAAATACCTTACTGCTAAAAAATACTAACCATCATCTTGCTGCTTCACCCTGAACTTTTATGTTATGGAGACGACTTCTTTCCTTAAATCTCGTGAACCAACTTCTGCTAGCTTCAAACATTTTTCTGCAACTTCCTCATCTCTCTCAGCCTTCATTGAACTGAAGAAATTTAGGGCAATGTTGTGGCTGGTTTGATCTATCCACACCACTAAAATTTCTCTCTATCAGCGTAAGACTGTTTGACTTTCTTATCATTTGTGTGTTCACTGGAGCAGCACTTTTTAATTTCTTTCAAGAACTTTTCTTTGCATTCACAATTTGGTTAACTGTTTGGCACAAGAGGCCTACCTTTAGGCCTGTCTTGGGTTTTGACATGCTTTCCTTACTGAGCTTAATCATTTCTAGCATTTGATTTAAAGTGAGAGACATGTGACTCTTCCTTTCACTTGAATACGTAGAGGTCATTGTAGGTTATTAATTGGCCTAATTTCAATATTGTTGCATCTCAGGAAAAAAGGAGGCCTGAGGAGGGGGAGAGAAATGGGGAGCAGTCAGTCAGTGGAGCAGACAGAACACAGATATTGATTAAGTTCTCTGTCTTATATGGGTGTGGTTTGTGGCACCCCAAAACAATTACAGTAGTAACATCAAAGATCACAGATCACTGTGACAAATAAAATAATGAAAAAGTTCAAAGTATTGCGAGAATTACCAAAATGTGATCCAGAGACACAAAGTGAGCCCATGCTGTTGGAAAAATGCCGCTGATAGACTTGCTTGTCAAGGGTTGCCACAAACCTTCAATTTATAAAAAATGCAGTATTTGTGAAGTGCAGTTAAGTGAAGTGTTCCCGTAATTATTGAGCACTTGGCTATTTTCCAGGCACTATTATAGATGTTGAGGATACAGTAGTGAACAAAAACAGGCAAAATCCCTGTCCTCAAAGAACTTGTATTTTAGTGGGAGGAAACAATAAATAAAATTAAAAAGTTAAAATATATATATATATATATATATATATATATATATGGTATATTAGAAGGTAATACTGCTCTGAGAAATATAAAGCTGGGAAAGGGGAAAAGGTGCAGGGAGTGCAGGGGCAGGGAAGGGTTTGCTGGTGATTGCAATTTAAAGTAGGGTGATGAAGGAAGGCTTCACTGAGAAGATAATATGTAAGGAAAGACCTAAAGGAAATGACGAATGAATATCTGAGGAAAGAGCATTCCAGGCAGACAGAATAGCAAATTCATAGGCCCTGAGCATACTTGGCATGTCCAAGAAATAGGAAAGAGGCTCACTTCTTGGAGTTAGTGAAGAAGGGGAAGAGTAGTTGCTGGTGATGGGGGTGGGGGTTGGGGGCAAGTCGTAGGGCCTTATATGCTGTTGAAAGGACTTTGGCTTTTACCCTGAGCTTCTGAGAGAGGTCTGGACTGAACATATGAGTAGGTAGGGCATCATCTGCACATGGATAGTCATGGAAACCATGGGAATATTTCTGTCTTGCCACAGCCATTCAGTTAGGTGGAGATAAGGAGGCTCCTCTTCTGCCAAAAGCCAACTCAAAGTATTCTCTCAGCAAGATATCCTTCCATATGTGATTTTCTAGGGACAAATGTGTTTTCTTAATTAAAATTCTCCATCAGCTAACAATCCAGGACCATGACCCCAAATTTCTAGTAATAAAAAGTGATCATGTGATTAACAATGCAGGTACTATTGATTCTGCCTCCCCAATCTGCCAGTAAATTGGGTTTTCTTAACCCTCCTCAGATTCTCAATTCTTCATTATTATTGCCATTCATTTATTCATCAAATATTGAGTACTACCTACATATACTGTCTTTTATATTTACCTATGTGCTTACCTTTACCAGTGCTTTTTACTTCTGTGTGTGGATTCTAGTGTTCTTTCGTGTCAGCTTGAAGGTTCTTCTTTTAGTACTTCTTGAAGGGCAGGTCTGCTGGTTATGAACTCTCTCAGTTTTTGTTTACCTGGTGTTTTAGTTTGCTAGGTTACTTAAAGCAGATAACATGAAATGCATTGGCTTTAACTATGGTAGTTTATTAGCTTACAACTTAAATTTTTGAAGCCTTGAAAATGTCCAAATTGAGGCATCATCAAGACATGCTTTCTTCCTGAAGCCCAGCTGCCAGCAATCCTGGACTCCTGGCACATGCAGCATCTGCTGGTCTCTCCCTTCTCTTCTGAGTTTCCTTGCTTTCAGCTTCTTGCTTCTCTGGCTTTCTCTCTCTTGGTTTGAATTTCATTCCCTTATAAAGGACACCAGCAAAAGGATTAAGACCCACCCGGGGCCACGCCTTAATTGAAGTAATCTTATCAAAAAATCTTACATATAATGGGTCCAGACCACCACACCTGCATATGTCTTATTTTCTTCTTTGTTTATGAAGGATCATTTTGCTGATAAAGACTTCTTGGTTGACAGTCTTTCTTTAAGCACTGTTAATATGCCATCCCACTGCCTCTGGCCTCTATGGTTTCTGATTAAAAGCCAGCTCTTAATCTTATTGAGGATCCCTTATATGTGATAGGTTGCTTTTCTCTTGTTACTTTCAAGATTCTCTCTTTGTCTTTCTGTACTGTGAATCTGGTATGTTTAGGTGTGGATCTGAGTTTATCCTACTTTGATTTTGTTGAGCTTCTTGGATATGCAGATTAATGGTTTGTGGGTTTTTTAAAAAATAAAATCTGGGAAATTTTTGACCATTATTTCTTCAAATATTCTATCTCTATCTCTCTCCTTCTGTTATTCTCATTATGCATACGTTTGTACACTTGAGGTGTCCCACAGATCTGAAGGAGTGTTCATTTTTCTTTATGTTTTTGCTTCTGTTTCTCAGATTAATCTCTCTCTACATTTGCTTATTCTTTCTTACGCCAGCTCAAATCTACTACTAAGACTATCTGGTGAAATTTTCATTTCACTATTGTACTTTTCAACTCCAGAATTTCTATTCAGTTCTTTTTTTAAAAAAGAATTACATTTCCTTATTGATATTCTGTATTTGGTGAGACATCTTTCTCATACTTTCCTTTAGTTCTTTACACAAGTTTTCTTCAGTTCCTTGAAGTATTTCTAATAGCTGATTTAAAGTCTTTATGTAGTAAGTGCAACATATAGGTTTCCTTATGTACAGTTCCCATTGACTTTTTTTCTTGTGTATGAGCCATACTTTCCTGTTGTCTCAGAATTTCTTGTAAACAGGACATTTAAAGTAATATAATAGGACAACTGTGAAAATCAGATTCCCTCCCTTTTGTGTGTTTTTTCTTATTGTTGCTGCTGTTTTTTTGTTTAGTGACTTCCCTGAACTAAATCTGTAAAGCCTGTATTCTTTGTTACGTGTGACCACTGAAGTATGCACAGTTGGCTTAGTAGTCAGCTAATGATTAGACAGAGATTTCCTTAAATTCCTTGGACCATTAAGTTTCCCAGCCTTTGCTGAGCGTGCTCTGTGTATGTGTTGGAGTACACCTTCAATGTTCCACCAGGCAGTTTATAACTTTGCCTTATCCATCACTTCCTGATTGCACAAAGCCTCAAGGTTAGCCAGAGGTGAGAGTTCAGGGCCTTTTCAGACCTTTCCTGGAATGTGTCAGAGCTTTTCAAACCTCCCTGCAGACATCTTATTTTCTAGTTTTTCCTTTTATGTTTTTTGGTCAGTGCCTTTTTAATCCCTACTGATATTGCTGCCTCAGGCAATTGTGATATTAAACATTTGCCACTGATTAATTTTTTAAAAATTCCCTAAGGATGGGAATTCACTTCATAGAATGAGTTCCAAGTAAGGTCAAACAAAGGCAAGCCCTAATAATGGAGCTTCTCAAGGTATTGCCAGACTGGTCAATTAATGACAGTTCTCTGGGGATGGGGTTTAGGGGGCTCCAAATTTGTTTTTTCCCCTCTAGTGGTTCTGTTCCAATTTGCTAAAGCTGCTGTTAAGTAAATACCAGGATTGGATTGGCTCTTATAAAGGGGACTTATTAGGTTACAAATTTACAGATCTAAGGCCATAAAAGTGTCCAAACTAAGGCATCAACAAGAGGACACCTTCACTGAAGAAAGGCCGATGGCATCGGAACACCTCTGTCAGCTGGGAAGGCACGTGCCTGGTGTTGTGGTCCTTTGCTCTCAGGTTGGACTGATTTCAGCTTCTGATTCCTGTGGCTTTCTTGTTAAACATCTATGGGGCTGTCACTTAACTTCTCTGGGGCAAACTCTGGGCTTCATCTCTTAGCTTAGCATCTCCGAACTTCTTTCTGTCTGCTTCTCCAAGGGTCTGGGTCTGTGGTAGTCCCTGAGCTCTCTTAAGGACTTCAGTAAACTAATCAAGACCCACCTTGAATGGGTGGGGGCCACACCTCCATGGAAATAATCTAATCAAAGGGTCTCACCCATAGTTGAGTGTATCGCATCTCCATGGAAATAACCTAATTAGAAGATCCCACCCATAAGTTGCACCCACAAGACTGGATTAAAAGAACTGGCTTTTGTGGGGCACATATAGATTTAAACCAGCACAGGCTGCTAGGCTGCTGGTTTTCACAGCTACTGTAATTGTGAGGCTGTTGGTTTTCAAGGCTGCTGTGGAGTTGGGGAGAGGGAAATGGGAATTGGGAAAGTTAAAATGCCACAAACTCATTGTTCTTACAAAAATTCAGCCATTTTTGTTAAATAAATTCTCCTTGGATTGGTGCAAACATTTGGTTAATGTCCAGAGTTCTGAAAAAAGTTGATTTTTATAATATTTGCAGTAATTTTCATTGCCTTTTTGAAGGAGCAGGTTTTCAAAGGTCCTTATTTTGTCATTTGGGAAGTGCTCCCCTTCCAGCTAAATTTTAACCTTTTACCAGTAATAAACATGCTATTAGGTTTTTTGGTTTTGATCTTCCCTGTGCCTTTCAAGGTACTAATCACATAGTCAATTTTAAATAAATGATAATTTGATGTTTCTTTCTCTCTACCAAAGAGTGGATTTTATTCATGCAAGTTTCTGCACTTTGTTCATACTTTTCTGCCAGCTTTTCCCATCAGTTTCACACCTCTTTTGGAGCTCTTACAGGAAATAAAAACAGGTGTCACTATTTTCACAGAGGTGAAGGTGTATACTTAAAGATGTGACTGTTCCCATGGATCATAAGCATGTATGAAATGAAACATGACATTCTCAATGTGGTCATTTGTCACATGACACATTTCTATTAAATTCTATCATATAAATAGCTCATTAAATAATTTTCTTATGAAAAATGAATATAACTTAACTGCCTTAGCTGTAAGGTTCACTACTACCCACGTGTCAATTATGTCTAAAATTGTCAGACTCACTCTTTACTTTTTGTTTTGGTGATTTGTAGGATTAGGATTTTTCTAGGTGGTTAATTTTCCTTTTTAGAAAAGAACTGACCTCATTTTCAAATTGTAAGTAACACTAAAACATTTATTGAGTGTATCACTTGCAGTCCACTCAAATATCCTCTCAATTAAGATGACAAGCTCAATTTGCCATTTGTTAGTGTGCAGATTAATTATGCAATGTTTTGGGTTCTTTTCCTTCTTTGTGCTACCTTTATTCCGGTGAAGAAACCAGTGGGGCCTTTGGCAATACGTACCACTGATAATCAATACCATATTTGTTGAAAGAAGGGTTCAAGTAATATAGTCAGTTGAAAAAAGATAAAAGATCTATTTTTTGCTTAAATTCTTATTAAATTTGAAGTCTCCCTTCAAACATAACACTTGTAACAAATATTACAGCAAGCTGAGCCAGGTTTCTGGGATCACATAATACCCACCTACTACTTTTGAAGATTCTAAAGGGCAAAATTGTGGGACTGTTGGCTGAAATATATAACATATTGATAGGTAGAGTTAAATGACTTTGGATTGGGAAGACGGTTGCTGCAAAGGAGAGGCTAGGCCTCCCTGTAATTGTGCCTAAGAGCCTCCTCCCGAATGCCTCTTTGTTGCTCAGATGTGGCCCTCTCTCTCTAGCTAAGCCAACTTGAAAGGTGAAATCACTGCCTTCCCCCCTACGTGGGATCAGACACCCAGGGGAGTGAATCTCCCTGGCAACGTGGAATATGACTCCCGGGGAGGAATGTAGACCTGGCATCGTGGGACGGAGAACATCTTCTTGACCAAAAGGGGGATGTGAAAGGAAATGAAATAAGCTTCAGTAGCAGAGAGAGTCCAAAAGGAGCCGAGAGGTCACTCTGGTGGGCACTCTTACACACAATTTAGACAACCCTTTTTAGGTTCTAAAGAATTGGGGTAGCTGGTGGTGGATACCTGAAACTATCGAACTACAACCCAGAACCCAGGAATCTCGAAGACAATCGTATAAAAATGTAGCTTATGAGGAGTGACAATGGGATTGGGAAAGCCATAAGGACCACACTCCACTTTGTCTAGTTTATGGATGGATGAGTAGAAAAATAGGGGAAGGAAACAAACAAACAAACAGACAAAGGTACCCAGTGTTCTTTTTTACTTCAATTGCTCTTTTTCACTTTAATTATTATTCTTGTTATTTTTGTGTGTGTGCTAATGAAGGTGTCAGGGATTGATTTAGGTGATGAATGTACAACTATGTAATGGTACTGTGAACAATCGAATGTACGATTTGTTTTGTATGACTGCATGGTATGTGAATATATCTCAATAAAATGAAGATTAAAAAAAATGACTTTGGAGACACTTTGTAATAACGTCAATCAGAAAAACCACATGTGTTCTCTGGGCTTGGAAGGGTCCAGTATAATCTAATGTAGAAGTTAGAGGTCTATAAGAGTTGCTTCAGACATGTGAAAGGACCGTGTAGGACTAGATAGCTTGATATTAGAATTGGCAAGTATTGCATGGCTGGCACTGTCAGCATAAGTCATATTTTTAAAGGAGTACTGTCTTAAGTTGGGTTCTCTGGGATGCAAACTGAGATAGTTTAGTGTGAAGAATGTTTGTTATAAACATTTATAATGTTTATTATAATATATATTATTATAATGTTTATTATAAAGTCCTTGGGAGCAACAACTATGACAGGGATAGGAAGAAAGCAGTATTTGGACAGAGGGAGAAGTCGAGCTGCAGTACAGATCCAAAAGTAGCCCTGGTGGACCAGACCCCACAGGAAGCTCTGGAACTACAGTGGCCTATTGAGTTGTCCCATGTTGGTATCTAATGCCTGGGCTTATACTTTGACCTTGATCTTGATCAGTTAATGGATTTGAACTTCCCTGTTTCTTCTGAGCTCTTGGGCTTTTTCTATGTCCTTTTTCCTTTCATAAAGGATTCTAGTAAAAGGATTAAGACACACCTTGAATGGGGTGGGTCACATCTCAAATCCAAATAACCTAACCAAAAGGTCCCACCCCACAACAGGTTTGTACCCACAGGAATGGATTAAAAGAACATGGCCTTAATGACTGTTACTAAATGTATAAACGTAAAAATGTTTTTGCATGTGAGAGAGCTAATGAATGTCAACTATGCAGAGTGTTGAAAAGGGGATGGTGTTTGGGAAAAAACATAATCAAAGCAAACTGGAGTCTATGGCCAACAGTAACATTGTAATATGCTTCCATTAAATGTAACAAAGGCAATATACCAATGCTAAAGTGTGTATGAGAGGGGGATAGAGGGGAGGGATATGGGATTCTTGGTAGTGGTGGTGTTTTCTGTCCTTACTATTATATTGTATTGTATGACATGTTATTTTTCTTTTTATCATCTTTTTTATTATTCGTTAAAAAAAAAAGACAACTTTTTTTTGTAGTAATCAATATGTTCAAGTGCTGATTATGGTGATAAATGTACAACGTTATGATGATACCATCAACAACAGACTGTACACTGTGGATAAATGTATGGTATGTGAATATAACTATAAAATTGTAGGAAAAAAAATATATATAGGAGTAAAAGTGTTGGAGAAAACATGGAGAGAGGGATGTACCTATCTACTGTTGATGAGCAGGCAGAATGGTGTAGGCTTTCTGAAGGTCAGTGTGGTGGTTCCACAAAATGCTAAGTTTGTGGGGACCATAAGGTCCTGCAACCTCATTATGGGGTATGTCATTGGAAGATCTGAGAGCAGAGACATGAATGGACACTTGCACACTGATGTTCATGGAGGCAGTATTCATGATTTGCAATTGGTGGAGGTGGCCTAAGGGTATACAGACTGAGGAACAGAATGGTGAACTGTGGGGTAAGCATACAATGGAATACTGGGCAACTACGAGGAGTGAAACTGTGAGACACGCAATGAGGTGAATGGATCCTGTACACAGCATTTGAGTGAAATATGCCAGAAATAAAGGCAAACACTATAATGCCTCACCAATATGGACTAACTACAATGTGTAAACTCGGAATTGAATCTTAGAACACAGTCTAAGAGGGGAACGATTATTGTAATGGTCCCTAGATTGTAAGCTCTTACAGCAGTCAAATCTATTCCTGAATTATTGTAATGACTATCTCCAGACTTTGAGATGCTGATCCCTTAGTGTATAACCTCATTGGTCTCTGGAACAATGGGTATCTCTGTGACACCTGAAACTCAGAGCTACAGCTTGGCAGATACGAATGTCAGTATTAGCGCATACAGCAACTATTAAAAAGAAAAAAAAAGAAAAGCTGAAAAAGATCCCAGACTTCAATTAGCAATATGAATGAAGCAGATCTGGTTAAGACTAGGGCAAACCAGGCCAAAAGGTATAGGTCGAAACATACTGTGTTTTAAAACTTTAACTTCCATGTGAGACCAAGAGAAGAGATGTCTATTTGGTGCAGGATCTGTATTTTCTGTAGAGTATAACTCTACAGTCGATTTGTTCAAACACCACAATTACATGGAACTTTGAATAGGAAATGAGATATGGTATGTTAGTATAGGTTAGAGTGAGATAGTGACACATCTCAAAGTAATTTGGGCAGAGAATAAAAATATATTTACAGGGTCTCCCTGAGGAGCTGGGGGAAAGTACAGAAGTATTGGGCTTCCTCATCTGGGCTGATGTTGATGTCACAAACATTAGGACTGGTGGTTTGATGTGCTGAGCCCTCTATCATAGGACTTGCCCTTATGAAGCTTGTTACTACAAAGGAGAAGCTAAACTTGCATATAATTGTGTGTGAGAGTCTTCCCCTGAGTACCTCTTTGTTGCTCAGATGTGGCCCCCTCTCTCTCTCTAACTGAGCCACCTAGGCAGGTGAACTCACTGCCCTCCCCCCTATGTGGGACCTGACTCCCAGGGGTGTAAATTTTCCTGGCAATGGAGGATATGACTCCTGGGGATGAATCTGGACTTGGCATTTTGGGATTGAGAATATCTTCTTGACAAAAACGGGGATGCAAAATGAGACGAAATAGTTTCAGTGGCTGAGAGATTTCAAATGGAGTCAAGAGGTCACTCTGGTGGACATTCTTATACACTGTATAGATAACACCTCTTAGGTTTTAATGTATTGGACTAGCTAGAAGTAAATACCTGAAACTATCAAACTCCAACCCAGTAGTCTGGACTCCTGAAGACAATTGTATAACAATATAGATTACAAGGGGTGACAGTGTGATTGTGAAAACCTTGTGGATCACACTCCCTTTATCTTGTGTATGGATGGATAAGTAGGAAAATGGGGACAAAAACTAAATGAAAAATAGGATGAGATGAGTGTGTATGATTTGGGTGTTCTTTTTTACTTTTATTTTTTATTCTTATTCTTTCTGATGTAAGGAAAATGTTCAGAAATAGATTGTGGTGATGAATGCATAACTATATGATCGCACTGTGACCAGTTGATTGTACACCATGGATGAGTGCATGGTATGTGAATATATTTCAATAAAACTGAATTTAATTAAAAAAAAAAATGAGCAGCACACTAAAAAAAAAAAAACAAAGAACATGGCCTTAACTGAGCTACCTAACAGCTTCAAACAAGCACAACCCCCAAAGAAACCCTGTTCCCTTTAGCTGTCAACCCCCCACTCTCATCACCCTCTCCCCAGCCTTAGGCAACCACTTATCTACTTTCAGTTTCTATAGATTTGCCTATTGTAGACATTTCATATAAATGGAATTATAAAATATGTGATCCTTTGTGACTGACTTCTTTTACTTAGTATAATGTTTTTGAGATTTATCCATGTTATAGCAGTACTTCATTTTTTTTTAATTGCCGAATCATATTCCAAGAATCAAGGATACTGGATTGCAGCTCAACAGTTTCAGGTATTTCCTTCTAGCTATTATAATACACTAATAACTAAAAAGGTATATCTATAAACTGCATAAGAATAATCTCCAGAATGACTTCTCGACTCCATTTGAAATCGCTCAGCCACTGTAACTTTATTTTGTTTCATTTCTCTTCCCCCTTTTGTTCAAGAAGGTTTCTCAATCCCACAATGCCTGGCTTTGGTATATTGCCTTTGTTACAATTAGTGAAAGCATCTTACAATGTTACCATTAACTATAGACTCTAGTTTGCATTGATTGTATTTTTTCCCTTGTACCATCCAATTTTCAACACCTTGCAATGTTGACATTCATTTGTTGTCCCTCTTTTAAAAACATTCTTATATTTGTATATTTAATCACCATCATTGACCACTCTAGGTTTCACTAAGTTATATAATCCCAGTCTTTATCTTCTATCTTTCCTTCTGGTATCATACATGACCCTAGCCTCTTTCAACTGTACTCACACTCATCTGTGTTCAGAGTGCTTACAAGAGTACTTTCTGCGCTTCAAGAAATATTAATGGGGGTGCTACAGGCTGATAGGAAAAGACAGGAGAGAGGAGTTTGGAGAATTGTGTATAAATTAAGACTATAAGGAAGGGTAAAAGGAGAGAGAGAGAAAAAAAAAATAAGATATGACATATGAAATCCAAAAGGCAAAATGGTAGAAGAAAGTACTTCCCTTATAATAATAACACTAAATGTTAATGGATTAAACTCCCCAATAAAAAGACACAGACTGCCAGAATGGATTAAAAAACAAGAGTAATCTATATGCTGTCTACAAGAAACTCACTTTAGACACAAGGACAAAAATAGGCTGAAAGTGAAAGGTTGGAAAAAGATTATCATGCAAACAACAACTAGAAAAAAGCGGGAATAGCTATATTAGTATCATACAAATTAGACTTCAAATGTAAAACAATTAATAGAGACAAAGAAGGACAATATATATTAATAAACAGATCAATTCATCAAGAAAACAAAACAGCCATACATATTTATGCATCAAGTCAGAGTGCCCCGAAATACATGAGGGAAACAATGTCAACATTGAAAGGAGAAGTAGATACTTCTACAGTAATAGTTGGAGACTTCAATACACCACTGTCATCAATGGCTAGAACATCTAGACAGAGGATCAGTCAGGAAACAGAGATGTTGAATTACATCATAAATGATCTAGACTTCACAGACATAGAACATTACACCCCACAACAGCAGGATTCATATTTTTCTCAAGTGCTCATAGATCATTCGCTAGGATAGACCACAAGTTGGGTCATAAAGCAAGTCTCAACAAATTTAAAGGAACTAATATTATACAAAACACCTTCTCGGATCATAATGGAAAGAAGTTGGAAATCAATAACAGGCAGAAGGTCAGAAAATTCACAAATATATGGAGGCTAAATAACACAGACAACCAGTGGGTAAAGAAAGAAATTACAAGAGAAAATAGTAAATACCTCAAGGCAGATGAAAATGAGAACAACATATCAAACTTACGGGATGCAGCAAAGGTGGGACTGAAGGGGAAATTTATTGCCCTAAATGCCTATATTAAAAGAGAAGAAAGAGAAAAAACTGAGGAATTAACTGCTAACCTAGAGGAACTAGAGAAAAAACAGCAAACTAACCCCAAATCAAACAGAAGGAAAAACATAACACAGGTGTTCCGGTTTGCTAATGCTGCCATTATGCAAAATACCAGAAATGGATTGGCTTTTATAAAGGGGGTTTATTTGGCAACAAATTTACACTCTGAAGGCCATGAAAATGTCCAAATTAAGGCTTCAACATGAGTGTACCTTCACCGAAGGAAGGCCAATAGCATCCAGAAAACCTCTGTTAGCTGGACAGGCACATGGCTGGCATCTCCTGATCCCAGGCTGTGTTCCAGCTTCTCTTTCAGCTCCTGTGCATTCTTCAAATTGTTGCTCTTGGAGCATTTTGTCCTCTCTTAGCTTCTCCAGAGCAAACTCTGGCCTAGCATCTTCAAAGTGACAGCAAAAGTCCGCTTTCACAATAGAGTTATTTTAGGTTTTTTTTTTTTTTTCTCTTATTCCTTTGTTTTCTTAGGGGTTGTTAATTTTCTTGGGGTATAGTAGGAACATGTTGGAAGCAATGTAGTTATTTTAGATTATTTGTTTTTCTTACTCCTCTGTTTGGACATGGTTTATTAATTTTCTTGGGGTATGGTAGGAACATACTGGAAGCAAAGTAGTTATTTTAGGTTATTTGTTTTCCTTAATCCATTGCTTTGTTTGAAATGTGGGGTTTTTTTGGTTGTTGTTTGCCTGTTTGTTTTTAATTTTTTGATAAACAAAGTTAAAAAATTGAAAAAAAATCAGTAGAAAAATGGGAGTAAAAACTAAATGACAAATAGGGTGGGATGGGGGATGGTTTGGGTATTCTCTTTTCACTTTTATTTTTTATTCTTATTCTGATTCTTTCTGATGTAAGGAAAATGTTCAGAAATAGATTGTGGTGATGAACGCATAACTATATGATCATACTGTGAACAGTTGATTGTATACCATGGATGACTGTATGGTTTGTGAATATATTTCAATAAAACTGAATTTAAAAAAAAAAAAAAAAAAGTCCGCTTTCAGTTGCCATCTCCAAAATGTCTCTCTCAGCTGCTCTCCGAAATGTCACTGTCACTACTCTGAGATCCTTCTGTTTGTGAGCTCTTTTATAGGACTCCAGTGATTAAATCAAGACCTTCTGAATGGGTGGGGCCTGAATCTCTGTGGAAATAATTTAATCAAATGTTTCACCCACAGTTGATTGAGTCACATCTCCATGGAAACAATCAAAGGATTCCAACCTAATCAACACTAATATGTCTGCCCACACAAGATTGTATCGAAGAACATGGTGTTTTGGGAGACATAATACATCCAAACCAGCACATTATACCCCCTGGACCCCAAAATGACATAATCTTTCCATACACAAAATACATTCATCCCACCACAATATCATAAAAATTTAAATCCTTTCAGTAATGATAGATAAGTACAAGATCCCATCAAAATCAGTTACAAGCATGGTGTGTCCTAAGGCAAAATTCCCCTCTAGCTGTGCACCTGTGAAACTCAGAACAGGTTATCTGCTTCCAATATACAAATGAAGGACAGTCATAGGATAAACATTCCCATTGCCATAGGGAGAAGTTGAAAGCAAAACAGGGTTCACAGGACCAAAACAATTCCTAAAACCCACAACGCAAACTCCATTGGATTTCAAAGTCTGAGAGTTATTTATACGGTGTTTTATCCTCAAGGCTTGAGAGAGTGGCTGTGCCACCCTTTCCAAAGGCTTACACGGCAGCCCTTTTCTCTCCAAACATTAGGATGAGTGCTCCAACATATCCACACATTGGGGAGACCACCTTTTTCTAGGCCCCACCTTCCTCAAGCATCAGAGTGCCACCTGGACTCTGCCCCTCCAGAGCAAAGGCTCTCCCCTCTCCAAACTGTGGGGCAGTGGCCAGGCTCTCTCCAACCCCCGGGGAATGTGCTCCACCCTCTCTGAGGCCTGGGGTGGCAGCACTCTTCCTGAGCATCAAGGCGGAAAGCCTGCCCTCGTCCTCCAGGGCAAACTCATCCTTTCCATGTGTAAGGTTTGCTCTGCTCTTCTTGCCCAAGATTTCTTGATTTCAGACCTCAACTTCCTTGGTTCCCTCTATGAAGAAATTTTCCTTCAGTTTGTTCCTTCTCTGTCCCCATCCAGTCCAGACTGGCAGTGGTTCCATTTATACAGATCTCACAAAAATTTTGTAGATTTGGCATGAAGCATACAGGGGTCAAAACCATCAGACAATAGGACTTTCCACACATCCTTTCTGGATAACTCCATATCCAGTCTTGGCTTGTAATGAAATGGTGGTCAGGTTCCATGTTTGGTTAAATCCTCACATGGGGCTATACCGTCTGGGGTTTCATGTTTTGGAAGCCCTGAATTTTCCAAACTGTCGATTTCTGGTTTCTTTGAACCTAAGAGTTCATTTCTCAGCTTATCTCTCTGCACTCACATTTTACTATAAGCTGCAAGGAGAAGCCAGGCCACATCCTCCACACGTAGTCTGGGATGTCCTCAGCTAAGTATCCCAGCTCATCGCTTTCAAATTATGCCTTCCATCTGCCCACCAGGACAACAGGTTAGAGCAGAAATTAATGAAGTTGAGAATAGGAAAACAATAGAGAAAATCAACAAAACCAGAAGTTGGTTCTTTGAGAAAATCAATAAAGTCGATGGGCCCTTAGCTAGGCTAATGGAGAGAGAGAGAGAGAGAGAGAGAGAGAGAGAGAGAGAGAGAGAGAAAAGAGAAGAGAGAGAGCAGATGCAAATAAACACAGTCAGAAATGGGAAAGGGGACATAACTACTGACCCCGCAGAAATAAAGGAGATAATGAGTGGATACTATGAGCAACTATATGCTACTAAATTAGACAGCTTAGATGAAATGGACAACTTGCTAGAAAAGCATGAACAACCAACACTGAGTCAAGAAGAAATAGATGACCTCAACAAACCAATCACAAATAAAGAGATTGAATCAGTCATCAAAAAGCTCCCAAAAAAGAAAAGTCCAGAACCAGATGGCTTCACATGTGAATTCTACCAAGCATTCAAGAAAGAATTAGTACCAATCCTGCTCAAACTCTTAAAAAAATTGAAGAGGAGGGAAAGCTACCTAACTCATTCTGTGAAACCAACATCACCCTAATACCAAAGTCAAACAAAGATACTACAAAAAATGAAAATTATAGACTAATTTCTTAAATGCATATATATGCAAAAATCCTCAACAAAATACTCGCATATCAAATCCAGCAGCAAGTTAAACAAATTATACACTATGATCAAGTGGGATTTATTCCAGGTATGCAAGGCTGGTTCAACATAAGAAAATCAATTAACGGAATACACCACATCAATAAATGAAAATGGAAGAACCACATGATCATCTCAATCAATGCAAAAGAGGCATTTGACAAAATTCAACATCCTTTCCTAATAAAAACAGTTCAAGGAATAGAATAGAAGGAAACTTTCTCAATATGATAAAGGCAATATATGAAAAACCCACAGCTAACATCATACTCAATGGAGAAAGACAGAACACTTTCCCTCTAAGATCAGGAACAAAATAGGGACGCCCACTTTCACCATCATTATTCAACATTGCGCTGGAAGTTCTAGCTAGAGCAATTAGGCAAGAAAAATAAAGAAAAGGCATGCATATTGGAGAGGAAGAAGTAAAACTTTCACTGTTTGCAGATGACATGATCCTCTATGTAGAAAATCCAGAAAAAAGCTATAGCAAAGCTACTAGAGGTAATCAATGAATACAGCAAAGTGGCAGGCTACAAGATCAACATGCAAAAATCTGTAGTTTTTCTATACACAAGTAATGAACAACAGGAGGAAATCAAGAAAAAAATTCCATTGACAATAGCAACCAAAAGAATCAAGTATTTAGGAATAAACTTAACCAAGGCCATAAAAGACCTATGCAGAGAAAACTACAAGAAACTGCTAAAAGAAATCGAACAGGACCTAAAAAAATGGACAAACATACTGTGTTCATGGATTGGAAGAGTAAATATAGTTAACATGTGAGTTCTACCTAAATTGATTTGTAGATTCAATGCAATACCAATTAAAATCCCAACAACTTACTTTGCAGAAATAGAAAAACCAATAACCAAATTTATTTGGAATGGCAAGGTGCCCCAAATAGCCAAAAATATCTTGAAAAAGAGGAAGGAAGTGGGAGTTCTCACACTACCTGACTTTGAAGCATACTACAAAGCAACAGTGGTCAAAACAGCATGGTACTGGCATAAAGATAGATATACCGACCAATGGAATCGACTGAGTATTCAGAAATAGACCCTCTCATCTATGGACAATTGATCTTTGATAAAGCAATTAAGCCAAAGCCACTTAGGCAGAGCAGCCTCTTCAATAAATGGTGTTTGGAGAACTGGCTTTCCATATCCAAAAGAATGAAAGAGGACTGCTATCTCACACCTTACACAAAAATTGACTCAAAATGGATCAAGCATCTAAACATTAGTGCTAAGATCATAAGACTTTTAAAAGAAAATGTAGGGAAATATCTTAAAGATCTAGTGATAGGAGGTGGTTTCCCAGACCTTACACCCAAAGCACGAGCAATCAAAGAAGAAATGGACAAATGGGATCTCCTCAAAATTAAACACTTTTGTACATCAAAGGACTTTGTCAGAAAAGTAAAAAGGCAGCCTACACAATAGGAGGCAACATTTGGAAACCACATATCAGATAAGGGTCTAATATCCAGAATATACAAAGAGATCCTACATATCAACAAGAGAAAGACAAACAACCCAATTAAAAAATGGGCAAAAGACATGAATAGACACTTTTCTGAAGAGGAAATACAAATGGCTCAAAAACATATTAGAAGATGCTCAATTTCACTAGCTATCAGGGAAATTCAAATCAAAACCATAATGACATATCATCTCACACCTACCAGAATGGCCCTTATCCAAAAAACAGAAAATTACAAATGCTGGAAAGGATGTGGAGAAAGAGGCACACTTATTCACTGGTAGGAATGTAGAATGTTGCAGCCACTCTGGAAGGCAGTGTGGAGATTCCTCAGGAAGCTAAGTATAGAACTGCCATATAATCCAGCAATTCCATTACTAGGTATATACTCAGAGGAACTGAAAGCTAAGGCATGAACAGACATTTGTAAACCAATGTTTATAGCGGTATTATTCATGATTGCCAAGAGACGGAAACAGCCCAGATGTCAATCAACAGATGAGTGGATAAACAAACTGTGGTATATACACACAATGGAATATTATGCAGCTCTAAGACAGAACGAAGTCACAGAACAGATAATAACATGGATGAACCTTGAGGACGTTATGTTGAGTGAAGTTAGTCAGAAACACAAGAACAAATACTGTATGGTCTCACTAATATGAACTAACGGTAATGAACAAACTTTGACAGTTAAAGCTGAGAACAGAGGTTGTCAGGAGATAGAAAGATGGTAGAGAACAGGCATTTGATGCTAAAGGATTATAGAATGTTCAACAGAATTGACTGTGTAGATCCAGAAATGGAGAGTGTAGTGCTGTGTGATGGTAACACAGTATTGTAGGTACACTAACCAAGGATATCTGTGCGTAAAGTTGAAAGAGAAGGGCTAGGGGCATGTGTGATGCCAGAGGGAAGGATGGACAATAAAGGCTGGGACTGTTTAACTTAGTGAAATCTAGAGTGGTCAATGATGGTGACTAAATATATAAATGTAAAAATGTTTTTACATGTGGGAGAACAAAATGAATGTTAACCTTGCAAGGTGTTGAAAAAGGGATGGTATTGGGGAAAAAATATAATCAATGCAACTGGAGTCTGGAGTTAACAGAAACATTGTAATCTGCTCCCATTAAATGTAACAAAGGCCAAATACAAAGCTAAATGTCTGTGAGAGGGAGATGTAAGGGAGAAGTATGGGATTCTTGGTAGTAGTGTTGCTGTCTGACCTAATTGCTGTATTTTATTTTATTTTTACTTTTTCTTTTACCCTTTTTACTATTCTGTTGTTTCAATTCATTTTTTGAGTAATGAATATGTGTAAGTGCTAATTGTGTTAATTAATGCACAACTGTATGATGATACTGTAGATGATTATACACTGTGGATGATTGTGTGGTATTTGAATATTTCCCTAAAAAATTGCAGGGGAAAAAAATAAACAGAGGGACACAAGTGCTGGAGAGAACTTGGAGAGAGAGATGTATGTATTCACTGTTGGTGGGGAAGCAGAATGGTGTAGCCTATCTGGAGGACAGTGTGGTGGTACAATAAGAAGCTAGGTATGTAGATGTCATAAGGTCCTGCAACCTCATTATGGGGTATATACTTGGAAGATCTGAGGGCCGGGACAGGAAAGGACATTTGCACACTGGTGTTTATGGTGGCATTCTTCACGATTTGCAATGGACAGAAGTGGCCTAAGGGTACATCGACTGATGAACAGAATGGTGAACTGTGGTGTATGCGTACAATAGAATATTGAGTGGCTACAAGAATGAATGAAGCTCTGAGACATGCAACTAACTATGTGAATGGATCTTGAGTACAGCATTTTGAGTGAAGTAGGCCAGAAACGAGATGACAAACATTATAATGCCTCTCTAATATGGACTATCTATAATGTAAACTCTGAAAACTGAATCTTAGAGCACAGCTTATCAAGGGAACACTTATTATAATGGTCCCTAAATTGTAACGTCTTACAGCAGCCACATCTATTCCTGAGTTGTAATGGTTATCTCTAAATTCAGTGATGCTGAGCTCCTTGTGTATAACCTGGTCGGTCTCTGGAACTTTGGGTATCTGTGTGACACCTGAGACTCGGTGCTAGAGCCTGGCAGCTATGAATGTCATTATTACCCCATATAGTGACTGTTGAAAGAGCTGAAAAGGAGTTCAGACTTTAATTAAAGATATGAATGAAGCAGATCTGGTTAGGACTAATGCACATCAGGCCAAAGGGTAAAGGATGATACTGACAGGGTTTTGAAACTACAACTTTTATGCGAGACCAAGGGAGAGATGTTTATTGGTTGCAGGATCTATATTTTCTGTAATACACTAGAAAATTTAACTTGTATGATCAGTTTGTTTGAACACCATAGGTGCATGGAGCTTTGAATGGGAAGTGGGATATGGTGAGTTTGTACAGGCTGGGGTAAAATCCTGATACATCCCAGAGTGATATAGACAGAAAGTAAAAGTGTATTTGCGGGGCCCACTGCAGAAATGTTGGACTTCCCCACCTGGGTTATTGCTAATTTTCTCACAAACATTGAGGACTGCCAAATTGTTGGGCCAAGCCCTCAATCTGGGGGTTTTCCCTTGTTAGGCTTGTTGCTCCAAAGGAGAGGCTAAGCTTACTTATAATTGTGCCTAAGAGTCTCCCCCAGAGAGCCTCTTTGTTGCTCAGATGTGGCACCCTCTCTCTCTAAGCCCACTCAGCAGGTGAACTCACTACCCTCCCCCCATGTGGGACATTACTCCCAGGGGTGTGAATCCCCCTGGCAACACGGGAAATGACTCCTGGGGATGAGCCTGGACCCAGCGCTGTGGGATTGAGAAAATTTTCATGACCAAAAAAAATAAGGTTCCAGTGACTGAGAGATTTCAAATGGAGTCGAGAGGTCACTCTGGAGGGTATTCTTATGCTCTATATAGACATCACTTTTTAGTTTTTGTGTGTTGGAACGGCTAGAGGAAAATATCTAAAGCTGTCAAACTGCAACTCAGTGACCTTGATTCTTGACGACGATTGTATAACTATGTAGCTTACACAGTGTGACTGTGTGACTATGAAAACCTTGTGGTTCGCACTCCCTTTATCCAGTGTATGGACAGATAAGTGGAAAAATGGGAACAAAAATTAGATGAAGAATAGGGTTGGATGGAGGGGATAGAAAGTTTTGGGTGTTCTTTTTTGCTTTTATTTTTATTTTGGAATAAGGAACAGTTTCAAAAATTGATTCTGGTGTTGAACGCACAACTGTTTGATGGTGCTGTGAATAATTGTACACTGTGGATGACTGTAGGGTGTGTGAATATATCTCAATAAAACAGTATTTAAAAATTAAATGAACAGTTGAGGGGAGGAGAGGAATGGGATGTTTTGGATGTTCTTTTTTTTCTTAATTTTTATTTTATTTTTTGGAGTAATGAAAATGTTCAAAGATTGATTGTAGTGATCAGTGCACAACTATATGATGATACTGTGAACAACTGATCATACACTTTGGAGGATTGTATTTTATGTGAATATATCTCAAAATTGCATTTAAAAAAATATTAAAGAATACCCAAAACATCTCCTACACCTTCCCCCCCCCCCATTATTCATTTAGTTTTTATCCCCCTTTTTTTCTATTCATCTGTCCATATGCTGGATAAATAAATAAAGGGAGTGTGAGCCACAAGGTTTTCACAATTGCAGTCACACCATATAAGCTATATAGTTATTCTTGATTACAGTTCAACAGTTTCAGATATTTCCTTCTAGCTATTCTAGTACACTGATAACTGAAAAGGGATATCTATAAAATACGTAAGAATAACCTCCAGAATGACCGCTCAACTCCTTTTGAAATCTCTTAGCCACTGTAACTTTACTTTGTTTCATTTCTCTTCTCCCTTTTGGTCAAGAAGGCTTTCTCAATCCCACAATGCCCAGTCCAGGCTCATCCCTAGGAGTCATGTCCCACATTGCCAGGGAGATTTACACCCCTGGGAGTCATGTCCCATGTAGAGGGGAGAGCAGGGAGTTTACCTGCAGAGTTGGCTTAGAGAGACAGTCCACATCTGAGCAGCGAAAGAGGTTCTCTGTCTTAGGGAAAACTAGGAGTAGGCTTAGCCTCTCCTTTGTAGTAACAGCCTTCCTTATGGCAAGCCCCAAGATCGAGGGCTTGGCCTACTACAATGGTAGTCCTGAATGCTTACAAGAATATCAGGAATTCTTCAGGCGGGGAAGTTTAATTTTTCCAATTTTTCCCCATTCCCTCAAGGGGGCTTTGCAAATGCATTTTATTCTCTGCCCAAATTACTCTGCAATATATGGGGGCTTCATGCTAACCTGTACAAACCAACGAGATGTCACCCCCTATTCAACGTTCCATGTAATTATGGTATTTGAATAAACTGACCATACAAGTTAAACTATATAGCATGCTACAGAAAATATAGATTTTCCACCAAATAAATATCAATTCCTTTGGTCTCACATGGAAGTTAAAGTTTTAAACACAGTCAGTGTCTTTCTTTTCCCTTAAGTCTGGTTTTCCTTAGTCCTAACCAAGTCCATTTTGTTCATATCTCTAAAGTCTGATTTCTTTTTCTGCTCCTTTAACATTTGCTGTATGGGGTAATGGTGACATTCGTAGCTGCCAAAGTGTGGCTCTGAGTCTCAGGTGTCACACAGATACCCAAATTTCCAGTGACTAACCAGGTTATACACAAACAGCTCATCATCTCAGAATTTAGAAATAACCATTACAACTCGTGAATAGATGTGACTGCTGTAAGAGCTTACTATCTAGGAAGCTTTACCATAAGCCTTCTCCTGATAACCTGTGCTCTCAGATTCAGTTCTCAGAGTTTGCACATTATAGTTAGTTCATATTAGTGAGATGTTATAATGTTTATCTTTTTGATGCTGGCTTATTTCACTCAACATACTGTCCTCAAGTTCCATTCACCTAGTTGCATACATCACAACTTCATTTCTTCTTGCTGCTGCTCAGTATTCTATTGAATGTATACACCGCAGTTCACATTCTATTTATCAGTTGATGTACCCTTAGGTCATCTCCATCTGTTGTGAATTGTGAATACTGCCACCATAAACACCAGTGTGCAATGTCCATTCATGTCCCTACTCTCAGTTCTTCCAAGTATATACCCAATAACAGGGTTGCAGTACCATATGGAAACCCCACAGTTAGTTTCCTGTGGAACCATCACTCTGCCCTCCAGATGGGCTGCACCATTCTACTTCCCTACCAACTGTGAATAGGTACATCCCTCTCTCCACATTTTCTCCAGCACTTGTATCCCTCTGTTTATTTTTAAACAGTTTTATTCATACACCATTCAATCCAAAAACAATCAGTGATTGCTGGTATAGTCACATAGTATAACTTAATCTTAACTAATTACATCCGCAAAAACCTTGTTTCTAAATAAGGTTTTACATTCCCAGACACTGGGGGTTAGGGCTTCCACTTTATCTTTGGGAGAGACATTTAATCAGATGTCTCCATCCTGTGCATTAGGGTATCATTCTTTTCCAGTCTGGGCCCTGATGTTGGCATGGCATACTTCCCTTGACTGAGACTTTATCCTATGAAGCTGAGCTACTCTGATGATTGTCTCCCGGGCTGGTCTTGAGCATTTTCTGTCCTGCTGCAAAAGAGCCTCCTTGTATGTTACCATGGTTGCCTTCTAGTTTTCACATTTGGCTTTCAATTGGCGGTTAATCACTCTCAGCTTTTAAAAGTCTTTTTCTAGAACACCAATTGAATTTAGCAATCAGCCACTCAATTCCATTGTCCTTAGTTACTATTTTCCTCTTACTCTGCAAATGTCTCAGACATCCAGTCAGTGAGTGCATTTCCTTTCACAAGTATGCCATCACTATTCATTACTGTGAAAGTTTAAGAATTAGACCAGCACCTTGTACCAGGGATTATCTGTGTTACACCTACTGCCAGCAGTGGGGTCTTCATTGCCATCTGGCTGCAAGCAATTTGACTTCAAAACCCTATCTTATTCCCAATTTTCTCAGCTCACTCCTGGCACCAACTGTCAGTAGATTGTGTTTTCTGAAAAAGAGGCTCTGAGTTGGGGTTTAGTATTCAAACTATTATTAGAGAGTGTCCTTGGGATGAAAACAAGAGGAGGGGTAGGAAGCAGAATTAGGCAGATTAGACCATTTATTGTCTTGTTTGGAGGTAAAGGAGGTTGGGTAGCTATACTTAGTCAAATTTCTTTCAAAACATTTTTTGTTTTATTTTCATTCTTGGGTATTCTAAACTTATAGCATCCACTTTTCTTAGGCAAATCCAATTCCTAAGATATCCCTCATATCCATTTTCAGGTGTTAATATGAGAATTTTTTTTTTTGCATTTAACTTAAAACTTGCCTTTTCCTTACACTGTAGTAAATGCAAAAAGGGGATTAGAATGGGAACATATTTGAGGAAACTGAGGATATACTTTAAAAATGAAAATTCACCTTAAATGTTTTTTAAAATTTTTATGTTATGTATTATATCTAACTCTTACCTTAAAATAATGTCCATTTGTCATTGTTCACATTTAATAAGTCATACTTTTCTCCAATGATCCAGTTTTAATCTGTAATCACTATTTTACATTTTACATTTTAAGAATATCATAAACCTTTGTCTCTTTTTAGAAACTATACCCCACCTCCCTAAACTGGTTAACAGTGGCATGGAAGGTCCATTTGGTGAGTATCACCTGCATATTCATGTTTTCCTCATATGTGTTAGAACTGTGAGAGTAAGTTCATTTTTTTCATCTTCATCAGCCACTCTCTAGAATAGTGGTTATCAGATTTTTTTGGTCTCAAGATCCCTTTATACTTTTAAAAATTATTGAGGACCCTAGAGAGTTTTGCAGAATGTATGGCCATTGATAGTTATTGCATTTTAATTAATAATAGAGATTTAAATATATTTATCATTTAAAAATAATATTATAATCATTATATATTACATAAATGACATTCTTTATGTAAAATCACTTTCCAAACCCCTTCCCCCCAAAATAATAAGAAAGTTAGCATTGTTTCACATTTTTGCAAATCTCTTTAATGTCTGGTTTGATAGAAGATAACTTGACTTACATATCTGTTTGTGCATTCAATCTGTTGTGATATCATGCACCATTGTAGCCTCTGGAAAATTGGCTGTACATTGTGAGATAATGACAGTGGAGAGAGGAAATAACATCTAGTATTATTATTTAAAAAACAGTTCTAACCTTGCGGACCCCAGAGATCCCTAAACTACATGTTGAGAGTTGCTGCTCTAGAATGTTAGCTACTTCAAAAAACCAAGTTAAAATTAGAAACTTAAAATTTCCTATCTTGATCACTTAGTAATTTATATGTACTTTTTTTTTGTTGGAAATTGAGTCTGCTAATATTTCAGGAAAAAGTGTGCATTGTAATGCTTTATTAGTAATTGGCCAATGAAATATACCATGGAAATAATCATAATAACGGGTGTATAATATTTATAATTGAATTTTGCCTGTATGTCATTTTTCATCTAGCAACATAGGTAAGAGAATATAAATCTAGATACACAAAGGTTTAATATCTGCCTTTTTGACTAAAAAGTCAAATACAGTGTATTGAACTCAATTTTCCTATTGACTCTCATTTCAATGTAAGAGACACATTTTAGGATATCAGAAATTTTAAAACCATATTATAGGGTAGGAAGACCATTTATAAAGTACTGCTTATGTAAAATAGGCATGAGTAAAAAAATGGAAACCGAGACAGTTTTACTGGTTTAAATTCAGTATGCTAAAGGCAGTGTTTGATTCAAGCATTTTTTGATTCTTTGCCACATGGGAAAATATATGAATTCCTTTTATGCAACTGTAACTTAAAGATTTATGATAAAAATGTTGCCAAGTTTATATTCTACTCATGCCCAATTACAATTAATGACTGAGGCCCTTTGGTCAACTGTTACTAGTAATCTGAGAGTTTCAATATCTAGCTTCTATCTTGCTTTGAGAAGACTACTGTTGAAAATTTTGCAAGATCAGAATTTCCTTTCTGTTTTTAATGACCCTAGATGGCTTCTCTAGGACCTTGGCTTTTTCTTCCTGAAAAGTAGTTTACAGAATTACATCAAGTCCATCAATGAAATCCTTAGTTTGAACACTAGAGGGCAGTCACTGCTTTATTCATAGATTTGTAGTTTCATTATCAGGTTAATTCTTGAGGTGATTATTTATGAAGAATTTGGTAGATTAAGGTTATTTTAGTAGTCTGGTGACTAGTCCTAAAGAACATGCATATATAACAAATTAGAATAAAGTGTGACAATTGCAAAGATTTTTGCTGGAAACTTATTTTTTTCTCCCTTACCTCCTTACCTCACCCAACTTATGTAAAATTAAATTTATATTAAATTAATTGATTAATTAAATTTGTTATTAAATTAAATTTAACTTAGATTTAAATGTAACTTAAATTTACTAGCGAACACCAAAGGGAGAGTTTGCTATGGAAGTTATATTTGGCCAGTACACAGTTGAAATGTAAATTGAAATGTGCTTTTTGATTGTTAACTGGGATAGGCAAAAGTTTATGTTTTCCATCAGTTAGAAGGTTTTTGCACTTTCACTTTAAATCTTTTAATTAGTAAATTATTTAACATGTACCTTCCTAATGTGGATTTTAGAGAAAAAATGGAAATGATACTTGGTCATATGTTTAATAACAAGCCTCTTTCTCTATCTCCATTCTTCCTTCTATATACTCTTTACTATTTTTTTCTTAGTTGCTGACAAACCATACATGTAATAAGAATTTAGTTTACTTGGTTCTGGTTATTCAGTGCCATTTGACAAAGAAAAGAATTCTGAATGTAAAATGAGTTAAAAGTAAGTGAGGGATTTTTACTCATCATATTCCAGTGGGAGAAACTGAAATTCTCTTGGACCTTTTTGCCACAAGAACAGTTTGAGGTGGGGGTAAGAAAACCAAAACCTAGCAAAGAGGATTGAGGAGGAGTTCTGGGGAAACAGACTTAGGTGTGAGACTGGCCCATTTGAGAGAAACCAAGTAGTTCAGGACCTAGAGAATGATGAACTGGGAGCTTAGTATGGGAAGAATTCTTTTTGTAAGGAGGTCTGACCAAGCTAGAAGAATGTGACAGTTCTTTAAAAAATTGTTTTGTTATTTAGTAAAATACACATAGAAAAGTATGTATAATACATGTATGTACAGTTTAAAGATTAAGAAGAAAAAGGCCACTCATTGAACAAATGACCAGATTAATGAACCATAGTACAAATCTCCTGTCTTACCTCACCTGTCACATCATCCTCTCTTTTGCCCCTTCCCCTCTTAATTTTTGTATTAATCATTCCCTTCCCTTTTATAGTTGCTATTTATATATATATATCAGGATAGGTAGGTAGGTAGGTAGGTAGATAGATAGATAGATGTAGTTATAAAATAGAGTTCTGACTTCTAGTGATGGTGGGGTAGCATAACTTACCCATAGATAATAGTCATAAAATCTGGACAAAATAGTTTTTAGAAAGAAAAAGAAAAACTATTTGAAAGCATTGAGTGGAAAGTAACAAAAAGTAGGCAAAACTGAAGTGAAAATAGGCTTTGAAAGAAGGCAAGTGAGATTTGTGAGTTTAAGGCTTTTTGTGTGAAGGAATTCCCAGTCCACATTTGTGTGGCACCAGAAAGCCACAGCCTTATTAGCTTGAGGTACCAGAGGACAGTGTTTGGTGTGGCAGAGTGTCTGGAAAGTTAGATGGGAAATCCTGGAAGAGAGAGAGTCACAGAGGATGTTGTGGTGCCCTAAAATCTGCATATAAACTCCTCCCAACACCTTGGTTGACCATTGATCTATACGTGCATGGGAAGAGTGCAGTGGGCCCTAGAAAAAGCATAAGCATGACACTGAAAGAATTGAGTGACAATTTCAGCTGCTGTTCACCCCCAAGGAGGCAAAGTTTCAGTTTCAGTCCAGCCAGTTTAGCTACCTGCTAGAATAGAAAGTGACACACTTTCAAGGAATATAACATAATCCACAGTCTTTACAACATATCATTTGTAATGCCAATATGCAATTTAAAAATCACTAAACATATGAAAAAATAGGATTTGTGACCTATACTCAGGAAAAAGCAGTCAATAGAAACTGACCCAGAGCTAATCTAGATATTACAATTAGCAGAGAAGAATTTTAAAACAGTTGTTTTAAATATGTTAAAGGTCTTAAGAAAACTTACTGTCAGTGAATGAAGATGGAACTAACAGCTGAGAAAGAGTAATAAAAAGGAACCAAATGAAAATGGTAAAGCTGAAAAGTGCAAACATTCAAGATAATTGAAACAATAACTGACAGAATTAAAGGGATAAATAAGCATATTTACAATTATTAGAGATTTTAATACCCTTGTCTCTGTTACTGATATACTGAAGTACATACAAGATAAAGGATCAATAAGAGTATAAAGGTCTGAGCAGCACCAACAACCACCTTAACATTCTTATAATCCAACAACTGCAGTATTCATATTGTTTTCAAAGTGCACAAACCGTGTTCATGAAGCTAGATCATATGCTGGGCCATTAAAAAATCATAATACATTTCAAAAGATTAAAATCTTTATGAGTATTTTATCTGACTAAATGGTATTAAATTAGAAATCATTATCAATGAGGTTTCTAGAAAGGCCCTAAATAACTGTAAATTAAACAACATGCTTCTGAGTAACCCATGAGTCAAAGGAGAAATAACAAAGGAGAAATTAAAAAATATTTTACCTGAATGATAATGAAAACACAGTGTGACAAAATTTATAGGATTCAACTAAAGCATCACTTAGGGGAAAGTTCATCGCTTTAAATACTTCTGTAAGAAAGGAAGAAAGTCAATGATTTAAAATTTCCACTCTAAGAAGCTAGAGAAAACAGGAGCAACTTAAACCAAAAATAACTAGAAGTAAATAAATTATAAAGAAAAAGCAAGACGTCGATGCATAGTATAGTATAGTATATAGTATATAGTCAAACAGTATAGTAAAGTAATGAAGCCAAGAGTTGTTTCTTTGAAAAGATTAATAAATTGGGGTGAAGAGAGGGGGAAATCCTAGACAATCAAGAAATAAAAGAGATTAAACATAAATTACCCGTGATAGAAATAAAAAAGAAGGGATATCACTGCAGATCCTATAGACATCAAAAGGATAATAAGGAAACATCATGAACAACTTTATTCCAATAAATTCGACAGCCTAGATGAAATGGACATATTCCTTGCAAAACACAGTTTACCAAAACTGACATAAAAGATGAAATTAAAAATCTGAATAGCCCTGTAGCTATCAAACTAAAATTTTTACCAGAAATTTCCCCCAAATAAAACACTGTATCTTAATGGTTTTAGAGGTGAAGTCTATTGAATATTTAAAGGAAAAACCATACCAGTCTTGACAAACTCTTTCATAAAATAGCAGGTAAAATATTTACCAATTTGTTCTATTAAACCAATATACCATGATACCAAAACCTACAAAGATAAGTACAAGACAAAACTATAGATCAGTATCCCTCATGATCATAGAAGCGAAAATCCTTTAGAATATTGAAACCAGCAATATATAAAGAGGATACTACATCATGACCAAGTGGAGTTTATCCCAGAAATGTAAGGTTGTTTTAGCATTCAAAAATTAGTCATTGTTCAAAGATTAATTTTGTCGATGGACGCACAACTATATGGTGGTACTGTGAACAATTGACTGTATGCTTTGTATGACTGCATGGCATGTGACTATATCTCAATAAAATTGAATTATTAAAAAAATTAGTCATTGTGTTCAGTATCATTCATCATCAAAGCTATGTAAATTATAATCACAGTGAAATACCACTATACCCACTCTCATCCCATATTGCTGGTAGGAGGGTAAAATGGTACAACCATAGTGAGTAGGCTCTAAGAAGTCCCCCCAGTTATCTCTACTTCTTGGTGGTCATGCTTTTGTGTAATCCCTTCCCCTTGAGTGTGGATGAGATCCATTACTCTCTTCAAACCAATAAAAAATGGCAAAGTTGATGGGATGACACATACATGATTGTTACAGGTGATTGTAACTTCCATCTTGTCAGCAGACTCCCTTGTTGGCTGTGATGAAGCAAGCTGCTGTGTTGTATGTTGCCTTGCAGAAAGGCTTATGTAGCAAAGAACTGAGGGCATCCGCCATCTGACAGCCAGCAAGAAACTGAGGCTTTCAGTCCTATAGCCACCAAGGAACTGAATTCTGCCAACAACCATAGAGCTTAGAAGTGGGTCCTTCCCCAGTTAAGGCCTGAGATGAGACCACAGCCTCAGACAGCATCTTGAATGCAGTCTTGTGAGAGATTCTGAATCAGATGACCCATTTAAACTGCTTCGATTCTAGACCTACGTTAATAAATGTCCAAAGTAATAAATGTCTGTTGGTTTAAGGCTCTAAGCAGGTTATGCAGCAAAATAGGTAAATAATCCAATCATTCTGGAAAACCAGTTTGGTAGTTTCTTAAAATGTTAAATAAAACCTACCATACAACCCTACCATTCCTAAGTATGTACCCAAGAAAAACAAAGCTGTAGGTAGACGCAAAGACTTTGTACATCAATGCTCAAAGCAGTCTTATTTATAATAGCCCTAAACTGGAAACAACCTAAATGTTCATCAGTAGATAAATTTTTAAATCTGGTAAATCTAGGGGAAGAAAAAATCAATCAATGTAATCCATCAGATTAACATAATGATGAAGAAAAAGGATATGATCATCTCAATAGATAGAAAAATCACCTATTTGAATTTGACAAAATTCAGCATTCATCCATGGTTAACACTCAGAAAATTGTGAATAGAAGGAAACTTCCTCAATGTGGTAAAAGAAAAAAAAAAAAAAAACCTGTAAAGAAACTAAAGCTATCATCACATATAATAGTACAACCCTGAACTCTTTCCTCCTGAAATCGGAAACAAGACAAAAATGTCTGCTCTCACCACTCTTTTTCAACACTATTGGAGATCTTCACCAGTACTGTAAAGTGAGAAAGAATAGAAAGGAATCCAGACTGGAAAGAAAGAAGTAAAACTGTCCCTATTCATAGATGATGTGATTGTGGAAAGCTTAAGGAATCAATAACCACACACACACACACACACACACACACACACACACAAAATACTGAAAAAAATAAGTTTAGCACAGTCTCAGGCTGTAAAATCAAGATATAGAAGTCGATTGCATTTCTGTGTACCAAGAGCAACCAATTGGAATATGATGTTAAAAAAGCAGTTCTATTTGTAATATGTCAATACTATAATATAGCAATAAATTTAACAAAAATATGTTTAACTTCTTCATTGTAATGTATAAACATCTCTGAAGAAGACCTAAATGAATGGAAAATTTCAATATTAAGATATCAATTCTCCTCAAATTGATTTATAGATCGAACACAGTTCCAATCATAATGACACAAGGTTTTTTCTAGAAATTGACAAGCTGATTCTAAAATTTATTTGGAAATGTAAAGGAGCTGCATAGCCAAACAATCTTGAAAAAGAAGAACAAAGCTGGAGGATTTATATTACCTACTTCAAGACTTGCTATAAAGTATAAATGTACAGTATCATAGTGATGTAAGGATAAATACATCAATGGAACAGCATACAGTATTCAAATTTAGACCACACCTTTGTATACAGTCAATTGATTTTCAACAAACGCACCAAAACAATTTATCAGAGAAAGGAAAGTCATTTTTTAAAAATGCTGCTTATGTTATTGTGAGAATAATTAACAATGCTGAATGGTGTGTGAATGTGATGGAAAGGGGAAATTTAGGGTCATATATGTCACCAGAACGAAAGTTGGAGCTTAAAACATGGGAATGTGTAACACAGTGAATCTTACGGTGGACAATGACTGTGATTAACTGTACAAATATAAAAAAAGTTCTTTCATAAACTATAACAAATGTATGACACTATTGCAAGCAGTTAATAATAGAGGGGTATATGGGAAAATGTACCTATTGCAAACTATGGACTATAGTTAACAGTCATCTTTTAATATTCTCTCAGCAACAGTAACAAATGTACCACACCAATACTATAGGTCAATAATAGGGGGTATTAGGGGCATGGGAAGATTTGGTTCCCTTTTTAATTTTTATTTCTTTTCTGAAGTAATGAAAATGTTCTAAAATTGATCATGGGGGTGTATGCACCACTATGTGATGATACTGTGAGCCAGTGATTATACTATGGGTGGGTTGTATACTGTGTGAATATATATCAATAAAATTGCATTTTTAAAAAGTGGTGCTTAAACAACCGGATGTCCATTTGGGACAAAAATGAACCTTAATTCCTACATGACACCATACACAAAAATTCATTCAAGATGACCACAGAATTAAATATAAAAGCTAAAACTGGAAAACTTTAAATAGAGTATCTTCATAACCTGGACTAGGAACAGATTTCTTAGATAGGATGCTCTTTGCAATAATCCTAAAATAAAAAAAGTGATTAGACTTGATCAAAATTAAAAATTTATGTTCACCAAAAGATACCATGTAGAATCAGTAAACCACAAACTTGGAGAAATATTTACAAAGTGGTGTGTGTGTGTGTGTGTGTGTGTGTAGACAAAGGACTTATATCCAAAGTATTAAAGAACCTCTTCAACCCAAGAATAAAAAGACAAACAACCCAATAAAAATATGAGCAAATGTCTTGAACAGACACTTCACAAGGGAAGCTATATGGGTCATTAGGGAAATGCAAATTAAAATCAAAGTGAGATGCCACTTATCCACTCACAGGAATAGTTAAATTTTTAAAAGACTAATAACAGCAATTATTGGCAAGAATGTAGAGTAACCAAAGCTCTCCTACATTGCTGGGGGGAATGTGAAATGATTCAACCACTCTGGGAAAAAAATGGCAGTTTCTTATAAATTTTAAATTTTAAACATAGGTCTACTCTCTGACCCATGAAAGATATTTAACCCAAGTGAGATAAAAACATATCCACAAAAAGACTTGTACACAAATGTTGATATAGCTTTTTTCATAATAGCTGTAAACTGTAACCCAAGTGTCCATCAGCAGGAGTGTAGATAAACAAATTGTGGTATTCATACAATGGAGTACTACTCAGAAATAAAGAGGAACAGATACTGTTATATTGCAACAGAATTGAAATGTATTAAAATTGAAATGTTTTACTGCTTCCTCAAGTACATTCTTTTTTTTTTTTTGATGATCTTAATAATTGTTTTATTATGTCAGATAATAGCAGCATCTTAACTCTATTATGCAGTTTTGCACTCAATAGAAATTGAAACCTGTGTATTTGCCATTTACCTAAATGCCAATTGGGATGTGAAATGACAAGTTCTCCTCAAGTACATTCTTAAATAAAACTTTGTTTCTCTTTAATTGCAATTGTGCCTTGGTGAAGAACACAAGGACTCCTAACAGTTCGTTGCAACTGCCTTGACTGGTGTTAAGGTTCTGGCAGTTTTGGTCACCATTGCTTTTCCACCATCAGTGCAAGTGTCAACACAGTGAAAAAAGGCAAATGATTTTTAAGGCATTATTATGTATGTAGTTTTGCCTCTTGGACTCCTGAAAGGTTCTCAGGGACCCCCAGGGATTGATTCTGTGGACCACATTGACTTCAGTTTCCTGAGTTTCACAGAGCTCCTTCTACAGAAGTCATGGGCGAAGTCAAGATTTAGTCCTGGAAATTGTTTTGGGCAGGGCTCTGGTATGGACCAAGTCTTTGACATTTGGCAGAAATATGGTCAGAGGAAGTGAGCAGCTCTGGGTTTTTTCCAAAATTGACCATGACTTAACTACAGCTTTCAGGAATAAGCTAAAGCACATTTCTGTGGGGTGAAATGGAGATCCTGCGCTCATTAAGCACTGAGTATGAGTAAGAAATGCATCAGCATTTGACCAAGACAAACTGAGGGCCAGGCTCACCTGGGTACTCTGTTTGGCCTTAAAAAAAGAGGATAAATGGCAGAAGAAATATTGGCAATAACAGCCTTCAGTATGTCTCTTGAGACACTGCTCTAATCTGGACAAGTGAACCTCTATGTGTGGCCTATGTCTGGGATGTTCCTTCTCCAGTCTCCTAAAGACTCTCCTCTCCTATGTTGGCTCTTTTGTTTCCTAAATCTCATGTCTTTCCCTTTCTTGATTGCCAATAGCTTCTTGATATTGGGCATTGTGATGGTTGGGTTCATGTGTCAACTTGGCTAGGTGGCCTAGCTGTCTGGTCAAGCGGGCACTGGGCCTGACGATTCCTGTGAGGCTATTTGAGGCTGGTTGGTTTGTCGGATCATCAGTCAATTGACTGCAGCTGACTGATGACTCATCAAGGGGCGTGCTTCCACAGTGAGAGAATGCAATTGGCTGGATTTGGTCCGGGTGATCAGTTGGAGGCTTATAAGCCGGATGGTTAGAGAACCTTCACTTCTTCTTCAGCTGCTCATGAAGCTTTTCCTGGGGAGCTCGTCGAAGTTGCCAATTCGTTTCCTGAGGAGTTCGTCAAAGTTGTCGGTTCGTTTCCCGAGGAGTTCGTCGGACGTCTTCCTTGGAGTTGACAGCTTGTTGACGGCTCTGCAGAATTTGGACTCGTGCGCTCCCGCAGTTGCGTGAGTCACTTTTACAATTTGATAATAAGAGACATCTCTCATTGATTCTGTTTCCAAGGAGAACCCTAACTAATACAACTTGGTACCAAGAGTGGTTCTTCAGAAACGGAATCTTAAAATGGGCTTTTACAACTTGTTTTCTACTCTGATTAGATTCAGAGGCACTAATGACTCTATTTCCAATAATCAAGAGGGTACTAAGAGTCCATGGCAGGAGTTCGCAAAGGAAATACGCAAAATAGCACCATTTGATTCTCCTAATTGTGCTCTAGTACGAAGCGAGGCTCTGGGTGACAGCGTTTTCGACACTTTCACGGAGTTTTGCAGTATTAAGAAGTATAATGATGTTGGCTGGCTGCTCTTAGATACTTTGGATACAGTTGTAAGAGAAAGGGATGAGCTAAAGGCTTCAAATTCAAAACTTGAATGCCGTATGACAGATGTAAAGGGTTCCATCTGTGCCCTGAAAGAAAATCTTATTTCCTGTGCCCGCAGACTGGAGGTTTCTGAAAATCAGACGCAGTCTCTTATTGTGCGAGTAGCACATTTACAGCGTAAACTAAAATCTCAACCTCTCAGGGTGTCTGCTGTTAAAGTAAAGGCATTGATTGGAAAAGAATGGGACCCAGAAACTTGGGATGGAGACATATGGATTGATAATAATGACAGTGAGGACATTGGAACCCTGGATTCTGCTGGGTCATTGTTAGATTTACCTGTAGAGGGCTGTCCTGGGGAAACAGCTTCTCTGCCTCCAGTCTGCCCTAAGGAGCCTGCCACACAACTCTCACCTAAGGAGATTGACCCTTCAATGCCTGCTAATCTTGTAATCACCTCCCCTGAGGAAGCAGACCTCACTCTTTTGTCTGGAGAGACTAATCCTGTTTTAAGAGATGAAAATGCAACAGAGTGCCCTGAGGTGAATGGCTTGAGAGATAATTCTTACTCTTTTCATGACCCACCCCCACCACCAGTTTTTGCTTCAAGACCTATAACTAGGCTCAAGTCCCAACAAGCCCCAAAGGGTGAGGTACAAAGTGTGACCCATGAGGAAGTACACTATACTCCAAAAGAACTGTATGAGTTTTCCAACTTATACAGACAGAAACCAGGGGAATATGTGTGGGAATGGATATTGAGAGTGTGGGATAATGGTGGAAGGAATATAAGGTTGGATCAGGCTGAATTTACTGATATGGGCCCACTAAGCAGAGATTCTGCATTCAGTGTTGTAGCTCGAGGGGTTAGAAAGGGTGTTAACAGTTTGTTTGGGTGGCTGGCTGAAACATGGATCAAAAGGTGGCCGGCATTACCAGAAGTTGAAATGCCAGAACTGCCCTGGTATAATGTGGAGGAGGGGATTCAAAGGCTTAGAGAGATTGGAATGTTAGAGTGGATTTATCATGGAAAACCTGCTCACACAGCCCTGGAATGTCCAGAGGACATACCTTTTACCAGGACTGTAAGGAATAAATTTGTGAGACTAGCTCCATCATCCCTGAAGAGCTCTGTAGTCGCCCTTCTCTGTAGGTCAGATATTACTGTAGGAACTGCTGTCACTGAACTGGAATCCTTAAACACAATGGGAATAATCGGGTCCCGAGTCAGCAGAAGCCAAGTGGCTGCAGTTAATCGCCACAGACAAGGTGGACAGGGCTACCATAATGGAAAACAGGCTCAAAGCAGCAATCAAAATAATATGACTCGCAGAGACTTATGGTGTTGGCTAGTGGATCATGGAGTACCAAGTAGTAAAATAGATGGGCAATCGACTAAATTCTTGTTTGAACTATATAAGCAGAAAAATTCTAGGCCACGTGAACAAAAATCTCCCTTGAATTACAAAAACAGAGAGTCACGGCCCCTTAATCAATTCCCAGACTTGAGACAGTTTACAGATCCAGAGCCTCTTGAATAAAGGGAAGGCCGGGTACCCTTGGAGAAGGACCCTGTCACACTGCCAAAAATTTACACTGTTAATCTTCCTCCCAGCCTTCCCCAGGGGGACCTACGGCCTTTTACCAGGGTGACTGTGCATTGGGGAAAAGGAAATGATCAGATATTTCGTGGATTATTAGACACTGGGTCAGAAGTGACATTAATTCCCGGAGACCCAAAACGTCACTCTGGTCCACCAGTCAGAGTTGGGGCTTGTGGAGGTCAGATGATTGATGGAGTTTTAGCCCAGGTCCGTCTCACAGTGGGTCCAGTGGGTCCCCGGACCCATTCTGTGGTTATTTCCCCAGTGCCGGAATGCATAATTGGAATAGACATACTCAGCAACTGGCAGAATCCTCACATTGGTTCCCTGACTCCTGGAGTGAGGGCTATTATGGTGGGAAAGGCCAAGTGGAAGCCACTAGAGCTGCCTCTGCCTAGCAAAGTAGTGAACCAGAAGCAATACTGGATTCCTGGAGGGATTGCAGAGATTAATGCCACTCTTAAGGACTTGAAGGATGCAGGGGTGGTGATTCCCACCACATCCCCATTCAACTCTCCTATTTGGCCTGTGCAGAAAACAGATGGGTCTTGGAGGATGACTGTGGATTATCGTAAGCTTAACCAGGTGGTGACTCCAATTGCAGCTGCTGTCCCAGATGTGGTATCATTGCTTGAGCAAATCAACACATCCCCTGGTACCTGGTATGCAGCTATTGATCTGGCAAATGCTTTTTTTCTCAATTGCTGTCAGCAAGGACCACCAGAAACAGTTTGCATTTAGCTGGCAAGGCCAGAAGTTTACATTCACCGTGCTACCTCAGGGTTATTTCAACTCTCCAGCCCTATGTCATAATATTGTCCGCAGGGATCTTGATCATTTCTCCCTCCCACAAGACATTACACTGGTCCATTATATTGATGATATCATGTTGATTGGACCTAGTGAGCAAGAAGTAGCAACTACTCTAGATTTGTTGGTAAGGTATTTGCGTGGCAGAGGATGGGAGATAAATCCAACAAAAATACAAGGCCCTTCCACCTCAGTAAAATTTCTAGGTGTTCAGTGGTGTGGGGACTGTCGAGATGTTCCTTCTAAGGTGAAGGATAAGCTGCTGCATCTGGCCCCTCCTACAACCAAAAAAGAGGCACAACATTTAGTTGGCCTCTTTGGGTTTTGGAGACAACATATTCCTCATTTAGGTGTGCTACTCCGGCCCATTTACCGAGTGACTAGAAAAGCTTCTAGTTTTGAGTGGGGACCAGAGCAAGATGAGGCTCTGCAACAGGTCCAGGCTGCTGTGCAAGCTGCTCTGCCGCTTGGACCATATGATCCAGCTGATCCAATGGTGCTGGAAGTGTCAGTGGCAAATAGAGATGCTGTTTGGAGCCTTTGGCAGGCTCCTATAGGAGAATCACAACGCAGGCCCTTAGGATTTTGGAGTAAAGCTTTACCATCTTCTGCAGATAACTACTCTCCATTTGAGAAACAACTGTTGGCCTGCTACTGGGCCTTAGTAGAGACAGAACGCTTAACCATGGGCCACCAAGTTACCATGAGACCTGAGTTACCTATCATGAGCTGGGTGTTATCTGACCCACCAAGCCATAAAGTTGGGCGTGCACAGCAGCACTCCATCATAAAATGGAAATGGTATATACGAGATAGAGCTCGAGCAGGTCCTGAAGGTACAAGTAAGTTACATGAGGAAGTGGCCCAAATGCCCATGGCCCCCAGTCCTTCCACCTTACCTTCTCTTGCCCAGCCCACAGCTATGGCATCTTGGGGAGTTCCTTACAGTCAGTTGACTGAGGAAGAGAAGACTCGGGCCTGGTTTACAGATGGTTCTGCACGATATGCAGGTACCACCCGAAAGTGGACAGCTGCAGCACTGCAGCCCCTTTCTGGGATATCCCTGAAGGACAGTGGTGAGGGGAAATCCTCCCAGTGGGCAGAACTTCGAGCAGTGCACCTGGTTGTTCACTTTGCTTGGAAGGAGAACTGGCCAGAGGTGCGTCTGTATACTGATTCCTGGGCTGTTGCTAATGGTTTGGCTGGATGGTCAGGGACTTGAAAGGAACATGATTGGAAGATTGGTGACAAAGAAGTCTGGGGAAGGGGTATGTGGATAGACCTTTCTGAGTGGGCAAACAACATGAAGATATTTGTGTCCCATGTGAATGCTCACCAGAGGGTGACTTCAGCAGAAGAAGGTTTTAATAACCAAGTGGATAAAATGACCCGTTTGGTGGATACCAGTCAGCCTCTTTCCCCAGCAACTCCTGTCATTGCCCAATGGGCTCATGAACAAAGTGGTCATGGTGGTAGGGATGGAGGTTATGCATGGGCTCAGCAACATGGACTTCCACTCACCAAGGCTGACCTGGCCACAGCCACTGCTGAGTGTTCAATTTGCCAGCAGCAGAGACCCACACTCAGTCCCCGATATGGCACCATTCCTCGGGGTGATCAGCCTGCTACCTGGTGGCAGGTTGATTACATCGGACCACTTCCATCATGGAAAGGGCAGCGATTTGTTCTTACTGGAATAGACACATACTCCGGATATGGGTTTGCCTTCCCTGCACGACATGCTTCTGCCAAAACTACAATACGTGGACTTACAGAATGCCTCATCCACCGTCATGGTATTCCACACAGCATTGCTTCAGACCAAGGAACCCACTTCACAGCAAATGAAGTGAGGGGATGGGCACATGCTCATGGAATTCTGTGGTCTTACCATGTTCCCCATCATCCAGAAGCAGCTGGGTTGATAGAACGGTGGAATGGCCTATTGAAGACTCAATTACGGCGCCAACTAGGTGGCAATACCTTGCAGGGCTGGGGCAGTGTTCTCCAGGAGGCTGTGTATGCTCTGAATCAGCGTCCACTCTATGGTGCTGTTTCTCCCATAGCCAGGATTCATGGGTCCAGGAATCAAGGGGTGGAAACAGGAGTAGCACCACTCACTATCACTCCTAGTGATCCACTAGGGAAATTTTTGCTTCCTGTCCCTGCAAGTTTAAGCTCTGCTGGTCTACAAGTCTTGGTTCCAAAAGGAGGAGTGCTTCCACCAGGAAACACAACAATAATCCCATTGAACTGGAAGTTAAGGCTGCCACCTGGCCACTTTGGGCTTCTTATGCTTCTGAATCAACAGGCAAGTAAGGGGATTACTGTACTGGCTGGGGTGATTGATCCTGACTATCAAGGGGAAATAGCACTGCAACTACACAATGGAAGTAAAGAAGAGTTTTCCTGGCATACAGGAGATCCCCTGGGGCATCTCTTAGTACTACCATGCCCCGTGATTCAAGTCAATGGAAAACTGCAACAACCCAATCCAGGCAGGACTACCAATGGCCAAGAAACTTCAGGAATGAAGGTTTGGGTCACCCCACCAGGCAAAGAACCACGGCCAGCTGAAGTGCTTGCTGAGGGTAAAGGGAACATGGAATGGGTAGTGGAAGAAGGTCGTGATAAATATGAACTACGGCCACGTGACCAGTTACAGAAACGAGGACTATGATGATATGAATATTTCCTCCTCGTTTTGTGATGATTATGTTTGTATTTGTCTGTGAAGAAAATATTTTTGCTTTCTTCTCTGTCTTGTCCCCTTATCATATGGCATAAGCTGTAACGTTCATTTTGAAGATATGGTTTTAGGTGATGTGTACGACTGCCAAGTTGACAAGGGGTGGACTGTGATGGTTGGGTTCATGTGTCAACTTGGCTAGGTGGCCTAGCTGTCTGGTCAAGCGGGCACTGGCCTGATGATTCCTGTGAGGCTATTTGAGGCTGGTTGGTTTGTCGGATCATCAGTCAATTGACTGCAGCTGACTGATGACTCATCAAGGGGCATGCTTCCACAGTGAGAGAATGCAATTGGCTGGATTTGGTCCGGGTGATCAGTTGGAGGCTTACAAGCCGGACGGTTAGAGAACCTTCACTTCTTCTTCAGCTGCTCAGTGAAGCTTTTCCTGGGGAGCTCGTCGAAGTTGCCAGTTCGTTTCCTGAGGAGTTCGTCAAAGTTGTCGGTTCATTTCCTGAGGAGTTCTTCAAAGTTGCCGGTTCGTTTCCTGAGGAGTTCGTCAAAGTTGTCGGTTCGTTTCCCGAGGAGTTCGTCGGACGTCTTCCTTGGAGTTGACAGCTTGTTGACGGCTCTGCAGAATTTGGACTCGTGCGCTCCCGCAGTTGTGTGAGTCACTTTTACAATTTGATAATAAGAGACATCTCTCATTGATTCTGTTTCCAAGGAGAACCCTAACTAATACAGGCATCCTGTAATAGTTCTCTAATTTTCTTGACTTCTTATTTTCTCTTTTTTTCCTTTAGCTCTACCTCCTGGAAGATTTCTTCAGCTTTATTAAATTTTTCTTTTCTGCTATGATGTTTTAAATTTCTAGAAGGTCTTCTCTATTCTCTGAATGTTTCTTTTCATAATGTCTTTTTATTGGTTTAACAAATTTTCTTTGTCCTGCATAGTCTCTGTTTCCTTAAAGTTACTTTTCTCTGTTTTGGTCTCAGTCCTTTATGTCAGGCTTTCCGCTGAAGTCTAGTAATAATTAGTTGTCTGCTTAAGATTAAGAGTGAGGAATAAATAGCCAATTAAAAGCTTTGAATGTGTGGGTATGGCTGGTCACTTTTGGGCTTCAGTGTCCAGTGAGTTTCTTGGCCCTATTTTTTTTTGTTTGTTTGTTTTTGTTGTTGTTGTTGTTGTTGATTCATTTTATTGAGATATATTCACATACCACGCAGTCGTACAAAACAAATCGTACATTTGATTGTTCACAGTACCATTACATGGTTGTACATTCATTACCAAAATCAATCCCCGACACCCTCATTACCACACACACAAAAATAACCAGAATAATAATTAAAGTAAAAAAGAACACTGGGCGCCCTTGTCTGTTTGTTTGTTTGTTTGTTTCCTTCCCCCACCTTTCCACTCATCCATCCACAAACTAGACAAACGGGAGTGTGATCCCTATGGCCCCCCGAATCCCACTGTCCCCCCTCATAAGCCACATTTTTATACAATTGTCTTCAAGATTCATGAGTTCTGGGTTGTAGTTTGATAGTTTCAGGTATCCACCGCCAGCTACCCCAATTCATTAGAACCTAAAAAGGGTCGTCTATATTGTGCATAAGAGTGCCCACCAGAGTGACCTCTCGGCTCCTTCTGGAATCTCTCTGCCACTGAAGCTTATTTCATTTCCTTTCACATCCCCCTTTTGGTCAAGAAGATGTTATCCGTCCCACGATGCCGGGTCTACATTCCTCCCCAGGAGTCATATTCCACGTTGTCTTGGCCCTATTTTTGAGGAGTATATCCCTATATCAGTATCAGGATCCTAGGAGCAGAGTCTTCCAATCTCTGCCTGGTAAGAATTGAAGAGGACTGGGGGTCGCTGCATCCAGCATTAGTTATGCATATGTTCACTTAATTCCTCCCAGTTTTTAGTTCTGTATCCCCACCATCAGTTGTCTTTTGTGTCCCCAGTGCAGAGACCCTTGTTATACCCCTCCCAGAAAACAGACCTCCAGAATTCTTCAAGGTCATGGAGTGGGGAAGGTGATAGAGAAATCAAACAACTTTTACCCTGGTCCTCCTTTTTTGAATCCCCTCCTTTTCACCCAGTTTCATATGTACTGGATAAAATACAATGAAGGTATTAACTGTTACTTATATTGGTATATGTTACCAGATTAAAAAAAAAAAAAAAAAAAAAAAAAAGCAGTGGCTACACTGTACTTAAGTACTAGGGGAAGAAGGGGTCCGGAGTATTATGCTGTGGTGAGTCACACCTCACTGCTTTTAAGAATGGCTAATACCTGCTTCTACTTGCTTCTTTCCTCTCTTCTCAATTGCTCGTGAGTTAACAGCTAGTTTCCCCACAGTGTGCTAGAGTAAAGATGACTGAAATCCTGGCAGTATCATTTGTTAAAAGGTGCTGAATTATGACTTACTTTTTAAAGGTTTTGGAGGTGAAGGAGGATCTGAATACTAACTGCCTTCCCAAAATGTTTTAAATCTTCTGTTTCATTAGATTTCTATATACCCTCCTTTCTACAGAAGTTGACACACTTTAACAAAAAAATATTTTTGGTGTGTATTTGATAAAATAATTATTTAATGAGATGTAGATTATAAGTGTGACTCCTGAATTTAACATTAGTTGCAAAGTCTTTATGTATGTTGTATTCTGAGAACAGATTAACAAGGTAAAATCTCCTTTAGATTAAAATTTGTATCATGAAGAAAATTAAGAGCAGTTTGTTAAGGTAGAAAACAGAAGGTATATACTAAACAAGCAAAATCAATAATTTTCTTTCTTCCTACTTTGTATTGGAATTCATAAATCATTATTATTTTGTAAAGGGGTTTTATTTTCTGGCTGTTCAAGGACATTTGTTAAGGAGCCATGCTCAAGGCTAATGCACTTTATTTCAGAGTTCATGGAGGAAAAAACTGCAACATTATCATGTTGTTATCACTTGGAGCTCAAAATGTGTGAACAACACAGTCCTTCAGTCCTTCCCTCCGTCCTCTTTAAGAAAGAAGGATAAAATATGAACTTAATTAGTTTTGAGATCCTTAGGGTGTGGGAGATAAATTCCTCTGGAATTAAATTTTTTCCTGTGATTTCTTAGTAGAGATTTAATATAGCTTTATTATAAATATACATTAAATATCCTTCATAAATCTTAAGGGAAATAGAGTACCCAGAACACCAATTTCTAAGAACTTGAAGAACACAGATGGCTCATAATTCTTTAAAAGAAAAAGTTGAGCTATAGTAGTAGTAGTAATGCAAATCTGTCAGAATGATGCTGAGATTCTGGGCTATCTCCCATATACTCCTACCATTTTTCATCATTCCTGACCACCACTTACTCCCTGGAAAATAATAGCAACCATGATAGGTTGATTCAATGTTTAGACTGATTTCCATCTGAAATTATTTCTGCATCAAGATGTATGGACACTGCCTAGGCATGATTATAAAACTTAAAATTAAAAGGGAGGAATAGGAGAGATAATGGATTTCACTTATCATTTGTTTAATCTTCTGTATGATTTGCATTTCCTAACTTTGCACATGTATTACTTTTATTTTCAGTATTGTAAACAGATTTTATCTGGGTTTTAGAATTAAGGGTTCTTTTTTTTTTTCTTATTTGTACTTCTCAGTGTAAAAAGTAAAATATATAAAGCTAATTTTTAAAGGATGTAGAAGAGGATAAATTCTAACACATTTGACTTGTTTCTCATTCATTCATTTCTTCAATAAACACTGAGCAAAATCAGCAGAGGAGCCTATTGTAACAGTTAAACCCTCAGGCTCTGGAGTGAGAATGCCACTTCTTGGCTGTGTTCTTTTGGGCAAGATAGTTAATCTTTGATCTTCAGTTTGTCTGTAAAATGGGGATATGAAAATTGAGTATCTCAGAAGATTGCTCTATGAATTAAATGTGTTAATGCTTGTAATTTGCTTAGCATGCTATCAAGCACATAGTAAATATTTAATAGCTATAATATCCTAGGCACTAAGGGTATAAAATGAATTTGACATGATCCCTGCTTTTGTGGAGCTTTCCTTCTGGGCTAATGAGTTACAAGGTGGTGCTTCCTAGGATTCCTTTTATTGGGGGGGGGGGTGTTTTATTGAGATATAATTTATATATATATATATATATATATAGTAAAATTTACCCTTTTTAGTTAATACAGTTATGATTTTTTAGACACATATAAGGTCATGTAACCACCACCAGGATTAAGATATAGACTATTTCCATCACCCCAAAAAGTTCTCTTCTTTCCTTTTATAATTAATTTTCTCCCTCCACCTCATCCTTGGCAACCACTTATCTGGGTTCTGTCCCTATAGTTTTGCCTTTTATGGAATATTATATTAATGGGTGGAATTGTACAGTATGTACAGTGTTAGAAAAGTGAGGGTTTTTTCCACTAAAAATAATCCTGTTGAGATTTTTCCACATTGTTATATGTGTCAGTAGTTCATTCCTTTTTATTAATGAGTAGAATTCTGTTGTATGGATATAGCAGTTTATCCTTTCATCAGACAGTAGACATTGGGCTGTTTCTACTTTTTTACGTTATCAATAAAGCTGCTCCAAACATTTATATATTAATCTTTATGTAGACATCTGTTTTCTCTTAGGTAAATATCTAGTAATGGGATTGCTTGACTACATGATAAGTTTATGTTTAACTTAATAAGAAACTGGCAAACTATTTTTAAAAGTGGCTGAACCATCTTGTATTCCCAGCAGCAATGTGTGAGAGTTCCAGTTGCTCCACATCCTTGCTAGACTTTGGTATTATCACTTTTTTAGCTATTCTAATATGTGTGTAATGGCATCTCTTTGTGGTTTTAATATGTATTTACCTAATGACTAATAATGTTGAGCAGTTTTTCATGTGTTTATTTGCCTTCTTTAATTTGATGAAGTATGTATTCAAATATTTGTCCTTCTTAAAAATTTAGCTGGTAGTTTCTTGTTATTGAGTTGTGAGAGTGCTTTATATAGTCCGCATACAAGTTCTTAATGTTTTCTTCCAGCCTGTGGCTTGTCTTTTTGTTTTCTTACTAGCAGAAGTTTTTAATTTGATGAAATCCAACTTATCCAATTTTTTTCTTTTATTGTTCTTGCTTTTTGTGTCCTAAGAAATCTTTCCTTACTCCAAAGTCACAAAGATTTTTTTGTTTTCTTCAACCTGTTTTATAGTTTTAGGTTTTTTTAATTTAAATCAATGATCCTTTCAAGTTAATTTTTAGATATGTACCTTGGCACTTACCTTTACTGAATTCCTGATGAAATGGATAATTTTCTTAGAAAATGTAATTTACCAAAGTGACTCAAGAAACTAAAAACCCCAAATAGACTACTAGTCATGGAAAGAAGGTTAAAACTTGTCTAGGAAACCTCTTTTGTTGCTCAGATATGGCCCTTATCTTTCTAAGCCCAATTCTGCAAATAAATTCAATACCCTCCCCCTATAGTGGGACATGACTCCCAGGGAAGTGATTCTCCCTGGTGGCATGGGACATGACTCCCAGGAATGAGTCTGGCCCTGGCATCAAGGGATTGAAAATGCCTTCTTGACCAAAAGAGGGGAAAGCAAGGATGCAAAATAAAGTTACAATGACTAAGAGATTTCAAATAGAGTCAAGAGGCTATCCTGGAGGTTACTCTTATGCAAGATCCAACCAAATATCCCAAATGACCACAGTATGCCAAGCCCTAACTAACAGTAGTCCTGAAATACCTAGGTCCCTATTTGAGACTCTATAAAATTTTCACTCACTAAGTTTACTTTTCAGAAACTGAAATCCCCAAGAGTGTTCCTATGCCAGATAAGTCCCAAAACCCAGAGACAACAGCCTCTTCAAGAACATCAACCAGATGCATCCCTCATCCCCATAATGTTGATACTCCTTTTCAATATGAACAAGTTAGGGTGGTCACTGACATCACTAGACATCCCTGAAGATTGAGAAAGTGATTAAATAAGAGGAAGGGGTAGGAACAGACAAGATAGGATTTAACAAAGGATTATGAATACTGGCTCTTTATATACATGTGTATATATATGTGTGTCTGTGTGTATGTATGTGTATATATGTGTGTGTATATATATGTGTGTGTATATATATATATATATAGTTAGATGCTAGGGTGTTAGAATAGCTAGAAGGAAAAAAACAGAAATGGTGGAACTGTAACCCATAACATTCTTTGAAATTACCTATATAACTTCTTGTTAAAGTGTACTTTGAAAGTTATTACCTTTTATATCATCATATATCATCAATATATCATCTATATTTCACAATAAGGAAATAACTGAAATTGTGGGACTGTAACCCATAACATTCTTTGAGATTTGCTCTCTAACTACTTGTTAAATCATACTTTGAAAGTTGTCACTGTTCTGTATATATTTCACAATTTAACAAGTATAAAAAAAGAAGGTGTCTAGGCTCAGTGGGTTTTATGAACAATTCCATCCATATTTTGAGTAAGCAGATGATTATAGTGCTATATCAATCATCCTAAGGGAGAGAAAAATATAGAAAATATACCCATTCATTTTATAAAGTTAGCAAAATCTTGATAACCAAAAGCTGACAAAGATAGTAAATAAATAAAATTACATTTGTCGTATCCCATTTAATTAATAGTTGTAGAAAGTCTATATAAAATACTTTCAAATTAAATCCAACAAATTATTTCATTTTCTTTCTAATTACAAAAGCAATACATATTTCTTCCAGAAAAATTTAAAAATATTAAATGGCATAAAGAAGAAAATTCTGAATCATACTTAATCTTTCCCCCAAGTGGTAACTACTCATAACATCATGTTATATCTATTTCCATGATTTTTTCCAGGACAGTTATCTATATAGTGATATATTTTCAACATAATGATTTTATAACTGCTGTTTTTCCATTTCATATGTCAAATCTTTCAGTATATTAAAAGATATGACCAAGAGGGATTTCTTTCAGGAATATAAGAATATTGTATTAAGGAATTTATAACTAGTAATAAATAGATAGGTGAGAAAGGAAAACTATGCTCATCTTTGTAGATGACAAACATTTTTATAAATTTAGCTCTTCTGGTTAAAAACTTTTATTAACCTAGGAATAGGATAATTTATTTTTATTCTTAAATATTTTAATAATATCAAGCACCTACATTCCTACCAAATTGATTTAAAAACTGGTACATTCTATAAAATAAAACTTGTTAAAGTCCCTCTGACTACCACAGCCCAGTGACAATCCATAGCATGAATTTTCTGTATGTCCTACATAGTTCATTTTTCCCTTTTACAATAGGCTTACCTACTCCTTTCATATGATAAAGAATAGCTTTCTGAAACCAATGGATACCGCATTTATTAGTGAAATACTAAAAACATGTCCATTAGAGCCCAGAACAAGAATGGCCACTGTTATCCTTATATAACATTTTTATGAAAGTTCTAGACAGTGCAGTAAAACAAACACTAATGAGAGATATGGTTCCCAATGAATAAAACATAATTTTACTTATGTTAGCAGTTATTAGCTCTTCAGAAAAATATTCCAGGAGAATCAACTGAAAAAAAGAGTTTAGTAAAATGACTGGATAAATACAAAATAAATGTTCAAAAATGAATCATGCATATATATATACACCAGTATAGTGGATTATATATAGAAAAACTAATAAGGTTAAAAGTCATGCAACCAAAATTATAAAATACCTAGGAAGGATCTTAATAAAAGACATGCATAACCTACATGATACTACTATAGAAATTTGTTGTAGATGAAGAAGTAGATCCATTGTGTCAAGAAATGGGAAAAAAATTTAAGTGTAAAGTATCATTTATTCCCAAATTTATGTATAGATTTAATATAACTAAATAATTCAAACAGTTTATATTCACTTTTGATATTTGACAAGACTAATTCTAAAATATAACTTTGAAAACATTAAAATTAAGTAATTACAAACTATCCTTTTATAGATTTTTGGTGCCATATTGATCACACTAAGGTTTTTTGTTTTGTTTTTGGTTTTTTTGTTTTGTTTTGTTTTGTTTTTGAAACAACAGGAATTTATTGTTTCACAATTCTGGAGGCTAGAAATCAAGGTGTCAGTAGGGCTATGCCTCCTCTGAAGCCTGTAGGGTGCTGGTGGTGGCTTCTGGCAATCCATGGTGTTCTCTGGTTGCAGCATAACTTAATTTCTGCCTCTGTCACATAGCCATTCTCTTTCTCACACTAATTTCTTACGTTCTCAGGTATATCTTTGGACCATATGCTCTGTTCCTTTGATCCATCTGTTAGTTTTTGTACCAGTACTACAATGTGTGTATTATTACAGTCCTTTTTTTTCCCCTTTTGACTTAACAATAGTAATTTATTGGCTCATGGTTTCAAAGGCTAGAAGGCTTGCTTTCCTCCAGGTAGGTATCTTCTGACTGGCTGGCAGTCTTTGGAGTTCTTTGGTTTTTCATCATTTGGCAGTGCATATGGTGCTGTCTTCTTTCTCTTCCAGATTCCACTGACTTCCAGCTTTTGGCTGTTCTCCTTGGCTTCTTTCTTTCTTCGTCCAGTGTCCTTTGCTTATAAGGACTCTAGCGATATTGGATTAAGGCCCGCCCTCATTCAGTTTGGGCACACCTTAACTAATAATATCTTCAAAAGTCCTACTTACAAATGGGTTTACACCAGGACCAGTGTTTGGGACATGAACATTCCTCCTGTGGGGGACATAATTCAATCCCCCAAAACCACACTGAGTCAAAATGGAGAGTGTTAAGTATTTTGGATATAGGAAACAGAATGTTCCCTGAACTGTCTTTGATAGGGGGACGTTTGAACAGAGACCTGAATGAAGTGAGGAATGCACCATGCAGGTATATGGTGTAAGCAATTTTCAGGCAAAGGGAGCAGCAAATTCAGTTGACCTCAGGTGGGAGTTTTCTTAGCCTACTTGAGAAATAGGGAGTACAGTCTTATTTTAATATTTCTGAAATAATATTCCTTCATTCTACTTTTTCAGACTTTTCATGACTATTTGCTAATAAAATAACCTTGATAAAGGACAGTGTGCAGAGCATAGTGTATATGTCATGCTCCCATTTAAAATTGTGCTTTACTTTTATTTTTAAAAATCTTTAAGATTCTTGAAATGTTATAATGTTTTAATATTAAGTGAAAAGTAAATGTTCATTTAAAAATGTTTTGCCTTAATTTTGTTTCAAATTGAGTTGAAGTGTAGTCAAAAGGATATAAAACTTGAAACTAGTGTAAACATTGCACATTAGACAGGGAACCATCAGTTTTAGACCAATCTTAGTGATTGGCTTCTTGTGCTAGCTCAGAGCTCTATCATGTTAAAATGATATTTCATAATCAGAGCTTTGACTTGACCTAAAGGCAGGGTAGTTTTTACAAGATTGCAGTTTGGGATATCTGTGGAGACCAAAACACAGGCACACCGTAATGGAGACATCCATGAAAAGAATGTGATGGGAGTGCAATGCCCACTTGTGGGAGTGGTACTAATAGCCTTTACTCATTGAAGTGTTGTTGTTGTTGTTGTTTTCCTCATCAAACCAGTGTTTGGTTGTGTCATGGTAGCTAAAATGCATTATTTCAGATTGCTATCTATAGCGACAGCTGTCTTTTTTTCTACTGCATAAAAGGTTAAATATTATATTTGATCTGACTAAACATTTTTATATTTCATATTTAGGTTTCTTTTGATGATTCTCTATCTTTTGTTTTTCTTCTTTGATCTCCCAAAAGAGTTTAGATGCTGTAAAACACGTGGGTCTGGCTGCTATATTTTGTCCATTTTTCCCTCAGGTATCAGTCTTTTCTCTCTTCACTTCAGTTTAGAGTGCAATTATCAATGGAATTAAGTAGCAAGAAGCCTTAAGAATTATGTTTTAGGGGAATTGTGGGAAGATGGCAGAGGAGGGGGGATGTGGCCTGATTGCAGACCACTGCTTTTGATTAATTACTTCGGAATGTTGGGGGCCCAGCTCTGAGGGTTCCACCCTGCCCTGGAAAAAGTCAATGGAGGAAACTTAAAGACGGTACCCTTCCCCAGAGCTTCAGAAGGCAGCTGAAGAAAAGCATTGCTGGGCAGGTGCCGAGTCAAGAAACTGCAGCTTTGGGGAACTGTGGAAGAAGCTCCTAGCACCCTTCCTGGCCTCTCCCTCATCCCCTGTCCAGGGCAGCAGGGAACTGCCAGTACTTACTCCTTTGTAGGTCCCTGACCTTGTTCCAGCTGGGTGAGACTGACTTGGGAAACTCCTCTCATGCCTTCCCTCCCAGAATTTGCCCTCCAAGCAAAAGCAGCTTGTGACAACAAAAGCAGCCTAAGAAACAATTGAGGCAGGAGACCTGGGTCAAAAGCTTACCTGCTTCAAGTCCTGCAGTTTATCACCCAGGAGAGGGAGAAGATTTGTTTCCTGTGAAGTAGAGGGAAATTTCAAGGTCACTAACAAGCCCTGGACAAGACACAGGCCCAGAAAAGACAGGAAGGACCCCACACTGTGCATTTGCTTTGGCTGAAGAGAGCATTAGCCAATGTAAAGCCAATTTGCAAAGACGGTGAAAGGACGTTTTTGCTTAGGTTTGCTTGGTTTTGTTACCTCCTCAAGGTCTCATGAGCTCAGAGACACTCAAGAAAATCTCTGTCTTATCACTAGCTGGATAAAAACTCCAGAAACAGACATCTGCAGATAAACCCAGAGTTAACATTTTAAAATATTAAAATGTACAGTGTGCAACAAAAGATTACAAGACAAACAAACAGAAAATTATGGCCCATCCAAAGGAAGAGGATTAAAGTCCAGAAAATATCAACAAAGATAACCAGACTGTGGACATACTGGACAAAGACTTTTTTTTTTTTAATTCAATTTTATTGAGATTGTTCACATACCATACAATCATCCAAGTTGCACAATCAGTTGCCCACGGTACCGTCACATAGCTGTGCATCCATCACTGCAATGCGGTCGCAGCTAAGTAGGGGCGGGCACCCACGGAACCTTCTGCTGTCAGGTTTGCTTTGTGGGTACCGGCGGAGGCTCTTCCCGGAGGCGAGGGCGAGGCGGGGGACTTGGCCGAGTCCCCGGCGGAGGCGTGCAAGGTGTGGAGGGCAGTGAGGGAGAAAAACGAGACACTCTCCTTACAGGGGGGTAGAACAAAAAGCCTTTATTCAGGGGTGAGCACAAGTTATATAGGCTGGCGTAGAGGGCGGGGTTGGTGTAGGGGTGAAAGGGCCTTAAATGGTAATGCTGAGGGGAGAAAGGCTAGGATTGGTTCTGAGAGGACGCGGAAGCTGTTTGCCACGGGCAGGAGTTGCTCTGGCAACGGTGCATGCGCACTGGCGGTGGGGGAGTTGCTCTGGCAACGGGGAGTGTGTGGCAAGATAAGGGAGGCGGTTTTCTCCGGCAAGCCTCCTCCAATGGTTGTATTTTGGGTGAGGAAATGGGGCCTGCCTCCGGCCTCACTTTCTCAGGCCCAGGGGGCTGTGGAGGGCGCTACCGCCCATGCCCACCACCCTCCCCAGGGGCTGATCAGGTCCCCCGGCCCAGGCCCACCAAGTCGAAGCACGTAATCAGTATCCCGCACTGCAATTAATTTTTTTTTCAATTTTTAGAACATTTTCATTACTCCAGAAAAGAAATAAAAACAAAAAAGAAAACTCAAATCCTCCCATACCCCTAACCGCCCCCCTCCATTATTGACTCATAGTATTGGTATAGTACATTTGGTAAGTTGATGAAAGAATGTTAAAATGCTACTAACTTCAGTAAATAGTGTGCATAGTTTTATTTTTTTCCCTTTATTAACTTCTAGTTATAGTGTCATACATTTGTTCTAGTTCATGAAAGAGATTTCTAATATTTGTACAGTTAATCACGGACATTGTTTACCACAAGATTCACTGTTTTATACATTCCCATATTTTAGCATCCAACTTTCCTTCTCGTGACATACATGACTCGAAGCTTCCCCTTTCTACCACATTCACACACCATTCAGCACTGTTAGTTATTCTTACAATAACGTGCTACCATCACCTCTGTTCATTTCCAAACACTTAAGTTCAACCTAGTTAAACATTCTGCTCATAATAAGCAACTGCTCCCCATTCTTTAGCCTCATTCTATATCCTGATAACCTATATTTCAGGTCTAGAGTTTACATATTATAATTAGTTCACATCAGTGAGACCATACAATATTTGTCCTTTTGTGTCTGACTTATTTCTCTAAATATAGTGCCCTCAAGGTTTCTTCATTAACTCATTTTTGTTTTGTTTTGTTTTTTAAGACAGTTTTGTTCACACACCATAGATTCCGTCCTAAGTAAATAATTGATGTCTCCCTGGATAATCACGTATTTATGCATTCACCACCATCACCACTATCTATATAAGGACATCTCCATTTCTTCCACAAAGAAGGAGGAAGAATCAAAGAAGGTAGAGAGACAAAAGAAAAAGAAATAGAAAGAAAAAAAATGACAAAAAGCAACAAAAGGAAAGATAACATTAAACTAAAGTACAATAAGAGTCAGAGAACATCATTAATGCCAACAGTCCCATACCCCTCCCTTATATCCCCCTCTTATAGGCATTTAGCTTTGATATATTGCCTCTGCTACATTAAAGGAAGCATAACACATTGTTTCTATTAACTATAGTCTCTAGTTTGCTTTGATTGTATTTTTGTCCCCAATACCACCCCATTTTTAACAACTTGCAAGGTTGACATTCATTTGTTCTCCCTTATGTAAAAACATGATATTTGTACATTTTATCACAATTGTTGAGCACTCTAGGTTTCACTGAGTTATACAGTCCCAGTCATTATCTTTCCTCTTTCCTTCTGGTGTCCCACATGCTCCTAACCTTCTGCTTTCAACCATACTCACAGTCATCTTTGTTCAGTGTACTTACATTGTTGTGCTACCATCACCCAAAATTGTGTTCCAAATCTCTCACTCCTGTCTTCTCCTATCTGTCTGTAGTGCTCTCTTTAGTATTTCCTGTAGAGCAGGTATCTTGTTCACAAACTCTCTCATTGTTTGTTTGTCAGACAATATTGTAAACTCCTTCATATTTGAAGGACAGTTTTACCAGATTTAGGACCCTTGATTGGTGGTTTTTCTTTTTCAGTATCTTAAATATATCACACCACTTCCTTCTTGCCTCCATAGTTTCTACTGAGAAATCCGCACATAGTCTTATCAAGCTTCCTTGTGTGTGATGGATCGCTTTTCTCTTGCTGCTTTCAGGATTCTGTCTTTGTCTTTGACATTTGATAATCTGGTTATTAAGTGTCTTGGCGTAGGTCTATTCAAATCTGTTCTGTTTGGGGTACACTGCGCTTCTTGGATCTGTAATTTTATCTCTTTCATAAGGGATGGGAAATTTTCATTGATTATTTCCTCTATTATTGCTTCTGTCCCTTTTCCCTTCTCTTCTCCTTCTGGGACACCCATGACACAAACATTCATGCACTTCATGTTGTCATTCAATTCCCTGAGACATTGCTCATATTTTTCCATTCTTTTCCCTATCTGTTCTTTTGTATGTAGGATTTCAGGTGTCTTGCTCTCCAGTTCCTGAATGTTTTCTTCTGCCTCTTGAAATCTGCTGTTGTATGTCTCCAATATGTTTTTCATCTCCTGTGTTGTGCCTTTCATTTCCATAGACTCTGCCAGTTGTTTTTTCAAACTTTTGATTTCTACTTTAGGTTCATCCAGTGTTTTCTGTATATCCTTTATCTCCTTTGCCATATCTTCCCTGAACTCAATGACTTGGCTTTTGAATTGATTTAGCATACTTCTTTGAAAATCTTTAATTGATTGTTTCATTAAAGTGAAACAATATCTCCGCTGTATCTCAATTGAGATGTAAGTTTGTACCTTTGACTGGGCCATATCTTCGTTTTTCCTAGTGTAACTTGTAGTTTTCTGTTGTCTAGGCATCTGGTTTCCTTAGTTACCCCAATCAGATTTTCCTAGATCACAACAGGTTCAGGTCTCAGAATGGGGCTATATTCAGTGTCAATTTTCCCTGAGGGTGTGTCTTAGAAGATTGACAGACTTTCCTGTGAGGCTTCTAGCAGCTGTGCTTTTCCTAACCTGCCCAGCAGGTGGTGCCTGTCAGCCTGCCACTCCACTGGTGTAAAGAGGTATGGCCCCTTTAATTCTCAGTTTAAGTTGTTTCTGGTTTTATTGTTTACCCCCAGGCCCTGAGGTCTGAGTTCTGAAGGGAGGGCAGGCACTAAAGCTGAGCCCCACCTCTTTGTTTTAGGGAAGATACACCTCTTAGGAAGTTATCTTCTGCATTTGAATTACCCCTCTGTCTCTCTGACTCTGTTAACTCCACCCTGTCTGGGACAGAGCACTGTGAACTGAAAATGACTAGGCTTTCTCCACTGAGCCACTCGGGTTGAGAGAGAGAAAAAAGTGAAAGAAAACCCTTTTTCAGAGCCAGTCCACAGCCCCATACTTTTGCTTGTTGGTCAGAGAGAGCACCCAGTCTTCTGGGCTCCCTTTCCCAGGGCACAGGTGTTTTCTTGCTCTCTAAAGTCAGTCGTCTCTAAAAGCCTCTGTATTTTTTTTTAATTAATTTTTTTTTCCTTCAGCCCTACCTCCTCTCCACTGGGAGCAACTTCAGGGTACTTTGCTGCTTGTTAGGGGTTTGTCTATGTTTATAGCTTGTATTCGGCAGTCCACATTTGTTAATTAAAACCCCAGTTGGAGCTAGGTTGTGCTGTGTTCGCTCACTTCGGGAATGCTGCTTTCTCCCACAGCGAGGTCTTGCAGCTCAGCCTAGTTTTTCCTGGTTATTTATTAGTTGCTCCTGGGGACTAATTAAATTCCACACCTCTCGCTATGCCACCATCTTGTCCCTCCTCTGTACAAAGGCTTTTGCAAAATGATTTTCAGTGTGCTCAAGAATATGAAGGAAAATACAGAGAAAGAACTGAAGGATATCAGGAAAACAATTAATGAACAATATGAGACTCTCAACAGATAGAAATATTTAAAAGGAACCAGGGGAGTCAGAGGCAAGATGGCGGCATAGAGAGGAGTGGAAGCTAAGCAGTCCCCCTGGAACAACTACAAAAAACCAGAAACAACTAGTAAATAATCCAGAATAACTGCGGGGGGACAAACGAGACCATCCACTCATCATACACCAACCTGAATTGGGAGGAATGCCCGAGAACACAGCATAAAATCTGTAAGTAAAACCTGTGGAACCAGGTCGTGAGACCCCCTTCCCCATAGCCCGAGCTGCGGAGCCTCGTGGTGCCAGAGAGAAGCTCTCTCCCAGCAAGCGAATACAGCTCAGCTGAGCTCCAACTGGGGTTTTAAGTAGCGAGTGTGAACTGCTCACTACAGGTACGCAGCCCCGAAAAACAGACAGAGGCTTTGGGTGACGACTGACCTGGGAGAGCCGGAAGGTCGCCTTGACTGGGTCTGAAGGGGACTATCTGTTTCTTTTTCGGCTCAGTGGAGAAAGCCCCAGTCATTTTAAGTTTCCAGGGCTGTGACTTGGGGAAGGGTGGAGACACCATAAGCAGAGAGCGAGACCATTGAAATGCTAATGACCTCCACCTGGGGGCTCTGTCTTCTCTAGGAGGAAAGGGGTGGGGCCCTTTCCATTCAGAACCAGACCCCAGAGCCTGGGGGAACACGGCCACACCTCCTCACACCAGTCAAGAATTATAGCCTAACAGGCGTCACCTGCTGGGCAGAAAAGCACAGTGACCCGAGGCATCAAAGGGTGGAGCAATTTTCTAAGACACACCCGCAGGGAAACCAGATACTGAATATTTCTTCCCTCTGTTCTGGTCTGGGAAAACCTGATTTGGATAAACAAGGAAACCATGACTAGACAACAGAAAATTACAACCTACACTAAGAAAAACAAAGTTATGGCCCAGTCAAAGGAACAAACGTACACTTCAACTGAGATACAGGAATTTAAACAACTAATGCTAAATCAATTCAAAAAGTTTAGAGAAGATATTGCAAAAGAGATAGAGGCTGTAAAGGAAGCACTGGACCTGTATACGGCAGAAATCAAAAGTTCAAAAAACCTACTGGTAGAATCTATGGAAATGAAAGGCACAACACAAGAGATGAAAGACACAATGGAAACATACAACAACAGATCTCAAGAGGCAGAAGAAAACACTCAGGAACTGGAGAACAAAACACCTGAAAGCCTACACACAAAGGAGCAGATGGAGAAAAGAATGAAAAAATATGAGCAACGTCTCCGGGAACTCAAAGATGAAACAAAGTACAATAATGTACGTATCATTGGTGTCCCAGAAGGAGAAGAGAGGGGAAAGGGGGCAGAAGCAATAATAGAGGAAATAATTCATGAAAATTTCCCATCTCTTAAGAAAGACATAAAATTACAGATCCAAGAAGCGCAGTGTACTCCAAACAGAAGAGATATGAATAGGCCTACGCCAAGACACTTAATAATCAGATTATCAAATGTCAAAGACAAAGAGAGAATCCTGAAAGCAGCAAGAGAAAAGCAATCCATTACATACAAAGGAAGCTTAATAAGACTATGTGCGGATCTCTCAGTAGAAACCATGGAGGCAAGAAGGAAGTGGTGTGATATGTTTAAGATACTGAAAGAGAAAAACCACCAACCAAGAATCCTGTATCCAGCAAAGCTGTCCTTCAAATATGAGGGAGAGCTCAAAATATTTTCTGACAAACAGACAATGAGAGACTTTGTGAACAAGATACCTGCCCTACAGGAAATACTAAAGGGAGCACTACAGGGTGATAGAAGACAGGAGTGTGTGGTTTGGAACACAATTTTGGGAGATGGTAGCACAACAATGTAAGTACACTGAACAAAGGTAACTATGAATACGGTTGAGAGAGGAAGATGGGGAGCACGTGAGACACCACAAGAAAGGAGGAAAGATAATGACTGGGACTGTGTAACTTGGTGAAATCTAGAGTATTCAACAATTGTGATAAAATGTACAAATATGTTCTTTTACGAGGGAGAACAAGCAAATGTCAACCTTGCAAGGTGTTATAAATGGGGAGGCATTGGGGGAGGGATGCAATCAGCATAAACTAGAGACTGTAACTAATAGAATCATTGTATTATGCTTCCTTTAATGTAACAAAGGTGATATACTAAGGTAAATGCAGATAAGAGGGGGGGATAGGAGAGGCATGTTAGACACTTGACATTGGTGGTATTGTCTGATTCTTTATGGTGGGTAATGTCCATGATCAACTGTACAAATACTAGAAATCACTTCATGAACCAGAACAAATGTATGACAATACAATTAAAAGTTAATAATAGAGGGGCATATAGGAAAGAACTATATACCTATTACAAACTATATACTACAGTTAGTAGTATTTCAACATTTTTTCATAAACAGTAACAAACGTACTATATCAATACTAGGAGTCAACAATTGAGGGGGGTTGGTTAGGGATAGGGGAGGATTAGAGTTTCCTTTTCTTTTTTTCTTTTTTCATCTTTCACTTTATTTCTTGTCTGGAGTAATGAAAAGTTTCTAAAAATTGAACAAAAATTAAGTGTGATGGATGCACAGCTGTATGAGGGTACCCAGGGGCAAGTGATTGTACACTTTGGTTCTTTGGATAATTGTATGGTATCTGAACAATCTCAATAAAAATGCAAAAAAAAAAAAAAAAAAAAAAAAGGAACCAAACAGAACTACTGAAGTTGAAGACCACAATAACGGAAATGAAAAATTCCCAGGAGGGTTGCAGTAGCAGATTTGGACTGGCAGAAGAAAGAATTAATGAAGTCAAAGACAAGACAATTGAAATAAGACAGATTGAGGAGCACAAGTTAAAAAGAACTATAAAAAGTGAAAATAACCTAGCAGACTTGTGGGATAACATGAAACTTAACCAACATCTATGTTTTAGTTTCCTTGGCTGCTCAAACAAATACCATACAAGATTGGTTTAAACAATGGTAATTTATTAGCTCAGAGTTTTGAGACCAAGAGAAAGTCCAAATCAAGGCATCATTAAGGCAATGTTTTCTTCCCAAAGACTGGTTTTCTGGGGGTGGTTGCTGGCGATCCTTGGTTCTTAGCTTCTCTGTCACATGGCAGTGCACATGGTGGCCTCTCCTGGACTCTTTGTTCTCTTCTGGGTTCTGCTGAATTTCAGCTTCTTGCTTCCTGTGGCTTTCTTTCTCTCTGAATTTCATTCCCCTTATAAGGGTTTTTGGTCATAGAATTAAGCCATGTCCTGATTGAGGTGGGCCACATCTTAACTGAAGTAACCTCATCAAAAAGGTCCTATTTACAATGGGTTCACACCCACAGGAATGGATTAAGTTTAAAAGCATGTTTTTCTGGGGTACATTCAGTTCTAAACCACCGCAGTATGCATTATGGGAGTCCCAGAAGGAAAAGAAAGAGAGAAAGGGGCAAAAGGAATATTCAGAGAAATAATGTCAGAAAACTTCCCACATTTAGTAAAAGATGTGAATATGCACACCAAGGAGCCCAGAGAACACCAAACAGAATGAGCTTGGAGAGAAATATACCCTATTACTTACAGAGCAAACTGTCCAAATCCAAGGACAAGGAGAGAGTTCTGAGAGTGCAAGAGGAAAGCAACATATTATGTACAGTGGACTTCCAATTAGATTATGTTCAAATTTCTCATCAGAAACCACGGAGGCAAAAAGGCAGTGGGCTGAAATGCTTAAAGTGATGAGAGAATTTTCTGTCCAGCAAGACTTTCTTTCAAAAATGAGGGAGAAATTGACACATTCCCAGGTAAACAAAAGTTGAAGGAGTTCCTTACCACTAGACCTGCCCTACAAGCAATGGTAAAGGAAGTTCTTCAGACTGAAAGGAAAGGACAGTAGACAGTGGTTCAAAGCAGCATAAAGAAACAAAAAACCTCCAGTGAAGATAACCATGTGTGTAATTGTAAATGCCAGTTCTATGGTATTATATTTTTTGGTATGTAAATCCACTTCTTCCTACAAGTGCTAAAATACAAATGCATAGCAAAATAACAATAAATCTATGGTTTTGAACATACAATATACAAAGATATAATGTTTAACAAGTACAAAAAGAGGTGTGGGTAGAGGGGTAAAGGGACAGTGTATGTGTATGCTGTTGAAGTCAAGTTGGTATCAAATCAGATATGATTGTTGTATATTTAGGATGTTGAATTTTAATCCCATGGTAACTACAAGGAAAATATATAGAAAAAATATCCAGAAATAAAAGAGAAGGGACTTATGGTTGTTTGAAACTGTATGTACCCCAAAAAATCAAGTTCTTAAAGCTAAACCATTCCTGTGGGTGAGCACTGATTGTAAGCAGGATCTTTTGATAAGGTTACTTAAGATGTGGCCCAGGGTGGGTCTTAATCTTCTTACTGGAACCTTTATAAGACAATTAAATTCAGACAAAGAGAGAGAAAGCCATGGAAGCAAGAAGCTGAAAGCAAGGAAACTCAGAAGAGAAGGGAGAGACCAGCAGACACCGCCATGTGGCATGTCCTATGACAGAGGAGTCCAGGATCTCTGGCAGCTGTTCTTCAGGAAGAAATCAGCATCTTGATGATGCCTAGATTTGGACATTTTCATGGCTTCAATACTGTAAGCTTGTAAGCTAATAAATTCCCATAGTTAAACCCAATGCATTTCATGGTCTCTGCTTTGAGCAGCTTTCCAAACTAAAACAGGACCTCAATGTGGTACAATACAAAACAAGAAAAAAATGTGAAAGTAGGCATTAACGGGATAATTGAGGGCCAAAAAATGTATAAGACTTACAAAGACTAAATAGCAAATTGGCAGAAGAAAGTCCTGTATTATCAGTAGTGTAAATGGATTAAACTCTTCAGTGAAAAGGCGGAGATTGGCAGAATGGATAAAAAAGCATTTCCCAATTATAAGCTGTTTATAAGAGACTCACCTTTAATTCAAAGACATAAGTAGGCCAAAAGTGAAAAGATCGAAAAAATATGCCATGCAAGGAGTATCCAAGAGAGAGCTGGATTAGCTATACTAATATTAGATGGAATAGACTTTAAGTCAAAACTGTTACAAGGAACAAAGAAAGTCATTATATACTGATAAAAGGGTCAGTTGAACAAAATGTAAAATTGTAAATGTATGTGCACCTAATACCAGAGCCCCCAAATATACGAAGCAAATATTGATAGATTTCAAGGGAGAAATAGACAGTTCTACATTAATAGTAGGAGACTTTAATTAAAACTTCAATAATGTATAGAACATCTAGAAGATCAATAAGAATATAGAAAACTTCAATGATGACTCTAAGCCAACAGACCTAGCAGACATATATAGAACACTAAACCCAACAGCCAACAGAATACACATTCTTTTCAAGTGCACATGGAACATTCTCCAGGATAGACCATATGTTATGTCACAAAACAAGTCTCAATTCAAAAATATAGAAATTGTAGAATGTTTCTTCTCCAATCACAATGGAATAAAGCTAGAAATTAACAGAGGGACAAATGGAAAATTCGCAAATATGTGGAAATTAAACAACGTACTGTTATACACCGATAGGTTAAAGAGGAAATCACAAGGGAAATTAGAAAATATCTTGAAGCAAATGAAAATAGAAAATAACAGCCTACCAAAATTTATGGATTCAGCAGAGGCAGTGCTGAGAAAGACTTCAAATCAGAGACCAACTCAAAACTGGCAGAAGAACAAGAAAAAGAAGAAAAATCTAAACCCAAAGTGAGCAGTAGGAAAGAAATAACAAATCTTAAAGTGGAGATAAATGAAATGGAGAATAAAAATAGTAGAGAATCAACAAAACCAAAAGTTGATTCTTTGAAAAGATCAATGAAATTGACAAATCTTTAGGTAGTTTGACAAAGAAAAAAAGAGAGAGGACACAAATAACTAAAGTCAGAAATGAAAAAACCCACAGTTAATATCATATTCAATGGGGAAAGACCAAAAGCTTTCTCTCTACTACTGACCCCACTGAAATAAAAAGTACTATAAGAGGATACTATGGACAACTGTATGACAACAAATTAGACAACCTGGATAAAATGGATGAATTCCTAGAAACACACAAACTACCTACACTGACTCAAGAAGAAATAGAAGATCTCAGCAAACCAGTAACTAGTAAAAGATTGAATCATAATCAAATACCGCCTGACAAAGAAGACTCCAGGGCCACATGGCTGCACAGGGGAATTTTGCTAAACATTCTAAGAAGATTTAACACCAGTCTTTCTCATGCTCTTCCATAAAATTGAAAAGGAGAGATCACTCCCTAATTCATTCCATGAGACCAGCATCACCCTCATACCAAAGCCAGATAAAGATACCACAAGAAAAGAAAATTACAGACCAATATCTCTTCTGAATGTAGATGCAAAAATCTTCAACAAAATACTAGCAAACCAAATCCAACAGTACTTTAAAAGAATTATACACTATTATCAAGTGGGTTTTATCCCAGGTATGCAAGGGTGGTTCAACACAAGAAAATCAATTAACATAATACACCACATTAACAGAATGAAGGAAAAAAAACACATGATCATCTTGAGGCAGAAAAGGCATTTGGCAAAATTTAGCACCCTTCTTGATAAAAACACTTAGAAAACTAGGAATAGAAGGAGACTTCCTCAAGAGAAATAGGGTGTATATGAAAAATCCACAGCTAACATCATACCCAATGGGGAAAGACTGGAAGTTTTCCCTCTAAGATCAAGAAGAAGACAAGGATGTCCACTGTCACCACTGTTATTCAACATTGTACTGAAAGTTTTAACAGAGCAATTACACAAGAAAAAGAAATAAAAGGCATCCAAACTGGAAAGGAAGAAGTAAAACTTTCCTATTTGCAGAAGACATACTATATACAGAAAATCCTGAAGAATCCAGTACAAACCTGCTAGAGATAATAAATGAATTCAGGAACTTGGCAGGGAGCAAGATCAACATTCAAAAATCAGTAATGTTTCTATACACTAGTAATGAACAATCTGAAGAAAAAAATCAAGAAAAAAATCCGTTTATAATACCATCTAAAATAATCAAATATCTAGGAATAAATCTAACCAAGGATGTAAAGGGCTTGTATACAGAAAACTACAAAACATTGCTAAAAAATCAAAGAAGACGTAAATGAATGGACAGATATTCCATGTTCATGGATCGGAAGACTAAATATTGTTAAGATGTCAATCCCACCCAAACCGGTTTATAGATTCAGTGCAATCCCAATTGAATTCTAACAATTTTCTTTGCAGAGATGGAAAAGCCAGTCATGAAATTTGTATGGAAGGATAAGGGGCCCTGAATGGCCAAAAACATCTTGACAAAGAAGAAAGAAGTTGGAAGATGCAAACTTCCTGATCTTAAAATGTACTACAAAGCCACAGTAATCAAAAGAGCATGGTACTGGCACAAGGACAAACATACAGACCAATGGAATCAAATAAAGAATTCAGAAATTAGCCCTCATGACTATGGCCAACTGATTTTACAAGGAGGCAAAGACCGCTCAACTGGGAAAGAATAGTCTCTTCAATAAATGGTGCTGGGAAAAACTGGATATCAGTATGCAAAAGAATGAATGTAGACCCTTACCTCAACTCAAAATGGATCAAAGACCTAAATATAAGAGCCAGAACTATAAAACACCTAGAAGGAAACATAGGGAAGCAACTTCAGGACCTTGTGTTAGGCAGTGGTTTCTTAGATATTACACCCAAAGCACAAGCAACAAAAGAAAAAAAATAGATAAATAGGACCTCATCAAAATTAAAACTTTTATGCCTCAAAGGACTTTATCATGAAAGCAAAATGACAGTCTCCACAATGGGAGAAAATATTTGGAAACCACATAACCAACAAGGTTTTCATATCTAGAATATACAACAAAACCCTTCATCTTAAGAAAAAGACACCACAATTAAATAATAGGCAAAAGACTTGAACAGACATCTCTCAAAAGAAGATATACAAATGGCCAAAAAGCACATGTATAGTTGCTGAACGTCATTAGCCATCAAGGAAATGCAAATCAAACAAAACCACCATGATATACCATTTCACACTCCCTAGAATAGCTACTATTAAAAAAAAAAAACCCTGAAAATTATAAGTGTTGGAGATGATGTGGAGAAAAAGGAACATTGCTGGTGGGGAATATAAAATGGTACAATTTGCTATGGAAGACAATTTGGCAGTTCCTCAAAAAGTTAAGTATGGAATTACTGTATGACCCAGCAATCCCACTTCAAAGTGTATACTCAAAAGAATTGAAAGCAGGGACATGAACAGATATTTGCACACTGATATTCATAATAGCTTTATTCACAGTTGCTAAAGGTGGAAGCAATCCAAGTGTCCATCAACCAAAGAATGGATAAATGAAATGTGGTATATACATGAAGTGGAATATTATTCAGCCATAGAAAGGAATAAAATCTTGATACATGAGATAATATGGATGAACCTTGAAGACATCGTGTTAAATGAAATAAGCCAGATACAAAAGTACAAATATTGTATGTGCTCGCTGATACGAAATAATTAGAATTAACAAACTCATAGAGTCAGAATTTAGAATATAAGTTACCAGCGAATGGGGTGGGGGTAGGGAATAGGGAGTTAAAGCTTAAAAATGGACTGTTTCTATTTGGCATGATGGAAAAGTTTTGGTAATGGATGGTGGTGATGGTAGCATAACATTGTGAATGTTATTAACAGCTCTGAGTTGTACATTTGAATGTACTTTGAAGGGGAAATTTTAGGTTGTATATATGTTACTAGAAAAAAATCTTAAAAAAAAAAAACCAGCGGAACTGTACAGCACAAACAGTGAACCCTAAATTACACTATGGACTATAGTTAATAGTACAATTATAAAAATGTGCCTTCATCTATTGTAATAAATGTATCACACCCATGCAAAGTGTATATAATAGTATGTGAACTGTATATTTTATGTACGATTTTTCTGTAAACCTATAACTTCTCTAATAAAAAAAGAATTTTTGCCTTTAAAAAAATAAAAGAAAAAAGTGGCACCAAAGAAGGGACATTCATGCTAAGATGAGGAGCTTAGTATATTACTAAAAAAATTCTGGTTTTAATCTTATAACGTATACAGTGCCTATAGCTTAATGTTGGTTACAGTGAAGGACACTTAGTTTTGCTTCATATTTTATGGTCATACTTACCACATACCCTAATCCCAACCAAAAGATGAATGGTTGGTGGGTAGATAGATTAATTTAATGACTGATTCATTAATTCATTCAATAAATTTTTGTTGGCACACTGCCCTAGCTGCCTTGAAGGAAAATAAATAAGGTACAGTTTGAGCTCTCAAAGAGAAGTCTGAGAACTATTAGTGTGAGGCAGAATGAATATAAAACATTCATTTAGGTAAATATAGTATATAATTGGAATTTCATGAATAACTTTGTACTTAAGGAAACTGCTAAAACAAAATTTGCTTGTATAGCATATTATCTCCTTTTCTGTATCTATGTCCTTTCAAACAGTTTGTGATTTCTTTAAAGAAAGTTGTTTGTTGTTTGTTTCTTTCATGTATCTAATAGGAGAATTTGGTGAACATGGGGAAATAGGAAAATCTAGGGGCTTCCTGACTACCTGGGAGTATATGAATAGATAACACATAGTCATAAAACATAACCTGTGCATTGCTGATAATAATGCCTCAAGGAATGTAAATGTAGGTGAAGGATGTTACAAACGTGCTTCAGTAACTTTGGTTTCTTGTGAAACACTGGGACTGGAGAGTTTCATTGTTATTGATTTAGTTTGGGGAGTGGTAGAAATGTCTTTCTTGATTATAGACCTTTCATTAATTTTTCTAAGAAACCCTTTTTAAAAACTGAAAGATTGTGGTGGCATGAGCATCTGTGGAAGTGAATTTATAGTAACATGTAATGCATAGCTAGCAAGATAATCTCAATCATGGCTGTCTTTTTCTTTTATTTTTGTTATTAAACTGTTCAGTGATTTATTATAGTATTTTCATTACCTACAGACTTGGCACATTTCCCAACATAAATACTCATAACCCTTAAGGGATACTAACAGTCAAAAAAACTTTCTCTGAGAGGAGTAAAAGATCCTGTTGTACCTCTGACCCCTCTGTTCTTTTTTTTTATTTCAGATATTTATTGAATGTCTACTATGTGCTGAGCACTATGTTTCTTGCTGAGGATACAGAGACAATTTCTGCTTTCAAAGAATACACAATCTAGTAGGAGTAGATGAGTAAATAGATCATTACAATAAAAGTGATATATACCTTAATATGTAAAGGTTTATTTAAGATGACTTTAAAGCACAGAGGAGGGGTGCCTAACTCATTCTTAAGTAGAAAGACAGACATCAAGGAAGGCTTCTTTGAGGAAGTACACATAAACTGAATTTTGAAGGAGTAGGAGTTAGCCAGATTAGGGAATGAGGACTTTCCAGGCAGAGAGATTAACAAATGCATAGATGGGCAGACCTGGGAGAATATGGAATCATTTCAGAAATCTAAGTGAGTAAATCTAAAGAGTAGAGACCAATGTGGGTATGGGAGAGTGGTGAGAGAAAATCTAGTAAATGAATGGGGTCAGTTCTTGCAGGATTTTTTAAGTTTTTTATTTTTGAAAGCTGTGGAGAACACTATGAAATTTGTGTCATAAAGATTACTCTTGTAGCAGAGTTGGGAATAGATTAGAAAGGGATAAAACTGGAGGCTGGTAAGAAATTATTACTCCCCAAATATACATAGGAAGTTGTCACATTTGAAAACTGTCTTCCACAAACAGATTCTGTCAGCCCATAGAATTGTGTGAAGATATATATAAACTTTTTTGCCCCAAATGAATAAATCTCAGAAGGATCATCTCAGCCCTTTATCTTTTTTCTTTTGTTTTAAATCATTACAAATCAATACAACAAACTAGTTGTCAGCCCTCCCTTGGATTTTAGGATAGTTGGTATTCTGAATGTGCTTACTGCCTAGGCCTGGGAACAAAGGAATATGGGTACACTATTTCAAGGCTAATTGGGTACTTTTTAATTTAGGGCTTTTCTCAAGAAAAGATATGATTCTTAGGTTGAAATAGCAATCATCAAATTTGCATCCTTAAGGAAGATTTTGTTTAGTTGCTAAATTTTTACACACTCAGCAGAGCTAATAAAGATTAGCTTTTCAGAAAGATTAAACTAGGTTTGGGCTAGTTGCTTTAGCATAGACATGTGACCAAAGACACAAATTGTGCATATTTTCTCTGACTTCACTCTTATTTTCCTAAACAGTTGATAAAACTTACAAGCAAAATTATGAGTAATTCAAAACATAATATCTCTTTGATTTTAGAAATTATATACATTTTTGTTTTTGCTTTTGCTCTGCCTTACTCCTGTGTCCTCCTGGGTCCTGTGGTTATGAAAGATTGAGCATTTTGAGGGATATGGATATCTCATACATGGAAAACAAAGAATAAAGTGTATTTAAGTTACTGGCTGGAGGAAGTTAGATGGAAACTCCATTTATGTAGTCATCCTTGGTTCTTCTGCAGGAATTACTGTTGACTCATAGAGTAGCCAGGTGTTTATTACTCAGAATTTTTATTTAGTAGAGAATGAAGGCTATATTCTTTCCCCACATGTACTGGAAAAGAATGATACTTAAGGAAATTCCTTGTTAGAAATTTCTGAATAACTTTTACAAATGTTATAGCTATCATCAGACATTTATTATATTCCCACTGGATGTGTCTGAGTGTTGGTAGTATTTAGATTTTTTTTCTCATTCATTTAAAGTGAATTTGAGAGCAAGATGAGTTGGAAACAGTGACGAAAGAGAGAGAAGGAAGGATAAATGGCAGTGGCTAATAATAGTCAACCCTTTGAGTTACCAACAACAAATGCCATTATACTGGGGAACATGTTTCAAAACCCTGTGATGGGCTGCTCCTTGATTTCTTACTAGTTAGTTTCTACATATCATTGATTGATACCTCATGATTCCTTATTAGAGGTCAATTGGAACTTAATTTTTATGAGTATCTTGTGGTTTTATAAAGCATTTTCTTCTTTAGGATTAAGGTTCCTTAATCACTTTAATTGTAACTACACAAAATCAACCTTCAGTTCATGAAAAATTATTACTTAGAGTACTAACCCTAAGGAACTACCCACATCCTTAACAAACCATAGAGAAATCCTTTTACCTTTCTTAACTGAAACTTTCCTGTTTACTATAATTTCTTATAATTCTCTCCTTGGTTCTAGAAGCATCTCCTGATGCATATGGTGAACTTTCGAGCTTATTGTCCTCAAAACAGAAACTTTAGGGGAAAGCGAAAAACAGAAGCTCTGTAGCTCCAATTTCCAAGATTGAGGTCTTCCATTCTGTGGATCTGAAAGCAGTCCTTTTGGCATAATTTCAGTCCTCTCCACTATAAAGAATATACAATGTATTCTAAACATGTAGATATATAAATTACTTAATGCCTGTCATTACTGAAGGTGAAAGATATATAGCACTGTGACATAAAACTATATCAGAACCTCAGTTTTTCCTAAAGAACTATAGTGTTTACATTTAAATCTTTTTTCCCCATTTATATAAAAACCCAAATGGGGAAAGAGAGATCTGAAATATATTAAGTACCTTCAATCGTCAGATTTTCTGGAGATTTATCTTATTAAATCCTTATAACAACTCTCTGAATAATTATCTCCATTTTACAGATGTGGAAAGTGAAGTTCATAGAAGTGAAGCAACTTGTCCAAAGTCACCTGATCATGAAAAAGCTGAAATTTTACATAGTTATATGCAACTCCAAAGCCTCTACTTTCTTCCATTGGTAAACATGATGCCTTCTGGAAGTAGGGGTAAGGCAGGAAACAAGAGTTATTTAATGTACAAATAGAAAGCAGTTTTGGTTGTTGTTTTGTATCCAGTGAGACATACAGAAAGAAACCAGTATTACTTGGGGTGAGTAGGATACCAATGGCCCTGCCTTATTTTTAACCTTCTCTGTCTCTTTCAACCTCGTTCTTCAGGCTAGTTCACATGAAAAGCAGATGCTTTTTGCTGAGGATCTTGAGCTTAACAATAATGATTATATGAGCATTTATTTGAACATTCATGTGACAATTTTTTTTTGTCCCTTTTGAAAGCTGTTACTACTTGCAAAGCAGTAATTCTCAAAAACCATCATGAATATGCCATGTTTTCCCCATAAAATGTTTCACAGGAACTCTGAGAATTGTTCAGAATAATCGAATAGCCTGTAGTATCCACATTTCTTCCAGCCTCTATAAGAGGCACTTTTCCATCTTAATTGCCTTTTATAACTAGGTTCCATGAACAAAACTTAAAATTGAAGACTGCTGTTTGTTCTCTTGTATGAAAAAAGTTAATAAATACTTGTTGCATGTCTACTGTACACTAAGTTGTGCTAAGCATTGAGGGTTTAAGGATAAATACATCATGGTCCTTCCCCAGGAGGAGTTTTTAGCTTAACAGAAAAGTCTGAAGATCATTGCCATTCAAGGTGGTACGTCCAGCAGGACAATAGTCACGATCAGTTTATCAGTCTTATCTCTTGATTCTTCTGTTCAGCCATACTGGACCATTGCATTTTCTGTTCCTTCAGTCTAGAACACTCTTCCCAACCTCCTTTCTGTGGTTGACTGTATCAGATTTTAGATGTCACTTCTTTCAAGATATTTTCTCTGATCTCAGGACAAAGGTGGACGCACACATACCCCCATATAGTACCTAAGTACTGATCGTGCTCTATTGTTGATCCTATTTATATGAACTATAAGCACCTTAAGGGCAAGAACTGTTGTTTTTAGCACCAGCACAATGCTGAGCACATAATCACAGTTCATAAAGGATGAGTTAGAGTTCCTCAATTGGGTCTGGGAAGGAAACTCTAGGCCAAAGGAAAAATGTATACAAGTAGATGAGATGATGAAGACTTTATAAATGACTAACAAGGCTTTCTAATTTCCACATGAGCTTTGAGACACAGGTTATTAGTTGTGGAATGTTATCTCCTGTAACTATCCAGAGCCTGCCAGACTAGATTGCAATAGATCATGAAATAAAGAAAAGGAATCTGGTCCTCCCCCAATTATATATCTAGAAGTCAAAAATTAGTCTTTTACTTGAATGTGTGCTTGTGTGACCTGCTAATAATTTCTTTTGGTCCATTCTTAGAGGGAAGTGGCTTAAATCTCCTTGAGACATCTCAGGCAATAAGAAAGTAGTATGTTGAATCAAGCTGAGGGAGATGTAATTAAAATAGCTAAGAGCTTATTGGCCTGGGTAATCTAAGTTATATTGATACTTCAGCATAAAAGTACATTTAAATGAAAGCATTATACTCTCATGTTCAATCTTGTAAACTGTTTATTGAAATATAATGCATGTTCTTGTGTTGATGTATGATATGATGTGTTTGTTAAAAGAAAGTTTGGGGATTGTAGAAGTCACTTAAAGTTTTGAATCTCTAGAGAATTTTTTTTTTAACCAGCAGAGAAAATATAGTCTTAAGAAATTGTAAGGTTAAAAAATTTGTTATTATCTCTTTTGTTTTTTGTTTTTTGAGTGTTAAACCTGGGGAATATAGAATCTGTATGCAAAAAAAAAAAAAAAAAAAATTCATTGAAAATGTTTGCAAATGGAAGAACTTAGTAACATAGGTTATGCTTAATTTCTGCGTTATGTTCTGAACTCCATTCTCTCTCTCCCTAAGAAAAGGGCTTTTGAATTTTAAAATTTATTTTCTTAATCCAAAACTGTAGAATTTGGAATTTTTTATAACTAACTAAAGTTGAAGTCACGTCACAACTAGCAATAGAAGGGATTACATACACTTAGAGGATCATGGTTTTCAAGTGAAAACACAGATTCTCACTACAAGCTTAATTCACTATAATACAATTTTTTCTGGTGAATTGAAGACTTAAGCATCAAGTCTGAAAAGAATTCTGGTCCAAACATCAATAGTAAAAGTCTACTGTGATTTCACTCTGTCTTTAGCATTGAAGCCCTGTGACTAACATGTAAGAAGACAGATCAAACTGCACTTTATTCAAGAAAAGGAGGGTGATGTCTTACCTGTCTTTCGGATGGAAACTGACAAAGATATTGCACAATCCTTTACTCCATATAGTCTTAAAAAAAATCAGAATTTGATTAATGGAGGGAAAGAACAATACATGGCTTGCTGTTGAGAAATTTAGTTCATGTTTATGCGGCTTGCTTTGGAGCAACTTGTGCTGTTGGCTTATGATATCTTTAAGCTTCTTTGTAGAGCTCCACCTGTGGAACTGTACAAATTCAAGTTTATGGGAAAAGAGTATTGTTGGTATGCTCAACACTTTATAGGCCATATACAGTGCTTAGAAACTGCTTCATCAAAGCTCTGGTTAAAGGACTTCAAGATTGTACCTAAATCAAGCTGTAGCCTAGATTCCTTTGCCTATTAAATTTCATTTTTACAGAGTATTTCTTGCTCTTCTCTTAATGGGAAGAGATTCACAAATTTTAATCCTGTTTGTTCCCCCATTCCTTGCGTCAATAAACTGTGGAGGAAAAGTACTCTAAAAAAATATCTTTTATTAGTCGACAATTAACAAGAGATATTTGTCTACTTATAAAATGAGACTTAATCTTTGTATTTCTAAAACAGAATGCATGGAAAACTAGAATGAATTTAAGGTTTTGATTGTTCATTTCTAAAGCCATCAGTGAGCCAGTATTTTCCTAATCTCTCTGCTTGTCTGCTTGCCAGTTGCTACAAAGTCAGTCTTGATTGTTGGAATGAAAATGAAACATGTTGGTCAGAGAAACATGTGTTGGCTTGGCACAAGACAACCAAATTAGCAATTCTCAGAGATTCATTGTCGTTGTAGAGTATGGACTTCCTTGGGAAGTGAATATTTCTTTGGCAGCTTAAATATTTCCTTGGCCATTTATGTAAGAACTGAAATGAGTCCTGTAATTAGAATCAGGAGATCTGAGTTCTAGTCCTTACTCTTGGCAAGGCACTTAACCTCATTGACCCTCAGTTTCTTCCTTCTGTAATGAGGAAGCACTTGAGCCAGATGAACAGTAAGAATGATTTCATTCTTTTATCTCTAAGTTTTACTGCCATCTTCACAATAACCTAGGATCAGTATTGAGCCAAGCCAAGATGAGCATTTAAATTTGTCAGGAGATAAACAGCAGCTGTACAAGGATCCATAAATCTGTTTCAGTTCTACTGTGGTAGGGGCCTACAAACATATACTAAATTCTAAGGTCCTGTTTCTGGGCCCCGAGTGTCTTTTTTGTTTCTCCCTTCCTGGTTTGGCTTTACTCATACATTTTTGTCCGGGCCCTTCCATCTGCTTGATGTTTCTATACACCAACCCTGGTTGCGTTCAGACTTCCTTCCTGGCCTGCTTCTTCCAATTCGACTTTCTAAACCTCTGTCTTCAAACTTCGACTTTGCTGTCTGGATTCATAGTACAGAGATGACAACCTCTATGACTGTTTAGTTATTTGCTATACACCATTGCCCTCCTGTCTTAACTTGTCTTGTTACTATAACATCTATGATAATTATTCTTGTGTTTATTGAGAGCTTTCCATGTGCTGGGCACATTTCAAAGCTCTTTATTTATGTTCATGTCATTTTAATCTTTACAACTGCCATATATTGGTAAATATTGTTATGCCCATTTACAGTTAGGAAATTGAGGCTAGGAGAAGTGAAATAACTTGCCTTAGCTTTAACACCTTGTAAGTGATAGAGCTGGAATTAAAATTTCGGTCTGACTTTGCAAAGCTCATGCTCTTAAGCAATATGCTGTATTGCTCCATGATGATGATATGTTAAGCACCTACTGGATGCCAGACTACCTTTTGTATCTCATATATCCCCATTTTACAGGAGTAAAAACTTGCTACTACTCATGGTCCATTTTTAGGCTAATAAATTATAAGTACCTTGGAGGTGTTAGACCTTCTTAAAATGGAGCATTCTTTCAATGTATTTTTTTCCTTTTCCTTTTTCTTATTTTACTGGTCAACATCATAATGTATTTCTGACTATTACCAGTATTAACAATTTGAAAGTTGCCTGAGTGTTTGCATACTTCTTTTTATTACAGATGCCTTCATATTGTCATTTGATTTGTTACCTGTGCTATTTTTTCTCTATCAAAAGCAGATGGAAGATGATGGGGGAAACAAGAATGTGCAAAGACTTAAGGGAAAGTCCAAATGCTGGAAATCTTTCTGGGATTTCAGCTTGGAGACAAAATTTTAAACTAAAAGCTCCATTTGTTGGTAGCTATCTATTATTGAAGGAATATTAGGACTCTAGCATTTATAAACTTGGTAATATAAGACAAGATTTGGCCTCACAGAGCCTTACTTTTCTTATCTGAAAATAAAGTAAATAAATACATCCCTCACAACATGTGACCTGTTGTGGTGATGATTAAATGAAATAACTAGTGTAAAACTCCTTAATATAGTGTTCAAAATTGTTAGCTTCCCTTTTACCTTCATGTATTAGTGAAATATAGACATTTTTCAACTTAGGTGACAGACCTAGAACTCATAATGTTGAGGTTCTGGTTCAGGTAGAGTGTATCAGGCCTTCTTACAGCATAACCAGTGGATAGTCCAAACAATTGGACAGTGTTATTCTGCCCAGGAAAGTAACTTAGAACTTCTGGCTTCATACTTCTAGGATTGAAGGATATAATCCAGAGTATGTGACTAAATAATAAGTTACATATGGCTTTTTTATATTTTAAAAGTTCCATATACTCAGGTGTGTGCATATGTAAAAATTCACTTAGCTGTAGTCTTAAGATTTGTATGGTTGACTGTATATAAATTAGTTATAGCTTAATTAATAAGTAAAAAAAGTGTGCAAACTGGACCTTCCATAGTTGCATGTAATTAGCTGATATTTCAATGTATTATGTCAACTACATGGGCTACTCCACATACAGTTTTGTGTTTCACTTGAGTTATAATTTTGTAGTCTACAGGATCTTATGGTGATCATTGCATTTTAGCAGAAAGAAAAATTGTCTAATACCTTCCAAATTTTTATTCAACTTAGTAAGCAATTTTTCATAAATATTATTTTATTCTTAGAAAAGGTCTATTAATTTCTAAAATATTGTTCATAATGTTATTAATTCCCACTGCATACATCTCATCTTGATTATAGTATGTCACCCACAGATAGCAGATATAATTTTACAAGGAGCAAGCAGGGAAATGTCAGAGCAGTTTACTCTTGAGGGAAGCCTGTGTCTAAAACATACCTTTGAATGGATTTCTGCTCTCATTAGCCTGCTGCATGTAACTGCCTAACCTTATTTCTACAATTAAGTTTACAGATTTGTGTTTGGTAGAGTCTTGAGTGGACTTGTTCCTTTGGGTCTCTTTCCTCTGGTCTCTGGAGAGTTCCATCTGAGTTCAATGTCAGGGAAAAGGGGTGTGGGTTTTTTGGGCTGTACCACTCAGCAACTAGAATGTGTCTGGCAGTCTCCTCCCCTTCCTGCACTTCAGCTCTACACAGTGTGCACTCTGGAATGACAGGCATTCCTGTGTGAAGAGAGCCAGCGTGAAGACATATTTGCGAGAACGACGGCACCCAATCCAGGATACAGGGAAGCAGAAACTCCAGCTTATTACCTGACCTCATGCCATTTCCTCACATTCAGCAGTGACACAGAGAGGAATGCATGTCCCCTCCTTATGTGGATTTATCTTTTAAGAAAGATTTGCTTTTGTCCAGGACAGTTTGTTGTCGTGAGGCACATCAGACAATATAATCATGGGGCAAGCTGACGTCTCCAGACCGGTAAATCCAGATGCAGTTGGTGAGTAATAGAAGGCAAAGAAACTGAGAAAATCTTGACAAAGGCAAGGCAGAGTTACAGGTGAAGCTGAGTATTATGTAGGGATTTGAATGTGAGAACTGTGATGTTTGTACCTTTGGGATGTTTGTGACTTTATGAAGAATGAATGAAAAACTTAAGTTATTTTACTGTCAGTTATATTAATTTACCACTCACATTTGGGTTTTACTTGATCCCTTTGGAGTTTTAAATATTAATTGCTAGGAGACCACCTCTTAATTTCTTGCCCTTACAAGATGAGTAAGTGCTACAGGAACTCTTACTTAGAATTCAGGGGTATGTTACTAGTAGTTTGCAGGGCTTGGGCTATTGATATATATATGGGAAGAAGTAGAACTGTTGACTTCTATAAGCAAGGCCATTTTTAAGGATTGATTTAATCTTTTGGACTCAGTTATATGTTTTACAGATAAGCCTCAGACTTTTTCCATTGTGCTGGTTTCCGTTTCTCTAAGGCAAAACTTTGGTGTGAACATTTCTGAAGTTAGTGCTTTATATTTGAAGTGTTATTGTCTTAGGGAGAGCTTGAGACCAAGCTAATAATTGTGAATATAGTTCAGAGTTTCAAAGCTTATAAGTAAAATGGGAGTCCATTGTCACTCCAACCTAATTTTCCCAATCTTGTCAGGTTTTTTTGTTTAAGATGATCTTCAACTGGGAAACATAGTTTTAACTTGGTGTTCATTAAAAGTTTGCTAAATATAAGCAAGGTAGAGAAAACCTGTGAAACATTTCTTGACATTGTACTATTTAAAAACTATTTATACCTTCTCTTTGATTTATGAAGCAGCAGAAAACATGTTCAGTCCTGGGCCGCTTTGGGTTCAGAAATGAAAATGCTTGTGGCTTGAAGAGAAAATGGTAAAAGTGTGGGAACACAGGAAACACTCCCAAATATATCTAATAATTTATTGTTATTTAGTTTCTAAAGTTAGTGTTTTCACCTGAGAACTTCCGAGATGAAATACCTACAGAAGTATATTTCATGTTTTACTGAAACTGAAGCACAAGGATCCCAAAGTGAGTCAGTCAGCAACAGATTTTTAGGACTGAAGTCAGGACTTGACTCACTCTACTTTGATCACTAGGGCTGGGTCTTTATCAATTCAGTAACACACTTTCTTAATGAGATATTTCATAAATAGAAAAAGGTATAGAGAAAATATAAAGAACCCTCATGGGCCCCTATCCAGCTTAAGAAATAAAATAAAATTAAGAAATAAAATTTTTAAAATATGCCATTAACATATTTTGCTTCTTCATTCCCAGAGGTAACCATTCTCCTGAATTTGGTAAAGAACTCATTTTTGCACTACCAAATTCTCCTGTGTCTTCTACTCCACAGATGAGTTCTTTGTTAATAAGTGTAATAAGGACCCATCTAATGCTAGGCATTTATCTATGAGATGGAAATGAAAGTGATAAATTGTTAAGCAGGTTCAACTTAGTGGTGGATGGTGGTATGTCATACCAAAAATTTCATCTGAGTGGATGAAGTCTGATATTTTCTATGCTTAAAAAAAAGGTGAGATAATCAAATCCATTGATTTTGCTGCCTACCAGTAGCCCTAACAACGATCTATGTGGAAGAAATAGAAATCACTCAGATATCTAATTAAAGTTTTTATGTTCTCTCTGGGTTTAATTTTTGGGTTATTTCCTATTACCTAGATAATTCATAGGTGACTATAAGTATTTTGATGGACAGACCCCATTATTCTCTTATTTATAATTTAGGATGTATTCTATTTGCACAAATCAGGAACAGGTCAAAAGGCTTAATATTAAACAATTTTGAGGACCATACCATTGCTTTAAAGGCTTTTACCAAACAGCAATACTTAATGAAATTTTTAAAAACATGTCAATGGGTAGTTGTTTGGAAGCCTTACCAAATTCTTTGGAAAAATAAACAATGTGAATTGAAACCTGAATCATTTGTTTGCAGTTCCAAGCTTATAACATAGCAGTTTTGAGCTGTATGATCAATGATACTATATTTGTTCAATGAAGTGATGCAAAATGAATGAATATATTGAATTGGTTTCTTATTTTTGAGGCACTGTGAATGTCATAAAGGACCTTGTATAGATATAATTCATGTCTGCACCCTCAAGAAGTTTACTTTCTAGTTGGAAATATAAATTTAAAAGACGAAAAGGAAAAAGCAAAATATTTACAAATTTGCTTAGGATGAGATATATTCCTTATTCTAAGCTTGTTGTCTCCCTTGGTTTATGAGGAAAGTCCAGTTCTGTTACCGGGAAGGGTCTGCTCTCAAATAAATAAACTGCATGAGGATTCATATGCAAACTTAAGAGATGTTATATCAGAGTTTTTTACCATAGAATCTTTCTAACAACTAGCAAACTAATCAAGTGTTTAAATGCAGAGTAGGAAGTTATGCTTTGGTGTCTGTTCAATGAAATAAATAGTTATACTAATCAGGTCCTACAAAAAGTTACTGGGTGAAATATGTCCATAGAAAAAGCCTGTAAATTTACTCAGATAAAACTTTAAAATAATACTTTGTAATTCTTGATCAACATAAAAGCTGTTTTCTGTATTCACTAGAATTCTTTACTACACACCATATTAAAACAACCTGGCTAATTAGTACCTGTCCTTAAATTAGGCACAAGACCAAAGAATTTTAATAAGCTCTGTCTGACCATTTAGCCCAGAACTTTCCTTCTTTCTGCGCTTCCATTTCCGCTCTTTTTTTTTCTTTTTTTATCCCTTCATTTACCTTTCATTCACTAATCAGCTTCTTTTTTTCTGCTTTTCTTTTATACAGGAAAATACTGCTTTGACAGATACCATATGATAATATTATTTTCTTTTTCCTACATTTCTATCCAGCACTATTTGATTCATTTGTTCTGAAATTTGTATTTATGGATTCTCACCCTTATGATAACGAGGTAGTTTGGAGGAAGGCGATTTAGAAATATATAATTAAGAGGCAAAATCAGAAAGGAATTTCCTGGGTGAATAAAATTCAAGATGTAAATAAATAGCAACATTAAAACATAAGAAAAAATAATAGATGTGTTAATTAAAAATAACATTTATAGGACTTTGGGGAAAAACACCTAGTAATATTTGATCATCGGAATTACCAGAGAAATTTCTCATACATACCTGGGTCTAATAGTAAATACTAAGTAACAGGCATGCTTTCCCCATGTAATACCAGATGCAGGAAGAGGTAACAGTGTAGTGGTCTATCATGGACTCCTTAAAGGATTTTCTATTGTTATCAAATCCTGAATACCAACCAGAAATTATTGGTCCCTCTCTCTGCTCCAGTGGATTTTCTGAATAGCCTATTGTCATAACTCTGTATTTTGCATGTAAACTTTGGAAAGTTTCAAGGTTTTTTTCCATGAAAGAATATCTTATATTCTAACCCCTTACTATAAAAAATTACCCTCAACTTGGAATGTTTATCAAGAAAGTGTACACATTCAGATTGCTAGGGGTAAGGCAGCATCACTTCCTGATGAAGTCTTGGTCAGAAAACTACATTTTCCCAGACTTAGAATCTCATGCTTAACTCTACCTGCAAGTGGGGAGAGAGACCTTCTTCCTGATTACCATCCTCTCTTGAGTGCTTGTCCAATTCTTTCTAATTCCAAGGGTCACAGGTGTGCTGTATTTCCAAGGGATGTTATGGGCCTTTTGGACAAAGCCTGCTTTGTTTATAAGTGGCACATTTTGCTTTCTGTAATTTTGTTGCAGTTTTCTGTAACAATTCTTTAAGTCTAATAATAATCTTCTTTTAGAAGGCAAAAATGAGTAAGTACGTCAGTGTGCATACTATAAATTAATGTTCTCTATTTATAAAGTTCTGATGCTATTAAAATGCTGTTTAAAGCAAGATCTAGTTTCCAGCTAGGTGGGCATAATAATTAAACAAAGAACCAACTAGATTGTAAAGGTATTTGGCACTTTTTGATAGTTTAGTATGTATCTTTTTAAGCGGAATTATAGATTTTTAAATTTTGGACAAATAGCTGATTATATAAAATTGTTACGGGTGAAATGGGAGAACTTTATATACTTTAAGTCTAAATTTCTTTAAAAACCTGATAAAACTGTAAGGCATACAGACAACTCAGACTCAATAATTTTGTCTCTTGTTTCGAAGCCTGGTAAAGAGTTTGTACCTTAAACGTGCCTTCCAACATTGGATGATTAAGAATTGAACACTGTCTTTGACCCAAGTCATTGTTTAATCCTGTTGTATCCTTATGCCCAGTAAGTTATGTAGGTATAGTATATACCTACAGCAAACAGTTAATGAGTTTTAAAAAAATTATTGCAAGAAGAAAAATGCTAAGTGGTTGGGGTTTGGTTTTTTTTTTTAAATAATATTATACATTTGTTTAAACATCACCCCAGAAATTCATCGGAGACAATTAATTTTGAGCTAAAAATTTGAATTAAATGTTGACTGGGAAAAATCTCGTGGTAGAAGAAACTAATGACCAATACCTTACCTGATACATGATATGAGAAGCAAGCCTGTGAAACATAAAATACTACAACTTGAATGACGAAATAACTAGTTTAAATATTTCATTATCTAAACTATGCTAAAATATGTCAAAAGAAGAAAGAAAGAAACTAAATCAAAATGTTAGAAAGAGTATTTTGTGGTATTGGATTTTGGGAAATTTGTTTTTCTACTTTCTAATTTCCTACACTTTAAGTATTTTTTTAAGAGTAAACATACATAATTTTTATAATTGGAAAACAAATTAATTTTACTTTTTACAATGAACAGAGGCAGCTTTCAACAATGACAAATTAATTCCAAGCATATGCTTTTTGTAAATGCACAAAAGGTAACGATTCTATGTAAACATTAGCTTCCTATAAAAATGAATTATTTCCCATATGAATATCATAGTCTCAAATATTAGCACATTAAATCAGTCAAGTATATCAGATTACTTTGGTATTTGGAGTACTAATACCTGTGAAAGTGAGTAGGTTTGGATTGCCCAAACAACACTCTCTAGTCCTACATTCTTGATAATATGGATGTTAAGTATATTCTCCTAGTTTGCCATGAGTACAATCTTGTGCTATCAGAGCTAAAGATCAAATTTAATGATGATCAAAAGTCCACCAGATGGAAATTTTTCAGCTATGGAATGAAGGTTTTTAAATTATGCTTAAATTTTTGATAGGAGTGGCTAACTAAAGCTAACTGAAACCACTGTCTCCCATCCTTGGATCCATTATCATTTAATTACTTGAAGATCCCACTTGCCCCTCATATGTGGGCCATTTGATGGAATCCAATCCTTATAATTTCTTTCTGGTACATAATGGATTTAGTTTTTTGGGGAAAAGTTAAGATGATTCACCTTTTTTGTTTTTCACTAGGACTGATTAATTCACTTCCATTTTTATAAACCTTTTCTAGTATTTTTATGATTTAAATGAAGAGAACACTCCTTTGATTTAGGATTTATTTCTTTCAGCAGAAACCTTAGCAAAGAGTTGGGTGGGAAGAACTTTATCAACACTTTATTTTAATCAGTTATGGGTGGTGATCTTAAGTCACTAAAAGTCGAATTTCCAGAACATTCCCAGACAAGTCTCCACCAGAAGTGCCTAAGAGTATGACTTTGGGGTCTACCTCTCTTTCCCATGTCCCTTATCAATATTGTGCAGAATCTGTCTCAACTTGAAGCAAGGTCTAAAGAAATACAGTAGACAGTAGCCAGTGAAGAAAGACTCCAATACAGGATATGATTTATGAATAAAAAAGAAAAAAAACAGTAATCTAATGCAAAAATAATGCACCGTGATGATCTAAATCATAAAAGTTGATTGCTGTATCCAATTTAAGTACAAATTAATCCCTCTAAGAGTGAACAAAATACTTAATGAAATTTGAAGTAATTGTAATTGGATGACAAACTAGTTAATAAGGAAACTTTAATAAGAAACTTAACTTTAGAATTTGTACCCTTTATGAATTTTGTATATTTGAGATGAATACCAAACTGTTAAAGTAAATCATATAAAGTAGAGATTAATACCAATCATCTAGGTTGATGTGGGGATTAAATCATGTGCCAGCTTTGTAAATTGCATTGTAAAAAGCTTTTTTAGTGAATTAAACCAGATGTTGGGGAGACATGTAAAATTTCAGCTTAATCTTTGTTCTGAAGGCAGCATGATGGAAAAAATTAGACTTTGAAGTTAGTCTCAGATTTGAATCCCACCTCTATTACTTATGCTATGTGACCTTGAACACATTTCCATATCTACAAAATAGATATGATACCTACCATAAAGGGTTATTCTGAAGATTCTTGTGAATTAAAGTATATAGCATGGTGCTATATACTTTATATAAAGTATATATATAATTTATATATATATATGATATATAAATATAAATATAATATATTTATATATATTAAAGTATATATATAATTTATATATATATGAAGTATATAGCACCTAATAAGAGCTCATTAATTATTACTTTCCAAAACATCTTATGTTTGGATTATTCCAAAAAAAGGAATAAGAGTTTGATATCCAGAATTTATAAAGAAATCCTACAACTCAACAATAAAAAGGCAAACAATCCAATTTTAAAATAGGCAAAGGACATGAATAGACATTTTTCCAAAGAGAAAATACAAATGGCTAAAAAGCACATGAAAAGATGCTCATCTTCACTAGCTATTAGGGAAATGCAAATCAAAACCACAATGAAATATCATTTCACGCCTACTAGAATGGCCACTCAAACAAATAGGAACACTTATTCACTGCTGGTGGGAATGTAAAATAAAACAGCCTCTGTGCAATATGGTTTGTCGGTACCTCAGAAAGAGAAGTAAAGAGTTGCCTTATGGATGAGTGCATAAAAAAAATGTATATACATATGATAGAATACTGTGCAGCAGGAAGAAGGAATGAGGACCTGAAACATGTGACAACATGGATGAACCTTGAGGACATAATGCTGAGTGAAATAAGTCATACACAAAAGGAGAGATATTGTATGTTATCACTAATATGAACTCCCTGAATAATGTTAAATCAGTGTCTTAAAATGCAGAATATAGGGGACCTAGAGATAGACAGATGCTAGAGAAGGGGGAATGATTACTTAATATATACAGACCTGATAATGGGGTTGAACTTAAGGGTATGGGAATGGACAGGGGTGATGATGGTTCGTTAAAGGGATTATAAGTTTCAGTGCCATATTGAAAACAAACATGATTGAAAGGGGTTATTTAAAGGCATGTATCCCACAAATTAGCACTACAAATATAAATAAGTGCTTGCAGGATCTCCTTCTAAAATATGACACTGGTACAAAGAGGTATCAACAGAGTGGTATACGGGAAAAACTACCTATTGCATACTATGGACTATATTCAATAGGAATATCTTACTAGTACTACAGTAATACTAGAGATGAATAATTAGGGAGTGATAAGAGTTTTGGGGTGTTTTGGGTTATAATAATAGTTTAAAATTGAGTTGTACAACTAAGTGAAGATGTTGTGAGACATTGATTGTTTATGTTGAACAAAATATATGCTATGTGAAATTAGAAGCCCCCTACTTAATAAGTCAGGCCGTCGATCTTGAGGTGTGCTCTTGTGAAACTTACCGTTGTAAGGGGGAGACTAAGCCTACCTATAATTATGCCTAAGGGTCATGTCCAGAGAACCTCTTTTGTTGCTCGGATGTGACCTTTTCTCTCTCTAAGCCCAACTCTGCAAATAAATTCCTTACCCTTCCCCCCTACATGGGACATGACTCCCAGGGGGAATGAGTCTCCCTGGCAATATGGGACACAACTCCTAGGAATGAGCCTGGCCCAGGCATTGAGGGATTGAGAGTGCTTTCTTGACATCAAGGAGAAAAAGAAAAGTAACCAAATAAGGTTTTAGTAGCTAAGAGATTTCAAATAGAGTCAAGAGGCTATCCTGGAGGTTACCCTTATGCAAGCTTCAGCTAGATATTCCACAGTATGCCAAGCTGAAATCACCAGTGGTCCCAAAAATCCTAAAGAATACCCAGGTCCATATTGGAGGCTCTATGAAAGTTTTCACTCATTAAGGTTATTTCTCAGAAACTTAAATCCTCCAGAGTGTTCCTGTGCCAGGTAAGTCCCAAAACCCAGAGGCAATAGCCTCTTGAAGATCACCGGATGCATACCCCTTCCCCGTAATGTCGACACCCCTTTTCAATATGAACAAGGTAGGGTGGTCACTGCCCAGAGATCTCTGAAAATGGAGACAGTGATCAAACAAGAGGGAGGCTTTCTCTCTAAGCCCACTTAGCAGGTGAACTAACTACCCTCCCCTCTACATGGGACATGACACCCAGGGGGTAATTCCCCTTGGGTATGTGGGAAATGACTCCTGGGGATGAGCCTGGACCCAGTACTGTGGGATTGAGAGGATCTTCTTGACCAAAAGGGGGAAGAGAGGTGAAACAAAATAAGGTTCCAGTGGCTGAAAGATTTAAGTGGAGTCTAGAGGTCACTCTGGAGGGTATTCTTATGCGCTATATAGATATCTCTTTTTAGTTTTTAGTGTGAGGGAAATACCTGAAACTGTTGAACTGCAACCCAGTGACCTTGATTGCTTTTATTTTTTGAACCTTGATTGTTGAAGATGATTGTATAACTATGTAGCTTGCACAGTGTGGCTGTGTGATTGTGAAAACCTTGTGGTTAGTACTCCCTTTATCCAGTGTATGGACAGATGAGTGGTAAAATGGGGACAAAAATTAGATGAAGAATAAGGTGGGATGGAGGGGATGGAAAGTATTGGGTGTTCTTTTTTGCTTTTATTTTTACTTTGGAGTAAGGAAAAGGTTCAAAAATTGATTCTGGTGATGACTGCACAACTGTATGATGGTGCTGTGAATAACTGTACACTATGGATGACTGTAGGGTGTGTGAATATATCTCAATAAAACTGTATTTTAAAAAGTAAATGAACAATGGGGGAAGGAGGGAAATGGGATATTTTGGATGTTCTTTTTTATTTTAATTTTTATTTTATTTTTTGGAGTAATGAAAATGTTCTGAGATTGATTTTGGTGATGAATGCCCAACTATATGACAATACTGTGAACAACTGTATACTTTGGATGATTGTATGTTATGTGAATATATCTCAATAAAATTACATTTAAAAAAATATGTATATTGTTCCAGAAAAAAAAAGATTGCCTAGAAGAGTCCTTGGCTCATAAGTAAGTGCAATAAATATTGGATGCCATTAACAAACATCCATTAAGCACTCACCCTGGCACTAAGGTGGCCATTGGGGAAACAACAATTGAACAGGGAGACTGGGCAAGAAACAACAAAGGTTTTGAAAAGTGCTAAAGAGGAAAGAGAGGGAGGAGTAGCAACAGACAAGGTAGGATTTAACAAAGGATTACAAATGCTAAATCTTTATATAAATATATATTTATTTTTTAAGTCTCTAGGGTATTAGAACAGCTAGAAGAAAATAACTGAAATGTTGAAACTGTAATCTATAACATTCTTTGAAATTTGTTCTATAACTACTTGTTAAATCATACTTTGAAAGTTATCACTTTTCTGCATATATGTTATATTTCACCATAAGGAAATAACTGAAATTGTGGAACTGTAACCCATAACATTCTTTGAAATTTGTTCTATAACTACTTGTTAAATCATACTTTGAAAGTTATCACTTTTCTGTATATATATTATATTTTACAATAAAAAATGTTTAAAAAAAAAAAAGGAGTTGCCTTATGATCTGGCAGTCCCACTACTTGGGATATACCCAACCAGAAGAACTGAAAGCAGGGACACAACAGACATTTACACACCAATGTTCCTAGCAGCTTTATTCACACTTGCCAAAAGATGGCAACAACCCATATGTCCATCAACTGATGAATGTGTAAACAAAATGTGGTATATACACAAGATGGAATATTATTCAGCAGTAGGAGGAATGAAGTGCTGCAGCACCCAACAACATGGATGATCCTTGAGGATATTATGTTGAGTGAAATAAGTCAGACACAAAAGGACACATAATTATATGATCTCACTAATATGAATTATAATATGCAAACTTACAGAGATAAAATCTAGAATATAAGTTACCAAGAGATATAATGAGGCTAGAGAATGGAGAACAGTTGCCTAATATGTGCAGAATTTTTAACTAAGTTAAGTTTAAATGTTTGGAAATGGATAGAGGTGATACGTAGCACATTATTGAGAGTATAATTAACAGTGCTGAACTGTGTGTGAATGTGGTTGAGGGGGGAAGTTTAGAGTCATGTATGTCACTAGAAGGAAAACTATAACACAGTGAATCTTGTAGTGGATGATGACTGTGATTAACAGTACAATATTAAAAAGCTCCTTTATGAACTAGAAAAAATGTACATCACTATTACAAGGAGATAATAATAGAGTGATATATGGGTGAAAAGGTACCTTTTGCAAACTATGGACTATAGTTAATAGTGATATTTTAATATTCTTTCATCAATAGTAACAAATGTTCCATACCAATGCTAGGGGTCAATCATAGAGGGGGATAAGAGGTATGGAATGTTTGGGTTTTTTTTTTTGTTTTTGTTTTTTTGAGTAATGGAGATGTTCTAAAATGGATTGTGGTGATGAATGCCCAACTAAGTGATGATACTGTGAGCCACTGATTATATACTTTGGATGGATTGTATGGTGTGAATATATCTCAATAAAGTTGCATAAATAAAAGTTTCCAGGCAATAACTTAAAAGTATTGGATATTCTAACTTTATTCCAAAATATATCATTACTTACTTTAATATTACACTTTACTCTTAAGTAGGATGAGATTGGTTATGATAGAACAATACTCCTATTGCAACAACTAGGATAAAAGTAAATACGTTGCCGAAGCCATCTATTTAGAGACATTGGACAATTGAAGCAATGAGATCTAGAAGAACTAAGATTTCCAGAGAGGAAAGAGTTCTTCTTCAAGCAGAGAAGAGATAAATTTGCCAGGTTCTCAATCAGATGCCCTGGAGGGCCACACCAGAGGAACAGGGAGAGGATCCAGAGATGAACTGAGTCTTACTGTTACTGAAAATCAATCCTGACCCAACTCAACTCCTGACTGGATTGAAGTGATTACTTCGTCACCTTTTCTGCTTAAAAAGGAAAGAGAATTCTTTCTATAGGAAGATATATGTAACCTCTATGGTTCTTTTTTTACATAGTGACATACTATTAAAATGAACATATGTGCAAAGAAACAGATAAATATAACCAGTAATCCAGAGGGAAAAGTTAGTTAAAGCAGACCCATAGGTGATTTTAAAATACTGGAATTAACAAAGACCTAAAGTAATTATAATCCATATGTATTAAAGAAAGTAGAGGAAAAGATGGACAAAACAGATGAAAAGTTGGACATTTTCAACAAAATGGGTATCTGTAAAGAATCATGGACACTCCAGAACTGAAAAATGCATTATCCAGACACTATGAACTCATTGGATGGGTTAAACAGATGACTGGACATAACAGAAAATAGAATTAGTGAACTTCCAGAATAGAATAGGAAGTGTCCAAACTGAAACACCCAAAGGAAAGCAGCCCAAGAAAAAAAACAATGATATCACATCTATAAATTGCTAAAATTAAACTAACAAAAACTTCCCAACCTAGAATACAATACCCAGTCAAAATATTCTTCAAAAATGAAGATGGTACAAAAATTATCCTAGACGGAAGCACAGAATTGCAAGAAGAAATGAAGAATATTGAAAGGGCAAATATATAGAGTATGTAAAAGAATATTGTTTGTTAAAACAACAGTGATAATGTTTTCTGTGATTTATTTTTACATATGTAGAAGTTAAAATATATGACAGCAAAAGCACAAAGGGCAGGGAGGGAGTAAACTCTTGTAGGTTTTCTTGTGCTATTCAGGAAGTAGTAGTAACTTAAGATGGATTGTAGTAAGTCAAGGATATATAGAACAGATGACACAAGTAGCAAAATGGTAGACTTAAACCCAGCTATGTCCATAAAAACATTAAATGTGAATGGACTAAATACTCCATTTAAAAGACAGTGGTTGTTGAACTGGATAGAGAAACAAAATCAAGAAAAATTGTTACTGCAGCAATAGTGGGAATTTTACAATATTAAAACAGTTATTCAACAGATAGCTATAAGAATGCTCCATTTATATGTACCTAGAAAAATAGCTTCAAAGTATATAACAATAAAAAAATTAATAGAAGTAAAAGGAGAAAGAGACAAACCTAATTTCATAGTTGGAAATGTTAACATACCTCTCTCAGTAACTGATGGTACAAGCAGACAACAAATCAGAAAGAAGTTTAATAATTTGTACAGCATGATTAACCAACTTGCCCTAATTGGCATGTATTAAAAAATATACTCAACAACTGCAAAATACTACACATTCTTTTCAAGTGCACATGAAACATAATATATGATAAATCTGGAAACAAAAATGCAAGCTTTTTGTTGTTTATTTTTAATTTGAACTATATCTGAGACTAGGAAACATAGGGAATATTCCTTTATGGGAATACCTCCTTGAGTAGAAAACACTGGAATGGATGTTTAAGTCTATTCTACTTCAGCTAAGGAGCAGGGTACAGCCGGAGATGGTCTGCCTCTGTCTCTTTTCACATGCATAAATTTCCAGATAATAATCTAGGATTAGATTTACATCTAGGTCTCAGCTCCTGGAGAGTCTGTATTTTGAAAAGGCAAATGCTGATTCTGTGTTAAACAGATTTGGGAGTCACCAAAATAATGGTCTGTTTTCCACATGCCCTGGAGAAAGAAAGAATCTGAATATGAGACTATGAATGAATGAATTTGGGATGGTAATTGGGAAGGGGCTGAGCATGGTTGAACCCAACTGCATGAGGCAAGAGGCAATATCCATTTCTAAAAAGTTTTTTTAGATGAAAATTAAGAACATTTGCATGGAGCAGCGAAGAAATTAAAATTGCTGCTCTCTTTGTTTTTTGAATTCAGTGACTAGGGTTTTCTACATAAAGAAAGAAGGCAGCTATTCTTAATAATAGATGTGGCAAAATTAATACACGTTAATTTGTATACTAAGCTGTTGGTATTTTCTACATATGCTGCACTTGTTAAAAACCTAACTTGTTTTGAGTTCATATGCTGGCAGGCATAAATATTTGAAAAAATATCATGACTTTGTTGTTTAGAATCTGTAGGAAAAAAGTGACACATGAATGAGAAATACTGTTCAAGTTTAACTGTAATGAAGGATGAAAAGTGGTGAATTAAATCCTACATTAGAAAATGATCAAATATCCCAGAAGAAATGTGGAAATTGGCTAGAGTGGCTATATTTCATTTAAGGACTTTAAAAACAGGAGCTTACTTGTGAATATGTTACCTTCTAACATGTCTAAAGCTTGTTGACCTTTTTTTTTAAAAAAATACACAGCAATGATAACCTCTTCTTTCATATTGTTAGTTTGCATTTCTTTTAAATTTGATGTTATCTTCCCTATTACTTTTAACCAAATAGGCATTTTCCTTTGTTTCTTTTGGAACTGTGTGGAGTTCAGTCAGTGGTACTTTAGCAGATAAAAGTTAGATTCCCTCTTTACCTCTGCAGGTAAAACTGCTATTTGAGAATGAACAGTTCATATTACTTAGTTCCATTTCTGGGATTGCCCCTTTGAAAGCATTATCATTAACATATGTATGTATTGTATCGTATTGTATTATATTATATTATATTATATTATATTATATTATATTATACTATACTATATAGTATATTTTTTTCCAGTGTTATATTTTCATTTTATTTATTTATTTATTTATTTTAATTTATTTAAAAATTTTATATACAAGCTAGGATGATCTGTTGTAATCAAATGATTCGGCTATTTTTTTTTTTTTTTTTTTTTTTTACAAAACAAGTCGTACATTCGATTGTTCACAGTACCATTACATAGGTGTACATTCATCACCTAAATCAATCCCTGACACCTTCATTAGCACACACACAAAAATAACAAGAATAATAATTAGAGTGAAAAAGAGCAATTGAAGTAAAAAAGAACACTGGGTACCTTTGTCTGTTTGTTTCCTTCTCCTATTTTTCTACTCATCCATCCATAATCTAGACAAAGTGGAGTGTGGTCCTTATGGGTTTCCCAATCCCATTGTCACCCCTCATAAGCTACATCTTTATACAATTGTCTTCGAGATTCATGGGTTCTGGGTTGTAGTTTGATAGTTTCAGGTATCCACCACCAGCTACCCCAATTCTTTAGAACCTAAAAAGGGTTGTCTAAAGTGTGCGTAAGAGTGCCCACCAGAGTGACCTCTCGGCTCCTTTTGGAATCTCTCTGCCACTGAAGCTTATTTCATTTCCTTTCACATCCCCCTTTTGGTCAAGAAGATGTTCTCCGTCCCACGATGCCGGGTCTACATTCCTCCCCGGGAGTCATATTCCACGTTGCCAGGGAGATTCACTCCCCTGGGTGTCTGATCCCACGTAGAGGGGAGGGCAGTGATTTCACCTTTCAAGTTGGCTTAGCTAGAGAGAGAGGGCTACATCTGAGCAACAAAGAGGCATTCGGGAGGAGGCTCTTAGGCACAATTATAGGGAGGCCTAGCCTCTCCTTTGCAGCAACCGTCTTCCCAAGGGTAAAATCTATGGTAGAGGGCTCAACCCATCAAACCACCAGTCCCCTATGTCTGTGGTCATTTTAGCAACCATCGAGGTGGGGTAGGCCAATACCCCTGCATTCTCCACAGGCTCCTCAAGGGGGCACTACATATTTTTTTCCTTGCTTTTCTTTTAACTTTCTTTTTTAAATCAACTGTATGAAAAAAAAAATTAAAAAAAAAAACATACAATAAAAGAACATTTCAAAGAGACCATAACAAGGGAGTAAGAAAAAGACAACTAACCTAAGATAACTGCTTAACTTCCAACCTGTTCCTACTTTACCCCAAGAAAGTTACCTAATATAGCAACATTTCTGTGAACTTGTTCCTACTATATCCATCAGAAATTAACAGACCATAGTCATTCCTGGGCATTCCCAGAATGTTAAATAGCTTATCTGTTCTTGGATTATTGTTCCCCCTTCCTTAATTGCTCTCTATCGCTAGTTCCCCTACATTCTACATTATACACCATTTGTTTTACATTTTTCAAAGTTCACCTTAGTGGTAGCATATAATATTTCTCTTTTTGTGCCTGGCTTATTTCGCTCAGCATTATGTCTTCAAGGTTCATCCATGTTGTCATATGTTTCACGAGATCGTTCCTTCTTACTGCCGTGTAGTATTCCATCACGTGTATATGCCACATTTTCTTTATCCACTCATCTGTTGAAGGACATTTGGGTTGTTTCCATCTCTTGGCAATTGTGAATAATGCTGCTATGAACATTGGCGTGCAGATATCTATTCGTGTCACTGCTTTCCGATCTTCCGGGTATATACCGAGAAGTGCAATCGCTGGATCGAATGGTAACTCTATATCTAGTTTTCTAAGGAACTGCCAGACTGACTTCCAGAGTGGCTGAACCATTATACAGTCCCACCAACAATGAATGAGAGTTCCAATTTCTCCGCATCGCCTCCAGCATTTGTAGTTTCCTGTTTGTTTAATGGCAGCCATTCTAATTGGTGTGAGATGGTATCTCATTGTGGTCTTAATTTGCATCTCTCTAATAGCTAGTGAAGCTGAACATTTTTTCATGTGTTTCTTGGCCATTTGTATTTCCTCATCAGAGAACTGTCTTTTCATATCTTTTGCCCATTTTATAATTGGGCTGTCTGTACTATTGTCATTGAGTTGTAGGATTTCTTTATATATGCAAGATATCAGTCGTTTGTCAGATACATGGTTTCCATAAATTTTTTCCCATTGAGTTGGCTGCCTCTTTACCTTTTTGAGAAATTCCTTTGAGGTGCAGAAACTTCTAAGCTTGAGGAGTTCCCATTTATCTATTTTTTCTTTTGTTGCTTGTGCTTTGGGTGTAAAGTCTAGGAAGTGGCTGCCTAATACAAGGTCTTGAAGATGTTTTCCTACATTATCTTCTAGGAGTTTTATGGTACTTTCTTTTATATTGAGATCTTTCATCCATTTTGAGTTAATTTTTGTGTAGGGGGTGAGGTAGGGGTCCTCTTTCATTCTTTTGGATATGGATATCCAACTCTCCCAGCCCCATTTGTTGAAAAGACTATTATGACTCAGTTCAATGTATATAGTATATTATATTATACTATATTATACTATACTATACTATTCTCAGCAAAGTCTTCAGTTCTCATTGACACTCCATAATTGGAAGAAAGTTACTGCTTTCTTTTGTTTTTAATTTTTATTGTGTTAACATATACAACACAGAATTTCCCATTTTAACCTCTTTCTTGCGTACAATTCAGAGATATGAATTATATTCACAATTCATTACCATCACCACCATCCATTACCAAAACTTTTTAACTCCCTCAACAGAAACTCTGTACCCATGAAGCAATAGCTCCCCATTCTCCAACCACTACCCTCCAGTCCCTAATAACCTATAATCTACTTTCTGTCTCTATGTATTTGCTTATTTTAGGTATTTCATATAAGTAAAGTCAAAAAATATTTGACCTTTTGTGTTTGGCTTATTTAAGTCAATGTGGTATCTTCAAGGTTCATCCATGTTGTAGCATGTATGGGAGCATACTGTTAATTAAAGCACTGACTCTTAAGGGAAATACAATGTGTTCACCCTAGTGGGGTCCATCCCTGGCTACCATTAAGGAGAAATTATTATGACAAGGGTCCTTTTAATGTCTCTGGCAACTAAACTTTTTTGAATAAGGTTCAATGTTTTAATAAGAATCTAGTGCATTTCATTTAAAGAAGTAAAGTAGTTGAGACCCAGCCCAGGAAGAGGATGCCCTAGGGTAAGTGGGCAACTAGAAAGAAAAGAATCACTGTCCTCTGTTATTTCAATCTGTTGTACTTTAGTAACCAGGATCCTATTTTGCCTAAGTCTTTTGGGCACAGCAAACTAATGTATTGATAGTCATTGCTGCATTCACCCTGATAATTACAACTGTATAAACCTGACCTTTATCATTGGACTTCCCTAGACTCTTATCCATCAACTGAACCTGTTTCTAAATAATATCAATACTTTTCAATTGTGTATTTTTCTTATGAGAAATATCTACCATATTAAAAGGAGAAATTTTTTAGGGCATGTATGTTGCCCCTTTTACCCACCACCAAAGGTGTTCTAGGCTTCAGATATGAAATAGTTTACAATAAATGTTAATTTATCACGATATCATACAGTATATGTTTCTTGATGTATTTCTATGAAGTAGAGGTTCCACTTTAACTCCACGACTATTATTCCACATGACTCTTTTTTTCTTCCCCTCTAGACTTCTCCAGAGAACCCTGGGACAGTAGGTGGAGTGCAAAGCTGTATTGTATTGCCTTCCTGCTTTTTTTGTTGCCTTCCTGCTTTTTTTTTTTTTTTTTTTTTAATTATTATTATTCTTGGCCCAGCCTTGTCTGTTCCTTTCTCTGCCATTAAAGCTACTAACTAAACCTTGCATGTGTAGTCATCAGGAAGATCTTATGGCCTTTCATTTCAATTCTGCAAATTTAACATGTCAGTTATGTTTTTTTGTCAAATTCTTAAAATAGGGATTCTCTCTCAAGCAATACTGAGATAGGCAATCTATGGAATCTCTCTTCTACTTTCTGCAAAAACTTCCCTCCATTTTAAAGCACTCTCTGTCTAATCCCCACCCCATGCACCTCCTATAACTCCAAAGCTAACCACGGCCCTTTGTGTGAAGGAGAAAATAATCTGATAAATACAAGCAAGGTGTTAACACTTAATGTTACCCCTCCCTGTACTACTTATATCCTGAAAGAGGAGGACAGGGAGAGGGCACTGTTTAACTGAATAAAGATTCACTCACTAATGATGGACTTCTCTGCTTCAGTGACCCAGGAGGTAGGAGTGTTAGGGCCTTCCCGGAACCATGCCAAGAGGATGAAAATGACAACAGTAATAGGCTTCTTTGGGGTGAGATTTCATGTACATTGGGAAGACACTCCCCCAACTCCCAACTTTTCTCCCTTTCTCTCCCCCCCCCAAAAGATTTTGGGCTGGTTCTGATTTTTTTATTGAATTTTGTTCCAAAATAATATCAACTTGATTTGGCTCCTTTTCTTCCTTAGTAATTTGTCTGTTAGGAATTTTGATGTTTGATGTCCATGTGATGTCAAAGAATCTGTCTGCATGATTGTTTATTATTGCTCTAATCCTTTCCAACCACCACAGGAAGACAGGGGAAGGGATATTTAGAGATTTTGCTGAAGTAATTAATTGGCTTTTCTTTTCCCATTCTCCTCACCCTGCAACAGAAGAAGCAGGCCAGCCCACAGCAGACCCAGGCATGGTCATGGACAGTGTGGAAGCAGGTGACATGACTCCTCCCACAAAAAGGAAGAGCAAGTTTTCAGGCTTTGGCAAGATCTTCAAACCCTGGAAGTGGAGGAAAAAAAAAAGTAGTGATAAATTCAGAGAGACTTCAGAAGGTGAGGTATTAAGACTTAAATATATGTTCTGAGTTAAAGAGCTATTTTGGAAGTACATAACTTTTTCATTCTCTTCCTAAGTCTCTCTGACCCCCTATATGAAGAGGAAATTTGATCTTTATCAAATTTATCTAAAAGATTCATTAAGCTTGCATAATATAACCTCATTCCCAGGTTGGTTTTTTGATGGGATTAAAGTTTATCTTTTGAATTGTGAATGGAGTTCCTGATTAAACTAGAAAATCTAAGATGCTTCTTTTTTCTACCCTGCCCACTTCCTACCAATACAAAGTTTGTCCTTCCTAACCCTGCCCACTTCCTACCCATACAAAGTTTGTCCTTCCTAACCCTGCCCACTTCCCACCCATACAAAGTTTGTCCTTCCTACCCATACAAAGTTCATTCATAAGTACCTGATTAAAATTTCAATTAAAAAAGAAAAAGCTACAATTATGTAAGGATAGTTCCTTTAGGAAATTATACTTTCCCACAAGCATAAGAGTATGAAAATAATTGTTTTTTAATTTGAAATTAGTTTCCCTGTTCTTTTTTGTCCTAAGTGTAAAATTGGAACCACTTTATTCTTTTACCTGTGGAGTTAAAATGCTGAGTAAAGTTGACCTTTAACTGCCACATTTCTGAGTGCTATTTTCCAATTCAATGTTAGTTTTAGAGCGAAAGATATCTATGCGAAAACCCAGAGAAGAGCTGGTTAAAAGAGGAGTTCTGTTGGAAGACTCTGAGCAAGGTGAGTTTACAAATGAATAACATAAACGTCTTTGTGCGCTTGGTCTTTGATCTGTTCTGACTAGGTATTTGAATCTTCTTCCTTCCTTCTTTTCATTTTATCTTTTTTGTGTTTTTTTCCCCCTTTTCCTTCTTGTTTTCCTTTTCTTTTCCTTTCTTTCTGTTATGTGCGTGTTGGGGGGGGGGGGTGTTTCTTGGGTGTCTTTTTTTAAACTGTTGTTTACCTGCTATCCTAGTGTTATCTTATCTGGCTGTGGTCTTTATGAAATTGAGTGCTTGGTGAATGCTCCCTGGGGCAAACATGTGCTAACTGCAGCCCTGATTGTCATGTCCTTTTTTTTTTTTTTTTTGATCAAATTTGTCTCCATTCCCATATTGCCGCCCTACTCTTCTGTTTGTCTGTCACAAAGATCATGTTTTGATATATCCATTGTTGGTTCAATAATGTCAGAACTTTCTCCAATGTGTGACTTTTATGAAACAGCTGATGATAAAAGATTATAGTACATTGGTTGCCCTTCATTTCTCTTAATTAGAAATACTTTGATTGAGTCAAAATCTGAATGTTAAGGTTTAAAAATATGTTATGTTTTTGGAGGTTGGGAGAATATTCCATTATTTGGGTTTTGAACCATGTGAATGTATTGTCTATCACAACATTAAATTAAGAAATATATTAAAGATTTATTATCTCAACTATATAAAAACTAAGTGGGGGAAAAAGTGTGAAGGCAAGATACTAAAATATTATTAGCATTGGTAACCTCTGGAGGTTGGTATGGGAATATGGTTGTGTTTTTTTTCTTACTGTTTTTCTGAACTTTTTACATGATTAGTAATGAGCATATATAACTTGTTTCTTAGTAAACTTTTTTATATTTTATTTTAGTAATATATATACAACCTAAACTTTCCCCTTTTAACCACATTCAAATGTATATTTCAATGCTGTTAATTATATATTCACAATGTTGTGCTATCATCACCACCATCCATTACCAAAACAAATCAGCCCAAACAAATTCTGGACCATTTAAGCTTTAACTCCATTCCCTACCCCGACCCAGCCCCAGGTAACCTGTGTTCTAAGTTCTGGCCCTTCAAATTTGCTTATTCTGATTATTTCATATTGATGAGATCATACAGTATTTGTCCTTTGTAGAAGTTTTTAATGAGCAAAAAATTGCATTGTACTTGAAGTCAGAAATGTCAGAAAGAGGTAAAAAATACCTTTCTCAGGATATAAAGTGATGAAAGGCTCCAGTAGTTTCAGTGTTTCTCTATCAATACAGAATTCTTTCAATATGTTTTTTTTTTTCCCCTTTAAGTCATCACATATTCATAGCTATTCGCTTTTAAAGTATACTTCAAGGTATATAGGTGGTTAACTACAATCAGAATGTCTTCATTGCTGCACCTTTGGCCCTTGCTTTTCCATTCCTCTCTCCACGCCCTCTCCTGTCTCTCTTTTCTTGGTCACTCACCACAACGCCCATACACTACTTCTTCCTTGTTTTTCACCTTCATTCAATTACTTTTGCCCTGTGCTTCCTAATAGCTGTTGATCCAAGCTGGTTTTAGCCTAAAAAGTTCAAAGGCTGAAATGATAAATGAGCTGCAGCTACTAGGTGGGATACCACTCTGCCAACCAAGGAACTGACCTGAGCTTTTTTTTTCTGCATCAAAAAATTTAGGGATAGACCTCAGGGCCTGGCTTATATATATATATATCTAGTTTGGGACAAAAACATTGTTTGAACTTTGCAGTTGTCTTAGTACCTCAAAGATGACCTTGCTTATAGTGCTAACTTGACTGTATTATAAAATATTTAATAGATTTTCTGAGTTTTGGGGGGCATTTGTAGGTTTTGAAGCCAGATACTACTTATACTCAATCATTATATTAGTATTGCAGAAACCCCCTGCATTAGAGATAAGAAATGACACTTCAAAGTAGACATTCCTGGTTAAATAACTTGAGAAATAACTGATCAGTTTTGCATATCTTTTCTAGTGTGTGCTGAGTAGAAACTGATGAATAGTACGTCTTTTCATTTTATGATTATCAAAAGTAGTAGTCTTTGTTGGCTTTGAAATCATTCCTTGTTTTATATTCTAGAAAGTCTTGTTTAAAAATTGGGCTATATTAATATAAGCAGTAAGTTACTACTTTTGCATAGTTGTCATATTGCCTCTCCCCTTTTTTACAATAAGAGAGTAGGTATCAAAATACTTTAGCTTCAGAAATTTTCAATTAGTACTTATTTGCCCAAGAATACTTACTATTTTAGCCCAAGCTCAACCTCTTCCTGAGACTACAGGAGGAATTATAGTCTGTCTAATCTCCAAGTAGGAAGAAAAAAAAGTAGCCTTCATTTGGGTAAAGAAGCTTAAGGTAGGTTGGAGTAATGGGCACTGATCTATGAGAACTCCAGGGACCAACTCAAGGGACATTGAAATTATGTTAACCCAAAGTGTTTCACTATGGAAAGCAAAGAGGGACACCATCTAGAAAACCAGAGAGTTCCCATCTCCATAACACTAGGAGGTGAGTCAGATTTTTTTTATTTCTAACCTCAGTTTTTTACTTTTCTCCTCCAAAAGAGTCTAGGAAACTTCAGTAACTGGGAAAGTTTATTTAGTTGCTCCATGAAGGAATGTCACCAATGATTTTCATAGTGCTGGGTGGACTTCTTTACTCCCTATCTATCTATCAATTCTGCCCCCTTCTCTCTACTCCTCCTGCCCTTAGTCAGACTGTTATTTCTTGCCTTGATTCTACAGTAGGCCACTATTGGTTTTCCTGCTCTAATCTCTGCCCCTGTATAATCCATTCTTCTCACAGTCCTCAGAGTTAAACTTCCTAAAAAGATAGATCAGATCAGTCTCTCCCCTACTTCTAATCCTTTAAGGCTTCCTCTTACCTCCAGGATTCAGTCCAGGCTCCTGAACATGGCATTTGGTGTTCTTTGTAGCCTGGCCTCTTGCCTGCCTTTCCAGCCCCACCTATACCTGTTCCTTGTGGGTAGCGTCTTCTCCTGCCTGACCAAACTAGGGCTAGTACCTACCTACACATGCTGAATACTTTCACCTTCTCTATATACTATTTTTTTCTGACTAGGTGGCCTCTCTCATCTTGTCTTTCATGTGGTAAGCTCCTACTCCTTTAGACCCAGTTCAGATACCACTTATGATGAAACTTTTCTAATCCCACTGCCATCCTGGGAGAACTGCTGCTTCTTGATTTCTAGCTGTTAATATTTAGCATTGTAATTACTTAGATATAATACATTTGTCTTATCCACCTAGGTTACCTAACATATAGCAAAGCAGAGAGTAAGAAATCGTGTTTATTGGAAAGAATTATTTATTTCCATTTCTATTATAAGGGTCCGAATAATCTCAAGCTAAATAATAAGCTAATATCAGGAAATGGAGAAGGGGGTGAGAGAGATTAGAAATCTTCAGCTCTTCTTCCTATCTGACCAGGCCAGTTCCTTCCATTTACTCTTTCCTTTTTGGCCTTGCAGATGGGGAGGATCCAGGGAAGTTGAGCCATTCTGTGTTGAAGAATGGCCATACCAACCCCATTTGGGGTGCCAGATCTTCTAGTCCAGTCCAAGTGGAGGAAGATCCAGAAAGAATATCAAGTCTTAGGAAACCTGCTCTAGAAGAGGATGCAAAAAAGCGTCTCGGTAAGAAACTCTGGGTTTTGCATTTAAGAGCCATGTAATAATCACTCTCATTTACCTGAGGGGTTTGTAGGAGAGGAGGGAGAAATAAAATTTAAAGGGAATTCTGTTCTCCTCTAATAGTTTCTTAATTAATTGCAACTTCACATGGAATTTTACCACTGTCAGTCTCTCGTTTACAAAATACCTAAATCTGTAATTCTCAAGGAGGGAAGAGGATGTTAAATATTCCTGCAGGACTTTTTCAATCTACATATTCCTCTTCCTCCACCCAAGGGATTCTGATGTGTTTCCTCCAGTAGACTCTTGTGTGAAGAATCACCACCACAGTGAGCCTCTCTTGCTGGGAAAATGCCATATTCCTCAAGTATGTTGAGGTTAGAAAACATTGAGAACTGTTACTTGTAAACTAATCTATAAATTGAATTATTGATGAAATTGACCATAAGTCTGTAGGTGAGTTAGTTTCTTCAATCTCTTATTTCTCCCTCTTCCCTTTTAAATCACATTTATTATTATTACACAGGCTCAACTGAAAGCCAGCCTAATTCTGAAGCAGAGTCTGTTCCTGAGAATGTACCCAAACAGCCTTTACTTCCCCCAAAAAGACTCTTGTCCTCTTCTCACGAAGCAAGTGAAAGGCAAGAAAAGGATGCCACTGCCTCTGGCAGCACTGCAAGGTCCATCTCCTTCACCTCTGCCTCCTCCACCACTACAGCACCTACTGCCACCACTACTGCTGTGAACCTAGCAAAGACTGTTAATTCCTCTATCGCCCCTTCCCCAGCACCCAGGACTCTGCCTGCTGCTCCTGCCAGCACTAACACTACTGCTACCCCAAGCCTGACCCATACGGTACCTGCCAAGCAGCCTCCTGTCCCTCCCCCTAAACCAGCTCACAGAAACAGCAACCCTGTCATTGGTAAGTAAGTCTTTAGGCTTCTGTTTTGTTTTGTTTTGTTTGTTTGGGATGGTTTTTTTATTGGATAACTAGTACAATATTTATTTAGTCTGAGAGAGTTCTCCACATCTCACCCCTTTGAGTGATCTCAATATGGGGAAAAGCAGATGTATTTGGATGGAAACAGGCTGGGATCAGATCACTAAAATTAGGTACCGTTTTGGGGGGATTAATATCTGTTTTTCTAAAACTCTGTTTTCCAAAAAACTCTGTATAATTGGAGGACTGGGACAACAGATTTGACCTGCATGGAGTTATCTTGTGATTTACTGGAAAAATTAGAATAATGCCACAACCGAAAAGGGGCCAGACACACTTTCCAAATGAAAAGGTTTTTTTTTTAACCTACTTTAAATACCAATGCCTCCTTCAGCATAAGTGAGCCTAGTAGATCAAAAGAAAAGGTGTTCACATAGATGACAGTGTAACTTTTGACTGATTGTCTGGCATAGCATCTTCATGGGGACACTATAGAAGATTAAAATCATGTTTTATCTTGGGAGAGTTAAAAATGCCACACAATAAAATAAGTAGGGGAAGCAATGACGTTAATCAGTAAATTTTTATGTTTTAGTAAGGTTTGTTTATTTATCTGCAAGTCCTATTTAGGTCTATTTTATTTACATAATTGCACACCTTAGAAGACTTTTCAAGGAAAGGAGGGAGGACTAATGAGTGCTTCAGAGCTAATGAAAGTTGCTAATATTTAAAGTAGTCTTTTACAAAAAGTGATACTAGGCTTAGTACTGCTTAGATATCTTCTTAATGGTTGAATGGAGGAATAAAAAATATTCTCTTTAAATGGCCAGTACTACCAAGCTGGGTGGGGTGACTGGAACCTTGAAAAACTGGCTTAGAATTCTTTGTGAGTATGATAGGTTGGAGTAGCTTGATAAAAGCAAAACAAAGATGATGATGATGATGATGATGATCATTGCATTGGATGGATAGTGTTGCCTTATCTCTGAGGAACTTGAGGGCCTTTCACATACTTATTATCAAAACTTCCTTGTGAAGTAGGAAGCTGATTTTTATCTGTTATATAGATAGGGCAATTAGAATCTGAAGAAGTTGTGACCCATTCAGAGTTGCAGTTGTTGAGAGACAGAAACCGAACACAGGCTTTTCCACTCTCAAGTCCAAACCTCTCTTCTCTTCACTGGTGTTCTCAGACTATTGTCTAGACAGGTGTTCTCGTCAGAATCAGCTGGAAGGCCGGTTAGATCACATCTTGCTGGGTCCTGTCCCTAGAGTTCTGATTCAATAAGTCTCGGCTAGGGCCTGAGAATTTGCATTTCTAATAAGTTTCCAGGCCATGCTGCTGCTGCTGGTCCAAGGACCTAACGTTGAGAACTACTGCCCTAGACTAGTGGTTCCCCACCTTTCTCAGGGTAAGGCCCAATATAAAATGATAATTCATGAACAGTTCCTTGGACTAAACTGCAGAGGTCACTCTTGGCTTGAGGTGAATAGCCCAAAGTAGTGGGCCCTGTGACTGAAGGTACCAACGTCAGTCCATGACTCGTCTTGAGCAGGAGAAACATAGGTCAGTTCACAGAGCTTTTAATAAAGTTAAATAGATTTGATTTAAAGGACTATCTTTTATTCTGAAATTGGAACCTTCCTATTTCTTTGATGTTAAAAGGCCATTTCTTTCATGAAAGGAAAATGATCATAGACGGTTTATTTAATATCAAGCCTTACTTGGAAATATTAAAAACTGACAACCTGAGATTTGTTGAGAATTTTTTTTTAATTGTTTTGGTCTGTGAAATCCAAAGGTTTGGAAACCACAGCATTCGACAGTGCTACTGTCTCAGAACAGGCATAACATAGGTATTAGTAACAAGGAAGGACCACCAAAAATAATGGAATAAGTAAAGGGAATTTTTAACCCCTGCCAGGAACATTCTGACATTTTCCCCATAGAACTACCACCAGATGCTCCTGTCAGGGTACACGTAACAGAGTTCACTTCCTCGACAGCTTGAGGTATATGCCCACTTTAGACTACTAAAGGTAATTTACCTTATCAATTCAGAAGTTAAAATACTAAAAAATATGGTGTTGTCAGGGTTAAGTTGTTTTTTTTTTAATGCATTTTTTTTATTGTGAACTTTAACATATATACATAACAGTGATAACTTTCAAGGTACGATTTAGCAAGTAGAGAACAAATTTCAAAGAATATCATGGGTCAAAGTTCCACAACTTCAGCTATTTCCATTATTGTAAAATATAACATACATACAGAAAGGTGTAAACTTTCAATATGCAGCTCAACAAACAGTTATATAGGTGATTTCAAAAATTGTTATGGGTTACAGTTCCACAGTTTCAGTTCTTTCCTTATTATGCTACATAGGGTATATACAAAAGGGTGAAGACTTTCAAAAGGGCTAAGTTTTATTATAAATGAAATAACTAAATGCTATTTTTAGATTCAAAATATCTCTTTCATTGATCCCAAAATTCACATATTTAGAACTGTGTATGTGTATGCAGTGTTCTTCTAGAAAACCCTTTTTAAAATTTACTTCCAGTGTGACATTAAAACATCAGATTAGCTAGCCTTTTACTTTGAATGCCCCCAAAGGAATGGAGTTTAAGACAAGTAAATTTTGATTTCAGGAACACTTGAGGTACTGCTGCTCTCTGCAAAGGGCACGAGGTAGAGAAAAATAAGGGGTTTCCATGGAAGGTGTTAGAAGTTGGTGATCAAGAGGACTACTGTTTAATTATTCTCCAAGGTTTGCTCCTGCTTGATATATAAGGGTCTGCTTCTTACAGGCCTCTTGGGTCTTGTCAAAAGGTCTTTGCCAAATCAACACCTGAATCAGTGTGGCTTTGGAGTATCACGCAGGGATATAAATGGTCATAATAAGGGAGAGAGCCTCTCATCTAATAGACATATGCCAGTCACCATGCACAGCCCTGTGGATACCCTGATTGAGACGGGTTGCCCTGCCATCGAGGAGCCAATAGTGTAGTGGGAAGTGGAGATGTGGGATGGGGCACAAAGGGACAACAGAGGTATGGATGCTAATAAAGATCACAGACAGTGGGATCCAGAGGATGGAGCAATAGCCTCATAGTCAGGAGACCTAGGTGCTAGCTGAATCCATGCCAGTTTGCAGTATAATCTTGGGCAAGTCATCTAACTTCTGTGGCCTCAGTTTTTCCTTCTGTAAAATGGTAAAGATTATTTGTTTTCTCTCCTGTCACCTCAGATGGTTATAAGGAGAGTACGAAGTCAAGGAGAGAAAAGCATTTTGATTTCTTCAAAGGCCTTTGCTATAAAACTCCAAAATGTTGTTATTGATTTTTTCATAATATAAAGCTGAAGTATCTAGACATCATTATTTGTTAGAATATGATAACCATGCCCAATATTGTTTGTTTTGTTATTGCTGTCTGCATGTTTGAATTTTTTTATGGAGTATTATTATATAAAATAACTTTTTATCCTTATTTTTCTGTCTCTGTTCATATTCCATACACCAAGATCAAGTCATTAAAAAGTTGTCATATCTATTTTCGTAACAAAGAAGTAAAGTTTCTCACTGAAGTATTAAGGTGGTAGTCTTCCCCTATACATTTATTAGATTTTCTACATATATTAATATGAATTTTGTTTCAGGATGAACTATCTAGGAAATGGCATAGCCATGAAATGATATAATTTGCTTGAAAAATTAAGACTGAGCTCAGCTCTAATTCTAGGCCTGGGGCTGGCCCCTCAAAGCATTTGCGATTGTAAAACCATGTTAAATCAAAGTGTTGCTCTCTCTTTTCCAGCTGAACTATCCCAAGCAATAAACAGTGGTACATTGTTATCAAAACCATCCCCACCCTTACCACCTAAGAGAGGCCTTCCATCAACTTTGGTACCCTCCTCGGAGTCTGCTGCTGCTGCCACCACAAAAGCACCAAGTGATCAAAGAGAGAAGAGTACATGCTCTGTGGGCTCTGTACCTCTGCTGATGATCCCACCCCCCTCACCATCTCCCCCACTGCCTACTCATATACCTCCAGAGCCCCCACGATCCCCTCCATTCTCCTCTAAGACTTTTCAAGTTGTGCCAGAAATCGAGTTTCCACCTTCCTTAGACCTACCCCAGGAGGTCCCTCAGCAGGAAGATCAGAAGAAGGAAGTACCCAAGAGGATGATGGAGCAGAACTTTTGGGACCCCCATGTACCCTGTAGGTTGCCCCCACTCCCACTGCATATTCGAATCCAGCAGGCCCTGACCAGCCCACTGCCCGTGACTCCTCCCTTGGAGGGCTCTCATAGAGCTCATTCGTTGCTCTTCGAGAACAGTGACAGCTTTTCTGAGGACAGCAGTACCCTGGGTCGAACCAGGTCACTTCCCATCACTATCGAAATGCTGAAAGTGTGAGTGCCTTTAAAGCTTGCCTCTTGTTTCCCCTTCTTTAGATGCCCTACTTGGAAAAAAAAATTATAAAATGAAAATGTGAATAAATTTAAAGAAAAAAGAATACTCTGGTATTGGATAAGTTTTAGAATTGGGATTTCTTTTTTTTTTTTACACTGCTGATTTCTGTAACATTTTTCCCATGACATAGAGTTCCATGATGAAGCAGAAATTACAAACTTGTGTACCTGAAGATTAAAACCACTAGTTTTATATGGTACAGGTGAAGTAGTGTAACATGGTACATTGGCCTTGAAGTAAGATAACTCTGGGTTCCATTCCTAGCTGTATCACTAATTTACTTGTTTGTAGTAGTATAATTACTTAAACTTTCCACTCATTAGTTGTCTTATCTGTAAATGGGAATAATACCTATCTTGTAGGCTTGTTGTGAAAATGGAATTAGACAAATTATGAAAAGCACTAGTAGCTGCCATACAAACTTGGTAGAGAAAGACAGGGAAAACTGAAGGGAGTTCTAAAATAGAGTTCAGTATCACAGCCCCATAGACTGGAACTGGTTTTGTTCTGCCTTTATCTGTCCCTAAACACTGAATCTATTCCAATATTGGTACTTATACCTATTTTGGGCTTTTAAGATTTAGACAAATTGTGACTGAAGATTGACATTTTTTGGCAGATTGGAGATTTGCTAACTTAAGAACTGTCATAAGAAAAACTGTTGAAGCACTCGATATGTTATTTTTTTTGCAATAATGTTGGTATTTGCTGGTATTACTTATTTTACATCTTGGAAACAGACAGTTGAAGATTTTGAAGTAGACTCTAAATTGTAGTTTTATGCCTCCAGAATGGGGGACCAGGAGGGACACATTAGTTTTCATTTTTGCTTCTCTTTGCCTCCTTGGATTAGAATATCGTTTTATCCCAGTCCTTTTGAGTGTCTTCTGTGTGCCAGGTACAGTGTTAGCTGCTGTGCAGTCTTCTCATTTAATCAGACCAGAGCAAACTTTCATCTCATAAGTAGGTCATCAGGGGACAGCCCTCTAGATTAATAGTTGCTAAAATGTTTCTTAGCAAGATTGTTAAAATTAAGGGAAGAGGAATTATAAATTATTTCATTCATTGATTCTGCCTTGCAAATCACTTATCCCTTTTGTTTCTGAAAAGAACATATAATTATGTTAATTTTTCAGTCCAGACGATGAAGAAGAAGAGGAGCAGATCTGCCCTTGTGCATTCAATGAAGACATGGCGTCTACCTCAGTCAAGCCTAAACTTCCGCAGTGTCTGCAGGAGCAAGTGAAAGAGAAGGAGAGCGACTCTGATTCAGAGGGTCCTATTCAGTACAGAGATGAGGAAGATGAAGATGAAAGCCAAAACAGTAAGAAAGGGAGGGATAAGTAAAAGAGAGAATTCTTTTACAGATAAAGCTACTTGCTGGTCTAACAAGGGTAAAATGCATGGAAACAGGCACCCTCTCCCATTGAATCATCTGGCTAGCTGGTGTTGGGAGCCACTGTGAAAGACTGCTTATCCCTGCTAGCCAATGAGAGGAACCATGTAGACTGAATTATTCAGGTTTCTGCATTTGATTAAAAAGCTATTCATTTGTTAAGTGTTTAGAAGTGAATGAAACATGTTTTTCACTCAGTTCTGACAACTGTAACAGATGTGATTTATAGCGTTCTGGGAGCAAGTATCATTAAACCTGGGTTATATGTGAGAAAAAAAAGCTGTTCACCTTGATAGCATTAAATATGGAGTAGAGGAAAGCTGACACGTGGGCTGTGTTGAAAAGACGAAAGTGATGCTATCTTTAGTGAATTTATATTTATGGGACAAAGAAAAAAATGTGCATATGTACACTGCACACATATCTTTGTGAATAGTGGAATCTTGATTCCTACAGGTGGGAAAGCAGCTTGAAAAATGGTATATTATGATAGCATTCATGCACAAAGCCATTTTGTTGTAATTCAGAGGGTTGTCCCATGCTTAGATTATTTCTCCTCTAGCAATTCTTAATAAGGAGAAAAATGTAGATGACAGGTAGGAAAGGAGATTTCTTTGGCCTGTCTGAGCCCATCTGGCTAAAAAGATTTTTAGATGTCTTTAGCTTCTCCCCCACCTCCCACTTCTATTTTGTTTCGCTGGATAATTTGAGGTCATATAGGAAGCCAGGAGTTACATTATATTTGTTCAGGCTCTTGCCTCACTGCAGGTGAGGTTGAACCTTTGGTTTCAAGCCTCACGTTTCTACATTTTTTTCTCCCCCTATGCAAAGATGCTCTGGCCAGCAAAGTGAAGAGGAAAGACACACTGGCAATGAAACTGAACCACAGACCCAGTGAACCAGAATTGAACCTGAATTCTTGGCCCCGAAAAAGCAAGGAGGAGTGGAATGAAATACGGCACCAGATTGGAAATACACTGATCCGGTAGGCCTTTGTTTAGATTGATTTGATTTGATTATATCAGTATATGTATTAGAGATTTACTTTGTGGTGGAGCATTCATTTATCTTTTGTTTGTTTGTTTAAATTTTAGAAGTAGTTAAAATACATGTTTGACACAGGTATCCTCTAACAAGTTGGAAATTAAGGAACTAGATGGCTTTCAGAGCTTTAGACATGAATTAGACATATGGTTTTGCAAAAGTATCTAGAGAAGTCAGAGTGGCACCCAGGACAGAAAGACTCATCTGTCATGTTTTTATCCAGTTCCTCAACCATCAGGTGCCAACCCAGTAAAAAAAAATCACACCCATATTTTTCATTATATCTGTTTTACACATTCCATGTAACTGCCTCCTTTCAAAGTGTTAGTATGTTTTTCAAGTCAGCTGGAACCAAAAGCATAGGAAGACTGAATACAGGACAGCTTCGCATAAACTCCAGTATAAAACAGGTGTTTGTTCACTCAGGTATCTCTCAGTAGAGAAGAAAGGGAGGTGCAACCCTTGGTATATTCCCTGCGAACTAATTAATGAAATATACTCTCCTTTAATGAAAATGTACTCTCCCATCTCCCAGACACCTGGCTTTGCCATAAAGCTGTACCTAGGAACAAGTTTGGCCCTTTCTCTTCTTTTTAGATCCTGAGACCATTCTGTCAGATGGCTTTACTTAAACATAATGTTCAGCCTATATGACCTCTGCATATGTCCACTACTGAAATTAGAAGGGAATTAGAGGAGAAAGAAGTGTAGGTTTCCCCTTGTTCTGACAATGTCTTTAACTCACAGGTCATCAGTCTGGAAATCAATTTGGTAGAGGTGCATCTGGGCGTGGTACCAAAGAGCCACGTACAGGAAAGCTAGGGGTCTGACCCTTTACATTCAAGGTCCAGAGATTTAGCATATATTCTTGTTTATGTATTTATTTTTTTAACGTTTTATTTTGAAAAAATTTTTCAACTTACAGAAAAGTTGTAAGAATGAACTCTAGAATACCCTTGAACTAGATTACAAAGCATTAAGTTTTCTATATTTGCTTTATCGTTTATTTGGCATACATTCTCCCTCTTTCCATGGACACATACACATCACACATTTTTTCCCCCGAACCATTAGAAAATAAATTGTAGACATCATGATTCTTTACTCTTAAATAGTTAAGCATATATCTCCTATGAACAAGGGCATTCTCATAACCACAGCAAATTATCATATTTAACTTCAGTAGCAAATTTAACTTCAGTACCAATGTGTCTTCTACCCAAATTCAATTTCACAAATCATCTCAGTGATGTCTTTTCATGGCAGTTTTTTCCCCAATCTGTTTTCCAATCCAAGATTACATGTAGATTACAAGTTGTCTTTTACTTCTAAACTCCATTAATCTGAAACAATTCTTTACCTTTTTTTTTTTCCATAATACTATCACTTTTGAAGAATATAATGTATTTATTTTGTTGAGTGCCTCTAATTTGAGTTTGTTTGATTGTTTCCTCATGATGGGGTTCATGTTATATGTTTTCAGCTGTTCTCATTTATTTGGTTGTATGTTCTCTCCCTAGGACACCCTTAAGTTCCATGAGAGTGGAGAGCTTGTCTGTCTTGTCCACTATAGTACATATTCCCAGGACTTTATTTCCAGACTCTTGGACCTTATACCCATTAGTTGCTTTGTCAGTGGAAACTAAAATAATCCTCCCTTTCTAGCAGAGCAATTATGATTTGCAAAGTCTTTTTTCTAGTACAAAAGTAAAGAAATATGTGCTTATTATAGAAAGATTGAAAAATTTGGGAAAGAAAAATAGTAAATCACCCATAATCCTACTACCCTATTAGCCAGGGATTGGCAAGCTTTGTCTGTGAAGGACCAAATAGTAAATATTTTAGGATTTGTGGGCCACATACAGTCTCTGTCTCATGTATGTATGTATGTATGTATTTTACAACCTTTAAAAATGTAAAAATGTATCTTAGCTTGCAGGCTCCACAAAAGGAGGCCTTAGGTTGGATTTGGCCCACAGGGTGGGGCAGGGGTGAGGCTATAAACAATAATATAATAATACATTGAATTGATATAGTATAATTAATCCAACCATATCCTTACTGTTGGGTGTGTTGCTTCCAAATTTTTGCTACTTTAATTCTGTCACTGGTTCTCAAGCTGTAGCATTCAACAGAATCACTTGATAGGCTTGTTAAAATACAAATTGCTAGGTTCCACATCCAGAGTGATTCAGTAGATCTGGAGTGCAGCCTGACAATTTATATTCTTACTGATGCTGCTGGTCCTAGGACCACTGTTTGAGAACTACTGTTCTAAGTAAACACTTTTAATTATAGAGGTGAAGTCTTTAATCCCTGTTCACCATTTTTATCAGAAATTTTTAAAAAAGAACCAGTATTCATGTTCACAGATGCAGACTTCTGTCCCAAGTAGCTATTCGTCCTAAAGCTAATAGTCTTCTTGATTATTCCTACCTTACGAATGATGGGGCTCTCATCTGCCCAGACAACAGATAGCATTATTGTTAGTTTATTCCCAGATTTGGGAATTTCCTCATGGAAACTAGTTTTCTCTGGAATACCATTAGAAACTTCAGAAACAGAGTATTACAGCAGGACCTTGCCTGACCTATGAGCTGCAGGTGAGTGGTAAGTGCTTCACCACTTTCAGATCCCATGTCCTCTCAGCTGTCATAGGAGCGGCAGAAGTCTTTATTAATAGTCCCACAGTCCCTCCCTTGATTTTTCAAATAGCTAACTAGAAGTCCAAAGAAACAGATTGAACCAGTGCTCCCTCCCCTTCCTCCAGGGGCTGGTTTCCAGGATCTAGTAACTAGTGTTAGCTACTTTGGCAGTCTTAATGCAGAACTGTGGCCCTCTCAGAGTGCCAGCAAGAGACCACAGGATTAGGAATTAGTTAAGAATGAGGACCTTTGAAAACAGACTCTGTTTTACTTTACTGCAAAGCTGTTTGTCCATCTTTGAGTGCTGTTTGTTTCAAAGTCATAGTCTTCTTAGAAGGGCTTATTGAATGCTAGCTATGAACAATTTAAAATTGAAATTTAATACTTAGGGATAAATCTGACAAAAGATTGTGTAAGACCTAAAATCTATAAAATATTGCTAAAGAAATTAAAGAAGACCTAAATAAATGGAGAGAAATACCACATTCATGGATAAAAAGATTCACTATTAAGATTTTCGACAGATTCAATGCAATTCCAATCAAAATTACCCCAGAAAGCTTTTTAAAATTTAATTAACAAACTAATCTTAAAATTCGTATGGAATATATATTCAAAAGAATTGAAAGTAGGGACTTAAACAGATATTTGCACACTGATGTTCATAGCAGCATTATTTACGATAGCTGAAAGGTAGAAACAACCCAAGTATCCATCAACAGAAGAATGGACAAACAGAATGTGGTATATACATACAGTGAAATATTATTCAGCTGTAAAAAGGAATGCAGTTCTGATACATGCTACAACATGGATGAACCTTGAAAACATTATGCTAAATAAAATAAACCAGACACAAAATGACAAATATTGTAGTATTCTGCATATATGAGGTATCTAGAAGATGAAATTTTGGGGAAGGGTAATGGACATGTTCGTTATCATGATTGTGGTGATCATTTCACAGGTGTATACCTATGTCAGAACATTAAATTGTATACCTTATGTACATTTTACTGTATGTCATTTATACCTCAATAAAGCTGTTTATTACCAAAAAAGGTCTTATTGGGAGGGACAAAAAAAACCCTTTGAAATACATAGTTGTAAAATGTGTATAAAATTGGACTGGGAGTTCTCTATGCAGGGAATTAGTGGGTTGAGTAATTAGCAGGAAGCTCACATACTAAGAAGTATAAATTCAAGGTAAGAAATGAAAATCTTTCTGATTCCAGACATGACAAGTTATCTTTGGTGAGTAACATCTCAAAACTGTTAGTGAGAAGAGAAATTTCATCAAATTCTTCACACAGAAGACTGAAATTAAAATCACAGAATTACAGAATATCACCCAAAAGAGACAATTTTAAATTATCATAGTTCCTAAACTACTGGTTTAAAAATGAAAAGAGGGACATCAGAGTCATATGGGAAGCTTTGTAAATAAAAATATACAAAATCTCAGCCCTTATTCTGATTTGTTGAACCAGAATTTCTGTTAATGTGCCTTGGGACACTGTTTTTAACAGTGTCCCATTGCTTCTGAAGGAGATTTGTTTGGGAGCTACCGTATAGTCCAAAGCCCTCACTTTACAGATGAGGACACTCAGAGTAACTGAGCTTTTTTGTAGTGAGAGCACTAGTTGGTGTCAGAACTAGAACTAGAATCCTGGCCTTCTGTTTGCCTGTAAAATTCTTTTTTGTGTTGTGATATTTACATTAGCAGCTTGAAAGTTTATTTATTTCTTACTAGTTTAGGGACTAATATAAACTAAGGCCCAAACAATCTCTATAAGTTTGGGGAGGTTTAACATACAATAACATATTTTTAAATATCTCCTTTTTAGGCGACTGAGTCAAAGACCAACACCAGAAGAATTAGAACAACGAAATATACTGCAGCGTGAGTCCAGTTATGGAAATAAAGTTGTACAGATTTTCTTCATATGTTTCTGACTTTAATGTACTTAACAGAGAAAAGAAGCATTTACTATAAGGGCCAAGCAGAGAATGTTCCAACTAGGGAAAGACTTGATATTGTTTTCCCTGAAGGAACAGAGTTCCCCCAGGCTTACTTTGGAAGACACCACTGTGGTATTGTTTAGTGTACTTGGATACCCTTCAGAAGATTTTGTTTAAAAATTCTCACAGTGTCCTGGAATTGCTTTGGCATTTGGGAAGATTTGAGTGTATGGTAGAGTGTCTCAACGTTTTTCTGTCTTTGGGGAATAGCCATTATCTTAATGGCTGGGCATCTAGAGGGAACCTTCCTGGAATCTGAGAGCTAGGGTCCAAAACAAGTCCCAAATGCAGCAGTCTTTATGCCCCTTCATCTCTTTAAGACTTTCTTACATCTTGGTATTTCTAAAGTCACAAAATAGGACTATGTATTTAATTTGCTTTCTATGTACATACTTAACTTCCCAACATGATTTCTAATCTGGTATGTATTTGATTTGTTTTTCCAGAGTATAGTGTGAACGTTGGTCTTATAAGCCTCCTAAAGAGGTTTAGTGTTCCCTAGGGTTACTTGTGGACAGGCACAACCTCTGACTGATCCATGTCTTATTCTCTCAGCACTATTTGGATATACACAACTTAGTAAAGTATTTTAAAATTTAAAGTACAAGGAGCCTTTATAGACATATCACATGAAAAGAGTGTCCCCCATTTTGCATGATAATGGTTACTCTTGAGCAGGAGTCCACAAACTTTTTCTTAAAGGGCAGAGAGTAAATATATTCGACTTTGCAGGCCAAGAAACAGAATCAAGGCTATTATGTAGGTAGCTTGTGGGAAGTAAAAATACAGGCAGCTGACAAGATTGGCAGTTTCGTTTGCTGAGCCCTGCTCTTGAGTATTCAGCTGTACCAGTTAGCAACAAAATTATCTTGGTAAGCCATCCCCAATGTTAATATTGTATTCTGATTTGGGGCTTGTTAGAAATATCTGCAGTGTATAAGTACTAAAAGTTTGATATGCAAATTATCATTTTGAAGTAATAATCTTTGTTTCTTACTCTAAACTGTAGCTAAAAATGAAGCTGATCGTCAGGCAGAAAAACGAGAGATTAAACGTCGGCTCACGAGAAAGGTACTGCCCATGTGTCTGGTGACCGTATATCTTATAATTTGGATGACTTATTGATTGGAAAGAAATTAATTGGACTTGAAGTGCCATAGACTGCTCTGAAAATATAAACCATTATGCAAATATGAAACAACACAACATTATCAAGAATTTTTTTGTCATTTTTATTAAAGAAGGCCTGACACAAGAAGGTGCTCAATAAATATTTCATTGAATAAATTTTGGCTTTTCTTTGGTAGACCTGGAATTTTGATGTAGGCTCTAATAAGAGCCTGTTAAGTGTAAAGAAAGTAAAAAAAGGAGTGTGTGGCATTGTTTTGTAAAACAAACTTGGTTGTTTTCTGATCAGAGAAGGAACTAAACTAAACTGACCCTTAGTAGTATCTGAAAAGTAGCAAAACCAACTATAATTTTCTTGGTCCCAGAACAATTAGAATAGAATCTTTTCTGTACCAAACCTGGGTTGGCTTTTAAGCCCTGATATTAATCCCTTGCTCCTTTCCTTCCCACTATAATAGGTTGTAATTGCCTCCTGTAGATTCTGATTTGGTCTGAGTTCTCTAGATATCTTTTAGAGCTAATAAGAATGCCCAGGAGATGAAGAGTCTAGACATTTTCTTCCTGATTTCTTCTACTTCTCCCCTTCTCCAGGGTCAGAGGCATTGTCATTGATAAATGGAAGACAGTTAGAGGCTGAACTAGACTTAATGCTGTAAAATTGAGCAGGTTACCCAAATGTGCAGCCTTAAATAACAGTTTGTTACAGAATCTCTTATCTTGGATATTATTCATGTTGAAATGAAATTACCCTTAATGTTTTCCACTGATAGATACCGTTTTTATTTTAAATGCATTCACTTTCTAATGCATTTATATATGTATTTATAACCCTAACCCTTTCCACAAAAAATAAGAGCCTTGCTACCCAAAATGTTGTTCATGGACCATTGGCATTGGCATGTCCTGGAAGCTTGTTAGAAATTCAGAATTTCAGGTCCCAACCCCGAGGACCTGCTTAATCAAGATCTTTTTTAACAAGATCCCCCATGTGATTTGTATGCACATTAAATGTTGAGAAGCACTGGATTAGAGCAGCTGTCTCAATCTTAGCTATGCATCGAAGAGTTTTTTAAAAACATCAGGATTATTAAATCAGAATTTCTCAGGATGGGACCCCAGCATCAGTGCTGTTTAAATCTCCTAGGGTGAGTCCAATGAGCAGCAAAGATTGAAGTGCTGGCTTAGAGACAATTTGAATGCATGATCGATGCATAATTCCTGGCATAATGAACTAAGAGGCTTCCCCTCTTTCAGCTGAGCCAAAGGCCCACTGTGGCTGAACTACTGGCCAGGAAGATTCTGAGATTCAATGAGTATGTTGAGGTAACAGATGCTCAAGATTATGACCGGCGAGCCGACAAACCTTGGACCAAACTGACCCCTGCTGATAAGGTAACTGTAAAGCCTGCTTTTCTTTCTCTTTCTCTCTCCCACTCTTTCTCTTCCTCACTCTCCCCCTCTCCCCCTTTCTCCCCCTCTCCCTTACTCCCTTTTTCCTTCACTCCCTCCTTCTCTGTCTGTCTTCCTTTCTTGGATGCATGACACTAACTAGAAGTGGGGGGAGCCATAAACAAAGCTTCTAGTTTTGATATAATGTTAAATTTCAAAGCAGGATGCAAAAAGGCAAAAATACATAAACCAAGATGTTATGCTAATGATACCACCACTACCACCAAAATTGAAAGAAAAGAAAATCCCTGCTTTGTCACAGAGGGCAAAAAACTAGAAAGATATAAACACTTTTAACAGTGCTTATGTTTGATTAGCGGGCGCTTGGGTGGTATATTTTAGTAATTACATTGATTTTTATAATGGGAAAATCATTTTTATATGCTGTAGAAGTTCTAAATACTACAGTCTCTCCTCAAAACTTTTTTCAGCTTTTCAAGGATTTTTATTTAGCTGCAGTTTTGCTGTCAGAAGGTGATGTGAATCAGGCTCTGAGTTTAGCTGAATGTGTTGACTTGGCTTCTCTCCTCCAATAGAAAATAGAAGACAAATCATATTTCTATAGCACAGTAGATAGAAGATATTTTTTTTTGTTTCTCCTCCACAGGCTGCCATAAGAAAAGAATTAAATGAATTTAAAAGCTCAGAGATGGAGGTTCATGAAGAGAGCAAACATTTTACACGGTAAGTCCCAGATACTGTGAGTAAGTGGTGCCCACCCCAAATACAAACAAAACTCCCAGATATGTTTAGATATGAAAAACTGTAATGATATGGTTTAAAGAAAGACACTCAGTGGTGGTTTCAAGACTACACTAAGAGAAAGGAATGAGAAGAGTAAATGCCTGTTGTGAGGGTGGCATATACATATACTCTTATTTAAACCTTGCAGTCAACCTGCAAGATAGGTTCATATCCCCATTTTATAGATGAGGAAAAGGAGGCTCAGAAGGATTAAATAACTTGCTTGACATGCTACTAAATTGCAGGACCAGGATTTGAGAAAGGCATGAATGGCTTCAAACTCTTGGAGTCCTCTCTTCCCTTGCACCTCACTGCCCCAGGTTCTGTATGAAGAGACTGTGCTGTGTTAGACAGCATCTCTTCCCCTTTCTGGTTTCTGTTCTGTCTAGCACAGTTGATCTTACCAATTTAGTGTGTAAACTTTACTTTAATTAACTATCTTCATGAAACAAATCAAGAAGTATTTTGATTTGGAATTAACTGTTGTAAGCACCCTCCTAATATCTAAAGAGTCAGCTAGCCAAAAGAGGAATCACTGGAAGTATCTTTACATGACTCTCAGAACATTTATAAAGAGGCTAAATGAAAGAAAATATGACAAATACAGAGCCCGCTGTACAAAGAATAACAAGCAAAGTTGCAATATAAAATTTTAACAAGTGTTTTCCATCACTATATAGGCAAATGGTTATTTTGATTACAGAAATATTTTTGTACTGAACTCTGCACGAAGGCAGATTCTTTAAATAGCAATAACACCATTCAAGGCACTGAAATAAAAACATGAATAACAAACCATACTTGCCTGCAGGAGTTCTTAATGTAATCTAGAAAAAGAACTGTGTTTTAGAACGTACAGTAAAATTGGTATGATAAATTGCCTCAGTGAGTCTGCCAGAGTTCAAATCCCAACTCCCCCATTTCCTAGCTATGTCAATGTTAGCTATTTTTGTTGTTAAAGTAGTAATAAAGTGCTATAGTGACTACAAATCAAGAATTAGCAATAGATTTGATAAAGAGAAGAGACACAGAAAAGGTGACGTCAGAGCTGGATCTTAAAGTATGTAAAAGCGTATGCATGCACCAAGAATTTAGGTAGACAAAAAGGAAGGAAAGATCATTGCAAACAGAAGGACAGGCATAAGCAAAGCTATGGGAGGTAGGAAAGTACCTGGTATTTATGTGTAACGGGAAATGCAACTTGAAGAGAGGAAATGGGGGAGCCGTGTGGTAGAAGAAGGGACCAGAAAGGTGGGTTAGGGTCACATTTTGAAGGGCTGTTATGTTAGGATGTTGGGACCACTGGAAATGTATAAGGTGGCAGTGTGCAAAGACAAAGAAACCAGTTAGGAAGTAACTGAAATAGTTATATTGAGTGTCAGTGAAGCACAGACCAGGGCAGTGAAAGAATGCAAAGGAGATAGACTTGACAGACATTTCAAGGATAGAATCAACAAGATTTGATAATTTGTGGGATCCTAAGGATGAAATATAAGAAATAATTAAAATGACTCTTAGATTTCTAACTCGTGATTTTTTGTTAGTTTTTGTTTTTTAATTCAGTTTTATTGAGATGTATTCACATACCGTACAGTCATCCATGGTGTACAATCATCTTTTCACAGTACCATCATATAGTTGTGCATTCACCCCTCTCTATTTTTGAACATTTTCCTATACCAGAAAGATTCAGAATAAGAATAAAAAATAAAAGTAAAAAAGAACACCCAAACCATCCCCCCCCATCCCACCCTATTTTTCATTTAGTTTTTGTCCCCATTTTTCTACTCATCCATCCATCCGCTGGATAAAGGGAGTGCGATCCACAAGGTTTTCACCATCACACTGTCACCCCTTGTAATCTACATTGTTATACAATCGTCTTCAAGAGTCAAGGCTACTGGGTTGGAGTTTGATAGTTTCAGGTATTTACTTCTAGCTATTCCAATATATTAAAACATAAAAAGTGTTATCTATATAGTATGTAAGAATGTCCACCAGAATGACTCTTGACTCCGTTTGAAATCTCTCAGCCACTGAAGCTTTATTTCGTTTCATTTCGCATCCCCCTTTTGGTCAAGAAGATGTTCTCAATCCCATGGTGCTGGGTCCAGATTCATCCCTGGGAATCATATCCTGCGTTGCCAGGGAGATTTACACCCCTGGTCTAACTTGTGATTTTTGAGGTTTATTAAGGAGATAAATAATTCAGGATTACAATTAGGACACTTATTCAATAAATTTATAAAATAAATGTTTATTGAGCACCTCCTACATGATAGGTACAGTGCAGTGTGCTTGGGATATATCAGGGAATCAGGTAAAGCCCCTGTCTTCACAGCACTTTTATTCCAAAGGAGGAAGGCAGACAATAAACAGAATTGAAAACTAAGTTATATAAGTTGAGTTCAAAGAACCTGTGACAAACTGAGGTGGAGATACTTAGAAGACAGTTAGATACTCAAACTAGAGTTAAGGAGAAAAGTAAGCTTAATGATACAGATTTATGAAAGAAGAAAGTAGGTTGATGTTTAGGGAAGAAATTGTTTTTATTTAAAGGATGGCCAGAGGAAAAAACCAGGAAAGCATACTGAGGAAAAGCAGTTGAAGAGGAAGAAGGAAAACTAGGGAAAAAATGTTGCAGAAGTCAAGAGAAGAGAGTTTTGAGAAGAAAGGAGGAGGTGTCAGGAGAATCAGATGCTACAGAAAGGTCAGGCAGAATTAGAGCGAGGAGAAGCTTTTTTTTTTTTTTAATTAGGACATAGCATTTCATGACTACTGATGTAATAATGGCATCTACATTATCTGTTAACGTGTCTCTTTTTGATCATCTGTTCTAGCTACCATCGTCCATGATGCTGAAGTTTTGAGAGAGGAACTAAACAACTCCCCCAAAACAGGGCTGCTTTGCTGCTTCATCCTCCTTCAGTTCTTCCCAGCACAACCAGAATTGGACCCTCTAGGGTGTAGTTCTGGGATGACAGCACTTCTGTGAATGTAGCATTTCACTGGAATGAATTCTTACTTGCTGCCTCTGGGGCACAGCTAAACACTTGTCAGTGCTTTTGAACTTTTTAATATTGCAGCATAGCTGAGGGGTCTTCCCTCACCAGCCACCAAAGTTCTGGGCCACTTGCAGGTTCCAAGTTTTATTGGCCGCACTGCACCCTCGACCCAAGATGACTGCCTGTGCTGAAGCACAGTTTGCACCATTGGCCTTACCTGCCTGCTCTAGTTGTGAGACCCACTTGTGTAGGCGCTAAGTTCCAGCCGTCGTTTCCCATTGGTGGTGGGCAAAACCTCTTCTGGAGGTCCCCAGTTTTCTGGCAAAGGGACCCCTTCCTCCAGGGGAAGCAGCCACACCACACTGGAATGTCAGTTGAAAACCATTGCACCATACCTCTTATAAACACAGCAATATAAGAAAGGATGCTCAGGATCTGATGTGTTGCTCCTTTTTGGCACAAGTTACCCTGATTTTTTACAAAAAAAAAAAAAAGGTTTTGAAGAGGTGATGGGAACTTATGTATTTCCTGTCTGTTAAAGAATCAGCTGCAACCAGATTCCAAGTTGGTAACATGAGAAAATGTGTATATTTTCTATATACAAAAACAAAAATACGTCTTCATGTTAATGCCAACTTGGCAGAAAACTAACTCATGACTTAAATTTTATAGGCTGTTGAACTTTTACTTGTACCAAATTATGCTGACCAATAGATGTATCTTCCTCTGTAAAGCAGAGTTTTTAGCAGTTCTCTGAGAATTCTCGTGTGTCATCAGCCCCAACACCTCCAGCCAGAATCACAGCAGAGTCCTAAGGGATGTGAGGCGGTGGATAAGAAAAGGTCTTTTGAGAAGCAACAAGAGGACACAATCATGACCCACTGCTCCTCTCTTCTCATTGCTATTTGCCCTCTCCTCACCCCAAACACTGATCCTCCTGCTGACCCTCTCTGGCAGCTTCCACCTCATTCATCCCTCCTCTCCCAAGCTGTTGCCAGTGTAGTTGGTGCCTGGGTATTGGCTCAGCCCCCACCTTTTTTGTATTTGTAATATATTATTAATAGGATTCAGTTGCTTTCTTTGATTTTTATTGAAAACCATAAAGCCTCACTATTTCCCTTTAATTCCGATCCACACTAAGTGGAAGAAAAGAATAGTTTCTATTTAATTGATGAATGTGTCTTTTTGTTCCTTCATTTTAATGTTCAGAAAGTTTGGGCTGCTTTATAGATTTCTTCTGATTTCTTATGCAGTCCCTGACATTTGTTCTGTTTGTAATTTTTCACTAGATTTTTCTCTTTTTTTCCTTTCTTGTCAGCATATGATTTGCTGAAAAATCAGATTATCAGGGCAGAACAAAAAAATCTAAAGTGACCTTAAAAGGAAGTGTCTTCTCTGTTTAAGGGGAAATGGGGTATTTGGATTTCTGTTACTGTCAAATGTTTTGTGGCTATGGAGATATGCTGGGTCCACATCTCCTTTGAGCTCATTAACATTTGGGATGAATGATGGAAGTGAGCATTCTACTGAAGTCTGTTAGAAGTCTTCATGAAAGGCTGCCACATGTTAATTGCTAACTTGACTTCTGTCCATTCTCCTTGGTTTGGAAACAATTAGCTTATGCCTGCAGCATTCTCTGTGGCTTAAGATGATATTTTCAAACCCTTTCACTGCCTTTCTTTTCTTTAATGTGCCAAGCTTCAAACAGGATTTGATTTCCTGAGTTGCTTGTATGCCTGCCATGTGCCACCAAGGAATTCAGTTCATTTTTCATCTCATTCGTGTTCTTTTGAAACAAGATACTTTTGGGTAAAAAGTCTTTTCAGGTTTTGTTTTGTTTTTAATAAAATGGATTTTGTGTTCCCTTTCCCTATAGTTACCAATTCACAATCATAATGTAAAGAATAAAAGCCTGATGTATTGTACTTCAAGATGCTTCCCCGATGTACAGAATCTCCTTGTAAAATAAGTAATTGCATTGTATATGTCTTCCTATCAATTTTAATTATTAAAGTATTTTAGAATAAAAAAAAAACTAAATGATACTATCTGGTGTGAAGTATTTTTTATGTCCTACCTTATTTAAAAAACTTAAAAGGGATACCTAAAATTTTGCAAGAGACCATCGGTGAGAAGTTGATGAGGAAAAAACAATAATGGTAAGGACATTAAATGCAGCTGGAGGTGAGAGTTAGTCATGTTTGTGTCTGTCTGTGTACACATATGGAAAAAAAAAAAAAAAAAAAAAACAGGCTGAGGAGAGGCGAGCCAACTGTGAATGGCATTCTGTGTACCCGGTACTGCTCTGACTGCTCTATTCTTTTAAGCCCACCCCTAGCCTGTGGAGTCAGTGGTCATGTTCCTATTTTACCAGTGGAGAGCCTGAGAAGTAAAGTCATTTCCCCAAGGTCAAAGCAAGCTATGTAATCACTCTTTGCATCTAGTCAGGGGCAAGCAATAGTATCCCAATCAATTGTGTCCCTACAAGGATTTACCGAGTATGGACCACATATAATTGAACCTCAAGGCTAACATCACAAAAGGACAGTTAGTACTTCATGCATTCCTCTCCATCAAAAAGCCCAGTTTCAATTCAGATGGCCTCAGCAATGAGTCACTTTCTACATGTCATTTCAGAGTCTGGCCTTGTTTAGCATACCACCTTTTAACCTTTTTAGAAACCATGAGTCAGAACTGCTCTGTCATTGGATTCCCCCTGCTCCCAAATTTTCCTTCTTCTGGCACTCCAAAGAGGCCTCAAATTACTACCTTTTTGAGGTTAAGCATTGTCTCCAGAAGGCTGTTTTGAAGGTGCACATTATCCAGTGTTTGCTGAAACAATGAATGAACTTCCTTGTGGAAGTTTAGATTACCGTACCTCGGGAGGGAGAAGACTTTAGGTGGAGAATGAGAGGTTTCGAAAACCACTCTCAAAAAGAGACAGGTCTAATGGATATTGAATGGGGAAAGCAGGTGGCATGGCGGGGTGTGCTTACAGAAAATTAGAAAGTGCAACAAAGAAAGGCCAAGCCCTGATGCGAGAACAACCAAAACTTCTGCTTCAAGTTTCTATCTTATTCCAGATCAAGAAAGCATGAAGGGAAAAGCAAGAACCACCAGCAACCTGAACCACTTGCTCCTTCGTCTCTTCTATAGACACTGTGAACTCCTTCCCTCCAAAATTTTGCCTTTTTCCTAAAGGTCCTCTGACAGGAACAAACACCTTCAATTTCCCTCCATCTAGCACTTAGGACACACCTACATTTATTTATTTTAATGTTTATCTCCTTCCTACAGCAACCACCACCCCCCAAAAAAATCTTCTTTATATTTTCTTCAACCCTATTCTACACTAACTTACACATAATCTACACTACTTACACAGCACTATCCTACATTATCAACACAACCCTATCCCACACTACCTACACATAATCTAATCTTATGTTAGGTAACTTAAATTTCTGCAGAATCCAGCCAATTGAACTAAATGAATGACAGGTGGAGAAAAAAGGAGTCATGGAGATGTAAACTAAACAGGCTTCTTTGCATCAGTTTATGACTTCTGGTCTGTACGCACTGTATCCCCTTTCTAAAGCCATAGTCACTCAATTCTTTAAAATCTAAACTACATCTAAACTAAAACAGTTCCCCGAACTCACCAGTGACTACTCAGTTAACTGTCATATCCAAAGGCTTGTTTTCAATTTTTAATATACTTGACTATTCTGTAGCATTTGATACTTTTGGCCGTGCCCTAGTCCTGAAACTCCTTCTGTGGCTTCTGAAGCACCACTGTCTCCTGGTTCTCTGATCATGCTTTCTCTGTCGTGCTGCCTTCTTTCCTATCACTTAAATGCTGGATTTTCACGTCCTCTCATCACTCTCCCTGCTCTCCCAGAATGACATTAGCCACTATCCTTATTCTAACAAATAAATCTTCATTTCCAACTCAGATTTCCTGCTAGAGTTTCAATTCCATACATCCAACTGCCCTTTGGACATACATACACCCAGATTTTCCTCAGGCAACTCACCTGCACCTCTAACCTGGACCTTACTTCCTACCCTCACAGACTGCTCTCCCAACAATCAGGGTTAGAGCCCTCCATACTTCAGCATTTGAAATCCAGAACTTTGGTATCATCCTCAAGTCTCCCTTACCTTTCATATCCAGTGAGACATCAAATTCTATGCATTCTCTACCTCAGAAATGTCTCTCGATTCCCAAATCTCTTCTCCCCTGGTTTACCATCAGGGGTCAAAATCAACATGATCATGGGACTTTTTAACATCCTTCCACCAGTTTCTCCAATCTACTCCAATTTTGCCACTGAAGTTATCTTTCTAAAATACAAAGATGGTCATAGCACTCCTATTCTTCAAAGCTTATTGGCCCCCTATTCCCTGCAGGATAAAATTTAAACTCCTTGGACTGGCCTTCAAGATCTTTTGTAATTCAGCTCCTGCTTAACACCCAGGCTCATGGATTACTTTTTAATGTCCCTCATGAAGCTGCCTCCTTACTCTTCCTGGGAAACTACCAGCCTACCTTTGCACCCACTAGTTCCTCAGCCTAGGATGCTGTCATTATCCACACCACACCTTTTATGTCTTCTTAGCTCAAATTTTAACTCCCCAATGAAGCCCTCCCAGCCTTCAGCAGATTTTTCAGTTGCTCTCAGAACACCTTATGCATACCATATAGCATTAATCAAGCAGTATTATAATTTGCTGTCATGTCTATTTCCCTCATTATGAGCTTTCAAAGACAGAATCCCTAAGTTATAACCGAGAAGTTAGGATTTAAGGGATGATTATGATTACTGAAACACTATATAGATTTTCCTTTTTTTTTTCTGGTATATCAGAGTCAACAGAGGGAAATAACTGAAATCTTTGAACTGTAATCCAGCTGCCTTAACCTCTGTTAGTGATTGTATAGCCTTTATCTTGTGCTCTTACGATTGTAAAAACCTTGTGACTGACCTCCCCTGGCACCCATTTTATCTGGTTTTTCTACTTTAGAGTCTTATGATCACTAAAGACATTAATGTTTATTAATGAAGAACCTTGGGTCGGCCCAGGACTAACCCATCCCAATTCCAAAGTTATCTTGATAACCGAAGAAGGATCTAACCAAAATCAGCCCACCTGACTTGTGCATTAGCTTAGACTTTAACCTGTAAGTGACTTATACGGCATTATAATACTAAAAATCACACCCATCTTCACTTTAAAGCTGCCATTTTCTTACATACATTCTGTGACTAAGCATGCAATCCATTTGCGCATGCTCAATAATTAGATCACCTCTAATTATATTATCTAGAGCCACTGTGCTCATTATCCTAAAAGTAACCTGCCCATCTTTTGATACTATAAAACTATCAGAAATACTGCAGTTCAGGGAGACAGAGTTTTAGGCCAATAAGCCATCTGATCTGCTTTGCGCCTAGCATTAAACCCTCTCTTTGAAACCCTCGTATCTCAGAAATTGGTCATTTGAGCACATCGGGCAAAGAATCCACTGCTTTTCCTTGGTATCAGTGTCTAGCACAATACCCGGCATATAATAAGTAATAACCTACTAAATACATGTTGATTGGGTGATTGAAAGGTAACAATGCTGGTAGCGTAGCCAGCAGAATTACTTGTCTTCCTTTCTATAACCACCAGTTTTTAAACATTTTGGTCTCAGAACCCTCTACAATCTTAAAAATTATTGAGGACACCAAGGAACTTTTGCTTCTGTTGTTTATATCACTTACTATACTAAAATTAAAACTGATAAATTTTTAGAATATTCTGATACATTTAAAAATAACCCTATTAAATGTTAACTAATACTTTTATTAAAACATAACTTTTACAACAATAATTAGTGGGATGAGTGGCACTGTTTTACAGTTTTTGCAAATCTTTTTAATGTCTAGCTAAATAAGACAGCTGGATTCTCACATCTGCTTCTGCATTCAATCTGTTGCCATATGTTGTTCTAGCTTAAGTATATGAAGAAAATCCAGTCTCACACAGACAAGTAGATGGAAGAGATATCAAGCCAGCCACTCTTTCAAATAAAAATGGCATTCCCCGGAAAAATGTGGCTATTTCAGTTTGCAAACCAAGCAATTGCATATGTGCTTTTCCTGGAGACAACCATCCTACTTCTTCATGCAGTAAAAGTGCTTTATATGTACTTCTAATTTTGTCACCCAGAATATTAAAAGGATGGGTATTCAAGGGTCGAAATGTAAAGTAATAATTTTTTTCCTCTTCATCAATGACATTCTTAGGCAAAACTGACTTTTTTTTAAACTTTAATGTGCGGTGATGAAGAATACAATAACTACCAGCACAATTTTGTTACACAGGCTTGATTTCTGCTAAGGCACCAGCTGTTTTACCCTTCACTGCTTTTACACCATCAGTTCAAATGTCAGCATAGTAAAAAAAAATTTTAAAGTCTAAGTATTATTATGAAAATAGTTTTGACCTCATGGATCCCCAAGAGACTCAGGGACCCAAGGTGTCTGCAGGCCACACTTTGAGAACCACTGCTCTGATCCTGTTTCTCGTCTCAAAATCTGCATAACAATAATGTTTTACACCTGCTGTGAGAGTAAACAATATCTTTAAAGCCCTCAGCACAAAGGTTAATACACTTGCGTCCTAAACATCTATCAAATGTTTACTTCACGTCACAGGGCAGATTCCATCCCTTTTAAGTGAGACACTACCTTTCTCTCGATGTTTTCTCCTATTCCAAAGGTTTTCTGACCTGTTTATCTAATGGCACATCCGTCATACTGGGCAAACTGTAGCCAAATAAACCACCTCTCCGTCAGAGGGCAGGTTGACATACACCCGAACTTCAGTTTTTGGGACTCACATTGCCGGGTACGCAGCCGCCCGAAAGCCGCCGCGCCGCGACAGGCCTCTGAGCGCGGTCAGGGCGGGGCTGCGGAAAATTCCCAGCGCCCTTAGCGCATTTCCCGTTCCCTGAACTGCGCATGACACGGCGCAGGCGCAACAGGCATTCCTTGATTTCCGCGTTCTTCAGAAGGTATAAATAAGAAAGCATTGTAGTTATTGGGTCTTTCGGAGCAGGTCAAGCGCTAGGAGGTTTCTTCGTTGGTGAGTGTTTTTTGCTCTCTTGGTTCCGCACATCCAAGTCTGGCATCCGATCCGGTAACCACCCTTTCCTGTGGGAATCATTCCATTTACAACTCTCTTCTGCGGTGGCCGTGCTAACTACGTTCTTGCGTGGGGCGGGTCTGGGCCGGACGTGGGCCGCGGGTGGCCGCCGAGTGCATGGGAGTTGCACGGTTTGGGCCCTAAGCAAGGATCGCACAGGCGCAGCGTAACTTTAGCCTGCGGCACCGCCGCCTGACTCGCCGAGATCCTGAAGGCACAGTTCCCCGTGTTCACTTGCCCGTGCATGTTACTTTCCCTGCCGCCTAGAAGGCACGTTGTTCTCAATGGAGTTGCAAGTAAATCGCTTTACTGTTCAATTCCATCCGCGTTTAAGAATCCTAACATCGAGACAGCCTCATATAGGTTCCTCCTTTTCCTGCCTTTTGGTTTCTGTGACTTGAGATAAGCCCCCCAGATCCTTGGTTTGGATTTAGGATTCCTGAGGCCTTTTGGGGTTTTTAGATATTCTCACTTGGGAAATCTGGCTAGAAGTGCCTTAGAATAGCTGTTCGGTGTTGTGTCTGGAAGTCGAATTTGGTTGATGCTGTGGAAAAGTTGGATCAACTGGATGGATTCTTTTATTGTACAGCTTACAAGTCGAAGGCAAATACGGTTACCTTTCCAACGCGGATACCCCTTGGAAGTCACTCTCCTCGGGCTCTGTCCACGTGGCGCAGGGGAGCATAGGGCCCTGCCCAGTGATGTAAAGTCCCTTTCCACAACGTTGGACATGAAGCTGGGCCTTGAGCCTACGCCTGCATATTCCTACAACTTCTCAGAGTCCTGTGGACAATGACTGGGGAGACAAACCATGCAGGAAACAGCCTCCTCCGGAGCACTTCAATCTGAATATATGTTCAGTTTACCACATGTCCAAGAGAAATGGCTTTTGCTCCTTTTTTCATCTATTTGTGGATTGTACTTAACATCTGTTTATTTTACAGAATTCTCACAGAATTCCAAATAGCTGCTCACATTTGAGGTAAGTTGTAATCATTCTAAGCCGGATTTCCTTCATTCTCAATCCTTGTTGAAATTGAAGAAATTGAAACAGGGTGATTCAGCCAAAGTCACAAACCTAGCACAGGAAGTAGACCTGTGCCTTTTGCACAGTGTTGGAGACAATATGCTCCTGAATATTGCTACACCTTTCTAAAAGTCCTGTTATTAAGTACATAGACCGTGAAGGGAAGTACCGCAATGATTTCATGTGATTTAGAGCTGGTTAAAAATAGCTATCAATCCTCATGGGTCTCTCTTCCAGTTTTCCTCCAATCTGCATGTTTGTGTGGTCCAAAGTAAGAAAGCTGAAAGCCCTTGAAAATAGTGTGCAACCTATAATGTGTTATATAAAGCACTCTTGCTTGTATACATTATTCCAAATCTAGTCAGGCATCCCAACGTGGATACCCTGGGAGGTCACTCTTCCCAGGCTCTGTCCAGGTGGCACAGGGGAGCATAGGGCCCTGCCCAGTGATGTACAGTCCCTTTCCACAACGTTGGACATGAAGCCGGGCCTTGGGCCTGCACCTGCATATTCCTACAGCTTCTCAGAGTCCTGTGGACAATGACTGAGGAGAAAAACCATGCAGGAAACAGCCCTCCAAAGCATTCCATTGTGGATCTAGGTTCCATTTACCACATGTTCAAGAGGAATGGCTTTGGCTTGTTTTTAATCTATTTGTGGATTCCATGTGATAACTTGCTACCTTTGTTTTACAGAATTCTCAGAATTCCAAATAGCTCAGATTCGAGGTGAGTAAATGTGTTCTGAATTGCTTTTTTGGCTAGCCAGCTTTTCTAATTCATCTAGTCATTATCAGGCGTTAAGATATTTCAGTAAATTTCCTAACACAGGAATAAAATCTTTCTACCCATCAGAGGGCTACTATCCATTTTTCTATTCAATTTGAGACATATTCACATACCATACAATCGTCCAACATGTGCAATCAGTTGTTTACAGTACCATTATGTAGAAGTGCATTCATCACAATTTTTGAACATTTTCATTACCGCAAGAAAGTAAGAATGAGAATTGAATTTAAAAAAAAAAACACCCAAAACATCCCATCTCTCCCTATTCATTTTTTGTCCCCAATTTTCTGCCATCTGTACATACACTGGATAAAGGGAGTGACTCAGAAGGTTTCCACAATCACACAGTCACACCATATAAGCTATATAGTTATACAATTGTCTTTAAGAATCAAGGACATTGGATTGCAATTCAGCAGTTTCAGATATTTCCTTCTAACTATTAATGAACTAAAAAGGATTATCTGTATAGCACATAAAGGTATTTGCAAAGCCCCCTTGAGGGACTAGACAGCAACTATTCTTAAGTGACACCTTATAGGTTGGCTGCATGTGTCGCTTGTACCATTTCATTGATAGAGGGAAAGGACACGTGATGCTTCTGACTGGTCAGTCTGCCTCTAGCTAGAAACTTAATCATTCTAAGTCTTATATGTGTAGTCCAAAGGTAAGTAACCTGGAAGCCCTTGAAAATGCTGTACAGTAGTGTGCTCTGTAAAGCACTCGTGCTTATGTAAATTACCCCAAATCTAGCCAGTAGTCAGGCATTCCAACGTGGATACCCTGGGGGTGTCACTCTTCCCGGGCTCTGTCCAAGTGGCGCAGGGGAGCATAGGGCCCTGCCCAGTGATGTAAAGTCCCTTTCCACAACGTTGGACATGAAGCCGGGCCACAAGCCTGCGCCTGCATATTCCTACAGCTTCTCAGAGTCCTGTGGACAGTGACTGAGGAGACAAACCATGCAGGAAACATGCCTTATACCAAAGATTAAATTGAAAAGACCTTAAATAGGAATTGAAACCTGTTTTTGTTTTTTTTTTTATTTTATTTTCATTCAGGAGAGAAGAGGAGCATCACCTTTTGGGCAGGAGTTGACATTTAAATACTTTGGGATCCTTTAACAGCGAGGTATACTTTCTTGAAGGGTTAGGGAATTTGAAACCATGTTAGAGAGCTTCATACCAGTTTTAATTCCTAATGTGCTAAAAATAACCCACATATTGACAATTTTCTGAAAATAAAAAATGATTTTACTAATTATTTACGAATTGAAAGTGTTTTTTTTGTTGTTGTTGTTTTTTTTTGACATGTTGCTGTGGTTTCTCTTTTAAGCAGAAATTAATGACTTCGGCCAAACCTACTTGTTAAGCAATCAAGAAAACTGCCTCTACCAGTTAGCTCTTGGTTTTTTGAATATAGAGATTTCCTGTGTATCTTCTCCCCACAGCCTCATTTATAAATTGTACTTAGCTTATATTGGCAGTGGTTGACCTGTTTTGAGCACAAGTTGTTGGTGATACAGGACATAGTATAATTGTGTGCTATAGGAGCCTGCATAATGGGTGTCAGAGTTGTACTTGAGCCTACAAAAACATGAATCAACAGCCTAGCTCGGCAGCTGCTTGATGCGAAGAGTTTGAGTCGTAATGGAAGGGTTGTCAAAGCCCTCGTGCTGGCTGCCAGCACAATAAGGAAATCTGGAGGCCCTGCAGGATGGGGGTCAAGAGGGATCCATCTAGAAGGTATAGTTTAGTTCCTGGATGGGGGTTACTAATTTTTATAATACAGGGTTGGTGGATCGAATAACCATGAACCTTTTAGAATCCAGTGTAGCCAGGTTTGTGGGCTGTGGGTGGACAGTCCAGATGGGCAGAAATATGATGTCACCTCCCTGAACTAGGAGTAGCGTTTGCACAGTTAACCAGGTGCTGTTCTTATGGTGAACCTGGAAATGCCTAAGTTCCACAACTAGGGAGTGGTGATGGTAAACCCCATGTACAAATGCAGCCCATGAAACCCTGCAGACATGCTTCATAATCGCTGTGAACCATGGGTCTTTGTGTCCCTAGAGTCAGGCCTGTGTCCAGCTTTCACTACCTTTCTCATGGTACTACTGTTGCCCTTGTCCTGCCAGCCCCTCAGGCATATACACGCCCTCTGGAGAAAGGTACTTAGTAAAATTCAAATGGTATTAGTAGCTTTTTTCCACACAATCATTGGGGTTTTCTTGAAATTCTGTGTGGGACTGAGTAGGAAATACAGATAGTTCTTCTAGGTACAGCTGCAGCCAACTCAGCAGCTGTTCTAGGTCCAACCCTTTCTGCTGAACTTCATCCTGCAACATACTTACCTGTAGACTCTCCATTCTTCTGGCCTTTGCTTATAGACAAGAGGGCAGTTGCTGCCAACTTCAGACCCCCTGGTTTTGAAGCCTGATCACCAGGTACTAGCTATGTTACACAACCTCTCAATTTTTTCACCTGTAAACTGGGGTTGTAATGAGGATTATGAGTTGATATTTGTAAAACAATACAGTCCCTGGCGCATAAATACGGTGGTTTTTTTCTGTTTTTTTGTTTTGTTTTTTTTCCTCAAGCAAAGGACCAGGGCTGCAGTGGGCTACAGTATCGGATAAATTTTGTTGAATGTTTAAAATGGCCACCATTCACTTACCCACTGAGCCAGGTTTGAACTCACACAGAACCACCCTACCTTTCCAAGAGAGAAAAAATTAGGCTAGGATTAGTAATTTGCCCTAGATCACCTAACTAGTAAGTAGCAGAACCAGGATTTGAACTTCTCAGTCTTAATTCCAAAGCCATACCATGTTATGCTATTAGCCTTGAATTAATAGTTACCATTTATTGAGGATTTCCTATGTGCCAGCCAATGGGCTAAGATTATCTTATCTGATGCTTCATGTGTCTCTGTAAGATAGGTACTCTCGTGTACTTTTTTGAGACGAGGAAACGGAAGTTGGAGGATTTGTCTAAGTTCTACAGCCAGTAAGTGACAAGCATGGATTTGACCCAAGGCAATTGGCTACAGACCACTGAGCCAATGGTATTACCACACCTCAAAAAAAAATTAACATTTTCCACCTGGTTTAAACCACAGAACCTTTCATATTAGGCTAATTTGATAACCACTTACCTAACTCCTGATGGTTAGGAACATGTGTCAACTTCGCCAGGTGATGGTGTCCAGGTGTCTGGTCAAGAAAGCACTGGCCTAACCATTACTGCAAGGACATTTGTGGCTGGTTACTAAACCAGAAAGCTGGTTTATTAAATCAACAGTCAATTGGCTGCAGTTGTGACTGATTACATCAATGAAGGGCGTGTCTTCCGCAATGAGAGAATTCAGTCAGCTGGATTTAATCCAATCAGTTGAAGACTTATAAGTGAGCAAGTTAGAGGACCTTCACTTTGGCTACCGAGTGAAGTGTTGCCTGCAGAGTTCATCGAATATCTTCATTGGAATTTCCAGTTTGCTGCCAGCCCTACAGAATTTGGACTCGTGCATACCAACAGTTGTGTGAGACACTTACAAAGTCTTACATTTATAGATAGATACAGCTTGTTGATTCTCTTTCCCTAGGGCACTAATACAACTTGGTACCGGGAATGGTTCTTGAGAAACAGAATCTTAAAATGGGCTTTTACAACTGGTTTTCTACTCTGATTAGTTTCAAAGGCACTATTGACTCCATTTCTAATAATCAAGATGGCACTGACAGTCCATGGCATGAGTTGGCAATGGAGATATTCAAAATATCACCATTTGATTCTCTGAATCATACTCTTGTATGAAGCAAGACTCTGGGTGACTGTTTTTGATACCTCAGCAGAGTTTTGCAGAGTTAAGAGGTATAATGATGTTGGCTAGTTGTGCTTAGATAGACTGGATAAAGTTATAAGAGAAAGGGACAAGCTAAAGGCTACAAATTTGAAACTTAAGCACTGTATGACAGATGTAATGGTTTCTATGTGTGCCCTGAAAAAAAATCTTATTTCCTGTGGCCGCAGACTTGAGATTTCTGAAAACTAGACCCAGAGTCTTATTAGGCAAGTAGAAGATTTACAAATAAACTAAAATCTCAACCTTGCATGATGTCTGCTGTTAAAGTAAAGGCATTGATTGGGAAAGAATGGGATCCTGAAACTTGGGATGGGGACATATGGATTGATAATAATGGCAGTGAGGACATTGGAACCCTGGATTCTGCTGAGTCTTTGTTACATATACCTGTAGTGAGCAAACAGCCCTGCCCCTCCACCTCCAGTCTGCCCTGAGGAGACAGCTACCCAACCTCCAACCTGCTTTGAGGAAACAGCTTCCCAACCTCCTGTCTGCCCTGAGGAGCCTGCCATCCAACCTCCACCTAAAGAGATTAACCCTTCAGTGCCTGCTAAACCTGTAGTCACCTCCCCTGAGGAAGCAGCCCTCACTGCTCTGGAGAGATTAATCCTGTTTCAGGAGATGAAACTGCAACAGAAGGTCCTCAGGTAAATGGCTAGAGGGATAATTCTCATTCTTTTCATTACCCACCCCCACCACCATTCTTTGCTTCAAGACCTATAACTAGACTAAAGTCCCAACAGGCCCCGAAGGGTGAGGTACAATGTGACCCATGAGGAAGTACACTATACTCCAAAAGAACTGTATGAGTTTTCCAACTTACACAGAAATCGGGAATGTATGTGAGAATGGATATTAAGGGTGTGGGATAATGGTGGAAGAAATATAATGTTGGATCAGGCTGAATTTACTGATAAGGGCCCACTAAGCAGAGATTCTGCATTCAATGTTTTGGCGTGAGGGGTTAGAAAGGGTGTTAACAGTTTGTTTGGGTGGTTGGCTGAAACATGGATCAAAAGGTGGCCAACATTACCTGAGGTCAAAATGTCAGAACTGCCTGATATAATGTAGAGGAGGGAATCCAAAGATTTAGAGAGATTGGAATGTTAGAGGGGATTTCTCATGGAAGACCTGCTCATACACCCCTGGAATGTCCAGAGGACACACCTTTTACCAGGACTGTGAGGAATAAATTTGCGAGACTAGCTCCTTCATCCCTGAAAAGCTCTGTAGTCGCCCTTCTCTGTAGGTCAGGTATTACTGTAGGAACTGCTGTCACTGAGCTGGAATCCTTAAACATAAAGGGGATAATCGGATCCCGAGTTGGCAGTTGATCACCAAAGATAAGATGGGTGTGGCTACCATGATGGAAAACAGGCTTAAAGTAGCAAAGTAATCTGACTCACAGAAACTTACGGCATTGGCTAGTAGATCATGGAGTACCTAGTAGTAAAATAGATGAGCAGTCTTCTAAATTCTTGATTGAACTGTATAGGCAGAAGAATTCTAGGTCAAGTGAACAAAAGTCTGCCTTGAATTATAAAAACAGAGAGTCACGGCCCTTTAATCAATTCCCAGACTTAAGACAGTTTACAGATCCAGAGCCCCATGAGTGAGGGAAAGGCTGGGTACCCTTGGGGAAGGACCCTGTTAAACTGCCAAAAATTTATACTGTTAATCTTCCTCCCAGCCTTCCCCAGAGGGACCTACAACCTTTTACCAGGGTAAATGTGCATTGGGGAAAAGGAAATGATAAAGATATTTATGGGATTATTAGAAACTGGTTCAGAAGTGACATTAATGCCAGGAGACCCAAAACGTCATTCTGGTCCACCAGTCAGAGTTGGGGCTTATGGATGTCAGCAAGGCCAGCAGTATACATTCACTGTGCTACCTCAGGGGTATATCAACTCTCCAGCCCTATGTCATAATATTGTCTGCAAGGATCTTGATTGTTTCTCCCTCCCACAAGACATCACACTGGTCCATTATTTTGATATGTTGATTGGACCTAGTGAGCAAGAAATAGCAACTACTCTAGATTTGTTGGTAAGGTATTTGCATGTCAGAGGTTGGGAGATAAATCCAATAAAAATACAGAGACCTTCCACCTCAGTAAAATTTCTAGTGTCCAATGGTGTGGGGCATGTTGAGATATCCCTTCTAAGGTGAAGGATAAGCTGTTGCATCTGGCCCCTCCTACAACCAAAAAAGAGGCACAACACTTAATTGGCCTCTTTAGATTTTGGAGACAACATATTCCTCATTTAGGTGTGCTACCCCAGCACATTTACTGAGTAACCAGAAAAGCTTCTAGTTTTGAGTGGGGACCAGAACAAGATGAGGTTCTGCGACAGTCCAGGCTGCTGTGCAAGCTGCTCTGCCACTTGGACCATATGATCCAGCTGATCTAATGGTGCTGGAAGTGTCAGTGACAAATAGAGATGTTGTTTGGAGCCTTTGGGAGGCTCCTATAGGAGAATCACAATGCAGGCCCTTGGGATTTTGGAGTAAAACCTTACCATCCTCTGCAGATAACTACTCTCCATTTGAGAAACAGCTGTTGGCCTGCTATTGGGCCTTAGTAGAGACAGAACACTTAACCATGGGCCACCAAGTTACCATGAGACCTGAGTTACCTATCATGAGCTGGGTGTTGCCTGACCTGCCAAGCCATAAAGTTGGGCATGCACAGCAGCACTCCATCATAAAATGGAAATGGTATATATAAGATAGAGCTCGAGTGGGTCCTGAAGGCACAAGTAAATTACATGAGGAAGTGGCCCAAATGTCCATGGCCCCCACTCCTTCCATCTTACCTTCTCTTTCCCAGTCCACAGCTATGGCATCTTGGGGAGTTCCTTACAATCAGTTGACTGAGGAAGAGAAAACTTGGGCCTGGTTTACAGATGGTTCTGCATGATATGCAGGCACTACCTAAAAGTGGACAGCTGCAGCACTGCAGCCCCTTTCTGGGATGTCCCTGAAGGACAATGGTGAGGGGAAATCCTCCCAGTGGGCAGAACTTTGAGCAGTACACCTGGTTGTTCACTTTCCTTGGAAGGAGAACTGGCCCAAAGTGCATCTGTATACTGATTCATGGGCTGTTGCTAATGGTTTGGCTGGATGGTCAGGGACTCGGAAGGAACGTGACTGGAAAATTGGTGAAGTCTAGGGAAGAGGTATGTGGATAGACCTTTCTGAGTGGGCAAAAAATGAAGATATTTGTGTCCCATGTGAATGCTCACCAGAGGATGACTTCAACAGAAGATGATTTTAAGTGGATAAGATGACCCATTTGGTGGATACCAATCAACCTCTTTCCCCAGCCACTCCTGTCATTGCCCAATGGGCTCATGAACAAAGCGGTCATGGTGGTAGGGATGGAGGTTATGCATGGGCTCAGCAACATGGACTTCCACTCATCAAGGCTGACCTGGCCACAGCCACTGCTGAGTGCCCAATCTGCCAGCCATAGAGACCCACACTCAGTCCCCGATATGGCACTGTTCCCCAAAGTGATCAGCCTGCTACCTGGTGGCAGGTTGATTACATTGGACCACTTACATCATGGAAAGGGCAGTGATTTGTTCTTACTGGAATAGTCACATATTCTGGATATGTGTTTGCCTTCCCTGCATGCAATGCTTCTGCCAAAACTTCTATCCATGGAATTACAGAATGCCTTATCCACCATCATGGTATTCCACAAAGCATTGCTTCTGACCAAGGAACCCACTTCACAGCAAATGAAGTGAGGGAATGGGCACATGCTCATGTAATTATCTGGTCTTACCATGTTCCTGATCATCCAGAGGCAGCTGGGTTGATAGAACAGTGGAATGGTCTGTTTTCAACTAGGTGGCAATACCTTGTGGGGCTGGGGCAGTGTTCTCCAGGAGGTTGTGTATGCTCTGAATCAGCATCCACTCTATGGTGATGTTTCTCCCATAGCCAGGAATCATGGGTCCAGGAATCAAGGGGTGGAAACAGGAGTGGCATCATTCACTATCACTCCTAGTGATCCACTAGGAAAATTTTTGCTCCCTGTCCCTGAAAGCTTAAGTTCTGCTGGTCTACAAGTCTTAGTTCCAAAAGGAGGAGTGCTTCCACCAGGAACCACAACAATAATTCCATTGAACTGGAAGTTAAGACTGCCACCTGGCCACTTTGGGCTTCTTACGCCTCTGAATCAACAGGCAAGGAAGGGGATTACTGTACTGGCTGGGGTGATTGATCCTGACTATCAAGGTGAAATAGCACTGCAACTACACAATGGAGGTAAAGAAGAATTTTCCTGGAATACAGGAGATCCCCTCGGGCATCTCTTAGTACTACCATGCCCTGTGATTAAAGTCAATGGAAAACTGCAACAACCCAATCCAGGCAGGACTACCAATGGCCAAGAAACTTCAGGAATGAAGGATTGGGTCACCCCACCAGGAAAAGAACCACGGCCAGCTGAAATGCTTGTTGAGGGTAAATGGGTAGTGGAAGAAGGTAGTGATAAATATGAACTACAGCCATGTGACCAGTTACAGAAACGAGGACTATGATGGCACGAATATTTCCTCCTTGTTTTGTTATGAGTATGTTTGTATTTGTCTGCAAAGCAAATATCTTTGTTTTCTTCTCTATCTTATCCCCTTACCATATGACATAAGCTGTATTGTTCATTTGCAGTATTTAAGTTAAAGGAAATCTAGTTTAAGAGTTAATGTTACCCAAGGATTTGCACCCTATTCTGCAGAGATTTAGTGTGTTTCCAGTTGCAGGCAGGACAGCTGAGTATTGTTAGGTGAAATACATGTCTGTTATTCTCCACTTAGAGATACAGTATGGTTTAAGGTGATGTGTATAAATGCCAAGTTGACAAGGGGTGAACTGTGATGGTTAGGTTCATGTGGCACCTTGGCCAGGTGATGGTGTCCAGGTGTCTGGTCAAGCAAACACCGGCCTAACCATTACTGCAAGGACATTTGTGGCTGGTTAATAAACCAGAAGGCTGGTTTATTAAATCATCAGTCAATTGGCTGCAGCTGTGACTGATTACATCAAAGAAGAGCATAACTTCCACACTGAGAGAATTCAATCAGCTGGATTTAATCCAATCAGTTGAAGACTTTAAAGCGAGAAAGTTAGAGGACCTTCACTTCTTCTTCGGCTAACCAGTGAAGCATTTCCTGAGGAGTTCATTGAAGTTGCCAGTTCATTTCCTGAGGAGTTCATCGAAACCTTCATTGAAGTTGTCAGTTCACTGCCTGGGGAGTTCATCGAACATCATTGGAGTTTCCAGTTTGCTGCCTGCCCTACAGAATTTGGACTTGTGCATACCCACAGTTGCATGAGACACTTATATAAAATCCTATATCCTCAGGAGGAAGGGGCCAAGTATGTAAGTCTAGTTCCTGGCATATAACAAGCACTGGTTGATTTTAAATTGATTCTTTTTCTGTTTTCTATTTCATTGATATCTGCATTGATCTTGATTAGTTCTTTTCTTCTGTTTTTTTTTTAGTTAATTTTCTCTTGTTTCTTAAGGTAGAAACTGAAGTTATTGACTTGAGGCCTTTCTTCTTTTTTAGTATAGGCATCTGGTGCCATAAATTTCCCTCAAATTGGTTGAAAGTTGTTCAAGTCTACTATATTCTTATTGGTTTCCTGTTTGCTTATTCTGTCAATTATTGTGAAAGGGCTAGGAAATCTCCAAATGTAGTTGTGGATTCGTCTGTTTCTCCTTGCAGTTCTATTAGTTTTTGCTTCATGTATTTTGTAACTCTTTTATTAGTTGCATATATGTTTAGGATTGTACATCTTAATTGATTCCTTTATCGTTATGAAATGACCTTTATCCCTGGTAATATTCTTTGTTCTGAAATTTGCTTTGTCTGCTATTAATGTAGTCTGTTCAGCTTTCTTTTGACTGGTGTTAGCATGGTATATCTTCTTTTGTCCTTTTACTTTTACTTTTATGTTTAAAATATGTTTATTGTTGGCAGCATGTGCTTTGATCTTGCTTTTTTATGCAATATGACAATCACTGCCTTTTGATTAGGGTGTTTAGACCATTGACTTTTAATGATCTTCTTAGGTTTGAGTCTTACCATCTTGCTGTTGTGTAGCTACATACGTAAAGGATTCTGGGACCTTATGTGCTAAGGAGCACGGATGCTGCAGAGCATGTCCCTGTGGCCTCACCCAAAGGTTAATATATAACATCTAAATAATAGACGTCTGTGGAAACATGTTCATAAGACTTAGTGTTCCACATCCTTAGAAACAAAGCATCCTAAATAACACCAACAAGTCATGAGGCAGTCTTGCCGTGGAGACGTGAAGTCTGGCAAGTTTCACCTTCAAGGGAACACTCTTAATTATGACAAATGTATTTTGGGCTTTAAAAGGGAAAGCCCCTCTTGGACTCCCTGAAGCCTTCGCCTGCAAGGTGGACACACTTTGTGTGGCTGATGCATTCCCTTTCGGGGCTCCAGGGACCGCCACAGAGTGAAAGGCTTCCCAGCGCGTTGCTTTTCAAACCCATGGATGCTGCTGCCTGACCAGTGAGGTATTCTTATTTCTCTTTTGTTCTGTTTCTGTAATTGAGCTAGTCATTTAATTCTAACCATTTAATTTATTTAATATTTTCTTAATTTTGCTAATGCCAATAAAATTAGCTTTTAAATTCTAAAGTAGTATGAGACCATCTATTTCTTTCCTTTGAATCCGATCCTATCAATTAAGCAAAACAGCTGTTTCTTTTCTATTTGTCTTACCTATCTTTGTGTTCTTTTTTGTCTTGTCTTCCTGCTTTTTTAAAAAAAAAATTGAGTATTTTTTTTCAGATCCCATTTTTTCTTCTGTGCTGGATTATTAGCTATTACTCTTTGTTTTGTTTTTGTGGTTGCTTAAGGGTTTATAATGTACATCTTTAAATTATTAGAGTCAAGATTCAAGTGATATTCTACCACTTTACTTATTATAGTTTAAGAGCCTTACAAGAGAGTACTTCCATTTCTACCCTCCCAGTCTTTGTATTCTTTTTGTCATACTTTTTACTTTTATATATCATAAAATCCACAATACATTGTTATTATTTTTGTTTAAATAGGCTATTATCTTTTTATTTTTTATTTTAAAATAATTTCAAACTTGCAGGTCAAACTCCATACAGAGTACTCCAACATACCCCCCCCCAGATACCTAGATCCGCCAATTTTAACATTTTTGCTACCTTGATGTATCATTCTATCCACTTACCTACCTACCGTACTGTTCTAGTTTGCTAATGCTGCTGGAATGCAAAACACCAGAGATGGATTGGCTTTTATAAAAGGGGGTTTATTTGGTTACACAGTTACAGTCTTAAGGCCATAAAGTGTCCAAGGCAACACATCAGCAATCAGGTGCCTTCACTGGAGGATGGCCAATGGTGTCCAGAAAACCTCTGTTAGCTGGGAGGGCATGTGGCTGGCATCTCCAAAGTTCTGGTTTCAAAATGGCTTTCTCCCAGAACATTCCTCTCTAGGCTTCAGTTCCTCAAAAATGTCACTCTTAGTTGCACTTGGGGTATTTGTCCTCTCTTAGCTTCTCCAGAGCAAGAGTCTACTTTCAATGGCCATCTTTAAACTGTCTCTCATCTGCAGCTCATGTGCTTTCTTCAAAGTGTCCCTCTTGGCTGTAGCTCCTCTTCCAAATGTCACTCACAGCTGCACTTAAAAATGTCACTCACAGCTGCACTGTGTTCCTTCTGTTTGTCAGCTCATTAATATGGCTCCACTGATGAAGGCCCACCCTGAATGGGTGGGGCCACGCCTCCATGGAAATATCAGAGTTATCACCTACAGTTGGGTAGGGCGCATTTCCCTGCAAACAACCTAATCCAAATGTTCCAACTTAATCCCCACTAATATGTCTGCCCCATAAGATTGCATCAAAGAATATGGCTTTTTCTGGGGGACATAATACATTCAAACCAGCACACTTCCTCTACTTGTCTATCTTATCTGTCTGTCTGTCATCTATCTATTTTCTGAATATTTCATAGCAGGTTACATACATCATACTCCTTGAACACATAGTACTTCCATGTGCATTTCCTGGAGACAAGGATATTCACTTACGTAATCAACTTAAGTACAGTTATCAAGGTCAAGAAATTTGCCATTGATATAAAGCTTATATTCTATATTCCAATTTTTTCTTATGTCTTAATCATGTCTTTTTGAACTTTCTCCATTCTTAGATCCCATCCAGTATCATGTATTGCATTTAATTGTCATTATCTCTTTAGGTTTTCTCTTTTTCAACTTGTAGAAACATATACAACATAAATCTTCCCATCACAATCCTTCCCAAGCATACCATTCAGTGGGATTAATCACATTCACAATGTGTGGTTCATGCACCACCATCCATTACTAGAGCTTTCCCTTTACCCCTAACAGAAACCCTACATTCACTTTTCATTAACTCCCCATTGCCCCTGTCACCCACCCCTGGTAACCTGTACTCTACTTTCTGTCCCTATAACTTTGCATATTCTCTATTTTGTTTATGGTTACCATGAGACTTAAATTTAACATCCTAAGTTCATAACAATTTTGTTTGCTTTTGTACAATTTAACTTCAAAAGTATATACACTATGTTCTTATACTCCTCTGTCCCCCCACCTTTGTGTAGTTCTTGTCACAAACTACATGTTTATACAGTATGAGTCCAGAACCACTGATTATTATATTTTGTGTATTTGCCTTTTAGATCCTGTAAGAAGTAAAAAGTAGAGCTACAAACAAGAAAAAAAACAATACTACTGTTATTTATATTTATCCATGTCGTTATCATTACTGGAGATCTGTATCTCTTCATGCGGCTTCAGTCAGTTGTTTACTGTCCTTTCCTTTCAATCTGCAGAACTGCCTTTAGCATTTCTTTTAGGGCTGGTCTGGTGGTGATGAACTCCCTGAACTCCCTCAGCTTTTGTTTATCTGGGAATGTCTTAACCCCTCCTCAGTTTTGCCAGGTACAGAATTCTTGGTTGGCAACTTTTTGCTTTCAGCACTTTAAATGTGTCTTCTCCCTGCCTTCTTGTCTCCATGATTTCTGATGAGAAAATGGCACTTAATCTTATTGAGGGTCCCTTGTATGTGACACATTGCTTCTCTCTTGAGGCTTTCAGAATTCTTTCTTTATCTTTGACATTCAATGGTTTGATTATAATATACAAATAAAACAGTGTGGGTCTATTTGGGTTTATCCTCTTAGAGTTGTTGAGCATCATGGATGTATATTCATGTCTTTCATTAAATTTTAGAAGCGTTCAGCCATTGTTTCTTTGAATATTCTCTCTGCTCCTTTCTTTCTTTGTTTTCCTTCTAGGATTCCCACATGCATATATTATATGCTTGATGGCATCCCACAGATTCCTCAGGCTCTGTTTACTTTTCTTCATTGTTTCTTCTTTCTGTTCCTCACACTAGATGATTTAAATTGTCTCATCTTCAAATTCACTGATTCTTTTTCTGCCAGCCCCAATCTGCTGTTGAATTCCTCTAGAGAATTTTAAATATCTGTGTGGTTTTCAGCTCTTTTGGTTCCTTTTCATAATTTCCATCTCCATATTGATACTCTCTTTTGTTCATCTATTGCTTTCCTGATTTCCTTTAGTTCCTTGTCCATGTTTTCCTTCCACTCTTTGAGCATATTTAGGATAATTTTTTAAAAGTCTTTGTCTGGTATATCCCAGGTCTGGCCCTCCTCACTGATGGTTTCTTCTTCTTTTTTTTTTTTTTTCAGATACATATTAATATTTATTTAAAATTTTTGCTAATATATACAATTTGCTTCTTTCACTTAACAATCTTTGACATTTTTCTGTCAGTATCTCAGTCATTTTAACTGCTATGGAATATTAAATTTTATACATATACTGGTTAGATATTTCTTTATTGATCAACATTTGGCTGTTTCCAAATTGTTATTTTTTTTTAATCTTCATTTTATTGAGATATATTCACATACCACGCAGTCATACAAAACAAATTGTACATTCGATTGTTCACGGTACCATTACATAGTTGTACATTCATCACCTAAATCAATCCCTGACACCTTCATTAGCACACACACAAAAATAACAAGAATAATAATTAAAGTGAAAAAGAGCAATTGAAGTAAAAAAGAACACTGGGTACCTTTGTCTGTTTGTTTGTTTGTTTCCTTCCCTTATTTTTCTACTCATCCATCCATAAACTAGACAAAGTGGAGTGTGGTCCTTATGGCTTTCCCAATCCCGTAGTCACCCCTCATAAGCTACATTTTTATACAATTGTCTTCGAGATTCATGGGTTCTGGGTTGTAGTTTGATAGTTTCAGGTATCCACCACCACCAAATTGTTATTTTTTAAAAAGTCTTCAACAAATACTCTTGGTTCTTTTTTTTTTTTTTTAGTTCAGGATTAATTTCTAGAAATACAAGCTCTGAGTTCCAAGGGTATGAAAATTTTGAATTTTAATTAATTGATATTGCTAATTTACAGTTTTAAAACGGCTATGCCAATTTATAATGCAGAAAATCCTGAAAATGTTATTTTCTTAGATATCATAATCTAAATCTTTGCTAACATGATGGGTAAAAAATATTGTATAAGTTTCATTTTTTAATGTTGTGAAGCTTATTTTCTAACAAATTAATCTTGGTTTCTAGCAATATCCATTCTCAACTCAGTAACTCTTTGAGTTTAATTTTACCCACTATGCTTGTTGTTAGATTGAGCTCTTTCTGTAAAGAGCAGTCTATTTTTTTTTCTGTCATGTAACAACTCTTTGAATCTCACTGATGATGAGAAACAGAATTTTTAAAGGTCTTATACCTTTTCTCCTCTTTTAACCCTCAAAAGGTTCATCTTCTACCTACCTCTACCTTCCCTACTGAATATATTTGAACTCTCAATTCACTGATTTCCTATCTGAGTGAACAGAATTTTTTTCAAAAGGATGATTTAACCAGAATAATTGTCAGTCCCTATTCTGAGCCAATTTTCTTTTAAAATACAAGTTGTTCTTCTTCTGTTTCTAATCCCTTCCTGCCCTTTGGACTAATCTGACTAGCTCTATTTCTATGGGTCCTGGTTTCAACTCATGATATCAGGAACTCTCCACTTTAGGCTACCTTGATAGATATGCTACCCTAGGCAGGTACTGGGGACCTAAGCCATACCCTTGAGAGATAGGCATTAAATTTCACAATGTAATATTTCACAAATGATATCTGATACAGTTCAGTTAAGATTAATGGCAAGTAAAACCACAATGCTGAGAAATAATAATCTATAGATTTAGTTAACAAAAGTCTTTTTTTCTAATGTGAAAATACTTAATTTTGGTGGTGGGGGAAGGGAAACGAATTAAGTCAGAAAACATCTTCACATTAATCATTCTTTTCATTCACTTCCAATTTGTACTTAATGCCTTTCTCCTCCTGGACATCAGAAAGAACACCTGGGTATTCTGGGAGAAGCTTATATTTCTCTATATCGATTTTTGGAAAAAATAAGTGACTTTCAAATTCCTGCATGATTCTTGTCATTAGCAGTCTAAGATGGCCTGGCTGATTCATGGCTTCTTTATAAACAGAACTGCCTCCCACCATCCAAACCATGTCTACTTTATTTGCTAATTCTGGCTGCTCAATAAGTTTTAAGGCATCATCCAGACTTTTGGCAAGAAAATGTGTTCCTTGTGGGGTTCCTTGAGTTTTCTGAGAACTAGCTTAATTCTGTTCTTTAAAGGCCAATTCTTCTCAGGGATGGAGAACCAGTTCTTTCCACCCGTAATCACCAAATTTTGTTTACCTTCTACTGAAGAGGTTGTGGTCATTCTTTGGAAATACTTGGATTCATTCCTGAGTGGGGGCCAGGGCAGGTCTCTGTTCTTGCCGATGCCCACGTTCTGGACACAGCAACGACGCAGTTTAGCTGATGAACCATGATGAAAACAGCAGTAAATAATTCGGAACACACTCTCCTCGCCTCAACTCCCTGTGAAGCCTCACTGATGGTTTCTAATGCTTTAATATTCTCTTTTGCCTGGGCTATTCCTTCATTTTTTTTTTTTTTTTGGTATGTTTTGTAATCTTTTGTTGAAATCTAGACATTTTGACATTTTAATGTGTTATCACTGAAATATAGACTTTAAGGCATCTGTTCCTTACACTTGTATCCAGCTAGTGTTACAACAGAGCTTTCCCTGAATGCCAGGAGCTAACAAAAAAAGAAGGAAAAAAGGAAATAATTCTCCCACTCTTTGCCAATAGACCTGGGAGAGTGCTTTCCTTCAGATCTTACCCATATAAGAGTTTAGAGAATAGCTCCAGGCCAAAGCATGGGGCCTCTCTTGTCTTTTCTCATATGATCTGTCTTGAGCATGCACATTCGGACCTAGAAATTCCCCCATTTACACAGATACATATGTCCCCTCCTCCCTAGAAAACAGTTTCTTCATGCTCCCAGGCATTGCATTGCATATCCAACAGCCAGCATGCTTACCCCAGGCAGCACGACTTGACTGCTCTCCCACAGCATTCTGTAGGAGAGCTCAACGGGTTAGTTTTGGGACAGCAAGTCCTTCAGCACCAGACAAAATGGACCAGAAATACATATTCCCAGTATGTGCATGAGAGTTACTCTATTCCCTCTAGAAATGGGACCAAGGTGGTGGTGGGGGACCAGCCAGGGGACAGGAGATCCTACTGCTTTTGAGTGGCCTTTTTCTTGATTCAATGCTCACCCTCTTATTGCAGCCTTTAACTGTTTCCTGGAGCTTTGAGAAAGATGTTTCTGCCAGTTCTTGCTGGTTGTTCAAAGCTTCCATGGGGAAGCTTCTTAAGCTTCTCATTCTACCATCTTGATTGGTGTCATGATCCAGACTATTATCTTTCAAAAATGTTTTAATTATAAGAAAAACGTTTATTTACCCATGTAGTTACATTTCCAGTGATCTTCATTCCTTTTACATAGCTCCAGTTTTCCATCTGGTATCACTTTCTTTTCACTTAAGGGACTTCCTTTAACATTTTCTTTACTATGGGGCAGCTGGTAATGAATTCTTTCAGCTTTTGTATGTTGGAAAATACATTTTCCAACACCCCCTCCCCTTTTTTAAATTTCATTTTTGTTCTGGTACCATATATAACCTAAAATTTCCCATTTTAACACTTGCAAGTATACAGTGGTGTAGAGCACATTCATAATGTTGTTCTACTATCACCATCATCCATTATCAAAACTCACTTTCCTTTTTGAAGGATATTATTGCTAGATATACTTTACTGAATACACTAATACATTTTCTGAGATCTTTTAACATATTGCTCCATTGTCGTCATGCTTGTTTGTAACGAGATCTGATGTCATCCTTGTCTTTTTACCTCTGTACCAAACAAGTCTTTTTTTCTCTGACTACTTTTAAGATGTTCAATTTTCATTTGTTTTGAACAACTTGATTATGATGAGGCTTGGTGGATTTTTTCTTCTTGTTTCTTGTGCTTGGGGTTTATTGAGCTTCTTGGTTCTGTAATTGTATAGTTTTCATCAAGTTTGGACATTTTAAGGCATTATTTCTTCAAAATCTACTTTCTGTCTCCTCCCTCTCTTGCAGAGACCCCAGTTACACATACAGAAAGCTGCTCTAAGTTTTCTCATAGCTCAATAATGCTTCATACATTTAAAAAATTTTTATTTTTTCCTGTTTCATTTTGGGTACTTTCTGTTGCTTCAAGTTCACTAATAATTTCTTCTGCAATATCTAATCTGTTGTTAATCCCTTTATTTGTCATCCTAGACATTGTAGTGTTCATGTCAAGAAGGAGAAGTATACTTGAGTTTCATATATATATATATCTTCTATGTATCTGTTTAACTTTTTGACCATATGGAATAGTTACAGTAACTGTTTTAATGTCCTTCACTTCTAATTCTATCATCTATTTCAGTTCTGGTTTGGGTTCACTTGACTGACTGTTCTTTTTATTATGGGTCATATTGAATAAATAATACAATGACACGGTACAAAAAATTAAAATCAATATTTGTGTTCAGAGAAGAAAATGATCAGTGGGAGGCTTCACCAAGTACAGACTAAACTAGACCTTGAAATAGAACAAGAATTCACCTAGGCAGGAAGGAAGGCACTCTGGTAGGTAGAACAGCTCAGATAAGTGTAAGAAGGCAAGAATGAGCATGGCTACCTTCAGGGTACAGCGCAGAGGCTAAGCACAGCCTGGGGCTCCGAGCCCAGCACTAAACAAATACTTGTGGAATTGGACTGAGGCTTTAAAGATTTCTAAGCAGGGCACTCTCACAGAAAGTCACAATTTAGAGAAACTAACTTGGGGTGTAGATGGAATGACTTGGAAGGTAAGAGATGAGAGGTGGGAGAAGTAAGGAAGCTGGCCCTTTTATCCAGAAAGGAAGAAATATGACAAGGAGAGGAAGGAATTAGAAAAGAATTTAAGGTTTTGTACAGTACTCCTCAGAGAAACTTAACCTTGGCAGGAAGGGGGAGGGAGCCTAGATCCATGGAAAAATGATGAGCTTTATTTTGGACCCCGAGTGAAAGGTATTGTGTCTTCGGTAGAGATGAAGGGCTTCAACTTGGAGTAGAGGTCAGAACCAGCCCAGATGGCCTGCCCTCAGTTCAAAGGTGATGGCTCTGCCCGGAACAGTTCCAGTCCACTTGAGTGCCAGCCTGCACACGTGTGCCAACCTCAGAGAACCTCACTTAACCTATTTGAACCTCAGTTTACTCTTTTGCCAATTGTCATGAAGTTTTTGTGAGGAACAAATGAGCAAATGGACATGGAATGTTTCCATGGTTAACAAAGTAAAGGGTTTTACAAAACAGGTGATAGTGATAATTATTTTTATTATTACATTAAGCCATGTGAATGAGTAAGATCTTGGAGAAAGACAGCAGAAAGAGAAGCTCAGGGAGCAGTGTTTAAACTTGGTGAAACTGCACAGTATCTCATCTAAAAGAGAATTCCACAATGGAGGCAGAGGTCAAATTGGAAAGGTAAGAGACCCTGAAGATAGGGGAGTACTTTTGGAGTGGGCTCTGCATAGCAGAAGAAATTCAGTTGGTAAATAAATATTCATAGGAAGTATCCATCTAGAGCTTGGGTGTGATGGGGTGACTTTCAGTCAGAAACAACATGCAGTGGAGAAAATACCCTTCTGCCGAGGTCACTACCCTCACCTGGAAAAACGCCTGGACGTAATCAAATGACCTGAGGGTACACCTGAAATCCCGAACTGTTCTGTGTTTTCATCCTCAAGAAAGTGTGTTAACAAGAGAGGGTAATCTGCTTGATGTCCGTTTTCCATCCTCAGCTCCCAGCCCCAATTCACACCCTTATTTTCTTTCTACTCTGGTCTCCCTCACTAGTCTTGCTCCCCCCAACTCTTGGCTCCCCTTTCCCCCAAGGCCACTCTCCAGACTGATCCTTCTAAAACAAAAATCTGATCATGTCACTTCCCTGCTCAAATCTCTTCCATGGCTCCCCATTGCCTCAGGATAGAGGCTGTACTCCCTAGTCACCCAAGACCTGCACCCATGATCTGACCCTATGGCTCTGGTTCTCTCTCCTGCCGTTCTCAGCGGTACCCTCTACTCCAGCCAGACGCACTTGGCAGTTTCCCATAAGCACCCTGGGTTTCCGTTGCTCCCTGACTTTGCACGTGTTTCTCCTTTTAGGATGCCCTGCTAGATTTAACTTGAAAGCCTTTCCTAAGCTCCAGTCTGAGCCATATGCCCCTGTACCTCTGGAGTACAGTGTCCCTGTACCCATGTAATAATTTTGGTGATAGTCTGATTTTACTTTCTCTTATAAATACCTTATAAAATATTATTAATTTTATTATAGTTGTAGGTTTACAGAAAAATCATGCAGAAAGTACAGTGCCCACATACTCCCACCCACTTTTCCCTATTATTAACATTTTGCGTTAGTATGGTACCTTTGTTACAGCCGATGAAACAATATATTAACTATCGTCCATAGTGTACATTAGAGTTCATGACAAAGACCTTTTTGAGGGCAGGGAAGTATCTTTTTTTCTCTACACAGCCCCATCCGCACTAGAACAAACAAACCCTGATTTCACCTCATCTTTCCGGTTGTTAGTCCACTGGTCCCAATTTGGTGCTATGAAAATACAGTTTCCAAAATACACAACCACTGCGTCCGGGCCAGGCGAGAGAGCCTCGCCAAGCAGCGCGCAGCTTGCACTTCCCGGGGCGGTCGCCAGGGGCCGCCGGCCTCTTTGTTTTCCTTTCTCGCCTGGGGTCGGGGCCGGAGGCCTGCAGAGCGCATGCTCTGGGGTAGTTCGCAGCCGGGCCGGAGAGCGGTGGAGTTCCTTGTGGTCCATCTGCAGCGAGGTAGGTCGTGCCCGTGACCCGCGGAGGGTCCTGGAGGAGGGCGGCCCGCGGAGCAGCCGCCGCCAGAGCACGGGTTTGTCCCGCGGCGGGCGGGAGCCGTTACCCGCGCGCGCCCGGGTCCCACCGCGCCGGCCCACGTGAAGCCCGGCGGCAGGGAGGTGCGGGCGCGCGCGACCCCGGCCTCGCGGGGCCCGGGGTGGGAGCCGACTCACCCGAGCGAGGGGCACGCGGCTCTCACGTTCGCCCCGCGGCGCCCGCGCGGGCGGGAGATTCAAACGGCCCGAGTGCGGCGGGCGGGTCGGCCGGAGCGCGGGGCGGCGTGCGCGCGGCTGCAGCGCGCTGGCCTCGAGGACTTCGTCCGCCCGGGGTGCGCAGACCCGCGAGCCCCGCGGGCCGAGGCCGGGGCGGGGGCCGCGTTTCCGGGGCGGGTAAAGTGATTTCTTCCTGCATTGGTTTGGAGAAAGTGGTTTGCAGAGCAGGGAAGGAATCCTGTCCCGCAGAGGGTCCGCTGTAGAAACTCGAGGGTAGGCTGGGGGGAGGGGGTGTCTGCGGCAGAGAAACAAACCTCAGCGTCATCAGGCACCAAGACGACGGCTGTTGTGATCCGTTGAGAGGCGTGCTGTGAACTCCGCATCAACTCACTGTCAACAAATTATTTACTGGCCCCTACTCTGTGCCGTTCTTGCAGAGCTGGGGAACAATGATGAGAAGGGCCCCGTGTGGCCCTTTTGGAGCTCACAGTCTCCCTGGGGAGACTTCATGTGAGTCCGCAGTTACAGTCCAGTGTGATCCCCGAGGTATGCCTCTGGAGCTCGGGGCGCCGCTGCCGGCAAGTCATTCATTCATCAGATACTAACTGAACTCCTCCAGCCAAGGTGACTTGTGCAGTAGCAGAAGTTGAGTGTGGAGTGTTACAGGAACACTGAGGGAGACAGCCAACCCTGCCTAAGAGGGTCAGGGATGGCTTTGCAGGTGAGGTGACCATCGAACCGGGTTTTGAAGGAACGATGAGTGAGTGAGGAGACTGGGAGTGCAGGGGTTAGGGTCAGCCAGGCAGGGGGCACACCACGTGCATGAAGCTATAGGGGAGTGTTGGGATCAGGAATACCACAGAAATTTCAGTCTGACCGGAGCACAGGGTGCCAGGAGGGGAGTAACAAAATAATACAATTGGAGAAGGAGATGGGGTTCCAGTGCAGGACCAAGGAACACTGGGGGGGGGGGTCGTCGCCCCCCCCACCAAGGGCATCTGAGTGGAGTGGGAAGATGCACATTCCAAAGGCTGGAATCCTGTTCTGTTCAGCTTTGCAGTTTCCTAGTTGGGTGCCCCTGGAGCCTTAACTTCCTTATCTGTAAAATGATGGTAAGAGGCATGTGGTGAGGGTTATTAATATCCTATAATTTCCAGAAGGCAGTGGTTCTAAGCATCTGGTGGAAGCTGTGGCCCCCTTCCCCAGAAAAGTGAACACATATAGGCCCAGGCACAACTCTTCATATGGAGGGGGCCCCAGGTGAAGAGCTTGTAGTGCCAAGTGCTGCCGGGTGCATAGCAGGAGCTCAGCAAATGTGTGTTGACAGATGAGCCCCTCTCCTCCCTTCCTTCCCAGGGACCTTTCACACAAAGAGATTCTTTAGCCTCTGAGTCTGGCAAGCAGGTGGTGTCTGCCTCTTGGCATGGGGGAGGGAGGGGACAGCTGCTGTGGTCAGAGAGGACTCTGTCTCCCTTTGCAGAAATGAGGCTGTGGTGAGGTCACAGAGGGTCACAGCAGGAACACAACACTCCTGGAAGACTCTTTGGTCTGGTATGCCTCCCCGCTTCATTCAACACATGAGGAAACTGAGGCCCAGGGAGGAGAAGGATGTGGGGTGGGGTGGTTCTGGTCCTAGCAGGGAGTGGTCAAGACACCTGGGATTTTGTTCCACCTCTGTGTGGCCTGGGCCATCATGGCCCATCCCTGTCTTTGAGCCTCAGCTTCCTTATCTGTAAAATGGGTGTGATTACACCCACTTCAAAGAGCAGGTGTAAGCTGCTGGCACACTGTAGCTGCCTATTAGTGACTTTTAATTATTTGACTGGGTTTCACTGTTCTCCCAGATCATAATGTCCTTGAAGAGGGAAGCTGTGTTTGTCTGAGGGGACTGAGGGGATGACAGAAGGCTACTCCTTATTCCCAGCTCATGTATTCACACTCAAGTGAGCACACCTGGAACAATCAGCATGAGTCTGCTGAAAGGATTCATTTGTGCAGCTAGAGGACATGCAGGCGGGTAATGCTTGCCCACTTGTCCCCTGCCCTGCCTCAGTGATTGCCCCACAACAGCCCCATGCAATGCCTAGGGTCCCCCATGTTAGAGATGAAGGAACTGAGGCTCAAAGAGATCTCAGGTCTGCCCAACTCCACAACCAGTGCTCTCCATCCATCACATTAGGGAGGCAGCCTCACTGTCCTTCTCCAATCTTTTTGCAGAATCTGTCACACACCCCCCACCCCGGGCCTGCTGTCTCAGGCCCTTGCTGCCTTGTGTTTCCTCTCTGATCTCTCCATCCTCTCCTTTTCAGCCAGCCTCTGCTCTCTGCTCCTTGTTGCGTGTAGCCAAGCTCAGCTCAGAGGTGACCCTGTGGAGGCCTGCCCAGGCTGCCATGACCCTTTGCCCGGGTCATGGCCCCTCTTTGACTGGACTTTTTTTTTTTTTTAATCAGTCAGACATACCTGAGTTCCTCTCTTGGCTCTCATTTACTGAGTGTGTGAACTTAAGCAAGTAAATTTACCTCCCATCTGTAAATTCCCTCAACTGTGAAATGGGAGTGATTGTCTTCAGCTTGTTGTAAGAAGTAAAGGATTGTTGCATGAGGAAGATAGGAAACAGATTAGTATGGTGGGTAGACATGTAAATTAAAGTGATTATGATTGAAAGTTTTCTGTGGGAAGAATTAGTTTAGAATGAGGGAGGATCAGAAAAGGCGTACTGAGGAGGTAGCAATGAGCCATGAGAACTTCTGGTGGAATAAGGGATGGGAGGTGCATTCAAGGAATAGAGTGTGGGTGGTATGGAGAGAAGAGTAAGCAGTCTAGTCTGGTGTGTTCGGTGCAGAGACTGGGAAAAGAAGGGAGGACCAAAAGTTACGTTGGTTCCAGATCCTGGAGGTCTCTAGTACCAGGCTAAGAAATTCAGGCTTTCTCTTCCAGGCAGGGGGAGCCACTAGGGATTCTGGGCAGAGAAGCAGCTTGTTTCAGCTCTGAATTTTGGAAAGATCATTAATGACTTGGAGAGTGATTCCAGGGTGAAGGAGTGGGAGAGGGAAGCAGGAAGACCAGAGACAACCAGCTCGTTTGGGGCAGGGACGGGGGCTTTGAGAGATAGCTCCCCAGCGGGCTGCGAGACTGGTGGAGCACTGGGGAAAGCGGGGCAGAGGCAGGCTCCGTAACGCTCAAGGGCTCTAGAGTCCCACCAGCTTGGTTCTGATCTTGGCTTCATCTTTAGTCTTGGGCAAGAAATGTCACCTTTCTGAGCCTCAGTTTCCTCATCTGTAAAATGAGGTCACTGTGGCCGGCTTGCCAGAGGCTCCAGCCTGTTAGCCGAGACACAGGTGGCCAAGGAGGCACTGACTGGATCACTTCCAAGCCACAATAACAGAATTCTTTGTTAATGTCCCATGATACCAACCACTTCACATAGCCTTTATTTTTCTGTCTCCACTCCAGGCCTTGCCCGCTGTTCAGCCCTGTTTTGGCACCCCACGCACAGACAAAATTGTTGCCCATTTTTTCACTTGACCTCTTCTGTGTACTTTCCCATGCTGCTAAGCACTCTCCCTCCGCGAACACAGCTTACTGCTGCAGGTTTTTCTGATGAACCTATGGGAGATCTGCCCTGGGCAGGACAGGGCCCTAAACATGATGAACCGGCTGCCAGCCTGGCCAGGGCTGCCAACTGCCTGCCTGAGACAAGGGGAGACCTGTCCCACCCCACACCCCTCGCCCTCCCAACCCTGCCTACTTAACATCCCCCCTCGGATGCCTCCCAGCACTTCAGATTGAGTGAGAGCACCTGGTGAAATGGAGCTCCAGGTGTCTCCACCCAGACCTGTGTCCCACCGAGTTCATCTCACCAGGTGGCAGTCTGCCATCCACCTAGTCATTTAGGTCATTTAGGTCTTGGGAGTCTTAGGGGATGAAACAATCATTCCTGATTTCCTCCCTCTCCCTACGTCTAATCCATCAGCAATTTGTCTAGTTCCTACTTTGATCTACTTTGTGTACTTTTCTCCATTTCTTCCAACCAAATCAATTCACTATCATCTCTCACTTGGTTGCTGGCAATAGCTTCCTAAAAAGTCTGCCTGCTTCCACACTTAACGACCCTTTCAAGCCATTCCATTTGCTTCACATTAGCCAGAGCAGTCTCTTAAAATGTAAATCTGATGAAGGCACACTCCTACTTACCACTCTTCTATGGTTTCCCCGCCAGCCTGGCATGTTCTGGCCCCTACCCACCTCTCGCCACTCAGCTGATTGCTCTCCAGCTCCAGTCGCCCTGGCGATCCCAGATTCCCAAATACCCTGCACTGTTTCCTGGAATGCTTTCCACATCTCCCTGGCTGGCTTCGTCTCTTATTTCAGCTCTTAGCTTCAGGTTAGCCTCCCTAATCCCTATCCTTCCCTACCCCAAGTACCCTCATTTCCTTATTTTCTTGCTTATCCTTCACACAGAATCATCTGTGATAATTTAATTTTTTATTTATTTTTCCTGTTTTGTTTTGTCTGAGAGTGTAAGCTCCATGAGAGTAGGGAAAAAGTCTCTTTGTTCCTTGTTGCACCTCCTGCCCCAAAGCCAAGCAGTGGTAATTGGCACTCAAATACTCGAGGAATGACAGAATATATGCCGTCACTTATTGAGTATTTACTGTGTGCTTGGCATTGCAAAGTCCTTTATAAACAGTATTTCATTTAGCCTTGACAAGAGCCCAGAGAAGCAGCCATCAAATCCCCTTTTACAGAAGAAGTGACAGCTCAGAGAGGTCCAGGCCTGTGGCCAGCCATGGTCACAAGAGCCCAGGTGAGCAAGCAGCAGCTCTGGAAGGTGAATCCAGCTCCCTGTGCTCCCAAAGAATGTGGGAAGAGGGGTCTCAAAAAGGTGATGGGAGGGGGAAATTTCCACACCTAAAAGAATAAAAGTTGGGTGAAGCTCAGAGCCACACCTCATCAAGAGTCAGAACTGGGCTAGTCCCAGCCTTGTACAAGCTCACCTCTCAGAGGCTCAATCTGTACAGGTTCAGCAGGATTCCCAGCCTTTGGGCACTTTCCCAACTTTGGTACTTTGTCCTCCCCACAACAGTCAGCAGAAAAGTGCCTGGTGATGCAGGGGCCCCAGGCCTCATGTTAGTATACCGTGGAACGGGGAACTGGAGAGGCTGAGATCCCAGGACCTAATGGAAGAAAGAGTGGGATGGGGTGGCTGGTTCAGTCCACAGCTGAGCTGAAGAAGGGCTCTTTGGGGCTCTTGTTCCGTTTGTGGCCTTGAGTGGAGTCTGTCCCTCACTAGCCCTCAGTTGCCTCATCTATAAAATGAAGGAAAGGAGGGTTATGTTAGATCAGTGGTTCCCAAACAGGGCTGTGCCTGAGAAGATTACCTGGGGCAGGGCGTAGACATTATAACAACACTGATAGTGTCAATTTATTAAACAGCTACTACATACTTTTACAGCATTAGCTCATTTAATTCTTACAACACCCTACACATTTAACCCTTGACATCACAAAGGTTTAAGTAAGTACTATTTTAAAGGTGTAAATAAGTACTATTTTCCCCATTTTACTGATAAAGAGATTAAGTAACTTTGCCCAAGAAAACAGCAGTGCCCACATTCTGGCTTCAGAGGCTGCACTCTTTTTTTTTTAATGCAATTTTATTGAGATATAGTCACATACCATATAATCATCCAAAGTGTACAATCAGTTGTTCACAGTATCATCACATAGTTGTGCATTCAAAACCACAATCAATTTTTAAACATTTTCATTACTTCAATTAATAAGAATAAAAATTAAAATAAAAGTAAATAGGAACACCCAAAACATCTCATACTCCTTCTTCCCCCCATTATTCATTTACTTTTTGTCCCCCTTTTTTTCTACTCATTTGTCCACACATTGGATAAAGGTAGTGTGAGCCACAAGGTTTTCACAATCACACAGTCACACCAGATAAGCTATATAGTTATACATCGTCTTCAAAAATCAAGAATGCTGGATTGCAGTTCAACAGTTTCAGGTATTTTCTTCTAGCTATTCTAGTACACTAAAAAACATAAAAAGGGATATCTATATAATACATAAGAATAACCTACAGAATGACCTCTCAACTACATTTGAGATCGCTCAGCCACTGAAACTTTGTTTTGTTTCATTTCTCTTCCCCCTTTTGTCAAGAAGGCTTTCTCAATCCCATGAAGCCAGGTCCAGGTTGATCCCCGGGAGTCATGTCCCATGTTGCCAGGGAGATTTACACCCCTGGGAGTCACGTCCCACATAGAGGGGAGGGCAGTGAGTTTACCTGCGGAGTTGTCTTAGAGAGGCCACATCTGAGCAACAAAAGAGGTTCTCGGGGGGGGGTGACTCTTAGGCACCATTGTGAGGAGGCTTAGCCTCTCCTTTGCAGTAACAAACTTCATAAGGGCAAGCCCCAAGATCAAGGACTTGGCCTACTACAATGGTAGTCCCCAATGCTTGTGAGAACATCAGGAATTCCCCAAGTGGGGAAGTTTAAGGTTTCCACATTTTTTCCCAGGTCCTCAAGGGGGCTTTGCAAATACTTTTTATACTCTGCCTAAATTACTCTGGGATGTATCAGGGTTTCACTGTAACCTGTACAAGTCAACCAGATCTCACCCTGTGTTCAAGGTTCCATGTAATTACTGTTTGAATAAACTGACCACACAAGTTAAATTACATAGCGTGCTACAGAAAGTATCGATTTTGCACCAAATAAACATCAAAGACTGCACTCTTAATGGCTGTGTGGTATACCACCTCTGGATTTGGACTGCTGCCAAGGGCCCCAACCCCAACGATCCCATTCTAGAGAATTCACAGTTCAGGGATTAGGAGCCCCAGGATTAGACGATATATTGTGTTTTGTTTTGTTTTTTTTTTAAACATCATTTTATTGAGATATATTCACATACCACGCAGTCATACAAAACAAATTGTACTTTCGATTGTTTACAGTACCATTACATAGTTGTACATTCATCACCTAAATCAATCCCTGACACCTTCATTAGCACACACACAAAAATAACAAGAATAATAATTAGAGTGAAAAAGAACAATTGAAGTAAAAAAGAACACTGGGTACCTTTGTCTGTTTGTTTCCTTCCCCTACTTTTCTACACATCCATCCATAAACTAGACAAAGGGGAGTGTGGTCCTTATGGCTTTCCCAATCCCATTGTCACCCCTCATAAGCTACATTTTTATACAACTGTCTTCGAGATTCATGGGTTCTGGGTTGTAGTTTAATAGTTTCAGGTATCCACCACCAGCTACCCCAATTCTTTAGAACCTAAAAAAGGTTGTCTAAAGTGTGCGTAAGAGTGCCCACCAGAGTGATCTCTCGGCTCGTTTTGGAATCTCTCTGCCACTGGAGCTTATTTCATTTCCTTTCACATCCCCCTTTTGGTCAAGAAGATGTTCTCCATCCCACGATGCCGGGTCTACATTCCTCCCCGGGAGTCATATTCCACGTTGCCAGGGAGATTCACTTCCCTGGGTGTCTGATCCCACGTAGGGGGGAGGGCAGTGATTTCACCTTTCAAGTTGGCTTAGCCAGAGAGAGAGGGCCACATCTGAGCAACAAAGAGGCCTTCAGGAGGAGACTCTTAGGCACAAATACAGGGAGGCCTAGCCTCTCCTTTGTAGCAACCGTCTTCCCAAGGGTAAAACTTATGGTAGAGGGCTCAACCCATCAAACCACCAGTCCCCTATGTCTGTGGTCATGTTAGCAACCATGGAGGTGGGGTAGGCGAATACCCCTGCATTCTCCACAGGCTCCTCAAGGGGGCACTACATCTTTTTTTTTTTTTCCTTGTTTGTCTTTTTTCTTTTTTTTTTTTTTTAACTTTCCCTTCTTTTTTAAATCAACTGTATGAAAAAAAAAGTTAAAAAGAAAACAAACATACAATAAAAGAACATTTCAAAGAGACCATAACAAGGGAGTAAGAAAAAGACAACTAACCTAAGATAACTGCTTAACTTCCAACATGTTCCTACTTTACCCCAAGAAAGTTACATAATATAGCAACATTTCAGTGAACTTGTTCCTACTACATCCATCAGAAATTAACAGACCATAGTCATTTCTGGGCATCCCCAGAACGTTAAATAGCTTATCTGTTCTTCTTGGATTATTGTTCCCCCTTCCTTAATTGCTCTCTACTGCTAGTTCCCCTACATTCTACATTATAAACCATTTGTTTTACATTTTTCAAAGTTCACATTAGTGGTAGCATATAATATTTCTCTTTTTGTGCCTGGCTTATTTCGCTCAGCATTATGTCTTCAAGGTTCATCCATGTTGTCATATGTTTCACCAGATCGTTCCTTCTTACTGCCGCGTAGTATTCCATCGTGTGTATATACCACATTTTATTTATCCACTCATCTGTTGAAGGACATTTGGGTTGTTTCCATCTCTTGGCAATTGTGAATAATGCTGCTATGAACATTGGCGTGCAGATATCTGTTCGTGTCACTGCTTTCCGATCTTCCGGGTATATACCGAGAAGTGCAATCGCTGGATCGAATGGTAGCTCTATATCTAGTTTTCTAAGGAACCGCCAGACTGACTTCCAGAGTGGCTGAACCATTATACAGTCCCACCAACAATGAATAAGAGTTCCAATTTCTCCACATCCCCTCCAGCATTTGTAGTTTCCTGTTTGTTTAATGGCAGCCATTCTAACCGGTGTTAGATGGTATCTCATTGTGGTCTTAATTTGCATCTCTCTAATAGCTAGTGAAGCTGAACATTTTTTCATGTGTTTCTTGGCCATTTGTATTTCCTCTTCAGAGAACTGTCTTTTCATATCTTTTGCCCATTTTATAATTGGGCTGTCTGTACTATTGTCATTGAGTTGTAGGATTTCTTTGTATATGCAAGATATCAGTCTTTTGTCACATACATGGTTTCCAAAAATTTTTTCCCATTGAGTTGGCTGCCGATATATTGTGTTTTACAGCCTTAAAAAACAGGGCTCACAAGCTTTATTTGCAGAGCTGCTTGTTAGCGGGAAGAAAGGCTGTGGCACAATTTTGGCTGGATTGGAATCTGGGGAGCTGGAGAGACTCCCTGTTTCCAGCAGCCTGGGAGAGGCAGCAGTCAGAGGAGGGAAAGGGCTCAGGGCTGCGTCTTTCAGCTACTCTGGATCTTCTAGGTTCAGCCTTTCTTATTACCCATAGGTGATTTTCTTTCCCCCTTTTGTAATACATAGTGTTTGTATGTATGTGTGAGTGTATGTTTAGTTTTTACCTCTTCTTGGACTGTTTGGGAAAGCTAGGCTCCTCCCAGGACTGCCACTTCTGGATCAAAGGGCAGTAACGGTCTGGTTTGGTTTTATTTAATGAAAATAGCTGCCGCTGCATCTTTTCTTCTTCTTCTTTTTTTTTTTGTTTTTTTTTTGTTTTTTTTTGTTTTGTCTGATTAGAACAGCAGTGTATCACTGAAGTTATCCGTGGTTAGCTCAGAGTTGGGAGTTATAAGGGATACAGGGCTACTTTATTTATTGTTGTTCTTCAGTGTTTTTTTATGATACACTGAAAACTAAAAAATAAATGTAATGTTCCTTGTTAAATGTCTTAGATGATACAGGAAAGTGCAAGGAAAAAAGTAAAAGTTAACCATAATTCCATTTCTTGGATTAATATGGATGTATTTTCTTCCAAATGTTTTTCTATGAATATTTTCACATGTACATGTTTATATATTTTTTTTCAAAAAAAAATGACAGGCTCTTTTTCAGTCCACTTGTTTTACTTAGCAATGGTGAAGATCTTCCTATTCAATAAATACATCTCCAAAAGCATCACTTTTAGTGGCTTCATAATGTTCTATCATGAACAAACCACATATTATTTAGCCAATCCCCTACAATTGAGCACGTGGTGGTTTTTTTTGTTTTTTTGTTTTTTCGTTTTTTACTATTTTTTTTTTAATGTTATGAGGAATGCAATAGAGAATATTCGTGGACCTTTATCATTGGGTGCATCCACTATTCTGTTCTTAGGATAAATTCCAGGAAGTGGAATTGCTGAGCAATTCTTCTTACCTTTTTTAGGGTTTTTGATGCATATTGCCTAATTAGGGCAGGAAAATGTTTGCCAATTCTGACATGGAGTGTTTGGCTGGATTTTTCAGGAGGAGAACATGCCACCCAAGCGCATAGCTAAGAAAAGGTCACCCCCAGAAGATGCCATCCCCATAAGCAAGAAAGTGAAGGGTAAGTTGGCGTTGGCCTCTGACTGGGGCAGCTGTCCGGGAACCTGGGTGCAGGTGGCCTCTGGGAGCCCTCAGGATCTAGGACTGGATTCCTTCCTTCCTGACACTTGAAACTTTCAGGCCTAAGATGTTTAGGGACCTCTCCCAGGTGGAGGGTCCCCTATAGGTCACTGAATCCCACCCTCTGGGAATCAATCACAAAGGGCAGAGACTTGCCTAAAAGCACTGAAACAGTACTGCTGGCAAACGCTAGAGCCTATGGCTTCACCCCAGGAAAAAAGGCATAATGGTTAGGATCAAGTCCCGGCTCTGTCACTTTCTAGCTGTGTGACTTTAGGCGAGTCACTTAACCTCATTGAGAACAGATTAGCCCATTCAAAATATGGAGGCAACAGCAGCACCAACCTCACCGAGCTGTTGTGAGGGTTAGATAAAATAATGTCCTTGCAACATCTGACCCCTCGAGGGAGGCGGCTGTGGTTTTTTTCTTTCCTGGGAACATGGAGAGGAGTGGGGAGGAAAGAAACTTGCCCCCAGGATGGGGTGGTGGGGAGTGTGGACCCGCTGCACACTCAAGACAGCCGTCTGTCTTTTGCAGACCCCCGTAACCCAGCAGTGAGGGCCTCTGCCTCCCGCCGCGTTCCCGGCGCCCGCTCCTGCCGAGGTGCCTGCAGGCCGAGCCCTCCTGAGCAGAAAACCCGACCGGGTGGCTCCCTGCCCAGCGTGGCTTCTGCGCAGCCGCTGTGGCCCTGCAGCCGCGGCCACACCCCCGGGGCGAGGGGCTGGATGGCATTGGCTGTCCTGGGGCCTTGGGCGGGCGGCCTTCATTGGCTAGCAGAATACCCTGTGCCTTCCACTGATTGGCCGGTGGCTCTCCGTATTTGTGCCTCTGTGATTACTGCCCTTTCCTCAGCTGCCTGTTTGCTGCCCGGGTAGGGGCGGAAGCACCCAGTTCTCCTATGTGAATATGTCGAGGAGTTGACAGTTGCAGCCTGGGGCATGGGGGGGGCGGGGCTAGTATGGAGGCTGTGGGCTGTGCTCTGACTCGTGATCTCCTTTCGTTTCAGTGCAAGCTCTGCCGCTTGTTAGCTGTGTGATCCTGGACAGGTTAGCAAGCAGGAAAGGGTGGACATCAGTGTCTGAGCCTTGGCTGTTGGCACCTGACCAAGAATTTACGAGTCAGGAAAATTGTCTTGTGTTCTCACTGTCCTCTCCCCCCACCCCAAGATTCATTTCACAATATAGAGCATTCCTTCATTTTTGTTTCCTCCCTCTCATGTTAATAATCTGCTTAGTTTTAATCTTCACAAAATCTCTATGAGACAGGTACTTTAGTTATTCCCATTTCACAGATGAGGAAACTTAGGCCAGAAAGGTCTGTGGCAGAGCAGGGACTTGAACCCAGGTCTTGTGATCACAGGGCCTGGGCAGCGACCTCTCCTGTCATCACACATACTCAGGAACTGCCTTCTTTGCCCTAGTCTCACACAGGTCCCACGGCACAGAACCAGGCTTGGTGCTGACACTGGGGCAGGGCGACGTGGGCCAGTTGGGGCTGGGCGAGAATGTGATGGAGAGGAAGAAGCCAGCCCTGGTCCCCATTTCGGAAGGCATTGTGCAGGCTGAGGCTGGAGGAATGCATACCGTGTGTCTAAGCAAGAGTGGCCAGGTAGGTCACAGGTGGTGGGACAGGGTTGGGCAAGGCCTGCAGTGGATGATGAGTTGATGGAGGAGCTCTGCGGAGGTGGAGCTGGCCAGCCTAGCAGGGAATGGCCTAGGAGAGGCCAGACCTTGCACTAATGGGGGCATGCTGGGCACAGGTCTACTCCTTCGGCTGCAATGATGAGGGTGCCCTGGGAAGGGACACATCGGTGGAGGGCTCAGAGATGGTCCCCGGGAAAGTGGACCTGCAAGAGAAGGTTGTACAGGTGTCAGCAGGAGACAGTCACACAGCGGCCCTCACCGAGGATGGCCGTGTCTTCCTCTGGGGCTCCTTCCGGGTAAGGCTGGGTCTGGCAGACTGGTGGGGCCCCAAAGATAACCCACCTCCACATCCGCATTGTACTTGGAGGGAATTGGGGCCCAGACCCAGCTCTCTAGCTTCTTCATTCAGGCTGGTCCATGCCAACTGGTTTCTTCCTTGACTCTGATGTTAAGAAGTAGGATTGTAGGGAGGGAGTGGGTCAAGAATGTCTTGGGGCTGAGGCTGATCCAGAAAGCCTGCACCCATCACCCATCTCCTGCAGCTTTTCCCTCTCCTTCCCCACCCTCTTCCACACTTCCCAAGTTAGGGATTTATCTCATTTCAGAGTTTCCAAGGCCAGGAAGTGTGGTATAAAAAAGCACATTCAACATTCAGCGTTAAAATTGTTTTGATGCTTTGGTATTCAATTTATTTCAAAATGTCAAAAATAAAGGAACCAATGAGGTTTCTCTATTTAAAAAAAAGAGGGCCATCTTAAAATTTTTAATGGAGAATTCCAAACACACATCAAGAGTAATCAGAATAATTTATTAATCTCCGTCTACTCCCCACACAGCATCAACAATTATCATCTCGGGACCAAACTTGTTTCCTCTCTACTCCCTTGCACTCCTGGACTCCTTTTTCATTTTAAAGCAAATCCCAGGCCACATATGATTTCATTCACAAGTATTTCAGTATGGGGCCTAGCTCCTGCTCACCCCCCTTCCCATCCCTCCACTGCCCTTCATCATGCAACTCAGTTCCTGGCTGTTGAGGGGCAGGCAGCACTGGCTGTTGAGTGCTCTGCCCCTCCCTTTAGGACAATAATGGTGTGATTGGGCTCCTGGAGCCCATGAAGAAGAGCATGGTGCCTGTGCAAGTGCAGCTGAATGTGCCTGTGGTGAAAGTGGCCTCCGGTGAGTTTAGATACAGGAGTTGGGGAGCCTTGTTCTGGGGCTGGCCCAGCCATGGGCCTTACAGACAAGCCCTGCACCCTCCACCCTCCTTTCACTCTCAGGAAATGATCACTTGGTGATGCTGACAGATAACGGTGACCTCTACACCTTGGGCTGCGGGGAGCAGGGCCAGCTGGGCCGTGTGCCTGAACTATTCGCCAACCGTGGTGGCCGGCAGGGCCTTGGTAGGTGGCTTAGTATCTCCTCCGGGCATCGTGGCAAATCACCTCCCAGTGAAAGCTCAAGGCAGGACAGGAGAGGTAGTCCCTGTGCCCACTCAGGTGGTGGCATCAGACAGACTTGGGGTGGTGGTTAAGAACTCAGACTTTGGAACTGGACTACCCTGGGTTGAATCCTGGTTCTGCTACCTACTAAATGTAGGATCCTGGATATAGCACCGACATCTCTAAAATGGGGATAATAACGTTACCTGTGCCAGCTGGGTTGTTGTGAGGTTCAGTGAGTAAATGGAACTCAGAAGAGCGCGGGGCAGGTGATAAGTTCCATGTAAAGAAAGGAGAGTCTGAGCAAGACAGTTGTTTGTACTCTGTTGGCCTCAGTTGTCTCTTCTGTAAAATGGGGATAAGAGTCTCTGCTTGGCCTCCCTCCCCGGGCTTTAGTAATGGAGGGGAAATAGACTCAGGGAGGCAGTGTGCTGCCACTGATCCTGGCTTCTCTCTGCCTGCAGAACGATTCCTGGCCCCCAAGTGTGTGATGCTGAAATCCAGGGGAAGCCGGGGTCCTGTGAAGTTCCAGGATGTCTTCTGTGGCGCCTACTTCACCTTTGCCGTCTCCTGTGAGGGCCACGTATATGGCTTTGGCCTCTCCAACTACCACCAGCTTGGTGAGTCCCTAGCTTATCCCTGGGTATGGCCCGGACCGACTGGGTTCTACTCCTGGCTCCACCACCCCTTTGTTGTGTACCCTTGGGGGTCACCTAACCCCTCAAGAGCCCCAGTTTTATCATCTACAAAGTGGGAGGATCCATACCCTGGTGGGTGAGGGGAATGGGAAAGGCAGCTCCTGCAACACCTTCACCCTTGATGATTCTATCCTGGCCTCCCCCCAGGAACCCCGGGCACAGAGTCATGCTTCGTACCCCAGAATCTGACATCCTTCAAGAACTCCACCAAGTCCTGGGTGGGCTTCTCTGGTGGCCAGCACCACACGGTCTGCATGGATTCAGAAGGTGGGACCTCCACGTCCTTCCTGGGGTTGAGGGTAGAGTATTTCCCGGACCCAGGCCTGGCCAGACTCAAGAGACCACATCCTTGGAACCCAGGCCTGCTCCATGGGTTGGGCCCCCTTTCCCCAGAGTCCTGGGGCTCTTCAGTTTGAACTCAATGGGGACCTATGTAGAGGTTCTCTCAGGCCCCTCCAAACTAGGAAGAGACACAGCAGACCTCCTCCTGACCACCCTGGAAGTCAGGGACCAACTCCCACAGGCATGGGAACTCCTCTGGCCTTCTGTCTAGTTTGTCTGGAACACACCCTCTGCTGTTCCTCTCCCCTCTCTCTCCTCCCACAGGAAAGGCCTACAGCCTGGGCCGGGCTGAGTATGGGCGGCTGGGCCTCGGGGAGGGTGCCGAAGAGAAGAGCACACCCACCCTCATCCCCAGGCTGCCAGACGTCTCCTCGGTGGCTTGTGGGGCCTCTGTAGGGTATGCGGTGACCAAGGATGGTGAGTGGAGCTGTCCCAAGTCAGTGGGGGTTTGGGATGTGGAGCTGAGATGTGGAGAGCAGTATGCGTGATGATGCTGCCTTTCCCCTGATTCTCCAAAGCTGTGGCTTTGATGAACATACAATGAGAAAAGAGATTGCTTTAATAAAGGTAATTTGTTCCATAGAGGAGAAAAAGAGCAAAGGGAGAAACATCGCTGAGGCACAGGGAGACAACAGGACATGAACCCAGGTCACCAGCTTCCTAATCCAGCCTCTCCCTACTCTCGCCACTAGTGACCCTCTTTATTGAGCACCTACTGTGTGCCAGCATTCCTAGAATCTTATTAGAAAAAAGAAGGTTTGGTAATCAGGGTCCTGGCGGTCGCAGCAGGGGAGGGTGTGAAGGAGCGGCCACCAAAGCCTGAGTGAGTGAGTGGGACGGCTGGGGGGCGGGGTGCTTAGAAGTCTGGGGGATAGGGGCAGTGCTTGGTCTGAGGTTATCCAGGAAGACTTGCTGAGGAAGCAGGGCTTGGGCTGCACCTCGAAGGTTCTGTCCTTTATGAGAAGCAAAGGAGGGCATCCCAGATAGAAGAGGTCCAGGTGGTCTCGGGTTGCTGTTCCTAAGGAATGGAGGATGGATGGCGGTGGAGGAGGTTGGGGAGTAGCCAGTCAAATGGAGTCTTGAATGCCATAACCTAGGAGCACAGAGGAACCTCTGGCATGTTCAAGGACTGTGGTTTCTGGTTTACAAAGCTCTTTTTTATCCATCATCTACTTGGCTTCTCCCAGCTCCCCTGAACTACAGGAGGCCAGGACCTTGCCAGGCCACTACGGGCCAAGACCAGAATTCACCCCAGTGTGGAAGGGTGGGGCTGTGGATCCTGGAGACAGCTGTCCCCATTTCTCTTCCTTGCAGGTCACATTTTCGCCTGGGGCATGGGCACCAACTACCAGCTGGGCACAGGGCAGGAGGAGGATGCCTGGAGCCCTGTGGAGATGACAGGGAAACAGCTGGAGAACCGCGTGGTCTTGTCTGTGTCCAGCGGAGGCCAGCACACTGTCTTGTTAGTGAAGGACAAGGAACAGAGCTGATGAAACCCCTGAGGGCCTGGCTCCAGCCCCTGGACTCCCTCCTGGAACCGGGAAGCAGTGACAGCTACAGATCCCAGCAGCCCTTCCCCCAACCCCGAGCACTCTGTCAACTTCTGCCTTTTTCCCATCAGCAGAACAGAATCCCTTTCTTCTTTTTCTTCCTCCTTTTGGGAATCATCCTAGGACCCGCAGAAGGAGGTGGCTGGAAGAAGGGAGGGATTTGGGGTTAGAAGGAACACTGTTCAACCCAGACCTATGTGGCTAGACGCCCCCCCCCCCCCCATTCCTGCTTCCCATGGTTCTGGCTGGCCCTGGCCTTGTCTCCCCAAAAAAACTAAACTTCCTCCCCTGGGCATTTGGTGTCAACACTCAGAATAGTTGGGGCTCCATCAAGCCCCACCCTAGTCATGTGCAACTTTTCCTGTTCCTAACAGTCCACAGGCAGACATGGCACAGTCGCCAGCTGTCATGGCCCCATGCCTGGATAAGTGGAGAAGAGGCAGGGCTACTCAGCCATGGGCAACACTGAGCCAGACATTTGGCTCTGAACAGGTGTTCGTGGGGCAAAAAGGACAATGATCCTCCATGTGACAGAGAAAAAAGCCAACCAACCGATCTCCCAGAAGCACAAAGCATTCTCCTGTCCCTCAGACATTGCCTGCTTATGGCCCCATCCAGCCTGCCTCACCTGCAGCCAAGCCGGGAACCCAGAAGGGAGACACTCCCAGCAGGGCATGGTGTGAGGGGAGAGGGGGACAGAGGGTTTTATAAACAAACTTAGAGCAATACTGAGAAAGGGTGGAGGGAGGAAGAGGGTTGGAGGGCCAGGGGCTTGTCATAAAATAAGGAAGCAGCAGCTTGTACAGTAGCTGAGAAAATAGTTTTGATTTTTTTAAAAATGTAAAATATTTTGGAAGGGAGAGTGAACTCTTTTAACACTTTGAATAAATTTAGAGTTTTATAAAAACTGACCCCTTGTTTTATACATGATTCCTGCTCTTTTAAGGGAGCACCTGTTGGCTGCCAGGCACTGTTGGGAAGGGCAGAATAAAACTGTGCTTGTGAACTTGATGCCAGGGCGAGGACTTACATGAGGTCAAGATATCCGCTGCCAATGTGGCTATTCCCAGGGCTCTTGAAGTCTGCTCAAATAAAAAAGTTTAGAGATGATTTTTTTTTATGATTATAGTTTTATTATAGTAAAGGGATACAAATAAGTCAAAAGAGACACATAGTGTGAGGCTGGAGAGGGTCTCAAATGCAAGCTTCCATGTCATGTCCTTTCTGCTTGGAGTCAGAATGTATCACCCTCCTGGCATAGCAATGTAATTATGCATGATGCAAACTCTCAACTTCTAGTATATATGGGGTTTATATGGGGTCTCATTGCATAAGCATGAGTGATAGAACCAGTGTCCGCATGGTTGAACTCAAAGCTGCAGCCTTGGTAGAGTTTTGATTGCATATTTGAATTCTGGCACTTAGTGGATAATTTTTTTTAATTGTGCTGTACAATATTCAAGAAAAAGGGTTTGGATCTTTTAACATCTAATCCCAAATGGATTTTTGAGTATATACATCTTTAGAAATGCTTAACTAAGCTTACTGTTGAATCATTTTCAATGGCTGATAGGATTTTTTAACATAATTGCACAATTACTCTTAAGGCAATTTAAGTTAATGTAGACTGTTAACAAGCAGTTAGACAACTAAATAATGTAGAACAGACCTGTCCAATATGGTGGGCACTAGCTATGTGTGTTATTTAAGTTTTAAGTCAATTAAAATTAAGCATAATTTAAAATTCACTCAGTTGGAATAGCCACATTTCAAGTACTTAGCCATATGTGGCTAGTGTCTCTGATACTGGACCACACAAATGATGGAACATTTCTTTCAGTGCAGAAAGTTAGAATGAACAGCACTCATAAAGAAGGTCTGTATGTGTGTAACAGATGTTTTATTAGTGCCAAGAGGATTCTTGGATGTCAGGGGCTCTAGGAAAAATGAATAGAATGTAAAAAAATTTAGAATCTATATATTTTTTCCCTTAAACGTTTACTCTTGATGCAAGCACTATACTGATCAGAAATTGATTTCTTAAAATGGAAAGTCAAACTTGGTGTTAATATTTTCTTTGTAAAAAGGTCCTTTGGATTATATTTACTTGAGTTTTCCCTTTTGGCCATAGAGCAGGTTGAAAATACCCCATTCTCGAAATAACAGCCTTTTGCCTTGGGCACTTAAAATGGGTCAGGTGTTGTGGTGAGTGCTTTACGTGCACTAGGTCCTGTAATCTTCACAGCAACCCTGCAAACCAGGAATCCTCCCCCTCCCCCCACATGTGGGGAAGAGGTCAAGAAGCTCCTAAATGCACAGGCTAGACTGGAATCTAAATTGTCCTCTGCCTGAGTCCAGAACTTCAGTTCCTTTTCCTTGTATTGCACCTAAGGGATTTTTAGGCACACAGTAGATGCTCTATAAGTCTTTGCTATTATGATTCTCCTACAATTTTTAATTCCCTGTAATTAATGATTGCCCTTTTTTCCCATGTGCTTCGTTTTTTAAAATATAAATATCATTCAGTGCCATTGTCTATCAGAAGTGTAAATCTTTTATTGAATTCAAACACATTAGTTAATCTAATTTCATCTTTTTCTCCATCTTCCAATCTGGATTGGTTGCCCAAAAGCAAATGTAATCATACTACCCCATATGGCTAGGCTGTAAATAATATTTACAAAGTAATAATAATGGAAATGTTTTTATGGTGTTTTTTTTTTTTTAAATTATAAATGGAAGATGGAGGGAAAACTATATGAATAGGGGGAGAGGTCGCTAAAGTAATATCTGAAATTACAAATGAAGAGACTAGTGAATTGTATTTAGAAATATGCACATAGATGCTAGAAAAAAATGAAAGATTTGAATTAGCGGTCTCAAGGGAGTGGGATTGGGGGTGGGAATAGTTGGGATAAAGGACTGCTGATTATTATGCAAATATGTTTTCAGTGCTGAGCATATTGTAGGAACTTGATTAGCAAACATCCCTATCCAATGGAGCTTACAAAAATAGATATACAAACTCCCACATGTGAAATATATTTAAAAAATAGTAAGCAAGGAGCATAGCACAGTAGCTAGCAATAGCGTCAAATAAGTATCAGTAATTAGCAAGAGATGGGGTTGGAATTGATGTACCATTTGTTTGACTCTATCGTCAAAGTCTAACCTCTACTACTAAGCTGCAGTGAGGGTAGGATAAAGCTGGAAATTTGGCAACTCACAATTGAACCACAAGTTTTCAGGCTGATGGGTACTTGGCTTTAGGGCACAAAACCCCAAATTTAGGATGTACAGGCGGGTAAGAAGGGGCCTTAGGGGGCCATCTATTGACAAAAGGGAAAACTCAATTAAATATAATCCATTAAGGGACCCTCAAGCATTTGAGGTGTGCTTCACTGTCAGAAAGACATGACAACCACCACCTACAGAAGCTTCCCACTCAGAAAAGGGCATCAAAGTGGGGTTGAGGCTTGGGACACTCCCAGACTAGAAAAATCTCAAAATTAAACTGTCAGTACTATCTACAGTCACCATGTTTACTGAGGGTTTTCCATGTGCTAGTCACCGTGTTTGAAGGGTTTAGAGCTCCGGGCGGTTTGGACTAGGGTAGTGGGTGTAGGACTCGAGGTGGCAGTATTTAAGAGCTGTTATAAGAAGTAGATTGACAGGACTCGGGGATTGGCTGGTCGTAGAGATGACAAGACCGTCCCCAATTTACATCCCTTTATCTCCCGGCCGCCTCAGGGCTATACCGGAAGTGCGGGAAGAAGCCCATTCCAACTTCAACAAAGATCTGGGAAACGCGGCTGGGTGGTGGGAATGGCCGGGATGGCCTTGCAGTGGAACTGGAACATCCAGGCTGCCAAAAGGACCTTTCACTTTTTTTAGGTGTTTAGTTTTTTAATTTTTTTTACCACAAGCATATATGATTTTTGAAACTTTTGAAACGTAATACACATACACATACGGTTTTTAAAATATATATAAAGTTAGAAAGAAACCCGAGTAAGCCCTGTTAAATTCAGCCCGGCGGCCTGCGCGGGGTGGCCTCTGCCCCACCCCCTTCCGGACACTGCTGTCTTCTGTCCGCCGGCGGGATCCGAACGCCGGGTGTTCAGACGGGTTCCGGGAAATATCCGGAGCCGAGCCTCGGGGCCCCACCCCCGACCACTGGGTTTCTGAGCGTGCGCAGAAGGCGTCGGAGGCGCATGCTCCGTGACGGTCCTGGGAGCGCAGAGAGGCGCCGGCGTCGGCCTGGGAGGTCCGCGGAGTCCACGCCCCGGTGCGGGCATGGCCGCCAGTCTGTGGATGGGGGACGTGAGTGAGGGTCGCTCGCTACGGGTCTGAGGAGGAGGAATCTTGGTGTCTTGAGGGAGGAACGGTCTAAGGAGGAGTGGCCCCCGGATTCCAACTAGGGGGAAATGAATGGGGAGGGAGGTTCTTTTTGGTGACAGAGAAGTGGGTCCCAGCGTCTAAGTGAAGCGGCTGAATCTGAGGGGGAAGTGTCCTTGGGTCCCATCTGGATTCATGCAAGTTTCCTTTCCAGGAGGTTCTTTTGGAGAGCAGTCCCAGAAAATGAAGGGCGCTGTGGTTTTAAGGTGTCCTTAGGTTTAAGGGGGAAGCTCTTTAAAGTGAAGCAAGTTTGAAGAAAAGGGGTTGAGGACGCGGGAAGTGGGGTTCAGACATGAAGATGAAAGCTTGTAGCCCACCCGAGGCTGAGACGGAGCAAGGGCTCGGCAAGGGCTCTGAAATTGGGAATGGGGAGGCAGGGTGCCGGCCTGAGCCACTCTGTTCTTGTTTTCCCGCAGCTGGAGCCCTACATGGATGAGAACTTCATCTCCAGAGCTTTCGCCACCATGGGGGAGACCGTGATGAGTGTCAAAATTATCCGAAACCGTCTCACGGGGTACGTTCCCTCCTTCCATGTTCTCAGTTCTCCCTTAATAAGTCGTGCTTCAGATATTCAGGATAATGTAAACACTGCAGACAGTCCAGGCTTCTCATCACCCCTGATAATAGTTATTATAACATTATAAAAGCTAGCTTTTAGGGGGCTTATTGAGAGGGAGCATAGCACATTGCTTCAAGATAGGACTCTGGAGCCTGAAGAGGTTTGAAAGCTATTTCTGCTGTGTGACCTTGGGGAAGTTACCTAACCTCTCTGTCTCATTTAACTTGACTGTAAAAATCGGGATACTACTATTACCTCATAGATTTATGCTGAGGATTAAATGATTTAATTCACATTCTGCTTTTAGAACAGTACCTGGCATATGGTATATGCTCAGTAAGTATAAACAGATTATGGTCTGCTAGGTAATAAGCAATTTACATTCATTGTCTTTTTTTTTTTTTTTAAGTTATCACAAAAACCTCTGAGCTAAGTACCATTATTAAAGAAGCTTTATAGCTGTCTTAAAGTTACATGGCTATTAAATGACAAGCCAGAACTCAAACCCAAGTCTGTCCTCAAATTCATAAATGTCCTTAACTATTATGCCCTTTACTGACTAAATATTATAGAGACTCTACTATTGCTAGGATTCTAGATTCCTGGGATATGTGGCTGAAACATAGTTCGTGCTCTCGTGGAGCTTACTTCATTCTAATGGGGAAAGTCAGACAATAAATAAGTAAACAAAATGCAGACTACTTTCAGATAGTGGTGCTCTTTTGCCTCCTGGATTCTTCCTTCTCTTTGAGGTGTTCGTTTTCCTTTTGATTCTGGTTAGAAATGAGAGGATTTCTTTACCAATTTGACTTATGTTTATCAAGTGGCTACTCAGTGCCAGGTACTCTACTAAATGCTGCTTGCTAAAACATCAAATGATTTAAAAATAGAGATGAGAAATACGACATGTAGCCAACTCCATAGCTCTTTGGTGTGCAGGTACTTTGTGCATTCAAAACCCAATTATCTAGGGACAGATTTTCAAAATGGTCGATCATACAGGCATAAGTGTTTCTTCTGCTTTTGTAGACAGAAAGCCCCAGATAAATCAGCTTTTGGCATGAAAATTCATTTTGACACTTTTTGCATTCTAAAACACTGGCATAGGTTCTCACATTTAAATCTATATTGAAATAGGATTTGGAACTAGACCTTGGAAAGGATATTTGGATATCCTTTCTTATCCATGATTACTAAACTCTAGCTGTTATGACAATACTTACAGACACATTATATTTATGCCTCATTTGACAAATTTTTAAAATTCAGCTTTTTTATTCAATTTTATTGAAATATCTTCACATACCATACAGTCATCCAAAGTGTACAATCAGTTGTTCACAGTATCATCATGTAGTTGTGCAATCATCACCAAAATCAATTTTTGAACATTTTCATTACTCCAAAAAAAATTTTTTAATAAAAATAAAAATACAAGTAAAGAACACCTAAAATATCCCATCCCCCAATAGTCATTTAATTTCTGTTCCCATTTTTCTACTCATCTGTCCATACACTGGATAGAGGGAGTATGAGCCACAAGGTTTTCACAATCACACAGTCACACTGTGTTACCTACATAGTTATACAATCATCTTCAAGAATCAAGGCACCTGGATTGCAGTTCAACAGTTTCAAGTATTTCTTTCTAGTTATTCCAATACAGTAAACTAGAAAGGGATTTCTATATAACGCATAAGAATAACCTCCAGAATGACCTCGCGACTCCATTTGAAATCTCTCAGCCACTGAAACTTTGTTTCATTTCTCCTCCTGCTTTTGGTCATGAAGACTCTCTCAATCCCATGATCCTGGATCCAAGCTCATCCCCAGGACTCAAGTCCCACTTTTCCAGGGAGATTACACCCCTGGGAGTCATGTCCCACATAGCACGGAGAGCAGTGAATTTACCTGTTGAGTGGGTTTAGAGAGAGACAGGTGACATCTGAGCAACAAAAGAGGTTCTCTGGGGGAGACTCTTAGGCACAATTATAAGTAGCCTTAGCCTCTCCGACAAAAGTTTTTAATGTTGCTTATAAGAATACTATACAATATATAAAACTCAAGACCAGAGAAAATAAGGGCAAAAGATAAGATCCAAGGAAAAATAATATATAGTAGAGCATAGTGATTAAGAATGCGGTTAGAAGTGGAGCAGTCAGACATCTAACTCATTGCTTGTTGGGGTGAAAAGTACAACTGCTGGCAAAAAGGGTCTGGCAGTTTCTTTATAAAACTAAACATATACCTACCTTATGACCTGACTAGTCCGGTCTTAGGTATTTACCCAAGAAAAATGAAAACGTGTCAACAAAAAGACTTGAAAAGGAATGTTCATAACAGCTTTATTCACAATGGCCAAATAGTCATGGGACTTCATGACTAGGTGAATGTATAAACAAATAATAGTATAGTCATACAGTGGGGTACTACTCAGCAATGCAAGGGATACAGCTGCCATATTTTCCTTATCTGTATACATATGCTTATTTATAGATCTATAGCTAGCTAGAAATTTTTGCTGAGCCAAATCAAATTACAGGTATTGTGACACTTCACCACTAAATGTTTCATCATGAATCACCAAAAAACTGAATTGTCTCCTACATAACCACAATGCTCATATCAGACCTAACAAAATTAACAGTATTTCCCTAATACCACGTAATAGGCCATCTACATTAAATTTTTATAATTGTTCCCAGGATATCTTTTATAGCTTTTTTTCTTTTTAATGAACTTGGAGCCAGTCAAGGATCCTGCAGTGCATTTTTTCTTTAGTCTTTTAAGCCTCTTTTAATGTAGAAGAGCCCACTTCTTTCTTTTCTCACAACATTGACTTTTTGAAGAGGTATGAGTCTTACTTAAGATTCTCCATTCTGGATTTGTTTGTTTATTCATGGTAGTGTTTTATATGTTCTTCTATCCCTAATATTTCTTATAAACTGAAAATCAGAGCTAAAGGCTTGATTGGACTTCATTAAACATTTTTGACTAGAGAATTTCATATGTGATGCAGTCCATAAATAAATGTTTACTGAGTCTGGAATCAGTCCAGGTTGGCAATCCTTATTTCAGGTTATTGAACTGGATTATAGTGGGGAACAAAAACAGAACAGGCTCTAATTAGAAAACCATTTCTCCCTTCTTTCAGGCCAAAGTCAGTCTGTCATCTGGGTATCTTCAACCATTCTTTTTCTCTGCTTTATTTCCAGGATCCCAGCTGGCTACTGCTTTGTAGAATTTGCAGATTTGGCCACAGCCGAGAAGTGTTTGCATAAAATTAATGGAAAACCCCTTCCAGGAGCCACACCTGTAAGGACATTTAGATGATGATATTGCCATTGTTTATCGTCATTAATAACTACCACCTATGAATACTTACTGTATACTTCTATCATTTTTTTTTAGTCCTCTAACAACCCTATGCAGTAGGCATTATTACCTTCATTTGACAGACCAGGAAACTGAGGTGCAGGGAAGTGAAATAATTTACGCCAGGCATCACAGGTAGTAGTGGCAGAGCCAGGAGTCAAACTGAAGACTGGCTGCATCCAAAGTCCATACCCTTTCCACTCTGCATCACTGCCTCCCTTAACAGAAGACTTGAAAATCTAGATCTCTTGCCTGATTAAGAAAGTAGAACAGGCTGGAAGCTGTGAGGACACATTTCAAGAGAGTTACATTCTGCTCTTCCCACAGTTACTTAGCTTACAGCTGCACCAATCTGGCACATCTGGGCTCATAGAATCATGGAGCTGGAGTGCCCTTAGCGGTCATCTGTGCAACCCCCTCATTTTATACAGGAGAAAAAGCTGAGGCTTAGAGAGGGGGAGATGTTTTGGCCAAGGTAATTTATTTCAGTTTTTTTTTTTCAATTATTGTTTGACTCTTGAAGCACGTTTCTCTGTTTTAGTTTGTTTGTTTTTTAAATTTCCAGGCAAAACGTTTTAAACTGAATTATGCTACTTACGGGAAGCAGCCAGATAACAGGTAAGTGCAGAGTAGCCCCTGCAAACGACTAGGCAGAGGCAAGATGTGTCAGTGTGCTGGGCACTACCAAAGAGGAGGATGGGGAGTCGAGTTTGAGTCCACCCTGCCTCCCTCCTGAAGGAATACACCCTCCCTTTTCTCTGTTAATGTACCTTCCTGGCCTGCTGCCATTTCGAGGCCTCTGTTTTCCCTCTATTGGGTCCTCTCCCACCTTCCACATGGTCATTCCCCTCAGTATAGAGGTTTGATTCTGTGAGAATTGACCTGTTGTAGCAATATACATTTATTCAGTGTTTCAGGGAGCTGTTCAGCACAAGGTTTTAAAGCTTAAAAAAGGTTTGTACCTGTCAACTCCATAATTTTACTGTTCAGCATTTATTGAAAGATTAGCCTCAGAAAGTTCACTGAAATATTATTTACAATGGTCAAATAAATCACAGTATGTTCATGAGATGGGAAGCTGCAGTATCCATTAACAAGTCAGGTTGTAGCAAAATACTCACTTGTAAGATACTGGCAATATGTTCAAAATGGAAAAATGCTAGAAACAAAATGAATCAAATATAATTTTTGTAAATTCAAAAGAAAAAATACTGTAGAAAAAGAATATATCAAAGTGTTCATAGTGATTAGCATCAGGTCTTGAGGTTATTGGTGATTTTATCTTTCTTTTTGTATTCTAATTTTATACAAGGAGCATGTATCATTCTTGAAATAAGAAAATTGTAATAAAAAGTTGCTTGCTTGTTTTTTGTTTTTTTTTTTAAGAATTGATCTCTTAGAAGAGGAATTGGCAAATGCTGGCCTAATTTGTGTCACCTACCAGCTTAAAATGATTTTTGCATTTTTAAGAGGTTGTAAAAACAAGTAAACCACAAATATGTACAGAGACCATATGTACCCCCACAAAGTCTAAAATATTTACCATCTGGCCTTTCACAGGAGAAGTTTGCCAGCCCCTGTTCAAAAAGTTTGGGGATTTCATTTTAGCAAGGCTTTGGGCCTTTAGGGTTAGCACCCAGTTCTTGTTCACTCACTGTTTTTCAGTATTTGAATTAAAAATAGATAGTGAATACCAAATGGCTAATTGTATCTTTTGGGCACCTCAGAGACTCACCTCTGACCCTGTTCCCTGAAGTGTGGTACCAAATCCTTCACCCATCTCTATTCACGGAAAACTTGAAGCTACACAGGCTTTGTGCGGTGGGTGAAGGATTTGAGGGGCAGGGACTACTTCTGTAACTCTTCTGCTAGCAGTACTATAATGAAACAAATTAGAATCTGGTTAAGGACCTATGAAAAGTGTTTTTCCCACAGAGGGCTCAAGAGAGGTTTACCTGAATGGGCTGAAATAACTTTTCAGAGCAGAGGTTTCAGTCTGTCTCTAAATCTTGCTGTTCTCTCCTCCCAGCCCTGAGTACTCCCTCTTTGTGGGGGACCTGACCCCAGATGTGGATGATGGCATGCTGTATGAATTCTTCGTTAAAGTCTACCCCTCCTGTCGGGGAGGCAAGGTGGTTTTGGACCAGACAGGCGTGTCTAAGTAAGGCCTTACCTGTAATTGTTGCCTGCCCTGCTAGTTGCAGCATCCTTCTCTCCTAGGTGGAGGTGTTACAGATAGACCATGTCGCATGGTGGTTAAGAGCAGAGGCTCTGGAGCCAAATTGCCTGGTTTGAATCCCAGCTCTTATACTGGCTAAGGATAATACAATAGACTAGTTACTTAAGTCTGACCCTGTTTCCTCACTTATAACATAAAGCTGGTTAATAATATCTGCTCATAGGGTTAATATAAAGGTTAAATGATGTAAGGTAAATAAAGCACATAGGAAATGCTTTATAGGTATTTGCTATTTTAATTGTTATTGTTCCTGAGCCTTTGAGAGTTAGAAGTTTTCCACTCCAGAAATAGAAAAACCTCAAGATACATCATTCTCGATCAGAATAATAGTTACAAGCTCAGACTTTGGGAATCTGATAGGCCTTCATTTGAATTCTGTCCCTGCTATTGAATTTTAGTTCTTCATCAGTAAAATGCATATCACCTGCATCAAATTGTTGGGCCGTTCAATGAGGTAACCCTGGTACAATGCTCAGCACAGTGCCTAGGATATAATAGGTGCTCCTCAAATGTTAGCTCTTATTCTTTTACCCACACCTAGACTATGAGCCCATAAGAGCAGGAACCTTTTCTCTCCTGTGACTGCTGAGTCCCAGTTCCTGGCACCGTACCTGGTATACAGGGCAGTCTCAGTGTATGTTTGCTGAATGAGCTTGTATAACTATCACTGTAGTAACTGATAATAATAAGTCCTTTTCTACCAGATTGGGAGGGAAGCTACTATTTGGGAAGAGATGAGAGCCCCACAGTGAAGGTGTCAGGGGGAATGGTGAACTGAAAGTAGGAATGCCTACAGATCCAGGGATCGTCCTGTGCTTCAGTCCCGACACTGCCCTGTGGCACACCTCCTCAGGTGTGGCGCTCACCTCTTCCCATACAGTGTAATGGTCTCTCACACTCCCTCCCAGCCCTTCTCCTTTCACCACTCTTGCCCACCTTCTTAACCTTTCTTCTTTTCCATGCCTCCATTGTTAGATCACCTTCATAAAATTTGTGATCAAAATAGTGGGTTTGTTTTTTGTTTGTTTGTTTTTGCAGGGGCTATGGTTTTGTGAAATTCACAGATGAATTGGAACAGAAGCGAGCTCTGACGGAGTGCCAGGGAGCAGTAGGCCTGGGGTCTAAACCTGTGCGGCTCAGTGTGGCAATCCCTAAAGCGTGAGTCCTGTGCCGGCAGGGAAGGTGGAGGGCCTCTGGACTGGCCCCCACCAGATATTCCTCATCTCTTTCCCAGCTTCAGGGAGATTCAGTTCAAGCCACAGATGCTGAATGCCTGTTGTTTGCCAGGTTGTCTCCTAGGTGTTAAGATGAACTTGGCATGACCCTGCCCCTCAGCTCAGAAGCTGTTGCCAGGGTGAGAGCTATGACTAGGGGAAGCAGATACAGTCAGACATTGGTGGTAACAATGAAAAGTAATTATTCAGTTGGGAAAGCAGTTTGGCAATACGTATCTTAATGTCCCTGCCCTTTGCCCAGTAGTACCACTTTTGAGAATTTATCCGTAGAATTACTTGAGCAGAAAGGGTAAAACTACATCCAATTTTACAACTATTTTTTATTAGTGAAACCTACAAATCTCCCATTCGCTATGGGAGTGGAGTATAAGTCACTATTAATCTGTCATGCTAGTCAGGTAGCTCTTCCTCCCTTAACAGCTCCAAGCAGGTGTGCTACTCAACTTTTCTTTGCACTGAATCTTCATTCTTTGGCCAAAACAGTGGTTCTTAATTGGGGGTGACTTTGCTCCCCAGGGGACATTTGGCAAAGTCTGGAGATATTTTTGGTTGTCACAACTCAGGGGAGGGTGCTACATGCATCTAGTGCTAAACATTCTACAATGCACAGGACAGCCCTCAACAACATAGAATTATTCAGCTCCAAATGTCCAGAGTGCTGAGGCTGAGAAACCATGCTCCAAAAGTAGAGGAGTAGCTGAACTCCTATGGCAGAACTTCCAAATGGTCATGTCTTTTTGTGTGTATGTGTGCTTTCTGCTACAAAATGTGAGTAGTTCAATGGGCCATGCCTTTTTAAAGCAGCAAAAGACTTGGAGGTTCTTTCTGGTTAACTGTGTTTAATTCATGGATCATCTTGAGCGATTTCCCCACAAAACTTTATTTGTTGTAAATGCTGTTATATAAAAACATAAAGAAAATATTTAAAAGAAAGAAATTCCTCATAATTCTGTCACCCCAAGATGACTGATTTTAATTTCTGGGTTCTCTTCTAGGCTTCTCCATATATGTCCATGATTTTTATAGATTTTTGCATATTTACTATATAGGGTGACTTTGCATGTAGTGGGTTTATTTATTTACTCACTTTTAATTACAAAAGCAGTGCTTATTCTTTTTTCCAGTTAACTCAAGATACACACTTTTCCATATAGTTGTACAATTGTCATTATTATAATTTTTCAATAGTTGCAGAATATTCTTTATTTTTAACGTAATATAAATAATATAAAATTTGCCATTTTAACCATTTTTAAGTGTACACTTCAGTGGCATCAGTTACACTTACAGTCTTGTTCTACCATTACTACCATTCATTACCAAAACTTTTTCATCACCCAAATAGAAACTCTGTACCCATCAAGCAATAACTCCCATTCCCCTTCCCCCAGCCCCTGGTATAACTTTTCATCTACCGTCTAACTCGATGAATTTGCTTATTCTAGATATTTTATACAAGTGAAATCATACAATATGTGTCCTTTTTGTCTGGCTTATTTCACTTGGCGTAATATCTTCAAGTCTCATTTAGGTTGTATGTATCAGAACTTCATTTCTTTTATGACTGAATAAAATTCCTTTGTGTGTATATACCATATTTTGTTTGTCTATTCATCTATTGATGGATAGAATATCCTTTTGAGTTTATGTTCTGTCTAACAGTTCCTCTGATACTGATTGTTCTGTTTGTTACTGATTATTCAGTAAACAGTACTCAGTCCCTACAATCTAGAAGACCCTGTCGTAGACTTTGGAGATGCTGCTGTGAACAAGAGAAGCAAAGTCCCCCCTGCAAGGAGCTTATTTTCTGTTACATCTGTGAGCCTTGGAGTTAAACCTGGCTCCAGTGCTAGCTCTGCAACTTATAGCTGTGTGGCTTGGGCAAATCACTTAACCTTTTACAGGTTCAGTATTCTCAACAATATAAGGGGAATAATAAATAATAACTCTGTCCTAAGGTTGTATAGGATTTAAAATAGGAGACCATATATGAAGATGATTGGCACAAATCCTGATTAATTGCTTGATAAATGACAGCTATGACTACAATGAGACAAGGAAGGCCTGTCTTGTTTTAGAAGGGGGAGGGGGAGGTGATTAGATATTTTGTAGTTTGAAATGCTTCTTGGATCATCCTAAACCCAGGTTATCCAGACCATGTTTACCTGAGCCTTTGGGCTGACAGAATCTCTGAGAGGAAAGGGAAAATCAGTCTTGACAAGGTTTGGTAAGAGAAAAAAACTAGCCATTAGAAGTACCTCCCTTACAAGAATGAACTCAGGAGCCAGACTGCCTGGGTTTGAATCTCTTACTAGCTGTGTAACTTTGGACAAATTACTTAACATCTCTGTACCTCAGTTTCTTCATCTGTAAAATAGGAATAGGGTATACGTATTGCATAGGGTTGTTGTGAGGACTAAATGAGTTAATCTGTATTAACACTTTGAACAGCCCCTGACTGCCTAGTCAGTGCTGTGTAAATATTTGCTTCTTTATTTTTGTACTTTCTTCATTTAAGGAGTCGTGTGAAACCAGTGGAATATAGCCAGATGTATAGTTACAGCTACAACCAGTATTACCAGCAGTACCAGAACTACTATGCCCAGTGGGGCTATGACCAGAACACAGGCAGCTACAGCTACAGCTACCCCCAGTATGGCTATACACAGAGTACCATGCAGGTAACTAGGACTTGGTGTGTGGTCCTCTTGGGTTGTGTCATACTCTGGAAATGGGTCATCCTCCAGGATGCACGTGGTAAGCCGTGGAGCTTAGGCTTCAGGGAAAAAATGGGAAAAGTGTCTCTTGATAAAAATAAGCCATTTTGGTCCTGGGCCAGGATTTCATCATGTTCCTCACCCACTTCTCTGGTCTCTTGGCAGACATATGAAGAAGTTGGAGATGATGCACTGGAAGGTAAGAAAGACGTCTGTTCATTCATTCCACTGTCAACTGTTATCAAATGACTGCTTTACTATGGCTGACGTTGTGCTAGGTGCTAAAGAAATGGGAGGTGAATTCTACCCTGGAGGAACTTACATTCTAGTGATGGAGCCAGGCATGAAAATAATTATAGTAAGATCTGACCTGTGTGGCCACAGAGGTGTGAGTGCAGATCCCCGAGGGTAGGGAGTGGCGGGCAGCACATGCTGAAGCAGTGGGGGGAGCCCATCACTCCCTTGACCCTGGATTTGAGACATTCTACTCCAAGATGTGAATCTCTAATAAAAATACTGTTATCTTATATTTGTTGGACAGTTTATAAAGTTCATTTTTTAATTTCATGTTTTTAAATTTTTTTCTTTTATTTTATGTTTTTCTGATTTCTAAGTAACACTTATTGAAAATTTGGAAAATAAAGTATAATGAAGAAATGGAAAATAACCTATTCCTACCTCATAGTTATAATCATGTGTTTTTTTTTATTTAAAGCATTTATAATAAATTTTATTGAATTTAACAGAAGAAAAAGAAACTGAAACTGAAGAAATATTAACCTTCAGACAAAGTTTTTTCAGAACAACATATATTAATAATCCCTAAATGATCCTTTAAGATTTGAAAGAAAATTATGAAAGAAATTTTTTATTTCAGTGTCATGTTTATCAATATATATTAAGTTTTTAGGAAGTAAAATTCAAACAGCTGTCTTATAAAATCAGACGTTGATTTCTAAGTAACTAAAAATTTTTTTTAAGATATAAAAAGACTCAAAGTTTGATATTTAAGTCTATTTTAAGGATAATTCTTCAAGAGTAGGTAATAGGAGCAAATGTGATCTGTAAGTAAAATATCTTTTAAAGGAAACAGATCGCTGTCAGGCATTTTAAAGCACTTTAACATGTACTCTCGTCTGATTTTTTTTTTTTAATATTCAGACAATAGTATTAACTCATCTTATTTTTTTCCATGCATGTCTTTATTTTATTACTCATCTAACCATGTGCTAGATAAAGGGGGTGTAAGTCACAAGGTTTTTACTGTCACACAGTGATAAGATAAAAGTTATATAGTTATACAATCATTATCAAAGATCAAGCCTAATGGGTTACAGTTCAACAGTTTCAGGTATTTCTTTCTGGCTGTTCTAATACACTAGAAACTAAAAAGATAAATCTATATAATGATTCAGTAGTTATAATGATTTGTTGAATCCTAACTTCTCTGTTAAAACTCCTCCCTCTCATTTGATCATTCTCTCCATCTTCAGAGATACCTGGGCAATGACCATTCTAACCTCTTCATGCTGAAAAAGGATGTCGACATTATGGGGTAGAGGAATGAAACTGGTTGATGTTCTTGGAGAGACTGGTACCTCTGGGTTTCAGGGCTTTTCTGTCATAGGAACAATCTGGAGGCTTTAAGTTTTGGGAAAAAATAAACTTAATAAGTAAAACTTTTATAGAGTCTTAGATAGAGCCCAGGGTATTCGTTAGGGTTATCAGGAATACTGTTGGTTGGGGCTTGGCATACTGTGGCAATTTGCAATATCTGGCTGAAGCTTGCATAAGAGTAACCTCCAGAATGACCCCTCTACTCTATTTGAAATCTCTTAGCCACTGAAACCTTGTTTTGTTTCATTTCTTTTCCCCTTTTTGGTCAGGAAGGCTTTCTCAATGCCACAGTGCCAGGGCCAGGCTCATCCCTGGGAGTCATGTCCCACATTGCCAGGGAGAGTTATACCCCTGGAAATCATATCCCACGTATCGGGACTCTCGTCTGATTTTAACAATGACCTTGTGGGGTGGGCTGTGCAGGACACAGAAGCTCCAATTGAGCGATGGGGAGTTAGAAACCCAGGAAGCCTGAGTGATCTGCTCAGGGTTACACAGTGAGTTAAGAGTCTCTCTGTCTTCCCTGTCTTTCTGTGCTCTGACTCCCCCCTCCACCCCAGGATATTCTGCCACCTCTTTGGAGATAATTAAGCTAATTATAATAGTATCTGTATGTAAGTCCTTAGAATTTCCCAATCTCTTTTTCATTCACTTGTAATATAACAATAGCCAGCATATTTTGAGTGGTACCCATGTGCCAAGCACTGCTACTTATCAGCACTAAGATGGGTAGGTACTGTTAAAATCCCCATTCCAGAGAAAAGAAAACTGAGGCCTGGAGCATTAATAATAGTAATAGCTAGCAGTTATTGAGAGTTCAGTATGTACCAGGCTCTGTTTAAGCACTTTACATGTATTAATCCATTTAATCTTTTTTATCATATTTTTTTATTGTAGAATGTAACATATACATCAAAGTGATAACTTTCCAACAGCAAATTAACAAGTAGTTAGAGAGCAAATTTCAAAGAATATTATAGGTTACAATTCCACAGTTTCAATTATGTCCTTATTATGAAATTTAACATATATACAAAAAGGTAATATCTTTTAAATTATGATTTAACAAACTATAGTACCATAGTTTCAGTTATTACCTTACTGTGAAATATATATACAAAAAGGTATAGCTTTCAAATTACAATTCAACAAGTAGCTATAAAAAAAACTTCAAAGGATGCTATGGGTTACAGTTCCACCATTTCAATTCTTTCCTTCTAACTATTCCAACACCCCAGCAACTAAGAAAAAGATTATATAAAGATTCAGCCTTCATAATCCTCTGTTAAATTCCATCTTGTCTGTTGCTACTCCTTCCTCTAGTTTAATCACTTTCCCGACCTTCGTCTAGAAAGTCACCACCCCAGCCTGTCCATGCTGAAAAGGGGTGTCAACCGTATGAGCAAAGGGGACACATCTAGTTGATGTTCTTGAAGAGGCTATTGCCTCTGGGTTTTGGGATTTGTCTGGCATAGGAGTTCTCTGAAGGATTTAAGTTTCTGATGAATAAACTTAGTGAGTGAAACTTTTACAGAGTCTCAGATAGGGATCTGGGTATTCTTTAAGGTTTGGGGGACTACTGTTGACTTGGGCTTATCGTGTTGTGGTCATTTGGCATATCTAGGTAAAGCTTGCATAGGAGTAACCTCCAGGACAGCCTCTTGACTCTATTTGAATTCTCTTAGCCACTAAAACCTTATTTTGTTGCCTTTCTTTACCCCCTTTTGGTCAAAAAGGCATTCTCCATCCCTCAATGCCAGAATCAGGCTCATTCCCAGAATCTGTGTCCCATGCCATCAGGAAAGCTCATTCATCTTGGGGGTTCTTTCCCACGTCAGGGGGAGGGTGATGAATTTATTCGCAGAGTTAGGCTTAGAGAGAGAAAGTCCACATTTGAGCAACAAAAGATGTTCTCTGGAGGTGACTCCTAGGTATAATTACATATGGGCTCAGCCTCCCCTTTACAGCCATAAGTTTCACCCAAGCAAGCCTCAATATCAAGGGCTTGACTTATAAAGTAGGGGGTTCCTAAATTCACATAGCATATGTTATATCCATGATAAGCCATCCATATCTCACATTATTATCACTTAGTTGTACAATCCTCATCACTCTTCATTTTCAACAATTCCCATGACCCTAAACATCTCGTAGCTGTTGTCAGCCCTTAATTATTTGTCCCTAGTATTCATGTAATATTACTATGGTATTCCTATTAATTACAGTCCTTAGTATGCAATGTGTAGATTTTTTCCATGTACCCTTCTGTTGTCAACTCTCTGTGCTAGTATCACATCTTAGAAGTATATCATGCAAGCACCTATCTATATTTGTGCTGCTAATCTATGGGAAACATGCCTTTAAACAATCCCTTTCATTCCTAGTCGCCTTCAATATAGCTCTTCATTTAATCTTGATGACAATTTTATGAAGTAAATATCATAGTTATTCTGATTTTACAGATGAGTAAACAAGGTGGAGAAATTGAAGGTCAACTTAGTTGCAGGTTGCAACATAGTAGCAAGAGATGGAGCCAGTCTTCATATCCCTTTATCTTGCAGTACAATTAATGCTTTTTACCACTGCCTCACAATGCCTCCCATGAACCTAATAACCAAGTGAGGTGCGCACAGCAGGGATTGTTATCTTTCATCTATTCCTTGGCTTCAGCAGGTCCTCTTCCAGGCCCTCACTTCAGTGTGAGGGAAAGTACATTATCAGTCGTCAGCACACACATGCCTACCCTTGATCAAGCCTTTTCCTAATCTGTTCCCATAAACTATGATGCACTGGGTGGAGTGAGCAGGCTGGTCATGCTCTGCTTCCTTACAGTTCCTCTGTGGGAGCCCCTGTAAGTGCTCACAACTTAAACTCATAATTCAGATTAAAACAACACAGAAAGATCCAGCTGGTTGCAGTAACAGGCAGGGTTCATATGTGAACAAAATCAGTATGGACTGGAATAGAAAGAGAAACAGACTCTTAATAAGTGAGAAAGCTGGAAATAGTTCATCAAACAATGCAAAATGGCCTATATACCACAAGGAAAAAAAGTTTAAATGTGCTATTATTTTTAATAATCAAATACAAACTAAAATATATCACATTTCTGTAAAAAGTTAGTTATTACAATGTTCATACCCTTGGAAACAATGATTTAACTAAAAAGATGTTATCCCAAAATAATAATTATCAGTACAGATAAATATCCAAGGGTAGAGGATTGGTTAAATAACTAACAGTAGCCATTTTTTTTTTTATTAAATTCAGTTTTATTGAAATACATTCACACACCATACAATCATCCATGATATACAAATACAATCCACTGTCCACAGTATGATAACATAGTTATGTGTTCATCACCACAATCTATCTCTGAACATTTTCCTTACATCAGAAAGAACCAGAACAAGAATAAAAAATAAAAGTGAAAAAAGAACACCCAAATCATCCCCCCATCCCACCCCATTTGTCCTTTAGTTTTTATCCCCATTCCTCCACTCAGCCATACACTAGATAAAGGGGGTGTGATCCACAAGGTCTTCACAATCACACTGTCACCCCTTGTAATCTACATTATTATATAATTGTCTTCAGGAGTCCAGACTGCTGGGTTGGAGTTTGGTAGTTTCAGGTATTTACTTCTAGCTATTCCAATACATGAAAGCCTAAGAGGTGTTATCTATATAGTGCATAAGAATGTCCACCAGAGTGACCTCTCGACTCCATTTGGAATCTCTCAGCCACTGAAACTATTTCGTCTCATTTTGCATCCCCCTTTTGGTCAAGAAGATACTCTCAGTCCCACGATGCCAGGTCCACATTCATCCCCGGGAGTCATACTCTGCATTGCCAGGGAGATTTACACCCCTGGGAGTCGGGTCCCACGTAGGGGGGAGGGCAGCGAGTTCACCTGTCGAGATGGCTCAGTTAGAGAGAGAGGGGGCCACATCTGAACAACAAAGAGGTACTCAGGGGGAGACTCTTAGGCACCATTACATACAACTTTAGACTCTCCTTTGTGGTAATGAGCTTCATAAGAGTAGCCATTTTTTTAAAATCCCATTTCTTTCTGAGAATATTGACATGGGAAAATGTTTTCAATGAAAAATGGCCTTATATAAAACAGGATATATGGTAAGATCCCAGTTAGTTGTGTTTTTTATACTTTTTTAGATATAATTCACATACCATAAAATTTATCCTTTGAAAATGTACAATTTGTTAATTTTTTAGTATAGTCACAAAGCTGCACAACCATCACCACTGTCTAGAGCATTTTCATCACACCAAAAAGAAACTCATAACCAAGAGCAGTCATTTCCCACACTCGCTCTTCCCAGTCCTCGGCAACCAATTTAAAATTGTCTCTATGGATTTGCCTATTGTTGACATTTCATAAAAGTGGAGTCAGACAATATGTGGTCTTGTGATTGGCTTCTTTCTCTGAGTGTAATGTTTCCAAGGTTCATCCATGTATCAGTACTTCATTCTTTTTTTTAAAAAAACAGGTGAAAAATTCTGTTGTATGATTAGCCCTTAATTTTATCCATTCATCAGTTCACAGACATTCAGGATGTTTCTACTTTTTTGCTCTTATGTATGTTGCTGCTATAAATATTCCTATACAAGTTTTTTTGTGGACTTAAGTTTTCATTTCTCTTTGGTATATACTGAGGAGTGGAATTGCTGAACCGTATGTTAAACTCTATGGTTAACCATTTGAGGAACTGCCAAAAGTGTTCCAAAGTGGCTGCAGCATTTTACATACCCACCAACAATGCATGAAGGGTTCTAATTTTTCCACATACTTGGCAACATTTTTCTTTTTCAATATAGCCATCCTAGTGAGTTTGAAGTTTTGCAGTTTTGATTTGCATTTCCCCAATGATGTTGAATATCTTTTCATATGCTTATTGGCCATCTTTTGGAGAAACTAAAATATCTTTGGAGAAACTAAAATATTTTGCCCATTTTTAAAATTGGGTTATCTTTTGTTGAGTTGTAACAGTTCTTTATATACTCTGGATAGTAGTCCCTTGTCAGATAGATGATTTGCAAATATTTTCTCTCATTCTGTGAGTTATCTTTTCTACTTTCTTGATGGTGTTCTTTGAAGCACAGATGTCTTTAATTTTGAGGAAGTCCAGTTCATCAATTTTTATTTTGTTGCTTGTGCTGTTATTGCTTGGGTCATATATAAGAAGCCATTGTCTGTTTATTACTGTTACCTTTTTTTTTCCCCAAAAAATGCATTACTTCATTTCCTCCTAAGGCAGCCATGCATTATAAGCCTTGTGAACATGACAGTCACATTATTTCTTTAGTAAGCCCCAGGTCTTCCAGGAGCATCCCTGGAGCCTACAGCTGAAAGAGGAGTCCTGAGATGTCAGATATTAAAACTTTATCCACAGCCACAAGTTCCTTTGATGTTTGGGTTATTGAACACAAACTCACTGGATAGTTTATCTTCTACTTAGTCCATTTCTCTTCTTAAAAGTGTTAGCTGTGCTTTCTTTTTGGTGAACACTTTGATTCCATCTTGAACAACTTCATCAGAATCTCCTTTTGTCTTCATATAATCCAGGGTATAAGAAAAGCCATTACAACCACTGGTTCTAACACCAACTTTCACACATACATGTTCAGGCTTATCTTTAAGAAGCTGTTTTCTCTTGTTTTACTGCTGAAGATTTCAGGGTGAGGGCGACCCAGGTGGGCTGCATCTTCCTCTTGCTCACAGCCCGAACAGTGGCCCGGACTAATGAAACCGACATCTTGGCTGTCCCAGTGCCTCTGTCCAGAGCTTGGTCACCTCAGCCTCTTTCCATGGAGACAGTGTGCACCTATTCCTGTTACCTTCAAAGTGTTTTATAGTTTTAGCTCTTATATTTAGGGTCGTTGATAATTTTTAGTTAGTTTTATATAGGTGTGAGGTAAGAGGCCAACGTCATTTTTTACATAAGGATATCCAGCTGTCTTAGCACCATTTGTTGAAGAGACTATTCTTTCCCCCTTGGGAACTTGTTGGGAATTGAGTCATGTCCCCCACAAAAGGCAAGTTCAGGTCCCAGCTGCTGGCCCTGTAGGTGTGATTCATTCATAATTAAGACCTTTGAAGATGTTATTAGTTAGGGTGCACCCAAACTGCATGAGGGTGGGCCTTAATCCAATAAGGCTGAAGTCGTAAGAAGCAAAGGAAATTAGACACAGAAAAAGAAGCCACAGGGAGCAGCCAGAACCTGGAAGTTGATGGAACCTGGAAGAGAAAGATGTTGTCACGTGCATTGCCATGTGACAGAAAAGCCAAGGAATCCCAGATCAGTGGTCAGGTACAAGGTACCAACTCCAGGAGGAAGCAAGCCTTTTAGCCTCTGGAATTGTGAGCCAACAAATTTCTGTTGTTTAGCCAACCCATTGTATGGTGTTTGTTTTAGCAGCTAGGAAACTAAAGCAGCACCCTTGTCAGTTTACCATAAATGTAAGGGTTTATTTCTGGAATTAATCCTATTCCATGGACATGACATATATTCTGTGTGTCTATCCTTAGGCCAGTGCCACAGTCTTTATTATTGTAACTTTGTAGTAAGTTTTGAAAATGGCAAAGTGTGAGTCCTCCAACTTTGTTCTTTTTCAAGATTGTTTTGTATTCTGAGTTCCTTCCATTTCCATATAAATTTTTGGATTGGCTTGGCAATTTCTGCAAAAAAAAAAATTGAACTGGGGTTTTGACAGAGACTGCATTGAATCTGTAGATGAATTTTGGGAGTTGCCATCTTGACATGAAGTCTTCTGATCCATGAATAAGGGATGTCTTTCCATGTATTTAGGCCTTTAATTCTCCGGTGAAAAAGTGGCTGTGTTCGTGTGGCAATTCACTATGAAACCTTCATTGATCACAAGGAATAGAACATTGCCAGCCACCAGAATCCATCCTTCTCCCCACTCACAACACCCTTCTTCCCTACTAGGAAAACCATTGTGTGGTAATCATTTCCTTCCTTCTCTAGATACGCATCCCTAAACAATATAGAATAGTTCTACCTGTTTTTTAACTTTATGAAATGGAATCATACGGTATATACTGTCTTGCTTCTTTCATTCAGTACTTAGCATTATATCTGAGATTCATCCAGCCTGCAGCTGATGTTCATTTTCAATGCTATATAATATTCCATTTTAAGAATAATATGCCAGTTTAAGTTATGGGCTATTTTTTTTACTATTCTGTATTTTACCATGATTTCTAAAGAACACATATTACTTTTGCAATAAAAAAAGATTAAAATATGTAGGATTCACAGTTCTTTTTAATTCTTGAGATTATACTTTGAATTTAGTAATTGTACTCAGATTTTTCAAATCCAAATTTGAAATAACCACACCAGAAAATCCTAGGCACATGACAAAGGTGTAGCTCTTAATGTGCAATAACAGCCACCATTATGAGTTCTAACTGCATAGTACATTTTCTATGTACATTATCTTGTTTTCATCCTCACAGGAAACCTGGCAAGGCAGTGGTATCAGCCACTGTGAGAAATGAGGAAACCGAGGGAGAGGATAGGGAACTTGTCCTAGGACACCCAGGAAGTCCTAGTTGCTGGGAACTGAATCCAAGTCTCCTCTGGCTATAGAGCCCAGGTTTCTTTCCTTGGCCCTCTGCCCCATCCTGCTCTGGGAGCCTCTTTCAAAATTTATCCCTGCTTCTTTTCCAGACCCCATGCCACAGCTGGATGTAACTGAGGCCAACAAGGAGTTCATGGAGCAAAGCGAGGAGCTGTACGACGCGCTCATGGATTGTCACTGGCAACCCCTGGATACAGTGTCTTCAGAGATCCCTGCCATGATGTAGTCAAGCCAGAATGGACTGTGTGAGAGAGATGACCTTTTTTAAAAAAAAAATTACAAGAACTTTTACCTTTTTGGAAACTATTTGTAAGATTTTAATAATCAACGGCTTCCTGAGATTGTGTATATTTCTGCAACACCCCTGACCTCATTTGAGTGATGCATCTAACTTCACTTGAAAACTAAGGCACCACCCATTCAGGACTGTTTTTTTCCATCTCTGAAAATGAATCTCTTGCAAGTAGGGTTATCCATAATGAAAGTGGATCATGATTCAGATACCCACTAAACCCTAGATTTAAAGGTCCTTGTCCTAAGTGTTAGAAAGAATAGGGCATCTGCATGTCAGAGCAATGTCGTAGATACTTCACCACCCCATGCCCCACTGCAAGACAGGTTGACTAAGAGTGAGGCCCACTGTTAACTCATGACATTCCAGCTGGGCCTTGAGGTAGACCGTGATGTACATGGACCTAGACCAATGAAAGTGGTGGGTTTTCTGCCCATCTACGACCAGGGGGTGGGGGACAGTCAAAGAGATTTTAGTGCCATGCACACAGCAGAACAGATCGCCTATCTGCCTAAATATCTCCCCAAACTGCAGTTTTATGGTATGAAAAACTGGGCAGGTTTTAGGATGAGCATGACTCAAATATAACCTAATTATTGAGAATGTCGACTAATTACGTGCTTACTCACAGAATGTACGTAAGAAATGGCAGCCTTGATGATGGCCATGATTTTTAGTATGATGCAGTATAGGTCGCTTACAGGTTCAAGTTGAAACTAACTGCACATGTCAGGCCAGCTAATTTTGGTTAGATCCAGCTTTATTTGCAATTAGGGTGAGTAGTTCTGTACTGACTCGAAGCCTTTCATTAATAAACATTAATTGATCGTAAGTTGAAAACAGGATCAAGTGGTACAAATGAGGATCGGTCACAAGGGATTTTACTGTTTTGTGGAATTTAACATATTTATATAGAAGTGATACCTTTTCAAGTGCAATTTAACAAGTAGTTAAGGAGTAAATCTCCAAGAATGTTACGGGTTACAGTACCAGTTTCAATAATTTCCTTGTTAAGTATAACATAGACAAAAAGGTGGTAACTTTTAACAAGCAGCTATATAGCAAATTTCAAAGAATGTTATGGGTTTGGGTTACAGTTCCACCATTTCAGTTCTTTGCTTCTAGCTATTGAAATACCCTGGCAACTAAGAAAATTATAGATTCAATATTCATAATCCTTTGTTAAATTTCATCTTGTCTGTTGCTACCCCTCCCTCCAGTTTAATCACTCTCCCGATATTCAGGAAGTGACCACCATAACTTGTTCATGTTGAAAAGGGGTGTCGACATTAGGGGAAAAGGGGACACAACTGTTCTTCAAGAGGCTGTGGCCTCTGGGTTTTGGACTTAGCTGGCATAGGAACTCTCTAGAGGATTCAAGTTCCTGCAGAATAAACTTAGTGAAACTTTTGTAGTCTCAGATAGGGATCTGGGTATTCTTTAGGTTTTCAGAACTGCTGACTTGGGCTCATCATGCACATCATGTCACAAGGTTTTTACCATCACAAAACAAAGGCTATATAGTTATACAGTCGTTATCAGAGATCAAGGCAGCTGGATTACAATTCAGAAATTTGAGATATTTCCCTCTGGCCACTGTAATACACCAGAAAGTAAAAAGAAATATCTATACTAGGATTCAGTAATTACTTTAAATCCTAAATTCTCTAGGATTAGAGGTTCCCCAGGGAGCAAAATATGCAGACCTGGATAGTCAAGGAACAGAACAGTGCCATACACCAAGCTCCCCCATGCCAATAAATTCATTAAATTTCACTTTTCATACGGGAAAGGTAGAAGAGTCACTTCCTAAATCTTTACTTCTAATGCATATCCCCCTTCCTGACTTGATTGATCAGGAAATTTATCTTTTCCAATTTATATTGTCATCTCTAAACTACCAGGTCCAACCTGGATGCTAAACATCTGCACCTTCTCTCTAGGTTTGGAGATGGGGGTTGGGCTGTTAATTGGTAGGGTTCACTGCCTAGGCCATGTAAAGCCTTTTAAGGAGCAAGCAAGGCCTCAAAACAGAGTGCCTCAGGCCTCATGGCGAACTATATATACATAGTTAAAAGACTGATCAAATTTCTTGGACATCATCCTTTTTTATGACGGGTTTGAGACCACAGATGGGGTATTCAAATGTGCAATAAGCAACACCAAGAAAAGTGGCACTTTCATACAGTCGTCTTTCAATGGTCATCAACATGCCAGACATCAGTGATGGAACACTAAGCAAAACGCTTGCCATGGTCACCACTTCCTAAAAACCAGCTAGGTGTCCTTTGGTCTGTCTCTTCCCATAGTGCTTCTCCTGAAAAGGAAGTTTAAAAAACACTGCATCAGTACTACTACAATTAAACTTCACCCTTGAATTCTTCTAAGAGCTGGTCTCAGTCCCATATCCGCATTTATCATCCACAGATGTCCACTCAGATTAGGTTTCATCCTGGACCAGTCTGCCTAAATAAACAATACAAAACTGCTTCTTTCTATCCAATCCACCTCCCACCCCCTGTGGTGGGGAAACAAGATTCCAGTTTGAGATCACTCCAAAAAAATCCAGCATGACCCAAAGCAATCAGGCCCTGGCTGCCCAAGATCCAGAGCCGTCCTCTTGTGCTCATGGTTAAAAAGGTGGGCAAAGCTACAATGAAAACTTTTTTGGTCTCTGGTAAATAGCCAGTATCACCCAAGGAAGGCCAGAATAGCTGGGACTTTTAGATAGACCTGTAGCAACATTGTAATTCTACTTCTCACACAGCTTAGGAACAGGGTTCTCATGAGTCAGCATTTTCTAAAGGTCCAAGGAGTCGTTCATCTAACAGTTCAACTTACCCAACTTTAAATCCACAGAGATGAGGATATTTTTCTTGGTATCACAAATCTAAAAAAGGAGGCAAAAGCCACGTGAATAATCTTTTCCAAAGAGTCTACTAGCCCAGCAATTGCTCCACCAGCTTCCCACATCTACTCATTTACTCATCCCTTCAAAAAGCCTAAGAGTATGCTCGCTTTACAGGGGTGAGGAAATTTAAAGAGAATTCAACCTTGCTTGAGCCTGTTTGAAACTAACCAACATGCTACAAAGCATTGTGAGGTCAGCTTCAGTGTTACTTTTCCTCCTTTTACGACCACCCAGACCAATGTTCAGATCCGATGGGAAAGGGAACCAGAGGATCAAGCAGCCTGAGTCTTAACTTTACCTCAATTCACCTGCTCCAGCAACCAGCTGGTTATCTTCAGACTTGCTAACACAATGAGAAAACTCAGGGCCAACCTGCAGAAAAAAGTGTAAAAACTCTAAACCTGCCGAAAATTGATGGAAACACCTGAACTTGGTTGCTTCCAAGCCCAGGTCCTGTGACATTATAGGAAAGTCGAGTGGCAGCTGCAGGTATATGTTCACCTGGGCTGTCAAAGTCTCTCCAGGTTGCTCTTGCATGCAGTTGGAGATCCCTTGGCCACAACTAGCCAAAGACCTTGGGAACATGCCGCCCCAACCCACCCAGTCCCCCAAAAAACCTACCAGGTCCTGAGGATCTTGCCTTTTAACACCTGGTCATGATCCTGGGAGTCAGTCGCCCAAAAGACCAGTTATCCTGCAATCTTCATTGAGCACAGCTAGGATGAAAATACATAGGTCCTGAACAAAACTGTTCCCTTCATTTAATCATCAGAATCACAGGGGTTTGACTGGTCCCAACGCACTTCTAATCACTCAGGTATCTGTCCATGAACTCTCCCTTAACTTGGTCTTACTACTTTTGTGCCCTCCATCTTTGGTCCTGATGCTCTTAAGCTTTTTTGGCCCAGGAGCCAAAGCACTGCCAAGATTTGGACCAACCCTCTCTACTCGTTCTTGGCCCCAGTGAGGTACATCTGAAAAGCCCCATTCTGCTAGTTTCTGGAACCATGCCAATAAAGGTCTCAGATCACACCTGAGAAACGGCAAACACATTGGGAACTGTCCTTTCCTGAAATGTTGCAGATCAGTTACAGCAAACAGAACGGCGACCGTCAAGGAAAACTGTCACTCTGGGCTCCTTTTTGACCACAGTAGCTACATGGAAGCTGCTGTAGCTTCGATAAGGGCCATGGGGCAGTCCAGCTCACGACAGCTCCAAACCAACTGTTAAGCCACCACAGACTCACCTAAGTTCTGTGCCTCTTTATTGCCTTCTGAAATTCATCTACCAGAACATTCTGGAGGAAAAAAAAATCATCTTGTAGGCCACAATTACCACTGTTTCCATTTATTGCATTTTCACTATGTGCCAGGGTCTGTGCAAGTCTTTTCCATGCTTTGTCTCATTAAATCTTCACTAGACCACTTTATCATCCCCATTTTACAGAGAGGTTTAGCCCAATTAATGTTACTTACTTAAGGTCACCTTTCAAGGTTTAAAGGACAGAACTGGGATTCAAAACAGGATCTATATGGCTCTTAAAACCCGTCTTTCAGAAAATATTGTCCCTTACATCTAACAGGATGACCTGGTTAGCATGCGTTGTGCAGCCAGAAAACTCAGGCCAAATCACCTGCCCAAGGTCACCCAGCAGGTTGTCAAGAGGTCTGCATGACACCGTCACGCGGCCTTCCCCCAAAGTGAGCCACCTCAGACCCAGAATCCGCCCCTGCCGCCCCAAGAGCCTAGCAGTTGGCCACACCGCCACCACCACCGATTTCCATGCACCAAGCCACCTCCCCGCGTTACTCACCGGCCAGAAGGGTGGCTGCGGCGGGCCGAGGTGGGAGCAGAGCGCAGCCCCCGCGGGCGCGGCTCTGCTCACCGCGCACGCGGCCGGGGCCTTCTGGATCTCGGCCCGGGAAGGCCAGGCTCCTTGTGCCGACCTCAGCATCCTGCAGCCTCAGGAGCCCAGGGGCTTCCGAGGCTGGTGGCGGTATAGTAAGTGGGGATGGCGGAGAAACGGCGTGGATCGCAGCAGGCCGCGGCAAAGGAAAAGCAACGCACACACAGAGCTGCAGCCGGGAGAAAGGACGGGAGCAAGGCGGGAGCAAACTTATATAGCCGTCCTCGCCGGGCGCCTGACGATTGGACCAGCGCTTCGCGCAGACCCTCTGGGAGTTGTAGTTCCTTCGCCCTCCCGTGAGAAGCGGCGCTCCCAGGCGCCCACTCTCCGTCTGGGAAGCAAGGGTTAGGGGAAACCTAGTGATTTCTTTATGGTCAGAAGAGGCGTATCCATCTTCTTTCAGCACTCACCAAGCACACACGTCCTGTGCGAAGTGCTGGCCCCGCAAATGAATCAGCCCCCTTCCTGCTCTCTGGAGTTCAGTCTCTGGGAAGGAATTCAAAATCGGGAAATTTTAAGGAAAAACATGAATATACATATCCAAGATGCTCGAGGAACTCGAAACAGGATAAACCCAAATAGACTCATGCCCCGGCATATTATAATGAAGATACCTAATGCCAAAAAAAAGAGGGTTCTGAAAGCTGCCAGAGAGAAGCGACACATCATGAACAAGAGAGCCTCAAGGAGATTAAGCGCTGATTTCTCTTCAGAAACTATGGAGGCAGGAAGACACAGGGAAGATATATTTAAAACGCTGAAGGCAAAATACTGCCACCCGGGAATCTATATCTGGCAAAACTCTCTTTCCAAAATGAAGGAGGGATTAAGACATTTCCGGATAAAAGCCAAAGGAGTTTGCTACCACTAGACCAGCCCTACAAGTGATGCTAAAGACAGTTCTGCAGGATATAAGGAAAGGACATAGGCAGTAGATAGAAGCCACATGAAGAAATAAAGATCTCGGTAAGGGTAACGGCAGAGGTAAATATAATTGTCAGTACTATTGTATTTTGGGTTTGCAACTCCACTTTTTAATTCCTACAGGATCTAAAAGGCAAATGCACAGACTGTAATGAGAGATCAGTGGTTTGGGACTGATAATGTGTAAACGAAATTTGTGAGAAGAGCTATATAAAGGTGGGTGGGTGAGGGGTATAGGAACATAGTTTGTGTATACTATTGAAGTTAGGTTGGGATCAAAGCAAACAAGAGGGTTACAGCTCTGTGGTAACTACAAAGAAAAGGTCAGAGAATATGCAAGTTCATAGGGACAGAAATTAGAGTACCAGTTGCCACTGGCAGGGGACGGGGGAATGGGGAGTTAATACAAAATTGGTATAGATTTCTATTTGGGGAGATGGGAACGTTTTAGTAATGGAAAGTGGAGAGGGTAGTGCAATATTGTGAATGTGATTAATCTCATTAAATAGTATGCTTGGGAGTGGTTGAGATGGGAAAGTAATGTTGTATATATGTTCCCACAATTAAAAAAAAAAAAAAGATGAACTAAAGAGATGATGACGATTAAAAGCAATACTTAATCCTGAATGGAATCTTACCATGGAGGTCAAAAGGACATTATTGGAATATATGAAAACATTGGACTAGAGACAGTGAACTTTATATCATGTTAAATTTCTTGAACTTGATAACTGTGCTTAAGGTGGATCCGTAAGTGAATATCCTTGTTCTTAGGAAATGCACATGGAAATATTAAGTGTTCAAAGAGCACGAGTCATACAACCTATGCTCTAGTATTCAGAAAATGGATTGATAGATAGACCGATAGTTAGATGTGTTGATAGATTGATGGATAGATAGATAGAATGATACACAAAATGTAGAAAAATGTTAAAATTGGTAGATCTGGGTATCTGGGGGATGGGAGTATGTTGGAGTTCTCTGTATGGGTTTTATATTATTTTTGTAATTGTCCTGTACATTTCAAAATATTTAAAAATAAAAAGTTTAAAAGGAAAAAATCAGGGAATTAATCATCAAAGCTTGGGAAGGGATCCACTGAGACCCCCATGGTGTGCAGAGGAGAGCAACTGAGTCGTTCACAGGGAGGGAGGTTTATGAGTTCTTCTTCTGGGGATGGGGTAGGGAAGAGCTTCTTCGGTGGAGTAATGGAGGACTCTGGAAACAAATGCAATATTTGTTCAATTCTTGTCTCTTTGCCTAATACATAAATAACTACTGAGCACATACCATGTAAACTGTGCTGGATTATCTCATCTGGTTTTCACAGTAACCCAGTAGATAGGTGTTACAGTTATCCTCTTTTACAGGTAAGGAAACTGAGGAATGGATCATACTACCAAAGAGTGAAGTAAGGACTGGAATCCAGGAGTGCTCCCCAGAGGTCACCCTCACAATCACTGTGTCCTAAACCTCCTGGTTTTTATCTATCGAATGAATAAGCCACAATATAAAAATATAAGTACTTGCCAAGGATTAAGCACCAATTCTATGCTTAATCTGTTAATTAGTTTTTATCCTCACATATATGTTAAAAAGTAGGCACAACTGAATCTGAGAGCATAGGTTATCAGGGGAAGGCTTATTGTAAAGGTTCCTAGATTGTAAATTCTTACAGCAGTTACATGTGTTCCTGAGTTGTAAAGGCTATTTCTAAATTCTGAGATGCTGAGCTCTTTGTGTATAACCTGGTTGGTTCCTGGAACTTTGGGTATCTGTGTAACAACTGAGACTCAAAGCCACAGTCCAGCAGCTATGAATGTCAGCATTACCCCATACAGCAACTGTTAATGAGTCTGAAAAAGAGATCAGACTTCGATTAGAGATATGAACAAAATGGACTTGGTTAGAACTAAGGTATATCATACTAAAGGGTAAAGGACAACATTGATAGTGTTTTAAAACTTCAGCTTCTGTGTGAGACCAAAGGAAGAGATGTCTATTAGGGGCAAAATCTATATATTTTGTAGCACGCTATATAATTTAACTTGTATGGTGTGCCGGTTTGAATATATTGTGTCCCCCAAACCCATTATCTTTGATGTAATCTTGTGTGGGCAGATGTTATCAGTGTTGGTTAGATTGTAACTCTTTGAGTGTTTCTTTGGACTGTGCTCCACCCAGCTGTGGGTGATGACTCTGATTGAATAATTTCCATGGTGGTGTTGCTCCGCCCATTCAGGGTGGGTTTAAGTTGATCAGTGGAGCCATATAAATGAGCTGACATAACAGAAGGAACTCAGTGCAGCTGTGAGTGATGTTTTGAAGAGGAGCTACGGCCAAGAGGGACACTTTGAAGAAAGCACAGGAGCTGCAAATGAGAGACAGTTTGAAGCGGCTGTTGAAAGCGGACTCTTGCTCCAGAGAAGCTAAGAGAGGACAAAAACCCCAAGTGCAACTTAGAGTGACGTTTTTGAGGAACTGCAGCCTAGAGAGGAACGTCCTGGGAGAAAGCCATTTTGAAACCAGAACTTTGGAGCAGATGCCAGCCACGTGCCTTCCCAGCTAACAGAGGTTTTCCAGATACCATTGGCCATCCTTCAGTGAAGGTAGCCGATTGCTGATATGTTACCTTGGACACTTTGTGGCCTTAGGACTTATAAAAGCCAATCCGTTTCTGGTGTTTTGCATTCCAGCGGCATTAGCAAACTAGAACATATGGTCAGTTTATTCAAACACCATAGTTACATGAACTTTGAATAGACAGTGAAATCTGGTTGGTTGGTACAGGTTAGTGTGAAGCCCCGATACCAGAGTAATTTGGGCTGAGAATAAAAATGTATTTGCAAAGCCCCCTTGAGGGACTGGGGGAAATGTGGGAATATTAAACTTCCCCACCTAGGGAATTACTGATATTCTCACAAGCATTGGGGGCTACCAATTAGAAGGCCAAGCCCTTTTGAAGTTTGTTACTGCAAAGGAGAGGCTAAGGCTACATAAAATTGTGCCTAACAGTATTCATGATTTGCAATGGATGGAGGTGGCCTAAGGGTACATTGACTGAGGAAGAGAATGAACTGTGATGTGTGCATACAATGGAATATTGAGCAACTGGGAGAAGGAGTGAAGCTGTGAGACCCACAAGGAGGTGAATGGATCCTGTAGGCAGCATTTTGAGTAAACTATGCCAGAAACAAAAGCAAACATTATAATGTCTCACCAATATGGACTAACTACCATGTGTAAACTCAGAATTGAATCTTAGAGCACAGCTTATCAGGGGAACACTTATAGTAATGGTCCCTAGATTGTAAGCTCTTACAGCAGTCACATCTATTCCTTACTTGTAAGGGCTATCTCCAAATTCTGTGATGCTGATCCTTTTGTATATAACCTGATCGATCCCTGGAACTTTGGGTATCTGTGTGACACCTGAAACTCAGAGTCAGAGTTCAGCAGCTATGAATGTCAGTCAGTATTAGTGCATATAGCAACTGTTAAAAAAGCTGAAAAAGAGTCAAGACTTCAATTGGAGATATGAATGAAGCAGATCTGGTTAGGACTAGGGCAAATCAGGTCAAAGGGTAAAGGACGATACTGACTCTGTTTTAAAACTTCAACTTCCATGTGAGACCAAGGGAAAAGATGTTTATTTGGTGCAGGATCTATATTTTCTGTAGTACATTAAACAATTTAATTTGCACAGTTTGTTCAAACACCGTAATTACATGGAACTTTGAATAGGAAGTGAGATCTGGTAGGTTTGTACAGGTGTGCCAGTTTGAATGTATTATGTCCCCCCAAATGCCATTATCTTTGATGTAATCTTGTGTGGGCAGACCTATCAGTGTTAATTAGATTGTAATTCTTTGAGTGTTTTCATGGAGATACGCCCCACCCAACTGTGGGTGATGACTCTGATTGCATAATTTCCATGGGGGTGCTGGCCTGCCCATTCAGAGTGGGTCTGAATTAAATTACTGGAGCACTATATAAGATCAGACAGAAGGACTGAGCTTGCTACAGCCAAGAGGGACACTTTGAAGAAAGCACAGGAGCTGCAGAGACAGTTTGAAGATGGCCATAGAAAGCAGACTCTTGCTCCACAAAAGCTAAGAGAGGACAAATACCCCAAGTGCAACTAAGAGTGACATTTTTAAGGAACTGCAGCCTCGGGAGTAATGTCCTGGGAGAAAGCCATTTTGAAACCAGAACCTTGGAGCAGACACCAGCCACGTGCCTTCCCAGCTAACAGAGGCTTTCCAGACGCCATTGGCCATCCTCCAGTGAAGGTATCTGATTACTGATGTTCTACCTTGGACACTTTATGGCCTTAAGACTGTAACTGTGTAACCAAATAAACCCCCTTTAATAAAAGCCAATCCATCTCTGGTGTTTTGCATTCTGGCAACACTAGCAAACTAGAACAGATTTTGGTACCAGAGAAGTGGGGTGCTTTTGCTGCTGAGTTTGCAAATACCAAACATGTTGAAACAGCTTTTTAAATGGAGCTTGATAGAAAAGGCCTAAACTGCTTTGAAGAGACTGTTTGTGGAAACATGGACTCTAAAGATACTTCTGATGAGGCCTTCAGCAGAAATGATGAATGTGTTGTTGCGAACTGGAAGAAAGGCGATCCTTGTTTTAAAGTGGCAGAGAATTTGGCAAAATTGAGTCCTGGTGTCAGATGGAAGGAAGAATTTGAAAGCGACAACCTGGAATACTTAGCTGAGGAGATCTCCAGACTACGTGTGGAGGATGTACCCTGGCTTCTCCTTGCAGCTGATAGCACAATGCAAGCAGAGAGAGATAAACTTGGAACTGAACTCTTGGGTTCAAAGAAACCAGAAGCTGATGGCTTGGAAAATTATGGGCTTCTAGGGGGTAGAATCCCAGAAGCTACAGCCCAATGTGAGGATGTAACCAAACATGGAACCTAGCTGCCATTTCAGTACAAGCCAAGATTGGAAAAGGAGTTAAGCAGAAAGGATTTGTGGAAAGTCCTATTGTCCGACGGCTTTGGCCCCTGTGTACTTCATGTGAAGCCAACAGAATTTTTGCAAGATCTTTATAGACAGAGCCATTGCCAGTCTGAACTGGAGGAGACAGACAAGGAACAAACTGAAGGAAAAATTTCTTCAAAGACAGAGCCATGGAGGTTGAGGTCTGGAGTCAAGAGGTCTCAGGCTGGGAGAGCGGAGTGGCCCACACGCATGGAAAGGGTAAGTTTGCCCTGGAGGTCAAGGATGAGCCTTCCGCTTCTATGCTTAGAAAATGTTCTGCCACCCCAAGCCCCAAACAGGGTGGAGCACATTCCCTGGGAATTGGGGAGAGCCTGGCTGCCACCACACTGTTCTGAAAGGGTTGAGCATGTGCCCCAGAGATGGAAGGGAATCCGGGTGCTGCCCCAATGTTTGAGGAGTGTGGGGCCAAGAAGGTTGTCTCCCCAATGTGTGGATATGTTGGAGCACCCACCCCAGCATATGGAGAGGAAAGGACTGCCACAAAGGCCCTTAGGAAGGGTTAGACTCCCACTCTCTCAAGCCCCAAGGATGCAACATCATTCTGTAAATGACTCTCAGACTTTGAAATCTAATGGAGTTTGTCCTGTGGGTTTTAGGAAATGTTTTGGTCCTGTTAACCCTGTTTTCCTTTCACTTTCTCCTTATGGCAATGGGAATGTTTATCCTATGAATGTCTCTCCTTTGTATATTGGAAGCACATAACTTGTTCTAAGTTTATAGGTCCACATTCAGAGGGGAATTTTCCTTTAGGACAGACCATGCTTGTAACTGATTTTGATGGGATCTTGTATTTAACTATTGTTACTGAAATGATTTAAGTTTCTGTAATATTGTTGTGGGATGAATGTATTTTGTATGTGGAAAGATAATGTCATTTTGGGGTCCAAGGGGTGGAATGTGCCAGTTTGAATGTATTATGTCCCCCCAAATGCCATTATCTTTGATGTAATCTTGTGTGGGCAGACCTATCAGTGTTAATTAGATTGTAATTCTTTGAGTGCCGAGGGCTGGCCTAACCCTCAGCAGCGGTCAGGGTCCTGATGGGGGGCTGGAGTCGGTGAAAAAACAAGACAGACACCTTGTTGTGTCTGGGTATGAAGATGAAATCTCCGACCAAGCAGAGCATCAGAGCTTTATTTTTATAATTTTCTGTAACATACGCACTAGCATTTAGGCATACAGTACTAGAATAGTTTGGCTAAATTTCAGACATTATTTATTCTTACACAGTGATCAGTGGGTTTGCAGGGACAGATTCCTTGAAGCGCAGCAAGACAGTGTTTGGGCACAGGCATAGCAGGTCCTATTATTGAGTACCAAGCAATCTATAACTATTTTTTTTGTGTTCGTGTTTTAGAGTCTGTTAATATTACCTTTTTATTTCTTCTAGCTAACTCTTTCAGAGCTTGGGAAGGGGGATTTTGAGCAGAAAGGGTGACCTATTGTCTTCTGAGAAAGGAGCAGGCATTTTCACTGCGCTGAAGCTAATGCAGGGTAAGCTGCTGGCTCATTAAAGTAGCTAGGTGTGGGAGCATGTCACCACCACAGAGCCCAAAAGACACCAAGTGAGAAAGAGAGGCAGTATGAATATAAGAAACAGCATAAGAAACAGCATAAGAAACAAATTCCTTTTAGGCAGGAGTCATAGGTGCCACTCGACACTCCACCTTGCGGAACGGTCACCACGACATGTACTGAAGGCCCAGGGACCGTGCCACTAGGCTGACTGCCGGGTGCTGAGTTGGCTGCCCACATTTGAGTGTTTCCATGGAGATGTGCCCCGCCCAACTGTGGGTGATGACTCTGATTGCATAATTTCCATGGGGGTGTCGGCCCTGCCCATTCAGGGTGGGTCTGAATTAAATTGCTGGAGCACTATATAAGATCAGACAGAAGGAACAAGCTTGCTACAGCCAAGAAGGACACTTTGAAGAAAGCACAGGAGCTGCAGATGAGAGACAGTTGGAAGACAGCTGTTGAAAGCAGATTCTTGCTCCGGAGAAGCTAAGAGAGGACAAATACCCCAAGTGCAACTAAGAGTGACATTTATGAGGAACTGCAGCCTAGAGAGGAATGTCCTGGGAGAAAGCCATTTTGAAACCAGAGCTTTGGAGCAGACGCCAGCCACATGCCTTCCCAGCTAACAGAGGTTTTCCGGACGCCATTGGCCATCCTCCAGTGAAGGTACCCGAATACTGATGTGTTACCTTGGACACTTTATGGCCTTAAGACTGTAACTGTGTAGCCAAATAAGCCCCCTTTTTATAAAAAAGCCAATCCATCTCTGGTGTTTTGCATTCCGGCAACATTAGCAAACTAGAACAACAGTTTAGTGTGAAATACTGACACATCCCAAAGTAATTTAGGCTGAGAATAAAAATATATATGCAGGTCCCCCCTGAGGAGCTGAGGGGAAATGCGGAAGTGTTGGATTTCCTCACCTGGGTTGTTGCTGACGTTGTCACAAACATTGAGGATTGAAGGTTTGATATGCTAAGCCCTCTATCATGGAACTTGCCCTTATGAGGCTCGTTACTGCAAAGGAGAGGCTAAACCTGCTTATAATTGTGTCTAAGAGTCTCCCCTTGAGTGCCTCTTTGTTGCTCAGATGTGGCCCTCTCTCTCTAGCTAAGCCGACTCAGTGGATGAACTCACTGCCCTCCCCCATATGTGGGACTCAACTCCCAGGGGTGTAAATCTCCCTGGCAACACAGGATGTGACTCCCAGGAATGAACCTGGGCCTGGCATCACAGGATTGAGAGCACCTTCTTGACCAAAATGGTGAAGGAAAATGAAACAAAATAAAGTTTCAGTGGCTGAGTGATTTCAAATGGAGTCAAGAGGTCACTCTGGTGGACATTGTTATGCACTATATAGATATCCCTTTTTAGGTTTTAGTGTATTGGAGTAGCTAGAAGTAAATACCTGAAACTATCAAACTCCGACCCAGTAGCCTTGACTCTTGAAGAAGATTGTATAACTATGTAGCTTACAAGGGGTGATGGTGTGATTGTGAAGCTTTGTGGATCACGCTCTCTTTAGCCAATGTATGGATGAGTGAGTAGAAAAATGGGGACAAAAACTAAATGAAAAATAGGGTGGGATGGGGGGGATGATTTGGGTGTTCGTTTTTACTTTTATTTTTTCTTATTTTTATTCTTTCTGGTATAAGGAAAATGTTCAAAAATAGATTGGGGTGATGAATACACAACTATATGATGGTACTGTGAACAGTTGATTGTACACCATGGATGATTGTATGATATATGAATATATCTCAATAAAACTGAATTAAAAGAAAAGTTGGGCCTAAGAGTCTCTCCCTGAGTACCTCTTTGTTGCTCAGATGTGGCCCTCTCTCTCTAGCTAAGCCAACTCAGCAGGTGATCTCACTGACCTCCCCCTTATGTGGGACATGACTCCCAGGGGTGTAAATCTCCCTGGCAAACCAGATATGGCTCCCAGGGGTAAATCTGGACCCGGAATCGTAGGATTGAGAACATCTTCTTGACCAAAAGGGGGATGCGAAATAAAGCTTCGGTGGCTGAGAGATGTCAAATGGAGTCGAGAGGTCACTCTGGTGAACATTCTTATGCACTATATAGATTTCCCTTTTCAGGTTTTAGTGTATTGGAATAGCTAGAAGTCAATACCTGAAACTACCAAACTCCAACCCAGTAGCCTTGACTCTTAAAGATAACTGTATAACAATGTAGATTACAAGGGATAACAGTGTAATTGTGAAAACCTTGTGGATTGCACTCCCTTTATCCAGTATATGGATGGATGAGTAGAAAAATGGGGACAAAAACTAAATGAAAAAAAGGATGGGGTAAGGCCCCTGATGGAAGATGGCAGACTGGTGAGCTGTATGTTTTAGTTACTCCTCCAGGAAAGTAGGTAGAAAGCCAGGAACTGCGTGGACTGGACACCACAGAGCAATCTGACTTTGGGCATACTTCATACAACACTCATGAAAACGTGGAACTGCTGAGATCAGCGAAATCTGTAAGTTTTTGTGGCCAGGGGACCCGCGCCCCTCCCTGCCAGGCTCAGTCCCGGGGGAGGAGGGGCTGTCAGCTCCGGGAAGGAGAAGGGAGAACTGCAGTGGCAGCCCGTATCGGAAACTCATTCTACTGATTCAAACTCCAACCATAGATAGACTGAGACCAGACACCAGAGAATCTGATGTCCAGCAGAGAGGAGACAGGCATAGAAAAAAAACAACACGAAAAACTCCAAAATAAAAGCGGAGGATTTTTGGAGTTCTGGTGAACATAGAAAGGGGAAGGGCCCTGAGGCGCATATGCAAATCCCGAAGAAAAGCTGATCTCTCTGCCCTGTGGACCTTTCCTTAATGGCCCTGTTTGCTTTGTCTCTTAGCATTTCAATAACCCATTAGATCTCTGAGGAGGGCCCGTTTTTTTGTTTTTTGTTTTTTGTTTTTTGTTTTTTTTTTTAATCCTTTTTTCTTTTTCTAAAACAATTACTCTAAGAAGCCCAATACAGAAAGCTTCAAAGACTTGCCATTTGGGCAGGTCAAGTCAAGAGCAGAACTAGGAGAGCTCTGAGACAAAACGCAATAATCCAGTGGCTGAGAAAATTCACTAAACACCACAACTTCCCAAGAAAAGGGGGGTGTCCGCTCACAGCCATCATCCTGGTGGACAGGAAACACTCCTGCCCATCGCCAGCCCCATAGCCCAGAACTGCCCCAGACAACCCAGTGTGACGGAAGTGCTTCAAATAACAGGCACACACCACAAAACTGGGCGTGGACATTAGCCTTCCCTGCAACCTCAGCTGATTGTCCCAGAGTTGGGAAGGTAGAGCAGTGTGAATTAACAAAGCCCCATTCAGCCATCATTTCAGCAGACTGGGAGCCTCCCTACACAGCCCAGCAGCCCAGAACTGCCCTGGGGGTACAGCACTCACCTGTGACATAGCACAGTCATCCCTCAACAGAGGACCCGGGGTGCACGGCCTGGAAGAGAGGCCCACTTGCAAGTCTCAGGAGCCATACGCCAATACCAAGGACTTGTGGGTCAGTGGCAGAGACAAACTGTGGCAGGACTCAACTGAAGGATTAGACTATTGCAGCAGCTTTAAAACTCGAGGATCACCAGGGAGATTTGATTGTTAGAGCCACCCCCCCCTCCCTGACTGCCCAGAAACACGCCCCATATACAGGGCAGGCAATACCAACTACACACGCAAGCTTGGTACACCAATTGGACCCCACAAGACTCACTCCCCCACTCACCAAAAAGGCTAAGCAGGGGAGAACTGGCTTGTGGAGAACAGGTGGCTCGTGGACGCCACCTGCTGGTTAGTTAGAGAAAGTGTACTCCACGAAGCTGTAGATCTGATAAATTAGAGATAAGGACTTCAATAGGTCTACAAACCCTAAAAGAACCCTATCAAGTTCAGCAAATGCCACGAGGCCAAAAACAACAGAAAATTATAAAGCATATGAAAAAACCAGACGATATGGATAACCCAAGCCCAAGCACCCAAATCAAAAGACCAGAAGAGACACAGCACCTAGAGCAGCTACTCAAAGAACTAAAGATGAACAATGAGACCATAGTATGGGAGATAAAGGAAATCAAGAAGACCCTAGAAGAGCATAAAGAAGACATTGCAAGACTAAATAAAAAAATGGATGATCTTATGGAAATTAAAGAAACTGTTGACCAAATTAAAAAGATTCTGGACACTCATAGTACAAGACTAGAGGAAGTTGAACAACGAATCAGTGACCTCGAAGATGACAGAATGGAAAATGAAAGCATAAAAGAAAGAATGGGGAAAAAAATTGAAAAAATCGAAATGGACCTCAGGGATATGATAGATAATATGAAACGTCCAAATATAAGACTCATTGGTGTCCCAGAAGGGGAAGAAAAGGGTAAAGGTCTAGGAAGAGTATTCAAAGAAATTGTTGGGGAAAACTTCCCAAATCTTCTAAACAACATAAATACACAAATCATAAATGCTCAGCGAACTCCAAATAGAATAAATCCAAATAAACCCACTCCGAGACATATACTGATCACACTGTCAAACACAGAAGAGAAGGAGCAAGTTCTGAAAGCAGCAAGAGAAAAGCAATTCACCACATACAAAGGAAACAGCATAAGACTAAGTAGTGACTACTCAGCAGCCACCATGGAGGCAAGAAGGCAGTGGCACGATATATTTAAAATTCTGAGTGAGAAAAATTTCCAGCCAAGAATACTTTATCCAGCAAAGCTCTCCTTCAAATTTGAGGGAGAGCTTAAATTTTTCACAGACAAACAAATGCTGAGAGAATTTGCTAACAAGAGACCTGCCCTACTGGAGATACTCAAGGGAGCCCTACAGACAGAGAAACAAAGAAAGGACAGAGAGACTTGGAGAAAGGTTCAGTACTAAAGAGATTCGGTATGGGTACAATAAAGGATATTAATAGACAGAGGGGAAAAATATGACAAACATAAACCAAAGGATAAGATGGCTGATTCAAGAAATGCCTTCACGGTTATAACGTTGAATGTAAATGGATTAAACTCCCCAATTAAAAGATATAGATTCGGTGGAGACCCGAGACATCCCACAGCTAATAGCCGGACGACGCTGAGCGATCCTATTGGAAAAGGACGACATGAGCTATTGGGGACGACGGGGACAGGCTTCTGGCTGGGACCGCGACAACACTTCAACTGTTTACATAGATGGCAACTGCAAAAATAATGGAAGAGATGGTGCACGAGCAGGATTCGGAGTCTCCTGGGGACCTAACAATCCTCTAAATGTAAGTGAGAGGGTTTCTGGACGGCAGACAAACCAGAGAGCTGAACTGCAGGCAGCCCACAGAGCAATTGAACAAGCAAGGAGCCTCAACATGGATAAACTCACTATTAAAACTGATAGCAAGTTTGTCGTCAGAGGCATGACAGAATGGATTGATAACTGGAAAGAAAATGGATGGAAAACAGCCTCCGGAAGGGATGTTGTCAACAGAGCAGATTTTGAGAGGATTGATCAAGCTTCCCAAGGAATGGATATTCAGTGGAAGTATGTTCCTTCTCATTCCGGCATCAGAGGCAATGAAGACGCTGATAGACTGGCCACAGAAGGATCTAGAAAATAAGAACTTTCCTCATAGGAGTTACTGTCCTCTTGGAGAGCTGTATCTGCTGACACCCATTTCCAAAACCATCCTGCCATGAGCATCTCTATGTGTAGAACTTGTCTTCTCACCTTTACTTGTTTCTACCTTTTTCTGTTGCTGATAGTACCAACCTCTTTGTCAAGTACAGTGTAATAAAAGCAAACTTCCTGCTCAAAAAAAAAAAAAAAAAAAAAAAAAAAAAAAAAAAGATATAGATTCGCAGAATGGATCAAAAAAATGAACCATCAATATGTTGCGTACAAGAGACTCATCTTAGACACAGGGACACAAAGAAACTGAAAGTGAAAGGATGGAAAAAAATATTTCATGCAAGCTACAGCCAAAAGAAAGCAGGTGTAGCAATATTAATCTCAGATAAAATAGACTTCAAATGCAGGGATGTTTTGAGAGACAAAGAAGGCCACTACGTACTAATAAAAGGGGCAATTCAGAAAGAAGAAATAACAATCGTAAATGTCTATGCACCCAACCAAGGTGCCGCAAAATACATGAGAGAAACACTGGCAAAACTAAAGGAAGCAATTGAGGTTTCCACAATAATTGTGGGAGACTTCAACACATCACTCTCTCCTATAGATAGATCAACCAGACAGAAGACCAATAAGGAAACTGAAAACCTAAACAATCTGATAAATGAATTAGATTTAACAGACATATACAGGACATTACATCCCAAATCACCAGGATACACATACTTTTCTAGTGCTCATGGAACTTTCTCCAGAATAGATCATATGCTGGGACATAAAACAAGCCTCAATAAATTTAAAAAGATTGAAATTATTCAAAGCACATTCTCTGACCACAATGGAATACAATTAGAAGTCAATAACCATCAGAGACTTAGAAAATTCACAAATACCTGGAGGTTAAACAACACACTCCTAAACAATCAGTGGGTTAAAGAAGAAATAGCAAGAGAAATTGCTAAATATATAGAGACGAATGAAAATGAGAACACAACATACCAAAACCTATGGGATGCAGCAAAAGCAGTGCTAAGGGGGAAATTTATAGCACTAAACGCATATATTAAAAAGGAAGAAAGAGCCAAAATCAAAGAACTAATGGATCAACTGAAGAAGCTAGAAAATGAACAGCAAACCAATCCTAAACCAAGTACAAGAAAAGAAATAACAAGGATTAAAGCAGAAATAAATGACATAGAGAACAAAAAAACAATAGAGAGGATAAATATCACCAAAAGTTGGTTCTTTGAGAAGATCAACAAGATTGACAAGCCCCTAGCTAGACTGACAAAATCAAAAACAGAGAAGACCCATATAAACAAAATAATGAATGAAAAAGGTGACATAACTGCAGATCCTGAAGAAATTAAAAAAATTATAAGAGGATATTATGAACAACTGTATGGCAACAAACTGGATAATGTAGAGGAAATGGACAATTTCCTGGAAACATATGAACAACCTAGACTGACCAGAGAAGAAATAGAAGACCTCAACCAACCCATCACAAGCAAAGAGATCCAATTAGTCATCAAAAATCTTCCCACAAATAAATGCCCAGGGCCAGATGGCTTCACAGGGGAATTCTACCAAACTTTCCAGAAAGAACTGACACCAATCTTACTCAAACTCTTTCAAAACATTGAAGAAAATGGAACACTACCTAACTCATTTTATGAAGCTAACACCAATCTAATACCAAAACCAGGCAAAGATGTTACAAAAAAGGAAAACTACCGGCCAATCTCCCTAATGAATATAGATGCAAAAATCCTCAACAAAATACTTGCAAATCGAATCCAAAGACACATTAAAAAAATCATACACCATGACCAAGTGGGGTTTATTCCAGGCATGCAAGGATGGTTCAACACAAGAAAATCAATCAATGTATTACAACACATTAACAAGTCAAAAGGGAAAAATCAATTGATCATCTCAATAGATGCTGAAAAAGCATTTGACAAAATCCAACGTCCCTTTTTGATAAAAACACTTCAAAAGGTAGGAATTGAAGGAAACTTCCTCAACATGATAAAGAGCATATATGAAAAACCCACAGCCAGCATAGTACTCAATGGAGAGAGACTGAAAGCCTTCCCTCTAAGATCAGGAACAAGACAAGGATGCCCGCTATCACCACTGTTATTCAACATTGTGCTGGAAGTGCTAGCCAGGGCAATCCGGCAAGACAAAGAAATAAAAGGCATCCAAATTGGAAAAGAAGAAGTAAAACTGTCATTGTTTGCAGATGATATGATCTTATATCTAGAAAACCCTGAGAAATCGACGATACAGCTACTAGAGCTAATAAACAAATTTAGCAAAGTAGCGGGATTCAAGGTTAATGCACATAAGTCAGTAATGTTTCTATATGCTAGAAATGAACAAACTGAAGAGACACTTAAGAAAAAGATACCATTTTCAATAGCAACTAAAAAAATCAAGTACCTAGGAATCAACTTAACCAAAGATGTAAAAGACCTATACAAAGAAAGCTACATAACTCTACTAAAAGAAATAGAAGGGGACCTTAAAAGATGGAAAACTATTCCATGTTCATGGATAGGAAGACTAAATGTCATTAAGATGTCAATCCTACCCAAACTCATCTACAGATTCAATGCAATCCCAATCAAAATTCCAACAACCTACTTTGCAGACTTGGAAAAGCTAGTTATCAAATTTATTTGGAAAGGGAAGATGCCTCGAATTGCTAAAGACACTCTAAAAAAGAAAAACGAAGTGGGAGGACTTACACTCCCTGACTTTGAAGCTTATTATAAAGCCACAGTTGCCAAAACAGCATGGTACTGGCACAAAGATAGACATATAGATCAATGGAATCGAATTGAGAATTCGGAGATAGACCCTCAGCTCTATGGCCGACTGATCTTTGATAAGGCCCCCAAAGTCACTGAACTGAGTCATAATGGTCTTTTCAACAAATGGGGCTGGGAGAGTTGGATATCCATATCCAAAAGAATGAAAGAGGACCCCTACCTCACCCCCTACACAAAAATTAACTCAAAATGGACCAAAGATCTCAATATAAAAGAAAGTACCATAAAACTCCTAGAAGATAATGTAGGAAAACATCTTCAAGACCTTGTATTAGGCGGCCACTTCCTAGACTTTACACCCAAAGCACAAGCAACAAAAGAGAAAATAGATAAATGGGAACTCCTCAAGCTTAGAAGTTTCTGCACCTCAAAGGAATTTCTCAAAAAGGTAAAGAGGCAGCCAACTCAATGGGAAAAAATTTTTGGAAACCATGTATCTGACAAAAGACTGATATCTTGCATATATAAAGAAATCCTACAACTCAATGACAATAGTACAGTCGGCCCAATTATAAAATGGGCAAAAGATATGAAAAGACAGTTCTCTGAAGAGGAAATACAAATGGCCAAGAAACACATGAAAAAATGTTCAGCTTCACTAGCTATTAGAGAGATGCAAATTAAGACCACAATGAGATACCATCTAACACCGGTTAGAATGGCTGCCATTAAACAAACAGAAAACTACAAATGCTGGAGGGGATGTGGAGAAATTGGAATTCTTATTCACTGTTGGTGGGACTGTATAATGGTTCAGCCACTCTGGAAGTCAGTCTGGCAGTTCCTTAGAAAACTAGATATAGTTACCATTCGACCCAGCGATTGCACTTCTCGGTATATACCCGGAAGATTGGAAAGCAGTGACACGAACAGATATCTGCACGCCAATGTTCATAGCAGCATTATTCACAATTGCCAAAAGATGGAAACAACCCAAATGTCCTTCAACAGATGAGTGGATAAATAAAATGTGGTATATACACACGATGGAATACTACGCGGCAGTAAGAAGGAACGATCTCGTGAAACATATGACAACATGGATGAACCTTGAAGACATAATGCTAAGCGAAATAAGCCAGGCACAAAAAGAGAAATATTATATGCTACCACTAATGTGAACTTTGAAAAATATAAAACAAATGGCTTATAATGTAGAATGTAGGGGAACTAGCAATAGAGAGCAATTAAGGAAGGGGGAACAATAACCCAAGAAGAACAGATAAGCTATTTAACGTTCTGGGGATGCCCAGGAATGACTATGGTCTGTTAATTTCTGATGGATATAGTAGGAGCAAGTTCACAGAAATGTTGCTATATTAGGTAACTTTCTTGGGGTAAAGTAGGAACATGTTGGAAGTTAAGCAGTTATCTTAGGTTAGTTGTCTTTTTCTTACTCCCTTGTTATGGTCTCTTTAAAATGTTCTTTTATTGTATGTTTGTTTTCTTTTTAACTTTTTTTTCATACAGTTGATTTAAAAAAGAAGGGAAAGTTAAAAAAAAAAAAAAGAAAAAAAGAAAAACAAGGGAAAAAAAAAAAGATGTAGTGCCCCCTTGAGGAGCCTGTGGAGAATGCAGGGGTATTCGCCTGCCCCACCTCCATGGTTGCTAACATGACCACAGACATAGGGGACTGGTGGTTTGATGGGTTGAGCCCTCTACCACAGGTTTTACCCTTGGGAAGACGGTTGCTGCAAAGGAGAGGCTAGGCCTCCCTATGGTTGTGCCTAAGAGCCTCCTCCCGAATGCCTCTTTGTTGCTCAGATGTGGCCCTGTCTCTCTAGCTAAGCCAACTTGAAAGGTGAAATCACTGCCCCCCTCCCTACGTGGGATCAGACACCCAGGGGAGTGAATCTCCCTGGCAACGTGGAATATGACTTCCGGGGAGGAATGTAGACCTGGCATCGTGGGACGGAGAACATCTTCTTGACCAAAAGGGGGGTGTGAAAGGAAATGAAATAAGCTTCAGTGGCAGAGAGAATCCAAAAGGAGCGAAGAGGTCACTCTGGTGGGCACTCTTACGCACACTTTAGACAACCCTTTTTAGGTTCTAAAGAATTGGGGTAGCTGGTGGTGGGTACCTGAAAGTATCAAACTACAACCCAGAACCCATGAATCTCGAAGACAGTTGTATAAAAATGTAGCTTATGAGGGGTGACAAGGGGATTGGGAAAGCCATAAGGACCACACTCCACTTTGTCTAGTTTATGGATGGATGAGTAGAAAAGTAGGGGAAGGAAACAAACAGACAAAGGTACCCAGTGTTCTTTTTTACTTCAATTGCTCTTTTTCACTCTAATTATTATTCTTGTTATTCTTGTGTGTGTGCTAATGAAGGTGTCAGGGATTGATTTGGGTGATGAATGTACAACTATGTAATGGTACTGTGAACAATCGAAAGTATGATTTGTTTTGTATGACTGCGTGGTATGTGAATATATCTCAATAAAATGAAGATTAAAAAAGAAAAAAAAAAAAAAAGAAAGTAAGCCAATATGTTAACTGGTTCCCTCTGGGCAATGGAATTAGGTGTGATTTATTTTTTCTGATTCTTTATGCTGATTAGCATTGTCTACATTTTTCTGCAAAAAAAAAGTTGAAAAGCTCAAACATAACCACACACCAAATAAAGCAAATATGCTATTTTTAGAAGATAAATAACAGTCTGGTTTTAGAAATTTGCTTTAATAATGAAAGCTGTATAAAATATTTCACACACAATGTAAAAGATAAATATCAAACGCATTAGAGTTGTTAACTATGTGGGGATGGGAGCGGGAATTGGAGATAAAAGGGAATAAATGAATGAATAAATAAAACATACAAATAAACTTTTAATAAAGGCAAAAAAAAAAAGGGTGGGATGGGGGGGATGATTTGGGTGTTCTTTTTACTTTTGTTTTTTATTCTTATTTTTATTCTTTCTGGTATAAGGAAATTGTTCAAAAATAGATTGGGGTGATGAATGCACAACTATACGATGGTACTGTGAACAGCTGATTGTACACCACGGATGATTGTATGATATGTGAATATATCTCAGTAAAACTCAATTTAAATAAAAAGTTGGGCCTAAGAGTCACCCCCAGACAACCTCTTTTGTTGCTCAGATGTGGCCTCTCTCTCTAAGCCACCTCTGCAGGTAAACTTATTGCTGTCCCCACCACAGGGAACATGACTCCCAGGGGTTGTAAATCTCCCTGGCAACATGGGACATGACTTGCGGGGATGAGCTTGGCCCTGGCATCATGGGATTGGGAAAAATCCTCTTGGACCAAAAGGGGAAAGAGAAATGAAACCAAATAAAGTCTCAGTGGCTCAGAGATCTCAAGTAGAGTCAAGAAGTCTTTCTGGAGGTTATTCTTATGCATTGTATAGCCTTCCCTTTTTAGTTTTTAGTGTATTGGAATAGCTAGACAGAAGTACCTGAAACTGTTGAACTGCAACCCAGTAGCCTTAATTCTTGAACATGATTGTATAACTATATAGCTTACACTGTGTACTTTGTGATTGCAAAAATTTTGTGGCGCACACTCCCTTTGTACAGTGTATGGACAGATGAATAGAAAAATGAGGACAAAAAGTAAATTAATAATAGGGAGTGATGGGGGGTACAGGATGTTTTGGGTGTTCTTTTGACATTAACTTTTATTCTTGTTCTTTTTTTTGTGGTAGTGAAAATGTTCAAAAATTGTGGTGATGAATGCACAACCATATAATGGTACTGTGAACAACTGTACACTGTGGATGATTGTATGGTTTGTGAATATATCTCAATAAAACTGAATTAAGAAAAACAAAAACGAGGCACTACTGTAATTCCCATTTTATGGAGAAGGCAACAGACTCGGAGAGAGTAAGAAATATTCTGGCAACTTCCCCACCTCTCTTTGAAGCTCCAGACCCTTATGTCCTGCTGTTTCCTTGACATCTCCACTTGTAGAGCCTAACAGGTTTCTCAGAACAGCATCTTTCCTCCTCCAAACCTGCTCTTCCCCACCTCAGTAAGTCCCGGGAGTGACCCCAAATTCCTCTCTTTCTCCAACATCCCACTGTCCAATCCACCAGCAAATCCTATGGCCTCTACCTTTAAAATGCATCGAGAATCTGACCAGTTCTCACCACCTCCACTGATGCCACCATTATCACTCACCCTGGATTTTGCAGTAGCCTCCTAATTAGTCTCCCCAATTCTGCCACTGCCCCCTTCAGTCTGGTCTCAACACACCAGCCAAGGATTTAAGAACCAAAGTTTACAAATTTTATGAAGTCCAGTCTATTGATTTTTTTTTTCTTTGTAGTTTGTGCCTTTTGTGTCCTATTTTTAAAATCTTTACCTAAATCAGAGACATTAAGATTTTCTCCTGTTTTCTTTTAGAAATTTATTAATTTTAGCTCTTACTTTTAGGTCTATGATCCATTTCAAGTTAATTTTTTTGTATGGTGTGAGGTAAGGTTTATTTTTCTTACATGTAGCTATCTAGTTGTTCCAGCACCATTTGTTAAAAGGATTATCTTTTTCCAACTAATTGCTTTGGCACTTTTGTAAAAAAATCAATTGATCTTGGGGTTATATGCACAACTATGTGATGATACTGTGAGCCAGTGATTGTATACATCAGATGGTTTGTGTGGTGTCTGAATGTATCTCAATAAAACTGCATTTAAAAAATCAATTGATCATATATGTGTAGGTCTATTTCTGAACTCAATACCACATTATCTTAATTACTCTAGCTTTTTACAGTCCTGAAAAAAGGTAATATAAGTCATCCAGCTTTGCTGTTTTTCAAAATTGTTTTGGTTATTCTGAATCCTTTGCTTTTTCATATAAATTTTATTATAAGGTAATCAATTTTTATTTTTAAAAAAAGTCTCCTGGGATTTTGGTATTGTTTTGAATCTACACATTAATTTAAGAACTGACTTCTTAACAATATTGAGTCTTCAAATCCAAGAGGATGGTTTATCACTCCATTCATTTCAGTCTTTAATTTCTCTCAACAGTGTTTTGTAATTTTCAGTGCACTAGCCTTGCATATCTTTTGACAGATTTATCCCTAAGTTTTTCATATTTTTGATGCAATTGTAAATGGTATTGTTTTTGTCAATTTCTAATTCCAAACACTCAATAACACTATGCAATAACATATAATGAATTTCTGTATAATGACTTGTATCCTGCAAACTTGCTAAGCTCACTTTTTAGTTCTATAGCTTTTTCGGAAATTCCCTAGCATTTTTTTTACATGTCTCTGCATAAAGATAGGTTTACTTCTTCCTTTCCAGTTTGAATGCTGATTTTTAATTTTCTTTCCTTTTTCCAGGACCTCCTGTGAAATAGTCAATGGAGAAATTGCATTTTGTCAACATTAAAAACTTTTGTTCTTATTGGGTATCTGGGTGACACTGAAACTCAGAGCTAGAGTTCAGCAGATATGAACGTCAGTATTAACACACACAGCAACTGTTAAGAAAAAAAAAAAAGCTGAAGAAGACCCCAGACTTCAATTAGAGATATGAATGAAGCAGATCTGGTTAAGACTAGGGCAAATTGGGCCAAAGGGTAAAGGTTGAAACTGGCTGTGTGTTAAAACTTCAACTTCCACGTGAGACCAAGGGAAGAAATGTTTATTTGGTGTAGGATCTATATTTTCTAAACAGTATAACTTCTACAGTCAGTTTGTTCAAACACCACAATTACATGGAATTTTGAACAGGAAGTGAGATAATGTAGGTCTGTATAGGTTAGAGTGAAACAGCAGCACATTCCAAAGTAATTTAGGCAGAGAATAAAAATATATATGCAGGGCCCCCCTGAGGAGCTGGGGGAGGATGCGGAGGTGTTGGACTTCCTGACCTGGATTGTTGCTGATGTTCTCACAAACACTGGGAACTGAGGGCTTGACATGCTGAGCCCTCTGTCTTGGTGCTTGCCCCTATGAAGTTTGTTACTGCAAAGGAGAGGCTAAACTTGCTTAAAATTATGCCTAAAAGTCTCCCCCTGAGTGCCTCTTTGTTGCTCAGTTGTGGCCCTCTCCTCTCTCTAAGCCACCTTGGCAGGTGATCTTACTGCCCTCTCCCCTACATAGGGCCTGACTCCCAGGGGTGTAAACCTCCCTGGCAATGCAGGATATGCCTCCCCGGGATGAATCTGGACCCAGCATTGTGGGATTGAGAACATCTTCTTGACCAAAAGAGGGATGCGAAATCAAATGAAATAAAGCTTCAGTGGCTGAGAGATTTTAAATGGAGTTGAGAGGTCACTCTGGTGGACATTCTTATGCACTATATAGATAACACCTCTTAAGTTTTAATGTATTGGAATAGCTAGAAGTAAATATCTGAAACTACCAAACTCCGACCCAGTAGCCTTGAGTTTTGAAGATGACTGTATAACAATGTAGATTACTAGGGGTGACAGTGTGATTATGAAAACCTTGTGGATTGCACTCCCTTTATCCAGTGTATGGATGGATGAGTAGATAAATGGGGACAAAAACTAAATGAAAAATAGGGTGGGATGGGGGAGTTTGATTTGGGTGTTCTTTTTTATTCTTATTCTGTTTCTTTCTGGTATAAGGAAAATGTTCAAAAATAGATTGGGGTGATAAATGCATAACTATATGATGGTACTGTGAACAGTTGATTGTACACCATGGATGATTGTATGGCATGTGAATATATCTCAATAAAACTGAATTTTTAAAAAAAACACTTTGTTCTTCAAATGACACTGTTAAAAAATAAAAGTCAAGGAAAAAAAAACTGGGAGAAAATATTTGCTAAACGTATATATAGAGAAGCAGAGAGAGAACGCCACAGAAACAGAGAGGAAGCCATGGAATCCAGAAGCTGGAAGCAACAAAACCCAGAAGAGAAGGGAGAGACCAACAGACACCACCATGTGCCTTGCCAAGTGACAGAGGGACACGGACAGCCTGTCTTCAGGAAGAAGTACCAGGCTCATTTACCAAAATTTGTGACAACTTATGAATGAGACCCTTTGACTTAAATTTTAAGTCACAACACTTAAGTACGGTACACAGGTGCCAGTTGCTGAAAGATCAACAGAAGAAAAGCACAAAAAGATTACCTACAAGCCTCGTGAATGCACCTAAGAGTCAAAACTAATTTTACCAAAAGACTCATGACCCATTAAATCTGGGTCTACATGGTGCGTTGAACTTTGATGATTTCTCTACAGCTGCTGGGAAAGCCTTCAGCCCTGTTGTTTAAGCATTGCTTTAGATGAGTAGTTTTAAATTGTTGTAGTGTATATAGTGAAAGATAATCCTATCTTTAAGGAATGCAGGACTCAGTTCTTTCTTGAATGCAAATAGTGTTTTATTTAGAATTTTGGAGTCTCTTTTTTTATCACCAAGATACCTCGTATCTTGAGGCCTGACTTTTTGGTGGTGGTTTTTTTTTTCCAATTCCCCTCCTGCCTCACTGGGAGTGGACAGTCCATTTTCTCGGTTCTGTGAATTGCACTCAAGTGAGAAGTTCTGACAAGAAGAATCTGTGATATATTCATAAAAAGACGGTGAGGAACCATATTTTACTATGGCTCAAATTCCACCCTGGGCATATAAAACTGCTTTGTAAGACCTGTATGTCCATGCAAAACAAGATAACAAAGTTGTTAAATAGCAGTTTTTTAAAAATAAACAACAGTTAAAGTCAATACATGTTTGCTTTCACTAACTCCTTTGTACCATCTTCCTCAAGAGACGTTGAAGACTGTGTAACGTGTACAGTGCATTTGTGGATCACATGAAAGAAAAATTTACCAGGACATTCAAGAACAGGTGGGCAAAAAAAATTAAGATTTGTTGTTGAGCACTTAACATTAACTCTTTAGAATTACTACTCAATTATTGTTTTAAAGACTATATACTTTATCCTATAAAGCTCTACTCTCATAGGAATGATAAATGAAGTAAATGCATGGTGTTCAAACCGTTTTAAGTGGAGCCTCAAAGAATCCTGTCCCTTGAACAGATAATTATTACTTTTTCTAGGTTTCAATGGAGAGGTCAGAATACTAGGTTCAGCAGACACCGCTGGTGCCTGCCCATATCCCCTTAGCTTTTACCATCCCAGAGCATTCCTGCCTAACTTCCAACTGCCGGCACCTGCAGCTCCTTGCCTCAAGGCTTTCTCTAGATCCACAACACTCAGAACTGCTGGTCTCAGCAAGAGCCCTCTGGTGATAACTGAGGTGATTGTTTTACACTGGTTTCCCAAGTTCCCCAAGGGGATTAAACAGCTGCCCCAGATGGTATTAGTACTTTATTGGCTTCCTTCCCTTTCCTTCTCACTTTCCCACATTCTTAGCCATGTGGAGGAGTCCCTATGGTTTCACTAGAACTCTTGTCTCACTGTCCGCTTCTGGGACAACCTAAAGACACCAGGATGCAATGTGATGGGTTCAGGGCATCACCTTACAGACAGAATATCTGCTTGGAATCTCTGTCTTGGGCAAATTACAAAACCACACTCTTTCTGTTCCTCACCTATAAAATTTTGTCAAAATGAGTTCGAATTTAAGCTGATCCCACTTATAACTACTGTATGTGATCTTGAATGATTTCCTGAAATTTTCTGATCTTATTTTCTCAGGTTTCAGAGAATCACACAGATGACATAACTCCTAGGAAAGTTTCTCATATCTACCGAATATGATTATTTTTTATTGTTATTATTAATGATAATACACAGAAATTGTTTTGCATGTCTGCAGGCAAGTTATTGCCTGTGACTCAGTTTTCTCATCAGTAAAATGACAATAATAATCGTACCAACTTCATAGAGTTGTTATGAAAAGTCAAGTAAGTTTTTATTTGTAAAACACTTGGATTATAAAACTTAGGAAGTTCTGTATTAGTATTTTATAAATAAAATATTTAAAATAAAAAAACTAAGAGAAAAAAAAACCATGTATCCAACAAGGGATGTATGTAAAGAACTCTTACTTCTGATCCATGCTACAACATGATGGACCTTCTTGGCATCGTGAGTTCTCACTTCGTCTGCTCCCTCTTCTTGGCCTCCTTGCTCTCTTTGGAGCACCCCTTGCCTGCTTCTGCCCCAGAGCCTTTGCTTAGCTCCCCCTGCCTGGAGCTCTCCTCCCCTGGACACCGCAGGTTGTTGAATGGAATATGCCAGGCACAGTGGGACAGGTACTGAATGATTCCACTTCTGTGAAATAACCAGAATATGGAAATTCATGGAGAGACCAAGTAAGTTACAGGGGTAGGGGGGCGGGAGGAGTTAATAATGGGAGCACGGTTTCCGTTCAGTGTGATGGTGATGGAAAGTTTGGGGAATGGATGGTGATGGTAGCGTGTGTTGTGAATGCTATGCTTGGGAGTGGCTGAGATGGGATAATTTAAAATGTATATATGTTACCACAATTTTTCAAAAAAGAGACTAAAGAGACAATGGCAATTAAATGCAAAACATGCTCCTGGACTGGAATTGATAATGGAGGAGAAAATGCCCAAAAAGACATTGTGGTGGTTTGAAGCTTTATGTTCCCCCAGAAAAACATGTTCTGAAATCTAACCATTCATGTGGGTGTAAACCTAAGTAGGACCTTTTGAAGAGGTTACTTCAGGTAAGGCGTGGCCCACCTCATTCAGGTCTTAATCCTATTACTAGAGTTCTTATAAATGAAAAGAATACAGAGAGAGAAAGAGACAGAGAGAGGGAGAGAGAGAGAGAGAAAGCCATGGAAGCAAGAAGCTGAAAGCAAAAAAACCTGGAAGAGAAGGAGAGACGAGCAGATGCCGCTGTGAGCCTTGTCATGTGGGAGAGGAATGAACAGCGACTTCAGGAAGAAAGCATCATCTTGATGATGCCTTGATTTGGACATTTTCCCAGACATTTACCATAAGCAAATAAATTCCCATTGTTTAAACCAACCCATTTCATGATATCTGCTTTAAGCAGCCTAAGGAAACCAAATACAGACATTACTGGTACTACTGGTTCAACTAGAAAATTGGAATATGAACCATATGCTTTATATCAATGTTAAATTTTTTGAATCTGATTGTTGCACTTAAGGTGGTTATATAAGTGAACATTCTTGTTCTTAGGAAATGTGTATGGAAGGGTTAAGTGTTAGAGGAACATGATGGATGCAACTTTCTCTCAAATTCTTAGAAAATAAAGATTAATTAGATAGATGATAGATATAGAGAGACAGACAGACAGACAGGTGATAGAGGATGACATAACAAAAGTGGCAAAGTGCTAAAAGTTGGTAAATCTGGACAACTGGGTGAGGAGTTATACTAGACTTTATAAATTTTTTTGCATGATTTTTGCAACTTTCCTCTAAGTTTGAAGTTATTTCAAACATATATATCAAAATAAAAAGTTTAAAAAACAAACAAGTTAATCAAAAGAACTCTTACAACTCAATAATAATAAGTCAAACAACTCAACAAAAAATGTGCAAAGAATTTCAAAGACACCTCACCAAAGAAGAAATACAAATGGCAAACACATGAAATGGTGCTCAACATCACTAGTCATTGGGGAAATGCAAATTAACACTGCTGTGATACAACACTACAAACCTACTGGAATGACTAAAATTTAAAAGGCTGATAATAATACCAAGTGCTGATGAAAATGTAGAGCAACTAGAAAGTTCATGTACTATTTGGGATAGTAAAATGGCATACCACTTTGGAAAACAGTTTTGCAGTTTCTAAAAAGATAAAACATGCACTTACCGTATGACCCAACCACTGTACTAGGAAGAATTTACCCAAGAGAAATTCAAGCATACGCCCACACACAGACTCCAACATGAATGATCAATGTAGTTGTCATGGCCCAAGAAGGCTTTTGTAGCCAAAGGACCAAAGAAAGCACCAGACACATTCTGAGACATGAGCTTTTATTATGGGGCTTACCTACAGGGTGGGGAAGTCGAGTCACATTGCCCTGAAACCAGGAGCTTCTCTGAATGGATTCAGGAGCTGCTCTGAATGGCGGCCAGTTCAGAGCACAACATGGAAATAGTCTGCACTTTGGGGGGGCTGAATAAGCTGGTTATAAGGGCTCAACATTCCAATGGGTATGAGAGCATAAGGCGGCGGGGGTGGGGTGTGTGTGTGTGTGCAACGTAGGGAGGGTTGATTGTAAACAACAAGGAGGAAGGGAGGATTATAGAGATCACAAATCTCAGGGAGTCTCAGGGAGGACGTAGTTTTAGGTATAGATTACATTTAGCACCTGATGTTACAAGGAGAATAGGTCAAACCTTAACTGACCTAGGTCATGCAAGCTGCTGTGTGCAATCTTCAAGGCCCTTGGTGAATGCCCTGTGCCTGGGGTTCCTACAGTGGTTTTATTTGTAATGGTCAAAGACTGGAGCAATGCAAATGTCCTTCAGCAGGTGACTGAAGAAACAAATTGTGCTATAATACATCCAGCAGAATACTATTGAGACATGCAATAACAGGGATGACTCTTTTTTTTTTTTTTTTTTGTCTGTGCAAATTTATTTCACATGATTTCAAGGAAATGATTAACTCACTAACAAATCTTGAAACAAATCTATTTTGTAATTTTGTATATTATCTGGAATGGTAGGAGAGGAAAAGGGGTGTTGGTGGTAAAGAAGTACAATCCAACCAAACAGAATGTTAAAAGTTTTAAATCAACAATGAGTCTGACTTTTTCTGGTCGGGAACCCAAGACTCTAAAATGTTGGGCGAGATTCCGGTCCGGCCGCTACTGAAGAACACATTTCTCTTCTTTCTTGGCCATCTTGCCTTTGTTTTGCTCCAGAGTTCGCTCCAAATGCTCGTCTTCTTCTTCGGCCTGCTTCTCCTGCGCATCCAGGTCCCTGACAAGCGCGTCGCGCTTGTTCACCAGGGCCACCAGCTCGTCCAGCAGGAGTTGCTCGCGTTGCTTCTGGGCCTCGGTCTTCTGCCAATCTTCGATGGCTAGCATTGCCCGCAATTCCCAGTTCAGCAGCTCATACCTTCGTTCCAGGTCATGCTCTTTTTCCAGAAGAGAGAGCTGGTTCATTCTCCTTATTAAGGCATTTTTTTTATTAACTAACATAAACCATTCCTACATCATAGCTTCTTCTTCTTCTGTGTTCCTCCCTGTGTCCATGAGATAGCGAAGGCGCTTCTCCACCAGCGCGGCACGGGTGTCAATTTGCTTTTGCTCATTCTCTAGTGCTGCCAATTCTCCTACAACATACTGACTGGTGTCTTTGAACCCTTTATTAAGCACTTCATCTTCTGATGGCTTCCTCTGAGTTTCAGCTATCGCCACCTTCTCCTCATTTCCTTTCTTTGTATCTATCTTCCTGTATTGATCTCTGCCTTTTCATCTCTGGTCTATTCCCAACATATTGACTGAAAGACTGAAGTTGAGTTTTTCTAACTGTAGTATCCTTGCTGAACACAACAGGATTTCTGAAACGTTCTGTCGCTTTTTGTAATCGTTCAATCCGGAGATTTTCTGTGCCATTCTTAATGTCTTGCTTTGAGCTCTCAGTTACAGCTTTCTGAGGAGCACTGGAGAATGAATTTGCCACCTGTGGCTGAGCTTCTAGGAGCTTCTTCAGTTTCAAGTCCACCAACTTAGTGTTTTGTTCTCCAGATGCCTTTGACCTTTCTTTCAACTTTTCTGCAGCCATTTCACCATAGCTGGGAAGTTCTGACATCTTCACCCCAGATCGAGCTTCTGCTATTAGCTGACGAGCTCTCTCTCTCAGCTGCTGACGCCGCTCTTCATCTTGCTGATCACTTAGCTGCCTGTTGCAGAGTGGTGTGGCTGTGCTGGTATTCTGCTTATTCCCTGCCTTTAAAGCTGCATCTCTTCTTGCTTGCTCAAGCAGAACTCTTGCTCTTTCTTTAAGTTCTTCTTGTCTGGATAACATTCGATGCTGGACTGTTTTTGTGGATATATGATTTAAAGTGGTTCTGTCAGCATCTGGATCAGTCTCTGTCTGCTTCAGGGAACTATGTTTTTTCTTTGCAGGGTCTGCATCTCTATTGTATGGGTATCCAAGTTTAGCAGTGGGAGATAAACTTGTTTTTTTGACAGGTGATTCAGTATCTGATCTGCATTCTAACGGTATAAAATCGTCCAATTTTTCTTGGTCCAAGTTCCTAGTAACATCTACAGTCTGAAGTTTTTGCTCATCTGTTTCCTCACAAATAAAGGGTGGAGACACATCCTTCTTCTTATCACTAACATATAACTCACTTAATTCTAGGTTCTCAGCTTTCAATAGTCTCTGCTTGCCTAACAAACCTGTGCTTGTGTTGCATCTGTGTTGGGACATATTCCAGGGTCATCGGATCCTGAAGTCCTTCCAGAGCCCTGCTGGGACTTTTGGGGTTCTGTGTCACTTTTAGTCCTGCGGCAGTAAGGGGAGGCTGTGCTTGGACTAAGGTGATCATCAGGAGTCTGATGCTCACTTTCTGACTCTCCAACCCCACTATCATTTACAAATACAGAGTCATCCTGAGATAAGAAGTCTACTGCTCCGCTGATAGGCTGCTGCAGTTCAGGCTCCCGCTTCAGATCACTAAGCTCTGCATAGAATTTTTCCTGATCAACAGAACTGTTTGTATCTGTTTCATAGTTTCCAACTTTATATGTGCTTTTACTGCTGTTTTCCTCTATCTAAACAACATTTAGTTCTTGGCCACTGAAATGTGCCCTTATTTGATAGAGGTAAGTCGTAACAGTCAGTTTGTCAGGAATTGCTAATAAAACCATATCAGAAGGTTCCAATAACCGGGAAATTCCTAAGCTGGCAAATCCATCGTATGCCTTTTTGTTGTTCTCTTTAATATCTTGAGGATTCAGAGACTTGTAGTCAATTAAATCTGGTCTAAAATGATGTAATATTGCACAAAAAGATAAACCATTTCTCCATGATGTAGTAAAATTGGTGATTTTCACTCCACGGTAGTTTTTTGTAACTTCTTTGCACCATACAAGCAATGACTGACTAGCATTTGGCTTTCTCCGCAAAACAGGACTTGGTATAGGACTTGGCTTAGGAGAAGTCGCAAGATCTCTTCCTGCAGAAACAACTGTGTTTTCACTTACTCTTCCTGTCTTTGGTGAGATAACTGGTGGGGATGGAGCCTTTCTTTTCATTTTCTTTTCAGTTTCCAGTTCTTCAACCAGATTTACCAAATTATTTGGAGGAGGACTTGGCTTAGGTTCATAAAAAGGATTTGATTCATCCAACTCTTCTTCTTCAGTTTTAGAACTATCAGCATAAAGGTACTTGGACATGTCCACAGGCCTTATATTTTTTCTTTTTGTACACTGGGGAGGAGAGTCCTTTACAGTTACAAAGGTTTCTGGCTCATCAAATGGGTTCAAATATTGTGGAGTCTGTATCTCTTTAAAGGGATTATAGCTGTTATTATAAAAAGATTCTTCTGGTTTTTTAGAAGACGCTTTCTCAGTGATTGGTTCTTCTGAGTCAGGATCTCCAAATGGATTTAAATCTGTTACATCTGGATCACCAAAAGGGTTTGAATTCACAGTGGCCAAGTCCTTTTCTGCTTCATCCAAAAAGTTAAGTTTGTTGATAAGCTCTGTAATTTTTGCTGCCTTTTCCTCCTGGTTCAGTCAGTTCTCATCATCTTCTTCATTATCTTCTTCAAAGTCATCCAAATTGCCAATGTCAGCCTGCTTCATACTCATCAAACTAGCCAAACTTTGCATGTCTTCATCCGTGGCTTTTCCCTCCCGAAGGAAAATGCAAGATAAAGAAAACTGGAGAGTGGAAGATACAACTTTTTTAGACAATGGCTTGAATTTTAACTTGACATCAGTCTGAGTCAGCATAGGGCTTGCATACTGTTTCATGTTGATGCTGCTAGTAGCAAGAGCTTTTCTTCGACCAGAAGGAGATTCATTTTCTATGACAAATGTCCACTCTTTGTCTTCAAATTCCTCTGCATGAGGATCCTTAAAAAGTGTCACAGTGATTTCAATGTTTTCAGGAACAAGCCACACTACAACACCACGGTATGGATTTTTTATTCCAGGTTGCCAGCTATGAACCTTAGAAGACTTCCTTCGGCTTCTTCTTGTCCAAACTACCACCAGTTTATCTGGTTGCTTCACTCAGTAACAAGGTTATTGCTTTCAGGGGAGAGGGCTCTTAGCCATAGCTAAACATTTCATGGTGGGGTGCATTTCTTAGTACACTCAACCATCAGCTCTTGGTGGGAAGCCACAAACTGGAACTTGGATGCATGTTTTCCCACACGCTGCAGTCTCTTCCAAACTGAAGCCATGATGATCAATCAATACACTGGAGCAGTGCTGGGTTAGCAACACAGCAGCTTTAATACAGCAGAGGGTCCAAAGCAAAAGAGCTTTGCAGGGTATTGTCGATATTTCAAAAAACTCAACTACAACTTGAAACGATGTTTGGGGTCCATAAATCTTCTCCCTGTTTGTGTCACAGGGTAAATCCCATCTTAGATGAATTGCCCAGTCGAGAACAGTATGATATAAATGACAGGATGAATGAGAGGAGGTTCCCTCATGGAGACATCACCATTCCACCTCATGGGCTATGCGGTGTGTTTTCTGGAGGACTCTAATCCCGCTGTCGGGCTGAGTCTGGCCCGGTTCCCTCCTCAGCGCTGCTCCTCCGTCGCCGCCGCAGCAGCAGCAGCCGCCGCCGCCGCCACCGAGTCCTCCATCCCCGCCGGAGCCACATGGAACAGCCGAACCAGCCACGGCGCTCGCGGGAGTCGGGGTCTACAGCCCCTCAGGCGGACGGCGCCCCTCACGCCCGCCCCCTGCCTGACCAGGGATGACTCTTAAAAATGATGTTGATGGAAAGAAGCCAGACAATGAATACATATTGTATGGCTTCAATGATAGAAGATTCAAGAAAATACCAACTAATCTCTAGCGACAGAAAAGCAGATAGAGGGTACCTGGGGGTAGAGGTCAGGAGAGAGGAATTAAAAAAGGAATATGGGGAAACTTTCAGGGGTGCTGTATATGTTCCTTATCTTCATCTGGTGATGATTTCATAGGTGTATATGTATGTTCCAATTCATCATACTGTATATTTTAACATATACAGTTTATTGTATGTCAGTTACACTTCAGTAAAGCTTTGAAACAGTAAGTGGAAAACCAAAAGATAGATCATTTAATTCACCTGCTCAAAAATCTCCAATGGCTCTCCAAGACAGTGGGAATAAAAGCTGAAGTCCCCAGGTTGGTCTTTAAAGCTCCATACAATCTGGCTCCTGCTCCTCCCCGCCTCCTTCACCCACCACTTTCTCCCCTCCTCCTGGCCTCCTTGCTCTTTGAGGAGCACCCCTGCCTGCTTCCACCTCAGGGCCTTTGCTCCTGCCCTGAACACACCTGTCCTGGACATGGCAGACAACCTCAGCCCTCACCCCCTCACTTCACCCCTGTGACGACTCCCGCCCCTCCATCGTCCACCGCAAATGCTTCTGGGCAGACTGTTAGGTAGTTGCATAACATCCTTTCTTGACAAAACTTAACTTGTGCGGAAAACCAGAGGAGATTGGCATGGGTTTATTTGTTTGTTTGTTTTCCTAATTTTTTGTTTTGTTTTGTGTTTTGGTGCCTGACGCAGGATTTAAAAACTGGAAGGGTGAAGGTGACGGCGGTTGGTTGGAGCGAGCATCCCCAAAGTTCTACAAATGTGGCCAAGACTTTGATTGTACATTGTCCTTTTTTATTTTTTATTTTTATATTTTTTTGGATAGTCATTCCACATACTGTGAGATGCATGGTTACAGGAAGTTCCTTGCCTTCCCAAAAGCTGCCCACTTCTCCCTAAGGAGAATAGCCCAGTCCTTGCCCACATTCACACAATGGAGGGTGACAGCATGGCTTTCGTGTAAATCATGCATCATCCAAATTAAAAAAAAAAAAAATCTTCTGCCTTAATACTTGTTCTTTTAATTTTTTATTTTGAAAGGTCAGCCCTCATGGCCCCCCCTTCCTGTCCCCTAACTTTAGATGTATGAAGGCTTTTGGTCTCCCTGGGAGTTGGTTGCGTTGCCGAGGCATCCAGGACTTACGTGTAAACTGACTTGAGACCAGTTCAATGAAAGTGCACACCTTAAAGGCGGAAAAAAAAAAAAACATACTTTGCCCGTTCAAATGTCACCTCCTTAGACCACTCTATTTGATAGAGCACCCATCACTCTTCAAGCCTTTGCCCTGCTTGATATTTTTAACACTTATTGCTCCCTCACATCACATTATATATATTTCATTTCTGTCTTCCCCATTAGAATTTGAGCTCCATGATAGCAGGAATTTTGTCTGTTGTTTTCACTGCTGTACAAGTGCCTAGTAAAGAAAAGTTGGCCAGCACTTGTTGAAATAGTTAATGAGTGAATGAGTGAATTATTAAATAAAACTAAGCGAAGGTCACTTAGCTAGTAAGTGGCAGAGTTGGAACTAAACCCCGGATCGGCAGGACCTTAACTGCTAAGTCACCCGGTTCCTCCAGAACTACCTGTGAGGGGGTACTCCAATGTGTCTCATTTAGCAGGGTCCTGAGGGAGGGGAAATGACTTCTCCCTGGGTCACACAATGAGTCTGTGACAGAGGTCAGCTGACTTCTGGTTTTGAGTGCCAGATGCAGTCTGAGGCAGGCGCGTGACCCCAGTCCAGGGTTGGAAGCATGTGGGAGAGGGAGGAAGTGCAGGGGTCAGTGCTGACAGTGCAGGCCTGCCTAGGCCTCTGGGAGGGCTGGGTTCAAACTGCATTTCAAGCTGCTTCAGGCCTCTCTGCCTTTGCCCAGCTGCCCCCATCTACAGTGCCTTCCTTCCTTAACCTCCCCAGCTCCCACTGGCGGACCCAGCTTCATCACCTCCTCCAAGAAGCCATCTCTGACCTTTTGGTTCCCTGAGTTCAGTTCTATTGTAGCATTTGACTGACTGGCTGATTGAATGGATGAATGAGTAGCACTTACCACTCTCTTTCATTCTTTTGTCCATAATATTTACTGAATTTTACTTTGGACCACACACCAGAGATACAGACATTTTGGTCCCTGCTCCCGAGGGGCTTGCAGCCTGGGAGGGAAGCAGACATCACAGGTGGACAAAGGGGATGTGCGCTCCTCTGGGCAGGTGGTGAGGGCCTCCTGAGGATGGGGTGTCTTGTCTGAACCCAAAGTAAGGGTTAGTTAGTTAGCCCTTAGGAGAATAAAGGAAGAGTGATCCTGGCAGAAAGCTGAGGAGGGGAAAGATGTTCAGCACGGTGGGAGCACAGAGCACAGGCAGTAGGTAAGAGAAGGGACTGAAGGCATCTCCAGGCCCAGCAGGAGCCTGACAAAAAATATTTTTCATACACACACCCCCTTTTCAAGACTCTTCATGGTTCCCAGATTCTCAGCCTCCTCTCTCCTCCTCCTGCACTCAGAGGGGCCAGCAGATACTTGGGCCCCTTGGGGTTCTATAGTGCAGGTGACCAACAGCTGAGATTACTTGGAGATCTTGAGAAAATGGATTTTCACTGATTCATTTGGAATTAGCCAGAAGAAAACCTGGGCCTTCCAGATCCCCAGCCTGTCCAGCCAGAAACAGAAATAGCCAACAAGGGCTTTGGCCTTGGGTAGACTTGATGACTAGTTCTGACTTTATCGCTTCCTTGCTGATGACCTTGGGCTTCAGTTTTCTCATCTATAAAAATGGACAGAATAAGAATACCTACTCATAAAGTTGTGTGACGAGGAACCGTGACATGGTTTGCAAGAGTGAGGGCCCCCTCCCTGCAACAATTTGCTGAGAGAGTTAAACTAACTGGTAAAATCCACCCACAGTGGGATAGTGGAGTCATCAGGTCATCAGTGGGAGCAAACCAAGAGACTAAAGCTGTTTGGGACCAGCCAGAACTCCAGCCTGACGCCCTGGGTTTGCAGAAGGCGAGATTGAAAAGGGTGGGTAGATCTTGGGAGCAGATGCACCTGCCCTTGCTCTGGCTCCTAACCTAACCTAGCCCACCAAGTCCTGAATCTCTTGGGACCTCCCTTGTGGTCCCCTTTTTTGGCATCAAGGGGTTAATGGAGTGAGACATTAACCTGGATGTGAGTCCAGCGCTGCTGTGTAACTTGGGACCATCGACCTCTCTGAGCCTGGTTCTCCAGCTCTAAATGGGCACTCTACAGCCCTCTCAAAGGGTTGCTGCCCACAAGGCATAAGGAACCCCCATCTGGCCACAGGTGAACTGGGCTCCCTCTCTGTCCTGCCTCCTCCACCAGACTGTCCCAGTCCATCTCGACCCTGGCCAGCTAGGAGGAAGCAGTGAGGGCTTGTTGCACATCGAACCGGAGACCCCAGGCCAGGACCAATGAGGTTCCAGGTAGGTGACACCTATAAACTATCCACTTCCAAGACTGTGGTCCTCAGGCTCAGAGCAGGGTCCCAACCAGAGACTCAACCCTGGGATGGAGAAAGAAACCACGTCAATGGATAAATGGATCGATGGATGGATGGATGAAGTGCATGCTCTAGCCCCATCGTATCTTCGAGAGTACATGCTTGTTTAACTGCCCTCCCTGCTCCCTCTTCCACATTATCTATCCTATGAGGTAGGGGTAATTGTTCTCTCCACTTTACAGGCTCCGCGGAGGAAGTGTCTCTTCCCGGCCCCGCTCCCACGGTGCCCCCCGTGCTGGGCCCGTCCCAGACTTCGCAGTCCTCGGTCGGTGACTGGTGGGCGTCTGGCAGGAGCGGCGCCGGCCCTTCCCGGGAAGTGCGTTCTCGGAGGCGGACCCGTCGTCGGGGCGGGGCCGGACAAACAGCTGCCGGGAGGTGGGAGACGCGGACGCGGGCCATGGAGGTCGGGGACTGCCGTTACCAGTTTCGGGTCGCGCTGCTGGGGGACACGGCCGTGGGCAAGACGTCGCTGCTGCGGAGCTACGTGGCGGGCGCGCCAGGGACCCTGGGGCCGGAGCCGGGGCTCGAGTTGGTGCCCACGGTGGGCGTCGAGTTCTACAGCCGCGCGCTGCAGCTGCGGGCCGGGCCGCGCGTCAAGCTGCAGCTCTGGGACACCGCGGGCCAGGAGCGCTTTAGGTGCCTGGGTGGGGAAGGGTGGGATGGGGAGGGCTGGGGAGGGGGAAAGACCAGGAGGGCGACCGGGGCCAGAGTTGAATGGGGCAGCGGGAGGGGTCCGGAAGCAGATGGGGGTCCTCCAGCTGGGGGCCAGGGCAGTGCCCATCCATCTGGCCATCCAGGGGCCCCTTAGAGCTGCCAATCCAAGTGTGGCCCTAGTGGAGGTGGGGGGTTGCTGCCTTGGGTCTGGATCCTCTGGGCCACGTCCCTCACACTCATTCATTCATCCTACAAATGCTGCTGGGCCCTGCCCAAGAGCCCAGACGCTCAGACCTGGGACCTGCCCTAGACGAGCAGTTAGACTTTGAGGGGAGATGGACCCAGATGTGCTGAGAGGGCACACAAGAGCACAGAGAGAGAGGTGTCAAGGATATGTCAGAGAAAGGCATATATTTGAATTGGCCCTTGAAGGATGAGTAGGAGTTTGCCATACAGAGAATGAGGGAACAGACTTGGAATCAGGAAAACATCAGGCATTCACCAGGAGCGGTGAGAAGAGTAGGTGAATCAAACTTGCTCCCTACCTGGGGAGCACCCAATCTCTTGGGGAGACACAGAAACAGAGAACAGAGAATCAACAGGGCAGTGTGAAATGATCGGTCATGGGGGGATGTGAAGCATTTGATGCCTGGATCTCAGGGGAGGAGCTCCTGCCTCTGGGGGTGTCAAGAAGGCACTAAACCTCTCCCAACTTATCCCCACCCACACCAGGTGCATCACCAGGTCCTTTTACCGAAACATGGTGGGCGTCCTGCTGGTCTTTGACGTGACAAACAGGAAATCTTTTGAACACATCCGAGACTGGCACCAGGAGGTCATGGCCACCCAGGGCCCCGACAAGGCCATCTTCCTGCTGGTTGGCCACAAGAGTGACCTGCAGAGCACCCGTTGTGTCTCAGCCCAGGAGGCGGAGGAGCTGGCCGCCTCCCTGGGCATGGCCTTTGTGGAGACCTCAGCCCAAAACAACAGCAATGTGGACCTGGCCTTCGACACCCTTGCCAATGCCATCCGGCAGGCCCTGCAGCAGGGGGACATCAAGCTGGAGGAGGACTGGGGGGGTGTCCGCCCCATCCACAAGTCCCAGAGCCCTGGGCCCCCCAGCAGGAGGCAGCACCCAGGCCCATGCCAGTGTTGACTCCAGGGAGGAAGGGATTGAAGCAGTGCCAACCTAAGACCTGCTAGTGAGATGAGGCGTGGGGTGTGTGTGGGGGGGGCGAGGAGTGTGTTAGGACCTCTCTGGAGGGCAAATGACAGGATGTATCCAAAGGGTTAATATAAACAGCACCCTAGCACTGTTATGCTTTCTGGATTTTGGGGACTCTGACGCAGCCTCTTTCCAAGGAAAGTTCTAAAAGTCCGGGTGTGCAACTTCCTGTCCTTGAGCCTCAGTTTCCTCATCTGTAAAATGGCACCCACAAAAGACTCCACCACACAGGGAAGTTGTGGGCATGAATGAGATCGTGGATGAGATGTGCCGCGAGTGTGGAATGACGGAGCTGTCATCACCATCTTTCCTTGCTTAGCTGGGGAGTGGCTCTTTCTGGCAGGGTTCCTGGGCTTGAATGCTGCAGCTGCTCAGCGTCTGGACGCTGCACAGGCGAGGACTGGTGTGGGGAATTCCAGAGTGAGTCTGGCTCAGACCCCCTTAGGTCTTCAGACAAGGAAGAGTCTGGGCATGGCATTGAGGTCCAGTGCATCCTGTCCCAAGCTCAGGGGCTAGCTCTGGGTCTAGGAGGAAGGGATGGCCTGCTGCACAGTGAAACTCCCTTGCCTCCAGGTCTTTGTTTGAACTGCTTCCTGCCTCCAGTCCTTTGCATGAGTTGCTTCCTCTGTATTAAACATGCCATCCTCCCACCTCTTCATTGTTCCGGTTTGTAAACCTTGCAACCCAGGCTTGAATCCATCCCCTCTGTCCCTTAGAAGGAACAGAGAGCCAAGGTCTGCCACCCATGCGATCCTTCCTGAAGGGCTTGCAGGCTCCGAGGTCCACTGACACCTCGTGGGTAAAGAGGGGGGACCCACCCTGTCCAGACTGGGCTGGAATCCAGCTGAGAATGCTTTCTACCTCACACACGGTTGATGGAGGTTAAATATGATGTGTTAAGTGTCCAATAAATGTTGGTTCCTTCACTAATAAGACCTCAGTGCACATGTATGGCAGCCTCCAAGGCACTGGCCCTGGACCAACACTCCATGTACCCGTGTGAAAAGCCAGGATGAAGCCCACCACACCTCTTAGCGTGAGGCTGCCCACCTCCCAGCTCACCTCCTGCTCATCTCTGGCCACTCTTTCCTAATCTTGCACCTTGCTCTTTAGCCACATTGACACACTGTCTTCTTTACACCTCTGGGCCTTTGCATAGACTGTCATCTCCCCTTAGTCACTCCCATCTCTGTCTCTACAGGACTGAGGGAGTTTAGGGCATAGTTAAGAGTTCAGGCTCTGGAGTCAGATGGACTTTGTTGAAATCTTAGCATCATCACTACTAGCTTTGTGACCTTAAATGTATTACTTAAACTCTCTAAAGCTTCCTCATGTGGAAAATGGGATTAAATGAGAGTGAATCCATCACCCATTACACTGAGTTCCTCAACATTTGTCAAGTCCTGCTCCGTGCCCAGCACCATGTTAAGCTCTGGGGATCAAAGTCAAGTGGCTGTGGTTACTGACGTAATGAGGTGCAGGGCCTCGTGCACTAGTAGGGGGCTGAGCTGTACCAGACACACCACATCAGAAGATCCCTTACACATCTCTGGGTGACAGCCCTTTCTCTTTTATCCCATCCCATCACCAAGTCCCAGTGAGTGCACAACTTAAACATTTTTTGAATCTACCTTTTCTCACCATTTCCACTATCACCACCTTGCTCCAAGCAGCAGCCTTCTGAATAATCTCTTTGTTGCCATGATTGCCCTCTCTCCTTGCGTTCCTGTGGGTCTGTTCACACTGCCTGGCCAGAAGGATCCTTTTAAAATGCAAATCTGACCAGGTCAAGTTCCTGCTTAAAATCCTTCAATAACTCCCATTAGTTTTCAGATAAAGACCACTCTCCCAGAGCCTGCTAGGCCCTGCATGGCCTGGTCCAATTTACCTCCCTGCCCTGCCTCAGGGCTTGTACACATGCCATTCCCTCCCTGAAAGAGAACCCACCCCTCTTCACCTGGATCCCTCATGACCCAGCTCAAACAGCACTTCTCCCCAACTGGGGCTGACCCCCACTTCCATCATGAGGCCCCCAGCCCTCTGAACCTCTCTTTGGTAGCCCCTGTCACAGTGGCAGTTTTACATTTATCCAATAGCAGAATTGCTCCCTGTATCTGTTTTTATTCATCATTGTAGCTCACTGCTTAGCACAGGCACAGGCAGTGCTCATAAATACTGGCTGAACAAACGAACAAGCCCTTTATTATATAGATAGGACAGCAGATAGAGGAAGCCACTTCCCTGTCACACACTGATCAAGAATTGAGGTCTTTTGACTCTCTACCTCAGTTCTATTTTTCCTTTTTTAACCCAAATTCCCTTATCTTCTGTTCTCAACAGAGGATGTGAAAGAATTCCAGATTCCTTCTTGGCTGCCGAGGTCAGTGACGCTCTCCTATTACTGGAACTCGCCGGAGGCCTCCTGCTGTTTGATACCACCAATAGAACATCGTTGAGAGTGTCACCTGTGGGTATCAGGCGGCTCTGGAGAAAGTGAAACGCTTCAACATCCTCTTCCTGCTGGTCGGCCACAAGAGTGATCTGATGGCTAAGAGTCAGGGCAATGCCAGGAAGGGGAGAAGCTGGCTGCCTCCTTGGGGGCTCACTATGTTGAGACTCAGCCAAAAACAACAGTAACATCAGCACAGCCTTTTTGCTGCTCATCCATGAATCTAAGAGGTTGTGAAGAAAGGGGTCATAGGGTCAAACACAAGAGTGTGAGAGGGTGAAAAGCAGGGTCCCATCTTAGGCCAAGCCTCAGGAGGCAGAGGACCAAGGCAAGGCAAGGTGGATGTGCCTTTGTTGGTGACCCCTGGGCAAAACAGCTACCCTCCCTGTGGCCCTTGGAACACTCACAATCCACAAGGGCTATGCTTGGCATGGGACAAGATGATACCTGGTGCCACCGAAGGACATGACCTTGAGGTCTAGGCTTCATCTAGACCTTGGGCTTGGCTTCCTCTGCAGGATGGTTAACAGGGATTGGGGATGCCAGTAATCAAGAAAAGACAGGCACTTGCACACGGGCCTTTGCCCAAGGCTACTGCTATCCCTTCTCAGGGCCAAGGATGAACACAACTTTCTTCAGTAGTTCCAGGAAAAGTAGATCCAAAAAGGTTCTTAGGCACACAACACTGCCCAAAACAGGATACTTATTTAGTCTGGGGCTCATGAGAGAAGGTGACCACTGCCCAGTTCTTATGGCAGAAAAATTGGACTCAAACTCCTATTGATGATATGGGCTCCTTTACAGTAAAATGAGAGAAAATCTCTGGGTTTTTCTGAAACACAGAAATTAATAATGGTGCTGCCATCTGCTGACTAGATAGCTACATCCAGTCTTGCTTGCCCTCTCCCTAACTCTCTCTGGCATTCCAAAGGCTATAAGCCATGCACCCTGTGTCTGTCAATATTAATAACTTCTTTATTCTGGAAAAGCAAATGAAAGTCATATTCATATAAACACTGACATTACAAAGTAAAGGGAAAAGGGTAAGGGAGAAGAAAACAAAACCTCTACAAATCCTGCTAATACTGTCTCACCAAACAAGACCATAATGCTTTGTCCCATATTCAACCACTTATGTAATAAACCACAAATAAAATCTTCTCTGGAAGATACTTTGCTCCTCTTTGAGACGGCAGGGAAAGGGACCGGAAGTTGGGGTAGGAGGCTTTTATTCTTTTGGCAGATCCTTTCAGTCATTATAGATATTGCTGCACTGTTAAAAAATATATGCTTCTCTGTAAAGCATTAAAAAAAAAATCCATGGATGAGATGGCTGAGGCCTCAGCTCAAGTATCTCCAAATACATTGTTGTCCATTCCCTAACCTTTCCGTGTGTTATTTCTTGGTTGTTTTCCGGATCAATGCCATTCTCTGAAAGGAGAGAAAAAAAAAAGCCAATTACGTGGGTTAGAGCAGGAGCCTGAATTCTGGGACATCCACGTGTGGCCAGGAGACAGCACAGTCTACACTAAAGGCTGAGGCTTCAGGACCTGTGGTCACAGAGCAGCTCGGGGGCTCCTTCAAGCCTGATAGCAGCTTGCAGGGCCCCAAGACCTGTTTATATGGGCCAGTGGACCCATTTCATTGATCAAGAGATCCAAATGGCTATCAGCTAGCGGAAGAGCAAAATGGTTAAAAGCAATTGAGGGTGATGGTCCTTGCTTTTTGGGGATTGAGGAGAGACCATCAAAGCATGTGTTTTCTAGGCTACCCAACCCCAATTTCTTCTTTCTTGGATGATGGAGAAAATAGGGAAGGGACCTCTATTTCATACCAATTGCCACATAAAAAGGGAGCTGACATTTCACATCTGATGACCCACAGCCAAGAGAAACTGAAGACTAACAACTGCCACCACAACCCACCAGGAAAACATTCAGGTAGGCTTCAAGTTTTATTATCACCAGCCACTGGTCAAATTACTTTCTTGCTTTGCTCACTCTTTTTGGCCAAGAGATTGCCCCAACATTATGCTATTTGTTGAATAAATAAGTAAACAGGACTGAAAAGAGAGTAGAGCCAAAGTGACAGACAATTGTCTAGAGGGACTCCTTTCCAAAGAACACTGCAGTCCTTTGATTCAGGCCATTGGCAGGTTCCTTGTAGGGCTTTCTCTGTGAGCTCTGTAAATATACCCACTCCAGAGATACCAGGCCATGGAAAACCCAGGGGCACTCACCTAGGACAGCCCAGGTACACCTGTCAAGCTTGGAAAAGGCTCACTTTTCAAACCAGAGTAGTCAATTAAATAAAGACAGAAAAGATAACAGCCCTGTCAAAGGGAGGCTAACTGCAGGGACAACTTGCTCTACAGCAAAAGTGGTATTAGCTTCTCACAGTGACCTCTAAGGCCCTTGTTAAGAGAAGCAGAACAGAGGAGAAGCTGGGAGAGAGGCCACCATGCCTGGCAGAACAGCTTGGGGGCTACCTTCCAGCACAGGTGTAGTGTGTTTCTGCTTTCCTCAACCTGCCCTCTATTCACAGGGCCATACATGGTATTCAAATCAGCAACAATGAAGGAAGATTTCATTAGGGAGGTATGGAGGGTGTGAGCTCCAACAATATTAGAAGAACCTAGAATCCATGGCTTTAAGTGAGGCCCATCTGAGTCAAGAGGTAAAAACAGACCCCACGTGGGAACAGAACAGCACCAAGGAAATAACTGATTGACTCCCATGGTCCTCTGCTGCCTCTTGCCCTCTCCAATCTTTGGTCAGATGTTTGCCATGTGGGAGAAGAGTTAACTGCAATTGATGAATGCCCCTAGGGGATGAGCATCATCTTATGACATACAGCTCAATGGATCAGCTCTGACTATCCCTAGGCGCTGGTGGCTGCTCACCTGTTTGTGAGCTTCTGTGGTGCAAGCTTTTTTGTAGGGTCGGATTTCTTCGGAGCCAAATCCTGGGATCCACATGTTCCACTGGCGCTCTGCAAGGAAGAGGCCAACACAGAGGTAAGGGGACCAGGAAGGCAGGGTCAGGAGTGCAATGTGACCATCAGGGAAGGGTCAAGGAGGACTAACCCAGGCAATCAAATGCACTCACACTAACTCTACAGAGGGATCCTATGCAATACAAAAGGAAATCTCATGTGCCTCCTCCAAGGTTTTAAAGGCCACAACCAATTTGAGCTTCTTGCAAAGAACAAATGGTAAATTGGTCAAAGCTAGGAGGGCTGAGCCCTATAGTTTCCATGTGGCTCATCTACTCTGCAGGAAATGAAGTCATTTGTTTCTTCAATTGTCCTACTCCTATGCTCAAAATAAGCCCCCCTCAAACCCAAAGGAAGACTAGGAACAGAAAGGCATTTCTAACATTCTATAGTTAAGAGCTAAGTCCCAGCTCTGCTGCTCATCAGCTTCATCTTTCAAATGGTAGTAACAGCAGTATCTACACCTCACAAGGTGTTTGAGTGAATTCAATGACATAAGGTATATAATGTGTTTAGCCTAGGGCCCAGGATAAATACACAGAGAAATAAATATAGACATAGGTATGCCCACACCACAGCTCCATGTCCTTGTGCCACTGGATACTATCATCCCTGTAAGACTATCACTAGAAGTTTCCACAGGTTAGGGACTTCGTTTATTCTATTTTGTCAGTACCTGGCATAGCTATGTGGACCCATATATCCACCTATAAAGGTGTACTGCACTTGAAGAAAACTCAATACAAAAAATGTATACTTACACAAGGCTATTTAGAGAATAAATCACTATTCAAAAGGATTTATACGAGGATTCCTTTACCACACTCCCCTAGAGCACTGAAAATGGAATTTGTTTTGCAAAATTTGTTTTACCTCAGTCAGGCACTTAACAAATTGAAAACTAGTGGTTTTATAGTTATGCTTTGTGTCTAATGCATAGTAAATAGTGTGTGAATGAATGATTTATGATTAACCCTAGAATAATATGATACATAGCTTTCCTCCAAAATTTCTTTGAAAACATAAAAAATTTTCTTAGATTGAACAGTTCAATATGTGCTTTTGGGAGAAAATGCCCAAAATCTTCTACTAACAATATTTTTATCAGTACTTGAAAGTGACACTGAAATTAGTCTCTGAGAATTAAACTTTACAATCAACACAAAGTAGATCAGAGTATGGATATGTAAAGTCATTCTGAAGATAGCAGCTACCAGGCATAGTGTACAGGTGTGTGTGTATTTAATTGTGTATCTATATATTTTATATATATGTGTATATATATTTTATATAATATTAATATAATAGCAACAAAAATTGTTTAGTGAATAAAACACTTATTAGATGCCTGGTGCAAAGAAGTAGTGTGCAAAACATTGGACGTACATTGTCTCAATTAATTTTAACATTTCTAATGAAAGACCGTCAATCAGAAGGGAAGGTTATTCAGTCACTCAAGTGTAGAAAAATAGGTGAGAAGCAAACACTGGCAATAGCCATCCCAGCCCAGTCAAGTAGAGAGGTGTCAAAAGTTTACAGCCCCATTGGCAAGCCCATGTTTGTTAGGGACATTGGGGAGGGTGTGCACCAGACCTAGATGGTCTGACGCCATGTAACACCAGGTTCCCTAATTCCCCATTTTCTGATCCCATGCTCTCTAAGCAATCTTCTGATTATGATTTAGCTACAGAAATTTTTCTGGTCATGCAGCCTTTTGAGTATTCAAGTCTCTGTGATAATTATTTCTTACCCTTAATGAATTAACTGGCATTCTGGTTTTATTCTCAATAACAAAAGTATAAAATAGGAAAGCTAAACTCTCAAAGTAATATAACCTATTTGGGTGATTTAAAAATATATATGCAAATTCTTTGACATCCTTCCCATCAAGAAGTGGAGTCTATGTTCTTCTCTCCCCTTGAAACTGAACGAGTCTTTGAGATTGCTTCAGGGAACAAGATTCAGCAGAAGTGATGTTGTGTGACTTCAGAAGCTGTGTTAGAAAAGGTCATGCAGCTTCTGCCACGTACTCATGGAATATTCATTCAGGGAGACTACAGTTGCTATATAAGAAGTCCAGCTACCCTGGGGCTTCTATATGATGAGACCATGTGATGAGACCACAAAGAGAGACAGTGAAAAATGCCTGAGGAGTCCCTAGCTGTTGGAGTATTCCTAGCCCAGGCATCAGACATGGAAGGGAAGCCTGTCTTCCTTCAAGATGATGTGAGACCTAGCCACCACCTAATTTAACCACATAAGAGACCCTTACCAAGAAGTGCCTAGCTGAGCCCAATCAACCTTCCAATTCATGAACAAAATAAATGACTGTTATTGTTTTAAGCCATTGTATTTGAGTGGTTTGTTGCACAACAACAGATAACTGCAATATTTGTTCTCTGCTATTAATACCAGCAATCTTAATCAGAAGTGTGTTATTTACTCCACTGAGACTACCAGTGCTTCCCCAAGCAATCCTTTCTCAATACTGGGAGGGAGTCTTTCAGTAATCAGTCATGAGTTTATCTGTACTGAATCCCTTAATACCTCCAGTCTCATGTACTTGGCCTCATTGTCTTTGCAGTAATACAATATTCTCTCTCTTTTGATCACATTGTAACCAAATGCAGAGGGGTGCTCATTCATTTCCAAGTGATTATGGTCATCAATGTTAGATAAGTTATATTCCAGAAAAATGCAAGCCCAAATTTAGTATCTATTAAGTAAGTGAAAACAAACAAAACAAAAACAAAAACAAAAAAGCAGAATTCGAAATTGTATGTACAATATAATTATAATTTTCTTGGGGGAAAAAGCATAAATAGGCTGAAAGCTGGAAGGGAATACTGAGAAAGCTTTATCTGAACAGTGACGACACACATAATTGTAGATACATTTCCTGGCTCTTCCTATGTGTCAGGCCCTGTGTCAGTCACTTTGCAAACATAACCCATAATTCCAGAAATTAACCTGCAAGGAGGAAATCAGGATCCTCACTTTACAAATGAGGAAACAGGCACTAAGAGAAATTAAGAAAGAAAGATAAGGTGAAACAGCTAGGAAATAGCAGGATCTGGTTTCAAACAGCAAGCCTGGGCTCATTCCGCCTGCAATGGATGGATTCCTCTTCTCTCTTCAGTGATACCATTGAATACATAAATACCTAAATCCCAGAGTCTAAAAGTCTCATCCTGATGTGAGGATTCCTTGGGGAGAAATGAGACCACATACCTAGATGCAGTTGTACATCTTTCACTTCCAGGGTGTTGGACTTGCGATGCCGAGCAAGCTGGCAGGCTGCTGTCACCACACTTTCGATAAAATCATCAGCGATCTGCAGCAGCATCTGGGGAAGGCAAAAGTGGGGGAGAGTAACCATGAGAGTAACATTGGCAGGGTAGGCTCCTGTTACTGGGACAACTGTTATCTGCCTGAATCATACATGTTGTCAGGCTTTCTATTAGATGGCCTGGAATCAGCATTTGGGATAAGGTAGGGAGAAGGAATGAGGACGATAGAGATACATCAACCCATTAGCCAGTTCCGTGCAAATGACACCATTCTGAGGATGCACTTTCTGTACTTCCTATCCATGAGGGATCAACTGCCCAATCCCTACTCCCCACATTTTCTTCTGAATCATGTGGGAAAACAAAAGTGAATCATTATAATTCCTCATTCTTAAGACACTTTCATTATCTCATTTAGTCATTATAATAATCCTGTGAAAAAAATGGGGCATAGATGTTATCCTCATTCTATAGAGGAAGATGCTAAGACTTAAGGAGCATAACTAACTCATTGCCATATAACCAGCAAACAGTAGAACCATGATTCCACCTTGAGGGCTCCAAGTCCAAATCCTAGGTTCTTTCCACTTTACTATCAGCTATTCCCAGGCTATATGAAGAACAAGATCAGAATTCTGAAGCTAAAGAGGTACATGAAACAATGTGAAATTCTGATAAGTCAATATATTTCCCATGGCCTCCTCTGCTACCCAACAAAATCAAACAAAAATTACAACCACAAATGCAGACATCCCTTCTCTGCTAGATCATTAACTCACTGCCATCTTTCCTACGGGAACCAAATGGATACCATGTAAAGGAAAGCTTTCTGATTCAATATGGCAGATCAAATCCAAAAATGACCTCCTCTCCCTCCTTAAACCCATTAAAATAATAATAGTGGGGGTGGGGGGGAGAAGACACATAAATCCACAAAGATAATAAAAACAAGAGAAAAAACCTTAATGGACAAGTGATATTAACAAGCTTTAAAGTAAATTTTTGCTAAAGAAAAGACAGAGGAAGAGTGGGAACTGAACTAGCAGACAGAAGGACAACATAAGTGCTTGTAGAGGAAACACTTAAGAGGTTTGCCCTTTGAAACCCCCAAGTGATTCAGGATTTGTAGGTGCCATTTATCACAGAAGTTTGGGCTGAGGCATGGATCTAAAACCAGGGAGAACTGACACGTTTTTATGCATAGTAGTCCCCTCCACCCCCACACTCTGAAAGCAGCCAGGTGACTTCTCTCCAAACATACCCAACCCAGAACACAACAAATTTATTTCTTAGGGAAACTGAATAGGAGTGGCTCTGGTTTAGAACCTGTGAGACACAGCAGAGGGAGGAGAGAAACATAGGCCCTTTCTCCTGCCTTCCTTCCGGAATGTTAGAAGCTAGGGATAAATTCCCCCAGATAGGAAACTGGAGGATTTTCTTCTAGATATACTGAACGACTCCAGAGAAAAGACTTACAGATACTGACATTTACAGAATCCCCTAATATGAAGGTTGGCTTGTGAACAAATTGTTCTGAAGTGAAACTAGTGGTGTGCTGGAGCCAGCTGAAACCAGCTGATAAAAGCCAATTATGGATGTGGTAGGCCAGGCTGGTAAGCCTAAGACCATCACAGGGTTCCAGACACACATGACCCCAGTATCCCCCCATTATGATCCATGGGGAGAGGGCAGAATTGGCCACTGAGGATTTTCTTTCTGGCATACCCATTCTGGAAGGTTTTGTTATTCTTTGGAAGAACCCCAACTACGGCTTCTAAGCAGCAAGCAGGGGCCCCAACCTGTAGCTATGTCAGCGGGCCCTGTTTCCTGCTGCCAAGGGTAGACACTGCTCTAGACCTTTGGGGGAACTGTTACCTCCAGTTCTTTTGTTACTGAATGAGGTAACTTTGTTGAATAAAGAAAGACTTTTATCCCCAGAGGGGGGGAAAAAAGCTAGTGTGCACATCTTCCCAATTTTGCATTCAGTGATGTTCATGTTGGTAGCTTAAAATAGGCCACAGCCAGACTTTTACACCACAGAAATCAGGAAATGCTAAAAATCAGAGCCTTTTCCCCCAAAGATCTGGTTGTTAAACATTTACCAGTAAACCACTGGGCGTATCCCATCAATCAATAAGTCCTGCTTCAAATCGGCTTTTTAGTGGTTCACTCTTTAAGAATGGATAGCCAGTATCACCAGACATTTGAAGAAAGTTTCCAACACTAAAAAGAAAATTTAAAAAACCAAAGGAAAAAAAGAAAAAGGAAATCAGCGGGAACAAAGACAATGGATGGAAAAGAAGAAAATGTCAAAAAATGTAATTAATAGCCTCAGAGAGAGAGAAGAGAAAATATTATAACCATTAAATAAAAACAAAATGGCTTGGGAAAATATAGGACCAATCAGTTAACAAAAAAAGCTCTTGGAAAGTAAAAATTTAACATCCAAAAAAAGTTAAATGGTTTAGAAGATAAGCTCAGAAAAAGTCCCCAGAGGGTAGAACGAACAATTACAAAGAGACCAAAAAAAAAAGGGGGGGGGAGCACAGGGAGAAAAAAGACCAAAATTCCTAAGAGATCACTTCAGAAGATCTAATATCCAATGCATAGTAATTCCAGAAAGAAAGAGCAAAGATAGTGGAATAGACCAGGGGTGGGGGTGGGATGAGGACTAAAGGGTAAGGAATGGGGAATTAATGCTAATGGGTACAGAGTTTCTGTTTGGAGTGACAGAAAGTTTTGGTAATGGATGGTAGTGATTGTAGCACAATATTGTGAATGTAATTAATATAGAAATTTAACCACTTGAAAGTTGTTAAAATGGGAAATTTTATGTTGTGTATATGTTACCACAGTAAAAATTAAAAACAAACAAACAAACAAAAAACTGGAGAAGAAATGATCAAAAAACAAATATAAGAATTCGAACTCCTTGTACATTGCTGGTGGGAATGTAAAACTGCAGTTCTTCAAAAGATTAAACATGGAGTTACCATATGATCCAGCAATCCCATGCCTAGTTATATTCCCAAGACAAATGAAAAGATATGTCCACACAAAGTCTTGTACATGGATGTTCACAGCAACATTATTCATAATAGCCAAAAAATAGAAACAACACAAATGTCCATCAACCAATAAAGGGATAAACAAAAATTGTGGTATGCCCATAAAATGGAATATTCTTTAGTCATAAAATTAATGAAATATCAATACATGCTAAAACATAGATGAACTTTGAAAACATGCTAACTGAAACAAGTCAGTCATAAAAGACCACGTATTATATGATTCCATTTATATGAAATATCCAGAATAGCCTAATCTATAGATAGAAAATAGATTCATGCTTGCCTAGTGCAGAGGTACTTGAGGGGAAATTGGTTGGTGACTGCTAATGGTTCTGGGGTTTCTTTTTGTGGTGATGAAAATGTTCTAAAATTGATTGTGGTGATGGTTGCACAACTCTCTGAATATACTAAAAACCAATGAATTATATTTAAATGGATGAACTTTATGATATGTGAATTATATCTCAATAAAGCTGTTACAAAGAAAAAAAAAACAACACATAAAGAGCAAATACTTTCCCTCTGCTTGAAAAATGGAAACAACCATGGGGTTATACTGGCTTGTAAACTGTCTTTTCTTTCCCTGTTATTAAATATTTCTCTGAAAAGTCCAAAAAACCCATCAAGTAACAAACAAAAAACCTTAATGCACAAAATCACCCCAGAACTGAGGCACAAGCCTCTAGAATAAAAGCAAGCAACCTCCAAGAACTCAGCACAATGAATGAATAAAGACCAACACTAAAGCTCATTATATGAAAACTCAGAACAGGGAAGATAGGATCCTAAAAGGATTGGGATCTGATTAGCTTAAGATTTCTTAACAGAAGATTTTGGATGACAATGGAGCAAAGCCTTAGCAACTATAAGGAAAAATGATTTCCAAAGCAGAATTCTAAACTCAAACTAAAAATTAAGCATAAGGTTAGAATATAGATATTTTTAGAAATTTACCTCTCACATACCCTTTCTTAGCAACAGAAAAATGCTCTAACAACAACAACAACAACAAATGGGAGTAACCTAAAAAAAAATGACATGGAATCTAAGAAACAAGAGATCAAACACAAGAAAACAGCAAAAGGAAGACTCAGGAGGATTCTGTGCAAGTGGCCTAAAAATTAATCACACCGGAAGAGGATGTAAGTTTCTGAGAGTGAAAACTCCAGGAAAAACAAAATAAAATAAATCAAAAGATTAGTTTTCCATTTGAAAAACAATTTTGATAGATATATAACAGATATGATAGAGCATGCAGGAAAAAAAAAAACCTACAAAAAAGGTAAATAAAAAGTCAATTATTAATATCAAGAAAATAAGTTGTAAAAGAAAGGAAAGGTAATCACAGACATGACATGGCTTGGTGGTGAATAATATTCATATAGCCAGAATAATGTAAATACTGACTTCTGAGTTATCAAAAAATTATGACAAAATATATTGGAAAAATGGGGGAAAAGTATGTGTGATATAACAAAATTCTCAAGTACTATAATAGGAAGTCAACAGACTATTATGAAAGTAATGAATCATAGAACTTCTGTTTAAGTGTATTATTTAGAAATATGGAGGAATACCATAGAAACAGCTAAAATATTTTACAGTGACCGCCTATGAGCAGCAGACTGTGCCTTTTTTGACAGGCAAAAGTAGCAGTCATTCTCCTAGGTAATCTGTATAAATTAATTATCCCATAATTCCTCTCAACAACCTTATAGGTAAGGCAGAAGCTGAGGCTCAGAGAGCTTAAGTGACTTGTCTACTGCCACAGATACTAAATGGAGGTGCTAAGATTCAAATTCAGATTTGTCTGTCTCTGAAGTCTGGGCTCTTCACCACTATGCTATTCTAGCTCTCAGGGACACAGTCTCTGAGGTACCCAACCCCAGCTTACCTCCTCCACATCTTCATCCAACTGCTCATTAGGATCCACTTCTCTTACTAAGTCCTGCAATTTCTTCTTGGTCAATACCTAAAGTTAACCAGGAGAAGATTTTTCAGCCAAGTATTAAGGAAACAAAACAATTAATTACTGTATAACGAAGTAAAGCTGTCAAATTGTTGGGTTCAGTTTCTATTCTCCAAAGAGTTTACAATCTGGCCAATCTGGTGGTATTGCTACAAGGTTACACTCTCAAGACAGAAGTAGGCTGGAGACAGGAAGAAACAGCAGTTTGGAAGAGATGCCAGTGTCCAGCTGTCAGGCAATTTATTTCAGCCTTGTCTCTTTCTCTCACTGTACCTCATCTTTTCTCCAACAATAAACAATTTGCAATTCTCTGACCACCACAAATTGTACCATGCCTCTGTTGTCTCTGGACATGTTCTTCCCCTCTTCTTCTGATATCTGCTCTGCTCACAGTATCTCCTTTCTTATGCCTTTCCTAGCCCACCCAGAGAAAAATGACCACTTCCTCTTTTGGCCTCTACTGTACTCTGTGCACCCTTTTGTCATTGTGCATATATATAAACTTGCCTGTCTCTCACTTAATAGGCTGTAAACTCCCTGAGAGCAGGGAACACGTGTTCATCTCTGTAACACTAAATATCTGTTTAACTGCATACAACTACAATCCCTCTTTCATAAAAGAAATGTGATACTGCACATATATGCCATTAAAATGATCAAGACCTACACTAAAATGCTGGCAATTATTATTTTTTGGGCGATGGTGGTAGAATTATGAGCTATTTATTCTCTCTTGTATTTCTAAAGTTTCTGTATTCTTATATAACTTTAGAAATAAGGAAAAAACAAACTAATTAAAAAATAAGTAGTTGTTGGGGTCTCAGATTTATCCATTCTTCATCCTACCATAATTACCTAAATCAAGCTTTTGCCACATACCTTGATTTACTGCAAATGTCTGAGATTCAGTCTTCCTACCAGTCTTCCACCTCTCCTACCCTTCTTGACCCCTTACTGAAAGTTAATCCTCCTAAAACACACAACTTGTATTATGTTACTCTTATTACCCTATTAGATATTTGCAATGAATGTCTACTGACTAAAAGTGCCAATATAAACTTACTAGTATAGGCCCACTATATCCTGATGTAATCCTACCCACACAATTTTATCTCCTGCTCTTTTTCAAAAGATTCTACACTCAACATAGGTTGGTTTCTTGACTATCTGCCTAACCCTGCCCCATTTGTCTTTGTTATTCCCTCTTCCCATTCCCTTGAAATGTTGTCTCTTCATCCCATTCTACCCAGCCTAAAAGGTTCAAATCAAGGGATTATACTTATTGCTTGTGGCTCTGAAGGGCAGAATCAGGATTCTATGTAAAAAGAGGGGGACTGATTATAGAATCTTTGCAGTACATTAATAATGGCAGCAGTTGCAGGAATAAGAAGAAGGAAAGACCGAACTCAAGAGTACTTTTATTATAGGAATAATGAATCCATTTATTATTTTATTTAACAATTACATAGCAAATATAATATATATAAATATAAATATATATATAAAACCTGTCATGGGCAAGGTGTTGTGTTTGTGTATATGAATGTCTAAATATATACAGATACATATGCAGAAACATATACTATATATAGTAAAAACTGATAAATGTTGTACCTGATAATTCAATAAAGAACTTTAGAAGTCCAGAGAAAGGAAAAGACCTTTTTTAGCTAAGAGGAAGAGGTAACATCTGAAATGGACATCTTTCAAAGCATTACAGGTTCAAATAGCAGGTATGAGGTGCCTACAGAGAGCAAAAAGAGGATGATACCTGATTGTTTTCAGGGCTGAGACGACCTCCTGTCCCAGGAGTGCCTGGTATCTTTACTACTGTAGTGCTATTGGCCATGGAGCCTTGTGGAGGAGTGCTGGCTGGTTCCGGTTTTATGGATGAGAAATTGGAAAGGTTGATTAGGGCTGAGGGGCCAAACTGGTTCATAATCTGTCGAGCTTTGGATTTCAGCTCATAGAGCTTATCAAGATCCTGTTTCCTTTTGGAGCTGTGAGGACCAAGGCCAATCAACTGTAAAAGGAAAACATGAAAATTAGCTCCAGAAGACTGTAATAAAGGATGAGTTTTGAAAGTAAAATTAGATGAGGTCTTTCAGACTCTGAGAAGTCTTTGGTGTATATGGGATGATGACCACCTAAAATTGGAGGGAGTGACTGTTCATTGCTCTCACCTGATATTTAGAAACCATCTCTTTTCCAAAAGCAAAATGAAATAGTTCACAAAATTAAAATCAGGAAGAAAGCAAAATGAAATGAGGAATCTTGTGTATAAAAATAAACTAGAAGCAAGACATTTTTGAGGACTTAGTAGAAACAGAATACTTGGTTAAAAACTACATGCATTATTTTTGAGCATCAAATAATGTTAAATCCACAGAAATCATGGCACGGTCACATACTTAAAACCCAGTCACAAAGCTTCATGAAACAGATTAGTTTATTTTGGCATTTCAAAACATGCTTAAGTCTATGTCAGGGCTATGCCCAATAAACACAATATAAGCTACTGTTAAAAAGCAAGCTCTTCTTTATCAATAAGAACAATTGTTCTCAGAGTGTTAGCAGTATGTAAGTAGGTGCAGAGTCCTCAGCCTGAAGCAGCTGGGATTCCTAAATCTTAGAACCATGAGGTTGACTCTGTGGACCTCAGGTCTGGTGTTGTCAAAATCAGATGCACATTCACCAAATTCTGCCCACAGTGGCCTCAAGAAACTTACTTACAGCTATCTGAGTGTCTAGATCTTTAATTACATCAGCAACGGCTGTGAGCCCGGTGAAATGAGAGGCAGCCATTTTCAAAAGCTCCCTGTAAATGAACAACTGGCATCAAGCACTACTCTTTCTATGGAACCATTTCAGATGCACAGACTGGCACAACTTAACAGACCAAGGACCCAGGGAAAATACAGTACATACAGACTACCTGCCTATAAAATCAATGTTCTATTGGATAAACTAGCAGCATATGAAATATTTCATTGGGAAAAACTGTGGAATTTGAATCTGCAGAATCATAGCAACAGCTTTCTGAACTTGGTAAAACTTAGCAACCTGAGTGCGTACCTGTTCTACCCTTGCCCCTATTGCTAATCTTCCCCAACCCACTAACTTTCTAATATGAGAAATCACCTCCTGGATTATTCTCAATAAAACCAACTAAACATATATTGTTTAAATGACCAAGGGAAATGGAGATGACTTGTTGGCAAAGAGCCAGCTGAGGGTGACAGCACAGTATTAGGATCACTTGGTTTTTTAAAATCATGTATGGCCCATGCCCTCTTTCTTCAAAATTCTTCTCAAAACTTCAATAATTCTGGCTGAGCTATTTCTTCCTATTAAAAGAAAAATCCAGAGAACCTAAGATGGCAGCTAGGTGAGACAGGGCAAAAAAACACCTCCATGAAAAATACTAGATAAAAGCCAGAAAGTGACCCAGAACACCAGTTCCAACGATGCACCACCTGGACAAGGACTGCTAAATCCATAGGGACATGCACTTGGTGAAACCAGGAGTCTGCATTCAGAAACGAGTGAGTGAGCCAGCTGAATGTCTGGTGGCCACGCTGAGGTGTGGGGAAACCATGGGTTGGTGTTTGGAGGCAAACTAGTTCTTTTTAAAAAAAACCCAGAAGCGGCTGCAGATACGGCAGCGAGAACCAAACAGTGAAGCGCAGCAGGAACGGGCTGGGCGAACGCCTCAATATCTGGCGTGGATGATAGCCTTTTGTACACCGCTGCTAATTGTCTCGGAGCGAGGAAGATAGAGGATAGCCAAAAGGGGAAAAAAGCCACACCCCTTGCAGCAATCTTCACAGCGGGCTGGGACCGCTCCTGCCTGGTGCAGGCACCACAGCCCAGAGACACACCAAGGGACCCAGTGTGACAGAAAGTGTTTCCAACAACATGAGCACACGTCACAGTATTGGGCGTGGATAATAGCCTTTAGTGCACCCACAGCTAACTGCCCAGGAGCTGGGAAGGCAGAGCTGTGCGAAAAGGGGGAAATTAACAGGCCCCATTCAGCCATCCTTACAGCAGGCTGGGAACGCCCCTGCACAGCCTGGCGGCCCAGAACTTCCCTTGAGGAACGGCGCACACTTGTGATGTAGCACAGCCATCCCTTATCAGAGGCCCTAAGAAGGGCACAGCTGGGAAGAGGGACCCACTCGGAAATCCCAGGGACCATATGCCAATACCAAGGACTTGTGGGTCAGCTGCAGGGACAATCTGTGGCGAGACTGGTCTGAAGGTTTAGGCTCTTGAAATAGCCTTAAATCTCCAGGAACACCAGGAGGTTTGATTATTAAAGCTGCCTGGCTTCCCTAACCGCTCAGACACACGCCCCACATTCCGGGCGGACAGCACCAACAACACACCCAAACTTGGTGCACCAATTGAACCCCATAAGAATCAGACCCCCACACACCACAAAGACAAAGTTGGGGAGAACTGACTTGAGGGGAATAGGTGACTTGCGGATGCTATCTGCTGGTTAGTTAGAGAAAGTGTACACCACCAAGCTGTAGATCTGACAAATTAGAGACTGGTGTTTAATAATCCTTCATATCCTAAAAGAACCCTATCAAGTAAAAGCAAATGCCAAGAGGCCAAAAACAACAGAAAATCTTAAAGTATATGATAAAAAACTAGATGATATAGATAACCCAAACCCAAACACTCAAATCAGAAGATTAGAAGACACACAGTACTTGGCCCAATTAATCAAAGAACTCAAGACAAACAATGAAAGCACTGCACAGGATATAAAGGACATGAAGAAGAGCATGGCACAGGATATAAAGGACATGAAGAAGACCCTAGAAGAGCATAAAGAAGAAACTGCAAGAGTAAATAAAAAAAGAGATGATCTTATGGAAATAAAAGAAACTGTTGACCAAATTAAAAAGAGTCTGGATACTCATGGTACAAGACTAGAGGAAGCTGAACAATGACTCAGCAACCTCAAGAAACAGAATGGAAAATGAAAGAACAAAAGAAAGAATGGAGAAAAAATCGGAAAAATCAAAATGGATCTCAGGGATATGACAGATAAAATAAAAAGTCCAAATTTAAGACTCATTGGTGTCCCAGAAGGGGAAGAGAAGGGTAAAGGTCTAGAAAGAGTATGCAAAGAAATTATTGGGGAAAACGTCCCAAACCTTCTACACAATATAAATACACAAAGCATAAATGCCCAGTGAACTCCAAATAGAATAAATACAAATAAACACACTCCAAGACATTCTGATCAGACTGTCAAATACTGAAGAGAAGGAGCAAGTTCTGAAGGCAGCAAGAGAAAAGCAATTCACCACATACAAAGGAAACAATACAAGACTAAGTAGTGACTACTCAGCGGCCACCATGGAGGTGAGAAGGCAGTGGCATGACATATTTAAAATTCTGCGAGAGAAAAATTTCCAACCAAGAATACTTTGTCCAGCAAAACTCTCCTTCAAATTTGAGGGAGAGCTTAAATTTTTCACAGACAAACAAATGTTGAGAGATTTTGCTAATAAAAGATCTGCCCTACATCAGATACTAAAGAGAGCCCTATTGACAAAGAAACAAAGAAAAGAGAGAGAGAGAGAAATTTAACAGACACATATAGAATATTACACCCCAAATCACCAGGATACACATTCTTCTCTAGTGATCACGGAACTTTCTCCAGAATAGACCATATGCTGGGACATAAAACAAGCCTCAGTAAATTTTAAAAAATTGAATTTATTCAAGCCACATTCTCTGATCACAATGGAATACAAATAGAAGTCAATAACCATCAGAGACTTAGAAAATTCACAAACACCTGGAGATTAAAAATGAGGAGGAGATGAAAACATTCCCAGATAATCAAAAGCTGAGGGACTTCATCACCAGTAGATCAGTCCTATAAGAAATGCTAAAGGGAATTGTGTAGGCTGAAAGAAAGGGACACTAAACAACTGACTGAAACCACATGAAGAAATAAGGATTTCCAGTAAAGATCTCATGGTAAATATAAATACCAACACTACTGTATTTTAGATTTGTAACTCCACTATTTACTTCTACAGGATCTAAAAGACATAAAGTGTAATGATAAATCAGTGGTTCTGGACTCAATATAAAACATGTAATTTTTGACAAGATCTACATAATGGTGGGGGAAGGGAGGAGTACAGGAACATAGTTTATGTGTCCTATTGAAGTTAAGTTGGTATCAAAGAAAACAAGATTGTTATAGATTTAAGATGTTAAATTTAAGCCCCACGGTAAACAAAAAGAAAGTATCAGAGAATATGATCATAGAGATGAAAAGTGGAGTATGGGTTACGAGAAGTGGGGGAAGGGGTATTGGGGAGTTAATAAGAAATGAGTATACGGTTTCTGTTTGAGGTGAGGGGAAATTTCTAGTAATGGATGGTGAATGTGATTAATCCCACTAATCCCACTAATGGAATGCTTGGGAGGGGTTGGAAGGGGAAGATTTATGCTGTATATATGTTTCCACAAATGAAAAAAAAAAATAAAGACAGTCTAAATAGATAATGACAATTAAATGCCAAGGATGATCCTGGATGGGATCTGAGGATGGAGGAGAGGAGGCTCAAAGGGACACAGTTGGGACATAAGAAAAAAATGAAATATAGTATGTAAGCTTTGTATCAATGTTGAATTTCTCGAACTTCTTAGCTGCGCCTAACGTGACTGCATAAATGAATGTTCTTTCATGACAAATGTATATGTGAATTATAGTGTTTGTTCAAGGATGTGTGCAGCTTGCTCTCATATGTTCAGAAGACAGAACAACAGATGATGGATGATAGGGAGGGAGGGAAAGAAAGAAATGGTAGAGTGACAGGATGTTAAAGTTGGTGGATCTGGGGTATTGGTGGAGGGGGGTTGGGGTATGCTGGAGTTCTGTGTATGGGGTTTGTATTGTTTTTGCAATTGTTCCTGTAAGTCTGAATTTATTTCAAAATAAAATTCAAAAAAAAAAGAAAAATTCAGATGATAACCAGACATCCATCACCGGACTGACACTACCCTAAATTTCCTAGACTGTTCCTTTATATGGTTGGATTTAAGACACTATAACATGACTGAGTGGTGATTACATGGGTTTATACATTGTCAAACAGATTACACTGAACATTTAAGATCCATGCACTTTTTATTGTATGTAAATTATACCACAATTAAGAATAAATCAGATCTCCTAAAAGTAGGTAATTAAGTTAACACTGCATATATAATGGGAAAAGATAATCAAATAAATGGTGATGTATGACTGATCACATCTGGAAGATATCTATTATCACATTTAAAATGTAAATATTTTATCTGTCTGGAATGGAAGGGATGTATACCTTCTTCTCTTCCTATATACCTCTCATTCCAGAGGGAACAAATACTTAAATTTTAAACATGAAATCATAAACTAGAAAAAATATACAAGATCTAAAAAACAAAATTCACAAACCTAAATCTCACATCCTATACAAAATAATCATTCAAAATAGACCACAGCGAGTAGAAAAAATGGGGACAGAAACTAAATGAAAATAGGGTGGGATGGGAGGGATGATTTGGGTGTTCTTTTTACTTTTATTTTTTATTCTTATTCTGATTCTTTCTGATGTAAGGAAAATGTTCAAAAATGGATTGGGGTGATGAATGCATTAACTATATGATGATGCTGTGAACAGTTGATTGTACACCATGGATGATTATATGGTATGTGAACATATTTCAATAAAACTTAATTTTAAAAAATGGATCACACACTTAAATGTAAAACATAAAACAATAAAACTTTTAGAGAAAAGAAAAAAACAGAAATTCTTTGGGATCTAGGACTGGGCAAACAACCAAAGCACAATCCTGGTCCTGACTTAATCAGCACAGCAGGGTGAGATGCTTCAGGGCTCTGTCCCTGCTGCAGGAACTTTGAACAACCACAATTAAGAATAAATCAAATCCCCCAAAAGCAGATAATTAAGTTAACACTGCATATACAAGAACTGGCAGAAACACCTTTCTCAAAGCTCCAGAAAACAGTTAAAGGACTGCAGCAACAGAGTGTAGACCATCACTACAATCAGAATAATAAACATAACCATCACACCCAAAAGTTCCCTCTTCTGGCTAAATATTTTGTCCAATGAGACGTAAGGGAGTCTGTCAGGATATTTCTGGAAAATGTTTCCTTGTTCTTATAAAAAGACACACAGGAAGAAAAGACTTCTTTTGCTCCATGTTGTTTCTACAGGTGATACCTGAAATACTGTCAGCCATCTTGTGACCTAGGGGAAAGTAGAGCTAACTTTGGAATAAACAAACAAACATGAGGACGGCAGGAGAAGAGTGGAAAGAACCTGGGTCCTTAGCAAAATTGTTGAGCCGCTGAATTAACCAACCTTGGAGCTACCCTACTTTGGAACTTCTGATTACAGATGGAATGAAATTTCCTTATTGTTTAAAAAAAAATGAAAAAGGGAAACAAGAGAAAGAGGTATATGTGTATATGGAAGAGTGGTCAGAGAGATGCCATATTGTTGACTTTGAAGATAGATTAAGGCAGGTATGAGACAAGGAATATGGGCAGCCCCTATAAGCCACAAAAATCAAGGGAAAAGATTCTCTCCTTGAGCTTCCAGAAAGAAACACAGACATGCCTACATATTGGTTTTAGCCCAGTGAGACTTGTATCAGACTTCCAACCTATATAGATGCAATATAACCAAATCAAGAATATGGTTTCTTAAGAGCAGTAGAATCTTGTAGCACCATGGCTGGCCCTTTCCCAGCCCCCTCTCTGGCTCAGAACAGAGCTTGGAATGTTAAATTGCTTGAGCTTGATTACACTTGGTGGTTACACTGGTGAATGTCCTTGTTCTTAGGAAATGTACATAGCAGTGTTAAGTGTTCAAGAAACATGATGTATACAACCTACACTCAATGTTCAGAACATTAATTGATAGACGGTTCATCTGTTCATCTACTGATCAGCAGATGAAAAGATAGATGAATAGACCGAAAAATAAGGCAAATGTGCCAAAGGGTTAAAGTTGGTGGGTCTGGGGTGTGGGTGGAGTAGGTATTTGTTGGAGTTCTCTGTAAGGGATTTGCACTATTATTTGAAATTATCCAGTAAGTTTGAACATATTTTAAAATAAAAAAAATTTAAAAGCACAATCCATAAAAGAAAAAATGATAAATTGGCCCTCATTAAAATTTTAAAATCTTTCCTCTGTGAAAGCCCATGTGAAAAGGATGAAAAGACAAACTACAGACTAAGAGAAAACATTTACAAATTACATATCCAACAAAGGACTAGTACTTAGAATAAAGTATTCTCAAAACTTAGCAGTACCTCTCTGTACTGTCTTCACAATTTTTCTTTAAATCTAAAAAATAAAGTTTATATCAAAAAGAAAAGTACAAACTACTGATACACAAAACAATAATGAGTTAATCCCAAAAAATTTACATGAGAAGAAGCCAGTCTTAAAAGACTACATACCGGGAGGCGGGGCAAGATGGCAGACTGGTGAGCTGTATGTTTTAGTTACTCCTCCAGGAAAGTAGGTAAAAAGCCAGGAACTGCGTGGACTGGACACCACAGAGCAATCTGTCTTTGGGCATACTTCATACAACACTCATGAAAACGTGGAACTGCTGAGATCAGCGAAATCTGTAAGTTTTTGCGGCCAGGGGACCCGCGCCCCTCCCTGCCAGGCTCAGTCCCGGGGGAGGAGGGGCTGTCAGCTCCAGGAAGGAGAAGGGAGAATTGCAGTGGCTGCTCTTACCGGAAACTCATTCTACTGATTCAAACTCCAACCATAGATAGACTGAGGCCAGACACCAGAGACTCTGAGAGCAGCCAGCCCAGCAGAGAGGAGACAGGCATAGAAAAAAAACAACACGAAAAACTCCAAAATAAAAGCAGAGGACTTTTGGAGTTCTGGTGAACACAGAAAGGGGAAGGGCGGAGATCAGGCCTTGAGGCGCATATGCAAATCCCGAAGCAAGGCTGATCTCTCTGCCCTGGGCACTTTTCCTTAATGGCCCTGGTTGCTTTGTCTATTAGCATTTCAATAACCCATTAGATCTCTGAGGAGGGCCGTTTTTTTTTTTTTTTTTTTTTTTTTTTAAATCCTTTTTGCTTTTTCTAAAACAATTACTCTAAGAAGCTCAATACAGAAAGCTTCAAAGAATTGAAATTTGGGCACGTCAAGTCAAGAGCAGAACTAAGAGAGCTCTGAGACAAAAGGCAATAATCCAGTGGCTGAGAAAATTCACTAAACAACACAACTTCCCAAGAAAAGGGGGGTGTCCGCTCACAGCCACCATCCTGGTGGACAGGAAACACTCCTGCCCATCGCCAGCCCCATAGCCCAGAGCTGCCCCAGACAACCCAGTGTGACGGAAGTGCTTCAAATAACAGGCACACACCACAAAACTGGGCGTAGACATTAGCCTTCCCTGCAACCTCAGCTGAATGTCCCAGAGCTGGGAAGGGGGAGCAGTGTGAATTAACAGAGCCCCATTCAGCCATCATTTGAGCAGACTGGGAGCCTCCCAACACAGCCCAGCAGCCCAGAACTGCCCTGGGGGGACGGCACTCACCTGCGACATAGCACAGTCATCCCTCAACAGAGGACCCGGGGTGCACAGCCTGGAAGAGGGGCCCACTTGCAAGTCTCAGGAGCCATACGCCAATACCAAAGACTTGTGGGTCAGTGGCAGAGACAAACTGTGGCAGGACTGAACTGAAGGATTAGACTATTGCAGTAGCTTTAAAACTCTAGGATCATCAGGGAGATTTGATTGTTAGGGCCACCCCCCCTCCCCGACTGCCCAGAAACACGCCCCACATACAGGGCAGGCAACACCAACTACACACGCAAGCTTGGGACACCAATTGGGCCCCACAAGACTCACTCCCCCACTCACCAAAAAGGCTAAGCAGGGGAGATCTGGCTTGTGGAGAACAGGTGGCTTGTGGACGCCACCTGCTGGTTAGTTAGAGAAAGTGTACTCCACGAAGCTGTAGATCTGATAAATTAGAGATAAGGACTTCAACTGGTCTACAAACCCTAAAAGAACCCTATCAAGGTCAGCAAATGCCACGAGGCCAAAAACAACAGAAAATTATAAAGCATATGAAAAAACCAGACGATATGGATAACTCAAGCCCAAGCACCCAAATCAAAAGACCAGAAGAGACACACCTAGAGCAACTACTCAAAGAACTAAAGATGAACAATGAGACCCTAGTACGGGATATGAAGGAAATCAAGAAGACCCTAGAAGAGCATAAAGAAGACATTGCAAGACTAAATAAAAAAATGGATGATCTTATGGAAATTAAAGAAACTGTTGACCAAATTAAAAAGATTCTGGACACTCATAGTACAAGACTAGAGGAAGTTGAACAACGAATCAGTGACCTGGAAGATGACAGAATGGAAAATGAAAACATAAAAGAAAGAATGGGGAAAAAAATTGAAAAACTCGAAATGGACCTCAGGGATATGATAGATAATATGAAACGTCCGAATATAAGACTCATTGGTGTCCCAGAAGGGGAAGAAAAGGGTAAAGGTCTAGGAAGAGTATTCAAAGAAATTGTTGGGGAAAACTTCCCAAATCTTCTAAACAACATCAATACACAAATCATAAATGCTCAGCGAACTCCAAATAGAATAAATCCAAAAAAACCCACTCCGAGACATATACTGATCACACTGTCAAACATAGAAGAGAAGGAGCAAGTTCTGAAAGCAGCAAGAGAAAAGCAATTCACCACATACAAAGGAAACAGCATAAGACTAAGTAGTGACTACTCAGCAGCCACCATGGAGGCAAGAAGGCAGTGGCACGATATATTTAAAATTCTGAGTGAGAGGAATTTCCAGCCAAGAATACTTTATCCAGCAAAGCTCTCCTTCAAATTTGAGGGAGAGCTTAAATTTTTCACAGACAAAGAAATGCTGAGAGAATTTGCTAACAAGAGACCTGCCCTACTGGAGATACTCAAGGGAGCCCTACAGACAGAGAAACAAAGACAGGACAGAGAGACTTGGAGAAAGGTTCAGTACTAAAGAGATTCGGTATGGGTACAATAAAGGATATTAATAGAGAGAGGGAAAAATATGGCAAACATAATCCAAAGGATAAGATGGCCGATTCAAGAAATGCCTTCACAGTTTTAACGTTGAATGTAAATGGATTAAACTCCCCAATTAAAAGATATAGATTCGCAGAATGGATCAAAAAAAATGAACCATCAATATGTTGCATACAAGAGACTCATCTTAGACACAGGGACACAAAGAAACTGAAAGTGAAAGGATGGAAAAAAATATTTCATGCAAGCTACAGCCAAAAGAAAGCAGGTGTAGCAATATTAATCTCAGATAAAATAGACTTCAAATGCAGGGATGTTTTGAGAGACAAAGAAGGCCACTACATACTAATAAAAGGGGCAATTCAGCAAGAAGAAATAACAATTGTAAATGTCTATGCACCCAATCAAGGTGCCACAAAATACATGAGAGAAACATTGGCAAAACTAAAGTAAGCAATTGATGTTTCCACAATAATTGTGGGAGACTTCAACACATCACTCTCTCCTATAGATAGATCAACCAGACAGAAGACCAATAAGGAAATTGAAAACCTAAACAATCTGATAAATGAATTAGATTTAACAGACATCTACAGGACATTACATCCCAAATCAACAGGATACACATACTTTTCTAGTGCTCACGGAACTTTCTCCAGAATAGATCATATGCTGGGACATAAAACAAGCCTCAATAAATTTAAAAAGATTGAAATTATTCAAAGCACATTCTCTGACCACAATGGAATACAATTAGAAGTCAATAACCATCAGAGAATTAGAAAATTCACAAATACCTGGAGGTTAAACAACACACTCCTAAACAATCAGTGGGTTAAAGAAGAAATAGCAAGAGAAATTGCTAAATATATAGAGACGAATGAAAATGAGAACACAACATACCAAAACCTATGGGATGCAGCAAAAGCAGTGCTAAGGGGGAAATTTATAGCACTAAACGCATATATTAAAAAGGAAGAAAGAGCCAAAATCAAAGAACTAATGGATCAACTGAAGAAGCTAGAAAATGAACAGCAAACCAATCCTAAACCAAGTACAAGAAAAGAAATAACAAGGATTAAAGCAGAAATAAATGACATAGAGAACAAAAAAACAATAGAAAGGATAAATATCACCAAAAGTTGGTTCTTTGAGAAGATCAACAAGATTGACAAGCCCCTAGCTAGACTGACAAAATCAAAAAGAGAGAAGACCCATATAAACAAAATAATGAATGAAAAAGGTGACATAACTGCAGATCCTGAAGAAATTAAAAAAATTATAAGAGAATATTATGAACAACTATATGGCAACAAACTGGATAATGTAGAAGAAATGGACAATTTCCTGGAAACATATGAACAACCTAGACTGACCAGAGAAGAAATAGAAGACCTCAACCAACCCATCACAAGCAAAGAGATCCAATCAGTCATCAAAAATCTTCCCACAAATAAATGCCCAGGGCCAGATGGCTTCACAGGGGAATTCTACCAAACTTTCCAGAAAGAACTGACACCAATCTTACTCAAACTCTTTCAAAACATTGAAAAAAATGGAACACTACCTAACTCATTTTATGAAGCTAACATCAATCTAATACCAAAACCAGGCAAAGATGCTACAAAAAAGGAAAACTACCGGCCAATCTCCCTAATGAATATAGATGCAAAAATCCTCAACAAAATACTTGCAAATCGAATCCAAAGACACATTAAAAAAATCATACACCATGACCAAGTGGGGTTCATTCCAGGCATGCAAGGATGGTTCAACATAAGAAAAACAATCAATGTATTACAACACATTAAAAACTCGAAAGGGAAAAATCAATTGATCATCTCAATAGATGCTGAAAAAGCATTTGACAAAATCCAACATCCCTTTTTGATAAAAACACTTCAAAAGGTAGGAATTGAAGGAAACTTCCTCAACATGATAAAGAGCATATATGAAAAACCCACAGCCAGCATAGTACTCAATGGTGAGAGACTGAAAGCCTTCCCTCTAAGATCAGGAACAAGACAAGGATGCCCGCTGTCACCACTGTTATTCAACATTGTGCTGGAAGTGCTAGCCAGGGCAATCCGGCAAGACAAAGAAATAAAAGGCATCCAAATTGGAAAAGAAGAAGTAAAACTGTCATTGTTTGCAGATGATATGATCTTATATCTAGAAAACCCTGAGAAATCAACGATACACCTACTAGAGCTAATAAACAAATTTAGCAAAGTAGCGGGATACAAGGTTAATGCACATAAGTCAGTAATGTTTCTATATGCTAGAAATGAACAAACTGAAGAGACACTCAAGAAAAAGATACCATTTTCAATAGCAACTAAAAAAATCAAGTACCTAGGAATAAACTTAACCAAAGATGTAAAAGACCTATACAAAGAAAACTACATAACTCTACTAAAAGAAATAGAAGGGGACCTTAAAAGATGGAAAAATATTCCATGTTCATGGATAGGAAGGCTAAATGTCATTAAGATGTCAATTCTACCCAAACTCATCTACAGATTCAATGCAATCCCAATCAAAATTCCAACAACCTACTTTGCAGACTTGGAAAAGCTAGTTATCAAATTTATTTGGAAAGGGAAGATGCCTCGAATTGCTAAAGACACTTTAAAAAAGAAAAACGAAGTGGGAGGACTTACACTCCCTGACTTTGAAGCTTATTATAAAGCCACAGTTGCCAAAACAGCATGGTACTGGCACAAAGATAGACATATAGATCAATGGAATCGAATTGAGAATTCAGAGATAGACCCTCAGATCTATGGCCGACTGATCTTTGATAAGGCCCCCAAAGTCACCGAACTGAGCCATAATGGTCTTTTCAACAAATGGGGCTGGGAGAGTTGGATATCCATATCCAAAAGAATGAAAGAGGACCCCTACCTCACCCCCTACACAAAAATTAACTCAAAATGGACCAAAGATCTCAATATAAAAGAAAGTACCATTAAACTCCTAGAAGATAATGTAGGAAAACATCTTCAAGACCTTGTATTAGGAGGCCACTTCCTAGACTTTACACCCAAAGCACAAGCAACAAAAGAGAAAATAGATAAATGGGAACTCCTCAAGCTTAGAAGTTTCTGCACCTCAAAGGAATTTCTCAAAAAGGTAAAGAGGCAGCCAACTCAATGGGAAAAAATTTTTGGAAACCATGTATCTGACAAAAGACTGATATCTTGCATATACAAAGAAATCCTACAACTCAATGACAATAGTACAGACAGCCCAATTATAAAATGGGCAAAAGATATGAAAAGACAGTTCTCTGAAGAGGAAATACAAATGGCCAAGAAACACATGAAAAAATGTTCAGCTTCACTAGCTATTAGAGAGATGCAAATTAAGACCACAATGAGATACCATCTAACACCGGTTAGAATGGCTGCCATTAAACAAACAGGAAACTACAAATGCTGGAGGGGATGTGGAGAAATTGGAACTCTTATTCATTGTTGGTGGGACTGTATAATGGTTCAGCCACTCTGGAAGTCAGTCTGGCAGTTCCTTAGAAAACTAGAGATAGAGCTACCATTCGATCCAGCGATTGCACTTCTCGGGATATACCCGGAAGATCGGAAAGCAGTGACACGAACAGATATCTGCACGCCAATGTTCATAGTAGCATTATTCACAATTGCCAAGAGATGGAAACAACCCAAATGTCCATCAACAGATGAGTGGATAAATAAAATGTGGTATATACACACGATGGAATACTACGCGGCAGTAAGAAGGAACGATCTGGTGAAACATATGACAACATGGATGAACCTTGAAGACATAATGCTGAGCGAAATAAGCCAGGCACAAAAAGAGAAATATTATATGCTACCACTAATGTGAACTTTGAAAAATGTAAAACAAATGGTTTATAATGTAGAATGTAGGGGAACTAGCAGTAGAGAGCAATTAAGGAAGGGGGAACAATAATCCAAGAAGAACAGATAAGCTATTTAACGTTCTGGGGATGCCCAGAAATGACTATGGTCTGTTAATTTCTGATGGGTGTAGTAGGAACAAGTTCACTGAAATGTTGCTATAGTATGTAACTTTCTTGGGGTAAAGTAGGAACATGTTGGAAGTTAAGCAGTTATCTTAGGTTAGTTGTCTTTTTCTTACTCCCTTGCTATGGTCTCTTTGAAATGTTCTTTTATTGTATGTTTGTTTTCTTTGTAACTTTTTTTTTCATACAGTTGATTTGAAAAAAGAAGGGAAAGTTAAAAAAAAAAAAAAAAGAAAAAAGACAAACAAGGAAAAAAAAAAAAAAAAAAAAAAAGATGTAGTGCCCCCTTGAGGAGCCTGTGGAGAATGCAGGGGTATTCGCCTACCCCACCTCCATGGTTGCTAACATGACCACAGACATAGGGGACTGGTGGTTTGATGGGTTGAGCCCTCTACCATAAGTTTTACCCTTGGGAAGACGGTTGCTGCAAAGGAGAGGCTAGGCCTCCCTGTATTTGTGCCTAAGAGTCTCCTCCTGAATGCCTCTTTGTTGCTCAGATGTGGCCCTCTCTCTCTGGCTAAGCCAACTTGAAAGGTGAAATCACTGCCCTCCCCCCTACGTGGGATCAGACACCCAGGGAAGTGAATCTCCCTGGCAACGTGGAATATGACTCCCGGGGAGGAATGTAGACCCGGCATCGTGGGATGGAGAACATCTTCTTGACCAAAAGGGGGATGTGAAAGGAAATGAAATAAGCTTCAGTGGCAGAGAGATTCCAAAACGAGCCGAAAGATCACTCTGGTGGGCACTCTTACGCACACTTTAGACAACCTTTTTTAGGTTCTAAAGAATTGGGGTAGCTGGTGGTGGATACCTGAAACTATTAAACTACAACCCAGAACCCATGAATCTCGAAGACAGTTGTATAAAAATGTAGCTTATGAGGGGTGACAGTGGGATTGGGAATGCCATAAGGACCAAACTCCACTTTGTCTAGTTTATGGATGGATGTGTAGAAAAGTAGGGGAAGCAAACAAACAGACAAAGGTACCCAGTGTTCTTTTTTACTTCAATTGCTCTTTTTCACTCTAATTATTATTCTTGTTATTTTTGTGTGTGTGCTAATGAAGGTGTCAGGGATTGATTTAGGTGATGAATGTACAACTATGTAATGGTACTGTAAACAATCGAAAGTACAATTTGTTTTGTATGACTGCGTGGTATGTGAATATATCTCAATAAAATGATGATTAAAAAAAAAAAAAAGACTACATACCATATGACTGCATTAATACGAACATCTATTAAGGTAAAACTAATCTCTAGTGATAGAACAGGGCAGAGATGGACCGCACAATTAGAGGGAAACTTCTGGGGTGATGCAAACAATCTTTTATCTTGAGAGGGGTGATGCTTATAACTGCAAACGTTTGTCAAAACTCATCAAGGTAAATGTGTGCATGTTACTGTACAAAAATTATATCTCAATAAAGTCAATTTAAAAGAAAAAAATCAAAACATGCAACTACCATATGGCCCAGCATTGCACTCCCAGACATCTATCCCAGACAAATGAAAATTTATGTTCATAAATAAAAAGTACAAGCAACAAAAGAAAAAATAAATTGGACTTAATCAAAATTAAAAACTTTTTGTGCATCAAAGGACACAATCAAGAGAATGACAAAACAACCCACAGAATGAGAGAAAATATTTGCAAATAATATATCTGATCAGGGTCTAATTCCACAATATAAAAAGAGTTCTTCCAACTCACCAACAAAAAGACAAACAACCCAATTAAAAAATGGGCAAAGGACATGAATAGACATTTCTCCAAAGAAGATATACAAATGGCCAATAAACACATGAAAAGATGTTTGACATCATTAGTCATAAGAGGAATGCCAATGAAAATCACAGTGAGAGAGCAACTAAAAGATCAAATACCTAAGAATAAATTTAACGAAGGATAAAGGACTTGTACATGGAAAACAGTAAAACATTGCTGAAAGAAATTAAAGAAGACATAAATAAATGGAAAGACGTTCTGTGTTTATGGATTGGAAAACTAAATACAGTTAAGATGTCAATACTACCAAAAACGATTTATAAACTCAATGTAATCCCAATTAAAATTCCAATAGCCTTCTTCATAGAAATGGAAAAACCAAACATCAAAATCCCAGCTGCATAAAATGGGAGTCCATCATTCAAATGGTGCCTTATCTAGAAAGGAAAGAAGCTCTAAGCTACAGAGAAATGCAAATGCTTGAAAACTGATTTTGGTGATGACTACACAACTATACAATGATACTGTGAGCCACTGATTGTGTACTTTGGATAGATTTTATGGTGTGTGGCAGATTAGGAGAGATAGAGTAAAAGTCTTCTCCACAACAAACACTAAATAAAGGACAGAAAGTGCTCCAGAACAGCAGTTCCAGGTTTCTACTGGCTGCGCAGGAACTTCTATACCCATAATAAGTTTGTACTTTGAGAAACTGAGAGGTGGCGTTTAAGAGGGGTGAGTGTTTGGCCGGAATGCTACTGGGGAATGGGTGGCTGAAGCTGGCTGATGGTGCAGAGGGGAGTAGCCTTCCATGCCTTGGGCACCCTCCTCAGTTCCTGGGGTGGGTGATAACCCTTCATAGACTCGCCAAGAGCCCTTGTGCCAAAGACTGGCCATTGGAGCAGGCAGATGATTGTGGAAGGAGGGAGCTCTCCACGCCCCGTGCAGCCATCTTTGCAGCTGGCTGGGAGACAATCCTTTACCACCCCACAGACGAGAGCTTCCTTGAGGGAATTTGGGATTTGGTGGTCTTGTGACGACATCCACTCTTCCTCTATGGAAGTCTGTGGTGTGCACAGCCTAGAGGCCAGGGTGCCTCACAGAAGTGCCAGGAGCCCTCCCCCAATCCAAGGGATTCGTGGGTACACGGCAGAGGGGGACTGTGGGGTATCTGAGCTGGAAGGTGAGATTTGTAGCTCTGCAGCCCCAAAGTACTCCACCAGCAGCCCTGGGAATGGCCGGGACCACTGGGTCCTGGAGCAGACTCCCTAACAAATTGCACAGGGCACACCTCCACCCACAGGGCTGGCAGTCCCCAGAGCACATAGAAAATTGGTGCACCGATTGGACTTTCACATGGTTTGGACCCCTACTCAGTGCATTGACAAAGTTGGTGATAACTGGCTTCAGGGTAAGAGGTGGCTCAGGAGTGCCATCTTCTGGTAGGTCAGGGAAAGTGCACTGCACCAAGCCGTAGCTCTGTCAAATTATAGATAAATGTTCAAATAATTCTGGATATCCTAAAAGAACCTTATCAAGATAAACAAATGCCAAAAAGCCAAAAACAATAGAAAATTATAAAGCACATGAAGAAACCAGAAAATATGGATGATCTAAACGTACAAATTAAAAAACCAGAGGAGACACAGAACTTGGAGCAATTAATCAAAGAAGTACAAACATACATCAGTATCATTGCTCAGGATACATGAAGTAGACCCTAGAAGAGCATAAAGAATTTGCAAGAGTAAATTTAAAAATAGCAGATCTTATGGAAATAAAACACACTGTTGATAAAATTAAAAATATTCTTGAGACACATAACACCAGATTTGAAGAGACAGAGGAACAAATTAGCAAACATGAGGATAGGTGATGGAGAGTGAAAGCACAAAAGAATGAAGGTAAAAAAATGAAAAAATTTGAAATGGATCTCAGGTAAATGATGGACAACATGAAGCACACAAATATAAGAAACACTGGTGTCCCAGAAGGGGAAGACAAAAGAGTAAAAGGCTAGGAAGAATATATGAAGATATTGTTGGGGAAAACTTCCCAACCCTTCTATATGATATAAATACGCAAATCAAAGATGTCCAATGAACTCCAAATAGAATAAATCCAAATAAACCCACTCTGAGACATATTCTGATCAGATTACCAAAGGGTGAAGAGAATGAGAAAGTTCTGAAAGCAGCAAGAGAGAAGCGATTCACCACATACAAGGGAAACAACAGAAGACTAAGTACTGACTACTCAAGTGGGCACCATGAGGGCAAGAAGGCAGTGGTATCACATATTTAAAATTCTGAAAGAGAAAAATTGCCAGCCAAGAATTCCTTATCCAGCAAAGCTCTCCTTCAAAATTGAGGGAGAGCTTAAAATTTTCACAAACAAACAAATACTGAAAGAATTTGTTAACAAGAAACCTCCCCTATAAGAAATAATAAAGGGAGCTCTACAAGCTGAGCAAAAAAGAAAGGAGAGAGAGTTCTGGAGAAGGGCACAGAACTGAAGAGTCTTAATAAGGGGAACTTGAAGGAAATAAAGAGAGGGGGAAAATACATCTGACAAATAAAAACCAAAGGATAAGATGGCTGATTCAAGTACTGCCTTCACAGTAATAACATTGAATGTGAATGGATTAAACTCCCCAATCAAAAGACACAGATTGGCAGAATAGACTAAAAAATATGAACTATGAATGTGTTGTTTACAAGAGGCTCATCTTAGACCCAGTGACATAAAGAAATTGAAAGGGAAAGGATGGAAAAAAATATTCCATTTAAACTACAACCAAAAGAAACCAGGTGTAGCAATACTAATTTCACATAAAATACACTTTAAATGCAAGGATGTCATAAGAGACAAAGAAGGACTCTATATTCTAATAATAGAGACAGTTCACCAAGAAGAAATAACAACCATAAATGTTTATGCACCCAGTCAAGGTGCTCCAAAGTACATGAGACAAACATTGGCAAAACTGAAGGAAACAATAGATGTTTCCACAATAATTGTGGGAGACTTCAATATATCACTCACTCCTATAGATAGATCAACCAGACAGAGGACCAATAAGGAAACTGAGAACATAAACAATGTGACAAACGAATTAGACTTACCAGACATATATAGAGTATTATATCCCAAATTGCCAGGATATACATTCTTCTCTAGTGCTCATGGAACTTTCTCCAGAATAGATCATATGCTGGGCCATAAAAAAGTCTCTATATATCTAAAAAGACTGAAATTATTCAAGGCACATTGTCTGACCACAATGGAATGCAACTAGAAGTCAATAACCATTAAAGACATAGAATATTCACAAATATCTGGAGGTTAAACAACACCTAAACAATCAGTGGGTCAAAGAAGAAATTGCTAAATATCTAGAGATGAATGAAAATGAGAACACAACATATCAAAATTTATGGGATGCTGCAAAGGTGGTAATGAGGGGGAAATTAATAGCTCTAAGTGCATACATTAAAAAGGAAGAAAGAGCTAAAATCAAAGAACTAATGGAACAACTGAAGAAACTTGAAAATGATCAGCAAACTAATCCCAAAGCAAGTAGAAGGAAAGAAATAACAAGGATTAAAGCAGAAATAAATGATATGGAGAACAAAAAAACAATAGAGAACAAATAAAACCAGAAGTTGGTTCTCTGAGAAGATCAACAAGATTGACAAACCCTTAGCTAGACTGACAAAGTAAAAAAGAGAGAAGACCCAAATATACAAAATAATAAATGAGAGGGAGGACTTTACTATGGATCCTGAAGAAATTTAAAAAATCATAAGAGGATACTATTAACAACTGTGCACCAACAAAGTAGATAATATAGAGGAAACGGATAATTTCCTGGAAACACATGAACTACCTAGACTGACCAGAGAAGAAACAGAAGATCTCAACAAACCAATCATGAGCAAAGAGATCCAATCAGTCATCAAAAAGCTTCCTACAAATAAAAGCCCAGGGCCAGATGGCTTTATAGGGAAATTCTACCAAACTTTCCAAAAAGAACTGACACCAATCCTACTTAAACTCTTTCAAAAAACAGAAGAAAATGGAATGTTACCTAACTCATTTTATGAAGCCAACATCACTCAAATAACAAAACCAGATAAAGATGCTACAAGAAAGGAATACTACAGGCAAAGCTCCTTAATGAATACAGAGGTAAAAATTCTCAACAAAATACTTGCAAACTGAATCCAAGGACACATTAAAAAAAATCATACACCACGACCAAGGGGGATTCATCCCAGGTATGCAAGGGTGGTTCAACATAAGAAAATCAATCAATGAAATACAACACATTAATAAATCAAAAGGGAAAAATCAAATGATCATCTCAATAGATGCTGAAAAAGCATTTGACAAAATCCAGCATCCTTTTTTGATAAAAACACTTCAAAAGGTAGGAATTGAAGGAAACTTCCTCAATATGATAAAGGGCATATATTAAAACCCACAGCCAGCATAGTACTCAATGGTGAAAGACTGAAAGCCTTCCCCCTAATATCAGGAATGAGACAAAGATGCCTGCTGTTACCACTGTTATTCAACATTGTGCTATAAATTCTAGCCAGAGCAATCCAGCTAGACAAAAAAATAAAAGGCATCCAAATTGGAAAGGAAGAAGTAAAACTGTCACTATTTGCAGATGATATGATCTTATATTTGGAAAACCCTGAGAAATTGACAACACAGCTACTTGAGCTAATAAATAAATTCAGCAAAGTGGTGGGATACAAGACTAATGCATATAAGTCAGTAATGTTCCTATATAGTAGAAATGACCTAACTGAAGGGACATTCAAGAAAAAGATTCCATTCCGAACAGCAATTAAATAAAATCAAGTACCCTTGAATAAACTTAACCAAGGATGTAAAAGACCTCTACACAGAAAGTTATATAACTTTACTAAAAGAAAGAAAAGGGGATCTAAAGACATGGAAAGATATTCTGTGTTCATGGATAGGAAGGTAAACAGCATTAAGATGTCAATCCTACCCAAAATGATCTACAGATTCAACGTAATTCCAATCAAAATTCCAACAACCGACTTTGGAGACTTGGAAAAGCTAGTTATCAAATTTATTTGGAAGGTGTTCTGGTTTGCTAACACTGTCATTATGCAAAATACCAGAAATGGATTGGGTTTTATAAAGGGGGGTTATTTGGTTACAAGGTTACAGTCTTAAGGCCATAAAGTATCCAAGGTAAGGCATCAACAACAGGGTACCTTCACTGAAGGATGGCCGATGGCATCCAAAAACCTCTGTTAGCTGGGAAGGCACATGGCTGGTGTCTGCTTGCTCCCAGGTTGTGTTTCAAAATGGCATCCTCCAAAATGTCAGTGTCAGCTTCCAACGGCCATCTTCAAAATGTGTCTCTCAGCTGCAGCTGCTCTGAGTTCCTCCTGTTTGTCAGCAATTTTATATGGCTCCAGTGATTTAATTCACACCCACCCTGAATGGGTGGGTTAACACCTCCATGGAAATTATCCAATCAAAGGTCTTGCCCACAGTTGATTGAGTCCCATTTCCATGGGAACACTCTATCAATAGGTTCCAACCTAATCAACACTAATATGTCTGCCCCCACACGATTGCATCAAAGAATATGGCGTTTTGGGGGACATAATACATCCAAACCGGCACAGAAGGAAAAGATGCCTCAACTTGCTAAAAACATTCTGAAAAAGAAAAACGAAGTAGGAGGACGTACACTTCCTGACTTTGAAGCTTACTGTAAAGGCATAGTAGGCAAAACAACATGATATTGGCACAAAGACAGACATATTGATCAATGGAGTCAAATTGAGAATCGGAAACAGACCCCCAGATCTATGGTCAACTGATTTTTGATAAGCCCCCAAATTCACTGAACTGGGACAGAACAGTCTCTTCAACAAATGGGGCTGGGAGAACTGGATATCCAAATCCAAAAGAATGAAAGAGGACTCCTACCTCACACCCTATACAAAAATTAACTCAAAGTGGATCAAAGACCTCAATATAAGAGACACTACCATAAAACTCCTAAAAGATAATGTAGGGAAACATCTTCAAGACCTAGTATTACGAGGTTGCTTCTTAGACCTTATACCCAAAGCACAAGCAATGAAAGAAAAAACAGATAAATGGGAACTCTTCAAAATCAAAAACTTCTGTACCTCAAAGGAATTTGTCAAAAAGGTAAAGAGGCAGCCAACTCAATGGGAGAAAATTATTTGGAAACCATGTATCTGATAAGAGAGTGATATCTTGCATATATAAAGAAATCCCACAATTCAATGACAATAGTACAAACATCCCAATTATAAAATGGGCAAAAGATATGAAAAGACAGTTCTCTGAAGAGGAAATAGAAATGGCCAAAAACCACATGAAAAAATGTTCAGCCTTACTAGCTATTAGGGATATGCAAATCAAGACCACCATAAGATATCATCTCACATCAATAAGAATGGCTACCATCAAACAAACAGGAAACTACAAATGCTGGAGAGGATGTGGAGAAACTGGAACTCTTATTCATTGCTGGTAGGACTGTATAATGGTACAGCCACTCTGCAAGACAGTTTGGCGGTTCCTCAGAAAACCAGGTATCGAGTTATCCAACGATCCAGTAATTGAACTTCTCGGTATACACCCAGAAAATCTGAAAGTAGTGACATGAACAGATATTATTCACAATTGCCAAGAGATGGAAACAATCTAAATGTCCTTCAACAGATGAATGGATAAACAAAATGTGGTATATACAAATGATGGAATACTCTGCAGCAGTAAGAAGGAACAAAGTCATGAAACATGTGACAACATGGATGAATCCTGAAGGCATAATGCTGAGTGAAATAAGCCAAACAAAAAAGGAGATATTGTATGTTACCACTAATGTGAACTCTGTGAAAACTGTAAAATAAGTGTCTTGTAATGTAGAATATAGGGAACCAAGAGGTAAGTCAGAAACTAGTGAAGGGGGAACAATAATCTAATATGTACAGATATGATAATGAGGGTGATCTTAATGGTATGGGAATGGTCAGGTATGTCTATGGTTCTTTAACAGGATTATAAGTATCAGTGATGCATTGAAGGTGAACATGTTTGTAAATGGTTGTTTCAAAGCATGAAACCCAAAGAGTAGCAATACAAACCTAAATAATTGTTAGCATGATATATTTATGACACTGGTGCAGAGGGTTAACAACAGAGTGGTATGGAAAAACTACCCATTATGTATTAAAGAATATATCTAATAGGAATATCTTACCAACTTGACACTAATACTAGGGATGAAAAGTTAGCAGCTGATAAGAGCTCTAGGATGTATTATGTTCTGATAATTGTTTAAAGTTGAGAGTGATGATTGTACAACTGAGTGAAGATAATGTAAGAAACTGAGGATTTATCCTGGGATAGAATATATATTAAGTGAAGTTAGGAATCCACTACTTAATAAATCAAGCCCTCCACTTGAGTCTTCCTCTTGTGAAATTTAATGTTGTAAATAGGAGGCTGAGCCCTCCTATAATTATACCTAAGAGGTACCTCCAGGGAACCACTTTTGTTGCTCAAAGGTGAACTTCGTCTCTCTAAGCCCAACTTGGCAAATAAATTCATTAACCTCCCCACCATGAGGGACATGACTCCCAGGGGAATGAATCTCCCTGGCAACATGGGACAATGACACCCAAGAATGAACCTTGCCCTGACAGCAAGGAATTGAAAATGCCTATTTGACCAAAAGAGGGAAAAAAAGAAAGGTAACAAGCTGAGATCACAGTGGCTGTTGAGAGGCTATTCTGGAGGTTTCTCTTATGCGAGCTCCAGCTAAACATCCCAAATGGCCACAGTATACCATGCTCTTACCAAAAGAAGTCCCCAAATACCTACATCCCTACCTGAGATTCTATAAAAGATTCACTCACTAAGTTTTATCTTTCAGAAATTTAAATCTACCAGACTGTTCCTAAACCAGACAAGTCCTAAAACCCAGAGGCAACAGCCTCTTTAAGAACAACAATCAGAGGCAGTCCCTTTCCTCACAGTGTCAACATCCCCTTTCAATATGAACAAGTTAGGGTGCTCACTGCCTTGACACCCTTGAAGATGGAGAAAGAGACTAAGTGAGAGGAAGAGGTAGCAACAAATAAGTTAAGATTTAACAAAGGTCTATGAATACTGAAACTATATATAATTATATATATTTTTTGGATGCTGGGGTGTTGTAATGGCTGGAAGGAAGTAAATGACATGGTGGAACTATAGCCTATAGCATCCTTGGGATTTGCTCTATAGCTGCTTGTTAAATGTGCCCTGAAGGTCTTCACCTTTCCGTATATACCTTGTATTGCATAATAGGGAAGGGACTGAGACTGTGGAACTGTAATCCATAACAATTTTTGAAATCACCTATATAACTGCTTGCTGATCTGCACCTCGAGAGTTGACACCTTTCTGTATGTATGTTATATTTTACAATAACGGAAATGGCTGAAGCTGTGGAAAGGTGACCCATGACATTCTTTGAAATTTGCTAACTTCTTGTGAAATCATACTTTGAAAGTTATCACTGTTATGTACATATGTTAAAGTTCACAATTAAAAAAAATCATTTTCTCTCTCTCTTGCAAAAAAAAAAAAAAAAAAAAAAAAAAAAAAAGGGGCAAGAGGCCCCGAGTAGTTAAAGCCATCTTGAAAAACAACAAAGTTGGAAGACTCATCCTTCCCAATTTCAAAACTCAATACAATGCTATAGTAATCAAAACAGTGTGGTACTGGCACAAGGAGAGAATATAGATTAATGGAATAGAATTGAGTGCTCAGAAATAAATCCTTACATCTCTGACCAGTTGATTTTGTTGTTGTTTTTCTTGTTTGTTTGTTTGCTTTTATATATTTTTTTATTAGATAAATTCTGGGTTTACAGAAAAATTAGGCAAAAAATAGAGTTCCTATATACTTCCCCCATTATTAAAACTTTTCATTTATGTGGTACCTATGTTACAATTTAAGAAAGAATATTATTATAATTGTACTATTAAGTATAATCCATAGTTTACAATAGGGTTCACTGTTTGTGTTATACAGTCCTATGTGTTTTTATTTTTGATTTAATTCTAGTAACATATATATAACCTAAAATTTCCCCTTTAACCACATTCAAATGGTGTTAATTACATTCACAATGTTGTGCTACCATCTCCACCATCCATTACCAAAACTTTTCCATCACACCATACAGCAATCCTGTACCAATTAAAAATTAACTCCTGAGTTTTTAAGGACCATGTCTGTGAGTCAGGATTCCTGATCCAGAGACAATGGCCCTGATGGGATGGAGCCCGAAGGTGTCATCAAGAGTAACTGGAATGAGATTGTTGATAGCTTTGATGACATGAATCTCTCGGAGTCCCTCCTCCGTGACATTTATGCTTATGGTTTTGAGAAGCCCTCTGCCATCCAGCAGCAAGCCATTCTTCCTTGTATCAAGGGTTATGATGTGATGACTCAAGCCCAATCTGGGGATTGGGAAAATGGCTACTTTTGCCATATCAATTCTGCAACAAATCAAATTGGATCTAAAGGCCCCTCAGGCCTTGGTCCTGGCTCCCACTCGGGAATTGGCTCAGCAGATACAGAAGGTAGTGATGGCATTAGGTGATTACATGGGTGCCTCCTGCCACGCCTGCATCGGGGGCACCAATGTTCGTGCCAAGGTTCAGAAGCTGCAGACGGAGGCTCCCCAAATCATTGTGGGGACCCCAGGCTGTGTGTTTGAAATGCTTAATCGGAGAATACCTGTCTCCCAAATACATCAAAATATTTGTATTGGATGAAGCTGATGAAATGTTAAGCTGCGGATTCAAAGACCAGATCTATGACATATTCCGAAAACTCAACAGCAATACCCAGGTGGTTGTGTTGTCAGCTACAATGCCTTCTGATGTGCTTGAGGTGACTAGGAAGTTCATGAGGGACCCTATCCGGATTCTCATCAAAAAGGAAGAGTTGACACTGGAGGGTATCCGCCAATTCTACATCAATGTGGAACGAGAGGAGTGGAAGCTGGACACACTGTGAGACCTGTATGAAACCCTGACCATCACCCAGGCCATCATCTTCATCAACACCCGAAGGAAGGTCAACTGGCTCACTGAGAAGATGCATGCCCGAGACTTCACTCTCTCTGCCATGCATGGCGATATGCACCAAAAGGAATGAGATGTGATCAAGAGGGAGTTTCGTTCCGGTTCTAGCAGAGTATTCATTACCACTGACCTGCTGGCCAGAGGCACCGATGTGCAGCAGGATTTTTTAGTCATCAACTATGACCTTCTCACCAACAGAGAAAACTATATCCACAGAATCGGTCATGGTGGATGTTTTGGCTGTAAGGGTGACTATTAACATGGTGACAGAAGAAGGCAATAGTACTCTTCGAGACATTGAGATCTTCCACAACACCTCCATTGAGGAAATGCCCCTCAATGTTGCTGACCTCATCTGAGGGGTTGCCCTGTTACCCAGCCCCAGCTAGGGTTCATTCCTGTGGGGCCGAGGAAGAGCAGGAGTGGGAAGGGAAGGGAGTCAAGGGATGGACATCTTGCCATTTTGTTTCCCTTTTTTTTTTCTTTGAATAAATGTCACTTTTTGAGGCAAAAAAAAAAAAAAAAAATTAACTCCCCATTCCCTACCCCAATCCTTGTCATTAGTAACCTGTATTCTAGTTTCTGACTCTATAAATTTACTATTCTAATTATTTCATATCAGTGATATCATACAGTATTTGTCCTTTTGTGTCTGGCTTATTTTATTCAACATGATATCTTCAAGGTTCATCCATGTTGTCACCTGTATCAGATCTGCATTTGTTTTCAAGGGACTGAATAATATTCTACTGTATGTATATACTACATTTTGTTTATCCATTCTCACTCACGATTCTGTTTTATACCTCATATTTTCACTGAACAATATATCTTAAAGATTATTTAATGAGCTTCCTCATTTTTTTAATAGCTTGAGATATGATTCCCATAAGATATAATTCAACCATTTAAAGTATACAATTCGATGGTTTTTTAGTACATTCACAGGGTTATGCAATTGTTACCATTATGTAATCTTAGCATTTTTTCATCCCACCTAAAAGAAACCCCATATCCATTAGCAGTCACTCCCCATTTTTCTCCTAACAACTCCAGTCCTAGACAACCACTAATCTACTTCCTGTCTCTAAACATTTGCCTATTTTTGGACATTTCATGGAAATGGAATCATATAATATTTGGTCTTTTGTGACTGGCTTCTTTCACTTAGCATAATGTTTTCAAGGGTCTCATTTTTTTTTAAGGATTCCTTTACATAATTATTCCCTAATTTATTTAACTATATCCCTTTTGACGGACTTTTAGGCTGAAATTCTTTATATGTATGATATTCTATTTACATCGAGTTCAACTATAATATAAATTATTAAAAATGTAATCATGGGATCAAAACACACACACACACACACACACACACACACACAGCTACTGTGAAGGATGGTTTGGCGGTTCCTCAGTAAGCTTAGTATAGAGTTACCTTATGACCTGGCAATCCTGCTACTTGGGATATACCCTGAAATCTGAAAGCAGGGACACGAACAGACACTTGCACACTGGATTTCATAGTGGCACTATTTACAATAGCCAAAAGATGGAAACAACCCAAGTGTCCATCAACAGATGGATTGACAAAATGTGGTATATATATGATGGAATATTATCCAGCAGTCCTAAAGCATGTGACAACATGAATGATCCTTGAGGACATTAAGTAAAATAAGTCAGATGCAAAAGGACAAATATTGTATGATCTTACTAATATGAATTATAATATGTAAACTCACAGCTATAACATCTAGAATATAGGTTACCAGGATATAGAATGAGGCTAAAGAAAGGGAAACAGTTGCTTAATATGTGCAGAATGTTTAACTAGGTTGAACTGAAACACTGGAAATGGATAGAGGTGACAGTAGCATGTTATTGTGAGAATAATTAACAGTGCTGAATGGTTTGTGAATATGATGGAAAGGGGAAGTTTAGAGTCACATATGTCACTAGAAGAAAAGCTGGAGGTTAAAACATGGGAATGTATAACAGTGAATTTTATGGTGGACAATGTCAATGATTGTATAAATAAAAAAAAGTTCTTTTCATGAACTAGAACAAATGTATGACACTATTACAAGGATTTAATAATAGAGGGGGTATATGGGAAAAAATGTACCTATTGCAAACTATGGACTATATTATCAGTAATTTTTTTTTTTTGCATTCTTCACTTAGTATATCTTGGAGATTTATTTATAGCATTATACACAGGTCTGCCTAATACCTTTTTTATGGGCATATATATTCCATTACATAGATGTACCACAATTTATTGCTCACTTCACTACTGGTTGAAATTTTGATTGCTTCCAGTATGTTGCTGCTACAAAACAGAACTGTAATGAACATCTTGTACATATATATAAATTAACCACTTTTGTCAGTATATCTGGAAGTTAAATTGCTAACTGTGGAATTGCTAGATCAAATGCTATTTTTTTTTATTTTGAAATAAATTCAGAGTTATAGGAACAGTTGCAAAAACAATACTAGCCCCATACACAGAATTCCATCATACCCTGACCCCCCTCCCCCGATAGCTCAATCCACCAACTTTAACATGCTGTCACATTGCTATTTCTTTCCCTCCCTCCTTCCCTCCCTATCTATTATCCATCATCTATTGCTCTGTCTTCTGAACATATGAGAGTTAGCCACACACATCCTTGAACAAACACTATAATTCACGTATACACTTCCCATGAACAAGAACATTCTTTTATGCAATTCCATTAAGCGCAGCTAAGAAGTACAAGAGATTCAACAATGATACAAAGCTTACATTCTATATTTCCTTTTCCCTATGTCTCAACTGTGTCCCTTTGAGCCACCTGTCCTCTATCCTCCAATCCCATCCAAGTTCATCCTTAGCATTCAATTGTCATCTAGTTGGACTTTTTTTTTTTTTTCAGTTGTGGAAACATATATACAGCCTAAATCTTCCCATTCCACCCCCTTCCTAGCCTTCCATTAGCGGGATTAATCACACTTAGAATGTTGTAATGCTCTTTCCCACCATCCATTATTAGAAATTTCCCTTCACCTCAAACAGCAACCCTACACGCATTTCTTAACTCTCCATTGCCCCTTCCCCCATTTCTCTTAACCCAAAGTCTACTTTTCATCTCTATGGTTATATATTCTCTGATAATTTCTTTGTGTTTACTGTGGGGCTTAAAATTAACCTCTTAAATCCATATCAATCTTGTTTTTCTTTGATACCACCTTCACTTCAATAGGACACATAAACTCTGTTCCTATACTCCTTCATTCCCCCACCTTTATATAGTTGTCTAAAATTACATATTTTACATTGAATTCAAAACCACTGATTTGTCCTTAGAGTTTGTGTATTTTATATCATGTAGGAAGTAAATAGCGGAGTTACAGTTCAAAAATTATTGACTTCTATTTGTATTCCATTGTGGTTGGAGAATGTGCTTTGAGTATATTCCATTATTTTTTTTTAAATTTCTTGAGGCTTGTTTTATGTCCCAGCTTGTGGTCCCTTCTGGAGAAAGATCTGTGATCACTAGAGAAAAATGAGTGTCCTGGTGATTTGGGATGCAAGGTACTATATATGACTGTTAAAATTCTCTATAACTCTTTCTCCTTTCTTTGTTTCTCTGTTGGTAGGGCTCCCTTTAGAATCTGAAGTAGGGCAGGTCTTTTATTGGCAAAGTCTCTCAGCATTTGCTTGTCTGTGAAAAATTTAAGCTCTCCCTCAAATTTGAAGGAGAGTTTTGCTGGATAAAGTATTCTTGGTTGGAAATTTTTCTCTCTCAGAATTTTAAATATGTCACGCCACTGCCTTCTCGCCTCCATGGTGGCCGCTGCGTAGTCACTACTTAGTCTTATGTTGTTTCCTTTGTATGTGGTTCTTGCTGCTTTCAGAACTTGCTCCTTCTCTTCAGTATTTGACAGTCTGATCAGAATATGTCTTGGGGTGGGTTTATTTGGATTTATTCTATTTGGAGTTCGCTGGGAATTTATGCTTTGTGTATTTATATTGTGTAGAAGGTTGGGGAAGTTTTCCCCCAAAATTTCTTTGAATACTCTTTCTAGACCTTTACCCTTCTCTTCCCCTTCTGGGACACCAATGAGTCTTAAGTTTGGACATTTTATCTATCATATCCCTGAGATCCATTTTGATTTTTTCAATTTTTTTCTCCTTTCTTTCTTTTGTTCTTTCATTTTCTGTTCTGTGGACTTCTAGGACAATGAGATGTTGTTCAGCTTCCTCTAGTCTTGTATTGTGAATATTCAGAGTCTTTTTAATTTGGCCAACAGTTTCTTTTATTTCCATAAGATCTTCTATTTTTTTATTTACTCTTGCAATGTCTTCTTTATGCTCTTCTAGGGTCTTCTTTATGTCACTTATATCCTGGGCCATGGTCTTCTTGATGTCCTTTAAATCCTTTGCCATGTTTTCGTTCCTCGATTGTAGTTCTTTGATTAATTTTGCGAGGTACTGTGTTTCTTCCTATATCTTGATTTGTGTGTTTGGAGTTGGATTCTCCATATCATCTGGTTTTATCATATGCATTAAGATTTTCTGTTGTTTTTGGCCTTTTGGCATTTGTTTTGCTTGATAGGGATCTTTCCAGTTGTAACAAAAAAAGGATATCAATCTAATTTTTCAGAAACACATTTTGGTGATGTACACTTTCTCTAACTAACCAGCAGATGGCGTCTGTGAGTCACCTATATCCTTCAAGTCAGTTCTCAACCTTGTTCCTGCCGTGTGTGGGGAAACGATTCTTGTGGGTTCAGTTGGAGAACTCAGTTTGGGTGTGTTGCTGGAGCCGTCCGCCCTGAATTTGGGCCTGTGTACAGGTGGCCAGGGAGGAAGGGCAGTTTTAATGTTCAAATCCCCCAGGTTCCAGGAGATTCAAGGCTGCTGCAAGAGTCTAAGCCTTCATTTCAGTTCAGCCCCAGACCCTCTCTCTCGCTGATCCACAAACCACCGGACTTGGCATAGCGTCCCCGGGTTCTCTGAGCAGGTCCCCCCTCCCAGCTGCGATCCTCCAGGAGCTCAGCTGAGGGAATGCCGTGCTACATCACCAGCGTGCGCTGTCCCTCAAGGGAAGCCCTGGGCCGCTAGGCCATGCCGCCGCGCACTCTCAGCTTGTTTCAGAATGCAGAATGTCTGAGGCTGTCTTTACTGCAATGTCTTGCGGGCTGAAAACAGCTGAGGTTTTCTCCAGAGAGAGAGAGAGAGGGACAGAAAAACAACCAGGTTCACCCGTCAGCCAGAGATAGCACCCGATCCTCTGGGCTCCCTATCCTGAGACAGGTATGTCCCCTGACTCTCCCAAGGTCAGTTGTCACCAAAAACTGCTGTCTGCTTGTTGAGGATTCACTGTCTGTATTGAGCAGTTAATACTAGAACCTCACTTGGAGCTGGGTTGAGAGAGTGCACAGTGCGGCTTCCGTGAGGGAGGGGCTCTCAGCTCTAGGCTCTCGGCTCTCAGCGCGGGTCTGCAGTTTTACTTACAGATTTTATGCTGTGATCTCGGGCATTCCTCCCAATTCAGGTTGGTGGATGATGAGTGGACAGTCACGTTTGTCTCCCCGCTGTTATTCCAGGTTATTTACTGTTTTTTTGGTCATTTATGAATTGTTCTGGGGGGGACTAAGTCTTCCACTCCTCTCTATGCCGCCATCTTCCCAGAATCTCTATCAGTAATATTTTAATACTCTATCATCAACAGTAACAAATGTACTACACCAATACTATGGGTCAATAATAGGGGGGGATAAGAGACATGGAAGGATTTGGGTTTTCTTTTTTATTTCTTTTTCTTTTCTGGAGTAATAAAAATGTTCTAAAATTGATCATGGGGTTGTAAGCACAACTATGTGATGATACTTGAGCCAGTTTGGATGGTTCGTATGGTGTGTTAATATATCTCAATGAAACTGCATTAAAGACATACACACACACTTGTAAATGCATAAATTATTCCTGGAAAGATATATAAGACACTGATAACTGTGATTGCCCTGGGCAATAGGAGATGGTGGTAATTGCATAGCTTAAAGGGCCGATAGGAGAAAACTTATTTTGCACAGTATATCCCAAATTCTATACCACATGCATATGTTACCTGTCAAAAAATTTAAAATATCTCACATCGTATACAAAAATTTATTCAAGATGGATCAGAGACCTAAATGCAAAAGCACAAAACCATAAAACTTTTTGAAGAAAACATAGGAGAAAATCTTCTTGACTTTGGATTAGGCAGAAATCTTAGACAACAACACTAAAAGCACAATCCAGAAAATTAAAAATTGATGAAAGGGACAACGAAAATTTAAAATTTCTGCTCTGCAAAAGACATTGTTAAGAAAATAAAAAGGCGAGTCAGATTGAAAGAAAATATTTACAAGTCACCTATCTGAAATGAAATTTTATAGAATATATAAAGAATTCTACTGTATAAAAAACCAACTAAGAATGGATCAAAGACCTAAATATAAGAAGCATGACTAAAAACTCCTAGAAGAAAATGTAGGGAAACATTTTCAAGATTTTGTGGCAGGCAGCGGTTTCTTAGACTTCACACCCAAAGCACAAAAATAAAGAAAAAAATGGATAAATGGAACCTCCTCAAAATTAAAAACTTTTGTGCAAAGGACTTTGTCAAAAAAGGTGAAAAGGCAGCCTACTCAATGGGAGAAAATATTTGGAAACCACATATCCAATAAGGATTTAATATCCAGAAATCTAAAGAAATCCTACAACTCAACAATAAAAAGACAACCCAATTTAAAAATCGGCAAAAGATAAGGTCCTGCAACCTCATTAGGGGGCATTTACTTGGAGGATCTGAGAGCAGGGACATGAATGGACATTTGCACACTGGTGTTTATGGAGATAGTATGCATGATTTGCAATGGTTGGAGGTGGCCCAAGAGTACATTGACTGAGGAACAGAATGGTGAACTGTTGTGTGTGCATACAATGGAATACTGAGCAACTGTGAGGAGTGAAGAGGTGAGACACACAACGAGGTGAATGGAACCTGTAGACAGCATTTTGAGTGAACTACACCAGAAATACAGGCAAACACTATAATGCCTCACCAATATGGACTAACTACAATGTGTAGACTAAGAATTGAATCTTAGAGCACAGCCTAACAGGGAAATGATTATTGTAATGGTCCCAAGATTGTAAGCTCTCACAGCAGTCAAATCTATTCCTGAAATGTAATGGCTATCTCCAAACTCTGAGATGCTGATCCCTTTGTGTATAACCTGATTGGTCTCTAGAACATTGGGTATCTGAGTGACACCAGAAACTCAGAGCTAGAACTCAGCAGATATGAATGTCAGTATTACAACATACAGCAACTGTTGAAAAAGCTGAAATAGAGTCTTCAACTAGAGATATGAATGAAGCAGATGTGGTTAGGGCTAGGGCAAATCGGGCCAAAGGGTAAAGGACAATACTGACTGCATTTTAAAATCTCAAATTCCATGTGAGACCAAGGGAAGAGATGGTTAGTTGGTGCAAGAGCTGTATTTCCTAAACAATTTAACTCGTACAGTTTGTTTAAATACCATAATTACATGGAACTTTTAATAGGAAATGAGACCTGGTAGGTTTGCATAGGTTAGTGTGAAATAGCAACACATCCCAAAGCAATTTGGGCAAAGAATAAAAATATATATGCAGGGCCCCCCTGAGGAGCCGGGGGGAAATGCAGAGGTGTTGGGCTTCCTCACCTGGATTGTTGCTGATGTTCTCGCAAACACTGAGGACTGACGGTTTGATGTGCTGAGCCCTCTATAAAGGGACTTGCCCTTATGAAGCTCGTTACTGCAAAGGAGAGGTTAAACCTGCTTATAATTGTGCCTAAGAGTCTCCCTCTGAGTACCTCTTTGTTGCTCAGATGTGGCCCTCTCTCTCTAGCTAAGCCAACTTGGCAGGTAAACTCACTGCCCACCCCCTATGTGGGATCTGACTCCCAGGAGTGTAAATCTCCCTGGCAACACGGGATACAACTCCTGGGGATGAATCTGGACCTGACACTGTGGGATTGAGAACATCTTCCTGACCAAAAGGGGGATGCAAAATGAAACAAAACAAAGTTTCCATGGCTGAGAGATTCCAAATGGAGTCAAGGGGTCACTCTGGTGGGCACTCTTAATACACTATATAGATAACCCTTTTTAGGTTTTAGTGCAGTGAAATAGCTAGAAATTAATATCTGAAACTATCAAACTACAACTTAGTAGCCTTGACTCTTGAAAACAATTGTATAGCAATACAGCTTACAAGAGGTGACAGTGTGATTGTGAAAGCCTTGTGGATTGCAGTCCTTTATATGGATGGATGAGTAGAAAAATGGCAACAAAAAACTAAATGAAAAATAGGGTAGGGGTGATTTGAGTGTTCTTTTTTACTTTTATTTTTTATTTTTTTTTCACTTTTACTGCTACAAGGAAAATGTTCAAAAAACAGATTGGGGTGATGAATGCACAACTATATGATGGTACTGTGAACAACTGATTGTACACTTTGGATGACTGCATGGTATGTGACTCTATCTCAAGAAAAATGAATTATAAGAAAAATGGGCAAAGGACTTGAATAGACATTTCTCCAAAGAGGATACACAAGTGGCTAAAAAGCACATGAATAATAGTTGCTCAACATCACTAGCTATTAGGGAAATCAAATCAAAACCACAATAAATTATTTCACACCCACCAGAATGGCTACTATTAAAAAAACAGAAAATTACAAATGTTGGAGAGGATGTGGAGAAATAGGAACATTTATTTATTGCCAGTGGGAATGTAAAATGGTGCAATGGCTGTGGGAGATAGTTTAGTGGTTCCTCAGAAAGCTAAGTACAGAACTATCATATGACCTGGCAATCCCTCTGTTAGATATACATCCAAAAGAATTGAAAGCAGGGACTCAAAGAGACAGTTGCACACCAATGTTCACAGCAGCAGCATTCACAATTTGCCAAAAGATGGAAGCACCCCTCCATCAATGAATGCATAAATGCGGTACACACATACAATGGAATATTATTCAGCCGTAGAAATGAATGAAGTTCTGATGCATGTGACAACATGGATGTACTCTGAGGACATCATGTCGAGTGAAATAAGCCAGACACAAAAGGACAAATATTGTATGATCTCACTGATTTGAAACAATTACAGTAAGCAAACTCAGAATCTAGAACATAGCTTACCAGGGGTGGGGATAGGAAATGGGAAGGTAAGGATTAAAATGTACAAGCCTCTATTTGGAATGATAGAAATGTTTTGGTAACGGATGCCGGTGATAGTAGCAGAACATTTGTGAACTCAACAGCACAGAATATAAAATTTAAAAAAAAAAAAAAAAAAAAAAAGAATTCTCAAAATTCAGCAATAGGAGAACAACCCAATAAAAAAACAGGCAAAAGAGCTAAATAGACCCTTCACCAAAGAAGATATAAGGATGGCAAATAAGCACATGATAAGATACTCAATATCAGTTATCAGGGAAATGCAAATTAAAACCACAATGAAATGCTACTGCACACCTACTAGAATGGCTGAAATTAAAAAACAAAAACAAAAAGCTGACATTACTGCTAGAGAGGACGCAGAACAACAGAAACTCCCATATACTGCTGGTGGGAATATAAAAGGGCACAGCTGCTTTGGAAAACACTTTCGCAATTTTTCATAAAGTTAAACACATATATATTACCCAACAATCCTTCTCCTAGTTATTTCTCCTAGATAAATGAAAATATACTCACACAAAAACCTGCATGTGAATGTAACAACATTATTCATAATCACCAGACACTGGAAACAATCCAAACATCCTTCAATTAGTGAATGGAAAAACAAACAATGGTACGTACATCCACACAAGGGAATACTAGACAGCACTAAAAAGGAACAATATAGATGAATCTCAAATGCATTGTGCTAAGTGAAAGAGACAAAGCTATAGGAGTGGAGAACATATCAGTGGTGGGCAGAGGAGAGGAATAGGAAAATTTTGACTACAAAGGATGAAAATGAGGGAAATTTTGCAGGATGTTAGAACAGTTCTGTATCCTGATTGTGGTGATGGTTACATGACAGTATGTATTTGTTACAACTCATAGACTGTATATCAGAAGAAGTAAATTTTATTTTCTGTAAATTAAAAAATAAAGTTAAAAAATTAAAACAAAACATAATAGCCTGATCAGAATGGTCAATGATTCCAAGTTCAAATTACCTGTTTACCAGCAACTCCCATCAAGCCTAACTGGATGAATCTGATCAAGCACAATGGAATGAATGGAACATAAATAACTTGAATTCCATTATGCAATACACCATGGCTGCCTTTGGCTTACTCAAATTTCTAACACTCACTTGTTCAGAATGCCAAGAAACCAGGAGACCTTGCAGTAGGTATAAGACCCTAGCATTCTCTGGGCATCTGTTCCACTCAGTTTTTTGTTTTGTTTTTGTTTTCTTTTTTTGTCTATTTTTTTATTATTTCATTTTTTATTGTTGTGTGTGTATGTGTGTTTGTGTGTGTGTATGTATTTTTTTATTATTTCAGTTTTTTTTTTAACTGAAGGGAATAGAAGACTGGAGGTTCATATTGTCTTTAAAACCCTTTTACCTCTGAAATGTTTAGGAATTATTTAAACAAAATACTGGCATCAAGGGGACCTGCCTGATGGCATAAAAGCCTTGTCACTGTGGTGCATGATTTGACTGAATGACTGGCTTTTCTACCTAGCTATTTCTCTGCTCTGCAGCATCTGGATGTATCATAACTTTCTAGCCTAAATAAACCAAAAGAATCAATTAACAGAAGGCTGTGAGACTGGAGAGCAACAGAAATGTGGGATTTTTTTTTCCAATTTGAAGCTAATATGGGGGTTATTAACTAGTTTGTCCCTGTTTAGGCAGTTTTGACTTTACAGAAAGGTACAGTCAGTGGTCAAGGGCATGGACTCTATGGCAGTGTCTGTGTTCAAGTTCCAACTATGGCACTTATTAGTTGTATGTCTCTGAGCAAGTTACCTAATCACTTTAGGCCTTAATATCCTCATTGCCCCTCATGGGGTTGTCATGACAATTTACTGATTTAATGTACCTAAGGTGCTTAGAAGAGTGTGTGGCACATGGTAAGCACTAATAAACATGTCTGTTAATCTTATATATATGTTCTCCTCTCTTCTAAATCTTGGTTACATTAAATTTTGGTGCATTAAAAGGTTTTACCCATCCTGCTGTTAGCACACATATCCATGTATTGGTGGCACCCTATCAACCATTTTTTGTGGCCAAAGAGACTGAAAAAAGGAACAGGGGATTGAAAAAAAATGGTAGTGGCAAGTGGTCAGCAGAAGGCTGATGAGAGATACCGTAGAACAGAGAGATGAGTCAGGGAGCTGGGTTGCCCTCCAAGCTCTGCCACTAGCAAGTTATGTGAGCGTCCTTTGGCCAGAGTTTCTATATCTATAATTAGGAGCTGGATTAGGCAAAGTCTAAAGTCCCTTTTAGCTTTAACAAACAGTATAAGATTTAAAATATGGTCATTATATAAAGATTTCAAAATTTGTCTTCTGCCTCCAACACACCTGTTTCATAGCACTGACTGCAAACATTGTTGACACATTGCCTCCAAAACATTTTGGGACTTTTCATGAAGACCTCAGGTCAAAAGCAATATTTCCTATGTTCATATCTGCTTTAACTCTAATACAATGATTTTCTGACCAGGTACTTTGAAATTCTATTATAATAACTCAATCAATGCTAGAGCCACAAATGAGGGACACAGGGTACATTTTGCAAATATAGATGTGGATAGGATATTAACTCAGGAATAAATGATCATTAATCAAACCATCAAGTACTTTGAAATGGTGGCATGTTCTACCTCATAATTTGGTGTAAATAAGTTCTGATCACTTGCGTAGAGTATAGTCCTTGCATAAAGTATAGGATAACCATTGGGAAAAAACAGTAGGTTCAACTAAGTTAGCCCAGGTTCCCAATCATCTAGTTTGTGTTACAATTAATTGTAAAGTCAATCCAATTTATGCCCTCCAAATTGGTTTTTCTTGGCTTCCTAAATTTAAAGTATAGCTTACTCCATTGCAAGGAAAGCTCTACACAAGTCTTGTTTTTCTATTTTGATTATCTATGCTTCTGTGAAAACACAGGAACACCCTACTCTATATTTGCAAATACCATAGTCTATAAGCACTCTAACAAATCAGAGTACTTGACATCAAGAGGGGCTTAACGGGAGGAGTGTCTTTCATTCAGAGATCTGCTTTGTATAACTATCACTTCTGTTTTGCTGATGGGCAAACTGAGACTTGGAGAGGAACCCACTTAGAAAAGCAGAAAAAAGTTTTGGAGACACATAACTGCGTTTGACTGAGGCTCGGCCACTTAATACCATGTGATTTCAGGCAAGTTACTTAACTTCTCTGAACCTATTTCCTTCTCTGTAAAATGTGATTAAAAATCTAACTTCTGAGGTTCTAAGTGAGAATTAAATGATATAACACTTGAAAGTGCTTAAGACAGTGACAGGTTGGTCTGCATAGTTTTCGATAAAATATATTATTACTGCAGAAGAGAAGTGAATGGTCCAAGTCTCCCACTATCCTTATCTAAAAGCAGCCACCCCCAGCAAATGCTTATATTAAAATTACAGGGCACAACTTTATATGCAACTTTCTAACGGCTTACAGATTAAAAAAAATATATATATATATGGGTTTCATTTGAAGGTTTCTTTACTGGTAAGTAAGATCCACAGTACCAATGTCAATACCACCCAGAGTAGCCAGGTAACAAGACTCAAAATAAGTACTAGCATCTGTAAAAATTTCCTTCCTGAATTTCAAGTTAGAGCAAAGATTCTAGAGGCATTTTTTCAAGGAATAGAAACCAAGCACCTCCAATTTGCTAGCACTGCAGAGTACTGTGTCAAAATCACAATCTAATTAATCATTGCCTCACTATGATCACAAGCCCTTTCTGGACCTTAGTTAGCCTCCTTAACTGTAAAATAAGGGTTTAAAAAGGTAATCTTTTCTGGTCCTTCCATCATTGACATTCTTTTATTTGGGATGTAGTGGTCTGGCTTAATCAGGGGTGAGTGGAATGGAATTTAAAGGCACTTATAAAATATATAATGAGTTTAAACTGTTTTCAACTTTACATTCTAGCTTCGCAAAAATGAAGTAGAAAACGAAGATGCTTGCAGATGGGCTTCCTAGATCAGGTATCTGACAGAAGGAAAGCCTGCCAGAAACCAAGTATGCAGCGCGAAGGAGTCGTCTTCCCCTGAATAACTTCCTTTACTACTCAGGGTTCAGAGAATACGACTTAAAAAATGGATCCCTATAACTGTTTTCAAATTCTCTCCCTTTCCCTCGGAGGCTGACCTCCTTACAGCCATGGCTCCTGAGATCTTCGGCTTTTAGGAGCTTGGGTCCTCAAAGCCCTGTTCCCTCAGGAACTCGGAGTCTCAAAGTACCTATTCTGTCCCACAAAAACCTGTCTTCTTTGCCCGCTTCTGTTCCCTCGCAAACTCAAGTCTTCGCTGACCGCTTCTGCCCCTCAGAAGCCCAAGTCCTCACTCACTGCCCTGCTTTTACCAGGAGTCCGTGTCTTCACATCCTGTTCCCGTTCAGACCCTCTCTTCTTAGGAGAGCGGGTCCTCACAATCCTGTCCTTCTCACACCGCTTCCCTCAGATGCCAGAAAACTCACATCCATCCCCGTCCCCTAAGTCCTGTCTGGAACCCGGGTTCCCACAGTCTCGTCTTCTCGGAGCCCCGATCCCCAGTCCGGTCCCAAGAGCCTGAACCCTTAACATCCCCGTCTCCTCCACCACCTGGTTCTTCAAACACTGACCCACTGCGGGTCCAGGTCCTGACTCCCTCCTCCCGCTCTTCTTTCTCAACTGCCAGGGCCCAAGACTCACAGGCAGCAGCGTCTATCTCCCCATGATATGCGGAGACTGCCCCAGTGAAGCGTTCGTCTCAGAAGCCGGTCCGACTGCGCGGCCCTCCCCAAGCACTTCCGGCACCGCTCCCCGCCTCCAACCCGGAAACGCGCGGCTCTTCCGGCCGGCGGGCGCGCGCCTAACTTGCGCAGGCGCAGACTGCCCTCCGACACGTGGTGGTAGCTGGGGTTTTCGTTCTGCTCTGGCGTTGGCGTTTACTTTCTCCCGCTGAGGTGAGATCGTCTGCAAACTCCTCCCCTTGCACTCCCGGGGCTATTTGGCTGTGCCCTAGTTGTTTCTTCCCGACTCTGCCTGTGGTGTATTATCTCCAGAATGACCGATAGCTGACGCCTCGGATGGCTTAAAGGTAGCCATATTTGGTTGGCGCCTCTGTCGTGTTATTATCACGATGGGAATATCTCCTGGGACAGTAGCACTCCAAAGGTGTTCTGTAGGACCCCACCATGGAAGTTGCAGCACAGGAACCTGGAGACGGAAGAGACTGGTGTGGCTTTGAGTAGACAATTAGTGACAATTGAACCCTTTCTGTGCTAAGCCCCTTACCTCCGATATATGATTTATAGTCATTTAAAGTAAACCGATTCCAGCTAATAAGTGCAGAGTTTTGATTTGAACTCAGAACTCTCACTTCTAAGCCTGAACCTGCCATGTAACCGTTAAGCTCTGGTACATTTAGTTATGTCACAGGTCAAACTTGATGGGAACTGTATTCCTGGCTCTATGCTAGATGCTAGGTATTTAAATAGTAGGACCCGGTTCCAAACTCTGAGGGGCTCACGGTAAGAAGAAAAACCCACAAACACAAAGGAGTGCACAAACTGCCAGAAGAAATCAGGAGGAGCTGTGTCCCAATTGGACTGGTGCACCAACCTTCTCTCCCTGCCTATACACCTCCCTGTCCGGTCTTCATCTCACCATGTTCCCAATCCATCCTCTACAGTGTTATCGCATCCAAATTCGCAGATTCAAAACCCCTTCACCATTAAGGCTCCAAGCCATTTTTTTGGCCTTATTTCCCTGCCAGTGCTCTCATTCTCATTAGGGTCTGGCATAACAGTTTGATGTTGCACTCCTGTCCATATTTTTAAGGCCCAGTTTAAATGTACATTCATTCATTTAACACAAGTTTTTTCAGCACTTACTGTGCTTGGAGTCAGGTACATACTGGTGGAAAAGACAGGCAATATTTTTGTTTTTAGAATCTAGAGTGGGAGACAGACCATAAACAAGTGCACAAAAGGTTAAGAATACCTGAGGAAGACTTAACTGGGTGATGGAGGGCCCTGGGACAAGTTAGGAAAGAGGTTATTCAGGGACCAAGATGGCCAAAATGACTGGAGCTTTATAGGTGATGGGGAAGGTTGGCAGACAGTGAGGTTGTGGAGGTAGGCAGGGGTCTGCTCAGGCAGGACCTTGTGGACTAAGGTGGGAACTTGGGATTTTTGTTCCTAAACATGCAGTGGGATGGCATGGAAGGATTAAGTAGAAGAGTGCACTCATTTTAAGAGATGACTAGTGGACTATAGGAGGAGCCCCAGACACACAACTGATAGTGTACATCTCTGGCCTTCCCAGTGGTTTGTACAATACATCTGCTTCTCATTAGTGTTAAGACCTGTTTATGTGACTCCCTTCTCTTGTAGCTTCTGCTTTGTAGAGGACAGGGACCTCCATGTATTAAGCCAAGAAAGTAAAATGCCTAACAGTCTATATGTTTTGTTTTTTTAAGAAAATATATACAAATAATATATATGTCCATAGAAAACAGTCTAGCAAGATGAACACTAGACTGTTAGTAGTTTGGGGGAAGCTTTTTCACGTTTACATCATTTCTGAACTGTTTCCATTTCTTTATGATTAACACCCAGTGTTTTTATGTTAAAAATGAATATGTGAGTAATTACATTTATATGTCATTCTGGAAAAGGCAAAATAAAGGGACAGAGACGAGATCACTAGAGGCCAGGGATTGGGCACTGGGGAGGGGTTGACTAGAAGGAGGTACAAAGAAACTTTTGGGGGTGATAGAAATGTTTGATATTTTGCTTATGGTGGTAGGTACACAGCTGTTATATGTTTGTTAAAACTCATAGAACTGTATAGTAAAAAAGGTGAATTTCCTACTTGTAAATTGTACCTTGTAAACCTGACTTTAAAAAATGAAAGATATGGAGAAAATATACCAGGCTAAGACTATATTTTTAAAATGTTTTTAATTACACAAATAATAAAATCACACAATTATCACCCATTCTCCTTTTTAAAAATTAGACCATTACATGTAAATCTAAAGTCCTGTGTAATCACTGTCCCCAATCCTGATCCCCTCCCTTCTTCCCAGAGGTAATCACTGATGTGTGCCCTTACAGATTAAAAAAAAGTATGTATTTATATATACATAATATGTGGCTGTAGGAAATGTATAGCACTGTCCTGTGTGCGTGCTCTTTATCACATCAGTGGTATGCTGTTCCCTATTCAACATCTTTTTTTGTACCCAATTTTCTGAGTATGTGCGTGGATGAAGATATAATTCAATCATTTGAAGTGCAATATTGCTTTTTTTCACGTAACTGGTATAATGCTGTACCTTATTTTACCGCTTTTATAACTCAACGTTTTTTGATGTCTAACTCATTCCTTCAATGTGCGGTATATAGCATTCCACTTTATGAATACACATTATGTTTATCATTTTTTCTCGTGTAGGCGGACATTAGGTTGTTACCAGCTTTTTCCCTTTTTCCTGTTACAGCGATGCCGTGCCTCCTGTACATCCGTGCCGGGACCGCTCTAGGGCGAATGGCTAGGTGTGGCCATCAGTTGTGCTTTTTCATTTTTGGTTTGGAATTCCTGTCTTCCCCAGTTTGCCAACCACAGCGCCCACAGCACGGCGCTCCTTGCGTGCCGACTGGAAAGAAAACGGGAGCTCTCAACAGGGAGGACACCAAGCAAAGTGGAGTGCCTGAGCGGCCACGAAGAAGCGAGTACTCCAGTGCCCAGATTAGGTTACTGCGTGGCGTAGTAAACCACGGAAGCGAGTTGAGGTCAACTGCAATCCGCACGCGTTTAAGTGGTTCCTTTCCGTCATGCCTTCTGCGTCCGCCGGCAACTTCCCAGCAAGCACTGCGCATATTTGCATAACAATTTATGTCCTTGCTTTAGTTTTACATAAAATCGAAAGGATAGGTCATAGATGTTTTCTCTGTGAAGCTCCCTATTAGGCTCTTAGGCTTTTAGGATCCCTCAGGACGGTGAAATAGGAAATGGCATAGGCTTTGTCTTCACCTCTACCGTTAGATGGATTCACTAACATGGCCACTGTATGTTCAGTGTTAATGAAGTAAAAAGGGCTTCTGTCGTGAGTGGCACACGGAGGGCGCCTCGGTTGCTCTTCGTGCGGAATCGACATCAAGAGATTTCGGAAGCATAATTTTTGTAATTAGGGCAGCTGGTGATCGTTGGTCCCGGCGCCCTTTCTTATGTCAGTGAAAAAACAGTGTTTTGTGCTCACCGAGTTTTTTGAGGTTTGGGTTATGTTGGTTTTGTTTTTACTGGTCTGAAGCCGAAATTTAGCTTATAGTTGAATTTGGTGGTTTTCTATTAGTTTATTTATTTTTTTATGATTGTTGAATTTTTTTTACGTTCAAACTTTAAGCAATGTGACGAGAATTCTAGTAGTAAACTGGAAACCGTGTTTTTCCCAGCCGCTTGAGAAAGACAAAGCAGCTGATTGTCTCTTGAAGTATAAAGAGCGCAGGTATTATCCCCGTTTCACGAGTTAGAAACTTGGTTAAGCACACTGACATGTTTAACCAAGGGTAACTGGTTTGAGCACAGGAACCTTGCCCACGAGGAGCGATGCAATTAAGCAAAACAGATTTTGTAAGAACCCTTCTCTCTTTAAGCAGGCATACCTATCTTTAACACGGAGTTCTTTCTGAAACTTTTGGCCTTTAAAAACATGCAAAGGCAATAATTTAAAACGGACTTAAGTAGCACTCTCATACTGCTTAGCAACAACCTTTCTGGAGGGCAATTCAGCAGCAGCCATAAAAACCTAAAACTTCAAAAATTCATCTCATAGGAATGTATCCTCATTTAAGAGATTTACCTAGAAGGGCCCGTTCGTTCTAACAACAAATATATACTGTGCTCTGAAATACTAGCAAACAGTATAGACACAACCCTTGACTTCACAAGGCTTTATAGTTTAGTGAGGAGAGAGAATAGTAGAGTACAGGAAAGCTGAATCTTGGGGAGAAGGGAGGGAGCTGTCTGGGAAAGTTTCTGAAGCAATGAATTTGAAGCTGAAACCTAAAGAATGATTAGAGGACAACCAGGCAAAGCATGGGGGAAAGGGCAATTTAAGTGGGAAAGCCTTGAGGCTAAAGAGAAAGTGCTTTTCTAGGAAGGAAAAGACCAGATTCACTGGAGTAAAACCATCCAGGCCCAGGACAGAAGGGAAGCCAGAAGAGGCTGTTGGGACCTGGTCTCACAGGCTGAGGATGATCATTTCAGTGTTTTATAATGCAGAAGAAATTGAAAATTATTTACACCAGGTGTTGGGAAACCTTTTCTGTAATGAGTCATTTGGTCTTTGCTAGTCATTCAATTCTGCTGTTGCAAAGCAGCAATAGTCAATATGAAATGAATGGGTGTGGCTGTGTTCCAATAAACCTTTATGGACACTGAAATTTAAATTTCATAATTCAAATAGTATTCTTTTTTTCTATTTTTCAGCCAACCATTTAAAACTGTGGAAACCATTAATAACTTAGGAACCTTGCAAAACCAGGTGGCAACCAAGGAGCAGTACTTTCTAGATCTTTGGCGTAATCATTCAATAAAATAAGAGGCTGGTTAGATCAACTATAGGATATCCACATAGTGGAATACAATACACCCATTAAAGTTTTGAAATAGAGGCTTTTATACTCACCATGATGATGGTTCACCTTTATGCCTTTATGGAGCACTTAGCAAGTGCCAGCACTTTGTATGCATTAGCTCCTTTAATCATTACATGAACCAACGAGGTTCACTTTACAGATGAGAAATTGAAGCTCAGAAGTGCCCAGATCACACAGCTAGAAAGTAGCAGAGCCAAGGTCTTCTTACACAGGGGATTCCCAAAAGGGAATATCAGCTGTGGTGGAATTGGTTCGAGAGGAGAGACTTATTGGGAAAGTGAAGGTTTTTTTTTTCTTTTTTGTTATTCATATTTTCCTAATTTCTACAAAAAATACAGAGTACATGAAAAAGTTAGGGGAATGAGGAGGACACATAGTCACCAGAAGACAAATGATGATAAGTAAAATTGAGGACTCACAAGGAAGTCAGATGCAAAAGACCAAATAGTGTATGATCCCATTTATGTAAAATGTCTAGAAATGGCAAATCTATAGAGATTGAAAGCAGATTGGTGGTTACCTGGGGCTGGAGGTGGGAGGGTGGATTGAGAGATCTTTTGAGGGATGATGAAAATATTCTAAAACTGGATTGTGATAACAGTTGCACAAGTCTATAAATTCACTAAAAAATCACTGAATTTTACACTTAAAATGGGTGAATTTTATGGTATGCAAATTCTACTACAATAAAAGTATTAAAAAAAATAAATAATCAGGGGCTAGCAGGAGAAAAGTTCAGCCAGCTGGTAGCTTGAGAATCTATAATCAGTTTATGGAATCAATTCTCTGATTTAGAAAGTTAACCAGAGTTAATTTCCTGTATGCTAAGCTTCTGGTTTTGAAGTTGAAGTTAACTGTGTATCAACTGATCAGTCACTCCCTGGTTTAAAACCCTTACTAACTTGGTGCCTTACTACCTCATAGGTTAATATCCTACAAGTCTGGTGTGACCCCCCACCCTCTGTTCTTAGGACTCCTGCCACCTAGCTGGTACCCCAGAAGCCAACACTATCCTTCTCCCGTCAGGTCCTCCAGAACGTTCACTTTTGTTTCTGAATATTCTCTTACCAACAGTCCCTCTCCCAACATGGCTAACTCCTCCTCATTCTTCAGATTTCAGCTCCAATGTCACCTCCTCAGGGAGGCCCTCCGTGACCTCCCTATCTCATTCTATGTCACTTCTCTCCCCCAACTTTTTCATAGCACCTTGGTGGCTCAAGGAGATGGATTTAGAAACTGTGAGGCTTTGGAACTGTGAAGGGAGGAAAGGAAAGGGATGTCAGTTTGGCAGAGAAGAGAGCAGTCTTCTATCTTTCAGGGACAGATGTCAAATAATGCTTCTGTCTTAGAACAAGTGACACCTGGTTCCTGAGCAGGTTTACCAGCCCATATCCAGGATGTTGGGATTAGTGACTATCGATAAGAAACAGCAGTGAAGGGTTTGGGCAGGCCTATTATGTCCCTGGTACTGGGCCGGGGGCTGGGTACCGGCTCAGGAACTTACACACTAACAGGTGAGCTGGTGGGTATGCCATGTGCCCACACAGGGCCTGGCACACTGCTAGCGCTCATGAATAGCCACTAATGGTCCCCATCACAGGTGGGAAAACTGAGGCCCAGAAAGGGCTTCACTAAGGTCCTATAGCCAATGGAGGCTGCTGAGTTCTTAAGGTGGGTGAGTGGTAAGTGCTAGTTGGAAGTATTAATGATGATAAAAGCTTGACATTTCTTGAATGCTTAGTACATTCCAGACATTATTCTAAATCCTTGTGTGCCTGTGGATTACCTCATTTACTGTTCACAGCCCCACTGAGAATGAGATACCATACCATCTCCCTTTTACCGATAAGGAGACTGAGGCTCAGGCAGAGACTTGTCCAAGGTCACAGGCTAGCAAAACTTTCTGATTCCAAAACCAGAAAGTCAGTTTTTTGCTTCAATTGTGGTGGTGGACAGTGGGTGAGGTTGGGGTTGGGATGGGGTGAGGTGGTGATTCACCTGACTGTATCTAGATTCATCTCAGACATTTTGGGTATTTTTTGTGCTGACACTTTCTCTGCCTCCTGCCTCCTTTTCTGATTCACTCCCCATCTGTTAGTGATTTCTGGATTCTGAGAATATAGATGCAGAGGAGTGGGGTAAGCTGTAGGGAGTGGGGAGTTGGACACAAAAGTGCAGGCAGTCTTTAAGAAATAATTATTTTCTGAGTGTTCTCTATGTGCTAGGCAATGTTCTAGGGGCTGGAACAGATCATGTCCGACTCTCCTGGAGTTTCCATTGCAGGGCCGGTGTGTGTGTGTGTGTGTGTGTGTGTGTGTGTGTGTGTGTGTGTGTGTGCATGTGCGAGGGAAGAGGGGGGGATACCGACAAGAAACGAGGTATGTTAGATGGTGGTTAGGATGATGTAAGAGAGAGAGTGACTGGGGAGGGAGCGCAACTTGACCCAGTATGGACAGGGATAGCCTGGCTAGGCAATGAGATCTTGAGGATGGGAAGGAGCCAGCCAGCTGACCTGGAGGAAGAATGCTCTGGTCATGGGGAAACAGCGCTGGCAAAGACCATGAAACCCACGTGTTGGAGGAAGTACGAGAAGGCCAGTGTGGCTGGAGCAGAGGAACAGAAGAGAAAAAGGAGTAGAAGAGAAGATCCCGGCCCCAGGTCATGGAGGGTCTTGCAGACTATGAAAGGAGTTTTGTTTTATTTTGAGGGGAAGGGAGGACACCGGTGCATCAATGAAGACTGGAAGGTGGCATGACAGGAAGTAGGGAGACCAATTAGGAGGTTCTGGCTATAACAGAGGCAGGCAGTGATGGTGGTCCGGACCAAGGGGAGTTTCAGACAAGAGGTGGTATTAGAGGGCTCTTTGGGAGGTGACTGAGCAATGGAGGTGCCATTCCTTAAGACAGAGGACACAACGGGGGTGGTCTAAGGGAAGATGAGGATAGAAGTGATTCAGTCGTGGACCTCTTGACTTTGCAGAGCCAGTGGCTGGCCAGGCAGCTGGAGACACTGTTCTAGGCTGGAGGTAGATACGTGGGAAGAGAGACTAGAGGCTGCCTCCTGGGGACCCGCAGGCCACACCTCTTCACAGACGGACAATGTAGAATCCAGATGCAGTTGTTTTGTTTTTTTAATTAGTTGGCAACATTTACAAATCCAAGGATACCAAATAAAACCCAGGATTTCCACCTCCTTTTCCAAATTAGGTTCTCTGGCCACATTGGGCCCATATTCTGGGAAGTTCACAGCAGGCTAGCAGAGGAACTGCTGCCCCGCCAGATGGGGCATGAACCCTCCAGTTGGTCTGGCTCCAGCAGGCCTGCTGCAGACTCCATTCAAGGCCTGTCCTGACAAGCACTGGAATTTACAGTCCCTGGAATGGGTGAGAGGTGACACTAGGGAAGGGGATGAAATGGCCAAGAAGCTGGCCTGGGACAGAAATGACCTTGGACAGTTCAGCCAGTTCTCAGCTTTGTAACTTGGTGTGCCACTTAATTTCAGTGAGCCTTGTCCTGCCTCTTCTGGAAAATAGGGATCACACTGCCTACTTGGAGACTTACCTGAATTTCACCTTGGGAAAGCTCCTAGCACAGTGCCAGTACAGAGAAGGGGCTCAATCTGTGTTGGTTTCCTTTCCTTTCAACCCCCTGAGCAGCTAAAGTCTCAGGAAATCGCAGTGGTCAGGTCATAGCATAGACTCAGACTCCAGTTCTACCACTTACCAACTAGGTAACCCCAGTTTCCCTGTCTGTAAGAAAGGGACACTACTAGTACTTACCTTGTGGGGATTAAATAACTTAAAACATATAAAGTGTTTAAAACAGGGCATGATTTTAAAGTTGGAAATAGATTCCATAATAAGTTTAACAAAAGATTAAAATTGGATATGGTTGAAAAACAAAAACAAAAAAAACAGGGCATGGCACTCAGTAAGAGTTAGCCATTGTCGTCATCCTTGTTATTTTGCATAGAATAAACATACTCAGGAGCCAGTAGAATGGTGGTTCTCAACCCTGGTTGGCTATTAGAATCATCTACGGGCATTTAAAAAAATACTGTACTCATGCCCAGGCCCAGGCCCCAAATACCCAGATTGAATTCATCTGGGTCAGGGCCATGGTACAGGTACTGTATAAAGTCTCCCCAAGTGATTTATCTCCTGATAGGAACAGGAGCTCCACAGTGGAGGGGTAATTACATGTGTGGGCTCTGGAGTGCAGTGGCCTCTGTTCAAACCCAACCCAGCCACTAACCGGATGTGCGAACTTGAGAAAACTGCTTAACCTCTCAGTTTAAGTGGGGGAGAGATCTAAAGTGTTTAGAGCAGTGCCTGGCAGCTAGCAAGCTCTCGGCAGGCCTGGGCATCACCACACCTCGGCTTCTCTGCTGTTTTCAAACTGATGGCAGCTACCCACAGGCCCATGTCCAACTCACACCCACATTCTCCCCAAGGAGACCTGATGCCTCCCAACATCCCACATCCGGGCCTCTCTTAACCCTGTCAGCTGTTCCCAAAGTTATTTTTGGCCCCTCTACTGTTCAGTTTTTCAATTCACCAAAGTGAACAGAATTATCTCCCAAATAAGATTATCTGCTTAGACATCAGAGAGACCCCCATGAGTTCTGGAGGGGAGGGAAAGCCAGACTAGGCACTCAAGCATTTCTCATGGTAAAAAGAATAATTCAATGCTGAGGAGACAGTGTTTAGTGAAAAACAAAACCAGCACAATACAGAATTGTATATTCAAAATAATTCATTAAGGTAAAGGAACAAAATGTGTAAAAAAGGTATAGAAAAAAGATTGGAAGGAAATAGACCAGATATCAAGAAATTGTTGGTTGTTTTTTTCCTTCTACTTCCCCAACGTTTTATGCACTTTACAATTTTCTACAGTGAACATGTGATTATGAGAAAGACAATTAAGTGAAAAGTACAAAAAAGAAAAGCCTTCACTTGCCTTTCTCTCCCCCTAAAATAATCATCTTATGGCCTTTTGTCTTATTCACTGGCTGTTCCTTCCACTTCTCCTCCCATCTTCTACTTGATCCGCTACAATCTGGCTTCCTTGCAATTCTTGGAGGTGACTCCGCCCTGGAAGAAACAGCCAAATCCAGTGGCTTCCCCTTTTTCCTTTATCTGCAGTATCTGATGTTGGTGCCAGTCTCCTCCCAGAAACTCCCTGCCTGCATGCCAGACTTCTGTCCTCCCCTTTGTCCAGGGCCCTGACTTACCCAACCACTTTTGGTTGGTCTCTGAAGGTCCCTCAAGTCTCAGTGTTCCCCAGGTTTGAGCCTCTGCCCCCCTCCCTTTCTGCACGTTCTTCCTGGGGGACCTCAACCACCCTTGGCCTTGGTGGTCCAATCTGACATTTCTCAAATTCCAGCCCCAGCCCTGTCCTGTGTCCTGAGACAAGTCAATCCAACTTCTTTTGAACACTTTCATCTGGATGTCCCTCAAGCACCTCGGGCTCAACAGTTCAAACTGATTCATCATTTCTACTTTCCCTCAGTCCCTAACCAGCTTTTCTTGGCTTTCTTCCCTCCCTTGGGATCACCTTTGTCCCTTTTTCTCGTCTCCCCCGTGACACGCAGTTGGTCACTATGCCTGAGCTGCTGCTAGACCCCAAGTTCACTGCTGACGTGCTCTGGCTCTGTGTGTGTCTGTGGGAGGGGTGGGGGGACGGGGGGCTCACTCTCTTTACTGGATAATCACAGGGTTTCCTATTCCTGGGCTTTCTCCTCTCCAGTCTATACCTTCTTACAATTTTTTTCTGATCCTTTTTTCATTTATTTATTCAATCAACAAACACCTACCATGCACCAAACTCTGCTTCAAATACTGTGTCAAGTGGGTTTTGGAGATTGACACAACATAGGTAAATAAATAATCAAGGGAATTTCCAATTGCAGGGACCACTATGAAGGTAAACGGGGATGTGAGAGAAAGTAAGTGGGACATGGGGTGGGGAGTTCTCCCTGAAATAGTTCCCCTGATGAACATGATGAGAGGGGGTTTGGGGAAGAAAGAGGGGGGGCAGGTATGAACGAGAAGAATGTGGCTGGAGACCCTACTTTAGGTTGGGAACCAGGGAAGGCCCATGAGGAATAAATGGTGAGAAGGAGCTCTGTTGGCCTGGGAGAGGGGCATTCCAGGTAGAAGGAAGAAGCCACAGCCAAAGCTAAGCCCCTGAGGAGGATTCCAAGCATACAAAGGCACCCAGGGTGTCTGGGGCACAGTGAGTGAGGGGCAAAGGAGAGGAGGGCAGGGAGGAGATCATGCATGATGGCCTTGGCAAGCAATCTGGATTTTATTCTAAGTGCAATGGGAGGCCACTGAAGGGTTTTTAACAGGGGAGTGATACAATTTGACTTTATCTTTTTTAAAAATTCGCCCTAGGGTGCCTAGAGTGGATAAGATTTGGGAGTGGGTGGATGGGCATGCTGAGGGCATTCAGAGGAAGCAAGTGGGAAATTACTGCAGCAGTCCAGGTGAGGCCTGCTGCCTGCGACTGGATGTCAGCAGTGGAGTCAGAGAGGGCTTCAAAACCCTCCATAGCTCTCCAACCCCTGCATGTGTACCACAACTGTCTGGTTCTCGCCCTCCTCATCAGCTCCATCTCTCATCTATTCCTACTTTTTTGTCTTTGTTCATGTTTGTTTCTTTCTCATTTGTCCCTTGGATGAACTCCTGTTAGCCTTTGTGACCAGGCTCAAGTGTCCCCTCTTCTGTGAAGCCTTCTAGGAATCCTCCAGGGAAAGTCTTTTGTACTTATTTTAGTGCTTTGTTCATATCTCTACAAACAACACCTACCAAAACTGTCCTTTACCTTTTACAATTCTGCCTCCCAAGAAGGTGGATCAAGAACTTCTGGAAGGCAGGGATAGGGTTTTAGTGAATGCAATGAATGTATGATGCATAATCAAAATACACAGATGATTCCGACTACAGAATAGTTCACATAGGTCAAGAGATCAGTCAGGACTAACCCTCTTTATTCAGAGTCATGTGCTGATGTGGAAGTTCTTGATCATAAGAACAGACACCAACATGGGCACCAACGCTCCCCATTTGTTCCTCATAACAGCCCTGAGAGATGGGTAGAGTGAGTTAGTCATTCGTACTTTATGGATGAGGAATTCAAAACTTACGCGAAGCAGCGACTTGGCTAAGAACCTGGAGCTGCGAATGCTTAGCCTAGAATCTAGGCTGTCTGACCCCCAAATCCAGTTCTATTGTTTGACTAAAGGGCTACCTTGCCCCTCTTAAAACAAGAACCTGCAGAACTTCCTACCACCTCCTCAAGTCTCTTCAAACACAGGCGGCAAGATAGGGAAACAAGCCTCCTCCATCCCCCACTCCCCAAAAGTGCCTGTTACACCACCACCTCATTTGTTCTCATTAACAATACCAACCATCTTAGTGGTTATAACCCATGGACTCTGGAAAAGGGTCTGAATTTAAATCCAGGCCAAGCCATTTACAGGTAATGTGACCTTGAGGGACTAGGTAAAATGGGAGTGATCAAAAACCTACTTAGTAAATGAGACAAAAACATTTTTCCCACTGCTTGGTCATAGAAATGTCTTAATATTTATGAATTACTATTACTGGCCCCAGGAACTTTCCTAAGCACTTTTCATGTATCACCTCATTTAAAACACCCAATAACTTTCTGTCTTACGTGGAACAGAGGATTAGAGCTGTTAAATAACTCCCCTAAAGTCGCAAAGCTTCTGAAAAGTCAAGAATTGGACCCAGAACTTGACAACCAGGAAAGGCTTGGCAAACATACATGGGTGACAGAATTTAAGGAGCTTGCTCAAGGACCCGTGACCAGAAACGGACTCCATGCTCAAGCAGGTCTTCTGTTTCCAAATTGACAGCTGGGTAGTAATTTCTGAAGGTCTAAAAAGATGTAAGCTTCACAAAACAGGATTTGGGGAGGGAAAAGGGGCAGAGTCCTCCAGAGGAGTCGAGAGAGTTGGCTTTGAACCTGATGGCAGATGAGCTAATGCTTTTATTTAGCTCAGTTTCCTCACCAATGAAACGGGGGAAGAAGGGTTATAGGGTCTCTAGCGTTCTTTCCAGCACTACCTTTCAAGGGCAGAAGACCTCTGCTCAGGTAAGGCCCAAATCCCTCCGGATGACTTTATCCTCCGCGGGGCCGGCAATAGGGACGCGTCCCCTTTAAGGCGCCAGCTCGCCGGCGGCGACGGCCGGAAGTGTTGAAGCCCGGCCTGGCGGCGGCGGCGGCGATAGCAGCCGTGGCGGCCTCTGCGCATGCTCCGTCGCCCGCCCGTCCTGGCCGCTCGCCGCCCGCCCGCCCGACGGAGACGGTGAGGAGGGGGAGGGGTGGGCGCGCGGGCGCGGGGTGGGGTGGGGGCGGGGGGGCGGGCGCGGGGGCCGCGCGGCGGCCGGCGAGGGCGGGCGGGCGCGCAGGGGGCGGGGGGCTGCTGCCTCCGCGGGCGCCTCCCCACGCCCTGTGCGTGCCGCCGCCGCCGCCGGGGAGCGAGCGGACGTCGCGGCGCCGCGGGGGGGGTGGGGGGACGCTGCCGCTGGGTCCGCCCGAGCCGCCGGGCCGCCCCCAGCGCGGCCAGCTACGCCGCCCGGGCTTGGTCCCAGGCTTCCGGGCTTCGGGCCCCCCAGCCGTGGCTAGCGGGGGCCGGCGAGCCCGGCACTGGGGGGTCCCGGGGCCCCCAGACCGAGGAGCCCGGAAGTCCTCTGCCAAGGAACTGGGAGGGGCCGGAGCGACTCCGGACTGGGAGGTCCGGGTGCCCAGGATCCCGGCGAGGGGTCGGGAGAACCCGGGGTACCCCCCAGAGGCGTGGTCTGAGGAACACCTGGCCCACTGATGAGGAGCTGGGTAGAGGCCCAGGTCGCCCTCAGCGGGGAGGGGAGCCAAAGGAGAGGGAAGCCCGTATGCCTGCCCGGAGAAGACCCTCGGATCCTTGGCGGGGGAGCTAGGGCAGAGTGGCTTCTGCTGAGGAAACGAGTGGCCGAGCTGCTCCTGAGGGGCGCGTTAGAGACCTCGAACACCCAGTCTAGGGGAAAAGAGGCAGGTGCTCTTCCGAAGGCATGGGAAGAGATCTGGGTAGTGGGAGCAAGGGACAAGGAAGAGGAGCTCCAAGGGAAATAGAGCAGGCCTGTGCCTTCCCACAAATGGGGGGACGGTAGGAAGACACCTCACAGCTTCCTGAAGTAGAGTCCAAAGCTGTGTGAAGGAATGAAAAGAGACTTGAGTATCTCCTGACATATGGGTAGAGAACTGGGTAATCTGGCATTTCTGAGGAGATGGGGACACCTGTGTTTTTGATTGCTATGAGGAAGAAGCTTAGTGTACAACCCCCCACACTTTCACACTTTCAGAAATGACAGGGGAATTGACCAGGTATCCTCTCATTGAGGGGCAAAAGAGATGAGGGCAGAATCTTACCTGAGGGTCCTGGAGAGTGATCTACTAGACAGATAAGGTGCTGCAAGTCTTGACCCGTGGGTCAGGGCAAGGCTTGCTCTACAAGGAACTGAAGGAGGCCTGAATTCTCTCAGCATGAAAGAAGTCTCAGAACTACACCCTACCAGACACAAAGGGGGCCTTGGTGCTATTTGGAAGAATCAAGAAATGGGGTTTTCCTTCTTACCGGAAGAATCAGGAAAAGGGACTGTCAGATAATTCTAGTCTTACAGAAGGATTCTTTTCTGCCCCCCTTACCTCCTGCTGATGGTCACCAAAGTGCTTTTGGAGGAGTTTTTCATGAAATGGTTCTACCTGTCTGTTCTAATTTTGTCAGCCTTATATCAATTATGTATATTTAATGCTTTTTGGTTTCAATGATGACTTTTTCACTCATATTTACTTCAGCAAGCTTATGTTGAATAGCTAACTCATACTCAACTTCACTGGGTTAACTTGGACCCTGTTTTGGTCTTGTCCTAAGCAGAAATCCCCCAGACTCTACTGGAATGACCCATCAAAGAACTGTTTTTCCATTGCATTCCCAAGCACCTACCATAGTTGTCTCCCATCTGTGACTTATCCAGAACTCCATTTGCTCTGGATATTTTCCTCACAGTGGTTCTCTGCAGCCTATTTGATGATATCATTACATCGGTAGACTGTGGATCAGCTACTAAATGGATGAGAAGGAATAAAGAAGGAAAAACATCAAAGAGTTTTGGCCTTAAGTAATAAAGTTTAACTTGAAAATTTCTTAAGAATAGACTGCACACACAAACGAATAGACTACACAGTCTACAAAGGTTACAGTAGAGTGTGGAGTAAATACATTTTGAGTTACCAAATTTCGGAATATCTGGTATTTCTATTCTATTACTTTCAACTCTGCAGTCCCTGCAACCATATGATACTTGTGCTTACTTCACACATAACATCTTGTCATTTTTTCTACTTTGGTTTTCAGGACATAAGAGAATAGATTTAATTAGAGTAGGTCAGATATCATTTGTTTAGTTTTCCAGTAGCTTATCTGAGTAGTGATGTGGTCACTTTCAAAGTGCCTTTTTTGTCTTTGATAATAACTACAAAATAACTCTTACTTTTCACGTAAGTTTGACCTCTTTCCTTTACATGTGTTTCCCTAGAATTACAGAGAGTGTTTTGTGATTCCGCAATGAATACTCTAAGGCTCCCTCCATGAAATACCCAAAGGATCAACTCCTTCATCTTGCCTCAGGAGTTTGTGTTGCTTTAAACAAGAGCTACTCTTCAGTTTACAGTCAACTCAAAGAGATAATCTTGTATTTAACCAATGTAGTCTTTAGAGCTGGTTTCAGGTTACTTGCTATGAATCTGGTATTCAGGGTAATAAGAGATATTCAACCCAAACTTGTTTCTCTAAAGAATGTTAAATGGCCATGTTGAATCAGACCCATGTCTCTGACTGACACTTGACAGACATGTTGTGGATGACTATAATTATCTTCTCTAGTAAACTCCCAGGTTAGAAGAACAACCAAAACACTCCTGTGGGGTTCCAAGGTGTGGAAGGGATAAGGAGTAAAATACAAATTTCTGTTGAGGAAGATATTAATCCAATAGTTAGTCAACCACTTATTCAGAATGTTGTAAAGACTCAAGGTATATGGTTGAAATTAGAAGCATCCTTCTAAGGTCTTAATTTACTAAGCCATTAATTTTTAAAAAATTTGAACCACTAATTTGGAGTAATAAATTCCATTAGTTTACTACCGCTAAAATATTATGTCTTTTAAATTAAAATATGAAAATATTTAAAAATGTTAAAATAGTAACAGAACAGTACATGGTACATGAGTGTCCAATAAATGCTAGCTATTATTTTGATTGACCATACATTTTAATGGTTCTTTCTAGTCTTAATTCTTTAACTTGCAGAAATTCAGATTGTGTACTGTAATATCTTGCAGTTACTTTTCTCCTCTAGTATATGACAATGTCCTGTATCTCTTTACCTTCTGTAGTTCCTTAAGAGCAGGTACTGTCCCTCTTCATATCCAAAGAGCCGAAATCTGTGTCTGATATTGAGTAGATAACTCAGTAAGTTTTTGTTCAGCTGACCATAATTATGGGTCACTTAAGGTGCCTATGATAATTGACATTTCTAACTTAGAAATACAGAAAGTTCTAGACATCTTTTAGGGTAAGGCAAATCATTCCAAACATTTCTTGCATCCCTTCTATGTACCAGAAAGGTGCCTTAGGGATTTTCTAGTAGGCAGGTTCTTAGATAGAAGTTTGATAGTCAAAACCTATTTATTATACTCCTCCTATGTGCTGGTCACTCTGCTGCACATGGGGAAACTGCATGGGAAACTCGAGGAGGAGAAGCAATCCTTGCCCTCCCAGAATGTATGGTTAGTAGGGAGAGGCCAACAAAGTGGGATGATGGTTGTCAGAGAAGAGCTGCAGGAATTGAGGGAGCAAGGACACAGGCTCGAACCTAGTCATGGAAGTCACGTAAGGCCTCCCCCAGAAAGTGATGTTTGAAAGAAATCACGAAAGATTAGCAGAGACTAGCCAAAAAAAGGAAGAGAACGAGAATTCCAGGTAGAAGAAACACGTGTGAAGGCTTAGGTGAGGAAATATGGCATGTTTTAGAAATTGGAAAAAATTCAGTGATAGGAGCCCAGAATGTGAGGGGAGTAACTATGAGAAATGAGGCCTGTGATGGGTCAGGGGTCACACTTGGAGGATATAAGCCATGTTAAGTTGTTTGTTTTCACTCCATACTAGCAGCAACAGGATTCCACTGCAGGATTTTCAAGTGGAGAAATGGCTTCTCTATGGAGAATGAATTGGAGGAGAGCAAGAACAGAAATTAGGAAACTGATGAGGAACAGCTGGTAAAATCTAGGTGCAAGAGCACTGCTGCCCAGAATATGGGGTGGCAGCAAAGATGGAGAGTAGGGATAGTTAAAGAAATATATAGGGATTGGATGGATAGATTGTGGTGGTCAATTCCATTTAGAAAGAGAAGGAAGCGAGGAGTCAAGAATTATTCCTTAATCTCTCGCTTGAGAAAATAAGTGGAGGGTGGCACTGTTTGCTGAGACAGGAAACATAGGAGTAGGTTTGGGAAGGAACATGAGTTCAGTCTAAGGATCCTACAATAAATCATTGAGGCAGCTGGATATAGTGGGTATAGAGTTTAGGAAAAAAGTTTAAATGTGAGAGTCATAAAGGGCAGAAGTAGAATTCAGATTTGAGGAATTTTTTTTCAGGTTTCTGCAGTAGTTTTAAAGTTCAATTAAATGCAGTCTAATGTGAAATAGAACAGACATCCCAACTTGTTAGGATTAGCTCAAGGGACCCTAAATTTGACATTGAAAATTGACGTAAACTGAAATGAGCTGGACTTAAGCTGCTGGTTCAGTCTTTTCACACCAACAGTCATTTCTTTTGTCCCATCTGGAGCAGTCCTATATCACCCTCTCGATGAGTGTACTGGGCAGCAGCAGGGTGGTGGTTTTTTATGGGAAGCTACTGGTTTTGTCATAGATTTGAGGAATTTTAACTTGGTCAGATGCAAACCAAAATCAATTGAACCAACATATGTCAGTGCCTGCTGTGGGACGCACAAAGATTTTTAGAGAAGACAGAGCATCTGTCCTCACTGAGAATGAAGTGCATTGATGGCAATAGTTGTCTGTTCAATTAACTGCAATACAGAGCACAGTGTGATAAATACTGTAAGACAGTTACAAAGCAAGTGCTGGGGAAATGCAGAAAAAAGAATGATTTGGCAATGGCTTCATGGAGGAGTGGCCTTTGAACTGGTCCTTGAAGGAAAAAATGAGACGAGAAACTCATTTCAGACTTAGGGAATAACAAAGGCACAGAAACTTGAAAATACATTATATATTCATGGTTCAGTGGGTGGTTGGTATGGCCGGAGCTTAAGATTTTTGGGATATTGTAGTTGCACATAAGACTAGAAAAGTATTTTGGGATTAAATGACTTTGTGTGCCACTCTGAAGTATTTGTATTATAGGCAAACAATTGCGGCAGAGCTGAGACTTGGATTAGGTCTTCAGACTACCAGTTACATATTCAAGCCTTCATCCATTGTATGCCTACTCTGATCAGGCACAGTCTTAGACATCTTCACAAATACAGAGCTCTTACCTAAACTCTCTTAAGTGATTCTCCCCTTTCTTTTCAGCTGTGAAGACTGATAGCTGCAGAGTACCCTGGGGATCTAAGTTTTCGGTCAGATTGGGACAGTGCTTTGAGTTAGAGTCAAGTTGCACATGGTGCTGGACACTGGTTTCCTCAACAACTCTGTAAGGGAGATTCTAGGTGAGAGCATCTCTCCATTCAGTCTGAGGCAAAAAGGTATTAAGCAGTTCCTGGAGGTCATGCAATTGGATTCAGCATTTATTAAGCAACTACATAATTCAAGTCACCTTTCCCTTTTCATTTGGCTTAGTTCAGTCAGTCAGCAAATACTTAAGTATTTGTAAAGGACAGAGCATTTGGTAAGGTGTAATGACTGGCTCCAGAGAAAATAAATAGGAGCTTACTGTTTGGATGGAACTGGTGGTGTGCCAGTAAACTGCCTCTCCAGAAAAAAAAAAAAAAAAACTCTGATGTGTAACATTTACCAATTTCTTTGCTGTAAATACTCCCAGCATTGCTGGTTTCAAGATACCAACTTGATGTCACTGAACTTGGAGTTGGGAAGAGATTCACACAATCAGTTCTCACGAGCTGGTAGAAACAGCTCCAGCACAGCACTGAATAGATCAGACATACTTAAGAAAACCTACAATAGCAAGTGAGTACTAAGGCATTTCTGGAAACAGCAGAGCCTATGTCAGTCCCTCTCCACAGTTCCTGTCCTTTTCAGAGGATCGTGATCTCCCCGGTCTCCTAAGAATTGATAGTGATTATTTAAGTATTTCTTTTCTATGGTTGCCATCTTTTCAAACCAGATAAAGTTACTGGTGCTTCTTGTTCCTCGTAGCAGCCCTAGCTATCTGACTTCATGTGAAAGATGGCTAATGCAGAAGTGACTGTCCCAGTGGGGGATGTAGTCGTGGTACCCACTGAAGGAAATGACGGGGAGAACCCTGAAGACACTAAAACCCAGGTGATCTTGCAGCTACAGCCTGTCCAACAAGGGTAAGTGACTAGAGATTTGGATATTCTGGAAAATTTGGGAGGTTTAAAGGGTGGGGAAATTATAACTTTATGGTTGCTTAGCACAGGGGAGCATTCAATATCAATCTCTTTTAGCTGGCTATGTTTTCATCTCCATAATATAATGTGTGCTATATTCATCATTTTGATACTTTAATAGTTAGTTGTTCCCTTATTTCTCTCCCTCTTCTTTTTCACTGTGACCTCTTATTTATCCACACTACTTAGCACAAGGCCTTGGTACATGTTTACCAAAAGACAGTGTAGTTAGAGTTGGAGGAGATTAAGCAAGGCAATTACAAACGTATTCCTGCTAGAAAACTCTCTGAACCCTCAGGAATGGGTAAACTATCAAGCTTAGACTATCAAAAACTATATTATCAACAACCTACTAAAATACAACATATTACTAAGGTGTTGAAAGAAATACATTACATGGTTCTTCCATCATGGAGCTTGCAGTCTAGTTTTAAAAACCTATATATATATATATATATATATATAAATATATACATATATATATATTTATTTACTTATTGTAAGCAAAAAGATCACTAGCACAGCAAAATCTAAGGTGTATTGAATGGCATGGTTAAGAAGTTCTTTGGAAATCAGAGGGTCACTATGAATTTGAAAAAAAGAGATGAGATTTGAAAAAGGCCTTGAAGGTTAAATAAGAATTAGATCGACAGAGAAAAGGAGGCTAGTTATTCTATCTTGGGGTATGCATAAAAGATTTCTTCATAAGATTAGAAATGATTCTGGGCAAACACATAATATAATTCCAATCGAGTACTTATGGAGACAAAGAGTCAGTAACCTCTCTTGGTAAGTTAAAAAACTTTTTAGCATAGAAAATTTCAAATACGTACAAAAATGAAGAAAATAGTATAATGAACCCTTTGTAGGTATTCGTCACTCAGCTTCAACAATTATCAACACATGGCCAATCTTGTTTCATCTCTACACCCACCTATTCCTGAATTTTTTTTAAGCAAATCCCAGACATTAGTATCTATCTCTGAAGGATAAGGGCTTGTTTTTTTAAAATATAACACAGTTTGCTGACATTTTTAAGTATTTTTAAGCATGGAGGAAATATTCTACGAGCTGTAAGGGAAAGTTGATATAAACTATTCCTGACATATAGTTAGTTGATAGAGTGATTTAAATCTTTTTTGGTGCCAACAGATTATGCCTGCTTGTTAAGATTTATGTATTTGAAAATTTCATTTGTTGCAGATGCACATACACACACTTGCAAAAGTTCCCTTTTGGTACCTGAGGAGGGTGTATCAGTTTCCTAGGGGTGCTGAAACAAAGTACCACAAACCTAAGGGCTTAAAATCACAGAAATGTATTGTCTTATAGTTCTGGAGGCTAGAAGAACAAAATCAAAGTGTTGGCAGGCCTCGCTCCCTCTGAAACCTGGAGGGGAGAATCCTTCCTTGCCTCTTATAGCTTCTGGTGTTCGCTGGCAATGCTCAGCATTCCTTGGCTTGTGGATACATCACTCCTATCTCTGCCTCCATCTCCCCATGGCCTTCTTTCTTGTTTCTATCTTCACATGACATTCTCTGTGCACTTCTTCTCCCCTTTTTATGAGGACACCAGTAATATTGGATTAGGACCCACCCTTCTCCAGTGTGACCTCATTTTTTTTTTTTTATTAAATTCAGTTTTATTGAAATACATTCACACACCATACAATCATCCATGATACACAATCCGCTATCCACAGTATGATAACATAGTTATGCGTTCATCACCACAATCTATCTCTGAACATTTTCCTTACATCAGAAAGAACCAGAACAAGAATAAAAAATAAAAGTGAAAAAAGAACACCCAAATCATCCCCCCATCCCACCCTATTTGTCCTTTAGTTTTTATCCCCATTCCTCCACTCATCCATACACTAGATAAAGGGGGTGTGATCCACAAGGTCTTCACAATCACACTGTCACCCCTTGTAATCTACATTATTATATAATTGTCTTCAGGAGTCCAGACTGCTGGGTTGGAGTTTGGTAGTTTCAGGTATTTACTTCTAGCTATTCCAATACATTAAAGCCTAAGAGGTGTTATCTATATAGTGCATAAGAATGTCCACCAGAGTGACCTCTTGACTCCATTTGGAATCTCTCAGCCACTGAAACCATTTCGTCTCATTTTGCATCCCCCTTTTGGTCAAGAAGATACTCTCAGTCCCACGATGCCGGGTCCACATTCATCCCCGGGAGTCATACTCTGCGTTGCCAGGGAGATTTACACCCCTGGGAGTCGGGTCCCACGTAGGGGGGAGGGCAGCGAGTTCACCTGTCGAGATGGCTCAGTTAGTGTCCCGGCCGGCGGGACGTTCAACGGAAGCTCCAAATCCTGTGAGGGAGGAATGGTATGGGACAAGAGACGCGAGGAATGACAGCAAGACAGGTTTCTGATCAAGCTGCAAAACTTTATTGAAGAGGCAGGGTATATATACCCTAAGGTAGAGGGAGTGGCTAGTACGAATGGGTGGCGGCCTAGGATTGGCTGCTGCTGTTGCTAGGGTGGATGGCAGATGTAAGGCTAGCACGGGATTGGTGGCTACTGTTGCTGGGATAGAAGGCAGGTAGTAAAGCTAGCACTCTAGATGTGAATCTTAGGCACAAACGGCTATCACTTCCATAGAAGGCTGAGGGCAACTTAAGCCGCTATTGCATCAGCCCCAGCGGTCATGTTGCATATCTCCGGCATTGCTGAGGGTGGATTTTATACATGCTACCTTAATCGTCCCCAACAAGTTAGAGAGAGAGAGGGCCACATCTGAGCAACAAAGAGGTACTCAGGGGGAGACTCTTAGGCACCATTATATACAACTTTAGACTCTCCTTTGTGGTAATGAGCTTCATAAGGGCAAGTCCCTTGCTCGAGGGCTCAGCACATCAAAACACCAGTTCCAATGTTTGTGACAACATCAACACCAGTCCAGGTGAGGATGTCCAACACATCTGCACCTTCCCCCAGATCCTCAGGGCTGGGGAGGGGGGGGCTGTAAATATGTTTTTTATTATCTGCCCAAATTACTCTAGGATGTGTCACTATTTGTGACCTCATTTTAACTTAATTAATTCTATCTGAAATGATCTTGTTTCCAAATGAGGTAGCATTCACCGGCTGGTGGTTAGGACTTGAACGTGTCTTTTAGGGGGATACAGTTCAACCCATAACAAGGAGGAAATAAAGGAGTTCTTGGCAGCTTTATTTTCTCATGGAGCACAATTTCTTCTCTTTCCTAAAGTGCTCCAATTGTCACTTGTTTTATCCTTTGTAGAGACAAAAAAAACTTCTCTGTTATTTACAGACTTACTTCTTTTGAAGATTTAATTCTATTTATTTTGTTTTGTCTGTCTCTTTTATTTTCCTAATGATATTGCTTCTTCTGGTTGCTTGATTAGATATAGATATCTTTGTAAGACATATACTGAATCTCCAATCCACTGTTCACACACTGAATTTAGGACATGAGCTAATGAATAAGCATTTTGAGATACTGCATTTTGAGATGGTTGACAATCAATGCTCAGTCGATTTCTATAATAGTAGTATCTAATTATTTGAATTTTTTATTGTATTTTTACCTTATTTTATAAAAATGAGTGGGAAACAAAAACTTTGATACTGATGATCAGAATTAGTACTAGAGACAAAAGATGGAAATCATCGGGTGCTAGTTTTCAGCCTCAGTCACACTTAACCAGATTAGCTATAAATTCAAGCAGGAAAGAAAGAAACAAAGATATATCTATATTGGAAATATGAAATGTATGAAATGCTGGGAATATATTGTTAAAGATTATATACAAAAGGCAAGAAATAGGGATTTTATATAAATATTTTAGATTTCAATGTACACAACTCCCCTTGTGTGTCTTTTTAGCTTATACATAAAGAACATTTTACACATTTTCAGGGATACATTCTGAAGCCAAAGTAGACTATCAGGTAACAGTTTCTTGAAATTAATACATAGAATGTGACACATTGTATAAGATGGTACTTTCGTGTTAAAACTAGATTGGCTTTAAAATATGTCTGCCTTTAATTTTTTTTTTAACGTGGATAGTAAAATATCTATAACGCTTTTAATTTTGGAAGCTTTTCTAGATGGAAGACTTGCTCAAGGATGCTTTCTTAAAAAAAAAAAAAAGGAATGGCTGTTAACTTTTTCAAATAAAGTCTCTTTTATACCATGCTAAAAAATTTCCAGGAGGAGTGAAGGAACTAGGATTCCATCACCATTCTTGGCTTTCCAGCTCTTTTTGAATTCATAATCAAGTTGTTAACATAATGAGATCAGGGTCTGGTGACTTTATTGCTACTTAAGGCTACTCAGTGTGCTGACTGATTTTATTCTTCTTCTGTAGAGGAAATTCAGTTCAAATGTAATACAATAGTTCAGTTTGAGGAGTAGTGACCCTATTTTCCCCTTAATACCTATATCCCTCCCTAGTAGAAATTTTAAGGTGTTAAGAAGATGTATTAACTCTTTCAGATCAGTAGGATACCCCTTATTTTATATAATAAACATTCATTTTTTGAGAATCCTAATTCTAATTCAATGTTCAGTTCATCAGATTATCTTTCCTTAACCTTCTGGATAAAAAAACTTAGCTATACATGAATTATCATTTTTCAGAAAAATATAATACAATAAAGTGAACTTATCTTGAAAGCTGTAATACACATAATTTTGCTTTCTTTTGATAATTCATGAGGCTTGTCAGTATCTTACAATGCCTTGTTAGCATTTTGAACTTATTTTATGATTTTGAATTATAAGTGGAGTACATATAAAGTATTTACATCATTACCCTGAGTTACTTTAGAAAACGTTCCCCTGTTAAATCTTGTTCACTCATGAAAATATTGAATATGCCTCCTATTTTCCACCCCAAAGTATAATTTACTTGTTGTTGAAATTGTATATAAATGAGAACTTATTCTTTTAAGAGACTTTTCACATATTGGTCAATTTAGAAGGTGTTTACTAATCTTACTTGCAGCGATGGTTTCTTGTGTTCTTCTCAGTCATTCATTGAACAGCTATTTATAGAGTGCTATGCCATGTTCCAATCAGCATCTTGTGTGATGGGCATACAAATTTGAATAAATGAATAAGAGAATCCCTGCTCTCAAGGACCTCTTAGATATGTCCCAGGGGAGACAGGCAGGTAAACAAGTATATGTTATTAAGTGTTATAGCTATTATGAAAAAAGCCCAAAGTACAGTTGGATCACAAAGGAGGAAGTGGGTGATTATACGGAAGGGATTGGAATGGAAGAAGTAGGAAAAACATCATAGAGGCTACTTATTCCAAAACAAATAGATGGGGAAGGATGTTCTGAGCAGAGGGAGAAGTAAGAGCAAAGACAGAAGGTGTAAGAGAAGATGGTATTTTGGGGAACCACAAATAGTTTGAAATAACTGGGACTTGGATTTTAAGATAGGGCTTGGGGAGGAGCTTAAATATCATATTAAAGATTGGGAGTTTATTTTAACAGTGAGGAGAGAGTTCTTGAAGGTTTAAAGAGAGAGTTACAAGGTCACTTTAGTAGGAGTATAGAAGGTAAGTTAGAAGCAAGGAGACTAGTCCAGACTAGAGACAGTGATGCCTGAATTAAGTCAGTAGCAGTGGTGATGGAGACAGGGAGGATGGTTGGAGTTCTGGAGATGCGTCTACCAGGGTTTGGTGACTGACTATGTGGGAGTTAAGGAGGAAGCAGAGGAAGAAATCTAGTGTAATTCCAAGGTTTCTATCTTTGGCTACAGTGTGTTGGTGCTGCCATTAACAAGAATGGGGAATATAGCAAGAAAAAGAGTAGTTTGAGGGGAGGGAGAGGGAAGATAATGAGGTTATTTTATTTTTTTTGTTTGTTTGTTTATTTTTTTTGCTGTCTAGGATATGAATTTATTCATTCATTTAATATTTGACAGATATTTAACTAGCAGGGGGGTGTATGTCAGATGATATTTTAGGCACTGGAATATACAGACAAAATGGCTCTTTAACTTACAAAGAAGTAAAATAATCACAGGGAAATCAGTCACATAGACAAGGACCTATGTGAGATTTAATGACATGGCAAGAAATTGCCTGCCATTTGTTTTTGTTTTTGTTTTTGTTTTTTTAATCTTCATTTTATTGAGATATATTCACATACCATGCAGTCATACAAAACAAATCGTACATTCGATTGTTCACAGTACCATTACATAGTTGTACATTCATCACCTAAATCAATCCCTGACACTTACATTACATTAGCACACACACAAAAATAACAAGAATAATAATTAAAGTGAAAAAGAGCAATTGAAGTAAAAAAGAACACTGGGTACCTTTGTCTCTTTGTTTGTTTCCTTCCCCTATTTGTCTACTCATCCATCCATAAACTAGACAAAGTGGAGTGTGGTCCTTATGGCTTTCCCAATCCCATTGTCACCCTTCATAAGCTACATCTTTATACAATTGTCTTCGAGATTCATGGGTTCTGGGTTGTAGTTTGATAGTTTCAGGTATCCACCACCAGCTACCCCAATTCTTTAGAACCTAAAAAGGGTTGTCTAAAGTGTGCGTAAGAGTGCCCACCAGAGTGACCTCTCAGCTCCTTTTGGAATCTCTCTGCCACTGAAGCTTATTTCATTTCCTTTCACATCCCCCTTTTGGTCAAGAAGATGTTCTCCGTCCCACGATGCCAGGTCTACATTCCTCCCCGGGAGTCATATTCCACGTTGCCAGGGAGATTCCCTCCCCTGGGTGTCTGATCCCACGTAGAAGGGAGGGCAGTGATTTCACCTTTCAAGTTGGCTTAGCTAGAGAGAGAGGGCCACATCTGAGCAACAAAGAGGCATTCGGGAGGAGGCTCTTAGGCACAATTATAGGGAGGCCTAGCCTCTCCTTTGCAGCAACAGTCTTCCCAAGGGTAAATCCTGTGGTAGAGGGCTCAACCCATCAAACCACCAGTCCCCCATGTCTGTGGCCATGCCAGCAACCATCGAGGTGGGGTAGGCCAATACCCCTGCATTCTCCACAGGCTCCTCAAGGGGGCACTACATCTTTTTTTCCTTGTTTTTCTTTTTTTTTTTTAACTTTCCTTTCTTTTTTAAATCAACTGTATGAAAAAAAAAAAAAAAACCTATAATAAAAGAACATTTCAAAGAGACCATAACAAGGGAGTAAGAAAAAGACAACTAACCTAAGATAACTGCTTTCGTTCCAACCTGTTCCTACTTTACCCCAAGAAAGTTACCTAATATAGCAACATTTCTGTGAACTTGTTCCTACTATATCCATCAGAAATTAACAGACCATAGTCATTCCTGGGCCTCCCCAGAACGTTAAATAGCTTATCTGTTCTTCTTGGATTATTGTTCCCCCTTCCTTAATTGCTCTCTATCGCTAGTTCCCCTACATTCTACATTATAAACCATTTGTTTTACATTTTTCAAAGTTCACATTAGTGGTAGCATATAATATTTCTCTTTTTGTGCCTGGCTTATTTCGCTCAGCATTATGTCTTCAAGGTTCATCCATGTTGTCACATGTTTCACGAGATCGTTCCTTCTTACTGCTGTGTAGTATTCCATCGTGTGTATATACCACATTTTCTTTATCCACTCATCTGTTGAAGGACATTTGGGTTGTTTCCATCTCTTGGCAATTGTGAATAATGCTGCTATGAACATTGGCGTGCAGATATCTGTTCGTGTCACTGCTTTCCGATCTTCCGGGTATATACTGAGAAGTACAATCGCTGGATCGAATGGTAACTCTATATCTAGTTTTCTAAGGAACTGCCAGACTGACTTCCAGAGTGGCTGTACCATTATACAGTCCCACCAGCAATGAATAAGAGTTCCAATTTCTCCACATCCCCTCCAGCATTTGTAGTTTCCTGTTTGTTTAATGGCAGCAATTCTAATCGGTGTTAGATGGTATCTCATTGTGGTCTTAATTTGCATCTCTCTAATAGCTAGTGAAGCTGAACAATTTTTCATGTGTTTCTTGGCCATTTGTATTTCCTCTTCAGAGAACTGTCTTTTCATATCTTTTGCCCATTTTATAATTGGGCTGTCTGTACTATTGTCATTGAGTTGTAGGATTTCTTTATATATGCAAGATATCAGTCTTTTGTCAGATACATGGTTTCCAAAAATTTTTTCCCATTGAGTTGGCTGCCTCTTTACCTTTTTGAGAAATTCCTTTGAGGTGCAGAAACTTCTAAGCTTGAGGAGTTCCCATTTATCTATTTTCTCTTTTGTTGCTTGTGCTTTGGGTGTAAAGTCTAGGAAGTGGCCGCCTAATACCAGGTCTTGAAGATGTTTTCCTACATTATCTTCTAGGAGTTTTATGGTACTTTCTTTTATATTGAGATCTTTGGTCCATTTTGAGTTAATTTTTGTGTAGGGGGTGAGGTAGGGGTCCTCTTTCATTCTTTTGGATATGGATATCCAACTCTCCCAGCCCCATTTGTTGAAAAGACCATTATGACTCAGTTCAGTGACTTTGGGGGCCTTATCAAAGATCAGTCGGCCATAGATCTGAGGGTCTGTCTCCGAATTCTCAATTCGATTCCATTGATCTATATGTCTATCTTTGTGCCAGTACCATGCTGTTTTGACAACTGTGGCTTTATAATAAGCTTCAAAGTCAGGGAGTGTAAGTCCTCCCACTTCGTTTTTCTTTTTTAGAGTGTCTTTAGCAATTCGAGGCATCTTCCCTTTCCAAATAAATTTGATAACTAGCTTTTCCAAGTCTGCAAAGTACGTTGTTGGAATTTTGATTGGGATTGCATTGAATCTGTAGATGAGTTTGGATAGAATTGACATCTTAATGACATTTAGTCTTCCTATCCATGAACATGGAATATTTTTCCATCTTTTAAGGTCCCCTTCTATTTCTTTTAGTAGAGTTATGTAGTTTTCTTTGTATAGGTCTTTTACATCTTTGGTTAAGTTTATTCCTAGGTACTTGATTTTTTTAGTTGCTATTGAAAATGGTATCTTTTTCTTGAGTGTCTCTTCAGTTTGTTCATTTCTAGCATATAGAAACATTACTGACTTATGTGCATTAATCTTGTATCCCGCTACTTTGCTAAATTTGTTTATTAGCTCTAGTAGATGTATTGTCGATTTCTCAGGGTTTTCCAGATATAAGATCATATCATCTGCAAACAATGAGAGTTTTACTTCTTCTTTTCCAATTTGGATGCCTTTTATTTCTTTGTCTTGCCGGATTGCCCTGGCTAGCACTTCCAGCACAATGTTGAATAACAGTGGTGATAGTGGGCATCCTTGTCTTGTTCCTGAATGAGGTTATTTTAGACACAATGAATTCAACAAAGTTCTATGGGACATACAAATGTATTTATTTATTTAGTAGTTAACTGTATCCTGGTGTGAAATTCAGAAGGGGGTCTGTGCTCGAGGTGTCACCATGGAGGTAGGTCGCCATTGAGGCAAAGGAGATTACACAGGCAGTGCTCAAATAACACGGTACAATAATTAACACATTAGGCTTATAATAGAAATGATCATGTTAGGTTATCTGAGACCATTTCTCAGAAGGTAGAGACATTTTAGAGTGACCTGGATTATATAACCTTTCCCTAAGTGGTGCCTCTTATTTACTGCTAATTTCTTTGGACATAGTCTCTCTCTTACTTTTCTTTCACTAGGCTCTGTTCATGTCAATAGCTTGGTTATGGTACCATAACAAATGCTAAAGTGCTAAAAAATTTTTTTAAGTGCCTAGATTCTAACAAGGGACATCAACCTCTAGGGTCAACAACATATTATTATTTTTCGTGGTTCTTCCTGTCTTGTACTGTCTAGTGGTATACTTTTTAGTTTTGTCAAGATAATTCTGTAAAGTAACTTAGGCTTTTACTTGAAGGAACACTATATGTCATGAACATTTAAAGTCTGTTATACAGTAGCAAGTAGTGGTGTAAATACAGTAGCAGGAGAAGAATTACTTTCCTTTGAAGTGAGGGAAGTTGTTGATTAATTTCCATGGTAGTAACTGCTAAGCAGTCCTGGGCAGCTTGGAGTTTAAATGCAATGGGGAACTAGTGAAAGCACTAACATTTTTGTAGAGTTGTAAATATATTTATTTTATTCCTTAGGGGATAGAATAAAACAAATGTATTAACCCCATGCTGTGAATATTAATTTTTTCATGATTTATGTAGTTTGTTTATCGATGGACACTTTTACAACAGGATTTATGAAGCGGGGTCGGAGAATAACACAGCAGTTGTGGCAGTAGAGACTCACACCATACACAAAATTGAAGAAGGCATTGGTAAGTCTTTTTTGTTATCTGGTACTTTTGACCTTAGCCTCCACGGTTGAGATTTCTTTATGTGCCTTTTGTCCCACTCCCGCTTTTCCCCAGTGTGCCCCTTCAATGCTGCAGCCATCAATTTGATGGTGGCACATCTAGAGATACCATTGAGGAATGTCAGTTGATAGTAGTTATTTAACATCAGTTTGCTAGGGTTGCAGAAAAGAGTTTTCATCCATAAAAATCCCACAAAGAAACTAAAGCTTCTGGGTTGATCCTTGTTATTAGGGAAGTTGCTGAGGAAGACTGACAAAGTGTTTACTGGGAGAAAGTCATTGGAAAGAAAATGGACTTTCAAGTTAGATAGATCTAGTTTGAATCCCGTTTTCTCATTCCTTAGGTGGGTGTCCTTGGGAAAATCACTTCACCTTTCTGAGTCCCACATACTTATATGTAAAACAGAGGAAATAATCGCTGCCTCATAGGATTGTTGTAAGATCTAAATGAAATAATGCATATAAAAGCACAAAGCACAGTGTCTGGCAAATAGTGGGTGCTTGGTAAGAGATAGCTGTTATGCCAAACTTCATCCAGAGGATTTGGATTCCTAAGCAATACCGGTAAGTATGAACTGTTAGCCCCTCAGAGGAACCAGGAGATTATAGATTTTGCATTTAAGCTTTGAGAAAGAGTTTTTTGATAAATAACAGATATTTTTTTCACTTTCAGATGCAAGCACTATAGAAGCAAATGAGGATATGGAAATTGCTTACCCCATAACTTGTGGGGAGAGCAAAGCCATCCTCCTCTGGAAGAAGTTTGTATGTCCAGGAATAAATGTGAAGTGTGTCAAGGTAATTGTCTTTTCTCCTTGTTGGGGCCTATTTTGTAGCTCCTTGGTTTTGAAAGATGTAGATTCAGTGCCTCCTCTATCTCTTCCACCATAGGAATGCTTTTTTATTTTTTATTTTTGTGACTATAGTCCCATGCTTCATGGTAGAAACAAATAAGGACTTTGGAATGAAATTGACCTGGTTTCAAGTCCCACTGGGTTCAAGTTCTATGAAAGCAGGAAACTTGTCTGTCTTATTCACTAATATATCCCCAGCACCTAGAATTGTGCCTGTCATATAGTAGGTGATCAGTAAATATATGTTGAATGAATGAGTGGAGTCCCATTTCTATCACTGACTAACTGGGTGACCTTGAGTAACTTATTTAATATTTCAGAGCCTCATATGTTAAAATGAGAATGGTCATATGTATATAATGCTAGAATAATATATATGCTAGGAGATTAAATGAGATAATATATGTAAAATGCCTTGCACTGGTGTGCATTGTGGTAGAGTATATTAAAATTATTATTAATAAAGATAAAATAATCTTCAAGAGAGCACAGTGAGGAATGATTGTTCATTCTGTCTCCATTGGCAGCCACAGCTGTACCCCTAGATAATAGTCACTATCAGTGGCATCATCCTAGAATCATTAAGGATTCCAGAGTTTTGAGGCTCTGCAGAGCTATTGGTTTCTGCCATACTTTTCCCTTCTGCCACATCCTGATTCTTGTAATCAGAGCTGGATAGATAACTTCAGTTTATATGAATAGTCTTTGTAACACTCGACCCAGCCACCTGATTCAGGTCATAAATGGATTCTAGAAGCTAATCAATATATTCATCTCTGACCCTCCTCATGTCCTCTATATGAGGAAGAGAACTGTCCTTGGGGAGAGGATCATCATTTCTGGCATAATAGGGCAGGCAGCTAGATAATACAAGGCTGTGACTTAGAATGTTGCTTCAGTATCTTTGTACATAACATGTAGAGTTATCATCTCTTTCCTTTCTCTCTTGGCCTGGCTAAGTTGACATTGGATTTTTTTGGACTTTTCTTTTGACTTTAGTTCAATGATCAGTTGATCAGCCCCAAGCACTTTGTTCATCTAGCTGGCAAGTCTACCCTGAAGGACTGGAAGAGAGCCATTCGTCTGGGTGGAATCATGCTCAGGTAAGCTCTAATAGCAAGTACACACCGTTCAGCAACCTTTGGGGCACTTAATCATGGTAGATTCCAGAGAATCCAGTCTTTTCTCTTTAATTTGAGATTTTTTTTCTATCTCAAGGATTGGCTTGAGCAATCCATGCATTATTTGACCTTCATCAACTTGTTCTTAAAATTCCAGGGAAGGATGCAAGACTGCATTAATTTAACTCTTGCTAACATCTATGACAACTTTTTCTGATGTCAGGTGGTTGGGGTAGAATCCTCTCTGGACAGAAAGCTCAGGAGTAGATGACAGTCCTGCTTGAGATCACCAAGCAGAGTCAGGTCTAAGCCAGGTGCTAAGGAAGCGTGACAGTCATGGAGAAGTGTAGGCTGACTGACAAATCAGTAAACTGGTTAAGTAGAAGGATGGTAAATAACAAATGTACTGTCTCCCCACCCCACCTTTTTGCAGCAAGTTTTCATTGTAATGTTTTCTCTCAGATGAAGATTACCATTGGTTTGGTATTTCTTGAGTACTCACTTATTGATAGAAAATTTTAAAATATGGTCAAAAATTAAAAGTTCCCCATAGAAAATGTATCAAGAGCCTTAAAAACATCTTACTCTTTGTCTTTTTCAAAAATCTGTCCAAGAAATAATCTATTGTGCTTGTAGAGATTTAAGTGTAAAGATGTTAATTATAGTATTTTTTGTTATGGTGAAAATTGTAGTCTGCCTTAATGTACATCTAAAGTAAATTATGGCTTTTCTAAATATATATGAGTGTATATTAAGGGATATTAGGCAGTCATTAAAATATTTCTGAAGATTTTTACATGGAAAATGCTTACAATGTAAGGTAAAGAAAGAAAAATTATAAAATCAATTAAACAGTGCAGTTTTATTAATGAATAATAGCTGTGTTAAAAACACACAAGTAAAATTTAGTGGAAGAAAATATGCCAAAATATTGATGTTATCTCCGTTGTAGGATTTTTTTTATTATTAATTTTTATTTACAAACATTCTAAACCCACTAAGCAAAAACTTCCTCCTATCCCCTCTCCCTATCTTCTGGTAACCTCTAATCTACTTTCTATCTCTCTGAATTTGCTATTTCTAGATATCTTACATAAATGACATCATGTCCTATGTCCCTTGCTTATTTCATTGAGCATGTTTTCAAGGTTATTCCATGTTGCAGCATGTCTCAGAACTTCATTCCTTTTCATGGCTAAATAATATTCCACTGTATGTATGTACCACATTTTGTTTATCCATTCATTGTTGATGGACACTTGGGTTGTTTCTAGTTTTTGGCTATTGTGAGTAATGCTGCTATGGTAATTGGGGTACAAGCATCTGTTTGAGACCCTGTTTTCATTTTATTTGGATATGTACATAGGAATAAATTAGCTGAGTCGTGGTAATTCTGTACTTAACTTTATGAGGAACTACCATGTTGGTTTCCACAGTGGTGGCACCATTTTACATTCCCACCAACAATGCACTAGAGTTCCAATTTTTCTGTGTCCTCTCAAACACTTAGTACTTTCTATTTTTTTTTCAATAATAGCCATTCTGGTAGTGTGAAGTGATATCTTGTTGTGGTTTTGATTTGCATTTCCCTAATGGCTAATGATATTGAGCATCTTTTCATATGTTTATTGGCCATTTGTAAATCTTTTTTGGAAAAATGTCTATTCAAGTCATTGGCCCATTTTTTAAATGGGATTTTTGTCTTTTTGTTGTTGCATTGTAAAAGTTCTTTATATATTCTGAATATTAAAGCCCCTATCAGATAAATGGTTTACAACTATTTTCTCCCATTCAGTAGGTTGTCCTTTTAGTTTCTTGATAATGTCTTTTGATGCAGTTTTTAATTTTGATGAAGTTTTTAATTTTGATGAAGTTGAATTTATCTATTGTATCTTTTGTTGCTCATGTTTTTGATGTTGTATCTAAGAATCTATAGGTGAGTCCCAGATCATGATGCCTTGCCCCTATGTTATCTTCTAAGAGTTTTATGGTTTTAGCTCTTATATTTAGGTTCTTGATCCATTTTGAGTTAATTTTTGTGTATAGTGTGCAGAACAAGTCCAGTTTCATTCTTTTGCATGTGATTATCTGGTTTTCCTAACACCTATTGAAGAGACTATTCTTTCAGAATTTTTTAAAGGGAAGTTGTTTTCTTTATAGTTTTCTGTATTTTCCATAGATATGTTAAAATTTTTTTCACATATTATGTTTATAGTGAGAGACACGTCAACATTATTTAAAAAAAATTTCCATTTAATTTGTATGGAAAAATCAATAGTTGAATTAACTTGGGGAGGAATACCTTTAACTTTCATTTTTGTTGTTCTTCATCTGATTTATTTGCCAGAAAGACAAGCATATACCAAATCTCCCCAAATCTAGAGAGGAATCAGAAGGCCTAAAAAAATCTTAAGTGAAAGCCAAATGGAATTATAACACCGAGTTTACTATAATTAAAATACTGCATGTTTTTGCTCCTTCTCCATAATAACATGGTCTTGTGGATCCCCTTTTAGGGACAATTTCTAGTGAAAGTTCAGTATAATCAACTTTGATTTGTATTTATAGGAGAGTTGTTAGCTATCTCTATTTTAAATGAAAGAAATCTCTGAATTTATGTCTCTGAAAGTAGCAACAGACCTTGCTGGTCTAAGAATATTAGTACCTCAGAATCTCATCACAAAAGTAATTTATCTGTGGCATTTCTCAGTTGTATGGGGATATGAACTAGTCTTTTCCTCTTTCAGAATGGGTTTCAGTGAGGTTCTATGGGAAAATTCAGCTATTGTCAGGAATATATACCTAAAGATTAGTGATATCAGGACATAGAAGAGAGTATCCATTATGAATATACTATGGAGGGAGAGGAGTACTAGTAAACATGGACAGGACAAATGAAAATTGTATAGCCCCAGTTAGAATTTTTGCAACTTAATGACTGTTAATACTATTGAGTTTCACTAATCTACAGAATAGACTTAGCAGTATTTGTTTCTGAGACCTAGTTCCCTCTAGATGAAGTAGAGGCTGAACTGGTACTTCTTGTCTCCCTTTGCACAGGAAAATGATGGACTCTGGTCAGATTGATTTTTACCAGCATGACAAGGTTTGCTCCAATACCTGCAGAAGCACCAAATTCGATCTTCTGATCAGCAGTGCAAGAGCTCCAGTGCCAGGACAGCAGACAAGTGTGGTGCAGACACCCACTTCGGCCGATGGTAGGGGGTAGGAAACCACCTGAAAACCCACTGTGTTTTTCAGCAGAACCTTTTCTCATTTCTCCCCTTTGTTCCTTAATTTCAATTCTTGTGAGTATCCATGTACATTTTTGTAAGGAATGGTAAACTTGGGTGGGATTCCATGTTTTGCAAATAGACCTCCTTTTTTCTCCCAAATGAGTCCTATTGGCAAACTCCTTTCCCTGTTTCTTTCTTACAGTGTGTGATAAGCACTAGACATATGGTTCAGTAGTTATAATAGTTACTCACCTGTCTGTTTTGGTGTCACTTGGCATATTTGGGTTGAACTTGGACTCTGTTGTGCTACTAGTAGCCAAGGCAGGAAGCTAGATTAGAATGATGAATGGTTTTCAGCCATTGAACTGAGGTGTATCCGTGACAGTGTGTCATTGGCTGGGCTAGACTCTTGAAACCCTGCTGTAAGGACCAAAGAGCTCTGCCTGGAAAGGGTCCAGATTACTAAGCTGAGGCTTCCTCATAAATGAGACAGGATGGACAGACACCTAACTTCAGTACCGTTGAGCTTGAACTAGGGCTTTCTATTTCCCGTCCCAGAAAGATGTAGCCATGTAAGATTGTTAAGGATTCGCTTAGTCCAGCTGAAGACTCACCACAGCTGGAGAAAATGTGTCTTAATTACTGGCGGAAGATTTATAAATGTGCTAGACAGATTCACAAGAACGTAAATGATATAAAAGTTAGAGAAGTATTGTGTTAAAAATGACCTCTCAAGGTTTCTTCTGGCTGTCCCTAATGTTCTGTGAGTGACCAGTGGGTGAGTAGAAGCCAAATCTTTTGGAACTTAATTTCTTCCAGGATAGTATAAAATACCTAGCAGTTAGAATTTTTGGTCACTTGATTCTTTCATCTGAAAGTGAAAAATGCTGTGAAATTATTTAGTTTCCTTTTTATTTGACCAAAGCTCCTTTACTTGTTATCAGGATTGATATTATTCCTTTGCTTGATTTTTTTTTTTTTTTTTTTTTTAATGAACTGAAGTCCTCTGTTCATTTAGACTTCTCAGTTTTTCTTGAGTGTCCTTTTTCTGTTGTCTTTTTAGTTGTCACGTCTCCTGAATCTCCTGTGGGCTGGGAGAGTTTCTCAGACTCCCCTTATTTTGGGTGACTTGACAGTTGGAGGAGAACTGCATAGGGATTTTGAAGACTGTCCCTCATTGCGGGTTTGTCAGAAGTTTTTCTCATGATGAGATGGGGAAGTGAGATTTTTGGAGAAAGATCACAGAGGCAAGATGTTCTTCTGTTCACATCAAGTTAAGGGTTGCTGCTGCTGGCACACAGAGCTTCTCCAGCCTTGGGCTCAGTGAAAGCCCGAAACTTGGCGTGATGCAATGAGCACACTGGCAGCTTTATTTTAGAATGTGGGAACCAGTTGGCTGTGGCATCTATCACCACTTTGAACCCTTTTGATTTTTTTTTTTTACGTGTTTTTCATTTTATTATTGTGCATGTTTTATTCACACACCATACAGTCCATCAAACGTGTACAATCAGTTGCTTTCTGTATAATCATAGAGTTATGCTTTCATCACCACAATCAATTTTAGAACATTTTCATTGCTATAGAAAGAAAAACCCCATATTCCTTACATGCCCCTATTATTGACACTTAGCATTGGTGTGGTACCTTTGTTACAATGATGGAAGAATATTAAAATATTACTGTTAACGCTAGTCCATAGTTTGCATTAGGTGTATTTTTCCCAATATACCACACTATTATTAACCCCTTGTAATGGTGACCTACATTTGTTCTGGTTCATGGAAGAACATTCTTATATTTGTACTATTAACTACCTTCATTGTTCCCAACAATGTTCACTATGTTATATGGTCCCGTGTTTCATCTTCTAGCTGTCTTTCTAGTGACATACACAACCCTAAACTTACCCTCTGAACCATAATCACACACATGATTCAGCGCTGCTAATTACACTCACAATAATATGCTACCATTACCTCTATCCATTTCCAAACATTTACAATCAATCTTATTACAAATTCTGCACAAATTAAACATCAGCTCCCCATTCTCTACCCTCATTCTACCTTCTGGTAACCTATATTCTAGGTTTAAATCCATGAGTTTGCTTATTATTTTGGTTCATATAGTGAGATCATACAATATTTGTCCTTTTGCATCTGGCTTATTTCACTCAACTTAATGTCCTCAAGGTTCATCCATGCTGTTGCTTGCATCAGGACTTCATTCCTTCTTACTGCTGAAGAATATCTCATCATATGTATAGACCACATTTTGTTAACCCATTCGTCACTTGATGGACAGTTGGGTTGTTTCCATTTTTTGGCAGAACATCAGTGTGCAAATGTCTGTTTGCGTCCCTGCTTTCAATTCATCTGAGTGTATACCTAGTAGTGGGATTGCTGGATCATATGGCAGTTCTATAGTTAGCTTCCTGAGGTACTGCCAAACTGTCTTCCACAGCAGCTGCACCATTTTACATTCCCACCAGCAGTGAATAAGTGTTCCTATTTCTCCACATCCTCTCCAAGAGTTGTAGTTTTCTGTTTAATAGTGGCTATTCTAGTTGGTGTGAAATGATATTTCATTGTGGTTTTGATTTGCATTTTCCTAATAACTAGTGATGTTGAGTATCTTTTCATGTGCTTTTTGGCAATTTGTATTTCTTCTTTGGAAAAATGTCTGTTCAAGTCTTTTGCCCATTTTTTTTTTTTTTAAATGCAATTTTATTGCAATATATTCACATAACATACAATCCTTCAAAGTGTACAATCAGTTGTGCATAGTATCATCATATAGTTGTGCATTTATCACCACAGTCAATCTTTGAACATTTTCATTACTCCAAAAAATAAAATAAAAATTAGAATAAAAAAGAACATCCAAAACATTCCATTCCCCTCCCTCCCCCATTGTTCATTTACTTTTTTTCACACTCATTCATTGTCTTTTTTAACTTGATCAAAAAATTAAAAAATAAACAATAAAAAAAAACATTTCAAACAAAACCAAAACAAAGGAATAAGAAAAAACAAATAACCTAAAACAACTACATTGCTTCCAATACGTTCCTACCCTACCCCAAGAAAATCTATAGTCTATAATCCAACAAAGGAATAAGAAAAACAAATAACCTAAAATAACTGCGTTTCTGCAAGTTTGTTCCTACCATAACCCCCAGAATTTTGCCCATTTTTAATTGGGTTGTTTGCTTTTTGTTGTTGAGTTGTAGAATTTCTTTAGATATTCTGGATATCAAACCCTAATTGGATATGTGGTGTCCAAGTATTTCTCCCATTGAGTAGGCTGCCTTTTCACCTTTTTTGACAAAATCCTTTGATGCACAAAAGTATTTAATTTTGTGGAGGTCCCAATTATCTATTTTTTTTTTTTTTCATTGCTTGTGCTTGGGGTGTCAAGTCTAAGAAACCTCTGCCTACCACAAGACCTTGAAGATGTTTTCCTACATTTTCTTCTAGGAGTTTTATGGTCCTGGCTCTTATATTTAGGTCTTTGATCCATTTTTAAGTTATTTTTTATATAAGATGTGGGATAGGTGTCCTCTTTCATTCTTTCGCATAAGGATATCCAGTTCTCCCAGCATCAATTGTTGAAGAGACTATTCTGTCTCAGTTTAGTAGACTTGGCAGCCTGGTCAAAAACTAATCGACTATAAATCTGCAGGTCTATTTCTGAACTCTCAATTCAATTCCATTGATCAGTAGGTCTAGCTTTATGCCAATTCCATACTGTTTTGACCATTGTAGCTTTGTAATATGCTTTAAAGTCAGGAAGTGTGAGTCCTCCAACTTCATTCTTCTTTTTCAACATGTTTTTGGTTATTCCAGGCCCCTTACCCTGCCAAATAAATTTGATAATTGCCTTTTCCATTTCTTCAAAGTAGGCTGTTGGAATTTTGATTGCAATTGCATTGAATCTGTAAATCAGTTTGGGTAGAATTGACATCCTATTGATATTATTAAGTCTTCCAGTCCATGAACATGGAATATCCTTCTATTTATTTGGGTCTTTTGATTACTGATATCTTCTAACATGTAACATCCACACTTGCCTATATTTCTGTTCAAATCAGTTTGGTTTTTCTTAATTTTCTTTGTTTAAAATTTTAATTTATAATTGATAGCAAAGATTTTTCTTCTGTTCATCTGCTGTTCATGGACTCTTCTTATCTGATTTTTGTTGGTCTCAATTCTCTTGCTTTTCCTTATATAGGCTGATAAATAAGCTATATAGCAACTTCAGATTTCTAGATGCTTAGTATCAAATGTGGTGTTGCAGTAGAGCTTTTGGCCAAACCCTGTACATTTCTCTTAAATTATTCCAAGCCCTCCTTACCCTCCATTTGCCTGGGGCATGCAGTCTGGCAATCATGTCCACTTCAGTCTCTATCAGAAATATACCTGCTCAGGAAGCAGATTGCCCTTTTGTGATTTTATGTTATCTTTCACTTTCTATTCAGAGTAAGAAGAAAAGATTTTCTTTTGCAAGGCAGGTTCTCGGTAGAGAATCCATTATTCACCCTAACTTACTGAGGATTCTAGTTTTTAAACTGTGGACCTGCAGGCAAATGGCCTGAATGTTAAAATAACTGGGGCTCACTCAGCGGCTATAAGTATGAGGGAGAGGATAGCTATGACTCAAAATTCACTGGCCTCACCTCTGATGAACTGCTTTTAGGTAGCATCACCCAGATTGCCATCTCAGAGGAGAGCATGGAAGAGGCAGGGCTGGAATGGAACTCGGCTCTCACTGCTGCTGTCACCATGGCCACAGAGGAGGGTGTGAAGAAAGACACAGAGGAAATTTCAGGTACTTTCCTATGGGGCTCAGATACATTTTGGGGTTTTGTGACCCTTATCACCATTATGATTATGGACTCAGAAGACCTCTTAATTACTTTTGTTGGTTTTTTTTTTTCATGCCCACTAGTACTAATTATAACTACTAACATCGTGGTTTAATCCATGCAATGGCCCTGCAAAGTCACATTTTACAGATGAAAAAAATCCCAATTCAGAGAGTTTTGGCAATTTGCCTAAGACCACTCACACAACCAATAAGTGTCAGAGCTGAAATCAGCTGTTTAGTGCATGCTTTTTTTTTTTTTAACATTTTTTTATTGTAAAACATAACATATATACAGCAAAGTAATAACTTTCAAAAGTATGATTTAACAAGTAGTTATAGAGCAAATTTCAAAGACTGTTGTGGTTTACGGTTCCACCAATTCATTTATTTTCTTCTAGATGTTCTAATACCCTAGAGACTAAAAAAAAATTTATATAACGATTCAGTATTTGTAATCCTTTGTTAAATCCTATCTTGTCTGTTGCTATTCCTCCCTCTTGTTTGATCACTGTCTCAATTTTCAGGGATATCTGGGCAGTAACAACCCTAACTTGTTGATTTTGGAAAGGGTGCCAATATTATGGTGAAGGGGGATGCATCTGGTTGATGTTCTTGAAGAGGCTAGTGCATGCTTTTCATCTTACCAAACTATCTCCAACTTTAGCACATTTCTTAGATAAACCAAGCTGCAAAATGTTAGAAGGAAAAGTTAGGTAGCAGGTGGTGTAAGAGAATGGTGATTAATGATGATATCTTACAGGGGACCAAGAAAGGCTGCACTACCTTCCCCATTCATTAACTTATTTAACCAATATTTATTCGAACGTATTTTTAGTTGCCACTGTTGCTAGAGTCTAGATCCATAGATGAAAAGATACAGCCTATACCCACAAACAACTTATATCCCCACCTATTCAACTTTTCTTTTTTTGTTGTTTCTAACTACAGGGCTAAGGGAAGAATATATTTAATATTTTTATTGGAGGATGATGCCTATTCCTTGTAGCTAGAGCCATGACAAATTGACGGCATGGCAAATTGAGACAATTATCCCAAGCCCCTATGCTGCTGAAGGGGCCAAATAATTATGCACCAACTTAGGGAGGCAGCTGAAGTTACAAAAGTTCCTTCCCTTGTCTCAGAAATGGCCCAATAGGAAATCCTTTTTGATTTGAAATAATTTTGAATTTAACATTGTAGTGAATGTGCCTAAGCATCTGTGAAGCATCCCTCATTTACCTTCCCTCTTATTTCTCTTATGCCAGAGGACACTTTGATGTTCTGGAAGGGAATAGCAGATGTAGGGCTCATGGAAGAGGTTGTCTGCAATATACAGAAGGAAATAGAGGAGCTACTCAGAGGAGTTCAGCAGCGGCTCATCCAGACTCCCTTCCAGGTCACAGGTAAGTACGCTAATTGTAACAACAGTGGTCATTTTTTGAACACTCAAAGTGTAGGCAGGTCCTGTTAGCCTCACAACAATCTTGAGGTGTGGGTATTAGATGCCTGTTTTACAGAAGAGGAAACTAAGACTTATAAAATTAAGTCACTTGTCCAGGGTACATAACTGGGTTTTGAACTCAGGTCTGGCCATGCTTTTTCCACAGGTAATTTTTACCTTTATGAATCATGCTAAAAAGCAATTTATATAGAGAAGGAGAATTGGAAAAATCTACTTAGTTTTAGATTATTCTCATGTTCTATTAGTTAAAGGTTTCCAGAACTCTTACGTTCACTTATAGCTGAATATTTTGCTATATTTTAAATATTCACAGGGTGCTTGCTGCTGTGCAGAATGTGTAAGGATGTTTAATCATCTAAAACAAATGGGGTTATGATGAGACCTCATAAGCTTGTCTGTTCAGTGAGTTCTTACTTAGATGTGTTAGTTGTTTCTTGTTACTTCTTTATAACCCATACATTATCTACCATACATGTAAACAATTTACAGCAAAATCTTTTTTAAAATTTAAAAGTATGCATGCTTGTAGTAAAAAAAGGGCATGTAATACAGACCACAGGGGTGACTATTTAGATAGGGTGGTCAAGGAAGGCTCTCTAGGGAGCTGACATTTGAGCAGAGACTTGGACTGAAGGAGCTAGTCATGTGATGAGCTAGGAGAAGGAGCATTCCAGGCAGAGGGAACAAAGATCCAGAAGTGGGAATGAGTCTGGTGGGCTCAAAAGAATTACAGGAACATCAGTGCAGCTGCAGTAGAGTAAGTTATGGGGAGGGCGACAAGTGGTAAGGTTGGAGAGGAAGAGGGGACAGTTCAGTTATGCTTTAGTCAGAGCTCTGTGTTTTATTCTAAGGTGATGATAAGCCATCATAGTGAATTTGAGCATGGGAGTGAAGTGATAAGATGTGTATTTTAAAAGGGTCACTCAGGCTGCGTGTGGAAAATAGACTATAATGGGGCAAGAGTAGAAACAAGATCAATTGGGAGACTTGAAGGAATTAGTCCTGGCGAGAGATGATAGTGGCATGAATTAGAGTGGTAGTGGTAGACTTGGGAAGAAATGATCACGTTGGGGGTGTGTTTTGAATATGGAATGACAAGTCTTGTTGAGAAAGAAAAAAATCCAGGATGACTAGTAAATGTTTGGTGCAGTGAGTGGTGATGCCATTTAAGGTTGATGAAGAACCACCAGGGAAAGGGCAGGTTTAGAGGGGAAATCAAAATTGGTTTTTGACTTGTTAAAGTAAGATGCCTATGAGGATTTCAAATGAAGATTTTACTCAGATATACAGATATATGAATCTGAAAGCACAAGGAAGAGGTCATGGTTGGAGATATCCATATAAGAGCTCTCAGCATGCACCTGGTATTTAAAACCATGGAACTGGATGCGATGACTGTAAGAGAGTGTAAAGGTAGAAATGGTCTGAGTTAAGGAAGCAATGACAGCAAATACCACTCTTTCAGGAAGTTTTGTATAAAGGGAAACAGAGAAATAATATTAATAATAATATTGCATGCCAGCCCCCATGTTTAATACTTAAAATATGATACTTCTTATCTTCATATCTGTGTTTCAGAGCAAGTATTTTTAGTCCCATTTGTTTCAGATGAGAAAACTGAGGAGAGAAATGACATGCCTGCCTCATCACTTTACTGCTCTGCTCAATATCACTAAGATTCATACTTTTAGCTCTATCTAGTACACTGACCATGTTTTCTAAACCAAAAGTCAGAACTTGTAACCAGATGCAAGATTTTTTTTCTGATTTCTGTATTTATTTATATGGAAAGATTTACAAAGATATAACAATTATATCAAATTAATTATAATAAAGTATATGAAATTAAGATACTGCCATCCTTTCTGGGTTGTTTCATATTTGTACGTAGCACAACAGAGAGTTGATGGAACATTTCTGTTTTAACTTGACAGATATGTCTTTTGTTTTAATAGATGCTGCTGTTCTTAACAATGTAGCACATACATTTGGCCTAATGGATACAGTCAAGAAGGTTTTGGACAACAGAAGGAACCAAATAGAGCAGGGAGAAGAGCAGTTTCTCTATACTCTGACAGGTATGTGCTACTTCTCACCCTTCTTAGGTAATATTATATTGGTGTTCTTGAGTGTTAACATTTACTTGTTGACTTCTCTTGGGACTAAGTTTTTGTTTTTTTTTTAATTCACATAATTTCAGATTTTACTTTTTCTTTATATACAGCCCCAGGTGAGTTGAAGTGGTGGGAAGTAAAGGGGGCACAAAGGAAAAGAGAAAGAAGCAAGCATCCTGTCTGTATCTTCTTGAGGATTAAGGTGTCTGCAGAATTGCTCCATTAATCCAGTAATGTTGGTGGCAGAAGAAACAAATTGGCCTTTGTCTTTTTTACATTATTGATACATCTTTTGGTGGATGTATATTTAGCACCTTCTCCATTATTTTGGTAATCAGATATTGTAAGAACATGGCTAATTCAATTTTTTTTATTAAGTACTTACTTTGAGTTAGTTTCCAAACTAGGTGTTAGAAATACAAAGTTACATAAAATCACCTCAGTCTTTCATAGTCTTTAAGAGGACTCAAGGGGGAAGCAGACCTAGAAACAAATAAGTACAAAAAATAGTAAGTTTTGTGACAGAAGGATGTAGTGGGTATGATGGAAGAGAAACGGGATTAACCACTTATTTCCAGAGAGAATCAAGAGAAGATATCGGAAGAGGTAAGGCAGTGAAAGATATAATACAAGTAGCATTTATATATTATTAGCATTTGAATAATGTAGAATATATTATGGTTGGTCATGAAGAGAAAAAGAAAGAAAGAATTTAGTAAGAAAGGAACAGTTGAGGTTGTTTTAAATTTATTTGTATACCCAGTTTATAATTTAGACCCAGTTTACCCAGTGCTTTCAGAGATACCCTATCACATTTGATCCTCCTAAAAATGCCGGAATGGCTATTCTCCCTATTTTACAGATAGCCCAGTAGAGGCACAGAGAGGATTAATGATTTATCTGAGGCCACATCACTACTTGGCAGCAAAACCTGGAGTAGAACACTCTTCCTTCTCCTGATCCAGTGCTTTGTCTCACCTTGAAAAACTTTAAGCCATTAAAAAAAGAGGTGTTTTTTTTGTTTTGTTTTGTTTTTAAAGTATGGGCTTCTGGCTCCTTGTCCACATTAGTTTTTAGATCATTTTAATCATAGTATACATAAAGTTTTGTTTTCTGCTTTTTTCTCTATGATGTATTAGTAATATCCCAAATTGCTACACAGTAGGCTTACCTGAACATTCTAGGGATGACATTTAAATTTTCTAAAATTTCTTCAGTAGCTTATATAATGTGGCAGTCACCTTGTATGAATATAACTTTTTCTTTTTATGACCTTTTAAACCACTTCTCAGGACTAAGCTTGAAATTAAACAGTATTGATAATTTTTTTATGAATTTTTGTGACCTGTTTTCAAATTTCCAAGATTATACCAATTTATGTTCCCAGTTTGAGTACCCCAACAATGGGCTTTATTTATAATATTCCCCAATTCAGAATTTTTTAAATGTATAGATTTAATTGGTAACTTAAGACAGTCACTTTATCTCTCTAGATCCTCATTAAAAATAAATGAATTTGAACTCTAAAATCTCTTTCAAAGTTCTGTAATTCTCAGGGACTTCCTCTGAAACTTTCTGTAGATTTCTCTGGGCCAATGGGATACTGAGGCTATTTGGTCACCACTAAAGGAGTTTTCTAGACAACTCAGCAGAGTGCTCCTCCTGCCTTGAAGGACAGTTTGGGAATCACTGTTTTCAGAGTGGCCCTTGTGTGTGGTTCCTTGGTAGGTCCATGGAAGTTCCGCAGGGATTGTGGGATTGTACAGAGATATTTCTGGTTTCCTTCCTTTTTTTTTTTTTTTTTTTTGTTGGTCTGTTCTGTAGACCCAGTCAGGGCATATTCAAGCCGCAAGACCAACTGATGGCCATTTTGGTTTGTATTTGTATTTGGTGACAACTGACAAAATGCCAGGGGAGCTTTAGTATTGAATAATAGGATCATAGCCTTCAAAAGATTCTGAACTGTTGCCCTGACTATAATCACAAAATGTAATGTAATTATTGGAGGGATTTTTAAAATCATCCAGTCTAGTTTCTTCATTTTGAAAATAATGAAGTGACTTGCTTTAGACTACATGGTGACAAAAGCAGGACACTATTCCAGATGTTCTGACTCCCAGTTTGATGTTCCCAAGGTTATTCTTTCCTCTATACAAAGTCTGTCTTTTTTTCCATAGAATTGGAACGGCAGTTGGAAGAGCAGAAGAAGCAAGCTCAGGATCACAGGCTGAAATCCCAGACTGTTCAAAATGTAGTACTGATGCCTGTGAGCACTCCTAAGCCTCCAAAAAGACCCCGACTCCAGCGGCCAGCCTCCACCACCGTACTGAGCCCTTCTCCTCCTGTCCAGCAGCCTCAGTTCACAGTCATCTCACCCATCACTATCACCCCCGTGGGTCAGTCATTTTCCATGGGCAATATTCCAGTGGCCACCCTCAGCCAGGGCTCCAGCCCTGTGACTGTCCACACACTGCCTTCTGGTCCTCAGCTCTTCCGCTATGCCACCGTGGTCTCCTCTGCCAAGAGCAGCTCACCAGACACAGTGACCATCCACCCTTCATCTAGCTTGGCGCTGCTAAGCTCCACTGCCATGCAGGATGGGAGTACCCTGGGCAACATGACCACCATGGTGAGCCCTGTGGAGTTGGTGGCCATGGAGTCCGGTCTGACCTCAGCAATCCAGGCTGTTGAAAGCACCTCAGAGGATGGGCAGACCATCATTGAGATTGACCCAGCCCCAGACCCAGAGGCTGAGGATACTGAGGGCAAAGCAGTCATTTTGGAGACAGAACTGAGGACTGAGGAGAAAGTTGTGGCTGAAATGGAAGAACACCAGCATCAAGTCCACAATGTGGAGATTGTGGTCTTGGAGGATTAATTGGGGAACTTGGGGCCAGGAGATATCTTTTGGTTTGGAATTTTAATTATTTGTTTATTTTTATCATTGTCCCACTCATTTCCACATAGGATCCTTTTTTTTTTAAACAAAATCTTGTTGTTGTAACTGAAAATGTTGGGTCCCTCCTGCCACCTCATTGAGAAATGGACAAAACAGGCTGCCCTTCCAGAGTTTGAGAGTAGATCATTCAATGTTCTAATCTTACACCAAGAAAGTTATTTCCTTTAGGGGAGGCATCGAGATAACCAGAAACCCTGTCCAAAAAGCTCTTCCCTGGCTAGTCTGTCTGCATATGGATGTCATTTTATTTTTGCGAAGGTGCATTGATCAGAAAACAGATCTGGCATTGGAAAGCAACCCACTCACATGTGGATGCAAAAGGATACTTTATTTCAGATCTCAGAAAGGGCCTCAGAAGCCAGTGCAAAACTCTGAAACAAGGAAGTTGATCTCTGCTTGAGGGGAAGATGGCATACCAACAGCAGCTTAAAAAGGGAAGTGCTTTGGTGAGGATGGGGCAAGGAAATTTCTTACTTCCAAGAGTGTGACTGAAAGCTCTTAAGAACCTGAAGGTTGTCACCATGGGTAACCGTGGGTGCCAGTTTTGAGGAGAGGCAGGTGATGAGTGGAAGGGTACAGTTCCACAAAACAAGTGGCAGCTGTGGGCCTGTGGCTTTGCAGAAATAGAAATCCAGGGATGCCACGGCTGGGCTTTGGGATTGGAGGTGGTAGTTCACCCCCCCAACCCCCTACTCCCGCCTCCTACCCCCTTGTCAGAGCACTTAACTTCCTAAATTGGGATCAGCCCATTCATTTGCAAACTGTGTGATGTGGTGAAAATTACTCTGGTTCTTGGATTGTAGTTGTCTGGGGGTGAGGCTCCAAGGCCATCATTTTTATTGCATGACTCCAGGGGCAGGGGAGTTCTTCATCCAGACCAGATGTCATTTTTGGTGGGGCCCATTTTCAGCTTTGGAACCAAAAGCAGCCACTCGTTTGGTGCTTCCTCTTGTTCTGCCCTCCACCCCTCAACCCGGAATGGCTTCTGTCTCCTAGATACTGTGCTCTGCAGTTTTTTTGTAGATTGGCAGGTAGGTGCCTGCCTGCCTGCATCCCCTTTTAGATTGATTTATACCATTTATACCACAGATGTTTCAGTGAGATATTGAGCTTGTTAACAAAACAAAACCTTAGGCTTGGCAGGGAAAATTCAGCCCCACCCCACCCTCACCCCCACCACAGCTTTCCTGAGGCACTGAGTTGATGTCTCCTCCTGAGTGAGCTGGACTCCCTGGGAAAGAAACATTTGTCTGTAACATTATCTGATAGGAAATGTACCAGGAATGTCAAAAATAATGTCTTTGGGGGAGGGAGGTTGTTTTGTTTACTTTTTAAATGTTTGTGTATTTAGAGCTGGGCCATTTACATGCTGTGATTCCCTCTCTTTAACCCTCTTCAGTGTTTGGGGCAAGAGTGGACCCTGGTTTTTCTTTCTTTGATTGCATTGTTTACTGCACTAGGGAAAATATAGGGAAACTGCAGACAATTTAAAGGAAAAATAGGTTGAAAAGAAAGCACACACCTTAGGAGTGGGAGGATTTTTTTTTTTAATTAAAAACAAAACTTCAACCTGTAGTTTCTTTTTTTTTTTAAAGAAGGCCCCCACCTGAAACCATGCTTCTCTTAATAGATGTTGGAAATCTGGTCAGACAAGTGAAAACGTTGTTCTGCCAGATCTCAGATGGCTGTGTAAGTCAGAGAAGCCCTCCAATTTGGGAGGATCAATCTTAAAAGCCTTAAGGGTGAGATTTCTGCCCCATACAGTTGTGGTTTCCAGCTTTAAAACTGTATGGGGTTTTATTTTTCTTTCAGAAATATTTAATAGGCGTAGTAATCAGCTTAGAACAAACCTTTGGCCCTTTATATATCTTTAGTGATGTAAGTGGCTTTTATTTCCTACTTCTTTAGGTTTTCTGTCGGTACATAAAAACAAAAATTCTGTCTAAGACTGGAACTAGTACTTGAACCTGGAAAGACTTATCTCATCCCTATTGTGGTTTTTAGAGACACTTTTCTCTTTCCCAGAGATGACAGGACCAATTTGGGACAGGAGAGGAGCCCCAGAGAAAACCAACACATTAGCTCAGGTTCCTTTCTTTCCTCTGTCAAAGCTGTTAGTGTTTTAAGGTGATCATCATGCTTCCAAAGTCAAGAGAGCACCTCCTAAAGACAAAGCCAGTTTACTTTCACTCTTTTGAGTATTCCAGCTGGTGAAAATACATGAGCTTTTTGTATTACTGGTCTTCCACTAGCTTGTCATTATTACTAGATGCTGTGGCACTGCTGTTGAGTGCGGGTTCCTTCACAGCCCTGGTTTAGATGATCACAGACAGGGTGAGATATATGCAAGCCATTGGTTTGTGCACGAGCAATTGCAATGAATCACTCTTCAAGCTGACTTGCCAGCAGTCATTTATCTTTCTAGTCATTCTTTAAATAAACATTGATAAGTACCATCTATGTGCCAGGCTTTGTGCTAGGCACTGGCAGTACAAAGTTCTGGTCTCAAGGGATTCATACTTCAGATGTTCTCTGGAGTTAAGAACTATACTTCACTGTGATTGGTTTCCTTTGTAATACTATGTATTTTATGCATTGAAAAACATTATTCTGAGAATTGGTCCGTAGATATCAGCAGACTGCCAAAGGCACCAAAAAATTAAGAACCCTCTTCTCTAGTGAGAGAACCTGAAACAGATCATCATCATAGGGTAAGTGCAGTGATAGAGCTGTTGACTGGAGCTGAGAGAACAAGGAGGTCAAATACTTAACCCAGCTTAGGGGTGGGAGGGTAGGGTCAGGGAATATGGGAATATTTTCAGGAGAAAGTATGTACCTAAGGCTGATTTAAGAGAGACCATTTTTGGCTACTTTTGTCCTACTCTTTCATTTTCAGCTAGTTGGGCGTATTTATACAAAAGAAAGAAAAACCCTTAGTCTCTTGCTGCTTCTGCCTACAGAGCCAGGCAGTCAGCGGCACTGGTACTTTCTCAAAACCGATAGCACCCCACTGGTAAAAGCTGGGTCATGCACTGGCTTCTCAGATTTTCCATTGGATGGGATCCAGTGTTGAATCCAGCGCAGGATGGGGTCTAGCTGGTAGTAAGTAAATGCCCCACATCTTCCTGACGTGCAGTTTCCACAAAGGCCATGGAGTCTATTGTAAAGCTGTTTCTTGACCATGTCCTTGTTTGGTCCCTACCTTGTTTTCTTCCCCTTCTCAGTTTCCAGGCCCCTCACGACCACTGCCTCTTCACCCGTTCATACACAGTCATTCTGAAGTAAAAAAATGAACAAAGGGTTGAATATTAAAGATTCAGAGCCACTTTACATGGAATTTTCTTTCATACTTCTGTCCATATTAGGGAAGGAAGACCAATGTTAATCCATATACCTTGGAAATTCATATCCAGTTCAGGCGGTTCTGACACCCTTTAGTGGTAGCCTTTTATCCCATGCATGAAAGGCACTTTAGGTAAGTCAATGGTAGGGAATATTGTTCTTGGTAACATGTGATTATAAAGAGAGTGAAAATCAAGCATGAAATATGGAATTACTCGATCATTAGTTATAACGGGTCCAGGTTTTGGTACTACCAAGGAGGTAGAAAGGACAAAGAATTCTGAAAATAGGCATGAAGTTGTGGTTTACCTTGGGCAATATTCGTGGAGAAATAGTCCTCACTGAGACAAAAAAAAGTTAAACACTAGGCTAGCCCCTGCATTTTCAAATAATTTTCCTAGAACAACTGATCACTTTCCTGGGAGTGGGGCAGAACCCTCACACCTAGGATGACTCCTCCTTGGGAAATTTTCATGTCATCTGTAATAAATTGCAATATCTAAAGTTATTGCACTAGACAAGGAAACCTAAGGGATCAGTTTGTTAGATTTGAACCCTTTGCCCCAGGAATTATTGCTTGTAGGCAGCCCTAATTTATTGTGTGCTTTCCAGGTACCTTTTCAATCCTGGAACATCTTTCTTAGGCCTGAGCTATGTGATTTGACTTCCAGAAGGTACAAGGCTCCTCTAACTTCCTTATCCACAACCCCACTTCATCCTCCTACTATAGTCCTTGCTAGATTCTCAATTCTTGAGACAATCACTTCTCAACTCAAGGCACTTCCAGGACCCAATCTTTTTTTTTTTTTAATTCAATTTTATTGAGATATATTCACATACCATGCAGTCATACAAAGCATACAATCAATTGTTCACAGTACCATTATATAGTTGTGCATTCATCACCAAAATTAATTTTTGAACATTTTTATTACCACACTCACAAAAATAATAAGAATAAAAATTAAAGTGAAAAAGAACAATTAAAGTAAAAAAGAACACTGGGTGCCTTTTTTTTTTTTGCCCCCATTTTTCTACTCATCTATCCATACACTGGACAAAGGAGAGTGTTGTCCATATGGCTTTCCCAATCACATTGCCAGGACCCAATCTTAGCAAACATCCATGGAGTGTAGTTTTTACTACCTAAGATAGGCATTCCCAATTCCATCAGTCACCTGAATTGAAGCACCTTTGGGATGTGCTGTGCAATAACTAAAAGTAAGTTTCTCAAAACACACAGACTCTAAAACATATCTTTTGCACCTAATTGATTCTCTACCCATGGTCCATGGCCCAGGTTAAGACATACTTCATTGTCCAGATAAATTGTTGCAGCCCAGTTTGAGCCTATTTCCCTGGAACTACCTAAAATTTCTGTTATGTTTTGTGAACCTCTCAACCTTAACACTCCTGGTGCCCTCTCAACTCAAAGTTGACCACAACTTACTCTGAAATTGTTTTCTAGGTTCTAATGCATCTATGGTCTCCAATTCTGTACCTCTACTGATGGAACATGACTTGGAATGTCATGTATATAGATTTATTTTCCTAGTTTGGGAACAAGAATGAATGATGGACTTGGACCACATATAACAGTAAATGTGGGACTGTGTAAGGCCACAGAGAGAAAGAGAAGTTTCTCACTGGGCTTTAGGAGCTGTTCTAACAAAAGCACACAGGTGGCTTACTTGCATTTCAAAGTATGATTTTTTTAGAAAAATTTTTTCCTAGGTCTGTACATTGTAGAGCAAACTGGCAGCCCACAGCCCTGATTTGGCTTGAAGACTCGTTTTGTTTAGCCCACAATTTTGTTTTATTTTAACTTTTTATTGAAGAATAACAACATGCAGGAAAGTGCACAAATCATAATTGCACAACTTAATAAATTTTAAAACTCAATGCACCCATGAGACCAGTACCCAGATAAAAAAAAAATTACCAGCACCTCAGAAGCCCCACTCATGCCCTCTTATACCTACTCCCACCCTCCCCTTAAGAGTAATCACGATCCAGCGCTTCAACTCCATTGCTTAGTTTTGCCTATTCTTGAGTTCTACATAAATGGAATCATTCAACACATACTCCTTTGTGACTGGCTTTTTTTTTCTTTCAATATTATGTTTTTGAGATTCATCCATAATTTTGAGTGAAGTTATAGTTGATTTCTTATTGCTGTACAGAAGCTGTGACTATGTGTAACTGATCCATTCTACTATTTGTGGACACTTAGGTAGTTTCTAGTTTAGGACTATTTCAAATAGTGCCATGAATGTTCTTGTGCATGTCTTTTTTTAAAAAATTCAGTTTTATTGAGATATATTCACATATCATATAATTATCCATGGTGTACAATCAGCTGTTCACAGTACCATCATATAATTGTGCATTCATCACCCCAATCTACTTTTTTAAACATTTGCCTTATACCAGAAAAAGTAAAAACAAGAAAAAAAAAAAAAAGTAAAAACACCCAAATCATCCCCCCCCACCCTATTTTTCATTTAGTTTTTGTCCCCATTTTTCTACTCATCCATCCATACACGGGATAAAGGGAGTATGATCCACAAGGCTTTCAAAATCACACTGTCACCCCTTGTAAGCTACACTGTTATACAATCATCTTCAAGAGTCAAGGCAACTGGATTCTTGTGCATGTCTTTTGATGAACATAGGTAAGCAATTATGCATACAGAGAGTTTTAAACATTAGGGCAGTTTGCATGAAAATCCCCAGGTTCAGTTTCTCTTAAAAAAAGTCAGATGGTTTTACAACAACTGGGTCCACATTTCCTCATAGCAACATCTGACTGGAACTGAGGCATGACTTCCATGGGACATGGCCTCTTCTATTTCATTACAGACCCTGCCACTCCTTATTACAAACCCAGACCTACTTATTTTGGTAGCTTTTATTATTATTACTACTATTATTCAAAAATCCTAAGACACTTTCCCCCCAGATAACTGCAAGGCTTATTTCCTCATTTTCTTCAAGTCTCTGTCCACATTACCTTATCAGAGAGGACTTCTCTGGCCATTTATAAAATAACAGCTTCCCTCTACATTATGCTTCCTATTTTCATTTACCCTGCTTTATTTTTCTCCATTTTACTTAGCACTTGACATACATTTATTCTCTCCCCAACCAGAATGGATGTTCCATAATAGCAGGGCCATTCTTGTCTCTTCTTCATTGTTATTTCCACAGTCCCTGAAACAGTGCTTTGCATGTGGTAGGAGCACAACAGATACTTGATGCATGAAAAATAGTCATAATATTAATAGCCAGTACTCAGTGAAGGGTAAGTATGTACCAAGCATTGTTTCAAGCACTTTACATTCATCTATTTGATCCTTACAATAACCCTATGTGCTACATAGTAATATTAAGCTCATTTTACAACAAAGAATCTAACATAGTTGCATTCTTCTCTAAGCAACAGATATACTGGAAGAGTTGTATACCAATCAAATTTATTGAATAGAGTGTTTAAATGCTAGAAAAGCTTAATATCTAAAGGGAAACTTTCAATGAATCATTTTATATGATGACATTTTATTTAAAATTTGCTTAGTTATTTTGTTTATATTCAACTTTTTGTATATTCAGTTTACTTAAGGTAGGGCACAGTGTATAGCAAAAATTTTCCATTGTGGGTCCAAGCCTAGATTGGGATGCAGCTTGGCTGAAATTTCAGACATCTAGAGCAATCATAGCTGATAAGATTTTGCTCTCTGTGATGAGAAGCAAGCCCTTTACCCTACCTTACAGGATGAGTATTGGAGAGGCAGTAGTGTGAGTGTGAAGAAGGAAAGTCCACTGACCTGATGAAGGATTTTGGGACTCAAAGTATCTGTCTGTCACAGGAAATGCTGAGTTATAGCTTGGTTAATAGCCCACTTTGAGATGACACTGATGTCAGGGTTTCTAATTAGAACTCCATTTCTTTGCCAAATTCTTATCATGCATAAATCCCAACCCCGTTTGCCAGTGTTACATAGGGAACTACCTACTTCTAGAACAGTGGAGTACTGTAAACCTTTGCCAGTGGAGCAAAAAGCAAATATTCCTCTCCTTCAGGAACAAAAATGGAAATCCTATGCCTCAGAAATGCTAAGTTAACACTCCCACTAATCAAGCTATTCTGATCAACCTTTTGGAGTAAATTGGACACCACCTCTCTATTCTTGCCTTTTTAGAATTTAAGTTCTCTGTAGCAACCATTCAAGGACCCAAATGGGAAGGATTTATCTGTAAAATGTCACAAGTAGTTTAGATATACTTTCATTGATTTAACTATTTTTCTCTTGGCACAAATTTAGATCTGAATCAGTCCTTCCAGGGTCTCCCTGGCTTCATTTCCCCTTGGCACCATCTCTAGAAATTGTGTTTGCACTCCATGTTTCTCTCCATTTGTTGTCTTGGATTCAGACTACAAGCTGTTCCCTAGTCCAGTGGTACTCAGATTTTTAGATTCCATGTATCAATAAAACAGACAAAAAACAGAAACAAAAACAAAAACAAAAACAACCAACAATGCAAAAATCATGGGGCCGATATGGGGTTTCCAACATTATATTTTGCCAAATAAGGATATTTTTAAAAATTGCTAATTCTTACTGCCATCATTTTAAAAGAAAGGGCATTTTAACCTCAAACATATAGGAGAGAGTAAAGAACAGTCCTTTATATTGTATAGGATTAGCCTTATGAAAAACTTACTACATTGTCAATTACCTTTCTCACTTCCTGGAGGATTGGTGAAAATTTCTGCTCTCATATCTAGACTCTGAGTTGAAACTTCAAGGCTCCTTTAGTGCTGGCTCCTTCTTGGTTCTTATTCTTTTTTGCCCTTGATGTCTGTACCACCAGCCCTTGGATATGCACAGCTGTGAATTCCTAGTGTCCCAAGGCCACCTGGCCCAGCTGTAGGTCTTTCAGCCTTTCTTCTCATATTGCTCTTTTCATACCTTTACTGAGGGATTCATAAAACACACCTGCACATTAAAACCCAACCATCAATTTACCCTGGGATTCCTCAGTGCCTTCCAATTAAGCTGGTTAAATTGCACATTTAACATTTTAACACAAATGTTGGCCCCATAATGTTTTCAATAAAATGGGATTGAGACTACTAGGAAAAATCTTGAAAATGAATGTGACAGACCAATGCAGCAAACATTTGTTTAGTGCCTATTATGTATCAGGCATTGAGTTATAATAATTAATAGTACAACATGATCTTTGTCCTATAAGCAGTCAGATTTATTGGAAAGACAAATATAAGTTTAGGGGTTCTCTTAACCTGGTTCATGGGATGGATGGGTGGGTGGGGGAGTGGTCAGTGAGATGGTAGCTAAAAATTAGGGCATAATGTGCATTTTTCTGGAGAGAAGATTCATTACGTTCATTAGATTCTCAATAGAGTCCAGACTTCCAAAAGAAAATGAAATATTGATGTAAACACATAGTTTTAATACACTAGAATAAGTCACCTTAAGGAAATACGGCTAATATTATGGGTGAACAAAGAAAAGAGCATACTTTCTGCTTGGGGGAAGACATAAGGTTTCATTGATCAGGATCTTGAACAACATGTAAGAGTTGGGTGGGGGAGATGGGAAGAACATTCCAGATAGAAAGAACTGCATGTTCAAAAGCACAAGCTCTGGGAAAAAACATGCATTTGAGGAAAAATTCAGTGTGACTGGAGAATGGAGCTTGAGGGGAAACATGGGAGTTGCGGATTAAGAAATACACAGGGCTAGAGAATGACAAGCTTTGTACACTATGTGGACCACAGAGAACTGCCAGGAATCTTTAAAGATAGGTATTTATGTGGTCAGTTTTGGGAAGTATATAAACATTTCTCATAGGAGGTCTTTTCTATTCCTACCATATTAAGGGGGTGACTTGGCCGATGAAGTTTTCTGTTCTGATAAAGGGCTCAGAGGGCTCAAAAAGTTTGAGAACCACTTCATGGCAAAATTCTGAAGAGAATGTAGAATCTGCCTTTCCCATTTCCTACTTCTTTTCTCTCTTTCATCTCCTCCCCTTCACATATCCAGAAGGATCTTTTTATTTTCCATCTTCCAAAGGTCTAAAATGGTGGATCAAGAAGGGACCTTAGTAGCTGGTGGTGGATACCTGAAACTATCAAACTACAACCCAGAACCCATGAATCTCGAAGACAGTTGTATAAAAATGTAGCTTATGAGGGGTGACAAGGGGACTGGGAAAGCCATAAGGACCACAATCCACTTCGTCTAGTTTATGGATGGATGAGTAGAAAAATAGGGGAAGGAAACAAACAGACAAAGGTACCTAGTGTTCTTTTTTACTTCAATTGCTCTTTTTCACTCTAATTATTATTCTTGTTATTCTTGTGTGTGTGCTAATGAAGGTGTCAGGGATTGATTTGGGTGATGAATGTACAACTATGTAATGGTACTGTGAACAATCGAAAGTACGATTTGTTTTGTATGACTGCGTGGTATATGAATATATCTCAATAAAATGAAGATTAAAAAAAAATAAATCAGTGGATTCAGAGATGAAAACCTAAAAAAAAAAAAAAAAAAAGGGACCTTAGATGTCGTTTTTGTTTTGTTTTGTTTTTGTTTTTGTTTTTTAATGAATAATAAAAAGATAATAAAAAGAAAAGTAAAATATCATACAATACAATAATTGGATTAGAAAACAACACCACTACCCAGAATCCCATGTCTCTGCCTTATATCCCCCTTTCATGCTCATTTAGCTTTGGTATATTGCCTTTGTTACATTTAATGGAAGCATATTACAGTGTTACTGTTGACCACAGACTCCAGTTTGCTTTGATTATATTTTTCCCCTCTACCATCCCCTTTCCAACACTCTGCATGGTTGACATTCATTTGCTCTCCCACATGCAAGAACAGTTTTATATTTGTACATTTAGTCACAATCATTGACCACTCCAGTTTTTGCTAAGCTAAAAAGTCCCAGTCTTTATCTTCTTAGATGTCGTTTTGGTCCAACTACCTTACTTCCTTATTTTACAGTCTTGGAAATAGAGCAAGGTGGAAATTATTTGCTCTCCTGATTTCCCTTCAGTCTCTGAGTAGTGTGTAAGTACATGTGTGCAAGAGGCTTTTCCTCCACCTCTATCAAACATTATTATTGAAGTACTTCATGGTTTTGGTCCTGGGCTTTTTTCCCTTCTCACACTTTTCTGAGGAAATCTCATGGACTCTCTTGGCTTTAAATAATGTCTGCATATCAAAGACTTGTACCCCCACTCCAGTTTTTCTTTCTAAGCCTCAAACCCTTTACTGCCTACAGAACATTTCCATTTGTTTTTGTTTATCTGAAACCCAGCATGTCCAAAGATAAATGTATGATCTTTTCCCATCACCACAAATCTCCTCCTCCAGTATTCTCTATATTAGAAAATGGCACCTCATCTGCCCAACAGCTTTAATCAAAGCAGGCATGGTCCTTGATATCTCCTTCTCCTTCGTGGCCCCACCCCCACAATCCAAGCAATCACCAAGACTCCTAAAACTTCTCAGTTTTGCCCACTTCTCACTATCTTCACTGCCACTATATTAGACCATGCCATCATTATCTTTTGCCTGGATTTATTGCAATACTCTTCTAACTCATAATCTACTTTCTTCCCCCTTAATCAATTTCCCACACTGCAAACAAAGTGAAATTCTTAAAACAAACCTGAGCAGGCTACTCTCCTATGTAACTGTTTATTAGCTGATCATTGTAGGGTAAAGACTAAAGTCCTCATTTTTACCTGTCTGATCAAATTATCCTGTCCCATCTGGTGCCACCTTACCTCCAATTATGGGCAAGTCATGATGGACTTCTTTCAGTTCCTCATCAGTGCCAAACTCCTTCCTCGCTCAGGGCCTTTGCACATCTTGTCCCCTGGCTTCTCTTCCCTCCTTGTCTGGTCAATTTCCAGTCATCCTTCATGCTTAGGCTGAAACACACTTCCTCAGGGAAAACTTTCCCGGCTCCCCTGACTGGGCTAGATCTGTCTATACTTCCTCATTGCACTGTTCACAACTATAATTAAATGTTTAAGTAACTATTTGCTTACTGTCAGTTTCACTGAATAGTCAGTAAGCTTCAGGGGGAAAGGGACTTATCTTAAGACTGTCTCCCCAGCCCAGGTTAGCACCTTTCCTGGCCTCAGTTAAAACTTGTTGAAAGGGGCATTGAAGGCTTTATCCATCCAATGGCAGAACTGAAACTATAACACAACTCATTTCCTTTCCTCCAAACCAAATATTCTTTCCTCCAAACCAAAAGGGGTCTGGGTCTCCCTAACAGGATACCCACATTCCAGACTTCCTTCCCTCTTCCCAGTGATAAAGTGTTAGTCTTACGGGTTCTGTTTCTTCAAGGGCCTGTTAAAGTCAATCTGGTGAACTAATCCAGACTTAACCCTTTCCCCAAGAGTATTTGCATTTTAACTGGAAACACTCCTGGAGAGCAGGGGATAATCCCAAAGGAACTAATCACAACTTTAGGCATCACAATGTTATTATTAGAAAGAGGAAATTTTTACTATCATTCCTTAATGGAATTATAGGAAAGAAACCTAAAATATACCAGACATGTTTTAATGTCTGTTTTTCTTTTCTTTTCTTTTCTTTTTACCTTTATTTCACAACAAACTTTTTAGGGAAGTACTATTATCCCATCTATCAAATGAGAGGATTTTATAGACCTTTAGTAATTTACCAATTACTGCAAATCTGGTGGCGAGGACAATATTTAGACCCTCTGCCCAGGATATGACTCCTGTTCTAATCATCTTTTTACAATACATGCCGTTTCTCAGGGTAAGTGTAGGCAACTACTTATACAGTTTATACATAAATCTGGGTCATGTATGACTATCTTTTTAAAAAGTTATTACTAGGTTTCTTTATTCCTTAAGTGATGTCTGTGCTCTAAGACTTTACATTGTACTGTCTGCTATAAGTCCATCACTTTGGGTGCTTGATCTTATTCCTTCCAACCGTAAAAGTGATTATGGGCAGAAAAAAATGCTTTGAGCGCTTCCATGCAAAATGTGATTAAAATCCAAGATGCTGTATTATTATTTTACTACTGAGTCCACCAAAGCCTCCTGCAACTAAGGTGTGGATGGTATCAGGTTGACATTTAATAGTGCATTATTTATCTGTTGACTGCTACTTACTATAACAAAACTATTCAGAGATGGGCTGTCCTAGGATCCAATATTCCTGCAGGGGTTGAGTTTGCCCCTGATTAAAAATGCTTTTGCTTATCCTTGGATCGCATCTGTATTCTGGTTCCTAAATACAGGATTTCTCTTATGTGGGTGGAGGGACACCATAAGTTTCTCTTAGGGTCAGATACACCTGGCTATTTAATAGCTTTGTGATCTTGGGCATTTTACTTAACCTCTGTTTCCCCAGCTGTAAAATCCGAGAAACTGATAGCTATTTTGAAGAGTTGTTGAAAGTCTTTACTATGTTTGAAAGCACCTAACAACAAAGCCTGGCCCGTAAAAGAAAGTCAAATAGTGTTAATTTCCTTCCATCCCCAGTTCAAGGATACTCCCTTTTGAGATTCATATATTTGGGTTCTGTGGACTCCTTGAAAGCACATGTAAAATTTTGTGTTGACTGTGAGTAGTATTTTTCTTGGAAATGAAGTCCACAATTTAACAGATTATCATAGGGGCCAGCAACTTCCCTAGAAAAGAAATGGGAGAATCTCCTCCCACCCAGTGATACTAAAAGTTGAATATGTTTTGCAGGGAGCCAGTTTTTTTGTGGTTGCTTTTGCCCCTCTGGGAATTCTCTGTTGCAGTTGGCTAACAGAGAGAGTGACCAAGCCCCGCTGAGGAGTCTCTCTCAGGGTGTGACCCCTTCCCCCCCACTAAATTTCCCTGAGGACTCTGTGAACCCTCTCCCAATACCCTCCCAAATGGGGGTGGGATATCGATGCAGCTGAGAAGCAGATTTATTTTAACTTATCTCGCGTTCCGAGGTCTGCTCCTCCAGCTCTGGTGGTTTTGTTATGCTAAAACACTCCTTCCACGCGTTAGTCAAAACCTCGAGGGGAGACCCAGGCCGCCCCCACCCACCTAGGCCTCAATCGCAAGGTATTGGAGGCAGGGACGGCAGAGCGCGTCGCTTCCGCTCCTCCGGACCACCAGAGGGCGCTGCGGCCCCGCGTCTTCCTTCCCGTGGTGCTTCGCGCCGGGCCCTTCCGCGTGGGTGATGAATGTGAGAGTCAGCGCTCCCGCCACTCGGCGCCTTTAGTTCGGCTGTGAGGGGCGGGCACGCGCGTAAAGGCATAGAGACGGGCGTTGAGCGCTCGGGCTAGAGCGTCGCGGAGCCGGAGCCAGAGTCGCGCGCTGTGTCTCCGCTACGTCCGCCGAGGCCCCGAGTGTCAGGGACAAAAGCCGCTGCCGCGCCGCCTGCTCCCGCCGCTGGGGCTCAGCCGCTGTCTCCGCCGTCGTCGCCACCCGTGAGGATCCGAGAGCCATGTCGGCCAGCAGCCTGTTGGAGCAGGTACAGGCCCGGCCCGCATGCCTCGGCCATTGTGTGAGGCGGGAGGGAACCCAACTAGGCCTGGGCCCGCCGCCCCCGGCCGCCGAGCCGAGGCGGTGCCACCAGCGGGCCGGGTTTCGGGCCTCTCAGTCCGGCCGCGCCCTTTATCGCTCCCTCAGTCCTTCTTCCCCCTTTCTCCCCGTGCCTCAGAGCCCACCGGCCGCGCTGCTTTCCTTCGCCTCATCGGGCCTCGTTTTCCTTCCTTGTTTCCTTTTCCTTGAAGCCTTGGTCCCCCGCGTTTCCTCCTCGGGCCCCGCTTTTCCCCGCCTCCCTTTTTCAGCCTCTGGCTCGCCACCATTCCTGACGCCTCCCCTCTCCCCAGGCCTGCTGCTTTATTTCCTTCTTGGGCCCTGGTTTAATTTGTCCTTCCTTTTCCATGTCTTCCTCGGACAACTTGCTGCTCGGCAACGTTTCCTTCGCCCGCAGAGACCAAAAGGTCAAGGAAACAAAGGTGAGCCCAGCTCAGCCGGTGGCCCTGGGCCCGGAGTTGTGGGGGCGGGGTCTCCGGGAAGCGCCCCAGGGAGAGGACCTTTCGGAAGCTGCTTAACTCGCAGGTGTCTCACGCTTAAGTATTTGGCCCTTTCGGCGTGTTCTTGCAGCTGGCGAACAGCATTTTAGTGAACAAGGGGTAATTCATTAAGGGTGGGGGTGGATTCGGTTCTGAAATGTCTCAGGTCCTTAGTTTCCTGTAGGTCTTAGAAGGCCTTTGTTTTTCATCCTCGTGGATCACACACTGAAAGTACCCACATGTGATGGGGGAGGGGAAGCGGGAGGGAATTGAAATCTGGAGGAGCCAATAAAAATGACCTTTTTAGATCGGCTTGGGTGAAGGTAGACATTTTCACCAGCGAATTCTGCTCGGCATTCACTCTCATATTTATCTTTGGAATTCAAATTTATTTGTTCTCTTAAGTAGTAAACTTTTTCCCTGTTTAGGTTAGGGTATATTTGATTAATTTGGGAGGGGAACCGTAAGATGGAGACATTTCCTAATTTGAGTTTTTTTCTCTAGTACAAAATGGATCTGTACATCAAAAGGATGGATTAAATGATGATGATTTTGAACCTTACTTGAGCCCACAGGCAAGGCCCGTGAGTACTTAACCATTTACATGTCTGATCAAAGGCTGTGATATTCTAGTATTCTTTCTCTGCCTTATCTCAATAAGTTTCGTATTTAGGGGTGACCTTCTTACTACCTTTTTTTTTTTTAATATACTTTTTGTTAATGTGTTATGAAACAGTTATTACAAACGCTACAGAGACTGTGAAGATCCTATCTCTGTATTAGCAAACCAATTGTTCTCTGAAACTGTAATACGTATAACATTTTACTGTATACTAACAGTAACACTTGTTTGAGTGAATGTCTTCCCCTTACTAATAATATAGCAGTGCTGTAAAACTTAAAAAGTATTTTCCAATGTTAAATATTCTGAATTTTCACCACCAAAATCTTTCCTTTAGGAAAATTGGATTAAATATTTGATGGGAAAAACTCTAATGTGAAATCACATTATCCATCACTACAAAATTATCTCCCTTCCTTTGGCCATTAGTTAATGGATTCTTACATAAGCAGAAGAGTTTTGGAGTTAGGGTAAAGTATTTTGAGTTGAGCTGTGTCTACATCTGTAGAACCAATTTTGTGTACTTCCGGCTTCTTACTTAAGGGGTTGTTCTCTGAGCTATAGGAGTTAAAAAGTAAAGTTGAAATACTGTTCAGTACAGACTATAGTAAGATCAAGAATAATTGAGGTTTTTATATTGTAATAGTCCTCCAATGTGAACACTAGTACATACGGTAATATAGTCTATATGTGTAGAAACTTGTTTTTACTCAGTGGTTCTTTGTACTATCCTGGGTCCTGAAGACATAGTCACAGAGTTGAAGCTAATAAATGTAACTACCCAGATTAGCAGACTAACAGCAAAATTGAAAATATTCCATCCAAAATAGCCTAAAAGATCAAGAAGCTTATTGATCATTTAAATAAATTTTGAACATATGCTGTATGATTTATACTTGGTAGTCTTGAAGAACTTGACATACATGGCCATATTTGGATTTGGTTCTTACAGAAAACTTTTAGATTTCCTATGTAAAATTCTCTGTATTCAAATTACAGAAACTACGTAAACAAGTGTTATTGGAAAAAGTTTTTTGCAGACCAATTGACCAGGAAAAGTGAGGAAAGAAATAAAGGAATAAATTAGTAATAGGTTCCTGCTGTGGAAGTAGTTTGCTAACATAATCATAATAGGGATAGTGGGAGCATGTAGAAACATAATTCTAGATAGTTTTTGTAAAACATTGTGTAATTCAGATTTTTGAGCTCAGGGCATGTGGGGGCCTACCAGTTTGGGTATAGGCATTCAGCTGTATGTTGGCAAAATCTGTGACAATAAGTGCATTTGGTTTTTCTTCATTAAGCCAAAGTTTAAATATCTTTGTTTTTTAAAAAAAGTTTTAAGACAATATTTCTTGGTTTATAGTGGAAGAAGGGAAACCTGATAATCTTTGTTCTTTAGAGTTTATCTTCAAGACCCCTCTACTTTTTAAATCAATACTTTTACAGTGCCTTATGTTGGAATAGTATTTCAGACTTTATTGATTATAGGCTATAGAATTCTTTATATTTAATGGATTATTTGGGTCTGTGTTATAATTTGAATAGTTTTCAAGAAATAGACTTCTCTTGAACTTGAAAGGGTATGTGAGAAAAGACTTTTTAAGGAAAAAACTAAAATTGTCAGAGAGAAACACCACCATTTTATCTAATTGTATTAGGTTGAAATATTTAGTCTTGAAGAGATGTGTAATGACTGGGGAGAAGCACTGTTGGCCTTGGAGTTTAAGGTAGTCATGGTTATCCAAGTCTCTTAAGGACATGATTACCTATTGAGTGGTTAATGGGCTCTTAGATTACCAGAACTATTTTGGAGTTAGGGTGTGAAGTGTTCTATTTTGAATTGAGCTGTATCTACATCTGTTGAGACCAACTTTGTTTATCTCTGATTTCTCACTGATGGAACTATTCTGTAAGCTGTAGGATTTACAAAAAAATTGAAATACTGTTCAGCACAAACTGAAGTAAGCTCGAGAATGGTTGAGATTTCTGCAATTGTAATCTGTCTCCCAGTGAAGAGTAGTTGCATGTTCCCGATTTTTAATCTTTAGAATGATTTTTTATAAGTTACAGACTGCACAGTGTTTCCAGAATCATACTTTCCTGTTTCTCATGGAAAAGATAGATATGCATTTCAGTTGACAGTCATTAATTTTATAGGTGTAGCAGAACGGATAGTAACTTTTTTTTCTCTAGCTTTAAGTTCTCTGGAAGCCACTGTGCATTTCTTCTTGAGGTTTTAATTAAATGATGGCATCTACTGATGCTCCCTGGTGATTTTACAAGAACTTAACATTAGGGTGTAGTGAACCTTGCTTTTTGGTTTATAGATGAAGAATGGCTGCAGAGATATTTGAGCTAAGATGCGAAATTCCCATCTTGTTTTGTTTTTCTGAGTGTAGGGCATTTTAGGAGGACACTCTTTTGAACACTTCCCCATTCTGCCAAAATTCCCTCTCTTTAAATCCAAAGATACTGGTTTTATTTGAAAGCATCATCTCCACTTCTATGGAGCAATGTTTGTATCTTTGGTAAATTTCTAGATTCTGTTATTTCTGAATTACGGTGCAAAAGTTAAGGCCCATATTTACTGTAACTATCAGTTTAACTTTAAAGGTTTAAACATTTCAATTATTAAGTCAAGATTTCTTAAAATATGTAAATGCCAGAGTGTTAATGGGAAGAGACCACCTGAAATGTGCCACTCTCCTTTTTTATCTTAATGGCTGAAATATTTGCATTGGATATATAAGTGGGGGAAAGAATGTCCTGATGTTATTTTATTTTTGTGTTTTTGATTTGTTTCTTTTTTTTCTGTTTTACCTCCGCAGAATAATGCATATACTGCCATGTCAGACTCCTACTTACCCAGTTACTACAGTCCCTCCATTGGCTTCTCCTATTCTTTAGGTGAAGCTGCTTGGTCTACTGGGGGTGACACAGCCATGCCCTATGTAACTTCTTATGGACAACTGAGCAACGGAGAGCCCCACTTCCTACCAGATGCAATGTTTGGGCAACCAGGAGCCCTAGGTAGCACTCCATTTCTTGGTCAGCATGGTTTTAATTTCTTTCCCAGTGGGATCGACTTCTCAGCGTGGGGAAATAACAGTTCTCAGGGACAGTCTACTCAGAGCTCTGGATATAGTAGCAATTATGCTTATGCACCTAGCTCCTTAGGTGGAGCCATGATTGATGGACAGTCAGCTTTTGCCAATGAGACCCTGAATAAGGCTCCTGGCATGAATACTATAGACCAAGGGATGGCGGCACTGAAGTTGGGTAGCACAGAAGTTGCAAGCAATGTTCCAAAAGTGGTAGGTTCTGCTGTTGGTAGTGGGTCCATTACTAGTAACATCGTGGCTTCCAATAGTTTGCCTCCAGCTACCATTGCACCTCCAAAACCAGCATCTTGGGCTGATATTGCTAGCAAGCCTGCAAAACAGCAACCTAAACTGAAGACCAAGAATGGCATTGCAGGGTCGAGTCTTCCACCACCCCCAATAAAGCATAACATGGATATTGGAACTTGGGATAACAAGGGTCCTGTGGCAAAAGCTCCTTCACAGGCTTTGGTTCAGAATATAGGTCAACAGCCAACCCAGGGGTCCCCCCAGCCTGTGGGTCAGCAGGCTAACAATAGCCCACCAGTGGCTCAGGCATCAGTAGGGCAACAGACACAACCACTGCCCCCACCTCCACCGCAGCCTGCCCAGCTCTCAGTTCAGCAACAGGCAGCTCAGCCAACCCGCTGGGTAGCACCTCGGAACCGTGGCAGTGGGTTTGGTCATAATGGGGTAGATGGTAATGGAGTAGGACAGTCTCAGGCTGGTTCTGGATCTGCTGCTTCAGAGCCCCACCCAGTGTTGGAGAAGCTGCGATCCATTAATAACTATAACCCCAAGGATTTTGACTGGAATCTGAAACATGGCCGGGTTTTCATCATTAAGAGTTACTCTGAGGACGATATCCACCGTTCCATTAAATATAATATCTGGTGCAGCACAGAGCATGGTAACAAGAGACTGGATGCTGCTTACCGCTCCATGAACGGGAAAGGCCCCGTTTACTTACTCTTCAGTGTCAACGGCAGTGGACACTTCTGTGGCGTTGCAGAAATGAAATCTGCTGTGGACTACAACACATGTGCGGGTGTGTGGTCCCAGGACAAATGGAAGGGTCGTTTTGATGTCAGGTGGATTTTTGTGAAGGACGTTCCCAATAGCCAACTGCGACACATTCGCTTAGAGAACAACGAGAATAAACCAGTGACCAACTCCAGGGACACTCAGGAAGTGCCTCTGGAAAAGGCTAAGCAGGTGTTGAAAATCATAGCCAGCTACAAGCACACCACTTCCATTTTTGATGACTTCTCACACTATGAGAAACGCCAAGAGGAAGAAGAAAGTGTTAAAAAGGTAATCAACTTACCATTCTTAAGATTTTTGGGGAAGGAGGAGGGAACTAGACAGGAGCGGTATTAAAGTAAAACATTAATAGAAGCTCTTCTAAATAACTCAGTTCTTCCATCAAGACTTTGTGGAAATGTAATTAGTCTATTTTGAATTCTAGTATGAAGGAATGAAGGAACAGTAATGGAGTCAGAAATGCAGGCTTAAATTGAAGGAAGAAAAACAGAACCTGAAATTACATGATGCAGAAAGAGGTGAAGAATGAATCTGAAAGAAGTGTGAAGGGAATATTTAAAGTAGTAGAACCATGGCAATTAAAGTAGGAAAAGATTTAAGGCTGTAATATTGCAGAGAAAAAGGTGAAGCATTCTCTTTTGGAATTGACCTTTGGCCTAACTGGGGTACTGTGATTGTTTTCAATAGAGGGTGGTCGCTGAGCTCTGAAATCCCTTTTCTGCCTGCCTTTGACAACTGGTAGTGTTAAGAGGCTGTTTTTCAGAACTTACTTTCTTGCTCCTGTCCTTTGTGGCATTCAGCTTGCTTAATCACATTTTTTCAAAGCCTTCTTTCCATTAGAAAAATTGATTTTTAATACATAAGACTTGGAAAACACACATCAGAAAACGTGGTTCTCGTTCTTAACATTTTGTTGTATTCTTGAAGGGTCTCTTTCTATTGATTCCTGTTCTACCCATCACCCAAATCTTAGGTAAAATGCTAGAGTATGGATCTATACTAAAGAGTTGAATTTATTTGAAAGAGTTGGTATAGTGCTTCCTCTGTGGATATGGATTGAAGGTAAACTTGAGGACCAGAAGAAGGTGATTAACAAAACTGGTTGGGGCAAGTAATGTATTAGCTAGGACTTAGACATACTTAAAAGTAGGAAGGAATAGGTGAGGAAAGGAAGGAACAATTTTTTTAAGTTCTAGATTATTAATGCTAGAATTCTGAGCTGTTTAGTCTCAAATGTAAAATACAAAACAAAACCTAACAAGCTTATGTAAATACATTTTACTTAAATTTGTCATGAATTCATTCTGTATATATCTTGTATATCTATTCTATGATTTGTGGTACTCATTGTTATGCTTCTATGAAAACTTAGTTCTTTTCGTAAGCAGCTGTAGTAGGAGGGCTCTTTGGTAGATTTTCCTTCCTAACATGGAACTCTGAGGTGCATTTGTTCCACTAATGCAGGATGGTTGTCATCTTACCTCCTAATGTGAATAGAGAAATAAGAAATGGAGATTCATATGTCAGTGATGCTAAAAACATTGGGGAAGCCAGATTATTGAAAAATTGGCTGTCAGAAAAAGCTTTCTCCTTTTCAATTATTCTTAAAACTCCCTTCTCCAAAGTTCAGCGGCTTAACTTAAAATCTTCCTTAATTCTGTAGAAGATTGGTTGCTGATTCTTTTTGCTAGACATCTGAAGGGTTCTAAAAACGTTTTCTCAGGCTCCTGTTTTTGGGGAATAGAGTAGGGGACCATGACCTTTTAGGCATCATGTAGTGTGGCGTAGCATATTAAGCTGTGTGAGGGACATCTAGGTAGATGTAACCACTGAAACATGCTTAACATCTATCTCATATTATGATTCTGCTTTCCTTCATCTTGCAAAGTTGTATCCTACATTTCGTTTAAAAGTGGGAAGGCAAAGACAGGATTTTATTTTAGATATACATAGCACATATGTTAGGATAAACTTGTATGTATTGGGACCAGTGGGGAAAAATGAGGTAGCAAATTTAAGAACTGTTAGTTTATGTAAGTGTCTAATCAAGTGTGTATTTGTGTTAAATTCACTGGGTGATTTCAGTGAATGATAATTAAACTTCCTAAATAGGTGTGAGATTTCATATGTTGGAATTGACTAGCTTTTTTAGTGTTTTCATGGTGAGAGTAATGATAATCAAAGCTTAGGGTCTTTATTAAGCTAATTAATGGTTCTTTTCCAAAACCACTCTCTAAAGACTTGATTAATGAGTACCCTAATTGTTCTCAGGCTGGTGAACAAATCACCAAAAAAAAAAAAAAAAAAAAAAAAGCTTTGATTATGCTTGTATCAGATTACTTCTTAGTTTACTTTTTGTAAGACGAGCTGCTGGGATTTCAGGAAGGTCCCTACAATTCTAAGCCTATTTACCATTTTGGTCAATATTGCCTTACCTCTTCCTTCTTTGCCTGCTGTTATCCTTAACATCCCTATATAACTGATCATAAACTGTTCTTCCAGTCTATTAGCTCTCCAAGACTAAGCAAGTTTTATGAGAATGGGATTGATAGCTCGTGGTTAGAATTCCATACTGTGGCATGGTTGTGTGCGTGCTTTTGTATTAATGGGACTGAAAAATATCTTCATGCCAAATGGTGGCAGTAACTCGATAAATAAGTAGGGAAGTGTTTTAAGAAACTTCATCCTGAAGATGTCATAGCTGTTCTAAAATTCCATGATTGGGCATGATCTTGGCAGAACACACTACAGCAGAACTAGCCATTTTTGCCTAGTATTGTTCTGTCGCATGATTTAATTCAAATTCGGTGTTATAGAACCTTCAAGCATTGGATCTGGTTTGACTCTTCCATATGTTTGTAGTGACATTTTTAATAGTGTGTTTCACATTGTTTTATACTTCAGATACCGTTTTGATCTTTCTGCATTTATTTAGAACCTTTCCCCGATTGTTAAATATTCTTCTGTGAGGTCACTTGATAGGTTCCATAGTATTCTGTCATAGATTTAGTGTAATTTACCACTTCTAATTGTTGAACATTTCAGCTTCTTTATGACTCTCTTCCAACAAAATAACACTGCAGCGAACATTTTTTTTGTATAAATATTTTTTGTTTGTTTTTTGTGGCTTGAAACGATAGCAATTTGTCATCTCAGTTTTGGAGGCTAGAAGTCTGAAATCAAGGTATTCTTGCAGGACCAGGCTCTCTGAAAACTATGGGATAATCCTTTGCTCCTTCCTAGCTTCTGGTGGTTTACTGGCAATCCTTGATGTTCTGTTTGCATTTGCCGTGCTTCAGTCTCAACCTCCATTGTCACATGGCACTCTCCCCTATGAATATTCACATCTGTTGTTTGCTGGGCCAAACGATACAGATATTTCCTTTTTGAAAGTCTTTCTGTACCATCTATTGGTATGTGGACTTTTTCTTTTTAAAAATTTTTTGTTAAAGGCTACAGTGCGTTAAGAACCTTTCTTTTTGACTAAACTTTGAAATAGTCAGGTAGAGTTATTCCCTGGATTAGTGATGTGTCTGATAAACCTCACGAAAATAATTTGTTAAAAAAATTTTTTTCTATTTCTAGTTCTTTAACAGGTAAAAATCAAGGCAAGTAGCTTCCTATAGGGGACTAATTACCGCATTTCTCTAAAAATCTAGCACGATTTAAGATTGTCAGGCACTTGAATAGATAATTTTTATGAACTAACTGGAAAGTTAATGGAGAATGCAGAGCGAGAGAACAGCTGTAGAGAAGATTTGGTTATGGTGGCAGTAGCTCAAGATTTGTTTTTTGTTTTTTTTTTAATTTCATTGTTATTAAGCAGAAATGGCAGGATTTCCTAAGTACCTCTAGAATTATTACTATTTTCAGACACAAAACCTACAATGGAGTGTATTTTGATAAGTTTTATTATATGTTGAGAGTTGTGGTGAAGCTATTAAAGTTTATCTTTTATTTGAACAGTTTTTATTTACTGTGTGCTAGACACTACAGAGAAATCAGAAGAAAGTTGTCTGGGAGTTTTACATTACACTAGTAGTAGATAACAGTAGAAAGTGTTTTCTCAAGGTATGCACAGGGTGCCAATTTAGAAGCTTTACAGAGGTTGCCTATCCAGCCTGAGGTGTGAGAGGGTTGGTCATTGAAGAATCCTGGAAGAAAGTGACCTCTGAGTGGAGACTTGCAAGATGTACAGAAGATAGCCAGAGATGTTCTGGAAAAGAGTTAACTTTGGTACAAAAAGGCCCAAGTCTGTGACACGGTATAGATGATAACTTGGAACAGGAAGTCTGTTGCAGTTTAAGAACAAGTCTAATTTTTGGTCTTCATGGAATGGATTTCTCCTGAAGGGAGCTTGGAGATTCGATTGTGGGGGGGGGGGGGGGCTGTTGAATGAAATATTTAAATAATTGGTTTGATAAGTAAGGAATTTAACTGAGACAGGTACACAAGGGGGAAAAAAGTACTAGAATTAAAGGGGCAAGGAATAAGGTGCAATCTGAAGATGGAGGAACTCCTTGGTGTAACTTTTTGTATAGAAGGCAATGATAGTAAGCTTGCAGTAGTAGAGGTGAACCAGTTTATGGTGATAACAGTAGGTATCTTTACTGAATACATATATCTTCTTCCCATAATAAGTGATTCATAGATGTTATCATAAACCACAGGTGTTATTTTTTTTCATCATTAATATGATTTCATGAAGGGTGGGGTGTTAGAAGAGGCAATTTAAAAGGGCTATATGATAGCTATTTTTTAATGCTTCTAAAACTTGGGTGGTTTTATTCTCCATGCCAGAAGACAGCACTAGAACCAATGGATAGAGTTTATAGGGAGGAAGTTTGCTGTAAGTGAAAGGGAAGACTTTCTAATTGGAGCTGGCTAAATACAGAGTTCTTAGTTACAGAAGGATTTCAAGTAGAGGCCAAAAGAACATTTATTAGTATGTTGTACCTGGGGTAGTTTATTCTTATTCTAGACCAGAGATTCCAGTGATTGAGCATGTTAAGCTGTCCCAAGATAACATCCTGAGTTATCTTATAGCATGTAAAGGAATTGATGCTGCTAAACAGTGAACAGGTCTCTTTAGGAAGGTCATTGTTTCTGTTCTGTAGTTTCTGAGCTAAATATTTATTACATGTAAGAAGAGAAGACTTGAGGCAAGCAAGGGCATGGGTGACAGGAATGGTGGATTCCCAGTAAATCTTGGGACAGATTAGGTATGCTGTGTTTTTTTAATATTAGTGAAAGAAATTGTTACCTATGCTATAGTAAAGACTTAATTATTTAAAGAACCTTAGACATAGTTATTGAAAAGAAATGTTTCTGTAATTTTTTTTTTTTTTTTTAATTCAGGTTTCCCAGGTTGGCCTGAGTACAGTTTCTCTTTATAAGGAGGTTGTGAGGTTTTTTTCCCCCTTACTAGCCATCTTTTTCTTCCTAATCCTTTAATTTGGGCATTTAGTCACTTGTGAGAAATGTTTGAAGTTATGACCTTAGCTCCACTTTCAACTTAAAAAAATAAATAAATAAAAAATCCAAGTTTTAGTGATTCAGAAGTTGGAGAGGAATAAAACATCACTTTAGCCAAAAATATTGTTTTCTTATTAAATCCTTATAAAATAAAATAAATACTATGGTAGAGTTTTGTTTACTCTAATTTAGCATTTCTCTACTCCACCACTGTTTGAAGCTCCCTCTTTAGACTAGTGAGTAGGCATCCTGTTTTTAGTCAAGATGGCAAACCTGAACTTTTTTGTTAAATTTCTAAGGCCACCTATGTCTACTTCTTTCTTGCATCTAAATTCACTTGTCTTTCTGCTGAAGAGTGGAGGATGTTTTTCAGTGCATTACTCATCATCTTCATTGTTTTGTGAATAGATAAAATGTCTCTTTATGCAGCCTCCTTAAAGGAGGGCTAGAAGAGAATTAGATGACACTGAATTTGGATTTCTTTGACCCATCCCCCTTGTATCCATCTTTCAACAAATGTTTGAGTTAATTGCTGGGGTGGAACAAATAAATATGGTACCCTCTTTGCCTTAGGAGCAGTTAAGAAGTTAGGAAGACAACAAAATGGATAAAAATATGGAATAAGAGCTGTAATAGAGGAATGAAGAGATTTTTTGACATTCTAGAGACAAGTGATATATTTGGGGAAATTAAGGAAGGCTTCACAGAGGAGATAACATTTGCATGATATCAAATAGAGTAATAAGCTCTCAAATGATAGCATGCCTAGCACATACTGCACATAAAAGTTTTAGCTATTTCATCTAACATTATAACATCCAGATGAGAAAGCAGTCTCAAAGAGGTTAATTTATCCAAGGTGTCATAGCTAATACGTGATAGCATTGGTATTTCAGCAAGTCTCTGGGTACTTGTGAGCAAAATGTTTAGCTTTCAAGAATTTTAGCAAGCTGTTAAACACAGTCATTATTAAAACAAATTACATACACTTACAATTAAATACATTGTATTGAATGTATTTTAAATACCTTTATTAAATTATGATAAATTACAATTTGTAATTATAAATTACAATTTGTAATGGGGACCTGGAGCTCAGAAGAGAGATCTGCTGAAAGAAATTTGGGAGTTTTCAGTCCTCTATATAGGTAAAGGCATAGAAAAGATGTAAGTTATTCAGGAATTTTGGTAATAAAAATAAGGCTAACAGTTAAATGCTCTGTACAGTGTCTAGCATACAGCTGACTGTTCTGTAGACTTGACATATTTTTACATAAATTTTCATATCCTTGTTGAAGGTAGGTGCAGTTATCTTAGATTTATAGATTAAAACACTGAGACACAGAAGAGTAAATAACTTTGCAGAGGCACACAGGCTAAGAAGACAGAGCTGGTGCTCTGACCCCACAGTATGGCTCCAGAGCCAACACTCACTGGAATGAGAGAAGAGGACCAAAGAAGGAACCCTTAGAAATACCAAAATGTAAAATATGGGTTAAAGAGGGAGGAAGTGAAAGAGATTGAGCTGGAATAGTCTTTGCTTCAGAAAGAGAACAAGGAAAGGCTGTTATCTTGAAGAGAACTTCAAGAAGTATAGTCAGCCTATTAAGGCTGCAGAGGGGTAGTGGATGATTGAAATTGCCAACTGATTTCTGTTAAATAAAAGCAACATGAGATTGCTTTGCTGTTAAGGGTTTAAAGATTTTGATCTTGATACTGCGTTCAACAGACTTCGCTTTTGCTCTTTCCATATCCTTCCAACCTTTCTCCACCCCCAAACAGTCTCAGTATCTTCCAAGCTGTCTGTTCCAAGCCTTAAAGAGATTTAGTGAAGTAAGACCAGCTTTGATTTAGTTAGTATGGGCTGTTCTGGTGAATTAGGTCATATAAAAATGTCTGAAATACAATTGGGCATTAAAAATGACAGTATTCTGCTTTTGATATGGCTAAAGATTGATCGATAGGGAACTGCCTTTTTCCAAACTTACACATTCCTGCAATAAGGGGTAGTTAGCAATGCTAGAATCATTTAGTAGCTACTATGAATGGTTTAAACCAAGAACTCCTCAGATATGAGCCATTCTGTTCATCTGCAGAAGTAAAGATTAGTCCCACAGCAGTTTTCAAACTTTGTAGCACTGGAATTCTTTTGTTCCCCAAACAAAACCTCATGCGGAATCCAGTGAATGACTTAGTACATACTCATTCTCCTACTCCCCTGAGAAGTACCTGAAACATCTCCCCTATGAAGCATAATTTGAAATCCAGGAGTGACATGAAAGTTTTAAAGTAGGGGAATGACATAGAAGTTGGAGTGGAGGGAGGATTTGTTTTGAAATTGGAGAAGTGTGAGGATTCTGCCAGTTCAGTATTACTTCTGGTGTGTTGGAATATTTGTCCTGGAGTTGGAGTGGGGAAGACATTTCCCAGGAGGGAGATGGGGAGGAGGGGTGTGCTGTTACAGCATTAGCTTTGACTGCCCTAGTTAAAGGGGGACAGTATGACAAAGCAATGTTCCCTGGATCTGTTCTGGAGTTTCATGTAGAGGAGGAGGAAAAGATCTGATCATGAATTAGGGCAAACAAACATGATACCTTACTACTGACCTTCGATAATGATTCCTACTAGTCTGCAAGCTAGTAAGGAGAAAGGCTGTGAGTATGGCATCTCAGATCATTACTTATGTCTTTCTCCTGCACAGAAGCAGGTAGCTTAGCTTTCATGCCACCATCATGTTGCCACCTCTTTTGGATCAAATTCTTCTATCTAGACCAATAGATGGTGCCCTAGTGCTTTTCATCCCTTGCTGTATAAACACTCTCTAGTTGAACTGATTTAATAAAGTGCTATTTTTACAGAAAGTAAGATTACCAAGTTTGGAAGAAAAGAATGGCAAAACCAATTAGATCTAGAGTCATCAGGAAATTTTCTTGGGAGGCTGGATTTAAGTTGGGTTTTGAAGGATAGGTAGGAAAGGTAGTGGAAAGATGAAGGAATAAAATGGCTGAACTCCCAAGTTTGAGTTAATGTATGTAGAGAGAAGGTACAAGCAGTTACTCTTCTAACTTATTTGCTTTCTTGTAATTTCTTGTGGTTCTTAGTACTCTGCTTGCGGAATATGTCAAAGTTTACACTTTGGCCCTATTACTTGTGTAATAAATGAAGCCATTTAGAAAAGTTACTTATATAAGCTCTTGACTTAATGTGAACTTTTTTTTGGTAATCTGTGTGTGAATAGCATTTAAGTGTTTGTATGTAAATATGCAATGTGCAAATTTCGTATTTACGCTTTTCATTGTAAAATATAACCAAATTACAAAAGTGTAGAAAATGAAAATTATTCATAATCCCTCTCTGCTCTGATATAACCACTCATCATTTTGGCATTTTCCTTTCTCTCCTACTTTCACAAGTTTACACAGTTATAATCGTATTTGTATATAATGTTTATACTGCTTTTTTTTCTTAACCAAATAGTACAGATATTTCCTGTTTTTAACCGTTTATTTGGATACATATGTATCAGGCATGTTCCCCATCTTCATCTCTTATCCCTTGCAGTAATCCTGTAAAATAGTTAAGATTATCTTCATTAAACAGATAGGGAACTAAAATTCTAGAAGGAATACCTTTCCCAAGATCACTAGCTATGAGGTAGCAGAGCTGGAATTTTGCATTCGGGTTTATCTTGCCCCAAAGCCTTTTTGTTCTTCTTTTATACCATGCTGTGTCTTCAGATTCATAATTTAAAATTACTGACAACATATAAGCATATGACGAACATAATTAACTGGAATTTAAATCCCTTACTCAGCTGTAATCTTCCTCTTAACAGGTATCATTGGAGCGAAATGGATCTCCTTTGCCTGACCTTGTCCACCTTTTTCTGAAGGTTGTAAAAATTGCTGCTGATGACAGGCAGCAGGAATAAAGAGGAAAGCAAAAGAAAGGTTCTGGATAATGTATACTGAAAGGTTATTATATAATTGAATAGGAAGGTTTTAGTCTACCCTTCTGTCATTTTACACACAAACTGCAAAGCTACCTCAATTTAGTGGCAGACCTAGAACTTAGAACTTAGACAAGTTCTTAGGTAATTCATAGTCATTTACGACAAATGTTACTTAGATGATACTTAGGGTTCGTGGCCTGCAAAAGGTAGGGGAGAGGGAGCAGGTTGGAACTGGGCGAAAGACTGAATATAAACTCCAGAAACTATAACAACTGATTTAGGACAACTTTTTATTTTTTTTGTGGTCAATTGATTTTTTTTAAGGCAATTTTATTGAAATATATTTACACACCATACAGTCAATCTGAAGTCTATGCAGTCACTGGCTTTGCCAGTTTGAATGTATTATGTCCCCCCAAATGCTGTTATCTTTGATGTGATCTTGTGTGGGCAGACCTATCAGTGTTAATTAGATTGTAATTCTTTAAGTGTTTCCATGGAGATGCGCCCCACCCAGCTGTGAGTGATGACTCTGATTGGATAATTTCCATGGAGGTGTTGGCCCACCCATTCAGGGTGGGTCTGAATTAAATTGCTGGAGCACTATATAAGATCAGACAGAAGGAGCAAGCTGCTACAGCCAAGAGGGACACTGTGAAGAAAGCACAGGAGCTGCAGATGAGAGACAGTTGGAAGAGGGCCGTTGAAAGCAGACTCTTGCTCTGGAGAAGCTAAGAGAGGACAAATACCCCAAGTGCAACTAAGAGTGACATTTTTAAGGAACTGCAGCCTAGAGAGGAATGTCCTGGGTGAAAGCCGTTTTGAAACCAGAACTTTGGAGCAAGACGCCAGCCACGTGCCTTCCTAGCTAACAGAGATTTTCCTCCAGTGAAGGTACCCGATTGCTGATGTGTTACCTTGGACACTTTATGGCCTTAAGACTGAAACTGTGTAACCAAATAAACCCCATTTTATAAAGGCCAATCCATCTCTGGTGTTTTGCATTCTGGCAGCATTAGCAAACTAGAACAGATTTTGGTACCAGAAGTGGGGTGCTGGTTCTGCTGAGTTTGCAAATGCCAAACATGTTGGAATGGTTTTTTAAATGGATAAGGGGAAGATTCTGGAAGAATTGTGAAGAGCTTAATAGAAAAGGCCTAAACTTCTTTGAAGAGACGGTTTGTGGAAATATGGACTCTAAAGATACTTCTGACGAGGCCTTGAACAGAAATGATGAATGTGTTGTTGTGAACTGGAAGAAAGGCGATCCTTGTTTTAACGTGGCAGAGAATTTGGCAAAATTGAGTCCTGGTGTCAGATGGAAGGAAGAATTTGAAAGTGACAACCTGGAATACTTAGCTGAGGAGATCTCCAGACTATGTGTGGAGGATGTTCTCCTGGCAGCTTATAGTAAAATGAGAGCAGAGAGAGATAAACTTAGAACTGAACTCTTGGGTTCAAAGAAACCAGAAGCTGATGGCTTGGAAAATTCCAGGCTTCCAGGAGATGGAATCCCAGAAGCTACAGCCCAACATGAGGATGTAACCAAACATGGAACCCAGCCGCCATTTCAGTACAAGCCAAGATTGGAAAAGGAGTTAAGCAGAAAGAGTTTGTGGAAAGTCCCATTGTCTGACGGCTTTGGTACCTGTGTGCTTCATGCGAAGCCAACAGAATTTTTGCGAGACCTTTATAGACAAAGCTGTTGCCAGTCTGGACTGGAGGAGACTGACAAGGAACAAATTGAAGGAAAAATTTCTTCAAAGACAGCCATGGAGGTTGAGGTCTGGAGTCAGGAGGTCTCGGGCTGGGAGAGTGGAGCAGCCCACATGCATGGAAAGGGTGAGTTTGCCCTGGAGGTTGAGGGCGAGCCTTCCGCCTTGATGCTCAGGAAATGTTCTGCCACCCCAAGCCCCAAACAGGGTAGAGTACAATCCCAGGGAATTGGGGAGAGCCTGGCTGCCACCACACTGTTCTGAGGGGATTGAGCGTGTGCCCTGGAGATGGAAGGGAATCCGGGTGCTGCCCCGATGTTTGAGTGTGGGGCCAAGAAGGTGGTCTCCCCAGTGTGTGGATATGTTGGAGCACTCACCCCAGCATTTGGAGAGGAAAGGGCTGCTGAAAAGGCCCTTAGGAAGGGTTAGACTTCCGCTCTCTCAAGCCCCAAGGATGCAACATTGTTCTGTTAATGACTCAGACTTTGAAATCTAATGGAGTTCATCCTGCGGGTTTTAGAAACTGTTTTGGTCCCTTAAACCCTGTTTTCCTTACTGTTTCTCCTTATGGCAGTGGGAATGTTTATCCTATGAATGTCCCTCCTTTGTATATTGGAAGCACATAACTTGTTCTAAGTTCCCAGATCCATAGCTAAAGAATTATGCCTTATGACTGACCATGCCTATAATTGATTTTGATGAGATCTTATTGTTACTAAAATGATTTAAGTTTCTGTGATATTGTTGTGGGATGAATGTATTTTGTATATGGAAAGATAATGTCATTTTGGGGTCCAGGGGGTGGAATGTGCTAGTTTGAATGTATTATGTCCCCCTGAATGCCATTATCTTTGATGTAATCTTGTGTGGGCAAACCTATCAGTGTTAATTAGGTTGTAATTCTTTGAGTGTTTCCATGGAGATGCGCCCCACCCAACTGTGGGTGATGACTCTGATTGGATAATTTCCATGGAGGTGTTGGCCCGCCCATTCAGATTGGGTCTGAATTAAATTGCTGGAGCACTATATAAGATCAAACAGAAGGAGCAAGCTGCTACAGCCAAGAGGGACACTGTGAAGAAAGCACAGGAGCTGCAGATGAGAGACAGTTTGAAGAGGGCTGTTGAAAGCAGACTCTTGCTCTGGAGAAGCTAAGAAAGGACAAATACCCCAAGTGCAACTAAGAGTGACATTTTTAAGGAACTGCAGCCTAGAGAGGTATGTCCTGGGAGAAAGCCATTTTGAAACCAGAACTTTGGAGCAAGACGCCAGCCACGTGCCTTCCTAGCTAACAGAGGTTTTCCGGACACCATTGGCCATCCTCCAGTGAAGGTACCCGATTGCTGATGTGTTACCTTACTTTATGGCCTTAAGACTGAAACTGTGTAACCAAATAAACCCCCTTTTATAAAGGCCAATCTATCTCTGGTGTTTTGCATTCCAGCAGCATTAGCAAACTAGAACACTGGCTCACAGTATCATCGCATAGTTGACCATTCATCTCCACCATCAATTTTAGAACATTTTCATTACTCCAGAAAAATAAAAAGAAAAAAGAAAACTCAAAATACCCACTCATATTATTGACCCCAAATATTGCTGTGGTACATTTGTTACCGTTGATGAAAGAATATTAAGATATTACTGTTAACTATAGTCTACAGTTTGCAATAGTATATTTTTCCCCTATGTACTCTTGTGTTATTAACTCCTTGTAATAGCGTTATGCATTGGTTCTAGTTTGTGAAAGAACTTTTTATATTTGTACACTTAATGATAGTCATTGTCCACCACAAGATTCACTGTTACATATTGCCATGTTTTAACCTCCAGCTTTCCTTCTGGTGACATTCTCCCTTTTCTACCACATTCACCCACACCTTTCAGCATTGTTAGACTCACAATAATATGCTACCATCACTTTTATCCATTTCCAAACTTCTAAGTTAGACCTAGTTAAAAATTCCACACACATTAAGCACTGCTCCCCATTCTCTGGCCTCATTCTATCTCTTGGTAACCTATATTCTAGATTTTATAGCTATGAGTTTACATATTGTAATTAGTTCACATTAGTGAGATCATACAATAGTTGTCCTTTTGTGTCTGACTTATTTTACATAACATCGTCAAGGTTCATCCATGTTGTTGCATGTTTCAGAACTTCATTCCTTCTTACTGCTGAATAATATTCCATTGTATGTATATATTACATTTTGTTGATGCATTCATCTGTTGATGGACACTTGGGTTGTTTCTATCTTTTGGCATTTGTGAATAATGCTGCTATGAACATTGGTGTGCAAATATAAGACAACTTTTGAATCAACTGGAAAGTGAGGTTTTTTCACTTCTTTAAAAATAGGCTCTATCCCAACCTTATTAAATTAGAAAAATGTATGTGTTTCTTATCAATAGGATTAGAAATTATCAAAGACAAGTTTCTCATACATAAATTATCATTCGACAGTACTTAAATTGCAGGTTGTTCTTTCTCACCTATTGACTGAACATCTTTGGGGATGAGGCCTGGAAATCTGCATTTTATCAGCTTTACAGGAGGATCCCTAGTATTTTAAAAGTTGAAAATCCCTGGATTGTGTTTGTCATGAGTTGATGTCCTATCTCTCCCTACTTTTCACCTGCTTTGTTTCTCACATCAAAGTCCTCAAGCTTCTATTTCATGAAGTTTTGGTTTCTAAGATTTCTTCCTTTGTACTGAAGTCTCTTTCCATCCCTCCCCACCCACAAAGACAGAAAGTGTAGCCTTAGTCTCTTCCTGCTAGTCTCAAGTCTTTCATCATCAGAAACAATGTTAGAATTCACATGGGTCTGATATGCCTGGTTGTACTGTTCATTACTGTGATATGCCTTAAGGCTGAAAGAGTCTTTTGAGTTTTGTCATTTTTCATCAGCTGTCAATATTATGACCCCCTGTTTTAGTGAATTCACTGTACTTTTTATCCATTGAAAGAGGTGGAACTGTCTTTGGCTTAATAGTCTACACGTCTTTCAAAAATACCATGTGTGTGACTTCATTAGAATTTCCTTTTTAGAGACAGTAGGCTTTTCTAAGAGATTTTAATGTTTCAAGTTTTTCACTTAAATTTAGTGTTACTTTTATTTTACATGCTTTCTTCTTGTGAGCACATTGATTTTTTTTAGAAAGTCGTTAGATAATTTTAAGCTAGATTTAGTGACTGATAGCTATCTTGAAGTTGCCCAAACTAAGATGTTAAAAAGCTGGTTTTTCAAGTTTATCAGTTTTCTGGGGGTTAGGAGGAGATTCTATTAAGTATATTATGCATATGACAGGCCTTTTTTAAAAAAAGCTTATATATATATATATATATATAGTTGATAATGATAGAACATGAATCATGAATATGTATATGGAATGTGTGAATGTATATGCAAAGTTTAGGGGCTCTGGAGGCATATCTGTGGCTTTATATCTGCCACTGTCAATGAGCAAGTTAACTTCTCTGAGCCTTAGTATTTTTAAAAAAATAAGGAAAATACTTCATCGGGTTGTTAGGATTAAATGTATACATAAATGAAGTATTTGCACATAGGTCATATGAATGACTTGTGATCAGTAATCTTAGGTGCAAATATATGTATATACCTGCACCTTTGTTTACTGTGGATCAACCATCAAGTTCTTCAGTAACTTTTGGTATGGTACTTCATAGTGCTCCTTGGTTTCCATTTTGGGGCCCAACCCTAGAAATTTGGTAGAGAGCACAAGAGTGAAAGGAGGGAGGTCAACTAAAGCCGTGGCAGTGTCTACGTGAGAGATGATAGTGGCTTGGACTAGGGTGGTATTCATATTAGGAGGTATTGAGGATGGTTAGAGTGGAAATTTTTGAAGGTTAGCTGGAGGTGAATATTGTTTATCAGGTAGCTGGAAGGCATATTCTAATGATTCCTTTATTCTTTCGGAATTTATCTGCCAGTACACATCCTTGTGCTGGGGCAGGGTAGACTTGACAATTTATTAAATACCTTATTTGTTTAATTGTGTTCTAATACAGTTAGGATAATACCAGACAAATTCAATATTGCCAGAGTGTTAGGAGAAATTGGTTCTGCTGTGAAATTAGCTTCACTTCAAATGTAGTTCTTTCTTACTGGAGAGTGAAGAAATAATTCTCAGAATAGGCAAGCCTGACAGACTGTTTGATTTGGTTTGAAACTAGTGTTTTTGAATTTTACTTTTATTTACACTGAAAAATATTAATTTACTTATTTATCCTGCCCTTTTTTCTCAGTTCAGAAATTACTAGTAAGATATCTTAATCAGTGACTGAAAATAGTGAATTATCCAGGCTTTTTATTTCTGACCCTTCAGAGAAATGTAAATAAGGAGTTTAGCTACTTATTAACAGTCTTGGAGAAGAAGTATATGGTCAGGCAGGTTATTAGTTTAGGCATTTTACTTTATTCTGGTGTTTCACTTAAATTCCTAGGAATTCAGTCCAACTGAATGACCATTCTGCACCTAGAAAAAACTTAAGAAGGAATGAGAAGATAGAAGAGTCTTTAGGTTGGAAAACTAATAGATATTTTGCTTACCTGCCATGAGTTTCTCTGACATTAGACTCATTTAGTTCTTATTATACACAGAATCAGACACTGTAAAGATTGAAAGTGATTTCAGTATAATCATATCACATTTTTTTCATGTTAGCCTGTCTAAACATTCTATATTTTCAAAAAGGGGTGCTGAATTTTTGTGTTTTTTCCTATCATTGTCCATGGGGGCATAGGAAAAAATTAGGTGAGGGCTATATAAATTAATTTTAAAAGTGGATAAACACATCAGATTTTAAAGTTAATAAAATTATTTCCAATAAATAAATATGAATCTGCCCCAGCTGTGTTTTATGGCCTAGTTAAAAGTAGAGGGGACATGTGACAACATGGATGACTTGGAAGACATCATGTTGAGTGAAATAAGCCAGGCACCAAAGGACAAATATTGTATGATCTCAGGGGAGAGGGTAGGAAGAGGGGAGTTAATGCTTAATTGGTACTGAATTTCTTTTTGGAGTGATGGAAGAGTTTTGGTAATGAATGATAGTAATGGTAGCACAACCTTGTGAATGTATTTAACACCAGTGAATTAGGTATCTGAATGTGGTTAAAAGGAGAAATTTTAGGTTGTGTATATGTTACACAAAAATTTAAAAGAGAGACACAATTAAATGCAATATGTGATCCTGGACTGGAACTTACAGTGGAGGAGAAAAGACCCAAAGGGACGTTGTTGGCACATATAAAAAACTGGAATGTAGACTGTAAGCTTTTTAAATTGCTTGAACTTGATAACTGTACTTTAGGTGGTTACGTAAGTACCATTGTTTACAAAGAAGTATTAAGTGTTTAAGGAGCATGATATATAAAACCTGTTCTCAAATGTTTAGAAAATAGTTAAGTAGATAGATAATAGATGGATAGGTAGAATGATTTGGCAAAATATTGAAAATTGGATCCGAGTATGTAGTTGGAGGGTATGTTGGCAGTCTCTGTGGATTTTGTATTTTTGCAACTGTTCTGTAAATTTGAAATTATTTCAAAATAAAAGTGGAGGGGGAAAGATGATAGAATGAAAAAGGAGAGTGTTAAGCTAAATAGAGGAAAAACAAATAGGCAAAGATCTCTTTATATGAAGAGATTTCGTATGTGCACACATTAAATAACATTGCCACCTAGTGATCAAATCTTGTATTTTATAATCATAGATTTGGAGTGGGGTTGAGTGCATTGAGGTGTGGATTGGATGTTACTTCTGGTTATTTAAACCACAGACCAGATATTGAGGGCTAGGAACCTATTCCTTGGTTTATACTTTCTAATTTAATATCTTTAAATTTATCTTCATTTCTTATGACTGTTTAGTGTATTCATAATTCTCTTTGAACTTGTGGACTGATAAAGACCAGGAATGGATATCTTTGTAGCAGTTTTGGAAGAGGGGGATGAATTCAGTAAAATCTTACCCTGCTGTTTTCCTCTACCTTGCTTGCTTGTCACCATCACAGTGGTCTTCAAGCTTCAGAAATGCCTCTTCCTTCCTTCTTGCACTTTTCTGATGAACTGGTACTTTATAATTAATTTGTGTTTGAGCTTGAGGATCTTATGTTTACCTCCTTGCATCTGTGAACAGCCTGTGAACAGCCTGTGCATCCATGGCAGGAGCTTAAACTGAGCTGGCCACTTCAGCATGCTCCTAACGCAGATTTCACTGTGGCATTTCTCACGCTCCTTTACTGCTTTGCACGTGACTCTTAAGAGTACTAGGTAAAAAGGATGGCAGGCAGGCACCACATAACAGCTCTCTGGGGAAACCAACTTGCTACATCACCTCTAGTGCTGTGATGAATACTTAGCGTCTTCACATAATAGAGGCTTGTGTGTCCAACAAGACACAACTGTATGTTGTGCTTATGGTGTTTCTGGCTGGAACTTGGACCTATTGGAGTTGACTTTTGTGTGTTCTTTCTGCTCTTCTCCCTTCTGTTTTTTTCCTCCCTTTCTTTTATTAAATATGAATGACCAGGGTAAGATTGTTTGATTAGAAATGTTGGTAACTACAGTTGACCTACTAGTGAAGCCCTTTGACTGTAAATTGTCAAAATACTTAATAGTTCCAGTGGTAATAGGAAATAGTCAGAACTTTCTGTAAGAGATGTTTTTCATAGAAACTAATCTAAAAGGCATTAATGTTAAAAAGTGGTTAAAAATAATAAACCTTATGTTAGAATCTTTTCTGTCTTTTTTTCATTCTTAGAGACTTGTAAAAGCTGCCGAACAGACTTTAATTTTGTTAAAATATCGTAATTTAATGACTTTTAGTGTAAGTTTAAAAATGTTTATTACTTCTTAACTGTAACTTGTACTGCAGCCATTTTTTGCAGAATTCAGTGAAAACTGCCATTGTGTTGTTTTCTTTTTTATTCAAGATAATTAAAAATTTTATATTTATTCAAATTACAGAAATTTCAAGAATAGTACGAAGAACTACTATGTACTCTTCACTCAGAATTCCCAATGTAACATTTTGCCACATTTGCTTTATTATTCTTTGTGTTACTTTTTTCTGAACCATTTGAGAGTAAGTTCTAGGTATCATGCTCCTTTCTGCTAAATAACTTCAGTGTGTAATTCCTAAGAACAAGGGTATGCACTTACATAATTACAGTGTAATTATCAAAATCAGAAAATTTAACATTAGCAGAGTACTGTTACGTAATTTACAGATCTTATTCACATTTTACCAGTTGTTTTAATTTCCTTGATAGTAATTGTTTTTTTCTGGCCTAGGTTCCAAACCAGGATCATACATTGCATTTAATTTTCATCTTTCTTTAGTCACTTTTAACCTGCTGTAGTTTGTCTGTCTCTTTCTGTCTCCCTCTCCATCTCTCTGTCTCTCTCTCACATACACACACACATACACAAACACACATGCTTGTTTTATGACATTGGCTTTTTTAATTGCAATTTTATTGATATAATCACGTAACATACAATCATTCAGAGTGTAGTTATTCACAGTATCATCATAGTTGTGCTGTCATCACCACAAACTTGGAACATTTTCATTACTCCAAAAACTAAAATGAAAATTAAGATAAAAATATCCAAACATCCCATTCCCCTCCTCCCCCCATTGTTCATTTACTCCTTTTTTTAAATAATTAAATTCAGTTTTATTGAGATACATTTCATACATTCACATACCATACAGTCATCCATGGCGTACAATCAACTGTTCATAGTACCATCATATAGTTGTGCATTCATCACCCCAATCTGTTTTTGTACATTTTCCTTACACCAGAAAGAATAAGAATAAAAAAATAAAAGTAAAAAAGAACACCCAAATAATCCCACACCCTATTTTTCATTTAGTTTTTGTCCCCATTTTTCTACTCATCCATCCATACGCTGGATAAAGGGAGTGCAATCCACAAGGTTTTCACAATCACACTGTCACCCCTTGTAAGCTACATTGTTGTACGATTGTATGACATTGACTTTTTTTTTTTTTTTTTTTTTTAAGAGTACGTACCATTTATTTCTATGAACGTCCCCTAGTTTGGATTTGTCTGAGGTATCCTCATTATGTACATTCCATTTCTGCTTCTCTGGCAGGAATCCTATGCAAGTGATGTTGTGAGTGTCTCTCTGCACATCACATTAGGAGGTTCAAGATGTCTGTTTATGCCATAATGTTAACTTTGGTCGTTTTTTTAAGGTGTTGTCCACCAGTTTCTCCAATGTAATTTGGGGAAAAAATAGTTTGAGACTATTTTCGTCATCCTGTTCCTCAACCAAACTTTTCATCCTCTACTTTTAGCATCTATTGATAATTGTTGCTTGATTAAGATACGACTATAATAGTTGTTTACCTATCAGTATGGTTATGTAATAGAGCTCAAATTGTTGCAGGTGTGGCCAGTGGGAGACCCTTTAAGCAGGATTCTACTGATTACTGTTTCTACCCTCTACTTTTTTTTAAATGAAGATAATGTTAAAAAAAAAACAAAGCAAAAAAAAATAATTTGATTATTTAAAATCTTGAGTCACTTAAATTTTTTTAAATGGTGCCAAATTCATTTATTTTACTTTTCAAAATATGTTGAGAAGAATGTTTATCTTTCTTTGCAAATAGATAAATATTAATTTTTTTGTATATATCAAAACTGCATTTGGGAATAAGGGCAATTTAGTTAACTTGCTGAATTGTATCTTCTGCTTTCTTGGTGTAGATAGGGGATTAAGGCAGCTAATGCCGTTTGTTTGTAATTTTGATGAGGTCTTACCTGTTTTTTTCTTTTGTTGTTTATGCTTTCAGTGTCATATCTAATAATTCATTGCCAAATCCAAGGACGTGAAGATTTTCCCCTGTTCTAAGAGTTTTACGGTTTTAGCTCTTATCTTTAAGATATGATCTATTTTGGGTTAATTTTTATATATGGTAGGGGTATATATAATTGCTTCATGTTTAAAAAATGAAATAATACAGGGTGCTGTTTTGAGTTTGTGACTAAATATTTTAAATACTATTATTTAGTATGCTGATGAATTATAAGTGTTTTTTGGGGGAAAAAACAAGGATTTGGCAGAGGAGTGATCTAGAGTCCAAGTTTTCTAACCTAGCGGAACAATTTGGGGCCAATAAACTTATTTATTATACTTCTGGGATTACATTACATTAACCTGAGCTAATAGGCAGATTTTCATTTTAAAAAGTCTTAATGTAATTAAGGCCACTGAATTGTACGCTTAAATGGTTAAGATGAAAAATTTTGTTACATGTCGCCACAATAAAATTTAAAAGCATAAGTCTGCTTTAGTCCACATAATTAAACTGAGCATAACTAAACTTTGGTTTTTAGTTTTGAGCACAGAATTAGGAAAAGGACACTGAAGGTTTCAGGGGTAAAGGAAGTCGCAAAGGAAAAGGAAGGGGTTTTAAGCTGTACCTTCAAGGACAGAAGGGAAAAGTCAGACAGACATTCTTGGTATAAAGAATAGTAAACATAGGAATATGATTTAATCAAGAAACACAAGGATTTCCTGAAGCAAAGTCAGTAACATAAGAGAAGTTGGATAAATGTTAATCCATCCTTATGAAAGACAAAACCAGGTAGACGAGTTCAAAAGTGACATGAGAGATACAGTGTCGCTGAAAGTTTGATTTAAAACTGGTAAAATTGATCATTACTTGATTAATTCAATTTTTCTTTAAACTGAAAGTTTTCTATTGTAATTGAAACTTTTGGATGGTTTAGGTTGGTCTGACTCTAGTATTCCTCTGCTTGCCATCTTCAAGCTATTGATGCGTGTTTCAGTTACTTCCATTAGGTCCAGTTTTGGGAGACTGACAAGTATTAGCCTAACCAAGTATAACAGAAAAACAAATCTGTTTAGTCATGTAATGAATTTTTTAAAGTAAAAGATGGGATGCCTAAGTGTTACTGCTTTGGTTTAAAATTTAAAAAGTAAAAGCCAGTTTTTATTTGTTGGGAATATTCTATCCAGCACAAATAATTAAGTTTCTGTTGAGTTACTTTATAAAGTTGTAATTCTTAAGCATATTCAGATAAGTTTTAACTAACTATTTCAACGTTTTCTTACCTCTGTAGGAACGTCAAGGTCGTGGGAAATAAAAGGCAGTTCTACACAGACTGCAGCAGAGGTTGCACCTGCATATCCTAAAGGAAAGATTGACCTTCAAGAGAATTAGGACTTTTTTCTTAATTTCATTGACTTCAGAGACGATTGCAAACTTGCAGTTTAAGTATTGGAATTTCACAAAAGACATAGGACCTAACTGGAAAATGGAGAAAAAAAAAAGAAAAAGAAAAAACTAAACAAAAAATCCCTCTAGGTAGTTTAGGTGAAAATGTCCCCTTTATTTTGGCTTTGGTTGTGATTTCAGAGCATAATGCTTTGTGTTTTTTTTGTTTGTTTTCTTTCTTTCTTTTTTTTTTTTTTTTTGTCTTTTTACTATGTTTTTCGGATTTTAAAGTCCGTAAGTGCATACAGTTTTCTCTAATTTTTAAACCCTTTCCTCCCCCCATTTTGACATTTGCACTTGGAGAACACTTGAGTTGCGAAGGTTTTGGGCATCCACCCCAGAAAGTGGGAATTTGGTTTTTCCTTCCGAACTGGAAGAACGTTTTTATGAAGAATTTTTGTCTAGGAGAATTTAACAGTGTTACCCAAGGTTGTGTCTTTAAGGGTGGTTTATTTTCTCTGACCCTTTGTTACTCAAAGTAAAGTACTAGGAGTCCTAAGAAATGTTCTGTTCTTGTACATTATACTGATTAAGTCAGGATTAATTTGATTTCAAAGCTAAGAACAGTGATAAAAACGCGTTTACAGAAATGCATTTTGGAAGATAAAAATATTGTAAAACGTGTAGTGAATGTTTCTTTGGTTTCTTGTTCAGCCAATGAGGAAAGGGCATTGCCTTTCTTTTTACCATTAATCACTTCTCAATAAACGTGAGATCCTGTTGAGCATCATTTCTATTATCTTTTAATATTATTTGAGTCTGTTATGCTTTTATGAAAGATTTGGAGTGTTACTGTATAAGGAGTTTTAAGAGGTGAGATGGCAACTATTTTTAGACAGTTCATACTTAGAAGAAATTGTTCAGGCTTGCTTTTTAACCCAGGGCCGCATAATCAATGACCTCTTCAAAGGAAGGTGGGCCAAAATATTCATAATGCTTTTTTTCTTGGATGCTTCCTAGAATGTAGAGTCACTGCTAATTTCATTCATTCAACAGGTATTTGAATTATTACATATCAGGGACTGTGCTAATCCCATAGGATCTGGTCCAATGTCTTGTGTGTGCAGTGGGTAGAGTACAGAACCAAGGGTACAAGTTTTAGTGTACGATTGTTTAATTCTAAACATGGTTTATTAGATAAGAATTCCACTTTGATGCAGGTCTGTTCAAGAATTATAAATTCCAGTGGGCTTTCGCTTAAGCCTTGTAACTGTAACAATATTTGATTTACTCTTGTTCGTTCCTTAAGGTGTGGATACTTTTTTGCCTTAAAGATTTTTTGCTCTTTAGATGTCCCCCAATTAGGGAGAGTTAGGAAAATGAGAAAACTTCTATAATAAGAAAACGTTCTAAAATGGGTTTCAATACTGTTGGACAATTTTTTGCCCTTGAAAGACTTAACTCTATTCTACTAAGCCCAGCCTACTTAATCAAAGTGCCCACAAATGCTGCTTTTGTAATTAGCATTATAGTTGACACTCCAATCAAAAACTATTCCTCATCTACCAGAGGCACAGTATAATATTCTTAGATTTTTCTGTTTGCCAAACTCTTTGAAGTATATTCCTCCCAAATTGGGGAGTCCTTTCTGTTTTCATTAGTTTGGCAGTACTTGATTACCCAATTAGAAATGTACTATTGATTTTTTTCAATTTGAGCTCAAACTTTGTGACTTCTGGAGGGGACACCATTTGGCTTAATTGTTTAGTATTTCAAAACCTTGAAAAGGGGAAATATCCAGAGAAGCAAATTCAAAAGCAGTTTTACCTAGATTTTCCTACCTTGTATCCAAGTTGAACGTGAGATTATTCAAGATACTTCTTTTGCCATTTGAAATGTTGAGCACTTTAGTAGTTTACACCAGTACTTTCCAATCTTTTTTTATTATTAGTATGACTTTGGGGGTAAATTGAAAGGAAATTTGGAGCCCCTAATAGGGCTACTCATCTAGCCCCTGAGTGTTGAGGTGGTTAGAATCTTGGGGTTGGAATTTATGTATTTTAAAAAAATGTTGGCTGTAGCTTTTTTTGTAATATAAAAAATTAGACTATTTTCACTCTACGAGTTTAATCCTAAAGTTGGTTTAGTGAAGTACCCCATAAAACATCCAAACCAGGTCTCTTTATTGTTAGACAGCTTTGCCGGTGTTGACTTGACTGTTTGCTCTCAAGGCTTTGTTCAGTTCTGTCATCTGTGAATGTAATGACTTTGAATAGCAGTGTTCACTTTTCTCCTTTGTTGAAGATGGGGGAAACTGAACAATCTCACCACATATTGATGTCATAATTCAAAAATTTTTAAACTCTAAAAGGTCCAAAATACATAAATCCAGCATTCACTCAGTTTTGGTTTTAGTTACATTTTGTTAAATTACATTTAGTTATTTAATTAATTTGGCTATCTTCCCCAAGATGTTCCATTTAAAAAAAAAAACAACTTATTTTGAAACAATTTTAGTCCTTCGGTAAGGTTGCAAAAATTATATGACATTTTCATATACCCTTTTACCCAGCTTCCCCTAATGTTAACAGCTGACGTAGCCATGGTATAATTATCAGAACCAGTAATTAACATTGATACAGCACTATTAAAATCAACAGACCTTATTTGAATTGTGCCATGTGCCCCGCTAATGTCCGTCCAATCCAGGATACCACATTTCATTTAGTTGTTTTTAGTCTCTTCCCAAAATATGAAAGAGTTCTTGAGTCTTCTTTCATGACCTTGACACTATTGAAGAGTACTGGCCAGTTATTTTTGCAGAATGTCCCTCAAATTTGATGTCTGATGTTTTCTGTTAGTTTGAAGCTATTTTTTTTTGGTGAGAATACTACAGAAGTGATGTTCTCTTCTCCAGGCATTATGGGTGTACTTCAATGTTCATGTATCCTGTTACTGGTGTTGTTAACTTTGATCATTTGGATAAGGTGGTATCTGCCAGACTTTTAACTTTCCCTTTGTAGTTAATAGAGTAACTTGTGGGACGATATCTTGAAACTGTCATATTTGGGCCCACTAATTTTGGCATCTATGAACTATTCTTGCCTGCGAAAGGTATTGAGGCATTTGCCAAATATTTTTCTATTTCTATCATTCCTTCTACATTTATCAGTTAGAATTTTGTAACAGGAACTGGCCCTTCTCTCCACTTGTTTACTCAGTTATATCAATATGGATTCTTGGATATTTTATCCAGTGCTATCATTTATTTTGTTCACATTGTCCCTGCTTTGGCCATTCAGAGTTTTGCAATTGGCTTCTGTGTCTTTGACATCCCTTCAACATTTTTGGAGCCCTACCTTCCTTTCTGGCAGTAAAAGGTCTTTGGGCTCGTCTTTTTTTCCCTGCTCCAGTCCCATTTTTCCAAGGAAATTTGATTAGAGAGTAGTAGAAACCATCCTTTTTTTTTTATAACGCAATTTAAAAAATTACAACATTATTAATTTGAGGTTTTTATTAATGGTATAGGTGGAAAATCATTTAGCCTGCTCAAAACACTTAGACATTTCATTTCTTCCTCCTTGTTCATGGTGCTACATATGAATGAATATTCTGGAGTTATCCAGAAGGCTTTCACTTGGCATTATACTTTACCTAGATTAATGCTCAATGAGGGTGGGTTTGCATCCTATACCTTCTACTTTTAGCCTTGTAAATAGAGATCCAAAATGTTAGAGGTAGCTTCCACACCACCCAACTTATCTTAGGGGTTCAGAGCTTTTTCTGTCTTGTGAGAAAATAAATGGTCATGTACTAAAGATTCCCATTTTTCATTATGGAGCACTTGGATAATACCAATTATTTTGACCTTTATTTGAAAAATGATTTATGGTCAGTGTCATGAGTATGTAGAACCCATCATTCTGAAAATAGGAGTAGGAATAAGTATATCTAGTATTCAGATTTGGTAGCTTACAGTCAGATGTTTTCTGAATTGGGAAGGCTATGCTACTCTCTAGTTAACTGAATACTCGCCCTTAGTGGTTTCTGGACAGTCAATGAAATTCCTTACCCCTGAAAAGCCTTTCTTTGGAACTGTAACATACAGCTGCTGGGTTTGCACGTGGAAAGCTGACATGGCTGTGGGATAAGCTACCCTTAGCCAGCTTAAATGAATTGGAGACTGTCCCACAATCTGTTTCTGCAAGCATGTGAACCATAAACCTTCAGGGTTCTGGTTTGGGGTTTCCCGGACCAGTTCTGGGGTTCTGCCTGCCAGCTAGCGGTGGGGCGGAACCTGCCACCCCCTCAACACCGCGTTTCCCAACTTGCTCAGCTCCTCTGCTTGTTGACTAGACAGCGCATTCGCACCAGCGCGTTCAGTCTGCGCGGTATTCGTGGCCCGCGGGAAGCTATCCTTTTTGTTCCTGCTGACGCCTGGTGGTCTTCGTCCTCCTCTGACGCCACCGACGGAATCGCAGCGTAGAGGACCCTCTGGTTTCTGTACGCTTTTGCCCTGACTGAGCAGCTGTTTTACCGCCAGAGAGCATGGGCTCAAGATGGTGTCTGCTGTTGCTCTGCTGTTGCTCTTTACATCTTCGAGGAATGTCCTCTCTGCCTGTGCCAGTGCCGCATCTGCACAGGTGAGCTGGGTTGCCTGAAGGACGGGGAAGTGGGACCTCGCGCCACCCTGCTTGTGGGGCAAAGGTGGACATTAATGTCACACATGATTTATTGCTTCTTTCTACCTTTTTATTTTTTTAATGTCTGGTTAGAGGTTGGAAAGTTACTACTCTGGCCCCACCTGCTGGCCATAGGGGCTGTTCATGTACTCAGTTAAATTCCTTTCAAGAAACAGCAACCTGAGGAAACCCCCAGTGTTGCTGCTCTGTTCAGTTTTGCATGTAAATGTACTGTTTTGTTTTTCCATCTATTCAAGAGCCCCTCTTGGTGGTAGTGTTGGACGCTAGGGGAAAGAGACATAAGATTCTTGTCCTCTAAATTCAGTTTAGGAACTACACTATAATACAGTTTGGAGTTATGGAAGATACACACAGGGTACTGTAAGAACAGAAAATGGGCATCTGCCCAGCAGATTGCCCTTTCTAGGTTGGGTTTTCCTCCTTAGTTTTGTCTTTTTCTCTGGAAACCACATGAACCCTTTGGCTCTTCATCTTCCTTCACAGCTTCATCATTTCACCTACACGTGCTCTGTTCTATCATTAATAAGCTGTTTGATGTGTACACGTTTCCTCATTTGAAAGAGAAAATGACATCTGAAGCCACTTGATTTTGTGATTTTTACAGGAATTTAAATTCTTTAACTAGTAGTGATTTTCTAATTAAAAATGATTCAGTTACGTAGAGTAAAAAGTGACTAGGTACACCTTGTTATAACAGTGCTGTCTCCTAAATGTTTTTAAAAATCTTTTGCTTTATGATGCATATGTCATATATGTTATGATACATATATCAATATATATAGCATGCATGTATTCCTGAATATATACCCACAATTTTAAATAATTTTACAAAAAAAGGAATACCAAATCATCTGCAGGTTTTTTTCCCTCCTTAGTCATAACTCCATGAGGTTTTATTCTGGGCTCCTGGGATGAGCAGTGCCCCAAGGGCTTGAGTCTAAGGCATCAAAATCAACTTGGCAGAAGCTAGTCCTAATCTTGCTCTTAAGCATCAGAACCCAAGTTTTTCCTGAAAAGATTCCCAAAGCCTCTCCTTTTAAAGAGTTAACTGCTCAATTTTTAGATGAATAGCATTCCAGATCAAGGCATATTGATGCAGAAATAAAGGACATGTCCTGGGCATGTGGGTGGAGAGTAAGCCCCTGGCCAGGATTGGATAGGGAACATAGAATGAGGAGGTCTGCTACATGCCAGGCATGTCTGGACAGAAACATGGATAGCCCAAGGGTTTGGTTCTCAGACTAGGATGCTTCAGAATCACCTGGAAAACGTGTTAAGATTCAGATTGCTGGGCCCCATCCCCAGAATTTCTGATTCAGTAGATCTGAGGTAAGACCCAATAATTTGCATTTCTGACAAATTCCCTAGTGGTGCTGATGCTGCTGGTCTAGAACAACTCTCTCCACTTGTGTACCAAATCTGAGTCTCTCACTAACACAAGAACGTTATCTCCATCAAATCTCCCTCTCTTCTGCATCACAATTTACTTCTATTGGATCATTCCTGTCAACATGTAAAGATGCTGTTTTTTCTATCTTTCCCATTCTTCTGCTAGTTGCTGCCCATTTCCCCATTCCTCTTTGCAGCAGAACCCTAACGAGGAAGCTGTACTCATTGGTTACATTCCTCTCCTTCCACTAACCCACTCCAGTCAGGCTTTCATCCTCTTCATTCTTCTAAAACTGTTCTTGTCAGGGTCACTAGTGACCTCCATGTTGCTAATTCTCAGTCTTCTTATTTGACCTATAAGCAGGGTATTACACTCTTTGATGCTACCCTCCTTGATGAATTTTTTCACTTAAATTCCAGCACAGCATACCTCTTGATTTTCCTTCTGTTTCTCTGGTTGTTCCTACTTAGTCTTCTTGGCTGATTCTTCCTCGTTTGTCCTCTTGATGTCAGAGTGACTATATCTGTACAGACCCTATATCTGTACTTGCTAGTCCAGTCCCTTGACTTTAAACACCATCTGTGTGACAACTCCCAAATTAGACTAGCCCAGACCTGTCTCCTAAACTTTTATGTCCAACTGCCTGCTTGGCCTCTCCATTGGGCGTCTCACATCTCAAACCCAACACTTCCAAATCAAACCTTTCCTTCCATCTCTCCCCCTTCTCATTTCATAGCAAAGTCACCCTTCTACTTTCTCAGGCCAAATTCTGTGAGTCAGATTTGACTTCCTTTCTCACATCCTATATCATATTAGTAAATTTTATTGGCTGGCCACTTCTTACCATCTCCTCTGCTCCCACCCCGGACCAGGTCACTCTCACCAAATTGACTGCAACAGTCTCTTAACTCATCTCTGTTTCCACCTTTGCTTCCTATAGTCTGTCCACACAGCAGCAGAGGGATCCTGTGAAAATGTACATCAGATCATGACACCTCTCAGCTCCCATCCTCTAATGGCTGCTGTCTTAGAGTAAAAGCCAAAGCCTTCAACAGCCCACAATGCCTTATGCCATCTGGCCCCCTTTCCCACATTTATGTCACGTTTTACTCTGCTCCCTCTTGCTCATTGGCTCTACTCACCTTGGCCTCCCTCCTACTCTTCCAACATGCCAGGCTCTTCGCTCCAGCTGCATCTTCTGCATGGAATACTGCCTTAGATAGCTGCAAGGCTTTACTCCCTCACCTTCAGCTCTTTAGGCAGAGGTCATCTTATCAATGAGGTTTCCCCTGACCTGTCCTACTTAAAAATCACTCCCCATGTCCCACACTCCTTGTCCTCCTTGCTCCAGGTTTATAGCAGGTAGGGTGGATCTGAAATTCCACCCACTCCACATCTGTCTCTTTCTACTCTAAGGTGGGGAGTCAAGAAAGCTAACAAAAAGCTGTCAAACCAATTTTTAAAAATTGAATGTATCAGTAATTACTGGTTAACAGAATTTCAAAAATACAGTTTCTATTTTCAAATTCCAACTCTTTTCACTTAACTAGAGTGAAAGAGTACTGAACTGAGAGTCATAAACCTTGGATTCTAGGCCTGACCCCACTGTGAACTAGCTCTGTGACCTGTGGCAAACAGGTAATTAGGTTTGGTCTGCTTGGGAGGTGACGGAACTGGGCTAAATGATCCATGAAGCTGCACCACATCCAATCCTTCAGCAAGTCCTTTTAGTGCTACTTCCAAAATACATCCCAGCGACATGAATTTTCTCTATCCTCACTGCCACAACCCTAGGCCATACTATTGTTATCTCCTGTCTGGGTGGATCACATCAGCCTTCTTACTGATCTCCCTACTTCCATTCTTGTCCTTTAATCCACCTTCCATGTAACAGCTGGCCTAAGTGAACTTTTTTACAAATATGAATCAGATCATGCCCATTTCCCACTTGAATTCTCCAGCAGCTTCCCTTTGCCTTTAGAATCGTAACTGCTCCCTGTGCCCTCTGCTTGGATTCCCTCTTACCTTTGAAGACTCAGCTTCAGTGTAATTTCCTGGAAGTGAGTTTCCTTTTCTGACCCACTTTATCTAAAGTCAGATCTCCCCTGTTATTTCCAAGTTCAGCTCCCTACTTCTCTTCTGTTTGTATAACATTTAACACAATGTAACATTATTTTAAATCATGCAATATCTATACAGTGGAATGCCATACAACTGTAAAAATGATAGGAACCTTTGTATTGATATGGGATGATTTCTAAGACATATTAAGTGAAAAAAAATACCAAGGTGCAGTACAAACTATAGAATACCACCATATGTATGATAAGGGGGAAAATAATATATTTGCTTGTTATGCGTATGTTATCTTTGGATGGGTATAGAAGAAATTGGTAACATTGCTTGCCTTTATGGAGGGGACTAGGTGACTAGAGGCAGGAGCGGGGGGAGGCTTTTCACTGTGCACCCTTTTGTACTTTGAATCATACTAATGTATTACCTATTAAAAATAAATAAATATTTAAAAGTTGTTTACTTGCTTTGTTTCCTCTCTCGCTAAACTTCATGAGAGCATGTACCATGTCCTTTCTTGTTCACTCTTACAACCCCAGCACATAACACGATTCCTGGCACCTAATAAGTGTTTAAGAAATATTTGTTTGCTGAATGAATGGAGGCCTCTTCAGCTCTAACATTGTGGTTCTAATGTTAGTGCTCCAAGAATGCAAGAAATGGATTCCAGGACTCCATTGTTAAGAGGCACCGAGAAAGACACTGAATTGTTTTTTTGTGTAGCATACTGATTTTCCTTGTCATCATTAACCTTAAAAAAAAAAAAAGGAAAAAAAAAGAGGAGCCTGTGGAGGGGTAGGATGAGGAGGGTAGTCCCAGCCACATATGTGCTTCCCAAAAGCCCAAGTAGCTCTGATTGTGGCCTCTGGGAATGATAGCTTCGGGGACAGACAAAGCAGCCTCAAAACATTCGGCATCTTCCACACTTGGTTCTAGTCTCTCTTACACACTAGAGTCTAAGCTCCCTGAAGTCAAGAACTGAGTCTCTCTTGCTCACCAGTACACTCAGCGCCTGGCAAGAAATGAACAAATGAAGAGTGAGTAAAAGAATAAAAAGAATTGAGGGAACTCCAGAATACTTAAGTTGAAAAATGATCAAATTAGGAACTGTCATACCCCCTTTAGCCAGGAGATGGCACTAGAGGGGCATTTTCTGAATTGCCAGTTTTGCCTCAACCTTATATAAACCTGAGGTGCAGAGCTCTATTTTGATCAGGGGAAGAGGTGAAGTTTAGCTGATATTTGACAAACTAAGTGCTTGTGAGTAGGCACAGGGAATAGTAATAAGAAGCACAGCCAGGGAGACCGAAGCCCCACAGAAATCACTGTATAGGAAAATGAGTGCTATTCTGGCCCTTAGGAGACTTCAGAAGAGGATTACGTTTGAAGCATTTGGGGAAAGTTCACAAAGGGAGTGACATTTGAACAAGGAGGAGGCCTTGAAAATGAGGACATTCTAGGTAGAGGGAATGACCTCATGGGAAATTGGGGGAATGGTGAATTGCCAAGTATAGCTGCGTTATCCCTAGTTTGGTGGGAGAAAAAAAAGGATAAAAAGTTCTGGTCTTTGAGGTTTACATCTTTGGTGAAAGGACAAAAGACTTAGCAAATTGACTAATGCAATACATGCAATAGGAACTCAAGAAGTAGTGCATTGGGATTTATGTGTCGGGTACACAGTAGAGGATCAAAAACTTGTTGAATGAGTGAATTATGAGATTTGGGTGATTGCTGACTATATTCTTGCTGATGGTTTCCTCTGTTTAAGAATCTATTCATAGACAGTTTTCTTTCCCCAAAGACAAGAACTCCTGGCCCAGAGAGGAAAAGATTGCAATGGCCTGTAAGGTCCTTATTAAAAGATTCCCAAGTCCTATCCCCAGAACATAATCTACTGGCTGAGGCTATACTCATCATCACTTATATTTTATAACAACTGATGTCATCCATCCCTTCCATGTTGATAGATCTACCAGCCTTATTTTCACTTAATTCAGAGGGCTGCTGCTTCCTTGAAATATTCTTCCTACTAATGTTTGAGGATGACATCTTAAATGCTGCCACAGACATAGCCACCCTAGTCATAACCTTGCACAGTCCAGTCTACTACCCACAGTAGTGCTTTGAAGGAGACCATTGATCCCTGGCATTTCCGTGACGCAAGAAAGCAGGCATGTGAAACATATGACGACTTGGATGAACCTTGAAGACATAATGCTGAGCGAAATAAGCCAGGCACAAAAAGAGAAATACTATATGCTACCACTAATGTGAACACTGAAAAAATGTAAAACAAATGGTTTATAATGTAGAATGTAGGGGAACTAGTGATAGAGAGCAATTAAGGAAGAGGGAATGATAACCCAATAAGAACAGATAAGCTATCGTGGGTAAATTTAACGTTCTGGGAATGCCCAGGAATGACTATGGTCTGTTAATTTCTGATGGGTGTGGTAGGAACAAGTTCACAGAAATGTTGCTATATTAGGTTATTTTCTTGGGGTAGAGTAGGAACGTGTTGGAAGTAAAGTAGTATCTTAGGTTAGTTGTCTTTTTCTTACTCCCTTGTTATGGTTTGTTTGAAATGTTTTTTTAATTGTATTTAAAAAAATTTTTTTTGATATAGTTGATTAAAAAAAATTAATTAAAAAAAATGAAAAAATATGCAGAGCCCCCTTGAGGAGCTGGTGGAGAATGCAGGAGTATTGGGCTTCCTTACCTCGATGGTTGCTGATGTGCTCACAGACATAGGGGACTGGTGGTTTGATGGGCTGAGCTCTCTACCACAGGACTTGCCCTTGGGAAGACTGTTGCTGCAAAGGAGAGGCTAGGCCTGCCTATAATTGTGCCTAAGAGCCTCCTCCCGAATGCCTCTTTGTTGCTCAGATGTGGCCCTCTCTCTCTAGCTAAGCCAACTTGGCAGGTGAAATCACTGCCCTACCCCCTATGTGGGATCTGACACCCAGGGAAGTTAACCTCCCTGGCAACGTGGAACATGACTCCTGGGGGGAAACTGGACCCGGCATCGTGGGATGGAGAACATCTTCTTGACCAAAAGGGGGATGTGAAAGGAAATGAAGTAAGCTTCAGTGGCAGAGAGATTCCAAAAGGAGTTGAGAGGTCACTCTGGTGGGCACTCTTATGCACAATTTAGAACCCTTTTTAGGTTCTAATGAATTGGAATAGCTAGCAGTAAATACCTGAAACTATCAAACTACAACACAGAACCCATGAATCTTGAAGACGATTGTATGAAAATGTACCTTATGAGGGATGACAATCTGATTGGGAAAGCCATATGGACCACACTCCCCTTTGTCTAGTTTATGGATGGATGAGTAGAAAAATGGGGGAAGGAAAAAAAAAGGCACCCAGTGTTCTTTTTTACTTTAATTGTTCTTATTCACTTTAATTTTTTATTCTTATTATTTTTGTGTGTGTGCTAATGAAAATGTCAAAAATTAATTTTGGTGATGAATGCACAACTATATAATGGTACTGTAAACAATTGAAACTATGCTTTATTTTGACTGCATGGTGTGTGAATATATCTCAATAAAATGAGTTTTAAAAAAAAGACACAAACCAGTCCCAAGTGCCCCTGGATAAAGTCCAAATTCTCTGTTGTGACACACTAGATCCTCCATGGCCTGGCACCTGCCTAACTTTCCAGCATCATCTCTGATCACATCTTCCTTTGCACCTCACTGGTATTTTTTCAAATATACCAGGGTGGACCTTTGCTCAGCCTGCTAGTAAACTGGTTTATCTATTTTATTATTAATATTTTTTGAAGTGTGAGCTCTTGGAGCTTTTGAGAATGAACAAGTTCAGGTGTTTTCTATTTTCAGATTCATTAATTTCTATTACCTTTAGTCATTCCTTCTGCCCCTTTGGTTAGAATTAGTTGGTTGTGTTGACTCCCTGTTCTGCTCCCTGCTCCCTGCTCCAGGTGGGCTCACCCCCTTAGCACCCAGGAGAAGAGTTCCTTGCTTGTTTTGATTCTAGGCTTTGTCTCCCCAGTGCCCGCTTCCTTCCACAGACTAGTAGAGGAGTCAGAGCAAGATGGGTGGGCATTTCTACCTGCACTGACTGACTAGAGTCAGCAGGGAAGAAGTCAGTCTGTAGTCCCCCAAATGTTTCAAAACCTACAAATCTGGTTTCACACATTTATAAAACTCTAAACACTCTCTCTTTTGATCCTTTTATTACTCCAGTTAAGTCCCACCTGTATCTCTCCTAGGGGTCTTCCATGCTACTTACCCTGAAACCATGTTAGGCAGGCACTCCTGTTGTTTCTTTGAACATGCTATTTTTAAAACGGGGTCTATTTGTGGTCCCAGGCAACTTTGTTTGATACCTGTGGGATAATAATGAGATAACTCCAAATTCTATAGTAATACTTGTTTAAGTGTGCAAGGATGGATGAGCAAGATGTTTCTTGCAGCAGTGTTTGTCATATCCAAAATTGGAAAAGACCAAACATCAATCCTTAGTGGTCTTGTTAAATATGTATGATGCATCCATACACTTGGATATTATGTAGCCCTTGAGAGCAGCTTATATATGCCAATATGAAAAGTTACTGTCTCTGTGATTAATTGAAAAGAGTAAATTTTATGTTAAGTATGGAAGTATGATTCCATTTCTCTAATCACTATAAGACGTGATAATTATATACATATATACTCTTGCTAATAGCCTAGAAAAAATTTGGAGGAATAGTCACCAATCTCCAACTCCAGTTGAGGGAGTGGCGGTGAAGATGGAATTACAGAAAACAAAGAACTCTTTCATCTAAATCACACATTACTGAATGTTCACTTTTAAATTTACAGACAGGTGTTACTTTTGTAATCAGGAAAAAGTTTTAAAATGTATCTTTGTCTTCTGTGACATAATGCAAGCTGTTCTGAGAGAAAAATCCACTGCGTTCAATACTAGAATTACTGAGCAGAAGAATGGAAATAAACTGGCAGAGATTAAAATAAAGCATAAAACTAGTTTCACAGAATTTAGGAATAAGTGGAATAAGTTAAGGTAATTAAAGAAATTAAGCACAATTAAATGTACAAGGACAAATGAAAGGACGCAAGTTAGTTTTAACACCAACTGGAGCCAGAAACAGAGTTGGAAGGAAATCTATCTAGTCATGCTTCTTTGGAAAAAATATAGATTGAGAAACACCTGAAAAGAGCAACCAGTTCTTACAATTTTTGGAGCATGCAGTCTAGTACAATTTCAGTTTTGATTTCTGTTTGAAATAAAAGTTCCAGAGATGGAAAAAAAAAAAAAAAAAAAAGAAAGAAAGAAAGAAAGAAAAAGGAAGCAGGCACCCAGCCTGCAGAGATCAGCTGCTAAAGCCCTTTTCATGCAGTCAATGGTCCTACAGAAAGGCAGCCGATGGGTATCACATAAAGAACATGGGTTTTAAGTTGAGAGGGATCCTAGTTTCCAATCCTAGCCACTTGCTAGCTTTATGAACAGATTATTCAACATCTCTGAGCCTTAGCCTTCCTAACTGAAGATGAGCATAATAACTGGTGCGTTGGGCTGAGGGGAGGAGTCCGTGAGCTATCACAAAGGACATGCTGGTCATTAATTGTAGCTTCTTTCCTAACCAGTGCAGGTTAGTTGTTAGTAGTTCTGGGTTCTGGGTCAGACGGACCAGGGTCTGTCCTGGCTCTGTCACTTCTTAGTAAGCTGACCTTGGGAGAAGCAATGTAACATCTCTGAGTCTCAGTTTCCTCACATGGAAAATGGGACAAAGTTGTACTTACAGCGGGCTGTTGTGAGCACTATGTGAAGCTAAATGTATAAAGGGTTCAGCCCGGAGCCTGGGACATAAGTGTTTGGTAGATGTGCTCAGCTTCGTGACAGGGACTGCAAGGGGGTCAGAGAAATCAGATCAGTAGCTCTGGTTCTTACTGGCAAATTCGTTTGGTAATTTATCAAGCATCTAATTCATGGAGGGTCTTGTGGGGGTGCCATCTGACGTGGACCCTCTTCCAAGCCTAGTGGAAGACACAACACATGTACATAGGTAAGGAAATTTTTCATGTGGAAAGTAAAGGAGGTCCTAAGAAAGATTTAGTAAAAAATTCCTGGGGACTCAAAAACTTGATGAATGAAAGATGCCAGAAGCAAAAGAGTACATATTACATGATCCCATTTTTATGATGCTCTAGAACTGGCTATACAATCTAAGCTGATAGAGGTCTGAAGAGTGGTTCTCCCTGGGGTATTGACTGGTAGGAAGCATGAGGGGATTTTCTGGGGTGTGGAGAATGTTCTTTGTCTTGATCTGGGTAATGGGCCCTTGGGCATATACACTTGTAAAAATTCATTGAACTGTACACTTAAGATTTGTACACTTTACTGTTTGTAAATTATATCTGAAAAAAAATTCAAGGGAAGTTTAAAGAAAGAGTGGATTTCTTCTGGCTAAGTGGACAGGGCAGGCTATGTGGCTGCATGAAGGAACTGCAGGGTTGGGAAATGGCCACTTTCTCTCCCTTGGTGGTTCAGTAATAAAGGTTCTAAACAAAGCACTTAAACTTCCACTAATGGAGTCAGAAATTATCAGTAAGTGGTGTTTGAGATTGTTAGCTGTTTACAATGCAAAAAAAAAAAAATATAAATATATATATATATATATATATATATATATATATATATATATATGGTTGGGATTATATAATTGCAAAAGTCACAGATGGGGAGGTAATTATCAAGTGTAACCTGAGTGTTCTATTTTGGGGCCTCACTGCCAGCTCTTCTGGCCCTTCATTCCTTTTGGCTCATGTGATTGCAAGTTGTTTTGCTGGTTGTCTTCTGTTGGAGGCCGCTGGGTGGTAGGAGGCAACAGAGTCAGGGAATATCTAACAGAAAGATAAGTTACAACTCTACTGGGCTTTACTGTTCACAAAGCATCTGTGTACATAGCATCTCACTTGACAGCAGTCTAGGAGGAATGCAGGGGTATCAGTTACAGTTATTGATAGCAAGCAACAGAAACCAATTCTTGGTAGCTTAAGCAGAGAAAGAATGTATTGGGAGATTATAAAATAGTTCACAGAATCAAAAGGAAAACTGGAGAACTAGCATCAGAAAATAGGCAGGAATCAAGGAAGACTTATTCAAGCCCTTGTATTTTAGGGTATCTTTCAGCAGTTTAAGTAGTATAGTTGTGTTTGTGAATGATCAAGATAGATTTTGAGGAGAAAGAGGTAGCATTTGTAGTGGATGTGGATGATGGAAAGTAAATTGAGCAGCAGAGAAGGGAGATTCCAGGAGGGGATCAGTGCATGAGCAAAGGCAGGAAAGTAGGAAAGGATGGGGAGGGTTTGGTGGGAATACACAATCTGTGCAAGGGAGAAGTGAGGGATAAAGCTGAGAAGGTAGGTTGAGGCTATATTGTGGATGGCCTTGCATGCCTGGGTGATGCGTTTCTACTTAAATCAGTGGGCAGTAGGGAGTCACTGGAGGTTTTTTAAATTTTGCTTTGTTTTCAGCTTTTTATTTTGAAATAATAACAGATTCCAAGAGGTTGCAAACATTGTAGAGAGAGGTCCCATGTCCCCTTCACTCAGCATTGAAGGTTTCTGAGCAAGGGATTGTCATCTTCTATTTGCATTTTAGGAAGAACAACCTGCTACCCATGAGAGGATTGTGGGAAGCAGGAAGAGTCTGAACCAGGCCAGCTGACAGAGTGAGCAACAGTGTTGGCTACTTCCAAAAGATCAAGGGGAATGAGGAACAAGGAAGGACTTTGGTGCCTGGGTCATTGGTAACCTTAGAGAGAGCAGTTTCAGAAGTGTGCTGGGGCCAAGGCCAGTTTGCAAGTGTTAGGGACTGAGCCAATGAGGAGGAGGTAGAGTTTCTCAAGTCCAGGCTCTGCACTGCCTGCCCCAGCCTGTCTCTACCCTCAGCTCCTCTGGGCTTCCTATCCCCTCCTATAGCATCCCCCTGCCTCAGAGCTGAGCCTCCCTTCTGTCCCCCAAGCCTAACCTTGAATCTTAGATGGGAACACAGAGGCCTGGAGAAGGGAAGAGACCTGCAAGGACACAGAGCCAGGAGGAGATGGAAGGTGCCAACAGAGACACTCAATTTTCTGTGCCCTATCTGGGGCAATTCTCCTCATCCCCAATGTAGACATTTCTCTGCTGAGAAGCCTTTCCTGACTGAGCCCCTTCACTGGTTTATTTCATGGCCTCATGGTGTGCACACATTCAGTCCTTACTGTAGATTTGATGAGTTATTTAAAATCCCTCATTTAGTGTGTCTTCCAGTGAGACCCTAGGGGGGCTTATCACCTCATTCATGACATCTCTGGAACCTAGTCCAGGTCTCTGCACATGGGAGCTCCTGTGCCCTGGTGTTAAAAGCTGCATCGTGTAGGTCAGGGGCACCGGGTTCTAGACCCTGCTCTGCCTCTCACACTGGGGAGAATGCTGAGCGCAGACTGTGTGCCCTCAGTCTGATCCCCAAACGCAATGCCCAGCATAAGACCACTGAAGCAAGCAAGATGGATGCAAAAGGCTTTGAGCCACACTTTTGTTCTGGATGTCCCTCTCTCAAAGTATCCCAGCACTGCTCCCCCAGGCCATACAGTCCTGTTAAAGATGTGTCTCTCTAGAGCAGGAGTATGGGTCCAGGATGTATTTTCTATTAATTCCTGAGTTTCTGACTCCAAGACCATGTGAGAAGTGTACAGTCAAATTTCAAACAGCTTAGATTAGAAATTCCCAGAGACTACTCCTCTCCACTCCAACTTAGGCTGAGAAATACAAGCTTCCTTTTTCCCCTGTGCTGGAAGAGAGAGTTTTCCTATCTCCCCTTTCATTGATGTGTACTTTCTTTCTCTTTTTTTTTTTAACTGTAGTAACAAATAAAACATAACATTTACCATTTTAACCATTTTAGGTGTAGAATTAACTGACGTTAATTACTTTTACAGTGTTGTACTTAAAACAAACGAACAAACTATCAACAAATAATTCTATGTCTGGCAAAATTATCCTTCAAAAATGGAGAAATTAAGGCATTTGCAGATAAGCAAAAGCTGAATGAGATCATAACCAGAAGGCCTGCCCTAGAAGAAATGCTACAGGGAGTCCTTCAGGCTGAAATAAAGGACACCAGACAGTAACTCAAAGCCATATAAGAAATAAAGAGCATTGCTAAAGGTAACAACACAGGTAAATATAAAATCCTGTATTATTGAACTTTTGGTTTGTAACTGCTTTCTGCCCCCCCCCCCTTATGACTTAACAGGCAAATGTGTAAAATAGCATTTTAAACATGGGCATACAATGTATAGAGATGTAATTTGAGACACTAACAATATAAAGGGGGAGGGACAGAGATACATATGAATAGAGAGTTTGTATACCTCTGAAACTAGATCAGTACCAGACTAAATAGGTAATTGTCGTTTAAGATGTTAATTGTAATTTCAGAGTAACCACTAAGAAAATAAAAAATACAGAGATAATAAAAGAACAAAGGAATCAAAATGGTACACTCTAATAAAATCAACTAAATATATTAAAAAAAGCAGTCATGGAGTAATTGAATAATAAAAAACACACATGACATACAGAAAACAAATTAAATGGCAGAAGTAAATCCTTCTCAGTTATTACCTTAAATATCAATGGATTAAACTCCCCTATGAAAGGAAGAGATTGGCAGATTGGATAAAAAAACATGGTCCATCTATATGGTGTCTACAAGAGTCTCACTTTAGGTACAAAGACACAAAGAGATTAAAAGTAAAAGGGTGAAAAAAGATATTCCATGCAAACAGTAATCAAAAAAGAGCCAGAATAGCTATATTATTGTCAGACGAAATAGACTTTAAGTCAAAAAAAAAGAGTTCACAAGAAAAAAAAAAGATTACAAGAAACAAAGGATATTATATAATAATAAAAGGTTCAATCCAGCAAGAAGATACAACAATTATAAACAATTACAGGCACTTCACAACAGGGCCCAAAAATACATGAAGCAAAAATTGACAGAATTGAAGGGAGAAATAGGTAGTTCTACAATATTAATTGGAGACTTCAGTACACCATTTTTGATGTTTTGATAGAACATCTAAACAGAAGATCAATAAGGAAATAGAAGATTTGAACAACACTATTAACCAATTGGACCTAATGGACATATATGGGACATTCTACCCAACAACAGCAGAATACACATTTTTCTCAAAGGCACACGAAACATTTTCCAGGATAGACCATATGTTAGGCCACAAATCAAATCTTAATAAATTAAAAAATATTGAAGTCATAAAAAGTATCTCCTTGGACCACAATGAAATAAAAAGTAGAAATCAATAATAGAAGGAAAAATGAAAAATTTACAAATAGTTGGAAATTAAACAAAACACTATTAAACAACCAATGGGTCAAAGAAGAAATCACAAAGGAAATTAGGAAATATCTGGAGGCAAATGAAAACAAAAATACAACATCCTAAAATTTATGGGATACAGCAAAGATAGCTCAGAGGGAAATTTACAGCTCTAAATGTCTACATTAAAAAAGAAGAAAGATCACAAATCAATAACATGTCTTCACACCTAAAGAAACTGGAAGAAGAAGAGCAGTCTATACTCAAAGTTAGCAGCAGGAAGGAAGTAGTAAATATTAGAGCAGAGATAAATAGAGAACAGAAAAGCAATGGAAAGAATCAACGAAAGCAAAAGTTGGTTCTTGGAAAAGATCAGTAAAACCAACTGTTAGCCAGACTGACAAAGAGAAAGAGAGAGAGGAGACCAATAACTAAAATCAGGAATGAAAGTGAGGACATGACTATTGACCTTACAGAAATAAAAAGAATTATAAGAGGGTATTATGCCACTATGCCAACAAATTAGAAAACCTAAATGAAATGCACAAATTCATAGAAACATAGAAATTACCTAATCTGATGCAAGAAGAAATAGAAATCTCAACAGATCTGTAACAATTAAAGAGACTGAACCAGTAATTAAAAACTTCCCGACAAAGAAAAGTTCAGGACTGGATGGTTTTATCACTGAATCCAACCAAACATTTAAAGAATATTTAACACCAATCCTCAAACTCTTTCAAAAATTAGAACTCGTTCTATGAGGCCAGCATTACCTTGATACTAAAACAGATACAAAACAAAGAAAATTACAGACTAATGTCCCTTATAACCATAGATGAAAAATCCTCAACAAAATACTGAATCCAATGTGTATTAAAAGGATTATTTACCATGACCAAGTGGTATTTATTCCAGGATTCCAAGGATGGTTCAAAATAAGAAAATCGATCAACGTTCACGTTATTAGAATGGAAGAAAGAAGCCATGATCATCTCAATTGTTGCAGAAAAGGCATTTGATAAAATCCTACATTCATTCATGATAAAAACAGGCAGTAAACTAGGAGTAGAAGGGAACTTTCTCAACATGATAAAGGGCACTTATGAGAATCCCATAGCAAATTTCTTTCTTAGTAGTGAAAGTGAAAGCTTTCCCTCTAAGATCAGAAACAAGACAATGATGCCCATTGTCACCACTGTTATTCAGCATTGTATTGGAAGTTCTAACCAGAGTAATCAGGCAAGAGAAAGAAACAAAAGGCATCCAAATTGGAAAGGAAGGAGTCAAATTATCCCTATCTGCAAATGTTATGATACTAAATATAGCAAATCCCAAGGAATCCACCACAGTTACTGGACCTAATTAATAAATTCAGTAAAGTCGGAGGATACAAGATAAAGAGCAGAAGTCAGTTGGGTTCCTATACACCAGTAATGAACAATCTGAAAAAGAAATCAAGTAAACAATTCCATTTACAATAGCATCTGAAAAGAATAAAATACCTAGGAATAAATTTAACCAGAGGTGAAAGACTTGTACACTGAGAACTGCAAAACATTGCTGAATGATATTTCTTTTTGTCTTTTTCAGGTTCACAATGTTATTATTTTTTTTATTTTGAAATAAATTCAGAGTTATAGGAACAGTTGCAAAAACAATACTAACCCCATACACAGAATTCCGTCATACCCTGACCCCCATCCCCCAATAGCCCAATCCACCAACTTTAACATGCTGTCACATCGCTATTTCTTTCCCTCCCTCCCTCCTTCCCTCCCTATCATCCATCATCTATTGCTCTGTCTTCTGAACATATGAGCGCTAGCTGCTCACACCCTTGAACAAACACTATAATTCACATATGCTCTTCCCATGAATAAGAACATTCTTTTATGCAATCCCATTAAGCGCAGCTAAGAAGTACAAGAGATTCAACAATGATACAAAGCTTACATTCTATATTTCCTTTTCCTTATGTCTCAGCTGTGACTCTTTGAGTCTCCTGTCCTCCATCCTCCAATCCCATCCAGGTTCATCCTTGGCATTCAATTGTCATCTATTTAGACTGTCTTTTTTTTTTTTTTTCAATTGTGGAAACATATATACAGCCTAAATCTTCCCATTCCACCCCCTCCCTGGCCTTCCATTAGTGGGATTAATCACATTTAGAATGTTGTAATGCTCTTTCCCACCATCCATTACTAGAAATTTCCCTTCACCTCAAACAGCAACCCTGCACTCATTTCTTAACTCCCCATTGCCCCTTCCCCCATTTCTCTTAACCCAAACTCTACTTTTCTTCTCTATGGTTATATTCTCTGATAATTTCTTTGTGTTTACTGTGGGGCTTAAAATTAACCTCTTAAATCCATATCAATCTTGTTTTTCTTTGATACCACCTTCACTTCAATAGGACACATAAAATATGTTCCTATAGTCCTCCATTCCCCCACCTTTATATAGTTGTCTAAAATTTCATATTTTACCTTGAGTTCAAAACCACTGATTTGTCCTTAGAGTTTGTGTATTTTATATCATGTAGGAAGTAAATAGTGGAGTTAGAGTTAAAAAATTATCGACTTCTATTTGTATTCCATTGTGATTGGAGAATGTGCTTAGAGTATATTCAATTTTTTTTTTTTTTAATTTCTTGAGGCTTGTTTTATGTCCCAGCTTATGGTCCCTTCTGGAGAAAGATCTGTGATGACTGGAGAAAAATGAGTGTCCTGGTGATTTGGGATGTAAGGTACTATATATGTCAGTTAAAATTCCCTATATCTCTTTCTCCTTTCTTTGTTTCTCTGTTGGTAGGGCTCCCTTTAGTATCTGAAGTAGGGCAGGTCTTTTATTGGCAAAGTCTCTCAGCATTTGTTTGTCTGTGAAAAATTTAAGCTCTCCCTCAAATTTGAAGGAGAGTTTTGCTGGATAAAGTATTCTTGGTTGGAAATTTTTCTCTCTCAGAATTTTAAATATGTCATGCCACTGCCTTCTCACCTCCATGGTGGCCGCTGTGTAGTCACTACTTAGTCTTATGTTGTTTCCTTTGTATGTGGTGAATTGCTTTTCTCTTGCTGCTTTCGGAACTTGCTCCTTCTCTTCAGTATTTGAGAGTCTGATCAGCATATGTTTTGGAGTGTGTTTATTTGGATTTATTCTATTTGGAGTTCGCTGGGCATTTATGCTTTGTATATTTATATTGTGTATAAGGTTGGGAAAGTTTTCCCCAACAATTTCTTTGAATACTCTTTCTAGACCTTTACCCTTCTCTTCCCTTCAGGGACACCAATGAGTCTTAAGTTTGGATGTTTTATTTTATCTATTGTATCCCTGAGATCCATTTCAATTTTTTCGATTTTTTTCTCCATTCTTTCTTTTGTTCTTTCATTTTCTGTTCTGTGGACTTCTAGGACACTGAGATGTTGTTCAGCTTCCTCTAGTCTTGTACTGTGAATATCCAGAGTCTTTTTAATTTGGCCAACAGTTTCTTTTATTTCCATAAGATCTTCTATTTTTTTATTTACTCTTGGCAATGTCTTCTTTATGCTCTTCTAGGGTCTTCTTTTTGTCACTTATATCCTGGGCCATGGTCTTCTTGGTGTCCTTTAAATCCTTTGCCATGTTTTCGTTCCTCGGTTGTAGTTCTTTGATTAATTGTGCGAGGAACTGTGTCTCTTCTGTATCTTGATTTGTGTGTTTGGAGTTGGATTCTCCATATTGTCTGGTTTTATCATATGCATTAAGATTTTCTGTTGTTTTTGGCCTCTTGGCATTTGCTTTGCTTGATAGGTGTGCCAGTTTGAATGTATTGTGTCCCCCAAACGCCATTATCTTTGATGTAGTCTTGTGGGGCAGACGTTTTGGTGCTGATTAGATTTGCTTGGAATGTGCCCCACCCAGCTGTGGTGATGACTCTGATGAGATATTCCCATGGAGGCATGACCCCACCCATTCAGGGTGGGCCTTGATCAATGGAGCCTTATAAATGAGCTGACTCAAAGAGAAGGTACTCAGTGCAGCTGTGAGTGATGTTTTGAAGAAGTGCAAGCTTGCTAGAGAGGAACGTCCTGGGAGAAAGCCATTTTGAAACCAGAACTTTGGAGTAGACGCCAGCCACATGCCTTCCCAGCTAACAGAGGTTTTCCAGACGCCATTGGCCATCCTCCAGTGAAGGTACCTGATTACTGATGTGTTACCTTGGACACTTTATGGCCTTAAGACTGTAACTGTGTAACCAAATAAACCCCCTTTTTATAAAAGCCAATCCATCTCTGGTGTTTTGCATTCTGCAGCATTAGCAAACTAGAACAATAGGGTTCTTTCAAGTTGTAAAAAAAAATACATATCTAATTTTTCAGAAACACAGTTTGGTGGCGTACACTTTCTCTAACTAACCAGCAGATGGTGTCTGTGAGTCACCTGTACCCCTCAAGTCAGTTCTCCACCTTGTCCCTGTGGTGTGTGGGGAAATGATTCTTGTGGGGTTCAGTTGGAGAACTCAGTTTCGGTGTGTTGCTGGAGCCGTCTGCCCTGAATGTGGGGCGTGTGTATGGGTGGCCAGGGAGGAAGGACAGCTTTAATATTCAAATCCCCCAAGTTCCTGGAGATTCAAGGCCGCCGCAAGAGTCTAAGCCTTCATTTCATTTCAGCCCCAGACCCTATCTCTCACTGTCCCACAGACCACCGGACTTGGCGTAGTGTCCCTGGGTTCTCCGAGTGGGTCCCCCTGCCCAGCTGCGATCCTCCAGGACCTCTGCCGAGGGAATGCCATGCTACGTCACCAGTGCGCGCCGTCCCTCAAGGGAAGCCCCAGGCCACCGGGCCGTGCCAGAGCACTTTCAGCCTGATGCAAAGATGGCCAAATGGGGCATCTCCACACCCCCCTCCTTGCACAGTTCCTCCTTCCCATCTCCGGGACAACTGGCGGGGCTGTGGGCTGTGGGCACGGCCCCAGGCAGGAGTTTATCCAGCCCTCCAGGGAGCCAGCTGCTAGCCGTGGGGTTTCTTTCTGCTTCCGGCTCTCCCCTCTGTTCCCCCAGCCCCAAGGTTGTCTGCAGCAGGCTATCTTCCAGGCCAGACACTGAGAGGCTGGCCCAGCCCCCTCTTGCTGTATTTTACTGCGTAGTTCCCACAATTGCAGCTGCGGCCGCTCCTGGGTTTTTCCCTTTTTTTTTTTTTTTAAAAGAGCTCGTTGGTCTCCAAGCGCCAAACCCTGGCTTCCCCAGACTGCCGTATGGCTGCGGGTCTTCCAGCCAGCTTACTCACTCGTTTCAGAATGCAGACTCCCGGTTTCACCAAGTATATGGCCCTTTTAGAATTAGCAGACCTCGTCCAGCTGGCGCATCGCTGTAACCGGTATTCTGGGTCACTTTCTGGTTTCAATTTAGTGTTTTTCACGTAGGTGTTTTTTTTGCCCTGTCTCACCTAGCCGTCATCTTAGTTTCTCTGCTGAATGATATTAAAGAAGATCTAAATGAATGGAAAGACTTCCTGTGTTCATGGTTTGGAAGATTTAATGTTTTTAAGATGTCAATACTGCTTAATCTACAAATTCAGTGCAATTCCTATCAAAATCCCAGCACACTTTTTTGCAGAAATGGAAACACTGATCTTCAAATTCATATGGAATTGCAAGGGGCACCATAGACGAAACAGTTTTGAAAGAAAGAACAGAGTTGGAAGACTCACACTTCCTGATTTCAAAACTTACTACAAAGCTACAATAATTAAAACGGTGTGGTCTGGCATAAGGATAGAAGTATAGATCAATGGAATAGAATTGAGAGTTCAGAGATAAAGTCACACATCTGTGGCCAGTTGATTTTTTACAAGGGTGCCAAGTGCATTCCATGGGGGAAATAATAGTTTCTTCAATAGTACTGTGACAACTGAAAATCCACATGCAAAAGAATGAATGTGGACCCCAACCTCTAATCATATATGAAAATTAATGCAATATAGATCAAACACGTAAATGTAAGAGTTAATACTATAAAAATCTCACAAGAAAACAAAGGGAAATATCTTCAGGACCTTGTAATAAGCAATGGATTTTTAGATTTTACATTAAAAGCACAAGCAACAAAAGAAAAAATAGATAAGATGGACTTCATCAAAATTTAAAATTTTTTTGCATTAAAGGATATTATCAATCTAAAGAATGGGAGAAAATATTCAGAAACCATATATCTAATAAGGATTTAGTATCCAGAATATATAAAGAACTACAACTCAGCAACAAAAAGACGAACAACCCAATTTAAAAAAGGGTCAAGGTTTTTTTTTTGTTTTTTTTTTTTTAATCTTCATTTTATTGAGATATATTCACATACCACGCAGTCATACAAAACAAATCATACTTTTGATTGTTTACAGTACCATTACATAGTGGTACATTCATCACCCAAATCAATCCCTGACACCTTCATTAGCACACACACAAAAATAACAAGAATAATAATTAGAGTGAAAAAGAGCAATTGAAGTAAAAAAGAACACTGGGTACCTTTGTCTGTTTGTTTCCTTCCCCTATTTTTCTACTCATCCATCCATAAACTAGACAAAGTGGAGTGTGGTCCTTATGGCTTTCCCAATCCCATTGTCACCCCTCATAAGCTACATTTTTATACAACTGTCTTCGAGATTCATGGGTTCTGGGTTGTAGTTTGATAGTTTCAGGTATCCACCACCAGCTACCCCAATTCTTTAGAACCTAAAAAGGGTTGTCTAAATTGTGCGTAAGAGTGCCCACCAGAGTGACCTCTTGGCTCCTTTTGGAATCTCTCTGCCACTGAAGCTTATTTCATTTCCTTTCACATCCCCCTTTTGGTCAAGAAGATGTTCTCCGTCCCACGATGCCGGGTCTACATTCCTCCCCGGGAGTCATATTCCACGTTGCCAGGGACATTCACTCCCCTGGGTGTCTGATCCCACATAGAGGGGAGGGCAGTGATTTCACCTTTCAAGTTGGCTTAGCTAGAGAGACAGGGCCACATCTGAGCAACAAAGAGGCATTCGGGAGGAGGCTCTTAGGCACAACCATAGGGAGGCCTAGCCTCTCCTTTGCAGCAACCGTCTTCCCAAGGGTAAAACCTGTGGTAGAGGGCTCAACCCATCAAACCACCAGTCCCCTATGTCTGTGGTCATGTTAGCAACCATGGAAGTGGGGTACGCGAATACCCCTGCATTCTCCACAGGCTCCTCAAGGGGGCACTACATCTTTTTTTTTTCCTTGTTTTTCTTTCTTTTTTTTTTTTTAACTTTCCCTTCTTTTTTAAATCAACTGTATGAAAAAAAAGTTAAAAAGAAAACAAACATACAATAAAAGAACATTTCAAAGAGACCATAACAAGGGAGTAAGAAAAAGACCACTAACCTAAGATAACTGCTTAACTTCCAACATGTTCCTACTTTACCCCAAGAAAGTTACCTAATATAGCAACAATTCTGTGAACTTGCTCCTACTATATCCATCAGAAATTAACAGACCATAGTCATTCCTGGGCATCCCCAGAACGTTAAATAGCTTATCTGTTCTTCTTGGATTATTGTTCCCCTTTCCTTAATTGCTCTCTATTGCTAGTTCCCCTACATTCTACATTATAAACCATTTGTTTTACATTTTTCAAAGTTCACATTAGTGGTAGCATATAGTATTTCTCTTTTTGTGCCTGGCTTATTTCGCTCAGCATTATGTCTTCAAGGTTCATCCATGTTGTCATATGTTTCACGAGATCGTTCCTTCTTACTGCTGCGTAGTATTCCATCGTGTGTATATACCACATTTTATTTATCCACTCATCTGTTGAAGGACATTTGGGTTGTTTCCATCTCTTGGCAATTGTGAATAATGCTGCTATGAACATTGGCGTGCAGATATCTGTTCGTGTCACTGCTTTCCGACCTTCCGGATATATACCGAGAAGTGCAATCGCTGGATCGAATGGTAACTCTATATCTAGTTTTCTAAGGAACTGCCAGACTGACTTCCAGAGTGGCTGTACCATTATACAGTCCCACCAACAGTGAATAAGAGTTCCAATTTCTCCACATCCCCTCCAGCATTTGTAGTTTCCTGTTTGTTTAATGGCAGCCATTCTAACCGCTGTTAGATGGTATCTCATTGTGGTCTTAATTTGCATCTCTCTAATAGCTAGTGAAGCTGAACATTTTTTCATGTGTTTCTTGGCCATTTGTATTTCCTCTTCAGAGAACTGTCTTTTCATATCTTTTGCCCATTTAATAATTGGACCGACTGTACTATTGTCATTGAGTTGTAGGATTTCTTTATATATGCAAGATATCAGTCTTTTGTCAGATACATGGTTTCCAAAAATTTTTTCCCATTGAGTTGGCTGCCTCTTTACCTTTTTGAGAAATTCCTTTGAGGTGCAGAAACTTCTAAGCTTGAGGAGTTCCCATTTATCCATTTTCTCTTTTGTTTTAAGCTTTGGGTGTAAAGTCTAGGAAGTGGCCGCCTATTACAAGGTCTTGAAGATGTTTTCCTACATTATCTTCTAGGAGTTTTATGGTACTTTCTTTTATATTGAGATCTTTGGTCCATTTTGAGTTAATTTTTGTGTAGGGGGTGAGGTAGGGGTCCTCTTTCATTCTTTTGGATATGGATATCCAACTCTCCCAGCCCCATTTGTTGAAAAGACCATTATGGCTCAGTTCAGTGACTTTGGGGGCCTTATCAAAGATCAGTCGGCCATAGATCTGAGGGTCTATCTCTGAATTCTCAGTTTGATTCCATTGATCTATATGTCTATCTTTGTGCCAGTACCATGCTGTTTTGGCAACTGTGGCTTTATAATAAGCTTCAAAGTCAGGGAGTGTAAGTCCTCCCACTTCGTTTTTCTTTTTTTTTTTTTTTTTAGAGTGTCTTTAGCAATTCGAGGCATCTTCCCTTTCCAAATAAATTTGATAACTAGCTTTTCCAAGTCTGCAAAGTAGGTTGTTGGAATTTTGATTGGGATTGCATTGAATCTGTAGATGAGTTTGGGTAGAATTGACATCTTAATGACATTTAGCCTTCCTGTCCATGAACATGGACTATTTTTCCATCTTTTAAGGTCCCCTTCTATTTCTTTTAGTAGAGTTATGTAGTTTTCTTTGTATAGGTCTTTTACATCTTTGGTTAAGTTTATTCCTAGGTACTTGATTTTTTTAGTTGCTATTGAAAATGGTATCTTTTTCTTGAGTGTCTCTTCAGTTTGTTCATTTCTAGCATATACAAACATTACTGACTTATGTGCATTAACCTTGTATCCCGCTACTTTGCTAAATTTGTTTATTAGCTCTAGTAGCTGTATCGTCGATTTCTCAGGGTTTTCTAGATATAAGATCATATCATCTGCAAACAATGACAGTTTTACTTCTTCTTTTCCAATTTGGATGCCTTTTATTTCTTTGTCTTGCCGGATTGCCCTGGCTAGCACTTCCAGCACAATGTTGAATAACAGTGGTGACAGCGGGCATCCTTGTCTTGTTCCTGATCTTAGAGGGAAGGCTTTCAGTCTCTCACCATTGAGTACTATGCTGGCTGTGGGTTTTTCATATATGCTCTTTATCATGTTGAGGAAGTTTCCTTCAATTCCTACCTTTTGAAGTGTTTTTATCAAAAAGGGATGTTGGATTTTGTCAAATGCTTTTTCAGCATCTATTGAGATGATCAATTGATTTTTCCCTTTTGACTTGTTAATGTGTTGTAATACATTGATTGATTTTCTTATGTTGAACCATCCTTGCATGCCTGGAATGAACCCCACTTGGTCATGGTGTATGATTTTTTTAATGTGTCTTTGGATTCGATTTGCAAGTATTTTGTTGAGGATTTTTGCATCTATATTCATTAGGGAGATTGGCCGGTAGTTTTCCTTTTTTGTAGCATCTTTGCCTGGTTTTGGTATTAGATTGATGTTAGCTTCATAAAATGAGTTAGGTAGTGTTCCATTTTCTTCAATGTTTTGAAAGAGTTTGAGTAAGATTGGTGTCAGTTCTTTCTGGAAAGTTTGGTAGAATTCCCCTGTGAAGCCATCTGGCCCTGGGCATTTATTTGTGGGAAGATTTTTGATGACTGATTGGATCTCTTTGCTTGTGATGGGTTGATTGAGGTCTTCTATTTCTTCTCTGGTCAGTCTAGGTTGTTCATATGTTTCCAGGAAATTGTCCATTTCCTCTACATTATCCAGTTTGTTGCCATACAGTTGTTCATAGTATCCTCTTATAATTTTTTTAATTTCTTTAGGATCTGCAATTATGTCACCTTTTTCATTCATTATTTTGTTTATATGGGTCTTCTCTCTTTTTGATTTTGTCAGTCTAGCTAGGGGCTTGTCAATCTTGTTGATCTTCTCAAAGAAACAACTTTTGGTGGTATTTAGCCTCTCTATTGTTTTTTTTTTGTTCTCTATGTCATTTATTTCTGCTTTAATCCTTGTGATTTCTTTTCTTCTACTTGGTTTAGGATTGGTTTGCTGTTCATTTTCTAGCTTCTTCAGTTGATCCATTAGTTCTTTGATTTTGGCTCTTTCTTCCTTTTTAATATATGTGTTTAGTGCTATAAATTTCCCCCTTAGCACTGCTTTTGCTGCATCCCATAGGTTTTGGTATGTTGTGTTCTCATTTTCATTCATCTGTATATATTTAGCAATTTCTCTTGCTATTTCTTCTTTAACCCACTGATTGTTTAGGAGTGTGTTGTTTAACCTCCTGGTATTTGTGAATTTTCTAAGTCTCTGATGGTTATTGACTTCTAATTGTATTCCATTGTGGTCAGAGAATGTGCTTTGAATAATTTCAATCTTTTTAAATTTATTGAGGCTTGTTTTATGTCCCAGCATATGATCTATTCTGGAGAAAGTTCCATGAGCACTAGAAAAGTATGTGTATCCTGGTGATTTGGGATGTAATGTCCTGTATATGTCTGTTAAATCTAATTCATTTATCAGATTGTTTAGGTTTTCAATTTCCTTATTGGTCTTCTGTCTGGTTGATCTATCTATAGGAGAGAGTGATGTGTTGAAGTCTCCCACAATTATTGTGGAAACATCAATTGCTTCCTTTAGTTTTGCCAGTGTTTCTCTCATGTATTTTGTGGCACCTTGATTGGGTGCATAGACATTTACGATTGTTATTTCTTCTTGTTGAATTGCCCCTTTTATTAGTATGTAGTGGCCGTCTTTGTCTCTCAAAACATCCCTGCATTTGAAGTCTATTTTATCTGAGATTAATATTGCTACACCTGCTTTCTTTTGGCTGTAGCTTGCATGAAATATTTTTTTCCATCCTTTCACTTTCAGTTTCTTTGTGTCCCTGTGTCTAAGATGAGTCTCTTGTATGCAACATATTGATGGTTCATTTTTTTTGATCCATTCTGCGAATCTATATCTTTTAATTGGGGAGTTTAATCCATTTACATTCAACGTTATAACCATGAAGGCTTTTCTTGAATCAGCCATCTTATCCTTTGGTTTATGTTTGTCATATTTTTCCCCTCTGTCTATTAATATCCTTTATTGTACCCATACCGAATCTCTTTAGTACTGAACCTTTCTCCAAGTCTCTCTGTCCTTTCTTTGTTTCTCTGTCTGTAGGGCTCCCTTGAGTATCTCCAGTAGGGCAGGTCTCTTGTTAGCAAATTCTCTCAGCATTTGTTTGTCTGTGAAAAATTTAAGCTCTCCCTCAAATTTGAAGGAGAGCTTTGCTGGATAAAGTATTCTTGGCTGGAAATTTTTCTCACTCAGAATTTTAAATATATCGTGCCACTGCCTTCTCGCCTCCATGGTGGCTGCTGAGTAGTCACTACTTAGTCTTATGCTGTTTCCTTTGTATGTGGTGAATTGCTTTTCTCTTGCTGCTTTCAGAACTTGCTCCTTCTCTTCTGTGTTTGACAGTGTGATCAGTATATGTCTCGGAGTGGGTTTATTTGGATTTATTCTATTTGGGGTTCGCTGAGCATTTATGATTTGTGTATTTATGTTGTTTAGAAGATTTGGGAAGTTTTCCCCAACAATTTCTTTGAATACTCTTCCTAGACCTTTACCCTTTTCTTCCCCTTCTGGGACACCAATGAGTCTTATATTTGGATATTTCATATTATCTATCATATCCCTGAGGTCCATTTCGATTTTTTCAATTTTTTTCCCCATTCTTTCTTTTATGCTTTCATTTTCCATTCTGTCATCTTCGAGGTCACTGATTCGCTGTTCAACTTCCTCTAGTCTTGTACTATGAGTGTCCAGAATCTTTTTAATTTGGTCAACAGTTTCTTTAATTTCCATAAGATCATCCATTTTTTTATTTAGTCTTGCAATGTCTTCTTTATGCTCTTCTAGGGTCTTCTTGATTTCCTTTGTCTCCCGTACTATGGTCTCATTGTTCATCTTTAGTTCTTTGAGTAGCTGCTCTAGGTGCTGTGTCTCTTCTGATCTTTTGATTTGGGTGCTTGGGCTTGGGTTATCCATATCGTCTGGTTTTTTCATATGCTTTATAATTTTCTGTTGTTTTTGGCCTCGTGGCATTTGCTGAACTTGATGGGGTTCTTTTAGGATTTGTAGACCAATTGAAGTCCTTATCTCTAATTTATCAGATCTACAGCTTCGTGGAGTACACTTTCTCTAACTAACCAGCAGGTGGCGTCCACGAGCCACCTGTTCTCCACAAGCCAGTTCTCCCCTGCTTAGCCTTTTTGGTGAGTGGGGGAGTGAGTCTTGTGGGGTCCAATTGGTGTACCAAGCTTGCGTGTGTAGTTCGTGTTGCCTGCCCTGTGTATGGGGCGTGTTTCTGGGCAGTCAGGGAGCGGGGGGTGGCTCTAACAATCAAATCTCTCTGGTGATCCTAGAGTTTTAAAGCTGCTGCAATAGTCTAATCCTTCAGTTCAATCCTGCCACAGTTTGTCTCTGCCACTGACCCACAAGTCCTTGGTATTGGCGTATGGCTCCTGAGACTTGCAACTGGGCCCCTCTTCCAGGCCGTGCACCCCGGGTCCTCTGTTGAGGGATGACTGTGCTATGTCACAGGTGAGTGCCGTCCCCCCAGGGCAGTTCTGGGCTGCTGGGCTGTGTAGGGAGGCTCCCAGTCTGCTGAAATGATGGCTGAATGGGGCTTTGTTAATTCACACTGCTCTACCTTCCCAACTCTGGGACAATCAGCTGAGGTTGCAGGGAAGGCTAATGTCCACGCCCAGTTTTGTGGTGTGTGCCTGTAATTTGAAGCACTTCCGTCACACTGGGTTGTCTGGGGCAGTTCTGGGCTATGGGGCTGGCAATGGGCAGGAGTGTTTCCTGTCCACCAGGATGATGGCTGTGAGCGGACACCCCCCTTTTCTTGGGAAGTTGTGGTGTTTAGTGAATTTTCTCAGCCACTGGATTATTGCGTTTTGTCTCAGAGCTCTCCTAGTTCTGCTCTTGACTTGACCTGCCCAAATTGCAAGTCTTTGAAGCTTTCTGTATTGGGCTTCTTAGAGTAATTGTTTTAGAAAAAGAAAAAAGGATTAAAAAAAAAAAAAAAGGGCCCTCCTCAGAGATCTAATGGGTTATTGAAATGCTAAGAGACAAAGCAACCAGGGCCATTAAGGAAAGGTCCACAGGGCAGAGAGATCAGCTTTTCTTCGGGATTTGCATATGCGCCTCAGGGCCCTTCCCCTTTCTATGTTCAACAGAACTCCAGAAATCCTCCGCTTTTATTTTGGAGTTTTTAGTGTTGTTTTTTTTCTCTATGCCTGTCCCCTCTCTGCTGGGCTGGCTGCTCTCAGATTCTCTGGTGTCTGGTCTCAGTCTATCTATGGTTGGAGTTTGGATCAGTAGAATGAGATTCCGATAAGGGCTGCCACTGCAGTTCTCCCTTCTCCTTCCCGGAGCTGACAGCCCCTCCTCCCATGGGACTGAGCCTGGCAGGGAGGGGCGCGGGTCCCCTGGCCGCAAAAACTTACAGATTTCGCTGATTTCAGCAGTTCCACTTTTTCATGAGTGTTGTATGAAGTATGCCCAAAGTCAGATTGCTCTGTGGTGTCCAGTCCACGCAGTTCCTGGCTTTCTACCTACTTTCCTGGAGGAGTAACTAAAACATACAGCTCACCAGTCTGCCATCTTGCCCCGCCTCCTGGGCCAAGGTTTTGAATAGATACTTCTCCAAAGAAGATATTCAAATGGCCAATAAGTATATGAAAAGGTGTTCAACATCATTAGCCATTAAATAAATGCAAATCAATACTATAATGAGATACCACTTCATACCAACCAGGATGGCTATTATTTAAAAAAACTGAAAGTAAGTGTTGGCTAGGATGTGACGAAATCTCGTACATTATTGATGGGAATGTAGAATGATGTAGCTACTCTGGAAAACAGTTTGGCGCTTCCTCAAAGACTTAAACATAAAATTACCATGTGACCCAGCAATCCCACTTCTAGGTATATACCCAAAAGAACTGAAAGCAAGGACTCAAGCAGATATTTGAACACCATTGTTCACAGCAGCATTATTCACAAAAGCCAAAAGTTGGAAGCCACCCAAATGTCCATCAACAGATAAATGGATAAACAAAGTGTAGTATATCCATGCAATGGAATATTATTCAGATAAATAAAGAAGTGAAGTACCTACTACAACATGGATGAACCTTGAAAACATCATGTTGATTGAAATAAGCCAGAAGCAAAAGGACATATATTGTATGGCTTCTCTTATATGAAATACTTAGAATAAGCAATTTCATAGACACAGAAAGCAGAATAGAGGTTACCAGAGGTGGGGGGGAGGTGGGGAATAAGGAGTTATTGCTAAATGAGTATGAATTTTGGTTTGGGATGATGAAAACTATCTGCAAGTTGACAGTGTTGAAAGTTACACAGTATTGTCAAAGAATTGTCCACTTAAAATGGTTAAAATCATTTTTAATGCAATTTTATTGAGATATATTCACACACCATATAATCCATCCAAAGAATACAATCAATGGCTCACAGTATCATCATACACTTGTGTATTCATCACCACAATCAATTTTAGAACATTTTCCTTACTCCAAAATAAAGAAAAAAATAAAAATAAAAAACACCCAAAACACCCCATACTTCTTATCCCTCCTATTATTTATATGTTTTTTGTCTTTATTTTATTACTCATCTGCCCATACACTGAAAAGAGGGAGTGTCAGTTCAAGTTTTTCACAATCACACAGTCACACAATAAAAGTTATATAGTTAAACAGTCATCCTCAAGAATCAAGTCTACTTGAAGACGATTGTATAAAAATGTAGCTTATGAGGGGTGACAATGTGATTGGGAAAGTCATATGGACCACACTCCCCTTTGTCCAGTGTATGGATGGATGAGTAGAAATATGGGGGCAAAAAAAAAAAAAAGAAAAAAAAGGCACCTAGTGTTCTTTTTTACTTTAATTGTTCTTTTTCACTTTAATTTTTATTCTTATTATTTTTGTGTGTGTGGTAATGAAAATGTTCAAAAATTAATTTTGGTGACGAACGCACTACTGTATAATGGTACTGTGAACAATTGAATGTATGCTTTGTATGAATGCATGGTATGTGAATATATCTCAATAAAATTGAATTTAAAAAACAAAAACAAAAAATAGATTGGGGTGATGAATGCACTATATGATGGTACTGTGAACAATTGATTGTACACCATGGATGATTGTATGGTATGTGAATATATCTCAATAAAACTGAATTAAAAAAAAAAAAAAAACACCCAAAACACCCCATACTTCTTATCCCTCCTATTATTTATATGTTTTTTGTCTTTATTTTATTACTCACCTGCCCATACACTGAAAAGAGGGAGTGTCAGTTCAAGTTTTTCACAATCACACAGTCACACAATAAAAGTTATATAGTTATACAGTCATCCTCAAGAATCAAGTCTACTGGATTATAGTTCAACAGATTCAGGTATTTCCTTCTAGCTATTCTAATACACTAGAAACAAAAAAGAAATATCTATATAAATTCATAAGAATACCCTCTTGAATGACCTCTCGACTCTATTTGAAATCTCTTTGCCACTGAAACTTTATTTTGCTTCATTTCTTTTCCCCCTTTTGGTCAAGAAGGCTTTCTCAATCCCACAATGCCAGGGCCAGGCTCATCCCTGGGAGTCATGTACCATGTTGCCAGGGAGACTTACACCCCTGGGAGTCATGTCCCACATAGTGGGGAGGGAATTGTGTTTCTTTGCACATTGGCTTGGAGAGAGAGGTCACATCTGAGCAACAAAAGAGGTTCTCTGGGGTGACTCGGGCATAATTATAAGTAGGCTTAACTTCTCCTTTGCAGGAATAATTTTCAAAAGGGCAAGCCCCAAGATTGAGGGCTTGACTTTATTAAATTGGGATTACCTAATGCTTGCGAGAATATCAGGAATTCCCCAGGTGAAGTTTAATATTTCCACATTATCCCCCAGTCCCTCAAAGGGACTTTGCAAATACTTTTTTATTATCTGACCAAAATACTCTGGGATGTATCAGGGTTTTACATTAACCTGTACAGAATAACAAGATCTCATTCTCTATTCTAGGTTCCATGTAATTATGTTGTTTATATACACTGACCATAGAGGTTAAATTAGATAGCATGCTACAGAGAATATAAATTTTGTAACAAGTAAACATCTCTTAAATAACAGATAAAACTCAGGAATAGATGTGAATGCTGTAAGAGCTTACAATCTAGGAACCTTTACAATAGGCCTTATTGAACATTCTGTACTCCTGCATTGTTGATTGCCCAATCTCTGCCCACTTTCTATCCCCTGATAACCGATGCTCTCAAATTCAATTCTCCGCATTTCCTCATTATAGTTAGTTTATATTTGGAAGGCCTTTTAATATTTGTCCTTTCATTTCTGGCTTGTTTCATTCAACTTAATGACTTCAATGTTCATTCACCTAGTTGCATGCCTCACAGCTTCAATCCTTCTTGCAGCTGCTCAATATTCTATTGTATGTATACACCACAGTTCACCCTCCCGTTCACCCATTGATGCACCTTTGGGCCACCTCCATCCATTGCAAATCAGGAATACTGCCTCCATAAACACCAATGTGAAAATGCCTATTCATGTCCCTGCTTTCATGTCTTCCAAGTATATACCAAATAACCAGGTTACAGGATCATACATCAACCCTGTACTTAACCTCCTGTGGAACCACCACACTGCCCTCCAGAGGGGCTGCACCGTTACTTACCTACTGACAGTGAATAGGTGGTATATCTCTCTCTCCACATCTTCTCCAGCACTTGTATCTTTCTGTTTATTTTTTAAGTAGTTTTATTCACACCCCATACAATCCATCCTAAGTGAATAATCAATAGTTCCCAGTATAATCACATGGTTATGCATTCACCACCACAATCTACACGAGAACACTCCCATTTCTGGGGGATGGCTAAAAACTATGGCAGCTGGGGGAGTCCTCTGCCACAGAGAGAGTGGGGGACAAAGCCCCAAACTGAGTCAGACTTTACCTAGCAAAGTGAGGGCTCAGGAAACCCTGGTTAAAATCATTTTATGTATATTTTGCCACAATTAAAAATATATATTTTTTAAAAAACAAAGATCTGTACAACACAAAGAGTGAACCCTGTTGTAAATGATGTACTTTTAGTTTGTAATAATGTATCAATACCCATTCATCAATTGTAATAAATGTACCACAGTAAGGCAAAATGTTAATAATAAGGGAAACTGTGTAGGGGGAAAGGGGCTATATGGGAGCTCTTTGCTCTCTGCTCAAGTTTTCTGTAAATCTAAACCTGTTTTTAAAAAATAGAGTCAATTAATTAATTAATTAAAAACAAAAAAGCTGCCTGCAGCATTTCTTATACTAATCCAGAATTCATCTTGGTGGAAGATGGTCTTTTCTTTGTGCAAAATACCTACTTGGCCTCTGATTATGCAAAGCACGTTCCAGAATGATTGTGAAAGGAGAAGTTGAGACCCAAAGAGCTAAACTACTTTGCACAGTTTGGTAAAGGGTGTCTTTTTGGGTGGAGAAGTTGTTAGATTTTCATTTGGGTGATTTGGGTTGGTTGATGGGTTTGGGTTTTGGCTGTAGATGTTCTTGTTTTCTTTCTCTGGAGGACCCAGGAAATGGGGATGGGGCATTGTGGACACAGAGAAGAAAGGGCAGGGGCAGAAGACTTTCATCTGAGTAGGGAAGGCCCCACGATGCACAGGTGGGAGACAGAGACGGGCCGCCAGGGGCATGGCTGGGGGCCTTCAGAATACACATTTCAGTGTCCCTGTATGACATCAGTTTTAAGTTTTGGTTCACTGAATTGTCAGATTGGCTTGTTAGCTGACACACCTGGAATTAGCCTGGGGCTGGTGCTGCCTTGGGGAATGAAGAGCAAGACAGCAGATTGGGAGCCTCGCAGAAGCCTGAAAAAGTGACTACCAGACAGCCAGGAATGATCAGGAAGAAGCCAGAGCAGCTGTTCAGATTTCGCCGAGATAAGACATATGACTATGTTTTCGCGGTTAAACTGTGGGTTTTGAAGTCAGACTGTCTTATTTTGATCCCTGGCTCTACTTTACAAGTTGTGTGCCCTGTGCAAGTCAATTAACCTCCCCGAGCCTCAGTTTCACTCTCTGTTAATTGAGCCTAACAGTCCCTACCTCACAGGGCTGCTGTGAGGATTCAATGAGCTGCTGTGTACATTAGTTTCTATAGTGCATGCAACATGGAATCTGTTTCAGCCATATGGAGTTGCTGTTTTGTGGGTCAAAAATGGTTGAAGATAGGCAAATTCATACTGTTCAATTTAATCAGGACCCAATAAGTACAGGATATTATTATTGTGACTATTAAGTACCTCCCTTTCCAGGAACCCTCAGGAATATTGGTGAGAAGACGACTCCATGCAGTCATTCAGAATGAGAGATTGAACTATTTGGTTGGGGTAGGAAAGGAGAGGGGGAGCCAAGAAGACTAGTTACAGGTGTTATCTCACCTGGACCATTTACTAAATGTACTCTTGCTTTTAACTCGTTATTTTCCTTTCCAACCTTCCCCAAATGCCCTTTGTGGGGAAGCTTGGTCCTGTGGTAGTCTGTGAGGTGGGCTCTGATAAAGAGTTGGGGTGGCGGCTCCAGGGTCACCCCCTTACTAACTTGGCTTGCTTTCAGGGCACGTGGAAGGCTCCTCCGGGTCTGGCAGGCAAATGGCTGGGAGTTACCTCTCTGGAGAGAAGGGCAGGACAATTTGGGCTGCTCTCCCTCTCACAGTGGAAGGAGAGAAGGCAGAGATGGGTAATTTGCCATTCTCCTCGAGAGCTCTTTTCATTTTCACAGAAGCTTGAAGAGCGAGATGAGTCATGTTTCCAAAAGCAGTGGAAGACGGAGGCCCAGCCGGGTGAGGGGCTGGAATCTCTGCCACTTCAGTGAGATTGGCAGCAGGGAGAGATTTATGTTATTTATTAAAATGATAAAAAACCTTGTTGGATTTTTTTTCTGCTTATTGTAAAAGATTTATACAGTTACATAAAGATATTTTTTTAAAAATCACGTCATTCTATCATCCAGAAATAAGTAGTTAATATTTCAGTCCCAAGCTATCCGTGCTTTATTTTCTTAGGCATTCATATGCAGGCCACCCGGAGGTTAGTTGGGGTCTTAACACTGAGATAAGATTGGCTTGAACCTTTCTTCCTGTGTCCAGTGGAAATTCCGGTACCCTCCTCAGAATGCACTTGAATTTCCAGGGGGTTTAAGTGGGCACAGTTACCTCTGGCTCCTGCTTCCTAAGTCTCTGAATTCTTAGATTCTGCTCTGCATCCTTTTGGCCGCTCTGATGTGTAACTCCTAGGGCAACATACTCTGGTGTTAACAAGACCCGGAATTTAGCTCCTCCAGGAAAAAAACCCATTCACAAGAAGCCTTGGTTGGATATACTGCAAACTTTAGTTTAGTAGGGAGGAACAGAGAGGGTGGAGTTACAGCACAGTAATACAAATGATTTAATCTTCAATACTGACATCATCACTGCTCAGAAAAGTCCTTCAGCCTTTCTCCCCCTTCAGTGTCCCCTCCTTCCTTTCCTCTCATCTTTGCTGTTTCTCCCCATCCCCCAGTTCCTATTCATTTCTTACTTGATCTCTCTCATTGGCTTGTCATCTGAGGGCTGATGTTCACAGTTTCTATCTCAAGTGGTGAATCAAAGTGTTATCTTAAAGAAAGCTCCCTCCTTAAGAGTCTGTTGCCATCTGTGAAGACAGTTTCTACCATCCTGCTAGACACATCCATCTTTTAAAAAAAACAAAATGGGATCATTCTACACATTCTCTATGATGCCACAGCTGAAATTCTTATCTCCGTTTTACAAAAGAGTGAATTGAAATGAGTCTTAGCCCTTTTCTTAAAACTGCTCTGCCCAGCTCCTCCCCTGGTGAGGCCTTAAGGTCGTCTTCACTCAGGATCAGTTTATCCATCAAAAGTCTTCACAGGAGATGCTTGCAAAAATCTCTCATTATAGTGTGTGTGAGTGTGTGTTTTAAAGCAGTTTTATTCACACACCGTACAATCCATCCAACATGTACAATCAAATGGAATTGTGCTTTCATCACCACATTCAATTCTAGAACATTTTCAGTGATCTAAAGAAAAACCCCAAACCCTTTAGCCCTCACTATTATTGACACTTAGCAATGGTGTGGTACCTTTGTTACAACTGATGGTAGAATATTATACTACTGTTAACCATAGTCCACAATTTGCATTAGGCATATTTTTTTCTCCATATACCATCTGTGATGGTTAGGTTCATGTGTCAACTTGGCCAGGTGATGGTACCCAAGTGGCTGGTTAAGCAAGCACTGGCCTAACTGGTACTGCAAGGACATTTGTGGCTGGTTAATAAACCGGAAGGCTGGTTTATTGAATCATCAGTCAATTGGCTGCAGCTGTGACTGATTACATCAACGAAGGGCTTGTCTTCCACAATGAGAGAATGTAATCAGCTGGATTTAATCCAGTCAGTTGAAGACTTTTAAGTGAGACAGATAGAGGACCTTCACTTCTTCTTTGGCTAACCAGTGAAGCATTTCCTGAGGAGTTCATTGAAGCTGCCAGTTCGTTTCCTGAGGAGTTCATTGAACATGTTCATTGAAGTTGCCAGTTTGCTGCCTGAGGAGTTCATCAGATATCTTCATTGGAGTTGCCAGTTTGCTGCCTGCCCTGTGGAATTTGGACTCAGTTACCCACAGTTACATGAGACACTTTTATAAAATCTTATATTTACAGATATCTCTTGTTGATTCTGTTTCCCCAGAGAACCCTAACTAATACACCATCCTTTTATTAACATTTTGTAATAGTGTCCTATATTTGTTCTAGTTCATGGAAGAACATTCTTATATTTGTACTATTAACTACGTTCGTTGTTCCCAACAGGGTTTACTATGTTATTTGGTTCCATGTTTCATCCTCTAGCTGTCCTTCTAGTGACATACATGATCCTAAACTTCCCCTTTCAACCACAATCACACACACACAATTCAACGCTGTTAATTACACTCACAATAATATGCTACCATCGCCTCTATCCATTTCCAAACATTTACAATCACCCTTATTACAAATTCTGCACAAATTAAGCATCAGCTCCCAGTCTCTACCCTCATTCTACCTTCTGGTAACCTATATTCTAGGTATGAACTCCATGTGTTTGCTCATTATTTTGGTTCATATAGTGAGATCTTACAATATTTGTCCTTTTGTGTCTAGCTTATTTCACTCAACATAATGTCCTCAAGGTTCATCCATGCTGTTGTGTGCATCAGGACTTCATTCCTTCTTACTGCTAAAGAATATCTCATCATATGTATATACCACATTTTATTAATCCATTCGTCCCTTGATGGACACTTGGGTTGTTTCCATCTTTTGGGAATTGTGAATAATGCCACTATAAATATCAGTGTGTAAATGCCTATTTGCATCCCTGCTTTCAGTTCTTCTGAGTATATACCTAGTAGCGGGATTGCTGGATCATACGGCAGTTCTTTACTTAGCTTCCTGAGGAACTGCCAAACTGTCTTCCAGATCGACTATATCATTTTACATTCCACCAGCAGTGAATGAATGTTCCTATTTCTTCACATCCTCTCCAACACTTGTAGTTTTCTGTTTAATAGTGGCCATTCTAGTGGGTGTGAAATGGTATCTCATTGTGGTTTTGAGTTGCATTTCCCTGATAACTAGTGATGTTGAGCATTTTTTCATGTGCTTTTCAGCCATTTATAATTCCTCTTTGGAAAAAATGCCTATTCAGGTCTTTTGCCCATTTGTTTAAAATTCAGTTTTATTGAGATATATTCAAATATCATACAGTCATCCAAAGTGTATGTATTAGTTAGGGTTCTCCTTGGAAACAGAATCAATGAGAGATGTCTCTTATTATCAAATTGTAAAAGTGACTCACGCAACTGCGGGAGCGCACGAGTCCAAATTCTGCAGAGCCGTCAACAAGCTGTCAACTCCAAGGAAGACGTCCGACGAACTCCTCGGGAAACGAACCGACAACTTTGACGAACTCCTCAGGAAACGAACCGGCAACTTTGAAGAACTCCTCAGGAAACGAACCGACAACTTTGACGAACTCCTCAGGAAACGAACTGGCAACTTCGACGAGCTCCCCAGGAAAAGCTTCACTGAGCAGCTGAAGAAGAAGTGAAGGTTCTCTAACCATCCGGCTTATAAACCTCCAACTGATCACCCAGACCAAATCCAGCCAATTGCATTCTCTCACTGTGGAAGCACGCCCCTTGATGAGTCATCAGTCAGCTGCAGTCAATTGACTGATGATCCGACAAACCAACCAGCCTCAAATAGCCTTACAGGAATCGTCAGGCCAGTGCCCGCTTGACCAGACAGCTAGGCCACCTAGCCAAGTTGACACATGAACCCAACCATCACAGTCCACCCCTTGTCAACTTGGCAGTCGTACACATCACCTAAAACCATATCTTCAAAATGAACGTTACAGCTTATGCCATATGATAAGGGGACAAGACAGAGAAGAAAGCAAAAATATTTTCTTCACAGACAAATACAAACATAATCATCACAAAACGAGGAGGAAATATTCATATCATCATAGTCCTCGTTTCTGTAACTGGTCACGTGGCCGTAGTTCATATTTATCACGACCTTCTTCCACTACCCATTCCATGTTCCCTTTACCCTCAGCAAGCACTTCAGCTGGCCGTGGTTCTTTGCCTGGTGGGGTGACCCAAACCTTCATTCCTGAAGTTTCTTGGCCATTGGTGGTCCTGCCTGGATTGGGTTGTTGCAGTTTTCCATTGACTTGAATCACGGGGCATGGTAGTACTAAGAGACGCCCCAGGGGATCTCCTGTATGCCAGGAAAACTCTTCTTTACTTCCATTGTGTAGTTGCAGTGCTATTTCCCCTTGATAGTCAGGATCAATCACCCCAGCCAGTACAGTAATCCCCTTACTTGCCTGTTGATTCAGAGGCATAAGAAGCCCAAAGTGGCCAGGTGGCAGCCTTAACTTCCAGTTCAATGGGATTATTGTTGTGTTTCCTGGTGGAAGCACTCCTCCTTTTGGAACCAAGACTTGTAGACCAGCAGAGCTTAAACTTGCAGGGACAGGAAGCAAAAATTTCCCTAGTGGATCACTAGGAGTGATAGTGAGTGGTGCTACTCCTGTTTCCACCCCTTGATTCCTGGACCCATGAATCCTGGCTATGGGAGAAACAGCACCATAGAGTGGACGCTGATTCAGAGCATACACAGCCTCCTGGAGAACACTGCCCCAGCCCTGCAAGGTATTGCCACCTAGTTGGCACCGTAATTGAGTCTTCAATAGGCCATTCCACCGTTCTATCAACCCAGCTGCTTCTGGATGATGGGGAACATGGTAAGACCACAAAATTCCATGAGCATGTGCCCATCCACTCACTTCATTTGCTGTGAAGTGGGTTCCTTGGTCCGAAGCAATGTTGTGTGGAATACCATGATGGTGGATGAGGCATTCTGTAAGTCCACGTATTGTAGTTTTGGTAGAAGCATGTCGTGCAGGGAAGGCAAACCCATATCCAGAGTATGTGTCTATTCCAGTAAGAACAAATCGCTGCCCTTTCCATGATGGAAGTGGTCCAATGTAATCAACCTGCCACCAGGTAGCAGGCTGATCACCCCGAGGAATGGTGCCATATCGGGGACTGAGTGTGGGTCTCTGCTGCTGGCAAATTGGACACTCAGCAGTGGCTGTGGCCAGGTCAGCCTTGGTGAGTGGAAGTCCATGTTGCTGAGCCCATGCATAACCTCCATCCCTACCACCATGACCACTTTGTTCATGAGCCCATTGGGCAATGACAGGAGTTGCTGGGGAAAGAGGCTGATTGGTATCCACCAAACGGGTCATTTTATCCACTTGGTTATTAAAACCTTCTTCTGCTGAAGTCACCCTCTGGTGAGCATTCACATGGGACACAAATATCTTCATGTTGTTTGCCCACTCAGAAAGGTCTATCCACATACCCCTTCCCCAGACTTCTTTGTCACCAATCTTCCAATCATGTTCCTTCCAAGTCCCTGACCATCCAGCCAAACCATTAGCAACAGCCCAGGAATCAGTATACAGACGCACCTCTGGCCAGTTCTCCTTCCAAGCGAAGTGAACAACCAGGTGCACTGCTCGAAGTTCTGCCCACTGGGAGGATTTCCCCTCACCACTGTCCTTCAGGGATATCCCAGAAAGGGGCTGCAGTGCTGCAGCTGTCCACTTTCGGGTGGTACCTGCATATCGTGCAGAACCATCTGTAAACCAGGCCCGAGTCTTCTCTTCCTCAGTCAACTGACTGTAAGGAACTCCCCAAGATGCCATAGCTGTGGGCTGGGCAAGAGAAGGTGAGGTGGAAGGAGTGGGGGCCATGGGCATTTGGGCCACTTCCTCATGTAACTTACTTGTACCTTCAGGACCTGCTCGAGCTCTATCTCGTATATACCATTTCCATTTTATGATGGAGTGCTGCTGTGCACGCCCAACTTTATGGCTTGGTGGATCAGATAACACCCAGCTCATGATAGGTAACTCAGGTCTCATGGTAACTTGGTGGCCCATGGTTAAGCGTTCTGTCTCTACTAAGGCCCAGTAGCAGGCCAACAGTTGTTTCTCAAATGGAGAGTAGTTATCTGCAGAAGATGGTAAAGCTTTACTCCAAAATCCTAAGGGCCTGCGTTGTGATTCTCCTATAGGAGCCTGCCAAAGGCTCCAAACAGCATCTCTATTTGCCACTGACACTTCCAGCACCATTGGATCAGCTGGATCATATGGTCCAAGCGGCCGAGCAGCTTGCACAGCAGCCTGGACCTGTTGCAGAGCCTCATCTTGTTCCTGTCCCCACTCAAAACTAGAAGCTTTTCTAGTCACTCGGTAAATGGGCTGGAGTAGTGCGGTCGCGGTTACTGCTTCTAGGGGGAGAGGCGGCCGGTAGCTGAGCCCTCAGCTCTCGGGGCTGCTCAAGGGGTACCGGCGGCGGGGGCTCTTTCCCGGAGGCGAGGGCGAGGCGGAGGACGTGGCCGGGTCCTCGGCGGGAGGCGTGCAAGGTATGGAGGGCGGCGATAGGGACAAGACACTCTTCATCCAGTAGGAGTATGCGCCAAAGAGATTTATTCAGGGGTGATTACAGGTTATATAGGCTGGTAAGAAGGGCAGGGCTGGAAAGGAGGTGAAGCAGCCTTAAATGGCAATACTGAAGGGATAGGGGCTAGGATTGGTTCTGAGAGAACGCCGGAGCCGTTGCAGCGGGGCGGGGGTTGTTCTGGCCACGGTGCATGCGCGCTGGCGGTGGCAGGAGTGGCCTTGGCACCAGGGAGTGAGTGGGTAAGATAAGGAAGTGGGGAAAGGGCAGTTGGGAGAAAGGCGGTTTCCTCCGGCAAGCCTCCCCTGCCTGTGACATTTTGGGTGAGGAAGAGGGAGCTGCCTTGACCTCGCTCCCCAGGCTCGGGGGGGCTGCAGAGGGCACTCACGCCCGTACCTACTACCCTCCCCAGGGGGTGATATCAGGTCCCCTGGCCCAGGCCTGGTAAGTCGAGGTACAAGCTCAGTCACCCGCAATTCCCCTTTCTTTTCTAATTAGAGGAAGAGGCTTTACCGGAGAGGCCCACTACGGGTGAGGGAAGGGGGAGGTTAGGGAAGGGAAAAAGGGGTTGACGGTGGCTCAGCGAGGCTGGAGCTCAGTGTTGGTGTGGTGCCCGGGCGCTTGACAATGGCTTCGCTGCAGCGGGCTGGGCGAAGGTGAGGGGTTTAAAGTTCAGGGGTTCAGAGAAGCTGGAACTCGAGGCGAGAGCGATGTTCAGGTGATTGAGAAGGGCCTCGCGGTTGGCGAGTCGACCGGTGGCGTTGAGGTCGCGGAGGGTTGGCTGTCATCTTGGAGTGGGGGGCGTCAGAGGTGGCGAGTCGCTGATACTGGATTTGCACGAACGAGGAAAAAATGGCATCCGTTTGTTTTCTTACAAGCTGGACAATTTTGCGGATGAGGCAGGGTCCTAAGATGAGAGCTAGAATAATTATTAATAAGGGGCCAAGAAAAGGAAGGATGTATGGGAGGATGGGAGTGAAAAAACTGGACCAATAACTGGTGGCTTCACGATCTCTTTTACGCTTTTCCAGTCCCTCTTGGACCCTTTTCAGGCTATCCTCGACGAGACCTGTGGAATTGGCATAAACACAGCACTCTTCTCCTAGGGCGGCGCAGAGGCCTCCTTCTTTGAGGAGGAGAAGGTCAAGACCTCGGCGGTTTTGGAGCACTACCTCAGAGAGGGAATTGACAGAATTTTTTAGATGGTGAATAGCGTTTTGTAAGTGATGAATGTCTTCGTCAACAGCCGCCCTGAGGTGAGATAGGGCGGAGCCTTGACTGGCTAGTGCAGCGATTCCGGTGCTAGTGCCGGCAAGACCTAGGAGGGAGGCAATTGTAAGGACGGTGATGGGCTCTCGCTTTTGCAGTGGGGCAGGAGCCGCAGTTTTTTCCAGACGGAGGAAGAAGTCTTCTTCGCTGTGGTATAAGACCCTAGGGATAAGGACAATTAGGAGGCAAGTTTCTTTATATTCACTGATGATATTCGTGCTGAGACAGGGGGTAAGTCCTGTAGAGGAGCAGAGCCATTGGGAGGAGTTATGAGGAATGAGAAATTTTGCCGAGCTGCTGGGAGATGAATAGCTGGCACAGGCAGTGAGGTCGGGAGAGTTACTGGAGCGAGGGCGGACGCACTTTCCCGTATAGGAGACTGAATGAAAGGTTAGGGGGACGGCAGAGGTATTCCAAATGCATTCCAAGGGGCTGTTTTCTGTGCTTTCTGAAAAGGAGAGGTTGGAGGCAACGGGCTCGTATAGAGAGGAAGAGGTGGAGAGGCAGAGCCAGCAGGATGAGGTAAAATTGGGGTAGGAGACATTTAGTGAGGTGAAGGTTGCTTGGATAAGGCTGAAGAGGGGAGAGGAGTAATGAGAGGGGGGTAGAAAAGGTTGGGGTGGTGGGGTTGGCGATGCGTTGTTTGCAGCTGAGGTGCGGCCTCCGGATGCGCTGCTTGTACTTGAAGTGCGGCTGGAGGGCTGTGGAAAAAGGGGGTTAATGACTTGGTTGGGACCTATGCTAGAGGGTGTTTTTAATGCAGTATTTTGGCCTGGTTGGTTTACAGCCTTCTTTTTTATAAGAATAAGTGATCCTCGGTCGGTTCCTTTCTCATAGATTCTGAAGCCCCAAGTTTGACCGAGTAACCAGGAGGGATTAGTGGGGAGCTGCACTGTAAGATTAAGATGTGTGCAGGATCCCTTACTTTCTTGGCCGAGCCAGTTAACTGTAGGGAGTTTGCACCCTGTAGGGGCCCACTTTAGGGTAAGGTAATGATTAGGAACAGGAGGCTTCCAATTAGTGATTAATGTTTTACACCCCCAGTATGCACAGTAGTACTCGTTGGGGGAATTACAGTACGATTTTTCAGGATTTGAGGATGGGCACATGTAATATTGGGCCTGGGGATCACTTACCTTTTGAGCGCAGGTTTCTTCGACTCTGGAGACAAAGGTGGCGAAAGGCTTACTCGGCTCCTGGAAGAGCTTGGTGAATTTATTAGGCCGACAGGCAGAGCAATTGGCAAACGCGCGTAAGGCGATGCCTCTGAGGACAGTCCAGAAGGTGGCAGGGACATTAATATAAGCAGACGCATTTAGAAATGCTCCAGTGCCCAAATAGGCTTCAGGGGGATGATAGACTCCAAGGGCTGCGTCTTGCTCACTTTGCTGAGCTGCTTCTGCCTGGAAGTGAGCACGCCAGTCAACAAACTGACCGGGGTTAAGAATGGAACGGGCAAGCGAGGCCCAGTCTTGGGGGATGCAATAGTCCATGCCGAGATCCTGCAGTATTTGGGAAGCGTATGGGCTACCTAACCCGTCCTCCTTGACGGCCCTGCGAAGCTGCTTGATAGTATCTGAGTCAATGGGATACCAGTCATACGGTTTCTGTGGGGTGGGGGCAAGGTTAAGAGGAAAGCAGCGAAAAGCACGAGAGAAAGGAGGACGCGCTTGCAGAGGACTTGGCGCGGGAGTGGGGGTAGGGGGAGCGTTGTCCCAAGGGTTGCCTTGAGGTGTAGAAGGCAGCCAGGGGTTGTTAGTCGGCAGGGTGGGAGGAGCGGCGGCAGCTGCCGGTAGCGGCTCCGAGGGGGAGCTCGCCGAAGGGGGAGGCGGGAGTGGGAGGCCCCAAGCGTCGCAAGATGGCGGCGCGGTGGGCGTGGCTAAGACACAAGATGGTGGATCAGCCCCGCCCTGTGAAAGGGCGGGGTTCAAGGCACAAGATGGCGGACTAGCTCCGCCCTGTGGAAGGGCGGGGTAAAGCGTACGCGGTTTCCGGCCCAGCTTAGGGCTGATGTCATCGCCGGAGCATTTCCTCCCCTCGATGGAAAAAGAAGGAGGAAGTTCGCCATTTTGGCGTGGCGCAGTGTTATTTTGCTTTTTGGGAGTCACCTCGAGCGCGTTGTTAATCTGCTCGACTAAGGACTCCGTGTCCGAGTCATGATTTGAATTAATATCGCTATCTGAATCTGTTGGCTGGGTTGATAGGGCCTCCTTGGATTTAACGGGGCCTCGATCAGGGGGGAGGGAGCCTTGAAGGCAGGAGCGGATGGTTATCAAGGTGGGGAGCAAGCCGGGAGGGAAGCGCTTGCTCTCATGTTCCATGGCGTTAGTGACTTGATCAATAAGACGATCATAAGTAACAGGGTCCCAAAGATGGCAAGTGGTGAGCCATGGGTTAAAGGGCAGCAGGAGGTCCCAGTATACCTGCAGCTGCCGGACAGACACTTTACAGCGATGTGTGTCTAGGAGACCCGCTAGAGCACGAACTTGAGGTGCCTGGCACGTAGATAGACGATTACCCATAGCGGAGGGGGGAGGAGGGGGGTTTGTTTACCGAGCAGAGAGAATGAGATAAACCGTGGCCGCGAGGCCAAAGGAGACGGCGAGAGCGGAAAGCAATGCCCTTTGGCAACGGGAGCAGTCGGGGGGGGGGCGGTTGCAAAGAGGCACACGGCGCCAAATGAGGAAACAAAGATACAAAGAACTACAGCAAAGTTATGGAGGGGAAGAGGGAGAGCGTTAGGAGGAACGGGGGTCATAGAAGTGCGCATACAAGAGGACGAAGAGAGCGTGGGGGAAGGGAGGAGCGGCTTCGGAGCAGTGAACCTCCCACGGCTCCAGAAGCGGCGAAGGAGAGGCGGCCCTTACCTTGCAGGCGAGGAAACGGGAAGCTGGAGAGGCGTCCGGGCGAGCGGGCGACCTGCCAAACTGTTGTGTGGAGACGTTCCTCACACGGGGCACCAGTTGCGGTCGCGGTTACTGCTTCTAGGGGGAGAGGCGGCCGGTAGCTGAGCCCTCAGCTCTCGGGGCTGCTCAAGGGGTACCGGCGGCGGGGGCTCTTTCCCGGAGGCGAGGGCGAGGCGGAGGACGTGGCCGGGTCCTCGGCGGGAGGCGTGCAAGGTATGGAGGGCGGCGATAGGGACAAGACACTCTTCATCCAGTAGGAGTATGCGCCAAAGAGATTTATTCAGGGGTGATTACAGGTTATATAGGCTGGTAAGAAGGGCAGGGCTGGAAAGGAGGTGAAGCAGCCTTAAATGGCAATACTGAAGGGATAGGGGCTAGGATTGGTTCTGAGAGAACGCCGGAGCCGTTGCAGCGGGGCGGGGGTTGTTCTGGCCACGGTGCATGCGCGCTGGCGGTGGCAGGAGTGGCCTTGGCACCAGGGAGTGAGTGGGTAAGATAAGGAAGTGGGGAAAGGGCAGTTGGGAGAAAGGCGGTTTCCTCCGGCAAGCCTCCCCTGCCTGTGACATTTTGGGTGAGGAAGAGGGAGCTGCCTTGACCTCGCTCCCCAGGCTCGGGGGGGCTGCAGAGGGCACTCACGCCCGTACCTACTACCCTCCCCAGGGGGTGATATCAGGTCCCCTGGCCCAGGCCTGGTAAGTCGAGGTACAAGCTCAGTCACCCGCAGAGTAGCACACCTAAATGAGGAATATGTTGTCTCCAAAACCCAAAGAGGCCAACTAAACGTTGTGCCTCTTTTTTGGTTGTAGGAGGGGCCAGATGCAGCAGCTTATCCTTCACCTTAGAAGGAACATCTCGACAGGCCCCACACCACTGAACACCTAGAAATTTTACTGAGGTGGAAGGGCCTTGTATTTTTGTTGGATTTATCTCCCATCCTCTGCCACACAAATACCTTACCGACAAATCTAGAGTAGTTGCTACTTCTTGCTCACTAGGTCCAATCAACATGATATCATCAATATAATGGACCAGTGTGATGTCTTGTGGGAGGGAGAAATGATCAAGATCCCTGCGGACAATATTATGACATAGGGCTGGAGAGTTGATATAACCCTGAGGTAGCACGGTGAATGTAAACTGCTGGCCTTGCCAGCTAAATGCAAACTGTTTCTGGTGGTCCTTGCTGACAGCAATTGAGAAAAAAGCATTTGCCAGATCAATAGCTGCATACCAGGTACCAGGGGATGTGTTGATTTGCTCAAGCAATGATACCACATCTGGGACAGCAGCTGCAATTGGAGTCACCACCTGGTTAAGCTTACGATAATCCACAGTCATCCTCCAAGACCCATCTGTTTTCTGCACAGGCCAAATAGGAGAGTTGAATGGGGATGTGGTGGGAATCACCACCCCTGCATCCTTCAAGTCCTTAAGAGTGGCATTAATCTCTGCAATCCCTCCAGGAATCCGATATTGCTTCTGGTTCACTACTTTGCTAGGCAGAGGCAGCTCTAGTGGCTTCCACTTGGCCTTTCCCACCATAATAGCCCTCACTCCAGGAGTCAGGGAACCAATGTGAGGATTCTGCCAGTTGCTGAGCATGTCTATTCCAATTATGCATTCCGGCACTGGGGAAATAACCACAGAATGGGTCCAGGGACCCACTGGACCCACTGTGAGACGGACCTGAGCTAAAACTCCATCAATCATCTGACTTCCATAAGCCCCAACTCTGACTGGTGGACCAGAGTAACGTTTTGGGTCTCCGGGAATTAATGTCACTTCTGACCCAGTGTCTAATAATCCACGAAATATCTGATCATTTCCTTTTCCCCAATGCACAGTCACCCTGGTAAAAGGCCGTAGGTCCCCCTGGGGAAGGCTGGGAGGAAGATTAACAGTGTAAATTTTTGGCAGTGTGACAGAGTCCTTCTCCAAGGGTACCCGGCCTTCCCTTCATTCAAGAGGCTCTGGATCTGTAAACTGTCTCAAGTCTGGGAATTGATTAAGGGGCCGTGACTCTCTGTTTTTGTAATTCAAGGGAGATTTTTGTTCACGTGGCCTAGAATTCTGCTTATATAGTTCAAACAAGAATTTAGTTGATTGCCCATCTATTTTACTACTTGGTACTCCATGATCCACTAGCCAACGCCATAAGTCTCTGCGAGTCATATTATTTTGATTGCTGCTTTGAGCCTGTTTTCCATTATGGTAGCCCTGTCCACCTTGTCTGTGGCGATTAACTGCAGCCACTTGGCTTCTGCTGACTCGGGACCCAATTATCCCCATTGTGTTTAAGGATTCCAGTTCAGTGACAGCAGTTCCTACAGTAATATCTGACCTACAGAGAAGGGCGACTACAGAGCTCTTCAGGGATGATGGAGCTAGTCCCACAAATTTATTCCTTACAGTCCTGGTAAAAGGTGTGTCCTCTGGACATTCCAGGGCTGTGTGAGCAGGTTTTCCATGATAAATCCACTCTAACATTCCAATCTCTCTAAGCCTTTGAATCTAATCAGAGTAGAAAACAAGTTGTAAAAGCCCATTTTAAGATTCCGTTTCTCAAGAACCACTCTCGGTACCAAGTTGTATTAGTTAGGGTTCTCCTTGGAAACAGAATCAATGAGAGATGTCTCTTATTATCAAATTGTAAAAGTGACTCACGCAACTGCGGGAGCGCACGAGTCCAAATTCTGCAGAGCCGTCAACAAGCTGTCAACTCCAAGGAAGACGTCCGACGAACTCCTCGGGAAACGAACCGACAACTTTGACGAACTCCTCAGGAAACGAACCGGCAACTTTGAAGAACTCCTCAGGAAACGAACCGACAACTTTGACGAACTCCTCAGGAAACGAACTGGCAACTTCGACGAGCACCCCAAGAAAAGCTTCACTGAGCAGCTGAAGAAGAAGTGAAGGTTCTCTAACCGTCCGGCTTATGAGCCTCCAACTGATCACCCAGACCAAATCCAGCCAATTGCATTCTCTCACTGTGGAAGCACGCCCCTTGATGAGTCATCAGTCAGCTGCAGTCAATTGACTGATGATCCGACAAACCAACCAGCCTCAAATAGCCTCACAGGAATCGTCAGGCCAGTGCCCGCTTGACCAGACAGCTAGGCCACCTAGCCAAGTTGATACATGAACCCAGCCATCACAGTGTACAATCAGTTGTTCATAGTACCATCATATAGTTGTGTGTTCATCACCACAATTTTTGAACATTTTCATTACTCAAAAAAAAAGAATGAAAATACAAGTAAAAAGGAACACCCAAAATATCCCATACCCCCCATCCCCTCCTATTACTTATTTACTTTTTGTCCCCATTTTTCTACTTATCTTTCCATACACTGGATAAAGAGAGTGTGAGCCACAAGGTTTTTACAATCACAGTCATGCTGTAAGCTATATAGTTTATACATTCATCTTCAAGAATCAAGATTATTGGGTTGAATTTCAACAGTTTCAGGTATTTCCCTCCAGCTATTCAAATATAGTAAAAACTAGAAAGGGATATCTATATAACACATAAAAATAACCTCCATAATGACCTCTCAAGTCCATTTGCAATCTCTTAGCCACTGAAACTCTATTTTGTTTAATTTCTCTTCCCCCTTTTGGTCAAGAAGGCTTTCTCAGTCCCACGATGCTGGGTGAGTCATGTCCCATGTTGCCAGGGAGATTTATATCCCTGGGAATCATGTCCCACATAGAGGGGAGGGCAATGAGTTTACCTGCAGAGTTGGCTTAGAGAGAGAGGCTACATCTAAGCAACAAAAGAGGTTCTCTAGGGGAGACTCTTAGGCAAAATTATAAGTAGGCTTAGCTTCTCCTCTGTAGTAACAGGTTTCATAAGGGTAAGCCCCAATATTGAGGGCTTACCCTTTTAATTTGGTAGTCCCCAGTGCTTGTGAGATTATCAGTAATTCCCCAGGTGGGGACATTTAATATTTCCACATTTCCCCCCAGTCCCTCAAGGGGACTTTGCAAATACATTTTTATTCTCTGCTCAGATTACTCTGGGATGTTTCAGGGCTTCATACTAACCTGTACAAACCAACCAAATCTCACTCCCTATTCAAAGTTCCTTGTAATTATGGTTTTTTAATAAACTGACCATACAAGTTAAATTATATAGTGTGCTACAGAAAATATAGATTTTGCACCTAATAGACATCTCTTCCTTTGGTGTCACACAGAAGTTGAAGTTTTAAAACACTGTCAATATCATCCTTTACCCTTTAGTCTGATTTGCCTTAGTCCTAACCAGATCACCTTCATTCATATCTCTAATTGAAGTTCTGAACTCTTTTTCAGCTTTTTAGAATAGTTGCTGTATGGGGTAATGCTGACTTCCATAGCTGCTGGACTCTGGCTCTGAGTCTCAGGTGTCACACAGATACCCAAAGTTCCAGGGACCAACCAGGTTATACACAAAGAGCTCAGCATCTCAGAATTTAGAAATAACCATTACAACTCAGGAATAGATTTAACTGCTGTAAGAGTTTACAGTCTAGGAACCTTTACCATAAGCCTTCCCCTGATAACCTATGCTCTCAGATGCAATTCTCAGAGTTTGCATACTATAGTTAGTCCATATTAGTGAGGCATTACAATGTTGGTCTTTTCATTTCTGGTTTATTTCACTCAACATACTGTCCTCAAGGTCCATTCACCTAGTTGTATACATCACAACTTCATTCCTTCTTGCCAACACTCAGTATTTCATTGTATGTATACACCACAGTTCACCATTCTGTTCCTCAGTCAATGTACCCTTAGGTCACCTCCATCCATTATGAATCGTGAATTCTGCTGTCATAAATACCTGTGTGCAATGTCCGCTCATGTCCCTCTTTTCATTTCTTCCAAGTATATACCCAGTAAAGGAGTAGCAGCACCAAATGGCAACCCCATACTTAGCTTCCTGTGGAACCACCACACTGCCCTCCAGATGGGCTGCACCATTCTAGTTCCCCATCAACAGTGATTAGGTACATCCCTCTCTCCACATTTTCTCCAGCAATTTTATCCCTCTGTTTATTTTTAAAACAGTTTTATTCACACACCATACATTCCATCCTAAGTCTACAATCAATGGTTCCTGGTAAAATGACATAGTTATGTATTCACCACTACAATCTATATGAGGACATTACCATTTCTTCCACAAAGAAAGAGGAAAAGGAGAAAAAAGAAAAAGAAAAAAAAGACAATAAAATAAAAAGGTCAGACACCACCACCACCAAGAATCCCATACCCCTCCCTTATATCCCCCTCTTATAGATATTTAGCTTTGATATATTGCCTTTGTTACAATTAATGGAAGCATCTTACAAGGTTACTGTTAACTATAGACTCTAGTTCACATTGATTGTATTTTTTCCCCAATACCATCCCATTTTCAACACCTTGCAAAGTTTGACATTCATTTGTTCTCCTTCATGTAAAAACATTCTTATATTTGTACATTGACTTACCATCAGTGACCATTCTAGGTTTCACTAAGTTATATAGTCCCAGTCTTTTATCTTCTATCTTTCTTCCTGGTGTCATACATGCCCCTAGCCTTCCTCTTTCAACTGTACTCGCAGTCATCTCTGTTCAATGTACTTACAAGATTGTGCTACCATCACACAGTATTGTGCTATCCATTTCTGGATCTATACAATCAATCCTGTTGACCATTCTATACTCCTTCAGCTTCACATGCCCTTCTTTCTATCTCCTGATAACCTGTGTTCTCCACACCAACTAACAAATTTAAACAGACACTCAACTCTTACTATATTTAAGTAACACACCAATTAATAACTAGACTGAACACACCAACTAATAATTAAACAGGCATTAAATGCTTAACACACTGATTAACAATTAAACAGGCATAAAACACTTACTATTCCTAGGTAACACACCAGCTAACAGTGAAACAGTCCTACTTAATTTCATGAACACCAATTAATTGTTGGATTACTTATTTTCCAGGATTATACTCAACAGACAAACTCAGATCAGGGCCTCAAACCCCGTACAGAATGGTACCCAGAAAGCAGAAAGGTGTAGAGGTCAGAGCAAGGGGGGTTGTTCTGGAAGTGAGATCCAGGCTTACAAGCCTAGGTCTAGGGGACTCAAACCTCTGAACTAACTTCTGATCCACTTCTACCTTGATGACCCACTCACCCAGTCAGATGTCCAGGCTTGGAACTGGAAACAGTTTCTCTCTTTGAAACTTTCTGAGGTGCCAAAAAGGTCCGGGGTGCCTGCAGGACAGAGAAAAACCCGAGTGCCAAGCCTTTAGACTAGAGATCATCTAGCGGCTGCAAAAGGCTCGGTTACTGTGCTTACTGGCTCTACCGGGGCCCCAGGACCTCGGGCAGATGGCCTCCTTGTTTCTGGTCCCACCAGAATTGCCAATTGATACTGGACAAAAGTGGTGAATTCTCTGCCTGATGGCCCAAATAATCAATTCCTGGGACACCAGGGTTTCACAGAGAGAAAGAGTATATTGCTAGGTGTGAAGCAAGAGAGCAGATGGGCTGGTGGCCCAAAAATCTGTCTTTTGCCCATTTTCTAATTGGGTTGTCTTTTTATTGTTGAGATGTAGGATTTCCTTAGATATTCTGGATATTAAGCCCTTATCAGATATGTGGATTCCAAATATTTTCTCCCATTGAATAGGCTGGCTTTTCACCTTTTTGACAAAGTTCTTTGATGCACAAAAGTATTTAATTTTGAAAAGGTCCCATCTAACTATTTTTTCTTTTATTGCTTGTGCTTTGGGTGTCAAGTCTAAGAAAACTCTGCCTACCACAAGATTTTGAAGATGCTCCCTTACATTTTCTTCTAGGAGTTTTATGGTCCTGGCTCTTATATTTAGGTCTTTCATCCATTTTGAGTTAATTTTTGTATATAAGGTGTGGGATTGGTGTCCTCTTTCATTCTTTGGAATGGATATCCAGTTCTCCCATCACCATTTGTTGAAGAAACTATTCTGTTCCAGTTGAGTGGACTTAGCAGCCTGGTCAAAAATCAATTGACTATAAATCTGCAGGTCTATTTCTGGACTCTCAATTTGATTCCATTGATCAATATGTCTACTTTTATGTCTCTACCTTGCTGTTTTGACCACTGTAGCTTTGTAACATGCTCTGAAATCAGAAAATGTAAGCCCTCCAACTTCATTCTTCTCTTTCAAGATGTTTCTGGTGATTCGGGGCTCCTTACCCTGCCAAATAAATTTGATAAAGTAGGCTATTGGAATTTTGATTGGGATTGTGTTGAACCTGTCAATCAATTTGGGTAGAATTGACATCTTAATGATATTTAGTCTTCTAGTCTATGAACAAGTAATGTCCTTCCGTTTATTTGGGTCTTTGATTATTGATATCTTCTAACATGTAGCATTCACACTTGTCTGTATTTTTATTCAGATCAGTTTGATTTTCCTTAATTTCCTTTATTTAAAATTTTAATTTACAATTGATAGTAAAGATTTTTTCCTCTGTTAATCTGCTGTTCATGGATCTCTTCTTATCTGATTTTTGTTGGTCTCTGTTTTCTTGTTTTTCCTTATATAGGCTGATAAATAAGCTATAGCAACCTCGGATATTCTAGATGCTTAGTATCAAATGTGGTGTTGCAGTAGAGCTTTTGGCCAAACCCTGTACATTTCTCTTAAATTATTCCAGGCTCTCCTTACCCTCAGTTTGCCTGGGGCAGACAGTCTGGCAACCATGCCCACTTCAGTCTCTATCAGAAATATACCTGCTCAGGAAGCAGATTGCCCTTTTGTGATTGTATGTTATCTTTCACTTTCTATTCTGAGTAAGAAGAAGGCATTTTCTTTTGCAAGGCAGATTCTCGGTAGAGAATCCAATATTCACCCTGACTTACTGAGGATTCTAGTTTTTAAAGTATGGGCATGCAGGCAAGTGGCCAGAATGTTAAAATAATGAGGGCTCAGTGGCTGCAAGTATAAAGTAGGACAGCTATGACTTTTTCATAAATTCACTGGCCTCACCTCTGATGAACTGCTTTTAGGTAGCATCACCCAGATTGCCATCTCAGAGGAGAGCATGGAAGAGGCAGGGCTGGAATGGAACTCAGCTCTCACTGCTGCTGTCACCATGGCCACAGAGGAGGGCGTGAAGAAAGACACAAAGGAAATTTCAGGTACTTTCCTACGGGGCTCAGATTTGTTTTGGGGTTTTATAACGCTTATCATCATTATGATTATGGATACAGAAGACCTCTTAATTACTTTTGCTGTTTTTTTATGTACATTAGTATTAATTATAGCTACAAACATCTTAGTTTAATCCATGCAATGGCCCTGCAAAGTCGCATTTTACAGATGAAAAAAATCCCAATTCAGAGATGTTTTGGAAGAGTTTGAGGAGGTTTGGTATTAATTCTTCTTGGAATGATTGGTAGAATTCATCTGTGAAGTCATCTGGTCCTGGACTTTTCTTTGTTGGTATGTTTTTTGTTTGTTTTTGTTTTTGTTTTGGTAGGTTTTTGATGAGTGATTCAATCTCTTTACTTGTGATTGATTTGTTGAGTTCTATTTTTTCTAGAGTCAGTGTATGTTATCATGTTTTTCTAGGAAGTTGTCCATTCCATCTAAGTTGTCTAATTTGTTGGCATACAGTTGTTCATAGTATCCTCTTAAGATCTTTTTTTATTTCTGTGGGGTCAGTAGTAAGGACCCCCTTTCATTTCTGATTTTATTTATTTGCCTCTTCTCTCTTTTTACCTTTGTCAGTCTAGCTAGGGGTTTGTCAATTTTATTGATCTTCCCAAAGAACCAACTTTTGGTTTTGTTGATTCTCTCTATTGTTTTTTGTTCTTAATTTCATTTGTTTCTGCTCTAACCTTTGTTCTTTCTTTCCTTCTGCTTGCTTTGGTATTAGTTTGCTGTCCTTTTTTCTAATTCCTCCAGGTGTGCAGATAGGTTTTTGATTTTAGCTCTTTCTTCCTTCTTAATGTAGGTATTTAGGGCTATAAATTTACCTCTCAGCACTGCCTTTGCTACATCCCATAAGTTTTGAAATGTTGTGTTCTTGTTTTCATTCTTCTCGAGATATTTACTGATTTCTCTTGCATTTTCTTCTTTGACCCACTGATTGTTTAAGAGTGTGTTGTTTAACCTCCATGTTTTTGTGAATTTCCCAGTTCTTTTCCTGTTATTGGTTTCTGGTCTCGTTCCATTGTGATCAGAGAAAGTGGTCTGTAAAATTTTGGTCTTTTAAAATTTACTGAGACCTGTTTTATGACCCAAGATGTGGTCTATTCTTGAGAATAATCCATGAGCACTTGAGAAGAATGTATATCCTGCTGTTATGGGCTGAAATGTTCTGTATATGTCTGTTAGTGTAATTAATTTGTCATATTATTCAAGTTTTCTGTTTCCTCATTGACCCTATGTCTAGATGGTCTATCTATCGATGAGAGCAGTGTGTTGAAGTTTCCCTTATTATTGTAGAGACATCTATTACAGCCGTTCAGTTTTGTCTGTGTTTGCATCATGTATTTTGAGGCACCCTGCTTAGGTGTGTAAAATTTCTGATTGTTACTTCTTCTTGGTGAATTGCCCCTTTTATTGGTATATAATGTCCTTCTTTGTCTCTTATAACATTTTTGCATTTTCAGTCTATTTTGTCCAATATTAGTATAGCTACTCTAGCTCTTTTTTGGTTGCTGTTTGTGTGGAATATCTTTTTCTAGCCTTTTGTTTTTAACCTATTTGTATCCTTGGGCTAACATAAGTCTCTTGTAGACAGCATATGGATGGACCATGTTTTCTTATCCATTGTACCAATCTGTCTTTTGATTGGGTAGTTTAATCCAGTAACATTCAATGTTATTATTGTAAAGGCAGTACTTACTTCAACTTTGGCTTTTATATGTCATATCTTGTTTTTGTCTATTTTTTTACCCTTTTAGTTACCCATACTGACAATTTTCATTTCTGCACTCTCCTCCAAGGCTCTCTCCTGTCTTTTTTTTTTTTTTTCAGGCTGCAGCACTCCCTTTAGAATTTCCTGTAGAGAAAGATCTCTTGTTAACAAACTCTCTCAACTTCTGTTTATCTGTATATATTTTAAACTCTCCCTCGTTTTTGAAAGATAGTGTTGTCAGATAAAGAATTCTTGGCTGGCAGTTTTTTGCTTTCAGTATCTTAAGTACATCATACCACTGCTTTCTTGCCTCCATGTTTTTTGATGAGAAAGTGGCACTTACTTTTATTAAAGATCCCTTGTATGTGATGGATTGCTTTTCTCTTGCTGTTTTTAGAATTCTCTCTTTGTCTTTTGCAGTTGACAGTCTGATTAATACATGTCTTGGAGTAGGTCTATTCCAATTTATTTTGTTTGGAGTACATTGCACTTCTTGGATATGTATTTTTATGTCTTTTATAAGAGTTGGGGACTTTTTGACCATTATTTTCTCAAATATTCTTTCTGTCACTTTCCCTCCTCTTCTCTTTCTGGGACACCCACAACATGTATGTTTGTATGCTTTATGTGCATCCTGAGACCCTGCTCAAATTTTTCCATTCTTTTCTCTTTCTCTTCTTTAATCTGTTCAGTTTTGGATGTTCTGTCTTCTAGGTCTCTGATTCTTTCTTCTGCCTGATTAACTCTGCTGTTGTATGCCTCTAGCATATTTTTAATCTCATTTATTTTACCTTTCATTCCCATAAGTTCTATTACTTTTCTTTGATGCTTTCAAATTCTTTATGCTCACTCAGTGTCCTCTTAATATCCTTTATCTCTTTAGCCATATTTTCCTTCATTTCCTTGAATTGGTTTAGGAGATTTGTTTGAACATCTTTGATTAGTTGTTCCAAATTCTGTTTCTCCTCCAACTTTTTAATTTTTTCCTTTCATTGGACCATATTTTCCTATTTCTTAGTATGGCTTGTAATTTTTTGCTGATATCTGGGCATCTGGTTATCTTGATGAGATTATTCTGAAGGTCAGTTTCTCTCTTTTGTCTAGAATTTTCTTGTTGATTGGGCTTGTGTTAAGGTTCTTCTCTGATCCTTGGTTCATCAGTATTTCCCAGCCAAAACAGGACCAGGGACCATGCTGGTGCCCAGACTAGTTCCAAAAGGCTCTGGGGAGGGTAGGAAAGACACCAAAAAGCCTTCATTAAAGCTCACCAAGGATGTGTTTTCCTGGCCTGCCCAGCAGTTGGTGCTTTTTGGCAACCCATTCCAGAGCCCTAATAAGGCAGGGTATTTTTAGCCCTCTGGTGGCTCCACCTCTGATAAGTCAAAACAATGGCATGGGCAGTGCCTGTTTGGGTTGGGCTAAAGCAGCAGAACCCAATGGTCAAATTTGCCAGCTAATAGCTGGCTCAGTTCTGGGCCATGGCACCCTCTGTTCTTGGGGAGAAGTGCTTCTATGGCCCTCCCAGTTGCAGCAGCTCGCCAGGCAGGGACAAAGTTGACCTGCAGTTGCTTGCCTCCAGGGTGGGGGATGGGCACCAGGAGCCTTGGCCATGTGAGTTACTCACAGTTTGTCAACTCAGTTTCTCAGTCTCTTAGTCTTGCTCTTCCCTGGGAAATGTGCAATAATCCCTTGGTTTTTGGAGCCCCAGAATGGTTGTTTTTGACAATTTCTGCCTGTCCATTAGCTGCTTTGGGGAGAGGAGTGAACCCTGCAATTCCCGATTCTGCCATCTTCCTGGTAGTCCTCCTCTAATTGTGTTTGATGTTGTTTCTTATTTCTTATTTCCTCACCCCACTAGAATATAAACTCAGTGAGCCACAGTTCGTGTCCCCCTTGCTCACTGCCATGCCTTCAGAATTAAGTGCACAGTAGGCACATAATAAATATTTGTTGAATGAGTCGCTGAGTGCATGTCCTTAAGGAATGTACGTAAGTGAATGTACTCAAGGAGTGTGAGAGTCTTGCCCCAGTCACATGACTGGTAAGAAGCCTCTGTTCTTTCCCCTCTGCACAAGGCTTCTTGGAATTGTGGTCAGAGCCAGCTTTGCTTAGTTCCCAAGGTTGCTGTAAGAGCACCGAAGACATTCTCATGCAAACACTACCCGATAAAGGTTGTCATAGCATTATTGGAAAGCAGGTCTTTGGGTAGAAATTTTCACTTCCTTGAGAAAATGTGTGGGCAAGGGCATCATTATAATAACCACCCCAGGAGGGTAGAGGCTGCTGCCCTCCGGAAACCTGATCACAGTGGTCCATGCTAGTGAGAAGCTGGGAGAGGGCTTCGGACTCTGAGTGGGGATCACAATGGTGACCCGCACAACTCCAGTCTGAGAAGTGTCTGCCTGCCTACCTGGAGTTTTGGCTGATGGGGAAGTGATGCAAGTTCAGGATAGAATGGCGTTTAAGCTTCCTGCAGCACAGGTGAGTTCATCTCATCCACTGCACCTCCCCTCCCACAACCCTTCATGGTTCCTAACATAATTCAGAGCACAGGAGAGAAGCAAACTTGATGGTCAAATTGAAGCAGGAATTCAATGTTCAAGTTCCCAACCGGGCCATTACTCACCTGAAGCAACTAAGAATTTATTCTTTTGTATAAAGGGGAGCCTCACCTAAAACTTTCTCCTGCAGTCATCAGGAAGCTGAGAGTCACACATTCTGATGTGGAGATCTGGCCCTCACCCACTAACCCACTCATCCGAATTGCTGCCCACTCCTCTTCTTTGTGCTCTTTACCCTCCAGCCAAACTAAGCTACTTTCTTTTCCCGGTACAGACCCTGCAATTAATTCCCACCTCCCTGTTTCAGCTGGTGCTGTTCCTACACCCTGAGTGCGACTCCTCCTCCTCTACATCCAGTTACTTATTCAGGCAACAAATATTTCTTAAGCCCATGTGAGGGGGCAGGTACTATCTTTGCCCTGGGGACACAGTGATGAACCAGGTAAGGTTCCTGCCCTTCTGGAGCTCACATTCCAGCGCTGGGAAGACAGACAAAACTCAAGCCACTAAATGAACAAGATAATTTAATGCTGGGAAGAAAACCAGGAAATAATAACAGGTTGCAAATAGGTTGATATGAAAGCTAGTGCTAGGGTGGGAGAGTGATATAATTGAGTTTGGGAGCTCAGGGCCGCTGTTTGAGGAGACCTGAATGGTTAGAAGAAGCCGTCCATGTGAGCACTGCGGGAAGAACATTCTAGACAGATGGAACAGCAAGTGGCAAGGTCTGGGGCAGGAACAAGCTTGATGTATTAGAAGAACAGAAAGAAATAACTTTTATTACATACTTATTGACTTTCTGTCAGGCATGTGCTAGACTTTGGGGATACAAGGATAAATAGGACATGGACCTTTCCCCCCTAAAAAGTTCACTGTTGGCCGGAGAGGCAGAAATTATATTGGACATCTTTTGGTGGATTCTTATGGATAGGGAACCAAATGACCCCACCTCCTCTGCTCTCTAGGAACTTTTGCCCTCCATGACTGTTGGTACCTGGGAGCCCATCCTGATTGGACCAGTGGGGGTCACCTGACCTAGGTAGGACCAATCAGGCTTTTCCCTTTGCCAGAACCACTGAATGGGGGTTCAAGAACTACTCCTGCTTGTGGCTGGAAGTAGAACATTTAGTCTCTCAATAAACATTGCCTGACAGCTACTGCTGGGGTGACCTTCAGCTGGGGTGACCAATCAACTGGTTTGCCTGGGAGTGAGGGGTTTCCTGGGATTTGGGACTGATTTTCATGCTAAAAACAGGAGAATCCAGGGCAAACAGGGATGTTTGATCACCCTACCTACTGTGTGCCAGGCTGAAAGTTAAAACTCAAGAGCCTGGGAACTGCAGGGTGGTCCAGAACCATCACTCTGGCTGGAGCAGCAGAGGATGCTGGTTCACTGAGATGGAAGGACAAGGTAAAGATGAGAACCAGAGAGCCAGGCCCTGGATTCTTTCCTTGGTGGCAGGGCCCTCCTGAGCCAGTCTCCATCCCTGAGTGTGACATCGCTGAGATATCCCATCCTCTTACAAGACCCCTTGCATATCTTTTATCCATTTAAAATCACTGAGGTGGGTTTCTGTTACTTGCAACCACAGAGTCCTAACTGATAGAGCCAATGTCCCTAAATAACTGTAACCTAGGAGGTGTGTACCTTCACAGAGGTGTCAGCAGCAGTCCTGGGCAAGGGGTGGTACAGTGAGGAAGTGGTCTGCCCCCTTGGCTACATGTCCAGGAACGCTTCCCCATTCATTCAACTCAATCTATGGCTCTCAACTGCCAGCAACTTGATCTGACTCTTTCATAACACTAACTTCTTCCTCCCTTGTATCTCATATGTCACCTTCTAGCCTGTAAAGATTTGCATTTCATTCATCTTTGTACTTTTTCCCATTCATAGCATCTAAAATATGCTTGTATATAGGAGGTGTTCAGTTAAATTATTCTGTATATAAAAGGGACTCTACACACAAAAGGGAATGTGACTATTCCTATTGGGTAATAGTGATAACCTCTTAAACACATGTGAGGCTACAGTATTTAAAACATTTTCAAGTCCATTATCTGATGGGCACCCAACTCTTCAGAATATGGATATTAGGAATAATAATAACAGATGCTATATATTTATTTATTAGTTGCTCTTTTTTAATTGTGGGAACATATATATAAAGTAAATTTTCCCATCTCAACCACTCCCAAGCCTACCATTCAGTGGGATTAATCACATTGACAATGTTGTGGTACATTCACTACCTTCCATTCCTATAACTTTCCCATCTCCCCAAGCATAATCCCTATGCCCATCATGCATTAACTCCCCATTCCTCCTGCCTTCTGCCCCTGCCACCTGTACTCTACTTTCTGTCTCTTTGAGTTTGCATTTCTGATATATATTTTTTAACATTGTTTATTGTGAAATATAACATATATGCAAAAAAGTGATAACTTTCAAACTACAATTTAACAATAGTTATGAAGCAAATTTCAAAGGATGATATAGGTTACAGTTCCACAATTTCAGTTATTTTCTTCTAGCTGTTCTAATACACTGGAGACTGAAAAAAATCTATGTAATGATCATTAGTTATAATCATTTGTTAAATCCCATCTTCTCTGTTATATCTCCTCTCTCACATTTGATCATTATCTCGATCTTCAAGGATGTTTGGGCAATGACCATTCTGACTTCTTCATGTTGAAGAAGGGGTGTTGACTTTATGGGGTAGAGAGATGCAACTGGTTGATGTTCTTGCAGAGACCAGCACCTCTGGGTTTCAGGGCTTATCTGGCATAGGAACAAACTGGAGGTTTTAAGTTTCTGAAAAATAAACTTAGTGAGTGAAACTTTTATAGAGTGTCAAATATAGCTCTGGGTATTCTTTAGGGTTTTTAGGAATACTGTTGGTTGGGGCATGACATAGCATGGCAATTTGCAATATCTGGCTTAAATTTGCATAAAACTAACCTCCATAACAGCCTCTCAACTCTATTTGAAATTTCTTAGTCACTGAAACTTTATTTTGTTACCTTTCTTTTCCCTCTTTTGGTCAGGAAGGTTTTCTCATTCCCATGATGCCAGGGCCAGGCTCATCCCTGGGAGTCATGTTCCACATAGTGGGGAGGGTAATGAGTTTATTTGCAGGTATGGGCTTATCGAGAGAGCAACAAAAGAGGTTCTCTGGAAGTGACTCTTAGGCATAACTATAGGTAGACTTAGTTTCCCCATTACAGAAATAAGTTTCATAAGAGTAAGCCTCAAGATCAAGGGCTTGGCTTATTCAATTGGGGGTCCCTAATGATTGAGAAAGTATCAAAAACTTCCCACCTATTTCCCAGGTGGGAAGTTTAAAAGTTCCATAATTTTTCTCTAGTCCCTCAAAGGACTTTACAAGCAACATACTTTGGAATGTATCTGGGTATTATATTTAGCTATACAGAGTTACAATATCTCATTCCCTATTCCGGCTCTGTGTGTTTAGGTTGTTTAAATAACTGGCTACAGAGGTTAAGTTAGATTGTGTGCTACAGAAAATTTAAATTTTGGACATAGTAAACATTTCTTCCTTTGGTCTCACACAGAGGGTGAATTTTTAAAATATAGACAATATCATCCTTTACCCTGTGTTCTGATCTGTGATTTTTTTTTGTAATTACCATGTTAAATTTAACATCCTAAATCTATAGCAATATTATTTGCTTTGATACCTACTTCAATTGTATGCACAGACTATGTTCCTATACCCCTTCATCCCCCCACCTTTATATGGTTTGTCACAAATCCCACGTTTATACATTATGAGTCCAAAGCTACTGATTTCTTAGCACATTTTTTGCCTTTGTGTTTTAGATCCTGTAGGAAGTAAAGAGTGGAGTCACAAACCATGTATTTACCCATGTCATTACCCTCACCGGAGATCTTTATTTCTTCATGTGGCTTAGACCTATTGTCTATTGTCCTTTTCTTTCAACCTACAGAACTCTCTTTAGCATGTCTTGTAGGGCCGATCTAGTGGTGACAAACTCCCTCAGCTTTTGTTTATCTGGGAATGTCTTCATCTCTCCCTCATTTTTGAAAGACAGTTTTGCCAGATATAGAATTATTGGGTGGCAGTTATTTGCTTTCAGTACTTTAAATATGTCATCCCACTGCCTTCTTGCCTCCGTGGTTTCTGATGAGAAATTGGTATTTGATCTCACTGAGGCTCCTTGTATGTGACATGTTGCTTCTCTCTTGTGGCTTTCAGAATTCTGTCTTCATCTTTGGCTTTCAACAGTTTGATGATAATACAGTAAGTAGAACCTCATTTTATGTGACCAATACTTTCCAAGACCCTTCAAGTATGTTGAAAATCATGTATAATAGCAAACCTCATTATTTAATAAGTATTTCTTATACAAATATACTTATCACACATTTAAAAAAAAATAAGGAAAATAAACACTCACATAAAAATAAGTAAACAAAATTAATTATAGAAATAATTTTTTGAAATTTTAATTCTTTCTCTCTCCCCCTCTGCCTTTTATTTTTTCTATTGCCAAGCACATATATCTGAATTTACATGTATTGAGTTCGTGTAAAACAAGGTCCTACTATATGTTTGATGATAATAAGTTTGATTATAATATGTCACAGTATGGGTCTTTCTGGGTTTATCTTGTTTGGAGTTTGTTGATTGTTTTAGATGTTGTGCCCATTTGAATGTATTGTGTCCCCCAAAGGCCATTATCTTTGATGCAATCTTGTGTGGACAGATGTATTAGTGTTGATTAGATTGTAATTCTTTGAGTGTTTCCATGGAGATGTGACCCGACCAACTGTAGGTGAAAACTCTGATTGGATAATTTCCATGGAGGTGTGGCCCTGCCCATTCAGCATGGGCCTTAATTAGTTTACTGGAGCACTATATAAGCTCAGACAGAAGGAGCGAGCTTGCTACAGGGACACTTTGAAGAATGCACAGGAGCTGAGAGAGAATAGCTGCAGATGAGAGACAGTTTGAAGATGCCCGTTGAAAGCAGACTCTTTCTTATTCTGTAGAAGCTAAGAGAGGACAAATGCCTCAAGAACAACCGAGAGAGACATTTTGAAGAGGAGCTGCAGCCTAGAGAGGAATCTCCTGGGAGAAAGCCATGTTGAAACCAGAACTTGGAGCAGATGCCAGCCACATGCCTTCCCAGCTAACAGAGGTTTTCCGGACACCATTGGCCATCCTCCAGTGAAGGTACCCGATTGTTGATGCATTACCTTGGGCATTTTATGGCCTTCAGACTGTAACTGTGCAACCAAATAAACCCCCTTTAGAAAAGCCAATCCATTTCTGGTATTTTGCAGAAAGGCAGCATTAGCAAACCGGAACAGATGTGTATATTCATGTCATTAAATTTGCTAAGTTTTCAGCCATTATTTCTTTGAATATTCTCTCTGCTCCTTTTTCTCTTTCTTCTTCTGGGACTCCCACAATGTGTATATTGGTTTGCTTGATGGTGTCCCACAGGATCCTCAGGCTCTTTTCGCTTTTCTTCATGTTTCTCTCTTCTCCTCAGACTGAATGAGTTCAATTGTCTTATCTTCAAGTTCACTGAATTCTTTCTTTTGCAGCTCCACTCTGCTGTTGAACCCCTCTAGGAGATTTTAAATATCTGTTACTGTGGTCTTCAGCTCTGTTTGGTTTCTTTTCATAATTTCCCACCTCTGTATTGCTATTGTTTTTGTTTTCATCTGTCAATTTCCTGAGTTCCTTTAGTTCTTTTTCCAACCTTTCCTTTAGCTCTTTGAACATATTTAGGATCATTTTTTAAAAGTCTTTGCATTGTTCCAGGTTTAATCTTTCTCATTAATGGTCTCAACTGCTTTAATCTTCTTTGCCTGGGCCATCACTTCCTGCTTCTTTTGTGTTTATAATCTTTTGTTGAAACTTGAATGTTTTAATATTTTAATATGTCATCACTGGAATTTAGACTCCGAGGCATCTGTTCCTTAAGCTTTTATCCAGTTAGTGCCATGACGGAGCTATCCTTGAATGACAGGAGCTAACAAATGAAGAAGAAGAAGGGGGGAAAAAATAAAAGGAAAGACCTTTCCCAGTTTTTTCAGACTGACCTGAGCAGAGTTTAGAGAACAGCTCAGGCCAAAGCATAAGGGCCTCCCTAATCCTTTCTGCACGTGGGTCTTGTCAGGGGCATGCATGAGGGCTCTGGGAATTCCCCCATCTACATGGATATGAATGCCCCTCTTCCCTAGGAAACGGTTTCCTCATGGCCCAGGCACTGCACTATGTGTCCTACAGCCAGCAGTCCTTTGACCCTGGAAGCCACAGTTTGACTGCTCTCACAGAATGTTCCGTAGGAGAGCTCTATGAGCTGCCTTCTACATGCAGGGCAAGTTCTGGGATGGGAAGCCTGAGACAAGTGTCCTGGTTCAGTCCCTCAGGCCACTGCCAGACAGACTGGGCCAGACATACATGTTCCCAGTATGTGCAAGAGGGTTACTTGCTGTCTCCAGAACCAAAGCCAGGGTGCCAGGAGAGCCTACCACTTTTAATTTGCTTTATTCCTGATTCAGCACTTACCCTGATACTGCAATCCTTTAACAGTTTTCTGAAGCTTTGAGAAAGATGTTTCCGCCAGTTCATGCTGGTTATTCAAAGCTTCTATAGGGAAACAGAGCCCTGAGCCCCATCTTGATTGGGGCTGGCAGCTGCTATTTATTTTGTGCATATACTATGTGCTAGGTGAGAAAGAAAACAAAAAACCCTGGGGCTCAGAGAAAGTAAATGCTTTGTTCAAGATCCCTACATTTATAAGCCATAGAGCCTTATTTTCAGGCTGCAAATCCCTGTTCTCTCTGCCTAGCTGGGTTTCAGGGGCAGAGTGCAGGCTGTGAGTCCCACTTCCCCAAATCCGTGTGGCCTGACTCATGCCCTCTGGGCCAGCCCTGGCTCTGCCCTGACCCCCTTGGGAAGGGCAGGCCTCAGGTCACTCAATTTGCCAGCCTGGCAAAGCCAGGTGAATTCGGCTCCCAGAGCCACTGTGGTTGCCATGGCACCTTCCCCTGGCTCCTCTCAGCGTAAACCTGGGGGCGAACTGTTTTGAAGCAAACAAGGGGAAACAGAAAAATTCTCCCACTGATGCGAACAGCCATCCTCCTTCAAATTCCTCCCAAACTCAGCATTGGGCCTTAGGACCATGGAGTCCAGTTTCTCCATTTTACAGATGAGGACACCAAGGCCCAGGGTCCTTAGTTTCACAAAGAGGTTTTGTGCCTTGGTTGGGAGGGTCTCTGGAGGGGAGAGACCTGGATTCCAATCCAGCTCCTGTACATATCGTGTGACATTGGGCGAGTCCCTGGAGTGCTCTGAGCCTTAGATTTCTCACCTGTAAACTGGGGATCATAACACTCCTCCTCTCAAAGTTATTTTAAGGATTAAATGAAACTCTGTACATAAAGTGCCACACAAAGTGCTTGGCACGAGTGGAAATGAAATTGCCCAAAGTCACCCCACCCAATGTTGGCGGGGGGAGAGCATTGTTGCAGGATTCAGGATTCTGATCTTGAATCTGCCAACAGGCTTGTGACTTGGCTAAGTCCTGGCACCACTCTGGACCATGGTATCTTTTTCTGTAAACTGAAGAAGGGTTTGACTAGATGCTGCCTAAGATTTGTTTTCCCAGTTCTCCAATTTTGTGCTTCTGGTGACAGATGTTAACTCAGGATTTGTAAGCTGTGTTTGATTCACACTTCACCCTGCCTCGCTACCAGAACAGCTGGAGCCCAGCCAGGAGGAAGCATCCAGAGCCTGAGGGTCCTTTTTGGGGAGGGGGAGAGAGGACTCTGGGGGCACGAAATTTCCATGAGGGCGAGGGCCTTGGGCACTCAGGCTGGCTCCCTGGTGTCCACCTCTGGTTCAGTCCTGCCTGGGTTTTGCGGGGAGAGGTTGGGGAGGGCAGGGATGGGAGTGGGGGAAAGGAAGATACATTGGAGAAAGGAGACTCAGGACTTGTCAGTGATAAGTATCCGTCTGACAAGATCAGTTGAAACAATTTTTGACACCCCTAGTGTTGGAGTGAGGAGATGAGCGAAGGTGGCTTTGGGATGCTCCAGACGGTAATTGGTGAGGAGGAGGAGAGCAGAGAGTGGGTGGGCATTAGGGAATCCAGTGGAGGGGATGGGAAGGGCATGTTGGAGTAGAAAGGGAAGCTAAGGGATTAAGAGAAGGAAAGGCAGAGAAAGGAAGGAAGAACTGATTTTTCCTAAGGAAGTGACAGCTTGATATGGAAAAACATGGTGATAGATGGATTTTCAAGCATGTCACTTTGTGATCATGCAGTTTGCTCACTGTCCTCCTGGGAGCAGGCAGGGGAGGTACCGTATGCTGGTCTCGGGGGCGGAAGTCCAGAGCAGGCCCATTCTCCCCATCTGGGTCACACTTGGCCCACCTGGGCTGCTGGGGTCCACACCTCCGAGCCCCCTTGCCTTCTTGCCTGCAGGACCCCAGGTCCCTCCCCTCATGGAGCTCCAGGTGACACTGGGCCGGGGAACGCCGAGCCTGTCCCACACTCTCCTCCCAGCCACTGCCCCTTCCCTGCTGCTGCTCACTTGTCCTCAGGGTCCCTCCTAATCCCTCCTGTCATCACCTTCCACCTCAAACAAGCAAACACATCCTACAATTAGATGCAGGCAAATCGATCCATGGCAGGACCAGCACACCATTCAGGACACCCATCCAGGAGTAGATTGTTCCAAAACTGGGGTCACTTTGCCCTACAAGGTCAAAGAAAGAAAGGGTGACATAAATACACTGGCTTGGTTATTGTTAGTAATAGTACTAGCTAAGACAGAAGCTTATTGCATGCTTCCTATGTGTCAGGCACCATACCCAGCTCTGTACTTATATTACTTCATTTATCTTCTTCATAATCCTAAAAAATAGGTATTGATTTTTATTACCTCTTGACAGATGAGGAAACTGAAGCTTGGAGAAGTTGAGAAAATTATTCAAAGGCACATAACTAGCAGGTGGCCAATCTAGTGTTCAAACCCAGAGTACAAACTCTTAATCACAGAATTCCATCTCCTCAAAACAAAGATGTATTCATGCCATTAAACCATACTGCTTATTTCTGTGTCACCGTTCTTGGGATGTTACCCCAAGTGCATTCTTCAGGAATGCTTTTAGCCAGAAGCAACAAAAAAACATGACTAGGAGTGGCTTAAACAAGCAATCTTGAAGTAGGTAGCCCAGAGCTAGTGTACTTAGAGCCCAACAACATCACTAAAAACCCAGGTTTTGCTATCTTTCCACTCTGCCAATCTCATCACATTGACTGTTCATTGTCATGTTTATGCAAAATGGCTGCTACAGCTCCAGGCATCACACCAACTTCCCAAGGGGCAGGGGCAAAAATTTTCTCCTGATGGAGCTTTGTCCTTTTATCCTGGAAGAAAAGTCTGTCAGCAGACTTCTTTACAACTCATTGATCTCATGTCCACCCCTAGACTAATCATTGATGTAGGGAATTATGTATCATGATGACTCCTGCTGAATAAACCACCCCAAAACCTAGTGACTGAAACTAACCATTTATTATTGCTTATGAGTCTATGGGTAGCTGGGCAGTTCTGCTGATCTGATCCAGGCCTGGCTGATCTTGTCTGGGCTTACTCATGTGCCTATGTCTGCTCTTGGGTTGGCTGGGGTTGGCTGGCCTGGAGTGGCCTTACTTACTCAAAAGTCTGGTGTTGGCTGGCTGTCAGCTTGGGGTGATGGGAGTGACTAGGTCTCTTTTCCAACAGGCTAGCCCAGGCTTGTTCCCAGGGTAATAGTGGGATTCCAAGAGATTGGGTGAAAGAATGCAAGAACTCTTTAGGCCCATACTCTAAACTGGCACACTATCATTTCCAGCACCTTCTATTGGGAAAAGCAAGTCACAAGGCTGGCCCAGTTATAAGGGGTAAGAAAATAGACGTTGCTGCTGGTGGAAAGACTGCAAACTCACACTGCCAAGGGCATAGGTACAGAGAGGAATGAAGAATTGTGACCATTTTTGCAATCCACCACAGATTAGCTTGATTTATTTAGACAAATGCATCCTCTGAGAAAGGAAAGAGGCCTCCTTCCCCCAAATCGAGGGAACACCCCCTTCTGCCTAATCAAGGCCTCAGATGCGGGAATAAGGGGGAGGACATGGACGCTGGGCAGGTGGCTGAACTTGTCTGAATCCCAGGCATGAGGAAGTGAAGGGCGATTCTGCAGCTTCAATTTCTCCAAGTCAGGATCCTTCTTCTGAAAAATCCTCTGAAAAGATGATTTTCACCTGCCTTTTGCTGGTGCCTGGTCTGGGTCTCATAATGGTTCCTCTATAGGTAAACACAATTCCTCCATACACTCAGATACAGAAACCTAAAGGTTTTTTCCTAAATCACATGAACTCTGCCTTTACCCCCCAACCCCCAGGGCTGTAGGAAAATCCAATCTGTTATTTGAGGGCAGGAAGTGTCCAGGCCTTCTTCTCTCTGGAGGTTTACGTGATCCAGGAAACAGGTGTCAAAGAGCTTTGGCATTTGGTCCATCAAAGCCACCTCTGAAGTACTTTTGTCAAGCCTCAGGGGTCCATTCAAAAGGAGACCATATCATATATGTATGACATATATATACAAACACACAAATACATATACATACGCATGTAAAATAAAATGTTAAAAAAAAAAAAAGATGACTAAACCTCTGCTCCCTTTACACTGAACTTGTTGCCAGAATTTTCCTAGGCTCTCAACACCTATCAAAGTCTTCACTTAAGGAGCGCACCATCCTCTCTTTCCTCCCCTTCTCAGGGGATCCATCTTTCTCTCCTGCCTTGGGCTGCTCTTCCTCTTCAACTCCATTCCCACCTCCTCCTGACAGACCCAGGCTTCCCTGGCAATGGCTGGATGGAATGGTCTTCAAGGAACCCAGGACCTGTTTCCAGGAGGCAGATGTGCCCCAAGGGAACAATGTATGATTTAAACTAACTTGGGGAGCAGGGAAGGAAGTGACATTTCATCTGAGACCTGATGTAGGTGTCAGATGAGGAAGAGGTTGGGGGGAGGGTCCAGTAGAATGTTCCAGTTCATCACAGCAAGAGCTAACACATACTGAGCACTTCCTGTATGCCGGCTACTATAATGTAGGCACTTTTATTGTCCCCATTTTATGAAACTTGAAGAAGTTAAGCAACTTGCCCAAGGTCATGCAACTAGTAAGTGGTTGAGTTGAGATTTCAAATCCAGTCGGGATGCTAAAGATTCCCTCTGAACTGCTTAGGTAAGCACAGAGGAGAGAAGCAGGTTATTTGGATGACTACAAGCAGTTTATTATTTTGACTGGAACATAGCACATGAAGGAGAAGGTGCTACAAGAGGCTAACAGGTAGAGAGATGTGAAAATGTGGAACATCCTAAAGGCAGCAAAGCCTGGCTGCAGGGAGATCATTTCAGAGGCTCTTTCGGTAGTTTCAGCAAGAAATGATGTGGCGCCAGAATAGGAAGATGGTAGTAAGAATAAGGAACAATGGCAGGGTTCAAGCGTTCTATGGGAAGAATGGACAGGATGTGGAGATTGTGTAGAGGTAGGGTTGGGGGGTAGGTCTTGGGCCACCAGATGACTTGCTGGTTCTTAGGGATCTCATCCAGGCCCTCCATGCCTTCCTGGCTCTAAAATGAAGACAATGAAACCTGACCTCCCAGGGATCAGCTGGTGTCAGGATAAGATGAAGTCATCAATCTGAAAGTGCTTTGCAAATGCAAGCGGTTATTATTTTATGGTTATCGTTACTGTTACTGTCCTACTCCCCCCTCCTGGGGCTTGCAGATGGGAGTCAGACTGAAAGGCAACCCAGGGGAGCTGCCTGCTGACTGCCGAGGCAGTTGCTGTATCTTCCATCAGGCAGATCTGTCTCTTTGGCAGGTGGGAGCCACATTCCCACGTACTAAATTGTTAATAGCTTCCCCAGGGAGTTCCTTTCTGTTCTGACTCCTTCAGCGATTTCTGTTTCTCCACGGCTGACGCCTTCTGATGCCCTGGGTTGAGCCTAGTATTTCCCATCTCTTTCTGTTTTTGTTTTTTTCCCTGAAGTTAGGGATGGAGACCAGTCCCAAGTGTGGCCCAAATCCTTTGGCAACCCCAGTGCAGAGGGCTGTGTCAACTGTGCTCCACCACAGACTCCAGAATTTCCTGTGCTTCGGGTGACTCATCAGCCGCCACAGCGGGGTAAACTCCGTGGAGCAGAGATAGGAGCCGTGGATTCTTGGGTTCTTGGCTTCTTTGTGTGTGTGTATGTATGTGTGAATTTCCAGGCTTTGCTCTGGGAGGCTGTGTAGTGTAGCAGTCAGGAGACTGGAGTTTGGAGTTACACAGGCCTGGCTTGGCAACCCAGCTCTGGCTGGGGCAGGTAATCTAACCTCTGCAAAATGGAATAATCACAGCAGTACCTCTCACCTCTGGGCTGCATGAGGGCTAATTTAGATAATTCACAAAACACTCGGCCTACTGTTGGGCATTTAGCAAGTTCTCCGTAAGTGGTGGCCAACAGGATTATGTATGAGTTGTGATCACTAAAATGCAATAGCTTTTTAAAGGGAAACAGACTAGAATGCCCACATCCAAGTAAGAGTTGATCTCTTTAAAAGTACTCGCTTTGGAAGGCCATTGTGGAAACCTCTGTGGAGAATTCCCACATGTTCTTCCAATGTCCTTACTGGTGGCAATTCACAAGAACTTAGCATGTCTGTCTTGTTAGAGATTATTTCTATTTTGCTCATATTCTTGGTTATTTACATAACTTTTCCACCTTCTTGACTGTGAGCTCCTTTAAGGGATGGTCTTATTCACCCTCGTGATTGATAACTCATGCTCACCCGCCCTTTTTCAGTTGGCAAAAATTCTATTGTTTCACCAGATTCTCACCCCAATCTTGCATCTCTCTACTTTATAGATGAGAAAACTGAAGCTCAGTGGGTTAAGGGAAGCCTTTGTCTTTTGTCTCCACCATAGCACCTCTGTACCTAGGAGGGATGCAAAAAACATTATGGAATGCAATTTTTAAAAATTCCCTTCAGTCCAGTGTGGCTGGAGCACAAGATTGGGGTGGCAACAAGGGATGGAAGCAGAATTGATGGGTGGCGTGAACCTCAGATGATAGGTTCGGACCAGACTAGGGAGGACCCCAAATGCAACACCAAGGAATGAGGGTAGACTTGCTTGGTGATAGCTAAAAGCCAAGGGAGGTGAGGAGGTGAGAACCAGCATTTCAGTTCCAAATGAAATGTGATTACTGTAACTGGTGCCCTGCTGGCAACAGTACCAGGTAGAACCCCGTTCCAGGTTTGGAGCTCATGCCACAGAAATAATTGAGAGACAAGAGGGGTCAGTAGGAATAAGTGGTAAAGTTTATTAAAGAAAGAGAGAAAGAATACACGTTAAAGAGATAATGTGGATGAGTGGCAGTGAGTTAGCTTGTTATATAGGAAAGTTTTATTGTGATTTTCTTATCTCAACCTTTGAACACTTGGTGTCTTCTTTGTTCTAGGAGGAGGGAGTTATTGCAGTTATCAGAATTTGTGACCTGCCATTGCATATATAAAATTTGTCTTTGGGCAGATGTTTAACAACCTTTATGACCCCATGCCTTCTGTTATTAACTAAGAATTTGCTTTGGGCCCATGCTTTTACAAGTGTTTATGGTTTGGGGAGGTTTCAAAGTTTTAGGGGAAATTTTTGTCCCATGAGAAGTTTGGGAAGCTGAATAGAAGACAGGGACCACTGCCCTATTCTATCCTGCCTCAATTACAACATTTACGCAAAGGGTGTTATGTGTCCTGTGAACTGACTTGAAAGTCAGTATAGTTGCTGAGAAGATTCCTTAAGTCTTTCTTAAGCTTTTTTCTGTCCTGTCTCCCTCATCAAAGTGGGAGCTCACTAAAACAAAATTGACATTGAGCTTCCTTATTCCATCACTCATCAAGTAAGAACCTCTGTGCCAGGGATGCACTAAGGTGGTGGTACAGAAGTACACATGCCCTTTTATGAGGGTGATGTAAAAAAAAATCCAATGACTGTACACATAAATATGTGGGAAATCTATAAAGAATGAGGTGCTGTGAGAATAAAGAACAAGTTTGAAGTGGGTGGGTCAGTGAAGGTTTCACAGAGGAAGTGATATTTAAGCTGAAACATGAAGGATGAATAATGTTTCATCTGGGGGAATGGCTGAACCTTCCCAGTAGAAGGAATAGAATGTGCAAATGTCTGGAGGTAGGAAGAAACTTGGTTTGTTGGAGGTGCAGGGAGGAGGCCAGAACTTCAATTATGCTGCCCTCCTCCTTCCTGTCTCAATTTCTCTTTCCTGGCGCCGGAAAAGTCTCCAAGTTCCAGGGGACTTTGGAGCGGAGCAGGGAGTTTTTGCAGCACATGTGACCACAGATCAAAAATCTGTCTGATGAGTCCTTAGAGGGTCCAGTGGCAAAGTTTTGTGGTGATGGGGTCACCTGTAGCTGGTTTAGGGGCTTGGAAAGCAGCTAGGTGGGGCAGAGGGTATGGAGAGAAGGATGAGTTTGGGAATTCGTTCTTTCTGGGGAAGGGAAAGAGATGACTTGCACATGGAGAGATGAGTAAAGCAAGAGGGTAGAGTGAGTAAGGGATCCTTGTCCAGCCACTCCTAGAACCAAGAGCATCGCCCCAGAGCCTACAGCTTGGGAACCCCAAGGTTGTCTCCCCTCCACTCCCCCTTGGTACCTTTATTTACCATGCAGCATTTCCTCAGTATCCACTGTGATCCTGGCCCTCTCTTGGGTGCAGGGATCAATCAGGCCTGGAGCCCTCCAAGGAGGAGACAATGTCAGATAGAAATAATTACCATATGAGAATCTAGTGCCTATCCTCAGTCTTCTCATCTATAAAATGGGGATAAGAATAACAGAATCCACTCCAGGTGTTGATGATGCATGGGATAAAGTGCTTACACAGTCTTGGAACAGAGTAATGCTCTATTCCCAAGGAGGACGATGTCTCTGGGTCCAGGCTCGTAGGAAGGATGAGTTAACCATGTGGCTCTTCCATCTGCTCCTACAGCAGCCGGGGTCATTAAGGTAGTCTTCGAGGCCCTGCCCACCACCTCATCCCACTCTTGCCCAACTCACTCCCTCCATTCATCTCTCCCTTGCCTCCTTTCAGTTCCAGGAAACCAACAGGGCTCCCTGCTGCCACAGGGCCTTGGCATATGTGCTTCCTTGGTCTGAAAGCTCTTCTCTTGTTTCTTCCCTAAGTTAGTTCCTCTCCCAAACTTCACATCTCACTTTAAGTGTCATTAACTCAGGGAAACTGTCTTCACTCTGGGTTTCATAGACCCTGCCACAGGATTGTATTCCTTACCTTCACTTTCCTCAATTTGTAAATATGTCGTCATTAGTGTGATTTTAGGATTGATATGTGTCCCCGGCAGTGGGAGGTAAGCACCAGGAGACAGGGGCTGCATCTGGTTTTGCCCATCAGGGGATCTCCAATAGCTCCTGGCTCATATTAGGCAGTTGGAAAATATATGCTGAGCAAATGAACGGAGTAAAAGAAAAAACATGGACAGTAAGTTATTTATCGTGTGCCTGGCACTGAGCTAAATTCTTTACCCACCTCATCTTATTTAATCTCCCCAATAACCCTCTGAGGGAGGTGGTGCGATTATCCTCATTTTACAAAGTAGGAAAATGAAGTTGAGAGCCGTTGAGTAACTTGCTCGGGGTCACCTTAGCCGTTAGTGCAGGGGCGAGAGGCGGAATTCACATTCAGGTTCTTCTGACTCCAACGCCGCAAAGCGGGTGGGGAAGTGAGTCCAGGCAGGGCGGAGCGGGGCGGGACTTTGGGCCAGTCGAGCAGCCTCAGGTTGCGGTGGGAGGCCTCCCCGGCCCAGCTCCGAGAAACTGGTGCAGCGCCCGCCCCCGGTCGCGGGCGCAGACTGGCGGCCGCCTCCGAGCCACGTGGTGCGCGCGGCGGGCGCGTCCGAGAAGCCCGCAGCGGCTCCAGACTCACAGCACTCAGGGCAAGGAGAGCGGGCGGGCGCCGGTGGCAGGGCCCGTGCGAGCGGTGAGACAGTCGGAGAAGGCGCGGAGGAAGCGGGGCGGTCGGGGCGCTGCAGCTGGTGGCGTCGGGGCCGCGGCCGAGGTCGTTTGCGCACCCCTCGCACCGTGTCCCTGCGCCCAGGGCGCACGGTGGGGAAGGACTCGGTGCGGGCCCCCCGGCCGCCATGGAACCAGCAGCCACCGCTGACGCCGAGCTGCAGCCCCCGCTCCTCGCCAACGCGTCGGAAGCCCTCCCCAGCGCTTTCCCGAGTGCCGGCGCCAATTCGTCGGGGTCGCCGGGCGCACGGAGCGCCTCATCCCTTGCCCTGGCCATCGCCATCACCGCGCTCTACTCGGCAGTGTGCGCCGTGGGGCTCCTGGGCAACGTGCTCGTCATGTTCGGCATCGTCCGGTGAGTCTTCTGCAGGATGACGCCCTGGACTGGGCCCCGGGGTGAGGATTGCGACCGCGGACTGGGACCCTGTTCCTGGACCCCAGACTCCCTGGACCTCTGCACTTGCTGCAGGGGGCGCTGGGGCCCAGTGGCCCCTTCCCCTGCGAGGGTGGGACGCAGAAATGTGTGTCTCTGTGTGCGCGCGCGAACGCGCGTTAAACGAAATTAATATTTGATCTCCTGTTGGCATCCCCTTGTTTCTACATCAGGGATGTGGGACAGTTTGGTGACAGTTTGTGTGTCTGTCACAGTTTGTGAGTGGGTGATTCTCTTGTGACAGTACAAATGTATTGTGTGTCCGGACCTCTGATGCCAGGCTGCAGTGGGTGGAGATGCCCTAAGGTGCCATGGACCTCTAGGGAGAGTGTGTGAGTACCATACAGGTAGTGGGACAGGCGGGTGTTTGTGGGGACACTTACAAATCACATCTGTTGGAGTCCCTGTGTTGGTGTGTGTTTGTCGGTTTGTGATTCTCCATGTATGAGAATGTGACAATATGACTGTGTTATTTCTCGTCAAACCCCTGAAACCTAGGAGGGGGGCATCCAATGTGGCCACAGGGACCTATGTTTGTGCAACTGTGTTTGCATTTGCCCATGGAGAGCCGGTGGTTCCTGGATCCAGGGAGCCACCGCTGTGGGTCTGACAGTCACAGCCATTTCCCTGCTCCCTTCCCTAGTGGCCATCCTGTCAGGAAGTCTGGATGCGATTCAGAAAGGCCTCACAGCCTCCTCACAAATGCCCCCTCCCATTTTCTCCTCCCTGCCCAGGCAGTTGTTTTTTTTTTTTTCTGCCAAAGGCAGCAGTGATGTGTTTGGGCTGGAGTGAAGTTTGTGCATTCACCCCAGGAAGTGAGCTTCTCTCCTTGGTATGTATGTACAGTTCTGATATCTCATTAGTTTGCCCCAGAAGCAGTCCTCCTGACCCAACCCCACCACCCCAAGCCTAGGCACAAAGGGTTGAGTAGAAACTCCCATCCTTATAATAACAAAGGTGCTCTGGTTTTTACTGTTAGTTGGAGGTGGGTCCTCCATACTGGTTGACTGAGGACACAACCTCTCTGGACAGTGGTGTCACCAGGCAGGGCAGAGGGCAGATCATGGACTCAGAGGCTGGAGATGTGAACTGTGGTCTCAGCCCAGTCCCTGATGCCCGTTACAGTGGGGGCACTGTTCCTCCACCCTACCTCCCACTTGCTGCAGTTTCCTTGTCTGAAGAATTGAGACCCTATCTCCTCAGCTGATAAGTATGAATTCCAAAGTATGGGGTCTCTGCAGGGCAGAGTGTGGTGTGCTGGGGCATGGAGAGGTGGGATGCGGGGATGTCAAGAGGGCTTTGGCATCTGTGGCAGCATCTTTGCTCCCCCGGAAAAGTGGAGGGCACAAGAATTTCCTGTGCTTCCAATGACTCATCACCAGCTACAGTGGGAAAATTCCCCTAGGCATGGGCAGGTAGGATCTTCATTTTATGTTTTTGTCAGTTACTCTCCCCTTTGCCTTCATAGGCAACAAAGGCTTTAGGATCAGGACAACCTGAGTATTAATCCTAGCTCTGCTGCATATTCGCTCTGAGACTTGGACAAGTCATTTAGCCTCTCTGAACCTCAGTTTCCTCCTCTATATAATGAAGGCAATAGAACCTTTGACAGGGTTTTTGTGAGATACCAATGGAAGAGAAGATATAATGTAGCTGGCGTGGTGCCTGGCCCCAATAAATGGAAGCCGTGTGTATGATGAATGGAGGAATTTTCCAGATTCTGCAGAATCCAGTGTCTATTAAAGAAGAGAAAGTGAGGAAGGTGCTTGTCCTAAGGTGGGCCTGAGTGTGGCTATGATTGCGAGCTGGAGAGTTCTAGTTTCTTGGTATACGCTGTCTCTAGGGGAGCTCCAGGTGCTCAAATCTAGGGAAAGCTGAGCGTTAGTGTGTTCAGTCCCATTTGCAGCCCCTTCCCCAGGGCCCTCTGTCTGCTGGGCTGATGAGCACAGCTCCTTCCACCACCACTGAGCAAGGTGAGGGCCTCCCACTTCTGAGGGTCCACTCTGGACTCAGCCTGCTAGGTGCACTTCAGCCAACCTCCCCAAATTGTATTGTCAGATGCATCTTGCAAGCAGCATCACTAGTCTCCATAGGTCCCCATGCTGCTAAGACATTTCCCTGGCCAACCATCTATGTGAGAACTGTATCTCTGGTTCTGAATTATTTAATCCTCACTGACAGGTCTGTGGACCAGGCACCAGAAACTCATCATCATCCTCAGTTTTCAGATGAGGTATCTGTGGCTTGGGGAGAGGCAAGATGACTTACTCTCCCCTAAGCTAGAATTCTGGCCTTGTGACTCAAAGTCTAGAACTTTTTCCAGAGCTGCCTGGGGAAGGGGGACAGTCAATTCATTGCATGGAAGGGGGATGGGTGGGCAGAATCCTGTCCCTCCTCTTCTGTCCCAGAATCTTCAGAGAATGATGGAGACGTAAGGACCATGATCCTGCCTGATATTGGGCCCATGTGTTTTAGGCTGCTGCCCTTGGGGAGGGAGAATGATGGGCACGTAGCCCTCCCCACTGAGAGGGAGGCTGAGATTAGGCTGCATGGGGCTTGGCTTCAGCTGGCAAAGTCTAAGAGCAGCGGGGAGAGGGCAGCCCAGGAGAGAGAAGAGTCCCCAGATCTCCTTAAGGATTCTTTGAGCTCTGACCTATCTATGGTTTCCTGGCATCCAGCGAAGGGCCTAGCACAAAAGATAGAAGAGTTGGTTGATTGGCTGCATGAATGAATGATAGGATGAATTAATTTGGCTGATCATTCATGAACTTAGGCAGTTTGGGGGGCAGGGGAAGGTTTGCAAAGGGAAGATCCAGGAGATCATTGATGCAGGAAAGCAGGGTGATGTAGTGGGCAGCTAGGCAGGTCTGAATTTGAATCCTGAGTTCAAAACCATTTACTTGCTGTGCAGTTGGGCTAGCAACTTCACGTCTCTGAAGCTCATTTCCTCATCCGTAAAGTGAGAATAACAATAAACATCTTGGCTTGTGGTGAGGATTAAGTGAGATAATGTATGATAGCTGAGCCATTTAGATCCTAATAGGATCTTTGAGGACAGGAAGGGTCTCTGGGTGAAGGAAAGAAAAGAATGAATTCATTCCAGAGAATTCTGTGGATGTAATGTGGTAGATGCTGAGATACAGTAGGGAGGGAAAAAAATTCACTGTCCCTGCCCTCATGGAGCTTAAGGTCAGCTAATCACCCAATAAATACTAATTTGTTGCTGTGCTAAGGGCTTTGGGAGCCCACAGAGCAGGGCGGGGAGGAGTTTCCCCTCGTCAGGGAGGTCAGAGAAGGCCTCTGTGGTGAAGGATGAGGAGGTAATTCAGTAAAAAGCTAAAGCAAGAGCCTGGGCTAGGAGAAACATGACATGGGTGAGGGGCTAAATAAAAAGAACACAGGGAACTCAGAATCCCAGCTCATGAAACCCTCTCCATTCCCTCCTCCTGCCTTCATGGATGCTCCTGAGAAGCCTGTGCATCCTTCTGGATGCATGACAGGGGCCCCTGGGAGTTGCACTCTTAGCAAACAGCCTGTGATTCCCGGGAATACGGCTTCTGTGAAGTGCAAGCAGGATTTTTTGGGGACGTCTGATTCCCAAGGCAGAGCATCACTCCCTGCTCCTGTGGTGTGAGTCCAGCCATTGTGGTGACCTGGAGCTGGCCTTGGGGGTTCCCTGGGCCCTGTGAACTGACACGAGACAACCTCTCCTTCTGGGTGGAGTCAGTGCCCTGAGTGGGGCTGGCATCTCAGAGAGTCCCCATTGGCAGCTCTCTGGGCAGGGTGGTGTGTGAAGGGCTTCACACAGACTCTGTCTGGCAGGTTACCCCAACTCTCCTCCATGTGGCCCAGAACTTCCCGGTTTGCCCATCCCAGAAGGAGGGCAGGATGGCGTCGGTGCCTTTCCACTTTGCCTTTTCTGTTCCCACAGCCCTTTCCTGTCGTCTTTCCTTCGTCTCTCCCTGATCCTGGTGTCAGCAGATTTGCAGTCTGCTCAGCCTCTTCCCTGCCCCAAGCCTGCCCCCGTGTAACTGTCTCAGGCTGCGTGTTTCTCTGCCCCCTTGGTCTCTCCCTCAGCCTGTCTCTTCTGGCTTTTCTCCCTGTATCAAATGCTGGCTCTGCCACTTATTAAGATCATTAGCCAGTTGCAATGCCCCTCTACACATCACTTTCTTCATCTGTAAAATGTGAATATAGTACATATTTCCAGGTACCTTTGTCCCTGAAGACTGAAAAAGATATGTTGCCATCCAAGACAACTGCAGCACTGAGCCAGAGAAGGAGTATTGGGTTGGATAGCCTGGGCTGCGGCTGGGTCATGACGGGTGAATGAGTTCTGGTTTGTGCCATCCATCTACTGCTGAGGTGCCAGGAGCTGCTGAGAAAGTGCTCAAGTGTCATCCTTGAAGAATTGGGAATGCTAAGTCTCCATCATGATTTGGAGGCCCAGAGTGAGCCCCGTGCCTTCTTGTCTCCCTCCCCACTCTTGATTGGGTTGCAGTCCTAACCCAGGGTCCCTAGGCCAGGAGAGGGCCCAGTGAGGTGACACAGTGTGGTGGTTGAGATCATGGCTGGGGTCCCTGGTCTCAATCCCAGCTCTACCACATCCTAGTGGTTTGGCTTTGGGCAAACAGCTTAACTTTCTCTGAGCCTCATTTCTTCATCTGTAAACTTGGGGTGATCATAATAGGTTACTAGGAGGATTAAATGAGGTCATGCATGTACAGGCTGTAACACAGCACCTGGCGCTAAGTAGACCCCTACTATGACCAGATGCTGTGATTAACCAGCACCCCTGCAGTTGCTGCAGGTGGAGAGAGCAGGTGGCTGTTGAGGCCTGATTATCCGCATTCCCTGCCTTGGGTCCTTTCCCACTTCCTGCATCAGTTGCGCATTTATTCACTCAACAAGTCTTTGCTGCTGCTGACCCTTGCTAGGCCTTCCTTCTCAGCCTTAGCTCGCACTGCCCACAGACTCTTCACTAGAGCTGCCCGTATGGCCTTTGGCTCCTACCAAGCCATGAATCATAGGATCCCCCTGATGGGTAACAACTCCAGGGACAAGTGCAGCTTCTTGGCACTGTGGCAGCCCAGGGGAGGCACCTGAGCCAGCCAGTGAGGAGGTGGTCCAGGAGGGTTTCCTAGAGGAGATGCTACCTGGGCTGCATCATGAAGGTGCACCTGGGGAGGTGAGGTCAGAACGTTCCAGGCAGAGGGATCAGCACGAGCAAAGAAAGGTTCAGCAGATAAGCTGCAGGGGGCAGGGAAGTGCACCAAAGCTGACCCGAGCCTGCCCAGGCCTGGGCGGCTGTGAGGATGGAGAGGCTGCAGGGGCCAGAACAGGAGGGGCCTTGCAAGCAGGCGTCCTCCTCCCCATGGTCACCTGCTGTGTGCCAGAGCCTCAGCTGGGCCCTGGGGAGCCAGGGATGAATCTGCTGGCTTAGTCCCTGCCCTCCAGAATTCCCGGCAAGCTGCAAAAGTTAGAGGGACTCCATGGACCAGCCCCAGAAACCTGGAGGGAGTTGTCCCACTGAGGGAAGACTATGAAGAGGCCTGGGGACAGGCCCCGCAAGGCTGCGGGAGGGGCCAGAGGCTCGGCTGAGGCTGGAGTGAGACTGAGCCGCCCCCCCCCACCCCCCCCTGCCAGGTTGGGCAGGTCCGGAAATGAGAGCGGTTTGGTTCACAGACCATGGGTGGGGAAGAAGATTTTGGAGCAGTTTGTGCAGAACAGTGTTTGGGAGAACAAATCTGGTGCAGGGATGAGAAGGATGGATTAGATGGGGAGCACAATGTGGGAACCCAGAGAGGCTGGCTCGGGGCAATAGAAAGTGAGCCGTGGGACTTGAATGGGTCACTGAGACCCTGGCCTCTTTGCCCCTTTGTAAAATGGGGTGCTGTGGGACCTGCGGGAAGCAGGAGCTGGGCTAGCCGGCCTCTGGTGAAGCTGAGCAGGGAGAGCCCGCAGCAGCCCTGGCTGGTGTGCCTCGGTGCCTCCTGGCCTGGCGCCAGAGCCTGCCACTTGCCAGGTCTCGTGTTCTTTCCCTGAGGGGTGGGGGCGTGACTCACAGGCACTCGGGGTGAGTCCGGAGGATCGCTGAGGACACTGAGGAGCCTCTTCCAGAGCCTCCTTCACATACCAGAGGCTTCTCCAAGCCTCACAGCAGCACTGCAACGAGGGCCCTATATTCTCATTTCCAGATGAGGACACAAAGGCTCAGAGGGAGCAGGTGCCTCTCACAGTTGAGGTTCGAACCCAGGTCGTTCTGACTCCAAAACCACTCCAGATTCACTCTGCCACCGCTGCCCGAGAGACACGTGAGGAATGGAGGAGAGAGTTGTGGGTGTCTGGTTAGAGAAGTGAGTTACAGGGCCAGGGAAGGAGGGCAGATTGCTGTCTGCAAACCTCTGAAGGGGAACAGTGTCTGTGTGTCAGAGCCAGCCTGACCTGGGATCAAGTCCCACTTGTGGTATTTACTAAGAGAGTGAGCTTGGGCAGGACATACATACCTCTTGGAGCCTCAGTTTTCTCAGCTGTAAAATGGGAGTGGTTCCAAGGGATTTATAAGGTATGAGGTGTGAAGAGCTTCAGCACCAATATTCAGCAAACATTTTCTATAAGAGGAGTGAGACTTGTTTCTCATTAGTTTGATCAACGTTTATTGAACCCCAGAAGAAAGAACTAGAATTAATGGGTGGATGCTATAGTGAAACATTATCAGCCCAATGTTAGGAATTTTCTTTTACAATGCAAATATAGTGTCTATTTTAGAAAATATGCAAAGTTTAAGCAGAGACAGACATCACTCATAATCCCACCAAAGACCCATCTCTTTTTCTGAGTCTCTCTTGCGTTCTCTCTCTCTCTCTCTGTTTTAATGAAATCAGGATCGCAGTATATATAATATTTTGTAAGATGCCCTTTCACTTCACATTATATCATGGGTGTATTCTCATGTTACCAAACATGGTTTTTGATGGCTGCATTGTATGAATGGCCATATTTGGGAAGACATATTATTGCCAATATTATACCACTCTAAATAATTCTGCTGTGAACATTCTTGAATGCATTTGCTTGTGTATATCTCGAATGATTTCTATAAGGAATTTTCCAGCAGTCACAGCTCTACAAGAAGGTATGGGCTGCTCTGTAATGAAGGCAGCGTCCCATCACTTCATATATGCAAGCAGGGACTGCAGGACCACCGGGCAGAGGTGGGGCAGTGGAGATTCAGGTGGAGAAAAAATTAAAAAAAAACACAATTTCAGTTGCTTCTTTCCATGGCTGAGCTTTGAAGAGGAATCTCAGATGCTGTGATCTCATATTCCTCTTCTCCCCTTCCTGGCAGAGGCCCAAGCTTTGAGAGGAATGGGGCTGTGCAAGGGCAAGGCCTGATTTCATTAATCTCAGAGTCCTGGGACCTGAAAATCAAATTGGCTACCCGGAACATCATAACATGCACAGGAAGAGGGATAATCGCGGGGTAGAGCAGAAAGCCTGGCTGGTATGAGCACTTTACCAAGGGCCCCATTCCCAGCTGGGAGACGTGGGGTGGAATGGCTGTCTGGGCTGTGTTCTGTTGATTTGCAGTTCCCAGTGCAGTTGCAGAGTCAACACCTTTGTCTCCGGCTGGGGAGGGGGTGTGAGGAAAAATCTTCAGCTTTCCGAGTCTTTCTTGCCAAGGGGAAAGAACTCAAACGTCCAAGTCCTAGGAGGTCAGGAAGCTTGTTCAGAGAATACACAGGGAGAGGCAGAAATGCCCCTCCTCACCTCCCCTGCAAAGGTAACCCTTTCATCAAGGCATAGGCATTTGAATCCTGGATGTTGGTTCTCTTTATTGAGCATATGTTTTGTGCCAGTTACTCGGCTTAGGGTTGTACATACATTATCCTATTTGGTCCTCACAGATCCCTCAGGAGGTGAGCATTGGTGCACCCATTTTTCAGGTGAGGAAGCTTCTGGCACAGAAAAGTGATGTAACTTGCCCAGAGTCCCAGGGTCAGGGCTGGAACTCAGGGCATTCTGATCCCAGAGCCCACACTCTTCACCACTGCCCTGTCCTCTGCCACTCTAAATGTCAAGTTCATCCCCTCCGATTTATAAACAAGGTAACCCAGGCCTAGACAGGTAACCCTGTCTTTAAAACAAACAAACAAACAAATAATAACACTTTATTTTATTTTTTAAACTTTTTATTTTGAAATAATTTCAAACTTAACAGGACAATTACAAAAAATAATACAAACCCCATACAGAGAACTCTAATATACCCCTATCCTCCCTGAGACCCAGGTCCAATTTTAACATTTTGCTACACTACATTTGCCATATCTTTCTATTTTTCTATCTATTTATCTATCTATCATCTATCTGCTCATCTGTTTATCTGTCAATCCATTTTCTGACCACTTGAGTGTAGGTTGTGTACATCATGCTCTTTGAACACTTAATACTGCTGTGTACATTTCCCAAGAACAGGGATATTCATGTAACCACCTTACGTGCAGTTATCAAGTTCAAGAAATTTAGCACTGATTTAAAGCTTACAGTCTGTATTTCAATTTTTTCAGTAATGTCCTTTTGAGCCTTTTCTCTTCCCTTGTTGGATGCCATCCAGGATCATGTATTGCATTTAATTGTCATTGTCTCTTTAGTTGCTCTGTTTTTTTTTAATTGTGGCAACATGTATACAACATAAACTTTTCCTTCTCAGCCACTTCCAAGCATATCACTCAGTGGGATTAATCACATTCACAATGTTGCAGTACCCTCACCATCTCCCATTACTAAAACTTTCTCCTCTCCCAACAGAAATCCTACAGCCATTTTGCATTAACTCCCCATTTCCCCTGCCTCCACCCCTGGCAACCTGTCCTCTAATTTCTATCTCTGAGTTTGTGTATTCTCTGATACTTTCTTTGTAGTACCATGGGCCTTAAGTTTAACATCCTAAGGCTATAAAAATCTCATTTGCTTTGATACCAGTTTAACTCCAGTAGTATACACAAACTGTTCCTATACCCTTCTGTCCCCCCACCTTTCTATAGTTTTTGTTACAAATGACATGCTTATATGTATGAGTCCCAAGTCACTGATTTCTCATTACATTTTATGCTTTTGCCTTTTAGATGCTGTAGGAAGTAAAAAGGGGAGTTACCAACCAAAAATAGAACAGTATGGGCATTTTACCCTTACTGGAGATCTTTATTTCTTCATGTGGCTTGGATCTAGTCCTTTCCTTTCAACTTGTAGAACTTGCTTTAGCATTGCTTGTAGGGCCAGTCTAGTGGTGATGAAATCACTCAGCTTTTGTTTATCTGAGAATGTCTTAATCTCCTCCTCATTTTTGAAAGATAGTTTTGCTGGATATAGAATTCTTGGTTGGCAATTTTTTGCTTTTAGCACTTGAAATTTATCATCTCACTGCCTTCCTGCTTCCATGGTTTCTGAAAAGAAATTGGCACTGAATTTTATTGAACCTCCCTTCTACGTGACATGTTGCTTCTCTCTTGTGGCTTTCAGAATTCTCTTTTCATCTTTGGCATTTGACAGTTTGATGAAAATACGTCACAGTGTGGGTCTGTTTGGGTTTTGTTTGGAGTTCTTTGAGTGCCTTGGATGTGAATAGATTTTACTTTTTTAGAACAGTTGTGGGTTTACAGAAAAATTATACAGAAAGTACAAAGTGTCAATACAGAAAGTGCAGTGTTGATAGCTGATCCCTAAACATACACACAGTGTTCCCTATTATTAACATTTTGCATTAGTGTGGTACATTTGTTAAAAATGATGAGCCAGTATTATTAGAATTATATTTTTAACTAAAGTCCATAGTTTACATCAGGGTTAACTCTTTCTGCTGTATAGTCCTATGGTTTTGTTTTCTTTAAAATGTTTATTGTGTAACACATGTGCCACATAGAATTTCCTATTTTAATCATTTTTCAACTATGCAATTCAGTGATATTAATTACGTTAGTAATGTTGTGTTACCATCACCACCATTCATTACCAACGCTTTTCTGTCACCCCAAACAGAAACTCTATACCCATTGAGTGTTGACTCTCCACCCCCCCTACTTTTTCTGATAGTCTGTAATCTACTTTCTGTCTCTATGAATTTGCTTATGCTAGTCATTTCATGTAAGTGAAATCATACAATATCTCTCCTTTTGCATCTGGCTTGTTTCACTTAGCATAATGTTTTCATGGTCCATCTATTTTGTAGCATGTAGCAGAACTTCATTCCTTTTTATAGCTGAATAATATTCCACTGTATGGATATGTCACCTTTTGTTTATCCATTCATCTTTTGTTGGACACTTGGGTTGTTTGCACCTTTTGGCTATTGTGAATAATGCTGCTGTGAACATTGATGTGCAAATTATCTTTCCGAGCCTCTGCTTTCATCTCTTTGATGCATATACCTAGAAGTGGGATTGCTGGGTCATTTGGTGATTCTATGTTTAACTTTTTGAGGAATTGCCTAACTGTTTTCCACAGCAGCTGTACCATTTTACATTCCCACTAGCAATGTATGAGGGGTCCCTATTTCACCGCATTCTTGTCAACACTTATTATTTTTCATTTTTTAAAAAATAGCCATACTAGTGGGATTGAGGTGGTATCATTGTAGTTTTGATTTGCCTTTCCCAAGGCTGTTGATCCTGAGCATCATTTTGTATGTTTGTTGGCCATTTGTGTATCTTTTTTTGGAGAAATATCTATGCAAGTATTATCCCATTTTTTAACTGGGTTGTTTGTCTTTTTGTTGTTGAGTAATAAATAGGAATTCATTTATATTCTGGATAGTAAACCCTTATCAGATATATGCTTTCCAGATAATATTTCCCCTTTCTTTTGTGTTTTCACACCTTTGATAATGTCCTTTGATATACAAAAGTTTTAAATTCTGATGAAGTCCAGTTTATCTATTTTTTCTTTCATTGCTCATGCTTTTGGTGTAGTGTTAAGAATCTGTTACCTAATCCAAGGTCCTGTAGATATTTCTCTAAGTTTTATTCTAAGAGTTGTATAGCTTTAGCTCTTATATTTAGACCATTGATCCATTTTGAGTAAATTTTTGTAAACGGTATAAATGTCCACCTTCATTCTTTTGCATGTGGATATCCAGTTTTCCTAGGAACATGCTTGAAGAGACTGTTCTTTCCGCATTGAATGGACTTGGCACTTTTGTCAAAATTCAATTGGCCATAGATGTATGAGTATTTCTGAAGGCTCTATGTCTTTTGAGTTAGTGGCAGAGGCAGGACTGGAACCTGGCTTTCCTGACACCTTGTCCCCTCTCTCTTCTTGCATCTTTTCCATGCTTGAGACTAAGGGAGCACCAGAGGGGGGCTGGAAACAATCTGGAAATATGAGAAGTGGGTTCTTGCACAAAGTCGCCCAGCCTGGGGGTCACTGATAACACTTTACAGGACAAAGAACCCCAAGTTCCTGAGGTGGAGGCCAGCAGCTGGACTGGCAGCCACATCCTTAGACGCAGACAGATCAGGCTTCAAATCCAAGCTTACAGTTTGCTGGCTTTCAGCCCTTGGGCTCACCTCTCTGGGTCTGTTTTCTCAGCTGTGGAATGGGAATGAGAGAATACCAATATCACAGGATTTCGGTAAACACACACGCAGCAGATATTTACTGGACCCCTCCTAGGTACCAGGCTCGGTTCTAGGTGCTGGTGATGCAGCAGTGACCAAGACACAGTACCTGCCCTCATGGAGCTGACATTCTAGTGGGGAAACGATAAAACAATAAACCAGTAGATCTAAGGCAAGGGCTATAGGCAATAAAGTAAGATGAAACAGGCAAGAGGATGGGGTTGACTGCAGAGATTGATGGGGGGTGGTCAAGGGAGGAGGAGACATTTGATCAGAGGTCTGTTACAAGAAGGGAGAGTGCTTTAGGCAGAGGGAACAGCAACGGTAAAAGTTAAGGGAGATGATGCAAAGGTTATGACCTTAGCTCTGGGGCTGTCCCATGGAAGGAAACTCTTGCTGGTGATCATGATGCCTTTGGGCTGGTTGCCCAGCCATCTGGAGCCAGGGGCAAGGATTGAGCCAAGGGAGAGAAGCTGCTTCTCCTTGCCAGGCCAGATGCCTCTGCAGGACAGATGGAGATAATCTGTTTCCCTTGGTTACAAAAATTCATCCTTGCGGAGTACTAGGAAATGCCCAAATCTAGTGATTTTCCATTCCTTCGTAGTGGGAGGGAGCAGAGCCCAGCACGTGGGCAGAGGCTGTCCTGCTGGGAGGGGCAGGTAGTCACAAGACACCCCATCTGCCCAGACCTTGTCAGCCCAGATGAGACAGGGTTCAACAGCAAAGTATGGCGTATTGACTCGATGGACTTAACACCAAAGATATAACAGCTGACCTTTCTTGAGCACTGATAAGGTGGCCAGCTCTGTGCTGAGTGCTTCATATATAGTATCCTGTTTAAGTCTCCCAACTCCATGAGGTTACCACATCTGTCTCCGTTTGACAGATGAGGAGATGATGATTCACGTGCCCAGGGCCACCATCGGGAAGTGGCAGAGTCAGCCTTTGAACTGAGACCTTCTTGGCCCCATAGCCCACGTGTGGTGAAGTGGACGTGAAGCAATGTCTTTGAAAAAGGTAGAAGCCATGATAGCCCCTGATTCCTGCTGTGGAAAAATGGCTTTTCATGGGTCGTGGATTGGAAGAGGCCCTGGAGCAGGATAGACCTATATGTTATTAAAATAAGAGAATGTTAAAAAAAAATAAAACAAAACAAAACAAAACTATCATGTGCCAGGCACAGAGAGATTTAATGAGAAGTAACCCAGGCTTGGAAGTGGGAAACCTAAATTTTTCAGAACACCTGACTTTGAATCCCTGGTTTGTCCAGTTTACAGTCTGGGACAAGCACTTCTCTTTGGGCCACAGTTTCTTTTTGTGAACACAATGAGAATATAGTGCCACGTACTTCCCAAGGTTGGTGTGGTTCAAACGAGAGAATGGGTGTATAGTGCTCTGCACTGGGCCTGCTGGGCCCATTGTCCTCCAAGAGTGTCCCTTGGAAGCAGGTTAGGCAAACTGTGTAACATCCACATCTGGTCACTAAAAATGATAAGCTTGTAGGCAATATTTTACTATAGTAAGGACACAAACGAAGAATCCACAAATTACAACCATGGTATGTGCTTTGGCAAGGTCAGAAGGCGCTGTGCAGGAGATCTTACGTGCAAAATCTCATTTAGTCTTCATAACACTTCGATGAGGTAGGAACAATTTCATGTGCCCATTTTACAGGTGAAGAAGCCAGGGCTCAATGATGTAAGCCCTTTGCCCAGAGACACCCAGGTAATAAGAATCTGACTGCAGAGCCCACTCTCTCTCCATTTTATTATGCTGCCTTTCAGCATATTGAATCCCCGCAATGACCCGACAAGGTGGTAACTGTCGTTGCCTTTTTCTGGGTAGGAGACTGTGTGGCAGGAGACTATGTGGCACCCTGATACTGGCTTCAGCCTAGTGTTGACTCACGTGGGCCAGACAGACTTGGCCTTGAGTCCTGGTACTGCAGCCTATGGGCTGTGTAACCTTGGGCAAATTCTCCACTTCTCTGAACTTCAGTCCCCTCATCGGCCAAACGTGGGTGATAGTGCTTACCTACTCAGTTGTTGGGAAGCAGAGATGGGACAGTGTCAATCAAGTGCTGTCATCCAGTGTCTGGCATCTAGAAAGAGGTGTGCCAGTTTGGATGTCTTATGTCCCCCAAAACGCCATGTTCTTTAATGCAATCTTGTGGGGGCTAACATATTAGTATTGATTAGGTTGGAACCTTTGGATTACGCTGTTTCCATGGAGATGTGACCCACTCAACTGTAGGTGGTAACTCTGATTGGATAATTTCCATGGAGGTGTGGCCCCACCCATTCAGTGTGGGTCTTAATCAAATCACTGGAGCCCTATAACAGCTCAGACAGAAGGAGCTCCGTGCTGCAGCCAAGAGAGACATTTTGAAGATGGCCGTTGAAAGCAGACCTTTGCTGACACTTTGCTCTGCAGAAGCTAAGAGAGGATAAAACACCCCAAGAGCAACATTTTGAAAATGCACAGGAGCTGAGAGATGAGCTGGAACACAACCCAGGATCAGCAGATGCCAGCCACGTGCCTTCCTAGCTAACAGAGGATTTCCAGACGCCATTGGCCTTTGGTGAAGGTATATTTGTGTTGATGCCTTAATTTGGATACTTGATGGCCTTCAGACGGTAAATTTGTAACCAAATAAACTCCCTTTATAAAAGCCAATCCATTTCTGGTATTTTGCATAATGGCAGCATTAGCAAACGAGAACAGAGGGGAAACTCAGACGAAAATGGATGGTTAGGAAGCTTTTAGAATCGTAGTATAATTGCTTGTTCCTGTGTTTGCTTTGCCTTTCTGACTGGTTGCTCCTAGGGGACAGGAACTGTGACTCATTCATCTTTATATCCAGTTTCCTATCTCGGTCCCTGGCCCTAAGGAGGCATCAGTAAGTATTTCTTAAATAGATGTGTTTAGTTGGCACTCTGTTAACGAGATTCCCTCTGTAGAGTTGCTGGGGTCGGTCTATAAGGAAAACCCCCAACTACAATAGGAGAGGGAAATATGTCCAGGAACCTCAGGCCTGTCTCTCTGGAGTAACTCCTTCCCTTTCAGCTTAGTAAACCCTTCCTCCAGGAAGCCTTCTCTGATGCCCTCAGGGCAACAGGTACCCCTCCTCTTTGTTCCCACAGTATCATGTGTGTCCCTCATCAGAGCAGGGACCACTTACTATTTCAGACACCTGCATGCTAATCTCTCTCTCTCTCTCCAGATGGGTGGGGGTGGGATGGGGGAGGAGTATCCTTTGTTCCTAGTTGGAGCCCTGGCCTAGGGTCTGACACTCAGGAGGAACATGTCCTGTTTCCAGAGACCCGTGCCCTGACATTCCGCAGTGAGGGACTCTTCCTTGGATTCCCCGTTGTGCCCAGCTGGCTGCCCCACCCCCTGGTCCAGCCATCCTTAAGCTGGAAGCAGAGCCAAGGCACAGGAGAAGCTCTTCTCTTGCCTGGCTTCCGCAGGTGTGTTCTCGTTCTGGAACGGAACTGAACAAGGCACCTGGCCTGTTTATTCTAGAGAATAACCAGCCGGGCCTCCCCACTCATGTTCAACCTGAAGGGGCTCCTTCTTTCCATGTTCTGGCCCTTAATCTTCTCTAGTGATATGCTCACTGGGCTTCCTTATAATGAACCACTCTCCTTCCTCAGGCTTGCTTCCTTATAACGAACCACTCTCCTTCCTCAGGCTTGCCAAAACTGAGACAGCTAATTAATTTCTGGCCTCTTGCCACTCCTGTTAAATGGTGGGCAGGGACACAGCTTGAAGCCCTTGCTGCCCAGCCTGGCTTGTTTTGCCAGTTGGGAGAGCAGCTACCCTTTGTCTGCAAATAGAGGGAGCCCCCATTGGACCCCATCTGGCTGGCAGTTGCTTTATTTAATCTGTTTGTTCCCTGCCATGCATAGAGCCTCTGTGATTACGGCTGTAGCCATCCCCTTGGTGTTCTCATTTGCAAAACAGGGGCTGAACTTGACCCAGGGGGAGAAGATGTGATAGAGATTAGGATAGAGGGTTCTGGAGTCAGGAACCCAAGGCCCAGTCCTAGTCCCTGTCACTCCGGGACATTTGGGGAGTTACTTCATTCCTCTGAGCCTCACCTGTAAAATGGGGAGCCTAACACTCACTTTCTTTGGTGGTTGTGTAGGTTCTTTGGACAGGAGCCACCCCCCTTCCCTTCAGCCTCAGTCACTTGAACCCTTATCTGAGATTGAGTGTCTGGGAGGGCAGCTCGGGGAAGGGGAAAGGACTTGGGATCCCAGAAATCAGTGACCTCATGCATTCACTTTCTCTCCAGGGCTCAGTTTCCCCATCCATAAAGTGGAAGGGGAGGCTTGAACTCAGGGTTACAGATCAGGGCCTCTTCCAGTGCTGGAGTTCCAACACAGGGCTCTGTGTCGTACCCCAGTGGTGGCAGGTTACCAAGAGCCAGCGAGAGAGGCAGGAGTGAGGTCCTCCCGGGCAGCTCAGCGGGTGTCCTTCTGGGCCTATTTTTCTCGCCTAAGTAAGAAGAGAAGCCACCAGGATAAGAGCGTGCCAGGCAGCATGCTGGGGGCATGGTGTGCATTACTTCATTCAGTTCACACCACACCCTCACGAGGTAGCAGGATTGTATGCCCAGTTCACAGAGGAGCAAACTGAGGCTCAGAGCACTTAGACTTCTCACCCGGAACCAGAGAGCTAGTTGGGACAGACCTAGGGCTTGGATATAAATGTGTCTGGTACTAAGTCCATGCTTCTCCTTGGGCTGCAGCTTCCCTTTTGGTCCTTTGGGGGATTGGCTTGTCAACAGCTTTCTGCAGAGCCCCTTAAAATCCACCATGAAGACAAGATGCCAAATCACATACAGTGACGGTTATCATATTAGTTGCCTAGGGCAGCGTAACAAATGACTACAAACTTGGTGGCTTAAAACAACAGAAATTTCTTCTCTCATGGTTCTGGAGGCCGGAAGTCTGAAATCAAGGCGTCAGCTGAGCTGTGCTCCCTCCGAAGGCTCTAGGGAAGACTCCTTTCTTGTCTCTTCCAGCTTCTGGTGGCTCCAGGTGCTCCTTGGCTTGTGACTGCATCACTCCCATCCTGCCGCCTTCTTCATGTGGCCACTTCCCTTCTCCCGGTGTGTCTCAGGACACTTGTCGTTGGATGGTCTCACCTCGAGATCCTTTGCTTAATTCATCTGCAAAGATCCTTTTTTAAAATGAAGCCGTATTCACAGGTTCTGAGAGTTGGGATGTGGACAGATCTTTATTAAAGCCTTAGTGGGTGCCTGGATCTTCAGAGTAGAGGCCCACAAAGTAGAGGCGCAGGCTGCAGGGAATTTCTGAAGAGGTTTAGAAGGAGGAGATAAACAAAGTTGTGAGCTGGGGGGTCCCGGATGCCATGTTGTTGGTGATTGGCTGAACCCCACTTGGGGAGTGCATGACGGGGTGTAGGTGGAGCTGCTGTTCCACCAGCAGTGATGCCAGCGGGGTAAGAAGCACTGAAAACCACCTCTGGGTTATGGGCAGATGCGGCCAGCCACGGGGCAGGACCACACCTGGAAAGCCGTCCCCAGAAGCAAGCTCTGATGGCTGGGGCATCTGCCCATGCTAGTGGATTTGAGGCTGTAGATCCCACAGAAAATGGATTTGACCTCGCCTGCCTGGAGAAATGGGGGAAGGCCAGGGCCGGAGCACCATCTGTGCACCTGCCAAGTGATTAATTTGCATCATCTCAGGCTCCTCATTAGCCTAAAAGGGCAGTGTCAACTTCATCCAGATGATCACTTGTGAATGCTCGAGGACAAACCAAGATGGGGCTCCACTGGATGGCCACACGGAGCTCAGAAGGCAGCCAACTCCCATGACTCCTAACACGTAGTGAGTGCTCACTTGTATTGTCACTTAGGTCCCCCTACGGCCTGATGAGGTGTGTGCTGTTACCATCCCAGTTTTACAGAAGCTGCTTTCCAACGTGTGGGAGGGAGAGGTTAGGTTTAGATTCTGACTGTAAGCAGGACCAGGTGAGAAGGAGGCAGTTTTTAGCTCAAAAAAGAAAGAACTTGCTTACCCCGCAGCTGTCCAACAACAGGATGGACTTTGCCTGCAGGTGGTGAGTTCCCCGTCGCTGGAGGTACACAAGCAGAAACTTAGTTAGCCATTTGTCTGGAGTGCTACAGAGGGAACACCCTCACTGTGAAGCGCTGGACCTCCAAAGTTCCTTCCAGCTTTTAGATTCTGGGAATTTTTCTCAAGGGGACTGTCAGTCACATGCACAAAGATGTTTATCATAGCATTGTTTCTAATAGCAAAAAAGCAGAAAAAACCTACATGTCCTTCAACAGGGGTTAATTAAACAACTTTATTAAATAGCTTCTTTAGTATCCATACACAAGGCTAAACTCAGCCTGTGATTTGTCTTTGTTTGGCCCTGGAGCTAAAAATGGTTTTTACATATTTAAAGAGTTGTAAAAACAACAACAACAACAACGAAACATTAAGAAGAAAATGCTACAGAAACCTTATGTACCCTTCAAAGACTAAAATATTTACTATCTGCCCCTTTACAGAAAACGTTTGCTGACCCTTGGACTAGAAAAAATACACAACTAAAAATTATGTTAATTTGTATCTATGGATATGGAAAGATGGTCACAGCCTCTTTTTGCGAGAAAGAAACAGATTATATAACAGCACTAGAGCAAGATTCCATTTACATAAAATGGTATATGTGTGTTTGCATGGAGCTGTCTCCAACAATGGTCTAGAAAATTAACAGTGCATTTTTTTTTTTTTACTTTCTTTATTAAATGATTCTCTATTGTTTGAAGATTTGATAGTGAGCAGCTGTTACTTTTGAAATCTCAAAGAGCATTTGGAAACAAAATAAAATACTCCAATTATCCACACTGTTGAGGACCAAAATTGGTTTTGATTTGGGCTGAAGCCAGTTTGTTTGATCTGATCCCTAAGGTGCTGCAAGGTAGAGTCGGCCGACAGGGTGCTGATGTCCTGGTCTTGTTGCTTTTGTTGTTGTGTTTGGTTTTAGGTCTCTTGCCCCTACTTTGACCGCCTGGGCTGTGTGCGTAAGTGGGAAACCCCTCTCACTTTAGTTAAAAACCAGTGAGCAGTGAGCTGCCTTGGATAGACAATCTGACTGCGCATTTCCCCTCGCCAGTGGCAGAGTCGAGTTGCTTCAGATTCGAGGCAGTCAGGGTGGTCTGGCTCGTGTGTCCTTTGCGGAACCTGGGTTGGCCCAGGTTGGGGGGAGGGAGGGAGGGAGGGTGGCAGGCAGGAGGAGAGGGAGATACAGAGGGAGGAAGGGAGGGTTGTCTGTCTCATTTTGAGCTCTTTGGTCTGTGGCTGGTTACCTCCGAGGATTGGGACACCTTGACGCCTACTTCACACAGGGTGTCATCCAGGGAATGCCAGATCTACTCTGTGCCTGGCCGAAGGCTGGGATTCCCACCAGGAAGGAGAGATGGTCCCTGCCTCAAGGATGTCCCGGTCCAGTGTGGAAGACAGACACGTCAACATTCATTCATTCAACAAACATGTGCTGAGCACCTGCCTGCCTGTGCCAGGCACTGCTGTAGGTTCCGTGCTCACAGTGGTGAGCAAGACAATTGTGGTTCCTGCTCTCGAGAGCTTGCATTTTAATTGTCAGGTGCAACAGAGTACTTAGGTTCAAAGTCAAGAGGAAGGAGAGGCCCTGGCGTTTCGGGAAAGTGTGCAGCAGCTCCGAGGTAGTACGAATTTCAGCTCAGCCTCTTTCTGACTCGGTGACCTTGGGCCAGTTCCTTTACCACTCTTTAAATTGAAGATAATAAATACCATCTACCTCATAGGGGTGCTAGGAGGATTAGATGATGTAACATGCTTAGTCCAGTGCCTGGCACACAGTAAGTCTTCAACAAATGTTCATTACCTATTAAAAAACAAAACCAAATGAACACCTGTCTCACAGGTAGAAGGAGTACATAAAATCAGGCCTGAGAAAAGCCTTGCAAGTAGTTATTGTCCTTAAACATTGGCTACTGCCCCAAAGGTCCATGCTTTGTCCTGTATCACCCTCTTCCTCCTCCTTGCCCCACTGGGCTGTGTCATTGTGCTGGTGACATTGTTCTCATGTCTACCAGTCTGTCTCTCCCCAACCCTACCTGGGCTGTGAGCACGCTGCAGGTGAGCTTCAAATCCCCGGATCTTTGCAGGATGGAGGAATGTGTGAAAAACGGGTGAATGTTATGGAACCAGCCCACCTCTGGACCCGTTCACTCCACTCTGTCTTGGCCTCCAAACTGGGCCCCTCTCACCATGGCCAACGTTGGACAAGCCAGTGCAGGAGGCAAGATCTAATTTGAATCCTGTCACTGTTACTTCCTTGCTGTGTGCCTTTGGGTGCCATCATCTCGCTCTGCTCATCTGTAGAATGAGGATGGTTTAGTACTCACGGTTGCAGTGAGGGTAAAATGAAATCACACATTTGGGCATAGCACCTGGCACATAAGAGAAGAGATGCTTAGAGGGCATTGCTAAAAGAAAATAAGTAGCCCACCCAAACCTAGGCCCAAGGATGCCTTGTACACAGGAGGGAATGCAATAACCTTCTTTGGGGCACCGGGCATTACGACATCAGCCATTCTGACAAACTCCTCTGGGTTTGCCTCGGGAGAAAATTCTTCCTAGGACCTTATTTATTGGTCTGCTCTTGGGTATTCAGCTGAGAAGCCCAATTCTCAGAGGCCCAGGAATGTGTGCAGATTTAATGTGATTCCTGGCTGTGCAGGCTGAAGTGGGAGGAGACCCTTCACTCACAGAGTGCACCCAATCTCCATCAAATTGAAAGAAAATTAGTAAGGGTGGTGGTGAGCCTCCCTGCTGATGGGGTTTGTTTGACAGACGATGGATGGGATTTAGGGCTCTGAAAGGGACATGCTTGGCCACTCTGCTTCATTTAAAGGAAACCTCATTAAGGACTAAGAAAGATAGTTTGGAGTGAGTTCCCCAGCAGCTGCAGAATTCAAATGAGCTAATGGGGATTTTGACTTAGAAAAAAGCAAAGGCATTTAAGAGTAGATAGAAGTTCACTGAGAGCTTTATTCTCCTCAGACCCCTGGGTTGCGTCCTGTAGATGAGGATTAAATCCTATGAGAAAAAAGCCAAGAAATCTCAGGGGGAGAAGACCACAAACACTAGCAATTCTTGTCTACATGCTAACACAGCAAGCTAGACACTTTGACTTGTGTCGATTCCCCAAAAGCCCGGCCATTCTGAAATTGCCAATGAGGAAACAGATTGCGAGAAGTGCAGTGATTTGCCCAAGATGATGCAGCTAAGTATGTTGAGGAGCCAAGATCTGAATCCATCCAAAGGACCCCCTCACCCTACTCCTGAGTTTGGAAAATAGAAACAGTGGCAGCCCCTGATTACCCACACTTTTTGAAATAGGGGGGCAAAAAAAGAATCATGGACAGAGACCAACAGTGGTGTTTGGGGGATGGGGCAGCAACTGATTTATCTTTCTAGAATGTTCATTTTCTCACCCAGTCTTGCTCTTCCCTCCAACTAGCCTCCAAGCAGTAGTCAGAGTGATCTTTTAAGATCACACAAATTAAACCTTGTCACTTCCCTGCTTAGAATCTCCAGATTGCACTCGGAATAAAATCCAAACTTCCGGCCATGGCCCAAGGGCCTGCACAATTTGATTCCTGCTGACTTTCTCCCGCTGCATCTCCTGTCATTCCCCCACTGGCTCACTGCCGTTGAGTCACACTGGCTTTCCGACCATACCTGCAGCTCATCAAGCTCTTTCCTGCCACAGGGCCTTTGCACATGCTGTTTCTTCTGCCCAGAACAACCTTCCCTCTTCTCTTCACATGGCTGACTCCTCATCCTTCCTAACCTGGCGGAAATGTCACCTCCTCTGAGAAGCCGTTATTGATCTCCCAGTCTAAGCCAGGTTCCCCCCCACTACCCCTCCCCGCAACAGGTTGGTCTCTGTCATTATACCTTGTTCTTATCCTTCATGGCAGAGAGGTAATAGTGGGTAACTATGCATTTATCAGTGCAGCAGTTTGTTCAATGCCTGTCCCTGCTGAAGGCCTTAAGTTTCAAGAGGGCAGATTTTCATCTTCACTCCTGTATCTGTAACTGCCTGACACATTTAATACCTGTTGGATGAGTGAACGAACCTCAGCTTGTAATACATTCACGTTCCTTGACCTTTACATTACATTAAGTGTGAGAGGTGGGGGAGGAAGGAAAGGAACAGGTGCTGAGGGCAGTGCAGCATAGTGGTGACCAGGTGTTGGCACTAGATTGCCTGAGTTCCAAACCCAGCTCTGCCACTTTCAAGTCCTGTGACACCTCACTTCTCATGCCTCACTTTTATGATCTCTAAGAGATGTCAACACTTATTTGGGTGATGGGAAGGAATTGGAAGAGGAGTAACAAGCTGAGTTGGGGTGAGGTGTGGGGCTAAAAAAAAGAGGCAGGGGAGAGATTGGTTGTCCGTAGAGGGAGCAGTGAGACCCTCGGGCTTCCCACCCTTGCACCCTGCACAACCGGTGACTGTCCCCCTGCCCCACCCCCACCCCCCACCTGCAAAAGGTCAAGGTTGACTCCCTGGGGAAGTTAATGTGGAGGAACCAAGAGTGAGATACCAAATGGAAAAGAGGTGGGGGGTGAGGGATCTCCATGTCTTTTCTCCAGCCCTTCTCCCAGAATCCTGCCAGAAGTGGGTTCCCCAGACAGTAGATGGGGGGATTCTTTTCTGAAGGCCCCAGAGAGAGACCTATAGGAAGTGATGTTTCGATTCTCCCCGTGTAAAAGCCAGATCATCTCTCAGTGCCCCTACAGTGAAGCCCACCAGTTGGGTGGGTTCCCCACTTGATGCAGACACATACAGAGCTGCCAATTAGTGCTTGACTGAAGGACCAACCTTTAGTCGAGCATCACCAGATAGTGGAAGGAAGTCTGTGGAATCAAAGGGGGCGGCTGTATTAGTTTTCTAGAGCTGCGGTAACAAATGACCGTAAATGGGTAACTTAAAACGACAGAAATGTATTCTCTCACAGGTCTGGAGACTGGAAGTCCCAATCACGGTGCCAGCAGGGCTGTGCTCCCTCAGGAGGCTCTGGGGAAAACCCTTCCTTGCTTCTTCGTAGCTTCTGGGGGCTGCAGGTGGTCTTTGGCATTGCTTGCTTATAGCTGCATCTCCCCAATTTCCACTTCCATCTTCACTCGGGTTTTTCCCTGTGTGTCTGTTTCCTGGTGTGTCCTCTCCCCTTCTTAAATATGACCACCATAATCCAGGATGACCTCATCCTGATTTAACTAATTACATCTGCAAAGACCCCATTTCCAAATAAGGCCACATCCTGAGGTTCCTGGTAGAAATGAATTTTGGGGGACACTATTCAACCCAGCACAGAAGCCAAAGCAGACAAACAAAGAAAAATGTTTGAAGGGAACAGACAATGCAGACAGAAGAAAATCACACCCCCTCCCCAAATTAGTAGTATCCTTAGGAGTTAAAAGAAGATCTTGTACCCATGAAATAAGATGCTATAAATGCTGTATAAAAAAGGGATAATCAGAAAAAAAAGAAAGAGCAGTGGCAAAATGAAACATGAGAGCCAAATTTGTTTTTAAGTCACTAGAAGGGTAGAAAGATAATGAAAAGGAAATTTACCAGAGGATATAGCAAAAAGACAAAGAGATGGCAAATAGAAAAGAAAATTAGAGGTTTAATCCAGAAGGCCCAATTTCTAACTAATGGATTTTCCAGGAATTCCAGAGAAAGCAGAGGGGAGGAAATTATCTGAGAAATAACGTGACAGCATTTCATATTGAAGGATGTAAATCTTCATACTGGGAGGGCCCAATACAAATGAAAAACAGACACCGTAAGGCACAGCATCATGAAATGTCAGAACACTTAGGGATAAAGAGAAGATCCTAAAAGCCTCTGGTGGCAGTGGAGTCGTGCAGTGGAGATCACATACAGATCCTCAAGCATCAGATTGGTTTCACACACGTCAGTGGCAACACTGGAAGCTAGAAGTTGAAGAAGCTGTGCCTTAAAAATTCTGATGGAAATTATTTCCAAACTACTTACTGTTCCATATACAGCCAAACTATAAATCAGAAGGGAGGATAGAATAAGGCATTTTCAGGCATGCAGGGGTGTAATCATTTCACCTACTAGGTGCCCTTTTTCAGGAAGTGACTAGAGGATGTGCGCCATCAAAATGAGGGCATAAACCAAGATAAAGGAAGACCTGCAGGCCAGAAAACTGGCCCTCTAGCACAGGTGTGCAGCTGGTGCAGCACACAGCCAGTCCCAGATTGAAAAGGTTCCAGGAGGTAGATCACTAGGAGAATAAAAGGAACTGATAGATTACCTTACTACAGAGAAAAGGCATTTTACAGATGTGTTGGAATGTTTGAAGAGATTTAGCAATATATACACAGAACTAAGCAAATGAAAAAAAAAGAGGCAATTATTAACTTCCAGAAAAACAAAATTCTATACTAGAAAATAAATGTAATGATAGTTCAGCAGTGGACTACACCTACATTTGACTCAGCAGTGGGCAATATCTTGCAAGTCTACCGTAAGAGGGAGTTGTGACGGGGCATTACTAGTGCTCGCTAACTTCTGGTTCCACTTGCTTCTGGGCACATGGAAGGCTGCCCTTCTCAACCCTTGCACTTGGGCGAGGCCACTTGACTAGTTCTGGCCATTGGGCTTCAGGTGGAAGTGATGTGTTACCCCTAAGCTGAAGCTTAGACTACCCTGGAGCTGTCTCTCCTCCTTCTGTGGTGGCTGAGGAGGCCGTGGATTAAGAGGGCAGAGCCACAGGATTGACATAGCCTAGAATGGCCTCGTGGAATACAGTTGTCCTGGAGACCTTGAAAGGACTGTGCAGGAGTGAGAAATCAACTTTTAATTGTGTTGAACCACTGAGATTTTGGGATTGTTTATCACTGCTATGTAGCCAAGTGTCTTCATTTCCCATCTGTGGTCACAAATACCACAAAATGGCTTCAACAACAGGAATCTATTGGCTCACGGTTTTGAGGCAAGGAGAAGTCCAAAATGGAGGCACCAGCAAGGCAAAGCTTTCTCTCAGAAGACTGGCATTCTGGGGCTGGCTGCCGGTGATCCTTGGGTCCTTGGCTATTCTGTCACATGGTGATGCATATTTCTCTTCCAAGTTCCATTGACTTCCAGCTTCTTCTCCTCCATGTGACTTTCTCTTCATAAAACCTCCAGTAATAGGATTAAGGCTCAGACTCAGTCAGTTGGGCCACAGCTTAACTAAAAATACCATCTTCAAAAGCTCCTATTTATAATAGGTTCACACCCACAGGAATGGATTAAAATTAAGAACATGTGTTTTTCTGGGGTACATAATTCAACCTACCACACCTAGCCTAACTGAATACAGATATTGTCTAAAATTGATAAATCATGAAATAGCTATGTAAGCATATTATTTCGAATTGTGGAGATAATCACTAGAAGAATAGTTAAAACCTTAGAAGTGGTTGCCTATGGGGAACAGGACAGAGGAGTGAGAAAGGGTTGGGGGTGGGGACAACTGTTTTCATTATTGGACTCTATGAATTTGTTTATGCTATGTAATTGTATTACATTTGCAGAAATAGAATTTTATAAAAAAGGACATATGCATGTACATGGGTTGGAAGGATCTCCATCAAACCATTACAGTGGCATGCTAGACAGAGCATCGGAAAAACTCTGGGTGTTGCTGGACATGGGAAGACACTGTAGGACAGGAGGCTCCCCAGATGGCACTGGGGAGCCACAGAAGAGTTGTAAGCAGGAGAGTGTCCTGAACAAACTTTCCTTTTACAATGAGCACCCTAACTTAGTGGGTGATGAATTGTGGGGGAGAGGCTGCTGGGGGGATGGGCAGTCAGGAGGCTGCTGCAGTGGTGCCCAAGGGCGCTGATGAGGCCTGGATTAAGATGCCCAGACAACAAATACGTCTCGGGAGCCTGCTGCTTGCTAAGCGAGGCACTATTGGTAGGCCCGATGATACAGCAGGGAACAAAATGGACAAAGTCCCTTGCCTTCAGGGAGAACTTACATGGGTGAGAGAGACAAATGAACAGAAAAGAAGATAAATGTAAGTCAGGTGATGGTTTGTGCAATAAAGGGAAACAGAGCAGCTTAAGGGGCTAGAGAGTGATGGCAGGAGAGGGTCATTGAGATAAGGTGGTCAGGGATGGCTTCTCAGAGGAGGTGACATTTGAATAGAGTCCTTAATTCAGTGAAGGAGCAAGCCAGGCAGAGCTGGGGAGAAGAGGGTTGGTTCCAGGCAGAAGAAACAGCAAGTGCAGAGGCTTTGAGGTGGGAGAGGGGTGGGCAAAGCACATCGGATAAAGGGAAGGTGCTGGGAGCTGAGGCCAGGAAGGTGGTCAGGGACTAGCTTGTAGAACCCAGAGAGAACTTTGGGGGACCACAGAGAGGTTGAGAGCAGGGGAGCAGCATGACTTATCTTGGGGTTGGAGAGGGGAGCTCTAAGGAGGCCAGCAGGACTGGCTTGGCTCCCGGGCCACTGTAGGGGGTGAGGAGAGAAGCTTCCGGGCCTCCACCTGGCAGGCAGACAGTGCCGTAATGCTCATCCTTGCCTGGATCAGCTACAGAAGCTCCATCACCCACTTCCCAGCATCCCATCCCCCCGGGAAATTGAAGGATCCTTCACAAATCAAAATAGCAGGCAAAGAACAGCCTCTAATTGTTCTGCGTAAGAGAAGAGAAATTAGACGAGTCAGCTGTGGGGTTGGGACCGCCTCCCACACAGCTGTGATCCCACACCCCGCTGAAGACACACTTCCCGAGACTTGCAATTCTGCTGTCTCTGAGCAAAACTTTGTGCTTCTCCAGCCCCAGAGCAAATGGCACTTATTTTGGGAGGGAGCGGGACAGGTGCCAGCCCTGGAGGACAATGAGTGAGTCAATTCTTCTTTTTTCAAAGCCAAAAAAAAAAAAATCAGTCACTTCATGAAGGAAACAGCCGTAGCTGATGTGAGTTTGTTCAGTCATTCAGAGCACACTGAGTTCACTCGTCCCAAGCGTCCGGGGCGGGCCTGCCATCAGATTCTAAAGGAGAGTCACACGATGTGGAAACAGCTTGTGTGGGAAAGTGAAAAGAGAGCCCTGGGCTGGCAGTCGGGAGCTCTGGCTCTGCCCTGTCACCGTGTGGACTCGAGTGAGTAATGCCACTTCTCCAGGCCTCAGTTTCCCTAACTTTCCCCCGTAGGGCTTTAGGCTACATCGGTGATTCTCAAACTTTAGAGTTGATAAGAATCGCTTGTGTGGGGAGGGAGCCTTGCCTTGTTAAAGATGAAGATTCCCAGGCCCCAGTTCCAGAGATTAAGATTTAGTGGGGTCAGGAATCTGCATTTCTCACAGGCTTTTCGGGTCATTCTAAGGGAGTCCTTAGGCCTCACTTAAAAAAAAATCATGTCCTCTTCATCTCTCAGGGCCCTTCCTGCTCTGAAATTTTATGAGTCGCTTGTGTAACCGTTCTGAGGGTTTCCCAGACCATTCCCAGGACATAAAGAAGCCCTTCCCCCTTCCTCAGTGTACCTGTGTGTTTCAGGGGTGTCTGCATCGCATGGGGACAGTCTGGGTATATGCGGTCTCTTCTAGGCTACAGGTGTCCAGTCCAGGCACAGAAGGAGCCAGACTGTAAGTGGTTGCCAAACAAGGGGATGGCTGTGGTGCCTACAGCTGTGCGGTGCAGAGCCTGGAGGGATGTTGGGGAGTGTTCGGTGCACAGCTTGATTTGTAGGTCTCTGACTTGGACACCTGGGCTCATGCCCCAGGTTGGATGTGTAGCACTTCATCAGTTGCTCCCCTTCCCTGCACCTTCATGGGTGGGGAGGGGGCCTCACTGCTGTTTCTACAGAGAGGGAAGCCCAGCTGCATGGGGATAAGAAAGATGAATGGGAGCACAAGAAGGACTAGGAGCCCTGGTCTACCATGGAGGACACCCAGGGGTTCCAAGGCTCCAGCTGGTCCTCCAGGCAGAGTCCCTTCCCGAGCTGGCCAGTCCTATTCCCAGAAGGCTAGGTCAGTGGACAGAGGCCAGAGAGCCAGGTCCCTCTGCAGCCCCCAGCTTGATTTCTCATCAATGAAAAATAACAAAAGCCATCATGTCTTGAGCTCTTATGCATCAGGCTCAGGACTGAGTTCTATATTATCTCACTGAATTTTCATAACCACCCTGTGAGGTTGGTAGAAGTATCACCCCTCCTTTTACAGTTATGGAAACTGATACCTAGAGAGTTCAAGTTGCTGTCCCAGAATCACTCAGCTAATAAGGATTAGAGGCAGGATTAGAATACAGATGTATTTTCCTCTGGGGCCCAGTTTTATTTTTAACCATATTGCTGAGTACATCTAGAAGATAAGGATTTTCCCTAAGATACCTTCTGCCAAAGTGTCTCAAAGCCAAGAAATCCTTTGGCATTTGTAATGGAAAGGAATGATGCAGAGTCAGATAATTCAGGGTTTTTGAGTCTCACCTCTGCCCTTGCCTTTTGTGGGCCCTTAGGCAAGTCATTGCAGCTCCCTGAGTTTCATGTGAAATTGAAATTGAAATCTGTGAAATGGGAACAATTATATATGTACTTCCTTCCAAGGTATACTAAGATGAAGACGGCCACCAACATCTACATCTTCAACCTGGCCTTGGCAGATGCGTTGGCCACCAGCACACTGCCCTTCCAGAGCGCCAAGTACCTTATGAAGACATGGCCTTTTGGGGAACTGCTCTGCAAGGCTGTGCTCTCCATTGACTATTACAATATGTTCACCAGCATCTTCACACTCACCATGATGAGTGTCGATCGCTACATCGCTGTCTGCCACCCTATCAAGGCCCTGGACTTCCGTACACCTGCCAAGGCCAAGCTCATCAACATCTGCATCTGGGTCCTGGCCTCAGGTGTTGGCGTGCCCATCATGGTCATGGCTGTGACACGCCCCCGGGGTGAGTGAGCGAGGGAGGGCCACTGAGCACAGGAGGCAACATATGGGCCTCTGTGGGTTTGAAGGTCACTTAGGATGGAGGTGGCTCAGCAGTGGAGGTGTGGATCCCTGAGCAATGAAAGCATGGTTGGCTGGCTAGTGGCATGTGGCTGGCTGGCTGGAGGGGCGGTGGGGTGGCTGACCAATGGAGAATGACTCCGGCCAAATGGAAGTCTGGTTGCTGGCCAGTGGCATGTGGATGGATGGCTAACAGAAGTGTGAATGGTTGGCCAAAGAGGAATGTGGATGGTTGACAACTGGGAGGATGAATGACTGGTTTGTGGGTGGATGGGTTGCTGACCAAAGGGGTTGGCCAATGACAGTATTGATGGCTGCTGTATGGGCATGTAGGCAGCTGCCCAGGTGTGTGGATGGCTTACCTTTTGGGAGATGGATGGATGTCCACTAGGATGAGGGTGACCAGTGAGCAGTGGAGGCTGCAAGATCTGCAGTTCCATCCCCAAATTCCTCCACCCCAATTTGAAAACCATTGGCCCAAATGCCCAAAGTAAAGCCCAATCTGCACAGTGGACAGATAGGTACATCTCAGAGTAAAATGGTAATTTTTGTAGTAACTACCTGTATTAGTCAGATAGCTGCCGAAACAAACAATCCCTAACACTCAGTGGCTTAACAGTAGAGGTTTATTTCTCACGTCATAGTACCATGTGAGCAGCAGGAGGAGGGGCTGTATTCCACATGATCATTCAAGGATCCAGGCTTCAACCAATGGTTTCAGAATCCTCTTCCCACAACTCTGCAACCAGCCGTCAGACGACTATGGAGAGGGAACAGGAAGAAAGCACATCCACTCCTAACTGTTATGTTATGGCCCATTCCTTCCCAGTGATAGCCGTTCGTATAGTTCCCAACTTGATGTAAGGGAGCAAAAAACGTAGTCTAGCAGGTGCCAAAGACCCTAGTGACTATTCCATCTGAGCCACACTATATCATGGAGTGTTGAGATTAAATAAGCTAATATGTGTAAAACACTTAGGACAAAGCTGCTCATTGTCAAGGCCCAATAAATAGTAGATATTATCATGATTAAGCCTGCGATGTAGGGCACAGACTCCTACTTCCATTTAACTGTAAGGAAACTGAGAATCAGAGAGGTCAGGTGGTCACATAAATGAGGCATCTGGTGGAATTTGGCCTAGAACCCAAGGCTCCTGCCTCCAGATCTGTTGTTCTTTCTGGCCTCAGGGCAAGATGAAGGTTTGCAGGTGGGAGAGGGGAGCAGGTTTGATGAGAGGCTTCATGGCCACCTATGACCCTCACAAGGTTAGAGCCCCCTCTGTCCTTACACAGCATCTGAGCCATCCCTCCTGACTCAGCAGGTAGCTCTATTCCTCAATGTCAGCCTTCAGCTTATGGGCCATTAACTGCAGCCCTGCTGGGAGCTGGACCATATGGGCCTCCTCCCTCCCCACACTTGCACACAGGCACACAGGCACTCCCCATTGTGTGCCATCAGCACTTACTATTCTGTATGCCACTTGCTGTGTGACCTCAGGCAAGTGCCATTCTTCTCTGGACCTGGTTTCGCCATCTGCACAGTGAATGTCCTGGATTAAAGCATTTTGGGGGTCCTGCCAGCCTGATGGCTTGTGGACCCCCTCTGTCTGCAGGCTGAGGGCATGGATCCCACACCCCCTTCTCACAACTCTCAGGCTCCAAGTCCACCGTGTGACTCCTCAAATCCCAGAATGTTGCAAGATCTCAGGAGTCCCCTGGGCCAGCCTCAGCCCCGTATCTGAATCCCACATCCCCTAAGGTGCTCATCCAGCCCTTTAAATCAAATTTAGCAGTTTCTGCTTCTACTAGAGCCATTTTAGTAATGGGTATTGGGCGTTTTGAGTTATGATGACTGGCTCTTAATGAACTGGGCTAGGTTGTGCCATTACTGCCATCCATGGACATGGATGCTTATAAAGAAGCTGAGAGCAAGGACCTTCTGATGAGGGCTAGTTCTGCTGGGTCTTTAAGGGTGAGCAGTTCACCAGGTGCACAATCAGAGGTGGGAAGAGGCTGTGGGGTGGATGGGCAGGCAAGGGCCTCTTGGGCACACAGGCTGCTCACACCCTGTCTGTCCTTGTTTCCTCGGGCCAGATGGGGCGGTGGTGTGCACGCTCCAGTTCCCCAACCCCAGCTGGTACTGGGACAGGGTGACCAAGATCTGTGTGTTCCTCTTCGCCTTTGTCGTGCCCATCCTCATCATCACGGTGTGCTACGGCCTCATGCTGCTGCGCCTGCGCAGCGTGCGCCTGCTGTCGGGCTCCAAGGAGAAGGACCGCAGCCTGCGGCGCATCACGCGCATGGTGCTGGTGGTGGTGGGCGCCTTCGTGGTGTGCTGGGCGCCCATCCACATCTTCGTCATCGTCTGGATGCTGGTGGACATCGACCGGCGCGACCCGCTCGTGGTGGCCGCGCTGCACCTGTGCATCGCGCTGGGGTACGCCAACAGCAGCCTCAACCCGGTGCTCTACGCCTTCCTCGACGAGAACTTCAAGCGCTGCTTCCGCCAGCTCTGCCGCACGCCCTGCGGCCGCCCGGAACCCGACAGCTTCAGCCGTGCCCGCCAAGCCACTGCCCGCGAGCGGGTCTCCGCCTGCTCCCCGACGGACGGCCCCGGCGGGGGCGCCGCTGCCTGACCAGGCCCGGCCGGCCCCCCGGGAGCCCCTCGGAAGTGACCTGGAGCCCATATGGAGTTATGATGGGGGAAGGAATGGGGCAGTAGTGGGGCGAGAGACTTGGGGTCTCCAGATGGGGCCACTACTTTGGAGAAAAGGGCCGGGCCTGAGACCAGGCAGGGGCTGCGAAATGGGGCCTCCGCAGTGGGGCGGGCCTCTGCCCTGGCGGGGCCTCTGTTGGGTGCATGGCTCTGGGTTGGGTTAGGGAGCTAATGACCCAAGGGGAGGGGGACCTGTGGCTCTAGAACTGGGCCGCGAAATAGGGCCTGTGCAGTGGGGCGGGGCCTCAACCTTGGGACATTCGGTTAGGGTGCTAGCTGGGAGTGGGGAGCTGGGGCTTGCCGGAGTAGGGGTCTGGCCTAGACCAGAAGGACCCGGCGGCCCAGGACCCGGGAGGGGGCCACGGTGGACACGGTGGCCTGAAAATTGAGCAGCAAGATTGGGCGTCTTTGCTGTGGGGAGGAGCGAGATGGAACCCGTGTGCAGTGGGGTGATGTTTCAACTTTGGGGTAGCGTCCCAGCCCCGAGTTCTAGCAGGGGGCGGGCTCGCCACGGTTCTGGTCCAACCTGGTATCCTTATTTTTTAAAGAAGAGGGAGAAACAATATAACTTATCCCCTCAACAGTCATTTCCTTGGAACGCGCGGGACTCCCGCATCGGGATAGCGTCCCCAGCACTGAGTCCCAGCGGCACCGGGAGAGGGTAGCCGGACAGGGGCTCATTTGGGGAAAGAACCCCAGTCCCGAGTTCTAAGGAGCGAGGAGGTGGCCTCTGAGGGATGATGTTGGGCTGTGGTCCTGAAAAGAGGCAGAGGGGCAGGGCTTCTGCTTTGAGAGTGTGCTTTTCCAGAGCCCCCAGGGCTCTGGCTTCTCCAGAACAGAGGACCAGGTGAGTTAGAGCCCCCTGGATGGTAAGTAGCACCTGGGACTGAGTGAGGAGGATCGGAAGCACCAGTTCCTACTCTTCCCGCCCCGGATGTATGCTTCAAAGGAACCCTCTCCCCACTTTTCCAACATCTGCCTGTGTCCTGGAGGAGATGGAACTGCACCCACAGGACCTGACTTTGAAGGAACTGGGGGTTGGGGTGGGGGGTGGGGAGGCTTTTGTAGTGCAGACTCTGGCCTCAGCATGTGCTCCCCTCTCTCCCTTACCCCTCAAGCTGCTGAGGGTGGTGGGCCCCCCAGAGCTAGGCATAGACGTTTTTCTCTTCAGTTGCTGGCCTTTTTGTTCAGGCCCTCACCTCCTCTCCCCTCCCTCACAGATGCGGCAACTCATGCACCCCTCACTCCCTGTCAAAGTAATGTGCTGACACCCTTGTAAAAACAAATTTAATTTTCTTCCCTTTTTGGGACAGATGAGAAGAAATTGACATCTTTGTCTCAAACACGCAAAAAAAAAAAAAAAAAAAGAAAAAGAAAAAGGAAGAAAAAGAAACAATATACCTCTTCTCCCTCTGACAGTCATTTCCTTGGAACAAAAGCCTTTTCCCTGTCTGGGAGGCTGTCACTCCAGCAGGGGCTGAGCTAGCATTCAGCGGGTAAGGGCTTAGGCGCCAAGAGAGGCTTTGGTGCAGATTAGGGGCAGGGGTGCTCTCGGTGGGCAGAGCACAGCCCCTTTCTCAGGGTGAGGATCCTGGGAGCCCAAGACCTGGAAATGTTCTTCCTTCTGGAAATGGCTCCCCTGAAGTCTGAGCAGATGTGGGGCAATGCCCAGCCCTCAGTCCAGCCTGCTGAGCCACTTTAGCCTGGGGGCCCAGTCCACCCAGGTCACTTTCAATACTCAAATGGAGCCTGTGACCATAGAGGCCCTTTGCGGGGGGGGGGGGGGGGGGGGGGGGGTGTGTCAGCAAGGCAGGGGTCACCAGAGACCCTCCTGGACACTCCTCATCACCTGGGTCCCCTCCAGTTAATGCTTGGGAGATGGCAAAGAAAGGGGACAATTTAGGAACCAGGAAAGACTCCTGAAAGAGGTAACTTTGGAGCCAGGCTGTTTCTTCTGGACAGTGTCTCCTTCAGCCTTTCTCAGGGCTGCTCTGGGCCTGCTCATTGCCATCTCCTGTGACTGTAACAGATCTGGCTGCTATTTCCCATTCCTAATATATAAGTTTGTCCTAAGGTCAGCATGGACTGGGTCGTGCGTTTAAGGTAAAGTAAATTTGTATTGAAACTTAACTGCATACCAGGCTATGCATGCTAATACTGGGGCTCAGAAATGAGTCAGACACAGCCCTGACCTCCAAAAGTCCTAGCCCATGCTGGGAGACAAAAAAACATGAACAGACACTTGCATCTCAAGGTAATGAGTACAGTGGCAGAAGTCCCCAGGGAGGGTGTCACAGGGAAGTGCCTTTTCTAGCTTTCTTCTAAAACACGTTTGTAGTAATTCTGGAATAGGGTCGGGGACCTTTAAAGATGAATAAGAGTTTACCACCAAGAAGAAGGAACAACGAGAAGTGCAAAAGCATGAAGATGTTCCAGTGCTTGGCAAATCCCAGTTAAGCTTGGGGCTTAACGAGCACTTCTGTGTGTCAGGCTCTGTGCCGAGCACCTTGTGCACATTCTCTCACTGGATCCTCGCAACAACACTGTGGGGGAAGTAGAATCTCCCTATTCTAGACAAAAAGGTTGAGATCAGAGAGGACAAGCCACTCACCCCTGGGTCACTGAGCCTGTTAGTGACAGAACTTGGTTTGGTGAAAGGAACTCCAGAATCCAAGTTTCCACTTACTTCCAGGCATCGTTGAAATAGAAGGGCCTTAGCAACAGGAACCCAGGGTGAAGTTTTTGAAGACTTAAAACCAAGTGAAAAAAAAATCTGACAGAAAAGGGCAATTTTCCATGAACTTTTGCTCCTTCTGAAGCTCTTCTAATCTTCATGTTTCAAAATATGTTGTGCAGGATGCCTTTTAAAGCTCCAAACTGACAGTGTAATTCTAGACCAGCACAGGGCTCTCACAACTGGACTCGTTCTGGTCCCCACCCCCACCCCCAATTTCCATTCCTCCCTCTCCAGAGGGTCGGAGAGAAGGTTTTGCCCCTAGTTTCAAAATGCCCTACGATTTCATATCTCTACTGGATGTAATAGAAGTCATTGTTAAGGCTGAAATCAGACCTTGGCTTTCCCTCTCTGAGCTCAGTTTTCTCATCTGTAAAGTGGATTTCTGCATGGGATTGTTGTAAGGATTTAGTGAGATAATATATGTTCAGGGCCTAGCACATAAGTAAGCTCTTAGCACATAGTAAGTAGCTGTTATTACTTGAAAGTGGAGCTGGAAAGCAAGGTCAGAGCTTGAGAATTAGAGGGAAAAGCAGATGAGCTTTCAGGGGTAGTCATGCAGAGAGAAAAGATTGGGATCCCAGCCTGGGGATCCCCCTGCTTCCTAGGCTCGGGAGGAGCCACCACTGAGAGAGAAGCTGCTGGAGAAGCTGGAGCAGGATGGGGAAAATGTGCTGCCATGGAAACTGGAGGAGGGGGGCGTTCCCAGGGGGAGGGAGTGATGGATAATGATGTCAAGTGTCATAAAGAGACGATGGGAGTTGGGGAATTGCAGGAGGATGATGGGAGTAAGGCAGAACCCTCAAGTTGTCTTGTCTGTGGCTTAGGAAGACCCCCAAACCTGGATTCATGTCTCAGCTCTGAAGCTAACTGGCTGTCATCTAGGCAAGGGACTTACCGTCTCTGAGCTGCTGTCTCCTCCTAGATCAAAGATGAGAGAATGAGCCAGTTTAATATGATGCTCAGTCTCTAGTAAGGGTCTTGATCTTGCTGGATTCTTGGCCACTTGTTAGCCTTGTGACTTCAGGGAAGTCACAATCCCTCCTGGAATCCCCTCTGAGGGCTGTGAATGAGGTGCCTTCCAAGGTGCTCAGCACGTAGTAGGTCCTCAATACAGGACTATTCTCTAATAGTTATGGGTGTGCCAGCGGCAGCTCTCTAGGGAGGTGAGCTTGGTTGGCATTTGAAATGCCCCTCAAGGTGGAGAGGGGCCACCAGGATCCTGAGAAGATGCTCGAAGGAGCAGCAGCCCAGGCCGAGCATCTGCTGGGTCTTAGCCCAAAGATCAGCCTCTCTCCTGATACCAGCAACAGATCTCTAGCCCAGGGCATGGGTGCCAGCCCTGACTAGCCCCCCCTGCAGGCCCAGGCTGGGAATCAGCTCCGGAGGCTCACACATCTCTAGAAAGTGACCGCTATAGATCCTGGCCCCGTACTCATAAACACGGTAGCATGTCTCAAATTCCTTTCTGGGCACTGAGCACAGAGTGCTGGGAGCTGGGAAGCAGGGCTAACAGGAGAGTCAGGGCCCCATTCCGAGCTTGCAGATGTTGGGAAACAGGAGACTGGAGCAACTGGCTGTGGTTCTGGCTGGGAAGTCAAAATGGGGCTGGTGAGGGCCCTAAAGACGGACACACTGATGCAGCCAAGCAAGTGCAGGACCTGGAGTCAGGTCACCCAGGCTCCTGTTCCATCAGCCCCTGGGGATGAGCCCCACCTGGTGCACAGCCCTTCCCCGAGGACAGAGCACTTCCACTTCTAGTAATAGTAGCACTCCCTGGCACCCATCACTGTTCTAAGCATTTTACACAGGGTAACTCATTTAATCTCTACAGCATAACTATGATGTAGGTATTATTGTTACCCCATTTCACAGATGCGGAAACTGAGGCTCAGAGGGGAATGACTTGCCCAAGGCATGGCTTGTCAGTGGCAGGCCCACCTGGGATCCCAACTTAGGGCTCAAGTCCACCTCCCCCACTTTCCTCCTCCTCTTAGGAGGAAACGCTCTACGATTACACAGAGGGCAGTGGGGAGACACTCGGGTCCAGTCTCACAGTCGTGGACTGAGGATTCCTTGTGCCGGGTTCTGTGCCTTCTAACCTGGGCAGCAAAGGCACATGCCAGCCACCCAGGAAACAACTGTGATCTTCGCAGGCCCATCTCCCTATCCATTTCCTCCCTGCCTCGGAAGGCCTGCTTGTTCTGCTGCCTGCCCCTTTGCCATGTGACCTTAGGCAAGTCATTTCACTCTCTTGAGTCCATTTCCTCAATCATGGTTGACAATGCTTACTTACCTGGTAAGAAGTGAAGATATAAAAGAAGCTGGGAGTGAAGGACTTTGTTTTAGTCATAAAAGTATTGCCAGCTTCTGGAACACAGTAGTTGCCCTACTGAGTGGGTGAACAAAGTGCCTGGTGCACAGTGATGCTCAATAAATGGAGCTTTTTAATGTTATCTAATGAGGTAGGTTATACTGCTCTGACCCATAACTTAATGCTGTAGCTGGGCCAGGAGCAAAGGCCTTTTTCTTTTAACCATCTCCTTAGTTTCAGGAGGTGGGACAGCCTGCAGTGGAGAAGCAGTTTTCAAGGTGTCTTCTCCCCAAGTACCTTATACTTGTTCTCTCTTGTCCTCACTAGGACTGCCCTTCCAGGGACCCAAGAATGGGTGGGCAGCTTGGGAGGGAATGAACGTCTTGGGGTGGCATGGGCCTGGGTCTTCTGGCCTGAATGTTTGAGTCATGGGCATGGAATCCCTTGGCAGGTGACACTGCAGGTGACATCCATCTGATGGAGCACATCTAGAATCTCCCCTTGGAATGAGTTCCAGTCCAGGAGACAAGGTTTGTGTGTTTGACCCTCCATCCTCCACTTCCTTGCTCTGTGACTTTGGACAGATCTCTGTCCGTCTCTGGGCCTCTGCACAACAGAGGAGCAGAAGTAGGAGTTGGTGGCTTCTGTGGGTTTTGCCATCCTGCGAAAAAACTGATTCCAGAAATAGACAGCTGTTGTAAAAACCCACTGGGCTTTTTCCCAGAGGCAGGGAAAAGGATATCCGGGGGTCTGGTGTTTGTAATCGAGGCTGCCCTACCTTGAGGGTGAAGAAATTGGGCAGGGCAAAAACCAAGCTTGACTCAAAACACCTGGCTTCTTGTTACCCCAGGTTCCATCTTTTCCAAGAATCCAACCTTTTGTTTTCCCAATAAAGTGAACACTGTTCTCAGTATCTGCATGTCTGGCTGCTGCTTGTGCTCACCTTCCATGGTCCCCTTGTGACGGGTGGGGGGACAGTCTGGAGGGTGACGTAGACCTGACTGCTCACACTGAGGGGAAAGGTAAGCCCTGCCCCCAGAACCTGTCTCTGGGGAGATGCAGCACTGTCTGATGCAAGAGGCACCAAAGCAGCTGCAGCCACTTCCTAGGGCATGCTTCAGACCAAATCGGGCCTCTGGACTCCTCTTCCCTTCCCCCTGTTCCTGAATGGGCTCTTTCCTGTGTCCCCTCCACCCTAATCTACATGCCCTGCACCTCCAGAGCCCTGCCTTTCAGTGTTTTGGGGCTCCCACTACCTCTAGCTCCACACACAGCACACACCGCTCCACGTCCTGCAGTGACCCTGCCTATGGCACCAGGCCTTCTCTGCGTGCATCCAAGGCAGCCTTGAGGGTGGGCGGTAGAACCTGGTTCCCCAAGAGAGCTTTTGTCTCCACAGTGTTGTCCTCCTCAAATAGTTGCCAGCTCCACTTGTTTCTAAGTACCTCTCTGGACCGGAATTACTTCCTGGCCCAGAATCTGCCTTCCCATTACAAGTGACCCGGTCATTTAGAGAGCACCTGGCCTGGAACCCCTTGTTCCCTCCTGGGGCAATCTCCCTCCAGGGACCCAGTGTTAGGGAAAGCCCCAGCCAGTGGCTACCCACCCTTGGGACTGTTTGGGCCCTGACCCCGACTGGAATCTCAACAACCCCCAACTGTGGACTGTGGGGGTGGGGGCATGTGTGTGTTTGTACCATGTGCGTGAGAGCATCCGGGTTTATGTGATTATGTATGCAGTGGAGACTTAATTCACCTTCATGTTTGCTCAAAGGGAAAACATATCTGTATGACCATGTTGGGCCTCACTTTCCTCTTTTGTAAATTACAGTAATAATTATTATAACAACTAACTTCCCAAGACCCTCCTGAGGACACAGTGAGACTATAGCTGTGCATGGTGACTATGGTACATAATTATCAATGTGGAAAACACATTCTGCCTTTAACCTTCCGTGGCTCCCTATTGTCTGGCAAATCCAGCTGAGCTCTCAGACCCCTTCCAAATGGGAGATGCTTGGAATCTAAGTCCAAACTTGCTTGCCTGCAACCTTAAGCTCCCTTGCAGGGAGAAGAGAACCTACTAGAGGAAGAGGACTGCCGAGGCCCAACCCAAGAGCAGGCAGTTCCCCAAGAAGTGGAGCAGGGCAGACTCCTGGTATGTGCCAGTTTCACCAGCTCTGGATCACCTCCAGGAAGGGTTCTCTGACTGGGCCAGCCACACCACCCTCGCCCTGCCTGGACCTCCCACGCCTGCTGCCAGTGGTCCCCACACTGGGCGAGACCTGCTCTCTTGTCATCAGGCTGCCGGGTCCTCACAGCGTCGCCAGATCCATGAGAACCATGCTGCTCCCTGAGGAAAAGGGAAAGAAGGGTGGAAAGAACATCAGGCTTTTTTTTTCCCCTTCAATTACATTTACAGTATTTCCTGGTCCTGTATTAAAGTAATATATGCTCATTATAGACACTAAGAAACCTTATAAACATGGAAAGAATGGGGAAGCATCACCCATAGTCTCCTACTCCTACATTTAGGTAGAGTAACCCTCAGCGGTCCACAGACTATTCCGAAGCTCCCCCAAATGGCGTACACACTGCAAGATCCTCAACCTTCATAGGAGGCTCCAGGGGTGCAGGACTCAAAGGGTTAAGAGGCACTGCCCTAGAGGGGGCCACATGTACCACAAAGTCACAAATAGGCTTACACCAACCCAAGGCCTAAACAGACACACGACTGGGCACATTCTTCACCCTTCCCCTCCCTCCACTCCTTAGGTACATTTTGTGTTTTCACCCAGATTCACATGGAGATGTGTACACACACATACAAACATGTGAGTGTGCACACGTGCATACACACACATCTGGTAAGTGCACTCCTGTTTCATGCAGAAACCTGTACACGTATTGTTCACCCACACAGGCATCCATGTGCACTTTGTACACACACCTCCCACCGCAGCACACCCTCCTTCATACACCGTGTACACACAGGAACGTACACACACCTCCCACCGCAGCACACCCTCCTTCATACACCGTGTACACACAGGAACACAGCCAAACAACTTGCCTGGGAGAAACTGAGTTAAAGCTGCCAGGGAGCAGGCTCATTTCATGGCTGCTGCCTCCCCCTCTGGCCTTATCCAGCAATCTCTCCCTTATTTAGTTGCTCTGCCTTTGTTCAGTTGTTCTCCGTTCCTCACCCACCTGCCTGCTCCTCTGCCCCATTCTTCATCCCTGGAAGCTGTGGACTGGAGCTGGTTCCTAAAAATCAATGGTTCCTCCATGAATGAGGGAGGCGTTCTGTTGGTAGAAACTGGGTGGGTGAGGGTGGGGCAGGGAGTTATCACTTACTGACGGCCCACTGTGTGTCAGACACTGTGCCGGCCTTCACAGTAAACTACCATCTCACTTATTTTGTCATTCTTATGTGATTTGCTCAGTGCCTACTACATGAAAAACCCTAATAACTAGTTCAACTGAATGAATTAAAAAGTTTATAAAGTAAAAATTTTTAACAAGAGGAGATGAAGGCTCAGAGAGGGGAAATGACTTGCCCAAAGTCACATGACTAGCAGTGGATTCAAACTTGGCCTTCCCTGATGGTCAGGACAGTGCTCTGAAGGGAAGATGCAAGAAAGAAGCAGTGAAGCTGAAAGTCTTTGCTAAGATCTGTAGGAAGCTGCCCCTGGCAACAACGACACACAGTGCCAGCTAAGGCTTTGAATCTCACGTGTGGTGACTCAAAGACACAGGGGCAATTAAGAAATCAGTCTGGCAGCAGCACAGCAATCATGACACCCTATGTCAACTCTTTCTAGTTCCTAATCTTTTTTCTGAACCTGGTTATCCATTTTGTGAGCTAACAGATAGGCTTCCAATAAATTCTTTTCCTGCTTAAGTCAGCCAGATTTGAATTTATTTTCAACCAGAATGTGGGGTGGTACTGGATCATTATTTTATGAACATAAGTTGCTCTGTTATCCTCAGACTTGTATTTTACATACTTTACACTATATAGGGTTAGACTGCTGTATTTGAGGGAATACCTATTTGCTTTTCTTCATAATTCTGCTGGCTATTTACTGCTGCCATTGATATGCCTGATGTAACCACTCCTTCCTCCTTTTCTAACCTGTTGCATGTCTGAAATCTAGATACTCAGGTACATTACACCTTTTTGTAAAGCAAGAACAGAGACTTGCAGTGAAGGCCTGAAAGCCAATGAGAGAAATGGATAGATTACATGACATCTATTTTAATTGTTCAGTAGATTTTTAAATTTTAAGCTTCTCAGATATATTCTAAGAGATGAGTTAATATTGTATTTGCAGATTTTTTGTTAAAAAAATAACATCTATCAAGATGACTATTTTCTAGGCACTGTTATTCTAAGTACTTTATATGTATTCATGATTCATAATCTCCAAAATAATAATAGTTAGCCTGCATATGCTTCTAGTTATTGCCTTCTTTTCCCCAAGCTATGTATCTTTATTTTCTTTATCTTTTAAAAATTGAATTTAAAACAAAAATTCTGACCAAGTTCACTGCTGTCTGAAAAACTTTTCATTTCTCATCTGAATTATGAACTCCCACAAATTAAATATTGGTTTTATGCTTGTTAAAAAAAAAAAAATCTGTAGGAAGGAAACCAGCCCAGCCCAGATCTCCACCCCCAGGGGATCAGGAGAAGAACTCCAGGAAGGTCAGGAAGGTACCCCTACTCTGGGCCTCAAGTTCATTCATTCAACTAATATTTATTTTTTACAGTGTGGTAGTCTCTGTACTCAGGCTGGGGATAAGCAATGAGCTAGACAGACAAAAACCTGACCTCATTCCAGGGTGCAGTTTCCAAAAGGGACCAAAGGATCCCTTTGAGCTTTTCTCTCTGCTGTCCGGGCTCTGCTGCAAGGATGGAGGGTCCAGAGTGAGGGAGCAGAGAGATGTTGGGGCTGGGGAGGATGGCTCAGCCCCAACTGTCCAGTATTGAGGTCGAACAAAGAGAACCTGAAACCTGGAGTCAAACAGACCTGAGTTTGAATCCAGCCTCTGGCACTAACATGTTCTGTGACCTTGGACAAGTCTCTTGCCCTCTCTGGGCCTCAGTTTCCTCATCTATTAAAGCAAAGGGCTTGAAGTAGAATAGTGGTTCCAGCCCATAGTTCTTTGGAGGGGTTAGGGGAGGCAAAGTAGAGGGTGGGACAGGGAGAGGGCAAGTAGTTGAATACTCCCCACCCCATGCTCTTACATGCCCACGGCTTCACTCAGAGCAGCCCTGCTTCCCTCTGTTTCTCTCATTGGGTTTCTATGGCTAAAAGAGTTTGACACCCGCTATTGGACTATTGGACTATTTGATCTCTAAATTCTTCTTAGCCCTACAAGTTTTAAGACTCAGTGCATAGACACTGTCCCCTCTGCCTGTGCTGTCCCCCATCCCCACTTAAAAAAAAAAAAAAAAAAAAGATTCAGTGCATATCCTACCTGCTGTTTTAGTTTCCTAGGCTGCACAAAGCAAATACCATGAAATAGGTTGGATTAAACAATGGGGATTTATTTGCTCATGTGTTTTGAGGCCAGGAAAATGTTCAAATCAAGGCATCATCAAGGCAATGCTTTCTTCCCGAAGATGGGCTGCTGGTGATCCTGGGCTCTCCGCCTCACAGCAAGGCACATGGTGGAGTCTGCTGGTCTCTTCCTTCTCTTCTGGGTTTTGGTGATTTCAACTTCTTGATTCTCTCTCTGTCTGAATTTCATTCTTATAAAGGACTCCAGTAATAGGCTTAAGACCCGTACTGATTGAGGTGAGCCCCACTTTAAGTGAAGTAACCTTTCATCAAAAGGTCCTACTTACAGTGGGTTCACAGCCACAAGGATGGTTTCTCCAGGGTACATACAGTTTTAAATCACTACCAGATTATGAGGTCAGTGAGGACTGAGACTGGGTCTGGGTCTCTCTGTCTCCTGCACAGGCCTGGCTGTAAGAGGAAGGCCCCAGGATGTGCCCGTTGGGACTGATCACACATGTGTGACATCAGACTTGCAGTGCTGCAGTGACTCAGGCAACACTGTCCTGACCAAGGGCCTCTTCACGTGCCAACCATGGTGCTAGCACTCCCTGGGGAGGTGAGGACAGCCAGAGGAGGCTTCCTGGGGCTTATGGAGTTAGACACAAGCCTGGAACGCAAAGGAAGATTTGACTGTATGGAACAGTGGATCCCTGAGCAGTCCTGGCTGGAGATACCCAGCTCTTAGGATGTGACCACTCAGAAGGTCAGTGAGTATGGACTCAGTTCCTGGCAGGAAGTTCTTGGATATATGGGTGAAAGCCCTGCCTGAATGGGTTGTGGGGAGACCTGAACCAGATCCTGCTCTGGCTTTGGAATTCCCAAATCTCCTGTGGGAGACCCCATGCTTAATTCCTCCAGGCCCAGGAGCAGACTTACATGCGGCTGAAGCTTTAGGACCTCACAGTTTCAAGGATGCTGGGAGGGCCCTTGGCAGTGTGTTCACAAGGTCTTGTGTTTCAGTAAAATTTGCATAAGTAAAATATTTTAACCTCAGTCGCTTAAGACCACAGTCTCCATTCTGACGTCCTCTCCTTCCCACTTGTGTCCTCAGGCATGAAGTATTTTGTGTTCTTAGTTCAAAATTTGTTTATTTATTTTAATTTTTTTAGTGTGTTATCATATATACAACATAAAATTTCCCATTTTAACCACTATGAAGTATACAATTCAGGGGTGCAGTCTTAGTTGTTCATTCTTTTTCTTAAGGAGGCCCCCAAATAAGATTTATATCCCCACAAACCTGGATCAGCCCACCGAGCCCTCAGTTTCCCCAACTGCAAAGAAAGAATAAAGACTGTGAAAAGTCTTCACGGGATAAAGATTATCTTGTAATCCTCTCCAAGGCACTGAGAAAAGAGATGAAGAGCAAGGATAAAGGACTTGCTGAGGTCAAGTCGTGGTGAGCAGGGGTTGCAGTCTAGGGCAGTCCCACCTGAAAGCCCACTTTATCACCACACCGCCTGCTTCGAGCCCCTGGGAGCCCCAAACCAAATTCCCTTTTCCCTGCCGAGACCCTAGTGCAGCTCCACTCTGGCTGCTGGGAGAGCTCGGCTCCGATCCTGCTGCTCTGTGACCGCGAGGTGGCACCAGACACCATCTTTCCTTCTCTCTGGCACGTGTCCCTCTCCCGCTCCCTGGCCCACGTGGCCTGCATCTCAGTCATTTCCAGACATCTCCCTCAGCTCTTTCCCTCCCTGCTAAGAAATTGGGGGTACTGCCTTTAAGTCCTGGCCTTGCCATTTTCTGGCTGCATTATGGTGAGCAGATCCCGATGCTCTCTCAGCCCCACTTTCGTTTTCCATAAAATGGGGGTATCTCATGGGATTAGATTAGTGAAGCATCTGACTGTTTTAACAGGGGCTTGTGGAAGAAATGGCGCCTTCCCTGGGAACCGACTCTCCTGGCGGGATCAGCCTCCTCCCCACACGGAGGTTCTCTGGGGTAGTGGGGCCTTTCAAATCCTTTAAATATTCTCCATTGGTGGGCACCCTCACTGGTGCTCAGGGCCTTCCCTGGACTGGGGCATCTGACCCGGTTCTCCTTCTTCACTCCTGCTAACCCCCACCTTTCCCTTGGAGAAACTTGGTGGACATCTTGCCCACCTTGATGTCATCCTGGGGATCTGCTCTAGGCTTCAAATGGATCATCTTGGGGAGGGATCCCTGACCCACTGCCCACAACTCTCCCTCTCTCCTCCTCCCCACCTCCCACCCCCACCCCTCGCAAAATGACTGCCAGAGCATACCTGTCTCCATCTGAAACACGCCCAGCTGTTCCAAATGTCTGACCTGGCATTCAAGGCCTCCCAAAATCTGGTCTCGTGATTCAGATTCACTTCATGTTGCAAATACAGCAGACCATTTTCTGTGCCTAGAGCACACTTTCACTCTCCTACCTCCAGGCCTTTGTGCAGGCTGCTCCCTCCTCCTGGAATGACCTTCCCATTCCCTTGCAGTAAATTCACCCTTAAAAGTCCAGTTGGAAAGTCACCTCCTCCAGGCATTCTTTCCTTAATACCCCAAATGGAATCTCTTTCCCATCTCTGCACTGTGGATACACAGTTGCTTTCTGGCCCTTCCCATAGGAGAGCACGAGTCACAGCAGGAATGTCCATTATGTATGGAGAGCAATCCACAGTTTATAGTGTCCTGGGGTCAGGAAAGGCAGACTCATGAGGAGACAGGCTAGGAGAGAGATGGACTGGCCAGTTCGGTGGTGGAGTCAGGATTCAAACCGGAGGCTGATCTGAGCCACACCCCCTGCCTCAGGACTGAGGTCTCCACTATTTGCTGTAGCCTGGTCTTGTGACCCCCCTCCCCCAACATTGGGTGAAGACTGTGTTAGTTTTTTTTTTTTAATTTTTATTATGGTAACATATATACAACACAAAAATTTTCCATTTTAACCACTTTCATGTGTACAATTCAGTGATATTAATTACATTCACAATATTGTGATGCCATCACCACCATCTACTGGTCAGTTTGTTGAAGGAAGCGATGCTCCCCCGTCTGCCCCACCCCTTCCCCCAGCCTCTTTATCACCCAGCTCAAGATACATTTGCTGGTGATGGCAGTACGCAGCCTCTGGCAGGATAAGCAGTGGACACAGGCCCAGCGACTCAGAGGAGGAGCAGGAGACGCAAACAGGCTGCTGTTCCCAAGCTTATCAGCTCCCCACAGGCCCCAGGCAACCTGGGTGCTCAGCCCAGGGGGGAGAGCGGCCCCTGCCTGTCACCTTTACACTGTTGATTACTTAAATGCTGTGTGACCTTGGGCTGTTCTTTCAGCTCTCTAAGCCTCAGACCTTTTGGCTGTGAGGATTCAACAAGATAAAATGGGGAATGCATGGACAACAGTTAGAGGTGGTGACTAATTGTTGAGTTTCCGCCTCAGGAGCTCTCCCCTCACTGATAGCATCTCAGGTAGCAAACTGCTCCTGCTCCCTGCGGTCTGGGAAGGAGGTGGAGACTGAGACTTCACCGCAGGGGTAGTGGGGTAAGGGGCCGTAGCTCAGGCAGGCAGTGACAGCACCCCTGCACGACAGGACCAATCGACAGGGCCATGTTCACCCACACAAGTAACCTCAACAGGAAACCCACGCATACTGACGGGCAGACAGGACCCTGGGACAGGGCAGAGCTTTCTAGGTCCCTAGGGTCTGGGGCACGAGGGCGGCCTGTTTATATGACACATACAGAGAGACAAAAATGGAGTTACACCCTCTATGCAAAGTCATCTATAGGGGCACACCGTCGCATGCACCATTGCCCCCAATACACAGAGACGGGAGACACGGAAGATCGCAAACACACTCCCAGATGTACCCCCACCCCCCAAACAGAGAAACACAGATCCCTCCCTGACTACCCCAAACACGCAAACACAGGCACTTATCAGGCTGGGGCAGGGGCAGCGCTGCGCTGCTGAGTCACCCACAGGCTGCTCAGCACAACGGGAGCTGGAGGCCTATGGCTGCCCACACCGGGGAGGGGGCGGGCCCTGCGGCAGCTCATTAGAATAGTCCCCAACACTCCACTGCTGGGGTTCTCTTGTCCCCTTGAGAATCACAGATCTAGGTCTGAGGGGAAACATGTCTGCAGAGGCCAAATCAAGTTCACGACTGCTGTCTTCTGCGTAAAACACGTGGGAGCAATTAAAAATAATACTGATCTAATATTGGGTATTTGCATATCTATTTTTACACACTCTCTGTTAATCTTCACAACAGCTCCATCAAAAAAATTAGTACTATTATTAATCCTATTTTATCCCAGAATGGAAGTAACTTGCCTAAGGGCATGCAGCTAATGCAAACTCTAAACTACTGAATGGTACTGCTTGGTGGGCAGGTGAGTATGAGGACAGCGACAGATGTGTCAATATGCTCCAGAGCCTGGGTGTGATTGTCTGGTATCCCCAAGGGATTCACAGGGCTAGGGGCTGAAGGGGTCTGATTTGTCCAGATTTCTGGTCAAAGAATCCAAAGCTTTTTTGGTGCACTGGAATCCACCCACCTCTATCAGGAAGTATTCACCAGATTTAGGGGCTCAGCCAGACCCTCTGCTGAACCATGCCCTCCTTGAGGGCAGGCACCAGGACACTGAAGCCTAAAACCTGGCTCAGAAGAGGCTTCAGTGATTTGAGGGGTGGGGGTGAGGGAGGCAAAAATGAATTTATAACCTTTAATTCATTTATGTATAACAATAACATTACTAATCAGAATAAATGCTAGTACTTTGAATGCTTACAGTGAGACTGGTACTGTTCTTAACACTTTATATGGATTATTTCATTTAATGCTCACAACAACCATTGAGGAAAAAATTAACCCTGTTTTTACACAGTAGGAAACTGGCTTGGAGAGAGAGAGTAGTTTGACCAAAGTCACACAGCTAGTAAGTGGCAGCATGGGGGATGGGGACCCAGGCCTTCTGACTCTGGAGCCCATCTAGTGGGAAGACCACTGAATTCATAGGAAGTCACTTGCTCTCAGCGGGCCTCAGTTTCCCCCACTTGTCAAAGAAGGGATCGGCTCTGCATGACTCTCCAGCCTGGAATAGTCTATGCTCCTATACTCTTTATTACTATATATGGACAAGGGATTAGGCTTGTTCTCCAGGTGGACCTAGAGGGCAGATTTGGCTTGAACCTGAGGAAGAGCTTTTGAAGTCTTGGGACCCTTTTAAAGTGAAAGAGGTCACCCTGATTGATGGTGAGCTACCTGCCATTGGAGGTGTGTGAGCACAGGTCTGAAATTAGATGAGGGGGTGGGGAGACTTGGACCAGTGTCTGTGGAAGCCCCTTCCAGAGCAGATGGGATGGAGCAGCAAGAGGAGGACAGTCTGAGAAAAGTGGCAAGATGAGGAGAGGAACCAGAACCGCATTTATGGATTGCGAACGGAGTAAGACCTGTGCTTGGCACTTAACATAGATGACTAATTTTCAGGAAAACATTGTACGATTTATAGTTGAGAAACTCGGATTCAGAGAAGTGACTTGCTCAAGGTCACACAGGACGAAGTGGTGGAACAGGTGATCCAGGTAAGTCCAGGTTCCCCTAGTTCCCAAGACCAACCCCTTCCTACCTAGTACTCTTAGGGGCAGCACCACGTGGCAAATTGCATCATGCTTTCGCCACGTGACTTCAAGGACCACACCAGCCAATTCAGGAGCTCCCTTCACGACCCTCCCTCGACCCCTGCGGTCTTTCCAGGGCTGCTCCGGGATGGACATCCCGGCCAGGCCGCACCTGCAGCCCCCGCCCCTTCCCGGTTGCGGCACTCGCACTCCTCCGCCCCGCCCTCCCCACCGCCCCGTCGATTGGCAGTTGCCTGCGCCAATCAAGAGGCCTCCCGGGTAGGGGGCGGGGCCTGCACCAGAGTTGCCCTGTCAGTGCAGGTGGAGGCCCCCGGCGGGGCAAAGTGGCAGGAACCTCTTAAAGGGCGAGAGCGGCGGAGAGCGAGAACGCGGCCCGGCCTGGCCCGGCCAGGTCCCCGCCCCGTTCAGTCCAGGTGAGCCTGGACCACCTGGGGGGCGGCAGCGGGTCCCTGGGACGGACGGACTGAGGGACATGTGGACCTATCCCCAAGGGCCCGGACTATCCTGGGAGGAGCAAGACCAGGGTCTAAAGGTCCAGGGAGGGGCCCTATGGGACCCAGGTTCCAGGTTCCAAGCTGGGAGTCCAGAGGAGTCCGGGCGTCTCGAAGTTCAGGGTCCAGGGAAGGGTACGGGGTCAGGAGAGCAGGTCCGGGAGATCGGGTCCGGAGCTCGTCACGTGCCGCTGGCGGTCCCAGCCGGATCCCTAGGCCTGTTTGCGGCGGTAGTACCGGTTCGGTTCCCGCGGACTTGTCCCTGCGGAGAGGTGCCGCCAAAGGCGCCCCCCACCCCCCAACCGCGCCCTGCCCGGCGCTGCACGCCCCTGCACAGCCCGCCGCAGCGCCGTCCGGAGCCGGAGGGCGAGAGGGGCGCAGCGGGAAGGGGAGCCAGGGCCGGGAGCCCCAAGCCCCGCTACCGACCTTATGTAACTGTCTTTGAGTTTCGGGTCGGCGCGACCCGCGAGATGGGGCGCCTGCTGTGCACGCCGGGGTAGCCCTCCCGTCGCCGCCTTGCCCCACACACTCTTCCAGGCTTGGTCTAGGGGACTATCCGCTGTTTCTAGTCTCTCGGGTTTCTCTGCCGGGCTCAGACTCCGGCTTGCCCTCATCTCTCGCTTCCCAATGGCTCCCATCTCTTGTCTCTGTGGCCTGGTCTTTCCCTGACTTTGTCCTCTATCCTTCCCCGAGAGTTTCTCCCCTTCACCTACACTTTCCGGCAGACCCCACCTCTTTGGGGTAGGACAGGACCCCTCCCCTACAGCAAGTTGGAGGCGGAGACTTGTCCAGAGAGACCCCAGCAGGGGCCTTCTTCAGATTCAGGGAGAGGAGGCTTGGGGAGAGCCTGGCTGGGGCTGGGGTTTAGGGCAGCTGGATGTCCCTGTGAGGCTGCTTGGGGTCAGGTCAGGGTCCGGCCTCAGCTATGAGCAGGCAGGTGAGGTGGGAGCCAGGGAGGGGCCAGAGCATTAGCAGAGAGTCCAAAGAGCCCAGGCTCTCTGCTTCAGCAAGCTCCCCACCTCCAGCCCAGCTACAGGCCTGGGGGATGGATGGTCTTGGCAGGAGACTGGAGGGTGGGGAGGAGATTGGCAGGAGGGGGTACAGATAGAAGTGAGGTCTGGTCTAAGGAACACCTGCTGGACCAGCCCCTGCCTTCAAAATCCTTCTTAGTGGCAGAGACACAGACATCTCAGAAATAACTCCTGTCCCTGGCTACCTGTGGTACCTGCTGCTGTCTGCTGTCGGGTGCCTGTAAACAAGGTGTCATAGCAGCCATGAGGTAGGAACTATTCTAACAAGGTATGGGGGCAGGGAGGCCTTACAGAAGGAGAAGGAAGGTTTGGGTTAGATGCTAAGGAATAAGGGGAAACAGAAGCTGTAAGGATTGAAGAATAAGGGAGGGATGGGGACATCTAGTGCCCTGTATGCTTTGCATGCTGCAGAGCTGGGTTTGAATCCTGGCCCTGCTGCTTCCTTGCTGTGTGATGTTGCATGAGTTACTTTACCTCTCTGAGCCCCAGGTTCCTCCTTAGTCAATAATCTGGACTTTACAGGCATTAGCAGAATCAAATGAGGCAATGAGTGTGCAGTGACCGGAATGGTAGCTGGTCTGAGAGCTGATCACTGGGATGTTTTAAGAAGCGAATAGAGCAGGGAAGCCCTGAAGTTTCCCCTATGTGTATGGGAGAGTCAGGCAGGGCCTGCCAGATCCCAGCAACATGGAATATGGGTGGAGTTCCCGGGTGTGTGGGTGGCACTCGGTGAGAGGAGGAGGCCCTACACCAGGCCGTCTCCTGATCCACCCATCCCTGCACTGCCTAGGCCAGGCTGGCCTCCCCCTTGTAGGGCCCAGTGCCAATAGAAGCTCCCAGAGCTTCCAGGCTGCCCCCACCCCCACCCCAGGCAGGGCGGGGCCCTCTGTAGAGTGGATACTGGCCAGGAGCCTGGCTGGCTGTACTGGGCAGGAACATCCCAGCTTGGCTGGGAAGATGCTGATGCTGTGCAGGCCCGTGGAGGCCCAGAGCTCTGTCAGTTGGAGCTGGGCCCAGCTGACAGGCCCTGGGCTGCAGGGTGAGACAGAGGGCAGTGTAGGATTGGGAGGGGAAATGCAAGGAGAAACCCCTAGAGGAGGAGCCTGTGGGCAGAGCTTTGGAACTAGAGAATAACTTCATTTGATTATTCCCTAAGCCTTTCCTGAGTATATACTATGTACCATATATAGGTTTGCCAGCCATAGTGTTCAATAGGAAAGGAAACCTTTGTACAGTCAAAGGGCTTACCTTGGAGGGCCTGGTAGCCTGTGATTTGTTGGGGAGGAGCTTGCAGAGTGGGTTTGTATGAACTAAGAATCTCCCCAGGGCCTGAGATTCTGTTGTTCATTAAAGGGGGCAGGATTCTACCCCGGAATCGGCTGTGAGCCGGTCACTTTTCTCCCAGGGTCTCCATTTCCCTTTCTGTGAAAAGGGGAGGGAAGTTGAACCTAGAATCTCTAAGGGTCTTCCAGCACCCATTACTATAGCCCCCAGGACCTCCCTTGGGACTTAGTCTACCACATACCCTAACCCCTCATGAGGGGATAGGACAGGGCAAGGTCAAGGTGGAGTGTGCCGGGCCCCCAAGTCCTGCTCTTGGCCTGTGTTCTCTAATCATAATTAGAGCCTCTTGAGCACTTACTGTGCATGGTGTTCTCTGCTAAGCCTTTAATATGCTGCATTAACCCATTTAATTCTCACAGCTTCATGAGGGTAGAGCTATTATCCTTTTCCACAGGAGTTCACGGAGGTGAATCAACTTGACCAAAATCACAGTTAGGAAGTGGCAGGGGTCAAGATTCGAACTCAGATCTGTCTGACTCCAAAGCTCAGATTCGAGTAAGTGGGGGAGCCTCCACCCTGCGGAAACTGAGGCACCCATGCCCAGTCCTTACCTGCAGAGCCTGCCTGACTCCTGCTGGGTGAGCTCCAAGCTCTGGGTTATTCAGGCTGGGGAGCTGAGGAGCAGGCTGTGCTGCTTGCTTTAAGTCCCATTCAAGGCCTGGCCCTGCTCTCACCAGGCCTGGCTGGATGCATCCAGCACAGGGAAAAGGGGCAGTGGGAGCAACTGGAGAGTCACGGCCCCACCCGAGAGTTTTCCCAGGGGACCAGCCCCACTCAATTGCTGGCACTGAAAGGCTGCCTTGGGCATGTGGCCAATGCTGGGCTCTGTTTCCCCATCTGTAAAACATGGATTTAGAGGAGTTGAATGCAGATGTTCCTTGACCTGTGGTTTACTGGCTGAGGTCAGCGCTGGGGTAAAGGGTTTGAGGAGAGGGCCACAGTGGCGGTGGCTGAGCCTGTGAAGAGGAGTTTGGGTCAGGAACAGCTTGGATCCTGGGCTGGCTGGGTGACACCTACTTCAGATAAAGGTTGGAGAGGTTCAGAGCCTCCTCTGGGGCCATGCATCTGGCTTTCAGAGACTGAAGGGAAAGAACCAAGAAAACCTGGAGAACAAAATCTAGGCAGATGGGAGTTGGAATCCTGTCTGGGCCACTTAATTAGGCTTGCAGATGTGAAGTGACTCACCCAAAGACACAAAGAAAGGAATCTCTCACCTCACCTCACTGTCCTAATCTGTAATGGGGATACTAGGAATTTTGCCTTAGGCCACTTCCCAGGTTACTGTGAAGGTCAGAGGAGATGAGGCATTTTCAGAATTAGGTGGGAATGTGGTTGCAGGTTATTTTTTTTGGTCCCAAAGCTTCAGTTATGGTTTTTTCATGGAGCCACGGGGCACTGCTGACAGCTCTTCTGCTGAAAGGCCTCTTACCTAGGACTGCTCTGGAGAGCAGCGCTGAGAATAACACCCAGCATTTATTGAGCCGTTACCCTGCAGCCAGGCCCCGTGCTCCCAGCTTCACCTCCTGTAGCAACCTTATCAGGCAGGTGGTGACCTGACCCACACTTGATCCCTTCAAAACCCACACCTACAACCACCTATAATAATAGTAGCAAATACTTAGGAACTGTTTACTGTGTGCTGAGCATTGTTCAAAGCGTTTTATACGTATTAATTCATTTAGTCTTCACAACAACCCTGTGAGGTGGGTATTAATACTATCCTCATTTTGCAGATGAATAAATGAGTCACAGAGAAGTAAAGAAATGGGCCCAGGGTCACAAAGTTAGTGAATGATAGAGCCAGGATTTGACCCCGAGTTGCTAAATCTCCTTGAAGCACTCCCATCACAGTTGTCATTCAGTAAATATTTATGATTGCCTACTCACTGCACTACATGAGAGCAGGGGCCATGTCTGTCTTGTTCATACTGTATCCCCAACACCGAGCACCCAGCAGGTGCTCAGTTAGTGTCTGTTGAATGGCCCTGGGAGGCCCAGTGAGCTTGGGGGAAGATTGTTGGATTATTGGATTATTGCTGGCTAGAAACGTGTCTGCCCCAGAGGCAGAGAGGGAGGGCAGGGTTTCCCCACTGGCCCAGGCCCAGGCCAAGGAGGAGGCCCCAGATAGCCTGTGTGTTGGCTGTGTGTCTCATTGCTGTCTTTTGCTTCCATGTGCCACTGCGGTGATGGCTCCACGCCCTGTCCCCGACTGGATGTGTGATCCTGATGGCTGCTTCTGGGTGAGTACTGGGTTGGCTAAATGACCACCATGTGGCTTGACTCTCATGCATGTCCTGTGGCTCTGAGGCCACCAGGAGGGGTAGAGGGAGGCCCTAGGTTGGGGTGGAAGAGCTGAGGCCGGGCACTCTGTGAAGTTAGGATCTCACACAGCCAAGGCCAACTTCTCTCCTGATGCTTAACACCTGGGGTGGTGACTTGGGGTCACATGATACAGTGCAAAGGCCTCTGGGGCCATGCAGTCTGACACAGAAGGCTTTCTCTGCCACTTACAGCTGGTGGCTCTGTGCATCTCAGCTTCTCCTCTATAAAGTGAGTATTAGTGCCTGCCTTACACAAGTATATTTGTTTCCATGAGGGCAGGAATTTTTGTTCATCTGTTCACTGCTGTATCCCCAGCACCTAGGCTATAGCGGCACACAGTAGATGTGTATTAAATATTTCTGAATGAATGAACATAATTATTGAGCATCTACTATACGCCTGTCAATGTGCTTTGTATTGGATTAAATGGTGAATGGATATGAACTGCCTGGCATCATAGGGGCTCAGTGAATGCAAATCCCCTCTTTGCTAACTACACTGTGAATTCCTTGAGGGCCAAGGCTCTGTCACAGTGAGTGTTGGATCCTCTGAGCTGAGTGTTTGGGGCTTAATACACAGCAGGCATCAATTGGCAGAGAGAGGGGCCTAGGCATCTGGACTAGCAGAGCCTGTAGGTTTTATCAGAAGAGAGGGGCAGCTGGGAGAGTCTGGGGCTGAGGAGGGAGGGGAGAGAGGGACTCTGTCCCCCCAGGACTGCCACTTCCTAGCTGTGTGACCTTGGACAAGTGTTAACTTCTCTGAGCCTTGGAGAGCTCATCTGCAACACGTAGATCATAACACTTCCCCAATATGGGTGTGGGGAGGAGTCAATGAGAAGTGGCCAGCCTAGGGCTTGGCTTGGTAATTGTTGGTTTCCTCACAGCCCTGGGCTCATTCTGGGAGGGGGGATGGGTGTGAGCAAATTGTCCCTTGTTTTGGTTTCTCCCACATTTAATTTCCCACCTAGCTGGAATCTAGGAATCAGGAACTCTGAACTCCCCAGCAGGCTAGCCAGGGTCCTAGGATAGGGGCAGGGCTCTGTCCAGTGTGGAAGCAGTTGGATGGAGGTTCCAGGTTGCATTGTTTTGCTGTGTGACTTAGCTCTGTAACCTACTTTCTCTGGGCCTTGGTTGCCTCACCTGTAAAATAGAGCTAATAAAGGATGTCTCCCTCAAAGAATTGTTCAATGAGAAAATGGGCGGGTTAGGCATTATCATCATCATTACTATCAAGTTCCGGCTGAGAAGGCTCCAGGGAGGGTCCTGGAGAATTGCATCCGGCATTGGCCTAGATACCCTGAGACTCTCAAGTCATTATATTTATTATTGCCATTTATTCGACGTTTCTTATATGCTGGGCTGGTTGTTTCGTGCTGACTTTTTTTTTTTTAATACATTTTTTTATTGTGAAATTCAGCATATATACAGAATAGTGATGACTTTCAAAGTATGATTTAACAAGAAGTTAGAGAGCAAATTTCAAAGAATGTTATGGGTTACAGTTCCACCATTTCAGTTATTTCCTTCTAGCTATTCTAATACCCTGGCAACTAATATATATATATACACACTACATTTATATAAAGATTCAGTATTCGTAATCCTTTGTTAAATCCTATCTTGTCTGTTGCTACCCCTTCCTCTCATTTAATCCCTTTCTTGATCTTCAGGGGTGTCTTGGCAGTAACCACTCTAACTTGTTCATATTAGAAACAGTTGTTAACATTATGGGGAAGGGAGCTGCATCTGGTTGATTTTTTTAAAGAGGCTGTTGCCTCTGGGTTTTAGGACTTGTCTGGCATAGGAACACTCTGGTGGATTTAAGTTTCTGGGAGATATACTTAGTGAAACTTTTATAGAGACTCAAATAGGGGCCTAAGTATTTTGGGACCACTGTTGGTTAGGGCTTGGCATACTGTGACCATTTGGAATATCTAGCTTGCATAAGAGTAACCTCCAGGATAGCCTCTCGACGCTGTTTGAAATCTCTTAGCCACTGTAACCTTATTTTGTTACTTTCTTTTTTCCCTTTTGGTCAAGAAGGCATTTTCAATCCTTTGATGTCAGGGCCAGGTTCATTCTGGGAGTCATGTCCCACATCGCCAGGGAGATTCACTCCCTTCGGAGTCATGTATGAATTTATTTGCTGAGTTGGGCTTAGAGAGAGAAAGTTCACAACTGAGCAACAAAAGAGGTTCTTTGGCGGTTCCTCTTAGACATAATTATAGGAAGGCTTAGCCTCCTTTTTACAGCCATAAGTTTCACAAGAGCAAGCCTCAGGATTGAAGGCTTGGCTTATTAAGCAGGGGGTTCCTAATTTCACATGGCATATATTCTGCCCAAGGTAAACAATCAGTATCTCACATTATCTTCACTTAGTTGTACAATCATCATCACTCAAATTTTAAACAACTATCATAACACAAAACATCCCAAAGCTCTTATCAGCCCCTAATTATTCATCCCAAGTATTAGTGTAGTGCTGGTAAGGTATTCCTATTATATATAGTCTATAATATGTAATGGGTAGTTTTTCCTTATACCACTCTGTTGTTAACTCTTTGTACCAGTGTCATACCTTAGAAGTATATCATGCAAACACTTATTTATATTTGTAGTGCTAATCTGTGGGATACATGCCTTTAAACAACCACTTTCGATGATGTTTGCCTTCAGTGCAGTATTGATACTTATAATCCCATTAACGAACTATCATCACCCCTGTCCATTCCCATACCTTTAAGTTCACCCTCATTATCACGTCTGAACATTAGTTTATCATTTCCCCTTCGTTAGCTCCAGTCCCCTATATTCTACATTTTAAGACACTTGTTTTACGTTGTTCGGTTAGTTCGCATTAGTGGTAACATACAATGTCTCTTCTTTTGTGTCTGACTTATTTCACTCAGCATTATATCTTCAAGGTTCATCCATGTTGCCATATGTTTCAGGACCTTGTTTCTTCCTGCTGCATAGTATTCCATCATATGTATACACCACATTTTGTTTATCCACTTGTCTGTTGAAGGACCCTTGGATTGTTTCCATCTCTTGGCAACTGTGAACAGTGCCGCTATGAACATCAGCGTGCAAATATTTGTTTGTGTCATGGCTTTCAGATCTTCTGGGTATATACTAAGAAGTGAAATTGCCGGATTTTAGGGTAATTCAATATCTAGTTTTCTGAGAAACTGCCAAACTGTCTTCCAGAGTGGCTTTACCATTATACAGTCCCACCAGCAATGAATAAGCGTTCCAGTTTCTCCACATCCTCTCCAGCATTTGTAGTTTCCTGTTTGTTTAATGGTGGCCATTCTTAATGGTGTGAAATGATATTTCATTGTGGTTTTGATTTGTGTTTCCCTAATAGCTAGTGAAGATGAACATTTTTTCATGTGTTTTTTAGCCATTTGTATTTCCTCTTTGGAAAAATGTCTTTTCATATCTTTTGCACATTTTGTAAATGGGCTGTTTGTACTATTGTTGTTGAGTTGTAGGATTTCTTTCTGTATGCAGGATGTCAGTCTCTTATCAGATAAACGGTTTCCAAATATTTTCTCCCAGTGAGTTGGCTGCCTCTTTACCTTTTTGACAAATTCCTTTGAGGTACAGAACATGCTGACATTTTTAGACACATTTTCTCAGGTAGTCTTTCCAGCCACCCTCTGGGGTCGGCATTGTCATTGTCCCTTTGTGGACGAGGGAACTGGGGCTGAGCTACCCAGAATTACAGTTATTTGGGGGCAGACCCCTGTCTGCTGATCCAAGACCCAAATTGTTAGTGTGAAACTCTCCCTGTCTCCCCCAAGGAGGCAGAGTCTATGTCTGAATCCTCTCTGTCCCTCACCAATATCCAGCACAGGGCTGGTGGGAGCTACTGGAGTGTTTTTGAAAGATGAATAAATACACACACACATGCACACACACACTGAACCCCTACTCAGGCCTGGTGTTCTAACAGTTTTGAAGAGGGGAGACCACAGAAGGCTGGAAAAGACCAGACTACATAGTGGTTGAGGGTCAGATAGACCTGGCTTTGAATCCTGTATCCATTCCTACTCATTGGATAAGATATTTAACCTCTTGGAGCCTCAGTTTCCTTATCTGTAAAATGGGGATGATGAAAGAACCTAACTACCTCCTAGGATTCTTTTGAGGATTAAATAATGCCTATGAGGCACATAGTAAGTACTCAATAAGTGGTAGTAATTATTATTATTATTGCTATAATTATGAGTATTGTTTGGGGATTACAAAGACTTTCCTGTTGAGACAGGGGAGACCAGATCTGGGAGGGGCCTGTCTGGGATAGGTGAGCAGCAACCTAGTCTGACAGGTTCCAAAGGGTACCTGGAGTGACGGGAGGGAGGAAGTGAGGGACAGAAGGCCTCAGAGAAGTCAGAATGTGCCTCCCTTTCCTAGTCATCTGCTTTTACTCACACCCACCCTGTGCCAGGCCTGGTGCTGGGCCTGGGCCACAGAGATGAATCTGTGTGGTCCCTGTCCCCCAGGAACTCAGAGTCTAGCTGGGGAGAAGGACGCAGTAACCACCAACTGCAACTCTGATGATGCACTGAAGTGGGAATAGCGTTCTCAGGCAAAGACTAGGAGGAAGGGCATTCCAGGTGGAAGGAACTGCATGTGCAGAGATGCAGAGATGCAGTTCCTTCCACCCCCTGCACTTGTAGGGATGTGGCTGGAGAGATGGCTCAGAGAATTAGGGGGACTTGACCCAGAGGCAATGAGGAGCCATTGGATATTAAGCAAGGGAAGGACATGGCCTGGCTTGTTTTGGGAAGATCACTTGGTGTGGAGGACGAACTGGAAGGGAGGGGCAGCATCTCAATTGAGAGATGCTGAGACACTGGGCCTGGGACCATGCTGTGGGATGAGCAGCAGAGAGTGGATGAACGGGAGGTCTGTTTAGGAGGCCAAGCCAGCAGGATGTGATGATGGACTGCACTGGGCAGGCAGAAGAGGAAAGAGTGAGAGTGGGGTCTTGGGTTCTGGAGGGTGATGGGGCCTTCTGGGGTTTCTGACCAAAGGGCATATCTGGGAGAAGGAACCACAGCTGGACTGGGGGTGGGTAAAAGGCACTTGTCTGCTCCTCACCACCTCCTTGCCACTCTCTCACCCCACTCCCTTGGGCAGCAGCTATGTCTGAGCTGGATACTTTGGGACAAGGCCTCTGGCTACTGGGGCCCAGGGCCTGCACTCCTGCCTTTGAGGTCCCTTGTGATCCTGGTGGGTCTGACAGAGATGAGAGACCTTCAGGGTAGGCACCAGGCAGGGGCTATATGGTACAGAGGAGCCCTGGGTTCTGGTCCTGCCAGTGTCACTGAATGTCTGTGTGACCTCATGAAGTCACTCCCTCTCTCCTGCCCTCCTTTTCCTCTTCTCTAAAGTGGAGATAAGAAAACCTGCTTTGCCTACCTTGAAGATTCTGTTATAAAATGCAGAAACAACAAAGATTTCTTGAGCACTGAGTATGTGCCAGATTCTGGGGGCACAAAGATGATTCCGACAGGGTCACAGCCCCTAAGGAACTGGCAGTGTAGGGTGCCTGGGAGACACACAGACACTGGAACAGCTCAACAAGAGACGCATGGACCACGAGCAGAGGGAGCCCAGGGCAGTGCATGGTCAAGTCTAGGCATCAGGGACAAGAGAGCTAAGCTGGGATTTGAAGGATGCATGAGATCTCTAGGTTGGCAATGGAGGGACCAACTTTCTAGGCACAGGGACCAACATGTGTAAAGGCTTGACCTGTAGTTTGGTGTGACTTGATCATAGAGGTAGAGGCAGGCAGTGATGGGAGATGAGGCTGGACAGGGAAGCAAGGTCCAGTGCAGGCAGGAAATGGTCAGTTTGGACATGTTCACTTGCCATCTGAACCCTTAGAGCTGCACCGAGACTGCCAAAGCCTTTGCTAAGACCCCTGCTCTTCCCCTCTCTCTCTACCCCTTCCTTTCTCACCTCCACCGCAGTCGAACCCAGTGGCTGCCTCTCTCAGGAGTCAACAACCTGGGTCCTCTGCCAGCACTGGCGATTACAATTACATGTGGCCTTGAGTTACTCACTTCCCCTCTTTGCACCTCTGTTAAAATGGGAACAGCAGGCCTTCCTCACAGGGAAGGGCGGAGGCTTCAATGAGATAATTCCCACAAACAGCCTGGCCTGGTATCTACATGGAATAGGCACCCCATAAAAGGAAGTTCTAATTTAATCATTATTTTGACTCCTCTGCCTCCTTGGCCCAACCCACTGCTTCCCCTGCCTTTCCTGGCAGCCCGCTCAGGCCAACAAAGGAAGGAAAAGATTAAGAAACAAGCCCAACTCTCCAGAGGGGTCCTGGCCCAGTGCCAGCTGGCTCCCCTTCTACTCCTTGTCCCTCTTGGCCTAGGCCCAAGGGGGCAGTCCCAAGGCCTGGATGCCCCCCACCCCAGAGGCCCTTCCCTGGCTGAAGGCCAGAGCCAGCAGCAGCCCTGAAACTGGGACACATATTTTGAAAATATGTAGTTTGTTTCTTTCCTCCCTGACTGCTGATAATCAGGCTCTTTTTCTGGGTGATTGGGAGAAAAGTAAGTGTGATGTCCTGTATCTCCTGGTCAGAGTAGAACTGATCCCTGAGCTTCCTGGATCTTACCGCAGATGCTGGTGACCAAGTCCCCTTTTGTACAGATGTGGGAACCTCAGTTCAGAGCTGGCAGTTGATGGTGCAAGGTCACACAGCAGGAACCCAGGTCTCTGGACCCTCTTTGCACTGCCCCATGTAGGGATGTGGTGCAGTGGACCTCAGCTGGCCCTTTACTTCTCCCAGCCTCAGTTTCCTGTGCTTGTAGAATGGGGCCAACTTTACTGTGAGGCAATAATGTAGATAAAGCACCTGCGTCAGTGCCTGGTACTAGTGAATCCTCAGTGGTAGGTAGCTACTGTTATTGCAATGGTTACTGCTGTCTCTAAGAACCTTTTTCTGCCTACTCATCCCCAGTCTGGGGACTTGGAGTATTTGATATGGTTTCTTATTGAACCAATGACACCCAATAAGCCAGTTTTAAAGCCAGAGGCTCAGCAGCATTGGCCTCCTCCATCCTCTCCTACATCCCCCTCTCTTTTTGGCCGGGGTGCTCGAACTATACCTTCAGCCTGATTTCGGCCCCTGTCCCCAACCTATCTCTGCCCCTCTTTGTGCCAAGGCTGCACGATCTCTCTCCAAGCAGCCACATGAGGGCGGAGTTTCCCTTCTCCAGCCTCCTCTGCTCTAATGCTACAGCCAGCTCTTTGGAAAAGGAGAAAGCACAAAGGGGCCTGGACCATTTACCCCCCAGCGCTACCTAATCCTATGCTAAAGGGACAGAGGTGGACGTGAACTCTTGAACTGTCCTCAGGGAACTAGGACTGCACCAAGGTTTCTGTAGAGGGCAAAAACAGGCCTAAAGGAGAAAAAAACCTCATCCCCAGCCCCAAATGTGGACACCTGATGGGGCAAATCGCCTGCCTCTCTGAGCCTTTGTTTTCTGATTTTAAAAGGAAGGGGATGTCAGAGGTTTCTACTAATATTATAGGATTAAAAGTAGGGATTCAGGAGCTGACGGACCTTGATTTAAATCCCACCTCACCACTTGCCAACTGTGGGATTTCTAGCAAGTTACTTTACCTTGGTGAGCTTCAGTTTTCTCACCTATAAAATGGGAAAAATAATAACCTCATAGGATTGCTTAAGGACTAAATTAGCTATGCTGATTGTCTAATTAGCTGGCACATTAGAATGATTGTTGTTGCTATTCTATGATCAGTAGAGACAACAAGGAGAAATCAGTAAAAGCCAGTCAGAAAACAGTTCATTGGAAAGGCAGAGCTTGGAAATGTCAGTCAACAAATATTTAGGATTTGCACAGAGAGAGGGTGGAGAGAAAAGGGAAAAGGGAGACAGTGGAAAGCTGGAGTGAGACAGACTAGCCTAAATGAGCTGTGTGACCTGGGATCATTTACTTCTCTTCTCTGTGTCTCACTTTTCTCCTCTATACAGTGGTGAGGACGGTGAGCAGAATGGTTACCTTCCAGAGTTGTCCTCAGGTCTAAGAGAGTTTAAGTACACGGTGGGTGAAGTGTCAGTGTCAGAGTCCTTTCCCCTCCCTGCTCTGTTAATGACTGGAGTCTTGGGCAAGTCCTCAAACATACCAGGCACACTCTCACCCCAGGGCCTTTGCATGTACTGGTCCTGCAGCCTGGACCACTTCTCCCCCAAATACTTTCATGACTCATTGTCTCATCTCCTTAATTTTTTTTTTTGTTTAAATGATGTCACTTTCTCAGTAAGGCCTTTCCGATCACCCTATTTAAAATTGTAATACCCTTCCACTCTGCACTTTCTATCCTTCCTCCCTGCTTATTTTTCTCTCTAGCACTATCACTCTCCAACCCACTATATATATTTTAGTAGATTTGATTTTACAGAAGAGTTGTAGGTTTACAGAAAAATTATGCAGAAAGTACAGAGTTCCCGTATGCCCTCTTCTCCCCACAACAGATTTCTCTATTACTAACATCTTGCATTAGTGTCATACATTTGTTACAGCTGATGAACCAATATTATAAGAATTATATTGTTAACTAAATTCCATAATTTACATTAGGGGCCACTCTTTGTGTTGTATGTTTTTCTGTTGTTGTTGATGTTTTTAATTTTTATTGTGGTTTATATATATATATATATAAAACACATAAAATTTCCCGTTTTCATTTGTTTCAGCTATACAATTCAGTGGTATTAATTTCATTCACAATGTTGTGCTATCATCACTACCATCCATTACCAAAACTTTTCTATCACCCCAAATAGAAACTCTGTACCCATTAGGTAGTAACTCCCCATTCCCCACCCCATTCTGGCCCCTGGTAATTGGTAATCTTCTTTGTGTCTTCATGAATTTGCATATTCTAGCCATTTCATATAAGTGAGATCATACAATATTTGTCCTTTTGTGTCTGGCTTATTTCACTCACTGTACTTTATTGATTATTTGTTCATTGTCTGTCTCCCTGCATTGGAAAGGAAGCTTGGTGATGATGGTAATTTTTGTTTGTTTTGTATATATCCCCTATATCTAGAACAGTGTGTGTGGCACATAGTAGGTGCTCAATATATATTTGTGCAATGAATAAATGAAACCTTGTCCTCTCTGGGTCCTGCACTATGCTGAACACATAGTAGGTTCTCAATAAATAACTGTATGAATTAATGAGAAAGTGAGTGGTCATCATCCTCTCCATTTGCTATATAATACTTTGCCTGGGTCAATCTTGAGTCCCTTTTGCTTCTGACATTTTCTGCTAGGGCAATAGTTTCAAATGGAGTGCCCACATCTTTTGTTCCTGGGCCGGCCTGAGCTATGCAGAATTTCTAGTTGAGGCTGTTTGGCTGTTGAGATCACAATGGTTATTATGTCATTATTGGTAATTAGCACTTAGGCCCAGAGGATGGAGCTTTTTTTTCCCAGCAGAAATCACAGCTGAGAGTGGGCCAACCAGCCCAGCCAGCCCAGGCTTGGAGCAGCTTCCTCTGTACCCCCCATCCCCACCCCACCCCCACCATCCCTGCTCTGGGCCAAGGCTTAGGGAGACCAAGATGGAAGTGCCCAGAGCTAGGGACACTTGGGTCTGCAGCACAACTGCTACCTTCCTCAGACTGTGTCCTGCAAAATTTCTCCCCTACATTCTCGGCTTTCCATGCCTCGGCTAGTGTAAAGGGGAGCACCACACCCCTGGGGGAACTAGGTCTGGGGTTTCCAATGTTCAGTGGGCAGGGCAGGGGCATTTTCTGATGTTCAAGATTCAGGCATTCCAGGTGGAGGAAATAGTCTAAAATTTAGGAGTCTGGTTCAAGTCCCTGCTCAGGTGCTGACGTGCTGCTGCTAAGCACCTCTCCACCTCTTGCTGGGCCTCAGCTTTCTCATCTGTCAAACAAAGATAAAGATGCTTGCTTTGCCTCACTGGTAAGCAGAGGCAGGGTGATGTAGTGGGGAAGAGCTTGGCTTCTGGAGTCAGACACACCTGCTCTCCCAAATATATCCCTTCTTCGTGTGTGTGACATTGGGCAAATTACTTAAACTCTCTGACTTCACTTCCCAAAGCTGTAAACTGGGTTTAAAATAATACCCACACCACAAAGTTGTTGTGAGAATGAAATAAGAGAATGCAGGTAAAGTACACAGGCATATAATGAGTGCCCTACACAGCTTCGCTAGTGTTACTATAATGACAATCACAGAAATTCAGGCAATCTATAACCTGTAAAAAGAGTAGCAGCAACAGAACCAGGCAGATGTAGGTTTGAATCCCGGCTCTGCCACTTACTAGCTGGGTGATCGTGGATGAATTGTTTTCACTTCTCTACTTTAGAGTCTATTTGAAACTCTACTTCCTCAAATGTAAAATGGGAATTATAGCCACACCTTCTTCAAGAGGCTGTTGTGAGTGTTCTGTGACATATTGCATATAAAGTACTTGGTACAGTGGATGGCATGGATTATCCCCATTTGACAGATAAGGAAACTGAGGAAAGGAAAGTGACTTGTGTGAACTCATATAGCATCTCAGTGGTGGAGCTTTGATCTGAGTCTGGGTCTGTCTGCCTCAAAAGCCCACATTTTTTCCCCCCACTTCTATCTCCTATATATGGGATGATGATGATGATGATGATTTTATGATCATTGCCACTGGACTCATTGCATTCATGCCAGGATTCCCAGTCCCTGCACAAAAGAGGTACTCAATAAATGTTTGTTGGATGAAGAAAGGTGAGGTCAGTGTGTCCTCAATCCTAAGAAGGCTTTTTTGCCTTGGGGTTGAGGATTCTTTCTGCTTGGTGGAAAGGAGATTTAAAATAAAAACCATACTTGGCACAGGTGTGGGGCTTTCTAACCTGCAGGGTCCTTTTGCACCCTCAAATCATCTGGGAGACATTGTGAGACCACCTGGGTAGGCCTGCCTACTCCAGTGAGGAAATGGGAGCCCAGAGAGGGTAAGTGACTCTCCCAGAGCCACACAGTGAATTTATGGCAAAGCCAAGGCTGAACTTACTTGCAGTCATTTATCTCTGCCCCACTGAAACACTCCCAGTCACTGGAAGGCTTGGAAATTGGGGCTAACTGAATGCCAGACAGGCAGCTCGGGAACTGTCCTGCTACCAGCAGCTTTGCAAGGTCTTAGGCCAAGTCAAACCTGACCACTTCTGTGTGTCCAATTGCCTCTGCTCCCCTCCCTATGCCATCTCCCTCTGCCAGGTAAGGGTTAGGCTAGGCTGACTTTAACTACGAGCTTTAGAAGGGGCTTTGCTAGCTGGGGACATTGATCCTCTCCCAATGTTTCTAGACCGTCTAGGCCTACAGAGTCCCACCTGGAGAGAGAGAATTAGTGGGTTAAGCTTGAATGAGCTGGAGGCTTTGCTGGATCAGGGTCATTAGGCTTGCACCAGCTGGTGAGAGAGGGGGGTTGGGGAGGGTCACAGGAAGCCAGATGCTTGGGTCCCTTCTTGAATGTCCCAGGGCTACAATCACAAGCAGCCACAACAACCTTTCCCTGGGGTCTTGCGACAGTCAGATGTTGGTGTTGCCCATTCATATAATTTTCAAATTGTTTTCCTGAGAGTGCCATGGAGGCAGTGTGGAGTGGAAGACAGTCACATCAGACACACCTAGTTTAAATGGACTTTGGGCAAATCACTGAACATTTCTAGGCTGTAGTTTCTTCAACTGTAATTGAGGCTAAATGCAATAATACATGTAAAACACTTGCTATGTGCCCAGCACATGGTAAATACCCCCCAAAATGTAGTTGTTATTAATTCTAATAATAAATTATCTTTAAGGTCCCTTCCAGTCCAGGTAGATTTTATAGCTGTAGAATTTTAGCTTGACCTCCAGCTTTGGAGAGCAAATGCATCTGGTCTTGGAAGAAAGCAGTGGACCCCTGTATAGGGGTTGGGAGACTTGGGTTCAAGTTTGGACACTGCCATCACTGTGCTGTGTGGCCTTGGGTAAGTCCCTCCAGTCTCTGAACCCATTTTCCCATCTGTTTAAATGTTAGTGGCTTGGACTTGATGATCTCTTAAGAACCTCTCCAGTTCTAACATTTTGAGAATCCAGGGGTCTAAATAAATGTGTTAGAAACTGCCCTACTAGGTCCTCTTTTACTATCTTCTTTCTGCCCCTTGTTCTTTGAAGTGTCTCTGCAGCCGAAAGGACATCACTCCATACAACTCCAGTGTATTTGCTTTAAAATAAATATATTTCAATCACACTTAGTTTTTGCTTTTACTGTGCACAGAAAACCCTTTCAGACAGATTTTAATGCAATTTTTGCAAGCAAAGTGCATTCTGTCAAAGAGGTCAAAACATGCTTTGTTTTCAAAACGAAAGACAAAAGTATTGTACAAAACTACTGTAACTGCTGATTTCTTTTGCTCAAAATTTGACTGGGAAAGGCAGACTTGTGCACTATAATTAAAAAAAAATATGCTGCAATAAACACATCCTAAAAAAATAATTATGGGTATGATTCAGAGAAAAGGATGTTTGTCAAGTATCACTTATAAGACAAAATATAAAACAACCTAAATGTCCAATAATAGGGTTAAATAAATTATTGTATGCCTTCTCAATAGCACTGTTGAAAATGATGACATAGATGTTCACAATATATTGAAGTGAAAAAAGTCAATTCCAAAACAATATGGTCCAAATTTTTAAAAAGCATCAGGTCCAACCATATGAAATTGCTGACACTTGACCATTTTTAACCTATAAAGACACCAGTTTCATATGCTTTAATATATGTAAACAAAAAAGTAAATGTATAGAAAAGATACTAGAAGGGAAGCTCTCCCACCAAAATATTTCTGATTGGTGGGTTTATGGAGATTAAAAATTTTTTTCTTCTTTCTTAACTATATTTTCTAAATTTTTGTGAATAATTTTAAAGTACTACTAATAAAGTAATCCACTAGGAAACCACACTCCTGTATGAACAGTAATTTTCCCATCCTTTAGCTTGTTTATCATTTGTTTTTAAAAGGTCTAAAGTGACTGCAATTTTATGACCATGGGCAGGATGGAAAGTTCTACTCTTCATGTACTTTCAGTACCTGAATTGGTTTTTATTTAATAGTGACTGTCCAGAACACTTTACTGGTGGGTCCAGCTTTTCAAAGCCCTCTTCATTTCTTGCCACCCCATACATCAGACAGTTTCTATGAGCCCTAGCACTGGGGCTGTAGGCCAGCTGTGCCCCTAATCCGTCCACGTCCTAGATTTGGGAATGGTTCAGACTCCAACTGTTCTCCCACCCCACCCCCGCTTTCTTCCAATCTCATCTCTTCCAGGTCACTGGAGGCCCTATCTCCCACCCAGGCCTCACTGGCCCTCCCCACTGGTCACCATTTAATTTTACCACCTAATTTCATCCTCTTCTGTGCAGCTGGTTTTTGCTTTTGCTGGAGCTCAGTTTGCAATGGGGAAGGATTAGGACCCTTTCATGCTGGCTTTTTTTGTTGTTGTTTATTTTCTTAGCGTCCTTGACCGCTCCAGGGGCTGACAGGCAGCTAGCGGGGCTTGTATTCCCTAGGAAGGAACAGGAAGAGTGGGGTGGGGGGGAGGCAGTGGTGGGCTCAGATGGCAGGCGGGATAGAGATGTCCCCTAGGGATCCCATCCCAGGGCCTGGAGCATGGCACAGTCACCACCCAGATGTGAGCATGGAGCATGGCGCAGGCTGAGTTTCTGCCTAGGAAATTAGCCTCAGACGTGGTGTCTGGGACCCTTACCCTTGGTACCCAAAGGCAGCCTCTGCCGGGTGTGCTGGGACTGGATGTTTGGTTTGTAGAAGCCCCTTATAATAGGGCAGAAGAGCATGGGGGTAAGGGTAGTAACTTCTGCCTTCAGGTTGGGTGTTTCTCAACCTCCCACTTCGCACTATGTGGTGGGCCCAGCAATTGGGCATTTAGCCTAACAGGTGAGAGTATGTACCTAATTAATAACCCCAAATCCCTCATGTGTGGATAGTTCTTTACAGTTTACAAAGACCTTTAATCTCCAGGCTAAAAATTAAAAGCCAAGACTGGGATTCAGACCTTTCAGATTCTTAAACCTGTGTCAACATTTTTCATGTGGTGTTGAACAGCCCTCCAAATTTAAGAGTAGTTTACACACCAGACTTGTGTCTAACCATTTTCTGCTAGCCGGAGACCCCTACTTATTTTCAGAGTGATGATTATTAAATTATACACATTCCATGCATCCAACCAAGACTTATTAAATACCACATGTCATTGGCTAACACTTTATGGCAAGGAGATTATTGGTTTTCATGAATCTGAATTTGCTGGGCAGCATGGTGGTGGTGGTGGTGGTGGTGAGCCTCCTGGTTACTGAACTTCAGTAAGCATCCTTCATAGTACCAGTTTTCTGTCTGATAGATGAAGGAAGCCTCTAGAACACAGAACACAGAAGTGGTAGGGATGGAGCTCCCTGAGTCAGAAGCATGGTTGAAACTGAGGACCTGAGGCAGTGGACCAGAGTATTCAAGAACAGGTGCTTCATCCCTAATACACAGAATGAACATGGCTAAGTCGTCTAACTTTACTAAACCTCAGTTTCCTTATATGTAAAATAAGGATTATTCATTCACTCTTTCAACAAATTATCAAGTGTGCACTGTTCTGGGAGATGAACAAGAAGGAGAAAGACCCCACCTTACTGGAGCTTGTAGTTTAGTGGGTGGAGACCAATAACAAATAAATCAATATATAGTAGAAAGTCAGGTAGGGGTAAGTGCTATGAAGCCAAATGAAAGCAGGGCAAGTTGTTTGAGTGGGGGTTGTTTTAGATAGGGTAGTCACACGGTTCTTAAGGGGTTTTAATGATGTTTCAAACAGATAATTCATGTAATGTGCTTGGCTCAGTGCTGACAATAATCCAATGCTTAACAACTATATTATTATTATACCAGCCGGCCCCAGATCTCTCAGTCCATATTTTGGTCTCCAAATAGTAGTAATAATGAACACTTACGTAGCACTTACCATGAGCTAGGCACTGTTCTAAGCCCTTTACATTTGTTAGTTAATTCATTTAATTCTTAACAATAACTCTGTGGAGTAAGAACCATTAAACTGAAGCACAGAGAGGTTAAGAATTTGACCAAGGCCAAAGAATTGGGAAGGGTTGGAGGCTGAGAATTGAAGCCAGGTAGTCTGTTTTCAGAACCTGAGCTGTTCTTTGAGGTAGCTGTGATTAGATACCAAGAGACAATCTAGCAAGCCTTTGGTTTGGAGTGCAGGTTCTGATGTCATATTTTGAGGTTTCTTATTCTGGCAGGTCTAAGCCTCTGGTCTTCAGTTTCTTCATCTCTAAAATGGGAGTATCAGAACCTATCTTACCTTATAGGTATCATGCTCAAAACAGAACCTTCTTTCTGTTCTGGGGAGCACAACCTGTTCAGAGATCAGCCTGGTAGGGAGTGTGAAGGTTCAAGTGGCCCCTAAAACTTCTGGAGGGAAATAAATGTACACCAGGTAATTATCACAGCACCTCTAAGTCAGCTGGAGACCAGATCTGGGAAGCTAGGTACAAGAGATTTGGTTTATGATTTTGAGGGTGCCAAAGGCACAAGCAGAATTAGGAGACCTTTAGGTGCAGAGAAGAGGTGCAATCTTGGCATGACCACAACTCTCAGTTTCTATTTCAGGTCTTACACAGTTGCCAGGAGAGGTAGTCTTATCGAATATCAAGGTTGGAATGGCGCCTAGAAACAGTCAAGCTGGTAAATGGGGAAACTGAAGTCCAGAGAAACTGAGTGGCTTAATCAAAGTCACTAGGTGCGTTAGGTGCCTTGGTGGGCAGTCAGGAATCTAATAACTATGGCTGGGGTGAGGTGAGAGCTCAGCCTCTATGTGAGATTCGTTTTCTCTGCGGCGTCTAAATCTCGGCCTGTAACCTGGCTCTCCTCTGCGCCTCATCATAGTCCAAGGTAAGAGCTGCCTCACTCCCCACGTGGGTACTGCAAGGGTCGGGAACACCGGGGCTCGGCCTGCGCGTGCGCACAGGCAGCCAGCCCCTTGCCTTTTCCCCTCTCTTTTTCCTTCCCCTCCCTGCTCCTTACCCACCTAGGGGAGGGAGGGAGCGAGAGGAGCCAGAACTTGGCCTTAGCCAATGGGCTGATGGGCCGCGGGCCCGGCCCCCTTCTTCCTCCGGCGCCATCCAATAGGAATTTACTACAATGTTGTGGCGAATGGAGGGGGAGGGGCGTGCGCGGGCGGGCTGGCTGCGGGCCGGGCCGGCCTCGACTGGAGGAGTGGAAGCGGGAGGGTGCACGCCTGAGCCGCTCGCTCTCTGGCTCTCTCGCTTCATCCGTGGGTTAGTCAGTCAGTCAGCCGGCAGCCTGCGGGCCCGCGAGCCGGTGTGGGCCCAAGCCACGGACGCCGGCACCTCCTCCTGCTATTGTTCGTCTGGCGGCGGCTGCAGCGGGCTCGGGGGTCCGGGCCTGGGAGCCACCGGTGAGGCGAAGCGGCCGCGGCGCGCGAGCCGGGAAGGAGGGGGAGGGCGCGGAGCTGTCCCCCGGGCACAGTCCTGGAGGCGTCGTCGCAGTCCCTTTGTCTTCGGCCCCCCGCAGGCCCCGGGCCGGGGGCGCGGGCTCTACGGCCTCCGCACTCCGGAGCGCTGAGGGGTGTGAGTGAGGACGCGGCCGGCCCGAGGAGAAAGAGGCGGACCGGGAGCTGCTGAGGAAAGGGGAAGGGGCACCACGGAGCGGGGTTGGGCTGGAGGAGCGTTTAAAAGTTAGGCTTGGGGTATGTTTTTGCCGAGGGAAAATCGGTACCCTCTGGTCTGTCAATCATTGTACAGTGGGCAGGAGCGTTGGAAGGAAAAGAAATGAGGAGTGTTGCCGATTTCAGATAGCTAAGGTGTTGGGTGCAGCAGGCGAGCGATGTCTTCCTGACGAGGTAGCCGGAGCAGTCTGTAGCAGTCAGGCAGAATCTGAGGAGTGGAGGAGCTCTTGAAGGTCTTTTAGGCCTTCCCGCCATAAACGTCTGCATCATTAAAAAAAAAAAAAAAAAAAAAAAAAATCCCAAACCCTAAAGATCAAATGTTTTCCTCCTTAGTCGTCAAGGTTCCAAGTGACCAAAGGGTTAAATCTATTCTCTCGGCTTCGTGACCTCTTTTTCAGTTGGTTCATCTGTCGACTTGGAAATATTTCCTGATGCCTGCTGTGGTGCTTGTACCTGTGGAGAGTCTGGATCTAGGCTGGTCCTCTGAGATTCATCACCAGGCTATTATTCCTGGTGAGATTTTGCCAAAACAGGTTCATTCTTCCCAGGAACAGGCATTCTCTTGAGAGAAAGTGATCTCACGTGAAACGAATTGCTGACGACTGGTTTCTGGCCACATGATAGCTACTGTCATCCCGTTGTTTCTCGAACTGTAACCTGCCATAAATGACTAGTCTGTGGAGAGTTGTCGTTTTTTGGCATGTGTTGCTGATTAGGAGATAGATTTTTTTTTTTAAAGAGATGCCGAGTTTTTTTTTAGTACTCTGTGTAATTTCACAGCTGCTATTTTGTTCTTTCTGTTTTTAGGGAAAACTGCAAGAAATGATTGTGTCTTGTGTCTTGGATATTATTATAGTGGATTTATATTCTCTTGAGGATATATGTCAATGCTGTTGCTCCTTTCTGTGTTCTGTATTCTCAGTGCTGGCAAGAATTTGTTGGTTTGACCCTTTAATTAAGTTTATGTATGTATTATCCTTCATATAATTCTTCTCATCCCAATTTTGTTGATGAAGCATTAACCCTTACTTTTTATGGAAACTTGATGTACTCTTCATTTTCCTTTTCTGTACATTGAAAACAAATTATTTGCCAGCTGTAAAATTTGGGGTTTTATTAAATAGTTTTTTGGGTTGTATTACTATAATCTGTGTAATACTTGTGCATAGAATATCTGGTACACAGTAAGCACTTAATAAATGACAGATTAAAAAAATGGATATAATAAGTGATCATCAGATTGCCTTGGAATCAAGATGCTAATTCAGGGCTTTTTACAAGAAGCTTCTAATTAAGGTAGTGATAGATGTTCATATTCCTGGAGAAAAGGAAGTATATCTTTTTTAAAAACTTTAACTTTTAATTTTGAAATACTTTCAAACTTACAGGACAGTTTAAAAAATAATGCAGACCCCAGACAGAGTGCCAACATATCCCTGTCCTCCCAAATACCAAGATCACCAGTTTTAATTTTGCCACATTTGCTGTATCATTCTTTCTATCCATCTATCTGTCCATCTATCTGTGTTCTGTTATCCATTTTCTGAACACTTGAGTGTAAGTTGTATACATCATGCTCCTTGAACACTTAATTCCGCCATGTACATTTCCTAGGAACAAAAATACTCACTTAAGTATCGATTTCAAATGTACTTTAGTTATCAAGTTCAATAAATTTAACATTGATATAAAGCTTACAGTTTATATTCTAATTTTTTCATATGTTGAAGTGTATCTATACCATTTTTAAAAGTGAATTCACTGGCAGACCCAAGGTCAGCATGCTAGCCTTCTTATTCCTCTTTTCTCTACTAACAAAACTACTTTTTTTTTTTTTTTGTATAATTGAATTCAGGCTTAGGAATAAATGTTTTAAATCTTTAGGCCTCATCAAAATTCTCCCAACATTTATATCAAAGTTTTATGCAAAATGTCTTATAGGTAAGTCCTTGCGTAATAGGGCGATCTACCTTTCCAACTTTATTCTCCTTATTCCTTGTATTCTCCAACTGAATAGATCTCCTCAGTAATAACATAGGCTTTACCGTTTCTGTACCTTTGTCCATTAAGTTCCACCTATGCATGTCATATTTTTCTGTTCTTTTACTTTGTATATAAATGCTTAAAAATGTTCTACATTTTGATATTGTATGGGGTAAAGTGCTCTGTGTGGAAGGAACTTGATGGAATAATTTTTTGTTTTGTTTCAGATTTTATTTGCACCTCATTAGTATGGCCAGCCAGTTGAGTTTTCTTTAACTGATGTTTGTTAAAAGGATTTAGGTCCTAAATGTCCTCTCAGTGTGTGTAGCTCTTAGAGGTGAATGATGACTAATGGTGAATTAAGAAAACCTTTTAGGCTTTCATTCTACAGAGAGCTAAAACTCTAATGACAAGTTTAATGCTTGGAAACTGGCAACTCTGGCTGTGTTAGCAAATAAACTAAGCCAACAGAAGTCTTATCTTGTAGGTGGGTCTCTGCTTGCCTTTCTACATTTGTTCTCCTTCTTAATGGCCTAAAATATTTCTTTAATATTTGTTAAACACCTAAATCATACATTGTATTTGAGTGGCACATATGGGAATAAATCTATGTTTTAAAGTGAGTTTACTCTTAGAATAACATAATACAATATTTTATACAAGATAATACACAAATTCTTTTTGCATATTTAAAAATGCTTTTATCTTATCTCCTTTCTTTTCTCCAAAACACTTCTGGGATAATATCTAAATTAACTAATGATTTTAAAGATTCTGATCTCCTCTGAAAGAAATGGTTGTGGCATTTTGTTGAGATATGACCTTTATATTTTTTCCTGTTGTTATCTTCTCTCAAGTTTGTGACCCACATTTAAAGTTTACCAGTGTGATATTTTCTTGTGTGCAGTCTGAGTTTTAACATTTTTGAAAATTGCAGAGCTAGGCTTCCATCTTATCCTTAGTTTATGGTCTTAATTTGAAACAGCTTCATAATATGGGGGATAGTGTGCTTAAGATGCTGTTTGGCTTCTTGGCTTCCTTCCTCTTGTTCCTAAGAAGTGCTTCAGAGTTAAGCTTGTCAGGAGCATTGCCTAAAGCCACAGGACTCTTGAGTTCTTTTCAGGTACTTTGATATGCTTACCAGCAGATTGTGATCTAAAATATATGATCCATAATTTGTGATGTGAGCAATAGGGCTTGCACATATTGTTTTTTTGAATGTACAAATCCAATTTAATATTCGTGATCTGATTTCATAATTTTAGAGTATCCGTGGCCAGGAGGGGCTGAGTTTGCTTTTGAAATTAAGACGAGAGTACATTTAGGCTAGTTTCCTTGTTATCTAAGAAGCAGGCCAGTGTCAAGTGCTGCCAGTGTATTTTTCCTACAGTCTCATCAAGCTGGTGATTGGTCAAATGCTATTCAGCTGCAGATTCATTGCTACTTCAAAAGGACTTGTTTTGTCCCAGTTAACTTGAACATGGAATCACCTTATTTCGTTTGTGAGCTAACCAATAGCCCTAAGAACTTTTTTCTTGTGAATGACATTGCTTTTTTCTCTCAGTAAAGCCCCCCAAAATGAAACTTTTAAAAGAGGCTTCTGAACTCGTCACTTAAGGACCTTATTTACTTAGAGATCCAAATTTTTAAAGTGTGGTTGATTCATTGCATTTATAATAGATTCTAGTTAGAGGAAAGCAGGATGCCCAATATATAGGTTAATTTTTGTTAATTCACGTTTGTTGGTATGTCACTGGTAGCTTACTGTGTGTTCTTACTATGAGTTGGTTCATGGTGTGTTCAGTAAAATGCAGTGTAACAAATACATTGGTGTACACACTGGGTTAGATTAGTGTTTTGCTTTGCTTTGCTCTTATTTAATGTACACATAATGAGAAGAATAAAGAAAAAAACTATAGGAATGAGCATTATTCAGAAATTGGAGGTGTTAGGGAGGAGAGCTTTGACATTTTATTTTGAGTGCTGATCTCATTTAGAACTACCTCATGGACACTTTACTTAAATGTTGGTTTTAGGAAAGTGTAATGGGACAGTCTGATTATGATGAAAGTCTATGTGTATTTTTGCTATTTTTATTTAAATGGGATTGTACCTCCCTTGTAGTGTTTGAGGATAAATCTTTGACTTTGAAGAAAAGCATCATATCATGTTGTGGCAAATACAATTCGAGGAATGGCTTGGAAGGACTCTAATATCTCCCACCCTATAATCTACATAAGCTTCCCCAAAGCCACCTTAAGTAAACATGCAATCTGAGTAAAAACTGGATGTTTGCTATTCAAATTCTCCATCAGATTGCTACCCCTGGAAGTTCTTGCTGTGTAGAAATTTCAGAGCCAGTCTGGCATCACGTTTATTTTATTATGTTTTGCATTTATTAAGACCACATCTCATTTTGCAGTTATCCCTTGATTATCTCCAAAATAAATCTGTATGGATTAACTGTGATTGTTTATTGAATCACTACTCTCCTCCTCCCCATGGTTGAAGGCTCTTTGAGTCACTGTCACTCAATTAATCTAGGGCCTTGTCTATCATCCTTAACTCTCAGGACCATGTCTATTTGAGGAGATTAAAATTGTTTCTGAACTAGCCCTTTTGGCTCTCTGAGGCACACTGTGGCGGTTGGAAACAACAAGCGCCTTATAAAAGGTGGCAAAAAGGGAGCAAAGAAAAAAGTGGTTGATCCATTTTCTAAAAAAGATTGGATTGATGTGAAAGCGCCAGCAATATTTAATATAAGAAATATTGGGAAAACACTAGTTATAAAGACTCAAGGAGCCAACTCTGATGGATGGCCTTAAGGGTCATGTTTTTGAAGTGGGCCTTGCTGATCTGCAGAATGATGAAGTTGCATTTAGAAAACTTAAGCTAATTACTGAGGATGTGCAGGGCAAAAACTGCCTAACCAGCTTCCATGGCATGGATCTTACCCATGACAAAATGTGTTCCATGGCCAAAAAATGGCAGACTATGATTGAAGCTCATGTCGATGTCAAAACTACTGACAGTTATTTGCTTTGTCTGTTCTGTGCTGGTTTTATGAAAAAACACAACAATCAGATTCGGAAGACCTCTTATGCTCAGCACCAACAGGTCTGCCAAATCTGGAAGAAGATGATGGAAATCATGACCTGAGAGTTGCAGACAAATGACTTGAAAGAAGTGATCAATAAATCAATTCCAGACAGCATTGGTAAAGACACAGAAAAGACTTGCCAATCTATCTATCCTCTTCATGATGTGTTTGTTAGAAAAGTAAAAATGTTGAAGAAGCCCAGCTTTGAATTGGGAAAACTCATGGAGCTTCATGGTGAAGGTAGTAGTTCTGGAAAAGCAACGGGTGAAATGGGTGCTAAAGTGGAATGAGCTGATGGATATGAGCCACCAGTCCAAGAATCTATTCAAAATTCAAACAAAATAAAAAGTCTTATTTGTGGAAAAAAAATTGTTTATGAGCTATATGGAGTGGAACCTTGGGTAAGGTTAAAGTCATCTTGGCAGAGTGAGTAGGAAGAGGCAAGATTGTCTGATGAATGGATAAAAAATATGACTGAATTTATATTGATAAATAGATTGGAAGAAGCAGTAGATGCTCTATTAAAATAAGGACAGGGATAGCTCACTTCCTTTTTTGAAACAGGCGGAAGTAAAAAAATAAATAAGGATACAATATATATTTCTGTGGTTAATTGTGACTTACAAATCCAACCCACCTCTTCTTGTGCCTTCCATCCTCCACAAAAAACATCCTAATATAAATCAACTTTTGTTAAGTCCTCTATATGTCTGAATTGTAGCACTGGATACAACATAGACTGAGGTTTATGCATTATGGTTTTTTTTGTTTGTTTGTTTGTTTGTTTTTTAGCTTTAGGTAGCCACAGTATATACCTTTTTTTCATTTTGTATTAAAACAACTTTTTATTTTCCTAATGTTATATTTTTTACTTCTAAAATTTCCTTATTTTTTTAAATGCAATTTTATTGAGATATCTTATACACCATACAAACCATCCAAAGTATACAGTCAGTGGCTCAGAGTATCATCACATAGTTGTGCATTCATCAACACAGTCAATTTTAGAATGTTTTAATTACTCCTCCCCAAAATAAAAATAGTAAATAAAACCCAAAATATCCCATATCTCTTATCCCCCCATTATTGACGCCTTATATTGGTGTAGTACATTTGTTACTGTTGATGAAAGAATATTAAGATATTGCTTGGTGATGGACGCACAACTATATGGTGATACTGTGAACAATTGATGTACTCTTTGTATGACTGCATGGTATGTGACTATGTGAATATATCTCAATGAAATTGAATTATTAAAAAAAAGATATTACTATTAACTATAGTCCATAGTTTGTAACAGGTACATTTTTTCCCACATACCCCTTGTTCCGGTTTGCTAAAGCTGCTGGAATGTAATATACCAGAAATGGATTAGCTTTTACAATAGGGGTTTATTAGTTCACAAATTTACAGTTCTAAGGCCATGAAAATGTCCCAATTAAGGCATCAACAGGATGATACCTTCACTGAAGAAAGGGTAGATGGCACCTGGTATTCCTCTGTCACATGGGAAGGCACATGGCTGGCTCTGCTGATCCTTTTCTCCCTGGTTTAGCTTCTGGTTTCAGTGGCTTTCTCCAAAATGTCTCTGGGTTTCTGTCAGCTTCTTTGAGCTCTCTTCAAAATGTCTCTGCCTTTTATCCTCTCATAATGGTCACCAGCAAGGGGACCTTGAATGGGTGGGGTCACATCTCCATGGAAACAACCTAATCAAAATGTCTCACCCACAATAGGTCTGCCCTCACAAGATTGGATTAAAAGAACATAGGCTTTTCTGGGGTACATAACAGATCCAAACCAGCACACCACTGTACCATTAACTCTTTGTAACAGTGTTGTACATTTGTTCTAGTTCATGAAAGAACTTTTTTGTATTTGTACTTTTAATAACAGTTATCTTCTATCACAAGATTCACTGTGTTATACAGTCCCATGTTTTAACCTCTAGCTTTCCTTCTGGTGACGTACATGACTTTAAACTTCCCATTTCAACCACATTCACACACAATTCAGCACTATATGCATTATATTTTAACAGTATCTACCTTATACCATAAAAAGTGATGATCTAAAAGTTTTGAGTGAGAAACTCAGTGATTTAACTATATTAAAGCATAAGATTATTTTGAATAAGTTTAAGTCAAGTCTAATAGAAATGTATCTTTTTGGTAATTTATGAATATATAATACTCTGCCAAGCTTCAGTTGTGATTGATATATAGTGATTACCTAGTGAGTGCATAAATTCTTAAGTAATCCTATTAGAACCATTTAACACAATGAGATCTTTATGATATATCTTTGAGTACGTTATCTTATAAAGAAATACCATTTTAATTTATATGCCAAGCATGTATTTTTAACTTACTAATTTGAAGTTCTACACTATATTCAAGTGAAGAGTGTTTCACCTTGATAATATGCTTGGTTCACGTTGTTGAAATTCAGTTTTATCCCTCAATTTCTGGCCATATGGACACAGGCAGAACTGTCAAGAGCTCCAAGGATTTAAGCCCTCAAATTTTACCTGCCAACTGTTTCAGCATGCAAAAGGGACACGTGGAAGGCAGCTCAGAGAAGGCTTTTTTTTTTTTTCATTGTCACCTACTTGTTGTTCCTTGCCCTTTTCTCTTTTCTAAATGATTCAGAGAATTGATGCTCTTACTAGCTTACTGCTTACAGAGTCCTGCTAATCTTTTTTTATGCAATTTTACTGAGATATGATCATTTAACATACAATCATTCAAATTGTACAATCAGTTGTTCACAGTATCATCATATAGTTGTGCTTTCATCACCACAAACTTTGAACATTTTCATAGCTCCAAAAAATTAAATAAAAATTAAAATAAAAAAGAACATCCAAAACATCCCATTCCTCTCCTCCCTTCATTGTTAATTTACTTTTCTTAATACAGTTTAATTGAGATATATTCACACACCCTACAGTTATTCACAGTGTACTATCAGATATCCACAGCACCATCATACAATTGTGCGTTCATCACCAGAACCAATTTTTGAACCTTTTTCTTACTCCAAAATGAAAATAAAAGCAAAAAAGAACACCTAAATCTTTCCATCCCTTCCATCCCACCCTATTCTTCATCTAATTTTTGTTCCCATTTTTCCACTCATCTGACCATACACTGAATAAAGGGAGTGTGAGCCACAAGGTTTTCACAGTCACACAGTCAAGCTATGCAAGCTACATAGTTATACAATCATCTTCAAGCATCAAGTTCACTGGGTTGCAGTTTGACAGCTTCAGGTATTTCCCTCTAGCCATTCCAACACACTAAAGACTAAAAAACGATATCTATATAGTGCGTAAGAGTACCCTCCAGAATGACCTCTTGACTTCATTTTAAATCTCTCAGCTTCTGGAACCTTATTTTGTTTAATCTCTCTTCCCCTTTTTGGTCAAGAAGATCCTCTCAATCCCACAGTGCTGGGTCCAGGCTCATCTCCAGGAGTCATTTCCTGCATTGCCAGGGGGATTTACACTCCTGAATATCATGTCCCACTTTAGGGGGAGGGTAGTGAGTTCAACCTGCTGAGTGGGCTTAGAGAGAGAGGGGGCCACATCTGAGCAACAAAGAAGCTCTGTGGTGGGGGGAGGACTCCTAGGCACAGTTATAAGTGAGCTTAGCCTCTCGCTTGCAGCAACTAGCCTTACAAAGAGTCCTGCTAATCTTGATGGTATTATGTAATTATATGGACCCTTTGCATGGTGTCATATGATGTTTTATATATGTCCTCCTACATGTGTGTCTTTAGAGTAGTTTCTTTCCATCTGGTGTTGGGAAAGAGCTCTTTGTGAGGTTATTTGTAAAATTTTGAGCTTTCTGGCATCCTCAACACTTGAAATAGCACAATTGCTTTTGAAGGACAGAAAATCCACATAGTCTATCAGTGGCTTTTCCAGTGAGAAGCTAAATAGTATTTTATTTTTAAAATCATATCCTGTGTTCCAAACAGGCGAAATATGCATTTGATGTTTAGACAGTCTCCAGATAATTTTTTTAGGTAGGAAGTAATTAATGTGTTTTTGCCAATAGACAAAGAAAAGGAGATATATTTAAGAGAAAGGAGGTGAAGTGTAAATATAGTCTGTTAGAGGGAAGAGGTTTCAAATATATTTTATTCTCTGAAGGTTTATTGATATCCTCTTCTGAATTCTTATGCATTTATTTGTTATATACCAGAATTGTCCCATGTTGTTTTGTATTGCATGTAAAACTGGCATTCCGCAGTGAGCTTGTGAGCTTCTGGAGTGCATAGGGTCAATATCATGTCTTTCTGACCCCCCCAAACACAGATAATAGTCAGCACCGTAGCTAGATATATAACATAGGTGGCCCACTAGTGCAGTGAGAATGTGAAATCCAGGACAATTAATATTTAAGACCTGGGCTATAATTCTGACTCTGCTTCTCGTTACTGCTCTCTCTCTATTTGTGTGTGTGTGTATCGTATTTTCTTGGAAAGTAAGATACGTATGTCATGACAATTTACTCCTAAATACTTCAGTGTACATTTCCCAAGAATAAGGACATTATCTTACATAACCACAATGCCATTATCATACCTGAGAAAATTAACTATATTTTCATATCCAATCCATATTTAGTTTTCCCCAGTTGTTCCTAAAATGTCTCTAATAGTTTTTTTTTTTGTTGTTGTTGTGGTTTAAATCTAGTGTCTAGTCAATATTCATGTTTGTATTTGGTTATGTCTTTTAGTTTCCTTTAATCTAGAACAGTACTCCCCTGCCACCTTTTCTTTTTTTAACCTTCTAATTGTCATTGACTTTGACTTTTTGATGAGTCCAGGTGCCAGTTGCCTTGTAGAATGTCCTATTCTGAATTTGTCTTGATTGTTTCCTCAAGATGTTGTTCAATAGTTTTTAACAAATGTGGGTCAAACATTTTTGGTAAAAGTACTTAATAGATGATATTGTGTTTTTCATATTGCATCATACAAGGAGGCACATGTCAGGCTGTCCAACAATTAGTGATGCTAACTTTGATTACCTAGTTAAAGTGATAACACCAGATTTCTCCTTGGTAAAGGTACAGTTTTAATATTTGGGATGTTTCTTTGGCATTTGTAAAAATCCTTTTTCCCAACTACTGTTTTCTATTGGAGGCAGCCTCTAAGAGGACCTCCAATGATTCCTGCTTCCTGGTATTCATGCCCTTATATTATCCCCTACCCTTGAATGTAGGCTGGACCCAGTGACTCACTTTTTTTTTAATGCAATTTTATTGAGAAATAATCACATAACATACAGTCATTCAAAGTGTACAATCAGTTGTTCATAGTATCATCGTATAGTTGTACTTTCATCACCACAATCAAACTTTGAACATTTTCATTACTCCAAAAAATAAAATAAAAATTAAAATAAAAAAGAACATCCAAAACATCCCATTCCTCTCCTCCCCTCATTGTTTGTTTACTTTTCTTAATACAGTTTAATTGAGATATATTCATACACCCTATGGTCATTCACACTGTACAATGATTAACAGCATCATCATACAATTGTGCGTTCATCACCAGAATCAATTTTTGAACCTTTTTCTTACTCCAAAATGAAAATAAAAGCAAAAAAGAACACCTAAATCTTTCCATCCCCTCCATCCCACCCTATTCTTCATCTAATTTTTGTTCCCATTTTTCCACTCATCTGACCATACACTGAATAAAGGGAGTGTGAGCCACAAGGTTTTCACAGTCACACAGTCAAACTATACAAGCTACATAGTTATACAGTCATCTTCAAGCATCAAGGTCACTGGGTTGCAGTTTGACAGCTTCAGGTATTTCCCTCTAGCCATTGCAGCACACTAAAGACTGAAGAGTGTTATATAGGACATAAGAACACTCTCCAGAGTGACCTCTTGACTCTATTTGAAATCTCTCAGCCACTGGAACCTTATTTTGTTTAATCTCTCTTCCCCCTTTTGGTCAAGAAGATCCTTTCAATCCCACAGTGCTGGGTCCAGGCTCAACTCCAGGAGTCATTTCCCGAGTTGCCAAGGGCATTTACACCCCTGGGTGCCTGTGACTCACTTTTTTTTTTTTTTAATTCAGTTTTATTGAGGTATGTTCACATACCATACAATCATTTATGGTGTACAAATCAACTGTTCAGAGTACCATCTTATAGTTGTGTATTCATCACCCCAATCTATTTTTGAACATTTTCCTTTTACCAGAAAGAATCAGAATAAGAATAAAAAAGAAAAGTAAAAAAAGAACACCCATATCATCCTCCCCATCCCACCCTATTTTTCATTTAGGTTTTGTCCCCATTTTTTTCTACTCACCCATCCATATACTGGATAAAGGGGGTGCGATCCACAAGGTTTTCACAGTCACACTGTCACCCCTTGTAAGCTACATTGTTATACAGTCGTCTTCAAGAGTCAAGGCTACTGGTTTGGAGTTTGGTAGTTTCAGATATTTACTTCTAGGTATTATTCCAATACCTTAAAACCTAAAAAGTGTTGTCTATATAGTGCATAAGAATGTCCACCAGAGTGACCTCTCAACTCCATTTGAAATCTCTCAGCCACTGAAGCTTTATTTTGTTTCATTTCGCATCCCCCTTTTGGTCAAGAATATGTTCTCAATCCCACGATGCTGGGTCCAGATTCATCCCTGGGAGTCATATCCTGCGTTGCCAGAGAGATTTACACCCCTGGGAGTCAGGTCCCACATGGGGGGAGGGCAGCAAGATCACCAGCAAAGGTGGCTTAATTAAAGAGAGAGGGCCACATCTGGCCTGTGACTCACTTTTTAACGAATAAAATACTGTAAAAATGGTGAGATGTCACTTCCAAGATTAGGTACAGAAAGGCTATGACTGGCTTCTGTCTTGGATGCTCTCTGGCTTTCCCTCATTCAGATCACCAGCTGCCATGTTGTGAAGACACTCAGACAGCTATGGAGAATTCCACATCATGGCAAGAAACCAAAGCCTGCCAGCAACCATGTAAGCGAGCTTGGAAGCAGATACCCTAAGGCCTGACAGCAGCCATGTGAGTGAGGTGGGGAGCTGATTCTCCATGCACAGTCGAGCCTTCAGATGACTGTACCCTTGGTTGACAGCTTGATTGCAATTCCATGAGAGACCCTGAACCACAGGCACCCAGCTAAGCCATGCTATACAATAATAAATGTTTATTATTTTAAGCCATTAAGTTTTTGGAGGTGATTTGTTGTGCAGCAATAGGTAACTAATACACCTACTATTTATTCATTCAGTAAATATTTGTAGATTGTCTTTTGTTTATCAGGCACTGTTCCAGGTGCATTGGGACACAGCAGTGAATAAAACAGAATAGAAAAAGGTTAGAATAGAGTAAAATAAAATAGAAAATACAAGGTATCAATTTTAAGAGAGCATCAGGGGAAGGTGGATAAGGGGACAAAGAGTGAGGGACTTGAGGAGCAGTAGAGATTTTAGATAGAGTGGTCAGGGAAGACCTCTCTGATAAGGTGACATTTGAGCAGAGACCTGAGGGAAGAGCCTCCCAGGCAGAAGGGACAACATGTGCAAAAACATCTTTGGTGTGTTTGAGAAATATCCAGCATGACTGCATCAAAGTTATCTAGGGGATAATGGTAGGAATTGAATTCAGAGAAGTAGTAGGTAGGAGATGGAACAGATCATGTAATTCCTTTTTGGCCATGCTAAAGACTGCATTTTATTCTGAGATTGGAATTCTTGGGAGGATTTTGAGCAGAGGGAGGAATAGCGTGACCATTCATTTAATAAATAGGAATCGAGCATTTAAAATGAGCAGGGCCCTGTGGGTTACTATGATCACACAAGTGTAGAAGACATGACCTTTGCCCAGAGGAAGTTTGATAATCTAGTTTTAATAGAAGTGATCAGGCATGCACGCAGAAACTTAGGAAAATAGGCTCTGTGACATAGAAAAACATGAAGTTATGGAAAAAGCAGAGTAATACCCGGGTTAAAATTCTGGCTCATCTACTCGGTTCAACTCATTTCAGCCACTATGTGCCAGGTGAAAAAATAATGTTAGGGTTTATTAATGACTTATTAAAAGCCAAGCTCTGTGCCATGTGTTTTACAGGTATGACATAGGTGTTAAAAATGCGGGTTCTGGGGCTAGAATGCTTGGCTTTAAATTCTAGTTGTGTCACTTATTAGCTGGTGACCTTGGGCAAGTTACTTAACTTCTGTATCTCTCTCAGTTTACTCATTCTGTACTATGGGGGTGATAAAAATACGTACCTTTAAAATTGTTATGATAAATGAATTAATATGTGAAGTATTTAGAACAGTGCCTGGCATCAGATAATAATAGCCATCATTATTTTCTCATTTGAGCCTCATCACCACTCTGTGGAGTAGTGTTAACTAATCCTGTTTTAGATTTTCGGTAACTGAGTTTAAAGGTCAGATAACTTGTCCAAAGCCACACCACTACTAAGTAAAAATTGGTTTCAAAGCCATTGTTCCTTAGTGCCACACCTCTATTCAATATAATCCAGGCCTTCTGACAGAGCTAATAACTCTCAATAATTGTGATCTTGTGAAAGCACTTTTCTATGCCTCAGTTTCCTCTTCTGTAAAATAAGTATATAATATCTACATTATAGAGAATACATAGTAATAACAAACAAAAACAAACCTCATGCTGTGCTTATCACATAACAGGCACTCAATAAGAGTTAGTTCCCTTTTCCCTTTGATAAAATCTGACCTCATGGAGATGGGGGAGAAAAACTTTGGTTTAAGAATAATTTTTCCATCTGGACCCTTACTTTTTTCCTACTTAAATTGTGTATATATGTATGCATCTATATGATTATTATATATAACTATGTATAATACAGCTAAATAGAAAACATGTGGTTAATCTAGTGGTGATCTTTGGGTTTGCTTCAGACTTATACTGTTAACATTTTTGGGATTGTGTGGGAGTATTCTAAAGAACCATTTCACAGCAACTGTGGCTTGGTTTCCTGGGTTGGTAAGACACAGTCATGTGGTCGATGTCCCCATTGTTGCTTTTATCTTTTGCAGCAGATGTGAAAGTAAACATCCAAGATTGAAAAACAGGAAGGGGTTTGGCAGATGGTTGGGTGGTTGTTTTTGCAGGGGAGCTTGTTCACAAGCCACCTGAAATCTGAAGTGCCTTGAATCTTTGTGACTTTTAGCAATTACACAAAGATAGTATACCTTATTGTTGTAAAGTAAATAAAAAAGCAAACCATTTGCAGTTTAATGAATTCATGAATTTGCATATATTTTTGCTTTTATACATTTTAGAGGAGTGAGATATTGTGTTCCTCATTTTGTCTGAAACAAATAACTGATGTATAATTTTATAGTTACCCCAATTCTGGGTTCTTTTTACCTATAGAGTAATTTTTCAATAAAGAAATGTGGGGTTTGTTGTTGCTATTGGATATCAAATCTAATACCATTGCACTTGAACTTTTTTAAAAGCCCAAATTTAAGACAGAATTTTTCTACTTGGCTCTATAGTATTTGTTCCTAAGGAAGGGAATTAACACTTATTAAATGCTGACTGTATATCAGATATGATTCTCCATATATGCTAATTAATTTAAATATTTCCATTTTTTTGACATTCAATCCATGGTAAGTTTTTATTGCTTTGGTGAAATGCCTCCTTCCCTTCCTTCCTTCCTTATCTTCCTTCCTTCTTTTGTTTTCCTTCTCCTGTTAAATTATTTTCTCCCATATTTTTGCAAATAATTTTCTATTAATAATGTTTGGGAGGTTGTGTAATGTAGCAGCCAATAGGAATACAGATTTTGGAATCAGATGGAGCTAGGTTTTTACAGTATGATTCTGCTTTTGATAGGAAAAAACTTCTCTCTATCTCAATAAATAAAAGCCAGGGTCCTTCAGAGGTCACTTTGGAGGGAGATTCTGCACAGGGGGTAGAGTAATTGGAGCTCACGGCAAGACCTTTTGTTCCCCAAGATTCACCTTTCCCTTGGGAATCCCTTGGTGCCCTCAGGGAGTATTGCTTTCCCTTCCATTTTCTGAGATGAGTCTTCTCTTAGTACTCCTTTAGTACACAGCTGAGACCAGGCTGGAACATTTAGTACTTTACTAAAGACTCAGAGATACAAAAGGGAAAAAAACTCAAAGGTATTAGTGTGCTTCTGGCTCATAAGATAGAGTTCCTCTTCAATTTGTGGTCTTCTTCTGGGATACCTCCCCTCTTGACTCACAACATACATCCATCTGCCTTCCAGTGGCAGAAGCCATCTTTAACTTTTTTACCTGGGAGTACCATCAGCATATCCAGATTCTTCTAAACCCAGAGAGGGAGGCCCTGAGTAAAAAAAGGGGTTCTCTGTTTTCCCAGCCTATATTTATATCTGAAAGAGGACCCACTACTTGCATGTGATCAACATCACATCTATACAGTCCTTCTAGAAGAGACCATAGCTACCCACAGAATATCTACCATTCACATTTTCTCTTATGATTCTTTGAATCTTACCATTTGACAGTTTAGGAGCTACTCTTTAATTTGTTGTAAATTTATTTCTGAGAGTTTTGCTTGAAATGCTAGTACTTAATCAGGTACTAAGTTAGGCTGAGGACAGTGGTGACATATCAACATGGAACCCTGAGCAGGCTGAGTTTAAATGTTAAAGGTGTCCTTTGTATCCAGACATTAATTACTGAAGGGGTGTAGGGGTACACATCTACATATGAAAACATTTCTAAGAATATAGAACAAGTCTCTGTCTTGCTTCTAAGACAGGAAAAGTGTCATAGGATCAAAGATCTTTGGAGTCACAGACCTGGTTTAGAATCCTGGCTCTGATACTGATCAGCTGTGTGTCATTGGACAAGTTACTTATCGTCTTTATTTCTCAATTACTTCATCTGTTAAATTTAGATAACATTTAACATAATATACCTATCTTGTAGAATTGCTGAAAAGATTAGGTGTACTATTCTTAACATAGTTCCTAGTACATATTGGGTCCTTAATGAATGGAAACTAAAGATAATAATAATAATTATTATTTTAAATAGCATTCCTTTAAAATCTGGTTTGCACTTGACTTATATATATTCTGACCTTTGCTTTTTTTTTAACAGCTTTATTGAGAGATAATTAACATGCCATAGGTTCACCCATTTAAAGTGTACAATTCTTTGTTTTTTTACTGTGTTCCTAGGACTGAGCAACCATCACTCAGTGTAATTTTTAGAACTGCCCCACCCCAAGGAAACTCCAAACCCATTAACAGTCATTCTCTATTCCTTACCCCCTCACCCCCAGGCCTAGACAACCACTAACTACTTTACGTCTTTATAGATTTGCTTAACCTGGACATTTCATATAAATAGAGTCATACAAGATGTGGCCATTTGTGTCTGACTTCTTTCATTTAGCATAATGTTTTTAAGGTTTCTCCTTAACCTTGTAGCATGTATCAGTACTTCATTCCTGAGATTTGTCCTTTCTGTTCAATTTTAGACCAGATAGTCTATTTTTCAGGCCCTTGAAGCATTTTCTCTTTTATGTCAACTTCTTTAATTCTGTTTACCTCTTCTGGTAATAAAGAAAATCAAGAACATTATTAAAATACCATTGTTTCAGTTTGCTAAAGCTGCCGGAATGCAATATACCAGAAATGGGTTGGCTTTTCAATGGGGATATATTGGTTTACAAATTTATAGTTCTAAGCCTCTGAAAATGTCCCAATTAAAGCATCAACAGGATGCTACCTAGACTCTGAAAATAGGCTGCTGGCATCTGGGATCCTTTGTTAGATAGCAAGGCACATGGCTGGCATATACCGCTCCTTTACTCCCGGGTCTCATTGCTTTCGGCTTCTCTGAGTTCTCCCTTAGCATCTCCAGGGTTTTTCTCTCCAAGCTCTGTGGGTGTTTGTCTCTCTGAGCTCTCAGCTTTTTTCTGTCTTTTATCCTCATAAAGGACTCCAGTAAAGGATTAAGACCCACGTTGAATTGGTTGGGTCACATCTCAATTAAAGCAACCTAATCAAAGGTTCCCACCTACAATATAGGTCTGCACCCATGGGAATGGATTAAAAGAAAATGGCCTTTTCTGGGGGTACACAACAGTTTCAAACTAGCACAACCATATACTTTACTAATCCTGTAGAAGCAAATTTGCTCCATGATAGTATGGCCTTACCAGCATTAACATTAACATTCATCATTTAATGGTTTTATTTTTTTGGTGGCTCTCTTTTATAGGAAGGACAGAGAAATATGAGAAGTTGGTGACAGTAGAAGTAAAGCTTTTTTCCTAGGGTGCACACTCTTGTTTTAGAAACAAAAGCCTAGATATTTTGTTAGATTTTTTTTTAAAGTTCAATTTTATTGAAATATATTCACATACCATACAATCATCCATGGTGTACAATCAGTTGTTCATAGTATCATTATATAGTTGTGCATTCATCATTTTTTGAACATTTTTATTACCACACACAATAAAGAATAAGAATAAAAGTTAAAGTAAAAAAGAACACCCAAAACATCCCATACCCCCATCCCTTCTATTATTCACTTACTTTTTGTCCTCATTTTTCTATTTATCTGTCCATATGCTGTATAAAGGGAGTGGGAGCCACAAAGTTTTCAGAATCACATGATTGCACAGTGTAAGCTATATAGTTATACAATCATTCAAGAATAAAGGCCACTGAGTTGCAGTTCAACAGTTTCAGTTATTTCCTTCTAGCTATTCCAATACACTAAAAACTAAAATGGGATATTTATATGATGCATAAGAATAACCTCCAGAATGACCTCTGGACTCTATTTGAGATCTCCTGGCCACTGAAACTTTGTTTCATTTCTCTTCCCCCTTTTGGTCAAGAAGGCTTTCTCAATCCCATGATGCCAGGGCCAAGCTCATCCCCAGTAATCATCTCCCATGTTGCCAGGGAGACCTACACCCCTGGGAGTCATGTCCCACATAGAGGGGAGGGCAGTGAGTTTACCTGCAGAGTTGGCTTAGAAAGTAGTCCACATCAGAGCAACAAAAGAGGTTCTCTGGGGATGACTCTTAGGCACAATTTTAAGTAGGCTTAGCCTCTCCTTTGTAGTAACAGACTTCATAAGGGCAAGCCCCAAGATCGAGGACTTGGCCTTCTAAATTGGTAGCCTCCAGTGCTTGTGAGAATATCATTAATTCCCTGGTGGGGAAATTTAATATTTCCACATTTTCCCCCCTATCCCTCAATGAGGCTTTGCAAATACATTTTTATTCTCTGTTCAGATTACTCTGTGATGCATTGGGGCTTCACACTAATCTGTACAAATCAACCAGATTTCACTCCCTATTCAACGTTCCATGTAATTAGGTTGTTTGAATAAACTCACCATATGTGTTAAATTATATAGTGTGTTACAAAAGCTATAGATTTTGCACAGAATGAACATCTCTTCCTTTGGTGTCACACAGAAGTTGACATTTTAAAAACACTGTCAATATAGTCCTTTACCATTTAGTCTGATTTACCTTAGTCCTAACCAAGTCCATTTCGTTCATATCTCTAATTGAAGTCTGATCTCTTTTTTCAGACTCCTTAACATTTGCTGTATAGGGTAATGCTGACATTCATAGCCGTCAGACTCTGGCTCTGAGTCTCAGGTGTCACACAGATACCCAAAGTTCCAGGGACCGACCAGCATCTCAGAATTTAGAAATAACCATCACAACTCAGGAATAGATGTAACTGCTGAAAGAACTTACAATCTAGGAACCTTCCCCTGATAACCTGTGCTCTCAGATTCAATTCTTAGACTTTGCACATTATAGTTAGTCCATATTAGTGAGGCATTATAATGTTTTTCTTTTCATTTCTGTTTATTTCACTCAACATACTGTTCTCAATGTCCATTCACCGCACAACTTAACTCCTTCTTGTAGCAGCTCAGTATTCCATTGCATGTATACTCCATAGTTTGTCATTCTAGTCATCAGTCAATGTACCCATAGGCCACCTCCATCCACTGCAGATCGTGAATACTGACACCATAAACCCCACTGTGCAAACGTCCATTTGTGTCCCTCTTTTAGTTCTTCCAAGTGTTTACCTAATAATCGAGTTGAAGGACCCTATGGCAACCCCATGCTTAGCTTCCTGTGGGACTACCACACTGCCCTCTAGATGGGCTGCACCATTCTACTTCCCCACTGATGTTGATTAGGTACCTCCCTTTCTCCACATTTTTTCCAGCACTTGTATTTCTCTGTTTATTTTTTAGATGGTTTTATTCACACCAAATATTCCATCCTAACTGAACAATCAATTGTTCCCTGTATAATCACAGTTATGCATTCACCACCACTATCTATATAAGGATATATCCATATCTTCCACAAAGAAAGAGGAAGAGGTAAAAAAAGTAAAAAGAGAAAAGAAAAAGAAAGAAAAAAACGACAACTTAAAAGAAACAAGAGAAAATAAAATTAAAATACAATAAAAAAGTCAGACAACACCACCAATGCCAAGAATCCCACATCCCTCCCTTATATCATACAATTGCAAATGCCTGAGGCTTTCTCTAATGAGCTACTTAGAATGAGAGGAAAAAAAAAAAAAGGAAAAAGAGAGAAAGCCCCTTTTCAGAGCCAGTCCCCTTCTCCCCAGTTTCGTTGGTTGACTGGTGTTGGTACCTGGTTCTCTGTGCCCCTTTTCTTGGGACACAGCCATTCTGCAGTATTCTGAGCTCAGCTGTCTCCAGAAGCCTCTGTTTATTTATGTATTTTTTTTTCCCCCATCAGCCCTGCTTCCTCTGTGCCAGAAGGAACCTCAGGTTTATCTGTGCTTGTAGCTTGTATTCAGTAGTCCAGATTTGTTAATTAAAACTGCAGTTTGAGCTTGGTTGAGCTACATTTCCTTGCTCCTGGCAGGGACTTCTTCCCATTCCCACAGTGAAGTTTTGAAGCTCAGCCTGCTGTGCCAGTGGGGGAGGGGCACCAGCTCCGCAGTTTGGAGAGGTTTACTTATAGTTCTGTTCTGCCATCTCAGCCATTCCACCCATTCCAGGCTGGTGTACAATGTGTGTTCAGTCATGGATGTCTCCCAACGGTTGTTCCAGACTATTTACTAGTTGTTCCTGGCTATTTACTAGTTTCTGTAGAGAACTAAGTACATTCCACACCTCTCTATGCTGCCGTCTCGCCCTGCCTCCCATTAGATTTTTAAATACTTCAGTTGGCAATGTAAATATTAAGAGCACAATACAGTTAGATTTTGAGCTGAGTGTATTTTGTATATTTAGGTTATAGGTAGTTGTATATTTATTTTGTTTTAGTTTTGAAGAACTACTACATCTTCTAATATAAATTTAATTCTCTTCCTCTCTCCCTCTCTCTCTCTCTCTCTTCCTCCCCCTTTTCGTCTGTCAATCCATTTCCTGAACACTGGAGTATAGGTTGTTCTTGAACACTTAATACTATATACATTTCCAAAGAACAAGGATATTTACTTATGTAACTACCTTAAGTGCAGTTATCATGTTCAAGAAATTTAAACTGATATAAAGCTTACAGTCCATATTTCAATATTTTCATATGTTCTAAGAATGTCCTTTTGAGCCTTTTCTCCTTCCTTGTTAGATCCTGCCCAAGATTACGAATTGCCTTTAATTGTCATTGTTTCCTTAGTTGCTCTTTCTTTGTTTTTTTTAAATTGTGGGGACATGTGTACAACATAAAGTTTTTCATCTCAACCACTCTCAAGCATACCATTCAATGGGATTAATCGTATTCACTATGTTGTGGTTCACTTACCACCTTCTATTACTAAAACTTTCCCATCTTCCCAAACAGAAACCCTACACACATTTTGCATTAACTCCCATTTTCCCCCTCCCCCTGATCCCTGACAGTCTTTAATTTATGTCTTTGAGCTTGCATATTCTCCAATATTTTCTTTGTAGTTAACCTGGGTCTTAAACTTAACACCCTAAATCTGTAACAATCTCGTTTGCTTTGATACCAATTTAATTTCAGTAGTATGTACACTCTGTTCCTATGCCCCTCCATCCCCCCACCTTTATTTAGTTCTTATCACAAATTATATGTTTATACATTATGGGTCCCAAACCACTGATTTTTCATTACATTTTATGCATTTGCCTTATAGATCCTGTAGGAAGTACAAGTGGAATTACAAACCCAAAATATAATAGTGTTGGCATTTATAGTTACCCATGTCCTTACCAGAGATCTTTATTTCTTCATGCTGCTTTGATCTGTTGTCTAGTGTTCTTTCCTTTCAACCTTCAGAACTTCCTTTAGCTTCTGCTGTAGGGCTGGTCTAGCAGTGAGTAACTCTCTCAGCTTTTGTGTACCTGGGAATGTCTTAATCTCTATCTCTTTTTGAAAGATTTATTTGCTGAATATAGAATTCATAGTTGGGAATTTTTTGCTTTCAGCAGCTTAATGTCATCCCACTGCCTATTGGCCTCCATGGTTTCTGATGAGAAATCAGCATTTAATCTTATTGATGCTCCCTTGTGCATGACATGTTGCCTCTCTCTTGCAGCTTTCAGAAAGCTCTGTCTTTGGCATTTGATAATTTGATTATAATATGCCACGGCATGGGTCTATTTGGGTTTATCCTTTTCAGAGTTTGTTGGGTGTCTCTGATGTGTATAATCATGGTTTTCCATTAAATTTGGGAAGTTTTCTGCCATTATTTTTCTGAATATTCTCTCTTTCTTTTCCTTCTGGGACTCCCACAATATATATATTGGTACACTTGATGGTGTCCCACAGAATCCTCAGGCTCTGTTTGCTTTTCTTCATTCTTTCTTCCTTCTACTCCTCAGACTGGATGATTTCAATTGTCTTATTTTCAAGTTCACTGATTCTGTCTTCTGCCAGCTCCACTCTGCTGTTGAACCCCTCTAGGGAATTATAAATTTCTATAACTGTGTTCTTTAGTTCTGTCTGGTTCCTTTTCATAATTTCCATCTCTTTATTGCTATTGTCTTTGTGTTCATCTGTTGTTTTTCTGATTTCCTCTAGTTCTTTGTCCATGTTTTCCTTTACCTTTTTGTAGATATTCATGTTTAACATTTGTGCTTGAATCAATAAAAGGCTGCATTAGAAAAAATTTTGGAGGAAGAATCAAAACAGTGGTGTTGTAATGGTGATTTTCTATTTTTGGAAGGTTTTAAAAAACCTAATGCTGGGCCTTTCCCTAGAGTTTCTGATTGTGTAGGATTGGGGTAGGATCTGATAATTTGCATTTCTAACAAGTTCCCAATGATGACAGTAATACTGGGGACTTTGAGAATCACTGATAGAGAAAATTATTGTAATCTCAGAGAGTTCCCTCATGTCCCTTCCCTGTTGATCCCTGCCTACCCTTTCTCAGAAGCAACCACTTTTCTGATTTTTATTTTGTCAAAATGCCTGTTTGAATGTGTTATGTCCCCCTAAATACCGTTATCTTTGATGTAATCTTGTGTGGGCAGACATATCAGTGTTGATTAGATTGTAATTCTTTGCGTGTTTCCATGGAGATGTGCCCCACCCAACTGTGGGTGATGACTCTGATTGGATAGTTTCTGTGGAGGTGTGGCCCCACCCATTCAGCATGGGCCTTGCTGAGTTTACTGGAGCACTATATAAGCTCAGACAGAAGGATCGGGCTTGCTACAGCCAAGAGGGACACTTTGAAGAATGCACAGAAGCTGAGAGAGTAGCTGCAGATGAGAGACAGTTTGAAGACAGCCATTGAAAGCAGACTCTTGCTCCGGAGAAGCTATGTGAGGACAAATACCCCAAGAGCAACTGAGAATGACATTTTTGAGGAACTGCAGCCTAGAGAGGAATGTCCTGGGAGAAAGCCATTATGAAACCAGAACTTTGGAGCAGATACCAGCCATGTGCCTTCCCAGCTAACAGAGGTTTTCTGGACACCATTGGCCATCCTCCAGTGAAGGTACCCAATTGTTGATGTGTTACCTTGGACACTTATGGCCTTAAGACTGTAACTGTGTAACCAAATACCACCCCCCACACTTTTTTTTTTTTAATTTGGAATTATTTTATTTTAGAATTGCAAAACCATCTGGTAGTCATTTCTTCCAACATTCTTGTGAAATAGGCATGATGAATGTGTTATTAGATACAGACACTGAGACACAGAAAATGACTGTCTTCTAATGTTTCAGAATAAGACCATAATGCATTATCTTTGTAACTTCCCATGACTCTAATTATTTCAAAAGAAAAAGTTAATAAAACAACTGAATCACAAAATACCATTATCACTTATATCATATACCAACAATTAGCAAATACACAATATCCTTAGTTCTTTATTCAGTGGTAACCATATGTATTGTAAGAAGACCTGAAGCAGATCCAATAGAGATATAAGGAAAAAGTTTTCTTTAAATGTATCTGAGAAAGCATAAATGAGACACCTATTATCCAAATTGTAAAATGAAACCTGTCCCAACTCCTAGTCCAGAAAAATGCCTATCTGTCTGGATTTTATTGTATCCATAGCACCACAGGTGTAAGACCAGAGCCATATTCCCTAACATCCATCTTTTGGGAATGGTGATGTAATAGCATTTCTGGGGAAAGACTCTTTACAGACACCTATATCTCCTACCCCCTTGCCTCTTACTTCTTCCTGCCAATAATGCCTGCCACAAACAAATCCCTGAGAACTCAGTATAGATGGCAAAAAAGTAAACTTCTCAAGGCTATAGGGCGAGTTTGGGTTCATCTTTCCTAATGTCACACTTTTTCTGTCTTCTGAGATTACAAGTCTGAGGTGAGCAGTTTCAGTATCTAGTGTCAAATTTACCTTAAATATGTTGATTATTTTCTGTAGGTTAAAATACTCTTCAAGAGAACAGATATCTTTTTTCTTTAATTCATATGAATGGATTGCTGGAGTGTTGACTTGGTGTGGATGCTTTCAATACCTGTGAGTAACTCCAGTTCTGACTGCACACACTTTTCTGCTCTTTCACTCACTAGATTTTTTTAGTGTGTAAATATGCTCTAAGAATTTTACTTTGTTTTCCCTTAGTTTTTTTTCAGCATACTTCTGTTCTGTCTGTAATTTCAAAATAATTATATCCTGCTCTTTTCCCAACAAATGCTTAAGTTCAAATTCAGAGTACAATTCCTCCCTCGGATTTTCCACCTTTACCCGCAATTCAAATGATTTTGATACTTGGATTTTTAACCCCTTTTCAGCATCTTCAGCTTGCTTCTTCAGGGGCTCAATGTAGCTTCTGAGCTTCTTCCTGTGAGTAGCTGCAGCTTGCTCAAGGGGCATCAGGTGGTGATCCCGATGGTCAGAGGAGACCCTGCACTGGGCACACAGCAGCTCCAGGTCCTGCTCACAGAACAGGGTCAGAAGCTGATTGTGTTTGTCACATGGGGGTTTCTCTTCCTGCCATTTCCTCATGTTCCAATTGGTGGTAAGTTGCTTTACAATATAAGTGATGTGACGTAACTGGCTGTTTTTCTTGAAGTTCCTGTCATGGCAGTAGTGGAGGCAGATGGGACAGGGGAGGATGTCCTGTAGATCTTCCCAGCACTGGGTGATGCAGGAGCAACAGAAGTTGTGGCCACAGTCAGTGGTCACTGGGTCTCTCAGGAAATCCCAGCAGATGGGGCAGCTGGCCTCTGCTTGGAGTTCAGTAAGGGAGGCTGCAAAGGCCATTGAGCTGTGAGAAATTCTACCTAAGGATATTCCCTTCAGGATTGCCTGGTTTTCCAGGAGCTAAGAAATGTTGAATCTGATGACTCTTCAGTCCTCACTCTCCTTCCTGGAAGTCAACATCTAGGAGGGCTCAAGTGTGCTTCTTCCCCCTTCCCTTTAACCCAGAAGACTCTTCCAATAGGAGCCTGTGTGTATTGCCAATTGGAGATGTTGCTGCAGCTTCTCCTCTTGCTTCTTTTTTTTTTTTTTTTTTTTAATCATCATTTTATTGAGATATATTCACATACCACGCAGTCATACAAAACAAATCGTACTTTCGATTGTTTACAGTACCGTTACATAGTTGTACATTCATCACCTAAATCAATCCCTGACACCTTCATTAGCACACACACAAAAATAACAAGAATAATAATTAGAGTGAAAAAGAGCAATTGAAGTAAAAAAGAACACTGGGTACCTTTGTCTGTTTGTTTCTTTCCCCTATTTTTCTACTCATCCATCCATAAACTAGACAAAGTGGAGTGTAGTCCTTATGGCTTTCCCAATCCCATTGTCACCCCTCATAAGCTACATTTTTATACAACTGTCTTCGAGATTCATGGGTTCTGGGTTGTAGTTTGATAGTTTCAGGTATCCACCACCAGCTACCCCAATTCTTTAGAACCTAAAAAGGGTTGTCTAAAGTGTGCGTAAGAGTGCCCTCCAGAGTGACCTCTCGGCTCGTTTTGGAATCTCTCTGCCACTGAAGCTTATTTCATTTCCTTTCACATCCCCCTTTTGGTCAAGAAGATGTTCTCCGTCCCACGATGCCGGGTCTACATTCCTCCCCGGGAGTCATATTCTACGTTGCCAGGGAGATTCACTCCCCTGGGTGTCTGATCCCACGTAGGGGGGAGGGCAGTGATTTCACCTTTCAAGTTGGCTTAGCCAGAGAGAGAGGGCCACATCTGAGCAACAAAGAGGCATTCAGGAGGAGACTCTTAGGCACAAATATAGGGAGGCCTAGCCTCTCCTTTGCAGCAACCGTCTTCCCAATCTCCTCTTGCTTCTGATGCTCAGCTGTATTGAAGCACAGAGACAATGTCAAATTGCCCAGGAGGGAGCCATATTCCCAGTAACCACATTGTTCCTGTGGCCCTAGGCACACTCACCTGGGGATGCTCTGTGGGGGTTGTAGCCTAAACCCCCTGTTATAAAAGTCAATCCGTTTCTGGTGATTTGCATCCCAGCAGCATTAGCAAACTAGAACACATTATAATCTCTTTTTCAGAAAATTCAACCTGTGAAAATCCAAGGTTTTGAAAAGATAAATTGGAAAAGCTTGATTCTTATGTAAAAAAAGATTCCTTTCATTTTCTTCTGAAAGCTTTTGCACTTGTCTGTAACTTCTCATACTGCCTGTATATGACATCTTTCTAATTAGATTGTAAATTTAAGTTCACAGACTTAGTCTTATACTTTGTCATATTCTTTATAGCTCTTAGCTATAAGGAATATGAGATCTTAGACATGGTTAATACATATGACTGGTTAAAAAAGGTCTTTTTCTGTTTGTTTTTGTTTCCTTTGCCCCCATTTGTTACTAAATTTTAGAATATCCAAATGATTTCTAAGTTAGATTTCTCTTCTACTTTTATTTTTACCATCTAGAAAAGCAAGGATTGTAAATGATATCACTGATTCTCATCAGAGACAATCTTCTATGTTAACACTGTAACCAAGACAGACTGATTTCACTTTAGTGTGTAAAAAAGAACCCTTTACACATTGAGGAACTCTCCCTTTTCCTCTGTATTTTGGCTTCTATTTCTCTAAAATTTTATCTGCTCTTAGTATTTCTACTACTACCTGAAACTGTTAAGTCTAATACCTACATTTTCCAACGTGTGTGCTCCAGCTCTGTCTTTTTACTGCTTGTGAGATAACCCCACTTGGATATTTTATGTCATCACGTCTATCCACCATTGACCTATGCCAGGGTCTTATTCTTTGCTGGTCACTGTACTAGAAATAGAGATTTCAGAGATGAACCAGGTAAAGAGATGCTCAAGGTAGGTTGGTTTCCTACTCTCAAGGAAACCAACAGTCAGAGGGAGAATGGCTCTTTCAGGAAGTATGCACAGGACATTATGGGTTTATAGAGGAGAAAAGCCAAGGAAGGAAAGCAAATTTTACCAAGGCCAAGATAGTGGCCAGGGAGGTCCTTCAAGAAGAGGTGACTCGAGTAAATTCTTGAAGGACAGATGGGAACTAGCCATGCCTCTTGGAAAGGGGTGTGTGTAAGGAGCTTTTCAGACAGAGAGAATTCCAAGTACAAAGACATGGAAAGGAGAAACAATGGCATATTAGGAGAACCTTGAGTAATTTTCTGCCCTAGAATAAATGATGTGGAGAGAAGAAGTAGTGCGCAGTCAGACCATGAAAAATTGTGGATGCTATGTTAAGGAGTTTAAACTTTATCCTGAAACATATGGTGAACCATAGAAAATTTTCCATAGGGGAATGCTATAGGCAGATGATATTAAATTGAAAGATTATTCTGGTTGCCCTGTGTTGGATGAATGGAAGAGGACTGAAACTGAAGAAGGAAGACTAAATAGAAGGCTACTGTGTTAAACCAAAAAAATGTAACTGGAGTCTGAACCTAAATAGTGTCAGTGGAAGGGACTAAGTGAAGAAATATTTAGGAGTTAGTTTAAAATTCACTTGAAGGATGTGTTGATTATGTGAAGTAAGGCCAAGGAGACACCTGATACCCAAGTGTTTTGTTTGAGGTACAGGGCTTATGATTAGGTTTGCTTGTTGCCTAACCTTAGGGTTCTGCACTTCTCTGTAGTGTTTGATACTTTTGAAATTTCTTGTTAAATTTCTTTCTTCCCTGCCAGACTGTAAGACTATCACAGCAAGGACTGCATGTGTTTTCGTCATTTTTAAATCCTTAGTGACCAGCTTAGTGCCTGGCATAATGGATGAATAGATTAATGAATAAATGAATGGTACATCATTAGCCAGTACAGGGTAAATCTAGGAGGAGGAGGTATGTCTAAGACCAGCATCACTTTTCCAGTCTTATCTTTCCTGCTTCATTTTTTTCCTCATTTTAAAAAAATTAAAACAGTTATAAGTTTACAGAAAAATCATGAGGAAATTACAGCGTTCCCATATACCACACCCCCAGTTTTCTCTATTATAAACATTTTGCATAGTGTGGTACCTTTATTACCTTTATTACAATTGATAAAACAGGATCATTATAATTACATTATTAACTATAGTTCATAGTTTACATTAGGGTTCACTCTTAGTGATGTAGACTTCTATGATTTTTCCAATTTGTTTTTATTCTGGTAACATTTATATAACCTAGAATTAATCACTTAACCGCTTTCAAGTATACAATTCAGTGGAGCTAATTACATTCACAATGTTGTGCTACCATTGCCACCATCCATTACCAAAACCTTTCCATCATCCCAATAAGAAACTCTGTACCAGTTATGCATTAACTACCCATTCCTCACACCCACCCCTGCCTCTGGTAACTTGCATTCTAATTTCTGACTTTATGAATTTGCATATCCTAATTATTTCATATAAGTGAGATCATAAAATGTTTGTCCTTTTGTGTTTAGCTTATTTCATTCAACATTATATTTTCAAGGTTCACCCATGTTGTTGCATGTATATCAGAACTTCATTCCTTTTTTTTAAGACAATTTTATTGAGATATATTCACACACCATACAATCCATTCAAAATATACAATCAGTGGCTTACAGTATCAACACATAGTTGTGCATTCATCACTACAATCAATTTTAGAACATTTTCATTCCTCCAGGAAAGAAAAGAAAGAAAAAGAAAAAAACCTGAGAAAATCCAGAACATCCCATATTCCGTATCCCCTGCTATCACTGATACCTAGCATTGTTGTGGTGTATTTGTTACGGCTGATGAAACAATGTTAAGATATAACTGTTAACTGTTTGCAATAGGTACATTTTCCCCCATATACCACTCTATTATTATCTCATTGTAGTAGTTTTGTACATTTGTTCTAGTTCATGGAAGAACTTTTTTGTATTTGTACTGTTAATCTCAGTCATCATCTACCACAAGATTTACTGAGTTATATAGTCTCATATTTTAACCTCTGGCTTTCTTTCTGGTGTTGGCATATATGACTCTAAACTTCCCCTATCAACCACATTCATACACAATTCAGCACTGCTAATTATACTCACAATAATGTGCTACCCATCACCTCTATCCATTTCTACTCATTTAAATTCAACCTACATAAAAATGCTGCACATTTTAAGCAACTGCTCCTCTTCTCTAGCCTCATTCTAAGTCCCTGTAACCTATATTCTAGATTCTATGCCTATGAGTTTAGAAAGTATAATTAGTTAATATTAGTGAGATCATTGTATCTGACTTATGTCACTCAACATATTGTCCTAAAGCATCCATGTTGTCACATGCTTCAGGACTTCATTCCTTCTTACTGCTGAATAATATTCCATCATATATTTTGTTTTTCCGTTTGATTGATATACATTTGGATTGTTTCCATCTTTTGGAAATTGTGAGTAGTGTTGCTATGAACATCGGTGTGAATATATCTGTTTGCATCCCTGCTTTCAGTTCTTCTGGGTATATACTGAGTAGCGGGATTGCCAGATCATATGGCAGTTATGTACTTAGCTTTCTGTAACTGCCAAACCATCTTCCACAGCAGCTGTACCATTTTACATTTCCACCAGCAGTGAAAAGTGTTCCTATTTCTCCATATCCTCTCCAATACTTGTGGTTTCCTTTTTGTTTAATAGTGGCCATTCTAAATAGGTGTGAAATATCCTATTGTGATTTTGATTTGCATTTCCCTAATAACTAGTGAGGATGAGGGTATTTTCATGTACTTTTTAGCCATCTGTGTTTCCTATTTGGAAAAATGTCTATTCATGTCTTTTGTCCATTTTTTAATTGGGTTGTTTGTCTTTTTATTGTTGAGTTGTAGGATTTCTTTGTATATTCTGGATATCAAACCCTTATCAGATATGTGGTTTCCAAATATGTTCTCCCATTGAGTTAGCTGCCTTTTCACCCTTTTGACCAAATTCTTCAAAGCACAGAAGTATTCAATTTTGAGGAGGTCCCATTTATCTATTTTTTTCTTTTGTTGCTTGCAATTTGGGTGTAAGGTCTAGGAAACTATTAGCTACCACTAGATCTTGAAGATGTTTCCTTACATTTTCTTCTAGGATTTTGTTGTACTGGCTCTTATATGTTAAATAAAGTCTTTAATCCATTTTGAGTTAATTTTTTTTTGTGTAAGGCATGAGATAGGAGTCCTCTTTCATTCTTTTGGATATGGATATCCAGTTTTGCCAGCACCATTTATTGAAGAAACTGTTCAGTCCCAGTTGAATGGGCTTGGGAGCCTTTCAAAAATTAATTGACCATAGACTGAGGGTCTATTTCTGAGCTCTCAATTCAATTCTGTTGGTCAAAATGTCTATCTTTATGCCAGTACCATGCTGTTTGGACCACTGTGGCTTTATAATATGCTTTAATACAGGAAACCTGAGTCCTCCCACATCTTTCTTCTTTTTCAAGATGTTTTAGGGTATTTGAGGCCCCTTACCCTTCCAAATAAATTTGATAATTAGCTTTTCCATTTCAGTAAAGTAGACTGTGGGAATTGTGATTGGTATTGCCTAGAATCTGTAGATCATTTTGGGCAGAATTGACATCTTTACAGCATTTAGCTTTTTAGTCCATGAACATGGAATCTCTTTCCATTTGTTTAGGTCTTCATTGATTTCATTAGCAGTGTTTTGTAGTTTTCTGTGTACAGGTCCTTTACATTCTTTGTTATGTTTATTCCTAGATATTTGATTCTTTTAGTTGCTGTTGTGAATGGAATTTTCTTCTCGATTATCTCCTTTGATAGCTCATTACTAGGGTAGAGAAACACTACTGATTTTTGTTTGTTGATCTTGCATACTGCCACTTTGCTAAACTCATTATTAGCTATAGTGGCTTTGTCATAGTTTTCTCAGTGCTTTGTAAATATAGAATCATGTTGTCTGCAAATAGTGAAAGTTTTACTTCTTTCTTTCTGATTTGGTTGCCTTTTAATTCTTTTTCTTTTCTTTTCTTTTTTTTTCCTAGTTCTTTCTCTCATTACTTCTTTTTTTTTTTCCTTTTTTTAAACTGAAATATATTCACATACCATACAGTCATCCAAAGTGTAAAACAATTGTTCACAGTATCAACATATAGTTGTGTCTTCATCACCACAGTTTTTTAATATTTTCATTACTCCAAAAAATAAAAATAAGAATAAAAATAAAAGTAAAAAGAACACCCAAAACATCCCATACCCCTCCTCCCCCATATTATTCATTTACTTTTTGTCCCCATTTTTCTACTCATCTGTCCATACACTAGGTAAAGAGAGTGTGAGCCATAAGGTTTTCACAATCATACAACCACACTGTATAAGGCATATAGTTATACATTCACCTTTAAGAACCAAGGATACTGGATTGCAGTTCAACAGTTTTAGATATTTCCTTCTAGCTATTCTAATAAACTGAAAACTAAAAAGGGTATCTATATAATGCATAACAGTTACCTCCAGAATGACCTCTCGACTCCATTTGAAATCTCTCAGCCACTGAACATTTATTTTGTTTCATTTCTCTTCCCTGTTTTGGTCTGAAGGCTTTCTCAATCACATGATGCAGGGTCCAGGCTCATCCCCAGGAGTCATGTCCTATGTTGCTGGGAAGATTTATACATGTCTCATGTAGTGGAGAGGGCAGTGAGTTTATCTGCTGAGATGGCTAAGAGAGAAAGGCCGTATCTGAGCAACAAAAGAGGTTCTCTGGGGGTGACTCTTTGGTACAATTTTGAGTAGGCTTAGTCTCTCCTTTGCAGTAACATTTTTTATAAGGGCAAGCCCCAAGATCAAGGTCTCTGCCTACTAAGCTGGTAGACCCCAATACTTGCAAGAATATCTGGAATTCCTCAGCTAGGGAAGTTTAAAATTTTCACATTTTCCCCCAGTCCCTAAAGGGGGCTTTGCAAATACATTTTTATTCTCTGCCCAGATTACTCTGGGTTGTATTGGGGCTTCATGCTAACCTGTACAAAACAACAAGATCTCATTCCTTAGTCAAGATTCCATGTAATTATGGTATTTGAGTAAACTGACCATACAAGTTAAATTATATAGTGTGCTACAGAAAATACAGATTTTGCACCAGATAAATATCTCTTCCTTTGGTCCCACACAGAAGCCAAAGTTTTAAAACTCAGTGTATTAGTTAGGGTTCTCTAGGGAGACAGAATCAATTAGAAATATTTATAAATATAAGATTTTATGAAAGTGTCTCACGCAACTGTGGGTATGCACGAGTCCAAATTCTATAGGGCAGGCAGCAAACTGGCAACTCCAATGAAAATGTTAAATGAATTCCTCAGGCAGTGAACTGGCAACTTTGATGAACGTGTTTGATGAACTCCTCAGGAGCAAACTGGCAACTTCGATGAACTCCTCAGGAAATGCTTCGCTGGTTAGCTGAAGAAGAAGTGAAGGTCCTCTGTTTCTCTTAAAGTCTTCAACTGATTGGAATAAATCCAGCTGATTACATTCTCTCATTGTGGAAGACATGCCCTTTGTGGATGTAATCAGTCACAGCTGCAGCCAATTGACTGATGATTTAATAAACCAACCTTCTGGTTTATTAACCAGCCACAAATGTCCTTGCAGTACCTGTTAGGCCACTGCTTGCTTGACCAGACACCTGGGTACCATGACCTGGCCAAGTTGACACATGAACCTAACCATCACACACGGTTAATATCATCCTCTACCCTTTAGTCTGATCTATCCAAATATCAACCAACTCCATTTCGTTTGTACCTCCAATCGAAGTCTGATCTCCTTTTCAGCCTCTTTAACAGTTGATTCATGGGGCAATGCCGACACTCACAGCTGCCGAGCTCTGGCTGTGAGTCCCGGGCGCCACACAGACACCTGAAGCTCCAGGGACCGACCATGTCACACACAAACAGTTCAGCATCTTAAAATTTAGAAATAATTGTTACAACTCATGAACAGATGTGACTGATGTTAAGAGCTTACAATCTAGGAACCTTTACATAAGCCTTGCCCTGAAAACCCATGCTCCCAGATTCAATTCTCAGAGTTTGCACATTATTAGTCCATATTAGTGAGGCATTATAATGTTTGTCTTTTCATTTCTGACTTATTTCACTCAATCTACTGTCCTCACAGTCCATTCATCTACTTGTATACCTCACAACTTTGTTCATTCTTGCTGCTCCCTCATACAAAAACATTCTTATATTTGTATATTTAATCACAATCATTGACTACTCTAGGTTTCACTAAGTTACACAGTTTCAGTCTTTATCTTCTATCTTTTCTTCTGGTGTCCTCTTTCAACTGTATTCACAGTCTTCTTTTTTCAGTGTACTTACAGTATTTTGCTGCCATCACATAGTTTTGTGCTATCCATTTCTGGATCGATACAATCAATCCTCTAGAACATTCTATACTCCTTTAACGTCAGATGCCTGATCTCTACCCTTGTCTATCTCCTGATATCTTCATTTCTACACTCTTCTCCAAACTTCTCTCTCCTGTCTTTTCCTATCAGTCTGTAGCACTCCCTTTAGTATTTCTTGTAAAGGAGGTCTCCTGTTCATGAACTCTCTCAGAGTCTGTTTGTAAATATTTTAAACTCTCCTTCATTTTTGAAGGACAGTTTTGTTGGATATAGGATTCTTGGTTGGCAGTTTTTCTCTTTTAGTATCTTGAATATGTCATACCACTGCCTTCTTGCCTCCATGTTTTCTGCTGAGAGAGCTGCACGTAGTCTTATTGAGCTTCCCTTGTATGTGATGGATTGCTTTGGTCTTGCTGCTTTCAGAATTCTCTCTTTGTCTTTGACATTTGAAAATCTGATTAGTGTCTTGGAGTTGGCATATTTGGATCATTTCTGTTTTGGATATGCTGTGCTTCTTGGACCTGTAATTTTATGTCTTTCATAAGAGTTGGGAAATTTTCATTGATTATTTCTTCTATTATTCTTTCTGCCGCTTTTCCCTTCTGTTCTCCTTCTGGGACACCTATAACACGTATATTCATGTGCTTCATGTTGTCATTCACTTCCCTGACAGCCTGCTTATAATCTTCCATTCTTTTCCCTATGTGTTCCTTTTGTGCAGGATTTCAGATGTCCTGTTCTCCAGCTCACTTATCCTTTCTTCTGCCTCTCCAAGTCTGCTGTTGTATGCTTCCACTGTTTTTTGTTCTCTTCTATTGTGCCTTTCATTCCCATAAGTCCTGCCATTTGTTTTTTCATGCTTATGAATTCTTCCTTGTCGTCACCCAGTGTCTTCTTTATACCCTTCACCTTTTTTTTTAAATTCAGTTTTATTGAGAAATATTCACATACCATACAGTCATCCATGGTGTACAATCACTGTTCACAGTACTTCTTATAGTTGTGCATTCATCACCCCAATCTATTTTTGAACATTTTCCTTACAACAGAAAGAATCAGAATCAGAATAAAAAATAAAAACAAAAACAAAACAAAACAAAACAAAACAACACCCAGATCACCCCTCCCCCCCAATCCCACCCTATTTTTCATTTAGGTTTTGTCCCCATTTTTCTACTCATCCATCCATACGCTGGATAAAGGGAGTGCAATCCTCAGGGTTTTCACAATCACACTGTCACCAATTGTAAGCTACATTGTTATACAATCATCTTTAAGAGTCAAGGCTACTGGGTGGAGTTTATACCCTTCACCTTTTTTGTCACATTCTCTTTCAAATCGTTAATTTGATTTAAAAGATTTGTTTGAACATCTATAATTAGTTGTTTCAACTCCTGAATCTTAGTTGTGTTGTTAGTTTCTTCCTTTGACAAGGCCATATCTTCCCATTTCCTGATATGGCCCTTGGTTTTTTGCTGTCTAGGCATCCGATTTTCTTCATTGGTTTATTCTGGAGGTTGTTTTCTCTTTTTTGCCTAAGGTTTTCTTGTTGGTGGTCTTTGATCTCTATCTTTTCTTTATTTGTCTCCCTGGTCAGTTGTCAGATTGGCTCTGCCCCCCAGTTTTCCCCTCAGAATCAGGCACCCACTATGAGCTGCCACAGGGATGGGAGGTAGGCATCTGGCACCCCAGCAAGTTCCCTGTGTGTGGTAATATGGATCTGCTGGCTTCCAGTGGTGCTCTGTTTTCCACCAGCTAGAAAGACCTGGGTTTGTTTTGGACAGCTGCTTTAACAGTTGTTTCCACAGTCAAAACAGGGCTGGGTTTCCATACAGGGTGTGTAGAGCAGCTCCTGTGCACCTAAGAAAGGGTCTGAAACATCTTTCAAAAAGTATTTTACTTACTTCCCTTGCACTTTCCAGACTCTCCAGCAGATAGCACTGCTTGGTAACTTAATCATCCTCAGAGGCTGCTTTACCTCCGAGCACAGTCTGTGTCTGACCCAGCAGGGCTGAAACTGCGGGATTCCTATGCCCTCACTTAGCTAGCCAAAATCTGGCTCAATATGGGGCTCCATCTGTGGCAAAGTACTCCCTCAGCTGACCCAGCACTCCAGCTGTCTCCAAGGCAAAGAAACGGCTGGTGGCTGCTGCTTCCCTCAAGGGTGGGGGAAGAGCTTTAAGACCCAGGACTGGAAACAGTCTCTGTCCATGCTTTCTCAGTCTCTTTGTCCCTCACTGATCTGGGCCTTGAAATGTCCTCCCCTGTCCACTGGGTTTTCAAACAGTGAGGATATTTTTCACTGCTGTGAGAGATTTTCAAATTTGTGTCCCTGGTGGGAGGGGTCCTGTCTGCTGATTCTGTGCCTTTCCCACATGGAGAACGAATGAAGGGGAGGGGAGAGAACCAGCTGGCCTGGGACAGAAGATTCCTACCTTACATTTCTTCTCTTTCTTCAATTCAGCATTTGCAGTGTCTTTCTTCAGTCTATATCCTCCTCCAGAGTTTCAAACAATTCAGAATTGTCCTTTTTCTCATTGTATCTCTGAAGAGAAGTTTTCAGTAGCTGTTTACATTGCTGTGTTGATGTTGTCACCCCTTATTTCTTTTTCTTGCCTAATTGTTGTAGCTAGAACTTTCAGCACAATGTCGAATAACAGTGGTTACAGTGGACATCCTTGTCTTTTTCCTGATCTTAGAGGGAAAGCTTTCAGTCTCACCATTGAGTACAGTGTTAGCTGTGGTTTTCTAATGTGTAGTCTTTATCATGTTGAAGAAGTTTCTTTTTCTATCTTTTGAAGTGTTTTATTAAGAAAGCATGCTGGGCTTTGTCACATGCCTTTTCTACATCACTCAAGATGATTTTTTGGTTTTTCCCTTTCAATTTGTTAACGTGGTGTATTACATAAATTGATTTTCTTGTGTTGAACCACCCTTGCATACCTGGGATAAAAAACACTTTGTCATGGTGTACAATTCTTTTAATGTGCTGTTGGATTTGATTTGCAGTTTTTTGTTGAGGATTTTTGCATCTATATTCATTACAAATATTGGTTTGTAATTTTATTTTCTTGTATTTTTATCAGGTTTTGTTATTACAGTGATGTTGGCTTCATAGAATGAGTTAGGTAGTGTTCCCGCTTTTTTGAAGAGTTTGAGCAGAATTGATATTAATTCTTCTTGGAATGCTTCATAAAATTCACCTGTGAAGCCATTTGGTCTTGGGCTTTTCTTTGTTGGGAGGTTTTTGATGACTGATTCACTTTCTTGTGATTTGTCTGTTGAGGTCTTCTATTTCTTCTCTAATCCTTGTGTTTCTAGGAAATTGTTTTCATCTAAGTTGTGTAGTTTGTTGGCATACAGTTGTTCATAGTATCCTCTTGTGATCTTTTTTATTTCTTCGGAGTCCATGGTAATGACTCCCTTTCGTTTCTGATTTTATTTATTTATATCTTCTCTCTTCTTTTCTTTGTTAGTCTAGCTAAGGGTTTGTCAATTTTATTGATCTCAAAGAACCATTTTTTTTAATTTTAATTTTTATTGAGATTGTTCACATACCATACAATTATCCAAAGATCCAAAGTGTACAATCAGTTGCCCCTGGTACCCTCATACATCCATCACTACAATAATTTTTGTTCAATTTTTAGAACGTTTTTCATTACTCCAGACAAGAAATAAAGACAAAGAAGTGAAAAAAAAAAAGAAAGAAAAAGAAAAGGAAACTCAAATCCTCCCATATCCCTAACCACCCCCCCTCCATTGTTGACTCGAAATATTGGTATAGTACATTTGTTACTGTTTATTGAAGAACGTTGAAATACTACTGACTGTAGAATATAGTTTGCAGTAGGTATATATTTTTTCCCTGTATGTCCCTCTATTATTAACTTCTAGTTGTATTGTAATACATTTGTTCTGGTTCATGAGAGAGATTTCTAATATTTGTACAGTTAATCATGGACATTGCCTACCATAGGATTCAGTTTTATACATTCCCATCTTTTGACCTCCAACTTTCCTTCTGGTGACATATATGATGCTGAGCTTCCCCTTTCCACCTCGTTCACGTACGCACCATTTGGCACTGTTATTCTCACAACGTGCTACCGTCACCTCTGTTCAAAGAACCAATTTTTGATTTTGTTGATTCTCGCTGTTGTTTTTTTGTCCTGTTGCATTTATTTCTGCTTTAATCTTTGATATTTTTTTCCTTTTGCTTATTTTGGGATTGGGTTGCTGTTCTTTCTCTAGTTTCTCCAGGTGTTTAGTTAGGTCTTTGACTTTAGCTCTTCTCTCCTTTTTATGGTAGGCATTTAAGACTATAAATTTCCCTCTCAGCACTGCTTTTGCTGCATCCCATAAGTTCTGATATGTTGTGTTCTTGTTTTCATTTGTCTTGAAATATTTACTGTTTTCTATTGCAGTTTATTCTTTGACCCACTAATTGTTTAAGAGCATGTTGTTTAACCTCCATATATTTGTGAATTTTCGCGTTCTCCAGCTGCTATTGATCTCTGGCTTCATTCCATTATAATATGAGATAGTGCTTTTTACAATTTCAATCATTTAAAATTTATTAAGGCCTGTTTTGTGTCCCAGCATGTGATCTATCCTGTAGAATGTTCCATGAGCACTTGAGAAGAATGTATATCCTGCTGTTTTGGCATGTAGTGTTCTTTATATGTCTGTTAGGTCTAGTTCATTTATCATATTGTTTAGGGTCTCTGTTTACTTATTGATCCTCTGTTAGACGTTCTGTCTATTGAAGAGAGTGGTGTGTTGAAGTCTCCTACTATTATTGTAGAGTTGTCTATTACTCCCTTCAGTTTTGACATTGTTTGCTTCATTGTTTCTTAGTATGTCTTATAATTTTTTACTGGTATCTGGGCATCTGATTATCTCGATAACGTTATTTTTAGAGTTGTTTTCCCTCTCATCTAAGATTTTGTTGTTGATTGGGCTCACGTTAAAGGTCTTTTTTGGCACTGGGGTCATCAGCATTTCCCAGCCAAAATGGGGCCAGGGGGTATAGAACAGTTTCAGAGGGTCCTGGGGAGAGGGTCCAGAAAGCAGCTTCCCAAGACTGCACTGTCCTAGCCTTCCCACTGGCAGATGGCACTCTTCAGCCACCTATTTCCCACAGCTCTATATAGGTAAGCTCCCCTCCCCACCCCACCCCTTTTTTTTTAGCCCTCTCTCCCCTCTGTTTCTGAGGCAGGTGGGAATAATGGCACCATCATGCTGCAGATTCCTGTCTAGAAAGGACCAAGACTGTGGGAACTCCCATCCAATTTTGCTGACCAACAGTTGGATCAGAACCGTGGCGTGTCCCTTTCTGTTCCCAGGTGTGAGGGCTTACCTGACTCGCCCAGTCTGCTGCAGCCAACCTGGCAGGGTCTGGGCCGACCAGGAGCTATTGGCCTCAAGGGTGGTGAATGGGCACCAGGAGCCACTGCTGAGTTCAGTCACTCACCTTGGTTTCTCTGGGTGGAAACAGTGGTGCTGTGGGCACCCCAGGCTCCTGCTTGAAAGGGATCAAGACTGTGGGACCCAGAGGGCAACTTTGCTGGCCAACAGTTGGATCAGGACTGTGCTGTGTCCCCCTCTTTTCCTTGGGGGAGGGCCTCTCTGTTGCCCCATCTCTGTAGCAGGCAGCTGGTTGAAAACCAGGCCAACTTGAAGCTGCTGGTTTCAGGGGTGGAGAATGGGTGCTGGGAGCTGCAGCCAAGTTCAGTCACGCATTGTAATTTCTCCGTTATAGTTTCTCCTTTTTCTTGTATGTTGCAGTGGTCCTTCCCTGTTTTCCCGAGCCCAAGACCTGCTGCTTTGAACAGTTTCTGCCTGTTCTTTAGGTGTTTTTGGTGGAGGAGTGAGTTTTGCTTCTCCTTACTCCACCATCTTCATGGGAGTCTCATTGATTTTTATAATGGCAACAATATTTTCCCCTTTCTAGACTTGAAACCTTGATTTCACTTCTTCATATCATCCACTCATCATATTCTCTTTGTCATCAGGTCTTGTTGTATATTTCATTTAATGTCTTGGCTTGTGCAGAGTTCAGGAGTCCCCAATACCACCTTCACTTCTAAACGCAACTGCAAGTTCAGGGGTCCCCAAGATAATTTTGGTTTGATAATTTGCTATAAGGACTTACAAAACTCACTGAAAGCTATTATGTTCATGGTTATAGTTTATGACAGCAAAAGGATACAGATTAAAATCAGTAGAGGGAAGAGGCTCATGGGTCAGGATCCAGGAGGGTACGAAGGGTGAGCTTCCAGTTGTCCACTTCCAGTGGAGTTGTGGGCAGTGCTAAATTCTCTCAAGAGTTTCTGTACTCTCTACCACTTAACAAATTTCCTTAGCCTAGCTTTCTTGGCCTCATCGGTTTACTTCCTTACTGTAAAATGTTTTGTCTCTTTTTCATTCCCTTCATATGTTGTTCTAACCTTGGCATGATTTGCCCTTTCTTCTCTGACATTCCAAATCTTATTCCAACTTCCCTTATTCTTATCTTTGTGTTCTTTAGGTTTTTGAATTGTTAGAATTGTATGTTTATCATCATATTTGGTAATTAATAGTTAAAATTAGAAGTCAGATTTGGAAGGGACTACAGAAATCATTTGGTCCAATCTTCTCATTTTGATATATGGAAACTGTTGTCCCCAAATTTGGACTAATTTGACCTATTCATGACAGAGACAGTACTTGATCCTTGGCATTCTCTGATTTTGCTTAGTATTCTTTTTACCATATGCAAATTGCTAGCCCTCACTTGTATTCTTTTTTTGGTTTTTTGGTCATTGATATAATTTACATAGTATAAAGTTCACCATTTTAAAGTGTACAATTCAGTGTTTTTTAGCATATTTACAAGGTTGTGTAACCATTGCCACTATCTAATTTCAGAAAATTTTCATCACTCTCAAAAGAAACTCCATACTTGTTAGCAGTCACTCCCTTTGCTCCTCTCTCCCTAGCTCCTGATAACCGCTAATCTACTTTTTTTACCTTTGGATTTGCCTTTTTTGGACACTTCATGTAAATGGAGACAACAATATGTGGTCTTTTGTGTGTGGCTTATTTACTCAACATAATGATTTAAAGGATCATCCATGTTGTAGGATGTATCAATACTTCATTTATTTTTATGGCTGAATAATAGTGCATTGTAGGGATATACCAAAGTTTGTTTACCTATTCATCAGATGTTGGATATTTGGGTTGTTTTCACTTTTTGTCTATTATGAATAATGCTGTTATGAAGATCCATGTATGAGTTTTGGTGTGAACATATGTTTTAATTTCTTTTAGGTGTATATATCTAGGAGTGAAATTTTTGGAGTCATATAACTCTGTGTTTAACTCTCTGAGGAATTGCTGATCTGTTTTTCATAGTGGCTGCACCGTTTTACATTCCCACCAGCAGTGTATGAGGCTTTCAATTTCTCCACATCCTTACCACCAGTTGTTATTTTCTGCTTAAAAAACAAATAGCAATCCTGGAGGATATCAAGTGGTAGCTCTTTGTGCTTTTTATTTGCATTGCCCTAATGACTAATGATGTTGAGCATCTTTTCTTGTGCTTATTGGCCATTGGTTTATCTTCTTTGGAGAAACATCTATTTAGATCCTTTTCCTATTTTTCTTAGTTGGGTTATTTTTTTGTTATCGAGTTATAAGAGTTATTTATGTATTTATATTGTGGATACTAGACCTTTAGCAGATACATGCTTTGCAAATATTTTCTCCCATTCTGTGGGTTGTCTTTTCACTTTTGTGATGTACGAAGGGTTTAATTCTGAAGTCTACCTTATTTTTCCTTTGGTTGCTTGTTCTTTAGGTGGCATATATAAGAAACTATTGCTTAATCCAAGGTCATAAAGATTTACATCTATGTTTTCTTCTAAGGGTTTTATAGTTTTATACCTTACATTTAGGTCTTTGATCCATTTTTTTTTTTTTTTTTTATCTTAGTCAACATTTATTTCAATGCTTGGAAATATTCAGACTAATCAAAATGGTACTACTGTAATTTCTTAAAATACATAAATACTTCATATAAAATTTTTGAAAATGTTGATACTATCAGATTTTCAAAAGCAATGGCTATTTAAAAAACACAAGGCAACAATAAAATATCAAAGAACTTTCATATACTTATGAGGGCATAATTAACAGCAAACTAGTCAAAATAAACACATTTGTTTTTACACTTGGCATGTTTAACTCTGCTTCATAAAAGCACAGATAATTGAAGCATCTGTTTTTCAAGTATTTTATATAAATAAAACTTTTATTTCTAACTTTAAATTAAAATTTCTAAGTATTTTTATAAAGAAATGAAAAAATGCCACAAACTGCTGTTTGCCACAAGGTCGTACACCATAAGGTAAAATACAACCAACTGAATTTATCCATGTTTCCCCCAATTGAATGTGACTTTTAGATGTTTTTCTGTATACTTTATTCTAATTCATTTATACAGATTAGAGAAAACTGATTTATAAATGAGTTATTTTCATCTTTAAAATTGCGTTCTATATACTACCCCTCCTTTCCAGCAAATCCAGTGCTAAAGTGAATAGTGATGCAATGTACTATTTCTGGACCAAAGCAGTCTTTAACTTAATTTCCCAAATTTCAATTTCAAATTTCTGCCTACATAAACAAAGAGGCTTAAATAGCCAAAAATCACATAGTTAGCAGGAAGGAAAATTTATCAGATGAAGATGAACTAGAACTTTTTATTTATGCTTTTCCCTCAAGTGACAGGCACTCTTTATTTTTATTTTTTTATTAAATCATTTTTTCTTGTAGAATATAATATATATGCATAAAAGTGATAACTTTCCAAGTGCAATTTAACAAGTAGTTAGAGAGCAAATTTCAAAGAATATCATAGGTCACAATTCCACAGTTTCAGTTACTTTACTTATTATGAAATATAACATATACAAAAAGGTAGTATCTTTCAAAGTGTTATTTAACAAGTAGATATATACAGGTACTCTTTAGACTGGTATTGAACATACACAACTACAGAGTTTAGGTTTTTTCAGGCATGTGATTACATGAAAAATAAATAATTTTCAAGCTCTTTCCTAGTTGAATTGGCTCATAAATATTTTCAGAGTAGGGGAATCCCAAGGATTTTGTGTTCTTTAAGAAACTGGCATATATAAATGAACTATATGTTCAATTAAATTTTCAAACCTAAAGAAGTTTTTTTTTTTTCCTAAAAGGGCAATGCAGATATGTGTGGCCATTACTGTTCACATGGTGAAAGGATGGAATGGCAAAGACAGATTCAATCTCTTGTAAGTGTACAGTTAAACTAATCTAAATGGAAGAAACAAAACAAAAAACTTGACACTGACGATCATTTAAATGAAAAAGGAACCAATCAAGAAAAGTGTTGAAGAATAAGAATATCTTTTCTTAAAAGGAGGAAAGTGTTATGCAACAGAAAAATGAGAACTACAGATTTGAGAAACACTCATTTGTCTTTGTCTTAAAATACAAATAAAAAGATAGTGGAAGGAGGAAGTCAAGACCATTTAGAATTTAGGCAGTCTGTGTAAAAATGGAACAGGATACAATGATTTCACCTCATGAAGGAAATGACTGAAATGAAATTTCACAAGTCTTCTTGTCTATAATAAAATATATTAATGTGAAAAAAATTAGTGCACCATTATAAAAAATACAAAGTCTGGATTTTTCCTCTTAGGTTTATTATAGACTACCAAACCTGTTTAATGTGTTTACTTCTACAAGCCTGCTCTGTTTAGCAGCACATGCTATATACAACTACATACATACCTACTGGTATTTTACGATGAAAATCATACGTCTCATCTCAAACTAGTGATATGCCTTTCACCCACAATCACATACCTTTTATTTTCATCATAAGAAACTTAAGACCTTTCTAAATGGTACATTTTAGAAAACATTGAAAGAGTTTTTAATCAACATATAACATAAAAAAGAACCTTGATTTTGAAATGAAATCTTTTTAATACTGTGGCATGATGGGTTTAACAGGTGACACATAAATATAGTAATTACATTGTACTGTTTAAATTAATTCATAGCAATAGGAAAATGATTTTTAAAATATAGCCAATATGAGACTGTAGTTATGAGCAGTGAAATACTAAACAGTGAATGAATCAATATGATGATTTTTCAGCAGTGGCCATTCATTATTTTGCTTTTAGGAACGTGGAAGAAATTATCTTCTTTAAGTTTCAAATGTTCTGGCCATTCTAATTGTTTCTTAGCTTCCTCAATATCATCTTGAATTGCTGAAATAAGTGACTCTAAAGAATCAAAGTTCTTTTCTGGTCTGAGGTAGCCAACGAAGGCCACATTGAGCATTTCCCCATAGAAGTCCTCTTTGAAGGTATGCATAATGTGAGTTTCCATGGACTTTTTCATATTCTTGTAATATGGGTTCCATCCCATGCTCACCACCATCTTATGGACATCTTCACTTCCAAAAGTTGCCCAACCATAATAAATGCCAGTGTATATATCAGCTGCAAGATTATCTACTACTTGTAGAGGAAAGTTAGCAGTGGGGATGACCAGCTGCGTGGAGCTACAACCGAAGCACCGCACCACCTGGCCGCAGCAGAAGTAGGTCAGGTGCCTCATGACGCTACCCGCTTGGGGCGCGCGGTCCGGCCCAGTCTGCGCGTCTGGAGCGATCCCCGCTGAGGCAGTGCCGGGACCAACCCGAGGACACTGAGGAAGCTCGGCGGGTCTGCCAGGCGAACCACGGGTCAGGTGGCTCCGATGATGCGCCGCTGCGGGTTCTTCACGCCGCTGACCGAACAGAAGCTATCGGGCGCCTGGGAGATTGAGCCTCAGCCCTCCCGAGCGGCGGCGGCAGACATAGGTGCGGGAATCGGCTGGGAGCGCGACCCAAGAGGGCAGGCCCAGCGGGAAAACCCCAAGCCGCGGGGCGCTGCGAGGCTGCGTACACTCCCACTTTGATCCATTTTGAGTTAATTTTTTTTTGTAGAATGAGGAAGGGGTCCACATTTATTGTTTTGCTTGTGGATTATCTGGTTGTCTCAGCATCATTTGTTGAAAAGACTGTATTTTCCCTATTAAATTGTCTTGGCATCCTTGAAAATCATTTGACCATATAAGTATTGAATGATTTTTGGAGTCTAAGTTCTAACCTGTTGACCTATATGTCTAGACTATGCCAGTAATTCACTGTCTTGATCACTGTAGCTTTGTAGTAAGTTCTGAAAATGGTAAGTGCAGTTCCCCCGTGTTGTTATTTTTCCATATTGTTTGGCTATTCTGGCTATCCCTTGTATTTCCAAATGAATATTAGGATCAGCTTGTCTATGTCTGAAAAACAGGTGGTTGGGATTTTGTAGGCATTGCATTGAATATATAGTTAAATCTGGGGAGTATTGCCATCTTAATACAGTATCTTCCAGTTCACGAATGGATTTCTTTCCATTTATTTAGTCTTCTTTAATGTCTTCCAATGATGTGTTTCAGTTTTCACTACAAGTCTCATATACTTCTTTTGTTAAATTTAATCTTAAGTATTTTATTCTTTTGGATGCTATTGTAACTGGAATTGTGTTCTTAATTTCATTTTCAGATGGTTCATTGGTAACGTATAGAAGTACAATTAATTTTTGCATGTTGATCTTGTATCTTGCAACTTTGCTGAACTTGTTTATTAACTGTACTAGGTCTTTGTGTGTATGTGTGTGTGTGTATTCCTGAAATTTTCTGTATATAAGATTGTGTCGTCTGCAAATAGATCTTGTTTTATTTCTTCCTTTCAATCTGGATACCTTTTATTTCTTTTTCTTGCCTGATTGCCCTGGCTAGAACCTCCAGTACAACGTCAAACAGAAGTGGTGAAAATGGGCATCTTTTTCTTATTCTTGATCTTACTGGGAAAATGGTAGGTTTTTTATAGATGCTTTTTATCAGGTTGAAGTTCTCTTCTGTTCCTTTTTTTTTCCCCCATAAAAGCATGTTGGATTTTGTCAGATGCCTTTTCTGTGTCTATTGAGATGATCATGAGGATTTTGGCTTTTCTTCTGTTGATATGGTATATTACATTGATTTTTGTATGTTGATCCAATCTTGCGTTCTTAGGATAAATCTCGCTTGATCATGGTGTATAATCCTTTTTATATGCTACTGGATTTGATTTGCTAGTATTTTGTTGAGAATTTTTGCATCTGTGTTCATAAGGGAGTAGTTTTTTTTTTTCTTACAGTATCTTTTTGTAGTTTTGGTATCAGGGTAATAGTGACCTTATAGAATGAGTTAGGAAGTGCTCCTTCCTCTTCTTTTTTTTTTTGGAAGAGTTTGTGAAGGATTAGTATTAATTCTTTAGCCATAAGCATTTGATAGAATTCACCAGTGAAGCCATCTGGTCTTGGGCTTTTCTTGGTGGGAAATTTTTTGATTACTTGCTGAATCTCTTTACTTGTTATAAGTCTTTTCAGATTTTATGTTCTTTCTTGAGTCAGGTTTTGTAGTTTATGTCTTTCTAGAATTTGCCCATCTAGTATCTAATTTATTGTCTTGCAGTTGTTCATTGTGTTCCATTGTAATCCTTTTTATTTCTGTAAGGTCAGTTATAATATCTCTTCTTTCATTCTTGATTTTCGTAGTGTGAGTTTTCTCTTTTTCTCTTGGTCAGTCTAGCTAAAAGCTTGTTCATTTTGTTGATCTTTTCAAGCACCCATTTTTTATTTTGTTGATTTTCTATATTTTTATATCCTCTATGTCATTTATTTCCATTCTGTTCTGTGTTATTTCTTTTCTTTTGCTTGCTTTGAGTTTCGTTTGCTCCTCTTTTTTCTAGTTTCTTAAGGTAGAAGGCTAGGTTATTAATGTGAGATCTTTCTTCTTTTTTTAATGTGGATGTTTATGGCTGTAAATTTCCCTCTGAGCATTGCTTTTGCTGCATCCCATAAGTTTTGATATGTTATGTTTTTGTTTTTATTCGTCTTAAGGTATATTCTGATTTCCCTTGTGATTATTCTTTGACTCTTCTTTTATTTACAAGTGGATTGTTTTATTTCCACATTTGTGAATTTCCCACATTTCCTCCTGTTATTGATTTCTAATTTCATTTCATTGTGGTCAGTGAACGTAGTTTGTGTTATGGCCTAATTTATGATCTATTTTGGGGAATGTTCCATATGTGCTTGAGAAGAGTGTATATGTTGCTGTCGTTGGGGGAGTTTTCTAAAGATGTCTGTTAGGAGTAGTGGATTTATAGTGTTTAATTCTTCATATCCTTTCTGCTCTTCTATCTGGTTGTTCTATCCATTATTGAGAGAGGGTATTGAAGTCTCAGCTATGATTGTTGATTTGTCTATTTCTTTCTTTGATTCTGTCAGATTTTTCTCCAAGTATTTTGGGGTTCTTTGTTAGGTACATATGTGTATATAATTGTTACATCTTCCTGATAGAGTGACCCTTTTATTATTATAAAATGTTCTTCTTTGTCTCTGGTAAAAATTTTGGTCTTAAAGTCTTTTTGTAATATTAGTATCACCACTCCAGCTCTCTTTTGGTTATTGTTTACATGATGTATCTTTTTCCCTCTTTTTGCTCTCAATCTTTTTGTGTCTCTGAAAATAAGTTGCTTATAGCTCACATATAATTGGATCATATTTTTTAATTCATTTTGCCAATCTCTGCTTTTTAATTGGAGAATTGAATCTGTTTACATTTTTTAGTGTTTTTTTTTCAAACAGTTCTATTCATACACCATACAATCCATCCTAAGTGTATAATCAGTGGCTCTTGCTATAATCACATAGTTATGTATTCATCATTACAGTCAATATGAAAAATTCTGATTTCTTCCAAAAAGAAAGAAGAAAAAACTCCCAATATTTACATTTAATGTAATTAACAATTAGGATTTACATTTGCTATTTTGTTATTTGTTTTCTGTATGTCTTATGTGTTTTTTGTTCTTCAGTTCCTCCATTACTGCCTTCTTTTGTGTGCAATTGCCTTTTAAGACCTTAATTATTTTTCTTATGTTTTTGAATCAGAAGGCCCTAGTATCTATTGCTACACAGTCACCTCAATATTTAGTAGCTTAAATTTAATTATTTTATTGTTTATTGTTATCTGGACAGGATTTTTGGCAGGGCTATGTGAAAATGGCTTGTTTCTGTTCTGTATCATGTAGGCTAGGGCAACTTGTCTTTGCTCCATGTGGTATTAGTTATATTGGCTGGACTGGAGTTGGAGAGTTGAAGTTGACCTTAATTACATGTCTGGTGCCTCAGCTGGGATGGTTTAATCATCTGGAGACTGCTGGGAAGGCTGAGCCTCTCTCAATTATGGTATTGGTTGTGCTCACTCATATGTCTGGGACCTTGGGTCTACTCCATGTGGATGTTCTCTCCACATGAGTACCCTGGATTTCTTTACATGCTGGCTGGGTTGCTGTCTAATGAACCAGAAACTACAGAAACTCCTAGAAAGTCACTTTTATTGCATTCTCGTGGTTAACCCATATTCAAGGGGAGGGGAAATACTCCAACACTTGATGGGAGGATTTGTTTGTGGCTGCCTTTGCAGCCAAACTACTGTAGTTCTTAAATGTTAAATTGGGTGGAAAGCTTAAATCTTGAATTTAAACTACCCTTTCCTGTTTTGGGCCTTATTTTCAGAATAATTATTGGAAGTGCCTTGATGAAATGTAGGTAACTAACATTAAAATACATCATCAGAAATCAGATAGCAAAATCTTTTCTTGGGAAATGGTTGAGGAACAAGTTTTGATGTTATGTTTGGTTGGTTCAAAGATTTATGTTTTTTGGAAAACCAAGTCTATTGGTGAAACTGTTCTAACCTAGTTGCAGTTAAGTTTAATTTGTGATAAGTTATTCTGTTCCAAAATAGGGAAACCAAAATATCGAGAGATTGGTTGTAGGTTGTGTAACCAAAACAGACAAATAAACGATCAAAAAAATTTAACAACTATCTGACATTTGGTGTGCCAGAATATATGTATTAGGATATTCAATGTGTTGCTTGATAAGAGAATGAAAGCTTGACATTTACTTTTCTTGACTGGGGGCTTTTCATTTCTGAAGGTCTTAAATATTACTCAGTTTACCCTGGGGTAGGGGATGTGGAAAGTATATAAGAGAATCACTAGATGGTCTTTGGCTTTCAGAACTTATTTCACAGTATTAGAATGTTAGATTATAACATTTAGTGTGGAATCAAAGGATGAGGAAGAATGAGGTGAAGGTGGTTATAGGAAGGTTTTACTAGATGAGTTTCCTTTGGAGGAAGAAATGTTTTTAGTGAGTCTATACTGAGTTATGAGATACCTGTCAAAGGTTACCTAAGCTGTGGTACTAGTTTATTAGCAGAGATAATTTTTCTGAAAAGAAAATCTATAAAAATGAATAACTTAAAATGCCTTTTTCTCTCTGATTTTACAAGTAATATTGTGGACTTTTAGAAAATTTGATCAATAAAGTAAAGTATAAAGACAAAACTAAAAACCATTCATCATCCTTTAATAATAACACTATAAACACTTTTTAAATTTTAAAACATTTTTATTATGAAACTAAACAGACTAAAGAAAAACTGAAATACTGAGAAAAGACAAAGTCATTCATTTACCTCTCTGCTATCCTACTGTACCCACAGTTAACAATTTTACTTTGTCATTTTTTTTTTTTAATTATATGCTTGGTATGTTTTTTCAGCCATAATCATTCCCATTCATATATTTTTAAAAATCTTTCTGTTTCTTAATATAATATTTTCTCATGTTTTACATAACATTCATTGCTAATTTTTAATGAATATATAATGTACCATTCACTGGCTTTTTATATATATATGTTTAGTGATTATTCCCCTAGACCAGGGGTTGGCAAACTATTGCTTATGGATCAAATTTGGCCCAGGGTCTATTTTTGGATAGTCCACAAGCTAGAATAATTTTTATATTTTTAAAGGATTATAAAGAAATAGAGAAGAATATGTGATAGAGACTGTATATAACTCACAAAGCCTAAAATATTTACTGTTTGTCCCGATAAAGAACAAGTTGACCCAACCCTAGCCCTAAAGCAAGGGTGGCAAACTATGACCCCTACATTTGTAAGTAAAGTTTATTGGAACACAGCAATGCCCATTTATTCACATATTATCTATGGCTTCTTTTGTGGAGTTGAATTGTTGTGACATACTGTATGACCTGCAAAATCTAAAATAATATCTGGCCCTTCACAGAAAGAGTTTGCTGACCCCTGCCCTAAACTTTTAAGTGGTTTACAGTTTGGGCTATTGCAAGTAATGCTACTTGGACTATATTTATGCATATAATTTTCCATACTTTAGACAGCTTAAGTTGGAGATATTAACAAAAGTGGAATAATTGTATCTAGTTAATAAAATAATTTTAAAGACTGATACTGTCCCATACTATCTCTCTTGTAGTATTCCAGGATAATATAATAAGAATGGTGGGAATAAGATTGGGAAGAAAGGCCAGGTATTCTTGTAGGTACCACTTCTCTGGTCCTTGCTAATGTAGACATTTGTTTATATTTAGTTCTGGTTTAAAATCAACCAAAGAAGGAAGTAATAGAAATTGCAATATGAAAACCAATAGAAAGAAATGTTATTTTCTAGTGGGGGATGGAAAAGCAGTCAAAAGTAAATTCTTGAGGTGTCAAAGTGTATATGAAATGCCATTCCAAGCTAGTTGTAGTTGCCAAAAGACATTGGGAGAGTTGAAGAAGGGCAATAGTTGGCAGTCAACAGTGAGCCAGCTGTGGGCAGCAGTGAACAAAGTAGGCAGCCATGAGTGTAGAATGGCAGAAGAAACACATGTTCCACCCTTCTGAACACATCCTTGGCATCAGCCCTTATACAACTGTAATTACCCTGTCTCCAGATAAGAAAGTTCTAGGGCAACTACCCTATGTTTTTAAACAAATAACCTTCTTCTGTCTGATAAAATCTTGTTCTTTGGGAAAGTCTTTTTCTTCAGAAAGAAAACTTATGGAATGGACCAGTGAAATCAACTCTGACTATCTCTGAAATGAAAGATGAAGCAGGGTTTCAAATTCAATCTTGTATGAATAAAGTAAACATTAGGAGTTTAGCTGTCAATTTCTAAGTGAAATATTCTGAGGATCTGCAGTATAAATTCATCAGTCTAAGTTTATAGCAAACTGTTGTTTACTATGGCCAAGGTAAAAGACATTGGCAAATCTGGGTTACCTTGCAATTTTCAGGATGCCTTCAAGATTTCCCTTATTCTGTTATGACTGAGAGACGCACTAATGGGTGTAGGTACCCCAGTCTGTAACCCTTCCCCTTCTGTCTCGGCATCAACAAGACAGATGAATTGGTGCAGCATGCCCGCTGTGCATCATGCGTGACCTGTCTACAACAAACATTTTGATATGTTTTCTTTCTCACCTTTTGTATTTTTCACTTGATGAGGCAGTGTGGAGCTTTATGAATTTCATCCTCCCCAGCCTCTCCTACTCTGATTCCATTGGGAAATCTTACTTTGTTGTTTTAATTAGAATAGGACAATCATCTCAGTTTAATAAAAGAAAAAAGAAAACGTTCCTCCCCTTTATACGTAGTAGGAGTGTAGATTTCAACTCTGGTCAATGGAAAAAGAAACAAACAAAAATCTGATGTTAATTTGGTAAAAGTTTTAGGTAATAATAGTTTCTTTGATTCTAAGGACAAAAATCAAAATTTCAAAACTGATTTTAAAAACCAGACTGTAATTCTACTTTTAAGTTATCAAATGCTAAAATAGTTCTTCTTAACAATGATAGAAACTAAATTGACTCTGATTATGCTGTAATTGACTTATAACCACAAAGTCTCTCTTGGTACTTGGTTAGTTATCTGGTGAAAAACATATGCAGACAATTCTTGGACAGTATGTGTTCTTAAAGAGAACTACACCTGGAATGTAAGCATTTATTTATTATTTTTATTTTTTAAAAAATTTTATTGTGGTAACATAGATATTACAAAATTTGCCATTTTAACCATTTGTAAGCATATAATTCAGTAGCATTAATTACATTTACGTTGTTGTGCTACTATGACCACCATCCATTTCCAAAATTATTTTTTTGTCATATTGATAAAGACAGTGTGTATGTCTCTTTAGTGATGTGCCTGTGACATAAATGGATTTCAGTTAATGTTTGTTTATGATAATAGCTACTTAGTGTTCGCAGTTTAGAATTTTTAAACTGATGGTTTTTAAAGAGCTTATATCAGCAATGCAAATATTGTAAATGAGAATGTATCTAGGAAGATATCTTTTATACTACAACAGCATTACCCTAAAGGAAGAAAGGACTTTCATCATTCTAAAGGAATAAAGGTATTGTAGACCAGTGAAATATATTAGGTATAGAGATTTAATGTTCTGTCTTTCTTTTATTTTCTTTTAAGTTTGAAAAGGGATAAAGATATTGGATGCGCATTATGAAGTAAACATCAGAATACTGTATCTTACCCACTCTAATTATTGTCTGTCTTGGCGGGGTTTCTTAAATAGATTTGTGAACAAAATTAGAAAATACATTTCCTTTCAATGATAGAAATTCTGCAGGGCTGGCTGAATTAGACTGACATCTACAATTAATCTAGATTTGCCAGAGACATTGTAGAAGTCCTGATTAATAAAGCCTTATTTTGCAAGATGGCTCCAGGCTGCTGTTATACTTGTCGATCAATCAGAATGTCCAACTGTGACATGAGAATGGATGTTTGTGTGGTATCTGGAAAAGTAATCTTTGAAGAAGATGGATTTATTCCTTTCAAATAGATACTGCAAATGTAAGAATAAAAATGGTGTGGACATAGATTTGGGTTCGTGATAACCCAAAGTAAAGTAAGATGTTTATTATTTTTTACAAATAGAAGTAATAGACTTTTATGATTGAAAAGAACCTTGGTTTATCTACTTCAACTTCCCATTCAGAACAGGAATCTCCTTTGCTACATTACCTGTCCATATCCAGTTGGATTGGAACTTGGCAAAATGTGGATATACACAATTTAGGATAACTAGGCATGCTATGAAAATTTTGGATATTTTATATTCTAAATCCCACTTTTAATTTTGGTCTGTTTATTTCCACTAGATAAAATTTGGGGTCTGTGTTATGTTGAAAAAATTGCAACCTGAATAATACTCAGACTTCTACTTTGAAATAGTAACTCCATTTTCATTTTGCTAAGGTGGCAATTACATTTTGTTTCATGCCTATACTCCTCCACCCCATCCCCTGATGCTCTACAGCATGTACCTTTGACCAATAAAACCAAATTGCGAAGAAGATAGCTAGCTAGTTTAAATCTCAAAGGACTGTCCTAGGGTTCATGATGTTTGATGTATTAAAGACATTTATAAGGGCAGACAGGATGTTAGCAAATACTTGAAGTGTTTTATGTTTTTTATGTGGAATGAAAGAAACCCAAACAAAGGGAGAGAGGTGAAGGAAACTATATTGTGACTGAAAGGAAAGATTCTGTGTATAGAGAAAATATGCAGAGTATGGGGAAAGAACAAAAAGCAAGGCAAGGGAGAGAGCATAATTATCCAGGAATGGGAATGGAGCAGCTGGGGGTGTGCAAAAGGGAGGGCCAAATCAATGGATAAATGTAACTTTAAATTCTTTGCTTAATTATGGATCTTAAATAAGCCTCTTAATCTCTCGAGGATGAATGGCTTTCTTACTGTGAGAGGCTATTAAGGGGACTCTTCCAGTGTTTGGATACCTTTAAAAATCTAGTTATTCTAGATATATCACAGAATAGGTTGGACATCTTAAGGTTTAATTACAGGATATTTCATATTCCTGCTAACAAGCAAAATTCTTTAGTTATGCTATCTACTGACTAGAATGCGTTTTGATTTGCTACAAATTGAAGTTATTTAATAATTAGAAATGTGGTTTTTCTCATATTTTCTTTGAACATTCCCCTTATGTGGAAATTCTTTATAGAATATATTTATAAAAGTTGTCACCCCTTATACTATTTATCCTGTAGAAAGTATATTCAGTATGTCTCAAGTCATGTGGGAATTTTGTTTGTCCAAGAGTAGTTGGACACATGCTTGGAGAGAAAACAAAGTAAATGAGCGGTTCTTGGAAAGCTTCTAAGGATAGTAGTGTATGTACTTGTGCTGAGTTATTGAAACTCTGAAGCAGCAATTAGCAAGAGTGGAATGTTTTTTTTCAGTGATTTAAATCAGCAGATAGTTTCCTTTCATACTATTTTTATATGCTTATTTGACATTTGATACATTTAAAATGGATAGGGGAGACATAAATGTAATTTAGGAAGCACAATGGAAAAAATAATACCTGTGAACCCACAATCCATCTTAAGAACGAGAGCATTACCAGTCTGTTGAATCTCCTTATGTTCTCTCCCCTTTCCATTCTCATGCTTCCTCCTCAGAGATAATTCTGTTATGTATTTTGTATTTTACATTCATTTAATAAATAATTTTAAACTGTGTGGGTATGTGTGTATATATCCTTAAAAATACCATTTAGTTTTGTTTTTGAGCTTTATTAAAATGATATATTGTTGAATTCCCCTGCTATTTGCTTTTTTTCACTACATTGTTTCTAAGAAATTCATTTACATTAATTGATTCACTTTTACAGTGTTATAATATTACAGTGCATGAATATTCTGCAATAATTTATCCCTTTTCCTGGTGATAGACATTGCAGTGCTGCAAAGAACATTTTTGTACATGTCTCTTTGTATATTTGTATGTTAGGTGCTTATGTGTGTGTAAGTATTTTGCTGGGTCATAGAGTATACATGTTCAGCCTTACAAGATGAGACCAGGCAGTGTTTAAGCTTTATTATTTAATTTAATAATCAGAACAACCCATAGTTGTCAACAGTTTAATAAAGAAACTGTGGCTTAGAAGTGTTAAGTAATGTGTCCAAGAAGCCACATAGGTAGCAAGTAGCTAAACAGATTCAGACCCATGATTATCTAACTTTAGGACCAGTTTCTTAAACAGTAAGTTGTTTTGTCTTTCTATGCTGCGTGCCCATGACCAGGTTTTAGATGTGGTGTAACTGGGACACTTTTTAGAGTGACTATTTAGTCATACATCTGTTTTAGAGAGTAAATTCTATGTGCATATTTAAAAAACAAAAAACTAAAAACTCCTTTGGTCCCATGAAATTAGAGATCTGGTCTTCTAACTTTATGCTCTGCCAACTTTAACATATGGCTTTTATTCTTAAGGTCATAAGATGGCTGCTCGAGCCCCAGCCAGCCATCTGTGTTCTAGGCAAGAAGGCAGCAGGGAAAAGGACAGAAGGCCAAAGGGCAATGATTTCCATTTATATCCTACTGGCTGCCTCTAACTGTAAGGAAAACTAGAAAATGTAGTCTTTTAGTTGGTCACATTATTCCCCTTAATTATGTAGGGATTTTGTTAATAAGAAAAATGGGAGACATCCTTAGGTAGGTGCCTGGCAGTTTCTGCACATGTATATCAAAGCCAGTTGAAGAAATACAACCCTCTTCAATTTACCAAGGATGGTATTATAGTTGTTATTTTTTGAATTATTGAGACAAGGTGTTTCTAAAAACCTACCTCTACATGTAATTAATAGGTTGAGCCTGATATCAGGTTGAACATTAGGTGGAACCATTTGAAATTATAATAACATACAGTTTAACTGAATACATTTATTTTCACATTATTCCATGAATTAATGCTTAGAAGTAGGGGCAGAAATTGAGCAAAAAAGATTCCCCAAAACAAAATGATTTGATGCATATTGGAGGAATTGAATCAAGACACTGTAAGGAGTACAATAATGGAACAAAAGCAATTCAGTTAAAAAAAAAAAAAAACTTGAGAGGATAGCTACTAAGGGAATTTGGCCTAGGTAGACAGAAGTTGTCTAGGAAAAAGAGACTAGTTTGTGAATATTTCTTGAAATCAGGAGATCTGAAGGGTAGTATACTTAAGAAGGTAAAAAGTGACTTGAAGATTAGTGTTACCTACTCTTTGAAGTCAGCCTTCGAAGACACCAGAAGGAGGTAATCTTGCCTCTTCACTCATAAGGAGAACTGAGAAAGAGGTATCTAGTTCAAGAGTCGAGTTAGAAGGGAAACAAAATTATAGCCTGTAATAACTTACGCCTAATTGAATTACGAACTGAGACTTTATACTTATAATTTACTACTTAATGTGATAAAATCAAATTTCCTCTCTCCTTGAAGTGAGGCAACACCTTTTTCCTCCCAGTTATCAAAGTGATACATGCTCATTGTAGTAAATCTGAAAAATATTGAAAAAGGATAAAAGGAAAATATCTTTGCATGGGAAGTTAAACCACTGTTATCTGTGGCAATTTTCTTCCAAAGTGTATTTTTAAACACTCTTTGTCCACAATGATGGTATTAGGTTATTAATTATGTGTATTATATACATTTTGAAAGATGAATATTTCCAGACAAGGACTGTTTATCTAGAGGTTTTGTCCCCTTTTACCCTTTCTTTCTATAGTTGTGTAAATTGGGATGAAGCTAAAGATTTAACTTGTTTTTTTCTGGAAACAATGGACAGATTTCATGCAGCACCTCGGCTGTGATTTCTCCAATAAGTTGATAGAGTGGTTTAAGACAGGAATGAGCATATGTATATACACTGTAACAGTTTAATGGCTGTCTTGTGCAGCTGAGGTCATCAACATAATTATCTATATGGATCTAGACACTGGGACAGTAAAATACTTGTCATATAGTTGTTTTCTTAGGGAATTAATAAAAGGACTCAGGGAAGCTGAGAAGCTCACATGAATGTACTTGAGCAAACTCTTAAGTTGCAAAGTACGGTATTTGGATTGGTATTTTTGAGCTGTAAAAGTACTAAAGAGACTTATTTTGAATCTTTTCGTGATTTCATTATTTCAGCTAATACCTGAGATGAATGTTACTGTCACAATTTTGTCTCTCTTCTTTTTTTAATTTTGAAAAGTTTTGGAATAATTAATCCATGCACATGGTACAAAATTTAAAAAAAAGTTAATATGGAAAATCTCTCCCCCAAGTCTATGCTCATCCACCTGGTTACCCTCCTAGGAGACAACTTCTTGTGTGTTCTTCCACTGATACATAATACATATATAAGCAAATTGCAAATAAGCTTAATGCAAAAAATTAGCTTACTATAAATACTGTCCTGCAGCTTGACTTTCTCACCTGAAGCTTGAAGGTTGTTCTGTGCTGGTTCATATCAAGCTGATTGTTCTTTTATTATTTATTTATTTTTTTAAATTGAGATTGTTCACATACCATACAATTATCCAAAGATCCAAAGTATACAATCAATTGCCTATAGTACTATCATACACCTGTGCATCCATCACCACAATTTTTTTTTCAGTTTTTAGAACATTTTCATTATTCCAGAAAAGAAATAAAGACCAAAAAAAAAAAAAAAAAGAGGAAACTGAAATCCTCCCATACCTCTAACCATCCCACTCCATCACTAATTCATAGTATTGGTATAGTACATCTGTTACTGTTGATGAAAGAATGTTAAAATACTACTAACTGTAGTATATAGTTTGCAATAGGTATATATTTTTTTCCTATATGCCCCTCTATTATTAACTTCTAGTTATAGTGTCATATATTTGTTCTAGTTCATGAAAGACATTTCTAATATTTATACAGTTAATCACGGACATTGCCTACCACAAGACTCACTGTTTTATACATTCCCATCTTTTAACCTCCAACTTTCCTTCTGGTGACATACGTGACTCTGAGCTTGCTCTTTCCACCACATTCACAGACCATTCAACACTGTTAGTTATTCACACAATGTGCTACCATCACCTCTGTCCATTTCCAAATGTTTAAGTTCACTATAGCTGAATATTCTGTTTATAATAAGCAACCGCTCCCCATTCTTTAGCCTTGTTCTATATCCTGGTAACTTTTTGGAATTTTGAGTGGAGTTGCTTTGGATAGAATAGACATCTTAATGATATTTAGTCTTCCAATCCATGAACATGAATTGTCTTTCCTTTTATTTAAGTCTTTTTAATTTCTTTTAGCACTATTTTGTAGTTTTCTGCATACAAGTCCTTTACATCCTTGGTTAAATTTATTCCAGGATAACTGAATCTTTTAATTGCTATTGTAAATGAAAGTTTTCCCTTAATTTCCTCTTTAATTTGTTCATTACTATTTATAGAAATACTATTGATTTTTCCATGTTGCTCTTGTAGTCTGCCACTTTGCTGAATTTGTTTATTGGCTTTAGTATCTTTGTTGTGAGCTTTTCAGGAGTTGCCATATATAGGATCATGTCATGTGCAAATGGAGAGTTTTATTTCTTCTTTTCCATTTTGGATGTCTTTTTATGTCTTTTTCTTGCCTAATTGCTGTGGCTAGAGCTTCCAGTACAATATTGAATAACAGTGATGACAGAGGACATCCTTGTTTTGTTCTTGATCTTAGAGGGAAAGCCTTCAGTCTTGTACTGTTGAGTATGATGTTGCTGTGGGTTTTTCATATATGCCCCTTATCATGTTGAAAAAGTTTCCTTCTATTCCCAGTTTTCTAAGTGTTTTTGTCAAGAAGAGGACTAGATTTTGTCAAATGCTTTTTCTGCATCAATTGAGATTGTGCTGGTTTGGATATATTATGTCCCCCAAAATGCAGTTATCTTTGATGCAGTCTTGTGTGGGCAGGAAACATATTGGTGTTGATTGGTTTCGAGACTTTTGATTGGTGTTGATTGGGTTGGAGACTTTTGATTGGGTGTTCCCATGGAGGTGTGATCACTCAACTGTGGGTGAGATCTTTCATTGGATAATTTCCATGGAGGTGTGGCCCCCACCCATTTTGAATGGGCCTTGATTAGTTTATTGGAACACTATATAAGCTCAGACAGAAGGAGCGAGCTTGCTACAGCCAAGAGGGACACTTTGAAGAATGCACATAAGCTGAGAGAGGACTTAAAGCTTACAGAGACATTTTGGAGATGGCCTTTGAAAGCAGACTTTTGCTCTGGAGAAGCTACGAGAGGAAAAATGCCCCAAGAGCAACTGAGAGTGACATTTTGGAGAGAAGCTGAAGCCTAGAGAGGAACATCCTGGGAGAAAGCCATTTTGAAACCAGAACTCCAGAGCAGATGCCAGCCACATGACTTCCCAGCTAACAGAGGTTTTCCAGATGCCATTGGCCATCCTCCAGTGAAGGTACCTGATTGTTGATGTGTTACCTTGGACACTTTATGGCCTTAAGACTGTAACTATGTAACCAAATAAACCCCCTTTTATAAAAGCCAATCCGTTTCTGGTGTTTTGCATTACAGCAGCATTAGCAAACTAGAACAGAGATGATCAGGTGTTTTTTTCCTTTGTTTTATTAATGTGGTGTAGTACATTAATTGATTTTCTTATGTTGAACCACTCTTGCATACCCTGGGATAAATCTCACTTGATCATGGTGTATAATTCTTTAAATGTGCTATTGGATTTGGTTTGCTAGTATTTTGTTGAGGATTTTTGCATCTATATTCTTAGGGGATGTTGATCTGCAATTTTCTTTTCTTATGGTATCTTTATCTGGCTGTGGAATTGGGGTGATTTTGGCCTTATAGAATGATTAGGAAATGTTCTCTCCTCTTCAATTTTTGGAAGAGTTTAAGCAGGATTGGTGTTAATTCTTCTTGGAATGCTTGCTAAAATTTACCAGAGAGGCCGTCTGGTCCTGGGCTTTGTTTTATTAGGAGGTTTTTGATTACTGGTTCAATCTATTTAATTGTTATTGGTCTGTTGAGATCTTCTACTTCTTGAGTCAGTGTAGGTAATGTAGTTTGTGTGTTTCTAGGAATTTCTCCATTTCATATAGGTTATCTAATTTGTTTGTGTACAATTTTTCATAGTATCCTCATAGTCATTTTTATTTCTGAGAGGTCAGTAGTAATGTTACCCCTTTCTTTTCTGATTTTAGTTATTTGCATCTTCTCTTTTTTCTTTGTCAGTCTAGCTAAAGGTTTGTCAATTTTGATCTTTTCAAAGAAACAACTTCTGGTTTTGTTGATTCTATTGTTTTTTGTTCTCCATTTCACTTATCTCTGTTCTAATCTTTGTTTCCTTCTTTCTGCTCTCTTTAGGTTTAGTTTGCTGTTCTTTTTCTAGATCCTCCAGGTGTGAGGTTAGGTCTCTGATTTGAGAGTCTTCTTTTTAAGTGTAAGCATTTAGAGCTATTAATTACCTTCAGCACTGCCTTTGCTGTATCCTGTAGGTTTTAGTGTATTGCGTTTTTGTTTTCATTCGCCTCAAGATATTTTCAGATTCCCTTGTGATTTCTTCTTTGACCCATTGGTTGTTTAAGAGTATGTTGTTTAATTTCTACATTATTTGTGAAATTCCAGTTCTCTCTCTGTTATTGATTTCCAGCTTCATTCCATTATGAAGATAATGGAGAAGAGACATTGTATGATTTCAGTATTTTTTAACTTACTGAGACTTGTTTTGTGACCTAAAATTTGGCCTGTCCTAGAGAATGATCTATGTATACTTGAGAAGAAGGTGTATCTACTGCTGTTGGGTGAAGAGTTGTATAGATGTCTGTTCGGTGTAGTTGGTTTATAGTATTGTACAACTCTTCTGTTTCCCTGTTGATCTTCTGTCTAGATGTTCTATCCATTATTGAAAGTGATATATTGAAGTCTCCTACTATTAATGTAGCAAATCTATCAGTTTCTCTCCCCAAATCTAGCAGTATTTCACTCAGATATTTTGGGGCTCTGATGTTAGATGTATATATTTATAATTGTTACTTCTTATTGTTGAATTGACCCCTTTATCAGTATATAGTGACCTTCTTTGACCCTTGTAGCAGTTTTGACTTGAAGTATTTTATCTGATATTAATATAACTTCCCCAACTCTCTTTGGTTACTCTTTGCATGGTGTAATTTTTTTGCATCCTTTCACTTTCCATCTACCTGTTTCTTGAATTTAAGGTGAGCATATAGTTTGGTTATACTCTTTTACCCAAGCTGCCGATCTCTGCCTTTTGACCGGAGAGTTTAATCCATTAACCTTTATAGTAAGTACTGATAATGCAGGAATTTCTCCTGCCATTTTTCTATTGGGTCTTTAAGTCTTATGTTTCTTTTATCCCTCAATTCTTCCATTAATGCCTACTTTCATATTTATTTGATGTTTTGTATTGTACCACTGTAAGCCCTTTCTCATTTCTTTCTCTATATGTTTTTCATATATTTTCCTTGTGGTTGGGGCTTAAATTTAACATGCTAAGTCTATAACAATCATGTTTGATTTGATACCAACTTAACTTCAATAGCTTAGAAAACACTGATCCTAAACCCCTCTGCCCCCCACCTTTAGTTGTACTTGTTCCTTTACTGGAGGTCTTTATTTTTTTATGCTGCATTGTTCACTGTCTAATATCCTTTCCTTTGTGTTTTAAGAACTCCCTTTAGCATTGCTTGTAAGGCAGGTCTGGTGGTGACAAACTCCCTCAGCTTTTGTTTATCTGGGAATGTCTCAGTCTCTACCTTGTTTTTGAAAAATAGTCTTGCCAGATATAAAATAATTATTTGGCAATAGTTTTCTTTTAGTCACACTACCTCCATGGTTTCTGATGAGAAATCAGAACTTAATCATATTGGGACTCCCTTTTATATAATACATTGCATTTTTATCTTGTAGCTTTCAGAACTTTTTCCTTTCCTTTGCACTGTGACTACTATGTGTTGGGGTATGGTTCCCTTTGAGCTTATCCTGTTTGGGGTTGGTTGGGTTTCTTGAATGTGCATATTCATGTCTTTTGTTAAATTTGGGAAGTTTTTAGCCCCTTTTTTTCTTCTCTTTCTGGGACTCCCATAATGCATATATTGATATGCTTGTTGGTGTCCCATCGGTCTCTTAGGTTCTGTTCACTTTTTTCATTCGTTTTTCTTTCTGCTCTTCTGCCTGAATAATTTTAATTGTTTTGTGTTTTGAGTTCACTGATTCTTTCTTCTGCCACCTCCAGTCTGCTGTTGAAACCCTCTAGGGAATTTTTCATTTCAATTATTGTGGTTTTCAACTCCAATATTTCTGTTTGGTTCCTTTTAAAAATTTCTGTTTTTTTATTGAGATTCTCATATTGTTCATTCATTATCTTCCTGATACCCTTTAGTTCTTTCTCATGTTTTTCTTTATTTCCTTGAGCAGATTAAAGATCTCTCTCTCTCTCTTTCTCTCTGTAAGATTTAAGTTTCTGAAGAGTGAAACGTCTATAGAGTATCAGATAGGGACCAAGGTATTCTTTAGGATTTTGGGGACTGTTGTTGACTTGGGCTTATAATACTGTGGCCATTTGTAATATCTAGCTGAAGCTTGCATAGGCATAACCTCCAGGAGAGCCTCTTGACTCTATTTGAAATCTCTTAGCCACTGAAACCTTATTTTGTTGCCTTTCTTTTCCCCCTTTGGTCATAAAGGCATTCTCAATCCCTCAGTGCCAGGGACAGGCTCATTCTGTGTCCCATGTTGCCAGGGAGACTCACTCACTTGGGAGTCATGTCCCACATTGGGGGGAGTTTAATGAATTTATTTGCAGAGTTGATCTTAGAGAGAGAAAGGTCTCATCTGAGCAGTGAAAGAGGTTCTCTGGTGGTGACTCCCAGGCATAACTATAGGGAGGCTTAGCCTTCCCTTTACAGCGATAAATTTCACAAGAATAAGCCTCAAGACGGAGGGCTTGACTTATAAAGTAGGGGGTTCCTAATTTCACATATGTTCTGTCCAAGATAAACAATCAGTGTATCTCACATTATCTTAACTTAGTTGTACAGTTATCATCAGTCCATTTTAAACAATTCTCATGTATCCATCATAGTTGTAGAAGGCCACTTGCACCCTGTCTGGACAAATCAGTATTAAGACTCTTTTTTGCTGCAAAGCACAACTGTGCTTTCAAGATTATTAAATTTTCCCAAAGGGAGAGTAAAAATAGTTTGATTTGGAGATGTTGTTCTTTAAAGCAGGAACCCCCCTTATTTAACATTACATCCTGAACTTTATATTAGCTAATGTTTGTGTGAATAAAATGATGATGACAGTCACGTTTACAGTAGAATCTTAAAGATTAGACATAACAATTACTGTGGTAAAAAAATTTTAGTTCTTGAGTAACTCTTTCTGAGTAAATAGTTTAACTTCATGCAATATATTGATACTACTAACTTTATGCTTCTCAGGTCTTCCAACTTTAGGGTTTAAAAATTTTTTACCAACTTGAAAAACATACAGAATGACCCAGTGTCTTCATGTAGAAGAGTGATTCAGTCTCTTCTTGTTTAAGGCCATATTTAGCTTAGTTCAAAAGCACCTTTACTTAAAACTTCCTATGTGTTAACTGAAAAAAGATGAGTTGTACCCAGTTCCAATTCAAGGAGTTCAGCATTGTAAAGTGATTTTTCAACCTTAATTATGTAGACTCCTTTGTAAGATAAAACATTCTAGTTGATCATCCTGTGATAGTGAGTTATGGCTACTGGATAAGCAAAGGGCAAATTCCCTTCAATCAGGCCTCCAGGAGAAAGGTGTCTCTGAGAACAACAATAAACAGCACCTGGAGGCCAAAGGACCCCCACCTGAGTGAGTCAGCTACCCTCAAGCATCACAGATGAGGGAAAATGGGAGGTCCCAAAACAGTTAATAAAAATTACGAAAGGAACAAGAATGTATAAAAGCAGATTGCCCCACAGTGTGGGAGTCTCTGCCTCTCACCCCTCTTGTGTTTGCGAGAGTGCCTGCATGTTCTTTCAGATATGTTCCTAATGAATTTTCTGCCTTCCTACTCTATGCTTTTGATGCTACTAACTTTATGCTTCTCATGTCTTCCAGCTGTAGTGATTGTAATTTTTGATTAACAAAATGCATAATGCCAAAAACTACTATCAGTCAGTACATCTTTTAAGTGTATTTTGATTTTCTTAGTCATAATAGCATCTATGTACATTTGAAAATATGGGAGACATAGTCTATAGTCAGCATTAGAGCATATGGCTTTTTGAACCCCAGACATAAACTCAAGCTTCCAAGGACTCTTGACCCTGAATTTTAATTATTATCGTTATTAGTAGTAACAATTGCTAAGGCATATTTATAGTTCATAGGCCAGTTTCAGTGGACATTTTTTCAAGGATGAAGGAATTTTCATTCATAGTGCCCTGAAAGGAAAGGAATAAATCTTTTCTTCCTACTTGAATTATACTTGTAAATTAAATGTTTAACAAGTGAGTTGGGTTTTTTCTTTGCAATCAAATGGTTTAATTATTCTTTAACTGTTCTCTAGTTACTGAATGGGTGTGGGTGAGAGATTGACAAGCTGTTGAGACTATTGAGTGAAAGAGAAGTGATGATGGGTGGTTGTCAGAGGAGAGTGGGTTATGAAAGGAATGTAGAACAGAATGCAGAACCTGCATATATATATATATGTTGTCTTTTTTTTAGCTGTCTTAAGAAACACTAATCTGTTTGACTGAAAACCATGACTACAGAAAAATCGGAGTAAATTGTTATGTAACAAACACTAGAATTTTTTTAGTAATTTGAGAAAAAGTTTCTTTGACAAATGTGGTTTACTTACTAAGGTTTGTTTTAGGTCCTATATTCATAATTTTACTCAGCCTCAAATCAATCAGTTGTTTTCCCTTTTTGCTGTACAGTAAGAGAAAGGGATGAATCAATCTGTAGTCAGTGCAGCTGTCATGTGAAATGTGTCTATTTAGCTAGTAAAAGCCTTTGAAGCTTGCAAATGTAAAATATTCTTTATTTGTTAGGAACACACATGGCTGTGTGTGTATACATGTCATTGTGTGGTAGGCTGTTTATTATTAGAAAAATATAGATCCATGTGAGGTACTAATTACAGCTTTGGCTAGAAAACTGCAGAAGGGCAAATAAAAAAGGCAAGGGGAAAAAAAGAGAGGGAGAGATCTGGGCTCTGCTGTTTTATGCCTGTTTACGCCTCTTGCATAAATGAAACATGGTGTGAGTAAACACAGCTGTATGGAAAAATTAGTTTTGAGGAACTGAAAGTAAATAACTGCCGGCTCATTCAGTAGACCTACACTGTAGCTCTCCAAGAAAAAGAACTTTTCCTTGATGCTAGACAACTGTCACAGATTGAGTTAGTTGTCTTTTGCAAAGTTGCTTGGCAAAATAATCTTTGTGTTTGCTTGTAATCAGTATTACTTATATTGCCTTTATGCAACATATAGGCACAAATAAATTTTAAGAATTCCACTATTAGAGAATTATATGTAAAATTTTAATATTTGTATCACTACAAGATAATTCAAATAGAAATCACATTAAAACATTATTTGTTGAATACATATTATGAAATTACACTGGTTAATTACTGTGGTATATTTAGGATATAAACTCTGCCTTTAAGGAGCTTGTAGTCAGTAATTTACATGAAATAATAGAGAACAGAGTAGAATGTAATGAAATACTGGAGTATGTGGTATAAACAAGCTCTCCAAATTCCAAAGAGAGGAGGAAAGATCACTGAGGGCTAGAATTTAAGGAAAACTTACTAGAAGAGATGTAATTTGAACTCGGCCTTGAAATAGCAGTAAGAATTCTATAGGAGAGAGACAAAGATTGTGTGTAGCCTGAAGAATGGATTGGAGTGTGGTTGAGCCCTGGAGTAAGTCAGCCCTGATAGGAAGCGTTTTCATTAAAGCTTGTGCTGGGAAGGACTAGGTAACCTGTAGATACAGTTTGCATTTGTTCAGTCTGGTTGTGGTAGGGTAGAACCATACAGGGAAAAGCCCTTTCCATGAAGAGTACTTTGTAGGGGAGCTAGAGAACATTAGGAATAGTTTTTAGACATCATGGGGCCGCCCATTGATATTGCCAATGATTGGTTGCTTCTGGATAATCCATTTTCCCTCCCCATGTGTGGAGAATGTCAAAAACAACAACCATAACAAATAATGTTCAGACTGCCTGACAAAAACACAGCAGGCCATTGTTTTTAAGGATGGGCCTTTAAAAAATAGCCCATTTCACTGTGGGAAAAAAAAAAATTACAGGGAATGTTTACCTGTGCTGCTCCCCCAATTGTTCATGCTCTCGTCATATTCCTCTAGTTAGATTCTTTTAAACTTTTACTTGAAGTTACTGTTATAATTCTAGCAAATACCTTTCTGAACTGTTTGAATTTTCTAACCAAATGCATGTATTACTTTTATTAAAAAAATAAAGTTGACAGTTAATATCTGGGAATGGGATTATAGAATTATTATTTTTTTAAATCATATTTTAAAATTGTAGAATATAACATATATACATAGTAACCCGTTATATTCTTTGAAATTTGCTCTCTACTTGTTAAATTGCACTTGGAAAGTTATAGAATTATTTTTATTTACCTCTGTATTTAAATAATTAATGCTTTGAAATTGTATGCCACCTTTGAGGAAAACCTGTGGCATTTATACAATGAAATAATGTGTAACACTTAGAAATAATGAGCTGGATATTTATGTCCAGCATATCTTAAGTAAACGAAAGCGCTTAGGTGGAGGGATCAGTTGTTACAGGAAGGATTAGTAAAGGTTTCATGGAAAGCATGGCAATTTGGGCTGGATCTTGAAGGACAATAAAAATTTCAGTAGGTAGAAAAGTAGGCATAGGGTATTGCAGTGAGCAAAGAGGCAGAAGTGGGGAAGTGCGGGCTATTTTAAGAAATAGCAGGTAGTTCCAGTACAGGCAGCCCAGGCTGCCTGAGACAGGCTAGTGGGAGAAGAGACTGATGGTAGGGTGAGGGCATATCACAGCTAGAATGAGGTGCTTTGGAAAAGGGGTTTGGATTTTATGCTGTAGTTCTTACAGAGCCTTTAAAGCTTGTTGTTGTTTTTTTTTCAATAAATATTTATTAGCTAAATGAATATAAGTGACATGATTAAATTTTTGTTTTCGGAAGATAATTTTTGTAGTAGGAAGGACTGGAAGCAGAGACAGGCTACTTTTATAGTAGTCTTGAATGAATTAGTGGAGGAACGGTAAAAATGGAAATAAATAGTAAGATGCAGAGAGAGAATCAGTAGGATTTGGCAACTGGTTGGATTTAACCAATGGGGAAGAAAAAGAGGAAAAGGAGAATACAAGGTTTTGAGTTTGGCAAAATAGGAGCTATATCCTTCCTTGCCTTCTTAAATAAAATGTATGGAATGCGAGTCAGCTTTTTAATGATGATTATGGATTATTATGAACAATTATAAAGACTTTTGACCTATATAGGATTTATTACACCTATAATAAATGATTGGGAATGCTTACCTTTGGATTTTTGTGTCTCCTTCCTCATTGTACATTGTCACTTTACTCAGCTGTATGTATCTAGTAGAATCATAACCTCTTACACTTTTAGTTTATCCAGTAAGTTAGACAAACAATTTCGTTAGAATTTATGCTTAAAACAAAGGTAAATGGGCTCTGAGTGAGGGCTAAAGGGGGCTTTCCTAAATAAGAATGTTTTATAGTGTTTTTTATTTTAACTCGTATGATAAGTGAGGTTCCAAGATAAATGACCTTAGATAAATAAGGTGTTAAGTATTCTTGAAGTATTTTTCATATTTAGAGAGTATCCTGGTTTATAAATCTGTTATATTTTAATAGGACTTAATAAGACTGTAATTTGGAAATTGAGTTTATTTTCCTATAGAAATGATGTATAAAAAGCAGTTAGGTTTAAATAGACTTGTTGAACGAAGGGTGAAAGTAGCATACTAAAGTTAGAGAACACTGATTTAATGAAAGTCAACCGGGCTGGGAATCAGAACACCTGGTTTACACTCTCTGCCCTGCACTTGCAGACCTTGAATAGGTCATGTTACTCCTCTGAGATTGTATCTTTTTTGATAAAACGGATAATATCTGTTCTATCTACTTCTTAGGGATAGAATTGAGGTAACACAGTTAATCAAATTGTTTTCTTCCATGTGTGGTGTGTAATACATTTTTCATGGATACATATAGTAACACTTATGACTGTTATAACTTCACACAAGTAAAAGAAAAAAGAAAAATTCAACTTTGTACCAATGCAGGTTACTATCATAATCAAAGGTTGATTCTCTCTATCCAGATCCAGAGTGCAATTTTTAGACTGCAGTTTAAAACTTTGGATGAAAATCCCATCAGTTTGCTCTTCATTTGTGGGGCAGGCAGACTAGTTCCACCTCTATATAGAAAGCCGTCATGGGTTTCTAGGTGTTTTGGCAATAACAGCTTTAATTGTACATGCTGTTGTAGTTCCAAGATTTATAGATAATTTTTGAGTTCATTTTTGCTCTTATTCCTAGATTTCTCTAGTTGATACTGCATTTTTTGTTTCGGTTTTTGAAATAAAATTAAAATAACATTAAAGTCACCATTTTAAAGTATGTAATTAAGTTGTTTTTAGTACATTCTCAAGGTTTTAACCATTGCGTCTGTCTAAATCCAGCACATTTTCATCACCTCCACAAGAGACCCTGTACCCATTAGCAATCATTTCCCATTCCCCTCTCTCCTCAGCCCCTGGAAAGTATTATCTACTTTTTGTATCTATGGATTAGGTAATTCTGGACATTTCATATAAATGGAATCGTACAATATGTAGTCTTTTATGTCTGGCTTCTTTCACTTTGCATGTTTTCAAGGTTTATCTATGTTATAGCATGTGTCAGTACTTCATTCCTTTTTATGAATGAGTAATATTCCATTGTATGACTATACCACATTTTGTTTATCCATTCATCATTTGATGGACATTTGGGTTGTTTCAACTTTCTGATTGTTATGAATAATACCTTTTACCTAGGAGTGGAATTGCTGGGTCATATAACTTTATATTAAATTACTTGAGGAATTGCCAAAATGTTAGCTAAAGCTGCTGCAACATTTTACATTCCCATAAGTGATGTATGAGGGTTCTAGTAACACTTGCTATTTTCAGTTGTGGTTTCAATTTTATTTTTTACAATAGCTGTCTTAGTAAGTGTTGAGTGGTGCGGTCGCAGTTGACTCGTCTGGGGGGGGAGGTGGCGGCCGGTTACCGAATCCTAGGCTCTCAGGATTGCTTGGAGGGTGCCGGCGGCGGGGGCTCTTTCCCGGAGGCGAGGGCGAGGCGGGGGACTGGGCCCGGTCCCCGGCGTAGGCGTGCAAAGTATGGAGGGCGGCGAGAAAGGAACAGGCGGGACACGGTTCTTTTAGGGTGAAGAAGCCAAGAGAGAGAGAGCTTTATTAGGGGAGAGTACAAGCTTATATCGGGCGTTTAGAGGGCGGGGTAGCTGTAGAGGTTAAAGGCTTGGATTGGTTTTGAGAGGGCGCGGAGGTTGATTGAAAAGGGGCGAGAGTTGCTCCGGTAACGGTGTCTGGCAACAATGTATGCGCACTGGTGGTAATGGGAGTTGCACTGGCAACGGGGAGTGTCCGGGCAAGATAAGGGGGTGGGGAAAAGGCGGTTCCCTACGGCAAGCCTCCCCTAACAGTGGTATTTTGGGTGAGGAAATGGGGCCTGCCTCCGGCCTCACTTTCCCAGGCCCGGGGGGCTGCGGAGGGCGCTGTCGCCCGTGCCCACCACCCTCCCCAGGGGCTGATCAGGTCCCCCAGCCCAGGCCCGCCAAGTTGAAGCACGTAATCAGTGTCCCGCAGAGTGGTACCTTGATGTGGTTTTTTTTTTTTATTTATCATTTTTTAAATTGTGGAGTATAACATATTTACAAAGGAGTGATAACTTTCAAAATGCAATTTAGCAAGTAGTTAGCAAATTTCAAAGAACGTTATGAGTTACAGTTCCACAGTTTCAATTATTTCTGTATTGTGAAATATAACATATATGCAGAAAGGCAATAACTTTCAAAGTATGATTTAACAAGTAGCTATAGAGCAAATTTCAAAAAATGTTATGGGTCACAGTACCATAGTTTCAGTTATTTCCTCATTGTGAGATGCAACATATATACAGAAAGGTGGTAACTTTCAAGGTTCAATTTCACAAGTATCTATAGAGCAAATTTCAAAGAATATTAGGGGCTACAGTTCTGCCATTTCAGTTCTTTCCTTCTAGCTATTCTAATACCCTAGCAACTAAGAAAAAAAAAGGTTATATAAAGATTCAGTATTTGTAACCCTTTGTTAAATTCTATCTTGTCTGTTGCTACCTCTTCCTCTAGTTTAATCACTTTCCCAATCTTCAGGAATGTCTAGCAGTGACCACCCTAACTTGTTCATGTTGAAAAGGGGTGTTCACATTATGGGAAAGGGGGATGGATCTGGTTGATGTTCTTGAAGAGGCTGTTGCCTCTGAGTTTCAGGACTTGGCTGGCATAGTAGCTCTCTGGAGGATTTAAGTTTCTGACGAATAAACTTAGTGAGTGGAACTTCTATAGAGTCTCAGATAGGGACCTGGGTATTCTTTAGGGTTTTGGGGACTACTGTTGACTTGGGCTTATCATAATGTGGCCATTTGGCATATCTGGCTGAGTATGCCTCAGAGTGGGTTTATTTGGATTTTTTCTATTTGGAGTTCATTGGGAATCTTGATTTGCATATTTATGTTGTTTAGAAGGGTTGGGAAATTTTCCGCAACAATGACTTTGAATACTCTTCCTAGCCCTTTACTCTTCTCTTCCCCTTCTGAAACACCACTGATTCTTATATTTGCATGTTTCATGTTGTCCATCATTTCCCTGAGATCCATTTCACATTTTTTGATTTTCACCATTTGTTCTTTTGTGCTCTTGCAATTCGTCACTTTGTGCTTGAGTTTGCTAATTCGTTCCTCTACATATTCAAATCTGGTATTATGGGTTTCAAGAATATTTTTAAGTTGATTGACAAGTTCTTTTATTTCCATAAGATCCGCTATTTTTTAATTTACTCTTGCAAAATTTTTATGCTCCTCTAGATCTTCATGTCCTTTATATCATGAGCCATGATATTGATGTTTATGTGTACTTCTTTGATTAATTGCTTCAGGTTGTGTGTCTCTTCTTGCTTTTTAATTTGTATGTTTGGGTTATCCATATCTTCTGGTTTCTTCTCATGCTTTATAATTTTCCATTGATTTTGGCCTCTTGGCATTTGTTTATCTTGATAGGGTTCTTTTAGGATATGCTGGATTATCTGAACATTTATCTATAATTTAGCAGAGCTACAGTTTGGTGGAGTGCACTTTCCCTGACCTACCAGCAGATGATGCTCTTGAGCCATCTCTTACTCTCAAGCCAGTTCTCCCCCAACTTCATATGTGTACTGAGTGTGGGTCCAAACCATGTGGAAGTCCAATCAATGCACTGATTTTCCGTGTGCACTGGGGACTGCCAGCCCTGTAGGTGGGGAGTGTGTTCTGTGCTGTTTTGCAGGGTGTCTGCTCCAGGGCACAGTGATCCTGCTGCTCCCAGGGCTGCGGGTGGAATAGTCTGAGGCTTCAGAGCTTTGTGTCTCACCTTTTAGCTCCAGTCCCTATCTACCTTGTGACTGTGAGTCACTGGGATTGGGGGAGGGCTCCTGGCACTTCCATCCAACACCCTTGCCTCTAGGCTCTGCACACCACGGGCTTCCGTAGAGGAAGAGTGGATGCTATCACAAGCCCACCAAATCCTGAATTCTGTCAAGGAAGCTCTTGGCCATGGGGCTGTGAAGGGTTGTCTCCCAGCCAAATGCAAAGATGGCTGCATGGGGCGTGGAAAGCTACCCCCTTCCGTGCTCGTCTTTCTGCTTCAACTGCCAGTCCCTGGCACGGGGGCTCTTGGTTGTGGGTCTGTGAAGGGTTATTACCCAAGCCAAGTGCTGAGGAGGGTGCCCGGGGTGTGGAAAGCTGCTCCCCTCCACCGTTGTCACCTAGCTCCAACTACCTTTTCCCCAGCAGCATTCTGGGCCGAACACTCACCAGTCTTAAATGCAGTCTCTCGGCTTCTCCAAGTACACATGCGCTATGGGTGAAGAAGTCCCTGCCCAGCCGGCGGAACCCTGGAACTGCTGTTCTGGATTGCTTTCTGTCCTTTTACTAGTGTTTTTTACAGAGGAGAATTTTGCTCTGTCTCTCCTGATCCACCATTTCCTGGAAGACTGAAATGGTATATTTTTAAGAGAAAATATACTTGTGTCAACACCATAAGACCTGCTTAAATATAAAATGTAGACACAGAAGCAAATTCCACTTTAGTGAGGCAGAATAAATGTATTAGCTAATATAGTACACTTGTCATTTATGTAATTTACAAATGTAATCTGTAAAACAATCCAATTTTTCCTGTCAGAATGTTAGCTGAGGTAAATATTTATTTTCTCATTTTTTCTCATTTTTTCCAATAAGACAGATTTGGCGAATTGAAGTAATTTACCCAGGTTTGGAATTAAGAAGAGGCAGTTCTAGGAGTAGAATGCAGGTGTGTCAGAATCTAAAGCCCATTGCTCCTTAACCGAGGTCCCCTAACTTTTGTTTTTGTATCTATTAGAGCATTTCATTGCACACAATCTAATTTGAACTACCAATAGTTGAGTATAGGTTTCTCTTTCCTCATGGATTCTTTTGGATTTTTAAAAATAAAGCAAAATTAAATTAGCGTTGGCACAAACAAACACATTTTGTTTTGTTTTGTTTTGTTTTGCTTAAAGTTTTAGGCATATTTGTTTTTATTTTAATGGATGTTCTTTGGATTCTTAGTTATCTTTGCTTTCTTAGTGCCTAATTCTTGGTAGCTTTCAGTTAGTGTTTATTGAATTAAATGTAACAGTATTCTTTACATTTAAATAAATCATTTCCCATTAGGAAGAAAAGTTTTTAAAAAGTAAAAGAACTTTATATTTTTTTAAAAAAAGTAAATAAGCAAAACAAAGAAACAAAAAGAACCTGCCCCAAATAATTCTACTTACTTTGAGTGGTAATTCTGTTAGCATAAATGGCAAACAATTGACTTTTGGGAAATGCCATTGTCTCAAGAAAGCCTGATGAGGGCTACAAGGTGACATCAGTAAAATCTAAATCCCATTGTATATGTGTTTGCAGATTTTAATGTTGCAGGTCTGATTAAATAAAATGTAAATATGCAAGAATCTTTTCAGGTTGCAGGTAAAAATGGAGAAAGAACATGGAACTGAGAGTTAATAGGCCTAGGTTTTGTTTTGACTCTTCCTCTAATTAGCAGAAACTCAGCCTAATTCTATCTCAGTGGCTCTTGAAGGGAATGGATCAGGAGATTCTTAATCCCTTGTTGCAAAATTTTATTTTAGAACATTTCTGGGGTAAAGATCTGTAGCTTTTATCAGATTCTCAAAAGGTTCATGAAAATAAAAAGATTAGACTATATGATTTATGAGTTCTTTTTGAGGTTTAACATTCTGTGCTTCTTTATAACTCTGGTTTGATAACTTTACATACCCAGAGTTACATTTTACACTCAGCATTGTTTTTAAAGTCTCAGAATGCTTTAAGCTATTTTGGATGTCCTGTAGATTGTGCAACATGTCTAAAAACAGAAAAATCATCTTTCACTTTAAACCTATTTCTTCTTTTAAATTTGCACTTATCCAACTATCACTTGAGGAAAAAAACATAAACGTCAACCCTGTTTTCCTTTGTCTTATGACTTACAAGTCACTAAGGCCTGGTCTCCTTATCTTATGAATAATAATAACATAATAGCTATCACAAAATTAGTATTATTTACCAAATGACAATTACTGTGCTAAATGATTTACATTTTCTCAGTAATCCTTGCAAAACTGTCAAATAGGGACAGTTTTACAAATGGAGAAACTGAGGCTTAGAAAAGTTAAGGAAGTTACCAAAGGTCATTGTTCTGGTTTGCTAGAGCTGCCATTATGCAAAATACCAGAAATGGATTGACTTTTATAAAGGGGATTTATTTGGTTACATATTTAAAGTTCTGAAGCCATAAAGGCATCCAAACTAAGGCATCAGCAAGAGAATACCTTCACTGAAGAAAGGCCAATGGCATCCAGAACACCTGTCAGCTGGGAAGACCCATGGCTGGCATCTGCTGGTCCTTTGTTCCCGGGTTCTGGTTTCAAAATGGCTTTCTCCAAAATGCCTCTGGGCTTCTTTCTCTCTTAGCTTCTCTCTCTCAGTTCCTGTGCATCCTTGCTTGTTCTGTTAGGGCGTTTCTCTCTGACCATCTGGGGATCCTCTCTTAGCTTCTCCAGGGCAAACTCTGGATTACATCTCCAACCATCTTTCTGTCTGCATCTCCAAGTGTCTCCAAGCATGTGGATCCGTGTGGGCTCTCAGCTCTCTTAAAGACTCCAGTGATCTAATTAAGACCCACCCTGAATGGGCGGGATCACATCTCCATGGAAATAGTCAATCAAAAGGTCCCATCCCACAATATTGGATTAAAGGATCATGGCTCTTCTGGGGTCCATAACAGCTTCAACCTGGCATAGTCATATTGCCAGTTAGTGATTTTTTTGACTCTGAAAACCATTGGTGCTGTTACCCACTTTGTAACACTAACTTTATTTGGTAGTTTTTGAATCCATCTCCTCTTCTATATCAGCAACCTGGTTTGGGCGCTAATGATCTTTCAGCAAGCCTATTAGTGCTTCTATTAGTCTCTTTGTTTCTTTTTTTCTCCCATCTTCTGCATCCACTCACCAAAGCGTATTGTCCGATTTTTCTCAGTTTTTTCCATGGTACTTCCATTTTTAAAAATCTTTTGATGGCTCCCTGTTTCACAGCGGGCAAGGTATAAATTCTTGAGCCTTGCAAAGGAAAGCCTACTGTGATCTACCTCTACCTATTCCCAAGCCTATCTCATCCACCATTATTTTCTGTCATCCTATATTTTATACTCTATCTCTAGGGAGTTGCTTGTTGTTTCCCATTCAGGTGTGCATGCTCTTTCCAGGTGCACATTCAGGTGATAATGTTCTTTCCTCCTTTTTTCACTTAATTCAGTTATACTCCATCTTTTTTGACTTAGTTCAGGTTGTCTCTAAAAAGCCTTTTTTGTTGGCTGGTTTAAATTCCTTTTCTCTGTGCTCTGCTTAATTTCCGCGTGTTACTACATGACTGCTTGCTCTTGCCTGTCTTTTTTAATAGACTTGTAATCTTTGAGGTCAGCAGCAACATCTTATATTTTTTGCAACTTTGGCTCTTAGCATGGCGCCTAGACTGTTAGGATATGTTCAATAAATGTTTATTGAATTTGTACATGGGTTTGTTTGAACTAGTGAGTGGATTTGTTTATATTGCTTGTAATTAGTGTAAAACTTAACTTTTCTTTTTCCTCAGAGGAGAAAAAAATCAAAATATTTAGTTGTTTAATTATGGAAAATCTTTTTTTACCTTATAATTCTTACTGGCTTCCTTGTCATTTTATTGTTTTAAAATTTTCTAGAGCCTGAATAACCTGGGAAAATACTTTATAATTTTTTTAAACTTTTAAAAAATTCTTTTATTTTGAATAATATCAAACTTACAAGACAGTTACAAAAATAATATAAACCCCATACAGAGAACTCCAACATACCCCAGCCTCCCCCCAGATACCCAAATCCAACAATTTTAACATTTTTTCCCTTTGCCATATCTGTCTGTCTGTCTATCTTTTGACATTTGAGAGCAGGTTGCACACATCATACTCCTTGAACACATAATACATCCATGTACATTTCCTATGAATGAGGATATTTACTTATGTAATAACCCTATGTGTAGTTATCAAGTTCAATAATTTAATGTTGAAATAAAACTAACATTTTATCTTTTAATTTTTCTTATGTCCCAGTAATGTGTCCTTTTTTTTTTTTTTTTTTTTTCCTTTTTACAAAGCAGAAGATGATCCTTTTAGAAACATACTAGGTGTTCAGCATAGGTAGAGAATTTCAAGAGGTCAAATTTATATAAAGCCAGAATACTTTTCACTTCCTATTTTGTGCTTGTTTTTTGTAAAAGAAGGAAATAGCTGGAATGTATGTTTATGACTGCAAAAAAGAAAAAAACATTTTGCCAGGGAAGTTATTTTCTGACAATATCTATCTATATAGCAGTGTGAAATATGTTGAAGTTGAAATGTAACACATTAGTTAATAGATATTCAGAGTATTAGAGTACACAACCACCTTTTTGCTGAGCCAGAAGCACCCACTTCCTAAGAGAACTGTTTCTGGGGTGTTCTTACCTCCCTCCGGCCACCAACCCCCTATGAATGGTGTCACCCTCTTAGAGAAAAGGAGAATCTAAGAGGAATAATAATTTCTGGGAATAATTCTGGGAGTTTGAAAAGAGAAGCCATTTCCCTGATCTGAGACACATCCTGGTGGGAGGGAACTGCCACTTTGACTTGTCGAGCCTTTCTCGGGCCCTCTGCCACAGCCATCTTTCAGGAACACTGCTCAGGCCCACTGTGGACCTTGGGGTTCCAGGCCATGCAGCATGCTCCATCGCACATGGTCCCCTAAGCCCAGTCCAGTGTCTTCCCTTCATTAAGATTTTTTTGGGGCTTCTGATTTTCCATCTATCAAATCTCCAAATCCCAGTTTTTTCAGTGGTCCTTAGGCCATAAGCCGCCTCTCCGTTTGGCACTTCAGGTACTCTTATGATTCATTTCTGCACAGAGCATTTTCACAATTATTGTCACGGAGACACTTCATGAATTTCTCTTTAAAGCGTCTGCATTCACCGAAGTGATCCAGTGGGAAGCTGCTCTTGTCTGGTGGTCACGGTTGGAAGCTCTTATTCCCAAAGTTCACAGCCATCGACATGGCTGCGGCCGCGGAGATGACCCCAGTAAAGTCTTTTTGAGCCCTTTCTCCTCCAGTCATAGATCCATCCAGAATCATATATTGTATTTAGTTGTCATTGTCTTTAGTTTCTGCCTCCCTCCTTCCCTCTCTCCCTTCCTTACTCCTTCCCTTCGTCCAATTGTGGAAACATATATACAACATAAATCTTCCCATCCCAACCCCTCCCAAAAATACCATTCAGTGGAATTAACCACATTCACAGTCTTGCAGTACCCTCACCACCATCTATTATTAGAACTTTCCCTTCAACCCAAACAGAAACCCTATACTCATTTTACATTAACTCCCCATTGCTCCTGCCCCCCCCCCCCCCAGGTTACCTGTACTTTACTTTCTGTCTCCATGAGTTTGCATATTCTGTGATATTTTCTTTGTGGTTACCATGAGACTTAAATTTAACATCCTAAATCCATAATAATCTTGTTTGCTTTGATACTAACTTAACTTCAGTAGCACATATAAACTATGTTTCTATACCTTTCTGTCCCCCGGTTTTAAAAACTATTTTGAGAGGTGTTTCCTGATAGAGTTTTTTTTTTTTTTAATTGGATAATATAATTTAGAGAATAAGGTGTAAGTCTGAGGACTATCAAAGAGAAAAAAGGTGAATGAATCAGATTTAGGTATAGAATGAGTTAACAGGGTTTTTGAGTATCTAGTTTGGTTCATGATCCTCTTGGCAGCATTGAAACACCTAAAGGTTACTTGGGATTGACTAGATCTGCTTCTCTTTGGACTCAGACTCCTGGGAGCTGACCCAGAATTGTATACCCTTAGGGAATCTGAAGTCATTGCCATTTGTACTGATGCTCCATTTCTCTGATCTCCTTTCAGTGTTAACCTTTGTTAGAGACTATCTAGACTACACAAGAAAATATTTGGAATAAACTTGAGCTTTTGCAAGGTCTTGTACTTCCACATGGGATGATGTATTAATTTCCTTTTGCTGCTAGACAACACAATAATTTAATTATTATTTTGTAATTAAATGACAGTTCTCCTTTGAACTAACATTTTTCGTTAACATGGTAAGTATTTACAAGTGAAAAGCTTTAGAAGGGGAATATAAAGTTTATGATATTAGTCATCAATTTTTTTCACTCAAACATATTTAATTGGAAAAAAATTCCAGCTGAGGAAAAAGGATTTGCATTTGGTTAATGTTAATAATTTTAGAAAATGCATGTGTTTTGAGATAACTTGACCTTTAGAGACTATTTAAAAAGTATTTGTACAATTTTCAAATTGAAGCATTTGTGCTTTTTTTGGAGTAGATATTAGTTATAGTAATTAGCCTTCCATAAGGGATAACTGTTGGACGAATGATGGTGATACAAATAAAAGCAGTCGTAGTAGAAGCTTTGAAAACCATCTGGGATTTAATGGGTAGTAGAAGAGGGTAGCATTGAATAAGATGGGGATAAAGCTAGTTTAGTGAGGGAGCTAGAATAGAAGATTAGGAAGAAAAGATCTCTTTTTCAGGAATGAGGAACCTGGTCTGAAAGGTGCCCATGAGGAGATAAGCAGAGGAGAATTAATTCTGTCTTCTTGTGGGTTCAGTAAGCTAGAATTACTCATTTTCCTCATAGTAAATAAACAGAACTTTATTTTTAGTTCTGTTGCAGAATATACCACATTCTGCTTGAGCTTTTCTTTTTTGCTTGCTTACTGCATTATGATAATCTTCCTGAGAAGAGAGATTATATCTTGTTCATCTTTGAATGCCCCATTGTGCCTAGCTCTTCTTTAATGCTTTTGAAATTGAGTTGGATGAGACCCTTACTTAAATGTATCTGTACATTTCTTATTATCGACACAGTGAAATGTCTAAAAGAAGGACTTTCCATATTTATGCCTGAAGTTTCTGAATACGTTGGATCTGTAAAAAAAAAAAAAAAAAAAAAAAATTGTATTCTTGAGTATGTCTGAAATCTGTCAATTTCTTTATGTTTCACCAAATGACTCATGTTTGCCTCCTTTGTCTTGAGGAAAGTAGTTTTTGGCTTTTGGGCCTATCAGGGTCACATATTCTTTCATTCATTTATTCATTCAACCGATATTTAGTATGCATCAGCTACATGCTGAGCAGCATCCTAGGCACTGGGGATGCAGCAGTGAACAAAACAGGCAAAATCCTTTGCCCCAATGGAGTTTATATTTTAGTTTGATAGACAGTAAGCAAAATAAATAAATAGAAACTATACAGTATGTTATTAAAAAGTGGTAAGTCCTATAGAGAAATTTAAAGCAGGAAAGGGAAAAGCATTATGGTGTGGGTTCCAATTTTAGGTAGGGTGGCTGAGGAAGGCCTTACTGGGAAAGTGATATTTGAGTACAGATTCACAGGAAACAAGCATTGAGAATATCTTGGAAAGAGCTTTCCAGGCTGAATGAACAACAAATACAAAGGCCCTGGTCAAGAGCATGCCTAATACGTTTAAGAAAAGTGAGACCAACATTCACAAGACAGGTGTAGTAGCTGCCTTTGTAGAACATTTTAAGCAAGCAATCACAAAACAGTATAACGTGATAAATATAAAAATACAGGATTTACATGCATGACAGAGAAAGATTACCCCTATTTTTATGTTTAGACAACTATATAGTTTCTTCCTCAGTCTTATTATCCTCCTACAAAACAGCATCCTCAGTTCTTTTGATGGATTAGCTGAGGTCATGGTCTCTAGACTCCTCATCATTCTGGTCATTGGCTATACTATTTTGTTAATGACTAGCTTAAAATGCAGTGCTCAGAATGAAACAATATCCTATGGCTAATGGTAAAGAATACAATGGCTCAGTTATTTCCTGTGATATAGATACCATACTTCTATTAGGATTATGCTAATGTTTTAGACTCTACATTGCATTATTGTCTCATAAAAGCTTTAAAAAATAATGTTGCTAAGTTAGGTCTTTCCCATAATGTAATTATATAGTTCTTTTAAAAAATATTTTTAAAATATTTAAGAAATAAGAAAAGGTAAACATTATCCAGTTTACAAATATTTCTGATATAGTTTGAGGATTCCTAACGTAACCCTCCCCAATCTCATTTCTCTCCCTCTCCTCTAGAGGTAACCACTGTTCTAATTTTGTAGATGTTTATTTCTTTCTATTTCTGCTACATATGTATTACTACATTATATATATACATATATATAGTATTGTATTTTTCCAATTTTATATAAACAGTATTACATGAAATAAATTTTTTCATTGAATATGATGAGACTCATCTATGTTGATATGTGTAGTTCTAATTCATTTTCACTGTGGTACGTTTCCATTCTATAAATTTATTTTTAATTTATTTATTCTCTGATTGGACATTTGTTTTCACTTTTTTTCCTTTGCAATTTTTTTTTTCAAAACTCAATGCAGAAATCTTACATTTCTTTTAAATTCTACCTTGTTGGTTTGCAACTGACTGTAGCAGTTTTACGTGCTTTTGTAATTGTTACTGTTGTGGTTTGCTAAAGCTGCTGAAATGTAATATACCAGAAATGGACTGACTTTTAACAATGGGGATTTATTTATTTTGTCACATGGGAAGGCACATGACCGGCATCTGCCAATCCAGCTCCTGGCATTCATTGCTGTCAGATTCTGGCTCTTTCAGTTTCTGTGGGTCCTTTTTTGCTTCTCTGGGGCTTTTCTGTCTTCATTCATTCTCATTCTCTCCCTCTCTCTCTTGCTCTCTCTCTCTCTCTCTCTCTCTCTCTCTCTCTCTCTCTCTGTCTCTGTGTGTGTTTCTGCTTTTTGTCTTCTAATAAAGGGCTCAGTGAAGGATTAAGACCTACCTTCAATTGGGTGTGTCACATATCGTTGGAAACAACCCAACCAAAAAGTCCCATCCACAATAGGTCTGCTCCCACAGGGATGGATTAAAAGAACATGGCATTTTCTGGGGTACATTAACAGCGTCAAACCAGCACAATTGCTTTAGCTTGTTTCCATTTCTTTACTTGTCTTTGTAGTTATTTTAGCCTATCTCCTTTCGTTTACATGATATTGTAGTTGCTCTCTTTTGTTAACAGAATGATTTATACTTGTTTTTGTAATGGTTACTTTAGCCTATTTCCATTTAATTGAGTGATTTGTAACACTGCTCGGTAATAACTCCACCTGCTCTTGGTTAAATCTCATAAAAAAAAAAAAAAAAATCCCTAAACTCTTTAGACTTGGGAAGACAGATTTGAGCTTTTCTTTTCTCCTTTCTCCTTACTTGGCTGCCATGTAATAAAACTCTCTTTTCTCAAAATTCTGGTGTCACTACATTGATTTCTGTGCACATTGGGCAGTGAGCCCTTGCTTGGTAACAGTTTTGGTCCATTTTTCCAGCTTGAGATTTTTGAACTATGATTCAATCATACTAGCTGCAAATTTGGTAATAACCCATGATGTATTAGTTAATCTGAGATCAAATTTTGCAAGTTACTTCTAAATATTGAAATATGTTTTTTTTTCCCTGAGACCGGAGATCTAAACACATTTTAAGATATAAAATTATACTTGTCTGAACTATCTTTGGTTGTAAATCTGTCTTTATGGTTGCTGGTTTGAAAGAACACAGGCAATTTGGGCCTTTCTTTCTTCCTTTCTTTCTCTCTGTTTCCTGTTTTTCTTGCTTTCCTTCATTCTTTTCTCTACCCCCCCTTCCTCTCTCTCTCTCTCTCTCTCTCTCTCTCTCTCTCTCTCTCTCTCTCTCTCTCTCTCTCTCTCTCTCTCTTTATTTTTTTGCCATTTTCAGTAGGTTTTTAGCTCCATCCTTTACTGGCCTTAGCCTTAGGCCCTTATTTTTGTAGGCATTCCTTTTTTTTTTTTTTTTTTTTTTTTTTGATGATAAGATCTTTTTATTGGAATCATTATATATCCATGTATTTATCTGTATGGTCAGTAGAGTCATCTTTATTATTCACTTTTTTTTTTTTTAATCATCATTTTATTGAGATATATTCACATACCACGCAGTCATACAAAACAAATCGTACTTTCGATTGTTTACAGTACCATTACATAGTTGTACATTCATCACCTAAATCAATCCCTGACACCTTCATTAGCACACACACAAAAATAACAAGAATAATAATTAGAGTGAAAAAGAGCAATTGAAGTAAAAAAGAACACTGGGTACCTTTGTCTGTTTGTTTCCTTCCCCTACTTTTCTACACATCCATCCAAAACTAGACAAAGTGGAGTTTGGTCCTTATGGCTTTCCCAATCCCATTGTCACCCCTCATAAGCTACATTTTTATACAACTGTCTTCGAGATTCATGGGTTCTGGGTTGTAGTTTGATAGTTCCAGGTATCCACCACCAGCTACCCCAATTCTTTAGAACCTAAAAAGGGTTGTCTAAAGTGTGCGTAAGAGTGCCCATCAGAGTGATCTCTCGGCTCGTTTTGGAATCTCTCTGCCACTGAAGCTTATTTCATTTCCTTTCACATCCCCCTTTTGGTCAAGAAGATGTTCTCCGTCCCACGATGCCGGGTCTACATTCCTCCCCGGGAGTCATATTCCACGTTGCCAGGGAGATTCCCTCCCCTGGGTGTCTGATCCCACATAGGGGGGAGGGCAGTGATTTCACCTTTCAAGTTGGCTTAGCCAGAGAGAGAGGGCCACATCTGAGCAACAAAGAGGCATTCAGGAGGAGACTCTTAGGCACAAATACAGGGAGGCCTAGCCTCTCCTTTGCAGCAACCGTCTTCCCAAGGGTAAAACTTATGGTAGAGGGCTCAACCCATCAAACCACCAGTCCCCTATGTCTGTGGTGATGTTAGCAACCATGGAGGTGGGGTAGGCGAATACCCCTGCATTCTCCACAGGCTCCTCAAGGGGGCACTACATCTTTTTTTTTTTCCCTTGTTTTTCTTTTTTCTTTTTCTTTTTTTTTTTAAATTTCCCTTCTTTTTTAAATCAACTGTATGAAAAAAAAAAAAAAGTTAAAAAGAAAACAAACATACAATAAAAGAACATTTCAAAGAGACCATAGCAAGGGAGTAAGAAAAAGACAACTAACCTAAGATAACTGCTTAACTTCCAACATGTTCCTACTTTACCCCAAGAAAGTTACATAATATAGCAACATTTCTGTGAACTTGTTCCTACTATATCCATCAGAAATTAACAGACCATAGTCATTTCTGGGCATCCCCAGAACGTTAAATAGCTTATCTGTTCTTCTTGGATTATTGTTCCCCCTTCCTTAATTGCTCTCTATTGCTAGTTCCCCTACATTCTACATTATAAACCATTTGTTTTACATTTTTCAAAGTTCACATTAGTGGTAGCATATAATATTTCTCTTTTTGTGCCTGGCTTATTTCACTCAGCATTATGTCTTCAAGGTTCATCCATGTTGTCATATGTTTCACCAGATCGTTCCTTCTTACTGCCGCGTAGTATTCCATCGTGTGTATATACCACATTTTATTTATCCACTCATCTGTTGAAGGACATTTGGGTTGTTTCCATCTCTTGGCAATTGTGAATAATGCTGCTATGAACATTGGCGTGCAGATATCTGTTCGTGTCCCTGCTTTCCGATCTTCCGGGTATATACCGAGAAGTGCAATCGCTGGATCGAATGGTAGCTCTATATCTAGTTTTCTAAGGAACTGCCAGACTGACTTCCAGAGTGGCTGAACCATTATACAGTCCCACCAACAATGAATAAGAGTTCCAATTTCTCCACATCCCCTCCAGCATTTGTAGTTTCCTGTTTGTTTAATGGCAGCCATTCTAACCGGTGTTAGATGGTATCTCATTGTGGTCTTAATTTGCATCTCTCTAATAGCTAGTGAAGCTGAACATTTTTTCATGTGTTTCTTGGCCATTTGTATTTCCTCTTCAGAGAACTGTCTTTTCATATCTTTTGCCCATTTTATAATTGGGCTGTCTGTACTATTGTCATTGAGTTGTAGGATTTCTTTGTATATGCAAGATATCAGTCTTTTGTCAGATACATGGTTTCCAAAAATTTTTTCCCATTGAGTTGGCTGCCTCTTTACCTTTTTGAGAAATTCCTTTGAGGTGCAGAAACTTCTAAGCTTGAGGAGTTCCCATTTATCTATTTTCTCTTTTGTTGCTTGTGCTTTGGGTGTAAAGTCTAGGAAGTGGCCGCCTAATACAAGGTCTTGAAGATGTTTTCCTACATTATCTTCTAGGAGTTTTATGGTACTTTCTTTTATATTGAGATCTTTGGTCCATTTTGAGTTAATTTTTGTGTAGGGGGTGAGGTAGGGGTCCTCTTTCATTCTTTTGGATATGGATATCCAACTCTCCCAGCCCCATTTGTTGAAAAGACCATTATGGCTCAGTTCAGTGACTTTGGGGGCCTTATCACATAGGGGACTGGTGGTTTGATGGGTTGAGCCCTCTACCATAAGTTTTACCCTTGGGAAGACGGTTGCTGCAAAGGAGAGGCTAGGCCTCCCTGTATTTGTGCCTAAGAGTCTCCTCCTGAATGCCTCTTTGTTGCTCAGATGTGGCCCTCTCTCTCTGGCTAAGCCAACTTGAAAGGTGAAATCACTGCCCTCCCCCCTACGTGGGATCAGACACCCAGGGAAGTGAATCTCCCTGGCAACGTGGAATATGACTCCCGGGGAGGAATGTAGACCCGGCATCGTGGGATGGAGAACATCTTCTTGACCAAAAGGGGGATGTGAAAGGAAATGAAATAAGCTTCAGTGGCAGAGAGATTCCAAAACGAGCCGAGAGATCACTCTGGTGGGCACTCTTACGCACACTTTAGACAACCTTTTTTAGGTTCTAAAGAATTGGGGTAGCTGGTGGTGGATACCTGAAACTATTAAACTACAACCCAGAACCCATGAATCTTGAAGACAGTTGTATAAAAATGTAGCTTATGAGGGGTGACAGTGGGATTGGGAATGCCATAAGGACCAAACTCCACTTTGTCTAGTTTATGGATGGATGTGTAGAAAAGTAGGGGAAGCAAACAAACAGACAAAGGTACCTAGTGTTCTTTTTTACTTCAGTTGCTCTTTTTCACTCTAATTATTATTCTTGTTATTTTTGTGTGTGTGCTAATGAAGGTGTCAGGGATTGATTTAGGTGATGAATGTACAACTATGTAATGGTACTGTAAACAATCGAAAGTACAATTTGTTTTGTATGACTGCGTGGTATGTGAATATATCTCAATAAAATGATGATTAAAAAAAAAAAAAAAAAAAAAAAAAAAGATCAGTCGGCCATAGATCTGAGGGTCTATCTCTGAATTCTCAGTTCGATTCCATTGATCTATATGTCTATCTTTGTGCCAGTACCATGCTGTTTTGGCAACTGTGGCTTTATAATAAGCTTCAAAGTCAGGGAGTGTAAGTCCTCCCACTTCGTTTTTCTTTTTTAGAGTGTCTTTAGCAATTCGAGGCATCTTCCCTTTCCAAATAAATTTGATAACTAGCTTTTCCAAGTCTGCAAAGTAGGTTGTTGGAATTTTGATTGGGATTGCATTGAATCTGTAGATGAGTTTGGATAGAATTGACATCTTAATGACATTTAGCCTTCCTATCCATGAACATGGAATATTTTTCCATCTTTTAAGGTCCCCTTCTATTTCTTTTAGTAGAGTTATGTAGTTTTCTTTGTATAGGTCTTTTACATCTTTGGTTAAGTTTATTCCTAGGTACTTGATTTTTTTAGTTGCTATTGAAAATGGTATCTTTTTCTTGAGTGTCTCTTCAGTTTGTTCATTTCTAGCATATAGAAACATTACTGACTTATGTGCATTAATCTTGTATCCCGCTACTTTGCTAAATTTGTTTATTAGCTCTAGTAGGTGTATCGTTGATTTCTCAGGGTTTTCTAGATATAAGATCATATCATCTGCAAACAATGACAGTTTTACTTCTTCCTTTCCAATTTGGATGCCTTTTATTTCTTTGTCTTGCCGGATTGCCCTGGCTAGCACTTCCAGCACAATGTTGAATAACAGTGGTGACAGCGGGCATCCTTGTCTTGTTCCTGATCTTAGAGGGAAGGTTTTCAGTCTCTCACCATTGAGTACTATGCTGGCTGTGGGTTTTTCATATATGCTCTTTATCATGTTGAGGAAGTTTCCTTCAATTCCTACCTTTTGAAGTGTTTTTATCAAAAAGGGATGTTGGATTTTGTCAAATGCTTTTTCAGCATCTATTGAGATGATCAATTGATTTTTCCCTTTCGAGTTTTTAATGTGTTGTAATACATTGATTGTTTTTCTTATGTTGAACCATCCTTGCATGCCTGGAATGAACCCCACTTGGTCATGGTGTATGATTTTTTTAATGTGTCTTTGGATTCGATTTGCAAGTATTTTGTTGAGGATTTTTGCATCTATATTCATCAGGGAGATTGGCCGGTAGTTTTCCTTTTTTGTAGCATCTTTGCCTGGTTTTGGTATTAGATTGATGTTAGCTTCATAAAATGAGTTAGGTAGTGTTCCATTTTCTTCAATGTTTTGAAAGAGTTTGAGTAAGATTGGTGTCAGTTCTTTCTGGAAAGTTTGATAGAATTCCCCTGTGAAGCCATCTGGCCCTGGGCATTTATTTGTGGGAAGATTTTTGATGACTGATTGGATCTCTTTGCTTGTGATGGGTTGGTTGAGGTCTTCTATTTCTTCTCTGGTCAGTCTAGGTTGTTCATATGTTTCCAGGAAATTGTCCATTTCTTCTACATTATCCAGTTTGTTGCCATACAGTTGTTCATAATATCCTCTTATAATTTTGTTAATTTCTTCAGGATCTGCAGTTATGTCACCTTTTTCATTCATTATTTTGTTTATATGGGTCTTCTCTCTTTTTGATTTTGTCAGTCTAGCTAGGGGCTTGTCAATCTTGTTGATCTTCTCAAAGAACCAACTTTTGGTGATATTTATCCTCTCTATTGTTTTTTTGTTCTCTATGTCATTTATTTCTGCTTTAATCCTTGTTATTTCTTTTCTTGTACTTGGTTTAGGATTGGTTTGCTGTTCATTTTCTAGCTTCTTCAGTTGATCCATTAGTTCTTTGATTTTGTCTCTTTCTTCCTTTTTAATATATGCGTTTAGTGCTATAAATTTCCCCCTTAGCACTGCTTTTGCTGCATCCCATAGGTTTTGGTATGTTGTGTTCTCATTTTCATTCGTCTCTATATATTTAGCAATTTCTCTTGCTATTTCTTCTTTAACCCACTGATTGTTTAGGAGTGTGTTGTTTAACCTCCAGGTATTTGTGAATTTTCTAAGTCTCTGATGGTTATTGAGTTCTAATTGTATTCCATTGTGGTCAGAGAATGTGCTTTGAATAATTTCAATCTTTTTAAATTTATTGAGGCTTGTTTTATGTCCCAGCATATGATCTATTCTGGAGAAAGTTCCATGAGCACTAGAAAAGTATGTGTATCCTGGTGATTTGGGATGTAATGTCCTGTATATATCTGTTAAATCTAATTCATTTATCAGATTGTTTAGGTTTTCAATTTCCTTATTGGTCTTCTGTCTGGTTGATCTATCTATAGGAGAGAGTGATGTGTTGAAGTCTCCCACAATTATTGTGGAAACATCAATTGCTTCCTTTAGTTTTTCCAGTGTTTCTCTCATGTATTTTGTGGCACCTTGATTGGGTGCATAGACATTTACGATTGTTATTTCTTCTTGCTGAATTGCCCCTTTTATTAGTATGTAGTGGCCTTCTTTGTCTCTCAAAACATCCCTGCATTTGAAGTCTATTTTATCTGAGATTAATATTGCTACACCTGCTTTCTTTTGGCTGTAGCTTGCATGAAATATTTTTTTCCATCCTTTCACTTTCAGTTTCTTTGTGTCCCTGTGTCTGAGATGAGTCTCTTGTATGCAACATATTGATGGTTCATTTTTTTTGATCCATTCTGCGAATCTATATCTTTTAATTGGGGAGTTTAATCCATTTACATTCAACGTTAAAACCGTGAAGGCATTTCTTGAATCGGCCATCTTATCCTTTGGTTTATGTTTGCCATATTTTTCCCCTCTGTCTATTAATATCCTTTATTGTACCCATACCGAATCTCTTTAGTACTGAACCTTTCTCCAAGTCTCTCTGTCCTGTCTTTGTTTCTCTGTCTGTAGGGCTCCCTTGAGTATCTCCAGTAGGGCAGGTCTCTTGTTAGCAAATTCTCTCAGCATTTGTTTGTCTGTGAAAAATTTAAGCTCTCCCTCAAATTTGAAGGAGAGCTTTGCTGGATAAAGTATTCTTGGCTGGAAATTTTTCTCACTCAGAATTTTAAATATATCGTGCCACTGCCTTCTTGCCTCCATGGTGGCTGCTGAGTAGTCACTACTTAGTCTTATGCTGTTTCCTTTGTATGTGGTGAATTGCTTTTCTCTTGCTGCTTTCAGAACTTGCTCCTTCTCTTCTGTGTTTGACAGTATGATCAGTATATGTCTCGGAGTGGGTTTATTTGGGTTTATTCTATTTGGAGTTCGCTGAGCATTTATGATTTGTGTATTTATGTTGTTTTGAAGATTTGGGAAGTTTTCCCCAACAATTTCTTTGAATACTCTTCCTAGACCTTTACCCTTTTCTTCCCCTTCTGGGACACCAATGAGTCTTATATTCGGACGTTTCATATTATCTATCATATCCCTGAGGTCCATTTCGATTTTTTCAATTTTTTTCCCCATTCTTTCTTTTATGCTTTCATTTTCCATTCTGTCATCTTCCAGGTCACTGATTCGTTGTTCAACTTCCTCTAGTCTTGTACTGTGAGTGTCCAGAATCTTTTTAATTTGGTCAACAGTTTCTTTAATTTCCATAAGATCATCCATTTTTTTATTTAGTCTTGCAATGTCTTCTTTATGCTCTTCTAGAGTCTTCTTGATTTCCTTCATATCCCGTACTGTGGTCTCATTGTTCATCTTTAGTTCTTTGAGTAGCTGCTCTAGGTGTTGTGTCTCTTCTGGTCTTTTGATTTGGGTGCTTGGGCTTGGGTTATCCATATCATCTGGTTTTTTCATATGCTTTATAATTTTCTGTTGTTTTTGGCCTCGTGGCATTTGCTGAACTTGATAGGGTTCTTTTAGGGTTTGTAGACGTATTGAAGTCCTTATCTCTAATTTATCAGATCTACAGCTTTGTGGAGTACTTTCTCTAACTAACCAGCAGGTGGCGTCCACGAGCCACCTGTTCTCCACAAGCCAGTTCTCCCCTGCTTAGCCTTTTTGGTGAGTGGGGGAGTGAGTCTTGTGGGGCCCAATTGGTGTACCAAGCTTGCGTGTGTAGTTGGTGTTGCCTGCCCTGTATGTGGGGCATGTTTCTGGGCAGTCGGGGAGGGGGGGTGGCCCTAACAATCAAATCTCTCTGATGATCCTAGAGTTTTAAAGCTGCTGCCATAGTCTAATCCTTCAGTTCAGTCCTGCCACAGTTTGTCTCTGCCACTGACCCACAAGTCTTTGGTATTGGCGTATGGCTCCTGAGACTTGCAAGTGGGCCCCTCTTCCAGGCTGTGCACCCCGGGTCCTCTGTTGAGGGATGACTGTGCTATGTCACAGGTGAGTGCCGTCCCCCCAGGGCAGTTCTGGGCTGCTGGGCTGTGTAGGGAGGCTCCCAGTCTGCTGAAATGATGGCTGAATGGGGCTTTGTTAATTCACACTGCTCCACCTTCCCAACTCTGGGACAATCAGCTGAGGTTGCAGGGAAGGCTAATGTCCACGCCCAGTTTTGTGGTGTGTGCCTGTTATTTGAAGCACTTCCGTCACACTGGGTTGTCTGGGGCAGCTCTGGGCTATGGGGCTGGCGATGGGCAGGAGTGTTTCCTGTCCACCAGGATGGTGGCTGTGAGCAGACACCCCCCTTTTCTTGGGAAGTTGTGGTGTTTAGTGAATTTTCTCAGCCAGTGGATTATTGCGTTTTGTCTCAGAGCTCTCTTAGTTCTGCTCTTGACTTGACATGCCCAAATTGCAATTCTTTGAAGCTTTCTGTATTGGGCTTCTTAGAGTAATTGTTTTAGAAAAAGAAAAAAGGATTAAAAAAAAAAAAAAGGGCCTTCCTCAGAGATCTAATGGGTTATTGAAATGCTAATACACAAAGCAGCCAGGGCCATTAAGGAAAGGTCCACAGGGCAGAGAGATCAGCTTTTCTTCGGGATTTGCATATGCGCCTCAAGGCCTGAGCTCCGCCCTTCCCCTTTCTGTGTTCACCAGAACTCCAAAAATCCTCTGCTTTTATTTTGGAGTTTTTCGCGTTATTTTTTTTTTTCTATGCCTGTCTCCTCTCTGCTGGGCTGGCAGCTCTCAGATTCTCTGGTGTCTGGTCTCAGTCTATCTATGGTTGGAGTATGAATCAGTAGAATGAGTTTCTGAGAAGGGCTACCACTGCAGTTCTCCCTTCTCCTTCCCGGAGCTGGCAGCCCCTCCTCCCACGGGACTGAGCCTGGCAGGGAGGGGCGCGGGTCCCCTGGCCGTAAAAACTTACAGATTTCGCTGATCTCAGCAGTTCGACATTTTCATGAGTGTTGTATGAAGTATGCCCAAAGTCAGATTGCTCTGTGGTGTCCAGTCCACGCAGTTCCTGGCTTTTTACCTACTTTCCTGGAGGAGTAACTAAAACTTACAGCTCACCAGTCTGCCATCTTCTATTATTCACCTGTAGGCATTCCTTTGCAGTGCTGTTTTTAAAAACATCATTCTGTACATATGTTCCCATAATCTCTCTGCTATTCATGACAGTGTCTTTAATAATTTCCCTATGGTTTTAAAAATTTCCTTATTCTATAGAGAAAATTTCATTGTCATATCTCCAGGGCCTAGAAAAGTACCTGGCATTTAATATCTATCTGTGAAATGTAAATTGAATGAACTTCACTTTCTACAATTGCCTATCCTTATGAGTTTTGTATTCTTAAATAATCCTTGGTCATGCAATCATATCTTTCTTTTTTTTTTTTTTAATTGTTTAAAATTTACTTATAATAAGTTTGCATATTTGATTATGACTTACCTCTTTTCTCAACATAAAACTTTGTGAAATTGTTATTTTCTGCCAAGTTTTCTGTCATGTTCATGTCACCGACTAATTATTCTCCATTGCTCAGAATTAAGTCCACAATAGTAGGGCTCTTCCCTTTTGAGAAAGAAAATTGTCACAAGCTTAGTCAGTACTTTTATTGAATGCTTTTTGCAAATAGCAGGTTGTTTGGAATACTCCACCTTTTCCAAGTCTTGTCTCTGTGCCATTGTTAAAATTCATAAGAAAGCATTGTATGTCTGACTGCATAGTCTATAGTATATTTTTCACATTGAACAATGGTAGAAGACAACCACTGCATCTGTTCCAGTCTCCAGAGTATCTGTTAAAACAGGCCATGATCCAATTTATGTTTATACTTGTATTCTAGTCAGATGACTTTTGGCATTCAGTTAACTTGCTGTAGTTTCTTAAAGTGAAATTTACCAATATAATAAATCTTAGGGAATTTCTTGAGTTTAGAAGTTGTTTAATAAACATTGTTAGGTTGAATTGGCTCTAAGATAAAAGAAAAATAAGAGATTAAGAAAAGGTCCATAATTTTAGTTGTAATCCCTTTGTAGTAGAACTTTCCACATTTTGTTTGTATTGACTTTGAGATTTTTGATGCTATTAAGCATTTTCTGTGTGGTTCTCCTCTCTTTTTGTTACATTTTCAGGCTAAACTAATACTTTGTTTTATGTCTTACAGAACAGTTTATATGGATACAACACTTATAAATAACAGCATTAAAAATTTCTGATCTCTACTTGTAAAGAAAGACATTGGTTGTTATATTGGTGTGCTTTATTACTTATCTAATAGCCTCAACTAATCACAATATAATAGGAACCTCAAAGTAGGCTAATGTGTATTTGAAGAGCTAAAATAGATTTCATTAAATCCATGTGTTAAATTTATTCCAATAGTATGAAACATTATTCTTGTCTTCCTTAGCACTCACTCTTATTTTAAATATAATTTTAACACACATGGCTATTTGACTTCCTAGTCAATAGTAGATTAGCAAATAGCAGATTAGAAGAGATATTGGAGGCTACTTGTTGGCAGGCCACCTTGACATCAGCAAGAAATGAGACTTAATACTGCACATAAGGAAGAAAGAAAAACTAAGGCAGATGTAAGAAATAAAAAAGCACAGTGTTCAGGTATCTTTCTGGCAGAGCTAAACATCCCTGCAGACCTCAGTAGCCCTTGAGTACATCAACACTGAATAGTAAATGAAGTTCAGAATGATGACTAAATCAATAAAGGTTTAATTATATTCTATAGATTTAAAAACTGAAACAAGCATGTAATCCATTTTAGAAATATTTGCATCCAGAATGGCTAAAATAACACATTTTGGCACTTTACAGTAAAACTCAGTTCTATGGAAAAAATTTTTTTTGGTTTCACATCTTCCTCACTTATGACTAGTGAACGTGGGGGTTGTATATTCTGTGAGGGTCCATGTGGTATACCTGGTAGAATGTGTCTTGACAGCTTCTAAGTACAAGTTTGAATTCTATAGAGAAGTAAAGAATGTTTTATGGCCTTCTTAGAATGAAATGAGTAAGAGTTTGTTTATTTAAAAGTATCTTTGAATGAGTTGATTCAATGGTTTTAGTCACCATAGAAATGACTTAAATTAAAACCCAAGTTGTTGAAAACTGTGTTCATGTTGAGTGATGTTTCTGATTCACACAGAATCTCAAGTATTCTTCAGAAGTCTACATAAAAATTATTTTGAAGTCCAAATAATTTTGGGAGAGTGGAGGGAGAATGGTTATCCTATTTTTCTAGAAGTGCTTATTAGTGTATTTAAGTAGAATTATAAAGGAAAGATAGTTTCTTGTGGTTTCAGGGAGGATTGATATTTATTGGGAAACAACTGTCTTGCATGTTTTTGAAACCAGTATTTGAACATTTTTTCTTTCTGTCTGGAAGAATGCAACTGGATTCTTTTGTCTGAAAAAGAGAAGTAAAAGTGGCCTTCTATCCTTTATTTTTCTCTTTTCTCCCCATCCTCTTCTAACCCTAATGGTAACGTTAACTCTCTAATACAGCTTTTAAAAAAAAATCCATTTGTATCACTATTCTAATGCCCTCTTTTTTTTTCCCCCTTCCCTTGGATGGGACCTTAAAGGTCAGTTAATGTAAGAACTCACTCAATGGAAAAATCCTTTCTCTTGTATCCCTGACATATATAGTCATTCAGCTTTGAGTGAATATTTCCAGTGATGATAAACTTACTCTTCTTAAGGCAACCTATTTAATTACTGGATATCTAAGATTATTAGAAAGTTCTTCATTTACTTCATTTAGATGAAAGCTGTGTCTTTATAATTTCCACGGACTAATCTGAGTTCTGCTCAGGAGTAACATAGAATTTGGCAGCTCTTGAAATTTATGAGGGTAACAATCAGAGCCCTGTTTTGTATTCTCTTTTTCTAAGCTAAGCATACCAACATCCTTCAACTATTTATCTTATGACACTGTTTCAAATTCCATCGTCATCTCTCTTCTTTGGACAGATTCTGGAACCTTTAAAATAAAGTTCCCAGAACTAAATGTATGATAAATACTGAGAACTGAGGGATTGTTACTTTCCATGATCATCTGAATGGGGACTATAAGTCCAGAAAGTCAGGGAGTATGTTTGTCTTTCTCAACAATTGTAGCTACAACTTACCATAGTTCTTGAAACATAGGAACATCTCAGGAAATATATGTTGAAGAGCCAAAGGAATCCTCTGGTCACTGTAAATCTAGAACTGCAATTTTATCTCTGTTGGGTCATGTTCAATCAAGACCTAAGATCCTTATTTTTGTGAACCATTGTCAAATTCGATAACCTCCATCCTATACATGTATGATTGCTATTGTTAAACCTAAGTGCATTCTTTTTTCCTCATATTTATTCATTTACAGAACAAATATTTATTGTGTAGCTAAAATGTGTTGGGTTCTATGCTAGGTGATAGGTATGCTCTGGAATGGAAAGCAGCCCTTCTGTCATGTATATTACAGTGTAATGGTGGTGGTGGTGGAGTGGAGAGGACAGGTATTAAATAGGTAAACAGCAAGAATATTCTTATACATTGAGAGAAATTCTATGAAGAAAATAAATAGGTTCTGGGAGAGAGATGGAGAAGGGTTTATTAGGGAGACATGTAGATATAAATGCAGTCAAGGAAGGTCTTTTTTTAAAAAAATTTTTTTATTGTGAAATAGAACATGCAGAAGAGTGATAAATTTCAAAATACAATTTAGCAAGTGGTTATAGAGCAAATTGCAAAGTATGGTATGGGTTACAGTTACACAATTTCAGGTATTTCCTTCTAGCTGTTCTAATATATTAGATACTAAAAAATATATATAGTGATTCAGTAGTCATAATCATTTGTTAAATCCTGTTTTCTCTGTTACAACTCCTTCCACTCATTTGATCGTTCTCTCAATCTTCAGGGATATTTGGGCAGTAACCATTCTAACTTCTTCATATTGAAAAGGGGTGTTGACATTATGGGGTAAGGGAATGCAACTGGTTGATGATCTTGGAGAGACTGGTACCTCTGGTTTTCAGGGCTCATCTGGTATAGGGACAATCTGGAGGTTTTAAGTTTTTGATAAATAAACTTAATAAGTGAAACTTTTATAGATTCTCAGCTAGAGCCCAGAATATTCTTTAGGGTTTTCAGGAGTAGTGTTGGTTGGAGCTTGGCATACTGTGGAAATTTGTAATATCTGGCTGAAGCTTGCAAAATAGTGACCTCCAGAATTGCCTCTCGACTCTATTTGAAATCTCTTAGCCACTGGAACCTTATTTTGTTACATGTGTTTTCCCCTTTTTGGTCAAGAAGGCATTGTCAATCACATGATGCCAAGGCCAGGCTCAACCCTAGGAGTCATGGCTCATGTTGCCAGGAGGTATTATTCACTGCTGAAACTTGAAGGATAAGAAGAAGCCAGACTTATCATGCACAAATATATATTTTAAGCCAGGGAAGCACTTGGTTAAAATATAGAGGCTAGTAGGAAGACTGAACAGGGTGAAATTGGTGAGGTTGGCAAAAACCAGATCATTCAAGGACCTTAATTCAGGTGAGTAGTGAAAGAGGCTTGCTCATAGTAGCAGTAGAGATTGAGAAAAGGGAACTGATTCAAAATATATTTTGGAGGTAGACTCTGTGGGACTCGATAGGACTAACAGATGGATTTGATTGGGAATGGAAATGGAGAGGGCTGAGATAAGGATGACACTTAGGTTTCTGGTTTTAGCTAGTGGATTGATGTGATAGAGCCATTTTCTAAGGTGGGAAAAAGAGAGGTGTGGGGTAGGGTGGGAATCAATAATTTAATTTTGGACATGTTGTATTGAGATGCCTGGAAGATATCCATCTTTCTTCTCTTTTCTATTTTGGTTCTATTGCTGTACCACTTTTCTGAGGCCATTTATCAGAATGGGCCAAGGAGGTGTATTATAAAAATGCCTTCAGGCTCAGATTTGAAACTGCATGGGTTAATGAGAGGCATTCTGGTGAGAATAAGCTAGAGACACTAAAGGTGGCAATAGTTTTAAAGCTTTGGTTGCAAGGCTTTTCAAGTGTCTCTGTCCAGTATTGGTTTCAGCTTCCCTAGGGATTCCCATTGTGAATATTCACTGATAACCTGAATTTACCCAGTGATTTGTTGAGTCTCTCTCTGCCTCTAGCCTCTCCCTCCTCCACTTTATTTATCCACCTCCTGGTTTAAAAACCTTCAAAGACTCTCCGCTGCCTTTAGGATAAAGTCCAAACTATTTGCATGATATTCAAGTCCCTTTATAATCTCTTTAGCCTGCCTTTCCCCATCTCTCCATTCTGTCTTCTCATATGCTGTATGTAAAGAGAAATATGTACATGGGTGGGGAACTTGAAACTTGTGGGAAGGAAGGTGGTCTTGACCAGATTGAATAACTTGCCCATAAATTCTCAATAGATACAGTGATTTCTTCAGCAGAGAATAGTGGTTTAGTAATGTCTGAAGTAATTACAGAACTAAGCTTTTGCAGAGACGGATACTAGCCTAAGAATTTACAATAGAATCAATACATTGGTGTATATTAAGTTTATTTTAAGCATGGTTTAGCCTTGTGATTTGAGGCATGATTTTTAACCTCCCCAAACCTGTTTATCTGGAAAATGAGAATGTGTGTCTCAGAATGTTTGTAGGATAATATGGTAAATCATGTAGCATAATATGTGGCATTTAATAGGTACTTAATAAATGGTAGCTGCTATAATATTATTTCAGTTAGAATTTAATTTTAAATGGTATCTCTGTGCTAACCTTACCTCTTCCTACTTACTTGTTTTGCCCTTTTCTTAAAACAGCCTAGATTACTTGCTAGTCCCTGAATAGCTACAATATTCTTACTAATGCCTTTTCTCTTTTCGTTTGACATCTTATACTCATCCATCAAAGCATAACATAAAAACCATATTTTTCATGAGTCCCTTCTTGATCTCTCTAGTTGAAAGTTCTCATTTTCTTCTTCTGTAATGCTTAGTTGGTACCACTCTGAGGCCTTGACAAGTACTGCCTTGTTTTTTAATTATTTGTGTAAATGTCTTATCTCCTTAAGAGCTGTATTCTTTTTGGTCCCTCTCAGAGAGCAAAACCAAAGCCTTATACATGGTTAGCACCCAGTAAACACTGATAGATGTTCAGTGAGCTAATTTGAAGAATAATGCCAATAATTAAATCATTATACTTCATTCCCAAATGGAAATTATAAGGGAAATTTTCTTGGTTTAACAATCTAAAGAGTTTTTACAAAGTTTCCCCAACAAGCCTTAAAGACTGTTCTGTTGTTAGAAATACAAAAACGATGAAAGATATTATCCAGATATTATCTTTGATACCAGGGTGGGGAGAGTGGGCCATGATTTTTAGGATTTGGTGGATTAGGATTAGGATGGAATGGAAATGCATCATTTATCTTTCAGAGCTGTGCTGATTTTCTTTTTTTTTAATTAAAAGCCCTCATTCTGACATTAAGTAAATAGATACCTCCTTTTGGATTTTGTATCCAGAATGAAAATAGTATCATTTACACAAGAAGGGTCTGTTTGTAGAACATTTTTCCTGTTTTTACTGCTTGCCTTCTTTGTATCTTTTCCTCTGGATACCCATCTGATCATTTGTATTGTAAAGAAGTTAGCTGAATGTATAACTGTGACAGATTTGCCAGAACAAGTTTATTTAAGGTTTTAGTATATGGTTCATAGAATTTTTTTCTATTTGCTATTAATTTTTTTGTTTGTTTCATTCTAATCAGCCTCAGAACTAACCAGAGATACCTATCTGGTGGTTTTTCGGTTTCATTTTATGTTACGTGTTTTGTTTTGTTTTTGCTTTTGTGGCTATTACTAGCAGTATTGCTCTGTATATGAGCATGGCTGGAAAGAATATTGTAGAAGAAGTCTCCTTAGTTGTTCATTTTTATCTATTTTTTTTCTTGCGTAGATTGAATTGCAGCATCTCTGCTGAATGCTGCATTGTCTAGATTCTTGATTGTTTGCTTTCTAGCATTTAATGTTATTACCTGAAGTTGGTTTCAGTATTTTCCAATAGAATTATTTTGCTCTTCTGCTTGTGTGCTCTTTTCAACTTTCTGTATACTGTTCCTTATATTCTGTTCTCATCTGGTCTTTACCTATGACCAGCTTGTTTTTCATATACGTCCAATTATGTGGCAAAATGCATTGCTTCTGCACGGATAGATTAATTATTCTCTAATTCTGTGGTCATATGGCTTGATCATTCCTTCCTAAATGTGGCAAATACATCGTATCAATGGAGATACCCAGAATACTGAATCTTGACAAGTATCACAGCTGCATGGGAAACTTGGCATTGTGGTTAAAATTTCAAGGTCTGATTAAACACAAAAAAGAGTTCTAAAATATGTTAATGGTTCAGCTTTTATGTTTAATAATACGTTGCGTTCTTTGCTTCAATAATTCAGCAAACATTTGTTGAACATTTACTGGGTAGAGTATTTTTCACTGTTCACATTCCATTTTCTAAAAGCAGCTTTTTGCCATCTTTGTTTCTTAGGCATTTTGAGGTATGTTCCTGAAGTGATTGTTATGGTTCTTTTTTATGCCTCGCTATTCTAAGTATGGTGGATGGATCAGCAGCACTGGCAACATCTGGGAGCTTGTTTGAAATGCAGAATCCCAGGTCCCATTCCAGATGTGCCAAACCAGAATCTACATTTTAGCAAGATTGTTAGTTGATTCGATGCAAGTTAAAGTTTAACAAATAAACATAGCATATGGATTGTTAACATCTATTTTTTTTTAAAATAGCATCTGAAGGGTACTCATTCAGCTGCTTTCTTAAAGACATTCTTTCACATGAAAGGAATTATAGGAATACTAAGAAACAAATTGTAAAACACAAGAATAAGTACTCTATTTACTGAAGGATATAAATAAAAGGCTGTTAGAAATGAAGTTTAAGTGATTTTCATATCTGCCAAAACATAAGCAAAAGTGTTGTAATTACTTATAGACTATGAGAGATCTTAGTATTTTATGTAAGAAAAAAATTTTTTTTATTTAAGTTAAGTATTTTATGTAAGAAAACTTTAACATAGAAGTGGTGTCTGTTCCTTTTTACCCAGGTGAATGATGAAGCCATATCTCAAATCCATAGAAAATAGTGCTAAATCCTTAGCGTTTCCTATTTATTTTTTGCAAAGAAAGTATGAAGTAAATTGTGCTCTCCAATCAAATCATTACTCTTTTAGAATAACTGGTAGTTCAGGATCCAGATTTTCTTTAAGTACAAGTGCATCTTACTCAGTTGTAACAAATTAAGGATGAATATGGGTTGGTAAATGTATAGTATTTATAAAGACTGATTACAAATTTCATTAGTTAAGAGTAATTTTGATGACTTAGCAAATGAGGCTAGAAAACGTACTTCTCTAAATAAATATTTTTAATGCTTAAAATAAAAGAATTTGAGCAAATTGGCAATAAGCGCCTATATAAGGGCTTTTCCTTTTATAAATATGTCTTTGTTTATTTCAACACCACTTGTAGTGATCTGCCTCTGACTAGCAATGTGATCTTAGTTAAGTTACTTTCTGAGTCTCAATTTCCTCAACTATAAGATTTAGTGATTCTTTGTTCCTTTCAGGGTTGTTGAAAGGCTTAATTGAGATAATGTAGATAATGCCCCTGGCATGCCTGGCACAGAAACAGTGCTCAATAGATGTTCACTCTCTTCCCTTTACACTGCTTTGTTCCATCTACACACAATTATTCTAGGTTTAGCTTGTATTTTAAATACAGTTTTGCTTGAATTTTTCTTTCATTGTAATGATTAAAGCTGAATCAAGAATGTAAACTCCTTGATAACATAGACCTTGTCTGTTTTGTTTACCATTGTAGCCTTAGCACCAGCACAGGTGCTAGATGCTTTATTCATTCAAATGAATATTTGAAATAAATTTACTTGAAGAAATTTAACTTAGAGAATACCTTCTGTAGGCTGGTTATTCTTCAGTACACTAGGCATGACAATGCTCTGTGGCTGTTATGTGAAGTTTGACTAATAATACTGGGATTTTGAGATCAAGAGGTTAGGAAACCAACAAGTTTGAATTATATGTGGTCTACAGACTGCCTTCTTCTCTACTACTAATGAATCAACATTTGCATCCTGAATACTTTTCTCTGAGATGTATTTGTGATAGTTCCACTTCCTACTCTTAAAAATGCTTAGTTTTCAAAATCATATTTATCAGAAGGAAAAAAGGTATTAAGGAACTTAAAATTGGATATTTCTGAAAGAGGCTGTAGTTGGGTGTTGTAACATGAAGATCTAAAGAATTTTTTGTGATTATTTTACCTGCAATTGCAGTTGTCAAGTCTTATAAAAATCAGGATTCTACATTTGCTGTTCTTAATAGAGAAGTCTGCATTTTAAAAGATATAAAGAAAGAGAACAAAGAGTTGGGGAAATGTTTAATCTCATCTCGTGGGATGTAGAGAATTTTGCAGAAAATAATTCCTGCAAATCTGACACTTTCATAATGATACCCTCAAAGGATAGTATATGAAAAAGGTCCTTTTTTGGGAAGGATAAAATTGCATTTTCTAGATACAGTTCAGAGCATTGAATTTCAAATATGTTGTATTTCATATAAGGAGGCCTCAGTGGATACTATTTTAAGTAATCTCTGTATGTGCATGTCTTTGGTGATTCAATGTATTAATAATTTATTCAGGATGTATATTTAAGATATTTTTGTACTTTAATGGAAAGTCTTATGTTTAATGGAGTGGAGTACTGTTTGTTGGTGATTAAATACCTAAGTTTATTAATTTTGTCACACTTGATCTGATTTAAGGTTTGGCCTACAGTTCGGTGTATTGCTTATATGAGTCCACCTTTCTCTTCTTTTTTATAGCAACATCATGACAACAGAGAAGAGTTTAGTGGCCGATACTGAAAATTCACAGCACCAACAACAGAAGGAAGAGGGTGAGGTAACCACAAACGTAGACCACCAGGAAACTCAGCTAGAGGAGGCTTCTCAAACAGCAGCTGAGGGAGATAGTCAGTGTGAGCAGAAGCTGAAAACATCAGATGGAGACACTCCTACACATGAAGACTTGACCAAGAACAAGGAGCGGACATCAGAAAGCAGGGGCCTGTCACGGCTGTTCTCCTCATTTCTCAAAAGGCCCAAGTCTCAGGTCTCTGAGGAAGAAGGCAAAGAAGTAGTGTCAACTAAAGAGAAAGGTGAAGGAGGTCAGAAAGAAATAGAATTTGGAACCAGTCTTGATGAAGAGATTATTTTAAAGGCCCCAATTGCAGCTCCTGAACCTGAGCTCAAAACAGACCCATCCTTGGATCTTCATTCATTAAGCAGTGCAGAAACACAGGTAAGGATGTGTGAAAGTATGGAGGTGGGTTTGATGAAAACATGTTATACACTTCATTTTTCACTTAAAAACATTTGATTTTATTTCTTACTAACCAGTTGACTTAGATATTGATAGTAATTAAGTAACATGAAGTTTTGGAATTTCTGCTCTAAGGACATTTATGTAGTCACTGGAAACCAAATTTTAAAAAAGATGCTTATGCTCTGTAAATCAAAGAAAGAAAATGAAGGAAAAGTATTGAATTATTTTATTCAATCCATATATAATTTTTCTGTAATAATAGAATAAGTCTCAGATTTATACTGAGAGGAAGAAAATGGAGTAAGGTGGTTGAGAGTTAATTGTGGTGAAATAATTAGGAATGGAATAGTTTATCAGCAAACATGGTCCTTTTCTCAGAAATCTTTCAAAAGTTTTGAAAAAGATTCAAGCCAGGCCTGCCTTATTTTTGTCTTCTTCAACTAGATCATATTACCACAGACTGTAAGATTTAGATGAGGAAGTCTAGCTCTTTCTGTCACCCTTGTAATATACGGTTATTTAGGTAATTGCACCATAGTGTTGTCAAACTATACATGAGTTGTGAATTTGCTCATTGCCCAGAAAACATTACATTAATACTGTAATTAAAACTATTTTCTAGGAGTTTCGTTTGTTTTCAGCCTTAGTATCTACAAATTATCATCAGAGTTTCCATTTCTGAAGCATGTGAACATTACCTGCATAGTTAAAAGTATAAATCCTATATGTTTCTGGCCCGGCCCACACCTTGCCAGGGGCCCCCCCACACAGTCAGCAGTCGCCTCACAGCCCAGCTCTGTCCTGACAGATGCTCACTGCCAGCCGCCTGCCGACCGCGACTGACTGTCCCTTATGCCTGTCTCTGCCTGCGTGCCCGAGGGTCTTTTGTGCCCACTGGTACAAGAACCAGGAGATGATGAGCCGTTAATGTAGAATAAGATCTGGCTCTAAAGAAAGAGGCTCACTGGCCCATTCACCAAACTTCAGAGATGTTGAGAATTCCACATCTGCAGGGAACAGGAACTGGCCTAAGAAGAATGCAGCCATCAAACACACTTTGAGAAACATTGCTGCAGCCTGTCTAGCTATGGTGTATTGTATTAAACTCAGGTCCTCTGTGAATCCAAATCTCAGTTCATCCATGAGTGTGGATTACCCACATTCCAACTTCAGGATGCCTAATCTGCCTCTCAAAATATATATTGTGGTTTTTGGCACTACTATATTTGTCTTCATCCTTAGTTTACTCTTCTGTTGCTGCTTGGTTAGGCTAAGACAGCAAGCACACAAATAATTTTATGCACAGAAACACATTGTATTAAAGGCAAAAGTAAAAGAATTGAATTTACATGAGGTCTGCACCCACAGGAATGGATTAAAAGAACTTGGCCTTTTCTGGGGTGCGTAACAACTTCAAACCAGTGCAAGACATGAATAGACATCTCTCTTAAGAAGATACACAAATGGCTAGAAAGCATATGAAAAGATGCTCAACATCGTTAGCTATCAGGGAAATCCAAATCAAAACCACAATGAGATACCATTTACATCCATTAGAATAGCTGCTATTAAATGGAAAATAACAAATGTTGGAGAGGATGCAGACAAATAGGAACATTTATTCTTTGCTGGTGGGAATCTAAAATGGTGCAGCCACTGTGGAAGACAATTTGGTGGTTCCTCAGTAAGCTAAGTATAGAACTACCACATGATCCAGCAATCCCACTACTAGGTATTTACCCAAAAGATCTTAAAGCAGAAACTCAAACAGATATCTGCATTCCAATGTTCATAGCAGCATTATTCACAATTGTCAAAAGATGGAAGCAACCCAAGTGTCCATCAAGAGATGAATGGATATATAAAAAGTAGTATATACATACAGTGGATGATTATTCAGTCATAAACAGGAATGAAGTCCTGATTTTTGCAACAACATGGATGAACCTTGAAGACACCATGTTGAGTGAAATAAGCCATACACAAAGGAACAAATATTGTATGATCTCACTGTTTTGAAATAATTAGAATAAGCAAACTCATAGAGTCAGAATCTTCAAAATAGGTTACCAGGGGATGGGATGGAGATAGGGAATGAGAAGTTAGGGCTTAAAATGTACAGAGTTCATGTTTGGAATGATGGAAATATTTTGGTAATAGATGGTGATGAAGGTAGCACAACACTGTGAACACAACAGCACTGAAATAGTTATCTGAATATGATTTAAAGGGGAAATGTTTGTACATATGGTAACAAAATAAAATTTTTTAAAAAAATCCACAGAACTACACACAGTGAGCCCTGAGTTAAATCATGGACTTTAATAGTACAGTTGTAAAAATGTGCTATCATCAATTGTAATAAATTTTCCACACCAGTGAGAGTATTGGTGGTGAGGTGGTATATGGGAATCTTGTATTTTATGCATGATTGTTCTGTAAACCTACAGCTTCTCTAATAAAAAAAAATATATTGGAAAACAAAACTTACGACCGCATTTTAAAAAATCCTATATGTTTCTGTTATAGATCCAAGATTTGACCTATATGGTTTTATTAGGATTTTCTAAAAAAATATTACATGTATTTCTAGGAATACTACTTGTACATTAATTGTTAAGAGTAATGGACACATGAGTAGAAAATAGGAGCAAAAATTAAATGAATAATGGGGATTTGGGGGATGGGAGGTTTTGGGTGTTTTCTTTACTTGTACTTTTATTCTTTAGTTTTTTGGAGTAATGTTCAAAAATTGATTGTGGTGATGAATGCACAACTATGTGATGGTACTGTGAACGATTGTACACTGTGGATGATTGTAGGACATGTGAATATATCTCAATAAAACTGAATTGGAAAAAAAAGAATGCTTAGAGTAAAATTTAGGATAAAGTTGAAATTATGCAATTGTTATTAATGAAACAATGTTGAAAACAAGATTTAGTATAATGTAGTAGTTAAGAAAGCAGACTATGGAATCGGACTTTTTGGGTTCAAGTCACGGAGAAGTGACACTTTTTTTTCAGTTTCCTCCTCTGTACAATGGGGATAATAATATCTACCTCATTTGACTATTGTGAGGATTAAAAGAAATAAACATGTAAAGCCCTTAAGACATTGCTTGGCTTAAGTAAGCACTCAGTGTGTTAGCTACTGCTAGTCAGTTAGTAAGCGGTTTCACAGTGAAGGCAAAGAAACCCTACATATCTTAATATTATTAATTTAATTTTATTTCAGGAAGATTAGAAGTGTTAAATTGCATCATCTCTCAGGAAGCTTGATACTTTTCCTCCCTGTGCTTTATTAAGGGAAAATTTGTCTTGTTTTAGTTGGCATTGGAATCAGAATTTGTCTATTTTTTGAGAGATAATAGCATTTATACTGAGCTTGAAACAGATAATCTGGAGAAGCTTAGTTTTAGATTTAATTAAAATCTCATTCATTGAGGCTTCATTAATTCAGAATTGAGACAAATTGTATAGAGGCATTTGTTTACATATGAAGAAAAATAAAATAAATTAGTATTGTTAATGGAATTTCAAGGGGATGTTGTTTAGGGGAAAATACTATTTTAGGTCTTTTGGAAACTGGTGTTTATTTATAAACAATTCATATGGTTATTATAAATCAGTGCAAGTCCCATCCGAACCTTGTGGATCCAAGTTTATTTTCTTAACCATGTTTCTGAATATGTAGGAGAATTTCATTTAAGTGGTCCTTTCCTATCCACATCTCCAGTTTTTAGGATTTTTTGAAAGTGAGTGCATTATAGGGCTGTACCAGAGTACCTTGGATATTTTTGGTTGCCATAAAATGTTTTTTTATTGGGGAGAGCTGCTGCCACCAGCATCAAGGTCTTGTACCGAGTCCCATTCTTAGTGCCTGAATGTCCCAACCTGAAGCTGAAGAAACCACCCTGTGTCATTGGCCATGACGATGTATGCTCTGGTGGTGGTGGTGTCTTACTTCCTCATCACTGGAGAATAATTTATGATGTTATTGTTGAACCTCCAAGTGCTGGCTCTCTGACTGATGAACATGGGCATCAGAGGCCAGTAGCTTTCCTGGCCTACAGAGTAGACAGACAATATGTTTTGGAAGGACTTGCATCCAGCTTCCCGATTACAATGGGAGGTTTAGGAGTCATAATCCTGGACTGATCCAAGGCACCAAACATCCAAAACTCAGTAGATTTCTTCTTCTATTCTTTGGATTTGTCTGTGTTAAAATGAGTTTTTTCATGGCTAGAGTATTCATGAGAATGAAACTGCCAGGCTATCTGATGGGTTAGAGTGCCTTTTGAGAAGGAATCAGGGACACTGGATTTGCTTCTGTTAATGACCAATCCTCTAATATGAAATGTGGAAAAGGATGAAAAGCAGCAGAGGAAGAAGCATCTAGTGAAAACAGGAAACTTATTAAATCTTGGACTAGAATTTCTTCTTGGTAACATCAGAGAGACAATCTTATCACAGTATTTTTTCCTACTGACCTACGTTGGCATACCAACAATGTTAAGTGGCATTTTCTTCTTAGTTTTTTTTTTTTTATTATTTCTAGAAGGAAATATACTGCATTTCTACAACTACAGTATTGAATAGAGTGATTTTTTTTTTTTTTTACAACTCCCTTAACATTTTTTTGGAAATGGCATTTCTGATTTATAGAAATTAATGTAAAATCAGGAAGTGAGACCCTGTAACCTGAAAACTCTGAACAGCTGATCAGCTTTAACTATGGTGCTTTGCCATTAGTATGATAGTACATTATTTCAGGTATGTATTTAAGATTGTTTCCTGAAAAATAAGATGTATGAAAGGAACAGAAATAAATAATAATTTTTCTAATAAAAATATATATTTATTGATTATCTACCACCATGTGTGCCAGGCCCAAAATGGCATAGAGTTTTGTTTTTTTTTTTTTTTACAAACAAGTATAACATGTTTTATTGTTTTTGTCAAATTTGCAGACATTTCTTAACAAAACAATCACTTATAAAGGACAATATGAAAATTATCTTACCCTAAAACTAGAAATATTAAATAACATTATTGGAATAATAAAAAGCAAATAGGACACATCTCCTTGGCATAGAGTTTTAAGATCACGGATTCTGGAGCCAGACTGATATGTGACTTATAAACTATGTGATCTTAGTAGGCAAGTTACTTTAATTTCTCTGGCCACAGTTTCTTATCTTTCAACTGGCGATAATAATAGTGTCCTCTTCACAGGGTTGTTATGAGGATTAACTGAGTTCATATAAGTAATGCTCTCAGAAAAGTAACTGACCCATTGTAAGTGCTATATAAATGTTTGCTGCTATAATAATAATTATTATTATAAAACAGACATGGTCCCTATTCTTGTGGAATTTATAATCTAATGGAGGAGACAAAAAAAGTAGTAAATACAAAATTTTATTGTAGTAAGTCTTACGAAGGCAACAAAAGGTACTGCTGTAAAGAATAGTAGAATGAGGTTAGGGTAGATAGGATAACCAGTGATGGTCTTTCTGAAGAGGTCATATTTAAGAGGATTGTGATGGATGGGAAGGAGCCTTTTAGACCATCTCCAGTATCTAAGGCAGGAGCCAAATAATTAAATCTTTTTTCCTAAATGCCAACCATGTGTTCTTTTGAAAGAAAAGAATTAGTGGGGTTTAGTTAAGAATCTTTTAGCAGTTTCATTGGGTTGGAAGTCAGGAAGTATACACCAAAATGTTGTCACACCTACTTGTATTACTGTGGGATGACTTACTGATTTTTCCTAGGGGACCCAGATTTCAGTCTGTCTCTTGCTTCTTTGAATCTTCCTTGCATTTAGCTTTTGTTATACCTGGTAGGAAGGAGTTAACTGATAATTACAGTTTTTAGCCTACTACATATGTTGTTTTATGCTCTAAAACTGGTTTCCAGCCACCCCTTTAGCCATTTATAAAACTTAGAATATGTGGAAAATAATATCCTATTCTGCTATTCATTAGAGTACCTTACTAAAATTGAGGAGCATGGGGCAGAGATGTTAAAGTTTTGATAGCTTTTAGTGACATCATATAATGGCATAGTCAGGAGGAATATATAGTCCTGACAGCAATAGATTTTAATGTCTACTGGTTTACCTGAAACCTTCATTTATTAATGTGGGAAAGATGGGATTCTATCTGAGGAATTTTGAGAATAGCAGAATCTGAAGATCTTTTGAGGGATCCTTTATAGGAAAATAATTGTTTAATCTTAATGTTTTTTTTGTTTTTTTTTTTTTACTATTTTAACAATTTATTTTCTGCATTTGGTACTTTTATTGGTAGCATTATTATAGATAAGAGTGTATACAGCATGTTTTTTGAAATGTCTTTATTACTGACTTGATGATGTTATGGATATGTAGCCTGCTCAGGAAGAACACAGAGAAGATCTGGATTTTGAAACCAAGGAAGAAGGAGGACTTGAAGAGTGCTCCAAACCAAAAGTGAAAGAAGAAAATCCTGAATCAAAAGCAGAAAAAGAGTTAAAGCCTTCCCAGAAGTCAATCAGAAGACATAGAAACATGCACTGCAGGGTTACTTTACTGGATGACACAGTTTATGAATGTGTTTTGGAGGTGAGTACATTTTAATTTCCAGTATTCAGAACTCTTAAAATTGTTTCATATGGGGTTGGGTAAGTTTTGCCATTTTCCTGGATAAGTCCTAGTCTCATGACATATCTATGGACTGAAATGTTAACAGGGATTTTCTGGAGGTGGGAGTGAGAGGATTATGATTATGAATGAGTTTTATTTTTCTTCTCCACTTTTTTCAGTATCTACCAAAATCTTGTGAAGTAAGGATATGTTTCTTTAATGATCAAAAACAATTTTGTTAAAAAAAATAGGTTTGTTATTTATAGAGTGACCTTCCATAACTAGGTTTCAGGATAGCCTCAGTATCTGATATTAGGTGCAGCTATCCCCATAATTATATTTGTAAAAAAAATTGCTATTTGTAACATTTCTGGTCTCCCAAATCTAAACCTTAATAAGCTTTAGTTTACTTAATGTATTTCTTTAGCCCAATGAAATGACATAGAAGAAATTTAAATCAAGTAATACCATTTCTTAAGATTTACTGTTATTTTCTGAAGGAATAAATAGTTGAATTGGGATTGAATAAAAATATCAGAGTTATTTTTTGCTTCTTCAGGACAAGTTAAAATCCTTGAAAAACTGACTTTTTTTAAATAGAGCAGTAGTTGTCAGTTATCATATGCTTGATATAATAGCAATCCGCTGTGATTGTTATTAATAACAGCTTTTATTGCTAAAACATATAATCCCTAAGTACTTGTATCTTAAGTACAAATTATTTCTGAATTGAATTATGTACAAATGCAAATATATCCAAGCACAAATAAATAGTCTAAACATTTACACTGTATTTATTCATGGGTATTCTCTCTCAAGTTTTAAAAAGGAAATAAAGAAAAATGTACTATTGGGTTTTGAAAACAGTTACCACACCTAGTAGCTAGAGGAGACCTAGGGTTTGCATCCTCTGCTTCTTGCCACTAACTAGATTGGAGCTGGGGAAAGCTATTCCACACTCATTCTTCTCATTCAGAGCAAGATCAAGATATGGGTCCCTTATATCTGAAACCCTTAATGGCAGATGTGTTTCGGAATTCAGAATATTTTGGATTTTAGAAAAGCAATAAGTACATGTTCTGCCTATTTCCTAATATACCCAACAGGGTCTGTAGCAGCACCCTCATGATCAAACACATTACTTCAGTAGTAAAATTTATATAAAGATTCATTCTAAGAGGGATGACTGAAGATCATAACCTCACAACAGTCACAACTCAGAATTTGTCATCAGATTTTTTAGAATTTGGAATTATGAATAAAAGATTATAGACTTGTACATGAATAATTCCCAAATCATTTTTTATCCTTTAGAGTGAAAACATAGGGGAAAATATGAGGAAAGTGATGTAAGTCTGAAAATGAATGAACAGCTATGTGAATTACTTATAGTCATTATAAATAACTCAACTTATTGAGGGAAGGACATGTCATGTATATGTATCCAAAAAAGATTTCTAATTTTTTGAAGTATTTTTGTATTTATTTCTCAGAAGGTATTAGCGTGTTTGATTTTTTTCAACAATTCCAGTAGGGCAGGTAGGGCAAGTATAAATATTGTCAGCATTTTATAGATGAGAAACCTAACATTCAGAAAGATTAATTGAATATGATTCAGGTTGCTTGGCTAGTAAACAGAGGAGCCAGGACTTCTTGATTCTAAATCTTAGCCTGTTAAGTTAGGCATTTGTCCCCTAGAAAGAGGAATACAAGTACCCAAATTGGGTGATGGTTTGATTTTCTAGGTAAAGAAGTATTAAGAAAATGATTCGTAGCATCACTGAAACAGCCACTAACAGGTAGTGTCTGTAGGATATCTAGAATTTTCCACTTTATTCATTCTTCTGAAAGAGATTGTAAGGAGTTTGAAACATAGTTCATTCTCTTGGGACTTTGGGTCTGGAAATGGAAGAGAGTCTAATGATCTCCACAGCCTCAATTAACTGGCAGTGTCAACAGTTGATATAATTAATTCAGGTGGTCACAGTGACTGAGAGCAAGCCCATAAATGCTCTAGAAATATTGTACCAAAAATAAAAGTGTGATATTTAGGGTGGAGGTGGGGGATGATGGATAGAGGGAAGGTAGAATTTTGCTTTGATTTGTAGCACTCCAAGCCACTGTCAGTGTGCTGAATATGTAAGCTGACAAATTACGAAACAGGATTTTTTTAACATATCATTCTTACTTAGATTATGTAGCCATCTGAAAGTTTGTTAGTAACCAAGGGTAAAGAGGAAATTGGAAATTGACCTTTCATCTTTTTGGTGATAAATATGGGCTCAACAGGAAACCTCGACTAAAAAATGTTTGTTTTTGCAGAAACACGTTATAGGACAAGATTTACTTAAACGAGTATGTGAACACCTCAATCTTTTGGAAGAAGACTATTTTGGTCTAGCCATTTGGGATAATGCAACCTCTAAGGTGAGGAGAGTGCTTGAACATAAGAAACTGGCAAAAAAAAAATTATTATTATTATTATTTTTTTATTAAATTCAGTTTTATTGAAATACATTCACACACCATACAATCATCCATGGTATACAATCCACTGTCCACAGTATGATAACATAATTATGCGTTCATCACCACAGTCTATCTCTGAACATTTTCCTTGCATCAGAAAGAACCAGAACAAGAATAAAAAATAAAAGTGAAAAAAGAACACCCAAATCATCCCCCCATCCCACCCCATTTGTCCTTTAGTTTTTATCCCCATTTTTCTACTCATCCATACACTAGATAAAGGGGTGTGATCCACAAGGTCTTCACAATCACACTGTCACCCCTTGTAATCTACATTATTATAGCGAGTTCACCTGTCAAGATGGCTCAGTTAGAGAGAGAGAGAGAGCCACATCTGAGCAACAAAGAGGTACTCAGGGGGAGACTCTTAGGCACAATTACATGCAAGTTTAGACTCTCCTTTGCAGTAACGAGCTTCATAAGGGCAAGTCCCATGATCGAGGGCTCAGCACATCAAACCACCAGTCCCAGTGTTTGCACTGGTGTATTCTTTAATCACTGAGAAGTATCTATTGTATATTTTTAAAAGGCAGGGAAAGTAAAGAGGTATGATGTACTGATTAGATACCAGTAACTTCATATTTTATGCATTTAGTATTGTATCTAATACATAGAGTGTTCATAATAAATATTCATTGAATGGATGGTCTGTCATTGATATTCATTGATATTATAATAAAGTGATGTTAGCATTAGATGTATAATTACAATGATATATAATTATATTATAGTTTGAAGATAATGTTAAAAAAGAGAAAAAGAATCAACATTACTGGAACAGTCATACAATGATTCTTTTTTTATCATTTTTTAAATTGCAGAATATAACATATATACATAAAAGTGATAACTTTCCAAGTGCAATTTAACAAGTAGTTAGAGAGCAAATTTCAAAGAATATTATAGGTTACAATTCCACAGTTTCAGTTATTTCCTTATTATGAAATATATATACAAAAAGATGATATCTTTCAAACTATGATTTAACAAGTAGATATATAGGAAATTTCCCAAGTTATTATGAGTTAATATGAGTTTCAGTTATTTCCTGATTGTGGAATCTAACGTATATACAAGAGTATAGCTTTCAAATTACAGTTTAACAAGTAGCTACAGAACAAATTTCAAAAGATGCTATGGTTTACAGTTCCACCATTTCAGTTCTTTCCTTCTAACTATTCTAATACCCTAGCAACTAAGAAATAAAAGGTTATATAAAGATTAGTATTCCTAATCCTTTGTTAAATTCCATCTTGTCTGTTGCTACCCTTTCCTCTAGTTTAATCACTTTCCTGATCTTCAGGGATGTCTAGGCAGTGACCACCCTAACCTGTTCATGTTGAAAAGGGGTGTCACCCTATGAGCAAAGGGGGCACATCTAGTTGATGTTCTTGAAGAGGCTATTGCCTCTGGGTTTCGGGACTTAGCTAGCATAGGAGCACTCTGAAAGATTTAAGTTTCTGATGAATAAACTTAGCAAGTGAAACTTTTATAGTCTCAGATAGGGATCTGGGTATTCTTTAAGGTGTTTGGGACTACTGTTGACTTGGGCTTATCATATTGTGGTCATTTGGCCTATGTAGGTAAAGCTTGCATAGGGGAAACATCCAGGACAACCTCTTGACTCTATTTGAATTCTCATAGCCACTAAAACCGTATTTTGTTGCCTCTCTTTTCCCCCTTTTTGTCAAAAAGGCATTCTCAGTCCCTTGATGCCAGGGTCAGGCTCATTCCCAGAATCCATGTCCCACGTTGCCAGGAAGGCTCATTCATCTTGGAGGTCCTGTTCCACATCAGGGGGAAGCTGATGAATTTATTTGCAGAGTTAGGCTTAGGGAGAGAAAGTCCACATTTGAGCAACAAAAGAGGTTCTCTGAAGGTGACTCCTAGGCATAATTACAGGTGGACTCAGCCTCCTCTTTACAGCCATAAGTTTCGCCCTAGCAAGCCTCAATATTGAGGACCTGACTTTCAAAGCAGGGGGTTCCTAAGTTCACATAGCATATGTTATAGCCACGATAATCCATCCATATCTCACACTGTCATCACTCAGTTGTACAATCCTCATCAGTCTCCATTTTAAACAATTCTCATGACCCAAAAACATCTCTCAGCTCTTGTCAGCCCCCAATTATTCATACAATTCTAACATTTTCTTTCAGCTTAAAAGGAAACCAGTTGCTAACTTTTGAAGGAAGTGAAATAAAGTGTGAAAGCATGAAAGAGGGAAGAAAAGTAGTCAGATGTTTACCTAAGAACTATTGGTATTATTTCCTGGGCTGATTAACTAAAAATTCCAGATCTTTAGCTTAAAATCTAAAGATGAAAACTTTCGTTCAGTTTAACAGATATCTGCAGGTGCTATGCTAGGTGATATGGATATAGCTGCAAACAAGGTAGACATGATTCTTGCCTGCTGGAGTGTATCGTTTAGTGCTGTAACATTAGTTACTGCTGTGATGTACAAAAGGTAGTACAGTATGTCATGGGAGGGTATGGCCAGGGAAGTATTCTCTGGGGAGATGATGCCTAAGCCGAGAACTAAAGGATAAATGAGCAGGTAAAGTGGAGAGAATGGCTTGTGTAGAGACCTGGTTGAGAGTGGCATTGAGAGCCATCTGACCTAGCTGAAAATTAGGGAGTAAAAATAGAATAATGTATGAATCTAGAGAGGTACATAGGGCTGGGTCATGGAGAGAGAGTCTTATGTACAATTTATTTGAGCCATTTTAGTTGGTTCTTTTCCCAAGATTTCAATTTATTAAGAAAATTTGAGGGGCAGCAGCTTTTAACAGTTGCAAACCTTATAGACTGGGTTATTTGAGTTAGATGAGGAAAACTAGAAGACAAATCTGTTTGTAGAATTTACTTAGTAAATTTACTTAGTATCTATAGCAGTTTACATTTACAAGTTTGTTCCTTCTATATGGATCACTGTTGACTCAAACATAGGAACTAAGTCTGCCAGCAGTAGGTTAATATTCCTTTTAGAACTTAACCTTTACTCTTTTGTCCTAAAGGCTCAAGCTTTCTGAAACCCTTATTTTCTATTAGTAAGGGACACTGAAGGTGATTAGAAAACAAAACACTACCCCCAAAATACAATGAAAAATGTTTTGCATCTGTGAGCTAGAAAATTCTCAATTTTCTGAATCAAGTAAAAGACTGAGAAGTATTTTATGTTATACAAACTCAGTGAGATAATTTTGATTCCCAGAAATTGAATGTTATTATATTGGGTGTGGGGAAAAGGGTATTTTGAGAATAATTGAGAATCTTTAAATTTGACGTGTAAATAAAGTCACTGAGTACCTATTTGTTTAATATATCTGGAAACAATTTTTCTGAGAGCCAGCATGTTTAAATTTCTAGGAGGCAGCTCAGCTACAGGATTTCAGCAAGGGAAATACTTTCTATTTGCAGTTGAGCTCCTAGGGTCCATTGCTGGGACAAAAACTTTCTGAGTTGCATTGAAAACTTTTCACCAGTGTTAGTGCCATCCATACTCTTGTCCTGTCAGCAAGTTTTATTTCCTTCAGTGGTTTTCATCATCTTATTTATTTTTTTAATGAGCAAATATTAAATTGCTTTATTTATATTCATTTATATGTTTATGTATAAAATTTTGTTAAAAGTGCCTATTATAAAAGCTGAATAAGCAAAGCACAAAATTGGTTGTGTTAGAAAAAGGCATTATTGTTCCTTTTGGATGAAGTATTTCAGGAAAAGAAAAGCCAGTGTCCCTAAATAACAGTCTGGCTTCAACTTCCCTGATAGTTTATGAGAGCCCTTTCTGGGGAAGTCAGTGGACAAGTGAATCTTCGGAAACATAGGACTTATAGTTAGGTAATCTGGCAGGTCTATAGTTTGGCCAAGTGCTTCTAGAATTTCCAGCAGAAACATGGTCAGGGGGAATGGGCTGCTCAATATTTTCTGCTTCTAACCTCATCATGTTCAACCTCTAGCTTTCATGAATAAGTCAAAGCAGAATATTTCATTGTGTTAAAAATGAGAGTCCTTAGCTAATTCAGAAAGCAGGGCCAGGGGAAAACAAGGACTTCATTAGCAGATGGCCCAGGCAAACCCTGTACAAAAATGAATGTGGGGAAGACTTACCTAAGCATTGTTGGGTTAAAGGGTCAATACGTTAGCAAAAGGCAGCTTGGTGATGACAGTCCTTCAATATGCTGTCTTAAGTCTGGATAGGTTGCTTGCTCAGCCTGGTACACAGGTGTCCCTGGTATTTTCCATCACCATCATTCTGGGGATTTGCTCTCTCTCTCCAGTTTCCTTTCTCATAGCTGTCCCTCAGATTTTGGTAGAGCATGCCTCCTGAGAAATGGTACATGGAATGTAATCTTTTTGAGACATTATATGTCTGAAAAATGTCTATTCTGTCCTCACACTTCATTGTTAGTTTGGTTGGGTATAAAATGTTAGGTTTGAAATGATTGTCTTCAGAATTTTGAAGGCATTGCTCCATTGTCTTCTAGTCCCAATGTTGCTATTGAGAAGGCAAAAACCATCCTGATTCCTGACCCTTTGTATGACCTTCTTCCCACCCCCTTACCCCCTCTTGTAGAATTCAGTAGAATCTTTTTTTTTTTTTTTTTTTTTTAAATCCTTATGATTCTGAGATTTTACAGTGATATATCTTGGTGTGGGTTGATTTTCATCCATTGTATGGGACTATGTCTGTATTCCTTAACAGACTCTGATTTCTCAAGAATGTAACTTCTCTTCTTAAGAATTTCTGGATCTGTATGTTTTGTTTGTCTGAAGAGGAAAAACAGCCAGAAACAACCAGATTTCTATAGCCCTGTGAGAGATTTATTACCACTATGAATCAAAATTATATGAATTAAAAATTTGCTTTTCTGTGTTTCATTTCTGCTTAGAATGAGTTATTTATGAATGAGTCAAGGTTTTTTTTTTCCCTTGTGAGAAAGGTCATCCACATTAAATGCCTCTCCTCTCCAAATTCTTTCTCTAAGCAAAAAACTTTGAATTTTCCTGGTAAATAATGAGAATTTTAAATTAGAAGTACATGCAATTCAACAGTGTATGGTCTTTTTCTTTCTCTTTCCGTTTTCTATGTGGATGAATTTTCTTACCTTTGGAGCCAGATGATCAACTCTGAAAAGATCATTAGTCATATCCAAAACATATCTTTCTCAATTTGCAAAATCAAAGAACAACCACCAGTGGAGTAAATAGTAAATTAAGAGCGTGAAGAATTTAGTCTGAAAGGGTGGATTATTTTCCATAGGTTCATGACTAGCCCTAAAGGCAAGTGCCAGTATTATTGTATCTTTGTTTCTGATAAATTAGAAAGACTAAGATGAATTTTGTAGAATAATACTTGTAGAATAAAAGAAGGCTGCATTTGGGATCTTGTCTTTTGCTAGGTAGATTTGGACTGACATCTCTAGTGGATTTAAATGTCACTTTTTTTAACATCTGAGGACTGAGGTCCTAGATTAGCTGCTCTAGAGTTTTTATAAACATATCTTGGTGCAGTGATTTAAAGTCAACATCCTAACAGTAGCATAAATAATAGTTATTCTTCAAGTTAGGGAAGACAGACATGTGGAGCTTATAGATAAGTCTCAAAAGACAAGGATTTGCCTGTTGTACAATTTACATGGTTATATGTGTGGGGCTTTTGGACCTCCAGATAAGGGTAACTGATGGCCAACTCAGGCATGTAGTTTTTCTTAGAGCCTTATGATCTAAGCTTGTAATTTCTACAAAAGATACCAACAGCTATTCATTCCACCTCCTTAATATGCCGTTGCTCTAGTTGAAACTTTATCATCTCTGTACTGGTTTATTTTAGTAGCATTTGTTTGTTCATTTGTTCATCAAACATTTATTGAGCAGGTAGCATCTGCCTTGTGCTAGACAGGGCTATAAAAGATGTAGTCTCTTTCCTCAGGAAGCTCCCAGACTGACTAGGGTATAGCAGTGAGATTGGCACCCAAACAGATTGGAGAGTCAAAAAGGGCTTTCTGAAGAAGGTGACATCAGACTGAATTATAAAACATGGTTAGGAAGTTTCCAGATGCAGATGTGGGAACAGAGTATTCCAAGTAGAAAGAACAACATGTGAGAAGGTGTTTGGAGATAGACGAGCACACCGGAGACCTGTAGTATTTCTTTTGAATAAATGAAGCTCTAGATCAGGATATTGCTGCTCTTCATCTTTATATTATTTGGAAACCTTAAAAAAAAAGAAAAGCTTGAGTTGGAATGTGATTTTTCAAAAATTCCTGAATGTAAATTCTGTTTAAAATGTTAATATATTTAACTCACAAGGGTATGATTGATAAAAAGGACTTGAAAGGGAATCCCTACCACTGAAAGTATTCAAATAGAGGCTAGAAGATTCTCCAGAATTGCTATTTTAAGATAGTAAGGCCTTCCTAAAATACTAAAATTGCTTTTGTCTTCTCAATATTTTGTTGTTTTATCAATTAAGTCCTTCTTCTTTCCTCTAGCTATAACCCTGTCTTTCCCCTCCTCTTCACAACCACACCCCTTGAGAAATTAGTTTACACATGCTATCTCTATTTCCTCATTGCCAGTTAGTATGATACAAAATAGTGTATAAATCATACATATACATCTCAAAAAATTTTCACAAAGTGAACACATCTATGTAAACACCCACAAAATCAGGAAATGAACATTACCAGGACCCCGGAAGCTCCTCCCAGTCACTACCTCCAACCCCTACCAATCGCTATCCCTACCTACCCCCTATCAAAAGTAACCTCTTCCTGGCATCATCACCATCAAATAATTTTGCCTGTTTTTAAACTTTACATTGATGGAATCATAGAGTATGTTCTCTTAGATCTGGATTCTTTTGTTCAGTATCATATTTTGTGAGTAGTACAGTTCATTTTCATTGCTGCATGATTGTGCATTGTTTGGCTATACAGCAATTTCTTTATGGATTCTACTGATGATGGACTTTTGCCTTGTGTACAATTTGGGGCTTTTATGAATGCTGCTAGGATCATTCTAGTACATGTCTTTTGGTGCATATCTTGTAATATGCATTACATATTATGTGTATACACATTTCTGATGGGTATATTCCTAGGAGTGGAATTGCTAGTTTGTAGGGAAGATATATGTTAGGCTTTAGTAGATAACTAGCAAACAGTTTTCCAAGTGGTTTTACCAGCTTACCATCCAGCAGTGAATGTGCATATCCTCACCTGCACTTGGTATAGCTCATATTTTGATTTCTACCCTTACTACTCTGCTGAAACTGCTCTTGCCAATATACATGTGACAGTTTTTAGTTCTTAAGTTACTTGTCCATTTTGTAGCATTGATGATCTTGACTACTCTATCCTTGAAACTTTCTAGTCTCTTGGATTCTGTAATACTGATCTCTTGTTTTCCTCCTACCATTGTGGTCACTCCTTCTCAGCTCTGTTCTCTCTCCATCCCTTAAATGCAAGTGTTCCCCAAGGATCTATCTTAAGTTTCTTCTCACTGTGCTGTATATTCCCTGGGTGATCTCACGTACTTTCACAGTTTCATTTACCACCTAAGTGAGGAAAGTGCCCAAACTTATGTCTCTGATCCGGATCTTTCTTTTGAGGACCAGACTTGCCTATATAGCTATCTATTGAAGTATTCTGCTTGGATTTCCAAAGATACCTTAAAAATATCGTCAACTGTATCAATGTACCTCAATTCATTCATTCTACTGTTGATGGACATTTGGATATGGTCAGTTTTTTGCAATTTTTTTCTTCCTCATAAAATCTGTTCCATTTCCTATGTTTACTATTTCAGTAAATAGTACCGCATCCATCCAGTTACCCAAGTCAGCAACTTGGTAACTATCCTTTACCATTATACCTTACCATCTCTCATCATTGGCTCACCCCATCTATTCAATCACAAATTCTGTTTTAGCTCTTAAATATCTTTCTTCTCAGCCCCCTAGAAGTCCATTATCCCATCAGGCCCTTTAGATGAGCAGTATCATTTACCATTTATTCATACCAGCTATGTGCTTTTTATATACATCAAATAATTTAATCCTCACAATAATTTTTTGAGGAGGGTAGTTTTATCCCTATTTTACATATGAGAAAATTGAAGTTAGATTGTATTATATAAGGTTATATAGCTAATAGATGGTGAAAAGGTTGAGACAGGATGGGACTCAAGACTGACTTCAAAGTCTGTACCTTTAGGCATTGTTCTCTTCTGGACCATAATTACCGTTTTCAACAACAGCCTCTTATTTGGTTTCCCTGCCTACACTTGTGCTTCCTCTAATTTATGTCACTCTTATATTTTAAATCAGTCAATGGCTCTGCCTTGCCTAGCATTTGATAGAGTCCACGTTTCTTAACATGGAAGATTATGCCCTCCATGATCTGTTGCTTACCATCCTTTTCAATTTTACATCTCTACATCTTTCCTCTTTAGCTCTGTGCTTCAGCTGTGCTGCACTATATGCAGCTTCTCAGTATATGTTCTCTCTTACACGTTTGTGCCTTTCTAATTACTTTCTTTCCTTCTTTTCCTGGCTAACTCTTGTTTGTCCTCCCAAAATTCAGTTGAGAAACATTTCTAACTGTCTCTTATCCCCAGTCCATTTTGGTGCCCTTCTTCTGTGCTCTTAGAGCACTCTGTGCATAGCTCTATCAGAGCACATTTTGATCATAGCACTTATCAGACTTAGAGCAAACAAACTGATTCTTTAATGTCTGTCTCTCCCATTAGATTTTTGGCTCCTTGAGGACAGGCACTATTTTTTATTTTTTATTTTTTTTGGTAACCATTGTGCCTAGCACGTGGAGTCATTCCTCAAATATTTGTGGGTTAAATAAAATGCTGTGACTTGAATAATATGAATTGAGTATGAGTAATCATTTTTGTACACATTGATTTTTTTTTTTTTGGTACAGACACTAAGTTTATTTCAAACACTGTACAGAGGACTCTTTATGTGGTATATAAAGATCAAAGTTACAACATAGTAAAACTGCTCCCACAAAAGTTGAAATTTATGAGCTAAAGTACAATGCACAACTGCAGGATGTGGGAGATGTGGCTTAGCAACTGCAGTCACTCTGGTGGCAGGCAGGTGGGGGCTCTATGCATGGGATTTGGTTGATAATAAGGCTCAACAGGAGTCAATGATGCAAGCAAATGCAGTCCAAGGCTGCATTAGGATGGTGATGGCACCATTCGGTTTTTTTTTTTGTTTTGTTTGTTTTTTAATTCAGTTTTATTGAGATATATTCACATACCATACAATCATCCATGGTGCACAATCAACTATTCTCAGTACCATCACATAGTTGTGCACCCATCACCCCAATCTGCCTTCGAACATTTTCCTTACACCAGAAAGAATCAAAATAAGAATAAAAAACAAAAATAAAAAAAAAACACCCAAATCATCCCCCCCATCCACCCTATTTTTCATTTAGTTTTTGTCCCCATTTATCCACTCATCCATCTACACACTTGACAAAAGGAGTGCTATCCACAAGAGAAACTGGCTCTCTAGACAAGGGTCCTCGCCCTCTGGATTTGCATATGTGCCTGATTTTGTTTGAGCCCTGCCCTTCTCCATATTATGTTCACCCGAACTCCAAAAAGTCTCTGTTTTTATTTTGGGGTTTTTGTTTTGTTTTGTTTTTTTGTTTTTGCTGTTTTTGCCAGCCCTCTCTCCTCTCTGCCAGGCTGACTGCTCCGAGATTCTCTGGTGTCTGGTCTCAGTCTTTGTTTGGAGTTTTTGATCAGCAGTCTGAGTTTTCAATCAGAGCTGCAACTGCAGTTCTCCCTCCTAGTTCTCAGCACTGACGGCCCCTACTCCCACGGGACTGTGCCTGGCAGGGAAGGGCGTGGGTCCCCTGGCTGCAGGAACTTACAGATTTTTTCACTGATCTCAGCTGTTCCACCTGTTCTTGAGTGTTGTATGAAGTATGACCAAAATCAAATTGCTCTGTGGTATCCGATGCACGCAGTTCCTGGCTTTCTACCAACTGCCCTGGAGGGGTAATTAAAACCCACACTTCACCACTCCGCCATCTTGCCCCACCCTGTACATATTGATTTTTATTCTTTCCAGAAGGTTTTTTTTTTGTTTTTTTAATTTTGATTTGGGGTCTAGATACTGAAACAATAATAATCTATTCTATATGGTAGCTTGTACTTTGGGGTCCCCATGTGACTGACACAAATCTAGGCTTGCCCTCCCTATGTCTAAATTGATGGATATTCTAGCCCCATAGTCTTAGAATGGCTGATGGAATCCCTGGTAGGTCTTGACAGCTTCCAGCTACCTTGGGAGATTTCCTTTAAAAATAATGGAGGAGGCGGGGCAAGATGGCAGACTGGTGAGCTGTATGTTTTAGTTACTCCTCCAGGAAAGTAGGTAAAAAGCCAGGAACTGCGTGGACTGGACACCACAGAGCAATCTGTCTTTGGGCATACTTCATACAACACTCATGAAAACGTGGAACTGCTGAGATCAGCGAAATCTGTAAGTTTTTGCGGCCAGGGGACCCGCGCCCCTCCCTGCCAGGCTCAGTCCCGGGGGAGGAGGGGCTGTCAGCTCCAGGAAGGAGAAGGGAGAATTGCAGTGGCTGCTCTTACCGGAAACTCATTCTACTGATTCAAACTCCAACCATAGATAGACTGAGGCCAGACACCAGAGACTCTGAGAGCAGCCAGCCCAGCAGAGAGGAGACAGGCATAGAAAAAAAACAACACGAAAAACTCCAAAATAAAAGCAGAGGATTTTTGGAGTTCTGGTGAACACAGAAAGGGGAAGGGCGGAGATCAGGCCTTGAGGCGCATATGCAAATCCCGAAGCAAGGCTGATCTCTCTGCCCTGGGCACTTTCCTTAATGGCCCTGGTTGCTTTGTCTATTAGCATTTCAATAACCCATTAGATCTCTGAGGAGGGCCGTTTTTTTTTATTTATTTATTTTTTTTTAAATCCTTTTTGCTTTTTCTAAAACAATTACTCTAAGAAGCTCAATACAGAAAGCTTCAAAGAATTGAAATTTGGGCACGTCAAGTCAAGAGCAGAACTAAGAGAGCTCTGAGACAAAAGGCAATAATCCAGTGGCTGAGAAAATTCACTAAACAACACAACTTCCCAAGAAAAGGGGGGTGTCCGCTCACAGCCACCATCCTGGTGGACAGGAAACACTCCTGCCCATCGCCAGCCCCATAGCCCAGAGCTGCCCCAGACAACCCAGTGTGACGGAAGTGCTTCAAATAACAGGCACACACCACAAAACTGGGCGTGGACATTAGTCTTCCCTGCAACCTCAGCTGAATGTCCCAGAGCTGGGAAGGGGGAGCAGTGTGAATTAACAGAGCCCCATTCAGCCATCATTTGAGCAGACTGGGAGCCTCCCAACACAGCCCAGCAGCCCAGAACTGCCCTGGGGGGACGGCACTCACCTGCGACATAGCACAGTCATCCCTCAACAGAGGACCCGGGGTGCACAGCCTGGAAGAGGGGCCCACTTGCAAGTCTCAGGAGCCATACGCCAATACCAAAGACTTGTGGGTCAGTGGCAGAGACAAACTGTGGCAGGACTGAACTGAAGGATTAGACTATTGCAGTAGCTTTAAAACTCTAGGATCATCAGGGAGATTTGATTGTTAGGGCCACCCCCCCCTCCCCGACTGCCCAGAAACACGCCCCACATACAGGGCAGGCAACACCAACTACACACGCAAGCTTGGGACACCAATTGGGCCCCACAAGACTCACTCCCCCACTCACCAAAAAGGCTAAGCAGGGGAGATCTGGCTTGTGGAGAACAGGTGTCTCGTGGACGCCACCTCCTGGTTAGTTAGAGAAAGTGTACTCCACGAAGCTGTAGATCTGATAAATTAGAGATAAGGACTTCAACTGGTCTACAAACCCTAAAAGAACCCTATCAAGGTCAGCAAATGCCACGAGGCCAAAAACAACAGAAAATTATAAAGCATATGAAAAAACCAGACGATATGGATAACCCAAGCCCAAGCACCCAAATCAAAAGACCAGAAGAGACACACCTAGAGCAGCTACTCAAAGAACTAAAGATGAACAATGAGACCCTAGTACGGGATATGAAGGAAATCAAGAAGACCCTAGAAGAGCATAAAGAAGACATTGCAAGACTAAATAAAAAAATGGATGATCTTATGGAAATTAAAGAAACTGTTGACCAAATTAAAAAGATTCTGGACACTCATAGTACAAGACTAGAGGAAGTTGAACAACGAATCAGTGACCTGGAAGATGACAGAATGGAAAATGAAAACATAAAAGAAAGAATGGGGAAAAAAATTGAAAAACTCGAAATGGACCTCAGGGATATGATAGATAATATGAAACGTCCGAATATAAGACTCATTGGTGTCCCAGAAGGGGAAGAAAAGGGTAAAGGTCTAGGAAGAGTATTCAAAGAAATTGTTGGGGAAAACTTCCCAAATCTTCTAAACAACATAAATACACAAATCATAAATGCTCAGCGAACTCCAAATAGAATAAATCCAAAAAAACCCACTCCGAGACATATACTGATCACACTGTCAAACATAGAAGAGAAGGAGCAAGTTCTGAAAGCAGCAAGAGAAAAGCAATTCACCACATACAAAGGAAACAGCATAAGACTAAGTAGTGACTACTCAGCAGCCACCATGGTGGCGAGAAGGCAGTGGCACGATATATTTAAAATTCTGAGTGAGAGGAATTTCCAGCCAAGAATACTTTATCCAGCAAAGCTCTCCTTCAAATTTGAGGGAGAGCTTAAATTTTTCACAGACAAAGAAATGCTGAGAGAATTTGCTAACAAGAGACCTGCCCTACTGGAGATACTAAAGGGAGCCCTACAGACAGAGAAACAAAGACAGGACAGAGAGACTTGGAGAAAGGTTCAGTACTAAAGAGATTCGGTATGGGTACAATAAAGGATATTAATAGAGAGAGGGAAAAATATGGCAAACATAAACCAAAGGATAAGATGGCCGATTCAAGAAATGCCTTCACGGTTTTAACGTTGAATGTAAATGGATTAAACTCCCCAATTAAAAGATATAGATTCGCAGAATGGATCAAAAAAAATGAACCATCAATATGTTGCATACAAGAGACTCATCTGAGACACAGGGACACAAAGAAACTGAAAGTGAAAGGATGGAAAAAAATATTTCATGCAAGCTACAGCCAAAAGAAAGCAGGTGTAGCAATATTAATCTCAGATAAAATAGACTTCAAATGCAGGGATGTTTTGAGAGACAAAGAAGGCCACTACATACTAATAAAAGGGGCAATTCAGCAAGAAGAAATAACAATCGTAAATGTCTATGCACCCAATCAAGGTGCCACAAAATACATGAGAGAAACATTGGCAAAACTAAAGGAAGCAATTGATGTTTCCACAATAATTGTGGGAGACTTCAACACATCACTCTCTCCTATAGATAGATCAACCAGACAGAAGACCAATAAGGAAATTGAAAACCTAAACAATCTGATAAATGAATTAGATTTAACAGACATCTATAGGACATTACATCCCAAATCACCAGGATACACATACTTTTCTAGTGCTCACGGAACTTTCTCCAGAATAGATCATATGCTGGGACATAAAACAAGCCTCAATAAATTTAAAAAGATTGAAATTATTCAAAGCACATTCTCTGACCACAATGGAATACAATTAGAAGTCAATAACCATCAGAGACTTAGAAAATTCACAAATACCTGGAGGTTAAACAACACACTCCTAAACAATCAGTGGGTTAAAGAAGAAATAGCAAGAGAAATTGCTAAATATATAGAGACGAATGAAAATGAGAACACAACATACCAAAACCTATGGGATGCAGCAAAAGCAGTGCTAAGGGGGAAATTTATAGCACTAAACGCATATATTAAAAAGGAAGAAAGAGCCAAAATCAAAGAACTAATGGATCAACTGAAGAAGCTAGAAAATGAACAGCAAACCAATCCTAAACCAAGTACAAGAAAAGAAATAACAAGGATTAAAGCAGAAATAAATGACATAGAGAACAAAAAAACAATAGAAAGGATAAATATCACCAAAAGTTGGTTCTTTGAGAAGATCAACAAGATTGACAAGCCCCTAGCTAGACTGACAAAATCAAAAAGAGAGAAGACCCATATAAACAAAATAATGAATGAAAAAGGTGACATAACTGCAGATCCTGAAGAAATTAAAAAAATTATAAGAGGATATTATGAACAACTGTATGGCAACAAACTGGATAATGTAGAAGAAATGGACAATTTCCTGGAAACATATGAACAACCTAGACTGACCAGAGAAGAAATAGAAGACCTCAACCAACCCATCACAAGCAAAGAGATCCAATCAGTCATCAAAAATCTTCCCACAAATAAATGCCCAGGGCCAGATGGCTTCACAGGGGAATTCTACCAAACTTTCCAGAAAGAACTGACACCAATCTTACTCAAACTCTTTCAAAACATTGAAAAAAATGGAACACTACCTAATTCATTTTATGAAGCTAACATCAATCTAATACCAAAACCAGGCAAAGATGCTACAAAAAAGGAAAACTACCGGCCAATCTCCCTAATGAATATAGATGCAAAAATCCTCAACAAAATACTTGCAAATCGAATCCAAAGACACATTAAAAAAATCATACACCATGACCAAGTGGGGTTCATTCCAGGCATGCAAGGATGGTTCAACATAAGAAAAACAATCAATGTATTACAACACATTAAAAACTCGAAAGGGAAAAATCAATTGATCATCTCAATAGATGCTGAAAAAGCATTTGACAAAATCCAACATCCGTTTTTGATAAAAACACTTCAAAAGGTAGGAATTGAAGGAAACTTCCTCAACATGATAAAGAGCATATATGAAAAACCCACAGCCAGCATAGTACTCAATGGTGAGAGACTGAAAGCCTTCCCTCTAAGATCAGGAACAAGACAAGGATGCCCGCTGTCACCACTGTTATTCAACATTGTGCTGGAAGTGCTAGCCAGGGCAATCCGGCAAGACAAAGAAATAAAAGGCATCCAAATTGGAAAAGAAGAAGTAAAACTGTCATTGTTTGCAGATGATATGATCTTATATCTAGAAAACCCTGAGAAATCAACGATACACCTACTAGAGCTAATAAACAAATTTAGCAAAGTAGCGGGATACAAGATTAATGCACATAAGTCAGTAATGTTTCTATATGCTAGAAATGAACAAACTGAAGAGACACTCAAGAAAAAGATACCATTTTCAATAGCAACTAAAAAAATCAAGTACCTAGGAATAAACTTAACCAAAGATGTAAAAGACCTATACAAAGAAAACTACATAACTCTACTAAAAGAAATAGAAGGGGACCTTAAAAGATGGAAAAATATTCCATGTTCATGGATAGGAAGGCTAAATGTCATTAAGATGTCAATTCTACCCAAACTCATCTACAGATTCAATGCAATCCCAATCAAAATTCCAACAACCTACTTTGCAGACTTGGAAAAGCTAGTTATCAAATTTATTTGGAAAGGGAAGATGCCTCGAATTGCTAAAGACACTTTAAAAAAGAAAAACGAAGTGGGAGGACTTACACTCCCTGACTTTGAAGCTTATTATAAAGCCACAGTTGCCAAAACAGCATGGTACTGGCACAAAGATAGACATATAGATCAATGGAATCGAATTGAGAATTCAGAGATAGACCCTCAGATCTATGGCCGACTGATCTTTGATAAGGCCCCCAAAGTCACCGAACTGAGCCATAATGGTCTTTTCAACAAATGGGGCTGGGAGAGTTGGATATCCATATCCAAAAGAATGAAAGAGGACCCCTACCTCACCCCCTACACAAAAATTAACTCAAAATGGACCAAAGATCTCAATATAAAAGAAAGTACCATTAAACTCCTAGAAGATAATGTAGGAAAACATCTTCAAGACCTTGTATTAGGAGGCCACTTCCTAGACTTTACACCCAAAGCACAAGCAACAAAAGAGAAAATAGATAAATGGGAACTCCTCAAGCTTAGAAGTTTCTGCACCTCAAAGGAATTTCTCAAAAAGGTAAAGAGGCAGCCAACTCAATGGGAAAAAATTTTTGGAAACCATGTATCTGACAAAAGACTGATATCTTGCATATACAAAGAAATCCTACAACTCAATGACAATAGTACAGACAGCCCAATTATAAAATGGGCAAAAGATATGAAAAGACAGTTCTCTGAAGAGGAAATACAAATGGCCAAGAAACACATGAAAAAATGTTCAGCTTCACTAGCTATTAGAGAGATGCAAATTAAGACCACAATGAGATACCATCTAACACCGGTTAGAATGGCTGCCATTAAACAAACAGGAAACTACAAATGCTGGAGGGGATGTGGAGAAATTGGAACTCTTATTCATTGTTGGTGGGACTGTATAATGGTTCAGCCACTCTGGAAGTCAGTCTGGCAGTTCCTTAGAAAACTAGATACAGAGCTACCATTCGATCCAGCGATTGCACTTCTCGGGATATACCCGGAAGATCGGAAAGCAGTGACACGAACAGATATCTGCACGCCAATGTTCATAGCAGCATTATTCACAATTGCCAAGAGATGGAAACAACCCAAATGTCCATCAACAGATGAGTGGACAAATAAAATGTGGTATATACACACGATGGAATACTACGCGGCAGTAAGAAGGAACGATCTGGTGAAACATATGACAACATGGATGAACCTTGAAGACATAATGCTGAGCGAAATAAGCCAGGCACAAAAAGAGAAATATTATATGCTACCACTAATGTGAACTTTGAAAAATGTAAAACAAATGGTTTATAATGTAGAATGTAGGGGAACTAGCAGTAGAGAGCAATTAAGGAAGGGGGAACAATAATCCAAGAAGAACAGATAAGCTATTTAACGTTCTGGGGATGCCCAGAAATGACTATGGTCTGTTAATTTCTGATGGATGTAGTAGGAACAAGTTCACTGAAATGTTGCTATAGTATGTAACTTTCTTGGGGTAAAGTAGGAACATGTTGGAAGTTAAGCAGTTATCTTAGGTTAGTTGTCTTTTTCTTACTCCCTTGCTATGGTCTCTTTGAAATGTTCTTTTATTGTATGTTTGTTTTCTTTTTAACTTTTTTTTTCATACAGTTGATTTGAAAAAAGAAGGGAAAGTTAAAAAAAAAAAAAAAAGAAAAAAGACAAACAAGGAAAAAAAAAAAAAAAAAAACGATGTAGTGCCCCCTTGAGGAGCCTGTGGAGAATGCAGGGGTATTCGCCTACCCCACCTCCATGGTTGCTAACATGACCACAGACATAGGGGACTGGTGGTTTGATGGGTTGAGCCCTCTACCATAAGTTTTACCCTTGGGAAGACGGTTGCTGCAAAGGAGAGGCTAGGCCTCCCTGTATTTGTGCCTAAGAGTCTCCTCCTGAATGCCTCTTTGTTGCTCAGATGTGGCCCTCTCTCTCTGGCTAAGCCAACTTGAAAGGTGAAATCACTGCCCTCCCCCCTACGTGGGATCAGACACCCAGGGAAGTGAATCTCCCTGGCAACGTGGAATATGACTCCCGGGGAGGAATGTAGACCCGGCATCGTGGGATGGAGAACATCTTCTTGACCAAAAGGGGGATGTGAAAGGAAATGAAATAAGCTTCAGTGGCAGAGAGATTCCAAAACGAGCCGAGAGATCACTCTGGTGGGCACTCTTACGCACACTTTAGACAACCTTTTTTAGGTTCTAAAGAATTGGGGTAGCTGGTGGTGGATACCTGAAACTATTAAACTACAACCCAGAACCCATGAATCTCGAAGACAGTTGTATAAAAATGTAGCTTATGAGGGGTGACAGTGGGATTGGGAATGCCATAAGGACCAAACTCCACTTTGTCTAGTTTATGGATGGATGTGTAGAAAAGTAGGGGAAGCAAACAAACAGACAAAGGTACCTAGTGTTCTTTTTTACTTCAATTGCTCTTTTTCACTCTAATTATTATTCTTGTTATTTTTCTGTGTGTGCTAATGAAGGTGTCAGGGATTGATTTAGGTGATGAATGTACAACTATGTAATGGTACTGTAAACAATCGAAAGTACAATTTGTTTTGTATGACTGCGTGGTATGTGAATGTATCTCAATAAAATGATGATTAAAAAAAAAAAATAATGGAAACACGGAGTTGCTTCATCTTGCTAGGGAGATATCCATTCCACAGTGATAGAAAGTAGTCTTTGTTGAGAGTGCTAGATTGCACTTGCATAGCATAAACCAAGATTCTCAGAGGTTCCACAAAACTTATCAGTTGGTGCTTTTAAAGCCCTGTCCTAGTGGTGTGCAGACTCTAAGTGGAGTTGAGAACAGAGAAGGAAGAGAATATATGGGCAAGAGCCGTCAGGGAAAACATATTATTCATTTATTCAGTAAACATTAACTGAGCACAAACCATATACCTGAGGCTGTACATAGAAAACTTGAATGAGACCGGAGGTCAGGATTGGAGAGGAAAGTTAAGATTTGAGTGATGTCAATTATTCCTGGTTGTAGATCTTTACTAGTCTACAGAATAATAAAAATAGCAAGTGCTTATTGAGCATTTGCTGTTTACTAAAGAATTTTACATATAACTCATTTAGTCTTTCCAATACCTCTGTGAGATAGGCAGTACTGCTGATATCACATTTTGCAGATGAGGAAACAGAATTTCAGAGAGATATGTTACATCAAGTCACCCAGCCAGGAAGTGGAGCCAGGATTCAAGCCCAGACGTCTGGCTCCCTGTTTCTTTGCTCAGAATCACTTTGCTATGTGAAATTAATGCCAAGAACATGGAGAGAAATGTTGATTGACATGGAGGCACTATTTAAAAATGGTTAGTACTTTGGCTTCTGGTATTCTATTGTCTATATTTTTGGAGCTCTTTGTGAATGCCTTTTCTTCTTTTTACAGACATGGCTGGATTCTGCCAAAGAAATAAAAAAGCAGGTTCATGGTAAGTGGCTATAGCCCTTTTTATAGTACTTTCTTTCTTTTAAAGGTGAGAGGATTTCCAGTCATTTTCTAACTGTGAGTCACTTTAGAATTCTGACTATGACATATGGCTTTGAAATTGAGTTAAAGCCTTCCTCTGGAAGGAGTAGATTCCATAATAGAAAAATGCAGCAGGGGTGGATGCTACTGAGATGTAGGTCAGATCTTGATTTTTCTTTTTTTTACAACTATGCAAAGTTAGAGAAGACAGGAGCAATTGAGGTTCACAGAGATGGAAAAGAACAAAGATGAGAAGAGAAAAAGAATATGGGAGTCACTTCTGAAAATGGTAATGATTGAAACCGTAGTAGCCAATTATTAGGAGTTTGCTGTCTGATCCTGTTTCTTTTACATTGTTCTTGACTATTTACCTTTTCAGCATGTTTTCCTTTCTGTAATTCTTTTTGTGCCTGTTCAACAGTCCCCTTCCGAATCAAAGAATAAAGACTGTGGAAGAAAAAAAAATGAAGGAAAGAAAAGGAACTACTTTCCAGTGGCCCTTCTGGCATGGCGGCTTAGCCCCAAGCCCTCTAGCGTATATTACTGCTACACATCCTGCTCAGACTGGTGTCCTGGGATTAATATTTCTAGGGTGAAAAAAGTGTAGGTTAGGATTTTGCAGCTTCCAGGTCTAATGGGCTGGCTAGGGGGTGGAAACTTTTTTTTCTTGTATAAGTCTATATATCCTTCAGTTTAGTTTATTTTTGAGGAAACATTTTGGAAGTACAATAGTTGTTATTTATTATGATTGAGTTTTAAATCTACCACTTGAATACATATTTTATTTTTCATTTGTTTCTTGAAAGAAAATACTTTTGTTATGGTGAAGTGTTTTCCTTTAATATTCAATATTTAATATTTTTCTTTTAATATCTAGTGTTACTCAGGAAAATGTTATTGTGAAAGAGGACTCCTTGGGAAGCAAAGTTAAAAAAGAGTTATAAGTGAAGAAAAATACATAGTAGATTATCTTCTGGCTGTAAAAAAAATTTCTTGCTAAGAAAAATAATCTAAGTGTTTATCCATTTTAAAACAATACAAAATAATAAAAACCCTTAGTAAAGCATAGGGAAATAAACATGTCCCCAACACAAACTTTAATAAGGAATAAAAATGGCAACGTTTCATTAAGCCAAAGAATGTTTATTGTAAAGGTTTTTTTTTTTTTTTAATGTAGTTCTTCGTGTTGGTGATATATGCCCATTGTGAAAAATTGAAACATTATGGAACTATATGATGGAGAAAGTATAAGCCCCTCTCCTATTCTCTGCAGATAATATACTTAAATTTATGTTTATTTTTCAAAAATACAATTATGCTCTCCCTAGTTTTTAAAATTAATTTTTAAAATAGTATAAATATGTGGTACAAATTTAAAAATACAGGCAGATGCATTACAAAGTAATTCTCCCTTTTAATGTTGGCTTGGCCATGTGGTTTCCATTTCCTTTCCTGGAGACAATCATGGTAACCAATTTCTTGTGTTCTTTCCAGAAATGTTTTGAGTATATATAGACACACATATATCATGTATTTTAATACAAATGTACAACCAGTCTTTTTTACATAGATTTGAGTAGTATTCATATCAAGACATATACATTTATTTTGTTTTTATTTTTTAAATGTTTATATAGTTGTAGCACAATACTTACATCCAGTCCTATTGATGGGTATTTTGGGCTAATATCAATAGTAAGCCTTAACAAATAAGGTTGTAGTGAACTTACTTGTATCTCTGTGCAGTTATGTAAGTGTCAATTAGATCAATTCCTAGAAGTAGAATTTCTAAATCAAAAACCTAAATGAATGAATATTTAAAATTGAATTGCTATTCCAACAGCAAGATTTTTTCCATGTTTCAAAACATGTAGAAAACTGTGAAGGTATATGTAATAAATTCTCCTTTACCTACCACCCAGAATTAATGTGTGTTAGTTTTTTTAACTTAAAAGGATTAGAACGGAACATGTAAAATTTGTCTGCTTCGTTTTCCTCCGAATTCTATCTCCTTCTCTCTCTACCTCTAGAAATCTGTTATGAATTTGCAGTGATTCCTTTCAGTCATGCTTTTATATTTTTCCCTCATTGATCTATTCCCGTGTACAATATACAGTATTGCTTTGTATGGTGGTTGTTTTTTTTAAAGTTCCCTCAGACCTAGTCTTACCCATTTGGACCCTCTTCTGAGATTTGTTAATAATCACTTTCCCTCCTCCAAGCTTAAGGTTTAACTTTGTTTATTTCTTTGGTTCTGATTAAGAGAGATCTCTCCTATTGAGTCAGGCTACCCACCACCATCCCTTCCTCACCATCTTTCTATTAATAGTATATAGCAAAAGCAAGAAGTCTTGACACCTTCTGTATACACTATAAAATGCTGATGAATAATTAATGCAAATTATGGACGTTTTCAAAATATCCTTCCATGTTTAAAAAGACTATAGAGTGAAATTTATGAAAGTTAGTGTCACATATTGAATCCTGTTCTTCATGAACTATAAGCTAACCATCTTGATAAGTTATTAATGGAACTCTGCTTTTCTTTTAAAAAAAATTATAGTGAGATACATCATACAGATAAAAAAAAGTATGTGTAAATACACACACACACTGTGTATATAGATACATCGTTGTCTGTATGTATGCATATGCATACACGTACACACATTGTATTATATATATCAACACCTATGTTCCTACTACCCAATTAAGAAATGGAACATTATCAGTATCTCAGAAGCTTATATATGTCCCTTCCCAAATGCATCTTCCTCTCTTTCCACTGGAGAAGTCACCACTGTCCTGAATTCTGTATTAATGATTCCATTGATGTGAGTATGTATATATGTGCATGTGTGTGTGTGTGTGTTACTAAAAGGGCAGGACCCCCCCCCCTTTTTTTTCAATTGTATTGAGATAATGTTCACACACCACACAAACCATCCGAAGTATACAATCACTAGCTCACAGTATCATCACGTAGTTGTGTGTATATCCCCCGTGATCAATTTTAGAACATTTTCATTACTCCAGAACAGGAATAAGAATAAAAAATAAAACTCATATCCTCCCATATCCCTTATCCCCCCCATTAACACATAGTATTGGTGTAGTAAGGATGTTACTGTTGATGAAAGAATATTAAAATATTACTATTAACCATAGTCCATAGTTTTCAATAGCTATGTTTTTTTCTGATATACCCTTTTATTATTTATTTATTTATTTACATTTGTAGTAGTTCATGCAATAACTATAAATAAGTAGAACTTATTTATATTTGTAATGTTAATCAGTGGCGTACATGACTTTAAACAACCACTTTAAATCAAATTCACCTACAATATAGCACTATTATTATTAATCCCAATAATGAGCTACCATCACCTCTATCCATTCCCAAACATTTAAGTTCAACTTCGTTAACAAATTCCATACATATTAGGTAATGCTCCCTCTTCTCTAGCTTCTGTCTATCTCTGAGTACCCTGTATTCTACATTTTAAGTCTCTGAGTTTACATGTTCTCATTAGTTCATATTAGTGAAATTATACAGTATCTTTCCTTTTGCGTCTGAATTATTTCCCTCAGCATTGTGTCCTCAGCGTTCATCCATGTTGTCCCATGCTTCAGGACCTCATTCCTTCTTACTGCTGCATAATGTTCCATCATGTATATATACCACATTTTGTTTATCCACTCATCTATTGATAAACTCTTGGATAGTTTCCATCTTTTGGCAATTGTGAATAATGCTGCTGTGAACATCGGTGTGCAAATGTCTGTTCGCGTCCCTGCTTTCAGATCTTCTGAGTATATACTGAGTAGCGGAATTGCTGGGTCATAGGGCAACTCAATATTTAGTTTTCTGAGAAACCTCCAAACTCTTTCACAGTGGCTGTACCATTTTACATGTCCATCGGCAGTGAGTAAGTATTCCTATTTCTCCACATCCTCTCCAGCATTTGTAGTTGCCTGTTTGTTTAATAGCAGCCATTATTATAGATGTGAGATGATATCTCACTGTGGCTTTGATTTGCATTTTCCTAATAGCTTTTTAGCCATTTGTATTTCCTCTTTGGAAAAATGTCTATTCGTATCTTTTGCCTGTTTTATAATTGGGTTGTCTGTCCTTTCATTGTTGAGTTGTAGGATTTCTTTATATATACTAGATATCAAACCGTTATCAGTTATAGTGTTACCAAATATTCTCTCCCATTGAGTTGGCTGCCTCTTCACCATTTTGACAAAGTACTTTGAAGCATAGAAGTGGTCAGTCTTGAGGAGTTCCCATTAATCTGTTTTTTCTTTCGTTGCTTGTGCTTTCAGTGTGGGGGCTAAGAAGCTACCTCTAATCATTAGGTCTTGAAGATATTTTTCTATATTTTCTTCTAGGAGTTTTACGATACTGGCTCTTTTTTTTTTTTAATTAAATTCAGTTTTATTGAAATACATTCACACACCATACAATCATCATGGTATACAATTCACTGTCCACAGTATGATAACATAGTTATGCGTTCATCACCACAATCTATCTCTGAACATTTTCCTTACATCAGAAAGAACCAGAACCGAGAATAAAAAATAAAAGTGAAAAAAGAACACCCAAATCATCCCCCCATCCCACCCCATTTGTCCTTTAGTTTTTATCCCCATTTTTCTACTCATCCATACACTAGATAAAGGGGTGTGATCCGGAAGGTCTTCACAATCACACTGTCACCCCTTGTAATCTACATTATTATATAATTGTCTTCAGGAGTCCAGACTGCTGGGTTGGAGTTTGGTAGTTTCAGGTATTTACTTCTAGCTATTCCAATACATTAAAACCTAAGAGTTGTTATCTATATAGTGCATAAGACTGTCCACCAGAGTGACGTGTCAACTCCATTTGAAATCTCTCAGCCACTGAAACTATTTTGTCTCATTTTGCTTCCCCCTTTTGGTCAAGAAGATATTCTCAGTCCCACGATGCCAGGTCCACATTCATCCCCGGGAGTCATATTCTGCATTGCCAGGGAGATTTACACCCCTGGGAGTCGAGTCCCACGTAGGTGGGAGGGCAGCGAGTTCACCTGTCAAGATGGCTCAGTTAGAGAGAGAAGGCCACATCTGAGCAACAAAAAGGTACTCGGGGAGACTCTTAGGCACAATTACATACAAGTTTAGACTCTCTTTTGCAGTAACGAGCTTCATAAGGGCAAGTCCCATGATTGAGGGCTCAGCACATCAAACCGCCAGTCCCAATGTTTGTGACAACATCAACACCAGTCCAGGTGAGGATGTCCAACACATCCGCACCTTCCCCCAGATCCTCGGGGCTGGGGAGGGGGAGGCTGTAAATATATTTTTTATTATCCGCCCAAATTACTCTGGGATGTGTCACTATTTTACTCCAGCCTATACTAACCTACCGTATCTCACTTCCTATTCAAAGTTCCATGAAATTGTGGTGTTTGAACAAATCGACTAAAGAGTTGTACCGTTTAGAAAATTTAGATCCTGTACCAAATAGATATCTCTTCCCTTGGTCTCATATGGAAGTTGAAGTTTTAAAGCACAATCAGTTTCAACCTTTACCCTTTGGCCTGGCTTGCCCTGGTCTTAACCAGACCTGCTTCATTCATATCACTAATTGAAGTCTGGGCTCTTTTTCAGCTTTTTTTAACAGTTGATATATGCACTAATACTGACATTCATATCTGCTGAGCTCTAGCTCTGAGTTTCAGGTGTCTCAGAGATATGCATTGTTCCAGAGACGAATCAGGTTATACGCTAGGGGATCAGCATCTCAAAGTTTAGAGATAGGCATTACAATTCAGGGATAGAGTTAACTGCTGTAAGAGCTTACAATGTAGGGACTATTACAATTATTATGTCCACGTTAGGCTATGTTCTAAGATTCAATTCTGAGTTTACACATTGTAGTTAGTCCATATTGGTGAGGCATCATCCCTTTCACCATGTTTTCTCCAACACTTTTACTCCTTTATATATATTTTCCTACAATTTTATAGAGTTATATTCACATACCATGCATTTATGATACTGGCTCTTATATTTAGGTCTTTTATCCATTTTGAGTTAATTTTTGTATAGTGTGTGAGGTAGGGGTCCTCTTTTATTCCTTTGGATATGGATATCTAGTTCTCCTGGCCCCATTTACTGAAGAGATTATTCTGCCGGAGTTTAGTGGATTTGGGGGCCTTGTGAAAAATCAATTGACCATAGATCTGAGGGTCTATTTCTGAAATTTCAATTAAATTCCATTGATCAGTATGTCTGTCTTTGTGCCAATACCATGCTTTTTTTTTTTTTATTAAATTCAGTTTTACTGAAATACATTCACACACCATACAATCATCCATGATGTACAATCCACTGTCCACAGTATGATAACATAGTTATGCGTTCATCACCACAGTCTATCTCTGAACATTTTCCTTACATCAGAAAGAACCAGAACAAGAATAAAAAATAAAAGTGAAAAAAAACACCCAAATCATCCCCCCATCCCACCCCATTTGTCCTTTAGTTTTTATCCCCATTCCTCCACTCATCCATACACTAGATAAAGGGGGTGTGATCCACAAGGTCTTCACAATCACACTGTCACCCCTTGTAATCTACATTATTATATAATTGTCTTCAGGAGTCCAGACTGCTGGGTTGGAGTTTGGTAGTTTCAGGTATTTACTTCTAGCTATTCCAATACATTAAAGCCTAAGAGGTGTTATCTATATAGTGCATAAGAATGTCCACCAGAGTGACCTCTCAACTCCATTTGGAATCTCTCAGCCACTGAAACTATTTCGTCTCATTTTGCATCCCCCTTTTGGTCAAGAAGATACTCTCAGTCCCACGATGCCGGGTCCACATTCATCCCCTGGAGTCATACTCTGCGTTGCCAGGGAGATTTACACCCCTGGGAGTCGGGTCCCACGTAGGGGGGAGGGCAGTGAGTTCACCTGTCGAGATGGCTCAGTTAGAAAGAGAAAGGGCCACATCTGAGCAACAAAGAGGTACAATACCATGCTGTTTTGACCACTGTGGCTTTTTAATCAGCTTTAAAGTCTGGAAGTGTAAGTGCTCCCATTTTGTTCTTTTTTAGAATGTTTTGGCTATTTGAGGCCCCTTTCCTTTCCAAATAAATTTAATAACTAACATTTCCAGGACTGCAAAGTAGGTTGTTGGAATTTTGATTGGTATTACATTGAATTTGTAGATCTATTTGGGTAGAATTGGCATCTTAATGACATTTAGCCTTCCTATTCATGAGCATGGAATATCTTTCACATATTTAGGTCTTCTTTGATTTCTTTTGGCAATGTTTTGTAGTTTTCTGTGTACGGGTCCTTTACATGCTTTGTTAAGCTTATCCCTAGATACTTGATTCTTTTAGTTACCATTGTGAATGGAATTTTTTTCTTAGTTACCTCCTCAGTTAGGTCATTTCTAGTGTGTAGAAACACTACTGATTTTTGTGTGTTAATCTTGTATCCCTCCAATTTACTGAATTTATTTATTAGCTCAAGTAGCTTTCTCGTAGATTTCTCAGGATTTTCCAAGTATAGGATAATGCCATCTGCAAATAATGAGAGTTTTACTTCTTTCTGTCTGATTTGGGAGCCTTTTTTTTTTTTTCTTGCCTAACTGCTCTAGCCAAAACTTCTAGTACAAGGTTGAATAGTAGTGGTGATAGTGGGCATCCTTGTCTTGTTCCTGATCTTAAGGTTACAGTTTTCAGTCTCTCACTATTGAGTACAATGCTGGCTGTGGGTTTTTCGTATATTCCCTGTATCATATTGAAGAAGTTTCCTTTGATTCCTACATTTTGAGGTGTTTTTTAACAAGAAAGGATACTAAATTTGTCAAATGCCTTTACTGCATCAATCAAGATGATGTGATTTTTCCCTTTCAATTTGTTAATGTGTTGCATTGCATTGATTAATTTTCTTGTGTGGAACAATGCTTGAATGCCTGGAATAAACCCCACTTGGTCATGGTTTATAATTCTTTTAATGTTCCATTGGATTTGATTTGCAAGTATTTTGTTGAGAATTTTTGCATCTATATTCATTATAGAGATTGGTCTGTAGTTTCCCTTTCTTTTAGTATCTTTATCAGGTTTTGGTATTAGAGTGATGTTTGCTTCATAGAATGAGTTAGGTAGTGTTCCTTTTTCTTCAATTTTTTGGAAGTTTTAGCAGGAAGGGTGTTAGTTCTTGGAATGCTTGGCAAAATTCCCCTGTGTAGCCATCTAGCCCTGGGCTTTTCTTTGTAGGAAAGTTTTTGGTGATGAATTGAATCTTTTTACTTGTGATTGGTTTGCTGAGGTCTTCTGTTTCTTCTCGAGTCAGTATAGGTTGTTCTTGTGTTTCTAGGAAATTATCCATTTCATCTAAGTGGTGTAGTTTGTTGGCATACAGTTTGTTTGTAGTATCCTCTTACAATTTTTTAAAAATTTCTTTGGGCCCATGGTAATGTCCCCCCTCTCATTTCTGATATTATTTTTTTGCATTTTCTCTCTTTTTTGACTTTATCAGGCTAGCTAAGGGTTTGTCAATCTTGTTGATCTTTTCAAAAAATGAACTTCTGGTTTTATTGATTTTCCCTATTGTTTTTTTTATGTTTTCCAATTCATTTATTTCTTCTTTAATCTTTGCTTTAGGGTTAGTTTGCTGCTCTTTCTCTAGTTTCTCCAGTTGTTAAGATAGGTCATTGGTTTTAGCTGTTTATTCCTTCTAATGTAGGCATTTTGAGCTATATATTTCCCTCCCAGTACAGCCTTCACTGCATCCCATAGGTTTTTGTTTTTTTTTTTTTATTGTATGGTCTGTGAATATGTTTCAATAAAATTGCATTTAAAAACTTAAATTCAATATTTAAAAACAATTTTTGTATTTAATTTTTTAAATAGATTGAATATTTTATTTACAACTGGATTCCACAAATAACATTAATATGGTATTTAAATATTACATTATTGAATAATAAGCTTAACTAAAACTTATTTCATTAACTAAAAGTATAATGCAATAATTCTCAAAAGAAGCCAAATGCAAAATGTGCATACAGTATGATTCCATATATATGAAATCCTAGAACAGCCAAAATTAATCTATGGTGATAGAGAGATCTCAGGGGTACTTTCTTGGCTGTTGTTGATGCTTTACATCTGGATAGAGGTGTTGGTTACATGAGTATATGTATTTGTCTTTACTCGTGGAACAGAATATATATTCTATAGCCTATAGATATAGATGTAAATTATATCTCAATTTAAATTTATTGTATAGAATTATATTTTGTAACATATTCTGGTTGATATGAATACTCATGGAAATATTGATTGCCTTACCATTTTGCCTCTGGCAACCTGGTCTTCTTTTTTTTTTTTTAATTTTAATGCAATTTTATTGAAACCTATTCATAAACCACACAGTCATCCAAAGTGTACAACAGTTGTTCACATTACCATCATATAGTTGTGCATTCATCGCCACAATAAATTTTTGAACATTTTCATTACTCCAAAATTATTAATTTTTCATTACTCCAAAAATAAGAATAAAAATAAAAGTTAAAAAGAACATCCAAAATATCCCATACCCCTCCTCCCCCACTATTATTCATTTACTTTTCTTTCCCCCATTTTTCTACTCATCTGTCCATACACTGGATAAAGAGAGTGTGAGCCATAAGGTTTTCACAATCACACGGTCACACCATATAAGCTATATAGTTATACATTCGTCTTCAAGAATTAAAGATGCTGGATTGCAGTTCAACACTTTCAGATATTTCCTTCTAGCTATTCTAATAAACTAAAAACTAAAAAGGGATGTCTATGTGATGCATAAGAGTAACCTCTAGAATGACCTCTTGACTCCATTTGAAATCTCTCAGCCATTGAAACTTAATTTTGTTTCATTTCTCTTCTTCCTTTTGGTCAAGGCTTTCTCAGTTCCTTGATGCTGGGTCCAGGTTCATCCCTAGGAGTCATGTACCATGTTGCCAGAGAGATTTACGCTTCTGGGAGTCATGTCTCACTTATGGGAGAGGGCAGTGAGTTTACTTGCAGAGTTGGCTCAGAGAGAGAAGCCACATCTGAGCAACAAAAGAGGTTCTCTGGGGGTGAATCTTAAGCACAATTATAAGTAAGCTTAGCCTCTCCTCTGCAGTAACAAGCTTCATAAGGGCAAGCCCCATCGAGGGCTTGGCCTTCTGAATTAGTAGCCCCCAGTGTTTGTGAGAATATCAGTAATTCCCCAGGTGGGGAAGTTTAATATTTCCAAATTTTTCCCAGTCCTTCAAGGGGGCTTTGCAAATACATTTTTATTCTCTCCCCTAGTTACTCTGAGATGTGTCAGGGCTTCACACTAACTTATACAAACCAACCAGATCTTACTCCCTATTCAAAGTTCCATGTAATTATTGTGTTTGAATAAACTGACTATACAAGTTAAATTATATACTGTGTTATAGAAAATATAGATTTTGCACCAAATAAACATCTCTTTCTTTGGTCTCACATAGAAGCTGAAGTTTCAAAATACCGTTTCTGGTATAATCACATAGTTATGCATTCACCACCACAATCTATAGAGAACATTTCCATTTCTTCAGTAAAACAAAAAAACAACAACAACAAAAATGAGGAGACAAAAGAGAAAAGAGAAAAGAAACAAAAAACAATGATGACTGAAAAAAAGAAGAAAAGAAAAATACAATACAATACAATAAAAGGGTCAGACAACTAAACAAATGCCAGGAATCCTATACCCCTCCCTTATATCCCCCTCTTACAGACATTTAACTTTGGTACATTGCCTTTGTTACAGTTAATGGAAGCATATTATAATGTTTCTGTTAACTGTAGACTTGACGTAATTTTCCCCAATACCATCCCATTTTCAACATCTTGCAACATTGACATTTATTTGTTCTCCCTCATGTAAAAACATTCGTATATTTTACATTTAATCACAATCATTGGCCACTCTAGGTTTCACTAAATTATGGAGTCCCAGTCTTCATCTTCTGTCTTTCCTGCTGGTGTCATACATATGCCTAACCTTCCTCTTTCAACTGTATTCACAGTCATCTTTGTTCAGTGTACTTACAATATTGTGGTACCATCACACAGTATTGTGCTACCCATTTCTGGATCTATACAATCAATCCTCTTGAACGTTCTGTACTCCTTCAGTATCAAATACCTGATCTTACCTCTTTTTATCTCATGATATCTTCATTTCTACAATTGTCCAAATCTCTCTCTCCTGTCTTTTCCTATCTGTTTGTAGCACTCTCTTTAGTATTTCTTGTAGAGAAGGTCTCCTGTTCATGAACTCTCTCAGTGCTATTTGCGTGTAAATATTTTAAACTCTCCCTCATTTTGAAGAACGGTTTTGCCAGATATAGGATTCATGATTGGCAGGTTTTCTTTTTCATTATCTTGAATATATCATTCCACTGCCTTCTCACCTCCATGGTTTGTGCCAAGAGATTTGCCCTTAGTGTTATCGAGTTTCCCTTGTATGTGTTGGATTGCTTCTCTCTTGCTGCTTTCAGAACTCTCTCTTTGTCTTTGACATTTGAAAATCTGATTAGTAAGTGTCTTGGAGTAGGTCTATTTGAATCAGTTCTGTTTTGGATATGCTGTGCTTCTTGGACCTGTAATTTTTTTTTTTTTTTTTAACACATGAATGTTCATAGCATTATTATTCAGAATAGGCAAAAGGTGGAAACAACTCAAATGTCCATCAACTGTTCAGTAAAAAAGTAAAATGTGGTATATTCATCCATATTATTTGGTAATAAGAAAAAAGTGAGATCAGTATGCCAAGTGAAAGAAACCAGTCACAAAGGAGCATATATTGCATGATTCCATTTATATGAAATGGCCACAATGGGCAAATCCATAGAAACAGAAAGCAGATTAGTAGTGGCCAGGGCCAGTGGATCGAGAGGGAAGGATAGAAATGGGGAGTGAGTGCTAATGGGACAGGATTTTCTTTTTGGATGATGAAAATTTTCTAAAATTTGATTGTGGTGATGGTTAGACATCTCTGAACATACTAAAAACTATTGAATTCTATATTTTAAATGTGTGAATTGTATGCTATGTGAGTTATACACAATAAAGCTGTTATTTTAAAAAACCCTAACTCTAACCTACTTTTCCAGCATTACTTCCCCTACCTTGGACCTGTAATTTTATGTCTTTCGTAAGAGTTGGGAAATTTTCGTTGATTATTTCCCCTATTATTCTTTCTGCCCCTTTTCCGTTCTCTTCTTCTGGGACACCTATAACATGTATATTTGTGCGTTTCATGTTGTCTTCAGTTCCCTGAGACCCTCTCATATTTTCCCAATCTGTTCTTTTGTATGTAAGATTTCAGGTGTCTTGTCCTCTGGTTCACTGATCCTTTCTTCTGCCTCTCCAACTGTGCTGTTGTATGTCTTCATTGTGTTTTTCAGCTCTTCTGTTATGCCTTTCATTCCCATAAGTTCTGTCATTTGTTTTTCCAAGTTATGAATTCTTCCTTATTGTCACCCAGTGTTTTCTGTATATCCTTCATCTCTTTTGTCACATTTTCTTTCAACCCGTTGATTTGGTTTGGAAGATTTGTTTGAACATCTATAATTAGTTGTTTCAACTCTTGAATCTCGGTTGAAGTGTTAGTTTGTTCCTTTGACTGGGCCATATCTACATGTTTCCTGGTGTGACATGATTTTTTGCTGTCTAGGCATCTGATTTTCTTGATTAGTTTATTCTGGAGGTTGTTTTCTCTCTTTTGCCTAGGGTTTTCTTGTTGATTGTCTTTGTTCTTTGTCTTTTCTTGGTTTCTCTCCCTGGCCAGTTGTCAAATTGGCTCTGCCCCCTAGTCTTCCCTCAAAAATCAGGTGCCCACAGGGATGGGAGGTAGGCACTGGGCACCCCAGCAAGTTCACTATGTGTGGTAATACAAATCTGCTGGCTTCCAGTGGTACTCTGTTTTCTGCTTGCCAGCAAGACCTGGGTTTATTTTAGAGCCTTGTTTTAACAGTTGGTTCTTCCTTATTTCTCAGCCAAAAAAGGGATGTGTTTCCATACAGGGTGTGTAGACTACCTCCCATGGTCCCAAGAAAGGATCTGGAGCATCTTTTTAAAAGTGTTTCAGTTTCCTTGCACCTTCTGGATTGCCAGCAGATGGTGCTGTTTGGAAACTTAATCATTTCCAGAGGCTGCTTTGCCTGCAAGCACAGGCTGTGTCTACACAGGTGAACTGAAATGATGGTATTCCTATGCCTTCACTTTGCCGACCAAAATCTGGCTCAATGTGGGGCTCCACCTATGGCAAAGTACTATCTCAGCTAACCCAGTGCTCCAGCTATCTGCATGGCAAGGAAACGGCTGCAAGCTGCTGCTTTTCTCAAGGGTTGGGGAAGGGCTTTAAGACCTATAGCTGGAAACACAGTCTCTGTCCACGTTTTCTCAGTTTCTTTGTCCCTCACTGACCTGGGCATTGAAATGTCCTCCCCTGTCTCCCAGTTCTTTAAATTGTGGGAGTATGTCTCACTGCTGTAAGAAATTTTGTAGTCTGTGTCTGTGGTGGAAGGGGTCCTGTCTGCTGATTCTGTGCCTTTCTCACATTGAGACCAAGTGAAGGGGAGGTAAGAGGACTGGCCAGTCTGGGACTGAAGATTTCTGCGTGGTATTTCTTCTCTTTCTTCAATTCGGCATTTGCAGCATCTTTCTCCATTCTACATCCTCCTCTAGAGTTTCAAACAATTCAGAATTGTCCTTTTTTTGGTTGTTGAATCTCTAGAGAGAAGTTTTCAGTAGCTGTTTAAATCACCATGTTGGTGACTTCACTCTCCCCCAAAGATTTTGATATGTTGTGTTCTTGTTTTCATTTGTCCACATATTTACTGATTTCTCTTGCAATTTTGTTCTCTCACTCACTGATTGTTTAAGAGTGTGTTGTTTAATCTCCATATATTTGTGAAAGTTCTGGTTCTTTGGTGGTTATTGATTTCCAGCTTCATTCCATTATGATCAGAGAAAGGGCTTTGAATAATTTCAATCTTTTTAAAATTATTAAGACCTGTTTTGTGCCCCAGCATATGATCTCTGCTGGAGAATGTTCCATGAGCACTTGAGAAGAATATATATCCTGGCATTTGGGGGTGCAACTATATACGTGTGTGTGTCTGTGTGTGTGTGTGTGTGTGTATGTGTGTTAGGTCTGATTCATTTATCACATTAAGTTCTCAATTTCCTTATTGGTCCTCCGTCTGGTTGTTCTTTCTATAGAAGAGAGTGGTGTGTTGAAGTCTCCCACTATTATTGTAGAAACATCTATTGCTCCTCTTAGCTTTGCCAGTGTTTGCCTCATGTACTTTGGGTCACCTTGATTGAGTGCATAAACATTTATGATTGTTATTTCTTCTTGGTGAATTTCCCCTTTTATTAATAAATAGTGCCCTTCCTTGTCTCTTATGACATATTTACATTTAAAGTCTATTTTGTCTGATATTAGTATAGCTACCCCAGCTTTCTTTTGTTTACTAGCGTGAAATATCTTTTTCCATCCTTTAACTTTCAACCTATTTGTATCTTTGGGTCTAAGATGAGTCTCTTATAAACAGCATATAGATGCATCATATTTTTAAATCCATTCTGCCAATCTGCTTCTTTTAATTAGGGAGTTTAATTCAACATTCAAAGTTATTATAGTAAAGGCAGTTTTTGATTCAGCCATCTTATCCTCCATTTTTTATTTGTCAGATCTATTTTCTCTCCCTCTTTTTATCCTTTAATTTAACCTTAGTAATACTCTTCAATTCTATGCCCTCCTCCAGACCTCTCTCTCCTGTCTTTTTTTATTCTGCTGACAATTTCCTTTTAGTATTTCTTGTAGGGCAGGCCTCTTGTTAGCAGATTCTCTCAGCATTTGTTTATCTGTGAAAATTTTAAACTTTCCCTCACTTGTGAAGGACAGCTTTTCTGGATAAAGAATTCTTGGCTGGCAATTTTTCTTTTTCAGAATCTTAAATATATCATACCACTGCCTTCACGCCTCCATGGTGCCTGACATAGTCAGTGCTTAGTCTTATTTGGTTTCCATTGTATGTGGTGATTTCCTTTTTTCTTGCTGCTTTCAGGACTCTCTCCTTCTCTTCAGTATTTGATGGTCTGGTTAGTATGTGTCTTGGAGTGGTACTATTTGGATTTATTCTATTTGGAGTTTGGGCTTTTTTTTTTAATATTCATTTTATTGAGATATATTTACATACCATGCAGTCATACAAAGCAAATCGTACATTCGATTGTTCACAGTACCATTACTTAGTTGTGCATTCATCACCAAAATCAATCCCTGACACCTTCATTACTGCACACACAAAAATAACAAGAATAATAATTAAAGTAAAGAAGAGCAATTAAAGTAAAAAAGAACACTGGATGCCTTGTTTGTTTGTTTTTTTCCTTCCCCCATTTTTCTACTCATCCGTCCATAAACTAGACAAAGGGGAGTGTGGTCCTTATGGCTTTTCCAATCCCATTGTCACCCCTCATAAGTTACAATTTTATACAGTCGTCTTCAAGATTCATGGGTTCTGGGTTGTAGCTTGATAGTTTCAGGTATCTACTGCCAGCTACCCCAATTCATTTGAACCTGAAAAGGGTTTTCTATATTGTGCATAAGAGTAGACCTCTCGGCTACTTCTGGATTATCTCTGCAACTGAAGCTTATTTCATTTCCTTTCATTTCCCCCTTTTGGTCAAGAAGATGTTCTCCATCCAATGATGCCAGGTCTGCATTCCTTTGTTGGGCTTTTTTGATTTGTATATTTATGCCTTTTATATGGGTTGGGAAGTTTTCCCCAATTATCTCCTCAAATAATCTCCCTAACCCTTTTCTGTTCTCCTTCTGGGACACCAATGATTCTTATATTTGTGCACTTCATGTTGTCAGTCATTTCCCTGAGATCCAATTCAAATTTTTCCATCTTTTTGACCATTTGTACTTTTGTGTGTTCAAATTCAGTTGTTCTGTCCTCTTGTTCACTTATTCTTTCTTCTTTCTCTTCAAATCTGCTGTTGTGTGTCTCTAGTGTATTTTTAATACATACTACAGTGTGTTTCATTTCCATAAGATCTGCTATTTTTCTATTTATTCTTTCAGATTCTTCTTTATGGTCTTTTAGTGTCTTTTTTTTTAATTTTGAAATAAATTCAAAGTTATAGGAACAGTTGCAAAAACAATACTAACCCCATACACAGAATTCCATCATGCACTGACCCCCCTCCCCCGATAGCCCAATCCACCAACTTTAACATGCTGTCACATCGCTATTTCTTTCCCTCCCTCCCTCCCTCCCTAGCTATCATCCATCATCTATTGCTCTGTCTTCTGAACATATGAGAGCTAGCTGCTCACACCCTTGAACAAACACTATAATTCACATATACACTTCCCCATGAGTAAGAACATTCTTTTATGCAATCCCATTAAGTGCAGCTAAGAAGTATAAGAGATTCAACAATGATACAAAGCTTACATTCTGTATTTCCTTTTCCTTATGTCTCAACTGTGACCCTTTGAGCCTCCTGTCCTCCATCCTCCAATCCCATCCAGGTTCATCCTTGGCATTCAATTGTCATCTATTTAGACTGTCTTTTTTTTCAATTGTGGAAACATATATACAGCCTAAATCTTCCCATTCCACCCCCTCCCTGGCCTTCCATTAGTGGGATTAATCACATTTAGAATGTTGTAATGCTCTTTCCCACCATCCATTACTAGAAATTTTCCTTCACCTCAAACAACAACCCTACACTCATTTCTTAACTCCTCATTGCCCCTTCCCCCATTTCTCTTAACCCAAACTCTACTTTTCATCTCTATGGTTATATTCTCTAATAATTTCTTTGTGTTTACTGTGGAGCTTAAAATTAACCTCTTAAATCCATAACATCTTGTTTTTCTTTGATACCACCTTCATTTCAATAGGACATGTAAACTATGTTCCTATACTCCTCCATTCCCCCACCTTTATATAGTTGTCTAAAATTACATATTTTACGTTGAGTTCAAAACCATTGATTTGTCGTTAGAGTTTGTGTATTTTATATCATGTAGGAAGTAAACAGTGGAGTTACAGTTCAAAAATTGTTGACTTCTATTTGTATTCCATTGTGTTTGGAGAATGTGCTTTGAGAATATTCAATTTTTTTTTTTTTCAATTTATTGAGGCCTGTTTTATGTCCCAGCTTATGGTCCCTTCAGGAGAAAGATCTGTGATCCCTAGAGAAAAATGAGTGTCCTGGTGATTTGGGATGTAAGGTACTATATATGTCTGTTAAAATTCTCTATATCTCTTTCTCCTTTCTTTGTTTCTCGTTGGTAGGGCTCCCTTTAGTATCTGAAGTAGGACAGGTCTTTTATTGGCAAAGTCTCTCAGCATTTGTTTGTCTGTGAAAAATTTAAGCTCTCCCTCAGATTTGAAGGAGAGTTTTGCTGGATAAAGTATTCTTGGTTGGAAATTTTTCTCTCTCAGAATTTTACGTATGTCATGCCACTGCCTTCTCACCTCCATGGTGGCCGCTGAGTAGTCACAACTTAGTCTTTTGTTGTTTCCTTTGTATGTGGTGAATTGCTTTTCTCTTGCTGTTTTTCAGAACTTGCTTCTTCTCTTCAGTATTTGAGAGTCTGATCAGCATATGTCTCGGAGTGTGTTTATTTGGATTTATTCTATTTGGAGTTCACTGGGCATTTATGCTTTGTGTATTTATATTTTGTATAAGGTTCGGGAAGTTTTCCCCAACAATTTCTTTGAATACTCTTTCTAGACCTTTACCCTTCTCTTCCCTTCAGGGACACCAGTGAGTCTTAAGTTTGGATGTTTTATTTTATCTATCGTATCCCTGAGATCCATTTTGATTTTTTCGATTTTTTTGTCCATTCTTTCTTTTGTTCTTTCATTTTCTGTTCTGTGGACTTCTAGGACACTGAGACGTTGAACTTCCTCTTATCTTGTATTGTGAATATCCAGAGTCTTTTTAATTTGGCCAACAGTTTCTTTTATTTCCATAAGATCTTCTATTTTTTTATTTACTCTTGCAATGTCTTCTTTATGCTCTTCTAGGGTCTTCTTTATGTCGCTTATATCCTGGGCCATGGTCTTGATGTCCTTTAAATCCTTTGCCGTGTTTTCATTCCTCAATTGTAGTTCTTTGATTAATTCTGCCAAGTACTGTGTCTCTTCTGAAATCTTGATTTGTGTGTTTGGAGTTGGATTTTCCAAATCATTTGGTTTTATCATATGCATTAAGATTTTCTGTTGTTTTTGGCCTCTTGGCATTTGTTTTGCTTGATAAGGTTCTTTCAAGTTGTAAAAAAAAAGGATATCAATCTAATTTTTCAGAAACACAGTTTGGTGACGTACACTTTCTCTAACTAACCAGCAGATGGCATCTGTGAGTCACCTGTACCTCTCAAGTCAGTTCTCAACCTTGTTCCCACGGTGTGTGGGGAAATGATTCTTGTGGGGTTCAGTTGGAGAGCTCAGTTTGGGTGTGTTGCTGGAGCCGTCCGCCCTGAATGCGGGGCGTGTGTATGGGTGGCCAGGGAGGAAGGGCAGCTTTAATATTCAAATCCCCCAGGTTCCCGGAGATTCAAGGCCGCCGCAATAGTCTAAGCCTTCATTTCAGTTCAGCCTCAGACCCTCTCTCACTGTCCCACAAACCACCGGACTTGGCGTAGTGTCCCTGGGTTCTCCGAGCGGGTCCCCCCTCCCAGCCACGATCCTCCAGGAGCTCGGCCGAGGGAATACTGTACTACGTCACCAGTGCATGCCGTCCCTCAAGGGAAGCCCCGGCCACTGGGCTGTGCAGCGGCGCTCTCAGCCTGAAGCAAAAATGGCCGAACGGTGTGTCTCAACCCCCCCACCCCACTCACAGTTCCTCCTTCCCAGCTCCGGGACAGCTGGCAGGGCTCTGGGCTGTGGGCACGGCCCTGGGCAGGAGTTTATCCAGCCCTCCAGGGAGCCAGCTGCGAGCCGCGGGGTTTCTTTCAGCTTCCAGCTCTCCCCTCCGTTCCCCCGGCCCCGAGGGTATCTGCAGTGGACTATCCTCCAGGCCAGACACCGAGAGGCCGGCCCAGCCCCCTCTTGCTGTGTTTTACTGCGTGGTTCCCACTCCCGCAACTGCAGCTGCTCCTGGGTTTCCCCCCCCCTTTTTTTTTTTTAAAAAGAGCCAGTCGGTCTCCAAACACCAAGCCCTGAGTTCCCCACAATGCCGTGTGGCTGCGGGTCTTCCAGCCAGCTTACTCACTCGTTTCAGAATGCAGACTCCCGGTTTTGCCAAGTATATAGCCCCTGTGGAACTAGCAGAACTCGTCCAGCTGGCGTATCACTGTAACCGGTATTCTGGGTCACTTTCTGGTTTTTATTTAGTGTTTTTCACAGAGGTGTTTTTTTGCCCTGTCTCACCTAGCCACCATCTTAGTTTCTCCTCCTAGTGTCTTCTTGATATTCTCTATCTCTTTAGTGAACTCATTGAAGTTATTTAGGAGATTAGTATGAACATCTTTGATTAGGTGTTCCAAATTCTGTTTTTCCTCTGGCTTTTTAATTTGGTAATTTGGCTTGGCCATATCTTCTTGCTTCTTCATGTGCTTTGTGATTTTTTTGCAGGTTTCTTGGCATTGATATCTTGATAAGGTTATTTTGAAAGTTGACTTCCCTTGCTCATCTAAGATAGTGTAGTTGCTTGGGTTTGCATTGAATGTCTCCTTTGGCACTTGGTTTGTCAGTAATTCCCAGCCAAGCCAAGGCTGGGGCCTCACACAGGAATTGCAACCCTTTTCAGAAGGCTATTAAGGCCTGGGCATAAAACAGTTTGCTGGACTGCCCTTTCCCTGTCTCCCCAGCAGGTGGAACTCTTTGGCCACCTCTTCCTCTCACCCCCACCTCTCCCCGACTGTGGCAGCCTACTGGTCCAGAACCCAACCAAGCAACAGTCCAGTCAGGGTCGCAGTTCGCCATGTGTGCTGGAAGCTGCTGACTCCAGGGCTAGGGATGGGCACTGTGCACCTAGGCTGAGACCCTGCCTGTGGGCATAATGTGTCTGATGATTCCCAGGCTCCCATGTGAAAGGACCTTGGGCTGGGGTCTGAGAGGTTCAACTTCCCCAGCCAGCAGCTGGCCCAGGAGTGCTCTGCTTTTTTGCTGGGCAGCAAGATCTAGGTTTGTTTTAGGGTGCTGCTTTGACTGTTTAGTCGTCCATATTTCTCAGCCATAACAGGGCCAAGTACCTTTGCAGAGGGTGTAGACCAGCTCCCGTGGGCCTAGGATAGGGTCTTGAAAGGCTCTGAATAGCCCTGCAGTTCTCCTGCATTTTCCGGCCTTCCTAGCAGATGGCACTGTTGGTGACTTAATCATGCTCGGAAACTGTTTTCCTCCTGGAGCCCTGGCTGCATCTGACCAGGTGGGGCTGAAACTGCCAGATTCCTGTGCACTCGCTTCACTGGCCAATGCCAGCCAAAATCTGGTTCAATGTGGGGCTGTGTCACATACTTTATTTGTGGCAGTGGATTTCCCCAGTTGCCCCAGTCTGCAGCTGTTCCCAGGCAAGGATCAGGCCACCTGCTGCGGGTCCCCAACAGTTGATTTGGGTATTTTTTGCCTGGCTACTTCCTGCTTTTAGGGAAGATTTTTGTGGTTCCCTCCCTAATCTTCCATGTTGGAAATTCCTCCTTGCTGCCTTTTTGTATTCTGCCCTCCCTGCAGCTTAAGTCCTTCTGTGGGTCTCTGAGGGCTTGTGTCTCTGGGTCTGGGTACAGGTGGGGATCTGTCTCACTGCTGTGAGAGATTTTATAGTCTGTGTCCCCGGTGGGAGGTGGGAGGGATCCTGGCTGCTGCTTCTGTGCACTTCCTAAGCTGTGTGAAACCAAGTGAGGGGGAGAGGAGAGGACCAGCCAGTCCAGGACAGAAGGTTTCTACCTGATATTTTTCTCTTTCTTCGATTCAGTGTTTGTGGGACTGGTATATTGATCACATTTTTAAAACCACTGCTACAAACATGTTTAGTTGTAGGATGGTTTCCTTCATGTTATTTTACCTATGTAGTTTTTTTTTAAGTGTAGATTAATATTTGATTGTCATTTATAATCAGATGGCAATTGGGTATATAGTCTTCATATGTAATCTTTCTTTTTTATAAATAACAAAATTACAAGTTAAGTTTTAAACAGCTTATGACTGGTTATATTTTCAGAAAACAAGATTAGCTTAATTCATTAATGGTGGCTTCAAGCGTTTCCTTATTAGCCCTAGAAAATTCACCCACCTTCTGTTCCTTGTTATAAAACTGAAATGTTGGCATGCATTTGACTTCACACTCTGCAACAACATCCTAACAGTCATCCACATCTACTTCAAGGCACACCACCTTGTTGTACCTTTCAGAGAGGGAATGGAAGAAAGGCTTGATCATTTTGCAAGGCCCACACCATGTGGCTGGGAAATAAACTACTACAAGTTTATTTCCAGCATCTTTCAAGGCTGCCTGAAAATCTTCCTTTCCACACCATTTTGGCTGCTGGGGGTCTGACGAGTGACTGTAGAAAACGTTGAAGAAGACCCAAAAAGCGGGACCAAGGCTGGCCCTGTGTAGTTTTAGTCGTCTGTAAACAAAACTATTGTATTAGGTTGGGTAAAATAATCAGATCCTCTAAATCTGAAGTGGTGTCTAAGCAACTCTCTTCTTCTTTTTATTTTTTAAATAAAAATAGTATTTTACCCCAAAGCATGAGAATATTAAAAAACTTTAGGAAAAAAAGAGAAATTTTTGAATATTTTGAGATACTTCTATTAATCAGAAATTTATGCGTAGAGTATAAAATTCTTTTGTGTTTATTTTTATAGGTATTCCTTGGAATTTCACATTTAATGTAAAGTTTTATCCACCTGACCCAGCACAGCTAACAGAAGATATAACAAGGTAAATAATTGATTAATAGTTGAATATGTAATAAGTATTTCTCATCATCATGAACTCTTGGAATTTCCCTATTCAGAATTGAAAATAATTTGATGAGCTATGAAATGGTTAAACTAAGATAGGAGATTTTTGGCCACTCTAAGCAAGCTTGCAAATAAGTGAGCCTAAAAGCCTCAAGTATCTGTTATTTGCCTAGAAGAAATTGTTAGGGGAATCAGTCCTGCTTATCTTGGGTGTTGTTCTAAGCTGTGGACAGGGCTCCTATAAACCGTGTAACCCTCCAATGGGCAAGACACAAATATAATGGTAAAATAGCTCCAGCTGTTTCTTTCTTTTTTTCTTTTTGTAATACTCCTCTCCCATCAGTTTCCTTAGGCTAAAAGCTTCTAACAGGGATCAAAAAAACTAAAATCTGTGTTATTGTTCTTATTTATGTCTCTCTGAAAGTGTATGATTAGTACATGATCCTTATGAACTGACCCTCTGTAATTTTTGAGTGCCCTTAATTTATGAAAGAAATCTTGTGCTCTTTAAAAAAAAAAAAGCCTATTGATTTCTTCTAAGAAAGTGGCCTTTATTGGATTCTTTAAAATTCTGTAAAAATATTAACAAAAGAAGAAAATGGAAAACCAGTATGTTGGAGAGTACCACTGGGCATATTTGTGTATCTGTAGCATCTTGCAAGTAGCCTCACACATAGAAGGTGCTTGATAAATGTTTGTTGAATTGAATGGTTGGTTGGCAAACTTATTTTCTAATTCTGCTTTTGCTGTCATCTATCAACTTTAGGCAAATTTATAATCTTTGGGCCTCAGTTTCCATATCTCTAAAATTAGGGAATAGACTAGGCAAACTTTTAAAAAATCTAATTGTTAAATTCTTTGAAAAGTCTATACCATTTTTTGTCATTATTATTCATTGTCTAGTCATCCTTAGTACCCTCTTGAAGTTGACATGCTGTATCTTTGCCTGAGAAAATTGTTTTGGTTATTTCTTTTTCACAGGTAACTAAGCTAGGAAGTTTCTGGCCACTCTAAGGCAGGCTTACAAATAAGTGGGCTTGAAGTCTCAAGTGTCTGTGATTTGCCTGGAAGAAATTGTTTGTCTTTTAGAGTCAGTACTTACTCATCTTTCTTCATTCAGGTTTATTATGTATAAAACAAAACAAATCTCCCCATATCTTTGCTAATTACCTACATTTTAGAGGAGTTTAAGATTTTTCTGACTTGGTTGCTCTGATTTTTTCTTTTTTAGACATGTATGTAGTGACTATAAATAACAAAACTATGCTGATGCATATGTTATTCAATATCTTATTATGGTCCCAAAGAGGGTATGATTCTAATTATTATAGGAATATTTTGTAATCACACCTCCTAGCTTTCCTGTTTTGTAAAATGGTCTGACAGGTAAACTCTGTCAGTTAAAACAAGTGTTCAGAAGGCTGGGTCCTAGGTGTGAACATTACAGTGACAGAAAGTGCCTAGCAGCTGGTGGGGGCACTCAATTGAGTTCCCAATAATTTGCCGTATAGGTGGAATTAGTCTCACAAGGTGACTGATGATAGTGTATGGAAAGCTGTAAGTAACTAGTCCATCTTGGGGGGAACATACCCCAAATGTTCATATCCTAGTGAAAATGTGTTGATATGTCATCTTTGTATATGCAGGATGGTATTTGCACATTTGACAAAACAGTTTGATAGAAAAGAAAGACCCTAGTTTTGGAGCCAAACAACCTTTTTACTTTCTGATATTGAGCTAACTAAGCCTCTGAGGCTATCTCCTCCTCTATAATCTGACAATGATACTCACCTAATAAGTTTTTAATGAAGACTAGATAAGTTAATTTATGTGTAGATGGTAATTAGTGTACCCCCAAAAAAATATTAATTACTTCCTTCAGACTTGACTTTTCTTCTTCTTTCTTGATACAGAGTCTAACATGATTACAGTTTTTAGTTTTTTTAAAAAAAAATTTTATATGGAAAATTTTCAAACATATTGAAAGGAAGAAATAATGAACAGCCATATATCTACTACAATTAATAAGAATTATTTATATTTTGTCATATTTAGTGTTACTCTATTTTTCCTCTTTCCTTCTTTTCCTTCCCACTCTTCATCCTTCGTTTTCTTCCCCCTTTTCTTCCTTTCTGTCTCTATTTTGTTGTTGTTGCTGACATGATAACATCTTTTCTTTTTTGTCTGTAGATACTATTTATGTCTTCAGCTTCGGCAGGACATAGTTGCAGGACGTCTGCCCTGTTCCTTTGCAACCTTAGCATTGTTGGGTTCTTATACCATCCAGTCTGAGCTGGGAGACTATGACCAAGAACTCCATGGTGCGGATTATGTTAGTGATTTTAAACTGGCCCCAAATCAGACCAAAGAGCTTGAAGAGAAGGTCATGGAATTGCATAAGTCACACAGGTAAATATGGCTCCAATATTTGCTCTGTATTTGTTTTGGCAATAAGTTTAAACTCTTGCCTGGTGTTGATTCAGTGTTTGCCTTAAAGGGAACATGGTGTGGTAAAAAGAGTCAACCTGAGTTCAGTTCCCTCCATTGTTTGACTTTGGCAAAGTCATTTAAACCTTCTGAACCATAGTTTTCTCATGTGAGTAACGATAGTTACATTTCGGGATGAAAACTGAATGAAATAATATATATAAAACATTTAGCACAGTGACTGGCACACAGTAGGTGCTCAAAAATTGTAACTAATATTATTATTGCCTTATTTATTTTTTTCAAATTTTAAACACATTATGCTGTATTAGGTGCCTTGAGAGCCTTAGAGCAGGGGTTCTTAACTTGGGATCCATGTGTCCATCAATAAATATCAGAAGGCCCATGAGACCCCTGAAGGTATTTTTTAAAGGTTTTATATAAATGTGGAACTATGTTCATTTTTCCTGGGAGGAATTTACAGCTCTCCTTAGATTCTGAAAGGGGTCTAGGATTCAAAATGAGGTTAGAAGAGAACTGTGGGAAGATTGCAGAATAGGAAGCTCCAGGAATCTGTCCCTCCACAAAACAGCTATTGAACAGGCAGGAACTGTCTGTATGAACTATTTTGAAACTCTGAGTCTAGTGGAACACTGTGCAGCATCTTGGGAAGAGCTGGAGGAAGAAGCTGGTAAATGGCACTAAAAATCAGTGAATTTCGCCCTCTGAGCAGTGGTTACCATCCCCCAACCACATGACAGGAAGCAGTGGGGACTGCAGCCCAGGCTCGTGTTGCAGCTTGCTGGTACCAGTGTAGGCTCTGAAAACCTAGTTCTCCAACATCCGTGAGTGTGTGGCCTTATTGCTGATCACTGCTTTTAATAAGTTACTTCAGATTGCTGGGGGACTGGCTCCGAGAACTGCCATTATTTCAACCCCCCTCCGGCAAAAGTGGGAGATGCAGTTTAAAGAGACAGTACCTCTATTTTTTTTCTTGTCTTTCCTCTTTCCATTTTCCATTTGGGAGAAAAAGTAGTTGGAAAAGTCGCAAATTGATGGCTATAGCCCTCAACCACCACAACCACAAAGCCTAGCAATCCCAGAGGAGTGGGAGCACTAGATTTCCAGCGGTATAACAACATAGTATTCAGAATGTCCAGTTTTCAACAAAAATTACAAAAAACAGAAAGGAACAGGAAAGTATGGCCCATTCAGAGGAAAAAGAGAATGTGCCAGAAACTGTCCAAGAGCAAGCTCATACATTGAAACTATTAGACTTTAAATCAACTGACTTAAATATGTTCAATGACCATATACAAAGAACTATGGAAAATTAGGAAAACGTCTGAACAAAATAAATAGATAGGAATTATTAAAAACAACAACAACAAATTGTGGACCTGCAAAGTACAATAATAGACATGAAAAACTCTAGAGGGACTGAACAGATGGAACAAGCAGAAGAAAGGATCAGTGTACTCCAAGACAAGGAAATTGAAATTTTCCAGTCTGAGGAACAGAAAGAAAATATAATAAAGAAAAATGAACAGAATCTTAGGGATCTGTGTGACATCATCAAGTATCAACATACACATCATTGGAGCCCCAGAAGGATAAGAGACAGAGAAAGGCACACAAAGGGTATTTGAAGATAATGCCCAAAAACTTCCCAAATGTGGTGAAAGATATGAATATACACATCCAGGAAATTCAACAAACTCCAAGCAGGATAGACTCTTAAGAAAGCTATTCTAAAACATATTATAGCAAAACTGTGAAAATCCAAAGACAAAGAAAGAATTTTGAAAGCAGCAAGAGAGAAGTGACTGGGAACATACAAAGGATCCCCAATAAGATTAAGAGTGGATTTGTCATAAGAAAACAATGGAGAGAGCAGAGACATGAATGGACATTTGCACACTGGTGTTCATGGAGGCAGTATTCGTGATTTGCAATGGGTGGAGGTGGCCTAAGGGTACATAGACTGAGGAACAGAATGGTGAACTGTGGTGTGCGCATACAATAGAATATTGAGCAACTACGAGAAGGAGTGAAGCTGTGAGACACGCAACGAGATGAATGGATCTTGTACACAGCATTTGAGTGAAGTACGCCAGAAATAAAGGCAAACACTATAATGCCTCACCAATTTGGACTAACTACAATGTGTAAACTCAGACTGTGTTCTGAGATTCAATTCTAAGAGGGAAGCAATTATTGTAATGGTCCCTAGATTGTAAGCTCTTACAGCAGTCAAATCTATTCCTGAATTGTAATGGCTGTCTCCAAACTTTGAGATGCTGATCTCTTAATGCATAACCTGATTGGTTTCTGGAATAATGCGTATCTCTGTGACCTGAAACTCACAGCTCAAGCTCAGCAGATATGAATGTTAGTATCAGTGCATACAGCAACTATTAAAAAAAAAGAAAGCTGAAAAAAAGCCCAGACTTCAATTAGCGATATGAATGAAGCAGATCTGGTTAAGACTAGGGCAAACCGGGCCAAACGGTAAAGGTTGAAACTGACTGTTTTAAAACTTCAACTTCCGTGTGAGACCAAGGGAAGAGATATCTATTTGGTGCAGGATCTATATTTTCTACAGTTGGTTTGTTCAAACACCACAATTACATGGAACTTTGAATAGGAAGTGAGATATGATAGGTTAGTATAGGTTAGAGTGAAATAGTGACACATCCCAAAGTAATTTGGGCAGAGAATAAGGATATATTTACAGGTCCCCCTAAGGAGCTGGGGGAAAGTGTGGCAGTGTTGAACTTCCTCACCTGGACTGATGCTGATGTTGTCACAAACATTAGGACTGGTGGTTTGATGTGCTGAGCCCTCTATCATGGGACTTGCCTTTATGAAGCTCATTACTGCAAAGGAGAGGCTAAACTTGCATATAATTTTGCCTAAGAGTCTCCCCTTGAATATCTCTTTGTTGCTCAGATGTGGCCCCCTCTCTCTTTCTAGCTGAGCCACCTCTGCAGGTGGACTCACTGCCCTCCCCTCTGTGTGAGGCCTGACTCCTGGGGGTGTGGATCTCTCTGGCAGTGCAGGATGTGACCCCTGGGGATGCGTCTGGACCTGGCATCCTGGGATTGAGGGTGTCTTCTTGACCAGAGGGGGGATGTGGGGTGAGGCAAAGTAGAGTTTCGGTGACTGAGAGATTTCAGGTGGGGTCAAGAGGTCGCTCTGGTGGACATTCTTATGTACTATATAGATAACACCTCTTGGGTTTGGGTGTGTTGGAATAGCTAGAAGTAAATACCTGAAACTATCAGACTCCAACTCAGTGGTCTGGGCTCCTGTAGATGACTGTATAGTGGTATGGATTACAAGGGGTGACAGTGTGATTGTGAAGTCCTTGTGGATTGTGCTCCCTTTGTCTAGTGTGTGGGTAGATGAATGGGAGAATGGGGACAAAGGCTGGGTGAAGAGTGGGGTGGGATGGGGGGGATGATTTGGGTGTTCTTTTTTACTTTCATTTTTTATTCTTGTTCTTATTCTTTCTGATGTGGGGAGGGTATTCAGAAGTGGATTGTGGTGATGGGTGCATGGCTATGTGGTGGTGCTGTGAATCACTGGTTGTACACCATGGGTAGCTATATGGTATGTGAATGTATCTCAATAAAACTGAATTTAATTAAAAAAAAGTAAAAAAACAAAACAAAACAAAAAAACAGTGGAGGCTGTGGGGTGACATTTAAAGTCTTTAGGAAAAAATCTGTCAACCAAGAATTCTGTATCTGGCAAAAGTATCTTTTAAAAATGAAGGGGAAAGTAAGACATTTACTGATAACAAAAGGTGAAAGTGTTCATGATCAGAAGACCTGCCCTAGAAGAAATGCTAAAGGGAGTCCTTTAGGCTGAAATAAAAGTACGTTAGGCAGTAACTTGAAGCCATAAGAAGAAATAAAGAGCATTGGTAAGGTTAACTACATACGTAAAATGTAAAAATGCTGTGTTATTGTACTTGGGGTTTGTAACTGCCTTCCACCCCATATAACTTACAGGCAAAATGTGTAAAATAACATTTAAAATCTATGTTAACCTGAGAAATAACAATATAAAGGAAGAAGGACAGAGATATATAGGAGTAGAGAGTGTGTTTACTACGAAAACTATGTTAGTACTAGTCAAACTAGGGTGTAATTAAGATGTTAGTTGTAATTACAAAGGTAATCACTAATAAAAAAACTAAAAAATATAGAAAAAAAGGAAGAAGACGGGAATCAAAATGGTACAATACAAAAAAGCAACTAAATACCAAAAAAAAAAAAAAATGGCAGTATTGGAGTAATTGAAGAATAAAAAACATGCAAGACATATACAGAAATGGCAGATCTAAATCCTTCCTTCTCAGTTATTACCTTAAATATCAATGGATTAAATACTCCCCTGTTAAAAGGCAGAGATTGGCAGATTAAATGAAAAAGCTTACTCTATCTATATGCCATCTACAAGAGGCTCCCTTTAAGTACGAAGACACAGAGAGGTTGAAAGTAAAAGGGTAGAAAAGATATGCTATACAAACGGTAATTAAAAGAGAGCCAGAATGGTTATATTATTGTCAGACAAAATATAGACTTTAAATAAAAAAAGATTACAAGAGAAAAAGAAGGGTATTATGTTTTGATGAAAGGTTCAATCCAACAAGAAGACATATGTGCACCTCACAACAGAGCCCAAAATATATGAAGCAAAAATTGACAGAATTAAAAGAAATAGGCAGTTCTACAATAATAGTTGGAGACTTCAGTATACCACTTTCAATAATTGATAGAACATCTAAACAGAAGGTCAGTAAGGAAATAGAGGACTTGAACAACACTATTAAACAATTAGACCTAATGGACATGTGTTTTACACTTGGTCCAACAATAGCAGAATACACATTCTTTTCAAGTACACATGGGATGTTTTCCAGGATAGACCATGTGTTAGGCTACAAATCAAATCTTAATAAATTTAAAAATATTGAAATCACAAAGTATGTTCTCAGACCACAATGGAATAAAGCTAGGATTCGATAACAGGAGGAAATCTGGAAAGTTTACAAATATGTGGCAATTAACTCAACTGTTAAAGAGCCAACAGGTCAAAGAAGAAATCACAAGAGAAATTAGGAAATATCTTGAGGTGAATGAAAACAAAAAACATCATACCAAAACTTTTGGGATGCAGTGAGGCCACTGCTCAGAAGAAAATTTATAGCTCTAAATGCCTGTATTTAAAAGTAGAAAGATCACAAATCAATGTTATTTTCACACCTAAAGAAACTAGAACAAGATAAGGAAACTAAACTCAAAGTTAGTAGAAGGAAAGAAATAGTAAAGATTAGAGCAGAGATAATGAAATAGAAAATATAAAAACAATACAGAGAATCAATAAAACCAAAAGTTGGCTTTTTAAAAAAACATCAATAAAATTTACAAACCTTTGGCCAGAATAACAAAGAAAAAGAGAGGACACAAATAATTAAATCAAGAATGAAAATGAGGACATTACTACTGACCTTACAAAAATAAGAAAGATTATAACAGGGTACTATGAACAATTATATGCCAGCAAATTAGAACACCTAGGTGAAATGGACAGATTACCTAATCTGATGAAAAACTAGGAATACTAGAAAAAAAAAAAAAAGTAATTTCCCTCGGTGGGTACCAGGAAGGTATTTAAACTTGTCAGTTGCCCCACTTAATTATTTAAAGTCACAGTTTTTAATTAGGAGATGCAACAGACACATAACAGTGGAGCTCACTGAATGGCTCTATCCTGACCCCACTTGCTCAAAAGAAATAAATACAGGGAAACTTTGTTATAACTTTTCTTTTCAATGAGCAAGAGTTAGCCAGTTCCAAATTCCCCCATTGGGCACTATAGGAAGCTGCAGTACTTACAAGTAGTAAGTTATTGTGTGTTACTGAATAAACTCAACACAGTACTCTTAATGGTTTAAAGATAATCTGATCCCAGAGAGTTCCTGGTTTGTTGTTACTTTCAAGAGTGTTGGAAAATTTAGGAAAAACCTTGATCTTTAAAATTTTATGTTGAATATAATTCAAATTGTGATTCCAAGTTTTTAAAATGTCTTATATTTTCATGTATAGATGTGTGTGAGTGGAAGGACTATGGAGATTTTCTTTTCTTTCCATGCTTTTAATATTTTCCAAATTTGATACTATGGATGGATGTATATGATTTTTATAGTCAGATCAAGGTAGTCATGCATGCAGAGGGGCAGTCTGGCTTGGGATATTGGTGCCTAAGCAGGATGAGAGGAGCATCCATGGGTTCAGGCACAGCCTGGCATGAGGAGTCAGAGTCCAAATGGGATGAACAGGGTGTTCATGTGTGGGGTTCCTGGTGGCAGATATCAGAGGTCTAGTAGAATGAGAAGGGCATCCACATGGGGGTAAGGCCTGTGTGGGGTGTGGAGGGTGTCCACATAGGTGGTGCCTGGTGCAGGGTGTCAAAGCCAGAGCAGGATGAAGATGTACATGGAAGGAGTGGCCTAACATGGGCAGTCAGAACCTGAGTGAGGTAAGGAGGGCAACCATGTGTTAGGGAGCAGCCCAGGATGGGATTCAGGGTCCAAGCAGGATGAGAAGGCATTCATATAGAGGGGTGGCCACCACTGGCATGAGAGCAGAAGCAAAGTAAGGAGGTATCCGCGTGGGAGAGGGGTCAGCGGCAGAAATGAGAGATTGATTATATACAGGGGGATTGACCAAAGTAATCAATATGCAAATGATAATGGGAGTCAGATTCCTTACTGTCAGTAAAAGGAAATACAACTATGGAAAGGGAGCAACTAAAATGAACCTGGGTTAAAATTGGAGGCTTCAGTGTGAACTCATGGTTTTCAATAGAAAATAGATATAGAAATAGAAATATAGATGTAAATAGGGGTATGTGTTGTGTGTATGTGCGAGTCTCCTAATTCTGTACATGGAGAGGGCCTGAGAATAGCAATACTCGATAGCAATAAGCATAGCTATAATTCATATCTTAGGTTCTAAAATTAATTCTCCACTAAAAGGAACCAGGGCTCCTTGAAAACATGTCTGATTCCAGGTTAAGGACAGGTTTTTATAGTTATATTGAAGTTATATGGGAGAATGTCCTTGTTTGTAGGGAATGCACACTGAAATATTCAGGAATGATGGGTCTTCAGGTTGGCAACTTACTCTCAGATGGTTAAGGAAAAACTTTTTGTATTGAATGTAATTTTTAAGTTTGAGTATTTCAAAATTTAAAAAATCATATAAAATTTAAAAAATGTAAGCATCAGCCAAATTTCAAATATATATATTATTTTTAACTAACTTGGAAAGTCATAGTTTTAAAGTTAACACTCTCTTCTTATCACCTGCCCTTAATATAATTTTAAAGCATGCTTATGTATAGAAACATTCATTTACAGAGTTTGAAATTAAAATCTGTTTTCAAATTTTTTGATCCCGTTAATGTCTCTTCTGATTGTTTGATAATACTGCAGGGCTGGAGGAGTGAGTATAGGGAAGATTTTATCATGATTGCAGCTTTTAATGTTTCAAATTTTGTTTTCCAAATCAAGTGATCCAAGTCATTTCTCTTTATTTTATTTTATGAGCTATGTGTAGATGGACCACTGGACTATAAGAAAACCAAGGCTGCAATAAAAATAAACATTTATAGTTTACAAAGCAATTTCACAACCATTATCTCACTTGATCCTAATAGCCACATTAATTTGTTCAGCAAAGACAAAAGCAAAAAAAAATGCATTCCCTTTCCTAATATCTGGAAGTAAACATTATGATTTTTACTTTTTAGTTAGGAGATTGAGGGAGATGCTGGGTCACCATACTTCAAGTGCAAGAGCCAGGAATCCAGCCCAAGTGGTATGATTTGAGTCCTGACTTAAGCCTCCTCCCTCAAACTAGGAATCATAACCTGCCTGTGACTGTGTGCTCAGGTCCTCAGCTTCTTCATCAGCAGAATGAAGAATGTTGGACTCTGATTCTGAACTTCTATTCCAATTTCAAAATCCTAAAATTCATTCCATTGATAGTAATAACAATAATAAAAAAGCATAAAATAGCTGGGAGTAACCTCAACTAGAAAAATATATAACTTACATGAAAAAACTTCCCTGAGATCTATTTAATGACTTGAATTTGCAGATTGGCATATAGGTTAATTTTCCCTTTCTTCTTTTTTTCATCTTCAATTTCAGGTCCACTCATGAATAGAATTCAGGTGTGATGCTTTAGAAATTGTGGAAAGAAGTTTATTCAGAGGTGCTGAGTCATTATCAAATTGTAGCCTCTTTCCTGAGTTTTGATTTCTTTTTGTTCATAGAAACTCTTTGTTCTTTTGAATGAGGGTAAAGGCAGATGGGGATTGAAAGAGACTTTTCCTTGTTAAATGAAAAGGCCCTGACGCTTCATATAACTTGAGGCAGTCCTATGGGAAACAGGCAATTACATGGTTTTCTTTGAGGATGTGGCTGCATTATTGTTACCGTGAAGTTATATTTGATTGGTCTGAAATGTGTTGCACTAGAAGTGATTTCTTTGTCTTGAAAGCTCAACATAACAGTTTATGAGCACTTTTCAAAAGAGAAGAGACTTATAAAGGAAAGACCATCACAGTAAGTGTTTAGACAGTGAGACTGATTGTTTTCAAACAAACCTAATTCATTACATGCCTAGTAATGAAGACATCTTAATAACAGAGAAAACAGCCCTATTATCTATGTACATCTATTAACCAAATTGTTTACTTTAAATCAGTGGGCAGGACACCATCTGTTACCAGAAATTTTCTTTTCATCAAGCCTGCCCCCATTAAGAGTCTCCAGTTAAGTAAAGTCAGCTGCCCTCTTGTTTAATTTCCATAATAATTCAATGAGGGGTATAGAAAGAAAAAGGCAGCTGAGATGATACTGTAAATTGTGCCCTGCCCTCAGAGGATTGAATTTGGTCACCTCTTTGGCAAGAAAAATTAGTGAGAGTAGTTTCTGTGTGTTGGACAAGAAGGTTCGGAAAGGAAGGGGCAGAACTGATGGTGGATGAGGCAGTTTTAAGGAAATTGTTTACTAGGAGTTAAAAAAATTTTTTATGACTTTTTGTTTCCTTAAGATTTCTTTTTCTAAGACATATTTCAATTATTTAGATGCAGGTAGTGATGAAAGTCCTCTTCCATAATATTTTACTTTCAGGACTATAAAATATATCTTATATACACATTAGTATGTATATGTTTGTTTATATAAGGTTCAGTGAATATACAAATGTTCTTACTGTAGATGTTGACCCTGTGACACTAAAAGAGTGTTTTTATTGTCTCAAAGGTCCATGACTCCAGCTCAGGCTGACCTGGAGTTTCTTGAGAATGCCAAAAAGTTGTCTATGTATGGAGTGGACCTTCATAAAGCAAAGGTAATGGTAACTTTGACTTTTATTAATATGCATGTATCAGAACTATGTTATATAATACTCCTTACCAGCCTTTATTGGGAATATTTTTAAATATTCAAAAGAAATAGTAGTTCTAATTTAAATGTGTCAGTTGAATCTAGCCCCTTAGCAATCCCACCATCCAGATGACATTTCATATCCAAGCCATTGTAAGGAGAAAAAGATAGAGCACCTAGAGCAAAATAAATCATATTTTCCTAAAATACTAGGATCTTTGACAGTTACATTTGCAAGTGTAGAGTGGCAACAAGACATGTCTCAAAGTCACCATCATCTGAATCAGAATCACCTGGAGCATTTATGAAATGTGCAGATTCCTGAGCCCCTCGCCAGATGTGTACTCAGTTACTTTGAAGGAGAGGCTCTAGGATTTCCAGATTTAGTGAGCATCCTAGATGATTCTTATGCATCCTAAATTTGAGAATCTTTGGCGTAGGGTAGCAGTTCTCAAAGTGTGTTTTCTGAACCAGCAGCACTTAGCATCGCCTAGGAACTTGCCAGAAACTCACATTTTCAGGCCCTACCCCAGACTTAACTGATCAGAAACTTTGGGGGTGGGGCCCAAAGATCTGTGTTTTAACATGCTCTTCAGGTGATTCTAATGCACACAGAATGAACCACAGTGGCTCATTTGAAAATTACTGGGTTGAAGAATTGGAAACCTGAGCTTTAATTCTAATTCAGCCAAGTACAAACTAACAGTATAAATACTTAATGCAAGTACCTTGACTTCTCTCATCTTCAGCTACTAAAATGGCTGGAGAGATTGAGGGGATTGTGAGGAAAAAGAGTTCAAGGGGGATGACCTGAGGCACTTTCAGAGGAACTTAACTAGGATGCCTGATGAGGGAACTCAAAATCATACCCAATGAGAAACAGTAGAAGGAATAGAGATACTTAGCCCAGAGAAGAGAAAGTTTAGAGAAGACATAATAGTTGTCTTCATATATTTAAAGGATTGGTATATGAAGTAGAGATTTTCTGTTTCCAAGATATAAAACTAGAGCCAGTAAAAGGGAAACTATAGGGAAAACTATTCAGCTACATTTGACCAACTGTCTAACAGTCAGAGCTATTCAAAGATAGGAGGCACTACCTCAGTAGGTAGTGAGCTCCCTATCACTGGAGGTATTTGAGGTTAGGGTGAATAATCATTTGATATTAGAATTTATAAAAGGAAATTCAAGCATCTGGTGGATGACTGGACTAAAATCACCTTTAAGGCTTCTCCCAACCCTGAATATCTGATATCCAAAGTCTCTTTCTTAAATTCTATAATTCTAATGAAATTCATTGCCTATTAGTAGTTTTTTTTGAGATGTTGCTCCAGATTGTTTGGGCTGGATGCTGTAACTTCTATGAATCTGTAAAGTAGATGGTAGGAAGCTTAGTATATCAGAATAAGTGTATTTCAGAACTGAAATTGTTAAGTTTTACTACTCGATTCCTGCTAGAGGTTGGTGTTGATTCAGTAATTATCAGGAATGGTTGGAGTCAGGCAGCATGTTCCTTTCCCAAGTGTTATATGGCAAATTGTTTCTCCAAAACATCATTAAGAGAGAAATATAGTTGTACCCACAGGCTTTAAAAACTTAAGAGGGCATCTTCTGAAAATCCTCAATTATATAGTCATCAAATTGGAGCTATATATAATCTCAGCTTCTTTATTGTGCTTGTACATAAAACATGTAGGCATTAGTATGTTTCTCTACAATCATTTTGGGAAAAGGCATAGTCAAGAAGCATTTAACTCTGAGTTTTGATTACTTAGCTAAACAAATGGGCGTCTATAGAGATTAACTCAGGTGAAATTTATTTTCCTTGAATTATAGACATAGATGATGAATAGCGTATGTTTAATTTTTTAAGATTCTTTAATAAAAAGGCATGTAAATATAGATTTATTTTACTTTACTCTTCTTTTTTGGCTAACTATTAAATTAGTTAATTTAAAATACTTAACATCAATTATAAAAATCTGAGATTCTCTCATACTGAGTTTGTGTATAAATAGAGGCAACTTCTATATTTACTATGATTTCTGAAGGAAAAACTACTTTCTAATTTAAAAAACAAAAATTATAATTGTGCATGGATATTTGGAAGTATACATAGCCCTAAGCCCTGGCCCCTAGGAACTTATAAATTAAGACACATGTGGTCCACAGACTTAAAAACACACATGTATAGGACATGCAGCTACCACAGCAGAAGGACATGATTAGATTGATACACAGGGCGACACTGATGTATTTCCTATCCTATATCTAGTGAGTATGCAGTAATTATTTGCTGATTAAGATAGTGATAGGTTTGAGCTAAGTGCATTTTAGAACTATAAGACAAAAATAAGAACATGAGTGCTTATCCTGGAATTTCATATACAGATAGACATGATAAAAATAAATTAGTGTCCCTTTTTTGGATTATTAAGGGAAGTCTTTTGGAAGATGCAGAGCCTGATTTTATGGGGTCCCATTTCTTCCAGAAGACTTGAATGAAAGCTCAGTTATTTTCCAACTTTGTTGTTTAGTTACAGAAAGAGTATTGTAAAGGCGGATGAGGTGTAAGTCCGATGACATTTCACAGTGACTTTGGTAGGGGGTGGTGCTGATGGCTGTATTGCTCCTTATAGTAGTTGGCTTCCTTCAGTGGGTAAGATGTATGTATGTCCCTGTTTCTTGTACAAGAGAAAAGTAGATGTTTGCTTAGAGTCACTAATGAATGAAGTAATTGATTGTAATGGTTGAAAGTTTAAGCATAATAATTCATTGTAACTAAAATACCTTGAAATTGCTTGATTTATCCATCCATATGAATAAAGATTGACGTAAATCAGAAATAAAGAATTTACCTAACATTGTCCTAATAAATTGTAAATAATAATATGGGCAGGTAACAAATCCAACGTCAGATTTGGACATTTTTAAGACATTTGTGTTAGGTAATAACACTGATTTTCTTAAAATGTTGTGTAGTAACAAACTTCTTACATAGACTGAATATTCCCATGGATTATGATTATTAGGGTAATCTTCATATTTCAATGATGCTTTGTAAACTGTTTTTGGTTGTGGATATCTTCACCTTATCTCATGAGAGACACCTACATGTTGGGGACTTGGCTGAAGACTGAAATGCTAATGCTTTTCTTTTTCAGGACTTGGAGGGAGTGGATATCATGCTGGGTGTCTGTTCTAGTGGCCTTCTGGTTTACAAAGATAAGCTGAGAATTAACCGCTTTCCCTGGCCCAAAGTGCTGAAGATTTCCTATAAACGTAGCAGCTTTTTCATCAAGATTCGGCCTGGAGAGGTACAAGATTCTTGTTTCTTCCTCCCAAACCAAATACAGACCAGGTCTAAAATACCTCTTCATCCAGGTTTCCTTGTTTTATCACTAAGAGGTCTCTGTAGCCAACTATTCAGTGGCTATTTCCCAAATTAATCAGTCTTGCAATGCTGCTTCTCTTTCTTACTGCTGGTCTTCTGGACAGTTCTGTTCGTGTAAGTAAATATACCATGGCCAAAGTGACACTCGGATTGATGAATTTGCTCCTTGTTTACCTCAGGTAAAAACTTGATGGAAAAATAGTTTGAAATTGACTAGCATGAGATTTTAAACTCATTTGTGGGGTTAAATAACTCATATTTTTGCACCACCCACCCTTTACCTAAGATAATTAAAAGGTATTTGTGTGTATAGCTTCTAATGGTTACTGAGAAATATGTATATTCTAGGGTCATTTTAGATTTTTTTAAAAGTTGGATGTTCAAATTTGTACCAGATAACTCAGTCATTAGTTGATGGTCAAGTTTCAGGATATACTAATACTGGCCTAATTTAAATAGGAATCCTAAAAAGAGAGAGAGAGCGCGCTTCCTTACCATTCAAACAGGATAATACCTTCCCCCTAAAAGAGTTGGTTTGAGGATCAAATGAGAAGACATGTGTAATAGCCCTCTACAAAAAGCACCATACTATGAAGGTGGCTTTTTTGGGTATATATCACCATCTGCTGGTGAATATAGCTCATTATTTGAGTGTGGAAACACGGGATTTAGCAGCCTTAAAAATTTTGGATAAAGATTATCATTGAAGTCATCTATTTAGTACTATAATTATTTAACTGTGCCCAGCAGAAAGTAATTAGGATTTTCCCTCAAGAAGTCTCAAATCCATGAGCCATTCAGTCAAAAATGTTTTTTGAGGGCTTTCCTTGTGCCAGTCACTATTCTAGGTGCTAGGTGTAACAGTGGATAGTCTCATCCCTCAACAATCCTACATTTTAATGTGGGATCACAGAAAATAAATATATATGTACAGATATTAGTAAGATAATGAAGCAGTCCTTGATTTCTATAAATGTCAATTATATGATATATATTAAAAATTCAGAATTCTTATTTAAAAAAAGCAATCAGGAACAATGGTAGGATTTTGAGAAATAGTGTATTATGACTACAGTACTATAGGAGATGATTTAGAAGTGGCTGGATATAGTGGAAACGGTGAAATTCCAGTTCACCACTTTCACAGCTTTGAGGCTGAGCAAATAATTTCCCTGACTTCAGTTTTTTCATCTGTAAAAATACAGATGATACTACCTATAAGGTAGTGTTAATTGGCAATAATAGGCACTCAATAAATGTCAGTTTCCTTTCAATCTTATAAACTATGCCTAAGGCAGAGACAAAGAAACAAGAAGGCAGCAGGACAGTGTTTCTAATAGCTCTCACACGATATGGTTTGCTTCAATCAGAGGTCTCTAGATAAGTTAGTGGTGAATCCTAGGAGGAAAAGAGAAAACATTTAGTATAATTCAAGTATCTAGTATGAACAATATTAAATGTAATTAACAGCATTGAAATATATATATGAATGCAGTTAGAAGGAGGAATTTTAGGTTCTATACATTTTACTAAAATAAAAACTATGAGCTATAGTTAATAGTACAATTACAAAAATGTTCTTACATTTTTTTACAATTGCAACAAATGTACCACTAATGCAAAGTGTTAATAGTAGGGTAGTATTTGGGAGCTGTATTTTATGCATGATTTTTCTATAAACCTACAACTTCTCTAAATAAATAAATATAAAATAAAATTTAAAAATTTTTAAAAATCTGGTTTGGACCTTAATTTTAGCTTCAACTACTAATCACTATTGTATAACAGCACTGATTGGAGGAATCCTCTGCCATACTTTTCCCTAATCATTAAGTAGCCTCTAACATCCACAAAGAAGACAGTAACTCAGGAAGAGCAGTGTTTGAACAATGAAAAGGTGACTTATTATGTCTCAGAAAAATGTACACTGTGTGTTTTCTGAACTAAAATAATATAAGATGCATTCCCTGCCTTCCTCACTTTGGAAAAATCCTCAGTGAGTGAATTTCTTTTGATAAGTAGGAAAAATTTCAAATGGTATTTTATCTCCTTAAACTGGTAGCGTAGTTCTTATTCACAATGGCTTCTTCTCTAGCACCATATTTCTCTAGTATTGTACCACATAGTCAGTACTATTCACATAAGGGGACTTGAATAATACTTCATGTTCCATGTTTATTTGTGTTTTTATAGCAGGAACAGTATGAAAGTACCATTGGATTCAAGCTTCCCAGTTATCGAGCAGCTAAGAAATTATGGAAAGTCTGTGTAGAACATCATACATTTTTCAGGTATTGTTCTTACTTAAATATTTGTCAAGGATAAATTATTTATGCTTGTTTCTATTTTAAGCCTGCTATTGAAATTTTCTTCTTTGTATATTTTAGCTCAGGTTAGAACATCTTGTATAAGACAAAATAAAAGCAGTTTTCCCTCCTTGGGTTGAAGCATATACCTCAACATTCACAGAACACTATTCTTTGTATGGTAGAAGGAAGGGAGAAGTGATAACGAGGACTTTGTGTTTACTGGGCTCCAGGATTGCCCCAACTGAAGCTAAAATCAGTCCTATAGGGGAAGGTATCCTGACTTGCCTCCACTGGAGTTTCTCTGAACAGTGCTTCTCTAATTCCCAGTGAGGCTTTTTTACTGGAAAATTAAAGGTGTGAAGCTAATCCTTTTTTTGGCTCTGATCAACCCCAGGAAGGGAACACACAAACCGTCTTTGAAGCTCAGTTGTCCAGATAAACAAAAGACCAAAGGAAGTTTCATTTCCTCACCTCTTCAGGAGGGCACATTGTTAACCCCTTGTTAACAGCTCTGTGCTAGGCATTGGGAATATACCATAAAATTCCTACACCCTGTCCTGAGTGGACATGCTATCCAGCAGAAAAGACTAACCTTAGATAAGTATTAACTTGTGTTGAAAAGAGATCAAGCTGGTTATCATCAGCTTTCCCCTTAAAAAAAAATCATTTTATTTAGGAAACTTGCAAAATATCAAAAGTAAAGAGTAGCTTAGTGAACTCCCCTTGTACCTGTCACCCAGCTTCAATAATTATCATCACTCAAGGCCCATCCTGTTTCATTTATATCCCTACTCACTCCTTCCCCCTGTTTATTTTGAAGCAAATCCCAGATCCCATGTCATTTCTTACATAAATAAACTTGAGTGTTTATGAATGACTGTCAAGAGAGATAATGCTGATATAGTCCCCTTCTATTTGTATTTTCATGTCATACTTAAATCTGTAGTTCAATGGACAAGAAGAAAAGTCAGGGAAAATCGTATTTCACTTGTTGTCTCAAAATAAAATAGGAGGGGAAACTTCAAAAAAAATCTTTTAATTATTGGCATTAACACATTTGTATGCTTCTATCATCTTCTTTAAATCAAACCAAAAAAATAGTTTCAAAAAAGAGTGATACTATAAACCCACAATTTCTCTAATAACTAAAAATAATAAAAAATAAAAAAGGAAGTTCAAAACCCATTTATCAACTCATATCATAAAATATTTATTCCACTAATAAATAATCCTAATCTTATTTCATCTTTTAAAATGTTTATTTTATACTTCCTCATAATAAAAAATAAAATTTTATTCTATCAGACCAATTACTTTTTAGCAGTATATGACTCTTTCTATCATTAAATACACAGGAAAAGTTTAGCTGTGATTTCTAATAAAGATAATTAAATGAAAAAAAGAGTTATGAAGAGTGAAAAAGAGTGATATTGAATGTTTTAAAACGTTCTGTGGTCTATAGATTTCAGTTGCAGCCATTGTATCACCTGTAGGATTATGTATCTAAATTCATTGCATCAAAATAAAAGGATATATTAAAATGTAATGCTCCATTACATAAAACAAAATATAAAAGAAAGTAAATAATTGCTGAATTAAAATTATCTCAAAGGGAAAAAAATATTCCTCCCTTTTTGTGGTAGTGTTTGATGTAGTAATTTATATGTTTATTCAACAAACGTTTGATGGGTACCAAATTCATGCCAGGCTATGCTAAAACAAACACAAAGATGAACAAGTCATGCCCTTTATCCTTTGCTTTTAGAGAACTTGCAAGCTTTTAGAGGGGAGACTAGCATATAAGTTGATTGTTTCAATTTAGTGTAGTAAGTGCCATTACAAAAGAATGTACTTGGTACTCTATAGAAAGATGATGAGTTGATAATAACACCAAATAATCTTTTAAATAGGCTACCAGTCATTAATTGAATTTGGAGTGCATTTGACAAATTTTTCTAGTAGGGTGAAAAAAAGAGCTCTGAGCTTGGATTCTGTTACAGCCCAACCGCTTAACAGTTGTGTAACCTTAAGCAAGTAACTTTCCTTTTTTGAGGTTAAGTTTCGTGTATCTGTAAAATGGTGAAAATATTACAGGGATGTGATGAAAATTTTGCAGTACTATAAAAGCATTTTGAAAATCACAATGCCCTTTTTATAGGGTATAAGATGATACTATTAATACAGGTCCCAAGTAAATTATACTGCTTACTTTAAGAAATGACATAGAACTAAAATAATGGTTGCTTGATTGGAAGTCTGTTTTGGTAATTATAAGGATATTATGAGAATTGTGAAACTTTTTTTTATTAATTAAAAATTTTTTTATTGTAGTAACATGTATATATATATATATATACACACACACACACAAAATTTCCTATTTTAACTACTTTCATGTGTATAATTTAGTGGTATTGATTGCATTCACAATGTTATGCTACCATATCCACATCCATTACCAAGACTCCTTCTTGGCCTTCTATACCTAATAAGCAAAAACTCACCATTCACTGCTCCCCCTGGCCCCTGGTAACCTCTAGTCTACTTTCTATCTCTATGAATGTGTTTATTCTAGATATTTAATGTCAGTGGAATCATAAAATATATGTCCTTTTGTGTCTGGCTTACTTCACTCAACATAATGATTCATGTATCATGTATCAGAACTTTATTCCTTTTTTTGGCTGCACAATATTCCATTGTATGTATTTTTGTTTATTCATTTTGTTTATCCAGTCATCCATTGGACACTTGGGTTGTTTCCATTTTTTGCCTGTTGTGAATAATACTGCTATGAACATTGGTGTACAAGTATATATTTGAACCCTGTTTTCAATTATTCAGGGTATATACATAGAAGTGGAATTGCTGGGTCACATGGTCATTCTATGTTTAACCTTTTGAGGAACTGCCAAACTGTTTTCCACAGTGGCTGTACCACTTTATCATCCCACCAAAAATGTACAAGGGATCCAGTTTCTCTGCGTTCTCGCCAACACTTGTGATTTTTCCTATTTTAAACAATACTCTTCCTGATGGGTGTGAAATAATGTCCAATTATGATTTTGACTTGCATTCTCTTATGACTAATGATGCTGAGCATCTTTTCTTGTGCTTATTGGCTGTTTGTATATCCTCTTGGAGAAATGTTTATTTAAGGCCCTTGCCCATTGTTTAATTGGGTTGTTTGTCTTCTTGTTGTTGAGTCATAACAATTCTTCATATATTCTCGATACTAAGTCATTGTCAGATATATGATTTGCAACTATTTTCTCCCATTCTGTATTTGATTTTTTTTTAGTCTCACATTATTTCATGGTCTCATAATAATGAGACAATATGTACATATAAAATATATGATTATTATGGGTTTATTTTTCCAGACTGACATCTACAGACACCATTCCCAAAAGCAAATTTCTTGCATTGGGATCCAAATTTCGGTACAGTGGTCGGACTCAGGCTGAGACCAGGCAAGCTAGTGCTCTGATTGACAGGCCTGCCCCACACTTTGAACGTACAGCAAGCAAACGAGCATCCCGGAGCCTTGATGGAGGTTTGTATTGAGTATTAATGATTTCTTGTGATCCTAACTTGTTAGGGAGAGATAAAGGAAGAACAGTTATCTAAAAGAGAACCAAATTTTGAAATCTCAGTGGTAAAATTGAAATGGATTTTACTAACTGTCTAATTCAGTGGAGTCATCTTAAGAAGAGTAAAACAGGTTCAGAGAGAGTAGTAATGAGATCTGGGTTCCACAGCTAGGTAGTATGGATCGAGCACCTTTATTAATTAGAATTCAGTCTCTCTTCCGGAGTCGAAACCTAATGCAGCATGCTGAACTAAAGCCCTCTTTAAGCATTTTCAGTTATTTTCTAGTAGGAAAGATGAAAAGAGTCCTCCTGACTACAGCAATCATTTAAAAACAAGTTTAAGCCTATTGTCACATGGCAGTAATAGGGAAAAAGCAATCCCATTATTGGAGCCCTCAACTTCTATGTAAATGAAATATTTAAATGAATATTTAAATATTTAAACTATACTCACACTGTAAATATTTTATTTAAATTTATCTTGTTTAGTTACATGAGTTTTATGTATTTAAAATACAGAAGAAATAAATAGTTTTCATGAATGTATATATTGACAGTCCAGAAGTTTTAACCAAAATAGATCATTATTGAATACATTTATTCAGGACCGACCAATGCACAGCCCTATGCTATCTACTGTGAAAGGAATATACATGTTACCATGTCTATATAGACTACTGAAGTTCTGGGTTCTAGAATTAGACCTGATTTTCTTCAACCCCAGCTCTTGTTCCTGGGCAAGTTGCCTAATCTCTGTCTCAATTTTCTCATCCTTAATGAGACTGATAATAATATACTACCTGAAAGAGTTTTTGTGAAGAATAAATGAGATGATATATATATATATGGTACTTACTGCAATGGCTGGCACTTAACAAGTGCCCTGCAAAATGTTAGCTATTTTTAAGATTTTGTTAATATTCTGGCCACAGAATTATTATTTTGTTTTGTATCATCCAGAACCATGTACCCATATTGTGGTTTGTTTATGTATCCATACCCTCTGAGGAGGTATCTGTAGCATCCTAAAGCAATCATAAGCACCATTTGGAAATTCTCTATTAATTCAGAAAGTATTTCTTGCTGTGGTCTGAGGAAATTTTGTAATAGAATGTAAGAGGATTTTCTTATGATATTCCTGCCTGTTTCATGGCGTAGTCATCTCCTGTGCTAGATAATGCGCTAAGTGCTAGGGGTATTATAGTGGTGAATAAGACATATATAGCCCTTACCCTCATTGAACTCTTAACCTAATGGGGATTTTATGATACTTATCATAGTGGGGAAAACAGGGCATTCTAGGAACATGTACTGGATACACCTAAGTCAATTTAGAGGCATCAGGAATAAGCCAGCCACACCTGGAAAAGAAATCACCCAAGCAGTAGGAATTTTGTGCCTCCATACTATGAGCATGCTTCTTTATTTTGGTGTTTCTCTACTGTCCTGAGTTTGAAGGAGCTGTTTAAAAGTAATTGAACAAGGCATATTACATGCTTTGTCTTCTTTAATCTTCATGACAACACCATGAATTAGGCCTCAAAGATCAAATAACTTATCTTAAGATATGACACCTAGTAAGCAAAAGTACAAGCATTGGAATTCATGTTGGTTTGACTTTCAGATATTTATTCATTCATTACTTTGTTCAACTATTTATTATGGACTCCCTATGTGCCAGGTATTGTTCTGGAGAATACACCTATGAACACATAAATGCATGGAGTGAGTTGCCACGTGGTGCATTCATGAGAACACAGGCTCGGGCATCACAAAACTTTCAGCAAATGACGTCTTTATTACTTATACAGCCCAAAATTCCAAAAGAGGAAAGGAAGTGATCCCATTGTGGTGTCTCCCCTGGGGAGAACAACTATTCAGGTCGGGTCAGTGGATGGCAGCTCCACACACCCTGCTTCAGTCAGAGTTGAAAGACCCTATACTGTTTGAATGTTGAGTATTTATATACTCCAAGGGGTAGGGGCCCTGCCACTGAGAGTTCCTGCCCTGATAAGCAACTGGAACTGTTTATTTCTGGTTTTGGGTTTAAGAAATGGTCAGGCCTTTCGTTAGACCTAACATCTCCTCCAGACTGCAAAAATGGAAACATCTTGAAACATCTGCACACAATAGAAAAAGAGGAAGTGTAGGGAAGGACTGGGAGATGACCACTAGGGTATGTCTGTGATTTCCCCTAGAACATGCTCTCCTGCCTCATGGAACTTACACTCTGTTTGTGGAAACAGAAAACAAAACAAAACAAAATAATTTCAGATAATGTAAGTGCTATGAAGAAAATAAAACAGGGTAGTAGGATAGAGAGTTTCTGGGAATAGGAGGGCATTAGGGAACAGTTTTAGTTTGGTTAGTCTAATCTAAATTTAGAAGACTCCTAAGGAGCTTCATTTGAGCTGACACCTGAATTATGAGAAGGAGCCAGTCATCCCAAAATCTGTGAGAAGAGCATTCCAGAAGAGTGTATAGCAAGTACAGAGGCCTGGAGGTAGGAATGATTTTGGCATGTCTAGATCACTGCTATCCAATAGAACTTTCTGGGCTGATGAAGTCTTCTATTCTGCACTCTCCCAGTTGGTTACCTATAGCCACGTGTGGTCATTGAGAACTTGAAATGAGACTATGTAACTGAAGAACTGAATTTTAATTTTAATTTAAATAGCCATATGTGACTAGTAGCTCCCAAATTCCACAGCATAGGTCTAGAGCCTAGTGAATGAAGGGGAGAGAAATGCAAAATGAATGTGGTCAGAGAGGTAGACAGGAGCCAGGTTGTGTAGGGCCTGGTAAGCTACAGTAAGGAGTTTAGATTTTATTTTAATTGCAGTGGGAGGCTATTAGAGGGAGTGCTATGATCTGATTTTCATTTTAAAAAGATCACTATGACTGTTGGGTGGATACGGTACTGAAGGGGTTGTAAAAGGAAAAGCAGGGAGAAGGCTGTTACAGAATCTGGTTGAGAGATGATGACAGCTTGGACTTGAGTATTTGTAATGAAGACAGTAAAAAGTGGTCAGGGATACGTTTTGGAGGTAGGGCTGATAGAATTGCTAATAAATTAAGTGTTGGAGAAAGGAAGGGAAAATCAAGGTTTATTCCTAGGTTTGATCATTTAGTGCAGTGGGAAGGTCTGAGAGAGGAGCAGTGTTGGAGAAATATGGAAAATCAAGTCTTATGTTTGCTTTGCCGTATACATGTAACACAATCAGGCATTTCCTTCCTTGACCAGCAAGTTGCCCTACTTTCAGTTTGCCTTAGATATAGGGAGGTATTATTTTTATCCCCATTTTTCAGGTCAGAAAATTGAGGTTAGAAAGTTTTAGTGACTTGTTCAAGATCTCACAGATGCTAGTTGCAAAGGTAGGAAAGAAATCCAGGTCTGACTGATACCATATCCCTCAGTTTTTTCCACTAAGAGGTTAAGTGGATACTATGCCTGATGTATCTTTCTGATAGCAAAATTAACCAAAGATTCAAGTGTTAATGAGCTTTGGTACCTTGAACAAATTAGAAACCTTTACTTAGAGAAATCCCATCTTGACTATCTATTTTTCTAGTTGTAGAAACCTCATAGCTCAATTCAAGACTTTAACAAAAATTTTGATGTCCTGTCTGGCTAATGCTGGCTAGTTATTAGTAAGTTATACACTATGCTTGTAGTGGAGGGGCGGGGATCTTCAAAAAATTGCCTTCAAAAGTTTGATTCTGTAGTAATGCTTGAGATTCCCAAAGCAAATCATGTAAGACAATTCTAGAGGAAGACAATTATAGCTTTGATGGCTTTACCATTAATATGACAGAGTTTGGGGATTTGGAAAAAAAAATTTGAAATCATTTATTTCTGCCATCTAGTTTTATAGAAGTGGAGCCTAAAGCCTAGCAAAGTAATTTGTCCAAAGTAACATAATTTGTTAGGACAAACTTAAAACAGAATCCACATTTTCTCAAGTCCCAATCTTTTTTTTCTTTGGTATATTTCATGCTCCTCTTTTCTGTCTTTACGTTTTGAGGCTTTTTAAAAGAAATAATTTAAGATCTTGACTGGTCCTGGTAATTAACACAGTACTTGCTACATTGTAAGTACTCAATAAATGTTGAAAATAAAATGATTGTTTTTCGTATGTAGAGAGTATTGAATGTAAGTAGAAATTTATGTTCCAGACTTTTATATGATATTTGAATGCATTAGAATTTCCTAAATACAGTACAACTGTTGGCCCTCTCTTTAACTTCCTCTGCTTGGGAAAAAAGGTTTAATTTTTTTTTCTGATTTTTCGGATCTTCACTCAAACCCTGATGACTAATTAAGTTGAGTACCTTTTCATAGGCCATTTACATTTCATCATTTATGAAGTGGCTGTTCAAATCATTTGCTCATATTTCTGTTGGCTTTTTGTCTTATTAGTTTGTAGAATTTCTTTATATATTCTGGATATGAATCTTTTGTCAGATATACATATTGCAATTAATTCTCCCACTATGTGACCTGCTTTTTCATTCTGTTAGTAGTATTTTTTGATGAACAGATGTTCTAAATTTTAATGTAATCCAGTTTATCAACTTTTTCCTTTATCATGAGAACTTCTTGGGTCTTATTTAAGAAATCTTTGCTTACTCATGGTCATAAAAATATTCTCCTGTTTTCTTCTAAAACCTTTAATGTTTGCCTTTTATATTCAGATCTTTAATCCACCTGGAATTTATTTTTATGAGTGCAATGAGTAGAGGTGAAAATTCATTAGTTTTCCATATGGATATTAATTTGACAACACTGTATACTGAAAATACCATTTATTCCCATGTCATTTTGGTAATAAATCAAGTGACCATATATTTGGGAGTTTATATCTGGTTTCTCTAATCAGTTCATTGGTCTCTTTGTCTATCCTTGTGCCAACACCACACAATCTTAATTATTCTAGTTTTTTAATATGTCTTTATCTGATATTATAAATTCTCCAACTATATTCTTAAAGATTATCTTGGCTATTTTTGACCCTTGGTATTTCCTCATGTATTTTAGAATCAGCTTGTCAATTTCCACCAAAATAACACCATTCTTATGCAGACTCTTCCAGAGAACAGAAGAAGGAATTCTTCTAAACTCTTTTTATGAGGCCAGTATAAATTTGGCACTAAAACCTGACTGCATCCTTACAAGAAAGGAAAATTACAGACTCATCTCTCTTGTGAAAATAGTTGCAAAAATCCTAAAATGCCATTAAAAGAGAAACATATTATGACCAAATTGAATTTACTCCAAAAATGTAAAATTGGTTTAATCATTGAAATCTGATTCTAGTTCTAGCTCTGTTACTATGTTTAGAAGAATTCACCAATGAAGCCTTCTGGGCCTAGAGATCTGTAAGGTTTTCCTTTGGATTCAATTTCTTTACTAGATAAAGAACTGTTGACATGTACTAGTTCTTAGTTCAATTTTGATTAGTTGTGTTTTTCTAGGAAATGCCCATTTAATCTAAATTTTCAAATTTATTGACATGAAGTTGGCATAATATCCATTTACTACCTTTTTAATATCTATAAGTTCTATAGCAATGTCCCTTTTTTCATTCCTTATATTGGTAGTTTGCGTCCTTTTTTCCCCTTAAATAATCTTACTAGATTTTAATAATTTTCAAAGAACTAACTTTCAGTTTTCTTGTTTTCTTCCTATTGTACATTTTAAATTTTAATTCATGTCAGATCATATCTTTAGTATTTTTTTCTTTCTACTTTTATTGAACTGTTTTTTTTCTAATTTCTTGAGATAGATACCCACCAATATTCGTTATTTCGTACAGTGTAACCTTGGAATTTAAGTAACTTGCCTCAAGTCACATAGCTAGTTAGTGAGCTAGTTAGTGACAGAATTAGAGGTATAATCCAGGACTGTTCTCCCAGACCAGTGCTGTTTGCTCTCTGCCATGATGACTTCTTTTTTTTATAGAAGGGGGAGAAGAAAAGATGTTAATAGTCAATATTTATTGAGCACTTCATATATTTTAAGCACTGTTATAGCACTTTATATATATACTTTTTAAACAACTGACTTGCATACAAACTAAGACAAGTGTTTTTTGCAGTTCTGTTTTCAAATGTCTTGTTTCTCTGTGTGCTATCTTCTCATTATAAGAACTGGAAAATGAAAACATGTCTATTACTATTTTTTCTCTTCTTTTCCTAGATCCCTATCCATCCTCCTCAAAAAGGGATTTTTCCTTATTCGGGGCCATATTTCTTTCTTAATTAATATAATCCTCTAAGCTAGAGATGGTATATTAGGGAAACTTTTACAAGAATTGCTTTATTTATTTATTTATTTATTTATTCATCTTCATTTTATTGAGATATATTCACATACCACGCAGTCATACAAAACAAATTGCACTTTTGATTGTTTACAGTACCATTACATAGTTGTACATTCATCACCTAAATCAATCCCTGACACCTTCATTAGCACACACACAAAAATAACAAGAATAATAATTAGAGTGAAAAAGAGCAATTGAAGTAAAAAAGAACACTGGGTACCTTTGTCTGTTTGTTTCCTTCCCCTATTTTTCTACTCATCCATCCATAAACTAGACAAAGTGGAGTGTGGTCCTTATGGCTTTCCCAATCCCATTGTCACCCCTCATAAGCTACATTTTTATACAACTGTCTTCAAGAAGGAATTGCTTTATAAGGGACCTCATTTTAATAAATCAAATGAGCATTCCCTTTCTCATTCTGCTATGTCTGCTGCTCAGAGCTTCTGCTTTATCAGCTGGAGAACTAAAACTGGTTTGGATCCCAGTTTATATGGTACAGTGATAAATCATAAGGATGGCTAATAGTGATAAGAATATTTTTTCAGCTTACATTTTTGTTTCACTTTTTGCTTTTCAAGACTTTTCTGTATATTCTTATTTAATACCACAGAGAAGCACTTAGGAATTCTTTATTTACTCATGAGGAAACTGGGGCAAAAAAGTTATATAATTTATTAGGGTCATACAACCAGGTAGTACATTCATTTGGTGAGTAGTGATTGCAATGATTCTTCCCAGGGGAGCACATCCGTATCATCTTTGGAGTTTTAAAACAAAACTCATGTCCAGGCCTCACTTTTGGATATTCTGACTCATGTGTTTGAGGTGGACCTGAGCATTGGCTGGGCTTTTCTGTTTATTTTTCCAGATCCACAGATGATTCATGTGGACCCTCTGGTAATGGAACCACTGTACCATCGCTTACCTTTAGTATGCCAGGAATTGCACTAGGAAGTAACAGAGCTAGACTAGAATTTAAGTGTACCTTTAAACAGTATGATGGTTTGAGTTTTACTCTTTACTGCTCTATTATATAACTGTTTAACTTTTTGCTGTTGTCAACCAAAAGCAATATAATGCTAATGTTTAATGTGTCCATAGTTATTACCACCAGCACTCTTCTTTCGGTAGGCCTTCAGAAATCGGAGATATTGAATTTTTAAACTTGTGTCCTCTATGTATGCATCAAAATCTTATAAAAGCTAACAAATGAATTAATAAAAGTGAAGAGCCCAAAATATCTTAAAATAATCACTACCCACAACCCAGGGAGTATACTGAAAAAAATTGAATTATATACTTTAAATAGATGAATTGTATTGTATGTGAATTACGTTTTTAAAAAACAATATAGTTACTACCATGAGTCTCTGTGTTCCATGTTTGCAGTTTCCTTATTGAGAAAAGAAGAGAAATATTGCCATTCTCCAGGGCTCCCAGGTGATATCTTTCACTTTAATTGCACGTCAGTGTGCACATAATTAATTTTTTCTCAACATACACTTGAAATAATATTAACCCAGAACCAGAGAACTATAAGAATTTAGGTACAACATTAAAAGTTGATTGATATTTAGGGTTTTAAAAGGTATTTTTATATCCATTGAATATGCCTTCCTTCTCATCTATCTTATAGAATTGATATCTTCCATATTTTATAAATGAGGGAACTAATATTTGTAAGATTAAGGTCTTTTCTTAGGTCATACTACTATGTATGACTAAAGTGAGAGCAAACCTAAGACATATGATTTGTCTTTTGCCTCTGTTACACACTGCCTTTCACAGTCAGGGTTTTCATTGTAATGTCATCATTTTTCCAACCTCTGAACTCTGTTTCTGCCCCTAACTCCCACACTTATACCTACTTTTCCACATACAGTACAGATTGCCAGGCGCTAGGAATGCTGAAGACAAATCATTTGGCTCTGAGATATTAGTGTTGGATTGAAACCAAATGCAAGTGGCAAAATAACACATGGTGAAAGCATGGGCTATGTTTTTATGATGCCAGGCAGAGCTAAATTAATTCTTTGGGAGGAGGTGTGAATACACATGTATGATGATACTTTAACACAACTGTGAGCAAAATATTTTGTCACATTTTCCTGTGTTGTTAGATTTGGTCTGCCATATGCCATTCTTGCATTGACTGGCTTTGAGCATCTATGATGAGTAGAATGGACTTGGAAGAGGCGACAGATTTTTCATTAAAAGATAAAATAGATTCTTGTACTTCTGCTATTTTCCCTATTCCATCCTCTGAGGAATGATTCCTCTCACTGGAGATCAATACAGGATAATGAGCATTTCTTTCTTGACATTGTGTGTATGAAGTAGCTGTGAATTAAAATTTTTTATCTATTCTGATTCATGGAATGCCTTTGTTTTGCCCAATCCTTACAGCTTATGAGTCTAAATTTATCAGGATAAATTATGTTCAGTGTGCTCAGTTTAAGAAGACAGGAAAGTATATAATAAAAATTATAAATATTTCCATGCAAAATGGTTGAAATTTAAAAGTCTCAGTACACAAAAGTGTAATGATCCATTATCAGAAAATTAAATCATGGGAAAAACACCTTCTTTCCTAGACTCTGCCAGATTAGTGAGGTTTTACTACAAAATGTGTAGATGTTTTCTATTAGTCACTGAAAGAATGAAAATAAAAACCATAAAAAGAGTATGAGTATTTTGGAGTAAACTGTTAAAACTTACATGCCAAATAGTCCAAACCAAAACATCCATTAGCTCTGTGAAAAGATCAAGCTTTTATCATAAGCCAATATTGTTTATTCTTTCTCTCTAATGTTGTCTGTACAGTCTTTTCCCTAAAATCAGGGTTTCTCAACCTCAGCACTTTTAGGGCATTTAGGGCTGGATAATTCTATGTTGTGGGAATTGTACATTGTAAGATATTTAGCAGCATCTTTGGCCTCTATGCACTAGATGCCAGTAGCACCACCACCATCCTCAAATTTACCAAGCTAAAAGGTTTTCAAACATTGCCAAATGTCCCAAGGGGACAAAATCACACATGGATGAGAACCAAAGCCCTAAATATATTTGAGAATAGATGCTATAATATAAATTGAGAAGACTTTGGGAGAGGGTTAGGACAGAGTCCAAAAGGTTTTGTTGTTGGTTCAGACTAAGAACCAAAGATTTTGAATTCATATATATATCAATATATATTTAACATTGTTTATTGTGAAACATATATGCAGAAAAGTGATAACTTTCAAAGTGCAATTAAACAAGTAGTTGTAGATCAAATTTCAAAGTATGGTATGGGTTACAGTCCCACAATTTCAGTTATTTCCTTCTAGCTGTTCTAATACATTAGAGACTAAAAAGAAATATCTATATAATGATTCATTAGTCATAATCATTTATTAAATCCTATCTTCTCTGTTACATCTCCTCCCTCACATTTGATCATTCTCTCAATCTTCAAGGATATTTGGGCAATGTCCATTCTAACTTCTTCATGTTGAAAAAGGAATGTCGACATTATGGGTTAGGGAGATGCAACTGGTTGATGTTCTTGGAGAGACTGGTACATCTGGGTTTCAGGGCTTATCTGGCATAGCTACAAACCAGAAGTTTTAAGTTTCTGAAAAATAAACTTAGTGAATGAAACTTTTACAGAGGCTCAAATATAGCCCTGGGTATTCTTTAGGGTTTTCAGGAATACTATTGGTTGGGTTATAACATACCATGACAATTTGTAATATCTAGCTTAAACTTGCATAAGAATAACCTCCATAACAGCCTCTTGACTCTATCTGAAATCTCTTAGTCGCTGAAACCTTACTTTGTTACCTTTCTTTTCTTCCTTTTGGTCAGGAAGGCTCTCTCATTCCCATGATGCCAGGGCCAGGCTCATCCATTTGAGTTGTGTCCCAGTTGCCAGGGGGACATATACCCCTGAGAGTCATGTCCTACATAGTGGGTAAGGTAATGAATTTATTTGCAGGTTTGGGCTTAGAGAGCAACCGAAGGGGCTATCTGGAAGTGAGTCTTAGGCATAACTATAGATAGACTTAGCTTCCCTGTTACAGAAATAAGTTTCGTAAGAGCAAGCCTGAAGATCGAGAGCTTGGCTCATTCAACTGGGAGTCCCTGATGCTTGAGAAAGTATCAGAAATTTCCCAGGTGGGAAATTTTTCTCTAGTCCCTCAAGGGACTTTACAAATACTTTTGGTTATCTACCCAACATATTCTGGAATGTATCAGGGTATTGCATTAAGCTATACAGAATTACAAGATCTCATTCCCTATTCTAGGCTCCATGTGTTTAGGTTGTTTAAATAAACTGGCTACACAGGTCAAGTTATATTGTGTGCTATAGAAAATTTTAAATTTGGACATAGTAAACATCTCTTTCTTTGATCTCACACAGAGGGTGAATTTTTAAAATACAGACATATTATCCTTTGCCCTGTGTTCTGATTTATCTTAGTCCCAAACAAGTCAACTTTGTTCATGTCTAACTGAGGTCTGATCTCTTTTTCAGCTTCTTTAGCAGTTGGTATATGGAGTAATGCTGACTTTCTGAGCTGTAGAACCCTAACACTGAGTCTTAGGTGTCACATAGGTACCCAAAGTTCCAGGGAAATACCTGATTATACACATAGAGCACAGCATCTCAAAATTTAGAAATAAAGGATAAAACTCAGGAATGAATCTGACTGCTGTAAGAGCTTACAATCTAGCCCTAATTTTTTTATAAGTGTTTTCTATACAAAATCATACAATATTTGTCCTTTTGTTTCTTATTTTGCTCAACATATTGTCTTCACTGTCATTCACCCCATTGCATGTCTCATGACTTCATTTTCCTTTCTGTAGCCAAACAATATTCCATCGTGAATTCATATTATTTTAATCAAATGATTTATTATTAAAAAGAAAAGTGTCTGGTCCAAAGATTTGCCCTTAAAAGTACTGAATAGTACATGTCTTATCAGAAGATCCATTTATCAAGCTACTTCATAATCATTCCAAGAAGGTTTCACAGAAGAAATCGGACTTAATCCTTTTTTTTTTCCTGGAATATATTTTAGATTCCTGAAATTGTCTATAAATAAACTCATCTTTATTTCAGAAAGAAATCAGACTTAATCCCTTTTTTCCTCCATAGCCTTCACTGCAGGCTCTTAAAACTGCCTTTATTTCTAACAGATTACAAGGTTAAGTAATCTTGCTAACTAATAACATGGGTCTTCAATATCTTTTCTTACTGCAATGCTGCACACACATACACATTCAACATTTATGAAACATGATAATTAGCACATTTTAGCTTTTCTATTTAGGGTACTTTCAGCTTTCTTGTTCTCATCAGTTACCTAGCAGAGAACTTATTTCTTACCTTCTGTATGATAGCCTGTTGGACACTTTAATGGCTCATATGTGTCCTGGATTTACAATTAGTTCACTTAGTGACTTTGAAATAGTATGGTAACTCTTGCCTTCACTTATGTTTTGTTTATCCTTTCCCATGTGGCAGCGGCTGTTGACTCAGCAGACCGAAGTCCTCGGCCCACCTCTGCCCCAGCCATTGCTCAGGGTCAGGTCACAGAAGGCAGTGTCCCAGGTTCTTCTGTCAAAAAACCAGTGGTCTCTAAAACACAGAAGGAAACAGTTAAGCCTGAAGTGAAAAGGGAAGAAGTGCCACCTGAGCAAGTTGAGCCAGAGCCCACAGAAGTGTGGAAGGTATGTCATAAGTCCAAATATCTAACTAATTCACTTTCTGATTTAGAGGTCTTAATTCCTTGACCAGGAAGGTTTTAAAAGCAATTGATTTTTGTAGAATAATAACAAAGTTATTTCTTCCTCATTCTTCCAAAAGAAGGCTTCTACTATGAACCTGTAAGATAATTTCATATAATTATGTTATGAAGACAGTAAACTATCCCAGAAGAAGTTTACAGGTTGTCCATATCTTGACCCAACTTTATATCGTAAAAAAAAAAAAAAATACAGGTTTGTAAAACAGACTGGTACAGTGATCATCTGCTTTTTAAAAGAATTTTTGCTCATCCAGAAGGAGTCTCCACATTGGTTTTTAAGAGTATGCTCTGCTAGTGTGATTAAAATATAATTTTATTTTCTAAGATGGATGTTTGCTCAACATTTCCAGAGAACAAATATTACATAAAACACATCTATGCAGTTGTTCAGATTTTAAGGTAACTTTACAAAGAGGAAAAGATCTGTTGTGTAGGAGATGTGATGCTATTGAGTTGTTTACATTTCTGAATTGATTGTACCCACAGTCAGTAAGCCATTTTGCAAAAGCACCAATTTAATTAGCAGATTTCCTGGGAATAACAGTTAGTGGACCACTCTTTTATATGTTGATAAGCATTTTAAACACATTTAAGCAGTGTTGAAGTTGAGGTGCTAGTTCAGATTTATTGAAGCAAATATAATCCTCACTGTTGACACAGGAATTATCAGGATGAGTGTTCATAAGAACAATTATGTTTTTATCTGTCTGTTAAAAAATTTAAAACTGTATAAGACTTTAGTAAGTGCTCTCACCTTTGCAGATGAATTAATCCTGTTCTTTTGGAGACAGTTCAGTATCTAGTTTATTTATGGTAGAGCAGTGGCCAATCTAGATCTGTTTTAACTGTATTATCTAAAAAATAAACTGTTGTCCTTTGAGAACAACTTGAATCTAGAGGAAAAAAAAGATTGAGTGAATAGTGGGTGTTTGCATTTCTGTACCTAGTCAAATGTGCATGATATTGGCCAACAAGTTCATGTCAGTAATGACTTTTTAATGTTAGAATACCTCAGTTTTTAATGTTAGAATATCTTTTATCTGGCAATTCTGACTATCCCTCTATTTTACTAATTGAAAAGTGTAGGATTTCTGGAGTTGGCAAGGGAAACCTGAGTTGCAAAAATTCCTCTGGCCTTATGCTAATTTACTTGTTCTCCTTCTGCATATAAGACAGACACAAGTATCTTCAAGAATAGATACCCTTAGCATGAGACCTTGTCAGAGTGGAGAGATCACTCCCTGGTATATTCCTCTCCTTTTAAGTACTAGTAGGGGATGCCAGTGAATTCTACATAAATATGTGTTTTGAGATGCTCTTGTTGAAATCAGACTGAAAGCCACCTCTGATAATGTTCAACTACTGTAATAGTAGTAGCAGAATAAAGGGTGATGCTGAGCTGATTTTATTTGCAGCAATTAGAAAATAATAATGACATTTATTTTAAGCCATATTTATTATATAAAGCAACAGTAGTAATAAAGTAACCTCATAACAATGTAAATTTCATCATCTAACACTAATTTGGTGCCAGATAGAGATAGCTTTTGCCATCTTGAATCATTGACAGGGTCTATTCTGAAGGTAGCGTCTCTCTCTCATGTACATCTTCATCTCATTAAATGTTGTTTATAGGGTCATAGACAGAACTACTGTTGTTACTTGGCCTTTATTCTTCGAAGTAGAGGCTCCCAGTTTCTTTTGTTGGATTGCTAAAGTATCCAAAGCAAAAAGAAGTCATTATTCATTAAAACTAGTAATTTAAGCATTATAGAATGATTAAAAACTACCATTAGTAAGCATACACAACCATATGTAGTAGGACATTATCTATGTATTAATAATAAGAAAGCTTAAGCTCGGAGGGGTAAAATAACTTGTTAACGGTCATACTGTAAGTATGCTGTTATCCACAGTAGAAATGCCTCAAATTACCCCTGGTGGTTAAAAGTGCCCTAACTGGATGTGCTTATGATTTGACAGTGTCACAAAGTTTGGTGTTATCTTATGTTCTTTACATTCAGTCCTAGAGGAGGTAGCTCAATGATGTGGTATTCCTAAGTAATGCTGTCAAATGTAAGAAGAAGAGTGTCAAAACCACAGATTGACGAGACTTTGTAAGATCTTAATGATACAATGTGATTGATTTAACCCTTAATTAAAAAGTTAATTTTGTAATTTTGAAATATCCAGTGTTGTAGGCTTTGCTGACTCTGCTGTGCTTCTTCTTAATAGCCTACTTTAAGAAATTACTCCATCTTGTGAATATAAAATGACTATTATTAAAGGTATTTCAAACTAGGCAGGAGGACTCAGCTATTCCATTTGTGCTATTGAGGATGAATCTTGCCCTTTCACCAAACACAAGGACTCAAGCTCCCTAGAGAAGAGATTGCAAATTTTGACTGTTGTAGCTGAGCCCTGAATGTGCTTATTTTATAACTCAGCCCTGAGAGTAATTGTGTGTATCAGTAACAATTTGGATTGAGTTGCTTTTGCTATTTTGTTGTCTAATAAACTGAAGGGTTGAAACTGCCTCCTTAAATAAATTGATTAGTAAAGTCCTATGTATATAATAGTTTGGTGTTATACATGGCTTTTTATATGTATGTTTTACGTATAAAGATTTTGTTTTTGTTTCTAACTGTCATGTATGTCATACATTGGTATCTTCATATGTAAATTTGTTTTTAAATGTTATTTAAAGTACTTCCAGATCATTAAAAAAAGCAAAACAAAAGCATATGGCTGTAGCATTAAATAAACCTAAAATTAATAAATACTTTTTATAAATAAGTATAAAAATATGTTTTCTTCATCAATGGAATAATTACCTTAATTTTATTTTTTTTAAAATTTGGATATCCCTATTACCTCTTTGGCATTGAAAGTGTGATGGTGAACTTAACAGACTGCTATTGAGAGTAATATCCTTCCTTGTAATACCCTCCATAAGACTGCATCATGTTTACATACTTTATCAGAGCATATTTTACAACCAACTTAAAGTTTCATCTTATTTTGAAACAACACTATTCATAGAAGCCTACTAACCTAAAATGTTTTTACCACTTTATTTCTTAAATGTAGGTGGAAAAAACCCAGATCGAGGTCACAGTACCCACCTCAAATGGTGACCAAACTCAGGTTTGTGCCAACAGGTCGCTTTTTCCTCTCCCCCAACCCCTTCAATTTTTTCTTGTCCCCCTACTCCCTCTCCTTAAAAATGAAAGTTATGAAATGAAGGTTCAAACAGACTTCAACAAGCCCAAATTTTATCATTTTTCTTTCTTTTTTAATTATGGCAAAACAGAAGCTTGCAGAAAAAACTGAAGATCTGATTAGAATGAGGAAGGTTAGCCATTTTTCACTTTCACAAAACTTCATTGCCATTTCACCCATGCTGATTTACAGTGCATTAAAAGGACAGTGCTCCATTCCTTTCATTGATTTCTCTTGATCGGAAGGTACTTTAAAAAAGCAGACACATGCATGTCACTAGAGAAATTATAATCCTGTATTACGTATTGAAAGATTACATTAAAGTAAACTTTCCATAGGAAAATATATCTTTAAACTAAAAATAATCAGTGAAGACCAAACCTATCCTTTATACATAAACTTTGTAAGAAATATTTCACAATGGAATTGTATTCATGGAATTGTTGACAATATTTTATATATATTTATCAAAAAAAACATCTTAGCAGCGACTCCCAATATTGTTAATAACTGTGGGTTTGGCTGCTGTGTGTTCCACTCTTCCCAACAATAGAGTGTGATGAATCAGTTCTTACTTAAAAGAATATTAACTGATTATGTTCAAAATGCCCATAGATTTTTCTTATGACAGGTATTAGAAATTTACATATTGTAGTATTACTAAATACAAAATATATCTCCAAAGCTAAGTAATGTTTTTAGGCATTTCTTCATTCCATGGAACATGGAGTTTCAAGCTTTTTAAAGTCATAAATTTTAAGGTAATGCTCAAAAACTCTTCAACAGCATTTCAAATTTGAGTATATAACACCTTGCTACTTAAGAAGCCAATGAAACCAGAAGCACTGTCTATTGAAATAGCATCATTACATTTTTTCATCATTCATGAACAAGGTCATCCATTTTCTAGTGATAATTGTGTTCTTTGTGTGTCCTTGTGCTTCTGTGACCATTTCATGTTGGCGTATGCTGTGCTGCAGACATTTAATTTTAAATATTTTTTGGTTTGCCAGTTTGCAGTTTTTCCCTGCAAGAACAACATTTTAATTTTTTATGCTTTTCTGTTTTTTCCCCTTTCATTTTCACAGAAAAAAAGAGAGAGACTAGATGGTGAAAACATTTATATCAGACATAGCAATTTAATGTTGGAGGTTTGTATGAACTTGAAGCTTATTTCAGTTGATGACGTGGAACTTCTGCATTCTTTGCTAATCCCCTTTTCTTCTTTCTATGCTGCATTTAGTTTTGCATGCCGTTGCATGAGAGAATTTAGGTTTAAAATGCTTTCGCATGTTGATAAACATGAAGATATGCAACCATCTTTTCTGATCCTTTTTACTTTCCATCTCTCATATTTATCTAAAAAATATATGATTGGAAATACCTCTATTTCTCATGGTTCCATTGTTTCACCCACTTTTAGAAAGTTCTACATCAGTGTTAAAAGTTTCTTGAATTTTCAAAGCCTCTCAGTAAGCAAATTTGAATTGTTTTTTTATCTTCTGAACTGAGACAGTATGAAAAAGTAGGGAAAATCACAGTTCAGAAAGGACTTAAAATATTGGAGATACCTGAAACTGACAGAAGGACAGTCAAAAAGAAAGAAAGAAAGAAAAAGAAAGTGAGACACAGGAAGAGATAAGATAGTTTACTTCTAAAAACAGGCCTGTGAATACAGCATTATTATTTTAAAGGTGAGAAAATTGAGGCTTAGAGAAACTAAGTAATTTAATTTCCCTAAGGTCACAAAGCTGGTAAATTGGTGAATTTAGGATTTGAGTTAGGGTCTGTCTAACTCTTCTAAATTATACTATTTTTCTGTTTAGCAATACCAACATCCCATTCCCATTATATTCCACATTGGTCTGATTTTTACCAGACCTATGTTTGTGTACTTTACCTAGTTTTGGGCTCCACATAGGATAGAGAAATATAAAACTAATTAGAAGTTTAGAGGAAAAATTAAGGAAATGAGAATTATTCCATGTAGAAAAAAGCAGAAGCTAAATTAATTTACAAAATAGAAAAAAATCACATATAAGTTGATGAGCAGATTAGTAATATCTTCACTTTACAACTGTCACAACTACACTTCAGACAGAGCCAAAAGAAATGAGTTTTAACTCTGGCATCAAGATTTAACTTATTTATAAAGAAAAATTTCTCAACATTTGAAGATTTTTTTGTCATTAAAATGTGTTGCTGAAGAAAGTTATAGAACTTTAGTTTTAGAAATCCTATGGGTGAATTTTTAAATTTAGTAGGCTCACATTCATCCAGAGTGATTTGAATGTTGTGCTGACAAAAGAAAGAGCCTATGAAGCCTCTCTTTTAATCCTAAAATACTGTGACCCTGTAATTGTTTAACACCAATATTACTATCAATTTTATCAAAAATACAGTACCCATTGGGGCCATTGAACAGTGCTAGGTGTGCTGAGTGCTCCACACCTAAGCCTGGGGAAGAATAATAAGTATCTACAAATAAATAGACAGGTGTTGATTCAAATTATTGTAAGGGGACTGATCAGTTTGGGAATAATTGAAATTTATGAATTTGTCTTTTCAAAATATTTATTAAAATACACATTTCATTCATATAGCATTTGTAAGTGCCTTTATATTCCAAATACTGTGGTAGGCACTAGAGATGTAATAGAAAGATGAAAAACATGGTTCCTGCCTTCAGGAAGCTTGCAGTTTCAGAAAGTGGGGAGGAGAGAAACAATAAATGAGTAAGCAGACAATAATTAAATGATTACAAATTATTATAAAAGCTATGAAGGAAGTAAGCAGTATGCTTTGTTAACAAAGGGAAACTAGTCAATAAGGCAGTCAGGGAAGGTCTCTTGGAAGAGGTAACGTTTTTGTTGAGACCTGATTGATGAACATGTTTAAATGTGGTAAATATGAAACTGGAAGTTTGAAGAAACTTTTTTAGATGATCTCTGACTTACCATATGGCCTCTAATCATTGCTTAACCTCTTCTTATTCTTTATCAATACATATATTTTGATTCTGCTATGTATGAGGTACTTTGGTAAAATTAATAAAAATTATACTAATGGCCAGCCTTCATTAAGCATGAACTGCGTGCTGGGCAAATACCAAGTGCTTTATATATAATTATGTATGTAACATGAGGTTTTCCAAGGCTGGAACCTATAATATTTCAAACTTGGCAACTTCCTTCACTTTGTTTTATCCCATATCTAAAATTAGACCTGAAATGATTGTCTTCAGAGATTAGGAAAGATAATAGTTATCAGTTGTTTGCCTTATATTCAGCAATGCAACATCTTCCAATCCAAATTTATGTGTTCTTTTTTTTTTTTTTTGACTAGTCCATCTTCAGTGCTTCCTCCTAATTGGAACCTGCAGTACCAATCATATATTTGCCATTTGTTCCATGAGGTGTGTTACGGCTACTAGACTTACCAAGGCCCTGTGTGATGTGATTTTTCCCAGCATTTCATTAACAACTCTGAGAGGGGATTCCTACATAAGTGTGTGTTTGAAAATTAAAACTAGTAAATGCCTTTTGAGAACATTTTCTATTGAATGAACTGTATGATTTGATTGCTGCTAAAATTATAAGACGCTAGGCATCAAAAAGTGTCTAACCTGAAAACAGCCAGGGTAATCTGGCTGACCATCATTCTTGAGATATTGTAAAAAGAAGTTTCTTTTTTTCCTAAAAAAGTTCTCTCAAGTTATCTGTCACTCAAGCAGTTTTTCATTTTTTTTTTTTTTTAAGCATCCCTCCTCCCCTTATTCCTACCCCACCCTCACTAATGCTTTGTTCTGGCACAAATAAGGTCGAGTTCATTTTTAGATCTACCGCCTCCTCCTCCATCTCCCAAAGAGAACCTGTAGCAAGTATCTTTGACAGATTCTATTTGGAACAGGTCCCTTTGAGATCTTAATTTTACTCTGTGCCCCCACAGGTTTCCAAAAAGCCAGCTAAGAAGGATGGAGAAAGCTCCCTAAGAAGCTATCAGTTTTATTGAAATATCTGTTTTCTCAGATTCTAAGCTAATCAAACACTAGGCAAGAAGAGTAACAAATCACCAGTCTCTCATATTAAAAGGCTAACCCAGAGTGTTATGGTCTAACCATAGCATCTCTTGTTCATTTTTGTTTTGCTCCATTCTCACTTTTAACCCTCCTGTTTGTGTTAAGTTATTCTTGGCCCAAGCAGATAGACATTCTAATGAGGAACTGGTCACAGGGCCTCACATGCCTGGTGAGGCCTCGTGGGTCTCAGTTGGTCAGCTCACTATTGAGTCTTTGAATGAGCTTGTTTATGCTTTTCCTTAGCTAGTAAACATGCTTTTCTTGCTTTCAGCTAAAACAAAAGTGCAAACTGTTGTTTCTCCAGAGCAAAACCCATGTTAGTGACTTATAGTCACATTTCAACATTTCATCCAGCAGAAAAGAGGTACTCTTATGGGGGAGCTACAGGATTGCCCTTGTGGAGTTGGTTTTCTCTTTGACTGATCTCAAAGCAAATATACATGATTCAGTCTTGCATAAATAAAAAGAGAATTTTCTGAATGAACATCTCCAGAATCAAAATTGTTGTTATGTGTCTCACTGATTCTTTTTCCTATGCTATTTTCCCTTTGGCATTGCCTTTGAAAAAGATTTATCTAGTTGAGGCCTATAGTGCCCTCAGAAAAAACTTTCAAACAAATTTTGATTTAAATGAATTCCAGTTTTCTTTTTTTCAAAATTAGGCTGTTTCCCACAGAGCCACAAAACAAAGACTAATCCCAAAATATACACAACATATAAGGAGATTTATTTAGCATTATGTTTTTCTTGGATACAGAGATGGCTTGATATAAAATAAACCCAGGATTGTCATCAGTCATCAAATGACAAGCTCCCATGTATTCTGATCTTAAGGATAGATCTTTTGAGTTTTTTTTCTTAAGTATGTTGGACAAAAAACATTGGAGTTTTTGTTTTCAAGTTATATCTCCCAGACTGTGTTTGGCTGAGTCTCCCTTTGAAAGTTGTTGTTTTAGACAAACTTTGACATCCCCTTTACACTTTTATACCTAATATTTCTTAACTCCTATACTTTTAGCTCATGCTTTATTAACCTGAGTTTTGATCATTTCTCCCTGGAATATTCCCTTTAAGAGCTTGCCCCTACCACTAGTTGCCCAGTATTCAAATTGCTGGAGTAGTCACTTATTTTAAATTGTTAAGAAGGTATACAAGGTATTTGACAAACTCGTTTGTTAACTTGCTCTCAACCCATTAATGGTTACTAGAAGAAGGTCCTTGTTTTGAATTGTATTAAGAGATGTAGTGACGCTGTTATAAGATAGAAAGCGTATGGCTTTTAGTTCATGTGAATAGCATTGGCAAAGGAAAACAGCCATTATATTCCATACGCTTTAGTGATTTTCCAGAGGTAGTAACAGTCTTCCCTGGAAGCTTGAGCGAGGAATTTCGATGATAAATTTGTTTATCAAGAAAGGGATGTTCCTGTTTATTTAAAAGCAACAACGACCCCCTAGTAATAGGGAAGCAGAACTATCTCAGGTACAAATGGAGGAATACTGTACTGTTGCACTTCAGTGCAAGACAGCCAATGGTGGGAGCTGAATCTTTCACCATGTTCTTCATTTAACCTATCTATTGCTATCTCCATCCTGCCTGAGCTGAGCCTAAATCAGTTCATATCAAGCTGAGGCTGTTGTGGAATTACCTTCTTGGGATGAGGAGTTGGAGATCTGCCATAACAGGAAGAAGAGTCATAAAATTAAGGAGTATCTTAATGTAAAGTGAACTCTTTAAAACTGCTAAGGGCAGTGATGCTTCACTGCTTCCAAGAAAAGCACCTTGTTAAAAAAAAAAAAAGCAAGCAAATATACCATGTGTTACATTTACAGTTCAAATACAGTTTATGGATTAGTAACTTTATCCTGGATGATGGTATATTTTCAGCCAGTGCCCATAGTCTCTGATGGGCTGCTCTTAGTGTGTTTTTTCCCTGAGTACTTATTGTTTTGCATATTTGTCCTTTTACTATAGGACCTAGACAAGAGTCAAGAAGAGATCAAAAAACATCATGCCAGCATCAGTGAGCTGAAAAAGAACTTCATGGAATCTGTACCAGAACCACAGCCTAGTGAGTGGGATAAACGTTTATCTACTCACTCTCCCTTCCGAACACTGAACATCAATGGGCAAATCCCAACAGGAGAAGGAGTGAGTATTTTGTCCATGTGAACAACTATCAAAATCCATGGAATAAATGTTTCTGTATATTAATATTCTATATCTGAAAGAAAGTTTAGAGTTGAAATTTAGTTTTGGTGTCTCACCAATTCATTTCAATTTTAAGGTATTCATAATCAAACACTTGTTTTTTAGGTTTGTAGGCTACCCAATCCAATTATGGGAGTCATTTAGAGTCAACAGTAGATTATTAGCAGAGGGGGCTCTGAGAACTGTGTCTGTAGCTGCATATTTCAGACTAGTGTGTGTTTACAAATTGACCATAAACCAGTAGAGCTTTGTTTATATTCAAACTTGCTTTCAGGAACCAGAGAGTTTACTAAATTTAGTAAAGTCAAAATTGGAAAGGGATTAGCCTTTTTTTTTTTTTTTACTTTACTTGAATATTTGTATAAGTTAGAAATAACTACAACTGGAATGGTTGGCCATAATTATGTAATAAACCAAGGAGGCCCCTAAACCAGAGAATGCAGAACACCAAGAATTAATGATAGTATTTCAATTTTAGAAACACTGTTGACAATTTATTTCATCTTTATAACGAGTAACATCAAACTTTTAATATGCTGTTTTATAAGACAGTCACTTTTAGAAGAGGCCAGAGATACCTTTCAGGGTCTGTTGTTCTTCTATTATTGTCATCACCTATTTTAGAATTCCTATACCTGAATAAATCTGTGTAATAAGAATATCTTGAAAATTACCTTGAGCATATATCTATATATCCTTTATTTATATAGTCACCTTATTTATAATAGTCCCAGTGACTCATTGAGTGATTTTAATGATTTAAAAATTAATTGCTTATTTTTCCCCCCAAAGCGGTAGCAATTCTAGTTAAGAGAGATAAATTGATGTGTTAATAATTTAAAAACTGGTTTTAGTATTCAGAATTCATGGGAAACTATCCAAATTATTGTTTCATTTCTGGAAGTGGAGATGATAAAAGTCAGTCCACAAAGGGTACTTCTTGTATTTTTTAAAACTGTGATTAAAAATTGGCTAATGATTTCTAAACAGAGTTGAACCAGTTTATCCAGGTAAGGCTGGAGAATACTTGAATGATAAGCAGCTAAATAGAATTACCAGGGACGATAGGATACTGTTGTCTTATTAACTGTCCTCTCAGCTTCCATTCCCTGATATAAAGGAACATTAGCTTTGCTCTGTAGCTCTAGAGAATGTACCCTGAACTGACACAATGACCATGCTTTCTGAGTGAGACCACCACATTCAGTGTCAAGTATTTCATTCTGATATATCCCTAGCAATAAGAGTCAAAAGGGTCTAGCAGTGGTGGTGACTTGATTTCATTGTGAGGGTCTGACTAATCATAGTTTAACTGAGTGATTCTGACCAAGTCACTTATCTTGTCAGGAGTAGTTTATAGGATAGGTGGTAGTTAAGGTCCTCACTGACTATAAAATTCTATTAAGTCTGTTACGCCATGGGAAAATGCCTCATTGCTCTCTGACATGGTTAGCCCTGACTGCAAACCGTAACTGCGTATTTTTTTTGAAATTTTCTTTTTAACTCTGAGCAAGTTATGATAGAGGTTGGCTGCCTTAAAAAACTCTCTTGGATGAGGTTAGGTGAATTTAAATTGGTCTCCATTTCCAGAAAATATCATGTCTTTTAATAGAAACCATCCAGGAATCATCTCAGGGCTGGTATTAGAAAGGGAGATGTCATTCTGTGGACTTTAAAGAAATGACTTTATGAACTAAATTAGATTCGTGGGGAATCCTTGAGCAGTTGTAGCTCTTATGCTTATGTATATTACCCTTCTAAATAAACAATGTGATAAATAAGAACTCAGCTGTGATAACCTTTTAATAGTGGGATAATTCCACTTTCTGGCATATCTTTTTCTTTAATAATTAGGACAGTATTTCTTTTCTCTGGGGATACCTCTTCCACCTTTGACAACATTGTTGCTGCATTGCAAGGCAACTGAATTTTATATAATTTGTGTATGACCAGGTGAAGAAAACCTCTATCCTTCCCTCGGAAAGAAAGGTTGGTGGGCCAGAGGTAAAGCTGCTGTTATGACTTGTGCTTCTCGATCAGAATTTGCTCTTGTCATGGCACTAAGCAGATAATCCCCCCAGAACTTAACAGCAGCTGCTGAGTAATATTTTTTTTTTCTTTTGGCTGTAGTTGTAAATTCACACCCACAACCTTTTGGCCTAACACATAACATTTTCACTGCTGCAGCTTTTGCAGCTTTCAATTTGCTTATTTCGGCGCATGGCTGGTTGAAAAGCTGCATGAAGATATAAATATGTATTTAGAGAGAAAATGAATTTAATTGTACCCTATTCTTTTTATGTTGTCTTTCTTCTTCCCCTATTTTTTTTATTTTAAAAATCATTATAATTTTGCATCCTTTCTTTTCCTTTTTTTCTTTTTGCTGACCAGTCCCCCAGCTACTTTCTCCCTGATACCTATCACTTGGGGGTGTGCAAAGAACCAGTGTCAAACTTCCAAACTGATCAGAGAAGACTAGCTCAACTGAAAGAACTTAGAGCCAAGTTTTTCCTTTCATAGATAACATCTGTCTTAGCTGTTGATGGCAGAGTACAGAAACTGGGGGACAGGAGGAGGAAAACTTCTCAATTGAGCAATTGGAAAAAAAACTTTCCTTAAAAGTATCAAAAGTGTTTGCTTAATGTTATGCATAAACCTTCATGATGGTTGTTATTTTTATTATTTTTTAATCATGACTGAGAAAGGGAAGTTTGCAATTGCTAAACCTTCTTTATTTTCTGTTTTGTATGTTTAAGGTTCCAAAAATTGAATCATTTGTGTTCTACTTGAATAGACCTTGGAGACACATTATAAATTTTTATACTTTGTGTTTTTCTTTCGCAGTCTTTAAAATGTATAGAATTAAGGTTTTTACTCCCTTGAGCAAAAGCTCATGACTAGACCGAAAGAACTGTTGCTTTTTTAAGTCTGTATGAAGAAATATGAGGATAACTTTTTATATTCTGCCATTCTATTTGTAATAAAAGTAACTTTTCTGATGGCAAGGAGAATGCTTCATTATTGGCTTTGCCCAATTGATCTAAGAAAAATTGGCAGCACCAAAACAGTGAAAATTGACCCAAAATTCATATGTGAATATCCTCTGAAGGAGGAGTTAATAATACAACTAAGGAAGGCCAGTGGTTTCTTGAACTTTCAGAAGCTCTAATGTTAATTCATTCAAAAAATTATCTGTTGAGCACCCTACTGAGTTACAAATACTTTGCCAGGATAAATTGCCTACATGAAGCTAAAGTGAAGAACGTCCAAAAGATCTTCCCAAATCCTTTGCACATCCCCAAGTATCGTTTTTGAGCATTTTTCATCTGTCATTTTGTTCATCTTTCTCTGTCTTTCTTGATCTTCTACCGTGAAAGCAGACACAGGAACGTGCTCTGTTAGTACAGGATGAAGAGAAAATTAAAAGGCAAGAGAGATCTACTGAAAGAGCTTTGCCCCAGCAAGAAAATGAAGAAATTCTTCCCAAGGTTTCTATTCCAATCCCTGAGGATCACAAGTCTCTCAAAAAGTGCCACCTCTACTTTAGTACTTTTCCATCTCCTCGTATTCCTTTTGTGATGTCTTTTCTTGTGATCCTTGCATTGGCTATTTGGTGGTTGGTCTTTCTGTGATTGGAAAACAGGGTGCTCATCTGAACTGGCAAGACTAAAATCATTGAATTTTTGTCCTTGGCTTCTACTGTGTTATCTCCTGTATGATGCCTTCTGATCTTGATACTTCAGTATCCTAGGGGAGTGCTTATGATTGCTTTTCTGCCAATAAAGTGTTACTCTTTGTAGAGTATGTAACTTGGGGTGTTAAAGAAGTAGCAATGAATTGTCCAAGCCACTTGTTGAACTTGAAAAGTTGTTAAACTTTTATGCCCCAAAGTTTAACAAGCCTTTGTATTGCATAGACAAATCATATATAAGCATATGGCAGTTTGGTACTTTTCCCAAAAGCTTTAACTCTTGTATCCTGCATGTTTTTACTATTTACCATTCTGTGTCCATTTCTCCAGTGTTTCTCACAAAGCAAGATACTCCTAGAAATATTTGATGGAATATTTTCCTAATCTTCTATAGTCATTTGTGTGGCATGGGCTCCATATAGTAAAAAACAAATTTTTTTTTGACTTGCTAACCTTTCAGAAGCCTTAAAATGATACCTTTAAATCTACAAGTCTTATAACCACTTCTATTATTGGGATTATCAAACCAGTATGTACAAAGGCCTTTTCTGGAAAAGAACTTTTGACTTCTGTGGCCCTCTCATGAGTATTTCTGAGATGTACAGGAACAGACCACTTTATCCTACCTGGTATACAGAAATCTGCAAAGGTTGAATGCCGTCTTTTCACAAATAGGGTGTTGATGGCTTAAGGAAAATGGTGCTGGTGTCCTTAGCCTCCAGGCATGGCTGTATTTCCCAAACTATTCTTTCTCCTACCCATCTTTAAAAGCCCTGAAATACAGATTTCTTCATGAGCTGTACATAAGCATACACTTTTCTGAATTAAAATTACTGTGTAACTTCTTTATGACTTAAGTAATTATATTGTTAGAAGCAATATTCAGCCATTATGATAAGCTTAAAATATATATTTATATACTTTGTTTTCCTGATGCACTTAGACCTGTTTGTTTTTTCACTTTGTGTTGAAGTCAGTTGTTTTTAATCAGTGGCCTTGTGAGCTAAAGTACTATTGTGATAAATATGTGTCCTCTGTTTGCATGTTGATTTTAAGGCTTCCCTGAATGTAAATATGAGTGCACTCTCTCTTTGGAACACAACTCTGATGTCTAACCAATTATTTTTACCTCAATATTAATGAAACTTTGCATGTAGCTTGCTTTTTATGGCTATATGAACGTACCAATGTGAATGATTTGGTTAATGTCTCAAATATTTGTTTTGAAATCTGAATTTATAGGGTTATCAAACAGATTTTTACAGTTTTACTTCTCAACTCTTTTCATTGATGAAACTTCTAAACAAGACTTTTTGTCTTTGAGAAGATGACCTCTTAGAACAAAAAAGAGATCAGTAAAGCCAAGAATCTTTTGTCCTTCAACATCCACCAGTATTATTCTATTATATTTCAAGACATGTAGAAATAATTCTCTGTTATTTCATAAAAACTGCTACCCTGTCCTTATAGGATTTCCAAAAATGGGAAAAGAAGCCCGGAGTGGTTAAATTTAAAAATCTGGTACAAGTGTCTTTCTTTCATATCATGCTATGTCTGTTAATAGCTAATGTTTTGTAACTAAGCATATTTATTGATTTACTCATAATAAGAGAAACTGCAAATCAACTTGAAAAATTGCAAAGCTACTCTAACAGAAAGTGATAATCCTAAGTACTCCCCTTTATCTATGAAATAGAGATACAAGAGCTTTCTTTAATGAACAAATGTAACTATAACATTGGTTTAATTCTTTTTTGTTTTTTTTTAAGGAACTGAAAAGGAAATCTTAGAATTTTGTTAGTACTTTTATAACTGTTTCAGATTATATTTCCAGTTTTTGTCTTTCTACACAGCTTTTTATTAATTATTATTATAAATTTCACCCTAAATCATGCCTCCCTTGGTATTGGAATTATTCTACAAGTCCTTTAAGCATGTAGTCTAAGTCACTGATACTTTCGGTTTCTGAATCTCAGCAGGAGTCCTTAGAGATACTTACTGATAAGTACAAGGAGTGGTCATTTCATCTATTAATACAGTGAGAATGGTTGAGAAGAGAACAGCCAAGCCTTTGTGTTGTACTAAACTGACCAATGCAGGCTCAAAAGATATACCCATCATAGTTATCAGATGAAAAATATTCCAGCTTTGTGTTACCTAAATAAAGTTAATGCTGCCAATATTTGTAACATAAAGCTGTAAATATTCTTGGTTTCCTTTCCTCACCTTATTATATTCTTAATACCATAGAGAGATCTGAAAAACTGTTTATTGATTTTACCCTGGTTCAGCTTCTTAATGGCAAGTTGATAATTGAAAAACAATTTGGACTAAAGGTATCAGTATAGACCAGTAAAAAGTCTTTGCCTTGGTTTTGCAATTCATTTCCAGGGTGACTCTGAGAAGTTCACTTAAATACTTGGTGCCCATATTTTTCCACTTAGTAGCGTGGAGACAAACCTACCTCATGAGAATGAATCTGTAACATGTTCCAGGAACCAAAGGCTATGGTTGTCATTTGAACACCAGATCAATTCTTGGTCTTTTGGGAGCTAAGAAAATGAAAATTAAAACAAAAACAAAAATGCATTAAATTCTTGGAATTTTTTGCTTGAAATTAAGCAGTTAAATAGCTGTCTTTATTTCCATCTACTCAATGATGTTTGACCAAGTACGTCACAGCTACTAAAGTTAAAAATGTCTTTCCAAATTCATCATACTTTTAAGCAACTCATTTTATCCAAGTCAGACCATACTTGAAAATAAACCCAGCATTTATATTTTGGACCTATCTTCTAGCAATTTTTTTTTATATGCTAATATTTGGAATCTGAAAGATATTCAACTTGCATGGATCAGTTGTACTACTTGTTTACATCTTCAGTAAAAGTTTTGAGGGGAGAAGAAATTGAGTGTTGGCTAAAATCAGACTGGGGATTATCTGTGGATTTCAATTATCTGAACAGATCTAACCAGTTTGGATTACATTTCCAGTTGTCATTCTAGAACCTGGTATATTTCATTCTATTAAATTACTATTGTAAAATTCACTCTGAAATTTCTGTGGATATAAACAAATTAGCTTTCTCCTAATTTCCTGAGTCATTTCTGAAATACTTCTTACAGATAAGTATATATGATATACTAGCCATTCGAAGTTCATCTATTTTTTGAAAGCCATTAGCAATCAAAATTTATTCTTGGACTTTACCCAGTGGCCACACATTTACAAAAGGAAGACAGAAAAAGCCAAAATAATGAGACGTTTTCTGATTGTTGCTCTTTTTGCTCAGGGTATGGAAATTGATAAAGATATATAGAACTTCTCTACAGAAGTTGCCATCCTTCTATTCCTTCTCATTGAAATGATAAAATCCTAAACTTCTTTATAGCATTGAAAAAGACTATTATATTGTTTATGTTACCCACAGAAATTTCTCTCTCTCTCTTTTTTTTCATTGCCCTTGAGCTACCCCTGTTGTTTGTATTTTGGTACTAGAAACTAGGCCACCTCCTTATTTTCTAGTTTATATGGCATGTGGGATAACCATATTTGCTTCCTCTGCACTATAATGTATGATATCAATAAGTTAGCTCTTATTTTTGTTGCTGTTACCCTTCATGCTTTAGGATATCCTTTTTACTGCAACAGACTATGTATGACCTAAAAAGAAACACATTGGGGCAGGGCTAGGAAGGGGCACCTGTATTGATTAAGAAGATATGGTGTTGGAGTGAGGACAGATAAGAGAGGCAGCCATATAAAGTTTAGCCAGAAGAGAAAGAGGAATGGCTATGACCAATAATTTATAAACTAAATTCCTATCATACTAGAACTTGAAAGAAAAAAAATAACTATGGTTCATTGTAGTAAGTAATTATTCCCACATATCAGAAATACAGACTAAACCTAAATAATTTAATACTAGCCTAACTAAATGTATAGATGACAGATTATTAAAGAAACAGATGCTTTGAGAAGACTTTTATAATCTTTTATGATTGGTATCTTAGAGGCAGCAATGTCCTCCTCTTTATCATAGTCAGAATCCTGTTTTGATAAAGGAAATAAATCTGGCATTTTGAAGATTAAAAGGGAGGGGGAAGGCACAGAGTCCCAATTTTCTCTTGTGGTCCCCACAGTCAATAAAGGATGCAATTCAGCCTCTCAGTTTCTTCTCTACTGTTTTTGAGGAATCTTTATATATGGGAGATTCTATCTCAGTAAAACACAAGAGAGTAAGAATGAAGGGGAAAACATGGTTACTGCTATCCATTTATTCATTCATTGCCCGCTAGCAAGCACTATGCTCTGCATTGTAAGGCACAAAGACAAAGCATTATCAGAATTTTAGGATTGGATAGGCCCCTAATCCAACTCCCCTCCCTCCTAGTGCTTGATTGTTCTCTATAATATCTCTACTAAGTGATCCCCCAGCCTGTGTTTACATACTTCCCATGTTAGTACATTATACCTTTGGACAGCTCTGATTTATATATCTGTATATATAATTTATTTTATTAGAGAAGTTGTAGGTTTACAGAAAAATCTTGCAGAAAATACGGAGTTCCCATAAACCCCTTTAACACATGCAGTTTTCCCTTTTATTAACACTTCGCATTAGTGTGATACCTTTATTAGATTTGATCAAACAATATTATTATAATTAAAGTGTTAAGTATAGTCCATAGTTTATATTTGGATTCACTGTTTGTGTTGTATAAATTTTTTTTTCTAGTAACGTGTGTACAACCTAAAATTTCCCTTTCAAGTATATAATTTGGTGCTGTTAATTACATTCACAGTGTTACCCCACCATAACCATCAACCATGACCAAAACTTTTTCCTCACCCCAAACAGAAACTCTGTAGCAATTAATCATTAAGTCCTCATTCCCTACCTGGACTTTGAACCCTGGTGATCACTACTGTAGTTTATGACTCTGAATTTGCTTTTTGAAATTATTTAATATCAGTGAGATCATACAATATTTTTTGTTTTGTGTCTGGCTTATTTTACTCAACATGATGTCTTCAGGGTTCATTCATGTTGTAGCTTGTATCAGAACTTCATTTCTTTTTCCTGCTGAATAGTATTCTATTGTATTGTATGTCTCAATGATCCAGGAGTATTACAGTTTTGGTTCTTATATTTAGGTTGTTGATCCATTTTGAATTAATTTTTCTATATGGTGTAAGGGTGGGGTCCATCTTCATTCTTTTGCAAATAGATATCCAGTATTCCCTGCACCATTTGTTGAACACACTATTCTTTTGCCATTGAGTGGACTTAGCACCCTTGTCAAAAATCAATTTGCCATAGATTTGAGGGTTTATTTCTGAACTCTCAATTCAATTCCACTGGTCTATGTCTGTCCTTGTACCAGTGCAATGCTGTTTTGATTACCATGGCTTTGTAGTAAGTGTTAAAATTGGGTGCTGTGAGTCTCCAACTTCATTCTTTTTCATGATGGTCTTGGCTATTTGGGGCCCTTTACCCTTCCATATGAATTTGATGTTGGCTTTTCCATTTCTGTAAGCAAAGCTATTGCAATTTTGGTTGGGATTGCATTGAATCTGTAAATTACCTTGGGTAGAATAGATATCTTAATGATATTTACTCTTCCAATCCATGAACATGGAATGTCCTTGCATTTATTTAGGTCTTCTTTCATTTGTTTTAGCAACGTTTTTTAGTTTTCTGTGTATTAGTTCTTTACATCCTTGGTTAAATTTATTCCTAGATATTTGATTCTTTTAGTTGCTATTGTAAATGGAATGCTTTTCTTGGTTTCCTCCCCAGATTATTCAGTCCTAATGTATAGAAATACTACTGATATTTTCATGTTGGTCTTGAACCCTGCCACTTTGCTGAATTTGTTTATTAGCTCTAATACTTCTGTTGTGGAATTTTCAGGTTTTTCTATGTGTAGGGTTATGTCATCTGCAGATAGAAAGAGGGAAAGTTTTACTTCTTCCTTTCCAATTTGGATGCCTTTTTAATTTATTTTTCTTGCTTAATTGCTGTGGCTAGAACTTCCAGGACAACAATGAATAACAGTGGTGACAGTGGGCATCCTTCCCTTGCTCCTGATCTTAGAGGGAAAGCATTCAGTCTTTCACCATTGAGTATGTTTCACCCATTGAGTATGGGGTTTTCATATATGTTCTTCTTCATGTTGAGGAAGTTTCCTTCTATTCTAGTTTTCTAAATGTTTTTATCAAGAGGGGGTGCTGGATTTTGTCAGGTGCCTTTTCTGCATCAATTGAGATGATTATGTGTTTTTGCCCCTTCGTTCCATTAATGTGGTTTATTACATTAATTGACTGATTTTCTTACTTTGAACTACCTTTGCATACCTGTGATAAATCCCATTTGCATACCTGCGATAAATCCCACTTGATCTTGGTGTATAATTATTTTAATGTGCTGTTGAATTCAGTTTGCAAGTATTTTGTTGAGAATTTTACATCTATAATCATAAGGGATGTTTGTCTGTAATTTTCTTCTGGCTTTGGTATATTAGGGCAATGTTGACCTCACAGAATGAGTTAGGGAGAATTCCCTCGGACTCTTCAATTTTTTGGACAAGTTTGAGCAGGATTTGGGTTCATTCTTCTTGGAATGTTTGGTAAAATTCACTAGTTAAACAGTCTGGTCCTGGGCTTTACTTTGTTGGAAGTTTTTTTTTGTTTGTTTTGTTTTTTGTTTTGGTTTTTATAAAGGGAATTTATTCAGTTACAAATTTACAGTTACAAAAGTGTCCAAACTAAGGCATCGGTAAGAGGATTACTTCACTGAAGAAAGGCCAATGGTGTCCAGAACACCTCTGTCAGCTGGGAAGGCACATGGCTGGCATCTGCTGGTCTGTTGCTCCTGGGTTCTGGTTTCAAAATGGCTTTCTCCAAAATGTTTCTGGGCTTCTGTCTCTTTTAGCTTCTCTCTCTCAGCTTCTGTGCATCCTTGCTTATTCTCCCAGGGCATTTCTCTCTAAGCATCTGGGGGTCCTCTCTTAGCTTCTCCAGGGCAAACTTTGGGCTTCACCTCTTAGGTTAGCATCTCCAAACGTCTTTCTGTCTGCTTCTCCCAGCATCTGGGTCTGTGTGGGCTCTCAGCTTTGTCAAGAACTCTAGTAAACTAAACAAGACCCACCCTGAATGGGCGGGTTCATATCTTCATGGAAATAATCTAATCAAAGTTTCCACTCATAATAAGTCTGTACTCACAAGATTGGAGTAAAAGAACATGGCTATTATGGGGGAGATAATAGAGTCAAACCAGCACAGCAACCAAAAGAATCTAATCATTACAATGATATTAGTAGTGTTACTGTATTTTAAATTATTATTTTTTCACCCAAAGGTTAAAACATATCTTGGGATTCTCCCTTTCCTTGAAGCCTGGAATTAAATAATTGCCTCAACAGCTTCAGAACTTGTTGTGCCTCTCACTGAAGGGAGAATCCTCTCACATGCCTTAGCATATGCCAAGCCCAGTTTCTATACCTGAACATTGCTATTGTTTAAAGGTAAAGTCGTAACAAAGTCACAGAAATTTCTGGGATTCAGGCTTCCCCTGAGACTCCTGAGTTAGAACTAGTCCCTGGAATTACTCCTGCAGGAGGCTTTTCAACTCAGTGGAGCTCACCTCAACTATCTGAGATTTGTAGAGAGAAAGAGAAAAGCAATCCCTCTCCCGTGTGAGAAGGGGAGGAATTCTGGTATATGGCCTCCAATGGGAGCTGAGGAAGTTGAGCCCAAAGGAGAGATGAGTCCTCTCCTTGGTGATGAGCAGAGCTGCCCAGCCTGGCTGAATATGAGCCCATAGGGGCTGGCAGAGCCTTCTGTGGCCTTGGCCAGCTGCTCTGCCCTCACCTATCTTTTGTCTGCTACCAAAAAGAGCCCTGCTCTCTGGGAATTTCCTTGTTCTTTGGCCTAGACTCACACTCTATTTTTCTGTTTAAAAAAAGAAAATTGCACACAAATGTTTAGAGTCTTTTTGGAGCAGTTATTTGCAAAGAGAATATTATTTCCTTCCCTAGCTTGACTGGTTTTACAGCTGAGCCTAGGACTAACCTTGTAAAATGACACAACATGAAAACACAACCTTGATCTTAAAATAACTAATAAATCCTTACTTAATGGCATTTACCTGTAACAGACATGATCTCAGACATTAAGTTTTATTTTCTTGGCTTACCTTGGACATTCCCTGACATCTGCAGATTCTACTTGTAACACATTTTTGTCTTTTGTTTGATGAGGGGAGGTGGGAAGTTACCTTTTGATGAGTGTGCTGAGTCTCAAAAACAGTTTTCCCCTCTGGGCTTGTTATAGCATTCACTTCTTACCATCCCCACTGTCCCCCCACCTTGACTGGAGTTTAGTCACAGTCTTCTAACTGGCTAACTGTTCTACCCTCACACCTCTCTCCCACAGCCTATCTGTTGGAAGTTTTTTGATGACTGGTTCAATTTCTTTTCTAGTTATTGGTTTGCTAAGTTCTATTTCTTCTTCAGTCATTGTTGGTAGTTTATGTGTTTCTAGGAATTTGTCCATTTCATCTAGGTTATCAAATTTTTTGGTTTACAGTTGTTCATGGTATCCTCTTATAGTTCTTTTTATTTCTGTGGGGTCAGTAGTAATGCTCCCCTTTTCATTTCTGATTTTAGTTATTTGTGTCTTCTTGTTTTCTTTTGTCAATCTAGCTGAAGTTTTGTCAGTTCTCTATTTCATGTATCTCTACTCTAATCTTTGTATTTCCTTCCTTCTGTCATCTTCAGGTTTAGTTTGCTTTTCTTTTTCTAGTTCTTCCTGCTTTGAGGTTATGTCTCTGATGTGAGATCTTTCTTCTTTTTTATTGTAAACATTTAGTGCTATAAATTCCTCTCCCAGCACTGCCTTTGCTGCATCCCTTAAGTTTTGGTATGTTGTGTTGGCATTTTCATTCGCTTCAAGATATTTCCTAATTTCCTTTATGATTTCTTCTTTGACCCATTGGTTGTTTAAGAGTACTTTGTTTCATTTCCACATATTTGTGAATTTTCCATTTCTCTCTTTGTTATTGATTTCTAGGTTCATTCCATTGTGATTGGAGAAAATAAAATGTATGATTTCGATATTTTAACATTTATTGAGACTTGTTCTGTTACCTAACATGTGATCTATCCTGGAAAATGATCCATGTGTGCTAGAAAAGAATGTGTATTCTGCTGCTATTGGATGAAGTGTTCTAAATATGTCTGTCAGGTCTAGTTTTTTTTTAATAGTATCATTCAAGTTCTTCTATATCTTTATTGATCTTTGGTCTAGATGTTCTTTCTGTTTTTGAAAGTGGTATATTGAAGTCACCTACTACTAATGTAGAGCTGTCTATTTCTCCCTTCAAATCCATCAATATTTGCTTTCTATATTTCGGGGCTCTCCTATTAGGTGGATATATATTTATAACTGTTTTGTCCTCTTATTGAATTGATCCCTTTATTAGAATATAATGACTTTCTTCTTCTCTCCCTTGTTTTGGTTTCCTAGGCTGCTCAAAGCAAATACTATGAAATGGTTTGGCTTAAACAATGGAAATTTATTATATTCCAGTTTAAAGCCAGGAAAATGTCCAAATCAAGGTGATGCTTTCTTCCTGAAGACCAGCTGCTAGCCATCCTTGTCTCCTCTGCCATATGGCAAGGCAAATGATGGCGTCTACCTGTCTCTCCTTTCTCTTCTGGGTTTCTTTGCTTTCAGCTTCTTGCTTCTGTGCCCTTTTTGATTAAGACTCATCCTGAATGAGGTGGGTCACACCTTAACTGAAGTAGCCTCATCAAAGATCCTACTTACAATGGGTTTACACCCACAAGAATGGATTCACTTTAAGAACTTGTTTTTCCCAGGCACATACAGTTTCAAACCACTATATTCCTTGTAACAGTTTTTTAAAATCTGATATTAGTATAGGTGTCCTAGCTCTCTTTTCCTTACTGTTTGCATGGTATATATATATTTTTTTTTCCCATTTTTTTTCACTTTCAACCAACTTGTGTCTTTGATTTTAAAGTGAATCTCTTATAATCAGCATATTGTTGGGTCATGGTTTTTTATCCATTCTGCTAATCTCTGCCTTTGACTGGGGAGTTTAATCTATTTACGTTTAATGTAACTACTGGTAATGTATGACTTTCTTCTGCTACTTTGGTCTTTGTAAGTCTCACACCCTGGTCCCTCAATTTTTCTGTTAATGCCTACTTTCATATTTATTTGATTTTTTAATATTGTGTCACTGTTAGTCCCTTCTCATTTCCTTCTGTTTCTCAGAAATTTTCTTTGTGCTTACCATGGACTTAAATTTAACATCCTAAATCTATAACAGTTGTGTTTGATTTGATACCAACTTAACTTCAATAGCAAACACTGGAATAAGGTGGTGCTATCTGAGCAGCTTCTCAGATCTTTGGTGTTCACTGGTAAATTTCTAACAGTGTATTTGTGTAAAGTTTGTCATTTCATACTCCATACCCTACAGTTGCCATTACTGATCCTTGTTTTGCTGGCTTTTAAGCTACTTGGTCAAAAAATCCTCCTTCCTTAAAACATAGAGAGTTAATGAGCCTTTGAAGCTTTTTCTTTTCCTTTTTAGTGATGCCTGCACTATCAGAGTATTCTAGCATTCTCTCTTTTGTTTGGCATATAATCATGTACAAACTTTTTATTTCTTTGAGATGAGATTATATTTTTATTTCCTAGATGCTGTACTTATAAAGATCAAATTCTTAAGTGTATTTGTACAGCTCAAAAATAAAGATATATTAAGAAAAAAAGAGAACAAAAAAAACCCACTGGTCTAGGTGCAAGACACACTTAAAGCAAGTTTTACTTTTGTTGTATTTTCTTTGTATATTATAAACATGTATTTAACTTGTTATAGTTTTAAGTAAAAAATTTCCGAAATATGTGCTCAACAGTAATCATTAAATTGTTTGCATCATTAAAAAAAATTACAAACACAAGCATTGTTTCTATACCTCTCCAACCCTTCACTTTTTTGTTGGGTTTGTATAAATTATAACTATACACTGTATGTCCAAAACCATAGATTTTTATGTGTTTGCATTTTAGAGCCTGTAAGAAATAAAAAGTGACTTACATACTGAGAAACACAATACAATAGTACTGGCATTTATAATTACCTATATGGTTACCTTTACTTGAAAGTCCTTAATTCTTTATGTTGCTTTGACCCTTTCAGTCCAAAGAATTCCCTTTAGCATTGCTTGTAGGACAGATCTAGTGGTGACATACTCCCTCAATTCTTTTTTATCTGGGAATGTCTTACTGTCTTCTTCATGTTTGAAAGTCTTGCTGGATATAAATTTCTTGGTTCGCTATTGTTTTATTTCAGCACTCTAAATGTTTTGTTACCTCCATGGCTTCTGGAGAGAAACTGGTACTTAAAAATATTGGGACTCTCTTGTATATGACATGTTGCTTTTCTGTTGCAGCTTTTCTTTGCTCTCTCCTTTCCCTTTCATTTGACAGTGTGACTACTGTGTGTCTGGAAGTGGTTCCCTTCAAGTTTATCCTGTTTGGGTTTGGTTGGGCTTCTTGAATGTGCATATTCATGTCTTTCATTAAATTTGTGAAGTTTTCTGCCATTATTTTTTTGAATATTCTTTCGGCCCCTTTGTCTTTTCTCCTCCTAGGACTCCCATAATGCATATATTGTTATGCTTGGTGATGTCCCATGGGTCTCTACGGTTCCAATAATTTTTTTTTTAATCTTCATTTTCTTGAGATATATTCACATACCACGCAGTCATACAAAACAAATCGTACATTCGATTGTTCACAGTACCATTACATAGTTGTACATTCATCACCTAAATCAATCCCTGACACCTTCATTAGCACACACACAAAAATAACAAGAATAATAATTAAAGTGAAAAAGAGCACTTGAAGTAAAAAAGAACACTGGGTGCCTTTGTCTGTTTGTTTGTTTCCTTCCCCTATTTTTCTACTCATCCATCCATAAACTAGACAAAGGGGAGTGTGGTCCTTATGGCTTTCCCAATCCCATTGTCACCCCTCATAAGCTACATTTTTATACAATTGTCTTCGAGATTCATGGGTTCTGGGTTGTAGTTTGATAGTTTCAGGTATCCACCACCAGCTACCCCAATTCTTTAGAACCTAAAAAGGGTTGTCTAAATTGTGCGTAAGAGTGCCCACCAGAGTGACCTCTTGGCTCCTTTTGGAATCTCTCTGCCACTGAAGCTTATTTCATTTCCTTTCACATCCCCCTTTTGGTCAAGAAGATGTTCTCCGTCCCACGATGCCAGGTCTACATTCCTCCCCGGGAGTCATATTCCACATTGCCAGGGAGATTCACTCCCCTGGGTGTCTGATCCCATGTAGGGGGGAGGGCAGTGATTTCACCTTTCAAGTTGGCTTAGCTAGAGAGAGAGGGCCACATCTGAGCAACAAAGAGGCATTCGGGAGTAGGCTCTTAGGCACAATTATAGGGAGGCCTAGCCTCTCCTTTACAGCAACCGTCTTCCCAAGGGTAAAACCTATGGTAGAGGGCTCAACCCATCAAACCACCAGTCCCCTATGTCTGTGGTCATGTTAGCAACCATTGAGGTGGGGTAGGCCAATACCCCTGCATTCTCCACAGGCTCCTCAAGGAGGCACTAAGTATTTTTTTTCCTTGTTTTTTTTTTTTTTTTTTTTTAAATTTTTTTTCTTTTTTAAATCAACTGTATGAAAAATAAAAATAAAAAAAAAATACAATAAAAGAACATTTCAAAGAGACCATAACAAGGGAGTAAGAAAAAGACAACTAACCTAAGATAACTGCTTTACTTCCAACCTGTTCCTACTTTACCCCAAGAAAGTTACATAATATAGCAACATTTCTGTGAACTTGTTCCTACTATATCCATCAGAAATTAACAGACCATAGTCATTCCTGGGCATCCCCAGAACGTTAAATAGCTTATCTGTTCTTCTTGGATTATTGTTCCCCCTTCCTTAATTGCTCTCTATTGCTAGTTCCCCTACATTCTACATTATAAACCATTTGTTTTACATTTTTCAAAGTTCACATTAGTGGTAGCATATAATATTTCTTTTTTTTGTGCCTGGCTTATTTTGCTCAGCATTATGTCTTCAAGGTTCATCCATGTTATCATGTTTCGCGAGATTGTTCCTTCTTACTGCCATGTAGTATTCCATCGTGTGTATTTACCACATTTTATTTATCCACTCATCTGTTGAAGGACATTTGGGTTGTTTCCATCTCTCGGCAATTGTGAATAATGCTGCTATGAACATTGGCGTGCAGATATCTGTTCGTGTCACTGCTTTCCGATCTTCCGGGTATATACCGAGAAGTGCAATCGCTGGATCGAATGGTAACTCTATATCTAGTTTTCTAAGGAACTGCCAGACTGACTTCCAGAGTGGCTGAACCATTATACAGTCCCATCAACAATGAATAAGAGTTCCAATTTCTCCACATCCTCTCCAGCATTTGTACTTTCCTGTTTGTTTAATGGCAGCCACTCTAATCGGTGTTAGATGGTATCTCATTGTGGTCTTAATTTGCATCTCTCTAATAGCTAGTGAAGCTGAACATTTTTTCATGTGTTTCTTGGCCATTTGTATTTCCTCTTCAGAGAACTGTCTTTTCATATGTTTTGCCCATTATATAATTGGGCTGTCTGTACTATTGTCATTGAGTTGTAGGATTTCTTTATATATGCAAGATATCAGTCTTTTGTCAGATACATGGTTTCCAAAAATTTTTTCCCATTGAGTTGGCTGCCTCTTTACCTTTTTGAGAAATTCCTTTGAGGTGCAGAAACTTCTAAGCTTGAGGAGTTCCCATTTATCTATTTTTTCTTTTGTTGCTTGTGCTTGGGGTGTAAAGTCTAGGAAGTGGCCGCCTAATACCAGGTCTTGAAAATGTTTTCCTACATTATCTTCTAGGAGTTTTATGGTACTTTCTTTTATATTGAGATCTTTGGTCCATTTTGAGTTAATTTTTGTGTAGGGGGTGAGGTAGGGGTCCTCTTTCATTCTTTTGGATATGGATATCCAACTCTCCCAGCCCCATTTGTTGAAAAGACCATTAGGACTCAGTTCAGTGACTTTGGGGGCCTTATCAAAGATCAGTCGGCCATAGATCTGAGGGTCTATCTCTGAATTCTCAATTCGATTCCATTGATCTATATGTCTATCTTTGTGCCAGTACCATGCTGTTTTGGCAACTGTGGCTTTATAATAAGCTTCAAAGTCAGGGAGTGTAAGTCCTCCCACTTCGTTTTTCTTTTTTAGAGTGTCTTTAGCAATTCGAGGCATCTTCCCTTTCCAAATAAATTTGATAACTAGCTTTTCCAAGTCTGCAAAGTAGGTTGTTGGAATTTTGATTGGGATTGCATTGAATCTGTAAATGAGTTTGGGTAGAATTGACATCTTAATGACATTTAGTCTTCCTATCCATGAACATGGAATATTTTTCCATCTTTTAAGGTCCCCTTCTATTTCTTTTAGTAGAGTTATGTAGTTTTCTTTGTATAGGTCTTTTACATCTTTGGTTAAGTTTATTCCTAGGTACTTGATTTTTTTAGTTGCTATTGAACATGGTATCTTTTTCTTGAGCGTCTCTTCAGTTTGTTCATTTCTAGCATATAGAAACATTACTGACTTATGTGCATTAATCTTGTATCCCGCTACTTTGCTGAATTTGTTTATTAGCTCTAGTAGCTGTATTGTCGAGTTATCAGGGTTTTCCAGACATAAGATCATATCATCTGCAAACTATGACAGTTTTACTTCTTCTTTTCCAATTTGGATGCCTTTTATTTCTTTGTCTTGCCGGATTGCCCTGGCTAGCACTTCCAGCACAATGTTGAATAACAGTGGTGACAGCGGGCATCCTTGTCTTGTTCCTGATCTTAGAGGGAAGGCTTTCAGTCTCTCACCATTGAGTACTATGCTGGCTGTGGGTTTTTCATATATGCTCTTTATCATATTGAGGAAGTTTCCTTCAATTCCTACCTTTTGAAGTGTTTTAATCAAAAATGGATGTTGGATTTTGTCAAATGCTTTTTCAGCATCTATTGAGATGATCATTTGATTTTTCCCTTTCGAATTTTTAATGTGTTGTAATACATTGATTTTCTTATGTTGAACCATCCTTGCATGCCTGGAATGAACCCCACTTGGTCATGGTGTATGATTTTTTTAATGTGTCTTTGGATTCGATTTGCAAGTATTTTGTTGAGGATTTTTGCATCTATATTCATTAGGGAGATTGGCCGGTAGTTTTCCTTTTTTGTAGCATCTTTGCCTGGTTTTGGTATTAGATTGATGTTAGCTTCATAAAATGAGTTAGGTAGTGTTCCATTTTCTTCAATGTTTTGAAAGAGTTTGAGTAAGATTGGTGTCAGTTCTTTCTGGAAAGTTTGGTAGAATTCCCCTGTGAAGCCATCTGGCCCTGGGCATTTATTTGTGGGAAGATTTTTGATGACTGATTGGATCTCTTTGCTTGTGATGGGTTGATTGAGGTCTTCTATTTCTTCTCTGGTCAGTCTAGGTTGTTCATATGTTTCCAGGAAATTGTCCATTTCCTCTACATTATCCAGTTTGTTGCCATACAGCTGTTCATAGTATCCTCTTATAATTTTTTTAATTTCCTCAGGATCTGCAGTTATGTCACCTTTTTCATTCATTATTTTGTTTATATGGGTCTTCTCTCTTTTTGATTTTGTCAGTCTAGCTAGGGGCTTGTCAATCTTGTTGATCTTCTCAAAGAACCAACTTTTGGTGATATTTATCCTATTGTTTTTTTTATTCTCTATGTCATTTATTTCTGCTTTAATCCTTGTTATTTCTTTTCTTCTACTTGGTTTAGGATTGGTTTGCTGTTCATTTTCTAGCTTCTTCAGTTGATCCATTAGTTCTTTGATTTTGGCTCTTTCTTCCTTTTTAATATATGCATTTAGTGCTATAAATTTCCCCCTCAGCACTGCTTTTGCTGCATCCCTTAGGTTTTGGTATGTTGTGTTCTCATTTTCATTCGTCTCTATATATTTAGCAATTTATCTTGCTATTTCTTCTTTAACCCTCTGATTGTTTAGGAGTGTGTTGTTTAACCTCTAGGTATTTGTGAATTAGTTCTAAGTCTCTGATGGTTATTGACTTCTAATTGTATTCCATTGTGGTCAGAGAATGTGCTTTGAATAATTTCAATCTTTTTAAATTTATTGAGGCTTGTTTTATGTCCCAGCATATGATCTATTCTGGAGAAAGTTCCGTGAGCACTAGAAAAGTATGTGTATCCTGGTGATTTGGGATGTAATGTTCTGTATATGTCTGTTAAATCTAATTCATTTATCAGATTGTTTAGGTTTTCAATTTCCTTATTGGTCTTCTGTCTGGTTGATCTATCTGTAGAGTGATGTGTTGAAGTCTCCCACAATTATTGTGGAAACATCAATTGCTTTCTTTAGTTTTGCCAGTGTTTCTCTCGTGTATTTTGTGGCACCTTGATTGGGTGCATAGACATTTATGATTGTTATTTCTTCTTGTTGAATTGCCCCTTTTATTAGTATGTAGTGGCCTTCTTTGTCTCTCAAAACATCCCTGCATTTGAAGTCTATTTTATCTGAGATTAATATTGCTACACCTGCTTTCTTTTGGCTGTAGCTTGCATGAAATATTTTTTTCCATCCTTTCACTTTCAATTTCTTTGTGTCCCTGTGTCTGAGATGAGTCTCTTGTATGCAACATATTGATGGTTCATTTTTTTTAATCCGTTCTGTGAATCTGTATCTTTTAATTGGGGAGTTTAATCCATTTACATTCAACGTTATAACCATGAAGGCATTTCTTGAATCAGCCATCTTATCCTTTGGTTTATGTTTGTCATATATATTTTTCCCCTCTCTCTATTAATATCCTTTATTGTACCCATACCGAATCTCTTTAGTACTGAACCTTTCTCCAAGTCTCTCTGTCCGTTCTTTGTTTCTCTGTCTGTAGGGCTCCCTTTAGTATCTCTAGTAGGGCAGGTCTCTTGTTAGCAAATTCTCTCAGCATTTGTTTGTCTGTGAAAAATTTAAGCTCTCCCTCAAATTTGAAGGAGAGCTTTGCTGGATAAAGTATTCTTGGTTGGAAATTTTTCTCACTCAGAATTTTAAATATATCGTGCCACTGCCTTCTCGCCTTCATGGTGGCTGCTGAGTAGTCACTACTTAGTCTTATGCTGTTTCCTTGTATGTGGTGAATTGTTTTTCTCTTGCTGCTTTCAGAACTTGCTCCTTCTCTTCTGTGTTTGACAGTGTGATCAGAATATGTCTCAGAGTGGGTTTATTTGGATTTATTCTATTTGGAGTTCGCTGAGCATTTATGATTTGTGTATTTATGTTGTTTAGATGATTTGGGCTGTTTTCCCCAACAATTTCTTTGAATACTCTTCCTAGACCTTTACCCTTTTCTTCCCCTTCTGGAACACCAATGAGTCTTATATTCGGACGTTTTATATTATCTATCGTATCCCTGAGGTCCATTTCTATTTTTTCAATTTTTTTCCCCATTCTTTCTTTTATGCTTTCATTTTCCCTTCTGTCATCTTCCAGGTCACTGATTCTTTGTTCAGCTTCCTCTAGTCTTGTACTATGAGTGTCCAGAATCTTTTTAATTTGGTCAACAGTTTCTTTAATTTCCATAAGATCATCTATTTTTTTATTTAGTCTTTCAATGTCCTCTTTATGCTCTTCTAGGGTCTTCTTGATATCCTTTGTATCCCGTACTATGGTCTCATTGTTCATCTTTAGTTCTTTGAGTAGCTGCTGTAGGTGCTGTGTCTCTTCTGATCTTTTGATTTGGGTGCTTGGGCTTGGGTTATCCATATCGTCTGGTTTTTTCATATGTTTTATAATTTTCTGTTGTTTTTGGCCTCTTGGCATTTGCTGAACTTGATAGGGTTCTTTTAGGATTTGTAGACCAATTGAAATCCTTATCTCTAATTTTTCAGATCTACAGCTTCGTGGAGTACACTTTCTCTAACTAACCAGCAGGTGGCGTCCACGAGCCACCTGTTCTCTACAAGCCAGTTCTCCCCTGCTTTGCCTTTGTGGTGAGTGGGGGAGTGAGTCTTGTGGGGTCCAATTGGTGTACCGAGCTTGCGTGTGTAGTTTGGTGTTGCCCGCCCCATATATGGGGCGTGTTTCTGGGCGGTCAGGGAGGGGGGGTGGCTCTAACAATCAAATCTCCCTGGTGATCCTGGAGTTTTAAAGCTGCTGCAATAGTCTAATCCTTCAGTTCAGTCCTGCCACAGTTTGTGTCTGCCACTGACCCACAAGTCCTTGGTATTAGCGTATGGCTCCTGAGACTTGCGAGTGGGTCCCTCTTCCAGGCCTTGCACCCCCTGGTCCTCTGTTGAGGGATGACTGTGCTATGTCACAGGTGAGTGCCGTCCTCCCAGGGCGGTTCTGGGCTGCTGGGCTGTGTAGGGAGGCTCCCAGTCTGCTGAAATGATGGCTGAATGGGGCTTTGTTAATTCACACTGCTCCACCTTCCCAACTCTGGGACAATGAGCTGAGGTTGCAGGGAAGGCTAATGTCCATGCCCAGTTTTGTGGTGTGTGCCTGTTATTTGAAGCACTTCCATCACACTGGGTTGTCTGGGGCAGCTCTGGGCTATGGGGCTGGCGATGGGCAGGAGTGTTTCCTGTCCACCAGGATGATGGCTGTGAGTGGACACCCCCCTTTTCTTGTGAAGTTGTGGTGTTTAGTGAATTTTCTCAGCCACTGGATTATTGCGTTTGTCTCAGAGCTCTCTTAGGTTCTGCTCTTGTCTTGACCTGCCCAAATTGCAAGTCTTTGAAGCTTTCTGTATTGGGCTTCTTAGAGTAATTGTTTTAGAAAAAGAAAAAAGGATTAAAAAAAAAAAAAAAAAAAAGGACCCTCCTCACAAATCTAATGGGTTATTGAAATGCTAAGAGACAAAGCAATTAGGGCCATTAAAGAAAGGTCCACAGGGCAGAGAGATCAGCTTTTCTTCGGGATTTGCATATGAGCCTCAGGGCCTGAGCTCTGCCCTTCCCCTTTCTATGTTCACCAGAACTCCAAAAATCCTCCGCTTTTATTCTGGAGTTTTTCGTGCTGTTTTTTTCTATGCCTGTCTCCTCTCTGCTGGGCTGGGTGCTCTCAGATTCTCTGGTGTCTGGTCTCAGTCTATCTATGGTTGGAGTTTGGATCAGTAGAATGAGTTTCCGACAAGGGCTGCCACTGCAGTTCTCCCTTCTCCTTCCCGGAGCTGACAGCCCCTCCTCCCACGGGACTGAGCCTGGCAGGGGTGGGGTGCGGGTCCCCTGGTCACAAAAACTTACAGATTTCGCTGATCTCAGCAGTTCCACGTTTTCATGAGTGTTGTATGAAGTATGCCCAAAGTCAGATTGCTCTATGGTGTCCAGTCCATGCAGTTCCTGGCTTTCTACCTACTTTCCTGGAGGAGTAACTAAAACATACAGCTCACCAGTCTGCCATCTTGCCCCGCCTCTCCGGTTCCAATAATTTTTTTTTTGTTCTTCTTCCTTTCTGCTCCTTAGCCTAAACCGTTTCAATTGTGTTGTCTTCAAGTTCACTGATTCTTTCTTCTACCAGCTCCAATCTGCTATTGAAACCCTCTAGGGAATTTTTCAGTTCGAGTACTGAACTGAACCCCAGTATTTCTTTTTGGTTCTTTTTTAAAATTTCTAACTCTTTGAGAGTCTAATGTTTTTCTTTCATTGCTTCTGGGGTTTTGAGGAAGATGACTCTGCCAGTTTTTGCTAGTTGTTGAAAGAGTCTGTGGGGAAATAGCATCAGGGAGTGTCTTATGTCGCCATCTTGGTTGACCTGAAGTCCGGATAGCTCTGATTTCATATATAAATCATTCTTATATTAAGTCAAAATCTATTTCCCTTTAGCTTTCACTTCTTTGTTCTCAATGGAGGCATTCTGAAGAATTTCCTGTTTTCTTCCACATAGTTTTTCACGTAAAGGTAACTCTCGTGTTGGAAAGAGTCACAGTTCTTGCCCCTGGATAATTTATCATCTGATACTCAGATCTGTTCTAATCTTCCCCTTAGCATGTTATCCTTCTACTTGCATCCTTTCTTTTTTTAATTTTCCTGTTTTGTCAGTTCTTTATCTTTCTGGCTTTGCTGCCATAGGTTGCTTCTTTATGGTTTATTCAGCTTTGTGTCCTTACCCATCTTACTCTCTCTAAAAGCACATTTTAAAATCCTTGTAATCTCACCCTCCTACAGAGAAACAGGAGCTTGGATTTTTTTTTTTTTTTAGATGAGAGAAGGAGGGTGATTGTGGCTTTGTAGCCTAGAATCTGTAAAGATAATATCACTTTTATATTTTGAGGAAGCACACCTCTAGAACCTGCTTTCTAAGTTTGCTTGCCTCCTCTAACAGCCTGAATAACTTCTACATGCATTAAAGCCCCTAAGTGATTTGATTTATACAAGTGTGACATGATAAAATTATAGAAACTTACTTTCTGTTTAATGTTCTGATTATGATTAAAAGCCCACCAAGTAAGTTATATTAAGTATTTAAAATGTTGTTAATCCATCTCTTTTAGTTGTATCTATCTTCTCAAAACTATGAGATTCTCAAGGTGACAGGCTTTGGTTATTCATCTTTATTTGCCTGTCTATCATCTTTGCGTCCTAGGTACCACATAGCCTTGTATATAACAATTACTATTTGTAAAATTGAATTAAATGATTAATCACAGATGATAGTGGGTAAACTCTTAAGTTTTCACCTAGAATCTCTTGTATTAGGACACAAATTTGTGCCAAATTAATATATTTTGTAGTGTCATTTCTCTACAAATACTATGATTGAATTATGTTGGCAGCAGACTTTCTCAGAAAACTTTTCAAATTCATCCTTTTAAGTAATCATCATATGCCCAGTCAGCACACTCAGGTAGCCAAGGAAGTACATATACAGTCCAGGAGCTCCTTCTCTCTGTCTCATTATCTCTGTAGTATTGTCTTGGTGGATTCAGGGAATCTGTGTATACTTCTGTGGTAGATGTCAGTCCTTCTTGTTAAGGTCTTGTAATTTGGTTCCAAAATGAAAGCTCTTGTTCATTTACAATAGACAATAATCAGCTATTTTCAGTATAGAACATATTTTCTGAGACAGGGGTGCAGATGTATATTTATAAACTCATCTTGGAGAGTAATGTCACAAAGGAAACCACTTATTTGAACATTTGTGTTTATCTAAAATACATTGCAGAAAGCAGTTTAATACCTTTCTTCTATATATTACCTGCTATAAAAACACCAAATATATCAAATGCTTCTGGGTTTTGTACATCATACAGATCAGAGGTTGGAAAACTTTCTGTAGAAGGCCAGATAAATATTTTAGGTTTTGCAGGCCATATTTTTCTGCCACAACTACCCAATTCTGCCATTGTAGAGTGAAAGCAGCCATAAACAGTACATTAATGATTGAGCATGACTTTATTCAAACTTTATTTATGGACACTGACTACAATGTGAATTTAATATAATTTTTATGTGTTACTAAATATTCCTTTGTTTTTTCCCCAACCATTAAAAAATGTAAAAACCATTCTTTGCTCATAGCCATAGAAAAAGAAGAAGGCTGGAATTGGCCTACTGGCTAGTTTACTGAACCCCGATATAGACCAGAGAACTGATTTCCTGCCTTTGCATTGAGTGTTTTGAGTAGCTATAGTTAACAATCCTAGCATTTCCATTCAGTTTCAAAGTATTTTTTGGCCTTGTTTATGATTTGAAATGGAAAACAAAAGACAAGGTAGTTTCTATTTATCTGGCAATCATAGTACACCTGAACTGGAATCTCAACTATCTTCAACCTCCATAGCACCCTTTCTTTTGTCACTTTTCCGACTTGCTCTTTCTTAGCTGTGCTCTTAACATATTCACTGATGGATCCAACTACCCCTTTATTTTGTTTAGTTTTAAAAGGTCTGCCTCCATTTTCCTTTAAAGAATAAACAACAATTCCCAAACCACCTTCTCCTTAACAGGGTTTCAGAGTTGTCTAACAGTCGTGGTAAAGAAAGTGAAGGTTTTCAATCTGGGCTTTTGAATACACCTCAGTGCTTTGGGCAGTTATATAAATTTAAGGCTGAGTATCTAAGGAAAACATTTCAGAAGAGTCCCTCTTTCTAATCATTCCTTTAAAAATAAAGAGATTTCTCTGAGGGGGATTCCCTAATCCAGTGCCTATTTGGGCAGTATTTACCAATAAGTCACAATAAAATAAAGTTATATTATAAGTATCTTTGCTCCCTGTTTGTCATGGTTGTGTTCTGATGAAGTCCTTGACCTGTAATTAGCTTTGAGAGGTGTTTTCTAATAAATCCCTAAACCTATGTTGCTTTTAGTTCTCTTATCCAGTATTCTTTAGCTCTGACACTTAGTTGAATAAATTGTTCATCCATTAACAGCTCAGCAAGATATTTGAACCCATAGAAGTTTGCTAAAGAATTTCTCTTTTGGATCATTTTCTTTGATATTTTTCTCAAATTATTTGTTCTGTTATGTAAATTTATGAATAAATCATATTATAAATCTGATTCTGGTTGCTGCTAGTCATTAAGGAAATAAAAGCCAGTAATGCTGTGCATAGACAGGCCCACTATAAAAATAAATAAATAAGTAAAAGGGAAAAGGAACTACTGTTTCAACTGATCTGTAAGTGATGGCTGTCAATCAGTCTTTCCAGAGAAGTTCTCTTGTTTTTCCATATTTTCACAGTCATGTCTTTTGTTCAGTCCTAAAAGAGAGATAACTTATTGACATTTCTTCATTCCTCAGAATATTAATGTTTTAAATCATCTTTGAACTCATTTGACTTATTTTTACCAAGTGTTAAAAATAACTTTTTTCTCACCACCTTATTCAGTCCCTACAACACTTAACTCAGTACAACATATGTAAGTGTCACATCTGTCAGAAGCATTTTTAATATGCTGAATTTTTCTTTTGTTTTTTTTAAAAAAGCACTCTACAGATTAGTAGTTATTAACCATCCAGCATTGCCACTCTGATTGCATTGAAGAGTGAAGAATAGACTGGGTGTGGATACGTGGGTGTGACAAGAGCTCTCTCCTGTAATATGGAATTAACAGAAGGTATATCAATTTATCTCTTATTTCACCTGGGATAAAACTTCTCTTATCTTACTTTCACAGCTGTAGATGTTATTGTATATTATCCAGGTGAATACTTAAGATGAACACTCCACATTTTGGAGTGATCTCTTTACTAGATTAAAGTATGTACTTTGTAGCCACAACTGTATGAGATATAAATTTTGTATTTTTTCCCCAAAGCCATATTCCTTTTAGGAGGTTCTTGAAAATGTTAATATGGAAAGCCATTTTCGTTATTATAGAATTTTCCAGGAAGAGAAGTCACAGCTATTTAGTATTTAATGATCGTTTTCTTTTCCATTAGCTCTGTGGAATCAAGATGCTGTTTCCTGGCTGTCAAATTGAGGTGTTATGTTTTTCTTAACTACATATTATGACTTCAGTCATTTTTGGAATGACTTTTTGTTCCATACTAAATGCTGACCATACTAAATGGTCAGAGCTTTTGTACTGGTTACACAGCCCCTTACTCTACATATCTATCTGCCCCACCTTTCCCCACAATCCACATGACCCTTCATAGTCTTATAAAACAAAGTTAGCCAGTATGGGCTTCTTGTCTCCTAGACATGTTTAATATAACCTTTAGTGTTTACCCAAGCACTTTGACTTCTATAGTTCTATTCAGGTTTGAGATCACTCATATGATCTGAGGAGTCCTTGCTGGTGAGTGCAGTGCAAAGGCAAAATTTTCTATTTAGTAGTTAAAATTTTGCATCATGCACGGATTTTGAAGCTGTTTGCTTTTACATTCACCTATTCTGGGGATAATCTAATAACAGCACTATTTGGAAAATTATAAAAACTGTGTTTAAAGGATATTTGTCACTGGCAAATTTCATTTCCTGGCCTTTGTAAAAGCCACAAAAAGGCTGCGTTGTGGAGTGATTTTCCTATAATAAGCAGTTTTATCAACTTTAATTTAATAAAGGCCAGTGTATTCCAGAATAAGCTCCTTTATCCAGGTATAATCTTTATATACTAGAGAGTAACATTGGACCACGACAGTAGCTTTGAGTTTTGCGGAGAAGCTAGTGAATACTAGAAGGATTTGTTTCTAGCTAGGGACCAATAGCATGCCAAACTTAAAACAAAACAAAACAAAACAAAAAAAATGAGGGGAGAGACTCTAGCCAAGAAAGCAAAATTAGAATGAAGAGAAATGTACTGTGCAATAAAGGATGGCACACCAGAGAGGAACGATAGCATTTTTAAGTACTCTTTTGCTAGCCACATGGTTGTTAGTTTATCCCCATCTTCAGTGTTTGTGATTATAGTGTTTCTTTTTAAACTGCAAGTTGGCCTGAGTTTTCTACCAAAAGTATACCAAAACTATTATTTATGAGGCTTTTGGGGTGGGGAGGGTTAGGGAATGTTTTTCTTTTTGTAATTTTTATTCTTTCTTCTATTTCCTTTTTTGGCTGAAGAATGGGCTACTGCTGCTTGACTTGTCATTTTTATGTGCCATTTACAAATGGTTTTTGCAAAAGAAGCAATTACCACATCTGATTTATCTTTTATTGCAAGTGCCCATTTAAAAGCATTTGTTGTGGCTTGATTTTTTTAAAAAAATTCATCAGTTTTGTTGTTCCTACTGATTATACAACCAAGGGAAACATTAATATTAAAAAATTTTTCAAAATAGGAAGATGACAAATATTGATAATATGTTAGCATATAAAGTATATGGTTTTTTAGAGCTTTCCCCCCAGCAATTGAAAGCTTTCTTTGCTGAGACATAAATTTGCTATGTTTTATTAAAAAGAAGAATGTAGGAACAAAGCACTCGCAATTAACTGATCTTATCAAGATTGGATTCTTTTTTTAGTTTGCATGCTGTAGACCATTTGGGGATATTATTTAAATACACTGTTGATAATATTTATTGTTTATTATCTGTAACATTTATTGTTTACTTTAGTTAAGAACCAGGAGCTGGACTCTTCTGCTGAGTATCTTCCTTCTCTGTGCTTTGCAAGATAACCTCGATTCCTGCTGGTTCTATGGGCAATTGCAGTGCAAAGCATTTCTTACTGGGTTTGCAAAGCAAGGGTAATGTGCTCTGTGGGTGTATGTGTGTCTGTGCCCCTTATCCCACTGCCACCTCGTGTTCTCTCCCTTTTTCTTATCAAAACTTATTTTTTAAAATCTATATAAATCTATATAAAAAAATCTAGTGAATCTCTTTTTTTCTGAAATATAGAGATATTGATAAAAGTTTAATGTTATTAACTTTCCCTGAAGTATTTGCAGGGCCACAAAGTCATTGCAAAAATGAAGGTGACATTTCAGAGTTGATCATATCATTAAGTAGTACTTACAAAGCCAGTCTTGAATGTCATTTTACTTGACCAAATGGCAAAATAGAATGAAGATTATGTAGAAAGCAATGGTAGTTTAATAGGTGTGGTAGACTTTGGAAGTCCATTGAGTAAAGTGACTAGAGGATGGCATGCCGAATCTCAGACTCTTTTTGAGGAAAAGTTGGTACTTTCAGGAACCAAAATGTGTGATATTAACAATATGGAAAGACATGCTTTGGGCCCTAGAAACAGCAGTAAATCTATCAAGCTTTAAAAATGGTTGTCAATTTTGTGACTAATCAGAAATGTGCCATCTGTTTTTTTTTAATAGACAATTCAGATATCAAAACTGGCCAGTGTCCTTCCTGAGTTTCTTGGCTCAGGAATATTTATTAGCTAGTCTTATATCTATATATTTTAATTCTTGTCTATTACAATTTCTTTCCTCAAAGTTCTGGCTAGTGATGCTCTCTAAAATATAATGAGGACCTGGTTGAGAACTTGCTAACAAATGAAAGAAAGACCAGCTCTAGTTAAACCCTTGGGCTTGGCCCACTTCAGGTGCTCAGGAAATACTTATTGCCATATAGGAACAGGATGTCTTTATTGCTCTGGTTCCCATTTCTTTGCAAAAAGTAATCTTTTAAGAAATATAGACTCATTCTGGATGTTGAAGTATGGTGGTGTTGATCTATAGCATATACTACAAATCTCGAGTTACTATTTAAACAAATTTACTTTGATCTTTAGTATTTTAAGTTCCCAATTGTTATCATTACTTTGCCAAGAAAGTGATAATTTCCTTTGAGTGTCTTCACCATTTCAGAGGCAGAAAGCTGACAAAATTTACTGAGAAATTAAATCACAGATAGAACCATATCTTTATTCATATTCCTGAAAATATCCCTTGCATCTCTTAAATCAGAAAACGTTAAACAAGATATGAGAACACTATTTTTTTACATGATTTTTCTGTAAACCTACAACTTCTCTAATTAAAAAAAATAATAATGGTTTTAAAAAGAAGGCTAAGAAGGTAGAAATCAAGGGAAAGCTACAATAATTTAAACTTTAAACACTGATTAGAAAGATGCTTGAGCTTAATATTACTAGCGCCCATTCTCTGGGCGTTGATAAAGCTGAGACATTTGTACAGTTGACAAGGAAACCTGCAGAGATTTGTCCTTCCTGTCATCATGGCGGCTAATTCACCTTTATGAAACCTGCCAGCCTCCATTGATTTTGTCTTAACTTTGTCTCTTTTGTGAAATAAACCAGATTTTTTATGTTAGATTTCAAAATATATATATATATATATTAATGTGTGTGTGTGTATATATATATATATATATACACACACACATAAAGTAAAGCTACAATTTAAATTTGAGCTATTTCTTTTACTCCCATAAGTCCATCATTAACTTTGTTAATTTAGTGAGTTGGTTTTGAAAGTCAAAGTCTTATATTTTTTATTATCCTTATAAAAGAGAATTTTCATACTATTTAACAGTTACTGACATTTCTTTTAATTTTTTCCATTGCCTACTTTTTCTTTGTAGGAACCTATTAAGGTTTATTTTCAAATTTTTTAAAGGTTTGGAGGACATTAAGGATTTATCAACACTTCCTTCATAATTTGTTTACCAGACTTCAGATTTTAAAAATCATTCTATTACTGAAGCCAGATACAAAAGCTTGCATAGGAAAATAATTTTAATAACATTTTTCTGATTATGAAAGTAATACATATTCATTTTAGAAATGAAAAACCCAAAGGAAAAAAACACAAATCATTTGCTATCCCACCACTAGTAATATTTTAGTATATATCCTTATAGTCTTTTTCAGGTGCATAATTACACACATAGGAAAATAGGCTATTTAAGTAGATAAGAAATGAAAGCATATATACCACATTCTTTAGAGGAGGTTTTAGTCTTTGAAGTCAGCAGTTTTGTCTTCTCCCCAATCCCAACATCTAACCACAGTCCTGAGATGAAAGTGGATCCTTGAAATTGGTTGACAAACTTGGCAGTGACACTGTAGTTCTTCATTTGGTCTTTATCTGCCCGCCCAGACATTTATCTGTAATATTTAGAAAGATAAAATTTTCATCTTCATTTCAATAGAGAAAAGAATTGTTTTCCTGTTGCCACCCAAAGGTAAAATTGGTCTTCACTAAGCAGGGAACAAGTGACTAGTTGTGTGTGGAAAAATTACTACATAGGCCCTCCGGAAAAAAAAAAATTATATGGCTATTACTTATTTAGCAAAAATTCAGAAAAATTTTCAGAATGTATTTTCACTGTGGTTTTTGTAGGATAAGATAGTCTTGTAAAGTGTAACTGTGGTTCTTTGGACAGTCTTTTCAAATATGGAAATCCTTTACTTCAAAAATAACCCAAAAAGGAAAAGGCTCTCGATTGCATTTAATGGAGTGGCAGCAAAATACCTGGAAAACACCCACATCCTGCTTTTAATGATATCTGAAATCCATAATCCAAGGGAGGGGTAATTTTTAACTCATAAAGGCGTATACATTCACAGGGTTTGATGATCCTGAGACATAAACCCTTTAAATAGTTTTCAAGAGAATGCCTTTAGAAAAAAATCCTTTTTTTTTCTCCCAAAGAAAATACTGAATTATCATACTCAGCAGGAGCCACTGACTTTTAAAATGAAACTGAGAATCTTCAAATTTTAAATTAATAGAGGGAAGAATATATGCAGAGGTGTAGAAGAATGAAGCTGGAGAGTGAGGTGTGGATCAGGTTTTTGAAGTATTTTCTGTGTCATGCTAAAAGGTCTAGACTTTAACCAGAACACAACACAGAAGCCGATTAGGTAATTCATTCAAGGAAGATTTGAGATGAAAAAGAAGAGAAGAAAGAAGAAAAACTGTTTAGGGCATTAGTAGTAGTCTGGGTGAGGCATAAAAGCTTGAACCAAGATAATGAATGTGAGAATGAAGACAAGTAGATAGATTAAGGAGAAATGAAGGTAGAATAGAAATGACTTGATGATATAATCTATGGGGCTTGGGGGATGAGTGTGAGGGGGGAACCAAAGATGACTGTCAGGATTCTGACATGGAAGATGGGATGGATGATGGTGCCATTTACCAATATAATAGAAAACTTGGGAGGAATTTGGGGTGGGTAGCCCAGGCAGCAGCAGAGATTAGCTTAGTTTGGGGCATGTTGCATTCCACGTGCTTGGGAAGATAACCAGAGATCTGGACAATGGAGCCAACTGGAGAAGTTGATTTGGTCATATGTGAGAGTGCGATAAATGATAACCCAACTCTTGTCAGTTTTCCTTTGAGTAGCTCATATTAGGTGCTCAGTAAATATTTGTTGAATTAATATTACAGTGGCTACAGCTTTTACCCTTGGTGTCCTCTATACATGCTTTGAAAAAAATGATTGATCTAATTTTACTCATCAGTAGGAACTTTGTAGTTCCAGCCAGGTGGTGCTGGCCTAAGCAACGTTTAATTCACAAATGGCTTCTTGATGAAAGAGCACCACTTATTTCTTGAGCAGACTTCACAAAGTTGACTCTTATTTGATTATTTTAAGTATTTTCCTGATTATTAATCAGCATCCTTGGTTGTGAAAAAATTATTTGGAGAAGACTGAAGTTCCTCTTCCTGTGAATGGGTTTAGATATGTTCTTCCCAATGCTAGGGCTAACACACAGCCATTTGAAAAAGCCTGTTTATTACCAGTGGATCTATTTTTGGACAGCTCTGTAGCAGCTTCTTGGACACTCAAAAGGACTGGTAAGATAAATGCCTTAGAAAGTAGTGCAATATATTAATAATATAACAGCAAATTCATTTTAGTGTCCCCAGGCCCTAGCACATAATAGGACGCCCAGTTAATTGGTTGAATTAATGAATCTGTATGGTGCTTTAGAACTCACAGAGTGCTTCCTGATATGTTATTATATTTGGTCTTCACAACCTCCTCATCAAGCCGAGTATATTCTCATTTTAAACATGAGGAAATTTATATACTCTTGGCAAGAATGTTTTCTGTAACTCTGGTACATCTGCAGACAGAAACAGCCCCTGTTGTCATCTTTTGATAACCTATTTTGTGTCCTAAGTAATATTCATAATCGGCCATTGAAAGATCTGCCTAATCTGATTTCAACTTATGCCACTTTGATATGCTCTTAGGTTGCATATTTCAGAATGGTTTAGGAATAAAGTTGACCCAAAGTTTTTGAGTGCAGTACATCTTTTCTTGCTCTAATAGAGCACTGGTTTGTATTCATTGCAATGTAGGCTAGTTTAAAAGTTAATGAGCAGCAACAATTTTGTAACATAATGCTTACAACACTGCTTGAGCATGAAAATGTGTAAGCTTGTTTAAGCACATATCGTATCCTCCAGGCACACCCTTGCATACCTTCTTAAAAATCCCTTTCTGTTATAAAGTTCCTATGTGGTATATAATATGCTAAAATGACCTCAACAAAATTTCAGTCCTAGGTGGCTTATTTATAGCTTTCTGGTGAGTGCTAGAAACATGGCAGATGTTACTTGCCATGACATTTAGCTTCTGTAAGATTGTTCATTTTTCAGATGGCTCATATTCCTTTCCTGCTAGTGTAAACTCTTTCTTCCTCCACCTGGAGCACCTTTCTATAGACTTTAGGAATGAATCCATCTGCTGTGATGGTATCTTCTTATCCAATTCTCTTTGAAGTACTTATTTTATAACTATTTTTCCTGTGGTATGAGGCATTTAGACCAGGAGGGAACTCTGCTGTGTTTCCAGAATTTGTTTCTTTTGGAGGTTGAAAGTGTTGTGTCATTCATTTGTGAAGAAATGCATCTCTGTTGCTGAATCACTTTTACTCTGTTTTCAAAGAAACATTTCAGTATTTTTTATATATTTGATGCCATGACAATGATTGGAGTAAATATGTGCTAGATGTATTCAATGTCTATATCCCTGCCAACCAAAGTCTAGATTTTAGCTTCTCCATTAGAGGCTGTTATGATATATATGGCTTGGAGGTGTGAAACATTTTTCAATCTGATTGTACTCCTCAAAAAGTATGTTTTGATTGACTCATTAATTGCACTGTACCCTGTGCATAGTAATGAGTTCCAGTATTTAGGAATGGCAAAGTAATTAAGCATGAAGGAATATGTTCTGCAGGGAAGACCAGAAGAATACAAAATGCTGGGTTCTGTATGAGGCACACTGAAACAATTTCTCACATTAACAGTGTTATGGAAATATAATCAAAATAAGTTTGGACACTTATGTTCTCCACTTATTGCTAATCTTTTCTTCTTGCTTTTGTATGTGTTCATTCATTTGTAGAGTATAAATGGCATTCGTACAGAGGAGATGGCTGCTGTGGCAAAGGGGCCATCCATTAAACCTGACCCTGAACAGGAGGGCCCCAAGCATTCAGTAGTTCCTAGTGAGAGCCAAATGACCACCCCATCGGAATCTCCACAAAGCTTTGACTTTGGCTCCCTCTCCATAAGCAGCAATGAGACAGAAGAGAAGGTGCAGGGGGCAGCTGGCCATCTTGACATTAAGGAGATGCCAAGAGGTTCAAATGGGGAATGTATAGGAGTGGAGGAACAGGTCAGTGCCTTACAAGGCCCGTTGGGCAAGTTGTCAATAACACCAGCTTCCTGCCGGCTGCAACTTGGTGAAAAAAAGGCAGAGAGTGGTGAAGAATGTGTTACTCCAGGAGAGCCACTTGGAAAGCAAAATGGATCATGTCTTTATCCTTGTGTGGGTAACCAGTTCCCCACCCTCATTCGAAGTTTCCAGGTAGTAACTGATTCAGTGATGCAGGTCTAATGACTCTCTTTGGGAAAGGGCCAAAATCTGTTCTGTGGAGGAGGTAGTGGTGGTGGTGAGGGTAGCCTCTCTGCTTTTTTAAAATCACAGAATAAAATTAAAGCCATTGATCGCTACAAAGAAATTTATTTGGAGGAATTAAATCCATGGCTAGAAATGCTTTCTCCCCTACTGCCTTAAAAACTCTTGGTAGTAGACTCCAGCTAGTCATCTTCATGAGGCTGGTTTAAGTATGTTTCCCTTTTCCTTGCTCAAGCATGGACTATTTGAAGAGGTGCATTTCTGAGACTTCTATGGTGAGGAGCCTTAGGTGTTCTGAGACCATGTTCAGAAAGTCAAATAATCTTAATTAAAGGGAGCAACTGAACTTTTTATGAGATTTCAGTCCTCAAATAACTCATGTATTGCAGCCACATAGTGCAGCCCCACCACTCCCACTGACCCTACCCACAAGGGCTTCTGTGATCATAGGCACTAATCTTCTCAAATGGGAATTTCAGGGTGATTTATAGTCTCGGGGAAGGTGAGCTGATGGGCAAAAAGGCCTTTGATATTACACTAATGTTCATTCTTCTGAAATTCTGAGGTTAATCACCAGGTGGTGGTAGAACTGATTTTTTTTCTATCCAGTTTTCCAAATACTTTTTCTTCTCAACAACTCTGAAATGGGTATCTGACATTGATTTGAAAGAAGTTAATGAATTCCAGAGTAATGCATTCCAGTGCCACTGCTGCTTTGTGTACCATTTATACTTTGTGGAGGAAATGTGGCTGATTTTCCTAACTACAGTGACACAGTCACAAGAACAAATGAAAGTGATTGGTATTTGACAAATAGTTTTATATTCAAATTCTGAAGGTCAGTCTGTCACCAGTTGTAAACGTCTGGTCTCATAACTTGCCATTAAGCATATGAAAGTGATTACACAAATATTGTTCTTTAATATCCCTCATAATTTGACACCTGTTCAGGGCTACTTTGGAATACTGTCCAAGTGGGCAGAGTAAATGCCTTTGGAGATTGAGCTAACCCTTTGCTAACACTTTGATCAGATCAATGTCAGAAGATTAGTTCTCTGACCGCTGTCAGAAAGATTCCAATAACTCGTTCTTTACTGCTTCACAGCCTCCACTGGTGAAGACTCAGACTGTCACCATCTTGGATACTGCCAATGCTGCAAAAAGTGAAATCCCAACCAAAGATGTCCCTATTGTCCACACTGAGACCAAGACCATCACTTACGAGGCTGCCCAGGTAGGACACAGTTTGATGCTGATAAAAGACCTTTACATACAATTTAGGATCTCACAGCTTTATTGAGTAATTCATGAATTGGGCAGCATCCCATTCAGAAAGTGGATGGGAGTTCCTCCAGGAGGGTGGAAATGGGAAGCACATGTAGGGCAAATGCTGAAGCAAGTGAGGAAATGTTTTGATTGGCAGACATTAGTTTTCCATTTTACAAAGTGGGATCTTACAAAGCGGGGAGCAGATATACTTTGATTAGTATGGTATGCTTGTCCTTCTGTTAAGCCCTCTCTGTGGGACCTAAACTAATTTTATCACAAAGTGTCGTTTATCAGTGACCCTGTATGGTGTTCCCTTTTCTCGGGAAACCCCTGCAGGTCAATTGTTTTTGTCCTCTGGAAAAGTCCTCGAAAGGGGTTTTCTCCTGTCAATGCCCAATGCAGGAGGCCGTTTTATTTTATTTTACAGTGCCTCAGAACCAAAGACTGGAGCAAAGACAGTAGATAACCTTTTTTCTTCACATGATTTCTAGTATTTACTGCAAATAATGCCATGCTTTTCTGGGGCAGTTCTTTTTAGAAGAGACTCCTGATCTAAGGGGTGTCCCAAAATTGCTGTATTAAAAACAAAATCATCTTAGATCTGATTGCTTATGTGCATGCATTCCAGTTAGGGAGAGAATCTAGTGTAATGGTTTAAAACATGGACTTTTGGGACGTCAGACAAACCTGAGTTCAGTTCCTGGTTCCTACATTTGCTAACTTGGGCGAGTAATTGAACATCTCTGAGCTTTGATCCCCTCTATATTATATAAGATAAAGTATTGTGCAGACAGGACTTGATATACCTGAAAGCATAAATAAGTTACAGCTATAATAATTACAATTAGTTTATTAAAATTAAATCAATTTTAAAGTCACATAAGAATGTAAGTATTTACAATTTTTGTTTACTTCTTTCAGTAAATTTTTCCTCTAGTGCTGGTACTTTGGGTTAGGGTTGATTTATGTTGAATTAATTTTTTATTTTTCAAAAGATGCTAAAAGCAAGGAAAACTTGTCCCTCTTTAATCTGAGTCATTATTAATTCATTCATTCATGCAAAAAATACTTATTGAGCATTTATATGTTATATCCTATTCTAGCCCAGGGAATACAAAGCAGTGAAGAAGGTAGGCACAGTCCTCTTGGAACTTAAATTCTACTAAGGAGAGACCGGCAATAACTAAACTGGGGTAAAGAATTAAATAATGTGGGATTACATGCTGCTTTTTGTCTAGGATAGTCAAGGAAGCCCCCTCTGAGGAGGCGACATTTTGGGTGAGGACCAAAGGAAGAAGACAGTCATGTGAAGCTCTGGCTGGGTACTTTCACATAAGTCCTTTCATTTAATCCTCATATCACTTTTGTACTAAGTGGTGATATCCCCATTTAGGAAACAGTGTAGCTTGGTAATTAAAAAGTGCTTTGCAGTTGTATAAATGGAATGTGTATTCTAGCTCAACCATGTACTACCTGGACAACTGTAGACAAATTGCTAAACTCTTTAAGTCTGTTTCCTTGACTGTAAAATGGGGACAATACTACCTACCACGCAAGATTTGGGAAAGATTAAGTGAAATGGTGTCTGTAAAGCACTTGGCACATTCATAGACATACAGTTGATTTTAGTATGCTTCCCCTTTCTCTCTCGTGTGTCCAGAGTGTGGAATTTGAATTTGGTTAACAATGAGTGGTTACTTAAAGTTTTTGAGCGGTGGTGATAAAGTGGCATAATTAAAAATGTTTTGGGAAGATGATTCCTAAAGCTGTGTTTTTAAATAAGGGGGATGCCTGGAGACAGGAATATGACTACAGTGCATTCAGGGAGTTGCTTTTAAAGAACTGAAGTATAGCCTGAGGAAATGAGAAAAACAGAGATATGTAAAGAGGAACAAAGTAATGAATGAGTAGGACTTGACAGTGAAGAAGACTGAAAAAGGAAGGAATAGGAAATTGCTTTAAGATTGTACACACTATTAGCCAAAGGATGTAGGAAAGAATTACTTGGATACAGGAGGGAAACTCTTTAAATTTTCACTATTATGGAAACAACCTAAATATCCATCAACAGGGAACTATTTAAATAATTAGGCCACTTCCAATTAAGGTAATTCTTTGCAGTTATTTTTAGAAAGTCCTCTGATGGGAGCAATCTTCAGTTATTTTTAGAAAGTCCTCTGATGGGAGCAATCTTCAAGATAAATTGTTAAATGAAAAAGCATGATGCAAAGAGGTGTGTAAAATATGCTACTCTTTATGAGAGGGAAAAGGGATTGTGTAAAGCTATTTATGTGTAGTCTTTGTATATGAATAGACAATTTCTAGATGGATACTAAAAAAAAATTCCAGCTTTTGTGTTGGCCTCCGATGAAGGGAACTGTAGCACTGTGGTCAGGAGTAGGAGAGAGACTTATTTTTCACTGTATACTACTTTTAAGTTTTTGAATTTTGTGGTATAAGCATGATATCATGAAAAATGTTTAATGGTTCAAAATAAATTGTCTTCAAAAGTTGTGAGGGCCACATTGCCCACAGAAACCCATGTGATTTGAGTATAGTCCATACAAAAAAGGGGAAAAGAAGCAACCATTTAAAAATATGCCAACATGTAGGAGGCATACAGCATGATGTGCTAGATAAAACACATAGTTTTTAGAGTCGGAAAGACCTGGATCTTAATTCCAACACTTGCTAATTTTGTGGCCTTGGGCCACAAATTAACCTTCTTGAGCCTTAGTTTTCTTTTCTGAAAAATACCTTTATAAGGTTACTGAAATAAATAAAGATAATGTTTGCCTTGGACATAGTAGCTATTCAAAAATGGTAGCTATTATATTTTGTTGTTATAATTGCTCTTTATTTAATTTTAACCAGGCTCAAGATAATCGGTGAAGACACAAATTACTTCTTATTAATGATAAGAGACAGTATAGTATAATGGGGAAGATTGTTCCTGGTTTTGAACACTCCTGCTCTATTACTTACTAATGTGTAGGCAAGAAATTGCTGAACTCCCTGTGCCTTAGTTTCCTCTTTTGTAAAATGGAGCTAATAATAATTGTATCTCATAAGATGGTTATGAGGCTGGTCATTTAGACCATCATTTAGAATTAAAGATGGTCATTTAGAACAAATGCAGAGGAATGCTTCCAAAATGCCTGGTACATAGTAAGTACCAGATAATCATTTGCTATTGTTATTATTTATTTATTTACTATAAGTATTTTTGCTGCTGTTTGTATTATCTTGCCTGACAATAAATGGCACAAGTACCTTTTTTTTTTTTCTTCCACAAGTCTCACACTTTGTGTATCTTTTTCTGGACATATGTTTTCATTTATCTTGGGTAAACACCTAAGGAATTGCTAAGCTATAGCATAAATGGATATTTAACTTTAGAAGCCACAATACCATTTTACCAAAATCACAATACCATTTTGAGGGAACATTGGAAACAGGGTCAAGGAAAAGAGGTCCCATGTGGAAAGAGTATAAGTAGGAAATCATAACAGAGCCTCCTCAATCTTCACCTTCTTCAAAGACAGAAAGAAGGGAATAGGGGGAGTTGGTGGGAGGTAGAAAAAGAGAGTCACAGGTTTAATAGAGGAGGAATTCTTCAAAAAGGTTTCGCCCTCTGGCATGCAAATTTATATTCTTGTAACTATTTATAAAGTACTTTATATCTATGATTTTTTTTAACTTTGCAACAATGCTATGGTGTAGGTAGAACACATATTACAGTATTCCCTTTCACAAATGAGAAAACTAAAGCTCAGAGAAGTCAGAATGACCTCTCAGAAGAAGTGTATTATACCGGGTATTTTAGGTCACTGTTATCTGAAAAGCGTGCTGTAGTAGGCAGACTCCATCCTTCTAGGCCTATTTCTCTCCATCTGGTCACAGGGTTATCAATAGCTCTGAGTCTACTGACAACCCAGATGATTGCTGATTACTTTTTTCAGCTAAGTTTGTCCCTTGCCAATCATCTCTCTTCCTTTTTGCTAATTTCACTTCTCAGCCTGATCATAATATCATAATAACATATTGTTTTAGTCATAGTATAGTGAGCTCTGGAGAAACAAGAAGTAGCCGCAGAGCCCTTGTTCTCTATACAGATTAGTTGTGTGGCCCAGTATTTAAAATACTTTAGAAACCCTTATAATAAGGAGGACCCGTTTCAATAATAGTTCTGTTATCAGAAATGTGATTAAGGGATATCAGACGTATGTCCTCCCACTTTGCCTTAAAGGGACATTTCCTACTTCATCCAGTTTCCCATCTTGATCTTCAAAGATAGGCTAAGATTCCGAGGTCTCTTAAACCCCAGCAAGAGCCTTTCCTAGTTCTTTGTGGAAAGTTCTACCACGTGATTCAGAACCTACCTATAGTGTTCCCAACGAAGAGTTTACACCTTTCCAGCCTTGGGTGGTATGCAAAGAGCACCAGATTTGTAGAGAGAACAACTGCCATTTACTAATTTTCAGTCTTTGGGCAAATTGTTTACCTTTTCTAAGCCTGGGTTTTCTTACCTGGGGATGCTAATAATCTCTGCCCTTTCTATTTACTTCAGCATTTGATGCTAGGAACATCAAGAAAAGATAATGTTTTGAAAGCCATTTATGAACTATAAAATGCTATGTACATGTGTAGATATTGTTACTCTTGTTGAACATGTGGCTATACTTTTGCCTCCTCTTTCTGATCCACTTCTGTCACTGACCCGATGCTAAAGAAAATGGACCCATCCAACTGTTTTAGAAGGAGCCTTGTTCCCAGGGAATTTCTTTATTAATAATTCACTGTAAGGAAGTAAAGTTTTTGCTTTAGAATGTGCAGCTGAAGAACAAAGCTTCAGCCTGCAGCATTTGCCCATAAAGATTCCTAAGAGGCATGGTGATGAAGTGTGATTCCTTCTGCAGACTGATGACAGCAGTGGGGACTTAGACCCAGGAGTCTTGCTGACAGCGCAGACCATCACATCTGAGACCACAAGCAGTACCACCACAACTCAGATTACTAAGGTAACAGACCAGCTATAACTTCTATCTGGAATCCAGTGGCATGCTGAGCTTGCTGCCTCTTTTCCTGAAGGACCCTGGTCCATAGGAAGGGTTTTCAGCTCCATCCCGAGAAACCCAAATTATTCCAAGTGTTCAGTTTCCTCTGTGGAAAGGCCCTGCTGCTTTCCCCCGCAGTAAACCCAGAGAGACCCTGAGAATATTCCTGCCTACTCAGTAGTCTCAGTAGTTCTCAAGAAAGACCACAGTCAAGAAGTGACTGTTCTCTTTGCACATCTGTCTGTCTCTCTTATCAGTGAGTCCCTTATCCTTCTGGTAGAGGTAAGTTTAAAAAGTCAGTTTAAGGGCAGGTGGTGTTGGTATTATTATGCAACCATATTTTCCAAGCCAAAAATTAGGACCAAGGGTCTGACAAAGAATCTTTATGTTATGCCCGGTGTTGGTCTATGGAAACTGTGGTTTGGATGCTGAAATATTAGAATATATTAGAATATGGCTTATGGGAGCAAGATAAAGAGTCCAGTTGCAATCTGTGTGGCATTTTTGCTCATTGTCTTTTTTTTCCTTCTGAAAATCATCAAATAAAATATACAGGAGAGGAGCAAAGGGAAACACCTATCTTTTTGTTTACTCTGAATTTCTGTTGTGTTTTAGAGGAAGAAAAGGGAGAGAGTAAATAAATAGAGCCCTGTGCCCTTCTGGTTAGTTTATTAGAGATTTTAGTAATCCAAGGGAGTAGAGCCATGCTCAGCTTAGCAAGTCTAACCAAGATTTTGGACAGGTGAGAGATTTTGAAGTGGAGCTTTAAGAATAATCTCTTACTTTTTTTTTTTTTTCTTTTTCATCCTTTCTTGCTATATTGCTAAACTCATATGACCAACTCCCTTTGGTTTCAGACTGTAAAAGGTGGGATTTCAGAGACCCGGATTGAAAAGAGAATTGTGATCACAGGAGACGCCGATATTGACCATGATCAGGTGGGAATGCTGAGGAGATTCTGGGGAGGGGTCCCTGGGCAGGAAGATTGTTGAATGTAGAAGGAGTTTTCTTGCAAAGTACTCCTCTGCCATCTTCATCTCCAGAAAGCCCCTTTGGCTACTCTTAGTTCTTAATCAAGAAGAACTGAGCTTCAGAAGGGGAACAAAAGGAATCAAAACACAGAGACCTGTGTATAGGACCCTTTTTTATTCATTCATTCAATGTATGAAAATGCAAGGGATTTCTGATTTTTGCCTTCACTTCCTTTGCCTCATCAGCTTCCTGTAGTTCAGAACCTAAGAAGCTTCAGGTCCTGCATTGTTTAAGTTAGGGAAGTAAAGAAATGTAATGGAACGTGTAATTTGGACTCAAATCAACTTTGGTTTAAATCGTGGTGCTTACCTAGCTCTTAATCTCTCTGAGCCCTCAGTTCCTCATCTGTAAGATGGGGATTGTAGCATATTCCTCTCTCGATTGTTTTGAGGATCAAGTGACATACTGGATGTACAAGTGTGTGTCACATGGTGGACTTGCAGTAAATGGACCTGTTGTCATTCAGGGATTATCATGTACCCAAACCTGTGCTAGAGATAGTAGATGATGTTAAAACAAAACAAAGTCATAATCCCCACCCTCAGAGGGCTGTGATAGCTATGGAGACAACTAGTGGGGGCATGGTATTATGAACAAGAAATCAGGAGACTTGAAACTTGGTTTCTGTCCTGGATCTGTCATTGACTTGCAGAGTGACCTTGGGCAAATCACTTTACCTCTGAATTTTTTTCTTCTCCTAAAAGAGAGTAGGTTGATCTAGATAATTTCTGGGCCCTTCTGAGCACTAAAAATTCTGTTTTTATGTTAATTAGGTGCTAATTGTGTGGTGTAAGCAATTAGCAAATAATAAGGTCAGAATTAATGTTCCCAATTCTCTGCTGGGTATAAAGTTAGAACAGTAAAGCTGCAAAGAAGAGGGGGTAGAAGAGACTGCATGCAAATGCTTCTGGAGTCATTGACAGGATTGCTGAAACAATAATTCTGTGGTCTTTATGCTGATATGCTGAGTGCTTTAAACAAAAAGAAAAACAGAGCTGCAGTGCTGGCAGTTAGTTCCCTTGGTAGGGAAAGTTGAGACTTAAAGCTGAGAACCCTGGACTCTGGATCCCAGAAAAAAGGCTGAGAACCCTAAGTGGGAGGTCTTGCAGTCTGTTGCCCCGGTTCAGTGGGTCCTGCTGCATTCCCAGCCTGCACCTACCTATTTAGTCTGGTGTGATGTGATCCCTGCTATGTATATGCTCAGTCTGTGCTAGACAGCAAGAGCAGTCAACAAAGTATTTTACTTCTCTGACCTTTACTTTCACCATCTGTAAAATAAAGATAATCATAGGTTTCTTCCAGGGTTGTTGTGATAAAGGAATAGCGCAAAGAAGTCTTCCACTATCCCTTAGTTCTCCTAGGTACTGAGGTAGAAAAGGCATAAAATATGGTGCATTTTGGCTGGGGAAGGTGGCACTTTAAGGACTAAATAGAAGCTGGCCAGAGTAACCAGGGAGAAGGCTTGAGCTGGACCTTCAGGCATGAGTAGGTGTGTTGGACAAACAGCACTGAGTAGCAAGAGCAGGAGGCTATTGAGATATGGAGTTGGCAGGTCCAAGCTTGGCTTTCATGGGGGCCAAGACCAGAAGAGGCATCTTCTTTCTTTCCCCTGTCTCTCCTAGAGATGGTTATTAAGAGTCAGGGTCAGCAGTCCAGCTAGTCAGATCTAACTGAAGTCCTTTGTGATTGGCACTCTCTCTGAGAATCCCCAAACTACCATCCCCCAAAGACTGTGTTGAGTAAGTTTTCCACCTTGACTTGCAGCCCAAGGAGAGTGGCATCATTGTTCTTCTTTGATTTTCCTTCTGTGCTCTTCAGCTTTTGTAAAGTATTAAAAATTCTCCAGATCTAAAACAGGGTCCCTGTAGGAAAATAAAAGACAGGATAGTAAGGAAGAAAGTCTGATAGATGAGTTAAAATCTTGTTGTATTACTTACCAGTTATGAAACATTGAACACTGTAACCATTCAATCTCAGTTTCTCATCTATAAAATGGGAATAATGATACTACCCTAATTCACTGAGTTGTGGGGAAGATAATAAGTAAATAACAGGTTACATGCTTAGGCCACATATGTGGAAGGCATACAATAAATGTTAGCTTCCTCTTTTCCTTCCACCTCATTCTTCCTTCATTCTTTCCATGTCAGCCAAAGACATCACTTCCTTTTATAGCATACTTGTTTATTTTCCTCTCCTGTCCTGAACTTCTTGGTTATACTGTGTTGAACTCAGATTTTGCTTTGCCCTCTAGACTCACTTCTTGAGTGAATCCTCCTGGGCCCACACAGACAAGTGCATCTCTCACCCCTGAAGTCCCTCTCTTGATATCTTGAAAGAATCACTAACCTTCCCTGTGTCTGTGTTATTAGGCCAGGAACCCTCCCTGCCCAGGACAGGGTGGATAAAGTAACCATCAGCTTGGTTTAGCCTAATGTTGCCCTGGTACTTCAGACAAAAGGATCACATTTGCCACAGAAATGATGTCCTCTGGACTCTGCCTTGCTTTACCAGTAGGCTGCTTTTTGCCTGATGGGCTTTGTTTCTGTCTTTGTCAGGTCCTCGTACAGGCCATCAAGGAGGCAAAGGAGCAGCACCCAGACATGTCAGTGACCAAGGTGGTTGTCCATCAGGAGACTGAGATTGCTGAGGAATGAGCTCAGGTGAGAGGTATTTCAGCTGGATCAAGGATGCCCACTGTCCCAGACTCAGAGAGCTTGGGACAGGAACTCTGGACACTCGGGAGCCCACCTCTTCAAAGAGGTGTCCATGCTAGGATTTGATAAAGTGAAGGCTGAGGAGAGACTAAGTGATGTGGGAGATATAGCAGGTTATTAAGTAGCTGGCTCCAACTTAAGCAAACAGGTCTCTTCATGGCCCCCTGCCCTTAGCAGTGTTGGGTAGGAGGAGGTACCCCAAAGTTGGAGATAAACCTCAACCCACCCCTGGAATCATCATGCATATTCCTGCTTCTCCACTTCATCTTCCCCTCCCTTCTCTCTGCTGCTTTAACCCACCTGTTATGGTATCTCTGAGCTTACCTGGGTGGGCCTGGGGAGAACAAAACCAAGAAAAACAGGATCAAGATGTCTGAAAATGGGAGGGATACATTTTAGAGGGAAGAATGGCAGAAGCTCTAGAGCCAGACTAGAGAATTACAAGCAGGGTAGCTGCTTTCTGGGAGCCAAGGATCCAGATAAATTCATGACTAAAAGTAGTTTACACATGACTTAAAAAAGCCATCAGTGAGAACTAGGACTAGACCTTGTAAAACCTCTTGGACCTTAATTGCCACTTGTGGCCATAAGAACTTGGCTGTGATACTATGTCAGAGAGTAATGGGAGTGGGCAACTTTCTCCTTTTCAGGATTTAAAAAATTTACTTCTCTTTTCTCTAGGAACTATCCTACCCCCAACTCCCTGCCCTTCTCCCATCCAAGAGAAAACCAGCAAAATGATAAAGAAGCTAACCTGGAGTAGTCGGACTTCAGACTTTCAAGATTATTCCAAACCACCAGGAAATTAATTTCATCTTCTGTTTGGAATTTATACCAAGAGATTCTGCTAGATATCACTGATCCTTTTGAATACCTTTTTCTATATTATGATACCAGAAATTGCTCAGCTTTTCACTCTATGGACTGTTTTTAAATAGTGTTTTTTCTTTTAAATGGGGTGGTTTGCAGCCTCTTCAACTAGCCTTTCCCCATTTATTTCCAATCCAGACACTGACAGTGTCCACAGAATTCTTCAGGAAATTCTCCAAAAATTCTGTCAGCTGTGTTGGAGGCCAAAGCCACTGGGCTTCCCTGCTCTTCTCTTAGTTTTATACCCTTTGGATGACAGCAAAAAAAATCATAAACCAGCCCTTTCTCAGAGCCAATGATACGACTTTACCAGAATGTCACGCAGGGTGGCCACCCTGATCCACAGACCCCAGGAAAAAGTCCTTGCCCCGCTTTGTTGTGGGTGATTTGGGTGAGGCAGAGACCTCTGCTAAGTATGTAATGTTTTTCTTCCTTTTTCCCTTCCTTCCTCCAGCCCATTCTTTCTTTTTGGAGCTTCTTTAGATCAAAGACATAAGAAGTTGCTTCAGCTATATCTGATACTGTGAATGTTGGAACATATCGGTGGCCTTCACCTTCCTGCCTTCCCTCCCCAGCTGCCCAGAAGAAGCAGTGGCTCTCTTCCCCCAGCTTCCATCTCAGGAGACCAAAACTCACAGAAAAATAGGCACTTTCAACTAAAAGTTCTAATGGCACCTCTTTAGTGGTGATTTGGGGAAGGAAAGTTAATGAGGTTTTTCAAATAAGGTTTTCCAGTTCTGGGAGTGTGCACTTCACATGGGGAAATGGCAGGTTTACCTCAATCAGATCCTGCCAAGAAGTATTTCTAGATGACCATTCCTGGGCCTCTTTCTTTAATCCCATGATAATAAGGAATATTACTCAGAGAGGGTTGTGTTCCTTGAAGTTTCTTCCCTTCCACAGGCACCTACTTGAAACAGTCCTCTGGAGTAAGAGAATTGGCTTCTAGGGGCCCTCCTTCCCGCAGAGCACTGCATGGCCAAGGGTACATGCACCAGCTCCACTCATTCCCACTTGCCATCTAAGTCTGTTGGGTTTTGAGGACTTGATTTTGTGGTGGACTTTGGGTTTGTTTTATTTATTTATTATTTGGGGGGGGGTGTTGAGTCCCCCATGCCTGTGCACCTCTGATAAAAATTTAGGGGTTATTTTATTCAGCAGGGTTTCTCTAATCTCCCATCTTCCCACAAACAGATCTGCTTGGAAGCTTTTTGGAATCTTAAGTCTAGGCTAGAAGATAGACAGCAGATTTTCATGCTGTTGCTGGGGGCTCCAGGGAAGTGAGCAAGAGAGAGACGCCTAAAGCCTGTTCCTAATAGTGGGAGCCAGCGGAATATGGCCAGTCTCTACTGGCTAAGTTTTGTTGGAACATCGTAGCTGGTTGGAAATGATTTCAGGTGTGTGTATTTTTTGTGATTACTTATGTGAGATTGCTACTAACCAACAGGCAGCTCTCTCTAGGGAGGGACGGTGAGGGCACAGGTGGGATTTGTGATAGGCTTGGAGGAAAAGAGATTGTCTTATCTTGGGAATAGACTTAAAGGCTGTGGGCATAAAATCTGAAATTATTAGGTGTTCTAGGTGGTGCCTAGGCCTGGGCTGTGTTGCCAGAAGTGGCTAGGTTAGAAATGCAGCTCATATCAAACAAGATGCACTGTGAGCTCTCTTCCTAAGAGGAGTGTGCCGATGGCCAGCTGTCCTGAAAGAACTGGGGCTCACAAAACTGAAACCTGTGGAATGAAGAGGGTGGGGAAAATAAGGAGAGCACAAACATGTCCATTTAAAATTTTGGCATACTGAATATTCTGTACATTGCAAATCAGTGTGGCAGTTTTTGTAGCACAGAATCATGAATCAGGGAACCTACACTTTGCCTCAGCTCTGTCACTAACTCACTACACTTCTCTCTCAGTCTATTCCTTGTCTGTAAGGTGTACCAGAAGCTAATGCCCTTCCAGATCTGAGAAGCCATGATGTGGACAAGGGGTATCCTTCCAAGCCTCCTCCCCTTCCCTCTCTGGCACCAGATCTTGGGGTTTGGCAGTTATTTGGATTTTCTTCCTGCTGTGTGTGTGTGTGTGTGTGTGTGTGTGTATGTGTGTGTGTATGAAGAAATACAGGCTCTGTCCAGGTAGAAATGGTGACGAGGGGGGAGGAGAATTCCATTTCCAGGGTCAGTGACTTGGCAGCAATTTTCTTAAAATGACTCAGACACACCACAGTAACAACTCTCGCTGCAGTTTTATTTTCACTTGAGAAATAAAGATTTCCTCCAAGCCACATGAGGTATTTGCCTCCCACCCTCCCACCAAGCAGGACCTGAACCCTGGCTGTACCACCACGTATTCTACAAGGCAGCTGGAGGTGGGGAGACAACAGCCCACCCTTGGAAACGGAGCCAGAACCTGTGGCCTGACCAACACCAAGGGATGCTCACAGGAAACCTCTGCCTAGGAGTCAGCCCTAGGCTGGTTTTGTTTTTACAGATCTCTCTCAAATGTATTATTTTGGTGACAAAAATGAAGGAGCTTTGTAAATTTTTTACAAATTATGAATCATATCAAGTAGTTGTTTACATTTCTTGACAGAATAGGTACTATGGCAGCAGAATCAAATCGGTAAAATCTTTAGATTAAATAGGCAATGATTAGGTCTGCTATTTTGACCTTTTGTAGTAAGAGAAGTGGTTGTAGTGTTTAGATATGTGTTTGGTCTTGCTTCCTGTATTGCATTTTTCAATAAACTTTAAAAAAAAAAACCTGACTCTGTGAGGGTCTACTTCCTACTTTTAAAGTTCTCTTCTACCTACCAGCAACTTGGGAAAAATTAAAATGGGTGGAGGAGACCTACACTCAAGCCATCATTAACACTGTATTAAAGGATTTCTGAGAACTGACAAGTGCCTCCTGCCAACTGAAGGGAGATTTTGTAGCTTAGGCTGCGATGAAGTAAGGAGAGAAGGGGGTTTCTCAAACCCTTTTGGAAAAGGACCAGATCCTCAGAATGAAGGCAGTGGCAGTAGTGTAGCCCTAGTGGGATGTACCCTGCATGGCTGAGAGAAGAATGGGGTTGAGGTGTGGCAGTTTAAGGCTCAGACTCCATCCTGGATGGCAGTAGAGGGTCTTAGCGCCACCCTATGGCCCACTTTCCCAGAGGCCCAAACCATAACACCAAGTCTTAAGGATCCTTGCCTACCACTTTGGGTTTGCCAAGTGCATCTCTCAATTACCCTGGCTTGGACCTCCAGCTCCTCAGAGCTAAGGCCATGTTTGGAGACTGAAGGAATTCCTGAAGCCTAGCCATGCTGTTTTCCAGACTCCACCTTAAAACATGGTCTCCAGCTCAGATGAACCCTGGTTCAGTTGGCATGACTGCTGACATGCACAAAGTCAGGATGCCTTTGCAGCTGCTGGGGCTGGAGCATCCATCCCTACCCCCTGATGTGACTGAAGCATCTACTGGACATTGGGACTCCTGGTCCTGTTAACCACAGTGCATGCTGCACCCTCATAGCAGGCTGGCCTCCACTCCTCCTGCCAACTTGGCATAACTGCCCAGACTGAGGCGGTCCAGCCTTGGCCAGCTGCGGTGAGCACAGTCCCTAATTGCTGGGGCTCCAAGCAGGAGCTCTCCAAGGCCCAGATCTAGAGACTTGGAATGTTCAGTGCAGGAACTGGAGGGCTGCATGGTGATGATCACGTGGCCAGTCTGGGTCCGCGGACCCCAGGGTGGGGAAAGCCCTGGGCCCTTCAGCGGGTAGCTGTTGAGCAGGGCAGGTAACCCCAGGCGAGGATTAGCAGGCTCTGAATGCAGACTCCGCACTGATGGGACGGGTGAGGTACCCCGGTGGGGAGACAGGTCCCAGCTTTCTGGCTCTGCATAGCCTATGGCTCGGGGAGTCCTGGAGCCGGGGCTGGGGAGGAGAGCGCAGTCCCAGCCGGAACCGTCGGGGGGCCGGAGCGCCTGAGTCCGCAGTACACCCTGGCGGAGTCGTCGCGTCTCCAAGTCGCGGTTCTCATACAGCAGCGTGTTGGCGCAGATGAACACGAACAGACCGACGCCCATGACCACCGGCCCAAGGAGCCGCAGCCGCTCGTGGGGGCCTTGGGCCCGGCCAGCGCCGCGACCCTCGCGTCGCAGCTCGCTCATAAGGGGCCCGCTGGCATTGGCGGCTCGGGGCCCCGGGTGCCCGGCGCGGTGCGGCCAGTAGCCGGCCACAGCGATGCCCATGCCCACCAGCACCACAAGCGCCCCCAGCGCCGCGAACGCCCCCGACGGCGAGCGCAGCCGTAGCCGAGCGCGAACCCGCAGAGGCTCTGGCGGGGAACGCGGGCGCCGGCGGCGGCCCAGGCGGCGGCCCAGGCGAGAGACTCGGCCCTCGGGGTTCCTCCGCGCCTCCTGACAGTCTCCCGGGCTCCCAACGGTCATCTCGCCGTCGTCTGGGCGCTCTGCGGAGAAAAGATGGGAGACAGGAACTGAACCGACGGGCCTGGGGTCGGGGCGCCCCGCTCGGGTCCCAAATCCGGGAAGAAATCTTGGGCTGCCTCGCCCAGGCCGCTTGGAGATCCTTGGCTGCCACCCCCGGATTTTCCCGGGCTGCCCGGCGGGGAGCCACCCCCACTCGGGTTTTCCGCAGAGGAGCTGGGAGCCAGGGACGCGCGGCAGAAACCAGGGTTGGCCCGGCCCGCGGGCGGAGAGGAGGGAGGGGGCGCAGAACGCTCCCTGCTGCATCTCTGGCTGCGGGTTCCAGCCGCCTGCCTTCCCTCTGCACCCCCACAGCCAGCCAGCGAGTTCCAGGGCTCGGGAGGCGTGAGGGCTCCCAGCAGCCGCGTAAGTACAGACCCGCTCGACCCCTCCCCCGCACGTGGCTCAGACCGCTCAGGTCCGCAGAGGTCGCGCGTGGGCCCCTCGTATCCAACCCGCCCCCGCCCCCACCTGCGCTTTACATACCGCAGCGTGGGAAGGAGGGGGTGTCAGTGGCTCCAGCCTCTCCTTGCCCGCCCCTTCCTTCCAGACCTCCTCAGTCAGCACTGAAGCTGCAGCAGGAGAGACTTGAGCAAGACTCCGGAAAGACAGCTCTAACCACGACGAGTCAGAGGAGGAGGCGGCGGCAGACTTTGCCCAAGATTTCTTTAAACTAGGCGCAGAAGGGGCCTCCCCCTCCCCCAACGGCCGGATCCCGGCCTGGGCAGGAGGATGGGACTGCCTGTGCTGGGCGCAGGATCTCGCCAGGCCGGTTCCCCTCCCCGCTCTCCCGTCGGCGCGGGCAAGTCTTCCCAGGTTGCGGTGTTTCCAATTCGGGCTCCTCGGAATGAATCATCCCCCTTTCCCGCCGCCTGGCCTCCTTTACGGCCTCCTCCGCCCGAGGCCTCCGTGGCCCGAGCTTCCAGGGCGAGGCGGCACAGCCCCTGCGCCCTAGAGTCCCTGCCTGCCCGGCTTACTCCCCTCCGGCCGCTGGGACTGAGGACTGGACCCGGGCCGGGACAGGAGAAGCCGGGCTGCGTGTCGGGGAGGGAGGGTGTGGAGAGAAACGGTGCCCCAGCCCGGGCGCCCCGGGCCTCAGGAGGGGGAGTTAGGACCTCGCTGTCCAGTGGTGCATCCTTCCTCTTCCGGCCTGGTTTCTAAACAGCTTCAGCGTGGGAGACCGTGGCCGAGGCTCCATGGAGGAGACTTGGCTACGCTGTCCACTCCCCATCCGCACCCCCAAAGCTCAAAACGGGGCACTGCATCCCTGCCTCAGACAGGAGGGCTGAAGGCCCGAGGCCTTACTTTGAGTTGCAGCTTCTACCGCATCTAAAACCTGGTTTCCACAGACGGAAACTGCGGTCCAGAGAGGCGGAGGGGCCTGCCCCGGGCCACACCGCCACGCAAGGCGCGGGCGCCACCAGGGCCGGAGGCCAGGCTTTCCGACCCTCACCCTAGGCTTGGCACCAAATACTGGAGCGTCCAAGGAGGCGGCGGAGCCCATGTCCGCCTTGTCCCTGAGTGTGGAGCCCTTTCCCCACCCCTAAGCCAGAGAAATGACCGCCGCCCCAGCCCCAACGGGAAGGGTGTGCAGGCCAGAGTGATGGGGACACGCTCAGAGACCCCAATATTCTGCAGGGCAGCGATACACGTTGGAGACCACAGGAAGGCGGAGACTTGGGGACACAGCCCGAACGTCCCAAGTCGCGGGCAGTCGCTGAGACCGGGTCCTCCGCATTCCGGAGTCCCCCCACCGCCCGCGGCTACGCTCTGGCCCGGGAGGAAAGGGGAACCCGGCTCCCACCCTCCGGGTCCCTTCTGGAAGGAGGGGGTAAAAAAAAAAGTTGGGGAAAGTTGGGGGGTGGAACTCAGGACCCTAGTTCTGCTCACCTGGCACCACCGCGCCCCGGCGGGTCCTGGTCGCAGTCGGAGCGCGGGGGCTCGCCGCGGAGCCGCGGTCTTGGCGGAATCTCTGCCCCCGGCCCCGCCCCCGGCCCCGGCTCCGCCCAGCGCCGCCCCGACCCCGCCCCTCGAGAGCCCCCGGGACCGTCCGGCCAAAGCAGGGCTGGGCCCGACTGCAAGGAGGAGGCCGCGACTCAGGTGTGAGGGACGCAGGTAAGCACTGTGGTTGGCGTAAGCTCGAGGTGGGGGGCGCGGAGCCCCACATCTGCCATCACCCGCCTTCCCCGCTTACGGCGCTCACGAAGGCCTTGGAGCGCGTCCCCTGCCCACACGGGGAAACCGAGACCCGAGAGTGGCGCGTGCAGCCCGGGCGTGCAGACTCGGGACTCGAAGCCCGCAGGCCCTCCCCGCCTCTCAGAGCCCCTCATCGCAGGCGCCCGGGAGAGGACTCCAGGCGCGGCCAAGAGCCAACTGATGCTCTGCCCGTCCGGGGGGCTTTCCGGAGGAGGCGGCCCCAGTCCCAGCTCCACCCCGACCCACAGCCCTTCCTTTATCTGAATCTCACTGTCTTCATCTGTCAAATGGACATGACCGTGTCTGCCTCGCAAGATGCTAGAGGCGTTAAGAGCAGAGCGCACATCCCAGGGCGCGGACCTGGACACCGCCCCGCCCTCCGCCCGGAGCGCTCAATGAGCAGTAATCGCGGAGCGGGGGAAGAGGGGTAACGGGTGTGGACCCGGCTCTAGGAGCTGGGAGAATCAAAGGGGGTGTCGAGGGTCATGCCTCGACTTCCCCACCCTCCCCCAAGAAGATGCGTCCAGGCTGCCGGGGGAGAGGCGGCGCTGGTCCCAAATACAGCGGGGGTGGGGATGCCGATGCCGAGGTCTTTGGCGCTCCCTCTGCTGTCGGGCCTGAAAGGGGCGGCCCAGCCCTCGCGACGCGCCCGCCCCTAGAGGCAAGAATGTGGAGCGGAGCGGGCCGGGCGGGGGTCGGGCCCGCGGCCCAGTTTCCATGATGCGGGGGGCGTGCTCGGAGGAAGGGGGGTGCGGGCTGGTTTCCTGGTTGCGCGCCCCGTTCCCCCTCACACCCGCAGGCCTGGCCCGGCCCCTCGGGAGGAATTTCCGGCCTGGGATTGATTATAGCCCGGCCCTCCCCCTCTACCCCGGCCGCGGGACCCCCCGGCACGCTGGGGGTGGAGGGGCGGTAATAAGACCCGGCTGTTCGCCGGGGGTAGGGAGGGGAACTCGAGGAGATGGTCGGCCTGGGCCCCGCCACCCCAGCGCGGGGCGGTGCTGACTCGGAGCGGGGCGGGGACCGCGGGGAGCCACACCTCAGCCTGCTCGAACCCGCGCCCTGGATCCTGGCTCTGCCCCTGCCCGGCCCGCCAGGACCTGGCGTGCTCGAGAGGGACTGAAACCACCCCCGAGGGCAGGGCCTGCCCCCGTGCACCGTGGAGGAACCCGCGGCCCCGAGGCCAGCGGCCGGCCCAGGCCACACAGGGGTTGGGGCCGCACCTGCGGGCTCGAGAGCGAGGCCAGGGTCGCCTTCCTGCCTTCCCCATTGGACTGGGGGCTCCGGCCTCCCACCCTTCCCACTTCGCCCACGCCCCATACGCTGACCCCGCTGCGCCCTCCGACCTCTGCCCTCAGTTTTCCCTTACTCCTTGACTCAACCACCCCTCTCCCAACTCCGGGGCCAAAACCTGGACCACCTCCCCATCCTTGCGGACTCCACGTCCCCCTGGCCTTCACCACCTGCCCCTCCTGCTTGCCCAGCAGAGGCGCACACCGCGGCCGCTCGGCTCTCTTCAGACCCCTTCCGCCTGAGCCATCGTAGCCCCTTCGCTTTCAGCAACTAGACATCTCCCGGGAAGTCCCCTCGCCCATTCCTGCTCCTACCCTCTCACCTCTCTGAGGAGCCCCTTCCTCTTCCCCTTCCATCGAATCCATCAAGTCTTGTGGCCCCTGCTCTTTTCGTCTCAGATCAGCCACATTCACCCTTCCCCAGGCCACCAACCACCCCGCCTGCAGCCCCCCGCGGTCTTACTGCCTCCACCCCCCTCCCTAGAGTTGCCAAGCATCTCTACACTCTACCTTCCCAGCTTAAAATCCTCAGTGGTTCCCCTCTGCTCTCCAAACGGAGTTTAAAATCCCCCTTGTCTCCATAAACTGGCTCCTGCCCGTCTCACACTCTGCTCTCTTGGGTGGCTGAACTTGTTTCCATCCCCAAACCCTCTGGGCTAGGCCTCCTGGCCTTGGCACAAGCCTGGCCTTCCATTGGGAACACCTAGCCCCTCCTCTTCCCCTCCTGGCTCGGGCTCATCCTTTGGACCTTCTCTGGGCCTGAGCACAAGCGAGGTTAAATTGTTTGGGAAATTGAGTCTGGCCACTGTCCTCCATCCCCACTGTCTGTGAGCTCTGAGGGGCAGGACTGGGTCTCCCTGGGCAGCCCTGGAGCCCCGGGCTGGCAGTGTCTGACCACAACTGGCCCCAGATGTTAGAGGCATGTGCACAAAGCCAGTGCCTCTCCCACCCCCAGCCCCTTCTGTTCTCCACTCCTAGGGCCCTGGCGGACAGCAGGAGACAAAGGACTTGTCTTTCTGAGCTTCAGTTTCCCCACCTGTTAAAAAAAAGGGTGGCAAAAATACCTCCCAGTGTTGTTTTGAAGATTAAGTAAAAGCCCCACAAGCCGGTGTCCAGCAAACAGCCCCTCCTTCTTCTGACCATGGGGTTTCAGGCACCGAGGGTGGTATCTAAGGGCTGTCAGAACTTTCGCTGGGGTCATTTGTTTGGTGGGGGAGGGAACAGTCCCCTTTCTGAGGTCCGCCCTCTTTCAATCCTCTTAAGAACCGTGGGAGGACACAGATGAGGAAACTGGAGTTCAGAGTGGCAAAGAGGACTGCCAGACTCATGTAGGATCTGCTGGTTCGGCTCTGGGGACATGCAGATGTGTGGGCGGCCAGTGGCCTTGATATTGTGACACCGATTGCCCCAAGTAGCCTATGTCCCTCCCCACATCTGCCTGACCTCTGTGAGCACTTCTGAACCAGGAGACACCTGGATGAGATGTCTCCTGGGGACTGGGGTGGGGGGTTCAACATTTCTCTCCAGGCTCCTCTGGGGGGCACGGGACTGGACAAAGTAATCCTGAGGTCCCTGCATACTTGAGGCTCCATGTCCTATCCAGAAGCTACCATAGGAGGGAGCAGTTGTTACCTCCTTCATGTCACAGCCCTACCACAGGCCACGGAGCAGAAGAGCCTGAAAATTCATCTGTCATCTCAGCTTCAGCAAAAAAACAAACAAACAAAAAAAAAACAGGCAGGGCTGCTCTGGGCTGCCCTGGATTTCCTGTTGTAGCCTCAGGGGTCTCTAAAAGCATCCTTGTCTCAGGGCTGCCCAGCCAGAGGACACAGCTTTGATGCCAGTGTGGCCCCACCCTCCCTACCTCCCAGCTCTGGCCCGGTGAGACCAGGGCCTCAACTAAGAATTCAGAACCCAGATTCAGAGGGAAGAGCATGGCTCCGTGTCCCAGGTGCAGGAATACTGCTCAGTTACTCACGGGTGACCTTGGGCAAGTCATAGCATTTCTCACAGCTCCTCCCGGGTAATATGTCCATACAGGACGATCTGGTGTGCAGATTCAGTAAGAAGTGACTGGAAGGAGAATCCAGAATCCCAGCCCCAGTGCCCCATTTTATAGAGGCAGAAGCCAATGCCCAGAGAGGAGCTGGGACTTGCCCGGGGTGACCCGGCTAGTAAATGGCAGAGCTGGGCTTTCAGCCCCACAGGCACAAGGCTCCATTTGTGGCTTAGGCCCTCAGGGGAAAAGGTTCTGGAACATGAAACCCAAATCCGTCTCCTCCCATGGACGACTCAGGGCTTCTTACCAGATGTCTCTCGCCCAATGGCAAAGCTCGGGGGAGAACTGGTCCCTCTGTCACCATTCCTCTCTGGGGCCCAGAGAAGAGAAGGAAGAAGCTGGAAAGGTGAAGGAAATGAGGCCCCTAGGGTACAGGGCAAAGCTGTCCCTCGGTAGGAATAACTGATGAACGCCGCCGTCTCGCTGAGCTCCCCTGAGTTCCAGGAGGCATTGCCTCCTTCAGTGAGCAAGACAATCCTGTGATTAGGTGCAGCTGTCACCCCAGATCACACACGTGGAAACTGAGGCCCAGCGAGGGCCGGTGGCAGAGTCAGGATTAGAACAGTGTCTGCGGTTAACACCCCCTCACTGGCCTGGATCCTTGGCGGAGTCACTTCCCCCCTTCATGCCTCTGTTTCGTCCTCTACAGAGTGGGGGCCATGGTGGTGGTAACTGCAAAGGGCTACGATGCAGCTCAACCCCCTGGGCCTGGTATGTGGGAAGCACCAAGCACGATGGCACCGTGGCCATTCTGGCCTCCAGTGGGTTCTTGGCCTCAGTTTCCTCACGTGTAAAATGTAAAACTGAGAAAAGTAATCGAATCTCTGGCCGTCTCCTCTGGGCAGGATGTTGGGGGACAGAGAGGAACTAGCCCCAGGGACTGAGCAGGCAGACTTGATCCCCTAAAGCTGAGGAAGCAGCAGCTGCCTCTGGGATGGGGGGTGGAAGGAAGAGGGGGCATTCCCTCTGGATCTCAAGGACTGAAGAGTTTTCCAGGCTGAAGAGGGGGAGGATACTCCAGGAGCAGGAACAGCATTTGGAAAGTCCTGGAGGCATGGACAGTGGGTGGGGTGGGGCGCTAGAAGGGGAGCAGAGAGTGGGATGAGGAGCTCAAGGCTCAGTTGCAGAGAGCCTCAAACATCAGGCTTCAGATCTGCAGCTTAACTTCTGGCACTGGGAGCCACAGGGAGTTTTAGAGCAGAGGAGTGACCTCACCAGTGTGCCTGGAGAAGGAATTTGCAAACAGTGTGGCACATGGGATCTTTTCTCCAAGAGCTTGTGAGAGCAGGTGCACAATATGGAGCTACAGGTGGCCCCAGAGGCAGGTACAGGGCCGGGGATGAGGGCCTGGTAGCCATGGCAAAAATAATCCCTCAGCACCAGCCTCCAAACCCTCGGTCCTTTGATTCTGCCCCTGAACCATCTCCACTGACACCTCCCAGAGAAGGCCCACCTCTCACCTCCTACCCTGATCCCTCTTCGTTCTCTTGCTTCTCCCTGTCCCCTGTCCCCTAGGACCCTCCTCAACTCTCTTTTGGAGGCAGCAGTGTAGGAAGATAGAGAAGGAGATGTTTAGATCAGGGGCCAGACTGAGGAGTCAGAGACCAAGGCTGAATCACGGCCCCGCCACCCTCTGGCTGAGTGGCATTGGTGAGATTGTTGTGTCTTCCTGAGCCCTCCTTTTGTTTTCTGTAAAATGAAGGTGGAAGGTACCCAGTTCAAGGGCCATTGGGAGCATTAAGAGGGATAGCACATGTGGGGGCTCAGCAGACTTGGGTACCCACTCAAAGCCATCTGGCACAGAAAAGGGGCACGGCACAGTCAGGGAGCTCCATTCGTGGCCTCCCGATCGTGCCAAGTGCTGGGGAAGCCCAGGGCATCTTCTTGGGAGGAGAGAGACAGTGAGGGCTTCCCAGAAGAGGGCAGATTTGAGTGGGGCTTGGAGAGAAGGCCGGGCAGAAGTTACAGCAAGTGTAGAGGCGGGGAGGGGTAAGAGGAAGGAAGTATGGGTCATATGGTCATTTGGAGGGAGATTGGGAGGATGGCAAGGGATGGGCAGGAGAGGAATTTGAGACCAGGTCATGGAGAGCCTTGAGTGCCATGTGCACACCAAAACAACCTCTGGGCCTTCTCTGAGCCTCAGTTTCCTATCTCCAAGGGTTGTGAGGATTCCATGCTCATCAAGAGTGTGTCACAGAGTTCTCTTTGCAAGTGTCCAATAAACCTTAGCTGCCATTGTTGTTATTGTCATTATTTCTACTGCCATTAGAATGTGCCTCCACAACTCTGTGTCCTTGTTCGAGTTCTTGAGAAATCTCGATTGGCTCAGCTTGGATCAGGCATCCACCCCTGGGCCAATCAGCTTGGGCTCAAGAAGGGGAGGGGCCAGGAGGTCCAAAGGGATCTGGCCAGAAGTAAGGATCCACTCAGGAACTCCAGAGGTGGTGATGGGTCCCTACAAGTGACTGCCAGCCTGGGGGTTGCAGTTGAGGGTGTGGGCTGGATCTTGAGAGTTGGGTGATCTCTGGCCAAAGGCTCAGAGTAGGGCTGCTGGCAGACGTGTGACTGGGCACAGCCTGCCACCAAGGCCTCAGTCACAAAACGTGTGGCCAGCAAGGGTCTGAGTCTGGAGAGTCCCTGTGAACAAATGCTCCCCCCTCCCTCCTCTGGGAGCTCATGATGCACAGGTCACAGCAAGAACCTGGGGTCTAAGAGAAACCTCAACCGAGAAAATTGCATCTGCGTGCTTTAGAGTAGAGCAGGGCTGCAGTCAACCCACAGTAGCAACTTGTGGCACCAACAAGGAATCTGTTTGTTGTAAGCCACTGAGATGGGAGTAATTGTTACTACAGCATAACCCAGTGACAACTAACGTACCTCGCATGTAGTGAGCACTTCAGTGATAGCTAATCATGTGATTCTTTTATTCCAATGACAGAACAATGGGCCTGGTTGATGTTACTAGAGCAGAATTTAAAAACAGTGACTTTAAACTTCACAGTTGGCATATTAACTGTCCGGGGTTGACAGGAAGGCCCCCAGATTTAGGGACCCAGGCTCCTTCCATCTTGTTGTTCTGCCTTTGTCTTTGTGGTTGAAGATGCTCATTACAGCCCCTCCCCTGAGGCTGCAGACCAGCCATTGGGAAGGGGGTTGGGGAGGGGAGCAGCCTCTCTCCTTTTAAAGGCATAATGCCTGCATGCCACACTTAGCTGCAAGGGAGGCTGGGAAATGAATGTTGGGAGTCAATTAGAAGTCCTTGCCACAGATGTCATGGGGCGGTGGCACCACCATCTGGTGACAAATTGCACTGCTGATGACGTAGTGATTTCCATGTCATCGCGGAAGGAAAGCAGAGGCTGGACACCTTTGGAGCCTTGGGTTCAAGGTGAAAATCACCCAGGGCAGTCCCCTGGGCCATAAGAGGCCCCAGGTTGACAGCTATGCCCAGCCATCCTTCAGTCCCTTAATTTTGCCCAAGAGAAGATAGTGGCTGGTTCACAGGGGCCAGTGGATGCCCTCTGTCTAGTTTTCTGTCCAGGCTCTCAGATCACATGATCCAGTTCCTCCCACCCATGCTACAACCCTGGACTGGTCTCAGTTTTGTCTATAACATGAGGATTTTAAATGACAGTGTCCAAAGATCTTGAATGAAAGTGTTTTGCAAACTGTAAAGGCAGTAACTGAGGTCCAGGGAGGGTGAGTGACATGTCCAAGGTCATAGCCTGGTGATGGTCAAGTTTACCTCCACCCTCCCTCCAGCCACCACCGTGAGGCAGGACTTCAGTTCTCGGGAGGCAAGCCCCTGACCCTGAGCTGTGCCAAGGGCTTGGTACCCAGGCCTGGGGTAGGGGTGTCAGGGCGTAGGCCAGAGACCAGCGATAGAGCCTGGGAGACCGTGGACTAGCGAGGCGGCCTTGTTGCCACCTGGTGGCGAGGCTCTGCACCTGCACCCGCTGGCTTCTGGCCAGTCCCGTGACTTGGTGCTGCGGGCTCAGGTCCCCTCCTGCCCATCAACTGTGCCCTCCTGGGTCCAGAGCACAGCTGCATTTAGGGCAGAGAAGCAGGAGCCCAATCTGATCTCTTCATCAGCTATCCACATGGTGATCCTTGGTGCCCATGTAACCCCCTCTGGGCCTCCAGGCCTCATCGGGAACCTCGTGTCACCTGCCTTCAGACCACATGCATGAGCTCCCTTGCAAACAGCAGTTTGCCCATGTTGCAAAGACTCGCCTTTGGTGAGGTGGTGGAGGGACAGAGGAGGAAGACTTTGTAGCTAAACTGGATGGGACCGAGCCTGGTCAGGGTGTAGGGTGGTCAGGGGTCTGAGCACATTTATGGGACTTGTGAGCCCCTGCCAGGTGCTGCTCAGATACAAAGTTCTCTGAAACCCCCCCAACTGTCCCAGAGGGGGCAGCACTACCATTATCCCTGCCCTACAGGTGAGGAAATGGAGGCTCAGAGACACGAAATGACTTACCCAGTAGGTAGGTGACACAGGTGGGCTCAAACCCAGGACTGCCTGACTCTGACCCCAAACTCTGGTCCTGGATTAGTTGTCCCGGCTCTGAGGTGGCCCCTCCCGAGCTTGCCTGGCCTAGCTCCCAGGTTGGGCTTCAGCCCAGGCCGATAGAAGTTTGCTTCTTTATCAGACAGGCCACGTGTCCTTCATTGCAAAGGTAATAGGAGGCCCAGGGAACCCTCTCACAAGCACTCTGCAGATGTTGAGTTAGCACCTACTGTGTGCCGGGAGATGCAGAGAGCAGCTAGACTCACAGCCAGCTGCCTCCACACACACTGGGGTCTGCAGCAGTGCAGACGAGGAGACCGAGGACATGGCAGGCTGCAGTGGGTTCTCCCATGGGTTGGAGACAGCCCCAATGGAGAAGCTGTTGTGCAGTGAGTTTTGAAGGCTGGAAAGGGTCTCTCCATCCCAGAGAAGGGGCCAGAAAGACATTTGGGACAGAACAGCATGAGCAGGTTGTAGCAACCACTTGCTACCTGGAAACTTACTCTAAGCCAGGCACCATGAGGACATTGACCTTGTGACCTGCAGCTGAAGCTGGCACTGACGTGTTTTCTGCTTACAGGCTCAGGGTGAGATGACCCCCCAGTCACTCAAAGTAGGGGGCAGTGTCAGGAGTCAGGCCAAGTCTGTGTGACTCCAAAGCCTTCTCCATGCAGAGTTGGGAGATAAGAGTATGAATTATCCCCATTTTACAGATGAGGAACTAGGGAGCCCAGAGCAACTTGTCCAAGGTAACACAGCAAGCAGGTAGGGACAGTCACAGCCCCTCCTAGAATCTCTCACTTCCATATCCGTAAGATGAGGACAGCATCCCTGATCAAGTGTGTAAAATTCCCTCTGGGTGCACAGTATCAGGCCATTCACCCCATCTCCTACTGATAATTACGTTCATAATCCTAAGCCAGTAAAGAGAGAGAACCAAAAGGATGAGGAGACAATGCCCTCGGATGTCAGAGGCCGTGCAAGTCTTCTCCCTGGAGACCCCAGGGCGTCCAGCGAGTGGGACACCTCACTCCTCCCACCCCTCAGGGTGCTCGCCATGCCTGTGACATTTCTGGTTTGGAAGAACCACTAATGACTTCGCTAATTGCTCTTGCCAAGAGAGGCTGGAGGGGAGAAATGAAGATGAATAAAAGATCTTTGAAAGAATCTACGGTCAACTTTAATGGTATTTAAATGACAAAAAACCCCACATAGTGGTCACTGATGTCTGTTGTGACTTTTGCATTACTCCTCATGAGATTCATGTTTTCCCAATAAAGGTGATTCGTTAAATGCATAATTAAATGATAATCATTAATTAAAGCTTTGTTAAGATTTTCCTAGAAATAAATTCAAGAATGGGGAGAAATTACTTGGCTAGACTGTGTCTCAACTAAGATGACTGCATAATGGTTCCCTGAGGGGATTTACCAGCGGTGGCTTAGAATCCCCTCTCTCTGGGCATTTGGATGGTTTCCATTTTTCTTGCTGTCATAAATAGCAGGATATATACTTTTGAACTTGTAGCACTTTCCTTTGTCCCCTCAGGATAAGTACCACATTCTCTCAATTCCACAGTGATTTATGACTGCACAGCCCTGTGGGGGATCCCTGGGCCAGAATCACGGTCGGGCTGCACAGGGTCCCTAACAGATCCCAGGTGTGATGCAATCCTTATGGTTGTTCTAATTTGCATTTCTTTAGGAATATCCTGAGGTTCTTAATAGATGTTAAGAAACACCAGGGTTTTCTGGAAATTCTGTATTAAGTATATTCATCTTATGAAAAAGTTGATTCAGGTGGAATCTCATTGTCTCTGCTTGCCTTTTTGCAAAACTCTTTTACTGTGAAGTATAATACCCTTCCAGGAAAGTGCAGAAAACCTAAATGTCCAACTCACTGAATTATTAGGAAGCAAACACCCATATAACCCTGACCAAGTCAACAAACAGAACACGCCAACACCCCAGAATGCCTCTACATGTCCCTTCCAATCATTACCTCCTTCCCACAACCAAAAGGAAACACTGTGCTGAGTTCTAATACCATAGTTTAGTTTTGCGGGCTTAATATATGTTTATATGTATGGCATCAGTTTGCATTCTTTTGAGTCTGATTTCATTATGCTTCTGAGATTCATCCATGTTGTCTGACACAGACATATTTGGTTATTTTCATTGCTGCAAGTACTCTGTGGTATAAACATACCACAACTTATCCATTCTAGTATTGGAAGACTTTGGGGGTTGTTTCTAGTTTTTGGTTCTTACACATTTCTGGTAGGTCTGTACAAAGAGGAGGTCCAAGTGCTGGGTCAGAGGGTTTGCATCTCTTCGATTTGCCTTGCATTTAGCTGTGAAATGAAATGTCTTGCATTTCGAATTCTGGGATTTTTGCCTTGTATACCTGGTGTTCCTGTGCCAAGCATGGATTAATTTATTTGGATTTTAGCATTACAAAGATATACAAATATACAGCTAAAAATTTTTTATTGTGGTAAAATGTGTATTAACATAAAATTTGCCATTTTAACCATGTTTAAGTGAGGAATTCAGTGGCATTACTTACATTCACAATGCTGTGCAACCATCACCACTGTCTCCAAAACTACTTCCGTAACTTTTTCATCACTCCAAATAGGAACTCTGTACCCTTATCAAGCAATAACATGCTATTCCTTTCCCTCCTCCCCCTCTAGCCTTTGGTAACCACCAATCTATTTTTTGTCTCTGAATTTGCCTAGTCTAAATATTTAAGTGGAATCTTAGAATATTTGTCCTTTTGTGATTGACTTATTTCACTTAGCATAATGTTTTCAAGATCCATCCATGCTGTAGCATGTATCAGAACTTCATTCATTTTTATAGCTGAATAATATTCCATTGGATGGATAGACCACATTTTGTTTATCCATTCATCTTCTTGAATACAAGTTGCATGTCTGGTTCATCTTTGAATCCTCATCAGGACTTGGCACCAAATATTGCTAATGAGTAGCAGACATTTCCCAATGTTTTAACTGCCACGTTCTCCAGCTTCCCACTTTGACTTTGGGGGAAGTTCCCTATTGATCAGCGTCTTGGAAGAGGCCTTTTGCTTTTTTTCTGAAGCGGAGGGGACTAGCTCCTCCCTCTCTCCAGCCAGGCAGAACCACCCGCCCAAGGCCTGACCACGCCATCTGCTTCCTGGACCTCTTGACTTGCCTGATTCTTGCCCATTGTCCAAACAGGTCCTCCAGCTTGCACTGAGAATAAAAAGTTCCCACACAGATATAATGATTGTTCTGTAGCTTGGTTACAAGTAGCCTGCAGAATCTTTAAAAATGAAACAAAAAACACACCAGCTTCATCGAGGTATTATTTACATGTCATTAAAATTCACCCAGAGGAAGAATAAACCAGCTAAGGCCTTATGACATGTTGTAAAACAAAACAAAACAAAACAAAAACCCATCGCCTCTACCTGTATTTCCTTTTTGGATGTGCCATCTTTCCATTTATGTATTTTAAATAATTTCCCTTTTCTTTCCTTTTTCTCGTAATTTTATTTGAGCTGTGGCTAAATTTACCATTTGCTACAGGGGAAGGCAAGTCTCTGAAAAGAGCCACAGTCAACATTTTAGGTTGTGTGGGCCAGTCTCTGCTGCAGCTACTCAACTTTGCTGTTGTACAAAACCAGCCATAGATAATTCACACACTTTGATATGTGTGGCTGTGTGCCAATAGCAGACACTAAAATTCGAATTTTGTATACTTTTTATGTGACATGAAATAATCCTTTTGATATTCTTCAACAATTTAAAAATGTAAAAACTATTCTTAGCTCAAGGGCCATACAAAAAATGAGCGGCAAGCTGGATTTGGCTGAAGTTTGTCGACCCCTAATTTAGTACCTACGATGTAGACTATCAATATGGAATTATTAAAAGAGCTAGAAGAGTGTAAATTACCTGAGGGACTTTGTAGCAATCAGGAAACTTCAGGTTGACTCCCTGCACTTGCTCTCCAAGGGATGTTTAATCAAGGGCATGTGTGGATCTTGAGCATCTGAGGAGGTGGATCACAGTGGACCTGTGTCTTTGGTTGCTTCCCATTTTTGGAAAAACCCTAATTGTGTGTATCTTTGTGGGTATTAGTGCATTGATTTACACAATCGAACCTAAAATGAGCAATCCTTCTCTCCATTCCTTGGCATCCAGAATGTGGGATATTGATTTAGGCTTGGCCAAATGATGCAAAGATGATGGAACAATTAAACTTTATTCACTGCACTAGGCTAGTGGCATTCTTCTGCAGCAGCTTAGAAATGTTTGAAGGAAAACTGGTCAGGTCTTGCAGAGACTGACTTAACTTTGACCAGGGTTCAAATCCTAGCTGTTACTAACTCACTTGTGTGACTTAAAGCTCATGAGTCTTCCTGTGGCTCTATCACAAAGGATGACATTTTATAAGGGAGAACCAAAGCGGTACAAGGTACACTCATATGCATATACAGTGTGGTGGCTTAGAACCGACTAGGGTCAGGACACCTAGGGATGGACCAGAGCTTTGCCACTAGCTGTGGAACACAGGGTAAATCACTTTGCCTTAGCATTTGTTTTTATCTTTTAAAACAGGATCATAAAATAACGTACATAAAAGCACCAAACTCACATTAGGTGCTAGTAGCTCTTCTTCGAGCTTCCCAAGGTCTTCTAGACCTCCGTGGGTGGGAGGGCGTGGGCAGGTATAATTTCACACTAGCTTCAGACTTTGTCTTCCTTTGGCTCAATTTTAGGGATTAGAGGGACATAGGGCAGAACAAGTGCTGCATCTTAGAAACCTTTTTATAAGGGGTGCCAGGGGATTTCCTTGCAGTGATTTGCTAGACTATATTGGTCCAGAATCTGGCCCCCAGAAGATGCTCAGAATCAAGTTCAAGTACCAATGCTGTCATGGGCAGGCTCTGTGCCAGGTACTGGGGACAGAGATAAGACAAACACAACCCCATCCCTAGAAGGCATATGCCTGATCCATGAGAAGCGGGGCCTCATCTGTCCTGTGCACACTATATTCCGAAGGCCTAAGTGGGTGCTTGGCCCATAGAAGGCACTCAAATATTAATCCAATGTTATTGAATGAAAGGGCCCGGGAGCGTGGCATGGAGGGACGGTGGCAATCGTGCTGCTGCCTCTTCATCTGCAACTGAGCCTAACACTGATCCCAGGGGCCGACCGTGGGAACAAGATGAGAAATGTATATGAAAGCACCTAATGTTTCTTGGTGCACAGCTGGAAGGCAACAGATGATACTGTCCATCTTTCTCTTGTTAATTTCTTTATGCTTCCCTTTCATTCAGAATCTGAATTTCTAAGGAAATATAAATGGATTTAAAAACTGCTGGAAAAAAACATGCTGACAGGGGATCCCTTCTATGTGCACATGGAATTCCCATGCCCTGTTAAACTTAAGAATCACACATACTAAATTCACTTGGTAGAATCAATGTACCTTAAATATTTAAGAACTTTCTGATACTTACAGTGTTAAATGACAGCTTATTAAATTATATAAACATGGCTTATAAATGTTTAAAATATGAATAGGAACAAAGCTGATTTTTTTCTTTTAGTTACTGGGTTTAAAACATTTTTAATTTGTGAAAGAAAAACTGCCCAAATAAATGCCCCCTTCTTTACAGGGGTAAAATGAGGGGATTCGGAATTCCCGTGACTCACTGAAAAGTGATTCAAGATGCAGAGGGTGGAATTACTGGTTGGATTCATCATCTTGTGATGACACAAAAAAATGGGCCCAGATGAAGGGGTCTTCTCTAAGGAGAAGACCGCGTGAACTTCCCGAGTTTGGCTGCCTTGTCTACTCCTGAAACTGAACCCACCTCCAACTTTATGTTCCTCAGAAATGCTTCCTCATCCGGGCATCTGACAGCTCCTCTCCATCTCATCACTTGCAGAATTTGCTGATTTTTTTCTCTTCTGCCTCCTGCTTCCACTGCCTTTGTTCGGGTCACACATACCGTCTAGAATTACTGCATTCCTTGAATTGCTAGTTTCCCTGCATTTAATCCCTCACACTTGACAGGTGAATGTTCCAGAAGCATAGCTCTGCCCCTGCACCGTCTTGCTCAAACATGTCCATGTACTCCTATGTTTACAGGGCAAAGGCCAAACTTCTCCTCCAGGTATTTAAGGTCCTCTATGACCCAATCCATTTTGCTCAACTTGCTTCCCTTATTCCCCATTACTAACCTTTAGTCTCAAATAGTTGCCGCCATGTTCCCCAGGCACATTGCTCTCTGCTTTCCCAAACCCCTGGCTTTGCTCACAAATGTTGCTTTTGCCTGTATGCCTCCCACCCATCTCCAAATACCCACTTTACTCTTAGTAGTGGTTATCATCTGCAACCAGGGTCCAACCTCCAAGAGGGCAAGAAACACATCTGATTTTGTACCCCAAACTACAGTTTGGTCTACAGATCAGTTGTTTCAAATCTATGGACAGCCCCCCAGTAAATTCACAGACAGCATTCTGAAAGTGACTTTCGCTCCTTTCAAGCTTGCTGCAGCATATAACAAAGGCCCTCAAACTTCCTCCCCATCTGGATGTCCCTCGATAGTGCCTCTAGGACAGGGACAAGATTGGGAATCACTGTATCTCCGGTGACTCCTATATGGTGAGGCTGGACAAGTAATCAAAGAGCAACTGGGACAAAGGTAATCTGGCCTAGTTTTTTTCTGGTTTTCAGTTAGTCTGCATACATCCTAAGGTGATAAGGTTATGATACTGTAGATTTGTGGCAAGAAGTTCAACAAACAGCACAGAAGAAGGAACTCTATTCTATGTCCAAGAAGACCTCATCTGGTTTCCCAAATAAATTGGCCATAAGCTTTGTAAGAGAGGAAGGATGGGAAAGTTGCCTTTATTCTGTTCAGTGAGAAAAATCCTTTAGGAAAGTGTTGGTTCCCTATCCAAGCAAAGAAAAGAATAATTAAGATATATCAGGAAATGCAACTCTGATTCAAGCACTGTGAAATTTTGTCAAGCAAAAATAGTCTTTATTCAAATTTAATGGAAACAGGGGTCACTATACTTTGCAAGACGGGGAAAAATAAAATTAAAAAAAAAATTCTTTTCTTTTTTTAATATAAAACAATATAACCACAATACCAGAATATGGAACTCTACAATTTATTTCCTATGGGTTACTGCAGGTTATCAATTTCCCTCGACTGTGCTATTCACAACTTTGTTAAGTCCAAAATATGAAACCAAGGTGGTAGCAAACTTTAAGACTTAGCACTTTTACTAAATGGCATACATTAAAGGGCATCAATTCAAGGGCAAAAACGGTCGAACTCACCATACCTACCTATTTCATCATTCCAGCCTTAAAGCTGTCCAGGTACTGAGCTCCCTGTAGGAAAAGCCAGGCCTGAAAGCCGAGGCATTTTGGATATTCTACTGTGGGCCATGAGTATAGGGGTTTTTTTTTCAAAGAGATTTTTTTTCAGTCGAGCAGGAAGGCCTGGCGCCCGGAGGCTTTATGGAGAGGAAGCACTTAGATTTAACAATTATAGACACACCATTAGGGGAGTTAAAAATGTACAGCAGTGACGTGTTCTAACTCAATCACTTGTGCTACGGCTACCAAACATGTACAAAAGACTTCTCGGGTAGTTCCGACCATGGTTGTAGCCAGTTAGGACCGTGAGTGGGACCTCGATCTAGATCGGGAGGGTGATCTGGAAGCTGACCTGGATCTAGACTTGGACCGAGACCGGGTTTTAGAGGCTGACTTTGATCTGGAGCGTGATTCTGACGGCGGATTTGGTTTTGATTTGGAATTGGACCTGGACCTGGACCGGGTCTCCTGGTTGGTGCCTGTATCCTCACTCTCCCCTTGGCCTTCCCTCTGGCCAGACTCAGGCTTGGCGTGTTCCCGCTCCTTTGACACTGAGCGGGATCGCGATCGGGACTGGGAACGGTCAGTGTCTTCCTTCTTCTTCTTCTTGCTACTCCCTGACTTGCTGTCTCGCTTGCCACCCCGTTTCCTGCTCCTCTCGCTCTTGCTGTGGCTGCGGCTCCGACTGCGGCTCTCCTCCCTGCTTCTCTTCCTTCCCTTCCTCTTGTCTTTGCTTTTGCTACGACTCCGGCTTCGGCTTCTGCTGCCTCCCTTGCTCCTGCTCCTACTTCTGCTCCTACTCTTGAGGGGGTTTTTCTCCTGACTCCTGCTCTTCTCCTTGCTTCTACTTCTGCTCACACTCCCTCGCTTCTCCTCCTCCACTCTCCTCTCTTGACTCCTGCTCCTACTTTTACTCTTACTTTTATGCCTACTGGGACTTTGGCTCTTGGATTTCCCAGCGCTGTCATTGTTCTGGATCTTCTCTTCGGCTTGGTCTTTGCTCTTGCTGTGGCTCTTGTCTGCACTGCGGCTGCGGCTGCGGCTCTTGTCATCCTTACTGGGGCTCCTGCTCTTCTCCTTCTTGCTCCGGCTGCGGCTCTGGCTCCGGCTGCGGCTCTTGCTCCGGGAATGGGAGCCCGACCTGAGGAGGCAGAAGGGATGTTTGAATCACACGTCGCTATGTTCCACAAAACAATGCATGGCTCGGCCCGGCCAAGGACTGCTTTCTGAACCTCCATGATACCATTCCAGAGCCAGAAAGATGGGGGTGAGGGAAGGTTGGCAACATGATTAAAATCAAAGAGAGAAAAGGTACAGGTGTTCCCAGTTGACCTCCTCTACTTACACCAAAGACATACCTGGATCGGGATCTACTCTTAGAGTGACTGCTTTTGCTGCTGCCACTTCGGCTTCTGCTCTTACGGGAATGTCTGCTTCGAGACCGAGACCTAGGGGGAGAATATATTTTTCTTAACACTTGATAAAAGGCTAGCTGACTTGAGCCAACCAAGACATTCTTTCTATTAAAAAAGTGTATGGACACCTGCTGTTTGCCAGGCACAAAGTCAAAAGAGAACTCTCCTGTGTTCTAGGCCCACAGATGCAGTCAACTGCAAATATTCCACGTGGATAGCTCACTTGAAACTCTTAGCCCCTCTAATCTGAACACACAACTCTCCTCCTAGACCTGCTCCATTTGCTAAGTTCCTAAATTTTCACTGATGATGCCATGTTACTTACCCAGTTCCTCCTACCAGAAACCATCACCACCCTCGACTCCTCTTTCCCTCATCCCCTTATGTAGTGATGATTCTGCCCCTTTACCGTCTCTAGTCTATCCTCTCTCCTGGTACCACAACAGGTTCCTAACCTTTTGCCCCTTTCTTATCTTTTCACATTGCTGCAACCAGAGAACCATTAAAAAAAAAAAAAAAAAAAGAACTTTTAAAAATCTTTAATAAGCCTAGACTGTGAACTCTTCTTATTTGCCCCCAAAAGCAACCAGGGCTCTTTGGGGGAAATGAATGATTCCAGGTGTACAGCAAGAAATGCACAAGATGGGCCTAGGACACCTCATCGTGACAGAAAGAGGGAAATTTTCAAGGACTGTTGGACACCATCACCTGCAAAGGACTCTTGCCAAAAATGTTTGTCCTGCATCTCAATCACTAAACCTAACTTCTGGTTTACAGGAAGTTTAAGGGACAAGGTACAAGTTCAACGATATCAAGAGGAAACAGATAAATCCAGAATACGGGATAGTCTAAAAAAAACTTCAAAGAAAAGTGAATACTATGGGGGGGAAGGCATAATGACCAATTTTGATATAGATGACTAGATTGGATCCTGATGGGGAAAAAAACAAAAACAAAACACAAACAAACAACCCCCCCCAAAACAAAAACAAAAACACCACCAAAAAACAGCTACAAAAGATATGGAACAACAGGGGGAATTTGAATATATCCTGGATATTATACGATTTTCTGGGATTTATTGTTAATGTTATTATATTAGAAAACAGAATTGTGTTATCCTCATTCTTAGAGCTGAAGTATTTAGGGGTAAAAATATTTTACTTTCTATAACACTTTTAAATGCTACAGAAAAATAAATGTATGGTAATGTATGGTATGTGTGTATACACACAAACACACACATAGAGAGAGCGAGCGAGACAAAATGGTAACAACTAATGAAGCCAGAAAGAGGGTTTATAGGTGTTTGTGAACTATTCTTTCAACTTTATGTTTGAAAACATTCACAATAAAAAAACTGGGGGAAACATTTAGTTAATTACTTTCCCACAAAAATCAAACAAAAACAAGATACTAAAGATGGAAGACACAGAAGCTACCTTGAGGACCCCGATGGCCAAAGACAGAACTCAACATCCATCTGGGGTACCCAGGAAGAAATGTGAAAGAAGGCCGCTGATTCCTGCCTTGGAAACAAGATTTTACTTCTATTTGTATTCATGACTAAGAGTTTCAGAGTATTACAAATAAATGTTCAGTGTAAAGTTCTGAGTTTTTGAACCAGATGGAACCATGCCACCGAGAACTCAATAGGGGGCTGTAAATGGACTCTCTGTGTACTCGTTGATGATTTATGGCTCCAACACGAGAAGGCATCGACAGTACCTTGAATGACTCCGGCTCCTGGAGTAGGACCGGCGTCTTCGAGAACCTGGCTTGTCTTCAACTAATCTGATTTTTCTGCCATTGACTTCAGTTCCATCCAACTTTTCCAAAGCTCTTTTCATATCAGAATAAGACACAAATTCAATCACCCCTTCATTTTTGCGCCCCTTATGAGCATCTGCATAGGTCACTTCTCCCGCCTGACGCATATAATCCTAGAGAAAAAAAAAATTCCTGAATATGTTAGGACAACTTTTGCTAAAATATCTGTTGAATCATCATAATGAAAGTTTTTCCTTTCCTTTAAGGAGAAATGCCAACTTTTCTCAAAATGAAGTTTACTCTTAAATATTTCCAGCTACCCACCAACCATTAATAGAAGTCCTTTAAAGTGTCAGGCATTAAGAGGCCAGTAAAGACAATTAATACTAAATTGTTCCTTTAAAGTTTTCTGTGAATATATAAAATTTTAATTAATTATTTTCTAAATTTTATAATGGCAAGTTCTTAATTTATAGAAACTAAGGTTGATATATTTAAGTTAGGTCTTTTACATTTCACTATAAAATCTAGAATGAAAACATGTTTAGATATTAGCAAATATCCAAGGCAAAATGTAAACAAATTTCTAAAATGATGAAATTAGTCCCCAAATTTTACTTAAAACTGTTGTTACATAATCACTTCAAAACAAATAAAAGGCAAAAAGGCAACAGAAGAGTATTGTCCAGTTCTGGCTCTTAAAAGTGGGATTACCATCTATGTCACTTCACCATTATAGGTCTCTTTTGCCCTCTTTCAGAGGACTTTATACAATCCAACAAGACAACACAACTAATGTGCTAAAGGCAAAAATGATATATAAATAAAAATAAGAGGAAATATGTTTAGTGTTTAAAAAGAAAATGAAATGTGAATAAAATTCAAAACCTAGGGACTTATGGTTCTTTTTCAACATTTCTTTATATGTAAAACACACTCAAAAGATATTTGTGGAATGAATATATGAATATTCAATTTCTATTACTTTCCTTTTACAAAGTTACAGACATTGAGCACAAACCATTTTATACTATCTTTGCCTACTGCATCATAAACAGGTTTACAAGTCTTAAGATAAACAGTCTTCATAATTAGTGTGCCCGATACTTTTCCTGAGGACTCCTCACTTTTTGGACTTTCAGGTTGTACTCAGTCTTTTGCTATTATTCATAATCCTGCAATAAATATCTCTGTAAAAAATTTTCTTTACTTCAACTGAATTATTTGCAGGAGTGGGGTAAAATGCAGAGTCCAGAAAATTTATCACCCAGATTGGGATACATATGAGAGTGAGTGAGGACACTATTAATAGCTATGACAGGACTGTGACTGTTCTGCGCAAATCAAGATATATGGTCACTTTGGTAAAAAGAGGGCTTGAAGTGTGTCACCAACTTCTGTTATATACTGCCATACTCTCAAATTAGAAAATTGTAATAACAATAACAATATTGGTAAAATAGTAGTAACATTGGATGTTTATTCTATGATGGATGTTTTAATTAAATTAGTCCTAATTACACCCACACACGGTAAATACAATCATTATTCCTATTCTACAGGTGAGGAAAGTGAAATACAGAGATGTTAAGTAAACCGCTCAAGGTTATTCAGGTAGTAGGTGAATCAGCTGGGGTCTGTAACTTTGGAAACTGTATTTTTAACACTGCCTCACACTGTGGATGAAACTACCAATTCACAATGAAACCAGCAGTACATGACTACATAATTTTCATCTCAATGCCACTGGCACTGGGTGTTATAAGTTTACACGTTAAAAAAAACTAACAACATCCCTTAAATTTGTTTTATTTTTAATAGTTCACATTCATTGTGTCAGGAACTGCTTTGGCTTTTCATATAAAAATTCACTCAATTTTTACAATTACCTTGAGTAGAAATTAATATCAACCCCATTTTACAGTTGAAGACTATGAGGGACAAGAGGTAAGTAACTTGCTAAGGCCATGTAACCCACAGTAGCAGAACTGGGGTTCAATCTAGGCAGGTCAGCTCCAGAGCCCAGTTCTTAATGACAGCTTGGCTTACTAGGAAATCTACTTTTCTACTCTCGTTTCCTGACTCTGCCCAAATGTTGAGAAGTATACAACCACTTGAGAGCACGGCTAGGCTCCACTTTAACCAAAAATTCAAAAACTTTTGTAAGAAATTAGTTTAATACTATGTTTAGTGACAACACCTAAAGGGCTGGCATTTTCTATATTCACGAAGAGAGTAGTTTTCCAGTTTTAACTCTCCAGAATACTGGAATCTTGTTGGCAGGCACTCAGTAAAGATCTGCTAGAATGCTGACATTCAGCACAATGTACTAGAAAAAACACCAGACTGGGAGTCAAGAGTCCTGGGCCCAGCTCTTCCGCTAAAATCAACTGTGAGACTTAACTTTTTCTGGATCTTAGATCTCATGCTTGTTTTCTGAAGGTTGGTGGGGGGGAAGAAAAAGGACATATAAGTACTTTGATAAGGTAAAACTACATAAATGTGAAGAATTCCTAACTACTCTTTTCTGAATTTAAGTATACTCACTCATTTTGCTATAGACGACTAGTTTAATCATGGATTAAAAACTGAGAAGATAGGAAACTCTAAGTAACTTTTTCATCTGTCCTCCTGAGACCACCCTGGTTAAGATACTACTCAACAAGCTTTTTATTATCAAATTAAAAACCAAAACCATTCTCAACATTGTGATTGTGACAACCCTGTGGATCGCACTCCCTCCCTTTATCCAGTGTATGGATGGATGAGTAGAAAAATGGGGACAAAACCTAAATGAAAAATAGGGTGGGATGGGGTGGGGTGGTGTGGTGATTTGGGTGTTCTTTTTTTTTATTCTGATTCTTTCTGGTGTAAGGAAAATGTTCAAAAATAGATTGGGGTGATGAATGCACAACTATAAGATGGTACTATGAACAGCTGATTGTACACCATGGATGACTGTATGGTATGTGAATATATCTCAATAAAACTGAATTAAAAAAAAAACAAACAAACCAACACAATTCTCAAAAAAATGGGCTGGGATCAGTACACTAGATGGCTAACATAGCATTGGGACTTATTCTTATTTTTAAGCTTATATATCAAACAAAAACAAACAAAAAAACTAGGAGTCTTGCCTCTTTTGAACCCTCCTGACATTTTAGGAAAGCATGGTTCCTAAAATGGGGATGCCACTTTAGCACCACCGTGCTACAGTAGGGGCCTTGCTTAAATTAGAAAATGTGGAGTGTGACAGTTCTTATTTAATCTAAATTCAGGGGACAGAGCCTAGCTGAGGGCTAATATATAAAAAAGATGTACTTTTCTACTGAATGGTAGATGTTAAAAGTCTCTACCAAGGCTAAATATTGGTATAATGACACCAAGAGAGCAATTCTTAATGTACATTGCTCAGTGGTGATTTCACGGATATTTTCTGACTTTTTTTTTTTTCCTTCATGTCCCTGAATGGTTTACATTTCAGAGTGAGAAAGAAGTATTTCTCTATCATGGGTTTAATATTAGACATTGATTTTTTTTTTTTTTTTTTTTTTTTTAAATCATCATTTTATTGAGATATATTCACATACCACGCAGTCATACAAAACAAATTGTACTTTCGATTGTTTACAGTACCATTACATTAGACATTGATTTTTGACACCAAAATTCTTTTAGGAAAAATATTCCACAAAAAACAAATAAATCTTCTGAAAGAAAAGGCCAGGTATCAATTTCACCAGTGAGGTTTTATACTGGAAAGATGACACCAACTTGTATGCTATAGCTAATGTGACAGGAAACACTGGTGGTTGCACCTTTTTCTTTTATTGGTAAGAAACTACATTGGCATCTTCCTATAACATTCTCCAGAGGAAAGTTTCATTTAACTTGGATTTGTCCTTAGTGTGATGGCCCCATAAAGCACAGTTAATAGTGAGATTCTGATGTCTTTTGTATTTCTATGGAAACTTTCATTGGAGACTTTCCAAACACTTGGATTTGTTTTGCAAACACAACACGAATACATGCCTGGGCCCACATAATATCCCTGTTTCCCAACCTTAACTCCTTCCCAACCTCACCCAGAAGGTTAATGGAGCCCAAACCTTTAGGTCTTGCCAGCTGCACCGACTTGACAAATTTTCCACAATAAGTCTGTACTCAGTGCGGGTAGGAGGGCCATATTTATCTCGGCCACTTCTTCTATAACCATATCCACCTTTGGAACGTTCAAAGAGATAAGATTACTTCAGAGAAGGAAAAGGAAAAGTGATACAACACATATGCCCCTTAAATAGATACTAATTAGTCCCCTACCCCCACCCTAAACAATAGCACATATATTTAACTCTACTCCCACCCTTAATTCAAAACTAAATTTGTTTTTATTTTTAAAAAAAGCAGTTAAACATAAAAACTTATTTTAATTTACAAAGTTAAAGAATACATATTCGTTAATATTTATATTGAAAATGAACATGCATAAATTAAAAGCTATTAACAATTTAACAATTTAGAAATAAGTAACCAAATTACTAAATCAGTTACTGGTGTTACTCACAGTGATTAAAAGATTTTGTGAATATTTTATATGAAAAAAAGATTTTCAGGCACCTATTTCAGTTTAATCTCATCTGTGTCTAACCCTTGGGATCCTCACCACCCAGGTCTAATGGGGAAAGGTTGCGGTCGTCACATGGCTTCCTGTTTTTGGTCAGCCAAGGGCCACAATGGTTCAAAGAGCCACGCATGGAAAGGTAACCCAAGGTCAGCAAATGGAACAGGCAGTCATCTTAGCCTCAAAGGATTCTTTTAATTAAAACATTGAGGTCTTTGTTAAATCTATGTTAAACAATTGCATTACAGAGAAAAAAAACAACACAAACACACATCATTAAACATTGATAAAGTATTAAAACAAATTTGTCATTATTTTAATAAAAATTAAACATTATCAAAGATGTTTATTTGCAACTCTACATTTAAAAAAATAATTTATAAAACAAATGGCTTAAGCATCAAATTTAAATTAACATTAATTAATCAATTACTTTAAAAACTTAACATTTAAAAACAAAGGCATGTGATTGATACAAATGCCCTTTAAATGCTTACTGCGTCCAGAACCGTAACTGCCATCTCGACGTGGGCCACGGGCATGCTCAACAATTACTCGCTCACCACAAAGGTCTTTGCCATTTAGTTCATAAACAGCATCATCTGCATCTCGCAGATCATCAAACTCCACAAAACCATATCTACAAGAGAGCAAACAAAATCCTGGTTGGAACCATTTTGACAACCAGCTTCACTAACACTGAAGAGAAAGCAATGAGGTTCATGCTTAGCAAAGATAAGGTGGGTTTTGCAAACTAAGGGTCAAATTTTCTCTCCCCTTCCACTGAAACCACTCTGCTTTGAGCCAACAGGCATTGCCAAGAGGAACTGGAGACTTCTCAAAGTAGACCCCTATCTTCCTGGTAGGAACATAGCTATATACAGACCTTTCCTTTGATTCCCAAGTAGTTGCTGGAAATTGCAATGTGTGGTATAAAGTATCAAAAAAAAATTATAACTCTACAAGATGGAATATTTGCTCTTTAAACACCACATAAAAAGCCATCTTTTAAAAAGTTTTAGCCCCGAAGTGACATCTTAGAGAACAATTAGACCTATAGCCAGGTACTGTCTTAACTGTTAAATGTTGCTTAGGAATAATAAACCCCTGTGAAAGGAAAAATAAGTTCCTGTTCTTCTACTTAAACAAATCAGTCACAAATGAATTGACTATTCTAGAAATTATTCGTGAAAAAATTCTGAGCTATTCATTTTCCTGTGATATTCCAAACTCATTTTCCATGCCATTTAGATAGGCTGGAATTCTCTAAAAGCCATATACAACTGTGCAAACTTCTTTTCATTGTATTGCTAGGAATTTTCTAGCAAAGAGGTTTGGTGATTTAATACATACCCATAAGAAAATACCCCTCCCCCCAAATCCTATTTGTGCCCGTTAAAAAGTACAATTTATAAAAACTAAAGTGCAAAATTTATAAGATACTTATAAGCAAGGTAAAACAAATGCCCTGTCAACTCTTATGAATCAGCCTTTAGTTTAGTCTACACAGTTGTGAAAATTCTAGCTTTGTGACTACTTCCTATATTTAAAAACTGAATTCATCTTACTGATCATATCTAATCACAAAGGAAAGTTACAGGCAATTTCTGTAAACTTTAACAAGGCTGTGTACATAAGCAAACATGACTAGTGTTCCTCAGCATTTAAATGGATTCTTGTACAAAATGAAACTAAAAACAGGTTACAAGACTTGCAAGCAGTTCAACCAGCTTGCTCACAAGAAAAGTCCAGTGTTTTTTTTTTTCCGCATGTAATGCTGTATTCAGCAACATGCTAAATAAGTGTGTGAACACTCGGAATTGCTGAATTTTACCATTACTAAAGGGTTCCTTTCAAACAGGAATCTCTCAAGGTGACACTATACTAGGTTACAATATGTAACTAGCTAACTTTGGAGGGTTCTTTATGCTGAAATGTTTATGAGTGGCATTCAAGTTTTAAGAGTCAATGAATTTCAACTCCATTAAAAAAAAAGGTAACAGAGAGACACATCCAGTTATTTAATGGGAAATATTTTGTAGCAACACAACTTAGAAGTCACCTGGCTCAATTTATGGGCTGTGAAGCCTTTAGAACATGGCCTCACACTTCCATAAGCTGGAACTACTGAGAAGCATATTAATAAGAATGATTTGAATATGTGGTTATATTTGACAAAGCAAGCCAAGTCTCTCCAAACCACTGACTTACTAAAAATTTACTTAAAATCTATAATAGAAAATACATTCTATCAGCTTTTCCTTTTCCTAGTAGAATGAGTTAAGTGGAAAGCTGTATTTCTACTTTGGTTTATTTCTAAACAGGTCATAAAAGACTTAGAAAATAACAACAACAAAAAAAAACAGCCCCTTCTGTAATTGCATGGTTGAGTCTAGTCATGGGCCTGCTTTGCTCTCAGCATCATGACTCTTGGCACCATGTGAGAGCCTGAGGCCAAGCAGAGAGGGAGGAGAGCAAGTACTCACACACTGGCAGGCTGCGAAGGGACCCTTGCAGGTACCTTCCGGAAACTGGATGACATGACTGATCTAACGTGATGTCAGAAGGAGAACACTGGGCTCCTGAGGACTATCCAAACAAACCACAGGAAAACCCCAATTCTTCAAAAACAGTTAGGGCTTACAACTACTTGAGGGTCAGAGAATACATGATCCCAGTGTCTACGAGTCATGAAATGGAAAGCCAAACTATTATTACTGACAAATGACACTTGTCAGACCCATGAGAGAAGGCCACCTCCAGACTCAAAGATCACCCTGTGCAGTTCACTCTGCTCCAAGGTTTACACACAGAGGAACTCACTCTGACCTTTTAGGGAAAGTAATGACAATCTGTTAAGCGGAGGCACATTTATTTAAAAACAAAAAATTAATGCTCAGATAGACCCATCTTTCTTTGCGGCTGAAGCAATGAATGCTTTTTCAATAAAAATCTTCCCAGAGTTGTAGGGATCAATTTGTGATGTTAAAAGGAAAATGGCCCCCAGAGTCCTTCCTTAATATTTACTTTCTAAAAATTTCAACAAGAAGGTCACTCAGTAGTCACTTTTTTGGGGGTATCCAAGTCACTATAAAAGAGCTGACCTGAGATCCAATCTATTCCACAGAAAAATTTTGGCTACTACTCTGTGAAAAGCCACAAAATCTAGCTGGAGCATTTTGATGCCAAGTCCAGTCTGAGAATCAAGTCAGGGTCCGGACTATCACTTCTCTCTGCTACTGACATGGTGGATGGGTTTGGAAGGTTAAAACAAGTATCCTCCCCCACAACAAACCACACTTGATACGAGACTCCTGTTCTGAGAACAATGCAAAGGCCAGGTCAGTTTGGTTCCTGCTACCAAATTACTGTTTCTTTAGATCTGCCTTACTGAAATAACTTTCATTTATTCAATAAGTAGAATGAACTTTCCTCCAAATAAAGCAGTAAGACAAGATAATAACAGAAAAATACTACCTAACATTAATAATCTCTATATACTAGGTGATCTCATCTTATATAATATTCACAATACCCAAGAGCCAGGTACTATTATACCCACATCACAGATGAGGAAACTGAAGTACAGATGGTTAAGTAACTTGCATAAAAAAGGGGCAGAGATGGTGTTCAAACCCATGTGGTCTGGCTCCAGAGCATAAACTCTGTAGCCAATAACAGTGGAACAGCAAGAATAGGCCTTGGTCTCACTTCTCCTTGTGAAATGGTGTGTGTGTGTGTGTGTGTGTGTATGAGGGTGTGTGTGTTTACACTACGTTGGCTCTAAGGTTTCTCCTAACATCAAAAGCATGACAGATAACTGTTAAAATGAACACTCTCCTGACTTAATGACGGGGAAGCTTAAACTTGAAAATTTGGCAGGTTCAGACCAGTATGGTAATATCCATAATCTTAGTCACCAGAAGTGTACAACAGAGACAGGGACAAATTTAATTTTTTCATTTAAAAGACCTTTTAAAACTATTGTATGGGTCTCAATTTTAATTTTATTTGAGCGTTTTAACTGTCCTTGAATTAAATTTTAGTGCTTTCGACAAAGTAAAGCTCTCCCTGGTAACTGACGTCAGTCTTTCTAAATTATCTTAACATTCCCTTTGGGCTCTGTAGCACAAAATAACATGAAAACCAATTTATTTTCCTAAATTCCTTTTGAATCCTTTGTCAAAGTAAGGATAGGTATAAAATACATACATGCATGGATATACACATATGTATTATGTATGCATGGGTGTATACATTATATCTAATATACATACATTATCTCTGGTGTGACAAAACACAACCCAACAGATGAGTTTCTCTAAATCTAACTGCGGACACTCCTCTTCTACTCTATTGAAAGAAAAAAAAAAAAGCTTCTTTCTTCAGTGGTTCTCTTCTACTATCTTCTCCCAAACTCATTTCCTCTAGGTCACTATTTTTCCTGACAAATTAAGTGAAAGAAATGAAGGGGTTGCTGCAATTTTCTCCCTTTAAAAAAGTGGTTTCCATGGTTCTAAACAAATATAGAAAGGCACCTGGATACCACAAACAAAAGCCAGACTGAATTACATGGGCTGTTATAAACTTTAGTCCATTCACAGACCATGGCCAATGCTCTAGTCTTCCTTATCCAACAGGTGATGTCTGCCCAGGCACAGTCAGAACTAGAATGATGTATTTTTAAACTAAGGTACTCCAAGACTCCAATTTTAGAAATGTCAATCATACTTCTTCACCCAAAAAGAGTAATCACCTGGGCTCAGACCGTTTCTAAACAAGCTTGCCCTGATCCTAACAGCCTCTTCTCATGGTCCCAAACACCACTGAACATGTCCTGTTCCCTGAACGTTCTACTGAAGAGGATACAGATTATCACACTCTTTGCAGAATGGCTTAGGGTAATCTCTGTCTTCCAAACATCTTCACAGAACAGGGAGAACTGGAGAAAAATTGTCTGAAAGATGATGAACGTGACTTGCTCTGGAGGTACTCTGATCAACGGCTAAGTGGACAATGCGTGACTAAGGGAGCACTCAATACCAGCAAACTGATGGGAAGTGGATATGAGGAGCAGGGAAAGCAAGCCTCCATGCGTGTGACCACAGTCACCCACCAACACTGCTTACCGAGGGGCATGCCTTGGATGATCTCTTGATAAGAAAATTTTGCCCCTTTCCACAGAGGATCTCCGCTCACCTTTGTCCTAAAACTGTGCCACATGCTTTTCTTTGTATGTGGACATGACAGTCCTCAGCCACCATCAGCAGGATGTGAGTTTTGTTTTCCCAAATGGTGAGCCATTCCCACATTCACTCATTTTCCTTGTAAGAACCGAACCTCTCCATGGCTGGTCAGGATTAGGGATGTTGCTGTAGCCAAGGAAAAATTTTCATCTGTTGAAGTTAACCCATGGGGTGGCTTGAACCCTCAGTCTAGAGTCAAGAGCACTGTACTTTAAGGGCAGATTCCTTAAATCTATTCTAAAAGAAATGACAGTCAGTGGATAGGAATCAAACAGCTTACTTTCAAAGCACTCAGTGTTGGTTCTATGCTTCGGCCAACTTGGTCTCATGAGTGAAAAAAATCATGATACATTGACAGGATAGTAACAAAAAGGAGTAATTCTTGCTGTCTGAATAAAGTGCTTGGAAAACCGAAGACAGACACTTCTGCAACCAATTCTCTAGTGCTCGGGTGAGGCCAACTCACAGAAAAGCTTGTGAATGAGAATGGTGTAACTGCCCCTGATTCCAAAGGTCTGCAACATTTCAGGGAACCAGCGGTCAGGCCCTCAAAGTAGGATTAACCAATGTCACATTTACTGCTCTGGGTCAGTAGTTAGGACTGCAATTTGACTTTCCCGGTAACACTGACTCTCCCGGTAACAGAGAGTTGTTTATAACCCACAAAATAGTGCTTATTTTTCCAGCCACTAGGTGCTCCTACCACATCAAGTAGGTTCCTCAGATCCTTTCTAACCTGAGACAGGAGGTTGCTCTGGGCATTCTGGCCTCCCATTCTTTAGCCTCAGAGGAGGGAGGGCCATCAAGGCCACCCGGAAGAAGGTGGATGACTTACCCGTGCTCATGAGTGGCAGAGCTGGGGTGCGACTTCAGGGCTCACCATAACCCAGTCTGGGGCTCTTTTCACGTCGGCAAACTGGCAGTTCCTGCATACCAAGAGCTCTCTGATTAGAGCTAGTGTGGATTCCTGGTCTGCAAACGTTGGCCACAGCTCAGTCTGCACTTGATTTTTCCCCACCTTCAAAGAAGAAAACCTACCTCATGATTTCTCTTATGGATCCCCTGACCATCTAATTCACTCCCAACAATCTGGTAATTGCCTTTGACTACTTATCTCTGGTTGCCCATTCATTCTGTTGCCAAGTTCTACATTCTTCTCATTCTGTAAGGCTGTCTCTACTTATCTGATCAACTTACTTAATTCTAGGCTGTGCTATTTTTACTTAGTCATTTTTTCTCTTTATATGTAGCACGGGAAGTCAGCTGCTATATCATTCCTTTGCTCAAAGGTCTATACTGACTCCTAGGTATCTTTGTTTATGCCATTCTCTAAACCAGAAATACCTTGACTACTCAGGGTGAATCAAATCAATTTTCTTCCAAATGCTTGAGGAATGACCTCTTTCATGAAGCCTCAGAAACCCGACTCCAGTCATTTTAGCTATAGCACTCCAATTTTTGTATTATATTTATGGCATTTCAAGCCTTGTTCTTTTGTGTATGTGTGCTTATCCTCTCATTTGATTATGAGCTCCTTAATAATAACAAAGGCTACTATTTATTGGGTATTTAGCATAGTGCCTGGCACACATTAAATAATTTATTTATGTCTCAATCATTCCCTATAACACATGTAAAGAATGTACTGTTACTATTTCTATTTTACAAATGAGAAAACTGAGGCTTGGAGAGGCTAGCCAACTTGCTCACTGTCAAGGAGCTCAAAAGTGACAGACCTAGATTTAAACCCAGATCCATCTGACTCTAAAACCCAAGCTCTAAACCATAGGCTATGCTGCCTTTGTAAAGGCAGATGCTACTCCTTCCGTACTACAATCCTGAGTACAATCTTTTTATTCAACAAATGAAACTGCTTGACTTAATGATAATCTAACCTCAGTCAGGGCAGATTGTGTTAAAAAGTTTTTTTTTTTTTTTTTTTTGATACAATAGGGTGAAGGCTCCAGGGAAAAAGGAAATTGATCTTGGGGCAGGGTGAAGCACCTCTAAGTAGGGGGGGACATGTGACAACCAGGTTACTTTCACTCTTGTCTTTTGGTTCCCATTAGTCAGTGCCAGCCATCTGGTCCTTCCGAAAACATGTGTGGGTTCAGAACATAACGGACTGGAAGAACAGAGGAAAAATAAGATTATTCTGTGCAATCCCCATTCTGGAGGCCCCATATCAACCCCTGGAGTCTATATTTGGTTCCAAGGTCCAGCAAAAACTAGACCTTCAGAGTAGATAGAAAGCTGGGCCTAGAGGTGGTGGGTTTGAATGGATATTGACAATATAATGTTTTTAAGAATGCATTTAATTAGTTTTGCAAGGGATGGTGATTGGGACCAAACAAAACAAAACAAAACAAAACAATGCATAAATGGTGGGCACAAAATGGATTAGAAATCAAGAATACTAGCTTCACAGAATTCCAACTATATGAGGATTACAGCAGCAACAAGAAAAGTGTTCTGCAGACGGTAAACATAAGACCTGATTTGATTTTGTTAATTCCAAACCATTATTGACATGACTATTCCAGCCCACCAGGGCTCTCCTCCTTCAAATTCCACCTTTTTTTTGGGAATGTCTTACTATGGGTCAAGCATTATACTAAATGCTTTGCAAACAAAGCATTCAATTTTCTCAACTCTGAGGTTTACTGTCATTTCACAGATGAAGAAACTAAAACTTAGAGAGATAAGGAACTTGCCAAGGATATCCAAACACTTGGGTTCTTCAAATCCAGGCCTCAATCTAAAATCCATACTCCGTCATGTTCTATTGCTTCTTAAATATCAATGGAAAGAAATGGTCCATTAGACCAAACAGTTTGAGAAACAAAATCTCTAGGAGCACAGAAAATCAGTTTTGTCAAATTATGTTCTGTAATGTAGAAGACAAATACCCACATGAATATTGGCATCTTATGAGAAATATTAAATGGTAAGAAATACCATCTCTGCATTTGACATGTGCTGATACTAATAAGTTGCAAAAATCCAACTCAAGACCCTCTCTCATTAAGTACACTATTTGTTGACAGAACCTCTTAGGAAAAAGAAATCAAATCAAGCCCATAGTGCTATGTCCCCAATTCAGATAGCAGCCCTTCTCTAAAGAGCCATTACATACTGGGGTGGGGAAAATAGTAGGTTAGGCTAAAAACTGATCAATAAAAGAAAAGATCCCAGAATTGTAGAAACTGGAGAGGAATTCTGTATCAAAATAAAATTTAGTCTTACTTTGTAAATGTTTAATGGGTCTATCTGCCAACCTGTTTCAACTATCCAAAATTGTTTCAAAAATGAACTACAGTTGCTACACTATTTCACTTTTACTAGGCTGCAACAAATCTTTAATCCTCTAAAATAGGACCATTCAGAAAGCAACATAATCGCAAGTAGTCTGTGGATCAAACTATCACAACCATAATCTCCATCATAACTAAATGACATTCAACATGACTGCTTTCCATAAAGGGGGGCAAACACAATCATACCTGTGTGCATTTCAATTTTCTGACACTTAACACTAAGGGTAAATGAAATTAAAAGGTCTCACAAGAAAATAGAGTCAACTATCCCCTGATGACATACTCAAATCCATGAAGATTCAACGACAAATTAAAAACGATTAAACAAAACAAAAACAAAAACAAAAACAACTCAAGAGATGGAAAATCATATAAGCAATTTAAAATAAAACTCTTGAGACATAAGATACTCTTAATTAATGAAAAAGAGGCTTACACTCAGCAGACAGAAATGATTCTACACCAAAGCTACAAACACAAAACCAGTTCATACTTACCTCTAAATAGACATAATGAGAGGGCTGACAGGTGTTAAAGCCTCTTAGGGATTATGCCTCTGGGACCATCTTGGCTGTTCCCATGTCCCTCATAATTGCCCCAAGGTCCCATGGCTGCAGTCTGTTTTTCCTTCTTTTCAAATTTAAATATTTGGTTACAGCTGCCACTCCCTACTCTATTTCTTGGGGATTCCCTTCCCTTGAAAGCAACCATTTAATTCTTTAATGAATCTTTCAAATCATTTTAACAAAACGGATCAAAAGCTTCATTTCACCCCCATGAAAGACTTGTCTCTAAGTTAATGCCTCTGGTCTGTGATTCCTGATTCCCTTGCTTGAGGCTTGCCTCTTTCATTCCTGAAGGCTGAATTCTGTTTCCCCTACTCTCTAAGTCTTGGAGGTCTCTGTTCATGAAAGACTCCCTTCCTGGCATACAGGCCTAAAGACATGGCAGGGGGATAACAAGTGTCACTTAAGTGCTTCTTCAGGCATCTACATTTCAGAGACCTCTAGGCTGGGAAACTCTAATCTCAGTATACAGGAAAGGTTATATAGGGGTTTTCCTTGAAATATGGCAAAGTATGGATGGGCCAATTGAGAGCAGAATCTGATCCCTCACCTTCAGGACACTCCAAGACCAGAAAGCACTAGGAATAACAGGACAGAGATCATTTACTGGCACCAATCTTACGCCAGTCAGCTAAGACAGAGATGATACTACCTTATAGCTTTTCAAAGAGTAGCCTGAGAAGACTCCCTAGCAGTCTCCAAGGTTAACACCATAAAAATTACCATCTGTCTCACTTGGCAGTAACTTGTTAACTTGTTGGAAGCCTCTGCAGAGAGACCAAAGACTAAACAAACTGTAGAACCTGAAGTACCCTCTTACCCTTGGAGGAGGCAAGTCCCAAAAGGACAGGACTGAACCATCTGGAAAAAAACAGGATGAGAGCAGCTCTGAATACCATTGCCTATGCTATATCTGGACAGTGAATAAAAAAGATCTTCAGCTGTCAAAAGCTCATTCTGTAATCTTGAGCCAGTCGCTTAATCGCCCCATGCCTCAGTCGCTACTTCAGTGAAACTATGGAGAGCATTTGTTGGTAAAGCACTTTGATAATACTCAGCCAAAAAATAAATCATATAAATGCATGCATGCTGTTAATATTTTTAAAAGTTTTCAAATTTCAATCATAGCTTATAAATTCATAAACACAACTCTGGTTAGAATTCTCTGGGATGCCTGAAGCACCTTGCTTCTCAAAGTACAATTTCCTGTTCAGGTTACTTGGAAGCATCAAAAATACTGGGGTCCCAAATCACATTTTGTATTCTAGTCTAAATCCTGTGCCTATCTTTTAAAAACATATATATAAATAAAAAGAGATTTATTAAAAAGAATTGGCTAGGCAATTATGGGGGCTGGCCAGAGGGATTCCAAATCTGTAGGATAAGCTTTCAGGAAGGGCAGGGCTGGAAGTCTCTGGCACTTGCTAAAGCTGCTGTCCACAGATGGAGTTCCTTCTTCCATTCTCCTTTTAAAGCCTTTCACTGATTGAATCAGTGTGCCTATCTTTTAAGAAGGGACAAATACTTCACATGGCCCTTATACTCATGACACCTCAATAAGGGAGAGTGAGGTATTACACCGAGGCATAGGGGTTTAGAATGACTTTACTCAATAATTACAAATGATGTTTCTTGAGACCAAACTGACTGGGAATCCATACCACGGATGGGGGTCTTGAGACTGTGCAATTCATGCTAGTAATGTTTGGTCAAAATCTCAATATAGTATTGTCTTTTGGCACTGATGTTTCAAAATGACAGATATTTTTAAAAGTACCCATGTCTAGGGAGAAAAGGTGACATACTCTAGGAATATATCCAAAAGAACTAAAAAGAGACTTGAACAGATACCTGTACATCCATGTTCATAGCACCATTATTTACAATAGCCAAAAGGTAGAAACAACTCAAGTGTCCATCAACAGATGAATGGATACACAAAATGTGGTATATATGCACAACAGAATATTATGGAGCCATAAAAAAGAATGAAGTTATGATACATGTTACTACATGTGTGAACCCTGAAAACATTTTATTGAGTAAGACACAAAAGGACAAATATTTTGATTCCACTTATATGAAACATCTAAAATAAGTAAATTCATAGAGACAAAAGTAGATTAGGGGTTATCAGAGGCCAGAGGGAGGGAGAATGGGGAGTTATTGTCAATGGGTAAAGAGCTTCTGTTTGGGTTGATGAAAAAGTTTTGGTAATGGATGGTGGTGATTGGTAGCACAACATTGTGAATGTAATTAATACCACTGAATTATACACTTAAAAATGGATAAAATGGGAAAATTTGTGTTATATGCATATATTACCACAATAAAAATTAAAAAAAATTTTTTTAATTAACAACCTTTTTTGGAAATAGGTTAATGTCAAGAAGAAATTCTGGTACAGAAACAACTCAGTCACATTTGTAATAGTTATACTACTAATACACCAATGATAAAATGCTACTTAATCCATAGACCGATTTCTCATTTATTATCTGTTCAAGGAAATGCTCTTGATTAAGATACATGTGACTATTTTCATCTGTTAAATTAGCAAAGACTTTTAAAAATAAGGATGTGCAATGTTGGTGAGACTGCCATGGCAGGGGCATGTGCATACACTGCTGGTGCAGTTTTTCTGGAAAGTTATTTGACTATATGCAGTGAGAGCCTTAAAAATGTTCATTCCTGCTGTGATACACCAATTCTACTTCATGGAATCTGTCCCAAGGAATGATAAAAATGCAAACAAAGTTTTACATACAGATATCCACCACAGCAAAAACTTAGGACAACCTGGGAGTAATGGCTGGGTATATCAAAATATAGCCAAACAATGGCCATTAAAGTTATGTTTATGAAGACTTTCATGTAACAGAAAAAAAATGCATGTGATTAGTAGAAAAAGCAGGACATAAAACTGCATGTAAGACCTTGCCTACATTAAACGGATTATTTTCTATGTTATGCTTTTGCTATTATCTAAATTATCTACAATAAGTCATTTATTTTATAACCAAAGAAGTTATTTTTTAAAAAAAGTTGAATCTGTTCTGCTTGGTATGCTAAATGGATGAGCTTTTAAAGGCTGTAAGATGACTTCCTCATATATAATTTTAAAACTGTGATTAAAAATCATAATATCTGAGGTAGTGAGTTCGGAAAAGCAGGAACTCTTAAACATTATGGGTAACAATATAACTACTATTATGTTTAGAGAGTAATGGAAACCAACAGCTAGCAAAAGCCTTAAAATGCTCTTATTCCCAAAGTCTACTTATAGGAATTTGCCTGAAAATAATAACTATAAAGCTGTACAATGATTTATGTAAAGGATATTAACCACACTGTTACATATGTATGAAATAGTGAAAAACCAACAACAACCTAGATGTTTAGCAACATAACCCAGGGGGGAATACTATGTAGCCATTATGAATCAAGTTGCAGGAGAATACTTAATGACAAGGTAGAAACTAGCAGGTAGAATATACAGTGTGACTCCAAGTTTGTAGTTAAAAAAAAAAAAAAAAAAAAAAAGGAGGGGTCATAAGAAGTGTGTGCAGGTGTGTATGTGAAAAAAGTCAAAGCTTACATGCCTAAAGTGTGGGCAGCGTCATCTATGGATGATTATATTTTTTTGTTCTTGTCTAAATTAAAAACTTTTATAATCAGAAACAAACATAAGCTGTTTTGAATTGTTAAATACATAAATATAAATAAAATAAAGAATGGATCTTTAATTTTGACCAGGTATAACCAGAGTTGTTCAAACTCTTCTTTAAACAAAACCATGTTTTAATTTCTTCTTAGGTAACCATAAAATTAGTCCAGAACCAAATGCCACAGACACACAGAGCCAAATACTTGGTACATGTGAGTCCAAATGTTACATTACTTGAAAGCAGAACTGACCATGAACAAAAAGGAGATGGGACTCCTATGGGTAAAGTATTTTTTTCTTTAGTCATTCCTGTTACCCATTAGTTTTATCATTATCATAAAAATGATAAAGCATTTATCTGCCATTTGATAGGAGGAGGGTGGAGGTAATCGCTCACATTAAGAATATAATAATAGTGCAATTAACTGGAAACCAATAAGCTGGAACATTAAAAAACAAACTCCCATCAGAGATTCAGCCAAGAGAAAATTCCTGTGTAGATTCTAGGATTGGCAGAGATTCATCTCTGTATATTATATACCTAACAATGTCCTGCAGCAATCAGGGATACAAAGATTAACAATCTGATTCACTGAAATTCTTAATACGTTAAAAAGAATTCTTCAATTCTAAGGTACATTATACTAACATACTAAGGTACATTCTACTTGAAGGAATTTTCAGCAAGGGTCAAAACAAAAATTTCCTGCTAATACTTAGGTATTGCGGAAGTCCAATTAAACAGACCAGCATATCCCTGAAAATCCTGGCTATTCACAATTTCACTTGTAATACGAAACAGAGATTCTGAAATTTAGAGACAAGTTTCTATTGAGAGTTTTCATTCATGCCTTTCATCAACTAAAAACTGAAATGATTTGGGGCTTACTCTTTCAGCTACTAGGCAACTAAGATAATCTTTGGATGTATCAGGTTTTCCTCATGATACGAAGATCTATTTGATATATAAAGATTATTTTGAAACAAAATAGGAACTACTGTTTTATACCTTACTATGATTATGAATTAAAAGTTAACAGGTTATTTTTAATAGCCCACTGACCAAAAAAAAAAAAAAAAAAGCTGCCTTTCTCTGATGGTGCTTAAAATTGTTCAAAACAAATCCTTCCATAAACAATTGCTTTTGTAAATATAAATAGATACATTTAATTAGGTAAGGAAAATCATAACATTCAGTAGGTCTTTGAGACACTGAACCAAATACTTATTTGTGTGTGTACATGTAGATAAGATGCTAATCTGCTGTTCTGCTTGGCTAAAGAATTTTCTAATTTTGTCATGAAGTGACTTATTAGTAAAAGAGAAAACCCACAGAATCCACATATGATCAAAACTAGTAAAAGTTAGTTACCATAGAGATGGGAATTCTCTCTATAGAAGTGTTACTAATGCTGTTGTTTCCTTGAAGAACTCCTAGGATTCTACTCCCTGGTCTCACAGTGGCTCTTGCTAGAGACAGTATGGAAGGTATAAATACAGGAGATCCTAATGGGATCTGGAGTGGTCCATATGGTCCTGGGAGATCTACACCAAGTTTGAGGCCCCAAACTAACCCACCTTTACAGAATGGAGGCAATCTAGATCCTTTAGGTGGCTGCTCTCTGACCATTTTAGAACTGACCCAACTTTTAGGATTAGGGATGTGGTGCTGTGTAGAGTCATCAAGGATATCTTATCAAGGATATCTTATGAACCTGTGTGTTCCAAAGTATACTTTGTGTGGTACAAAGTATTGTACCAGTTACCTGGTACAATAAAATGGCAATGAAATAACTGCATACACACTTCTCAAAACCCCAAAAGGGCCCATAAAATCCTCTCCTGGACACTACATCTCCTTGGGAGAGCTCATCTGCTTCCTCATTTTACATCCTATTTATTTAATCCTGAACTTTAGCCTTCCAGTCTAATATACCTACTGATATATCTCATTTTAACCACAAATTTGAGCTCTTCAGCAATTCTTCAAAGCCCTATCAATCCAAAATCTGCTTTTGAGTTTCAATTACTAATCATCACAATCCAGATATGTTCAAGGATGCATCTGAATAGGGAGATCCACTATCCTTCTCAGTTTCCAGGTCTATGAGGTTACATGTATTGATAAATTATGCCATCTTTTCCTTTTATACCCATTTCTTCCTTTCAGATTCACCTGCATTTCTGCCATTGAGTCCAGCCAATTCTTGCTTGAAATATATCTTTATCATTGGTCTTCCCAGAAGTCATTTTCCTCCACAAAGATTCCTGAATGCTGCCAGGTCATACTGTGTGTCCTTCACTTGGTGATTGTCACAACTGTCTTCAAATCCCTCAAATGACTTCCATTACTCATTTCAACCTTGATTCTCAATCACTGATTTCATGCATATCATGGTTTAGAAACAGAACTGTAAAACAAATAGTTCTCAGAAGAGACCCAGGTATTCAGAGTCCTGAAAGAATCTGTCCTTCCTCTTATAATTCCTCAGGTTGCTCAATTCTTCCCTCCAGAGCCTTTGAATTCCTATTCATGATTTCGAATGTTTAGTGTAAAATCATATTGTTGTTGTTTTCTGGATTATGTTGTTATAACAGATGCTTCATGAGGCTGATCAATCCAAGCTAGATTGTTTAGCCAACTCCTCATCACCAGTTATGGCACATCTTATTCCCAGACACTTCTCTTTCTTCATTCCAAGCCACAGTCAATCCATTTTTCAAAGTCCATTTCAAACAAATTTTTTTCAAGCAAACCTTTCCAAGCTTTACTTGAATTTAAAGCAAGAGCAAGCATTTCTTAACTCAAATTGTACATTATAAAAATAAACACTTATTGCACTTACTACTCCTGCACAGCTTTTTTTTTTTTTTTTTTCCCCCTTTCTCCCCCAATTATACTTAACACAGTATCAGGCATCTTGTTGGTGGGTTATCAATAAATATTTGGTCAATTAACCAGTTTCCCCATTAACATTACTTCCTGCTCACTGATTATTACAAGAGTAACTTTAGAAAACAGACCCGACCAAATATGCCTCATATTATCAAACACTTGCATGTGAAGATGAATCCTAATGATCACAGTCAAATTTCTTTGATTAGAGCTACTACTTATTAGAAGGCTCCCATGAGCCAAATGCTTTACATTTATTATCTCTAAGCTTTCTATTTCATGTGGATGAGGAAATAGGTTCAGAGAAATCAAATAACTTGCCCAGAGCTAGTAAGTACTGAAGCCAAGATTTGGCTCAGGCTTGTCTGGCTTCCAAACTCATGCTTTACCCACAAAATTTATTCTGTCAATTTAGTTGGGCTCTGAAAGTAAAAAACTGAAGTTTTAATTTGATATCTCAGGTCTATATGTATTACAATTACAGAAACAAAATTTTATCACTTCTTTAGTATAAGCCTTAAGAACTTAATGCCCTTTTGCACAAAATGGGTAATTTCCTAAGCCTTTTACTATAGAAGAAATAGGCATTCATAAACACTTTACTGAGGACATTTTTCTCAGCAAGAAACTGATTCCTCCTAACAGACAATATGAAATGGCTTTTAAAATCGAGACCACAATTTTACTGTCTGGTAGTACTAAGTTTTCTCAAATGTGCAACTCACACTTAGGTATCTTTCATAACTTCTCAAGTGTCACTTGCTAGTATTACACTGGAGAGTAAATTGTACTACCAGACCTGTTGCAAAGTAGAGGGCTTTAAAAAAAGAAAAAATTAAAAGCTAAAGGTCACATGCAAGGTTTGGTGTCCTAAAATGCTCCCCCTGCTCCTTTTAATTTTTATATCCATGTTTTCCAAGGCCTACCAGCTATCATTTCCAGATTCCAAGTTTTCCCCACTGAGTATCTTCTCATGGCCTGACTCATCTGTTTTCCCAAAAACTTGGAGCCCCTGCCGGTTCTGCTTTGCCAAAGTAGATCAATAGGAATACAAGGATCAGACCACACTCGGGCAGGCAGTAAGTTAGCAATTTTGAGATGTGTGTCTCCCTGTATTAACTAACAACTCCCTGTATTCTCTAACAACAAATTCTACAACTGCAAGCAATTTTTTGGCAAGTTGGAGAACGGAAACCACAGTATGGAAACCCTGCACCACTGTAGAGGGAACAGTCAAGGCTTTCAATACGGCAAGACGATACTTTTGAAACTATCACTAATCAAACCCGTCTCCCGCCCAAAAAAGTGTGGTACATGGCAAGTCTAAAAAAAAGCTTCCCTCCAAAGCTCCTGTCTCCGGGATGACCTGGTGGCCGTCTGATCCATTAGGCTGGGAGGGAGGGTAAGGGGGCCAGGAAATCCTGTTTATTTCCAGCCTTCAGAGCAGAAAAGATTGGTCTCTACCCCGAAACGAACCAGGCCCCAGCCTCAGGGTCTGGCAAAAGAAAAATCCAAGCCTTTCTCTGCGCCCTGGAGCTGTCCCGTCCCGCCTGGAGCCCTAATTCCACTCGGATTTTCCGGCTTCCAGTCCCACTCAGATCTTCACTATCGCTTCCATTATCCCGCCACCACCCCCACCCGCGCAGGCGCAGTGGGAACTGGGGCCTACCGGCGCCCCCAAGGCGCGGTGACTATGGCAGAGCCGGACCAGGCCGGTAGCTACTCCGTGCGGGGCAGGCGACCCTCATCCGTCTCCGTGGCCTGCTCAACACTGGCGAAGCCTGGTTCCCCCCCGGCCAGCCCTTCCACCGCCCTCCTCACCCGTTCTTCAGATCCACCTCCAGGATCTTCCCGTAGCCCTTAAAAAAGCGCTCCACATCGCGCTCCCGGGCCTGGTAGCTCAGGCGGCCGATGTACACCCGCGGCATCCTGGCAACGTTGGTGGTGGCTTGGCCTGGCCCAGCCCCTTTAGGCGGCGGCCGGCGAAGCGAGAGCTCGGCGGCAGTGGCGGCAACGGGCGGGCGGCGGGACGGACGCAGCCGAACCCGGCGACGTACGCGAGCACGTAGCTCGCGAGCACGCGCCTCCCGCTTCCCCCCACCCGGCGGAGGGTAACGGGAGGGAACGCGCGTTAGCTTCCCGCCTGACCAGGAGTGAGGGGCGGGGCCTGCCCGGGGGTACGCCAGCGTGAGGCGGGGCCAGATGATCGACACGGCGCGGGTGCCGTTCGCTCCTCCGCACGTTCTCTCGCGAACTCGCGGGGGCAGGGACTTGCCCGTCCTCCCGGAAGTTGTTGCGCTTCCTCCCGGAAGTTATTGTGACTACCACCGTGCTAGGCTTGGTCCTGAGTCCCTGCTTTTGTCCCTTGAGGTGGAGTGGTTTCATTTTTAGAGAAAGACCTCTGAAATTAAACCTGGCCTCATAACTCGGGCTCGTTACGCGATGTCTCTGAGCCTCGTTTGTCTTCTCTGTAAAAGGAAGATAGTAATTTCTACCTCCCAGAGTTGTTTTGAGGCACGTAAAGCACTCGGTACTATTGTTCCCGGCACATAGTAAGTGCCTAATAAATGTTAAGAATCATATTTTAAAAACAAGACACTGTTTAAATAGAAACAATGTGGGAAGTGGTGAGGGCTGGGGTTTTGGAGTCATAGTAGGCATGATACTGAGCAATTTACTTGACATATTTAACTTTTCCATATCCTAATCTGTAAAACTAGAGTAATCTATACCTACCTCAATGCACGACCAGGATAAGTAAATGGGGTAGTGTATATGGGAAGTGCTTCAAATAGTGTCTGGAACGTGATAGCTCAATAAATACTGGTTTCCTTCTCACCCCAATTTACCTGAAAACCACAAGAGTTTTGTTTTTATTTAAAAAATTATGTTTTGAAAGGATAATTTCATTCACTTCAAAATTCAAACAGTTCAAATGATATACATCAAAAAGTCTTCCCATACTTGTCCTCCAGCGTCCCAGTTTCCCACCCCAGAGGTAAACAATATAATCAGTTTCTCAAATGTCCTTCTGGAGGTATTCTATACATATAAAGCAAATAGTAGTATACTATATATACAATTCTGCACTTAATATATTTTGAAAATCATTCCACAAGAGTATAAAAAGGAACTTCTTAGGACTCCTTATGGCTCATGATATACCATTTTATGCAGAGTAATTTATTTAACCAATTCTCTACTGAAAGACATTTGAATCATTACCAATCTTTTGTTATTACAGCTACTGCAATGAATAACCTTGTATATATACATACATGTAGGATCTATTCTTAGAAGTAGGATAGTTGGGCCAAAGGGTATGGACATTTATAGTTTTGATAGATAATGCTCCTCTCTCCTTTATAAGCGCCTGTCTCCCCAAACTGAATTATCAAACTTTTTGATCTTTGCCAATCTGATAGGTGAAAAATGGTATCTGTGGGTAATTCTAATTTGCAATTATTTTATTTTGAGTGGTGTGAGCCTCTTTTCATGTTTGAGTCATTATATTTCCTTTACTGTGTCTGTTTATATCCTTTGCCCATTTTTCTGTTGTGGTGTTGGCTCATTTTTTATTGATTCAGAGGAGCTCATTATATATTAGGGAAATCAGCTCTTTGTCATGAGTTGCAAATATTTTTTTCCCAGTTTGTTTGACTTTCAACTTTGCCTATCATGGTTTTTGCCATGCAAAAACACTTGATATTCACTTCTATGTATATATGTTATGTTCTACAATAAAAATATATGATAAAAAATTAATATAAAGGAACTTATTCTAGGATATAAAAAATTTGATGTTTAAGGGATCAAATTTTATACATCCTTTATTTTCTTTCATAGTTTTGAATTATAGTTTAAAAGGCGTTCTTTACTCAGATTAAAAAACAAAACACACACACACACACATACACACACAAAATACAACTCCCATGGTGGATTCTATTACTTTTAGGGTTTATTTGTATATTGTAATTTTTAATCCATTTGGCATTTAGTAAGGTGTGAAGATCATAACATTATTATGATATAGCATAATAATGATATGGATTGTCATATAGTCTGATAAACTCATTGTTTCCACAGAGGGGAAACATCTGCCTCCAAAACCTACCCCTCCTCCTGAGTTTCCTAACTCAGGGAGTGGCACCTCCATTTGCCTGAGACCCTCCTTCAACCACCACATCCAGTCTATCCTGTGGATTCTTTCTTCTACACTTGATCTTAGCCAAAAGGCCAAAGAGCAATGATGCTTCTAAATATTCAGGAATCCATTAACTTCTCTCCATTTCTGCTTACTGACCTAGTTCAGTCCTCATTATATTGTTCACACATCAGGCCTCAGGCCTTCTTTGCCCATCTTATCTCATATATCCCTATCGTTATGATATCACCCTGCGTTTTCTTTCACAGCACTTACCACATTCTGTTCATTTATTCATTCCTTCACTGTCTTTTTCCTCCACTAGAATGTATGCTCCCTGGTATCAGGGACCACATTATTTGTCTCCTGTTGTATTCCTAGTACCTATGACAGTGCCTTTTATATAATGGGTGCTCAAAATAGTTATTGAATGAATAAATGAATGTTCTCTTCCTTGGACTACTTCAATGGCCTCCCATGAGACACAGACTCAGGGAAATTTGAATATTCTTCCAACTGACATGTCAAGAAAAAAATAAGGGAGTCCTGAGGAGAGAGGGAGCTCCAATGCCAATCTTGAGGCCAAAAGAATCAGGACTGACTGGTGTGGTGAACAGACAGGGTCAGGGGATCTGGCTGCTGGTGCCAGCTCTGCTGGCTTGCTAGCTGTGTGATCTTGAGCAACTTACTTCACCTCTCTGTCTGTGAAGTGGTGATATTAAAATCTAAATGACACAGGGAAGTTGTAAAAATCAAATGAAGATGGACACGGAAGTGTTGTATACTGCAAAGGACTGTGGGTGTGAGGAAGGCTTTCTTCTCTTTAAGAAAGTGCCGTCATCTCACTTGCTTTTAGGCCAGCGTTCCCGTCCTCGCAGGTACTTTTCTGCTTTCAGGTGCAAACAAATGCTGTGCCAGTTCAGACTTTTTTTTTCTCCACCATTTCTAGCTGCTTCTGGCCTGAGCCTACTGCCCCACACAAGGCATGGCATCTGCCAATAAGTGTGGGGCTGGTGGGTGCTGCAGAGGGCTTCCTGGCACAAGGACAGTGATGCCTGGCATACACAGGTTAATGTGAGAGCCTTATTTTTCTGGGTTTCAGTCTTTCCCTAAGGAAAACAGGCTCTATTAGCTCATCTCCCAAGACATTCTTCAATATTATGGCAGTTACTGTAGGTAGTTGCAAGGTGGAAGGTCCTGGAAAAAAAACAGGGAAGTTGTAAAGCCCCAGGGTTGCAGGTGTACCCAAAACTTTGGTTTAGGAGGTAATACTTGTTTGTCTTCTTTTAGTCTCCTGGAGCCATGGGTTTCTCCTATTGCCACTTAAAAGGATATTGTTTGTTTTGTGGGCAAGAAGAGCTGTCTCAACTCCACAGAGATTATTCAGCCTGAAAATTAAAAATAATCTCCTGCACTTGTAAAATATAGAAGACATAATCCATTTTAAGTCAGATTCTGTTTTGTATCAGTCTCCTTTCCTCTGCTGGCCTCTTTATTATTACTATTTTTATTGTGGTAAAATATGCGTAACATAACATTTACCATTTTTGAGTTTACAGTTCAGTGGCCTTAAGCACATTCACAATATTGTGCAATCATCACCACTATCTATTTCCAGAACATTTTCATCATCCCAAACAGAAACTTTATACCCATTAAGCAATAATCCTTTTTCCCTTTCTCCCCAGCCCCTGGTAACCACTATTCTATTTTCTGTCTCCATGAATTTGTTTATTCTATATACTTAAATTAGCAGAAACACAAAATATTTGTCCTTTTGGGTCTGGCTTCTTTCACTCGGCATAATGTTTCCAAGGTTTAGCATGTATCAGAACTTCATTCCTTTTTACAGCTGAATAATACTCCACTGTATGGATATACTGTTTTGTTTATCTATTCATCCCCTGATGAACAATTGGGTTGTTTCCCCTTTTGGTTACTATGAATAATGCTGCTATTAATATCTATGTACAAGGATCTGTTTGAGTCCCTGGTTTCAGTTGTTTTGGGTATACCTAGGAGTGGTGGATTTTGCCCAGTCATATGGTAATTCTATTTAATTTTCTGAGGAACAGCCAAACTGTTTTTCACAGTGACTGCACTAATTTTACATTCTCACCAGAAATGCATGAGGGTTCCAATTTCTCCACATCCATATCATCCTAGTAGGTGTGAAGTGGTATCTCAACGTGTTTTTGACTTGCTTACTCTAATGGTTAATTATGTTGAGCATCTTTTCATGTACTTATGGGCCATCTGTATATCTTCTTTGACGAAATACCTATTGAAGTCCTTTGCCCATTTTTCAAACTTTTTTATTAATAATTTCAAATTTATAGGACAGTTGCAAAAATAATACAAACCACAGAGAACTCCAGCATACCTCCAACCTCCCAGATACCTGGATTCACCAAATTTTTTTAATTAAATTCAGTTTTATTGAGATATATTCACATACCATACAACCATCTGTCGTGTACAATCAACTGTTCACAGTGACATCATATAGTTATGTATTCATCTCCCCAATCTATTTTTGAACATTTTCCTTACACCAGAAAGAATCAGAATAAGAATAAAAAATACCCCATACCACCCTATTTTTCATTTAGTTTTTGTCCCCATTTTTCTACTCATTCATCCATACACTGGATAAAGGAAGTGTGATCAACAAGGTTTTCACAATCACACTGTCACCCTTGTAAGCTACATTGTTATACAATCGTCTTCAAGAGACAAGGCTACTGGGTTGCAGTTTGATAGTTTCAGGTATTTATTGCTAGCTATTCCTATACATTAAAACCTAAAAAATGTTATCTATATAGTGTGTAAGAATGTCCACCAGAGTGATCTCTCGACTCTATTTGAAATCTCTCAGCCACTGAAGCTTTATTTCGTTTCATTTCACATCCCCCTTTTGGTCAAGAAGATGTTCTCAATCCCACGCTGCCGGGTCCACATTCATCCCCAGGAGTCATATCCTGTGTTGCCAGGGAGATTTACATCCCTGGGAGTCAGATCCCACTTAGTGGGGAGGGCAGCGAGATCACCTGCCAAGTGGATTCACCAATTTTAACATTTTGCCACCTTTGCCATATCATTTCCTTCCTCTCTCCCTCCTTCCTTCCTTCCCTCCCCTCCCTCCCTCTTTCCTTTTCTTGCCTCTGCAGCAACCCTCTGCAAAGGGCTGGTCTAGTGGTGACGAAGTCCTCAGTTTTGTTTACCTGAGAATGTCTTAATCTCTCCCTCATTTTTGAAAGACAGAATTCTTGGTTGACACTTTTTTGCCTTCATCACTCTAAATATGACTTCTCACCACCTTCCTGCCTCCATGGTTTCTGATGAGAAACTGGCACTTAATCTTATTGAGGCTCCTTTATATGTGACATGTTGTTTCTCTCTTGTGGCTTTCATAATTCTCTCTTTATCTTTGGCAATTGACAGTTGGATTATAACATGGTGCAGTGTTTGGATCTGTCCTATTTGGAGTTTGTTGAGCATCCCGGATGTGTATATTCAGGTCTTTTGTTAAATTTGGTAAGTTCTCAGCCATTATTTGTTTGAATATTCTCTTTGCCTGTCTTTCTTCTCCTGGGACTCCCACAATGCACATATTGGTTCCTTAGGCTCTGCTCACTTTTCTTCATTCTTTCCTCTTTCTGCTCCTCTCATATTTGATGATTTCAATTGTCTCATCTTCAAGTTCACTGATTCTTTCTTCTACCAGCTCCAATCTGCTCTTGAACCCCTACAGGGAGTTTTTCATTTTGGTTACTATGGGCTTCATTCTGTTTGGTTCCTTTTCATAATTTCCATCTCTATATTGATATTCTCTTTGTGGTCATCTACTGTTTTCCTGATCTGATTTCCTTTAGTTCTTCATCCATGTTTTCCTTTAGCTCTTTAAACATATTTAGGACTGTCGACAAATGAAATAACCAAGGGATCTGCTGCAAAGGCAACGAAAGGGTTTTACTGAGCAAAAGCAACATGCAGGTGGAGCAGTCTCAGAATGGAGGGCTGCTCAGGGAGTTGCAGTTTTGGAGACAGCTTATATGGCAGCTCAGAGGAGAGGATGGGTGAGGGGTAGGTATGAGTCATTTGGGGTGGAATGTCTTTGGGCAAATGGCCAGTTATCAGCAAGCCCCAGGAGCAGGACATTTGGGCAAATGGTTGGTTAATCAGCAAGCCCCCAGAGCAGGATGTTTGCACAAAATCTGGGCCATCTGCTGAATGTCAGTGGATTCTCTGTCGCCAGCCTTGACTTGTTTTTCTCACAAGGGCAGAGGTCTCTGTTGCCACCTCAAAGTATCATTGGTAAGTCAATTCATCTAGTTTCTCTTCTCTTCTTTATAGTTCCCTGGATAAAGCAGAAGCTCAAGCAAATCAAAATGGTTAGTATAGTCATTAACCATTCCATTTTCACAGGACTAGATATTTTTTCTGTTTCTAATGTTTCATTTAGTCTTTTTTTAAAACTCCATTTTATTGAGATATATTCACATATCATACAGTCATCCATGGTGTACAATCAGCTGTTCACAATACCATCATATAGTTGTACATTCATCACCCAAATCTATTTTTTGAACATTTTCCTTATACCAGAAAAAGCAAGAATAAGAATAAAAAAATAAAAGTAAAAAGGAACACTCAAACCATCCCCCCTCCCACCCTATTTTTCACCCAGTTTTTGTCCCCATTTTTCTACTCATCCATCCATACAGTGGTTAAAGGGAGTGTGATCCACAAGGCTTTCACAATCACACTGAAACCCCTTGTAAGCTACATTGCCATACAATCGTCTTAAAGAGTCAAAGCTACTGGGTTGCAGTTTGATAGTTTCAGGTATTTACTTCTAGCTATTCCAATACCTTAAAACCTAAAAAGGGTTATCTATATAGCGCATAAAAATGCCCATCAGAGTGACCTCTTGACTCCATTTGGAATCTCTCAGCCACTGAAACTTTGTTTCATTTCACATCCCCCTTTTGGTCAAAAAGATGTTCTAAATCCCATGATGCCAGGTCCAGATTCATCCCTGGGAGTCATATCCTGCGTTGCCAGGAGATTTACACCCCTGGATGTCAGATCCCACATAGCGGGGAGGGCAGTGAGTTCACCTGCCGAGTTGGCTTAGCTAGAGAGAGAGGGCCACATTTGAGCAAGAAGGCACTCAGGGGGAGATTCCCAGGCACAAATACAAACAGGCCTAGCCTCTCCTTTGCAGCAATGAACTTCATAAGGGCAACTCCTGAGATAGAGGGCTTGGCACACCAAACCGCAGTCCTCAATGTTGTGAGAACATCAGCAACAATCCAGGTGAGGAAGCCCAACACCTCCACATCTTCCCCCAGCTCCTCAGGGGGGCCCTGCATATGTATTTTTATTCTCTGCCGAAATTACTTTGGGATGTGCACAGGGCAATTTTTTTAAAGGGCTTTGTCTGGAATGTTCCATATGTGAGCCTTTTCATTTATGGTTTCTAATGCTTTTTTTAAACTCTTCTTCTTTGCCTGGTCATCACCTCCTGTTTCTTTGCATGTTTTGCAATATTTTGTTGAAACCTGGACATTTTTTATATTTTAGCATGTCACTGTTGGAAGTTAGACCCTGAGGTGTTCTGTTACTTATGCTCATATCAAGCTAGTATTAAGACAGAGCTTTCCTTGACTAATCAACAAAAAAAGAAAAAACCTTTCCCAGTCTTTGCAGATTGACCTGTTCAGTGTTCTTCTTCAGGGCTTATCCATACACCGAGTTTGGAGAATAGCTCCAGGCCAAATCATAGGGGCTTCTTCTTGAGTCTTTCTGTGCATGCCTCTTCTCTTAGGCATGTGACCCTAGAAATTTCCCCATTTACATGTACAGGAATGTCCCCTTTTCCCTAGGAAAGTTTCCTCATGGTCTGTGGTCTCTGGCACGGCACTGGATGTCCTACATCCAGCAATCTTTTGCCCCAGGAAGCATGAGTTGACCACTCTCCCACAGCATTTTGTAGGAGAGCTCAGTGAGCCGCTTTCTACATGTAGGGCAAGTTCTGGGACGGTGAGTCCCTCAGGCCATCACCAAACAGATTGGGTCAGAGATACATGCTTCCGGTATGTGCATGAGGTTTACTCTGCTCCCTCTGGAACTAGAACTAGGGATCTGCACTGGGAACTTTGGCTGGCTCATACTGAGCTGGTGAGGGGATGGGGGTGGCACCAGCCAGGGCACCAAAGGATCCTACTACCTTTATATGACCTTTTCCTTGATTCAGCATATGCCCTGTTACTGCAATCCTTTAACTGTTTTCTGGAGATTTTATAAAGATGTTTCTGCCAGTTCTTGCTGGTTGATCAAAGCTTCTGTAGGGGGATGGAACCCTAAAGCATCTCACTCTACCATCTTGATCCTCCTTTGCACATTATTTATTTGGGTTGTCTTTTTTTGTTGTTGAGTTGTAGGAGTTCTTTATATATTTTTGATATTAAACTCTTATCAGGTACATGATTTCCAGATATTTTCTCTCATTCTGCAGGTTGTCTTTTCACTTTCCTGATAATATCCTTTGATGCACAAAAGTTATTAATTTTAATAAAGTCCAATTTACTTTTGATGCTTGTGCTTTTGGTGTCATTATCTAAGAATCCATTGCTAAATACAAGGTCTTGAAAACTTACACCTATGTTCTTCTGAGAGTTTTATGTTTTTAATTCTTATATTCAGGTTGTCGATCCACTGAGTTAATTTTTGTACATGGTGAGAGGTTGGGATCCAACTTCATTCTTCTGCATGTAGATTTCCAGTTTTCTCAACATCATTTGTTGAAGACTATTCTTTCTCCATTGAATGGACTTGGTATCCTTGTTGAAGATCAGTTGGCCACAGATGTGTGAGTTTGCTGGCCTCTTAAATGTTGGCAATCCCTATGTTGATCTTCAACATTTGGGGTGTTTTACTTATCTGAAATTCAGAAGCCCAGGAATTTCTGATCTTATCTTTTCTTTTAGTGCCTCCCTCCTCCAAATTTTCCTCCAACCTGCTGCCAGAGGGATTTTTATAAAATCTGATCTTGTGGCTCAGCAATCTTTTTTTCCCTACTGCCAACAGGGAGTTGGCACATTTCTTGGTTGTGAATCATAATCTGTCTTGATTTGCTTTTTCAGCTTCAGATCTCATCCTAATACAAATTAAATTACCGAGTTTGTATCAGTTGGGCTTAAGTTCATCGGGTGAATCAAACCCCAAAGAATAGGGGCTTAAACAAGACAGAAGCTTACTTCTCATGTACAAGAATTCCTGAGGTGGGCAGTTTGGAGCCTCTGGTGTGTCAGGGACACAGGCTCCTTTGATCTCATTGCTCTCCCATCCTTAACCTGGTCAAAGATGGCTGTACAAACTCTAGGAGTTGTCTCTGTTTCTCACCCAGAAGGAAGGCAAAGGGGAAAAAAAAGGCACAGGATGCATGTCAGCCATATTTTAAAGAGGTTCCTAAGAAGCCCTCACCTCTGCTTACACTGCAAAGGTTAGAATGTGTTAGCTCCAAGGGAGGCAGAAAGATGTACTGTTTACTCCAGGCTACCATGTGTCCACCTACAATTTGTGGGTTTCAATTTGAAGGAAGAAAAGAATGAATATTTAGGGGAAATTAGAAGGTTCAGACATAAACGTCATACCTCTATGACTTTGTTTAATCTGGTGCCTTGGTCATAATGCTTGTCTTCTTTTCCTGCCTGAGAAAATTAGAATGATCCTTTAAAGACCAGCCCAGATGTCACTGCTAGACTCCTGAAGTTACAGTGAATAACTCCACTGTTCTGAGAACATTCCTTACTCCTGTCCACAAGGCCTCTAACCATGATGCTGGGAACTGTGCTCCTTTGTGTCTGCCTCGTCTCAGAGATGGTCCCTGGGGCTTGCTCCCTCACCATGGCCACAGGCTCATCACTCCCCCTAACTCCAGCCTTGGATTCCCCCTGAAGAGCCTAATCTTAACTTTCACCCCTGCAGCTTTTGGGCAGTCTCTATCTCCCTCTCAGGCTCTTTTCAAGTTGACCAGCAGTTCAAATCTGTCCCACTAACCTAGAGGATATGGAAGTGGGGAGGGGAGAGCAGATGGAAGGGAAAACTGGCTGAGTTGGGGCTGATCCTGAGGCCAGGGTGTGAGGTGGCAAATTTTACCCAGAGAGCATCTTCAGGACTTTTCCAGACTGAAGCTGAGTCCCTTGCTCCAGAGGACACACAAGTTCCTCCCAAAGGCAAGATGATTATACCCGGAGACTGCATACACACTTGCATGCAACTGACCATATGTGTACTCTGGGCTTCACTTGCTGTTTAAAATTCCTCAGTGGCTCCCAGTGCATCAGGGTATGTCCTGACCTCATAGGTCTTTGTGATCTAACCCTTGCTCACTGCTCCCATCTGTTCTCACTCCCCATACTAGCTCAGGCAGTGCTACACTGGACTGTGAAGCTAACATGGAAAAGTCACTATAGTGGCAAACTCCTCTCTTTGCCTGAATAAAACCTACTCATTTTTCAGAACCCACTTCAAGCTTCACCTGAAGGATGCCTTCCCTGACACCAGGACTAGGACTTTAGTTACGTTCTCATAGCACCTCGCATGTCCTCTTTATAGCACTAAGCATTATGGTAATTAATGTAGGATTGTTTGCTTAATGGAGGGTTTCTCAATAGCGACACTCTGACATTTGGGGCTGGATAATTCTTTGTTGTGGGGGCAGTTCTTGGGCACTGTAGGATGTTTAACAGCATCCCTGACCTCTACCTGCTAGATGCCTTAGCACCCCCTCAGTTATGACAACAAAAATGTCTCCAGACATTGTCAACTGTCCCCTGGGGGTAAAATTGCTTCTGGCTGGGAACTACTGATGTGTTGTCTATTTCTCCAGTGAGGATGTAAGCTTCCTGAGGGTGGTCCAGCCCTTGGGACCCCATTTCCTTGACTCTCCAAGATCAGCTTGGTAATTACACTTTCCTTGCAGATTCTTCCCCTGTCCCTGATTGAGCTGCACATGCATATCATCTGAGAAGTAAGGCAAACCTTCTGTTTTACAAGATTCTACTTGTGGGCTTGGACAGCTGGAGGGCAGAGGTTGTGTCTAACTGGCTTTTGTACCTACCCGTGCCTGCCCAGGCTTTGTTTTCAGGGTGGTCAGGAAATAAGTACTGGGGTTATAAATGAAGGAAAAGCAAGGGGGGAGCTTCTTAGTGCTTTGAGGGGGCAGGTGCATATTCATCCTTCTTGGAAGGGATAAATTCTATTTATTATTTTTAGGAAGTTCACTTTATTAGATACTTTAAGGCTGGCCCTGGGGAAGGCCCTGGCTGGCTTCACAATCCTCCTAGTAGGAAGCAACAGTGAGGACAGAAGTGGCCTGGGGAAGGTTGGAGGCCCCTACTTAGGGGCCTGAAACAAATCCTGCTGGTCCATCTCCCTTCCCATTCACTTTGGTCCTCTGGGATTATCACATGGTAAGAATCTGTTTTGAAGACATGAAGGGCTTCACTGAGGCTTCCAAGGCATGCTGGTAGTCCTGCAGTGAGACCTCGGAGCAGGCGGGGGCTGTGAGCTGGCCTCGGCGGATGAGATCGCAGAGCGTGAGGATCAGCTCCTTGAACTGGTCTGTGGAGGGTTGGAGGAAGCCAGACAGGGAGCATCAGCTGGGGTTCGGTGAGATGGCACATGGGCTTCCCTTGGGGGCAGAAGCTGGTGCTGAGGTTTCAGCAGTGCCTCGAGAGCCCTGGCTTTGCCAGGGATAACATGGATCTGGAGGCAGCCTGGTGCCCACCTGTGGTAGACTGAATCTTGTCCACCATAAAGACATGTTCAAGCCCTAACCCCCAGTCCTGTGGGTGTGAATTCATTTGTAAATGGGATCTTCAAAGATCTTATTAAGAGGAAGCCAAACTGAAACAGGGTGGGCCTTAATCTGGTAAGACTGGAGTCCTTATAAGCAAAGGAAATTTGGATATGGAAGTATAAGCCACAAGAGACAAAAGGAGACAGATTGTGTGACAGAGGCAGAGAATAAAAGCCAGCAAGCCACCACCACAAGGCTAGAGACTTCAGAAAAGGCATGGCCTACCCTGATTTTGGATTCTAGCTTCCAAACTGTGAGCCAATAAATTCCTATTGTTTAAGCTAAGTAGTCTGTGATATTTTATTACAGCAGCCCTGGCAAACGAAGACACCGGCTGTGTTTAGGAGAGTGAGGGCCATGCGGGGTAGAGTCGCATGGGGAGTAGCCCCAGGAGTTGTGAAGTAGGTAGAGACTGCCCTTCAGAGAGCAGTGGCTGAGATGGCGCAGACACCGTACCTGACTGAGGTGGAACCAGGAGTCCTGAATGGCGGGAGGTAGGATTCCTGTGAGGCAGGAAGCCAGAAGAGGCACACAGGGAGGGAGGTGGTGTGCCTGGCACACCAACTGGCAGGGAACAAGTAAGATTTGCTCAGGGAAAGGAGGGGACTCCCTTAGAGCCCCTTAGAGCAGCCACATCCCCTCCCTTGGCCTATCTCCCACTAAGGACCCAATACAGTACAGGAAGATGAGACTCGAGGCCTCAGCTGGAAGTGTTTTTTGTAACACAAATTCACTCAACATTCAGATATAATCATATCAGTCTCCCACTTAAAGTGCTTGAGTGGCTCCCCAACTGCTTTTTTTTTTAAATTTTTTAACTTTATTGAAAAATTAAAAAAACAAACAATAAATACCCCACATTTCAAATAAAAGAAAGCAAAAGATTAAAAAAAACCAATAACCTAAAATAAATACTTTGCTTCCAACACATTCCTACCATACCCCAAGAAAATTAATAGACCATATCCAAACAAAGGAGTAAGAAAAACAAATGTAAAATAACTACATTGCTTCCAACACGCTCCTACCATACCTCAAGAAAATTAACAAACCATAATCAAACAAGGCATAAGAGAAACCAAATGACCTAAAATAACTATATTGAAGCTAAAATTTTTTTACTGCTAAAGTTTTTTTTACTTTATCAAAAAATTAAAAAAAAACAAAGGAATAAGAAAAACAAATAACCTAAAATAACTGTATTGCTTCCAACATATCCCTACCATAACCCCCAAAATTAACAAATCTTAACAAAACAAAGGAATATGAAAAACAAATAACCTAAAGATAGTCTGAACTCCTCCAAAAGGTTTATAAGGCCTTTCGTGATCTCGTCATGGCCTGCCTACCAGTCCAGCTTCCCTTACCCTTTTCAGACCTAATGCACCCGTTGTTCAGAACTTCAGTGCCCCAGGGAGTCAGGCTCACTGTTTATGGGCTTTGTGCTTGCATTTTTTTCTGCCTGAAACACCCTGTCCATACCACCATTTTCCTTCCCTTCCACTTGGATAACTTCATGTCATTTTTCAGTCTCAGCTTGAGGGTCCCATTCTGGGGAGCCAGTCTTCCAGGAGAGGAAGAATAGTGTAGTGGGTCAGATCCTGGAGCCAGGGAAACAGGCTATTCTCATCCTGGCTGTACTAGGATGTGAATAGCCCCTAGGTAGGGGTGACTTTGGGCAAGCTACTTAGCTACTCTGAACCTCAGTTTCCTCTTCTGTCAAATATGGTTAAAAATAGTTTAAACTATTATGACATTTAAACTGTGGCAGAGGTTAAGTACTTGCCCAAGGTCTCATACTAGGCAGAGCCTATAAACAGGAATGGTGGAGGCAGGATTTGCATCTGGCAGGCTGGCTCCAGAGTGTGTTCTCCTTACTTGGCCGTCTTAAATGGCAGTCTTCCGTGTGGTCAGCTCCTCAGGACAGGAGCAGTCTATGACTTGTTCAATACTGTGCTCCAAGGACTAGTTCAATGTAGTCCAATAACTATTTGCAGAATGCAGCTGTGGCTGGAGGCTATTTTCCTTTATCCTGCTGTGGAGTTGGGGACCCAATCACCTCTCCAGAGCTCAGAATGGCTTTTGTAACCATTCTTAGGCACTGCCCTCTCCTATGTCCCTTAGCCCTGGGCCCATCATCCACTGACCTGGACTGTGGTCCTTCTTCCACTGGGACAACCAAAAGCCCCGAAGTTTGATATCCTTAAAGATGAGCTGGCTCTGTGGACACAGGAGGGACATGTTAGAACTTGGAAGACAATCACTTCAGGCACCGCTTAAGGGTACAGATTCCACATTCCCCTCACCCCCCCGCCCAGGGACGGGGATAGTGCTTGAATTTACACAGCTGTGGTATCAGAGGAAGAGGTCTGGCTGAGGCATGTCAGCTTACCACAGAGGCTATGATGGGCTGTTTGGCCATTCCCCCATAGGTCACCATGGTTCCTCTAGGCCTGCAGAGTCCAGAAAAAAACAGAGTGAGCACAGGCACAGAAAGAGCTGTTCCTGAACCTGCCACCATGCTTGTTCTCCAACCCTGGTTCCTACCTAACTCTTGCTCTGAGAATCTCTGGGAAGTTTCCTAAGCCTGACCCCAGACCTAATGAATCAGGAGGCAAGAGTCTACATGAAAGACAATAGACGGCAACAAACAAGTAAACACCCCCAGATGACTTGAATCTTTCACCAGACTGGGAACCCAGTGACCTAACCCACCCAGTGAGGCTTTAATTAAGTCCTGCAAAGAATAATGTTGTAACATCCCTGAAGATTGGGAAAGCGATTAAACTAGAGGAAGGGGTAGCAACAGACAAGATGGAATTTAACAAAGAATTATGAATACTGAATCTTTATATAATGTGCTTTTTCTTAGTTGCTAGGGTATTAGGATAGAAGGGAAGAATTGAAACAGTGGAACTGTAACCCATAACATCCTTTGAAATTTGTTCTATAGCTACTTGTTAAATTGTCATTTGAAAGCCATAACTTTTTGTATATGTTATATTTCACAATAAGGAAATAACTGAAACTATGGTACTATAACTCATAATAACTCTGGAAATTTCCTATATATCTACTTGCTAAATCATACTTTGAAAGACAACACCTTTTTGTATTTTTGTTATACTTCATAACAAGGAAATAACTGCAACTGTGGAATTGTAACCTATAATATTCTTTGAAATTTGCTAACTACTTGTTAAATTGCACTTGGAAAGTTATCACTTTTATGTATATATGTTCTATTCTACATTAAAAAAAATGAGGAAAAAAAAAGAATCATGCTGTACTAAGGAAAGCTCAAGACCAAGTTCAGTCCTGGCTCTCTTCCTCCTTACAGATCTGGGACCTTGGGCAATGCACTGAAAACAGTCAAGGTCTCCATCTCTTCAGTTTTAAATGGTTATTCTAAGGATCGGTGAGATGACAGGCAAGTCACTCTACAGACAAGGGACAGTTTGGGTGGGGTGGAGGACAATGACAATTGTTCTCTCACTGAGAGAGGTGCCTTGTCAGTGCCTGTTCTCTGACACCTAGGCAGCCATCTCAGCAGTCAAGTGGAGTGACACCAGAGGGGAGTCTTGAATGGCACATGCTTGACTTATGTTCTCATCCTCACTCCCTGGCTTTATTTTTAGGAGTTTGTTGGTGAAGGACGACCAAGAGGCACATTTTGGGACAACGTAAGGGAGACTCTAATCTATACAATGCAAGAAGCTGCAGTGTGAGGAGGGTAACTCCTTGTCCTTGAGGCTAGTGGAGAGAGGACTTCGGTCCCATGTACCCCCTCAGCTGCACCTGCTCTAGAAGAAGCCGTCCCTCCTCTGTGTCTCCACTGCACACCAGATAACATGCACTGGGTGTTTACTCCGCCAGGCACAGTTCTAAGCATTTTACATGTATTGTCTCAGCGAATTCTCATAGCAACCCCAACAGAACGCCATTATTATCCTCATTTTGCAGATGAGAAAACAGGCCCTCCCTCAATTTATGGTGATTTGTACATCACCTCAGTGACCCTTAGAATAAACTCCTGAGGTGGAAAGGGTTTGTACTGCCCCCATTTCACAGATGAAGAGACTGAGGCTTGGGCCATTTTTTCATATATTGCCTAACTTTTCGTAGGTCCACAGCTAGCAAGTCACACAACTGGGACCTGAACCCAGCCATTCGAACTCCCACTCCTACACCTGTAACCATCACATGATGTCACCTCCTCCAATGACAAGGGGATGCAGTCTGCTTTGGAGGCTGCCCAGGGGAGGCCTGAAGAGGTGTGCTCTGGAGTCACATTGACTTTGGGGCAAGCTTGGCTCTCTGGCTTCCTAGACCCTGGGCAAGGTAATTACCCTCTCTGGACCTCATTTTCCTTAAGTGTAAAATGGAGTTGGTAATAGTACCCCTTGCCTGGGTGGCTGTGAGGAGGGGTAAGGCACGCACTCTGCATAGTCTGACTCGCGGTAAATGCTCAGTGACTGTCTCACAGCTCTTTGGCCACACAACTCATCTGCCCATCCAGCCTGGGAGTTCTCAGGGGGTTACCTCAGTGACTCAGACATTTCTGCACCCGGCAGATAATCAGTGCTCAGCAAATATTTGTGAATGGAATCAAGCTCATTGATGGGATTCCTGCTTTATTCAGGATGTGTCCTCTCAGGTGCCCTCCAGGTCAAGAGGTTTATATTTAAAGAAAGAAAAGAGGGGAAGGACATGGAACACACCATTAGCAGTGCTTGTCTCTCTTGGTGAGGGCGTGCTGGGTAACTTCCATGCCTTAATTTTCCCTTTGTGCTTTTATATGCTTCCACAAAGATTTGTAATAAGCCTAACGTTACCTCTAAAATTAGAACCTAATTTTTTTTTTTAAAGTTAATATAATTTTTAAAAGCCAGTAAGCTAAGACCAAGTGACTTTTTAAGATGCCCCCGGATTATGAATCCTTGAACAGTCCCGTATCACAGAGAGCTTCCGCAGACGGCTTTCTGTTTTCTCTTGGAAAAACAAGGCTGAACAAGGAGGAAGTGGAGAAAGGAAGTGCCCAGTTAACTAGGAGATGACTTTGGTCCTAGTTTCCTACTCAGCATCAGGCTGACCTGGCCTTGGCTTGCAATGGCCATTGGGACTTGGTCAACTGATGTTTCTCCCAGCTAAAGGCTTGGAGAGCTCCAGTGCACTGGACCTGCAGGACCGAGGGACTTACGCTAAGTGCCGCAGCAGTTCTGTGGAGCTTTTCCCGCCAACACAGTTGAGAGCAAGCCGGGGCTGAGGCATGTCCTGCAAAATAAGGAACAGCAGAAGGAGGGAGAAAAGGAAATGGGATGGATGTTCACGCCTCTGAACTCTCTTTTTCTCTCTGCCAGGAGGGCCTTTCTTTATTAATTTAATCCTGCTGTCCATTGCAGGACTTGGTTCAGACCTCATTTCCTTGAGAAAAGAACAGATAAAGAGCATCTATATTCAGTTTCAACTGACTTCATCTCCCCAGGGGTTCCTCTTCTCAGTACTTCTGACTCAGTTTGTATTGGATGTGCTGATCTACTGTCTTGGAAATGTTCTCGAGTGGTGTGTATTCTCAAGGGAGTGTGTGCTTGGGCTCCTCAGATGAGACGGGGGTCATGACTATGTATGTGCTGGGTGGTGGATGTTCTGGAATGTTAACAGATAACCTAGGGCCCAGTCCTGATTCCACAACTTACTAACTATGTGGTTTTGGTCAAGTCCGTTTTCTTTTCTGAGTCTTAGTTTCCTCATCTGTAAAACAGATGATACCGACTTTATGGAGCTGTTGTGGGAATTATCAGATAAAATGTAAGGTAGGTGCTTAGGAAACTCTACCTCTTTTCTTTCTCTTCCCTCCCTGTGTCTCAGTTTCCTCAGGTTCTCTCCCAGCTCTAAGATTCATACTGGCCATGTGAGCTGACATGGCCCACCACAAACACTCAAAACTGCAAACCACACAGGGTTTTCTACACTTTTTCTATTTCTCCTACCTCCCTCATGGTGTTGCCCCCGGGCACTTAATGCTGTTTCCTGGCTAAGGGGTTTGGGCTTCATCCTTTAAGAAGAGGCAAAGGAAGGTTTCTTGAGGGGAAAAATGCAACAAGTCCCCAGCATTTCTAATTCAAGTCACTTTGTTCAGGTAGATAAACGTGGGTGGAGGGGCAATGTCACTCATCCTAGGTACCTTCCAGAAGCTTTTCATCTCAGGCTTCCTAAGTTCCTCCTCTGTGATGACATGCTCAGCCCCCAGATTCTTCAGTCTGTTGCTTAGCTTCTGGATGTCAGGTCTGGAAACCAAACACAAGCCGATGTCCATGGTCACACCTGTTTCCTTAGCCTACCCAGTCTCCCAGGACCCCTTGGCCACAGTTGTGAGAACCTAAGTTTGTCTTTGCAAGAAGCCAGGATTGGGCTTAAGCCAGATTTCGAGCAGGGGCCACCACCTAATTTTATCATACTCCAGTATCTCTTGGCCTTGGTTTCCTCACTGGTGTGAGAGAGCTGGACTGGGTGATTTCTATAGCTCTGCCAGCTCAAGGTTGCTAGAAACCATCATGCCCCGGGAGAAATCATCTCACTTCTGATCTCTTCTAATGAAATGACAAACTCCACTTCCTTCCCACTTGTCTCTTTTCAAGGGATGCTTCAGAGTGTTGTGCGAACACACTCCAGCCCAGGAGTGGCTCCAGGCCTCTTTGACCAAGGCAAACAGAATAATTTCTGTTAGTAAACTGAGGATAGGGGAACTGGTGCAGGTTCAATTCCCCTCCTGGGGCTTGTCTTCATGACAGCAAAACCACGTTCATGGATAGTGAGGCTTTAGGCAACTAGATGATTTGATGGAAAGAGAAGAAGTCAGAAAATGAAGCCAGCTGAGCCTGCTACTGGCTTGCTGTGCTTCCCTGAACAGGCTGCTCCTTCTCCTAAGCTTCGGTTTCCTCATCTGTAAAACTGAGATGACAAACCTGTCCCATCTCCTTCACAACTGCATTAAGTGTACTTCGAAGTGCCACACGAATGCAAAGGAAAAAAGAGCCTTAGGGTAGACAGTTCACAGAAAAAATAATATAGCTTAAAACATTTCCAAATATGAACAATATGAACTGTGGTTTTGAAAAATGGGGTTATTAAGTCAAGAGTCTCAAAGACTCTTAGCTGTTCAGTAAGGGCAGTCTCCACCCCCTTCCTGCCCTCTCAACATTTCAAAAATTCACTCATCCTATAGCCAAAGGCCACCTGGATTTCATTTCCGGTGGCTGACTCATCTGTTTCAGCTGCCAAGTCTGTTAGCAAGCTGCAGCCTAATTGCCAAGTCTGTTAGCAAGCTGCTTGTGCAAGCGCGCCATCTGGTGGAGATGTGGGCACCTGCAGGGCTGTAACCTGGAAAAGTCCAAAATCTACGTCAAAAGATTGGTACTTTTCACACCTGCTAGGGATGCAAGGTGGAAAGGCCCAAGCTGTGATCTGGGATTAGGCCTCCCCACGCACCTGTCTCGGACCACATTGATGGTCCTCAGGCCCAGGGCTGCGGCGATCTGGATGACTGCTTGCCCCACTCCACTGTTGGATGCATTCTGGATGACAGAGTCTCCTGTGGAGCCAGGAAGAGACCCAAGTCAAGCCCTGGAGACCTGTAACAGATCAAGAGAACCTGGCCTGGGATCCTATTATGGGGCAAGAGATGGAAGCTCTAGGCTCAAAAGGGACCCAGGACCTGGCTGCTGAACTTTCTAAGACCTTGCTTGGACTGCTGCTTTGAAATGGGATTAGAGCTGCACTGGAGATACTGGCAGCCCCTGAAACAGGGTCCTACAGGCAGTCTGTGGTCAAAGCTCAGGCCTAGCTTTGGAATTAGCCAGTGGGGGAGGCAGTGTGGCGGGTTGAGAAAAATGTGGGTTCTGAAACAAGACAGACCTGCATGTGGAGTCCCATCTTCATCATCTGCTGTAGCTAAATGAGACAGAGCAAGTCATGACTTCTTTGAACCTCAGTTTCCTCCCCATAAAATGGGACTCCTGGGAGCACCAATCAGGGCTGCTATGAGGGTCAAATGTCAACTGGGTCCAGGAAGTGCTCCATAAACCCCAATGTCTTTGGTTTTTGAGAGGCAGCAGAGATCTGGTCCACAATCGGCTTGAGCTAAAAAAAGAGGACTTTCTGGAAGGAGAAAGCCCATTCTCCTTAGCCAGGGGATAGCATGCAAGTTATGACCTATCAGTGGGCTCTGAAATCAATCTAGTGGACTGCAAGGAGAATTTTTTTTTCACAAAAGTGGCAGAGAATAGAATAAAAAATAAGAGAATGCATCACACAGAGTAAGGGTAAATACTGTTCCATGAAACTGTGGTTTCCATTATACATATATATTCATATGTCTATGTACTGGGTCACAACGTAAAATGTAATTCTCACTGTGGGTCCAGATCCTAAGTTTGTTTACTACGGATCTGCCCTGAGGCAAAAAAGTAGCGCGGTGCACACGGGGCACTTGAGGTGGGGTGCTGTCAGCCTGCTCAGATCTGTCCACCACAGCTGCAGCCAAAACCAGAGGTGGCCTGAGGAGATGTGACTCAGATGACTGAAGCACGTGCTGCATTAGGGCTCGAGCAATGGTTCTGGGTCACATGTGCTCACTTTCTCCACCAAAGGCTCCTAGGACCCCTCTGCCACAGTTGTGGGAACCCGAGATTCTCCTTGAGGGAAGCTGGGATTAGGTTTAAGCCAGGTCTTGAGCAGGGGCCACCACCTGAGTTCATCATACTCCAACATCTCTTGGCCTCAGTTTCCTCATCAGTGTGAGGTAGCCAGATGGGGTGATTTCTATACCCCTGCTAGCTCAAGGAAATGCAGCGTGCAGGGGCAACCCCCAAACAATGGATGACGGGAGTTGGTGGATGACTGGCCCAGCTCCCATGCTTTGGACAATGACTGTATGTCAGGCACTGTGCTAAGTGTTATACCGCAGTGTTTCAGTTAATCCTCACAATGCCTTAGTCTTCATTTCACAAATGAAAAATCTGGCAACCAGAGAGGTCAATTCACACAGCTAGTGAAATGTGAAGCTTGAGTTCAGACCTGGTGATTTGACTTTGTGGGCTTGAGCTCTTAACCAGTGACAGTGATACCACTCTCCCCACACAGCTTTGAAGATTTAATGTGCCCAATGGGGGTATGGCATGTAAAGGTACTTTATGCAAACTGTAAAGTTCTGTGTAAATGCTGAATGAAATTAACACTAAATTCAATACTTTATTCAAAGCACAGGGACTATGTCTATTTTCTCTGGCTTTATATCCCTGCAGAGTTGGTTACATTTTTGCTGAATGAAAGAACTCCAGCCCAAGCTCTAAGGAAAATAATCTTTTAGCCGTTTTCATGAGCATACTCCTCATGAGGTTTCAGCATGTTTTCCAGGAACCAATCTATATCTTCCTAAGTAAAAGCAACATCACCACACTCACCCAGCTTAGGGGCCGGCTTCCTTTCAGATCCCTCCCTGGCAAGTTCCCAAGGCCTCAAGGTCAGGAGGCCTTGTGGTTTGCCCCCTCCAGTTGTGGGGCCCTACCTGGCCGCAGCTGCTCAAAGTCCATCAACATCCGGTAGGCCGTGCAGGGGTTGACACCCAGGGTGGCAGCACTCTGAAGAGGGATGTCACTCGAAATTCCCATCAGTGCTTCCTCACTGAACACCGCCTCAGTCCGCCAGGTTCCTGAGTCAGGGGATGAGCCCAGGATAGTGAGGGAGGATCCCTTTCCACCCCCAATCCCAGGGCACCCTCCTCAGTAAATGGGCATCTAGGACAGCAGACTTCAAATAATACTCAGAGAAAAAAGAAAATCTTGAAGTACCCCCCACCCTTTAAAAAAATTTTTAGCATGGGAACGTATCTACATCATAACATTTACCATTTTAACCCCTTTCAACTATACAATTCAGTGGTGTTAATTACATTCACAATGTTGTGCTCCCATCACCACCATCCATTACCCAAACTTTTCCATCACCCCAAAAAGAAACTCTGTACCAATCAAGCATTAACTCTCCACTTCCCATCACCACCCCTGGTAACCTGTATTCTAATTTCTGACAATGAATTTGCATATTCTAATTATTTCACATAAGTGAGATCATACAGTATTTGTCCTTTCATATCTGGCTTATTTTACTCAACACAAAGTGTTCAAGGTTCATCCACCGAAGTCCCTTTGAGTTCTTGTATAATAAAATAAGGTAGATTATGTTTCCCATTTTACAATGTGGTAACGGAAGTTCAGAGAGGTTTCCTGATTTACCTAATGTCCCACAGCAGGTGGCTAAGGATCTCAAACAATACTGGACTCAGAGTGTAGGACCAGTGATGCCATTCCAGGGCAAGAGGAGCTGCACATGCCTCCTCTTCCTAGTCAGTTCTCATTCTTCCCATCCAGGGCAGGTGACCCTGGGTGCTATTATGGAAAAAAGCATGAAAGTTGGAATCTAAAGGCCTCAATGTGCGACCTGGTTTTGCTACTCTGCTATGTTGAGCAAGTTTTTAAATCGCACTGAATTTTTGGCTACTCTAATTAGCAAACGACATTGGCAGTAACAGCCTGACTGGCCACCTCCAGGAGCTGTTGTGCAAATCAGACAAGATAAGGGAAGTGAAACAATCTGTAAACTGGAAAGAAACGATCATTAGCCCCAGCCCACATTCCAGTTCCAGACAGGAGAATCACAGTACATCAACACTGAGAAGACTGCTCAAATATCCAGTTTAAACTCCTCATTCAACAAGTGAGGAAACTGAGGCAATGGGAGGGAGGAAGTGACTCGCCCAAAGCCACCTGACTAATGTGGAGCAGAGCTGGATCTGGAGCCCAGGTGTTGGGGCTATCTCCCTTCCATCTACACATTATTTATTCTGCACCTATTCCAAGCCAGGCATTGTGCCAGGTATTGGGATTTAACCCTCGAACACCACAGACATGTTCCTTTCTTTCATGGGGTTTTCATTTTAGTGAGAATTAGTGAAAAACAAACACGCATATCAAATAATTATAAATAATAAAAAGACAGAGAGTAACACTGTAGAGAATTACTTTAGATGGGAGCCAGAGAAGACTACTGTGAGAGGGTGACAGGCCAAGAGTAAAAACAGATGTTAGCCACTCAAAGAGTAAACGAAGAACATTCTAGGCAGAGGAAAAAATATATGTGAGGACCCTGAGGCATAGCAGATTTAAGAGCGGAACTGGAAGAACATGCTGGAGGGCAGAGTGATGGGAGGAATGGCGCGAGATGTGGTGATGTAGCGTGGGCTAGGTCAGTGTCAGACAAAACTTTCATGAGCTTGACCCACAGTTACCAAGAGTTACATTTTAACTCAGTTTATATACATAATGAATATGTACATAATGGAAACCACAGGTTTTAGGGAATAATACTCACTCTGTGTGTGGTGTACTCTCATGCTGTTTGCAACCCACTAGATTGACTTCACACCCACCAATGGGTCACAATCTACAGTCTGAAAACACAGGGCTTGTGCAGGGTATTCAACATCACGGCATGGACTGCGGATTTTATTTTAGTGAGTGGGACGCCTCTAACGGGCTTTAAGAGGAAGACTGTGGTGATCTGGGTTAGGCTTTAAGATCAATTTGTGGCTGTAAGGAAAAGGCTGTGGGCTAGGGAGGGGCAGAGGGGAAGTTGGGAGACCAATCAGGAGGCTTTTGTAGTGGTCGAGATGATGGTGGCCTAGACGAGGACTCTGGCAGTGGGGATGAAGAGAAGGAGATGGATTCCAGTTATATTTTGAAGGAGAATCAACAGGATTCGATGAGGATTGGGTGAGGGGTGCCAAGTCCTTCCTCAGACATGCAGGATCCAGGATAAAGCAGAGGGGAAGAGAACAGAACTTGGAGTCAGAGAGATGCAGATTCAAGTCCTGACTGCCATGTACTTGTTCTACCAACCAAGGGAAGTTATTTGGACTCCTGTTGGCTCCGTGTCTGGTGTCTGTGGTGACTCATGGGCCCTTGGCCTATGCTTCCAAAATTCTTGAGTCCACCCACTCACTATCTAGTTGCTGGGATTCTAATGGTGCCCTGGTACCACATGGTCAGTTGTGGGAAGCAGGGGGCTGTCCAAGTGATTCTGGATTGTGCTGTAGGAAGGGGGAAACAACATGGGCTTTAGGGACTGGGAATTGGGGAGAGGAGGCAGGAACACTACTAAAGGCTGCTCAATCCCACAGTAGGTGTGTGGTTGAGAAACTCAGAGATGAAGAAGCTGAGGAAGGCCACATGAACCATTCTTCTCAGATCAAGGAGGTGCCCTGGTGTTCTCTTGGCCTTCACCCAACCTGGTTTTCAAATCTTCCTTGTCATCTTCATAATCCCATTCATCCTAGTTCACAGGATGTACTGAGCCAGATGCTCATGTATGAACTCACTGAGAAAGTTCATGAACTTTCTATGCATGAACTAAAGGGTGTTTTCTAATTCCCCTGAAAATGGATTTCTGGGCTTAGCAGTCCCTAATCCTCTTCTCAAGAGAGCCTGGGTGGGCTATGGTCAGCTCTAAGGGCTTCCAGGGCTTTAAAGCAGAAACTCTTAGACTTTGGAGATGCAAAGACCTGCTTTGAAAATCCTGGCTCTGTTGCTCACTAGTTGTGTGGTCTTGAATTTATCATTTTACCTTTTTGGGGTTTCAGTCTCCTGATCTATAAAATGCAGACAATTAACATGTCACAGTGTGAAGCTGAAATGAAACAACATTTGCACAGAGACAATCACTGTCTCTGGCACATAGTAGGTGTACAACACACGTTGGTTCCCTTTCCTTCTCCTGTTCCCCATGTGCAATCTGGGGACTCCCATTCCTCACGAGTGCACAACTGACCCTCAGCCATCTCTATCACCTAACACAGGGGTCGGTAAACTATGGCCCACAGGCCAAATCTGGCCCTACTAGCTGTTTTGGTAAAAAATGTTTCATCGGAACACAGCCATGCTCACTTATTTATGTATTGTCTGTGGCTATTTACAGTGACAGCGTTGAGTAGTCACAATAGACGGTATGACCTGTGAAGCCTAAAATATTTCCTATCTGGCCCTTAAAGAAAAAAGTTTACCAACTCCTGCTAATGCATATAGAAGTTTATCTTTGCAAAGCATCAGCGCATGCATTCCCTCAGCTGAACTACATAAATGTCTGCTGACTTTACACAAGGCAGCGACTAATAGCTCCATTTTAGGGATGAGGAAATAGAGGCTCAACGTAGTTGTGACTTAAACAAGGTCAGACAGTGGAGTTGGAAGAACCTGCATCTGATTCCCAGGCCAGTGCTCTTTCTACTCCTCTGGGCTGCCTCAGGAAGGTTTTGAGTGTTTCCCAATGAGATTGTCGGTTGGCAAAGAGCTATCCACACCCTCTGGCCCAGTTTCCTCTGGGACTGTTTGTATGTGGGAAAAGGTTGGCTATAGGCACGGGAACAGCTGGGCAGCTTGCTCAGCACCATAAACCACTACCAGGATCCAGCCAGGTGAGGACTTTCCTGTTTAATGACTGCCACTCTTAATAAACCACCGTCTTCATAAGAAGAAAGAACCTGTCTGTTCACTGCTATATGCCAGAGCCCAGCTGCCGCAGATGCTTACAAAATGTTTACTGAACAAACTGAGTTTATTATAACACCAAAAATTATAAAATCCTCAACCTCCCTAACAAGCACCTTGTTAAAAAGCCTCACCTTTACTCCATGGAGGAAATCCTGTTCTGGCTGCCACCACCACCACATGCAATTACACGTACACTTGGCAGACATCCTTTATTCTTCTCCTCCTCTCTAAATCCAAATGATTTCCTAGTCCTGTTACTTTTAGCTCTTAAATCTACCATTTCCTCTCCAGCCCTATGGCAATGTCTTGTTCAGGCCCTCATTATCTGAAGCCTCAACTGTTCAGCTACCTCCTCACTGGCCTCCTGCCTCCACTCTGCTCCTCCAGCACAAAGCTGATCAAATCGCTCCTCTACTTAACTCCTCCTGGGGTTCCCTCTGACCGTGGACTTGAGCCCACCATGACAGGGCCCCAGCCTACCTCTCCAGTCTCATGTCCACGTGTTCCCTCTCCCACACATGACCCAGTCACGCAGAATTCCCTGCAGTTCTCTGACTGCGCTGTGCCTTCTCCTTTTGCCATACCTTTGCACATGTTGTGCTCTCTGCTTAGAAAGTCCTGCTCCCCTCCCCACCAGCCCGTCACCTGGCTGTGCTCCTAGTCAGTCTTCCAGACCTAGATTGCTTCTCTGCAAAGCCTCTCCTAAGGTTTCCCAAGACAGGAGACTCTCGCCTTTGTACCTCTCCTATGATTGCAGCACTGATTATATTGCTGTTATTGTGTTGTTTCCCCATTCCTGGACCCTACATCCCCAGCCAAGAGCACTTTGAGAGCAAGGACTATTTCTGACCCATCTTGGTGCTGCCAATCAGTATCTAGTGAAATTCTCGCAGCTCACAATTTGCTCAGATGGCTGGGCTCCTGCAGAAGAGGGTGGGACTGTTCTTGGCAGCTTCCCTGATCCCAGAGAAGCAAAGGGCTGGTAGTAGACTTACTGTTTTTTTCCTGCCTGGTACCTTTTCCCTTCTAGAACTGCCCCTTCCTAACCTTTGGGGCTGTCAAACACAAGGTCCCACCTGCTGCACCACAGGGGTGGGCAAGAGACCCAATCAAGGCAATCAGAGTGGCCCAACCCCACCCCCCTGGTGATTGGTTCAGGGATGGGCAAGGACTCCGGCAGGGTCAGTCAGAGCTCTTCTGGAGGAAGGATGTGGTTGTGCTGGGTGGAGTATGGTCATTTGTTAGTTCTCAGGATGATGTAAACCTCAGGCTGCTGGCAACCATCTGTGAAAGGCATAAGTCAGAGTGAGTTAGAGACTTAGCTCCACCACCTACTGACTGGGTGACCTTGGGCAAGTTGTGTCTTGAATGAGAATAATAAAACTATCTACCTTGGCTTGGAGGAATAACTGAGTTAATGTACATGTAGAGTGCTTAGAACAGTGCTTGGCACAAAGGGAATGGCTAATAATATTTCCTATTAATATAGCACTCTGTGCCTGAAGCTTTCAATCTCCTGCACTTCCCAGTTGCATGAGCCAATTAACTTCCTTTTTTTTGTAAAATGGGTTTGAGTTGGGCCTTTGACAGTTATGACCCAAAGGGTCCTAACACTGGAGTGACATGAGAAAAACACAGGGGAGCTTAGTGGGCTCTCTCTCGGCTTGCTATGTAAGTCTGGGCAAAGGTTTCACTTCTCAAGCTTCAGCTCCTCATGTCTGATGAGTGGGTAATGTCTGCTCTGCCTCCCTCTCATAGCTGCAGTGAGAATCCATGTGTCTAAGGGATGTGCCTTGAAAACCAGTAAGTGCTAAAAAGCAAAAAATCACCAATGGCTTCTTAAAATGTAAGAAGGAAAATCCTAACTCTTTAGATTGGCTTTTGAAGGGTCTTACCCCATATGGCCCCAAACTACCTTTTTAGCCTTACTTCTCCTCTTCCATATGCAAATCCTCTGCAGAGGCTACACTAGACTTTCCACCTTTGTGTCTTGGCTCATTGTGTTGCCTCTACAGGAAATGATTTTTATGAACCTCCTCCATGAAGCCTTTTCTCATCCTTCCCCACAGCTGTCTCTTGCTTGCTGTCTCTGTCTCTCTCTCTCACTCACACACACGTAGCCAGAAGTCCCTCTCCTTTCTGTGAACACAAGCACTGTCTTTATTGTGGTTACTGGTTTAGAGATTTCTTCAATTAGATTTAAACTTCCTGGAGGGCAGGTCCTGTCTTATTTGTATTCCTGGCTGTACGTTACAGCAGGGATCGAAAGAATTACAGCTCTAATCAACAAAGGCCCAAGGAGAGAGCAGATGAATCACCTCCAGGGCAAAAGAAACCCAGAATTTCTGCTCTCCTTGTTCAGCTTCTGTCCCTCCTGGAGTCAGATATATGGACTCAACAATAAACCCTGCATTGCTTAATTACACTGAACCAATGAGTGAACTTTTCAGTGTGGGTGAAATAAGATCTGGAACAACAAAAAGGCTGCTGACACCTAGAGAAACTCACCCAAGCCGGCATTTGCTGGAATCACCCAGTCTCCTGGCTTCACCCTGGTCACAGTGCTGCCCACTGCCACCACCTGTCCAACTCCTTCGTTCCCTCCAACAGCAGGCAGTGGGGGAAGGAGGCCGTAATTTCCTAAGGGAGAAGGGCACAGAGGGTCATCCAACATCTGGCTGGTAAAAGAGCATGGGCTTTGGAGTCAGATACACCTCAGCCCAGCCTGGGCTCTGCCTCTGGCTGGCGTTGTAACTCACCTCTCTGAGCCCTGACTTCCTCTTTTGTGAAGGGGGAATCATATTCTTTAGCACCCATGGTTGTTGTGAGGCTTAGATGAAATAATGTATGAAGTGAGCCCAGACTATTGTAGGCCCTTCACAGTGCTTGGTTTACTACCCACCCCAATCCTCCTAACTCTCAAAAGGCCTCACATTCCAGAAAGGGGAGGCCCAAGAGAGCTGACAGTCTGCAGATGGCTCATCTGGAGAACAGCTGCTGCTAATCACAGGAATTTCACACCCGCACCTGAGGAGGAAAGAAAATGAGGTGGCGGCTAATCAAAAAAGCCAATTAACATAAGCCATAGAAACCAAGGTTACCTTGGATCATATTTATGTCAGATGGATTGATAGGGGCCGCCAGCATCTTCACGTGGACGTCTGATCCACCCACAGCAGCCAGCTCCAGATTCTTCAGTCTACGCACAAAGGCAAAGAGAGACGTTAATATCACCCAGGCTACATGGGGTGTCTTTCACTCAAAACCTCTCCACAAAGTAAGTCAGGCAACACTTTTGAGCTGCCATTGTGTCCCCAGGAATTAAGGTTCTGTTAGAAAAGAGAGGGCTGTGAGGAAATAGCACAGGATGCACTCAAACTTTCACTCCCTCAAGTGGATAATCCCTAATGACCTCTCGACCTGACTGTCCACCTTGGAAAATAGTTAACACCTCTGCTGGCCTGGATTAGCCCTGTTTCTCAAAACCTGATGGATCATAAGAATCACCTGGTGTGCTTACTAAGCATACCGATTCTCAGACCCCAGCCCCAACTACTGAACCAGCATGTCCAGATAAGGGATATTGGAATTCTTACAAACAGGCCTATCTGGGAAACCCTGGGCTAGCCCACTTGTTTTCTTTTGCTTCTTTGACCTCAACACATGTAGGGGAGATGAGACACTTCTGTCAGTTGCAGAGGAAGCTGAGGAAATGGAAAGAAGCCCCGGGATGCTGTGACCCACCCCGGTGGTGGTGCCCCTTCTGGGTGAGGATCCTGGACAGGATGGAAAGGATACTGGACAGGGTCTTAGGTGTGATGCCTCAGGCAAGTTTCTTCCTTGCTCTAGGCCTCTTGCTCCATTGGTAAAGTGGGGGTGTGGTGGGGGTTAGGACTTGATCACTATCAAGATCCTCTCTTATCCTAAGACTGTGTTAACTCCCTTTGCTCACCATGGGCCCTAGACACTGTGGTACTAATGTCTTCATCCCACTGGAACTTTGGTTAATGGGTAAAACCTGCCAAAGGGCTTCTGAGGGAGGCTCATGGGTCACAGTGTCCATGAATTACTTATATAATTAAAAAAAAAATTTTCAAAAAAGGAGATCTATCATCCCAGAGGCATTGATCAGTGTGGACTCATAAGTTCCCAAGACTTTTTAATTACCAGATACTCCTTTTCTTTCTTTCTCCACACCCCTGAGACTTCATGTTTGCAAAGCTTTTCTCTGCTCAAGTGTATTATTGAGTAACTTTCCTTATTTTTTATTTAGCAAAGATACATCTAACTACCTCAGAGGTTCTTAGGCAACACTGTCACTGCACTAAGCTGATGTAATTCCACTAACTTCTTGCAGAAATCTGACCTTTTAATTATACCTGAGGGTTGATCTTGGAGTAAAAGTGTGATTTTCAAGAAACACTTTGTACTAATAGTAATAACGGTGGCACATATGTATGAAGTGCTCATTATACACCAGGTCCCGTGCAATCTAATTGCAGATGCAATGTTCCTATAAGTAAAGTATAAATATTCCCATTCTGTCAAGTAGGAAACTGAGGCCCCTGGAGATTGTGAAACTTACTCAGGGTGATGTAACTGGGTAAGGGGCGGCAGGTTTATCTAAGTCCAAAGCCAGTGCTCTTGCTTCTCATGGCCTATCTTAGTGTCCTGAGATTAGCCTAAGATCCCTCCTGTCTCCAAGGAGCCCTGAGCATCTGGAATCTGATCTGATCATGTCCCAAGCAAGGGAGGCCATGCCTCACTATGACTGAGAAACAGCTGCCAAAAACCCAAACAGGTAAACTCTCTATAGAAAATGGTTATCTAGGAATGAGTTGCTGACAAGAGGCAGAGAGAATAAAGAAAGGGCTTTTTTTTTTTAAGGTGAGTATTAAGAAATGTAGGTATTTATACACAATCAGAGGGGAGGGAGTCCTTGTAACAACTCCTACTACAGTTTATCAAGTCCTTACAAGTTATGCACTGCACCAAGTGTGGTTTCATTTAATCCTCAGAAACTATTAGTCTGACTTTTTTTTCCAATATTCATTTTATTGAGATATATTCACATACCATACAAAACAAATTGTACATTTGATTGTTCACAGCACCATTACATAGTTGTGCATTCATCACCAAAATCAGTCCCTGACACCTTCATTACCACACACACACAAATAACAATAATAATAATTAAAGTGAAAAAGAGCAATGAAAGTAAAAAAGAACACTGGGTGCCTTTGTTTGCTTGTTTTTTTTCCTTCCCCCATTTTTCCACTCATTCATCCATAAACTAGACAAAGGGGAGTGTGGTCCTTATGGTTTTCCCAATCCCATTGTCACCCCTCGTAAGCTACATTTCTATACAATCGTCTTCAAGATTCATGGGTTCTGGGTTATAGTTTGATAGTTTCAGGTATCTACCACCAGCTACCCCAATTCATTAGAACCTAAAAAGCGTTGTCTATATTGTGCGTAAGAGTGACTGCCAGAGTGACCTCTCGGCTCCTTTTGGAATCTCTCTGCCACTGAAGCTTATTTCATTTCCTTTCATTTCCCCCTTTTGGTTAAGAAGATGTTCTCCATCCCACGATGCCAGGTCTACATTCCTCCCCGGGATTCATATTCCATGTTGCCAGGGAGATTCACTCTCCTGGGTGTCTGATCCCATGTAGTGGGGAGGGCAGTGATTTCACCTGCCAAGTTGGCTTAGCTAGAGAGAGAGGGCCACATCTGAGCAACAAAGAGGCATTCAGGAGGAGGCTCTTAGGCACAATTATAGGGAGGCCTAGCCTCTCCTTTGCAGCAACAGTCTTCCCAAGGGCAAATCCTGTGGTAGAGGGCTCAACCCATCAAACCACCAGTTCCCTATGTCTGTGAGCATGTTAGCAACGATCGTGGTGGGGCAGGCCAATACCCCTGCATTCTCCACCAGCTCCTCAAGGGGGGTCTGCATTTTTTCCCTTGGTTTTTTTTTTTTTTAAACTTTTCTTTTTTTTAAATCAACTGTATGAAAAATAAAAAAAAGTTAAAAAAAAATACAGTAAAATAACTTTTCAAAGAGACCATAACAAAGGAGTAAGAAAAAGACAACTAACCTAAGCTAACTACTTTACTTCCAACATGTTCCTACTCTACCCCAAGAAAGTAACCTAATATAGCAACATTTCTGTGAACTTGTTCCTACTATACCCATCAGAAACTAACAGACCATAGTCATTCCTGGGCATTCTCAGAATGTTAAATTTACCCACGATAGCTTATCTGTTCTTATTGGATTATTGTTCCCCCTTCCTTAATTGCTCTCTACTGCTAGTTCCCCTACATTCTACATTATAAACCATTTGTTTTACATTTTTCAAAGTTCACATTAGTGGTAGCATATAATATTTCTCTTTTTGTGCCTGGCTTATTTTGCTCAGCATTGTGTCTTCAAGGTTCATCCATGTCGTTGTATGTTTCACAACATCGTTTCTCCTTACTGCCGTGTAGTATTCCATCATGTGTATATACCACATTTTATTTATCCACTCATCTGTTGAAGGACATTTGGGTTGTTTCCATCTCTTGGCAATTGTGAATAATACTACTATGAACACTGGTGTGCAGTTATCTGTTCGTGTCACTGCTTTCCGATCTTCCGGGTATATACCGAGAAGTGCAATCGCTGGATCGAATGGTAGCTCTATATCTAGTTTTCTAAGAAACTGCCAGACTGACTTCCAGAGTGGCTGAACCATTATACAGTCCCACCAACAATGAATAAGAGTTCCAATTTCTCCACATCCCCTCCAGCATTTGTAGTTTCCTGTTTGTTTAATGGCAGCCATTCTAATTGGTGTGAGATGGTATCTCATTGTGGTCTTAATTTGCATCTCTCTAATAACTAGTGAAGATGAACATTTTTTCATGTGTTTCTTGGTCATTTGCATTTCCTCATCAGAGAACTGTCTTTTCATATCTTTTGCCCATTTTATAATTGGGCTGTCTGAACTATCGTCATTCAGTTGTAGGATTTCTTTATGTATGCAAGATATCAGTCTTTTGTCAGATACATGGTTTCCAAAAATTTTTTCCCATTGAGTTGGCTGCCTCTTTACCTTTTTGACAAATTCCTTTGAGGTATAGAAACTTCTAAGCTTGAGGAGTTCCCATGTATCTATTTTTTCTTTTGTTGCTTGTGCTTGGGGTGTAAAGTCTAGGAAGCGGCCGCCTAATACAAGGTCTTGAAGATGTTTTCCTACATTAGCTTCTAGGAGTTTTATGGTACTTTCATTTATATTGAGATCTTTGATCCATTTTGAGTTAATTTTTGTGTAGGGTGTGAGGTAGGGGTCCTCTTTCATTCTTTTGGATATGGATATCCAACTCTCCCAGCCCCATTTGTTGAAAAGACCATTATGACCCAGTTCAGTGACTTTGGGGGCCTTATCAAAGATCAGTCGGCCATAGATATGGGAGTCTATCTCCGAATTCTCAATTCGATTCCTTTGATCTATATGTCTATCTTTGTGCCAGTACCATGCTGTTTTGACAACTGTGGCTTTATAATAAGCTTCAAAGTCAGGGAGTGTAAGTCCTCCCACTTGGTTTTTCTTTTTTAGAGTGTCTTTAGCAATTCGAGGCATCTTCCCTTTCCAAATAAATTTGATAACTAGCTTTTCCAAGTCTGCAAAGTAGGTTGTTGGAATTTTGATTGGGATTGCATTGAATCTGTAGATGAGTTTGGGTAGAATTGACATCCTAATGACATTTAGCCTTCCTATCCATGAACATGGAATATTTTTCCATCTTTTAAGGTCCCCTTCTATTTCTTTTAGTAGAGTTATGTAGTTTTCTTTGTATAGGTCTTTTACATCTTTGGTTAAGTTTACTCCTAGGTACTTGATTTTTTTAGTTGCTATTGAACATGGTATCTTTTTCTTGAGCGTCTCTTCAGTTTGTTCATTTCTAGCATATAGAAACATTACTGACTTATGTGCATTAATCTTGTATCTTGCTACTTTGCTAAATTTATTAGCTCTAGTAGCTGTATCGTCGATTTCTCAGGGTTTTCCAGACATAAGATCATATCATCTGCAAACTATGACAGTTTTACTTCTTCCTTTCCAATTTGGATGCCTTTTATTTCTTTGTCTTGCCGGATTGCCCTGGTTAGCACTTCCAGCACAATGCTGAATAACATTGGTGATAGCAGGCATCCTTGTCTCGTTCCTGATCTTAGAGGGAAGGCTTTCAGTCTCTCACCATTGAGTACTATGCTGGCTGTGGGTTTTTCATATATGCTCTTTATCATATTGAGGAAGTTTCCTTCAGTTCCTACCTTTTGAAGTGTTTTTATCAAAAAGGGACGTTGGATTTTGTCTAATGCTTTTTCAGCATCTATTGAGACGATCATTTGATTTTTCCCTTTTGATTTGTTAATGTGTTGCAATACATTGATTTTCTTACGTTGAACCATCCTTGCATGTCTGGAATGAACCCCACTTGGTCATGGTGTATGATTTTTTAAATATGTCTTTGGATTTGATTTGCAAGTATTTTGTTGAGAATTTCTGCATCTATATTCATTAGGGAGATTGGCCGGTAGTTTTCCTTTTTTGTAGCATCTTTATCTGGTTTTGGTATTGGAGTGATTTGGTTTCATAAAATGAGTTAGGTAGTGTTCCATTTTCTTCGATGTTTTGAAAATGTTTAAGTAAGATTGGTGTCAGCTCTTTTTGGAAAGTTTGGTAGAATTCCCCTGAGGAATGGAGGCACAATAGTGGTAATAACTTGCTCACGTTAAGGTCACCAAAGGTAGTAAGTAGCTAATCTGATTTGAACCCTGTCAGTCCCATGCTGGGGAGACCAGTGGTGATGGGCTGACCCCAGACCAAGCAGAGAGTAGCGAAATGAGCATCAGCTGGACTGGTGTGCAGGACTGATCTTCACTGGACCTGCCATGGGTGGGGGTGTCAACGGGCTGTACACCTCAGTTCCAGCCTAAGCAGGAAGGCATCAGCCAGGAAGGTGATGTTTCTCCATGAATGTATGCATACACCGGCATTCTAAAGAAAAATCCCATCCAGAGCAAATGGATTCTGGACTAGCTGCACTTTTACATTAGCCATACTGCTTCTGTCTTGCATTTTGACAGATAATCGGCTTACCTGTAGGCTTACAAAGTCCATGCACTCAAGCTGCTTAACAACATTTTTCTACACATTTTCTACACACACTTCCTCAGTCCAGAATTTATTTTCCACAGCTTCTCCATCTACCAAGAAATTTAATGCACACTTTAAGACCAAGCTCATATTTTATTTCCTTTAGATGTCTTCTGACCCTCTTCCAGACCCTGAAAACAACATCACTTGCTCTATCCTCAGTGCTCCCATTACTCTCTTTCAGAAGGGGAGAATATAGCATTTAAGACACATTTTATGAGTTTATTGCTGTTTCGTTTACAAAGCCTTTTCACTCGTTTTTTCAATTGATCATGATAAACCATAGGTTCACAATCCCTTTTCCAAAACTCTTGAGGCCGAATGTGCCCCCGGAGTTTAGAACCATATATATACATATAATTATTATTTTTTTAAAATTCAGTTTTATTGAGATACATTCACACACCATACAATCATCCATGGTGTGCAATCAACTATTCACAGCACCATCCTATAGTTGTTCATTCATCACCCCAATCTATTTTTGAACATTTTCCTTACAGTAGAAAAGAATCAGAATCAGAATAAAAAATAAAAATAAAAAAAGAACACCCAAGCCACCCCCTCACCCCCAATCCCACCCTATTCTTCACCTAGGTTCTGTCCCCATTTTTCTACCCATCCATCCATACACTGAACAAAGGTAGTACAATCTGCAAGGCCCTCACAATCACACTGTCACCCTATGCAAGCTACACTGCCACACAATCATCTTCAAGAGTCAAGGCTACTTGGAGCTTGGCAGTCTCAGGTATTCACTTCTAGCCATTCCAATATATTAAAACCTAAAAAGTGTAATCTACACAGTGTGTAAGAATGTCCACCAGAGTGACCCCTCGACTCCACCTGAAATCTCCCAGCCACTGAAGCCCTACTTTGTTTCATTTTGCATCCCCCTCCTGGTCAACAAGATGCCCTCAATCCCATGATGCCGGGTCCAGACTCATCCCCGGGAGCCACACCCTGCACTGCCAGGGAGATTTACACCCCCAGGAGCCAGGTCCCATGCAGGGGGGAGGGCAGTGAGATCACCTGCCAAGGTGGCCTAGCTAGAGAGAGAGGGCCACATCTAAGCAATAAAGAGGCACTCAGTGGGAGACTCCCAGGCACAATCATAAGCAGGTCTAGCCTCTCCCTGAAGCAACGAGCCTCACAGGGGCCAGCCTCAAAACAGAGGGCCCAGCACACCAAGCAGAAAGTTCCCAATGTTTGTAAGATTATCAGCAACAATCCAGGTGAGGAAGTCCAACACCTCCGCATTCTACCCCAGCTCCTCAAGGGGGCCCTGAATATATATTTTTATTCTCCACCCAAATTACCTTAGGATGTGGCCCTAATCTATACAGACCTACCATAGCTCACCTCCCATTCAAAGTTCCATGCAATTGTAGTGTAGAACCATATATTTATCTAGACCTCAACAGGGGCTGGAGCAGCACCCTCTGCTCATTCACATGAATGTTTCTGCAGCAAAAGGTATGAATAGTCACACTAAGTGGGATGGATGAAGACCACATAAAAACCTCCTGTCAGATCAGGTTTTGCCTCCAAATGAATTATGAAAAACTGTCAGTTTTCAGAGCTTTCTGGATTTTGGAATAGCAGATATGTTTGGATTTGGATCCAAGGCTTGGAGACCCAGAGTCTAGTGCTCCTTTTACACACATGCTGACGGCAAAACTGGGTGCTAAGTGTCTCTCTCAGTCTCTGAGCTCACAGAGGGCAGAGAACTTTTAGATTTACTTAACTCAGGGTTTAATACTTGCTTGGACCAAGACAGCATTCAATGCTTCCTAAAGAAATGATTAACTTTTCTCTCCAGTGAAAAAATATGGCATAAAACTGTCAGTCATTTAGGAAATTACAGGAGGAATTTAGGAAATTATAAACCCAAGGAATTTAGCTATTCAGGCTTATACCTGTTATTCTTGGTTCTGGGCTGTTTAGGAAAACATCCCTGAAGGATGGGCTCAAATGAAAATGGATATTATCCTTGAGAGTTCAAGTCAAGCAAAGATCCCTGGCTCTTTTCCTCACCAGGAAGTGCAGATACAATCTGCAAGAAGATTACTTATTAATCTACATATCTATGGTCATTCAGATAGTTCTCAGTTCTTTGACGGAGGGTAATACACTAGAAAGAGCATGGATTTAGAGATAAACAAACAGTCTTGGGTTGGCATCCTGTCTTGGTCATTTACTAGCTAGATGAGCCTCAGAATACTCATCTATAAAATGAGGATACTATTAGAACCCAGCTGAAGGGATTAGAGTTAATGTACATAAAGCATTTACTAAGTACCTGATACACAGGAGATGCTGAAAAATGGCAGCTGATATCAGCAGCGGGAATATCCAAGGAAACCTTTGAAACAATTAGCTGGCTATACTTCTGAAAGGAACCATTGAATCACTGAAAGGAAGATAGCACTTTTTGGAAATCTCAAGTGAATTTAATTTAACAAACATTGACTGATGGTCCTACTAAGTGCCAGAGGTACTGTGCCTAGGGGTTTAAAGATGACTAAAATAAAATCCCCTGCCTGGGAGCTTGGGTGAGTGGGAACCCAGCTGTGGAAACACTGGGAGAAGGAATATAATACAGGCAGACTCAAGGTGCTAAAGTTGACTGACAGTGCCTAACCTTGCTGGGAGGAAGAAAACAGGGTTAAAAAATGGTCTTTGGAAGAAGTGATACCTTAGCATTACAGGAATTGATTGGGTGGAGCCAGTAAGGAAGCAAGGCATTATTGCTGGAGGGAATGGCAAATAATTTGACCTGACAGTAGGCTCAGCAAGAGATGTAGTCAGAGTTGGAGCTGTGGGAAGGGAGAGAAGGATCTGATAACCTGAAAGGGACAATGATGACTCTTGGGCGGAGGAAGCAGGAAGCCTTTGATGGCTCCCGGCTTCTGGCTTGGGCAAGTGGATGCTGAGACAGGGAGGAAGGTAGAGCACGTCGGGAGTGAGAGGGAGGTGACATACATGAAGTCCTAAGCAGGGAACCTGAAGCAGGGATACAGAGAAGAGGATGCTTATTCTGGGTAATTAAATGACAACTAACACTGAGTAAGCTCCAGGCATTGTGCTTAGCATTTTATATACACGACAAATTTAATCCTCAAAACACCTATGTGGAGAGTATCATCACAGACACACACATGCCCCATTAACAAATGAAGAAACAGCTCAGAGAAGTTCAGTAACTTGCCTAAGTTTCAAATGTTAGTAAGTAGCAAGATGGATCTTAAGTTTGACTCCAAAGCTCACACTGTTAAACACTGTGCCAGTACCCCCTAAACCGTATGGAATTCTAGTTCTGGGAGATATTATTAGGTATTTTTCCCTGGGGTTAAATACGTTTGGGAAATGCTGCTACTAAACTCCCTTTGTAAGATTCAGATGGCACATGACAACCATGAAGGCTCTGAGAAGTGACTTTGTGTATTCCAGAGATTCCCAGATTTAACTCAGGCTGGGGACACTATTTTCACAGCACATGAACATCATTCCCCCTGGAGAATATCATTCCCTCAAAGAGCAGTTTTGAGAAATGCTGCACTGCGCTAAAAACCGCTCTCAGTTTTCCTTGGTCTTCTGGGGAGCCTAGCTTGCCCTGTGCAAGTTGAGATTCACAGAAGAGGGAGGGAAGGAAAAGTGGGGCAAGGACCAAGCAGGGACAAGGGTCTAAGAGATGGAAAGGTGCAAACACAGGTGGGTGATGGCAGGGGGCAGGCCTGACACATGATGCATGCCTGGCAGAAGGTGTGTTGGTCCAGCTGTGTCGCACGAGGGACACCAGCCCAAGCCTGCCCCAAGGAACGCCATCAATGTCACAGATAAAGCTGTTCCTGCAGACAGTTCTAACAGCGTCATCAAGGATACCATTCTGCCAAGACAGGAAGGAAACCAGGGTCTGAGTCTGAATTCTAGGAGTTGGACCTCTGCTGTAATGCTAGCAATTTCTTCACTATTTTTTTTTTTAATTAAATTCACCAAAGGAACAGATGGCTGTCACAGAGTGCAAATGAGGCACCAAACACAGCCCAGCAAGATCTCAAGTCATTTCCCTGGGACTGTTCATGTCCTTCCCCTGTGAGTCTAACAGGGCTGTGTAACCCAGAGGGAAGCCAGTCTTCAACTGACAGATCCCAGACTGGATAAGGTCACAATACCTCCTTTGAGGCTGAGGTTCTACACCTGTAAGGTTGTATGAAATGCAAGGGAAACAAAAGCAGGCAGAAGAAAGAACTGTTTGAGAAGGGGAAAAAAGAGGCCAGTAGACTGGGGACTGGCTCAGTTATATTTGCCCTCCAAGGGGGCATTACAAGTTTGCTAAGATATCTTTCCCATCTTCCACATTTAATTAGCAACTCTTTGTTCTTATCTTGCATTTTTTACTCAATCACCTCAAATAGGTCAATATCATTTTGAGCAGAAAAAATAGGCAGGGAGAGGTAGTCACTGGCCACATGTACTTTCTCATCTGCTCAGTACAGAGAGCCAAGTGTGTACCTCCCATCGTGGGGCACTGGGTAAAGGAAACCAATACTTTACATGGCTTTCCCAAGTCTGACTGCAGTCCCCTTGGTCACGAACAAGCTGTCCTCTGTGATTTAGTGAAATGTCTGGCATGCCGGGAACACTGTTCTGGGGTGTGATTAATAATTAATACACAAGGCACAACTGGGCAATTGTAAAGGAATGAAGTGTCTTGGCTCACAGCTTGTAACAGCTCACCCCCCAGGAGGGGATGCTGGAGGCCTCAACTTGTGGGGTTCTGAGGGACAGCTCCTTTCCCAGAGCAAAGCCTACTTGTTCCACGTCAGTTGGTGTGCCACGCATACCCACCTCCCTTCTTGTGCCTCTTTGGCTTCCCTGCCTTGCAGTAATCCTGCCTTCCCACCCTTCAGGATATATCTTTTTGCTTACTAGTGCAATCATTTTGAACTGAGGGGAATCAGAGACTTAGGGTAACTTCTGCAAGTCTCTAGGCAGGGTTGGCAAACAAACAAACAAACAAACAAAAACCATTCCCTACCTTCTGAATTCCCTGAGTTCCTTCAACTACGATTACCAGAAACCTTGCAAGACCCTTGCAAGTCCTCCATCACTGACTTCAGGGAAACCCTGCTTGGAGGGAGTCGCAGTCTCTGCTGCTTAGTTTGCTGAGGCCTAACTCTTCTTGTTCCAGAGGGCAAGACTGGGCCACTGCAGGGGGCGGAGTCCCTGCCTGCAGCTGCTGTTGTCTCCCTGACAGGTACAAAAGAAGCTGCTGACTGTGTAATCAACCAAGGGTAAAGTGGGCCTTTGGTGAAATCTTCTGGCCAAGACCCCAGATTTCTAGCCACACTGTTGCTCCCTGGAGGTTGCTGGAGCAACCACTGGTAAGCAGGCAGACTCATGCTGCTTTAGTTTCATAGAATTGTCGAAGCTGGAAGTACTGGTCCAGGGATTGGAAAGAAGATTCACATCTCCTAACAACTCCTGTGGCTGCATCATCATGTTGAGGAAGTTGAGGCCTCATCTAGTTTAAGTGGGAAAGAGTGTTGTTTGGGGAGCATGGGGGAAAGAGGTGTGTAGATCTTGAGGTATATAAAAAAGGGAGCTATGAAGGTCTGTCACTGGCACAGAAGATGGGGATAACAGCTTGCATGCCTATATTTACCACTGCTGACCTTGGTCAACCCTTGGTTATCAAGGAATAACAGAAGAGAACGTAGACTGGAGTGAATTCCTCGCTCTGATTACTGGCAGAATTGGGACTGGAACCCAGGTCACCTGGTCCCCAGGATAATGCTCTTGCAGGTGGCCCCAGTGGAGCATCCTGAGCCAGTCTAACCTTGTGTCATCTTTGTTTCTCCTTCTTTAAAAAGAGGACCCCTCCCACCCACCCAAGGTAGGAAAGGCTTGGAACCATACCAGAGGACTGCAGTAGCTGCTAGGAGACAGCCAGACTGTAATAATAACTTGGAGTTGCACTGGGTGGCAGCATTCCTCCTAGGAGTGCTGGATGTGGGGGAAACCCCCCACCCCCGACTATTGTGCAATTCCTCAGAGGTGTACTTGCCAAGTTCCACTCTCTCAGGCAAGAGGAAACTAGGGTAGATGGCCTTGCCCCAAACTCCACAGTTCAGTGGTAAAATCTAGAAGGAAGAGTGTCCAAACATACAGGATGTGGGACCTGGCTTGAGTTTCAATCTTGTGTCCTTGGGCAAGTCCCCTCTGAGCCTCAGTTTCAGCAGATTCCTTTCTCACAGGATGACAGTTGGGTGCATAGGAAGCACTCAATAAATATTAACCAGATATACCACGTTTTTCTCTTGTCCCCGAGTCTTCGCACATACAGACTTCTGATTGGAACATTTCTATACTTTCCACACACAACACCCACCCCACCTCCTGGGGGATGCAACTTAAGACTTAGCATTCTCTGGTCACCCCCTGCAGGGATGTGGCACCCTCTTCTATGTGTCCACAGCACTCTGAACATACCCTACCATAGCACTTACCTCCATGGACTACAGGTGCCCAACTCCTGAACTAGACTGTAAGTTCCTTAAGGGCAAAGATCACATATTATCCATCTCTGCTCCCTCACTGCCTAGCACTTATAGGCCTTCAATGAATAAATACTAACTAACTGATTAATATATCAATGAATTCTGTTCCCATTCCATTCATACCCACAATAAAGAGCTCCAGGCAACTTAAAACAAAACAAAAAGCAGAAAACAAAATTCCAGTTCTTAACAGAGCACCAAATCATATTTTTTCCCCCAAAGTACTATAATTCTGGCTTAAAACCAAGTCATCTGCATAGTTTTGGTTTTAAACAGACAACCATTTTAAACACTGGTATCTAAAAAGAAGAAATTCCCTGAGGGTAAACAGTGTCCTACAGTGAGAACTCACCACCTATACAACCTGAGTTCCCACCACTTGCTCCCCAAAGTTCTGCGTGGCCTAAGACAGAATGGGTATGTGTCCAAGGGCTCCACAGCTTAGTTTCAGGAACTCATTTAGTACTAGCAGCAGGCAGGTGAGAAAGTCATGATGATCAGGATGCTGTTTTATGAAAGCTTAAGGATCCAGAAAAGGGAAGGAGATAGAGGAAAGTATTTCTATTTTCTTCCCCAGGGTGGGACTGCCCTTTCTGAGAAGAGTAGACTCGGAGTCACCTGAATGACTATACTTATGTCTTCTGTTTTGACCCATCATATTACCAATTTTATACCTCAACTCATTCTCAAAAGAAGATTTGAAAAGACTGGCATTGTTTCTTCAGGTGTATGTCTACATCGAGGAATTTTAATAACAAAGGGGCATCTTGTATGATTTTGGAGAAATGACTTTTGGCCTTCTCAAGTCTCAGTTCCCTTATTTGTAAAACATGATTTTTAAATTTCATAATATATGTAAAGAACTTAGCCCAATGCCTGCCACATAGTAGATGTACAGTAAATGAGAGCTGTTTTCACCATAAGACCTGGAGAATAGCAAAATCCTGCAAGGGGTTCCAGGGAACTATCTGATAGAGAATCCAGAACTCTCTACAAGGGATAATGGTCATGAGGACCTCTGAGATTTCTAGAATGTTTGTCATTCTCTCCTGTACAGTCTTAATTCATTCAATCAGCAATTAATAATTCTTTAAATGAAAAAGACCAAAGTGCTTTTTTAGTGGAGCCCATTTTATGGGGAGGGGAGAGAAACTTCAAGTCAGAGGAAAATAGCTTAGTAGAGAAAATAGCTGGAATGTTTTGGGGACATTCTGAATGTGAATAGGAGCTACCTAGAGGCCTTAGAGTTTCATGACATCTCAGGTCTGGGCAGATCTAGATGCACTATACTGTGTAGACTGACCTCATCCTTCCCTCCGGCTCCCAGAGCTCTGGCCCACAGTGCAAGTATCACAAAACTCACCAGTGTGGGGAATGTATGGACTCTGGGGAGTTCCACGACCCTACCTGGTGTAACTGGGATGTGTAAAGGACACTTGATTCTTTCTGTGCCAGTGTGGAAACCCTAACCCTCCTAAGACATGACTACAAGGAAGAGAATCCCAGCCTCTGACCTCAGTCCACACACGGACAAGTTAAGTCACCTGAAAGTGGGTCAGAAAGGAAAGTTTCCTTTCTGAGGCAGAGAGAGAACTACTGCTTGCTTGACAATCTGTATCCACAGGGCAGTGGTTCTCAACCCTGGCTTGGGGATCAGAGTCACGTGAAGAGCTTTAAAAACCACATATGCTCAGGAGGTCCCTGGACTTATTAAGTACCTCAGGGGTGGGGCCTGAGAACCTGTAGTCTCTAAAAGAACCACAGGTGACTGAGATGTGAAGCCAAGGTTGAACACAATGCTATGCAGAAGTTTCAAGGTTTGAACTTCTGGGAAATTACTTAGACCAGTTTTGTTTCAGCTTCCCTGGTTCTCTAAAAGGAGGGAACCAGTCAGGAGAAGCTGTCCTCAGCTCTGTCAGAGAAACACCCTTTCCTCTCCTGCCTAACCCTCTGCCACCCTTCCTCGGGTCCCCAGATATCTAAGATGCCCTCCTCATCACCATATACCTCATTCTTCTCTTCTTTTAAAAACAAGCACAGTAACAACTCAATAAAAGGTGCTCTTACTGAAATTAGATTCCGGTTGAACTAACATTTTTGGAGCAACTGTTTCATGGTGGGTCCTGTATTAGACATATAAATTACAAGCCTTATAAGCATTAAACCATCAACCCATTTAGGTGCCTTCCTGGAAATGGAGGGGTGCTTCTCAGAGCTTTACCAGCTCACTACAGCAGAGTCCTCGGGGAGATGTCTTCCCAACCCAGTGATTCATCATCTATGATCAACATGCAATTTGGGGATTACTGACTGATGTGTCGTCTCAGTCTTCTTCCCAATTGCTCTAATGGTATATGTGACCAGGCTGAGTGCATGACCTTCAATCTATTGGAGGTTTATCCTCTCCAGCTGTTAAAACATCTAGCCTGTATTTTAACCATTAAAATAATCCATGTTTGCCTGTCCTTTGGAAAACACTCAAGCTATTTGCTGGAAATCAAAGCAGAGGTGTAAAGAAGGAAAAGCAGGTGCTTGTAGGTGGAGAGCATTAGACTGATCTCATCTCATCAGCACTATGACCTATGCCTGTATTGTCTCCTTTTGGATGAAGAAATTGAGGCTTAGAGAACCTAAGTAACTTGCCAAACACACAGTGTAAGATAGGGATTTGACCTGATTCCCAGACCAGTGCTTTTGTCTTAGCTCCACTCCAGTAGCCCCACTAGTCCTTCGGAATGGCTAGAGCTATTTATTTATATGCAGATTTATACTGGTTGACAATTCACATACTATTTTTATCAGCCACATGCAAAAATCATGGATTAAGACCCAACAGAATTTTAGGAGGACACAGTCACACAAGTAATGAGGGCTCAGAGTGACTTGTCCAAGATCAAACAGCTTCTAAGAGGCTGAGCATTGGACCTTAGGTTAGTATGGCTCCAAAATCAGAGTTCTTTTTTTTTTTTTTTTTTTTTTTTTTAACTACTCCAAAGGAAGGTGCATTTACAATGCAGTGGAGAGGAAATCACAGGAGTAAGAGTCAGGAGCCTTGGGTTCTTTAGCCATATTGCTTCAGACAAGTGACTTGCCCTCTGCAAAATGGAAACAATGATCTCTGGCCTACTTTACTGAGAGGTGAGGTTCCAAATACAATAATGGAGGTTAAAACATCCTGAAGATCTCTTCCATGGATGCAGGGGATTACAGAAACAAAAAAATAATAGAGGGTAAGAACTCAGGCAGGTCAGTCAGTCGGACCCGGGTTCAAACGCTGACTCTGCCACTGTCTGTGTAACCTAGGGCAAGTGATTTTACCTTTCTTATCCCTCAGTTGTCAACTACAAAATGTGGATAAATCAGTTACTTAACATCAATTGGGGGCACCTATATAAACGAGACTACCTGACATGTGGTACTCGATCACTACATGTCAGCCATTATTATTTCAATTGCCAACATTATAATTGTGCCCCTCAGTCTGCAGCCACCTAAAGGTACGAACTTTTTGAGCTGTCAAATGCTCTCTGGGCTTCAGTTTCGGCCTTACCCTACTCCGCCCCTTCTTCGGATCCTGGGTCCCCCTTCCTATCCCCTTTTCTCCCCCTCTAGGGACCCCGGCCCCTTCCCCAGTCTCGGCACTGCCTCTTACTCGACGACCTTGGCTGGATCTCCGTGGTGCGCATAGACCAAGGCCTGGACCCGGGAGGGCTGGGTGGATGCGGAGTAGGAGGAGGCGGTCGGCCCATGGCGGCCCGAACCGGGTAGAACCAACCGCAGTGGCCGAGCCTGGGCTCTAGCCCAGTACTGTGTGCTGCACACCCACATGCTCCTTTCCGGTAAAACAGAGCCGGGCGCCCGGGAAACGTCATCCTCCCGCGACCGCGCGCCTGCGCCCCGCCTTCCGTCCCGCCCCCAGACGAAACCCCGCCTACGATCCCGCCCATTGCTGTTTTTAAATGGCTTTCTTCCATCGCACCCCACGCGGTGGCGCTTCGGGAGACACCTTGGGGAGACGAAGAGGGAAGTGGAGGCATCTAAGGGAATGGCGAGATTACGAGCCAGCCAAAGCTGCTCTACCAACCAGGAGAGTCTGGATCTGTCCTAAAAAGTGTGCCTACACCCAGGCCTGTGGTTTGGTGTTTGGTTTTGGGTCATTTACTCTCCTCTGGCCATAGTTTCCCCTTCTTGCTGCCATTTGAATGCTCACTGTGTTAGACCCTTTATAGGCATTATCACATTTAATCTCCACTACCCTGTAAGGGCATAGGGAGACAAAGCCTGCTTTCCTACACTGAATAGGGTGTAAACTGATAAGGAGGCAGGAATACTGGGCTTGGAGTTAGAGGATTTGGGTTCAAAGCCTAGCCCTGACCCTTCCTAGCTGGGTCACCTTGGGCAAGTGACTAAAACTCAATCTGTTTCTCACCTCTACACGGGGATAATATTCCTCCTTCAAGGAGGAGTGGATGAAACAATAGATTAATGTTATCATGGACATGAGAGCACTTTGTATAAACTTAAGTGTGTTCAGATATAAGGGAGAAATCACAAAGAGGAGACCCCTTCTCGAAATGCTCCCAGTCTACAAAGAGATTAGATGGGACAATGAAGTGCTTTGTAAAAAGGTGTAGCCCAGTAAAGAAGCTAGATCTTATTTTTAGGGGAGGGAACACATGAATGTAAAAAACTAGAATCCCAGTTAAACATAAAAGTATGACAGAGTAAACTGCTGAAATCTGAAGGAGAAGGGATGGGGGGTGTGGGGCTTTTAGAGGAGGTGCTATTGGAGCCAGTCCTGTGACTCTCAATCTTCAGTGTCCAGAAAAATCACCTGAGGCCCCTCTTGAGCTCTACTGAATTGGAATCTTGGGAGGTGTCCAGGAAGTTCCATTTCTTACAAGCCCCCAAGAATATTCTGATGCATGTGACCCAGGGAACAGGCTTTGAGAAACACTGAGCCTGTGCTTTGAAAGAAAAGGAAGATTTTCTTTCTCTGGATTGTATTGACCTGTTGTTTTTGGTTTGTGTTCTCTCTGAGAAAGAGAGGACAGCAAAGTGCTGTGATTAAGGGTGTGGGAGCTGGACTTGGGCAAACCTGACTTTGAATCCTGGCTCTGCCATTTTTTAGCTATTTGATCTTGGTCTCTCTGCATCTCCATTTCCTTATCCTTAAAATGGGGGGTGGGGTGGATAATGGTACCTGTTTAAAGCTTGATACTTGACAAGGTTATTCACTTGAAGCATTTAGCACAATTCTTGGTACATGGAAGCATCTGATAATTGTTACCAGGGGTTCATTGTGAAGATTAAATGAGAAATAGCACACGTAAAACACTCAGGCTAGTGTCGGGCTCATGGTAAGTGCTCAATAAATGTCAGCGCTTGTTTTCCTTTTCCTTTTTTATTGGGTTAACATATATACCACATAAAATTTCTCATTTTATCACGTTTAAGTATACAATTCAGTGGTACTAATTATATCCATGATATTGTGCTACCATCACCACCATCCAATTCCAAAACTTTTTTGACACTCCAAATAGAAATTCTGTATTCAATAAGCAAAAATAACCCATCCTTCTCACCTCCTTCCACCCCTCCCGGTTCCTGGTAACTTGTAATCTACTTTCTGTCTCTATGAATTTACATACGCTAGGCACTTCATATAAGTGGAATCATATGACATTTGTCTTTTGAATCTGGTTTATTTTATTCAACATGATGTCTTCAAAGTTCATTGATGTTGTGGCAGGTATCAGAACTTCATTCCTTTTTATAGCTGAATAATATTCTACTGGATGGCTATAACACATTTTGTTTATCCATTTCTCTATTGATGGACACTTGGGTTGCTTCCACATTTTGGCTAATGTGAATAATGCTGCTATCACTGCTTGTTTTTATCACTAGAGAATAACCTGGTGGGGGAAGGGCTTGGTATTACAGTTATGCATTCACACACACACACACACACACACACACGACCCTATCCTGCTCACCACCTATTTTCACAGTGACACACAGGCCTACTTTTACTAGGAGGTATACAGTAACCCTCTGTTGGAAGTCTTTCTAGGTGACAATCAGCTGCTGATATCATCTTCCCTACCAAATTGGTTCCTTCTCCGGAATTACCTGAGTAGTCTAGCCAGGAAGCTTAGAGAATCATCTAGCAGGTCTCCCTCCTCAGTACTGGAATTTATTCCCTCCTCTATACCTATAGCCCTCACCTTCAGTCCAGGCCATCAGCTCTTGTTAGAACTATGACAATAGCCTTCTTACTAACTGGGATCCTTTCCCTGCATCTCTCCATCCCCAGTTCCTCCTTTCCCAGGCCTCCACAATGATTTGTTTTTCTTAACAGAAAGATCAGATTTTGTCTTTTCTTTGCTTAAAGCTCTTCCATGTCTACCTCTCCCCAGTGCTTAGGGAGAGACCGAAGCCACAGTGCATTATAGAACACAATAAACTATTGATATATGAAATTTAAAATAGTGGGAAAAAAAACAAAAAAAACTATGATTCTATGCTGATTTTATCATTTTCTTACACTATTGGTTTGCACTTAAGGCTTCAGGAAAATATTTGGAGGAAAAGTACCTTAAAACTGAGAAATTCTATTCCTGTAATTTTTAATTATTTTTTTATTTATTGTAATTTAATCTGTCTTCTTGCAAATTAGGAAAAGGTGGCTATCATTTTCATTTAATGGCAGAACCCCTCAGCTTGGCTTGAGGAACACCTGGCTCCCCAAGGGATTGGTTTGAGGACCACTGATCAGGGGTTCAAGTCTAGTTGTCCTGAATTGCATTCAAGATCCTTTGCCCTCTGACCCTCACCCTGTCTTTCCAACTTTATCTCCTGCTCTCAGTCCAAGCACGGCCTACAATCCACCTGCACCTGATACCTGCTTTTCCCAGCACTTCCACGTCCTGTGCTTTTTTTCAGGCTGCTCCTTTGGCCTGAAATGTTCTTCCCTGCTTGCCTATCTGGGAGTTTCCAGGTTCAGTTATCATTTCCTTGATGTTGTTTCCCAACCTCCTGGGGTGAGTCAGCAGATGTTGCCTTTGTGCTGTCCCAGTATTTTCTGGTCTTTAGGACATCACCTCTTATTTATGTGCCCACCTCCTCCTCCAGGCAAGAGTGGAGCCTGTTTGGTTCGTCTGTATGATGCCAGCACCCAATACGAGGCTCAGCAAGAATAGGTGTCATAAATGTTCAATGAGTTGCAGGTAATTGAATTTCCTTGTGACCTGGCACTCACTTTCTGAGGTGCCATCTTCTTTTCTCCAGACCCAAGCAGGTCACTCTGGGCCAGGACCTCTCTTTTCCCTTCCCTCCTCTTTCCAGAATTATGGAGGGTTATAGAGGTTTGAAATTAGAATTTTCTCTTCTATCCACTTGTTGCTGCCTTCTCTTTCACCCTCTAGCATAGTCTCTGCCATCTTTCCCTACACAAAGAGTAGAGAGTTTGGAATCAGTCGAGGGTTTGGACTCGAATCTCAGGTCCACCCTTTACTAGCTGTGTGTCCTTAGCCAAGTGCCTAATGCTCTTTAAGCCTTGGTTTCCAAATCCGTAAAATGGGGTGGATGGTAAACCCCTGCCATGAGGCTCCTGCAAGATTGCTCTGCAAACAGCATTCTTGGCTGCTTCTTTTCCGGTCCACCAGTTTCCTCCCTTTGATTCTCCTTTTCTGGGTAGCTTTCTGTGTCTCTCCTCCTTATTCTGGTGTCTCTCTGTCTCAGTTTCTTCCCCTTCCCTTTACACTGTTTTTGCTTCTGTGTCTCTCTCCCTGTGACTCTCTCTCTATTCAGTTCTCTGTTTCTGGTTCTTGCATGCTCTGTCTCTTTTGGCCCATTACCTGGCTCAGCCTAGAGCTCATCAGCACTCACAAAAGAGGAAAACGAGAGCCTGGGAACCCTCTGCTCTGCTTCCTCCTGGCCCAGGTAACTGTTGGGTGTGCAGAGCCAGTCAGGCCCTGCCCCAGCTGCCCTGACCCCAGGAAGAGGAGGGAGGGCAAAGGGAGTGCCTAGATACAGCTGGAGCCCCTTGGCTCTGTTCAATGTTGCTGCCCAATGTTCAGTCTTCCCATGTCTCTCTGGCCTGAAGAACAAATGCAGCAATGGCCCGTGGGTTCTTCTGCTTCCTCAGTCTGTTCTCCACTGAGCTTCTAGCGGACTTTAAAAGAATCAGAGATCAGAACTTAGTATTCTGCTTATTGCTTCAATGGCTTACCAGTACTTTTAGGGTTTAACCCAAAAGCCCCTTCCTTGCCCACAGTTCTTTGTGTTACCTGCAAGCCCTGCTGACCTCTCTAGCTGAACCTTGTCTCCCCTCTCCCGCCACCCATTCTCCTCTAGCCATCCTGGCCTCCTTGCAATTCCTCATACCACCAGTTCCTGCCTTGGACAGGCTGTCCTCTGGTTGCAGCGTTCCTCTCTGCTGATACAAATTTCTTTCTCATACTTCAGGTCTCAGCTGAAATGTCACCATGTCATCTCCTTAGGGAAGCCCTGTCAGAACACCTTATCTAAAGTAGATCCCTTCTGTACTCTCCCCCCCCCTCATATTCTTTATCACAACATACCACCCATTTCTTTCAGAGTGCATGTCTTGGGTTGTAATTACATATTTATTTGTAAGCTTGTTGTTGGTCTCCCCCCACTCAATTGTAAGCTTTAAGAGGGCAGGAACTAAGTTTGTATTCATTCATTCACTCATTCATTTATTCATTCAGTATTTGTTGAGCACAAACTACATGCCAGAGACAAGGCCCAGGATACAAGACAAAGTTTTTGTCCTTCAGGTGGAGATGGAGACAAATAAACATGTCACATAGTAGGTCCTCTGTTTAAAACTGCAGCAATCCCCTCCCCTTTGCTGCTTTTTTCTATACCCTGTATCACTGTCTCCTATACTGTAGGATTTTGGTTGTTTCATTTGTCTTCCCACTAGAATGTAAGCTTCATGGGTGCCAGGTTTTTTGGCTGCTTTGTACCTCTGCCCTGGCTCATAGTAATTGTTGAATAAATGAATCAATATCCAGTAAACATTTATTGAATGAATGGGTTTCCAGATGGGAGCTTTGCCTCAGCTCCCATTCAGTTCAAGCCAGAAAGCCTTGACTCAAATCCTGGTGCTGCCCTGGACTAGTGCATGCCCTTGGGAAAGTCCCTTCCTTTCTCTGTGCCTTGGTTCTTCAACTGTGTTTTGGGACTTACAAGAGTATATACCTCAGTACAGGGTTATGGTGAGGACTAAATGACTACACGTTGGTAAAGCATATAGAAAGTTCCTGGCGTCACATAGTAAGGGAGGGCAAGTTTGCAGGTCATTGTAAAAGGGTTTGTACTGGATAGAAGCCCAGATATACTTATCCTGTGTTGCCAGAGGGTAGGAGTAGGACCAGTGAGGGAGGCAGCCTCCACGACATGAAAAGGAAGAAATATCTAAACGCTAGGCATCTCCAAGAAACTAATGAGCACTCTCGGTAGGTGATGAGCGCCCTGTCCCCTGGAGGTATGTATGAATGCGCATTTGGAAGGAGCCAGGGTAGAGGGGATTCATGCATCAAATGGGACACAGAGGCCTGATGACCCTGGGTCACTGTTCCTGAGAGCGCCAAGCCGAGATAGGCGTGGGCGGTGAGCGTGCTCACCTGAGAAAGTCGGGCCAGAGCAATGGACCGTGGGCGTCCAGGCCCGGCCGCGGAACCTTCAGGCTGGGTGCAGGGGTGCGGGAGTGGGGGAGGGGCGCGCCCGCCCCGCCGGCGACTGGCCGGGGCAGATGCAAGCGCCGGGGCCAGCAGGGGGCGGTGCGAGACCGCGGATTGCGCGACCCGCCTGACGTCAGCGCCCGGCTCGCTTGGGCTCCCGCTCTGGACTCGGCGCCAGTCCCGCTCCGCGCCGCGCAGCGCCGCTCCGGCTCCAATTCGCCTCGGGCTCGGCTCGGGCTCCGGCAGCGGCGCCCCCCGTGCCGGGCCCCGGGGCAGGCGGCGGCGCGCCATGGCCCGCGCCCAGGCGTTGGTCCTGGCGCTCACCTTCCAGCTCTGCGCGCCTGAGATCGAGACTCCGGCAGGTAAGCGCGCGGCGATCCGACCAAGCTTGTCCCGAGGAGCCCCGGGGCCCGTGGCGTAGCTCGGAAGAAAGTGTGAGTGGTGGGTGACTGGGTGCTCCGAGCGTGTTCCGTGTGTGTATCTGAGTGTTGGATATGCAATCATGTGTGCAGGGTGTTGTGTGTCTGCGAATGTTCTGTGTCCGTGAGTTATATGTGCAAGAAAAGGTACTATGTGTTGTGTGTCTACGAGTATGTTTGGGTGCATGTTGTGTGCATCAAGGCGTTGGGGGTGTTCTGTGTCTAGTGTGTCTGCCAGTGTGTAGTGTTTGTGCGGCCGAGTGGGTTGTGTATCTATTGTGTGTGCATCTGAGTTTGGTTGTGTGGCTGGAGTTGTCTCAGCAAATATGTTGTATTTGTTTACATTTGGTATATGGTAGTCGGGAATGCTGTTTGTTGTGTGTCTGAGAATGTGTTGCGTGTGTGGCCGGGAGTGCTCTGTGCAGTGTGGATCAGGGAGTGTGTGCTTGTGAGATACGTGTACGTGTGTGAAAGCTGGGCATGGGTCCGGAACGTGTGAGTCCGTTCACTGTGTGCGCGATGTGTACGTGTGGGAGTGTCTGGGGTTTGTAGTGTGCGCCGACGTGGGCTGCGTGGGTCCGAGTACATGCCAAGTGTGTCAGGAATGCGTGTGTAGGAGCGAGTCTGGAGCGGATGTGAGTGTGAGTGCGTCCGTGCGTACTGGCTGCGTGTCCGGGAATGTTGCGAGTGTGGTGCGCGCCCGGGCCGTGGCCGTGTGTGTGCCCGGGGCCCCTGGGCCCCTCGAGGTGGCAGTGGCAGTATGTGTGTGTGTGTGCGTGTGTGGCAGCGCCGGGCCGAGCAAGTTGTCGCGGCGGCGCCCCCTCCCCTGTCGGGTCTGGCTTGAGGCTCTGAAGCGAGGAATGAGGGGCCCCGCGGCCGCGGACTCCGACATGTCGGGCTGTTTTGTTGTTTCGCAAGTTCCGAGCGGCGCTGGCGGGCGGCTGATCCGAGGCGGTGCTTGGGCTGCGGGGCCGCTCGGGTCGGTGTGTGTGTGTGTGTGTGTGTGTGTGTGTGTGTGTGAGAGAGAGGGCGCGCCTGGCGGGGGCCCCGCCGAGGGGTCGACGCGGGAGGTGGCCGGGAGGGGCCGGCGGGGGCTCTCCAAGGCCCGGCTGGCGGCCCGGAGGGGAGGGCTGGGCCGGCGGGCGCTCCCGCGGTGGCCCGGCCGCGCAGCTGGACCGAGGGCGGCGAGGCGGGGGCCGGTCCTGGCGGCGGGGCTGCGACGTCGGGGCGCGGGCAAGGCCCGGGTCTCCGCGCGCTCGGCGCCCCCTCCCCTATGGTACCCGAGGAGCCGCGGACGCCAGGGTCTCCCGGGACCCTCCCTACGTCGACTCTGCAACTTTGTGCAACCTCCCCGCCGGCCGGGACCGCGGTGTGTGAGTGTGTGAATATGTGTCTCCGCGCTTGTCTGCTGTGCGATCGCGCTCTCTCTGGGCGTGTTTTGGAGTCTGCTGTCTTTGGGAGTGTGTGTAGACATGTACGCGTGCGTGTGTGTTCGATTATCTGAATGTGTGTTTCTGGAGCTTGCGTCTGTGTGTCCGTGTGCCCATCAGAGTGTGTGTTTTGGACCCTGTGTGTATTGGTGTGTAGCTCTGAGCTGTCCTTTAGGGCGTGTGTTTGTGTGTCCGTGTGTCTGTTCCAACCCCATACCCACGCTCCCTCCCCGAGCAAAACCCCACGTCCCACCCTGGGACCTGTGATCCCACAGCGTTACCCCCTCCAGCGGCGTTCCGCCCGACCTCCCCTTCTCGGGGGCCTCAGCTCCTGCGTCCCCACCAGTTGCGCGGCTCCCGCCCCTGACCCCGGGTGCTGACTGAACCCGAGACGCCCGAGGCGGGGATCCGAGCTCCCGGACGTCGGTCCCCGAGACCGGCCTCCTCTAGATCGACTTTGCGGCCCCGCGCCCCTTGGGGACCCTGGCGTGCGAGCTCCGGAGGCTCCCGCGGTCGCTCTTGCAGCTGGCTCAGCGTTCGGGCCTCGCCCGGCGGCCCCAGGGCCTCTGCGCACAACTTTAGCGTTGTCCTCAGTCCCCATCCCCCCGCCCCTGCCCGCAGCCACTTTGCTCTCCTACCCCACCCTGAGCTCAAAGGGCTCTAAGGTACTCTACGCTCCCCTCCAATTCTCAGCCCCTCCCCCTCACCTTTAATCCCCAAACCTTTACGTTCCCAGAACTCCTGCCAGTTGGGGTAACTGTCAAGAACGGAGGTTTGGGAGTGAGACCTTGAGCAAGTTACTCCCATTCTTGGGGCCTCAGTTTCCCCATTTGTCCTGGGGTAATAATAATGGTATATGATACTTGGTAGAAGTAAGGCTTGGTTTGTGGTGTTGAGAGCTGTTACAGAGTCCCAGAGGCTGTAATCTGGGTTCAAATTCTGCCTCTGCTGCGTGCTGTCTGTGTGATCTTGGGCAAGCCGCTTCACTTCTTAGCCTCTGTTTCCTCATCTGCAAAATGGGGGTGGCTGTGCAGTGGGTAAAGTTCCTGGCAGTCTCGTACTCGTATTTTTAGAGCTTAATTCTGAGGCCCTTAGTAGCAGGCATGGATCACCTCCTGCCCCAATCTGGGTAGAGCCAACCCAGCTTGCTCAATGCCTCCTGAGTCCGACAGGTAAGGGTGGGTGTGTGATGGCATGTCTCTTAGCCATGCAAACTTGGCAGTAATTTATTTTGCTGCGTTCCAGCTCATTTTGTCCTTTTGGTGGCTGGAGTTGTGGACAACAGGAATGAGGGAGAGGCTGCCCAGTGTTTTCAGCTTGGGTAATAAAGGCTTGTCTGGGCAGTCTTCCTTTCTCTCTGGGGCTGGGGGAGGGGACCCCCAGGCATTGGTGAGAGGCGGTTCAGGCTGGGGGCACTGAGCTCCTGGGCAGCCTTCTGCCCGAGTCTGGTGCCAGGGAAAGTCCAGGGTGGGCACTCTGCCATCTTTCTGCCCTCTCATCAATTAAGTTGGGCTTGTGGGATGGTTTTCAAGGCAGGACTGGGTTAGCTAGAGTTGCAGGGGTGCCCTATGCCCCCCCTTTCTCCATGTCCTCTCTCAGGGAGCTGCCTCCAGATGTGTCCTTCCTTGTGCCCTCTCAGGGTTTCTCTTGTTCTCAGGAAGACCCCAGACTCTTCTCTCCATCTCTGTCTTGCTTGTGCCAGGGATCTTCCTAAAACATGTTTTAAAGCCTGGTTTAAAACTCTTTGAAGGCTCTCCATTGCCTTCAGGGTAACTCCCTCTTGGCCAAGTTGCCTGCTTTAGCTCCTGCCTACCTGTCAGCCCCTTACGTGACATTTATCCCTTACGTCCTGCGCTCTGGACAGCCTGACCCACTTCCAATAGCCCCCTAAGTGCCTGTTGCCTGCCATCTCCTCTCTGGGCCTTTGCACAAGCTGTGCTTTCTCTTCCAAACTCTCAAATTCTACCTTTTTGCCTAGTAAACTCCTGCTCCTTGATTGGTCTCAGCTTAGACATCACCTCCTCCCTGGAGCCTTCCCTGATTACTTCCTGCCCTAGTGGATGTTGATTGGAATTTTATGTAGCTTGTAATTAGTTTATTGGTCCTGTCTCCTTTACCAGACCATGAGCTCCATAAGGACAGGAACTGGACATTTAGTTCACCTCTGAAACCTCAGTGACAGACTTAAGGCCCAGCCTTCATGTGCTGGATACATTATATGTGGCATGAAAGAATGAATGAAGTTTAGTGGGTCAAGTTCAGAGCTGCAGTTGCCAGATGGGGGCGCACTGACTCCACTGAAGGTAGGGATTAAAGAACCAGTTTTTCCCTCCAGGAATCTGGAAAATTCTGCTGGGGGATGGTGGTGTGTTGTGAAAAGGCCATATAGAGAGTGTCGTTTGGGAGCTGTGGGTAGGAGAGGTGAAGTGCCTGGCAGAGAGGGAAGGCAGTGAGTCTCCTGCCTGCCAGCCCCTCTCCCAGGCTCCCAGCACTGCCTCCCCCTGTCCTCTAGCCCCTCTCCCAGCAGCTGGCAGGGCCAGTCCAGCCCCCAACCCTGGCCCTTTGTCCTGGAGGCCTTGGCAGTTGGTGAGGCACAGAGTCCCAACTGTCAGTCTGAGCGTCTGTGGGGAGGGAGGGAGGCCCCTGGAGCAGAAGGGAGAGGGGGACTTCTTGGCAGAACACCCTACCCCCCCATCCTCAGTCCCACATTTAGCCAGTGGTGACTGTATTGGACAATGTAGGTAGAGAACTTTCCTTCATTGCAGAAAGTTCCAGTGACAGGACCGGTCCAAAGGTATGAGACTTACAGCATCTTTAGTGAGGTGTGGGCCCCTCATGGATTGGACTTAGTCTGCATGGCAACCACTGAAAAAGGTTTTGTTGAATCCACGTCCCTTCTCCCCAGCATCTAATTTCTTGCCTGGACTATTTGCAATAGCCCCTTCCTTGGTTTCCATTCTGCCACCAGCCTCTTGCTCTCCAATCCTTCCACCACCCTGTGACCAGAATGACCTTTCTAAGGCAGACATAGGATGCTGCCACTCCCTTGCCCCAAGGTGAAGGCTCCCAAGCATCCAGGAGATAAAACCCAAACTCTGATGCAGCAGTCTACCCAGCTGTTGCTTTTTGCAACACCTTCGTGTGATGACTCTCTCCCCGTCATTCCACTCCTCTCTAGTCCACTTGATGACACAGGGTCACCAAAAAATTTGCTGCTCCCCAAACCTGCCATTTCCTTTCATGTCTTCGTACCTTTACGTGTGCTGCTCTGTCTGCCAAGAATGCCCACCCCACCCTTCTCACCTTGTGAGGGCCTGTCTGCTGGCTCAGCCTTCAGAGTCTAGCTCTGATGTCATTGCCCCAGTGAAGACTTCCTGGACCCCTCCCAGCCCAGTTGGTCAGATTCCCCCTAGAAGGCACCTATGAGAGTGTGCTGTAGCCATGTTGCAGCCTCCTTCCCTGACTAGGTTGGGAGCCCCTTAGGGCTGGGCTTCATCTTAGTCACCTCCGTGTCCCCAGGACCTTGTCCATGGCAGGTGCCCATAAGTGTTTTCATTGCTGTGAACCCCCAGATACACAGGGAAGGGGGGGAAGGGTGGAGGGGCTGGAGGGGGGCTCTGGAGGGCAGTGGGGGTGGGGATGCCCTTTGGGTAGCCCTGGGCAGGGGCTGCAATTACCTGTTGGGGTACACAACTCAGGAGAAGTTGTTACTGGGTGCAAAACCCCAGGACCTAGAGGCAAATCACAACGGATGAGCAGAATGGGGATTTAGAGGGACAGGTGTGGAGTTTGAGGGCAGAAGCTGGGGTGGGGGTCGGTGAGTGGAGTGGTGGGGCAGGGTGGAAGGATTGGGATAGGAAGTTGGGAAGCGGTGTAGTTGGGGACATTTGATGGGCAGGGTCACAGAAGGGGGTGGGGTGACAGCTGGGGATAAAGATAAATCTGGCGAATGGGGACAGCTGGTGGTTGGGGGGACAATGGAGGATGAGGGATTGACCATAGGATGGGGACAGCTGGGGTTTAGGGGGGACAGCTGGGGATGAAGAGACAACTGGTATTGGGGGACAACTGGGGCTTGGGAGACAAATGGGGATGGAGAGAACAGGGAGATACATGACAGCTAGGGGATGAGAAGTGACAACAGGGTGTCAGAAACCTATCTGGGCAGGATAAGTGGGTCTCAGCTGAGAGAGTGAGAAATAACATTGCTCAGAACATGTGTGTGTGTGCACATGTTTGTATGTGTATACCTTTGTGGCTGTCCATGTGTGTGAATGTGTTTGTACCTAGAGTGTGATGGTTAAGAGCATGGGCACAGGAATCAGACTACCTGGGTTGTAATCTTGGCTCCTGCACTTACTAGCACGTAACACTGAGCAAATTACTTAACCTCTCTGGGTCTCAGTTTTCTCATTTGGGAAATGGGCATAGTAGTAGAATCCGCTTCATGGAGTTGTGAAGATATATGTATATATGTTATGTATATAGACATATAAAGTTTAGAACAGGTCCTGCAGGTAATAAGCAGTGTGTAAGTGTTTACAATGAAATGTGTGTGGGTTTATGTGTGCCTCCTGTGTGCTCCGAAAAGTTTGTTCTTAGCTTCTGATGGAGTCCATTCCTGGGGGTGGCGGTGACCAGTCACATTGGTTGGTCTGGCTCTCCTCGTACAACCTTCCCACTGTTCACCCCACTCCCCACCCACCCTGTGCCACCTGATCCAATAAGTCTCCCTCTCTGTCTCTCCCCTGTCCTGCCCTGCAATGCCCTGCCTGGGGCTGGGGGATGTGCTGTAATTGTCCAAAAGCTTTTCAGCAGAATCTGAATTTATTGTTTGCCTGCCAGTGAGCTGGGGCCCTGCCCTGCTCAGATATAAACACTTGGATAATGTGCTCAGTTCTGGGCTGCCCATTCTGTGGGTGGCGGTGGCTTCTTCCCATGCTCTTGGAAAGTCACTGGAGTGGAAGTGTTGGAGGTTGGGGGGTACAATGGGGAGAAGCCCACAAGGTGGATGAGGCCTCAGCTCCCAACCAGTGGGTGAGCTAGCTCAGCGTGGCAGAGATGTAGGAGTTTTCTGGTGGTCTGGGCCCCCTTCCCTTCCAGTGCATCACTGGGAGGCACCTGCAACCCTCCCTGCCAACACTTTTGCAATGTGCTGCATCTTTGTCTTACACTGTATAACTGCAATGTATTATGGCTCTGGATGGCTCTGGGTGTGTGTGATCTGCGGTTCCTGGGCCCAGAACCTCAGGGCTGAGCCACTGTATTACATCTTGCTCAGACTGCATCTCAGCTCTATACTGAATAACAACTGCACAGGGATTCCTCATTACATAGGGTGTGTGAACTCTCCTGGCTCTGTCTACATTCCACCTTTGCATTGTCCCATCATATTCTACCTCCACCCTGCAGTTGTATGTACTGCCATTTGAACTTTTGTAGTTCTCATCTGTGCTGCATTACTCTCCCAGAAGTGAGCATTGCATTAAGAAGGTGGACTTTCCTGGGTTTCTGGACAGAGTCCCTCACATTGCACCACAGCCTGAGACCAACACGCGGCTTTCTCCAGCCACGTTGCACGTTTGCTTTGTAGAGTGTTTCTGTTCTACACTGCAGGATCCCACTGGGTAATCTACATTGTGTTGGGTATGTGTACTCTGCTAGGTTTGGGGCATTGCTCCTCACCATGGATCACTGCATTTTGTACCAACAAATAGCATCCTTCCACCACACAGCATCCTTGTAGCACATGATGTCCTTGTATTGCACCATAATACTGCAGCGTTCATCTGCCCTGCATTGGGCATTTGGACTTTTCTGAGTTTCTGGGCACAGCCCCTCTGCTTTCCTCCATCACACTGTGCCAACACAGCACACCTTTGCCTTACACAGTGCTTCTGTCCCACTGCTTTGCTGCACTGCATTGGGTACGCACTGGTTCCAGGCCCAGGCCTTTACACTATACCACTGCTGTGGCAATGCTGCCCGTTTGGTATCTGTCTTTCACTGTGTTACCACTGAATGTGTCTACTTGTTTCCTTTCCTAGGTTTCTGTTTGCAGTCTCGTTTGAACAGTGTCTTTGCATTGGGTGTCTTTGCTGCAGTGCACTTCTGCTCCCCATTGCACACTGCATTTACGCTACAACTTGAGGCCGCTTTGGTGGGCTTCAGAACTGGCTTGGCTTTTGAGGGCAGTGCTTTTGCACAGAACTGCAACAGTATCCTGGTGCACCATGCTGGATCACTGTTGTGGACCTCTACTAGCAACATACCTGTTCACGTGCACTCTGCTGGGTTTCAGGACCCAGGGTCTTTGCGTTGAAACCACCAATCCACACTTTATCTTCACTACCCTCCATGCCACTTTCTACCACTTCTTTGGGTGTCTGCACCTATACTGCTCCTTGGGATTGTACTGAGCTTGTGTTCTAGACAGAGTTTCCATACCCACAGGTTCCTTCTACACCACACTGCTGCCTTCCCTTCCTTCTGTGCTGTTCAGCATGCCTGTACAGGGCACCTGCCTTCAGTGAGAATTTTTGGAGCTCCTACCATGTCCCTTTCCCATGTTAGTGTCTGGAGAGAGAACTGGTAGGGGCTTGAGCTTACCTCCTTGGCCTTCCTCCATACACCTCTCATGTTACCCTGAGTGCCAGCCCATTGGACCACTACTTGCTTTGCATTGGCACCTGTGTGCTGGGCCTCTGTGCAGCTGTGGGTCCTGTCCATAGGGACGTGGCACTCCTACTCCGTGTCATGACACTGATCAGTTCTGCCATGCTGCACAAGATGCTTCTCCTGGAGTCTGTGCACACTGTGGGCTCTGCTTGCTGCATTGTGTGATCCCGTGGTGATGCTGTACAGTGCAGAGCTGCTGCCCTGCGGGAGATCTGTACATCCTCACTACATAGCCCTCTCTCCCCACAGTACTTTATAAAGCTCAGTTCTTTGCATTGCACAGGTCCAAGCACAGCCCTGTGCCCCTGTAGTCTGCCCTGCATGTCTCTATGATGCAGGGCCTCTGTATGGCATGGCATCTGCATACTCTTTGGCCATCATACCCCTGCCCAGCACAGCCGTTTATTTGGCCCTTCGCCTGTATATGGCATCTGGGCCACACTATGCCTTCCCCTTATACTGCCAACATGGCCGACCTACTGTTAACCCTGGGATTTGCAGTGCATATTGATCAGGGAGATGGGGGGTGGGTCTGGCTTTAGTCCCCTTGCTGCAGTTGGCTTTCCTACTCCTCAGTGGAGATGGCAGGATGTTGGCATCTCTGGGCTCTGGGTTGGCTCCTGTGGGTGGTGCTGGCTCTGCTTTCTCTCCTTATGGCCTGGCCTGGGTGTCTTCCCTGGTTGCAGCCTTGCTGAACCCTGGGCGTTTAGAAGATGGGCATATGGCTGCCAGCACTGCCCTTAATTGCTCATCAGTTATTCAGGGCTCCAGCTGCAGCTCCAGGGAGTGCTGGCCTAGGTCTGGATGTGTTGATTTGGGCAAAGACAGGAGTGAGGTGGGCTGGGCCAGGCCTCTGGGCTAGGGTCATGGTCCTTGAACTGGGTGGAGTGGTCACGGTAAGAATAATGGGGATCATGGAGTCAATAAATCCAGCCACTGTCGGCCATCTATTGCACACAGGGCTTGGGGATGGGATTGAAAGGCATAAGAGACAGTCCCAGACCTCAGGAGAAGAGGAGATGAGGGTGAGAGGGGCCAGAGATGGATCTGTAGTTGGAATGAGGACACTAGACAGGGCTGGGGTGGGCAAGAATATCTAGAGATGAGGCCAGTATTGGTTCTGGGAATGGGTTGAGCTACTAGAATAGGGGTGCCATTTTGGTTGGTGAAGAAGACCAGGATTCTCACTGGGGTTGTGCTTGGATTTCACAGGCCAGAGTTGGGGCTTTGCTTGGGATTTGGTGTGATCCTAGCCCCTATGTTTGCTCTCGGTTGGGAGAGGTTTTGTTTCTCCTGTAGCTACTCTTGGGACCTGGATGTTCTGTTGACAAACCAAAGCCCTCATTGCAAACAGGGAGGGCAGGCTGTGTTTACCTTGGGTCTTCAGAAAACCGCCATTGGCACAGAGCATGTTCCCTGTCTGGTGGCGAGGAGAGCCTGGTGCACGCATACATGCGATGCTCACACAAACATGCATGTCCCCACTGCACCCCCCTGTGCTCGCCTCCCCCACAGGTATATGCATTTGCTGTATGTGCCCTTATACCTCTGCACATAAATATCCACCTACACACCTACAACTTCATGGCACGCTTCCCGGGAGACCCACACTTTCAAACACCCATGCTCACCCTTGCATATCCTTCTCCCATAATGTCTCTCTCTGCCCTCAATCACTCTTGCTCACATGCATACTCAAACAACTGCAATCAGAATTCCAGAGCTGGAAGCCACCTTAGAGGTCACCTGGCTCCTCATTTTTATTTTCTAGGTGAGGAAGCAGGGGATCAGAGAGGGCAAATCACCTGCGTGAGGTCACACAGGGAGTTAGGGGCTCAGCAGGAATAAGACCCAGGGCTCCTGCTTCCCAATTGAGTGCTTGCAACTTGGTACCAGGTCCTCGCTCTCACAGCCCTGCATATACCCTCACACGTACATGCACCCTGCGTATGGAAATGCATGCCCCTGGAGACATCGAGACCATCGACCAAGGAGAACCGCCCCTAGACTCTGGTTTCTCCTCCAAAGGTTGCTTTGTTCCTTTTGGCCGGATGTGGATAAACCATCTCTGTGCTTTCCCAAATTGTGGCTGACGGTTGCTCAGGCAACCGCCTGCCAGATTGGGGAGATTAGCTGAGGAATGTAGCTGGGCCAGTTTGAACAGGGGCTGGGGGAGGTGGTGGGGGTCCTGAGTTGGTTCAGCCCACCCTCTCAGGCAGGCTGGGTAGAAGTTGGGTGCCCAAGGAGGAACCTGGTCTTCTCTCCCTCCCCAGTCCAGCTGAGAATGTGTCCCTTAGGCTTCGACTAGGCTCGGGGAAGGGAGTGTGTGAACATTTGAGTGTGAGGCTCTGTGTGTGTGTGTGTGTGTGTGTGTATTGTGCTTCTCTCTGTAGGGTTCTGGATGTTATTGGGGTTTCTGCTGTGTGCATCCAAGATGGGGACTTGAGGCCCCTTTTCTTAGTAGTTCCTGGCATCTGACTCTGGACCCCATGCTGGCTTGGTCCCAATTCCCTCCTAATTCTAGAGTGTCCTCTGAAGAAGCTGCCACCCTCTTCAATGGCTTATAGGATGTGTCACTCATCTCTGAATCCAGGCACTCCCCTGTGCAAACACCTATGGTAGCTCCCCAATTCAAGATGCAGCCAAAGTCCTCATTCTGGCATTTAAGGCCCTCTGTGCTTTGACCTCAGCCCCGATTCTCTACAGTCATATCTCATCAGAGCAGCCCCTCTGGGCCGCACTCTGTGCCCTGGACAAACTGTGTTTATTCACTGTCTTCCTTTTGCTCCTGCCAGGCCCTTTGCCTCAAATGCCCTTCCAGCCATCTCCACTGGCCAAACTGATAACCGTCCTCCAGACTCAGCTCAGATGCATCCTCCTCTAGGAACTCTTTCCCCTGCCGCCACCCCGTCCTGAGATCTCTGACTCTTCTGGACTCCAGGGCACCTCCAATCCCCCCTGCCCCTCACCCGTTGTGGCCTTGACCCTTCTCTCTCTGATTTGTCTCACTTCCTCCCTCGCACCCAGACTGGGAGGTCCCTGAGGGCAGATGAAGCCTCAGTCACCCTTTTTCCTCTAATGATGCCAGCCTGGGACCTGCTTTGTTGCAAAGTGTCAGCGAACAGAAGTCCTGGGAATGAACTGAACTAACACATGTGGCCAGCAGAAAGTCAGGGCCTTTTCTCTTTGTGCCTAATCTCCTTGAATAAAGATAGCTGGTTTCAGTCCCAGCTGCTTCACTTTGTATCTATGTGACCTTGGGCAAGCAGCCTCGTTTCTCTGTGCCTCAGTTTCCATCTGTAAAACAGGAATAATAATAGCACCCACCTTCTGGGTCACTGTTCAGATTCGCCAGCACATGGTCACAGTGTGAGGGGTGGCAGCCCCCTCGTGGCGGTGTTGGTGTGTGTATGTGTGTATGTGTGTGTGTGTGCACCCATGGCTATGTCCATGGAGTTGAGAGGGATTCCCTGCTGCCAGTCTTGCTCCGAACCCAAAGCCTGATCTAGTATTTTCCCCCGGGCTGGAGCCCTCAGACTTCTCTGGGTCTCCAGCAAAGAGCTGGGGCTTGGTTTTGGGGCTCCTGGCTCCTGGGCCTTTCAGGTTGGAAGTGATGGGGCTTTTCCCAGGGCCGGGGGAGGGCTGATTGTTTCCATCCCAGAGTGAGCTGGAGTGAGGTGGGAGTAGAGCCCTTGTTGGGGAGCTGGCCCTGGAGATGTTACCCCTCAGATCTGTGGCTGGAATGGGTTCTGGCCCAGAGACGCAGAGCTGGGGATGGCCTGACAGATGATGCTGGTTAGCCTGGGCCCTGGTCAGTTGGTCTGGGGTTGCTCTGGCCCAGGACAGTCCCTGAGACAGTGACCAGGGAGAGGGAGTCATCCTGGCTGAGGAGTCACCCTGTCTGGGGTCAGGTGGCAGGAGTCATCTGGTGGAGGTCAGGGGTCACTCTGGCCAGGGTTAGCATGAAATCAGATGATCTGGTGGTCATCTGGATGATGTTAGGGGACACTCTGGTCAGGGACAATCAGCTGGGGGCCACCTTGGCTGAGGTCAGTCTCTCTGAGGCTCACTGACCTGGGTCAATCAGTCTGGGGGATCACGTGACTGAAGTCAATCTGGGGGTCACTCTGAGCAGTTTAGGCATTGCTCTGACCAGGTCCATCAGTCTGGGAGTCCTGGCAGGTCATGGGGCCTAACCCTGGATAGACAGGAGGAAGCCCTGGAGCTGGTCCTAGGCTTGCCCCACGGCCATGGGTGAGATAAAGTGAGACAACCTGGGGCTGCTGCCTTATTACTTGCGAAGGAACAAGTTGGGTCTGAGTCCCAGCCTGGCCCTAGATCCTGGACTTCCATTTTTGGCAATCCCTCTGCCTCAGGAAGAACTTGGCTGAAGAAGACCCTCAGGGGCAGGCTTAGCTCATGCTGAAGTCAGCTGTCCCCTCTCCTCCAGGGAGCCCTCCCTGACCATTCCCCCTGGCCATGTCCCCTCTCTCAAGCACTGTGGGTCTTTTCTAGAGGGAGAGTTGAGGCCCTCCCAATACAGATGGGGATTAACATACACCTTCCCTCTGGCCACAGAACATGGTGCTGACCAGGGCTTTTCAAACTGAGAGGGAAAGAGCACAGCTAAGGTCTTGCTCCAGCCCGGGAGAGAGGCTTGTGTTGTTCTGTCCCATCGGCTTAGTGCCAACCCCACACCTACATCTTATTGTTTTATGCACTGAAGGGCCAAGAAGGGGAAAGGGAGACTCCAACATTGACAAGCCCCTTCTGTGTGGCTGACTCTGCTGCCTGTGCTTCCATATGCCGCTTTACATGACCTGCACAGCAATTCAGAGAAGTAGTTGTTCCAGATGAAACACCTGAGTGTCCGGGAAGAGAAGTCACCTGGCTGCATATGAGCATGGCCAGCGCTGTGCCTGGCCCATGGCCCTCGCTCCCCAGTTGTTGCCTATTCCCTCCACTCCTTGAGACTGGGAAGCAGCTCAGGTCCCTCTTGCGTTGAAGGTGTCTTTGGAAGAAAGCGTGGACTTTGGCCTCCGACCAACATGGGTTCAAATCCTGCCTTTGTTACTTATGTAAACTCAAGCAGCACATATAAAGAACCGCTAATCCAGGGCTTGCTATGTGCCAAGCCTTGTTCCAAGTGGACCCCACAGTGAATCCTCAACCACCCCACATATGAATGGGGAAACTGAGGCTCAGAAAAGAGAAGTCTTACCCATAGTTACAAGGGTTGCTAAATTGCAGAGATTCAATCCCAAATCTGCCTGACACCGAGGCCCACTCTTATATACCATGTTATACTGTGGGTGAATCCTTTACCCTTTGGAGTGTCAGTCACCTCACCTGTCAAATGGGGAGAAGTACCAGGGGCTGGCAGGCATCCAGGACAGGGCCTGGCATGATTTGTGCCTGCTTCCTAACTGCTTGCCTGGGCATTTTCCTGGATCTTGGATGCCTCAGGACTATCCCTGATGGGGCTCCAAGCACTAAAGTTTGGGAGTGAGTGCAGGGGACTGGTTTGCTGTTAATTTCTGAACCAGTGATGTTCCCAGTTTATTAGGTGCCCACCTCAGGGCTTTGATGAGCAAGCTATCATGTGCTGACCTTATTACCAACTGGAGGGCTTGCTTCTGTTTCAACCCACCCCTTCAGTTCACACCAACTGCATTTTTTTTTTTAAGAGAGGCAACATATAAATAACACAAAATTTCTCCTTTTAATCTTTTAAAGGTATACACGTCATCGGCATTATTTACATTCACAGTGTTGTGCTACTGTTACCACCATCTATTACCAAGACTTTTTATGGCCCCAAACAGGAACTCTGTACCTATTAAGCAAAAAATCCCCATTTCTCCCTCCCCCAGGCCCCTGCTAATGTCTAGTCTACTTTCTGTCTCTGTAAATTTGCTTATTTTAGATATTTCATCTAAGTGGAATCATGCCACATTTGTCCTTTTGTGTCTGGCTTATTTCATGCACCATAATGATTTCAAGGTTCATCCATGCTGTAGCATGTATCAGCACTAAGTACTATTCCATTATATAGCTCTACTACATTTTGTTTATCCATTCTTCAGTTGATAGACACTCACATCCCGCCCCCCCCCCCCGCTTTTATCCTCATTTAAACTGTAAATATTGGTTTCAAATCATGGGAATTTGCTTTCTCTAGTCATATGCGTGCCCAGGCCACACACGGCTGCATTTTTGCATGCCACAGCCCTGCAGGCAGAGACCTAGGTTGGGTGACTTTGGGCAAATGACTGAATCCCTTAAGCTCATCTATCAAATGGGAATAATAGTAGTACCTGCCTCCGAAGGGGAGGCCTAAAGGAGACTCTGCCTTTATAGAGTTTATCTCCGAGCTTGGCATGTAAGCAGGAGATGATCGGTGCTGATTGGTATTGTTAAAGAGATACCGTGACTTCTGGCTTAAGGAGTTCATGATCCTGTCAGTCCTGGTGTCCACTGTTCGTCCTCTTTGTGAAGATGGAGAGGCAGGTGACAAGACACTGACTAGCAGTCAGCAGATGGTGGCTCAAACCCCACTTCTGCCATTAACTAGTTGTGTGACCTTAAGGAAGTCACTCAGCCTCTTTGGGCCTTAAGTTTCCTCATCTGTAAAATGGGCACAATTCTAGTCCTGATCGCACTGAGTTGTTGTGAAGCTCCAATGATACAGCAATAATGATAACTTGGTAGAGGGCTTTGGTAGAGGGAGAGGGGGTAAAGAGAAGAGTTTTGTTATAGGCAGGGAGTAAGCTGGGGAGGGCTTGAGGAGAAGAAAGGGTGGGAGGTAGGTCTGGGTAGAAGGAGGAGACAGTGGGGGGACCTGGAGGGCAGCCCCGGGTGCCCTCTCTGTCTGGCAGTCCTGCCGAAACCTGGGCTAACCAGGCCCTGCCTTCACAGCCGGCTGCACTTTTGAGGAGGTGAGTGACCCAGCAGTGCCCTGTGAGTACAGCCAAGCCCAGTACAATGACTTCCGGTGGGAGCAAGTGCGGAGCCACCCTGGCACCCAGACCGCTGCGGACCTGCCCCATGGTGAGCCTGCTCCCCATCCCCATGCTCCCTCCTCCCACGACTCCTTCCAGGAGCAGTTCTACCTACATGCCTTGTGACCTTGGGAACTTCACGTAACCTCTCTGGGCCTCATCTGCTTTTGCATCTGCAATGACATACATGATGCTGTGAGTATAGAACTCGCTGAAAAATGGATGCAGGACAGGTAATCAAAGGTCCTTACAGTTATCAATTAAAACCCGCTTCCTGTTACTCCCCTTGCAGCTCAGCTCGGGATCCCCCTCACTCCTGCTGGGTCTTCCTGAATCCTCCACTCTCCTCCTTGAGAGCCTCTGACTCTAGTCTCCCCAGGGCTTGAAGATGCTGATAAAGCAGTGACACGGGGGGCTGGATGTGTATAAAACCTTCCTTCCTCTCTCCCCTTCTTCCTGGAAGTCCCAGATCCTTTCCAACTTCCACCATGTTTGTTCCTTATTTCAGGATGGGGTTCTTTTGGCATCCTGAGTACTGGACTGGGAGCCAGGAGATTTAATTACATGGGCTCTAGTACTGGTCTCCTACTTGAATGATGGCCCCCTAGAGCACTGGCTCCAGAGTTATGAAGACCTGGGTTCAAATCCTGCCTCTATCCCCTTACCAGCTGTGTGACCTCAGGCAAGTCACTTAACCTCTCTGAGCCTTCATGAGGGGACTCAGTGTTTACTTGCTATTCTTCGGGGGTCTTTGAAGGCCTCTCAAACTAGTACTCCTCTTCACTGCCTGGGTTCAGAATCAACTGGGAGATTGAAAAAAAAAGCTAACACGGAGGCCAAATTACCAACTTTATTACTGATAAAGACTGGGTTGGAGGATATAGCATAGTGGGAGAACCAAATAGGCTTGCTGAACTGGACAGCTTAAGGCCCTCTTCCCCACTGCCCTATCACAGTAGTGGGCCAGGGCCTTACTGCTCAGCTGGGGGCATGGCTGAGAATTGTACCTGCTACTGGGGACAATGGTGGGGCCAGGACTTAAAGCCAATGGGAAGAGGCCTTTCTCTTCTGGGCGCAGGTGGCCTCCACACAGCCTTGACTCCCGCTGCTCTCCCTACCTCCTGGAGGCCTCCCCACCTCCCCCTTCTGTGCATTACTCGCACTATGCCACCCCCTGGGGCAGTCATCTCTGCCCCTGCAGAACTCTCAGCTCCTTTTTTGACCTCTGGGCTGGTGGGATCACAGTTGGACATCGCTGAGAGTGACCTGTCAAGATAGCCGCCTGGTAGGGATCCTGTGTGAGCACTGTATCCTCAGGGCCTAGCATGGTCAGGACTCCAGTAAATGTAGCTGGTTAGAATTCTCCTTTAAAGCCTTGACCACTGTGTATGGGCTCTATCTCTCTCTCACACGCAAGCACAGACATACCCAGTGAGAAAGGGGACAGAGAAATTTAGAATTTCATGAGGGCCTTGTGCTAGACCTTGGGCAAGCGAGACAGACATTCTTAGATCTCTTGGCACTCACATTCCAGGGAAGGGAATTAGGGGTGAGGAGAGAGAGAAGGAAGGAGGGAGAGTTATAAGTAGAGACAGAGAGCAGGAGAGAGGAGAAGGAAAAGCAAAAGGGACAAAGGAAGTAAATGAGAGAAGGGAAGGGATGGAGAGTGGGAGAAAAAACTGGGGAAAAGAAGAAAGAATCAGAAGGAACGGGAGGAAAAGGCAAGAACAAAGTGTCGGATTGGAAGGGGGAGAGACACACACAGCTGCTCACAGGAGGGGAGAGAAGGAGGAGCCGGCCAAGAGTGTGTGGGGGCGGGTGAGCTGTCCTGGGCAGGGCAGCTGACTGACCGACAGGGACCAAGAGTTGGTTTAGTCTCTGGCCCGTCAGGACTGACCAAGGGCCACCTCTAGACTCCTGGCTTGCAGAGATGAATGACAGCCTCTACAGTGGGGTCCCCAGGGACCCTCTCAGAGCTGGGAGCCTCATGGTTTGGGATCTGAATGAGCTTGTGTTGGCCGGCAGCCAAGCCCAGAGGCAGCGGTGCTGGATGGCTGAGGGGGCCCCTTGGCAGCTGCTGGGCCTTCTCCCCTGAAAAAGAGAAGCCATAATCCCCCCTGCTGGGCCCTGAGAAGTCCAGCCACCCGGCTCCTCACCAGCCTGGGTCTCTGGGGAAGGGACAGGGCCTGCCTTTCTCCAGGTTGGAAATCAAGAGAATTCGCATCCCAGGAATTTAGACTCAGGGCATCGGGCTGGAAGGGAAGTTAGAGTCCTTTCATTCAATCACTGTTTTATACATTCATTCGGCTTGGAGTCAGAGCCTGTGCTCATACATGCAGACCTGCATGCCCTTTATTAGCTGGGAGGGAGGGCTTGGGAAGAAGTGGCCTTTGAGGTTCTGTTTTGTGCCAGGCTCTGACTCCTGAGATGACTGACCTAGTCCCTATCCCCAAGGACAGCTCAGAGCATGGGGAAAGCTGTGCATCAGACTGGCCATGAGCTTAGACTGTAATCTGGAGGAGGTAAGGAGCCATAGAAGGGTTTGATAAAGTTAGATTTGTGTTTGTTTGTTTTTTTTTTTTCTGCTCCAACTCTTTCCTTTGGGAAACAGGCCTGGGAAAGTGAAGGAACCTACTTAGCCAGTCTGAGCTGGGCCAAGAACCCCTAACTCCTGGTGTATCAGATGCCTGGAGTCCGTTGTTTCTGCCCACCTGACTCTGGTCCTACTCCCAGCCTCCTCAGCTCCCTCCTCTTCCTGCTCTTTCCAGGCTCCTACTTGATGGTCAACGCTTCCCAGCATGCCCCCGGCCAGCGGGCCCATGTCATCTTCCAGAGCCTGAGTGAGAATGACACCCACTGTGTGCAGTTCAGCTACTTCCTGTACAGCCAGGATGGGCACAGCCCAGGCACCCTGGGTGTCTATGTGCGCGTCAACGGAGGCCCTCTGGGCAGTGCTGTCTGGAATATGACCGGATCCCACGGCCGACAGTGGCACCAGGCTGAGCTGGCTGTCAGCACCTTCTGGCCCAATGAGTATCAGGTGGGCTGAGTTCAGTCTGTGGTCATCCTGTGGGGGTGGAGAGCATGTTAGCTTGAGGCCAGGGATTAGTGAGCGGATGAGGTTGGAGCTGGTCTCTGTTCCGCATCAGGGGTCAATCTGTGGTCACGGTCGTGGGTCAGTCTGTGGTCAGCATTGGGTTATTCAGGGACTGGGGTCAGTCTGGGTTCAGCATCAGGGGTCATTTGTAAATAGGAATAGTCTGGGGCCAGTGTCAAGGGTGACTTGGAACAATGCTGACTTGGAAAACCTGTCTGGATGGGTAAAATTTTGTTGCTTGAAGGTAACTGTCCGGGATTAGGGGTGCAACCACTGGCCTTGACCTTGCTAGCTCTGGCTGCTGATACTCCCTTCTCCCCCAACTAGCTGGCTTGGTAGGGAGGGTAAGTGTGAGCTGGGAAGAGCTTGGTGGTTTGAGGAGGGTGGTGTTGGGATCGATCTGAATCGAGGCTCCTCTGGGCCCCTTTCCAGGCAGAACTGGAGGGATGCCAGTGTGACAGGGGCCCTTCCACCTCCCCCAGGTGCTGTTTGAGGCCCTCATCTCCCCAGACCGCAGGGGCTACATGGGTCTAGATGACATCCTGCTTCTCAGCTACCCCTGTGGTGAGTCCCAGCCCCTCTGGCGGTACAGGGGTGAAGGGCACGCACGGTCTCGGCTCCTGCCTGCAGGGGGCACAGGCCCAGGTCACCGTGCTACTCTATTCCCGCAGCAAAGGCCCCGCACTTCTCCCGCCTGGGCGACGTGGAGGTCAACGCCGGCCAGAACGCCTCGTTCCAGTGCATGGCGGCGGGCAGGGCGGCGGAGGCAGAACGCTTCCTCCTGCAGGTTTGTGGCGATGTGTGTGTGTGTGTGTGGGGGGTGGGGGCTTGGCCAAGGTGGGGGGCTTCTTCCTGTTGCTGAGTCCGCATTTCATCTTCCAACACCCATACATACGCTCTCGTCCTCCCTCATTCCCTAGCTACCCGTATGCAGGCTCGGGTGCCTCTCTCCCCACCTCGCCTCCCACTCAGAGCAGAGCGTGGCTCCAGGACCCTCCAACGCCCCTCCCCACCAAAGCGACCACCTTCTCTTAATCAGCCTCTTATCTCGCACCCTCCTTGGTGGAGCTGGTTCCAGGAATCCCATGTCTTCCCTGCGCAGGGACGGCGAGATGGGGCCAAGTCACAGCGGGATCGGGACCCCTCCCTCCCCGGCACCCCTGACCCTGCTCTACCCTCCCCTCTCCTCGGCAGCGGCAAAGCGGAGCGCTGGTGCCCGCCGCCGGCGTGCGGCACATCAGCCACCGGCGCTTCCTGGCCACCTTTCCGCTGGCCGCCGTGGGTCGCTCCGAGCAGGACCTGTACCGCTGCGTGTCCCAGGCCCCTCGCGGTGCGGGCGTCTCCAACTTTGCCGAGCTCATCGTCAAGGGTCAGTGCGCGGACGCCCGCCGCGGGCGCACCCTCGGGGTGCGGCTCCGGGTGGGTGGGGGTCTGGCCAAGGGACGGGCCGGTGGGGGGGCAGCGTCAGGCTGAGAGCCGGAGAGGCGGGGTCTGGCTGGGAGGCTTGGGGAGGGGCTTGACCCGAGGGGGTGTGGTCAGCCGCTGGAGGCGGGGATTTGAGGATTCTGAGGGGAATGCGGGAGAAGATTCGGGCTGAGGGGCGAGGGGGCTGCGTCTTACCGAGGGTGGGCGGGGTCAGACTACTGAGCCGGGTCCCTTAGGACGTGGGGATTTAGTGGCGGCTGGAGAGGCGACCTGGTCCCCCGAGGAGGGTTTTTGGGGACTTGGGTATGGTGGGTGAGAGTGAGGAGTTGGGGCCGGGTTCTCACAGCGACAACTGCCGGCCCCCCTCCGACCCCGTCCCCTCGCAGAGCCCCCCACCCCCATCGCGCCCCCACAGCTGCTGCGCGCAGGCCCCACTTACCTCATCATCCAGCTCAACACCAACTCCATCATCGGCGACGGGCCGATCGTGCGCAAGGAGATCGAGTACCGCATGGCGCGAGGCCCGTGGGCCGAGGTGCACGCCGTCAGCCTGCAGACCTACAAGCTGTGGCATCTCGACCCCGACACCGAGTACGAGATCAGCGTGCTGCTCACGCGCCCAGGCGACGGCGGCACCGGCCGCCCCGGACCGCCCCTCCTCAGCCGCACCAAGTGTGCAGGTGGGTGCGCACTGCCCCGAGGGCGACCGAGGGGCAAAGGGGTGCGTTCCAGACGTTGTATAGCCTGCATCTGTACTTCTAAACTTTCTAAAATGTTCTTAACTTTCTAAAATGTTCTTAACTTTCTAAAATGTTCTTAACTTTCTAAAATGTTCGTAACCCCTATGGTAAAGATGCACCAGTTTTACCTACTTATACACACACACACAGACACACACAGATACACTGATATAAAATCCCCAGGAACGCCATGACGTGGGCACTCTCGTCATACCCATTTTACAGATGAGGTGACTGAGGTACAGAGATGTTAAGTGACTAGTGACACAGCTAGTAAGCCACAGAGCTGGAAGTGGAATCTGATAGTCTGGCTCCAGCAAATGCATTCTTAATCCTACACATCACACCATCTGGGTAAAATAAACAACCAACACCATCAAGTAAAAGTGTGTTATTAAATTCTATTGGATTTTCTTGTCAAGGGCAGTGAACCTGAGGTCTGCTCTCCCTTGCTGAAAAGCGTAAAGCAGATGTAGGAGCTAAAGCACACCTGCACCAGGAGAGGCTCTTTTCCTGGTTTTCCCAAGTGAGATTGAGAAGACAAGTTTCTTACTCTGTGATTTTAGTTTTTATTAATTGGAATTTTTATTGATAATTGTAGCCACACATGCAGTTCTAAGAAAAAGTACATTTTACCCTGTTTCCAGCAATGGTAACACTTGGCAAAACTATATAGCATGATATCACAACCAAGACTGATAATGATACAATCCACAGATGTTATTTATTAACATTTTCCCAGTTTCACCCATACTCATTTGGGTGTGTGTATTTAGTTCTATAGAATTTTATCATGTATGTAGGTTGTGTATTCACCTCCATAGTCAAGATACTGAATGATTCAGTCACCGCAAGGAACCCTCATACTGCCCTTTTATAGCCTTCCCTCTCCCCTCAAACCCTGGTGACTACTCATCTGTTCTCCGTTTACAGAATATTTTTATTTCAAAATATCTTATAAGTGGAATCATCCAGTATGTAACCTTTTTTTTTTTTTTTTTGGTTTCAGCTTTTTTTTGAATTATAATTCATGTCCCATACAATTTACTCATTTAAAGTCTACAATTCAGTGGTTTTTGGTATATTCAGAGTTGTAAAACCATTACCACAATCAAATTTAGAACACTTTATCATACACACACACACACACACACACACACACAAACCTGTACTTTTTAGGAGTCACCCCCTATTCCTCCCCTCTGCCACCGTCACCCCCAATTCTAGGCAATCACTAAGCTACGTTCTTCTCCATCGATTTGCCTATTATGGACATTTCATATAAAAGGAATCACACAGTCTCTGTTCTTTTATGGCTGGCTTCTTTTACTCAGCATAAGGTTTTCAAGGTTCATCCGTATTGTAGCATGTATCGATCCTTTATTCCTTCTTTTTTGTGGCCAACTAATATTCTGTTGCATGGATATGCCACATTTTATGTGTCCATTCATCAGTTGATAGACATTTGGGTTGTTTCCACTTTTTGGTTTTTGTGAATAGTGCTACTATGAACATTTGTGTACATGTTTTTGTTTGAACGTCTCTTTCAATTGTTTTGGATAGATACCTAGAGTGAAATTGTTGGATCATATGATAATTCTATGTTTAACTTGCTGAGGAACAGCCAAACTGTTTTCCACAGCAGCTGCATCATTTTATATTCCCACCAACAATATACAAGGGTTCCAGTTTCTCCATATCTTCCTCAACACTAGTTATTTTTCTATTTTTAAAATTATAGCCATCCTAATGTGTGTGAAGTGGTGTCTCATTGTGGTTTTGATTTGCGGTTCCCTGATCGATATTGTTGTTGAACATTTTTTCATGCACTTGTTGGCTATTTGTATATCTTCTTTGGAGATATGTCTGTTCGAGTCCTTTGCCCATTTTTAAATTGGGATGTTTGTCTTTTTGTTGTTGAGTTGTAGTTCTTCATATATTCTGGATACTAAACCCTTATCATACATATAATTTGCAAATATTTTCTCTGATTTTGAGAGTTCTCTTTTTACTTTCCTGATAGTGTCCTTTGAGGCACAAAAGTTTTAAATTTTGATGAAGTCTGATTTACTTATTTTTTTGTTTTGTTGCTTGTGCTTCTGGTGTCATACGTAAAAAACCCTTGGCAAATCCATGGTCATAAAGATTTACCCCTATGTTTTCTTCTAAGAGTTTTGTGGATTTAGCTTTTTATATTTAGCTATTTGATACCACTTTGAGTTAATTTTTGTATTTCTTTTGCATATGGATATCCAGTTGAGCCAGCTCTATTTTTTGAAGGGACTATTCTTTCCCCCATTGAATTGAGTTGGTGCTGAGATTGGCTTGTTTTATTCAGCATTATTCCCTAGAGATACATCCAAGTTGTTGTGTGTATCAATAGGTCATTCATTTTTATGGTTGAATAGTATTTCATAGTATGCATATGCCACAGTTCGTCTAAACATTCACCTGTTGAAGGGCATCTGGTCTGATTCTAGTTTTTGACTATTACAAAAAAGGTTGCTATGAACATTTGCTTATGGGTTTTTATGTGAACATAAGTTTTTATTTCTCTGGGATAAATGCCCAAGGGTACAATTCTGGTTCATATGGTAATTGCATGTTTAATTTTATAGGAAACTGCCAAACTGTTTTTCAGAGTGGTTGTACTATTTTACATTCCCACTAGCAGTGTATGAGTGATGTAGTTTTTCCTCATCAGCGCTTGGTGGTGTCACTTTTTTTTTTTTTTAAAGCCATTCTGAGAGATGTGTTAAGATATCTCACTGTGGTTTTAATTTGTATTTCCCTAATAGCTAGTGATGGTGAAAATCTTTTCATGTGCTTATTTGCCATCTGTATATCCTTCTTGGTGAAATGTCTATTCATGACTTTTGCCCATTTTCTAATTAAGTTGTTTTTTACTGTTGAGTTTTGAGAGTTCTCTATGTATTCTGGATAACTAGTCCTTTGTTGGATATGTGGTTTGCAAATATTTTCTCCCTGTCTGTAGTTTGTCTTTTTATTCTCTTTGCATGGGCTCTCACAGAGCAAAAGTTTTAAATTTTGTTGAGGTTCAATTTATCAATTTTTCATTTTATGGGTTGTGGTTTTGGTGTCAAGTCCAAGAACTCTTTGCCTATCTTTAAGTCCCAGAGATTTTCTTTCCTTTTTTTTTTTTTAAGTGTTAAAGTTTTATGTTTTACTTTTAAGTCCATGACCCATTATGAATTAATTTTTGTATAAGCTGTGAGGTTTAGGTTGAAGCTTATTTATTTCTTCATTTAGCCTATCGATGTCCTTCAGTGTTCTTTAAAGCCGGTCTAGGAACCATCTAAAATCCAGCTGAGTGCTCTAGAGCTCCACTCTTGGGGAGACCCTTGGGTGGTGAACCAGGTGCTCCAGGGGGACTTGCTTTCTTGCTGAGGGGTTTGGGTCAGGTTACTTAGCCTCTCTGAGCTGCAGCCCCCTTGTTTTATAAAACGGGGGTGATAATAATTATCTTTACCATACAGAGTTAGTGTGAAGATTCATTTACAAATATTTATTGAGCGGGTCTCATGTGCCAGGTTCTATTCTGGTTGCTCGGGCTGTACGACTGTGAACAAGACAGGCCACAGTTTTGAAGCTCCACATGGAGCTCACATCTGATGGGAGGAGACAGATGATAAATAAGTAAACAAGTGAAATATCTAGTTGGTCAGATGGTGATAAGCACCATGAAGAAGAATAAAACAGGGAGGGGGTGGTAAGAGACTGCCTTACTGAGAAGTTGACATTTGAGCTGAGACCTGAAGGAGGTGAGGGACTGAATCGTGTGGAAAGCTGGGGAAGTTGCCGGGGGAAGGAGCGGTCCAGGAAGACTGACCAGCGAGTACCAAGGCCCTGGGGCTGGAGCATGCTGGGCCTGTGTGAGGAGCAGCAAAGACCAGTGTAACTGTGGTCTGGTGATTGAGGGGGAGACGGCAGGAGAGAAGGACAGAGTCCTGCTGGAGATGTGGGACTCATAAGCCATTTTAGGCTGAGTGAGCCGGGAAGCTATGGGATGATTGGAGAGCAGGGGTTTCATCACTTACTTTTGTGTAAAGGAATTGTTCTGGCCACTTTGTGGAGACTAGACTCAGGCAGGTAAGGGCACCAGTTGTGAGAACAGTGAAGAGGCTATTGCATCAGTCCAGCTGACGGAGGGTGGTAGCTGGGGGCAGAGTGGCAGCAGTGGGGGTGGTGAAAGTTGTTTGGATTCTAGATTTATTTTGAAGGTAGAGCCAACTAGATTTGCTGATGGATTGGGTATGCTATGAGAGAGCAGGAAATAGGGAGAAACCAAGCATGGCACCAAGGCTTTTTACCAGAGTAGCTGCAAGGATGGAGTTGTATTTGCTGCAGTGAAGCAGACTGAGGGAGGAGCAGGTTTGATGGGGCTGTCGTAGATCAGGGGTTCGTGTTGGAAACGTTGACTCTGAGATGCCTATTAAATGTTCAAGGGGAGATATCCATCAGGGAGACGGATACATGAGTGTGGAGTTCAGGGAAGAGGTTCAGGCTTTGGATATAAATTTGAAAGTCGTCAGCATAGAGATGGTACAGATGGTATTTAAAGTCATGAGACCGGATGAGATAATTTACACTGGTGGTTCTCAACTAGGGGTGATTTTGCCTTGCCTCCAGGAAACTTGGCAATATCTGGAGACATTTTTGGCTGTCACAACTGGGGGATGGTGTTACTGTCATCAAAGGACTATAGGCCAGGTATGCTGCTAAACATGTTACACTGCATAGGACAGCTTCCCACAGAGAATGATCAATAGTGGCTGAGGTTGAGAACCCCTGATTTAGTCCTTAGATTCTAAGGACTAGATAGAAAAGAGAGGTGGAGATGTGAGGCCTGAACTCTGGGGCCCTGCAGTATTTAGGATTAAATGCAGGCAATTTTGCATGTATAATTCGTTGAATGCCTGTGATATATAGTGCTGAACACACAGTAAGCATTCAATAAATGACAACCATCATTCCTATGTTGTTTTCAAAGTCACTTCTGGCCAGGCACTTAGAATAAAAGAGATCTGAGCTAGAGTGTCCACAGAGAATCTCTATTCCATTCCCTTTAGTGTACAGATGGGGAAACGGAGACCCAGAGAGGGGAAGGGACTTAAATGTAATCATATAGTGGGTGAAGGACCCAGGTTTCACGGTGGTGGCTGATGATTTTCCACTTCACTATACTATGGTTATTTCCATTTTACAGATGAGTAAACTGAGATTCAGAGATTTAGTCACTTGCCTAAATCTATAGACGAGTCCACAGAGGAGCCAGAATCAAAATTTGCATCTCCTGTTTTGTAACCCAGTGTTTTAACAACAACAATAACAGCTGCGGGTGCTGAGCACCCACTTTGTGTTGCCACACAGCTTCATATAGACTGGCCAGAAGGAAGCTGGGGCAGGGACCAGGCAGATGCAACCCCTACAGCTGCCTCTGCCCCTCTTAATTATGTGCTTCTGTTTGTTGACATCATACCCCATCCTTCGCTTAGGCGTCCGTGGCTAGTGTTTGTTTTGCTGTTGGCCAGCTGTGTTGTCATCTCCTCCGTCCCCGTGAAGCTCCCCTCCCACAGTATTATTTACTGTGAACACAACCATATAACATCAGTATAAGTCATTTTGAAAATATCACCCTAAATCTCATTATTCTAGCCCAACAGCTGCTTTAGTTTTTCTGCCTCCTTCAAATCTCTGCCCATATGCCTACAGTACACATTTTACACCCTTGTCACTTGATGTTGATAGCCTGCTGTTTTCTGCTTCATTTGCTTGATGTTGTTACATGTGTTATGTTGTTTATAATTATTATGCGTATTGGCTGTGTAGCAGCCATTGAGTGGTCTCATATTTCTGGACTCTTTGTTTCCAGATCCCTATTTTATCAGCAATACTACATTGAAAAACTCAGTGCCTATAGTTTTTTTAAAAATTTTTTAGGAAAAATGGTCAAAAGGGCTTTTGACATATATTGCTTTAAAAACATGGTTGTACTAATTTATACTGCTCTAGTATCTCACATTAGTGCATATGCATTTATTTATTAATTACTGTAGGCTGGGCAGTTTGACATATCATCTCATGTAATTCTTACACTCATTCTCTAAGGCAGGAATTATTATCTGCATTTTTCATTTGAGGAAACCGAGGTTCAAAGCAGGTTAAGTAACTTGCCTGAAGTCACAGAGCTAATGAGGGGTGGGCATGGAAGTTGAACTTTGGCACACCTGAGCCCAATCCACAGCCTCTTCCACAAGAAAGAGTTGAAAGCTTCAGGATGATTGTGTACTTCTCAGCGTTATTAGAATCAACACATTTTGGCCCGATTTAACAGATGCAAAATGTTATCTTCCTTGTTTTAATGTGCATTTCGACCTTTGATCCCTAAGCAGCCTGCAGCCCTGTGGAATTTAAAGAGATGGGGCTTTGAGGTTCCTGATTTCTGTTTTGCCAGTGTGTGATGGCAGCTGAAAAGAGTGTCTGGATGCCAGATGGTCTTTGGAAACACAGAGAGACTCATTAATTCACACCCCTCAATCAACATATCGGTCTGTAGTCAACAAACTGAGTGAGATTTGTTCAGGGTAGGAAGAGAAGAGAAAGTGGGCCTTTTTTCAAAGGCCCCTCAGTCTAGCCAGGTAGATGGGAGGTGACACAGCTGTTGGAGATGAGATTCCAAGTATGAGGTTGGGAGTTTCATCTTCTAAGTCAGAGGTTGCTGTCTTGTACTCTACAAGGTGGTTTTAAAAAACTTGAGTAGATTGCCAGTATTTAAAATCTGGAGATTTCACATAAAAATCTGAATTTCTGGTTTCTCTTGGAAAATAGGAGGATCTGGCAACTTTAAGCCAGAAGTCCTGCATGACAGCAATTGCCTGGAGCTGAGTAGCAGCTGCTCGTTTTGGATGGGACATCTACTGTCCTGTTTGCCGTAGTCCCCATTAGGTCTGTGTCACAATTTACGCCTCAGTTTTCATGCTCTTCTTTAAATGCCGCAGGAAGGCAAAGGAAGTAGTGCACTTTGGCTGAGCCTGCAAAGCTGGAAAGGCATGTGGGGTTGATATTCCAGGAGGTGGAGATGGTGTGAGCAGAGCTGCAGGGAACCGAGACCCATGCTCAGTAGCACAAATAAAGAGGTGGTACTTGGGCTCCCAGAGGCCCACTGGGGATAGTACACATGGGCCAGCCACGTCATACCAGAAAATCAGGAAATGAAGCGAGGACTTCTGGACAGGATGGCAGAGTGAGCACACACAAATTCCGCCTTCTCCACTCCAAACACATAGGAATAATGGGTTTAAATAAAACAATATAAAAAAACTGGTCCAAGAATGAAAGAGAAAACCTAAGTTTGTATAGGTGGACTTGCAGCCAGCAGCTCACAGGGAGTAGTAGTAAGAAGTGGGAACCAGCTCTTTAGTGTCCTTGTCGGATGGGACATGCACATGCTTTGCTTGTGGAGAGAAGGGAGTCAGACTTTCTGTAAGAAGTCGGGGGTAAGCCTTGCTCTTAGCAGGTGCTGTATAACTCTTTTCAGTTATTTTGGTGGACCTATGTTAGACTGGAGACGTGTCCCTTGTCTGGGGCCCAGGGAAGAAAGAGAAGCTACTGGGCGGGAACAGAGACTTGTACAGTGCTGTACTTGGGGCCAGCCTCTAGGGCCGTGCTACCCATTCTCTCCCAAGGCTCCTGGGCTAAGAGCAGGCTGGGCTGAGAAAATTAATTCTGAGAAAATTAATCATATAAAAAACAGTAATAGAGGTGTGTTTAATCTTAAGAGGCCAAGCAGCAGTATTTTCTCACCTTTCATTATGGCACGTCCTGAGATCCTCTAATTGGGGATATTTTGTAGATATTCACAGAATTTGAGAGTAATGAAACTGTGTTTCACAGAATCAGGATGCAGGAGAGAAAAGGATCATTAAAGTAAGCTTGGCTTCTTCCCTCATTTTGTAGATGAGGAAATTGAGGCCCAGAGAGCAGTTTGCTTAGGATGACACAGCCAGTGTGATGCAGAGGCAGGGCTGGGGGCCGGCCCTTCGTGCTCCATTCTAGCTTTGCTTCAGGAGCCTCAGTTTCTTTATTTATAAAATGAGGATTACCTTCTGCTGCCATTGGGTAGTTAAGAGGCTCTAAAGCAAAACATGCTCCTGCATGCTGGGGTAGCTGTCTCTCTCCTGAGGCACTTTAATTTTTTTCATTTTTAACACAATACCATATCCAGTGTGGTTTGGAGGGGAGGGGAATACCCTGCGGAGCACAGTCACTCCAGGACCCAGGCTGTTGGAAGCTCCATCATCTTGTGGCTGCAACATCTGGAGACGAAGTCCCAGTGCTCACCACAGCAGGGGATGAGAGGACTGAAGGTTGCATATTGCCTTTTTTTCCTTATATTAATCAATTTATTTTTAATTGTGGTAAATTGTACATAACATAAAAATCATTTCAAACATTTTAAGTGGACAATTCTTTGACATTACATTGACAATACTGTGTAATTTTTACCACTCTGTATATCCACTGGTTTCATCATCCCAAACCAAAACTTCTACTCATTTAGCAATAACTCCCATTGTCCCCTCCCCGCTCCATCCCTGGAAATCACTATTCTGCTTTCTGTCTCTGTGGATTTTCTTATTCTAAGTATTTCACATAAGAGAAATCATACAATATTTGTCATTTTGTGTCTGGCTTATTTCACTCAATATAATGTCTTCAAAGTTCATCCATGTTGTAGCATATACCAGCACTTCATTTTGCTTTACACAGAGCTGAATAATATTCCATTGTATAGATATGTCATATTTTTTCCTGATTTTTTTATTGTGAACCTTAACAAATATACCTAACAGTGATAACTTTCAAAGTATGATTTCACAAGTAGAGTGCAAATTTCAAAAAACGTCATGGGTCACAGTTCCACAACTTCAGCTATTTCCATTATTGTAAAATGTAACATACATACAGAAAGGTGTCAACTATCGATGTATAGCTCAACAAGCAGTTATATAGGTAATTTCAAAAATTGTTATGGATTACAATTCCACAGTCTCAGTCCCTTTCCTATTATGCAATACAGAGTATATAGGGAAAGGTAAAGACCTTCAAGGCACATTCGACAAGCAGCTATAGAGCAAATCCCAAAGGATGCTATAGGTGACAGTTCCACCATGTCATTTACCTCTCTCCAGCCCTTCCAACACCCCAGCATCCAAAAAAAATATATAATTATATAAAGTTTCAGTATTCATAGACCTTTGTTAAATCTTATCTAGTTTGTTGCTACCTCTTCCTCTCATTTAGTCTCTCTCTATCTTCATGGGTGTCTAGGCAGTGAGCACCCTAACTTGTTCACATTGAAAGGGGGTGTCAACAGTATGGGAAGGGTGCTACATCTGAATGTTGATCTTAAAGCGGCTGTTGCCTCTGGGTTTTAGGACTTGTCTGATACAGGAAAACTCTGGTGGATTTAAGTTTTTGAAAGATAAAACTTAGTGAGTGAATCTATTATGGAATCTCAGGTAGGACTTAGGTATTTGGGAACTACTTTTGGTAAGGCCATTTGGGATGTCTAGCTGGAGCTTACATAAGAGAAACTTCCAGGATAGCCTCTGGACTCTATATGGGATCTCTCAGCCACCGTGACCTCAGCTTGTTACCTTTCTTTTTTCCCCCTTTTGGTCAAGTAGGCATTTTCAGTCCCTAGCTGCCAGGGCCAGGCTCATTCCTGGGAATCATGTCCCACATCACCAGGGAGATTCATTCCCCTGGGAGTCATGTCCCTTGGGGCGGGGGGGTGGTGGTGGTGGTGGTAATGAATTTATTTGCTGAGTTGGGCTTGGAGAGAGAAAGTCCACATCTGAGCTATGAAAGAGATTCCCTGGAGGTGCCTCTTAGGCTTAATTATAGGAGGGCTCAGCCTCCTATTTACAACCCTAAATTTCACAAAGCAAGCCTCAAGTTGAGGGCTTGATTTATTAAGTGGTGGGTTCCTAACTTGACTTCTATCCCAAGATAAACCGTCAGTGTCTTACATTATCTTCACTTAATTGTATGTACAATCATCATCATTCTCAACTTTAAACAATTATAATACATCTCAGAGCTTTTATCAGCTGCTAATTATTCATCCCTAGTATTAGTGTAGAGTTAAGATATCCCTATTAAATGTAGTCTTTAATATGTAACGGGTAGTTTTTCCATACCACTCTGTCATTAGCCCTCTGCACCAGTGTTGTACCTTATAAGTATATCATGCTAACATTTATTTGGGTTTGTGGTGGGGGGGTTACAGGCTTTAAACAACCATTTACAAACATGTTTGCCTTCAATGCGTCACTGATACGTAAATCCCATTAATGAACCATAGTCACACTTAACCATCCTCATACCATTAAAATCACCCTCATTATCATATCTTTACATATTAGATTATTATTTCCCATTTCACTGCCTTCTGACTATCTCTAGGTCCTCTATATTCTACATTATAAGACATTTATTTTACATTTCTCACAGAGTTCACGTGAGTGGTAACATACAATATCTCTCCTTCTGTGTCTAGCTTATTTCACTCAGCATTATGTCTTCAAGGTTTATCCATGTTGTCATATGTTTCATGACCTCATTCCTTCTTACTGCTGTGTTGTGTTCCATCATGTGTGTATACCACATTTTGTTCATTCACTCATCTGGTGAAGGCCATTTGAATTGTTTCCATCTGTTCTAGTTTGCTAATGCTGCCGGAATGCAAAACACCAGAGATGGATCGGCTTTTATAAAGGGGGTTTATTTGGTTACACAGTTAGTCTTAAGGCCACAGAGTGTCCAAGGTAATGCATCAACAATCAGGTACTGTCACTGGAGGATGGTATCTGGAAAACCTCTGTTAGCTGGGAAGGCATGTGGCTGGCCTCTGCTCCAAAGTTCTGTGTTCAAATGGCTTTCTCTCAGGACGTTCCTCTCTAGGCTGCAGTTCCACAAAAATGTCACTTTTAGTTGCTCTTGGGGCGTTTTTCCTGTCTTAGCTTCTCCAGAGCAAAAGTCTGCTTTCAACGACTGTCTTCAAACTGTCTCTCATCTGCAGTTCCTCCCTCGGCTCCTGGGCGTTCTTCCAAGTGTCCCTCTTGACTGTAGTGCCACTTCAAAATGTCACTCTCAGCTGTACCACGTTCCTTCTGTTTGTCAGCTCATTTATATGGCTCCAGTGATTTAATTTAGACCCACCCTGAATGGGTGGGGTGACACCTCCATGGAAACTATCCAATCAGAGTCATCACCCACGGTTGTGTGGGGCGCATCTCCTCGGAAACACTCAAAGAATTTCTATCTAATTAATACTGATAGGTCTGCCCACACAAGATTACATCAAAGATAATGGCGTTTGGGGGGACATAATACATTCAAACTGGCACACCGTCTCTTGGCAGTTGTGAACAATGCTGCTATGATCATCGGTGTGCAAATATCTGTTCATGTCACTGCTTTCAGATCTTCTGGGTATATACTAAGAAGTGAAATTGCTGGATCATAGGTTAGGTAACTCGATATCTAGTTTTCTGCGGAACTGCCCAACTGTCTTCCAGAGCGGCTGTACCATTATAGAGTCCCACCACCAATGAATAAGAGTTCCAGTTTATCCACATCCTCTCCAGCATTTGTAGTTTCCTGTTTGTTTAATGGCAGCCATTCTTATTGGTGTGAGATGATATCTCATTGTGGTCTTGATTTGCATCTCCCTAATAGCTAGTGAAGATGAACATTTTTTCATGTGGCTTTTAGCCATTTATATTTCCTCTTCAGAGAAATGTCTTTTCTTATCTTTTGCCCATTTTATAATTGGGCTGTTTGTACTATTGCTGTTGAGTTGTAGGATTTCTTTATATATGCAAAATATCAGTCTCTGATCAGATACATGGTTTCCAAATATTTTTTCCCGTTGAGTTGGCTGCCTCTTTACCTTTTTGACAAATTCCTTTGAAGTACAGAAGGTTTTAATTTTTTTAAATCCAGTTTTATTGAGATTGTTCACATACCATACAGTCATCCAAAGTGCACAATCAGTTGCCTGTGGTACCATCACACAGCTGTGCATCCATCACCACAATTAGTTTTTTTTTCAAATTTTTAGAACATTTTCATTATTCCAGAAAAGAAATAAAAACAAAAGAGAAAACTCACATCTTCCCTTACCACTAACCCCTTCCTCCATTATTGACTCATAGTATTGGTACAATACATTTTTTACTGTTGATGAAAGAATGTTAAAATACTACTAACTGTAGTACATAGTTTGTAATAGGTATATTTTTTCCCTATATGCCCCTCTATTATTAACTTCTAGTTATAGTGTCATACTTTTGTTCTAGTTCATGAAAGATATTTCTAACATTTGTGCAGTTAATCACGGACATTGTCCACCACAAGATTCACTATTCTATACATTCCCATCTTTTAACCTCCAGCTTTCCTTCTGGTGACATAAGTGACTCTGAGCTTCCCCTTTTCACCACATTCATCCACCATTCATCATGGTTAGTTATTCTCACAATGTGCTACTGTCATCTCTGTCCATTGCCAAACATTTAAGTTCACTCTAGTTGAACATTCTGCTCATAATAAGCAACTACTCTCCATTCTTTAGCCTTGTTCTAGATCCTGGTAACCTATATTTCATGTCTATGAGTTTACGTATTATAATTAGTTCATATCAGTGAGACCATACAATATTTGTCCCTCTGTGTCTGACTTATTTCACTCAATATAATGCCCTCAGGGTTTCTTCATCAACCCGTTTTTTTTAAAGACAGTTATGTTCACACACCATACATTCCATCCTAAGTAAACAATTGATGGTTTCCTGTATGATCATGTATTTATGCATTCACCACTATCACCACTGTCTGTATGAGGACATTTCCATTTCTTCCACAAAGAAGGAGGAAGAGTCAAAGAAGGTAGAGAGACAAAAGAAAAAGAAGAAGAAAAAAATGACAACTAAAAAGCACAAAAAGAAAGACAGAATTAAAATAAAGTACAATAAGAGTCAGACCACATCACCAATGCCAACAGTCCCATACCCCTTCCTTATATCCCCCTCTTATAGGCATCTAGCTTTGGTATATTGCCTTTGTTACATTAAAGGGGGCATAAAACAATGTTTCTGTTAACTATAGTCTCTAGTTTGCATTGATTATATTTTTTCCCCAATACCACCCCATTTTTAACACCTTGCAAGGTTGACATTCGTTTGTTCTCCCTCATTTAAAAACATTTGTACATTTTATCACAATTATTGAGCACTCTAAGTTTCACTAAGTTATGTAGTCCTGATCTTTATTTTCCTTCTTTCTTTCTGGTGTCCCACATTCCCTTAACTTTCCTCTTTCCACCATACTCACAGTCATCTTTGTTCAGTGTACTTACATTGTTGTGCTACCATCACCCAAAATTGTGTTCCAAATCTCTCACTCCTGTGTTTTCCTATCTGTCTGTAGTGCTCCCTTTAGTATTTCCTGTAGAGAAGGTATCTTGTTCACAAACTCTCTCACTGTCTGTTTGTCATAAAATATTTTAAACTCTCTCTCATATTTGAAGGACAGTTTTGCCGGATATAGGATTCTTGGTTGGTGGTTTTTCTTCAGTATCTTAAATGTATCATACCACTTCCTTCTTGCCTCCATGGTTTTTACTGAGAAATCTGCACACAGTCTTATCAAGATTCCTTTGTATGTGATGGATTGCTTTTCTCTTGCTGCTTTCACGATTCTCTCTTTGTTCTTGACTTTTGATAATCTGATTTTTAAGTGTCTTGGCATAGGCCTTTTCAGATCTATTCTGTTTGGGGCATGCTGCGCTTCTTGGATCTGTAATTTTATGTCTTTCTTAAGAGATGGGAAATTTTCATTGATTATTTCCTCTATTATTGCTTCTGTCCCTGTATTACTTAGGGTTCTCTTGGGAAACAGAATCAAGAGATATCTATAAATATAAGATTTTATAAAAGTGTCTCACATAACTGTGGGTTTGTATGAGTCCAAATTCCATAGGGCAGGCAGCAAACTGGCAACTCCTATGAAGATGTTCACTGAACTCCTCAGGCAGCGAACTGGCAACTTTGATGAATGTGTTCAATGAACTCCTCAGGAAACGTGTTGCTGGTTAGCTGAAGAAGAAGTGATGGTCCTCTATCTTTCTCGCTTTAAAGTCTTCAACTGATTGGATTAAATCCAGCTAACTACATTCTCTCATTGTGGAAGACATGCCCTTTGTTGATGTAATCAATCACAGCTGCAGCCAACTGACTGATGACTTAATAAACCAGCCTTCTGGTTTATTAACCAGCCACAAATGTCCTTGCAATAACGATTAGGCCAGTGCTTGCTTGACCAGACACCTGGGTACCATCACCTGGCCAAGTTGACATGTGAATCTAACCATCACAGTCCCTTTTCCCTTTTCTTCTCCCTCTGGGACACCCATGACACGTACATTCATGCGCTTCATGGTGTCATTCAGTTCTCTGAGATGTTGCTCATATTTTTCCATTCTTTTCCCTATCTGTTATTTTGTGTGTAGGATTTCAAGTGTCTTGTTCTCCAGTTCCTGAATGTTTTCTTCTGCCTCTTGAGATCTGCTGTTGTATGTCTCCATTGTGTTTTTCATCTCTTGTGTTGTGCCTTTCATTTCCATAGATTCTGCCAGTTGTTTTTTCAATCTTTCGATTTCTACCTATGTTTGCCCAGTATTTTCTTTATATCCTTCGTCTCTTTTGCTGTATCTTCCCTAAACTTGTTAAATTGATTTAGCATTAGTTGTTTCAATTCCTGTATCTCAGTTGAAGTCTAAGTTTGTTCTTCAGGCCATATCTTCAATTTTCCTAGTGTGAATTGTGGTTTTCTGTTGTCTAGGCATATGGTTTCCTTGGTTGCCCTAGTCAGATTTTCTCAGACTGGAAGAGGCTCAGGTCTCAGAAGGGTGCAATACTCAGTATCAGGTTTCCCTGAGGGTGTGTCTTAGAAGATTGACAGACTTTCCTGTGAGGCCTCTAGCTGCTGTGCTTTTCTGAACATGCCTAGCAGGGGATGCCTGTCAGTCTGTTGCTTCCCACTGGTGTAATGAGGCATGGTCTCTTTAGTTTTCAGGTTAAGTTGTTTCTGGATTGATTGTTTTCCCCCAGGCCCTGGGATCTGAGTTGTGAAGGGAGAGCCGGCCCTAGAGTTGGGCCCCACCTCCTTCCTCTTAGGGAAGATACACTCCCTAGGGAGTTATCTTCTGCATTTGAATAGCTCCTTTGTCTCTTTGACTCTGCAGCTCCACCCCTGTCTGAGTCAGAGTGCTGCGAACCAAAAATGGCTGAGGCTCTCTCCACTGAGCCACTCAGTTTGACAGAGAGAAAAAGGGAAAGAAAGCCCCCTTTCAGAGCCAGTCCACAGCCCTCCAGCTTTGCCCATTGGCCAGAGACAGCAACTGGTCTCCTGGGCTTCCTTTCCCGGGGTGCAGGTGCCTTCTGGCTCTCTAAGGTTGTCTCTGAAAGTCTCCATATTTTTTTTCTTTTTTTAATTAATTTTTTTTTCTCTCTGCCAGCCCCACCTCCTTTCCACTGGGAGCAACATCAGGGTACTTTGCTGCTTTTTAGGGGTTTGTCTATGTTTGTAGCTTGTATTCAGCAGTCCATATTTGTTAATTAAAACCCCAGTTGGAGCTGGGCTGAGCTATATTCGCTTGTTCTGGGTATGCTGGTTTCTCCTACAGTGAATTTTGCAGCTCAGCCTGCTGTGGGGGGAAGGGGGCTCCTGGCACGTTTCCGCAGTTTTTACTTATAGATTCCATGTTGCGATCTCAGCCATTCCACCAATGTAGGTTGGTGTATGATGTGTAGACAGTCACGGTTATCCCCCAGCAGTTGTTCCAGATTATTTACTAGTTGTTCCTGGTTGTTTATTATTTGCTCCAGGGGACTAACTAAATTCCACACCTCTCTATGCCACCATCTTGCCCCCTCTCCACAGAAGCTTTTAATTTTGAGGAGATCCCATTTATCTATTTTTTCTTTTGTTTCTTGTGCTTTGGATGTAAGGTCTAAGAAGTGACCTCCTGATACTAGGTCTTGAAGATGTTTCCCTATGTTATCTTCTAGGAGTTTTATGGTATTATCTCTTATATTGAGGTCATTGATCCACTTTGAGTTAATTTTTGTGTATGGTGTGAGGTAGGGGGTCCTCTTTCATTCTTTTGGATATGGATAACCAGTTCTCCCAGACCATTTGTTGAAGAGACTATTCTGTCCTAGTTCAGTGGATTTGGGGGCCTTATCAAAAATCAGTCTACCAATCTGTGGGTCTATTTCTGAATTCTCAATTCAATTCCATTGATCAATATGTCTATCTTTGTGCCAATTCCATGCTGTTTTGACTACTGTGGCTTTACAGTAAGCTTCAATGTCAGGAAATGTAAGTTTTCTTTTTTAGAATATTTTTAGCAATTTGAGGCATCTTTCCATTCCAAATAAACTTGGTAACTAGCTTTTCCAAGTCTGCAAAGTAGGTTGTTGGAATTTTGATTGGAATTGCATTGAATCTCTAGATCAGTTTGGGTTAGGATGGACAGCTTAATGACGTTTAGCCTTCCTATCCATGAACACGGAATATCTTTCCATCTCTTTAGGTGCCCTTTTATTTGAGTGTCTCTTCAGTTAGGTCCTCTCTAGTGTATAAGAACATTACTGACTTATGTGCATTAGTCTTATATCCTACCACTTTGCTGTATTTGTTTATTAGCTTAGGTAGCTGTGTCATCAATTTCTCAGGGTTTTCCAAATATAAAATCATAACGTCCGCAAATAATGACTGTTTTACTTCCTCCTTTCCAATTTGGATGACTTTTATTTCTTTGTCTTGCCAGATTGCTCTGGCTAGAACTTCTAGTACAATGTTGACTAATAGTGGTGACAGCGGGCATCCTTGTCTCGTTCCCAATCTTAGGGGGAAGGCTTTCAGTCTCTCACTATTGAGTACTATACTGGCTGTGGGTTTTTCATATATGCCCTTTATCATATTGAGGAAGTTTCCTTCAATTCCCACTTTTTGAAGTGTTTTTATCAAAAAAGGATGCTGAATTTTGTCAAATGCTTTTTCAGTATCTATTGAGATGATCATTTGATTTTTCCCATTTGATTTGTTAATGTGTTGTATTACATTGATTGATTTTCTTATGTTGAACAACCCTTGCATGTGTGGGATGAATCCCCCTTGGTCATGGTGTATGATTTTTTAAATGTGTCTTTGGATTTGATTTGCAAGTATTTTGTTGAGGATTTTTGCATTTATATTCTTTAGGGAAATTGGCCTGTGGTTTTCCTTTTTTGTAGCATCTTTATCTGGTTTTGGTATTAGAGTAATATTGGCTTCATAAAATGAGTTAGGTAGTGTTCCATTTTCTTCAATGTTCTGAAAGAGTTTTAGTAAGATTGGTGTCATTCTTTTTGGAAAGTTTGGTAGAAATCCCCTGTGAAGCCATCTGGCCCTGGGGTTTTATTTGCAGGAAGCTTTTTGATGTCTAATTGGGTCTCATTGCTCTTGATTGGTTTGTTGAGGTCTTCTGTTTCTTCTCTGGGCAGTCTAGCTTGTTCATGTGTTTTAAGGAAATTATCCATTTCCTCTAAATTATCTAGTTTGTTGGTGTACAGTTGTTCATAGTATCCTCTTTTGATTTTTTAAATTTCTTCGGGATCCACAGTAATGTCCCCCCTTTCATTTATTATTTTGTGTATTGGGCTCTTCTCTCTTTTTTACTTTGTCAATCTAGCTAAGGGTTTGTCAATCCTGTTGATCTTCTCAAAGAACCAACTTTTGGTTTTATTTATTTTCTCTGTTGTTTTTTTTTTTTTCCTTCTCCAGATCATTTATTTCTGCTTTAATCCATGTTATTTCTTTTATTCTAGTTGCTTTAGGATTAGTTTGGTGATCATTTTTTATCTTCTTCAGTTGTTCCATTGGTTCTTTGATTTTAACTCTTTCTTCCTTTTTAATGTATGCATTTGGAGCTATAAATTTCCCCCTCATTACCTCCCTTCCTGCATTCCATACATTTTGATATACTATGTTCTCATTTTCATTCATCTCTAGATATTTGGCAATTTCTCTTGCAATTTCGTCTTTGACCCACTGATTGTTTAGGAGTGTGTTGTGATATTTGTGAATGCGCTAGATTTTTGATGGCTATTGACTTCCAGTTGCATTTCACTGTGGTCAGAGAATGTGCTTTGAATAATTTCATCTTTGATTGTTATTGACTTCTAGGTGTATTCCAGTTTGGTCAGAGAATGTGCTTTGAATAATTTCAGTCTTTTTAAATTTATGGAGGCTTGTTTTATGCCCCAGCATGGGCTCTATCCTGGAGAAAGTTCCATGAGCACTAGAGAAGAATATATATCCTGGTAATTTGGGATGTGATGCTCTATATATGTCTATCTAATTTGTTTAACACATTGTCTAGGTTCTCAATTTCCTTATTGGTCCCCTGGTTGATCTATCTTTAGGAGAGAGTGATGTATTGAAGTCTCCGACAATTATTGTGCAAATATCTATTGTTTCCTTTAGTTTTGCCAATGTTTGTCTCATGTACTTTGTAGCGCCTTGATTGGGTGCATAAACATTTATGATTGTTATTTCTTCTTGGTGAATTTTCCCTTTTATTAGTATATAGTGTCCTTTGTCTCTTGTAACATCCTTGCATTTAAAGTCTATTTTATCTTAAATTAGTATTACTACCCCTGCTTTCTTTTGGCTGTAGCTTGCCTGGAATATTTTTTTCCCTCCATTCACTTTCAATTTCTTTATGTTGCTGGGTCTAAGATAAGCCTCTTGTAAATAACATATTGATGGTTCATATTTTTGAAACCATTTTGCCAATCTATATCTTTAAATTGAGGAGTTTAATCCATTCACATTGAATGTTATTACTGTGAAAGCAGTTCTTGAATCAGCCATTTTATCCTTTGGTTTTAATTTTCAGATGCATTTCCCCCCCTCTCTCTATTTCCTTTAAGGTACCCTTACTAAAACTCTTCAGTTATGTGCCCTTTTCCAGACCTCTCTTTCCTTTCTTTTTTTCTCAGTTGATAGAGGTCCCTAGTATTTCTTGTAGGGCAGGCTGCTTGTTAACAAATTCTCTCAGCATTTGTTTGTCTGTGAAAATTTTAAGCTCTCCCTCACTGTTGAAGGAGAGCTTTGCTGGGTAAAGAATTCTTGGCTGGCAAATTTTCTCTTTCAGAGTTTTAAATATGTCATGCCACTGCCTTCTTGCCTCCATGGTGCCTGCTGTGTAGTCAGCACTTAGTCTTATATGGTTTGTCCTTTATGTGGTAAATCGCTCCTCTGTTGCTGCTTTCAGAACTTTCTCCTTCTCTTCAGCATTTGACAATCTGATCAGAATGTGTCTTGGAGTGGGATAATTTGGATTTATTTTATTTTGAGTTTATTAGGCATCTCTGATTTGCATATTTATGTCGTTTAAAAGGGTTAGGAAGTTTTCCCCAACAATGTCTTTGAATACTCTTCCTAGCTCTACTCTTCTCTTCCCTTTCTAGAACAGCAATGATTCTTATATTTGTGCATTTCATGTTCATCATTTCCCTGTGCTCCATTTCAAATTTTTTGAGTTTTTTCACCATTTCTTCTTTCGTTCTTTCACTTTCGATCACCCTGTCCTCAAGTTTGCTAATTCGTTCCTCTGCCTCTTCAAATCTGGTGTTTTGTATCTCAAGAATATTTTTAAGTTGATCAAGAATATCTTTTATTTCCATAAGATCTGCTATTTTTTAATTTACTCTTGCAAGTTCTTCTTTATGCTCTTCTAGGGTCTTCTTCATGTCCTTTTTCTCCTGAGCCACGATATTGATGTTTGTGTGTACTTCTTTAATTGCTCCAAATTCTGTGTCTCTTCTGCCTTTTTAAGTTGGACGTTTGGGTTATCCATATCTTCTGGTTTCGTCATGCGTTTTATAATTTTCTGTTGTTTTTGTCCTCTTGGCATTTGCTTATCTTGATAGGATCCTTTTGGGATATGCAGGATTATATGAACATTTATCTACAATTTGACAGATCTACAGCTTGGTGGAGTGCACTTTCCCTGACCTATCAGCAGATGGCGCTCCTGAGCCACTTCTTACCCTCAAGCCAGTTCTCCCCAACTTCATCCATGCACTGAGTGTGGGTCCAAACCATGTGGAGGACCAATTAGTGCACCAGTTTTCCATGGGCACTGGGGCTGCCAGTCCTGTGGTTGGGGGGCGTGCCCTGTGCAGTTGGGCAGGGAGTCTGCTCTAGGACACAGTGGTCCCAAATATTCCTGGGGCTGCAGGTGGAGTACTTTGGGGCTGCAGAGCTGCACGTCTCACCTTCCAGCTCACATGCCCCATGGTCCCTCTCTGCTGTGTGCCCACGAGTCCCTGGGATTGGGGGAGGGTTTCTGGCACTTCCCTGCAGCACCCCTGGCTCTAGGCTGTGTACACCACAGGCTTCTGTGGAGGAAAAGTGGATGCCATCACGAGCCTGTCAAATCCCAGATTTACTCAGGGAAGCTCTCGGCCATGGGGCTGTGAAGGGTTGTCTCCCAGTCAAGTGTAATGATAGCTGCATGGGGCATGGAAAGCTATCCCCTTCTGCGATCATCTGCATGCTTCAACAGGCTGTTCCTGACACGGGGCCTCCTGGCTGTGGGTCTGAGAAGGGTTATCACCCACGCCAGGTACTGAGGAGGTTGCCCAGGGCGTCGAAGGCTACTCCCCTCTGTGCCATCAGCTGGCTCCACTCGCCTGTTCCCTCGTGGTGTTCTGCACCAAACACTCACCCATCTTAAATGTAGCTTCTCAGTCTCTCCAAGTACACACTCACTATGGGCATCGAAGTCCCTGCCCAGCCAGTGGAGCCCTTGAACTGTTGTTCTGGAGCACTTTCTGTCCTTTCTTCTAGTGTTTTTCACGGAGGAGAATTTTGCTCTGTCTCTCCTAATCTACCATCTTGGATCTCCCTGTATCACAGTTTGTTTTTCCATTGCCTGGTGATGGATACTTGGGTTGCTTCCACCTTTGGGCTATTGTGAATAATGCTGCTGTGACTTGGTGTACAAGTATCTGCCTCAGTCCCTGCTTTCAGTTCTTTTGGGTATGTTCCTAGAAGTGGAATTTCTGGGTCATATGGTAATTCTATGTTTAACTTTCTGAGGAACAGCAAAGCTGTTTTCCACAGCAGCTGCACCATTTTACCTCCCCACCAACAGTGTACTAAAGTTTCTACCTCTCTGCATCCTCACATCCTTGACAACACTTATTTTCAGTTTTTTTTTTTTTAATAATAGCCATCCTAGTGCGTGTGAAGTGGCATCTCATTTTAGTTTTTATTTGCATTTCTCTAATGGCTGATGATGTTGAGTATGTTTTCATATGCTTTTTGGCCATTTGAATAGCTTCTTTGGAGCAATGTCTGTTCAAATCCTTGGCAATTTTTTGATTGGGTTGTTTGTCTTTTTGTGGTTGAGTTGTATGAGTTCATTGTATATTCTTGATATTAAACCTTTGTCAGATATGTGGTTCCCCAAATATTTTTTCCCATTCTGTACACTGTCTTTTCACTTTCTTGATGATATCTTTTGTTGCACAAAAGTTTTTAATTGTGATGAAGTCCACATTATCTATTTTTTTCTTTTGTTGCTTGTGCTTATGCTGTAAAATCTAAGAATCCATTGCTTACTACAAGGATCATAATTTTACTTTTTCCTTTCTAATTTGGATGCCTTTTATTTCTTTCTCTTGCCTAATTGCTCTGGCTAGAACTTCCAGTATAGTGTTAAGTAACAGTGTTCATAGCAGGCATCTTTGTTGTCTACCTGATCTTAGAGGGAAAGCTTTCAGTGTTTCATCATTAAGTATATTTGCTGTGGGTTTTTCATAAATGTCCTTTATCATGTTGATATTCCTAGTTTTCTGAGTGTTATCATTTAAAGGATATTGTATTTTGTCAGATGCCTTCTCTGAATCAATTGAGCTGATCATGTGTTTTATTCCCTTTCTTTCTATTAAAGTAGTATATATTACATTGATTTTATTGTGTTGAACCATTCTTGTATTCCTGGAATAAATCCTACTTGGTCATGATATATAATCTTTTTAATGTACTCTTAGATTTGGTTTGCCAGTATTTTGTTGAGAACTTTTACATCTAAATTCATAAGGGATTTTGGTCTGTAATTTCTTTTCTTGTGCTGTGTTTATCTGGTTTTGGTATTATGGTAATGCTGGCCTTATAGAATGAGGTAGGAAGTAATCTCTCCTTTTCAGTTTTTTGGAGGACTTTGAGAAAGATTGGAGTTACATGTTCTTTAAAAGTTTGGTGGAATTCAGCAGTAAAGCCATCTGGTCCCAGTCTCTTCTTTGTTGGGAGGTTTTTAATTACTGGTTCAGTCTCTTGTTATAGGTCTGATGAGATTTTCTATTTCTTTTTGCATTGGATTAGATAATTTGTATATTTCTAGGAGTTTGTCCATTTCGTCTAGATTTTCTAATTTGTTGGCATTTAAGTGTTCATAGTACCCTCTTATAATCCTTTTTATGTCTGTACGGTCAGTTGTAATAGCCTCACTTTTGTTCCTGAATTTAGTTATTTGTGTTCTCTCCCTTTTTGTCAGTGTGGCTAAAGGTTTGTCAATTTTTCTATTCTCTATTTCATTTATATCTGCTCTAATCTTTACCATTTTCCTCTGTCTACCAACTTTGGGTTTAGTTTGTTCTTTTCCTAGTTTCTTTAGGTGAGAGGTTAGGTTATTGATTTGTGAACTTTCTTCTTTTTTAATGAAGGCATTTAGAGTTATAAATTTCCCTATGAGCACTGCCTTCACTGCATCCCATGAATTTTGGTGTATTGTGTTTTCATTTCCATTTGTTTTAAGTTTCCTAATTTCCCTTGTGATTTCTTCTTTGGCTTATTGATTGTTTAATAGTGTATTGTTTAATTTCCACAAATTTGTAAATTTTCCAGTTTTCCTTCTGTTATTGATTTCTAGCTTTATTCAGTTGTGGTCGGAAAAGATACTTTGTATGATTTCAGTATTTTTAAATTTATTAAGATTTGATTTGTGGGCTAACATATGGCCTATCCTGAAAAATGTTCCATATGCACTTGAGAAGAATGTGTATTTTGCTGTTGTTGGGCATATTCTAAATATGTGCATTGGGACTGATTGGTTAATAGTGTTGTTCAAGTTCTGTATTTCCTGATTGGTCTTTTGTTTAGATGTTCTGTCAATGATTGAAAATGGTGTATTGACGTCTCCAACTAATATTGTAGAACTACATTTCTCCCTTCAATTCTGTCAGTTTTTGTTTCATATATTTTGGGGCTCTGTTGTGACGTGCATATGTTTATAATTGCTATGTCTTCTTGCTAGATTGAACCTTTTATCAATATATAATATCCATCTTTTTCTCTTGTAATCTTTCTTGACTTACAGTCTGTTTTGTCTGATAATAATATAGCCACTGCAGGTCTCTTTTGGTCACTGGTTACATTAAATATCTTTTCCACCTTTTTATCTTCAAACTCTTTGTGTCTTCATACCTAAAGTGAGTCTCTGATAGCTGGCATGTAGATGGATAATGTCAGTTGCTGACTTTTAGGAGGGTAGTTTAATCCATTGACATTTAAGGTAATAACTGAGAAGGAAGGAATAAGTTTTGCCATGTAGCTATTTGTTTTCTGTATATCTTGTATGTTTTTTGTTCCTCAGTTAGTCCATTACTGTTTTTTAGTACTTAGTTGCTTTTTTTGTAATGTACCCTTTTGATTCCCTTATTCTTTCCTTTTCTCTGTATTTTTGAGGTATTTTCTTAGTGGTTACTTTTGTAATCACAATTAACATCTTAAACTAATAGCACCTAGTAATTAGAAGTTCCAGACTAGTTTCATTCGGATATGAACTCTCTACTATTTACTTATATAGTTACCTTTACCAGTGGGTTCTTTATTTCTTCTTATGGCTTTGAATTACCATCTGGTGCTCTTTTATTTCAGCCTGAATGACTCTCTTTAGCATTTTTTTTTTTTTTTTTGGAGGAGGTCTTCTGGTAATGAGCTCTTTCCGCTTTTGTTTATCTATAAGTATCTTAATGTCATCTTCATTTTTGAAAGATAGTTTTGGCAGATATAGAATTCTTATTTGGCAGTTTTTTCCTTAAGGATTTTAAATATTGTCTTCTGGCATCCATGGCTTCTGATGAGAAATCCACTGTTAGTTTTGTTGGGGATCCCTTGTATGTTCCAAGTCACTTTTCTCTTGCTGCTTTGTAAATCCTCTCTTTGTCTTTGGATTTTGACAATTTCTCTATAGTGTGTCTTGGTGAAGATTTCTTAGAGTCTATCCTGCTTGGAGTTCATTTAGCTTTCTGGATGTGTATATTCATATCTTTCATCATTTGGGGGAAGTTTTTGGCCATTATTTCTTCAAATTCTTTTTCTGCCCCTTTCTCTCTTTTTTTCCTTTTGGGACACCAATGAAGTGTATGGTGATATGCTTGATGATATCCCATAGGTTCCTCAGGCTCTGCTCATTTCTCTTCATTATTTTTCCTTTCTGCTCCTCACTGGATAATTTCAATTGTCTTGTTTTCAAGTTCACTGATCCTTTCTTCTGTCTGTTCAGATCTGTTGTTGAACCTGTCTAGTATGTTTTTCATTTCAGTTACTGAACTTCACAGATCCAAAATTTCCATTTCATTCCATTATATATATATATAATTTCTGTCTCTTATTTTGTTTAAACTTCATTTTCTTAATTTCCTTTAGTTCTTTGTTTATGGATTTTTTTGGCTCAATGAATGTATTTAAGACAGTTGATTTAAAGTTTTTGACTACTATTTCCAATGTCTGAGCTTCTTTGGAATTCTGGCAAATTCTTTTTTTCCTGTGAATGGGCTGTATTTTTCTTTTTCTTTGTGTGTTTTGTGGTTTTTTGTTGAGAACCAGAATTCTGAGTTTTATGCTGTTATAGCTCTGGAAATTTAGTTCTCCTACTCCGTTGGAATTGCTAGGTTTTTGTTGTTGTTGTTGAGGGCTGGAGCCATCAATTTGTGACTTTTCCAAACAATTTTTGCTCCAAACTGGGGAATGGAAAGAGAAAAGAGGGGGAGGGAGGGAAGGAGAAAGGTACTGCCTTTTTAAGACTCATTTGCTGCTTCTGCCTGAAGGGGATGGAACAGTGGCTGTCCTTAGTGCCAGCCCCCCAGAGAGCTGAAGTAGTTGATCAAAAGCAGTGATCAGTGATCAGACCACATGCCCCTGGATTTTCGTGCACCAGGTCCTTATAGCCCACCTTGGCTCCAGCAAGCTGCATGTGGGGCCTGGGCTGCAGTTCCCGCTGCTGCCTACCATACAGCTGGGGGATGGGGGCTAGTGACTGCTGCACAGAAGGTGAAATCCATAGACATTTACCAGCTTCTTCCTCCAGCTCTTTCTTGGATGCCACACAGTGTTCCATTAGACTCCAGAGTTTTGAAATAGATGAGTCAGACAGTTTCTGCCAGTTCAAAATTTGTTTTGGTGGATGGACTGATTCTTGGAGCTTCCTTCTGTGCTATCTTTCCACAACCTTCCTCCACTTGCTTTCTTGTGTGTGTGTGTGTGTGTGTGTGTGTGTGTGTGTGTGTGTGTGTGTGTGTGTTTTGGCTGTTGAATACCTCATAGAGAGGCAAGGTAGCGGTGATTAAGAGCACAGATTCTGGAGCTGCCTATCCAGGTTTGGATCTGAGCCTCACCATTTACTGTCTTTGTGACTGTGGGCAATCTACTTAACCTCTTTGTGTCTCCATTTCCACGTCTGTAAGACAGGACTAATAATAGCGCCTGTCTCTTTGGATTGCAATGAGGATTAAATTAGATAAAGGATTTAAAGCCTTAGAACAGTGCCTGACATGTTCTCAATAAATGTTAGCTGCCATTATTATTATTATATAACAGGTTGCATTTCCTTTTTTATTTTATTTTATTTTATTTTATTTTATTTCATTTCATTTCATTTCATTTCATATTTCATTTCATTTCATTTCATTTCATATTTCATTTCATTTCATTTCATTTCATTTCATTTCTTTGCTTTGGCAGTCAGGGAACTCACCACTTAATTTGAACCTTACCTTTAGAAATTGCATAGGACCTAAAGCATGCATTGCTGTTTCCCTAACAATCTCTGGGTTTATTTCACTATTTGGCTTTCATTTCCTCCATCAACCTGATTTCTATTTACTATTGTTTCATATGTTTTACTATAAGCTGTTTCAGAAAGATTTTGAAGTTAATAAATTATGAAAACTACAACAATAGGTTGATTCCAACTAGCCTGATGAAATCTGGGATGACCTTAAATTAGGAGGTGAACTACGTTATTAAATAAAAATTATAGCTGTCATTTTTGGGGGCTCATCATGTATTAGCCATTGATACATGAGCTTTCTGTGCATTACTTTAAACTTCACAACCATCCTGTGAGGTAGAGTCTATTCTCCCATTTTGCAGTTGAGCACAGTAAGGCTCAGAGAGGTGAAGCGACTCAGCCACTGGTTGCCAGCTGGCAAGTGGCGGAGCCTGGATTCCAATATGGCCCTGCCTGCTCCCCGCTCAGTGTTCTAGGGGTCATTTGCGCTCTTGGGGACAAAGGAGGGATGATCTCAATCAGCTGACTGTTGCCTTCTCTCCCTGTCCCTCTTTCTCCTCCTTCACCCTTTTCCTCTACCTTTCTCTCTCTCTCTGCCTCCCGGGTTCCTCAGAGCCCATGAGGGCCCCCAAGGGCCTGGCCTTCGCCGAGATCCAGGCCCGCCAGCTGACCCTACAGTGGGAACCACTGGGCTACAACGTGACGCGTTGCCACACCTACAGCGTGTCCTTGTGTTACCACTACAACCTGGGCAGCAGCCACAATCAGACCTTCCGGGAGTGTGTGAAGATGGAGCGGGGCGTCAGCCGCTACACCATCAGGAACCTGTTGCCTTACCGGAATGTTCGTGTGCGGCTCGTCCTCACTAACCCCGAGGGGCGCAAGGAGGGCAGAGAGGTCACCTTCCAGACAGACGAGGACGGTAGGAGACCCAACTCTCAGACCCTCCCCTGGACACTCCACACCTGGGACTGAAATCTATTTAGGATTTCTTTTGGCTTAGGATTAAACCAACTGTATAACAATAGGGTAACAATAGCTCGTATTTGTTCTCTGGGAGATTTTGGGTAAGATTGGTAGAATTTCTTCTTCAAATAGTTGGAAGAATTCAGCACTGAAGCCATTTTGGCCCTAGAGTTTTCTTTTTGACAAGGTTTTTAAATAATAGTTCCAAGTTTTAAAGTAGATATAGGAATATTTAGATTTTCAATTCTTGTGTCAGTTTTAGTATACTGTGTTTTACCAGGAATTCGTTATTTCATCTAAATTGTCAGATTTCTTGGCATAGAGTTGTTTATACTATTCTTATGTGTATTTAATGTCTGTAAAATCCATAATGCTGTCCCTTTTTCATTCTTGATATTGGTAATTGGTGTTTTCTCTCTTTTTTCTTGATCACTCTTGCTATGGGTTTATAAATATTATTAATCTTTCCAATGAGCTGTTGTTTGGCTTTTTAAATTTTAGTTATTATATGTTTATTTTCTATTCTTTATTCTTTTTACCCTTCTACATTCTTTGGGTTTAATTTGCTGTCTTTCCAGCTTTTTGAAAAAGAAGCTAGATCATTAATTTTTAGCCTTTCTTTACTTCTATTATATACATTTAAGGCTATACATTTCACTCTAAGCTTTGCTTTAGCTGCATGTCATAAGTATTGATATGGCCTATCTTCATTATCATTTAGTTCAAAATATTTTATAATTCCTGTTATGATTTTTCCTTTGATCCAAGAGATATTTAAAATTATGTTGCTTAATTTTCAAGCAATTTAGACTTTTCCAGGTATCTTTTTGTTATTGATTTCTGGCTTAATTCCTCTGTTATGAAATTTGGTCTTTTCTTTATGACCCAGCACATGGTTAACTTTTAGTAAACTTTTAGTAAATGTTCTGTGCGCCCTTGAAACAAATGTGCATTCTGTCATTGTTGAGTTCCATGTTCTACATATGTCAAGCTAATACTTATTAAATACTTACTATGTGTCAGGCACTATTCTGAGGGCTTTTCACATGCTAATGCATGTAATCTTATGACAAAAGGCTACCATTATTGTTCCCATTGTACAGTTGAGATAATTGAGGAAAAGAGAGGTTCAGTAACTTGCCCAAGATCATATAGCTAGTAAGTGGGGAGCAGAGCTGGGATTCATCCCTGGCCATCTGACTTCAGAGTTGTCATTCTTAACAGCTATACTTTAAAGCCAGCACAGGTCGTGTAACTCTGATGTTGGGCAGGGTCTTTGCTTATTTGAGCCTGATCTCTGATTTCTACGCTTTGTGTAAGTCCAAAGCCTTCCCCCAGATCCTTGCAAATTCCTGGGGACCTGAGCTCCTTGGTCTCTAGCTTTTTTTTTTTTTGCTGACCCACATGCACAGTTTTCTTTTTGCACAGCACTGGCCCAGGCACTGGCCCAGGCACTGGCCTTCCTTAATTTCCACAAAACTCCACTTACCCCAGGCAGTGTGCATGTGTTATGCTGAGAAGATTTGCTGGGGGCAGGAGTGAGGCCTGCAGAGGGGTTTACCCTGACACATTGCAAACAACCTCAAGTTGAATATCAGACCGTCCCTTTCTTAAAGTCTGTGGACCTCTGCATCCCTCCACCCCTCCTCATGCCAGCCCCCACCAGCCCCCGGCCATGTATGTTGTTGTGGTGGCCTTATCCCACTCTTTGCCAGGCATTACTTGGGCTGCTTGGCCTCTTTCTTTCCCTTCCTTTTCCTTTCCTCCCCACCCCTTCCCACTTCCAATAACTGCTTGTTATTTAATATTTTTTATTCAAATTGACATGTTGGTATAATACTTACAGGAAAGTGCACTTATTTTAGGTGGATACTCAATAAATTCTCACAAAGTGAATTTATCAAGAAATAACATCACTAGCACCCCAAAAGCTTCCCTTTGCACCCTCTCCCAGCCACCACCATCCAAGGGTAACCATTATCCCGACTTACAACATGAAGGATTAATTTTTGCTTGATTTTGCACTTAATGTAAAATGAATTACACAGTATGTATTCTGGATGTGGCTTCTTTGTCTCAACCTTATGCTTGAGAGATTGAGCCATGTTGCTTGTAGTTCTAGGTCATTCATCCTCATTGCTGTGTTGTATTCTGTTATGTGATTATACTACTATTTATTTATCCTTTTGACTCTTGTTGAACATTTGGGTTGTTTCCAGTTGTCAGCTATTTTGAATACTGCTACTATAAAAATCCTTGTAGATCTTTGGGGTACATATACCTATTCCTGATAGGTCTATGCCTAGGAGTAGAACTGCTGGGCTATAGGGTAGGTGTTCCACTTTGGTAGACATAGCTGAACAGTTTCCAAAGTGGTTCACACACTGCTAGTAGTGTTCCCCCACTAGCAGTGAGTGAAAATTCCATTTGCTGAGCATTCTCATCAATACTTGGGGTGGTCTCTTTTTCATTTTACCATTTTGGTGGGTGAATAGTAATGCTGCCTTAGCTGTTCATTTTAACAGAACAGCTTAGCTTCCACTGATTATTGTCTTGGTTTCTGCTTTCCCCTGCTTTATAATTTCAGGTTCCTTCCAATGGTTTGTAAAGGTGTTTTCCCAAGCAAAGACCATTCTCTTTCTAGAAGAAATTCCTGTGCCCTCTGTTAAGATGCTACATTAGAATAATGACGACAACACCTGAAAGGGTTTATTCCAAAGTGTTAACACTTTTTGTTTCTGGGTGGAGGAATTGTAGGTGCCATTCACTTTCTTTATGCTTACTGAGATTTTCTACGTTCAATATATTATTTATGTAATGGAAATTTTTTAGACAAGGAAACATCTGCACTTGTAATCCTGCCACCCTAATGCAATTGTTATTTTAATTTCTCTAGCAATTGTCTGTATTTTCTGAAAACCACCCAGTTAGAGTAAAATAGGAATATTCCAAGAGTCTTCTCTGCTGAATGCAACCTGCTCAGTAATGAAAATGCCATCAGCTTTTTTTTAAGTAGTCAGTAATAGATTAAACCATGTGAAATGGCTGATATTTGCCCTCATTTACTCCTGGTTGGGGAGGGGTTATTATCTTCCCCATTGCACAGATGAGGAAACGGAGGCTCAGAGAGGTTGATTCAGCAGTTCAAGCCTACAGGCTACTCAATGGCAAGGCTGGAATTTGAACCCAGGCATTTGACTTCAAAGCCTGCTTTCTCCGGCCCCGTTCCCTTGCAGTGCCTGGCGGGATTGCAGCCGAGTCCCTGACCTTCACTCCGCTGGAGGACATGATTTTCCTCAAGTGGGAGGAGCCCCAGGAACCCAATGGCCTCATCACTCAGTATGAGGTGGGTTTGGGCCCCTATTACAATGGGGGCCCCTGGGGGAAGGTGGGAGGAAGACCCCCTTTCCTTCTGCTGCACACAGCTTGGAGAGGGAAGTGGTGGTGCTGGGGGTGGGGGTGGGGGGACAGAGGTGATCATCAAAGTTCCTCCAGCTATGGCCTGGGTCTCTGGCCCAGTGGATCTTGGGGAAGGGGGCACTGAAGGAAGGAGTTGGGGGGCCAAAGGTGCCCAGGGGCCTGGGCTAAGGGGAATCCATAGTCCCACTGAGCCTGTCCTCTTTGCCAAGCCTCATCCCTAGCTCACGTGAAAGATGGTGGGTGGGAGGCCTCTCGGTCACACCCCCATGCCTGCCTGCTTGCCCTTCCTGTCCCCAGATCAGCTACCAGAGCATTGAGTCATCAGACCCAGCAGTGAATGTGCCGGGCCCACGACGTACCATCTCCAAGCTCCGCAATGAGACCTACCATGTCTTCTCCAACCTGCACCCAGGCACCACCTACCTGTTTTCTGTGCGTGCACGCACGGGCAAGGGCTTCGGCCAAGCAGCACTCACCGAGATCACCACCAACATCTCAGGTGAGCCCCCCAGCCTCCCCATGACCCCTTTGGAGGTGGCCCAGGATCTCAGGGTTCCAAGGGCAGAGAGAGAGGTGGCGGGACCCTGGGGCTGGGTATAGAGGCATTTAGGGGTTGAGGTCAGGATTCAGGGAGGCTTAAGTCAGAGGGGTCAGGAGACTATGGTCAGTTGAACTAGATAGCTGAGGTCGGAGGTCAGGGAAGCTCAGATTAGAGGGATGAAGGAGGCTAAGGCTAAAGGGTAAGGGATCCAAGGACAGGGGTCAAGGAGGCTGGAGGCCTGGCCTTCTTGGTGCAGTGGCTCTGTGCTTATATCCCTGTGCCCTTCCCCAGCTCCCAGCTTTGATTATGCTGACATGCCGTCACCCCTGGGCGAGTCTGAGAACACCATCACCGTGCTGCTGAGGCCAGCACAGGGCCGTGGTGCGCCCATCAGGTAGGAAAGCCTGGATGGAGGGGTGGGAGGCCAGGGCCACAGGGAAGAGGCCCCCCTCTGACCCCAAGTCCCCCACTCAGGCCAGCTCAGCCTGTCCTTCCTCAGTCTCCCCACTCAGTGCTCAGTGTCTGGAGGAGGATGTTCTGGGATCCTGGGCAGGCAGAAAGCCTGTGGTCACCTCCCCCTTGAGGCCATGGGTGTCTGTGGTGACTACCATGAGGTCTCTGGACAATGTCCCGCCTGGAGAGGTGACTGTTCAGGCCTGTCCCTCAGAAACTTTGAAGTAAAACTCTGGGGGCCCTTATTTCTTCTCACCTTTTTCCTGGAGGGTGCTGACCAGGGGGACACAGGGATGGGCTTTCTAGAAGGCTGGGTCAGCTGGCCAGATAGGACAGTTGCTGGAGTAGCCAAGAGCTTGGCATCTCTGTTTACTTCTCCCCAGAGGAAACTGGTTTGCTGATGCCACCTTGGCTGCTTCTACTGCAGAGAAGGTGCTTGGAGCTAAGATGGTGTGTGAGGTGTGGTGTGGGGGTGTGAGTGTGTATGAGAGTTGTGTGTGTGTATGAGGGTGTTTGAGAGGTGCGTGTGTGGGAATATGAGTATGTGAGTGTGAGAGCATAAGGGTGTTTAAGGGGTATGTGTAAGGGTGTGTATGTGCTTATTGTTAGTCAGGCACTGCGCTGGGGACTTTACATGCATGAAGTCATTTTATCCTCTTGGCAGCCCTGCCGAGTGGGTATTATTACCCTTATTTTACACATCAGGAAACAGGCTCAGAGAGCCTAACTAACTTGCCTAAGGCCATACAGCTAGTAAGCAGTAGAGCTGGGATTTGGAACCCAGGTCTGTCTGCAAAGCCTGTACCTTTTCTTGAAGACGCAGCCTCCCTGCCCCTCTGGTCCACCCCCTTCTTCCACAAAGGTGCACTGGGAGAGAGTGACAGCCTTTGTGTGGCAGGCATGGGGAGAAAGCTGGGGGTTCCAGTCAGCCCCCCAAAGCAGGTAGTGGGTTGCCCAGGTGCCCTTGACAGCCCCTTCATTCCTCACCCACCTTCCTCTCCTGCTTTGTTTCCTCTCACTCTCCTTATAGGAAATGATCTGGTCCAGGGCTGATCTCAGAATCTCAAGGGAGACCCAGGAAAAAGGCCACCTGTGGAGTATTTTGCAGGAGGCTTAGGGCCCTTGTGCAGCTGAGTCTGAGAGGAGTTGTGTCCTTTCCTTGACCCCTTGAGGGCTCCTGTGACTGGTCAGCTTCCCTCAGGGATGATGATGACAAGACTGGGGGCAGGCATGATGGCTGTGTGACCTTGGACATGTCCTTTCCCCTCTCTGAGCCTCTGCTTCCTTATCTGCACAGCGAGGATCATCCTGCCCACCTTGCAGGGTGGCTGGGAGAGTTCAGCAGGATTGCCCAGCTTAAGATGCACTTTGTTCATGGCTGATGTTGATTATCATCATCTCCTGGTGGGATTTGGGGCTGGGGGAGGCCTGACAGCCTGGGAAATAGAGGCTGAGAGGGGCCTGGGATGGTATTTAGAATGGGTTAGCGATAGACAACGGGCCATGTGGCTCAAATCCCAGGAACCTGGGATGCTTCCCCTGCAACTTCAAAGCTTGAAAGAAACAGCTGGAAAGCAAGGAAAAGGCAGTTCCACTTTCCAGAGCAGAGGCTGTCAGTACGGGAGGTCACATGCCAGGACGTGACTGAGTCTGTGACTGGAAATATTTAAATTTGCCAGCATTTGTTGATTTACTCTGGGCTTTATTCCACAGAGGATTTGGAGGTGCTCACAGGAAAAGCCCATTCAGCAAAGTGATGAAATAAACAGAAACACAGAATTGGGGACCAGGGAACACACCTGAGAGTGGGCAATCAGGACCCGGGAGGCAGTGGGGCTTGGATTTGCAGACCAGAGGCTGCCTCCTGGCTGGACAGGCACCTGCCCACCTTGCAGGGTGGCTGGGAGAGTTCAGCGGGACAGAGGATAGGGCGTGCCCTTGCTTGCTTGCTTAGTGACTCTCCCCCACTAGAGTGTCAGGTCCAGGAAGCCTCGATCTCTTCGTGCCTGGCATTGTCTGAGTTCAGTAAATAGTTGATGAATGAATGAATCTCTTCTAACCCTCCTATTTAGAGAGGCCCAGAAGGAAGCCATTGCACCCCCTGCGTGGAGCCTCAGGCTTTGGTTTCCTGGGTCCTGGGTTGGGCACAGAAGGACTCATTGGGCAGTCAGGGTGGGGCCTCAGGGCTTCGTGTGGGTGAGCAGGGCTCACCTTGGGAGTGTAACAGCAATAACAGCTGACACGCACCAGCCACTTGGTAAACCTGCCAGGTTCCTTAGTGCTATGCCTCGTTTCATCCTTGCATCTTGCTCACAGAACAGCCCTGCAGTAGCTCCCACTTTACAAAGGAGGAAACTGAGGCCTGGGGAAGTTAAGTGACTTGCCCAGCTAGGAAGAAGGAAAGTCCAGTTAGCACCCAGGTCTGCCTGCCCTCAGATCCCACACCCTTAGCCACCAGATGGCTCCCCTCGTCCTCTGGCCTCCCCTGATCGCTCACAGCCTCCCCTCCCTGTCCAGCGTGTACCAGGTGATTGTGGAGGAGGAGCGGCCGCGGCGGCTGCGGAGGGAGCCAGGGGCCCAGGACTGCTTCCCAGTGCCACTGACCTTCGATGCGGCGCTGGCCCGTGGCCTGGTGCACTACTTCGGGGCCGAACTGACAGCCAGCAGCCTGCCCGAGGCCATGCCCTTCACCGTGGGTGACAACCAAACCTATCGCGGTTTCTGGAACCCACCGCTTGAGCCCAGGAAGGCCTATCTCATCTACTTCCAGGCAGCAAGCCACCTGAAGGGGGTGAGGGACCTGCTAGGGGCGTGGGGAGGGGGGGCAGGGGTGGGGGGCCAGGCTGGGAACACCTCGGAGCTGGCCCACCAAAGAGGCCAGAGCTACAGCCAGAGACCTGGGATCCCGCTCTCCTCCCTTGGAGCCCCACGCTCCTCCCTCCAGCCCACCCCTTCCCCTGAGCCCCGCCCCCTGGCTCCTGGCTCCTCACCCCAGAGCCCTGCCCCCTTCCTGAGGACCTGGTCTTCTATCTCAGGCTTCTCTTTCCCAGGAGGAGTCTATCTCAGGTTCCTCCTTTCTTGACCAGATCTTGAGGCCTAGGACCTGCCTTCTTCTCTTAAGCTCTGCCCTCTCCCCAGACTCTGCCCCACCTCGGATTGCTCCCTCCCAGTCTTCTCTTTATTTAACCAGACCTAGGCCCCGCCCTCACTTCTGAGGCCCGATCCTGACCCTGTTCTGTTCCCTCTGACGTCATCCGCCTTTCCTAAGGCCCTGTTTGCAGCCCTCTCCCTTCTTGGTGCCCCTCCCAGGACCTCCTGCCGGGTGGGGTGTCCTTAGTTACAGTCCATACCCGAGAAAACCCTGAGTAGTCCCCAGAAACTCTGTCCGAGGTTCCAGCTGTGGGGAGGGTCAGGTCCGGGCGTCAGCGGAGCTGAGAGCCGCATCTGTGCCTCCAGGAGACCCGGCTGAACTGCATCCGCATCGCCAGGAAAGGTAAGCCCCTCTGGGCGCCTCCAGTCCTTCAGTGGTGGGCTCCGCCCTCTCCTGGCCCCGGGGAGGTGGGTCCTGAGGACCCGGGGCTGTGGGAGCAGAGGAGGGCGTCAGGGGGCCTGGGGACCAGAGGGGTTTCTTTTCTGGGCCCCCATGTGGCCCACCTCAAGGGCTGCTTCTCCCAGGCTGGACAGCAGGGCCTATCCGATCCCCATCCCACCCATCCAGGGTGGTCACAGAGGGGCCTTGGCAGGGGCTTGGCCTGTCGAGCGGAGCCATTATGGTGGGGCCCAGGGGTGATTGGGAACCCCTTGGAGCTGGCCCACAAAAGAGGCCAGAGCTACAGCCAGAGACGGGCGACCCAGCTCTCCTCCCTTCCAGCCCCATGCTCCTCCCTCCACCCCCGCCCCTTTCCGGAACCCCACCGCCTTCCTGAGCCCCGCCCTCCCTGAGCCCCGCCTTCCCTGAGCCCCGCCCTCCTGGCGCCTGGCTCTTCACCACATGGCGGGAAAGAGGTGGCCCTTGTGTGGCGATTGTCCCTGCTTCCACTCAGGATGTGCTTGGTTCCCCATCCTGAGGTGTCCTAACCGTGCCCTAGGTATATAATTCTCTCCCCCATCCCTTGCCAGGAGGGCAGAAGGGTGGGTCTGAAGATGGGGAGGGTTTGAGAAGGGAGAGGAGAGGGAGGCTGTTCCCGATGGGGGAAAGTGTAAGCAAAGGTGCCTGACTCAGGAATGCAAAAGGTTTCAGGGGATGTCAAGGAAGGAGATAGGTCTGACTGAAAGGAGGGCACGTGGTGGGGATAAGGAGCAACTGTGCAGCCCAGCTTGTCCTACCAGGGGGTAGGTGGTCTGTATCTCTCCTCTGACCCTTTGTCTTGCTTCGTTCTCCCCAGCTGCCTGCAAGGAAAGCAAGCGCCCCCTGGAGGTGTCCCAGCGCTCCGAGGAGATGGGGCTCATCCTGGGCATCTGTGCGGGGGGGCTGGCTGTCCTCATTCTGCTCCTGGGGGCCATCATTGTCATCATCCGCAAGGGGTGAGTGGGGCCCGTGCCCTGGCCCACCCGCTGCCCCTGTGCCTCTGACGCCTGGTGGGCATCGAGAAACGGTGGCTGGGGACAGCTGGGACAGCCACTTGGTGAGTGTTTGGAGAGCTGCCAGCCTGGACGTCAGGCCTGTGGATGACGCTGAGCCGGGCATTGGGAAGCCAGAGCCTTGGCAAATGGAGCTTCCCTAGGATGGCCTGGCTGCAGCCCAGGGTCTGGCTGGTGGCAGGTGCCACTCTGTAGGGAAGGGCGTTCAGTGCCTGCTGCTGAGTTGTGCTGGAAGCTGGCACCAGCCTCCTGTACCTGCTGGGGCTGCTCCAAAAGGGAGGCTGTGGGGGTGCCTTGACTTTGAATTCCCAGCCCCCCAAAGACCTTCTGTTCTCTGTCTGCCCTGACCATGGGGATGTGCGGTTGACCCTGAGCTGTGGGGAAGGTGCCCCCAGCCCGGCTCCCCACCCCCACCCTCCCTCTTAGCTCAACTTGCCCTGGACCCTTACTGTTGATCCCTGAGGAGTTCTCCTGTGCCCATGACAGAAAGAAAACCCTTCTCTTACCCCTTCCACCCTCAGGCTTGAAAGGCCCAGCCTTGTGTTTGCATGGGGCATGTCTCCTAGTGCATTTTTGCATCGGTAGCATGAATCCCAGCACATCTTAGAATCCAGATCTTAGAATCCTGGTATTTCAGAAATCTGGGATTTGGGATTCTAAGAGTCTCTGAATTTCAGAATTGTAGAGGCTCAGAGCTCCAGAAAGTGAGAGTTGCCAGGTTGATCAAGGCATCAAGTTTAGTGTTTTCAAATCCTTTGAAAGCACAGATGCTATAAAACACTAAAAAACCTCCCCTGGGAGCCGAGTACATGAAGCAGATGAAGGCCGAGCAGCTCTGGTGAGAGCTGGGGTGAGGGCCTCTGGAACCCCTCTGCTTGCCACCCCTGTCCCCACCTGGCAGCCCCAGGACCCGGTGGTCCAAATGCCTTAACTGAGGGATGGAGATGCTGAGGCCCAGAGGGGCACGGACCTGCCCGAGGTCGCCCCAGGAGCAGAGGCAGAGGCAGAGCCACCCGGCTCCCCCCTGGGCTCTGGCTTCTGGAGCCCCTGCTGCTGCCAGGCTGGGCACTCATGGCTGAGACACATGGCTGAGTTGGCGCTGGATCTCAGGGCTGCTGGGTGCAGATAAGTAGGATCCAGGCAGATGGGAGGAACTGGCCAAGAGCACCTTGCTTGAAGCCAGGTACCAGCAGGAGAGAGAGTCTGCGGTGGGAATTGCCAGCAGAGTAGGCATGGCTGGATGACCCATCCAGGGTGAGAGGCTCTGGCTTTTCCCTGCCCTAATCCCTGTAGAGCTTCATGAGATAAAAAATTTTCAAGTATCATTTGACAAATAATTACTGTGTGCCAAGAGCTCTACATGCATCATCCAGAAAGACCTCAGTTATTGAACACCAGCTGTGTGCCAGGCACTGCCCTGGCACTTGGGGATACATCAGGGAGCAGAGCAGACGAGGCAGAACATTTCCTTATTGGACCCTGACTCAGGAAGCAGCTCTTGCTCCCTTTTCACTGATGAGGAAACTGTAATTAAGTGACTTGCCTGTGTCACTCAGCTAATAAGCAGCAGGGCCTGCCGTGGACCCAGGCTCTTGTATCCTCAGGTAGGCAGGGCCTCATCACCTCTGCCACACAGTGTGTGCTCCGTAACTGACAGTTCTATGTACTTCTCCCAGCAGAGTTTTGCCCTCCTGGGGCCCTGAGAGGTGAATGAAAATTCGGGGCAGGGAGAGGTGGTGATGGAGAAGGCTGTAAGGGAGGTGTCAGATTGGGGAGGGAGGTGGTTGCAGATGGTATTTAAGGTCTTAGAAATATAACCCTCAAGGAGAGAAGGTTTGCAATATGGAGGGAGTGATATCACTCACCCCTGCAAAGAGAGGGTTGGTCCCAGGAGGGGATGGGTCAGGGACACTGCCAGGGCCTCACTAAGGAAACCCTCTATCTTATGCAGCTGCCACTCCCCATAAACCCTCCCAGGCCACCCCAGAAACCTGTGAAGCAGCTTCTGGGATTCCCCCTTGCCCGGCACCTCCTTACTTCCTGAGTAAGCAGAAAGCCACTCAGTTCTGCTCTTTAGCTCCTCATTACATCCCCCTGGATCCTAACCTGGCTCTTTCAGAGTCCACTGTCCTTAGGGCTCCCCCCAGTCTGGATTGTGAGGTGTCCATGGGAGAGAGCAGCTCTGGCAGAGAATAACTTGGTGTGTGAATGTAACTGCAGATGAAGAGGTTGCTGAGGGAGGGCAGTTAACCTGTGGTGATCTCTTGCTGGAGGAAGGAAGGGGCATAAGGGGGGTTTTGGGAAATGGGCCAGCTGGGAGGAGATATCAGCTTCTCCATCGTGCTCTGCTTGTGTGGACAATCAGACTTGATGGACCTGACCTTTTGCCCAGGCTTTTTTCCTTGGGAATGTGTGGTTGGGAGAATTCCAGGGCATGGAAGGGGAGGCCTGGCCAACTCCAGGCCAGGTCAGGTCCCTTTGTTCTGCTCCCAGATTTCCCACCCTTCTCTTTTGCAGTACTTTCTTCACCCTGCACTTTTTTCAATTATTTACTTGTGCTTTGCTCAATGTTTATCTTCTTTCCTGGATTGAGAGCTCTGTGAAGGCAAAGAAAATTCTGGCTTGTTGGCTTCTGTATCCCCAAGGTCCAGCCCAGTGGAGTCTGATCCCCCTGACCTCTCCACCCCCCACCCCTCCCCTGACCTCACTGGTGGGGAAAAGTTTCAGGGGAGGGAGGCAGGGAGGTGCTGCTTACTGACACCTAGCCTCGCAGCAGCCATGCGGGGAGAATATTACTAACTTCACTTTTTTTTAGAGCAGCAAATTGAAGCTCATGGAGGTGAAGATCATTCATTTATTTTCACTTCTTTTTTGATCATTCAATTCAATAAAACATTCATTGAGGGATTATAATGTGCCAGGCACTGTGCTAAGCCCTGGGGATCCCTTGTTGGGTAAAACAGACCAGGCTGCTGCCCTCTTTTGAGCCAATAGGGAGACTGGCATTAAACTGGGAAAAGCACAAATGGATAGATTACAAATTGTGGTAAGTGCGATGGCAGAAAAGAATAGGGTGCCCGAGGTTGGGGGGTGGAGATAGGGTGGTGGACACAATTTAGCTGGCAGTAGTAGGGGAGTGGTCAGGGAAGACCCTTTGGAAGAAATGACATTTCAGCGGAGACCAGAAGAATGCCACTCCTCCAGCCACCAGGGCCCTGGGGATCCGGGCCCCGTCCCTCCTCCTGGGTCCATAAGATGTGCTGCGGGACCTCAGGTGAATCTCCTGCTCTCCCTTGGCTTCAGTCTTCTGCTCTTCTCTCTTCTTGCCTTCTCACAGTCGGCAAGATTTCCTTGTGAAAGGCCATTCCTTGGGGGTCACTGCTGACGGGTGATGTGGGAGTGGCTGAAGGGAGGATATACCTGCAGTGTGTCTGGATGGAGAGTGCGGAGGTGGTTTTGGGGCCAGGGTCCTGACACAGGCGTCTGGTGGCCTCGGCCCTGCTCTGGACTTGGCCGCTGAGCCAGTGTCCCAGGGCAGGCACGCTTCTTTCCAGACTCAGCTTCGCCCTCTGTGGAAAGGGAATCAGATCTGCTCTACCTACCACTGTGGGGGCTCTGCAGTAATGTTAGGGATCTTGGCTCAAGCTGTGCTTTGGGTGCCCCCATGAGGGGGCAACTTGGGTCCTTTAACAGACCCCATATGCAGGAGGAGCTGGGTGGGTAAGGAGTCCCTTAGGTTTGCTCTGAGAGTCCAGTTGGAATCCTCTCTACCCTGTCCCCTCCATGTCCCCGGCCACTCTTTCCTCCCAGGCAGAGGTATATGCAGAGGGCTGACCCTCTGGGCAAGGGGCATTCAGGTGTGAGCAGCTTCAGAGGCTTAGGGAGGGGCTGTCTGCAGGGTATGTGCGACCCGGTGAGCAGTGGTTACCCTTGAGTGCCGGTGTGTCTCTGTGTGTGTGTGTGGGGAGTGTACATATCTTTGTGTGAGTGCATGTGGGCATGTGCTTGTGAGTGTATATTTTTGTATGTGTCTGTGTCAGTGTGTATTCAAATGCATATGTATGAATGTGTGCATGTGTGGATATGTGTTTGTAAGTGCATATGAATGTGTGTCTGTGCAACCATGGGTGTGTGTGTCAGTGTGTGTTTCTGTTTGTATGGGTGTATGTGTGTTAGTGTGTGTCTATGTGAATATCTATGTGTGAGTACACATTTGTGTGTCTGTGTGTGTGCGTATTTCTGACTGTGTGTTTGAATATTTGTGAGAGCTCTGCTCCCCCCAGGCCCTTTCCCTCCCTCCCCCTCCCTCACTCCGGCAGCACTCAGGGGAGGTTCCAGAAGGGCCCTCGGGTCCTGGCCCCCAGCTGCTGAGCCCGGCTAGCCCATGGGACAGGGAAGAACCCTCTGGCTCGCCTCCCGGGCCCGCAGCCCTGGACAGCCCCTCGGCAGCACAGAAAGCACCCAGGCCCCTCCCTGCTGGCCGGGCGCAGCCCTCAGCCTGGCCTTGCTGGAAGGACCATGGACACAACTGTGCTGTTCTCTCTTTGCACGCTGCCAGGAGAGACCACTATGCCTACTCCTACTACCCGTAAGTAGCCCCGCCTGGGCTTTTGGAGTCCCAGCCCCTCCTAGGGTGAGACCCCTGCCACCCCCCACCTGGCCTGGTGACCCCCGGTGCTCCACGGTCAGGGAGCTGTCTTTGGGTTTCCCACCCTGCTCTGTCCTCTCTGCATCTTCCTCCTCGCATGGTTGTAGTGAGTACTAGTTTTGTGGTCAGAATCCTGGGTTCGAGACCAGGCTCTGCTGAGTCCCCTGGGCAAGTCACTTAACCCCCCTGAGCCTCAGTTTCCTCTTCACCACTCTCCGTCCCAGTTGGTCGGAAGGACCTGACACCAGGTCAGAGACCATGTTCAGGAGTGTCCTCTCACAGGCCCTGCTCTGGGGTCCGCAGCACGTGTACATGTGTGTGCGCGTGTGCATTGGGCATCCATGGCAGCTCCTCCGCCAGGGCACACAGCTCTCAGGTCCCACCCAGCCCCTTCTCCAGCTGGGACAGTCCCAGGCTCTGCAGACCCACCGTTGCCCGGGCCCTTCCTCTGGCCAAGCCCTGGGCACAGTCCATTACACAGATGCCTCACAATCACCTGTGGCCCAGGAACCATTAGCTCTCCCATTTTACTGATGGGGAAGCTGAGGCCCAGAGAGGTCAAGGGGCTTGTCAGAGGTCACAGAAAGTGCCAGAGCTGGGGCTGCAACCCAGGCCTCCTGTCTGAATTCACGGCCTGCTGAAGCCATTCTACCTTTCTGCTTCTGTCTCCTCTTACTCTGCAAGTCTTCTAGAACATTTCTCCTGTCTGTGCATCATCTCCCTCCTCTCACAGAGCAGGCCCAGATGGCCTTAGGCCAGCTCAGAGGGCAGAGGTCTCTCATCCCTCCTCCCTGGACCTGCTACTTGCATCAGTGTCTCCCAAAGTCACATTAGCTTTTCCAGCAACCAAACCCCTGTCGACTCACACTGAGCCTCCAGCTCAGCTTTTACAGGAACCGCTGACGAGGCAGTTCTCCCTCCCTCTCTGCTCGTGCAGTTCATTTGTGAACCTGAGTGCGGAACTTTGGGACGTGGATTACGTTCCATCTGCTTCATCTCACACTGAGATCAGCTGGAGGCCCACAGTGTCGGGGCCCCTCCTGGCTCCTGTCTTCTGTTTTGCTGACTGGTTTGGTTGGTAGATCTTCCAGGGAGGCACAGAGGCCTGGGCTGGGAACAGAGCCTGGTGGCACACACCGCAGACTGCCTTCTAGGCATTGATGGGTCCTCTTTGGCACCATTGTTCTGCCAGCTTTATTGGCTGTCGTCTGTCCATGACCCTCTGTTTGTCCTCTCTGTGGCTTTGCTGGTCTCTGGACTGTCCCTCTTCTTTCTGTCCCTTTTCCCGACTTCTTTCTTTCTCTCCTTGTCATTGTCCCTTTATTCTCTGTCCTCCCCTACCTTCTCTGAATCCTGCTAAATCTCTCTCCTTCCCACCCCCCTTCCCTTTCTTGCCTTCTTCCATCATCTCTCATACGGGTCATTGAGGTCAGGGCCAACAGAGCCTTCTCCTCCCCAGCCCCCAAAGGGGTCTCTGGCTCCACCCTGGTCTTGGTGAGGAGATGCACAGAGCCTGGCAGGTGGGGCTAGGGTGGGAGGCCAGTGCCTCTGAGCATCTCTCATCCGGGCTGGGAAGGGTGTGCCCACTCTGTGATCAGCAGCAGTGGTCCCCAGCGTGGACACACAGCTGTCTCCTTAACACAGGAAGGACATCAAGGCCCTGGCAGGAGGGGCATCCCAAGCTCTTCGTGTCCTTCCCCTGCCCCAGGCGGGTCCTGGGTTCAGGACACATTGACTGGATTTGGCTGCCTGGGAAGATGCCTTCACTGGCCTCCTCGTCCCCACTGATGATCAGTGTCTCTGAGCCCATATTACCTGGAAGTCCTTTCTCAGGTCTACCCCACATCCTGCAGGCTGTAGGGGCAGGCAGGGGAAGGGCTCTCTTGTCTGGAGCCTTCCCCATTAATGGGCCCCTCTGGCTCTTCTCCAGCCTCATGGTGATTCCCAAGTCCTTTCCCCATTGCTTGTTGCTTCGCCCTTCGCTCCCTGGAGCTGTGCCCCTTCCTCCCCACCCCCATTTCTCCCACTTGCCTTCTAGTCCCTCGGGAGGCAGGAGCCACAAACTGCTGTCCTCATCTCTCAAGCTGGCCTGGAGGGCGGGGGCCTTGAACCTTCTCCCCGTGCTGCATCCAGCAGGGAGCCGGGCAGATGAGTGTTTGCAGGAAGATGGCCACTTGTGCATCTATTTTTACATCTCTCCTGTGGATGGTGGGGGGCCTTCCTGGGGGCTTCTGGGGTAGGAGCGGTAACAAAAAGCCAAGGTTGGAGTTTAGTCTGTGCCCTGGGGAAAAACTCTGAACACTAGCTGAACTCTGCTCTGGCCAGACCCTGTCATGAAGCAAGAGTGGAGATGGCTTGGGATAGTTCATCCCCACTGCAGGAGAAAAAGTTCAGAAGCAGGTCTCTGGCAAGGACAGGGAGAAAGGAGGATGGAGATGGGGTTTAGGGCTGGGGGTAATCTGGGGCTGGAGTGGGGACACCATCTTGTTTGGGGTGGGGGTGGCTGTCTGCTGTGACACCAGAATGGGCCCAGAGTGACTTTCCTTCCCATCTTTGGAGTTTTGGGGACAGTGGGACTTAGGAACTGGGTCTCAGCCTCAGGCCACTGCTGCCCCACCCCTGGCTCTCAGCACAGGTCCCCAGAGCAGGGACCTTTTGGGAGAGGAAGCAACTCTCTGGATGTGGTGGGTGAAGGGTGGAGGCAGAGCCACTTCAGCATCCGGAAATGCTTCCAGGACCGTGCCCGCTCCTGGCCTTGAGGATCCCTGACTGCTGGGGCTCCCCACCCACTTCTGGGTGCTGTCCAGGCCAGCTCAGCGCCTGTCTTTCCCGGCAACCCCCTTCTGCAGGAAGCCAGTGAACATGACCAAGGCCACCGTCAACTACCGCCAGGAGAAGACCCACATGATGAGCGCCGGGGACCGGAGCTTCGCGGACCAGAGCACCCTGCAGGAGGATGAGCGGCTGGGCCTCTCCTTCATGGACGCCCACGGCTACAGCCCCCGGGGTGAGTGCTGGGGCCTCCTACCCCTTCCGCGTGGCCTGGGGGTCCCCTCCCCAGACTCCCGAGCCCATAGGACTGAGCCCCTCCGGGCCCTCCCACATTAGATGAGAGCAGGAAAACCCCTAACCAAAAGTCACACATTTACTGTGCTTCTGCTGCATACCAGCCCTGGCACGGGAACTACAGAGAAGCATAGCTATTATCTTTGTATTGGAGGAGTTTTAGTGTAATTGAGGACTCTGCCTCATATTCACATAATAGGAATGTGAAGTGGAATATGATAATTGTGCAAAGCGTTTGGGATGGGGGAGAGGCTCAAAGGAGGGAGCAATGCTGTGCAATGAGATGGGATCAGGGCACAATTTCCCCATTGATTGAGTGCCTGCTATGTGAAGTGGGAGATCCGGTGGCTGAGAGGGAAGTTCTCTGGATTCAAATAGACCCGGGTGGGCCTGCATCTCAGATCCTCTTTTTAGATGTATGACCTCGGGCAAGTTGCTTAACCTCTCTGGGTGTCTTGTTTCCTAATTTTAAAATGGGGTCAACCCCATGGGGCTGCTGGGAAAACAGTGCAATTGTGCATGTAAATCATTTAGTGCTGTGTTTGGCATATGCAGGAAGAGTGTGGTGAATCTCAGTGGTTATGTGCTAGGAGCTGGTTGTGAATTTCTTCATCACATATCTTTTTGTTCTATTTAGTGTTGATTTATACAAAAGAAAATATATAACGCCTATGAAAATTATGAAGCATAATAATACAACAACCACACATGAACCCCACTGGTGAATTAGAACATTATCTGGTTGCTTTTCCCTGATAATGTCCTCTACCTCCCTCTTAGATGTAAATATTCCCCTGAAATTTGTGCTTATCATTTTCTTGCCTTTTTGGGGGTAATTTTACCATACATGCCTGTCTCCACAAATAATACCTTATATAGCTTTGCTCATTTTTGAGCTTTATAAAAATCACACTATTTTTCAACTCAGCATCATTTTTCTCATATTTACCCATGTGGATATTTTGCTGAGGTTTACTTTCTCTCATGTATGGTTTCCCATTGTATAAATATACATCATCATTTATTTATCCATTCTGCCATGCATGGATATTTAATTTGTTTCAAGTTTTCTGTTACAAATGAGGCTACTATGAACATTCTTGCATGAGTCTCCAGATGCACCTGCACAGATTCTACAAATAGAATTGCTGGATTGTGGAGTGTGTGCATGTGCAACTTTTCAACATGGCACCAAGAGCACTGGGATTCCCCTCTTTCTCGGGTGTCCTCTTATTTCTTATTTGAGCAGGTGAATGTTTACGGAACAATCATGAAGACAATATATGGGAACTCTGTGCCCATATATTGTGCCCCTCACCCACAGTTTTCCCCATTATTAACCTTTTGCATTTGTGTGGTATCTTTGTTGTAATTAATGAACCAATACTATTATAATTATATTATTAACTACAGTCCATAGTTTACATTAGGTTTCACTTGTTTTGTACAATTCTATGGTTCTTAAAAAAATTTGTTCTAGTAACATATGTGCAACCTAAGATTTATCATTTTAACCATTTACCATTTCAATTATACAATTCATTGGTGTTAATTACATTCATAATGTGCTGCAGTCACCACCATCCATTACCAAAACTTTCCTATTACCCCAAACAGAAACTCAATGCCAGTTAAGCATTAATTCCTCATTCCTCATCCCCACCCCTGTCCCTAGTAACGTGTAATATAATTTCCGAGTCTATGAATTTACGTATTCTAATTATTTCATGTACATGAGATCATATAGTATTTATCTTTTTGTGTCTGCTTTATTTCACTCAGCATGATATCTTTAGGGTTGATTCATGTTGTAGCATATATCAGCAATTCATTCCTTTTTATGATTCAATTTTCCATTGAATGCATATAATACATTTTGTTTACTCATCTGTTGATGGATACTTGGGTTGCTTCCATCATTTGGTAATTGTGAATGATGCTGCTATAAATATTGATACACAAATATCTGTTTGAGTCCCTGCTTTCAGTTCTTTTTGGTATATACCTAGAAGGAAGATTGCCGGATCATGAGGTAGTTGTATGTTTAAATTTTCGAGGAACCATCAAACTGTTTTCCACAAAGACTTCACCATTTTACCTTCCCACCTGCAATCTAAGAGGGTTTGTATTTCTCCACATCCTTGTCAACACTTATTATTTTCTGTTTTTTGGATAGTAGCCCTCCTAGTGGGTGTGAAATGATATCTCATGGTTCTGATTTGCATTTACCTAGTGGCTAATGATATTGAGCATCTTTTCATGTACTTATTGGCCTTTTATGTATCTTCTTTGGAGAAATGTCTATTCAATCCTTTGCCCAAAAGACAATACAATAGTACTGGCATTTGTAATTACCCAGGTAGTTACCATTATTTGAGATCTTTATTTCCTTATGCGATTGAATCTACTGCCTAGTATCCCTAACTCCCTTTAGCATTGTTTGTAGGGCATGACTAGTGGTGATGAACTCCCTCAGCTTTTCTTTATCCAGTAATATCTAATCTCTCCTTCATTTTTGAAGGACAGTTTTACTAGATAAAACGTTTCTTGTAGGCAGTTATTTTCTTTCAGCACTTAAAAAATTTTATCCCACTGCCTTCTTGCCTGCATGATTTCTGATGAGAAATTGGCAGTTAATCTTATTGAGGCTCCCTTGCACATGATTGGTTGCTTCTCTCTTAGAGCCTTCAGGATTCTCTTTCTGTCTTTGGTATTTGATAGTTTGATTATAATGTGTCTGGGTTGTGTCTCTTTGAATTCATCTTGTTTGGGGTTTGCTGGGATTCTTGGATGTGTATATTTATGTCTTTAGTTAAATTTTTGAAGTTTTGTGACACAATTTCTTTGAATATTCCTTCTGCCCCTTTCTCCCTTTCTTCTCTTCTGGGATTCCCACAATGTATATATGGGTTTGCTTGATGGTGTCCCACAGGTTTCTTCAGCTCTGTTCACTTTTATTCATTTTTTTTTCTTTGCTCCTGACTCTGAATAATTTCAGTTGTATTTGAGTTCAGTGAATACAATGAGTACTCTGTCTTCTGCCAGTTCCAATCTGCTGTTGAACCCCTCTATGTAATTTTTTAATTTCAGTTACTGTGGTCTTGAGCTCCAGTTTTCCTGTTTATTTCCTTTTTATAATTTCTATCTCGTTATTGAATGTCTCACTTTGTTCATATATAATTTTCCTGGTATCTCTTAGTCCTTTGTTTTAGTTCTTTGAGCAGTTTTTAAAAGTCTTTTTCTTACATGCTCAAAGTGAGGTCTTCTTTGTTGATGGTTTCTGTAGTTTTACCTTGAGCAAGTTTTACCATGAGCAAGCACAAGCCCAGGACAGGAACTAGACTCAGAAAAGACAGAGCAGACGCTACACTTCATATATGCCTTTGGCTGATCTTTTATATAGGAAGGCTAAACTGTGAAAGGTGATTTTTGCATTGGTTTGTTTGTTTTTGTTAGTTCCTGGGACTCAACAAAATCTCTGTTATATCACTATCTGGATTCAAACTTAAGGAACTGACAGTGCAGGGATAAATCCCAGAGTTAACACTTTAAAATATTAAAAATGTACAATGTGCAACAAAAGATTACAAGACAAACAAAGAAACAGGAAATGATGGCCCATCCAAAGTAACAAGATAAAAATACAGAAACCACTAACAAAGAACAGCAGACTTTGGAAAGATAAGAAAAGACTTAAAAAAAAATTATCCTCATGCTCAAGGAAATAAAGGAAAACACAGAGAAAGCACAAAAGGATACCAAGAAAAGAATGAATAATATGAGAATCTCAATTGATACAAATTTTAAAGAGGATCCAAACACAAATAGTTGAAGAGCACAATAACTGAAATGAGGCATTCCCTAGAGGATTTCAATGGCAGATTGGAACTGGCAGAAGAAGGAATCAGTGAACTTGAAGATTGAAATGATTCACACTGAGGAGCAGAAAGAAAAAAGAATGAAAAAAAGTGAGCAGACCCTAAGAGACCCATGGGATAGCATCAAGCATACCAATATACATATAAAGGGAGTCCCAGAAAGAAAAGAAAGAGAGAAAAGGAAGAAGGGATAGTCCAAGAAATAAGCTTAGAAAACTTCTTAACTTTAACAAAACATGTGAATATGCACATTTAAGAAGCCCAGTGAACCCCAAGGACTGTGCCCAGACACATAGTAGTCAAACTGTTGAATGCCAAGGACAAGGTGAGCGTTATGAAAGCTGTAAAAGAAAAGTAGTATGTTATACACAAGCAAGTCTCAATAAGATTATGTGCCTATTTCTCAACCAAAGTACTGGGGGCAAGAGAGCTGTGGGATGAAATATTGAAACTGCTGAAAGAAAATAATTGCCAACCAAGAATTTTATATCCAGTGAGACTGTCTTTCAAAAATGAGGGAGCGATTAAGACATTCCCAGATAAACAAAAGCTGAGGGAGTTTGTTGCCACTAGAACTGCCATCCAAGCAATGTTAAAAGGAGTTCATCAACTCGCTGCCCTCCCCACTACATGGGACCTGACTCCCAGGGGCGTAAATCTCCCTGGCAACGCAGAATATGACTCCCGAGGATGAATGTGGACCCGGCATTGTGGGACTGAGAGTATCTTCTTGACCAAAACGGGGATGCAAAATGAGACGAAATAGTTTCAGTGGCTGAGAGATTTCAAATGGAGTCAACAGGTCACTCTGGTGGACTTTCTTATGCACTATATAGATAACACCTCTTAGGTTTTAATGTATTGGAATAGCTAGAAGTAAATACCTGAAACTACCAAACTCCAACCCAGCAGTCTGGATTCCTGAAGACAATTATATAATAATGTAGATTACAAGGGGTGACAGTGTGATTGTGAAGACCTTGTGGATCACACCCCCTTTATCTAGTGTATGGATGAGTAGAAAAATGGGGATAAAAACTAAAGGACAAATGGGGTGGGATGGGGGGATGATTTGGGTGTTGTTTTTTCACTTTTATTTTGTATTCTTGTTCTGGTTCTTTCTGATGTAAGGAAAATGTTCAGAGATAGATTGTGGTGATGAACGCATAACTATGTTATCATACTGTGGACAGTGGATTGTATACCATGGATGATTGTATGGTGTGTGAATGTATTTCAATAAAACTGAATTTAATAATAAAAAAAAAAGGATTAGGGCACGAAAGACAAGCATTTTGTAGAAAATTTTATACATACACACACACGTAAATTTTACTCCTGTAACAATAAAACATGGCTTGAAAGATTAAAAAAAAAAAAAAGGAGTTCATCAGGCTGAAAGCAGAGTACCTGTTCTGGGTTGCTAATGCTGCCATTATGGAAAATACCAGAAATGGATTGGATTTTATAAAGGGGATTTATTAGGTTACAAAGTTACAGTTCTAAGGCCATAGAAATGTCCAGATTAAGGCATCAACAAGATAATACCTTCACTGATGGCATCCAGATCACTTCTGTCGGCTTGGAAGGCACATGGCTGGCATCTGCTGGTCCTTTGCTGCTGGGTTGTGTTTCAAAATGGCTTTCTCCAAAATGTCTCTGGGCTTCTGTCTTCACTCCTCTCTCTCAGCTCCTGTGTGTCCTTGTTTCTTTCTTTGAGGACATTTCTCTCTAAGCATCTGGGTGTCCTTTCTTAACTTCTCTAGGGCAAATTCTGGGCTTCTTCTCTTAGCTTAGTATTTTCAAACATCTTTCTGACTGCATCTCCAAGCATCTCCAAGCATCAGCAAGTGTCTGGATCTGCTTCAACTCTCAGCTCTCTTAAAGGACTCCAGTGAACCAATTAAGACCCACCTGCATGGGCGGGGTCCACAACTCCATGGAAATAATTTATTCAGAGGTTCCACCTTAATCAACAGATTAATCAGTCTGCCCCCACAAGATTTCATTAAAGAACATGGCTTTTCTGGGGGACATAATATATCCAAACCAGTGCAGTATCCTAGACAGTGAATCAAAGTCATAAAAAGAAAAAGACTTCTAGTTAAGGTAACTATGTGGGTAATTATAAATGCCAGAAGTATTGTATTATATTTTTTGGTATGTAACACCAATTTTTATTTCCTATAGATTCTAAAATGCAAATGCTTAAAAAGTTATGATAAATCTATGGTTTTGCATGTACAATGTATAAAGATATAATTTGTAACAAGTGTAACAAAAAGATGGGGTATAGAGGGATATAGGAACAGTATGTGCGTTTGCTATTGAAGTTAAGCTGGTATTATATTAAATGTGATTGTTATAGATTTATTGTATTAAATTTAAGCTTCACAGTAAACCAAAGAAAATATATGAAAAATATATAAGGAAAGAAATGAGAAGGACTCAAAATGGTACAATACAAAAACCACATAAACATGAAAGTAGTGATTAACAGAAGAATTGAGGGACAGAAAGGGAATAAGGCTAACAAAGACCAAATACAAAACTGGCAAAAGAAAGTCCTGAATTGTCAGTATTTACTTTAAATGTAAATGGTTTAAAATTTCCAGTCAAAAGGCAGAGATTTGGCAGAATGCATAAGAAAGCTTGACCCAACAATATGCTGTTGGAAAAAAATATACCATGCAAGAATGGAAAAAAATATACCATGCAAATATTAAGAAACAGAGAGCTATGTTAGCTTTATTAATATCAGATAAAATAGACTTTAAGTCAAAAACTGTAAGAGGAACAAAGAAGGAACAAAGAAGGACACTATAAACTGATAAAGGGGTCAATTTAACATGGAGATAAAGCAATTTTATATATATATATATATATCACTTAACTGCAGAGCCCCAAAATACATGAAGCAAATACAGTTTTGTATTAGTACTAGGAGACTTCAATATACCACTTTCAATAATGCAAACTATGTATCAATATAAAATCAATAAGGAAATAGTAGACTTAAACAACATTATGAAATAACTAAATCTAGCAGACATATATAGAACATTTCACCCAACAGCAGCAGAATATACATTCTTCTCTAGTGCACATGGATCATTCTCCAGGATAGACCATACGTTAAAACATAAAATTAGTCTCAGTAAATTAAAAAATACTGAAATCACACAATGAATCTTTGCTGACCACAATGGAATAAAGCTAGAAATCAATAGCAGAGGGCAATGGGAAAATTCACAAATGTGAATATTAAACAACATACACTTAAACAACTTCTTTCAAAGAAGAAGTCACAAGGGAAATTATTAAGAAATATTTTGAGGCAAATGAAAACAAAAGTAAAACATACCAAATCAGAGACCTAACCTCACAACTGGAAGATCTAGAATAAGAAGAGCAAACTACTCCCAAAATGAACAGAAGTAAGGAAATAAACATTAGAGCAGACATAAAGTCGACACTCCTTTTCAACATGAACAGGTTAGGGTGGTCACTGACTAGACATCCCTGTAGATCGGGAAAGTGATTAAACTAGAGGAAGGGTAGCAACAGACAAGATGGAATTTAACAAAAGATTATGAATACTGAATCTTTATATAATTTTCTTTTTCTTGGTTGCTAGGTGTATCAGTTTGTATATATTATGTCCCCCAGAAAAAGCCATGTTCTTTGATGCAGTCTTATGGGGGCAGACATGTTAGTGGGGATTAAGTTCAAAGGTTTGGATTAGGATGTTTCTGTGGAGATGTGCCCCACCCAATTGTGGGTGATGACTCTGATTGGATAATTTCCATGGAGGTGTTACCCCACCCATTCAGGGTGGGTCTGAATTAAATCACTGGAGCAATCTAAATGAGCTGACAAACAGAAGGAACTCAGTGTAGCTGAGAGTGACATTTTGAAGAGGAGCTTTTCCTCATAAAGGACTCCAGTAAAAAGATCAAGACCTACCTTGAATGGGGTGGCCCACATCTCAGTTGAAATAACCTAATCAAAAAGTCCCACACACAAAAAGTCCCACACACAGTAAATCTGCACCCACAGGAATGGATTTAAAGAACATGGCCTTTTCTGGGGTACATAACAGCTTCAAGCCTGTGAAAAACACCAGCTGACATCATATTCAATGGTGAAAGATTTAAAGCTTTCCCACTGAGATCAGGAACAAGACAAGGATGTCCTGTCACCACTGTGATTCAACATTGACTGGAAGTTCTAGCTAGAGCAATAAGGCAGGAGAAAAAAATAAAAGGCATCCAAATTGGAATTGAAGAAGTAAAACTTTCCCTATTTGCAGATGAGATGGTCCTATAAAGAGAAAATCCTTTAAAATTCACAGCAAAGCCACTGGAGCTAATAAATGAATTCATCAAAGTTGTGGGGCACAAGATCAATGCACAAAATCAGTAGTGTTTCTGTACATTATTAATGAACAATCTGAAGAGGAAATGAAAAAAGATTCCATTTAGTATAGTAACTAAGAGAATCAAATATCTAGAAATAAATTTAACCAAGGAAAATAAAGTTCTTAAACATGGGAAACTATAAAACATTGCCAAAGGAAATCAAAGAAGAATAAGTAAATAGAAGGACATTCTGTGCTCATGGATTGGAAGACTAAATATTATTAAGATGTCAATTCCATCCAAATTGACTTATGGGTTCAACACAATCACAATCAAAGGTCCAATAGCCTTCTTTGCAGAAATGGAAAAGTCAATCTTTAAATTGATGTCGAAGGGTTAGGGTCCTGAATAGCCAGAACTATCTTGAGAAAGAAGAACGAAGTTGGAGGGTTGAAACTTCCTGATTTTAAAACCTATTACAGAGCTACAGTAATCAAAACAGCATGGTACTGGCAGGAGGACTGATATATAAACCAATGAAATAAAATTGAGAGTTCAGAAATAAACCCTCACATCTATGGCCAGTTGATTTTTGACAAGGGTGCCTAGTCCACTAAAATGAGGGAAAAAAAAGTCTCTTCAACAAATGGTGCTAGGAAAACTGGATATCTGTAGGCAAAACAATGAAGGTGGAACCCTATTTCACACCACATACAAAAATTAACTCAAAATGTGTCAAAGACCTAAATATTAAACTAAAACTATAAAATTCCTAGAAGAAAACATAGGAAAGCATCTTCAGGACCTTGTGTTAGGCATTGGTTTCTTAGACTTTACACCAAAAGAAAGAAGTAGATAAATGGGACTTCATCAAATGAAATACTTTTGTGCATCATAGGATTTCTTCATGAAAGTAAAAGGACAATTTACATAATGGGAAAAATGTTTGGAAACCATATATCCAATAAGGGTTTAATATCCAGCATATATAAAGAAATCCTACACCTCAACCTCAAAAAGACAAACAACCCAATTAATAAATGGGAAAAAGACTGGAGTAGACATTTCTCAAAAGAAGATACACAAATGGCCAAAAAACGTATCATTAGACATTGGGGAGATGAAAATCGTACCAGAATGAGATCCCATTGCACACACAGAGCATGGGTACTATTAATAAAATGGAAAATAACAAGTGCTGGACAGCATGTGGAGACATAGGAACACTTGCTCATCATTGGTGGGAGTGTAAAATGGTGCAGCCACTGCGGAAAATGGTTTGGCAGTTCCTCAGATAGTTAAGCATAGAATTACCATATGACCCAGTATTCCCACATCTAGGTGTATACCCCAAAGAATGGAAAGCAGAAAGTCGAACAGATATTTTTACAGTGATATTCATAGTGGCATTGTTCACAACTGCTTAAAGATGGAATTAACCCAAGTGTCCATCAACAGATGAATGCGTAAGCAAATTATGGGTTATACATAATAAAATACTATTCAGCCATAAATAGAAATGAAATTCGGATACATGCAACACCATGACTGAACTTTGAAGATATCTTGTTGATTGAAATAACAGACACATACAGTGTTTTCTCAATGATATGAAATAATTAGAAGCAAACTCATAGAGTCAGAAACTAGAATGCAGGTTACCAAGGGATGGTATGGGAATAGGGACTAAATACCTAATGGTATAGAGTTTCTTTTTGGGTGAAAGAAAGTTTTAGTAATGGATGGTGGTGATGGTAGCACAAAATTGTGAATGTAATTAAGAGCACTGAGTTATATATTTGAATATGTTCAAAAGGGGAAATTTTAGGTTTTAATATGTTACTAGAGTAAAAATTTAAAAAAATCATAGGATTTGCAGCACAAATAGTGAACCCTAATGTTACATTAATAGTATAATCTTAATAATATTGTTTCGTCAATTGTAACAAAAGTACCACATTAATGCAAAACATTAATGTTAGGAAACCTATGCATATGAGGGCAGTATATTGGAACTCTGCATTTTCTGCATGATTCTTCTGTAAACCCAAAAGGTCTCTACTTAAAAAGAAAGGCAGCTTCTAGGACCCATTCCCACCTCTCCTGCTTTCCCCCACCCTAACCATCCTATTGGAGTTGGCCTACTTTGTCTTTAAAACTCAGCTATCTGTCTTTGCATCTTAGGTCCATTTGACCCCATCCCCTTCCTCTTTTGCATTGTTCATTTAATTTGCAGTTTTTGTTCTAGTAATATAAGAAACATTTATTGAGTACCTACTATATGCCTGACACTGGGAATACAGATGAGTTTTTTTTCACTCATTCATTTATCCACTCCCTCATTCATTCATTCAGTAATTTTATTCTTTTATGTTTAACTGTTGTCTGGCCATTATCCTTACTATGCTGATTCAGATAGTTCTGTCTGTTTACAAATAAACAAAAGTACAAATAAGCAGCTGGGCAAATAAAGGAAAGAGAAAAATCACAAGGGAAAATAGCAAAAGTTTTAAACTGAATGGTAATGAAAACAAAATATATCAACGATTTGTGGGATACAGGTAAATGCTGCTTTGAGGGAAATTTAAAGTTTCAATGCTTGCATCAGAAAAAAAGAAAGATTTAAAATCAATTATTGCAGCTTTCACCTTAAGTAGTGGAAAAAAGAAGAGCAAATTAAACCCAAAATAAGAATGAAGGAAATAATAAATATAAGAGCAGAAGTAAATTTAATAGAATATGGACAGGCAATAGAGAAAATCAAAGAAACAAAAGCAGAATCCTTGAAAAGACCAATAAAATTGATAAACTCTTAGCAAGAATAATGAAGAAAAGAGAGAAACCCAAATTACTATTGTCAAGAATGAAGAGGAGATATTATTATAGATCCTATGGGCATCAAAAGGATAATAAGGGAATATTATGAACAATTTTTTATCAATAAATTTGACAACTTAGATAAAATTGAATTCTATCAAACATTTAAGGATGATCTAGTTCCAAGCTTACACAAACTCTGAGCAAATAAAGAAGGAACACTTCCTGTCATTTTATGAAGCTAGTATTATCTTGATTCCTAAAGCACAGACAAAAAATTGCAAGTAAAAGAAAACTACAGATTAATATTCCCATGAACACAGAAAATTTATTAAGAAAACATTAGCAAATATATCATGATCAGGTGGGATTTATTCCAGGAATTCAAGGTTAGTTTAATATTAAAAAACTCAATTAATATAATTCACCAAGTTGTCAGAATAAAGGAAAAAACATATGACTACCTCACTTGATACAGAAAACATTTGAAAATTTAAAAACCCATTATAATTAAAAACAAAAATTCTGGCAAACCAGGACTTCCTCGATCTGATAAGAGGCATCTACAAAAAACAGTTAACATCTTATTTAATGGTGAAAGACTGAATGCTTTCCCCCTAAGATTGGGAACAAGGCTATGTTGTTTGCCGCCAACATTTCTATTCAATATTGTACCAGATGTCCCAATCAGAGCAATGAGGTTAAACAACAGAAAAACACTATAAAGGAAGAAGTAATATTGTATTTATTTTCAAGTGACATGATTCTTTTGTAGAAAATTCTACTAATCTACAAACAGGCAACTAAGAAGTGAATTTACCAATGTCACAGGATACAAGGTCAATATACAAAAGTCTATTCTATTTTATAAGAAACAATTGGACAATGCAATAACAATACCATTGACAGTAGCGTCCAAAACTGCAAAATGCTTAGAGACAAATTTATCAAAATATGTGTAATACTTGTGCACTGAAAGAAATTAAAGCTGACTTAAATAAATGGAAAATTTACTGTATTCCTCATGGAAAATTCAGTTTTAGTAGGGTGTTAATTCTCCTCAAATTGATATGTTCAATGCAGTCCCAAGCAAAATCCCAACTGGCTTTTCTTGTGGAAATTGACAAGCTAATTTTTAAACTTGTATGAAAATGCAGACTTTTTAGAGTAGGTAGAACAATTTTAAGAAAGAACAAAGTTGGAGGGCCAAATGCTGTACGGTAATGCTGCCGTGTGCATTGTGATGTTGGTGTAAGGAGAGACACTGATCCATGGAACAGAATAGAGAACCTAGTAATAGACCCTCACATATATGGTTAATTGACTTTCAAATAAGGTTCTAAGGGGGATAAGACAGTCTTTTCAACAAATGGTGCTGGACAAACTGTATATCCAAATGGAAAAAAATTGAATCTCAACCATACCTCACCTCATAAACAGAAATTAACTTGAAATGGATTGTAGACTTAAATGTAGACATTAAAATGATAAAACTTCTAGTAGAAAACATACATAGAAGAAAATTTCATGATCTGCTGCTAGGCAAAGATTTCTGAGCTAGGCCACATACAGCACAAATCATGACCAAAAAAAAAAATATGTATATCTGACATAGACTTGTGACTTGCATCTGGAATATGTAAAGAACTCTTACAGTTAAGTAATAAGAGAACCCAATTTAAAAATGGGCAATAGATTGGAATGGATGCTTCACAAAACAAGATATATGAATGGTCAGTAAGCACCTGGAAAGATGCTCAAAATCACTAGTTATCAGGAAAATGCAAATTAAAACTGTAATGAGATACCACCCCACACCCTACTAGAATGTGTTTAATTAAATAGACTGATTTTATTACATGTTGATCAGGAGGAGGGGCAAGTGGAACTCTCTTATATTGTTAGTGGAAGTGTTAATGGCCGTGGAAGACTGTTCAGAAGTTTCTTATAAACATACACTTACTCTGTGACCCATCAGCAATTCCACTGCCAGGTATTCACCAAAGACTTGTACATAAACGTTTGTAGTGGCATCGTTCATCATAGCCCAAACCTGGAAGCAGCCAAAATGCTCAACAGGAGAATGATAAGGAAATGTGGTCTATTCATGCAATAGAATACTACTAAGTGATAAAAAGCAACAAACTATTAATAACAACATGGCTGATCTGAAAAACATGCTGAGTTGTATAGAATGACATAAAAATCTGCATACTGTGTTATTCCATTTACATGACATTCTGGAAAAGGCAAAACTAGTCTGTAGTGACAGTAGAGTGGGCGTGGAACTGATTGCAAAGGGATAAGAGGAAACTTTGGGAAATAAGAGGCATTCTATATTATAGTTGTGGTTATTGGGGCATATAACTCATTGAACTTCATATTTCGAATGGATTTATTTTATTTTTATGTAAATCATGCTTCAATTAAGTAGATTAAGTAATTAAAGGAGTGAGCTAGTTGGGGGGTCTACCTTCCTTTCATTGCTGTCTGTCAATCTTACACCCATGATGGGTAATATCATGCTTCTTTTATATGAATCTTTCTATGGTAATCTTCTATAAATCATTAAATACATTCCTGCCAGGGAATCCCATCCTGAGCCACCATATGGGTGAACATTCCTCAGCAACATTTCAGCATTGCCAGGAAGGTCCACCCTGTGTTAAAAACATCTTATAGGCCAGCTATCCGGTTAATATTGCCTGACTTTCCTCCTTTTTTTTTTTTTTTTTTTTAATTGTATAGGCTTTATTGCAGTCTGAAGGGCAAATATTCCGGGGAAGCATAACATGTCATAACATAAAGTTATGACTATATTCCTGTACAATGACAAAGTGCTTTCTCAAAGACTGTCTCATTTAACCTACCCTCTAGGCCTATGAAGAGGCCTGGCTTTTGTCATTCACCCGCCATACCCCAAGGTCCTGGTCAGAGACCAGCTTGGGTCCTGGCCAGGAGTGTGTTTGCATTTTGGAGAGCTCAGCAGGAAGTCTGTCCTTTTGATCTTGTGTTCATTCTGTCAGTTAGTCATTAAGTGGGAATGAATTATGGGCCAGGTTCTCCTTCTCACAGACCTCTCAGATCAGGGGTGAGACATCTGGGGTGTCACAGAGGAGATAATGGGATACTCCTGGAACCAGGGGAACCTTAGGAGGGTCATTTTGGCTGAGCCATGAAGGATGTGTAGGAGTTCACCAGGCCAAAAAGAAGGGTGTTCTTGGCAGAGGAAACAGTGTGCAAAGGCCCAGATAAGTGAGAGGCAAGCACCCAGACCCCGCTGGGGGTCCCCCGCTGATCCCTGCCAGCTCAGGCCTGAGTAGAGAACAGGTGTGAGAAATCCTGAGGGTTGGGCTTGAATAAGCCCCTTGCAGCCTTACCCAGGATAGGAGGAGGGAAATGAGTGTTGAACAACTAAGTGTGTGGGAGTGTGTGTCTGAAGGGGGTTGTGCCTGGGGGCTGTTTTCTCATCCTCGGGACCTGATCATGGGGTCCAGGGTGGCATGTCTGTGAGAGGCTGACCGGAAGAGCCAGGGGAGCGGGGCGGGCCTGGGGGTGGGGTGGGGGTGGGTGGGGGGGGTAGGGGTGAGGATAGTGTTCCCGGGAGGGCGTGCGGAGACTCTGAACCTCTTGCCCGGTTCCCCTGATCGGCCGAGTCCGCTGCACAGGCTGACAATGGAAATGCTTGCACAGGAGAAACGCCTCTATTCAGGTGGCTCGCGCTAATCTGCAGAGGCGGTGGCGGCAGCAGCTAATTTCGGGATTTGTCTGAATGGGGGTAATTGCTGGGAGTTGCCAGTGTTCCAGGTTGTTCCGTGGAAGAGAGGGAGGGGGCAGGGGCGGCTGTCGCGGGCTCTGCTCAGCACTGCCCCCTGCTGGCAGCGCGGTGACGCCTCAGCGGGGTGACGCCCCCGCTGGGGAGAGCGGGAGGGAGGGAGGGTGTCCGGGGATCCCGGCACAGCAGCGCTGAGGGCCCCAGAGGTCATGTGACCTGACGCACAAGGGAAGGGACGTGCCCAGGGTCACGCAGGTGGGCCTGGCCAGGCTGCTCGGCTCCAGCGAACAAGGCGGCCACCCTCCCACTGGCGGTGCTTCCTTTCCTCCCTCGCCCGGAGTGCAAGAGAGGTTCCCCAGGCTGTGTGTCAGGACCGCTTTCTCTGACCGCAGGAGACCAGCGCGGCGGCGGAGTCACCGAGGCCAGCAGCCTCCTGGGGGGCTCTCCGCGGCGGCCGTGTGGCCGGAAGGGCTCCCCCTACCACACGGGGCAGCTGCACCCTGCGGTGCGCGTGGCCGACCTGCTGCAGCACATCAACCAGATGAAGACGGCCGAGGGCTACGGCTTCAAGGAGGAGTATGAGGTGTGTGCCTGGCCCCGCAGAACTACTGCCGGGGCCCCTGCCCTGGTCCTCTCAGGGGGATCCTGGCTCTGGCAACCATCATCCCAGCCCTGGTTGGACCTTAACTCGGACAGTCCCCAATTAACCGTTTTCGTCTTAATTTGCACCTTCATCCTAATCCCAGACTGACCTGCAGTCTTACTCTTGTCCTAACCTTGATTTATAAACTGATCTTGAATCTCTTCCCAGTGTCCATCTGGATCCTGATATCATGATTTTTAGCCCTAATCTGAACCTGACCTCTGACACTGACCTCTAACCTAACCCACTCTGACTTTGACCCTGATCCTTATCCTAAGCCCTGTTTGAACTTGGATTTCAATCCTATTCTACCTCCATCTGGACTCTGACTGGACTCTTATCCAATAATGTTAATCTGACCCTGACCTTTACTTTTCTCCTGACCCTCATTCTAAAATTTCTCTGAACTCTGACCCTATTGTTCCCTCTTCTCAATTCCCTCCTCCCACACTGCTTGGTTTTGAACCAGGTCCCTACTGATAGAGGGCTCCAAACCCAGCCACCCAGACCTACCTTGGCTACACCCCATCCTGCCGTATCATCCAGCTGAGGGAAGGGGTCTGATGAATTGGGAGTGGGTGGGGGTTGGTTTCCTTGTCTACTGACTACCACTTTCTCTTCCTGCAGAGTTTCTTTGAAGGCTGGGATGCCACGAAGAAGAAAGAAAAGCTCAAGGGCGGTTGCCAGGAGCCTGTGCCTGCCTGTGAGTCCTGGGGAAGGGCCTGGGGCTTGGGGGTTGGGGTATTGGGGGTAGGACACAGCCAGAATGAGCTTAGGTCTGTCTCAGAGATGATAGTAGAACTGGCCACCCACTATGTAGCAGTATTGAGTGCCTACTCAGCAGGTCCCTGTGCTGAGACTGATTCACCCATTATCTCATGTGTTCGTTTCAGTAACCCTATGAGATGGGGAATGTTATCGCCCCCATTTTACAGATGAGGAAACTGAGACTTGGAAGATTAAGGCCCCTGCCCAAGGTCTCACAGCTAATAACTGCCTGAGCAGCCTACCACCTCGTGCCTCCTTGAGTCCACAGTCCAGACCCTAACTCCTGGCCTCGCCTGCCTCCTGTGGTGCCCCAAGCTTACAGCTGACCGTAAGCCTCTAGGCCTCCAGCAGCCTTCCCTGACTACCCCAGCCCTGGGCTCCCCAGTTCAGCTCCTGGCCACCTGCTCTGTGTTTACAGATGATCGGCACCGAGTGAAACTCCACCCGATGCTGGGAGACCCCGATGCCGACTACATTAATGCCAACTACATAGATGTGAGTGCCTCACCCTGTCATTTCTGCAGTTTCTGGCCACACCCCGAGTTCCTGTTGTACGTAGGATCTGACCTCACCTTACCCACTCCCGGCTCACTGTCCAGGCAGGGCAGAAACCTGTCAGGAGATAAGCAGAGATTCAAAGGGCTGAGTTCTGAGCACCCCCATGTACTGCAGTCAGTGCTGGGGAACTCAGAGGAGGGGCAGGGCACGGTGGGCTGGAGCCATCAGAGAAGGCTTCCTGCAGGCTGGAGTCAGCCTGGGAGATGGGCTGGGGTGGGGCTGCGGGTGGGGTCTTTAAGTAAAGCAGAAAGAAGAGAAGAGGTCAGACGGGTGGGCTTAAAGGTGAGGCAGGAGCCCCTCTGGATGAGGGGCCAAGAGGCTTGGAGAGTGGGATTCCCCTGATCCACAGTGAGCTGAAGAGGTAGGCAGGGGCTGGATTGTGAAGGCCTCGAATGGCAGGTCTAAGTAGTTTGGACTTTTTTCTAGGGGCACCAGGGAGTTATTAAAGTATTTTAACAGGTTTATTGAGCATGTACAATGTGCTAAGCACTTTATACCCAATATGTCATTTTATATAATCCCATCAACAACCCCGTGAGGCAGTTAGCATCATGACCTCACTTTGCAGATGAGGAGACTGGGCTCACTGAGGTGAAGCAGTTTGTCCAGGACACACAGCTAGTGAGTCATGCAGAAGGGACTCAAACCTTAGCCTGTCTGTGACTCCCAAGCCTTTCTGTTAATTACTAGGCTGTCCTGCCATCCACCACAGTGGCTGGATCTGGCTGGATCAGAGGGACGGGCCATAGACAGGGCCAATAGCCAGGAGGCCTAATCTTGGGGGTCAAGAAGAGGTAACATGTCTACTCTCCAAGACTGGAGGAGGGGTGAGATGCAACAGGGCCCAGGGACCCTGCGCAGACCTCTACCCCACCCCCCAAAAAAAACCAAGCTTGGGAGAGACTCATTTTTTCATTTATCAGATGTATTTTGGGCACCTGGCCTGTGCCAGGCATTGTGCTGGGCATAAGGGATACAGCAGCAGTGGGCAGCACAGACACAGCCCCTGCTTCCCGTGAATGTGTATATTCTGGTGGGGGAGAAAGATAAACCTATATACAAATAAAATAATTTCTGATAAGATGGGAAAACACAGGCCAGAAATGTCACATAGTAAGTTAGTGGAAGAGCCAGGGTTAGTCATGGCAGCCTGCGTGGAGGAAGTGGGGCTTGAGCTGGCTCTGGGTGGCTGGAGAGGAAGGGAAGGGCATTCTGCATAGGGGAAGAGCATACGCAGAGGCCTGAAGGTGGGCAGGAGGAGTAAGGCATTACCTGGTCAAGGACTCTGGAGGTGATCTACCCTCTCCCTCTTCTTCTCCGCCCCGGGGCCAGCTGTGCTGCACCATATTTCCCAGAATTCCTTACCTCCCACCTCCCATCCTCCCATCCTCTCCCTTGGCTGGGGTAAGGGCTGGGCCTGGCCTGTTGGACTTGGGGAGCTTTGGTGATAGGGACCCTCTCCTTGATATTCTCCTTGGCCCCTCCAGAGACATGCCACTACCTCCTCTCTGGCCTAGCCTGGCCCACCTGTCTCTGCTCTGCCTCCCCTGCTCGCATCGCCCATTATTCTGGCCACCCCTGTGCTCCGTCCATCTCCATCTGCCTCTGGCCTAACATCTGTCTCTTTTGCTTTATACTGTTCCCTCACTGGAATCATTAAGATTCGGATAAACCGAGAAGTAAGTATCTCTCTCCCCTTTTCCTCCGCCTCCTGTCTGTCTGAGTGTCTGTACCTCGGACTCTCTCACAGTCTCTGGCTGTTTTTCTCTCTCTCTCCCCACCCCCACCTCCACTTGTGTGCCCAACACCAACTTGTCCATTTCAGCAGCCTGGCCAGGGGCCACCCAGGGCTGAAGACTTGGCAGTATCCCTGTTGTAAGCAGTCCCCTCCCATCCTCCACTGCCTTGAGACAGGGCAGCCGGGTTGGGGGGTGCTTTCCCAGGCTCCATTCTGCACTGGCCCAGCCACCACCTCTGTCACCTTTGTCCCCAGCCCCAGCATTCGGACGGGTCCTCGTTAGCTGCACCTTCTGCAGGGCCCGGGGAGGGGGTGGGGCACAGGGGAAGTTGCCCTGGGTGGCCCTGTCTCTTCTGCGTAGGGATCACGGTCTTCAAGGAAGCAAGGACAGCCCTGGGGCAGTCCCCCGAAAACTAGTTTCCCTAATGCTCAAATCTCCTCCTGATCAGTTTGCTTGAAACGCAACCCCAACTACTTTGCCCTCCATTTAGACCTAATTAGAAATATTTGGGGGGGTGGGGGGGTGGCGGTGTGTGGGTAATCTGTCTTTTTTTAAAATTTTGCCATCTTTTTGGCCTTAAAAAAAACCTAATTCATCTAAGGATCCTCTGATTTGATTTTTAATAGATATATATCATTTCCATGATATTTGATGACTGATGGGATTGTTGGCTATTTTATGGGTACTTTTGTATTTTATTTCCTTTTTTGTTTTAATAGTGTCTTTATTATTATCAGACTTTCAGACAGTATGCAGATGCCTAATATATGAGGTGAAAAGTCCCCCATAGTTGCGTCTGCCAGGGATGACGTTATGTTTCCAGAGTTGCCTCCTTAGTTTGAGTGTGCTTATACAGTTGATTTGTAAAGTTCTCAAATTTAAAGGGAATATTAGGCTCATGGAATGCAATGGATATATCCAGTGCTAGTGACCCTGTTAGAGGGTAATGAATACATTACAGGTCATTACATTTAGACTCCTTACCTATCATTTTCCACACTCACAAAACACACTCACTCTTAAATCCCACCCACTTGGTACATTGTTGTCAGACTCTTAAGAAAGAAATACCCTTAGAAGACTTGGCTTCCTAATTCTTCAAATGCCAGTTAACAATAGTGTCATCGACTGAGCACCTGCTGTGTGCCAGACCCTTTCAAACATTGTTTAGTCTTTGCCACCCTGTTCTAGTTTGCTAATGCTGCCAGAATGCAAAACACCAGAAATGGATTGTCTTTTATAAAAGGGGGTTTATTTGGTTACACAGTTACAGTCTTAAAGCCATAAAGTATCCATCAACAAAGGGTACCTTCACTGGCGAAAGGCCATTGGCATCTGGAAAACCTCTGTTAGCTGGGAAGGCATGTGACTGGTGTCTCTTGCTCCCAGGTTGTGTTTCAAAGTGGCATTCTCCAAAATGTCTGCATCAGCTGTCTTCAAAATGTCTGTCTCAGCTCCAGCTAGCTATGAGCTCCTTCTGTCTGAGCTTATACAGTGCTCCAGTAAACTAAACAAAGCCCATGCTGAATGGGTGGGGCCACGCCTCCATGGAAATTATCCAGTCCGAGTTATCACCTACAGTTGGGTGGGTCACATCTCCACGGACACTGAACCGATAGGTTCCAACCCAATTCACACTAATACATCTGCCCCCACAAGAATGCATTAAAGAATATGGCTTTTTTCTGGGGGACATAAATATACAATCCAGCACACACCCTCTGTGAGGTAGGTACCATATTTACCCATTGGACAGATGGGAAAGTTGAGGCTTAGAGAAGTCACTTGCTGAAGTCCGTGCGGTTGTTGATTGGCGGAGCAGGGCTTCAGACCCTTATGGTAGACTGGTGGGTCGCTCCCTTTGGGGAGCATCAGAATGCCCCAGGGGTCTTGCCCATAGTGCAGGTGCTCAAGCCTTCATCTCCACCTAATCAGGAGCTGTGTAAGGACCAGTACCCCCAAATGCTGGTCTCCAAAGAGGGTGTGCTCCAGGCGATCTCTTGTCTTCCTTTAAAATCTGATCATTTTAAACTTTTGAATTTTGGTGTACTCTATGTAATATAGTTGTGCAATAATACACGTATGTAATTAAGTTAAAGGCAGATAGTGAGGGTTGCCTGCTAGAAAACTTTTTTTCAAATAGAGTTGTTTGATAAAATAGGTTGTTATGACTCCTGAACCTACTGTCTTCAAAAAGATCTCCCCCAAATGACAAAAGAGGAGGACACCGCAACACTGCAGAAACATACATAATAGGGCTGGAGTTTAGACTGGCTATTGGGCACATTAGTCCGTTTTAATTGGATTCCGTTCCTCAGCTCTTTACTGACGGGCATTTGAGTGCTCTGTCCCACTGGAGGGACGGAGATGGATGAATCACGTGAGGCCCTGCTCTTGTGGCCCATTGCTAGGCAAACTCATTTTAGGTGGAGTAGCCTTTCCCCAGCTTAACTCCTGCTGGGCATGGGGTAGGGTGGGGAGCGGGCAGCCCCTGGCAGCCCCTTTAATGGGCCCTTCTCCATCTTCCACCTCGCCTTCCCTTCTGGGGCTCATTGCCCCTGCGGCATCATGGAGGACTTGAAGCAGAGACAGTGGATTGAAGCAAGAGCAAGAGGAAATTCTACTAGGCTTGAAGTTCTAGCAGTGAGGGCTGGGTGACTCTGGGAGACTTTTCATTATTACTGTGTTTTGATTATTTTTATGGGAATGGTACGTAGGTACGCAGTAGAACCTGGGAGGTGTAGGTATGGCTGTTATCCTCTTATCACAGAGGAGGAACAGAGCCTTAGGGAGGCCTGGAGCCCGGCTATGTAAAGTGTGTTTCGAGGTCCTACAGCTTCGGCACCATCTGGAGCAGACTGGGAACACACAACCCCTGGGCCGCCCCAGCCCTTCTGAATCTGCCTCTGAACAAGATCCCCAGGGGAGTCTTGTGCACATTTTAATGGCTGAGAAGCACTGCCTTTGTGCTCAGAATCACACAGTGGCAGAGCTATAGCTCGGACCCAGGTTCATTTGACACCAAGATTCAGGTTCTTCACATCCATAGGAAACCATCTCCTGCCCCAGGAATTCATGGCATCCACACTGTTTGGATCTTCAGGGATACTGTTTGACATTTAAAATAGTAGTATGACAATAATGGCTTCTATTGGCCAATTACTGGCTTTGTGCCACATGCAGTGACAAATACCTGACAGATGACTGTGTGCCTATCACAACAACCCTAGCAGGTAAACACTGCAATTATCCTCTTTTTATACATGTGAAAATAAAGGCAGAGAGGAGTGCAGGGATTTGCCAAAGGATGCATAGCTAGCAAGAGGAAGAGCTGGGATTTGAACTCTGGCAGAGTGACGTCAGGGCCCCTTGGGCCTAGGAGGCTCCTGGGGCCAGAGGAGTTGCTGGGAGCTGGGTTGAGGGCATACACTTCAGGCAAGGGGCCAGGCCTGACCGTTTTCCTTCGTCAGCTGTTCTGCCTTGCTCACGCTGACGGCCTGGGTACCTGGTGGGCTCTGTACCCCACAGAGATGAGGCCTTGTGGGCAGCCGTGTCCCTGGGGGAGAGAGTGGAGGCCGGCTGGTTCCTCTCCTCAGCTGGGGGCTCTGGGAACGGAGGATGAAGTAGCTCTAGACCTCTCTTTTGCAGTAGATCATGCAGGTAAAAGTGCTTAGCACAGTACATGACCATAACAGGTTCTCAAAAAATGTTTATTGTTCATTTTGAAGATTAAAAACAAATATATTTTACTTAAGGGCCATGGGTAATCCCTCTCCTCATTTGCTACCAACTTGAAGCCTTTATCTGCTTCCTCACCCCCCAAGCTCTGGGTGACTCTGAGTTAGGCCCGTCCTGCCCGCCACCCCTGCCCCCACCCATGGCAGCTGGAAGAGCTGACAAAACCCAGAGACCTCCTTTCTGGACTTTAAAGACCATGGACTTTATTTGTCCCCAAAACTGCCCGGATGTAAGCTGTGGATAATTGTCCCCAGTTTATAGGTAGGGAAACCCTCTAGGTCCATAGGGGAGTTGAGTCCTCCATAGGGTCCCACAGCAAAGCTGGGGTTAAACCCCAGACACTGGTGTCCCAGCTGCAGGTCCCTCCTTACTTGGGGACTGGGAGGACAGGGTCACCCTGGTTAGGAGATCCTGGGGATGAGGGTGGGACAGTTCGCTGAGGGGAGGGAGGGCAAAGGAGGTCTGAGGGAGGGAGAGGCCCCGGGGTCTTACCTCACCCTCTTCTCCTTTCCAGGGTTACCACAGGTCAAACCACTTCATAGCCACTCAAGGTACCTGGCATCTCTGCTCAAGTGAACCCCCTGCCCCCGTGTGCCCACCAGTGAGCTGCAAGGCCCTTTGCCTGCCTTTCTGCTTTACTCCTGTCTGCCTCCCCATCTGTCTGTCTGTCTGAGCCCCTCTTTGTGTGGTCTCTTGGACTCTGGCCATGCCAGCCTTTGCCCGCTGTTGTGTTCGTGTCTGCCTGATGCAACTGGTCCTTCCATAGCTCTCTGGCCCATCTGTCTGTCTCCATGGGGTGCATGCAGAAAGGGCTGGCCAGGCCCAGTCCCCATGGGTGTGGATTCTGCCTCTTGGTCTGCTGGCTGCCTGGGTACATTGGCTGTGTGTGTTTTCCCCTGGCTGTCCATCTGTCCATCCCTCCTAGAGACTTATGCCATGGACTGATGGTCTGGCCCGCCAGCTCAGCCTCCTGGGTCTGACTCAGGATCACTGGGCTCTCCCTGCCAGACCCTCTCCTGATAGTCCCCACCCCAGGGCCCTATAGGCTGATTTGGCAGTTGGTGGGATGCAGGGGTGGGTGGTGATGCTGGACAGCAGGGTGTGCTGGCCCTGGGCGAAGGCTTTGCCTCAGGGATGAGCACCTGCTGCGCCTCCAGGGCCGAAGCCTGAGATGGTTTATGACTTCTGGCGCATGGTGTGGCAGGAGCACTGTTCCAGCATCGTCATGATCACCAAGCTGGTAGAGGTGGGCAGGGTAAGCAGGGCCACAGGGAGGGGTGGGGGGCTGGGGGGCCAAAGGAGGGTGGTGGAGGGTACACTGAGACCGCCCTGTGGGGACTCAGGTGAAGTGTTCCCGGTACTGGCCAGAAGACTCGGACATGTATGGGGACATCAAGATCTCGCTGGTGAAGACGGAGACTCTAGCTGAATATGTGGTGCGCACCTTTTCTCTGGAGCGGGTGAGTTGCCCATCACCTGTTTCCTCCTGAGGGTCCCTCTGAGCAGACAGTGCAGAGCCCTTCCACTCCCTGCGTCCCCATCTCCCCTGGCCTGGCTGTGCGGAGGGAGCTGGAGGAGTGAGGAGGGCACTTCTGCCCTCCCGAGCAAAGCGGCTCCTTGATAACTTCTGGAAATGGTTATGTCAAGAGGAATCGGGGTGATGAAGGTGATGAGCTTGAGAGCTGGCGGTGTTGTGACTGTGCTGAGCCCGTTACATGTTCTCTTTTAGCTCTGGAAAACTCTGTGGGCTTAGGCGGTTACCATTAGCCCCATTTTCCAGATAAGGAAAGTGGTTGTCTCTCCCATAAGAGGCCCCAGGACAAGTGACTGGCCAGTGAGTTCCTCCTGTTCATGATTGCATTTGATCCACCTCTGTAAAATCCTTTAAACCAAGACCCAGAGAGTCAAAGTGATCTCCCAGGGTCAGTCACACAGCAGTCTGGTGGTGGTGGTGGGTAGTGTCACAGGGTTGATAACATCAGGCAGAGCTGGGTCTAAGTCCTGGGGAATATCTATCCACATGGTTTCCTCTTTGAGCCCCCGTTTTCTCATTTATACAGCAGGACATTAACACCCACCTCGTAAGTTTAACATAGACATTAGTGGCGCTCACGCATGTGAGATGCTCACCACACTGTCTGGCACACAGCGTCTAATAGCTGCTGGCAGTGACTGCCTATGTATCCCGTTGTCTCCCCCAGAGAGGCTACTCTGCCCAGCATGAGGTCCGCCAGTTCCACTTCACGGCATGGCCGGAGCACGGTGTCCCCTACCACGCCACGGGGCTGCTGGCCTTCATCCGGCGCGTGAAGGCCTCCACGCCCCCGGATGCTGGGCCCGTTGTCATCCACTGCAGGTTGGGCTGTGGGGATCCCAAGGAGAAGAGGGGCAAGGGGGAGCCAGGCTGGGAGTGAGGGAGGGGGTCCAAGGTCCCCAAAGGGGACTAGGCCAGGGCTCCTCCTGCTTGGAGACGGAGGAAAAGAGAGAAGAGAGAATGGCACCCAAAGGCCCTTGGAGCTTTGGCTCTGAGGTTGGCACCCTCCTGTCCCCCCACCCCTACCCCTGCCCCAAGACCTGCTCAGCCCTTGGCCCAGATGCCAAGGAGGTGGTGGAGACCCAGAGGGGGTGAGGGGTTGGTGAAGCACCAGGCAGGATCTGGTTCAGTTGGCTTTCACTCAGCAAGGGCTCACTGCATACCTGCTGCCTGTTGGTTTAGCCAGGGGTTGGGAAGGACTTCATTTTCTCCTTGCCAAATCGATCGGGCTTCCCTCATCCCTCGGCCTTCCCTGCAGCCCCTGACCTTCACTTTCTCTTCCTTTCCCAACTCTTGACTTGAATGGCTCCTGTGACCCCTCATGCCCTCCCTCTGCCCTGCGTCCTTCCTGGCTCCACATCTTCCTCTGGCCTCTTCAGTGGGGGCCCAGCTCCTTGTTCTGGCCCTGTCTCTATTCTTCCTCTGACAAGCTTAACATCTAAACCTTGTGACTTCAACAAGTCGTCACAACCCTTGACTTCTCTATCTTGTCCACTATTACTTTCCTAGCAGCCTTCTTTCTGGCTCCTGCTGGAAGGAGTCTTTTTGTGTCCCCTGTCCCCTGGTGTGATGTAGATATGACCAGGTGCCCCCGTCTGCCCCCCTCTTTTCTTCTGGCTCCCAGGCCTCTCCCCCAAGGCTCTGACCTGACCCGGGACCACTCTCTCCCCAGCGCAGGCACTGGCCGCACAGGTTGCTACATCGTCCTGGATGTGATGCTGGACATGGCGGAGTGTGAGGGCGTCGTGGACATTTACAACTGCGTGAAGACCCTCTGCTCCCGGCGTGTCAACATGATCCAGACTGAGGTGCGGGGCCCTGGACCTGGCCCTGCTGCCCCCTCCAGGACTGGGGTCCCTCGTAGAGGAGGCCAAGGCTGGGGGGTTGGGTATGAGAGGGTGTCCTTAGGTCCCTCCCTTCCCTAGGATTTCTCCTTGTTCTTTTTTACCTCAGAACTCAGGCTGCCAACCTCTTACGGTCTCCCGCAAACAGCTCCGCTGTCTTCTATTGGTTGAAGTCAAACAGCAGCGGGTCAGGGCCATGAGTTCTGTAGTCAGGGCATAACTGGGTTTGCATCCTCATTAAGAGTGAGACCTTGGGCTGTCTCCTCACCTCTCAGAGCTTCTCACATCACTATTATAGGGACGAAATGTGATGTATGAGTATAAAGGCATAGCACAATGCCTGTCACATAGACAAATAGTAACTGTTGTTACCATTATCATCATTCTCCCCAGGTCAGGGCTAAACATGTCCCTCAGTGATTGTTTCAAGTAAGGTTGTTCCAATGACTTGGACGTGGTTGAAGTCCACCTTAGAGTACCCCTGCTTCAACCATGAGCTTGCTCCACCCTCATCCCTAACACCGCTGCCCCCACATCTCCACCATGGGTCCTCAGGTTCTCACCCGTTTCAGGAGCAGTACATCTTTATCCATGATGCAATCCTGGAGGCCTGCCTGTGTGGGGAGACCACCATCCCTGTCAGCGAGTTCAAGGCGACCTATAAGGAGATGATCCGCATTGACCCTCAGAGTAATTCCTCCCAGCTGCGGGAAGAGTTCCAGGTGTGGGATGAGTGTGTGTGCACGCGTGCATGCATGTGTGTGTGTATGTGAGTGTTGTGATGTCCTCCTTGCTGTGCGACACTGTGGGCCAAGTAGGAGGGATCACTCTGAGACCCCAGCTAGGGGGATGCAGTTCGGCTGCAAGGAAGGCCTTTGGGACAGTGGAGGAGATGATATATCAAAGCAGGTAAGAGCTCAGATTTGAAGGCAGATAGAGCTGGGTTTAAATCGTAATTGACATAGTTAAGAACTGTGAGTAGCCTTGCCACATCACTTTACCTCTCTAAGCCTCAGTTTTCTTACCAATAAAAGATAGTTAATATTTACTTCACAGGGTTTGTATTCATTAGGATTCTTTTGGCTGAAAGTAACAAAAATATAGCTCAACTGGCCCATGTAACTAAAAGGTCTCAGAGTGGTGCAGCTTCAGTTATGGCTAGATCCAGGGGCTCCAGTGATGCCAGGACCTAGTCTCCATCCAGTGTTAGTTCTGTTCTCCTTCATGTTTAGCTTCATTCTCAAGCCTGCAAACTGGCATCCAACAATGCCAGGCTTACATTATCTCTACTGCCAGGAAATTCAGTGGACAAAGGCACTTTCTGCTCCTGACAGCCTCCCAAAAAGTCTTAGACCAGACTTTCATCTGCCTGTCCCTGAACCAGTCACTGGGACCAGAGAGATAGAACACACTGATGGTTCCCAGCCTTGATCACACACCCAAGGCCTGGTTCTGGGGGGTAGAGATGGCCTTGCCCAGGTTACATGGACTGAGGTGGGTTAATTTTTATCAAGATGAATTGCTGCCCCTTCCAGGGTGATGATACAATCCATTATTGCCAAGGTCACATGCATGCACTTCTTGAGGGATAGTGCCATCGTGGAGGCTCACTGTTGGTCTCTTGCTGGCAGGTTGGAATAGCTTTGGTTCTCCAGACACAAATCTGAGAGCTGTCACTGGGTGGGCAGAGACTCCAGACGTCCTCTCCACTCCAGGGTTCCTGCAAGGGTTCAGCAGGGTGGCACTTGCTGAGTGCCTGACACCCTAGAGCTGGCACAGAGTGTCCTGGCTGTGGTTCCTGGAGAAGGTTGTTGAGCTTTGGGGCTCGATGCAGACTGGGACTCCTTGATAGGGATCCTCAAGAATGAGAGAAAGAAACTTTCCCTCCTGTTGTGACCCCATGAATCTGGGAAGACATGAAGCAGAGAGACATGGGGATGGGGGAGATGACCCCGGAGTCCCTGGCTTGACATAGTACCAAGTGCTCAGGACTTGCATTCCCTTCAGACCAAAGACCCACCACTTCTCCAGGTACCTGGGACCCGCTTTGTGGAAGACGCAGGGTCTCAGCGTTGGCCGGATGGAAGGGCCTGATGAGCCAGCAGTGATCATTGTGCCTTCTGCTCAGTGAGCCCTGGGTGTGCCAACTCAGAGTGTGGTGCTTGGCATTTTCTCACTTTATCCTCCCAACGGCCCTATTATGATCCCATTTTATAGTTGAGGAAACTGAGGCCGACAGTTGTATTAGCTAGCAAGGTCACATGGGCGAGCGAGGAGGCAGCCCAGTTGGGCTCTGTCCGGGCCCTGAGTGGCCTCTTATGCCCAGGAGAAGGTGGTGAGCTCCGGCTGCTTCTTCCCTCACCCCCAGGTGGAGGGGACACCAGGCCGGATGATCTCACAGGGGAGCGGCGGGCCCCGGAAACTTGGAGCTGGGTCCCTGCCTTCCCTTCTCTCTGGACCCCAGTTTTTCCATCCATAAAATGGGGTTAATAAGCCCGCCGGATCTCCTTCCTGAGGCTGTGAGGAGGCCCGGGGAGCACTGGGTGTGACCCCCACCCCTCCCTCACCCCTCCCCGACGCCTGCAGACGCTGAACTCGGTCACGCCCCCGCTGGACGTGGAGGAGTGCAGCATCGCCCTGCTGCCCCGCAACCGGGACAAGAACCGCAGCATGGATGTCCTGCCGCCTGACCGCTGCCTGCCCTTCCTCATCTCAACCGACGGGGACCCCAACAACTACATCAATGCTGCCCTGACTGATGTGAGGGCTCAAGGGGACATGGGCTCCGGGTAACCCCCTACCCAGCAGCCATCTGGGAAGGTCCAGGAGCTGAGGGCTCTGATGTGGGGGAGCCCTCTGCCCTTTTGGGGGGCCAGTTTTGTGGGGTGATTTCCCTACCCCAGTGGTCTTCCATTCAGGGCACTGCTTCTGGACTGAGTGGGGGCCAGGGTCCTAGAGCCCAGGCAGGGCTGTCTCTAGGATCCGGCCCTGGAGAGCCTGGGCTTGGAGGAATGCTTCAGGGGGCTTTGGCTGGGGAAGATTGGAGGGAAGGTGTGGGATTGGGGCTTGAGATCTGATGTCTGGAGCCAGGGGAATTCATCCTGGGGTGAATGAGCCAGAACCTGTGCCAGCTTCTGAAGCCTGAAGGAGGACCAGGGGTTAGGGTCAGGTTGGAAAACGGGGGTTATAGGAAAAGAGCATTGCGGGGAGGTGGGGGGGTACATGGCACAGGGTGGGGCAAGGCAGGGCCCTGGGGGCAGACTGAGGGCTGGAGCACTGATAGGGAGAAGGTCAGGGCTGTGCCCACCCAGCAGGACCGGCCCAGGGAAGGGGGAGCAGAGGCAGTGTCTGCTCTCTGCTTGGAGAGCCTGGGCTGGGGTCTCAGACCCTTGTGTCATGGAGTTGGCAGGGCCATGAGAGATTAATTTATTCAGAAGGATTTATTGAACCCCTACCATGTGCTGGACACAGGTGATACCCAGAAATCTGGACCTTGCACTTGTGGGTGGGGTGGGGCAGTCAATGAAACAAATATATAATGGAATATTATATAGCCACTGTGAAAAAAATGAAAAAAAACCCCCCAAAACAACCAGGCTGAAGAAGTGCTTAACGTGGGTTTTGTGTGTTTGTGTTTATGACTGTTTTCCATGAGGTGTTCAGGGAGGGTTTCCTTGAGGAGACGACGGTTAAGCAAAGACCAGAACCAAGTGGGGGAAAGAGCCATGCATCCAGGGAAGATGTTCCAGGCAGCGGACCTAGCAGATGCAGAGGCCCCGAGGCGGGGCCCAGCAGGGCCGGTGTCTGTCTGCCACTCCCCAGCTCCATTGCCACGCGTTTGAGGATGTTTTACTGTTCAGTTCCTGGGAGCCCCTGGGCTTGGGCACCAGAGACCCCTGTCGACTCAGGCCTCAGTGCACCTGCCAAGCTCTGAAATGTGGCGGTGGAGCTGTCCAGCTCAGGGTGGGCAGGGCAGAGGACAACCTCTGCCAGGGGCTTGCCTGCACCAGGGGCCGTGACCAGGGTCCCGCTGAGTCCTGGTTTCCCTGCAGAGCTACACGCGGAGCGCAGCCTTCATCGTGACTCTGCACCCGCTGCAGAGCACCACGCCCGACTTCTGGCGGCTGGTCTACGACTACGGGTGCACCTCCATCGTCATGCTCAACCAGTTGAACCAGTCCAACTCTGCCTGGGTGAGGGGACCCACCAGCGGGAGGCAGTTTGTTCAAGGGCACTGTCCTAAAAGGCAGGCGTTTGATCCCAGCCCTGCCGTCTATTTGTTGTGTGATCTTAGGCAAGTCCTTTTCCCTCCCAGAAGCTTGGTTTCTTGGTCTGTAAAATGAGGGTATCAAACTAGAGAAAATAGCTGCTCTTCGTTGAGTGCTTGCTGTGTGCCAGGGACTCTGCTTTATAATTACAGTCTTATTTACTACCTTAAATGACCCTGGTATGAAAGCTTCAGGTGAGAAAATCAAGACCCAGAGAGGTGAAGCAACTTCTCCAAGGTCACACAGCTGGGAAGTGGCAGAGCTATGCCCCCTGCCCCCTGCCCCATGCTGCCTCCTTCCAGAGCCTCTGCATTTTTAGTCACTCAACAAAACTGCCCGTAAAGGGTGCCTTGGAGGCACAGTAAAATTCAAGCCTCCTTACTTTCTGGCTGTGTGACCTAGGGTAGGTTAATTTGTCTCTCTGAGCTTCAGTTCCCTTCCTTGTAAAATGAGGACTACTCAGGACCTGATCTCCTGGGGTTCTAGGGAGGCCATGTGAGATGGATGTTAGATGCTTGGCACTGTGCTGTGCCTGGCATGTAGAGGTGCTCAAACGTGGCAGGGAGGAAGATGATGTGATGTGGCTCTGTGACCACAGCCCAGGAGTGGCCCCTCCAGCAGCCCCTGATTTCCTTTTGGGGCTTCCAAGACTGGAGCTCCTGGGAAGTGCAGATGCCCAGCCTTCCGGCCCCACATGGTCACAGCCTCTAGCCCATCTCCGCCTGAGCCTCCTTCTGCCCCAGCCATCATTCCCAGGAGGTCGGGAGAATTTGCTATACAGTGAGCAAGACAGCCTCTTAATGGCCACCTGAGGAAGACTTCATTAACTTTTATGAGTCAGGCACTTGATGGAAATGATCAGGACTGCAGAGTAATGGGCTCCAGTGCCTAGGTGGGGATCTGGAAGGAATCCCAGCTGTGGCAAGGAGAGGGACGCAGAGGGAGGCTTATGTGGACATCATTTACTGATGACCAATCTGCTCATTCACTCAACCCTTCCCATGGGCCCCTCTGTGCCAGGCCCTGCAATGGGCAGTGCGGAGACAGAGGGAGAAGACGGCCCCTCCCAGGATTTTGCGGTCCATGGGAAAGTAGATACAAAAATATTTGGTGATAACACACAGGGCAATGTACTGTCAGAGCTTGCATAGGAGCATGGAGGAACCTGGGCAGGGGTGCAGGGGGATGTAGTGTATCAGGGAGGGCTTCCTGGAGGAAGCAGTATCTGAGCTGAGATGTGGGAATAGTAGAGTAAATTAGATGAAGAGGTGAGGGAAGAGTGATCCAGGGAGAGGAAACAGTACATGCAAAGGAGTTGCCAGGATCCCAGGCAAAAAGAAGGTAGTGTCCTTTCCTTATGGGTTTGTGGTCAGAGACAGAAGCAGATGGAGCACGGCGCCTTTCTGGGAGGGAGGTTGGAGGCATTTTACAGATGGGGAAACCTGGAACCAGAGAAAGGAAGAGCCATGCCCAGGCTCTTGGCAGAGCTGAGGCTGGAAGGTGGGGCTCTGGATGGCCTAGCCTGGTGGACCACCTGTGTATTATGTGTGTGGGGGCTGCGCCTCCTGCATCCTTCTGCTGCCTTGAGTCTTGGGCCTGGCCAGGGGGTTGCACTGAGGATCCTGATGCCCTGGAGGGGCCCTGGGGCAGCAGTCAGGGTGCTGAGCTGTGTTGCAGCATCAGGTCACCCCACTGCTGTGAGCTGGTACTGAAGGGCAGAGGTGGTGAGGGAGAGGGCTGGGGTGGGGTTCTGGATAGGTGGGGTTCATCTGAGGCCTAACTCTGGAGGGGTGGCAGCTGCATTTAGGTGTGTCCATGTGTGCGGTCCATGTGTGTGTGTCTGTGAGCATTGTAAGGTGGAGATCTATAGCCACATGGCAACGGGAATCAGTACACAATGCACTGGGGCAGGTGGGTGCTGTAGACTGAAGGAGAGTCTGCAGTGAGGGGTGGGCTGGGGCAGGGGAACCCCAGGGCAAGTGTGGAGGGCTGGGGCTGGGGGTGGGCGTGGGTGGCCGCTGCCCTAGGCTGGCCCCACTCAGCTCTCCTGTCTTGGCGCCGGTGCTCCAGCCCTGCCTGCAGTACTGGCCAGAGCTGGGCCGGCAGCAGTATGGCCTTATGGAGGTGGAGTTTGTGTCGGGCACAGTGGACGAGGACTTGGTGGCCCGTGTCTTCCGGGTGCAGAACATCTCTCGGGTGAGCGACCAGGGGAGACGACGGTGAGAACCAGGGTGGTGGCTGGGGCAGCCTCTGATGACCCTCCTGAGGTCACTGGGTGCTCATGTCCCCCTGCCTGGCTACTCACGCCCCCAGTTGCAGGAGGGGCACCTGCTGGTGCGCCACTTCCAGTTTCTGCGCTGGTCCGCGTACCGGGACACACCTGACTCCAGGAAAGCCTTCCTGCGCCTGCTGGCCGAGGTGGACAAGTGGCAGGCGGAGAGCGGGGACGGGCGCACCGTCGTGCACTGCCTGTGAGTGCTGGCCCCATGGGGAGCGGGAGGAGGGGTTCGGGAGCCTCGGGTCCAGGGGTAGAGGTCTGATCTGAGAGAGCCCCCAAGGTTGGCACCAAGATCCCTGGGCTCCCAGAGGGCTGTGGCCTGACCTTTCCTGGAGGGACCTTGTCAGCTTCCAGGGTATGGGTTTACCCCAGACAGCTGTCCAGTACCCTTCGTGTGACCTTTGACCTTACCAATTTAATCCTATCTGAATCTTTCACCCCATGAGATAGTAGCACACTTTTTAAGCCAACAGAATTCCAATCTTGGTTCATTTACACATGCCTGCAACTCTTCTTGTATGAATTCATACATTCGTTCATTCATTCACTCATTCCTTCATATCCGTGCCCTAATTGACAAACTCATTTATTCACTCATGTCTGGGTGATTCATGCCTTCTGTCCCCACTCTTCGTGCTTTCCGCTCTGACTGACCCTTCTCAGTGCCAGATTAGGAACCTGACTCAGGGCCCCAGGGCTAGCCGTTCTTGTGGGATGGTCCCCCACGCTGGGGAGTCAGAGGGCAAGGAGGAGGGGAGGGACATCGGAAGGGAGAGGGCTGTGTGGGAGGCTGTGGGGCGGTGTTGCGGGGGTCGTGACTGGTGTTCTCAGTGTTCATTTCCCATCTTGCTGTCGGGCTTTTGCTTGCTGTTCTGCTGCCCTCTGTCGCTGTCTTTATCTCTCAGTGTCTTGCTCTTGGGGTATGTCTGGGCTCCTTTCTCTCAGAATCTGCTCTTTTCTCCTTGCGGATCTGTTTTTCTAGATGACTTAACACTTTGGATGTCAGTCTTAGCCTCACACTCTGGCCGCTGAACATTTGGGTCCTGCCGATCCCTTCTTGGTCCCCCAGACCCGCCTTTCACCTTCCGGGCCCCCTGGCCCCGCCCCTGCTTCCTTCTGGGTTCCGTGGCCCCGCCCCTCCTTCCTTCTGGTTCCCTGGCCCCGCCCCCTCGGGGGGCTCTCTGACCTCGCCCCTCCTCCCTCGTTGCGCCCTGGCCCCGCCCCCACCCTTGGGGCGGCCTGGCCCCGCCCCCTCGGGGGCTCTCTGACCCCGCCCCTCATTTCTCTGGGTTTCCCAGCCCTGCCCTTCACTTTGGGATCTGCTGGTTCCCACTTCTCACCCTTGGCTCTGGGGTCCCATCCCAAACCTTTTCTGTCTCTTCCTTTAGGAATGGGGGTGGCCGCAGCGGCACTTTCTGCGCCTGCGCCACAGTTCTGGAGATGATCCGCTGCCACAGCCTGGTGGACGTTTTCTTTGCTGCCAAAACTCTTCGTAACTACAAGCCCAATATGGTGGAGACCCTGGTGAGGAACCGTCTCCCCAGTCCCAGCCATTCGAACCTCAGGGTCCATGCCCGGCCAGGTCCCTCCACACCCACTCTCCCATATGCAACCCCCACAATTGGGCCTTGGGTTCCAGTCCTGTGGTGTCAGAACTTTCCCCTCATTGTCCCCCTTTCCCCCAGGGAAGTGCCAGGGCTCACACTAGTCTCCTCTGCCCTCACTGTGCCTCCCAGTGCTAAGGAGGAACAGCTCAGGTTTCCCCTGTCCCTCTCCCCTACCCAGGACCAGTACCATTTTTGCTACGATGTGGCCCTGGAGTACCTGGAGGGGCTGGAGTCAAGATAGCATGGGCCCCTGGCCTGGGGCACCCACTGCGCACTCAGGGGCAGACCCACCAGCCGGGACTGGCAAGGAAGACCTGCGCCTCCAGATCTGCTCAGCCCTGGCCCCCGTGGGGGAAAACACTGGCGTGGGCACTGGGCCATCTTGGTGTCCCCACTTCTGCTGTGGGCAGGGCCTTTCACCATTACTGGGGGCAGATAGGGAGCCAAGGAGGAGCTTGAGCCAGGCTGCAGCCCTGTCCCACCTCCACAGGGTTCTGCAGGCCCATGCCAAGAGGATTGGCACTGCCTGGCAGTGCTGACGGACTCAGAACTGCCAGCTTTGGGGGACCCAGGCCCAAGTCCCTTGACTCCATCCCAGTCCCTGGCACAGAAGTGAGGCCCTGCAGAGGGTGTGCCAGGTCAAAGTTTCCCCACAGCTTGGCTCCTTCTGGGCATTGACGGAAGATGAATGGGGGCTTGGCATATAGAATCCCATCTGGCCCAGCCCCCGAGGGTCCTGGGGACGCTGGGCCCTGCCTTTATTTGCCAGTGGGACACATCTGGACTGGTTCTTCCTGGTCCCTCCTCCACCCCACTGCCCCCTGCAGCCCCTGGAATATTTTGCTCACAATCCCTCTCCACTTCTGCTTCTCTGACGTGTGCTCTGAGCTTCCCTGAACCAGGAGCTGCAAATCCCGGTCCTGCCCCATGTGGGGCCTCCCTGCTTGACCGAGTGTCTGCAGAAGGAAGATACCTTAGCCCCCTCTTCCTATAAAGTTCAGCCCTCCCTGGCCTGGCCCTGCTGAGCCAGAGGCAGTGATAGTCTGCAAGGCTGAACAACACCCCGTAGTCAGGCTGCTCACTGGGGAGGGGCGGTACCATAGCAGGGGTGCTCAAAACCCCAGGGTTTGGAGGAAGAAGAGGTGTTTTGGGTGGAGGATCTCTGCTTTTTTGTTTGTTTATTTTGTGGGGTTTTTTTTTTTTTTTTGATGGGTGGGTGGGAAGGTTTCTTTAAAATGGGGCAGACCACACCCCCATTCCGTGCCTCAATTTCCCCATCTATAAACTGTAGATATGACTACTGACCTACCTCGCAGGGGGCTGTGGGGAGGCATGAACTGGTGTTTGTAAAGTGCTTTGTAAATAAACATGCTCTCTGAATGCCACAGAGCGGCTCTGTGTGTGTCTGACCAGCCTCACTGGAGCCCGCCCACCTGCCTCAGCCCTCCAGTAGATGTGAGGCCCCTGGACTGGGGTGTGGACCAGAGCATCACTCAGGGTCCTTCCACCTGCAGAGGCGGTTCTAGGGGAGCCTGGCCGCCGCTGCCCCCACCCAGGCCTTTGAAGCGTTTTCTTAGGTGATGGCTTTATCTCAAGATGCCCCCAGGGCTACAGCTTCCTCTCTCCCCACTGGGGTCCCAGATCATGGTTGAATTCTTCCTGGAGCACTGTCTGAGGCTCAGGCTTTGGTGTCAGGCAGTCTTGGCCCCACTAGCTGCGAGACCCAGGACAAGGCAGCTGCCCTTTGCAGGCTTTGGTTTCTCATTTGTGAAATGGGGATGAACGTGTTAGGATCAGATGAGAGAGACATTTGTGATTGTTAAGTGCCTTGGTGATGCCTGAAGGCCAAAAGGGCTCAGTTTACAAACACCTAGAGGAAATGGGGACAGAGGAGACAGCACTGAGGATGAGAGTCCAGATGCCCATGGCCAGCCTATTCCCAAGGCTTCCTCGTGGGTTCCCAAGGCTTCCTCATGGAGTAGACTGGAAGAAGTGTGGGCTGGGAGTTAGGGACCCAGGTCACTTGGCTGCCACAAACTTACTGTGTGACCTTGGGTGGGACAATTTCCTGTTTCTGCGCCTTGGTTTCTTCATATGGGGACTGTTTGGGTGAGGCTCTTCTGGCTCTAGGATGCAATAATTCTCTTCACTCACTGGCTGACTCTGTGCCTCAGTTTCTCCATTGGCCAAAGGACATGGCCCATTCTAACAACCTCACATTTCAACATCCTTTAATTTGAATTTAAAATGTATTGGCTAGCTATGATCCCATTGGGCTAGACCACAGACTGACCTTCTCACCCTCGTTCTGAACTGATCTCTAAACCTTGTCGGTTGGGTCACAAATGTATGTCACAGATACTGGCCAAGCCATAGAGTGTGGCTTGCTTTGAACTATCGAATGTGACATTGTGTGAGTTCTTGATCCTAGCTTTTGCTTTTACTCTCTTGGAACTCTGCCTTGAGACTGCCATTTAAGAAATCCTGTCTAGTCTACTGGAGGATTTGAGGGCACGTGAAGTAGAACCAACCGCTAGACCCGTGAATGAAGCCTTCTTGGACCCTCCAGCCCAGCTAACCTGTCAGGTGAGTGGAGCAGCATGAATAAACCTAGGTGAAGAAACTAACAAAACCCTAGCTCTGGGAGAGATGATAAATCGCTCTTTCTTTTAAGTCAGTGATTCTTTTAGGACCATTTGTTATACAGCAAAAGCTAACTGATACACGTGTTGTGGGCAGTGTGGATGCAACTTCACTCTTTCCTCCAAGAGGTGTTTGCCCCATCAGGTGCCTGTCACCCTTAAGGGCAGGGAGGGCTTCTGTGTTCATCTTGTATCCATTGCCCAGCAAAGGGCTTGTCTTGGAGCCAGTGTTCAAGAAATGTGGCATGAGGGAGGGAAGGAAAAAGGGAGAGTGAGCCTGTCGGTCTGTCTGACCAGTGACCTTGCATGGCCTTTTAGAGGAGTTGGGAAGGCAGGTGGTGTATTAGGAAGGGCGCCAGCTCCAGAAGCAACAAGCCAAGATTCCAACTCCAATCCCATATCCCACCAGCTGGGTGGCCTTTCATAAATCCCCTAATCCCCCTGTGGCCCAGTTTCTCAATCAAGGAAAATGAAAATAATCATATCCACCTTGTGGGATTTGTTCTGAGAACTAGAGGTAAAATATTTAAAAAGAACTAGCATAGTCCCTGGGGACATAATTGGACCTCAATAAATGTCTTCTCATATTATAATATTAAAATCCCTGGATAATAAAAATGGTGACACTACTTTTTATTTAACACCTATTGCTGTGTTAGATGCCTAACACCTTTATCTCTTATTTAATTCATACAACTCTTTAAAGTAGGAATTTCTACCCCCTCACTTTACAGATGAGGAAATGGAGGTTCAGAGAGGTGGCTTTATTCACCTAAAGTCACATGGCCAATAGATGACAGAGCTTGGACCTGAACCCAAGTTCAAGCCTGTTCCTTTACTCTGTGGCCTCCCTGGATATTGTCATAAGTCAACAAATCCCCTTGATGCAACACTAGCTGGGTCATTTGTGACTTGGGCACTGGTTTTCAAATGCTGGGAAAGGTGTCGGAGGTGGAGCCTGGAGCACAGGAGATGAATGGCCCAGCCTGGTGGGCCCAGGGCCGCGGGCCGAGCAGGGGTGGGGTGTAGCCTCCATCCACCCCGGCCCCAGCAAATAGGGTTTCTACAAGCACAGGCCGGCCAGTTGGCTAGTGCTGCCAGGAGCTAAGTTTTTGTTTCTTTATGTCATAATAAATCTACCGTAGGAGCCGGCCAAAGCAATTATTACTCCTTACCACCTCTCTGCCAGCTCCTGATTGGGACATGTTTATATATCCCAGCACCTGGAGATGGAGCTGTGACTTTGATGGATGCCAAGGCCATTTGCATGGCTCTAATTGAGAGTGGGGTCCAGTGGCTGTCTGTCACTGGGCTCCTGCTGACCTCCCTCACTGACCTCTCTGGGCTTACCTCTCCTGACTTACCTCCCCTGACTTACCTTTCCTGGCTCACCTCCCCTGGTCTCACCTCCCTGGGCTCACCGCCTCTGGGCACTTCCTCTGGCTCACCTCCCTGGGCTCACCACCCCTGGGCATCTCCCCTGGCTCATCTCCCCTGGCTCACCTCCCATGAGTTCACCTCCTCTGGCTCACCTCCCTGGGCTCACCTCCCCGGGCTCACCTCCCTGGGCTCACCTCCCCTGGGCTCACCTCCTCTGGCTCACCCTCCTGGGCTCACCTCCCCTGGGCTCACCTCCTCTGGCTCACCTCCCCTGGCTCATCTCTCTGAGCTCACATCCTCTAGCTAACCACTGATGGACAGGAGCTTATGAGGTTCAGCCTTGACACCTCCATGGTGGAGGATGGTGCAGAAACAACAATGTTGGTCCATCAGCAGAACCTGCCGCAGTGTCGTGGAGAGAGCAGGGGCTCTGGTGTCTAAGGCCCCGGGTCTCAGGGCCTCCTTCTAGTGGGAGTCCCGACTTTTGCTGAGCCTCGGGTTCCTCAGTGGGGAAGTGGGAGAAGAAAACCCACTGGGCTGTGCTGCAACCATGGCAGCCGGAGGCCACATTTATGGGACTGGGAGAATCTGTGATTTTAGAGAACAAGGGCTTTGGACGTGGCAATGTGAAAAGCAGCCTTTACTTGGCACTTCCAGTGCCCAGGCACATGGCTCGGTGTTCTGTGTGGAACAGCCTGTGTCAGCCTCCAGCCGAGCCTCTGAGGAAGGCACTCTCATTATCCCATTTTGCAGACAAGGAGACTGGGCTCAGAGAGGTCAAGCAACTTGCCCAAGGTCACAGAGCTACCGAGTGTCAGTCATACAAGCAGCAGCAGCCAGGGCGATCCTTTGTAAAATAAGAGCCAGAGCAGATCTCTTACCTGCTTAAACCGTCCAGTGACCCCCTGTTGCTCTTTCATTAAAAGCTGAGCCCCCTGCCTTGACCTCCGAGGCCCTGCTGGACCTGGCCTCTGCCCGCTCTCTGACTGTGTCCTCCCTGCTCGCTCCTTTGCTCATTTCTTCTCCTCATCACCCCGAGCTATTTGCCTGGGGGACATTCTTCACCAGTCCCTGCGCTTCTGGCTCCTTCTCAGTGTCCAGGCCTCAACTCACCTGTCCCCTCTGAGAGAGGCCCTCCCTGAGTGTCCTGACGTGGCCCTCCTGCCCCCTCTGCCCCTCACACTTGGGCCCTGTCCTGTGTCCGGGCTTCAGTGCTTTCTCATGGTGGGTGATTATCTTGCTTGTTCATTGGTGGTTGTTCACTGCTGCCCCCACCAGAGCGCAAGCAGTGAGAGGGCTGGGACCATGTGGCTCTTGTCACTCCTGTGTTCCCTGCCTTGAGCATGGTGTGTGGCCCATGCCAGGCACTATGGAATGAAAGATGCAGAGCTTGGACGCAGATTCAGGTCTGTCTTGCTCCAAAGTGCATCACAATACAGCATCCTCCCAGATGGCCACATGGTTTAATGCCATGACACTGAATTCCAATCCTGGCTCTGCCACCAGTATGCTGTGTGGCCTTGAACAAACATCTGCCCTGTCTGGGCCTCAGTCTCTTGGTCAGTCTAGTGAGGAGGTAGAACTGGGTGCTTTCTAGGAGCCCATGCCAAGTTTGACAACGTCAGGTTCAAATCCTTCAGTGACAGTGGAGCTGATGTTGCTCAGTGGTGCCCAGGCCACTGGCCTAAGTATCTACTTTCTGATACTTAGATTGGTCTAAAGGGCCTGGCACCTATCCTGACAGGCCTTTGCATTACATTGTTCCTAGTTTTTATAACAGTCCTGGGAGGTAGCTATTACCAAGTCCATTTGATATATGAGGAAACAGGCTCAGAGAGGGAAGGTGGCTTACTTACGGTCACGTAGCTAGAAAAGAACCAAGGCAGGATTAGAACCCATGTCACTTGACTCTAAAGTCACTGCTCTTGTAACCTACAGAGAAATACAGGAAAATCTCAACCTGAGCTACGTTAATTGTTTAGAATTTCTCTTGGCTATGAATCAATCTGCCCTCAGCACTCCCGCTGGGCTCAGCACAAGAAGCTATAAATAGATTGAAATCCACAATCAAATAGCCTCCCCTGGTACCCAGTAGGTCTGCAGAAAATGCTTTTGAATATAATGATGGAACGTCTGTTGAATATGCAGATGGTGGGGGTGACCTGAGTCAGCAGGAGACAAGTTGCTGAGAAAGACTTTTTGAGAAAAATGAAATGCATCTCAACTCACTTCCTACTTTCTCCCAAGGGTGGGCAGAGGGATCCTGTCCAGGAATTTTATTTTCTGTTCATTTGAAAGCTGAACAATATGACTTTCTTGGTCTGTGTTTATGATCTGAATGCATTCTCTGTCTTAAAAAAAAAAATCTTATTGTGATAACATACATATATGTAACATGAAATTTGCCATTTAACCATTTTTGACTGTACAATTCAGTGGCATTAATCACAGTTACAGTGTTATGCTACCTTCACTACCTTCTGTTACTAAAATTTTTTCATCTTTCCAAATAGAAACTCTGTACCTATTTATCAATAGCTCCTCATTCCCCCTTTCCCCAGCCCCTGGTAATCTCTAATGTACTTCCTGTCTCTGAATTGGCCTATTCTAGATATTTCATATAAGTGGAACAATACAATATTTAATCTTTCGTGTCTAGCTCATTTCACTTAGCATAATGTTTTCAAGGCCCATCCATGTGGTAGAATGTGTCAGAACTTCATTCCTTTTTATGGCTGAATAATATAACACTGTTATGTATGTCCCATATTTTGTTTGTCCGTTTATCAATGGATGGACACTTGGGTGGTTTCTACGTTTTGGCTATTGTGAATACGCTGCTGTGAACATTGGTGTATAAGGATATGTTTGAGTCTCTGTTTTCAATTCTTTAGAGTATATACTGTGAAGTAGAATTGTATGTCACATGGTAATTTTATGTTTAGCTTTTTGAGGAACTGCCAAACTTTCCGTAGCAGCTACACATTTTCCCTTCCCGCCAGCAATGCACAGGGTTTCCAATTTCTCCACATCTTTGTTAATACTTGTTATTTTCCATTAAAAAAAAAATAGCCATCCTACAGCATGTGAAGTGGATCTCATGGTTTTGATTTGCATTTCCCTAATGAGTGATTATGTTGAGCATCTGTTCGTGTGCTTATTGGCCATTTTTGTAACTTCTTTGGAGAAATGCCTATTCAAGTCCTTTGCCCGTTTCTTAATTGGGTTGTTTGTTGAGTTGTAAGAGTTCTTTATATATTCTGGATATTAAACTTTTATCAGACATATGATTTACAAATATTTTCTCCATTCTATAAGTTGTTTTTTCACTTTCTTGACAATGTCCTTTGATGCACAGAAGTTTTTAATTTTGACAAAGTTGAATTTATCTATTTTTTATTTTGTTGCTCGTACTTTTGGTGTTATATCTAGAATTCCATTGCCAAATCCAAGGTCAAGAAGATTTTCTCCTATGTTTTCTTCTAAGAGTTTTGTAGTGTTAGCTCTTATTTTTAAGTTATTCATCCATTTTGAGTTGATTTTTGTATTTAATGTGAGTTCAGTGTGATGGTTAAGTTCATGTGTCAACTTGGCTAGGTTATGTTGTTCAGTTGTTTGGTCAAGCAAATACTGGCCTGATTGGTACTGTGAGGATAATTCATGTATTGAAATAATCAGTAAGTTGATTGCATTACATCAATCCATGGCTGATTGCATCTACAATTAACTGGATCAAGGAGATTGCTTTCAACAATGAGAGAAGTCTCAATCAATCAGTTGAAGACCTTAAAAGGAGAAGTGATGACTTCAGCAGTCAGAGGGAGAATTTCCATCTCTAATTCAGCCAGTCAGCTTCTCCTTGAGAATTCATCAAACACCTTCATTGGAGTTCCCAGCTTGTACCTGCCCTATGGAATTTGGACTTGCCCATCCCCACAGTGCGTGAGCCAATTCCTGTCAGTTCTGTTTCCCTAGAGAACACTGACTAGTACAGTTGGGGCCCAACTTCATTCTTTTGCATCAGAAACCCAGTTGTCCCTGCACCATTTGTTGTAGAGAAAAGTCTGTTAAATGGACTTGGCACCCTTGTTAAAAACCAATTGGCCATAGTCTCAATTCTATTCCATTGGCCTATATGTCTATCCTTATGCCAATACCACACTGCTTTGATTATTGTAGCTTTGTAGTAAGTTTTGAAATGGAGAAGTGTGAGTTTTCCGACTCTGGTTGGTTTTGGATATTTGGGGCCCCTTGAAATTAGAAATTTTCATTCTCTTTTTGAAGAGAGTCAGAGACTTCTCTCCCCAGGGCTTCAAACCATGCCTGTTCACCTCCTCCCACCCCTACAAAAGGCAGAGAAATCCCTGCCCCTCCAGCCTCTTACCCTGCCAAAAATGTTCTTCCTTCCATGTCTGCATACCCCACCCCCAATTCCAATTATCAATTTATTGTCTTTCAGCTCGAAATACACCCTTCTTTGCCCTGCTTTGTGATCTTGGAGCTGGACCCTGTATGTGGTTCTGTTTGCCAGCTGATGCCGTGTTAGGCTTTGCCAGTAGAGGGTGCTGGAGGGACACTGGAAGGTGGCAGTGGCAGGAAGGCACTTATATTCAAGGTTCTGATCCTTGTTACAGCTTTTCTTTTCCTCCCTCTCCCCCTTTCTTTTTTCTAGCACAAGAGCTAAGGCCCAGTGCTCAGTGGCTCTCATGGACCAGCTCCAGATGCCCCTGCAGGCCTCACTCTGCCTACCTGGCAGCCAATCTTCTATAGATCAGCTCCAGCCATAGTTTGAATGATGCTTCCACCTAGAGAGCTGCTTCAATGGACCAGCACTAGCCCACACTCTCTCACAAGTTTCTTAGCCACTAGAGGCTGCACTTTCTTGAGGTAGTCACTCCCTCTTTGAAGAGGACTGAATCGCAGCCTTGGGGGCGTGCCTTCTCTTGAATCCTTAGTTCCTTCATTATTTGCTGTCCTTCAGTCTAGACTGTGCTTCTCTTGTATCTGCTGTTTCTGAGACCCCTAGAGTCCTCTTATACCCCTTTTAGTAGTTAAATATCTTTTGCTTGTTAACACTTCTTTATAATCAATTTTCCAAGTTCAAATTAATGAAGTGGATTCTGTCTCCTGACTGGATCTTAATTGGTATAGAATTGGAAGGAGGGGAGTCCTAGGAGACAGACCCTCAAAACTGGGATTTTGATTTGGTTTCGTTGTACCCTTGGGCTTGAGCATAGTGCTGAGTGTGTTGCCAATGGGAATCGGGATGCCTAGTAATCTGTGGCTTAGGGAATCATAATTAACCATGCTATCATGCGATGCCAACTAAAGCAAGTGTCTTGTGAGCCCATGCAGTTATAGCACTTGTCTTGTTACAGCAGTAATGATGACTGCAAGGACTGCAGTGTGGGATGGGTTCTTGAGTGCACTGGAACATTTACTAGAAAGGAAGTGACAAATTCAGGGCATTTAACTCTCAGTTCAAATCATGGTTTGAGAACCACAGAACTTCCATGGCAGCCTTATAAGAATTTCTTATTTCCTATAGCCACAGGGCTGAACTTGCTAAAAATCAAGAATGTCATTTTGTGTGGATTGAAGAATTAAAATGTCAGTTGAATTTCCAGCGTTGCTAAGTTTCTCATGTCAAAGTTTGGACATAGATTGGGAAAGAATGGGATCCTGAAACTTGAAATAAGTACATCTGTTTGGATTCAGATGAATGGAGAACCTCAAATCCCTAAGCCACTCTCAGCCTCCCTTGCCAATGGAAATCACCTTGCCCTCTTGTTTCTGAAGAGACTACTTTAACTTTGTTTAAAAACCCTTTGATAACTTCATATGGGGCAGCTGTCTTGAAAGGGGACACCCATTCTCAAGACAAACCAAAAGCACCCTTTGCTGCCGCTAGATCCATAACTAAGGTCAAATTTCGGCATGCTCCAGGAGGGCCGGGCACATACTAGGACCCAAGAGGATACAACAACAAACTAGCTAGATTTAGCTAATGACAAGATTTGGCATAATTGTGGGGAATCTTAGTGTGTGGCAGTTGATTCTAAGAGTGGAATATAATATTAAATCATTATTAATTCATTGATACAGATTTGGGATTTAATGTATTAGCTTGTGCAGCTGAAGGTGGCTCTAACAGCTTATTTGATTGGTTGACTAAACTGAGAATTGAAGATGACTTATGTTTAGTGTGGTTGATATGCCAGAGCTTCCAAGGCATGTGAAAGGGGGAATGCAAAGGTTTAAGGATATGGGAATGTTGGAGTGGATTGATCACCTGTGATCTGCACAGCCATTGCCAGATTATGTAGCATGAAAATTCCCAGAAGAAACTTTCTTCATCAAGGCTTTGAGAATACATTAGTAAGAAATGCATTTCTTAAGAAACTCATCCTTAAGAAGCTTGCCTTTGTAGTCCAGGCATTACTGTGGAGTATGCTGCCATTCAGACAGGCTCCCTGATTTCACAGGGATGATAGGACCCTGGGGTACCAGAAGCTAAGTGGTATGACCTAATAGCCAAAGACAAGATGAGTGCATTTACCATAAACGGTAACAGGAGATATACAATAACTAGAATACCTTGGCCCCTAGGGATCTTTGGTGGTGACTAATTGATCATGGTGTCCCTAGGAAGGAAATAGATGGACAACCTACTGGAGCATTGCATGACCTGCAAAACAGAAAAAATAAAACAAAAAAACTCTAGGTCTGGTGGCCAAAACCTGATTTGAGTCTACAATGGAGAATTATGGTCTTTCATCCAGTTTTCAGACTGACCAGCCCCTTGACTGAAGAGGAGGGCAGGCCCTCTTGGAGAAGGTTCCTGCAGCAGTGCTGTAAGTGTACACCATCATTCTTCCAAGCCTTACCCAAAGGCACTGTGGCCATTTCTTACTGATTGTGCACTTGGGAAAAGGAGGTAGCCTGACCTTTGGGGAATTATTAGACACTGACTTTGAATTTATGTTAATTCCTGGGAATGCAAAATCCCACCTTAGCCCACAGTCAAAATGGCAACTTAGGTAGCCATATAATAGATATATAACAAGTATATTCAGTTGATTGTTTCTTGAGATCCTGAATATATAATTGGCATAGACATACATGGCAACTGGAAAAATCTCCACTCTTGAGTATTTGACTTATGAAATGAGGGCCATTATGGAAGGAAGGGATAAATGGAATTTCCTGGAATTACCTCTCCCTAGCAAGATAGTAAACTGGAAGCAATCCCGTATTTCTGGGAAATTTTCATAAAAGGCTTAAAATATGTAGGAATGGTGATTCCGAACACATCCCCATTTAACTTCCCTGTTTGGCCTGTGCAGAGATTGGATGGATTTTGGAGAATGACTAGATTATTGTAAACTTCATCAGGTGATGACTCCAAATGCAGCTGCTGTTCCAGATGAGGTATCTTTACTGGAGTAACTCAGTATAGCTCACAGCACTTGGTATGTAGCTATTGACCAGTCTACTGCATTTTTCTCCATACCAATTTGTAAGGACCACATAAACAGTTTTCTTTAGACTGAAAGGCCAATGATATACCGTCAGTTTTGCCTCAAGGTTAAATTAATTATCTTGCTTTCTGCCATTACATAGTCCACAGAGAATATGGTTATCTAGACATTCCCCAAAGCATCACACTGGTGCACTACCTTGGTGACCAACTGATTGCATCTGGTTAGCAGGAAGTAGAAAGAACTTTAAATCATTTAGTACCATACATATGAACTAGAGGGTGGGATATAAACCCCACAAAAATTCAGAGGTTTGCTACTTCAGTGAAGTTTCTGAGAGTTCAGTGATCTGTAACATGTTAATATAACCTCTCCAAGGTGCAAGTCAAGTTGCTATACCTACACTGCCTACCATGAAAAAAGAGGCATGCCACTTGGTAGGCATTTTAGATTTCATTTATGTGTGCTAGTTTGACTCATCTACAAAAATCCCCACAACGCTTATAGTTTTGAGTGGGGACCATAGCAAAAGAGGGCTCTGCAGCAATCTGAGCCTTCAGTTCAAGTCCTTCTACCACTTGGTCTCTATGATCCAGCAGATCCAATGTTTCTCAAAGTGTCCATGGCAGGTAGGGTTGCTGTATGGAGTCTCAGGAAAGCCCTAAAAGGAGAATAACAATGCAGACTTCTAGGATTTTAGAGTAAATCTATTTCCTCTTATGAATATAACTTCTGAGCAACAATTTCTGGCTTGATCCTGAATTGTGGTAGAGACTAGCTGCCTAACTATGGGACATCAAGTGACCATGGAGCCTGAGCTTCCCATCATGAACTGGGTGTTGTATGACCCACCTACCCATAAGTTTAGTTATATATAGCAGCAATGTATTATCAAATGGAATGGTATAAGAGGGACCAGGCTTGGGCAAGTCTGGAAGGTATGAATAAGTTGCAGGAGTCAGTGAATCAGACTCCTTGAACCTCAACTCTTGTTTCATTGCCTTCTCTTCCTCAAATAATGCTTATGGCTTAATGGGGAGTTGCTTATGATCACTTGACTGCATGATATGCTAGTGCCACTCAAAGTACAATGCTGCAGTATAAAGCCGAGTTCAGGACTGACCCTGAAGGACAGTGGTGAAAGAAAATCTACATAGTGATTAGAACTTCAAGAGGTATATTTGGTTGTCCACTTTGGAGTGAGAGATGGCTAGAAGTGAATCTATATTGATTTATGAGCAGTTGTTAATGGTGGCTGGATGGTCAGGGTCTTGGAAGGAACAGGATTAAAGATTAATATCAAAGAATTCTGGGGAGCAAGTACATGGATTGACCTCTAAGAATGGGCACAAACTGTGAAGGTTTGTGTTCCATGTGAATGCTCAATGGAGGGAACCCACTGAAGCTTTTAATAATCAGGTATACAACGTGACATTCTCTGTGCCTATCTTTACCCTTCCATCCTTGTGCTTGTTCAATTGGCCCATGAATAAAGTGGCCACAGCAGCAGGAATGGAAGATTTGCATGCACTCAAAAACATAGATTTCCCCTTACTAAGACTTCCTTGGCTACTGCCACTGCTGGATGCTTAGTCTTCCAACTGAAAACACCAACACTGAGCCCACAATCTGGCACCATTCCATGGATGGACCAGCTACCTCCTGGTGGCATGCTGATTTCATTGGACTGCTTCCATAATGAAAGGGGCAGAGATTCTTCCTCTTTGGAATAGACACATTTTCTGGATATGGATTTGCTGTCCTTACCTGTGATGCTTTTGCCCATACCACCATCCATGGACTCACAGAATGTCTTATCCGCCACCATGACATTGTACAATTCCTCTTACCAAGGAACTCGTTTCACAGCAAAGGGAGTGCAGCAGTGGGCTTGTTTCTGTGGAATTAACTGGTCTTACCACATTATCCATCACCTAAAAATGGCTGGCTGAAGAGGATGGTAAAATGGCTTACTGAAGGCTCAGGTACAGTGCCTGTTGGGAGACAAGCCCTGGAATGATGCAATATATGCTTTGAATCAGACCTCAGTATATTGTGCTGCCTCCCCATCATTAGAATACATGAATCCATTAATCAAGGGGTAGAAGTAGGAGTGGTTCTGTGTCAGTCAATGTCCAATCAGGAGATAGAAACCACATGGAGTTAACTAAGAGGGAATAAAAGAAAACAATAAAGAATACCATTAGACTGAAAAAGTATGCAAAGATGAAACTTGGAAGGGAGGGAAGATCCTTTCTATGGCTGGGATTCAGACCTCATTGGAGAGGGTGTAGTTGCAGACCACTGGGTAGTAAAAAAGTTCACTGGTTGTCCCCAGCCAGTGGTTGTCAAGGTTAGTGGGCAGAGAACTGCCTGTTGAGGTGCTGATGAAATTCGCTGATAAAATGCCTGCAGGGGGTGCTGTTGAACTTGCTGGCAAGCCAGGTGGGGCACTGGCTGGACTCTGGGAAGCTGCCAAGAAGTTTCCCATATAGGTGAGTGTGTGTGGGAGAGATAAGAAACCATCATGGGGAAGCTGCTGACAAGTAAGCTAGTGGTTGTGGGGCGCGACACTGCTGATGACATCACTAGGGGTGTGCTTTCCACTGAGTGTCTTGCATACAACTTAGTGCTGTAGGAGCAAGAAGAAGCAAAGCACACTGGAACCAGGAAGATAGTCCCTTCCTCTCCAGTGTCCTGCCAATGTCATCTACTGGCAAAGATTAACATCATTCCAGCTCACAAGGAAGAAATGTTCTAGTATCACAAGCAGAAAATGAAGGGTAGAATTGGAGCGGAGAAGCAACAAATGACAATTGGCACAGGTTTCTCTATTATTCTGAATAAGGTACTTGCAGCATTATTGCTTCTTGTCCTAGCAAATTTGAGCTCTGCTGGCTTGGAGGTCTTTGTTCACAAGAGGAAAATACCAGGGGACACAACAGTGATTCTAATGAATGGGAGAATGAGACTGACACCAGCCTTTTAGGATCTTGTATTACTGAACAGACAGACAGATAAAAGGGCGACTCCACTGGATGAAATGATTGATCCCAATAACCATGGGGAAATTGGATTGCTGCTACACAGTGAGGGCAAGGAGAACTATATCTGGAACTCAGGGATTCTCTGGGGGTACCTGTTAGTACTTCTATGTCCAAAAGTAATGGTTATGGAAAACTTCAGCCCCCACCCCCACTCCCCCATTAGGATAATTGAGGACTCATGCCATTCAAGAATGAAGTTTTGGATTACTCTTCCTGGTAAGAAACCAACTAGCTGAGGTTCTGGTTGAGGGCAGGGAAATCTAGAATGGGTAGTAGAAGGAAGCCACAGATAGAAATCAGTTACAGCCTGTTACCAGTTACAGAAATGAAGATAATAGTAGCTTTGTATATTTTCTCTTTGCTTGTTACATGTATAAATTTGTATCTGTATATTAACCATTTATTCTCTCTCCTTCCCATTATTATTTTTTAAAATTTTTATTGACTTTATTTATCAAAAAATAAAAAAATAAAAAAAAATCCAAACAAAACAAAGCAAAGAAATAGGAAAAACAGATATCCTGAAATAACTTTGTTGGTTCCAATATACTCCTACCATACTACAAGAAAATTAACAAACCATAGTCATTCCTGAGCATTCCCATATCATTAAGATTACCCTCAATATTGTATCTGTTCTTACTAGGTTATTGCTTCCCCCTCACTAGCTGCTGTCTATCTCTAGGTCCCCTATATTCTACAATATAAGACACTTGTTTTACATTTTTTACAGAGTTCACATTAGTGGTTACATGCAATGTCTCTCCTTTTGAATCTGACTTATTTCACTCAACATTATGTCCTCAAGGTTCATCCATGTTTGTCATATGCTTCATGACCTTGTTCCTTCTGCTGCATAGTATTCCTTTGTAAGTATGTACCACATTTTGTTTATCCACTCATCTGATGTAGGACATTTAGTTTGTTTCCATCCCTTGGCAATTGTGAACAATGTCACTATGAATATCGCTGTGCAAATATCTGTTCGTGTCACTGCTTTCAGGTCCTCTGGGTAAATACCGAGAAGTGAAATTGCTGGATCGTAGGGTGACTCAATACCTAGTTTTCTAAGGAACTACCAAACTGTCTTCCAGATTGTCTGAACCATTATACAGTCCCACCAGCAATGAATAAGACTTCCAATTTCTCCACATCCTCTCCAGCATTTTTGTTTCCTGTTTGTTTAGTGGCAGCCATTCTTACTGGTGTGAGATGATACCTCATTGTGGTCTTGATTTGCATACCCCTAATAGTTAGTGAAGATGAACATTTTTTCATGTGCTTTTTAGCCATTTTTATTTCCTCTTCAGAGAAATGTCTTTTCATATCTTTTCAATTTTATAATTGGGCTATTTGTACTATTGTCGTTGAGTTGTAAGATTTCTTTATATATACAAGATATCAGTCTCTTATCAGATAGATGGTTTCCAAATATTTTTTCCCATTGAGTTGGCTGTCTCTTTACCTTTTTAACAAATTCCTTTGAGGTACAGAAGCTTTTAATTCTGAGGAGTTCCCATTTATCTATTTTTCCTTTTGTTGCTTGCGCTTTAGGTGTAAGGTCTAAGAAGTAACCTCTAATATTAGGTCTTGAAGATGTTTCCCTACATTATCTTCTAGGGGCATTATGGTACAGTCTCTTATATTGAGATCTTTGATCCGGGCTGAATTAATTTTTGTATAGGGTGTGAGATAGGGGTTCTCTTTCATTCTTCTAGATATAGATATCCAATTCTCCCAGCCCCATTTGTTGAAGAACCTGTTATGACCCAATTCAGTGGATTTTGGGGCCTTATCAAAAATCAGTTGACCATAGATCTAGGGGTCTATTTCCAAATTCTCAATTTGATTCCATTGATCAATATACCTATCTTTGTACCAATACTATGCTGTTTTGATTATTGTGGCTTTATTGTAGGCTTCAAGTCAGGCAGTATAAGTCCCCCTACTTCATTTTTCTTTTTTAGAATATTTTTAGCAATTCGAGACATCTTTTCCTCCCAAATAGATTTGATGACTAGCTTTTCCAAGTCTGCAAAGTAGGTTGTTGGAATTTTGATGGGAATTGCATTAAATCTGTAGATCAGTTTAGGTAGAGTTGACATCTTAATGATGTTTAGCCTTCCTATCCATGAACATGGAATATCTTTGCATCTCTTAGGTTGCCTTCTATTTCTTTTGGTAGAATTATGTAATTTTCTGCGTAGAGGTCTTTTACATCCTTGGTTAAGTTTATTCCTAGGTACTTAATTTTTTTAGCTTTTATTGAGAATGGAATCTTTTTATTGAGTGTCTCTTCAGTTATGTCATTTCTACTGTATAGAAACATTATTGACTTATGTGCATTAATCTTATATCCTGTCACTTTGCCAAATTTGTTTATTAGCTCAAGTAGGTGTGTTGTCAATTTTTCAGGGTTTTCCAAGTATAAGATCATTTCATCTGCAAATAATGAGAGTTTTGCTTCTTCTAGCACAATGTTGAATAATAGTGACAATGGGCATCCTTGTTTCATTCCTGATCTTAGAGGGAAAGCTTTTCAATCGCTCACCATTAAGTACTGTGCTGCCTGTGGGTTTTTCATATATGCCCTTTATCATATTGAGGAAGTTTCCTTCAATTCCCAACTTTTGAAGTATTTTTATCATAAAAGAATGCTGGGTTTTGTTGAATGCTTTTTCGGCATCTATTGAGATGATCATTTGATTTTTCCCTTTTGATTTGTTAATGTGTTGTATTACATTGACTGATTTTCTTATGTTGAACCACACTAGCATGCCTGGGATAAGCCCCACTTGGTCATGGTGTATGATTTTTTTAATGGTCTTTGAATTCAATTTGCAAGTATTTTGTTGAGAATTTTTGCATGTATAGTCATTAAGGAAATTGGCCTGTAGTTTTCCTTTCTTGTAGCATCTTTGTCTGGTTTTGGTATTAGAGTGATGTTGGCGTCATAAAATGAGTTAGGTAGTGTTCCATTTTCTTCAATATTTTGATAGAGTTTAAGTAGGAATGATGTCAGTTCTTTCTGGAAAGTTTGGTAGAATTCCCATGTGAAGCCATCTGGGCCTGGGGTTTTATTTGCAGGAAGCTTTTTGATAACTGATTGGCTCTCTTTACTTGTGATTGGTTTGTTGAGTTCTATTTCTTCTTTATTCAGTATAGGTTGTTCGTGTGTTTCCAGGAAATTATCCATTTCCTCTAAATTATCTAGTTTGTTGGCCTAGTTGTTCATAGTATCCTCTTATGGTATTTTTGATTTCTTCAAAATCCATAGTAATATCCCCCCCTTATTTATTATTTTGCTTATTTGGGTCTTCTTTTTGATTTTGTCAGTCTAGCTAAGGGTATGTCAATCTTGTTGATCTTCTCAAAGAACCAACTTTTGGTTTTATTTATTCTTTCTATTGTTTTTTTTTTTTCCATATCATTTATTTTTGCCTTCATCCTTGTTATTTCTTATCTTCTATTTGCTTTAGGATTAGTTTACTGATTGTTTTCTAGCTTCTTCAGTTGTTCCATTAGTTCTTTGATTTTAGCTCTTTCTTCCTGTTTAATGTGTACACTTCAAACTATAAATTTCCATCTCAACACTGTCTTTGCTGCATCCTATAAATTTTGATATGTTGTGTTTTTATTTTCATTCATCTCTAGATATTTAGCAACTTCTCTTGCAATTTCTTCTTTGACCCACTGATTGTTTAAGAGTGTGTCGTTTAACCTCCAGATATTTGTGAGTGTTCTGGTTCTTTGACAGTTATTAACTTCTAGTTGTATTCCAATGTGATCAGAGAATGTGTTTGAATAGTTTTAAAAGTTTTAAATTTACTGAAGTTTGTTTTATGCTCCTGCATATTATCTGTCCTGGAGAAAGTTCCATAAGCACTAGAGAATAACGTGTATCCTGGTAATTTGCTATGTAATGTTCTATAATATCTGTTAAGTCTAATTCGTATATCATATTAAATTCTCAATTTCCTTGTTGGTCTGTCTAAATGATCTATCTATGGGAGAGAGTGTCATATTGAAGTCTCCCACAATTACTGTGAAACTTCTATTGCTCCCTTCAGTTTTGCCAATATTTGTCTCATATACTTTGGAGCACCTTGATTGGGTGCATAAACATTTATGATTGTTACTTCTTCTTGGTGAATTGTCCCTTTTATAGTGTCTTTGTTTATTATGACACCCTTGGATTTAAAGTCTACTTTAACTGCAATTAGTATTGCTACCCCTGCTTTCTTTTGGCTGTAGCTTTCATGGAATATTTTTTTTCCCATTCTTTCACTTTCAATTTCTTTATGTCTCTGGGTCTAAGATAAGTCTCTTGTAAACAACATACTCATGGTTCATATTTTTAAATCCATTCTGCCAATCTATGTATCTTTTAATTGGGGAGCTTAATCCATTCACATGCAAGTCAGTGGGGGCTAATTTTACAATTTAGCCTTTAGGTGACAGAATATTCAGTGTGACTACTGAATTTGAGAATTAGCTCATGTAGCCAGTGATAGATACAATGACATTGGAACTACTTGTCTCCTCGTTCTGAGGCAAGTGTGAGAACTTCTTTATTTGTACAAAGGATAACTGCATCTTGTGAGATGGAAATCTAGAGTTGCTTAATTGTGGAATGGCAGTTCACACGTATGTAGAAGGGTGCACGTGGAAGCTGATCAATCAAAGGCAAGAGCTCTGGCAGTTGTCACCTTATTGTCTCTCAGCTCCAAATCCACCCTTCTTTCCCCTGCTTCGGGTTATTGGAGCCAGACACTGTAAACAGTTCTCCTTTGCCAGCTGGCTCAGTGTTGGCCTCTGTTAATAAAGGGCACTGGAGGGACACTGGAAGGTGATAGCAGCAGAAGGCCACTTCTTTTCTGGTTTTGGAGCATCTTCCATTTTCTTTTATTCCATGTGGGGGCTTCCCAGTGGCCTTTACCTCAGCAGTGGTCATAGACTGCTCCCTTCTCTGCACCCACAGGCTTTGCTCTCTCACAGCTACTGTTACAGACCATCTTCAGCCACACCCTCAATCATGGCTAGAGGTAGTATGTTTTCCTTGCATCTGCTACTCCTTTATTCTTTAGAGTCCTCTTTTGCCTTAACCTCTTGGTAGTTAACCCACTGTGCCAGTTGGATCTATTATGTCCCCCAAAATGCCATGTTCTTTAATGAAATCTTGTGGAAGCAGATGTATTATTGTTAATTAGGTTGGAATCTTTGGATTATGTTGTTTCCATGGAGATGTGACCCACCCAACTGTGAGTAATGCCTTTGAAAAGATTATTTCCATGGAGGTGTGGCCCTGCCCATTCAGGGTGGGTCTTGATTTAATTACTGGAGTCCTATAAAAGTGTATGCAGAAGAAGGTCAGGATTGCTGCAGCTTAGAGAGACATTTTGGTGAATGCCATTTTGAAACACAACTTGGGAGCAAGCAGATGCCAGCCATGTGTCTTCCCAGCTAACAGGTTTTCGTGGAGGCTAGTGGCCTTTCTCCAGTGAAGGTACCCCATTGCTGATGTGTTACCTTGGACACTTTATGGCCTTAAGACTGTAACTTTGTGTTCTAGTTTGCTAATGCTGCCAGCATGCAAAACACCAGAAATGGATTGGCTTTTATAAAAGGGGGTTTATTTGGTTACACAGTTACAGTTTTAAGGCCATAAAGTGTCCAAGGTAACACATCAGCAATGGGGCACCTTCACTGGAGGGTGGCCAATGGTGTCCGGAAAACCTCTGTTAGCTGGGAAGGCACATGGCTGGCATCTGCTCCAAAGTTCTGGTTTCAAAATGGCTTTCTCTCAGGACGTTCCTCTTTAGGCTGCAGTTCCTCAAAAATGTCACTCTTAGTTGCACTTGGGGTTTTTGTCCTCTCTCAGCTTCTCCGGAGCAAGAGTGCTTTCAACGGCCATCTTCAAACTTTCTCTCATCTGCAGCTCCTGTGCTTTCTTCAAAGTGTCCCTCTTGTCTGTAGCTCCTCTTCAAAACATCACTCACAGCTGCACTGAGTTCCCTCTGTCCGTCAGCTCATTTATATGGCTCCACTGATCAACTTAGAGACACCCTGAATGGGTGGAGCAACACCTTCATGGAAATTATCCAGTCAGAGTCATCACCCACAGCTGGGTGGGGCACATTCCAAAGAAACACTCAAAGAATTACAATCTAATCAACACTGATAACGTCTGCCCACACAGATTACATCAAAGATAATGGCATTTGGGGGACTCAGTATATTCAAACTGGCACACTTTGTAACCAAATAAACCCCCTTTATAAAAGCCAATTCATTTCTGGTGTTTTGCAAAATGGCAGCATTAGCAAGCCAGAGCACCCACTTTTACTGATTAATGATTCTTTACATTAAATTTTCCATGCTCAGATTACTGGTGTGGTCTCTATCTCTTGGGACCTCGATTTATATACTCCCCATCTCATCATCTTCTCTCCTCTTCTCTTTCATCTCAGTCCTTTGACTGTGCTGTCTCCTGTTCTTCTCATCTTGGCCTTTCTCCTAACCTCTGCCTCTTTCAGAGGCATCTTTAGAACAATTCAATTAGCCTGCAAAGAAAAGCATGTGGTAAAGAATTAAGGAACCTCCATACCACTGATTTAATCACTTTCTCCCAGGATGCCTTGCAGAAAAAGGTGAAATTTCACAAAGCTGATAGGGTGGAAAGAGCCTGGAGCTCGGAATCAGGTGCCTGGATTCTAGGCTCAGCTCAGATTCTAACCCATGTATTTTCCAGACAGGAAAACTGAGAAGCAGTTGCAATAAATAACTGCTCTCATCTAAGCTGCTCTACTCAATTGCCAAATGCCCCACCCTCCTAAGATACCTGTTCTCATGGGTTGACTGGATAAGTCCTCTTATTATTCTAATATATTATTCCAGTTAATACAGTGGTTCTCAGCTAGGGGCAATTTTGCCTTCCAGTGGGCAATGGGTGGGAGTGCTACTGGCATCTAGTGGATACAGGCCAGGAATGCTGCTAAATTTACTACAATGCACAAAATGGTATCCCACAACAAAGAATTATCTGGCCCAAAATGTCAACAGTACCAAGGTTGAGAAGCCCTGAATTAATGGGTAAAGAAATTGAGGTCCAGAGAGAGGAAGTGACTTGCCCAGTGTCCAACAGAAAATGAGCAGCAGCTTGAATGGGAGCCCAGGGCCCCTACCTCCAGTTGGGGTCTTTTCAACTCTCTCTCATTCTTCTCCCTGGTCCAAGGGAAAGGAGATAGGAAGCCAGTGAGGCCCAGGAATACTGTGCCTGCAGTTGGCTGGTGTTCTCCTTTTGCCACCCTTGCCCTGCCAAACTCCAGCCATTTTCCAGTGCAACCATCTGCTTTCTCAACTCCTATTCTGAGCTGCTGGGAAGCTGCTGAGAAAATCGTGCTCAGTGAGTAATGGTAACACTGCCAAGGATAAGTGCCAAAGGAAGGTGGCTCCAGCATTGCCTATCCCTCCTCTGACCCTCCTGTGGTCTGTTCCCACTCTCTCTCCTTACCTTCAAGGACTATTTAAGTCCTTCACACTCGTCAAGTCCCCAACCCCCACCATCAACTCCCTCCCTCCCAACAGGTAACCTGACTTCTTCCAACACTCCCTTCTATTCTCAGCCATCTCAGGAACAGAAGTTTTCCTCCCCTGGTGGAAGGCCAATCCCTTCTCATCCCTTGGATCCATTCCTTTCTGCCTCGTCAAGGGCATGTCCCTGTGGAGTATCATATCTCCCTGTTCCATTTGTCAGTTCCTCCAACTCTGCCACCTAAGGCTTTCCTGCATGCAGTCTGCTCAAATCTCCCCCATTTTTAGTCCTAAAATAAATCCTTCCCTTGAAATCCTCTGGTTCTTTGAGCCACTTTTATTTCTTCCCTCCCATCCACATACTATTCCGGTTGCCTGGTTTAGCCACTCCTCATGTGTGCTTCAGCTGAAGAAGTCCTCTCACACTTCAAACCCAGCTAAAATGTCAGCTTTCTTAAGATGCCGTTGATGCTCACTGCCATCTCCCCTTGGCTTTCTAGGTTCTCCTGCAGGTACAGACAGCTCCTGGTAGGCTGAGAGCTTCTCACCACAATGCCTGTGTTTCTTTCCTTGTCTACACGAGAGCTTCCTCTTGCACCAGGAGAGCTTGCTTGGCAGTGTGGCAGGTGCCACCTAGAAGTGCAGGGGGCAGAGGCATGGGGGTGGTGATGAACGCCCCCAAAGTCAGTGGATAAGGGCCCCACCTCCCCCGTCTCCAGGAGGATGACTGCAGCGTCTTCCATGCAGCCCTTAGGAGGTCCCCGGCAGGACCAGCCCCCCTTGTCCCTAGCTGTAACCTGCTCACAAACACCTGCTTTACCGATTTCTCCCTGCCTGCTTCCCCCCTCCCTCCCTCACTTGTGCTCCCCGGGGTCACCTTCCAGATAAAATACCAGCACCAGAGTCCTTATCTCAAAGTCTGCATTCGGGGGACCCATCCTAAGGGAGAGAGCTGCCCCATTGGACCCCCAAGGCTTTTAAATGCTTCCTCTTCCTGCTCTCTGGTAACTATTGTACTTTGTGAGGCAGAGTTTCCCCATTTAGGCTTCTGTCTCATGTGCAAGACTGAATGGCTTGAGGGCAAAGGTTAGCTCTTAATCTCCTCTGTATCCCCATAACCTGGCACATCACCCCAGCACATGATATCCAAGGAGTATCTGTTGAGTGAACACATGAGAAAATGAATGAACGAATGATTAAATGCATTTCCAAGTACACCTATGTTGAATGAACAGACCCTGCGGAGTGGAGTGCATGTGCTCTCTCAACTCTAGCCTTCTCCTGTCACCCCCTGCCCAGGTCCAGAGGCCCATCACAGTGCCATCAACCTGCCCTTCTACCCTCTATAATGCAGTCTGCTCCATGCAGCCCAGGCCACCTCCTGCCAGGAAAAGTCCCCAGAGAAGTGGGCCTCTCGCTGGGAGATTCCAACTCTGGCTAAATAAAGGTTATAGGAACCGAGTGAAATGCTATTATAATGTGACATAATTCAATGCCACCTTCCAGCAGATGTTGCTTTGAAGGGATGAATTTGTCCCAGCAGGACTCTGGGGCTCATTCAAAAGCACTGGGAACAACCACCTGCTGCTTCTGATGTGAGCAGCTTTGGGGAATGGTAATTTCTACAAATCAACTTATTCAGCCCAAATATATGGAGCAGGGTTTTCAGAAGGAGAAATTAAAATTGTTGTTGGGGAAGTGAAGAAGCTACTGCCAAGCCAAACAGTAGCAAAGACCATGTCCAGCTTTGAAACCCCTGAGGGAACAGCATGCTTGAGCACATCCAGGTGCCAGAGGACTCTAACTTAGCACCGTGGTCCCAGGAAACATCATTTTACAGCTGAGAAAACTGAGGCCTGCGATTACAAAGGAGGTTGTCCAAGGTCACGCATGTTGTCAATGGCATACCTAAGACTCTGAGCCTGAATCCAGACAGCTCTGCCCCCATTCTCCTCAAATCCCAACTTCTCTAAAGATCAGATGGGGTGAAAATTGTCCTGAAATTAAAACAAAACAAAACATCTTGGGTTGACTCACAAGTTGCCCCTGCCATTCTGTTATAGGCACTAGCCTGGAAATAGGGAATCTGGATCTGATTATGGCTCTGTCCCTCACTTTCTGTGTGACCCCTCTCTGGGTCTCACTTTCTTTATCTATACAATGAAGAAATTGATGATCTCTAAAATGTTCTTCATCTCTAAAAATCTAGACACTCTGGGCCTCAATTTCTACCTTTCAGATGGGCATAATGCTCTATTTCTTCAGATGTGAGTAGCATGTGAGGTCCAGAAGGAACTCCTTGGCACATTTGTGTGAAAGTAAATCCTGGAACAGTGTTATCATGTCTCACACATCTGCAGCAAGGTGGTGCTGAGGGTAGAGCTAGTTCCACATCTGAGCTGCTAGAAGGACTGAAGGAGAAACCAAAGTGTGATCTCCCAGTCAGGAAGCTCTGGGGGACCTGGAGGGCCTGGATTCCTTCCCTAGAGGGTCTGGATTCCTTTCCTGGAGGGTGGGGGTGTCTCTGAAGCCATATCTCCCTGCTGTTCCAGTAAGTGACATGGAATCTCTTATCGCAGGCTGCTTATCCAAAAGGGCCTTGGCAGTGCGGGGCTGGAGGCAAAGAGCTGGGAAATGGAAAGAGAGAAAGAGGAGGTTTACAAGGGGTGAAAATGAAGAAGAGAAGGACAAAGGTAAGGAGGAGAAGGAAGATTTTGAAGAGGAGGATCAGCTCTATTCTATAAGGCAAAGTGCAAGCAGAAAGTGTGGGCTCTAGAATTAAAAAAGATCTGATACTAAAGTTTAGCTCAACCACTCAGTAGATGGGGGATTTGGGGCTAATCATTCAACCTTTCTAAACCTCAGTTTTCACATCTGTAAAATGGAGGATGAGGATGGTACTTCTTTCTTGGGCGTAATCTTGGCAAAGCTCTTAGCAACATGCTTGGCCCAGAGTAAGTTCTTAATACCTAGTATCTAGAGGGACAGCAGAAGCAGGACAAGTAGTTATAAATATACAAATTAGTGATTTCTCCAAAGAGGGGCTGGGAAACCCATCCCACTGACTACAGATATAAGAAGACAAGGACTTGTTCCTGTAGAGGAGCAGATGGATTTGTCCAAGTTGAGAGAAGCTTGAAGAGGCAGAGAAACCCAGATTACACATCAAAGGAATGCCTTAAACAAATTTTTATTTTATTGATGATAGCAGAATCTATTCTTATCTGGTAGCAGCAATTATTTTAATGAAGACAATAGTGAGTTCATATGCTAATGGTAGCAATACTGATTAAATGTAATCTTTATTTAATTAATTATTTAATTAAATAAATAAATTTAAATAAATAATCTTTAAATAATTAATCTGATTATATAATCAAAACCTTATATAATAATATATATATATAATGATATAATGATCATGCCAATAGATCAACCAGGAAGAAATATAAATAGAGAACCATGAGCAAATGACTCCCACATGTATGAAACAATGGGTGTCAACGTTAGAGAGAGGGGAGAGGGAGATTCATAGTGCCTGGACGCTGACCGAGGGACAGCCATCCTGGGTACTCACTGGGGTTATCATTCAATATCAAATGAGGCACATCAGGTGAAACAACATTCCTTAAATCCAACAATGGGTTTGAAGCCTAGACTCTATCTCAGTTCTTTCTGATGCCAAAACTCTGACCACTCATCTAAGTTGACTAACACCATGTCTTCAGGCTGGACCTTCCCATCGTTCTAGATCCAGCAAGATTGTAGGACAGATTAGCTCAGGACTGAGGGGTATCGACAGCTGGGGTAAGGGGACCTTCCCTTCAATAGTGATAGACTGGATAGGAAGTGTACCCAGGGACAATGGTCTTCAAGGCTAGAAGTCTGGATGTGCTAAACTATGTGTGTGTGACTATGAAGTCCTTGGAGGCTTCCCTTTCAGTTTCCATCAAGGCAGAATTCCCTAACTTCCCCACAACATGGATGTCAGATCTTTCTGTTCATAGCAGATCTACCTGGGTGGCAAGACCACAAGGCTATAGATGGAGAAGGAGCAGAGGGATGCACACAGTTTTGAATTGGGAGAAAATACCAGCTAAATATTTGTCCTATTTTTTTCCTCCTGAGTAAGTGAATTATGAAATGCCATCTGGTTTACTATGAGATCTGTATCATCACACACAGTCTATTACATGCATAGTCAGTCAGCCACTCACATGCATATAGAAGCAATTACACACACTCATACACACACACACACACACACACACACAGAGGCTCCTGGGGCTATTTTCCTTTTTCAAGAACCCTGGATGGTCCTTAGGAAGTGGAAAAAGTGTTTAAACCCAAGCAAATTTCTTTTCCTGGGACCTGTGAATGTCACACAATTGTCCTACTCTTGTTCCTCAAGCTTCACTCCCTCCCCTCCAACTCTACCTTGTCCTGACCCCTGGCACTGAAAGTGAAGGGGCCGAAGAAAGGAATATTCACTTCCCAGCCCTCAGAGATGTTCACTTTCTTGGAGTCTTTTCTGAGTCACCTTCTTTCATAGAAGCCTTAGGGTCAGAACACATCCATTGAATTGGTTTAACCCCATTTCAGCACCACGGACAGAGCCCACCCTTCTTGGAGAAGGCTGAGTTCTATTTTAAGTTTAAGAAGGAGAAACTGGGAGCTTCATGCTAATGGCTTCAAGACATTAGGACACCCTGGTTACTGAAAGGTCTGTATCCTGACAATGCTTCGTCTAGACCTCAGCCACAAACGCATAGGATCTCTGAATTCTCCAATTTAATATTTCAAATCCATGCATATTTTGCCCTCTATGATATATCCATGATTGTTTTAATATAAAATAAAAAATAATGGGCATGTCCATGATTTTAGAGTAACGCTGATGCAGAGGGAAGATATCCTATGCCTATTCTATGGCTTCATGTACCTCTGGGCACACTGCCAGAATTCTTCCGGTAGAGGGTGCACGTGTGAGGTACACTTGCCACAGGATAATGTTCAAGCTCCTTAGCTTGGTATTCAAGGTTTTTCTGTTCAGGCCCTTGACTAATTTCTCCATACCATCATTCACCATTTCCCCTTCCCCACTTTCCCTTCTGCCCCAACCTCATGTCACACATGTGAACTACACAACACCCACCATACACACATACACAGGCTGCTTTAGGCCTCTGGCTTATTCTCAAGTGCTCTTTGGATTGCACCCTTTGAGTTGCACCTTCAACTCTGCCTTCTCTGCTCCTACCTGTCAATACAGACATGTGTCCTCTGAGCACTCAGAAGTGAAGCCCATGCCAGAGCTTTGCTATTTTTCAAAGAATAAACCTGGATTGGTCTCACCGATTTATTTCAGACTTTTAGTCTGTCCTGAGGTAGCTGCTCCCTCACTAACTGCCTCTCTCCATAAGGAAAAGACTGAAGAGAGTCCCAGAGCCTGACTTCCCAGGGATTTTTTCTCACCCTACATTCTAATTATTGCCAGTGAACCTTCAAAAGAATTAAAGGCTCTATGTGAGCTGAGGTCTCCACCATGCAGCCTGCCTGTTAAATCTCTTCCTGTTGCTCTAGCATGGGCCAGGGGCTTCAGGAGGCTCTCGGGTGGACAGATGGACTGCAGCTGATTCCTGTCAGCATCCTGCATGGTCCTGATCCTGGGAAGTTACAGCAGGAAGGAGCAGCTCTTGCACTGACTGATCAATGGCCCCCATTCACATCTGTTCTGTGCTAGGCCTGTCCTGGGCACTGGGGTTGCAGGGATGGGTTGGACATTATCCCTGCCCTTGGGGAGTTCAAAGTCTGCTGGCTGGTGGATTAATCTTAAACTGAGGACCAGAGAGGGGTGTGATTCAGCCCAGGCCTCACAACCAGGCAGCAGGTGGGACTGGGACAGAAATCAGGGCTCTTGGAGACACCCTAGCTACCTGAGCAGAGCAGGATGTGTTCTCTGGGCTCCAGACCTGGGTTAGGGAGGAGGAGTTTCTGGAAGAAAGACCTTGGCATCATGAAAAGTGTACATGGAGAGGAAATCTAAAGGAAAGAGACTTGATTCAACTAAACCCCACCCCTTCCCAGGACTCCACAGCCCAGCTGGCTGCTCTTTCTCTCCATCTCTCTCAAATCCTGTCCTTGAAAAATGGCCTTGTGCTAATGAGAACCTTTTTGCTTGAAAGTAACAATAAACGGGCTTAAACAAATGTGGGGATTTGCTGGCTCAGTTAACTGAGAACAGAGAAATGTTAACAGTTGACAGAGGAAGGTCTACCCAGGTGCCGTGGCTCCATTTCTCTGACAGTCTCCCTCTCTGTCCTCCTCCACACGTTGCCTTCATTCCTGACCCCTCACATCGTCACTCCATGGTAGCTCAAAGAGAGAAGTTTCCTCCTGGGAGCTCCTTCTGCAGAGAGGGAGGCTCCTCTTTCCCAGAAGCCCCAGCAAACATCTCCTAGCCTTTAATTGGTCTGACCTGGGTCACGTGCCCCTCCCTGAACCAATCACCGTATCCAGCCGCATGGGATCTGCTGACTGGATTCAGCCAATCAGGACCCACCCCTGGAGCTACGGATGGGCGCTTCCTACCAGATCACTGAGAGTGGGAACTGGGCAGTTCTCCAAAGAGAGTTGGGAGGTGCTGGTCGAAGAGGTGAAATGGAAGCCGGGGGGGAGGTGGGGCAGCAAAGAACTGCGACAGGCCCCTTCACCTGAGGTGATCAATAACATCCAACTAACGCAAACTCGTCCCTGCCACCCCAGCCTCTCTCCCATGTCCCACCTTATGCCCAAGCCAAGAGGGCACGTAGTCCCCCCTCACCCCATGCTGCTTCATGACTCCATTCGCCGGCTCTTGCTGTGTCCCCAACCTGGGATTTCCCCCCTCCCATGTTCAGCCTTTAGACCCCTGCTCGAGTTTCCCCTGTGCAACTGTGAACTTTAAAATGAGTCATCTCTGCTGCAGTTCCCTCGGCACCTCCGTCCCTCCACTGTCATTGGCGACACCATTATATCAGGTTTCCTCATTATCCTCCCCACCCCTCCTCCCTCACCCCCCAGCCTCCACCCCCATACGCACAGCATTTGCCAGTTCCTGGAAGGTATGGACCCGGACAAGTCTTAATTAATCTCCCCATTCCCAGCCTCTAGCCACTGCCTGGTTTAGAGCAAGAGCTCAATAAATACTTTCTGCATGAAAGAAAATGTTTGCGTTAAAGACGCAAAAACTTCTGTGAAGTTCTTTGCATTTTGACAAAGGCAAAGCCTCAAGCCATAGGAACGAAGCTCCAGTGATGGAATTTCAGGCCCCAGTGAGCTGAGGACAGAAGTTTCCTCTATTGTTTAGTGCCCGGAGGAGGAAATGACTAGTCAGGTGAATTTTCTACTCATGACTTTCCAGTGCAAAAAACAATCATGTTGTCTCCTGAAAACACAAAGTGTGTCATGGAAACAGATGTTTCTCGATTGGCTTTCTGGTGGTAGGAAACTTTTGTGGTTCTGTCAGGTTTTCTTGCCCTGGTTCTGGTTGGCGGAACGTTCCTTCCTGACATCCCTGTACGGCTGCCTGGGCCGACCCTTCCTCCATCCCAGCCCTTTGACCCCACGTTCACTGAGCCCCAACTGCCAGCCCAGCTCTGCCGGTGTGAGACCCCACTGTGAGTGGGGATTTGAGGAGCCTCATTCCGCTGCTCCGACAATTCCTCATCAAGCCCACCAGCTTGGCCGCTTCTCTCACCTTGACCTTGGGCCCCTCCTGATCTCTGGGCCCCTCCCTGGTCCCCTGGCCCAGCCCCACTCGTACCCCAGCTCTGCTCACTGGAGACCTCCCTGCCCTCAAGCTCGTCCCCCTCCGCTCTGCCCGAGTGTAACCCTCAGCAAATACAAAGCTGACCGGGTCCCTCCTTGCTGGAAACCTTCCCGGGCTCCCCGCTGCCCTCAGGTCCAAACTCCTTAGGCCTGGACCAGCCACCCAGAGGCACAGACCTGAGCCAGGTTCACACCGGGCAAGAGATTGTCCCTGCCTTGGCCCCTGCCCTTCCCTCTGCCTGGACGCCCTTCCCTCCCTGTCGACCTGGTGAGCCCTTGTTCTTCAAGACCCAGCCCCAATGTCCCCTCCCTCTGTGAAGCCTTCCCTGATTCCCACTGTAAAGCTGATCCTGCCCTGTCTTGGTCTCCACCACTATTTCCACCCCTGCATGCAATTCCCGTTACTGAGCTCCTGGTCTCTCCCCCACTAAACCATGAGCATCTCTAGGTCAGAAGCCAGGTTCGATTTTTCCCTGTCCCCAGCACCTTGCCACAGAAGGAGTGTCAATGCGTGTTTGTGCAGGGAATGAATGAATGAACTTACTACTATTATAACAACAGCAACAATTATGTCTTATTTTTAGAGCATATTCTATGTGCCAGGCACCGCACTAGGCATTTGCCTGTGTTTACCCACCATGGCTTCACTCACTTTGTGAGTTTGGCTCAATTTTGGGTGAGCCTAAAATTTTACAGGTTTTACAGATGAGGCTCATTAGACCCGGAGAGGTGAAGGTTCCAGACCCAGGTCACACCATGAGGGAGCGCAGGGGCCAGAACTTGAACTCAGGGATGTCCAGCTCCAATCTCTCATTTTCTGAGGGCCTACTATGTGCCAGGTGCCGTCCTGTGGTCTGGAGATACAGCAAGGAACTGAACGGGCCAAGTCCCTGCCCTACTGGAGCTCACGTTCTGGTGTATGGGGTGGGGAGTCAACATATAAAACAATTAGGGGGTGGTAAGTGCTGTACAGAGAAACAAAGCAGGCTTGGGAGCAGAGAGTGGGAGCCTGGGTATGTGTGTGTGTGATATCTGGGGGGACGTCTGAGCAGAGACAGGAATGAAGTGAAGGACAAGCCCCGGGTACAGCTGAGGGAAGCATGTTCCTGGCAGAGGCAACAAATGCAAGAGCTCCGAGGCTGGAACGGGCTGAGTTTTTCTGAGCAATAGCTGGGGGTCAGTGTGGCTGGAGCTGGGTGAATGCGGGAGGGTGGAGGGGACAGGTCAGAGGGGCAGTGTGGGGGGTGTCAAGGGGGCAGACACACACATTTCCTGAACATCCCTGGCTCAAAGTGACTGACTCTTCTCTCCCCATAAGTATGTGGTTCAGATGGGGAAACTGAGGCCCAGAATAGGAATGGACCTAGTCAGAGACACACTGTGTTGGTGTTGGCTGTCCTGCGCAAAGACTCTGCCTCTAGCCTCCCTCTTTCTGGGGAGATGGTGAGTAGCCAGTGCTGGCAAAGCTCTGCTGAGAGGAGGGATCTTTGAATCGGGATTATTGTTACTGTTGTCAGTATAGAAATGACAGCGGATTCCGTGCAGAGCCAAGGGGAGAAGAGAAGCTCAAGTGAGGGGAGGGGGCAGCGGGGAGAGTCATGATTTCCCAGGCAATGTCCTCCTGCCTCTCCCTGATGTGCTTCCTTTCTGCCAGTTTATTAAGCATCTTCCTCCCAGTCCTGGGCACCAAACTCAGGGGTGGCCTCAGTCAGTCTGACCCCCTGCCAGCTCCCCGCACAACAATGACCACTGACAGAGCTTCGAAATGCAGGAGCCAGGAGCAGCACAGCCCCCTCCCCCATACAACCACCTCCCCTGCACTGGCCCTTCCCCTGCACCACCTTGTTCCAACCTCACAACGAGGCAGGTGTGAGCACAATCCCCATTTACAAGTGAGGTGACTGAGGCCAGAGAGGTCAGGCTACTGATGGAGAGAGCCCAGCTGGTGAGCAGCAGAGAGGAGACCCGAACCCATGTCATGCGGCTCCAGAGAGCGCCAAATCTCACTGCCCACCCCCCTTAGCCTCCTGGCCTCCCGGGCCGTGCCCTGCCACTCCCACCCATGCCCGTGGGCCAGTCAGTCCCTCTCCCTGGACCTCAGATTTCTCATCTGGAAGCCCAAGCGCCCACCCCTGGCCTTTCTGCCTCCCTGGGAGATTGGATTTGGATGATAGCACGAGTACAGGGCACCTGCTGAATGCCTGGCCTGGGCCACACTCAAGGCTGGTCAGGCCTCACGAAAGCCCCATGAGGTAGGGAGTCTCAGCCCTGTTTCCTGAGGAAGCAGCAGAGGCTCAGAGAGGTTCAGGAGCTCACCCAAGGCCACACAGCTGGGAAGCCTTAGAGCCGGGACCCTCAAGCTCACCTGTCAGACCCCAGAGCCGTGTTCCTTCTAATTCCACACCCTCCCCTAGCCATCCTGTTGGGGGCTGAGCCTCCTGAAATCTTGGTCAGTGTTGGCTATAGGACAAAGAAGGCCTGAATTTAAGGGGAACTTTTTTTCGTTTATTTCATTTCATTTCACTTAATTTTTAAATTTATTTTTAGTTGAGGGGAACTTTAAAAAGTATATATTGGGTCATGTCACTTCTTCCCATTTAAAAGTCATACTCTGAGCCAGCGCCTATGAGGCCCTGCCATAGCTCAGCCCTGCCCAAACCCTACCCTCACCTCATCCATCTCCCCCGGCTCTCTGTGTCCTGCCACCCCGCTCCTGGCTGTTCCTGGAACATGTCCTGCTCCTCCAGGCCCGACCTGCTGTAAGGTGCTCCCACTTTCTGGAATGCTCTTCTCCCTTCCCACCCCTCCACCCTCCACACTGAAGCCAAAGAGCTTTAAAAAACACAAGCCTGGCTGCATCAGGACCCAGCTTCAATTTCCACTGCCCTTGGAAAGGCTGTGAGGTCTTGGCATGGCCAGCGTGGCCCCCCCTGACCTGGTCCTTGTCAGGTTTCCAGCTTCACCCCAGCCACACTGGTGGCCTCAGTTCCTGGGGTGTAGGCCGTTCCTGCCACCAGCCCCATCCTTTTTGTCTGACTGGCTCCTTCTGACCATTCTGGTCTCAGTTCAAATGTTTCCTCAGTGAGGCCTTCTCTGGACCCATGAAATCAAACTCACTGTCTCTTTTTCTAGTTTATAACTCTCTGCAAATTCCCTGAATTGACTCATGCAGTTTTTTTTTTAAACAGTTATCTTGTTCATATAAGGATCTAAGCAAGGTCTCAATTTCTCAAATATGTTTCTTCAAATACATCTCAATTTTTCTCTTTAAAACATTTTTTAAAAAAAAATAGTTTTATTAAAAAATTCCCCAAATTTACAAACACTCTATATCCACCAAAGCAACAATTCTACCTCCTCCCTTCCCCTCACCCCCTGGCAATGTCTAATCTACTCTTTGTCCCTATGAATGTGCTATTTCTGGATATATCATATAAGTGAAATCATACATTATTTGTCCTTATGTGCTTTATTTATTTCACTGAGAAGAAAGTTTTCAAGGTTTATCCATGCTCCAGCATGGCTCAGAACTTTCTTTCTTACGGCCGAATAATATTCCGTTGTGTATATTTGGTTTATCTATTCATCTGTTGATGGAAAATCAAGCCATTCTATTCTTCTCCCTCATGCTGTTTTATCCCCTTGCTTCAAAATATAAGCATCCCAGTTTCAAATTATATGCATTTGTTTATCTATTTACATCGTGCCCCTAGACTAAAAGCTGTCTGGGCCAGGGAACTTCCTGAGTGTACACAATGCCCAGCACAAAATAGGCACTAAGTAAATATGTTGAGTAAGAGGGTGAATGAATGAACAAAGTTGAAGGTCCTCAGACTCCCAAATGAGACAGAGACCCAGGGGCAGGGTCCCGGGAGGACCTGACAGGCACCTTTCCCCCCAACTGCCTGGTGAGTGGAGAAACCAGCAGGGATGCTGTCGCCATGGCTACACACTCAGCAGCCCGCCACCCCCGCCAGGCCTGTATTTAATTCCTCTCTGTTCCACTCATCACTTCTCCCAGGAAGACCATAACATTTTGACATTGTTGAGGACCCAAAGTAGCAACCACATCAGTGCACTACTGAATGTCAGGTGGGGGCCTCTGCAGGCCTTGAAATTCTCCAACCCAACAGGAAGCCATGTTGTCCTTCACTTTTTGAGAAGGATGTGCTCCCTGGTGGGAGAGGTGCCCCATTCCAGGAGGCCCGAGGTCACTTGAACCCGGAGGTGCCACAAATTCCCGCCCACCTGTCTTTTAATAGGAGCTCATAGCTGCACTCTTCAAGTGATTGGCTGAATAAATGAATTCATCTGCTTGGTCCCTCTGATTGCTGATTGGGAGCAGCTGCTCATTGGTTCCTCCTGTGATTTACTTGGTTGATAAACACCTTCCTCTCCGATCCTGGATTATTCTAAGGTATCCACCTTTCTGTTGTTTATTCCTTCTGCCTGCAGATCAGGAAGCAAGTTAGCAGGGGACTCGGGCCCTCAAGCCCACTTGGGGCATTTACTTCCTCCAGGGGCCGCGGGGACTGTGGTTGGGGGGTCGAGTCCTGGACTTCAGTCCCTCCAGTCTCCCCTTCTCTTCCCATCACCACGCAGACAGCCAGGGAGCAGGTTCCTGCGTGTCCTGCATTTTCCACTGGGTCTGTCTTCTGAGCCCTTTAAGCCAGCTCCACCTCTGCCTTTGCTGACCCCATGGGACCTTACTCTCACCTTCTATGGGCTTGGGGGGCTACGGTCACATCAGGGAACCCCCTGTTCCCTCAGGGTCTGATGAAGCCAAAAATGTGCCAGGTCATGGAGTGGGCCTCTGAGGAGTGTATCTGTCCCCACCCCTTCCCTTCCCTTCTCTTAATGGAATCCTCTGTAGTAAGGAACAATTCCATGTGGTGCCACCGGGGTTGCTCGCTGGGACGGTCACACGACTCAGCCAATCAGAGTCTTCCCTGAGATGTCACCTAAGCAAACTGCTACTTTTCTGCTTCTTGCTTCCCAGCCCTGCTTCCTTTTTGGAGTTTGGTTCTACCACTTGACTGCAGCTTGTTTTAGGTGTTTGGATGTATAGGATCTTAGAAAAGACTTAGACACCTAGAGTGAAAGTCTTAGGATTCATTACTTCATTTATTAAATATTTCCTGAGTGCCCACATTGTGCCCAGCTCTGTGTTGGGAGCAGGGGATGATTTGAACACCACGAGTGTGTCTCTCCCTCACGGATGGTCCATTCTGGAATCACAGAAACTCAGAGTTGAAGGGCTCGGGAGGGCTTCTCACCTTTTCAGCCCCCAGAAGAGGGAGGCAAGGTCAGGCCTGTGGAAGGTCAGGCCTGGGAGGGGAGGTCAGAGGAGAGTGAAGTGGGAAGATTGCCCCGACCCAGGGAGGAACCCAGGAAGAAAGCGCATCTCGAGTGCGGCCCTCCTCTGCACGGCCTTCTCAGCCTCTGCCATTTCCCCAGGAGGCAGGGGTGGGGCAGACCTCCCCGAGCTCCTCGGTGGGCTGGAGAGGCAGCAAGGGGCCTGGCGCCCGCTCCCCACGCTCCCCAAGCATCTAATCCCACCATTCCGGCCTCCACCAGCTCCGGGGCCACTCACCTGCAGTCAAGGCTGCCTGGGCTGGGCCACGGGTGGGCCATGGAAGGAGCCCCCAGCAGTGGAGCGTCTCGGGGACCCCTGCCCAATGCCCAAGCCCGGCCCCTGATGCTCAGCCGGGTCCTCCAGGAAACAGCCCCCCTCGGATGGTGCTGACGCCCGAGTCCACCCACTGGCCGGGCCAGGCTTTATTCAAACTCGAGAGGGAAAGTTACTCCAGATTCTATTTTTAAGTTTTAATTACATATAATCAGTCCAACAAAATAAACTGTGGTTTTTAATGTTTAACTTCTATAGTTGTGTGAAATTCTCTTTTTCTAAAACAAAAAGTAAATGGGCTGAACTGTGTTATGCGATGAACTCAGTTTTGTTAATCAAAGTGGTTCATGATACGGTTTAGAAAATCAAACAGTAACTGAGAGATCGAGAATGAAAAGTAACAGCTCTCAACTCCTCCTCCTCACCCCCACTTCTGCTCCCCAGAAGATCTCATTATTATTATCCTTTAGGAAACTAGTTTTAATTCTTAGCTATTTTTTTTTTAATCTATGCTTAGACCCACCATCCACTGGCTTCCTGTTACTTTGCAAGGCATAAGCTCATTTCACCACCAGCCTCCCTCCCTTCTCCCCTCTTGCCAGTAACACTGTATTTTTAGTGCTTTTATTGGTTATCTTGGAAACTTTAATAGATTTCTACATTATTTTTGTAAAAAATAAAGTACATATTTTAAGGTAGCAGGAATGAATATTTATCAGGCCACATAACTGAAATGGAGGGGATCTGGGGGCTCTACTTTCTTCTGCTGGCCCCTCTCTCAGGCAGCTTTCTCCTCAGTGTGGGAGGGATGGCTCAGGCTATTTGGGGTCTGTGTCAGCGTGTGGTGGAGCCTATTATTAGTCAGAAATTCTGGGAGATTTTTGGTGAACTGTTGGTAGTTTGACAAACTGGTGGGAATATTTATACCACGGAAATTGGTGAATGCTACAAATGGGGCTCTATTTTTTTCCCTCAGAGAGTAGGTTTACCAGTAAACTACTGGTTCTGTCCCTTGCAGTGAAAGGGATCTTTCTAAAACAGGCCACAATCAATCAAGGGGCAGAGCCAAAATCCCAAATGGAAATAAGGCCTGGAATTAGACCCAGGAGAAGGGGAGATCCGGGAGAACCTTAAACCCACATAGCCTGGTCCCAAGCCCTGCCCTAGAGTGATCTTCTGAGGTTTTCAGTTGGAATTTATTGAGCTCTTACCTTCTGCCCAGCTCTGGGGCTATATGGTGAGTCAAAGCAGACACTGTGCCTGCCCTCCTGGAGCTGACAGTCTAGTCGGGGTACACAGACACTAAAGAATCCCATAATTTAACATGAATTTGCAGTTGTTGTGAATGCTGCAAAGAAGAGGGGCACTATAGAAGGGCTAGGAAAGCAGTCTTTTAATATGGAGAATAGCCTTTGACAAGGAAGTTCAGTGATGATGAGGAGGGAGTGCTGCTTGAGATGGAATCTGCACAGACGCAGAAGAGACTGGGAAGCATTCGTGGACCTGGAGAGCCCGGGGAGGAGGGCAGGAGCCAGATGGTGCAGGGCCTGGCAGACCACGACTGGGTGGGCTGTTCTTTATTCTCAGGACGGGGGCACCATAGAAGACTCTCGGATCCAAGTTCTGAGATGTTTCTGCCACTGCCAGGTGGAGAATGGGTTGTCTTAAAGCAGTAGTAGAGGCCGGGCGCCCTGACAGGGAGCAGCTGTGGCTGGGCATGTCCTCTGGTTAAGTGAGGGTCCCCTGCCTGTCCAGGCTTCACCCACCCTCCTCCTAGAGCTGGCGAAGGGGATCCCATGCACATCAGGATCCTGGGCCTGCAACCATCTGGGACCACCAAATGCCCAGGAGCTGCCAGTGGGAAGGAGTCCTCACTTTGCTTCTCCTTGCTAGGAAGAAAGTGGGTTTTGTTTGTTTTTTGGTCTCCCAGCAAAGAAGTCTGACTCTCTGCAGCCACTTGAAATTCACTAGGGGCCACAGTGCTCTTTTCCAGGTTGGTTTCGGCTCTATAGTTCTTCCCAATACAGGCAGTTGAGACAGCACAGGGGAAAGAAATATTGTAGGAATAATGATTAAACAGCAGTGATAATAAGAATAAACAAGGCTACCACTTTTTGAATAATTACTGCATGCCAGACACTAACCCATTTGCTCACAGGCTCCTCAAAAGAGCCCAGGTAGGTTGTTGCTCCCCCATTTTACAGATGAGGAAACTGAAGCTCAGAGAGGCTAAATAACTCACTCAAGGTGTCACAACGGTTAAGTGCTAGAGCTGAAGTGTGACCTCCATGTCAGTCTGACTCGTCTTTCTTCTTTGCCACTAGCTGACCCTTTCATATTCTGTAAAATGTCTCCTTATGAGGCAGAAGTAAGGTGGTGCATATAATATAAAGAATGTATCATGGGGCCTGGCATAGTAGGTGCTCAATAAATTAGCAGTTTATTTTTGGCTTGGTCCCAGAAAGGAGAATGTCTTGGGTTCCCTGGAACCATGGATTGGTGATGTGTGTGTGTGTGCGCGTGCGTGTGTGTATATGCGTGCTGTTTCTTTATTCCTCACCTCCAACCTCAGCTGGAGTGAGGGAGAGAGGGAGGAAAATCAGTTCAGTGAAGGCTGATGAGCTTCAAATTCTTCTGGGTGACTTGTGATTTATCAATAACTCCTTGTAGATACCACACCCTATGTGATGGTTAGGTTCATGTGTCAACTTGGCCAGGGAGCAGCTGTGGCTGGGCATGTCCTCTGGTTAAGTGAGGGTCCCCTGTCTGTCCAGGCTTCACCCACCCTCCTCCTGGTGTCCAGGTGTCTGGTCAAGCAAGCACTGGCCTAACCATTACTGCAAGGACATTAGTGGTTGGTTAATAAACCAGAAGGCTGGTTGACTAAATCATCAGTCAATTGGCTGCAGCTGTGACTGATTACATCAACAAAGGGTGAGTCTTCTGCAATGAGAGAAATCAATCAGCTGGATTTAATCCAATCAGGTGAAGACTTTTAAATGAGACAGGACCTTCACTTCTTCAGCTACCAGCAAAGCATTTCCTGAGGAGTTCATCGAACACCTTCATTGGAGTTGCCAGTTTGCTACCTGCCCTTATGGAATTTGGACTTGTGCATACCCACAGTTGTGTGAGACACTTTTATAAAATCTTATATTTACACGTATCTCTTGTTGATTCTGTTTCCCTAGAGAACCCTAACTAATACACCCTGTCACCCCTTCCCAAACCCAGGCTTGAATCCTCCATTCCTGACTGTCTATATCCACCCAGGCAATGTACCTTTACTGGAGAGGGAAGAGTTTGGGTTTGGGGTCAAGGGTCCGGATGCTGTCACTTAATCAACTTACGACCTTGGGCAAGTCCTTGTACCTCTGAGTCTCTGTTCCCTCATCTGTAAAATTGGTCTTTCCAAGCTAGCTGCTCCTCCCAGTGCCTCCGAGAGCAGGGATTATTGTGCCCGTGTCACAGATGGAGAAGCCTGTTCCTGGATGGCCCCTGTCCACCCTGTCTCCTACCAGGGGGAAAGCAGGGCCTGAGGTGCTTTTGTGGACCTGTCCTCTCCTGATCTGGGCACAGTTGTCCATGGAGACCCCATGTGGGTGGGTCTCAGGGGAGGGCAAGCAAGAGGAGGCTGCCTGGAGAGGGAGAGAGCGCTCCGGCCTCGGTGTTGGGGGTCTCAGGCTCTATCTAGTCCTGGCTCTGAGTCCCCGGGTGACCTCCTGGGACTGTTTTCATCTGACCATGTGGAAATTGGACCCAACGATCACTAAGAGAAATGATGCTGCAGACTGAAATAGAAAAGAATGAACTAATAGAAGAGAACAAACCTTAGGCTGGAAAAGACAGATTAAAGCTTATGTGGGGGCCTGGAGGCCCATTAGGAGGAGGGTCAGGGAGCAGAGACTGCCTCCCCAAGGACTAACCCCCGAGAGAACCTGCGGTGGAGCCGGTGGGGAATAAATTAACAGTGAAGCAACGATCATGTTTCTGTCCCTTTACTGGAGACATGGGGCAGCACAGCAGCGGGGGTTTATGGGAGCATATGCATCCTTTAGGGGTCTGATTCTCCACCACAGGCCAGGACCCCATTGTACAGATGAGGCTGATGAGAGCCAAGGAGGAATCCTGGCGTGCAGTGCCAGGCTTGAACCTGGATCTCCGCCCAGCACCCGGCCTCCCCACAGCAGGGTGCTCAGGTCATGGCTGGGGTCTGTCCTGGGGTCTGGGGGTTTGGGTGGGTGCATCGACTGGTTTCTGTCCACATGGGCACCGTGAGATGTGCGGGTTTGCACGGGCAAGTGGTGAGTGCCCGTCTGTGAGGGGTAAGCAGAGGCTGGGAGACCAGTCCCGGGGCTGCTGGAGCTCCAGGCATGTGTCGAGGGGAGGAATCAGAAGGTTCTAGGTTCAAAACCCGACTCTGGGTGACTGGGGTCCTTCATGTAATGTCTTAGCACCAGAGTTTCCCCACTGGGAGTGGACTGACCACAGAGCCCCAGTGAGAAAACGGAGATCGGGCCTTAGCTCCTACACCCGTAGGTGCTCAGGAGGTGTTGGCTGGTGCCCTTAGGGTGCTGTCCCGGACTGCAGCTGGAAAGCGGAGTGGGCGTCCTGACCCGCCAGGCCCCTCCCGACCAGACTCAGCACCCGCAGCTGCGGCCACAGCGCCCCCTGCCTGTCGGGGGCTGAATCGCGCGCGGTGCGGGGGCTCCAGGAGCATCTAGCTCAGTTCTCACGACCACCCCTGTGGGGTGCGCAGGGGGCTTCACTCAGCACAGGAGCAAACGGAGGCTCCCAGGGGTGAAGTGACTCACCCAGAATCACCCAGTTTGGCAACGGGAGATCCACTCTCAGGGCCTCCTGGCCCCACAGCCTGAGCCTTTCCCTCCCCTGGGCCCACGTGGCTGTGGGTGGCCGGGTCCGTGGCAGCAGCAGGGAGGGGGAGCTCAGCCCCTGTGAGGTCTCACTTTGGAAATGCAGCAGCCGGGCCCTGCTGTCCCCTGCTCGCCAGACCCCAATGGCTGGGCCAGCAAGTGTTGTATCACCTACATCACACCCAGTGATTATTACCCCTTCGGCTGGACATTGAGGGATTGCCTCAGCCGCCCAAGGTGGGAGGTGAAAGAGGAATTGCTGGAACAAGGAGAATCAGCTTGACGGAGGCTGGGGCGGGTGCGGTGCAGAGAAAGACCCGAGGCCACACGAAGGGGCCAGCTGGGGCCTCAGGCAAGGGAACGGCAACCCCATTATCAACTCCTGTGTGACCCAGGCAGGCCCCCTAACCTTGCTGAGCCTTGGCTTCCTTCTGGGTAGAATTTCTCTGTTCACAGTCTTTGGGCTGCTCCATTCCTGTATTTTTCTTGATGGTTTCTCTGCCTCCTCAGACCTGTCCGCCGGCTTTCTCCTCCCAGTTTTGTACGAGCTGGTGGCTCTGCCTGGAGCACATGACACTTCTTGTGGCCTGGCTGCCCCCTGCCCATCCTCCTGCTCCTGGCTGATTCTCCCATGGTGGGTGGGCCGCCCTGCACTGTGCCCCCTGCTCTCCCCCTACCCATGGTGCTGAATCTGTCCTGCTCAGCGCTGCATCTCCAGTGCTGGGAAGGTGACTGGCACATAGTAGGTGCTTAGTAAATGGATGACATTTATTTTCAGCAGGTGTGTATTGATCACCGACTGCACACCTGGCCCTGCGGGGATCTGTGAGATGGGGAAAGCTCTCATTTGGGAGGTAGGAGATGGGAAACAAGTGGATGCATCAATGGACAGGACACTTGATAGAGGTCATGGAAGAAATGCCATGTGATGGGTGACAGAGGAATCTGGAGGAGATGTGGTGGTGGGTCAGGGATGGTGGGTCAGGATCGGCCTCTCTGAGGAGGTGACATTTGAGCTGGGACCCAAAAGGCAAAGCTGGGGGATGCAGAGATTGAGACTTGGGGTGACCAATTGTCCGAGTTTGCCCAGGGCTGAGGGTTTTCCTGAGATGTGGGGCTTTCTGTGATAAAATGTGATGCGGGTCACTCCAATGGAGACACAGGCCCTGCCCTTGAGGAGCTTGGAGGCTGACGGGTCCAGAAACAGCTGCTATGAACAGTCTGGGGTGGCCCAGGTGGCAGCATGCCAATCACTTTCCACGAGGAAGGCACCATCAGCATCCCCATTTCTCGGAGGAGGAAACCGAGGCCTGGCCAGGTTAAGTGACTTGCCCCAGGTGGAAAATGGGGCCCAGTTTCCAACCCAGCCAGGCCAGCTCTGAAGCTGAGCTCTTCGCCTTCTGTGTGCTACTGTCACGACACTGACAACAGAGCCAGGCCCTCACCTGGCAGGTAGTGGCTGCCAACCAGACAGAAATTCCAGCCCAAAGCTGCTGAGTGTGGCCCACCTTATAACAGAGACACATCCCCTAGTTCAGGCTCAGACAGAAACGGAGTGCCCTGTGCTGGGTACCCCAGATAGCGAGAAATGGCTGTGCCCAGGAGATGCTCTAAAGACCAACATTTGATTTCCTCCCACTGTGCAAATAACAGGCAGTGGTGGCGGCACTGGAAGACGTGGAAGCATGGGCAGGTTTAATGACAATGGGTAGAGGTGAGCTGGAGAGTGAGTTGGTGAAGGAGGAGAAGTAATGGCTCTAGACTGTAAATCAGACCCTTTTATGGGGAGACCCTGCTCCGTCACCTGGCCTTCGTTTTCAAAGCCTCCTTCCAGAAGATGCCGACGTGCAGGGCATGTGGAGCAGCACCTGTCCTGGGTGTGTACACTCACACACAGAACAGACGTGCACCTGCCACCATACTGAAAATCCTGTGATTAGCACCCTATGGGATACAGTGTTTCCTCTCCAGGCCCACACCTCCCTCAGTCTCCCATAGCCCAGTGGGAAAGAGTCTCAACACACCCCTGCCTCTGAACCTGCACCAACACGGCAAGATCAACACCCTAATTTTACAGAGAGGAAACTGAGGCCCAGAGAGGTTCAGTGACTTGCCAGGATCACACAGGTGGGAAGGAGCAGAAGAGAATTCAGATGTTGGCTGGGTCTGATTGCAAAGCCCAGATTCTTTTCAATGTCATAAGCCTCTCAGGAGGTCTTAAAACCCAAGACTTCTCATTCGATAGGCTCCCGATGGGGTCCAGAAATGTGAATTTTAGCAATTCTCCCCACGTTCTGATACAGGAGTTGAAGGGCCCATGTTTGGAGAAACTTCAGGTTCCTTCCTCCTTCAGAGGGTGGAGAGAACAGCAGGGAGCAGAAGGGTGTGGAGCAAGAGCATGAGACAACTTTGACTTTTAGAAGAGGTGCTGGTGGGGATGACAGTTAAACCAAGGGAAAGGGATCACTACTGGCAGACATTTGGGCTTTGGGATGGAGATTAGCAGAGGGTTGGGAGGGAAGGGTGGTCCCCTGTGCTGTTTGTAAGGAGGCTGTCCTCACATGGCTGCCTTAAAAGCCCCAGCCAGGACCTGGTCGGACTTCCCTTACTACCCAGCCCCACCCCAGCACCAGCAGCCAACTCCCCCAAAACTTACCTCTTGCAGTACAAAATGGGATCTGTCCTTATTGACTTGTGTTGGGAGAGGAAAGTAGCTGTGGGGTCCCGTACAATCGCCCTGCTGCCCTTGCTTCAGTGGCCTCCTTGTGTCTATAAACCCTGAGGGTCCAGCCAGCCTCCTGTGGTGGCTCCTGGGGGCCCTGACAGGGCTCGGGCAGGCCCTAGGGTTGCTGAGACATTTTGCACTGAGGTTCCTGGCTCCTGGGTCCAGGCTGAACAAATTTGCCTTAAATGAAGATCTTCTGGACCAGCCTAATGGCATGGGTCCTGGGCCCCAGAGCTCACATAGGGCCACTTCTGCCCTTTGCTTCTGTTCCCTGAGGCAGGTTGATAACTGGGGGCCCTCTGGTCCTTCCTGTGGCCTGGGCTAGAGCCGTGATGAGGCTGAAGCTGGACTTCCAGGCAATGGGGGTGAACTTTCTCAACCCCAGGGAGGAGACTCCACCACGAGAGAGCCAGCGGTCTCAGGGACACTCTCCTAAAGAGGCCAGGTAATGGGTCCAGGGCTAGGAAGATGGAGTCTCAGGAATGGTTAGAGGAGTGACCAAGACCTCTGCCTGCTGACCCCTAAGCTCTGAGCCTGCTCTTGGCACATGCTTATGACATTCTGCTGACTCTGAAGAGGCTGGGTCTAGCAGCTAGAGGATGGGGGTGCACATGCTGACCATGTGGCCTGGGGCAGGTGCCTTCACCTGTGTGGGCCTCAGTGTTGTCACCTGAGAAATGGGACAACAATGGGACTGCCCCGACAGGGTGCTTGTAGGGAATGAATGAGGCAACTGGGAAGAGGCCTGAGCCTTGTAAACTATCTCCAGCCCCTGCCCCTGCCCTCTTCTCCAGCCCTCAGAGGGCCCTGCTTTTCTCCAGGACATGTCCCCTCTCAACGTGACAAAAAGACTCCTCCTCAATTCCAAACATCTATGGCTAATTGACTTTTGACAAGGCTGCTAAGACAATTCAATGGAGAAAGAACAGTCTCTTCAACAAATGTGCTGGGAGAACTGGATCTCCACATGCAAAAGAAGGAAGGTGGATACTCTCTATATACAAAAATTAACTCAAAATGGATCCATGACATAAATATAAGAACTAAAACAATAAAAGTGTTTGGAAAATTTAGGGGTAAATCTTCAAACCTTGGCTTTGGCAATGGATTATTAGATTTGACACCAAAAGCACCAGCAACGAAAGAAAAAATAGATAAATCAGACTTCATACAAATTAAAAACTTCTGTGCATCAAAGGCCATTATCAAGATGTGAAAAGACAACTTACAGAATGGGAGAATATTTGCAAATTGTATATGTGATAAGGGCTTAATATCCAGATTATATAAAGAAATCTTACAACTCAACAACAAAAAGACAAATAACCCAATTAAAAAATAGGCAAAGGAGCTGAATAGACTTTTCTCCAAAGAAGGTACACATATGGCCAACAAGCACCCCTCAGGGTGTAGCCTGTCTTCAGGAGGACAGACCTATGGAAGAATCCCACTTGGGCATGGGATGTGGGCTACAAGCCATTGGGCAGGGAATTCCAGGGATCAAAAAATTGGGGGGAGTGGCACATCTTTTTGGTCACATGGATCCCTCATCTTAAGGGGAGAGGCACAGCCCAGAGGGGCCCAGGGCAGGATCTCTAATGTGTGGGGCCCAGGGCAGGGGTCTGTCTTGCCCACATCTAAGGATGGTTGGAAATCCAGCCCCTGACCCACTTGCCAGGCCATCTGCCTGGTTCTGTAGAGGAAAGGACCCAAAAGGCTGGATCAAACCATTCAGGAGAGCAAGACTCACAGACCCAATGCCAAGGCCAAAGGTCCAGAGCAGGACCAGATTTAGGGTATGGAGGCTGAAGCTGGAGTCAGCTAGAAAAGGGACCTGGGCTCAGGAGGGCTGTACAGGTGAGAGGGTGCAGGTGGGCCTTACCTGGCTCCTTACAGGGTTGCTATAGGGCTTACAGATCCAGCTAGTCCCTTACCATTTCCCTGTGGGTCACAACACAAAACAGAAGCTATGCACACTAGTTAGGAGCTGGTAACTGCAGACACATCTACAGCATTCTAATGGTCCAGTGATTTACACACTCACACTCGCTAGAGTTCGTGACACAAATGAATGCTTTTTAAAGAGTTATATCTTTGGAAGAGTTCATGAATTTCCCAGATTCATCTCCCTTGACATATTCGATAAGAATGAACATGAGATACTCACTTAAAAGAAAAGAAGGGGGAGAAAACAGATACAGGTAGTAGAGTGGAAACTCTGCTTTAAACATAATGTGGCTTTAAAGGAGAGGCCAGGTTTTCCCAAGTAGTTTCTGCTGAGTCTCTCACATATGGGGACTGCCTGTTTGTTCATAATGGCCTGGAGCAGGGTACACACATCCGCTCGCCCCACACCCCAGTGCTTCTCTCGATGGAAGGGTGGTCCCTGGGGTGCAATGCCCTGTCCCTCCTCCCACGACCCTTCCTAGCCCTAGGGCAGCCGCCCCTCATCCCACTGCCAGCCCTCTTCTCTTGGGGCCGCTCTGCCTGCAGTTCTTCTAGTTAGTCTGGGATAGAATCCCTGCTGGTGGGTTAGGGTAGATGGGTCCACAGCGCCCTTCCCAGTGCTTCCTGGAGTCAGCGCCCCAGTGGGAGTGGTCCCAACGCAGCCTCTTAAGAGTGTATCATCAGCGATTGCCAGGATAACGGTGTGTCCGATATCACCTAAAGCACAGTTGCTTACAAGGGTAGGCATTGTTTTTCTTGTTTGTGGGTCTGGGACGGGCTGGGGCAGCTCCATCTCAGGTTGCAAGCTGGCCAGCCTTGGCCCCAGGCTTCGGGTGGGCTTAGGGCTGCTCCGTGAGTCTCACCCTCCATGGCTCAGTGGCTCCCAAGACATGTTCTGCTCATTGGAAATGGCTCAAACACAAGGGAGCTAGCAGAAACACGGATGCTTCTCAAGTACTTGGTTCAGAACTGGCAACTGTCACGTTCATTCACAGTCCTTTGGCCAAGACAAGTTCTGCTTTGGGGAGAAATATACTCTGCCAGGTGTGTGAGGGGCTGTGAATACTTGCTGAAAATAATTCAAACACTTACAGAGACTTTGGGCAAGTCACTCCCCATTGTAGGATTTGGAATCCCGTATGTGTAGTTATGGGGCTGGATTATTTCCCGAGCTTTTCCACTCCCAATTCTCTATGGGTCTCCCACCCCTTGACCACGGGTTCCATTACATTTCCTCAACCAGGACTTCCCGGGATCCTGGGGGTGGGGGTGGGGGGTCCACAGAGCCCTGTAGTGTGCGGGGTCTGGGGTGGGAGGCTGGACTCCCGGGTCCTTATCCGTCAAGCCATCAGGCCCATCACACACCTGGCACCACATCCCACCCCCTTCACGGTCCTGGTCCTGGGCCTTTGCTCTCCCCAGTCCTCCTTGCTCTTCCCCTCTGAAGCCTTGAACCTGGCGGCACCTCTCCCGCTCACAGCCAGGGTTCATCCCTTGAACCTGATGCCTGGTACAGCCTTCTCAGTTCCACCTTTCACTGGGACTCTGCCCTCTCTCTAGCCCCCAAGGAAAATTACAGTCCCCCTCTGACCTGATCTCAGGATACCCCCCCACCCCCCCTTGAAACCCAACCCATTGAGTCTCTGCAACTTGGGGGGATTTGCCTCCCCTTCCTCATTAGTTGGGCGAGGCACCTGATCGTGGACCCTTCATTCCATGTGGATGGAAACCCTGGGTCCCTGGCAGATGTGTTCATGCTGTGGTTGCATTTAAATTGCTCTTCTCCAGCCAGTTCCATCCCTTCCCATCCCAGCCTCCAGCCTTCTGTTGCTGGGGTTCCTCTCTCTCTCTCTCTTTCTCTAATGCATCCTTTTGTGGGAATGGCTTCCCACCTCCTTTCCCTCCCTCCCAGCCAGGCACCAAGTCCTCATTCTCTGAGCCACAGAGCAAGATGGAGTAACATCGTGAGCATGAGAGAAACGCTTCTCCTATGGCCCTAAATGCAACTCTCCATGAACTGCATGAACCAGGCCGGTGGACCCCTCCCTGTGTGTACCGACAGACCCGCTCCCCACCTTCACTGGGGCAGGAGAGCCCCTGGCCCTCATGATGATAACTTGTGACCATGGAGCCCTTCCTGTGTTTGGAAAGACTATCTCTTAGTCCTTTCTAGAGCCCTAACTGGTGGGTACTAATATCCCCACTGCTCTGATGAAGACATTGAGGCTTAGAGAAGCAACTTGGACAAGGTCATGCAACTAGTTAGCAGTGGCGCAGGGAATGACAGCCAGGGCTGTCTGAACATAAGTGTATGATGATGCACCAGCACTCAACATACCCAGGTGCCCTCACACCAGGGGACACCTCCGTATGCACCATGAAAATAGTCCTTGCTTCACCAATGAGCAACATCCTTGTGTGCACTGATGACAAGCCTTCTTGTGCATGGGTGTGCAACGTCCCCATGTGTACCCTCTCATGATAGCCTCCTGTGAACACATCAGACCCCAGTGTCCAGGATTCGGGATCCACCCTGCAAGGACTGCCTGTTATTGGGCTTCAGTGATGAACCCACTTTCAGGTATACCCTAAACCCCTTCCAGGAGTGATGGACTCCAAGCATGAGGCTTACTTGGTGAACCACTCACTAATGAACACGCTGAGTGCCGCCGTGCTCCTTGCCCATAACGCAACCCGTGAGCATGAGCGGGATCCACAAGCCCGTGCTCCTTCCTCCCTTTAATCTGATTTGCTCACTTACAAATTCCCTCATGCCCACTGCCCAGTCCGGGAAGCCACCTTCCTCTAGCAACAGAGGAAGATAATTGTACCTCTTCTGGCTTGATAAGCTCTAACATGGGGAAGGCGGTTGTGATGGAAGGAACCTGGTTTTCTGGAATGATGTGAAACATGTACTTCCAGTGCTTCATCACCCGTGGTTATTGTCTTAGCTTTATTCTTTCTGGCAAGTTAAATTAGCACTGTCTTTCCAATCTTGTTCTCTGGGAGGAATTAAACCACAGAGGGCAAAGAGGGCACTAGCCGTAATGGGCCAGTTGAGCCCTTTTGCACACCCTGTGACTTAAAGGCCCATTGCTCTGGAAAATACCAGGTGACCAGATGCAGTCTGGGGCATTTGGGGTTGGGCATTTGCCTCTTCCTTATACCAGACATGGTCAGCAATCCTAGGTCCAGGGCAGTACTCTGTGCCTCAGTTGTCCCCTCAGTAAAATGGGCCCAATCCTGGTGTCAGTGTGTGTTTTGGGATTCTGAGTGAGGACTGGCCTTGATCTTGACAGATGGGCCTTATGATTCCACTCTGGCAGTTTGAAGTATGTAGAGAGAGGAGGGCAAGCAAATTGGAGGGTCCATTTTTAGATTTTACTTAGGATGACTGAGGCAATGCCTAGGCCTTTGATTGAAGGAAACCTCTACTCCAGGGACTGCCCAAACTGTTCTGCATATTGACCTGTGAAACTTGTTAAACATACAGATTCCTGCACCACAGAATATAATGCTCTAAACCTGTGGCCTGGGAATCTGCATTTCCCAAAGAATTCAGGATATTGCTGATAAAGGTACTTTATAAATCAGAGTTTGGGGACTCATTGCTTCAATCCTAATGTTGCTAACCAGTGTTTATTAACATCCAGTTCTTCTCTCCTGTCTGGGCACAAGGAGGGTCCCTTGTTGTCGGGTGGGCCATGTGACTAGCGTTGGCAACTGGGTAATAAGTGGAAGTCACACATGTCACTTCTGGACCACGACAGTGAAAAGCCCTTGCAAGACCTTCCAGCTCTTTCCTCTTTGTTGGAGATCATGGAGACTGAGTGCTGAGATGAGTTGTTTGAGAGGTAAGATCAAAGCAGCCTGGAGTGCTGGGTCAGCACATGGAAAACTGCCTGACCCATGGCGCAGTTTGTGAGAGAGAGAGAGATAGAGATAGAGATAATTTCCTGGCCAGGGAAATTTGGGCCTCTTTGTTACTACAGCATAATGCTAGCCTATCCTGACTAACACAGACTCCTTTGAGAATCTGGTAAAAACTCTGGATCCTCTCCCTAGGAAATGTGCACTTGCATATACACATAAAATTTGGGCTACCTAAGGTGTCTCCTGGGCTCCCCTTTCTCCTTCAGATTTAGGAAGTATTGGCTGAAGTCAAGTCCCTGCCAGTTCCACCCTCTGGTTCTGATTTGTACAATGGTGGCATTCCCCTCCTATAGCTGCTCCTTTTTTCCACTCCTGTTCATTGATGGCCTCTGGGGGTTCCAAGTTCTCTTCTGCCTATTCAGAGCAACCCAGCCCTGTGCTCCCACTCCACCCATGTGGATCAACCCCTCCAGGTGGCCGGGAGAAGAAAGGGCATATGGGAAGATAATTATAATTATTTAATTAGGAATTATATGCTTTTGTATTAGTAATACTACCTTTGACAAAATGGCAGGGGGTTTGCTTCCCCTGAATCTCATTTTCTCATCCATAAACCCCAGATTACTAGCCCCAGATCTAACTTCTGAGGCCGGAAGTTTCCCAGGGGCCTGCAGGGAATTCTCCAGGGCCTTACACATGGCTAATGCAGGCTGCTCAGAGGATTTCACAGTCAGAGAGTGAGCCCCACCTGGGAACCCCCTTGCCTGACTCACCCCCTTATCCCAGGGGCATCTCAGGCCTGGCGTGGTGCCCTCCGCAAGCTTCTCTGGAATGCGCTGATTCTTCCAGTCATGATCTGCCATTTACTTCCCTGCCTGAGGCTTAATTTCTGAGACTTCAGCTGGTGGAGAAAACACCAAACCCAAGATTCCTTCTGCCTGAGTCTCTTTTTACCTGCAAAGAGCTGTCTTGCAACTTGGCAAAGGGGTAGGATCCCTGAGTCACCCTGTTTTGGATTCGAATGCCTGGTCTGCCACTTGCCAGTGGTGTGAGCTTGGACAACTTGTTTTGCAGCTCTAGGTCTCAGTTTGCCCAACTATGAAATGTGGATATTGTACTATGGTCCCGCTAGAGCTCCACGCACATCCTACTCTCCAGTCAACCTGGGTGGCTCTCCACTCCAGCAATCTCTGTCTCCCTGTCTTTGATATTCTCCAAGGCCTGTTTCAAATGCCGCCAAACTCTTTCCTGACGCAACCAGAATAATCACCTCTCCTTTCCTGGAACCCCCTAACTTGTGGTTAATAGCCTTGTTGGCTATGACTCACTTTCTGCCTTTATCTCTGTATATTCCAGACTTTTCCAACTTGAGAAAGCTGGTATTTACGAAACCTACTATATACCAGACTCTGTGCAAGGTGCTTCACCAGCATCAACTTTTGATTTTTGCATCAACCTGCAAAGTAGGCACTATTTTCCCCATTTCCTAGAGGTCGGCACTGAGGCTGGGGAGCTCAGGGGACCATCCCCCCAAGTCCCACAGGCAGAAGGGTCATTTGAACCTGGGGCAGTCTGTCTCCCTTGAGGGGCTTTGGCGGTGGCACCCAGTAGAGCCTGCTGAGGGGCTGTGGGGCTGTGCCCACTGCCAGCAGAACCCAGTGGCTCCTGGGCCGGGGCTCGGTTCTGTGCAGGTTCCCTTCCATCAGCGCGTCTGATTCAAAGTGAAGACCCGTGGAGAAGAAACCCCTGCAAAGGCAGACGGATTCCCATATGCCTCTTTGTCGTTGAGGGCACACGGGTGGAATGCAGAGTGCGTCTTGGCGGCAGCATTTGGGAGAATTAATTTCCCCACTCGGGGCTTATTTTTCAGGCTCTTACGAGCCAAGTCAGGAGATGGTGGAGCAAAGCAGGGTGCTGGCAGGGGGCGGGAGAAGAGCGTGAGCTCAGAGCAGGATGCTGACGAGCGAGCCCCTCTTGCTCTTCTGTCTTGTTATTCTCTTCCCATCTCTTTTCTGTCCTTTTCTATTCCCCTGACCCCGTTCCGCTCTCCCTCTGCCTATGTCTGTTGTAACTGGCCTCTGAGGTGTGTGTTACAGGGTTGTGTGTACACATCTCTCATGCTCTCTGTGTCGCTCTCTCTTTTCATGTGTTTGTGTCTGGCACGGTGTCTTTGTATGTATGCATGGTTTTGTATCTTTTGATCTGTTCCTGTATTTTCCTGACTTTACTCTCTTTTATGTATTTCTTATTCATTGGTTTTCCCTCACTGTATGAATCTGTTTTTTTCTTCTCCCTCTCCCTCTTTCTCCTTTCTCTTTTTATCTATAGTCTCACCTGCACCCCCATCTCTCACCTTGTGTGTGTGTGTTTTTCCTTCTATGCGTGTGTGTCTGGGTGTGTGTGCCTCCTTCTTGGCATGTGCATAAAGCACATCTTGCTTCTTGTCTCTATTTCTCAATGACTTGATTTATTTCTTTCTCTCTCACTTGCTCGCTCCTCCCGCCCCATTTTTGCTGCTGACACCAACATGGAAATCTGAGAGACTCAGATATGAGCTCCTCACGCTCCAAGGAAGGATAAATCACAGTTTGGGGGCAGGTGGGCAGCTCTCAGGTCATCCTCAGGAAAGGAACATGTTGCAAACCCAATGTGGTCCTGGAGTCACCTTGTCCAGGTGTAGTGGGAAAAACCCTGGACTCAGAGCCAGAAAATCACAGCACAAGTCCTGCCTCTTCCAATTCCTGTGTGATCTTGGGCAAATCACTTAATCTCTCTGAACTTCAGCTTCCTCTTAGTAAAACGGTACATCCAGGTCACCAGGCTGGTCAGGGCTGAGGGGAAGAGAACGAGAGCTCCCGTTGTGGGCAGGTGCTCCTGGCTAAGTTGTTATATTTATTCCTCACCTATTCCTGAGGTGGATGTTATGTTCACATTTTACAGAAAACTGAGGCTCAGAGGGGTGAAGGCCCTGCCCAAGGCCACAGCAAGTTGGCAGCAGAGCCAGGATCTGAGCACGGGCTTGTCTGACCTAAAGGGCCTGGCACGTACCTGGTATGCGGTAGGTGCTAAATGGGTCCCTGGGCCTCTGCACAGCCCCTGCTGGTCTGTGGGGCTCTGGGTTCCCTCCCGAGGGCCCTCCCGCCCCAGAACCCCTTTAGGGTACTGACATGACTCTGGATTCGACACCAGAGACAGTGAATGTTCCCTCTCTTGGAAAACTGCAATTGAAGCTGGGAATTCTCTGGCTCCTCCGAGGACTCCTGGAAGACCCCCAGAGGGGCTGAGAACTGCCAGGGATGGGAACACAGGCTCAGGAGACCTGGTCTCTGCTTTTGACTCCTCTGTTAACGACGTTGAGGCCTAGATCTCATTTTTTGCTCTCTCTGGGCCTCAGTTTCCCCTGTCTGTATTACTAGGCAACTTGGACCAGATGATCTTTATGATAATAATAAGAGCAGCAGCTGGTACTTACTGAGCACTTGCTGTTGGCTTGCCTGGCATCTAGCTGTCTACACGCATTATTATTACATGGTCTCCTGCCAGGGCATGGTTTATCATCCCCATTTTATAACCAAGGAAACTGAGCCCAGAAAGCCTAAATGAACGGTCCCAAAAATGTATGCCAAAGTTTGCTCCCTTTGTCACCAGCAGACCCTCACCAACAGGTGAGGGAATCCTCTGGGGGTCCCACAGTGGCCATCTCCCCTCTGATCACACGCACACTCCTGTGTAAGTGCCTGAGAGTGGGTTCATTCCGGGGTGCAAAGATAGCAATAGGAGGAGGAGGAGGTACGGGGGCACTGGGCTGCCAAGCAGTGGGAGGAAGCCCAGTGTGCATCCCCAACGTCCCGTGTCGACTGCGGAGCAGCCTCCCCCCCATCCCTCTTCCAAACCCAGCTGGACTCTCCCTTAACTCTCACCCTGCAGGAATGTTCGTGAAGGTCACGTTCACTTTCCCTCCTGCAGGCTTGCAAAGCTCAAAAGATAAAATTAAACGGTGGGAGATGGTTTCCTGGGCAGATCTGCCCCAGAAAGCGAGTCAGTGGGCAGGGCCAGATACCCAGACCTGCCGAGCCCTTCCTGACGGCCGCTGGGTCTCCTGGTGGGGAAGCAGAGAGCTCTGTACCCTGGTCCATCCTCACAGCTGGGGCTGCCACCTCCAGGGCTGAAGACCCCCCCCATGGGAGAGCCCCTGGGAGAGACTGTGTGTGATCAATGAGCTCAGGTGCCGGCTCGGTGTAAATGTGCAGTTCAAGCAATAAATCTCCACCACCAGGACCCCTGCTGTTCCCGCCACCAGGGGGAGAGGGAGGCCCAGCAGGGAGGCTGACTGGCTCTGAGCTGGCTCCGCAGCTTGCTACCTGCGGGGCCCTGGGCTGCTCACTGCTCACCTCCGACCTCAGTTTCCTCATCTGTAAAATGGGGGAATCATAGCGCCTGCCTCGTGGGGCTGTGGGGGCAGTTCAATGAGTATGTAAAGTGCTTTGTACAGCACCCCATGTGTAACTAGTGGGATTGTTAACCAGCTAACCCACCAAATGCCATCGAGGCTTCTAGACCAGGGAGCCCCTTCGCAGCCGCCTCGGGTCAGGCCCCCTGGGAGGGGAGCGCACTGTGTAAGGTGTTCTCTCCATACTGCCACGTTTCTCCCTCACCACAGCCTGGTGAAATGTGGCTCACCATCCCCACTTCACAGAAAAGGCTCCTGGAGGATCTCACAGTGAGAGGGTGAGTAAAACCCAGAGCACAGGTCCCCAGTTTGTCACCCAAGGCCACCCTCCACACAACCACATTCTCAGGGCTGTGGGGGAACTGAGGGGTGAAGGGAATTATCCCACCTGACATTGATGGGGCTCTTCCTCCAGGTTGAATGCCCTGTCACGCCCACTCTGGGGGTCACTGACCCCCACAACTGCTCCATGAGAGGGGAATTGTTATCGTCCCATTTTACAGTGAGGATCCTGAGATTTCAGGAGTCATGGCTACCCAGCGTCAGAGGCAGGGTTTGAGCTCCGGCATCTGACTCCCGAGCCTGCACTCCTATCCACCCTGCACACCTCCAACAAGTGTCACTGCTGCCCCCTGGGGCTCACAGTCTGCTGGCTGAGCAGCTAATAAGTCCAGGAGGCAGGACTCGAGCTCAGGTCTGTCTGGCCCAGAGCCCAGCTCTGAACCCCAGTGACCTTGGCCTCTAGAGAGCAAGCTCTGGTGAAGCCTGGCCCTTGTCTGGCCATGAAGAGCCTTTCTCTGGGCTGTGCCTCTTTAACCACTGCCCCACTGGGGTCCTGGACACAGGCTGACCTCTGGGGTGAGAGACCCATGTGAGCCTGGGCAAGTCGCTTTGCTCCAAATAGGGCCCTAAATTTCCTCTCCAGGGTTACAGAGGTGACGACATGAGATGAAATGTGATTGGACCTCACTGAGCTCGTCTGCCAAGAGGTTAATGAGTCCCTTTGTGTGGGGCTGCAGTGAGGATCAATGGAGAACCTGGTGCTGTGGGCTCATGAAATGTGAATTTGGTCCCTGCCTTGGGTCTGGTTCCCCAGCCCTGGGCCCAGCTCCTTGCCACACACAATTTGCTCCTGGCTCCTGGGCCCCTGAGTTTCACACGCACCTCTGAACATCAAGGTCATGCCAGGCTCTGGCTTCTGAGCCGTCCAGACAGGGCAACCAAGGTGGAGAGTCGGGGTGCCGGGTCATTAAGGGGCAGGGCTTCCAGGGACTTCCATGGTCCGGCCCCATGCACCCCTCTACTTCAGCCCCATCTCCATTCCAGCCTTTCTCCTTCCGCTTTCAGATCCCAAGTTGTGGTGGAGTCTTTCTCCACCTTCAGCTCTTAAGATACCCTGCTCCCTCTGCCTGGAACTTGATCCCTACCCCTTTTTCCCCCACCCCAACATCCCTCCTCTGGGCTCCCATAGCTGCCTGTGAGCAACCCTCACCCCTGTCCCCACCCCATCATAGCCTTTACACATTGTGCTGTAATTGCCGGTTCATTCACTGTCTTCCATTAAGCTGGGAGCATTTTGAAGCCTGAGACTGAGGCTGGTTCACAGCTACATCTATAGAAGCCAGCCCAGGACCCAGCACACAGGAAGATAACGGAGTGAATCAATTCATGACAATAGCCACAGGGGCTACCTTCGAGCAAATGTTTCCTGAATGAATGAGCAGGTGACCATGATCATTCCTTCTGGCCCCAGGAGTTATGTCTAGGACCAGAAGAGTAACGCCATGGGGTGGATTCCAGCTGAGTTTAACGAAAGGCTATCAATAGTCAGACCATCTTTTTAATGCAAATTTTATTGATACATATTCCCACACCAAATAATTCATCCAAAGCACACAATCAGTGGCTCACAGTATCATCCCTTAGTTGTGCAATCATCACTACAATCAATTTCAGAACAGTCTTATTACTCCAAAGAGAAAAATAACAAATAGACATAAAAAAGAAAATATAATACACCCCATTTGCCTTATGCCCACCATTGTTGACCCCTAGCATTGCTGTGGTACATTTGTTACTGTTGATGAAAGATTATTAAGATATTACTGTTAACTTTGGTCTGTAGTTTGCAATAGGTACATTTTTTCCCATATACTCCTCTATTATTAACTCTTTGTACTGGTTCATGAAAGAACTTATTTACATTTGTAGTGTTAATCACAGATATTGGTTCACTGCGTTATACATTTCATATTTTAACTTCTAGCTTTCCTTCTGGTGACACATATGCCTCTAAACAACCCCTTTCAACCATATTCATGGACAGTTCAGCAGCTATTAATTATATCCCCTGTAATGGGCTACTATCACCTCTCTCAGGGTCATCTTAACAGAGATGTGACCCTGGAGAGTGAGTGAGCCCCCTGTTGCAGGAGGTGTGTAAACAGAGGTCTGGTGGCAAGACCTGTCAGCAGCTCCTTAACAATTATTTCAGTCCTGGACTTGGCGATTGAGTCCTGGTGTCGGCAGGGCTTGTGGCCCATTTCCTGGGATGATGCAGAACACCTGTGGGGTGTCTATGTTACCCTGACCTTCTGGTGGGGACAGGACCTAGGGGGAGAACACCTTTCTGGAGTCCGTAAAAGCAGAAGGGTCCACACAGCTCCATCTGCCTGGTAAGCACCAGACATCAGACCTCCCAAGGCTGAGGACAGGGTGGGGCTGGGACAAGGGCTCTTGCAGCCTCTGGGATGGGTGGGGAACAGGGTGAGTATGCAGAGGAACCTAAGGGAAGGTAGTAGTTTGGCTGTAGCAAGCTTGCTTCACAGGGATTTAAGCCTGTGCTGGGTCAGACAAGTCTTGAATGTGAGTCCTGGATAGCCCTGGTGCCATCCTTGGGCTCATTCCTTCCTCTCCCCAAGTCTGAACACCCCTGTCAACAGAGGTCAGACTCAATGCTCTCCAGGAGTCAGAAGTACCCGCTGCTGCTACGTGTCCTTGGGCAAGTCGCTTAACCTTTCTGAACTTCAGCTTCCTCATCTAACAGCAGCTGCCTTCCCCAAGCCACAGGGGCATTCTGGGAACCAAGTCGTATCTGTGAATGGGATGTTATTCATTCATTCATTCAATAATAGGTGCATGTGTTGTGCACCAACTGTGTGCTTTGAAAAGTCTGCACTTTCATTCCCATTCCAGCTACTGTTACTCCATTTTGCCTTCTTGTGTGTTCTAGTTTGCTAATGCTGCTGGAATGCAAAACACCAGAAATGGATCAGCTTTTATAAAGGTGGTTTATTTGCTTACAAAGTTACAGTCTTAAGGCCATAAAGTTTCCGAGGTAAGACAGCAATTGGGTACCTTCACTGGAGGATGGCCAATGGTGTCCTGAAAACCTCTGTTAGCTGAAAAGGCACATGGCTGGTATCTGCTCCAAAGTTTTGGTCTCAAAATGGCTTTCTCCCAGGACGTTCCTCTCTAGGCTGCAGTTCCTCAAAAATGTCACTCTTAGTTGCTTTTGGGGTGTTTGTCCTCTCTTAGCTTCTCTGGAGCAAGGGTCTGCTTTCAACAGCTGTCTCTAAAATGTCTCATCTGCAGCTACTCTCTCAGCTTCTGTGCATCCTTCAAAGTGTCCCTCTTGGCTGTAGCAAGCGCGATTCTAATGTCTGAGCTTATATAGTGCTCTAGTAAACTAATCAAGGCCCTTGCTGAATGGGTGCAGCCACACCTCCATGGAAACTATCCAATCAGAGTTATCACCCACAATTGGGTGGGGTGCATTTCCATGGAAACAACCTAATCCAAATGTTCCAACTTAATCCCCACTAATATGTCTGCCCCCACAAGATTGCATCAAAGAACATGGCTTTTTCTGGGGGACATGATATATACAAACTGGTACACTGTTGAATGGGTTGGCCCCTGCTCCCTCCCTGCAGCTGAGCGCTACCCCTCCCCCTCTGTGGCCTGTCTGGGAAGGGGATGGCAATTTCCTCTCTGAGGGTAGACACGGCCTCCTGGGAGCAGCATTTTTGGAACAATTCAGGGACCACAGGCCCACGCTTTTACTGGATTCTTCACTCCAGCCTCTAGTCTTCTAGATATCTTGGAAAAAAATATTTCATGAATGAATCATTAAAATATTTACAAGCAACAAACAACTGAAAGCAGTCTATTTGCTGAGCACCCACTGTGTGCCGGTCCAGTTAACCGCCAACAGCCTCACTTACAGAGGAGGAGCTGGGCTTCAGAGCGCTCGAGCCCAGGCCCAGGGCCACGAGGTAGTAGCAGGGTCGGCGTCCAGGCAGGCTGGTTTGGAGCCCGCCGCCCGGGCTCAGCTCTGCAGGGCAGACAAGTGAGCAGTTTCTCAGCGGCGGAGGCAGGAAGGTTAGCCGGCTCTGGCAGGGGCCAGGCCCCGCTTAGGCCTTTTTTTCCAGCATCTCTACCCTCCCCTTTCCCCCGTCTGGTGCAGGTGTGAGTGATGTCCAGGGCCTTGAGGAGGAGGTAGAGGATGGGAGCTGGCGAAGGCCGGGCAGGAGGGTCAATCTCTGAGGCCCCTTTAGAGCTGCTCAGCCTCAGAGGCCAGAGGTGGCAGGGAGGAGCCGGGACACGGTCCAGGGAGAAGGAAATTCCCCTGGGGAGGAAGGGAGGAGGGATTCATACAATTGAATTCTCCTTTATCTCTCTCTTTTTCTTGTCCCTGTGTGTGTACACCTGTCTGTCTCTGTTAAGCACACTTGCATGCACACACATGCACTCGTGCACACACATGCACACACACTCACACACACACTGTAGTCCCTGCTGACTTCTGGCCTCTCTCCCAGCTCCTTCCCCCTGCCTGGGAGCCTGGCTCTTCCTGGGGTGGCAGCAGCAGCTCAGTGGCTGGCCGGGCTCCAGGTGGCTGCTTCACTCTGGCCCAGGTACAGATGCAAAGGGCATAGACACAAAGCCAGAGGCCCTGGGTGTAGGATGCAGCTGGGGAGGGGTGCAGAGAGCAGAACCCAGAAGTGGGGTCTAGATTGAACTTGGGAGGAAAGGGTTGTCTTTCAAAGCTTGGACATGCTGAGTGTTTTACTTTTAAATGTTTTCTTCTTCCCTTGCATTGGCTGATACCTCTGTATCTTCCTCTCTCCCAGGTCACATAAAGGCACTCCATCAAGAGCAAAGAAGTGATTGAACAATTGTGTCAAAGCCTCACAAAGATGATCATATTTAATTCTCAATTCAGCCTGTGGGGTGGGGATCATTGTTTCCAGTTACAGCCAAGAAAACTGATGCCCGGATACAGGAAGTGAATTGTTTGAGTAAGAGACCCAGCCCCTCTCTTTCCCTCTGTCCCATGGCAGCTCTGGACTCGGCTCTGTGGTTTTGGATTTCAAGGCATTCAAGGCAATGCTCACCTGTGAAGGAAGTCAGGGAGGGCCCTGGGGCGCTGGCCGGGCAGGAGGATGGAAGCTGGTCGCTGCCTGTGGCCCCTTCGTGGAGGTGGTGGTGACAGCCCTGGGGGTCCACGACCCTCCTGACTTCCCTGGCTGAGCCCGAGCTCCCTCCAGCATGCTCAAGGATGGGTCACTCCAAACTTTCCCTTCCCCAGAAAGCCCTGGCTGCTCTCTTTATTAAAAACCTTCAATCTCCCAGCTCCACTGTCGCTGGCCGGGGTGGGTCAAGGCAGCCGGATCAGGGGGTCTCGGGCAGGGATCTCCAAGCCCCACAGTCTTAAAGGTCTCAACTTCTAACTTGTCACCTGGTCAGCATTAGAGGCTCAGTGACTTTCCTTCCAGCTGCTCCTGGTCCAGCCCCACGTGACCCAGCACCTGCTTCCACACCCGGGGCTGACTCAGGGGCACTCGTTGCTCCTTACAGCAGCAGGACAGGGGCTGGGTGTGGCTCATTCTCCATGGGACGGCCCTGGGGAAGACCTGGGGGCTGTGGGGAAGGGGCTGGATGGGGGACGGTCCTGTCCTCCAGTGTCCGACTGTCCCAGCTTCCCTGGAGCCTGCCTCTGGGGCCTCAGGGGACAAGTCTGTGAAAAGTCCAGGAAATCGGGTCTAATAGAGCCTGTCCCAGGTATCTTTATGAGAATTCAAGAGCCAGAGTGTCTGGTCCTGGCTCGGCCATTGACCAGCTAGCCAGTCAGCTTCTTTGTGCCTTGGTTTCCTCTGTGAAATGGGGGTGATAGGCATTTATTTCTCATAGGCTAGCTGTGAGCAGTAAAGGAGCAGATGTGTGTGATTGGCTCCAAGCAGTGCGCGGACTTCCGTGGTGGGTTTTCAGTCATCTGCAGAGGAGTCGTTGTTGTTGTTGGCCCCTGGTTTCGAAGCACAGATTGCAGGATGACAGCTACAGAAGAAGGAGTCAGAGCTTCTGGGTTTTCATCCTAAACACGTCTAAGTTTAGGACTTGGAACAGCAGAGGACATTTCCATCTGCAGGGAAAGACTCACTTCTCTGCCTCCAACTGAGCTGCACTGAAATCTTTCCCTGAGCATCTGGGGAGTGGGCATAAGGATGGTGCTAGATGGTGGGGCCTCTGGGGACAAGGGGATGGGGAGGGAGGCAGAGGAGCACCCAGGAAGGGTGGCATGGGTGAGGGCACCTGGGGAGTGGGGCCCCCACCTTGCAGCCCTCCTACACCTTTCCCCTATTGAATGGGTCAGCCTGAGGCCTCAAAAGGGAAAGACCGTCATCCAAACTTACACCATGAATCAGTGTCCAGGTTGGGCTGGGGACCCAGGTTTCTTGACTCCCTGTCCATTGCTCTTTTCCCTTAGACAGTCCCCCTCAGGGGTCAGCAAGAGAGGAAGCCGGGTGGGGCAGGACTGACCTCTAGGGGTCTCTGGATGGAGCTTCCTTTTGAGCTGGAATGAGCCACTCTCACCACATCCGAGCTGGTGGGATCACCCCCTGATTCACAGAAGAGGCATCTGAGGCCTGGAAGGGCCCTGGCTAGCCTCAGCTGGCACAATGGGTAAGCAGCAGCAGAAATCCTAAGCTAAGAGCTCCCGTTTCCAAGCCCAGTCAGTATCCCTGAGCTGATTCTTTTCATTTAAAACCTCACGTAAAGCTTTAAAGCAAAAGCCAATTTTATTACAGTTTTCATGTTTTGCACAAACCATGCCCACACACCCATCATCTAGTAACTATTTTCATACGTCTCTTTGTCTCTGGGGCCTCGAGGCTCCTTCCGGCTCGTTCAGCCTCTCCTCCCGCTGACAATCTCCCAGTGCTGGCCACAGTGTGGCACAAAGTGCCTGCTCTATTTATTTCCTAATAAAAAGACAGCCTGGGTGGCCCAGTGGGAGATTAAAAAGAGATTTACTATGAGATGATTAACCATAAAACCACAGGTTAAATCAACATTAGACAAGGAGAAGAAGTGGGGGAAAGAGCTGCTGGAAATGTTAGCGAAGTAGGTTCGCAATCTCACAAGTGACCAGGCTATTGTCGTCTCAAAGCCTCTGGCCAGAGCAGGCTTAAGGGAAGCCTGGACCTGATTCTGTCCCCTCTTGCTGTGTGACTCTAGGCATGTCCCTTCTATTCTCTGGGTTTCAGTTTCCCCATTTATCTAGTGCAGAGACTATACTAGAAGCTCCTTGGTTGGCACAAGTGGAAAGAGCATGATTTTTGGCAGCAGATGGTCTGGGGCTTGGATTCCTGTGTTGCTGTTTCCTGGGGGTGGCCTTAAGCAGATTGTGTCTCCAAGGCTCTTTCTCTCTATGGGGATATTAATGATGATGATGATGGTGATGGTGATGATGATGATTTGATGATGGTAGTAATAATAGTGATAACTAACATTCATTGAGGGCTTATTACATGCCAAACACTATTTGTTCTAAGTCTTCCACATTTATTGAATTGTTTAGTCCTCACAACAGCCCTATGAGGGAATACTATCATTATTTCCATCTTGCAGATGATGTGGATTTCCTAGTGAGGCTCAATGGCACCCTGGAGAACAGATTCCTGGCCAGTTTCTTTGGCACTACAGTGGGCTGTTTCCTGCTTGTCGGCCTCAGCCAACTCTTCACCATTCAATGGGCTACAGCCACACCCACTCCAATGAGGTCTGAACCACAGGATTGGTTTTGGGGGAAGAGGGGTTTTTCCAAATTTGTGTGTTTCTTGGGCACGCCTCCTCAGCTCTTTATATTGGCTATTTCTGTTTATTTTAGAGTTCTCTTTACTCCTTACTTTTCCTGTTAAAATTAATATGTGGTGTTATCTTCTGACTAGACCCTGATTGATACAAAATTGATCCTGAGAACTACTCCCAGGAGATAGACTAACAACAGTAGTATTTTTTGGTACAACTTTTTAAAAATAAAAAACTATTCTTAGCTTGGGGTCATTCAAAAACATGTCATCATTCAGATTTGGCCAACAGGTCATAATTTGGATCTCCTTGTACTAAAGTGACTGTCCCAAACCTCCTAGAGATTACAGACACTGGTCCACTAGTCAAAGTGAGGACTTACAACAGTCAGGTGATACGTGGAGTCTTATTTAGAGTTCATCTCCCAATGGGCTAAATTGATTGTTCACTAGTTTCTGAAAGTGTAATTAGAATGGGCATACTTAAGTAGAATTCCCGCTTTGGCTCTCTGATAGTGATGGGGTGATGCTACTGTGGTAGGGAAGGTGAAGTAGAAGCCCCTGGAATTCCCCCCGTCCACCAGAAAGATAGTAATCCAGAGGCAAAAATGCTTCCCTGGGAAGAATTGCAAAGATTAATGCCACCATCAAAACTTGAAAGAAGCAGGGGTGTTCTAAATAGTGTACAGTCACATCTTCATTTAACTAATTCAATTGGCTTGTTTGGGAGTTGGATAGATTTTGGAGAAATGACTGTGGACTGCTTTAAAGTTAATTAGGTGATTACTCCAACTTCAGCAGCTTTCCTAGATATATTATTTTTAGTGGAGCAAATAAATGTGGTCCCTGGCACTTGAAGTGTAGCTACTGACCTGACTAATACCTTCTTCTCTATACCAATTTGTAAGGATCACCAGAAGTCTGCTTTTACCTGGCAGCGCCAACAGTACATTGTCAGAATCTTGTCTAAGGGCTGTGGCAAGTCTCCTGCTCCCTCTCAGACTTCAGCGCAAACTGCTTTACCCTTTGGGCCTTATAATACCACAGATCCCATGACATTTGAAGTGTTTATGGCAAAAAAGGATACTGTTTGTACCTCTGGCTGGTACAAATAGGAGAATCACATCAAATATTTCCAAGATTTTGTAGCAAATCAATGCCCTCTTCTGTAGTTTACTACTGTATTTTCCTTTTAAAGAAGAGTTTCTATCAGGCCTTTGTAGTGAGTAAACACCTAAGCTACGGGACATCAGGTGACCATTTAACTTGAGCTTCCCATCATGAACTGGGTGTTCTTTGCCCCAATGATTTATAAGGTTGGGCATACATAACAACAGTCTATCATCAGTGGAAAGGTATATAAGGAACCAAAATTGTGCAGGTCTTGAAAGTATGAATAAATTGTCAGATAGCTTAGACATCTTCGACACCAATACCCCTTTCTCAGTCCATTCCAATGGAAACTTGGGGAGTTCCTTATGACCAGTTGGCTGAGGAAGATAAAAAAAATGTATAGCCTGATTTACAAGCAGGTCAGCTTGATGTGCTGGTACCACCTGAACATGGACAGCTGCAGGATTACAGTCCCAGTCAAGGGTAAGTTTGAAAGACAATGATGAGGGAAAAGCCTCCCAATGGGTGTGTCTTTGACCATATATTTTGTTATCACTGTTTTTTTAATGGTATGAGAGATGACCAGAAGTACATGTTTACACTGATTTGGGCTGTTGTTAATGTTTGGCTGCAACTCAAGGACTTGCAAAGAATAGGATTAGAAGATTTGGTACAAGGAGGTCTGGGAAAGAGGTACATGAACCTCTCAAAATGGACACAGACTGTGAGGATATTTGTGTCCCTTGTAAATGCTCACCAAGTGGCATCCACACCATAATATGTTTTTAATAATCAGTTGAACAGAAGGACATCTTCTGTGGATATCAGTTGGTCTCCTTTTCTTGCCACATCAGTGCTTGCTCAGTGGGCAAGTGGGCCATGGTAGCAGGGATGGAAACTATGCAGAGGCTCATCAGAATGGGCTGATTTGGCCAATACTACTGCTCAGTGCCTAATTCAGGAACAATAAAGAAGAACAATGAGGTCCCAATATTGCACCATTTCCTGGGGGTACTAGCCAGTTATCATGTGGCAGGTTAATTAAATTGGACCTATCCCATAATGGAGGGGTCAGAGAGTCTTCCTCAAGGGAATAGCATGTTTTGGATCTGTATTTACATACCCTGAAAGTAATGTGTCCTTCTGTACCACATCCACATACTCATGGAATGCTTTATCTACCATCATGGTATATTTCACAGCATTGCCTTTATTTACAGAATAAGTTTGCAGCAATGGGCTCACATCCATGGAATAAACAGGTCTCACCACATATCCTATAACCTGAAAGTCTGGCCTAATTGAAAATTAGAATGGCTTACTGAAGACTCAGTTACAGTAACAGTTGGGAGACAACACTGAAAGGATGGGAATCTATCGTACAGGATGAAGTATATACCCTGAGTCAAAGATCATTATATGGTATGTCTCCCCAGTACCCAGAATTTATGGGCTTGGGAGTCAAGAGGTAGAAATGGATGTGGCTCCCTTCTCTATTATACCTAATAACTGGCTTACAGAGTTTTTACTTCTCATCGTGTTAACTTTGAGTTCTGCTTGTTTGAAGGTCTTTGTCCCCAAGGAGGAAATGCATCCACCTGTGGATATTACAGGAGTTCCATTGAATTGGAAATTGAGACTGCCGTTTGACCACTTGTATTCTTTATGCCAATGAACCAACAGGCAGAAAAAGGGGAAGCAGGTGACTCTACTGAGTGGAGTGATGATCTCAATTACCAAGAGGATATTAGGTTGCTACTACATAATGGAGGGCAAGTATGGGTATGTTTGATATCCAGGGGATTCTGTGCAGTGTCCCTTAGTAGTCTTAAGTCCTATAGTAAAAGTTAATGGGAAACTCAGCAACAACAAAAAAGGTAAGACTGTTGAGGACTCAGACCCTTTGGAAATGAAGGTTTGGGGTATTCCACCATGTTAAGAACTCCAACCAGCTGAGGTTCTGGCTGAGGTCAAGGGAAATACAGAATGGGTTGTGGAAGATGGAAGCCACAGATATCTTTGACCAATGATAGAAATGAAGACTTAAGTTCCTTTGCATATTCTCTTTACCTGTTGTGTTATTTATTATGCTAACTATTTTCTTCTTCTCTCTCCTTCTTCCCATTATTATTTTGTACGTAACTGTTGGAAGCTGACTTTACAATTTAATTTTTAGGTAACAATACTTAGTGAGACTAAGACCAAATTTGATGAATAATTAATATAGCCAGAGATGGTTACAAAGATTGTTGGGACTCCTCATTTTGAGCAAAGGGTGAGAAACTTCTTTACTCGTATGAAGGATAGCTGTATCTTTTAGGTGGGCACATACATATAGCTGCATCTCATTGTTGGATGGAAGTTCAAATATGTGTAGAAGGCTGCACATGGAGGCTCTGTAAAGGGGTGGACTGTGCCAGTTATGGATTTATTGCTTCTTATGTACGAATCCACCCATCTCCTCCCTGCTTTGGGAGACTGGAGTTGAACCCTGTAAATGTTTCTTCTTTGCCAGCAGGCATGATGTTGAGCTTTGTCAGTAGAGGGCCCTTGAGAGAAACTGAAGGAGAATGGGCCTCCTCTTTTTGCTTCAATGTGCTGCACTCTTTTCTTGCTCCTGTAGTTTTTGACTCCTCTGTAGGACACCCAGTGTTTCTCATTCTCCTCACCAGCAGCAAGTTTCACTACACTCCTATTCTGGTTTGCTAATGCTGCCGTTTTGCAAAACACCAGAAATGGATTGGCTTTTATAAAGGGGACTTATTTGGTTACAAAGTTACAGTATTAAGGCCTAAAGTGTCCAAGGTAAGGCCTAACAATAGGGTACCTTCACTGGAGGTTGGCCATTGGCGTCCGGAAAACCTCTGTTGGCTGGGAAGGCATGCATCTGGCTTCTGCTTGCTCCCAGGTTGCGTTTCAAAATGGTGTTCTCCAAAATGTTGCTCTTGGGGAGTTTTATCCTCTCTTAGCTGCAGCTCCTCTTCAAAATGTCACTCTCAGTTGCTCTCCAAAATGTCACTCACTGCTGCTCCGAGTTCCTTCTGTTTGTCAGCTCTTTATATAGCTCCAGTGATTTAATTCAGACCCACCCTGAATGGGTGGGGTAACACCTCTGTGGAAATTATCCAATCAAAAGTCTTGCCCACAGTTGATTGAGTCACATCTCCACGGAAACACTCAATCAAAGGAGTCTAATGTAATCAACACTAATAACTCTGCCCCCACAAGAATGCATTAAAGGATATGGCTTTTTCTGGGGGACATAATATACACAAACCAGCACAACTCCCATGGTCAGATTTCCTGAGAGTTCCTCTGGGCCCCAGCTGGCTTCCCAGAAAATTATGATGGTACCCCAGCAGGTTGTTACCTGTGCATACAACTTCATATCATTTTTCCCTTCACTTTTTTTTTTTTTTTAAATAAGTGTTATTCAAGGTAGGAAGGAGATGAGGTGGGCATCCAAGGGATTGGGTACAGGTGGGAGGGTCAGGAAATCAGTGTCTACTGAGGAACAGCGTCCTAAATAACAAGGGGCCCATGTCATACATGCTGCAAAGCAGGCACTATCTCAGATGCTTTTCATAGGTGCTACTGTCCTCACCCCCATTTTACAGGTGAGGAAACAGGCCTGGAGAGGTTAAATAGTTTCCCAAGGCCGGGAGAAGCAAAGCTGAGATTTGAATCAGGGCTACCTGGCTGCAGCCACTTCCTATACAGTGCACACTTACTGCAAGCCAGGAATTTAAACAGATTTACTGTGTAAGTAGATGGCAGATGAAAAACAAAACAAACAAGTCCTAACAGGCCCACCATTTGTTTTCCTTACAAATCAGGAGGGAACAGAGGGAGATAGGATTTAAGAACCCTGTGAAGCAGGTGCTATTATTACTAACCCCATCTGACAGAGGAGGAGACTGAGGCTCAGAGAGGTTCAACACTTCCTTGCCTGAGTCTTTTCAACAAATGGTGCTGTCTCTACTGGACAATGCAACAAAGGAAGCCTCAACCTACACATCACCCTTTATATAAAATAACGTAAGGTGGATCATAGACCTAAATGCAATATGCAAAACTATAAAACTTTTAAAAGAAAATGGGAGAAAATCTTCATGGACTTGCATTTAGACAAAGAGCTCTCATACAAGCCAACAAAAGCATGATCCACAAAATGAAAAATTGATAAAAAAGCTGTACATCATCAAAATTAAAAACCTTCACTATGCAAAAACACTGATAAGAGAAGGAAAAGACAAAGCCACAGGCTGGGACAAAATATCTGAGATCATGTATCCAACCAAAGACTATATGTAGAATACACAAAGAACTCTCAAAACATAATAGTAAGAAAACAGCCTAACTAGAAAATGAACCAAAGACATCCAAGAGTATATTTGGATTTCTTATAAGCACATGAAATATGCTCAATAGCATTAGTTTTATGCAAATAAAAATTAAAGTCATAGTGAGTTATCACTACACACCTATTAGGATGGCTGAAATAAAAAAATACTGACAGTGGCAAGTGCTGACAAGGACGTGAAACAGCTGGAACTCTCACGCATTGCCGGAGGGCAGGCAAAACGGCATAGCCACTCTGGAAATCAGTCTGGTCATTTCTCATAAAGTTAAACATTCTCTTATCAAAAGGACCCAGCAATTCCACTCTTGTACCCAAATGCTTATAGCAGCTCTATTCATAACCATCAAACCCAAGAGCAACCCAAATGTCCTTCAATTCCAATGTTTGTTTGAATGGATAAACTCCTCAGCAATAAAAAGGAACACACTACTGATTCATGCAGCAACTTAGGTGAATCTCCAAGGCATTATGCTGAGGGAAAAGCAGCTTCTCAACACTACTTACCATGTGATTTCCCTTTATATGACTTTCTTGAAGAGATAAAACTATTGTGATGGAGAACAGATCAGTAGTTGCCAGAGGTCTGGGGTTGGAATAGGGTGTGACTACAAAGGGATAGCCCAGGGGAGTTTATTGAGGTTATGGAATTATTTTGAATCCTGATTGTGATCGTGGCTACATGAATTTATACACATGTTAAAATTCATAGAACAAGACACCAAAAAGATGACTTTACAGTATAATAACATGAAAAATAAGATAAACACCGTGAACGAGAGCACTCAGTAAGTGAGGGGCAGTTCCATCTGGCTCCAAAGCCCACGCACGTAACCATGGGCCACACAGCCCCGCAAGCCCCCTCTCTCCTGGATCCAGGACTCTCCTGGGCTGGGGCAGCAGCTGCCAGCTGGAGGGGAGTCCAGGGCAGTGAAACATCAGAGGGCTGGACAGACAGGCTTTGCTTTCCTAAAGATCGTGGTCCTGCTTTTAGTCTCTGGCTGGTGTCCTCTCAGCAAATGTCAGCGATCACGAGAACATAGCAGCGAGGGCCTCAGAATCCTGGGCTCTGCCTCTCCCTGCCCTGGAGCCCACCCAGCACAGCCACAGCTCTGGAGCTTCCTGCTGTGAGCCCAGAGCTGGGATCATCCTGTAAAACTCTCCCAGGGGTTGGCAGTAGGAATTGCCACAGCATTTGGAGGGTGAGTTGACTGCATGTAACAAGAACCTTAGAAACACGCCCACCCACTGACCCAGAAACTCCATTCCCCGCGGTGACTCGATCACATGGAAACACTTAAGAAAGGTCCAAATGTGAGTGTCTATGGATTTTCCTCGCTGTGGGCTCTCTACACCCTGAAGGATCATGGACAGCGAAAGCCCTGCAGTCAGGACAGTGGCTGCCCGGGGCCGCCCACACCTGCTCTGCCCACTGCTCTGCCCCGTCGAGGGTGGAGGCCCCAGCACACAGTAGGTCTTCAGTTAAAATTGCAAGAGAAGAAAACAATTAAAATGATTGTGTAAATCCATAGACTGTTGGATGGAAAAAGCAGGTTGCAAAATCATATGTATGGTATAATCCATTGTTTTGTTTAAAGGAAAAAAAAAGGAAACAGCTAACAGGTATTTTCGTAGGTGCAGAAAAGAGTCAGGCAGGATTTGGACCAAAATGTGAGTGTACCAGGAAGCATCTCTGGGTTAAAAATTTTTTTTAAACCATTTATAGTTAATATTTATTGAACTTTTCATGTACATTGTTCTAAGCATTTTAGCACTTTAATCCTCACTGCAACACTTTAAAGCAGGAACTGTTTTATTGTACCATTTTACAGATGAGGAAACTGAGGCCAAAGATTGTTCCCTAGTACCTGGTGGTGCAGGGACAAAAACCCTGGTGGGAAGCAGGACCCCCAGGGTTCGTCCCTTCCTTGGCGGGGAAGGAGACCAGGGCCAGTCAGCCTCGAGAGTCCTGTTTTACTCCGAAAAGGTGTGGTAGTTGTATCAGCAAAATGACTGCAGAGAATTTCCACTTTGGAAAAGCATCAGGAAACAGAAAGACCTTGCACACGTGGGCTCTGTGCTGAGGACGCCTTTGAGGATGCAGGGGACGGGGGACGTGCTTCTCAGCCCAGCCCTGATGCTCCTGACTTTACGGGGACTCTGGGGCTGTTCCTGTGGTTCCTTCAGGGAACCCTGATTTTGGTCTCCTCATCCTAACCTTCTCGGCATCAGGTGTCCCCAACAGCTGCTGCCCTCTGGCCCCCACCTGGGGGTCACCTGTGCCCACAGCCACCTGGAAGCTATTACCTGAGAGAATCCTTCTCAGCAGCCTCCCTGGAGGACAGGCAGGGCCTTGTGTCTGCAGTGCAGGTGCTGCTGCAAAGTCAGCCCTGGGCGGCCTGGGAATCCTCGGGGACCGGCATGCTGTCGTGAGCCCCATTCCTCGGCTGGGGGACCCAGAGTAACCTGCCGGAGCCTGTAAGTGGCAGGCCTGCATTCTCTACAGTCGTGATTCCTGGAAAGAGCAGAACAGCCGTACAAGGCTCTGAGCAGCTGGTGGTTCCTCCCTAGGCAGATTTCCCTGAGACCCCATCCCTGGCCCCGCTAACCAGCTTTGCAACTTGATCCTGGGCCTCCCACATCCACTACCATTTCTTGAGCAGGCCCTGCCATGTATCGGGCACAGGCTCCTGTTAAATTCTCCCAGGAGCCTTCTGAGGTTCTGAGGCAAGGTCACTTACCCCCATTTAGGGATGAGAAACTGAGGCTTAGAGGCGAGGCGACTGCCAAGGTATGGAGGTGCCAGAATGGGAGGCTGGGCCTGTTGGATTGCGGGGGCAGAGAGGCTGGGCCTGCCCCCACACCAGGCAGGGGCTTCCTGGCTGGACATTCATCATCTGCAGGACAAATGGGTGGGTGGAGAGAAGGGAACTCTGATCGTTTGAGGGCCCATGAGGTCACTGCTCAGCTGTCACCTTCGCAGAAAGGCCATTCCCAGCTACCTTGTCTAAAGTGCCACCCCTCATCATCCCTCCCTCTCCCCATGTGCCTTCCTGGTGCACATGTCACTGTATCCTAACACCTGGTGTTGCATGATTTATGCATCGCCTGCCTCCCGGCTCGGAGGCCCACCAGGCTCATTGTGTTCAGGGCCATGTCCCCAGGGCCTGGAAAAGTGCTTGGCTCCAAGTAGATGCTCAAGGAATATTTGAATGGATAAACAAATGAACCAGAAACATTTAGGATTGTTCTTGAAGCTAGGCTCTGCCACTTACAGGCTTGGGCAACTCCTCTCTATCTTTGATGCTCACCGGATCCTCTCACCAGCCCTGCTGGTTCACGACCATCATCATTCCCATTTTACAGGTGGGGAGACTGAGACCAGGGAAGTGACTTGGCTTGTCCAAGGTTACCCCTCTCAGTGAGTGGTGGAGGCACGATCTGGGCTCCTTCCCTTCCATGTCTAAATCAGGGCTATCACCCTGGGGGTGACCCAGGGCTGGAGGGCAGAGTGAAGAATCCATGGGCTGCTGAGAAATCCCTGCCCTGCCCCAGTGTCTCCTTAACAGGACTCTCCCCAGTAGTGTTGCTCAGGTGGGGAGTGGGCTGGTGGAGTTGGTGGTGGTGGTGGGTGGTAGTGGAGGGTGATGGGGGTGGAGTTCAAAGCAAGCAGATTCCAAACAGCAGGTGCCTAAGCTCTGTTGCATAGACACTGCAGGCCAGGCCCTGGGGACTCACTGGGAGGAAGGGGAAAGTTCCTAGAGCCAGGCAATTGACTCAAGCCAGCCCAGCAGGGCCGGGCTGAGTCTGACGGGAAGGATTTAATTTCCTTCACTTCTAGGGCAGCAGGCAGAGAGGTGGGGCCCATCTCTCCATGCAGGGATAGAGAAGGTCACTGAAACTATGGGTACAGAGGGAACGATAGGTTTGGTCTCAGATCGAGCTGGATTGAAACCCCCATTCTGCCACCCCTTGGCTTTGAGTCGCTGGGTAAGTTAGTTCCCATCTCTGAGCCTCAGTTTCCCTATCTGTAAAATGGGGACCCTTCCCAGGACTGTCATGAATATTAGGTGAGAGAACATCATGAAAGAGCCTGCATATTTTGTCACTCCAAATCTCAGTTCCCTTCCCTTCCAGCAAAGGAGAAACTGGAGGTTCTTTTTATTCGCTTCAGTTTAAAAGATGTATTATTGCCCAGTGTTCTAGTTTGCTAATGCTGCTGGAATGCAAAACACCAGAAATGGATCAGCTTTTATAAAGTGGGTTTATTTGGTTACAAAGTTACAGTCTTAAGGCCATAAAGTTTCCGAGGTAAGACAGCAATCGGGTACCTTCACTGGAGGATGGCCAATGGTGTCCTGAAAACCTCTGTTAGCTGGAAAGGCACATGGCTGGCATCTGCTCCAAAGTTCTGGTCTCAAAATGGCTTTCTCCCAGGACGTTCCTCTCTAGGCTGCAGTTCCTCAAAAATGTCACTCTTAGTTGCTCTGGGGGCGTTTTTCCTCTCTTAGCTTCTCTGGAGCAAGAGTCTGCTTTCAACACCTGTCTTTAAAATGTCTCATCTGCAGCTACTCTCTCAGCTTCTGTGCATCCTTCAAAGTGTCCCTCTTGGCTGTAGCAAGCTCACTCCTTCTGCCTGAGCTTCTATAGTGCTCTAGTAAACTAATTAAACCCATGATGAATGGGCAGGGCCAGACCTCCATGGAAATTATCCAATCAGAGTTATCACCTACAGTTGCGTGGGGCGCATCTCCATGGAAACAACCTAATCCAACCGTTCCAACTTAATCAACACTAATATGTCTGCCCCCACAAGATTGCTTCAAAGAACATGGCTTTTTCTGGGGACATAATATATATAAACTGGTACACCCAGTGTGAACAGAAGCTTGGGGTGGTGGTGCTGTGCAGGCTCAAAAGAAGGAAGATGTTGCCACTTGTGCTCATTTTACAGATGAGGACACAGAGGCCAGTGTAGTGATCTGCCCAAGTCCCAGAGTGCAGGGATGGACAGAGCAGAAGAGGGCTTAGGTTTCCTGACCTCCAGTCCAGAGGCAGGAAGGAGGAAAGTGACAGAAACAACCTGCCCTTTGTGGCCTCAGTTTCCCCATGGGTGCAGTGGTGTGTAGAAGAGGGTTTCCTGAAGGCCTGGCTGGCCTGGACAGTCTTGGGGACTGAAGGAGGACATGCGCCCACTGCCCTGGGCCCTCCCTCATGTCAGGTCAGTGTCAGGGAAGGGACAGGGTGGGCAGGGGCAGGGTGGGGCAGGGAGAGGGCTGGGTCAGAGCCTGAGCTCCCTGTGCAGGGTGGGGGTAGCCCTTCACCCCAGCCTCTGGCACAGGGTGGGTGAGGACCCCACAGAGGAGCAGGGTGTCTTCTACAGGCCCTCCTGGCCCCACCCCTGCCCTGGCCTGGATGCAGCCTGCCCCTCACCCCCTCTTTCCTGCCCTGGCCCTTGCTTGGATCTATCACCTGAACCTATTGCCACCTGTCAGCCACACACCTGTTCTCAGCTTGGTCACACACCCTCCCATCCCTCCCTCCAGGACCTTTCACAATCTCCCCACCCCCAACACACACACACACACACACACACACACACACACACACACATCCCCTCCCCCTCCTGAATTGCAAATGCCTCCCACTACTGACCCCTAGTGGCAACCAGGAGAGGTGACCCCCTACTCCTGGGTGGAGCTGGTGGTTGCTGATGATGTCACTAGGTTGATGATCATTCATTCATTCAACAAATATTTATTGGGCCATCTACTATGTGCCAGCCACTATTCTAGATGCTGGGGAAGCATCAAAGAACAAACCAGAGCAAAGTCTTTCTGCCCTGAAGCTTACATTCCTTTGTGTGTTTGTGTTATGTGTGTGTGTGCAGACAGCAAACAATGTACACTCTAAACAAAATAAGTAAATTATACTGTATGCTTGAAGATGATAAGAGCAGGAGAAGGGGGATCAGAAGCTGGGGGAGGGGCTGCAGTGTAGTGGTCAGGGTGGGCCTCACGAAGGAGACTTTTGAGCAGATGTACAGGGGAAGGAGGGCTTTGGAATGTGCGGTTGTGATTTGCTGCCATGTGCTGATCGCTCAGCATGTGCACATCTCTGTGCTAGGAATTTTGCATCCCTGAGTTTAGACCCCCATCATCTCTCACCTGCAGGACACAGAAGCCCTTGCCTATCCTCCCTGCCCCCAGCACTGCCCCATCACCGCACTTAATGCTCGGTGGTAAAGGCTCACATAAGACCTGACTCTCTTGTGGATTTATGAGGAAGGGACAGCGTTTGTATTCTTCATCCCTGGATTCCTGGCCCCAAGCACAGGCCTGAGCGCACAGTAGGAGCACAATAAATCTCTGCTGACTGCAGAGATGCATGGATAGTCAGAGGGGCCAGTGAATGAACAAACACACGGCAAACTCGTTCATCATCTCCTCCCTTGGGACAAGTAGAAGGAGTCCATGGGTGGGAGAGAAACTCATTTGATTTAATTTCATGATTGTTTAGGTCTTTTTTCTTCCTTGACAACTATGGATTGGGAGATAATCTGATAATCAATCTTTCTCTCTCTCTCCAAGTTCATGCAGGCCCCCCACCAGGCTCCACTGACAGAGTCTATGGGAGCTGGTGGATTGTCTACAGTGCCTCATTGGGGTCAACAGATGTTTTTCAGGGCAGGACAGTGGGGTAGGGGGTCCTCCTCCCCTGGCCTGGATCTCCGTGTGGGAGTGCCGAGGAGGCCTTGCATGGAGCGGGGAGCAGTGGAGACCCTGGGAGGCCCCGGTATCAGTCCATGGGAGTTGACATGCTTGCTCTCACAGTGACATCTGATGTCACCCCAGGGTACGTGTGCATCCTCCTGGGGCCCCTGCCCCTCTGAGACTGTTCTTTCTATCCCAGGTTCTGGGGGCCTCCACGTACCTGCTGACAGATGCACAGGCAGGTGCAGACAGCTACGGGTGGGCCATTTCAGACCCACAGACGAGAGGCAGACCCCAGTTTGGAGCACACATCGAGAACATTCGGGGCTGGACACTTCTGACCATATTTGAGTTCTGCCCCTTTCCAGCCCAAATCCTTACATTGGGTTGGGAAATGGCCCTGGCGGGGGTCACAAACACTAATGCCTGGAGGGGCTGGACAGATCCCTCGAATAAGTGTGTGTGTGGGGGGTGAAGGCAGGAGGCAGAGGAGGCCACTGTGGCCAACAGGAGAGGGCACGTCCCATCAGGGGAGTGAGTGGCACCGTGTCCGCCCTCACTGCAAGCCAGGTGGGCGCCACGAATTTTACCTGTGTTAAACCCATTCACACCTCACAACCACCCTGTAAGGCAGGCACTTGTGACATCCCTATCATGCAGATGACAAAATTGAAGCCCCGAGGGTGACGGAACATGCCCAGAGTCACCCAGGTGGGAAGATGCAGATGTGTGCTCTGGATCCCACCCTCCTCTCGCAGGTAAGTGCCCTCTACTTGGTTCCTGCTAATTGCTGCCCTGGGGCTTTTGGACTGCAGGGTTCCATTTCCTGCTTTGTAAAGAGAAACCAGAGATCTTGTTTTTTCTATGAAATTCCTAGATTTTTTATTACATTGTGGGTGTCAGACATATCCTATCTGGGAGCAGGATTTAACTTGAGGCCACAGATTTGCAATCCCTTGGAGAGTGGAAAGAAGCCTGGATTTCTAATCAAACCATCAATATCTGGAGACAAACAGACCCAAGCTCAAATTTCATACCTGGACTTCTCCTCTGCAAGCCTGTTTCCCCTCACGTGCATGGGGATCATGATGCTCGCTTCTTGGGGCCTCTGTGAGCAGTGGGTGGATAGGGTCATGTTGGCATCTTCTTTGGCTTCTCTGCTGTATCAGCTCAAGCCTGGCTTTTCCCACCTGCCCTGCTCCTCCGTCTGGGCTCTGAGGAGAGCCTGTTCCCCGTGGGGCCTGTTGGATCCCTTCCAGCCTGGGCTTCGGAGCCCAGCTCAGATGCAGCCTCCTCCACAAAGCCTGCCTGGGCCCCAAGCAGACGAGCCCTCACCTTTCTCAGAAGCTCTGTCCAGTCCCTTCATTGGCCAGAGGCTGCCTCCTGGGATGACCGTGATGACAATCATTATGGCCAGAGTACAAGAAGGGTGGCCTGTGCAGGGAGATCATTCTGTGCCAGGTGCAGCGGTCAGCTGCCTGATCGCACTCTGTCCTCGCCACACACAACCCCATGGGGCCATTGCTTTCATGGTCCCTGTTTCAGAGCTGACAAGACCCAGAGAGGCTGTCACCGCCCAGGCTCCCACAGCCGGAGGAGGCTGAGTGGGGCCTGGGGAGCTGCCCTTGCTCCCCTCTCCTCCCTCCCAACCTGGATCTGTGGACTCCTGGAGGACACAGCCCATAACCACCCATCTCTGGGCAGCACCGAGGCCATCAAGGCCAAGGACAGGCCCTGGGAGATGTGGGGTTGGGGTGGGAGTGGGGTGGCCCCCACATACTGGACTCCATTAAGGAGAGATTCCTGGATTGGGCACCAGGACACCTGATTCTGGCCTGGTGTCAGCTACCACTTCTCTTGGTGATTTTGGGCAAGTTGCTTTCCCCTCTGGGCCTCAGTTTCCCCATCTCTAAAATGGAGAAGACAGAGCCCAGGATATGTTCCTTGATTTTCTAGGTTGAACTCCTTGGTCTCTGTCCCTGCTACTGGCAGATGATACCTCAGAATTCCTCTCGCCAAGCCTAATTCTCCCGAGCCTCCAACAGCAGATCAGCTGGCCCTCGGTGCAGCTCTCACCTCCAGCCCCCAGCCCCCAGCCCCAGGGTCTCAGGCTGTGGGCTTCTGGGGTTCTCAATCCAGGGCAGGCTCCTCCCTGGGGATCTGCCATGAATAAACTGATACAACCCCTCCCCCCACTCCCATGGCAAATACAATAAAATATTTTTTATTAAGACCAAGATATGTATACATGTATCATGGAGTCACATGAATTTTAAAGATAAACACAAGGCTTTAAAGGACATTGCACTCACTGGCCTGCACTCCCAACATCCCCCACCCTGGGTCTTCCACAAGGAGGAGTTTAAGAATCAATGGTAGCAGCTATGCAAGCTTGGGCAAGTTACTTTACCTCTCTGAGCCTGTTTCTCTGTCGGGAAATGGGTGACGTATAACAGGGCACCCTGGATGAATTAGAACCCTTCCCAGGCTCCTCTGGTGCACAGCAGGTGCTGTCCCTCCCGTTAGCATCTACCTGCATTATCTAAATACTCTGGATTAAAGGAGAAGAGAGGGGTTTATTTTAGGGGCAGGTGCCTGGGGACAAAGCGAGAAGTGAGGAGGAGGATGGAGGCAATGCAGATGCCTTTACCATGCCCTTTTCCTCCCCAGCCCCAGGGCCAGGCTTCCACTTCCAGGGAGACGAGGCTGAAGGCCGGAAACGGGGCGTGTTTGTGAGACACATGAGGCTCAGCACCCAAGCAGGGCTGCTGCGGGGTCCCAGGCAGCACCCAGAGTCAGGAGACGGGCATCCTCCCCTGGGCAGGCCACGGGCCCAGCACAGCCGGGATGGACGGGGCGGAGAATTTCCCCAGCCCTCAGCTCCTGAGACGCAATTATGGGGGGGCAATAGTGGGAGACCATTGAGCACCTGTGGGTGAGGGGCAGTCCACGACCAGGGCAGAGTGGGTGCTGAGGGTGGGCAGAGACCTGAGCATGTGTCCCTGCCCCCGTGGACGCTCAGAGATAACTGGAGACTCCAGCAGGAAATGAGGTTCTGCCATCATCCAGGTGGGGGAAGAGCTGTGGTTGCCATGGCTAGTTTGTTTCTCGCAGGCTGGGGAAGGCTGAGACATTCTGGAAACAAGAATAATCATGTAGCCTTCCACGACAGCAGGATCTGTGGGATGCTGTGTTCTGAGAAATGCTAATAGGAATGTTTCAGAACAGGACTCTGTAGTCAAATCAGTTTGCCTAACTGTATTATCAAGTTTTTTTGCTTTGTAACTAGCAATCTCAGAATCTCAATGGCTTACAGTAGCAAACTCCATTTTTGCTCGCTCCCGGGATTGCGGGGAGAGTGAGGCAGCTGTGCTTTGGGGTGCAGGTGGACTCCCCATCTCTCCGTGAGCCAGCTGCTCCCTGGGCATATTCCTCCGTGGTGGCAGACAGGAGTACAAAACGGGGAGCAGGAACATTCGAGGACTCTTTTTCGAATATCATTTTTTCTTTTAAAAAACTGTTAGTTTACGTACAGTACAAGCCACCTCTTTATGGAGTTCAGGTCTATGAGTTTTAACGCATGCATAGATACGTGTAACCACCATCACAAGCAGGAGGCAGAACAGCTCCATCACCCCAAAGACTTCCTTGTGCTACTTTTTGTGTGTTTTTCCCCTTTCGAACAGTACTCCCCCCACCTCCCTTCTCTAGTAACCTCTGATCTGCTTTCTGTCTCTGCAAATTTGCTATTTCCAATCATCTCTTATAAGTGGTATCATACATTTTTTGTCCTTATGTGTCCTGTTGATTTCACTGAGCATAATGGTGTCAAGATTTTTCCATGTTTGGCACATCTCACAACTTCATTTCTTCTTACAGCTGAATAGTATTCCATTGTATATACCACATTTTGTTTATCCATTCATCTGTGGCTGGACACTTGGGTTGTTTCCACCTTTTGGCTGTTGTGAATAATGCTGCAATAAACACTGGTGTATAAGTATCTGTTTGTGACCCTGTTCTAGTTTGCTAATGCTGCTGGAATGCAAAACACCAGAGATGGAGTGGCTTTTATAAAAGGGAGTTTACTTGGTTATACAGTTACACTCTCAAGGCCATAAAATGTCCAAGGCAACACATCAGCAATCGGGTACCTTCACTAGAGGATGGCCAGTGGTATCCGGGAAACCTCTGTTAGCTGGGAAGGCATGTGGCCGGCGTCTGCTCCAAAGTTCTGGTTTCAAAATGACTTTCTTCCAGGACGTTCCTCTCCAGGCTGCAGTTCCTCAAAAATGTCACTCTTAGTTACACTTGGGGTATTTGTCCTCTGCTAGCTTCTCTGGAGCAAGAGTCTGCTTCCAACAGCCGTCTTCAAAATGTCTCTCATTTGCAGCTCCTGTGCTTTCTTCAAAGTGTCCTTCTTGGCCGTAGCTCCTCTTCAAAACATCACTCACAGCTGCACTGAGTTCCCTCTGTCCATCAGCTCATTTATATGGCTCCACTGATCAACTTAGACCCACCCTGAATGGGTGGAGCAACACCACCATGGAAATTATCCAATCAGAGTCATCACCCACAGCTGGGTGGGGCACATTCCAAAGAAACACTGAAAGAATTACAATCTAATCAACACTGATAACATCTGCCCACACAAGATTACATAAAAGATAATGGTGTTGGGGGGACACAATATATGCAAACTGGCACAGACCCTGTTTTCACTTTTTATGTATATACCTAAGAGTGGAATTGCCCAGTAAAATGGTAATTTATGTTGCCTTCCATGGTGGCTGCATGCACCATTTTCCATTCCCACCAACAATGCCCCAGTGTTCCAATTTCTCCACATCCTCTCCAACACTTATTATTTACTTAAATAATAGCCATACTTGGGGTGAAGTGGTATCTCACTGTGGCTTTAAATTCCCTAATGGCTAATAATGCTGAGCGTCTTTTCATATGCTTATTGTCTATTTATATATCTTCTTTGGAGAAATGTCTATTTAAGTCCTTTGCCATTTTTTGATTAGATTGTTTATCTTTTTGTTGTTGACTTGCAGGAATTCTTTATATATTCTGGATATTAAATCCTTATTCAATATATGGCTTGAAACTATTTTTTTCTCATTCTGTTAGGTTGTCTTTTCACTTGATAATTTCCTCTGATACACTAAAGTTTTTAATTTTGATGAAATCAAATTTATCTACTATGTATTTTGTTGCTCATGTGTTTGGTGTCATATGTAAAAAACCATTGTCAAATCCACAGTCATAAAGTTTTGCTCCTATGTTATCGTCTAAGAGTTTAATAGTTTTTACTCTTATATTTAGGTCCTTGATCCATTTTTAGTTTATTTTTGTAAATAGTGAGAAGTTGGGGTCTAACATCATTCTTCTGCATGTAGATTTCCAATTTTCCCAAAACCCTTTGTTGAAGAGACTATTCTTTCCCTACTTCATGTACTTAGTACCCTCATCAGAAATGAATTGGCCATAGAAGTGTGGGTATGTTTCTGGACTTTCAGTTCTATTCCACTGATCTATTTGTCTGTCTTTGTGCCAGTAACACATTGACTTTTTTTTTTTTTTTTTTTGGTTTATAAATAATAGTGTATATATTTTTAATTAGGCATATAGTACAGAAAAGTAAAAAAAAAACAGTTTCTCCAAGGAACAAAGAATTTAATTTATAGAAAATAACCTCGACAGAAAAACTTGACCTAAAAAAATGTCATGAGTTGTCATTATCTCTCTTTTTTTTGATGATAGCACCTTTTTTTTGGTAATTCTACTTTTTTTAAACAGTAGTTACATTTGTTACAATTGATGAAAGATGATTAAAGTAGTACAATTATTAGCTATTGTACATAGTTTTATGTAGGGGTATGTTTTCCCCATATTCCAGTCTATTATTTTTATTATTTTTTTATGCATGTCCTTATTTTATTACTTGTCTACCCATACACTGCATAAAGGGGGTATCAGTCACAAGGGTTTACAATCACAAGTCACAAGATGAAAGCTATATAGTTATACAATCATTATCAAAGATCAAGGCTACTGGATTACAGTTCAACAATTTCAGGTATTTCCTTCTAGCTATTCTAATACACTAGAAACTAAAAAGAAATATCTATATAGTGAGTCAGTAGTCATAATCATTTATTAAATTCTAACTTCTCAGGTACAACTCCTCCCTCTATTTGATCATTGTCTCAATCTTCAGGGATATTTGGGCAATGACCATTCTAATTTCTTTGTGCTGCAAAGGGGTGTCGACATTATGGGGTAGAGGAATGAAACTGTTTGATGTTCTTGGAGAGACTGGTGCTTCTGGGTTTCAGGGATTATCTGGTGTAAGAGCTGTCTGAAGGCTTTAAGTTTCTGAAAAAAATAAACTTAATAGGTAAAACTTTTATAGAGTCTTAGATAGAGCCCTGAGGTTTCATTAGGGTTTTCAGGAATACTGTTGGTTGGGGCTTGGCATACTGTGGCAATTTGTAATACCTGGGTGAAGCTTGCATATGAGTAACCTCCAGAATGACCTCTCAATTCTATTTGAAACCTCTTATCCACTGAAACTATTTTGCTTCATTTCTCTTCCCCTTTTTGGTCAAGAAGGCTTTCTTGATCCCATGATGCCAGGGCCAGGTGCATCCCTGGAAGTCATGTCCTATGTTGTCAGGGAGACTTACCCCCTGGGAAGTCAGGTCCCACATAGTGGGGATGGTAGTGAATTTATTTGCAGAGTTTGGCTTAGAGAGAGAGAGAGAGGCCACATCTGAGCAACAAAAGAGGTTCTCTGGGAGTGACTCTTAGGCACAATTATAAGTAAGATTAACTTCACCATTACAGAAATAAGATTCATGAGGGCAAGCCTTGAGATCAAGGGCTTGGCTTATTAAATTGGGAGTTCCTATAGCTAGAGAGAATATCAGGAATTCCCCAAGTGGGGAAGTTCAACAGTTCCACATTTTTTCTCCAGTCCCTCAAGGGACTTTGCAAATACTTTTAAATTTTCTGTCTCAAATACTCTGGGATATATCGGGGTATTACAATAATCTGTACAGAATAACAAGATCTCATTTCCTATTCTAGGTTCCGTGTAATTAAGTTGTTTAAATAAACTGTCCAGACAGGTTAAATCAGATAGTGTGCAACAGAAAATTTAAATTTTGGACAAAGTAAACATCTCTTTCTTTGGTCTAACACAGAAGTTGAAGTTTTAAGATACAGACAATAGCATCTTTTACCCTTAGTCCTAACCAGATCAGCATCACCACACTGTTTTGATTGCTGTTACCTTGTAATACAATTTGAAATTGGGAAGTGTGAATCCTTCAACCTTGTTCTTCTTTTTTTTCAAGACTGTTTTGGCTCTTAGGGGCCTTTTAACAGTTGCACATAAATTTAAGGATCAGTTTTTCCATTTCTGAAAAAAGCTGTGGAATTTTATTAAGGATTGCATTGATTTGTATATTGTTTTGGGTTACATTGACATAGTAACAATTTTAATTCTTCTAATCCATGAACACAAGATGTCTTGCCATTTATTTAGGTCTTTTTAAATTTCTTTCTGCAGTCTTTTGTAGTTTTCAGTATAAAGTCTTTTGTACTTTTAGTTTATTCTTTCAGATATTATTGTAAATGGAATTATTTTCTTAATTTCCTCTTTGGATTTGTGCATTGCTAGTATATGGGAACACAATTATCTTTTCCATGTTGACATTGTACCCGTGTTGATTAGACCATTTATTAGCTCTAATAGTTTTCTTGTGGCTTCCTTTGAATTTTATATATTTAAGATCATGCCATCTGTTTCCTCTGGCACTCCTGTATATCTTCTAAATGTCTATTCTTGCTCCAGGGTTACCACCTAGTTAATTCTGATCTCTTTTCCCAACTCTTTCATTTTTCTAGTTGATGAAGCAATTTGTAAAACTTCCTACTTTGCCATTTTGTGCTTGTGCTGTCTCTATGCTGCCCCTTTGTAGTCACACTCCTTCCTGCCTCCAACCCCTGGCGACCACTGTATACTCCATCCCTATAGGTTTTTCTTTTCTAAAATGTGGTACAAGTAGAATATACAGTATGTAGCCTTTTCAGTCTGACTTCTTTCATTTGGCATAATAATTCTAGGATTCATATATTTTGTTGCATATAACAATAGTTTGCTTCTTTTTATTTACTGAGTTGTACACCATTGCATGGATGTAACACGGTTTATCTATCTATTCACCTGTTGAGACACATTTGGGTTGTTTCCTGTTTGGAGCAATTATGAATCATGTTGCTATAAACATTAAATGTACAGATTTTTGTGTGAACGTAAGTTTTCATTTCTCTAGGGTAAATACATAGGACTGGAATAGCTGAATCATATGGTAATTGTATGTTCAACTAGATAAAGAAAATGCAAAATTGTTTTCCAAAGTGGCTGTATGATTTTGCATTCCAATCAGCACTGTATGAGAGTTCTAGTTGCTCTACATCCTGGTCAGCACTTAGTACTGCCACTTTATTTTTTAAATTAATTCCCATCCCTAATTACTAATGATTTTGAAAATCTTTTCATGAATTAATTTGCCATTCATATTCTTTTTTTTTGGTAAAGTGTCTGTACTTATTTTTCCTTTGGGTTTTTTGTTTTCATATTGTCGAGTTTTAAGAGTTCTTTATATATTCTAGTTATAAATACTTTGCTGAATATGTGATTTGCAAATATTTTCTTCTAGTCTGTAGCTTTTCTTTTCTTTCTCCTACCAATTTCTTTCTCTTAGCAAAAGTTTTAAATGGTGGTAAAGTCCGATTTATCAAGATTTTCTTTGCTGAATTGTACTTTTTATGTCATATGTGAGAACTCTGCCTAACTCAAATTCACAAAGATTTTCTCTTATGTGTTTCTTCTAAAATTTTATAGGTTTACAGTTTACATCTAAGTCTATCATCCATTTTGAGTTAATTTTTATGTAAAATGTGAGATAAGTGTCAAGGTTCACTTGTTTTGCACCTGGATGCCCAGTAGTTCCAGCACCATTTGTTTGAAGACCATCCTTTACCTATTGAGCTGCCATTTGCACCTTTGTCAAAAATCAATTGACCATATTGGCGTGGGTCTATTTTTGTATACTGTATTACATTCCATTAATCTATGTTTCTTTCCTTTCACCAATACCGCAATGTCTTGATTACTTTAATGTTATAGTCAGTTTTAAAATAAGGTAGGTTGAATCCTCAAGAACTTTGTTATTATTTTTCAAAATTATTTTGACTAATCCAGTTCCTTTGGCTTTCCACAGAAATTTTAGAATTGGCTTATCTATGTCTGTTCTGGTTTGCTAATGCTGTCTTTTTGCAAAACACCAGAAACAGATCTACTTTTATAAAGGGGTTTTATTTGGTTACAAAGTTACAGTCTTAAGGCCATAAAGTGTCCAAGATAAGGCATCAACAATCCGGTACCTTCACTGGAGGATGGCCATTGGCATCTGGAAAACCTCTGTTAGCTGGGAAGGCATGTGGCTGGTGTTTGCTCCGGAGTTCTGGTTTCAAAATGGCTTTCTCCCAGGACATTCCTCTCTAGGCTGCAGCAGCATCTGGGCCTGTGTGGTTCTTTTTAAAGTACTCCAGTCATCCAGTAACAGTCCACCCTGAATGGGTGGAGCCACACATCCATGGAAACATTCAATCAAGAGGTCACACCCTAATCAAAGGTGTCACTCACAGTTGGTGGGTCACATCTCCATGGAAACATTCAATCACAAGGTTCCAATCTAATAAACACAATACATCTGCCCCCACAAGATTGCATCAAAGATAATGGGGTTTTGGGGGATATAATACATCCAAACTGGCATAATGTCCAACAAAATATTTTGTTGTAATTTTGACTGGGATTACATTAGATCTATAAATTAACTTAGGGAGAATTGATATCTTAATCAAGACATGGTATGTCTTTTCATTTATTTAGAACTTCTTTGATTTTATTAACTGTTTTTGTAATTTTCAAGGTATACATACTGCACATATTTTGTTAAATTTACATATAAGTATTTCTCAGTTTTGGAACTATTGTAAATGGCCCTGTTTTTAAAATTTTTGTTTCCAGTTTTTCATTCTAGTATATAGAAATATGATTGATCTTTGTATGTTGACCTTGTATACTACAGCCTTGCTAGAACTTCTTAGTTCCAGGTGGATTTTTAAAGATTCCTTGGGCTCTTTTATGTAGATAATCATGCTGTTTGTGAACAGGGACAGTTTTATTTCTTCCTTTCCAATCTGTATGTCTTTAATTTTTTTTAATTGCTTATTGCAGTGGCTAGGGTTTCCAGAATAGTGTTGAGTAAGAGTAGTGAGAGCAGACATCCTTGCTTTGTTGCCTTAGTGGAAATGCCTTCAGAATTTCACCATTAAGTAAGATGTTACCTATAAATTTCCTGTCGATGATCCTTATCAGGCTAAGGAAGTTCTTTTCTAGTCCTAATTTGCTGAGAGTTTTTTTTTAAATCATGAACGGATATTGAATTTTATCAGAGGACTTTTATGCATCTGTTGATAGATCATGTGTTCTTTCTTCTTTAGTATGTTGATATGGGGAATTACACCAATTGATAATCAGATTTCAATCAATCTTGCATATCTGGAATAAATTGAATTGGTCATGATGTATTATTCTTAATATATGCTCTTGGATTCAATTTGCTAATATTTTGTTGAGGATTTTTGCATCTATGTTCAAAAGGGATATTAGTCTTCAATTTTCTTTTCTTATGCTGTCTTTGTCTGGTTTAGTTATTATGATAATGCTGACCTAAGAAAGTATGTTGGGAATGTTCTCTCCTCTTCCACTTTCTGGAAGATTTGTGGAGTTGCTATTATTATGCTCCTTAAGTGTTGACAGAATTTGCCAGTGAAACTATCTGTGCCTAGAACTTTATTTTTTGGAAGTTTCTTAAACTACAAATTTAACTTCTTTAATAGATACAGGGCTATTTAGGCTATCTTTTCCTTGAGTGAGTTTTGGTAGGTTTTATCTTTCAAGGATTTGGTTCATTTCTTCTAAGTTGTTAAATTTATGGACATAGAATTGTCCACAGTATTTCCTTTTAATGTTTGTGGGGCCAATAGTGATGTACTTGCTTTCATTTCTGTTATAAGTAATTTGTATCACCTCTTTTTTTCTTGGTCAGTCTGACTAGAGGTTTTGGTGTCATTATTTTTCTCTTTCTATCTATTTTAAACTCTGGTGATTTTCTGCTCTTCATTATTTCTTCCCTTCTGCTTGCTTTGGGTTTATTTTGCTCTTCCTTTTCTATTTGGAAGTTTAGATGATTGATTTGAGATAGTTCTTTTATTTTCCAACATAAGTACTTAACATAATATAATTTTTTTACAATCACAGCTTTAGCTGCATCCCACAAATTTTTATTTGTTTTATTTTCATTTTCATTATGTTCAAAAATATTTTCTGATTTACCCTTATATTTCCTTTTGACCTATAGATATTTAGAAGCATGCTATTAACTTCCAAATATTTTGAGATCTCTAGATATCTTTCTGTTATTGATTTTATGGTTTAATTCCATTATAAGAGGACATATTTTATATGATTTCAATTCTTTTAAATTTGTTAAGCTTTGTATCATGACTCAGGATACGGTCTATCTGTGGATTTGTCTATTTCTCATTATAGTTCTATTAGTTTTTGCTTCATGTGTTTTGAAGTTCTGTTGTTAAATCTATACAGATTTTGGATTGTTATGTCTTCTTGGTGAATTGACCTTTTGTCATTATGTAATGTCTTGCTTTATCTCTGGTACTTTTTCTTGTCCTGATATCTACTTCCAATAAGCCACTTCAGCTTTCTTTTGATTAATGTTTTCATGGAATATCTTTTCCCGTCTTTCTACTTTTAATCTATCTATATCATTGTTTATAAAGTGGGTTATTTATAGACAGCATGTAGTTGGGTCTTTAAAAAAAAAAATCCAACCTTGAAATCTCTGTCTTTTAATTGATGCATTTAGTCCATTTACATTTAATGTAATTAAACATATAATTTAATGTTATTAATGATATGGTTGAATTTAAATGTAATTAAAATACTGTTTGTTTGTTTTTTACTTGTTCCATCAGTTTTTATTTCTTGGTCTCTCCTTTTCTGTCTTCTTTTAGATTATTTGAAGACTTTGTTTTATTTTAATTTACATATTGGCCTTTTTATTATATCAATATTTTCACTTTACATTAAAAGTTTGTGGTTCTCTAGGGATTTGAATATACATATACATATTTAGCAATATACATACTTATCTACTTAAAATTAATATTTTTACCACTTCAACTGAAATTTAAGAACTTTACAACCCTGTTAGTTCCTTTACCTTCCTTCCTTTGTGTTGTAGTTTTCATTTGTGTTCCATGTATATACATTGACACCCCACCAGATAATGCTATAATTTTTGCTTTCAACTGTAATAAATATTTTAAAGAACTAAAGGGAGAGAGATAATCTATTACATTTACCCAGATTTTTATCAATTTTGTTAATTCATGAATCTTCTAGTTTTCCTCTGGTATCATTTCTCATTTGACTGAAGAACTTCTTTTAGCATTTTTTTTTAAAGAGAAGATCTGCTGTTGACAAATTCTCTTAGTTTTCCTTCATCTGAGAATGTCTTTATTTTGTCTTCATTTCTGAAAGATATTTTCACTATATATGGAATTCTGTGTTGGCAGTTGTTTTCTTTCAATATTTTAAAAATGTTGCACTGTCTTCTGGTTCTATGGATTCTGGTTAGAAATCCATAGTCATTCATTTGCAATGCTTTGTTTTTCTCTATATTCTTTCAAGACTTTTCTTCATCTTTGGTTTTCAACAGCTTGATTATGAATGTCTAGGCATTGTTTTATTTGAGTTGATCTTGTTTGGGGTTTGCTGAGTTTCCTTGAAACAGTAAAAATATATCTTTTACTGAATTTGGGAATTTTAATCCATTATTGCTCCAAATATTTTTTCTGTTCCAATTTCTTTCTCCTGCCCTTTGTGGATCCCAATGACAAAAATATGAACCCTTTTGATATTGTCCCACTATTCCTTGAGTTTCTACTTAGTATTTTTTCATTTTTTCCCTATCTGTTATTCACTGGATAATTTCTGTTGATCTATCTTTGAGTTCACTATTCTAATCCTCTATCTCAATTCTTTTATTGAGCTCATGCAATAAAATTTTAAATTTCACTTGTATTTTTCAGCTCTGAAATTTCCATTTGATGTTTTTTCATAGCTTCTATTTCTCTGCTGAGCTTTTCTCTTTCATTTTTATAAGAGAGTGTTCACCTTACTTCATGGAACTTTATTAGGACAGCTGCTTTAAATTCTTTGTTTAATAATTTCAACATCTGTTCATCCCATGGTTGGCATCTACTGGTAGTCTTTTCCTTACAAGTTGTTGAGCTTTTCCTGGTTCTTTGTATATTGAGTAATTTTGAACTGTATCCTGGATATTTTGAGACTATGGAGCCTGTTAAAATTCTATGGAGTATGTTGATTCTTAAAGTAGGCAGTCTTCTAGTAAAGTCCAGGCCAAAATCTTGACCCATTTTCTATGGTTTCAATTTCAGTTCACTTTTCAAAGACTTTATAGTATTATTAGGGTACTCCCTATGTGTGTCCCCCAGGCAGAAGTCTACACTGTAGTTCAGTTCACTGTATTATTTTGGGTCAGTTCCAAAATAACATATATGTGCAGCTTGGAGGTGAGCCCAGGACTTTGCGTACAGCTTTATTGGCTGCTTTTCCCCACTCCCATTTCCTCATGATAACCTCTCCCCTTTCCTCTGACTCCCAAGTGCCCCTTTTGGACTTCTGACTAGAAATCCAGGGTTTTAGTGTCTCCAAGCCATTGTGCACTTCCTATGACTGGGTTCTCATCTAGGACCCAGTGGCAAGTGTAAAGAGAAAGGAAAAACGTAACAGAGATTCCTCCCAATCTTTCAACCACCGGGTCCCCTTTCTTAGTTCATCTGGTCAGAGAGAAGATTTTTTCTTTCAGAGTTTTGGTTTGCTGCCTGGCTGCTGCTGCAGACCTTGTCACTGTGGAGTTGGGATTGGGAGTTGCTTTAGGGTGGGGTGGGGATTAAAAACCCAGGGGATTTCCCACTCGCCATGTCCTGCAAAGTCCCTCCTCTCAATCCTGTGACAGAGAGAGAGGGCTTCTCTCAAAACCTTTTCTGCCCATGCCCAAGGCTCAGTTGTGGGATTCAGTCTTTCTTGAAACTTGGCTGGGAGATACAGGAAGAAAAAAAGCAGAATTCACTCTTCAAGTTTTTATTTTCCTCTGCAATCCTCCTGCAATTATTTACTTTTCAAAGTTCCTAGATATTTGCTCTTTGTAGTCTGTCCAGGGTTTTTAGTTGCAGAGATAGGATGGGTGTGGGTTTACTCCATCTTAAATGGAACCAGAGCATTTCCCTCGTTCAATACTTGTTAACTCCTCAGCTTGAAACTGTCACTTCTTTCCATGTTCTTTTGGCTGAAGCAAGTCATATGGCTGATCCCAGCTTCAGCGCGACAGGCAATTATACCTGCCTGATCCAATGCTCGGCAAGATCACATGGCAGAGGCCTGAAATGAGTGAAGAGCTGGGAACAAAAATCCAACCTACCGCCCTAACACTGCAGTCTCAGAATCACAGAATATCCAGGCCTCAGATATCTCCAGCTGGGGTGTCCCAAGGCCTCCAATTTCGTGGTGTCACCCACCTTTTAAACTGGCCTGATCCCTGTCTCATGAACTGTGGTTTGTGCATGGGCTTCCCTATGAGGTCTGCGAATCCTCCAGGCCTTAGTGTCTCCTGATCCCTGCTTCCTCTGGTCTCCTGTATGTTTTATCCATCTCCTTTTTGCATTTGTTCTCTTTTTTCCAGCTCTACCTGTATGACACACTAAACTTAAGGCCTATGTTTGTGTAATCAGAAACACTTGCCTTGCCAGACTGAACAAAGAGCCATCTATTTTGACCTTCTGTCCTTTAGCATCTTAAAATGCTGTTTTTTCCCCCTTAACTCAATACCATTCTGAGGCAGGGTAAACTACCTGTCTGGGTAGAGGCGAAACTAATGGGAAGCAGCATAAAGATGAACCCACACCAGCCCTTCTGTCTGGAGTTGTGGGATTGGCAGGGGTGTCTTTTCTTTCTTCCCTCTGCTCATATTAGCATATTAAGGGTGCTGAGAAAGCTTGTTGTAAGGAAACCAGTTTATTGTTGTCTAAGCCAGCATTTCCAAAACTTACTTGGCTGTGGAATGGAACACCTTTGCCACAGAGCAGGGTGCAAGGCAAGTCAGACAGGTTGGAGGGTGGCTGTGAGGGTTAAATGAAGGAGGGTGAGCCTTAGGTGTTTGCTGGGGACCAGTCATTGGAGTTTCCCCTCCCTCTCCAGAGATCAACTCCCCAGGTGATCCTGAAGATATTGTCTACATGAGGATACTTTTGGGGGTGAAAGGTGACATTATTCATGATTACACAGGGTAATGGATGTAAGCTGGACTGCCCTGGGAAAATTGGTGCATGTGGTCACCCTACTGCACCCACCAAAATCCAGACTGCAAATGAGCCATGAGTTCCCTGTAGGCCTCAGTTTCCTATCTGTAAATTGAGGACATTTCTCAGCTCAATGATTTTTTTATTCATTCAATCACTCAATAAGCCTGTGCCGGGTGCCAGCACTGTGCCGAGCCTTGGGGATCAAACAGTGCTCGAGACATTTCTCCACCTCCGAGGGGCTCACTGTGTGGAGGGAGATGCATGATGGGATTGTTCAGGGATCATGGTCCCTGCTTCACCTTGACCTTTAACCCTCAATCCATGAGCAAAGAGCAACTGGAAGGGTCTTAGGATGATGGCGGGTTCTGGGCTGTAACAGAAAGAGGATCCCACAGGCACCTGGAGGCCCCCAAGCCTTCTGGCTGAATCCTCGGGGGTGGGTGGAGACAAGCCCATTGCCTTCACCAGCCGGAGCACCTGCTGCTCTGGGGAATGATTACCTGTCAAGGTTCATCTGAGCTGTTGGCCTCCTGGGTACGCCTCCTCTCCCACAGACAGCCCTGGAGGCAGCCGAGGAGCTGCTGCCCAGGAAGTGAGAGGAAGGGAAATTACCTTCCCCTGCACCTCACTGCCTGTTTGGACCTGCAGTCACAGAGACAGCTTGTGTCCTGCCAGGCCTGATAAGGAAATGTCATGATCTGGATAGACTGGCCCTGGGAGGGGGTGGTGAGCATTCCTGGAAGTTGTGGAGGTGGTCTGCAATGTGGGCCTCCTCAAATTAGATGCCCTTGGTAAGTGATTGCAAACTCTGCAAATTGCATCTTGAGCAGGGCCTGTCACTGTTTCCTTCAGGCCCAACTCTTAAAAGCTATACTCTAAGACCATCTCCATTAGACACAGCTGCATCTGGGTTTGAAGCCCTGCACAGTAATGGATTGTAGACAACTTACTTCATGGGCATAATAATTCACAGGGATAATAATTGTGTCAGTCAGGACCCTTTTTATTATAAGGGAAAGAAATGCAGAACAGTGAACTATAAGCTTATAAAGTGAAAAGTCAGGGGAATTTCAGGTATGGCTGAATCCAGATGCTCAGGTGAGGTCTTCAGGAATCCATGTCTTCTTGCTTCTGAACCAGGCAGCCCCTCTCCTGTTGGCCCTGACATTCCAGCAGGAGAAAGAGCTTCACTTGCCCAATAGTTCCAGCAAAGTCTCAGGAGAGAGTTTCATGGTCAACCCTGAGTTGTGCCCACCCCTAAGCCAATAACTGTGACAGAGAAATGGGATGCTGATTGGCCAGGCCAAGGTCATGTGTCCAACTTCTAGACCCTCTAGACCTTGCAGGGGGGCCACAGAAAAATGGAGGATCTGTTACTCCAGAGAAAGGGGGAGAGGGTGTAGAACAGACAAAAATAGCCTCTTTAGCAGGGATGGGATTTGAAATATTTATCAACCAGTGGACCAAGGGCACTGACACATCAGAATGGAGGCTGCACAGGGTTTGGAGGCCCCTTGCTGGGCTGGATGCTAACCCTTTATCTGCTGGACTGTGAGGAGATGGGGGGACACTGGGAGAGGACTGGGATAGTATGGGAGAAGCTGGGGGCTCAGGGTGGCAACTAATACCAACCAATAAGTATATATTTCTATATTTTACCAACTGCTCTGACTGTTCCAGTGAGCCCTGGAGAACATCCTCTTGCTGGTTGTTTTTCTGTTATGCCACACCTTGTTATCTTGGACTGACATTTGCTTAGCCGTTTTCTCAGACTTGCCTGTGCACACTTCCTCTCTAGACTTTTTATTAGCAAGCGTGTGCCACCGTTCAGGAAAACCTGGTCACCACAGGCCACCAGCCCAATAGCTGGGCATTAGCAGCAGTGATGGGCGGGTCCAGCCTTTCCCATTTTCCTGAGCAGTGTCTGTGCTCTGGTGTTCAATAACCTTGGGCCTCAGGTGTCCTTACCTGTACCAACCTCAATGCAGCTAACGTTCATATGGCACTCCTTGGTTGCCAGGTACTGGTCTCAGTGCTTTGCCTATATTCTCATTTAATGCTCACGGCAACCTCATGACATAGGAACCATTATCATCCCCATTTTACCGATGAGGCAACTGGGGCACGATGAGTTTAAAAAACTTGCCCAAGGTCACACAGCCAGTTCGTGGCAGAGCTGAGATTTGAACCCAGAGTGTGCTCCGACAACAGAGTGCTCATGAAGTACCAATGAATGCGTGAGATGTGAATGCCTGGCCCAGGGTCAGCGCTCAGTAAACATCTCCATCACCATTAGGTGTCAGTCCAACCACCCCGCCTAGCACCTGCTGCATTTGCAGTCTTGTGCCACGGGCTGGGGTTTGGGGGGTTTGATTCAGGAACCAGTAAACCAGATTCTTGACCCGCAGGAGGAGACGGTCCAGTGGGAATGATGAGATGCAGGACAAATAACCCCCCGTTAAGGTGAGGCGCGCAGGAAGGGCTCAGGGGTGGTGGAGAAGCCCAGGAGGAGGAAGAGGGTCCGGGCCGTGGGAGAAGGGCGCGTGGCCACAGCAATGCACTTGTCAAGTGAACTCAGAGGGGGGTTGGGGACCAGGGCGGCCTCCCCCAACCCAAAGGCGGACGTGCGGTCAGAGCCCGGAACCGAGAGGCCCAGGGAGTACGCAGCCCCGGGGTCCCTGCCGCCGTTCCTGATTCTGCTCCGCACACATGTCTTGCTTCTCTCCCTGTCTGCAGATCTGTCTCCTCTGTGTGTCCAGCGCGGGACAGGGCTGGACAGGGCTCCACAGGGCTCCATAGGGCTCCACCCCCAACACCTCGAGTGTCCGCGTTAAGGTCTAGACAAGCGAAGGGATCAACACATGAGCTTAATTCCAAACTTCTGATTGGCCTGGCTAGGGTCAGGTGACCACTGCTGGTCCAATCACCTGCGGCCGGGGGAGCAGGGAGATGCACAAATGGCCGCCGGGGCACAGTGCTGCAAATCAGGGGGCCTCGGGTGGGGGAGGTTTCCTGGAAGGCTACGGCAAGGCAGGGGGGGGGGGGCATTTTGAAGGGAGGAGGTGGGAAAACCTGGTCAGGGAACAGCTAATAAAGTGCAAGGATTGGATTGTGAGATCAGTGGTGAAGCTCATACGTATACACAAGATAAGGCTGAGTCCCTACTGATTTGACCCTTAACCATACAATGAGCGACTTTCAGATTTATATCATTTATTACTTACATAGATAGTGAAAAGAATAAGCCAAAGGTGCCATCTCCCAGGCATGGCAAAAATGACAATGCCGAAACAAAAGGGGCCGGTGATTGCCTGGCGAGTTGTGGAATTGCTGGTTGCTGAGAATCCAAACCAGATTGCAGGAAAGCGGTTTTACACTCAATTGCTATACCTGAGGGAGGTGGCACAGAAAGCCCCACACCTCATCAGAATCTGGGAGGTGACAGGAAATGTGCTATGACAGCTGCCAGGGGAGACAGGCTGGAGAATGGGAGGTGCTCCTGGGAGCTCCTTGTGGGCCTCCCATCTTCTCATGTTCCGAGAGGATCGCAAGGCGTTCTGTCAACACTCAGATGAGCTGGGGCTCAAGCCTTTGCTTATATGGCCACGTGCAAGGCCGCAGGGCTCCCTGGTGGAGCTGTTCCCTACAAAGCGTAAAGGAGTCTTGAGAGGTGGCCCCGTGGCTGTCCTGTACTGAGAATTTCCAGTGTGCGGTACTGTGCTAAGTAACTTACGTGCTCCACCTCTATGAATGTCACATGAATCAGGTGCGTTTGTTATCTCTGAGGATGAGGAAGTCGAGGCACAGTGAGCAGAAGTCAGTTGCTCACAGCTTATCGGGGAACAGTTATTTTAACAGTCCCTAGATTGTAAGCTCTTACAGCAGCCACATCTATTCCTGAATTGTAACGGCCTTCTCCAGATTCCGAGATGCTAATCCCTTTGTGTATAACCTGATCGATTCCTGGAAGTCTGAGTATCTGTGTGACACCTGAAACTCAGAGCTAGAGCTCAGCAGATAGGAATCTCAGTATTAGCACATACAGCAACTGTTGAAAAAGCTGAAAAAGAGTGAAAAGGAGTCCAGACTTCAATTAGAGATATGAATGAAGCAGATCTGGTTAGGACTAAGGCAAATCAGGCCAGAGGGTAAAGGATGATACTCTGTTTTAAAACTTCAACTTCTGTGTGGGACCAAGGGAAGAGATGTTTCTTAGGTACAGGATATGTATCTTCTACAGCACACTAAATAATTTAACTTGTACTGTCAGTTTATTCAAACACCATAATTACATGGAACTTTGAATAGGAAGTGAGATCTGGTAGGTTTGTACAGGTTACTGTGAAATAGTGATACATTCCAAAGTAATTTGGGCAGAGAATAAAAATATATATATGCAGGGCCCCCCTCCACCCCCACCCTGAGAGCTGGGGGAAAATGAGGAAATGTTGGACATCCCCACTTGGGTTATTACTGATATTTTCACAAACATTACGGACTGACAATTTGGTATACTGAGCCCTCGATCTTGGGGCTTGCCCTTATGAAGTGTGTTACTGCAAAGGAGAGGCTAAGTCTACTTATAATTGTGCCTAACAGTCTCCCCCTGAGTGCCTCTTTGTTGCTCAGATGTGGCTCTCTCTCTAGCTAAGCCAACTCGGCAGGTGATCTCACTGCCCTCTCCCACTACTTGGGACCTGACTCCCAGGGGTGTAAATCTCCCTGGCAATGCAGATATGACTCCCCAGAGAAGAATCTGGACCTGGCATCAAGGGATTGAGAACATCTTCTTGACCAAAAGGGAGAAGTGAAATGAAACAAAATAAAGTTTCAGTGGCTGAGCGATTCCAGATGGAGTTGAGAGGTCACTCTGGTGGACATTCTTACGCACTATATAGATAACACCTTTCAGGTTTTAGTGTATTGGAATAGCTAGAAGTAAATACCTGAATCTATCAAACTGCAATCCAGTAGCCTTGACTCTAGAAGACGATTGTATAACAATGTAGATTACAAGGGGTGACAGTGTGATTGTGAAAGCCTTGTGAATCACACTCCCTTTATCCAGTGTGTGGATGGATGAGTAGAAAAATGGAGACAAAAACTGAATGAGCCTCTCCTGCCTCCTCTCCTGCCCTCTGCCCTCACTCTGCTCTGGCCACTCTGGCCTCCTGGCTGCCCCCTGACCATGCTGAGCATGTTTCCACCCCAAGGCCTTGGCTTTCTCGGACATCATCCACCTCCTATCCACAGGCCTCATGTCCCCCAGGGCTCTGCTTGAATGCTCCCTCCTCAGGCAGCTTTTCCTGAGCACCCACAGACATGACCACCCATCGCTCCTTCTGCTTTCTCGGCTTTGTCTGTCTCCATAGCGTGCGACCCTCGCTGATGCCGTATTATATGTGCGTTTGTTTATCTGGTTATATCCACACCCTGCCCTGAAATGTGAGCTCAATAAGGACAAAGATTTCTGTCAGTTTCGTTCACTGCCATTTCCTTGGTGACTCGGGTGTGGCTTGGCACACAATACCTGCTCAGTAACAATTTGTGAGTCAGTAGGTAAAATGGTCTTCCAAACCCAAACCACCCCCTCCATGTGTTGTGATGATTAAATTTGATGGTGTACTTATAGAACATAGCATCAGGCCTGACAGGAGGCAATTTTTCAATAAAAGGCCTATTACTCCCTTTCCCTTCAGTTGTGCTCCGCCTCCAGGGTTCTGTGACTTGCTAGCAGGCACCACCACCCACCCGGTCACTGTGCTGGAAAGCTGGCCTTGGCAGTCAATAGCACTGCTTGCCAAGTGTCCTTGCTCTCGCCCGTTCCTGGCACATGGCATGACGGACTTCCTCATCCTCTGCGGTTGGGTGAGGCGAGTTGAATAGCTAATTCTGGCCAATATGTTATGAGCAAAAGTAATGCATGTCAGTTCTGATCTGAAGCATTTAATGCTGATGTAAGAACCTTCAGAATTCTTTGTTCCTCTGCTGCCATGACCGACTATGTACTAGAAGGGGGCCGCTCTGGCAGCCTGGGCCCCTGAGTGAAGACTGCATGGGGCAGAGCCTCAGTCGAGCCTCAGTGGACAGAAAGTCTGAGTGAGAACTAAACCTTTGTTGATCTGGGAGATGTTTGTTATCACAGCAGAGCCTCACCTAGCCTGACTGATAGAGTTACCGGGGGCAGGGTAAGGTTACCCCTCAATACAAGAGTAGAACAATATCATTAGGATATTGTTGAGGATAAAGCAGGGCTTGTTGCCCCTGTCTGAATTCAGGCCTCGTTGCTTCTCCTCTGGTTCCCAGAAAGGGGTGGCAGCATGGAAGCCAGTAGAGACCCAGTTCTGACCTACTCCTCCCTGCCCCAGCTGTGTGACCTTGGGCCTGGCATGACCTCTCTGTGGCTCAATTTTCCCTTCTAATTGTGGGGATAGCAAAAATTTCACCCCCCCTCCCCCAAGATATACACTAGGTTCTTGAGGTAATTAAGGGAGGTAATGAATGTGAGAACATGGTGGGCCATTGTGAAAATGAGGAGATCAGGCTGGCTACTGCCCTATGGTGGGCTTCCAGGCCCATGGCTCTGTGCCTCTGTGATTTTCTGGTTCCTGCAGCCTCCTGGGAAGGTGACCTTGGTCCCTCAGAGGCCTTCCATCTCTCGGATGAGGAGACGTGATGAATTGGCCATGTCTTCCTGGTTTACTTGCTGTTAATGTTTTGTACAGGCTCCAGGCCCGGCCCCTCAGTCACTGCCATCGATCATCTTACTCAGAGCTAACACCCGGCTCCTTCTCACTAATGAGGCCCCCCTCAGAGGCTCCAGCCCACACCCCAGTCCTGTCTCTCTGCCCTTCCTGTCACATCCAGGAGAACAGTGGCATTCAAGTTATCTCACCTAGAAGAAAGGTTAAGCTGTATTGAGGTGAGATTCTTTAAGGGGCTGTCTTTCTGGTTGGACCCTTTCGGGCTTCTAAAATCCTTCCTGACTGTGGCCCTGTGGTACCAACCCCTCCATTTGACTGTGTATACCGTGACCTGCTGAGCTCCTAGACTCTGGGCTTACGACATGGCTGGATGATTCCTTGAGAAAGACAGAATCAACTTCTGAGAAAAGAGCTGTTGACAATCCACATACAGGTCATCTAGGACGAATTAAATGCAACTTTGAATGATACTTGATGTCACCTGTGGCGAGGCAGTATTCTGCAAGTAGTCCACGTGCTGCCCCCCATTCCCTGGCCTCTCTTGCATTAAGCTTGTACATTTGATCAGTTCTGACCCCTAGACTGTGAGCAGAAGTAATGTGTGTCACTTCTGGGCTGAGGAGGTAAAGAGCTGATGTGACTCCTCCATCCCTCCCTTCCCAAGCAACGGTGACCGCGGGGGGTCACGTGCCCCAGACAAAATCCATTCTTTCAACAATGTTCACTGAGCACTACTATGTGCTGTGTGCCATGCTGGGTGCTGGGGCAGATTTTCTAGAGGTGGAGCAGACACCGAGCAAGGGCAACAGGTGCCAGAAAAGGGAAAGTAGACAGCAGTATAGACGTTTAGGGAAGGAGGACCCAAACTAGATCAGCAGGTCAGAGTGGACCCTGGCAAATGGCCATAGAAGGGGACAATGGATGTCCACTCAATAATGAACAAAAGCAGCTGCCAACGTTTACAGAGCCATCGCTGTGTGTTGGGCTCTGGACTTTGGGGTCTACGTGCTCCTTCTTGCTTACTGCTCACTAATCCTTGTGGTCCCCATTTCTGGACAAGGAATCTAGGGTTCAGGAAGGATGAGAGATTTGCACAAGGCTGCATGGCAAGCCAGGGTCAGAGGAGGGCTCCACTTAGGTCTGACTGACACTAAAGATGTGCTCTTAGTGGCCATCCTTTAGTACCCAGGTCCCACATCCCCCCTTCATCTTTGTCTCCCAGACCCTCCCCTCTGCTGAACCCTGTCCCCTAAATCACATACTTAGTCACTTAGTTGCTAGGCTGTAGCCTGTCCACCCTTCTCCCCATGTCTTGGAATTCTTTCTGAACAGAGGCCAGGGGTTCGCTTCTGTGTTCGTGGTTTCCCAAGCTCTCAGCCCTTGTGATAATAACACTGAGGTCTGGGGGGCCTAGAAAGGGCACCGGCTTTGGTTCCCTGAGAGGATCTTGGCATGGTGGGTGGAGAATGACCACCTCCCTTATCACTTATAAAGCTGAGGATGGACAAGGAGCCTGAGACCTGCAGGCCTGGGGGCTGCCCACCACCCACCCAGGATAAGACAGAATGAACCCCCCTCAGAGGTAGGGCTGAGCCCCCACAGGCTTCCTCATGTTTGGGGTGTTGGGGGACTGTCACTATAAAATCTATGGCAGTGGAAGAGCAGAGCAGACAGTGAGCTTCTGGGGGGCAGCCTGGCTCCTAGAGAGAGAATGGGAAGAGCAGGGTGAGGGGGCTTGTCTGGCCCCTCCCCCAAACCCACCCATCAGAAAATTCACCCAGCTCTGTGGGAGGGCGAGAGGCCAGGAGTATCTGGGGCAAATCCCTCTATGGGGAAACTGGGAGCCATGGAAGTATCCCCTAACTCTGAATAACCAAATGATAATGTGGACACTTACTGAGTCTTGCTCTGAGCCAGATGCAGCGATCACCCCCTGATGGAGGGGGAAATGAGGACTTAGAAAAATTAACTCACTTGTCTAAAACCCTGGAATGGAACCCAGGTGGGACCCAAAGCCCTTGTTCTTGACCAACCCCCACCATGACCACCCCAGGCTCTGGACCCTGCCTGGGCTCAGCCCCTGCCTCCTGGGATGGCTCATTCACACTGACTGTCTCTGACCATTGGAAAGTTCTTCTTGCCACTGACCACTGAACTGCCTCCTGGTAGATTCTGCCAAATGGTCCTTCTTTTGCCCTCTGGAGCTATGCAGAGTGAATTTAATCTCATCAGTAACTGCAAGACAAATTTAACAAAATCCATTAAAGTATGTAATCTCATAGACTGGATGCAAAGTTTCTGTGCTTCTGACTTTTTTTTTTTTTTTTAAATAATTACTAGCACCATGGAAATTGCCGGGATTAGAAACTCTGCTGGAAACGGGGAAAGATTGTGTCATCCAGAAAGTATAAATGAACCTAAACTCCCCACATGATAAGGCATGTTGGAATTTGCATTAAATTAGGAGACAGATCCAGACCCATTAACTCTATGGGGACCCACATCTAAGTCCTTATAGGGTTTGCTTAGGAAACTGAGAAGGTGAGAGGGTTCAGGTCTGGTGATTTTGGAGGCAGTCTTTCTTTAAAAAATTAACTCGTATCTCTTGGAGTTCATCTGGGCTAAGCTCATTTTCAAGGTGGATGGATGAGATTCTTCCTGCCCATTCTACCTCTTCCCACATGTCCTCCACACTCAGGAAGGAAGAGACTTGCCCAAGGTACAGCTTTTCTATGGGAACATGGGACCAAGATACAGGTTTTCTGTCCAGTGACCTTCTCACTGAAACCAATTGTGCTGGTTTGGATGTATTATATCCCCCAAAATGCCATGTTCTTTGATGCAATCTTGTGGAGGCAGATGTATGTAGTCTTGGTTAGGTTGGAAACTTTGGATTAGGTTGTTTCCATGGAGATGTGACCCACCCAACTGTGAGTGACACCTTTGGTTAGGATGTGACCTCTGATTGAATGTTTTCATGGAAATGTGGCCCCACCTTGATTAGTTCACTGGAGTCTTAAAAAGGGGCCCACAAACAGAAGGATTTCAGAGGAGATGCAGCTGAGAGACACATTTTGAAGACAGCTGTTGGAAGGTGACGCTGACATTTTGGAGAATGCCATTTTGAAGCGCAACCTGGGAGCAAGCTGACACCAGCCACGTGACTTCCCAGCTAACAGAGGTTTTCAGATGCCAGTGGCCGTCCTTCAGTGAAAGTACTCTGTTGTTGATGCCTTACCTTGGACACTTTATGGCCTTAAGACTGTAATTTTGTAGCCAAATAAACCCCCTTTATAAAAGCCAATCAATTTCTGGTATTTTGCATAACGACAGCATTAGCAAACTGGAACACCAATTAATCCTGGTTCCCTTTAGCTTTGGTGAACCAGGTGTCATCAGGTCTATAGAAAATGCCATATTGACAGAAGACCCTTGTCTTCACATGCCTGTGTGGTCTACAAGAAACAGTAAGGGGTGTGTGAGGGAGCAGGGCCTGGCTCCTCTAAGCTCTAATGTCACTTCCCAACACACAAATGGTGGCACTTATTGCTGCTTCCCATTGCATACTCATGGCAGACATGTCAGTTGACTTCAGCACCTTTTCCATTAAGCATGGAACTCACATCTTACTCAATGTTGGAGTTAATGCCTGAGATGAAACCTATTTGCCATATCCAGTCTGTATAAGCTCCATCAACCAGGAATAAAAGTAGGTAATTTGTGACTTTTCATTTTCTTCTCAGCCCCACTATTGAGCATAGAGTTTGGTCGTTAGCATTAGACGCATTGCAAAAATGGCCATACTTCTCCTCTGCCCTGTAATCAGGCCCTTTACAATATGACTTTGCAGCAATTCCCATCAAGTAGTGGTCTATTTTCCCACCTCTTGTACCTATGACTTGCTTTGCCCAATAGAATGTGATGGAAATGTCAGTGTGCCTGTTCAGAGCCTGGACGTCAAGAGGTCTTGCATTCTTCCACCCAATCTCTTGGAACTCTACTCTTGCCATGGAGACAAGCCTGGGTGAGCCTGCTGTAGCACAAGAGACCCCATATCTAATCATGTTTTTCATTCCAGGTGACAGCCAACCAATCATTTATTTGAACAAGGCCATCTAAGACTGGCTAGACCCAGCTGGCCTGTCTGTGGATCACAGACACAAACAAGTCCAGCTGAGATCAGCCCAGTTTGGTCAGTCCCAAAGTACCTCCTCACTGTCCTGCAAGCTCATGAGCTAAATATGTGCTTATTGTTTTAAGCCACTAAGTTTTGGAGTGTTACTTCTTTTTCATTTTTTTCATTTTCTTTCTTTCTTTTTTTTTTTTATGTAGCCACAACTAACATACAGTCCCCTCAAAAAGTTTGTGATGAAAGTGACCCCCGTTTTACATATGGGAAAACTGAGGTTCAGAGAAGCAAACACTTGCCTGAATAAATTCAACCCAGGTCTTTCTGACTCCTCCACCAATATTTGACGTAGCTGAAGAATCTGTAATACTAAGGCAGTAGGTAGGTTTCATTTCACTTGCCAATGTTGGTTGGTGATGTCTGCCTGAAATGTGGTCTTGAGAAGACAGAGGGGGACAAAAAGAGCACTGTAGTTGATTAGCGATGTCTGCCATGGGTGGTGAACACAGAGGTAGTGGCGTGAGTGCTATGTATTTGCTATTTAAGTCTCATACATTCCAGAGTCCAAAGTCTGAGAGAATTTTGATTCACATACTCAGATTTGTCACTGAGGGAGAGCAGGTACCCATGAGTGCCACTTGTTCCTGTCTAAGGTGGCCAAGATGGTCATGCAGCCTTGCTCTATCCCCAAGCCTGGGTCCTTTAGGTTTACAGAAATAATGTATGAGAGAGCATTTAATTTCCAGGTGAAAATAATGACCTAAAGACATTTGAATGCCACATCTCTTTCAAAATCACTAAAGACAACACCAGCAAAAATCTGAATATAGGGGAGGATTTTTTCTTAATTTTTATTGAAAGCAGAAATGACCACAGCTCCAAATCACAAACGCTGAGGCCTTTGTGCCCAAATACTGTGAAATCAAGACCCAATGGGGGAAACTGAAAATCCATGCAAACAGCCCTAGTATGTTCTACAGATAGAAAGGTGAGGCTTTTTGAGATACATCTGAAAGTAACTATCTTAGACTTGAAAACTTTATCCCCAAATCCACAGCTTGTAGTACCAAAACCCAGAAAGGCCCCTAGGGGAGTGGAGGGTGCCCCTGGGGAGACCAACTAGATGCTGTCAGTCAACAAGGAGGTTGAGCTGGAGAAGCCACAGGGACACACCCTCTCCCAGTGCCCTGCCGGGATCCCGGGGAGCTGCCAGAAGTGAGAGAGGGAGAGGCTTGTCAGGAAGCAGCAAACCTGGGGTCACTGTTCCCAAAGGCTGTGACTTAAGCAGCTTTGCTGGGGCCAGATTTTGCTGGGATATCAAACACTGAGCTGTGTTCCCCTGGCAAAGGAAGTAACTATTGGGTGAGAGGGAATCTAAGTGTAGCTGCATGCTGCCTCAGCTGTCTGAAGCCATCCTTCCCAGCCCTCCCCACACTATCCTCCCACAAAGAGCTGGCCACATCCAGAAATGAGTTCGAAAGAAACCAACACAGTTACAATGCACAGATGCTGCAAAAAGGGAGCAAGGGAACAGAAACAAAGGCAGATGAAGAAAATATATCACAAGAAGAATAGCACCAAGAAACAGGGAAAAACAATTGTTCTTTGCAGCTTCAGTCGATTTCAAATGACACAATATTTCTTTAAAAAGGTGCAAATAAGAAATATGAGGAATAAAAGAAATGATTATAAATTAACAGCATGAGATAAAAATCAAGTTGGCTGTATTTAGGCATAAAATGGAGAGAGAGAGAGAGAAAAAAAAAGAGATTAAAACCACATTAGAAACACCAACAAATGAGTATGTCTAAAGTATAATAAACGTTGTTGTGAATAAGCTACAGAAGGTCACACAAAATTAAACAGAAAAGGAGAACAGTTTTATTTTTTGTCAACAAGTGGAGAGAAGATGAGAGGCATGAAAGAGGCAAAGGTTACCCAAATAAACATTTGATGGGGGACATATAGTATGAAAATATTCAAAGATAAACTAAAATAAAACAGTCTTTAAATAAAGACATGAAGCTGCAGGTCAAAAGTGTGCATCTTCCAGGAAAAATTGCTGAAGAAATATCAGCACTAAGACAAATCTGAATGAACTAATTGAGCTTCATAAATAAAGGATTCACTTGGTCATCAGGTCAGAAAATCAAATTATGATTTAGGGAAAATCGGGTTGGCACAAACATCTCCTTAGTAACTCTAGAAGACAGTGGAAAATGATCAACAAAGTTCTGAGGGAAGAAAATGCAACCCCTAAATTTTATACCCAGCCAAGTTGTCTTTTAAGTCAAAGGCAATGGACAGTGTGACAGTGAATACATGGTGACTGACACTGCCTTTACCCAGTGCATGGGCAGATGAATAATAAAATGATGACAAAAATATATTAATAATGTGGGGGGAAAAGGGGTATGGCATGGCTTGGATGTTCATTTTTATTTTTTTCTTTATTTTAGAATAATGAAAATATTCTAAAATTGATTGTGGTGATGAATGCACAACTATATGATGATGATACTGTGAGCCATTGATTGTATACTTTGTGTGGATTATATGGTGTATGAGTATTTTTCAATAAAAATGCATTAAAACTTTTTAGGAAAAGGCAATGGAGACATCCTCAAGTGTGTAGAACTCAGGAAACACAAACTTTCTTTTAAAAAACTCCATTAACCAAGAATTGAAATTTAAAAAAAACGAAGGAGACAAAGATATGGTTAAAAATTAATAAAGGGAAAGGAAGAAAGGGAGGAAAGAAGAAAAGAAGGAAGGAAATAAGAAAGGAAGGAGGGAAGGAGAAAGAAAGGAAGGAAAAAAAGAATGAAAAAGTTAGAAAGAAAGGATCGGGACCAAGAACTAATTCTATTTAAATGCAGAACCCAGTGTAAGTTGCCACGAAAATTGCACTTCCAGAACATCATGAAATGTTTAAAACCCTGATAAGGTAGTAATAACGTTATAAGGAACAGTATTCATGTGCTAATTCCATAAACTTTATTGCCAGGGAGTCAATACATTTAATATAAAATCAAAACATTTAGTTTTTTTTTTTTAAAGCATAACCACAACATTTAAATATTTCATAAGTTATTTTCTTCTTAACAAGTATTTTTAGGGATAAATATCTCCTGTGAAGCAACATTTATCTGAAATTAATACTTGTTACAGTTTCACCTCAATTTTTAATTCTTCTGCTAAAGTTAAGTAAAATTAAATTCAATACCCTTTTATGAAAAATAGCATATATAATATAATTTCATTTTCCTCATCTGTCCATCTCTCCTTCTATGCTACGTATATGTACAGAGAGGAGCCTAGAATAAGATTCACCAAATATTTATCAGAATTGTTTTTGGATGATGAGGATTTTTATTTTACTTTTTTACTGCAATATTCAGTATTGCATGAATGTGTTACACTATACATTTGCCATATTTACAAAATCAAAATACATTTTTTTTTTGCAAAACTTTGTTTTCTTTTAAAAAGGAAAATGTTAGGAGCTGTACGATATGAGGTTGTTCCCTATATTTGCTTTCCGTCTCTTCCTTATTTGTTTATTCACACCCCACCTTATTTACCCAAGGAAGTAAAGCAGCTAATGAAAATACACACAGTGCAAAAATATAAACTACATAACTGAGAAAGCTGGAGAAATAGAAATATGAACAAAAACATGAACACCAGGGCTAAAGTAGATGCACAAAATGCATATTATTGCTTCCCTGCTCTCTTAAGACTGGAGACCCCGCAGGCCCTTGCTGCATCTCACTGAGCCCACTCATCTATGCCCTGGTGCCCAGTCCCTTCGGTCTGACCCTCAGTGTGGACTGATTGCCTGGACTTCATTCCTGGACACCTCTACTCTATTTTCTGCAGACTCAGGCTCTGTCCCCACAAGCCAGTCCTGTCCCTCCTGGTGCTCTGTCCTGCTTACAGAGCCAGCACCTGGGTCTTTCACCTGGGCTTCGATCGGTACATTTTGTACGCAAGTTTGGACCTCAGGTCACCTGTGGAGTCTGTCATGGAGAGACCCTGGACTGGAGACTGATGAGCAGGGTCCCACCCAGCACCAGCTCACACCAAATGCAAGTCCCTTCACGGTCGCAGGGCCCAGCCCCTCAGTGTTAGGGAAGATCTTGGACTCTGGTATCAGATTGGTTTCAAAATCTGGCTCTGCCCCCTTCCTAGCTGCGAAGCCTTAGAAAAGTTCTTAACTTCTCTGAATTTTCATTTCCTTGTGTATAAGAATAAGCGTGCTTGCCTCATAATTTCATTATAAGCAGTAAATACAAAAAAGTGCGGAGTGCCGGGTACACAGTAAGTTCTCGAAAAACGAGCCTTGCTGTTTCTCTCATGGATGTGGCAGCCTCTGGGCACTGTGGGGAGCCATCCAACTCTGCGAGGCCATTTCAACTGCAGTCACGTTACCCCCTTCTCTGGAGACTCGCCCCTCTGTGGTCCCTCCTGGGAACACAGTTGCCACGTCACCTGTCTCCTTCCGTGTTCCCGCCCCCCACTGCTCCTTTACCTCCTGTCTCCAGCCTTCTCCACACCCTCACTCCAGCCCCACCTCTTCCTGCTGGTGGTGGGTGGCATCAGTCAGATCTCAGACTGTGTCTTATTCAATGGGATCAAAGCTGGTTTTTGACAAAAGCAGGAGCATTGGGGAATATCTTTGCAGAAAATACAGGAAATTATCAGGCAGTTGCAGGGAGGAGTCGAGATGGGACCTCATGGGTGAGCAGCAAATGCTGTCTTGAGGGGAGGCTGCTCGGACACGGTGGTGTTTGTCCCCAGCTTGGCCATCCAGGTGTGGGATGAGGGAGAGTTCCCACAGATGCTGATCAGCTGACATTTACTGCTGACCCACTCTGCAAGAGCCCATTTTTGTCTGGACTCTTGCTGCAGGTGGCAACTGGACTCCCTACACCCAACCCGGCTCATCCCGATTCATTCTTCTGCAAACCCAGCTATGTCACCCACTCCCACCGGCTGAAACCCTTCCCTGGGTTCCTTTTGCTCTCAACAGAGAGGTTGGTTCACTTGCCCAAGGTCACACAGCTAATCTGGAAGAGGAGGATTTGAAGCTGATCTTTTGAGTTCCAGAGCCTGGGGGCTTCGAATTAAAGACCAAAATCTGAACACATCCCCCACCCCATCTGCCATCTCCCAACTTGTCTTAAACCCATGAAACGTGGATGAAGGAGCTGTCACTTAGGAAGATGTAAGTCTACCTGCTGTCTCTCCTTTGGCCTCTCCGCCATTCTCTTCCGCCAGCACCTCCCCCTACTCCCAACAGCCCCCCGCCCTGACTTCCACAGTGAACACGGAGCATTCGGTGGTAAGAGCCCTACCCGGGAATGAAGAGTTAAGGGCCCGAGTCCCAGTCCTCAGTAAAACAGGGTTGCTTTTGTGCATTAGTTAGTTAATTCCTTCCTTCACTCCTTTATTAAATAAATCTTTATCAAACCAAACACCCTCTAGGCCTTGCTGTAGGCACCGGGGATTCAGAGTGAATAGACAGACAAGGTCTCTTTCCTCCCAGGTAGTTCCAGCCCAGGAGACGAGGGGTGAGCAGGAGCCCTTTGGAGCCCTGGAGGCAATAAAACGGGGGGACGGGTGCACGTGGGTTCTGACCCCCTGTGCCAGCTGAGACCTAAAACGTGAAGGAAGTCAGCCAGGTGCAGAGTTGGGGAAGAGCATTCTAGACCCAAGAGCTGTGAGTGCCGGGCTCTGCGGAGGGAGCAAGAAAGGGGTGTGGGTGCCTTGGTGAGAGAGTGGTGTGGCTGGAGCAGAGGGTCAAACATGGGGTTGCAGAGAGAGGAGGGGCGATGGGAAGCTGGTCCCATGGGGCTGTCTGTCGAGGCCCTGGTAAGAAATTTGGCTTTTATTCCAAGTGCGTGGGGAGCCACCGGAGGGTTTTAAGCAGGGCAGTGGGGTGATTTCTTTTTAAAGACACTGCCGAGGCTGGGAGACTGCTGGGTGGGGAGAGGAGGCGGGAGGCGGGAAGAGGAGGCCGGGAGCCAGGCAGGAGGCGGCTGCGGTGGCCAGGCCGGGTGAGGTCCAACACCCCTTGATGCCTCCCATCCTGCTTCCCATCACCCCCAGGGCAGAAAACCCAGAGTCCTGGCTCTTCCACCACCCCTGGGCTTAGCAGATGGAAACCTGGGGTTCCCTTGCCCTGGGAAGCAGGGAGGGGAGGCGGAGCATGAAATGCCAGAGAAACATATTCCTACTTGACACCCAGCCCTCCCGGGGCCACCATCCACAAAGCCAAGTGACTGTGCAGAAACAGGGGTGCAAAAAGGACTGATTCAAAGAAACTTTGTGGCATCTTTAAAATCCACTGACCTCAGCCTTGTCTTCCCCGCCTTCCAGAGAGAGGGAAGGGACAGAGTGGAGCGTGGGCTGAAGGTGCCAGAAAGCTGCCTTTCCAGGCCCCCTACTTTCTGCTGGTCGTGCTCCAATGCCTTATCCTGGCATTCGAGGCCCTGCATAACCTGACTTACTCTTCCCTCTCTGGCCTCAGCTTCTCTTCCCCTGCCCTGATGACAGCCAAGCTGATGGTCTGCAGAAACCTCCAGCACCCCTCCAGGCCCTTGCTCACATTGCCTGAACCGCTGTGCCCTCCCCTGTCTCGTCATCTCTCCACTCCCCCTTTCTGCACATATTTCCTGCCATTTAACCCCTGTACCAGCCCTGAGAGGGGGATAACACTGCTCTCCCCATTTCACAGATAAGGACTGGACCTCTAAGAGGTGGTGTGACTGGCCCAAGGGCTCACAGCTCACAGGTGCCAGGGTCGGGGCTTGCCCCCAGGCCTGCCTGAGGCTCAGGCAGTGTTGATCACGGCGCAGGACTGTGCCCAGGACCTGGAGGCCAGACCCTTGGCCACACAAGAGCTGGCAGCAACCTCAGTCCTCTCACAGGTACTGGCATCTCAGAGAAGCTTCCCGCCCAACTACTCGTTCATTTGTTCTTCACTCAAGCCTGTGAGATGTGTAAGGTAGGGATGATCGTGCCCACTTGTCAGATGAAGAAACTGAGGCCCAAGAGGGGAAGTGACTTATCTCAAGTTCTCGGGGGGTCAGTGGTGGGAGCAGGCCAGAGGCCCAGCCACAGGACTCATGAGCACAGGAGAGAAGCTGAGGCTGGCACTCTAAAGGCACAGGTGTGAACAAGGGAGGGCTCCCTGAAGGAGGCAGGCTTGGGAGGACTGATAGCATGAGGCTTGGTGAGAAAGGAGCTCAGAACAGAGGGGTCAGGTGAGCTCAGGTACAAAGACAAAGAGAAGAGAAGAAGGCTGTTTTCCACCTGGACCATGGAGACTATCTGAGATCAGGAGTTAGGGCCATGGTTTTAGCTGAGAGCTGAGACCTGGGGGAAGGAAGGGGTGGTGGTGGCTTCTCCAGGCTGGAGTACAGTCTCTCTACAAATAAGTTATTTATTGACCATCACGATGGTGTGCCAGGCACTCGTGGACAGATTCGTGAAGGTTGTCTGATTAAGCCTCATGTCGAACATAAACCTCACCTCGAACATACGAGATTGCAACTTACTGGTCCCTACCTTACCGGTGAGGAGACAGAGGTGCAGAGAGGCTAAGAAATTGACCCAGGTCCCACGGCCCTGAATGGTGGAGCCAGCATTTGGACCCAGGCTGTGTGGCCCGATTGGGCATTGAATCATGCCCCCCACAAAAGGCCTGTGGCTGTGAACCCACCCATAAAGAGGACCTCTGAAGATGTTATTCGTTAAGGTGCACCCAAACTGAATGAGGGTGGGCCTTCATCCAATAGGGCTGAAGTCCTTATAAGCAAAATACATGGAAAGAGCAAGAAACTGGAAGTCAACAGAACCTGGAGGAGAAAGGAGAAGACATCATCATGTGCTTTGCCTTATGATGGAAAAGCTAAGGAAGCTAAGATTGCCAGCCAGCCTGAAGACACCAACCCACCCCGGTAGAAAGTAAGCCTTCTAGTCTCTGAAACTGTGAGCCAATAAATTCCGGTTGTCAAGAAACCCATTGTATTGTATTTGTTTTAACAGCTGGTAAACTAAAACAGGCTCCAACACCTATGTTCTTAGCCAGGAGGCTACATTGCAGCTGCATGAAACAGAAGCTCTCCTCCCCCTCCACCCACCTTCTACCTCTGCCTTCCTTTCACCTTCCAGGTACCTAGAGATCATATAGTGACAGCAGGAAAATTCCACCCCAGCAGCCATGTGTGGGCATCCAGAGGTGTCCACCATCAGCTCAGCCAGGCTTGACCACTTGAGTTAGGGGTCAGCAGAGCAGCGTGGAGAGATTGGAGATACAGCATCCGGAGATCTGGGGTCAAGTCCTGGCTTTGTCCTTTAATGGCTGTGTGAGCTTGTATGAGCCATTTAACCTCTCTGAACTGGCCTTTCCTTGTGGGCCCTGATTCCTGCCTGGTGCATTGGTGAGGTCTGTGTGGATGAGAATACTTTTTATAAAACTGAGACGTGAAAAAGATTATTATTAGTCTATGGGTATCATTGTTGCCATGAGGCTCCTCCACCACGACGGCACCTCCTCCTGCTCTTAAGCAACCCTGAGACTCAACAAGAAGCCCTCTTTCTCCTCTCTCCCCACCCCACCCCGGCACTGTTTTTCCTAAACCACATCTCCCAGCAGGCAAGTAAGGGAAAGCTGTGACTGAGTTTTCTTTATTAATGACCCTCCCATTGTTTGCTGCCTCAACATCCCTGTGAAATTAGTAAGGAAAATCCATCCCTCTCAGAGCTCCCAGCCTTGCCAGGTGCTCAGGTTCCTTGGAATCCTGGCGTGTCAGAGCTGGACTCTTGGATGCCATCTGGCCTAACCTAATTCACTGCATAATGGGGAAACTGAGGCCTGGGGTTTAACAACATTTGTGCCAATGCTTTCATTTGCAGATGGTAAGAAAATCTGACTCAGCCTGGCTTCAGCACAAGGAGAGATATTGGCATAGGTAACTGAAAACTAAAAAAATAGGACTTTAGGAATGGCTTGATCAAGAGCTGAACAATGTCACCAGCTCTCAAGCTCTTTCTGCTCTGTTTTTCCCTGTTGGCTCCATCCTCAGACACTATATGGTGGCAAAATGACTACAGCAGCTCCAGCCTTTTCAGGCCCTCAGGCTCAATTTTAGAGGCAAAGAGACGGAACCTCCTTCCCAACACTCCCAGCCAGTGTTTCATTGCATCTCGTTGGCTCTTGTTGGGCCCTGTGACCATCTGTGATGGTTAATTTTATGTGCCAGCATGGCAAGATTATAGTGTCCAGTTACTTGATCAAGTAAGCACTGGCCTGATTGTCACTGTGAGGGCATTTTGTGGATGGATTTAAAACATAAGTCTGTTGATTGCATCTATGATTACATCTACAATGGATGAAGGCAATTGTCTTTAGCAATGAAAGGAGCCTCCTCATCCAGTCAGTTGGAGGCCTTAAAGTGAGAAACAAGGATTTCAGCAGCCAGAAGGAATTTCTACCTCTGTTTTAGCCAGCCAGCTTCTTCTGGAGAACTCAACCTCACATTCATCAAAGTTTCCAACTTGCAGCCTGCCCTACAGGATTTGGACTTGCCAATCCCCATAGTAGTGTGAGCCAATTCCTATAACAAATCTCTTAATATTTATATATGGTTGTGTATCTCTCTATATATCTATATCTATGTCTATATCTGTATCTATACCTATACCTATACCTATATCTATCCTGTTGGTTCTGTTTCTCTGGGGAACCTGAACTAATATACCAAAGATGACTAATGGACTAGTATGTCAAAGATGAGGCAATATCTGTGGTCAGGTTAAAGTAATTCCTTGACTAGCTTAAGCCTGGGATGAACCCCCAACTGGAACCAAAGATTGAGAATGGAAAAAGAGTGAATCTTCCCCCCATATCAAGGGTTTTTGTTGAAATAAGGGGAAATGGATGCTGGGGAGGCAAAGAACCGATATCCACTAGAGCACCTACCCTAGATGGGACACCTACTATACACTGGACATGGTCAAGGCACTTGAAATCCATTCTCATGAATCTCCCTAGCGATCTTCCAGGTGAAGTGTTTGTGCCCTTCTTACAGATGAAGAAACTGAGATCAGAGAAGTGAGGTCACCTACTCATGGCCACACAGCTGGGAAGGGTTCAAAGTCAGCACTGGAAGACCATGTTCATTTCCCTATCATGCGTTGCCCAAGGCTATGCAAGGAATCAACCAATGGCTGGAATCTGAGCCAGAGCTCGAATGTCTCCCTGGTATCCCCGGAGGGAGAGAGGGAGATGAAAGTCTCTCTATCCTCTCTCTGCTGAGATCTGCCCTGTGACTGACTTTTAAAGCGCCACGACTGATAGGCACAGGGAGAGTGTTCCAGGCAACACCCCTGTCCCAGCTGGTGCCTTCCTCCCACCCACACACCCTCACTTGCTGCTGCCCTCCCGGTCCTCACACACAGCCCACACCCGGTCAGCTTTTGGCTTTTCATGGATGTGGGCAACTCAATCAGTTGCCTGCTTTGGTTTCTGTAACGCGGTCCCTGCACTCACACTCCTCTCTGATTTCAGCATCTCTTGAGGAAGCTTGGAAAGAGACTCCCTCCTGGTCGGCCTCTGAGACCCCTCGCCAGGCAGGCCCCAGCCCCAGAGGAGATGATTCAGACAAGAATAGCGAGTGAGAATGTGACACCCATGGTCAAATCTACCTGCCTACCACAGTCCCTTCTCTTCAGCTGGACACCCAGGAGTGGGGGGTCCTGAACCTAAAATCTTTGTGGGGCCTGTGGGGGTGGGGGCAAGTCCTAGGGCTGATGGATTCTCTTCTCTGAGTTCTGGAACCACCAATTAAAATGCAAATGAGACTAAACAAGGGAAAGAGAAATTGGAATGGGTCACCTGTGATAAAGTGCCAGAGCCAGGCCCAGTTGGAGATGCCAGGACTCTGGGCCCTGCTCCCTGCTCATCACCCGATGGCCTGGGGGAGGGGAGGCCAGGCCACAGCTCCGAGAGGCTCCCCATGTGGGTGCTGGAGGATGCATGGATCATTTAGCCCAACTCCCTCCTTTACAGATGGAGAAACAAGAGGCCCAGCTGGGGAGCACGGGGGGTCACCCCAAGGACCCACAGCCTCTTAGAGGACGGGAGCCCAGGCCTCTGACTTTTTCTCCAGGGATGGTGCTGCTCTAGCCTACTCCACATGACCAGTTACAGGACATTCTCCAACATCTGAAACCCACCTCCCCTCCTGCACCTGGGGTTGTGCCCACCGCCCCTCCCACACCTGAGGAGAGTGCCCACCTGCCCCTGCACCCAGGTCTGTTCCCACCTTCCCTCCTGTACCTGGCTGAATTCTGTTTTCTCACCTCTTCTTTGTTGAACCGCTTCCACATTCAGTTCTCTATTAGAGTCCCAGATTTCCCAGTCCTCAACTTCAGGACAGTCCAGAAAAGTGGTTAGCTGGGTAGCTTTGGAGCTGATGGCCTGGGTTCAGATCTGGGATCTGCCATTTATTTGCCATGTGAACTCATGCAACTGTCTTAATTAATCCAAAGACTCATTCCTGTAATCGTAAACAGGGCAATGGTAGGAAGGCTCAATAAGGTAGGGTAGGGCAGGGCTGCAAAGGTGGCCACAGTTCCTGTTTTTCTCCATCTCCCTCTGCCTGTATCTGGGAGACTAGAGCTTCTGCCTCCAGTGGTTAGATGATGACTCCTGGCATGATGCAAGCCTTGAGTGACCTCATATGCCTTTGGTTTAAATTAAGAAGGGATGAGAACAGAACAGAAGGCCCATGCCTCCTTCCTCCTGTGTGCACGCCCGTCCTGACTTTTCCACCTTGGTTCCTCTTCATGCCTCCCAAGAAGCAATTCAATTCTTCAGCCTATGAACCGCACCTGGTCCTAGGGCTCCACTGGTCTTTGGTCCCCACTTTGTGGGCTCTTTTTGGAATTTGAAGGAAAAAGCTGGCAGTGTTTTGGGTTGGACCCCCCTAGTAGCAGCCCTGAGGCAAAGGTTTGAGGACGCACAGAGATGGGGGAGTAAGGCAGTGTGTCAGAGAAGGGAAGGAAGGTAATAAGCAGTGCATTAAAGAACAGGGACCACTGTGGCCATGGGAACCTCCAGGAGACATCATGGAACATGCATCGGAGCTCTCCCACCAGAGGGGAAGGGGGCTGGGGTGTGAAACCTCCAACTCCTCATCGGCTATTGGTGGAGGCTGTCTTTCTGGGATGCAGGTCGAGAGGAAGCCCACAGGTGGAGAGTCACAGGTGCCTTCGGGTGGCATGGCCTGCACGAGGAATGCTGAGGAGATGTGGGTGGGGCATGAATGGCGACTGCCATGGTGTATGACTGACAGGCCTGTTGTCCACTCCATGCCCTCCTCTGCCTTCCTAGTCACCCCACCCCATGATGGAGAAAGGGTTGCTCATCTGATTCATTAGAACCCACAATGCTGATTGGAGCACAGTTCCTAGGGAGCAGCATCCCTGTGCCACGAGGCCAGGAACCAAACAGCACCTTTCCCTTCTACTTTCTGCCGTGGCCACATGGTGGGCAGATGTAGGCAGGACCCGCTTCTCCTTTCTCACCTCTTCCAAAAAACCAGTTAGGCCAGAGATGGCAAGCTTGGCCCTATGGCTCCCCACTTCCTTGAACTCCTTTCCTCCTTGTGGTCAGCCAAAGGTGGACCTATCTCAACACTCAAACAGGTGCAAGGTAAGAGGCCCTGCCTAAGCTTTGAGCCTAAGCTAGAAACTTCTATATGTGAGTATAGAAGAAGGTACTCAGGGTGGGGGAGAGCACAATCCACCCAGACTCAGGGCAGAGGGAGAGAAAGTGGTGAGAAACTGTGGGCACAGCCAAAGTTGGGGTGCTGTGAACATGATGCCGGCCTCACAGTGGCTTTGTCCTCTTGGTTGGACTGTTTCATGTTGTGTTGAGTCTTGGGACACCTTCCAGTGTGCTGTCAAAAATTCTAGGATGCCATCAGCCCCAGCATGTGGAGAAGCACCGTGACTCTGGTGGGGGTGGCGGCGGCCGGCTGGAGGCGGCGGGGGTCAGCGAGGCCGAGGCAGACTCCACTGGGCCCCATCTACCGGGTGCCCTCCTCACCCAGCCCAGCCTCTCCCACCTCGGGTTCCTTCTCCACTTCACAGCTCAGGGCCCTGGGCCCAGGGCAGGTTAATGGAAACCTGGAGGAAGGAGCTGGGGGGGAAATGGCTTGTCTCTTTGTTTTTCCTTTCTGCTGCCTCAGTCATCTTGTCTCATCCATATATCAGGCCAGGGCTCGGGGCTGTTAATTTCAAAGTCCTTTTAACTTTTCAAGGTCAGAATTTTATTGCTTTTGGCCAAAGGCCACTTTAAAATTTACAGAGTAAAGAGTAGGTACATACAACACTATTTTTAGAATAAGTCGAGGTTCAACATGGAACACGTGGGCCTGGCTTAATGACTCCGTCTGAAGGAACTTTCTCTTGAGCTCTTGCAGCAGCCAGAACCCGAGTTGCAGAAGCAGCCGTGTCAGGCAGGTGGACGGGATCCCTCTCTCCCAGGAGTGCTCTCAGTGCAGCCCGGCCATCCGCTCCTGCCCTGGAGCCTCCTGCTGGCTCCTGACCCTGGGCAGAGCGGGCAGCTCGGAGCCGACAGCCTGGCTTTGCACCCAGAGCTGCCACGTGCCAGTGGTGGCCAAGAGCCAAACCTCCCCGTGCCTCAGTTTCCTCATCGACAGCAGGGGGAGGGTAACGGTACCCCGTGGGGTTAACCAAAGTCAGCTTTCAATAAACAGGATCACTTTTCAGGAACCTTGAAACTGGGTGTTCCAGAACTTCCTGTCAGGCTCCTTCTGGTAATGGAAAGTTAAGAGGCAAATATGGGCAGTTAATTTTCTGTCTCTCGCTGAACCACAAATGGGAACTGCAGCCCCGAGGTGAGGGCCGGGCAACTGTGATGAAAGAAAATAGCCTCACCCCTTCTGGCCCTGGCCGACAGGGGCTCCCGCAGGTCTGCTGGGGATACGGGTCCTCTGGCTGGGGGCCTGGCATGGACAGAGCAGGGGCTGTGGACCGGGGTGGTGGATTGCTGCTGGGGTCAGGTGCCAACACCCGGAGGGCCTCCCGGATTTCTTCCTCCCAGATGCAGAACGTGGAAGCTGAGGGCCTGAGTTTGGGGTCTCGCAGGCACAGCCCCTCTCTGCTCCTGGGGCTGCCGGTGTGAGAGAATCCAGGGGCCCTTCCCACCAGGACCCCCTCCAGAGGCTGGGCCTGTCCTGTGCCTTCCAGGGTTGGCGGGGGAGGGGTGGTTTTGAACCTAAGGTGTTATCCAGGGAGAGGGGACGGCAGGGACAGGGCAGTGACAGAGGAGTCCTTTCCCGCTCTGAGCCTTCCTTGACCCCTGTAGAGCAGAAGCAGCCATTGGGGCCCCAGCCTTGCTGTGAGGTGTGGGGCAGTGCGGGATCAGCCCGGCCCTACTGGGGGGGGGACGCCCTGAGGGGAGGAGGGAAAGGAGGCCAGGCAGCCGGTAGACAGAAGTGGACAGTGGTTCCCAGACTTCAGAGCAGAGCAGACTCTCCAGGGGGCTGGTTAAGTTCTGATTCCCCGTCCCTATCCTTCCCCCTTCACCTAGTGGGGTTTGTGAGGATTAAAACGGTCAGTGCATCTGGAGTGCTAGGAGAGTTAATGGTGCTGGCTGTGGCAACCGCCCACTGGCACCTCACAGGACTGCTTGGGGATTAAACACGAGCTGAGGGTGAGCACGGAGTGGGCCTTCTGCCAAGCACGCTGTTGTCATTAAGGATGCATTCGTTTACTGAGCACCTACTACGTGCTGGGCAGTCTTCAGGAGCTCAGGATACACTGGGAACAAAACAGACCAAGATCAATGGGGAATGGGGGGCGAGTGGCAGGAGGAGGAGTGAGTGGGATTGTAAACTGGTGAAGCCCCTGCCCAGTTATGTGACTTTACAGACCATGAGAAGGTGAGAGAGCTGCAGATGCCTAATGCCCCGAGCCCCAAGGACAATGCTGGTCTCCAAGCAGATGTGCCCTGTGCCCCATCTGTCTCTGGGGACAGCACTCTGGGATCCACTGCTGGCACCGTCTGAGACTGGCCAGGAAGGGGTGTAAGGGAGCCCAGCACCCAGCCAGCCTGCAGCAGGCAGTGTCCGTAGAAATAAATCCTCTTTTCCCAGTGACCTAAATGAAATACATACTGCTTGGCAAGGACTGTTCAAACAGAATTGCCTGGACCTTTTATCTCCAGAGCAGGTACCACACGGTGGGCATCTGGGACAGGTGTCAATTTTAATTAATTAGACCTTGCCCAGATTCCTGACATGACAGTGCATCAGGCCAGTGCTCGCTTTCTGGAGTTCAAAACAGGAGGTGAATGGGGGGCACTGGTGATCAGGATGGTGATCATCAGTTTGTAATAATCACGATAGCGACAACAACAGCTCTCATTACTGGGCACCCACTGTGTGTGGCTCTGAGTTAAACATTATGTGCACATGAGCGCGTGTAATCCTTGTAACAAAGGTGACCATGTGTGTTATCCCTCCTGGGAGACTTTGGAGAGTGAAAGGCTGTCTGTTAATAATTGCACTGGGTCAGAGTGTGAAGGGTCACCTGACAGTGCACCCTCCCCCTTCCCTGGCTCCTGGGCAGGTGGGCTCCTCCACAGCCTCCAGGCCTCAGCTCAAATGTCCCCTCCTCTGAGGGCCCCTCCTGACACAGCTCTGAAGTCACTGCCTGTCACTTTGTTCTATGTCCCGGTCCTGCCCATGAGTCGGTGCCCTCGTCCTGTCTGAGTCATCTCCATGCCCATCTACACCGACACGTTGCGTGGTCGGTTGTTCACGTGCCCTCATCTCTCCCCCTTTACTGGGGGCTCCCCAGGAGCAGGGGTTGTGTCCCTTCTGCTCACTGCTGTCTCCCGGGGCTGAGAGCAGTGCTGGCCCATAGCAGGTGTATTCAGGAAGAGTGGAATGGGAGGAAGGATGGACGAGTGAGTGAATTAGTGAGGAGTAAGGACATAGAGGAAAAGGGATGTGAAGCCATGTCTCCTCTGTAAGGGCTGTGTGTGTGTGTGTGTGTGTGTGTGGCGACTCTCCAGTGGGAACTCTATGTAGTCCTTAGTCACTTCATGAGCCTTGTTGGCGGGGGTTGTGGGTACAACTGGGGCCTGGGGACTCAGGCTGAGAGAGTCCCCTGGATCGGAGAACAAAGCTTCCTGCAGAGCTGGCAGGGAGGGTGGGAAAATTCTCAGGGAATATAAAATCCAAAGCCATGTTCAACCACCTGGCAGTGCTGGGAGGAAGATGAAGGAAGCGGCCCGAAACAGAGGAGTGACGCAGGAGCCCAGGATCCCAGCTCCACCTCCAGACAGCAGCGTGACCTTGGGCCGGTCACCTCCCCTCTCCTTCGTGTGCAAAACAGCAGCCTGTTCCAGGGCTGCTTTGAAGATGAAGGGAGGCCAGGGATGTGGGGGCGCTTTGAACAAGTGCAAGGGGCTCAGGGAGGGGAAGGGGTTTACTTTGAGTCTCCCTCGAGTGCACCCAAGAGAGTGCCCCCCACCCCATCCCCAGTGCCATCCCCTCTCCCCGCTAATGCTAGTCCCTCTACCAGCAGGTCTCATCCTCTGTTAATTAGGGTGATCAGCCAACCAGGCAGGCCTACATAATCTTGCAGCTTAAGCTGTTAACCCTTCTGAACCAGAAAGCCATTTAGCAGCAGAGGATGTGGGCAAATGGGAGTAGGGGACAGAGCCAAGAGGAGCCAACCCACTGCCGGGACCAAGGATTAGTACTGGGTCAGTGCCCTTTGGAAGCCTCAGTTTCTCCGAGGATCATCTGCACCTATTTTGCCCCACTTATTCAGCCAACATTTATGGAGCAGCTGCTTTGTGCAACACTGTGCTGGGTGCTGGGCTACGATAGGCAGTACAACACACAGCCATTGCTCCCCTGGAGGTTGGAGTCTGGCAGTTGTTTCATTGATGACTGTCCAGTTGTCAATAAACTAGTTACCCTGATAGATAATTATCACTGGGGTAAGTGTACCGGGGGAATTTGAGGGTCTTTGATGAGAGCAGTGGGAGGGTCAGTCAGAAAAGAGGCAAAGAGAAGGCAGGGGGGCAGTCCAGGCAGAGGGAGCATGTGCAAAGGCCCTGCGGTGGACCAGCGTGCATTCGAGGGGCTGAGAGTTGCTTCTTCCCAGTGATCTGAGGGTGATGACAATAAAGACCCCTGCTTGGGGCAGGCACTGTTTTAGGCATTTGCATCCCCAGTCTTGAACATGCCAACCACTCGTTGTACAGGTGGGGCAGAGGCTCAGAGTGGTGAAGTCACTTCCCAAGGTCACCCAACTAGTGAGAGACAGAACAGGAATTGGAACCTGGGTCTGCTCGAGTTCACCTGCCATGGGTTCCCCCACCTGTGACACATCAGAGTCACCTGGGGAGGTTGTTTAAAACATGGATTCCTCCGCCTCCATTACAGAGGTTCATCACCCAGTGTCTTCTTACCTCCTGGGCCTCAGTTTCCCCATCAGTAGACCAGAGGTGAGGATTGGACCACTGGGTCCTTGCCAGTACTCATGTTTCAGTTTCTCCAATAGGGCTGTCGAGAGGCTTTAGACTATTTAATACCCAGAAAGCACCTAGAACAAGGCCTGGCACACAGCAGGCACTCACTAAATGCTCGTGGTTGGCATTGCTGTTGGCCTAGGTCCTGGGGAAGGAGGTTGGCTCTGTCCCTGGAGAGGGGCAGGGCTCTGGACATGCCACATGCTTCCAAATTTACTCACCCCATGGTAGCTACTAATAGGGAGTCCTGTGTCGGAGTGCTATTTCTTCATTATCATCCTCATCACCATCATCATCTTTATCACAATTCCTGAGGCAGAACAGTGCAGTGGTTAGAGCTGGGCTTTGAGGTGGTGCACCTGTTCACACTTCCCAGCTCTGCCTCTCTTAGCAGTTGTGAGTGACCTCGGACAAGTGCCTTCTCTCTGTGCCTTGGTTTCCAGTAGTGACATCCACTCCAAGGGAATGTTGTGATGGCAAGATGGCATGCCTGACGCAGTAGGTGCCCAATCTCTGGTTATTATTATTATTTTTTAAAGTTTCTTCATCAGAAGTACAAGCATCAACAGGAACTGGTTGTCATCCATTTGCAGTGCGGCCTCGCGGGAGCTGCTCTCCTCACTATCCAGGCTCCCCACCTGAGCGCCAAGGGATGCGAGCCCCCCACCCCCACTCAGACTCCCCTGGCAGGCTCTGGGGCAATGCCAGAGCCCAGGGCTCCTTCCCCAGCCCAAGGTTCCCAGAGGATGACATGGTTACAGCAGCCACTGACCCAGAGGCTGCTGGGCTGGGCAGGAGGGTAGGGTAGGGGAATATGTCAGGTTTGACCTGGAAACTCATTTCAGTCCCCCTTCCGCGGGGATGAAACCTGCTCCAGGACCGCCTTCCCCACGCTGGCCGCACTGGCCACACCGTCGCCTGGAGTAAAAGGCTCAGGCTGGCTGGAGCGGCCCTTAGATCCTCTCATTAACCCCGCAGTTCACAGAGGAGGACACTGAGGGTCCGTGTCTGGCTCTGCTCACTCCTGTGCCTAGCCCCTTGCACAATGCATGGCACACAGTAGGTGCTTAGTGAATTACTTTTGTATGCATTGGTGAATTAATGAATCACTGAGGGGTATGTGATCTGTAGCTCAGGAACAGAGCTGGGGCTGGAACTGGGTCTCCCAGCTCCCTGTCCCTCAGTCCTCACCACCAACTCTGATGTGGGTGCTGCAGCTGACGGTTGGCCAAGACTTTCATGTCCCTTGTGTCATTTTGGGTTGGTGAATTGATGAATGACTGGGGGAGCTTGACTAATCCTGTTGTCTAGCAACAGAAAGGGGCCAGAATGGGGTCTCCAGAGCTGGTCCTACATTCTCACAATAACCCTGACATGGGCATGGCACCTGAGAGTTTGCAAAAATTTTCCACGTCTGTTGTGTCACTCCCACCCCCAACACTTTTTCAGTCCTCAGAATGAGTGTCACCGAGCCATTTCACAGGTGAGGAGAGGGAGGCAGAGAGGGGCAAGGGACTGACCCACATGGGTGCAGCCAGGGCTGGGGTGGGCTGGGGAGGTGCCTCTGAGAAGGCTCCTCATGGTTTACAAACAGTGACCTTAAGCCCCAAGAAAGACAATGGCGTGCCTGGGCAATACAGCCCCACAGACATCAGGCTGGCAGGGCGGCAGGAGCCCCTGACTTCCTGCAGAAGCCCCAGCTGCTTTCCAGGCCGCTGTATCAACGCTAACTTGCTCCCCTGCAGGAGGACCCCTGCTAAGCTCCAGCTCTAGATTTTTTTCCTCATTGCTCATGCCTGGTGGCTCTGGCTGCATGGAGGTGGTGGTAGGGGGCACCAGGAGAGAACGAGGGGCTGGGGAGGGGAGGGGAGCTAGAGAGACCCATTTGGAGGGGTCTGAGCTATATCCCTCTGCAGGGTGTGCATTCCTCAGCCCCCATCAGGGCAGAGAGAGATGAGGCATGAGGCATAGAGGTGGGGCGGGGAAAGAGCAGGGACAGGTGGAGACATAGAGACAGAGTCTGAAGGAGCAAGGGGTAGGGAGGTCTGATGTGCTGCCTCTTCCAGAAAGCCTCTCCTGACCTCCACAAGCTGTTACTCTGGCTTTCTCTTAGGGCACTTCTGCTGTGCCCGTTGTTTCCAGCTGGCTGGGCCTGGGCGTGTCTCCCCAGCAGGGGGTGCTCGGAGATGGTGGGGGCTGCACTCTGGTCACCGCCATTATCGCAGGCCAGATTCTGAGTGACCGGCCCAGGGCCACATGGTGCAAAGAGCAGGACCAGGATGCACCCTGCGTCTGCCTGGGCATTAATAGTCTCTATAGCAACTACCAAATTAATCACTTCCAAGAGGGTGTGGGCTTCCCTTTGTTGTGGCCGAGAAGGAGCCATCTGGAACCATCAGAACTGCAGTGTCTAGCTCTGCCCATGTGACCCTCCCCCCATTCACCCCCAACTCCCAGGCCAGGCCACCATCACATCTGCCCAGAGGACTGCCGCGGCCTCCTCCCTAGCCTCCCTGCCTCCAGTCTCTCCTGGGCTGTCTGATTGAGTCTCTTTGAAGTTGAAAACCCTCCCAAGACCTCCTCCCCACCCCCACATCACAGTGAAGATGAAGTCCCCACACCTGGGTCTTGTATCCAAGGTCCCTGTAGGTCTGGCCCCTGCTGACTTCTCTGGTCTTGTTGAGGTTGCACCTGCATATAACCCTGTTGTCCGGGCTCACTGAACCAACACTCCCCAAACAACCCCACCTTGGCACATGCTGTTCCCTCTACTGGGAATGCCCTTCCATATTTTCGATGCTGAGCAAATTCTTACTCATCCCTCAGAGCCCAGTTAGGTTTAAGATTCTCCCTGAAACCAGGGTGGACAGCCCTAGGGCTCATCACCCTCCCTTAGTCTCCCCCTCCCAGGTCCTGGGGCCCCAGCCTGCTGGGCTGCCCTGTGTTCACGTGTTGTGTCTGCTGCCCTGTGACATCACGAGGACTGCAAGGGCCAAGGCCATGTCCAGTTCATGGCTCCAGCTCCAGGGCCCAGCCGGGCAACAGGAAGGATGTGTCGTTCATTCACACATTCATTCAATCATTCATTCATTCACTCAATCAAAAGTCTGTCCTGAGCACTCACTACCTTCCAGGCCGGTTCTAGGACCTGGGGCTGCAGGTTGTGCAAGTCAGACCAGGTTTCTTCTCCAAGGAGTCTACTAAACAAACCCCCAAATTAGCGTGAAATTAACTTGCATGATGTGCTCTAAAGGAAAGGAAATAGATTTTAGTGAGCCTCCTAGGAGGAGAAACTAATTTAGATTGGGAGATTGGAGGATGGTGGTCAGAGAAGAGTCTGAGGAGGTGACATCTAATGTGATGTCAGGAAGGGGAGGGCGCTCCAGGTGGACGGGCCAGGTGAGCAAAGGCCCTGAGGGGCAGGAGCTGGTGTCCCAGGGGACACAGGACACAGGACCCTGGGAGGCAGAGCCCCATGGGGGAGGAGGAAGAGCAGTGAGTTTGGAGAGGCTGGTGGGGGCTGGGGCACCCCAGCCTTGCCGGGCCCCGTGAAGGGCTGGGATTTGTTCTAAGAGCAGATGGAGGCACTGAAGGGTTTTGAGCCAGGAAATGGTGCAATATTTGCATTTTGAGACAAGATGCTGCTAGTGGATGGGGAATGGATGGGGAGGCAGGTGTGGAAATGGGGAGGCCAGGGAGGAGGCCGGAAGAGGAGGGGTGGCCTGGACTGGCCAGGGACCGGGAGATGGAGAGAAGAGGAGAAGACTTGAGGTTCAATTCAGCTGTTGGTTGGATCATTAAATGGCCACACCAGGGAGGGGGTAATGGAGTTGGTTGTGGAAAAGGGGGAAACTGTCAGCCCAGGTCCCGGGATCTTTGGGTGCCCCCACCCTCATGCCTGCAGGAGCCCAGGTCCCATATGTAGCCTGGAAAATGCCAAACCTGGATACTCCCCATGTTGTCTCCTGTCTCAGCCTTGGGGCTCCTGCTCCTGTGGGGCTGGAGAGGAGTCAGGGGAGGAGCCAGGCAGGGGGATGAAGGCTGGGGTCTCCCCCTGACCTGCCCTGATGGGCGGGTGACCCTGGGCCAGATCTCCCTTCAGATCCCCCCTCCCACCCAGGAGGAAGGCTCAAGAGGGCAAAGGGCCTGGGGTCAGATGACGGCCCGTGAGGTTCCACTGGGTGACCCCAGGGTGGCCCCCGAAGCCTCCCCCCTCCCTGTGGTGGCCTCAGTGAGGACCGAAGGGTCACGCTCTGATGAAGCTGCTTGCCCTGTGCACCCCTGCACACCCCTCCTCACCCATAATTAATTCAGTTTGGTAAAGCAGTATTTACGCTGGAAATTTAATCGTCGTTTCTGGTGTTAAAGGAATTGAAAAATAAATTGAAAGTGTCAGATGATGCATTAGGGTGGGTGATGGAGTGGAAATGGGGGCCGCCTCCCCAGCCTCCCCATTAGTGCTTTACGGGCCCAGCAATTAGCCAAGTTTCTGTTTCCACAACTGCAGAGTCTAGAACCCAGGGAATGGGGTGAGAAGGGAGGAGGAGAGTCTAGCAGGGAGGTGGAGGCAGCATCAGGTGGCACCCAGGCCCAGCCCTGAGTCATCCATGAGGAGACGGACCCAGAGAAGAGCCAGGGCTGGTCTTGATGACACAGGATGTCATGGCAAGGTGAGGCTGGGGTCTGGGGCTCCCACCTGTCACCACCAGGCCAGGGGAAGACAGGGATGGGGTCTGGGCATTGAGTGGAGGGAAGTCCTTGGCAAGCTCTGCACCAGGGTCCACCCACCTGGGGGGGGGAGCCCCCACCTCCTCCCCATGTGCCCCTCCACTTCAGGGAGGGGAGTGTCCACCTATGACGGGGCCCCCTCACCAATGGTCCCTGTTGGGACCATGTGAGCTCACAGCTCTGTGTTTGCAGGGCCTGGGAGTCCTCAGCAGGATCTGGTCCATCCCTGAGGGTCCCAGACTAGTGAGGACTGGGACTCCCCCATCAGATGGTGTTTCTAAAGGGAAAAGGCAGAGCTTTCTCTCCCATCAGACTGGGGACACCTTAGCGAAGGCCTCAGTCTCTCTGCTCGAGTTGGCAGCTCCTGAAAACAGGTCTGTGTCTCCTCCCTCAGACTGGGGTCTCCTGAAGTCAGGACTGTCCACTTACCCCTCCTCCCCCTTCCTGAGGCCTCCCTGCATCTGCAAGCCTCCCCCATCGGACAGCCACTCTTCAGTTCTCATAAGCTGGAGCCTGTGGCTGTCCCAGTGCTCAGGCTGGCTCTGTCCAGTCCTGGCAAACCTCTTGGGGTAGGCAGGAGGGTGAGGGGTGGCACGCTGGCTCTTGAATCCCTTAGAAGCCAGGGCAAGTCTGTGTCAGGAGGACAAGGGGCCCGGGGATCATGAGGATAGGTCCCCACTGTAGCCTCCAGCCTGGGAGGGGTCAGGCAGGGCCAGGACCTGCAACTCACCATGCATAAAACCCTCCTCATCCCCAACAACAGTGGAATGGGGATGGGGTGGGGGTGGGGTGGGGGTGGGGCAGGAAGCCTGGGCTCTGGCCCAGCTCCTCCCACCCTCCCTTCCTCCCTCCTCCCTTCCTCCCTCCTCCCTTCCTCCCTCCTCCCTTTCTCCCTCCCTCCTCCCTTTCTCCCTCCCTCTCTGCTTCCCCCCACCCCGACCCTTCCTCCCTCCCTCCCTCCCTCCCTTCCTTCCTTCCTTCCATCTGACAGGTGTCACCGACTGAGCCTGGCACCACTGCAGGGCACTAGGGTGCAGTAGGGCACAAAACGGACATGGTCCCTGCCCCACAGAGCTGGCATCTTTGTGTGGGGGCACAATAAACACCATGCTGATGAATGCATAGGCAAAATAATTTCAAAAGGTGTTGAAACAAGACGACGTGCACAGGATGCCTGGGTGGGCTCCTTTACCCAGGGTCCGAGAAGGGCTCTCTAGGAGGTGATTTTAAGCCGAGACCTTTGGAATAAGAAGGAGCTGCCACACGAGGAGGGGGCTGTGGAAGGATACGCCAGGCACAGGGGCCGGTGAATACAGAGCACGTGGCCCCATCCAGGGGGGCTGTGCTGTGCCCGAGGGGGTGTAGGAAAGATGAGGCTGTAGAAGTTGGTGGCGTCAGGTCAGTGGTTCACGCACAACCTCTTGGCAATCGTGAGGATGCTGAAGTTTTTCTGGGGGAAGCGGAAGCCCCTGGGGGTTGTAAGCAGGAGAGCGATACGGTGCAAACACTCGCTGCTGGGATAGTGGAGAGAGCAGGGGGGCCAGGCGGGAGCCACCCCAATCTCTCCTCACAGGCACAAACTCCCAGGCTGATTCTATGTCTCATCCAACTCTGCCTCCTCCCTCCCCTGCCGGCTCAACCTCTCAGATCTGAGTGTGTGCGTGTGTGTGTGAGTGCATGCACACGTGTGATGGGGCCCCTCCTCCTCACCCCCACTCCTGCAGCTCAGGCATGTCAGTCCCATGCACAGCAAGCTGCTCTGGGTTCAAGGCTGAAGTCTGTCCCTTAATAGATGTGTGACTTGGTGAGTAACTTGAATTCTCTGAGCCTCAGTTTCCTGAAAATTGAGGCTATTAATAGGATAGTGTTGAGGGTTAAATGACATGAAATATGTGCAGTGCTAAGCACCGTTCAATGTAAGGTCATTAGTGGTACATTATCATTTTATAGCCAGGCCTCCTCGCCCCCTACCCCCATCACTGCCTGAGCGTCCTCATGGTCTCCCTGCCTCCACACTCATCATCTCCAAGGACATCTCCCTCAGGCAAGTATAGGTCATGTCACTCTCCTGCTCAAGAACCATCCATGGCTCCCTATTTTCTATGCAATAAAGGTCAACCTCCTCACCCTGGCATTAGGAGTCACCCTTTCCAGCCCTCTCTCTCATATGGGAGCAAACTGGTCAGCTTGTTCTCCCTGAAATGACTCATTTAACTCCCCTCTCAGAGTGGTCTAAAGAGTCCTGGCATGGGAGACAGCTGACCTGAGTCCTAGGCCCTGCTCTGCTACTGATTTATAGTATAACCTTGGGGAAGTTTCTTGCCTGCTCTGGGCCTCAGTTTCCCCCTCTGTAAAATGGGGGCGGGTGCTGGATTCCATCATCTGTATGCTCCTTCCAAAGCAAACATCCTGAGCCTCTTGGAGCCAGGCTGCTCCCTCATTCCCAGCATGCCCTGGCCTCCCACCCTCACCTGCTTCCACCCCCCACCCCTCCCCCACCACAGGTGCTCTGCAGTGGGGCAGGAACCAGCCCTGCCCGGAAGCTGTAGCTGCACAGCTGCTGGCCTGCTGGACTCAGAGATGCTGCAAATGCACATGAGGCCACAGGGACCCAGCAGCCTCTGAAGTGATTAAGCCTCAGGGAGGTGGGATCTGATTAGGGCCAGGGCGGGATGGGAGATGAGAAGGAAAGTTGTTTCCAGGATTCTGGTGTTAACCCTGGGAAGAGTGAGCAGAACCCTGAGCACTGGATGGGGACACAGTGGAGGGAGGTTAGTTGGTGGGCAGCACACAGGCTCATAGCAGGGAGGGAGTGACAGGGACAGTGACATTTACTGAGCTTGTTCTGAATAAAATGCTCACCAACATATCTTCTTTTAAAAGTTCTATATAAGTGTCAGCTATTACGATTAATCTTCATAATTATTATCCTAATCAAATAGCTCCCATTCATTGAGCCAGGCCCTGCTGTAACTTCTCTGTTTCCTAACTTATCTAATCTTCATGTCACTTTGATAAGGAAGCTGTATTTTATTATGATCTTCCCGTTTTATGAACAAAAAAATGGGTGGCTAAACAATTTACTCAAGGTCATGTAGCTCAAGGGTGTTAAGGGTGGGATTTGAACCCAGGCCGGCGGGCTTCCCTGTGCTTAACCCTACACTGCACTGTCTCTGTGTAGACCCCCAGTTGCCACCCGGGGTTGGGGAGCCATTGTCCTCATTTGACAGGTGAGGAGATGGAGGCTCTGAGGAAGATGGGTACCCACCCAAGGTCACACAGTTGGAAATCCTGCAGCGGGGTCTGCACTCTGGGCTGGCTGCTTCCAGGCTTGCACTCTCTCCATTGCCCCTGCACCTTCAGAGGGAGAGGGTGGCTCGAGCAATCATTCCAGGACCCCAAGTGGTTGGAAGAGGGACCCTGGGGAAGCAGCAGGCCTTTGTTCTCCAACAGACCAGGCTCATGTCCAGGCCCTGAGGAAGCGTGCTCCTAAATCACACAGCTGGTAAAGGGGACCAGGATTAGGAAGAGGAGGGTCAGTGACAGCTGCGGAGCAGCATGAATCCAGGGGGAAGGAGCCAGTGCTGAGGGGCCAGAGTATTTCATCCATAAATGAAGACTCCAGCCATCAGTGTGGGACTCTCAATTCAGCAGGTGTGAGGCCCAGTGCTGGAGGCCTTGGGGGAGAAGGGGGAGGAGGGAGGAGGCAGCCTCATTTGCATAAGGACCGCCTCCTCCAATCAGTGGGGCTCTCAGGGGTGGGGACCCCAGCGCCTGGCTGGGCACCAGGAGCTGAGAACAGAGCCAGGTGGAGCAGGGCTCAGCCCGTCCCGGTCAGTGGCCAGGATCCTCCCTCTGTGCTCACGATGGACCTTCCCAACCAGCTTTCCTTCCTTTAGCTCCTCCAGTCCCCACAACAGCCCCACATCAAGGGCAGGAATAATCATCTCCAATTTGCAGATGAGGCAGCTGAGGTCCAGAGAGGTCACAGGTCTTGCCCAAGGTCACACAGCAAGTTGGCAGCAGGAGTCAGAACTGGCACCCAGGCCCCTGACCCCCAGCCCAGGGTTCTGAGTCTGTTCCTCTGGCCTCCTCCCGGCTGCTCTGGCCCAAGGCCCTTGCAGGTCACCCCACCCCTGGCCTGAGCTCTGTTACCACCAGCCCCCACTTCCCCACCAAATGCCCCTATCTCAGATCTGCTGGCTACTCCTGAGCCCTCCTCCAGCCTCCAGCACTGAGCCCCAGATCCTATGTTCCAGCTGCCCCCAGACCCTGGGTCAGGGAGACACAGGATGTTGGGGCTGGCAGGGACCCCAAGGAAGAATCTGGTCCAACCCCAGGGGGCCAGATGGGAGCGGTGGTCCCCCAGGGCCCGACTTGAGGTACCTCTCTTCTCCCTGCATTTCAACCTGTTTCCTGCCTCACTTATTCCCCAGCGGATTCTGTAAATCCAGGTTTAAGGTTTGATTCACAGACTTTTGAGGGAAGGAGGCCAGCTGTCAATTACTAAGATTTACTCTGCGGGGAGTTTGCTTTTCCAGAGGGATTATCTCAGCCCCTCCTCTGTGATTTATTGAGGCTGTGATTTACTGAAGCTTCCCTTTCCTAGGGAGCCTGGTGAGGGAAACAGAGTTGGAGGGAGCCCTGGGGACCTGCCCACAGTGAAGGGCAAATCTAGACAGTGGTGGGAGGAAGAAGATGGACTTAGGAGTCATCAGAGGCCTGGGAACGAATCCCTGTCCCCCATGGCCTAGTAGCTGTGTGACCTTGGTGGGTCACTTAACTTCTCTGGGCCTTGGTTTCCTCATAAGCAAAATGGGAGTGATCACAGGGGATTAGTGACAACACCTGTCTCCCAGGGCCATGAGGCTTAGGCAGGGGCTGCAGAAAAATGCTGGGCACATGGTAGGTGCTCAGGACATTGTGTTCTCCCCTTAGTCCATTCAAGGTCTCCCTTTCCCTGACCATGTCACCTCCTCCAGGTCTCCCCTCCCCAGATTTCCTCCATGCCCCCACTCCCTGCACAGTTCCCCCTGCCCTGGGGGAGCCCAGACCCGGTCAGTCTTATGGGTTCAGCCTCCACTGCCGCTGGAGGAAAGAGAACATGGGGCTCTGTCAGCAGGAGCAGGCTGGCCCGGCCGCTGTGTGCCCGGAAGCGAGGCACAGGTGGTGGTTCCTAAGCCCAGGGACTGACTGTTAGAGTGTGGCCACTCCCCACTGAGGAGCTAACAAACCTCGCTCCTGGAAAGGGCCCTTGGCAGAGGAAGGTGTCTCTGTGGCCCAAAGTTCTCCTTCAGTCTAAGGGGTCAGCAGAACTCTTCAACGTGTCTAATCTTTAATAAGGAAGGAGAGACTGGGGTGGGGGGAGCTGGCCTCATTAGCACAGATGACCAGGGATCTAACTGGGGTGGGGCAGGGGCTGGGGTCAGCTCCTGGGGGGAATGGGTGGGAGGCCAGCTCCAGTCCCTCTGAAGGGATCTCCAAGTTACCTGGGCCCCTCAGGGCGGGACCCCAAATAGCCCCTTCCATTCTTAAAGTCGCTATTGCATCCCAGCAGGGTTCAGGTGGGAGCCTCTGGAGGAAGACTGGCCAGAACCCTCCAGGACTCACCAGAACCCGAGACCTGGGGCTGGCCCTGGGCAAAACCTGGTGCTCCTCTGTCTCCTGAGTCGGTCTCTTCTCACCTGTGAAGTGGGAGTTTGGTCGTTGTGCAGGTTCAGGGATGCGATGTGGGTACAGCCCCTGCAGGGTGCCTGACGCATAGGGGGTCCTCAGCATCCCATGGGGACCTGCATCCCAGCTCCACAAGGGGTAGAGGCGGGAGCCCCACTGCTGGATTCAGTCCCAGCTTGTCCCGAAACAGGACTGTGATTGAAGACGTGGCCTAGCCTTTCTGTGCTTGTTTCCTCGCCTGTAAAATGGGGGAATAATAGCACCTCCTCCTAAGGGCCATGGTGAGGATTAAATTGAGGGAATGCGTGCCAAGTTCTCAGACTGAGTCAGGCACAAAAGAAGCCCAAACTTTTTTTTTATTTTATTGCTATTTTGACAGTGATCATTGTCCCGTCATTTTTCTTAATGGCTCCTCCAGACCTCTGTAGGGTTCCTCTGAGTCCCCATTGGTCTGTGAAAGACTTCACGGTTTCTTCTGGGGTCTGCTCTCCTCCCACTCCCCCACCCCCTGCCCGTATACATTCCCCAACCCCGTGAGCCAGGAGGGCCCAGGGCCGTCTCAGGTTCATCTCTGCTGACAAAGTCCACAGAGGCCTCTCCCCGCCCGGGGCCGGGCCCTGTCCCTGAAGGAGTGTGGGCATCGGGCGGGGGCTTGGCAGGGACACTTCTCCTCTCCTGCTTCTCCCCGAGCTGCCACATCTTTCCAAGGAACTTGAAAAGGAACAGCCAAGTGTGCAGATCCATTAAGGAAGAGAGGACTCATGTTTGTTTTTAAAGTTGGAATTAGTTGTTAATATTTAATAATCTGAGATTTCATGCAAAACCCAGACTTCTTTTCTAATCAGAAGTGCAGACACACCGGGCAGGCTTTCTCGGCATTGCCGTGTGTATCAGTAGCTCATTCCTTTTTATTCCTTTTTATTGCTAGGAAAGTTCTATCATGTAGCTACACAGAAATTTGTTAATCCATTCACTTTGTTGGGTTGTTTCCAGTTTTTGAATATTACAAATAAAGATGCTAGGAGCATTTGTGTACAAGTCTTTGTAAGGGCATATATTTTTATTTCTCTTGGTAAATACCTAGGAGTGGAATGGCTGCATTATATAGCAGGGGTGTGTTTAACATTTTAAGAAACTATCAAATTGTTTTCCAAGTGTTTGCATCATTTTACGTTTCCACTAGCAGTGTACGAAAGTCCCAGTTTCTCTATTTTCACCAATACTTGTTATGGTCAGTCTTTTAGTTTTAGATGTTCTATTAGGTGGGTAGTGACATCTTATGGAGGTTTTGATTTGCGTTTTCCATTTCTCTCATGACTGATGATATTGAACATTTTTTCATGTGTTTATTGGCCTTCTGTATGTCTTCTTTGGAGAAATGTTGTCATGGTTTGGAGCTTTAGGTACCCCAGAAAAACAGGTACTTGGTAAACTTAACCCATTCCTGTGGGTGTGAACACATTGTAAGTAGCACCTTTTGATGAGGTTGCTGCAGTTAAGGCATGGCCCACTTCAATCAGGATGGGTCTTAATCCTATTACGGGAGTTCTTTATAAGAGAATGAAATTCAGACAAAGAGGGAGAGAGAGCCACAGGAAGCAAGAAGCGGAAATGGAAACCGGAAGAGAAGGGAGAGACAAGGGGAGGCTGCCGTGTGCCTTGCCATGTGACAGAGGCGCCCAGGCTCACCAGCAGCCAGCCCCACAACGCCCGTGTTTGGGGAGAAAGCATCCCTTTGATGGTGCCTTGATTTGGACTTTTCCCAGCCTCAAAGCCATAAACAAATAAATTCCCATGTTTAAGCCAAGCTGTTGCATGGTGTTTGCTTTTGCAGCCAAGGAAACGAAAACATATGTCCATTCAAATTTGTGCATGTTTTAAAATCAGATTATCTTTTTACTATTGAATGGAAAGAGTTCTTCATATATTCTGAATACAAATATTTTACCAGACGTATAATTTGCAAGTATTTTCTCCTAGGGTATGTCTTGTCTTTTTTACTCTCTTATCAGAGTTTAAATTTGAGGAAATCCAATTTATCAATTAGTTCTTTTATGGATCATGTTTTTGGCATTGCATCTAAGAAATCTTTGCCTAACCCAAAATCTCAGTAGTTTTCTCCTGTGTTTTCTTACAGAAAGTTTATAGTTTTTGCATTTAGGTCTATGACACAGTTTGAGTTAATTTTTGCATATGGCATGAGGTATGGATCAAAGTCTTTGTGTTTTTTTTTTTTTTTTATATGGATATTGAATTGTTCTGGCACCACTGGATGAAAAGACTATCTGTTCTCCATTGACTTGTCTTTGCACCTTTGTAAAAAACTGATTGTCCGTAAATATGTGGGTCTAGTTCTGGACTCTGTTCTGTTCTACTGATCTATTAGTCTCTCTTTATGCCAACACCACACTGTCTTAATTAGTGTAGCCTTAATAATAAGTCTCGTAGTCATGTAGTGTTAGCCCCCCACCTTTGTTCCTCTCTTTCAAGGTCATTTTGGCTATTTAATGTCCTTTGTGTTTCCGTATTAATTTTAGAATCAGTTTGTCAATTTCTAAAACAAAAGCCTGTACTTTTCTTCATGATTCTCGTGCTTGGGTTTGTTGAGTTCCTTTGATCCATGGGATTATAGTTTTCATCAAATTTGGAAAATTTTCAGCCATTAGTTCTTCAAATATTTTTTTCTGCCAACCTCCCAGTCCCCCATTCAAGGAATCCAGTTAACTACATTAGACAGATTGAATTTGTTCCACAGCCCACCACTGCTCTGTTTACTTTTTAAAAGTCTCTTTTAACTCTATTTCAGTTTGAATAATTTCCATTGCCATATTGCCAAGTTTGTTAATCTTTTCTTTTGCAATTGCTAAATCTGCTGTCAAGCCTATCCAGTGTATTTTTTATCTTACATATTATAGTTTTCATGTCTCAGTGTTTGCGTTAGGTGTTTAAAAAACATATGTCTTCCATTTTTCTACTTAACTTTTTGAATATATGAAAAAGAGTTATAACTGTTTTAATGCCTTTGTCTGCTAATTCTCACATCTGTGACAGTTCTGGGTCAGTTTTGAATTTATCTCTTCATTATGGATTGTATTTTCCTGCTTCTTTGCAGGCCTGCTAATTTTTAATTAGATGCAGGGCATTGTGAATTTTACCTTGCTGGTGCTGGATTTTTTTTTTTTTTTAATCTCTATAAAAGTTTTTGAGCTATGTTCTGGGGTGCAGCTAGTGGTGAACAGTTTGTTCCTTTCAGGTCTTGCTTTTAAAGTTTGGTAGATGGAATTAAAATAGTGCTCAGCCCAGTTTATTTCCCACTATCTAGGCCAGCCCACCCTGGGGAGTTAACTCATTCCTGGTGCACTGTGAGGTTTTCTAGTCCGGCTGGCGGGCGCAGGCGCCCCTCCCAGGTCTGCGGGAGCGTGGGGCCCTGATACCTCTAATCCTTTCGGGTGGTTCTTTCTGCAGAGTCCCATGGTTTCCCCACATGCCCACGCTCAGCTGTACCTGGCTGGACACTTGAGAGGCACCCTGTGCAGATCTTCAGAGTTCTCTCTCTTTTCACCTCTCTTCTCTTTTTTTAAACGCATTTTTAAAATTGTGAACTTTAACATATATATATAACAGTGATAACTTTCAAAGTATGATTTAACACGTAGTTAGACAGCAAATTTCGAAGAATGTTATGGGTTATGGTTCCACAATTTCAGTTATTTCCATAATTATAAAATATAACATATATACAGAAAAATGATAACTTTTGAAGTATAGCTTAACAAGCAGCTATACAGGTAATTTCAAAAAATGTTATGGGTTACAGTTCCACAGTTTCAGTTCTTTCCTTATTGTGAAATATAGAACATATACAGAAAGGTGATAAATTTCAAAGTACAAGCCAATGAATAGCCATAAAGCAAATTTCAAAAAATGTTATGGGTTACAGTTCCACCATTTCAGTTATTTCCTTCTAGCTATTCTAATACCCTAGCATCTGAAAAAATGTATATATTTATTTGTTTATATAAAGTTTCAGTATTCATAATCCTTTGTTAAACCCTATCTTGTCTGTTGCTACCCCTTCCTCTCATTTAATCCCTTTCTCAATCTCTGGGGGTGTCTAGGCAGTGACCACCCTAACTTGTTCATATTGAAAGGGGGTGTCGACATTATGGGGAAGGGGACTGCATCTGACTGTTGTTTTTAAACAGGCTGTTGCCTCTGGGTTTTAGGACTTGTCTGGCATAGGAAGGCTCTGGTGGATTTAAGTTTCTGAGAGACAAACTTAGTGAGTGAATCTTTTATAGTATCTCAGGTAGGGACCTAGGTATTCTGTTGGTTAGGGCTTGGCATACTGTGGCCATTTAGGATATCTGGCTGGCACTTGCATAAGAGCAACCTCCAGGATAGCCTCTGGACTCTGTTTGAAATCTCAGCCACTGTAACCTTATTTTGTTACCTTTCTTTCCCACTTTTGGTCAAATATGCATTTTCAGTTCTTCAGTGCCAGGGCCAGGCTCATTCCTGGGAGTCGTGTCCCACGTCTTCAGGGAGATTTACTCCCCTGGGAGTCATGTCCCACGCTGTGGGAGGGCAATGAATTTATTTGCTGAGTTGGGCTTAGAGAGAGCATCTCTCTCTTCTTGACACTCTGTCCTATGAACTCCAGCTGTCTTGTTCTTTCTGGTTTCTCTGCTCTGCCTCTTCAACTTCGGGAAACTGCTGTGCCCCACCTGGCTTCCCCCTCCCTGTACCATGGCCTGGAAATTCTCTCAAGACAGAAGGGTGAGGGATTTGTTGGGATCATCTTTTTGTGTCCCATCTCCCAGGGATCACTGTCCTCTATTGCCTAATGTTGAGTGTCTTGAAACCCATCATTTGGTAATTTTGGTAGTTTCAGGTAGGAGGGTACACTGGTCCTCGTTATTCCATCCGTCCCAGGAGAGGAAGTCCCCTGTGCTTTTAAGTGGGAAGTAGTAGAACGCAGTGATTAAGTGGTATGGATCTGAGTTTAAATTCTTGTTCTACCACATTTTAGCTAATGGCCTTGGTATTGGCAGTTTACTTCTCTGAGCCCCAGGTTTCTCATCCATAAATGAAGAGTGATAACAATGACCAACCCCATCCCAAGTTGATGTGAAGATTAAATAAAATATTCTATGAAATCACTGGGCCCAATGCCCAGTATACAATAAGTGACCAATAGATGGTGGCTGCTGTCATTGTATCAGTTCTACAACCACTACTATTCAGTATCAGTGACTAAGGAAATATATAATGGGTGAAAGCTTCCAGGAATTCAGAAGTGCTTTTCAATGAATTTCCCTGTCAATATCACTGCAGTAGCACAGGCATATAATACAACAGGGGACTTCTATGTGCCAAGCCAGTTACTCCACCTACAGGCAGTCCTTGGTACCACCAGGTGCTGGGGATATGAGAGATGAATCCAAGGACACCCTGTTATAACCACCCTTGGAATTTAATAACCACCACCCTAATGTAGCACTCGTGGAAGCCAGTGGGGACTTCTGACATGCGGTGTTGTGGTAACGGGAGCAGCCTGGGTCCAGCTTCGACCCCTGCCCCTCTCCTGCCCCGGCCCATGGCAATCCCGGCCTTGCCTGGGTCCAGCATTGGGCCCTCCTCCCCTTGCCCACCTCCAAACTCCAGGCACTCAAGGCTGAAGTTTTGGGTTCTCTTTCTTCCCAATGAATACATAGTTGCCTCAGGGGATGGGTCGAGATGACGTTTGTATTAAACCGGTTCATTACATCCCTTTACACAGAGCAGTTTAATAAACACGTGGCTGCTGGCCCTCCGTGGCCCCTGAGCCAAATGCGAATGAAATGCATTCCATGGTATCATTTAATTAGCTCGGGATGGGCGTGGGTGGGGAGAGGGAGGAGATAGGGTGGGAGAGAGGCAGAGAAAGGGGAAAGCAAGGGGTGAGAGAGAGAGGGCGTGAGCAAAGGACAGAGAGGATGAGGGAGCATGGGTTTGACTTTCCAAAGCCCTCTTGTATGGAGGGCAACACTGGGCCGACCTCACTCTTCCTGTTGGAAAAGTGAAGACACGGAGTCCTTCTGTGTGCCTCACACAGTGCTCGGTGCTGGAGGAGACAGGGAGGGTGCAACAGTGGATGGAGACAGGTGGGGACCCCCTCTGTGGGGTTCACGGTCTGGGGGAAAAGACAAGCCAACAGCAGGGTGCTTCAGAGGGTGGGCTCTGAAGATTGCCTCCCTACATTTGAATTTCAGCCCTGCTACATCCTGCCTGCATGAAATTGAGCAAATTACTTAATCTCTCTGAGTCTCAGTTTCCTCATTTCTATAATGGAGATAAAGAACCTACCTCATAGGGAAGTTGGAAGGATTAAATTAGTTGACATGTGTAAATCACTTAGAATAGTGTCTGGTACATAGTAAGCATTCAATAAACTCGAGCTTTGATCACAAAAGAGCTAAAAAAGTAAAGCAAAAGGATTAGAGGGTTGTGGCCTAGCCCAGGGGTCAGGGCAGTCTTCTTTGGGGATGTGCCCTTTAATCTGAGACCTGAAAGATGACCCACATACCAGGGGAGGGGAGGCAGAGAGGGTAGGGGACATCTGTTTATTGATTTGTCTGCCTGTCCAGAGTCCATTCATCTTCTTCCAGTAAGACCATCCTCCAATTTTCCTTTGCAAACAACTCCAATCCACTTTTAGTCCTCCAAGTGGGTCTGACCTCATTCCCTGGCCCCACAGTGGGCCTGCTACTCAAGCTTGGCCATTCAGTTAATTTCACCTCCCGGCTGAAGTAGTGGTTTCAGTAATCGGCAGATAACCCAAGCCAGGCCAATGAGAATTATACTAGGCACTTTTACTGATGCTATCAGGAAAGAGAGATACTAAGTCAGTGTGATGTAAACTTGATGCTAATAGTGCCCACATCCCACCTAGAGCAGACAGCATGACTGTGAGTGACACTGATGCAGACGAGAGAAATGACAATGTCCTGATGATGTCATTTCAGTCCTGGGTCCAGCTATTCCTGAAGACATTAACTCCTGGATTTTTAAAAAAAAATTTTATGCAATTTTATGGAGACATACACACATACCATACATAAAATCATCCAAAGTGTACAATCAGTTGTTCACAGTATCATCATATAGTTGTGCATTCATTACCACAATCAATTTTTTGAACATTTTCATTACTCCAAGAAATAAAAATAGGAATAAGAATAAGAATAAAAATAAAAATAAAAAAGAACACCCAGAATATCTCATACTCCTTTTCCTCCCTCTATTATTCATTTAGTTTTTGTCCCCCTTTTTTCTACTCTTCTCTCCATACACCAGTGTGGGCCACAAGGTTTTCACAATCACACAGTCATCCCCTGTAAGCTATATAGTTATATGATCATCTTCAGGAATCAAGGATACTGGATTGCAGTTCAACAGTTTCAGGTATTTCTTTCTAGCTGTTCCAATACAATAAAAGCTAAAAAGGGATATCTAAATAATGAATAAGAATGCCCTCCAGAATGACCTCTCAACTCCACTGGAAATCTCTCAGCCACTGAAACTTTATTTTGTTTCATTTCTCTTCCCCCTTTTGATCCAGAAGGCTTTCTCAATCCCATGATGCCAGGTCCAGGCTCATCCCCAGGAGTCATGTCCCACATTGCCTGGGAGATTTACACCCCTGGGAATCAGGTCCCATGTAGTGGGGAGGGCAGTGAGTTTACCTGCAGAGATGGCTTGGAGAGAGAGGCCACATATGAGCAACAAGGTTTTCTGGGGGTGACACTAAGGCACAATTATAAGTAGGCTTAGCCTCTCCTTTGCAGTAACAAACTTCATAAGGCCAAGCCCCAAGATCGAGGACTCAGCCTACTACAATCTTAGTCCCCAGTGCTTGTGAGAATATCAGGAATTCCCCAGGTGGGGAAATTTAATATTCCCAATTTTTCTCCAGTCCCTCAAGGGGGCTCTGCAAAAACGTTTTATTCTCTGCCCAAATTACTCTGGGATATATTGGGGTTTCATGCTAAGCTGTACAAACCAACCAGATCTCACTCCCTATTCAAGGTTCCATGTAATTATGGTGTTTGAGTAAACTGACCATACAAGTTACATTATATAGCATGATACAGAAAATATAGATTTTCCACCAAATAAACATCTCTTCCTTTGGTCTCACACAGAAGTCAAAGTTTGAAACACTGTCAATATCATCCTTTTTTCCTTTAATCTGGTTTACCTTAGTCCTAACCAAGTCCATTTTGTTCATATCTCTAACTGAAGTCTGACCTCTTTTTCAGCTTCTTTAACATTTGCTGTATGGGGTAATGCTGACATTCATAGCTGCCAAACTTTGGCTCTGAGTCTCGGGTCTCACACAGACACCTGAAGTTCCAGGGACTGACCAGATTATACACAAACAGGTCATCGTCTCATAATTTAGAAATAATCATCATTACAACTCGTGAATAGATGTGACTGCTGTAAGAGCTTACATTCTAGGAAACTTTACCATAAGCCTTCTCCTGATAACCTATGCTCTCAGATTCAGTTCTCAGAGTTTGCACATTACAGTTAGTCCATATTAGTGAGGTGTTATAATGTTTGTCTTTTTGATTCTGGCTTATTTCACGCAACATACTGTCATCAAGGTCCATTCACCTAGTGGCACACCTCACAACTTCATTTCTTCTTGCTGCCCCCCAATATTCCATTGTATGTATACACCACAGTTCACCATTCCATTTATCAATCGATGGACCCTTAGGTCATCTCCATCCGTTGCGAATCATGAATACTGCCACCATAAACAACAGTGTGCAATGTCCACTCATGTCCCTGCTCTCAGTTCTTCCAAGTATATACCCAATAATGGAATTGCAGGACCATATGGCAACCCCATAGTTAGCTTCCTGTGGAACCACCACACTGCTCTCCAGATGCTGCCCCATTCTACTTCCCTACCACAGTGAATAGGTAATCCCTTTCTCCACATTTTCTCCAGCACTTGTATCCCTCTGTTTAGTTTTTTTTTAAATAATTCAATTTTATTGAGATATTTTCACATACTATACAGTCATACAAAATGTACAATCAATTGTTCACAGTACCACCATATAGTTGTGCGTCCATCACCAAAATTAATTTTTGAACATTTTCATTACCACACACACAAAAGTAATAAGAATGACAATTAAAGTGAAAAAGAACAATTAAAGTAAAAAAGATCACAGGGTGCTTTTTTCTTTTTTTGCCCCCGTTTTTCTACTCATCCATCCATATACAGGACAAAGGGGAGTGTGATCCACATGGCTTTCCCAATCACATTGTCACCCCTCATAAGCTACATTTTTATACAATCGTCTTCAAGATTGTATAAAAGACTAGATTGTAGTTTGATAGTTTCAGGTATTTAATGCTAGCTATTTCAATTCATTAGAACCTAAAAAAGGGTTGTCTATATTGTGCAAAAGAGTGCCCACCAGAGTGACCTCTCGGCTCCTTTTGGAATCTCTCAGCCACTGAAACTTATTTCATTTCACATCCCCCTTTTGGTCAAGAAGATGTTCTCCATCCCATGACGCTAGGTCCAGATTCCTCTCTGGGAGTCATATTCCATGTTGCCAGGGGTATTTACACCCCTGGGTGTCAGATCCCCCATAGGGGGGAGGGCAGTGATTTCATCTGCCAAGTTGGCTTAGCTAGAGAGAGAGGGCAACAAAGAGGCATTCAGGAGGAGACACTTAGGCACAATTATAAGCAGGCCTAGCCTCTTCTTTGCAGTAACAGTCTTCCCAAGGGCAAGTCCCATGTTTGAGGGCTGAGCCCATCAAACCACCAGTCCCCAATGTCTGTGAACACATCAGCAACCATCGAGGTGGGGAAGCCCAACACCCCATGCATTCTCCCCAAGCAACCTTCACATTAGTGGTAGCATATAATATTTCTCTTTTTGTGCCTGACTTATTTTGTTCAGCATTATGTCTTCAAGGTTCATCCATGTTGTCATATGTTTCATGACATCGTTCCTTCTTACTGCTGCATAGTATTCCATTGTGTGTATATACCACATTTTATTTATATATTCATCTGTTGAAGGACATTTGGGTTGTTTACATGTCTTAGCAATTGTGAATAATGCTGCTATGAACACTGGCGTGCAGATATCTGTTCGTGTCACTGCTTTCAGATCTTCCAGGTATATACCAAGAAGTGCAATTGCCGGATCAAAGGGTAAGTCTATAACTTGTTTTCTAAGGAACTGCCAGACTGTCTTCCAGAGTAGCTGAATCTTTATACAGTCCCACCAACAATGAATAAGAGTCCCAATTTCTCCACATCCTCTCCAGCATTTGTAGTTTCCTGTTTGTTTAATGGCAGTCATTCTAACTGGTGTGAGATGGTATCTTGTTGTGGTCTTAATTTGCTTCTCTCTAATAGCTAGTGAAGCTGAACATTTTTTCATGCATATTTTGGCCATTTGTATTTCTCCTTCAGAGAACTGTCTCTTCATATCTTTTGCCCATTTTATAATTGGGCTGTCTGTACTCTTGTCATTGAGTTGTAGGATTTCTTTATATATGCAAGATATCAGTCTTTTGTCAGATACATGGTTTCCAAAAATTTTTTCCATTGAGTTGTCTGCCTCTTCACCTTTTTGACAAATTCCTTTGAGGTACAGAAACTTCTAAGCTTGAGGAGTTCCTGTTTATCTATTTTTTCCTTTGTTGCTTGTGCTTTGGGTGTAAGGTCTAGGAAGTGACCTCCTAATATAAGGTCTTGAAGATGTCTCCCTACACTATCTTCTAGGAGTTTTATGGTACTGTCTTTTATATTGAGATTTTTGATCCACTTTGAGTTAATTTTTATGTAGGGTGTGAGGTAGGAGTCCTCTTTCATTTTTTTGGATTTGGATATCCGACTCTCCCAGCCCCATTTGTTGAAAAAGCTGTTATGTCCCAGTTCAGTGGCTTTGGGGGCCTTATCAAAGATCAGTCGGCCATAGATCTGGGGGTCTACCTCTGAATTCTCAATTCAATTCCATTGATTGATATGTCTATCTTTGTGCCAGTATCATGCTGTTTTCACTACTGTGGCTTTATAGCAAGCTTCAAAGTCAGGGAGTGTCTAAGTCCTCCCACTTCGTTTTTCTGTTTTAGAATATTTTTAGCAATTCAAGGCATCTTCCCTTTCCAAATAAATTTGATAACTAGCTTTTCCAAGTCTGCAAAGTAGGTTGTTGGAATTTTGATTGGGATTGATTTGACTCTGTAGATGAGTTTGGGTAGAATTGACATTGTAATGACATTTAGCCTTCCTATCCATGAACATGGAATATTTTTCCATCTTTTAAGGTCCCTTTCTATTTCTTTTAGTAGAGTTATGTAGTTTTCTTTGTATGGGTCTTTTACATCTTTGGTTAAGTTTATTCCTAGGTACTTGATTTTTTTAGTTACTATTGAAAATGGTATCTTTCTCTTGGGTGTCTCTTCACTTCTTTCATTTCTAGTGTATAGAAACATTACTGACTGATGTGCATTAATCTTGTATCTTGCTACTTCGCTAAATTTGTTTATTAGCTCCAGTACCTGTATCATCAATTTCTCAGGGTTTTCCAGATATAAGATCATATCATCTGCAAATAATGACTGTTTCACTTCTTCCTTCCCAAGTTGGATGCCTTTTATTTCTTTGTCTTGCTGGATTGCCCTGGCTACACTTCCAGCATAATGTTGAATAACAGTGGTGACAACGGGCATCCTTGTCTCGTTCCTGATCTTAGAGGGAAGGCTTTCAGTCTCTCACCATTGAGTACTGTGCTGGCTGTGGGTTTTTCATGTATGCTCTTTATCATATTGAGGAAGTTTCCTTCAATTCCTACCTTTTGAAGTGTTTTTATCAAAAAGCGATGTTGGATTTTGTTGAATGCTTTTTCAGCATCTATTGAGATGATCATTTGATTTTTCTCTTTTGATTTGTTAATGTGTTGTATTACGTTGATTGATTTTCTTATGTTGAACCATCCTTGCATGCCTGGAATGAACCCCACTTGGTCATGGTGTATGATTTTTTTTAATGTATCTTTGGATTCGATTTGCAAGTATTTTGTTGAGGATTTTTGCATCTATATTCATTAGGGAGATTGGCCTGTAGTTTTCCTTTTTTGTAGCATCTTTGCCTGGTTTTGGTATTAGATTGATTTTGGCTTCATAAAATGTGTTAGGCAGTGTTCCATTTTCTTCAAATGTTTTGAAAGAATTTAAGTAAGATTGATGTCAATTCTCCTCTGTTTAGTTTTCAAACCATTTTATTCACACAGCATGCAATCCATTCTAAGTAAACAGTCACTGATTTCCAGTATCATCACACAGTTATGCATTCACCTCCACAAACTATATGAGGACATTTCTTGGCCATTTCCTCCAAGAAAGAGGAAAAGGAGAATAAAGAATAAAAAAAAAAGACAGAATAAAAATAAAAATAAAATAAAATACAATGAAAAAGTCAGACACCACCACCACCACCAAGAATCCCATATCACTCCATTATATTCCCCTCTTATAGAAATTTAGCTTTGGTATAATGCCTTTGTTACAATTAATGGAAGCATCTTACAATGTTACTGTTAACTATGGACTCTAGTTTGCATTGATTGTATTTTTCCCCCATACCATCCAATTTTCAACAACTTGCAATATTGACATTCATTTCTTCTCCCTCTTTTAAAAACATTCTTATATTTGTACATTTAATCACCTTCACTGACAACCCTAGGTCTTGCTAAGTTATACAATCCCAGTCTTTATCTTCTATCTATCCTTCTGGTGTCATACATGCCCCTAACCTTCCACTTTCAACCATACTCACACTCATCTTTGTTAAGATTACTTAAAATATTGTGCTACCATCACACAGTATTATGCTATGCACTTCTGGATCCACACAGTCAATCCTGCTGAACCTTATGTACTCCTTCAGCATCAAATGCCCATTCTTTAACTTCTTTCTATCTCCTGACAACCTGTGTTCTCAACTTTAACTCTCAAATTTCACTCATCAATGTTAGTTCATATTAGTGAGTCCACAGAGTATCCATCCTTTGTTTCTGGCTAATTTCACTCACTGTAATGTCTACTGTCTACCATTTTGTCTTTTGGATTTTATATGTCCTATCTTATTTTTATTCTCTGTCTCTGTCTCTCTGTCTCTGCTGTCCTCTCTCTCTCTCTCTCTCTCCCCTCTTACTGATAGTCTTCATTTCTGCTCTCTTCTCCCAACCCCTCTCTCCCCTGTCTTTTCCTATCTGCCTGTAGTACTCCCTTTAATATTTCTGTAGAGCAAGTCTCTTGTTCACAAACTGTGATGGTTAGGTTCATGTGTCAACTTGGCCAGGTGATAGTACCCAGCTGTCTGGTCAAGCAAACACTGGCCTAACAATTGCTGTGAGGGCATTTGTGGCTGGTTAATAAACCAACAAGCTGGTTTATTAATCATCAGTCAATTGGCTGCAGCTGTGACTGATGACTCAATGAAGGGCATTTCTTCCACAATGAGAGAATGCAGTTGGCTGGACTTAATCCAATCAATCAGTTGAAGACTTTTAAGTGAGACAGATAGAGGACCTTCACTTCTTCTTTGGCTGACCAGTGAAGCATTTCCTGAGGAGTTTGTCGAAGTTGCCAGTTCATTTCCTGAGGAGTTCATCAAACACGTTTGTTGAAGATCCCAGTTTATTTCTTGAGGAGTTTGTCGAAGTTGCCAATTTGTTCCCTGAGGAGTTCATTGAACATTTTCTTTGGAGTTGCCAGTTTGCTGACTGCCTTATGGAATTTGGACTCATGCATACCCACAGTTGCGTGAGTCACTTTTATAAATCTTATATTCATAGATATCTCTCATTGATTCTGTTTCCCTAGAGAACCCTAACTGATACACAAACTCTCTCAGTGTCTATTTGTATGAAAATATTTTAAACTCTCCCTCATTTTTGAAGGACAGTTTTGCCAGATATATAATTCTTGGTTGGCAGTTTTATCTTTCAATATCTTAAATATAGCATACCACTGCCTTCTTGCTCCATGGTTTCTACTGAGAAATGTGCACATAGACTTATCAAGCTTCCTTTGTATATGATGGATTTGCTTTTCTCTTGATGCTTTCAGAATTCTCTCTTTGTCTTTGACATTTGATAATCTGATTATTATGTGTCTTGGAGTAGGTCTATTCAGATCTATTCTGTTTGGGGTATGCTGTGTTTCTTGGATCTGCAATTTTATATCATTCATAAGAGATGGGAAATGTTCAGTGATTATTTCCTCCATTATTGTTTCTGCCCCTTTTCCCTTCTCTTCCCCTGCTGGGACACCCATGACATGTATATTCATGTGCTTTATGTTGTCATTCAATTCCCTGGGACCCTGCTCATATTTTTCTATTCTTTTCCCTATCTGTTCTTTTTTCGTGTAGGACTTCAGATGGTCTGTCCTCTAGTTCCTGTATCCTTTCTTCTGCCTCTTGAACTCTGCTTTGTATGTCTTCATTGTGTTTTTCATCTTTTCTATTGTGTCTTTCATTCCCATAAGTTCTGCCAATTGTTTTTTCAAACTTTTGAGTTCTTTCTTATGTTCACTCAATGTCTTCTTTATATCCTTCATCTCTTTTGCCATATCTTCCCTCAATTCATTGATTTGATTTTTGAATTGATTTAGCATATTTGTTTGAAGATCTTTACGTAGTTGTTGCAATTCCCATATCTTATTTGAAGCATAAGTTTGTTCCTTTGACTGGGCCATATCTTCATTTTCTTCTAATGCGATTCATAATTTTTTGTTGTCTAGGCATCTGGTTTCCTTGATTGCCCCAAATTTTCCCAGACCAGACGGGCCCAGGTCTCAGGAGGAGTGTGTAAATGAGTATCAGGTTTCCCTAAGGAAAGTTGTTAGACTTTCCTATAAGGCCTCTAGATGCTGTGTTCTTCCTATCCTACCCAGTAGATGATGCTTGTCAGCCCACAGCTCCCCACAGGGGTAAAGATGTGTGTTGCCTTTAATTCTTAGTATACTCTGTCCTTGCCAGGGGCTGAGAGTGTCAGAAGCCAAGCTTAAGCTGTTTCTGTTTTCTTTTTCACCCTAGGCCCTAGGTTCTGTGTTCTCTGAGGGAGGGCAGCCACTTGAACTGAACCCTGCCTTCCCCTTTTCTTAGGGAAGATAAGCCCTTTAGGGATTTATCTCCTACACTTATTTTTCTCCTTGGACTCTCTATCTTAACCCCACCCTTGCCTGGGTCAGCACTGACAACTGAAAATGCCTGAGACTTTCTCTAATGAGCTCCTTAGACTGAGACAAAAAAAGTAAAAAAAAAAAAGAAATCTCCTTTTCAGAGCTAGTCCCCTGCCCTTAGTTACCAATCAAGAACCAGAGTTGGTGCCCAGTTCTATGTGTCCCTTTTCTTGGGATACAACCCTTTTCCAGTATTCTGAGCTCAGATGATTCCAAAAGCCTCTGTTTTTATTTATTTATGTATTTTTTTCCATCAGCCTGACCTCCTCTCTGCTGGGAGGAACCTCCAGTTTCCTTTCATGCTTGCTCCAGGCTTATGTGTGCTCACAGCTTGTATTCAGTAGTACAGATTTATTGATTAAAACCACAATTGGAGCTTGATTGTGCTACCTTCCCTTCCTCTTAGTAGACTGCTTCTTTTTCCCACAGGAAAGTCTTCCAACACAGCTTGCCATGCTGGTGGGGGAGGGGTGCCAGCTCCACAGTTTAGGGAGCTTTACTTTCAGTTCTTATGCTACAAGAATAAGAATAAGCTGTTCCACCCATTCCAGATTGGTGTACGATGTTTGTCCTATCACAGATGTCCCCCAACAGTTGTTCTAGATTATTTACTAGTTCCTCCTGGCTATATGTTAGCTGTTCCAGAGGGCTAACTAAAATCCACATTTCCTGTTCCAGTTTGCTAATGCCACTATTATGCAAAATACCAGAAATGGATTGGCTTTTATAAGGGGGGTTTATATGGTTACAAAGTTACAGTCTGAAGACCATGAAAATGTCCAGATGAAGGTATCAGCACAAAGAAGGAAGGCCAATGGCATCCAGAAAAACTCTGTTAGCTGGGAAGGCACATGACTGGTGTCTACTGATCCCAGTTGTGTTCTAGGTCCACGCTCAGCTCCTGTGCATTCTTCAAAATGTCTCTCTTGGCTGCCACACCTCCTTCTGTCTGTGAACTCTTTCATAGGACTCCAGTGATTCCATTAAGACCCACCCTGGATGGGTGGGGTAACACCTCTAAGGAAACTATCCAATCAAAGGTCTTGCACACAGTTGATTGAGTCACATCTCCATGGAAACGCTCAATCAAAGGATTCCAACCTAATCAACACTAATACATCTGCCCCCACAAGAATTGCATCAAAGAACATTGCATTTTGGGGGACATAATAAATTGAAACCAGCTCACCTCCCTATGCTGCCATCTTGCCCCACCTCTAATCCCTGGATTTTAAAGGTAAACTTACCAATTCAACTCCTTTTAAAATTAGTTTATTTAAACCAAATTGAATTGTTTTTTGTTTTTTTTTCACTTGCAACTGAAAGTATCCTTTAAGATATTGCACATTTCTGGCAAAAGAAATAGCATGTGATTGGTCTTTGGGGAGAGAAAGAATGTAGACTATTCAAGAAACTGAGAGTGCCAATAAGGCTGAAGTGTGGTATGTGAGTGGTCAGTGGTGAGAGTCTGCGTATCATGGCTCAGGGACCAAGAAGCCTGAGTTTACCTTGGGAAGGTGCAAAGGAACAATATAGGGGCTACAAGCATTGACATTGAGAATGACTTCTAATACTTTGCAGTGGGCCATACCCTGCTCCAGTGACCTCACTTCTGATTTTGCCTGCCTCATGCTCAACTCTTTATCTACTCATGGAAAGCCCCATACCAAAGACCCAGGAACAATTATGGCTAGAAAGTTATGGAACATAAATGCCACTTAGTCCAATATTTGACTAAATGATATAAAGTACATCATTTTAAATATGGATGAAGCAAATGGCCTCATTTTACAGAATGGGTATGGAACCCAAGAACCCAATCTTATATAGAAGGATCTTGGGATAATAAAAATAAAGTTCACATATTCTTTTAGCACTAATCTATGTGACAGCCACTATGCTAAGCCCTTTTGATTTAATCCTTATCACAGCCCTGTGATGTAGTTACCATTATTCTACTTATTTGACAGACAAAGCAGTCACAGCACAGAGAGGTTAAGAAACTTGTCCAAGGCTACATTATTAGTAAGTAGTGAAGCCAGGACTTGAATTCAGACAGTCTGGCTCCAGAGCCCAGGTCTTCATTCTTGATCACAAAGTACAATTTGCAAGAGCAAATTCCCTTCGCCAACCAGATGATTCCAACTAGAAGACAGAGAGGAAAGAGTGATCCCAGGATTCTGATGAAAAAAAAAAGCCCCCTCCCTGCCTGGTGAGCTCTCCATGGTGCTGAAGCCCATGTGGGACTAGCTGACCCAGGAGCCCTCACCTTCTGTTCACCCTCCTGACCATCCACTACTTCCTCCCCCTCTTCCAGTTCAAAAGACTCTTGATGACGCCCAGCAGGCCCAACTTGACGTTAGCTCACTCCTTTCCTGATGAGCTATTCCAGCTCTGCCTTGGATCAACAGTACTGTTCCCAGGCCACATCACTTTCTGCCTTTTTTCTTGATCAAATCTATTTATCTTTGGATGTTAGGGAAGAAAATATAGTCCCTCCCCTGAAGGAGCTACAGGAAATTTGGGGATATAATACAATCTGGAGTGCATTAGGTAAGGCCTAAACATTTTAGGATGGTATACAAAACCCTGCAGGGTCTCCTGTAACATCATCTCTTCACTCTATGATTATCCTCTACCTGGGGTCTCTGAACACAGGATGCATCTCCTTTCTCTGGACTTTTTCAGCTATTGCCCTATGACTGGCCTAGTGTCCCTCATGCCCACTTCACCTGGGGTGCACATAACTGTCCCTCGAGGCTTAACTCAATGGCCCCCTCCACCAGGAAGCTTACCGTCATTCCTACCACCATCACCACCACTCCCAGGCTGAGTAGTTTCCCCTAAACTTTTGAGGCTTTCCAAGGTGAAACTAAACAACAATGGGGATGTTAGAAAGTCACAAGTTAGGGTGACATTTCATGCCAACACTACAGTCCTCCAAAGACAGCTTGGGGCAGGAAAGGAGCCCTAGGCTTGGAATAAGGAGAGCTGAGATCTCGTCTGGGATTTCCCAAATACAATGTGTGACTAGGTTTAAAATGTGCTCTCTCTGGGCTTCAGGCACTCCAACTGGAACGTGAGAGGGCTCAGGCCAGATGATCCAATAATTCACTCTTTCTACAAGCATACCTTGTGTGTCTACAAGGACCTGGGACAGGCCCAAGCAGGAATGGGGTCTGCATTTAGGGGGAAATCAGACCTGAGTGGCAGGAATGGCAAACATGGACAACATCACAGGACTCAAGGAAAGACTAGACAACAGAGGAAGGAGGGTCCTGCCAGAGCTGAGAGCATTTGGGACGCTTCCTGAAGGAAACAGCGTTTGAGTGGGACCCTAAGAATTTAAGATGTTGTAGCAAGAAGTGAGAGTTTCAGAGAGAAGAAAAGTCCCAGGTTCTAGGTTTTAGAGTCCATGATTCTGGGCTCTGAACTCTATAACTTTGGGTTTAAGGTATTTTATTCTCTATTTTGGCTCCACAGCTCTGAATTCAGCGACTCTGGGTTCTGAATTTTTGAATTAGGAATTCTATGATTCTGGGGTCTCTAAGTTCTGTGGTTCTAAGTTTTATGATCTATAGTACTGGGGTCTAGGATTCTATATTCTTGATTTTAGGCTATAATAGTTCTTGATTCTTTGTTCTGTCTTTTTTGGATCTGAGTACTTTGTCTTGTTTATTCCTCTTCAAACTCAAAGGCAAATGTTGGAGAAGAGAAGATCCCTACAATCTCCCAGCTCCTCCAAAGAATGTTATCTCTGTTGTCTCCCCAGTACCAAATAAGAGGCAACTGGTAAAGGGAAGCCCCTTCTCCCCCTCTCCTCCTATACTTCATTCAGTCCCCCTCATTCCAGTTCCTCTGCCCCTAATTTGGGGGTATGCAGGCTAGGAAACAAGCTGAGAAGGGTGTGGATAGGAGTCCCCCCTATTTAATTCAGCAGGGCTGAAATCTCCCAGCCCCACCCAGGCCCAAGTGTTGGATGGGGTGGCAGGGAACTGCTCCCAGCAAACAGGTCCTCTGTCCTGAGATAACCCAAGGGCTCACTTCTTGGTGAAAGAGGAGGGAGTGTGATTTAAGGGACCTGTAAATACACTACACAGCATCAGGGAATCATCCCTTTGGGTTAAGCATTGCCTACCTTAGTGTCAACCATTTGTCTGCTTTTCCAAGCCTCTCACCATGAAGTCCCCTGATAGTCCCACCTGCCTACTGCATTCCACCTGGTCAAACCTAAGAGACCAGGAAGCAGTGAAGTTACTACAGGTCCCCCCCAAAATACCACACACACACACACACACACACACACACACACACACACGCATGCACACACATCATGTAACCATTTCCCTGACTCCCAAGGATTCTAAGTTCTCTTGAGGGAGCATCTATAAGCATATAATAAAAGAATACTTCAAAGCACAAGGACAGACTGTGCAGTTGTGGTGGCATGTGGGTGTGTTTGAGTGTAACCGCATGTGGGCCCATGGTCATCCACGAGGGTGATGGTGGTGGTTGCGAGAGTGCAGAGTGTGGCTCTTCCAGAGCATGTGGGGACAGTCCCCACAGGTACACTGTGCCCCCTGCCCATGCTGGTTGTAGTATGACACTGTGTCCAAGCTGGTGCCCTCAGCTAAGGGCCCTCAGAGAGCCCATTTTTCTTTATGCAGCAAAAATATGAAACTCTTTGCAGGGAGGTAATTTTTCCCAATCACTCAGCCTGCTGCACAGATCTCCACAACTTGATTACCCTTAATTAGATTAATCAGATGAAGAGTGATTTTTTCTCTGAGAATATGAACTGCCTCTGAGACAGTACCAATGTCCCAGAGCCCAGCACGGGGCTTGCCCAGATAACACATCTGTCCCCCAAGTGGCAGAGGGACTTGCCCAAGGTCACATCACAAGCAGACTGAACCCAGGTCTGTTGGATCCTGGGACCCAAGCTCTTAACCATCACCTGTTGGTCAGAGAGCACGAGAGCATGGTTCCACCCTGGCCACCTCCTCTCTCCTCCCACCTGGCCATGGGGTCAGTGCCTATTCTCTCCCCAGAGCCACCACAGAGCTGTCAGGGTGCAGAGATGCTTGACGAGCCGGGGCATGGTGTGGCTCCCCTCCTGGAGCAGTGAGCTGGCTTCCGGGACAAACCCTCCCTAATTGCAGATCCTCTGCATGTCCTAAATCATGGAGTCTCTTTCACCATAAACAGGGATGGGGGATGATTCCAGGAAACCTGTGTCAGCAAAATCTCAGGGCATTTGGAGGAAAGCTGCAGAGTTGCTGGTTAGGAATTGAGAGAGACACTGGGAGGGACCAGTGCCTGGCCCCTGGCCCTGAATCATCTTGGGCATCTTAATGGGCGGAGGTCACCATCACGGCCATGGCAGACATGCCTGGGACAGCCACGTGGCCCCACCTGCAGGCTCAGTGCCCAGGCCCTGGATCAGCCCCGACCGGTAGCAGGATTTGGCAGAGGGTGGGGTGGGGGGGCTCTAGTTTCTCCCCCTGGGGCTCAGCACCAAGTCCTGGGCCCTGGGCTCTGGTCTCAAGGCCAGGGTTACACACAATGTCACCAATCTGTCCTTCAGCCCTCCCTGAGTTCTGCCCCTATCCTTTGAATCTCCATCCTATGTGGACCTGCTGAGACTGTCATACATTCTGGAAGAGCCACACTAGCTTGAGACCACCCTTATCCTTGGGGATGGCCACAATCCCACCTCTCGCACATATCTAGTCACACTCATACACACCTACACCCCAAGACAAATGCACGTCTGCCCTTGTGACCTTCACACTTATCACTATGTGAATTTCACACACACAACCTAATAAAGCCTATATACATGCCTACAGGGCAGTCACACACACACACACCCAGACATGCACACACAGGCACACACACACACACAACGCATCTCACACCCATGCTCCAGCAGTCAGGAGTCCTGGTGCTGGACCCAGCTCTGACCAGATGTGTAAACCTTTGGCACCTTCTCAGAGCCTCAGTTTCCCCATCTGTAACATGATGATTAGACTCAGTTTTGGGGGGACAATTCTGGCTGTGGTTTCTTGGGATTTATTTTTTCCCTCTCTCTTTGCCTCTCACCCTCTCTTTCAACTTGAAGCTGACTCGGGGTAGCCCAAGAGGGATCACAAGTTGACACTCATTATTAGCCTCTCTCAGCAAACTGGGAGCTCATCCAGCAGCCCCAGGATGGATCCAGAGCCCGAGTCCAGGACCTGGGAGAGCAGAGAGGGTTTTACTGGCCCCCAGTGCATGAACGCGGATGCACACGGACACACACGGATGCACATCCCGCTTCCATGCTGACACACATTTGCAGGAAAAGTCATTACCAGTTCAAAGTGATGGGTTTTATCATCCAGGGCCAGGGCCTGCCCTCCCACTGCTGGGACCAGACGTCATCTGATCCTTTAAAACTTCTCTGAGAATCCAGCCAGTGGGGAAACAGCCCAGAAAGGCAAGAGAACAGAGGATCTGGAGACAAAATCCTAAAGATAGATTAACCCATGCCCTGTGGCTGCAGTCAGGCCCTGGGGACAATTTGATGAGCGGACAGGCAAGTACCCAGCCAGGGGACCTGGAGACCCGGGGCAGAGCCGTGGGATGGAGGCTGGTCTGAGCATAAACAGAGGGTGTGAGAATGTCACTGAGGAGCAGGGTTGGCACTTGCATGGGCCTATGAGCAAGAACTGCCTTAAAATTTTGCACCCGAGGTGCCTCACTTGCCTCACCCTAGTCCTGCTGAGGCGTAACCTCAGGGCCCCACCTTGCTGGCACCCTGTGCCGACCCCTTCCCTGCACTCGTGTGCACTTGTGTGCTCTCCTGCTTGAGCCCCACTTGCATGACCAGATGGCTCCAGGCTCCAGCTGAGGATGGGGATGGGGGATTTAGAGCATTCCAGGGGGCAGCTAATGAGGTGTCTATGGATTTTGGTGTCTGGCCTGGGTTTGAAGCCCAGCCTCAGACTCACTGTGTGACACCAACCAGCTTCCTCCCCGTCTCTGGGCCTCAGAATCATCTTCAAGTCAGGGCCAGGAGCCCCGCCTGGGGTCCCACAGGGCTCCCGTGGGGCACGGGAGGGGACACCTGCAGGTGCTCAGTGGATGGTCCTGGCTCTGAGTCAGCACTCAGTAAATATCGATTAACCTGGTGAGATCATGAAATGAGCTAATGTTGGGTCTGGGCCTCAAGGCAGCAAAAACTAAAACCATGTGGGGAAATCGAACAACTGGAGGCCTGGTTGGCTGGCACCACTGAGGGCTGGTTTCAGAGGTCAGGGAGGACTTCCTGGAGGAGGCAGGACTTGGGCTGGGTAGGACTTGGATAGAGGAGGGATGGGCCTGCAGGAGGGGGAGACTGTGTGTGCAAAAGCAGGGGATGGGGAGGGGAGGGGACAAGGTGAGACCACACACTTGTGCTCACCTGCCAATGACCTGATGGATGAAATTTGGATTTTGGAATCAGCCAGACCTGGATATAACTTCCTTGTGGTGTGACCCTGGACAAGTCCCTCTGCCACTCGGAGTCACAGTATTGTCAGCTGTGAAGGGAGGTCTTGGCACCCTCTCCTCAGAGGGTTATTGTGAGACTGGCCCAGGGTACTTTGTGGGGTGGGGAAGCTCCAGCACAGTGCTGGGCGCCCAGGGGACACATGGGAACAGGAGCTCCCTCTCCACCCTCAGCTCAGCTGGGTCACTTGCTCCCCTCTGCCTTCAGAGGTGGCCTCTCTGCCTGGTCACATGTGGCCTGAGCAGGGTGCAGGCTTCCAGGCAGGGATCTGTGGAGACCAACATGTCCCCCCACTTCTTGGGGAAGACCACCAGGCTCCACTTGCTGAGAAACACAGACCCTTGAACCTGGGAGCTGGGAGGCCCATCCAGCCCCTTTACCAAGTAGGAACCCCCGCAAGAGTGGATTGAAAGAACATAGTCTTTTGTGGGGTACATGACAGTTTCAAACCGGCACAATGAGTTTTGAGAATTCTTTATATATTCTGGATACTAGTCCTTTATCAGATAAATGATTTGCAAATATTTTCTCCTAGACTGTGGCTTGTCTTTTCAGTCTCTTACTGGTATCTTTCGAAGCTCAGAAAATTTGGATTTAATGAGATGGGGTCCCCCCCCACCTTGCTCCCCATTGCTATAATTAAGCTGCTGGTTTCTGACGGTTAAGTGGTTGTTGTCTTTCTGGGATTGTATCATTCCCCCTGCTACCAGGGAGCCCTGTTCTGGAACACACTGACTCCTAACACCTTCCCTCACCCACAGAGCTCAGCCACTAGAGCTTTCCTTATTGCCTTGATATGGAGGTGCCCTCCAGGCCCCCTGAGGAACACAATAAATCATGGTTTTTCTGTCTTGTATAGCTGATCCTTTCTAGCATGCTTGCTCCTCTGAGCCCTTTGGCCTTTTCCTCCACAGTCGGCCACAGAGATTCCGGCATTGCAACTTCCTTTAAGGTTGGCCTTTGCTTTCTCCAAGAGCCATTCCAGCAACATGGTAGACCCCAAAACCAGGGTCCTTCGAGTGTGAAATACAGTGTCATGGGAGAGCCCCTACACCAACAAATCACCCTTCTCCAGCTTTATGTTCTGCCCTCCCTGATCCAGCACCCCCAGGAAGCTCTTCCTGGAGTACACTCCTGGTTCCCGAGGGCATGTGTAGCAGGTCCTGCAGCTCTTTTGGTTTATAACTGTTCTCCTCTCTTGAAAGGCCCAGAACCTCTGCAGTTGGTTTATGCTTAGATTTGAGTCTAGTTATGGTCTGGTGGCCAAATTGAGACGTGGGGGCAGATCCTGAAGAAGGCACATGTTATTTTATAAGGCTCCTGCCTCATTGGAGTCCTCTGCATTGTATTCTAGCAAGGGGAGGGGGTTATCTTCCAACAAGGGGGTATGGTCACTTCTTCAGTCCTGCTGGGGGCCTCTGAGGAACTGGGTAGAATGTGCCTCAGACTGTCCCTCAGAGGGGACGGTATTTCTCCACCCACTCCCATCTTGCAGTGGTTGACGGGTGTCCCAGGGGTGATAAATCCCTGCACTTCTGGACTTCCCGGCCCCTGGGCTGGTCAAGCTCCCAGGACACCTGAGAGCGCCCCCCAGGGGAGAAGCAGAGAGAAGCAGGGGGAGGTGGTCAGCTGCTGGGAGCCGCCCACCTCAGCTGCCAAGGAAGGCAGACACCCAGGAGACATCATGTGGCTGTGTAGCGTCCCCTCCCCCTGTCTCCCTGCTGCCCTGCAAACCTCTCTCATCCAGCTCCTCACAGAAGTCATAGGGGTTCCCCAAGGGCAAATCCGACTTCTTCAAACTCCTGCTTAAAACTTAACAACTGATTCTCTTGGCTTTTAGGAGAAGACCTAAGCCCTTGTCCCTGGCTCTGGGATTGCACCTGGTGGGCCTCACAGCCCCCACCCACTGTACAGCAGCCACACTGATAGCCTTTCAGCTCTGCACAGCTCCCAGGATTTGAGCCCCAGTCTGTCTAGTAAACCAGTCACAGTAAACCAGTCAGCCACTCCCCTCCTCCCCCCTCTCCCAGGCCCCGTCACCTGGGGTGTTGGTGCAATTCCAGAGGCCTCCAGGGCACTGAGGCTCCCACTGGGAATAACTCCTTCCTCTGGAAGGACTGAAGGCTGCTTAACCAGTCTGATTTTATCGCCAGCTCCCCTGTTATAAACTCCAAGCAGCAAAGCAACCCCAACTTCATGCTAAATGCATGATTTGCTGCAAATTAAACTTAATGGGACTATAGTAATTATGTTGACTTTTTAAAGTACTTAGAGATAAATATCTGATTAGATATTTCAGAATATAAACTTCTCCATTGCGTTTCCCAAGGGAACTTGGGGAGAGGAGGCTGAGGTGGGAAAGTCACAGAGAAGGTGTTGAATGAGGTGGGAGGGGGGCCTCACAAACCCCTGTGCTGTTCCTTCTAGACCCCAAGTGGGGAGTGGAACCCCAGCTCAGCCTTCTGGGAGAACAATTTGGCAAAACATATGTTTAGCAGTCAGGTGTCCACTACAGGAACAGAACTGGTAGGAGATATACATATACATATACATATACATATACATATACATATACATATACATACATATAAGTTTATTCCCCTCCCTGCCTCCCTCCCCACCTTCCTCTCTCTTTCTTTCCTGGAATTGGCTTATAGGATTGGGGGGGCTGGCTAGGCAAATGTGATCCATAGTCAAGTGATCAGGAAGAGCAGACTTGAGCTCTCTGGCACAAGCTGAAGTTGTAGTCCGTAGGCAGAATTCCTTCTTTTTGTGGGAAACCTCAATTCTGTTCTTCAAGATCTTTCAACTGATTGAACCAGGATCACCCAGATTATCTAGGAAAATCTCCTTTACTTAAAGACAACTGATTATGAATGTTAATCACATCTACAAAATACCTTCACAGCAATGCCTAGATTAGTGTTTGATTGAGTAACGGGGGAGCAAGCCTAGCCAAATTGATCATCACATCTGAAGCCTTAAAAATGCCCATACCTTTAGTCCTGGTAAGATCAAGAATCTGTTCTTAGGAAATAGAGATGGAGACAAAGATCTATGTCAGGGTCTGTTGTCGCAGCATCGTTTATAATGGCCAAATTCAGGTGGGAACCATCTAAATGCCTGCCTAACAATGGGGATTAACTACATTAATTATGGATAAAATAATTAGAAGGGAATGTTGTGCTGCCATTAAAAATAAGGCCTTCAAAAAGTTGATAAAATTCTTATAAAATAAGAGTAGGATCAAAAAGAAGCATACTAACCTAGATACAAAGGACATTCTAAACATACCCAAAAAAAGAAAACCCAGAAGGAAGGTGTGCAAAAAAACCAATGGTTTTTAATCTCTGGATGATGGGATTAAAGGGAATTTTAATTTTCTTTTCTATTATTTATGTTTTTAAAAATTTCTGCAATGAGAATCTATTGCTATTTAATCGTTCTTAATTATTTTTAAAGCAGAGATAGCTATTAAGGGATCCCCTCCCTCTTCCTGAAGGAGGTCCTGGGGGTTGGAGCCCTAATCTCGGGCTTTCTCTGTCTATATTCAAATCTCTTGGCTGCTTTTTGGGGCAGAAACTGTCATTTGCCAAGAACCCAGTCTCGCTTTCTTCCTTAGGAATGAGAAGCCAATGCTCTTTTGTGGTGTTATGTCTCCAGCCTACCTTGCAGCTAAGGTTGGCCAATGGAATGTGAGCCGAGGTGGAGGGTGCAGTGTCCAGGAAAGTTATTTGATGGGAGTTTATTCATCTGGCAGTAGTCCCTTTTCCTTTCCCCGTTTCATTTCTTTTTCTGCCTGGAATGCACCTCTAATGGGCTGGAACACCAGTAGCCATCATGTAACCATGAGGTAGCCTTTGGTATGAAGTCTTGTGCTACTGTGATTGGCAGAACAAAAATAAAGAGGGCGCTGGGGTATTTGGCAACTTTGTATGTATAGACTTCCTATAGCTAGACTTCTCTTACATGAGAGAAAAATAAATCTTTAACTGGTTTAAGACCCTATGTTCTAGATCCCTGTTTCTAGTAGATGAATACATTTTCTAACAGATACACTAGGGTAGGGTTGAGAATGGCTGAGATAAAGCAAAACCCCAAATAATCTAGAGGGATTTTAATGAAATTGGTAAGAAAATAGCAACTTTTCTTAGTGTCAGGGAAGGTAGGACCAAGATGAACTGAGCAGAGGGACCTCTAAACAAGAGACCTCTATGAAATAAGAATTAGCTGGATGGGGCTGGCCTAGGTAACTATGCTGTGTACGTATAAATGTGGATCAGCCTCACGTGGCATGAAAGCATTTTCCCAGGAAAATGGGTCCATGAGAGTTGCCATCAATTACTTACTAGAATACAGGCATCGAGAGTATATTAGCCTGGGTCTAACCAAGAGACAGAAACCACATAGTGATTTAGACAAGGCAAGTGTACTATAAGGTACTAAATTATGATACAAGTGTAACTAGGATAAGGGAAACCAATGTGGTATCCCAGGACTGAGGGAAAGCAGCCAAGTGAGGACAATCTTGAAGGGTGCCCCCCACCCCAAGGATGCTTCAGACCTCATTGAAGAAGGTGAGGTTGCAGCCTACTGGAAGGCAGAGAAATTCAGTGGTTTTCCTGGGCCAGAGCTGGTCTGCAGTCTACCCTGGTACAGGGAGCGGTTGCAGGCAGCTGAGCATATGGGCATTCAGAGGAAAGGGGGATATACTGGCATGGGTGGGAGATGGGAATTCATGTCGAGAGGCCATGAGAAGGTGAGTAGCAGGCCATGCTGGGCTGTGAGGTCACTGAAGGACCATGTGTTCTGGGCATGTGGCTGGGATAGAGCCAGGTGAACTCACACCCACACTACTGACGGGGAAGCTGCTGGAACCAGCAGAAGCCCCTTCCTCCTGCAACATCGCTCCAGTGCCCTCTACTGAGAAAGCTCAGCATTGTGCTCACTGTAAAGGAGATATGCTTAAAGGAATTTTGTTCACTATTCTAGATCAAGTATTGAAGAGGGAATTTGGAGCTAAGTGGCAAAAAAATGATAACTGGCACAAATAGATACTTTGTTGAAGGAGAAAGAGAGTGAAATGAATTCGGGAGATGTGGCTTTCACCTATGACCATAAGCAAGTGCCTTCTGGGTCTCAGTTTCCCATCCGTTAAATGGGATGGGTTCATTGGATGAGAGGGTATCTAAGTTTCCTTCTTATCTAAGGATCTCTCACTGTAACTGTTGGGCAGTTATAGCATGGGGAAGCTCAGGAATGTTGACAGAAGTAACAGCCTCCCCTAAGCTACCATCAGCTTCCTCCTTGGCTCTCACAGCTACACAGACCCTGGGCAACTAGTGTCAACTCCAGGGGGGTCAGGGCTTCCCTGTCCGGAGGCTGAGCCTAGTGGGAGGGGGAGTCAACAGAGGGAGAGATGATCAGCAGAGGGGAAGAACAAACTCGGGGAGCATTTTGTCATCAAATGCCAGACGACTTCAGGTCTTCTAGGCTTATCCACAGTTTGGTGCTAGATTCCTTCCACCACAACCACAGCCAACCATAATAGTAATTGCACCATCGTTGATATCCTTGTCACCCTCATCATCATCCACATGATTGTCTTCATCATCATTATCACCATCATCACCATCACCACCATATTCATCACCACAATTACCATCATCATCACTGCCATTTACTGAGTACTTCCTGTGTGCAAAGCACAGTGCTGGGTACTTCACGTGCCGTATTAAATAATACAATGAAGTAGGTATTGGTTCTAATTTATAGATAAGGAAACTGAAGCTCATAAAGGGAAAGGGTCCCAAGGAAGCACAGATAATAATAAGAAAAAGGAACTGAATTTAGATTTGTCTGACTCCAAAAGCTAAACTCCGCCCACTGCACTCATGGCCTTGAGCGTTGATCCCTGCTGTGCGCCTTAAGTGGTAGGGAGGTCACTGCCTCCATCCTTGGCCAGCACTGACAGCTTTCCTGGGCTTCAGTCATTGCTCCTGGCTCTAACCTTTGGGGACCTGCAGAATGGGCCACTTGCACACTTGTGAGGATAGAGATCATGTCAGTTCCTAGTGCAGGGAAGCATTTGGTAGCTGGTGTGGCTGTTACTGCTATTATTACTGTTGTTGTTATTAAGCTAACCAGGTATGGGAGGGGCTCCTTCCCATGGGAAAAACCTTGGTTGGGAAAGAAATGGATTGTGGGTAGAGGGAGGAGTGAAGGGAAGATGACATGAGAGAGGCATCACCTGCAGGTTCACACTGATCTCCCTGTCAACTCCCATCTCTAGACCTGTCTCCCTCCTCTGTACCTGAGCTGTTGATTTATTTTGCGCTGCATGTTTAATTCACTATTGCATATTAAATCCCACAGTGTGAGCCTCAATCTGCAGCTCTGGCCTGCGGGGATTTTCTTTCCCACTCTGGTCCAACACACTCGTTCTTCCTCCAAGAACCTGTCATCTGCAAACCTCAAGACCCCCCTCCACAGTGAAGTTCCTGCTAACAAGGCCATGGGTTTCTTTGTTCCTCTGGTGGACTAAGGCTCCTGGGAAGCTGAGACCAAGCTGGTACTTCAGCAGACACCCTCCCTGAAAGCCTCAGAAGAGCCCTGCTCAAGGAGCACGCCAGAATCATCACCAAGTGATGCTGTCAATGGAAGGAGTGGAAGGTCATAATAGTCCAATAGATTCCTAATTCAGACGAAGGGATGACCCTGACTTCGACCCCACCTGCCTTCTGACACCAGGCGCTGTCACAGGCTCCTGGGACCTTGGCCCTTGTCTAGCTCCTGGTTTTGACCTGATTTGGACCCTGACAAAACCTTGACCTACCCAGAGGATTGAGAGGCAGCCTGGCTGGCAGCTTCTCAGGGTCAGGCCCATCCAGGCTCCAAAAGACAGTCCTGGGTGCCCAATGTGGCTCCCTGCAAATGTGACCACTCCAAACAGACCCCGGCTGATCCCCAGACAAGTGCTCTGTAATCTGAGCATTAGGGCCACTGGCTTCTGGGCCAACAGGACCCTCGTGGCTGGGCTTGGTGTCTGAAGGGACCCTAGGAGGCAGTTCTGCACCTGCAGCTTCTCCACATGAGGGTCTACTCCCTGGCACGAGCCTCCCCAGCTCAGGGACTCTCAGGGCTGGAAGGGCCCTCTGAGAGCCCTTTCCAGCCCCCCCCCCCCCACACACACACAATGTACAGACGGGCACAGTGAGGGGGCTGTACTGGCTCTGATGCCCTGAATGGAAGGGCTTTGGTGGGGAGGGGAGCACCCCCAGCTCTACTCCCCAGGATTTTCCCAGATGGAGCTGGGAGTGGTGAGGGTCCCAGGGGGTGCTTCAGGGATGTGTGGATGAAGCCAGCCAGGGCACTAGGGGATCTGAGGAGGATGGAGCAAGCTCAAGATTGAGACAGGGATTGTCTCTGAGCCAGAGTCCAACTGCATGTTCCCGCAGGAGGAGAGGTCCAGCCCTATGTGACCCAACCTAGCATGGACTAATGTTTAGTCCAGCATGTGGGGAACAACGAGAATTACAATAGGGATAGCAGCTGCCATTCATTGAGTACCTAAATACACTCTGGGTGCTTCACAGATTTCCTACTTTATCCCCCAAACAGCCCGTGGGGTCTGAGAGGGGGTGGGGAGACAGCCCAGGGTCACACACCTAGTGAGTGGGGGAGTGAGGATGCAAACCTCAGTATCCCTGGACTGCTGTGGGGTGAGGTGTAAAGTATTTAGGTTAAGGTTAGGGTCATCTGGAGGGTGCCTGCTTTGTCCCCCTTCTGATCCCTTTCTACTCACTCCACCAGGCTCCAGGCTCTCACCCAAAACTTACAAGGAAGGGAGCACCGCCAGTGGGAGGGTGGCCGCCTTGTTCGCTGGAGCCGAGCAGCCTGGCCAGGCCCACCTGCGTGACCCTGGGCACGTCCCTTCCCTTGTGCGTCAGGTCACATGACCTCTGGGGCCCTCAGCGCTGCTGTGCCGGGATCCCCGGACACCCTCCCTCCCTCCCGCTCTCCCCAGCGGGGGCGCCACCCCGCTGAGGCGTCACCGCGCTGCCAGCAGGGGGCAGTGCTGAGCAGAGCCCGCGACAGCCGCCCCTGCCCCCTCCCTCTCTTCCACGGAACAACCTGGAACACTGGCAACTCCCAGCAATTACCCCCATTCAGACAAATCCCGAAATTAGCTGCTGCCGCCACCGCCTCTGCAGATTAGCGCGAGCCACCTGAATAGAGGCGTTTCTCCTGTGCAAGCATTTCCATTGTCAGCCTGTGCAGCGGACTCGGCCGATCAGGGGAACACTATCCCCACCCCCACCCCCCCAGCCCCGCCCCGCTCCCCTGGCTCTTCCGGTCAGCATCTCACAGACATGCCACCCTGGACCCCATGATCATGTCCCGAGGATGAGGAAACAGCCCCCAGTCACAACCCCCTTCAGACACACACTCACTGCAATCTCAGGATTCCCCGTGTTGTTTTTCTTCCCCGGGATCACAGTCCTGAGCTACCTGTTGTCCAATAACTGAAATCAGTTGGTTCCTGTGTTTTGTCTGGTTTTATAGTTGTTTACAGTGGGAGGGATGCCCACCTGTTACTTTGTCCTGACCAGAAGCTCCACCTGGGCCTCGGAAAGAAGCTACTTGCCAATGTAGTGTTTCTCAAAGTGTGTTCCAGAGAACACCAGTTATTTAAGATGAGCAGAAGTCCAGTCACAAATTACACAGTAAGAGTAAGTGTTCGATTTTTAAAATGAATTTGGAATTTCGTTGAAACAAAATTTAACAGGTGTGTTCCCTGCAGGACATCTCAGGGCTTCCAACACACGGGTGTGCATTGTGAATCTCTGGGAGGACAATGCAAACAGCAACATTCCTCAAATTTCTTTTATCATGGAGGGCTTTTTTCTGTTTGTTTCACAAAACATCTTTGGGAAAGTGTAGTGTGTGATCAATAACAAGGGCTCTGGATTAACACATGAATCTCAGCTCCACCATTTACTGGCTGTGTGTTCTTGGGGGTGTTACTAACCCTTTCTGAATCTCAGTTTTCACATGTGCCAAATGAGAATAAAAGCATTACTATCCAAAAGAGGTAGCTATTAAATGAGATGACACATTTAAAGTCTCCAGTCTAGCTCATGGTGAATCCCCACAATTGTAAGTATTATAATTAGAACACACCATAAAGCTGGGGGCAGCTTCTCAGAGGAAAAAAGCAGCTGACAGGAGTGGAGCATGACCTGTCTTTAATCTCCCTTAGTCTGAGCATTTGGACTAGGACTTGAGCGACAGCACTGGGGAGATGATTTTAAGGAGGCAGCTGCAGCTGACACCCAAAACATGTGCACAGATTGCCAGAAAGAGAATTTTCTCCTGCTCAAAGAACTCCAAAAGAGGGAGTTGGTGAGACTGAGGGTTCCTCATGTTCTTTATGGAAATGGTTCTGACAGCTCAACCAAGAGCTCCCCTGGTGGAGGAGGAAGTGGGAGAGGGTGGCAGGGGATCAAACAGCTCAGTCCAGGGCTTTTTGAAGGGCTGGCAGCCTGCAGCAGTTTTAGAGGTGGGCACAAGACAAGCTTGCAGTGACTGGGGATGAACAAATAGCACCCAGTCAGGATAATGTCAGGCCAGAGCCACATCTGGGCAGCTTCCTGGCTGAGTTCAAGGACAGCACAAGATGTTCTGCCAATACAGCCCGTGGGCAGGGATGGGACGACAAATGGTGATGTCACCCACGACCCTGTGTACCCTGAGCCCAGGAAGATGGGCTTTCCCAGATCCCACTGCAAGGAAGCAGCAGCATCAGGATTCACACTCAGAAGCGCCTGACTGTGGGGCCCTTTTATCCACATCCCCAGTTTCCCTCTCCCTGAAAAAAGGAGCATTTGTGGGAATGAAAGAAACTGGCATTTGTTTAGTAAACCATTTGGGTAGAATCCACTGGCGCCAACTCAGGATAGATGGGGCCTTTTCCAGGCAGTGCTTGAGAGTCAGTGGGGGTCGAATTCCAATAGCTCAGGAAATCCCAGCAAGCTCCCTCACACCGGCCTGCCGCAACTTGCCTGGAATGATAAGTTCATCAAAAAACACCCACAAAAAACAAGCAAAAAAAACCCACAGAACTTTTATAAATAGCCTTTTTATTTTAGAATAGATTTAGATTTACAGAATAGTTGCAAATACAGTACAGGGAGTTCCCATATACCCCATTCTCAGTTTCCCATATTGCTGACATCTCACATTACATACTGTACTTTTGTCACAATTAATGAATATTGATACATTATTTACTAATAATATAAAAATATTACTCAGATATCCTTTGTTTTGACCTAATGTATTTGATCTGTTCCAGGATCCCATTTGGATGTCATCTTACGTTTAGTCATCATGTCTCCTTATGCGTCTCTTGGCTGTGGCAGTTTTTGAGACTTTCCTTGACCTTGAAACAGTTTTGAGCATTAATGGTCAGATATTTTGTAGAATGTCCCTCAATTGAGATTTTAAAAATTGAGATATAATACACATACCATAAAATTCACGATTTTAAAGTGTACTATTCAGGCTTTTTGCATATTCGCAATGTTGTGTCATCATCGGCACTATCTAATCCCAGAATATTTTATCACACTGGAAAGAAACCCTGTACTCAGGAGCAGTCACTCCCCATTCTCTCCTCCCCCCAGCCACTAGCAACCCCTAATCTACTTTCTGTTGCCATGGATTTGCCTATTCTGGACATTTCATATAGATGAAATCATACACTACGTAGTCTTTTGTGACTGGCTTCTTTAATTAAGCATAATGTTCTCGAGTTCATCCATGTTGTAGTGTATATTAGTACTCCATTTCTTTTTATGGCTAAATAAGACTCCATTTTGTTTATTCATCAGTTGATGGACATTTGGGTTGTTTCCACTTTTAGGCTATCATGAATCATGCTGATATGAATATATATGTCCAAGTTTTTGTGTGAATATATGTTTTTAATTCTCTTGGGTGTATGCATAGATGCACAATTGCTGGGTCACATGACAACTCTATGTTTAACTTTTTGAGAAATTGTCAAACTGTTTTCCAAAGTGTCTGTACCATTTTCCATTCCCACCAGCAATACACGAGGGTTCCAATTTCTCACATCCTCACCATCTTAGTGGGCGTGAGGCGGCATCTCATTGTGGTTTTGATTTGCATTTTCCTAATGATTAATGATGTTGAGCATCTTTTCCTGTAATCATTGGCCATTTGTGTATTTTCTTTGGAGAACTGTCTGCTCAAATCTTTTGCCTGTTTAAAAATTGGGTTGTCTTTTGGTTTTTGAGTGTTCTGGACACCAGACCCTTATCAGATAAATGATTTGCAAGTATTTTCTTCCATTTTGTGGCTTGTCTTTTCACTTTCTTGATGGTGTCCTTTGTGGCACAAAATTTTCAATTTTGATGAAGACCAATTTATCATTTTTTCTTTGGTTGCTTATGCTTTTAAGTGTCACATGTAAGAAACTGTTGCTTAATCCAAAGTAACAAAGATTTATACCTATGTTTTCTTCTAAGAGTTTTATAGTTTTAGCTCTTACATTTAGATCTTTGATCCATTTTGACTTAATTTTTTGAATATGATTTGAAGTAGTGGGGTCCAACTTCATTTACTTCCTGGCTGTGGATATCTAGTTGTCCTACTACAGTTTTTTAAACTTCAGTTGGGATTTGTCTGATGTTTTTGTCATGTTTATATTGGGGCCATGGTTTTGGGGATAGAAGAGCACAGAAGAAGTAAAGTGCCATTCTCATGACATCTTATCTTTAATTTAGCGTAATGTTTTTGAGTTCATCCATGTTGTAGTGTGTATTAGTACTTCATTTCTTTTTATGGCTAAATAAGACTCCATTTTGTTTGTTAATCAGTTGATGGACATTTGGGTTGTTTCCACTTTTAGGCTATTATGAATCATGCTGATATGAATATTTACGTCCAAGCTTTTGTGTGAATATATGCTCTTAATTCTCTTGGGTATATGCATAGATGCACAATTGCTGGGTTACATGACAACTCTATGTTTAACTTTTTTGAGAAATTGTCAAACTGTCTTCCAAAGCAGCTAGCTGTATATCAAGGGTACATGCTACCACCATGACTTATCTCTGATGATGTTAACCTTGATCACCTGGCTAAGGTGGTGTCTGTCAGGTTTCTCCCCTGTAAAGTTATTCCTTTTCTCTCTTTCCATACTGTACTCATTGTCAGGATATCACTGTGCACAGCCCACACTTAAGGGCTTCAGGGCTGAGTAGCTACGTAAATTATTTGGAATTCTTCTGCATAGATTTGTCTCTTCTCCCCCATTTATTAACTTATTCAGTTATTTTATTATATGATTATAGACACATAGATATTTATTTTATACTTGAGATTATAATACAATGCTTCTCTGTTTATTCTTTTGCTCAAATTGTCAGGTTTGGCCATTGGGAACTTTTTCAGTTGGCTCTTCTGTCCCTTTGACATACCATTTTCATTGTGAGTGTGTGTTTTATTGTTTGTATATGCGTGTGTTTTAGTACTTCCATACTTTCTGGCACTACAATATGCTACAGATTCATTTGTTTATTTCCTGCCCCAATCCTAAAATCAGAATTTCTCCAAGAAGCCGTGGTTCCTTTTATTGGAGAATGGTATTAGAAACCAAAATCCAAACACTAGATGGGCTTAATGAATCCCTTTAAAAACCTTGCATATTGTGGAAATGCCAAAATTAACATGGCTTACAGATCTAAACCACAGGAATCAGGTCCCCGTTCTTGGAGTAGAAAGCACAGGTGGAGGTTGGACGGTGGGAGGGGAGGTGGGGAAGGAGATGGAAGGCACTGAGAGTCCCTTCCTGTCTTCTGAAAACTTGAATTTCCCAGTCACCCCACCTTTGACTACGCTCAGCACCCTGGGTCAGTTTAAAGTGAGTGGGTTTTCTCTTCCTTATTGTTAATATTTCTTGCTTCTCTGTAAATCTGATACTTTTTAATTGGATGCCAGACATTGTGACTATTACCTTGTTGGAGGCTGGATATTTTTATATTCCTATTCTTGAGCTTTGCTCTGAGATGCAGACAATTGCTTGGAAACAGTTTGATCCTTCTGGGTCTTGCTTTTAAGATTTATTAGGTGGGACCAGGGCAGTGCTCAGTCAAGGGTTAAATTATTCCCCACTCCTTTCATAGCTTTTGTGTGAGTATTTGTCTAAGTTCTCAATTATCATAAAACTCCTCCAATACAAAGATGATAGCTGTGCCTTTTTGTATTTTCAGTGCCAGTGCCTGTACACAGCTGGAACCCAATAAGCGCTTAAATTTTTGTTGAGAGTTTTACAGAACTTAGTTGATGTGGGTGAAGGGGGCTCAGAGAGGCTCAGTCCTATGGGCTCGGGAGTCTGGGGAGGGGACCCCCAGGCCATGCGGAAGGGGCAGGAGGCCCCGGCACTCACCCCGGGGGCTGTAGCCATGGGCGTCCATGAAGGAGAGGCCCAGCTGCTCGTCCTCCTGCAGGGTGCTCTGGTCTGCGAAGCTCCGGTCTCCTGCTCTCATCATGTGGGTCTTCTCCTGGCGGTAGCTGACAGTGGCCTTGGTCATGTTCACTGGCTTCCTGCAGAAGGGGGTTGCTGGGAAAGACAGGCGCTGAGCTGGCCTGGACAGCACCCAGAAGTGGGTGGGGAGGCCCAGCAGTCAGGGATCCTCGAGGCCAGGAGCGGGCACGGTCCTGGAAGCATTTCCGGATGCTGAGGTGGCTCTGCCTCCACCCTTCACCCACCACACCCAGAGAGCTGCTTCCTCTCCCAAAAGGTCCCTGCTCTGGGGACCTGTGCTGAGAGCCAGGGGTGGGGCAGCAGTGGCCTGAGGCTGAGACCCAGTTCCTAAGTCCCACTGTCCCCAAGGAAAATTTCATCTCAGGACATGGGAAATGGGGGCAAAGTTCACTCTGGGTCTGTTTTGATGTCACAGAAGACAGTCACGCCTATCCCAGCACAGGAAGATGGCTGTCCCAACTATGTTCCCCAAATGCTCCCAACCCCAATCCCTGTCTACACACTGTTTTATCTCTGTCTTCTCCAGAGGCTGTTCTGATCTATTTTTCTCCAGCAGTGGGATGGGCTGCACAAAGCCAGCATCACTCCTCAATCATGACGGGGGAATGGCTCATTGGAGAAAGTGTTTCCCCTGGGTGGTTTCTTGACTCCCACCATGGCTTCTCCTAACCTCCCAGAAGTCCTCAGGCTGGTTCCACCACCAACCACGACAGAGTTGTAACAGAAACCCACATGGGCCTGTCCTTCCATCACCTCCCATCTGCTGATCCTGGGGCTGGAAGCCGCAGAGGGAGAAGGTGAGAGCCTCAGTCCCTTCCCTGGGTGGCAGAGCTTCCCGAGGGGCCCTGGGCAGGGGTCCTATGTGACACACACCTCCAGGCCCAGCTTTAGAGATGGAAGAGTGTGTGAGTCTGGAGGAATTCGGAGGGAAATGAGAGGGAGAAATGGGGTGTGGAGGCAGGGGGGAGCAGTTCCAATGAGCAACAGACAATGGGGAAAGGACGTGGGGCCTGCCCTGAGTCTGGAGAAGAGCCAGAGAGGCCCATTCCCGGGGAAGGCTCCAGACAAGAGAGCTGTCTCCCTGCTCTGTCCTGCAGCCTGCAGGATGTGGGGTAGACCTGAGAAAGGACTTCCAGGTCATATGGGCTCAGAGACACTGATCATCAGTGGGGACGAGGCTAGTGAAGGCATCTTCCTGGGCAGCCAAATCCAGTTGGTCTGTCCTGGACTCAGGAGCCACCTGGGGCAGGGGAAGGACACTAAGAGCTCGGATGCTCCTCCTGCCAGGGCCTTGATGTCCTTCCTGTGCTAGGGAGACGGCTGTGTGTCCACACTGGGGACCACTGCTGCTGATCACGGAGTGGGCACACCCTTCCCAGTCCAGACGAGAGACGCTCAGAGGCCCTGGCCTCCCACTCCAGCCCCACCTGCCAGGCTCTGGGCATGTCCTCACCGAGGCCAGGGTGGAGCCAGAGACCCCTTTGGGGGCTGGGGAGGAGAAGGCTTTGTTGGCCTTGGCCTCGATGACCCATATGAGAGATGGTGGAAGAGGAAGTAGGAAAGGGAAGGGGAGGAGGGAGAATAAAGGGACAATGACAAGGAGAAAGAGGAATAAAGTTGGGGAAGGGGACAGAGAAAGGAAGGGACAGGCCAGAGACCAGCAAAGCCACAGGGTGGACAGACAAAGGGTCATGGACAGACGACAGCCAATAAAGCTGGCAGAACAACGGTGCCAAAGAGGACCCATCAATGCCTAGAAGGCAGTCTGCGGTGTGTGCCACCAGGCTCTGTTCCCAGCCCAGGCCTCTGTGCCTCCCTGGAAGAAGATCTACCAACCAAACCAGTCAGCAAAACAGAAGACAGGGGCCGGGAGGGGCCCCAACACTGTGGGCCTCCAGCTGATCTCAGTGTGAGATGAAGCAGATGGAACATAATCCACGTCCCAAAGTTCCACACTCAGGTTCACAAATGAACTGCACGAGCAGAGAGGGAGGGAGAACTGCCTCGTCAGCGGTTCCTGTAAAAGCTGAGCTGGAGGCTCAGTGTGAGTTGACAGGGTTTCGGTTGCTGGAAAAGCTAAAGTGACTTTGGGAGATGATGAAAGTAGCAGGTCCAGGGAGGAGCGATAAGGGACCCCTGCCCTCTGAGGTGGTCTGGGGCCATCTGGGCCTGCTCTGTGAGAGGAAGGGAATGATGCACAGGCAGGAAGAATGTTCTAGAAGGCTTGCAGAGTAAGAGGAGACAGAGACAGAAAGGCAGAATGGCTTCAGCAGGCCGTGGATTCAGACAGGAGGCCTGGGTTGCAGCCCCAGCTCTGGCACTTTCTGTGACCTCTGACAAGGCCCTTGACCTCTCTGGGTCTCAGTTTCCCCACCAGCAAAATGGGAGTGGTAATGGTTCCTAGGCCACAGGTGATTGTGAGGTGTCTGGGTAAAGGACTGAGCCTGGGGTTTGGCCAGAGGAAGAGCCTGGGCAGTGGTAGGTCTAGAGCCTGCAGCTGTCCTGGTGGAGAAGGGGCTGGGCAGGACCTGAGAGCTGTGTGCCCTGGAGGAAGAGCTGCCTCAGGGAGGACAGGTCTGGATGTCCCATGCACACGTGCACATACCATGGACCGCAGAGCAGGGCCTGTGAGAGGACACTCCTGGATGTGGTTTTTGGCCTGCTGTCCGACCAGTTGGGACGGACAGTGGTGGAGAGGAAACTGAGGCTCAGGGGGGTGTTCTGGTTTGCTAATGCTACCATTAAGCAAAATACCAGAAATGGATTGGCTTTTATAAAAGGGGTTTATTTGGTTACAGTTACAGTCTTAAGGCCATAAGGTATCCAAGGTAACGCATCAGCAATCGGGTAACTTCACTGGCCAATGGCGTCCGGAAAACCTCTGTTAGCTGGGACAGCACATGGCTGGTGTCTGCTTTAGAGTTCTGGTTTCAAAATGGCTTTCTCCCAGGACGTTCCTCTCTAGGCTGCAGCTACTCCTCAAAATGTCACTTTCAGTTGCTCGTAGGGAGTTTGTCCTCTTAGCTTCTCTGGAGCAAGAGTCTGCTTTCAACGGCCATCTTCAAACTGTCTCTCATCTGCAGCTACTCTCTCAGCTCCTGTGCCTTCTTCAAAGTGTCCCTCTTGGCTGAAGCAATCTCGCTCCTTCTGTCTGAGCTTATATAGTGCTCCAGGAAACTAATCAAGGCCCATGCTGAATGGGCAGGGCCACACCTCCATGGAAATTATCCAATCAGAGTCATTACCCACAGATGGATGGGGCACATCTCCATGGAAACAACCTAATCCAAATGTTCCAACTTAATCAACACTAATATGTCTGCCCCCACAAGATTGCATCAAAGATAATGGCATTTTGGGGGACATAATACATTCAAACTGGCACAGGGGGTTTAAGTGATTTGCCCAGAGGACTCAGCAGATCCTGGTCTTGAACCTGGGATTCTGGCCACAATACCAGCATTCATTACGACCGCAGGAGGAGGAAGATGCAGAGAGGACAGAGCAGGGTGGAAAACCCAGAGACAGCTCCCTGACCACAGAGCACCAGGGTTCACCAGGCCAGGAGGGGGGTGGCAGGGGTCTCACCCTAGGAGGGGCCGGGACTCCAAAGGCCCAGGAGGGCCTACTTACGGGTAGTAGGAGTAGGCACAGTGGTCTCTCCTGGCAGCATGCAAAGAGAGAACAGCACAGTTGTGTCCGTGGTCCTTCCAGCAAGGCCAGGCTGAGGGCTGCGCCCGGCCAGCAGGGAGGGGCCTGGGTGCTTTCTGTGCTGCCGAGGGGCTGTCCAGGGCTGCAGGCCCGGGAGGTGAGCCAGAGGGTCCTTCCCTGTCCCATGGGCTGGCCGGGCTCAGCAGCTGGGGGCCAGGACCTGAGGGCCCTTCTGGAACCTCCCCTGAGTCTGCTGCTCAAGTGGACAAAGCAGGGGGAAGGAGCCTGGAGGGAGGCAGAGCTTTCACAGACACACAGACACACACGTGCATAGACACACACACACTCAGGCACACGCACAGGCATACACTCACAAACACACCCTTGCTCGCACACACTTATACACTCACATTCACCCCACTGCCCGCTTGCAGTCACACAGACACCCCCACACTCACACACTCAAAGGTGCCGGTGCTCCCTCAGGGTTGCACTCATTCTCTGCAGACAGCACCCTTTTCACCCTGCCCACCAGGTAGCTCTCAGCTCCCCTGAGTCTTCTGATGTACAAATCTGAGCCTGTTGCCTTCCGGGTCCTGACTGTCCACTCTTGGGTATGTTTCCTTTTCCTTAACTCTGTGTTTCTATTTATTTCATTGCTTTGTTGAATGGGCTTTTTCTGTGAGCACCTCCACATCCTCTGTGGAATAAAGCCCAGAGTAAATCAACGAATGCTGGCAAATTTAAATATTCCCAGTCACAGACTCAGTCAAATCTTGGCATGTGACCTCCTGTACTGACAGCCTCTGCTCTGGAAAGTGGAACTGCCCTTTCCTTGCTCTCCAGCTGTTTTTTTTGAGCTTCAAAGTTGCAGGGGAATCACCTCAAGGTCCTGGGATTTGGGCCACATGTCTCTAGCCCGTTATCAACACCAGCCCAGGTCCCTCTCAGCCTCTGTTTCCCAGGCTAAAGTCAGGCCTCCCCAGCCCCAAGTCCCACCAGGAGATGATGATAATCCACATCAGCCAGGAACAAAGCACGTTTTAAGCTTGGTAATCCTCCTGAACTCTCCCAACTGCCCTGCAAGGTGAGCAGGATGATCCCCGCTGTGCAGATAAGGCAGGGGAAGCTCAGAGAGGGGGAGGGACATGCCCAAGGTCACACAGCAGTGTCCTCCGGAGACTTGAACTCCCGGATCTTTTATTGAAGTGCTGCTTCTGACAAAGGGCCCCACCAAGGCCCTTGTTACAGCCCCTGAATCCTGCTCACAGGATGTGAGTGGAGGTGCTGTTGGGTTTCCTGTCTCCTCCCTTTCCTGGGTCACCCCAATCTCACACACACCCCCACATAATTACACACCCATGTTTGCTCACAGACACAGCCCCCATGTGCTCACATCCCCCACACCCCCCATACCCCATCCATGCCCACATGCCCTACTATCACACACTTGCCCCACTGTCACACCCACACACCCCACTGTCACACCCACACACACCCACTCACACCCACACACCCACTCTCACACCCACACACACCCCTCTCACACCCACCCACACCCCACTCACACCTGCACACACCCACTCTCATACCCACACACACCCCTCTCACATCCGCACACCTGACTCTCATGCATACCCACATGCCCCACTCTTGCACACCTGCATATATCCCACTCTCACACATGCACACACCCCATTTTCACACTCCTATACACTCTCCTCTCACACCTTCCCACATGGCCACTCAGTCTCACTCCTGCACACATCCTACACACACCCACACATGCCCCAGACACGCACACAAACCCACTTTTACAGATGCACATGCCCCACTCTCACACACGCACATGGTCACACAGACACATCCCACTCACTCACCCGGGCTCTCCCACAGCCCTCCTGCCTCCAGCAGAGGCAGCCCCCACGGTTCCAGCAGCTCCCTTAGGAGGCAAAGGAGGGGAGGTGGAGCCACGGCCTTGGCTATTCCAGACTGATGGTCCCTCTGGCCTGCTGCTCCGACCTTCCGGAAAGCCCATCCACGTGCCTCCCTGGGCAGCATCCTTCAGGGGAAAAGCTTGGTGTCTGAGTGGGGACCTCTGAATGGGCCTGGCCAGTCCCCTCTCCAGGCTGGACACTGTCCAGTGAGGTCATGGCCTCAGAGGGCTTCCTGCCTGCCCTGGATCCCAGAACAGCCTCCTCCAGACACCCGGAGCCCTGAATTGGACACTGAGGGAGGCCTGAGTGGGGGTCCTCAGTCAGAGGAGGGGCCTCTTCCCCAAGCTGGGCCTCTTGCCTCGGGATGAGCACACCCTGTGCCGGCCTCTGCAGTGCCTTCAACTCCACACTCTGCCCCCTCATCGACCGCAGGGCTCCCAGGGGGTGCCAGGTGGGGAGGGGCCTTTCCCCAGAAGACCCCAGTTCCCTCTCAGTCCAGAAGGAGCGGGGTCTGAGGATAAAGAAAGATCCAGCCGTGTGACTTTGGTCAAGTAACTCGATCTCTCTATGCTTCAGTGTTTCTTTGTCTGCAAAAGGAGGATAAGGATGGACCCTCCCTCAGAGCTGTTGTGAGGGGCCAACACCTTGTCCTGCAGGTAACCGTCTCGGTAAAGGTCGACTGTTATTATAGGGCCAGGTTTCTCTCCTGCCTCTGACACTTCCCACTGGCTGACCTTGAGGAAGTCCTTTCCCCTCTGTGCCCATCTCCACAGCCTGAAAATGGGGCGACAGTTCCCAAAACAACCCAGCGCCACAGGTTGTTGTGGAGGTCAAATGGGATTATGAGCTTTATTTTTTTAAATACTCAGCATATCAGTATACTGATCTACATACATCAAATTTAGTCCATAGTCAAGTGCTGTGCGGATATTTATTAGGATTCAGGCTCTGCTGCTCTCCTCCCCCGACTCTGCCTCCAGCCTCTGGGAGTGGTCCCGCCCCACCCCAGCCTGCCTGCTAACGAGCTGGAGGCTGCAGTAATGAGGCTGCTTGTCACTTAATGTTCTAGAACAGCCTCTGAGGGAGAGGGGATGGGGGTGGGGGAAGGATGGGGAGGTGGGGATGGCGGGCTCACGCGCAGCCTGGCAGCTCCAGAGTCGCCCACAGACTCACCCCTTCTGTCTAGAGCGCTCAGTAAGAGGGGAGGGAGGGGCACCCCCATTCTTACTGTGAAAGCACCTGTGCTTATAGAACCTAAGGAAGTGAGGACCTGGATGTGAGCCCAGTACCCACTCCCCCCGCCACTCCAGCAGCTGCTCACTGGCCACCCCAACTCCAGGCTCAACCCTCTCTCTGAGTAATCCTGTCTTTCCCCAGAGCCACCCAGTGAAAGCCCCTCTGGTCAGGCTGGGTCGCTGCCTGGACCCCCCAGGCCTGCGGTGGCTCCTCCTCAGCACCAGCCATGCCCACCTCACCGCAGGAGCTTTGCAGGCAGCTCCCTCCTCTGCCCCTTCCTCTCGCCGCCCCACCTTGGACACCCGCCCCCGCCCCCGGAGCAACTCCAATCCTCCTGAGCTCTGCTCTTGCCCCTGGAGGGCTGGCCTGCATCTGGCTCAGTCACTGCCTTTTCCCCAGAGTGCTGGGGTGGTGCCTGACACCCGTTCGACGGAGAATGTGCTCAGCCCTTTGCAGACACGTGTCAATTAACTTTCAAGGTCATATTCAAGGAGACAGGGCAGCACGGGGTAAGGGTGGATGGGGGGCTTCAGGGCACAGGCTTGACGGCCATGTCATGTAAATGTAGTTGTCCTAACAAACCTAAAGCAGATGAAAATCAGAAGTAAATTTAGCACTTGAAAGCAGATCTGAAAGACTCCAGTCTGAAGGCTCAATGCAATTTATTTGCTTGCTTAATTGCCAGCAGCCAGTACAACCCATGCACGGTAGCCAGGTCAAGGGCACAGAATGCATGTAAAGGTGGAGGATACCAGCGTCTCCAAAGTCCAGCGGCCTGAGAGCCTTGGTCCAAGGCTCTCGGGAGCCGGGTCCGATGCGGCGTTCAGAGGAGCTTCCGCGGGGGACAGCAGGAGGCGCCGGTCACAGCGCCGCGGGGAGGGCAGCAGCCGGCTTCCTTAGCAGGGCACGGACACTGGCGCTGGGAGTCAGCGCGACCCGAAATGGCGTCTGCCCTGATTTTATAAGAAGCGCCCATCTGGATGGTGCCAACCCATGTCATTTATTTGCACAAATGTCTGGTTATCACTTATTACAAAAACATATTTTTCTCAATTTGTTTATATTCTGTTTGGTGTCAACATATTTACATTATTTGGGTTTTTTTCTTATTTTTTTTACAATGTTTTTTTTGGATTCATGATTGTTAATATCATTTCGATACACAGCAGACCAGGTTGGCTGCCTTGGATTCTGGCTCTGCATTTACTGGTTGGGTGACCTTTATCAAGTTACATAAATTGTCTGTGCCTCAGTTTCCACATGAAATACAGAGTATAGAGAACAACCTCATGGGGTTGTGCTGAGGATTCCAAGAGTGAATGTGTGTAAAGGGCGTCTGTGACCATGCCTGGCACAGAGCCAGTTCTGGCTATCAGTGTCTCCCCAGTTTACTGATGAGGAAACTAGGAGAAGTCAAGTCATTTGCTCAAGACCGCAGCCATTAGGTAGTAGATTTAGAATATGAACCCAATATCTGCCTGACCCCAAAGGCCCCTCCCTAACCATGACACCAGACAACCTCAGGGCTTTTTCTTTTTGAGCCTCAGTTTCCCCATCTGTAAGTTGAAGGGGTTGGAGGGGGTGAGGCCGGGTGTCCCAGTGCTAACACCATTTGCTTCCACGATTCTCAGCGGAGATTCCAGACTGAGAGCTGGCTTCAAAAAAGATGGGCTCCTCTGTGCATTCAAAATAGGATCCTGTTTGCAGCCCCCAGATGACATGCCAGGTTTCTGGCAGGCAGTGGCAGGCAGGCTGGCCTGAAGTGAGGTGGGCTGGATTTAGCAGGAGAGGCTTTCGGGAGAGGCTTGCATGGGGGTTGCCAGCGTTGGAGCACACTGGGATGGGACAGCTGGGCCTCAGTTAGCATCTGCCAGAAGCTGGGGGTGGGAAGGTGCTGGAACACCATCTGCTTCCGCAGGCAGCTAGCTGATAGCATTGCCTGCAGAGCTGGAGTCGCTTGTGCAGACCCTGCTCTCTGCAGAGCCCCTGGGGAGGGGTGAAAAGCTCTGAGTGGAGAGTGGTGAGAACCAGATTCTCATGGAGGGGGGCGCTGTGTGCTGGGTGCTTTCCACAGCCCATGCACCATGTGTACCCCTTCATACCCTCTGCTGCCAGCGCATCATTCATTTTCAAATCCTCCTCCCTTTACCTAACACAGGGTCCCTAGTCGATCTCCCATCCAGTTTCAACAGCCTCCTCCCTGGCTCCCTGTCGCAGTCCATGCGGCTTCCTACAGCCAGAGGAGAGCTTCCTAGAATCCAAATCCAATTGTGCCCACGAAATCCCCCTGCTTAGCCCTTTAATGGCTGCTCGTCACCCTCCTTTACTGGCCTACAAAGATCTCTTTGACCTAGGTCTCTTCTTCTCTGCCATGGACCTTCTGGGTGCTCTGGGAATCCACAAAACTTGTCCCCACCACAGGCTTTGTCACTTGAGGGTCTCTCTGCTGGGGAAGCCCAGAGCTTCACCTGCTGGGCTCTGGCGTGTCCTTCTGGTTTCAGCCCAAATGTCACCTGCTCTCCTGCTCTGAGAGGGTCTCTCTGACCTTCTAGCTAAAGGAAGCCCCCGCCCCGCCCCACTCTGATACAGGTGCTCTTACTACGTCTCACTAGTTTCTTTTCAGGTGATATCACTCTGACACTATCTTGTCCTCTGTGTATAACACAGAGCCTGGCATAGTGGGTGCTCACACACTGTGTTATGCTTGGAGGACACAGTGCTGAGCCGGACATGTCCCTGCCCTCAGGGGTCTCATGGGGCGCTATTCATAAGGTGGAGGTATAGGAACTGATATTAGTCAAGGAATTGCACATATACAGATATAAAGGCAACTGGTGGTGGTGCCACACGGGAAGCACGTGGGTTGGCATGGAAACATGTAATCATGTAAACATGAAATCATGACTATTGTGGGGTCAGGGAGGGTTTCCCTGTTTATATCTGTGACAATAAAATATCTAATGAATGTGTCACCCTCTCCAGCCTCCCAGGTCTTTCTCTTACAATGAAGAAACCTTGGATACAACGTAGCAACGAATATGGGAAGACTCTGAAAGGTGGAAAGAAGCAGGGGCCTGCCCAGGAACCCCAGAATTGGGGGAATGACACTGGTGAATTCCTTGGGTTTTCTTCTTGAATTCAATAGGAGAAGATAAAATAAGCTCCAGAAAAACCTGTGCCCCCCAGCCAATGGGACTAACAACAGAAAACTTTTTTTGTCAAACCTGCCCTACTACAGCCAAACACCAACAGAAAACCCACTTCTCCCCACACACCACATTTTCAGTGGGACTGAGCAGGAAGCTGATCTTCCACACTACCCCACCCCTGCATTGCAGAAAATAAGCCACAGTGCTGATCTTATTCCCCTGCCAGAGTAGTGTCAGTGGGATCCAGTGGGGGGGCCGAGCCTCCACCCCCACCAGGCAGCAGTATGGCTGAATGAGGCAGGGTGAGGAGGGGCTAACTGGTTCTCTGCTAACCCCCATTCCCGCACCCAGGAGCATCCATGAGGCAGAATGAGGTGGTGGGAAGTGGGGCCAGTCGGTGCTCTGCTTTCTCCCCTCCGCTCACTGTGGCTTGGTGGGAAGCTGAGCTTCTGCATCCACCCTGCAGCCACAAAGCAGTGTGAGTCAGCTGTCAACTTCCCCCATCCCCGGTGTTAGCAGTGGGGACATGAGTCTCATAATATTCAAAATGTCTAGCATATAATAATAAAAAAAAATCACTTGTCATACCAAGAGCAAGGAAAATCGCAGCTTGAATGAGAAAAGATAATCAACAGTTGACAACATCAAGATGAATCAAATGTTGGAATGATCTGACAAGGATTTTTAAAGCAGTCATCATAAAAATGTTTCAACAAGCAATTATGAATTCTCTTGAAACAAATGAAAAAAATAGAAAATCTCAGCAAAGAAACAGAAATAATAATAAAAAAGAGCTACATGGAAATTATAGTACTGACATATACAATGACCAAAATAAAAAACCTCAATGGATAGCTCAATAGTAGAGTAGAGATGACAGAGGATAGAATCAGTGAATGTGACAACAGATCAGTAGAATTTGCCCAATCTGAACAAAAGAGAGAAAATAGACTGAAAACAAATGATCAGAGTTTCAGACACCTGTGGGATAATAACAAAAGAGCTAACATTCATTTAATTGGGGTCTCAGAAGGAGAGACAGTGAGATTGAAAAAGTATTTGAAGAAATAATGGCTACAAACTCCCCAAATTTGGTGGGAGACGTAAACCTAGATTCAAGAAGCTGAGCGAAAACCAGATAAGATAGACCCAAAGAAACCCAAACCGAGACATTAAATTCAGAAAACTAAAGACAATGAAGATATCTTGAAAGCAGCTAGAGAGAAGCTACATGTTGCTTTTAAGTGAACACCAATTTGAGTGACAGCAGATTTCTCATTTGAAGCCAGGGAGGCTCGAATTAAGTGGCAGAACATTTTTCAAGTACTGAAAGAAAAGAACTGTCAGCCATGAATTCTATATCTGGTGAAAATATCCTTCAAAATTGAAGGGGGAATAAAGACATTTCTGGATGAAGAAAACCTAAGAGATTTGTTGCTAGCAAACATATTCTTAAAGAATGGCGAAAGGAAGTTGTCTAAACAGAAAGGAAATGGTAATGGAGGAAGCTTGGAACTTCAGAAAGGAAAAAGGACTATCAGAATGGGTAACAATGGGGGTAAAAATAATAGTTTATTCCTTTTCTCATGAGTTTCTTAACCCATATTTGCTGGTTGAAGCAAAATTATAAACCATCTAATGTGGTATTCAATATATGTAAAGGAAATAGTTACGACAATTATATTTGTAAAGTGTAAAGGGTAAAGTGAACTTAAATGGAAGTAAGATGTCTACACTTTACTCATGGTGGTAAAATGTCAGTACCAGCGAGCCATGACAAGTTGATAAAGCTGAAAGGAGAAATAGACAAATCCAAAATTATAGTTGGAGACTGAAATACCCCATTCTCAGTTAATGGTAAAACTAATAGGAAATCAGCGATGAAATGAAAGACCCAAACACCACAATCAATGAACAGGATCTAATTGACATACACATTCCACCCCAAATAGCAGTGCACACATTTTAAAAAGTCATCAAAAATCCAAAGACCTGGCTGTGCGTGCTGCTGGGTGACTTCGGGCATGTGCCTGCACCTCCGGGGTCTCAGTTTGCTCCCCTGGGAAGTGGGAGAATAATTCCTTCTTCAGTGCAGGTTGAGACCTGTATCTAAGGTCCAGAGTGCAGGGTGTGGTGCCCCGTGGGTGCTCAAGTCGTGGAAACTGCCTATTTACTGTTGTGGTAGCACTGGGGTTTGGGCCCAAGGTGCCCATCTCAGACCAGCAGGTTCCCATCAGAGCTTCCATGAAGAGACAATATTTCCTCCCAAGTTAAGAACTATCCCTTCCTCCCTCATCGAAAAGCTCTTCGCAAGTCAAAATGTGCCCATTCCTATTTCCCTGTGCAAGGTCTGCGGTGCCTCCAATAGCCCCTTTCTGTCTGGTCCTGCTCTCCCTGCAGAGGGCAAGCCACTGCCCTATTCCGCATGGGGATGGGGATGGGGGTCTGCAGAGGGCACGGTCTAGAGAGAGGTGCCCGGGGAACTGGGGCAGGCAGATGGATCTGGAGGATGTGCCGGCACTCCAGACCAGCGATGGGGGGTGAACGGGGCTGCTGAGGGGTTAGTCAGCTCAGGGCAGGGAGGTCTGGTTATTACTGAGCCACTGTTGGGGCCAGGAAGCCTGCCTCTGTGGAGTTGAGTCTCCCTGCCAGCTCACAGGGGTAACCGGCCACCCGGGGGTATGTATCAGGGGAGGCTCCTGAGGTGCAGAGGGGACTGGCTCGTCCCATCCCCTACGGCCGGCTGAGCCTGCTGCCTCTGGGTTACCTGCTCCCCGCACTGAGGCCACTCCTGGTCCCCAACCTTCCTGCTGGGGAGCCGCTGAGGCTGGTGGGTGGGAGGGGGCTGCGCTGTGCGTGTCCTGGGCACTGACTGTGCGTCCAGCCTCCCCCCGAATTCCAGCCCCTCCTGGCCTCTTCTCACATTTCTCTTCTGCTCAGGCATCAAATTCCTCACAGAGAAACCAGAACGGAGCCATCAGGAGAGCCACTCCCAGAGCCCACTGCGAGGGCAACAGATTAAACAATGAAACATAGGAAAAGACCTCCATGGCGGAACCCAGTGAGGCAAACACGAAAAATAAACAGAACTGAGCTGCACGTGGGGCTCCTCACTTCCGGTCCCCATGCTGTTTATACCCTGCAAATCTCCGCTCAGCCTCGTCTCCCCATCCTGCTCCTTATGGTTAACACGACAGGAAAACAGCAGCAGAGCCTTCCTTTGTGAGCCCATCTTCTGAGGTTTTGCCTCCGGGCTGCGTCACCCCGGGCTTGAGGCCCATGGAACCTGCTCAGCAGGTGGGGGCAGGTGCTGGGGTCCCCCAAGGTGGCTTCACCTTGGTTACGAAAGCAGACAATGCTGGGGAGCCCCCAACAGCAGCAGGAGGAGGCCCAGGCTTGCTGCCCTGGGTCTGGGGGTGGGTGCGGGGGCAGGAGGAGAAAGGTGTCCCAGCTCCGTTTCTCCAGGCTGGGGTGGGGGTCCCCAGGGGAGGTGTGGGTGGGGGAATCCAAAATGCAGTTTGTGAACTTGTGTCAAGTTCTAAGGCCTTTCCGGGAAGCACTGTCTCTGCTCAGGTTGGGGTGGGGTGGGTTCTGGGATGGCTGGTTCACCGCTGAGGGCCCCGGGTCCTGGGAGGGGGATCGGGGTGAGTTGGTGAGGATGAGGAAGTGACGTGGCTAGAATCTGGCTCTCCTGGGGCCTCCAGGTTTTAATGCAGGAGTTTGGAGAGAATCAGCCCAGTGTCCTCCTAGAGATGCTGAAATGGGAGAGGGAGGGTCTCAGGCCTTAGAGAGGAGCATCTTCTCTTACACAGTTGGAGCGTTTCAAACCTCTCAGTCCCTTTCATGGTACTGGGGGCTCAGGATCTTGGAGTTAGAGTGTCTTTCAATTATGCGTTCATAAAACCTTTGAATCACAAATCTGAGCTTCTTGTCTCGTTCACAGAATCCTAGAATTACAGAATCACGGAATCATTCATGGACTCAGGCCCAAAGAATCTCAGAATTAAAGAATCTCTTGAGAAGTCTTGGAACCACACCCACATCTTATTTGATCCTTGGAATTGCAGAATCTATTTAGAGAAACTTAGAGTTGAAATAGACATCTCAGAATCTGAAACTTAGCACAGGAAATGACCTGAAATTCTCCCTGTAAGGCGGAAGCCCTCTTTTCACTGGAACTTGACCCCTGCTAGGGACAGGGATCTCACCACCTGACAGAGAAACTTTCCCCAGTGTTGGGTGGATCTGCTGCTTCTGGGCCCGAGTCTCCCATATGACCACCCAACCCTCTCTCCCTGTCCACATTTTACCTCCCCCAGCCCCCACAGCTGGCCCGTGAAGAGCTAAATGTGTGAAGTAGTGAACTTGACACTATCACAGAAGCTGAACTTCTGGGTAATCATGGGGACTGGCTTGACCCTGTGCCAGGAGGGTCCGTCTTCATACAGGGCAGAGCCTGGCACCAGGACCTGGGGATCCACCTCCCTTCTCAGGGCAGTGGCAGATGACTCGGAAGTGTCCAGTCCTGGGCTGGATCCTGGAGGCTTCATGAGGAACTGCTCCCCTTGAGGAGGGTCTGGTCTGGTAGAGAGAAGGTCAGTGGAAGCAAATGGGATGAAAGGAGGAAGGGGAGGATCAGTGTGAACTGAGAGGTGGGGAAGAGTAGGGGTGGGGGCAGCCGGCTGGCCCAGTCAGAGTTATCCCAGCCCTGCCCCTGACCCCTGGTTGACTTGGGCAAGTTACTCAGCATCTCTGAGCTTCAATTGCCCCATCTGTCAAATGGGCCAATGAAGCCCACCTGTGTCATCGGTGCCTGCGCTGTGGGGGGATCACTGAGGGTGGCCCCCACCTCCTGGCTCAGTTCTTGGCACATAGCAGGGGCAGGTCAGCCCCCTCTCCTCCCTCCTGTCTCTCCTGGGCCTTTCGGGATGAGTGGATTTTCAGTAGTGAAGATGAGGTGGGAAGGGCATCCCAGGTCAGGGAACAGCATGTGCAAAGGCCCGGGAGCTGTGAGCATGGCTGGAGTCCCTGGGGAGGGGCAGTGCTGGCCTTGGAGTGTCAGGATGTAGGGGGTGAAGCTGGAGGCACCTATGGGGGCAGTGGGGCCTGGGTGCCTTTGTCCAGGAGGGTGGAGTGAGGGCCATGGAGGGCTGTGGAAGGCTCAGGCAGCCTCCTGGCAAAGACGCTGGGAGCCCACCATCCAGGCAGGGCCAGAAATGTTGAGCAAAGTGACTCACATTGGAAAAAATCTTCAGAAAAGGCAAGACCTGCTCCCAGCCAGCTCCCAGCCCTCCCTATGATGGAACGATTTCATGGTGAAACTGAGCACCAGAACATTTACAGCCATTTGCAAGCTTTATTTTGACTCAAAAAGCTGGATTTTATTAAGTTCATCTCAAATGTCAGCTGGAAATGAAGGAGGCCAAGTCTCCTGCTGAGCCTGGACCTCGGCCTGGCCCAAAGCAGACCTGGGAAGGCAGGTGGAGGCCAGTTGTGGGGCCTGTGGCCAGACTGCCTGGATTCAGACCCCAGCTTTATCCCCATGAGCTGTGTGATGCGAGGCAAGTTATCTAACCTCTCTGTGCCTCACCTTCCTCCCTTAAGAAAGGAGGTTCATGAAGGCAGCTCTCGTGGGGCCGGGACACAGATAAATGAGACAGTGCAGTGAGTCCTCTAGCTTTGCTCCTTCTTGCAGGCCTCGCTGCAGGTTATTCCTCTGTCTATTCATTGGTTCTTGCTCTCTCTCATCCACTCCACCCACCCATTTGGGATCTGCACGCTCACTCAGGTGGAGATTTGTTCTTCCATCAGTTCACATGTTTCCTTCTTTCCTCAATGCATTTATGCATTCATGCATGCAAGCATGCTCAGCCCTGCCACCCAGTCCTTCTCCAGCGTGTGGACAGATGCCCCTGGCCCTGTGTGTGACCCGGCCTCTGCTTTGTGACTCCGGTCTCTGCTGTGATTCCTCCTGCGCCTGTGGAAGGTGCTGGGCAGTGACCTCATCTGGGTCTCATGGCCCCAGGAGTCCCATGTCCCCATCCTCTGCCCGGGTCACTTAGAGGTTAGAGCAGCCCATCCAGAGGGAGCACATTGCTCTTCAGTGGTTTCTCTGTGACCTGGGCCAGGCCACCTGTCCTCGCTCAGTTCAGCACCCTGTCACCCCTGGGGAGGATGTCTGAACACCCACCAGCTGGAGCAGGTGCTCCTTCCAGTGCATTTGCAGAGAACACAAACCTGCCATCCCCCAGTTACTTGTGGCCTCGTGGCCCTGCTTTTATCAAGATGTATGATGATGGTAAAAAAATAACATGGCTAAATGCATTCTTTCAGAAAATTAAGTACAGGAGGCCCTTCCCCTTGAGCATCTCACTTTGACCAGATTGATGGTGGGGGTTGAGCCAGTCAGGGTGGTGCTGCTGACCCAGGAGGTGATGGGATGGATCATTTAAGAAAATCGATTCCACTTTTTACCTTGGTGAAGGGCATCCTGCAGCTAAGGGCCCAATAGTTGGTTGCCCTAATTAATCAATTTTATTGCCTACACTTGAGGCCTTGGCATTCAAATATATGCAAATGACCAGACGAGTTGGTTGGCCCCAAAGCCTGGTGAGCAGCCACTGGATTGGGCTGATTTCTCTGCTCCCCTTTACTCTTGTAATCCTCCTGTGTACCCAGGGAGAGGGGCTGTTGATGAGCACGAAGGAGCAGGCCAGACCTGGGTTCAAATCCCAGCCCCACCTCTTACTTGTCCTGTTACCTTCGGTAACTGTGTGACCCACCCATGCAACTGGGATCATAAAACTCCCCGCTGCACAGGGTTTGGATGGGCCCAAGGAAGCAGATGCTTGATAAACAGAACTCCCATGACTGTTGTAAAGAGCAGTCTGCTCAGAGCCTCTGAATGACACACTTCTGAGACTGCGGGGAGAGAAGTGCAGCGCCCTGGGCTTTGCCGCCCCAGAAGGACACACACTTGTTGAAAGGAGGATGCTGCAATTGCACCTAAAGGAATGGCAGCTGCTCCTTAATCGGGTCCTCGCCGCCTTCTCCTGTCCAGGGTGATTTGTTTTATGTGCACCCTCTGCCAAAAGGCAGGCATTCCTCTGGGGTGGAGGATAAAAATTTGGGATTTGAACAGCCTGAAAGATTTATTCTACACAATGGGTTTAAACTGTGACTGTGTTAAAACCTGCCAAGAAACACACAGATTATTTTAGGAGAAGTTGGGCTGATGTGGACTTGAGGCCCAGCTGAGGCCACGGGGTGGGGGAAGATGGGGGCTGGTTGGAGGCTGATTGGATAAAGGCTTCATTCCAAAGCTCCTTAGAATCTTTAGCTCTGGATTGGATGAGTTTAAAGTCTGCCTGCCTTTTGGGAGGGGTGTGTGTGTGTGTGTGTGTGTGTGTGTGTGTGTATGCTGATGCTTACAGAGCACCTACTGTGTGCCAGGGATGGTATGTGCTTCACCCCACCAATCATCGCACCACCACCCAGGTGGTCGTTGCTACTCCCACTTTTCTGGAGGGGCATCTGACCTCCAAGAGATGAATTGACTTGTCCCAGAGCAGCTCATTAAGTGGTAGGAGGGGTTTTGAACCTAGGAATGGTTGATTTTATAAATCAGGGAAGATGGGAGTTCAGATTTCAGTTGCAGGATTTGCCACTGACTCAAACTAGGGCAAAGCCTACATTCAGTTGAGCTTTTCTGGTGATGCACAGGGCTGGGGTCTTTGGGGGTAGCATGAGAGGGGCAGCTCCCACATCCTGGGATTGTGCATCTCATTGGCGGCCAAACCCCAAACAGGCAGGTGGGCAAAGAGGCTCAAAGCTTGTGCTGGGGAAGCCCAAGACTTCCTTTCCTGAAGAGGCTGTTGTAGAGGAGACAAGGGTTTGGACCCAGCAGAAACGACTGGGAAGGGCAGGGGTCCTGTAGAAGGAAAGGCATGGGGGGACTCGGTTGATGGAGGTGGTGATCTAATGAACCTTCATCGGTACTGCCAGATACTCTTTTAGGTACTGGGGAGGCAGAGAGGACTCAGGAGTGATTCCTGCTCGAGTTGCTCACAAAATAGGTGGGAGAACAACCTGGGAAATGGATGATCATAAGAAGTGGAGAGGTGGGTGCCCCACTACTTCTTAGCTATGTGTCCTCAGTTTCCCCATCTGTACAGCAGATGTAATCATGATTGCTATCTCACCAGGTGGTGATGAGGATCAGGTGAGAGAATGCACATAGTGGGCTGAGGATAGAGCTTGGCTCATGCTACCTGCTCCGGACAGTTCTTTACCAGCCACTCTGGGAGCAGAGTTGAGGGAGAGATTAGTTCAGCCTGGGAAAAGCTTTGGCAAAGATGAAATCTGGGCTTTGAAGAATGCATAGGAGTTTGTCAGAAGGAGGGGAAGGAGAGAAGGTGGGGGTATGAAAGGAAAAAAGCCTTGGCAAGATAAGGATGGGGTTAGGGTGTTGGGAGCATGTCTTTGCATGGAGTCTCCCACAGGGGAGGGGAGAAGTGGTGGGTGGTAAAGCTCGTGTGTATGGAATTGTGACGTTTTGAGGCAGCAGGTTCTTGAGCAGTGAGGCATGTGGTGGAGGTTTGGCTGGTCTGCCTGGTGACTGCTGACATCACACAAGGGGAGGAGCAGGAGGAGGAGTCTGCAGTGATGCATGAAAGAGCACCCGCAATCCCATCCCACAGGGCTCTGGGAAGGTTTGGCATGTGAGTGCCCAGCGCACAGTAGGGCTCATGGAATATAGGTGAGCTCTCTTCCCTTGTCCAAGACCCTCACTTCCCAGATGGGGAAACTGAGGCAGACATGCAGCAGGCCTTTCTCTGGGATCTGAAGGCCCTTGCCTTGGGGAAGGGCAGGAAGAAAGCAGTTGGGGGCTGGGGAGGCAGAATCTGGGGGTCTTTGGACGTCTGTGTCAACGTGATGAGTGAGTTGAAGGAGCATCCTCTCCAGAGATGGGAATGAAAGTGGTTCACTGGGGAAGCTCAAGAGAGTCATGGGTGAATTTTCTCTGCGTTGTTGGAAGCCCAGGGAGCGGATGGGAAGAGGGCATGGAGGGGGCTGAGTCATCCTCTGCAGGCCAGGTTTCAGGGGTCAGCTTCCTCCACAGGGAGTCCAGCACTGGCCAGAGCCCCCAGGGCGAGGCACCAGGCGAGTGATGAAGGCTCCCCTTCACTGTGCTCCTGGCACCTTGCTCAGGACCTAGATATTAACCCTTGTTTCAGTTTGCTGAAGCTGATGAAATGCAGTACACCAGAAATGGGTTGACTTTTGCAATGGGGATTTATTAACTCACAAGTTTACAACTCTAAGGCCATGAAAATGTCCAAATCAAGGCATCATCAGGACAATACCTTCTTCCTGAAGAAAGGCTGCTGGCGATCCGGGATCCTCTGTCACAGGGGCAGCCACATGGGCTTGGACCCCAGCCCCTCCCTCCCTCCCTCCCTCCTGATGAATATTAATTTAAGACCTCTGGTCTCTCCCTTTTCTCCAGGGTTCTGTTGTTTCCTGCTTCCGGCTTCGGTGGCTTCCTCTCTGAGCTTCTGTGTGTTTCTCTCTTTCAGCGTCTATCTCTCTTAACTTCTCTGAGGTCTTTTTTCTGTGTCTTTTCTCTGTCTTTCATCCTCTTTTAAAGGACTCCAGTAAGAGAATTCAGACCTGCCTTGAATGAAGTGGGTCACATCTCAATTGATGTAACCTAATCAAAAGGTCCCACCCACAATAGGTCTACACCCATAGGAATGGATTAAAAGAATGTGGTCTTTTCTGGGGTATATACCACACCCTTCAATCCATAAAACTGCCCTAGGAGGAAGATGTATTGTTCTTATCATCCCCATTTAATGACTTGCCTCTGCTCACCTTCAGGCCCCTCCTCGGGGAGCGCCCCTGATGCCCCAGGCTGGGTAAAGGCCCCTCTCTTGTTCCCCCAGTTTCCTGTGCACCTCCCCCCCCACCCAGTTCCTGTGGCAACACCATTGCCTTCACTCCCCCACCCCCTGCCCTGGCCTGGGTCCCTGGAGGTGCTGACCCCATCGTTGGCATGGGGCCTGGCACAGGGCAAGCCTCTGTCAGAGCTTGTGCTGTGAGGTCTTGGGCAAGTCGCCTCACCATTCTGAGCCTCAGTTTCCACATCTGTAAAGGGGAGTGACAATCCCCATCTCCCAGGATTGCTTTGGGTAGGGAAAGAAGCATGTGTGGGAAACACCAAGCATAGTGAGAGCACAGAAAATTGTGTGCTCCTTGGACCCCAGCCCTGCCCTCCCTCCCTGCCTCACTTCTCTCCCATCTCACCTCCACTTCTGATGGGGAGTCTGGGGCCTCCTGGGTGGGCTGCCCACCCACTCTCCTGTGGGGCCCAACCCCCACCTTCTCCCTCCCTCCTGATGAATGTTAATTAAAAACCTCCTCCAGGACTCACAGTTCCTGTCATCCCCTGCTTAATTAGCGGGTCTGTAACATGAAAGCAACCTCCCCAGCCCTGGCGAAGTGTGAAGCTCCTGACACCTGCCTTCTCCCTGCAAGGACCAGCTATATAATTTATGGGGCTCAGTGAAAATGAGTATGTGGACTCTTTGTTCAAAAAGCAGGGAAAAAAGTGCCATTAAATATACTGAAAAATAAAGCTTTTTCCTTTCTGCTAAAGTCTCTCTCTCATCTTATGGTGTTTTTAATTGCTATTTAAGATTCCAAGTAAAGCAAAATTAGAACTTTAAATATTAGCATGAGTTTTACCATTCATCTTTACATTGTGCGATGCCAGTTTTAAATGCAAATGTAACGGCATTTAACTCCTATGCAGAATCACTGAAATTACATAATTTGCATTTTCAGCTCCTACGTGCATATGTATTTTGTTCTTACCGGAACAGTGGAAATGCTGCCCAACGCTAGCTCAGCTGGTTTCTTTCACTTCTTGATATGTGCACATCCCAGCAACGCTCCCTGCCTTTGGTTTATGGATGATGAGGTAGGTTGGATTATGTAGCCCAGAAAAAAAACATGTTCTGAATCTTAATCCCGTTCTTGTGGGTGTGAACCCATTGTAAACAGGACCTTCTGAAGAAGTTATTTTTAGTTAAGATGTTGCCAACTGATTCTGGGTGGGTCTTGATCCTATTTATGGAGGCCTTATAAAGAAAGAAAGCCATGGGAAGAGCTGGAAGCCAGAAGTCAACTGGAACCCAGATGAGAAAGGAGAGGATGTGGCTATGGGACAGGAAAGCCAAAGAACCCAAGGATTGCTGGCCGGCCAGAAAACTGTGAGACAACAGATTCCCATTGTTTAAACCAATCCATTGGATGGTACTTGTCACAGCAGCCGGGAAACTAAGACAGATCAGTAAGGAAGGACTGAAGAGAAAAGGAACTACGGGTTGCCCTATATTTTCCTTTCCTTCTCTGTCATTATTTGCAGCATAAGCAGTTGGTTAATACAGGGAATTAACCTGAGTAAGAAACAAAATGATAGGGTTCTTTGGTTGTTTGTGTTTCTAAGAATGCTATTGCCTTCTTTCTGCATTCTAGAAAAGTTCTTGTTCAAATGGCCTTTCAGAGCTGTCAGTATCTGCACTTAGTCACAGACATGACACACTCACTCTGTACTCTATTTGAGTCTCACTGCACTGCCAGGCATCATGGATCCACTGGAATACTGTGCTCATGGAGCGTCCTGGATGGGGTGGGAAGGAACAGTAGTCACACGTACTGCACGCTTCTCCCCTGCTCACATGCATATACTCCATTGTCCCATTGGACTTCCCTTAGAAAACACAAATTTAAAGACAAAACTATTAGGAATTTCAAGATGGTGACAATAGATACCTAAAGAAGCTGGCCCTAGCTCCCTTGCTCCAAAAGCCACCAGAATGTAAAATACCAGAAATGGATTGGCTTTCATAAAGGGGATTTATTAGGTTACAAATTTATAGTTCTAAGGCCATAAAAATGTCCAAATTAAGGCTTCAACAAGAGGATACCTTCATGTGGAGAGGCTGATGGCGTCTGGAACACCTCTGTCAGCTGGGAAGGCATGTGACTGGCGTCTTCTGGTCCTTTGCTTCCGGGTTGTATTACTTTTGGGTTCTGATTCCAGTGGCTTTCTCTTTTAGCATCTATGGGTTCTCACTTAGCTTCTCTGGGGCAAACTCTGGGCTGTTTCTCTTAGCTTAGCGTCTCCGAACGTCTTTCTGTCTGCATCTCCAAGTGTCTGGGTCTGTACTGGCCCCTGAGCTCTCCTAAGGACTCCAGTAAACTAATCAAGACCCACCTTGAATGGGTGGGGTCACACCTCCATGGAAATAATCTAATCAGAAGGTCTTACCCACAGTTGGGTGGGTCACATCTCTATGGAAACAACATAATCAAAAGATCCCACCCATAATAAGTCTGCACCCACAAAACTGGATTAAAAGAACATGGCTTTCCCCTTGGTGGGTGATCTCGCTACCCTCTCCCCCTACGTGGGACCTGACTCCCAGGGGTATAAATCTCCCTGGCAATGCAGGATATGACTCCCAGGGATGAATCTGGACCCAGCATCATGGGATTGAGAACATCTTCTTGACCAAAAAGGGGGATGCAAAATGAAATGAAATAAAGCTTCAGTGGCTGAGAGATTTCAAATGGAGTGGAGAAGTCACTCTGGTGGACATTCTTAGGTACTATATAGATAACACATTTTATGTTTTAATATATTGGAATAGCAAGAAGTAAATACCTGAAACTACCAAACTCCAACCCAGTAGCCTTGACTCTTGAAGACGATTGTATAACAACGTAGCTTACAAGGGGTGACAGTGTGATTGTGAAAACCTTGTGGTTTACACTCCCCTTTATCCAGTGTATGGATGGATGAGTTGAAAAATGGGGATGAAAACTAAATGAAAAATAGAGTGTGGGGGGGATGATTTGGCTGTTCTTTTTTACTTTTATTTTTTATTCTTATTTTCACTTTTTCTGGTACAAGGAAAATGTTCAAAAAATAGATTGGGGTGATGAATGCACAGCTATATGATGGTACTGTGAACAGTTGATTGTACACCATGGATGATTGTATGGTATGTGAATATATCTCAATAAAACTGAATTAAAAAAAAAAAGAATATGGCTTTTGTAAGGAACAGAATAGATTCAAGCCAGCACATCACTGATTTTTTTTTTTTTTTTAATAGTTCTGTCCTTCAGCCCCTGCCCCCTTCTCTGAATCTGGGTTGGTTTTACTGAGATTTTTACTTGGAATCCAGGGAGCAAATTGTTCTGTGCCATAGAGATTATTGTTTTCGCCATTTCACAGACAAGGAAACTGAGGCTATATGAGGGATTGCATTCCAGCTGGAGGTTCATAGCTATTAAATGTCACAGCCAGAATTCAAACCCCTCATTTAACTATTAATTCACATTACAAGCATTTATTGAAGTCCTGCTCTGTGCTGGATCCTGGAGCTCCCCCAGTTTGGTAAAATCCAACATCCTCAAGGGGCCTGGAGAGTCAGCCCAGAAGCTGGTTCATGTTGCCTCTCCCGGGCCTGCTTCTGGCTTCTTTTACTGCCCTAACACTGTGGCAGGGAGGGGATACTAACCCCCTTCAGAGGAGGAAACTGAGCTGGGGAGGGGCTGGTGGGTCCAGCCCTGGGCCGCCACACTCCAATGAGCCCACCGTTAGGGAACAGGGAGGAAGGGTGGTGGAAAAGGGCAACCCAGGCCGAGAGAACTCACAGGAGAAGAAGGTCAGCATGTACCATGCCGGCTGGGCCTCTTCGCTCCTCCTCCCGCTCTCACCGCTCTCCACATCTGGGCAGGGCCCAAGGATTGAATTGTCAATTCTACCTTAGAAACATCATTTGAACCCAGCCCTGGTTTAGATGTGGGCCCTGCCACCGAGCAGGGGTGCCTTGTGCACATTTCTCACTAAGTCCCACTCTGCGTGGCCTCAGTGGTCTCCAGGTCTGTCAATGCCACCTCCTGCCTGTGTGTGATGGGATCCGTTTACTTCTTTCTTCTCCAGGCCACCGTCCTCTCTCAGCTGGAAACTATAGCAACTTCTCTCTGGCTCTGTCTGGCCTGGCCTCCTTCTCTGCTTCTCCCTTAGAATGCCCTCCCCGCGGGCCACACGGGGTCCTTCCTCACCACGTCCAGGGATGGAGGAGGCCATCTGAACTAACGCAGCATGATGGGGGCTGGGCGGGGCCAGGCAGTTAGGAGAGGTTCAGAACTAGGGAGGGTCTTGCAAACTGGGGGCAGGCCCAGATGCCACCCCCTCCCTCCCTCCGAGGACCTGGAGTGTCTTGTCGTCTTGGTAGTGGGGGGCTAGGCTAACAGCAGCCCTGTCGCGGGGTGTCCCCAATCCTGCCTCAAGCACCACTCTTGTCTCTTGGCTTGGTGACCCTCCTTGCCTGATGGGGTTCTACTAATCCATGGGCTGGCCTCCTGGCCCCTCCCAGGCCAAAGCTCCTTAAAAAGAAATCTACACCCTGGAATAATTCCTGTTTTCCTGAGAGCAAGGAAATGTTAATGACAGCCAACACCTTCCTTGTCTTCTCTGGAAACCTCTATCTCTGAGCTTTGTGATAAGGGAATTAGGTCCCAGATAGAAGAAAGCAAAACCATTCTGAGATCACAGTTTCCCTCCCTGCAAGGGAGGAAGAGGGGAAAGAAAGAGAGAGAAAGAGGAAAATGTTAAAGAAAAGTTAAAAAAGATGTTCAGAGTTTGATCTGGTGATCAAAGCACGGGGCTCTGAAGACACATAGCCCCTGCATGACTCCTGGAAGTGACTGTGAGTGATACTGATAAAACCTGCAGAGTTGGAGGTTAGTTTATTTAAAAATTAAAAAAAAATTTTTATTAGAGAAGTTGTGAGTTTGCAGAACAACAATGCATAAAATATAGGATTCCCATATACCACCCTATTATTAACACTTTGCATTAGCATGGTAACTTTGTTACAGTGGATGAAAGCACATTTTTATAATTGTACTATTAACTATAGTCCATGGTTTAACTTAAGGTTCATTGTGTTGTGAAGCTCCACAGATTTTTTTTTTAAATCTGGAGGTTAGTTATTAATCCTCTGATGACTGGACATATTGTATTTTCCATGCTGCTTAGCTGTGGCACAAACATACCGATATGTTAAAAAAGAAAGATCAAATTTGCTGGCGAGCTCTCCGTGGCTTGGGTACAAATCTGGGTATGCCGGGTGTGGTGGTATTTCTGTGCAAACAGCCCCAGACTGAGCTGCTTTCCTGCCAGATGCAGCCTCTGATGGCTCTGGGGCTGTAGATGTGATTGTGGCCACTGGGGCTGGAGCACCGGGGTTGGGATGGGCCAGATTTTCTTCCTGCCTGTAGATCCTATCTGTGTATCTGGTAGCCAGGGGCTGGCATTCGGCCCCAGGGGCTGGTGTGGGGGGTGTGGAGGGAAAGGGCGCTCTGGCTGGGTGGCCACGGTCCCTGACCATCCCTGGATCTCATCAGCCTCTGAATGGAAATGGGGGCACTTATCAGGTAAATGGGGATCTTGGCAGCTCGAAGGCTTTCCTGCGCCGGAGGGAATAGTGGGCCCTTACAAAGCCCCAGATGTGCGTCTCTAAGGTGACTCACACGGCCTTAAAAACCAACCCATCAGCTACAGTCGACGGGTAGAGACTGCTCTGTTCTCCCTCCCACTGTGGTTGATCTCTACTAGGGGAGCCACGTGGGGTACGGGTTCCCACGCCCAGGGGAACGGGTCCTCCAGTTAGAGCAGGGCTGGGTTCCACACGGGAGAGGAGACAATTTCCCCTTCCTGGCACTTGGTCTCCTGATCCCTGAACACCTACTAAGTGCCATCCCTTGCCAGCAATGAGGCTACAGGGATAAAGAAAATGGGGTTCTCCACCCTGCCCTTGGGAGAGCTGCATCTGCTGGGGGCATGGGCTTAGAGCCAGGAGAATGGTGGAGGCACTACTGGGCTGCTTCCTCAGCCCCCAGTTTCCAAGGGTGAGGGAAGACCCCGTGTGGCCTGTGGGGAGGGCATTCAGTGCCTTCAACAGGGTAGGTGTCGGCCTCTCCACACCCTTCCATGCCTATGGGTGGGGAAGACATCCATATAAATGAATGAGTTATGAACTAGTCAATGATGACCCCTGCACAAGAAATTTCATGGCTCAGAAGCAGTGGAGAGAAGATTATTTACTCTACAGGGATTGAGAGAGGGCAGGGAGGATTTTTCAGAGAATGTGGCCTCTATTCAGGATGTTGATGGGTGAATAAATTTGCCAATTGGCTAAGGTGTGCATGAAGGGTGGGCATCTTGAGAAGGACAAAGTGCCTGGTGAGTGCCAAAGGACGGAGTCAGGAGACAGCCTGGAGTGTCCGGAGTACAGGTGTATGAGGGCTGGGGTGAGAGGTGGCCAGGGCTGGGTCCAGAAGTGTCTTGAATTCCAGGCCAAAGAGTCCTTGGTTTCCCCCACCTCCCTATCCCCCCTACTGTTGCAGGGCTTCTTTCTGTCCTGCCTCAACCCTTCAGCCTATGTCTGAGCTGAGCTGTCAGCCTGGCTCAGTCCTGCTCCATTCCCCGGAAATCTTTTCCAGACCTCTTCTGGCCACAGGCTTGGTCTCCTGCAGGTCAGTCCTGCCCTGTCCTGTCAGCCCAGGCCACCAGCCCTGGAAGGCTGAGTTAGGGCAGGTGGCGTAAAAAGTCCAAGCTTTGGAGTCACACAAATGTGGTTCCAATCCCAGTTCCCCCACTGATTTACTTCCCTGGTTTACTCATTTGTAGCTCCATGTGGAGGATAGTAACAATGTCTACCTTTTACAGAGGGCTTACCTGTACCAGGTGTTGGGCTAAGTAAGCACTTTGTATGATTACTTTGTCTCATCTTCTTCATAATCCTGTGAGGTGTGTGTAACACTCAGCACAGTACCTGGCACCTGGGCAGGTGCTCAGCACGCAGTGCCCACCTCCCCTGTTTCCCAGAGCATTCATGGGGCCCCATGTGGATATTAATCCCAAAGCGGACCTACAGTGTCTGGGACTTAGTGGCTCCAATGTCCTCTTGCTCGCCTGCCTCCTCTGTGGTGTTTATATCCAGCTGCCCCCACTTGGTTGACAGGAAATGTTAGCTCACTTTGCATTTTTAGAGGCACCATCTCTGGGAAACTGGTGTTGGGCTTCTGGGTGTGAAAACCGTGAAAACCAGGGTCTGGGCAAGGAGGTGTCAGACAGACAGACTGACAGGTTGTGCACACATTCACACATACACGCACAAATGAAGTAGCCCTACAATTGTCCCAGCTCACTGCCTGGTGAGTTTCCAGGCCAGGGTGCATGCAGGAGAAGCCCGGGTAGAGCCCAGGTGTCTCCCTGAGATGACAAGGTGGAGCTGCTTTGACTCTTCCAGGAGGAGCTGTGGGTATGGCAAGGGAAGTCTAAAATATTCTGAGCAACTGCTCAGGGCTGGTGACGGGGCTCCGTTCTCCTTCCTACATTATCACATCACTTCCCACCACAACCCTTTGGACTTATTATCTCCATTTCACAGACAAGGACACTGAGGCCTGAGGTTCCCACACTGGGAACTCCCACCCAGGTCAGTGCTTAGATCCTTGGGTGTCAGACAACAAAGCCCAGGGGAGTCCTCCCAGACTTTACCACCTGCTTCCAGTCAGCCCCTTCCCTGCCTCACCCGGAGACTCAGGGGCCTCGGAGCTTGACCGATTAGATAAGGAATCAGATGTGGGGGTTGAAATCTGAATACTGGTGAAAGCCAGATTTAGAGACACAGGATTTTAAAAAAAAAAAATTAGAAAAACCTCCTCTTAAGTTGAAGAGCTGTTAGAAATCACACAAATACATACCAAGGGCCAGGATTATTTAGTCAATTTACAAGTGCTACACAGGGCTCAACTGGGACTGGCACACGGATCCCCGGACCTCCAGAACCGTCCCCAGAGCCGTTCTAGAGATGAGGGAGATGCTGCACCATGCAGGGCATCGGGGGTGGGCTCTGGACACAGAGAAGATCAGCGTTCAATCCAATGCTGCCTGTTACATGGTATTTCATGGTGGGTGACATGCTGAACTTCTTTGAGCATTTATTTTCTTTTCTGTAAAATCCTGCTTCCGAGGAAGTTTGTGAAGATTAAGTGAGAAAATGCATGTGGAGCATGGCACTGAGCTGAGCAGGTAGTAGGCGACCAAGGAATGATATTATTTATTAGATGCTTATGACAGTCCAGGGGACAGGTGCCCACCTGTCTTGTGGGCTGCTGTGTCCCTGGTGCCTGCACAGGCCTGGCACATAGTAGGAGCTTGAGATGGAACACTGGAGACTCCACCGAACTGACAGATGTTTTCTGCTTTACAAAACTGCCCCGTGTGTGCTCTGCAGGTCCAAGTCCAGTAAAGCAGCTAACAGTGCTTCTGAGGAGCTGCGTCCACCCGCCCGGCTTTGTCTTTTCTGCTACTAGCTCCAGGTCTCTTCTCTGGAGTTGGATGGACCCTTCTGGATCTTGCCTGTTGTGACTCTTCTGCCCAAATAGAACCGTGCCGGCATGCAATGAACCCCTTTTGCAGTACCCCCAATCTTTCTCTCTCTTCCTTTCCCTTGTTTCAATCCCTGAAGCATCTCATCGACTCTAGCGATTTAACGTGCCTGCTGGGCTCTGGCAGAGTGGGGTGTCAGGGAGCCAAAGTCTCGGTGCCCTTTGCTCAAGTTTTTATCTGCACAATTTCATGTGGCTGAAGCCCTGGCCACCAGGCAGCCAGAGAAATTTCAAAACTATGTTAAATCACAGGGCATAGGTGACAATGAGAGGACACTTGGAGCCACATCCAAGTCCTCGGTGGGGACGAACTCCTCTTGGCCTGTCTCGCTCTGCTCGGAGGACCTGGCTCATTTCATGTGCACTTCTTCATAATCACTCGTGTGGAATTGAAAGCAATTTTCTCAAGATGAGAGTGGAGATAGCCGGGCACACTCTCCCAGAAGTTGTAAAGTCAGAAATGGCTGGCATGCCAGACCCAGGATCCTCACTCCTGGGTGGTGCAAAGATGTAGAGCATGAAGGAAGGACATGTTATAGGCAGCTGCTGGACTTAAAGATCCTTTAATCTTTACTAGTATGTCTTTTTTTCTTTTTTAAATAATATAAGCATACTGTAAAACCAAACAAGGTGCAAGTACATAAAGAATAAAAATGAGGGATCTCTGCTTCTGGCTAAGTTGGAGTAACAGGGACTGGATTTGTCCTCCCACCTAAAAGAACCATCCAATATGGACAAAATTTATAAAGCATCATTTTGCAAGATACCAGACACAGGGCAATGAAGGACAGTGATTCTGGAAGGATGGAAACAAAAGAAGTGAGCTCTGTGCTTGCCCTGGTTTACTGCCTTGAGAAAGTTTTAAGGCTATATGTAATGCAGCGGTATGGGGACCCTGACAGAGCCCAGAGGACTCCCTGAGTTGAGGAGAAGCAGCTGAGAGTCTGGGGAGAACGATGTGGCTACAATTCACAGTACTGGATTACTGGAAACGAGTGAGCTACACACAGAGAGGTCTTCAGAGATCTGCAGAGGGTCCTTTCCCATAGTCAGCTGAGTTCTAGTCAGGACATTTATATGAGGGACCTACTCAAAGTTGGGGGGGAAAGCCACCTGAAAGGATTAAAAATAACAGTGCTGTGTGCTTATACAGGTCTGGGAATAATGGAAACTCTCACGATTCACAGGACACCGAGCGGAATCAAATAGGGATATTGCCTTAGGAATAGGGAATAGTTTACCCTTGACTGAACACTTCTCTGAGCCTGCTTGACAAAGTATAAGCAAGATATGAAAAGATCAAACTGTTTCAGAGCAACTTAACTGCATCCTAGAATAAAATACAAGGATATGTATAGGAATATAAAAATATTAGCACTCAAGAAGACACAATGCACAATGTCTGGCATCTAATCAGAAATTACCTGGCATGCAAAGAAGCAGGAACATATGGCCCATAATGAGGAGGAAAAAACTAATTGACCCAAAATTTAAACAGACTTTAGAAGTAGCAAATATTAAAATGGTTATTACAATTGTATTCCATTTGTTCAAATCTTAAGTAAAAACATGGAAGAAATAAAGACTCTCTTGAACTTCCAGAAATGAAAACTACAATTTCTGAGACAAACAATATATTCGATGGGATGAAAGACAGATTAAACTCTGCAAGAAGAAAGATCAGTAAATTTGAAAATATAGCAATAGAAACTACCAAGAATGAAACACATAAAGAAAAGAGAATTAAAAAATGAAAAGATCATCAGTGAGTTATGGGACACCTTCAAGCAAATTAATATACCTATAATTGAAATCTGTATGAAAGTAGGGATAGAAAACATTTTTGAAGAAATAATGGCTTTTTTTTTCAAATTTAATGAAAACCATAAACCTACAGAACTATAAGTCAACAAATCTTAAGCACAAGAGACACAAAGAAAACTACACCATAATACATTATAATAAAAATTCTCAGAACCAGTAATAAAGAGAAAATCTTAAAATCAGTTGGAGAAAAAGACAGAGGAACATAAATAAGTGTGAGAGCAGATTTCTTGTTGGAAAAAACACAAGTGAGAAAATAGTAGAGAAACTTCTTTGAAGAATGGAAAGGAAAAATTCAACATGAAATTCTGGAGCCAATAAAAAAATATTTCTATTTAGACAAACAAAAGCTAAAAGAATTCAACACTAACAGACTTACAATACAGGACATTTTAAAGGAGATCCTTCAAGCAGATGGAAAATGATACTGAATAGAACTAAGGATTTCCCAGAGAAATTAAGAACACTGGAAATGTGAATACATGGGCACATATACAAGAGCCTTTCCTTATGATTTAGATCTCCTTAGAAATGTTTGACTATTTAAACGACAATAATAAAAATGTAGTGTGGGGTTTATGTTACATGTAAAAGCAAAATGCATGACACCATTTGCACAAAGGCTGGGAGGGAGGGAGAGAAGGGTGGAGAAAGTGAGAGGAGAGGGAGAGCGACAGAGATAGTGAGAGGGAAACAGGAGAGATACGATACAAATCACCAATACCAGGGCAACTAAGTCACAGATGTTAAAAGTGTAATAAGGGAATGCCATGAATAACTCTATGCACGTAAATTTGGTAACTTATATGAAACGGGTCAATTCTTCGAAAGACAAACTATCAAAACCCACTCAACAAGAAGTAAACTGAATAATCCTATTATCTATTAAAGAAACATAATATAGATCACCATGTTAACATATTTTATTAACAACCATATGATCATTTCAATAGACACAGAACAATTATTTGATAAAATTTAACATTGTTTCCTGCAGAAAACTACAAATAGAAAGTAATATCCTGAACCTGAGCAGAATCCATGAAAAACATACAGCTAACATCATACTTAATGGTGAAAGACTGAAAGCTGCTTCCTTAAGATCAGGAATGAGGCTACGATATCCATTGCTATCACTTCTATTCGACATTGTCCTGTGAGCTTTGAAACTGTGCTATAACGTAAGAAAAAGATTGATTGGAAAGGAATAAGTAAAATTGTCTTTATTCACAGATGGTATGATCGTCCATGTAGAATATCTGATGCATTTACAAGAAAGCTACTAGAAACATTGAGTTTACCAAGATTGTATTTTTATATACTACCAATTACAGTAACTAATTATTATAATTAAACTAGTTAAAATTTTAAAATAAAAAAAAATTCCATTTACAATAGCATAAAAAATGTGAAATATTAGGGATAAATCAGACAAAGGATTAATATGAATTTGACAACTGAATACTATTCAGCAATGAAAAGGAATGAATCTTTGACACATGCATCAACATGGATAAATCTCCAAATAATTATGCAGAGTGAAAGGAGCCAGACCAAAAAGTATACATACTACATGGCTTCATTTACATAAAATTCTAGGAAATAGAAACTGGTGTATAGTGAAATGGATCAGTGCTTGCTTGAGGATGGAGAGCAGGAAGGAGTGAGAGGAAACTTTTTTGGGGGGTGGACATCTTCAGGATCTTGAATATGTTTCATTGGTGTATACGTATGTCAAAACTTATCAAACTGTATTCTCTAAATATGTTCAGTTTATTGTATATCAATTATACCTCAATAAAGTTTGTTAAAAAGGAAACAAAAGCACCCCATTCCCTCCATTCCAAATCCACTCCCCAGATGAAGCACGGAAAATAGCAACAACAATAAAAAGGACAATTATGTTGCTCTTTTGTGTCTGTTGTGATAATCACTTTGGATACATTAGCTCATTCAAATCTCCATAAACCCTGTGAGGTAGATACTGCTGTATTCCTATTAAAATTGGGTAAACTGAGGCTCAGGGAAGAGGAATGACCCACCCAAGACCACTCCCTTAGTAACTGTCACAATAGGCATTTAAAGCCAGGTCTGTGTGATTCCAAAACCCATAAAACTCTTCATACTGTGGCCTGTATTTTTATGTACATTCTAAATTTTCTTCTTTTACAGAAAGAGATCATATGAAGTACAGTATTTCAAGTTGCCTTTCATTTGAGAATATCTGCCCACGTGGATCTGCTCCGCTCTTTTAATGGCTGCCTGGCAGTCTGTTGCCGTAGGCACTGCCATTTATTCCGTTAGCTCCCTGTAGACGGTTCTGGCTTTTCTGTTATTACAGCAGTGTTACAATGAGCACATCTTGCCATTTCCCAGATTCATTTAAAATTTTAATACACAAGTGCTGCACGCAGACATTCTCACTGTTATATAATCAAGAATTCAGGATAAAGAAAAAGTGCTTCTGTTCTATCCTCCTGCACGACTTGCCTCCAAATTTCACCCCCTCCCATAGAATCTACTGTTATCAGTGTACTATGTAACCTTTACAGATCCTTTTAATATGCATTTATGTACATATACATACATATGTGTATGCATAGTTAGCTCTGTAGGTTTGCTCTGTGTGTTTTAAAAGCATAAAATGTATCATAGTATAAATATTGTATATCTGGCTTTTTATCATTAAAATCACTGCCATCTTTCCATGTCAGTATATAGAGAGAGCTGCCTTATCCGTTTGCACGAGGCATGTGCTATGTTCAATGGTTTGGACCTTTCTGCTTTCCTCTCTTCCTTCCTTTCCCCTTCCTTCCATCTCCTCTTCCTCCTTCCCTTCCTCTCTCCCTCTCTCCCTCCCTTTCTCTCTCCCTTCCTTCTTTTTTTCCCTTCTTTTTTTCTTAATCATTCCTCTACTATTGGAAATTTAGGTTGTTTCCCTTTTTTCTCTCTATAAAAAGTATGACAATAAAAATCCTTGTGCATGCCTTATTGTGTGTATATGAGCGTTCTCCTCAAGTACTGACACCTAGAGGGGACACACTTTGGCTGGCTGATGGGTCTGTGGCTGTGATAAGTGTCTGGAAGAGTTCCTGGCAAAGGCAGAGGCTGAGCTGAGTCTTAAAGGGTGAATAGGAATTGACTGGGTGGGACAGGCTCTGTGTGTGTGTGTGTGTGTATGCATGTAGAGTCTAATTTTTGCCCACTCCTCCTCCTTTTCTAGTAATAACACTGTTGTTCCCTTAGTGAGAACTTCCTGTCTTCTCCACACGATTCTGGGAAATATCAATTCCTTAACCTCACCTCACCCCTCCTGGGAATGGGCACGTGGCCAGTCGGAGAATTGCACTTAGGGCATAATGACTGTGTCAGAGACAGGCCAACAGAGCTCCCCACCCCTGCCGGGATTTCCTACTGGAGCGCATGGGAGAAACTTCCTCTTGGCTTTGGAATCATGGAGCTGGGAGCAGCTGCTTGGGGCTGCCTTCCCGCTCCTCGTGGAGCACACCTGGATGCAGTGAGAGAGCCTGGACCGCTTACAGGAAGAAGCAGAGGCAAGCAGAGATGGAGAGAGAGTCCTCTGGGCACTGAAACACCCATTCCTGCAGCTCTTTCTTCTGTTTGGAGAGCACCCTTGGCCCTGGAGCCCTGCCAGGAGAGAACCCCAGCCTCCTGGAGGATGGCAAGGAGGAGACCTGCCACCACTCCCCATGTGCCCAAAGTAGACGGGAGACTTACTAGATCAGAGCAAAGCGAGACAGCCCAGGGCAACAGGATGGACCCAGGTGGGCGCTCTGCACGCGGTGGGTGTGGCAGAGCTGCAGGAACCAGTCTTAAGGGTCCAGCACTTTTAGAGCAAGCAGCTAAACATTGTAGACAGCAGTAGGAAACCCAGGCCCCTTCCCTTTGCCTCTGTGACTTGCTACAGAAACCGCTCAGTGTCTGTATCAATCAGCATTCCCCAGAGATACAGAACCAATTGAATGTGTGTGTGTGTGTGTGTGTGTGTGTGTGTGTGTGTGTGTGTGTGTGTGTGACAGAGATTTATTTTAAGGAACTGGCACATGCGATTGTGGGGGGCAGCATGTTTAAATTTGTAGGGTAGGCTGGAGACTGGAAACTCAGGCAAAAATCGATGTTACAGTCTTGAGGCAGAATTCTTCTTCTCCAGGAAACCTCAGGTTTTGCTCTTACAGCTTTCAGCTGACAGGATAAGACTACCCCCCCACATTATGGAGGGTAATCTCCTTTACTTAAAGTCAGCTGATTCTAGATGCTAATCCCATCTACAAAATTCCTTCACAGCAACTTCTAGACTAGTGTTTGAAGAAATGCCTCCACACCATAGCCTAGCCAAGTTGATGTGTAAAATTACCCCTCCCAGAGTTGGAACACAGAGAAGCCTTGCGGACGAGCACCCTTGGGTGTGCAGGGCGGCTGAGGGTCCCTGGTGGACCGCATCTCCCAGCAATCTGCTTCTTGGCTCCACACCGTGTCCTTGGCCAAATTCGTATTTTCATCTAAGTATATCACCCTGTTAACAATTCAGGGTGGACACACTAACGGGATGGGACCCAATCAGTTCAATTTGTCTCATACAAAGCCTGTTGTGTTTATTCTCAACAGCATCAACATGCAGTGTTGACCTCAGCTGCATACCCCAGGATCTTGGACTCGGCCTCCCTGTTCAGCCAGGATGTAACCTGAGGTGAGTCTGTTATCCCTTAGAACCCATCCTAGGGAGTTTAGACTGGCCTGCTCATCTTTGATATCATTGCTAATAATAACAGGGGGCAGTACTTGCACCAAAAGCAACCCCCATCCTTAAAGAATAGACCTTTTGTGGCCCCCTGTTCCTAACATACAGGCATGCAAACTGAAGGATTTGTTGTTACACTTGATTTATTGTCACCTTTACTTGGTCTGGTTAAGCCACAAGGACGTTGTCATCAAGAGTTGCATCCTTGACAGCAGTCATAACCCAAGGCCTGTCAGACATCTGGAGGAGCATCTAAAGTTATATCTGTCGGGCTGAAACGAGATTGTGCCACTCCCTGTGCTGGTACATGTATGAACAGGGTGGATCTACATTCAGGAGCTATATAGTTCAGGACCAGCCCTGCCCCCCATGAGTGTTTCTGCTCCCGAAGCACAGGGACAGGGAGGACCAGCCCAGCAGCAGGTCAGGTTGCCATTTGCATTGCCCCTTGACTCGGGTGGACCTTGTGATTGTTCTGCTAGGCTGTGTTACTAGATCACAGGGCGCGTGAACTGTTGCCCCTCCTCGCACCTCTTGGGGTCTAAGGTGTCCCCTCTCCAGGTACCAGAGTGGTTACCCTCCTTTCATGCCCACTTAGTCTGTCTGTCCTAATCTGGTAGCCACTACTCTTCTCTCTGTCCAGCCACCCTTGGCCTGCAGCCAGACCTTCTTCCCAAATGGGTCAGGAGGCATGGGGGCTGGGGTACAATGGTTGGTCTTGCCCATGAAGCCCCCTATGGATGCCTGAGTGGGCCACCAGAGGGGTACTTTAGAGTTCACAAATTCCACCAGCTGATCATTATCTTCATGTTCTTTGATCTTCCAATAACAATTGGAGCCACTGTCCCCCCTGTTACCTAACTGCCACCCTAAGATCAAACTCATCAGGCTTTCCAGACATTAGCATCAGTGGAAAAAAGGAAGGGCAGTGGTTGGGGATTGTCACAGCAGAAGCACAGATAGGGAGACCCAGTCTCCTTATCCTCTTACCCTGTCTATCCTGACCTTCCCCAAGCAACCACTATGGAGGGGATGTTTCCTTGAAGGGCTGGCCACATTTAATGCTGACATTGTCTAGCTAAGATGTGTAGTCCACAATGATGGTCTTTTAAAGTCTGTGTCACCTCCTGATGATGCCAGCAAGATGATACTGGGTGTGAAATGCCCATCAGATGCCATATCTGATTGTAGGTGGTTCAAATATCTGAAAACATGGTGAACTTGGTCTCAAGTGTCACAATGGGGAGGTCAGAATCTGCAACTCTCATAGGGCACCATAAACAGGGTAAGTGTCGATGGCCCTTAGACACCAGCGAGAGCCATACAGTGGTGGCAGAGAACTGATGGAGTCTGTTTGCCTGGAACAGGCAGGGCTCACCTCCCCACCTCTCAAACTCCGTGTCTTTGTTCACTTTTGGACGAATGGGTCAGCTACTGATGGATACCACAGTCCCATTTTAGCCTCTATGCAGCTAGAGACCCAGGTTTTGACCCTTTGGGTTATGGTGGTGGGATTGCAGTGTTCAGCCTGATGATGGATCCCAGTGCCAATGCTGGTCACCTCGACCGTGCAGGTCTGGTTGGCTGCATTGTTCCATTCAGTCTTGTCTGAGTTTACAAATGTCCCATGGGGCTGCAGCAGTGGCTTTTCAGAACTCCTGCCCCACATAAGGGCATCTTTAAAACACATTCAACCACTTTCCTGACCAGAGAGTTGGGACATTGCCACAACCCAAGAACTGTAAAAATATAACATGCCTGGTCCTTAGGAGTATTGTCCAAGATAAGGGTGATGGCTTTCAATTTGGCCCATTGTACTTACAGCCCTTACTCTAGTTACACTTCCAGAGGTCATCAGGGCTGGAAAGATGCTGCCTGGTGGGCGCTATCAGCTTTTAGTTTGGCCAAGCTGTTAGTATATCAAGTCCAGGCATCCTCGGAGAATTCATGGAACCAGGGTCTCTGGGTAGTCAAAGCCTGCCCCTGTGGGTAATTGAGGGGAGGTACAATAGCCCCTCAAGCTATGGTCACACCCTTTTCATGTTAGGGGTGTGCCAGTTTGAAACTGTTATGGATCCCAGAAGAGCCATGATCATTTAACCCAATCTTGTTGGGTGGAATTTTTGATTGAGTGTTTCCATGGAGATGTGATTCAATCAACTGTGGGCGATAACTTCGATTAAATTATTTCTATGGGGGTGTGGCCCCACCCATTCAGGGTGGGTCTTGATTAATTCACTGGAGTATTTAAGAGAGAAGCTAAGAGCCAACACAGACCGAGAGGCTTGCTGACACTTGACGATACTTGAAGATGCAGACAGAAGGATGTTTGGAGATGCTAAGCTAAGAGTTGAAACCCAGAGTTTTCCCTGGAGAAGCTAAGAGAGGACCCCAGATGCTTAGAGAGAAGTGTCCTGGGAGAAAGAAGCAAGGACGCACAGGAGTTGAGAGAGAGGAGTGAAGAGAAAAACCCAGAGACATTTTGGAAAAAGCCATTTTGAAACCAGAACCTGCAAGCAGAGGACCAGCAGACGCCAACCATATGCCTTTCCAGCTGACAGAGGTGTTCCGGATGCCATTGGCCTTCCTTCAGTGAAGGTATTCTCTTGTTGATGCCTTAGTTTGGACATTTCTATAGCCTTAGGACTGTAAATTTGTAACCAAATAAACCCCCTTGATAAAAGCCAATCCATTTCTGGTATTTTGCATAATGGCAGCATTAGCAAACCAGAATGGGGTCACACCTGTGGGACCAGACTTGTTTCCCTCTTGAATAGTTATAAGAGATACCACTGAGCCTTTCCAGCACTGGGTCCACCCAAGAGGACCCAATCCCAGATGGGAAGAGCTGGGTGCAGTGTCCGTGGCAGTTCTGCATCAGTGTTTCACTTCCACAAGTGCCTCAGAGCAAAGAGGTAGTTGTTTCTCAAATGGAGTGTGTAGCAGGGGATGGTGTCAGGGAGGTAGGGATCCAAAACCCAAGGAGTGGCTCTGAGTGGAGAGGCTCTTCCTTGGCCAGAGGCTTCAAGCAGCAACAGGTATCTGCAGCTTACAAGGGCCCTTGAGGTTCCAGGTGCCAAGGGTAGGGCTGTGGTGATATCCTATGCACTGCCTCTAGTGCTGTCTGCTGTTTAGGTCCCCAGCAGATCCATTGCACAGATAGTCTGGTCAACTTATACAGAAAACTCAACAGAATACCCAGATGAGGCCCATATTTTTTCTGATACCCAACAGTTCAAATAGGTTGGCGTAGGGGGACAGAGGGTGAGTAGCTTCTCCTTTGCTGTCTGAGGATGGATCTGTGAGCACATTGTTCTTCAGAATTTGATTTGGATGGCTGGTCTCTGTAATGAAGATGAACCTCTTCTTTTACAGGAGAGAAGCTGGAGGCTCAGAGAGATCAGTAACTTGCCTAGGGTCACACAGCAAGTAAGTGCAGGGCTGGGATTTGAACCCAGGTCCATGAGATTCCACAAACCCAGCCCTCTCCCCTGTCGTGCAGGGCTGTGGGTCTTCCCCACTAGAGGATCCTACCCTGCCCCGCGGCCCATCTGTGTGTTTAAATTTTGTCCATCTGTGGCCTGGTCCCCATGACTGTGACTGGAATTTTGGGAGTGGGTGGCTCCTGGGCCCCAATGCTGTGCTTACACTTCCCAAGCTGCTGTGTTACCCACCAACACCTTCTGGGAAGTCCTGGGAGGTAGATTCCTGAGCCACACAGTGCAGATGCCTCCTTCCAGAATCTGGTTCCCTACCCAGATCCTGGGAATCCAGCAAAGGATATTTATACCTCTTCTCCTGACCCCTCTTCCTTTTCTTTGCCTCCAGTCCCTGCCCCAGGCCAGGTCCCATCACCTGGACCACTTCAAAGGCCTCCTGACCATACCCCATCGCCACCCCAGGTACCTGCAGTCTCCCTGATTCCCCTCTGGGGAGCTGCCTACTTTTCCACTTTTACCTATTTGGCTTGGGTGGGCACATAATCAAATCAGAGACAAGGAAATGTGGAGATGTTTGCTCTGGTTTGGGGGTGGGAGGATAGATTTTTTTTCTATTCACCTACTCAGAGAGACTCTTTTTTTTCCCTGGATGGTGCAACGTGGGGATGGAGACTTGGAGAATGTGGGTCACTGTAGGTGGGGGTGAAGTGGGGTGGAGGGATGGGAGTGGGAAGGAATGAAGGAATGGGGCAATGAGCCCCACCTTGGGGAGCCTGAGGATGAAGCTGGCATCATGGAAAGCAAAGGAGGGAGATGGGAAGAGCTTGGATCTCTATTGACATCATTTGAGCCCCTGGGTCAACCCACACCTGAAGCCAATTGTCTGCATCTGGATCTCAGTAGGAGCCAGATAGTGCCCTCTAATTGGGCAATTTGAAAAGAGTTTAGTAAATGGACAATTTACAAAGGTGAGGGCAGTGTAAAGGGATACCACAAAGGAGAGTTGAGCCCTCCAGGGTGAGTAATAGAGGGACCACTACCATCCCTGAGCCTGAAAAGGATGAGAGGAGTGAGTCATTTTCAGAACCCGGAGACAAGGGGCTGTGTGGCAAGGGATGCCCTGGAGGAGCTGGGAATGTTGGTCAAGGGACACAGCATCCCTGGTGGCCCCAACGGGAGCCAAGACAATAAATACCTTGGCCTTCTTCTCCTTCCTCCCTCCAATCTCTTGTTGGTGCTCCCCTCCAGTTGAATGTCTGTAAGCAAGAGGGTCTGTGGGTGTAATCTACACAGGTCATTCTTCTGAGGCAGAGAGCAGGGAAGGGATGGAAGTGGATGGACAAATGGGAGATATCCAGTTCTTAACTCTGGACCTCTTGGTTACACAATTCAGTATATTTCCCTAGCTTTTCAAGCCAGGGTGAGTGGGACTTTTTGTTACTCACCACATAGAGGCCTAACTGATAAATACATCAAGCAGGGTCCACCTCCATGCCTTAGCTCATGCTTTTCCTTCAGCCTGGAATGACTTCCCTTGCCTCTGGAAATCTTTTCTTCCTGATCTATCCCAAACCCTGCCCTTTAAGGACTGGTTTAAATATGACCATCTTAATTCATTGTTTTTTCATTCATTCACTCATTTATTCATTCATTCAATCAATATCTATTGATCACCTACTCTTCTAGAGGCTGGGAATATTGTGTTGAACAAAACAGGCTTGGTTCCCGCCCTCATGGATCTCACGTTATAGTGATCCAGAGAGGTGGAAGGTAAACCAAGGGAGTGTGGTGTTCAGGGCAATGTCTCAAAAAGTAGGGGCTGCTCCCCCATCTCCCACCCCCCCACAGTCCTCAGGGCACTGGGCTGACATTGCTCCTGTGGGTCTGATAGACTATGACCTTCTCCATGGGGGCAGGGTCTAGCCCAGGTCTGACCCAGAATAGGGGCTCAAGCCGGTTTACTGAGCGAGCGAGCTAGTGAGTGAGTGAGTGAGTAAATGGGTGGAGTTGCTGAGGAGTAGCTGCTTCTCCTCTGCACACTGGAGGATTCTCTGGAAGGGTTTGTAGGACTGCGGTGGAGTGGGAGTGGGGGAATCACTGACTCCCCAAAGAATTCTACCCACTTTTTAACAAGAAACAAGAAGCCTGGTGTGGCTTTGCAGTCAGAGATCCCTGGGTGCCACTCAACACTTGTGTGACCTGGGGCCAGTCACTTCACCTCTCTGAGCCTCAGTTTCCTGATCTGTAAAGGGGCAGAGTCACCGTCTTCCTGCTGGGTTGCTGTGGGGATTAAATGAGACAGTTGTATCCAGTGTCTGGAACAAGGCCCGTGCTCAATACGCAGGAGGGAACCTGAGTTGGCTCCTGGTCTCACTCCTTGCTTCGGAGTCTGGTCCTACCCTTCCCTGCTCCTGTCAGGTTCCCTTCCCTGGCTTCTGGAGTTCTGATCCAGAAGCTGAATATGGGAAGGCAGCAGAGCAAAATTAGACATGTAAGACAGACGTAGGTCCAACTCCTTATTCCACCACTTAAATTTCTGTGCAACCTTGGGCAAGTTACCTACTCTCTCCGAGCCTGTTTCTTTATTCATCCCCTGCCAGCACTGTGACTATCCTTCCTCCTCTGGTGACCTTGACCTTGCACTTAGCCAGATGTGCAAAGGGGCCTGGGACCCAACCCACCTCTGTCACTAGCCTGCTGTGTGTCTCACCCTCTCTGGGTCTCAGTTTCTTCATCTGTCACCTGAGGGGACTAGATTCAGTGGTTTCCAAGGTACCCCCTGCCATCACTCCCTGGATTTTCTTTGATTCTCTGACTCTCAATTGCTCAGCTCAACAGACAAAGGCAACCAGTTGTTTTATCTCACCCTGCAGAGGGGAGGCTACTATGGAAGTGGCTTGGCGGCGTTGGAAAGTCTGGCACATTCATCATTTGTGTTTAATTAGTTTGGCAACTGTTTACTGCCTCCTCGATTTCCTGGGCAAACAACCCCCTTATTGGGAGTAATTTACTGGCACTGGCTTTGGCTGTGAGCAATGAAGCTTCAAGACATGCTCTCACCCTGGTTGCCACAGCCTGATGTGCTGCTTGGCCTGCTGAGAGGAGCTCAGGGGCACCAAAGGCAAAGCGCCAACCTTCCCAGGTGTCCTGGCACTCCCTGCCTCCTTGCAGCCCCCTCCAAACACTGAAGGGTCTCCAAAGTCAGCAGCCTGAGACTCTAGTTGCCTGGTGGCTGGAGCACAGACACTGGAGTCCTGTGGACGTGGGTTCAAACCCCAGTTCTGCCGCTTACTCACCATGTGATCTCAGGAAAGTTCCTTCTGCTCCATAAGCCTCAGTTCCCTAATCTGTGAAATGGGGATTTCAGTATGCCCAGTTCCCTTCCCTCCTCCTGGCATCTACCCACATCCCTTTCTTCATGGTGATAGTGGGGGTTCCCATCATCTTACTCTGCCCTGCCCCCTCCCCTGGCCCCAATTGCTTAATCTAACTTTGGTACCTGATCAAACCTGGATCAAATGGGTCCCTCAGCTTGCAGACCCTCAGGAGTTATGTAAGACTGATATGAACCCCCATTCCACATGATATTCATGGTAGATTCCCCAGGGGCCACTCTCTCAAGGTGGGGTCTGTGGACGAGGGGTCTATGTCCCACCACGTGCTTCCTTCCAGATGAGGCAGTAGTCATCTGGGCTTGCCCTTGGGAATGAATAAGCCTCTGAGCCTCCATCCACACATAGAACACACACTCTGTGTGCCCACAGGCTTGCTAAGTGCTTCCTCAGTGTCGTAGATTATGAAATATGGCCACATATTCCTCCCAGCCTGGTGTGCCCACCCTTTGAAGGATAACTGTTGCTTGTTCCATTAGGAGGGGAGTCTATTTCCCCTCCCTCAAATCTGGATAGGCCTGTGACATGCTCTTCTATGGAATGCATAGAAGAGGTATTATGTGACTTCTGAGACCAGGCCTCAAGGGGCCTTGCGGCTTCTATTTTGCTCCCTTGGGATGCAGCTCTGGGACTGCTGCGTGAGGAAGTGGCCTGGCCTGCTGGACGGTGAGAGGCATGGGGAGAACTGAGGCCCCCAGCCAACAGCCAAGTGCTCACCATGTGAGTGAGGCTGGTCTGGATTTCCAGACCAAATTGAATGTGGCACGGGAGCAAGTCCAGTGAAACCAGCAGAGAAATACCTGGTCAACCATGAAATTGTTAGAAGCAACATGTTGTTGTTCAAAGGGTAACTGAAACATTCAGTATTGGTGGTCGTTTCCAGGATAAGAAACTAAACTTCCCAAGAATTTCAGGATGGAGGCTCCAGGGAAAACCTAGGTTTTGTACCCTTGGTTGGATTTCTGGTTTTCTATTGTTATGTAACAAACACCCAGAATTGAGTGGTATAAAATAATCATTTTTTTTTTTTTAAATACTAACAGAGTCTATGAGTCAGAAATTTGGACAAGGCATAGTGGGGATGGTTTGCTCTCTGGGGTCTCAGCTGGAAAGCCTTGCATGGCTGGGAGTGACCTGGATCGCTGGGTGTCGGAAGCTTCGGAGAATACTTCACTCATTTCTGATGCCTGAGCTGGGAGGGGTTGAAGACTGGACTCAGCCGAGGCTTTCGAGCAGAGCACTTGTCCATGGCCTCTCCACGTGGCTTGGGCGTCCTCCCAGCATGGAAGCTTCCGGGTGGTTGGACTTCTCACAGGGAAGCTTCATGACCTAGGTCTGGAAGTCAGATGGCACCCACTATGCAGTATTGATCAAACCAGTTGCCAGCACTCATGTGTTAAAGGATGCGGCACAGACCCCCACCTCTTCATGGGAGGAGAAACCAAAGAATTTGCAATCTTGTCTAAAAATTGCCACTGTTGGTGATGGAAAATACTGCTGTTGCAGAAAGGTGGTCAGAGAGTCTAGGTGCCATATTTAGACCTGACCCACCCTAGTCGATCAATCTATTCACGCAGGAAGCACACACAGCCTGCTCTCTTGTGCTCTAGAACTCAAGAAGGCAAGAGTCGGCCAGAGCCCCACTTGTGTGAACACAGTGCCGTGAACACAATTCTCCATCTGCACAATTCTCTTCTCCAAAAACAAGAGCTGCTTATGGGGATCATTCTGGTTGGTTTAATTCAGAACTGTGAATCTTAAAGAAAAGTCTGGCTTTGTGATTCCACATTCAGTGCAGTGAGAAAGTCTTGTCTCTTGGACGGAGGTTGGATGGAGGAGCCGGACCACGACCCAGCCTGAGGCCATGTTGCTGCGGACGCTGAGTGAGATCCCTGCCCTCTCTGCGCTGACCCTCTCCCCTTCTGGTGGAGAGTCCTGAGAGGGGCCTGGACCTCTGAGAGGAGGGGAGGGAGGTGACAGCCCCAAGGTCCTGCCCAGGTTAGGTTTTCCACTGTCACCTGCTCTCTGAGTCCCTGTCTGGTGGGACCCTGCTGTCCCCCGACTCTGGATGGAGCCCCGGTCTGAGGAGACAGAGACTCAGGGCCAGTGTGTTTTCGGGGCACACCCTTAGCCAGTCCAGTCCTGGCCCAGAAAAGCCCTCTTGGTTTAGGAGCTTTTACATTTAGGGTGGATTTAGCAACTGGGTTTCCAAGTGATTTCTAGGAGATGGGGAGGTGGATTTACAGTTTGTAAAACAGGTTTGCCGTCTGGCTGCGGATCTCCACAAGGCAGTGTCGGGAAGTTATTGATGTGACTCTGACCCTGGGGAGTGAAAGATAATCAGTTTATGATAAATCCTTTTTCACAGGGTTTATCGCTAGGCCCTTAGAGATGGGGCTTGATGCAGACACACAACCCTCGGAATGTCACGGGGAAAGGGGTGTGAGGCACAAACGCCAGGAAATGAGCTCCCCTTGCTGCCTCCCCTCCCTGGCTCTCCAAGGACTGGCTCTGCCTTAAATCCTCTGGCTTTGCAAAGGATTGAACTCTGTGGAAAGTTCTCAGTGAACTCAGCACTGGGGTGACTTCTCGAGACCTGGGGGCTGGCTGCCCAGCCTCCCTTCCCTGCAGGCCCAGCTGGCCCCTGCCCCTCTGTCCCCCTGCAGGTTCTAAGAACAAGGAAGAAAGGCAGAAGCCACCTTGGCTGTGGGTTTGGGAACAGACAGCCTGGGGTTCCCTGAGATTCTCCCACTCGCTGGCTGTGGGACCTTGGGCAAGTTCCATGGCCACTCTGGGCCTTGGTTTCCTCGCCTGTGAAATGGGAGATGGGGAGGTTTCCCTCTGGGGACTTCTGTCGGGTTGAATGAGACAAAGTGTGTAAAGGGGGCAGCACGGCTTTTGCTGTGTGGTGGGTGGGCCATGGGGACCAGACACAGAGGATCCAAGTTCATGTGTTACCTCCAGCGCCCCTTGTCTGTGTGATCCTGGGCAGGTGTCTTAGCCTCTCTGAGCTTCAGTTTGCTCCTCTGTCAAATGGAAATAGAGTTGTGGTCCTATTAAAGGGGACAGTGCAGGGTCGGGCGTGTGCTAGGTCATCACTGGATGCTCTAACTGACCCCCTTCTCCGGGGGCTGGTGTGGCCTGGGCAGAAGCTGTGGGCCTGGCCCTGCATCAGCACAGACAAGCCTGAGGATTCGATTCCTGCCTAAACGTCCATTCTACCAAAGTTGGGGGAGAAAAAGTAACTGCTGTACATGGCACCCTGAAGAGAAAGTCAAACCTCCAGAGTCTGAATCCTGGCCCAGCAACATCTCCAGATGTGAGGGCTCAGGAAGGACATGTCTGCTCCCCAGGTCTCAGTTTCCTCATCTGTAAAATGGGGAGGATGATAAAGATTGCAGGCACGATAGAGGGATTGTTACATGCCAGGTACTTTACATTATAAACTTTACAACAATCCCCAAGGCAGGTGTCATTGCTGGTCTGATTTTACAGGCGAGGGAACTGAGGCTCAATCATGGGAAATAATCTACTCAAGGTCAAGGAGGAAGTGGTGGAGGCAAGATTTGAGTCTGGCTGCTTCTTGGGGTTGCTCTGAGGACCCCGTAAGATGAAGGGCATGAACAGTTTCTGCAAAATTTAAAGTGCTGTTGAAATGCCAGACATGGTCCCCTTCTATAGGAGAGAGAATTTGAACCAAGCAGCGATGGCTGTGCCCTGTAGACTGTCAGGTGCAGTGATAACCATCAGGCCAACATTTCTTGAGCACCGTCTACATGTTAGGTATCAGACCATACTTTACGTAGTGCTTCATTTAAATCTAAATCAGCTGTGAGGTGGGGATCTTGACTTCCATTTTATAGATGAGGAAACTGAGGCTCAGGCTGGTAAAATAGCATTGCCCAGGGCATGCAGCAAAATGGGACGTGAGCCCAGGGCTCTCTGACTCCAGTGTCCAGCTCTTGACTGCAAGAATGTGCTGCTGCCCATATTCCTTAGGACATTCTTCCCTGACCACCTGGTTTAGGTGGAAGATGGGCTGAGTGTGACTTTGGGGCTGGGGGTTATCGGGGAGGCTTTCTGGAGGAGGTGGGCTATGTTTTGGCGGTGGAGAGGTAGGCCGACACTGACAATTCTGGTCCAGAGAAGGTGTTGGGGGTACCAGAGTCCTGTCGGTGAGTGCAGTGTGGTGGGGCCAGGCTGAGAGTCCTCCTCCAGGGCTCACTTCCAGGTTTACTGGTGGGGCCTGCAGGAATCACTTATGTGGCTAGAAAATGCCCAGCCCGGGCCGCAGGCTCTGACGGTCCCTGGGTGTTGTTCGTTATCACATTAGCTGGTTTCTGTCTCTTTTGTTAAAAAGTTGCATGTCTTCTCATATTTCAAAGTCATTGTTTTATCAATATAGTGTCTCGGACTCTTTAATCAGGGGTGAGTTGTGGATTTTCTCCTCTGCCATTTACTCAGTTCTATCGACTTGTCCTTTCTCATTATTTAGCTAGTAATTCTTTCCGTGAGCTTCCATTGATTTCCATATTGAAATATTTCTTGATGCACTTTGTAATGAGAATACTGTTTCATGTCTCCTGGCATCAGGCTAGAGCTTTTCGTTTCATTTTCTTGTACAAACAGTATCAGTATCTCACTGGGGACCCCTGTGTACACCCCTCCTGAGGTCCTCACCGGGCCCCCTGTGTACCCCTTTCCTGGAATCCCCATTGGGGACCCCTGTGTACCCCCCTCCTGGGGTCCTCACTGGGGACCCCTGTGTACCCCCTTCCTGGGGTCCTCACTGGGGGATGACACGTGGGAAGCCCCAGCCCGGCCAGGCAGAGGTGGCTGCTCCACGGACACCAGCTTCTCTCCTCCTGTGAGTGGTGCCCCCTCCTCGAGGGGACTGTCCGTCTGCATTTACCCATGCCCATGGTGCACCCAGGGAGTCAGTGTTACCCCGAACAGAGTCCTCTTCCACCACATGGTGTCCTTGTCAGCAAGCATTTCATGAGTGCCAGCTGTATGCCAGGCCCTGCACGCAGCCCCGGGCTCAGAGAACATTCTTCTGAATGTGACTTGGTCACGTCCTTCCCCCCAAACCTTTCATTTTCTTCTCCTTGACCCCAGGACCAAGCTTGGACTCCTCCTTGCAACCCCCACCCTGCGTGGTCCTGGACCTGCCCACCCCCTGCCCCAGCCCCCTCCCCTCTCCCCTGCCCCCTTCTCTCCCCTGGGCCTCTTTCTCTCCTCAAACACCCCAGCCCTTTCCTGACTCCGGGGCTTTGCATATGCAGTTCCCTCTACCTGTCCCCCCTTCCCAAGGTGGGCCCCTCCCTTCTTTAGGTCTCAGCTTAAATGTGACCCCCTCAGAGGACTTGCTGGATCTCCCTCCCCACCCCACCCAGATCCAGCTCCCCTCCCTGGGCATTCTCTCTGCACCCCCTCGTCACATCCAGCACCCTCTGTAGCCATTTCATTGGGGTGTTTGGGGTCACCCACCCTGGTGTGTGAGCGGGAGGGTCCTGTTCCCCGGGTGGGCCCAGCACCCAGCACGTGCCTAGCTCGGAGTCAGGCCCAGTGGGACCCTCATTGAATGAACGAATAGGAGAAAGGACCCTGGAGTCCCTCGGGGCTCTGCAGATTATCCTGAAATGTGCCTGTGTGGCCCCAGGTCTGGGTCCTTCCAAGCTCCCAGCTGAGGGGTCAGGCGTGGGGGCCGCCCCCCAGATTCTGTAAGACCGTCCAGGCCTGTGGTGGGGGTGGCGTTGTGGGACCCGGGGCTGGAGAGTGCCGGCCTCACCCCCTGCAGGTGGCAGGTTCCAAGTGGTGGTGGTGGTCAGGGCGGCCTGGGTTTTGCTGCTGTAACTAAAAAGCAGCATCCTCAGCACAGACAAGTGACCTCTCTCCGCACTGACACCTGGTGTGGCTCGGCCGGGACTCTGATCGTGGTGGTTGCCGGAGACCGACGTGGCTTCACCTCCTCGGGGGCTTCCGTGACCCCCGCACACAGGGGCGAGGATGCGGACAATCGTGAGCTGGCTCTGAAGTCCCGGAAGTGACAGGCACCGTTTCCTCTCGTGTCTCACTGGCCAAAGCATGACACGTGGCCTCATCTAACTCCAGAGGGTTTGGGAAGTGCGGTCCCAGCCCTCGTCAGGAATGAGGGGGCTGGAGACATCGGGGGTGAGGGGTGGGGATGGTAGCACTATCCACTCCCTCGTTTGTCTTCTGCCAGGTGAGAGCCACCCCAGGGCAAAGGCCTGGGACTACCTGTCTCTGTGGTCCCTGAGGTGCGTGCCCAGGGCAGAGCACCAAGCAGGGGAAAGCAAACACTGCTTCCAGTTCAGGACCCGGTGCACTGAGGACCCAGCCGCCCCCAAAGCCCTGAGCCTGATACCTCCTTCCAGGGGCATCTGCCTCCTGGCCAGCTTCACGGTCACCAGAATCAGTTGAAAGTCAAACACCCAGGTGAGTGGGTGCCCAGCCCGTCCTCTGCACAGCCCTGGGTGGAGGGAGGTGAGAAGGGCAGGACCCCAACACCCGGAGCTGCCCCTGTGCTGGTCAGGGGTCTGCAGCCCATCGCACCTGCTTATGCTGCACGTTTGGGGCAATCTCCCCTCTCTCGGTCTGCACATCGCGAGCATCTGGCACATGCTCTTTTGGGCAATATCAGAAACAGTTTGACATGGCCTAAAAAAGACACCTTTACATATTTGGCAATTTCAGAGAACTCAGTGATGTTTGACAGATGCCATTGCTGCACCTCCAAGGGCATCTCAGCCAGGCTAACCTGGGGTCGAGGGGTGAGGGGTGGCAAGGATGCCCGGGGTGTGTTACTTGGCAAAAGAAGCAGGGGTCTTCCATTTTGACCCCAGGGCATGTCTAATTGGCCACTTAGGATGTCTGGCTTTGCAAGTGTCAGTAGGGTGGGTTTAATTATGTCAGTTATTTAATCTCTTGGAACTCTGGTAACAGCTTGGGAGCTCTTAGATGTAAATCCCTGCTCAGACAGCACTGGTTGTGGGGAGGGTTGCTGGTGCCTGCCGTGCTGCAGAACTGAGCTGGGCTGGGGGCACAGGGGTGGGTAGGATCAGGTTCCTGCCCTCCTGGAGCTCACAGTCTGGTGGTGGGTGGGTTGTCTCCAGAGGAGGGAGGGCTCCTGAGCAAGCCCAGCTGGTCAGACAAGCTTCCTGGGATGTAGGGCCACACTGTACTGAGGGGGCTTACACCTGGGCCATCAAGTGAGTGGCGCCCCCTAGAGTTGTGCAGGCAGGAGTCTGCCAGGGGCTGTAACAACAATGACCATTAGAGATGTACTGAGAGCTTTCTCTTTGTCAGCACTGCCTGCACCAGCTCATTTCACCCTGAGGCAGGACGGCTGCTCCCATTTCACAAAGGAGGACATGGGGTCAGAGAGGCTGAGCCATTCGCCTGAGCTGCACAGGAAGGAGTTGTAAGTCCAGAGCCAAGAGCGTGGGCACTCTGCCCTGCAGGAAGGGATTGCCGGGTGCCCTGGGCTGAGTGAGTGAGCGAGTGCTGTGTGCAAAGCCAGGGATGGGCGTGCATGTCCAGGAAACTGCAAAACTCATGTAGCTAGTTCACGACTGGCTGGCTCAAGCCCGTCTCTCTGCCTCTGTGTCCAGGGCCCTGCGGGAAAGACTCTTTTTCTCTCAGTCATGCCTCCTTGCAGCTCTGGAGGAGGAAGTGCTTCTCGGACACCACGGCAACTTCCTCTGCAGTGTTCCAGGCCCCTCCAGGAGGTGGGGTGGTGGAGAGGAGGGCTGAGCCCCTTCTGGAGCCGCTGAGCTTCAGGTCAGGGCTGAGGGGCTAGGAGGAGCCCCCGCTTCCCTCTGAGCCCACCTGTGACCTTGTGTTCTGGTTTGCTAGAGCTCCCGTTATGCAAAATACCAGAAATGGATTGGCTTTTATAAAGGGGATTTATTAGGTTCAATATACAGTTCTAAGGCCATAAAAGTGTCCAAACTAAGGTGTCAACAAGAGGATACATTCACTGAAGAAAGGCTGATGGTGTCCAGAACACCTGTCAGCTGAGAAGGCACGTGGCTGGTGTCTGCTGGTCCTTTGCTTCTGGGTTCTGGTTTCAAAATGGCTTTCTCCAAAATGTCTCTGGCCTTCTGTCTCTCTTAGCTTCTCTCTCAGTAGCTTTGCATCCTTGCTTGTTCTCCCAGGGTGTTTCTTTCTAAGTGTCTGGGGATCCTCTCATCTTTCTGGCTGCATCTCCAAATGTCTGGGTCTGTGTTGGCTCCTGAGCTCCCTTAAGGACTCAAGTAAACTAATCAAGCCCCACCTTGAATGCTTGGGGTCATGCCTCCATGGAAATAATCCAATCCAAGGGTCTTACCCACAATTGGCTGGGTCACATCTCCATAGAAACTACCTAACCAAAAGATCCCACCCACAGTAGATCTGTCCCACAATATTGCACTAAAAGTACATGGCTTTTTGTGGGGTAAATAACAGATTCAAACCAGCACATCTTGGATGAGTCATTTCCAGCCTCCAGCAGAGTCCTGCGTTCTGGGAGCAGAGGAGCACTGGAGGGACAAGGTGGAGACCTCTTCTGCAGAGTCACCCGGAATCCATCACCAGCACCGTACAGGTCCACAGCGGTGCCTGGTCAGCGTGTCCACTGGCAATAGTGCTAAGCACCTACTGAGGGCCAGACCCTGGGTGGGGGGTCCACAGGTATCGGCTTCCTGGATCCCATTCAGCTCCAGGCAGGTGAGGTGGTTATGCATATTTTACAGCTCTTACTTATATCTGAGAGCAAAAGTTTCCTGGCTGTGCCAGGCCCAGGGCTAAGCTGTTGGCTGACCCATTTATCCCCCAACCACCCCTTGAGGCAGGTTCTAGCACTGCACCCATTTTATGGATAAGGAAACTGAGGCTCAGAGTGGGGAAGTCACCTGACCAATCATCTTTCTCCTTCACCTTTCTCCTTCCCTCTTCTTTGCTTCTTCTTTTTCAACCCCACCCCTCTGCCTTTTGTCCTCCCCCCTCCCCTTCTTTCTTCCATTTTTCCTCTTACCACCTCCTTTCTCTGTTTTTTTCCATCTGTATCCAGTCTTTTTTTCTTTTATTCTCCATGTTATCTCATCATCCAGAGTGGACATAAGTCTCTATCCGAGCTTATCTGCAAGGCTGGTTTAATCCCCTGATTGGAGGGAACTGTCCCTGTTGGGGACAGTCCCCCGATGACCAGCCTTGCTGAAAAATTAGGCTCCTTCATCCTGAGCCCCTGGCTGCAGCCGGGTGTAGGGAAGATGGAGTCATCTTGGCCCTTCCCAGAGGTGCTGATTCAAAGGGGACTGTGGTTGGAGATGAACTAGAGCAATGGGGCTTCTGTGCACCTGTGGCGGGTGGGGGTGGGAGGGTTGTCTCTCATGAGGACCTGAACTTTGCTCCTCAGTGACAGGCCCAGGTTCCTTTTCTCCTGGGTTCGGCTCGACATCATCAAGCAGATGAGTGTCACAACTTAGAAAATCAGACACAGCTTTGCCAAGATGCCTGCCAGCTGAGGCTTAGGAGTTCACAAAACTCACCTCCATGGAAAAGGCAACTGGGGTTTCAGGGAGGCTGCAGGGCTTTGGAGCCAGCCCCTGAAGGGTGGGCAGGCCTGGTGAGCCCGCGGGAGGATTGCACCATCTGGAAAAACAGCAGCTGGGTGGGAGGGACCCCAGAGGAGGGGAGGCCCCCAAGGTCAGCAGGGCTGGCCGTGAAGGCCCTTGGATGTCAAGCTAAGGTCTTGGTGTTGGAGCAGGGGAGAGCTGAGCTGGGACAAGGATGAGCAGCAGCGAATGCTGGCTCCCGGTGGGATCTGAGGCCCAGAGAGGAGGTGACTGGTCTCTCCACTTGAAGAGAGGGGCCAAGACCTCTGGCTGACCCTCCAGGGCTTCTAAAGGCCTCCCCTACCAGAGCCTGGGGCAGATACTGGGCCCTGTTCAGGCTAGGAACAGCTTTGGCATCAGGTGGACCTGAAGGTGAATCCCAGCTTCAGAGCTTCCTGCTTCAGTTTTCTCACCTGTGCAAACATGGGAATGCTGCTGTGTCCACTGGGCCCTCTGGAAAGCAGACACTGAGACAGAGTGACATGTGCAAGAGGTGCACTGAGGCTCACCCCTGGAGATGACACAGGGGGAGGAAGCAGCTTTAGGCAGGCGGAGCCCAGGGTGATAACAAAGCTCTGACAGAGCCTCTGCCAGCCCAGCGGGGAGCTCTGGGTCAGGGGTTGCCTGCCGGTGGCCGAGTCCTGCCCAGAGCAGAAATCTAAAGGCCTTAGCACCCTCCCTGAGCTCTGTCCTCGACTCAGCTCCTCAGGAAGAGCTCGGCCTGAGCTCCACGGCTAAGTGGGATCCTGAAGGCACTGATGGCTAGAGGCTGGCAGCTGCCTGCACCCCCTGCCACTGAATGGAGTGTTCTCCTTGAGGGGCGAGCCCAGCAGCACTATTTCCCAGGCAGATGCCAGGCTGATATAGAACAAGTATGTGGTGTGCTCACTCAGTGCCTGGCATACGACAAGCACTCAGTAAATAGTGGTTAGCCTTGCCGGGGGCTTGCCTGAGCGGGGCCACGTTCTAAGCATTTTACACACTACCTGCTCATTTGGCCTGAGCAGCCCTATGGGGAAGGTCCCACCATGTCCCCATTTGGCCAGCAAGGAACCTGAGATGGAGTGGGGCACCAGTGGCTTGAGACCCACAGGTGCTAGGTGGCAGAGCCAATTCTGCACAGCGTGATATGCATTTTAGGGCTGCTTGCTTTTTTCTGTGTGGTTCTCTGAAACCTTGATTTTCACATTGAAAAGGAAAATTTTTTTTTCATTCTGAATATCATAAAACCCTGCCAAGCAGTGTGATGAGAGGAGACACGTGGTGGGTGCTCCCACTCCCATCCCTCCCCAGGAGCCTCCCTTGTTGCTGGGGCATTGGTGCTAGAGAACTGTGGAAGGAGGTGGGCTGCAGGGTGGGCAGAAGGAGGAGTCTTCCATTTGTTTGAGATGCAACCCAAGAAGTCAGAAGGAGCTCTGGGCTTGCAGACTGATGCTGGGCCTGAGATCCTGGCTTGGCTGCTATTCCTCAGCCCTTCCTGGGAGCCAGGCCCTGGGGAGCCTTTCCAATATTAACTCCTCAGGATAAGTACTATCTCCATGGTAAACTGAGGCACAGAGCGGTGAATTAATCCACCCAAGGGCACATGGTTTCTAAGTAGCAGGGCCTAGGCTTGAATCTGGCTACCTGGCACCAGGGTCCCTGCTTCTGACCACTGTGCTTGGCTGCCTCCTGTGGCTGGGGGACCTTGGGCAGGTCATTGCAGCACTCCCAGCCTCGGTCTGCTCATCTGAAGAAGGAGCTGGATGGGGAGAGGTGGATAAAGGAGATAAGAGATGGCGGCTACTGCCAATAGCAGAGACACCCAGGAGGTCAAGGAGCCGGTGGAGCCCAGACTCTGACCAAGAAGGGGAAATCCTGCCTTTGGCCTGGACCATTCTTGTGCTGTGCTCTGTGTGTGTGTGTGCGTGTGCGCGCGTGCGTGCGTGCTGTCAGGGGTGGTGAGACCAGGGTCTCTCTGGACAGTGCCTCCAGCCTGAGGGGCCTCTGCCACCTCAAGAATCCGGAGAAGACTCTAAGGCACTCTAGTATGCCAGGCAGGGCTGGCTGCATCTGCTCCCGCTCTCCTGCTGATTCCTGCCCTATCTTCCAGGGATTAACAGATGAGGATCTCCCACTATAGCTGTCATAGCTGTAGCCATATAGCCTGTGCCTGGGAGGCTACTCTGGGCCTGCTTAGGGCAGGGAAGCATGCTGCAGGTTAGCCAGTTACCTGCACCACCCCCAGGTCTGTGGCTTTTGTTGCCATCAGGGGCAGCTGCGCCCAGCCCTCCTTGCAGGGAAATCCAAGCATGCCCTGAGTCTCCCCTGGGTCACACAGCCCTTTCCCTAAGGCCCCTTGGCTGGGGTCTGTGGTTGGCACAGCGTGAGGAGGAGGGAGCAGGGGGGCCTGTGAGCAGAGCACTGATGGGCCCCTGGGTGTCTTGGGCCAGTCCCCTTCCTTTTCTGAGTTTCAGGGGTGTCTGATTTGGATGAGATGGAGGATGCTGCCCAGAGCAGTGAAGAGCACAGTCTCTGGAGCCCAGTGGTCCATTGGCGAGGGCCCTTGGCCACTCTAGAGTTCAGTGTCCTCGCATGAACCATGGGTTCATCGATTCTCATCCCCCAGGCTTGCTGTGAAGACTCACCAATGGGACACGTGTCAGTGCTGATGGTCACCACCTCAGAAGGCCCATCTGGGCGGAGTATCTCAGCTGCGCAGGTTCTGGAAGTTGTGGGCTGATGGATTGATTGCTTCTGTCTTAATAGTAATAATGAGAACAATAACAACATTATTATCATCAATAGCATAGTATTTAGAAAACAGACCTGGTCAGACTGGTCTGGAGCTGAATCCTGCCTCCAGAGTTAGTCACTGGGTGGGACTTGGGACAAGCTACTAACCTCTCTGAGCCTCAGTTTCCTCCTCTGAAAAATGGACATGATGACACTACCCAACTGAGAGACAGCTCATGCCACATGCTTAGCATGGCACCGGGCACCCAGAGAGTGCCCCATGAATGTAGCCTATTGTTTGCCATTTGGGGAGCAGTTTGAATGGAAGGGACAAGGTTTCCTGGTTTCCAGGGTGGCATTGCAGGTGCCCAGAACTGCTGGGAGGTGCTCAGCAAGTATCTGCTGACTGAACACACGAGTGGATATCAGTGTGCTTTCCCTGTCATCTGACTCGGCGGGACCTAGACCAGGCTGAGGGCCCTTCCAGCCCGGGGGCGTCTGTTTCCCTACGTGTCTCCAGAGCCTGACTCCTGCTCTTGGCAGCTGAGGAAGTGTCACTCTAGCACCGGGGATTAGAGGGTGTCTGAGTGTCTCCTGCTGTGCAGTGTTCCTGACACCCTGGTCCCTCTCTCCCTCTGACACACACACACACACACACACACACACACACACACACACACACAGCCGCTGTGTCCCTCCCCATCTTTTCTGCCTGGTGGACCACCATGGTTTCCTGGTTCCCAGGGTGGACAGAATCAATGGCCAGGCACCCGGAGGCTCCAGGAAGCCGTCTCCCTCCAAGAACCTCTCTACCTCTGACCGTGGAAGCTGGAAGATGCTGCACTGGGGGGACCATGCACCTGCCCCTCCCACCTCCTTAGCCCATCACACTGCGGTGAGGAGGGATTTCCAGGTCTTTTCCTAAGAGTGGTGTTGATGGGGGAGGAGCACAGACAGCGGGGGCTGGGCTCCTGGGGGAGAGGGAAGTTGCTGGAAGGGAGGGAGGGGACGGGGAGAGAGATCCCCTTCTGCCCATCTTCCCACTGTCCGCAGCCTGGCTGCCCTGATTTGTCAGGTACTCTCTGGCCCAGGCTTGCCAAAGGGTCCTGCTGGCAGTGGGGACATGGTCACCAGGAATGTCTCTGGGCTTCCCTTTGCCCTGGGCAGGGGTCCAGTGTGACCCATTCCTGTCCCCTCTCGCCCAACTTCCATGGCCTCAGAGGGCATCGGATGCAAGCTTCTCACACAGCAAGTTGGGGGCAGATCCAGGAGGACAGCCCCAGCCCCCTGACTCTGGTCTGGATGTTCCCGGATGCCAGTGACCAGGACAGCTGGATGGACGGTGGCTGGTTCTGGGCTGTGTGGCCCTGGGGACCCGGTGTCAGCACTGAGGGCCTCTGTGTCAAGTTGCCTCTTTCATCTCAAGCCCACCTTTTGTTTCTCTCTCTCAATAACAATTTCAGCAGCATTTTTGTACATGTGTTTTTATGCACTCATTGTGCTCTCTCTGAGGTTTTGCAGGCAGCTAAGTACAACGTGTACATTCAAATGAAATGCAATAAAAAATAATTGAACATCTTTCTTTCATGTCTGAGTGATGGATTAATCTCTCTGATACATCCCTGTTTTCTCATTTCTCATTGCTCCCTCCATTTTCTGTCTGAGGTTTTTCCTCACCTCTCCAAATCCCTGGCGCATGTTCATTTGATATACACAGATGATTCTGACGTTGTACCTCACATCTCTGTGCTCTATAAACGATGTTCCCAGAGCTCAGGAGGAGGAACCCCCAGCACCCAGGTGGGCCTGGGAGGGCCGCCAGCCCCAGGCGGGGAGAGGGGCAGGGTCTCCCCTCATGATGGGGAGGGTGGGGTCCGTGAGCTGATCTGGAGGGTCTCCTGTGGACCCATGTATCACTTGCAGAGACCCTCCTGGGCAGGCATACCTGTCCCCACAAACACACATGGGAAAAGTTGCTCTAGAAATGAGGTCCGACATTTGCAAATGTGGCTCTCAGCCAAAGCAGCCACCGAGGTCCCCAGCGTGTGTGGAGCAGCAGGAGGCCCTGAGAATGACCTTGAACCCCCAGCTCAGCTCAGGAGAAGAATGAGAGGCCTTAGAGGAAGCTGAGCAGGGAGGTTCTCACTGAGTGACCTTGGGTGAGTGACCTAAGTTCCCTGAGACTCAGTTTCCCCATCTGTAGTGTGCACACTCATCAGTGCATACTATATGGGGTTGTGGATTAATTGAAATGGTGCTTGTAAAATGCTTAGCCCGGTGCCTGGATGTTAGGGACTAATAATCATTTATTCCTTCACCCGGCCCATCTTGAGTGCCCACTATGTGCAGGGCATTGGGGAGAGAAGGAAAAACCCTCCTGTTGGGCTCACAGCCAAGTGGTGAGACTGAATCAAGCTCTGGAAGACAGATGTGAGCTGGGAACATTTTCTGGGAACAGAGGAGGGAGAAGCAAATTTGGCACAACAGGGAATCAGAGAAGGCCTCATGGAGGAGGTGACACTTGGGCTGAGCCTTGAAAGGGGGACTTGGGTTTCAGGAGGCAGAGCGTACATGGAGGGGCATTCCAGGAGAGGAGCAGCAGGGAAAGGTGGGGACCTGTGAGCAGAGGGTGGGTTGTGGGAACAGGGAGGGGTCTGGCTGGGCCTGACGCTCAGGGCGTGTGGGACAAGTGGAGAGCAGAGGGGCAGGTAAGTCAGGGGCAGATCACAAAGGAGCTGGAGTTTGGACTTAACAGGCTGGTGCTGGGGAGCCATGGAAGGTTTGGGAGCAGGGGAGGGACATGGTCCGAGTGACAGGTCCTTCCCCTGATGGCAGTCTTGAGTGGGAGACGGTTACGAAATGTCCCTCCTGTCACTTCCGCCCTTGGGCCTCCATCTGGGGCTTCACAGTGAGTCTCATGCTCTGCCCCCTGACGCGGCTTCAGGAGCTCGTAGTGGAAATTGTGTCCCCTGAGTCCCCAGGCTGAGGGTCAGCGCCCCTGTCCCCCCCTCCCTTCATTGTGTTGCTGTTTTTAGTCCAGTGGGGACACGGACATTCACAGAATAATCGGGAACCTGGCCTGGGATCAGTGTGCCCAGGTGAGGTTCCTGGGGTGATGGGAGCCCGTGGGGGGCTGCCAGGCAGTTTGGGGAGGGCTGCCTGGGGAGGGGCGTTGGCCCCCAGGTGTGAAGGGTGAGGGGAGGAAACTGTGTGGGAGCGTACTTCCCGTTGGCTGTTTCTCTGGGGACCCCTGACTGATGTGGGAGGAGAGGCCGAGCTCACCATGGCCCTCTCTTTGGCCTTTCCCTTCCTCACGGTCTCTTCTTGCCTTTTTGTCCACAGTCATTTCCACCCCTCCATGGGCCCCACCTCTTAAGGGACAAGGAGGAAACAGTGGCCTTGAAAGGGAGCTTGATTCCCAAGGACATATGGAGGGATAGAGGTGGCTCCCAGGGGAGGGTCCTCCTGGGACGTCACTGCTGGGTGGCCGAGGCCGCTGGGCTCTGGGCTCCTCCTGGCCAGCCACAGGCCACAAGGGTTAAGGGCCAACTGTGTGCACGGTTTACATTTTTTTTTTTTTTGGAGATGGTTCAGAGAATTTGACAAATGTAACTTTTCCTCTCCCTGGTGATTATTTTTTGCTATTTTATGTTTTCTAACACACAGACTCTCTTTCTCTTCATAGCGAAAGGTGCTCAAGAAAACTGCTCCTGGGATGCTGAGGACACCTTTTAGGACATGGCCTGGCTGGCAAAGCCCCTGCAGGGATGACCTGGAGGCTGCAGCTCAGGGTGAGGCTGTCACTGCTCCTCCTCCTTGTCCCCTCCAAGCTCCTGGTCTCATCTCTGTTCATTCGGGACTCCTGGCCCAGGAGGTGGTGAGTGCTCCATCACTAGGGGTGTTTCCTTGGCAGGGAGCTGAGGCAGGTGTTCACTCCCTGCATGCCTCCCCCCACCCCACCCTCCCTTCCATCCCCAACACCAGAGTGGATGAGGAGGAAGAAGGGGTCCTGCAGTCACTGAGCATGGTGGGCACTTCAGGGCAAAATTTCATGCCTCTATCTCCAATTCTACCCCCAACCCCATTTCATGACTCAGGCTGTTTCCCCCCATTTCACAATGAGGAAATTGAGGCCTAGAGAGGCTACATGAGGCAGAAAACAGTAGAGCAATGATTTGAAAGAACAAGGGCTGCCCTGAATTGAGCATTTACCTTGGGCCCGGCTCTGAGATAAGCTCTTCCCAAGATGTATCTCATTTAACCCTGACAAGGACCAATGGGGTAGATACTGTTATTATCATTTTGCAGATGAGGAGCCTGAAGCTCAGAGAGGTTAATTTCCTTGCCTGAGGACACACAGCTGGTGAACATGGGGAGCTGGGATTCAATTCCAAGGCTGTGGTCTACAGAGTCCTTGCCTATAACCACTGCACTGTGCTGCCCCCAATCCGTAGCCCCAACTCTTTCTTGACCAGAAGTTCTGCATGTGGTCTAACCCAGTTCCTCCACACTGATCTCCAGAGCAGCTGCATTAGAGGAAGGAATGGGTTATGAACCTCCAGGGGGTGAGGAGTGTTTTGTTTTATTCTTAGTATGTCCCATGATAGTTGATGAATAAATGAATGAATGAATGAACTAATGACTACATGGTCACTCTGCAGGCTGGTAGGAGGTGACAGGATAGTAGGAGGTGAGTACATTGGTAGGAGGTGAGTACATTGGTAGGAGGTGAGCAAGCTGGTTGGAGGTGAGTGAGAGGTAGAAGATGGGCAGGCTGGATGGAGGTGTATGGACTGGTAGAAGGAGACAACTTGATAGGAGGTGTGCAGGCTGATGGGTGGTTGTAGGTTGGTAGGAGGTAGCAGATATGTATGAGGTGACAGCCTGGTAGGAAGACTTGGCCACTGGGTAATTGATGAAAGCAGAGTACTCAGGTCTCTCTCTTAGTCAAGGGAAGGCATTAAAATTGATCTTGGTGCAGCTAATACAAATCTATGTGTGTGGCCTATAAATCTTGTTTAATGGGCCTGGAAACATTGCCACGGGGAGGCAGGGCCAGGGCCTGTGGCCCCACTTGAAGCCACACCGTCTGGGGTGATGCTGAATTTGTATATACCAGGGTATGTATAATCCAGGGCCACGGCAAGGGGTTCACTGTCCCAACCCCTAACTCCATATCCTGGCTTGGGGTTGGCCTGGAGGTGGGGGGCTGGTAGACCCTGGGCAGCCCCGATTTAGAAAGAATGGTCATGTGGCAGAGCCTGACCTCTCCAGGTTGACTCTGAGGGCAGGAGGCTGGGGAGGGAGGTCAGGGAAGGGGCTCTGGCCACCTCCATGTCAGCCCCTGTCCGCCTGTCAACTCCCCCACCCCGGGACCTTTTCTGGGTACCAGAAATGGTGGATATCAGTGGAAAATGACTCCTCAGTTTTGCTAGAAGCCCAGCTCTGGATGAAAGACAACTATGTCAAATGGTTAACAGAGTTCTTATGGCGGAATGTGTTTTGTTTTAGACCTTTATCTTGGCTGCTCACAAAGCAGACTCTGTCCAAACCCTTGAAGCCAACTGTCAAAGTGAAGCATTTTGGGAGAGACAGATCTCTTACTCTGATGGTGAAATTCATTTCAAATGATCCTTTAATCCAGTCTCCCTGCAAAACCTGGAGCTGAAAATTTAAAAGGTGTTCGCCCTAAATGGTTTCTTTCCACTTCTCCCTGCTGCATCCCTTCCCGGTACCCCATCCTCCATCTCTTACAAAATAATACAGCAAAGATTTGCAGTTGGTGTAATGATAACCATTTGGTGTCTCACAATTTTTTTAGGGCAGGGAAATGACAGAGCACAAGGCCTTATCTTTCAGTGTCTGTTTGGAAGAGGGAGAGAGTTGCTCACTGCCACAGGCTCCTGCAGTCCCAGGAAGTGAGGGCACTAATGGGAGAAGGAGCCATGGGGAGATGGGTCTTTGCAGACCTGGTGTCTGTGCGAGGCAGGATGGAGAGGTGGGAGGGGATCCGGGAGGAAGACAGTGTCTTTGTTCCCGTGGAAGCAGAGGCTGCCACCTTTTCTCTAATTTTTGCTATTTACCCTGTACCTCCTTCCATCTCCCATCTCTGTCCACCTGCCCAATCCTATTCCTGCACTGGGGTGCAGAACTTTGCAGTTTGCAAAGCACTTTAACATCCGTTATGTTCATTCATTCATTTGTTTATTCATTCATTATTTGTGCATATGCTCATCATTTATTCATGCTCCTCAACAGGTGGAATTGGGGTTGATTGTGTGCCATGTCCTGTGTTAGACCCTGAGGGTAAAGGGATCAGCAAGATACAACTTCTGTCCTCTAAGGTTTAGGGATTTTCAAGGGAGACTGAGTTGTAGACAAATACTTGAGTGCTTGGCACATAGTTGATTGCTGCTCTCAATTCAGATATTTCAGGCAGCAGGTAATAGAAATCCAAACAAAATTGGCTCAAGCTATTGAGGCAGGAAATGCTTTTACACAACCAGACATCGGAAGGAAGGTGATTCCAACTTGATCAGATGCTCAAGGATGTCAACAAAGACCCAGGCTCTCTCCCTCTTTCCTCTTTACCATCTTTGGCCATGTTGAATTTTAGTCCTTAGCTTGTTGTCTCATGGTTGCAAGATGGCTGCCAAAGTTCCAAACATCATATTCTCACATGACAGCATTCAAAGCAGAAAGAAGGGATGGGGATGTACAGAAAAAAATTCTCTCATGATGAGCTATCCTCTCACACATCAACGGCCAGATCTGAGTTATATGCCCACCTCTAAAACAAAATCCTGAGAAGACGGAATGGGGATAGAAGATTGTGTGGGAAGATGGTGGAGTAAGAGGTGCCAGGAATCAGTCCTCTCACTCAAACAACTATTTAATGGGCAGAAAATGCCTGAATCAACTGCTTTGGAACTCTGCAGTCTAGTGGACCACCTGCAACATCTGGGGAAGAGCTGGATGAAGAGGCTGGTGATTGGTGGTAAATATTGGTGAATTTCACCTTCCATGTAGTGGCTACAACCCCCATCCCTCAACCGCATGGCAGGCAGCTGCGGGGACTGCAGCGCAGGTGCCTATGAAGGTTATGGTGCCAGGGAGGGCTGTAAGGGCCTGGTCCTCCAAAATCCAGGTGTGTGTGGTCTGATTGCTGATTACTGCTTTTGATCAGCTCCTTTAGACTGCTTGGAGGCCAACACTGAAGGCAACCATTGTTTCAGCCCCCATCAGGCAAAAGCAGAAGAGGTGTCTTGAAGAGGAAGTATCTCAACTGATTGTATACTTTGAAAAAAAAAATAAAGTAGTTGCTGAATTTCTATTAAAAAAAAAAAGAGGCAGTATTTCTTTTTCTTTTTTTCTCTTTCCATTTAGGAGCAAAAACAGTTTGTAAAAGCCACACACTCCTAGAGGAGTGGGAGAATTAGATTAGAGTTAAAACATTATGCTCAGAATGTCCAGTTCTCAAAAAAAAAAAAAAAAAATGAAATTACAAAACACACAAAGAAACTGGAAAATTGGCCCATTCACAGGAAAAAATAATTTTATAGAAACCATCCTGAGGCAGTTTATACATTGGAAATCAACTGTCTCAAGTATGTTCAAAAAGCTCAAGGAATCCATAGACAAAAGAAATAAAGTAAATTCGGAAAACATTGCCTGACAAAATAAAGGGATAGAACTTATAAAAAAAGAACCACACAGAAATTCTGGAGCTTAAAATTACAGTAATTGAAATGAAAAACCTAGTAGAGGGACTCAATAACAGATTTGAGCAGGCAGCAGAAAAGATCAGTGAAATTGAAGACCAGGCAATTGAAATGATCCAGTGTGAGTTGCAGAAAGTAAAAATAATGAAGAAAAAGGAACAGAGCCTGAGAAACCTGTTGGACATCATCAAGCAAACCAACACATGCATCATTGGTGGCCCAAAGGGACAAGGCAGGGGACAGAAAAAGTATTTTAAGGAATAATGGCCAAAAACTTCCCAAATCTGAGAAAAGACATGAATATACACATCCAGGATGCTAAATGAACTCCAAGCAAGATAAATTCAAAGATATCTAAAATAAGACACATTATAGTGAAATTGTTAAAATCTAAAGACAAAGAGAGAAATCCAAAAGCAAAGCAATAAGAGAGAAGCAACTTGTCATGTGCAAAGGATCCTCAATAAAATGAACAGCAGAGTTTTCTTTCAGGGAGGCTAGAAGACAGTAGGATGGCATAATTAAAGTGTTTAAAGAAAAAACCTGACCACCAAGAATTCTATATCTGGCAAAATTATCCTTCAATAATGAAGGATAAATTAAGATATTTACAGATTCATAAAAAAGCTGAAGAAGTTTATTACCAGATCTGCCCTACATGAAATTCTAAAAGGAGTCCTCAGGCAGAAATAAAAGGAAACTAGACAGTAACTTGAAGCCATAAGAAGAAATAAAGAACATTGGTAAAGGCACTATATAGGTAAATATAAAATCCTATATTATTTTACCATCGGTTTGTGTGCTGGTTTGAAACTATTATGGACCCCAAAAGAGCCATGATCTTTTAACGCCATCTTATTGGGTGGAAATTCTTGATTGTTTCCATGGAGATGTGACTCTCCCAACTGTGGGTGAGACCTTTGATTAAATTATTTCCATGGAGATGTGGACCCCATGGTGGGCCTTGATTAGTTCACTGGAGTACTTATGAGAGCTCAAAAGCCGACACAGACGCTGATGCTTGGAGACACATGGAGATGCAAATAGAAGGATGTTTGGAGATGCTAAGCTAAGAGATGAAGCACATAGTTTGCCCTGGTGAAGCTAAAAGAGGATTCCCAGATGCTTAGAGAGAAATGCCCAAGGAGAACCAAGCAGAGAGCTGAGAGAAACTAAGAGAGAAGAAGGCCAGGGACATTTTGGAGAAAGCCATTCTGAAATGCAACCTGGGAGAAAAGGACCTGCAGATACCAGCCACATGCCTTCCCAGCTGACAGAGGTGTTCTGGATGCCATAGGCCTTTCCTCAGTGAATGTATCCTCTTGTTGATGCCTTAGTTTGGACACTTTTATGGCCTTAGAACTGTAAATTTGTATGTCTAATAAATCGTCTTTATAAAAGCCAATTCATTTCTGGTATTTTGCATAATGTCAGTTTAGCAAACTGGAACAGTTTGTAACTGCTTTTTTCCCCCTAAATGACTTAAAAGGCAAATGTGTAAAAGATAATTAAAATACATGTTTATGGATAGGTTCCAGGGAAGATGGTGGAGTAGGGAGTTCCAAGACTCGGTCCTTTCCGCAAAACAGCTAATAAAAAGGCAGGAACTGTCTGAAACAACAGTTCTGGGGCTCTGGAGGCCAGAAGAACACTGTACAACATCCAGGGAGAGCGGTGGGGCTGATAAACTGTAGAGAACTGTGAGTAGCTCTCTCCATGTGGTGGCCGCTGGTGCCCATCCCCCACTCTCACTGGTACACCTTGATATCCAGTCCTGGCTAGCTGCTGCTGATAGCAAGGGACATAAAAATCCTCTTTCCCAAGAGCTGAGGGTGGGGTGGGGGCACTGATCATGGCTTTTGATTAGCGAATTTGGATCACTGGGTCCTGGCTCTGAGCTACTGTTTCAATGCACCCCAGACAAAGGTGGCAGTAGCCATTGTTTCAACACTGCACCGGAGAGGGGTGGAGGTGGTGGAGATTTAAAGTCGCAAGCCTTCTCGTGTTGTGGGAAAAGTTTGTTGAAGGATGCCATCTGCTGGGCAGGCCAAGAAAGCAGAGCTTTGGGGAGCTGTCAAACAGGCTTTTGGCATCCATCCTGATCCCCTCCCCAGGACCCTCTGGAACTGGTCTATGTCCCCTTCATGGGTTCCTGGCCCTGTTTTGGCTGGGTAATACTGACTTGGGAATGTTCTTTCCAGGGTGATCCTCTTCCCATAATTTGCCCTCCAGGCACAAGCAGCTAGAGACAATGAAAGGAATGTAAAAAAAAAACCATAGAGGCAAAACAAAAACAAACAGAATGGATCAAGATTCTCAGAGAAGGAAAAGAGGGCAGGAAGCTTTCTCCCTGGGGTTAAACAATTGCACAAATAGTGCAATCTTAAAAACTGTACGATGGCCTCTGGTCTGGTGTCCAGCTGGGCTCCCATATTTTGCCTGCCCCAGAACAGTGCTCTAGCTCCAGGGAGCCTCCCAGCTTTTGGCTGAGTCCATGGCCCCACCTCCAGTACACTTGATGCTCTGCTCATGGGGCAGAGGGGCAGGTGGCTGCTGATTGAAGATGGGTGGCTCAGGGACATGGAAGGGTACTGGGGGGTGCTGTGCACTGCTGCTGGTGCTGGTGGCCCCAGATATTCCTGCGGGTACCTACAACATTGACCTGAAGCACCCCATATGCTTCCAGGGTCCCACTGGCTCTTTCTTTAGCTATGCAGTGCTGGAGCATTTCCATGACAACACATATCAGGTCCTTTTGGGAACACCAAAGGTGGATCCCAAGTACAGTACTTCAGTGATGTTCCCTGGGGCTGTGTTTAAGTGCTATATCCATACCAGCCTAGACTGGAGATGCACTGAACTTGATTTGGCTTGAGGAAAGAATTGGGGTACACCCTGTGGAAAGACCTACTGGGAAGACCAGGATGATGAGTGGATGATGAGCCAATGGCCATGTGCTGGCCTGTTCCCCTTGTTAGAAGAACATCTACTATGAAACAGGTCACACCCTGCTGCATGGCTTTTGCTACATCATCTCATCCACCCTCCAGGCCAAGACAGGATGTTGATCCCATGCTATGAAGAATATAAGAAGTACAGGGAGGAACATGGCTCATGGAAGGCTGGGATAGTGGGCTTCTTCACTGAGGAGCTGGTGGTGATGGGCACCCTGGGGCCATTCTATTGGGATGGGAGAGTCAAAGTGCTGAACCTTACAGCCAACACCTATTTCAAGCTGAATGATGAAGTGATCATGAACAGGTGGTACACTTACCTGGGCTATGCAGTGACAGCTGGCCACTTCTCTCATCCATCCACCACTGATGTGGTATGAGGCACCCCACAGGCTGATGGAATCAGAAAGGTGTATCTTTTTAGAGCTGACCAAAGATTAGGCACCTTAATTAAGATTTTTCAGGCATCAGGTAATAAGATGGGCTTTTACTTTAGCTCCTCCTTATATGCATTTGACCTGAATGTGGATGGCCTCTCTGACCTGCTGGTGGGGGTCCCCATGTTTTCCAAGATCAGGGATGAGGGGCAGGTTACTATCTACACCAACAGAGGAAATGGAGTCCTTGAGGAGCATCTGTCTCTGACTAGGATAGTGCCTCTAACACCTGCTTTGGGTTGGGCATGGCTAGCTCAGTGACCTGTATGATGATGGGTTCCCAGATGTGACCATGGGTGCACCCAAGGAGATGACTTCATGGGGGCAGTGTGTTCTATCATGATGATGTCAGAGGGACAGCCCCTCAATACTCTATGATACTATCTGGGCACACAGAAGCTGCAGCTGGTCCACATGGAGGAGACATGCCACCAATACATGGCCCATATGCACAGGAGAGAGCAGGATGTCATCAGCCCAATTGTGTTTGAAGTGGTCTACAGCCTTGGCAAGCATGTGACTGGGGAGGAGGAGATGGAACTGACACCAGTGCTCCAACACTAGTGCTCTGCTCAAAGAAAGGACAAAACATTGCTCCTAAGATTCTGACTGTTTTTGAAAGAAATTGCCATTCAGAGGACAGTGCTGCTGACCTGAAGCTTTAGAGTAAACTGTTGCTCTCCAGCATTGATGAGAAAACCCCACATCTAGGTTTGGTAGCCATGAAGAATATCTCCCTAAACATCTCCATCTCCAACCTTGGGGATGACACCTGTGATGCCAATGTGTCCTTCATTGTTTCCCAGGAGCTCTTCTTCATCAATATGTGGCAGAAGGAGGAGGTAGACATTTCCTGTGAGCTTCCAGAAGCAGACTTCCTCAAATGCAGCATGGGATTTCCTTTCATGAGGTCAAAGTTGAAGTATGAATTCAATGTGATCTTTGATACAAGTCACCTGTCTGGGGAAGAGGAAGTTCTTAGATTCAATGTTACTGCTCAGAGTGGCAATGTGGAATGCACTGAATCCCTGCATGACAACACTCTCATGCTAATGGTGCCACTGATGTACGAAGTGGACATGTTCATCACTGGAGCCATGTCTCCAACCTCATTTATGTATGGTGTCAGTGGCTGCATCCAGCTTCATTCAGGTAGATGACTTAGAGGGCCATTTCTAGACCCTCAACATCACTTTTCAGGCCTGTAACACTGGACCAAGCACCCTTCCTGGGTCATCTGTCAGCATTTCTTTCCCCATTTGACTGGTGGTGTGGAGATATTTCATGTCCAAAAGATGGTAGTGGGCCAGGAGAACAGAAATTGCTCTTTACAGAAAAACTGAACCCCAAGCATCATCTCTCAAGAACAAGAAAATATCTTCCACACTATATTTGCTTTTACACAAAGTCTGGAAGAAAAGTGTTGGACTGTGAAAAGCCAGGAATTTCTTGTCCAACAATGCATTGTAATCTTAGTGCACTTGCTAAAGATGAAAGTTGTACCATAGATGTTTACATGCTGCGGAACACAGAAATATTGAAGGACAGTTCATCTGTCATCCAGTTCATGACATAAGCCAAAGCAAAGGTGGACACTCCCTTAAGGGTGGTAGAAATAGCCAATGGGAACCCAGAAGAGATGATGGTGATCTTTGATATCTTGCACAATCTGGAGCCTTGTGGCTATGTCATAGGGTGGATCATCACCATAGGTTTGCTGGTGGGACTCTTCATCTTCTTGCTCCTGGCTGTGCTGCTTCTGTGGTACAAAGAAATCACTGCAGCTGAGAAGAACTGGAAAGAGAATGAAGACAATTGGGACTGGGTCCAGAAAAACCAGTGACCTGCCACACCACAAACATGACCAAATCATTTTTCTGTCATCTTCAATCTTTGTGTCTTCCATATTTGGAAGAAAGAATATTCTCCAGATTTTTCAGAGGCCCATTATTCCTGTTCTCCACATTCTATCAAGCCTAGGTGCCAGCCCAAGGCAGAAACTTAGGCCAGGTCACATGACTGGAGCCACAATCACTTTCTTTTAGAGATAAATTCTGAACTTTAGAAAGTGAGCTACAGAGTGAAGCAATATTTATGGATGCAACATTCCTGGTCCACCCTCAAAGGAAAACTGTTATCTAAAAATATTTTTATAAACATAAGCTTTTTCTTTTACTGAAAAAAAAAATTGTATTACATATCCAGGACAAGAATCAGATGAAGAAGAGCTGAAAAAATCTTATCAGTTAATCATGCGTTATTCTAAAGATCTAGAATACGGTGAACCAAGTGTCAAAGAAGAGACTTAACACAAGGCCAATCAACAGTAAAACTCTAAGAAAGCGAGAGAAACTGACCCTCAGAGTAAACTCATCAAGATAATCAAAAGTCTAGATATCAGCAAAAAATTACAAGCCATATTAAGAAACTGGAAGATATGGCCCAGACAAGGGAACAAATTAAAACTTTAGAGGAGACACAGAATTTGGAAAAATGAATCAAAGATGTTTCAACAAATTCCCTAAATCAATTCAAGGAGATGAAGGAAAATATGGCTAAAGAGGTAAAGGATATTAAGAAGACAAGGAGTGGGCATAAAGAAGAATTTGAAAGTATAAAAAGAAACATACCAGAAATTATGGGAATGAAAGTCACAATAGAAGAGATTAAAAATACACTAGAGGCACACAACAGCAGATTTGAACAGGCAGAAGAAAGAATCAGCAAACTAGAAGACAGGACAATCAAAATCTTACAGAGAGAGGAACAGATACAGAAAAGAATGGAAAAAATTGAGCAGGGTCTCAGGGATTTGAATGACAGCATGAAGTGCACAAACATACATGTCATGGGTGTCCCAGGAGGACAAGAGAAAGGAAAGGGGGCAGAAAGAATATTTGAGGAAATAATGCTTGAAACTTTCACAACTCTTATGAAAGACATAGATAGACATGTCCAAGAAGCACAAAATACTCCAAGCAGAATAAATCCCCAAAGACCTATTCCAAGACACATACTAATAAGAATATCAAATGCCAAAGATAAAGAGAAAATCCTGAGAGCAGCAAGAGAAAAGCAATTTGTCACATACAAAGGATCCACCATAAGACTAAGTGCTGATTTCTCACTGGAATTGAGAAGGCATTGGCATGATATATTTAAGGTACTGAAGGCCAAAAATTCTTTATCCAGCAATATCGTCCTTCCAAAATGTCCTTCCAGAAACAGAGAGTGTTCATCCTTTACCTCTTTAGCCATATTTTCCTTCATCTCCTTGAATTGATTTAGGGAATTTGTTGAAACATCTTTGATTCACTTTTCCAAATTCTGTGTCTCCTCTGAAGTTTTAATTTGTTCCCTTGTTATTCACAGATAAACGGAAACAGAGAGAGTTCATCGACAAGAGACATGCTTTACAAGAAACACTAAAGGAAGTACTGCAGGCTGAAAGGAAAAGACAGGAGAAAGATGCTTGGAGTAGAGTGAAGAAATGAAGACTATTAGTAAGGGTAACTAAAAAGATAAAAAGAGAGAGAGACACACACACAAAAGACATGACTTATAAAATCCAAAGTATAAAATGGCTGAAGTAAGTACTGTCTTACAGTAATAACACTGAGTGTTAATGGATTAAACTCCCCAAATCAAAAGCACAGATTGGCAGAATGGATAAAAAAAATATCCTACTACTATATGCTGTTACAAGAGCCTCACCTTAGACCCAAAGACACAAATAGGTTGAAAGTGAAAGGTTGGAAAAATAGCTGGGGTGGCTTTACTAACATTGAACAAAATAGAATTTAAATGTAAAACTGTTATAAGAGACAAAAAGGACAGTTATATGTTAAAAAAGTGGCAATCCTCCAAGAATATGTAACAATCAAAAATATTTATGCACCAAATCATAGTGCCCCAAAACACATGAGACAAATACTGGAAAAATTGAAGGGAGAAATAGATACCTCTACAATAATAGTTGGAGACTCCAATACACCACTCTCATCAAAAGATAGAACATCTAGACTGAGGATAAATAAGGAAACAGAGAACTTGAATAACATAAATGAACTAACCTAACAGACATATACAGAACATTGCATGCCAAAAGAGCATGCATGGGTCATTCTCCAGGATAGACTACATGTTGGGTCACAAAACAAGTCTCAATAAATTTAAAAAGATTGAAATTATCAAAGCATGTTTTCTGACCATAATGGAAAGAAGCTGGAAATCAATAACAGGACAACTGGAAAATTCACAAACATATGGAAGTTAAATAACACATTCTTAAACAACCAGTGGGGCAGAGAATAAATTGCAAGACAAATCAGAAATATCTTGAGACAAATGAAAATGAGAACACAATATTTCAAAACTTATGAGACGCAACAAAGGCAGTGCTGAGAAGGAAACTTATAGCCCTAAATGCCTACATTAAAAAAGAAGAAAGAGAGAGGTGGGGCAAGATGGCAGAGTGGTGAGGAGCAGAATTTCGTCTCTCCCCTAGAGCAGCTGGCAATTACCCAAGAACTATATGAAACAGTGTTTTTGGGGTCTCCAGTAACCAGTCACACATTGGACACAAGTTTGGAATTGGAGGAAAAGCTGAGATCGCAGCGAACATTGTAAGTTTCCAGGACCAGGGGTCTGGCGCCCCTCCCCACCCAGACCTCACAGACTGTCTTGCTGCCGGCTCCCTGAAAGGGGGGGGAAAAAAAACCAAAAAACAGCAATCTGCTGAGGGCAAGAAGGGAGGCTCAAACCAGCCTCAACTGCAGAATTAATTAACAAATTAATTAACGAACTTTGGGAGCTGGGGTGCTGGGGAAGGGCTGGGCTCCAAGAAGTGGGGGCACGTAAAACCGGGCACCCATTCCCAGACTCCAAAAAAGCCATTTTTTTCCCTTACATTTTGTCCCTTCTGGCTTCTCACTGATCCCTTATCTTTTTGCATTTCAATAGCCCCCGGCAGGGGTGGAACTGAAGCGGTTGGAGAGTAATTATCAGACAATAGCCCAAAGCATATCTTTAAATGCTCTATTCTGACACTGACAAAACTTCCAGGCTGGGGAAAAACGTTTAAAAGAGACTCTTTTTTTTTCCTTTTTTCTTTTTCTTGATTTCTTTTCTACTTTTTTTTTTTTTTTTTTAAATCTAAAAGTAATATATGTGGTTATTTTCTATCGGAAAGCCCAGGTTGAGGGACTAGGCTGGGCTTGAGGGGAGACAGAGAACCTACAGTGTCTTTGAATTCCGTATTCACTACTGAAGGCCTCCAGCCCCGTCTTTAATTGGCAACTCAGGCTGACCAAGGAATCTACCTGGAGAGGCCCCAAAGAGGAGATAGAAGAAGGGAATAGAGCCCCTGAGAGACAACTGGAATTCTGAAGATTGGGAGAGTGGAGGGAGGCCCAGCTCAACTGGCAGTCCTCCTTCTGGGAATTCAGACCCCAGGGGCTGGAATTCAGATTCCGGCTTCAGTCAGCCACGCCCCTGACAGGATCAGAGTCACCAGGAGAACTAAAGGCTCCCTACCTCCTTACACTGGTGGGGGAGCTGCAGGCTGGCCAGTGCCACCTGCTGGACAGGAGAGGAAAAGCACCAATTCTAAAGGCCTCATAGGAGGGTCTCATTCTCAGGAAAACTCCATACCCTCCCAATGAGACCTGGGCCTCACTAGACTGGGAAAATCTGACTAGGGTCGACCATATCTGAGGAGACCCACTCACAAAAAGGTTACATAGAGGCAGAACAAGAAACAGAAAAAACAAGAGGGGAAAAATTCCGATCAACTAAATAGAACCTAAGTTAGAGGTCTAGAATAAGTTGAACTGAATAACAGAGGCCAGAAAACAAAGCCAACCAACAAGAAAACCACTAAGTAAAAGACAGAAAACAAGCTCCAAAATAAACTAATCAAGAGAATCAGATGCCTAGAAAACTTAAGATAACAAGCCATACCAGGAAACATGAAAACATGGACCAGCCAAAGGAACAAACTAATAGCTCAGCTGAGACACAGGAGTGGAGGCAACTAATGCTAAATAAATTTGATGAAATGAAGGAAGATATAGCAAAAGAGCTGAAGGATATAAAGAAGACACTGGCTGACCATAAAGAAGAATTCATAAACTTAAAAAAACAAATGGCAGAACTCATGGGAATGAAGGCCACAATGGAGGAGATGAAAAACACAATGGAGGGACACAACAGTAGATTTGAACAGGCAGAAGAAAGGATCAGTGAACTGGAAGACAGGTCATTCGAATTCATACACACAAAAGAACAGATGGTGAAAAAAATGGAAAAATATGAGCAGGGTCTTAGGGAGCTGAGTGACAACATGAAACGCACAAATATACGTGTTATGGGTATCCCAGAAGGAGAAGAGAGGGGAAAAGGGGCAGAAAGAGTAATAGAAGACATATTCACTGAAAATTTCCCAACTCTTATAAAAGACAGAAAATTAGAGATTCAAGAAGTACAACGTACCCCAAATAGAATAGATCCCAATAGACCTACTCCAAGACACTTACTGGTCAGATTGTCCAATGTCAAAGACAAAGAGAGGATTCTGAAAGCAGCAAGAGAAAAGCAATCCATCACGTACAAGGGAAAGTCAATAAGACTATGTACAGATTTCTCTGCAGAAACCATGGAGGCAAGAAGACAGTGGCATGATATATTTAAGATACTGAAAGAGAAAAACTGCTAACCAAGAATTCTATACCCAGCAAAACTTTCCTTCAAAAATGAGGGAGAGATTAAAACATTTTCAGACAAACAGACGCTGAGAGAGTTTGTGAATAAGAGACCGGCACTACAAGAAATACTAAAGGGAGTGCTACAGGCTGATAGGAAAAGACAGGAGAGAGAGAGTTGGAGAAGAGTGCAGAAATGAAGATTATCAGGAAAGGTAAAAGGAGAGGAAAAAATAAGATATGACATATAAATTCCAAAAAAACAAAATGGTAGTAGAAAGTATTGCCCTTGCAGTAATAACACTAAATGTAAATGGATTAAACTCCCCAATAAAAAGACACAGACTGGCAGAATGGATTAAAAAACAGGACCCATCTATATGCTGTCTACAAGAAACTCACTTTAGACACAAGGACAAACATAGACTGAAAGTGAAAGGTTGGAAAAAGATATTTCATGCAAACAGCAACCAGAAAAAAGCGGGAGTAGCTATATTAATATCAGACAAGTTAGACTTCAAAAGCAAAACAATTAAAAGAGACAAAGAAGGACACTATATATTAATAAAAGGGTCAATTCATCAAGAAAACATAACAGTCATAAATATTTATGCACCGAACCAGAATGACCCAAAATTCATGAGGCAAACACTGCGATCACTGAAAGGAGAAATAGATACCCCTACAATAATAGTTGGAGACTTCAATACAGCACTCTCATCAATGGATAGAACATCTAGACAGAGGATCACTAAAGAAACAGAGATGTTGAATTGTATGATAAATGAACTAGACTTGACAGACATTTATAGAACACTACATCCAACAACAGCAGGATACACTTTTTTCTCAAGTGCTCATGGAACATTCTCTAGGATAGACCACATGTTGGGTCACAAAGCAAGTCTCAACAAATTTAAAAATATTGATATTATACAAAACACTTTCTCAGACCACAATGGAATGAAGTTGGAAATAAATAAAAGGCAGAAGGTCATAAAATTCACAAACATATGGAGGCTAAACAACACCCTCTTAGAAAACCAGTGGGTAAAGGAAGAAATTACAAGAGAAATTAGTAAATACCTCGAGGCAAATGACAGTGAAAACACAACTTATCAAAACTTATGGGATGCAGCAAAGGCAGTGCTGAGAGGGAAATTTATTGCCCCAAATGCCTATATTAAAAGAGAAGATAGAGCAAAAATTGAAGAGTTAACTGCTCACCTGGAGGAATTAGAGAAAGAACAGCAAACTAACCCCAAAGCAAGCAGAAGGGAAGAAATAACAAAGATTAGAGCAGAAATAAATGCAATTGAGAACAGGAAAACAATAGAGAGAATCAACAAAACCAGAAGTTGGTTCTTTGAGAAAATCAATAAAATCGATGGACCACTGGCTAGGCTAACAAAAAAAAAGAGAGAGCAGATGCAAATAAATGCAATCAGAAATGGGAAAGGAAATATAACTACCGACCCTGCAGAAATTAAGGAGATAATGAGAAGATACTATGAGCAACTATATGCTAATAAACTAGACAACTTAGATGAAATGGACAACTTCCTAGAAAAGCATAAACAACCAACATTAACTCAAGAAGAAATAGATGACCTCAACAAACCAATCACAAGTAAAGAGGTTGAGTCAGTCATCAAAAAGCTCCCAAAAAGGAAAAGCCCAGGACCAGATGGTTTCACATGTGAATTCTACCAAGCATTCAAGAATGAATTAGTACCAATCCTGCTCAATCTCTTCAAAAAAATTAAAGATGAGGGAAAGCTACCTAACTCTTTCTATGAAGCCATCATCACCCTAATACCAAAACCAGGCAAAGATACTACAAAAAAAGAAAATTATAGACCAATTTCTTTAATGAATATAGACGCAAAAATCCTCAACAAAATACTCGCAAATCGAATCCAGCAGCACATTAAAAGAATTATACACCACGACCAGGTGGGATTTATTCCAGGTATGCAAGGCTGGTTCAACACAAGAAAATCAATTAATGTAATACACCACATCAATAAATCAAAGCAGAAGAACCACATGATCATCTTGATTGATGCAGAAAAGGCATTTGACAAAATTCAACATCCTTTCCTGATGAAAACACTTCAAAGGATAGGAATAGAAGGGAACTTTTTCAATATGATAAAGGCAATATATGAAAAACCCACAGCTAACATCACACTCAATGGGGAGAGACTGAAAGCTTTTCCTCTAAGATCAGGAACAAGACAGGGATGCCCACTATCACCATTGCTATTCAACATTGTGCTGGAAGTTCTAGCTAGAGCAATTAGGCAAGAAAAAGAAATAAAAGGCATCCAAATTGGAGAGAAAGAAGTAAAACTTTCACTATTTGCAGATGACATGATTCTATATGTAGGAAATCCAGAAAAATCTACAGCAAAGCTACTAGAACTAGTCAATGAATACAGCAAAGTAGCAGGCTACAAGATCAACATGCAAAAATCTGTAGTGTTCCTATACACAAGTAATGTGCAACAAGAGGAAGAAATCAAGAAAAAAATCCCATTTACAATAGCAACCAAAAGAATCAAGTATTTAGGAATAAACTTAACCAAGGACACAAAAGACCTTTACATAGAAAACTATAAGAAACTGCTAAAAGAAATTGAACAAGACCTGAAAAAATGGAAGAACATACCATGTTCATGGATTGGAAGACTAAATATAGTTAAGATGGCAATTTTACCTAAACTGATTTACAGATTCAATGCAATACCAATTCAAATCCCAACAACTTACTTTACAGAAATAGAAAAACCAATAACTAAATTTATTTGGAAGGGTAAGCTGCCCTGAATAGCCAAAAATGTCTTGAGAAAGAGGAGTGAAGTGGGAGGTCTCACACTACCTGACTTTGAAGCATATTACAAAGCTACAGTGCTCAAAACAGCATGGTACTGGCATAAGGACAGATATACTGATCAATGGAATCGAATTGAGTGTTCAGAAGTAGACCCTCACATCTATGGACAACTGATCTTTGATAAGGCAGTGAAGCCGAAGCAACTGGAAAAGAGCAGCCTGTTCAATAAATGGTGTTTGGAGAACTGGATATCCATTTCCAAAAGAATGAAAGAGGATGTCCATCTCACACCTTATACCAAAATTAACTCAAAGTGGATCAAAGACCTAAACATTAGCACCAAGACCATAAAACTCTTAGAAGAAAATGTAGGGCAATATCTTAAAGATCTTGTGAAAGGAGGTGGTTTCTTAGACCTCACACCCAAGGCATGAGCAACTAAAGAACAAATAGACAAATGGGATCTCCTCAAAATTAAACACTTTTGTACATCAAAGGACTTTGTCAGAAAAGTCAAAAGGCAACCTACACAATGGGAGATGATATTTGGAAACCACATATCAGATAAGGGTTTAATATCCTGAATATATAAAGGAATCCTGCATCTCAATAACAGAAAGACAAACAGTCCAATTAAAAATTGGGCAAAAGACATGAACAGACATTTTTCTGAAGAGGAAATACAAATGGCTCAAAAGCATATGAAAAAATGCTCAACTTCACTGGCTATTAAGGAAATGCAAATCAAAACCACAATGAGATATCATCTCACACCTACCAGAATGGCCATTATCCAAAAAACAGAAAATGACAAGTGCTGGAGAGGATGTGGAGAAAGAGGCACACTTATTCATTGTTGGTGGGAATGTAGAATGGTGCAACCACTCTGGAAGACAGTATGGAGGTTCCTCAGGAAGCTAAATATAGATTTGCCATATGACCCAGCTATTCCATTGCTGGGTATATACTCAGAGGAACTGAAACTTAAGACACAAACAGACATTTGTAAACCAATGTTTATTGCAGCATTATTCACAATTGCCAAGAGATGGAAACAGCCCAAATGTCCATCAAAGGACGAGTGGATAAACAAACTGTGGTATATACACATGATGGAATATTATGCAGCTGTAAGACAGAACAAAGACATGGATCATGTAATAATGTGGATGAACCTTGAGGACATTATGTTGAGTGAAGTTAGCCAGAAACAAAAGGACAGATTCTGTACGGTCTCACTAATATGAACAGACATTAATGAACAAACTTTGGGAGTTAAAAGCTGACAACACAGGCGACCAGGAGATAGAAAGAGGGCAGAGATCAGCCATTTGATGCTGAAGGACTACAGAATGTTTAGGATTGATTGCATAGATCCAGAAATAGATAGAATAATACTGTGTGATGGTAGCACAGTATTGTAAGTACACTGAACAAAGATGTCTGTGAGTAAAGCTGAAAGAGGTGGGATAGGAGAATGTATGACACCAGAGGTAAAGATAGATGATAAAGACTGGGACTGTATAACGTGGCAAAAACTGGAGTGGCCAATGACTGTTACTAAATATACAAATATAAAAATGTTTTTGCATGTGGGAAAGCAAATGAATGTCAACCATGTAGAAATTTGAAAAAGGGATGGTATTCAGGAAAAAACATAATCAAAGCAAACTGGAGTCTATGGTCAACAGTAACATTGTAATATACCTCCATTAAATGTAACAAAGGCAATACGCCAGTGCTAAATGTATATGAGAAGGGGATATAGGGGAGTAATATGGGATTCTTGGTAGTGGTGTTATTTGCTGTCCTTAGTAGTATATTGTATTGTATGACATGTTATTTTCCTTTTTATCATTTTTTCTTATTGCTAAAAAAAAAAAACAAAACAAAAAAAACCCAATTTTTCTTGTAGTAATCAGTATGTTCAAATGCTGATTGTGGTGATAAATGTACAACTTTATGATGATACCATGAACAACTGATTGTACACTGTGGATAAATGTATGGTATGTGAGTATAACTCTATAAAATTGTAGGAAAATATATATATAGGAGTAAAAGTGTTGGAGAAAACATGGTGAGAGGGATGATGCCTCACTAATATGGACTAACTACAATGTGTAAACTCAGAATTGAATCTTAGAACATAGCCTAACGTGGACACAATAATTATTAATAGTCCCTAGATTGTAAGCTCTTACAGCAGTTAACTCTATCCCTGAATTGTAAGGCCTATCTCTAAACTTTAAGATGCTGATCCCCTAGCGTATGTTGTCACAAACATTGGGACTGGCAGTTTGATGTGCTGAGCCTTCAAGCATGGGACTTGCCCTTATGAAGCTCATTACCACAAAGGAAAGTCTAAAGTTGTATGTAATGGTGCCTGAGAGTCTCCCCCTGAGTGCCTCTTTGTTGCTCAGATGTGGCCCTCTCTCTTTCTAACTGAGCCATCTCGACAGGTGAACTCGCTGCCCTCCCCCCTACGTGGGACCCAACTCCCAGGGTTGTAAATCTCCCTGGCAACGCAGAGTATGACTCCCGGGGATGAATGTGGACCCGGCATCGTGGGACTGAGAGTATCTTCTTGACCAAAAGGGGGATGCAAAATGAGATGAAATAGTTTCAGTGGCTGAGAGATTCCAAATGGAGTCGAGAGGTCACTCTGGTGGACATTCTTATGCACTATATAGATAACGCCTCTTAGGTTTTAATGTATTGGAATAGCTAGAAGTAAATACCTGAAACTACCAAACTCCAACCCAGCAGTCTGGACTCCTGAAGACAATTATATAATAATGTAGATTACAAGGGGTGACAGTGTGATTGTGAAGACCTTGTGGATCACACCCCCTTTATCTAGTGTATGGATGAGTGGAGGAATGGGGATAAAAACTAAAGGACAAATGGGGTGGGATGGGGGGATGATTTGGGTGTTTTTTTTCACTTTTATTTTTTATTCTTGTTCTGGTTCTTTCTGATGTAAGGAAAATGTTCAGAGATAGACTGTGGTGATGAACGCATAACTATGTTATCATACTGTGGACAGTGGATTGTATATCATGGATGATTGTATGGTGTGTGAATGTATTTCAATAAAACTGAATTTAATTAAAAAAAAAAAAAAAGAAGAAAGAGCTAAAATCAAAGACCTAACTACACATGTGGAGGATCTAGAAAAAGAACAGCAAACTAATCCAAAAGCAAGCAGAAGGAAAGAAATAACAAAGAGCAAAAATAAATGAAAGTGAGAATAAAAAATAGAAAGAATTAACAAAACCAAAAGTTGGTTCTTTGAGAAGATCAATAAAATTGACAAATCCTTAGCTAGGCTGACGAAGAAATAGAGAAGCTGCAAATAAATAAATTCAGAAGTGAGTGGGGGGCATTACTACTAACCCCACAGAAATAAAAATTATCATAAGAGGATACTGTGAACAACTGTATGACACAAATTAGACAACTTAGATGAAATGGACAAATTCCTAGAAACACACAAACAATGTACATTGATCCTAGAAGAAATAGAAGACCTCAACAGACCAATTACAAGTGAAGAGACTGAATCAGTCATCAAAAACCTACCAACAAAGAAAAACTCAGGACCAGGTGGCTTCACAGGTGAAGTCTACCAATCATTTCAAGAAGTATTAATACCAATCCTACTCAAACTCTTCCAAAATTTGAAGAGGAGGGAGCACTACCTAACTCATTCTAGGAAGCCAAAATCACCCTCATACCAAAGCCAGATAAAGATACTACAAGAATAGAAAATTACAGACCAATCTCTCAAATGAATATAGATTTAAAAATCCTCAAAACAAACAAACAAACAAACACTTGCAAATCAAATCCAAAAGCACATTGAAAGAATTATACACCATGATCAAGTGGGTTTATCCCAAGTGTGCAAGGGTAGGTTCAACAGAAGAAAATCAATTAATGGAATACACCATCTTAACAAATCTAAGGAGAATAAAACCACATAATCATCCTGATTGATGCAGAACAGGCATTTGAGAACAACCAGCATACTTTCTTGACAAAAACACTTTGGAAAATAGGAATATAAGGAAACTTATTCAACATGATAATGGGCATAAATGAAAAACCTCTTACATTGTACTCAATGTTGAAAGACCAAAAGCTTTCCATCTAAGATTTGGAAAAAGACAAGATGTCCATTGCCAGCACTGTTAATCAACATTGTACTAGAAGATCAAGCCTGAGAAATTAGGCAAGAAAAAGGAATAAATTGCATCCAAATTGGAAAGGAAGAAGTAAAACTTTCACTATTTGAGGATGACATGATCCTATATATAGAAAGTCCTGAAAGATCTACAACAAAGCTACTAGAAATAATAAATGAATTCAGCAAAGTGGTGGGATACAAGATTAACATGCAAAAATCAGTGGTGTTTCTATAAACTAGTAATGAGCAATCTGAGGAAGAAATCAAGAAAAAATTTCATTTACAATAGCAACTAAAGAATCAACTATCTAGGAATAAGTTTAACCAAGGATTTCAAGGACTTGTATGTGGAAAATTAAAAGAAATAAAAATAAGACCTAAATAAATGGAAGGACATTCCATGTTCATGGATTGGAAGACTAAATATCATTAAGATGTCAATCATACCCAAATTGATTTACAGATTCAACGTAAGCCCAACAAAAATTACAGCAGCATACTTTGAAGAAATGGAAAAGCAAATTATCAAATTTATTTGGAAGGGCAAGGGGCACTAAATAGCCAAAAACATTCTGAAAAAGAAGAATGAAGTTGGGGGGCTCACATGTGCTAACTTTAAAGCATATTACAAAGCTACATCAGTCAAAACAGTATGGTACTATTATATACCAAGTATAGATACATTGACCAATGGAATAAAATTGAGATTTCAGAAATAGGCCCTTACATCTATAATCAACTGATATTGACTCAACTAGGACAAAATAGTTTTTTCAACAAATGGTACTGGAAGAACTGAGTATCTATTTGTGAAAGAATGAAAGAGGATCCATACCTCACAATATATACAAAAAGAAAGTCAAAATGGCTCAAAGACCTAAATATAAGAACCAAGACTATAAAATTCCAAGAAGAAAAGTAGGGAAGCATCTTTAAGATCTTGTGGTAGGCAATGACTTCTTAGACTTTACATCCGAATCACAAGCAACAAAATAAAAAATAGATAAATGGGATCTCGTCAAAATTAAAAACTTTTGTGCATCAACTGACTTAGTCAAGAAAGTGAATAGACAACCTACTGAATGGGAGAAAATATTTGGAAACCACTTATCCTTAAGGGTTTAAATCTAGATTATATAAAGAAATCCTACAACTCAAAAACAAAAAGACAGACAACCAATTTAAAAATGGGTAAAAGACTTGAATAGCCATTTCTCCAAAGAGGAAATACAAATGACTAAAATGCACATGAAAAGATGCTCAATATGACTAGTTATTAAGGAAATGCAAATCAAAAATCACATTGATATATCATTTCACACCTACTAGAACAATCACTATTAAATAATAAACAGAAAGCTACAAGTGTTGGAGAAGTTGTGGAGAAATAGAAACACTCATTCATTGCTCATGGGAATGTAATGTAGTGCAGCTGCTGTGGAAGACAGTTTGGCAGTTTCTCAGGAAGCTAAGTATAGAATTACCATATGATCTAGCAATCCTGCTACTAGGTATATATCCAGATGAACTGAAAGCAGGAACTTGAACAGATGTTCATAGTAGCATTATTCACAGTTGTCAAAAGTTGGAAGCAACCCAGGTGTCCATCAACTGATGGATGGATAAACAAAATGTAATATATACATACAATGGAATATTCTTCAGCTGTAAAAAGGAATGAATCGTGATGCATGCAACATGGAAGAACTTTGAAGATATTATGTTGGGTGAAATAAGCCAGACACAAAAGGACAAATATTGTATAATTTTGCTGTTATGAACTAATTATAAGAAACAAATTCATAGAGTTAGAATCTACAATATAGGTTATCAAGAGATAGATTGGGGTTAGAGAATGTGGAGTTGATGCTTACTTTGTATAGATTTTTCTATTTAAGTTCATGGTAAATATTTGGAAATGGGTGGTGGTGATGGTAGCACATTATCGTGAGTGTAATCAACAGCACTGAACTGTATATGTGAATGTGGTTAAAACAGGAAACTTTAGGAATATGTATATATTGCTAGAATAAAACATAAAACATAGGACTGTATAACACAGTGGAACCTATTGTAGACAATGGACTGTAGTTAATAGTACAAGTATAAGAATGTTCTTTCATGTATTATAACAGATGTATGATACTAATACATGCTGGTAATATTAGGGTGGTATATGGGAAAAATATGGTATATGGGAAAAATGTAAAAAAGGTATTATAGAACTATTTTAATAATCTTTTATCAATTGTACAAAGATAAGTACTGTTAAAAATAGTGCTCATAAAAAAAGTTATAATCATAGTAACAAATGCTTCATACAAATGCAAGGTGTTGGTGGTGGGATGGTGCACAGGAATCCTGTATTTTATGCATGATTGTTTTGTAAACTCAAAACTTTTATAATAAAAAAAATCCATGGTAATGGGCATACAATGTATAAAGATGTAATCTGAGATGGTAACAACATAAAGGTGGAGGGATGGAGATTTATTGGAGTAGAGAGTTTGTATACTGCTGAAACTATGTGGTAAGTGTGCCAGTTTGAAACTGTTATGTATCCCAGGAAAGGCTATGTTTTCTAATGCAATCTTGTGGGGACAGACTTATTTTGGGTGGGACCTTTTGGATAGGCTGTTTCCACGGAGATAGGACCCACCCAACTGTGGGTGAGAACTTTTGATTAGATTGTTTCCATAGGTGTGCAACCTCACCCATTTAGGGTGGGTCTTGATTAGTTTACTGGAGTTCTTAAGAGAGCTCAGGGGCTGACACAGACAAAGACACTTGGAGATGCAGACAGAAAGATGTTCAGAGATGCTAAGCTGAGAGATGAAGCCCAAAGTTTGCCCCAGAGAAGCTAAGAGAGGACCCCCAGATGCTTGGAGACAAATGCCCTGGGAGAACAAGCAAGGATTCACAGGAGCTGCGAGAGAGAGAAGCTGAGAGAGACAAGCCCAGAGACATTTTGGAGAAAGCCATTTTGAAACCAGAACCCAGGAGCAAAGGACAAGTAGACGTCAGCTACAAGCCTTCTCAGCTGACAGAGGTGTTCCGGATGCCACTGGCCTTTCTTCAGTGAAGGTATCCTCTTGTTGATGCCTTAGTTTGGACCTTTTACAGACTTAGAACTTGTAACCTAATAAATCCCCTTTATAAAAGCCAATCCATTTCTGGTATTTTGCATAATGGCAGCTTTAGAAAACTGGAACAGTACTATTCAAACTAGGTTGTTAATAGTTTAAGATGTTAATTGTAATTGCAAAGGTAAGTAATAGGAAATAACTAATAGTATAGAGAAGAAAGAAGAAGAGAATCAAGGTTGTACACTACAAAAAAATCAATTGAATACCAATAAGTCTGTAATGGAGTAATTGAGGAATAAAAAACATACAAGACATACAGAAAAAAAATAGCTAAATGGCGTTACCACCTTTAATGTCAATGGATTAAAATCTCCTATTAAAAGGAAGAGATTGGCAGATTGGATGAAAACACATGATCCATCTATATGCTCTCTACAAGAGACTCACTTTAGATACAAAGACAAATAGGTTGAAAATAACAGAGTGGGGAAAGATATTCCATGCAAATAGTAATCAAAAGAGAGCTGAAGTTGCTATATTATTGTCATACAGGATAGACTTTATATCTCAAGACATTACAAGAGACAAAGAAAGATATTACATATTGATAAAAGATTCAATCAAGCCAGAATATATAACAATTATATACATATATGCACCTAAGAACAGATCCCCAAAATAGACGAGGCAAAATTTGACAGCGTAGAAGAAAGAAAGAGATAATTCTACAGTAGTAGTAGAAGATTTCAATACACCACTTTCAATAATTGATAGACCATCTAAACCAAAGATCAGTGAGAAGATTGAAGACATGAACAAAATAATTAACGAATTACACCTAAGGCACCTATATAGAACCAGACACCCAATAAGAGCAGAATATACATTCTTCTCAAATGTACAAAGTTCATTCTCGAGGATAAACCATATGTTAGGACACAAATAAAATCTTAATAAATTTAAAAATACTGAAGTCATACAAAGTATCTTCTCAGATCACAATGGGATGAAGGTAGAAATCAATATCAGAATGAGAACCAGAAAATGTAAAAATGTGTGGCAATTAAAAAACACACTATTAAACAACCAATGGGTCAAAGAAGAAATCAAAAGGGAAATTAGGAAACTTCTTGAGATGAATGGGATGCAGTGCAGTGACAACAGTGCTCCAAGGGAAATTTATAGCTCTAAATGCTACTTTAAAAAAGAAGAAAGACAATAAATCAACAACCTAGTTATATCACTAAAGAAAATGGAAGAAGAAGAGCAAACTAAACCCAAAGTCAGCAGAAGGAAGTAGTAAAGATTTAGCAGAGAAATATTTAAATAGAGTTAAAAGTACAATAGAGAATTCACAAAACCAAAAGTTGTTTTTTTGAAAAGATCAATAAAATTGACAAACCTTTAGTCTGTCTGTGAAATAAAATGAGAGACACAAAAAGCTAAAAGCAAGAATGAAAGTGGGGACATTACTACGGATCTTACAGATTTAAAGAGGAGCATAGTTACCATGAACAATTGTATGCCAACAAATTAGAAATGAAAATAGAAAAATTTCTAGAACCATACAAGTTACCTAATCAGACACACAGAGAAACAGAAAATTTCAACAGAGCAATAACAAGTGTGCTGGTTTGAATCTGTTATGTATCCCAGAAAAGACCATGTTCTTTTAATCCATTCTTGTGGGTGCGGACCTATTGTGGGTGGGATCTATTGGTTAGGTTGTTTCAATTGGGATGTGACCCAGCCCATTAAAGGTGGGTCTTAATCCTTTACAGGAAACCTTTATAAGAAGATAAAGGGCAGAAACACACACAAAGAGAGGGAAGAGAGAGACGCTACAGAGATGCTAAGAAAGAACCCACAGATGCTCAAAGAGAGAAAAATGCTCAGGGACATTTGGAGACAACTATTGAAACCAGAACCAGGAGAGAAGGACTGGCAGATGTTGCCATGTGCCTTCCCACGTAACAGAGGAACCCCAGATGCCGGTAGCCTTTCCTTAGAGAAGGTATCTTCCTCTTGATGCCTTAATGTGTACATTTTCATAGCCTTGGAACTGTAAATTTGTTACCTAATAAAACCCTATTGAAAAAGCCAACCCATTTCTGGTATATTGCATTTGGAAGCTTGAGCAAGCCAAAACAACAATAATTGGAATGAAAAATTATTTAAAAGAGCTCCCAACAGAGAAAAGTCTGGGTTCAGATGCTTCACTTCTGAATTCTACCAAATATTTAAAGAAGAATTAACACCAATCCTTTTCAAACTCTTCCAAAAAATAGAATAGGAGAAAATGCTTCCTAACTTATTCTATGAGGACAGCATTATCCTGATACCAAATGCAGATAAAGACAGCACAAGAAAAGAAAGTTACAGATCAATATCCTATATGAAAATAGATGCAAAAATCCTCAACAGAATACTGGCAAACTGTATCCAACAGTATATTAAAAGGATTATACATCATACCAAGTGGGATTTATCCCAGGAATTCAAGGATGGTTAAACATAAGAAAATCAAACAATGATCAATGCAATATACATTATTAATAGAATGAAGGAAAAACACATGATCATTTCAATTGATGTAGAAAAGGCATTTGACAAAATCCAGCACCCCTTCTTAATAAAACACGAAGAAAACTAGGAATAAAAGGAAACTTCCTCAATATGAAGGGTATGTATGAAAAACCCACAGCTAACATGATACTCAGTGGAGAAAACCTGACAACTTTCCGTCTAAGACCAAGAACAAGGAAGGATGCCTACTGTCACTACTGTGATTCAACATTGCACTGGAAGTTCTAGCCAGAGCAAGCAGGCAAGAGAAAGAATTAAAAGACATCCAAATTGGAATGGAAGATGTAAAACCTTCCTTTTTTGCAGATTAGAAGACCCTGTATATAAAAAGTCCTGAAAAATCCACAGCAAAGCTCCTAGAGCTAATAAACAAATTCAACAAAGTGGCTGAGTACAAAATCAACATGCAAAAATCAGTTGTGTTTCTATACACTAGAAATGAACACTCTAAAATGGCTAAACCAAGAAAATAATTCCATTTACAATAGCATCTGAAAGAATCAAATATGTAGAAATAAATTTAACCAAGGATTGTGAAAGATTTTTACACTGAAAACTACATAAAATTTCCAAAAGAAACTAAAGAAGACCTAAATAAATGGAAGAAAATCTCATGTTCATTGACTGGAAGACTTAATATTGTTAAGATCTCAATACTACCAAAAGCCATCTACAAATCTGATGTCTTTCCTATAGAAATTCCAGCAGCCTTTTTTTTTTTTTTTTTTTTGCAGAAATGGAGGTTTAGAGAAGTCCAAAATTGAGATATCAGCAAGAAAATGCTTTCTCTCTGAAGACTGTGGCACTCGGGGGCCGGCTTCCTGCAATCCTTGGTCCTTGGCTTTTCCATCATATGGCAACACATATGGCAGTGTCTTCTTTCTCTTCCAGATCTTGTGGACTTCCAGGTTCTGGCTCCCTGTGGCTTTTTCTCTCTCTGACTTTTACTCTGCCCATAATGGTCTCCAGTAATCCAGATTGATGGTCAACCTAATTCTGTTGGGCCACACCCTAACTGAAGTAACCTTGCCAAAAGGTCCTATTTACAGTGGGTTAATAACCAAAGAATGGATTAAGATTAAGAACATTCTTTTCTGGGGTACCTAACTCCAAGCCACCACACATACAATTTATTAAGTATTGATTAAGCCATAATAAAAGAAGTGCTGACTTTTTTCCAGTCATGCTACAACATGAATGAGCCTTGGAGATATCATGTTGAGTAAAATAAGCCAGACACAAAGAAATATTGAATGATTTCTCTCATAAGCAAATTCATAGAGACATATACAAATTCATAGAGAATACGCAAATACATAGAGACAGAAAGTAGAATAATGGTTACCAAGGGTGGGGGAAAGGGAGATGGGGAGCTATTGCTTAATGGGTATAAAAGTTTCTATTTGGGATGATGAAAGTTTTGGAAATAGATAGTGGTAGAAGTTATTCAATATTATCAATTTAGTTAATGTCAGAGAATTGTTCACTTAAAAACACTTATATGATTTTTAATGTTATGTATATTTTACTACAGTAAAAAATATAAAAAATTTAATAAAATAAAAGCCAAGTGACCGAAAAAAAAAAAAAAAGAGGGAAAGGGGTGGCAGTTTGGTTTCACCCCTGGGGTGAGAGGAGGGTCCCACCGGGTCTGAGCATGTTGCTGTGTTTGGCAGAACGAATCCAGAGCTCTGTAAGCGGTCAGGCACATGTGTCCACCATACTCTCAACCATGTTTGCCCACTGAGTGTCCTGGGCAGTGTGCCATCTTGGGTAGTGGTGGAGCCTTGGCCCTGGGGGCAGAAAGCCCTGCTCCGAGTCTCTGTGCCCCATGTGCTGTGTAATGGGGAAGGACTTGGCCCTTTGGAGTGGGGATGATGGCCCCTGCCTGGTGGGTGACTGTGAGATGGGATGGGATCCTGGGTGTAAGTGCCTGAGGCAGGGGGATGGCTCATAGCCATTGGCTATTACAGCCATTAGGCCATGTCTGTAAAATGGGCACATGGATGACCACAGTCCTGGGGGGTGACAATAACCTGACTAGCAGTTCTTACTTTTGGACTCTTCCCCTGTGTGCTGAGAGCCCTGACTTGCACTGTCTTATTTCATCCTTGCAACCACCTCATGAGAAGGGCGCTGGTTCATTCCCACTCACAAGTTGGGAAACTGAGGCTCAGGGAGGTGCTCCCATGTCACAGAGGAGACAGGGCTTGCTCCCAGGATGGTCACGTTCCAGCTGCCGGGTTCCAAGCCCTGCAGGGCCCCTGGGGGAGCTGGCACACGGCCGGTGCTCAGCTACCCCTCCAAGCCTGCTGACCCTCACGGGGGTCCAGGCCGGTGGTTGGGGCTGACCTCACTCCTGACCCCGTTCCCTGCTCCTCCTGGTGCCCCAGGACCCCAGAACTTGTCTGGAAAGATCTGCTCACTGCCCGCTGCTCCTTCCCCGGAATGATGAATGGCTACATCCCATGTCAACAGTGGTGTGGGACGCGTGGTCGTCGGGCTGCTGCCACTGCTTCTGGTGGTGAATTGGCAGCTTGCATTCTACTGGGAAACATACCCTTGTGCAGAACAGAAGCATATGATGATGGATAATTACCTCCCATATTTATAGATGTATCAAAATATGCAAAAACCACTTCTGACAATGACACACCTACACGCCTATTACAGCTCCTTGCCAGCGCCGTGCTGGAGCTTGGGCACCAACTGTGAGGGAAACCTGCCACCCAGCCCTGCTGGGGAGGCCTCGGCCATCCCTGCTGCCGGCTCCCCACTCAGTCGTGTGCCAGCCTCTGCCCTTCTCAGCCCTTCCCAGCCTTCCTGGCTTCCCAGAGAGATGGCCTGGAGACCATGGAGAGAGACTTCCCCATTTTACAGGTGGGGAAACTGAGGCTCATCTGCCCATTCCATCCCTACCCAGCAGTTTCCTGAGCGCCCACACATGCAGGCCCTGTTCTAGGCACTGGGGATTCTGCTGGTGTGCTGGTGGGAGACGGACATCAGACTAATAAATGTAGACAACAGAGCCAGGCAGCCATGAGCACATGAAGAGACCCAAAGTGGGTAGAGGGGGTGAGAGGGAAGGAGCGGGAGGTCTATGGGGGTCAGGAAGACCTTGCTGAGAGGGGGACTGGGAGGAGAACTGGAGGGAGGGGGCTGTGTGGACACCTGGGGATCACATGTTCAAAGGCTGGGTGGGGGCTGAGCTTGCCCAGAGATGGCGTCCCTTCACCACCCTCCGGGTACAGGAGATGTGTATGTCTCTGGGTCATGTGTGCGGTCCCCATGTTGAGGGTGAGGGATGCAGACAGGAGCCAGGGAGGGTCCCTGTGCTCCAGGCCCCTTGGGGAAGGTGGGGGTCAGTAAATGAGGGGAGTCCCTGGTGGTCAGTCCCCTGTGGGGGATGTCCCTGGAGCTGAGAGATGTGGAGGCAGCATCGGGCAGCGGTTAGAGCCCTGACCTTGACTTCTCACTCAGCCACTTCATTCTTCAGCTCTCAGAGCCTCTGTTTCCCCATTTGTTAAATGGGGGTGAGGGAGAGGCAGACATCAGGGTTGTTTTAAAGCACATGATTCTAATGTAAAGGGTGAGATGAGGACCCCTGATTTGGATGATGTCAGTGACATCCTTCTGGCCCTAATTAGAGAGTTAGATGTGTGGATGTGTAGATAGATGGATAGATATTATTTAGATATTTAGATGAACAGATGATAGATATTTAGATGGATAGATGGATGGATAGAGGAAAGATTTTTAGATGGATGACAGGTGGACAGACTCCCTTGGACCCCAGCCTCACACCATTCTGGCCTCACTGAGCCCAAGTTGCTGAAGTCCTGTCTCTGAGGTTCTGTGATATTAATGTTCTAAGTGTTCAATAGGTCCCATTCTAACATCCTACTAGCTTACTGTTTTGCAAAATTACTTTGCAATTTTGACTATTTTATTATATTTAATAATATACGTGTTTCTATCTTCAAAGATTAGAATATCTTATTCTTTAAATTTTTTCTAACATCATCTGATTCTAATATTCCATAAGAGTGGCCTTCTGTGACTGTGAAATACCCCCCACCCCATCCTAGGGGACAGGTAGCCCGGTACCCCCAAACGTGAGTCTCTCCAAGGCTTCCAGGTCTCCCCCTGCCCCCCTTTTAAATCAAGTCCAAACCATCTGAGGCTTGTCCCTTCTTGGGGCCCTCTTCAGACTTTCTGAGTTTATGGCTGTCACATAACATTATTAGCTGTGACAATGGCAATTAGAACAATTATGCTGGGTAATAAACCCCAGCCTGGGTTTGGAAAGTGAGTTACGGCCGCCTCACTGAGGGCAAGAGTGTCGGACACAGTTACAAAGCGGCTTGCTCCAGGCCCACGTGGGCAGAGCACGCTGCCCCTCTCTCCAGCACTGCTGGCCTGGGCCACCTGTGGCCCTGCAGGGAGCCCACCCAGGCCCTGGGCACTGGCTGTTGTGCCCCAGGATCCTGTCACCCTTTCCTCCTCTGAGCCCTTGTGCCCCCTCCCCTCCCTGCTCTAGGGACAGAATCTGAATACAGAGCCCTGGGGACTCCTCCAGGGCGGTTGCATTCCGCTGCCAAACCCCAGCGCACAGGAGGAGAGAGACAGCATGCTCCAGGCTCTGCTGACTCTGGTTTCCAGTCCCGCCCTACCACTTCCTCGCTGTGAGACACCAGGCATGTTACTCAACCTCTCTGAACCCTGTCCCCCAAGTGTGAGTTGATAGTAATAGCATCTACTTACCTGCACTGATCGGGGAGGGACTCGGTCACTATTACTATTGTTTCAGAGCTATGATTTCTTTGGCTCCCCGGGCACCCATGTGGCCAGCTCCATGGAGCAGCGAGGAGCAGCGAGGAGCAGCGAAAGGACAATAGGCTCCCGAGTCCCACAGACCGGGGACCAATTCAGCCTCTGCCATTCACTTGCTGTCACTGGCAAGTGGCTTCACCTCTGTGAGCTTCATCAGTTTTCCCCTCTGTGAAATGGGCACAGTGATATTGATCACAGAGGATTTGCTGAGGTTACATCTGCTGGAGGCAGATTCCTGGGCTCAAATGGCACTTCCTGGGTGCACTGGAAGTAGGACTCTGGGGAAATCTCTTGGCCTCTCTGTGCCTCGGATCCTCATGTGTAAAATGGTGACAGGCACAGTCTCTGCTGTGTAGGACACAGTGGGGACTCAAGGACCTGACGTGTGTTAGACGCCTGGCACTCAGTGAGCCCTTGATGCGTGCCGACTCTCACGGTTACTATTATTGTTGTTGTTGTTATTGCTGACAGGCTCCTGTCTTTGTGCACCAGGCCCCCAGCACGGGGACTGGGCAGAGTGAAGACCTCACCCTTAGTAGAGAAGGAGGAGCAGGGACTTGGGTGCAGACTACCTGGGTTCAAGGCCTGGCTCTACCACTTTCATGCTGTGTCACCTTGGACAACTTTCTAAACCTCAACATGTTTCACTGTTTTAATCTGTAAAATGGGGGGAAAACAGCAACTCCTCCTTCCTAGGGGTATTGACATAATTAAATGAATTAATGCACGTCGTGTGCTCAGCACAGAGCCTGCCGCACAGTAAGCTCCAAGCCAGAGCTGGCGTTTCTTGTTCCCTGCCCTGAGGAGTGATGGCATCGAGGCCCCAAAGGTCCCTCTATTGTCATGACTGCACTTAGAGATGAAGAAACCGAGGCCAAGAGAAGCTAAATTAAACGTGTTGAGAACAGGCCCGTATATGACCGTGCTGAAATATGCACGGCTGATAATTAGAGAACAGAACGATCTGTAATAAAGGGCTAATTGAGCAGGACAGATGCTAATTGTACCAGGAGCCAGGGATGAGGGAAGGACCCAGTTATTCCTGTTAATAGCTTTGACTTTTGCCCCTTAATATAAGTCATGCATAATTACTGTGAGGCATTTGGAAAGCACAAGAAGGTAAACAGAAGAGTATATAAATCACCTGGCATCCCACTTCCCAGAGAAATTGGCTGTTAAAGTACCGATATCTTTTTTCATTCTTTTGTCTGTGTATATGTTTTCATAACCAATGTACATTTTCATCTTCATGTAACTGTCGGGATAAGCTAGGATAAAATGTGATAACAAACACCCCCCTAGAAAACCACATAGGTAATTTCTCACTCTTGCCACTTGTCCCTTGTGGTCAGCAGGGAAGGCTTTGCTCATCATGGACCCCAAGGGGCTCATGCGGATGGAGGCTCCAAGGTCAGATGTCATCCTCTCCACATGGACGTCTGCAGAAGAAAGGGCTGGAGAATCAGGCACTGGCTCCTGAACGCTCTTGCCTGGCAGCAGCCCTCCCCACCTCTGTTCACACCTCCCGGCCCCCAGCCTCTTGGGCACCCCCAACATCAAGGCCCTGGGCCGTGCCATCCTCCTGTGGCCCAGAAGGAGAACTGGGTATGGGGGCCCAGACGTGTCCTCCACATGGTGCAAATCCAGGGTCGGGTCTTTCTTACCTGATGCTCCAGTCTGACCACTTCTCCAACTCATTATATATTCTTAGAAATAGTTAATATATTAATGTTCCATAATTTATTTAACTAAACTACCATTTTTGAAATCTGTAGGCTTTCATTTTTTTACTCTCATAGATAACACTCAACGGATACCTTCACTTTTGACTCTTTCTCTGAATTTTCTATTATCTTAGAGTAGAAGCCTATAAGGAGATGCTGGTTGGAGCAGCATGAAGTCTAAACACTTGTCAATGCCTAATATTTATTGAGTGACCAATGCTCAAGTCCTGTTGGCTCGACCTTGAGGTTCACCCAGATCCTATGTTTTCACCCTCTCCAGACCCCACCCTCGTCCGAGCCACCCTACCTGCCTGGACGGTGCAGGAGCCTCCTGGGGTCCCTGCCTCCACCCTGGCCCTGCCCCGGACACTCTCCCTCAGCTGCCCCGGACGCCCCGTGGCCCCTGCCTCACCCGGCATAGTCCCCGGCTGCTGGTGGCCCTGCCCTGCACGGTCACCCCCGGCCCATCCCAGCCCACCCTCCCCATCCCTTGCTCCACCTGCAGGGGCTCCTTCCTGACCCGGGGCCCTTCCAGCAGCTGGAGCCCCTTCCCCTTGTCTGCCTGTCCCCTCCGTCCCCTCCTTCAGGTCCGCGCCCCCTGCACCTGCTCTGAGAGGCCTTCCCTGGCCCCTCTCGACAACTGTGACCCCAGGCAGCCAGCCCCTACCCCGGCTTCATTTTTCTCATCACCAACTTGTGCCTCCGAGGTTCACTTTTTACTGTTTGTGTCTGTTTCCCGCTAGAATCTGAGCTCCTTGCAGCAGGGTTTTTGTCTGTTTGGTTTTGTTCTTTTGTATGTGGTGGTTTTTGTGGTTTTGTGCTTTTCACTAATGCCAAGGATGGCACCTGCACAGACTGGAGCAAATGTTTGTGGAAGAGGTGAGTGAGATGAAGACCCTGTTCTGAACGAGCTGTCATCTCATGTAATCCCCGCGGCACCCTGGGCAGCGGCTTCTATCTCCATTCCCTGCTCTTCCCTGGAGAACAGGCCGGGACTGGCCCAGGGGCCTGCCCAGCATCCCGCGGTACTGGGCAGTGGAGCCGGGATTCTCAACCGGATCTGTCTGCTCCGGCCCTGCACCGTCTTCCTCCACCCACCTTGGCAGCCTCAGCCCCTGCTTCTGATCCCCCCATTCATGGTGATCCAGTCACACGGGCCATTCTTTGTCCTCTCAAGCCTCTGAGCCTTTGCACATATTGTTCCCTCACCTGGCTGATGCCTACAGGTCCTTCAGGCCTCAGCACAGAAGTGTCACCTCCTTAGGGAAGCCCACCCAGCTTCATCCTGACAGGGTTAGGATCTCCGTTGGCTCTCATTGTGTTATAGCTGATTACTTACTTAGCTTTTGGTTTAATGTCGACCCACCCTACTCACCTGGAAAGCCCCAGAGCACAGACGGTGCCTGCCTTCCTCAGCTCACATCCCGGCATCTGGCTTGGCACTTAGCAGCAGGTGCTTAAACGTATCAGGGTGGGCCTGGGTGGAGGGTGGGGACTCTGTAAGGGGCCTGTCGAGGGAGCTGGGAGGGGAGAGGCCCCTGTGGGTGAGGGAGGAGTGACTGTGGAAGGTGTGGGGGCTACTGTGGGACACACGCTGTGTGCTTGCTGGAGGGGGTACCCGGGTCTCACCTGCCCTGCTCACAGCTGCCTGAACTTTCAGGATAGAACCAGAAGCCACAGCCCCCCGCAGATGAGCCCAGTGCGTGCTGGGGGAGCCGGTCCAGTTAACGGGTGATCGAGTGGTCGTGATGACATCTGCTCACTCACTCTTCAGGAAGCAGGATCTGTGAGGGGGTTGGTGAAATGGAGGACCCCGTGCCAGGCCACTGTTTATTAGGGCGACCCTCACCTAGGGCAGGAGACAGCCTGGGACCAGGGGAGCCGAGGGGTGGGCCTAGTTGCACTGCAAAGCGGAGGCAGGGCCTTAGACCCTCGCCCTCCCACCCAGGGTGCCTTCACTGGGGGCTGCAGCTCAGGGGCCCCTGTGACGTGTCGGGGGGTCCGGACCTTCCCAGGAGCAGAGGAAAGGGTGGGGGCCTGCTGGAAGCATGACCAATTCCCAGATGGAAGTTGTGAAGCAGTTATCTGGATGACAATGCTGGATCAAAAATAACCGTAAAAGAAAGGAAACCACAGGTGCGTGTCCTGGGAGAGGCTGTTGGGGAACGGCCAGTGTCCAGGGACAGGAGCGGCCGAGCAGGGACGTGGGCAGTGAGGGGTCGGAGGTGGACAGGGTCACTCTGACCTCCGTCTCCCTCCTCCAGCATATTTGGGCCAAATTTGGCCCCTGCCCACTGTGTGGCCATGACCGGCACCTCTGCTTACAGCTCGATGGAAGATTCCTTGGAGCAATTCTGGTTTTACATGAAACGGTCTCTGAATTTTCTGCTGGCACCTGCCTCATTTTCTTAGGCAGGGATTGTGGGGACTGAAAGCCCCAGGGCTGGTTGGAGGAAGAAAAGGTAAAACAAAACAAAACAAAAAACCCAACAAAACATTCGTATCACAGGAGACAGTGAGGTTGGTCTATTAGGAAGTGAACAGAGCTAATTCTTAGTTAAGAAATAATTTGGTGAAATGACTCACTCACAGCATCATCCTATAATCGCCCTCATGCTTCGTGGCTGCCTTTCTTCTCCCCATCCTCCTTCCCTCTCATGATGCTTTATTTTTTTTTTTCTCTTTGTTTAACTAAAGACAACACTTTTTGCCACATCATTTTCATAAAGATTCTCTAGGGAAAGGAGGGGGAGAGACGGAGCAGAGCCGGCTGTGTAGCTCCCTTTGCAGGAACCAAAGAAACCATTTTGCAAATTACAGGAAATGATTAGAAATTAGAACAGCATTTACGTCAATTACAGCTGGAGATGGAGGGAGAGGTGGTCTGGAGGCCTGGGGGAGGTGGGGGCTGGGGGCTGCTAATCCTCCTTGGTAACGGGGGGCAGGGTGGGCAGGAGAAAGAACTCTGGATAGGGGACCTGAGGCCTCGGCTCTCCACCAGGCTCCGCTGGGTGCTGGGCCTTGGTGTTCCCTGGGGGCTCCTCCCAGAACCCTCTGGATGTGCACACAGGTGTGCAGATGTGCTGTGCACACACACACACATGGACACAGGCACACACTCATCCCACTCACAGATATGACTCACCCCCACCCACCCCCAGAGACACACGCTACCCCACACACAGACACACACACATACACACAACTCATACACAAACACTGCCCCCCATGCACACAGACACACTCACCCCCCCCCCCCACACACAGATTGGTGTTCACATGTCTGAGGCAGAGGTAGTTTTAGAACCCTGGTCTGAGTGGGGAGGATGAGGCCTTAAGGCCTGTAAGGCAGGGGGAGTGGGTGCAGTGTGTGTCTGCTCACCCCCAGGCCTCTGTCTCCTCTCTTCCCCACTCCCAGCTATCCTCTGGACAGAGAGGATGGAAGAGGGTGGAGTTGACCTGACTGGCCTTCTCAGGTGTGAAGAATGGATTCTGCTCCCAGAGCTAACGTGCCCCTGGTCGCCCCCAGCTCCCGGGCCCCTGCCTTCCCCACTAGCTGCTCCTGAGCTGACAGGCACTGCTGCCACCCTCCCTGGCTCTGGGGTTGTGATGCTGCACAACTCCAGGCCGCAGGGCATGGAGCTCGACTCCTGTGATGGCATGCACCACGGGCACAGGCTGCGTGACTGGGCCAGGAAGGAATGGGCCCTGGGGACAGATATGGAGAAGAGAGGCTCAGACCTTCCAGGGCACCGGTGGGCCAGTGGTCCAGCCAGACTGTGACCCACCCCTCAGGTCGGTGTCTGCTGCCCTTTACCTGAGGATGTGGGATGCCACGAGAGGAGGGTATCAGTCCTGCAGGGAGAGGAGAGAAGCAGGGGAGAGGTGGCCTTAGAAAGAAGCATGAAACAGACACACAGAGAGAAGCCAAGGTGAGCCCTGGGGTGGGTGGCTGCCTGGGGTCCCAGTAGGGGTTTCAGGTCCCAGTTCCAGCCACTGGGGAGGCCTGGTTGTCTGCAAGTTCCCGGAGAACCCTCCCCTCCACCAACATGCACATACTTTGGAACCTGGCAAAATGCCCCTCCACATAACTTCTCTTTGCCTAAACTAGACTAAATGGTTTTCTGTTACTTGCAAAGAGCCCTGACTCAGACACCGAGGAAACCTATTTATTTTTAAAACCGCTTTTAAAAAAGCATCATTCCCAACAATAAATGTCTCTTGTTCAGAGAGGCCTCGTCAAATATAAAGAAGGAGGCGTTTGCAAACCTACATGAAAATTAAACCCACAATCTGGGCACACACTTGTTTGACAAGTGATAATTAACTGCTGACAATATAATTTCAGTTTGGATGCAAATGTGTTTTCATTAAAAAGTAATCAAAGAAGAAGATATATGAATGGCCAATAAACACAAGAAAAGATGCATCGTTAGTCATCAAGAGAATGCAAATTAAAGCCACAACAAGGTGCCGTTACACACCCGCTAGAATGGCTAAAATGAAAAAGACTGAAAATAAAATGTATGGGCGAGGATATGGAGGAGGTGGAACACTCGTGCATTGCTTGTGGGGACGCAAAATGTTACAACCACAGTGGAAAAAAACAGTCTGTGGTCTCTTAAGTGGTTAAACACACACCTACCACACAATCCATCACTTTTGCTCCTAGGTCATTACCAAGATTCTGCTTTTACTGTGGGAACTCTTCTGCTGAACAGATTTTGAGAATAGGTGTTGAATGTTCCTCCCTCCCTGCTGGGATGGGCTTGTACCCGGGAAACGACACTGGGTTACGTGTCTCTGGACCTTCTGCAGTCTCCAGAAGGTGGCTCACCAATCCATTTCTTGCTAAGGGATCAGTGTCTTCCCTTGGGTGTCCCCAGCCCTGAATGTGCCTGGAGCCAACTGGCAGATGCTTGTCACTGACTCCAGCATCAGGGAAGGAGATGGCATCTCATCTCTCCAGCTCTTACCCCACCCCAGGTCCGGCACATGTCATATCTCATCCCCCTCATTTTACAGAGAAGGAAACTGAGGCTCAGAGACATGGAATCATGTGTTTCATGGTCATACGACTGGTGAAGGACCAAACAGGGATGGGAACCTGGCCTGCTTGATCCCAAGTCTGTGCCACACCCTCTATCCACCACCCTTTCCTCTGGTTAATTCAACCCCCCGTGCCTCAGTTTCCTCATCTGCAAATGGGGATGATAATGGCACTCATCTCATGAGCCTGTTGTGAAGACTAAATAAGTTGGTACATAGAACAGTGCCTGGAGCATGATAGTTGTTATGATACTTAGTATTAATTAATTCAGATAATAAATAATATCATTATGCCACTATCATCCCTCCCTCTCATGGGACTAACTGGCTCTTCCCCTTTAACCATCTCTAACCCTCCTAAACTCTCTCCAAAACTTCCACATCCATTTCAGAAAGAGATTTGAAAGGGACTCTGTGACACTGAGAACAGGGTGAAGATTTATTTCTTGTCCCATGAAGGTCTCAGACTCTTCTGATGGTAGACATCTGAGAAGCCAAAATTTTTATATGACTTAAATAGTCAGAAGCTTCCAGTCCCTCCATTATTGAAGAATTCTTTGTAACAGGAGTCAGTGTATTGTGTAAAAAGGACATGCTAGGAAGGCTCTAAGATGGCAGCACAGAGAGGAGTGGAAGCTAGTTAGTCCCCCTTGAACAAGTAATAAACAACCAGGAACAACTAGTAAATAATCTGGAGTAACTGTGGGGGCATAAACGTGACCCCCCCCCCCCCCCCACATCATCATACATCAACCTGAATTGGGAAGAATGCCCAAGATCACAGCATAAAATCTGTAAGCAAAAACTGTGGATCCAAGCCAACAGCCCCCTCTACCCACAGCCTGAGCTGCAAAGCCTCAGGTGCTAGTGAGCCACTCTCTCTGAGCAAGTGAATACAGCTCAGCTGAGCTCCAACTGGAGTTTAAGTTAACAAACGTGGACTGCTCAATACAAGCTATGAATCCCCAACAAGCAGACAGAGGCTTTGAGTGACAACTGACCTTGGAGAGTTGAAGGGTGGCCGTGGACTGGACCTGAAGGGGACTTTCTGTCCCTGTTTCTGCTCAGTGGAGAAAGCCTCAGTCATTTTCAGTTCCCAGTGCTCTGACCCAGACAAGGGTGGAGATAGCTCAGGCAGAAAGAGACCATTCAAATGCTAATGGCCTCTCCCTAGGGGGTCTAACTTCCCTAAGAGGAAAGAGGTGGGGCCCAGCTCTACTACCCCCCTTCCATTCAGAACCAGAACCCAGAAACTTGGGGATAACAGCCACGGGCCACACCTCCTTATATCAGTCAGGAGCTACAGACTGACAGGCGCTATCTGCTGGGCAGAAAAGCAAGTGACCTGAGGCCTCACAGGGTGTACCAATTTTCTAAGACACACCCTCAGGGAAACTGGGTACTGAATATTTCTTCCTTCTGGGACTGGAGCCCATTTTGGTCTGGGAAAACCTGATTGGGGTAACCAAGGAAACTGTTCGTAGACAACAGAAAACTACAAACTACGCTAAGAAAAACAAAGTTATGGACCAGTCAAGGGAACAAACTTACACTTCAACTGGGATACAGGAATTTAAACAACTAATACTAAATCAATTCAAAAAGTTTAGGGAAGATATGGCAAAAGAGATGAACCATATAATGAAAACACTGGGTATACATAGGTAGAAATTAAAAGTTCAAAAAACCAACTGGCAGAATCTATGGAAATGAAAGGCACAATACAAGAGATGAAAGACACAATGGAAACATACAACAGCAGATCTCAAGAGGCAGAAGAAAACACTCAGGAACTGGAGAACAAGGCACCTGAAAGCCTACACACAAAAGAACAGATAGAGAAAAGAATGGAAAAATATGAGCAATGTCTCCAGGAGCTCAAGGACAAAACAAAAAGCAGGAATGTACATGTTATTGGTGTCCCAGAAGGAGAAGACAAGGGAAAAGGGGCAGAAGCAATAATAAAGGAAATAACCAATGAAAATTTCCCATCTCTTATGAAAGACATAAAATTACGGATCCAAGAAGTGCAGCATGCCCCAAACAGAATAGATCTGAATAGGTGTATGCCAAGACACTTAATAATCAGATTATCAAACGTTAAAGATAAAGAGAGAACCCTGAAAGCAGCAAGAGAAAAGCAATCCGTCACATACAAAGGAAGCTTGATAAGACTATGTGTAGATTTCTCAACAGAAACCATGGAGGCAAGAAGGAAGTGCTGTGATATATTTAAGATACCGACCGAGAAAAACCACCAACCAAGAATCCTATATCTGGTAAAACTGTCCTTCAAATATGAGGGAGAGCTTAAAATATTCTCAGACAAACAGACAATGACAGAGTTTGTGAACAAGATACCTGCTCTACAGGAAACACTAAAGGAAGCACTGCAGACAGACAGGAAAAGACAGGAGTGAGAGGTTTGAAACACAATTTTGGGAGACAGTAAGTAGCACAGCAATGTAAGTACACTGAACAAAGATGTCTGTGAGCATGGTTGAAAGAGGAAGGTTGGGACCGTGTTGGACACCAGAACAAAAGACAAAAGATAAAGACCGGGACTGTATAACTCGGGGAAACCTAGGGTGCTCAATGATTGTAATAAAAGGTACAAATATGTTTTTACATGAGGTAGAACAAATGAATGTCAACATTGCAAGGTGTTAAAAATAGGGTGGGATTGGGGGGGAAATACAATCAATGTCAACTAGAGACTACAATTAACAGAAACATTGTATTATGCTTCCTTTAATATAACAAAGGCAATATATCAAAGCTAAATCCATATGGGTGGGGTGGATAGGGGAAGGGTATGGGACTCCTGGCATTGGTGATGTTGTCTGAATCTTTATTCTACTTTAGGTTAATGCTATCTTTCCTTTTGTTGCTTTCTAGCTGTCAGGTTTTTTTTTTCTCTCTCTCTTTTCTTTTTCTTTTGTCTCTCTGCCTTCTCTGACTCTTTATCCTTCTTTGTGGAAGAAAGGGAGATGTCCTTATATAGATTGTGGCAATGGTGCTGAATACACAAATATGTGACTATACAGGGAACCAACAATTGTTTACTTAGTATGGAATGTATGGTGTGTGAACAAAATTGTCTTAAAAAAATGGGTTGATGAAGAAATCTTGAGGGCACTATGTTGAGGGAAATAAGACAGACACAAAGACAAATATTGCAGGGTCTCACTGATATGAACTAATTATAATATGTAAACTCATAGACATGAAATACAAGTTACCAGCATATAGAAGGAGGCTAAAGAATGGGGAGTGGTTGCTTATTATGAGCAGAATGTTCAACTAGGGTGAACTTAAACATTTGGAAATGGACAGAGGAGATGGTAGCATGTAGTGAGAATAACTAACAGTGCTGAAAGGTGTGTGAAGGTGGTGGAAAGGGTAAGCTCAGAGTCACATATGTCACCAGAAGGAAAGTTGGAGGTTAAAAGATGGGAATGTATAAAACAGTGAATCTTATGGTGGACAATGTCTGCAATTGACTGTAAAAATATTAGAAATCTCTCTCATGAACTAGAACAAATGTATGATACTGTAACTAGAAGTTAATAATACAGAGACATATAGGAAAAAAGTATATACCTATTGCAAACTATATACTACAGTTAGTAGTCTTTTAACATTCTCTCATCAACAGTAACAAATGTAACCAAAACTATGAATCAATAATTGAAGGGGGGTGGTTAGGGGTATTGGAGGATTTGAGTTTCCTTTTTTTGTTTTTGTTTCTTTTCTGGAGTAATAAAAATGTTCTAAAAAATTGAAAAAAAAATTAATTGTGGTGATGGATGCACAGCTGTATGATGGTACCGTGGGCAGTTGGTTGTACACTTTGGATCTTTGGATGGTTGTATGGTATGTGAACAATCAATTATATATATACATATATATATATGGACATGCTAAATAATGCTCACATTTAATTGTGTAAAAGGAGCTTGACCTCATTTCATAGGAGTTGCCTCTGTTTCTATTTTTTACTCCCCCACCCTGACCCCGCTCCCATATCTAGGAGCAATTTGTGATGATCAAGGACAATCAGAAGAATGTGGCAAACTTAAGAAGAGGTCCTGGAGGTGGCCTTGGTGGGCCTGTAAAGTTGAGCAGAGATCCCTTGATCCATTCCTGGGGCATCTGCTGGGGCTGCCTCTGCAAGGCTGAACTTGCTATGGGGGGTGGGGAGGGTGGGAGGGATCCAGGCAAGAATTGTGAGAAACAAGCACAGTTCCTAAAAAGGAACAAACGCTTACCCGATTGTGGAGAAGAAAAGAATTTATTCAAGGTCTTGCAAGAACGGAGCCCAACCAAATGTGGAGGTTGGTGCGCAGAACAATAGATTCAGCAGTATTTATCCCCTAAACCTAACCGCAAGTCCCTCCCCTGTTTCTCATTGGCTGGATACTCCAGAGGTTACATTCTATTCGACAAGCCTAACTAGCCCATGCAAATTTGAAACATGCAGCCCGCCCAAATTGGAAACCTTTGAAATACGTTTCCCCACAAATTTGCAACATTAGGAACCCTTGGAACAAATCTCCACCCCTGACTATAATGGGTATGCCCAGGCTTCTTTAGAGCCAGTCTGGGCTAGTTTGGTAACAAGTTATGAGGCTATTTTGGGAACCTCTACCCTGAGTCTTCACCTTGCAAGGATAGTAGATAGTGGGTGGATAAACAGGGGGACTGACTGTGGATTACAGTTTGTCTTTTTAACCTTCTGCCAATTTCTTAACTGCCCCACCCTGCAAGGCACACCTATTCTGTGTGAAAGCTAAACTTAATTTCATTCTCACAGAATGGTCCCGCTGGACAGAGCCCAGGCAGATGACCCACATGGATGGTCACTGGATTCCTGTTCTCAAGGCCATTGACTAAAGTTGGGAGACATGTAAGTCTGGAGACTAGTTGGGGGTTCCACAGGCAACAGGCCCTGAGGTAATTTGTGGCCACACTCCCTGGGGGCTGCCCCGGGTGCACTACAGGTTCCCAGCCTCCCTGGGCCCGGCGCAGTTTATAAAATGCACACTATATGATAAGGTGAATTCATTTCTTTGCCTGCATGGGCCGCCGGCCCTTTTTGGTGTCTCCTTCCTCCTGTCCTGGCTTTCTCCAGCGGGCTCCCTTTCTTCTGGAAGCAGGAAGAAATTCTAGAACCACAGATGATAAATTGGATACCCAGCATCCAAAATCAGGTGATAGGACAGCGTAGTCATTGAGTTGCTGTCAAGGGACCTCTTCCAGGCGCTCACTGGGGGCCTCTGTGGGTAGCATCTTCTTTTTCTTTTTCGGCTGACCAGCAAAGCGTTTCCTGAGTTGCCTGAGGAGCTCATTGAACACATCCATTGGAGTTGCTGGTTTGCTGTCTGCCCTATGGAATTTGGACTTGTGCACACCCACAGTTGTGTGAGACACTTCTATAAATGTTGTATTTATAGATATCTCGTGTTGATTCTATTTCCCTAGAGAACCCTAACTAATACAACTTGGTGGGTAGCGTGAAAGAGGGGCTGGGCTGTTTGTCAGACCCCCATGCCGACCTCTTCTCCCTGCTGGCTCCATGCCAGGGTCACCCTTTTATTCATAGGAGAGCCCCTTGGCCCCTCAATCAGATTCCACAGATAGTTGTTTTATGTACAATTGTAACAGTTGTTTTTCTAAACTCTTCAGGCTCACAGGCGTTACAGGCAGCAGATAGGAAGTCTGGGAGGGACTGAGTCAGACAGCCACTGGAGGAAGACGGAATGACGGACGGCCTGGAAGCGAAGGGGAGCTGAGCAGCCGCACAGGGCAGACATAGTGCTCGGTGACTGGTCTCCTGTCTGTTCATCAGTCTGTTTATAAAGGACTTTAAGGCAGTTTATAAAACACACACTATATGATAAGGTTAGCTCATTTCTTCGGCTTATGTTAGCTGAACACCTACTATGTGCCAGGCACTGTGCTAGGGGTTGAGGATGTGTGGAGGACCACGGTGTGGTCTCTCCTCTCAAGAGGAAGACCCATTACCTGGTGATGAGGGGGCACAGGTGGGGGTGACCTGACCCAGGTCTGGAGCGAGCTCTCCCCAATATTCCCCCAATAGTTGGGAAGCTGATCCTCATTTTACGGGGAGGTAGCTGAGACCCAGATGGGTTGTGACTTGCCTGATGTCCTGGACCTGTGTTTTCTGAACCTGTGATCCTGAGCTCTGTCCATGGCCTCCCTCGGCCTCAGAGACTCATAGAGCGGACACAGGGGCAGCTTCAACCAATCCACATTCCCAGGCCACTCAGCAGACCTTCCCATGCCGACATTAATCACACTTCCCAGGGGTTAATCTGTAAGGAGACACGGAAAATGTGTTATTTAAATAGCAATTATTAAAATTATGCTGAGGTTTTGCTACATAATAGGTAATTGTCTGCAACGTAATTGGGAAAATAATGAGTCAATTCTATTTAGCTCTTTCCACAGAACCCAGACTTAATCCTGAGGAGCTATCGGCATACCCAGTGGCATTAGTGATATTTGTTAAATCATATTCTTATTTCACCTGAATTGAAGTCATTAAGGAACCTTCCCTTAGAGGAATGTGACTGGCCCAGGGTCTGAATGGAGGGGCTTTCCTTGGAGTTGGGCGTTTTTGCTCTACAACTTACTCCCCTTCAGGTCCAGCCAGAATACATTTATCCATTTATCCAGTTGTATAATTATTCATTTGCTTATATTTTATGCATTTAAATCTATTCATGCATTCATTCGTGTTTTTCATTGTTTTTTTTCCCCATTCATTTCTTGTTTCTTTCATTCACTTATTCACACATTCATGTGTTAATTTATTCCTTGCTTTCCACCCTGGCTTACTGATGCCTAACTCCATTGGTTGTCCTTTCATTAATTCTTTTTTCTGCTGTTCATTTATGTACTGTTCCTCACTAAGCCAAGGGGTGATTTCTTCATTCTTTCATCCTTTATTTCACTGGTTCATTCATTCATTCATTCATTCATTCATTCATTCATGTGCTCTTTCACTCAATTCATTCATTCATTTATCCCTTGGTTTATTCAGTGGTACATACAGTTGTCAGTTCATTCATTCATTCATTATTCAACAATGAATGATTTATAAATATACAATATGTGGATGCATCCTCTGTGATTGCAGCCACACCCATCCCTTTGGCATTGTTCTGGTGTGCTAATGTTGCCATTTTGCAAAACACCAGAAATGGATTGGCTTTTATAAAGGGGGTTTATTTGGTTACAAAGTTACAGTCTCAAGGCCATAAAGTGTCCAAGGTAAGGCATCAACAATTGAGTACTTTCACTGGAGAAAGACCATTGGCATCTGGAAAACCTGTGTTATCTGGGAAGGCACGTGGCTGACTTCTGCTTGCTCCTGGGTTGCATTTCAAAATGGCATTCTCCAAAATGTCAGCTTTCAATGGCCATCTTCAAGATGTCTCTATAAGCTGCTCTCTAAAATGTCACTCTTAGCTTCTCTGAGTTCCTTCTGTTTGTCAGCTCTTATATATGGCTCCAGTGATTTAATTCAGACCCACCCTGATAGGAAATTATCCAATCAAAGTCTTGCCCACAGTTGATTGAGCCACATTTCCATGGAAACACACAATAGGCTCCAATCTAATCAACACTAATACGTCTGTCCCCATAAGATTGCATCAAAGAACATGGCGTTTTGGGGGACATAATACATCAAACCAGCACAGGCATATTCTGGGCATTTTGGTAAATATAGCCCTGAGGTTCACATTTTTTTAAGTAAACTTTTTATTATACTATAATAAATTTATTTATAGTACACAAACCATAGGTGTACAGCTAGAAGAGCTTTCCTAAACTGAACTTACCCATGGAACTAGAACCCTAGTCAAGCAAGATAACATTACCACCACCCCAGAATCCCCCCTTGCATCCCCTGCCTGTATTGTACCTGCAAATCAGGACAGGTAATCAGCATCCTGACTTCTATCAGTGATGTGGCCTGTTCCAGAGCTTCATACAAATGGATCCTTAGTGTCTTGTGCTCCTGCATGTGCGTCTTTGTTCAGCTTTTAATTTGTGTGATTTACCCACAATCACACAAATATTTTTGCTTTAAGTTGTGCATTGTTTGTTCTTTTTGATGTGTGTTCCATTGTATGACTATGTTACTATTTAACCATCTAACTCTAGATGAAATTTGAGTAATTTCCAGTTTGAGGCTATTATGAACCAGCTGCTATGCAATTCTTGCATGTGTCTTTTGGTGAACATACAGATGAATTTCTGCTGGACAGACATTTAGCAGTGAAATTGTTGGGTCATGGATTATACATATATACTGCTTCAAGAGATACTGTCAAACGGTTTTCCCAAGTGGTTATTTCGATCTATACTTCCACCAGCAGTGTATGGGGCCCACCCTCTGCCCACATTCTTGCCCCTGAGCCACTCACTCCCACCCTTGGTTGGTCTGGAGGTTTTCCTGGCCTAGATGCTCAGTTTTCCCTCTGAGTCTTTGCCCATCCCCAGGGCTTCTGGGCAGCCTCCCCCCTCCTTGATCCTGATCTTGGCTCTTCTGGACCCCAGTCCTGTCTGTCTGTCCTGGAGATACATCTTCAGGACACTCTGGGACTGGTCTGGCCTGGCTGCCTTTCCCACACTGGGGCCTTCTTAGGGAGAAGGGCCTACTGGGAGCCCTCTGCTGGGTGCTGGGAGCACAGAGATAAATCAGGGGTGGGTCCTGCCCTTTCAGGGTTCATGGACTAGTGTTGGAGTTAGGGCCTGGGCTTTTCTTCCTACAATTCAAAGATTCAAAGGTTCCTATGATTTTCAGTTGGATCTGAGAGGAAGAGACTGACAGGACAAAGTTTCAAGTTAGAGTAAACCCATAGAACTTGACAACTGATTTACTGGGAGGGGTGATATCATAGGTCAGAAAGGACCTGAGCTTTATAATCGACTGGACTTGGGCTCCACTCCCAAGTCATCCATTCTAGCTGTGTGACTGCAGCGTGAGAGCACAAGTCTTGGTGGTTAGAGCACAGGGGAGGGGCAGGCTGGAGTGGAAATATGCCGAGTTCAACTTTGAACCTGTTGCGTTTAGACATGTTGAGTCTGATGTGCAGGATGTTAGAAATACAGAACCGATAGGGTTCTGGGATTGGAGCTGGTAGACCTGGGGTGGAGTCTTGCCCCTGGGACCCTCCCTGGGGGCTTCAGCCTGCTGAATCCCCTTTTCCTGCTGTTTTCTTTCTCTGACTCACCAGCTGCTTGACCTTGGGAAAGTCATCTCTTGAGTCCCAAGTTCCACATTTATGAATTGACAGTAATAATGTCCACTGCCTGGGACAATAGAGGGGGTTAAAAACAATGGAGGCAAAGGTGCTTAACAAACTTCGACGTCTCACTCATACAGGCATTAGTCATCTCCTTTTGTTCTCTGCATTATCTTTTGGGTTCTACTTCCCTCTCCTGCCCACTTCCTGCTTGTTTACCTCCCTTCATCTGGATTTCCCTTTGACTTATTATGATTTTAGACTCAGATGGATGGTTCGAGACCAACTGGCCCAGCCCCCTTATTTTGCTCATCGGGAAACTGAGTTCCAGGTAGGAGGAGCAAGGGGCTCAAGGTCACCCAGCAGCTGTATGTGAGCCCCGACCTTCTCGCAGGAGTTCCAGCCCCAGAACAGTGAACATGCTTGCTCTGATGTGGCTCCTGCTTTCTACTCTCCAGGAAGGTGCTCCGTTTTGTCTGGGAATTCTCTGACTGATGTGCTGCTCAACAAGAGCAAAAACCACCAAGTGGGAGCACCGCCTTTGAAAAGCTTAAAGGCTAATGTACCCTGGGGCTGTATTTTCTCTTTAGACTCCACCATACCCCACCAAAAGCCACATTTTCTGATCTCAACTGGTTGTCGGTTTCACTCTGAAGAAAGCACACTTGATCTAGGACCCATGTGAACACAGCGTGCCACTGATGTAATTACACCCAGTTTTAGAAGTCCCTTGAAAAAGTTCAGTATGGAAGAAGTAGGGGTTTAATTAGGGAGAACTCAAGTTCATAAATATTCATTATGTTTGCCTCCCAACATTTTATTTAATTTTGAAACTAAAAAAGAACAAATCATTTTTAAAGGTTACTTCCCCCTTAAAAATACACCAGGTATGTATCACTCAAACATATTGAATGTGTGAAGCGAGAGTGTTTTATCACTTACCTAAGTCTTTCTCCACTGCCTCAAAGATCCTGGCATTCCCAAAGAAACATACACACTGAGTCATTGGCAGTTTCTCTTTGCCGACTGAAGGTGATTTTTCCCATTTCCTCCAAGAAACTGGAAGCAGCTACTAGACTTAGAGGTGAGGCCAGGCAGCTGTAAGACTCGATTTCAGATTTATCAGAACCTTCCAAATACTAATAATATTAGCTGCAACCTACTGGGAACCTAATATGTGCCGTGTGCTGTCTGTGTGTTGTTTTAACTATTATTTATTATCTCCAACCTTTACTCACAAAGTGAATGCTTATTTAAGCTCCCACCCTGATCATAGCTACTATGTGCCTGTGCTATTGCAGGAACTACTTGACCTGTCTCCCTGATTACACTTTTGCACCCTGGTCTTTTCTCCATGGAGCAGCAGGAGAGCACCTTTAAATATGCCAGTCTGACCAGGCTCTCCTTCTCACACCCTCCATGGCTCCCATCTCCCCTGGGGTATAGCCAGAGTCCTTCACTGGCCTCCGTGACCTCTCTGACCTCACCTCCTCTAACCCCCCTAAGTCTGCCCCAGCCACATGGGCTCCCTGCTGACCCTCCAGGATGACCCACCCATGGGCTTTGGCACTTGTGGTTCCCTCTGCTTGGAATGCTTTCCCCAGGTATACACATGGGTCACACCTTGTATGATCAAGCTGACCTCTAGGCTCAGGGTTGATCTTTGGACTGCCGGCTAGTATTAAGGGCAGGGCTCTTGAAACTTTTTCCACAAATCCCTTTAAGGGCAGGCTTCAGGAGTCCGAGGGCATCTCCAGAAATGAGCCACTGCAAACCAGAACATTTCGAGGGCTGCTTACTTCTATTTAAAAAGCCATGTGAACTCCACATTCCATTCCATAATATATTTGTATTTACTTGGAAAAAAAAGATCACACCAAATCCTTGAGGAATATTGATGCTTTAGGGAAGGTTGGCACATGGTTCAAAGGGGTGCTGTGCCTGGGACTCCACCAACTGGAGAAGCAGAGATCTGGGGGTAGGTGAGGGTTAGGGTGAGACCAGGGGGTGGAGTAAGGGTAAAATGAGAATTGGCATAGAGGACCTTAGAGGAATGAAGAGCACAGTGGTGAGAGCTCCAGGTTTGGTGCAAGGAGGACTCCATTATGGATCTCATATTTCCCACCAACCAGCTCAGTGTCATTTTATCCTCAATTTCCTCCTCTTTAAAATTGACCTAACATTGGGATTTGTTTTGGAGTCAATGGGATGATGAGTGCAAAACAGCTAACATATAGTGATGCTCAATTAATGGTGGCATCTTTCCTATTATTCACTAACACCATAGCAGGACTGATTTTTAGAGTCCCCAGCCCAGGGATGTCACTAGAAGTTTTGGGCCAGTTTCCCCAGCACTGTCAGAAAGAAGTGGACATGGCTATTGGCTGGGGACCAAGAGCTGATTGCTCTAAGTTGTGGTCCCAGTTCTGCCACTAATCTCACAGATGGACCCTGGGCAGTTCATTTCCTTTCCTTGGGCCTACTTTCCTCATCTGTAAAATTCAGGAGTCTGGATGAAACAATTGCCAAAGCACCTCTAGCTAGAAGATTCTCAGAATTTGGGAGCTGCTTTCTTAACCTGAAGACCATTTCCATGTTTCTTGAGCTTTGCAAACAACCCGACACCTGACTATGAATGCATTGAAAACAGGGCTGGACTTGCCCTGAGTGAATTTTGGTCCATAAGCAAGTACAGTGGTGTGCCGGTTTGGATGTACTATGTCCCCCAAAATGCCATGTCCTTTGATGCAATCTTGTGGGGGCAGATGTATTAGTGTTGATTAGGTTGGAACCTAGTGATTGAGTGTTTCCATGGAGAAGTGACTCAGTCAACTGTGGGAAAGACCTTTAATTGGATAATTTCCATGGAGGTGTTACCCCACCCATTCAGAGTGGATCTTAATTTAATCACTGGAGCCATGTAAAGAACTGACGAGCAAAAGGAACTCAGTGCTGCAGGTGAGAGACACATTTTGAAGACAGCTGTTGTAAGCTTTCTCTGACATTTGGGAGAACACCATTTTGAAATGCAACTTGGGAGCAAGCAGACGCCAGCCACGTGGCTTCCCAGCTAACAGAGGTTTTCTGGACGCCTTTGGCCTTCTTCCTCAGTGAAGGTATACTTATGTTGATGCCTTAATTTGGAAATTTTCATGGCCTTCAGACTGTAAATTTCTAACCAAATAAACCCCCTTAATAAAAGCCAATCCATTTCTGGTATTTTGCATAATGGCAGCATTAGCAAACCAGAACAGGTGGGTACAGGCAGGCTACTGAGCCCCTTCTTGCTGCCTGACTTTTGGATAGGGACTGGCATTGAATTGGCATGGCCTGGCAGACAGTTCCTGGGAGGAAGGGTAGTGTGTGCTGGCTGCCACCTTTTGTGGCTGACATTGGCTCTCAGAGGCTTCGGGGAGAGTGATGTGGGTGCAGCCATGGTCAGTCACCAAGGACAGTTGGCCTTTGGGTCATCCTTGGCTCTCGGTTCAGGAATCCAGGGGTGCTGGCTCACAGATGTGTCTGGGACACTGAGCATCTCCTCTCTTTTAAGGTCATTGGACTCCTTGAATAACAGTAAGACCACCATTTGTGGAGCATCAATTTCACTCATTCAAGAAATGTCTATGGAATGCCCACCAGGTACCAGGCACTGCAGCGGCAACAGTGAACCCTGCAGAGCTGGGCTCCCTGTCTGTCTACTGTGGCTGCTGCCTCTGCCACCAGGTAAGAGCTCTTCTTTCCTGTTCTGGCCTCTCTGGCTGCTCAGTATCAGGCGCTTTCTCCCTCATTGCTCACTGGTCCTTGGTTTGATGGCATCTTGGACTTGGAGCTGGAGGTGTGGTGGGAAGAGGGAAATGAACAGGTGAATGAGGACAAATCACAACCCTAGTGAGAAGCTTCTTCCTGTTTCTTCTCTAAGAAATGACAAGTTTAACTCACATTAATTCAAGTTCAGCTCATATCTGAAGAAGAAAAAGGAGCTGGTAGATTCATTCTCTTAGCTTGTTTAAGCCCAGGATTAATCTCTCCATCAGTTCAGCTCCTCTGGAGAAAACATGCTTCTTTAGGAGTTTTCTAACTGAAAATAAATGCCTCGTTAAGTTGAACATATTAACCCGAGAGCAGTACTGATGCCAGACAGACTAACTGATGTCATTTTGAGGAGCAGGCAGTAGTCCTCAGAGGGCCCCGGCGCCATCAGGAGCCCCCGTGAATGCGCTGAACTATTGTCCATCAGATGGAATCATCGAGGCAGGGAGGGAAGGAGGGAAGGAGGGAGGGAGACGGGCGGAGAAGGGGCCGCCGGGCTGCGGGGGAGCCGAGGTCATCCTGGGACGGATTCGCTGTTGGCCCCCAGAGGGGGCAGCTGGTTTCAGCCTCTGAAATAGGGGGCGGGGTCAGGAGGGTCAGAGCTCAGGGATCATGCACTGGGTCCCAGGTGTGCCCCTCATTGCGGTGGACTGGGCTCAGCCTCAGCTCATCTTATGGAGCCAAGCACGGGGCTGGGCACTTCCCCATGTGTCATTCTCCTGGAACCCTCAAGAAACCTAGGTAGGCAGACATTTTGGCCCAGGATTGCAGATGAGTCAGAGAGGTTAAGTGGCTTCCCAACATCACCCAGCTGGGGGGCAGAGGGCCCACACAGAGCCAGCTGGAAGTTTCCTCTCACAGCCCCACAGGCCTCCCTCCTGGGTGGTCTGTCTTCAAAGCCGTCTGACTCCACCACCCCAGGACTCTCTGATATCTTAATTATAACTGTGTGGGGACAAGTTGTCTCCATGACCATACAAGAAGCAATAAGGTTAAAGCAAATCACAGGGCTTGGGAGCCAGATAGACTGATTTAAATCCTGGCTCAGAAATATTTCAGCATGAGCCTTGAGCTAGTTACTTCCCTAAGTCTCAGTTTCCTTATCAACAAAACAGGAAGGGGTATTGCCACGCCGTGGGCTTTTCCTTTCGTGAGGATGGAACGAACAATCAAGGCGCAGTTCCAGCCCCTCGCTGGGTGCTCAGGAAGCACAGGCCCCTCCTGTTGTGCACTGGCTCCATTCAGGTGGATTTGGTCCTTGGGAAGAGGTTAGAGCAGATCAGCAGGGATGTGGAGGAGAGACCTGCCCTTCCTGACGTCCAGCCGGCAGTGAGGGATAGTCCCAAGTCCCACAGTCCACATGGTCATTGAGGACCCAAGATAGGCTAGGTGCTGGGAAGATATTGAGATGAACCCAACAGGGTCTCCCACACCAAAAGGTTCACAGCCAAGTGGGGGATTTGACCCCAGGTTACTGGAGAGAGTCCAGTCCCTAAAGTGGGGGCAGAGAGGAGTGGGAAGGGTCTGAGACAGAGCAGGAGCCCCTGGAGTGGGGCAGGGGAGACTCTGGGTATGGCATGGAGAGGTGACTTCTACTTGGTATGTTGGGTAAGCCAGCCTTCTCCTGGGGACAGCTAGAGGCCTGGGCCAGGGCTGAGGTAAGATTAGAAAAAAAAGGAAATTCATTTATATACAGCCCCAAACTGTCATCTCAGTGTCTGTTGCTTCATTTCTTCATAAGGGAATGTTCAAAATCTCATTTATTTCTAGCAAACTATCCCTAACCCCATGTGTCAGATAAAGAAACTGAGGCTCAGAGATGCTGAGTGACTATCCCAGAGTCGCACAGCTCATAAGAGCCAAGATTCACACCCAGGCCTATCTGACCCCAAGGATGATGATTTCCCTCCTTGCCATGTTGCCTTTCACATCAGCAGGCCCCCGGAGTAGTGTTTGTTTTCCCTGCAAACTTCAGGCATCTGGAAAATGACTACTAGCTGCTCTCTCTCCCTGCTTTGGCTCTAGGTTAGGATGTGTCTCCAGGGTGGGAGTGGTGAAGATCGACTTAACCCTTCCGAGTATTGCTCATATGTCAGCACAAGCCCCATAAACCTAGCGTGGACCTGTGAGGGACCCCTGTGATTCAGAGCCGATGTCTCACCATGTGGAATGAACCTAACCACTCGTTTCTGCCTGTGAGCACCTGCTTTTACATAAAGTGGGGTCTTTACATTCTGGCTGAGCAGTGTGGCTGCAACTTAATTTCAGGTTGGCGTTCTTCATATGCTAAAAGGCATGAATTCTGGATGAACAGCTACATTTAATTTCACTGTAATTATTTCTGCAATTATTTCCTTGATTCTCATATCCCTTGTAAGTTCTTTGGAGGCAGGGCCTATGTCTATCTTATTCATTGTCTATTCTTTTTTGCCTGGCATATATGATAGGCACACATTAAATGTGTACTGAATTATTGAAAAAAGAATGCAATGAAAGGGGGAAATTATAGTTGCTCTAGGCATTGGGGAAACTCTGCTGGAATTTCAGAAACAAAGGTAGTGGGGAAGAGAGAATTGAGGATGGTTAAGCTACTAGATCTTGGTTGAATGTGTGCTCAGGGGCCTGCGGCCAGCTGGTGGACTGGCTGGGCACTGGCTGGTTTGGGATGGCCTCAACGGGGAGCACTCACTTCTGTTTCATGTGGCCTCATCTTACTGCCAGCAGGCCAGTTCAAAAGTGCCCTCATAGTAGAGACAAAAGTTCAGAAGAGAGGGTGGAAACACACAAGGTGTTTTGAGGCATAGACTGGGACCTGACATATCACTTCTTCCATATCCTGTGGGTCAAAGCAAATCACAGGACAAGGCCAGATGCAAGAGTTGGGGACATAGATCTCACCCATTGATGGGAGAAGAAGCAAAGTCGCATTTCAAGGGCTGGGATACAGATAGAGGGTAAGGATCATGGGCATTTTTCCAATTTATTTTTCATATTTTAAACTCCCATTGTTCATCCAACATCTATTCCTTATAAAAAGTCCCAGCAAACTAGGAATAGGAGTCAACTGTGGCAAACTGACAAAAAGCATCTATGAAAAGTCTTTAGCTAACATCATACATATTTAATAGTGAAAGATTGTTCCCTTAAGACCCAGAACAAGACAAGGGTGTTTGCTCTCTCCATTTCTATTCAATATTGTACTGGAAACTCCAGCCAGTGCAATAAGGCAAGAAAAATAAAATGCATTTGGATAAGGAAGAAGTAAAACTTAAGTTTTCAGCAACATGATTATTTAGGTGGAAAATCCAAAGGAAGTTGCTAGAACTAATAAGTGTGAGAATTTTCAGGGTTATATTTCAGGTAAAAATCAATTGTATTTCTATATATTAGTAATGAATATTAGAGATTGAAATAAAAGTATAATCTATAACACAATCAAAAATATGAAATAATTAGGTATAAATCTGACAAAGGATGTGCAAAACATGTACACTCTGAACTAAAAAATATTGATGAGGGAAATTATAGAAGACCCAAATACATGCAGAGATATACACTGTCCATGGTCAGAGGACTCAGTATTGATAAGATGCCTCTTTGTGACTGTGGGTTAGGCAAAGCTTTCTTAGATGTGACACCAAAGACATGATCCATAAAAGAAAACATTGGTAAATCAGACTTCATCAAAATTAAAAACTTCTGCTCTTTGAAGTAAAACACAAGCTGTATTCTGGGAGAAAATATTTACCAAGCATATATTTAAGAAAGGACTTATTTCTAGAGTATATTAGAACCATCGAGAGAAACAACCCAATAATAAATAGGCAAAGATTTGAATATTTCATCAAAGAAGATATATGAGTGGCAAATAAATAAGCACATGTAAATGTGCTGAATTCTTTTATAATTCAGAAAAACACAAATTAAAACCACAATGAGATACTTCTACACATCTACTAGAATGGTAAAAATTAAAAAGATAGATCTTAGTGTTGGTAAGGATGTGAAGGACTTGGAACTTTCATACACTGCTGGTGGGAATGTAAAATGACACAAACACTCTGGAGAACAGTTTGACAGTTTTATAAAATGTAGAACTCCCACTATACGATCCAGCCATTCCACTCCTACTTATTTACCCGATAGAACACGGATGTTCATAGCAACTTTAACTATAACAGCCCCAAACTGGAAACAACTGAAATGTCCATTAGTAGATGAATGAATTAACAAACTGTGGTTTATCCATACTATTGGATACTATTTAGCAATAACATAATTATTGATACATGCAAAAATGTGGATGAAGCTCAATGTTAATATGCTGAAACCAGACATAAAAGACTATGTTCTATATGATTCTATTTACATGAAATTCTAGAAAATGGAACATAATACAGTGATGGGGAGCAGATTGGTAGTTGCCTGGAGATGGCAATGGGGAAGCCAGGGACAGGCGGGAGAGAAGGATCACCAAGGGGCACCAGGAGACTCTGGGGTGATGGATAGGTTGATGGTCTTGGTTGTGGTGATGGTTTCATGGATATCCACTTATGTCAAATCTTACGTTGAACATTTTAAATTCATGCTGTTCATTTTATATCAATTATTCTTCAATAAAATGGTTAAAAAATCTTATTATTCAGTTCAGAGGGATATCTGTCAGGAATCAGGTGAAAAGGGCAGGGGATCAAACAGAGATCATCCAGCTGAGTATGACCAACCCCATGTCTGGGCAGATGGCTTCTCATTCAGGGAATCAGCAGATAAGTGGGAAACTTGGCCCAAGGCCCTGCTGGATCCTGGGCACAGAAAGTGGTCTCATTTGGGCCCTGCCCTTGGCAGACCTTCCCCAGAGAACTGCGTCCAGTTTTGTCAGACAATGTCAAAAGGAAACAGGGAACTAGAGTTTGGTCAAAGGATCACCAGTTGGTCAGTGGAGGGTCTATCTGATGAGGAAAACTGAAGGAGGGGGATTGTAGAATTTGGGAATAGAAAATTTCTGGAGGGTTGGGGCAGTTGTCTTTGAATATAGAAAGGGTTGCCATGTGGAAGAGGAAGTCAATGCCTTCAGTGTGGCCTGAAGGAAAAGACTTTCCAACAGTCAAAGCTGTCTGGAGATGGAGTGGGGCTACCTCGAAAGGAGGTGAGCTCCCCATCCTTGGGGGTATGCAAGCATGAGTTAGCAGGAGACGAATAGTGAAGTGCTCAGGTTCTGGCATCAGACAGACCTGGCTATAAATCACATTTTGTGTGTTTCAGGGCAAAGGACTTCTCCTCTCTGACTCTCAGTTTCCTCATCTGTAAAGTGGAGCAACAATATCACTCAACCCATTAAGTTATGATGAGGTTTAAATGAAGTAATACATATAAAGCATTAATGTATAAAATCGTAGTGGCTAGAAGCTGCTGTCATTATGTTTTATTTTTTTTAATCATTTTTTATTGTAGAGTATAACATATATACATAAAGTGACAACTTTCCAAGTGCAATTCAACAAGTAGTCAGAGAGCAAATTTCAAAGAATATTATAGCTATAATTCCACAGTTTTAGTTATTTCTTTATTATACAAAAAGGTAATATCTTTCAAAGCATGATTTAACAAGTAGATACATAGGAAACTTCCAAAGTTATTATGAGTTATAGTACCATAGTTTCAGTTATTTCCTTATTGTGAAATCTAACATATATGCAAAAAGATACAGCTTTCAAATCACAATTCAAGTAGATACAGAACAAATTTCAAAGGATGCCATGGGTTACAGTTCCACCACTTCAATCCTTTCCCTCTAACTATTCTAATAACCTAACAATTAAGAAAAAGAAAATTATATAAAGATTCAGTATTCATAATCCTTTTAAATTCCATCTTGACTTTTGCTACCCCTTCCTCTAGTTTAATCACTTTCCCGATCTCCAGGGATGTCTAGGCAGTGACCACCCTAACCAGTTCATGTTGAAAAGGGGTGTCAACTTTGTGAGCAAAAGGGACACATCTAGTTGATGTTCTTGAAGAGGCTATTACCTCTGGATTTTGGGACTTAGTTGGCATAGGAGCACTCTGAAGGATTTAAGTTACTGACGAATACACTTAGTGAGTGAAACTTTTATGGAGTCTCAGATAGGGATCTAGGTATTCTTTAAGGATTTCAGGACTACTGTTGACTTGGGCTTATCATATTGTGGTCATTTGGCATATCTAGGTGAAGCTTGCATAGGAGTAACCTCCAGGACAACCTCTTGACTCTATTTGAATTCTCTTAGACACTAAAACCTTATTTTGTTGCCTTTCTTTCCCCCATTTTGGTCAAAAAGGCATTCTCAATCCCTCAATGCCAGGGTCAGGCTCATTCCCAGAATCCATGTCCCAAATCTCCAGGAAGGCTCATTCATCTTGGGGATCCTGTCCCACGTTGGGGGGAAGGTAATGAATTTATTTGCAGAGTTAGGCTTGGAGAGACAAAGTCCACCTTTGAGCAACAAAAGAGGTTCTCTGGAGTGACTCCTAGGCATAATTACCAGTAGGCTCAGCCTCCTCTTTACAGCCATAAATTTATCCAAGGAAGCCTCAATATTGAGGGCTTGACTTATAAAGTTGGGGGGTTCCTAAGTTCACATAGCATATGTTATATCCATGATAATCCATCCATATCTCACACTATCATCACTCAGTTGTACAATCCTCATCACTCTCCATTTTAAACAATTCTCATGACCCTAAACATCTCTCAGCTCTTGTCAGCCAACAATTATTTGTCCCTAGGATTTGTGTAATACTAGCATGGTATTCCTATTAATTATAGTCCCAATTATGCAATGTGTGGTTTTTCCCATGTACCCTCCTGTTGTCAACTCTCTGTGCCAGGGTCACACCTTAGAAGTATATCATGCAAGCATCTCTCTATATTTGTGGTGCTGATCTGTGGGAAATATGCCTTTAAACAACCTCTTTCATTCCTATTCACCTTCAATACAGCTCTGATACTTATAATTCCATCAACAAACAATCGTTACCACTATCCATTACCACACCTTAGAATTCACCATCATTAACATATCTGAATGTATTAGATTGTCATTTCCCCTCACGGTCTATCACTAGGTCCCCAATATTCTATATTATAAGACATTGATTTTACATTGTTCTGAGAATTCATAGAAGTGGTAACCTACAATAGCTCTCCTTTTGCATCTGACTTATTTCACTCAGAATTATACCTTCAGGGTTTATCCATGTTGCCATATGTTTCAGGACCTTGTTCCTTCTCACTGCTGCATAGTATTCCATCGTGTGTATATACCACATTTTGTTTATCCACTTGTCTGTTGAAGGACACTTGGATTGTTTCCATCTCTTGGCAATTGTGAACAGTGCTGCTGTGAACATCAGTGTACAAATGTCTGTTTGTGTCACTGCTTTCAGGTCCTCTGGGTAAATACTGAGAATTGAAATTGCTGGATCGTAGGGTAACTCAATATCTAGTTTTTCTGACAAGCCACCAAACTGTCTTCCAAAGTGGCTGTACTGTTATACAGTCCCACCACCAATGAATAAGAGTTCCAATTTCTCCACATCCTCTCTAGCATTTGTAGTTTCTTGTTTGTTGGATGGCAGCCATTCTTATTGGTGTGAGATGATATCTCATTGTGGTCTCGATTTGCATCTCCCTAATAGCTAGTGAAGATAAACATTTTTAATGTGTTTTTTAGCCATTTGTATTTCCTCTTCAGAGAAATGTCTTTTCATATCTTTTGCCCATTTTATAATTGTGTTGTACTATTGTCGTTGAGTTGTAGGATTTCTTTATATATGCAAGATATCAGTCTCTTATCAGATATATGGTTTCCAAGTATTTTCCCCTATTGCGTTGGCTGCCTCTTCACCTTTTTGACAGATTCCTTTGAGGTACAGAAGCTTCTGATTTTTGAGGAGTTCCCATTTATCTATTTTTTCATTCTTTTCTTGTGCTTTGGGTGTAAGGGCGAAGAAGTGACCTCCTAATACTAGGTCTTGAAGATGTTTCCCTACATTGTCTTCTAGGAGTTTTATTGTACTGTCTCTTATATTGAGGTATTTGATCCACTTTGAGTTAATTTTTGTATAGGGTGTGAGGCAGGGGGACCTCTTTCATTCTTTCGGATATGGCTATGCAATTCTCCCAGCCCCATTTGTTGAAGAGACTGTTCTGTCCCAGTTCAGTGGATTTGGGGGCCTTATCAAAAGTCAGTCGACTGTATAGTCGGGCGTCTATTTTCAAACTCTCAATTTGATTCCACTGATCAATATGTCTATCTTTCTGACAACATCATGCTGTTTTGACCACTGTAGTTTTACAGTATGCTTCAAAGTCTGGAAGTGTAAGTCCTCCCACTTCATTCTTCTTTTTAAGGATGCTTTTGGCAATTTGAGGCTCCTTTCCCTTCCAACTAAATTTGGTAACTAGGTTTTCCAAGTCTGCAAAATAGGTTGCTGGAATTTGGATTGGGACTGTGTTGAATCTGTAGATTAGTTTGGGTAGAATTGACATCTTAACAATATTTAGTATTCTTATCCATGTGCATGGAATATTTTCCCACCTATTTAGGTGCTTTTAAAATTTCTTTTAGTAAAATTTTGTAATTTTCTGTGTAGAGGTTTTTTAGTCCTTGGTTAAGTTTATTCCTAGGTACTTGATTTTTTTAGTTGCTACTGTGACCGGAATGTTTTTTTTTTTTTTGATAGACTCTTCAGTTAGGTCATTACTAGTGTATAGGAACATTACTGACTCATGTGCATTCAATCATATCCCACCACTGTGCTGAATTTGTTTATTCACTCAAGTAGCTTTGTGGTCGAATTCTCAGGATTTTTTCAAATATAAGATCATATCATCTACAAATAATGACAGTTTTACTTCTTCCTTTCCAATTTGGGTATCTTTTATATCTTTATTTTGGTGAATTGCTCTGGCTAGAACTTCTAGCACAATGTTGAATAATGGAGGTGACAGTGGGCAGCCTTGTCTCATTCCCAATCTTCAGGAGGAAGACTTGCAGCTACTCACCGTTGAGTACTATGATGGCTGTGAGTTTTTCATATATGCCCTTTATCATATTGAGGAAGTTTCCTTCAATTCCTACCTTTTGAAGTGTTTTTATCAAATAGGGATGTTGAATTTTGTTGAATGCTTTTTCAGCGTTTATTGAGATGATCATTTGATTTTTCCCTTTTTATTTGTTAATGTTGAATTTCATTAATTGATTTTCTTATGTTGAACCACCCTTGCATGCCAGGAATGAACCCCACTTGGTTGTGGTATATAATTCTTTTACTGTGCCTTTGGATTAGATTTGCAAGTATTTTGCTTAGGATTTTTGCATCTATATTCGTTAGGGAGATTGGCCTATAGTTTTCCTTTTTTGTAGTGTCTTTTTCTGGTATTGGTATCAGAGTGGTATTAGCTTCATAAAATGAATTAGGTAGTGTTCCTTTTTCTTCAATTTTTTGAAAGAGTTTGAGTAGGAATGGTGTGAATTCTTTTTGGAAAGTTTGGTAAAATTCCCCTGTGAAGCCATCTTGTCCTGGGCTTTTATTTGTAGGCGGATTTTTGATGACTGATTGGATCTCTTTGCTTGTGATTGGTTTGTTGAGGTCTTCTGTTTCTTCTTGGGTAGTCTAGGTTGTTCATGTGTGTCCAGGAAACTGTCCATTTCCTCTAAATTGTCTAGCTTGTTGGCATAGTATCATAGTATCCTCTTATGATTTTTTTTTTTAATTTCTTCAGGATCTGTGGTAATTATTCCCTTTTCATTTCTGATTCTGTTTATTTGGGTGTCCTTTCTTTTTAGCTTTGTCAGTCTACCTAAGGGTCTGTCAATCTTGTTGATCTTCTCAAAGAACCAACTTTTGGTTTTATTTATTCTGTTTATTAGTTTTTTGTTCTCTAGCTCATTTATTTCTGCTTTAATCTTTGTACTTTCTTTTTGTCTACTTCCTTTAGGGTTAGTTTGCTGATCATTCTCTAGCCTCTTCAGTTGTTTGGTTAGGTCTTTAGTTTTAGCTCCTTCTTGCTTTTTGATACATACATTTAGAGCTATAAATTTCCCTCTCAGCATTGCCTTCACTGCATCCCACAGGTTTTGCTATGTTGTGTTCTCATATTCATTTGTCTCTAGATATTTACCAGTTTCTCTTGCAATTTCTTATTTGACCCACTGGTTGTTTAGGAGTGTGTTGTTTAACCTCTGTATGTTTGTGAAAGATCTGGTTCTTTGGTGGTGGTTGAATTCTAGTTGCATTCTATTATGGTCAGAGAATGTGCTTTGAATAATTCAATCTTTTTAAATTTATTAAGACTTGTTTTGTGCCCCAGCATGTGATCTATCCTGGAAAATGTTCCATGGGCACTAGAGAAGAATGTGTATCCTGGTACTTGGGATGTAACAATACATATATATGTCTATTAAGTCTAATTTATTTATCATATTGTTTAGGTTCTCAATTTCCTTATTGGTTCTCTGTCTAGTTGTTCTATCTATAGAAGAGAGTGGTATATTGAAGTCTCCCACTATTATTGTAGATGTGTTTATTGCTCCCTTCAGTTTAATCAGTTTGTCTCATGTATTTTCGAGCTTCTTAATTGGGTACATAAACATTTATAATTGTTATTTCTTTTTGGTAAGTTATCCCTTTTATTAATATATAGTGTCCTTTATCTCTTATGACATCTTTACATTTAAAGTCTATTTTGTCCGATATTAGTTGTGCCGGTTTGAATGTATTATGTCCCCCAGAAAAAGCCATATTCTTTGGTGCAATCTTGTGGGGCAGACAGAGTAGTGGGGATTAAGTTGGAATGTTTGGATTAGGTTGTTTGCATGGAGATGTGCCCCACCCAGCTGTGGGAGGTGACTCTGGTGGGATACTCCCATGGAGGTGTGGCCCCACCCATTCGGGGTGGGCCTTGATCAGTGGAGCCATATAAATGAGCTGGCTCAAGGAGAGGAAACGGAGTGCAGCTGTGAGTGACGTTTTGAAGAAGAGCAAGCTTGCTAGAGAGGAATGTCCTGGGAGAAAGCCATTTTGAAACCAGAACTTTGGAGCAGACACCAGCCACGTGCCTTCCCAGCTAACAGAGGTTTTCCGGATGCCATTGGCCATCCTCCAGTGAAGGTACCCAATTACTGATGTGTTACTTTGGATACTTTATGGCCTTAAGACTGTAACTGTATAGCCAAATAAACCCCCTTTTTATAAAAGCCAATCCATTTCTGGTGTTTTGCATTCCGCAGCATTAGCAAACTAAAACATTAGTGTAGTTACTCCAGCTTTCTTTTTTTTTTTTTTTTTTTTTTTTTTTTTTTTTTTTTTTTTTTAATCATCATTTTATTGAGATATATTCATATACCACGCAGTCATACAAAACAAATTGTACTTTCGATTGTTTACAGTACCATTACATAGTTGTACATTCATCACCTAAATCAATCCCTGACACCTTCATTAGCACACACACAAAAATAACAAGAATAATAATTAGAGTGAAAAAGAGCAATTGAAGTAAAAAAGAACACTAGGTACCTTTGTATGTTTGTTTGCTTCCTCTACTTTTCTACACATCGATCCATAAACTAGACAAAGTGGAGTTTGGTCCTTATGGCATTCCCAATCCCACTGTCACCCCTCATAAGCTACATTTTTATACAACTGTCTTCGAGATTCATGGGTTCTGGGTTGTAGTTTAATAGTTTCAGGTATCCACCACCAGCTACCCCAATTCTTTAGAACCTAAAAAAGGTTGTCTAAAGTGTGCGTAAGAGTGCCCACCAGAGTGATCTCTCGGCTCGTTTTGGAATCTCTCTGCCACTGAAGCTTATTTCATTTCCTTTCACATCCCCCTTTTGGTCAAGAAGATGTTCTCCATCCCACGATGCCGGGTCTACATTCCTCCCCAGGAGTCATATTCCACGTTGCCAGGGAGATTCACTTCCCTGGGTGTCTGATCCCACGTAGGGGGGAGGGCAGTGATTTCACCTTTCAAGTTGGCTTAGCCAGAGAGAGAGGGCCACATCTGAGCAACAAAGAGGCATTCAGGAGGAGACTCTTAGGCACAAATACAGGGAGGCCTAGCCTCTCCTTTGCAGCAACCGTCTTCCCAAGGGTAAAACTTATGGTAGAGGGCTCAACCCATCAAACCACCAGTCCCCTATGTCTGTGGTCATGTTAGCAACCATGGAGGTGGGGTAGGCGAATACCCCTGCATTCTCCACAGGCTCCTCAAGGGGGCACTACATCGTTTTTTTTTTTTTGTTTTTTTTCCTTGTTTGTCTTTTTTCTTTTTTTTTTTTTTTTTTAACTTTCCCTTCTTTTTTCAAATCAACTGTATGAAAAAAAAAGTTAAAAAGAAAACAAACATACAATAAAAGAACATTTCAAAGAGACCATAGCAAGGGAGTAAGAAAAAGACAACTAACCTAAGATAACTGCTTAACTTCCAACATGTTCCTACTTTACCCCAAGAAAGTTACATACTATAGCAACATTTCAGTGAACTTGTTCCTACTACATCCATCAGAAATTAACAGACCATAGTCATTTCTGGGCATCCCCAGAACGTTAAATAGCTTATCTGTTCTTCTTGGATTATTGTTCCCCCTTCCTTAATTGCTCTCTACTGCTAGTTCCCCTACATTCTACATTATAAACCATTTGTTTTACATTTTTCAAAGTTCACATTAGTGGTAGCATATAATATTTCTCTTTTTGTGCCTGGCTTATTTCGCTCAGCATTATGTCTTCAAGGTTCATCCATGTTGTCATATGTTTCACCAGATCGTTCCTTCTTACTGCCGCGTAGTATTCCATCGTGTGTATATACCACATTTTATTTATCCACTCATCTGTTGAAGGACATTTGGGTTGTTTCCATCTCTTGGCAATTGTGAATAATGCTGCTATGAACATTGGCGTGCAGATATCTGTTCGTGTCACTGCTTTCCGATCTTCCGGGTATATCCCGAGAAGTGCAATCGCTGGATCGAATGGTAGCTCTATCTCTAGTTTTCTAAGGAACTGCCAGACTGACTTCCAGAGTGGCTGAACCATTATACAGTCCCACCAACAATGAATAAGAGTTCCAATTTCTCCACATCCCCTCCAGCATTTGTAGTTTCCTGTTTGTTTAATGGCAGCCATTCTAACCGGTGTTAGATGGTATCTCATTGTGGTCTTAATTTGCATCTCTCTAATAGCTAGTGAAGCTGAACATTTTTTCATGTGTTTCTTGGCCATTTGTATTTCCTCTTCAGAGAACTGTCTTTTCATATCTTTTGCCCATTTTATAATTGGGCTGTCTGTACTATTGTCATTGAGTTGTAGGATTTCTTTGTATATGCAAGATATCAGTCTTTTGTCAGATACATGGTTTCCAAAAATTTTTTCCCATTGAGTTGGCTGCCTCTTTACCTTTTTGAGAAATTCCTTTGAGGTGCAGAAACTTCTAAGCTTGAGGAGTTCCCATTTATCTATTTTCTCTTTTGTTGCTTGTGCTTTGGGTGTAAAGTCTAGGAAGTGGCCTCCTAATACAAGGTCTTGAAGATGTTTTCCTACATTATCTTCTAGGAGTTTAATGGTACTTTCTTTTATATTGAGATCTTTGGTCCATTTTGAGTTAATTTTTGTGTAGGGGGTGAGGTAGGGGTCCTCTTTCATTCTTTTGGATATGGATATCCAACTCTCCCAGCCCCATTTGTTGAAAAGACCATTATGGCTCAGTTCGGTGACTTTGGGGGCCTTATCAAAGATCAGTCGGCCATAGATCTGAGGGTCTATCTCTGAATTCTCAATTCGATTCCATTGATCTATATGTCTATCTTTGTGCCAGTACCATGCTGTTTTGGCAACTGTGGCTTTATAATAAGCTTCAAAGTCAGGGAGTGTAAGTCCTCCCACTTCGTTTTTCTTTTTTAAAGTGTCTTTAGCAATTCGAGGCATCTTCCCTTTCCAAATAAATTTGATAACTAGCTTTTCCAAGTCTGCAAAGTAGGTTGTTGGAATTTTGATTGGGATTGCATTGAATCTGTAGATGAGTTTGGGTAGAATTGACATCTTAATGACATTTAGCCTTCCTATCCATGAACATGGAATATTTTTCCATCTTTTAAGGTCCCCTTCTATTTCTTTTAGTAGAGTTATGTAGTTTTCTTTGTATAGGTCTTTTACATCTTTGGTTAAGTTTATTCCTAGGTACTTGATTTTTTTAGTTGCTATTGAAAATGGTATCTTTTTCTTGAGTGTCTCTTCAGTTTGTTCATTTCTAGCATATAGAAACATTACTGACTTATGTGCATTAATCTTGTATCCCGCTACTTTGCTAAATTTGTTTATTAGCTCTAGTAGGTGTATCGTTGATTTCTCAGGGTTTTCTAGATATAAGATCATATCATCTGCAAACAATGACAGTTTTACTTCTTCTTTTCCAATTTGGATGCCTTTTATTTCTTTGTCTTGCCGGATTGCCCTGGCTAGCACTTCCAGCACAATGTTGAATAACAGTGGTGACAGCGGGCATCCTTGTCTTGTTCCTGATCTTAGAGGGAAGGCTTTCAGTCTCTCACCATTGAGCACTATGCTGGCTGTGGGTTTTTCATATATGCTCTTTATCATGTTGAGGAAGTTTCCTTCAATTCCTACCTTTTGAAGTGTTTTTATCAAAAACGGATGTTGGATTTTGTCAAATGCTTTTTCAGCATCTATTGAGATGATCAATTGATTTTTCCCTTTCGAGTTTTTAATGTGTTGTAATACATTGATTGTTTTTCTTATGTTGAACCATCCTTGCATGCCTGGAATGAACCCCACTTGGTCATGGTGTATGATTTTTTTAATGTGTCTTTGGATTCGATTTGCAAGTATTTTGTTGAGGATTTTTGCATCTATATTCATTAGGGAGATTGGCCGGTAGTTTTCCTTTTTTGTAGCATCTTTGCCTGGTTTTGGTATTAGATTGATGTTAGCTTCATAAAATGAATTAGGTAGTGTTCCATTTTTTTCAATGTTTTGAAAGAGTTTGAGTAAGATTGGTGTCAGTTCTTTCTGGAAAGTTTGGTAGAATTCCCTGTGAAGCCATCTGGCCCTGGGCATTTATTTGTGGGAAGATTTTTGATGACTGATTGGATCTCTTTGCTTGTGATGGGTTGGTTGAGGTCTTCTATTTCTTCTCTAGTCAGTCTAGGTTGTTCATATGTTTCCAGGAAATTGTCCATTTCTTCTACATTATCCAGTTTGTTGCCATACAGTTGTTCATAATATCCTCTTATAATTTTTTTAATTTCTTCAGGATCTGCAGTTATGTCACCTTTTTCATTCATTATTTTGTTTATATGGGTCTTCTCTCTTTTTGATTTTGTCAGTCTAGCTAGGGGCTTGTCAATCTTGTTGATCTTCTCAAAGAACCAACTTTTGGTGATATTTATCCTTTCTATTGTTTTTTTGTTCTCTATGTCATTTATTTCTGCTTTAATCCTTGTTATTTCTTTTCTTGTACTTGGTTTAGGATTGGTTTGCTGTTCATTTTCTAGCTTCTTCAGTTGATCCATTAGTTCTTTGATTTTGGCTCTTTCTTCCTTTTTAATATATGCGTTTAGTGCTATAAATTTCCCCCTTAGCACTGCTTTTGCTGCATCCCATAGGTTTTGGTATGTTGTGTTCTCATTTTCATTCGTCTCTATATATTTAGCAATTTCTCTTGCTATTTCTTCTTTAACCCACTGATTGTTTAGGAGTGTGTTGTTTAACCTCCAGGTATTTGTGAATTTTCTAAGTCTCTGATGGTTATTGACTTCTAATTGTATTCCATTGTGGTCAGAGAATGTGCTTTGAATAATTTCAATCTTTTTAAATTTATTGAGGCTTGTTTTATGTCCCAGCATATGATCTATTCTGGAGAAAGTTCCGTGAGCACTAGAAAAGTATGTGTATCCTGGTGATTTGGGATGTAATGTCCTGTAGATGTCTGTTAAATCTAATTCATTTATCAGATTGTTTAGGTTTTCAATTTCCTTATTGGTCTTCTGTCTGGTTGATCTATCTATAGGAGAGAGTGATGTGTTGAAGTCTCCCACAATTATTGTGGAAACATCAATTGCTTCCTTTAGTTTTGCCAATGTTTCTCTCATGTATTTTGTGGCACCTTGATTGGGTGCATAGACATTTACGATTGTTATTTCTTCTTGCTGAATTGCCCCTTTTATTAGTATGTAGTGGCCTTCTTTGTCTCTCAAAACATCCCTGCATTTGAAGTCTATTTTATCTGAGATTAATATTGCTACACCTGCTTTCTTTTGGCTGTAGCTTGCATGAAATATTTTTTTCCATCCTTTCACTTTCAGTTTCTTTGTGTCCCTGTGTCTAAGATGAGTCTCTTGTATGCAACATATTGATGGTTCATTTTTTTTGATCCATTCTGCGAATCTATATCTTTTAATTGGGGAGTTTAATCCATTTACATTCACGTTAAAACCGTGAAGGCATTTCTTGAATCGGCCATCTTATCCTTTGGATTATGTTTGCCATATTTTTCCCTCTCTCTATTAATATCCTTTATTGTACCCATACCGAATCTCTTTAGTACTGAACCTTTCTCCAAGTCTCTCTGTCCTGTCTTTGTTTCTCTGTCTGTAGGGCTCCCTTTAGTATCTCCAGTAGGGCAGGTCTCTTGTTAGCAAATTCTCTCAGCATTTCTTTGTCTGTGAAAAATTTAAGCTCTCCCTCAAATTTGAAGGAGAGCTTTGCTGGATAAAGTATTCTTGGCTGGAAATTCCTCTCACTCAGAATTTTAAATATATCGTGCCACTGCCTTCTCGCCTCCATGGTGGCTGCTGAGTAGTCACTACTTAGTCTTATGCTGTTTCCTTTGTATGTGGTGAATTGCTTTTCTCTTGCTGCTTTCAGAACTTGCTCCTTCTCTTCTATGTTTGACAGTGTGATCAGTATATGTCTCGGAGTGGGTTTTTTTGGATTTATTCTATTTGGAGTTCGCTGAGCATTTATGATTTGTGTATTTATGTTGTTTAGAAGATTTGGGAAGTTTTCCCCAACAATTTCTTTGAATACTCTTCCTAGACCTTTACCCTTTTCTTCCCCTTCTGGGACACCAATGAGTCTTATATTCGGACGTTTCATATTATCTATCATATCCCTGAGGTCCATTTCGAGTTTTTCAATTTTTTTCCCCATTCTTTCTTTTATGTTTTCATTTTCCATTCTGTCATCTTCCAGGTCACTGATTCGTTGTTCAACTTCCTCTAGTCTTGTACTATGAGTGTCCAGAATCTTTTTAATTTGGTCAACAGTTTCTTTAATTTCCATAAGATCATCCATTTTTTTATTTAGTCTTGCAATGTCTTCTTTATGCTCTTCTAGGGTCTTCTTGATTTCCTTCATATCCCGTACTAGGGTCTCATTGTTCATCTTTAGTTCTTTGAGTAGCTGCTCTAGGTGTGTCTCTTCTGGTCTTTTGATTTGGGTGCTTGGGCTTGGGTTATCCATATCGTCTGGTTTTTTCATATGCTTTATAATTTTCTGTTGTTTTTGGCCTCGTGGCATTTGCTGACCTTGATAGGGTTCTTTTAGGGTTTGTAGACCAGTTGAAGTCCTTATCTCTAATTTATCAGATCTACAGCTTCGTGGAGTACACTTTCTCTAACTAACCAGCAGGTGGCGTCCACGAGCCACCTGTTCTCCACAAGCCAGATCTCCCCTGCTTAGCCTTTTTGGTGAGTGGGGGAGTGAGTCTTGTGGGGCCCACTTGGTGTCCCAAGCTTGCGTGTGTAGTTGGTGTTGCCTGCCCTGTATGTGGGGCGTGTTTCTGGGCAGTCGGGGAGGGGGGGTGGCCCTAACAATCAAATCTCCCTGATGATCCTAGAGTTTTAAAGCTACTGCAATAGTCTAATCCTTCAGTTCAGTCCTGCCACAGTTTGTCTCTGCCACTGACCCACAAGTCTTTGGTATTGGCGTATGGCTCCTGAGACTTGCAAGTGGGCCCCTCTTCCAGGCTGTGCACCCCGGGTCCTCTGTTGAGGGATGACTGTGCTATGTCGCAGGTGAGTGCCGTCCCCCCAGGGCAGTTCTGGGCTGCTGGGCTGTGTTGGGAGGCTCCCAGTCTGCTCAAATGATGGCTGAATGGGGCTCTGTTAATTCACACTGCTCCCCCTTCCCAGCTCTGGGACATTCAGCTGAGGTTGCAGGGAAGGCTAATGTCCACGCCCAGTTTTGTGGTGTGTGCCTGTTATTTGAAGCACTTCCGTCACACTGGGTTGTCTGGGGCAGCTCTGGGCTATGGGGCTGGCGATGGGCAGGAGTGTTTCCTGTCCACCAGGATGGTGGCTGTGAGCGGACACCCCCCTTTTCTTGGGAAGTTGTGTTGTTTAGTGAATTTTCTCAGCCACTGGATTATTGCCTTTTGTCTCAGAGCTCTCTTAGTTCTGCTCTTGACTTGACGTGCCCAAATTTCAATTCTTTGAAGCTTTCTGTATTGAGCTTCTTAGAGTAATTGTTTTAGAAAAAGCAAAAAGGATTTAAAAAAAAAAAAAAAAAAAAAAAAAAAAAAAAAAAAAAAAAAACGGCCCTCCTCAGAGATCTAATGGGTTATTGAAATGCTAATAGACAAAGCAACCAGGGCCATTAAGGAAAAGTGCCCAGGGCAGAGAGATCAGCCTTGCTTCGGGATTTGCATATGCGCCTCAAGGCCTGATCTCCGCCCTTCCCCTTTCTGTGTTCACCAGAACTCCAAAAATCCTCTGCTTTTATTTTGGAGTTTTTCGTGTTGTTTTTTTTCTATGCCTGTCTCCTCTCTGCTGGGCTGGCTGCTCTCAGAGTCTCTGGTGTCTGGCCTCAGTCTATCTATGGTTGGAGTTTGAATCAGTAGAATGAGTTTCCGGTAAGAGCAGCCACTGCAATTCTCCCTTCTCCTTCCTGGAGCTGACAGCCCCTCCTCCCCCGGGACTGAGCCTGGCAGGGAGGGGCGCGGGTCCCCTGGCCGCAAAAACTTACAGATTTCGCTGATCTCAGCAGTTCCACGTTTTCATGAGTGTTGTATGAAGTATGCCCAAAGACAGATTGCTCTGTGGTGTCCAGTCCACGCAGTTCCTGGCTTTTTACCTACTTTCCTGGAGGAGTAACTAAAACATACAGCTCACCAGTCTGCCATCTTGCCCCCATCAATCTCCAGCTTTCTTTTGATTGCAGTTTCCGTGGAATATTTTTTTCCCAACCTTTCATTTTCAGTCTCTTTGTGTCACAGGATCTAAGATGAGTCTCTTGTAAACATCATATCACTGGATCATATTTTTAAATCCATTCTACCAGTCTGTATCTTTTAATTGGAGAGTTTAATCCATTCACAATGTTATTACTGTGAAGGGAGTTCTCAAACCAGCCATATTATCTTTTGGTTTTTAGTTGTTAGATCCATTTTTCCCCCCTCTCTTTTTTCTCTTTAAGTTACCCTTACTAATAACTCTTTAGTTCTGTGCTCTTCTCCAGACCTCTCTCTCTGTTCTTTTTTCCTCATCAGGTAGAGCTCTCTTTAGTGTTTCTTTCAGGGAAGGTCTTTTGTTAGAAATTCTCTCAGTGTTTGTTTGTCTGTGAAAATTTTAAACTCTCCCTCAATTTTGAAGGAGAGCTTTGCTGGATAAAGAATTCTTTGCTGGCAATTTTTCTCTTTCAGAATCTGAAATATGCATACCACTGCTTCTTGCCTCTGTGGTGCCTGCTGAGTAGTCACTACTTAGTTTTATGTTGTTTCCCTTGTATGTGGTGAATTGCTTCTCTCTTGCTACTTTCAGAAGTCTCTCCTCTTCAGCATTTGATAATCTAATCAGTATATGTCTCAGAATAGGTTTATTTGGATTTATTCTTTATGGTATTTGTTTGGCATCATTAATTTGCATATTTATGTCATTTAGAAGGGTTGGGGAGTTTCCCCCAACAATTTCTTTGAATACTCTTCCTAGCCCTTTATTCTTCTCTTCCCCTTCTGGGACACCAATGACTCTTGTGTTTGTGTGCTTCATGTTGTCCAACATTTCCCTGAGATCCATTTCAATTTTTTTTTTATTTTTTTCCACCATTTGTTCTTTTGTGCTTTCACTTTCCATTACCCTATCTTCAAGGTCACTAATTCATTCCTCTACTTCTCCAGATCTAGTGTTATGTGTCTCAAGAATATTTTTAATTTTATCAACAGCATCTTTTATTTCCACAAGAGCTGCTATTTTTTTAATTTACTCTTGCAAATTCTTCTTTATGCTCTTCTAGGGTCTTCTTCATGTCCTTTACATACTGACTTATAATATTGATATTTGTGTGTACTTCTTTGATTAATTGCTCCAAATTTTGTGTCTCTTACAGCTTTTTAATTTGTTTGTTTGGCTTGTCCATATCTTCTATATCCTTCAAGTGCTTTGTAATTTTCTGCTTGCTTTGGGGCATTTGCTTGTCTTGATAGGGTTATTTTGGGAAGTACAGAAATAATTGAGCATTTATATATAATTTGGTTGCTGGAGTGAACTTTCCCAATCCTATCAGCAGGTGGCACTCTTGAGGTAAAGCTTGCTGGAGTGCAGTTTCCCTAACCTATCAGCAGGTGGTGCTCTCAAGTAGGTCTTCTCTGAACTCCTGTGCGGTGGTTGGAGTCCAAATGGTGCTCTGGGTAATCCTTCCTGGTCCTGTGGCTGCAGTGTGGGCCCTGAGCAGGCAGGCAGGAAGCCTGATCAAGGACACCTCGCAGGTGGGACATGGGCCCTGCCTGCTGGTTCTCTGCCTGCCTTGCACCCGCGAGTCTGTGGGGTGTGGGAGGGGCTCCCGATCACCGGTATGGGAGCTGTAGCAGCCCCCCCACCCCCAACACACACACGCTTCCATCGGGGAAGAGCAACTGCTACCTCCCGGTTCCCTCACGGGAGCTCCCTGCTGCCTGGCTGTGGAGGATCACTCCCAGGAAACTGTCAAGGTAGGTGCATAGGAGTGGAGAACTGCTGCTCACTCCCTTGCCCAGCAGTGGTTTGGCTGCTGCTGGCCTGGAGGGGTGGGTCCAGATGGGGAAAACACTTACAGTGTCTCTCCTCCGTTTTTTGTCAGTGTCCCCTCCGCACAGGCAGGGAGGCCTGTGGGGCTGTGAGAGGAAACCTCCAGCTGGCCTACTGTGGGGGACCCTCTATGGCAGGTCACACCCTGGAACCATGGTCCCTGCTATCTTTCAGCTCCTTTCTAGTTACTCCGGTGGAGGAGAAGCCCATTGCCTCACCACTCCTCCATCTTCTTAACCCATGTTTTATTCTTATTGAAGGGATTCTGGCATCATATGAGAGCTGGGATTTAGGTGGTTTAGAATCCTCCACCTGGCCTTCCTTTAGTTACCCAGTGAACCATGGCATGGAGGTGGCCTTTGGGGTTTTCTCGTGCCGCCTGCCCACGCAGCTCTGGGATCCACACAGTCCCTGACGAAGTCACAGTCTTTGCAGAGACCTCTGTATACTGCATGGGCTGACTTGCTGTCTGCCCTCTTAATCATCCTCCCTGGACTCCTGTATGAACTTTAATTTCAGCTGGAGGGAAAATAATTAACACTTGTAAAGCCTTGTTGTAAATGCCGCCCCAGGGCCCTGCAGAGCAGCGCAGTCAGATTCCATCATCTCTTGGTCTTGGTCAAAGGCCCCTGGTGAAGGATCGGCCACTTAGCGCTTGTTAATAGGTCTAACTTCCACAGACTTTGTTTTCTTGAAATTGATCTTTCAGTAAAAAGTGTGCTTTGGAGACATGGAATAACCATTCGAGAGCCTTAAATGAATTACACTATCAAGCGGAGAAAAACAATGCACTTGAACCCGCGCCAGGAGGGAATGAAGGGCTGTGGGCTTCCAGGTGCGAGAGCGAGGAGAGGGCCCTGCGCCCCACACTCATTTCTCTTTATGGTGCCTACAGCCATGAGGGGAATGCTTGGTCCTGGGTCATTTTCCGGGTGGGCTGACACAGCCATCCCTGCTCCTGTCCCCACCTCAGCTGCCCCTCTCAAGGAAACGTGGTGTCTGTGTCGCTCTCCTCCCTGCTCTGGGGGTGATGGCTTTGCCTGGAGGAGGGGGGGGGGGTCCTGCACTTTCCTTAGTTACTACCCCTCATGGGCCCAGGTGCTGAGGAATGCTCCTCGGAGTCACTGGGCAAAAGGGGGTGCAGGGAGGTGTCCATGTAGAGATCTCACCAGAGACGGGGGCACAGAGGAGGCCCTGTGCCCCTTCCCCGAGGGCTGGCCCTGGGCGGGGGCTGCAGACTGGGGAAGGCCAAGCCCTGCCCCTCCCTCCCCACCCAGCCAGGCCCCTCAGCCTCTACCCAGCCCTGCACCCCTCTGCCCCTCTCCCTGCTTTGAGCTCCTGTCAGCGCACGTCACGCCTGACTCTAGACCTAGATGTGCCTGTTAAGGTCTGGCTCCCCCACTGGAACATCAGCCCCACAAGGACTGTCCTGAGCAGAGGTGGGTTCACAGGGCCTGGAAGAGCACCTGGAACAGTGCCTGGAACATGCCTGGAACAGCACCTGGAACAGTGCCTGGAACAGTGCACCTGGAACAGCACCTGGAATAGCACCTGGAACAGTACCTGGAACAGTGCATCTGCAACAGCACCTGGAACGGCACACCTGGAACAGCGCCTGGAACAGCTCCTGGAATGGCACCTGGAACAGCACCTGGAACACTCCCAGAACAGTGCCTGGAACAGCTCCTGGAACAGTGCCCAGAACAGTGCCCGGAACAGTGCCCGGAACAGCGCCTGGAACAGTGCGCCTGGAACAGCTCCTGGAACAGCACCTGGAACAGCACCTGGAGCACTCCCAGAACAGTGCCTGGAACAGTGCCTGGAACAGCACCTGGAACACTCCCAGAACAGTGCCTGGAACAGCTCCTGGAACAGCTCCTGGAACAGCACCTGGAACAGCTCCTGGAACAGCGTGCCTGGAACAGCTCCTGGAACAGCACCTGGAACAGCTCCTGGAACAGCACCTGGAACACTCCCAGAACAGTGCCTGGAACAGCTCCTGGAACAGTGCCTGGAACAGCACTGTGGGGGATGCTGTTTGGTGAAGAATATCAGTGTAGGAGCTGCAATGGGGGAGCAGGAGGCACTGAGAGGCGCAGGTACTGGGGGTGAGCAGCCTTTGTGTGGTGAAGGGTGAGGGGTGAGGCACCAGGGAACACTGGCAGGGGCTGCTACAATCCCTGAGAACATTGCCTCATTGCCCAGAGAACCAGGAAACTCAGCCCTCTGATGATGGATGCCAACCCAGCTCCAAAGAGACAGATGTGCTGACACATGGCTGCCAGGCCTTGCAGATCTGGCATGGCCATACCCTGCCTCAAGCCACCCACCCCCCTGCCCCTGACACTTTGCACTCTCTGCAGAGGCTTCTTCTGGGCTGCATCTGTCACTGACCTGCTTTCTGCTCCCTGAGGGCTTAGTGGATGTCATCCAGGTGGAGAGGCAGGGGCTGGGGTGAGGCCACTGTGGACTGAGGCAGCCCGGGTCCCAGCTGAGCATAGAGATGACAATCATGATGAGCCAACGTCACAGATCCTGGAGCTGGATGGGCCTTTGTTGCCCAGCTCAGTGGGCAGCTCAACAGGCAGGACCCACAGGAGGGAGTTCCGAGCACTGTAGGCCATCTGGCCAGCCAGGAGATGCTGAGGAGGCAGGGGAGGGCTCAGTAGCAAGAATGTGGGTGGCAGCTGTGTCTGAGTCAGGGGACAGACTGGCAGTGAGGAGTGGGGGGCCTTCCTGCATGGAAGGGGATGGCCAGAGGTTGGCACGCCAGGGACTCTGGAAAGGGCATGATGCCAGGCAGGGAAAGCAAGCAGGGGGCAGTTGTACAGCAAGGAGGGGCCACCCCACCACTGCTAGGGAAGGGCAGTGGTTTCAGCTGGTAACCAGGACCCAGGGCTTCCCCAGCCTGGCTGCACAGTGAGTTCCAGAGCCTGCCAGGGGCAGGACAAGCTGCTCATATACTTCCTGCCTTGGGTAGAGCTCACACAGTGGCCTGAGCCTGGACTGGAGACAGAAGGAGACAAACCCTGTCTGTGGGGCATCTTCCAAGCATCTGTGTGTTGTGAGTGTGGAGGAGGAGGGGAGGGGGAGAGGTGAGGCCCTAGGGCTCCTGGGACTTGCCCACACACACCTGCCCTGAGGTCTGTGAAGGTGAGATTGGGAGGCTGTGGTGGGCCCTGAGAGGCTGCGATGCTGCTGGGCCAAGGACTGCAAATTGAGCAGCAAGAGCTGTTAGATGTTATCTTGTTCAGACATTTATTTAACAAGTATTTACTGAGGGCCTACTATGTGCTGGGCACAGGGACGCAGTGGTGAGCCAGGCAGGCTGAATCAGGGAAAACAGTTCAATAGGGGGAAAAGGAGGCATTTTCCCCACTTCACAGATGAGAAAGCTGGGATTCAGAGTATAAGCCACTTGCCTGAGGTGAGGCAATTAGTGAGCGGCAGAGCAGGATGCAAACATAGCCTGTGACTCCTGAACCTGCCCTAATCTCTGAGCACATTGTTCAACCCCTGCACTGCTCTAGCTGGAGCCTTTAAGTGAAATGCAGCTTTCTCCTCACTGTCTGAACTCTTCTTTCCAGGGTGGGTGGGTGGGGTGGGGAACAGGCCCAGCTGGGCCCAGCTCTGTGTCTAGCCTTAGGGGAGTGTCCCACAAGGCCAGGGCCAGATGACTGTTTCCATCCGAGACAGGGCATGACAATGGGCCTAGAGGATTTTTCCTTAGTGGGATCCAAGAGGAAGTGGAGATCCAGGACCTGAAGAGCTGAATCCCACAGCCAAGGCAGACGGGGATTAAAGAGGACCATCTGTGGGCAATTTCTTCTCAGGAACAGGGAGGTCCTGAGATGCCAGAACTTCCAGGAGTATCCCCTGACTTCTCCTGGGATTGGCAGTGTCCAGACCAGGCTGAGTGTGCCAGGATCTGAAGGGCTGAAGGCAGCCACCATGCTCCATATCTCCCCCAAACCCTGTAGCTGCTATTGGCCACCTGCTGACCTGTCTGGCTCCTGACCCCTCTGGACCCAGCCCGCTACAGACTCGGCTGTTCAGCTCCACATTCCTGCATGTGCCTCTTTGCTCTGTAAGATGGTAGATCTTTTGTGTTTACTTCCTGGATTGAGTCTCTCCTTGAAGGTAATAATTAAAGCCTGCACCTTAAGGAAGTAACAGCTGCAGGGCTCTTGCGGGGGGGGGGGGGGGGGGGGGATAGGGGTGTGTGGTATAGACCTGGAGGGAGCAGCCTGGCTGGCAGATAAGTTTCTGCTGTAAGTGAAGTCTCCTCTGTGAGCCTGAGAGGCTGCCTTTTACTGGGAGAAGTGGGGCCTGGTCTCTACTTTCCTCTAACAGATGTCTGGGGTGGGTGTGAATGGGTGTGTGTGAATGGGTGGGGGGCAGGGGAGAGAGCACTAGAGGAGGAGTGAGGCACACAGGGCTTCCCAAGTTGGCTCCACCACTTCCCTGCTCTGTGACTTAAGGGAAATTACCTCCCCTGTCTGGACCTCAGTTTCCTCATCTGTGGACAGAAGATAGTCATTGAATCAGTACCTACCTCACAGGGTGGAGATGAATCCTAAAAGCTGTGCAAACAGACACCCAGGAGTGGAGGGGCAGTGAGGTGCAGTGGTCAGGGACATGGGATCTGGAGTTAGTTACAGTCTGGGATTTGGATCTAAGTTTCTTAATTTCTCAAGGTCTCAGTTTTCTCAGCTGTAAGACAGGTTAATCATAGTCCTTTTAGAGGGTGGTTGTGAGAATTAATGAGACAATGCATGCTCTCCACCAATGGTGGGTGTTCTAATGTATTGGCATTCTAATGGATGTGACTCTGACGTGCATTTGTGCTGCTAGTCTCCATAAATACCATCCCCCTATTCTTTATAGCCTGGTCCCTCTCTGCTTTGGGTACCCCAAAACACCTTTCTCACTTTTGATTTCCTTTCCACATATCAAAAGTTTGCAAGTCATCACTCCCACCCTCACAACAAGAAAAGAGCTGAACAAACTGAAAATCATTGATTTTTCTTAAATCCGCCAGAGAATTGAAGACATGAGAACTGGAGAGCCAGAGTTCTCCACAACAAAAGACTACCCAGCAAGGGAAAAGATTTTACCAGAGCCTTATCTGACTTGGGGGAAGGGAACTTACCCAACTCCAGCCCACTCAAGCCTTCTTGTCTCATCTAAGGGGAAAAGCTGAGAATCACTTGTGAGGGTCACAGACCCCAGGCACAGGCTCACTAAAAGGCCGAGACCTAAACTAGTGCTCCTGTACAATAACAGTGGATTACAGGCGAAAGTCCTGCAGGTTCAGATTCTATTTATGAAGGAGTGTCTAGGGAAACCCAAAGACAATAGGGGTGACAAAAACAAGCACACTAGAGTAAATTGAAGCCTCTGAAAGCTACAGTGACAGTAAACAGTAAAGACAGTCTAACTCCTAGCCAGACAAACATAAACCCTCCCACTAAAAGCCTACCTACCTCATTTCCTTTTACCCAATGCATCATGTCTGGCTTTCAACAAGAAATTACAAGGCATGCTAAAGGCAAGAAAAAACACAGTCTGAAGAGACAAGCAAGCATTACAACTAGACTCAGATCTGGCAGAGATTTTGTAATTATCAGACCTAGAATTTAAAATAACTATGATTAATATGCTAAGGGCTCTAATGGAAAAGAACATGTGAGAAGAGATGGGTAGGTAATGTTATCTTATTTATTTTTTCTGGCATACAGTCATTTTATTTTTTTAAATTAACCTTTTACTTTGAAATAATTGTAGATTCACATGAAGTCATAAGTAATAATATAGATCTTACCATGCTCCTCCCTGCTAAGTACAACCACAAACTCTGGAGATAATACAGGAATAACCAAGGTGCACTCCAAAACATGGCCGGAGGAAGGTGAGCTGGGGGATCCCAGGACTGGAGGAATGTATTAGGGCATTTCAGACCCTCCCACCCAACAGAAAGAGACCCAGGGCTGACATTTCCTTACCCTTAACCTAGCAACAGAAGGCTGCCCAGGTAGGCTCATTTATCTCCTGGATTTGACTGAGTCCTGCCTATGATACCAGATGAGCTGCGGAAGGGGGATTTGGGGCCAGAGAACACCTTTCCTTCCCCACCCAGAGATACTGGCAAGTGGGTCTCACCACAGCCTCTTCTCTGCAGAAAGGAAATTGTCTTCTCCCATGTAGAGACAGCAAGCGATCTAGCCTGGGGAAGCTCCTTCTGTCCCCTCAAGCAGCACCAGTGGGAACCAGGGGGATCCCCAGAGGATCTCTCCCTGTTATTTCTTACATCTGCATGTGAATCTACAATTATCTAAAAAAAGTTAATTTAACTAAAATATTGAAGACATAATACAGAGAGATCCCATATATACTTTACCCCATTTCTCCCAATGATAGCGTCTCGTAAAACTATGGTACAATATTGACATTGGTACAATCCACCCCTCTTACTCAGCTTTTCCCAGCAGTATTTATATCCATTTTTGTGTGCGTATTTAGTTCCATCCACAGTGAAGATGCAGAACAGTTCCATCATCATCACAATGATCCTCTCCTGTTGTCCCTTTATAATCACACCCACCTCCCTCCTTCCCTATGCCCGTACTTCCTCTTTTCTAACTCTGGAAACCAATAACCTCTTCTCCATTTCAAGAATTGAACAGACAGTGGTGTAGGAAGGGCGTCTAGACCAGATCAATTCCAGACCAAGGGAGCTTCACATGCAAGGTCTGTGCAAAAGGCAGTGAGGACACTCCCCTTTGTCTAGTTTATGGATGGATGAGTAGAAAAATGGGGGAAGGAAACAAACAAACAGACAAAGGCACCCAGTGTTCTTTTTTACTTTAGTTCTCTTTTTCACTTTAATTATTATTCTCATTATTTTTGTATGTGTGGTAATGAAGGTGTCAGGGATTGATTTAGGTGATGAATGTACAACTATGCAATGGTACTGTGAACAATCGAATGTACGATTTGTTTTGTATGACTGCATGGTATGTGAATATATCTCAATAAAATGAATAAAAAAAAAGCAGTCAGGAGATTGGCTGCAGGTCTCAAAAGGCTGAGTTGTTGGATGATTAGAATGAGGGGGTGGGATTCCTAGGCTCAATGAGTTGTGCAGAAAAGCTATCAAGGTGGGGAGAAGGAGACAGAAATCAGCATTTATTAAGCACCTGCTTTGTTCCAGACACATTTCTTTAGAAACTTAATTTCACCCTTTCCATCGCATTTGAGGTCCTGTCTTTTGGTGTCCAAAGACAAGCTTACTTGCTTATATTCCTCTTCCTAAAGCAGCACTGCTGATTTTTTTGTGAGTCACTCCTTTCCCCAATCTCAGTCTACAGTGCAAACCAATCTATGCAATGTATTTCTCTAGCCACAGTAGTTGGGTCCGGGAGCTCATGTGAGCCACTAGAATCAATGGGATGCAATGGGCCTCTTATTGAGGTTTCTGAGAAAGATTCTCTTCCTCTTTGCCGTTGAATTTAACTCTGGAAGTTCAGAGTCTAGAGTTGGAGTCACCACCTTAGGAGCAACCTAAGAATGAACACAATGTGTGAGGGGGAAATGGAGAGAAGCCAGGTCTTGGGGACATCACTGGTGGCCACTTCAAGCTTTTCCAGAAATCAGCTTTATCCCTGAGGTTGCCAAAGCCTCTTTTGCCTAATCCAGTTTGGGTTGAGTTTTCTGACATGTGCAAGCCAGAAGAATCCTAACTGGTTCACAGACTCAGACAAAAGAAGCTCAAGTAGAAAGACGGCTTAGTGGAAAGACAAGCGACACCTCAGACCCCAACTGTAGAAAGCATGGCCAGGCATCCCGGGGCTGGGGAGTCACCTGACAGTGACCCTCTCGGTCTCTCTCTGTGTCTGCGTCTGTCTTCTGAATGGATCTGCAGGTTTGCCCATCCCTATTTCCCTTTACTCATCTTCTTCATTCTCTCTGCAGACTGGCTTCTCGCTTACTCATAGCCCAGCATGGCCATACCAAAATGGTGGCCTCCACCCTGAGCTACATGATCCTCCGGCTTGGCTTTCCACAGCCTGACGACTCTGACTCCTTGTCTCACAGTGAGATTTCCAGAAAAGAGAATCTGAGAATCTGCCCATTGTGAGTCAACTGTCCATCCCAATTCTGTTGATAAACTGAGGTGGGGATAACTTAGCAGAGTTGTGGCTGGGCAGCGAAGGATGACAAGGAGAAAATAACTGACATTTCTAAAAAGACGGGAGTTATAGTTCTTATTTTTCAGAGGAAGAAACTTAAACCCAAAGAGGCAAAGTGAAGTTGTTCAAGATCGCACATGTAGCAAGCTATAGAGTCATGATTTATACCTTAGGATCAACTGGACTCCAAGCTCCAACCCACAACCCCACATGATTTCCTATTTCTTCCTCCCATCTCTTCCTGTCACCTGCCACTTCCTGCTGGCCAATTAGAGAAGGAAATGGGGCAGCTCCTGGGGTTCTGGCAAGGGTGAAGACTATCTTCGTCCCCTCAGTACCTGGAGTTTTTGCAGATTTCCACAGAGCCCTGTACCTAAAACAGAGGTGGCTCCAGCTTTTCTTCCAGAGCAGGTCTGAGGAAATCAGCCCACTTGAATCCTGTGCTCAATTATTCACACAAGTAAGAGTTCAGTTACAATTTCATCACAGTCATGGTTGACTGATGGCCTTGCATTTTTGCCTGAGTGCAGCAATCCACCACTGAGATCTTCATCCAAAGCCTTGTGACCTCCATATATCATTTTTTATAACAAGCCATCATGCAATTATCAAGAAGTCCAAAGTGGAGCAGGCCTCTCTGCAGTCACGATACACCAATGACTGTCAGTTAAACAAGACCCCCTTAGGGAGCAGAGCTGGGGCTTCACCACAGTGTCTGCCAGCCAGATGATCACCGGCCTCCAGCTCCAGGAGACAATCTGACATTTACTCAGCAGGATTGCAGGGTTGATTCCATGTAAACAACAGCCGAGAAGGATTTAAACAAAGGCTGAGAAGGGGTTGTACCTGCAGGGGATTGTACCGGAATGGGATTGTACCTGCAAGTTACCGAAAACCACATCTTTGCACACAGATGCATCTGTGCATCCCCTTTCTCCTCCTACAGGGTCCTCTTCAGAGTTCCTTAGGGGTCAGGTGGGTGACCTGGGCCAGTGGCATAAACTCTCAGAACTCAGTTTCCCCACTTGGAACCTTCCTCCATAGGGTAGTTGTGAGGGTCACGGGAGGATCGACAGGATGCTCCCAGCACTGTGCCTAGTACACAGTAGGTGCTTAAAAGAAGCAAGTGGCCATTGACTTGAATTGGGTGCACAGATGACTTACTGACCTGGGTGGGGGTGGTAGAGAGCCCTGGTTTCCAAACCTCATCTGTCCCACTGCTGGTCACCTGAGATGGAAGTGGGCCAGATATGGAGAATCTGAGACTTGGGAAATAGACTTTCTTGCAAGAATAGACAAGAAGGCTCTGGGGCAGTCCTAGCCATGGGTGATGGTAAACAAGACTCAACATTTAGAGAGACTGGGGCAGGTGAGAGATGGCCAGAAAGGTCAGGCCAAGAGTTCCTGCAGCAAAATGGAGAGAATCTGGGTGTGCTCTATAGGCAGAACTCCATCTACCATGGGGACCCAGGGGCCAGGGATGGTGAGGGATCCCGACAGCATGATGGGGTGAGGTCAGTGTCCGTAAGATGTGAGAATGAGGGTCCTGGGAATCAGAGTGTAGCCACAGCTGTCAGTGCCCAAATATATCCCCTCTGCATCTACCGTTGCAGGAGCTGCTGATGGGGAAAGAACTGAGAAGACCTGGTGGGGGGTGTTCAGTGTGGCACAGACTTGGAGATTTCAAGGCATATTCTGGGAGGGGTTGCTTATGAACTCTATTAAGAATCATGAGGAAGGAAAGGATGGGGCACTGGGGAGGAAATAGATCTAATCCTTGGAGGACAACAGGCAGAATAAAAGGAGCAACTGGACTCAGAATGGGGTCCTCTGTAAGACCCCTCCTAAATCAGGCCTTGACTCTACTTTGGTTTGTGTGATGCTCCCCTCTCCCTCCATCCCCCGCTCCCAGCCCCTTGCAAATCTGGCTGGTGGCCTCCCAGTTAAACCAGCCTCCTGCTGGAGGAAAGCAAGTCAGTGCCAGAAGCCACAGAGCTGACTCAGCAGCTCCCCCAGTCGCCGCGTGGGGCCGGGGCTGGCAGTGACAGGGCTGCTCTGTTCATTAGAGTGCTGGGGTAATGTGCCCTTGCCTTTGGAGGGACCATGACAGGGCGGTTTCTGTGGCTTCCTCTGTGGGAGGGAAGAAAACGGGGAGAGGGGGCAGCAGGGGAGGAATCTGACTCACCCCGAGAGGAAAGGCAAGGCGAAGAGAGCAAAGGCTTAAGCTGGCTTCAGTTTAGAGACTTCAGTGTTGAATGGGGTTGGGGTGGGGCGATCAGGGGCTCTTTCATTTCCTGTGGCGGAAAACTCAGCCCAAGGCGGCTGGAGCTCAGGAGGGGATTGATTAGTTTATGCCACTGAAAAGCTCAGGGAAGCCTGGAGGGCCTTTAGTTAGCGTTTGTTGCAGAGGCTCAAATGATGCCACTGGGACCTTCTCTGTCATTTAGCATCTCTCTCCCATCAAGGGCACTCTCAGATCCCTGTTCTTGGTGGCCTCATGATTTCCACCCAGACTGGAGTTTAGCAGAGGAAAGAGAGCTTCTCTTCCCCCATAGCTAATTTAAAAAAAATAAAAACAACCGTGGACTATAGTTAGTACAATTATAAAAATGTGCTGTCATGAATTGTAACAAATGTATCACAACAATGCAGTGTGTTGATAATAGGGTGATATAGGGGAATTCTGTATTTTATGTATGATTGTTCTGTAAACCCACAACTTCTCTAATAATAATAACCAAACTAATAAGTCTGGGCTAATCCTTTTGGCTCCAAGGGCCAAATCCCCACCCCTAAACCAATCTCGAAGGCCAGACAGATAGAATGTACTGGCTGGTTAAGTCAACCAGGGCCGATCCTAGCATCTGAGGGTGGAGTTTACCCAGTTTTCAACCAGAGGTGGGCTGAGAGCAGGGAGTGGGAAATTACGGACACAGCTTTACCAGTTAAAGGATTCAAGGGTACTGGGTGGCAAAAACCCATGGATATCCTCTACTGGGATTTGGGGTGAAGGACAAGTGAAACAAATGTATTAACAGAAACCAAGGGAAAGAGGGAGGAGAAAATCCTAATATCCATGAGCATGGCTGGTCTCATTCATCTTCCCAATAATCTAGTGAGATTGCAGCTACTATTAACCTGCAGTCTAGAATCCTAGATCTTAGTGTTAGAAGGACCTTCAGAAGCACCTGGTCTGACACCTTCACATTTACAGACAAAGCAACAGAGACCTGGAGAGGCTAAGAGACTGTCTCAAGGTCGCAGAGCTCTCAGTGGAAGACCCAGGTCTTCGCAGACAGGCTCGTTCCAGCGGGCGTCCATTCAGTGGGGGCTGCTGCTGAGTTAGGGTGAGCTCCCTGCAGGCTGAGCCTCGCTCTCTTCAAGCCCAGGCAAGCCCTGCTTGGGCCAGAGTCCACCTGCCTGGGTGGAAGGGAAAGGGGGCCATGTCTGTCATCACTGCCCTGGCCTACCCTCCCCCCCACCCCACACACATTGGCAAATCCTGCCTCAGCAAATGTGTCCAGCTGGGCCTGGCTGGTGACCTCCCTGGGAGGATCCTGTGACCCTTCACATGCTCTGATCTTGTAGATGGCTCTAATCTCTGCCTCCACCTCCTTGCGGGTCTGCCCAGGAGTAGGAGAGATGATGGGGCCCTTTGTGGTTGTTTTAGTTTGCTAATGCTGCAGAATGCAAAAAGCCAGAGATGGATAGGCTTTTATAAAACGGGGGTTTATTTCACTACACAGTTACAGTCTTAAGGCCACAAAGTGTCCAAGGTAACACCTCAGCAATTGGGTACCTTCACCGGAGGATGGCCAATGGCGCCCAGAAAACCTCTGCTAGCTGGGAAGGCAGCCGGCATCTGCTCCAAAGCTCCGGCCTCAAAACGGATTTCTCCCAGGAAGCTTCTCTCTAGCAAGCTTGCTCCTCTTCAGAACATCACTCCCAACTGCACTCCGTTCCTCGCTCTGAGTCAGCTCATTTATATGTCTCCACCGATCAAGGCCCACCCTGAATGGGCGGGGCCATGCCTCCATGGGAACATCTCATCAGAATTATCACCCACAGCTGGGTGGGGCACATTCCAAGCAAATCTAACCAGCACCAAAACTTCTGCCCCACAAAACCACAAAGATAATGGCATTTGGGGGACACAATACATTCAAACCGGCACATTCCACCCCCTGGACCCCAAAATGACATCATCTTTCCATATACAAAATACATTCATTCCATCACAATATCAAAAAAACTTACAGCATTTCAGTATCAATAGTTAAGCACAAAATCCCATCAAAATCAATTTAGGTGTGGTCAGTCCCAAGGCACAATCTTTCCTTAGCTGTGGATCTGTGAACTTAGAACAAGTCATGTGCTCCCAATATACAAAGGAGAGACATTCATAGGATAAACATTTCCATTGCCATAAGGAGAAACAGTAAGGAAAACAGGGTTAACAGGAGCAAAACAGTTCCTAAAACCCGCAGGACAAACTCCATTAGATTTCAAAGTCTGAGAGTCATTAACAGAATGATGTTGCATCCGTGGGGCTTGAGAGAGCGGGAGTCTAACCCTTCTTAAGGGCCTTTGTGGCAGCCCTTTTCTCTCCAAATGCTTGGGTGAGTGCTCCAACATATCCGCACATTGGGGAGACCACCTTCTCGGCCCCACCCTCCTCAAACATCGGGGCAGCTCCCGGATTCCCTTCCATCTCTGGGGCACAAGCTCAACCCCTTCAGAACAGTGTGGTGGCAGCCAGGCTCTCCCCAATTCCCTGGAAATGTGCTCCAACCTCTTTGGGACCTGAGGTGGCAAAACTCTTCCAGAGCATCGAGGTGGAATGCCCACCCTCGACCTCCGGGGCAAACTCACCCTTTCCATGCATGTGGGCTGCTCCGCTCTCCCAGCCCGAGACCTCCTGACTCCAGACCTCAACCTCCATGGCTCTGTCTTTGAAGAGATTTTTCCTTTAATTTTTTCCTTGTCTGTCTCCTCCAGTCCAGACTGGCAATGGCTCTGTCTATAAAGATCTCACAAAAATTCTGTTGGCTTTGCATGAAGCACACAGGGGTCAAAGCCATTAGACTTTGGCTTGTACTGAAATGGCGGCTGGGTTCCGTGTTTGGTTACATCCTCATGTTGGGCTGTAGCTTCTGGGATTCCACCCCCTGGAAGCTAGTAATTTCCCAAGCCATCAACTTCTGGTTTCTTTGAACCCAAGAGTTCAGTTCTAAGTTTATTTCTCTCTGCTCGCATTTTACTATAAGCTGCAAGGAGAAGCCAGGATACATCTTCTACACGTAGTCTGGAGATCTCCTCAGCTAAGTATTCCAGGTTGTTGCTTCCAGATTCTTCCTTCCATCTGACACCAGGACTCAATTTTGCCAAATTCTGTGCCACTTTAAAACAAGGATCACCTTTCTTCCAGTTTGCAACAACACATTCATCATTTCTGCTTAAGTCCTCATCAGAAGTATCTTCAGAGTCCACATTTCCATAAACAGTCTCTTTAAAGCAGTTTTGGCCTTTTCTATCAAGCTCCTCACACTTTAAGCTCCTTATCCACTTAAAAAGCCATTCCAACATGTTTGATATCTGCAAAGTCAGCAGCAAAAGCACCCCACTTCTCTGGTACCAAAATCTGTTTTAGTTTGCTAATGCTGCAGAATGCAAAATGCCAGAGATGGATAGGCTTTTATAAAATGGGGGTTTATTTCACTACACAGTTACAGTCTTAAGGCCACAAAGCGTCCAAGGCAACACATCAGCAACCGGGCACCTTCACCGGAGGATGGCCAATGGCATCCGGAAAACCTCTGCTAGCTAGGAAGGCAGCTAGCATCTGCTCCAAAGCTCTGGCCTCAAAACGGCTTTCTCCCAGGATGCTCCTCTCTAGCATGCTCGCTCCTCTGCAAAACATCACTCACAGATGCACTGAGTTCCTTCTCTTTGAGTCAGCTCACTTATATGGCTCCACTGATCAAGGCCCACCCTGAATGGGTGGGGCCACGCCTCCATGGGAACATCTCATCAGAATTATCACCCACAGCTGGGTGGGGCACATTCCAAGCAAATCTAACCAGCACCAAAACTTCTGCCCCACAAGACCACAAAGATAATGGCATTTGGGGGACACAATACACTCAAACCGGCACAGTGGTCATCTATTCAAAACCATGACTTTTACAGGGGAGGGGGAAACTGAGGCCCAGGGAAGGAAGGGTCATTCCAAGGCAGGCACAGTGTCCCAGGTGGAAGGCTCCCAATCTAATGCCCCCCCCCCCCCCCCACTACACCACTGGGCCTGGTAGGCTTCATGAACTGGGGGGTTGAATTCATCAGGGCCCCCAGCATGGACCATTGACCATCCCGTGTTCACACATGAACACCTTGCTCATGAGCAGGCTTAACTTTCACAAGCTATGTTAACTTCCCCATTTAAAAATGAGACCAAAAAGAGGTTGGGACTTGTCCAAGGTCACACTGCTGGCCAGTCAGAGCTCAGCGCCAGTGCCCACCCTCCTTGCATCTCAGGAGAGAAGCTTTGGAAGAGTTTACATCATTTTGTCCACCTTTAATCCCTGAGAGGCTGGCGTTTTGGGACTGTTGCCCCAGTTACAGATGAGGGAATCGAGGCTCAGAGAGGCCAGGATGTCCAGCCCTGTCACAGAGCTGGGCAGCAGTGAGGAGAGGGTGGGGCCATGCATCCTAGAGTCCAGTCTGGTGTCTGTCACCACCCCATGCTCCTGCTGTACCAGTTAGGATGGCATGATGCAGAGAATGACAGGAACCTGACAAACAGAGGCATAAGCCAACTAAGGGGTCACTTTGCTCACGTCTGGAGGTGGCAATTCTGAAGGCCCAGCAGCTCTAGGATGCCATTGGGCCCAGCCCCCTCTTCTCTTTTTACTTGGTGTCCTGGGCACGTGAGCATCACCCTGAGGTCATGGAGGCGACTGCTTCACACTGGGCCTGGGGTCAGGGCAGAGGCCAGAAGGCTCCTGTCCTCCCAGGGAGTTTCCCAGAAAGCCCTGCAGGACCCTTTCCTCCTTCTCATTGACCAGAGCTATGTCACATGACTACCTGCAGGGGAGCATGGGAAATGTAATTTTTTTTAAAGAAGAGAAATTGTTGTTCCCAACAAAATTGGGGTTCTGTGGTGAAAAAGAAGAGGAAGATACCTGTCAGGCAGCCTGAGGTCTCTGCCCCAATTTTTGTAATCTCAATTTCCTACTGTTACCTCACTGGTCCTCACAACAGGCATGTTTGTTGTGAACAGGCCCTGAGGAGCTGAGCCACTTATCAGGACCCCACAGTGAGTTGACTGTGGAGCCAGCTAGATCCCTGATGCCCCGCCCCAGACCACTCAACAACCCCCTAAGTCCCCACCTTTGCCTGCCTCTCTCTTCTCTCTCTCTCTCAATTCTATGGACTTGAGGAGCAATGGTTTATCAATTATGTTTCTGACACCAATTTAAAATTGAACCCGACTTTAAGCAAATCTGCTATCAGTGTCCCAATTTAAACCAACCCCTCCATGTCAGACTCACTCTCAGTCCCGCTGGTGGGATGTGTGCTGGGGCAGCCTTAGTGGAGGACATTTGATTAACATCTATCAGAATTCAAAATGTATGCACACTTTGTCCCAGCAATTCAACTTCTAGGATGTGATACTTCTGAAATACTCAAGCTCACACAGTTATGCAAGAATCTTCACTGCAATGTTATTTGTAATAGCAAAACTGGAGAAATCTAAATGTCCATCAGTGGAGATTGATTACATAAATTATGGCCCTTCCATACTATTGAATACTAAGTAGCCATTAAAATGATTGAGTTTGCCCTCTGTGTTCTGACTTGGGAGAGTATCCATGATATGTTTTTGAATAAAGAACCAGGTTGCTGAAAAATATGAACACTGTGATGCTACTTTGCATCAAAATTCTATTAATCTTGGAGTGTACCAGATAGAAACCTGGATGTGCTTCTGTACCGGGAGGGCCTCGGGAAAATTTGTTGTGGAGCTGAGACCCACTGATCACATGAACTCATAATCCCCTTATCCAAGGCCCCTTGTGCCAGAGATCCCATCCCTTTTTGCCAGCATCATCAATGTAACATTCTCTCCTGGATCATTCCCATGAGGTACAAACACGCTGCTATTTACCCAATCCTCCAAAACAAACTGTAGCAGGAAGCAAATTACTTTTGCTTCCTGCTACAGTAAAATACCATCCTTGTGATCTCTAACCTCTCACCCCCCATTTTTTTAACTGCACTCTGCCAGGATTTCACCTCCTGACACTCCACCACAACTTCTCTAAAGGTCCCTAATGACCTCCACATTGCTAAACCCACTGGTTGACTTTCAGTGATACTTGAAATTTGGGATTTGGCATAGTTGCTCATTCCTGCTCTCTGAAACACCCTCTCCCCTCGGCGCCTGGGACCCCACCCTCTCCTGGCTCTCCACCTATCTCCCTGGCTGCTCCTCCTCAGTCTCCTTTGCTGGTTCCTCCTTGGCTCCTTGATCTGTCAACCATGCACTGTCCCAGGGCTCCATCCTTGGTTCTCTTCTCCTTATCTTCACTGCCTCCCTCGGGGACCTCACCAGACATGGCTTTTATGTGTCATTCACATAGGAGCTAATGGCTCCTAAATGTACATCCCAGTTTGTACCTCTCTCTGAGCTGCAGGCTTGTACATCCAACCACCTACTCAAATCTCCACCTGGATGTCCAACTGGCTTCTTGAACTTAACACATCCCAAACTGAAATCCTGTTCTTCAGCCCCCTTGCTTCCCAATCTGCTGCCCCCCCCCCCCCCCCCCCCCAGTGTCCCTCATCTCAGGTGAGGCAGCTCCATCCTCCAGTTACTCAGGCTGGAAACCTGGTGTCACTCCTGACTGTTCTGATCACACTCCATGTCAGGTCTATTAGAAAACCTGCTGGCTCACTTTGAAACATTTCCAGATCTTGACCACATCTCATCACCTCCACAACTTCCTCCCTAGTCCCCCATCCCTGTCCTCTCTCTCCTGAATTATTGCAGTCACCTCCTAACTGCTCCCCCTGCTTTCTCCATTGCCTTGTACAGTCTCTTCTCTACAGAGCAGCTGGAGTGGCTGTGAGTGATCCTAGTAAGCTTGTCAGATCATGTGTCTCCTCTGTGTAGGCTCCCTCAGTTTCTCCCATCTCAATCAGAGCAAAACCTTGAGTCCTTGCAATGGGTCCCACAGCCCTAGAGGAACTGAATGCCCCACGCCAACCACCTTGTTGACCTCATCTACTCCTCTCCCCCTTGTGCCTTCTCTTCCAGCCTCACTGGCCTTCTAGCTTTTGCTTGAACATGCCAGGCACGACCCTGCTCAAGGACCTTTGTACTTGCTGATTCCTCTGCCTGAGATCCTCCTCCCCTAGGCATCTGCATGGCTCACGCCCTGATTCTTAAGTCTGGGCTCAAATGCCCCTTCCAGGTTTCCCCTGACCATCTTATTTAAAATGGCACCTTCCCTGACCTCCCCCCACCCAGCCTCTCCCTATTTCCTTTCCCAGCTTCATGGAACTCATGACCTTTTAAAAGTTGCATGATTTATTTACATTTGTTTTTACTGGAAGTTCCACTGAACGGGGAATTTGTTCTGCTTTGTTCACTGTTGCAGCCTGAGTGATTAGCACAGCACTCCTGGCACAGTGGAGGTGCCAATAAATAGTTGAATGATTGAATGATTGAAGTTTGTCTTTTGTTAAAAAATATTAGATAAGATATTAACTATGGGAGTTTATTTGAGAAGTTTATGATTCATGAAAAGGGCAGCACCCAAACCACATGTGGAAAAGAACTCTACTGAGAAAGGGGGAGCTTATGTCGCACAAATGTGGATGCAAGCGAGGAAAGGTTCTGATTGGCTAATGTTAAGTTTCCATTTTACATAGAGGGGGGTCTTACAAAGTGGGGAGAAGGTATACATTGATTAGTGTGCTATGATTGTCCATTCTATCAGCACTTTATACTGGGCCTAAACTGGTTTATCACCAGGTGCTGCTTATCTGCAGCTCTGTAGGGTACATTCCATTGTTTCATTTTCTTCAAAGCCCTTTTGCTGGTTTGCAGCTGTATCAGCCCACAAAAGGCCATGCTCTTTTAAGCCATCCTGGTGGGGCAGACCTATAGTGGGTCGGACCTTTTAGTTCAATTGAGATGTGACCTAGCCCATTCAGGGTGGGTCTTAATCCCTTTACTGGGGTCCTTTATGAGGATAAGAGAGAGAAACACTCAGAGACATTTTGGAGAGAGCCATTGAAACCAGAACCCAGGAGAGAAGGATCAGCAGATGTCACCATGTGACAGAGGAAACCCAGACACCAGCAGCCTTTCCTCAGAGATGGTATCTTCCTCTTGATGCCTTAATTTGGGCATTTTCATGGCCTTAGAACTGTAAAATTATAACCTAATAAATCCCCATTGAAAAGGCCGACCCATTTCTGGTATAATTGCATTCTAGGGGCTTTAGCTTTAGTAGGTCAATTGTTTTTGTCTTCTGGAAAACCCTTTCTTGGAAAGGTGTCCCTCCTGGCATTGCCCAATGCAGGCAGCCATTTTATTTCATGGGAAGTAGATGGAAAGGCCAGGCCTTGGATATCATATATTGGTTTTTATACAAAATTCTGCACTGTTCTCTGTGTCTCTCTCAGAAGAAAGACTGCATATCTGCACAGAGAGGGGAGGAGCTGAAATAGTTGCAAACTCTTTTCCAACACTCACCCCTTGTCTGGTAATTATGTCTAGCTGCTTTTCAATGAAAGATTAGAAAGAAATAATAACCCTCCCTGAGAGTTGTAACTGACCTCACCACTGGCCACACCTCTGCCCTAAGGACAGCAGAAGGGGTCAGGAGCCCTTCTTGGAAGAAGGCACTGCTAGAGGCTCTGTCGAAGGTAGTGGCTCTCTCCTCCTCCAGTCTCTTCTCCTTCCACAGACCCAATATGAGGGCCCCGGTCCCATCTAAAAGTTGGAATCTATGTCTTCGAGGCTGATGTCATTGCAGTGGGGTAACATCTGGATGTTGCTGGATCCTACATTTCCCAGGGATAGAGAAACCCTTTGGGCCAGACTCTAGCTTTCTGTGTCTGAAATTTCCACTTTATTTATAATTTAAAAAAAATCTATCAAAGTCAGATCTGACCATCAGAGGAGAGCCCTCCCTTAATCTGAGAACTCCTAAAACACCCCCAAATATTTATAGTGGATGTATTGGAAAGTCTCGATTATACATTTCATCAGGGAGAAAATTCTTTTACCTTACACTCTTCTATTTCTCTCTCTCTCCCTCTCTTTTGTCTTTCCTTTCTTTTTACAATAACATATTACCTTTCTAATTTGTGTGCATGTGCACATGTATTATGTGTGTGTGTGAAACACAGCCTCATAAGTAAGGTCTATTTACAATAGAAAAGGATTCCATACTCTACAACAAGATTTTCCAAAGCCTTTCTTGAAATGCTGCAGTCTCCAGGAGCCCACAGAAAGTGATTTTGATTTATACACATTTTTCTTTCACATTTCATTGCAACCCTTAAAAAATGTGGTCGGTTTGTTTCAAGTTCTGTCCAATTGAACCAGCATTTCTCCAGGTCCCTACTAAGAGCCGGGCACTGTGCTTGGCACTGTGGGGGAACAGAGATGAATAAGATCTATGTTCAAAGGGAAACTGACACCGTAAACTCTCTCACAGAGGAGGCTTTTAAGAAGAACTTGTCTGGGAAGCCGATATTGTAGGCAATTTAGCAAGATCCTAAGCATCACAAGCAAATCCAACCGGCAGCTCATAATGAAGAGCTGCCCCTGCTCTCCCAGGCTGGTGGGGCAGCCAGAAGGGGCCCGACTCTAGATGGAGGGTGGGGAGGGGCACAGCTGCTCTGCCCATTCCACCAACACTGGGCATAGTCCACAAAGAGCCAGATATTCACATGATGGTGTTCGATGCTATCATAAAAAGCCATTAGTGCAAATAAGTTCTGGGTCCAATCAGATAAGGCAGGTGAAGGATGAGTCTCAGGAACCTCACCAGGCACAGGTCCTGCCCTTATTCCATCCCCAAGCTGTCCTCTTAATTTTAAAGCCTGCTTATGTCTCTGAAGTATGAGAGTTGTGAATCCCTGGGGGATGGTTGCAGGAATAGCTTTTCCTTTTATCTATTGTTTTTTTCCTGTGGCAGAGTGACTTTGGGTCAATAGGCACTGAATGCAGGAGGTGGGTGGGAGTGAGAATGGGGGTTGGTTGGGGTGCAGGGTGGGGAGGGAACTGCATGTACAAAGGCCCTGTGGTGGGATAGAGCACAGTGTGGTAAAAAAACTGAAAGTCGGCTGGTGAGGCCAGAGCCTGCGGTGGAGAGAATTATTGTGTTGGGAGTTGACCCAGAGAGATGGGCAGAGGTTGTACTATGTGAGTCTTCAAGGGAAATGAGAAACCACTGATGTGTCTTTTAGTGGAGGGATGATATGGCTGGTGAGTGGGAGATGAATTGCCATGGGGTTGACCAGAGTGAATGCAGGGACAGCAGTTATGACACAGTCATGCAGACAAGAGATGATAGAAGTGAAGTAGGTGATTCAAGAGATATTTAGGAGATAGCATGGTCAGGACTTGGTGAGATGCAGGGTATTGGAAGTGAGGGAGAGGGAGGTGAAAAGATGACTCCTGAGTTTCTTACTCAAGTGATTGGATGAGTGACCAGTGGTGCCATTCACAGAGATGGTGACAACAAAAGACCAGGTATGGAAGAGGAGACTGCAAGTTGCATCTTTGACAAGTTAAGTTTGAGGTGCCTTTGAGATGTGCAAGTGTATATGATGATCTGATTTGTTAAGTATATCTATGGTTTTGTGTTTCCAGAATGGAACCATACAGTATGCAATCTTTTCAGATTGGCTTCTTTCATATAGTAACATGCTATCAATATGTTGTGCTGGCTTGTATCATGTCCCCCAAAACATCATTGTCTTTGATGCAGTCTTGTGTGGGCAAGAAACATTGGGGTTGATTGGGTTGGAGACTTTTGCTTGGATGTTTCTGTGCAGATGTGATCCCTTAACTGTGGGTGAGATCTTTCATCAGATAATTTCCATGGAGATGTGGCCCCACCCATTCAGCGTGGGCCTTGATTAGTTTACTAGAGCACTATATGAGCTCAGACAGAATGAGCGGGCTTGCTACAGCCAAGAGGGACACTTTGAATAATGCTGCAGATGAGAGTCAGTTTGAAGACAGCCGTTGAAAGCAGACTCTTGCTCCAGAGAAGCTAAGAGAGGACAAATGCCCCAAGAGCAACTGAGAGTGACATTTTGAAGAGGAGCTGTGGCCTAGAGAGGAACATCCTGGGAGAAAGCCATTTTGAAACCAGAACTCTGAAGCAAATGCTAGCCATGTGCCTTCCTAGCTAATAGAGGTTTTCTGGACACCATTGGCCATCCACCAGTGAAGGTACCTGATTGTTGATGACTTCCCTTAGATGCTTTATGGCCTTAAGACTGTAACTTTGTAACCAGATAAACCCCCTTTATAAAGGCTGATCCATCTCTGGTGTTTTGAATTCCGGCAGCATTAACAAACTAGAACATATGCTTTTAAGATTCATCCTTGTCTTCACATGGCCCAACAGCTCATTTATTTTTATTGCTGAATAATATTACATGGTATGGAGGTACCATTTTATTTATTTACTTATTTTTAATTAAATTCAGTTTTATTGAAATATATTTATATGCCATACAATCATCCATGGTGTACAATCAACTGTTCACAGTACGATCATATAGTTATGCATTCATCACCACAATCTATTTCTGAACATTTTCTTTACATCAGAAAGAATCAGAATAAGAATAAAAAATAAAAGTAAAAAAGAACACCCAAACCATCCCCCCTCATCCCACCCTATGGATGTACCATTTTTGTTTACCCTTCCTCCTATTGAGGGAGATCTTGTTTGCTTTCAGCGTGAAGCCATTATGAACAAAGGTGCTGTAATTATGTGAGCAGGTTTTTGGATGGACATAAGTTTTCTAACCAGTTGGGTAGATAGCTGGGAGTGTGATTGCTGGATCGAAAGGTAAGACTATGTTTAGTTTCGTAAAAATCTGCCAAACTGTTTTCCAAAGTGGCTGGACCCTTTTGTGTTCCCACCAGCAATGAATGAGAGTTCCTGTTGCTCTGCATTCTACTCATCAATTGGTATTGTCGGCTTTTTGGATTTAAGCCACTCTAAGATGTGGTGAGTAGTGTTACCTCCTTGTTTTAATCTGCAATTCCCTAATGAAAACTGATGTTGAGAATCTTTTAATATGCTTGCTTGCCATCTGTATATCTTCCTTGGTGTTGTGTCTGTTGAGCTTTTTTTGGTCCATTTTTTCAATTGTGTTGTTTATTTTCTTATTGTTGAGTTTTATGAGTTCTTTCTATATTTTGGATACAAGTCCTTTATCAGATGTGTGTCTTCCAAATATTTTCTACCAGTCTGTGTCTTCTTTTTTCATTTTCTTAACAGTGTCTTTTTCAGAGAAAAAGTTTTTAATTTCAGTAAAATCCAATTTATTAATTTTTTTCATGTATCTTGCTTTGGTGTAGTATCTATAAACATCACCAAACCAAGGTCACCAAGATTTTCTCTATGTGTTACAGCTTTATGGTTTTGCATTTTATATTTATGATCAATTTTGAGCTAATTTTTGTGAAAGCTGTAAGGTCTGTGATTTTTTTTTTTTTTTTTGCATGTGGATGTCCAATTTTTCCAGCACTATTTTGTTAAAAAGACTATCCTTTCTCCTTTGGATTGCCTTTTCCCTTTGTCAAAACTCAGTTGACTCTATTTGTGTAGGTCTATTTCTGGGTTCTCAATTCTGTTCCATTGATTTTCTATTTTTTCCCCAATACCACAGAGTTTTGATTATTGTAGCTTTATAGTAAGTCTTGTAGTCAGGTTGTGGCAGTACTCCAATTTTGTTATTCTTCAGTATTGTATTAACTTTTTTTTTTTTTTTTTTTGCCTTTCCATTTAAATATTAGAATCACTTTGTCTATATCCACAAAATAACTTTTGGGGATTTTGATTGAGATTGCATTGAATGTATAGACCAAGCTGGGAAGAACTAACATCTTAACAATATTGAGTCTTCTTATCCATGAACATGGAACATCTTTCCACTTATTTAGATCTTCTTTGATTTATTTCATCAGAGTATTGTAGTTTTCCTCATCTGTATCTTATACTCATAGTTTTCCTCATATAGATATTACAATTTTGTTAGATGTACTCCTAGGTACTCTATATTTTGCATACTAATATAAACGGTATTGAGTTTTTAATTTCAAATTGCAATTTTTCATTGTTGGTGGATAGGAAAGCAATTGATTTTTATATCTTGAATTTTTATCCTGCAACCTTACCATATTCACTTATTAGTTCCAGGAGTCTGTTGAAGATCTTTCTAAATAGACAATCATGTCATCTTTATTCATATGACAAAACAGAGTTTTCTTTCTTCCCTTGTGATTTGTAATCCTTTTATTTCTTTCTCTTCTCTCATTACTCTATCTAGGAATTCCAGTACAATGTTGAATAGGAGTGAAGAGAGAGGACATCTCTCTCTTATTCTTGATCTTAGGGCAAAAGCATCCAATTTCTCACCATTGAGTATGATGTTAGCTGTAGGTTTTTTGTAGATTTTTTTTTCATCAAGTTGAGGAAATTCCCCTCTATTCCTAGTTTGATGAGAGTTTTTATCATGAATGGATGTTGGATTTTCTCAAATGCTTTTTCTGCATCAGTTGATACAATCAAATAATTTTTCTTTTTTAGTCTGTTGATATGGTGGATTACATTGTTTGACTTTCAAATGTTGAACTAGCCTTGCATAAATCTACTTGATTGTTGTGTATAATTCTTTTCATGCATTGTTAGATTCAATTTGTTAATATTTTGTTGATAATTTTTGCATCTATATTCATGAGAGATATGGGCCTATTGTTTCCATGTAAGGTTTTGTCTGGTTTAGGTATTATGGTAATGCTGACCTCATGGAATGAGTCAGCAAATGTTCCCTGCTTCCACTTTCTGGAAGAGATTGTAGGGAATTGGTAACATTTCTTCCTTAAATGTTGGTAGAATTCACCAGTGAAACCATCTGTCTAATGGTTTCTTCCTTTTCATTCATTCATTTTTTTTTTTTTTGAAAGTTTTGGAATATTGATTCAATTTTCTTTAACAGGTAAGACAATTCAGATGAACTATTCCTTCTTGTGTGAGTTTTGGTAGTTTGTGTCTTTCAAAGATTTAACCATTTCATCTAAGTTATCAAATTTGCATGCATAGAGTTGTTCCTTCATTATTCCTTTATTATCCTTTAAATGTCCATGGGATCAGTAGTGATATCCTTCTTTCATTTCTGATATTGGTGATTTGCATATTTTCTCTTTTTTTTTCTTGATTAGCTTGGCTCAAGAGGTGAAGAAAAATGAAACAGAAACCCCCCCACAAAAACCCTTAACTGATGAAATGACAGACTGAAAGGTCAGGTGTCAACAGCTCTCTGACACATGAAATGCTTCACGATCACAATAATTACATAATGCAAAGAGTCATTGCATCTTAAACTGGCAAAAATTTTGAATGCTATCATTACTTCATCCTAAGAAGTTTAGAATTTTGACTTTCAGCGAGTCATTTAACACATAGTGTGCATCTCCTGTGTGCCAGGCACTGTGCTGGAGCCTGGGGTACAATGGTGAGCAAAGCAGAGCGTGGTTCCTGACTTCATGGGGACTGGACTAAAATTAATCAAACGATGTCACAAATAAATGAAAAGTTGCTACTGATCGTAAGTTGTATAAGAAGAAAAGTAGAAGCTCTATGATAGGAGTTAACAGAGGAACTTGAACCAGCCTGGGAAATCAGAGAAGGTTCCCCTGAGGAAAGGACATTTGCAACAGGTCTGAAAATTGAGTAGAAGTTAACCAAGAAGCAGGGGAAACATGTTCCTGGCAGAGGCAACGGCACTTGCAAAGGCCCTGAGGTGGGAGGGACCCTGCCAACATAGGGCCCTAAAAGAAGGCCAGTGTGTTTGGCTTGGAAGCAAGGAATTGGGGTGGGGGTGGAGGATGGAGAGGGGCAGAAAATGGCCATGTGGAGTTTTGCCATCATCCTAAGAGCTGTGGAAGTTTTGCCTTCATGCTAAGTCTAGCACAAACAGCGAAGGCTGCACTCCATCTCTTGCTTCTTTTCTCAGAAGGAAACAAGAAAAAGAAGAGCTGGCAGAGCTGAGAAAGAGAAGGCAGAGAACTATGTTTGTTGGTTATTGTCTTACTCATGTAGTGATCTTGTGGGGCATATCCATACAGTTATTTTTTTAATAAATAGTTTTATTGAAGTGTAATTTATAAACAAAGTTTGCCCATTTTATGTGCACAATTCAATGATTTTAGCAAACCTACAGAGTTGTGCAACCATCATGACCATCACAATTCAGGTTTAGAACATTTGTAGCACCCAAGAAGTTCTCTTGTGCCCATTTACGGTTACTTTCTACTCTTGCCTGCAGTCTTAGGCATTCACTGATTTGCTTTCTGCCTCTATAAATTTGCCTTTTCTGATATTTCATGTACCTGAAATAATGCTACATCTAGTACTTGCATCTGGCTTCTTAGCATAACATTTTTGAGGTTTATCCACTTTGTAGCATGTATCAGCAATTCATTCCTTTTTATTGCTGAGTAGTGTGCTGTCAGACATATATACAGTATTTTGGGTATTCATTCACCCATTGATGGACATTTGGGTTGTTTTCACTTTTAGGCTATTATGAATAATGTTGCTATGAACGTTTGCATACAAATCTTTTTGTAGACAAATGCTTTTATTTCTCTTGGGGGGATTCCTGGGAGTGGAGTTTTTGGGTTCTATGGGAAGTTTATGTTTAGATTTTTAAGAATCTGTCATACTGTTTTCCAAAATGATTATACCATTCAACATTTCCACTGGCAATATTTGAGAGTATAAGTTTCTCCATATGCTTAACAACACTGGGCATTGTCTTTTAATTTTTTTTTTTTTAAATTATACGCATTCTAGTAGATAGTATTGGTATCTCATTGTGGCTTTAATTTGCAGTTCCCTAATGACTCATGTTATTAGTCAAGCACATTGAGCATGTTTTCATGAGTTAATTAGCTATTTGTGTATTTTCTTCAGTGAAATGCCTACTCAAGTTCTTGGCTCATTTTTAAATTGGATTGTCTTCTTATTATTGTATTGTAAATACTCTTGATATATTCTGGATATAAGTAATTTATCAGATACATGATTTTCAAATATTTACTCCCAGACTGTGCCTTATTTTTTCATTTCCTTAATGGTGTCCTTTGAAACAAAAGTTTTTAATTTTGATAGAGTCATTTATTGACTTTTTTCTTTTATGGCGCATGCTTTTAGTGGCATTTCTAAGAACTCTGCCTAACATAAGTCAAGGAGATTTTCTCATTTATTTTCTTCTAGAAGTTTTATGGTTCTAGTTCTTATATCTAGGTATTTGATCCATGTTGAGTTAATTTTTGTGTATTGTGTGAGGTGAGGGCTTAAGTCCATCTGGACATCCAATTGTCCCAGGATCATTTGTTGTAAAGACTATCCTTTCCCCATTGATTGCCTTGGCACCTCTGCTCAACATCAGCTAACCATAAATGTAAGGACTTTTTTTGGACTCAATTTTTTCCCACTGATCTATCACCTATCCTTGCACCAATGCCACATTCTCTGGATTACTGTGGTTTTATAGCAAGTTTTAAAATTGGATAGTGTTATGTCCTTGCCTTTGTTCTTTTTTTGAAATTATTTTGTCTATTCTTGGTCCTTTGAATTTTCCTATTAATTTTAGGGCCAGTTTTTGAATTTTTACAAAAAAGCTTGCTCAAATTTTGTGATTGCATTGAATAGGTAGATCAATTTGCTGAAACTCACTATCTTGACACTACTGAATCTTCCAATCCATGAACATGAAATGTCTCTCCATTTATTTAGATCTTTAATTTATCCCAGCAAAGTTTTGTAGTTTTCAGTGTGTAAGTCTTGCCCTATCTCTTACTAAAGTTATTCCTAAGAATTCTATTATTTGTTATGCTATTATAAAGGGCCATACGGTTCTGTTTTATTTTAAATTTCTGAACCTTGTCTTCATCACTCATGGCTGTTACTTCTTCTCTGTTTTTCTCCCGGGGACAGCCTCATTCTGAGACTGGGCAGAATGCAGGAAATCAGGCGGTCCCTCAGGTGATGCCCCTGAGCCTGCCCCTTCTCCACAACCTTGGCCCTTCTCTCGGAGGGCAGGGCAGGCTTGGACTCCGGTCAGCTGGGGCACCTGGGCGGAGGTGGGGTGAGATCGGGAGCAGAGGCTCAGTTCCCAGGCTGAGGGCGAGGTTTCCTAAGGCCCAGGCGCCAGCTAACTGCAGCGCAGAACACATGAGCCCTGGGGGCTCCAGATGACATGACAAGGCTGTCCTGCCAGACAAGAGAGTGCAGGAAGGGACAACGGGTATCCAAGTGGGCAGTCGGCATCACAGGGGTATTTTGGGTGATAGGGACTGAGGCTCAGAGATGGAACCCGGAGACAGGAGCCCTGGGCAGGGGAAGGTTTGGCCACAGAACAAGGCAGCAAGGAGGAGGACGCCATGCTTACAAAATCATCTACTGTCGTTCGTCAAGTGCCTGCCACGCTCTGAGCCTGTGGCTGAGCTTGGGGCTGGGCTGTAGCTGTTCAGATTCCGCAGGACTAAGTTAAAATTGGCCTCAGAGCTGGAGCTGGGCTGAGCCCACTGGTGGGTGATGGTGGACCCAAGGCCAGGAGAAGAGGCAGCAGAGGGGGCACCTGGGAGGGCTCCGGTAGGAACTGAACGCCTGTCTGGCTAACAATGAGGCAACTATCGAGTGAGTGCTTACTTTATACTTTGCACATATTATGCTTTATCTCGTTTAATTCTGTGAGAAGGAATTGCTATTACCTTTCTTTTATGGATGCGAAAAGTGATGGTCCTGGTGATGCAATTGTCTAAAGATCAGGGAGGGAAGGGGATGTGCAGAGGACAAACGGGTTGGGAGGGTCCCAAGGAGAAAGCATGCCCCTTCCTCAGCGGAAGCTCCAGCCTCTTCCATGGGCAGCTGCCTCCTCGCCCATGGGCCTGCCCAGTGTGGCCATGTCCAGGGGGTCCCATTAGAGAAACAAGCGCAACCATCTCAGCAACTGCAAGGCCATGACAGCCATGGGTTATTGAGGGCCCAGAGTGAGTCACCAGTTCAGGCTTGGGGGTCCCAAGCACCCTCCTTGCCTTTAGGACAAGTCTGCTCTTTTCAGCTCAGTCTGCGTGACCCGGCCCCTGCCCACGTCCCTGAGTTCATCCCCTTGTTGCTTCCCCTGGCTCACCTGCCCCAGCCACAGTGACCTCCTGGACATTCCTTAAATACACCTCAATCCGCTTCTCCAAGACCCTCACATACACTGGTCCCTCCATGTGGAAAGCCCCCTCCCTGACCCACTGCCTGGCTTCCACCTCAGCCAAATGCCACTTCCTCCGAGCAGCCTTCCCTGACTGAACCCCTCACCAAAATCACAGCTTCTTGCTCTAAGCATTCACCCCATCCATTAGATTCCTTTCGTTATGTCCATTAAACTCAATAATCATGCATAATTAGTGACTCCTTAACATCCATGACCCCACGAGACTGCTGGTTACACAAGGAGGGGGCGGGTCTATGTTGCTGTCTGCTGAGTCCCTGTGACTATCACAGAGCTGGGCAGAGGACAGCCACTCAGTACCATCTTGCTGAATTAATGAATGGGTGGGTAGATAAATGAATGAATGACTGGGTGGATGGATGAATGAATGAATGAATAAGAGTTTTACTCTTTTTACATGCTTATGGGTATATCTTATCCCCGTTTTATGGCTGAAGAAACTGAGGCTCAGATAGGTGAAACCACTTGCCCAGGGTCACACAGCGGATCAAGAGCAGGGCTAGGATTTGAGCCCAGCTGTGGAAAGAGGTCCAGTAGGGTACTGTTTATGGATAACACAGGGGAGAAGGGACTCCAGACACCAGCCTCTCCAGCTTCATCTCTCATTTCCTTCCCCCCTTAAACATACATCCTGTTCCTCAGCCCTTCCAAACCGTGTGCTCTTCCTTGAGCAGGCCAAATACTTGCAAGCCTGCCAAGGCTTGGCACACACTGTCCCCTCTGCCTGGAGTGACCTTCCCACCAAGTTCCACCTGACAAACTCCTACTCACCTTCTCAGCTCAGTTCAATGTCAGCTCCTCTGTATAACTCTGCTATAACAGTATAACTTCTGTGTGACTTCTGCTATACAGTTGTACAGCTCTGGGGAGCTTCCTCAACCTCCCGAGGCAGGATTCTAACAGGCCCTGCTCTGAGTTCCTGCAACATCGCACACATTCCTGCCACCAGCACTCTCACTGCCCCAGGCTGCTCTGGTCCTGTGTTCCTTGCCCACCAGAATTTGAGTTCCTGGAGGACTGGGCTGTAGCTTCTAAGTGCTAAATAAATGTTCCTGGATGCCCGACTGAGTGAGTGACTGACTGAATGAATGAGTGAATTACCGAAGGCATTGAACCTTGAAAAACTGAATGGGCCACTCCTGGCATCTCCCATCCTTCTGTAGCATTAACATCAATGGTGAATCACAAACAGGGATTTCAGGGATTGGAAATGGCACACAAGGGTCTTTTAGTCCATCCCTCTGCCTCTAGGCTGGAGACAGTGCTGTTCTGATTTTATAGAAGAATCAGGTCAGACTCAGAGAGGTTAAACTACTTGCCCAAGGTTGCACAGCCAACACCCTACTGAGCACCTTGGTTTCCAGCAGCCACAACCAGGTCATCATCGGCCACAATAGTCAGAGTTGCCTGGCAGCTGCAGGCAGTGTGTGCTCAGCATGTGCCCACCCTGAGCCATGGGTGAGGAGTGGACCGGCTCCTTTAACCCTCACTGCAACCCATCAGCACTCGTTCCTTCATGTTATTCATTTATATTTTCATTGGGCTTTATTTTCTCATCATAAAGAAAAATATAGGCATGTTTTAAAGGATTCAAACATTAGAGAAGCATAAATACTAGAAAGTGAGAGCCCCCAACCTCCCATTCCCCTTATGCCTTCTTTACAAATGAGGAAACTGAGGCAGGCAGCACTTTCTGCATAACCCAGCCTTGCTCCCTCTGAGCACGTAGCTGGGCTCCCTGCCTGCCTGATGAGACACCAGCAGCTCAGTGCATCACAGGGGAAACCAAGACCCCGGGGAGATCTCAGGCAGTTGCAAACAGTTAGCAAACTTACAGAGATTTTTCTTCAGGGCTGGCACCAGTAAATCAATATTCAGTTGTGCTATCCAGAATGGTGCCTGCTTCCCCTCTGAGGGATGGCGGAGAAGAGCAATAATCTTGACAAAATCTAAATAGAATTGTTTCTAGTGAACTGGAGGGGAGACTTCGCACAGGGGTTTCCTGAGGAGGCCATAAATCTAGGGGTGATGAATCACCTGGGCAGGTGCCCCTGCCATCCAGCATCCTCGCTCAGGACCAGAAGAGGGATAATTACTTCTTTGGTTGTAGTTATCTGGGCGAGTCAGCCCCTTTTTCTCTTTTATTGCCATTGGATTTCAGGAAAGGGTCTGCTGAAGCACTGCCCCCACTCCCTTATCTAAACACTGGATTTATTTGATGGCTCCACTATTCTCTGGTGGTGAGGGCTGGAGTGTGCCCACAGCAAGGACAGTCCCGAGCCCAGCTGCCCAGGGGGTTCTCTCCGTGGGCGTGACTGGTGGGCTGCTGGACAGGCACCATCTGTACTCATCAGACTCAATAGTGGTACTGTAAATTTCTCTTCCTTCCTCCTTCCCCTGCTCTGTGGACTGGCCGCATCTAGCTCAAGGTAGTGGAAGCAAACTGAGGAGGGGATTTTCCCAGCCTTGGGAAATGTGGCTTTATTCTGAGCAGGCATGTACCAAGTGGAATGAGGGTGGGGCTGGCAGTGGGAGGGATGTGATATGGGTTCTTTCTGTTCTCCCCACCTTTCCTCTCTCCCCAAGTCCTCCCTCCCTCCCCTCTTTCTCACCGTGACACTGATACGTGGTTTTTTTATTGCCTTAATTTGGATCTACTGAAGCACCCTCTTGACCACCTCAGCTCTGGGATCCCCTAAGCCAGCGAGACCATTGGGAAGTTTAGAGAATTGGTTAATGATAACCACTGTTGAAACTCCATGTTCACTCATTCATTCACTCAATATTTATTGGGTACTTACTTTGTGACAGACACTCTGCCAGATGCTGGGATGTAAAGTAGAATCAGATGCGGTCCCTGCCCTCCTGGAGTGCAGACTACAGTGAGAACAAACAATACATAAAAAAAAATCATATAATGTGTGTGTAATTACAACTGTAGTAAGTGTTGCAAATTTGAGGTATATGGTGCTATGTGTAGGGAGGTCAGGTAAGGTTTTCTTGAGAAAGTGATGAATAGGAGTTTCCCAAGTAACAAGTGGGAGAAAGGGCATCCTAGGCTAAAGAAACAGCATGTGCAAAGGCCCTGGGGTAGGAGGTCAGCTGGAGCAGTAGGAAAATATGGCTGAGCAGATAAGATGATAGGCTGGGGTGGGGTGGGGTGAGGCTGAGCCCAGGTCAGGCAAGGCATTGTAGGTTATGTTGAGTTCTGTCTCTCCAGTGAGGGTCACAGGAAGCCTTTGAAGGGGTTTGAGCAGGGGCCTTTGGGCCCCGCAATCAAGCTGTCTCCCAGACCCTCTTTCACATCTGTGCAGAGCTGAAACCACTGTGATTATTTTGCTGTCCCCAGTGAAGGTAGGTGCACCTGTGATCTGGATGGGGAGGGGGATTTGTCTTCTTGATCATCTTTGCTTCCTGGGTCCCATGCACCTGAATTTGGGTAAGTCAGAGCCCAATTGAAATTGACCCATGGGATCAGAAAGAGAATTCAGAGCAAAGCATTGGTTGCAGTGATGAAACCACCCCGCGCCCTTGGTGTTGGGGCCCTGAGCCCAGGACTCTGGCACCAAAGTCCTTCCTTTGGCAGCTGCTGTGACCCCACAACTTGGATGGAAATAGACCCTGTTATTCCTCACTGACCTTCATCTCATCTAATAACGAAGTATAAAGGCTTCTCTGGATTAAACTTGGCTCTTTGAGCCTTGGCATAAAAAGAGAAAGATCAATCCTTTCAGTGCACAAAGAGTTGACGTGCTTTCTCTTTTGGGAAGCCGCTCACCCCCATTCCAGGAAGGCCAGGGGTGGGTTCTTCCAGGAGCAGGGTGGACACTTTGTCTCCTTCCCTCTCCCCTTGTGTTCCTTTGTGCTCTCCTGAGTGGAAGGAAAGGGATGGCCTTGCAGCTGTTCAGGGCTCATGAGAAACTCAGCTTGCCTTGTCTGTATCTTAGGTCAGTGACCACAGAGGTGGGATATTGGGAGCATTACTCTCTCCATCACTCCATTTTACCACCTGCCCTTAAGGAGCCTCTGTCTTCTTTGGAGAATTGGCCAGAAGCTTCTGCCTCAGTTTCCACCTCTCACTTGCTCTTCTTTGAGATGGGAGGAGGGCTCATTGAGTGAGACTGGGGAAGGGGGCAGTGAGTTTCTCTCTCTCCTTCTCTCCTGCAGCCCTGCAGGTCACATGTTGTCTTCTCCATACATTAGACACTAGAGAACCCACTAGCCTTGTGGGGGAGGAGGGGTCGAGAGGTCTGCAGCCGTCCAGCTGACCAACCATTTCGGGGGCTGTTTAGTTCCAGAGGAAGGAACTAGAGTCTTGATTTTGGACTTAGCTTCATCCTTTTCACCAGCAATGAATGTGGTATTCTGATCCTCACCTGCCCCTAGTGTTCCTCTCTCAACTAGTTCAGAATCCAGAGGGAAAAGGTAGGATTGGTCCTTAGCAGAGTCCAATCATAATTAAAAATTGTTCTAATTTTAATTCTCACTCCCACTCATTTCTTTCTTCTTCCTTTGGTCAAAATCTGGGCCTGTTTCAAACATATCAATACCAGGATGTGATCCCTCCCATCAGAGAGGGATTTGGACAGTAATTTCTACAGGGAATACATTAATTTGAACAAGGAGAGTTTAATATAAGAATTTAACCGGTAAAAGGTGGTTAGGTAGGAAAGGGGTAAAAGATGGTTCTAAGGGATTTAGGGTTAGCAAATTCAGAAAGCAGCTACTACTTCTAGGACCGAGTGAGGGTCAACCAGGAAGGAAGGAAAAACTTAGACGAGGGTCTCTCACCCCCCAAGGCTGAGATTCAGACCCCTTTGAAAAGGATGTGGCTGCCACAGGAACCGACAGCCTGCCGGTGGCAGAAGAACTTGCCAGAAGGTAGAGGACAGGGCTGGTCTCTAGGAGTGGCCCACATGGGGTGGAAGGAAAATCTGCTGGAGGCCAGGAGCTGGAGCTGGTCCAGGAGGGCCACTGGGGTGAGCGCTACTGGACTTCCTGCAACCATCCGCTGGCTCTAGCACCGAAATATAGCTCATTAAAAGCTGGGGGAAGCCCTTTCTCCTGCTATGGCATTGCACTGTCCCTCCAGGGCCCATTTTAGACCAAGTCTAACATGAAGCCATGACAAGGGAAAAAGGTTTACAGGTCCAGCTTCAAGATCACAAAGCAGGGCAGGTGGATTTGGAGCTGAGAGGAATATATTGATAACGGGCACAGTCTGATTTGGCTATTCAGCTTCTGTGTGCACCCTTTATACCCACCTGAACTTCCACACAACAAAACAACTCTATGTTTATGCCTAATAAGGTGTAGCTATCCTTCATTCGAGGGAAGAAGTTCTTAACTTCTCCAAACGAAGAAACACACAGTCCCAACAGTCATCCATCATTGGCTGTATTAATTACTTCTCAAATTCAGTCACAGTTCCATTAAAAATTCTGTTACCTAAAGACTAAATCGTAAATTAACCTCGTTAATAAGGCAAATGACGTATTAGTGTTGATTAGGTTGGAATCTTTGGATTAGGTTGTTTCCAATGAGATGTGACCCACCCAACTGTGGGTAATACATTTGATTAGATTATTTCCATGGTGGTGTGGCCCTGCCCATTCAGCGTGGGTCTTGATTAGTTTACTAGAGCCCTATAAAAGCCCAGACAGAAGGAACTCAGTGCTGCTGCAGCCAAGAGAGATGTTTTTTTTTTTTTTTTTAAATCTTCATTTTATTGAGATATATTCATATACCACGCAGTCATACAAAACAAATCGTACTTTCGATTGTTCACAGTACCATTACATAGTGGTACATTCATCACCCAAATCAATCCCTGACACCTTCATTAGCACACACACAAAAATAACAAGAATAATAATTAAAGTGAAAAAGAGCAATTGAAGTAAAAAAGAACACTGGGTGCCTTTGTCTGTTTGTTTCCTTCCCCTATTTTTCTACTCATCCATCCATAAACTAGACAAAGTGGAGTGTGGTCCTTATGGCTTTCCCAATCCCATTGTCACCCCTCATAAGCTATATTTTTATACAACTGTCTTCGAGATTCATGGGTTCTGGGTTGTAGTTTGATAGTTTCAGGTATCCACCACCAGTTACCTCAATTCTTTAGAACCTAAAAAGGGTTGTCTAAAGTGTGCGTAAGAGTGCCCACCAGAGTGACCTCTCGGCTCCTTTTGGAATCTCTCTGCCACTGAAGCTTATTTCATTTCCTTTCACATCCCCCTTTTGGTCAAGAAGATGTTCTCCGTCCCACGATGCCAGGTCTACATTCCTCCCCGGGAGTCATATTCCACGTTGCCAGGGAGATTCACTCCCCTGGGTGTCTGATCCCACGTAGGGGGGAGGGCAGTGATTTCAACTTTCAAGTTGGCTTAGCCAGAGAGAGAGGGCCACATCTGAGCAATAAAGAGGCATTCGGGAGGAGGCTCTTAGGCACAACCATAGGGAGACCTAGCCTCTCCTTTGCAGCAACTGTCTTCCCAAGGGTAAAACCTGTGGTAGAGGGCTCAACCCAGAGAGACGTTTTGAAGATGACCATTGAAGGTAGATTTTTGCTACTCCAGAGTTTGCCTGGGAGAAACTAAGAGAATACCCCCAGACACCTAGAGAGAAATGTCCTGGGAAAAAGCCATTTTGAAACATAACCTGGGAACAAAGGAAGAAGACGCCAGCCACATGCCTTCCCAGACAACAGAGATGTTCCATACGCCATTGGCCATTCTTCTGTGAAGGTACCCTATTGTTATGCCTCAGCTTGGACACTTTTATGGCCTTCAGATTGTAACTTTGTAACCAAATAAATCTCTTTATAAAAGCCAATCCATTTCTGGTATTTTGCATAATGGCAGCATTAAAAAACCAGAATAACCTGTTACCATTCTTTACCTAGAAGAGTAACTCAAATCTTCATTCCTGAAGGTTCTGAGGAGAAAACAGTCTGGCCTCTTTTCTTTTTAGTGGTTGTTGTGTGACATGCCATCTACCATTGGGTGTGGAAGTACAAAGAAGCACCTCAGAGATCACCTGGTTCTCCTTGTCCCATGGTGTAGCAGGAATCCAATTTCCCCTTGATGACCAGGATTAATTGCTTTAGCCAGTAGAGTAACACATTTTTTCTACTTGGTTCGGTGGCATAAGGAACCTCATCTTCCAACTCAGTGGAAACATTGTGTGTCCTCTGGTAGAAGTCTAGCCTTTCAGGAAGTAAGTACTCTAAGCCAGCAGAGTTCAAGATTGCCATGACAATTATGCAAGTATGTTTTTAGGTCTAATCATGAGAGAAGCCACTATCGCATTGACCCCCTGATTTTTGGATACATGAATCCTGACTCTGGAGAAAACAGCATTCTATAATGGTGTCTGACTAAAAGCATATACTTATTCAGTAAGTCAGAACACCACACTTTCAGGGTGATTTCTTCCAAATGATGCCATGACTGAGTCTTCAGTAAGCCATGCCAACTTCTATTAGGCCAGCCCTATTAGGCCAGCCACTTCTGGGTGATGGGGAATGTGGTAATACCAGTTATTTCCATGGCCATGTGTGGTGGGTAAGATAGTTTGTGAGTTCATGGATGGTGGTGCTTATAGGAGCATGATGGGCAAAGAAGAAAGTCTGCCCCATGGAAGGATTTTCCTTCACTGCTGTCCTTCAGGCCTACCTCTGGGTGGAGCTAGAATGCTGCAGCCATTCACTTTTAGATCCATCTAACAATGCAGAGCCATCTTTAATAAGGCTCGAGGATTTTTCTTCTTAGTCAACTGATTGTAAGGAATTCTCCATGAGGCTTTAGTTTTGAATCGAGGAAGAGTAAGCCATGCAGCAGGAGTCCATGTTGAATGTGTCTGAGTCACCTGCTCTTGCAACTTACTGGTGCATTCTGGATCAGTCCTAGCCTGGAATCATATATATTTCTCCTTGCTCATAGATTGCTGCTTTGCATGCCCAACCTTATAGTTTTGTTGGTAATTTTATACTCATTTCAATGGGAAGCCCAGGTCACATGATGACCTTATGTCCCATTTTTAGGTATTTGAGCTCTACCAAGGCCCAGTAACAATCTATAAGCTGCTTCTCAAGAGGCGAATAATTATCTTCAAATGAGAGCAGAGATTTGCTCCAAAATCTTAGAGCTCTGCCCTGTGAGTCTCCCACTGTTGCTTACTAGAGGCATCCCAATTTGCCACACACAATTCACTTGAATCTTCTGGATCATAAGCTCTAAGTGTGAGAACAGATTGCACTAAAGCCTAGACTTTCTTCTTTTGTTCTGGTCCCTGCCTGAAACTTCCAACTTTATGGGTGACTTTGTAGAAGGGTTGAAGTAGCAGACTCTAAGGTGGTATATGTTACCTCCAGAGTACGAAAAGGCCTACCAAATTTTTTTGCCTTTTTTTTCTTGGAGTGTAGCTCCAAGTAAAGCAAATTGTATTTCAGCTCCAAACTACTGGATCTCCAGGAACTTCATTGAACCTGTGGGGCTCTGAATTTTAGTGGGTTTTATCTACCACTATGCATGAATCTTATTAAATAATCAAAAGTACTTAGTAATTCATCTTCATTAAATCCAGTCAATAAAATGTCATCCATGTTGAGGACAAGTGTGATGGTTTTTAGAATGTCAAAAAGATCAAGCTCTCTGAAGTCTATATACTATTGCTCAGAGTAGGCGATTTGATGTAGCTCAAAGGCAAGACTTTGAAGTTGTGCTGTTTGCTCTGCCAGGCAAAAACAAATTGCTTCTGGTGATTTTTACAAGTCGGTATGGAGAAAAGAACAAACATTAGCCAGGTCGATAGCTGCATACCAAGCGGCAGGGGTTGTTGTTATTTGTTCCAATAAAGATACTCTATCTGGGGCAATAGCTATAGCTGGAATTACTACCTAAGTATGTTTATGATACTCTCCAAGATTTAACTGGCTTTTGCACCAGCTAAACAGGAGAATTACATGGGGATGTGATAGGTATCACCACTCCTGCATCTTTCATGTCTTCAGTGGTGGCATTAATCTCTGCAGTTCTCCCAAAGATGCAGTGTTGTTTCTTGTTGACCATCTTGGCAGGAAGAGGAAACTCCAGAGACTTCCATTTCCTTCCTACAGTTAGGGACCTTACTACACAGGTTAGAAAGACAATGTGGGGATTCATTCTGTCAGTTGTCAGGTGTATTCCAATTATACATTCAAGAATGGGGCAAATAAACACAGGTTGGGTTTCTGGACGAAGGGAAGCCATGTGAGTGAAACTTGGGCTAAGATGCCATCTCTCATCTGATCAATGTAAGATCCTGTTTTGACTGGTGGGCCATAGTGGCATTTTTAGGTCCCTAGCAATTAGCTTCAAATTAGTGCCTGAGTTTAATGTGTCAAATTGTCTGGATATTTCCTTTTAACTGGTGCAAGTCAATCTTTTAAATGTTCCAGGCCTCTTTGGGAAGGCTTGGTGGAAAATTTACTGTCTCTTCTTGAAGCAACGCTACATTAGCATTGCTACATTTTCAAGGGAATCTGGCCTTCCCTGGCATCTGAGTCTATAAACTGCCTTTGTTCTGGAAACTGGTTGAGAGGCCTTAGCACTGCACTGTGATTATTTGTCAGTTTTTTGGCCATTAGACCTACAATATTTTTATTTTTCCATTTTATAGATAAACCAGTATTCTTGTAGGCTGCCCATCAATAGTGTCCTAGAAACACTATGGTCAATTATCCACTGTTAGAGATTCCTGAAGACCAAAGGAAATTTCTGAAGACCAAATTCTGATTGAGGGTTGTGTCCCCGCTGCTGTTTACACTAACTGTGCATACACTGTGTTCAGTGGATAATTGCTGCCACCTGATCTCTGTTCCTTTGGGATCTCATCATCCCATTAAAGTCATGGTGCCCATCTCAATGGTGGCAGCCCCCATGGACATACTTGGTCATACAAAGGAGACTAACCCATTTTCAAGGACACAGGTGCTCCGCTTGCTAATATTTATCTCAATGATTTAGTGCAGGTAGCATCTTCTGGGCTTTCTTGTGGAATATAACTGAGGGGTGGTTGTGTAGAATAGACATGATAAATCCATTTCATTATTCCTATCTCTGGAAGCCTTTGGATCCCTTCCTCTACATGATACCATAGAAAGTTTGGTATTTTGAAATACCGTTAAACATAGTCAACCACTGAGAAACATGTTAGTCAACCAACCAAGTCAAATGTTTGAGTCAATTCCATCTGGATGAACTAACACATTAAATCCAGAATGTCTAGTAAGTGCACGCATCTCACTGACTTTGGCCTGCTTTAGTATTCTATTTCACTCCCCTTGGCCTACTGCCATATATATCCTCCAGGTTGCAGCTGATATACATTAACAAACGGGGTCTCCAACCCCTTTGAACATACTGAAATTTGACTCTAGTTATGGTCCAGTGGAAAAAAAGTGTCCATTGTGTTGGATTTTAGAGAAGAATGAGCAATCCCTTGTAAGACATTGTGCCAGTCTGAATGTATTATGTCCCCCAAAACGCCATTATCTTTGATGTAATCTTGTGTGGGTGATGACTCTGGTTGGATAGTTTCCATGGAGGTGTTGCTCCACCCATTCAGGATGGGTCTGAATTGAATTGCTGGAGCACTGTATAAGCTCAGACAGAAGGAGCAAGCTTGCTACAGCCAAGAGGGACACTTTGAAGAATGCACTGGAACTGAGAGAGGAGCTTCAGCTTACACAGACATTTTGGAGACGGCCCTTGAAAGCAGAATTTTGCTCCGGAGAAGCTAAGAGAAGACAAATGCCCCAAGAGCAACTGAGAGTGACATTTTGGAGAGAAGCTGAAGCCTAGAGAGGAACATCCTGGGAGAAAGCCATTTTGAAACCAGAACTCTGGAGCAGACACCAGCCACATGCCTTCCCAGCTAACAGAGGTTTTCCAGATGCCCTTGGCCATCCTCCAGTGAAGGTACCCGACTGTTGATGCATTACCTTGGACTCTGTATAGTCTTAAGACTGTAACTGTGTAACCAAATAAACCCCATTTATAAAAGCCAATCCATTTCTGGTATTTTGCATCCTGGCAGCATTAGCAAACTAGAGTCAGGTGTGATTTCAACAGGGTTTTCATGCAAAGGAAGGCTAGTCTCTTCAGACACAGGAGGGCAAGCTATTTCCACTGGCAAGAGAAGTTGGTGTAACTTCGGGTTCAAGATTTTCAGTTTAATCTGAATCCAAGTAAATGTCTCTATTCCAAATTTCAGGGTCTTATTCTTTCCCAAACAATGCCTTAATTTTCACATAAGAAGTTTGGTGAGTCTGTGAGTTCAATTGACATTGTCACTCTGCAATCCACACAATTAAATTATGTTTGATTTTCAACAATATTGGCTTTGTGGCTATATGAAATAGATCTTTAGGCGGCAAGAAATAAGCGACACCATGGAATCCCTCTGGTTCTTAGGTAATGATCTGAGCTGAGAGTTTAAGGAACTGAGCTTATTTTTCTTTCTGTAAATGTTTCAGTGTGCTTAGGAGCATCCACACACATCCTAAGCCTTGAAATCCTCATTATTGGCCTAATGGTCTGGTTGAGTAGGTGCTTGTGCTCCAAGTCACTTGCTTCAAGTGACACTTCATCGCAATCAACCAGTGGTGATAGCTTGATTAGTTGCGATGCCACTGCCTGCCATGAATTACTAGCATCCCATTTTCTATTAGGAAGAAGCTCAGCATGGTGCTCAAGTGCAAGGCCAAGGCCAAACCAATCTTGATATGCTATATTTGAAGGTCTGTCTCCTGGGACCACTCCTGGTGCCAATTCTGTAGCAGTAAGGATCCAATTAGGAAACAGAAACCTTGTCAGAAATTTGAATGGGAAAAACTTAACACAAAGAATTATTAACTAATAAAAATAAAATATGGTTAACTACTTAAAGGGATATCAAATACTAAGGTATAGAAATAGCAAACATAGAAAGCATCTACTATCCATAGGGCCGGGAGAGTGAGCTAGGAAACAAGGAAGAACTTGAAAGAGTCTTCTACATCCCTCCTCCCACACGCTGAGATCCAGATTTCTTTGTGAGGTTGTGGCTACTACAGGGGCACAGTCTGCCAATGGTAAAGAGACTTGCTGCAGGACTCAGCTAGAACTGGGCCATCTGAAAATGCCTCCAGGTGGTAGAGAAGCTATTGGGGTCCACGGCTGAAGAGGAGCAGAGAATAGTGGGGCTGTGATGTGATGGGAAGGTCCTGGGTTCAAATCACTTCTTTGGCATTTACCAGCTGTGGACATTGGGCAGGTAACTTACTGTTTCTGAATATAAATGGAGTTAATAATAATAATAACAATAGTAATAATAATAATAATGTGGGAATTCAGTGAGATAAGCTCTAAGGTGCCTGACACAGCCCCTGGCCTGTAGTCAGTGCTGGGAAAGTGTCAGCCACTGCTGTGATTTTCATTACAGGAAGCATGCTTGTCTTAACTATTAGAGCAGTAGTTAGATGCAATGACTCTGCAGCCAGACTGCTCAGCTCCAAATCCAAGCTCACTGAGTGACACTGGGCAAATTGCTTACCTTGCTTGGTCTCAGTTTCCTTGTCTTTAAAATGGGGACATACCAGTGCTGACCTCATAGGGTTGCCATGAGGATTGACTGAATCACCAAAGGTAAAGCGCTCAGTGTGTGCCTGCCCTGCAGTCCTCAGATACAGCTGGAAAGCAGCACTGTGTTAAGGTCTGAGGGCAGAGGTCCTTGGAGGAAACTCCCTTGGTAAGTTTTTAAAAACCGCAGATGCTGGGCCTCTGCACACCCCTCCCCCAGAGAGGCTGATGCAGCAGCTATGGGTGGGGCTCAGGTACCTGCATCTGTGACAGGCAGGGGATGCTGATGCAGGGGATGCTGGGATCAGGGGATGCTGATGCAGGGGATGCTGGGATCAGGGGATGCTGATGCAGGGGATGCTGGGATCAGGGGTTCCTTAGTCTGGGGTTTGAGAACCACCATAATAGGATACAGAAGTGAATGAAGTGTACAGGCCAGAGGGAAGAAGCCTACTCATAAGGAGGTCCAGTGACAGGCCGAACAAGGCACCAGCTTTGGAACCAGGTAGGTCTGGGTCTAAGTTTCAGCTCCACTTCTTCTGTGTGACTTGAGCATGCCCCTTAACCTCTCTGAGCCTCAGGTTCCCCATCTACAAAATGAAGAGAGTGTGATTTTGCTGTGAGAGAGAGATGACTCTCTTATGTAGAGAAATGGCCCATAAAGATCCCTCCAGAACTGAGAGTCTCCTGCCCCTCATCTTCCTTCAATTCACCAGCGAAGTGCACCAGACACCCCCTTGACATTGTCTCTTCTCCCCCTTCACAGTCACGGGGCCTGTCTTGGGGCCTTTTACCTTCTCCACCCCATGAGGGAGGTTGGGTGTGACTGTGACTGCTGGAGGCAGATGAGGAAATGGAGACACAAGAGATTTAAGTGACTTCCCCAAGGCCACTCAGGAAGGTAATGGCCAGCCAGGCCTTCCAGACCCCCCATTATCAGTGTGAGACCCTCTTCTCTGGGCCCCCAGCACTGAGATTCACAGAGCTTGGCCACAATTACTTTTGGCATCTTTCCACCTGGGAGCTCAGTGCTCTCTCATCTAATGATCTCAATTAGCATCGCGGCTGTTTTTATTGGGAGGATTTCCTTTCAGGAGCGACATAAAACATGTCTTGAAAGGAAATGCAGTTTCCATGTTCTCCCTGTTTTACTTATCATAATCCATTTCCATTTCAATTGAGTCTATTCTCTTTTCTCTTTTGTGCATCACATTTCAAAACCTGCAACATCAAAAACCAGCTGGAAATGCTGTTTTGTGAGCTGCCGCCCTTCCTCAGGGCCTTCCGGGCCCTCCCAGCCCCACCCCCCGCCTCAGGGGGCCACATCTCCCATGACGGCCGCTCCTGAAGACTGACGGGTCACCCAGTGCCAGGTCCAGTATTAAGCCCCGTCCAGGAGGGGCTGCATCATTGCCTCACGTGGCCCTGTGGGGTGGATACCAGGATCCCCCATTCACAGATGCACAAACTGAGGCTCAGAGAGGTTATGGGAACTGCCCCAGTCCACACAGCTGGTAGGGGGCAGAGTCAGGATTTGAATCCATATCTGCCTGGATTTTTAACTACCACTTCACCCTCCTGGACCCCAGGCCTTGAAGATGTTGTTGACCTGGGGATGATGATGATGATGACAAAAGTGGAGGTGGATGTGTGGGGCTGGGCAGAGATGTTTCTGGGAAGTGGCTGCCAGGTAGAGACCACACTTCCCAGCCCCCCTTGCCTCTAAGTGGGGTCATGTGACTGGTTCTCACCGTGGGTTGGGAGAAGGAATGTGTCTGCCACTTCTGGCAGGTGCTTCTTCTCCATTCTCTTTCCCTTCCGCCGTCTGGAAGCAAAGGAGTCTGAGGCTTTGGAGGAGGGTGGAACCATGAGCTGGAAGGAGCCTGGGCCCCGTCTCACTGTGTGGAGTTAAGCTGCTTGCTGCCTGGCAGTGTTAGAGGTGTGCACCCGGGGTTTTGAGAACATTATGGGGGTGGGGCCAGGGGAATTCAATCCAGCCTAGTTAAAGAAGGGAAACCCCCTAGAGGAGATGATTCCTGTGCAAAGTCTTGCCAAAGGCGGAAGTGACCAGCACGTGGTGCACTGGGACCTCGAGTAGTTCTGTAAGGCTAAAGTACATCCCGTGATGGGGAGAGAGAAGATCTGAGGCTGGAGAAGTGAATGGAAGCTGGGTCATGGGTGGCCTTGGTGGAAGGTCAGGGAGTTTGGCAATTACCCTGAGTCTGCTGGGTGACCACTGCAAGCTCTTGAAGAGAAGAACCACAGGTCAGATTTGTGTATTAGAAAGAGCTGGTTGGCGTCCAGTGTGAGGCTGGCTTAGAGAAAGAGACCAGAGGCAGGGAGACCTGGAGGGAGCTGGCTCAGTGGACCAGGAGAGGGCGTGGAGAAGAACTAAGGCAGAAGGGGAGGGTGGGTGGTTTTCAGGAGAATTTGGGATTTAGAGTCAATGGGGCTTGCCTTGGCAATTGATTTCAAGGGAGGGTGAAGGAAAAGGAGTAGTAAAGGGTAATGCCCAGGTTTTGGGCCTGAGGGCCTGGGTGGGTGGTGGGGCCACGTTTGAAATGGGGACACAGGAAGAAGAGGAGGAGCAAGACTTGAAACATATCTCTGTTCTGGATTTGGCCTCACTTTCCTTAATTTCAATCATGTGTCCAGAATTACACTGATACAGGTGATAGTAGATCAATTGATTGATGAGTCAAAGGGAACAAATGCCAATGCACAGAGACAGGGAGTTTATAATGGGTGTGGTGGTTAGGTTTATGTGTCAGCTCGACAGGTGATGGTGCCCAGCTGTCAAGCAAGCACCGGCCTATCTGTTGCTGTGAAGACATTTCGTGGACTTAAATCATCAGTAGGTTGATTGCACTGGTGGCTAATTACATCTGCAGTTCGCCAAGGGAGTGTTTTCCATAGTGAGAGACATTTAATTTAATCAGTGGATGAGTTTTAAGGGGGAGGAGATAGCTTCAGCAGACAGAGAGAACTTTGGTCTCTACTTTGGCCAGCAAGCCTCTCCTGGGGAATTCATCGAAGACCTTCATCAGTGTGCCAGCTCACAGCCTGCCCTTTGGAATTTGGATTCGTGCATCCCCACAGTTGTGTGAGACATCTTTATAAAATCTCATACTTTTTATGGATATCTCCTGTTGATTCTGTTTCCCTAGAGAACCCTGACTAATATAATGAGGGGCAGTTTTTACTGGTCTAACATCCATCTTCTCCACTGGGCTGGAGCACCTGGGCCTGTCTTGTTTACTTCTGTACCACCAGAACCCTATAGACAGCATGGCACATAATAGACACTCAATTAATGTTTGTGAATGAATGGAAAAATGAACAAATAAATGAACTGTAGGTTGTTTGATTTGGCTGGAGCCCAAAGAACTGGTAGGGACTACTGGGGTAGTAAAAGGGGGACAATCATGGAAGATTTTGAGTGCAGGAGTGGGCTTAATGTTTATTCTGTGGGTGATGGGTTTTGATCTGAGGTGAGGTGTGAGAAGACAGCCAAGTCCAGCAGCACTGCTGAGCTGGGAGCCCATGGAGGACTGAGGAAAGGCGTCGCTGTTGTTCAATGGCCCTGATTGGTCTTCATGGGTCAGAGCCTCCTGGAGCTCCCTGGGATGGCAATAAGGAAGGACAACAGTGGGTCTCTACTGCCGCTTTCCATGCCAGCCATGGAAAAGAATCAGCTCTGCCCTCTGCAGAGCCAGTCTCTGCTCTGTCCCCCACCCGCAGGGCAGTAGGCAATGGATGGTGTACATACCTGGTTTCTGTCTCTGGCAAAGTTGGCTACCCCATCCATTTCCACCCTATGATGAAATGTCTCCATCCTGGAGCGACTGCTAAATGTCCAGAACAGAGCCCAGGGAGACAGGCTGTGACCCTGACTCCTGATGGATTCCCAGGGAATCCCTGGCCTCTACCTTCCTTTCCCTGCTCCCCTTTGGAGGGAGAACTGCAGGTAGCTCAGATGCTTTAAATCCTTTCGGTGTGGAGCCTCCTGAGATGCACGCCCTGTAACCAGGCATGTTCTTGTGGCCAGAACTCAGCCCAACTGCCTCCTTTTTCCCAAGGGCACTGGGAAGGGATGCCAAACCAGGTGCTCCTGCAGAGCAGGCTGTGTGTCATCGGTAGGCCCTGTCCCCATGCTTGCCTCTTGTGCCAGTTTGGATGTATTATGTCCCCCCAAATGACATGTTCTTTAATACAATCTTGTGGGGGCAGACATCAGCGTTGATTAGGTTGGAATCCTTTGATTGAGTGTTTCCATGGAGATGTGACTCAATCAACTGTGAGTGAAACATTTGATTGGATAATTTCCATGGAGATATGGACCCTGCCCATTCAGGGTGGATCTTGATTTAATCACTGGAGTCCTATAAAAAAGCTCACAAACAGAAGGACCTTAGAACAGCTGAGAGGGACATTTTGGAGAGCATCTGAGAGAGACATTTTGGAGATGGCCATTGAAAGCAGACTTTTGCTGACACTTTTCTCTGGATAAGCTGAGAGAGGATAAAATGCCCCCAAGAGCAACATTTTGAAGAACACACAGGAGCTGAAAGGAGCTGGAACACATGGAATCAGCAGATGCCAGCCACATGCCTTCCCAGCTAACAGAGGTTTTCCAGATATCATTGGCCTTCCTTCAGTGAAGTTATACTTGTGTTGATGCCTTCATTTGGACATTTTCATAGTCTTCAGACTGTAAATTTGTAACAAAATAAACCCCCTTTGTAAAAAGCGAATCCATTTCTGGTATTTTGCATAACGGCAACATTAGCAAACCGGAACACCCCTTATTCAACCAGTACAAAGTATCTCATATGAGTCCCCTCCTGCTCCTCCCCACTGTCCTGCCCAAGTCAGGCCCCCGATGGCTTCTGCCTGGCCGCTGCCCAGCCCTCCGTGCCCGCAGGCCTGCTCTCACGCTGTTGCCAAATGTTCTTTCCCCAACACAGCTCTGACCACGTCAGCCCCTGGTTAGGAACATTACAATGCTCTTCATCTCCAACCAGAGGAAAGCACTTAGCCTAGCAGGCACGGCCTCCTGTGATCAGGCCCATTCATGGCCCATTCACCGCTGTGCCCAGGATGGCTATGTAGCATGTGGTTAAGACCCAAACTTTGAAGCCAGGCTGCCTCAGTCAAAATTTTGGCTCTGCCATGCACGTCTGACCCTGGGCAAGTTACTTAATCTCTCTGAACCTCAGTTTCCTCATCCATAAACTGGAAAGAAATGAGTTCTCGTATATAAAATGCTCAGAATAGTGCCTGATATACAGTAAGCCCTCAGTGTGTGCTCCTGGGATCTGTTAGTTTCTCTTCCTCCTCCTGCTCCTCTTCCTCCCTCTCCTTACCCCCCACCTCTCATTCTCCTTCTTTTTCTTCTGGGAGCAGCCCCTCCTCCCACCCCTGTCTGTCCCACCCTGGGCCACCCACTCAGATTAGCCAGGGGTTTAAGCTCCTCCAGGATGAGCTGGGGGTTCAACCAAAGAGCCCTGACTCACTGGGCCGCATTGCCCTTTCCTGCTCCCCGACCTGAAACCTTTGCCCTGCCTCACAGACAGCCCCTCAATGCCCTGTTCCTGACTCAGTGCTTTTGTTCTTGTGGTTACTTCTGCCTGGAGTACCCTTCCTCCCCAATTCTGAGCCTCCCCAAATGCTGCAAGTCCTTTCAGCTCACCAGTAAGCTCATGAAACCTAAAAGTGGAGCACAGAGGACAGAAACAGAGAGATGTGAGCTTCCTCTCTGCTCCACCCCTGACTTGCTGTGTGACCTAAGACGCCATGCTTCACCTCGCCAAGCCTTGGTTTACTTGCCTGCCATGTGCAGAGGGTTACACCAAACTCACAGGTTCTTAAATGGATTAAGTGTGATGATTCATGAGAAGGGGCCTGGAGCATGGTAGGTACCTAATAATTGCTGGTTGACATGACAGGTGCTGGGTCCTCATAAGCTAGCTCTGTCCCCAGAACTTCACCTCCAGAAGGGCAGACATGATCCCTGGGAAAATCTCATTTGCTCTGGGAAAGAGAAATAGAAAACATTCTAATTCCAAGAGTAAATGCCAGAGGATCAGGAAGGATTCTGAGGTTCTGAAAATAAACAGCCGGCACAGAGGAGCAGGAGGGAAGGTGGGAGAGAAAGGTAGGGGTGGAAGGCAGAGATGAGATACCAAGACTTGGAGAAGCAGTGAGAGAGAGACAAAGAGAAGCAGAGAGAGAGAGAGAGAGCAAAAGAACGAGCTGCTTGCCTTGGACTAGATTCTGCTTAAGCCCCTCCACATAGGAGACGGCCTCCATTCCCCTCCCTTTCCTGGAACAACGTGGCAAATGGTCAAGGGTTGCAAAAGGGCTACCTGTAGGATGTGTCCTTCAGGTGATATGCTTTTTTTATCTCCTCAAAAATTCTTTTTTTAAAAAAATTGCATGAGTTGGCCATGTTTAAAAATTGGCATATTACACACACAAAAATGATTTCCTTTGCTCTTGAAAAATCAACAGGTCAAAACTTGGCAGGAGGGTCTCTGGAGCTGGGCAGCTTCTGCCCCATAGACGGGCTCAGGCTCTGTGGTTATAGCAGCTTCAGGGAGGATCTGGCACGGGAAGCCAGTGGATGGATGGGCCAGCTATATATCAGCCAGAAACTCTGATCAGACTGGGCAGAGAGTGGGCTCCAGAGGGCTTTGGCGGGGGAGGCATCACCCAGAACTGGGAGGATTTACTGAACATGGCATCACACATCCCCAATTTCAATTATGTCTGAGGTTGCTCGGAAGATGCTCACCAGCTGGAACTACCGAATGGTGGCCTTGGAGGGACCAGGGACACAGAGGGGAAACCACTGTTTATTGGACCTTGAATACGTGCCAGGCACCACACCAAGGGCTTTGCATTAAATATTTTGTTTAATTCTCACAATGATCTTCGTTTGGTGGGTATAAAAATCCCCCTTTAATGGTTGGGGAACCAGATATTCAGAGAAGTAAAGCAGCCTGCTGAAGTCACGCGGACTGTGTGTGGCTGAGCCAGGATCCCTGTGTGTCTGCACTTTGTTCTGCCCCATGCTGATGGGGTGGGTCTGCTCTGGGGCCCAGGGACTCTGGGATTCACCATAGTCTCTGCTGGGGGACTTTGATGCTTGCCTGGAGCCTGAGCCTCTGTTAACCTTGTTCATGGCTGGGTCCCCAGGGACTAGCACTGGGCTGGGTGCATAGTAGGCATGCAATAATATTCTTGAATAAATTAATGAATTTGAGACATTTTTAAATACCTGTATGTGTACTATGAAAACCTATATATGTTTATGTAGGTAGTTAAAATAGTTAGAAGGAAATGTTTCTTGGTGGGGGTGGGGGAGGGAACTAGAGGGAATTCATTTTTATTATTGACCACTTTACATATATTTTCAGAGAAAAACCAATAAAGGGACCCATTGCCAAGTCATGGACTTGAAGTGAAGATATGTTATGGCTTGAAACTCTCCTGAGGATTCTCACTGGTTTTGGACAAATGCCCACCTCCTGGCCCTGCACCTCTTGTCCTCTTCCCAGAAGTTGCAGGGATGCGGGAAAAGTCCTGGAGGGGGAGGGAGGAGCTCAGGCCTCCGTGCCAGGCCCTGCCTCCTCCTCATCCAAGAACCCTTCCAGATTCCCCCCCACCCACCTCTGGCCCAACCTACAAGGAGTTCACCTCTTCCTCCTCTGCACCATGCCTGCCCATGTTTACATTCTCACCCATTGCATGCTAAATTGTAATTTCTAATTTACATTGGGACGCCCTCCCCCTGAGCCTGGCAGCTTCTCAGGGCAGGGCCATGTCTGATTCATTTCTATGTCAGCACCTGGCAATAGGTTGGTTCTTATTAGCTGTTTCACTGTGGGGAAGCCACACCCTCCTCTGGGTCTCAGTTTCCCCCTCTGTGAAATGGGGGTGGGCCTGGAGGGCAGGTCTCTAAGTCTCTTCCATTCTAGGTTCCCCTCTAAGCCTCAGTTTCCCCCCCTGGGAAGGTGGGTGGTAACAGCACCTCCCTCGCTGGGTGCTGTGAGGATGCAGGAAGGAGATGTGGGTGTCTGGCTCAGGGCTCAGCTGGGTGCCCGCATGGGAGAGGCGTCCGGCCAGAGCCGCTCTCCTGGTTCTCACTCTACTCGCCTCCATCTGGATGACATTTGCTGCCATTTCCTGGGAAACTGCTTGGTGCCATCCCTGGTCTAAGCTTTTCAGCAGCATTTACCATTTTATCTTCACAACCCACAGAGATGGAGAGAGAAAGGTTCTGAGGGATCTGTTTGAAATGCAAAACCATCCTGTCCTCCAGCTGTTTAAAGCAGTCAGTGGCTCCCACTGCTCCCAAAGTAAAGACCAAACCTTTTAGCGAGGCTTTCAAGGCCCTTGGGAGGCCCAGCTTTACCCACCCCCTCCAGCCCCATCCGCATTTGTCCAAGGGCTGGAACTGAGGCTCTGAGAAGTGACAAGACACAGGCAGAGCCGGATTCAAACCCAGGCCTTCCGGGTTTCAGTCCCTGGGGCTCAGCTGGTTTGCACAGGCACCTCCTGGTGGTCAGTCCACCCAATGCACCTTGAACAAAGGTGCTTCTTCGCCGTGTCTGTATCTGCAAAGACGCGTCTTCCCGTGTCTGTGTCTCAGGCTGCCCCAGGTGGTGACGTACTGCCCAGCCAGTATGTGCTTCCTGCACTGGGCTCTCCCTGCGTCCTCTGGTCACCCTGGTTTTGTCCCCCCAACTTGTACTCCTCCGTTGATTCAGCAAGGAGACCGCGGGAGGTGGCGGTGGGAGGCTCTGTTCTTTCGCGGAACATGAGAGCCTTTGAAGGGGGTCAGTAATTCATAGGCACTGTGATCTGGGGCTCAGCCCCTGGCCCACATGGACGCTCCCCAGGCACCTCATCAAAGAGCCAACAGGGTTTGTCTGCGAGGAGCTGAGGATGCTGGCACAGCTGATGCATCTGTCCTGCCCTTTGCAGGTAAGGGATGGGGAGGCCAGGGGGGGTCTGAGGTGCTGCCCCAGAGCCAGCTCCAAGGGCTGGGCCCAGTGGGCTTCCCCAGAGCAGGGGCTTTGGCCTCCCTGATGATGCCACCCGTACTCTGGGACAGGCCCACCCGCCTTGGCCCAGTTAGTGCTTGTTAACGGGCCCCCAGTGACTGAGTAGCATCAGGCCTGGAGAAGCGGAGCAGGACGTGGCTCCCTGCGGGCAGCCTGGCACCCAGAAGGAAACAGGAGAAGGGACCATGCCGTACACTCCCAGCTCTTCTCCCAAATCTCCAATCAGTAACTTGCTCCACATTCAGGGCTAGGAGTGAGGGGCAGGAGTGGGGAATAAGTGCTCCCCTAACACCCGACTGTAAGTTCTCAATTAATATAAATTATCATCACATGTGTATCGTATTGCTTCAGCCTTAGGAGAACCTCACACAGTGGGCCTCATCATCCCTTTTACAGATGAGCAGACAGACTCCTGCCCGAGATTTCATAGTTTGCGGAGGGCAGAGCCAGGATCTGAACCGAGGTTTGTCTGACCCCGGAGTCAGCCCTGGCTCCTCCGTGTCAGAATACCTCTCCTGGAGAAAAGGGCCGGGTCTCAGGGCCAGAGTGGGCTGGGTTCTTCTCTCACCAACTCGGGAAAGTCAAGTCTCCTCCCCCAACCTCACTCCTGCCCTCTGTAAAATGGCAATAACAATCCCTGCAGGGCTGGGTCTTGGGATGTCAGATGAGCTCTTGAATGGGAAAATGCTTTAATACCTGGAGGCTCCTGGCATACCTGAGAATGAACCTAGGCCCAAGGGGGCCTGGCACAGTGGCTCATGGCCTGGGTTCAAATCCTGTTTCCACCACTTTCCTCTCAGTGCCTCAGTCTTGTCATCTGTAAAATAGGGTACTAATAGTACCTCCCACATAAGATTGTGGTGAATAAGAGCAAGTAGCACAGTGCCTGACACAGAGTAGGGGCTGATTAAGTGTTTGTTTTTGTGATACTATGAAAGACAGGAGGCAGAGCAAGCTTTCGTTAAAGGGTATGTTTTTATACAGGCATAATCACGACATTCATACAAACATAACATGTCAAAGATTTTATGTAACGCATTAATTAATGAGGCAACCAGCAAGATGTCAGCATCAGTCAGAAGAAGAATTCAAAGTATCCCCCAGGTATACAGGCAGCTAAGGAGTGCTGAAAAGAATTTACAAATAGATGCAAAATGGGTCTGTCCAAAGGGCCAGGATCGATTGCCTTTCACCAGACACATTTACTTTGTATTTCTACCGGCAAGAATCAGTTCCAATATTATCAATTTTTACCACTCACAGAGTTGTAAAAGAGCCCAAAACAATTAAAGGTGGAGATAAACATGCATTAACCAGGACATTCAGGAATCCTTTTATCTTTTTTTCCCTGCATTTCAAAGTCTTTCAGGCTTCTCACTGCAGTCTCAGACCTGAGAGGGGGCCAGCTTCCCTCCGGGGACATTACTCATCACACAGAAAGCCAGACTCTCACTTTCCCCCACTTCCCCACTGTGGCAATTTTGGGAATATAATAGTGTGGGGTGTCCCACAGAGGGCAGCTGGACAGAGGGACAAGCCAGCTTGGAGTCAGATGGACCAGGGTTCAAATCCTGACTCTACCCAGGACTCACAATCTCCCCAACACCTGTTGAGCCCCTTCTTTGTACTGGATCAAGTGTTGGCAGATACTATTGCCCCCATGTTCAGATGGGGAAACTGAGACAGAAAACAATGAGCTGACTTGCCCAGTGCTGCCCTGCAACTAAGTGGTGGAGCCGGAATCAGGCTGCCAGGAGGCGGACGGGGGAGTCAAGGGGCTTTGACAACAGGCCTTGACGGAGCCACGTAATCACTCTGAACCTCAGTTTCCTCCTCTGTCAAATGTGCATTCATTCTTCAATAGATATTTGTGGAGCAGGCAAAGAGCTGGGCTTCACTTGAGTGCCACATGGTTTGTGTGTGGGTTAAATAAAATTAATTCATAATTTGTCCATCCCTGTATCAGACACACAATAGAATTTCATCAAATTCCATATTTTTCTCCTTGTTCTATAATATTTTCTTTTCTCTGTCAGAATCTGTCAAATTCTACAAGCAAAGTGGCTTGTTTTTCTCCTCAGAGTAAAAGTAGTTTGAGATTTTTTTGTGCAAGATGATAATTTGGTAATTTTATGAGACAATTTAGATTTTGTCTTCTGCTTTTAATGCTGTTCAATTGAAATATTCTGAGTGGGATAATTCAGACACCAGAAATGCATGTTTCTGGCGGTGGGTCTGTCCTTCGTGGGTAATTTCCCACGAGGTGTAACTGCGCTTATTGAGACATCTCCATCACGTGACGCAGGACCAGCTGCCTACGCCTGGAGGTTTGGCGCCACCTTCCCCCGTTGATGCTTCTGCACTTAAGCGCTGATAATGCGACTTTAACACGTGTATAAACCTTTGGATAGTTTTTCTAGTCATTTACTTTTCAGGTATTTTTAGGGGAAAATAAACTGTCTTTATATTCTGATGAAAGCATCGTTGTTCTGCAGCCTCAGATGTGCAGTGATGGGAGTAGATGCCAGCAGGGGCGGAAGACGCCCCACACGGAGTCAGCCCTCCTGAGTTCCATCCTGTCTGGGATAACACCTTGTTGAGCAGCTTTGGGCAAGTTACTTCCTCTCTGGGTCTCCGTTTGCCCTAGATGTTTATAGTCTGAATGCTCCAGGAATGTGAGGTTCCTGGACTTCATTTATTAACCAGTTAAGTACCGACTATGCACTCGGCAGAAGTCTGTGTCCCAAGGATGCATATTTGCTTCATGATTTTGAGCAATATACAGCCTGGGGTGGGGACATGTGAAAAATTGCTACAATATACAGCACCACGAGGGCAGGGATTTCTGTTCATTTTGTTCACTGCTGCCTCCTCCTCTGGCTGCAACATTGGCTTCAGAGCACGGCACCCCTTCTTGGAAACGGGGGCAAGTTCGGCGGTCATTGTCTTTCCTTTGGGTGCCATCGAAAATCCTGGCAGCCTGCTTTACCCCTGCACCAGCTCGAGCCCGTCACACTCCTGGCAGCTTTATGGGCACCTTCAATCCCTGGAATCAGTGCGCCAGGACGGCGGGTTCTGAACCGATTGCGTATGCAGGGCAGGTTGTCTGGCCCAGTCAATCAGTACACTTGTAGCTCTGCAGCGACTCCTGCCTCAAATCAATGATGCTTACAAAGCCAGGTGGGAGGGTTGTGATTCTTTGTTTCCTCACATCCTTTCTGTAATAATCCACCATCTTGCTTGCATAGAAAGTCTTCACCTCCCACAGACTTCTCAGGCCCGGGCAGGCTGGCAGACTCTCCTCTCAAGGGGGCCGCAGGTGTCTTGCTGCTGGCTCCACCCCTGGACCGAGCCCTGAACCAGCCCTGGACGAGGCGCTTCACACAGCAGCCCTGAGGGGGCTTCAGAGGGGTTGAGTCACTTCCCCAAGAATGCACAGCCAGGAAGTGGAAAAGCCCCTGTTGGAGCTTAGGACTAATTCGTTAAAAATAGTAACAGCGAAGCTTTGTGGCCTGGGAGGTGAACTCAGAAGCGGGGCTCCCTGCGCCGGTTCTTGGAGAGCCAGCAGGTGTTGGCTGCGGGAAGCCGGCAGAGGGCGCTCTAGCGAGTGCAGGCTGAGGGGAGGGTTCCGCAGGTGGGTCCCACGAACTGGAGGGCAAGGCTGGGGAGCGGGCGGGCAGCGGAGCTGGACAGGAGGTGGGCTTGGGAGTCCGAGAACCCGTGGAGGATTTCAGGACTCGACATCAGATAGAACTGGACTTGAAATCCAGATCTGCCACTTCCCAGCAGATTTTGAAATTTGCTTAACCTCTCTGAGCCTCAGTCAACTCATGCACTTAGTGGAAATCATACCTCTCAGGGTAGCAATGAGGTTTAAATGAGGTGAAATAAGGTAAGGAAAAGCCATGCTCTGGTATATGACGTTCAGGGATGCTCAGTGCGGGACGTCAACAACTGCCCCGAGAGTGAGCGTTTCCTTTGTGCTAGATTCTCTGCCAATCATTTTGCATGAGTTAAATCAGGAAATCCTCAGAACAACCCCCTGATGAGGTACCACGGTTACGCCCATTTTACGGAGGAGGAATATGGGGGCCAGAGAGGTTAACGCCTGAGGTCCCTCCGCTGGGCAGAGGCTGAGCTCTTTCCTACCACGTGCTGACTCTTTTCTTATGGTTATGAGCCATAGAGTCTGATGGCCACACTCTGGGTGAAGGACGCATGCACAGACCCCAGTACCCTCGACCTCAGCCCCCGCCCTTTCATTCTGCCAAACACTGAATCTGCCTTTGAAAAGCTCCCTTTCCCCAGAGAAGGAACTACTTCATTAGGCCCCTCCCTTCAAAGACAGAACAAAGAGGCCAAAGAGACTGTGGGTTTCAGCATCCTTTTGGAAATCGATAACTATGATTGCGAATCCAGCGTCTGTGGGCAGCCGCTTAATTTTACCTGGATCTTTGCAAGCTTCTCACCAGGCTCATCCGCCCGCGTGGACACGCAGAGGTTCTGAGAAGCGTCACTGATCTTTTGACTAATATGTCCTAATGAAGCACAAATCTGTCTTTACTCAGAGAACGTCTGACATGGTGGTACAGAAGAAATGCTGTCAGGAAAGCAGTAACCATAATTTCATTTTAAACCCAGCCCTCTCTTCCGGAGTCCCCTGACCTCCCCCACTTTCCTGCCTTGATCTTGATCTCATAGCTCCATCCTGGAACGTGAATACCCTTTTTTTTTAAATACAATTTTATTGAGATATATTCATTCACCATACAATCCATCCAAAGAGTCGATGCCTTTTACTGTTTCAACTTTGTCACAGAGTTAGTAGGAGGAGACGGTTTTAATAGGGTTTTAAGAATATTTCCAATTATGTGCAAGTTACCTGGGCCACTGGCATTGAGTTAACACCTGTTTGCATGAGCTGGAGTGTTCCTGTTCTGGGCTGTTCCACCCAGCTAGGAGGCTAAGAGGCTGCAGGAGTGGAGGGTTTCCAGAGGGCCCAGAGCCCTTGGAAATTAAAAAAACAAAACAAAAAAACAAAAACAAAAAAACATTGTCCTTAAAATTGCAAGGAGCCGTGGTGTCACTGGGGAAGGGGACAGGATAGGTAAAAGTTGCCTTCGTCTTGCAACCTGTCTCCCAGGCATTGGGATTTCCAGGAAAGAGGGGAGGGAAGAAACATTGGCTGTTTTGGGGGCAAGTGTTTTTCTGCTAGAACAGAGTTATCAAATCTGAGTTGGAGGAAGATGTTGAGGCCCAGCTGCTCCATCTTAGGGGGGCCCTGAGACCCAGAGAGGGGAAGGCAGCTGGTACCATGGTCACCGCACAAGCTAGAGGCAGGAAGAGCCTCCCAGAGGTCCCCAGTTAGATGTCTCTGTGCACAGAATACTGGGGAAAGAATATGGTCTTCCCCTGCCAGAAACATGGGTACCCAGCAGTCTGGACCATGGCTCAGGAAACTACAGCCTGCAGGCCATATCTGACCTACCAACTGTTTTTATAAATAAAGTTTTATTGGAACATAGTCACACTCATTTGTCTAGTATTGTTTAAGGCTGCTTTTGCACTACAACTGTAGAGTTGAGGAGTTGTGATAGAGATGGTATAATCCACAAAACCTAAAGTATTTACTTTCAGGCCCTTAGCAGGAAAAGTTTATCAACCCCTGGTCTTGATAAGTGTGAAGGGATCTTACACATAAAATTACACAGTGGTTTTATGTGCATGTACCCAAAAGAACCTAACTAATTTTGTTTTTATATGATTTTATTTATAGATGTATATATATATAAAATCATATATATATATATATATATATATATATATATATATATATATATATTGGTTATTTGACTGAAATACAATCTTCGGTATTTTATCTTTATAAATATGTGACCTTCTCTTTCATGATGATTTTACATTTGAACTAAAGTTACAGATTATCAAACGTAGAAAAGTCTGGATTCTCCTTACTTCTTAGAAAATATTCACAGAAAATAAAAGTCAGCATTGGTTAGAAATTGTTCCACAGTCTCACAATTCTGTCTGACAAATTCTGAAGTTAAGTTTAATGTAGTTGTATCTGTTGTCAAAGTTTGTCACAATAAATAAAGTGTAAAGGTGGTAAAAAAAAAAAAAAGTCAAGCCCTTGTTTTGCAGGTGGACTCTGACATGGATTTCCAAATCTAAAACTGACAGCAGCAGAGCTTCTCAGGTTGCAATGGGGAGGAGGCTGACCCTGTTCACTCCTGACCTCCTTTTCCCTCCTGATCTGGCTCCCAAGTAGGGCCTTAGAAAATACAGGATGCCCAGTTACATTTGAATTTCAAATAAACAACACATTTATAGTGTAAGTATACCCCAATATTACACAGGGTACACTTATACTTGAAAAAAAACCCCATTTGTCCTGTAACTGAAATTATTTGCTAAATCTGGCAACTCTTCTGTGGTAGTTTGGAGCTGTTATGTACCCCAGAAAAGGCCATGTTCTTTTAATCCATTCTTGTGGGTGCAGACCTATTGTGAGTGAAAACTTTTGATTAGGTTGTGTCAGTTGAGATGTGACCCAGCCCATTCAAGGTGGGTGTTAATCCTTTTTGGAGTCTTTAGTGAGACGGTAAAAGGCAGAGACATTTGGAGAGAGCTCAGAGAGAGAGAGAGATGCCCCAGAGATGCTAAGAGAGAACACACAGATGCTCAGAGAGAAAGCCACTGGAATCAGGAGCTGAAAGCAACGAAACCCAGGAGCAAAGGACCAGCAGACGCCAGCCATATGCCTTCCCATGTGACAGAGGAACCCTGGATGCAGCAGCCTCTCTTCAGAGAAGGTATCCTCTTGCTGATGCCTTAATTTTCACAACCTTAGAATTGTAACTTGTAACTTAATAAATCTGCATTGTTAAAAGCCAACCCATTTCTGGTATATTGTGTTTTGGCTGCTTTAGCAAACCAAAAAACCTACTCCTGGCCACCTCAGAGGATGAAATTCAGTGAAAATCTTTGGCCTCCAGAATAAATTTCAAACTCCTTCGCCTGGCATTTAAAGTGTGTCATTGGCCAAACTGCAGCTTCGTCACCAGCACCTCCCTTTCCATGCCCCACCTCCCCATCCTTCATTCTCTGCTCTAATGAGCTCCTTCTTGCTTCCTCTCACACCTGTGTGCCTTTGCAAATGCTGTCTTCCCTGCATAGACTGCCTCCTCACCCCCTCATCCCCACCCTCAGGCTTCCCTCTTGCCCAGGCCTGCAAAATCACGTCTCATAGGGTATCAGGCTACCAAGTCAACACGTGTAGGTAAAACCTAATCTAGGGAAGAACAGATTCAGGTGCATTTAGGAGCATGGATTCATGGACAGGAGTGTTGGGCAAAACCATGGGCACTTTTGAGCCACAGGCCATATTTCTCTTTTTTCTTGAACATAAATAGTTGAAGTCACATAAATTTTCCTTTGTCTACACTGGATGCTGAGCCCCTCAAAGACAGCCATAGTGTGTTTTTCAAGTCATCTGTGCTGTTCCTTTCACAGTCCCGGTGCATGGTAGGGTTTCAATAAAATAGAATAAAACATGGAGAGGGGAAAGGAGCCCAGGAGGGAGGCACAGTACGAACCTAGCACTGGGATGAGAATGAGCACAGGCAGCTCAGGGAAGAGGGCAAAGGAGAGAAGAACAAGGGGCAGTGAGCCCAGGAGGAGCCTGGGTTTAGCAGCTGACCCACGTGGCTTCAGATTCTGAGCTTGCTATTTCCTGTTTGTGCAACTTGAAGAAATTTGTTATCCTCTCTGGGCCTTGGTTTTCTCATCCATAAATTGGCTATCACAATCTTTATGTCACAGCTTTATGGTGGAGGGGCCCTGAATGTATTGGGTTGAATGGATGAGTGAAATTGCCCATATTGACCATTTCTGATCTACAAAATTGGCGATTTCATATTGATCACCTTAATACATAAAGAATGCCCGGCACATAGTGAGTACTCAATTAATGGAGGCTCTTATTATTATGGGTTGCTACAGACCCTCCAGCCTGTGACCACTGCAAGTTTCTATAGCATCTCAAAGCCAGAGTAATGGAGGTCCCAGGAGTTGGGCGTCTGTCTGCAGCCCTGACTACACTTCCAGGGATGGTGTTTCAGTTTGCTAAAGCTGCCGAAATGCAATATACCAGAAATGGGTTGGCTTTTACAATGGGGATTTATTAGTTCACAAACTTACAGTTCTAAGGCCATGAAAATGTCCCAATTAAGGCATCAAGAGGAAAGGCTGATGGCATCCGGGGTTCCTCTGTCACATGGGAAGGCACATGGCGACGTCTGCTAGTCCTTCTCCTGAGTTCTGGTTTCAAAATGGCTTTCTCCAGAATGTCTCTGGGCTTCTGTTTCTCTTAGCTTCTTCCTTAGCTTCTCCCAGAGTCAAAGTCTGGATTACATATCTTAGCTTCGGTTGTGTTCTTCTTGCTGCTCCAGGGGCATCTTCTTTCTAAGCGTCTCTTAGCTCTCTTTAAAATGTCTCTGCCTTTTATCCTCTCACAAAGGACTCCATAAAGGATTAAGACCCACCTTGAATGGGTGGGGTCACATCTCCATGGAACAACTTAATCAAAAGGTCCCACTCACAATAGGTCTGCCCTCACAAGATCGGATTAAAAGAACACGGCCTTTTAGGGGGTACATAAGAGATCCAAACCAGCACATATGGGTTGTACTTTTGAATAGTTAAGGGTTATGGCTGCTCTGGATCAAAGGTTGACTCACCTCCTGTCCCTCTTTTTACCTTCTCCTGCTGTCCTGTCCAGAGTCTGGCATCCTCCGAGGTGACACCATCGGCCTGTGGCCTTGGATGCACAGAGGATTTCCAAGGTGTCCTTCAAGCAGCTGCTGGGGGTTGCCCAGACATAGCTTCCAGGGCTTCTTCTGCCTTCTCCCCAGGAGATTGTTCCCTGGTCCTTTCCAGAAGATCAAAGCTTTTCATGGGTAAACTGCTTTAGACGCAGGTCAGTGTGGGAGCTGGATTTCTGGAAGGCAGGCTCGGTGAAGGCCCTGATGGACTCCTTAATCCTCACCAACCCTTCCCCTCCCCAGCATCAGGGGCTCCCAGGGCAGCAGGGAAGGGGAGCAGGAGGCAGGAGCCAGGAAGGAGAAGGGAGAAGAGGTGTTGGACTTCAGGTGCATCTGTTTACTCCAACTTGTTTCAGGTTACCTTGAAATGGGATAAGATTATACTCTAATCTTCTTTATTTCCATTCAGTGCTTCTAGAAAAACCTACTTGACATTTTAGGAGAGAGAGGAAGAAAATGGAAAAGTGAGAGACATATTCAGTAAACACCATAGGATAGAGAAATCTCGGTCAGTGCAGCAATGGATGTTTCTTAATGTCTCCATAAGTGAACCCAGGTGAGGTGAGAAGATAGGGTGGCACCCTGCCCTCTCTGTCCCTGCCAGGTGTCCCTGTCCCGGGGAGAGGGGTGAGGGCCATGGCTTTGCTCTGTGCTCTCCTCCCACCTGGCTCCCCCTGTCCGGCAGCTCACAAGTCAACCTTGGCTGTTTTGCCTTTTTAGTCCTTGTCCCTTTCCTGACCCTTTGTCATTCTCAGCCTTCAGCCTGAATAGTTGTGGCTTCTCCTGCCCTTTATTCCAAGTTACTTGGAGGCTTAAGCGTTCTGACTCAGACCTGAAGGCAAGCTGTGACCGTGAAGTCCCTGTAAAGAGGGCGGTCTACAGAAACCCAGGGTAGGTCATTTTAAATATGCATTGTTCCTTGGGCTGTGGTCACTTCCTTAGGGGAAATGCCTAGAAGTGAATTTGTTCCACCAGGGGCTTTGGATGCACCTTGCGAGATTGCCTGGGCTCAAGTCTTGGCTCCGCCATCTATTCCCTATGTGACCGAAGGCAAGAAACGTCACCCCTTCATGCCTCAGTCTCCTCACCTGGAAAGTAGGGATAATGGAAGTACCCACCCCCTAGGGCTGTTGTGAAGAGTTAAAGTTTACCACCCTGTCCCACATCTAGAAAGCTCTCAGGAAAATTTAGTTACTAATATGGTTATTGTATTGCTATTATTAGATTGTCTGCAGAAAAGTTATGCCAATTTTTGTGACTGACAGCAGGTCCTGAGTGCTTTTGGGATGGATATGACGGGCTTGAGAGAGCCAACTTCCTGTTCCGGATCTTCCTCTAATACCACACATACCTTGCTGAGTCCTTTCCCTCTTTCTGAGTCTCGGTTTTCTCATCTGTTAAATAGGCCCGTGGTCCTCCGTGATTGCCAAAGTCCCTTCTAGGCAATGAGGTTTTGAATGGAAACAGCCAGCAGAATAGTGCTCCTTCAAATAGAACAGACCTGCCCTTCAGAAATTTTCAACTGTGTTGTAGGTAAAGTAAAGATAAACCTCAGGCCTGGTGCTTGATACATTTTGGGTTAGCTGGGTCCACTGTTCTTCCTATAGCCACTTGTTAATATAATAATCATTTATTAGGGAAGCACTGTGGGTGAGATTAGGAATTAAGGAAACAAAGTCATTCAATCATTCATTCATTTATTGAACCTGTGTTGATGGAGTCCTAGCTCTGGGCCAATCATTGTACTGGGAATGCAACCGTGAAAAAGGCAGGCAGGGACTCCACCTGGTGGGAGTTCGCTCTGGAAGGCAATGCAGATAAGAAACAAGTATAGCAAAGGTAGCTTGGTTTTGGACTGGAATGAGGGCTATGAAGGAATTCACTGAGGGTGAAGTTGCAGTGGGCCTGATGCTGTGGGGACAGGAGGGGGAAACATGATAGGATGATCAGGGAGGGCTTCTTGGAGGAAGGGACATTTGCGCTCAGGGCCAGATGATGAGGAACATCCAGCCAGGAGGAGATCAGGTGACAGAGAGCTCCAGGGAGTGGGTACAGCATGTGCAAGGACTGCATGGGCTCCAGCTGGGCATGTTGTAGGAACTGAGAAAGGGCCAGCATGGGCGGAGCAGGATGAGGGAGGGGAGAGCAATGGGAGATGAGGTTGGAGAGTAAAAACTGGCCAGGTGATGACAACTTTGAAGGCTGTGGTGAGGAATTTTCATCTCTGCCCTCAGGGAGCACCCAGTCCAGTGGGAGATAGAATCCAGAATTCATAAACACCAAATAATAGGATGTGCTGTCATAGGGGCAGGGTGAGCCACCTTGGGAGCCCAGGGGTGGGGCAAATCATCTGCCAGTGTGGGTGAAGACACAGCCGCACAGAGAGCTGACCTGGCCTACGAAGAACATGCAGCAGTTTCCAGGTAGAGAGGGCAGAAGGGCTAGCCAGGCAAAGGAAAGGTGCGGATAAAGGCAGGGAGGTCAGAAAGGCTCCAGTATGTTCCAGGGACTGTGAGCAGTCCTTTGTGGCCTAAGGAGCCAATGTGGGTTTTGTAAATTGGGGCTAGATTATGAAGGAACTTGAATGCCAGGCAAAGGATTTGGGCAATTAGGCATTTGGGCAATGGGGAGCCGTCAAAGATACTTGAACAGGAGAGTGATTTGAGTAACTCTGTGGAACAGTAGAACAGTTAAGAGAATATGCCCTGTAGCTTTAAATCAGAGCTCCTATACCGAATAGCTGTGTGGCATTTGACAACTTATCAGGCCTCCTTGTGCCTCAGTTTCCTCATCTGTAACCTGAGTCTAGAAGTAGAATTGTAAGTATTAAAGGATTTAATTGTGAAAAGTGCTTAGTCCATTTCCAACCTCCTAGTTGTTCCTTTACACCTGTTACCTATTATTATACCCCTGAGAGCACAGCTGGGAACAGATAACTTGGGGTGGGATGAGAAGGAGGAAACCAGTGGGAGGATCCTGAGGTCCTTCCCAGATCCATGAATTTGTGAATAAGAGGCTTGAAAACAATTTGCTCATTTTAGTAGGGTAAATACTCCCACTTCCAGTCTTGTTTATATTAGTAATCGGTTTAGCAAAGCATCTTTTTTTTCCCCTACCTAATGCAGATGTGCTCAGGATTATGATCAGTTTGCATTAGTGAGATTTTATCGTACTTTCAGACAGATCTAGATATTCCCCATAAAAATTCAAAGATAAAGTAATTGAGGATTCAGTACTCTTTTTATGAGTTTGGAAATATCTCTCAGTATTCTAGTATTAGCAAAATTGTAAATTCAGCAAAATCTCTCTTTCGTACACTTGGAACCTTCTCTCAACCTGGCTCCCTGCCCTATCCTGCCCAGAAAGCCAAGTTTCCAGGGTCCTGGGTTGGCCTGTGTTTCCCAAGGCCCTTCCTCTCCTTGACTCACAGGATTAGAACCAAAGTCAAAGTTCAGGGAGCCCAGCCCTCCTTTCATGGATGAGGAATCCAAGAATATAATCTGGGGCAGGGACATCCCTTCAAGACCCCTAAAACCACAGCACACAGAGAGCATCTGCCCTTTCCAGGTACAGGAAAAGTCAATTCATCCATCCATTCATTCATTCTACAGACATTCATTGATGCTTACCAAGTGCCAGGTAATGTTCAAGGAACTGGGGAAACAGATGAGGGTGAGATTAAATTACTGTTCTCAAGGGGAATGGGACTACGAATGGAGTCAGACCAATGACACACAGTTACATCAGCATCGTCATCATCACCATCACAGCTTTACAGGGCATTGTGGGAATAGAGCACAGTATGTTGGGGCAGAACTAAAGAGGGTTACCAGAAGACTGGACACCTGGAACTTAAAAGAAGTAATGGCATTTATTGTGCAGGCAGAGGGAACACCTGGGCAAAGGCCTGGAGGTAAACTGAGGGAAAGTGTAGTATTCAGAACCCTGCCAATATTCAGGCTGGGTGTGGCTGGATGGGGCTGGACAGGTAGCCTGGGACCAGAACAGGAAGGTGTTTGATGGCTAAGGGCCAGTTAACATTCTCTCCATCTCTCTGCTAACAGCCCTTCATCCCTTTCTTCTTTCTCCTATCCCTCTTCTCTGTAGTTTCTCTCCTGAGGCCAATCAACCATCTCCCTCCCCAAATCATAGGGGTGAGCATGTGACCCAAAAGTGACCTATCACAGCCCCCCACCCAGGTGTCTACCCGTGATTGGTGCAGGTGTAGGCACATGGCTCAAGGCAGACCAATCAGAGTCTTTCTCTTTCCCTGGAGCTCCGTGGCCTGGCTGCCAAAAGCCTGGTTCTGCCTTTGGTCATGCTGGTGAGCTGGGCTTCTCACCTTGTATTATGCCCACATAAAGGGGCTTCACACCCAGGTATGTCTGTGTAGGAAGCCTGTGCTCTTAACCACTCGCTGCCTGATTACACACTTGCCTAAAGTAAATGCTGCCGGCCTCGGCGCTGGTCCCCTCTAGCCTCTTTCCAGCCCAGCTCTCCCGCCTTTCCTGACTCATCTTTGAGGAAAGTCTTTCTCTTTGCTGGAGCGCTCTGAGGCTCTGCTTTGCTGGGAGATCTGGGGCATCTTCACGGCTCTTCACGGTGGCTTCTCAATTATTCATTAGACAGACTTTCTCATCAAAGGCCTTGAGATTCTGGAAAACTTTTCCCTCTGTCGCCTGCTGCGAGAGTCTCAGGGTCCTGCCAATTTAGCACGAGCCGGCAGAGAAATGAGAGTCTGTGGCTCCCAAGGGGGAAACCTCACTGGGATTGATCCAAAATAGAAGGGGAAGGTGTGTGTGTATGTGACCTGGTTTGGGCTGGTTATTTTGGGCTGGGATCCAGGGGCTGCTCCTGAGGGTGCTGGCCGAGTGCTGCTGGTGTTTGGGTGGGTACGCCGAGCTGAGCAGAGAGTCTGTTCCAGGAGGGTTGCAACCCCGCATGGCCTATGTCTTCCCATGGGCGGCTGCATATGAGGGAGCCTTGGCCACTAAGGCTGGGGTCTCCCCCACCAGCTCTGGTCACTCTGATCCCTAGGACTTTGTGACATCCCAAATCTATTTGAGTACAAGTTATTAATTCTCAGTTTTCACTTAACTAAAGTCAGCGACTTTTGAAGGCTTGGCTCACAGAATTTAAGAGTTGGAAAGGGCTTTAGAAGTCATAGAGGTGTAGCCACTTCAATGGTGAGACTTGCCTGCTGCTTAAAGATTTCTGAAGCCTCCCTCTTGCCTTGGGATAGAGTCCCATCTCCTTAGCACAGCATTTGAGGTCTCCCACATTCTTGCCCCTGGGACACTGCCAGCCCCACTTTGGGCCACAATAGACATTTATGCAACATGTTATGAACCTGCACAGCTCTGGGCCTTTGCTGCTGTCTCTTCCCTGTCTGGAATACTTTCTTCTCTCCCACCTGGTGCACTGCTAAGCATCTTCCAAGATCAGATCAGGTGTCTCCTCCTCCCCAGTCTCACCAGGCAGAACTAACCGCTCTGCCCTCCATACTTCCACTGAGGTCTCAGCTCACGTGTCCCCATCTAGAGAGCCCTGACTTGACTCCACCATCTAAAATGATGGGCACTGTCCACTTCCCTCCCCAGAGTCAGACACTGTAACTTTATCCTGTTTCATTTTCTTTCTAGCATTATCCCTACCTCAAATAATCTTGTCCATGCATTTGTTGACCTGTCTGTTCCTGGCCCCTACTTTGGGGCATTTGGGTCCTTGGGGGCAGGGACCTTGTCTGTTCACTCCTGACCCCCCCCAAGTCCCACGCAGGACCTGCACTTAGTAGGGTCACAATCAGTATCCTGGAATGAGTGAACCTGAAGTCTTTCCTTTCTCCAGCATCACAGTTTGTCTCCCTTGAGGACTGTGCCAGGAGAGGAACTTGGGTGGTGACACCCGGGTTGGACAGTGTCCCGAGCAGAACGACTGTCCCCTGGCCCCCGACATCCCTGCCCTCCAGCTGCCAGGGCCCGGAGATTCCAACTCCCTTCTCTGCAGGTGTGAAATAGCCAGTCCCATCCCAACCCCTGCCTCAGCTTTTCCATGTCATATTTTATGGCTCCTCTCTGGGCTTCTAATAACAACCACATTTTGAGAGTTTGGGGAAGGAGTATTAAGGCCAGTCAAGTGGGTAAATCACATTTGTTTTTTTTTTTTAAAAAAGGGCGAAACATAGATTTACACAATAGCCTGTGACAAATGTACCTTCAGGGAACGATCTGGCAGGAAACATCCATTTTTCCAAAGGGCGCCACGGCCGTGGGAGAAAGAAGGAGGGCTTCTTTAGGATTTTAATTATTCCCTGATGCTGACGGGCTTGAACAGCTGAGTACTGCGGCCTGCTCAGTGCTCAGTTTGCACTAGCGGTGCCTATTTTTGTGGGTCTCCCAAGTAAGTGTCCCCTCTGGCACGGGCAGCCTGGCATTTCCAGTGCTGGTCCTGATGGTTCCCTGCCTCCCTTCTGCTGACATGTGAACCTTCTCACTGAGGTCTCTGGGACAATCCACACTCACCCAGCACGGATGAGAGAGCACAGGCCATGAAGTCAGACAAGCCTGTGTAACCTCGGCCCTGCCGTTTCCCACTCAGAATCTGTTTTCTTCTCTGTAAGGTGGAGCTAATAGTAACAACACTGAGTTTTTAGGGGGGTTGTGGGCAGTCCATGGCAGGAAGTGAGAAGATTTCTATAAGCTCTGACATGTGCACAGGGGGTGCGTGTGGTGGGGGCAGAAGGACCATAGGAAGATCTCCGAGCTTGGAATCTCACAGACTTGGGTTCGAGTCCTGGTTCCCCTGCCACTGCACAACTGTAGGTCCTCAGTAAGTTTCTTAACCTTGCAGAGGCTCAGTCTCCTCATCTATGAAATGGGGGTGATGGTAACGCCAATCTCAGAGGTCTCAGTGCCCAGGACACAGCAGGTGTCAATGTTTGTCCCTCCTTCTGCGAGCTCTGGTGGACCTAGTCACCGTGATGCAGCCAGGAGGCTTACAGAGCTGGGGGCAGAGAGGTTAGAGCTGGGGGCTATGGAGCTGTGACTCAGGAAAGAAATAAGGGCCCCCCAGATGTGCAAGCTGGAAAGCCCTTAGTGGCCATCTGCCCAATGCCTTGACTGCCCAGATGGGGGAACTGAGGAGCTACGGAAACACTGCAGGCAGAGTGACACGGGAGCTGTCTGCAGGCACAGCACCTGGCCCCGGTATGTGTCATCTCGCTCAGGTGTGACTCCAGCCCTGCGAGGTTGGCATTAGCCCATTTTCCAGATGAGGGAAGTAAGGCTCAGAGAGGCTAAGTGACTTGTCCAGAGTCTCAGGCTGATTCTTTTTTTACACCAAACTGGCCAATTGGGAAAAGGTACCCAAACTTCCAGGCTTTCACAACGAGCCAGCCACCCCCCAATCCCACTCACTTGCTGCCCCTCAGGGCTGGCCCGTGAGGATAACAAAGGGCAGGAACAGAGACCTCTGCTGAGGTCCAAGCTTCCTATCCAGGCCCTGCCCGCTAGGAGAAGGTGGAGGACCAGCTGCCTCAACCCCCTCTCCAACCCCCCCACTAATATGGAGGCCGAAACAGTGGAGAGAAAGGGTGACAATTACGGGGTTATGGCTGCTGTTTTGTGCCTTAGTGGCCCCTTATAGAGATGCAGGCTGCTTGAGCTGCAGCTATGGGGCTGGGTGTGTTTCCTGTTGTCCCTGCTCATGGCGGCTCTTCCTCAAGGCTCCTGCTGCTCACACCTGTGCCCCCAGCCCCATCCTTCTTCCTGAACCCTGGAAGGCTGCCTGCCCCGTGGGGCCCTCCCTCCCCTCATCCCACTACAGGCTAACTGGGCTTCCTGGTCCCTCACCGTTCAGTTCCCCTTCTTTGAGGCTTCAGACCCTGGACTAGGAGCTCGGGAGCCACAGGTGGAGTAGTGCTGGCTACTGTTCTTGCCTGAACTGGGCCCCATCTCTTTTGCCTACAGCTTGGATAAACTCCATCCAACCTGCCTGGACCCTGCAAGTCCCTAATATACTGCCCCCCACCCATTCTTGCCCCTTCCCATCCATCTCCAGGGAAGCCAGGGCATCCTTCTAAAAAGTGAATCCAAGTAAGTCCTTTCTTTGCTTAAACTCTCCAGTGGCTTCCCCATCATACAAATAAAAGCTGAACCTTTATCATGGTGTATGGTTAGGGCCCTAGCAGGAGCCAAAAGGAGAAGGAAGGGGCCATTGAAGGGAGTTCCATGGAGGGGCAATTTGCCAAGGTGTGAGCAGGATCAAGGGGGACCCACAGGGGATGGTGATGCACCTGGGAGCTGGCACCAGTGGGGAGCTGTGTGCATCCCAGCCCTGAAGGGGCCGGAGGAGGGAGCTCTTACCAGAACGCAGAGAGGGCTGGGGCCGTGGGAGAGGGACCACCCCAAGGGAGAGAAAAGCAGCCTCTGTGAGTCAGCAGAAGGGAGCTGACCTCTCCCCCAGCCCACTTCCTTTCTCCTCAGGTGCCTCCAGAACCCAACGGAAGCCAGAGGGCCCAGGAGCCCTGCTGGTGCCGTCGGTGCAGACTGGTTTCCAGGCACGGAACAGGGAGGAGAAGGGTGCAGGGTGGGCCTGGAGGGCACACGGAAGAAGTCAGCACCTGTGGCCCCCAAGATCTGCCCCTGCCTCCCCCTGACCTCGGCTCCTGCTCTCTGCCCCTCTCTCACTACATTTCCACCACACCGGTATTTTTTCAGTTCACTGAACTTAGTCCTGCCTCGGGGCCTCTGCACCTCATGTTTCCTCTGCCGGGAGGGTCTTCATCTAGTCCCCTCAGGCATTGAGGTCTCAGCACAATGTCACCTCCCCTACGGCCTTTCCTGGCCACCCATCTAACTTTGCCCCCTTGCCACCCCACCATCACTTTCTATCACACGACCCTGCTTTATTTGTGTCACACACAGGCTACTCTCTGACATTTGCTGTTGTACTTTGTCCAAGGGTGGTGACTGCATGCAACAGGTGACTAATGACGGTTGTTGAATGACTGTCTGATAACGAGGCAGGAGAGTGTGTGGTGGGTGAGAGCACAGACTCTGCAGCGACTTGGCCTGTGTCTGGAGCCCAGTGCTCCCATTTCTGCTGTGTGACCTTGGACAAGATGTTTAGCTCCTCTCTGCCTCAGTTTCCTCATCTTAAATGGGAACAATAAGATCGTTCCCCTCATTGGGTTGTTGTGAGGATTAAGTGAATAAACACTGAGCATCAGACCTGGCCTTGGCAGTGGGTGCTGCCTAGGCGTTTGGGATTGTCCTCATTGTTATTCTTGACTTCAGTGTCTGAGCTGGGCCTTGCTCGTCCCCGACACCCCAGACCCTCCAGGACTGACACTCAGCCCCTCCCGACACCCACAGATCCCGCAAGCTGTGCAGGATTTCTGGGCAGGGCCTGAACGCTCCCTGCGGGGTCCCCGTCACCCTCCCAGCCTTGCACGATACCCGCAGGCTCCACCCGCAGTCCCCCGCGTCAGGGAGGACACATGCCATTTCAGCCCCACCTTTCCCCGCCTCTGTCCTCCTTTACTTGGCTCATATATTCTCTCACTCTCTGATCAAATGTCACCTCCTTCCGGAAGCCTCCCCTGATCTCACTCGGGATCAGATCAAGCCCTATTGTCCACCTCAGGTGCCTGTCCTCCTCCTTGGCAGCCTTGTCGGCCATGGTAATTAATTTTGTAATTAGCTAGTAAATGTTTTACTCCCCTGCCAAGATTGATGCTCCGTGGTGGCAGGGACTTTGTATCTTGTTCACTATTGCATTTCAGGTAACTGTTTTCAAATATGATACATATTTGTTAAATAAATGAAATTCAGGAATCCCCTTTCTCCTTTTCTCCCTCTGCCTCTGGGTCCTCTGTGCCAGGGGTGGGGGTCTCCGCAGGAGGGATAGTAGTCCTCACAGCTGGAGCCCTGCCTGGTCATCGGCCTGGCATCTCTCACCCCAGGCTCATTCATTCACTTATTTCTTTTTTTCCCTCCACCCTCCCTCCTTCCCTTCCTGCCCGTCCCCAAAGCACTTACTGAGCAAATCCTTTGTGCCAGGCTCTGTGCTGGGCACTGGGGTTGTAAGAGACTATTCCTGATCTCAGGGGCTCCCCACCTCCTGGAGGAAAACCACACCCTGCAGGATGGTGCCCCCTGTGAGCAGAATGACGAGGGGAGCAGGGGGAGTGCAGGGGACACCCCAACAGCCTGCTGGGGTGGGTGGTCCAGGGAAGGCTTCCAGGGGAGGTGTCCCCTGAGCTGGGTGTTGAAAGATACACTAGCACTTTCTAGGGGAAGTGGAGGAAACTGTGTTCCAGGCAGAGGGAACGGTGTGTGTGAAAGTACAGAGCTTCCTCTCTCCGTCCTCCCCTCCCTTCCTTCTCTCCTCCCTCCCTCCTTCTCTTCCTTCCTTCAATTGTGGTAAAATATACATAAGAATCATTTTAACCATTTTAAGTGGACAATTATTTGACATAAGTACATAACTTTCACCACTATCTATTTCCAGACTATTTTCATCATCCCAAACAAAAACTCAGACTCGTTTAGCAATATCTCCCCATTCTCCCCTCCCACCACCCCGGTAACCATTATTCTGCTTTTTGTCTCTATAAATTTGTTCATTCTAAGTATTTCCTATAAGAGAAATTATACAAATATTTGTCCTTTTGTGTCTGGCTTATTTCACTCAGTATGATATCTTCAAGTTTCATCTACGTTGTACCATGTATCAGAACTGCATTTCTTTTTACAGCTGAATAACATTCCGTTGTATGTGCGTACCACATTTTGTTCATCCTTCTACCTGTTGATGGACACTTAGGTTGCCTCCACCTTTTGGCTATTATGGATAAAGCCATGATGAACATTGGTGTACAAATAATCTCTCCGAGTCCCTGCTTTCAATTCTTTAGGGGATATACCTAGGAGTGGGATTGCTGGGTCATGTGGGAATTCTGTTTCCCACAGTGGGGGCTCCATACAGAGTGCTGTTGAAACTGCAGAGCCAGAGGGTGGAGAGAGGCTGGTGAGATGTGAAGCTGGAGACCTGGTCTGGTACATGCTTTGTGCCCACAAATTCCTCCTGCACCTGATTGCATGTTCCTTGCTATATGATGCAGCTGCTTGTTTTGGCCAGGAGGACATTAGCAAACATAACCCAGGCAGGGGCTTGAACAACACTTGTGCCTGAGGGCCAGCCCTGTCCTGCTGCCGGGATTGTGTTGACTGGCACCCACTGGACAAGCTCAGGCTGGCTCCTTTAGGATAAGACATTACCTGGAGAGAGGCTCTAGCAGTCTGAGCTGTCATGGGGTCTAGAGAATGAGTGAGGCCATCCGAGACCATGTAGTCCCAGTCAACCAAGCCTGTACTGGAAGAACTTCCTAACTGACCCATTGAACCATTAGAAATAACACATTTTTGTGTTTTAAGCCCTAAATTTTGAGGTGGCTTGTTATGCAGCAAAAGCTGACTGATACATGTGTGAAGGAACCAAACCTGGGAAGGGGAGGTTGCTTCTGTGTCAGGCTGGAGAGTTTGGACTTCATTACAGTGGCTCTAGTGCAGACTCTGGAACCTGATGTCCTGGGTCCAGATCCCAGCTCTGTCATTTAGCTGCAGGACCCTGGGCAGGTCATTTTACCACACTGTGCCTCAGTTTCCTCGTCTGATAACAAACAACACTGGAACATGGTAAATGCTCAGGAATTGTTGGCTACAGATTGTCGATTCTGCATTGTGGTTTCCCAATTGTTGCATCTGCAGACCCCTGGGGCTCTGCACCGAGTCAGCTGATTCAGACTCCCGGGACCAGAAGAGGTGCCGGCTGTGACCTTTATTCATTTGCTGGGTGCTGCTGCCAGGCCACCCCAGGCTCTAACAGAACCCCTGCTCCTGCACCTCCAGGCTACTCGGACTGCTCCAGATGCTCTGCTGTGACAGTCTCCTGTCTCTCAGAGCTGAGACCCACTTAGTTTCAAAATAAACATGTGCGACATGCACAGGGCTCTAGGGAGAATGTAATTCCACATGCACGGGAGGCACTAGCCATATTGTTGTTTCTCTAAATGCCTTGGGAGCCTTTGGGTAATGACTATGTTCAAAGTGGAGCATCAGAAGAAATTAGAGCTGACACCAATGCTTCTATGACAGGCTGTTTGGCTTTATGAGATGTTAGTAAAGCCTCAGGCCAGCTCCTGGAATGGGGGCCTCCTCGTCTCCCCTGAGACAGGGCCATCGAGACCCTTTGTCTCTGCACCACCCAGCCTCGGAGCAGGGGCAGCCCCAGGTCGGGGGAGGCTGAGAAGGGACACACTTGCGGGCCTGAGATAGGTGGGTGCAGGGAGTCAGTGGCCCAAAAGGGGCCGAGGCAAGTGACGTAGAAAACCAGGGAAAAGTCATGATCTCATTTCATCCTTACAACAGAACTGTGAGGAAAATCATAGTATTTCCCCCATTTTTCAGATGAGAAAGCCAAGGCCCCGAGAAGTGAGAGAAACTCTCCAAGGTCATAGGACCAGCAGATGACTGGCACAGCTGTTCTGCCCTGGGCACCGTGCCAGGCTCTCCCCCAGCCATGCTGTGGTTTAACCCTCACCCTGGCCGGATAAGGTTGTGATTACAACTCCCAGTTTACACGTGAGGAAACTGAGGCTCAGGGTCACAGAGCTCAGAAGGACCCAGGATTTGAGCCTCTGTGTCTCTAACCCCAAAGACCGTGGCTCTGAGGGTCCCCGTGTATCTTTATTCTTCCTTAAGCCCGTAGGAGAGAACAGCAGGCCTGTTTTGCAACAAGATCAAAGCCTCACTCTTCGGCTAGAAGGACCCACCTGTAATCTGGGATAAAGGTAAACGGGACCTGGGAGAGTCTGAGGACCCTGGCCCAGTTCTTCAAAGCAGCTGCAGATCCCTATTTTCTCAGATCCCTGGTGTTTTCTCAAAATCTCCATGTGTGGAGACATCCTGCGTGGTGACTGATGAGAGTAATGACATAAACAAGATCAACAGCGTGGTATCCGCTTTCTGAAGCGCTGACCGTGACAATGCACATCGTAGAGTGAAAATGAACTTCCCAACTTCTTCTCTGTCATCAGAGCCCACCAGGAAAACGATAGCAATTTCTAGCTCCCTGGGGGAGGGGACGAGGCTGCTCCCTGTTGGAGAGCTCTCATCTGCCTGCCCCATGGACAACTGCCCCGTTTGGGGCACCAGGGTTGGGAAGTGCTGGGTGGGGTGGGGAGGGCAGGCTATGGGGCAGACTGGGTGGGTCTGAATCCTGGCTGTGAGGTCTTCAAGAAGTAATCCTCTTGACCCTTGGTTTCCTCCTCTGTAAAATGGAAAAAATAATGGTCCCTATGTTATAGGTTGCTGTGAGGATAAAATGGGTTAATACAAATAAAGTGCTATGAGCAGGGCCTGGCAGAGACGAGGGCTCAGTGAATGTTTGCAAGAATTCTGCTTCCAGTCAAGGTGGAATAACAGGGACCAGATTTATGCTCCTGCTGGAAACAATTAAAAAACATAAAATATAGGAAAGAACAGTTTGAGAGATTTTAGGCACCAAGCAACAAAGGGCAGTGATCCCTGAGTGATGGGAAATAACCCTATGATTTCCCCAGTTTATTGCCTGGAGAGAGATTATGGGCTGGAGGCAGGGAGGGGAAGCCAGGCAGAATCAGGTTGTCTTCACCCCTAAATATTTATGAACCTAATAATAGAGGTTCAAAATATATGAAGGAAAATGGATAGAATTTCAGGTAGAAATAAACAAGTCACAACTGGATGGAGATTTCAATACCCCTCTCTCAATAGTTGAGAGAACAAATAAGCTAGTAAAAGACATAGAAGACTTCAATAACACCATTAACAAACTTAATCTAATTGGAAATTATAGAACCTTCTTCCCAGACCTTTTCAAGGGCACCCAGAACATTTACCAATATAAGTGATATTCTGGGTGATATAAAACAAATCTCAATTTTTTAAAAAGGATTCAAGTCATACAAAGTATGTTCTCTGACTACAATGGAATTAAATTAGAAATCAATAACAGCATAATGTATGGTAGCTACCCAACTGTTTGGAAACTAAATAACATACTTCTAAATAATCCATAGTTCAAAGAAGAAATCCAAAGGGAAATTATGAAGTACCTTGAACTGAATGAAAATAAAACCACAACGTGTCAAAATCTGTGAGCTCCTGCTAAAACAGAACTTAAAGGGAAATTGCACATAAATACGCATAGCAGCTTTATTGGTAATGGTTCCAAACTGGAGGCAACCAAATGTTCATCAAGAGATAAATGGATTACCAAATGGTGGTATATCCATACAAAGGAATACTACAAATCAGAAAAAACAGAATGAACTATTGATGCATGTGACAATATGGATAAATCTCAAAAATAATTACTCTGAGTGAATGAAGCCAGACAAAAAATATCACATATGGTTCTATTTATATAAAATTCTAGAAAATGCTAATAAGTTTGTAATGATACAAAGCAGGTCAGTGGTTGCCTGGGGATGGGGTGGGGTCATAGGTCAGGATTACCAAAGGGCAGCAGGACATTTTTGGGGTGATGAATATGTTCATTATTTTGATTGTGCGCGGTGATGGTTTCAGAGCTGAATACTTAAGTCAAAACTTATCTAATTGTATACTTAAATACGTACAGCTTATTGTATGTTAATTATACTCCGATAAAGCTCTTACAAAGAAATCTTAGCTATTGCTAATGTTTGTCTCAGTCTAGGGCTAAGAGTTCTTATACTTGGTTTTGTTTAGTATTTTTTTAGGGTTTAAAAACTATGAAGGGTACTCCATGGGCAACCCCATTTTATGGATAAGGACATTTGTCCATGGTGAAGCCATTAGCAAAATGTCACACTAAGGTAGGTGACAGAGCCAGGATCCATCCCAAGTCAATTTTACGCCAGAAACAAGGCAGCTGAGGTTTAGGATGCAAAGTCCAAATCCTTTCTTGACCACCACATTTGACCAAAATCACAGTGACACTTGCAGTGAGCCTTGAAAAACAGATTTCCTGGGGAAAAAGAAAAATTGTGCGGTAGAAGTGAGAGGAGAGGATCAGTGTCCTTGGAGGTGATGAAGACTATTTTCCCTCTCTTGACCGAGTTGCCAGTCTTACTCCTTGCTTGTCCCTACCTGTTCCCTCCCCTGTCCTCACTACCTTGAAACCAATCTTGCAGCTGTGGGACTGCAGAGAAAACAACTGGGACTACAGGATTAAAAAAAAAAAAAAAAAAAAAGGAAAAAGACAATTTCAGACCCTAACTATTTCTATATCATACTCATCCCTCTCCCTCTCCCTGTGGCTACCCAGGCAGGCGCCAGGGAGGCTGAAAGGCCCCAACCGGGTTGTCCCTTATCTCCCCCCTTCCTCCTCCTCCCACCCGGTGGCCTGCCCCTGCCCTCATAGACTCCAGATGGCCTAATTACCAACCACAAAGGAAAACATTCCGAACCCAGCAGTCCTAATCACATCCTCCATAAATCCCTCACCCACCCCAGTGGTCAGCCCCCCTTACATCACCTCACCCAGGTCTTGTTCTCCAACTCACTCCCAGCCCTTCAAAAGCTGCTGTCCTTGGTTTCCATGGAGCTGAGTTCTGCCTGCCACAGCAGCTCCCAAAGACAGTCACCCTGGGTTCAAGTTCCGAATTGTGCATCAGAATGGAAGGGAGACAGACCTCTGGTGTCCACGTGCTGTGTGTCATTTAGTCACTCCATGGATGGTGAGAAGGGAGTTTTATTGCTGTTTCACAGAGAGGGTAAGTGACTGCCTAGGGTCATAAGAGCTGGCCGAGCCAGTGCCTGGTGGAGCTGGGATGCGTTCTCAGTTGGCCCCACCTTGCTGTGTGACCCTTTGTGAGGCCTGCGATGTCTCTGAGTCTCCTTTCCAATTCTGAGCTTTTCTGATTCCAAGAATTCTGAAGTCTGGAAAGAGCCTCAGGAGCAAGGGGCTGTGAGGATCTTCCAGCTGGAGGGCATGTCCCCTGAGGAGCTACCACAAAAAATAAGCAGGTCCCTGCTCTGCTCAGCTCTGTCGGAGGTTTTGGCTCCAAGCAAACTGCTTACTCTCCCTGGGGCCTCAAGTCCCTGCTCTGGAAAATGGGGACAGTCACACCAACCCCAGGTGGTCCTCCCAGGCTCAGAGCCCTAAGCAGATGTATGTGACACCCCCACCCCTCAGCAGGCTGGCACCTCTTGGAGAACAAGCCGGCTCAGAGACCTCCCTCCTCTCTTCTCTCCCAACACCCCCTAAACTCTCTTTAAGAACCACCAAGAAAACTTGTTTATCTGGGGTTTGGGTGCTGGGAACACAGGCAGATGGTACCAGAATTAGCAGCCCGGCAGGCACAGAAGGTACCAAACACAATCAGCTTGAAAAAGCCCGGATCTTCTCTCTCCTGGAGCCAAGTGTGGGGGAGCAGCACCAGGTACCCTTTCCTGGGTTGGAGCCCCTCCCTCCCTGCCCTTTGACCCAGGCTTCACATCAGCGAGAAGCCCAGAGAGAGGCCCCAGGGCCCAGGTGTCTCCTGATGGGGACAGAATGACGGGGAGTCATCCATCACCACCATGGAGGGCAGAGACCCCTCAGGGTAAGGCTGTGCTGGGAAGCGGCTGCCCAGCCGGGAAGAGCACTGCCCAGCACCCCTCCATCGAGGTGGGCTCATCTTTCCCACTCCACTGAGACACATTGCTGAGGGGTCCTTGATGCTTTGGGAGTTGCCTTGGGATGGGCTGGGGTCTGAGCAGCCATGCCCTATAGCTGGGGAAAGGCACCATCAGCAGGCTCTGGTGCTCTCAGGGTTGGGCCCAGGGTGTCAGCCTTGGTCCCGGCCTCACTCCCAGGTGGGGGGAAATACGCTTGAGAGGGGAAAGCAGGGTCCTTTCAGAGCCCTGAGGAGACCATGGGCAGCTGTGGCTGCTGGACCCTCCATGTCCCAGGGCCCACGTGGTTTTCTGCACAGACAAGCCCTGGGAGCCTCCCAGACCTAGCCCTGCTGTCGTATGTGTCTCCGACCTCTGCACCTAGACAGAGTGGGGGACAGAAGATTGTTCTCTAGGATGCAAGGAAAATGGACTTGCTTTTTCCATCCGTCCTTCCTCTCTCATGTTGAGAAGTAAGTGCCCGAGGCCTCTGGAAACGCCTCCTGGGCACGGATCACCTGGGGAACTTGTTACGGTGCAGATTCAGATTTAGGTCTGGGGTAGGGCCTGAGATTCTGCAATTCTGACAAGGACTGCGGGTGAGGCCCATGCTCCTGGCGCTAGAATGCAGAGGAACTGGGATTTGAACGCAGCGGGTCCCATTCCACGCCAGGCACTTAATATTAAGTTCCCCCTAAGTCCAGAAGGCTGGCTGCGGGGGGCAGTCCAGGCGACTTCCTGGAGGAGGGTGGACCCGATCTGAATCCTCAGGGATGGCCCCAGGTGCGGAAAGGGAGTGGCACGAAGGGGAGGGAGAGACTGGAGTTTCCAGGCGAGAGAGCTCAGGTGCCTTCTCCGCGTCCACAGCTGGTGAGGAGCGGGCAGGTGCTTTACCCCGGCCTCAGGTCCGGGCCTCTGCTCTTTCCCAGGCCTCGAGGCGAGGATGTTTCTCCAGCTTCTGGAATCTGGGATGTGTCCAGCTCAGCATGAAATGGCCGTGTAAGAAGTGCTCTATACCAGAAAGCTCTCCCATCTACCCGGGCTGCAGAGTAATTTGTTCCTGATTAAGCAAATTGTTACAGGTCACCGTGTGGCCACTTTTAATGTTGACCCTTTTCTGCTCTCCTCACTCCCACAACCTATTCATTTCCATTTTCTTCTCTGCCTCCAGTTCCACTCGGGCCTCTGAAGCACGTCCACTTAGTTTCTTCCCCCTCCTTCCCTCTTCCTTCTATCCGGCATTCATGAGCCTCTGCCATGGGTTCCACCATGTGCCAGGCCCCAGGGAGGCATCCTAAGGCTTCCAGTCTTGAGAAGAAAGATGAAGGAGATGAAGATGGGAACTCTGCCTGCCCTCGAGAGTCTTATCCCCTCCTGGGGCCCTGGGGAAGGGTGGGGGCAGCTCAGCAGTGGGCACTGGCATTGCAGGGCACGTCCTCACGGTCACGCTGTGGGGTCTTCCTAGGAGGGGCAGTCACCCAAGGGCAGGAAACTGTGTCAGCCATCCCCGTAGCCTGGTGCCCCTCCAGCTCCTCACCTAGTTGGCATCAGTAAATGCGTGTCAAAGAGAGGGGGGCTGGAGGGAAAGGGGCTGTGAGATGTAAAGGGGTCACTGACTCAGCTTCCCGGGCCCGTGTCTGGGAAGCTGATCCCTGCAGAGAATGGATCTGGACCCACCTCCCAGCAGTGCAGGCCTCTGGCTCCTAAAGGAGCCTGGGCTTTGCTGGCCTCACCCACACACCAAGTGTCACCTGGTGTCAGCTGAGCTGACGTGTGTTGTCGTGCCTGGTGATGATGTTCCACGTCTGCAGGCTCATTATGGGGAAATGGCAGAGCAGGAAAGGGAAAAAGACTGATTTCCCCAATTGTGGACATAATGGAGGGATTCATAACATCACCAGATGCTGCTCACTCGGGGAATTTGCAAGGGAAACACAGGATCTGTGGAAGGAGGTTCTCAGGCTGAGGAGACACTTTGCAGGATTGTCAGCGTCACTGGTGGGGCTGACGGGGCGGATGGAACGTGGGCGAATGGCCTCATCAGAGCCGCTTGTGAGGCCATTGCCCCCCACAGCAGACAGGCGAGGATCTGCCGTCCCCTCTCCCATTCGGGCACCCCTGGGCCTGAAACCTAGTGAGTGGAGGGCTCCGAGGACCTCCCGAGCCACCCTGCCCACCATCCCCTACCTGAGAGCCACCTCCACCCTGTGCTGGGGACACAGCTCCACCTGCTCTGGAGGGAGGTCCTGGGGGACCTGCCCGAGGAAGACCTTGAAGCTCCTCAAGGAGAATCTTTGACCAGAGGCCTAAAGACCTGGGATAACACATTGTGGGCTGCTCCTCCCTCCCTGTGTCATCTTCTGCTCTGTTTTGTCCTTCAGGATCCAGCTGGGCTCCCCCTCCTCCAGGAAGCCCTCCCTGGTGCCTCCAGCCCACGCTGGCCTCTTCCTTGCCTAACTCTTCTCCCGTGCTCCATGGGATCCTGTGGCCTGGGAGGAGGAGCATGAGCCTTGGTGGTAGGAGGCTTGGGTTTGAGCCCTGCTCTGCTATCTTGAGCTGTGTGACCTCAGGAAAATTGCTTAACTTCTCTGGGACTCCATTTTCTTAATATAACCAATGTGTTTGAATTCATTCATTCATTCCGTGGTAATGAAAATTAAGGTATGGTTTTTGTCAATGCACAGTGTTCAGTGGGAATGTGGGGAGTGATGTGCTGGCTGCTGTGTCCCAGCTCCCCTCCTGCGTGACCTGCCCTCAGTGTTCTCTGCATCTGCCCTTTGGGGTGTTCTGGGCCCACCTGGAGTGACACATGCTCAGGCAGCCCAGCTCCCTGGCAGAACATGGGGGGGCCCAGGAACCCTGCTGCTCTTGAAATTCCAAGTGGTCACCTGTCTCCCAATTGCCCAGGGAGCAGTGGGCAGAGCAAAGTGGGGCTAATGATGACAGCACAGTGGCTATTTACTGGGCACCTGCTACAAGCCAGTCTCTGAGTGAGGCCCTGTACTTATGCTTTCCCGTTTACTCCTCATCAGACCTGGGAGCCGAGCCATGTTGCAGATGAGGAGTCCAGACCCAGGGAGGGATGTGACTTGCCCGATGTCCCGCAGTGGGTGGGGTGTGGCTCCCAGGAGCTGGGAGGCCAGGGAAGGGAAGGTGGCAGAGCTCGTTCACGTCTTTCTTCACTTGGCAAATGTTACTTAGCACCTTCTGTGTGCCGGGTGCTGTGTTTCCCAGGCATTGGGGGAGGGGGAGCTACAGTGCAGGATGAGGGCTCACTGAGCTGGTAGAACTCAAAGCAATCCGACGTACATAGAAAAGAAAATGCATTAGCTCAGGGACCTCTCGAGAGCTGCTGGCTTCTGGCCTGTCTTGACCTGGGGGTCCAAACTCTTGCAATGGCTCTGTGCTGGGCAGTGTTTCTTCTACGTGCTGGGGATACAGCAGGGAACAAAACAGAAAAGGGCCCCTGTCTTTGGGGGGCTCATATTCAGTGTGATCATGGCGCACACACACAAACATACTTGTTCTCTCTCTCTCTGTCCCTCTCTCATTCTCTCTCTCTCTCTCTCTGTCTTCCAGAGCTGTCTTTGTCTGTGTTGGCTTCGTTCGCAGGCAGGCTCTCTCCATGATAGTTACCGGCAACTCTAGTTCATACTGACCAGCTCAGCTACCCTCGACATTTCCAGAAAAAGTCCACAGTCTAACTCAGATCAGAACAACTTGGGTTGTGTGCTCAATTCTGAGACAATCACTGTGGCCGGGGGAAGGAAACCACAGATCTGTGAGCCCTGGGTCTCATGCTCACCCGTGGAGACAGCTGTGGGCTCAGCCCCTGCCAAAGTATCTAGATAATGAGTGGGAAGAATGGTGATGGAAGGGGAAGAAGGAGGACTTCTTAAAGGAAAGGGAGAAGGGAGATGGATTCCGAGCAGGTGAAAGCAAATTTAATGCATAAGGTGAACCCAGGTCCTGCCTCTTGCTTGGCAGCTCGGCTGGGAGGACCAACTCAACTGGGCGGATGTGGGTGACCTTGCAGAAGCCCCTTGCCTCGTGTGTCCCTCGGGACTCTGACCACCCCAGTTCAGGTGAGCTCACAACAGAACTGGCATGCACCCAAGTGAGTGTGTGTGGGCAAAGCTATTCTGATGCTGGACGTCACAGAGCACACTTCACTACACCTGCCTCCTTGGCTGTGTGACCTGAGCAAGTTCCCCAACTTCTCTGGGCCTCAGCCTTCTCATCTCTGAGATGGAAATGTTAAAACCAACCTTATAGCAGGGAGGGGTGTTTTGAAGGTTAGTGACAATACTTGTGAATCACCTGGCCTTGTGTCCAGCACACAGCAGGCACTAAATGTGTAGCAATGTGTGCAGTAGGTGCTCATGAAATGGCAGCCATGCTGTGGCCTCTTATCTGGTGCTTTGTGGATGGGGTGGTGTGTGTTGCTTTAGGTCTGTCTCCCCCACCTGGCAGTACCTCCTTGAGCCCAGGAACATGGCCCACCCCTTTCTCTGCCCAGAGCCCCTCATGTGCCTGGCACCCCCTGGGCACAGGTGTTTTTTGCTGAGTCATTGGAAACTGACAATCTGGAGGATGTAAGGATGGGGAGGCCCCTTCATAGTCATCACCCAACGGCTGTCAGGCCTTGAACTTCTCTTACAAGTCTGTTCTCAGCTGCACACTTCCCATCAGGACCTAAATTTCTGGGTAGCGGAGAATGTTATTTAAAATACCCAATAAGAGAGCTGAATTTTGATGGCACCTGAGCAGATGTCACCGCTGGGGCCTGAGAAGGGCCTGAGATGGGCAGGGATGTGCAGGTGGGATTTATCCCAGGCTTTCAGAGGCCCCTGCTCTATGTTCACGCTCAGCACCTGAAGATGTTCTGTCCTTGGTGGCTGCAGAGGCAGCCGTGCACTCCCAGGGGACAGGTGTTTGTGAATGCACCTTGGCTGGGGTGTGGGCATCCTTGCACTCTCTCCTGTCATCTCTTAGAAGTCCTGAGAGCTGGACTGCAAGTGACAGTTGTGATAGGAAATGCTTTTTCCATGGTATCAAAAGTAAACATCACTGATGGCCATTGGGTCAGCCAATCTACCCAGTATTGACACCTACTGTGTGCTGGATGCCAGGCTTGCTGATTTACAAAGAGCACTGAGAAGGAGACTGGCTCATGGTAGGCTCATGATCCATGTTAGCTGTTGTTATTGTCGTCATTATTTATATGCCCACTCCACGTTCCTACCAGCCTTGGTCAAAAGCCAGTTGTTTCCCTCCTGGTCCATCTCCCCCAGGGCTTTTACATCAAGCAGGGCCTTCATTCTTTTCATGGGTTTAGTTGATCCTAAACCCCACTTGTTAGAGGTGGGACTGCATTTTTACTGTCTTGGTGGATCATCTGGGTTTAGCAACTTAGTACCCTGGGAAACAAAATATCCCTCAGTCAGTCCATAGTGACCAGTAGAAGGTTGTTTCTTTTGGTTTCTGGTCATGCTTTGCCATCAGGAGGACATTGCTTTCTTCTTTCTCACTTCTCAGATGGAGTCATCATCCATAGATGCTTTGTCTTGATTTCTAAATATCTGGGCAAGAGTTTCCTATACAGAATCATAGATTCTTGGACGACCAGAGCAGGGAGAGCCCTAGGAGATTATTTGGTCCAATTTATTTGTGCTACCATTGGGGAAACTGAGGTCCAAAAAAGGGAAAGCAATTTGCCTGGTGTCATGCAGTGAGTTGGTGGCAGAAGAGGGGCCAGGGCTACATCTCCTGAGCTGTGGCCGATGCTCTCTCAGCTCTGCCTCAGCCAACATGGATCCCAGGCCTGGGGCGCTGGCTGGGTCCCGAATTCCAAGCCTAAAACAGATGAGGGGCAGGGCAGGGTGGAGAGGAGGCTTGGACTTGGGGGAAAGCAGTGGAAATAAGCCTGTTGTGTAAATTCCTCCCACTGTCATTGTGCTGTGGAGGGGCCAGTGAAGGAGGGTTTCTCTAGTCTTGATTGGAACTGATGGATGGACTTGAACCCCGTGCTGTGGCAGCCTGCAATGAAAGTGTCACAGGCTCAGGGTGAAATGAGGAAAATAAAGTTAATGTTGTCTGTCGGTATAGAGTTGTCAACTGTTTTTCTTGGAAAAGTGTGCTTTTACCATGAGACTGTGTTGCTCTTACCTTAGGTGGTTGTTGTTTAAACATTCTGTTCTCTTATGAAAGTAGATGTAGATGTTAGTTGTTGCCTTTGAACTTTCTTGGTAACTGTTAGATAGTTTTCGTGACTGCAGGACTTCTCAGAACCTTTAGGATATTAACGTGCAGGGTACGCTATGTTTCTCAAACTTATTTGTTCTTGGAACACCAATTACCACCACTCAGAATTTGTATTCCCCTGAACCCAGTTTGGGAAATGCATTTAAAAATCAGTGTGATTAAGTGATGAACTTTCATAGATTTGGCTGAGCTTTCTGGAGAGTCTGTGTGCAATGTTAAGAGGTGTAAGCATGTGTTGCTCTATTTCTCTGCCATATGGGGCAATAAATCATCTCATCAGAGGTATGGTGATGTTGGAACCCTGCTTTCCAAATCCAGACAAACACTGAAATTCCTGTGGGCCTTAACAGCACCAGCTGGAAAACCATGTCCCAGGAGAGCCTGGAGTTGCCAAAGTACCCCACATGGTTCAGGCTGTGTCTATTACACAGAGAGTGTTTTCTCGAGCATGTATGACTTTCTAGTGGCCTGAACTACCATAAGGAGCAGTGACTCTCACTGGCTCCTGTCTGAGTGGGAGACAATGGGGGCCACTGTTCCTGGCTTTGGGTTCTGGGTTTAGTGGCAGATTGAGTGGTCACGTCACTGCTGGGGAGATCTGGCCAACCTCCTTTGCTTGCCACAGGACTTGTCCCCACCTCTGACACCAGGGTCACCTGGTCTTTGGGCCCTCTCAGTGGCCGCCCACTACTCTTAGGATGAATTCTGGGCCCCTGCCTGGGGCCTTCCAGGCCACGTCCCCCCACATAGTCCCCTGTGGCCACACTGGTCCCCCTTCAGTTCCTCTGTTTCCTCTAACGCGACACCTCTGGATCCCACCTCCAGACCTTTGCACTTGAACCTCCGTCTTTATCTTTATCCTATTAGTGGTCCTCCCATAAGTATGTAAACTACCCAATTGTGTCCCCCACATGAGAGTAACATGCTAAATAAATAAATGGTAGAAATGGTAGAAATTATCATTATTAATTGTGAGGTTTGCCAAACTAACCTTTTTTAAATTCTGAATATGTCAACTCTCTGATAAATTAACTCAATGATTTATTAACAATTTTCAAAGAAAAATAACCCACAATTTCTTAAACAGCACAGTCCCTGATACTTGGGGATGGTAGGCCCTCAACGAGGAGTACCAGTCAAGTCCCAAAGCCCAGAGGCAACAGCCTCTTTAAGAACATCAGCCAGATGTTCTTAGGTATCTCCTTTCCCATCATGTTGACAACCCTTTTCAACATAAACAAGTTAGGGTGGTCACTGCCTAGACACCCCTGAAGATTGGAAAAGTGATTAAACTAGAGGAAGGGGTAGTGACAGACAAGATAGGATTTAACCAAGGATTACGAATACTGAATCTTTATATAAATATATTTAGATGCTACAGCATTAGAATAGCTAGAGGGAAATAATGAAATGGTGGATCTGTATCCCATAACATTCTTTGAAATTTGCTCTGTATCTACTTGTTAAATTGTACTTTGAAAGTTATCACTGTTCTGTATGTATGTTAAATTTCACAATAAAAGATGTATTAAAAAATAACAAAAGACGAGGATGAGGAAACAGCCTAAAGGTGAATTATATCAAATCAACAGGATAGACTTTATGCAGCCATTTAAATGGCAATTGTGTAGGCCATATAATATGGAAGAGTTTACAAATAATGCAAAGTTTAAAAGCATAGTAAAAAGCTGCACGTATACCTGCAAGATTATCTGTGCACAATGAAAACAACCAATAAGAGTGACTGTGAGGGGATTTTTTGCATGCTTTTTTGTTAACTTTCCTTAAGCTCTTGTAACATTTATGCAATTTTAAATGTTTAATAAAGTCTAATATACTTTAATCCTAAAAAACAAACAAACAAAAAAAGAAATGGCCGATGCAGTCACCCTGGGACAGGATGCATGTGTGTGTGTGTGTGTGTGTGTGTGTGTGTGTGTGTGTGTATCAGGTTTGTCCCACAAACAGGCCATGATCCAAAGTGTGGCTGAGCCACTTTAGTAAAATAGTATTTATCATTAGTTTTAGTGACTTTTGTTGAACCAGACATGAGGTGCCAAGCATAATGCCAAGTTGTTTAGAAATGTTTATCAAATTCTATCCACTACAACCCCCTTAGGAAATAAATGTATGAATATCCCCATTTTACAGTGAGGAAATGGGTGGCAAGAGGTGGAGTTACTTGCCCAGGGACCACTGCAGTAATCAGTGCTGACCCCAGGTCCTGGGCTCCCAGCCGCCCGCTGCACTGGCCTCCGAGCCTCAGTTTCTTATCTGTACGCGGGGATGGGGGTGAGGGTGAGCATCCGCCCTCCCAGCTGCTGGGCCTGAGAGCCGATGGAAGGGCGAGGTGGTTGGAAGTGCTGACAGGTCATTCTCACTCTCGCGCTCCATGACCGGTTCTCTCCCTGACCTGGGACCCCTGGGACAGGGCCTCTGCTATAGTCACAGCCTGTGACCGGGACAATGCCTGCCAATGATCGGGCAGCTCCTGCCAATCTCTCTACCAAAGAAAACAACCAATAAGAGTGACTGTGAGGGGATTTTTTGCACACTTTTTTTATTAACTTTCCTTAAGCTCTTATAGCATTTATGCAATTTTAAATGTTTCATAAAGTCTAATATATTTTAATCCTGCAGGGACCCAAGCCTGTGCTTGTCACCACCAGGCTCTGCTCCCACCTTACAAGGGGGGTGGGCGGTGATGCCCCGAGGTGGGAGACAGTGCAGGGACCGCTGTTGGCCCCATTATGCAGACCAGGAAGGGGAGGCCTGGCGCAGGGCCTCGCTTGCCTCTCTCTGAATGGAGTCACAGGAAAGAGGGAATTGCCAAAGCTCCTCCTCGGATCAGTCTGGGAGCAGGGGCGGGCAGACCAGGGCAGGGAGCCGCCCCATCTTGGCGGTCCCAGGTGATGCAGGCACAGCACATGCATTGCAGCTTCGGGGACCCAGCGCTGCCACTCATGGGCTGGGGGCCTGAGGTGGGTCACTGCCCTCTCTGGGCCTCGGTCTCCTCATCCGTGAAAGGGGGTTTGTGAGGGTGCTCACCCCCAAGGGCTGTTGTGAGAATTAAATGAATTCCTTCCAGTAAAGTGTTTATACCAGGGTCTCAACAGAGTGAGTGTTAGGAGAAGAGCCGGGGACGCAGTAGGGGCCCATGAATGAGTGCTTCCTTTTACATTAGAGCCAAGGCTGGGCTCCCCCTCCCAGCCCCCTCCTCCTCCCCTCTAAGATCCCCCGGGGCCCCGGCCCAGGTAAAAGCCTCCCTGAGGCCGCTGGGATCCTTGCAGATCAGGCTCAGCTTCTGCGCTGCTTCCCTGTCCCCAGGAGCAAGAACAGGGGAAAAGGGAGGCTCGTCCTGGGCCCACATGGATAGAGAAGGCAGCCTGGGGGCCGTGGTCCTCCCATCGGCCCTTGAGCCTGTTTGTGGACATGTGGAGAGGTTGTGACCTGGGTTTGGGAGACAGGAGGGCCACAGAGGATGGAGGAGAGAGAGCCGAGAACAAAGGAGGAGGCGGCAGGGAGAGCAGGGGCTGAGTTCCACACACAGGATGCCTGTCTCGGCTGCTGCCTCCCACCTTGGGGCATCACCGCCCCCCACCCCCACACCCCTTGTGAGGTGGGAGCAGAGCCTGGTGGTGATGAGCACGGGCTTGGGTCCGACAGGCCTGGTTCATACCCCATTTCTGCCCCTCCCGCACCAGCTGTGTGATCTCAACAAGTCACTCAGCCTCTCTGTGCCTCAGTTTCCTCGGCTGCAACATGGAGTTTAGGAGAGTGCCTTCCTCCTGGGACCATGGTGCTGACTAATGAGGTGGTGCAGACAGGGAGCCAGGCCCGTGTCTGACACCGTGTGAGCTCCATTCGGAGTGCCCATTTCCTCAGGGGTGACTGGGGGGGGGGGGCATCAAGGAGCTGAGCACAGCAGCGGTGTGTGGCGTTTGGGGTCCACAGACCCCTTCACAGACACGTTCTCATTTGATCCCCTCCATGACCACTTTAAAGATTAGGAAATTCAAGTCTCAGAGAGATACAGAGCTCTGCGCCACAGCAAGGACGGGGACCAGATCAACTAATAGAAGGACTATTGTGCAGGTACTGCAATGGGAGATTTATAGCATGGTCTCATTTGACCCATCCGCATCCCTGTGAGGTCAGTATTTTAATCCCTGTTTTACAGATAAGTCAACTGAGTCTTGGGAGGTTAAGTGACTGGCTGGTGGCTCCTTGTGTTAGAACTCAGCAGTGTGTTGTCCTTCTGCCCCACCATGCCCTGCTCAGCACTGAGCGCACAGTAGGTGTCTGATAAATCCCTGAATGCTCTGAGGCAAAGCAGATCATTGCCTTCGAAGGGCTGAAGGAGCGCAGGATTCACTCTCTCATCTGAAAGTGAGGACTGTCCTTGCTACCTGCCTCTACCTAAACACAGCCCAGAGACAGGCAGCAGAAGACAGAGAGCAGGAGCGTCCCAGAGCTGGGGGTGTGAGGGTGGATGGAGCTGGCAAGGCAGGAGGTGGGGGCACGGTGCAGGTGAGCGAGGATGGTGCCTGGATGGAGACCCCATGAGATGGAGACCCCATGAGAGCCATTGGAGGGACAATGACTCCAAGGGTGACCATGTGGACGGTGCTTCCATTACAGAGTTTTCTCCTTTCCAAAGTCTCACCTGACCTGGATCACAGATCCCCTGGGCCTGGGTCAAACTCATCTCTCACTGATGCCAATTAGTTTCTTCTGGCCATCAATTTCTACAGCTTTGCTAATCGATAAGAACTGGGCAGCCTCTAGTGGGTCTCAGGGTCAAGGAGTAAAAAGCATTTTCATTGATGCCTGCCAGGTAACTGTATTAACTCCGTTCCGTGTTTGTTTCCTGTAGGTTTGAGTTAATTACATGGTGCCTAAATGCGTCTCTTTTAAATCTGTCATAATGCTCTTTACGATCGATTCATGTTTAATTAACATGCTTGTCTATTAAGTGGGAACGGTGTGCTATACGACATGAAGGAGGAGAGTTTCCCACACCCAGAGCTGTAGGAAGGTGTAATTGACACTGATGAGGAAAATGGGCTTTTACAGCCTCCTAATGGCTTCTCCATTAACTCCACAAGATGATCTTTGCAGCCTGGAGCCTGCCTAGAGTTCCAGAATTCTGGGATTCGAGTTCCTGGACTGCGACCTTCTAGCTGGGTTTGTGGCCTCAGGAAATTACAAAACTTTTTTAAATGAAAGTTTCCTTATCTCTAAAATGGCCGTGATAATACCAATATTAGGGGCAAACTCGGTGAATGTTGATGGGAATGATAGGCAAACAGAGAAGGCAGGCCCTGAGGCGGGACTCCTGCAGCCAGCCTGCTGAGCATGCTAGATGCACAGAGTGCAGGGTGGGTGGGGGGCTGCCAAAAGAGAATGTTGTCTGGGCCTTGAAGTATGAGTAGGAGTTCCCTGGATGGGCAAGGCAGGGGGAAGGACATTCCAGGGAGAGGGCATGTGTGGTAGATTGAATCAGTTAACCCAATGAAAGACAGGTTCTTAATCTTAATCCATGTTCCTGTGGGTGTCAACCCATTTGTAAATAGGACACTTTGAAGATGGATTATCAGTTAAGCTGTGGCGTCATTTGTGAACAGGGTCTTCTAAGATCTTATTTAGGTGTGGCTGAACTGAATCCAAGTTATTGGAGGCCTTTTAGAGAGAAAGCCCTAAGAAGGAGTCTGAGGTCAGCAGAAACGGGAAGAGCAGACACTAGGAGAGAAAGGTTGCTGATGATGGGAGGTAGAAATGCAGCCAAAGAAAGCCAAGGACCACCGTGAGCCAGCACCGGGACACTCCCAATTCTGGAAGAAAGCAGAGCCTTGCTGGCACCCTGATTTTGGACTCCTGGCCTCTAAAACCACAAGACAATAAATTCTTGTTTAAGCCAACCTATTATGTGGTATTTCTCAGACAGCATAGCATGAGCCAAGGCTCAGAGGCTTGATCAGCATTGCTCCATTGCCTGGCTGTAGTGAGGGTATTTGTCACAGTAGGAGAAGAAGGGCCAGGTCCAGTGCTGACTCCTGGTCACCTGTCTAGGAGAGTTGCTGGAAAAATTTAAATGAGGTAATAAGAGTAATTGTGATGAAGTAACTATCAGTGTAGTAATTACACTCACAGACTTTGGAGCCATCCAGCTTGATTGAAAATCCCACTGCATTCTACCTCGGTAATGTTGGACATATTAGTTGGCCTCTCTGGGCCTCAGTTTCTTCATCTGTGAAATGGGAATGATGACGGTGTCCCTCATTTTGCTCGGGGAGGCTGAAGCCCTTGGAGCAGGCCCGGCTCCCAGCAGGGGTTAGGAGCTTCTGCTGGAAATGATGCTCATCATGGGTCTGAGGCCTGCTGAGCCCGTGGTCTGGGGGATTTCCTCTGACCCTCAGAACTGCCCGATGTGGGGACAGGGTCATCAGCCACATGGAGGAAACTGAGTCACAGGGAGGTTAAGTGGCTTCTTCAGGCTTACACCGCTGAGCTGGTGAGTGGGGGAACTGAGATCTGCCCCCACCGGTCTGATTTCAGAGCCCACCCAGTGCCCAGGACAGTGTCTGAACTATGGTATGGTCTGCACTGCCCTCTCCCACCCCCCTGGGCAGGCTCCTATAGCCCCAGACCCCAGCAAGCCTGGACATCGGGGTTCATGCAGAGACCCCCAAGTGCTCAATGGAGAACAGCCTCATCTATGTACACATGGCCCAGACCCCCTGGGAGACCGGCTCCCTCCTGCCCCGTCCCCACCTCAGCCCCAGGCCTCTGTACACAAAGGGCCCTTCTCATCCCTTCTGCAGGCAACAGGCTTCCCTCCTCAGCTGGTAACAGAGGCCCAGTTTCCAGCCCTTCCTTGCAATTAATATAAGAATAGTGTTTCTGTTGAAATCCCTTCCTGGATTAACCACTGGCTAGAGGATTTAACTCATGTACACAAAGAAAATCTCCACAGACCTGTCTCCTAATATTTATTCTGGCGACTGGAACATGCAGATAAGGTGAATGTGTGGCACTGGAAATGCAGAATAAATTTACATTCTCAAGCCACAAACAGCTGCATAAATATCTGAGCTGTGGGCCTAGCTGGGGTCCAGGAAGAGGGGAAAACTGGCTTCTGGCTGTGGAAGCTTCTGATGGGCATTTCTCCAGCAGCAAAGCTCACAAGTGAGAATCCAGAACCTTAGAAACCATCAGACTTTGAGTCCTCAAATCTTAAATTCCCATGTCTTAGAAAATGCAGTTATTAGAATCCTAAAACTAGGACTGGCAGGCAAGTTGCATCCATGATGTTCCAGCAAGTGGGGTTTCCAGACTTCAGATCTTGAGCCTACATTGCCTCCTCCAGGAAGCCCTCCCTGACCTCCCTGACCAGAGCAGAACCTCCCATCTGACTCTCACGGTTGTGTCTGCTTTGCTTTATGAGATCTGCAATAGGTGCACTTTTAAACTTGACCACCACTCCCACTGTGAGCCCTCGGGGGTAGGAGAGGGTCAGCTTTTGTTCACTGAGGAATCCCCAGCACAGGGCCTGGTGCAGTGTAGATGCTCAGTGAATCTAGCCCACAGGGCTACACTGTACCCTGTAGCTGCCCTGCAAGGCTGGATTAGTGGCTTCCTTACTTCCAGGTAGGCAGGCCCTGACTGACCCTGCGTGGGGCAGGGGTACTGGGTCGGTGATTGAACACCGCTCTCCACCCCCCATGTCTGTTTCCATCCACTGAGGAGGCACCTTCCAGGAAGAGAACAGGGCCAGGGTCAGTTCTGGGTGTCCAGACAAGCTGTGTAGCCCCGGGGGGAAGAGCACTGGTTGTGGATCCAGATGCTATATTTGAACCCTGGCTCTTCAACTCCCTAGCTGAGTATCCTTGGACAAGTTTACTTGACTCATTCTGTGCCTCAGTTTCCCCAAATGTAAGATGAGGATGGTGAGAATTCCTGTCTCATACTAAATGAGCTGATATTTATAAAGCTTGTAGCTAGCTCAGCACCCAGAACACAGTGAGCATTTAGTGTGGAAGGGGACAGTCCCAGTGCAGCCTTCCCGCCTTTCCCTGTGACCCACAAATAAACCCTGTGCTTAGGACCAGGTGTGTTAGGTTGGCTCCTAGGGCAGGATGATAAATCTGGGCTGACTCCCTTCTCTTGAGGGCCTGGAGGTAAAACAGCCCCAAGCATATGTAAACTTTCACTAGAACCAGCCTGGCTAAAGTATGTACGTTTTATGGCAACTGCCCCCACCCCCGTATCTGTTCCTGGAGGGAGGGAGTGCCGTCCCTCCACTATAGCACAGGAGGGGTGTGTGGACACCAGCTCCCGCATCAGCCACGGATCCTGACCCACCAGCCGTGGGGGATGGATGCCCACGAGTGAAGCCGACCTCACTTTGTCTCTTCTCCGTGTGAATAGATGTGGTCCCACTTGGTGCCTGGGTGAGTTGTGCTTTGGCTGGTGACCCTGACACCTGCAAACATGGAGCAGTATAGGACCCCCAGACTGCTGTCCCTGTGGTGTAGTGCTGCTGAGCTCTTTGCCAACTTCCGGGCACCCTGGAGGGGGTGTCTCTCTTCTGACCGACCCCCAGTAAGTGCTGAGGTCCTTAATCACACGTTAATGCTCACCAGAGAACGTCCCCCTAGGAAGTGGCACTAACCACCCAAGTAGATAAAATGATCTACCTGTTAGCATTAGCCCCTGCTTCAGTGTTGGTGTGATGGAGATAGGGGCGTAGAACAGCAGGGCTTCCACTTGCCAAGTCTGGTCTAGGTCGTGCTGCCTCTGAGAACTCAAACGGCCAACACCAGAAACTAGCTAGCAAGTCGACATTTGGCCCATTCTATGTCAAACGGTCGAGCGGTTTGTTCTCTCAAGAGTAGGCATCTGTTCCTGGTATGTTTGCCCTTCCTGCCTGCAGGGTTTCAGCCAGCACCACTGTCTAAGGGCTTGTGAGGTGTTTGATCAACTGGCATGGGATCCCACACAACATTGCATCAGAGCAGAGAACCACTTTACTGTAAAATAGGTGTGAGAGCCGGTGCCCAACTAAGGGATCCACTGTTCTTATCGCATATGGCACTACCCAGAAGCTGCCAGCCCTATAGTGTTGGAATGACCAACTAAGGTCCAGCTAAAGCACCATTTGGAAGAAATACTGTGTGTGAGAATGGGGTTCCTTTCTCCAAGATGCAGTATATGCATTTAATCAAAGCCTTTTATATGGAGCCATATCCCCAGGAAGAAGAATAGATGGGTGTGCAAAACGACAGGTAGAAGCTGGAGTGTCCCCACTCACGATCACTCCCAGTGCACCTCTGGGGGACTTAGTGCTTCCCATTCATGCAACTCTGGCCTCTGCAGGGTTAGACATCCTGGTCCCCAGAGAGGGCACACAATTGCCAGGGAACACAGTGAGAGCCTCTGTGGTTTATTTGCTGTGGTGACTGTCTAGGTGCTTTGCGCTCCTTGTATCCAGGGTTAGAAAGGCAAGAAGAGGGTTCAGTGTCTAGACAAGGGAAATTTGCTCCACTGCAGGAGGAGGTAGGGCTCAACTGCTACACACAGAATATGTGTGCCGGTTTAGATATATTATGCCCCCACAAAGGTCATGATCTTTTAACCCAATCTTGTTGAGTGGAACCTCTTGATGGAGTGTTTCCATGGAGATGTGATTCAACCAACTGTGAGTGATACCTTTGATTAAATTATTTCCACGGACGTGTGGACCACGCCCACTCAGGGTGGGTCTTGGTTGGTTCACTGGATTACTTAAGAGTAATCAAGAGCCGACACAGATGCTGATGCTTGGTGATGCTTGGAGATGACAGAAGGCCGTTTGGAGATGCTAAGCTAAGAGACGAAGCACAGAGTTTGCCCTGGACAAGTTAAGAGAGGACCCCCAGATGCTTAGAGAGAAACTCCCAAGAGAACCAAGTGGAGAGCTGAGAGAAGCTAAGACAGACAGAAGGCCAGAGACATTTTGGAGAAAGCCATTTTGAAACCCAAACTGGGATCAAAGGACCAGCAGACGCCAGCCACGTGCCTTCCCAGCTGACAGGTGTTCTGGATGCCACTGTCCTTCAGTGAAGGTGTCCTCTTGTTGATGCCTTAGTTTGGACACTTTTATGGCCTTGGAACTGCAAATTTGTAACCTAATAAATCCCGTTTATAAAAGTCAATCCATTTCTGGTACTTTGCATAATGGAAGCATTAGAAACTGGAACATATGTGTGGAACTGAAGTGATGTAATTGGGCACTTTTGGAATCTCTCTTGACAAATTGTTATGGTAAATGGGCAGGTAAAGCAACCCTCGTCCAAGAGAGGCAAGATGACCAGAGGCTCAGGCCCCTCTGGGATGAAGGTCAGGGTCATGTTGTCATCGAAGCCACCAGAATGGAAGCTGAGGTTGCAGGGAATCTGGAATGAACAGTGGAGAAGAGAGATGATGAGCATCAGTTGTGGCCGTGAGACCCAATACAGTAAAGAGGTCTGTACCTGTCCCAACCTCCTTCTAAGTTTCCCTGCTGGAAGAGTGGAGGACCACGGCAATGCTTGGGAAGAATCTCCCTGAACATTTAGAGGATGGAGGATGGATCTGAGCAGCCCAAGGAGTGGACTGTGACACGGCGATACGTCGCTCAGGTGCCTGACATTGTATCTTTCTTGTCCCTCTTCTGTGCTCTTGACATTAGGGATCTATTGACTCTCTTACACTTGAACTTTAACCTGGGGCACTGAACATCATTCACCCTGAACTCCATCTCAGCGTCTACTTCTGCAGAACCCATTTTGTGACACAGGGGAAGCTGGTGATTTTTTATCAGCTGAGTTTGAGTCCTATGTCCATTACTAAGCTGGGTAACTTTGGGTGGAAAACAGTTTGCTTCTCCGTGCCTCAGTTTCTTCATCTATAAAACAGGGCTAATAAATTCCCTGGCCTCACAGGGATGTGAGGAAGGGATAGGAAAATGCTTTGTAAGGGAAAATGCACACATTCGCACACACGCAAAGCTAATTAAAATTCCCTCTGCTTACAGCTATGCTATGACACAGGCTGAGAACTGCTAGAAAGGGGGCCTGGCTGGTTCTGCTGGAAAAGAGGCCTGGGTAGCCTGTCCCCACTATAGCTGCCAGTTCTGAGTCCCCGCAGAAGGGAGTTGGGGCCGGCAGAAGTGGGGTGGTTTGAGCTGTGGGGGGTGGGGGTGTGCGGATGGAGGGGTCTGGCTGATTTCAGTTCCCTCCCCCTCTTTCCAGGAAGCCTCACTCCCCTGCCCAGGCTGGTTTCGCACATTCAGATCAGAACATCTAGATCCATCAAGAACAAGAGGAGGATGAGCTGTCTGCTCACTCAGGGGAGGGGCGGATAATATCTAGGAAGGCTTCATGTAATTCCTTTCCATGTGTGACTGAGCAGACAGGCCCAGACAGGCCATATATTTCCTAAGAGCCGCTGGTGAGTTGCGGAGAGATGCAGGCAGCTCAGACTGGGCAGGGGTGCTGGAAATTGATAAATTAAAGAAAGAAATTCATCAACAAATCAGGGAAGAAACCAGCTCTATTCCTCCACGCTCATTTGAGGAGCCATTGAGTGATGGTTCCCGGGTCCTCCAGCCCTGATGTTTGTCTTTCCTTGAAGGTGATGGATTCTAAAGCAGCTCAAATGAGCCAGAACCTGGGCCATGGGACCTTCACAAGGTCGTCCATCTCCTCGCGGTTCCCAGCTGTCAGCGTGGCCCATCAGGGAAACACGGTGACTAACGATTGGGGGTGGGGAGTGGGCAGACGCAGCTAAGTAGATAGGAGGGGAGGGGCTAGACCAGCTGGGAAGGATGGGGGTGGGGAGTCAGGGTGGGCCCTGGGTTTCAGTTCATCAGGACAGTCAGGAGAATCTTCATAGATGCCCAGGAAACAGCACACGGATTCTCCAGGGCCTTGGGGCAGTGTTGCGGTGTTGCGGTGTGGTGGTGTTGCGGTGTTGCAGTGTTGCAGTGCTGCAGTGCTGCAGTGGTCCGTGACCCTGCCTGCCCCTCTCCTCAGCCTCCAGAGTTCACAGTAGATGTAGGATTCTTCCAGATCTGAATTCCAATCATGACACGGACTCTCACTCTCATGGACATGTCACTTAAACTCTCTGTGCCTTAGTTTCTTCCTTGTCTGTCTGTTTTGGGATTAAATGAACTAAGGCATAAAGTCCTTAGCATAGTACCTTGCCCATAGCAAGTGCTCAAATAAAATCTTTCACTATTATTATTATCGTTATTATCATTATCTAGCCTTTTGTTTGGACCTTTTGTCCCCCACCAAAGGCATGCTCAGATCCCAACCCCTGGTCCTGTGGGTGTGAACCATTTGTAAACAGGATCTTGGAAGATGTTGTGATTAGTTAGGGTTCGCCCACACAGAATGAGGGTGGGCCTTCATCCAGCATGGCTGGAGTCCTGATAAGCAAAGGAAATTGGACACAGAGAGAGACGTGTATGGCAGAAGCGAGAAGTTCGAAGTAATGGAACACAGAAGAGAAAGAAGAAGGAGACATCATGCATGTTGGCATGTGGCTGAAAAGCCAAGGACCAAGGATCCCTGTCAGCCAGTCCCAGAACACGGGTCTTGGGGGAGAAAGCATTGCCTTGCTGATGTCTTGATTTTGGACATCTACTAGCCTCAAAACTATGAATCAATAAATTCCCATTGTATGGTATTTGCTTTAGCAGCTGAGAAACTGGTACACCTTTCTATAGGCATACATTGTATACAGTTATATACAACATATTTTATGTAATTGTGATCTTATATATATTCAACTTTTTTCTTCCCTCCCTCCCTCCCTTTCTTCCCTCCCACCTTCCTTCTTTCCTTTCTTTCTTTCTCATTGTATCATTAGCATTCCCCCCATCATTAAAAGTTCCCGAAAAGCAAATGCTAATAACTTCAAAACAGTTCCTCATTTAGATGCTCCATAATTTACTGGTCATCTTTTGTAGTTGGCTAAATATGGCATCATAGTTTTTCACTCTTTTCATCAGGTTGCAATACACATCTCTGAGCATAATCTTTGCCCAAATTCATGACCACCTCCTAAAGACAAATTCTGGAGGTGGAATCACTGCCTCAGAGCACAGACATTTCGAAGGTTCGAGATCTTTATTACTTCATTGCCTTCCGAAAAGGTTGCCAGTAGTTCAAGACAGTGCCTATCTCACCACACAATCACCAGCATCAATTATTATTATTTTTTGGATATAGTCTTTACTAATTTCATGGGCCTCAGATTATATTTCATTGTCTTTTGGAGACAGAGCCCTGGCTAGTAGCTACTGTTTCCCAGCAATGTGACAATCAAAACACATTCAGGAACTTCCGAAAGAAATGTACAATGACAGGTGGCAGGCAGGGCAGCCCTTGGCAGGGAGTCAGAGGATCTGGGTTCCTGTACCAGCTAGGTCCTCACTCGCTGTGTGACCTGGTGTGTTCTTTCTCCTTCTCTTGGCCTTTGTTTATCAATCTGCTACAGTCGTTCCCCATGATCTCCCCCACTCCAGTTCATCTCACGTCTGGAACAGTGTCTGGCACCTCATACATACTCAACAAATATTTTTTGAAGGCTGAACTACTGAAATGACCTTTCCAAAGGAAAATTTTGTCATGCATTATGCTGCTTCCAACCTTTGCTCAGGCTTCACAGCATCCTATTTGCTTGTTTGGTCTTCCCATGAATTTCTGCTTCTACTTAGGGTATGCAAAGACACAAGAGAGAGGATGAGAAAAATGAGAAAAAAGCCAGACAGTGTACAAAATCATAGCTTCTCTTGAGCCCCTCAGAGAGCAGGGGTTGCAAGGCAGCCAAGTGGACTGAAATTCAAGGGATCAAAAGACCCCTTGAGGAAGATGGAACAGAAACTGTTGTACCGTTGGTAGAATCCTGGAGGGAAAGGTGGGTGCCATAAAGGCAGGTCAGAAAAAAGAGCTAAAATTATAGGGGTTCTTAAAGGCTGAGTGCAGACCCGAGAGACTGCATGAGAAGTTCACTCATGAGCTGTTTTCCATGGTGCCCACGAGAAGGACTGGGGATAGGACAAGGACCTGGGAGGTTCATCCCCCCAGTAGCACAGAGATACAGGGTCCCTCTCCTAGACCCTTAGTCATAGGAAGCAAAAGCCTTACAGCACTTAGGAGGAGTGGGAACATAATCTCTCACCCCTAAGCTCCAGGTAAAGATATACTGTCTTTAGAGGGGTGGTCGAAACAAAACTCATTTGCTGCTGAGGAAGGGGTGGGAACCCCTCCAATCACTGGTCCCAAGCGAAGATAGGCTGCTGCTGGGAGAGGGGTGGAGGCCACAGCTGTTTGTCCCTGGGGGAGGGACAGGAAACCCGCATGGGCCCAGAATCCTGAACTGGACATGGGCAAGTTCAGTCATCACTGGGGCAGGGAGTCCCATGTGCATGAGTCCTGCAGTAGATACAAAGCAGAATTTGGCTGCAGTGGGGGGAGAGATCAGCAACACTCAGAAAGCTCCACCTCCAAAAACTCAAGCTACCAGGTTTTGCCTAAGACTAAAGCCAGAGCATGAGATCTACTGTCCATTTCCTCAACCAGAGGCCTTGCACCAAGTAACAAGTGACAGCACTCTATTGATGGGGGAAAAGCAAGAGTGCAGAGAGACCCAGGCAGTTAGGACCTGCTGAAAGTGTAGAGTAGAGCTGGAACACTGAGAAAATCCCTCCAGCACTCCAGGCCCTATGCTAAGCCAGGTACTGAAGTTCACCACTGGAGCAATTTGATGTCTGTTGTGCACCAAAAGTAATTACAGTAACAATAAAACTCAAACCCAGCTCAGCTACTTGCTATACTGATTTGATCCTTCCCTGCAATTTGACAGAGGAAGAGGTATGCATTTCCAGGTGTAAATGCAAGTATCTCAGTTTCTATTTTTCTTCTACATAATGTCCAGTGTTCAATTAAAAAATTATGAGACACAAAAAATCAAGAAAAACCTACCTATTACCAAGAGATAAAGCAGTCAATAGAGCCAGATGCAGAGATGGCCTGTTGTAGGCACTATCAGGCAGGAACTTTAAGATAACTATGATTAATATGTCAAAGGATCTAGTGGAAAGGGTGGGTGCCATTTATGAATCAGTGGAGAATTTTAGTAGAGATGGAAAGCATAGAAAACATCAATTGGAAATGCTAGTAATAAAAAAAAATCAAAATATTAGCAATAAGGAATTCCTTTGACAGGGTTATTAGCAGATGAGGCAGAGCAAAAGAAAGAATCCGTGATCTAGAGATAGATCAATAGCAATGATCCAAGCTGAAACACAAAGAGAAAGTAAGAGTAAAACCAAAAATAGAACAGATCACCCAGGAGCTGTGGTGGTGTTATTTTAGTCCTATTAAAAGGCTTAAAATAATTGTTTTTATAATTCTAGAAGAAAGGCCTTACTATAATAACTGGGACAGATGATTCATATCCTTCAAGTCCTATATTAGAAAATTATACTGAAGGGGAGGTCAGGATAAGGAAGAAGAAGAAGAAGAAGAGGAGGAGGAGGAGGAGTAGGAGGAGAAAAGAGAAGAGAAGAGAAGGGAGAGAGAGGAAAAGAGAGAAAGAATAGTGCCACAGGATAATATCTCTACTGAGGAATCTGATAACGAGGATGCTGACTCCTTCTCTCCGTGCTGTTCTCAGATACCACCTGATGCTTTCTGTTCTAATAGTGAGAAACCAGTCTTCCTTCTTATATAAAGGCATATTTATCAGAACCTTTACACAAAAACACTCGAGTACAATTTCAAATAATTAAAATTGGAAAGGCCTTACTATAATAACTGGGACAAATGATACATATCCTTCAAGTCCTATATTAGAAATTATATTGGAGGAAAAGCTAAATAGTTAAAAAAGCTGTGCATATTTTCAAGAACGCAGAAAGGCCCTCTCAGTCTTCTTAGATTTAGATAACATATAATCATTCGGTCCTCTGTGAAAACAGGATGGGGTTGCAGCTGTTACTTTAATCATGGATAAGTCATAAATAATGTAGCAAGGTTGAATACAGTCCTAATCATATGTAGGCTTATTAATATGATGTAATGGCTAAACTAACCATAGAATAAAATGAGAAAATTATATTAACAAGTTAGAGACAACTAATAGTAATCTCTTTCCTAATTTGTAGACTTTATACAAGTAAAAGTATGTTACATTGCTCTTACAGAAATCATAGCTTAATTAGTAAAAATATTATCAGTAGAGTTTTACAGGCATTCAAGGCTAAGTCTCTGATAATGTGGATACCCTCCTTTGATATTTAACCACTCATGGATCAAGATACTTTGCTTTAAAAGTCACTCATGAGAGATGGAAGAAGATGGCGACATTGAGAGGAGTGGAAGCTAGTTTGTCCCCCTGGAACAACTAATAAACAACCAGGAACAACTAGTAAATAATCTGGAATAACTGCAGGGGGACAAATGGGACTGTCCACTCATCATACACCAGCCTGAATTGGGAGGAATGCCTGAGATCACAGCATAAAATCTATAAGTAAAAACTGCAGATCCAAACCGGGAGTCCCTACCCCCCACAGCCTGAACTGCAAAGCCTCACTGTGCTAGAGACCAGCACTCTCCCAGCAAGTGAATATACCTCAGCTGAGCTCCAGTTGGGACTTTAATTAACAAACATGGACTGCTCAATACAAGATACAAATCCCCAACAAGCAGACAGAGGCTTTTGGTGATGACTGACCTTGGAGAGCTGGAGGGTGGCCTCGGACTGGCCCTGAAGGGGGCTTTCTGTCCTTTTTTTGGCTCAGTGGAGAAAGCCTCAGCCATTTTCAGTTCCTAGTGCTCTGACCCAGATAAGAGTGGAAATAGCACAGGCAGAGAGAATCCATTCAAATGCTAATGACCTCTCCTTGGGGGGATCTATCCTCCCTGAGAGGAAAGAGGTGGGGGCCAGCTCTGCTACCCGCCTCCCATTCAGAACCAGACCCCAGAGCTGGAGCTACAGGCTGACAGATGCCATCTGTTGGGCAGAAAAGCACAGTGACCTGAGGCCTCACAGGGTGTACCAATTTTCTAAGACACACGCTCAGGGAAACTAGATACTGACTATTTCTTCCTTCTGGGACCTGAGCTCATTCTGGTCTGGAAAAACCTGATTGGGGTAACCAAGGAAACCAGATGCCTAGACAACAGAAAACTACAACCTACACTAAGAAAAATGAATTTATGGCCCAGTCAAAGGAACAAACTTACACTTCAACTGAGATACAGGAATTTAAACACCTAATGCTAAATCAATTCAAAAAGTTTAGGGAAGATATGGCAAAAGAGATGAAGTGTATAATGAAAACACTGGGCAAATATAAGATAGAAATTGAAAGTTCAAAAAAACAACTGGCAGAATCTATGGAAATGAAAGGCACAACACAAGAGATGAAAGACACAATGGGAACATATAATAGCAGATCTCAAGAGGCAGAAGAAAACACTCAGGAACTGGAGAACAAGGTAACTGAAAGCCTGAAGACAAAAGAACAGATAGACATAAGAATGGAAAAATATGAGCAACATCTCCGGGAACTTAAGGACAAAATAAAAAGCAGGAATGTATGTGTCATTGGTGTCCCAGAAGGAGAAGAGAAGGGAAAAGGGGCAGAAACAATAATAGAGGAAGTAATCAATGAAAATTTCCCATCTCTTATGAAAGACATAAAATTACGGATCCAAGAAGCACAGTGTACTCCAAACAGAACAGATCTAAATAGGCCTATGCCAAGACACTTAATAATCAGATTATCAAACATTAAAGATAAAGAGAGAACCCTGAAAGCAGCAAGAGAAAAGCAATCCATCACATAGAAAAGAAGCTTGATAAGTCTATGTGCAGATTTCTCAGTAGAAACCACAGAGGCAAGAAGGAAGTGGTTTGCAATATTTAAGATACTGAAAGAGAAAAACCACCAACCAAGAATCCTATATCCAGCAAAACTGTCCTTCAAATATGAGGGAGAGCTTAAAATATTCTCAGACAAACAGACGATGACAGAGTTTGTGAACAAGATACCTGCTCTACAGGAAACGCTAAAGGAAGCACTGCAGACAGGAAGGAAAAGACAGGAGTGAGAGGTTTGGAAAACAATTTTGGGAGATAGTAGCACAGCAATGTAAGTACACTGAACAAAGATGACTGTGAGTATGGTTGAAAGAGGAAGTTTAAGAGATGTGGAAGATATATAAAAGACCCAAATGAAACATCAAAATAAAACAAATGTGATTTCTGAGATAAAAGGGAGGCAAAAAAGATACCCGCAATCTGAAAGAATCTATCACCAGCTGACCAGCACAAGAAGACATGTTAATGGAAATTCTTTAGGTGGGACACCAGAACATAAGATGAAAGATAAAGACTGAGATGTATAACTCAGAGAAACCTAGGGTGCTCAATGATTGTAACAGAAGGTACAAATATGTTTTTTCATGAGGTAGAACAAATTAATGTCAACATTGCAAGGTGTTAAAATTGGGTGGGATTGGGGGGAAAATACAATCAATGCAAACTAGAGACCATAATTAACAGAAACGTATTATGCTTCCTTTAATACAACAAAGGCAATATACAAAGCTAAATGTATATGGGTGGGGGACAAAGGGGAAGGGCGTGGGACTCCTGGCATTGGTGATGTTGTCTGACTCTGTATTCTACTTTAGGTTAATGCTATATTTCCTTTTGTTGCTTTCTAGCTGTCATATTTCTTTCCCTCTCTCTTTCTTTTTTCTTTTTCTATTGTCTCTCTACCTTCTTTGACTCTTCCTTGTTCTTTGTGGAAGAAATGGAGATGTCCTTATATAGATAGTGGCAATGGTGCTGAATACACAAATACATGACTATACAGGGAACCAACGATTGTTTACTTAGTATGGAATGTATGGTGTGTGAACAAAACTGTCTTAAAAAATGAAGAAACCTTGAGGGCACTACACTGAGTGAAATAAGACAGACAGATAAGGACAAATATTGCAGGGTCTCACTGATATGAACTAATTATAATATGTAAATTCATAGACATGAAATACAAGTTACCAGAATATAGAACGAGGCTAAAGAATGGGGAGCGGTTGCTTATTATGAGCAGAATGGTCAATAGGGTGAACTTAAACGTTTGGAAACGGACAGAGGTGATGGTAGCACATTGTGAGAATAACTAACAGTGCTGAATGGTGTGTGACTGTGGTGGAAAGGGTAAGCTCAGAGTCACATGTGTCACCAGAAGGAAAGTTGGAGGTTAAAAGATGGGAGTGTATACAACAGTGAATCTTGTGGTGGACAATGTCCATGATTCACTATACAAATATTAGAAATCTCTCTCATGAACTAGAACAAATGTATGACACTACAACTAGAAGTCAGTAATAGAGGGGCATATAGGAAATAATATATATACGTATTGCAAATTATATACTACAGTTAGTAGTATTTTAACATTCTTTCATCAACAGTAACAAATGTACTATACCAAAACTATGAATCAATAATGTAGTGGGGGTGGTTAGGGGTATGGGAGGATTTGAGTTTCGTTTTGATGTCTTTATTTCTTTTCTGGAGCAATGAAAATGTTCTAAAAATTGAAAAAAAATTAATTGTGGTCATGGATGCACAGTTGTATGATGGTACTGGGGGCAATTGATTGTATACGTTGGATCATTGGATAGTTGTATGGTATGTGAACAACGTCAATCAAAAATTTTTTAAAAAGTCACTTGTGTTCATGATGCATCATTTAACATATAAATAGAGCATGACATAATTAAAGGTACTCTAAATCAAGATGCTATAAATTTTCTGTAACTCAAACAAAGGGGAGCTCTCTGATCTCACGTTCAGCTGCATCTGGAGGAACAGGGGCTCCCAGGCTTGGTAATGTATCGATTAATTTTTACATTGTGAACTTGTTCCTTTTATCTTAAGTGCTCCTTTAGTAAAAATGTGTTAAAGTTGAATTCTTGTCTTGAGTGCTCTTTTCTTTTAAATTATTTTCTGTTCCTATACTCTTTTTTTTTTTATTTTAAGAGGCCAGAAAAAAAAAATATTTATGATTTTTGACAAGAGTGACAAGACAATTCAGTGGATTGAAAGAATAGCCTTTTCAACAAATAGTTTTTTTTTTTTTTATTGGGATGTTCAGATACCATACAATCATCCAGAGATCCTAAGTGTACAATCAATTGCCCCTGGTACCCTCATACAGCTGTGCATCTATCACCACACTTAATTTTTGTTCAATTTTTAGAACCTTTTCATTACTCCAGACAAGAAATTAAGTGAAAGATGGAAAAAAAAAGAAAAAGAAAAGGAAACTCGACTCCTCCCATATCCCTAACCAACCCCCCTCAATTGTTGACTCATAGTGTTGATATAGTACATTTGTTACTGTTTATGAAAGAATGTTGAAATACTACAAACTTTAGTATATAGTTTGCAATAGGTATATATTTTTTCCCTATATGCCCCTCTATTATTAACTTCTAGTTGTATTGTCATACATTTGTTCTGGTTCATGGAAGAGTTTTCTAATATTTTTACAGTTAATCATGGACATTGCCCACCATAGGATTCAGTTTTATACATTCCCATTTTTTGACCTCCAACTTTCCTTCTGGCGACATATATGACTCTAAGCTTCCCGTTTCCACCTCATTCACGTGCCATTGCACTGTTAGTTATTCTCACATCTTGCTACCAACACCTCTGTTCATTTCCAAACATTTAAATTCATCCTAGTTGAACATTCTGCTCATACTAAGAAACTGCTCCCCATCCTTAAGCCTCATCCTATATCTTGGTACCTTGTATTTCATGTCTATGAGTTTACATATTATAGTTAGTTCTTATCAGTGAGACCCTGCAATATTTGTCCTTATGTATCTGGCTTATTTCACTCAGTATATTGCCCTTGAGGTTTTGACATCAACCCATTTTTTTTTTTAAGAAGGTTTTGTTCACACCCTAAACATTCCATCCTAAGTAAACAATCAATGGTTCTCTGTATGGTCACATATTTATGTGTTCACCACCTTTCCCACTATCTATATAAGGGCATCTACATTTCTTCCACAAGGCAGGAGGGAGTGTCAAAGAAGGTAGAGAGGCAAAAGAAAGAGGAAGAAAATGACAGCCAGGAAGTAGCAAAAGGAAAAGCAGCCCCAAATCAAACTAGGGTAAAGAGTCAGACAACACCACCAATGTCAAGTGTCCAACACACCTTCCCTATCCCCACCTCCTATCTGCATTTACCTTGGTATATTGCCTTTGTTACATTAAAGGAAGCATAATACAATGATTCTGTTAGTTACAGTCCCTACATTGATTGCATCCCTCCCCCAATGCCTCCCCATTTTTAACACCTTGAAAGGTTGACATTTGCTTGTTCTCCCTTGTAGAAGAACATATTTGTACATTTTATCACAATTGTTGAACACTCTAGATTTCATCAAGTTATACAGTCCCAGTCTTTATCTTTCCTCCTTTTTTGTGGTGTCTCACATGCTCCCAATCTTCCTCTCTCAACCATATACATAGCTATCTTTGTTCAGTGTACTTACATTGCTATGCTACCATCTCCCAAAATTCTGTTCCAAACCATGCACTCCCGTCTTCTCCTATCACTCTGCAGTGTTCCTTTTAGTATTTCCTGTAGGGTGGGTGTCTTGTTCACTAAGTCTCTCATTGTCTGTATGTCAGAAAATATTTTGAGCTCTCCCTCATGTTTGAAGGACAGCTTTGCTGGATATAGGATTCTTGGTTGTCGGTTTTTCTCTTTCAGCATCTTAAATATATCACACCACTTCCTTCTTGCCTCCATGGTTTCTGCTGAGAGATCTGCACGTAGTCTTATTAAGCTTCCTTTGTATGTGATGGATTGCTTTCCTCTTGCTGCTTTCAGGAGTCTCTCTTTGTCTTTGACATTTGATAATCTGATTATTAAGTGTCTTGATGTAGGCCTATTCAGATCTATTCTGTTTGGAATACACTGTGCTTCTTGGATCTGTAATTTTATGTTCTTCATAAGAGATGGGAAATTTTCATTGATTATTTCCTCTATTATTGCCTCTGCCCCTTTTCCCTTCTCTTCTTCTGGGACACAAATGATACATAGATTCTTGTACTTTGTTTAATCTTTAAGTTCCCGGAGACGTTGCTCATATTTTTTCATTCTTTTCTCCATCTGCTCCTTTGCATGTAGGCTTTCAGGTGTTTTGTTCTCCAGTTCCTGAGTGTTTTCTTCTGCCTCTTGATATCTGCTGTTGTATGTTTCCATTGTGTCTTTCATCTCTTGTGTTGTGCCTTTCATTTCCATAGATTCTAGCAGTTGTTTTTTTGAACTTTCAATTTCTGCCTTATATATGCCCAGTGTTTTTTTTTACAGCCTCTATCTCTTTTGAGAAATATTCTCTAAACTCTTTGAATTGATTTAACATTAGTTGTTTAAATTCCTGTATCTCAGTTGAAGTGTACGTTTGTTCCTTTGACTGGGCCATAGCTTCGTTTTTCTCAGTGTAGGTTGTAGTTTCCTGTTGTCTAGGCATCTGACCTCCTAGGCCACCCCAGTCAGGTTTTCCCAGATGAGAACAGGCTCAGGTCACAGAAGGAGGAAATATTCAGAATCTGGTTTCCCTGATGGCTTTTCTTAGAGGATTGAGACACCTTTGCTTTTCTGCTGGGCAGATGCACTTGTCGCTGCCTGTGTAAGAGGGTGTGACTTGTAGCTCTCCTCCCTCAGGCTTTGGGGTCTGGTTCTGGTAAGGCAGGTAGTAGAGCTGGGCCCCTCCCTTTCCTCTTGGGAAGCTATGCCCCCTCCAGAGATGTCATTTGCATATCAATAAGTTCTTTGTTTCTGTGACTCTGCTGATCAAAGTGTTTTGGTTTTAAAATGTCTGAGGCTGTCTTTACTGCAAAGCGTTGCAGGCTGAGAACAGCTGAGGTTTTCTCCACAGAGAGAGAAAGGGACAGAAAAACTCCAGGTTCACCCGTCAGCCAGGGATAGCATCTGATCCTCTGGGCTCCCTGTCCTGAGACAGATATGTCCCCCGACTCTCCCAAGGTCAGTTGTCACCAAAAGCCTCTGTCTGCTTGTTGAGGATTCGCTGTCTGTATCGAGCAGTTAATATTAAAGCCTCACTTGGAGCTGGGCTGAGAGAGTGCACAGCGCGGCTTCCGTGAGGGAGGGGCTCTCGGCTCTCGGCTCTCGGATCTCAGCGCGGGTCTGCAGTTTTACTTACAGATTTTATGCTGCGATCTTGCGCATTCCTCCCAATTCAGGTTGGTGGATGATGAGTGGACAGTCATGTTTGTCTCCCCGCTGTTATTCCAGGTTATTTACTAGTTTTTTGGTCATTTATGAATTGTTCCGGGGGGGGGGGGGGGACTAAGTCTTTCACTCCTCTCTATGCCACCATCTTCTCTCTCTCTCCTGTTCCTATACTCTTAATTTAGTAGGAGGTTACTTGATGAAACCCAAACCCATTGAATCATGACTTGATAAGGCTCAGGCCTTTTCTAACAAAGATCATAGGTTTGTGGTGTAAAGAGAGGGACCTGTTACAATAGGGTAGAAGAAATATTTGAAGTGTTGAAGACTGAGAATTTTCCATAATTAGTGAATGACAATAGACTGTAAATTCAAGAATTTCAGAGAATTCCAAGCAGGGTAAATCCAAAGTACACACATGCAGAGACACACATAACCTCATTAAAGTCAAGTTGTTGAAAAAAAGAAGAAAACTATAGAGAATATCCAGAAAAAATTAGAAACATTACACTCAGAGGAATAAAGATTAGAAGTATGGTGGACTTGTCATCCAAAAATATGCGAACCAGAAGACATTAGAGCTATGCACCTTGGAAAGTTACTGTCTTTGAAGTACTTACAGAAAACACCAAAAGTTTGATATTCAGGGAAAACGTATTTCAGAAATGAAGGTAAAATAAAGACTATTTCAGGTAAATAAAACCTGAGAGGATTCCTTGCTAGTAGACTTGTACTAAAAGAAATTAAAGAAAGTTCTTCAGACAGAAGGAATGTGATAACAGGTGGAAACATAAATATATGTAAAGAAACAAAGAGTGCCAAAAATGATGAAAATAAAGGTAAATATAAAAGATGTATTTTTATATTGAATATCTTTCAAAGATAATTGTCTAAGGCAAAAATAGAAACAATAGAAGTAAAATGTATGACAACAATAGCACAAAGAATAGAAGAGGGGAAATGAAAGTCTATTGATATAAGGTTCTAATACTATATACGCAGTGGTATATTATTTGAAGGTAGAATTCTAAAGGTGTATATTTAAAACCCTATAGCAAATGCTAACAAATAAAAGCTGAAACTGCAATTGAAAGGTAATAATAAAAAAGTGCTCAATTAATCCAAAACAAGGCAGGAAAGGAAAAAGGGAACAAAAAACAGAGGGGACAAATAATTCCTCCTCATTTCATTTCACTGAATACAGTATAGGGTGGGAATTAGGAACACAACCTCTGAAGTCAGATATCCTGGCTTGAATCCTTAAATCATTACTCTTTACTTACTAGCCGTACACCTTGGAAAATTACTTAATCTCTCTGTGCCTGAGTTGCTTGCTGTGGAGGTTTGAAGCTGTATGTACCCCAGAAAAACACATCCGTAAAAGCAATCCACCCCGTGGGTGTAAACCATCGTAAATAGGATCTTTTGATGAGGCTACTTCAGTTAAGGTGTGACCCACCTCATTCAGGTCCTCTTATAGGAGTCCTTTATAAATGGAATGAAGCGGGGGGGAGGCCAGGGAACTCCACAGAAACAAGAAGCTGCAAAGAGCGAAACCCAGAAGAGAAGGGGGAAACCAGCAGATGCCGCCATTTGCCTTGCCATGTGGTAGAGGAGCCAACGGTCGACAACAGCTGGTCTTCAGGAAGAAAGCTTCCTCCTTGATGAAGCCTTGATTTGGAAATTTTATCAGCCTCAAAACTGTAAGCTAATAAATTCCCATTGTTTAAATCTGACCCATTTCATGCTATTTGTTTTAAGCAACCTAGGAAACTAAAACACCACGTAAAATTGAGATGATGCCTACTTCTGTGGTTTGTCATGATGAGTAGGTGAGGTTTTGTGTGTGTGTGTGTGTGAGGTTTTACTTACATATAAAGAGCTTATAAAAGTGTCTGGGACCTATGAACACTACATAATTATTTGCTATTGTAATTATTCCAAAGATGTTTTGAAATGCCACTTCTGATTTCAAGCATGTGGTGGAGGCTTCTAGAGCTCAACTTCTACCTGGGTTTCCTTTCTTCTGGGTACACAGGAAGATCATACTTTTGTATCCCTTTGAAGTTATTTGGGAGCCCATGAGTAACTTCTTGCTAATGGGTTAAGAACAAAAGGAACGTATGATGCTCTGGGCTAAAGCATTTGACTGTTGGTATGAGACCCACCTCCACCCTCTTCACCTGCCACAGTGATCAGGGAGGAGGCCTTAATTTCTGATGGTGAAACCAAAAATCAGAGCCACTCTTGGATCACTGAGTCTTCACATAGACTGCCCTGGGCCCAGAGAGGACTTGTTGTGAGCAAAGTCTTTGTTGTGTTGGACCTCTGAGATCTGGAGAATGTCTATGACTAGAGAAGATCCAAGCTTATTCTGACTAGTTCATAAAGAGCCAGGCATCAGTCCCTGAGAGGTGGCTGCAAGCTGGAGAGAATGTGTTTTGTCTGAGATGATGGCCTCAATGCAGCTCCAGCCTCTTGCCATGAAGCTTCATGGATTCCATGTGGCCAGGTTTTCCTTTTATTTTTCTCCAAGAGAAGCCAGAAATCTGAATTTTTTATATGCAATCTGCAAGATTTCAAATCCTGGCAATTAATTCCAATTTTTTTTTTTTTTAACACAGGTCAGGTCAAAATATTCCTGCTTACATACCAGGTATGGTCCATGGACCCCCTGTCATGACAGCTGGTCTATATGACCAAATCTGAGCTCCTTGGTCTGGCATTCAAATCCCATCAAGGTCAGGCTCTAAGCTACCTCCCCCACAGCTCCTGAACTGGGACACTGAGCTCTCAAAACACTGGCTCACTTCCCGGACAAGCCCTTTGGCCTTCATGCACACGTCTGGACATGCACATCTATGGGTAGGGGTGGTGGACCCCAGGGACAGTTCAGTGTGGTGGAGCCCCACCATGGATTGCAACCCTGGCCCACCACCTTCTACCGATGTCTCAGTTTCCTTTTCTGTAAAATTAGGTGAAAGCTCAGCACACAGTAGGTGCTTGGTAAATGGGAATACCTGCCCTTCCCCCACTGGCAGCTGCTCACTTCCCTCTACTCCTTGTCTCCTCTCCTGCCTGATCCTGGTTGCCAGCTCTGGGAAGCAACTTCCTGAGGAACCGCCTTGCCTTTCCCTTCTCTGGGCCTCAGGCTTGTCCAGTAGCAATGTCCTGCTCATGTTGATTTGGGACAGAAAAAACTCCAGAAGATCTACCCCCATGAAATCTGAGGAGGCCTGGGAGACTTCTCATCCTTCCCTCTGAAATCCCCAAGGGAAAGGCTTCGAGAGGATCTTCCCAGGAGAACGGGAGGAGAGTATGAGGAGGTTTGTGGCTGGGTGGTCCATGGGAGGAAGCCCACAAGCAGCTGGGGTTGTGCATGTGGCCAGCCTGCATCAGTGCATTAACTATTTTAGAGACAGGAAATCAGGTCATTATTTCCATTCAGGTGTGGAGTGACCATGGAGGGTCCAGGCTCACTGTAAGGCTGGTGGGGCAGAGCTGGGGAGCACGGGAGCCCCCTCTGCAGAGATGCCACCGAATGCTCCCCACCTCAGGCCTTTGCACCTGCCGTCCCCTCTGCTGGGAGCTCCCCTCCCCCTGCCTGCTCTGAAGCTCTGGGCACCAAGCACAGCCCTCGGCACAGCTGGGATTCGTTATCTGTGGCTTTACCTGACCCCGTGTCCCCTGCTAGAGCACGCACTTCAGGGTGCATGGAGCTCTGCCTCAGGCCTGTGTCCCCTTGTGCTGGGTGGGGCACCCAGCAAGCCCTTGGTTCATGTTTGGTGAAGGCAGGAATGACTTCATCCAACTTTGGAGGAGTCATGGAGAGGGGCCTTCCCAGGGCTTCCCAGAGTTTCCTAGTCAGGGAAGGAGGATTTTCTGGAATAGAAAATCATAGGGAAGAGAAGGTTTGGAGGATTGACAATAAGCTCCCTGAGCTCTGGGCCCCTGGGCCAAGTCAGCAGGGGCAAGGCTTCCAGGCCTCCTCTCCTCCCTCCCCCTTGAGAATCTCTGGCCCTGGCCTCAGACCTTGTCTTGTTTCACCCAGTGAGCACACCAAATGCCTCTCCAACATTGTAATTTTCCAGCCATAGTTTGAAAAATTCTTATTTTCTCCTCATTTGGAGGCAGCTAAAGAGCCAGACAAATCCACCAGGTACCCAGTGAAGGCAAGGCAAGGTAATGAATTAATTTTATATCTCTAAATCTAGATTTTTCTAAATTTGAAACTTGAGAAGGCATAATGATGGGCCTGGAACTGGGTTGACCTCCAAAGGAAGGAGTTGGTTTTATCTTACAGCATTCCTGCCTTGGAGCACCATCCTCTTCCCAGGTTCTTTATTCTCCCCTCTTGTATATAACTTCATGATCCTTTATTGAGCCCCAGCCCTAGACAAGGGGCTAGGAGGATGGCATAGGGTGGTGGAGAGAGCAGATGATCCATCAGGCTCTCTGAAGCCCTACACAGCCTGGGGCAGGTGGTGAGGAGGTGGGGTGGGAATGGAGTACTGAGCTGAGGAAGGAGAAAACACAAGGGACTGTGAGACACAGAGGGAAGAACAGAATTGGTCACGAGCCCTGTGGTGGATTGAATTTTGCACCCCAGTTTGGATGTGTTCTTGGTCTTGGTCTGCATTCTGGTAGGTGTCAACCCATTAAAGTGTGGCTCAGCTGAATCAGCTGGGTTTTAATCCACCTTACTGGAGTACTGCAGTCCTTTATAAGTAGAGTGGAAGTCAGGCAGAGAAGCCATTGGGAGCAACCAGAAGCCAGAAGTCAATGGAACCCAGAAGAGAAAGGAGAAGACACCGCCATGTGCATTGCTATGTGGTGGAAAAGCCAAGTACTGAGGATCACCGTCAGCCAGCCCCAGAATACCACAGTTTTCAGGGAGAAAGCATTGCCTTGCTGATGTCTTGATTTTGAACTTCTAGCCCCCAAACTGTGAGCCAGTAAATTTCCATTGTTTAAGCCAACCCATCATGTGGTATTTGTTTTAGCAACCAGGAAACTAAAACAAGCCCTCGCTCTGGGCTGCCACAGATGGACAGCGGGGGCAATTTCTATTTTCTTACCACTCTCCACTGATTGCATCCGTAGGAAATCATCTTGGGGCTCTGTGAGAATCCTGTAGATGGAGCAAGGCAGGTTCTAGACCCTTCAACCTGTTGTGTGATCTTGTGCCAGTGCCTACACATCACAGCCATGATTTCTCCATCTGAAAAACTAGGTGATCAGTGTAGCTCAGGGGTTATAATCCCTGGATGAGGGGATTTCTACTTCTAGGCAAGATGGAATGATGGAGCCCAGATTTACCTGAATTCCTGGAGCAATCAATACTGGACAAAATAAATGAAACAATGGTTTACAGGACACTGGACATCAGACAACCAGGATAGTGACCCCAGAGAGATGGGAAGTAAATGAAATGAGCCCTACAATTGCCTTGGTTTTCTGCCTTGAGAGATTTTCTGGGCTGCAGGAGAGGGAGGGGGAACCAGGGTATAGCCCAATGAACAACCAGAATTGAGGATATGGAGCTGAGATTCCAGGAAGAACAAGATGGTTGGAATTTGCAGGACAGTCTCAGAGAGGAGAGAGCTGCACAGAGAGGGAATATTGGAGAGTACCTAGAAGGCTCCAGCCTAAGTTGTGGGGAAAAATTATCTGTAGACATGAGAACTGCTCCGTTCCCACCTAGGAAATCTTAAATGCAAGACTGAAAAGGATCACACTGTTTCCAAGTAACTTTATTGTGTCCCAGAACAGAGCTCAAGAATATTTATAGCAAAACAAAAATATTTAGCACTCAACAAGGTGAAATTCACAATGTCTGACAAGGAACTGGTGTGGCTACATTAATATCACACAAAGTATATTCCAGAGCAAAAAATGTTACCAAGGACAAAGAAGATCACATGATCAATTCATCAAGAGGACATAACAATCCCAAATGTTTATGCACCTAATAACAACACTTCAAAATACATGAAACTAAAACTGATAGAACTGCAAGGAGTAATAGGCAAATCCATAATTTTAGTGAGAGATTTCAATACCCTTCTCCCAATAATTGCTAGAACAACTAGACAGAAAATCATAAAGAGTATAGAGAACTTGATCAACACTATCAACCAACTTGATTGACATTTATAGAACACTCCACCCAGCAGCAGATTACACATTCTTTTCAAATGCTTAGGTAAAAAATGCCAAGACAGACCATGTTCAGGCTCACAAAGGAAGTATCAATAAATTTCAGGCATTCTATATTCTCTCTTTCTCTCTTTTTAATTCTGTACATTTTAAGGGTTAACTCCTTATTCTCTATGTACACCCTGACTCCTGGTAACATATATTCTAGATTCTGACTCTATGAGTTGTTTATCCTGATTATTTCACGTTACTAATATCATGCAATATTTGTCCTTTTGTTTCTGGCCTATGTCATTCAACCTGATACTTCTAGGTTCATCCATGTTGTTTCATGTATCAGAACATCATTCCTTTTTATGGCTGAATGATGTTCCATTGTGTGTACATACCACATTTTGTTTATCTATTTGTTGGTTGATGGACACTTGAGTTGCTCCCATCTTTTGGCAGTTGTGAATAATGCCACTATGAACATCAGTGTGCAAATATCTGTTCAGATTGGTGCTTTCCTTTCCTTCATTTCCTATTACCTAGAAGTGGGATTGCTGGGTTATATGGTAATTCTAGTCTTTACTTTCTGAGGAACTGCCAAATTGTCTTCCACAGTAGCTGCACTATTTTATATCCCCACTAGCAATGAATGAGTATTCCTATTTCTCCCCATCCTTTCCAAAACTTGTACTTTTCCATTTTATAAATTGTAGCTATTCTAACGGGTGTGAAATGGTGTCTCTTTGCGGTTTTGATTTGCATTTCCCTAGTGGCTAATTATGTTGTGCATCTTTTCATGTGATTTTTTGTCATTTGTAAATCTTCTTTGAAGAAATGTCTATTTAAGGCTTTTGCCCATTTTTAAATTGGGTTGTTAGTCCTTTTTTTATTGCAAAGTATGTTCTCTTGACCATGAGAGAATTAAGTAAGAAACCGGTAATGGAAAGATCTTTGAAAAATACCCAAATATTTTGAAACTAAATAACATGCTTCTAAATAACCCATGTGCCAAAGAATAAATCAAAAGGGGAACATGAAGTATTTTGCACTGAATGAAAATGAAAGCACAACATATCGAAATTTCTGGGATGCCACTAAAGTAGTACTTGGGGGGAAATTTATAGTACTAAATGTCTTCATTAGAAAAGAAGAAATATCTCAAATCAGTGACCTCAGCTTCCACCTTAAGAAATGAGAAACAGAAGAGCAAATTAAATCCAAAGAAGGTAGCAGAAAAGAAATGATAAGTATCAGAACAGAAATCAATGACAGAGAAAAGCTATAGAGAAAATCAATGACACTGAAGCTGGTTCTTTACGAAGATCAATAAAATGATAGAGCTCTGACTACACTGATATGGAAAAAAAGGAGAGAAGGCATATGTCTGGAATGAGAGAGATGATATCATAGATTCTACAGCTATTAGAAGGTCAGTAAGATAATATTATAAACAACTTTATGCAATAAATTCAACCACTTAGATGAAACGGACAAATTCCTTGAATGATATAAGCTACTAAAGCTTGTTCAAGAAGAAACAGGTAATATGAATAGACACACCTCTATTAAAGAAATAGAATCTATAGTTACAAGCCTTCCATGAAGCAAACTCTAGGCCCAGATGGCTTCACTGATGAATTCAATCTGGTATGTCCTGGGGGTGGGGTTTTTAATTATTATTTTTTTTTGTATTTTATAACTAAGTCTCTACTTTATTCAGATTTCCTTAGTATCCTTTCTTTGTCCTTCTCCCATACCATCCAGGATGCCACATTATATTTAGTAGCCATGTTTCCTTAGGCTCCTCTGGGCTCTAACGGTTTCTCAGACTTAGCTTGATTGTGATGACCTTGACAAGTTTTGAGGAGGACTGGTCAGATATTTTGTAGAATGTCCCTCAGCTGGGATTTTCTGAGGTTTTTCTCATGATTGGACTGGGGTTATGGATTCATGGGAGGTAAAGAGCCATTCTCATCATATGATGTCAAGGGCATGCAACCACCAGGGTTTATCACTGTTGATGTTGACTTGGATCACACGGTTGAGGCAGTGTTTGCTAGGTTTCTGTGCTGTAAAGTTACTCTTTTTTCCACTCCTCTCCATACTGTACTCTTTGGTAGGAAGTCACTACCAACCCACACTTAAGGAGTAGGAATTAAGCTCCACATTCTTGAGGGTTAAGTATCTACATAAATTATTTGGAAATCCGCAGATTTTTCCTTCCTCCCTTTCCCCTCCCTCCTTCTGTCCCTCCCTTCCTTCCCTCCCTCCCTCCCTCCCTCTCTTCCTCCCTTCCTTCCTTCCTTCCATCATTTATCCATATCAGTATGGACTTAACAGATGTTTATTTTACACTTTGGGTTATAATCCAAAGTGCCTTTATTTATGTTGTTGATAAAATTTTTCCAGCTTCCACCATTGGGACCTTTCATTTGGCTTCTGTGTTCCTTTGACATCCCCATCATTGTGTGTGTGTGTGTGTGTGTGTGTGTGTGTGTATTTATGTGTGTATTTCAGTACTTCCACACTTTCTGAAACTACAAGATGTGCTAGGTTCCTCTTGTAAATTTCCTGCCACAGTCCTAGAAGCAACTAGTTCTCCAAGGAGCTCTGGTTACTTTTATGGGACAATGGTATTAGAGACCAAGATTTGGGATCTAGGTGTCCTGGCTGCTACTGGAGTGTTGTTGCTTCTGGGGCCTTTTACTCAACAGAGCAAAATCAATGTATGTGTGCATACTAATCCAAACATATACACATATGCATAAATATTTCTATGTAAATATCTGTGTTTATATTAAGCTAAACATGTGTTCATATTGATGTCTTCAGCTCTAATCCATTACCACATGGATCATTCTATCCTTCTCCCCTTGTTTGTCTGTAACCTCCCACTCCAGTGAGAAACCTGTCCCCACCGTCTGCCATCCATGTACTTAATTATCCAATCTCAATACACTTGTATAGTGACTTCAGAATTGTTAACCGTGCCCTGTGGGAAAAACATATCCACCAGGGTATAGCGCTAATGGGCAGCTCCTTTTGCCTTTAGTCTTATAGAGTCCACTCATTTCTAGTTATGCATGTCAGTACCTTTTATCTCTATCTGCTTCAGTTAGGTTGTTTCGTACATTTGTGATTCAGTTATATTCTTTTGTCACAGTCTGCATTCCATCCTGGGATTCCCCTACCTCCTAAATGCATTTTTTTTTTTAATATGCATGTGTTAAGTTTCTGTCTATCTGCTGTAAAGTTCCATGGGTTGTGAAAAATGCACAATATCATTTATCCAACATTATAGAATTACACATAATAATTTTAATCCTCTAAAAATTATCCTATGCTTCACCTATTAAATTCTCTCCATTTCTCAAACCCCTAGCAACCACCAATCTATTTACTGTCTCTGTAATTTTGCCTTTTCCAGTGTGTCCTGTAAATGTAAACTTTTCAGATGGGATTCCTTCCCTTAGCAATATGCACTTAAGATTTATCCATGTCTTTGAATGGCTGGATAGCTCATTCCTTTTAATCACTGAAAAATATTTCATTGTATGGCTAGTTTATTTATCCATTCACTGATTGAAAGACATCTTGGTGGCTTTCAGTTCTTAGTGACTATGACTAAAGCTACTATAAACATTCACATGCCGGTGTTTACATGGACACACATTTTTAAATCAGTTAGGTAAATACCTAGGAATGTGATTGCTGGATCATATTGTAAGAGTAGGTTTAGCTTTGTGAGAAACTGCCAAACTGTCTTCCAAAGCAGCTGTGGCATTTTGCATTCCCACCAGCAAGGAATAAGAGTTGCTATTGCTCTGCATCCTTGGTAGCAACTGGTATTGTCTGGGGTAGACCTTTTTAAAATCTGGATACTTAGGCCCCATGTCCCATGTATCAGCCTGAGCTGGGGCCCAGACATTAGTATTGCTAAAAGCCTCCCAGGAGATTCTGATGCAGAGTCAGATTGGAGAACCAGTGAGCTACAGCACCAACTACCTCACTTCACAGTTGGGGAAACTGAGGCTCCAGGGGACTGAGCATCACAGTGGGGCTGATATCTAAGGTCCTTCCATCTAAGTGTTTGGGAGAAGCTGTGTGATATCCTGGTTATAAGCTGGGCCTCTGGAGTCGACAGACCTGGGCTCAAATCTCAAGTTGGCTGCTCACCAGCTGTGTGACCTTGGGCATATCCCTGAACTTATCAGATCTTCAGATGCTATGTCTGAGGAATGAAGATACTCATGGTAACTTGTTGCACTGGGTTGGGTGAAGATGCATTGGGCCAATGAATCTGTATTGCTTGCTACAGTCCTGGGCACAGTTGAGGCCCAGCCATTATCAGTGATTGTCATTGGGACTCTGGTATTTGTGGAGTCAGCTGAACCCTGAGAGCCCCATGGGAAGCCATGCTCAGTGCCTTTCCTGGACTCCACCGGGACTCTCTGTGCTTCCCCTCTCCCCACTTGCTCTTCCCCTGGGATCTCCTCCCCAGGGCGTGCAGAGGCTCCACCAGCTCCTGCCCCTCCCCACCCCGTTTCTTCTCCCGCTTAATAAACAGCTTCACTTAAAAAGCCATCTGGGAGGATGGATGGGACAGGGCACTTTTTACAGAATAAGTTTTCAGGGAGAAGAGACAACAAATTAAGCACTTACAATTCCAGTCTTATTAGGTGCTGTAATTCTGACTGTTGGAGAATTGTGTATCTGTATTATAAATTCATACCTCACTCCCACCTGCCCAATGTTCCGGGGTTTGTTCTCATTCTGAAGTGTGTTTTAGGGGGCCTGCTCCCAATGTCGCTGGTTTCTTCCATCCCTCAGGATAAACGCCCTGATATTTCATCAGGAATGAGCTGCATCTGAAGCTTCCCTAGTCTGAGATTCTTCATTCCTGCACAGTTGCTGTCCCATCTTGGGTAGCCAATCCCCTCTTTCCACAGGAGTCCTGGGTAAAGGTTTGTCTTGTTCTATGGGGGTTCTCAAGGTAGATTTGGGGCCAATGGTTGGAAGCCCTGTGAAGAAGAGATGAGTCCAATGTTGGGATGGATGGAGAGGTAATGAGATCCCCGTCACTGGAGGTATGTACAGAGGATGGATGAGCATTCAGCAGAGAGGCCTAACAGGAGGCAAAATAGCAGGGTAGCTGAGAGCATGGGCTTTGGCACTGCAATCTCAGCTGAATCCTGGCTGTGCTGCTTACAAGGCGTCTGACCTTCAGCTATCAAATTTACACTCACTGAGCCTTGGTTTCTTCATCTGGAAAATTGGCCAAATTATAGCTCCTCCTCCACAGGGTTGTCATGGAGACTAAATGACATAATGTGTGCAAAGCTCTGAGAGCAGAGTGCATGTTATCATTACTGAGAGAAAGGGCTGGGTTGTGACACCCTTAAGCAATCTAAAATTCAAGATTGCTGTAGTTTAAAAACCTAAGACTCTGAAATCCAATGATTCAATTATCCTAAGATTATAAGATTCCTTAATACTCTAAGCCTTTAAGAAATTATGGTTTTATTATTCTCTAATCTCAGGCTCATTAGGAATCTAAGACCATATGATTTCTAGATTCACATTTTAAACCCGGTCCCCCCTTAGCAGTGCTTGTACAAGCGTGGGCTGGCTGCTTCATGGGGAGAATTTATCTCTGTCCCTCTCCCCAGTTTCAATCTTCCAACTTTATCTGCCACTCTTCTCTAGGTACCCTTTTCTTAATTCCAGCCTCATCCACTGCAGCCTTTGTTCCAAACACCAGGACCCCTCAAATTTACTGAATTCTATCCTACATGCACCCCCCCAACCAACATCTTGTGTCTTGCTCTTCCGGTCTCTCACACTGAACCCCATCTTGACCTACTGGAATTCTACCCCATCTTCAAGGCCAAGGTCAAAGACAGACCTTCCATGAGACTTCTTTCAACTCCTAGTTAAAATGGATGTCCTTCACCCTGCATTCTTGGTGGACTTTGTGTAAATGACTAGTATAGCGGTTGTCACAGTCTGATTGCTTATTTTGGTTGGGGAGAAAACTTCTGCCTATTCCCCATGACTTACCCAACTCTGCTGTCTGTCCACACCCCTCCCCAAAGAAGAAAGAGGCGTGAATTTGATTGGTCAGTGGCAGGACACTAACTAGACCATGCTCAGTAGTGGTCAGGGTCGTTGCATGGGAGATGATGGGCAGCTGGACCAGTTAGCTCCCTTCCAGCCTTCCTCTTCCACTGCCTGCGGTGAGAAGGAACGTCAGCTCTGCAGACATGACCATGTGAAGTCAGGGTAGCTATGCCTGGTTCTACCCATAGCCTCCTCCCTTCTCCCTCTTCCTTCATGAGCTGGTCCACGCCCATGGCCCATCCACTGTCCACGTGCTGACAGTCCGACATCTCCATCTCCTACCGCACCTCCTCCTGACTCATGATCCCTATAGAGGGCCTCTGAAGTGTCCGGCCAGTCCTAAGTGCTGGAGACAAGCACTGAGATGGCCAGGCCACCCCTGCCTCCTGCCCCTTTCCCTCTGGGGGGCTCCTGCATCCTCTGCCTTCTGGATGGCCTATGGCCACCTTCCCCTTGAATGTTCAAAACTGAACCCTTCATTTTAGCATCAACCATGGTCTTCCCCCATGTCTCCGTGGGTCTCAGCACCCTCTCACCCAAATCAAAAACAAGGGGTCATCCCTGACACCCCCACTCCTTATACTGACCCCCCCATCCAATCCAGCCTATTCTACCTCTGCCAAATCTTGGGATCTGCCCCCCTACTCCACACTCACTGCCTCTGCCCCATCTCACACCTGTTCATCTCTGGCCTAGATATCCCAATGCCCTCTACCTACAATCCATACCTCCTCTCCCACCCCTAGAACTGAGTGAGGAGCCTCTCCTGGGCCCCAAACTTTAGGATGCCCTGTCCTGGCCTCCTCCAGCCATGCCCCTCTGGTCAGGAGACTGAGGGGCTAAGAGAACAAGCTCTGGGTACCCTGATCATAATCCCCTGCCCCACTGGTCCCGAGCCTGCTTCTGGGCCTGCCAGGGCCTCTCCTCTGGGTCCCTTCTCCCCAGGGAGGGCCGTGCTGCCAGTGTGCTCACTCTTAGACCTGAAAGTGAAGCTATTTGAGGGGAGGTGTGGACAGAGCCTAGACACGAGGCTGGGGTGTCCCCACACCCCCACTAGATGCGTGCCGTTGGGAACATAGAGCCGGGCTGGCTGACCCCGGGGAGGAAACCTGTCCTTGTCCTTGACAGGAGGTGGGAGGATGAGATCATGACAGCCAGTCCTGGGCAGATGTCAGCCAGGCTGGGAAATCCATAACCAGCTGATGTGTCGGGGCTGATTACAAAGGTACATTCCCCTGCCTCCGCTTGATTTTGATAAAAATCAGGAGACTTCAGGACAGGGAGGCAGATCCTTTTGTGTTTTCTCAGCCCATGAGGCCAAGTACAAAACCATCACCTCTCCTGGCTGCCCCTTCCTTATTTGGTCTCATCCCGTTGGTATCACAGGGCCTGGGTGTCCACAGGCTGCCCTTACAGCTCACTCAAATCTGAACCCCTCTGTCCCTTCAGGACTCTTCCTCCTGGCTGGTCCCCAGCATCAGCCATCCTGGCTTTTACCCTCGATCCCCCCCACATGCCCACCCACTGCACGGCCCACTGGAGGACCATCCTAGTCCTCCTTCTCCCCTGCCATCGCTGCCAGCCTCCCTGCGGCCACAGCCCCGGTCCTCTCTGGCAGTGCCCCCAAGGGACCGCCCAGCCTCTAAATGCCTTTGCTTCAGGAGACAAGGCCTTTCCAAGCCAGATCTTGTCACTTGCTTTCTTAGGAGACTGGGATGGTTTCGCTTTGCCCTAAGGTTAAGGGCCGTGCCCCTTCGCATGACTAATAAGGTCATCCATTCATTGAATATATATTTAATGAGCCCCTGCTCTGTGCCAGGTGCGGGGGATACGAGAGAACAACCACATCCACAATCTCTAGCCTCGGGTAGCTTATCTTCTAATGGGAAAAGATGGACCATAGACATATAAACCAAATGGACTGGGTATGTAACCAATGCACAGGAGAAAAATAAAGCAGTAAAGGGGCATGGGGCGTAATTATAGTGAGGGTGGTCATGGGCATCCTCTTGAGAAGCTGACATTTGCACAAACTCGAAGGAGAAGGAGGGAACCACATGGGTCTTAGAGGAAGAACATTCCAGGCAGGAGGGAAACAAGTGCAAAGACCTGAGGTTGGAGGTGAAATATCAGCTCAGAAGAGTCCCCATCTGAGCCGGTCCCCCTCGTTATCGTCCCACACGGCCCCCTATACATGGCATCCTTGCACACATTCTTAAGTGTAGTTACATGTACCTGTGTGACTTCTCCACAAGCTTCTCTTGTGTCTGAGCCCCAGGAGTGTGGGCACCTTATCTGACATATTCTCTTCTCACTCTGCACCCAGGAAATGCCTGGCATGTAATAGGTGCACAGCAAATGACCTGGATGTAGCAACTGAACTGTAAGAATGGGAGGGGAGTAAAGAATAAAAAATGTCCATATTCCCTTTAGTAGAGCAACTAAAGACAATCCAGAGTGCTAATTGTTTTTGATTGTGGGTTGGGGGTGGTGGTTGTTTTTATTTATTTATATAATTTTATTTTTATTTAATGTTTTATTTTTTAAAACTCACACTGCATAATCAGAGCTGGTAATTACAGCTTCCATCTCCAGTTTGTGCCTCCTTGACTCAGGCCCCAAAGAGAGGAATCATTTCATATTTAATCAGTGTTAGTTCTGGAATGCTCTCAGGGGAGCAGGCTCACTGTGGGCTGTGTAGTTTAATTCTCAGTGACGCTAATTAGATCTGGAAAACAGCCTGTGCTCAGGGCAGGGCTGCTGGGGTCACCCACTAACAAGCCAGGGTGGCCCAGCCCATCCCTGCCCACCTGTACCCCACCTTGCCCAGCCTTTCCTCCCAGCCCCTGCCCCCGGGGAGAGCAGAACCAGGCAGCTCTCCCACGTCTGAGACAGCTGACAAAGCTCCTCTGGGAGGCAGGACAGGGGCAGTTGGCCCCTCCCCTCAATTCAGCAGGATGGGTGGTGGGGGGCAGACGGGGACATCTATAGAGAGTTAGCTCCATCCCCTCTCCTGGTGGGGCAACTCTCTTCTCCCTGTTAATTCTGCCCTCTTTAGCCTCTGTTTGCATCATCACCACAATCATCATCATCACCTTAGCTACTGGCTCATGGAGGGAACCACATGGGTCAGTTATCTCATCAGGAAGGGGTGATAGACAAACATAAGATTACAGACCCTATAGGAAAACCTGCAGTACAGTATCATTATCTGCATTCTGAAGATGAGAAAACCAAGGCTTAGAAATCACTGGCTCCACAGCTGGTCAGTGGGATGGGAGGATGGGGGCGGGGGCAGGAGAGCCCGAGTTCCGTCCACAGCTTCCCAGGTGTGTGATCACCATGGGCACATTCCTCAGCATCTCTGAACATCACTTTCCTCCTCTGTCCCATCTCATTTGAATCCCCCAACAATGCCATAGGTGGTGGTTAGACATTGTGTCCATTTTGCAGATGCAGAAACTGAGGCTCAGGGAAGGCAAGAGCTTTGTCCTTGTTTGCAGCATTAGGAAATGGTGCTGAGACTCAGCCTAGGGCTGTCTGGCTTTGTGGTACCCTCTGCTGTCTCCCTTCCCGCGTCTTCTCTCTGCCTGAGGCACAGCTCTCGGGGGTGGCCTGGCAGGCTCTAGAGCCAAACCGCCTGCGCTGGAATCCTGGCTCTGCTGTGCACCTGCTGTTGGGCTGCTTATTCCCCTCCTCTGAGTCTCAGTTATCTCATCAGGAAGGGGTGATAGACAATCACAGCACCTGCCTCACTGCAGGGCCGAGAGGATGAGATAAGTGAGGACACCAGAAGTGCTCAGCCCAGTTTCATGCCTACTGATCACTTGTACACAGCAGCTACTTCATTATTTGGGTTTGGTGCTGGGGTCCACTCTGGGCGGTGGACCAGCTCCAAGTCCTTGGCCTTAACCTGCACAGTGAACTCTGGGGATTCTGACCTTGGTCTTGGAGTCAGGAGCTCTCGGTCTCCACCCTGGCTCTCCCACAACTTGCTGTGTGACCTCAGGCACGTTCATCATTCTCTGATCCTGATTCTCCATCTTTCCTTGGAGCGATGACCTCCAGGCTCCCTGCCACCACTAAGACCTGGCTATGCCAAGGTCAGTCTGCACCAGACCCTCAGGAGATGAGGGTGGCAGAAAACCCTCCCAGAAAAGAGAGGGAAGGGGGTCCCGGTCACTCTTTGCAGCTGCTGCTTCTCGTTTCTTGGGCACTTTCTCTGTGCTGGCTGCCGTGCTAAGTCCTCTGCAGGCATTGCCACTTTTGAAACGACTCCATGAGAAAGGCATGGTTAGCACCCCATTTTCCATGTGGGGAAGCCGAGGCCTTGTGCCCAAGGCCACCTCATCCAGGAAGTGACAGTGACAAAGCCTATGTTCTTGACAGCTCCACTGATGAGTGTTGCGCTGTCAGAATGCTACATGAGTTATCACACTTCATACTCACGCCCACCCTTGCTGTAAATCTGACACCATGAGTCCACTTTACAGATGAGAAAAATGAGGCTCAGAGTCATGAAGCAAGGCCACACAGCTGGCAAGTGGTAGAACCAGACTCACCATGCTTCTCTGATTCCTAATTCTGGGTTTCTCCCATGGGCTCCTCTGTCTCACTTAATTCAAACCAACTAACCAAATTTCCCAGGGGGTTGGATCACATGAACTGCTCTACCATCCTTTTACTTCTCCTTCACCACCTTTTTCTTCTTTTCTCTTTCAGTTGTCCCAGAATATCACTGCTCGCCTCAAGACACCCACTTTGTTAACAGAAAAGAGAGTCTTCCCCCCACATGATTGTCTGCACCCCGTGTCCACTTCCTCACCTCCCACATCCATCCTTATGGCCCCACCCATCCGTCTCCCCTGAAGCTGTCCTGGCTAAGCTCACCAGGGATCTCTTGGTGGTTACAGCTGATAAAACTATATCAGCTCAGCGCCAACAAAACTCATGCCCTCTGGAGTTTCCTCTTTATCATTTGAAATTTGAAATCCCCACCAAGGCAGCTGGCCCAGATAGCCAATTAAGCCCCTAGTTCATTACCTTTGACCTAATACAAAATCAAGCCCACCTGCCCTAAACCCATCCTTTTAAGATGGAATAATCCTGGTCCAATCAATAGGAGTCAAGTTAATTTCTTTTCTAAGTCCATAAACACCCTTTGCCATCTCTAGAACACTGAAGCTACTTCCATTTGGGCTTCCTTTGTTGGAGCAAAGCTTGGGTTTCCCAAATAAAATGCTGTAATCTGCAAACTCGACTCCGATTTGTCTTTCACATCAAGGGGCATTTACCGGTTCTTCCCTGACTGCACTGCCAGCTGCAGGTGAATAGTGCAGATAACCACTCGCCACTGCTGATCACTCTTGGACCCCAGTGACCATCACTGATCACTGTTGACCACCTTGGATTGACCTCGACTGGTGTCAGTCACCATTGATCACTACTGACCAGCATCATCACATTGCACATTGTTTAACACCCACTTCTGGATTCTCTGTCCCACTACCCTCCTCTCCATCTCTCTCTCTCTTAGTTCTCCTCCCACTTCTCTGTTTATTCTCAGCCCATTTGCTGGCTTCTCAGTTCATCCTCACATTAGACCTACTCTTCATCATTGTCCTCCCCTGTGGTTTGTCCTCATCCACTCCCATGGCCTCAGCAATGGCGTTCAATGCCAAGGATCCCAAACCTCCCTCTTCAGCGCAGTGGAGAAAGGGTTGGCACTGGCTCTGTCACAGATTGCAACTTTGGGCAGGTGGCTGCTCTTCTCTGAGCCTCAATTTTCTCACCTGTAAAAGGGGGAAATGATGTCTTTCTTCCTCAAACACTTCTGTGATGTCAATAAGGTCAATAAGGTCACGAGCAGGCTCCGACAAGCACATCCCAGGTGGTCAGAACACGCTTGCCTCTTTCCATCCTGTGAACTTGTCCTGAGTCAAGAATCCTTCACGAAACCTTTAGCCAATCCCTCCATGGGTCTCCCAGAGGAAGGGGCTCTTGTAGATGGGGAGGTCGGGGGACCTCTCTAGGAGATGACATTTGATTGGAGGTGTGAATAAGGTCAGAGGGTGGAAGAGTGTTCCAGGCAAAGGGGACAGCCAGTGCAAAGTCCCTGAGGTGGGCATGTGCTTGTCACATTCAAGGAGCATCCAGAAGACCAGTGCAGCATGGAGTGAGTGAGGGAGGAGTGGTATGAAACAGGGGTGAGGGGTGGGTGGGGCCAGGCCAGGTAGGGTCTGCTAGGCCTGTGAATATTAGCCTGTGGGGAACGGAGAGTCACTCCCTTGGGGGTCAGGCATAAAGTGACCTCAGTTCAGCCAAATCCAGGTCCGACCAGCCAGGCCACGACTGACAGGTCCATTCTCCTGCAGAGGGTTAGGAGACCCTGTCTAGTGCTGCCTGTATCTGCTCCCCACACCTCTGACCATCTTCTCCTGCTGGGAGAGAGGACAAGGAAAGTCCCTGGTGGGAGATGACTGTCAGAGAGCAAAGCAGGGGCTGGGGCCAGCCCAGCCTCCAGGCCGTGGCCCAGGATGTGACATGTAAAGAGACCAGAGTGAGCACAAGGGGCCCATGCTCACCCACACCAGGCTCCTAGTGGGCCTCAGAAAATATTGAAGTATTCCACCTCCCAGTGGGGAAGGAAAAGCTTGGTGCCCTGGAAAGGAACCTCTGATATCCCACATGGTTTGTACTGTGGGGAGTGGGGGCATCTAAGAAGTCCATCCCCATGTTTCTGAACTCACAAAATCCCGATGCTCATGTCTGCTTTTTTCTATAGGCTTGTTTTGCCGCCTGTTTGCATGCTTGCTTCTTCTCAAAAACTTTACTGGCCCTCCTCTGTGCCTGGCCCTGGTGGACTGTGTGGCATATAGAAATGACGGGCCTGACGCCTGCCTTGTTTGGTGAAGAATACTGAGCAGCGGATGGTTTTGGCCCCATCACGAGGTCCTGTGCAGGGGCTGAAGGAGGCACCAGTTCCTCCTTGGTGGGGAGGGGCTGTGGGAGGGGAGCCTTTTCTCCCTCAGATGCTCCACTTAGGGCTCAGTGCCAGGCCTGGGAGCTCTCAAGGGCCTATGGAAATGTTTAAGGCCTGAAAAAAAAATGGGATTAAAATTCAAACAGAAAAGCCACAAAATTGAAATTGATAAATGTTTAATTCAATGTCTACAAAATGTAGCATTATCAACTAGTCACCTTCTTCTACCTGGCTCTTATATAGTTACATGTACATCGATTTAATGTAGGATGATGATATGTTTGATCTGATGAAGGAAGGAACTTGGAAAGGGAGAATATTTAGGGCTGGAAAGGTCTTAAAAGAGCACTGTTGGAGGGGTAGGGGTGGGGAGAAGTGGGGGATGAGAGAAAGAATCAGGAAGGCTTCCTGGAGGAGGGGTCATTCCTGGTAGGGGAACATCATGTGCAAAGGAGCAGGGTGTGGGAGAGCCCAGCATGAGTGAGCAGCCGACCATTCACTGTGCCTGCAGCATCAAGTGGGGGCTGGGGTGGCTGGAGCAGAGATGGCACTTCTCTTCCTGGAGTCTGTCTCCATCCTTGCACCTTCTCTGTGATTAAAGCCACAGCTCCACCTTTGTCTTCACAGAGGTTGAATGGGTCTCTCCACTGACTGCTTGGCCTGGCTCCCGATGCCTGGTCCTGTGCACTGCACTTCTGCTCATGTGGCCTTGACATCAGAAGCAGAGCAGAGGGAGAAGAAAAGAAATAATTTAGAAACACAAAACTAGCCCTGAACATTCTTTTCACTTAATTTCCAGAAATAAGTCAATTTCTGCTTATCTTTCTCTCCCCAGACCAATGTTTTAACTGAAATAGCCCAAGTGTCCCTTTAAGGCAAAGACAAGCAGTCATAAGCCCAATATAGAAATTATACCTACAGGAAACCTGTAGGCTGGTGATGGGAGCCTTGCAAATGCCCAGCTCCCAGTGCAGCTCCTTCCAGGACCCCCCAGAGATCAAGCTGGGGATTATTGGGGCTGGATCTTCAATGAATGCAGCAGGTCATGGGCTCGTGTCTCACCATACGCAGAGCTGTGTGTGCATCCTCACTAGGGGCAAAGGTCTGGGCTGTGGCTCTGGGTCAGGAGGCACTTTAAACTCCCTTCTCTAATCACTGAGCAGCCTGGTCCCAGGTGATGCCTGAGAGCCCATCATCAGCAAGCCACGGCCTTAGGTTAAATGTTACCTTCTTGTCCAGGCTCCCTGTACAAGCTGCGCATCCCTACTTTGGAACTGGGGGAGATGCAGAAGGTGCTGAGTTGGAGGGGAGTTGGAGGGAAGGGGGCTGCAGACAAATTGCACCTGCTCCACCACGCCATCAGGGAGAGGCAGCTGAGCAGGCTGAGCCCCCTATGGCCATCGAGGCTGAGGGGTGGGAGGCCTCCATCACTAGGGCCCAGTGTTGGGACAGGAGGCAGCAAGTGCTGGGAGGCAGGGAGCTTGGGAGTGACAAAAGGAAGCATTTCCAAGCATCAAGGGCTATGCGGCAGGAGGGTAGCTTTTCATGGAAATGGGTATCTCAAATTAGGAGGGAATCTGGTCTAGGTTGAAAACCCCACATGGAAGCTGGATGGGTGGAGGGAAGGGTGGCTGGTTAGCCTGTGTTCCAAGGGAAGGTAAACTAGATTAGTTGTAGGAGAATCAGTACAGCTCACAGCTTGCCAAGCGCCTGGCCTTTCTGCATATAGGAACTCACTGTATCCTCGCAGAAACCCTATGAGGTACAAAAAAAGGAAACTGAGGACAGAGAGGTTAAGTCAATGTCCAAAGACACCCAGTTGGTGAATAATAGATCCAGGAGATGAACTTCAAGTTCCTTGTAACTCCGAGTTCCCTGTAAAGCCAAGTAAACTCCAAGTTTATGCTAACTCCAAGTAAAATTCTAGGGTTCTGAGAGTTAAAATTTTTTTGTTTTTAATTTTTAAATGCCATAATTTAATGATGGCATAAATCTAAGTTGCTCTGTTTTTAACATTCGATAGTTCTAAGAGTCCCATATCTATGATTTGATACTTCGATCTGAGGATCTAAGCCTCTATTGCTCTACGATTCTCTGTGTCTAATATTTTACAGGTAACAAGGAGATATTCAAACCAAATAGGATGGAGTGACGACTCTCTTTTCCTTACTCCCTTATGGAGAGAGAGTTCAACTCTGCATTTCCAAGATCTGAGCTGTTCCTTCCCACCCTGGCCCTGGAAGGGGGCAAGGGAAGCTTGAAACTTTGCTATTTGGGACCTGTTATTCTGAGATGTCCTCAAGGGGGTTGGTTGGAAACCAGTGCTTGGAGCAGAGGGGGACTGGCCCAGGACAGAAGGTTTTCAGGTGCATTTTCCCAGAGACAGGGCAGGTTCCATGACTATCAGTGAACCCCTCACCCTTATGTCCCCCCCCCAGTGTTCAGCAGGACGGGGTTGATCCTTAGAGGGGAAGATTGGCAAAATATGCCCAGGACGTTGGACCCAATGGTGAGGAGTTGCCCCTCTGAGCCCTCACCGCCAGCCACTCTTCACTCTCCCTGTTCAGCGCCCTCATAGCACTTATTGCTCTCTGATTCTACCATCTTCCCTCACGCAGACACACGTGTGTAGCCTGTCCACCCCCACTGAACTGTCAGGAGGGCAGAGACCAAGTTGGTTTGTTACCTGCCATCTGCCCAGGGCCAGCGAACAGTGCCTGGCACCAAGCAGGACCCCATGAAGTGTTTGTTCCATGAACAAGCAACTGTCTGAAGGGCACCATCCATCACCAAACCAAGACGTCATTCTCACCAACTCCTCCTCCCCCCGAATCTAATCAGCCGCTCAGTCCAGATCATCCTGTCTCCTAAAGGGCTTTGGGACCTGCCCTCTTCTCTCCACCCTGGCGCCTCCCTATTCATGGTCTGGCCCCTGCCCACCCCTCCCAGCCTAAGCTCCCATTTCGCCTCCTCACTCTTCAGCCGCACGGATCTCCCCACCTGTGAAACCTCCTGCCCGGAAGGCCCTTCCCATCATCTTTCCCTGGCAAACTCTTACTCTACCTGGATGAATCAGCTCAGATGTCACCTCCTCTGAGAAGGTGTTTCTGACTCCCCTGCCCCACCCCTTCCAGAAGCCCCCTGAGTTGCCAGAACCTTCTCAGGACTCCCACAGGATTGACGCGCTCCCCTGTCATGGTGCTGTCACCAGGACGGTAACTGTCACTTTCTCTATCCCCAGGGCAGGGTCTTCCTCCACCATCTGATACGTCTCAGTGTCCCTGGTCCCAGGACCTCGTTTGGCACAGTGGGGGTGTCCGTGAATGAGTGTTGAATAAATTTATTAAGTGAACAAGTGCCAGGCTCTCCTGGGCCCTGAGCCGATTCAGGCCCTCACTCTGTGTCAGGTCCTCTTTCCCCATCTGTAATGTGGGGGTGATGCCCTGGGGGGCCCGCCCTCCCAGGAGAGCAGAGAACGCTGGATCCTTGGGCTGGCGGCCCCCTCGGGAAGCAGGGGCTGGGAAAGGGAAGGGATTCTGTTATTAAACCCATCAGTTCTGGCGCCTCGTGCTTCGGGGAGACGAGCTGGGCTGGTAATGAGGGTTGTTAAGGGAGACAGGGACCGGGCTGGTGCTGGAGCGAGCGGTGACCAGAGCAGCGAGGCCCGCGGCTGTGGGCGGTGAGGGGGGCGGCACCTCCTCATCTCCTGGGGGTGGGGAAGGGGACCCGGCACCTCCCCCCTGGTGGGGCAGAGCCCCCCGCGGCGCCCGCTCCCGCCTGAAGGTGGCGCTGCAGGCCCTCGCAAGTGCAGCTCAGCCCTGGCCTGGGGGTGGGGAGGGGGGTCTGGAGAGAATGGGGGGCACAGCGGGGAGAAGAGGAGCTGGGGAAAGAGGAAAGGGAGAGCTATGGGAAGAAAAGGGAAGAGAAAGAAATGGGAGGAGAGGATGGAGAGAGAGAAGCAGGGAGAACAGAGGGAAGGAGAGAAAATGAGGGGGAGAGAGTGTGAGGGGAGCAAGAGACTTCTCCCCATCCATGGGATTGGAGTGGCCCAGATCATCTTGGATCCACTCCTACCCTCTACGGTGTGGCCACTTTCTCCTTTAATCCCCTCTGTTCCCATTCATGGCTCCCCAGGGTCCTCGGGATAAAGCCCCAACCCCACAGGCTGGCTCGCCCTGTTCTCTGTGATCTGACCTCAGAGGACCCCCAGCCCCCCTTTATCTGCCTTCCCAGGCCTCAGTTCCCTGACTTCCCACCCACTGCCCACCATGCCCTGCTCTCCCCCTCTGTGTGAGTTTGCAGGTGCTCAGTGGCTTCCATCAATGGTCGTATTCTCCCCCTTCGCCCCTTTCCCTGGGTCCCCCCCACTTTTCCTTCAGGTCTCAGTGCAGACACCACCTCCCTGACCTGGGGTCCTCCCCTGGCTCCTCCAGCCCCTCCACATCTCCCCCACCTCAGCACTGCCCACCCTGGGTTGTGAGTGATTTGTCAGTTTCCCGCCAGCCTGGGAGCTCCGTGAGGGCAGGGACAAGCCTCGTCTCTCTTGGTGTCCCAGTGCAGCCAGCCCAGGGGCTAAACAGGCACAAGGGGGCAACAGATGATGCCAGGGGAATGAGGGAATGACCCAACGAAGGGGCTGAGCATGGGAGAAAAGGAAGAGAAAGATGGAGTAAGAGGAAGGAAATAAAGCTCAGCTGACTGCCTGTCTCCAGACCACTAGGTTGTTAGGAAGTTTCCCTTCACTATCAGAATCAGGCTCCTTGGTTTGCGAGGAACAGAACCCACTCAGCTGCAGGGAAAGGGGGGTTTAGTGTAAGGACTTGGGCCTCTCAGATGCCAATCAGAGGGAGAGCAGCAGGGCTTCTGGAGGGACCCAAGAAGAGCCTGGGAAAGGCCCTACAGAGCCCAGGTCCTGCTCTACCTGCTTCTTTCCCCTCTTGGCCTTGGCTAAAGAGCCAGCAAATACCTTTCAATCCCCAAAGTGTGTGTATATGTGTACTTTTTATGAGAGGTGGGTCCAAATGCATAAGAATTTTACTGGTTGACTTCATAGGGCAACAAAGAAGCAGGCAATGCAACCCAAATCCAACTCTAGGAAATAAATTGGATGGAAGTTTATTGGAAGCTGATTCCAAAAACAAGGAGCCCAGCTCTGCATGGGGCTCTGGAATCTCTGGTACAAGTCCTCCCTCACTCTGGGCCCTGATTCCAATTGCAGGGATTTGCGTGAACAAGCTCTCTGAGGACTTTCTCAGTTTTACATGGTTGGATTTGCAGGGGGGATTTGGACAGGGAGTCCTGGCTCTGCGAGGTGGGGCTGGGGGGGCCTGGGCACTCTGGAACACCGCTGTGCACTTCACACATGGAAAATCCCACGTGCTTGGTGGGTCAAACAGATGAGTGTGCTTGATTGCTTTCACTGCTCCTCATTTTCCTGGGACTGCTCAGAATAAGATTGGTAAGGAGACGAACAAATTCCAGAATGCCTCTCCTACAGCTGCATCAGCCCCCAACTGCCCCAGAGCCTGGTGAACCCAGACAACCCTCTCCTATCTCCCACGGCAGACTTCAGGTTCTTCCTCCTCCTCCTAGCCAAGCAGGGCTGTCTCTCGGAAAGAATTCTCAAACTGAAAGGGCCCTTAACAATTATGTGGTCCAGCCCCTCTTCCAATAGATAGGAATCTGAAGCCCAGAGAGGAGAAGGGCTTGACATCCCTCCTTTGGCCTCCCCCTAACTTATCCAATGGGTTTTCCTCATTGATATGCACAGTGCTGAGAAGAGCATTGGATTGTGAGTAAGGGCTTCTGGGCTGCATTTCCTTTCCATGTTTACTCATATAGGCAACCTAAATAACCAAAAATTAGTACCAGAAGTGGGACACTGTATATTTCAGATAGATCCTGAATTATATGACTTGCTGGGTCATGGTGGAGTGGGGCAATGAGACCCCTTATTTTTAGGCTTGGACGCTGGCATCCTTGTTGTGAGAGTTAATCAGTTCTTTTCTCTAGCTCACTTGGGGTTAGTTTTCTGTTGGGAGATTTATTGTCCAAGCCAGGACCTTTATGAGAGTGAAAGGGGGCACAATTAATCATTACCTGGCTAACAGGTATGAAATGAAAGTGTCCCAGACAGGTATGATGGACCCCCTAGATCATGGTCACTTGCAACCCAAATAGTCCTGATTTCCACATGATGGGGGTAAGGATGACATGAAGTTGGGAAGGGCCAGGCACTTTGTGGTCAGAATAAAGACCTTTTCTTATAATCAGAAGGAATGCAGGACAAAATGGGGATAGACAAAGTGCTTTCAGGACCCCTCCATGTGACTGTCACATACTGTCTGCTTCTTTGGTGTAACCTGTAAAGAACCTGACTCCTGACTGACCTGAGTGAGCTTTTGAAAATGTAGACTGGGCCTGAAGCCTCACCACTCATGGCCCTGGCTTATGTGGTTCCTTGTGGTCCTGAGCCTCCACCCTCACCCTCTGCAGACAGTCCCCTGGAAACACTCAGTGCTCAGATGCAGTCCTGCCTCCAGATCTTTACCCACACCTTTCCTCCCTCCTGCAACACTCTTACTGACCCCTCTCTGCATTGGACTATGTCCTACTAATTTCAGGTCTCAGATGAGATACCACTTCCTCCAGGAAGCCTTCCTTGACTGCCAAGTCCAGATTTAATATTCCTTTTGGTGAATGCCCATAGTGTCTGTCTCTTCCCACCAGACAGTGGATTCCATGAAGGCAAGGACCGTGACTCACAGCTGAATCTCCAGGGATTATTTATTCAACATTTGTTTAATGAAGGAATAGCCTTAGTGACACCAGTGTCCCTACCTATCTCTGAAACTTTGCTTCTTCTACACCACCCTGGAACCTTGCTCTGACCCTCTCCTTTTGGATTAGTTTCCTAAAGCTACTATAACAAAGTACCACAAACTTGGTGGCTTAAGGAAGCACAAATTTATTCACTTACAGTTGAGGAGGTCTAACTCTGAAAGGGGGTTCACTGGGCTGAAATGAAGGTGTTGGCAGGGCTGTGCTCCCTCTGGAGGCTCCTGAAGAAAATCCATTTCCTTGTCTTTCCTAACTTCTAGTGCTCCCCTATACTCCTTGGCTTGGGGGGCCCTCCTCCATCTTCAAGTGCATCCCTCCATTCTCGGCCTCCATCATTATGTAGTCTCTTCTCCCCAGGACCTTCACTTAATCACATCTGCGAGTTACTTTTGCCATACAAGGTAGCCACAGGTTCCCGGGATTAGGTTCTGGATACCTTTTGGGGCTGTTATTCAGACTGCCACACCCGGGTGAGTCCACAGGGGTGGGATCGTTGGAATTACCCACAGACTCTCAGTTCAGTCACTTTCTAGCTGTGTGGCCTTCAGGAAGCTCACCTTGCCTCTTTGGTCTTGTTTTTTTTTTTTTTAATCTCTAAAAGAGACAGCTCGGAAGCAAAGGCAGAGGCATTTAATAAACTATGTCAGCAACTCCCTGGCAGAAGCAGACAGACTCTATCCAGAGCAGGGCATGGTGGGGAGAGAGGGCGTGCAATCAGAGCTGAGCGGTCAGCAGCGACCTGCCAAGGAGAAAATGACATCTGGACCTCTGTCCTCATTGCAGCGGTGTAGAGAGGGACAGAACTCCATGGGGCTGCTCAGCCTGGGAAGAGGTCTCAGGATGGGGCTTCTGGGGGAAAAGGCTGGGCAAGATGGCTGCTGCCTGGCCCTTTGGAAATAATCTTGTACAAGGAATCAAGAGGTGCCATTTCCCGTGCTGAGTAGCTGATCCTTTCTTAACCTGGCTTTCATTAGCCCAGCCCTGCTTGAGGAACCCAGGTCTTCCTCACTAAAAATGGCATTGGGGCCACTGCAAAGCATACTGGGAAATGGGGACAGAGAGTGACACTGACCCCTCACCAGTAATCACTGTATATATGTATGTGTATATGTATGTATATGCATATATATGTATATATGAGAAGTTGTGGGTTTACAGAAAAATCATTTGGAAAGAACAGATTTCCCATATAATCACCTTCACACATGTGGTTTTCCATATTATTAATACTTTGCTTTAGTGTGGTAATTTTCTTAAAATTGATGAAAAAATATTATTTCAATTATACTGTTAACCAGAGTCCATAGTTTACATTAGGGCTTACTGTGTTGTACAGTTCCATGGGTTTATTTTTTAACTTTTTATTTTGGTAACATATATACAACCTAAAATTTCCTGTTTTAAACACTTTCAAATATACAATTCGGGGTGTTAATTACATTCACGATGCCATGCTGCCACCACTATCATCTACCACCAAAACTTTTCCATCACCCCAAACAGAAATGCTGTACTAATGAAGCATTAACTTTCCATTCTCTATCCCCATGCCAGCCCCTAGTAACCGGTATTCTAGTTTCTGACTCTATTCATTTGCATGTTCTTATTATGTCGTATCAGTGAGCTCATACAATATTTGTACTTTTGGATTTGGCTTATTTCACTCAATGTGGTGTCTTTATGGTTCATCCATGTTGTCACATGATATCAGAATTTCATTCCTTTTTATAGTTTAATAGTCAACCATTGTATGTATATACTGCATTTTGTTTATCCATTCATCTGTTAATAGACACTTGGGTCTCTTCCATCTTTTGGCAATTGTGAATAATACTGTTATGAATGTCAGTGTGAAAACTGTCAAAATGTCAGTGTGCGAACCCCTGCTTTCTATTCTTTTAGGTATATACCTAGAAATGGGATTGCCGGGACACATGGTAATTCTATACTTAATTTTCTGAGGAACTGCCAAAACTCTCCACAGAGGTTGCACCATTTTACATTCCCATCCACCATGAATGAGTATTTCTATTTTTACACATCCTCTCCAGTGCTTGCTATCTCCATTTTTAAAATGCTAATAGGATTTCTTCATATATTCTGGATATTAAATCCTTATCAGATATGTGGTTTGTAAATATTTTTTCCCATTCCGTAGGCTGTCTTTTCACTTTCATGTTAAAGTCCTTTGATACACAAAAGTTTTTAATTTTTGTGAAGTTCCGTTTGTCAATTTTATCTTTTGTTCCTTGTACTATTGGTGTAAAGTCTAAAAAACCATTGCCTAAAACAAAGTCATGAAGGTGTTTCCCTATGTTTTCTTCTAGAAGTTTTACAGTTTTATTTCTTATATCTTTGATCCATTTTGAGTTAATTTTGTATATGGTGTGAGGCAGGGGTCCATATGGTGCCTATGGTGATCCAGTTTTCCCAGCACCATTTGTTGAAGACACTATTATTTCCCAATTGAGTGGACTTGGCACCCTTGTCAAAAATCAATTGGCCATATACGACAGGATTTATTTCTGAACTCTCAACTTGATTCCATTGGTCTATATGTCTGTTCTTATGCCAGTACCATGCTGTTTTGATTACAGTTGTTCTGTAATAAATTTTAAACTCTGTAAGTGTGAGTCCTTGAACTTTGGTTTTCTTTTTCAAGGTAGTTTTGGCTATCTGGGGTCCCTTACCCTTCCATAGGAATTTGATGATTGGCTTTTCCATTTCTAGAAAAAGAAAATGTTTGGGCTCTGCCAAGAAAGCTGTTGGAATTTTGATTGAGATTGCATTCAATCTGTGAATTGCTTTGGGTAGACTTCACATCTTAACAATATTTAGTTTTCTCATCCATGAACATGGAATGTCCTTCCATTTATTTAGGTTTTTGATTTCTTTCAGCAATGTTTTATAGTTTTCCAGGTATAAGTTCTTTACATCCTTGACTAAATTTATTCCTAAATATTTGATTCTTTTAGTTGCTATAGTAAAAGGAATTTTTTCTTCATTTCCTCTTCGGATTATTTATTACTAGTGTATAGAAACAATACTGATTTTTGCATGTTGATCTCATATCCTGCCACTTGGTTAAATTCATTACTCTAATAGCTTCTTTTGTGGATTTTTCAGGGTTTTCTGTATATAGGAACACATCATTTGCAAATAGGGAAAATTTTACTTCTTCCCTTCCAATTTGAATGCCTTTTATTTTTCTTGCCTAATTGCTCTGGCTAGAACTTCCAACACAACGTTGAATAACAGTAGTGACATTGGCAATCCTTGTCTTGTTCCTGATCTTAGGAGTAAAGTTTTCAGTCTTTCTCCACTGAGTATGATATTCGTATTTTCATTAAGAATGGGTGCTGAATTTTGTCAAATGCCTTTTCTGCTTCAGTTGTGATGATCATGTGTGTTCCCACCCCCCTTTATTCTATAATGTTGTATTATTTAGTTTCCTGGCTGCTAAAACAAATACCTTACAACAGGTTGGCTTAAACAATGGGAATTTATTGGCTCATGGTTTCAGAGGCTAGAATGCTTGCATCCTCCAGGGATCAGTATCTTCTGGCTGGCTGGCAATTGTTGGAGTTCCTTGGCTTTTCCATCACATAGTGGTATATTCACCTTTCCCTTCTGGGTTCTGTTAACTTCCAGCTTCTGGCTGCTCCCTATGGCTTTTCTCTCCATCTGACTTTCATTCTGCTTCATAAAGGATTCCATTAATCCAATGTAAAGCCCGACCTGATTCAGTGGGGCACACTTTAACTGAAGTAACTAACATCTGGAAGAAATCTTATTAACAATGAGTCCACATCCACTAGAATGCAGACCAAGACCAGAGCATGTCCAAACTGGGGTATACAATTCAATCCCCAACAGGTGCCTTACATTAATTGATGTCCTTATGTTGAACCACCCTTGCATACCTCGTATAAATTTCACTTGGTCATGTTGTATAATCCTTTCAATATACTATTGAATTTGGTTTGCTAGCATTTTGTTGAGGATATTTGCATCTATATTCAGAAGGGATAATTTTCTTTTTTTGTAGTATCTTTGTCTGGATTTGGTATTAGGGTGATGCTGGCCTCATAAAATGAGTCAAGAAGTGTTTCCTCCTCTCCAATTTCTTTTGAATAATTTGAGAAGGATTGGTGTTAATCCTTTTTGGAATGTTTAGTACAATTCATCAGTGGAGCCATCTGGTCCTGGGATTTTCTTTGTTGGAAGGTTTTTGATCACTGAGTCAATCTCTTTACTTGCTATTGGTCTGCTGAGATGTTCTAATTCTTCTTGAGTCAATGTAGTTTTCCCTCAAGGAATTTGTCCATTTTTTGTAGGTTATTTAATTTGTTTGTGTACCGTTGTTCATAGTAACCTCTTATAATCCTTTTTATTTCTGTGGGGTCAGTAGCAATTCCCTCCCCCTTTCATTTCTGATGTTAGTTATTTGCATCCTCTCTCTTTTTCTGTTTGTAAGCCTAGCTAAAGTTTTGTCAATTTTACTGATTTTTTCAAAGGAACAACTTTGGTTTTGTTGATTCTATTGTTTCTTATTCTCTATTTCATTGATCTGAGCTCTAAGCTTTATTTCCTTTCTTCTGTTTGTTTTGGATTTAGTTTGCTCTTCTTTGCCTAGTTCCTCCAGTTGAGAGGTTGGTTCTCTGATTTGAGATATTTCTTCTTTTTTAATGTGAACGTTTAGAGCTATACATTTCCCTCTTGGCACTGCCTTTGCTGCTTCCCTAAGATTTAGTATGTTGTGTTTTCATTTTTATTAGCCTCAAGATATTTTCTAATTTTTCTTTTAGCCCAATTGTTGTTTTAAGGGTATGTTGTTTAATTTCTACGTATTTGTGAATTTTCTAGTTCTTCCTCTGTTACTGATACCTAGTTTCATTCTGTTATGGTAGAAGATACATTATATGGTTTCAATATTATTAACTTCTTTGAGACTTATTTTGTGACCTAACACATGGTCTATCTTGAAGAATGACCCAATGGCACTAGTGAAGAATGTGCACTCTGCTGTTGTTGGGTGGAATGTTCTATACAGATTCAATAGGTCTAGTTGATTTAGCGTGTCGTTCAAGTCTTTGATTTCCTTATTGATCTTTTGTCTAGATATTCTATTCATCATTGAAAGTGGTGTATTGAAGTCTCCTCCTGTTAATGGAGAACTGTCTATTTCACCTTTCAAATCTGTCAATATTTGCTTCATATATTTTGGGTTTCTGCTGTTAAGTGCACATATATTTATAATTTTATGTCTTCTTGTTAAATTGACTCCTTTATCAGTATATGGTTTCCTTCTTTGTCCCTTGGAACAGTTTTTGACTTAAAGTCTATTTTATCTGATATTGATATAGCTACCCCAGCTCTCATTTCATCACTATAGGTATGGAATATTTTTTCCATCCTTTCACTTTAAATCTACTTGTGTCTTTGCATTTATGGTGGCCTTTTGTAAACAGCATATAGTTGGGTCATGCTTTTTTATCCATTCTGCCAATCTCTGCCTTTTAACTGGAGAATTTAAGGCATTGACATTTAAAGTACTGATAATGCAGGACTTTCTTCTGCCATTTTGCTAGCCTTATACCTTTTCAGTTCCTCAATAATCATTTTATTTTTTGTTGTTACCATTTTGAGTCCCCTCTCATTTCCTTCTCTATGATTTTCAGATATTTTCTTCATGGCTGTCATGATGCTTAAAGTTAACATCCTAAATCTATAACAATCATGTTTGATTTGTTACCAACATAGTTTCAGTAACATACACAAACACTGATCCTATACCCTTTATCCCCCGAACTTTTGTTGTACTTTTACAAATTATATCTTTATATACTGTTTGTCCAAAAACATAAATTTACCATTACTTTTTATGCATTTGCACGTTAGAACATGTAAGAAGTACAAAATGGAGTTACATGCCAAAAAATACAATCTATTTTACTGGCATTTATAATTACCCATATGGTTACCTTTACTGAAGGTCTTTATTTTTTTTTTTTTTGTTTTTTGTTTTTTGTTTTTTGTTTTGTTTTGTTTTAATTCATTTGATTGAGGTATATTCACATACCACGCGTATGTGAATATACAAAGCGTACATTCAGTTGTTCACAGTGCCACCACATAGTTGTGCATTCATCACCAAAATCAATCCCTGACCCCTTCATTACCACACACACACAAATAACAAGAATAAAAATTAAAGTGAAAAAGAACAATTAAAGTAAAAAAAGAACACTGGATGCCTTTTTGTTTGTTTGTTTGTTTGTTTCCTTCCCCCATTTTTCTACTCATCCATCCATAAACTAGACAAAGGGGAGTGTTGTCCATATGGCTTTCCCAATCACATTGTCACCCCTCATAAGCTACATTTTTATACAATCATCTTCAAGATTCATGGGTCTAGGTTATAGTCTGAGTTTCAGGTATTTACTGCTAGCTATTCCAATTCACTAGAACCTAAAAAGGGTTGTCTATATTGTGCATAAGAGTGCCCACCACAGTGACCTCTCAGCTCCTTTTGGAATCTCTCTGCCATTGAAGCTTATTTCATTTCCTTTCACATCCCTCTTTGGTCAAGAAGATATTCTCCATCCCACGATGCCAGGTCTAGATTCCCCCTTGGGAGTCATATTCCATGTTACCAGGAAGATTCACTCCCCTGGGTGTCTGACCCCATGTAGTGGGGAGGGCAGTGATTTCAACTGCCAAGTTGGCTTAGCTAGAGAGAGAATGCCACATCTGAGCAACAAAGAGGCTTTTGGGAGGAGGCTTTTAGGCACAATTATAGGGAGGCTTAGCCTCTCCTTTGCAGCAACAGTCTTCCCAAGGGCAAGTCCTGTGGTAGAGGGCTCAACCCATCAAACCACCAGTCCCCTATGTCTGTGAGCACATCAGCAACCATTGAGGTGGGAAAGCTCAATACCCCTGCATTCTCCACCAGCTCCTCAAGGGGGCTCTGCATATTTTTTTCATTTTTTAATTAACTCTTTATTTTAAAAAATCAACTATATAAAAAAAATTAAAAAAAAATACAATAAAAAAACATTTCAAACATTTATGCCACATTGATCCACTGTCTCGTGTCCTTTCCTTTCATTCTGAAGAATCCCCTTTAGCACTGCTTGTAGGGAAGGCCTAGTGGTGATAAACTCCCTCAGCTTTTGTTAATCTGAGAATGTCCTCCTTCATTTCTTTTTAATTATTTTTTTCTTTATTAGAGAAGTTGTGAGTTTACAGAATAATCATGCATGAAATACAGTATTCCCATACACCATTCTGCCACCAACACCTTTCATCAGTGTGGAATATTTGTTATAATTGATGATAGTATATTTTTGTAATTGTACTATTAACTAAAATCTATGGTTTAATTTAGGGTTCACTATGTAGTGTAGTTCCATGGATTTTTTTTAAAAATTTATTTTGCTACTGTATACACAATCTAACATTTCCCCTTTTAATCATATTCAGATATATATTTCAGTGTTGCTAATTGTGTTCACAGTGTTGTGCTATCATCACCACCATCCATTACCAAAACATTTCCATCACTCCAAATAGGAACCCTGCACATTTTAAGCCTTAACTTCCCATTCTCTATCCCCACCCCATCCCCTGGTAACCCATTTTCTAGCTCCTGACTCTATGAGTTTGCTTATTCAAATTGTTGAAAATCAGTGAGATCATACAATATTTGTTCTTTTGCATCTGGCTTCTTTCACTCAACATAATGTCCTCAAGGTTTATCCAATGTTGTCACACGTGTCAGGATTTCTTTCTTTTTTACAGCTGAATAGTGTTCTATTGTATGTATATACCACATTTTATATATCCATTCATTGGTTGGTGGACATATGGATGACTTCCTTCTTTTGGCAATTGTGACTAATGCTGCTATGAACATTGGTGTGCAAATACCTGCTCAAGTCCTTGTTTTTGGTTCTTTTGGGTATATACATGGTAGTGGGGTTGCCAGGGCATATTTAGCTTTCTGAGGAACTGCCAAATTGTCTTCCACAGTAGTTGCACCATTTCACATTGCCACCAGCAATGAATGAATGTTCCTATTTCTCTGCAACCTAAAACACTTGTTATTTTATGTTTTTAAAATAGCAGCCATTTTAATGGGTGCAAAATGGTATCTCATTGTGGTTTTGAGTTGCATTTCCCTGAAGGCTACTGATGTTGAACGTCTTTACATGTGCTTTTTGGCTGTTTGTATATTTTCTTTGGAGAAATGTCTATTCAAGTCTTTTGCCCATTTTTAAATTGGGTTGTTTGTCTTTTTGTTGTTAAGTTGGAGGATTTCTTTATATATTCTGTATATTAAATCCTTATTGGATATGTGGTTTCCAAATATTTTCTACCATTGTATAGCTTGTTTTACTTTCATGATAAAGTCATAAAAGGCACAAAAGTTTTTAATTTTGATGAGGTTCAATTTATCTATTTTTTTCCTTTTTTGCTTGTGCTTTGGGTGTAAAGTCTAAGAAACCATTGCCTAACAAAAGGTCCTGGAGATGCTTCCCTAAATTTTCTTCTAGGAGTTTGATAGTTCTAGCTCTTATATTTAGGTCTCTGATCAATTTTGAGTTGACTGTTTATATATGGTGTGAGGTAGGAGTCCTTTTTTTTTTTGCAAATGGTGATCCAGTTTTTGAACTACATTTGTTGAAGAGACTATTCTTTCCCAATTGAGTAGTCCTTACCCCCTTGTCAAAAATCAGTTGACCATAAATGTGAAAGTTGATTTCTGAGCTCTCAATTTGATTGCGTTGATCTTTATGCCTGTCCTTGTGCCAGTACCATGCTGCTTTGATTATTGTGGCTTTGTAATAAGGTTAAAGATTGGGAGGTGTGAGTCCTCTATTTCACTCTTCTTTTTCAAGGTGGCTTTAGCTATTTGGGGCCCGTTACCCTTCCACATAAAATTTTTTATAGCTCCTAGATTCCCTCCCAATCATGTGCCAGGAGCTGTGTCCAGAGAGGAAGTCCTAGATGCCTGCCTTTAACTTTCATGTGGTTGCCCCAGAAAGTCTCCCCACAAAATCGCTAGCATACCCCATGCTTCAGGAAATGCAAATGTTTCACAGGCTTCAAATGGGGCATCCAAAAGCTTGTACATGTATGGAGTCAGATCCTCCTGTGGCTGGTATGGCCATACATCTGAGCATCCTGTGACAGATGATATATTATCTACTGGGCTCCTAGGAAGGGGATGAGGAGTAACAGACAAAGGAATAGGACACAGTGTAAAGCCAGGAGTGCACCTGCCTGGTGGGCATTTTTCTGGGGAGCATCTACAGGAGCCGGGCCTGGCCTGGCCTTTGAAGGCTGTGCACAGCCTGAACTGGATAGGAGTGTGCTTCCTGCAAGGGAGTAGGATGACTTTCAGCTGAGTTCTTGATAATGCAAGATACAATCATCCCAGAGCTCCACTTCCATCCTTCTCCAATGCTACCCTAAGTTATTATCTCTTCAGCAGATATCTTTGACCCTGCACAACTATTTTACCAGTCTCTATCATCATTCCATTTGCTCTTATTGCTGGGCACTATAATATGCAAAATCAGTTTCTTTTCAGCCCACCTTGGGCAGCTTTTTACTAAGGAAGAAAGAAGAAAGAAGGGTGAAGAGGAGTCTCATGGCTAAAACAGAAGCACAGCTGTAAAAGCTGGACTGGGAGCCCCAGGCTTCTCTACATTCTTTTTTTTTTTTAAATTGTGAACTTTAACATATGTATATAACAGTGATAACTTTCAAAATACAATTTCACAAGTTGTTAGAAAGCAAATTTCAAAGAATGTCATGGGGCACGGTTCCACAACTTCAGCCATTTCCATTATTGTAAAATATAACATACATACAGAAATGAGTCAACTCTCAATGTAAAGCTCAACAAGTGGTTATATAGATAATTTCAAAAATTGTTATGGATTACAGTTCCACAGTCTCAGTCCCTTCCCCATTATGCAATACAAGGTATATATGGAAAGGTGAAGACCGTCAAGGCACAATTCAGCAAGCAACTATAGAGCAAATCTCAAAGGATGCTATAGGCTACAGTTCCACCATATTGTTTGCCTCCTTCCAACCATTCCAACATCCCAGCATCCAAAAAATATATATAATTATATAAAGTTTCAGTATTCTTAGACCTTTTTAAAATCTTATCTTGTTTGTTGCTACCCCTTCCTCTCACTTAATCTCTTTCTCCATCTTCAGGGGTGTCTAGGCAGTGAGCACTCTAACTTGTTCATATTGAAAGGGGGTGTCAGCAGTGTGGGGAGGGGGGCTGCATCTGATTGTTGTTCTTAAAGAGGCTGTTTTTTCTGGGTTTTAGGACTTGTCTGGAATAGGAACACTCTGGTGGATTAAAGTTTCTGACAGATAAAACTTAGTGAGTGAATCTTTTCTAGAATCTCAGGTAGGGACCTAGGTATTTGGAGACTACTTTTGGTAAGGGCATGGCATACTGTGTCCATTTGGGGTGTCTAACTACCCTTCCATATAAATTTGATGATTGTCTTTTCCATTTCTGAAAAGAAGTTTGTTGGGATTTTGGTTAGGATTGTGTTGGGTAGTACTGACATCTTAATAGTATTTAGTCTTCCAATCCATGAACATGGAATGCCCTTCCATTTATTTAGATATTCTTTGGTTTCTTTTAGTAATGTTTTGTATTTTTCTGTGTACATGTCCCTTACATCCTTGATTAGATTTTTACCTAGATATTTGATTATTTTAGTTGCTATTGTGAGTGGAATTTTTTTCTTGATTTCTTCTTTTGATTATTTGTTGCTTGGGCATATTTAAACATTACTGATTTTTGGGTGTTGATCTTGTACCCTACCACTTTGTTGAATTCAGGAGCTTTTTTTGTGGATTTTTCCAGGATTTTCTGTATATAGGATCATATCATATGTAAACAGGAAAAGTTTTACTTCTTTCTTTCCAGTTTGGATGCCTTTTATTTCTTTTCCTTGCCTAATTGCTCTGGTTAGCACTTCTTGCAAAATGTTGAATAGCAGTGGTGACAGTGGGCATCCTTGTCTTGTTCCTGATCATAGAGGGAAAGCTTTAACTTTCACTTAACCATTAAGTGTGATGTTAGCTGTGGGCTTTTCATATATGCTCTTTATCATGTTGAGGAAGTTTCCTTCTATTTCTAGTGTTCTAAATGTATTTATCAAGAAGAGGTGCTGGACTTTGTTAAATGCCTTTTCTGCATCAATTGAGATGATCATGTGTTTTTTTCCTTCATTCAGTTAATGTATGTATTACATTAATTGATTTTATTATGTTGAACCACCCTTGAATATAAGGGATAAATCCCATTTAATCATGGTGTGTAATTCTTTTAATATGCTGTTGGATTTTGTTCCAGTTTGCTAATGTTGCCTTTTTGCAAAACACCAGAAATGGATTGGCTTTTATAAAGGGGGTTTATTTGGTTACAAAGTTACAGTCTTAAGGCCATGAAGTGTCCAAGATAAGGTATCAACAATCGGGTAACTTCACTGAAGGATAGCTAATGTCATCTGGAAAACCTCTGTTAGCTGAGAAGGCATATGGCTGTTGACTGTTCCAGAGTGCTGGTTTCAAAATGGCTTTCTCCCAGGATGTTCCTCTTTAGGCTGCAGCTCCTTAAAAATGTCACTCTCAGTTGCTCTTGGGGTGTTTGTCCTCTCTTAGCTCTTCCAGAACAAAAGTCTGCTTTCAAAGGCCATCTCCAAAATGTCTCTGTAAGCTGCAGCTCCTCTCTCAGCTCCTGTGCATTCTTTAAAGTGTCCCTCTTGGCTGTAGCAAGCTTGCTCCTTCTGTCTGAGCTTATATAGTGCTCTAGTAAACTAATCAAGGCCCAAGCTGAATGGGTGGGGCCACACCGCCATGGAAATTATCTAATCAGAGTTATCACCTACAGTTGGGTGGGTTGCATCTCCATGGAAACACTCAAAGAATTACAATCTAATCAACACTAATACATCTGCCCCCATGAGATTGCATCAAAGAACATGGAGTTTTGAGGGACACAATACATCCAAACTGGCACAGATTTGGTTTGATAGCATTTTGTTGAGGATTTCTGCATCTCTATTTATGAGAGGTTTTGGTCTGTAGTTTTCTTTCCTTGTGGTATCTTTATCTGGCTTTAGTATTAGAGTTGTGTTGCCTTCATAGAATGAATGAGGAGTGTTCCCTCCACTTCAATTTCTTGAAAAATTTGAGCAGAATTGGAGTTAAATCTTCTTGGAATGTTTGGTAAAATTTCCTTGTGAAGCTGTCTGTTCCTGGGATTTTCTCTCCCTCATTTTTTTTTTTTTAATTAACTTTTATTGAAATATATTCACATACCATACAATCATCCATGGTATACAATCAACTGTTCACAGTACAATCATATAGTTATGCATTCATAACCACAATCTATTTCTGAACATTTTCCTTACATCAGAAAGAATCAGAATAAGAATAAAAAATAAAAGTGAAAAAAGAACACCCAAACCATCCCCCCCATCCCACTCTATTTGTCATCTAGTTGTTATCCCCATTTTTCTACTCATCCATCCATACACTAGATAAAGGGAGTGTGATCCACAAGGTTTTCACAATCACACTGTCACCCCTTGTAATCTACATTATTATATAATCGTCTTCAGGAGTCCAGTCTGCTGGGTTGGAGTTTGGTAGTTTCAGGTATTTACTTCTAGCTATTCCAATGCATTAAAACCTAAGAGGTGTTATCTATATAGTGCATAAGAATGTCCACCAGAGTGACCTCTTGGCTCCGTTTGAAATCTCTCAGCCATTGAAACTATTTCGTCTCATTTTTCATCCCCCTTTTTGTCAAGAAGATATTCTCAATCCCATGATGCCAGGTCCAGATTCATCCCTGGGAGTCATATCCTGCATTGCCAGGGAGATTTACACCCCTGGGAGTCCCTCCCTCAGTTTTGAAAGATAGCTTTGCTGGATATAAAATTCTTGGTTGGCCATTATTTTCTTCCAGCACTTCAAATGTGTTGTCCCACTGCCTTTTTGCCTCCATGATTTCTGATGAGAAATTGGAAATTAATCTTATTGAGACTCCCTTGTACATAACATGTTGCTTTTCTCTTGAAGCTTTCAGAACTCTCTCCTTGACCACAGCATTCAACAGTTTTACTACAATGTGTCTGAGTGTGTTTCTCTTTCCGTTTATCCTGTTTACGGTTTGTTGGGATTCTTGAATGTGCATATTCCTGACTTAAATTAAATTTGGGAAGTTTTCTAACATTATTTCTTTGAATATTCTTCCTTCCCCTTTCTTTCTTCTCCTTTTGGAACTCAGTAATGTATATATTGGTATGTTTGATGGTGTCCCACAGGTCTCTTAGGCTCTGTTAACTTTTCTTCATTTTTACTCTTTCTGTTCCTCTGCTTGAATCATTTCAATTGTCTTACCTTCAAGTTAAGATATTGATTCTTTCTTCTGACATATTCTATTTGCTGTTGAAATCCTCTATGGAATACTTTATTTTAGGTATTGTGATCTTCAACTCCAGTATTTCTCTTTTGTTCCTTTTTAAAATTTCTCTTTATTGAGATTCTCATATTGTTCATTCATTGTTTCCTGATATCCTTTAGTTCTTTCTCTGTGTTTTCATTTATTTCTTTGAGCATAATGATCATGTTTTCAATGTCTATCTCTGGCATTTCCAAAGCCTAGTCTTCTTCCTTGAAAAAGTTTTATGTTGTTCTTTGGATGGACCATCATTTCCTGCTTCTTTGTATTTAATCTTTTGTTTCACACTACACGTTTTGATATTTTAATGCATTAACTTTGGGAGTTAGTCCCTGAGATGTCTGTTCCTTATATTTGTACCCTACCAGTGATATGACAGGTATTCCCTTCAGTGCCAGGAGCTAACAAAAACAAACAAATGCAAAAATTACCTTTCAGAGTCTTTTCAACTTGGCTCTGTGTTGACTGGTGCTCTCTTTCAGAGATTAGCCCTCCTATCAAGAAGATAAGCCAAGCCATCTTTTCTGAGCCCATGTCTTGCTCTGGGCTAGAGCTCTGGCCATAGGAATTTCCCTGTTTTCAAGAATTTGAATGCCTTCTCTACCCTCTGGAATAGACATTATCTCCTTCCCCTGTGCACTGTTGTATGTCTTAAAACTGGTTATCCCTTGCCTGAGGCCACTTCAGTTTGATTGTTTCTTACTCTGCTTTAGATGTCTGCAAACTGCTTCTGCCTTCAGGGTAAATTTTTGAGAGAGTGAGCCAGAGTTGTGTGTCCTGGTTCGCAGTTCCTCAGTCTGGCACCTGATAGATAGATTGGCTTTGGCACACAGGCACCCCTGTATGTGCACAGGGGTGAATCTGCTCTTTTTGGAACAGGGCCTGGGATCCACAATGGGAGCACAGGCCAACTTCACACCACACAGCGGAGGGGATGAGAGCAGCACCAGCAAGGGTGCCATGAGTTTCTCCTGCCAGCTTTAAGCTGTGTTTTCTTGAATTGGCACTTGCCCTGTTACTGCAACACTCTGTTTTCAGGAGTTTTGAGAAAGGTGGCTCTTCTGGTTTTTGCTAGTTGTTCAAAGATTCTATGGGGAAATGGAACCTTGGAGTATCTTACACATTGCCTTGGTTGACCAGAAGTCCCAACTTCATTGCTCACTATTGATGTTATTTGTGGGATACTTGTTCTTTGTCAGATGCTACGGATACCCCTTTTACATCTCCCTTCAAACCTGCCTAGTCAGTACTTGCTTTTACAGCTGAGAGACTAAACTTCACAGCCCAGTGCCCTTTCCATCCTTTCATGATGCCAGATTCTGTTTCCTCCTCTGCCGTGACCTTGCTGGGTAACCATGGGTAAGTCCGCTGCTCTCTCTAGGATGGACAGAATGAGCCACAAGGCCTCTTCTACATCCAGCATTGGCAGGCTCTGTGCCATGCCGAATGTTTAGCAGCCTCTTTATTCCATTTGCAAGCAGCCAATGGACTTAGCGAAGCTCATCTGTTCCCTTCTCTACCGATGATTTGCTGTTTGGGGCCCTTGGAGAAGCCTTGAGTAAATATTAATAATGTGCTTTTGTGTACATTAGCTGAGAAAGAGGATGAATCACATTCTGCTTCCCTCCTGGGCTCAGAAGCTTAACTAAAAATATGCTGGATCTTCAGGCAACTGTAATGGGCCTGGATGGATCAGGCCTCATGGCCAAGGAAAGCAGATGCAGCTGAGGCAAAGCCATGAAATAGCTGCCCTGCTGGCTGCCTTGATGCCTGAAATTCACCAGCCGCAGCAATGCCTGGACTTCCCTATTAGCACAAAAAACAGTGGAACCAAAAGGCTTGGTTTCCAGTCCTGGCTCTGACACATCCTAGTAGTATGGCCTTCATTAGTGTTTCCTTTGCCTCTCTGATGCTTGGGGGTGACTGTGCTAGTGTCCCATCCAGGCTAGCCTGGACACTTTTTCCTGATGGATCAGGGTTTCAGAAGTAGTCAGAGATCAAGCCCAAATGCACAGGTGCTTTTAAAATATCTAATTGTGTCACATTTGCTCATGTCCTGCGGGCCAAAGTAAGTCACGCGGCAGCTCAGCTCTGAGGGGTAGAGAAATAGACTCTACTGTTTCTTGGGATGGTTTTGGTGCAAGAAGGGAAGAGTTTGTACCCATGCTCACAATCCACCGGAACAATCATTCAAGTTGGGCAAATCAGATTCTCTGTTCCTGAAAGCTCGAATTAGTTCCTTCTCTAATCCTCTGTAGTGGGTTCAATTGTGTCCCCCCAGAAAAAGATGCTTTGAATTTGTAACCCCCAGTACCTCAGAATGTGACCTTATTTGGAAATATGGTCATTTTAGAAGGAATTAGTTGAATTGAGATGAGGTCATACTGGAGTGGGAGGGGGACCCTAACCCAATATTACTCATGTCTGTAAAGTAAGATGGGAGAAGACAGACAACAAAGGAGAAGCACAGATTGGTAACAGAAGCACAGATTAAAGTGTTGCAGCTGCAAGCCAAGGAACACCACGGATTACCAGAAAAACACTAGAATCTATAAGGGGCAAGGAAGGTTAGTCCCCTTCAGATTTCAGAGGGAGATAGCCTTACCACACCTCCTCTTTGCTCTTCTAGCCTCCAAACCTCTGAGGGAATACATTTCTGCTATTTTAAGCCACATGGTTTGTGGTATTTTGTTGCAGCAGCCCTAGTAAACTAATACATCTCTCAAATGGAGATTTTAATCTGGGGAGCTGCTACATCTTCTGCTTATAGATGGATCAGGGAGGACCAGGTATGAGTGATAGAGCTCCATTCTCCTTTCACATCATACCTCTTTCCATGGCCCAGTCCTTTTCTGAGGCCTGGTTGAATGTTTGGATTCTGGAAGACATCCCTTCATCATTACAATGAATCCCTCACTTTTGCTTAAGGCGATCTGAGATGTTTCCTGTACAGGCATCCAAAGAGTCCCAACAAGTCCAGCAGTAGAAGGTCTCCCCAGGACCAGCACTGAGCTCAGCCATATTGCTTACTTTATGCCATTTACTCCTCTCAAGAAGCCTGTGAGGTGGGTGTTATCATCCTCCCATTTTGCAAGTGAGGAAAGTGACAGAGCTCAGATCACTTGTCTAGGGTCAAGCAAAGCAGAATTGGAATTTTTCCCCACCCCAAGCCTTACACAGTATAAATGGATGGAGCTGGGATTTGGATGGATGTTTTTGGACCTCACCACTCAAAAGGGCACTAATCAGAAGTCTGCAGTGCTCACCAGACCCACGGGCAGTTGGGAGCTCAGTGAGTCTCCAGGACAGCCCTGAAGGGGCAGTTTCTAGAGCTCAGAGGGAAGAGACACCAGGAGGCAGCTCCACTCATCATTGCTCGAATTGGATGCTCCCTCAGGGGCTAGGTCTCTGTCAGTCAGTCACTGGAGTGGCCCAAGGATAATCGTAACCTCAGGCTAGTCCATTACTCCCCTTCAGGCCACACAGGCTTGCTGGGCACTGTGGTTCCAGTCTAGTGCAGTGACCTCACCGACCTTCTAATTTTCTCTCCCAGATGGGCTGGTGGATTATTTCTGGAACCAGGACCTGCACTCAGATGCAGCCTCACTCACTGTCCACTCTGGGCTCTGAGAGTAATTGGCTCTGTGGCCACCCCAGAAGGAGGGTGATGCCTGTTCTGACCTGTGACTTCACTAGACTTGGGGGGCTGCCTTCAAAGTCAAGGGCAGAAACTACAGAAGACCCTGGAGATGATCATCCCCAGTCCTTCACTAAACTGACAAGGCAATTAAAGACCAGAGAGAGGTAGAGACTGGCCAAGGATCACACAGTGAGGCCAGAACCTAATTGCTTCATTCATTCAGTAGAAAGTGATTCCATAACATTTTTGGGCCAGGCATTGAGCTAAATAACCATAAAATCAGAAAGATTTCACAGTGGAATCATACCAATTATTCTTCAAGTACTTATTTAATTGTGAAAAAACAGGGTACTGATAGCGTATGCCATGGGAATCTCAGTCCAGGGCATCAGGGAAGGCTTCTCTGAGGAGGTGATATTTAGCGGGAGATTTGAAGGATGAGCAGGTGGAATGAGCCAGCTCTGTGTGTGTGTGTGTGTGTATGTATGCGTGTGTGTGTGTATGCGTGTGTGTGTGTGGAGCTGGACAGTGTTCCAGGCAGAGGGAATGGCATGTGCAAAGGCCCTGAGGCAGAGAGTCAGATGGAAGAGGAGCTTCCAGCAGATCAGCAGACCTCCTCACCCACTCTTCCCAAGAGCCCTGGAAGGGGCATCACTGACACACCCATTTCACAGATGGGGAAACTGAGGCTCAGGGAGGTGAAGGTACATGATTGAGTTCTCACGGCTGGTGAGCAGCCAAGTGAGGATTCGGACCCTGGCCATCCGGGACCTGGCTTGTTAACTGCTGAGCCATGTGTCGGCCACCAGGGAACAAGGAACAAGGAGGTGCCTCCCTGCCCTCCCAGGCGGCCTCAGAGAACTCGGACGAGGCTGCAGAGGCAGCGAGGGAGGAAGGTCCACTGAGCTCACACCTGCTTCTGTCTTGCTGCCTCCCATGTGTGTCCATCTGGAGAGTCTTCCACATGTCTGACCCTTTATCTCTGGTCAGGCAGCAGGGGAGAGGATGTTAAATGGGAACAGCCAGTGGGACTGGGAAGGGAAGCCTCGCGTGGAATCCCAAGGACCCCGGCCCCAGGCCTAGAACCTGAGGTCTGCAGAGCCCTTTGCACCGTTACTCTTCCATCCTCACCACGGCCCTGCCTGAGAGCAGCTGCAGTTGCAAATGCGACAATGGGTCCCGGGCCAGCAGGGTTCTGAGTTAGGCAGGGCACTTCCATCGCCCACCGGCCCTCACCCTGCCTTATTCCTCACGGCCCTATTACTTCCTGGCACTTGGTAGCTTTTCCTTTATCAGCTCACTGTCCATCTCCTGTACTAAAAGTTTTGCTTCCTGAAGAGCTGTGTCCCCAGAGCCTGGAACAGCGCCTGACATGGAGCAGGTACTCAAAAAAAATACTTAGGGCATGAGGGGACGAATGGGCGGCACAGAGAGGCCCTTGCTCCCCTGGCCTCCGCAGCCCTGGGCGAGCTCTGCATTCAGGCCGCCCCGTGGGCCTGGCCCTGGGTCACCAGGACGCCCGGCTCACCCCCGGCGATGGGAGGGTCCTCCCCACCGGCCCCAAGCTCCGACCTCTCTCTGCAATGCAGCCCGGCTCATCTATCCTTGAGGCAGGTGAGGCTTTCCAATTATTGGCTCTTAGATCGATCCTTCGTTTTCCAAAAGAGGCGGGGCCTTTCTATCTGAAAGGAGGGAGGGCAGAGGGCTGGTGATCTAAGGGGATGGAAAACGTGGGAACAATGTGTAGATCTATAACAGAGAGTGGGAGGAAAACAAGCCGTGTGTTTATGTGTGTGTTTGTTTACTTTAACTCAGATGGATTTGCCAGCCTTCACTGATGCTTCTGGTGTCAGGAGGGACATGAAAGAGTCAATCAGCTTTGTTGATGTGACTGCCGGCTAAGGGGAAGGAGACAGGGAAGGAGGTGAGAAGAACTGCAGTGAAGGCTGGGTCCACTCCAGCCTTGTTCAGGGGGCAGGGCCTGGGGTTCTGCAGCACATATACTGAGCACCTGTTGAATGCCAGTTGCTGTGGATACAGCAGAAAATAAAGGAGGCTAGGCCCTGTCCTCAAGGAGCACACGTGGAGGCTGGGAAGTCTCTTTACACCCTCCCACTGCCCGGCCCCCACCAAGCAGATCCCACCCTGCCTCCTTCTCCATGTTCTCTCAGCCCTGCCCAGAACGTTCATATCAGGCAGTGTGGGGTCCAGAAAGGAACACTGGGTGGGAGAGCTGAGTTCTGGCCTCAGCACAGTGTGCTGTGTGATCTCAGACAAATCACTTTGCCTCTCTGGAATTGAGTTCCTCATCAATAAATTAAGAGAGATGCTTACCTGTCTCCTGATCTGTATCCTACAAGCCCCCTGGCTAAATCACCTTTCTCCTTCCTTTAAAAGAAATCCTGACACTATGTGACCAATTGTTTCCCTCTCATTTTAACTTACAACTATCAGTTATGATAGGTGAAATTAATTCTTAGGCAGAGCATGAATCCCTCCTATTCTCTGGCCGCAACTGGAAACGGTGGACTTATCTGCAGCCTGATGACAGCAGGCTGGGCGAGAACGGGCAGCCACTGCTGAGAGACTGAGGCTTCCACTGACTGCTACTGACTGCCACAAAGGTGGGTGGGCACCTCCACCCTTGGCTGGGGATTGATACAGACAGCATGAATGGAGGCACCTGTGATACAAACCTGTCCTGGAGAGGTCAGATAATGGAGTGGATAAAGCCCTAGTTTTGGGGGCAAAATGGAATTGGCTCCCAGCCCTGCCACTCTCTAGCCACCCTCTAGCAAGCCCACGTCACCCAGATGGCTGGAGGTGGCAGAGCCTGCAGCATCCAATGAGAGCTCATGCTGTGAAGTCTACCTAAGCCCCTTGAACCCTTCCCCTGTTACCTTGCCCTCCTGGAAGCAGGAAAAATACTGCCTCTTTACCAGAAAGGTCCATACCAGCAAGAAGCAAATGGTCATTGACTGCTTGGGTCGTGAGCTGCCACCAGCCCAGAGCACTTAGGGGCCCAAGAGGCCAAACCCTGAGAAGGAGGCTCCTGAATCCTGAGGGTTTTGAAGCCCTCTCAGTGTCTTCTGAGACCCAGGAATGGGGAGACTGAGTGGAGCTGTGGGAGGAGAGCTGCCTGTGGATCTCCAGGGATCAAGATCCACAGCGAGGCTAATTCATACGTCTCTGCCTCCTCCTCAAGTCTGGACAGATCTTTATCATGCACGTGTCATGTGCCAGGCACTGAACTGGGTGTTGGGGAAAGAGCTGGGAGTGAAGCAGACCCAGTCCCTGCAGTCGTGGGATATATAGTCCACTGAGAGTCAAACATGACCCCAACACATCATGAAAGCATGAGGAACTGCAGCTGGGATCAGGGCTCCAGAGGAGGGAGTCATGGCACTATGATGGTGCTTAACACACGGGTGGAGGATGAGGAGTCACTTGTGGTTTTCTGTCTGTATCCTCCCCCTCCATTATCATAGTCATCTCCTCCTCCACCATCATCATCATCACTATCTTCACCATCATTATCATCTCCATCATCATTATTATCATTAGCATAATCACTATTACCATGACCACCATCATCATCATCATTGCAAATCCTCTGTTCTGAGCCCTTATGTGCACCAGCTGTTGTGCAAGGGGCTTTGTAGGCAAGCCCTCATTATCCGCCCTCCAGCAATCCCAAGGGAAGTTACCTGCTCACGGAAGAGAAAACCAAGCTCAGGGAGGTGACAGACATGCTCAGGGTTCTTATTTACTGAGTGCTGGAGCCAGAGGTGGACCCAGGGCTCCTGACTCCAATGCAGGGTCTTTCCCTGTGACGTGACCTCCCAGGACCTCCCTCTGGGGCTCCACACAGGTTGGCCCCCACGATGGCCCCACCCCAGGAGGAGTGTGGTGTGATGGCTGGGGATGGGGGCTGAGACTGTGGGGTCACCTCCCAGCTCCACCCTGCCTGGCTGAGCCCTTGGACACGTTGCATAACTGCTCTGGCCCCTGTTCCTCATGGGGTGGGGAGGGGGCTGACGAGATGGGGCCCAGCAAGCTCCTGGAGCACCCAGTGCGGAGTCTCCTGGCCTGTCGGGCCCTGACCCTGGCATCCCCGCCTGTTTGCCCTGTGATTGTCCATCCAGCCTGACCCTTCCCTTGACCTCTGCCTCTGACACGGCCCTGTGTTTGCCCTATGGATGGTCTGCCTCTGGTCAGACACCCCCTCCTACACCCAGACCCGGGACCCTCACCCAGTGGCTTCTCAGGCCTGGCTCACCCCTAACCTTGTCTATGGGAGAGCAGACAAGACCCCTCGGGTTCTCCCAGCCCAGCGATGGTGGCCAGAGAGAGTGGTCAGCCCCGTCTCCTGCCCTCAGAAGGCAGCCGCCCCTTTTTAATATGGGTCCCAGGATTTTACACTCTCTTCTCCCCCTGAATGGCTTCTACTACTTTAAGCAGATAAAAACGGACACAGCAGAGACAGCCGGTGAAAATCAGTAAGTAATAAAAGTCAGCATGAGAGCAAGTGCATTACCTCAGTCGCAGGAGCCAGGAAGGTGTCTGAGGCGTGAGGCAGACCAAGCCCAGTGACACCCTAAGGCCCAGGAGCCTGGAGGAGCTGCAGCCTTGGTGTGTGTGGGGATGGGGTGGGGGAGGTAGGCTGGGGCCCTGCCCACTGTCCCCCTTGGATCCAAGGTCTCCCTAGTGGCCCCTCACAAGCTGTAGCAGTGGTGAAGGGAGCTGGGTTAGGAGCCCTTGTGTCCTTCAGCAACTCACCCGAGGTGCTCACTCACCTATTCAACAGCCTACTGAGCACTGCCACGTGCCAGGCCAGTGTAACGTGGTGGGTAAGAGTGTGAGCTCTGGGATGTGACTGCCTGGGTTCATGTCTCAGCTCTGCCACTTGCCAGCTGTGTGTCCCAGGACAAGTTACTTAAACTTTCTGTGGCCTGATTTCTCTCATTTGCAAAACTGGGCATGTTAATATTATTAGACATTTCATAGGAATGTGATAAGAAATGAGGAAGACAATTCATGCAAACTGCTAAGACTGATGTCTGACGCATGGAAAGCTCTTGATAAATCCATCAGTTAAGACTATGATTGTAGAGACATCTATTTCTCCCTTCAGTTTTGCCAGAGTTTGCATCATGTATTTTGGGGCACCCTAGATAGGTGCATAAATATTTGTAATTGTTATTTCTTCTTTGTGGACTGCCCCTTTTATTAATATATGATATCCTTCTTGTCTCTTCTAACAGTTTTGCATTTGAAGTCAATTTTGTCTGATCTTAGTATAGCTACCTCAGCTCTTTTTTGGTTACTGTTTGTGTAGAATGTTTTTTTCCAACCTTTTACTTTCAACCAGTTTGTGTCCTTGGGTCTAAGGTGAGCCTCTTGTAGACAGCATATAGATGGAGTGTATTTTTTTTATCCATTCTGCCAAATTGTGTCTTTTGATTGAGGGAGTTTTATCTTTTAACATTCAATGTTATTACTGTAAAGGCAGTACTTACTTCAACCATTTTATCTTTTATCCTTTGGCTTTTATATGCCATATCTTACTTTTGTCTCTCTTTTTACCTTTTTAGTTACCTTTACTGATAATCTTCATTTCTACACTACTCCACATCTCTCTCCTGTTTTATCCTTTCAGTCTGCAAAACTCCCTTTAGTATTTCTTTCAGGGCAGGTCTCTTTTTCATGAACTCTCTCAGTTTCCATTTATCTGTGAATATTTTAAACTGCCCCTCATTTTTGAAGGACAGTTTTTCCAGATAAAGAATTTTGGGAGGGCAGTTTTTCTCTTTCAGTATCTTAAATATATCATAATACTGCCTTCTCACCTCCATGGTTTCTGGTGAGAAAACAGGGCTTAGCCTTATTGTGCATTCCCTGTATGTGATGAATCACGTTTCTCTTGCTGCTTTCAGAATTCTCTATCTTTGACATTTGACATTTTGATTAGTAGGTGTCTTGAAGTTGGTCTATTAGGATTTATTCTGTTTAATGTATGTTGTGCTTCTTGGATATGTATATTCACATCTTTCATAAGAGTTGGGACATGTAGAAATGCGTGTCCCTTGGAGGCCATGCCACGCCATGCTGTCCTTTTCTTCAAACGACTCAGCATCACAGGGCGGACCTGGGGCTGGGCCGGGGCAGGGCCTGCACTGTCCTCTGTGGGGAGCAGGGACCAGGATGAACTCAGAGCCAGGTCTCCTCCCGTCTCCAGCTCTGACCACAGGAATCCCAGCCCCACATTGCCCTGCAGTCACACCACAGCCTCCCAAACCTCCTGCATAGCTGACGGCCATTTACAAAGGGCCGAGGGGCGGCCACAGCTGACACTAAGGGGCACTCGACCCTCAGGCACTGAACCAGGCCTGTCACATGTGTCACCTCATTTCAGGCTCACCACAGCCCTGGGAGGTAGGCGCTGTCATTATTCTTGGTGAGGAAACTGAGGAAACTGAGGCACAAAGAGGCTAGTAATGTGCCCAGGGTCATACTGCTGGTAACTCGTGGACCCACCTCTACACCCCACTACACCCTCCCCTCAGCTGCTGAATGGGGTTAGTGCATGATGATCTAGTCCTTTCTTGTTTTGCAGAAGGGGAACTGAGGCCCAGAGAGGGCAAACAACTCATCCAGGTCACACAGCACATTAGTGACCAAGCCAGGCCTCCTGATGCCTCCCTAGTGTCTTTCCACCTGCAGGCCGTGCTAGCTACGTTGTCCTCGGCACCTGCAAGGGGTGACCCAGACACAGGGAGGCCCACGCAGCTTAGAGGGCATCATAGGGATGGGCAGTGCCATGCAGCTGGCAAACTGCCCGGGGACCCGGGGTGCCTCCTTCCTCCCACTGTACCACAGAGAAATATGTGCTTTGAGAAGGAAAGCCAGGCTCGGGGTAAACTGATTAGTGTTGGTTATATGCTAGCCCTGTATTAATTATGTGTTCTAAATACATTCAAACCTGGGCATTTAATTAGATTTATATGGATAATTTACATTTATAAGGCTAGTTATTATGTGCTAAGTACAGAAAATGCCCATAGTTTTTCATAGACAACATTTATTAAAGCATGAAAAAGAAAACTATGTAAACTTTAATTACCTTGTGCTGAGTTTGAGAGCTAACAGGGAAATTTTGGAGCTGTGGTCATACCTCATCACGCAAGGCGTCATCTTCTCTTGTGGATCATAATTTCATCTTCCTGTTGATATTTGAATGAAACCCAGACGTCACAGCATGGATGGGGCACACACTTAGCAATGAAGTCACCAACTGGGGCTGTGTCTCCACCAGCCTGAGAGCTGGAAGGTCACTGGGGGCAGAGCGGGGAGGAAGTCACCAGGACGGGGCATCTGGGGCCCTGGGGTCTGGTCCCCAGCTCTGGCGTGGCCTTGCCTGTGACCTTGGGGACCTGTTGTGCTTTAGTCTAGAGCTCAGAACTGTGTAGGGACTAGGGGGCCTGACACTCCTGCGGGGTCCAATGTTTGATGGATCTGGTCCCACCTCTGGATGGGGGATGGTTGCTCAGCTCCCATCTGCTGGTGGGTATTTTGGCCGTGACTGCTCCATCTGTCTTTCTATCTCTCACACACCCATGCTGTCCTGTGAGCTCAGCTTTTAGAACACTGAGGGGGCTAAAGTGGCAAGGTCTTAGGTGACCCTATGGACAGTGTGCCAGGAAAATAAACAAGAGCAGGGAGGGCTCAGGCCTGCCCTGCAGGACTTTATGGCTCAGGAGATATGACGTGCATCACCAAGAGATGGATATACTGAGAGCTCAGACATGCCTGGAGGCCATGAGGGACAACCAGGATCGTGGGGGGTAAGTGGTCATGGTGGTCATCCACTAACCGCTTTCTCTTCCAGATGGTGAAACTGAGGCTCAGAGAAGGTGACCTTTACATGTTGCCACAGCCTCATACAGACAGGTGGAAAGAACTAGAATTGTCACCAGCTCCATTGCTATTGGGGAAGCCACTTGAGGGTTTATATTTTATTCCTGCTGATGTGTCCTTTCCCTAGCACCTCTTTGGGGGCCCAGGACAGTCGCCCAAACCAGCCCCTGACCCATCCTTCTTGGGTCTCAGGAAGTTGCTTTCCTATTCCAGCCATTTCTCAGGATTTATGCACATGAGCTGTCCCAGCAGGGTGGAAAGGGGGAGCACCTGGGAGCTGGGGTGGGAAGTCTGTCTCCCAGTGAAATTTCCATGGTGATGGCAACAACAATAGCAGTAGTCATTTTTGATGGCTCACTAAGGACCAAACACTTTATATGTAGCCTCAAATCTAATCCTCCTGAGGAGGGTATTGTGAGCTCCACCTAACTGGTGAGGACATCTCAGAGAGGTTAAGCACCTTGTCCAAGGTCACACAACTAGAAAGAGACTTGGCAAGGCTGGGAGTTCAACTTATGTTGTAATTCTGCAACACGCAAAATTAAAGTTTGGGCCAGATTTTTAAGCTGTGTCTTTCCTGTGGCTGCATAAGGTAAGACACTTCTTCACAGCCATCACAGAAGATCTCTCTCTTGTTCTCTGGCTGTGCTTTGAGCCAAGAGTTTAAAGCACTGAGCTTGTCATTTTCTTTCAGTTATTCTCCAGCATAATCAGAAATAGCTGTCACATGCCACAGTCCTTGTAATAGGCATCAATACTGATGGTCAAAGGCAGCAGCCACTCAGTCTACTAAAGTCTTGCCTTCGATTGGAATTTCATCCTGGGTAACCTCAGATGGCAATTTACATCCACATGCCATGGGCTACCAGTATCCCATTTTCCCCTGGCAGTGAGGCTGTCACTGTTCAAGCCTAATCTGTCAGGCAGCCCATCTACAAGTCCCGTCTTAGAGGGTTTGTTTCCCAGGAACACTGCTGGTACTGACAGCTGCACCATTCAGGATTCACTTAGGAAAACAGGAATCTTAATAGTAATTGTATGCAGAGTGGATTTAGTATTGACAACTGGTCATGGAAGTGTCGAAAGGGCAGAAAGAGCAAAAACGGACAGGAAGGTAACCCAGAGATAAGGCAAAGGTGGGGTAGGGAGAGGAAGCCTGCACTTGCAGCAGCTGAGACTGCTGCTGCCGTGGTTGCTGCTAAAACCGCTGAAGTCCCTGCTGCTGCCAGGGTCACCAAGCCGCTGCAGCAGCAGCTGTTGCCAGAAACTCCAGAAGCAAAGAGAAAGGGAGAGAAACAGGTTATCCCCACCTCCGACCCCTGAGCCTCTGCAAGCACCTCCCATTGTCCAAAGCAAACTGCAAACCCCAGGCGAAACGGTCTGGGAAATGCAGCTTGCAGAGGGTCCAGCATTCCATAGAAGGGTGATAATGAAGGGGTGAGCAAAGAGCCAACTGGACACATGACCAACATAGTGAGTCAGAACTTGAACTTTCAGGCCTGAAAAAATCAGTACACAATAATCTCTGTCACTTCTTACCTGTGTGACACTGAACAGGACACTTAAATGCTCTGAGATTCAGTGTCATCATGAGTGAAATAATACTATCTGCCTGGAAGGGTTGAATATCTGAGGATAAAATTAAGTGAAGTATGTAAAGAACCTCATGCAGTGCCTCACCCATAACTTGCCCTCTCTCGGTAACAGGTGCGGTTGTCAGGCTCAGCTTCATCCCTCACGTGTACTCCGACACTGTGACCAAATTCCTGTGCCTCTGGAGCTCTATTTTCTCATCATAAATGAGGAGGTTGGATGAGAGCCTTCCTAAGGTCCTCCTTGCTTTGATGGGCTATGTGGCTGTGTATCACCTTTTAAAGGAAATGGATAGGTTGGGACTAGAAGAGGGACAGAGGGAGGGTCTGGCTATTTGGTAATGCTTGGCGAATGGGTGAAGTGAGGAGTGAGATGTAGATCAGCAAGTAAGACACATCTGGGAGTTCTGGCAGCAGGAAACAGGCCCCGAGGGAAATGGAGGTGAGGGCAGAGGAGCAGAACAGTCAGCTGGAGCCCCACTCGTGGAGCTGGGGCCTAGAGAGGGCAGGTGCAAGAGGGAAGAAGTGGGAGGCAATTCTGTGTTGCTGGCAGAGCCCAAGTGGCAGGTGGCCAGCAGTTAGCATCCGTTCAGGCCCTATGGAGGGCAGATTTCTCAGGAGATCACTTGTGCCAGCACTTGTACCTGGGACTCAGGGACCCCTGCTGTGGGATCTAGAGGCCTGTGAGGTGAGGTCCAGGCAGAGGGGCCAGAAATCAGGGCCCTGGAAATTATGTATATTTGGTGACTTCTTTTTTTTTTTCTTTCCTTTATTGCTAGCTCTTGGTCATATGCTGCTAGGAACTTGGATACAAGCTGAGGAAGGGACAGCCATAATGTCCTCTCCTGGCATCTCAGGAATCCAGGCAGAGGTGGCAGAGGGAGAGAAGGGCTGATTTGGGGGATAAAATGGGGACCTTTACATGGTTCTGCTAAAAGGACAAGCCCTGGCCCTGGTTCCCAGCCAGTCATGTCCTGTGAGTCCCCAGGTCCCTCCATCCCCACCTCTCGCCACAGGACACGAGACCTTGAGCACTTCCAGGGAGCAGCCTGTAGGCCATGTCACAGCCAACTGGCCCCATATTCTGCTGCTGGATAACTAGTCACATTGTGGGGCATATCGGCACCGCTGCTCCACTAATTCAGCTCCCTGGAACACACTTGTGTTCAGGTTGCAGACAGGTCTGAGCCTGTCTTGTGGAATCAACAGTCCAGAGAGCCATCAGCCCCATTGGTGACAAGAACAGAGGCAAAATAGGGCAGGAGAAAGAGCAAGACTGAACTTCAAATTCTGGCTCAGCCACTTACTGTATGACCCCAAGACAAGATGCTTCACCTCCCTGAGCCTCAGTTTCCTCATCTGTAACATGAGGAAAATAACTGAACTTACCTCACGGGCTTGTCTGAGGATGATACTGACCCATTTACTCTGAGTTCATTCATTCATGAGGCTCTAGCCCCTTCCTTTCCTTTTCCCTGTAATTTCCACCCCCTTCTCCATCTAATAAACTCCTATTCATCCTTCAAAACCCAAGAGCTATCCCCTCCTCTGACATTTGTTGTTTTGAACTGTACCATCCATTTCCCTTCTTTGTTGACAGCATTCTGTTTTTTCCTGGGGAATAGCCTCTTGCCCATATCCCGGCCTTTCTCCCCTCCCACCCTCTAAACTTCTGTGGGTGTCTCCCATTGGTCACAATGCAAGCCAGTCTGCAGGGAGCCCCACAGGGTCCAAGGAGGTGAGCTCCCGGGCACGGGGCAGGGCAGAGGGTTGGGTGACAGATCAGGGAGTGCGGAGTGGTGAAGGGAGAAGAGCCAGGCACAGATGATGAGAATATTCCCCCAAATGCTAAAGGTGTTACCTTAGGATTTTAAGGATTGTATTTTAGTATCATTTTTATTTTTCACAACCAGCATGGATCCTTTTTAAAACAGGGAAGTTATTTCTTTTAAATGATCGGAACGAGGAAGCTGGGGAGCCGTGGAGAAACCCTGTGGTGCCTCAGTGCTCAGGGCCAATATGGGTGAGAAACAGGTGAACTTACCTCAAAATCCCACTGGGAAATGAGGTCTCTAGGCTTGTCTGAGGCTCGGCAGGTGCATCGTGCTTTGGTGCAAAGCAGGGCCCGGGAGCCCAGAGACCCTCTGACCTGCTGTGTGACCTCGAGCCAGTCCAGCCCCTCCAGACCTCGGTTTCCCCATCCTGTGCAGGGCAATGCCCCAGTGACCTCTAGGGACCTTTCTGGCCCCACGAGCAGGTGTCCTCTGAGAAGTGAGAAGTTAGCAACACTGCTGGGGACCTGACATTTTCTTGTGATTGGAGACTAATGACTCCGAACCTGTTCATGGTGAGGAAAATCGAACAGACAAATATGTCCTGGAGCTTCTAGGATGATTTAATCCCAGCGATGAAGACTCATAATTAAGTTATCTGCAACAGGTAAGAAAACCAAAGGCCAGGTGCTGCTGTCATCTGGGAAGGGAAAGGGAAGAACTGGGAAGCAGTAAGGGGGTCTGGCAGTGGGAAGTGGTGCAGAGACCAGGACTGGGGCTGGGGGAGAACCCTGGCTCTGCCCTTACTTGGCCCTGTGCCTCTCTGGGCCTCAGTTTCCCCAGATATAAGATGAAGGGGTCCCTGTGGTTCTGTCCAATTCTGTGTCCTCACATCAGGGAATCTGGCAGGACGTGGAACTCTGGGGGTCAGAAGTTTCCAGGGTCTTTAGGGCAGGGGAGTCTCACGTTCATGAGTGCTGGCTTCAGAATCTGCTGAGACAGAAGCTTGTCTCTACCGTCTACTGGTTGTGTGACTTCAGGCAAGATACTTCCCATCTCTGTGCCCTGGTTTCCTCGAGGGAAGGTGGACTGATCTCAGGGAGTTGGTGTGAAGATCAAGGCAGATGATATCTGTGACACCCTTAGAACCCTGCCTGACACATAATAAAGGCACTGTAATTAAATCATTACTGTGTAATTATTTGTTATCTGTTTATCTCTCCCCCATTAGCATGTGGGCTCCATGTGGGCAGGGACCACATCTGTCTACTCCCAGTGCTCAGCACAGCACTAGGCACATAGTGGGTGCTCAGTAAAAAATTGTTGGGTGCTTGGATGGTGAGGTCTCTGACCCTGCTGGCGTGCAGAGGCAGGGGGAGGGGGAGCCTTAGGGGCCGTGGGCTGTATCAGAGGGCAGGTCTGCACTGGAGGAGACAGTAAAAGCTTGGACAAGAGAACTTAAAAATGTCAAGTTGTTCCCATTTCAGGGCCTTTGCACTGCTCTTCCTTTTGAGTGTTCTTAGAACCCTCTTCCCTGGGGTCCAATTCAAATGCCTCTTCCTCGGAGAGGCCTTCCCTGGCTACTTCCCTAAAGCAGAGTCGCTGCTCTCCCCTCTCACCACGCCACCTGCCACCAGGCACTTTCTCTATCATCTGACCATATTTATCTTCGCCACATCACTCCTCACTACCCAAAAGGATGCAACCTATGCATTTGCCTGTTTGTTTGCTCTTGCCTTCATTAGAATGCAACCTCCATGATGTCTGGGACTCTTTCTTATTCACCAGTGAATCCCCAGCACCTGATACAGTGTTAGGCCCATAAATATCCACTGACTGACTCCTTGTTAGACCTGAGAGTCCATTTCCTGGCTCCTGAAACAAATGCCAAACAATGAATTGGATTAACAACAGGAATTTATTGGCTCATAGTTTGAGGCTAGGAGGCTTGCTTCCGGGTCAGAATCTTCTGTCTGGTAATCTTTGGGGTTCCTTGGCTTTTCTGTCACATGACAATGAATATGGTGGTGTCTTCTCCTTTTCTTCCAGGTTCTGTGACTTCCAGCTTCTGGATGCTTCTCCTGCCTTCTGTCTCTATAGCCTCTATAAGGCCTCCAGTAACAGGATTAAGATCCAAACTGATTGAGTTGGGCCATACCTTAACTGAAGTAACCTCTTCAAGAGGTCCTTTTTACAATGGGTTCACACCCATGGGAATAGTATAAGATTAAGAACATGTTTTTCTGGTGTGTATAACTCAAAACCACCACAAGCCATGAGTATTTGCTGACTGATTCCCACTTTGGGCCTGAGGTCTGTGATGCCTATGAAGGATGTATGACCTCCTCTTCCTCCATTGCCCCTTACTTCCTGGGAATCTAGCTGGTCCTGCCCCACTGGTGACCTGAAGTTGCTCAGGGCTTAGGATTGGGGCAGAACTGAGCCCTGAGTCAGGGCCCCTTTGCCTCCCCTGACCCCCGTATATTACCGTCATCATCGCCACCACCATCACCATCAACCTCACTACCACCAATATCATCACCACCACTACCATCACTATCATCATCATCACCACCACCATCATCACTACCACCATACCAACGTCACCACCACCACCAGCATCACCACCATCATCATCACCAATATCATCACCATTATCATCACCATCACCACCATCACCGTCATCCCCACTATCACCATCATCATCACCACCACAACTGTCGTCATTACCACCACCATCACCACAACCACCACCAAAACCATCACCATCATTACCGCTACCACCACCAGCTCCACCACCACCACATCACCAGCATCATTACCACCACCACTATCATCATCACCACCACCATCATCACTGCCACCACCACCACCACCATCACCATCACCATCACCACCATCATCACCACCACCATCATTCCACACCCCTCAACACTGCACCACCACTGTCACCATCATCATCACCACCACCATCACTATCATTACCACCATCACCACCATCATCACCAGGAGAAAGAGCCACTATTGATCACTTAGTGTATGCAGGGTATGGTACGAAGAGATTTGCATGCATCCACTTACTGATCCTCACAGCACCTTATGAAGTATTTCTGTTATTATTGCCCCCAATTTACAGAAAAGTAAACTGGGGCACCAACAAACTTGTGCAAAATCAATAATCCAGCTGGGGTAGGAAGCCTGGGCTGTCTGACCCCAGAGCTCATGCTTTTAACCATTGCACAATACCTGCCCCTATTTGTGTGACTTGGGTCAGTTCTCAGCAGAATCTTAGAGCCACCAACATCATTGACCATCTTGTCTAACCTTATTATGGTTATGGGGACGCTCAGGCCAGAGATGGAGAGGGGCTTGCCTAAGGTCCAGAAACCAGGTCTCCCCCCTCTCTCTTCCCCTCTCTCTCACACTGCTGCCAAGGCATAGCCCCTGACCCTCTCAAATATTTCATTCATTCACAAAGTCTTATGGACCAAAGTGTGCCTGCACTGGACTGGGCACCATCAGGGGACACAAAGAGGGGTCTGACCCAGATTTTTCCCCAAGGTTGTTACTACTCAGAGGTGACCACTCACAAGGCTAACTGATGCTGGCTCAAGGGCTGCTGTGGAATGAGCTTCCATAGAGAAATGCCCAGCAAGTGGCAGGAAGGGCAGGAAGCCAGAGGAGGTCGGGCTCGAGGGCCCAGGTCTGAGAGAAAGGGCCTGGTCAGAAGCAGACGGCAGAGCAGAGGCACGGCCACCCTGACCCCGAAACAGACCCAGGGCGCAAACTCGTGGCAACCCAGACCCAAGGGATCCAGAGGTCATTCCATCCCAGGGGTTTCCCAGGCTTTAGGATTAGGCAGCACTTGCCTAAGCTCCTCTGGGAGCTGGGTACAGCTCCAGGACTAGGACCCCAGCCCCTTGGCAGCCCATGGGGGTCCTGACTCTGGTCCTGGGATGGGGAGCCGCCCCCTGCCACAGTCTTCAACCTCCATCTGGGGTCAGAAAGATGAGCAGCAGAGCTTATATCACTGCAGCCCAGGAGCTCCTGGCAGCTGACCAGCCTGGAGCTGCCCGGATGTCCCCTCCAGGGAAGCAGACCCACCCTGAACATTCCAAGTTGCAGGGTGAGTGCTTCTGATCACCAAGAAATTTGCCCCGGGCCCACAGCTAATCTTGCCGACCATCAGGCTCAGCATTTGCCAAGCCGGTTTAAGGACACCTGCCCCCCAAGGCGGCTGCGACGATTAACCCTGGAAGGACTGTTTGGAGTGCGGGGCTGAGGAATCCTTGTTCATTTTCTCTGAATCCCCTAGACAAGGTGGGCGCTGTTCCCACCCCCTTTGCCCATGAGGAAATGGAGGCTCTGCCAGGGAAAGCCCAAGCCCCCGCCCCCAGCTGTGAAAAGGCCAACACTCGCCCTGGAGCCTCCCAGGAGCCTCCCCATCCCAAGTCTCCCCCACTGTGTATCCCCAGCCCTCAGCCTGCCTTTCTGCAAACAGGAAACGCCCGGCAGGAAGGGCCTTGCCTTTGACAGAGGTGGTGGCAGCAGATCTGTGCCAGTGCTGAGCCAGGCCAGGCCCGTCAGGGGCAGCCTTTCTGACCACCCTTGTCTGGCCACAACGATCTGGGCACAGGTGTTGACATCCTGCCTGGTGGCTCCTTTGCAAGGGACAGATGGTCTGACATATTGTCAGAGGAGAGAGAGAGAGAATATGCAATATGAAAATATGCACAGATTTACATGTCAGGGACATGGTGAATGCTGAAAGGATCTGTTTTTGTTCAACAACATTGTCCAAGAGATTCTTTGGAAACAACCCCCCCCCCAGCAGAGACAGAGGGTCGCGTGCAGGTGTGGGGTCTGCAGGGCCCAGTAGTGCCTACAGAGCAGGTGGAGGGTGACAGGGACCCCTCGGGGGTGGCAGGCCTGACTGAGTCCAGGTGCAGAACAGCTGCTGGTAAACAGAGAAGCACCTGCTCCTGCAAACCTGCCATCCTCAGCCCCCGGGGACCAGGTCTACACTGACCAGTGACCCAGGAAAATCAGCCACGCACTGTGATCGGGGTCAGGCTGAGGTTGTGGGGTGGCTCCACTCTCTTCTTCTATGCAAGGGGCTTGGCACTTGTCTTCCAAATGTGTAGGGACAAATTCTGTAGCTGGCTTCCAGGTGATCCCTGCCTGCTTTGTGGGTGTGAGGGATGGGGAGAGGTCTGGGGGCACCTCTCTGCGCATGCCCTGCCCTCAGCCACGACCTTTGGGTCACCCGACACGCTCATGCCCCCACTCCTCCTTCCAGTGCCTGTTCAGTGAACATTTGCTGACGTGACTTCATGGCTGCCTGTGCTGGGCTCTGAGGACATTGGGGTGAATGGACCTGGTCACTGGCCTCAAGGCGCTCAAAGATCAATGCAGGAGGAATCAGTGAAATAGATAAAGCAGAATAGTGTGACAAGAGCCATCTGCATCACCAACATTTATTGGGCACTTACATGTGCAGGTACCAGGCTTCACACTTTACATGCAGGGAAGTCCTGCCCCCAGAATCCTGTGCATGCAGTGGGCTGGTGTTCTCCTTCCACTCACCCTGCCAAACCCAGCCTTGGACCAGTGCAACTTATTGCTACCTAGATGTAGTGGGCTGGGTCAGGTGAAGACTCCATGACCTTGACCTTGATGCCAAGTTCCCCTTTCTAGGCTTGGCTCATGTCGACACCTTCATGACCTTCGATGACGGGCTCTGTCCACGGTGCTGAAACTGTATCATTTCAACAAATGAGTTCTGACATTAAAATCCCTCCCATCTCTGTTCTTCCCCTGAAATTCTCTCTCACCCAATCCTCCCACCTCCACCTGCTCCAACCCCAAATAATGCTGCTGTTTGGGGTCTCTGGCCCACATGATGGGAATGAGCCTCCTATCTCTGGCAGTGCTTGCTTCCATGCCTAGAGCATCAAAGAGAGTTCCCAGAGCAACCTGTTAAATGCTTGTTGCCATGGAAACCTTTGCCACTCTCCAGTTAGTTTTACTTTAGCTCAGGTTCAGTTCATTTCTTTGTGAAGTAAGAGTGGGGGCTTTAATAGTATGTTCCTAGGGAAGGGAAGAGATCAGAATTAATGCCCCAGAGATCTGGCAAAGAGGGAAGGGAAACATGCATGTTAGCTATGTGCCAGGTGACATGGTAGAAGGGGTTCATATGTTACTATGCTTGACTAAGACTATCTCACAAATGAAGAAACTGATTCAGAGAAGCTGGGCTATTGCAGAGCCCTTGTGCAACACAGGCACAATGCAAAACTGTCCACTGCTCCCCTTCCCTCAAAAGCTGGCCTGGCATTTGGAAGTCATATAACCTGCTTCTTGGGGCTTGGTGTCCCTGCCCTCACTATCTCCATGTGACCAGGTCACTGAATGAGCTGCAAGAACCTCAGATGCTAGAAAGAAGATCCTATCCTGGCATACCCGTTTTCACAGCTGCCCCCACCCCTGGAATGCTTGGGCTGATGGGTTGGAAAGATTTCTCTAGAAACTAAATGGTGTCCTGAGTCCAGCATCATGGAAGCAGGAAAGGAAATAGATGATGGAGAGCTCTGGCTTGGACTTGAAAGGTCATCCTAGAGTTCTATACCCAGAGAAAATATCTTTCAAAAATGAAGGCAAAATAAAGACATTTTCAGACATACAGAGACTAAAGGAATTCATCATAAGCAGACCTGCACCATAAGAAATGTTAAAGAAGGTTTTCCAGGTAGAAGGAAAATACCAGATGGATAAAAGCCTCTATACAAATGAATGAAGAACATCAGAAATGGTAAATATATGGCTAACTACCTAAGATTTTGTTTTTATTATTTGAATCTCTTTGAAAGATAAATCACTATTTAAACAGAAATAATGACAATGTATTGTGGGGTTTTTAACATATGTATAAGTAAATTGTATATCAATAGCATGAAGGAAGTACTGTATACTATTGTAAGTTTCTTATACTATATATGAAGCAGTACAATATCATTTGATGAAAAACTATGATAAATTAAAGATGCTTACTATAAATAATAAAACAAGGAATTAAAATACAAAACAAAGAGTTATAGCTAATAGGCCAACAAAGGAGTTCCGTTGGATCATAAAAAACTTCAATTAATGCAAAAGAAGAAAGAAAAATAGGAAAAGGGAAACAAGGAACAGATGTAATAAATAGCAAGTTTTAAACTTAAAATGAACCTTATCAGTAATCCTGTTAAATGTAAATGGTCTAAATACCTGAATAAAAGGCAGATGTGGTTGGATTGGATAAAACAAGCAAGACCCAACTATATGCTGCCTATAAGAGACATATATTAAATATAATTAGCTAAATAGACCAAAAATAAAGGAATGGAAAAGGATATTCTTTGCTAACACTATTCAAAAAAAAATCTGGAGTAGCTATATAAATGTCAAAGTATATTTCAGAGCAAACCATATTAGCACAGATAAAGAAGCTTCTTGTAATGATAAAGGGGTAAATTCATGAAGAGTACATAAAAACCCCAAACATATATGAATCTAACAATAGAAACTTAAAATACATAAAGCAAACACTGATAGAACTGTAAGGAGCAATAGACATATCTACAATTATAGTTAGAGATTTCAACATCACTCTCTCAATAATTGATAGAGCAAGTGGATAGAAAATAAATAGGAATATAGAAGATTTGAACAACACTATCAATCAACCTGACTTACATTTATAGAACACTCCACCCAACAACAGCAAAATAGACATTCTTTTCAAATGATCATGAAACATCTACCAGGAGAGAACATATTCTGAGTCACCAGACTAAATGAATTTAAAACGATTCAAGTCAAAGGATGTTCTCTGACCACATTGGAATTAGTTTAGGAATCAATAACAGAAGGATATCCAGAAAATCTCAAAATATTTAGGAACTAAGTAACATATTTCTAAATAAACCCGGGGTCATCAAATAATCCAAAGGAAAATTAGAAAGGATTTTGAACTGAATGAAAATGAAAGTGCAACATGTCAGAATTCTAAGGATGCTGCTAAAGCCATTCTAATGACTATATTAGAGAAGAAGAAAGGTTCCAAATCAATGACCTCAGCATCCATCTGCAGAAACTAGAATCAGAATAGCAATGGGCAGGTCCTGTTCTAGGCACTTTGCAAGTATGAACTCATCAAAGCTTCGCGATGACCTTGTCTGGTTGGTGCTGTTTGTATGTCCATTTTGTAGATGAGAAAATGTGGCTCTGTGAGGGTAAGTATCCTACCCAAGGTCACATTGACAACTCCAACCACCCACAAGCCTCAGCCTCTCCATCTCCTGGACATTGCCCTGCCCGTGCACCACCATGCCCTTGGGCAAGTCACTCCTGGACCTCAGGTTCCACATCTAGATTAGAAATAATAACCCCTGTCCTTTCTGTCCCTCAGGAATGCTGTGATGGCTTCCCTAGGGAGATCAGCTCATAACAATTCAGATGACAGCAACATGTTTTGAGCACCTGCTGTATGCCTGGCTTGGACCACACATATGAGCTCATCAGGACTCATGAAAGCCCTTTGAAGTGGGAGGTTCATCCTTACTTCCTGGGGAGGGAGCTGAGGCTCAGAGAGATTTGGGGGTTCACCCAAGGTCACACAGCTGGGAAGCAATAGAGCTGGGATCCTAACACCTGATCTATCTGACCCCAGATCTGTGTTCTTTCTACCTCCACACCCCACCTACACCCCATCCTGCAGGGACTTGAGCCCCCTCCTACCCCGATCCCCATGGTCACAGATGACTGAAGGGCAAGGTGAGGCTGAGCTGACAGGGATCATTAAAATTACATCAGATCATTTCCTGCCCTTAGTTAAGGGCCCTCAGTGGCTCCCTGTTGCCTTCAGGAAAGATACCCAGACATTTTACCATTGTGCATGAGGTCCCACTTCATCTCATGCCATCTCCCCCTGGCTCCTGGCTGTTCCTGGAACTCATCCTGCTCCTTCAGGCCTGACCTGCTTGTAAGCTGCTCCCTTTTTCTGGAATGCTCTGCTCCTTCCCGCCCCTCCCCGGATCCATCCTGCAGCTGAAGAGCTTTCAATCACAAGCCCAGCAGCACCACAACTCAGCTTAACCCTCTTCCATGGTCTCCTACTGTCATTGGAAAAGCCACAAGGTCTTGGCACAACCCATGTGGATCTTGTCAAGTTTCCAACCTTGCTCCAGCCACACTGGTTCAAGCCTCAGTTCCTGGGATGCCCCCAGCTCCGTCCTTCCTCACGGCACAGACAGTTCCTGCCACCAGGAAAGCTCCTCCCTGCCCTTTATGTCTGACCGGCTTCTTCTGACTTCCTTGCCCCTTCATCCAAATCAGGCCTCACTGTTCTATGGACATACATATTGTTCTATGCATATTGTCCTATTCCTTCCCTTAATAGCATGCATCCCAGTTTCTATTTATCTCGACAACCCCGTAGAATATAAGCTTTGTGGGGAAGGGAGCACATCTGTTGTTACAGTGCCATGTACGAAGTAGATCCTGCGTAAATATGTTGAATGGAGTCAATGAACAAAGGTCCTCTGGGGGTCCTCAGACTCGAATGAGACCGAGATCTGGGGGCAGGTTCCAGGAGGGCCTGACAGGCGTCTTCCCCTCCCACTGCCAGTGTCCTCTTTGGGGAGGGGGGAAGTCAGCAGGGATGCTGTCGCCATGGCTACACATCAGGAAGCCACATCTCATCTCAGGCCTACATTTAATTCTTTATGTTCCATTTATCACTTCTCCCAGGAAAATCATAACATTTTGACATCCCAGACAGGCCTGGGGACATGTGCACATCAGTGCATCACTGAAATGGCAGGAAGGAGGCTCCCTCTGAAAGGTTCCTAACCAACAGGAGGCATCTTGTCCTTCATTTGCCGAGTAGGATGTGCCCTCTGGTTGGGGAGGCAGGAGGTGTCTGGGGGTCTGAGAACGCACAAGCTCCACCTGTGTGGGCCTCGGTGTTGTCACCTGAGAAGGAAGAAAGACAAAAATGGACAATAATGGGACCGCCCTGGCAGGTGCTTATGGGGAATGAATGAGGATCCAGGATAGAGGCCTGAGCCCCATAAAACAGCCTCTTCTCCAGTCACGCATGCTTAGAGGGCCCTGCTTTTCTCCAGGACACATCGCTGACCATGCCCTGAAACAGGTCATGTCCCCTCCCCGTGTGACAAAATAATTCCTCAACAGATGGACTGGCTCATGGCTGGTCCCACAGGGGGAGCCCGGTGGTGGGGGGACTCCGCCTCTCGGCCTGACCGGAAGAGGCCGCCAGACTTCCCACCAGTGATAGAACCCCGAGGCCCCAACATTCCCTACCTGAGTGGGCTTCTTTCCACCGACCCCCAGGGCCCAGCAGGCCGTCCCCATAGGAGCTGCTCCAGCTGTGCCAGATATTTGAGCAGCCCTGGCAGAGCACACCAGAGGCCTGCATGCTGTATGTTTGAATATCTAAAGTTATAACATGACGTTGAATAAAATAGGTTCTATCTGTAACCTTGACAAATACAGATATTTGGGTTTTAAAGTCCTCAGGCCCTTGGAGTTCCACCCTAGAATGTGGAGGCACAAGGGAAAGTAGCCCTTGGGCCTTGGCTCGCAGCAGCTCCTGTTTCCCACCCGGACCCACCCAGCACCACGAGAGGCCTCACTCACGCTTGCGGCCATGGACAACTGGGCCTTGGCCACTCTCAGGTCTGGATGCCCACCTGCCAGTGCAGCCCACCCTCAGGATTACGTACCCCAGGCTTAGGAAGTAGGATCTGGGCTATTTGGACAGGGAACTTTGGGGTCTCAGGCACCCAAACTGAGGTCTAGAATAGGAGAAGGGGCCAGGTTTCAGATGGGCATGCCCCTTCGGCCTCACAGGGTCCATTTCCTGTGAAGACAGGCATGCCCAGAGCAGGACCAGAATGGGGTCCTCGAAAGTGGGGGTCTTAGGTCCCAGGTCGAAGGATGGTGTGAGATCCAGCCCTTGCTCCACTTACCAGACTCTGTGCACAGTTCTGCAGTTGGAAGGACTCCAGGGGCTCCATCAGCCTTTAGGGAGAGCAAGACTCACAGATCCAATGCCAAGTCCATGAACAAAGGCTTAGCAACAAGACCAGAACTGGAATGAGCCAGAGAAGTGGTCTGGGCCAAGTGAGGAGCATCCAAAACTGAGCCCCACCGCCAGCCTTTTTCCAGGTGTACCTATCCAGGTGAGAGGGTGCAGGTAGGGCCTGACCTGGCTTCCTTACAGGGTTGAGGCAGGGCTGTCAGACCCACACAGACCAGCAACACTAACCTGCATTTCACAAGCAGCAGCTGCGAGGACCAGTTAGGAGCAGGTGCTTACAGACAGACCTAGAGGGAAGCAAGGCAACCTGCACCTAACGGCCCCATGAAATTGCCTGGGTTTACACGCACACACTGAGCCATATTTCACCTTACAAATTAGTACATTTTTAAGAGCCACAATTTCCCAGGAGTTCATGAATTTCATAGATTGATCATCCTTTCATGAAACAGGAGAGTGAACAAGAGATACTGCCATTTAAAGAAAAGAAAAGGAAAAAGGTAACTGCTCATACAGTGGAAACTGCTTTTTACGAAATATGTCTTAAAAGCATTGGCTGCGTTTTCCTGGCGAGCCCCTCGCAGATCGGAGGTAGTGGGGGAAGGTATGAGCAGCCTGAGTTGTTCACAGAGGCACGAAGAAGGACCCAGACTTATCTCTTCTCTGGTCATTAATCAAGTGGAAAAGAAAACTGCTTAGTGCGAGATTCTCCGGGTGAATTGTGAGTTTTTATGTGCCCAGAGATTCCATTTCCACAGAAGAAGCTCAGGCCTGACCAGCTCTGTCAAAACCAGAATGGGGGATGGGGTAGGAGAGGGACAGCCAAGACCCCCATGTGGGACCCCGGAAAGGACACTGGGAGCGAGTGAGAACTGTAGGGGTGGTTGCCACCCCTGAGAGGCATCCAGGGCTTCACTGTCTAAAGACCCCCAGCCTCCAGCTCACGGTGATGGCTGCTGCCTTTGATGACGGGTGCCTTCTGTGAGTCCTGGCAGCCAGAGGTTCCCACAGTCTGCTCAGGAAAGTCTCACCAACAATCCTGCTGCAAGGCTCAGGGCTCTGGACACTGTCATTCCCCCCAGGTTCAAGGCCAGCTCCTCCCCTCACCAGCTGTGTGACCTTGAGAATGATGCCCAGCCTCTCTGAGTCTCTTCTCTTACTGGGCTGTAACAGAGCCTGCCCCAGAGGTGGTTTACAGGATGAAATGAGATGGGAGCTGGAAGCACCTGGCACAGCACTGAGTAAATGTTACCTATTGTCCTCAGTAATGGCCTCAAGGCCTTGACTTTCCTCATCCCTCTTCCACAACCTCCTTGTTAGCACTATGCAGTTTACAGGGCACCTCTCCTCTTTCCTCATTCCAGCCAGTGTATACTTCCAGGTCACAGAGGAGGAGAAGTCTAGAACTCAGAGAGGTAAGGTCACTTGCCTGGGGTCACACAGCAAGCTTGGGGCAAAAGACAGATTTTTCCAGCCCCAGTCACACCCCAGCTGATCATGGGGCCCTGGACAGACCCTCTACCTCTCTGGGCCTCAGTTTCCTTCCATTCTCCACCTGTGCTGAGAACAACTGCTGTCTCTGCAGCCCTCAGGGTTTCCTTCTGAAGTATCATTTGACCAATAACCCTTCAGGCCACACATTGGTTGAGGGAACCCCATGGCCAGCACGGATCACAGTGGGGAGCTCCAGGTGGTCCGAGCAGCCTCTCAGGACTCAGGCCAGGATATGACCCTGTCCAGTCCCCTCTGACTGCCATAGAAGCTCAACCCAATTCCAGAGGAAGGGTCTGTGAGAGAGGGGTGGGCTCAGGGTGACTTCTGGGCTCCAGATTCTTTTGGGATGCAAAAATCAGAGGAGCAATATCAAGGAAAGGCCAACTTTTTCCTTTATGTAGATGGTAATGCTACTAGCTGCTAACTTTATTTTTTTAAACAGCCCTTACTCTGTGTCAGCCACTGTGCTTAGCAGTGGGCATGTGTGATCTCCTTGTGACAGCTCATCGGTGGGGGCTCTATTTTTCTCCCATTCCACACATGAAGAAGCAGTCTGAGGTCTCATGCACGTGGCTGAGAGGTGGTGAAGCTGGGATTTGAACCCCAGGCCTGTCACCTGAGACTGCGTTGCCACCTTCTTCTCCATCTAGGATATGTGAGCTCAGCAGATTGAACCCAGAGTCCCCTGGGGAGGATACCTGTCTTCTGGTGAGCTGCTGAGCCCTGAGAGTGAGGTGGGCTGGGGGCAAGAGAGAAAAAGAGACCGGGAGCCCAAGTCCCTGCTCTCTCCTCCAAAACCCTGGAACTTGACCCATCCTGTCTGAAAAGGGCAATAGCCTGGGCCCAGCCCCTGCGGAGGCCTCTCCTGGCTCAGCCCTGTGTGGCTCCATCCTGCAGAAGGGGCAGGCTCAGGCAGTGTGTGCCGTTGGGCAGGGCTGTCTAGTGGTTAGGGCACTGGCTTTGGAGGCACACGGAGTGGACTTTGAGCTTTGTGAGTCCCTAGCTATGTGTCCTTAAACTAGTTGCCTTACCTCTCTGGTTCACATTTCCTTACCTGTGAAGTGGGGCTGAGAAATCTGTTTTAGGTTGGTTTCAAGAACTAAATAAGAGAATCATTATAAATAGTTCATATTGCAAAGCATTCATTTTTGTGATGCGCACTACCCTAAATGCTTTAAACTGAGCTAATGAGTGCCAGAGCCCAGATTCGAATCGCAGCAGGCTAGTTCCAGGATCTGTGCTCCACACCACTGTGCTATATATGCATATGGAACAGTTAGGGTGGGATCTGGAAACTTCTAAGCCAAGGCTTCTCTAAGTATGGTCTCCTGGGGCTGGAGGGGAGGGTGGACAGGTGGGGTAGGGAGATGCCTCTTTAAAATTCAGATGCCTGCCCTTATCCTGTACCTATTGAATCAAGGTGTGGCCTGGGAATCTGCATTTTAAAACCCATACGGACTCCCAGGTGATTCTTAAGTCCCCCATAGGTTGGAAACCAGGCCCAGTTCAAAGGGTAAACTGAAATCGGTTAGGCCTTTATTTCACACATTTCAGGCTGAGCCTCCTTCCCCCGTCTCAGTCTTCCCGTCTGTTTAACAGGCATCCTGGTCCCTGCGTTGTCCACTTACGGGACCCTTGTGAGTGTGAAGGAGATGAGAGTGCACACATTCGCTGGTGACAGGGCAGGCAGCAAGTCACACTGACCTGGGATGGAAAGCTGAGTGGCTATTGATGATCCGACCCAGGGCCTGTCAACCTTTCCTCTCCCAGCCTTGGTTTCCTCATCCATAAAATTCAGACAACAATCTCTGCCCCATCCTGGATAGAGTGAGGGTTAAATGAAGTAGCCTGTGTGGGTACAATGGGTATTGTGAGTTTCCAAAAATATCAGTTTTTCTGCATGTTGGCTGCTCTGGTTTACACAAACTCTGGGCACATCTGACACCCACAGGTGACTCTCACCCCAGAGTTTCTGCTGATGCATCTAGTCAGAACGGGATGTTTATCTCTCCTTCTCCCAGACTCAAGGAGAGCAGGGTAAGGAGAGAGCTACCTCTCCAGGTACAGCCAGGGGGGAAAACCACAGCTAAACAGAAACAGCAGCCTGTGATTTTGTTAGGGACGCTCAGCACCTACCTGAGCTGCCATTAGCCCGCGTTCAAGCTGTGTCCCATGATTAAATGAAGGTGCAAACCCTGTCCTTCCCCTTCTCCAGCCCTGACCCATCCAAGCCAGGCCTGGTCCCAGGTGAGGACCAGAAGCTGAGTGATCTGCCTCCCCATATTGCCTCCTCCCTGGGCTGGTAATGGGAGGGATGGCTGATTTCCCCCGAAGAGAAGCAAGTCAGAGAGATACTGGCTGGAAATGTGCTCTCGGTTTCTCAAGCTACCACCTGTCCTCAGAGATGGCCCCCAAGCCTGGCCCTCAAGTCCTTGGTTCTTAACCCTGGTTCTTAAAACACTCAGGAAGCCCCAGAGCCGCTCACCACTCCGCACCCCGCCATGGCCACTGAGCCAGGGAAGCTGCAGGGCTCGCTGCCTCTGGAAGGTTGAATGGTGGCCTCCAAGGGACATGTCCACCTGCTCTGCCCTGGAACTGTGAATGATATCTTATTTGTAAGAGTCTTTGCAGATGTAACTAAGTGAAGATCTGGAGATGAAGTCATCCTGGATCCCTGTGTGGGCCCTAAGTCCTATAAGTGTCCTTGGACGAGGCAGAAGAGAAGGCACGGGCAGAGGAGGTGGCCGCATGAAGACTGAGGCAGAGTTCGGAGCGGTGCAGCCACAAGCCAAGGGATGCCTGCAGTCACCAGAAGCTGGAAGAGGTGAGAGAGATTCTCCCTCAGTCCTTTGGAGGGAAATCACACCTTAATTTCAGACTTCTGGACTCTAGAACTGTTAAGAGTATAAATTTCTATTATGTTAATCCACCAGGTTTGTGGTGATTTGTTACTGCAGCCCTGGGACACTAATACACTGCCTGTGAAGGTCAAATCTAAAATATACCTTGGAGAGGAGCTTTGGAGAAGGACACCCCTGGGATCTAACACTGGGAGGCTCCAGGGTTCCCACACAGGAGGGGCTTAAGGGGGTGGGGCACAGGGAGGGGAGCCAGAAATCCTGCCTATAACAGCAAACATTTCTTCCCCCTAGATGATGCATCTATGTAAGAGGGTGGGATGGTGATGGAGACTTGATGGAATCAAGTTAAATCCCAACACTCCCATGTGCTAGCTGAACCTCGTTTTGCTCTTTCACCTCGTTGGCCCTTAGTTTCATCATCTATAAAATGGCAGTAACCTTGCAGGCTCTGTGTGTGGATGAACTGCGATTAAGGTTTGTGGGTCCCTGCAGAGGGCAGGTCGCAGCAGGGCGCAGGACCCCTGGTGGTCACCCTAGGGTCCATCCAGGGCTCTCAGGGTGGATAAAGGGAGAGTTTATGTGCAAAGGGGCCAACAGCAGGGCTGCAAATATGGGCATCTCACAGGAAACATCTGCATCACTGGAAGATTAGAGAAGATACCCTTCTCCATCAAAACCCAGCCCAACCATCCCCACCTGCACACCACACCTGTTCATGACAACCTGATGGGTGGCAGGGCGAGGACTTACTGGGGAAGAACACAGGCTGCAGAGTAGGCCATTATTTACTGACTTTTTAACAGCTTGACTTCCATAAACCACATATATTAAAGTGTACAAGTTGGTAAGTTTTCAAAAAAAATTTATTGAGGTATAATTGACACACAATAAAGAGCACATCTAAAAACTGTATAATTTGATAACTTTTGACTGATTTATACACTTGTGAAACCACCATTACAATCAAGGTAATGAATATAACCATCACCTCCCAAAGTTTCCTCTTTGAAATTCTTCCCTCTGGCTACCTCCCCACCCACTGTCCCCAGGCGACTGCCAATCTGCTGGTTGCTATTGTAAATTAGTATGATGTTTCTGGAATTGCATATAATGAAATCACTTGGAAGGCCCTCTTTTTTGTCCAACTCCTTTCCATCTGCATGATTATTATGAGACACATCCATATTTTAGTCTGTAATAATAGTTCATTTCTTTTAAAAACAACTTTCAGGTATTTTTAAATAAACCTTTAATTTTAGAATAGTTTTAGATTTCCAGAAAAGTTGTGAAAATAATACAGAAAATTCCCATGTATGTCACACCCAGTTTCCCCTATTAGTAATGTCTTGTTAAGATGGTGAATTACATCAATCGATTTTGGAATGTTAAACAAAGCTTGCAGGACTGGCATAAATCCATTTGGTCCCGACTAAAAGTCTTTGTATGTGCATATATATCATTGAATTATATTTGCTAACATTTTGTTTAGGGTTTTTGGGTCCATGTTCCCGGGGGCTTTTCTCCTTCCTGCCCTCACCCCGCCACCAGCTGGGCTGCACACCCCCCCCCCCCCAATTCCTCCCGGCCCTGCCCTGGGCTGATGGGGGTGGGGCACCTGGGAAGACGCAACAATTCATGTCTGGCCCAGCCTGCTGACCAAGCCCATTCAATAAACCCATAAATTAGTGTGTAATTATAACTCCTGTTAAGTGCTTTGAAGGATAGGCGATGGATTCGAGAGACAATCTTAGGGGGAGATAACTTAGATCAGAGCCAGGTCAGTGGTTAGAGTTCCTTGAGGAGATCATATAAAATTTGTACAACCTGAGCATGGGGAGGTGTTGGCCAGGCCGGGCAGGGGGCGGCCCTCCAGGTGGAGGGGCCAGGCGAGCAAAGACCCTGAGGGGAGGGGGCCCAGTGTGCTGGAGGACGTGGAGGCCAGGGAGGCGGAGCCCAGGAGAGCAGGGAGGAGGCCAGGAAAGGAGGGGTGGCCTGGCCTGTGGCCGGGATAGGGGAGATGGAGGGAAGAGGGCAAGACTTAATTTGGTTGGTTTCGCCCATGTCCCATGAATGAATGGTGGCCTCAGAGGGGGGGATGATGGGGGTGGTGGGGAGGGGAGGGAGAAGGGAAAGAGGCCCTCCAGCCACCCCCCCAGGCCCCTCCCAGACCTGCCATCTGCCAAGGCTGTGGGGTCATCAGGGACTCCTGCAGTCCCATGCGAGGGCCCTAAAAGATATCGAACCCTGGAGAACACAGAGGGTCTCTCTCAGCCGTGGAGTGTCCCATCCTGATGGCGCTGGGAGCGGGTCAGAGAGGGAGTCAGGCTGGGGGACAAGACATGTTCGTCTCCCTCCAACTCTGCCCCAGCCAGGTGGGTTATTTTCATTGACTCCCCTCTCTGGGCCTCAGTTTCCCCATCTGCAGCTGAGGAAGTCCTACCAGCTTTAAGTCTCTACCCAAGGAAACAAATTTGCTGCCCTGAAACTCCCACCCCCCAGGAGGAAGCCTGCAAGAGGGCAAGGGGTCAGGTGACAGCCTGTGAGGTTCCGCATGGGGACCCCCAGGGGGGCCCTGGAGCCTCCCCTCTCCCTGCGGTGGCCTCAGTGTGGACCAAAGGGTTATGCTCTGATGAAGCTGCTCGCTCTGCGTGCCCCTGCACACCCCTCCTTGCCTGTGATTAATTCAGTTTGGCAAAGCCATATTTATGCTGGAAATTTAATCATCATTTCGGTAGAAAAGGAATTGAAAATAAATTGAAAGTGTCAGACGATGCATTAGGGTGGGTGATGGAGTGGAAGTGGGGGCCGCCCACCCAGTCTCCCCCTTGGTGCTTTATGGGCCCAAGAAATTAGCCAAGTTTCTGTTTCCACAACTGCAGGGACTAGAACCCAGGGGATGGGGTGAGAAGGGAGGGGAGAGGGTCCAGTGGGGAGGTGGAAGCAGCATCAGGTGTCACCCAGGCCCAGCCCTGAGTCACCCATGAGGAGATGGACCCAGAGAGGAGCCGGGGCTGGTCCTTGATGACACAGGATGTCACGGCAAAGTGAGGCTGGGGTCTGGGGCTCCTACCTCCCACCTCCAGGCCAGGGGAGGACTGGACAGAGCTCTGGGCCTCTGGGGCGAAGAAAGCAAGCCTGTCCCAGGACCCAGCCATCTCCCCCTTGCTGCTGTCTGCCTCCAGCCCGGAGCTCTTGGTGGAGAGGGGCCACCTCATTGAATCTGTCAGCGCACAGCTCTGTGAGTTAGCAAGGACCCATCTCTTGATTGTATCAGGCCTCATCCCAGGGGCCTTGGACCCTAGGACTCTGCCATCAGACTGGATGTTTCTAAAGGCAGGGCTGTTTCCCCCATCTGGCTGGACACTACTGAGCATAAGATGGTTTCTCTCCTCCAAGTCTGAGAGACCAAGGGCAGAATGTGTCTCCTCTTTAGAATCAGGGCTGATGGGGGCTTAGGGGACTGACCAGACCCCCTCACATCCTTTTCCTTGCTGTTTGACATCAGCACTCCTGGAATGAGGATCACATGGATCAGAGCCCCTGGAGACTGGCAAGGAAAGGCAGCATGAGTGAAAAATAAATCGTAGTGGTTTTAAGTCACTGAAGTTTGGGGATGTTTGTTACCGCAGCATATCTAGCCTGACTGATACAAAGATCTGTGTCTGGGACTGGAGATATTAATTTGAAGCTCAGCAGGAATTGACTGAAAGCCACATTTTTGTTCAGATTAGATGACCCTGGGTGAGAGAGTAAGGAGAGAAGAGTCTCTTTTCTCTGCCTCTAACATAAGTGGGCTCACTAACTTCTCCCCACACTCTACTCTATTCAGACTGATTCTCTGAGTCTTAGCTAATTTCTGCTGCCTCTTACCCCTGTCAGCTCAGATCTTTGCACCGGCCCCCCCTCCCCACTCCTACTGCCTTGGTCCCAGGCATGTCAGGCCTGTGTGTGGTTGGGAACATGGGCTGTAGAGCAGGCAGCACTGGGTTCAAACCTGGGGTCTCCCACTTATAAGCTGTGTGACCCTAGGACTGGCAATCTCTGAGCCTTGGTTTCCTGGAAAAAAAAGGAGGGGGGGCTCTTTATAGAACTTAACTCATAGGGACGTTGTTAGGGTTAAATGAGGTGAAGTATTTGCAGTGCTGAGTACAAGCTGGGTGCACAGTAAGTGCTCAATATATTCTTTCTAGTGCTACATCATTATGACCAGGTCTTGTCACCATATCCCCAGGTCCTAGCCTCCAGACTTACCAGCTCAAATCCTGCCCCCATGGTCCTTCCAGAGACAGCTCCTGAATGCACCCTCTGATTATGCCATGCTCCTGCTCAAGAACAATCCATGTCTCCCTGCTGCCGACATAATAAAGTACAACCTCCTCATCCTGGCATTTAGGGCTTTCATGGTTTAGCTTCAACCTCCCTTCCATATTCTTTCTTCCACCGTTTGGCAGCAAACTCTTAATGAATCTTTTGAAACTCCCCTCTCAGGAAGGCCTAAAGAAACTTGACACAAGAGTCAGGAGATCTGGGTTCTAGTCTCAGCTATGCCTCTGACCTACAGTGTGACCTCAGTGCAGTCCCTTGACCTCTCTGGGCCTTTTCAGGTTAGTCAAATAGGGGTTTGGACTCCACCATCTAACCACCCCCTCTAATGTAAACACCCTGGCCCTTTGGGGCTGGGCTGCTGCTCATTTGCAACCTGACTTTCCCACCTCTACCTGCTCCCCACCACCCAAGGGGCTCTGCAGCTAGAGAGGAGCTAGCCTGGGAACACAGCAGCCTCTGAGTAACACAACCTCGGGGAAGGGGGATCTAATTATTCCCAGGGTGGGACTGCAGATTAGACAGAAAGTTGCTTCTTGTTTCCATGTGTTAGGGTGTTGGCTCTGGGGGTGGGTGGGCAGAACTGCAACCATTACGGGTGGGGAGGGCCTGTGGAAGGAGGTGGGGTCGGGGCACAGGCAGAGCCTAGGCCCAGGGAGAGGTCAGCTTGGGGTGGGCAGGGAGTGACAGGGACAGTGGCATTCACTGAGTTGGTCCTAGAAGCCAGACCCTGAAGATAGGGCTCACTTGTCCTCTTTCTCCTGTACAAGTGCTATGGAGGTATTCCCATTTCTTCCCAGATTTAATAATCTTCATTGTTACCCCATCCTCATAATGAACTAGCTCATTCATTGGACATTTCCCATGTCCCGGGTCCTGCTCTACCTGTTCTTGTCATGAACTGATCCTCACAACATCTGAACATCAGGTATGGCTTTATCGTGATCCTCCCCACTTGATCGATGAGAAAACTGGGAGGTTAAGCCACTCATAGGTACCAAGTCATCGGCTCAGCACCCCGTGTTGCCTCCGCACTGCACTGTCTCCCTGCAGACCCTTGGCCACCTCCCAGGGTGGGGACCATTGTCCTCACTTGAGAGGTAGGAGGTGGAGGCTCAGAGGAGGGCAGGGATCCTCCCAGGTCACCCAGCTGGAAATCCTGCCATGGGGTCTGCACCCATGCTGCCTGTGCTGGGCTCACACTCCCTCCACCGGTCCTGCCTCTTCAGGGTTAGAGGGGGGCTCGAGGACTCACCCCAGAGTGGTTGGAAGAGGGACCCTGGGGATGCTGTGGGCCGTTGGCGGCAGGAGAGGAGGCTGGGCTAGCCCTGGCTGGCTCTGAGTGGGTACAGAATGGGAGCTTGGCAGGTCCCAGGGTGCCTGCCTCTGCCCTCCAGCCCAGACCTTCAGGAAGTTTTTCCCCTTTGGCCTCATAAGGGCTCTCCGAGCCTCCCTGGGGCCTTGGGAGCACCCCATCACTGCCCACCCCCTTGAGAAGAAGGCGGCTCCACAGTCAGTTCCTGGCTGATTTCGACATTTGGGGGCTGAGCTGCCTTGTGGACGTTCCACAGTGGACCCTCACCCCACACAGTCCATGGCAGCACCCCTGGAGCTGGATGGGAACCACCTGTCCAGGCCGCAGCCCACAAACCTCCCCTTGTGGGGGACAGGCTGGTCACCACAGAGGGCAGTGGGGCCCCCAGCCAAGCCAAGCACCAGAGGCCTAAGTTGTCACTCACGCAACATGTCCTGTCACCTGTGTGGTCACCACACTGGCCCCCCCATCCCCTGCCGCCCCGGGTGGGCAAATACTAATAACTGACCATCTGAGTGCTCGTCCTGTGTGCCAAGACCCCATCTCATTGAATCCTCAAAGTGGTCCTATGGGAGAGGAGCGTTCACTGTGCCCCATTTGAGATGATGGAAACAAGGCTAATTGAGGTGAAATAAACAACTCAGAAACTGGGAGCTGGGACCTGCTGGCCTACACGGCCCCGGCTGCTACCCCAGGGCCAACCTGCACCTGTGCCCTGTCACCCACTCCCCAGTCACCCTCAAGCCATCACATGTCACCGATCCCCCTCTCCACGACCTGCTCTGACGAGGTGCTGCCTGCATCTCATCATCTCACCCTGCTCGTGCAGACACACACGCACCTGCTCACAGCACTCCCACACCTTCCCCCTCCCGCACGCTCACACATTCACATGCACACACACCTATTCACATGCACAACTGCAGGTGCAATTGCTCATCCACACACATGCACACCCTGGTGCACACTTGCACACACCCACATGCATGGGGACTTCCTCCAAGACAGGTCTGGGGTCCTCATTCACCCCCCAGGCTCCTTCCTGTGCTTCCTGCCCTCGGGGGCCTCCTCTTGCTAACTCTCGTTTCCAGGTGTGCAATAAAATTCACCACCGGATTTAAAGCTGAAGGGAGAGAGGAGCAAAGCGGAGCTGAATTTCATTTCAATTTTCTATGGCAGGAACCCAATTTTTCAGGTGGTAATTATAATAATTAAAAATTCTGTTATCAGTATGGTGGTGGCAGGGTCACTCACTGCAGTTATGTGACAGTGAGCAGGCAGAGCCACCTGATGACAAGATATGGCGCCAAACCTCCCACCTCCAGCTGCAGCCTCCAGGTAATTCTGTCGGAAATTTTAGGGAAGGGGAAAGATGGAGGAGAGACAGGGGGCTCTGGGTGGGGAAGGCAAGGGGCTGCTGTTTGAGGGGAATGCACCTGACAGGTGGACCTTACCTGCACTGGCTAAGAGCCTCTGGCTGGGTCTGAGACTAGAGGGGCCATGTGGGGCTGCCCCTCCTTCTGTGACCTGATGCTTGGCTGGGGAGCTGGTGTTCCCAGAGCAGGAGTGGGCCTCCCTGGATTGTAGGATATGGAAATCAGGGGGGCCTGCTTGGCCGGGGCTCCCCCCTTTAGTCTCACAGGTGCCCTTGGGTGGGCCTTGCCCCCTCTGCCACCACTGTGTCCTCCATGCCCAGAGCAGGGCCTGGCACGCAGTAGTCTCTCGAGATATATTAAATGTGTGCAAATGGACAGGAGAAATCCACAAGGTAGGAGTTATTTTTCTCGTTTCACTGAGGAGACCGAAGCTCAGAGAGGTGAAGTAACTTGTCTAAAGTCACACAGTTGGTAAGGAGACTAGGGATTAGGAAGTGAACAGTCAGAAATAGGAGGTGAGAGAGACAGCCAGAACTATTGTGCCTTTAGACGATAAAGCAAATGTTTCACAAGGCTCCAGCCATCATCGTGGGACTCTCAATCCAGCAGGTGTGAGGCCCAGTGCTGGAGGCCTTGGGGGAGAGTGGGGGGGAGGGAGGAGGCAGCCTCATTTGCATAAGGCCTGCTTCCTCCAATCAGCGGGGCTCTCAGGGGTGGGGACCCCAGGGCCTGGCTGGGCACCAGGAGCTGGGAGCAGAGGCAGGTGAAGCAGGGCCCAGCCCGTCCCGGTCAGTGGCCAGGACCCTCCCTCTGTGCTCATGATGGACCTTCCCAACCAGCTTTCCTTCCTTTAGCTCCTCCAGTCCTCCCAATAGCCCCACATCAAGAGCAGGAATAATCATCTCCAATTTGCAGATGAGGCAACTGAGGCCCAGTGAGGTCACAAGTCCTGCCCAAGGTCACACAGCAAGTCAGCAGCAGAAGACAGAACTAGCACCCAGGCCCCTGACCACAAGCCCTGAGTCCTGCCTTTCTGATTTCTTCCAGTCTGTCCTATTCTAAGGCCTCTGCTGGGTACCCCCACCCTGGACCCATCCTCTGTTACCACCAGTCCCCTCTTTATTACTCTCTCAGAGCTGTAGGCCATCCTAAACCCTCTGTCTGGCTTCCTGAGCCCCATACCCTTGAATCCAGCTGCCCCAGGTACCCGGGTGAGAGAACCTCAGAATCTCAGGGCTAGCAGGGACCCCAGGAAGTGCCAGTTTCAATTCCAGGAGCAACAGCTCCTCAGCGCCATCCCAGGAGCCCCCAGAGCCTGATTTGGGGTGCTACTCTTCCCCTTGCATTTCTCCCCCTGCTCCCTGTCTTTCTTATCCCCGAGTAGATTCTATAAACCCAGGTGTGCTAGTTTGAATCTATTGTGTCCCCCACAAAAGCCATGTTCTTTAACGCAATCTTGTGGCAGCAGACCTATTAGTCTTTTGATTAGGGTGGAGCCTTTTGATTAGGTTGTTTCTATGGAGATGTGACCCACCTAACTGTAGGTGAGACCTTTTGATTAGATCACTTCCGTGGAGGTGTGACCCCACCTATCCAGTAGTTAGTTCACTGGAGCACTTTAAGAGAGCTCACAGAGCGAAGGAGCTCAGAGAAGCTGAGAGAGACATTCTGGAGAGAAGCTAAAATACGTAATCCAGAGTTTGCCCCCAGAGAAGCTAAGAGTCAACACAGACCCAGATGCTTGGACATACAGAGAGATGTTTGAAGATGCTAAGCTAAGAGATGAAGCCCAGAGTCTTCCCTGGAGAAGCTAAGAGAGGACTGCCAGATGCTTAGAGAGAAATGCCCCAGGAGAACCAAGCAGAAAGCTGAGAAGCTAAGAGAGACAGAAGGCCAGAGACATTTCAGAGAAAGCCTTTTTGAAGCCAGAACCCAGGAGCAAAGGACCAGCAGATACCAGCCACGTGCCTTCCCAGCTGACACAGATGTTCCGGATACCATTGGCCTTTCTTCTGTGAAGGTATCCTCTTGTTGATGCCTTAGTTTGGACACTTCTATGGCCTTAGGACTGTAAATTTGTAACCTAATAAATCCCCTTCAGTAAAGCCAATCCATTTCTGGTATTTTGCATAATGGCAGCTTTAGCAAACCAGAACACCAAGTCTAAGGCATGATTTACAAAGTTCCACAGAAAGGAGGGTAACCATCTGTCTCTGTAGTTACTAAGAGGCTGCAGTGATTTACTCTGCCAGAAACGTTTGCTTCTCCTGAAGGATCGTCTTGGCACCTCCTCGTGGAAGGCTGTGATATACTGAGGCTTCCCTTTCCCAGGGAGCTACCTGGTGGCCTTGGGGGTAGGCAACAGAGCTGTAGGGGTCCATGGGGACCCCACACAGTGAAGAATAAATCCAGACAGTGTAGTTGGGATGGCAAAGATGGACTTAAGTGTCACTAAAGGCCTGGATATGAATCTCTGCTCTCCCGTGGCCAAGCTGTGTGACCTTGGGCAGGTCACTTAACCTCTCTGGGCCTTGTTTTCCTCACCTGCAAAACAGGAACAATGAGAATATCTGTCCCATAAGGTGAAGAGGCTTAGCTGAGAAGTCACATGAAAGAGCCTGATATATGATAGGTGTGCAACATGTCTGAATTCTCCTTAGCCCGTCTGAGGTCTGCCTTTCTTTGATCTTTCTCTTAGTCTCCCACCGAGATTTCCTCCAAATTCCCTTCCCTTCACAAGCCCCTCTGCTCCCAGGTGTTCTGGATCTTTTTCTTCTTGCAGATTAACCTTCACCACTGCTTGAAGGAAAGGTCCCCCTTGAAGCTCTGCAGACAGGTGCAGATTGGGCCAGTGGGCCCTGTGCCCAGGAAGCCAGGCACAGATGGTGGCTCATAAGCTCAGGAATTATTTAGCGTGTGCTGCTTCCCCACTAATGAGTTAACAAATCCTGCTCTTGGAAAGGGCCCTTGGCAGAGTAAAGGGTCCTCTGGGGCCCAGAGTTCTTTGTCGATGTAAGGAGTCAGCAGAATTCTTTCACCTGATTCCTAATAAAGCAAGGAGGGACTGGCGGGGCGCTGGCATGGCTAGGGCAGATGAACTGGATCTGACTGGTGTGGGGCAGGAGCTGGGCTCAGAACCGTGATGGAGTGAGCAGGAAGAGTCAAGACTGGGCCAAGGCACCCCTCTGTTCTGGCAGGACACAGTGTGGGAGGAGGGTGAACTCCAGAGTCAGACCCACCAGATCCCACCGGAACTTCCTAGAACTCCTCGGAACCGAGACCTGGGACGGGCCCTGGGAAACGCTGGCAGCTGCTGTCTCCTGAGCCTCAGTCTTCCAACCTGTGAAGTGGTTGTTGTGCAGGCTCCCACGGGGACCTGCATCCCAGCTCCACAAGGGGTAGAGGTGGGAGCCCCACTGCCGGATTCAGTCCCTGCTCGGCCAAACCAGGACAGTGATTGAAGAAGTGGCCTAGCCTTTCTGTGCTTGTTTCCTCGCCTGTAAAATGGGGGAATAATAGCACCTCCTCGTAGGGCCACGGTAAGGATTAAATGAGAGAATGCGTGTAAATGGCTCAGACTGAACCTGGTGCACCGAGAGCACCTAACAAAGGGGAGCTTTTTATGGTTGGTTGCTGTTGTGGGTTCACTGGTCATTGTCCAGCCTGTTCTCTTAAAGGCCCTGCAGACCTCTGCATGCTGCCTCCGAGTCCTCTGTGGTCTGTCACGGACTCCCTGGCTCCCTCCGGGGTCTCCCCTGCCCTCCACCTACTCCAGCCCGTCCCCCTTCTCACACTCACACTGAAACACAATCACACACACACTCACAAAGATGCATACACCTTCCCCAACCCTGTGAGCCAGGAGGGCCCAGGGCCATCTCAGGTTCATTCCTACTGACAAAGTCCACGGAGGCCTCTCTCCGCCCGGGGCCGGGCCTATCCCTGAAAGAATGTGGGCATCAGGAAGCGTGGAGGTGGGCACTCCCACCTCCCTCCTCTCCCTGAGCTGCCACTTCTTTTCATGAAACTTGGACTCCAAAGGCCCAGAGCACCTCTGCACCAAGGGAGGGGGCTCCCGGTGGTTACCCACCTCCCAGACCCCAGGACCCCCCTCAACCTTCATCAAGGAACAGGTGTTGCAGAAAGGATGTCTGCAGGCCAGACCCCACCTCCCTAAAACCTTCCTCCCGCAGCTCTAGAGAGGTGGGGTTTTGATACACATTGGGTTTTATTTTTGTGTGTCTTTGTTGGCTTTGAACTAGTTGATAAAATTGTGAAATGTGCAGATTTCACATGAAATAACATCAGAAGAGCAAACTCACGGGGCCTGCATCCAACCAGCAGCTGTCCCTGGAATCAAGTTACTGTTTTACATCCATCCCTCAAGTCACCTACTTGACCCCTGAAGGTGCTTGAGCTTGTGACCCCACCCCAGAGACCCCAACCTGATCTCTATACAGATGGGTAAGTTCAGTCCAAGGAGGAGTAAGGACTCATCTGTCTACCCACCTGACCGCCACCTGTTCAAGGGCAGGGATGTTGGTCTGTTGTATTCACTGCTATATCCCCCAAACCCAGAGCAGTGCCTGGCATGTTGAAGATATTCAAAAAAATATTTGCCACAGTTATATCAGCAGCAAGGTTTGGGCAAAGCCAGGGCTCAAATCACCCCCAGCCCAGCTGCTTGGCAACTATTAGATGCCAAGACATGTTTCCCCCACTCATGCCCTCCACGTAAAGACACATATGCAGCCACTGCCACAGTCAACCCAGATGTTTTAAAGCCCAGCTGAGTTAAGCCTGGAGAGAAAGGTGAGCCTTCTGCAGAAACCATCACTTCCTATCATGGTGCTCTGAGTTTGAGAACCACTTCTTAGCTTAGTCAAATAAAATGTGGGACTCCTGTGTGATATGGGCTGTCCTCGTAAGTGGGATGCAGGTAGTGAAGGCTCTGGTGTGGACAGAACTGGGTTCAAACCCTGAATCCACCGCATCCTGGCTATATGGCTTTTTTTTTTAACTTCTCTGAGCCTCAGTTTCCTCATCTATAGAATGGGAATAATAACAGTGCCTGCTGCAGCAGATTGTTGTAAGGATCAAATGAGACAATCCCAGGACCGCATCAAGTCTGATGCTTCAGGGGCTATTACAGTCACTGACGCTCCTCCTCCTATGTGAGGTTCAGCGAGGAAAGATGCAGCAGACAAACGCTCATCAAATGCTTTCCCATGGAGGCTTTTCAGTGGGTTTCTCTGCTATTCTGTTCACAGTAGTACATAAATATTGTAACTCTTGGTCTGTTATGTGCCAGGCCAATTATCCTGTCTACAGACAGCTCTCTTATTTCCCATTGCAGTGGTTCTGGACCTCCTGGGTGGGTACCCAGGCCAGCAGGGCTTGCCGACGTGCCCAGTTATTGCAGCGCTGCAGTACTGAGGCCCAGCCTCGACTCCCTGCCTACTGCCCACCCCTGCGGCTGCCAAAGCAGAGCGCAGGGCCCAGTGGGCCAGGCCCTTCGTGCATCAGAGCTGCCCCTCCCTCCCCCATTCACCCCCAGGTCCCCTGCACTCCAGGCTCAGGTGTGTGCTTCTCTTTCATCCCAAGGGATACATAATCGCCTCACAGATGGGGCCGAGATGAAGGTTGTAATAAAACTGGTTCATTACATCCCTCTCTGCAGAGCGTTTAATGAACACGTGCTGGTGAGCTGAGGCTCTTTTAAGTCAAATGCAAATGAAACACTTTCTGCAATACCATTTCATTAGCTTGGGGATGGGACTGGGAGTGGGAGCAGAAAGTATGGGCTAGAGGAAAAGAAAGGGGAGAGCTGAGGGTGAGGGAGGGAGCATGTCAGGGGAGGGGCAGAGAGAAAGAGGTGGAAGGAGGGGAAGAGGGTGAGGGATGGAGCGTGGGGGTGAGCAAGCAAGTGGGGGAGAGGAAAGATGTCCCCCTCTTTTGTATGGAGTTGGCTGCCCGGAGTCCCCTGGTAGGGAGGGAGGGTTGGGCGGGCTTCATTATCCCCATTGTAAATCTGAGACCACCACGTCCTCTCTGTGCTACACGCAGCGCTGGGTGCTGGGGCGACCCCAGGGGCCAGGCAGAGAGGATCCCGCCTCCCCAGGGTTCACATTCTGGGGGAGAAGACAGGCACGTGTTAAATAATCACATCAACAGTATGGTCAATGCAGGTGCGCTTGTGATGATTCGTTTGATTACGTTTAGAAGAAGGCGGGGAGCCAGGGCTTCAGAGGGTGAGCTCGGAAGAGTGCCTGCCTGGGTGAGGACCCCAGCCCTGAGCATCTTGTCCAACCTGAAGAGGCCTCAGTTTCTCATCTAGAAAACTGGGATCACCAAGGACCTGCCTCATAGGTACATGTGAGAATGAAATGTGCCAATGCACGTAAAGCACTTAGATCAGCGTCTGGTAGATAGTAAGAGCTCAGTGAACATTAGCCATTATTATATTAAGAATGAAAAATGGAAAGATCAAGGTTGGAGGGTCCTGGTTTAGTCAGTGAGTTGGGGAAGTTGTCCCTGAGGAAGTATCACAGAAGCTGGAACTTAAAGCGACCAGGGAGAAGCAGCACACAGAGGACATCTTTTTTTTTTTCCTTAACCTGCCCAGAATCCTTTTTCTCTTCTTAGTTAACACACATTAATTTTAATTTGGGGAACAATGCCCCCCTCCAATTTCAATCCATGCAGTTGGGGCTGACCTAACCCCCCGATCTAGAGTGGACGCACCCGCCCGGTCTGGCTAATTAGTGAATTCCCCTTCTGGCCACAGTGATTGATTCAGAGCTGGGCACATGATCCCAGCCAGACCCATAGGAGAAAACGCCAGGGACTTTTGCTTAAACTATCAGGAGAGAAGTGTAATAAGCCACTGTGATGTAACATTGGAGGTACCCGTGGTCATCTCCCATGTAGAGGGTAGAACCTTACTGAGAATTGTGCTGAAGCAAAAGAAAAACCGAGCCAAGAGGTGGAAAGAGAAGGTCCTGATGGCATCATCTGAATCCCTGGTTGCAGCCAGGCCTGAATTTGGATTTCTCAGGTAGAGGAGCCAGCAACACCCCTCACCCCACCCCGTTCTCCGTTTTACTTAAATCATACTTAGTTGGGTTTCTGCCCCTTGAAAATGAAAGAATCCTGTGTGATACTGCACATTCCTGGCAAAGTGAACAGCATCTGAAAAGGGTCCAAGGATGGAAGGATCTTGGTCTCTTCAAGGAACTGAATGGAGGCCAGTGGGGCTGAGGCATGGCGAGCAGGTGGAAAGCAATGGCCGTCCTGTACCAAGGCTCAGAGGGTTCAAGGAGCCTGATCCTAAGTTGGGAAAAGAGGGAAGGTCCAGTGCAGGGATTAAAAGACCAGATGTGCCCAAAGTGACAATTCTGAACTCGTTCAATAGCTCCCCTCTGGGCTGGCTGGAGGCTCCACTTTTCAGCATGGGCACCTCATCCACTCTTGGGAGGTGCAGAACCAAGGACCCAGGAAAACATTAGGGCTGGAAAGGTCCTTCAATGGCACACAGTCCAATATCCTCATTTATATTATTTTGTTCCTAATTGGTAATTGACCAAGGAATACATGACTATATATTCATGGAAGAAGGAGAGAGAAGGGGGTGGGGAGAGAAGATGAGAGAATGTATGCACCTACTTCAAAAGGTTGTAGTGAGGATTGAAGGGGTAGCTCCTTGTAAAGTGCTTACCCATCACACAGCAGCAGCTATTTGTGTTGGTTGCTACTGCTGCTGCCCCCACTACTCCCACTAGATCTTATTTAAGCATTTACAGAGCACCAAGTATCTTGCTAAGCATTTTACTAGCTCATTTAACCTTTTCATCTTTCCTTTATTATTATTATTTTAACACATGAGGAGGCTGGAGTCAGAGAATCTAAGAAACTTGCCTGAGGTCACACATCTGGTGATTCAGACCCAGTTCTGGCTGACTCCAAGCCCTTACCCAGCGTCTCCCTGGCTGGTGTCCTGGTGTGGATGGAGCAGTTTTGCTCTGTTATTGCTTGTGTGCCTCTCCCGATGAAATGTCAGCAACAAGAAGGCAGGGACATTTTCTGCCTTGTTTACCCCTGGATTCCTTGTGCTGCTGCAGTGCCAGATACAGAATGGGGGCTTAATAAATGTCTGTTGAATGTGGAGAAGGCTGGCGTAGGGAGATGGGTGATTGTATATACAAGATGCATGGCATAAAAGATGAAGCTTGGGGAGCAGGAATTGGTGATGAGCCCAGGAGTTAGTGCTGGAGCCCTCACCCTCTCCTGTTGAGCCAGGGCTGAGCCAAGGCTCGGGCAGTGACCCTGCAGGTGGGGCCAAGGGGTCGGCTATGGTGGAGGCAGCTGGTCAAGGCTGAGCTGGGCACTGTCTACCATGGCTCCAATGGTGACCTCCGTCCATTAAGATGCCTGAGATGAGACGGGGCTGAGGGCCAGGTGCCAGTACCTCCAAGGGTCTCTCTCAATTCCTTGGCCAGATATTAGGTTTCCTGGAATTGTTCTCCCCACCCTGCCACCCCTTCCGAGGTGTAAGGAACCTAGTGATTTAGAACATACAGTTAGAGAGATAGATGAGCAAGTGGTTGTCTGGGAGTTCAGTCCAAGGTAGGGTTGGGCTGCTCAACCTCCCTGGGTCCTGACCCCACTGCCATGACCCTGGCGATGGACAGCCCTGATCCCAGGCCCAGCAGACACTGACAGATGCCTCCTCTGGTCCTAGGCTGTGCTCTGGGGGTTGGGATTGGATGAGAACCAGGGTGGCCTTGGGGAGCCCACAGTCCAGGCCTGATGGGGAAACTGGAAACTGACCATTTCAAAGCAGTCAGGCAAGTGCGTCTATAGGAGGAAACACAGGAGCTGAGGAGTGTGGAGAAAGGGGCCCAAGACAGAGGAAGGGGTCGTGGGATGGGGAGAGGTAACATCATGCTAAAATCCTGGGTTCAAATCCCAGCTCCACCACTTCCCAGCAGAGTGACCTTGGTGGGATGCTTCACATCTTCACACCTCAGTTTCCTCCTCTGCCACATGGGGGTAATAATCACCCCACTAGGGTCACTGTGCCTATCAAAGGAAAGAACCGTGTGCAGCCCTTAGCACCGGGCCAGGCACACAGTGAGCCTCAATACTTGCCGGCTGCCATTCCTGGAATTAAGCAGAAGTTGGTGTCCAGCAGGTAGTGGCTTGGGAAGGGTGTTCCAGGAAGATGCACCAGCACATGCAAAGGCCTGGAGGACATGGTGGGATGGGGGTGGGGCCTGCGGAGTTAGAGTGTGAGGTGGGGGCTCTGAGGAATGGGGCTGGAGAGGTCCGTGTGCCTTGCAGCCCTCATTGAATTGTTGGGATTTTAGTCCTCAGGTTAGTAGGAGCCTTGGAAGGGTTTTGAGGGGGGACAGGGCACACTCATACGAGCTGTGGCCTGAGCTGGTAGGGGAGGGCCTGGCGTTCAGGAGACCAGAGAGAGAAGACAGTGGCCTGGACAAGCTGAGGACAGCGTGGCCAGAGGACCCAGGGAAGAGCGAGGACAGGGCCCAGCTTTCCGGCTCAGGCGGTAGAAGGGCGGTGGCACTGAACCTGGGCTGGGAGCCTGGGGGAGGAGCAGGTGCCCTGGGCCAGGGTTCTCTGCCACAGGCCCCTATGGGACAGACATGCCCAGGCTGGGTGGTGGGACAGGGATGGGGACCGACAAAACCTCCAGCTGCCCTCAGACCCTGTTCATCCAGCCAGAACCTCCCCCCAGCCCCCAGGGTCCAGCCCAGCCTGGCCGTGCCCCCCTCCCCCTGCACCCAGGCCCGCAGAGTCCAGCCATGGACGCCCCTCACCCCAAGACCCAGCTGCAGCGAAGGTGACCTTGAGCAAGCAGCGCCGTGCCTCGCTCCTCCTCCTCAGGTGGATGGAACATCCCCAGCTCTCAGGTAACGTAGGGAGACCCCAGCTCAATTCCTGGTAGAGAGACGGGGAGCAGGGAGGATGACTTCCCTCCCTTGCACAGTTGGGGCTCCATATCTGGGGTCACAGAAGCACAAAGAGAGAGCACAATGGGCCAGGAGAGAGTCAGGGCCAGGGGGAGACAGACACCGATGGGGCCTCGGTGAGGGAAACAGCGAGTGTGATGAGAGGAGAGACGCAGAGGGCAGGCCTGAGGGGGTCTTGGGACATGGGCCCCACAGCCCCCTCCTCACCTGGCGCTGGCCCTGCGGGGGCTTTGTGAGTGGGGGTGTCGTTGGGCCTCAAACAGTCCCCCTTCTCTGTGGTTCATATTCCCAGAAAAAAAAATTCTCTCCATCCGATTAATCTAATTAGCAGTAATCAAGTTGTGGAGATCTGTGCAGCAGGTGAGCTATTAGGAAAAATCACCTCCCTGCCAAGAGTTTAAATTTAATTTTTGTTCCATAATCTAAAGACCAAATAGAAACAACTGGTTTCTTTGCTGTCCCTGGCCATAACTGGGGAATTTTCTGGGGTGGGGGCATCAGCTTGGAGACAGGCTCAAATCAAACTTCAGCCAGCCCAGGCAGGGGCAGAGCAGATCTGCCGAGACCATCACCCACATACCCTGCGAGAGCCACACTAACTGGGGACCACCACCCTCACCCTTAGTTAGGGCCCACCTGCCAGCCTTTCTCATGTCTACGCAGTTCCACTCTTACACACACCCACACCCTGATGCAAGTGCATGCATCTGTTTTGTGACCTCCACACTTGTGCTCCGAGATTGTCGCACACGCAACTTAAGACAGCCATGCATGTACTGTGACAAAGCCTGTACACACAGCCACAGAACAGACACACACGGGGCACATGCACACCCATGCACACCACACACCACACACACACACAGCGTTTCACACAGATGCACTGACAGTTGAGGGTCCTGGATGCTGGTTCCAGCTCTGCTACTAACTACCTGTGTGAACATTAGGCAACTTCCCTGAGCCTCAGTTTCCCCATCTGTAAAAGGTGAGAGCTGGACTTCATTTTTTGAGCCTCTTCCAAATGTGACAGCTTGGGACTTGATTTTCTCTCACAATTTCAGGCTCTGCCTCCTTCTTTCCAATTGAGGCTAACAGAGAAAATGCAGTCTGGGAGGCAGTGGTGCTGGGGAGTTTCTCAGGTGATGCTCATTATCAAGAGAGGCCCCCATCAGTGAACTGGGAGCCCCAGCACAGCCCCAGGGCCCGACTCCAGGGCCCGGGAGAGTGGAGGAATTTATGCCCCCACATGCATGCACCAGATGCACACGGACACACACGGACACACACGGATGCACGCGCACACCCTGCTTTTGTGCTCCGAGGGTCGTCTGCAGGAAAAGTCACCACCAGCTGGGAGTGATGGGATTCACCACCCAGCACCAGAACCAGGGCCAGACCCTCGCCTCCCCCTGCCTGGGACCTGCAACCACCATCTCCTCCTTTAATATTTCTCTGCGAATTCAGCTGGCTGGGGACCAGCCCGGGAAGGGAAAGAGCATCTGGAGCCTGATGCCGAAAAACAGATTAATTTATGCCCTGCGGCTCCTCCAGCTACATGGGCCCTGGGGACAGTGATCAGAGGGTCGGCGAGGGGCCTGGGGTCCCCAGGTGGAGGCTGGGGCTGGAGGCTGGGCTGAGAGGAGGCAGAGGGGATGGGCACGTCACTGCGGAGTGACCTGAGGACCCCTCCCTGCGGGCTCCTGTGCCCCCTTCTCTGCACCGCTGTAGCTGCTGAGCCCCTGCTTCTAGGCCTGGACAGCTCCGGCTGAGGGGGTTTAAAGAATTCCAGGGAAGCTAATAGAGGGGTGGATGTGGATTCTGCCCTGGGTTTGAAGCCCAGCCTCGGACTCACTGTGTGACCCCGAGCAGCTTCCTCCCCCTCTCTGGGCCTCAGATCCATCTTCAAGTCAGGGCCAGGAGCCCCACCTGGGGTCACACGGGGCTCCCGCGGGGCACAGGAGGGGGCACCTGCAGGCGCTCAGTGGATCGTCCTGGCTCTGATTCAGTGCTCAGTAAATATCGATTAACCTGCTGAGATCATGAAATGAGCTAATGTTGTGTCTGGGCCTCAAGGCAGCAAAAACTAAAACCATGTGGGAAAATCTAACAACTGGAGGCCTGGTCGGCTGGCTCCACTGAGGGCTGGCTTCAGAGGTCAGGGAGGGCTTCCTGGAGGAGGCAGGACTTGGGCTGAGCAGCACTTGGATAGAGGAGGGGTGGGCCTGCAGGAGGGGGAGACTGTGTGTGCAAAAGCAGGGGATGGGGAGGGGAGGGGGCAAGGTGAGACTACACACTTGTGCTCACCTGCCAATGACCTGATGGGTAAAATTTGGATTTTGGAATCAGCCAGACCTGGATATAACTTCCTTGTGGTGTGACCCTGGACAAGTCCTCTGCCACTCAGAGTCACAGTGTTGTCAGCTGTGAAGGGGGGTCTTGGCACCCCCTCCTCACAGGGTTGTTGTGAGACTGGCCCGGGGTACTTTGTGGGGAGGGGGAGCCCCAACACAGTGCTGGGCACCCAGGGGACACTCGGGAAAAGGAGCTCAATCCCCCTTCTCAGCTCATCCAGGTCACCTGGTCCCCTCTGCCTCCAGAGGTGGCCTCTCTGCCTGGTCTCATGTGGCCCGAGCAGGGAGCAAGCTTCCAGGCAGGGCTCTGTGGGGACTGACCTGTCCTCCCTCTCGGGGAAGACCACCAGGCTCCACTTGCCGAGAAACACAAACCCTTGAACCTGGGAGCTGGGAGGCCCATCCAGCCACTTCACCCTGTAGGACCCCCCAAACCGAGGGTAAGCGAGTAACCTAAAGCCACCCAGCCCCCAACCCAGGCCTCCCTGTGCTCTGCCCTCCACCCAGCCTCCAAGGGGGTGTCTGCCCACAAACACCCCGTCCAAGAACCTCAAGGATCCCTCCTCACCCTCCGCCCTCCCTCTGCCCTCACACCCATGTGTTTACCAGGCTGAGGAGTCTGGAAACAGGAACCAGGGACCCCTGGCAGTCCGGGTGAGGGGTCTGCAGACCCCTCTGGCCCAGGCCTGGGACTGTGCTGGGAATGGGACGGTTAAGCCTGAGCAGCCCTTCCTGGTTACTGTCTAACTTACAGTTTCTAAAGGCCATTGGGAGCCCCACAGAGCAAACATTTTATCTCTTAATGACACTGCAGCAGATTAGGGAGGGACACATCTCCCGGATAGCATTAAAGAGAGGCCATCCATTACCCAGGATGGCCTTGCTGGCAGCTACACTATCTTCCCAGAGGCATGCCTGCGTGGAGAAGGGATCCTCTCTTCCCTACTGTCATCAAATCCTGCCTGATCTGGGGGAGGACAGGAGGCCCAGTACCAGGCTGGGAGGGCAATGAGACAAGCTGAGACTCAGTTCAACTTGAGTCTTCCAGTGCTAGTGGCCAGAGCTGACAACCATTGGTCTTGTGGAGCTGTGTAATGACTAAGGTTGGCTTACACAGAGGAAGTTGTCTCTGCTGGATGCTCAGCAGGGTGAGCCTCCAGCATGGATAACCTCAACATCGAGTTATCTAAGATCTTTCCTCTTCAGGCCTGGGTGCTTAGAATATGCACTGACTTGGAGTTAGGAGACCTTTGGCAAGTGACTTTCCTTACAATGACTATAGCTACCATTGCTTGAGTGCCTACTATGTACCCAGCTTGTGTCAGATGCTTTCCCTTCAACCTCTCATTTAATCTTCATAGGCAGGTGTCTCCATCCCCATTTCATATACAAGAGGACTGAGGCTCAGAGATGAGAGGATTCAGGCCAAGCTCACCTGGTGGCAGAGCTGGGAATTGAATCCAGCTATGTCTCTCCCCAAAGCCCAGGCTCTTTTCTACTGTACTATATTTTTCTCACCTTTAAAGTGTGGATGATATACACACTCTGCAGACCTCACAGGGGGCTGGATAGGACCAGCAAAATGATAGATGGGAAATGTACCATGCACTTGTGAGGGGTATTAGATACCCTTCCCCCTCCAACTCACACACGCATACATGAAAACACTCACACATTCTCACATGCACAAGTTTGACTACCCAGGATCTTGTTAAGTTGGTTATAATCCAGGGATGACCTGTCAAACTGAGTGGGTTTTCTAAATAACAGAGCCTTAATTATTTAATCACCATTCTCAAGTTAATTTAGCATCTAAATTGTGAAAATGCCTACACTTTTGGCCCAGCAATTCTACCATCAGGAAACATAATCAAGGGTGAGGATCTGTGTTTAGTTTCAAAGATGTTTACTACAGCATTGAAGATACCAATGCACAATAGGAAACAACCAATAAGGGAATGGGTATGTAAACAATCATATATATATATGTGATGGATTATTATGCAGCCAACGAAAATCACGGTTTTGAGCATATTTGGTGATGGAACGAAGGAGCAGAACCACCTCTTGCAGGTACTGCATGCTCCCATGGAGATATTGCTGCAGGTGAGATGAAAGGTGATTTCTGTTTTCTTCTGTTTATATTTCTGCACTAAAGCAATATAGGTTATAGGAGTAAATAAATAAAATGCACTCTAAATTCCCCTAATTGTAGACCAGGGACCACAGAGCAATTTATGTTTGTTCCATTCCTCAAGTCATTACTATCACCCTCACATTCTCTAACCTCACTGTATCCCTACAAATCCTTTAGCCTGCATTCAGGGCCCAGCTTGCTCCTTCCTGGAGTTTTCCTGTCTGCTGTCCAGCATTTTCTGGTCTCCTAGGCTGTCGGATGTTTCTTTTTGCTGATGTCACTGTTTTTACTTGCAGTCCCCCTCCCCCTCCCCATGTCTTGCTATGGGCAGGAAACCAGATTACTGGGCATGTTAAAACCACATCGAGAACTGGAGTCCCTGATCTCTGAGTCAGGACATGAAAGGGGTACCTCTGATGAAAATAATATTAGACTCTGCCCCACTCAAGGTGGTGGAGCAAAATGCTCCAGGGCTCTGTCCCCCTAAAGAGGCTTTAAACAGCAAGAACAACTGACAGAGATGTCTTTCTCAAAGCTCCAGAAAACAGTTTAAGGATTGCAGTAACAAGGTGGAGGCTGAATCAAGAAAAAGGTAGGATCTCATGGCACACTGGCTGGCCCTTCCCCATCCCCTCACTGGCTTGGCACAGTGGGTGCTGACCAGTACTCCCAGTGCGGGTCCCTGGTCTTGGTTCCAGAGGGAGCAGCATATCCCTCGTGCACATGCTGGGAGCCTGTCTGTCTTTGCCACTCTGTCTGGTGGCAGCCTGAAGGACTGAAACAGGACTCTTCTTGCAGGCTTTCCATCCCAGACCTTGCCCTGAGTGTAGAGGCAGCTCACAGAGATCTAGAGAATTGTGTAGAAGAGCAGTCAAATCACAGCTGTCTGGTGCAAAGAAGTGCCAGCTGTGGGACATACAGTGCCAGGGAATGTGAGGAAACACTGTTTCCCAGGGAAATGAGGACATTTGGGGACATGTAAAATGGGGAATTTCTAGGGTCACAACTCTAGGAATTTTAAAGCTTATGATATGTACTGTGGAATTTATATACTCATAAACCAAGGATCAGGGCATGCCCAGAAGAAGATGCATGTGCAGAGAAGACCATGGGCCCTTATGCATCTTTGCTTCAGGCTGTTCTCTAAACCCATTGTTTGGTTAAGCTCTAAAGGAGAGCACTTCTACAGGCCAATCTGCAAAGACTGGGAAGGATAGTTTCTTTTTTCTTGTTGTTCTGACATTCAAGGAAATCTCAGTCATAACATTAGTTGGATACAAGCTTAAGGAACAGATGTCTTTGAGTCTAAATTCAAGAGATAACACATTAAAATATCAAAATATCAAGGTTACAACAAAAGACTAAAAAATGTACAAAGAAATAAGAAGCTATGGATTACAAAAAGGAGAAGACTAAAGCATTAGAAACCATCAATAAGGAGGATAAGATGTAGGGCATACCAGACAAAGACTTTTTAAAAAATGGTTCTAAATATGCTCAAAGAGCTAAAGGAATATATGGACAAAAGGACATCAGAAAATGATAGATGAACACAAAGAGAATATCAATAAAGAGACAGAAATTATGAAAAGGAGCCCAACAGAGCTGAAGAACACAGTATCAGAAATTAAAAATTCCCTAGAGGGGTTGAATAGCAGATTGGAGCTGACAGAAGAAAGAAACAGTGGACTTGAAGATGAAACCATTGAGATCATGCAGTCTGAGGTGTATAAAGAAGTATGAAGAAAAGTGAACAGAGCCTGAGGAACCTGTGGGACACCATCAACGAATCCAATATACGCACTGTGGGAGTCCCAGGGGGAGAAGAATGGGAGAAACGGGCAAAGAATATTCAAAGAATGGCTGAAAGCTCACTAAATTTAGTGAAAGATGTGAATACACACAGCCAAGAATCTTAATGAACCACAACAGGATGAACCCAAATAGACCCACACTGAGACATAGTATAATCAAACTGTTGAATGCCAAAGATAAAGACCGAATTCTGAAAGCTGTAAGAGAGAAGCAATATGTCACCTACAGGGGAGCCTCAACAAAATTATGTGCTTATTTCTCATCAGAAACTATAGAGGCAAGAAGGCTGTGGGATGACATATTTAAACTGCTGAAAGGAAAAAATTGCTAACCCAGAATTTTATATACAGCAAAACTGTCTTTCAAAAATGGAAGAAAGATTAAGACATTCTCAAGTAAACAAAAGCTGAGTGTGTACACCAATCTTAAGACCAGCTCTACAAGAAATGCTGAAGGGAGCTCTGCAAACTAAAAGGAAAGGGCAATGGACAATGGATCGAAGCTGCTTGAAGAAATAAAGATCTCTGCTAACCTGGAGAACCATAAATAACATGGGTAAATATAAATGCCAGTACTATTATATTTTTGGTTTGTAATTCCACTTTTTATCCCCTATAAGATCTAAAATTCAAATACATAAAACGTAATGATAAAGCAATGGTTTGGGACTCATAATGCATAGACATGTTATTTGTGACAAGAACTATATAAAGGTGGGAGAATAGAGGGTTATGGGAACAAGGTTTGTGAATACTCTTTAAGCAAATGAGATTGTTATAGATTTAGGATGTTAACTTTAAGCCCATGGTGACTACAAAGAAAATATCACAGAATATGCAAACTCATAGAAACAGAAAGTAGACAGTTTATCAGGGATGAGGCACAGAGGCAATGGGAATTTAATGCAAAATGGGTGTGTAGTTTTTTTTTTTGGTGGGGGGGAGATGGGAAGTTTTAGTAATGGAAGGTGGTGAGGGTACTGCCACATTGTGAATGTGATGAATCTCACTGAATGTTATATGTGGGAGTGATTGAGATGGGAAAGCTTATGCTTTATATACTTCCATAATAAAAAAAGAAATAAAAGAACAACTAAAGAAGCAATGAAAATGAAATGCAGTTTGTGATCCTGGACAAGATCTAGTAATGAAGGAGAAAGGCTCAAAAGGACATCATTGGGACACAGGAAAAACTTGTAATATAGATTATAAACTTTATATCAATGTTAAATATCTTGAACTTGATAACTGAACTTAAGATGGTGACATAAGTGAATATTTTAGTTCTAAGGAAATGTACATGGGAGTCTTATGGCTTGAGGAGCATGATGTATGCAGTTTACTTGTGAATGTTCAGCAAACAGCAGGATAGCAAGATAGACACTACAAAGGTGGCAAATGTTAAAATTGGTGCATCTGGGTATCTGGGGAGCAGGGATATGCTGGAATTCTCTATATGGGGTTTGTATTATTTTTGCAACTGTTCTGTTAAGTTTAAATTATTTCAAAATAATTTTTTTAAAATAAAAATTAACAGCAATAATAATGATAACATTTATGTTTTGGAACATGACCCATTGTTTTGCATGTTGGTAGCTTCAGGAACTTTTGAGTTTGTTGTTTGATTCCAGACACCTGACTTCTAGGAAAGTGAGGTATGGCTGAGGATAAATATGCAGCAGTAGCAAAGACCTTATATTCACTTACTCAACCAACTAATAATAATTTTTGAGCCTCTACTCTGTGTCAAGCACAGTTCTAGACACTGGAGGATACAGCACCTTGTGCTGGTTTGAATGCATTATGTCCCCCAGAAAAAGCCATATTCTTTGATGCAATCTTGGGGGCAGACATATTAGTGGGGATTAAGTTGGAACGTTTGGATTAGGTTTTTTGCATGGAAATGCGCCCCACCCAACTGTGGGTGGTGACTCTTTTCCATGGAGGTGTTACCCCACCCCACCCATTGGGGGTGGGCTAAATTAAATCACTGGAGCCACATAAATGAGCTGACAAACAAAAGGAACTCAGTGCAGCTGAGGGTGACATTTTGAAGAGGAGCTACAGCCAAAAGGGACACTTTGAAGAACACACTGGAACTGAGAGAGGAGCTTCAACTTACAGAGACATTTTGGAGGTGGCCTTTGAAAGCAGACTTTTGCTCCACAGAAGCTAAGAGAGGACAAATGCCCCAAGAGCAACTAAGAGTGACATTTTTGAGGAGCTGAAGCCTGGAGAGGAACATCCTGGGAGAAAGCCATTTTGAAACCAGAACTTGGAGCAGACGCCAGCCACGTGCCTTCCCAGCTAACAGAGGTTTTCTGGATGCCATTGGCCATCTTCCAGTGAAGGTACCGATTGTTGATGTGTTACCTTGGATACTTTATGGCCTTAAGACTGTAACTGTGTAACCAAATAAACCCCCTTTTATAAAAGCCAATCCATTTCTGGTGTTTTGCATTCTGGCAGCATTAGCAAACTAGGACAGATCTGAAGACAAAAAGAGACTCAAACATGGACAACAGAAATAGACATAGAGAAGCACATATGTTCAAAGGGAGGCACAATAAATGAGTAGACAATAAAAGTGAACAAGTTACTCCCAGGAATGGTAAGGGCTTTGAAGAAACTGAAACAGAGTAATGCAGCAGAGAGGGACCAGCATGGGGTTCTGGAGTCAGGGAGGGCTTCTCGGAGGAGGTGATGTTTGAGCCAGGTCTGATGACTCCCCTGCATGTACACACACACACATGCACACACACACACGAAGTCTCAACTTGATCACCCACTCAGTTCCTTCACAAGCATGGCACCATTCAATTCTCACCACTGCCTGGTGAGGGGGCCATAATTATTCTAGTTTACAGATGTGGAAACTGAGGCACAGAGGAAGTGGGGAGGTGCTCTCTTTCTCCCCAGCTACACTTGCCCACCCTGGGGTCTCAGCGATCCACTCTGAGGTTAGTGGGGGCAGTGAGGAGGCTGCTCACTGGGACCTGCCTTCCAGCAGACCCCACCCTGAGCTTGCTGGGCAATGTGGGTACAGCTCAGGGATCCCCCAGAGCAGAGAAGATCAGCCTTGTCCCCATGTCACCCCTTACTCAGAGGTCAGGCATGGCTGGGAAGCTGCCTGCTCCATTCTGGAAGCCACCAGGTTAAAGCTGCCCCTGCCCCACCATGGGCTGACTCTGTTCCCCAGACCTTTACCCAGCCTCAGTGTCTGCCACTGGCTGAGACTGCCCCTGAGACTGGGAGGGTAACTGAGCTGGAGTCGGTCTGTCTGAGTGTTGATAAATTTGTATCCTCCGGCCTCATGCCCATGTGGCAGTTGAGTTCATGCACCTGTACAAGTCTGTATCTGGTTCCAGTGTGGTGGACAAACACACACGTAGAATGTGAGGCAGGACTCCTGGTTCTGGGTGTGTCTGTGTATTCATGAGCATGTGTACTGTGTTTGTGTGTACACATGCTCCCTCATCTATTTGTGCATCTTTCTGTGCTCATGTTTTATTTCGGGTGCTGGTGTCACATTGGCTGCCATTTCTTAGTGTTTCTATGTAAAAATTCTTGGTGGCTGTAAGTCTGTCTCTTTCAGAGTACATTTCTGTATCTATGAATATGTGTGTACTTGTGGGTTTCTTCTCTGTCAGTTTCTGTTGTCTATGTTTTTGTCTCTTTTTTGTCTTTGGTGTTTAACCATGCATATATAAATATATATATATATACATATACACACACACACACACACATATCAGTAGGTATGGGCTAAGGGTCCATGTGGGCCTGGATGTTGCAGCATTTGTGTCCATGTGACTGGGTGTCTCCGAGTGACTTTGTCTGAGCTGTGTGTTTGTGTCTGCCTCTTTGTGGTTCTGGCCCTGTATGTGTCTGAGTGTCCATCTGCAAAGGGCTGTTTTGTGGGTCTTCCTGTTGAACTGTTTGTCTATATCTCCAAGTCCCGCTGTTTGGTGTCTGCACTGCTCTGCACGTGTGAGTGCCGCTGTGTCCAGGCACCCACACAGGGTGAGTCTGTACCTCCTTCAGCCCACTGAGGATGCCCCCGCAGTCTGGCTTTGATGAGAAGTCCATTGTGTGATGAGCTCTGACAAGCTCGGGAAGGCCAAGCTCGAGAGCCAAGCTCTGCCCATGCCCCACCCCTCCAAAGTACTCTGCTCTTGAACTTACTGACATGAATCGAACACTGTATTTAACAATCACAGATTACAAATTCTTTTCAAGTGCATGTGGGATATTCACCAACATAGACCGTGTGCTAGGCTATAAAATATGCCTTAAAAAACCTTCTTTGACTACAGTGGAATTAAATTAAAATTCAATGTTAATAATGCATCTAGAAACTTTGCACATATTTGGAAATTAAACAGCACACATCTATATAGTCCACGGGTCAATGAAGAACTCACAAGAGAGATTAGAAAATATTTTGAATTGAATGTTAATAATAACTCAACATATCAAAATTTTGTGGGATGCAACTAAAGAGTCCCTAGAGTGAATTATAGAAGATAAAATCCTTATATTAGAAAAGAAGAAAAGTTTAAAATCAATGATCTAATTACCTTAAGAAACTAGGATAAGAGCAGAAACCAATACAGAAAAATACAACTAAGAAAGCCAAAAGCCAGTTTTCCAAAAAGATTAATAAAATTGATAAATCTCTAGCTACACTAAGAAAAAAGAGAGCAAAAATCAGTAAGATAGTATAGTCCTTGAAATGATAATAAGAGAATAATACGAAAAACTTTGTGCAAATAAATTCAAGCAAGTTTCTTGAAAAAACACAACAGAACAAAACTAACAGAACAAATAGAAACACTGAATAGCCCTATTAAAAAAATTGAATTTATAGTTATAAAATTTTCCACAACAAAGTCTACATCCTCAAGTGGCTTCAGCATTAAATTCTGTTCAACTTTTAAGGAAGAAATAGTACTAACATTACACAAATTCACTCAGATAATAGAAGAAAAAGAAAACCAAAATAACTCAAGAATATGAATGCAAAAAATTAAGAAATATTACCAAATTGAATCCAGAAATACAAAAAAAAAAAAAGAGATAATGCATCATGACCAAGTGGAATTTATCTCAAGAATGCAAGGTTAGTTCAACATTTGAAAGGCAAAATAATTTACTATATTAACAGAATAAAGGAGAAAACTCACATGATCATCTTATCAGATGCTGAAAATTCATCTGACAAAATTCAACACCCGTTCATGATAACAAGTTTCAACAAAGAACAGAAGAGAATTTCCTCAATCTCATAATGATTGATAATCGAAAACCTTAGATGCTTAGCAGTTAAGTTAATATCATGCTTGGTGGTTAGAGACTGACAGCATCCCCGCCATCAGGAACAATTTATGGATGTCTCCTCAAACCACTTCTGATCAATAGTTTACTGGAGGCTTTAGCCTCTAGTTCAATAAAGCAAGAAACAGAAATAAAAGGCTTAGAATTTGGAAAGGATGATGTGACACTCTCATTATTCAAAACAATCTGATTGTTTTCAGAAGAAATTGTAAGGAATCTTAAAAAGCTGCTGGAAATAATAAGTGAACAGGAGAAATTAAGATGGCGGCTAGGTGAGACAGGGCAAAAAAAGCACCTCCGTGAAAAACACTAGATAAAAACCAGAAAGTGACCCAGAATACTGGTTACAGAGATGCGCCAGCTGGATGAGGTATGCTAGTTCCACAGAGGCCATATACTTGGTGAAACTGGGAGTCTGCATTCTGAAACGAGTAAGTAAGCTGGCTGGAAGACCTGCAGCCATGTGGCGGTCTGGGGAAGCCAGGGTTCGGCGTTTGGAGACCAATGGGCTCTTTAAAAAAAAAAAAAAAAAGGGAAAAACCCAGGAGTGGCTGCAGCTGCAATAGTGGGAACCAAGCAGTAAAACACAGCAAGAGGGGGCTGGCCTGGCCTTTCAGTGTCTGGCCTGGAAGATAGACCGCTGCAGATACCCTTGGGGATGGGGGAATGGAGGGGAGAGCTGGAAACAGAAAGAAATCCTACAGCTAGCAGCTGGCTCCCCGGAGGGCTGGATAAATTCCTGCCTGGGGCCGTGCCTGCAGCCCAGAGCCCCGCCAGTTGTCCTGGAGCTGGGAAGGAGGAACTGTGCAAGAAAGGGGGTGTGGAGATGCCCCGTTCAGCCACCTTTGCATCAGGCTGAGAGTGCCCCGGCACGGCCCGGTGGCCCGGGGCTTTCCTTGAGGGATGGTGCGCACTGGTGATGTAGCACGGCATTCCCTCAGCAGAGGTTCTGGAGGATAGCGGCTGGGCGGGGGGACCTGCTCGGAGATCCAGGGACACTATGCCAAGTCTGGTGATTTGTGGGACAGCGAGACAGAGGGTCTGGGGCTGAAATGAAATGAAGGCTTAGACTCTTGCGGTGGCCTTGAATCTCCGGGAACCTGGGGGATTTGAATATTAAAGCTGCCCTTCCTCCCTGGCCACCCGTACACGTGCCCCACATTCAGGGCGGACGGCTACAGAAACACACCCAAACTGAGTTCTCCAACTGAACCCCACAAGAATCATTTCCCACACACCACGGGGACAAGGTGGAGAACTGACTTGAGGGGTATAGGTGACTCACAGATGCCATCTGCTGGGTAGTTAAGAGAAAGTGTAAGCCACCAAACTGTGTTCCTGAAAAATTAGATAGGTATTTTTTTTTACAACTTGAAAGAACCCTATCAAGCAAAACAAATGCCAATAGGCCAAAAACAACAGGAAATCTTAATGCATATGATAAAACCAGAAGATATGGAGAATCCAACTCCAAACACACAAATCAAGATATTGGAAGAGACACAATACCTCGCACAATTAATCAAAGAACTACAACCGAGGAATGAAAACATGGCAAAGGATTTAAAGGACATCAGGAAGACCATGGCCCAGGATATAAGCGACATAAAGAAGACCCTAGAAGAGCATAAAGAAGACATTGCAAGAGTAAATAAAAAAAATAGAAGATCTTATGGAAATAAAAGAAACTGTTGGCCAAATTAAAAAGACTCTTGATATTCACAATACAAGAGTAGAGGAAGCTGAACAACGTCTCAGTGTCCTAGAAGTTTACAGAACAGAAAATGAAAGAACAAAAGAAAGAATGGAGAAAAAAATTGAAAAAATCGAAATGGATCTCAGGGATACGATAGATAATATAAAATGTCCAAACTTAGGACTCATTGGTGTCCCAGAAGGGGAAGAGAAGGGTAAAGGTCTAGAAAGAGTATTCAAAGAAATTTTTGGGAAAAACTTCCCCAACCTTCTACACAATATAAATACACAAAGCATAAATGCCCAGCGAGCTCCAAATAGAATAAATCCAAATAAACCCACTCCAAGACATTCTGATCAGACTCTCAAATACCGAAGAGAAGGAGCAAGTTCTGAAAGCAGCAAGAGAAAAGCAATTCACCACATACAAAGGAAACAACATAAGACTAAGTTGTGGCTACTCAGCGGCCACCACGGAGGTGAGAAGGCAGTGGCATGACAAATTTAAAATTCTGAGAGAGAAAAATTTCCAACCAAGAATACTTTATCCAGCAAAACTCTCCTTCAAATTTGAGGGAGAGCTTAAATTTTTCACAGACAAGCAAATGCGGAGAGAGTTTGCCAATAAAAGACCTGCCCTACTTCAGATACTATAGAGAGCCCTACCAACAGAGACACAAAGAAAGGAGAAAGAGATATAGAGAATTTTAACAGACATATGTAGTACCTTACATCCCAAATCACCAGGACACTCATTTTTCTCCAGTGATCACGGATCTTTCTCCAGAAGGGACCATAAGCTGGGACATAAAACAAGCCTTAATAAATAAATAAATAAAAAATTGAATATACTCAAAGCACATTCTCCAACCACAATGGAATACAAATAGAAGTCAATAATTTTTGAACTGTAACTCCACTATTTACTTCCTACATGATATAAAATACACAAACTCTAATGACAAATCAGTGGTTTTGAACTCAAGGTAAAATATGTAATTTTAGACAACTATATAAAGGTGGGGGAATGGAGGAGTATAGGACCATAGTTTATGTGTCCTATTGAAGTGAAGGTGGTATCAAAGAAAAACAAGATTCATATGGGTTTAAGAGGTTAATTTTAAGCTCCACAGTAAACACAAAGAAAATATCAGAGAATATAACCATAGAGATGAAAAGTAGAGTTTGGGTTAAGAGAAATGTGGGAAGGGGCAATGGGGAGTTAAGAAATGAGTATAGGGTTGCTGTTTGAGGTGAAGGGAAATTTCTAGTAATGGATGATGGGAAAGAGCATTACAACATTCTAAACGTGATTAACCCCACTAATGGAAGGCCAGGGAGGGGGTGGAATGGGAAGATTTAGGCTGTACATATGTCTCCACAATTGAAAAAAGAAACAGTCTAAATAGATGACAATTGAATGCCAAGGATAAACTTGGATGGGATTGGAGGATAGAGGACAGGTGGCTCAAAGGGACACAGTTGAGACATAAGGAAAAGGAAGTATAGAATGTAAGCTTCGTATCATTGTTGAATCTCTTGTACTTCTTAGCTGCGCTTAATGGGATTGCATAAAAGAATGTTCTTGTTCATGGGAAGCGTATACATGAATTATAGTGTATGTTCAAGGATGTGTGCAGTTAACTCTCATATGTTCAGAAGACAGAGCAATAGATGATGGATGATAGATACGGAGGGAGGGAGGGAAAGAAATAGCGATGTGACAGCATGTTAAAGTTGGTGGATTGAGCTATCAGGGGAGGGGGGTCAGGGTATGATGGAATTCTGTGTATGGGGTTAGTATTGTTTTTTCAACTGTTCCTACAACTTTCAATTTATTTCAAAATAAAAAAAATTGATTACAAAAAAAAAATAAGTGAATTTAACAGGGTTGCAGGATATTAGTGAATGTACAAAATTCAACTGATAAACTAGCATCAACAATGGTGAAAGAAAATTAAGAAAAGGCAATCCTGATTTTTGATCAGTATCAAAAACAAAATATTTAAGAATAATTTTTTAACGTGCAAGACTTTTATGCTAAAACTGTAAAACAGTGCTGAGAGAAATTAGAGAAGACATAATTAAATAGAAAGACATATGTTCATGGATACAGAGAATCAACACTGTGAAAATGTCAGTCCTCACTAGTTTGATCCGTAGATTCAACCTAAAAAATCCAGATTTTAGAACAAATTGCCTCTATAATGTATACAGAAATGTAAAAGAATTGTACTAACCAAAACAGTCTTTAAAAAGAACACCAAACAGAGAACACATACTACCTGATTTCAAAACTAACTCTAAAAGATTTGGAACACAATTTTGGGTGATGGTAGCACAACAATGTAAGTACACTGAACAAAGATGACTGTGAGTATGGTTGAAAGAGGAAGGTTAAGGACGTATGGGACACCAGAAGGAAAGAGGGAAAATAAAGACTGGGACTGTGTAACTTACTGAAACCTAGAATGCTCAACAATTGTGATAAAATATACAAATATATTTTTACATGAGGGAGAACAAATGAATGTCAACCTTGCAAGGTGTTAAAAATGGGGTGTTATTGGGGGAAAAATGCAATCAATGCAAACTAGAGACTATAGTTAGCGGAAACATTGTATTATGCATCCTTTGATGTGGCAGGGGCAATGTACCAAAGCTGGATGCCTGTGAGAGGGGGATATAAGGGAGGGGTGTGGGACTCTTGGCATTGGTGATGTTGTCTGACTCTTTTATTATACTTTATTTTAATTCTATCTTTCCTTTTGTTGCTTTTTAACTGTGTGATGGTTGGGTTCATGTGTCAACTTGGCTAGGTGGCCTAGCTGTCTGGTCAAGCGGGCACTGGCCTGACGATTCCTGTGAGGCTATTTGAGGCTGGTTGGTTTGTCGGATCATCAGTCAATTGACTGCAGCTGACTGATGATTCATCAAGGGGCGTGCTTCCACAGTGAGAGAATGCAATTGGCTGGATTTGGTCCGGGTGATCAGTTGGAGGCTTATAAGCCGGACAGTTAGAGAACCTTCACTTCTTCTTCAGCTGCTCAGTGAAGCTTTTCCTGGGGAGCTCGTCGAAGTTGCCAGTTCGTTTCCTGAGGAGTTCGTCAAAGTTGTCGGTTCGTTTCCCGAGGAGTTTGTTGGACGTCTTCCTTGGCGTTGACAGCTTGTTGACGGCTCTGCAGAATTTGGACTCGTGTGCTCCCGCAGTTGCGTGAGTCACTTTTACAATTTGATAATAAGAGACATCTCTCATTGATTCTGTTTCCAAGGAGAACCCTAACTAATACAACTTGGTACCGGAAGTGGTTCTTGAGAAATGGAATCTTAAAATGGGCTTTTACAACTTGTTTTCTACTCTGATTAGATTCAGAGGCACTAATGACTCTATTTCCAATAATCAAGAGGGTACTAAGAGTCCATGGCAGGAGTTGGCAAAGGAAATACGCAAAATAGCACCATTTGATTCTCCTAATTGTGCTCTAGTATGAAGCGAGGCTCTGGGTGACAGCGTTTTCGACACTTTCACAGAGTTTTGCAGTATTAAGAAGTATAATGATGTTGGCTGGCTGCTCTTAGATACTTTGGATACAGTTGTAAGAGAAAGGGATGAGCTAAAGGCTTCAAATTCAAAACTTGAATGCCGTATGACAGATGTAAAGAGTTCCATCTGTGCCCTGAAAGAAAATCTTATTTCCTGTGCCCGCAGACTGGAGGTTTCTGAAAATCAGACGCAGTCTCTTATTGTGCGAGTAGCACATTTACAGCGTAAACTAAAATCTCAACCTCTCAGGGTGTCTGCTGTTAAAGTAAAGGCATTGATTGGAAAAGAATGGGACCCAGAAACTTGGGATGGAGACATATGGATTGATAATAATGACAATGAGGACATTGGAACCCTGGATTCTGCTGGGTCATTGTTAGATTTACCTGTAGAGGGCTGTCCTGGGGAAACAGCTTCTCTGCCTCCAGTCTGCCCTAAGGAGCCTGCCACGCAACTCCCACCTAAGGAGATTGACCCTTCAATGCCTGCTAATCTTGTAATCACCTCCCCTGAGGAAGCAGCCCTCACTCTTTCGTCTGGAGAGACTAATCCTGTTTTAAGAGATGAAAATGCAACAGAGTGCCCTGAGGTGAATGGCTTGAGAGATAATTCTAACTCTTTTCATGACCCACCCCCACCACCAGTTTTTGCTTCAAGACCTATAACTAGGCTCAAGTCCCAACAAGCCCCAAAGGGTGAGGTACAAAGTGTGACCCATGAGGAAGTACGCTATACTCCAAAAGAACTGTATGAGTTTTCCAACTTATACAGACAGAAACCAGGGGAATATGTGTGGGAATGGATATTGAGAGTGTGGGATAATGGTGGAAGGAATATAAGGTTGGATCAGGCTGAATTTACTGATATGGGCCCACTAAGCAGAGATTCTGCATTCAATGTTGTAGCTCGAGGGGTTAGAAAGGGTGTTAACAGTTTGTTTGGGTGGCTGGCTGAAACATGGATCAAAAGGTGGCCGGCATTACCAGAAGTTGAAATGCCAGAACTGCCCTGGTATAATGTGGAGGAGGGGATTCAAAGGCTTAGAGAGATTGGAATGTTAGAGTGGATTTATCATGGAAAACCTGCTCACACAGTCCTGGAATGTCCAGAGGACACACCTTTTACCAGGACTGTAAGGAATAAATTTGTGAAACTAGCTCCATCATCCCTGAAGAGCTCTGTAGTCGCCCTTCTCTGTAGGTCAGATATTACTGTAGGAACTGCTGTCACTGAGCTGGAATCCTTAAACACAATGGGGATAATCGGGTCCCAAGTCAGCAGAAGCCAAGTGGCTGCAGTTAATCGCCACAGACAAGGTGGACAGGGCTACCATAATGTAAAACAGGCTCAAAGTAGCAATCAAAATAATATGACTCGCAGAGACTTATGGCGTTGGCTAGTGGATCATGGAGTACCAAGTAGTAAAATAGATGGGCAATCGACTAAATTCTTGTTTGAACTATATAAGCAGAAGAATTCTAGGCCACGTGAACAAAAATCTCCCTTGAATTACAAAAACAGAGAGTCACGGCCCCTTAATCAATTCCCAGACTTGAGACAGTTTACAGATCCAGAGCCTCTTGAATGAAGGGAAGGCCGGGTACCCTTGGAGAAGGACCCTGTCACACTGCCAAAAATTTACACTGTTAATCTTCCTCCCAGCCTTCCCCAGGGGGACCTACGGCCTTTTACCAGGGTGACTGTGCATTGGGGAAAAGGAAATGATCAGATATTTCGTGGATTATTAGACACTGGGTCAGAAGTGACATTAATTCCCGGAGACCCAAAACGTCACTCTGGTCCACCAGTCAGAGTTGGGGCTTATGGAGGTCAGATGATTGATGGAGTTTTAGCCCAGGTCCGTCTCACAGTGGGTCCAGTGGGTCCCCGGACCCATTCTGTGGTTATTTCCCCAGTGCCGGAATGCATAATTGGAATAGACATACTCAGCAACTGGCAGAATCCTCACATTGGTTCCCTGACTCCTGGAGTGAGGGCTATTATGGTGGGAAAGGCCAAGTGGAAGCCACTAGAGCTGCCTCTGCCTAGCAAAGTAGTGAACCAGAAGCAATACCGGATTCCTGGAGGGATTGCAGAGATTAATGCCACTCTTAAGGACTTGAAGGATGCAGGGGTGGTGATTCCCACCACATCCCCATTCAACTCTCCTATTTGGCCTGTGCAGAAAACAGATGGGTCTTGGAGGATGACTGTGGATTATCGTAAGCTTAACCAGGTGGTGACTCCAATTGCAGCTGCTGTCCCAGATGTGGTATCATTGCTTGAGCAAATCAACACATCCCCTGGTACCTGGTATGCAGCTATTGATCTGGCAAATGCTTTTTTCTCAATTGCTGTCAGCAAGGACCACCAGAAACAGTTTGCATTTAGCTGGCAAGGCCAGCAGTTTACATTCACCGTGCTACCTCAGGGTTATATCAACTCTCCAGCCCTATGTCATAATATTGTCCGCAGGGATCTTGATCATTTCTCCCTCCCACAAGACATCACACTGGTCCATTATATTGATGATATCATGTTGATTGGACCTAGTGAGCAAGAAGTAGCAACTACTCTAGATTTGTTGGTAAGGTATTTGCGTGGCAGAGGATGGGAGATAAATCCAACAAAAATACAAGGCCCTTCCACCTCAGTAAAATTTCTAGGTGTTCAGTGGTGTGGGGCCTGTCGAGATATTCCTTCTAAGGTGAAGGATAAGCTGCTGCATCTGGCCCCTCCTACAACCAAAAAAGAGGTACAACGCTTAGTTGGCCTCTTTGGGTTTTGGAGACAACATATTCCTCATTTAGGTGTGCTACTCCGGCCCATTTACCGAGTGACTAGAAAAGCTTCTAGTTTTGAGTGGGGACTGGAGCAAGATGAGGCTCTGCAACAGGTCCAGGCTGCTGTGCAAGCTGCTCTGCCACTTGGACCATATGATCCAGCTGATCCAATGGTGCTGGAAGTGTCAGTGGCAAATAGAGATGCTGTTTGGAGCCTTTGGCAGGCTCCTATAGGAGAATCACAACGCAGGCCCTTAGGATTTTGGAGTAAAGCTTTACCATCCTCTGCAGACAACTACTCTCCATTTGAGAAACAACTGTTGGCCTGCTACTGGGCCTTAGTAGAGACAGAACGCTTAACCATGGGCCACCAAGTTACCATGAGACCTGAGTTACCTATCATGAGCTGGGTGTTATCTGACCCACCAAGCCATAAAGTTGGGCGTGCACAGCAGCACTCCATCATAAAATGGAAATGGTATATACGAGATAGAGCTCGAGCAGGTCCTGAAGGTACAAGTAAGTTACATGAGGAAGTGGCCCAAATGCCCATGGCCCCCACTCCTTCCACCTTACCTTTTCTTGCCCAGCCCACAGCTATGGCATCTTGGGGAGTTCCTTACAGTCAGTTGACTGAGGAAGAGAAGACTTGGGCCTGGTTTACAGATGGTTCTGCACGATATGCAGGTACCACCCGAAAGTGGACAGCTGCAGCACTGCAGCCCCTTTCTGGGATATCCCTGAAGGACAGTGGTGAGGGGAAATCCTCCCAGTGGGCAGAACTTCGAGCAGTGCACCTGGTTGTTCACTTTGCTTGGAAAGAGAACTGGCCAGAGGTGCGTCTGTATACTGATTCCTGGGCTGTTGCTAATGGTTTGGCTGGATGGTCAGGGACTTGGAAGGAACATGATTGGAAGATTGGTGACAAAGAAGTCTGGGGAAGGGGTATGTGGATAGACCTTTCTGAGTGGGCAAACAACATGAAGATATTTGTGTCCCATGTGAATGCTCACCAGAGGGTGACTTCAGCAGAAGAAGGTTTTAATAACCAAGTGGATAAAATGACCCGTTTGGTGGATACCAATCAGCCTCTTTCCCCAGCAACTCCTGTCATTGCCCAATGGGCTCATGAACAAAGTGGTCATGGTGGTAGGGATGGAGGTTATGCATGGGCTCAGCAACATGGACTTCCACTCACCAAGGCTGACCTGGCCACAGCCACTGCTGAGTGTCCAATTTGCCAGCAGCAGAGACCCACACTCAGTCCCCGATATGGCACCATTCCTCGGGGTGATCAGCCTGCTACCTGGTGGCAGGTTGATTACATCGGACCACTTCCATCATGGAAAGGGCAGCGATTTGTTCTTACTGGAATAGACACATACTCCGGATATGGGTTTGCCTTCCCTGCACGACATGCTTCTGCCAAAACTACAATACGTGGACTTACAGAATGCCTCATCCACCGTCATGGTATTCCACACAGCATTGCTTCGGACCAAGGAACCCACTTCACAGCAAATGAAGTGAGGGGATGGGCACATGCTCATGGAATTCTGTGGTCTTACCATGTTCCCCATCATCCAGAAGCAGCTGGGTTGATAGAACGGTGGAATGGCCTATTGAAGACTCAATTACGGCGCCAACTAGGTGGCAATACCTTGCAGGGCTGGGGCAGTGTTCTCCAGGAGGCTGTGTATGCTCTGAATCAGCGTCCACTCTATGGTGCTGTTTCTCCCATAGCCAGGATTCATGGGTCCAGGAATCAAGGGGTGGAAACAGGAGTAGCACCACTCACTATCACTCCTAGTGATCCACTAGGGAAATTTTTGCTTCCTGTCCCTGCAAGTTTAAGCTCTGCTGGTCTACAGGTCTTGGTTCCAAAAGGAGGAGTGCTTCCACCAGGAAACACAACAATAATCCCATTGAACTGGAAGTTAAGGCTGCCACCTGGCCACTTTGGGCTTCTTATGCCTCTGAATCAACAGGCAAGTAAGGGGATTACTGTACTGGCTGGGGTGATTGATCCTGACTATCAAGGGGAAATAGCACTGCAACTACACAATGGAAGTAAAGAAGAGTTTTCCTGGCATACAGGAGATCCCCTGGGGCGTCTCTTAGTACTACCATGCCCCGTGATTCAAGTCAATGGAAAACTGCAACAACCCAATCCAGGCAGGACTACCAATGGCCAAGAAACTTCAGGAATGAAGGTTTGGGTCACCCCACCAGGCAAAGAACCACGGCCAGCTGAAGTGCTTGCTGAGGGTAAAGGGAACATGGAATGGGTAGTGGAAGAAGGTCGTGATAAATATGAACTACGGCCACGTGACCAGTTACAGAAACGAGGACTATGATGATAGGAATATTTCCTCCTCGTTTTGTGATGATTATGTTTGTATTTGTCTGTGAAGAAAATATTTTTGCTTTCTTCTCTGTCTTATCCCCTTATCATATGGCATAAGCTGTAACGTTCATTTTGAAGATATGGTTTTAGGTGATGTGTACGACTGCCAAGTTGACAAGGGGTGGACTGTGATGGTTGGGTTCATGTGTCAACTTGGCTAGGTGGCCTAGCTGTCTGGTCAAGCGGACACTGGCCTGACGATTCCTGTGAGGCTATTTGAGGCTGGTTGGTTTGTCGGATCATCAGTCAATTGACTGCAGCTGACTGATGATTCATCAAGGGGCGTGCTTCCACAGTGAGAGAATGCAATTGGCTGGATTTGGTCCGGGTGATCAGTTGGAGGCTTATAAGCCGGACAGTTAGAGAACCTTCACTTCTTCTTCAGCTGCTCAGTGAAGCTTTCCCTGGGGAGCTCGTCGAAGTTGCCAGTTCGTTTCCTGAGGAGTTCGTCAAAGTTGTCGGTTCGTTTCCTGAGTTCTTCAAAGTTGCCGGTTCGTTTCCTGAGGAGTTCGTCAAAGTTGTCGGTTCGTTTCCCGAGGAGTTTGTCGGACGTCTTCCTTGGAGTTGACAGCTTGTTGACGGCTCTGCAGAATTTGGACTCGTGCGCTCCCGCAGTTGCGTGAGTCACTTTTACAATTTGATAATAAGAGACATCTCTCATTGATTCTGTTTCCAAGGAGAACCCTAACTAATACAAACTGTCATCTTCTTTTTTCTTTCTTTTTCTTTTTCCTTGTCTCTCCACCTTCTTTGACTCTTCCTTTTTCTTTGTGGAAAAAAATGGAAATGTCCTTATATAGATAGTGGTGGTGGTGGTGAATGCATAAATATGTGATCATATAGGGAACCATCGATTGTTTACTTAGGATGGAATGTATGGTGTGTGAACAAAACTATCTTTAAAAAAAAAGGTTGATGAAGAAACTTTGAGGGCATTATATTGAGTGAAATGAGTCAGACACAAAAGGACAAATATTGTATGGTCTCATGGATATGGACTAATTATAATATGTAAACTCATAGGCATGAAATATAGGTTACCAAGATACAGAACAAGGCTAAAGAATGGGGAGCAGTTGCATATTATGAACAGAATGTTTAAGTAGGTTGAACTTAAGTTTTTGGAAAGGGGCAGAGGTGACAATAGCATGCTATTGTGAGAATAACTAGCAGTGCTAAATGGTGTGTGAATGTGGTGGAAAGGGGAAGCTTACAGTCATGTATGCCACCAGAAGGAAAGTTGGAAGTTAAAATATGGGATTGTATCAAACAGTGAATCTTATTGTAGACAATGCCCATGATTAACTATACAAATATTAGAAATCTCTGTCATGAACTAGACAAATGTATGACATTATAAATAGAAGTTAATAATAGAGGGGTATATAGGGAAAATATACCTATTGCAAACTATGTACTACAGTTAGTAGTATTTTAACATTCTTTCATCAACAGTAATGTATGTACTATACCAATACTATAAGTCAATAATGGTAGGGTGTGGTTAGGGGTATGGGAGGATTCGAGTTTTCTTTTTTATTTTTATTTCTTTTCTGGAGCAATGAAAATGTTCTAAAAATTGGAAAAAAATTAACTGTGGTGATGAATGCACAACTATATAATAGTACCATGAACAACTGATTGTACACTTTGGATGATTGTATGGTATGTGAAAAATCTCGATAAAATTGAATTTAAAAAAAATAGAATCATACAACACAAAGCATGAACCCTAACATAAACTATGGACTATAGTTAATAATATACTTACAATATTGCTTCAGTTGTTGTAAGCAAGATATTGTATTAATGCAAAATGTTAATAATAGGGAAAACTGAGGGGGAGGTGTTATGGAAAGTGTACTTTATGCCTGATTTTTCTGTAAACCTACAACTGCTTTAATAAAATAAAATTTTAAAATGCAAAAAAAAAAGAAGAAAAGAAAAAAAAATAAAACCCAGAAAACTAACTCTAAAGCTGTTATGATCAAGATGGAGTAAGGATTGTCAAATAAATCAATGAAATAGAATAAAGAGAACAGAAATAGAACCACTCAAAAAAATCAATCTATTTTAGACAATGACTATGAGGTAATTAAATGGTAGTCTTTTCAACAAATGTTGCCATTTCAACTGGATATCTATATAGAAAAATAGTGAAACCTGCCTTTACACTATATATAAAATTAACTTGAGATAGATCACAAACCTAAATGTAAAAGCTAATGCTATAAACCACATAGATTTTAAAAAGGATAACTTCAAGGCATAGGGGTAGGAAAGATTTCTTAGACAGGATATAAAAAAGCATTAATCATAGAGAAAATGATAAATTTTTCTTTATCAAAATTAAATAAAGAAGATACCATTGAGAAAATGAAAACACAAGTCACAAACCTAGAAGAAATATTCACAATACATATGAGACAAAGGACATTAATGTATAGTATATAAAAAACTTCTGCAAATCAACAAAAACACAAACAATTCAATAAAAAATGGATAAAGTACTTGAATAGACACTTCACAAAAAAGAAATATGCATGGCCAATAAACATATGTAAGGATATTAAATGTTATCACTTATCAGGAATATGTAAACTGAAAATACCATGAGATAGTAGTCATGGCTAAAATTAAATAATCGATAATACTAAGTGTTGGTGAGAATTAGGGTAACTGTAATTCTTATACATTCCTGGTGGGAGTGTAAAATGGTACAACTATTTTGGAAAACAATTTGGCAGTTTCTTACAAAGTTAAATATACCACCACTCTATGGCCCAGCAACTTCACTGCTAAATATTTACCCAAAAGCACGGAAGACCTTTGTCCACAAATAGACTTATACAAATATTTTCATAGCATCTTTGTTTATAATAGCCAAAATCTGGGACTAACTCAGTTGTCAATTAATGGGTGAACAGATAAATAAATTGTGATATAAGGGTAAAATGGACAATCACTGAGCAATAAAAAAGAGTAAACTGATAAAGGTAGGAAATACATTATGTTGATTGAAAGAAGCCAGAAACCTACTCTATGATTCCATTTATATATTTTGGAACAACATTAAACCAATCTATAGTGGCAGAAAGTAGCTTAGTAGTTGCCAGGGGCTGGGTTCGGGAGGATTACTTGTAGTTGGGCACATTATTGATGTAATGAAAATGGCATATTTTAATGGGGTGCTGGCTACATGGGTTATATTTGAATTTCTTAAACTACATCGGGAAATGAGGGGAAGGAAGCAGCACTCAGGAGCTGCTCAGTCGCGTGGACCTCTGCCCCCTCCTCACCCATCCCGCTGCCCTTGTCTTGGTTTGAGTTCCCCGAGAAGCAGACCCCAGGCAGGCACTTGTGGGCAGTGGTTTATTTAGGAGGCGATCCCGGGAGGCACACGTGACGAGCGCGGACAGTGAACAGCCCATAAGGCGAACGTTAATGAGCGCATCGCCACTGGGGGCTGTGTCCTTCCGGGGGCCTCCGAGGAATTGCGTAGACCATGCCTCAGACTGTCGCTCAGAGGGGATGATCCCCAACTGCTGGTTACACGGAGATGGGGAGGGGTCCTGTGCATCAGCAAGGTCTGCTGCAGCCATCGTACACCAGCCGGCCGCCCTGCGCCTCTCCCGCAGGTCCCCAAGGCAGCGGGGTGGAACTCCCCAAAGGCAAATCTGATCGCATCGGCTGGTGTCTAAAGCCAGTCAATTGCAACTTGTAGCTTTTGGGAGATGGCATGGAAGACACGGCGTGATGTGGCCCGCCAGCTCCTCCGGCCTATACAACAGCAGCTTTTCAGCTCCCCAGATGCCCCCCAGCCGACCTGGTGGCCACTGCTCCCCTCCCTCGCTTTTCCCGGGTGGGGAGCAGCCTTGGACAGGCTCCCAACTCACCCCCTTGTTTCCCCCATCTCTTGACATTCACTTCTCCTGAGTGTGGGCTGGACCTACTGACTCACTTTAACAAAAATGGCGAAAGTGATGGGATGACATTTCTGAGATCCGATAAAAGAAGATGGTGATGCCATCGTGGGTGCTCGCTCAAGCTGTTTGCTGGGGGAGGCCAGTTGCCCCGTCGTGAAGCAGTTCCATGGTGGAAAGACCCTGTGGGTGGGCTTGGAAGCAGACCCTCCCCCAGTCAAACCCCGAGCTGACTGCAGACGTGGTGGCTCTTGACTGCAGCTCCCTGGGAGACCCTGAGCCAGAACCACTGAACTGAGTCACCCCAGATTCCTGACTCGCAGACACTGTGAGATAATAAATGCCTGTTGCTTTCAGCCATTAAAAATTTGAAGGTAATTTGTTATGCAGCATAGATAAGTAATACACCCAGTCTTTAGTGGCTGTGGGGGTATTGGGGCAATTCCAGAGGCTTCCAGGACACTGAGGCTCTCCATCTGGAATGACATCTTCATCTGAAAAGACCTAAGGCTGCTTAATCGGCCTCTGTTTTTATTGCCAGCTCCCCTGTTATAAATAGCCAAACCCCATCTCAACTCCAACCAGCAGAACAACCCACAACTTCTCGCTAAACGCATAATTTGCTGCAAATTAAAGTTAATGAGACTAGAGTGATTATGTTGACTTTTAAAAGTACTTTCAGATAAATACATAATCAGATATTTCAGAATGTAAATGTTTTCTGTTATGTTTCCCAAGAGAGCCAGGGAGAGGTGGCTGAGGCAGGAAAGTAGAGAGTTTCGGGAACTCATTTGAGAATCCAGGCCAGCTTTTCCACACCTATCAAAAGCCTTAAAAATGCCCATGCCCTTTTTAACCTGGTGAGTTTGGAAATCAGTCATAAGGAAATAATCAGGGTAGGGGACACAGATCTATGCACAGCGTCGTCATCCCAGCATCATTTAAAACAGCCAAATGCTGGCAACAGTGGGGATTTGCTAAATGAAGTATGGATGGAAATAATTATGATGGAATGTTGTGCAGCCCCTAAAAATGAGACCTTCAAAAGTAGTTTGTGTTGGGAAAATGCCTAAGAGCTAGGGGGGAAAAATAAAAAACGGTGTATAAAACTGGGTATAAGATTACATTCCTAGTTTTGTTTATAAAACAGGAATAGTAAAACCAAGAAGGATGCATGCAAAAATACCAACAATTGTTATCTCTGGTGGGAGATTATAGAGATTTTAATTTTCTTTTCTACTTTTTGTTTTCCAAATTTTTTGCAATGAGCAACTACAGCTAATATATTATTTTTAGTTTTTCAAGTGGGCATGGTAAGAAAGAATCTCAGCACCCCCTTTCTGAATGAGGGGACTTCCTGGATGAAGCTCTGAGGTTGATTTCTGATCTCAGGATCTCTTGGTGACTTTCAAGTCTCCAGGTTCTGTCTGGGGCACAGGAGGCTGAGCATCTCTCGGCATCCCATCTCCCGTTCCCTCGTAGTACAGAATGCCGATGTGATTTGGGGTGGCCATGTGCCCTGCTCTAAAGCCCTTGCAGATGTGGGAAGGGGTGGCTGAAATGTGAGTGGAAGCTGTGGGTGCAGTTTCCAGGGAAGCTCTTTGATGGGAGCTTCTGCAGCCAGCAGGAGCCTCTTTTCCTCCTTCCTCCTTTTCCTTCTGACCAAAATGTGGCTGTAACTGCTCCAGCAGCTGTAATGCGTCCATGAGAAAACTTAAGAACGTAAATGTTTTCTATTGTGTTTCCCACGAGAGCCAGGGGAGAGGAGGCTATGCCCTAGAAAGCATCTTTTATTTTGGGAAGAGCATCTTGTCCCTTCAGGAATTCCTTGTGTGAGTGGCCACCTCTCGTGCCCTGCCGCACCCCACCCCCATCCAAACCCCACCAGCTCTCCCCTGGACCTCTGCAATCTGTCCCCCTGGTCTCCCTGATTCCACTTGCAGACCCTCCTCCCACACCAGCATCTTCCCTATGGATCGGTCACATGGAGCTCATAAGATCATATCACAGGCTCTCACTTCCCTTTTCTAGACCCAATACCTCTATCCTGTCCTAAAAAGCAGCAGGATGCACATGAAAGAATGTTGGCTTTGGAATCAAACCAAAGTTCAAATTTTAGCTCTGCCACTTACGAGCTCTGCATGTGTGTGTCTGTGTGTTTTAATTTTCCTGAGCCTCAGTCTCCTCTTCTGTATAATGATGCTGATAATACCAACCTCAAAAGCTTTGGGGAAGAGAAAGGACATGTGAGTAACTAGTACAGAGTCATCACTTGATAACTGGTGGTTATTATTATTGTTGTTGTTCTCATTAAGCTAACCAGGTTTGTGGTTACTTTATCCCATGAGAAAACTGGATTGGGAATAGACTGAATTTGGGATGGGGGAGGGTATACAGAGACAGGGGACATGAGAGACATGTCACCTTGTGAGTTCATGCTGAGCTCCCTGCTAGCTCCCATGTCTCCCTCTATGCCTGAGCTATTGATTTATTTTTCTCTGTCTCAGCTCAGAACTTTGCCTGGCATGCTAATTCACATTACGTATTAAATCCCATTGTGTGAGTCTCACTGGGTTTTTCTTTCCTACCCTAGTTCTGCCATCCAAGGCTCTGACTCTTCCTCCAAAACCTGTCACCTGCCAATCTGAAGAGCATCCCCCTCCCAGTCCTAACGAGGCCGGGCCTCTTTCCTCCTCAGGTGGACTGAAGTGTTCTGGGAGGCTGACACTTCAGTGGACTCTCCCTGAAAGCCTAGGAGAGCCCTGCCCAAGGAGCATGCGGGATCACTGGCAGTGGGACGTGATGGTGTCAGTGGAAGGAGCTGGAAGGTCCACAGAGCCGGGAACGGCAGGGCTGGCTGAGGACCACCCTTGCCCCAGCCTTCTGTGTGGTGACACACAGACCTGGGATGAAATCTGCTATTTATAAGCAGCAGATGACTTGGGGAAAGTCCTTGACTTGTCAAATGGCGATGATGGGTCCCACCTCCAGGGATGCTGTGGGGAGCACAGGAGGCAGTGTGTGTGGACTCACCTGTGGGGTTGGGGGGTGTCCCAGGGAGAGGAGGTCTGGACGGGCTCGAGGTTAAGCTGTGGAGCCATGGGTAAGAGCGTGGGGCTCTGGAATGCACCCCGGCCTGAATCCTGGCTCTGCTACCTTCTGGCCGTGTGACAGAGCCAACTGTTCTCCCTCTCTGGGCCTCAGTTTCCCCATCTGTGCTAACCTCTCCTGGCAGAAAGTTGTTGAGGGCATCACTTTCCAATGACCAAGTGCTGCCCCAGGTGGAGGCCGCATCATTGCCAGTTTCCCCCACTGTCCTCTTCCCTGTGTGGGTCCAACCTGGGGAAGCTCCTCTACAGAACAGCCAGGGTGGGGGTGGCCAGAGGAGCAAAATAGGCAGCCACTGCGGAGGCCCAGCTGCATGTCTACACAGAGTCCTGGGGTGCTGTCTGCTGACTGACAGGTGGCAGCTCCAGGCTCCCACTGGCGCTGACTCGCAGATGGGGCGTGCCTACCCCTGGCCCAGTCCTGATCAGGGACCTTGGGTTCTGGGCAGGGATTTGATCCTGAACTGGAAGGAGACCCAAGCTCTTGACTGGGTAGAACAAGGGCCTGGCAGCCAGGTCTGGCAGTGTTGGGGGGTGGGGGGGTGTCCCTTGCACTGTTCCAGTCCCTGTTACATTTCCTGAGCCATTGAAGATTTTGGCAAAGGTCATGGCCCCAATCCCCCTGCCCCAATCCATCCTTGACCTGTGCCTGGGACTCAGCCCAGCACTGCCAAGACCTGTGCACCGTGACTTCCTCTCTGGGGACAGAGCTGCAGCGGGCCCTCCACACTCTTGCCAGGCCTGCATCTGTGATACACATTTGTGAGCCATCAGGGAAGGCTTGGAGGTCAGCTGGATTGGGAGGAGGGTGAGGAGGGAGGGATCAGTCAGAACCATTCTATAATAGAGTCAGAAGATCTATTACCAAACTGTCTTGGGGGCAGTCAGTTTTATTGAAGAATAATTTACATTTTTAAGTGTATAGTTCAATGAATTCTGCCAAATGTATGCAACTGTGTAGCCATCATCTCACTCAAGATATAGAATATTTCCAACATCCCGTAAAGTTCCTTCATGCCCCTTTGCAGTAAATCCTCTCCCTGCACCTCCAGCCCCTGGAAAACTCTGACCTGATTTCTGTTCCTATAATTTCATCTTCTACAGAATGATGTATAATTGGAATAATAAAAATAGGTAGCTGTTCTAGTTTACTAATGCTGCCCAAATGCAAAGCACCAGAAATGAACTGGCTTTTATACCAGGGGTTTATTTGGTTACATAGTTACAGTCTTAAGGCCATTAAGTGTCCAAGGTAAGTCATCAACAATTGGGTGCCTTCACTGGAGGATGGCCAATGGTGTCCGGAAAACCTCTGTTAGCTGGGAAGGCACATGGCTGGCGTCTGGTCCAAAGTTCTGGTTTCAAAATGGCTTTCTCCCAGGACGTTCCTCTCTAGGCCGCAATTCCTCAAAAACGTCACTCTCGGTTGTTCTTGGGGCATCCTCTTTTAGCTTCTCTGGAGCAAGAGTCTGCTTTCAACGGCCATCTTCAAACTGTCTCTCATCTGCAGCTACTCTCTCGGCTTCCGTGCATTCTCCAAAGTGTCCCTCTTGGCTGTGGCAAGCTCACTTCTGTCTGAGCTTATATAGTGCTCCAGTAAACTCATCAAGGCCCATGCTGAATGGGCAGGGCCACACCTCCATGGAAATTACCTCATCAGAGTTACCACCTACAGTTGGGTGAGTCACATCTCCATGAAAACACTCAAAGGATTCCAATCTAATCAGCACTGAAATGCCTGCCCCACAAGATTGCATCAAAGAGCAAAGCTTTTTTGGGGGGACATAATAGATTCAAATTGGCACAGTAGCCTTTTGTGTCTGGCTTCTTTTACTTAGTATAATACTTCTAGGTTCATCCATGTTGTAGTATGTATCAGTAGTTCACTCTTTTTATTGCTGGGTGGTATTCCATTGTATGGATATGCCACATTTGTTTATCCATTTGTCAGTTGATGGACATTTGAGTTGTTTCCAGTCTACAACTGCTATGAATAGAGCTATCATAAACATTTGTGTACAGGTCTGTGTGTAGACTTATATTTTCATTTTCTTGGGTAAGTGCCTGTAAATGTAATTATTAGATTGCATGGAAAATATATACTTAGCTATGTAATAAATTGCCAGTGGTTTTCAAAGTGACTGTACTATTTTGCATATCCACCAGCAAAGTCTGAGATTTCCAGTTGCAGAACACTTCTTGTACTCTGGCATAGTACATCTCCAGTCCAGTGTTAGCCATACTGGTGGGTTGGTAATGGCATCTCATTGTGGCTTTAATTTGAATTTCCCTAATGACTAATGGTGTTGAGCATCTTTCGGGTATTATTTGTCATTTTAATATATTCTTTGGGAAGTTTCTGTTCAAAACTTTTGCCCATTAAAAAGAAATGGGTTGTTTGTCTTATTATTGAGATATAAGAGTTTTTACATATTCTTCATAAAAGTCCTTTTATTAGATATCTGTTTTGAAAATATTTTCTCCCAGTGTGTGGCTTGGTTTTTCATTTCCTTAAGAGTGTCTTTCAAAGACCAATATTTTTTATTTTGATGATATTCAATTTATTATATTTTTTTCTGTTAAGATTCATGCTTTTTGTGTCCTAAGAAATATTTACCTAAGCCAAGGTCACAAGTGTTTCTCCAATGTTTTCTTCTAGAAGTTTTACAGTTTCAGCTCTTATACTTGGATTTATAATTTATTTTGAGTTAATTTTTTGTGTGTGGTGAGAGATAGGGACTGAGAGTTTTTTTTTTTTTTTTTTTTTTTTGCATATGGATATCCAGTTGTTGCAACACCGTTTGTTGAAAGAGTGAACTACTGATATATACCTTTGCCTTTGAAATACCGTGGTCATCTTTGTTGAAAATCAATTGGCCATATATGTATGGTTCTATTTCTCGACTCTATTCTGTTCCATTGATCTCTATGTCTATTCTTTTTTTTTTAAATTTTATTTAATTTTTTTGTTTTTTATCTTTCTATGTCTATTATACCAACACCTCACTCGGTTGATTATTGTAGCTTTATAGTAAGTCTTAAAATCAAGTTGTATGAGTCCAATTTTGTTATTTTCTTTAAAAACTTTTGGTCTTCTGGGACCTTTGCTTTGTCCATGAATTTTAGAATCAGCTTGTCAATTTCTTCAAAAAAGTTTTCTGGAATTTTGATTGGTGTCATGTTGAATGTATAGATAAAGTTTGGGAGAATTGTCACCCTAATAATATTGAGTCTTCCAATCCATGGGCATATTGTAATTCTTCATTTATTTGTCTCCCCTAACTTCTCTTAACAATGTGATAATCCTTATCTTTTAAGTGGAATGTTGGAAACATTTATAATTTTTGAAACAGGTTTATTGAGGCATAATTTATATACAGAAAAATTAATCTTTTTGTTGTACAGCTTCATGAATTTTGACAAAAGCATACAGTCATGAAACCACTACCACAATCAAGATACAGAACATTTATCAACCAGTAATATTTTCTCCAGAACTCTAATTTTGTCTTTACAGAAGTAGACCATTTACATTTGATGCAATTACTTATATGATTAAATTTAATTAAACTATCTTGCCCTTAGTTTTCTTTTTGTTTCTTCTGTTTTTTGTTCTTTCTCTTTTCCTGTCATCTTTTGGATTGATTGTGTAGCTTTTATGATTCCATTTCATTGCGTCTATTGGTTATTAGTAATATCTCTTTTTTTTATTTTTATAGTGATTGATGTAGCATTTACAGTATCATTCTTTAACCTAGCAGAGTCTACATTTATATAATACTGTATTTCATCTATAATATAAAAATGTTGTAATAGAACACTTCCATATCCTCCTTCCCATACATTGTGCTGTTGTCATAAATTGTAGTTAGATGTATGTTAAAAATTCCCAATACATTGTTACTATTTTCTCTTTAGACAGTCAATTGTCTTTGAAATAGATCAAAAAGAGAGAAAAGAATTTTATATTTATGCTAATTTTCACCATTTCTGACGCCATTGTTTTTTTCCTATGGGTTGGCCCAAATTTTCATCAGGAATGGAAATTCCTTCTGTATGAAGTTCTTTTAATGTTTCTTGTAGTGGAAGTCAGCTCATAATGAGTTATCTAGGTTTCATTGCTGTGAAAAATTCTTATTTCCCCTTTGCTTTTGAAAGACAGTTCTGTTAGGTGTAGAATTCTTGGTTGGCAGTTTTTTGTTTTTTTTTCTTTCATAACTTTAAAGACGGACCACATTTTTTGGGGGACTATGGAGCTTCTCATGGGAAGCTGGCTATAATTCTTGTTTTTGTTCCTCTGTATGTAATTTTTCTTTTTTCTCTCATGGTTTTCAAGAATTTTTAATCTTTGGCTTTCAGCAGTTTGACTATGATGTATCTAGGTGGTGTGTGAGTTTTTCCTGTAGGGGGGGTTCTTATGAGTTGTCTTTCATTAAATGGGAAAATTCCTTGCCATTATCTCTTCAGATATTTGTTCTCTCCCTAACTCTTTATTGTCTTTTTCTGAGACTTCAATTATATGTATGTTAGACCAGCTTTTAGCTCCTTTGTTCAGTTTTTTTTTTCCTTTTTATCTCTTTGTTTCTCAGTTTGGATAATTTCTTTTGACCTATTTTCAAGTTCACTGATTCTTTATTCTGCTGTACAGTCTGCTGATAAGTCCATCAAAGTGAAAAGCAATCCTTTATTTCTGATCATGCTTTTAAAAATTATTTCTTGTATTTTCATTAGACTCTTTTTTATAATTTCCTCCCTTTTGCTAAAATTTTTCATCTGTTTAAGCATGTTTTCCACATTTATAACTAGATCCTTAATATGTTAATCATAGTTATTTTAGTCTGTCTGAAAGTTACAACATCTGATTAAACTTTGGGTCTGGTCTTGCTGACTTTACCTCTTGGCAATGGATTGCTTTTCCTTGACTTTTTTTCTGTCTCTTATCCTTTTTAAATAAATGTTGGACATCATGTGTAAAAATTGAGATAAACAGTATTTATTCCCAGAAATGAGCACACCTGTTCTTCTCTCATGGAAGTACAGTAATGGTTTGGGTCACATCTAACCAAGAGTTGAGCTTAGATTGGGTTTTGTTGGTGCTATACTTGCAAGTGCACCACAGACTTCAAAATCCTCCAGCAACTAGCTTCTTTTTTCCTATGCTTGTGACTGGGCTCTCAGGGCTTCTAAACTGTCATGCTAACCCACACAGTCTTAAAGAACTGGTTAAAATATTAGCTATTTTCTTCAGTCCAGCTTTCATGGTGGCTGCATTTTAATTCATGGTCTGAAAAATGTGAAGCCATTTCTGTGTCCTTCTCTTTACAAAGAGACTAGTCCTCCTTTGGAATTCCATTCACCTGTTTACCCTGTGTTTTTAGTTTTCTATTACTAACATAATGAATTGCCACCATTTTAGTGGCTACAACAACATCCATTTACTATTTAGCAGCTCTGTAGGTTAGAAGTGTGGGCACTGAGTGGCTCAGCTTTTCTCTACTCTGAGTTTCATCAGCCAAAATCAAGGTGTCAGCAGGACTGAGTTCCTTTCTGGAGGCTCTGGGAATGAATCCTTTTCCAAGCTCATCCAAGTTTTTGACCACATTCAGTTCCTAGCAGTTTTAGGACTGAGGTCCCTGTTTCTTTGTTGGCTGTCAACCAAAGGCCAGTTTCTGCTCCTAGAAGCTTCCAGTATTCTTCCTTGTGCTTTCCATGTGGTTCCTTCAAGCAACAGTGTGTCATATCCTTCTCATGCTTTGAATCTCTCCTTTTTCCTCTTCTGCAGCATCTCTCTGGCTTCCTCTTCTGCTGTTAAGGGCTCATGTGTTCACCTTGGCCACCTGGATAATCCAAGATATCATCCCTATTCTAAGGTCAGTTTTTTCAGTTATCTTAATTCATTTGGCAAAGTCTCTTCAGAGAAGTTCCTAGATTAGTGTTGATTGAATAAACAGGGGATGAAAATCTTGGGGACGGGGACATCTTTCATTTCTGCTTATCACCACTTTTAACCTCAGATCAATGATAGGAAGGAAAGTAATGAGTTTATGGATTATCTAGCTTTTATTAGTTGTTCATATAGGAGTGACATTCTCTTGCAAGTTTCTACATCCCATGTGAAAGCAGAACTCCCCAAGTATTATATATTTATCCACATATTTGCTAGTTCTGTCTATGTTTTTTCCTGTGTGTAGATCCAAGTTTCCATGTGTTATCCTTTTTTTTCAGCCTGATGAACTTCCTTTAACTTCTAATATAGTCCAGGTCTGCTGGTGTTGAAGTCTACAAAATTTTGTTTGTCTGAAATGTCTTTAATTCTGCTTACATTTTGGGGGAGACATTTGCTGCATATAAGATTCTAGGTTGATAGTTTTTTTTCTTTCAGAAATTTAAAGATGTCATTCCCATTGTCTTCTGGGTTACACTGTCTCCTGTAGCCCAGATATATTTGATGAGATATCTGTATTCATTTCTCGTCTTTGTTTCCCTGCATAAGGTATGTCTTTTATTTCCTGGCTGTTTTTAAGATTGTTTAATTCTCCTCTTTCTTTTTAGTATTCTGATTAAGATGTGCTCTGTAATTTTTTTTTGTGTTTACCCTTCTTGGAGTTGATAATTTTCATACAATTTGGAACACTTCAGTCCTTATTTCTTCAAATATTTTTCTCCTTATCCCCCCCCACTTTTTTTTTCTGGGGCTACAATTGCATGTATATTAAATCTCTCACCTTTTTCTCATGGATCACTGATCCTTGGTTAATTTTTTTTTCCTCCTTGTGCTTCAGTTTGGATAGTTTCTATTGCTATACCATGAATTATATTGATCTTTTAAACTGTAATATCTAATCTGCCATTAATCTTATTTAGTAAATTTTTCATATCAGATGTTGATTTTTCAGATTTAGAATTTCTTTAATTTCTTTCATAAGTGTTTTGTAGTTTTCTGCATACATATTCTGTGCATATTTTGTTAGATTTACACCTAAGTATTTCACTTTTTGCTGTTATTGTAAATGATATTGCTTAAAAATTTTTTTTTATTAGAGAAGTTGTGGATTTACATAACAATCTTGCATAAAATGCAGGATTCTTATACCCAACCCCACTGCCAACACCTTATACAAATGTGGAACATCTTTAACAATTGTTGATAGTACTTTTTAATTATTGTACTAATTTTTTAACAGTAGATATTTGTTACAATTGATGAGAGATTATTAAAATGGTATTAGTAACTATTGTCCATAGTTTACAATAGGTTTACATTTTCCCCATATACCTCCCTATCATTAACACCTTGCATTAGTGTTGTACATTTGTTATAATTCATGAAAGAACATTCTTATACTTGTACTATTAACTATAGTCCTTCATCTATAATAGAGTTCACTGTATTATATAGTCCTATGTTTTATCTTTCAATTTTTGTTCTATTAACATATACATCCTAAAGTTTCCCCTTTTAACCACATTCACCCGTAGAGTTCAGTGCTCTGAACTACACTCACAATAATGTGCTACCATCACCACCATCTGTTTCCAAACCTTTACAATTAGCCTACATAGAAAATCTGTACAAGTTAAGCATCAACTCCCCTTTCCCTAACTCCAGTCTATCTCCTGGTAACCCATATTTCTAGACTCTAGCTCCATGAGTTTGCCAATTATAGTTAGTTCATAACAGTGAAATCATACAAAATTTGTCCTTTTGTGTTTGTTTTTTTTCATGCAACATAATGTCCTCAAGGTTCATCCATTTGTCGCATGCAACAGGACTTCACTTCTTTTTACAGCTGAATGATATTCCATTGTATGAATGTATCACATTTTCATTCTCCATTCATTGGCTGATGGACACTTGGGTTGCTTCCATCTTCTGGCAATCATGAGTAATGCCACTATGAACATCAGTGTGCAAATATCTGTTTACGTCCCTGTTTTCAATTCTGAGTATATACCTAGTAGTGGCATTGCCAGATCATATGGCAATTTTATACTTAGCTTCCTGAGGAACCACCAAAACATTTTCCACACCAGCTGTACCATTCTACAGTCCCACCAGCAGTGAATAAGTGTTCCTATTTCTCTACATCTTTTCCAACACTTGTAGTTTCCTTGATAGTGTCCATTCTGGTAGGTGTGAAATGATATCTTATTGTGGTTTTGATTTGCATTTCCTTAATTGTTAGTGATGATGAACATCTTTTCATGTGCTTTTTCACCATTTGTATTTACTCTTTGGAGAAATGTCTATTTTTAAATTGGGTCATTTGTCTTTTTATTGTTGAGTTGTAGGATCTCTTTACATTTAATGGATAGTAAACCCTTAACTGAATGTGTTTTCCAAATATTTCATCCCATTGAATAGGTTGTCTTTTCACTTTCTTGACAAATTACTTTGAGGCAAAAAAGTTTTTAATTTCAAGGAGGTCCCACATTTCTATTTTTTCTTTCATCACTTCCACTTTGGGTGAAAAGTCTAAGAAACCATTACCTACCACAAGATCTTGTAGAGGCTTCCTTACATTTTCTTAGAGGAGTTTTATGGTTCTGTTTCTTATATTTAAGTCTTTGAGCCATTTTGAGTTAATTTTTGTATGTGCTGTGAGATAGGGGTCCTCTTTCATTCTTTTGCATACTGGATATCCAGTTCTCCCAACACCATTTGCTGAAGAGACTATTCTTTCCCAATTAAGTGTACTTGGCAGCCTTGTCAAATATCAGTTGACCACGGATGTGAGGGTCTATTTCTGAGCTCTCAATTCGATTCCATTGGTCAATATACCTATCCTTATGCCAGTATCGTGATCTTTTAATCACTGTAGTATGCTTTAAAGTCAGGAAGTGTGAGTCCTCCAACTTCATTCTTTTTAAAAATATTTTTGCTATTCAGGGTCCCTTAACCTTCCTAATAAATGTGGCAAATGGCCTTTCCTTTTCTGAAAAGTAGGATGCTGGAATTTTGCCTGGGATTGCATTGAATCTATAAAAAATTTGGGTAGAATTGGCATCTTAATGATATTTAGTCTTCCTATCCATGAAATGGAATGTCATTCAATTTATTTGTCTTCTTTGATTTCTTTTAGCTGTGCTTTGTAGTTTTCTGTATATAAATCCTTTACATTCTGATTAAATTTACTCCTAGATACTTGTTTTTTTTTTAGTTGGTATTGTAAATGGATTTTTTCTTCTTGATTTCCTCCTCAGATTGCTCATTATTAGTGTATGGAAACACGGCCGATTTTTGTGAGTTGATCTTGTATCCCGCATCTTTGCTGAACTTGTTTATAAGCTTTATTAGTTTTGTTGTAGATTTTTCAGGACTTTCTGTATATAGGATCATGGCATCTGCAAATGGTAAAAGTTTTACTTCTTCCTGTCCAATTTGGATGCCTTTTATTTCTTTTTCTTGACTAACTGCTCTGGCTAGAACTTCTAGCACAATGTTGAATAACAATGGTGGCAGCGGGCATCTTTGTTTTATTGCAGATCTTAGAGGGACAGATTTCAGACTTTCACCATTGAGTACAATGTTAGCTCTGGGTTTTCATATATGCCCTTTATCATGTCAGGGAAGCTTCCTTGTATTCCTATTTTCTGAAGTGTTTTTAATCACAAAAGGATGCTGGATTTTGTCAAATGCTTTTTCTGTGTCAGTTGAGATGATCATGTGGTTTTTTCCCCTTTTATTTGTTAATGTAGTGTATTATATTAATTGATTTTCTTGTGTTGAACCACCCTTTCATAGCTGGAATAAAACACACTTGATCGTGGTGTATAATTCTTTTAATATGCTGTAGAATTTGGTTTGCTAGTATTTTGTTGAGAATTTTTGCATCTATATTCATGAGGGGTTTTGGTCTGTGGTTTCTTTTCTTGTGGTATCTGATCTGACTTTGGTATTAAGGTGATGTTAGCCTCATAGGATGAGTTAGGCAGTGTTCCTTCCTCTTTGATTTTTTGGAAGAGTTTGAGCAAAATTGGTATTAATTCTTCTTGGAATGATCAGGAGAATTCACCTGTGAAGCCATCTGGTCCTGGGCTTTTCTTTGTGGGAAGGTTTTTGATGACTGATTCAATCTTTTTACTTGTAATTGGTCTGTTCAGGTCTTCTATTTCTTCTAAAGTCAGTGTAGGCTGTTTGTGTGTTTCCAGAAAACTATCCATCTCATCTAAGTTGTCTAATTTTTTGTTGTGCAGTTGTTCATAGTATCCTCTTATGATCCTTTTTATTTCTGTGGAGTTAGTATTAATGCCCCCCCCATTTCTGATTTTTATTTATTAGCATATTCTCTCTCTTTTTTTCCTTTGTTGGTCTAGCTATGGGATTTGTCAATTTTACTGAGCCTCTCAAAGAACCAACTTTTGGCTTTGTCAATTCTCTTTCATGTTTTTTATTCTCAATTTCATTTATTTCTGTTCTAATCTTTGTTACTTCTTTCCTTCTGCTGGCTTTGGGATTAGTTTTATGTTCTTTTTCTAGTTCCTCAAGGTGTGCAGTTAGGTCTTTGAAGTTAGCTCTTTTTTAATGTAAGCATTTAGGGGTATAAATTTTCTTCTGAGCAATGCCTTCACTGCATCCCGTAAGTTTTTTTTTTTTTTTTTTAATGTCACAGAGTTTTATTTTGATGATGTGCCTTCAGTTTGATTTGGGAAACTTTTTTTTTTTTTTATCTTCATTTTATTGAGATATGTTCACATACCACGCAGTCATACAAAACAAATCGTACTTTCGATTGTTCACAGTACCATTACATAGTTGTACATTCATCACCTAAATCAATCCCTGACACCTTCATTAGCACACACACAAAAATAACAAGAATAATAATTAGAGTGAAAAACAGCAATTGAAGTAAAAAAGAACACTGGGTACCTTTGTCTGTTTGTTTCCTTCCCCTATTTTTCTACTCATCCATCCATAAACTAGACAAAGTGGAGTGTGGTCCTTATGGCTTTCCCAATCCCATTGTCACCCCTCATAAGCTACATTTTTATACAACTGTCTTCGAGCTTCATGGGTTCTGGGTTGTAGTTTGATAGTTTCAGGTATCCACCACCAACTACCCCAATTCTTTGGAACCTAAAAAGGGTTGTCTAAAATGTGCGTAAGAGTGCCCACCAGAGTGACCTCTCGGCTCCTTTTGGAATCTCTCTGCCACTGAAGCTTATTTCATTTCCTTTCACATCCCCCTTTTGGTCAAGAAGATGTTCTCCGTCCCACGATGCCGGGTCTACATTCCTCCCCGGGAGTCATATTCCACGTTGCCAGGGAGATTCACTCCCCTGGGTGTCTGATCCCACATAGCGGGGAGGGCAGTGATTTCACCTTTCAAGTTGGCTTAGCTAGAGAGACAGGGCCACATCTGAGCAACAAAGAGGCATTCGGGAGGAGGCTCTTAGGCACAACCATAGGGAGGCCTAGACTCTCCTTTGCAGCAACCGTCTTCCCAAGGGTAAAACTTATGGTAGAGGGCTCAACCCATCAAACCACCAGTCCCCTATGTCTGTGGTCATGTTAGCAACCATCGAGGTGGGGTAGGCAAATACCCCTGCATTCTCCACAGGCTCCTCAAGGGGGCACTACATCTTTTTTTTTTCCTTGTTTTTCTTTTATTTTTTTAACTTTCCCTTCTTTTTTAAATCAACTGTATGAAAAAAAAGTTAAAAAGAAAACAAACATACAATAAAAGAACATTTCAAAGAGACCATAACAAGGGAGTAAGAAAAAGACAACTAACCTAAGATAACTGCTTAACTTCCAACATGTTCCTACTTTACCCCAAGAAAGTTACCTAATATAGCAACATTTCTGTGAACTTGTTCCTACTATATCCATCAGAAATTAACAGACCATAGTCATTCCTGGGCATCCCCAGAACGTTAAATAGCTTATCTGTTCTTCTTGGATTATTGTTCCCCCTTCCTTAATTGCTCTCTATTGCTAGTTCCCCTACATTCTACATTATAAACCATTTGTTTTACATTTTTCAAAGTTCACATTAGTGGTAGCATATAATATTTCTCTTTTTGTGCCTGGCTTATTTCGCTCAGCATTATGTCTTCAAGGTTCATCCATGTTGTCATATGTTTCACCAGATCGTTCCTTCTTACTGCCGCGTAGTATTCCATCGTGTGTATATACCACATTTTATTTATCCACTCATCTGTTGAAGGATATTTGGGTTGTTTCCATCTCTTGGCAATTGTGAATAATGCTGCTATGAACATTGGCGTGCAGATATCTGTTTGTGTCACTGCTTTCCGACCTTCCGGGTATATACCGAGAAGTGCAATCGCTGGATCGAATGGTAACTCTATATCTAGTTTTCTAAGGAACTGCCAGACTGACTTCCAGAGTGGCTGAACCATTATACAGTCCCACCAACAATGAATGAGAGTTCCAATTTCTCCACATCCCCTCCAGCATTTGTAGTTTCCTGTTTGTTTAATGGCAGCCATTCTAATCGGTGTGAGATGGTATCTCATTGTGGTCTTAATTTGCATCTCTCTAATAGCTAGTGAAGCTGAACATTTTTTCATGTGTTTCTTGGCCATTTGTATTTCCTCTTCAGAGAACTGTCTTTTCATATCTTTTGCCCATTTTATAATTGGGCTGTCTGTACTATTGTCATTGAGTTGTAGGATTTCTTTATATAAGCAAGATATCAGTCTTTTGTCAAATACATGGTTTCCAAAAATTTTTTCCCATTGAGTTGGCTGCCTCTTTACCTTTTTGAGAAATTCCTTTGACGTGCAGAAACTTCTAAGCTTGAGGAGTTCCCATTTATCTATTTTCTCTTTTGTTGCTTGTGCTTTGGGTGTAAAGTCTAGGAAGTGGCCGCCTAATACAAGGTCTTGAAGATGTTTTCCTACATTATCTTCTAGGAGTTTTATGGTACTTTCTTTTATATTGAGATCTTTGGTCCATTTTGAGTTAATTTTTGTGTAGGGGGTGAGGTAGGGGTCCTCTTTCATTCTTTTGGATATGGATATCCAACTCTCCCAGCCCCATTTGTTGAAAAGACCATTATGACTCAGTTCAGTGACTTTGGGGGCCTTATCAAAGATCAGTCAGCCATAGATCTGAGGGTCTATCTCTGGATTCTCAATTCGATTCCATTGATCTATATGTCTATCTTTGTGCCAGTACCATGCTGTTTTGGCAACTGTGGCTTTATAATAAGCTTCAAAGTCAGGGAGTGTAAGTCCTCCCACTTCATTTTTCTTTTTTAGAGTGTCTTCAGCAATTCGAGGCATCTTCCCTTTCCAAATAAATTTGATAAGTAACTTTTCCAAGTCTGCAAAGTAGGTTGTTGGAATTTTGATTGGGATTGCATTGAATCTGTAGATGAGTTTGGGTAGAATTGACATCTTAATGACATTTAGCCTTCCTATCCATGAACATGGAATATTTTTCCATCTTTTAAGGTCCCCTTCTATTTCTTTTAGTAGAGTTATGTAGTTTTCTTTGTATAGGTCTTTTACATCTTTGGTTAAGTTTATTCCTAGGTACTTGATTTTTTTAGTTGCTATTGAACATGGTATCTTTTTCTTGAGTGTCTCTTCAGTTTGTTCATTTCTAGCATATAGAAACATTACTGACTTATGTGCATTAATCTTGTATCCCGCTACTTTGCTAAATTTGTTTATTAGCTCTAGTAGCTGTATCGTCGATTTCTCAGGGTTTTCTAGATATAAGATCATATCATCTGCAAACAATGACAGCTTTACTTCTTCTTTTCCAATTTGGATGCCTTTTATTTCTTTGTCTTGCTGGATTGCCCTGGCTAGCACTTCCAGCACAATGTTGAATAACAGTGGTGACAGCGGACATCCTTGTCTTGTTCCTGATCTTAGAGGGAAGGCTTTGAGTCTCTCACCATTGAGTACTATGCTGGCTGTGGGTTTTTCATATATGCTCTTTATCATGTTGAGGAAGTTTCCTTCAATTCCTACCTTTTGAAGTGTTTTTTATCAAAAATGGATGTTGGATTTTGTCAAATGCTTTTTCAGCATCTATTGAGATGATCAATTGATTTTTCCCTTTTGACTTGTTAATGTGTTGTAATACATTGATTGATTTTCTTATGTTGAACCATCCTTGCATGCCTGGAATGAACCCCACTTGGTCATGGTGTATGATTTTTTTAATGTGTCTTTGGATTCGATTTGCAAGTATTTTGTTGAGGATTTTTGCATCTATATTCATTAGGGAGATTGGCCGGTAGTTTTCCTTTTTTGTAGCATCTTTGCCTGGTTTGGGTATTAGATTGATGTTAGCTTCATAAAATGAGTTAGGTAGTGTTCCATTTTCTTCAATGTTTTGAAAGAGTTTGAGTAAGATTGGTGTCAGTTCTTTCTGGAAAGTTTGGTAGAATTCCCCTGTGAAGCCATCTGGCCCTGGGCATTTATTTGTGGGAAGATTTTTGATGACTGATTGGATCTCTTTGCTTGTGATGGGTTGGTTGAGGTCTTCTATTTCTTCTCTGGTCAGTCTAGGTTGTTCGTATGTTTCCAGGAAATTGTCCATTTCTTCTATGTTATCCAGTTTGTTGCCATACAGTTGTTCATAATATTCTCTTATAATTTTTTTAATTTCTTCAGGATCTGCAGTTATGTCACCTTTTTCATTCATTATTTTGTTTATATGGGTCTCCTCTCGTTTTGATTTTGTCAGTCTAGCTAGGGGCTTGTCAATCTTGTTGATCTTCTCAAAGAACCAACTTTTGGTGATATTTATCCTCTCTATTGTTTTTTTGTTCTCTATGTCATTTATTTCTGCTTTAATCCTTGTTATTTCTTTTCTTCTACTTGGTTTAGGATTGGTTTGCTGTTCATTTTCTAGCTTCTTCAGTTGATCCATTAGTTCTTTGATTTTGGCTCTTTCTTCCTTTTTAATATATGCATTTAGTGCTATAAATTTCCCCCTTAGCACTGCTTTTGCTGCATCCCATAGGTTTTGGTATGTTGTGTTCTCATTTTCATTCGTCTCTATATATTTAGCAATTTCTCTTGCTATTTCTTCTTTAACCCACTGATTGTTTAGGAGTGTGTTGTTTAACCTTCAGGTATTTGTGAATTTTCTAAGTCTCTGATGGTTATTGACTTCTAATTGTATTCCATTGTGGTCAGAGAATGTGCTTTGAATAATTTCAATCTTTTTAAATTTATTGAGGCTTGTTTTATGTCCCAGCATATGATCTATTCTGGAGAAAGTTCCGTGAGCACTAGAAAAGTATGTGTATCCTGGTGATTTGGGATGTAATGTCCTGTATATGTCTGTTAAATCTAATTCATTTATCAGATTGTTTAGGTTTTCAATTTCCTTATTGGTCTTCTGTCTGGTTGATCTATCTATAGGAGAGAGTGATGTGTTGAAGTCTCCCACAATTATTGTGGAAACATCAATTGCTTCCTTTAGTTTTGCCAGTGTTTCTCTCATGTATTTTGTGGCACCTTGATTGGGTGCATAGACATTTATGATTGTTATTTCTTCTTGTTGAATTGCCCCTTTTATTAGTATGTAGTGGCCTTCTTTGTCTCTCAAAACATCTCTGCATTTGAAGTCTATTTCATCTGAGATTAATATTGCTACACCTGCTTTCTTTTGGCTGTAGCTTGCATGAAATATTTTTTTCCATCCTTTCACTTTCAGTTTCTTTGTGTCCCTGTGTCTAAGATGAGTCTCTTGTATGCAACATATTGATGGTTCATTTTTTTTGATCCATTCTGAGAATCTATATCTTTTAATTGGGGAGTTTAATCCATTTACATTCAACGTTATAACCGTGAAGGCATTTCTTGAATCTGCCATCTTATCCTTTTGGTTTATGTTTGTCATATTTTTCCCCTCTCTCTGTTAATATCCTTTATTGTACCCATACCGAATCTCTTTAGTACTGAACCTTTCTCCAAGTCTCTCTGTCTTGTCTTTGTTTCTCTGTCTGTAGGGCTCCCTTTAGTATCTCCAGTAGGGCAGGTCTCTTGTTAGCAAATTCTCTCAGCATTTGTTTGTCTGTGAAAAATTTCAGCTCTCCCTCAAATTTGAAGGAGAGCTTTGCTGGATAAAGTATTCTTGGCTGGAAATTTTTCTCACTCAGAATTTTAAATATATTGTGCCACTGCCTTCTCGCCTCCATGGTGGCTGCTGAGTAGTCACTACTTAGTCTTATGCTGTTTACTTTGTATGTGGTGAATTGCTTTTCTCTTGCTGCTTTCAGAACTTGCTCCTTCTCTTCTGTGTTTGACAGTGTGATCAGTATATGTCTCGGAGTGGGTTTATTTGGATTTATTCTATTTGGAGTTCGCTGAGCATTTATGATTTGTGTATTTATGTTGTTTAGAAGATTTGGGAAGTTTTCCCCAACAATTTCTTTGAATACTCTTCCTAGACCTTTACCCTTTTCTTCCCCTTCTGGGACACCAATGAGTCTTATATTCGGACGTTTCATATTATCTATCATATCCCTGAGGTCCATTTCGATTTTTTCAATTTTTTCCTCCATTCTTTCTGTTATGCTTTCATTTTCCATTCTGTCATCTTCCAGGTCACTGATTCATTGTTCAACTTCCTCTAGTCTTGTACTATGAGTGTCCAGAATCTTTTTAATTTGGTCAACAGTTTCTTTAATTTCCATAAGATCATCTATTTTTTTTTATTTAGTCTTGCAATGTCTTCTTTATGCTCTTCTAGGGTCTTCTTGATTTCCTTTGTATCCCGTACTATGGTCTCATTGTTCATCTTTAGTTCTTTGAGTAGCTGCTCTAGGTGCTGTGTCTCTTCTGATCTTTTGATTTGGGTGCTTGGGCTTGGGTTATCCATATCGTCTGGTTTTTTCATATGCTTTATAATTTTCTGTTGTTTTTGGCCTCGTGGCATTTGCTGAACTTGATAGGGTTCTTTTAGGATTTGCAGACCAATTGAAGTCCTTATCTGTAATTTATGAGATCTACAGCTTCGTGAAGTACACTTTCTCTAACTAACCAGCAGGTGGCGTCCACGAGCCACCTGTTCTCCACAAGCCAGTTCTCCCCTGCTTAGCCTTTTTGGTGAGTGGGGGAGTGAGTCTTGTGGGGTCCAATTGCTGTACCAAGCTTGCGTGTGTAGTTGGTGTTGCCTGCCCTGTATATGGGGCGTGTTTCTGGGCAGTCAGGGAGGGGGGGTGGCCCTAACAATCAAATCTCCCTGGTGATCCTAGAGTTTTAAAGCTGCTGCAATAGTCTAATCCTTCAGTTCAGTCCTGCCACAGTTTGTCTCTGCCACTGACCCACACGTCCTTGGTATTGGCGTATGGCTCCTGAGACTTGCAAGTGGGCCCCTCTTCCAGGCTGTGCACCCCGGGTCCTCTGTGGAGGGATGACTGTGCTATGTCACAGGTGAGTGCCGTCCCCCCAGGGCAGTTCTGGGCTGCTGGGCTGTGTAGGGAGGCTCCCAGTCTGCTGAAATGATGGCTGAATGGGGCTTTGTTAATTCACACTGCTCCACCTTCCCAACTCTGGGACAATCAGCTGAGGTTGTGGGGAAGGCTAATGTCCACGCCCAGTTTTGTGGTGTGTGCCTGTTATTTGAAGCAGTTCCGTCACACTAGGTTGTCTGGGGCAGCTCTGGGCTATGGGGCTGGCAATGGGCAGGAGTGTTTCCTGTCCACCAGGATGATGGCTGTGAGCGGACACCCCCCTTTTCTTGGGAAGTTGTGGTGTTTAGTGAATTTTCTCAGCCACTGGATTATTGCCTTTTGTCTCAGAGCTCTCTTAGTTCTGCTCTTGACTTGACCTGCCCAAATTGCAAGTCTTTGAAGCTTTCTGTATTGGGCTTCTTAGAGTAATTGTTTTAGAAAAAGAAAAAAAGGATTAAGAAAAAAAAAGGGCCCTCCTCAGAGATCTAATGGGTTATTGAAATGCTAAGAGACAAAGTAACCAGGGCCATTAAGGAAAGGTCCACAGGGCAGAGAGATCAGCTTTTCTTCGGGATTTGCATATGCGCCTCAGGGCCTGAGCTCTGCCCTTCCCCTTTCTATGTTCATCAGAACTCCAAAAATCCTCCACTTTTATTTTGGAGTTTTTCGTGTTGTTTTTTTTCTATGCCTGTCTCCTCTCTGCTGGGCTGGCTGCTCTCAGATTCTCTGGTGTCTGGTCTCAGTCTATCTATGGTTGGAGTTTGGATCAGTAGAATGAGTTTCCGATAAGGGCTGCCACTGCAGTTCTCCCTTCTCCTTCCTGGAGCTGACAGCCCCTCCTCCCACGGAACTGAGCCTGGCAGGGAGGGGCGCGGGTCCCCTGGCCGCAAAAACTTACAGATTTCGCTGATCTCAGCAGTTCCACGTTTTCATGAGTGTTGTATGAAGTATGCCCAAAGTCAGATTGCTCTGTGGTGTCCAGTCCACGCAGTTCCTGGCTTTCTACCTACTTTCCTGGAGGAGTAACTAAAACATACAGCTCACCAGTCCGCCATCTTGCCCCGCCTCTTCCATCCCGTAAGTTTTGACATGTTGTGTTCTCCCTTTCATTCATCTCAAGATATTTACTGATTTCTCTTGCAATGTCTTCTCTGACCCACTGGTTGTTTAAGAGTGTGTTGTTTAACCTCCATATATTTGTGAATTTTCTAGTTCTCCATCTATTATTGATTTCCAGCTCCATTCCATTATGATCATAGAAAGTGCTTTGTATATTTTCAATCTTTTGAAATTTAATGGGACTGGAGAATGACCCATGTACAATTGAGAAGACTGTATATCAGCTGTTTTGGGGTGCAATATTCTCTATATGTCTGTTAAGTCTAGTTCATTTACCACATTATTCATGCTCTCTGTTTCCTTATTGATCCTTTGTCTAGATGTTCTATCTATTGATGAGAGTGGTGTATTGAAGTCTCCAACTATTATTGTAGAGATGTCTATTACTCCCTTCTGTTTTTCTAGTGTTTACCTCATGTATTTTGGGGCACCATGATTAGGTAAATAAACATTTATGATTGTTATTTTTTCTTGGTGGATTGCCTATTTTATTTATATATAGTATCCTTCTTTGTGTCTTATAACAGTTTTGCATTCAGTTTATTTTGTCCAATATTAATATAGCTACCCCAGTTCTTTTTTTTGTTAATATTTGCATGGCATATCTTTCTCTAACCTTTCACTTTCAACCTAGTTGTGTTTTTGGGTCTCAGCTGAGTCTCTTGTAAATAGCATATAATTGGATCATGCTTTTTTTTTAAATCTATTCTGCCAATCTGTGTCTTTTGACTGGGGAGTTTAATCCATTAACATCCAATATTATCACTGTAAAGGCAGTACTTACTTCAGCCATTTTATCCTTTGCTTTTTTTATATGACATATAATTTTATTTTTTTTATTTTTATCTCTCTTTTTACCCTTTTAGTTTCTCTTACAGATAATGTTCATTTCTACACTCTACTCTAAGTTTCTTTCTCCTGTCCTTTCCTTTCAGCCTGCAGAACTCTTTTTAGTATTTCTTATAGGCGACATCTCCTATTGACAAACTCTCTTAGTTTCTTTTTATCTGAATATTTTAAACCCACCCTCATTTTTGAAGACAAAGTTTTGCCACATGACAAATTCTCAGCTGGCAGTTTTTCTCTTTCAGTACCTTAAATATATCATACCATGGTTTCTGATGAGAAATTAGCACTTAGTCTTATTGAGGCTCCTTTGTATGTGACAAATCCTTTTCTCTCACTGCTTTCAGGATTCTCTCCTTATCTCTAGCATTTAGCATTCTGATTAATATGTGTCTTGGAGGAGGTCTATTAGGATTTATTCTTTTTGGAATATGTTGAGCTTCTTGAACATGCATATTTGTCTTTCCTAAGAGTTGGGAAATTTTTGGCCATTATTTCCTCAAATATTCTTTCTACCCCTTTTCCATTTCTTCTCATTCTGGGACATCCATGGCACATATGTTTTGTGCTTTATGCTATCATTCAAATCACTGAGATCCTGCTCAATTTTTTCCTTATTTTCTCTATCTTCCATTTGTAAGATTTTAATTGTTGTCTTCTAGCTCACTTATGCTTTCTTCTACTTGTTCAAATCTGCTGTTGCCTGCCTCTAGTGAATCTTAATCTCTTATATTGTGTCTTTTATTCGTATCATTTCTGTTATGTTTCTTCTTATACTTTTAAATTCTTTATTCTTACACAGTGTCTTCTTAATATTCTTTATCTCTTTAACCATATTTTCTTTCATCTTTTTAAATTGATTTAGTAGATTTGTTTGAAAATCTTTGACTACTTGTTCCAAATTCTGTGTCTCCTCTGAAATTTCAATTCATTCTTTTACTGGGCCATATCTTCCTGTTCCTTAAGCTTGCAATTTTTTGCTGATTTTAGGCATCTGCTTATGTTGATAAGTTTACTCTGGAGGTCAGTTTATCTCTCTTACTTAGGGATTTATTATTAATTGGCTTTTGGTTAAGGCTCTTCTTTGACACTTGGTTCTACTCATTCAGAATTTTAGAATAGCCTGTGTTTAGCTGATCAATTTTTTTCAGCTCTTCTTCATCTCATTCTTGCCCTTGATAATTGGTACAATTTTTTAGATTGCATTATTACTGCAGTTGTTTCATCTCCAGGCAAAAGCTTTCTTTCCTCTCTTCCTTCTCCAGGAATGTTGAGATGTTCTGTTTGTTTCTGATTTGACTCTATAATTTTAACCCTCCTTTCATTGTGCCTAGCTGCTTTTGCCTGGAGGGCAAATTCTGGAAGGAGGGTCACCATGGAGAAGACTTTCCCAAGTGAGTATTTCCCTGTCAAAACAGGGCCAGGGACCCATAAAGGAGGCACAGGCCAGTTCCAAAGTTCCCTGGGGAGGAGATCAGGAAGGATGCCAAATGTCTCTTTGATGCTTTGATGGCTCCCCGAATCTGTGCTTTCCTCCATGCCCAGCCAATGGTGCTCGTCAGCAAACTGTTCCCCACAGTCCTGAGGAGGTACAGTGCCTTCAGTTCTCTACTGTCTCTGCACCCATTGGGGGCAGTGTTGAAACAGAGCTGCCAGCTGCTTTTGCCCAAGGCAGGTTGAAACCATAACTAAGAACTGGGACCCAATGATCGGAATTTGCTAATCAAAAGCCACAATTAGTACTTGGCTGTGCTCTCACCCTGTTTATGGGGAGAAGCTGCTCGCCTCAGCCCTAAGGAGGCACTGTGTCCTCAAATCACTCCTGTTTCCATCCCTGTCAGGGGTGGAATTGAAATAGAGGCTGCCAGCTGCTTTTATCCAATAGCTGTCCCCAGAGCCAGGACCTAGTGATCCAAGTTTGGTAATCAAACACCATGATCAGTCCTTGTCCGTGCACCCCCTTCCCCAGCCCCCGTTCTTGGGGAAGAAAAATTTTATGTCCCTTTCTGCTTGCAGTCAGCCAGCAAAGGACTGGATCCCAAGGCAGCCTGCCATAAAAGTGGGGACATCAGCTGTCGCTGGCATGGAGAGTGCTGCTCACAGTTCTTCACCGCAGCTTATCAGTCTCTTCCTTCCGCTCTTCCCTGGATGCTGTACAGTGTTCTTCTGGCCTTTAGAGCCCCAGAACAGTTGTTTCAGACAGTTTCTGGCTATTTAATAGCTTCCCTGGAGGATGGGCTGAGTCCTGGAGCTCCCTACTCCACCAACTTTCCTATCATACATTGGTATTGTTTTTTAAATTTAAACATTTTAAGTGTTCATTGCTTGTATATAGGAAAGCAGTTGACTTTTCTGTATTGACCTTGTACTCTAAAACTTTGCTATGCTTGCGTATTAATTCCTGTGGAATTTTCTGTATAGATAATCATGCCATCTGAGAATCAAGATGACTTTATTTCTTCCTTTCTTCTTCTCAGAAGATATGATTGTCTATGTCAACAATCTATGTATCCATAGTTCTTTTTGTTGTCTAAATGCACTAGCTGGAACTTCCAGTAGGAGGTAGATTAGGAGTGGAGAGGGAGAGCATTCTTGTCTTCTTCCAATCTTAAGGAGAAATGTCCAGTCTCTTACCATACCTGGAATAAATCCTACTTGGTCATGGTATATAATTTGTTCTATTCTGTGATGGTTAAGATCTTGTATCAACTAGGCTAGGTTAGGGTAACCAGTTGTTTGATCAAGTGAGCACTGGCCTGATTGTTTCTATGAGGATATTTTATAGATTTAAATCATTAGTCAGTTTATTGCATCTATAGCTGATTACATCTATAATCTACAAAGGAGATTGCCTTCAGTAATGAGAGAAATTTCATCCAATCAGTTGAAGGCAGTAAAGGAAGAACTGATGATTTCAACAATCAGAAAGAAGAATTTCTATCATTAATTCAGCCAGCCAGCTTTTCCTGGGGAATTCATCAAAACCTTTATCAGTGATCACAACTTGCGGCCTGCCTTATGAAATTCAGACTTGCCAATCCCCACAGTTGCATGAGCCAATTCCTACGATATTTCTTATAATATATATATCCTGTCAGTTCTGTTTCCCCAGAGAACCCTGACTAACACATATACATTGTTGGATTAGATTTTTGTGTCTATGTTCATGAGCGATATTGGTCTGTAGGTTTCCTTTTCTGTAGTGTCTATCTTGTTTTGGTATTAGAGTAATGCTGGCTTCATCATGTGTTTTTATGTGCTATTTAATGTCATACTAAGTAAAGAAAAAAATTAAAAATTTAAATTATTATCATGAATTTTACTGTTTATCATATTGTACAATGGCAGTTTTAAATGCAAATGTAACAGCCTTTAACTCAAAATTATACAATTTGCACTTTGTAGCTCATATATAACCAGAACAGTGGAAGTGCTGCACAAAATTAACTCGACTGTATTTCATTTCACATGTCAATATATGCACATTCTACCAACACTCTCTACATTCAGCTTACTGATGAGCAAGGAAGGGCTGAAAGGTAAAAGAACTATGGGTTGCCCTATGTTTCCATTTGCTTCTATGTCATCATGTTTAGCATAAGTAATTGGCTAACCAGGAAAATAACATAGAAAGCTGTGATAGGGTTCCTTAATCATTTGTGTTTCTTAGAAAGCCATTGCCTTCTTTCTGCGTTTGAAACAAGTTCTGCTTCCAAAGGAAAGCACGGCCTTTCTGGGCTCTCAGTGCCCCCAGTTACTTGACTGTAGATGTAACATTCACTTGGAATGTCACTGAACTCCCACTTATCATGGATCCACTGGAACTCTGTGTTCAGGATGGAGCAGCAAGGAACAGGAAACACACATTTTGCATGCATTTCCTCTGTTCACACACATTTGTCATTGTCCCTTTGGACTTCCTTACAAAACACAAGCTCAAAGATAAAATAATTACAGAACAGTGACAACAGCACATTAAGCCAAGCATGGGGCCCTTCTGAGCAGAGACTGTACACACCTACATGGGTCACACACCCAAGAAGCTGGCCCTGATTCTACTGTTTAGAGAAGAAAACAAGAAGGTGGCGACTGGGCCAGTGTGTGCTATAAAGTTCTGTGGCTCCATTCCAGTCTCCTAACCACTTTAATTTCCCATCTCCACACCTATGACTGTGTTCTGCATCCTGCCTATGGTGTCTTTACCCCTTCATTATTCATCAAATCCTGGCAATCTCAATCCAAACCCTATTTCACTAGGGAAGTCTTCCGTGCTCCCCTACCCTGAGACATCTTTTCTCAGAACCCTGACCGGACTAATTATCTTCACTGTCCATATGGCAATTACCTGGAGCCTGCCTTTCCTAAGTCAGTCATGTCTCTCCAACCAGAGGCTGAGCATCCCGGGGACAAGGCCTGGGTTCCCTGCATGCATATCCATCTCCAAGACTCAACAGCAAGGCTCGCACATTGCCACCCTCGTTCCTAAGAGAGTCCAGCCTGTTTGGGCCTCTCCATGCCCTACTCACTTGCCCACTTGTAGCTCTTGAATTTGCTGTTTCTCAGCTTTCAAGGCCATTCCTTCCCATAAGTATCTGTCCAAACCCACCTGTTCCACAAGGCTTAGCAAAGTACAGTGGAAACAGCATGGATCTGCACTTTAGAAAGACTTGAGTGTAAATCCTGGCTCTTGTCACTTTCTGGATATGTGACCTGGGCAAGTGACTCCCTTTCTCTGAGCCTTTGTTTCTCCATCTGTTGTGGTTGATAATAACCACTTTGAAGGGCCTGTTGAAAGGTTTAATGGGGGATATTCAAAAGGTAACAAAACATTATGATGAATTGCTATATGTAAAAAATTTGAAACTTACATAAAATGGACATATTTCTAGAAAAATATAACTTACCCAAAGTGACTAAAAGGAAATAGAAATTCTGCAAAGTCCTGTGCTAAGTCAAATAAATTGAATTAGAAGTTTAACAATATCCCACAAAGAAAATGCCATGCTTGAATTGTTTTACTGATGACTTCCAAACTTCCAGTAGAGAAAAGGGAACAGCTCCCAATGGCTTTTATAAGACTACTATAATCCTGATACCAAAATCCAGACAAAGGTATTATAAGAAAGAAAGATTATAGTTCAAATCCCTCTCATGATCATAACTCTGGAAGTCACAAACAATATACTTACTAAATTACTGAATCCATCAATAAATTAAAAAAATAATAATCATGCATCATGACCAATTTGGGTTTATCCCAGAAATTTAAGGTTCAATTAATATTAAAGAATCTGTAATCTTTTTGCAATATTAATGCATTAAAGGAAAAATATGATCATCTCAAAAATACAGAAAAACATTTTGGTAAACTTGACACTATTTTAAAAAAGTTATTCTGATAAAGTAGAAACAGAGGGGAACTTTTTTAACTTGATAAAATGCTTCTACCAAAAACCAACAGCAAAAGCTGAAATGTTAGAATTCGCTTTAGCATCAGGGAAACAAGACAAGGATGCCTCCTATCACTACATCCTCTCAGGGCCAATGAAGTGAGACAAGAAAATGAAATGAATGGGTAACTAATAGTAAAAAAAAAAAGAAACAAAATGTTATTATTCCAAGATGCTTTGACTTAGTAATAGACTATCCAAAAGAATCTACAGACAAATTATTGGAATTAGTAAGAGACTCAAATAAAATGGATAGATATAAGATCAACATACAAGCATCATTTGTAATTCTATATACCAGGCAACAGTTAGAAATTATAGCTTAAAAATATACCATTTACAATAACTATGAAAAATGTGAAGAACATAAGAATATCCTAGCAAAAAATGCTCAAGACATTTATGAAGAAATTTATTGAAAGGCATTCAAGACCTAAATGTGAAGAGACCTATCATATTCATAGATGAGGAGACTTAATATTGTAAAGATGTTAGTTCTCCTTAAATTGTCCTGCAGACTCAACAAAATTCCGTTTGAAATCCCAATATCATATTTCAAGGAACTCGACGAGCTAATTATTAAGTTCATAAGGAAAAGAACAAGGAAGAAATTAGCCAAGACACACTTGGAAAAGAACAAAGTGGGGATGTGACATTTCAGGTATGAAGAATTATAAAGCTACAATGATTAGTATTAACATTTAAAAAAATGACCAGTGGATGAGAATTAAGTGCCAGAAACAGACTCACATGTGTATGGAAAGATGGTGTGTGATGGAGCTGTCACTATTTGCCTGTGGGAAAAGGATGGACTAAGGTAGAATAATTGGCTATCCGTATGAGAAAAAAATTCAAGTCTGCAACTCAGAATGCCATAGAAATCTATTCCAGATGGGGAAAGATTTGAATATGAAATGCAAAGCTTTAAAAATTTTAGAAGAAAGTATAGAACTTTTTCTGACCTTGGTAGGGAAGAATTTCTTTACTAAAACACTAAAAGTGCAAACTGCAAAAGGAAATTTGATGAAATTACAATAAAGAACTTCTGTTTGTGCAAAAACTACACAAAAGTAAAAATAAAGGACTCAAATGGGCAGAAGATATTTTCAACATGAATAAATAAATGATCATTATCCTAAATGTGTAAAAGTCCCCTAAAAATCACTAGGATAGCAACAAATAACCCAATATAAAATTAGATAAAGGACATGAGCATACATTTCCAGAAGATGAAAACTGAATGGCTAATAACCATTTGAAAATGTTTTCTTTCATTAGCAGTCAGGGAAATAAAAATTTCACACAGAGAATTGCCATTTTATAGCCACTATTCTGGCAAAAATTTGGAAGCCTGACAACTTTGGGACTGGATGTGGAGCAATGGAAATTCTTACATACTGCAGCTCGGAATAGAAATGGACCCAGCCCTGTTATAAAACAGTTTGGCACTGCCTTGCAAAGTTGTACATGCACACACCCCAGTTCCACTTCTGGGTTACTCCCCAGAGAATCTCATGTACAGTTGCCTCAGGAGACTCAGACAAGAATTCTCATGGCATTCTCAGGTGTGATCACCAACCCTCCCCATCAAAAACAAAACCAAACCAAAACCCAACCCACTAAAACTAGAAATGACACAAATATCCCTGGAGAGGAGGATGGATATATTAATTGTGATAAAGTCATACAATGGAATACGAAACAGTAAAATGAATGAACCTCAGCCATACACATCCACACGGACATATCTAGAATCAATCACAGAAGAATCCATTTAAAATGAGGCCATTTTTATAACACTCAAATACAAACAAAACTAAACAATTCCTTTTTGGTGATGGGGCAGAGCAAAAAGCAATGGGGAAAGGACGTGGGGCCTGCACCAAGGCTGGAGAAGAACCTGAGTTGCCCATTCCTGGGGAAGGCTCCAGACAAGAGAGCCCTTCCCCTGCCCACCCCTACAGCCTGCAGGATGTGGGGTAGACCTGAGAAAGGACTTCCAGGTGATATGGGCTCAGGGACACTGATCATCAGTGGGGACGAGGAGGCCAGTGAAGGCGTCTTCCCAGGCAGGCAAATCTAGTCGGTCTGTCCTGAACTCAGGACCCGCCTGGGGCAGGGGAAGGACACGGAGAGCTTGGGATGCCCCTCCTGCCGGGGCCTCGATGTCCTTTCTGTGCTAGGGAGACGGCTGTGTGTCCACGCTGGGGACCACTGCTGCTGAGCATGGAGTGCGCACACCCTTCCCAGTCCAGACGAGGGACGCTTAGAGGCCCCAGCCTCCCACTCCAGCCCCACCTGCCAGGCTCTGGGCATCTCCTCACCAAGACCAGGGTGGAGCCAGAGACCCCTTTGGGGGCCGGGGAGGAGAAGGCTCTGTTGGCCCTGACCTCAATGACCCGTATGAGAGATGGTGGAAGAAGGCAAGAAAGGGAAGGGGGGTGGGAAGGAGAAAGATTTAGGAGGATTCAGAGAAGGAAGGGGAGGAGAGAGAATAAAGGGACAATGACAAAGAGAGAGAGAAAGAAGTCGGGAAAAGGGACAGAAAGAGGAGGGACAGTCCAGAGACCAGCAAAGCCACAGAGAGGACAAACAGAGGGTCATAGACAGACGACAGCCAATAAAGCTGGCAGAACAATGGTGCCAAAGAGGACCCGTCAATGCCTAGAAGGCAGTCTGCGGTGTGTGCCACCAGGCTCTGTTCCCAGCCCAGGCCTCTGTGCCTCCCTGGAAGATCTACCAACCAAACCAGTCAGCAAAACAGAAGACAGGGGCTGGGAGGGGCCCCACCACTGTGGGCCTCCAGCTGATCTCAGTGTGAGATGAAGCAGATGGAACGTAATCCACGTCCCAAAGTTCCGCACTCAGGTTCACAAATGAACTGCACAAGCAGAGAGGGAGGGAGAACTGCCTCATCAGCGGTTCCTGTAAAAGCCGAGCTGGAGGCTCAGTGTGAGTCGACAGGGGTTTGGTTGCTGGAAAAGCTAATGTGACTTTGGGAGACACTGATGCAAGTAGTGGGTCCAAGGAGATGGAGATGAGAGACCAGCTGCCTTACAGAGCTGCCCATCTGGGCCTGCTCTGTAAGAGGAGGGAGAAGAAGCACAAGCAGGGAGGAATGTTCTAGAAGGCTTGCAAAGTAAAAGGAGACAGAGACAGAAAGGCAGAGTGGCTTCAGCAGGCCATGGAGTCAGACAGGCCTGGGTTGCAGCCTCAGCTCTGGCACTTTCTGTGACCTCTGACAAACCCCTTGACCTCTCTGGGCCTCAGTTTCCTCATCAGTAAAATGGGAGTGGGAATAGTTCCTGGGCCACAAGTGGCTGTGAGGCGTCTGTGTAAAGGTCTGTGAACCAGCACTCTCTTTGCTGGGGCTGGATGGCAACCCCCTTCCCAGACAGTGGGAGGTTAGATTCCTAGAGTACCAAATCCCACCAAATCCCAGAGCCTGCAAGGCAGGCTCCCTGCTGGGAAGATGGACGGGAGGGAGGCAGCCGTGGTGGGCCCTACACATCCACTCTTGGGGGTCCGGGCTTCGTCATCGGCTGGAGTGCACTGCAGACCCTGCCGCCTATCAGCCGAATGACCCGGTGAGTTGCTTAATTACAGTATCCTCATTGGTTCAAAAGAGAGCAGGAGCCGCTTCACGGGTCGGGGTCCAATATGGAAACGTCCTGCCTCGTCTTCTCTGCTCCCTGATGTATCCCAAACACCAAGACAGTGCCGGGCACACAGTAGGAGCTCAGTAACTGAGGTCTTTGTGGATGATGTGTGTAAAGCTCTTGGCTCACAGTAATTACTCAAGATATGATGGTTTAAAATATTTTGTATCGAGAATCTGTGCGGAAATCAGGGCAGGGAAAATCCAGGCCTCCCACCACGGACAGCCATTGTAGGGCAGCCCTCTCCCCAGCTCTCTCTCCTGCACGTCCTGGCCTCAGGCCACGATGAGGGAGGGAGCCCCAGCCAGTTCTCTGTCCTCACCCTGGATTCTGCTTATCTGCTCCGGGCAGCCCAGAGAGCTGGAGCCAACGGGCCAGGTGTGCCCAGCCTGGCAGCAGCAGGGGCTCCAGAAGCCAGAGCCTGGAAGCCAAAGGGGGTGGGTCCACCTCTGCCTCTGACTCCCTGGGTGACCTCGGGTGAGTCCGTGCCCCTCTGGGCCTCAGCATCTACATCCCTCAGATAAGGCACTTGTACCACAGTGTCCTGGGGCTGCCAGGTGGGAAATGGGGGAGGTGGGTGGCAAGCACTGGGGTCCCAGAAGCCCTCACCCCAGCTCTCACCAGAGCTGCTCGGCCATCATCTGCTCCATGTACCGGGCACCCAGGGGAGGTTTGGTTTTGTTTTGCTTTGTTTGTTTTGTTTTGTTTTTCTTGCATTCCAAAGACAATTTGGTTAGACTGGATGCTCTGAACTACCTGGCAGCTCTCATGCCCTGGGCTCTGAGCCTCTGCAATTCTAAATTCTGAAATTCGTAGAATCCCACAGCCTGGATTTATGAGACTCCAAAAATCCAAGATCCTAAATGCTGGATGCTAAGATGTGCTGAGATTCACGCCGCTCAGGGAAAAGGCACTAGGAGACGTGCCCCTCGCTAACCCAAGGCCGGACCTGTCAGGCCTGGGGCTCCCGGAGCGTGTGCACCAGCCGCGTGGCTCAGGGTCAGCCCTGAAAGCCCAGGGTCAGGGCGGACAGCTGGCAGGTCTTCAAGGGCCGCCCTCGCAGCTTCCCTTCTGAGTGCCTTCCCTGGACAGCGGCACCTGCTCCAGCAGACCTGGGTTCCAGCCAAGCTGGTCCATTCATCCGCAGGCTGCAGGTGGCCCTCAGGGGAGAGGCTGGTGGCCAGCAGGGCACCCCGGCCTGCCAGGTGGCTGCTTTCCTGTCCCCAGCCCCTGCTCTCCTGTGCCCACCAGGCCTCTGAGGGGCAAGGAAGTAGGTGGGCTCCTTTGCCTTCCTTGATGGTGACAGCGACTGCCCCCACAGAAGGAGAATGATGAGCCCCTCACACAGATGCTGCCCAGGATGAGCTCCTTCTCCTCTGCTCTCCCAGGAACCTCCTGACCTCCAGGGTCTGCTCGCTGTCCTTGAAGGGGCTGGAGAGTGCAAAGAGGGGCAAAGGGCCAGTGGGGTGAGGGGAACCACCTGATATGCCCGTGGGGGCTCCGGCCCAGCCCGTCTGAGCCCTACAGAACATGCCGCCTCCATGTGCAGCAGATAGCTGCCCCTTGTCCCCAACATGTGTCCTGCCTTTTGAGAAGGCCTGTCCCCTTATCATCCTCTTATGATGCCAGCTAAATTCCCACTGATGCAGGCTAGAGTAGGGCACTCTGGGCAGGCCAGGTCAGCTCAAATGAGAGTCAGCATCAAGCCATAGATAGCCAGATGGAGAGCAGGAAGGAGGGGGCCAAACAAAAGGAAAACCAAACTCTAATTCTCAGAACCAGCTGAGATACACAGGCAGAGAGAGAAAGGAGGGGCTGGGTGGAAGGAGAACCAGACCCCAGTTCTCAGAATCGGCTGAGATAGCCAGATGGAGGAAAAGGAGGGGTTAAGCCAGGGTTGGGGAGAGTGGGAATTTCCATCCCCAACCCTGTCCTAAAGCATAGCAATAGGCTAACATATAAAACCTGGACATAGCTCAACTAGGGGCGGCCCCTCTCTTGGATCCCGCCCGCGCTGACCTCTCAAGTGTGTATTTCTTCTTACCAACCTTTGCTATTTTGTGCGCCAGCTTTTTCAAATAAACTTTACTTCTTGCTACTATTCCTTTTGTCTCTGAATTCTTTCTTGAGACAAGAAAAATGAGCCTGCGCCGGAGCTCACCTCGGATGCCAACCGGGCTCCAGCAACACCACCTCTGAGCCTTTGCCAGGAATGGCTTCCCTCTCCCCTCTACCTTTCCAAATCCTCCCCTTTGTTCCGTGGGTGGGGGATGCAGAGCTTGGGCCTCCTGCCCCACCATCTTTGCCCCCCGCTAGGTAATTGTGCACCCAGGACCTGGTCAGGTGTCCCAGGGAGGCGAGCTAAGCACTGGGAGCCCATCCTCAGCCTGGGGTTTCAGGCCATCTCCACTTCTCTCTCCCACCAGGGGAAACAGGGAGCTGGAGACACAGAACCCAGAGCCTGGGGCCTGACTCTAATGGCTGCCCCTGCACGGGCTGCCGTTCCACCCTTAGGGGTACATCGGGCAGGCTGATGTCCAGCCTGGGAGAAGGAGCCCTTCATGAAGTGGGGCACGTGGGAACCAGCGGGGGGGGCCCTTCCTGGCCCAGGCCGGTGGGGATGCCCTCCTTGGGCCCACAGCCCCGGGTCCTCAGGCTCCACATCCCCAGAGCTGGGCGTGCCTGGGTCCCACTGCTGAACGACTAGAGGAGCCCTGCGGGGAGGCCTCTGGGCCCTACCTTTTCTAGGGATGCAGGTGCAGCTCCACTAGGTCTCCTGGGGCATGGATGGGGGGGTCTCAGAACCACTACCCAGCCCTCCCATGGGTGGAACCTCCCATGAAGATTCTCTTGGGGTTCCTTCCTCACGCATCCCCTCCTCACCAGCTAATGAGCTGGAAGCTTCCATAATGAGGCTGCTTTATCACTTAACGTGCTGGAACAGCTTCATAGGGAGAGGCAAAGGGCTGGGCTGGGAAGATGAATGGGAGAGGGACGAGCCCATCGTGGCAGTCTGCCCATAGAATTGCCCCTCGTGTGGAGCTCTCAATAGGAGGAAGGAGGGGCCCTCCCCATACCCTCGCAGTTCGTAGTGTGAAAGCCCCCCAGGCCATTGGACTGTAAGGGGGTGGAGACCTGAGTATGAGACTAACCCCCACCGCAGCAGCAGCTTCCTGCCTTCCCCCTCCAAGCTTACTGTTGCCCAGTCTAATATTGGCACTGAATGGCCCTGGGAAACCCTCTCTTGTCCCACTACATCCCTGCCTGGTTCTTTTCTGGGTTCAGGCACCCGCCCAACCTTCCTCACTCCCAGGGCTTTCCACTCTGCTCCCTCCTCTGCCCCTTCCTCCAGCTGTCCCTTCAGTCAGAGCTTGTCTGTGCTCTAACAGATCCCGCACTGCTCCTGGGACTGGGAGCCCCTGCAGGGCCTGCCTGCACCTGGCTCGGTCACTGCTGTTTCCCTGGAGTGCTGGAGCGATGCCTGACACCTTTGCCAGCACTTATTGGGCACTGACTGTGTGCCAGGAACTGTGCTCAGCCCTTTGCAGACACATGTCAATTAACCTTCAAGTCATCTTCAAGGAGACAGGGGGCTCGGGATACAGAATTGAGGGCCAGGCTGGCTGGATTTGATCCTGGCTCTGCATTTGCCGGCTGGGTGACCTTTATTGGGTTACGAGTGCTCCGTGCCTCAGTTTCCTCATGAAAATAGGGAGTGTAATGATGGTACCTACCTTATGGGTGGTTCTAAGGATTAAATGCACACACACAATGCACACGCACATTTAACGCAGTGCCTGACACATACTCAGTGCTATATACATCTCAGCTATTAGCATTATCCCTGATTCGCAGATGAGGAAGGCTTATTTCTCCTTTTCTCTCCCTAGTCCCACCTCCATCAAACCTAAGTAGACTCAGAGAGCTCAAATAAATGCTTGTTAACTGAGTTTTTTGTGCTTATTGAGGGATGTGCAAGTTTGTCATATATAAATCAACTATATTTCTATGTACTAGTAAAAAAAAAAAAGGAAGTGAAATAAAAACATTATTTACCATAGTAACCAACACCAAGACTACCTAGTAAGAAACTCAACCAAAAAATGCACAAGACCTCTACTCTGAAAAGTACAATAAAAATGGTCAACATATTCAAATGGACACTTCACAAAAGATTCATGATGACCAATAAGTATACTAGTTATCAGGGATATGCAAAATGAAACCACAGTGAGGCTCTGTACTCCCGCTAGAATGGCTAAAATTAAAAAGACCAGCCTTACTGAGTGTTGTTGAGGATGTGGCTGTGTGTGTGCTCGTGCACTGCCGGTGGCCATGGAAGCTGGTACGACCACTTTGGAAAGCAAATCATCGGGTACGACCACTTTGGAAAGCAAATCATCGCGTTGCAAATAGACCTTGTCCATCACTTCCTGGTCCCACCCTAGCTATTTTCCCTGGAGAAGTGAAAACATATGCCCACAGAACATCTCTTACAAGAATGATTGTGGCAGCTTTATTCCTACTAGCCCCAAACTGGAAATAACTCAAATGTCCATTCTCTTATGGGTTTTTCCCTAAACAACCCATCTTTAAATCATTTGCACAAAATCAGAATCTACCTCAGCTGCCACCCATCTCTGACTCACCCATCCCTGAGCCAATGACTGCGGCCAGGGGGAGGTGAGACTCAGATTGGCAGACCTGGGGCTCAGCTCGCCCCTGGATCCGAGGATGGGGGAGAGTGATTTCTTCAAGAAAAGTAAGAAGTGACACTTCTTATATGGAAAATGACACCAGGTGGGCAGAACCCTCATATGTCCTGATGGGCGGGGTCAGCATTGGGGTGGGGGTGGAGGGCTGTGGCAGATGCTGTTGGGGTCCCACACAGATGCCTTTACCAGGTCACTGTACCCATCTTCCAGCTGTGGTGAGTGTCGGTGGCTGTTGAATCACAGCTGCACCTTTTTTGGAGAATTGTCCTCAGCTGAAGGGAGCTGACTGCTGACTCACCTGGAAGTGGCTGCTGAGAGGTTAGTCCTTGCCTGGGGATGATCAGCAGCCAATCACTGCAGCCAGCCTCAGGGCCCCCTGGTGGGACCACCATGGGGTGCCACATGCGCTCCAGACCTCCCTGTGGACCCGGGCTGAGGCTGGTCTCAAACTGAACCCTCATCCTTCCTGGCTCCTTTCCTGCCCTCTTCTGCTTCCCTCGTCCCCTTATAAATCACTTGCACACAAATCCATGACTCAGGCTCTGCTTCCAGGGAACTGGACCTAAGCAGAAAACCCAACTGGCCATCATGCCCCCCACCGCACCCCCACTCCCGTGCAGCCTTCCTCCTGTGGATCATGTTCTTACTGATGTGGGCCGGTGAGTTCTAGCTGACCAGGCTCTGAGGGAGGTAGCCTCTCAAACCCCAACTCCTGCCATTAGCTCATCTCAATTCTCCCCACGTCTGCTCCAGGTCCTTATGAAACCAAACTTTCAAAGCTCTTTCAGCTCTGAGTTTGATTAACACAAGTTCATAAACAAGTCCCAGAGAGAAGGAAAAGCAGCACCTCCCTGGGGCAGCCACAGTCTATTGAAAAATATCAAATTATGCAATAAATATGTATATTTCTATCTCTCCACATATATTTATTTATTTTTGTTTAGATGAACAGAACTAAGCAAATTAATGTATTTTTTCTTTCCCGCTTCAGGCCTTGCACTACAATGGGTTTCTTTTTCTCCTGTGGTGAACTGTTTACCAGGTTTCAGTAGGAGATTCATCTTTGCAATTACAGTTCATTAATAAATGTTCAAGGTGGGATGGTGAGGTTGTTTCATCTTTCTCTTCTTTTAATCACAGTTATCTCCTGGACCAAAGCTCTTTAGACAACAGGGGAGAAAATAAACCCCTCTCTGTTTAAGATGTGAATGCAATTAATGTGGGAGAAACAAGGCAAAGGGATGGGGCTTCCTGCTAATGGAGTCCATGCCTGCCTCTTCAAGGCTGCCTGGGTACTGGGGGCTCCTCCACTGGAACTTGATTGGCCTCGGGCATGTTGGTATGGGGAGGGGCCTCTCTGCCTGTGGAGGGTGCAAGATCTGGGGTTTGGGTCAGGATGGGTTTGGTCCTCTATTGAGATACTGTTTCTTGGGCACCTACTATGTGCTAGGAGCTTTACATGTATTTGTCATTTAAACTTGCAGTGATCTGTTTTACAGAACCATTTTACAGACTGGTGTCTGCCAAGGAACACAGATGTGTGCAGGGGTGGGTGTGGGGAAGGGGGAGGGTATTGAACATTTTACAAACGTAAAAAGGGGTCTCAGTCATGTGCAGGGTTTGCCTACTATACCTCAGGTAAAGCTGGAATTTGAAGCCCACCCTGTCACCTCCAAATTTCTTTCTGCTTCATCTTTGCTGCTAACTGGTAGCTCTTTCTGGGCCTAGTTTCCCCAGCTATGAGTACTACATACAAGGCAGGATGAGCTTGAAAGACCTCTTAGGCTTTGGAGTGGTGTGTTTTGAAGAAAGTGGGGTCTTGGAATGGCAGGCGCGGAGCTGGTAGGGAGGGGTCCGGCACTAGGGGCTCCATGTTCCAGAAACCAGGGGTCCCCAGTCTCTAGTACCAGGATTGGGGCTCAGAGAGAGCTGGTTTCATCCCTGTCACTTGAGACTCATTAGCAGCCTCTGATCCCTTTAATTCCCTCTCTACCACAGGCTCCTGAGTGATTTTTTTAATGAGAGAAGAATGTACCTTCAGAGAAGACTGCACACCTTCTCCAGCTGGGCCACCCTCCTTGGTCCCTCACCCCGAGATGTCTGCAGGTGGGTCCCCTGGAGGATTCTGCTCTGTTCTTCCCGGTTTTGAGCTGTCCGGAGTCTTTGCCAGACCAGTGGGTAGCAGCCCAGACTTGGCAGTTGTGTGTGGGGAGGGGGTGTTGTTAGGAGAGGGGGGTTCCTGTGCCATGTGAACTGATGTTCATAGCAGGAATTGTTAAACATTTTCTGTAAAGGCCAGATATGAAACATTTAAGGGATTGTGGACCGAGACAAAGTCAAGGATATTATGTAGGTATTTATGTCACAAGAAAGAAAACAAATTTCCCAAAGTTTTTAAATTGACACCTTCAAAACTTTCTTTATCAACACTGAAATTTGAATTTCATAAAATATTCACGTGTCATGAAATATTCTTCTCTTATTTTCTCAATAATTTAAAAATGCTAAACAAATTCTTAGCTGATATGTCATACAAAAAGTAGGTGGCATGCCTGAGCTGACCCGAGGCCATAGTTTTCTGACCCCCGATTTATTGTCTTTCAGTTCCAAACTCCCCCTTCCATACCTGCTCTGGGATCCTGGACTGGACGCTAGCATTTCCTTTTTGCTGTGAGCGCGCTGCTGAGCTTTGTCAGTAGGGGGCACTGGAGGGACACTGCCCGGAAAGGTGCCCCTTCCTGCTCTGCTGTGCTATTTTGTTTTCTTGCTCCTGCTGCTCCATCCAACCACCGTGGGAGAGCCTGTGTGCCCCCAGGGGAGCCCCGACCCCCTCTGTGTGCGCACCCACTAGCCTGGGCTGGCCTGTGCCCGGGGGGTGCTCCTGCCTGCCGGCTACCTTGGACCAGCTCTGGCTGGGACCCAGCAAACTTCCCCCTTCCAGCAGGCTGGGGCCACACCCTCTCCACTCTGAGCTCTGGCCTTGGGGAGGGGACGGTCTCCAAGGGTGTCCTTCCTTGGGGATTCAACCCCAGGGTCCCATGGAGAGCTCTCCTTACATCTTTATGGTCCCTCCCCTATCCTGGTGTAATGATTCTCTATATTAAACTCCACCTCTTCTAATCACCATGTGTTCCAACCCAGTGCAGCCCCAAGACTGAAGAACCCGCCAGGCACGGAGTTAGACAAGAGTTTAATAGGACTCACAGAGAGGAGGCCAGAGGGGAAAATGGAAGTTGGGGGGTGGGGATTGTGGTGGGGAAGGTGAGGGGGTGGGCCAGGGTTTATATGGTTGGGACACAGACATTGCATAGAGTGTGAAAACAGAGTTTCTCCGCAGGGTCTCATGACACAGGGGTGTGGAGATTTGTTAACAGTGATGGGGGCGAGGAGAGTTTTAATGCTTTGTTTACGACACCATTTGAACATTCTTTCCCCCACTGGGGAGGTCTGATGCCTTTTAATGTCTGTCCTGGTCAAGTAGGCGGCCACATGCAATAACTCACTTTCATTATGGAGGTGGGGGGCGGGGCACGCAGTGCAATTTCTGTCTCCTGATTCATTCTCACCCGTACAGGCCTGGAGAAGGACCTCAGACTCCAGGAGTAGAACCCAAGCTCCTTGAGATGGAGACCTGGGTGTACCCTGCTGGGTGACCTCAGGCACGTGCCTGCACCTCCTGGGTCTCAGTTTGCTCACCTAAGAAATGTGAGAATAATTCCTTCTTCAGTGGGATGTTGAGACTCTGAAATGAGGCAGTTGAATAAAGTCCGGAGGAGGGGTTTTGGGCCCCAGGCACCCCACTGGTGCTCAAGAAGGGAAACTGTTTATTTCTTGTTCACCCTTGTGCGGATCGAGGCAGAGGTAGTGGTGTGCAAGCCCAGCACAGGGAAACGCCCCCTCCTCCTTGGTTTCTCCCTCTTCTCCTCCCTTCCCTCCCGGGCCCTGGGGCCTCCTCAGCCCCACCCCAGCAGCAGCCTCTGTAAGCAACGGGCGGTCACCATAGCAGACCCTGTGCTCCTGGTGAGGGGAAGTGGAAAACAGGCCAGATCCTTAAGGAGGCTGCAAAGTTCTCCCCTGGCCCCTGATGGCTCAGGCTTCAGTGGTGGATGAGGGTGTGTCTGTACCCGGGCTGGTGGCAGTGGGCACCCAGAACCCCTGGCTGCCTCTCCCCTGCCTGGGGGCCATGAACCAGACAGATTAGAAGGTCCGTCTAGTGACTCAGGTCTCAGAACGTCCCTCCCTTTATCCTCCAGCAGTGAGTCATGCTGTCATCAGCACTGGCTCCTGCCTGGTTCCCCGAGGGTGTCACTGGATGCCTGGATCCAGCAGTGAGCAGAGGTGCTGAGAAGGACCCTGCCCCAAACATCTCCCGTCAGGATGCCTGAGACCCCAGCCCTAGGGCTGTTTGCGGCTCATGGAAGGCATGAGGCTTTTCACTCTTATCGCCTGGGCTTGAATCCTGGCTCTGATGCTCCCTGCAGCATGGCCCTGCTAGATGGCTCCATCTCTTCATTGGTCCAGTAGGGACTGTCACCTTGTCTTCACAGTGGGGGTGAAAAGACCCACTGAGTTCATGCCTGGGGGGCTTAGAATGCAGCAGAGTGTGTATGTGGGACCTCCTCTCCAGGCTGGGTGGGCTGGATCCTGCCTCCACTTTATGCTGTGTGACCTTGGGTTCATGCTCACCCTCTCTGTGCCCTGGCTTCCTCATCTGCTGATGGGGATGGATGAAAGCAAAACAAGCTGACAAAACTTTGTTTAGACCTTACCAACTCAGTGAGGCTCCCTAATCACTTCATTTAATTCTGCGCCCTGCCCCCACCACATGCCCCCACTCTCCCAATCCCCCACCCCCAGTATTCTATTTAATCCACTTGTTCATTAGGTTTTTACTCTTTATTATCTTCCCTCCCCTTGCCAAGAATGTCAGCTCTACGAGGGCAGGTATGCACAGTTGGCTCCCAGGTAAGGGAACTCCTCCTTCCTTCCTGCTGTAACTACACAATGTGCCAAGGCCTAAGCCAAGCACTGGAGGATTCAGTCATTGAACACGACAGGAGGTCCCTGTCTTCAAAGAGCCCCGACCTGGCCGATGAGACAGAGGTTAAAGAGGTGGGTCCAGGAGGTCGAGCCAGGGCACAGGGCCCTCAGGACTCTGAGCCGCAGACTGGACAAGGCTGGAAACACCAGAGCAGAGAGCCTGGGTCCCACAGAGAGCCTGCGAAACCTCTGCGAAGCCCACCTTAACCCCCACCCCCACCCCTGCCCCTGCCCTGGGAGCCCCCCTGCCAGCTCACTGGCTCTGGCCAACGGGGGTGGTGGGGAGATATATCAGAGGAGGCTCCTGGGGCAGAGAGGGGACTGGCTCATCCCTGCCCCGACGGCCGAGCCTGCTGCCTCTGGGTTACCTGCTCCCCTCACTGAGGCCGCTCCTGGTCCCCAACCTTCCTGCTGCGGAGCCGCTGAGGCTGGTGGGTGGGAGGGGGCCGCACTGTGCATATCCTGGGCACTGACTGTGCGTCCAGCCTCCCCCCGAATTCCAGCCCCTCCCGGCCTCTTCTCACATTTCTCGCCTGCTCAGGATCAAATTCCTTACAGAGAAACCCAAACTGAGCCATCAGGAGAGCCACTCCCAGAGCCCACGGCGAGTGCAACAGATTAAACAATGAAATATAGCAAAAGGCCTCCATGGCAGAACAGACAAACTTATTCTGAAAAATAAACAGAACAGAACTGAGAGTGGGACTCTTTGTTCCAGCTCCTTCTGCTGTGTTTTGCCAAGTGAGATACACCAGAAAATTTCCACTGGCATCCAAGGCTGCACCCCACCACCCTCCTTCCTCGTAATTAATATCCCAGGGGGAAAAGCCTACATCTGGGAGCACATCTGCGGAGACGCTGCCTCCTAGGCTGTGTCGCCCAGGGCTTCAGGGAACATTTATCCTACTCAGCATGTGGGGATGGGCGCAGCAGCCCCCCCAAATGGCTTCACCTCGGTTATAACAGAAGACATCGCAGCAGCAGGGGTGGGGCGCTCGCCCGCTGCCCTGGGTCGGGAGTGGGGAGGGGGCAGGAGGATAGAAGCCGGAAGGTGCCCCAGCCCTGTTTCTCCAGGTTGGGGGATGCGGCCCAGGGAGGTGGGGGGTGGGGATCCAAGAGACAGGGTGTGGCTGGTGTCCGGGATGGAGGCCTAAGGGGAAGGGTCTGTCTCTGCTGACAGGTTAACCAGGTGCTGGTTGGGGTGGGGAAAGGGATAGGGGTGGGATTTCTGGGTCTTGGGAGGGAGCGACTGGAGTGAGCCAGATGAGGATGGGGGTGAGGCAGCAGGGAGAATGGATTCTGGGACTTCCAGAGACTCCACAGTTTAATGCTGAGAGGCGTTTGGAGATATCAACCTAGCGTCCTCCTTCAGAGGCTGAAGCAGGACAGGGACATCCTTAGAGCTTTCTTTCGTTTACAAAGTCGGAGGATTTTCAAATCTCTCCATCTCATTCGTGACATCTGAGATGCACAGAAACTTAAAATTAGAACATTTTCATAGACTCAAAGATACCTTAATGGCATCTTTGAATCACAGAATCTGAGACTCTTTTCCCTTTCACAAAATCCTAGTATTACAGAAGCACAGATGCATTCATAGAATCACAGTCCCAAAGAATCTTAGAATTAAGGAATTGTTCACAAAGACTTGGAACTACATTCACAGCATGTTTGGCCCTTAGAAATACTGAATGATTCAAAGAAACTTAGAGTTGAAATAGATATCCTGACCCCTGGTAATGCAAGAAGCTCTGCTTTCACTCTCCTGTAATAACTTAAATTCTTCCAGGGATGGGGAACTCACTAACAGAGCAACCATCCAATTGTTGGGCAGATCTGGCTGCTGATTTTGAGCCAAAACATGCCCCACCTGCCCTCCCTCCCTGGCCTCTCTTCCCACAAAGAGCTGAACCAAGTAACAATAGAGAGGATTAAACTGGACAAACTTACATTGATCCTTGGCTGGAGGGGTTTGTCTCCCTCCAGGGCCACACCAGGCCACAGGGACACAGTGGGGCCACTCTGCTCACCTCAACTCACTTGAGTTCGCCAAAGTGAGCCAGAGATGAATCCAATCTGCTCCTCTCTTGGAGGGGGGACCAGTCAGGGTTAGAGGCAGACAGACAGGAAAGGACCATGAGGAAAGATCTTTTGTGCCCTGAGAGGGCGGGGAAGGAGCGATGCCCCTTCTCAGGGGTTGGGAGGATGCCCAAAGCAGGAGTGTGGGCACCTGGCCATCCCAGTCAGAGTTATCCCAGCCCTGCCCCTGACCCTGGGTGACTTTGGACAAGTTACTCAGCATCTCTGAGCCTCAGTTGCCCCATCTGTCAAATGGGCCAATGAAGCCCGCCTGTGTAATTGATGCCCAGGCTGCAGGGGGATCACTGAGGGCAGCCCCCACCTCCTGGCTCGGCCCTTGGCACATAGCAGGGGGGCGGGTCAGCCCCCTACTCTCCCTCCTGTCTCTTCTGGGCCTTTTGGGATGAGTGGATTTTCAGTAGTGAAGATGAGGCAGGGAGGGCATCACAGGTCGGGGAACAGCATGTGCAAAGGCCTGGGTGCCATGAGCATGGCTGGAGTCCCTGGGGAGGGGCAGTGCTGACCTTGGAGTGTCAGGATGTGGGGGGCAAAGCTGGAGGCATCTGTGGGGGCAGTGGGGCCTGGGTGCCTGCGTCCAGGAGGGCAGAGTGAGGGCCATGGGAGGCTGTGGAAGGCGCAGACAGCCTCCTGGCAAAGATGCCCCTCCCTCCTGGTGCCCCCCAGACCCCTGGGAGCCCACCTGCCAGGCAGGGCCAGAAATGTTGAGCAAAGTGACACACATCAGAAAAATCATCAGAAAAGGCATGACCTGCTCCTAGCCAGCTCCCAGCCCTCTCCATGATGGAATGATTTGATGGTGTGAACGAGCACGGGACATTTAGAACTTTTGAGTTTTTATTCTGACCTGAACAGCTGGGTTTTATTAAGCACTTCAACTGTTGCCAGAGCTAAGGGAGGTTGTGCCTTTCGATGCGGGTGGATCGTGGCGCCAGGCTGAGTTGGTGTGTGGGGAGGACGGCGAGGGAGGGTGGGGGTGGAGCTGGGTGGCCTTAGGGAAGGTTCTGGACCTCTTTGTGCATCCTAGCAATTGTCAGCCATGCTGTCTGGCTTTTCTCCAGCATGTGGGCAAGCCCTCCATCCCTTTGCATTGACTGGTAGAAAACACACGATTCCTCCCATGTCACTTAAAAGTGCTGGGAATTGTAAAACTTCAGGCAGTGACCTCATCTGAGTCTCATGGCCCCAGGAGCCCCATGTCCCCATCCTGCCTCCTCTGCCCTGGTCTCTTGGGAGGTCAGAGCAGCCCATCTGGAGGGAGCTCATTGCCCCTCAGTGGCTTCTCTGTGACCAGGGCCAGGCCACCTGCCCTCCCTCTGCCCTGGCAGCCCTTTCGCCGCTGGGGAGGGTTGTTTGAGCCTCCAGGAGCTCTGGGCTGGGAGAAGCGGCTGCTTCTAATGCGTTTGCAGAGAACAGAGTTCGTCATCCACTCTGTTACCAAGGCCCTGGTTTTATCCAGATGTGCTATAATACAAAATTAACACAGAGGCCCTGCCCCTTGAGTCTCTTCCTCTGACATGGAGGGGCTGGGGCTGAGCTGGACAGGCTCTTCCGATTGATCATTTCCAAAATCCGTTTTATCTGTTACCCTGGTCTGAGGAGAAGGGTAGAGCATAAAATGCCAGAATCTTTCTTCCCTGTCCCCCACCAATCTAGTCTAGACTGTCACCAAGGCTGGCCGGTTCTGCCTCAGAAACTGCCTTGGACCATTTGGGTTTGGACATGGGTCCCTTACTTAGCAGGAGTCACTTCGGACACGTTCCTTGACCTCCCTATGCTCCAGACTCCTCACTGGAGCTGCCTTTTTGGGTCTGGGAAGTTCGGAGGAGGTGCGGGTCTGAAATGCCCAGCGCACAGTGTGTGCTCCCAGCACACAGTAGGTGCTCAGTGATTGCTAATTAAAGTCAGTTCTCTCCTCCCCCTCTTCATGCCGCTGTCCCCAAGTCCCATCCATGTTTCCATCTCCTGCCTTGTGATGGGCTCTGCCTCCTTCTCTCCTGCCCTGCATGAGGGCTGGGTCCAGGCCACCATCATCCCCACTGGTGACTGTGACGGCTTCTCACCTGGTCCCCTCCCCCGGTCGCTCCCACCAATCCATCCCCACTGGGGTCTCGCCCTAAACGCAGATCCAATCACAGCCTCTGCTACCAGGAAAAAGCCAAAACAGAAAACAACACAACAGATGCAACAAACAAAGGCTTCAGGGTAATACACAGGTGCTAGGTTCAGCATTCAATGCCCTTCCTGAGTCAACTTCCTCTGTTCTTCTGGGCTCATTTCCTGCTGCTTCCCCCAAAGTGCCATATGGGATTGCCCGTCCCCGCTGCCTGGGTTAGACAGGACTCATCTTAACTAAGGTCTATGATGGGCGGGTAGGCTCAGAACACCAGCTGAGTTGGGGCAAACTTAGGAAAGATCTTATAAACCCAGAAAATCAGAACCATGTACCACCTCCTTCCCTCCCTCCATCCCTCCAGCCCTCCATCCATCTGTCCTTCTGTCCCTCCATCCTCCCCTCCCTTCCTCTCTTGGAGGCTCAACATCCTTCATCTTTGTAGAGGGCCCAGCTGTCTCCGGGCCTCCTGTGGACTCTCCGGCCTGCGTCGAGGCTGCCCTTCTCGCTGCTTGGTTGCTGACCCTCCTTTCCTCCAAATCCCTGCTTTGCCTGCCGGGGGATCTGCTGATCCATGGGCTGGCCTCCCAGCACCTCCCATGCTCAAGCTCCTTACATCCACACCCTGGAATAATTCCTGCTTTCCAGAGAGCAGGGAGTTGTTAATCACCACCCGTGCCTTCCTTGTCTTTTTTGAAAGCCTCAGTCTCTGAGAACTTCAATAAAGGAATTAGATCCTGAGTAAAAGAAGGCACTACCTTTCTGACATCACGTTTCCCTGTTCTCAGAGATTATAACCAGCAAGGGAAGATGGAAAAGAGAGAGAGAACAACAAAGAGAGAGAGAACAACAAAGAGAGAGAGAAAAGAGAGAAAACGGCCGTTCGGTGTGTGTGCTGGGGATGGCAGCACAGGACTCGGAGAACACACAGCCAGTCCCTGGGTGACCCCCGGGGAGGGCGGTCGGCGTCCGTGGGTGAGACCAATAAAACCTGCAGAGCTGGATATTTGTTTTTAGACTTCTGATATCTGGGCACATACCGTTCTCTATGCCATTTGGCTATATTAGAAAGTTGATTTGTTCAAAGAAAAGAGAATGTGCTGGCAAGCTCTCCCTGTCCTGGGTACAAATCTGGGTGGGCCATGGGCAGCGGTGTTTCTGCATAAACAGCCCTGGACCCAACTGCTCTGCTGCCAGTTGCAGGCTCTGGTGGCTCCGGGGCTGTAGACATGACTGTGGCCACTGGGCTGGAGGTATGGGGGTCTTTGCAACTTCTTGACTTAATAAATCCTGTCTGTGTGTCTGGCAACCTAATGTGGGGCAGACGCTGGTGTCTGGGCTGCAGGGACAGGTGTGGGTGGACAGGAAGGGCACTCTGGCTGGGTGGCCATGGTCTCTGGATGCCCCTGAGTCTCACCGGCCTGTGGATGGAAAGGAGGCACGACTCCCACAGGCTCTGTGTCCCTCTTACACTTGAGGGAACTGTGATCCCTTCCAAAGCCCCTGGCTGGGAGTCCCTGGGGTGTCTCATATGGGCTCAGAAACCCACCCATCTGCGACGTTCACTGGGTGGAGCCTGCTCTGTTCTCCCTCCAGCTGTCACTGATCTCTACTCGGGAAGCCACTTGGGGTACCCCAGTGGGGATGCCGGTTCCTGTGCTGAGGGGGCTGGGTCCTCATGCTCCCAGAGTGGGGGTGGCCTGTGCTGAAGTGGGGAGAATGCCCCCTCCCAGCTTTGTGACACATTTTGTCCCCCGTATCCTGAGCACTCAGCAAGTGCCAGGCCCTGCTGGCAGTGCCGCTGCCCGGGTAAGGAAGCTCTCCCTGGGGAGGGCACGTCCTGTGGGAGCAGAAGCTTGTGGTCAGGAGTGCTGTGTGGCTGCTCCCCGATCCCAGCTTCTCAGAGGCAGGACCAACCATGCCCGAGTGTGCTGATGGTTCTCATACCTGGACAGGGCACATGCTGGCCTCCTGCCAACATTCAAATTCAGCTGGGTGGACACATCAGGAGACACACATGAAAACAAGTGTTCAATCTGGAGATAATGGCCTCTGTAGAGGATGCTCTATGGTTCAGAAGCAGTAGAGAGAAGGCAATGGTTTATTCTACAGGAATTGGGAGAAGGCAGGGAGGATTTTGCAGAGAATCAGGCCTCTAATTTGGGTTTTGATGGCTGAACAGAAGTTGGCCAAGTGGACAAGGTAGGGAAGATTCATGCAAATAATGGGAGGAAAGGCAGAGGAGTGGGGCTCAGGAGGTCATGGAAGTCGTCATCAGAGTGAAAAGGGGCGAGAAGGTGCCGGAGAGGAGAAAGTGTGAACTGGTGATTTTACAAAGCAGGAGAGTGACGGGTGCAGGGGGTTGAGGGGGCTCCGGGCAGCAGCCGGCCGGTGAGATGGGTGGTCCGGGCGTGCACTGGTGTTTTCCTCAGGTGTGTTCAGCTGCCCAGGTGCAGGCAGGAGGGGCAGAGTCAGATTTAACCAGGGTTGGGGTTTTGTCAGGCAATAATGACGAGGAGAGAGAGAAGGGGACGAGGCTGGGGTGTCTGAGGAAGTGGTTGCAGTGATGGCTCCTGGGTCTTGGCTGCGGGGGAAGGGACGTGGGGGCAGGAAGGGGGAGACAGGAGAGTCCTTGGCTTGAGGTCCTGGTGGGAGGGAAGGATGGGTGGAGTCAGGGTCTTAGGAGGTGGGGGCTGGAGTGTGCATGTGGGGGAGTGTGGACCAGGGGAGAGGGCAGCTGAGGTGGGGAGGGGACCAGGTTCCTGGGGGAGGGGACCAGGTACCTGGGGGAGAGGAGGTCCTGGGCCGGGCACAGGTCATCTCCGGGGAGACTGGAATCTCCAAGAATTAGAACAGAGGCACATCGGAGAGAGGGACAGCGAGGTGGGAGCTAAACTCCGCGAGGAAGAAGCAGGGGTGGCCTGGGGTCTGTGGTGATGGCACCAAGGGGCAGGGCGGGGAGGGGTGTTATCACCTGTCGACTGCAGGCGACTATTTAATCTCTACACGGGAACGCCCCGTGCCCTCGGAGGGCTGAGTGGAGAGGCACACGGTGCCTGGACTTCAGGGCTGGACAGACCTGTGTTTGGGTGCTGACTGTGGGACCTTAGGCTAGTCACTTACCCCTTCAGGCCTTGGTGTTCCTGTCTGTAAGATGGGGATAATCAACACCTCACACATCTGCCGGTGACCCAAACGGGCTCACATCGGGAGGGGCCGTGGAGGGTACTGGTGAAGGGCAGGCCCGGGACCAGGCTGCCTGGGCACATGTCCTCAGTCCACCAAATGCTGAGTATGTGACCCTGGTAAGTTATAAAACCTCTAAGCCTCAGTTTCCTCAACTATGAAGTAGGGATGTTACTAATGCCTGCCTGGTAGGGAAGTTGTGGACATTAAATGAGTGAATCCATAAGGCAATACAAACATGCTAAATGAAATTAGCGTCATTTACAGAAAATGCCCGGTGCTGTCCCAGGCCTGCAGTTTGCTCTCCATCAATGTAGTTTCCTTCTTGTCACCCACTTGGACTCTGATTCCAAACAGTTTGCATGTGGTAACATTTAGTCCTGTATAACAGCCCTTTGAGATGCATCTCCTTATCATTCCTGTTTGACAGATGGGGAGACTGAGGCACGCAGTGATTAAGTGACTTGCCCGTGGCCGTGGAAGTGGTAGGTGTCAGAGTTAGGGTGGTCTGGCTTCAGAGTCCCACGCCAGCTGGGGCAAGACTGAGAATCTGCATTTCTAACAAGTTCCCAGATGACACTGGTGCTGCTAGTCTAGGCACCACACTATGAGAATCACTGGTCTACAGGCTACAGGTGTGCCGGGGAGGGGTCAGGGAGTGATTTTTTGAGTGCCCACCATGTGACTGGGCCTGCCTGCTGTTGCCACAAGGACTGTGCTCGGTGCTTCCCTCTCTCCACCTCAGATCTCTTGTCTGTAAGGTGAGTTTGCTGTGAGGGTGCAGAAAGTTAGTAGACCATGTAAAGAGCTCAGCGGAGAGCTGGACTGCAGGAAGGACACTGCACAGCACTGTTAGCTGTGTTGTCTCCGTGTACCAGGCAGGTGCTGGAGCTCAGAGCAGCCTTATCCCATTTAACCCTCACATCAGCTCTGAGTTCTCAGCTCAGACAGAGGATATTTAATGTTCATGTTTATCCCCAATTCCATCTACCCCCTTTCCCAGGTCTTCTGTGCAAAGGAAGCCTCAGGGAGTGGGCATTTGTGGGGTCCCAGACCTGCAGGCATGGCCGAGAGGAGCTGGTGACCTAGGACCTCTGGAGGAGCTGACAGCCCCAGTTTGGAGGTGATACTGGGAGCTGAAACTGTAGGCAGGAGTAATTAGTCAAGTCCAGTCAAGGACTAATTTTTTATCTGTAGGATTTTTCAGTGACAAAATGGCTTATGCCAGGAGACGCTAAACTTGCATATAATTGTGTCTAAGAGTCTCCCTCTGAGTGCCTCTTTGTTGCTCAGATGTGGCCCTCTCTCTCTCTAGCTAAGCCACCTCAGCAGGTGATCTCACTGCCCTCCCCGCTACATGGGACCCGACTCCCAGGGGTGTAAATCTCCCTGGCAATGCTGGATATGACTCTCGGGGATGAATCTGGACCTGGCATTGTGGGAATAAGAATATCTTCTTGACCAAAAGCAGGATGCAAAATGAGATGAAACAGTTTCAGTGGCTGAGAGATTTCAAATGGAGTTGATAAGTCACTCTTATGCACTCTTATGTAGACCAGTGAGTCTCAAAGTGTGGTGCCTAGAAGTAAATACCTGAAACTATCAAACTCCAATCCAGTAGTCTGGACTCCTGAAGATGATTGTATAACAATATAAATTACAAGGGGTGACAATGTGATTGTGAAAACCTTGTGGGTCACACTCCCTTTATCTAGTGTATGTATGGATAAGTAGAAAAATGGGGACAAAAATGAAATGGAAAATAGGGTGGGATGGGGGGATGGTTTGGGTGTTCTTTTTTACTTTTATTTTTTATTCTTATTCTGATTCTTTCTGATGTAAGGAAAATGTTCTGAAATAGATTGTGGTGATGAATGCATAACTGTATGATCACACTGTGAACAGTTGATTGTATACCATGGATGATTGTATGGTATATGACTATATCTCAATAAAACTGAACTTAAAAAAAAAGAAAAAAATGGCTTATGCCAGCTGATCAAATGCTCAAGAGGTATCCAGGAAAGTCTGTGACTGAGGCTGCAGGAGGGAGGGACAGACCCTAGATCAGGAGGCAGGAGACCCGGGACAGGTGACGCTGTCATGCTGACATGCTGTGTGGCTCTGGGCAGTTTACTAACTGTCTCTGTGCCTCAGTTTCATAGAATATCAGCCCAGAAGGGTCTAAGACATAATCTAGTCCATCTCTATTCTTTATGGATGGGGAAACTGAGCCTGCAGAGGGACTGCAACTTGAAGAAGTTTCTACAGAATCACTATCTGAGCTGATACAAAGCCTATACTTCCTGGGTTACCAAGGAGACTTTGGAACCCCACGAGTAGATCTCAGTCCTGTCGTCTACTCACCAGTTGGATGAACTTGGGACAGTTTCTTGACTCTTTTGAGCCTGAGTTTCTTCATCTCAGGAAGCTGATTCACAGAAAAGCAATTTACCAAATGGTAAGCTTCGCTTTCAGCAGCAATCTCAAAACCCTTATTTTTGCAGACTTAGGTCCTGGCCCTTCACCGTCACTGCCCTGTCCCATCTCTGCCTCTCTAGTGAATCAGCCCTCTGCTTTCTAGACTCAGACCAGGATGAAGGTATCTGTCTGTCCCTGGGCATCCAATGGATCATTGGGCAAATTGGCTTTTGGTGAACAGGTCATTTGATGATTTGACTTATTGCTAAATGGATTTTCAGAAAATCTAATCCAGAATCTCAACTACTTAGGGCTGGTCAAATGATTAAATGAGCTAATGCATGAAAAACACTTAGCATAGGGCTGGTGCGTTTTTTTATTCTTGATGTCATGGTTGTTGCAGAGTGAGAGTGCAGATGTCCTAAACCTGATGCAGGGGACAGGGGAGCCCTGCTTGGCAGAGGGTGAGGGTGGGACCTCAGGAACAGCTGCATCTGATTCCAGGAAGAGGCCCCAGTTAGGGACCAAACCAGAGGCCAGATAACAAAAATGACCAAGCCCAGGCTCTCAGAGCAGCATGGAGCTTGGGGCAGGGACTGTTGGAATCCAGTCCCTCTCTCCACAGTGTTGGTCCCCAAGCCCAGGGAGGGACAGAGCCTGAGGGTGGGAATCAGGTACTCTAGAATCTAAGGAGAGGAGAGCTGGGCATCCAGGCCCTCAGTCCAGGTTCCTATGGCCTTGGCCTCCCCTGGAAGCCCCCTTCTCTATGGACTTTTCTGGCTCCATTGCTCTGAGCTGCAGGATCAGCTCTGCCTGCTCTGAGCTGGTGCTGTCTGCAAACATGGTGAATGCTCCTTGCTTTCAAACAGCTTCCCCAGGGTGGTGGTGCCTGGAATTCTCATTAGCACATCAGTCCCCTTGGGTTCAGCATCACCTTCTCTGGAACCTCCTGGGTAGGGCTGCCTGGACTGACCCCAGCAGTGGCCCTGAGCACCTCTGATGTTCCTGCGTCCTGACCTGGGGCACACATCTGCCCACAGAAATGCACGTTCCAGTTGCATCTCTGGACCCCTGACACTCCCTCTTGCCAAAGTATACAGGTGTTGTTGGGTTTCCAGTCCCCATGGTGCTGAGCACTGGGAGGGCTGGCTTTTCTTTTCCTTCTTCTTGTTGATACAGGCAAGTGCAAGTCTGAAGCTGGATTCCCCACATACTTCACGTTATCTCTGACAAAAAAAAAAATCCCTTCTTGCTTAAGTTGGTCAGTGTAGATTGGTTTTTCTGGCACTTGCAACCAAAGTGTCCCAAACAGTTTTCCGCATTGCTCTGTCTTTGCAGGGAGGAGTGGTGGGCACAGGGGCTGAAGGCCTGCTCTGTGCTGGGCTCGGTGCTTTCTCCCACATGATCACTTCACCCTCCAAACCCTTGGTAGTTATCACCCCCATTCTACAGATGAGGGTGCTGAGGCCGACTCCAGACTGGAAACTGGTCCAGCCACCCTCCTGCGCCCAGTTCTCCTCCCTCCCAGCTCAGTGCTCAGTCCCCCAGAACACTCTGCTGACCTCCCAGGAGAGAATCAGGGCCTCCACATCTGGCTGATTAGCTTGGGAGTTGGAGGTATGAGTGGGTGCATGATTGGGCTGTTGAAATCTGAACATTAGAAAATCAGATTTGAACGCGGAGATTTAAAACAGGCGATAATTACAAAACCTCCTGAGCTGTGTTTTAGTTCCCTGGCTGCTGAAACAGCACCGTACAATAAGTTGGTTTGACAACAGGAATTTTTGGCTCACTGTTTCAGAAACCAGAATGCTTCCTTCTTCTGGGAGTCTATATCTTCTGGCTGGCCAGCAATCTTTGGGGTTCCTTGGCTTTTCCATCACATGACAATGCACATAGAGGAGATGTCTTTCTCTTCTGGGTTCCATTGACTTCCGGCTTCTGGCTGCTCCCCATGGCTTCTCTCTCTGACTTTCCTCCACTTATAAAGACTCCAGTCATAGATTAAGGCCCCTTCTGGTTCAGTTGGCCACGCCTTACTGAAGTAACATCTTGAAGGGATCTGATTCACAATGGATCCACGCTCACCAGAATGCAGACCATGACTAAGAACATGTCTAAACTGGGGTGTGCAATTTAAGCCACCGTGTACTGTTAGACATCTTTTTAGAAAACCAAAGAGTTGTGCTGTCTGCATTTAGAAGAGCATTATCCTTTCTCTTCTCCCTACTCTCAGCTCCTCCCCACCAAGTGATGTTCCACCTCCTCCTCCTCTCTCGTTCCTTCCTTTTCTCCCTGTCCCTCTCCCTCCTCCCTGGACCCACACTTCTCACCTGTCCATTCTGGCCTCCTCCTGGGCAGATGCTGACAGACATCCCCTTCTGCCCCTTCTTGTCCAGCTCTTGACAGCGGAGAGCCCAGAGCCCTGGGGGTTCCAGCTGGGACTCCCTGACCCCCTAAAGTAATTAGGCCAACATTAATGGCTGGTCAAGGACTGGCCTCCAGCGGCTGTGCCCACTCTGCCCACCCCTCCAGCCCCCCACAGCCTCTCCTGCCAGGCAGTGGTGGGGGCGTCTTTCCTGGCTGTCCCTGCACCACTGGTTCCAGGAATGGGGACATTTCAAGATATTTTGTGAGAAGAAGGAAGCTGAAGCTAGATCTGTGTCTGAGCCGAATCCAGTCCTGTCTGTTCCTCCGCCCTGGCTCTCCCCTCTGTGGGGGCTCCCCCTAAGGTTTTATCGCTCATTCACTCATTTCTTCATTCCTGCATTTAGCAGACAAGGTTGAGGACCCACCCGGAGCCAGATCCTGGGAAGGCCCCAGAGTTCAGCCAAGCCCCGCCCTTGGGAAGCTTGGGGTTTAGTAGGACCCCAGAGAAGAACCAGTGGGGTCAGTGGTGCCCAAAGGGATGCAGAGGCACTGTAGGGAGGGGAAGCCGCTGACTCGGCTTGTGGGGAGGGGCAGGAGGAGTTGAGTTGGGGCTTTCCGGTCTGATGGCTTGAGCCAAAAGCTGGCAACTTAATACAAGCATGAGGTTGGGGTAGGGAGGGGGAGGAAGAAAAACTGCCCAGACCCCTGCCCTCTGCATCCCTGCTCCATTCCCCTCCCACCCTCTGCGGTCCAGCCTTCTCCCTCTGCAGTGTGTGTGGTGGACTGGGGCCAAGCTCTCCCTCCCAGTTCTAAACATCAGCAGGGATCTGCCAGAGGCTCTCAGGCCCAGATCCAAACCCGACTGGTCTGGCTTGGGTTTCAGGTGTCCGCCTCTGGAACCAATCAACTAGGGCTGCTGGCCACCCCTGGGGCTCTGGAGGGGGTAACAGTGGACTTGGTGGTGGGCACTGGGGTTAGCGGTGTGGTTGGCAAGCAGGGGTCCTGGGCTGTGCCAAGACATGGCAGTGGTGGGAAAGCTCCGCCGTCATCAGGCCGCTCGGCGCCCTCTGAGGTGGTGTTTGTTTCCATCCTTCTATGAAGAAAGCTCTTTCTCAGAGAGAACATTTTTCTCCTTTACAGCATTCTATATTTTTCTTCTCTATACTTGTCACAGCCTAACGGTTTACTGTCTTTATCTGGTGCCTTGATTACCCCCTGCCTTCCCCACTGGAGTATCAGCCCCACGAGGGCAGGCGGCCCTCCTGTCTTGTTCCCTGTCTGAGTCCTGGTCCCAGAACACTGCCTGGTCCGCAGAAGGTGCTCAATTCATGCATGGGGAATGAGGGAATGAATGAGTGAATAAATGAATGCTAACAGAGGGCAGAAGTCTCAAAACAGAAGGAAGTCAAAACACCTGCTGTAATAGTCTATCCAAGTGGTTGTTATAAATATAACCATCACTAACAATAAAAGTTCACACTTGCACACTCAGTCTGCTTCTGGTCCTGTGCAGAGAGCTGTGCACACATAGTCTTATGTGACCCTCACAATGACCCTCCGAGGAGGTGACAGTGTTGTCACTGTTTTACAGATGGGGGACCGAGACCCACAGGGACAAAATGACCTGTGTGGGGCCATGAAGCTGGTTAAGAATGAAGCCAGGGCTTGAGCCCCAGCCCAATGGACTCCAGTTCCTGCTCAGAGTCACACCCCTGCTGCCCTACTGTGTGCCAGGCCCTGTGCTGGGGACGGATGATGAGGATGACCGTCCTGCCCTGAGAAGCCCATGGTGAGTCAGGGAGACGCAAACAGTGAGTGATGAAAGGTGTTTTATCTGGGTGGTCCTCCTCCTGGACGTCACCTACAGATGGGGAAACTTAGGCCCAAAAGAGGGGCTGGGTCCTCCTGGAAGGAGTGAGTGAGGTAAGTAGGGGCGGGTCAGGGGTTCTGGGTGGGCTTGATGGTGCTTGTGCACCCAGGATGCTGGGGCGAGGGGCTGGGACCCCAGGCTATTGTCCGGGCCCCAAGGCAGGCTTGGACAGGGCACGATGTCACCTGCGTGGGCTCCAGCAGGATTAGCTGGGTGGTGGAGGTGAGTGGAGAAGAAGAGAGGGGAGGAAAAGAGCTACCTCCTCGAATTCTGATGTCATGGCAGGTGGTTGAAAAGAAAAATTCAAAAAGCCGCAGCCACCCCCATAGACAGAGACTCCATCAGGGTGGAGTTTGATCTGTGCTGAAGACCATGAGCTTTTAAAAAATGAAATGCTACGGAGTTGTCACTTTGCAGGAAGAGAGGAGGGTGCTGGGCATGAAAGTCATAGGTGGGGTGCAGGTGGCTTTTGTCTCTTGTCCGTTCCCAGGACTCCTCCCAGCCTTCAGGCTCTAAGATGGGCGCTTCCAGAGAAGAAAGGGACTGGTGGCCCTTTGCTCCTTTGAACTGCCTTTGCCTGCCTGGGGATAAGGCCCAATTGTCCATAGAGCCCCAAGTTCTCCAAAATGTAAGTGCCCAAGAGCAGGGACCTCCTGCGTCCTCTTCACTGCTCACCTCCAGAGCTTCACACAGTGTCCAGCACAGAGTTTGTGCTCAATAAATACTAGGTGAATAAATTAATGTAAAGTCCTTACATTTTCCCCAACAGTTTTGCAAATAGGGAGGACTTCCATTCACTCCATGCTATCCGGGTTCTGGGATTGTGAGCCCCATTTTAAAAATTGCTCCAGGTTTGGAGCAGTTTAATGGCTCATCCAGTACCACACAGGGCCCACCTGGAACTCAGGGCCCCAAGCTCCCAGGGTGTTCTGTGTTCTGTGTCGGGGTGCTGCTCCATGACCTGGGCCAGGGTGTAGACTCTGAAACACAGACAGACACACGATCAATTCTAACTCTGCCTTTCCACAGGTGCTTCATAGCGGGTGACTTGCTTAGTCCCTCTGGGCCTCAGTCTCCTTTTCTGTAAAGTGGGAATGATAATAGCCCTACTTACTAGGGTGGTTGTGAGGGTTCAATGGAAAATGAGTATAGAGCAGGCCTTCCCAACTTTGGCACTACCGACATGGGGCTGATAAGTCCTTATGTGGGGGCCTGTCCTATGCATTGTAGGATGTTTAGCAGCATCTCTGATCCTACTTGTTAGATGCCAGTAGTACCCCCGCAACCAGTTGTGACAACCCAAAATGTCTCTAGACTTTGCCAAATGTGCCGTGGCGGCAATATCGCCCCTGGGTGAGAACCACTGGAGGAGAACACTTAGCACAGAGCTGGGCACTTAGCAAAGCAGTGAAGGACTGTCATTCACTACTATCATTGGGATAGTCCATGGGGGTGTCCTCACCTCCCTGTTGGGTGCAGGTCCCATGGGCATGCACAGGCCTGGCACATAGTAGGTGCTCAGGGTGCAGGACTACAGCACTGCAGGCTCCACTGCCAGGGGTCTGGGGTCTCCTTTCCACAACTGGATCTAGACCCCTGGCCCTTGCCTGACCCTCCTTCTGCCATATGTAACAGCAATGGAACCACATGACTCTCTCTCTCTCTCTCTCCATTATCAACTCCAGTGGTGAAATGACAGGGAGCCAAATTCTCAGAGCTCTTGACTTTGGCTTTTATCCATCTGATTTCATGCAACTGGAGTCCTGGCTGCTGCTCAGTTGGAGAAATGTCAAAACTTTATTAAATCATAGGGCACGAGTGAGAGCGCTTGTCACCCATCTCCTGGCTCCTGAGCCCCCTGCTGGGAAGGACCGTCATGGCCTGTCTCGTTGTGCGTTGCGGTTCTTGCTCATTTCCCTGGTCCTTCATAATCACACCTGTGGAATTTGAAGCAATTTTCTCAGAATGAGAGTTGGAGGAGGCTGGGTGCACTCCTCCAAGAGGGGCAGTGAGCGATGGCCAGAGTGCCAGGCCCAAAGCCCCAAGCCGGCCGTCTAGGGCAGCAGAGCCCAGCATCACCGACTGTTGCAGGCAGCTGGTGGGCTGAGGTTAAGTGCCCCCTTTAAATCTGTATTAGTATATTTAACAGTTATTGAGATATAATTGAGATACCATAGACTGCTCTATTTAAAGTATGCACTTTGATAAATTTGACATAGTTATACACCCATTAAACCATCCCTGGATCAAGATAGTAAATACACCCATCACCCCAAACTCTACTTGTGCCCCTTTTGAATCCCTCCATCCCATCTCTCCCCACTGCCCCCTCTGCTGAGCTGCTTGCTGTCACAATAGATTACATTTCATTTTCTAGAATTCTATATAATTGGAATCATTCAGTATGTGCTCTTTTTGACTGGCTTCTGTCACTCAGCATAATTCTTTTGTGAGTCATGTATGTCACTGTGTTTATCAATAGTTTATTCCTTTTTAAAGCTGAGCGACATTCCTTTGTATGGCTATACCACATTTTGTTTATCCATTCACTCATTCATGGACATTTGAGTTGTTTCCAGTTTTTGGCTACTACAAATAAACCTACTATGAACATTTGTATACCAGCCTTTATGTTGACCTCTGTTTTCTTTTGTTTTGGGCAAATAATAAGGAATGTGATCGTTGGATCATATGGTCCAGGTATGTTTAAGTTTTTAAGATCCTAACATACTGTCTTCTAAAGCAGGATACAGTGGCAGTGTAGAAAAGTTGCAGTTTCTTCACATCCTCACCAATACTTGGTGTGGTTAGACGTTTTAATTTTAGCCATTCTACTAGGTATGTGCTGATACGTGGTTTTAGTTTAATTTTTCCAAACATCTAATGATGTTGAGCATCTTTTCATTTGCTTATTTGCCATCCTTATTTTCTTTTTGATGACATTTCTGTTCAAATCTTTGGCCGTTATTCACTGAGTTGTTTGTTTTCTCATTATTGAGTTTTCAGAGATTTTATATATTTTGAATATGAATCCTTTATTATGCATATGATTTGCAGATATTTTCTTCCAGACTGTGGCTTGTTTCATTAATCTCTTATGAAAAGCAGAAATTTTTAAATTGATGAGATCCAATATAACAATTTCTTTTTTATGCATGTGCTTTTGGCATTGTTTCTATCTAAGAAATATTTGTCTAATCCAAGGTCATAAATATTTTCTTCTATATTTTTTAGAAGTATAGTTTTAAGTTATAAATCTGGGTCTAAGATGAATTTTCAGTTAATTTTTGTATATGGTGCAAGGTATAGATCAAGGTTCATTTTTTTTTTTTTTTGCATATGACATCCAATTGTTCCAGCAAAATTGTTGAAAATATTAGCCTTTTCCTTCTGAATTGCCTTCGCACCTTTGTCAAAACTCAGTTGTCCATATATGTGTGAGTCTATTTCTTGACTCTTCTCTTCCATTGATCTATTTCCCTACCCTTCCATCACCACTACACTCTTTCATTACTGAAGTCTCAAAATCTTGTAGTGGTAGTCTTCCAAATTTCTTCTTTTTTTGGTCATTCAAGGTCCTTATGCATTTCCATATGAATTTTAGAATGTTTGTCAAGTTCTATAAAAAAACCTGTCAGGATTGTGTTTGTGATTGCATTGATTCTATAAATCAATTTGGGAGAATTGACATCTTAGCAACCTAGAGTCTTCCAACCAAAAACATGACGTTTCTCTCCATTTATTTAGGTTGTCTTCAATTTTCTCTCAGCAATGTTTTGTAGTTTTCAAGGTTAAGTTTTAGCAGATTTTTTTTATCCCTAAATATTTCATATTTTAATGCTATGATACATTCATTGTATTGATTTTTTCATTTCAATTGCTGATTTTTCATTCCTAATACATAGAAAAACAGTAAATTTTTGTATATTGTTCTTTTGTCTTGCAATCTTGCTAATCTCATTTATTAGTTCTAGTAGGTTTTTTTTTTGCTTGCTTATTTGTTTTATTTTATTTGAAAGATACAGTATAGTGATTAAAAACATGGACTGTCTGGGGCAAGTTACTTTTTTTTAAATTCAGTTTTATTGAGATATATTCACATACCATACAGTCTTCCATGGTGTACAATCAACTGTTCACAGTACCATCATATAGTTGTGCGTTCATCATCACAATCTATTTTTTTAATTCAGTTTTATTTATTTACATATCATACAGTCATCCTTGTATACAATCAGCTGCTCACAGTGCCATCATATAGTTGTACATTCATCACCCCAATATATTTTTTGAACATTTGCCCTATACCACAAAAAGTAAAAATAAGAATAAAAAATAAAAGTAAAATAGAACACCCAAATCATCCCCCCCCACCCCATTTTTCATTTAGTTTTTTGTCCCCGTTTTTCTACTCATCCATCCATACACTGCATAAAGGGAGTATGATCCACAAGGTTTTCACAATCACACTGTCACCCCTTGTAGGCTACATTGCTATACAATTATTTTCAAGAGTCAAGCTACAAGATTGCAGTTTGATGTTTTCAGGTATTTTCTTCTAGCTGTTCCAATGCATTAAAACCTAAAAATGGTTATCTATATAGTGTGTAAGAATGTCCACCAGAGTGACCTCTCGACTCTATTTGGAATCTCTCAACCATCGAAACTTTGTTTCATTTTGCATCCCCCTTTTGGTCTAGAAGATGTTCTCAATCCCATGACACTGTGTCCAGATTCATCCTCGGGAGCCATATCCTGTGTTGCCAGGGAGATTTACACCCCTGGGAGTCAGATCCCACATAGTGGGGAGGGTTGTAAGTTCACCTGCAGAGTTGGCTTAGCTAGAGAGAGAGAGGCCACATCTGAGCAACAAAGAGGCACCCAGGGGGAGACTCTTAGGCACAGTTATAAGTAGGCTTAGCCTCTCCTTTGCAGTAATGAGCTTCATAAGGGCAAGTCCCAAAATAGAGGGCTCGGCACACCAAACCTTCAGTCCTCAGTGTTTGTGAGAACATCAGCAACAATCCAGGTGAGGAAGCCCAACACCTCCGCATTTCCCCTCGGCTCCTCAGGGGGTCCCTGCATGTATATTTTTATTCTCTGCCCAAATTATTTTGGGATGTGTCGCTATTTCACACTAATCTGTACAAACATACCAGGTCTCACTTCCTATTCAAAGTTCCATGTAATTATGATATTTAACAAACTGTACGAGTTATATTGTTTAGGAAATACAGATCCTGCACCAACTAACCATCTCTTCCCTTGGTCTCACATAGAAGTTGAAGTTTCAAAACACAGTCAGTATCATCTTTTACCCTTTGGCCCTATTTGCCCTAGTCCTAACTAGATCTGCTTCATCCATATGTCTAATTGAAGTCTGAACTCATTTTCAGCTTTTTAAATAGTTGCTGTATGTGCTAATGCTGACATTCGTATCTGCTGAGTTCTAGCTCTTAGTTTCAGGTGTCACACAGGTATCCAGAGTTCCAGGGATCGATCAGGTTATACACAAAGGGATCAGCATCTCGGAATCTGGAGACAGCCATTATGATTCCGGAATGGATGTGACTGCTGTAAGAGCTTACAATCTAGGGACCACTACAATAAGCATTCCCCTGTTAGGCTGTGCTCTAAGATTCAGTTCCGAGTTAACACATTGTAGTTAGTCCATATTGGTGAGGCATTATAGTGTTTGCCTTTGTTTCTGGCATAGTTCACGCAAAATGTTGTCTACAGGATCCATTCACCTTGTTGCATGTCTCACAGCTTCACTCCTTCTCACAGTTGTTCAGTATTCTATTGTATGCACACAGAACAATTCATCATTCTGTTTCTCAATTGATGTACCCTTAGGCCACCTCCACACATTGCAAATAATGCATACTGTCTCCATAAACACCAGTGTACAAAATGTCCACTCATGTCCCTGCTCTCAGATCCTCCAAGTAAATGCCTCCTAATGAGGTTGCAGGACCTTATGGCACCCACATACTTAGCTTCTTGTGGAACTACTACACTGTCTTCCAGGAAGGCTACACCATTCTGGCTCCTAACCAACGGTAAATATGTATATCCCTCTCTCCCTGTTTTCTCCAGCACTTTTATCCCTGTTTATATTTTCCCTACAATTTTATAGAGCTATATTCACATACCATATAATTATCCACAGTGTACAATCAGTTGTTCATGGTATCATCATATAGTCGTGCATTTATCACCACAGTCAGCACTTGGACATATTGATTACTACAAAAAAGTTTTTTTTTAACGAATAATAAAATGATAATAAAAAGAAAAACAAAATATCATGCAATACAATGTAATAGAAGGGTCAGACAACAACATCACTACCAACAATCCCATATCCTTCCCTTATATCCCCCTCTCACACACATTTAGCTTTGGTGTATTGCAGTTCCAGTAGTTTTTTGTGTGGATTCCATCAGATTTTCTACATAAGATGATCATGATGTCTGTGAATAAAGATAGCTTTACTTTTTTCTTTCTAACCTTTTTTTTTACTTTTTGTGCATGTTAGAACCTCCAGTAAAAATTCATATAGAAGTGGTGAGAGCAGACATCTCTAAATATCACTGAGTATAATGTTAGTTGTAGGTGTTTTATAGATGCTCTTTAGCAGGTTGAGGAAGTTCCCTTCTGTTCTAGTTTGCTGATTGTTTTTGTGACGAAATGGTATTAGATTTTGTCAAAAATAATTTGCATCTATTGTGATAATTATATGCTTTTTTGTTTTCAGTTTCTTAATTTGGTGTTTTACATTGACTAATTTTCCAGTATAAAACTAACCTTGCATTTCTGGGATAAACCCTACTAAATCATGATGTATTATCCTTTTATTGTGTTTATTGTTTTGGATTTGATTTACTAGAATTTTTGTTATGAAATTACTTTTCTTGTAAAGTTTTTGTCTGGCTTTGTTATCAGGGCAATGCTGACTTTATCAATGAGTTGGGAAGCATTTTCTCCTTTTCTGTTTTCTGGAAGAGTTTGTGTTTCATTGGTATTATTTCTTCCTTAAATGATTGTTAATACATTTAACTGAAGCCATCTGGAATATGGCCAGAGTTTTTTTGTGGGAAGGTTTTTGAACTAGAAATTAATATTTTAATAGCTATAAGGCTATTTAGGATGCCTCTTTCTTCTTGACTGAGCTTTGGTAGTTTGTGTCATTCAAGAAGTTTGCTTATTTCATCTAATTTGTCCCATTTATTGACATAAAGTTGTTGATAATATCCCCCTCATTATTCTTCTCATATCTTCTGAATCCGTATTTTGTTACCTTTCTCAATTTGATATTAGTAATTTTTCCTTTTTTTTTCCCCTGGACAGTCTGCCTAGATGTTAATTGATTTTATTGCTTTTCAAAGTACCAGATTGTGGTTTCATTGATTTCCTTTATTGATTTTCTGATTTCTATTTTGTAGAATTCTGCTCTGACCTTTAGTTTTTGCTTTCTTCTGCTAAGTTTGGTAGATACTGAAGTTGTCAATTTGCAGTTTTTCTTCTTTTCAAATATAGACATTTAGTGCTGTAAATTTCCTCCCATGTATTGTGTGACATCCCGCAAATTTTGACATGTTATATTTTCATTTTCATTCATTTCAAACTACTTTTTAATTTCCCTTTTGCTTCCTTTTTGACTCCATGTTTTATTTAAAAACGTATTATTTAATTTCCAAGTATTTGGGGATTTTTTCCCCCAGATATCTTTGTGTTATTGATTTCTATTTTTATGGAGGCTAGAGAACATAATTTGTAGATATTGAGCCCTTTAACTTTAATTGAGGCTGTTTTACGGCCTAGGATATGGTCTATATTGGAAAATGTTCTGTGTCCTCTTGAAAAGAATGTACAATCTGCTGGTGTTGGTTGTAATATCAGTTTAGGTCAAGTTGGTTAATCATGCTGTTCATGTCCTCTACATACTTAGGATTTTCTAACTACTTACTGTGTCAATAATTGAGAGATGGTTATTGAAATCTCTGATTACAATTGTGCATTTTCATATCCAATGAGTGGGATATCTGGGTCATAGGGTAACTGTGTTAGCTTTATATTCCAGCGGAGTTGATACTATTTTGCATTCCCAACAGTAATGTGTGAAATTTCTAGTAGATCTGTTTCCTCATTAGGATTAGCTTTCTGAGTATTTTTATTTTAGCCATTCTATAGGTGTGTAGAGTTATCTCACTGTGGTTTTAATTTGGGTTTCCCTGATAGCTAAGATTTTGAACATCCTTTCATATACTTATTTGGCATCTGTATAACCTCTTTGGTAAAATGTGTCTTCATGTCTGTGCAGAAAAGAGTTAACTTAGTAGGCCTGGGTTGTCTAAACTGTACATATCAAAGGTCTTCAAGACTGACCCTTGCCTGGCTCCTGGGACATAAGCTCTGAGCCCTTGTAGTATTCTGCCTAATAAAAGTGTCTTTGTATGCCAGAGACTTTGGGCTAAGCTGTGTAAATTTCACTTCTGGGGGTGGAGGGTATGGAGACTGAGGGACTAAGGTCAGTTGTATGGGCTTCATGCCCATGGGGTTGATCCCCATTAAATAAAAACCCTGGCCGCCAACACTTCGTACGAGTTGTCACACTTCACTGCTGGGAGAATAAGTGCATCTGTGTGACTCGGCTAGGAGAGGGCCACTAGGAGCTTGCGTCTGGTCTCTCTTGGACTCTGCCCTATGCACCTGTCCGTTTTCTGATTTTAATCTTTCTTCTTTCACTGCAATAAACTATAAGTTAAGTAAAACAGCTTTTCTGAGTCCAGTGAGTCCTGTTAGCAAATCATACAGCCTGAGGGTGCTGTTGGATACCCTCACACAATGTCTTTTGCCCATTTTCTAATTGGATTGCTTGTTTATTTTAATGTTGAGTTTTGAGAGTTCTTTATATAGTCTAGACATGAATCCTTTGTTGCATATGTGGTTTGCAAATATTTTTTCCCACTCTGTAGCTTGTTTTTTTATTCCCTTACAGTATTTCATAGATCAATAGCTTTTAATTTTGATGAAGTCTTGATTTATCATTTTTTTCCTTTTATGGGTCATGCTTTTGGTAGCAAATCTAAGAATTATTTGCCTAGCCCTAGAACATAAGATTTTCTCCCATGCTGTTTTCTAAGAATTTTATAGTTTTATGTTTTATATTTAAGTTCGTGATCCATTTTGAGTTAATTTTCATATAAGGATTTCTTTTTTCCTTGCCTGTGGATATCCAGTTGTTTTTGCACCACTTGTTGAAAGATCTGTCTTTCCTTCATTGAGTTGCTTTTGTGCTCTTGTCAAAAATCAGTTGGGTATATTTTCGTGGATTTATTTATGGTTTCTTTGTTCTGTTCCATTAATCAACGTGTCTATACCTCCACCGATATCTTTGCCCATTTTCAAATTAGATTGTTTGATTTCTTATTGTTGAGTTTGAGAGTTCCTTATACATTCTGGATACAAATCATTTGTTGGATATGTCATTTGCAAGTATTTTCTCCCCCCAACTTCTGTAGCTTTCCTCTTCATTGTCTTAGTGGTATCTTCTGCAGAGCAAAAGTTTTTAATTTTGATGACTTTCAATCTAACAATTATTACTTTTATGAATTGTGCTTTTGGTATCATTTGTAATAGCTCTTCATCTAACCCCATGTTGTCAATATTTTGTCCTAAAAGTTTTTAGTTTTACATGTTTTATTTTTATATCTGATCTCTTTTGAGTTCATCTTTATGTGACATGTGAATTCTAAGTCAAGTTCATTTTGGAGGGTGTATGGATGATCAATTGTTACAATACCATTTGTTGAAAAGACTATCCTTTCACTTGCTTTTGTATCTTTGTCAAAGATCAAATGGCTGTATTTGTGAGTCTATTTCTAGACTATTTATTCTGTTTCATCGATTTATTTGTTTATCTCTTTAACAGTATCATATTATCTTGATTACTGGAGATTTATAGTAAGTCTTAAAATCAAGGTGTGTGATTCCTCCAACTTTGATTTTTTTTTCACAGTTGTTTATTCTAGTTCATTTTCCCTTTCATACACATTTTAGAATCTATATCTACAAAACATTCAGCATGACTTTTTATTGGTATTTTTCTAAATCTATAGATCACTTTGGGGCATACTGACCTCTTCCAATGCATGGGCATGGTATGTCCTTATATTTATTTACATCCTTTGAAATTTCTTTCAATAGCATTTTGTAGTTTTCTCCAGGAAGCAGATATTGCATGTTTTGTTAGGTTTTATACCTAAATATTTCATTTTTCTTGAAGCTATTGCAAATGGCACTGTTATGAAACACATTTTCACTGAATAGTGAAAGTTTGTGTCTGTTTCAATGATCTTTTAAAGAAATTTAAATAATTTGAAAAAAAAACTTAAATTTTTGGTGCTCTTAATTCCTTTGTGAAGATCCATATTTCCATTTGGTTTTATTTTTCTTCTGCCTAAGGGTTTTGCTTTAACATTTCAGAGTTATATGTTCACGGGTTTTTTTGCCCTTTCAATACTTTAAGGATGTTGTTTCACTGTCTTGCTTTCCCGGTGCAGGAAGAGAAATCTGCTGTTGTCATCTTTGTTCCTTTGTATTTGAGGTTTCTTTTTTCCTCTGGTGGTTTTTATATTTTCTCTTAATCACTAAATCTCTAAATCAAGTTTTGTGGGTATGATGTGACCTGTCATAGTTATTTTCCTGTTTCTTGTGCTGAGATTTGTTGAACTTCTTGGATCTCGGGATTGAAAGTTTTCTGTCTTTATTTCTTCAAGTATTTTTTCTACTCCCATTTTATTTTCTCTTCTTTCCTTGAGAGACTTCAATTACACATACATCAGCTTGCTTAAAGTTGTCTCACAGCTTAAGGGTGCTCATTTCCTTTTTTTAAATATTATTTTTTCGTTCTGTGTTCCGTTTTGTGTAGCTTCTATTGCTATGCCTTCCAAGTTTACTAATCTTCTCTTCTGCAATTTTAATATGCTATTAATGCCATCCAGTGTACTTTTAATCTCAGATATTGTAGTTTTCATTTCTTTTTTATGTTGTGTATGTCTCTACTTAACTTTTTGAACATATTGAAAAAGGGATAATAACAGGTTAATGTCCTCGTCTGCAAATTCCAACATCTCTATCAGTTATGCGTTGGTTTTAATTGACTGATTTTTATTCTCATTATGGGTCGTATTTTCCTGCTTTGGATACCTGATAATCTTTAACTGGATTCCAGACATTTATCAGTTTTTCCTTTATGGATGCTGGATATTTTTCCATTCCTGTAAATAGTCTTGAGCTTTGTTCTAGGACACTGTTAAGTCACCTGGAAGCAGTTTTATCCTTCTGGGTCATGGTTTTAAGCATTGTTAGGTGGGACAAGAGCAGTGGATACTCCAGGGATAATTTTCCCCACTACAGTGGCAAGATTCTTGTGAGCACTTTACCCAATGCTCCATGAAAATTTGGGATATTTTCCAGTCTGATTGGTGGGAATAGGTACTGTTCCCAGCCCAGTGTGGGCACTGGACACTGTTCCCACAGTCCTTTCAAATGGTTCCTTCCCCAGTCCCAAACAATTTCTTTACACATATATACCAATTAATACTCAACTCCATACTCAAGTAGGGCCTTCTGCAGATTTCTGGAGTTCTCTCTCTGTGCAGCGCTCTCCTCTACGTTACTCTGTCCTTTGAACTTCGGTTGCTCTCAGCTTAGAGCTGGAGAATTTTAGGACACACTTCATTTGTTTTCTGTCTTTCAGGGATTACTGTTCTTCATTGCCTGAAGATAGGTGTCTTGAAAATTATTGTTTCATATATTTTCTTTGTTCACATTTTTGCTTCTTTCAGGAGGGAGAGTCAATCCAGTTCATATTATCCATCTTGGCTGGAAACAGAAATCGGGCATGTGGTTTTTCCTGCAGACATCAAAGGGCAGAGCAGACACCTCTGTCTGTCCCTTTCAGGACTGGACAAGGGAATCATCTCAAATCTCCACTTAGTCTCCAGCCCTGAGACCTGAGTTTATCTTGTGAGATTAATGCAGCGTCGAGAACCATTCCTGCAAGTCCATGTCAGCCTGTGGCCAGTCACAGGAATGCAATTCTTTATGAATAATCTCATATCTCCTCAAGTTTCAGATTCTGTGGATTTAAAGATCCACCACTGATTCAGTAATAGTTTTTGCAGAAAAGGAATCATGAGTATATTAAATGTACTCCTCCATCATAAAACATGTTCTGCTTTTTTAGAAATACTAAAGTATGGGGGAAAAAGTGTCAAGGAAATGCAGAATAAATAGTTAATACGTATGGAATGTCCAGTACATTCCAGACCCTGGTTCAGGATTTTCCAGGCATTGTCTCATTTAATCCATCTGAGGAGACCATGACATGGTGTTGGGGACTGAATCATGTCCCCCACAAAAGGCATGTTCCTGTGGGTGTGGGCTATTTATAAATATGACCTTGGGAGATGCTATTTGTTAAGTTGTGCCCATGCTGAATGAGGGTGGGCCTTCGTCCAGTAACACTGAAGTCCTTAGAAGCAAAGGAAATTGGACACAAAGAGAAGCTGCAGGGAGCAGCCAGAAGCTGGAAGTCAATGGAGCCTGAAAGAGAAAGGAGGAGAAAGAAGAAGATGCCACCATGTGCATTACCATGTGATGGAAAAGTCAAGAACCAAGAATTCCGGAAAGCCAGCCCCAAAACGCCACAGTCTTTGGAGAGAAAACATCACTTAGCCTCAAAACCATGTGACTATAAATTCCCTTTGTTTAAGCCAACCCATTTATTTATTTATTTATTTTAACAGAGAACTTGTGGGGTTACAGAACAATGCATAAAATACAGGATTCCCATCCACCAACCCACCACCAACACCTAGCACTGGTATGGAACGTTTGTTATAATTGATGACAGTGCATTTTTATAACTGTACTATTAACTAAAAACCATGGTTTAACTTAGGGTTCCCTGTTTATGTAGTATAGTTTTATGGATTTCTTTTTTAAATTTTTATTCTGTTACCATATGCACAATTTAACATCTCCTTTTTTGATTATGTTCATATATATGTATATATATTTCAATGCTGTTAATTGCATTTGCAATGTTGCATTACTATCACCACCATCCATTACCAAAATATTTTCACATTCCATATAGGAACCCTGCACATTTTAAGCCCTAACTTCCTATTCCCTACTCTCACCCCATCCACTGGTAACCTTTATTCTAGATTCTGTCTCTGAGTTTGCTTATTCTAATTGTTGCAAGTCAGTGAGATAATGCAATTATTTGTTCTTTCGTGTCAACATGATGCCTTTAAAGTTCATCCATGTCATTGCATGCATCAGAACTTCATTCTTCTTTATGTTAAGTCATCCCATTTTATGGTATTTGTTTTAGGAGCCAGGAAATGAAAACAAATAGGTACCATTATGATACCCATTTTCCAGATGAGTAAACTGAGGCTTAGAGGGTTGGGTGCCATGCCATAGCTCACCTTACTGTTAAGTGGCAGAGCTGGGCCTGGAACTCGGGGCTATTGGGATCCCCCAAAGTCCAGGCACTCAGACATTGGGCCATGTGGCCCCTTGGTCAGTACATGCATGGATGCCGAGCCAAGACCCCCAGAGCAGAAGCGGGTGACGCTGGGGCTTGAGCTCCTTCACACTTCCTGTGCCCACCTCTCCTGGTAAGCACGCACTGGGCTTCAGGCACACAGCTGCCACCTCACTAACTCACACTCTCCTCTGTGGAAGTTCACGTTTCGGCAGTTCACTGCTAGTAGAGTTAGGAGAATGCAAAGGAAACATACGACGTAATAAAAAACATTCTAGCACTGTTGTCTTTTTCCTTTAGATGAAATTGTGGCTCTCTGAAGCATAGATTTTTTTTTCCTTCAAAAGAATATATATTTTTAATTGTGACTATTAGGAGACCCCACCATGCAGATGATGGCAGGAGCCTCGGGCCGTTTGACCCTTTTTCCTCCCCTGGGTATCAGTCAGGGGTAGACAGAGCACAGAGAGGTCTGTGGGGTACAGAGTGTGCTCAGCAGAAGTCGGCATCCTCCAGATGCTGGAAGGGCAGCCCACGGAACCTGCAGGAGGCCTGGCCTTGGTGTGGAGAGATGGGCTGAGAGCCTTGCCCAGCAGCTACTCTACAGCTCTTCCTGAGAGCCACGTGCTGAGCCTGGACACATTGAACAATTAGTTCTCCTACCCACCCTGTGACGTAGGAACTGCTATTATCCTTATTTAACAGCTGGGGAAACTGAGGTGCAATTTACTTGTCTAGGGGCACTTGGAAGCAGAGCCTCAGGCTGGGCAGGGGCTGTGGGCTCCTTTGGGGTGCAGGGTATGTGACTGGATGGGTGATAGATGGTCCCTGGGTATCCCCCAAGGCCTTGGGGCTCCTATAAGGTCTCATCGAACCCACAGGATAAATATCTGTGTCCTTAGTCAGCACCTGGAGAGGCTGGTCTCAGCCACACCTGCCCAAGGGTGGGACAGGGCTGGGGCAAGAGAGGGGCAGGGGCAGGGCAGAGTTACCCATGGACACCTCCTGGCCTAGAGGCTTCAAGCTCAGGCCCCTGTCCCCTCTGCCTGCAGAGTCCTCATGAGTAAAGTCTGACCAGGGACACCTCACCTTCTCCCCTGTGCAGCTGGGGTGCAGGGTTGGCCTCAAATAAGGCAGAGCGTGCCTGCTCCTTTCTGCGTATTGCAGTGTGTTTGGATGAGACAAGAGTTGCTGCAAGGGTGCATACTCTGGCCCCCAAGGGCCCGGGTTGAGTCCCAGCTCCCCACTTACTGGCTGGTGACCGTTGGTCAGCTCCCCCACCGTGGCCTCTCGTGGCCTCAGGCTCCTCATGTGCACAATGGGGGTCAGGAAAGTCCCCACCTCTCAGTCACTGTGAAGACTCACAGACAGATGCACCAGTGACCCTGCCCAAGGACTGTCAGCGATGATGGCCACCACCTCGGAAGGTCTGTCCAGTCCCAGAATCTTGGCTGCAGAGGATCTTGAGGTTGCGGGTCAATGGGATTGATCCCATCTGTCTTAAGCCTGATGATGAAAACAATAACACCACCATCATCACTATTAACAGAGTAGCCTTTAGAAAGCAGACCTGGTCAGACTCTCCTGGAGCCAAATGCTGTCTCCAGGCTTACTCGCTGGGTGGGACACAGGGCAAGTGACTTAACCTCTTTGAGCCTCAGTTTTCTGCTCTGTAAAATAGACGCAGTGTCAGTACCCGACTCAGAGACGGGTTGGGCCAAGTGCTTAGCCGGGCACTGGGCACCCAGCGAGTGCTTAATGCCCGTGGCCTACTGTTTGCCATTTGTGGAGGGCTTTAAATATAGTTCCATAAGAGATGTTTGCATTGTGTCAAATGCTGCATTGTTATACCAGAGCCTGGCACATAATAGGTGCTCAGTAAGTAAGCACTCATTTCCTGAATGAGTACGTAACTGGACATCAGTGTGCTTTCCTCGTGACCTGACATGGTGGGAACTTGGCCAGGCTGCAGGCCCTTCCAGCCCAGGGGCTGTGTCTGGTTCCCGGGAGCCCGGCTCCTGCTCTTGGCGGATGAGGAATCTTCACTCCTGCGCTGGGGTTTAGAGGGTGCATGAGTGTCCCATGCTGAGCACTGTTCCTGAGGCCCTGGCCCCTCTCTCCTGACACACACACATGCACGTACACACATGTGCACAGCCGCAGGGCATTAGGCCAACAGTCCTTCCTGGGCTCCTCTGCCCAGGGCAGACCCAGGGTAGAGAAAGCAGGGGCCAGGACCCTGGAGGGTTCTGGAAGCTCCTACTGCCCCACCACCAAGATCTTCTCTCCTTGACACCTGAGATACAAGGTACTGGTAACATTTCTTTGCAAATGGAAGATGCTGCCCTGGAGGTCCATGCACCTGCTCCTCCCAGCTCCATCCCCAGCCCTGTCATGTCAGGTGCTTTCTCATCCAGATTCACCAAGGGTCCTTTTCCTTGGGCTGCATCCTGTGTGACCCCTTCTTGCTCTGCGGTCCCCATATCCTTTAAGGGCATCTGGTCCAGACATCTCATTTCTCTCCTGGGCAGTGAGGTTCAGAGGTGAGCAGTGACCTACCCAAAGTCACAGAGCACAAGGTCACCAGTGGCTGAGGGCAGCCTGAGCCTCCTGACCCTGGGTGGCCAGGAAAGCGGCCAGGGGGGCTGGTTCTGGGCTGAGCAGCCGCAGGGAACTGGGCTCAGTGCTGAGAGGGCCTCGGTGCCAAGCAGCCCCTTTGTCTCAAGCCTGGCTTTTGTTTCTTTCTAAATGATTCCAAATTCAGGAACATTTTTGTCTGTCGTTTTTATTCTCTCTTGTCTTCCATTGTGCTTTCTCTCTGCGTAATCCAAGGCTTGCAGGCAGCTACGTACGACATGTACATTCAAATGAAATGCAATTCCAAATAATTGAATGCATTTATTTCATGTCTGAGCAGTGGATTAATCTCCCTGACACATCCCTGTTTCCTCTTTGCTCCTTCCATTTTCTATCAGAGTTTTGTCCTCGCCTCTGCAAATCTCTGGCATCTGCTCATCCAAGAGACAGAAAGATTCCTGATTTTATAACTCTTGCCCCATGATAAGTAAACGATGTTCTCCCTGGGGCTGAGGAGAGAGAACTTTCAGGGTCCCCTTGAGCCTGGGAGGGTGGTCAACCCCAGGCAGGGAGTGGGGAAGGGTCTCTGTCCATGACTGGGAGGGTCTCCTGTGGACCCACCTGTCACTTACACAGAGACCCTCCCAGGCAGGCACACCCACCCTGCCGGTACACTGGGAAAGTTGCTCTAGAAATGAGGCCCGGCGTTTGCAAATGTGGCTCTCAACCAAAGCAGCCACCATGGTCCCCAGTGAGTGTAGAGCAGCAGGAGGACCTGGGAACGACCTTGAACCCCCAGCTCAGCTCAGGAGGAGCATGGGAGGCATCAAAGGGAGGGGAGCAGGGAGGTTCTCATTGCATCACTTTGGGCGAGTGACCCAAGCTCCCTGAGCCTCAGTTTCCCCATCTGTAATGGGCACACACACCAATACATACTATAAGGGGTTGTGGATTAAATGAAACTATGCTTGTAAAATGCTTAGCCAGTTCCTGGATGTTGGGGACTAATAATCATTTATTTCTTCACCCGGCCCATCTTGAGTGCCCACTACATGCAGGGCATCGGGGAGAGAAGGATAAACCCTCCCGTTGGGCTCACAGCCGAGTGGTGAGACTGAATCAAGCTCTGGAAGATGGACGTGCGCTGGGAACATTTTCTGGGAACAGAGGAGGGACAAGCAAATTTAGCACAACAGGGAATCAGAGAAGGCCTCATGGAGGAGGTGACACTTGAGCTGAGCCTTGAAGGGGGACTTGGGTTTCAGGAGGCAGAGCGTACATGGAGGGGCATTCCAGGAGAGGAGCAGCAGGGAAGGTGGGGACCTGTGAGCAGAGGGTGGGTTGTGGGAACAGGGAGGGGTCTGGCTGGGCCTGAAGTTCAGGGTGTATGGAACAAGTGGAGGGCAGAGGGGCAGGTAAGTCAGGGGCAGATCACAAAGAACCTGGAGTTTGGACTTATAGGCTGACACTGGGGAGCCACAGAAGGTTTGGGAGCAGGGAAGGGACATGGTCCGAGTGACAGGTCCTTCCCCCAATAGCAGCCTTGAGTGGGAGACGGTTATGAAATGCACCGCCTGTCACTCCTGCCCTCGGGCCTCCATCTGGGGCTTCACAGTGAGTCTCATGCTCTGTCCCCTGACTCGGCTTCAGGAGCTCATAGTGGAGATGGTGTCCCCTGAGTCCCCAGTCTGAGGGCTCAGGGCCGCTGGCTCTCCCTCCCTTCATCCTGTGTCACTGTTGTCTGTTTTTCAGTCACATTCTTTGGACAGACTTGACTCCCACTGCTCGCCACCCCTCTCCCTCCTTCTCTCCCACCAACATTTACTGAGCACCCGCAGTGTACTAGACACCATTCTAGGGGACACAGCTATGAACAAAACAGGCAACACTCCCTGGCCTGGAGCTCACAGTCCAGTGGGGGACACGGACATTCATGGGCTAATCGGGAGCCTGCCCTGGGATCAGTGTGCCCAGGCGAGGTTCCTGGGGCCATGGGAGCCTGTGAGGGGGCTGCCAGGCAGGTCAGGGAGTGCTGGCCCCAGGTCTGAGGGGAGAGGGGAGGAAACTGTGGATGGGAAAGGCATGCGCCAGGCCTTGGGAACAGCATGTGCAAAGGCCCTGTGGCTGGAGGGAGGGAGGTGAAGTCAGGGGCTGAGGCTGGGGGGTGCTTTGAGGGGAGGGGCCAGGCGAGGCTGGAGGGGGAGGTGCAGGGCCAGGCCCCCGGGACCAGGCTGGCCCTGGGAGTCATTTTTGTTTTTATCGTTAGGGCACTGGGGATCCCCTGAAGGGTCAAAGTGAGGGAGGCACGAGCAGGTTCCTGGGGTGAACCACTCCACTGGCTGTTGGTCAGGCAAGGACAGGGCCGGGTGGGGAGCAGGAGGCAGTGGCCCAAGGCCAGACAGGAGGTGTTGGGGCAGGAAGAGGCCGTGGAGTTGGAGGGAAGAGGACAGATGGTGGGGATTAGGGGAGGTGACCCTGCCAGGATCTGGAGGCGGGTTTGATGTGGGGGGCGGGGAGTGAGTGAGGGGGGTCGGGTTGACTCCCAGGGATCCGGGTAGAGGGTGGAGGCTCTGGTGCAGTCAGGGCCTGGGGAGCCAGGGCTTGGAGGGGACGTTGTGGACACCACGTCCACCCACCCCTGTGGTCTGCCCTCCCTCACCTTCCCAGGGTAGAGGTGTCTGGTTGTCCTTCCTCTGTCCCCTTGGCCACTGCAGGTCTTGAGCATCAGTTCAGAGCTAGACAGGCTTTCAGGGACCCCCCAGTCCCACCCTCATGGGACAAGGGAGGAAGGAGGCCCAGAGAGGAGCGTGGCTCCCCAAGGCTGCCTGGTGAGCAGGGGCAGAGCACAGCCCCCCGATGTGACACCTGCTGCCTCCCTGGTCCCCTCTGTGGGTGGCCAAGGCTGCTGCTCTCCGGGCTCTGGCCTGCAGGTGGAGGGCTAAGGGCCATCACTCCCTGAAGCAGTGGTCATAGGACCGCTGGGTTTGCAGTGTCCTATCTCAGATGGTTCAGAGAAGTTGATAAATGTGTCCCGTCCTTTCCCTGGAGATTGGAGATTTCCTTTCTCCTCCTCTTTCATGTTTTGTGGCTCGGTCTCTACCACCCAGACACTCTCTCCCATTGCAGCGAGAGGTGCTCGAGAGAGCTGTTTCTGGGGTGCCGAGGACACCTTTCAGGATGTGGACCTGGGCTGGCGATGCCCCTGCAGGGATGACCCGGAGGCTGCAGCACGGGGTGGAGGCTGCCAGGCTCCTCCTCCTTGCCTGCTCCAGGCCTGGTGCTCCTGGTGGTGTCCCCTCTGGTCATCCACCCAGGGGATGAGCCCCCTGTCATTAGAGCGTTGCCCCTTGGCAGGAACTGACACATCAAATGATAGGCTGGGCCTGAAATGCTAGAGTAGTCTTCATGGTTTGCACCTCTCCACCGACCCCAGCCTCCCTTCGATCCCCAACTCAGAAGTGGGCAAGGAGGAAGGGAGCAGGGAACCAAGCCAGGCAGGGTAAGAGTTCATCCCTCTATCCTGACTCCATCTGCCTTTCCCACCATTTCCCAGATGAGGATCCTGAGGCTCAGAATAGTAACCAAGTAAGCAGTGAAGTCAGAATTTGGCCCCAAGTCCTCCTGATTCTTTCCAAGAGGACTCACTGTGTTGAAAGAGTAAGATCTTCTCTGTCCTGAGTGCTCACCTTGTGCCAGGCTCTGAGCTCAGCTCTTCCCATGTCATAACTTACGTAAACCAGACAAGGCCTACAGCCAGGTGCCAGGAGGAGGTGAGATGGCTGGTGGGAGGTGAGCAGGAGGGTAGGAGGTATTTAGGATGGTGGGAGGTTGGCAGGCTGGTTGGAAGTGGGCAGGATGTAGGAGGTATGTAGGCTGGTAGTGGTGGGCAGGCTGGTAGGTTTGGGAACACATTTGTGTTTTGGCTCTAGATCTTCAGCCCCTCTTTCTTAACCTGCTTGCCTTCTCCTGACCTTGGTCAGGGGAGGCTCTTCTGGTTTCCTCTGGTTTGGTGAGGGTCCTTACTGCCCACAGCCAGCAATTCGAGGGGTGGGACCAAAGCTGAGGTTCTGCTGCCTCCTGTGGGGTCTGAGCCAGGAGCCCCTACCATGGTTCTCTCCCCTTAGACTCTTTCCTGTCTTATGCCATTTAAACCCCATCTTGAGAGGAAATTTTATAGTCCCAATTCTCAGGTGAGAACTTTGAGGTTCAGTGAGGTGAGGTGACCTGGCCAAGGCTCTTCCGGGACCCTCCAGCCTTCCACTGTCCTCCTCCTTGGCGTCTCCATTCCAGGAGATACTGCCCCCATTGTTTCCCTGGAGAGCTGGGAGAGCCGAGGCTGATCTCCTGGACCCCACCAGTGGACTGCTGCCCGCCCCCCATTTCATCTCAACCCTGGCTGACTGCTCTGGCCTTGTGTTCATTCCCTGATCAGTGCCTGATGTGAAGTCCTATTTGCCTTGGTATTTAGATTTATGCACATTGCATGCAAATGAGATGACCTGGAGGCTGCTGGAAACATTTCGGTAGAGAAAGAAGCCCAGGGGGCCCCAGAGCCTTCCCTGTGATCTCGTCAGGACTGTTGTATTTGCTGACAAGAAAGCTGAGGTTTAGAGAGGGCGAGCAACTAATGTCAAATCTTACATTCTGTCGGCTCTGGTAACCTCTTTAAAGAGCTGTTCAAATGAGGGAAATATCTTTTATATTAACTCCCATATTTACCCTCCCAGTAATTTTCTTGCCTCTGCAGGGGGCAAGTTGGACTGAGGAGAGCTGTGCTGGGCCTTCGACATCATCACCCACCACCCACCCCTGACCCTTACCTTTTCCAGGCAGCAGAAATGTGAAGCATCAGTGGGAAAAAAAGACTCATCAGTTTTGCAAAACAAAAAAATCCTCCATGGATAACCCACAATTATATCAAGCAGTTAACCGAGCTCTCATGGTGGAATGAGTCTTGTTTCATACCTTGATCTTATTTGCTGGAAAAATGAATTCTGTCAAATCTCTTGAAGTCAAATGTCAAATTAAAGCATTTTGGGGAAGACAGATCTCTGACTCTGATAGCAGAATTCATTTGATTTGATCCTTTAATTCAGTCTCTCCGCAAAACCTGGAGCTGCAATTTCGAAAGCCGTTTGCCCTAAACGGTTATTTCCACTCCCCCCACCCCCAGTGCCCCTCAATCTCCATCTCTTACAAAATAATGCTGCAAAGAATCTCAGCTGGCATGATGATTACCATTCGGTTTCTCACAAATTTTTAGGGGGAAAATGACAGAGCACAAAGCCGGGTCTTGCAGTGTCTGTCTGGGAGAGGGAGAGAGGCGCTGGCTGCCACAGGCTCCTGCAGCCGGGAGTAAGGGCACTAACAATGGGCAGCCAGGTAGGCAGGGCTTCCCAGACCTGGTGTCCGTGCCAGGCAGGGTGGAGAGGGAGGGAGGTCTGGGAGGAAGACAGCGCCTTTATACCTGTGCAAGCAAAGAGTCTGCTGCTTTTTCTTAAATTTTTGCTCTCTACCCTGCACTCCCTTTCATCCCCTGTCTCCATGTAATTGCCAGAAACTTATCTTGTATTTGCAAAGCACTTTTATATACATTGTGCCCATTCACTCATTAATTTACTCCTTTGTTCATTCATATATTTGTTCATCCATGTTATTCGGCTCACAGCAATTGTGGTTCAGTGTGGGCTGTGACCCAGGTGAAACTCTGGGGTTACAGAAGCCTATAAGATACAGCCTCATATTCAGAAGTTCAGGATCTGACGTGAAAGACAGGGTTGTGGACAAATAGCCATGACCTGTGTGTTGAGGGCTATGAGAGTCATGAGCTGGGCACGTAGTAGGTGCTTCCAACAGTTAGGATGTGTTTGGGTAATCAAGTAACAGAAAATCCAAACAGTATATTAAGCAAATAAGCCATGTAGTAACCTTGCACAAAAAGATGTCTGGAGGGGGTCACTCCAGAGTTAGTCAGATGCTCAGTAATGCCAAAAAAGACCAAGTATCTTTCCTTCTTTCCTTTCTATTGTCCTTTACCATGTTGGCTTTTTACCTTCCTTGTTGCCTCATGGTTGCAAGATAGCTGCCACAGCTCCAAACTACATGTCCTCACACTATAGCATTAGCATTCTAGTCAGAGTGGAGTGGGGCAGAAAGGTTTTTTGTTTTTGTTTCTTTAATCCTTTTTAAAAAAGGATGAAACAAAATGCTCCCTAGTAGCAGCATCCTCCCACAGATGGAGTTCTCCTCACACTTCAATTGGCCAGGCCTGGGTCACATGCCCACACCTAAAACAATCTCCAGAGAAGAGGGTTGGGGGGTTCAGCCTCAGCTTCACCCCTGGGGCTAGAGGAGGGGTCCACAAGATCTGAGCACATGGCTGCAGACCAGGGTTGTGGAGGTGAAGGAAGGAGGGGACAGGGCTGCTGGGCATGGGCAGGCAGCAAGGTTTGTCTGCTACACTCTCAATCATGTTTGCCGACTGAGTGTCCCAGGCAGGGTGGTGTCTGGGCTACGGCCATGCCTGGGCCCTGGGCCAGAAAACCCTGCTCTGTGTCTCTGTCTGCTGTGTGATCCTGGGAAGTGCTTACCTGCCCCCATCACAGTCCTCTCAGCTGCCGTGCTCTGAGCCCTGCAGGGCCCCTGGGGGAGCTGGCCCATGGCAGGTACTCAGAAAACCCCTCTCTGGTGGCTGGGATTGACCTCTCATTCAACCCTTGTTTCCTTCCCCTCACAGCACCCCAGGATCCCAGAACTTATCTGTGCTGTAGGGAGATCTGCTCACTGCCCGCTGCCCTCCCCCGGAATGATGAATGGCCACATCCCATGTCATCAGTGGTGTGGGATGCGTGGTCGTCGGCTGCTGCCACTGCTTCTGGTCGTGAATTGGCATCTTGCATTCTTCTGGGAAACATATACTTGTGCAGAACATAAGCATATGATGATGGATAATTATCTACCATGTTTACAGATATATCAAAATGTGCAAAAACTGCTTCTGACAATGACACACCTACATGCATATCACAGTCTAATGATTGCACCCGGGGCTCCTTGCCAGTGCCGTGCTGGAGCTTGGCCACCAACTGTGAAGGGAAACCTGCCGCCCAGCCCTGCTGGGGAGGCATTGGCCGTCTCTGCTGCCAACAGCCCCTCAGTCCTGCACCAGGCCCAGTCCTTCCCAACACTTCCCAGCCCTTCCCAGCCTTCCTGGCCCTCTCAGCTTCCCAGAGAAATGGCCTGGAGACCATGGAGAGAGACTTCCCCATTTTACAGGTGGGGAAACTGAGGCCCATCTGCCCATTCCTTCCCTACCCAGCAGTTTCCTGAGCACCCACACATGCAGGCCCTGTTCTAGGCACTGGGGATTCTGCTGGTGTGCTGGTGGGGGACGGACAGCAGACAAATAAATGCAGATGACAGAGCCAGGCAGCCATGAGCACATGAAGAGACCCAAAGTGGGTAGAGGGGGTGAGAGGTGAGGAGCGGGAGGTCTATGGGGGTCAGGGAAGACCTCGCTGAGAGGGGGACTGGGAGGAGAACTGGAGGGAGGGGGCTGTGTGGACACCTGGGGATCACATGTGCAAAGGCTGGGTGGGGACTGAGCTTGCTCAGAGACAGCATCCCTTCACCACCCTTTGGGTGCAGCAGATGTGTATGTCTCTGGGTCATGTGTGCGGTCCCCATGCTGAAGGTAAGGGATGCAGAGAGGAGCAGGGGAGGGTCCCTGTGCTCCAGGCCCCTTGGGGGAGGTGGGGGTCAGTAAATGAGGGGAGTCCCTGGTGGTCAGTGCCCGAATGGGGGTGTCCTAGAAGCAGAGAGATGTGGAGGCAGTGTAGAGTTGGTCCAGACAGGCCTGGGCTGCCCCTTCCTTCTTCAGCTCGCTGAGCCTCTGTTTCTCCATCTGTAAAATGGGGATGTTGGGTGCTAACAATGTCTTCCCCCTGGCAGGGTGGACTCCTCCCACCAGACCATAAGCTGGAGAGGGCAGGGCTGTATAGTAGGGACTCTGGTTTTATCTCATGCCCTGCTCCCCCTTTCTTTTGTGAATTGCCCCCCACCCACTCCAGCTGCTTATCCTGGGACTACTAATTGCAGTGCCCACCCTCAGCCGCAGTGATCGGTGAAGGAATGGGCAGACGGGGTGTCCAAGCCCAGCCAGTGAGAGCCCCTCTTGGGATTTTATATTTAGGCACAGAGTGAAAGCTCCTTTCTCTTCCTTCTGGGTTCAATGAACTGAGCTGTGGTAAGCCTGTGCCTCCATCCCCCGACCCCAGACTTCTTCAGGAGAGAAGAATGAGGCTGATTCATGGAGAGAATCAGAGCTGAGGGAAGACAGATGGAGAGAAAGGGGGATAGGGAGGAACGGAGAAGGCTGCAGAGAGGAGAGAGAAAGAGGGATCTGGCAGCCTGCTGTTATAGTCCCTGGAATCCTTACTTTTCCTGAGTAAACTGACACATTGCTTCTATTGCTTAAGTCTGAGTTTCTGTCATTTGCAACCAAAATGTCGAGGCAAATGCACAGTACAACGGATCTCACTCATTCATCTTAAATCCCTCAGTGGAGCTGCCCCTGAGTTACTCTGCTTCACCACTGTGACACCCCCATAGGCGGGTGCTGTTACCATTGCCCCCACTTACAGAGGAAGAAATGGCAGTGGAGAGAGAGAAGAGGTCCCGCCTGAGGTCACCACAGTTTGGAAGTGGTAGATGATCCAGATATATATAAGCCTGACATACACTGGGTGCGTAATAAAAGCTTGTTCAGTTCAGCGGTCGGATCACAGAGCTTGGGGGAGAGTGTTCTCAGAGAGGTCAACATTTACCCTCAGTCCTAAGGGAAGAATAGGTGTGCACCTGGCAGGGGGCCCAGCAGGTCAAAGGCATGGGACGGGCACTGGGGACTCTGTTCTTAGAAAGGCACGTTGCAGGGATGGGCTCTCGGGACCCTTGCCCTGACTGTCTGCAGCGTGCAGGGTGGGATCAGTGGTTCTATTTTAGGGATCAGGAAAGTACAGCTCGGAGAGAGACAGGGACTTAGCATAGCACCCACAGCCAGAAGGGACAGAGCCTGGCCTTGAACTCAGCAGGGGCATTGGATTGGAAAGCTTGTGATCTGCCCCAGGCTAGGTCATTTAGTGGGAACCCAGGAGATTCCCAATTGCTTTCCTGTGCCCCTAGTTGTGCACCTCCTTGGATTCCTGCCCCTGGGCTCTGGCGATTGCCCAGGGTCCGCATCCCAAGCATCTGGGGGCTCTGGCTGCTCCCTGCAGCTGGGACAGGAGGACCAGCTGGGCACAACCTCCACCTGGATTCTGATTTCCCCTTGAACCATGACCGTGGTCCAGCCTGGCCACACTGCCACCCACTTCCTTGAGCAGGCATCCCACAGTGGGTCCCCTGAGTGCCCACCTCCCCTCCAGCCATCAGCCTGTGTGCTCCTGATGGCCCATGTGAATTTTTCACCTGGGAATCACTGCCCTAAACAACAGGCTATTGATCAGCCATTGGGAGCTCAGATTTCCCTGCCCTGCCTGGCTCAGAGACCCCCAACAGCCTCTATCACCTGCTGGAAAAATCCAAAATCTGCTTGCTGGCACCTAGGTCCCCAGGATTGGGCCTTGCCTCACCCCACTCCTGGCATCTCCTCCTCTTTCCTGCTGGAATCCTGGCTGGATGGCAGATGGAACATGACTGAGATGAAACAAAATGTTCCCTGCAGACCCACCATGCGCCAGGCCTGCCCCAGCTTGCCATGGATTCCCTACGACTCCGTGAGGCTGCAGTCATGTCCCAACTTCACAGCCGGTGAAATGGAGGTGCGGAGTCACAGGGTGAGGGTTGTCAACTCCCATCTCTTTATCCAAGGCCACAGAGCCGCCGTCTCTGCCTCTTTAGCTTCATTCATTCTTTGTTCATTTGCCCATCCATTCAACAATGTTTACTGAGCATCAACTCGGAGTTCTATGTGCTGGGGATGCTGCAGGGAACAAAACCTGTCGGCAACTCGCATTGTAGCCAGGCGTCGGGGTTATTTCAGAGCCCTGGGATGAATCCAAGGGGCAGGCAGAAGCAGAGCTCTCAGAGGATTCCTTCCATCCCTGATGATACATATGTACCTGTACCTGCACCTGCACCTGTAACTGCACCTGCCCTGCACCTGTAGTTGAACCTGTAACTACACTTGCACTTGTTCCTGTACCTATAATTGCACCTGCTCCTGCACCTGTGCCTGCACCTGTGCCTGTACCTGCATCTGTACCTGTACCTGCAGCTGCAACTGCATCTGCATCCATCACTTACAGTGAAGTGTCAGGCCTCATGCTAAAAGCCGTTCACCCAGCATGGCCATTTAGAATTCACCTACTGCATGAGGGGGGCCTTCAGTTCTCCCGTATTTTTAGATGAGGGAAGTGAGCAGTCCCAGGAGTAACAAGCAGCAGAGCCTGGGCCTGAAGCCTCTCCCCAGTGCTCCCCGCCGGCCTCCAGCCTCACACCGCCCTGGCCCTTCCAAGCCCAAGGTGCTGACACCCGTCTCCCAGACTCTGTGATGTTAATGCTCTAAGGGGCCAAAACTGTCCCATTTTCACATCCAACTGTTTTACTGTGATGGTTTTAACCATTTTATTATCTTAGGTCTGCATGGATAACCTCTATAGATTTCAACACTTTACTACTCAACTCTGTTTAACATCCTCTGACTCCAACATTCTGAGTGTAGCCTTTGGTGAGTCTTAGGAAATGACACCCATTCCCCAACGTGAGTCCTGCTTCCCCATCAAATCTCACCCCAAATATCTTCAGCCATTGCCACCTCTGGGACCTTCTCCAAACTTTGAGTTTATGGCTGTCACATAACGTTATTAGCCATGACAAGGGCAATTAGAGCAATTATGCAGGGTGATAAACTCCAGTCAGAATCAAGACCCCCAGTGAGTTACGGCCTGAGGGGACTGCTGGTGGCCCCAATTCTACCAGCTGGCAGCACTGGCCACAGTTAGCAAGTGACTCACTAGCAAGCAACATGGGTGGAGGGTGTTGTGGCCCCACCATCTGGAGCCCTGCTGGGTGCCCACCGGGTCCCTGGGGCATTGGCTGTGTGTATCCCAGGTTCCTGCCCTCCTTTCCTTCTCTGAGCCCTGGAGTTCTGTCCCCTCCCTGCTCTCAGGACAGAAGCTGAATGCAGATCCCTGGGGTTGGCTCCCGAGGTGGTTGTGTTCTGAGTCCACCCTCGTGGAGGCGGCTTGGCCCTGTTAGTGGGCGCTGAGCCCCAGGCACATGCGGAGAGAGACAGTATTGCCAAGGGGTTAGGCCACAGGCCTTGGACAACGTTGGTTTGCAGCTTGGGCTCTGCAGCTTCCTCACTGTAGACCTTGTGTGGTTACGTAACCGTTCTTAGCCCCATCAGTTTTCCCCTCTGTGAAAGGGCACAGTGATACTGACCATATAGGGGTCTGAGAGGATTTGCTGAGGTTATGTCTGCTGGAGGCAGATTCCTGGGCTCAGATGGCACTTCCTGGGTGCACTGGGGGTGGGACTCTGGGGAAAGCTCTTGGCCTCTCTGTGCCTCGGATCCTCATGTGTAAAATGGTGACAGTCACAGTCTCTGCTGTATAGGATGTAGTGGGGACTGAAGGACCTGACGTGTGTTAGACGCCTGGCACTCAGCGAACCCTTGATGCATGCCGACTCTCACGGTTACTATTGTTGTTGTTGTTATTGCTGCAGATCCCATCCTGTCTTTGTGCACCAGGCCCCCAGCACAGGGGCCGGGCAGAGTGAAGATCCCACCCTCGGTAGAGCAGGAGGAGCAGGGACTCGGGAGCAGACCACCCGGGTTCAAGGTCTGGCTCCACCCTTGTGAGCTGCTTGGCCTTGGACAGGTTTTCAAACCCTTCGGAGTTTCAGGGATTTTATCTGTAAGAAGGGGCAGGGGGCTGGTAACCAGGCCCCCTTCCCAAGCTTGTTGTAAGGATTAAGTGAATTAATGCACATCGTGTGCTCAGCACAGAGCCTGCTACACAGAAAGTGCCAAACCAGAGCTGGCGTTTATTGTTCCCAGCCCCGAGGAGTAATGGCATTAGGGCCCCAAAGGTCTTCTTTGCTGTCACCACTGCACTCAGATGAAGAAACCGAGGCCAAGAGACACTAAGTTAACCGTGTGAGAACAGGCCCATATATGACCATGGTGAATTAGGCAGGGTGGACAGTTCGAGAACAGAACCATCTGTAATAAAGGGCTAATCGGTGGGACAGATGCTGAGTGAACCAGGAGCCAGGCAGGAGGGAGGGAAATGCAGGGAGGGACCCGGGTAGCCTCGGCCAGGGCCCAGGGGTTCTCGTTAATAGCACTGACTTTTCTTTTAATGTGAGTAATAAAAGTGATGTTTCACCTCCAAAATATAGTAGTGTTAAAGCGCTGATGCCTTTCTTCATTCTTCTACTCACATGCGAGTGTAGGTTTTCCTAATTGACTTCATGTTGGTGTGATCATCGGGATAGGTTAGGAAGTGATGTGATAACAAACATGCCCCAGAAATGAGGGTGGTTTCTCCTCTGTGGCCAGCAGGGAGGGCGTGGCTCATTGAGGTCATAAAGTTATAAACCTGGTGGAGGCTTCACCACCTTAGGACGTCAGCACCTTGACAGGTGCTTCCCTGGTCCTTCCGGCAGGTGCAGAGGGCTACGTGGGAATCAGGCACTGGCTCCTAAATGCTCCCACCCGGCAGCAGCCCTCCCCACCTCTGTTCACATCCCCCCAGCCCTCAGCCACTTGGGCACCCCCAACATCAAGGCCCTGGGCCGTGCCGTCCTCCTGTGGCCCAGAAGGAGAACTGGGTATGGGGGGCCCAGCTGTGTCCTCCACATGGTGCAAACCCAGGTTGGGTCTTTCTCACCTGACACTCCAGTCTGACCACTTCTCCAACTCGTTATGTATTCTTGGAAATAGACCATCTCATGGATGGACCAGGAATTATTTAACTAAACTCCCATTTTAAAAATTTTAATGGTTTCATTTTTTAAAAATATTGTATACACCCCTTGCAATGGATATCTGCTGTTTAAAATCTTCCTTTAAATTTCTAATATGTTAGAGTAGATGCATATAAGGAGATGCTGGTTGAGATAATGTCAAGTCTAAAAACTAACGATGCCTAATATTTGAGTGACCAATGCTCAAGTGTTGGCTTGACCTTGAGGTTCACCCCGATCCTATCTTTTCTCCTTCTCCAGACCCCGCCCTGGTCCGAGCCACCTTCCCCGCCTGGACGGTGCAGGAGCCTCCTGGGGTCCCTGCCTCCGCCCTGGCCCTGCCCCGGCCACTCTCCCGCAGACCCTGTGGGGCTCAGGGTGGAGCGGTCTCTGCTCCGGACACCCCACAGCCCCTGCCTCACCCGGCACAGTCCCCAGCTGCCGGTGACCCCGCCCTGCACGGTCACCCCCGGCCCACCCCAGCCCACCCTCCCCATCCCTTGCTCCACCTGCAGGGTCTCCTTCCTGACCCGGAGCCCTGGCTAGGTCCTGCCTGGAGGCTCTGCCCTCAGGTTTCCTGCAGCTGGAGCCCCTTCCCCTTGTCTGCCTGGCTCCCTCCCTCCCCTCCTTCAGGTCCGCACCTGCTCTGAGAGGCCTTCCCTGGCACCTCTCTTTGCTCCAAACCCTCCGTTGCCTCACTGTGCCAAGCATCTACTGCGATGCTCTTTAACAAATAAACATAGACCAGCGTGCAAGGTGGGAACTGGCTTTGCTCTCAGATTCTGATAAGTGAGTCCAGGTAGGGACCTGCCAGCCCCAAAAGTGTCAGTGATCCCACCAGGACAAGGACCAGGTCTCGGCTCTGCCTCTGCCAGTCCTTGACGCAGGACGTGTGATTTCAAGAGAGGAGGGACATCCAGTCTGCATAGCCACGTCTGCATCGTCAGTAGAGAAGCCGAGAGAACCTGGCTGCAGAGGGAAGACTGAAGCAGAAGCGTGGAGAAGCCAGGACGAAACACCAAGAGACCCAAAGAAGGAGGGGGCAGGGCTGCCTGGGTTCCCGTTCCAGGCTCACGTCAGACCAGGTCCCCAAGACACCCCAGAGCACCTCTCCCCCCGGTTTACTTTGATTAAACTAGGGAGAATTTGCTTATTTGCTTATTACTTACAGAGAGGAAATAACAACAGGAACAAAGAAAAGTGTTCATTTACAAAATCTGCATAAATAAAAGCTCCCTTTCTGACAATGAGTGTCTCTTTCCCAGAGAGGCCTTGTAAATAAAAGAGAAAGGAGGTTTGTGCACACCTGTATGGAAATTAAACCCACACTTGTTTAACAAGAGATAATTAACTGCTGACAATATAATTTCGGCCAGGACAAAAACATGTTTTTCATTAAAAAATAATAAAAGAGGCACTTGCTTGGGAGAGCCCAGTGTCATCCGCAGGAGCTCTGCTTCTCTGTGACAGTTTCAGAGTTGGCGCTGAGTGTCCACCACTCTCTGACAGGCGGGATTTGGACCCTGAAGCAACACTGGAATTTTAGGTCCTGGGCTTTCTGTGCCCCACAGACTCTGGGGCAATTCCCAGCAGGCTGATCAGCCAGGAGGGCTCTTGGTGAGTGACCGACATCCTGCTCTGGGTATCCCTGGCTCCAAATATGCCCCAGCCAGCTGCCAGGGGGCTTGGCACTGACCTCAGCTGCAGGGAGGGAGGGACCCTCTCAGCTCTCCAGCCCCTACCATGCACCCCTCCTCTCCTCACCTCTCATTTTACCAGGAGGAAATGGAGACTCATAATGGGGAATCACTTGTTCAAGGCCACACACCTGGAGAGGGGCCAATAGAGATGTGAACTCTGACCTGCCTCAGCCCGAGTCTGTGCCACCCCATCCCCATCCCTCAATTCCCTTTCTCTACTGAACTTGACTCTTCTGTTCTAGTTTCCTCGTCCATCAAGTGGGGATAATACTGGGGATAGTACTCTCTTTATGAGGTTGTGCTTGAGAATGGAATAAGTTGATATATATACACAAAGCACTTAGAATAGCGCCTGGTACGTGATAACTGCTCAATATATGTTATCTGTAATGCCTATTAATTAGTTATTATCAATATTAATATTAACAATAATATTAACAGCAGGGCAATATTATTTGGCAAACTTATTCCCTCCAAACTGCTGATCAGTTGGCTTTGCCCCTTTAAGCATCTCTGTACCCGCCTCTGTCAGAGCTCCAGGATGCATTTGGGAGGGAGGCCTGCAAGGGCCCCGGGATGCTGAGTTTAGGTTGAGGGGTTTCTTCCTGGGCCTTGAAGGTCAGAGCCCTCTGAGGAGAGGCACCCCTGTTTACTGCTGGCTGCAGTCACAAAATCCCCAATTGTCTGACCCACGCTCAGCTTCTGTCCAACTATGACTTGTTAGAACATTTTTGTCTCCATTTCTATCCTCTAGGTTTTCCTAGGTGACCCCAAACTTTATCCTTCCTCCCATCCTTTCCCCCACACTAGTTAGAACTACCCCCTGCTCCCAGAATACTCTATACTTGCTAATATCTCCAGCCTTTGGAAAGCCTTCCCTTCCAAACTGGTGAATTTGCTCTTCTAAGGTCCAATTCAAACATCACCTTCTTGATGACATCTTGAGCTCAAGGCTGTCTTCCCTGACTCCGAGCACAAAGCAGGGGCTCCCAATACATTTCCTAAGTCCCTACTATGTGCCCATCTTGGAACATGTGCCTATGGGTTATCTCAACCTTCACAGCATCCTGCACGGTGGGCTTTATTATCTTCACTTTCCTGCTGAGGCTCAGGGAGGAGAAATGACTTGCCCAAAGTCACACATCTAGAACCTACTACAGCCCAAATGGAAATCCAGGTCTGGGGGACCCCAAATCCTGGACTATTGACACAGCCCCAGACCACCTCCTTTCCACTTCAGAATCCTATGGATCCAGTTAATTCCTCTCCTAAAGGCAGATAAATCCAGGGTCCCCTAAGTTTGACTTGTATTTGTCACCTATTCAGGTATTAGATACAAAAGTTCACGTTCCCCTCCCATAAGCCCAGGCACACGCTGGCACAGGAACAAGCCCCCAAACACATCCACATGGACACTTACACATCCCCAAGGATATTAACAAGCACATCTTGTTGTACCACAAAACTGTGTCCACACCCCAGTCCCATGTGCTGAGCCCCAGGCCCCCACCTCTCCACCTGCCTCCTGGACACCTGCCACTGGATGCTCCTGGGCTCCTCAGATGCAGCAAGCCCAAATGGGCCTGGAGGAGGCAGGCAGGGGTCAGACCCAGCGCACGGCCCTGGTTCCAACTTCTGCTCTTGAAAACCTTCTGTGTGCAAACACTGGAAACATTTTATGAAATACAGGACAAAGGAAGGAAACGTCCAACAGAGGGGAGAGGAAGTGTGGCACAGAGTGGCAAGTGTGTGGACTGAAGCGAGAGCAGGACTATGGGTCCTGGTGACCTGAGGGCTTGGGTTTGATGCCTTCACAGGGGTAATGAAGCCTTGTGCCCATGCACATCAGGGAGCTGAATATTTGTTCCCCAACAGAGCAGGGACCTTTGAAGGATTGCACCCTCAGTGAAAGAGTATATTAGAAAAAGTATACCATTCAGAAGAACTGGGTGAGAACTGGGTGAGGACTGCCTGTCTCTGGGGATAACAGCAAAAAGGTGTCTTCTTGGGAATTTGCAAGCACAGGCCTGCACTTCCCTGGGGATTGTTGTTTTAATCTTACCTAATAAGTTTGAATTCTGTACAGACATGCCAAGACTCAATCTAGAATTGGTTTTAGGCTGGTAAATTTCTGGGACACTTGGAAAAAGCCAATGCAAAATAGTTAAGAAGAATACATTTTCCGCCGAGGCTACACAGGATTCCCACAGATAAGGCCCCAATGGAGGGGCTAAAAATCCAAAATTATAAAATCAAGTAAGAACAGATATCATTTGTGAGAGTTAGTAGGTAAAACAGAATTGAAGAATTACCTGAAGAACCTCAAATAATAGAACATTTCTAAGAGAAACTCGAATATAAGTATGTTTAAAATACTTAGGAGAATCACAGGCATAGAACCAGCATTATAATAAAAGAGCAGGCATATTGGGAAATGAAATATTTCCTTAGAAATAAAATATATAATTTTTGAATAAAAACTCATTGAATGAATAAAATAGTATATTAGGCAAAACTGAGGAGATAGTAAGTGAATAGGAATGCAGACAAGAAGGAACTTTTTAGAATATAGATCAGAGAACTAAATTTGTAAAAAAATATGAAACGAGACATTAGGTTACAATAAAAGGGTCTATCACGTGTGAAATATGGGTTCTAGAATATAAGAAAGGAGGAAATTAAAAGAGGAAATGCTCAAGTCAATAAGGACCAAGAATTTTCCAGAAAAAGGAAAGATGATTTTTAGATTCAAGAAGCCCTATGAGTCCACAGATTTTTTTTTAAAAAGTTAACTATACCTAGACCTAGATATCTACCTATACCTACATCTACACCTGTATCTACATCAATGGGAATTGATGAATTGCAACTATGAATATAATGTTGAGAAGAAAAAAAGGACACAAATAAGAGCATACTGTATCATTCTATTTATAAAAAGTACTAAAACACACAAAACTAATTTATCCTGGTAGCAGTGGTCACCCTCGGTAGAGGGGTAGTGAGGGAGGAGAGCATAAGGGAGCATACATCAAGAAAAGTTTATAGTAAAATAAGAGGCAACCAGAAAAAGGACAGCTCTCTCACAAAGGAAAGATGATCAGAGTTACAGCAGATTACTCAGCAGCAGCAATAGATACCAGAAAACAATGGAATCATGTTTTCATTGCCAAGAGAGATAACCACCAAGTAGACTTCCAGTTCCTGCTAAACCATCACTCAACATTGAGGGAGAAAGAAAGACATTTTCAGATAAAAACTGAGCTTGCCGCTCATGAGATCTTGCTAAAAGGACCAAGAAAATGTCGCTTGAAGATAGATACTGAACACTGAAGGAAGAAATAGGATAAAAGAAGCAACAGCATGCAAAATTATCAGTATACTTGGGGCAAATCTAATTATTCATTGACACTATGAAACAAGAGAAAAAAAAAACAAAAACAATGAGAAGAAAAATGAAGATAGGCATAAAAAAAAGATGGAACCATAAGACTAGAGAAAACCAAACTTCAGATGGGAGGAGCAATCTGAGTAGAGGATTTCTAAGGGAGGGGAGAGAAAAAGATTAACTTTAGACTGGGTTAAGTCAAGTATGCTCATTTCCTTTTAAGGTAACTAATAAATGGAGAGAAACAAAATGTAGACTCTCCAAATCAATAGAAACAAAGATGTGGCTCGACTGAGACCCAAACACTCATCACTGTCTGATGTATTTTACTTCCTCATCTCTCTATGATCTGCCTCCCCCAGTCCGTGGGAGCAGGGACTCTGTCTTGCTCACTGCTGGGTCCCCCCATGGTTGTGCTCAGTAGGCACCTGTTGTTGAAGTCACGTCACCTCTCTTAGCCTCGGTTTCCTCATCTGTACAATGGGGAGGATGACATCCCCTTGCAGGGCTGTTGTGGGGATGAGGTGAGAGGCTGCCTGTCCAGTGCTCTGTGCAGGGTGGGCACAGATGGGTGGCGAGGCTGCCCCTCACTTCTTTGTCTCCTGGGGACCTTGGGCAGAAATGGGATTTAGAGACATTGAAGCATGAGGATATTATTATTTTTTTTCTTTCAATGAAACTTTCTTGAGTGAAGCTTTATTTTCTTGGAAGAACATGATTATCAAACTGACCCAAGTAGTCCATCAAGGACATTTCCAAAGGGACAAAAAGGAAAGAAGCATCTCTCCCTAGACAGCCTCTGTCACCGCAGCTCCTGTACCCACACCCCTGCCCCACCCATGTTGGCAGCACCAGGGCTCTGAAGTTTTATCCATGTTCTTTCATTTAAATCCACCCAGGAATAACGTCTTTTGAGAGAGGCATTATCTCCCACTTTAGAAATGAGGAGATGGAGGTTTGGGAAGTGAAACCTGCCCAAGATCGTGGCTGAGCAGAGACCCAAATCAGGGTGTCACTGACTCTGAAGACCCCAGATCTTTTACCACGTCAATTGTCAGTAAACTCCACTTCCTTTATTATCAAGAATCCACCCTAACAGGAGTCAGTGCATTGAGTGAAAAGGACACGCTAATGCTCACGTTTAATTGTGCTAAAGTAAATGATTCATTTCAGAGGAGATACCTCTTTCTGTTTTCTTTTTATAACTTTTTCTATCTCTAAAAACAATTTTTGTTGTTTGAAGACAATTAGAAGCATGTAGCAAACTTAAGAAGAGGAACCCAGCTTGGTACCGAGAGTGGAGTGCTGCTGAGTTTGCAAATACCAAACATGTCGGAATGGCTTTTTAAATGGATAAAGGGAAGATTCTGGAAAAATTATGAGAAGCTTGATAGAAAAGTCCTAGATTGCTTTGAAGAGACTGTTGGTAGAAATATGAACTCTAAAGATAGCTCTTATGAGGCCTTGAACAGAAGTGTTAATGCGTTGTTGCAAACTGGAAGAAAGGTGATCTTTGTTTTAAAGTGGCAGAGAATTTGGCAAAACGGAGGCCTGGTGTTGGATGGAAGGCAGAATTTGAAAGAGATGATCTGGGATACTTAGCTGAAGAGATTTTGAAACTAAAAGTTGAAGATGCAGACTGGCTTCTCCATGCAGCTTATAGTAAAATGCAAGAAGAGAGGAATAAGCTGAGAACTGCACTTGGGGTACAAAGAAACAAGAAGTTGATGGTCTAGAAAACTATGGGCTTCCAGAAAGTGAAACCCCAAAGTCTACAGCTCCACATGAGGATTTAACCAAACCTGGAATCCGACCACCATTTCAGTACAAGCCAGGATTGGAGATGGAGATATCCAGAAAGGATTTGTGGAAAGTCCTATTGCCTGACAGTTTTGATCCCTGTATGCTTCATGCCAAGCCAACAAATTTTTTCCAAGATCTGTATAAACAGAACCACTGCCAGAATGGAATGGAGGAGACAGAGAAGGGACAAATTGAGAGAAAGATGACTTCAAGGGCAGAACCATGGAAGCTAAGGTCTGAAGCCAAGAAATCTCTGGCAAGGAGAGCAGAGCCACCCATGCATGTGGAAAGGGTGAGTTTTTCCCAGAGGCAGAGGGCGGGCCTTCCTCCTGACGCTCAGGAAGTGTTGCCACCCCAGGCCCCAGAGAGGGTGGAGCACATTCCCCTGGGATTGGGGACAGACTGGCCACCACCCCACTGTTCAGAGAGGGGAGAGCCTTTGCCCTGGAGAGGCAGAGACCAGGTGTCACCCTGAAGTTTGAGGAGGGTGGGGCTGAGAAGAAGGTAGTCTCCCCAATGGATATTTTGGAGCACTCACCCCAGCGTTTGGAGAGAAAAGGTGTGCCTTGAAGGCCCTCTGAAAGGGTTGGTCTCTGGCTCTCTCAAGCCCCAAGGATAAAATGTCATTCGATAAATGATGCTCAGACTTTGAAATCTGATGAAGTTTGCCTGCGGGTTTTAGGAACTGTTTTGGTCCTGTTAACCCTGTTTTCCCTTTAGTTTCTCCTTATGGCAATAGGAATGTTTATCCTATGCCTGTCCCTCCTTTGTATATTGGAAGCAGATAACTTGTTCTGGGTTTCAGAGGTCCACAGCCAGAGGGGAATTTTGATTTAGTATAAGACCACACCTGTGACTGATTTTGATGGGATCTTGTACTTACCTATTGTTACTGAATTTAAACTTTTGTGATATTGTGATGGGATGAATGTATTTTGTATTTGGAAAGAGTATGTCTTTTTGGGGTCCAGGGGGTGGAATGTGCTACTTTGTATATATTATGTCCTGCCAAAAGCCATATTCTTTAATGCAACCTTGTGGGGGCAGACATATTAGTGTTGATTAGGTTGGAATCCTTTGAGTGTTTCCACGGAGATGTGACACAATCAACTGTGGGTAGAATGTTGATTAAATTATTTCCATGAAGATATGGACCCCACCCATTCAGGGTGGGCCTTGATTTAATTACTGGAGTCCTAAAAATGAGCACACAAACAGAAGGACCTCAGAGAAGCTGAGAGGAACATTTTGGAGAGAAGCTAAGAGCTGACACTGATGCTGACACTTGGAGATGCTTGTAGATGTTTGGAGATGCTAGCCCGGAGTTTGCTCCAGAGAAGCAAATAAATGTTCATGCATTTATTATTTTTTACATTACTTTATTCACATACTCATTTATATGTTAACTTATTCCTTGGTTCATTAATTCTTGCTTCCACTGATTGCCTTCTCATTCATTCTTTCTCCTATTTTTCATTTGTGCACTCAGCTCCTCACTTAGTCTTCCACAAACCTCTTCATTCTTCTTTCATTCTTTATTTCATTGGTTCATTCATTCACTCACTCACAAATGTGCTCATTCATTTGTCACTTTATTTATGCATTCAATTGTTACTCCTTGTTTCACTTTATTCAATGGTCTATGTATTTTAATTAATTAATCCACCCATTGTTTGACAAAAATATATTATTTGTTAATGTACCCCATGTATTGAGTGTTTCTACAGTGTGATTCCAGCTGCACCCAGTCCTCTAGCATATTCTGGGACATCTCAATAAAAAGGGTGCTGGAGCCTACTTTTTTTAGCAACAAACTTTTATTATAGTATAACATAATGGGACAACATACATAGAGGAGAATACACTAATTATATGTATACAGCTCAAAGAACTTTCAATAACTGAACAACACCCATAGGCCAGAGATCACTGCCACCCTCCAGAAGCTCCACTGTGTCCCTCAGTAACTGTACCTCCAAGGTAGGAGGGGTGACCACTTCCCTGACTTCTAACAGTGTAGATTATTTATGAATGCTCAGAACTTCAGACGAATTCATTCTGCTTGTGGCTTTCTTTCCTCAACATTATGTCCATAGCATTTACCCATTGTAGTGAGTTGTAGTTGGCTCATTCTTACTCATGGATATCCCTTCTGTAGGGTATGGATATACACCACTTTTGTGTCCATTCAACTAAAGTGGGATGTGGATGGTTTCCTGCTTGGAGCTTGTCTCCTGTTGGAGCTGGAAGCTGAATCATGGCTCCCAAAAGTGTGTGTGCCCTAATCCTCAGAACCTGTGGATTTGTTAGGTTCTATGGCAAAAGGGACTTTTCAGGTGTAATTAAGTTAAGGACCTCAAGAGGGGGAGATAATTCTGGATGTTCTGGGTGGTTCCAATGTAATACTAAGGGTCCTTAAAAGAGAGGGAAGATGGAAGGGCAGAAGCAGAGGTTGGACCAACACGCTTTGAAGTGTATCATAGAGGCTGGGTCAATTCTTTCAAGAGTCAAGGTGGCCTCTTGAAGCTGCAGAAAGCAAGGAAATAGATTCTCCGCTAGAACCTCCAGAAGGAATTCATACAGCTGATAACTTGATTTTAGCCCAGTGAAACGGATTTCAGATTTCTGGCCTTCAGAACTGTGGGAAGTAAATTTGTGCTGTTTTAAACCACTCAGTCTGTGGTAATCTGTTACAGCAGCAATAGGAAACTAACACAAATGTCGGCACCAGAAGTGGGGGGGCTGCTCTAACAAACACCTAAATGTGGAAGGGGCTTTGGAAGCGGGTAATGTGTAGAGGGTGGACGAATTTTGAGGAACACGATAGAAAAAGGCTGGATTGCCTTAAACAGACTGTTATCAGAAATATGGATGTTGAAGATGACCAATCAGCTCAGAAGGAGGTGAGGAGCATGGCAGAGAAAATCTGTATCATTTTAGAGAATATCAAGATTGTCCTATACAGACTGTTACTAGAAATATGAACATTTAAGGTGCTGCTGGTGAGGGCTCAGAAGGACATGAGAAACATATTATTGGGAGATGGAGGAAAGGGGATTCTTGTTTATAGTGGCAGAAAGCTTAGCTGAATTGTGTTCTACTGTTACATGAAGGGTAGAATTTGTAAGCAGTAAACTTGGGTATTTAGCTGAGAAGATTTCCAAGCAAAGTATAGAAGGTAAGGCCTGGTTTCTTCTTGCTATTTACTCTAAAATGTGAGAGGAAAGACACGCATTGAAGGAAAGAACGTTAGGCAAAAAGGAAATGGGATTTGATAATTTGTGAAATTCTCAGCCCATCCATATATTGCAAAAGATGTTGAAAAGATTCACGGTCAGGAAATCATTCTCTGGAGAGAAAGCCGAGGCTACGGCTGGAAAATCCTTTGCTAGTTAGTGCTTAGGAAGGTTATAAAGGTCAGAGAAGTCCACCACACTGAGGGTTCTTTGAAAAGATTAGGCAGCTGACTCAGGAATCCCCTCAACCGGTTCAGCAGATGCTCAAAATAGAGATGGGCTTATCCGGGAGAGATCCATGGTGGAGCATCTTGCCTAATGGAGCACATACCCATGAAAGGCATGGGAAACCCACACAGTGTTTGACAGAGTTATACTGGCAGAACCATTGCCAGCTTGGACTGAAAGGGACAGAGAGAGAACAAAAGGAAAGAAGGCTGTTTGGAGTTCCAAAATTCTGCAGTCAGGAAACAGGCTGATAAAAACTTCCAGCTGTAGACAGGTGCTCCTCTTCTTGAAAAAGCAAAGATAAGTCTGAGGGTGGGGGCTTGGGGTCAGACGGCAGAGCCCCAATGCTCAGAGGCTTATTCCGAGGATGTGAAGCCTAAAGGAGCTTGTCGAGTTGGATTGTTTGGGCTGCTGAGGCCATTTTTCTTTTCGTTTTATCCATTTTTGAAGGACAAGGCTGTAACTGTTATCCTATTTCTCTCTGTTTGTTGTATCTTGGGAGCAGATAACTTGCTTTTCCAATTTCACAGGTCCACAGATGGAGAGAAATTTTACCCCAGGATAGATTATACCCAGAGCTTCAACTAAACAGAAGTTAGATGAGCTAGATGATAAGATTTGGGGCTTTTGAGCTGATGAGACTTAGATGAGATTTTGGACTTGAATTGATGATGTAATGGGTTGATACTTTGGGGTCCTTGGGATGGGTGAGCAGACATGATTCTTTGGGGGCTAGAGGGAAGACTGGTAAGCTGAATAATGCCCCCCCCCCCAATGTCCACATCCTAAACCCCAGAACAAATATGTCATCTTCCATGGTAAAAGGGACTTTATAGATGTGATTGAGTTAGGATGTTGAGATAGGGGAGATGATTCTGGGTGGGTCCTATGACATCCTCAGGGTCCATATGAAAGGGAGGCAGGAGGAAAAGTCAGGAAAAGAAGCTGTGAGGACAGACCTAGAGGTTGGAATGATGCACTTTGAAGATGGAGGAAGGAGCCATTAGCCAAGAAATACAGGCAGGCTCCTGGAAGCTGGAAAAAGCAAATGAATGGATTCTTTCCTGAAGTCTCCAGACAGAACACTGCTTTCCCAACACCTTGATTTTAGACTTCTGATCTGTAGCACTGTAAAACAATAACTGTACATTGTTTTATGCCACTAACTGTTATTATTTGTTACAGCAGCAATAAGATACTGGGAGCAATTATGAATTTTTGTGTTATGAAATTCTTGTCTTACGGTGAAAAGCTACAGGCATCTCTGTGGAGTGTTTGTATACCTAGGATAGAAATTGCTGGCTCAGAGATTATGCAGAAGTTCAGCTTTAGAAGACACAGTTTTCCAAAGGGAGCCACTTTAGAAAATGTTGCTAGTTTCCCACCCATGGCCTCACCTTACCCTTGGTCTGTCCCCACACCCCGTTTTTTTTCCTGCCCTGAAGGCTCCAGGGCAGGGTTCCCTCCTCTCCCCCACTCCTGGTCCCTCTGTTGGCTCCTTCCAGCTCTGGTCTGTCTGTCTGTCCTGGAGACACATCTCAGGCCACTGTGAGGCAGGTACCCTGGTCTGGGCCTGTGTGGCTGCCTCTCCCACACTGGGGCCTTCCTCAGGGGAAGGTCCTCCTGGGGGGTCCTGGCCTATGGGGGGTCTGGGCCTCTGCCGGGTGCTGGGCAGAGACAACTCAGGGAGGTCCTGCCCTCGGGGTTCACAGACTAGTGTCGGAGATAGGACCTGAGCTTTTCTCCCTAAGACTCAAAGATGGGCAGTTGGAACCGCGCAGAAGAGAGAGACAGAGGAAGCTTTATGTAGTGAGACCTCAGAAGTCAGCAGCTGATTTATGTGAGGGGCGCTAGCAGCAGAAAGGGCCTGACCTTGAGAGTCTAGCACACCTGGTTTCACATCCCAATTCTTCAGCCTCCAGCTGTGAGTCCTTGGGTGGCTCCCCTAGTTCTCTGTGCCCAGGTTTCCTCAGCTATTGTCTTAGTTTTGGGTCCCCTGGAGGCAGCCCTTGAGACGAGGAGCCAGTGCCCACAGTTAACTTGGGAGAAGAAGGAAACCTGGGTTGTGGAGTGAGGAAGTGAGACAGGGAGGGAAAGGCATCCGACAGAGAGGGTGCTAGCAAGTCACTCACCCTGGTGGGTGCCTAGAGAGCGGTCCTCGCAGCAGCCGACGTAGAACATGCAGAACGTATGCCTCAGTTACCCCGCTGGGATGCAAGAGCTGTGGTGTGTGCATCTATCTAGATAGACTATTAGTAACTGGTTGAGGGCTTTTCTGCCAGGTGGGGCTAATTCCTGGACACTTAAATTATTCCATGCAAGGCATCAGAGTGGGCTTTGGTGACCAGAGAAAGCCCCTAGGCAAAAAAAAATAAAAAAAATGCAGGGGCTGGTAGTTGGAATTCTGATCTGGATGAAAGTGGAAAGGGAAGAAGTTATGGGCAGGGGCAGGGCTCTGACTGCACCTGTTACAGCTATGAAATGGGGATATTAGTAAATACCTTGAAGGCAAATTGGGAAGATTAGAAATGATGGTTCATGGCACTTAGGAAGTAATCTATAAAATGGAACTGAATTTTCTAGCGGCCCTGGCATTCCCAGCCTGGTGTGGCGAGGGTTGAAGCCTCAATCTTGGCAAATGGAACTCATGGGAGGGGCAGGTTGGCCTCCGAGATGCTGAGCTCAGTTTTGAACACATTGCACCTGAGATGCCGACAGACACCCAGGATGAGCTGTCTGACATGCAGAAAAGCAGAGCTGATGAAGAAGGCTGGAACAGAGGACCTGGGGTGGGGTCTCTTCTGCGGCCCTCTCCAGGGGCTGTAGCCAGAGGAATCCACATTTCCTGCCGTTTTCCATCTCTCCTGGCACTTCCCTACCCTGCACAGGGTGTAAACAAGAAACTGTGACGTCTGAAGGGAAAATAATTTGGTCATTTTGACAACCACCCAATCAATTGTTCCATGATATTTCATTTTGTAATTTGTTATTTGCTCGATGCTTCTAAAATGGCCTAGTTGAACTTAACTGCTCTGTTGAGCTGCTCCAGGTCTTACTGAGCACTTACTGGGTTAGATAACCCTGAGTTTGGGACAATGGGATTAATTTAACGTGGGCTTATATGGATGGTGGTAGGGCCTGAAGAGGCAAACACAAAGGGAGCCTGAGGCAATGCATCCCCTCCACTCAGCCCTGGCCTAGAACCAGGGTCCATTTCTACAGGTTGGTATAGCCCTTCTCCTCTCTCAGAGACCCCTCTCTTGGGGTTCCTGCTCCTAGGGCTGGAGAGCAGGGCATGGACAGTGATTCCTCAGGTGTGAGCCCTGAACACCCCATCTCCCTGGAGACCCTGCCTCAAGTTTTCCACCCACAGAGTGGAGTGTCTGGTCCCATTGACGACTCCTGTCTATTTTCTCATTCGGTTCTCCCCAGAAGAGGGCAGAGATTTGCACTCAGAGTGTGACCCCCATCCTATAACCATACCTCCTCCTCCTGGCTTCTCACTGGGGAGGGGGTGGGGCTTGTGGAACTGGCTGCCAGGGATGAGGTGCCACCACCATGCGAATCTCATTGCCATGCTCTCCCCTTGTCGGAGGGCCCGTAGAAAGTTGAAGCACCAGCCTCAGGTCTCCTTTGAGGGCTCAGAGCCCAGGCAACCCGGAGTCTGGACTTAACGTGTGATCCTGGAATCCAGTTCCCACCAACGACTCACACGCCGAGTAACCTTGGGCAGGTCCCACCACTTCTCTGAGTCTCCTTGCAGGCGCCACATTCATGAAATGGAGATAATAGTACTCACCTCTGGGATGATGGGGGGATTGAACAAGACTTTGGAGGTGACAGAGTCCAAAATCTCTGACATTATATTTATACAAACATTATTTATTACTAGTGGTATTCTGGTAAACCTGTTCTCTGGGGGAAAAGAAAAACAATACAAAACACTGATTTCCGTGGTGTGAATGCTCCGCTGTGGCAGATTTCAAACTGCCCAATGAGCATCGCTGAACTTAGAATTGGGAAGAAATGCACAAATTCAGCTCTCAGCTCCAATACTCCATTCTCACTGAGGGAAGGCAGGTGGCATTTTTCTTCCCTTTTGCTCAGTTCTGTTAACTCTCAGAATTAATCAGTTACAAGCTCACCAGGATTATCCTTCCATCCTCCTCCACACTCCCTGTCATTCACCACTCTCTACTTTGACTTACTACGCTGTTTGACTCAGACGGATCCTTGGATGCCAACTGACCCTGCGTGCCTCATTTTACGAAGTGGGGAAACTGAGGTCCAGAGAGGGGGAATAAGAGGTTCATGATCACCCAGCAGGCTCCCACTCTTGACTCACTGGAGTGATGGTGGACCTTGCCTCTGAATTCTCTGCCGGATACATTCACCAAGAACAAAGCAAACAATCAGGAAGCCCCTGCTTTTGCAAATCTGAAGGCTAATTTGGTGAGGCTGTATTTTCTTTTTAGAACCACCCGCCACCAAACACACAAACACACATACACGCTTAAAACCACATTTACTGATCCAAAATGGCTGTTGATTTTACTGCAAAAGAAATGCCCATGCAAGCCTAGTGTGCTATTGATGTAATTATACCCAGCTAAAATTTCATCAAAAGAATATATTACAGGAGGAAAGGGTTTGATCTGGGGAAGTCAAGTTGCCACATCTATACTTTGACTAGTCAACTTCATTTCTTTCAAATTGAGAAAGAGAATAGCACCTTTAAAGGTTACATTCCCCTTCAAAATACTCTGGATATGTGCCACTCAGGCACATGTTACAAACATGAACTGTTCATGTTTTATCGCTTATCTAAATCCTGCCCTCATGTCTTTTTCCTTTCCATTCCTTGGCAAGGGACTTACCTCCTGCATCAGCAAATTTTGCAGCCAGAGGATTTATTTTTTCTTCTCCTTGGACTGGATGCAGCAAGTGGGCCCAGAGACATGAGCTGCGCAGCTGAGAGATTCCATTTCATTGTCTCAGCACCATCCATACACTAAAAACAATAGTTAGTATCTCCTGAAGGCCTACTGGGTGCTGGGTGCTGCGCCTGGTGCTTGTGAGCAAAGTTCATTATCTGTGACCTGCCCCTCAACCTTGCAACATGGAGGTTTATTTATGTTCCCACCATCATCTCCTGCCTGGGTGATTGCCAAAGCTGCCCATGTTCTCCCTGATTCCACAGCTCTGTTGCCCTTGGGCTGGCCTTGCCCTCAGAGTGAATTTTGGTCATTGGGCAAGTAGCAGGGTTGCAGAGAGGGTGATGAGCACGCCCCCTTCTCCAATTTAGGGGTGGGGATAGGCACTGAATTGGCATGGCCTGGCTGCCCATTCCTGGGAAAGGGGAAGGCACATACCAGCTGGCACCCCTCATGGCTGGCAGTGCTCATAAGGAGAGTGATATGCATGTGGCCACTGATGAAGTCGCCAATTGGCCTTTGGGTCATCCTTGGCCCTTAGTCCAGGAGTCACTGAATGCTGGCTCATCACCCAGATGTGTCTGGGACACTGGCATCTTCTCCCTTTGTGATCATTGGGATTCTTGCATAGCAATAAGAGCCACCATTTGTGAAGCATCAGTTTCACTCATTCAACAAGTATCTATCAAGTGCCCACCATGTATCGGGAATGGGGGTTACAACACTGAACCCCACTCTGATGGTTAAGATCCTGGGTCAAATTGGCCGGGTTGTGGTGTCCAGTTGTTTGGTCAAGCAAGCATGGACCTGATTGTTACTGTGAGGATATTTCATAGATTTAAATAATCAGTAAGTTAATTGCATCTATGGATGATTACCTCTACAATCAACTGAGAGGATTGCCTTCCATGAGAGAAGTCTCATCCAATCTGTTGAATGCCTTAAAAGTAGTGATGGTTCAGCAGTCAGAAGGGACAATTTCCATCTCTACTTCAGCTAGCCAGCTTCTCCAGGGGAATTTATTGAAGACCTTCATCGGAGCTCCTGGCTTGTGGCCTGCCTTACACAATTTGGACTTCCCTTCCCCACAGTCACGTGAGCCAATTCCTAGCAATATCTCAGAACATTTACATTACCTGTTAGTTTTGCCTCCCTAGAGAACCCTGACTAATACACCCACAAACCTGGACACCTGCCCTGTTCACTGTGACCCCTGCCACCATGTGAGAGCTCCCCTTTCCTGCTCTCTCTGGCCTCCCCAGCTCCCCCATTTCTGGCATTTTCTCCCCTCATCCTTTGCTGGTATTAGCTTTTGTATTTCCTTGGAGCTGGTTGAAAGGAAAAACAAAAACAAAAACAAAAACTGGTGAATGGAGGACAAATCACAGAGCCAAGTGGGGATCTTCTTCCTATTTCTTCCCCTAAGAAATGAGCAGTTTAATATAAATTAATTCAAGCTCAGTCCATAACTGAAGAAGGAAAAAGAGCTGGTAGATACATTCTCTTAGCTTGTTCAAGCCCAGGATTAATCTCTCCATCAGTTCAGCTCCTCTGGAGAAAACATGCTTCTTCAGGAGTTTTCTAACTGAAAATAAATGCCTCGTTAAGTTGAACATATTAACCCGAGAGCAGTATTGATGCCAGACAGACTAACTGATGTCATTTTGAGGAGCAGGCAGTAGTCCTCAGAGGGCCCCGGCGCCATCAGGAGCCCCCGTGAATGCGCTGAACTATTGTCCATCAGATGGAATCATCGAGGCAGGGAGGGAAGGAGGGAAGGAGGGAGGGAGACGGGCGGAGAAGGGGCCGCCGGGCTGCGGGGGAGCCGAGGTCATCCTGGGACAGATTCACTGTTGGCCCCCAGAGGGGGCAGCTGGTTTCAGCCTCTGAAATAGGGGGCGGGGTCAGGAGGGTCAGAGCTCAGGGATCATGCACCGGGTCCCAGGTGCGCCCCCATTGTGGTGGACTGGGCTCAGCCTCAGCTCATCTTATGGAGCCAAGCATGGGGCTGGGCGCTTATCCCATGTGTCATTCTCCTGGAACCCTCAAGAAACCCAGGTAGGCAGATATTTTGGCCCACGATTGCAGATGAGTCAGAGAGGTTAAGTGGCTTCCCAACATCACCCAGCTGGGGGGCAGAGAGCCCACACAGAGCCAGCTGGAGGTTTCCTCTCACAGCCCCACAGGCCTCCCTCCAGGGTGGTCTGTCTTCAAAGCCGTCTGACTCCACCACCCCAGGACTCATTTTACATCTGTTTTTAAAAAACAAAGTTTTTATTTGAAATAGTTTCAAATTTACAGGACAGTTGCATAAATAATGCAAATCCCATACAGAGAACTCCAACCTACTCCCACCCCCAGATACCCTGATCCACCAATTTTAACATTTTGTGTCCTTTGCCATATCATCCTATCTATACCTACCTACCTACCTATCAATTGATTCATCTATCTATTTTCTGAACATTTGAGAGCAGGTTGCACACATCGTACTCCTTGAACACATAGTACTTCCATGTACATTTCCTAGAAATAAGGGTGTTCACTTATGTATTCACCTTAAGTGCAGTTATCAAGTTCAAGGAATTTAACAGTAATATATAGATTGCATCCTATATTCCAATTTTTTCTTCTGTCCCAATAATGTCCTTTTCAGCTGTTTCTCTTCCATTCCTAGATCCCATCCAGTATCATGTATTGCATTTAATTAGCATTATCTCTTCAGTTTATCTTTCTCTTTTTTAACTGTGGAAATATACATATCTCATAAATCTTGCTCTCCCAAGCTCTTCCAAGCATACCATTCAGTGGAATTAATCACATTCACAATTTTGCAGTACCCTCACCACCATCCATTACTAGAACTTTCCCTTCACCCCAAACAGAAACCCTACATTCATTGTGCATTAACTCCCCATAGCCCCTTCCCCCAATCCTGGTAATTTGTACTCTACTTTCTGTCTCACAAATTTGGATATTCTCTGATATTTTCTTTGTGGTTACCATGGGGCTTAAATTTAACATACTAAATCTATAACAATCTTGTCCACTTTGATACCAACTTAATACTTACAATAGCATACACAAACTATGTTCCTATATTCCTTGCCTTTATGTAGTACTTGTCACAAATTACATATTTATATATTATAAGTCCCAAACCATTGATTTATTGTTAAATTTTTTGAATTTGCCTTTTAGATCCTGTAGGAAGTAAAAATGTGGAGTTACAAATCAAAAATACAATAGTACTGGTATTTATATTTACCCATGTCATTATCTTTACCAGAGATCTTTATTTCTTCATGTAGCTTTAGTAAATTGTCAACTGTCCTTTACTTTCAACCTGCAGAACTCCCTTTAGCATTTCTTGTAGGGTCAGACTAGTGTGGTGAAGTCCCTCAGCTTTTGTTTACCTGGGAATGTCTTAATCTCTCCCTCATTTTTGAAATACAGTTTTGCTGATTGGCAATTTTTTGCCTTCGGCACTTTAAATTTGTCTTCCCATTGCCTTCTTGCCGCCATGATTTTTGATGAGGAATTTGCACTTATTCTTATTGAGGATCCCTTATACATGACACGTTGCTTCTCTATTGAGGCTTTCAGAATTCTCTCTTTACCTTTGATATTTGACAGTTGGATTATAACAAAGTATGGTGTTATATATTTGGGTTTATCCTGTCTGGAGTTCACTGAGACCTTGGATGTGTACATTCACATTTTTTGTTAAATTTGGTGAGTTTTTAGTCATTTTTTCTTTGAATATTCTCTCTGTCCCTTTCTTCTCTTTCTGGGACTCCCACAATATTTATATCAGTACAACTGATGATGCCCCACAGATTTCTCAGGCTCTGTTTACTTTTTTCCACTGTTTCTTCTTTCTGCTCCTCAGGCTGGATGATTTCAATTGCTTTATCTGATTCTTTCTTCTGCCAGCTCCAGTCCACAGTTGAACCCCTCTATGGATTTATTAATTTCTGTTACTGTGGACTTTAGCTCTGTTTGGTTCATTTTCATAATTTCCATCTCTCTACTGATACTCTTTGTGTTCATCTATCATTTTTCTGATTTCTTTTGGTTCTTTGTCCATATATTCCTTTAGCTATTAGAACATATTTAGGACCATTTTCTAAAAGTCTTTGTCTAGAATGTCCCAGGTCTGGTCCTCATTGACGGTTTCTAATGCTAATCTGTCACTCACTGTTTCTTTCTATGTTTTGTGATCTTTTGTTGAAACTTGGACATTTTAATATTTTAATGTGTTATCTCTGTTGTTTAGACTCTGAGGCATCTGTTCCTTAAGCTTATATCCAGCCAGTGTTATGACAGAGCTTTCCTTGAATGCCAGGGGCTAACAAAAAAGATAAAAGCAAGAAAAAAATAAAACACCTTTTTCAGACTTTGCAGATTGACCTGTATGAGTCCTCTCCTTCAGAGCGTATCCATACAATGAGTTTAGAGGACAGCTCCAGGCTAAGACATAGGGGCCTCCCTGGTCCTTTATGCACATGTGGTTTGTCTTAGGCATGTGCAAATGGCCCTAGGGGTTCCCTCACTGACACAGATACAAATGTCTCTTTTTCTCATGGTCCTGGGCACTGCACTATATATCCTATAGACAGCAATCCCTTGCCCTCAGCATCCACTTGACTGCTCTCCCACAGCGTTCTATAGGAGAGCTCTGTGAGCCGTCTTCTATATGCAGGGCAAGTTCTGGGACAGCAAGACCCTCAGGACACCATCAGACAGATTGGGCCAGACACACACTCCCAATTGTGCACAAAATTTACTCTGGTCCCTCCAGAACTAGGACCAGGGACCTGTACTGGGAGTATAAGCCAGGTCTGTGCCAAGTCAGTGAGGGGTAAGGAAGGGGCCAGCTAGAGGCCACAAGATCCTACTACTTTTAAGTAGCTTCCTTCTTGCTTCAGCTCTTGTGCTGTTGCTGCAAGCTTTAACTGTTTTCTGGAGCTTTGAGAAAGATGTTTCTTCCAATTCTTGCTGGTTGTTCAAAGTTTCTGTGGGGAGACAGGGCCCTGAAGCTTTTCATTCTGCCATCTTGATCAGGGCAGGGCAAGACTCTGTAATATCTCAGTTATAACTGTGTGGGGATGAGCTCTCTCCATGACTACACAAGAAGCAATGACATATACAGCAAATCGTAGGGCTTGGAAGCCAGGTAGACTTCTATTTAAACCCTGATTCAGGAACATTCCAGCATGAGCCATGGACTAATTACTTTTCTGAGTCTTAGTTTCTTTATCAACAAAATAGGAATGTGTATTGTCATCCCAAGGTCTTGTTATGAGAATGAAATGAGCTGATCAAGATGCAGTTCTCGACCTACAGCAGGTACTTGGGAAACACTGGTCCCTCCTGCTGTGCACTGGTTCCTGGATGACCCCAATGACCCCACTGGGAAGAGTCCAGTCTCAAAGGTGGGAGCAGAGAAGCATGGGAAAGATTTGAGACAGAGTCACTGGGAGTGACACAGGAGAGAATTTGGGAAGGAACATGGAAAGGTTTCTCTGGGTATGCACTGGTCAAGCCAGCCTTCCCCTGGGGACAGCAGAGGAAGAAGCTGTATATAACGGGCCAGGTTGTCTAGAAGGTTAAGTTTCCCAAGGCTAAGGTAAGAGAAAAAAAAAGTAGAAATTCATCTTATACCAAAACCTTAGCCTACCTCTGTCTTCATGACCTTTGATTTATGAGGCAATGGAAAGACGCTGGGCAAGGGGCAGGGCCATCATGTTGAAGATCTCATTTCATTCTAAAAATAAAGCAGCCCCTGGGAGGTGGTTATTACTAGCCCCACATGTCAGGTGAGGAAACTGAGGCTCAGAGTTGCTAGATGGCTGATCCAGGGTCACACAGCACAAAAGAGGCAGGATTCACACCCAGGTCTATCTGACCCCTGGGGGCATTATTTTGCCACTCACCAGGTGCCTCTCCTACCAGCAGGCCTTCCTGGAAAGCATTTGTGTTCCCTGCAAACTACAGGCATCTGGAAAATGGCTGCCAGCTCTGTTCCCTCCCTGGTTTGGCTCCCTCTCCAGGGAACCAAAGACACACTAAACTCTTCCCAGGCTTGCCTGTGGAGAGGCCCCCCTGCCTCTCCTGTTGGCACAAACCAGAAGAACGTGGCACAGGCCTGTGGCTGAGTCCTGTGATTTGGATGATGTGTTCCCACCACGCAGAGTGAGTCCAGCTGTTCATTGCCAGGGGCGAGTTCCCCTGGCTGTGAGCCCTGCTCTTCCATAAGGGGGGCTTTGAGCATTCTGGCTGAGCCTCGAGGCTGCAAGTGAATTTCAGGCTGAGGAACCTCAGGTATGGAACGGCGCAAGCTTTGGATGCAATGCTGCATTTCAATTCCACTGCAGTTACTTCTGAAATTATGTGTTTAGCATCTGTCTGCCCCATAAGCTCTTCCTTGGAGGACTGCTTCCAACTTTGTTTGGTCCAAGGGGCAAATTTGTGAAGGATGTGTGATGGGTGACACTCAAGCAATGGGGCTGCTGAATCTGGAGAAGGAAAAACCCTGCAGAGACAGATCTGTGTTCACACACAGAAAGGGCTGCCACATGCCACATTCAATGTGGCTTGAAGGAAGGACTTTCAAACAGACAAAGCTGTCCAGACACGGAATGGGCTACCTCGAAAAGTGGTGAGCCCCCGTCCTTGGGGGTGTGCAAGCAGGAGTTAGATGCCTACTTGTTGGGATGCATAATATGAGGCTGATCTGGGTTGGAGTCACAGCAAATGTCTTCACCTTTCTGAGACTCAGTTTCCTCATCTATAAAGTGGGGGAAAAACACTGTTTACCGCATTATTGTGCTTTGAAGTTATTGTGAGGTTTAAATGAGGTAATACACGTAAAGCACTTAGCACAGGGCCAGGCACATAATAAGGTGCTAGTGGCTGGGGGCTGATCTTATTTCTAGCAACAACGTTTTATTTTTATTGAGGGGATTCTGGTGTTGTAAGAGGCTTTGAGCCTTTGCTTCTTTCAGGCACTGAGTTTTTGGAAATAATTCTATTAAGGTGCTAGAATTAGGGGACGTCCCCCCTCCTCTGTACCCCCCACCCCCAGCCCTCTCCCTTCCTCCAGAAATGGTCTCTGCTGGTTCAGAATCCCCCTCCTGGCCTCTCTTTCCAGGGGACTGTGGCATTGAGGTGGCATTTTGGGTTTCCTGGCTAACCAGTGCCCCTGCGCGTGGGAGGTTGTGTGAGATGCCTGATGGTGAAGCCACAAGGGGCTGTGGGGACCAGACATAGCCACATCTTAGAGCAGCAGAGACCCCTCTCCTGGGCTGATCTAGAGGGGTCCCTGTGTCCACCACATAAGACCGCCTTGCTCGGTGATGAATCTCCTTTAATTATCTTCTCTGGACTGTGAAATGAAGTTTAATTTCAGGCAGTGGGAAAAAACAAAATATCAAGACTCAAAAAACCCGTGTAAATTCCACGTCAGCCCTGGCAGAAAAAAGACAAACAGCCCAGTCAGTTTTCACATTTCTTGTGAAAGAGTCAAAGGCCCCTTCTCTGGCAATGGGCTATGTTCTGCTCGGTAATAGATTTAATTTCCACAGACTGTTTGGAATTGATCTTTCCGTAAAAAGTGTGCTTTAGCTATATGGAATAACCATCGGAGAGCCTTAAATGAATTACACCTTATCAAGTGGAGAAAAACAATGCACTTGAACCTGTGCCAGGAGGGAGTGAAGGGCTGGGGCTTCCAGACGGGAGGGGAAGAAGGGGACGCGTGCCCCACACTCATTTTTCTCTATGGCACCCGCTAGGGGAATGCTTGGTCCTGGGTTGTTTTCTGAGTGGGCTGAAGCAGCCGTCCCTGCTCCTGTCCCCACCCCAGCTGCCCCTCTCAGGGAGACGTGGTGTCTGGGTCACTCTCCTCCCCGCTCTGGGGGTGGTGGCTTTGCCTGGAGGAGGGGGGTCCTGCACTCTCCTTAGTCACTACCCCTTCATGGGCCCAGTTGCTGAGGAATGCTCCTCGGAGTCACTGGGCAAAAGGGGGTGCAGGGAGGTGTCCATGTAGAGATCTCACCAGAGATGGGGACACAGAGGAGGCCCTGCGCCCCTTCCCCGAGGGCTGGCCCTGGGCGGGGGCTGCAGACTGGGGGAGGCCGAGCTCTGCCCCCTCCCTCCCCACCCAGCCAGGCCCCTCAGCCTCTACCCAGCCCTGCACCCCTCTGCCCCCCACCCCCCGCTTTGAGCTCCTGTCAGCGCATGTCACGCCTGACTCTAGACTTAGATGTGCCTGTTAAGGTCTGGCTCCCCCACTGGAACGTCAGCCCCACAAGGACTGTCCTGAGCAGAGCTGGGTTCACAGGGCCTGGAAGAGCACCTGGAACAGTGCCTGGAACATGCCTGGAACAGCACCTGGAACAGCACCCGGAACAGCACCCGGAACAGCACCTGGAACAGTGCACCTGGAACAGCACCTAGAATAGCGCCTGGAACAGTGCCTGGAACAGCACCTGGAACAGCACCCAGAACAGCACCTGGAATAGCACCTGGAACGGTGCCTGGAACAGCGCATCTGCAACAGCACCTGGAATGGCACACCTGGAACAGCACCTGGAACAGCGCACTTGGAACAGCGCTGGCCGAGTGGGGTCTCTCGTTTGATGAATGAAATCACCGTACAAGCTCCAGTGGGGTAGCAGGAGGCATCGAGAGGCACAGGTGCTGGGAGTGAGCAGCCTTTGTGTGGTGAGTGGTGAGGAGTGAGGGATGAAGGTTCAGGGCACATGGGCAGGGCATTGTTAGCAGCTGCTACAATCCCTGAGAACTCGTCTCAGCACCCAGGGATATGGGTTCTCAGAACCAGCAAACTCAGCCCTTTGATGATGATGTCAACCCAGCCCCCACCAGAGAGACAGATGTGCCATCATGTAGCTGCCAGACAATGTGGACCTGGCACGGCCATCACCTGCCTTGAACCCCCACCCAGGCCTACAGTAGAGAGTGGGATGGGCCAGGGCTGGGCACTGTGTCTCTGTCACTGACCTTCTGTTCTCTGCTCAGTGGGGCCTCAGCTTTCTGGGCCTGTCTGCCTCTCATGGTGGAGGAGGGCATTTGGTAGAGTTGGGCATTTGGTGAAGGTGGGCATTTGGTGGGAATGGGCAGTTGGTGGGGATGGGCATTTGGCAGGGGTGGACATTTGGTGGAGGTTGGCATTTGGTGTCTTGCGACAAGGCTGACCTGGCAGAGGCACTGGGAGGCTTGGCCTGGCTGTTCCTGCCTCTCCTGGGAGCTGGGATGAGCCGCCGGCTCTGAGGCAGCGAGTCACCTGCTAATGAGATTTAACAAGCGTGGCCAGAGTCCAGTGCCAGGTCCCAGTGGGCACCTGTGGAGCACAGAGGCGTCATGGCCCAGGTCAGCTGCAGTCTCAGGGGGTGTCATAAACTGAGGGGATAGGGTTTGCTCAGCTGCAGAGGCTGGGATTGGGGCTCAATGAGAAAGGCAGAGGCTCTGGGAAATGGCGAGAGACAGGCCGTGATCTGGGCTCAGCATGAGGATAGAGAGCAGGCTGCCCTGCCAGGGCTCCCTGGACCCAGGAGAGAGCAGGCACAGCCAGGGCCAGACTCCGTTGACAAGAGCTCATGCTCTGGAGCCATGTCAACCTGGCTTCATATCCCAGCTCAGCCATTTCCTACTGTGGGCTCATGAGGGAATGACTCGACCTCTCTGACACCCAGTTTGCAGGGGCACCCCCGTTCCTGTTCGTGTTCTCTGTGTGAGGACAGGTGGGGAGGAGCTCATGCCCTCCTCTCACAGGCTCCTGGCCTTTATCCCAATGGAGCTGACCTGTGGGAGACACGCATGGACGACTTTCTGTGGGCACAGAGGACCAAGCCCTGCATTGGGTGCCTGGAGGCTATGGCTTGGACACCTGCCCTTCCCCGTGGTCGCTCTGTGGCCTTGAACCTGTGACACACCCCGACCCTGGCTGCCCCCATAGCCCTGTGAAGGGGAAGGGCCAAGGGTGGAGAAATGAGGAGAACCCAGGGTCCTGGAGATGGAGGAGCCCTTCGAGGGGACCAGAACATGCCCCGATTTCCAGGAGAGGAGACGCAGCCCATGCCCCATTCTCACGGCACCACAAGCCCCAGGGTCATCCCTAAGCAGCTGACCAGATGGTCCTGCTTTGCCCCTCTGGCCATTCAGATCCCCAAGTCCTCTGCAGTCACCCCCAGACTGATTCCCCTTTGCCTGCGGAGGCAGCCCGTGCTCTGCGAGGAAGGCATTCTCTAGCACCAGAAAACTGAGGACAAAGCCAGAATCCCCCAGGGACGCTCCCCACATCCAATTAGGCACGAGTTGACCCAGTTTCGAGGTTCACAGGAGCTCACCCCCTCCGTCTCCTGACTCTCACCAGCCTCTGCCCAATTAGGTGGCTTTTCCAGTTGTCTCGGCCCCTCCCGGGGTCCCGTGAATCAGACCAGCCAGCAGGGACATGGAAGGGAACGGGGCCCTGCCCAGGCTCCCCTGGCTGACCCAATGCCCTGCTCCAGGGTCCTGGTGCATCGGAGCTGATGGGCCTTCCCGGCAGAGCCCGGGGGCAGCTTGACAAGCAGGACCCATGGTGGGGAGAGCCGAGCCCATCTTGCTCTCTTGTCCAGGGAAGGGCGGGCACAGGAGCAAGAGTGCAGGTGGGTGGGTGTTCCGTTTTGCTAATGCTGCCATTATGCAAAATTCCAGAAATGGATTGGCTTTTATAAAGGGGGTTTATTTGGTTACAAAGTTACAGTCTTAAGTCCACAAAGTGTCCAAGGTAACACATCAGCAATCGGGTACCTTCACTGGAGGATGGCCAATGGTGTCCGGAAAACCTCTGTCAGCTGGGAAGGCACGTGGCTGGTGTATGCTCCAGGGTTCTGGTTTCAAAATAGCTTTCTCCAGGGATGTTTTTCTCTAAGCATCTGGGGGTGTTCTCTTAGTTTCTCCCAGGCAAACTCTGGGCTAGCAAAAGTCTGCTTTCAATGGCCATCTCCAAAATGTCTCTCTCAGCAGCAGCACTGAGCTCCTTCTGTCTGAGCTCTTACAAGGCTCCAGTAATTTAATTAAGACCCACACTAAATGGGCGGGGTAACACCTCCATGGAAACAATCTAATCAAATTATTACCCACAGTTGGATGAGTCATATCTCCATGGAAACACTCAATCAAGAGGTCACACCCTAATCAGAAAGATCAATAAATCTGCCCCCCACAAGATTGCATTAAAGAATGTGGCTTTTCGGGAACCTAATATATCCAAACTGGCGCAGTGAGTTTCAGACAAACATTTATCGTTGCCCCTTTATATGCTGGGTGCTGGGGAGACAGTGGTAAAAGGATCCTTGCTGAACTCACATATAATTGAATTTATACTTTTTCTTCTTCATGAGGAGAAAACTGATTTCCAAAGAAAGTATTATTCCATATTTACAGATAAGGAAACTGGGATACAGACAGGTTGAGTAACTTGACTTGCATCTCACATCTAGTGAGTGGCAGAGCAGGGCGCAAAGCAAAGCGGTCTCTCTCCAGAGCCTGCATGCCTAACTACTGGGTTATACCACCCAGGGCCCAGCACCCGTGTGCACAGGGAGAGGATGCGGGAGCTCTGGGAGGTTGTTCAGCCCTGACAGATGTTGATGGTGTTTCTACAGGGGCTGCAGGGGGCCCTCCATGTGCATCTGAGGGAGGTCTGATACACTCAGTTTTCAGGAGCTGCTCTTTTGTGTTAACCTCCTGGATCGAGTCTCTTTCCTTGAATGTAATAATTAAAGTCAGCATATTAAGGAAGTAAGAGCACTGGTGATCTCCATGGGGGAGAAGGGAGAGGCCTGGCTGTCAGGAGAGGAGATGCTAAGTCTCCACTGCTGAGGCAGCTGCCTAGGACCTAGTCCTGTCTCTGTGCTTTCCCTGGGTGGGAAGGGGGTGGGGAGAGCAGGGGAAGCAGGGGTGAGAGCTCCAGCACAAGAGTTAGGCACACAGGGCTTCCCATCCCGGCTCTGCCTCTTCCCTGCTGTGTAACTGTGGGCAAGTCACCTCCCCTCTCTGGGCCTCAGTTTCCTGATCTGTGGCTGGAGGAGAGTGATTGGATCAGCCCCTTCTCCACAGGGTGGTGTGGAGATGAACCCTGAAAAGCACAGAAATGGACACCCAGGAGTGGAGGGGCAGTGGGGGCAGTGCTCAGGGGCCTGGGGCCTGGGTCCAGCTCCAAGCCGGGCACCTGGACAAATCACTTAATGTGGGCCCAGCCATCTCGCCCCTGGGATATTCATCCAAAGCTTTCTAACCACCATAAATCATTTTCATAATGTACTACTTTGTAATTACTGCAAAGCCTCAAGAGGAGTAAGATGCACTTCCGACATAATGTACTAATTATCGTTAGGTAAATAAGCCACATTGGGGAGCAGGGCTGGATTTCACACAGAGTGTCTGCTCACTTCTGGGCACCAGCCTTGAGCTCTGGGGACTGATTTCTGACATTTACTCAGTGGGAGCTCTGGGCTCATTCCATGTAAAGAATAGCCAGGAGGGATTTAGGAAGGGGGGTAGCTTGCTGAAGGTTGGATCAGGACCAGCAGCCAGGCGGACTCAGGCTTCTTCTCCTAGGTTACTGGCTGCAATAAAGGCACTGAGAAGCCCTGCAGCAGCTTTGCCCATACATGTGTGTTGACAAGTCCTCTGCTCAGGGCATCTTTCTGGATCCTGTCCTGTGAAACAACTTCAGCAAACCTTGCATAGAGTTGGGCAGCTGTAGTGTGTAAGGAGATTCCCTCACGTGCCCCAGGTTCTCCCTACAGATGCAGGGAGCAACCTATGTCCCCCCAGGGTGGCAAAGGGGATGATGGGCCCAGCTACCAGTACAATGGTCCAGATGCAAGGGCTGTGACTGGGGCAGTTTTAATATAAGAACTAGAATCATATAAATGTTAACATTAAGGAAAGGGTGAGGAGTGTCAGGGTATGCTCTGTACTTTTCCTGAAACTTTTCTGCAAATCTCAACTATTCTAAAATTAAAAATATATATGTTAAAAGAAAGCTCCCTTGGTCCAACCCCCTCACCTTCACAGATGCCAGAGGGAGGTTATGTGGCTGCTGAAATGCTTCATGGTGCATTAGCAGGAGACCCAGGGAAGGCTTTCCACTGAGAGCAAGGGGAACCTGACCAGGGTTTATTCTGCTCACCTAAGGACGCATCTGGAGGGCCCAGCAGCTCCGGGATGCCATGGGGCACAGCCCCCTCCTCTTTCCCCTCCATCCAGGGTGCCTGCTCATCACCCTGAGGTCGTGGCCTTGAGGCTATGTGCTGGGCCTGGGGTCCAGTTTCTGGTGGGTCAGCGCAGAGGCCAGAAGGCTCCTGTCCTCCCAGGAAGCTTTCCCAGAAAGCTCTGCAGGACCCTTTCCTCCTGTCTCATTGGCTGGAGCTGTGTCACATGACTACCTGCAGGGGAGCATGGGAAACTTCATTTTTTCCAGCAGGGGAAGTTGATGTCCTGACATCTCTGCCCCAACATTTATAATCTCATTTTTGTACTGTTACCTCACTGGATCCTCACAACAGGCACATTTATTGTGAACAGGCCCTGAGGGGCTGAGTCGCTTGCCCAGGACCCCACAGAAAATCGGTTGCCCATCCAGGCTAGAACCCTGGTGTCCCGACCACCCTAAAACTCCCCAAATCTGTCCTCCTGCCCCTCTCCCCCCCATACACACACACACACACACACACACACACACACACACACCGTCTGCCTTTGTCCTCTTTCTGTCCCAATTCTGTTCTTTTCCAGCTCACTAGACCAGTGCAGGGAGTGCATTCTGCATTGTGGCGATCAGGGGGCAGTGGTTTACAATCATGGTTCTGACACCACTCTAAAGTTGAGCCCCACTTCAAGCAAACCTGCTATTATGCATGTCACACTCTCACAGTGCTAGTAGGGAAGTACTTTGAAGTAGTGTTTGTGGAGGACACTTGAGAAGCTTCTGTCACAATTCAAAATACACCTGTTTTTTGGACCCAGTAATTTTACTTCTAGGAGCTGACGACTTTAAAAATCTCAAGGATGTGTATTTATGCAAGCAGGTTCTCCACAGCATTATTTGTAATAGCAGGAAAAAAAAAAAGAGAAGACAACCTAAATGTCCATAAATGAGAGATGGGTTAAATAAATAATGGTGCAACCATAATACTGAAAGCAAAGCAGCCATTAAAAAGATTGAATTTGGGCTCTATGCACTAACATGGGAGGATATCTTTGACATAATTTTGAATAAAGAAGACAATTTGCTGAAAAATATGAACCGCATGATGCAAAAAAATTCTATACATCTTGATTTGTGCAGAGACAACATCCGGAAGGAGGAGCACTTATTCTGGGAGACACTTGGAAAAAGCCATCATGGGTCTGAGACCCACTATCATATCTATCCAAGACCACTTATGCATGAGATCCCAGCCTTTCAGGCCTGCTCAATAACATCACCCTAGCAGCCCTCCCTTCCTTCTTCTACATTATAAAAATTCCCCTTTCCACTGGGTCACTCTCATCATTGTGCAAGCAAGCCAATAGTTCTCCATTCAAAGAATAAGACATACAATAAAATGAAAACACCCTCTCCTGCTATGAGCATATTTCTTCGCTTACCTTTATAGTAAACTCCCTTGAAAATGTTGACTACGTTCACCATCTGCTTCTGTCCTCCAATTCTCTCTTAACCCACTCATATCGGGATTTTACCTCTACCTATATATCCAAAACTGCTCTTGTAAAAGTGACCAATGACCTCTATGCTTTCACATCTAGTGCTCCGTTTTCAGTTGTCGTTTTACTCAACCCATCACTCCTGCCCTCTCTCCTCGGCTCCTGGGAGCCCTCACCCTCTCCTGGGCTCCCTTCTACCTTCTGGCTGCTCTTCCTCAGTCTCTTTTGCTGGTTCCTTCTTGGCTCTTTGACCTGTCGATGCACTGTCCGGGGGCTCCATCCTTGGTCCGCTTCTCCTTATCCTCACTCCCTCCCTTGGGGACCTCACCAGACTCGTGGCTTTCCATGTTGTTCATATGGCAGTGGCGCTCAAATTTCTATGTTAGCCTGGACCTCTCTCTGAACACCAGACTTGCACATCTATCTGCCCACTCAACATCCTACCCTGGAATTCCAACAGGCATCTCAGAATATAACACATTCCGAACTGAATTCCTATTCTCCAACCCTCTCACTTCCTGACCCGCTACTCCCGCAGTCTCCCTCATTTCAATTAAGCTAACTCTATCCTTCCAGCTGCTCAGGCCAGAAACCTAGGAGTCACTCTTTACCCCTCTCTTCCTCACACACTTCATGTCAGATCTGTCGGAAAAGCTGTCAATTCTTTTTCAAAACATCCAGAACTTGTCCACTTCTTGTCACCTCCTCTGCTACCTCTGGCCCCCCATCCCTTTGCAGTAGCCCCCTAACTGCTCTCCCTGCTTCCTCCCTTTCCCCTCACAGTCTGCTCCTCAGAGAGCAGTCAGAGTGATCTCCTGTGATCCTTTGATACTTGTCAGATTATGTCTATATCCTACTCAGATCCTTTTAATGTTCTCATCTCAGTCAGAGAAAAAGCCTGAGTCCTTACAGTGGACCCCACGGCCCTCCATGAACCCAAGTCCCCTCCCCTAACATGTCACTGAGCTCATCTCTTAATCTTCTCCACCTTGATCCATCTCTCCAGCCACATTGGCATTCTGGATTGTCCATGAACATGCCAGACACTACCCCGCTCAGGGGACTCTGCACTGCTTCTTCTGCCAGGAGTCCTCCTCCCCCAGACATCTGCATGGCTCGCTCCCCAGTTCTCAGTTTTTGCTCAAATATCCTTCTCAAGAAAGTTTCCCATAACCATTTATTTAAGATTGCCTTATTCCATGACCCACTACAGTTACTCCCTTTTCTCTTTCTTGCTTTTGTTTTTCTTCACAGCTCTCATCATCTTATAACATACTATGTCAATTACTTAGTGTTTGTTTAAGTTCCACAAACACAGAGTATTTTGTGTACTTTGTTCATTGATGTATCCCAAGCACTCAGCACAGAGCTTAAGTAAATGTTTGTTGAATACTGAAAGAATAAAACTTAACGACTTTCTGTCTTGTGAGAAGCAGATGATACAAGGCTGTGGACAAGGTTTGGTTACCTATTGTATTATAAATCACTTTAATATTTTTGGTGTAAAACGACAAAGAATGAACAAGTTAGGGTGAAGCAGGACTAGGCAGCACTCCACTTCCTCCCCTGCTCACTCCTGGTTCCAGCAGGGCACAGTGGGGAGGTGAAGTTCCATACACACCCAGCAGCAGTGAGACCAAAGTGTGGGGCAGGGCTGGGTGGCATTCTGGTCTCCCCTCACCATGTATCAATGGGGCTCACTGGGGAACTGAACCTCCACCCCCACCCAGCATCAATGATGTGGGATGAGTTGGTGCCAGGTGGGACTATTTGCCCCTCCACTCTCTTTATCCTGATGTTAGCAAGGCACAGCAAGGATCTGAGCCTCCACCCCACCCAGCATCAACAGGGTGAAATGAAGCAGTGGGAAGCAAGGCTAGCTGACATTCCACTTTCCCCATTCCCTGTCTCTGGTACCAGCAGGGGCCAGCAGCTAGTTGAGGTTACATCCCTACTTAGAGACAACGAGGTGGTATGAGTCAATGCCCTTCTTTCACTGAGAAGGTATTGGGTGGGCTGATGGGGGAGCTAACTTCTTCCCACTCATCTGCAACAAGATAGTGTGAATCAGGGCTTCAATTTTCCAAACGGAGTCGTCCTTTGGAGCCCAATGGGGAGCTGAACATACACAACTGCCCAGTCCTCAATAGGACAGAAAGAACCTCAATAGGGAACTGCTTGCTAAAAAAGAATTAAATAGGATCCTGAGTTTCATAAGATAATATCCAAAATGACCAGGGTACAATAAAAATTACTTGTCATACCAGGCACCAGTAAATTCACAACTTGGATGAGTAAAAACAATCAACAGATACCAACATTGAGATAAATCAGATTTTGTAATTAACTGACATGGATTTCAGAGCAGCCATCATAAAAATGCTTCAACAAGAGTTCATAATTCCCATGAAACAAATAAAACAGAAATTCACATCAAAGAAATATAATTTATTTTAAAAGTATCAAATGGAAGTAATAGAAAAAAATTTGAAAACTACAGAAACTGAAATAAAAATTTATTGGATTGGCTCAATCATAGAAAGGAGATGATGGTGTAGAAATAGTGAACTTAAACAGAAATCAATTGCATTTACCCAATCTGAACAGAAAGGATAAAATAGACTAAAACAATTAATAGAGTCTCAGGGACCTGTTAGACAATGGCAAAAGTGCTTCAATACATATTATCAGAGTCTCAGACGGGTAGAAAAGAAAGAGTATGAATTAAAGAAATACTTAAGGAAATAATGGCTGAAAATTTCTGAATTTTAGCCAAATATATCAATTTACAGATTCAAGAGGTTGAGCAAACCCCAATGGGATAACTCAAAGGATCTGAGGCCAAGGCACATCAAAATTAAACTTCTGAAAACTAAAGAAAAGGAAAAAACTTTGAAAGCAATCAGAGAGAAATGACACATTATATACGTGGGAGAAGCAATTCAAATGACAGCATATTTCTCATCAGAAACTATGGAGGCCAGGAAGAAGTGGCACAACATTTTTCAAGTATTGAGACTAGAACTGTCAATTGCTGATTCTATATCTGGCAAAAATGCCCTTCAATAATGAAGGGGAAATAAATAAATTTTCAGATGAAGAGAAGCTATGAGAATATGTTCCTAGCAAATCTATTCTTAAAGAAAGGCTAGAGGAAATGATAACTGAAGAAGACTTGGGACTTCAAAATATAAAGAAGAGCATTTGAATGGGTAAAAATAGGGATAAACAGACAATTCTCATAAATTTCTCAAATCATATTTGTGATGGTTAGGTTCATGTGTCAACTTGGCCAGATGATAATGCCCAGGTATCTGGTCAAGCAAGCACTGGCCTAACCATTACTGCAAGGATATTTGTGGCTGGTTAATAAACCAGAAGACTAGTTTATTCAATCATCAGTCAATTGGCTACAGCTGTGACTAATTACATCAACAAAGGGTGTGTCTTCTGCAATGAGAGAATTCAATCAGCTGGATTTAATCCAATCAGTTGAAGACTTTTAAGGGAGAAGAGAGGGAACCTTCAATTCTTCCACTAACCTGCATTCCTGGGGAGTTCACTGAATACCTTCATTGGAGTTGCCAGTTCACTGCCTCCCCTATGGAATTTGTACTTGCGCATCCCAATAGTTGCATGAGACACTTTATAATCTTATATTTACAGATATCTCCTGTTGGTTATGTTTCCCTAGAGAATCCTAACTAATACAACATTTTATAGTTGAAGCAAAAATTATAACACTATCCAATATAGTGCTCAATGTATGCAGAGGAAACACTAAAGACAATTATATTTTTAAAAATGGAGAAGGTGAAGGGACCTCAGTGAAAATCACTTCATTCAAAATGATAAAATAGTAAAATATTAGAGAATGATAAATTAAGGAAATGATACAATGTAATATTTAAATATATAAACTAAAAACAGTAAACCAAGATGCAATTCTAAAATGTTAAGTAATTTACAGGAAGGCAAGAAAGGAGAAACAAAGGAATGAGAAACAGAGGAAACTACCTTAAAAGTAAATTGTCTAAATAAATAACCAAAAGAGAGACAATGTCACAGTGAATAACAAAACATGATCCAATATATGCTATTAACAAGAAACTCATTTCAAATACAATGACACATGTAGGTTGAAAGTAAAAGAATGAAAAAGGATATGTCATGCAAACATTAATTTTAAAAGGAAGAAAAGTTTATATTAATATTTTATAAAGTAGATTTCAGAGTAAATAAAATTATTACAAAGAGGGACATTACATAATGGTAAAAGGATCAATCCACCAAATACACTAAACAGCAGAAGCTTAAAATACATGACAAAAACAGGCTCAAAATACATGGGAGGAAAAATATAAAAATCCACAATTATAAATGAAGACTTCAATGCTCCAGTCTCAGCAATTGATTCAACTACTAGACAGAAAATGAGCGGAGAGAGGGAGAGAGGGAGAGGGAGAGAAAGAGAGAGAGAGAGAGACACCATCACTACCAACCAGCAGAATCTAATCCCACCAACACCACACTGTCTTGATGACTGTATCCATATGGCCTTAACATTGGATAGGGTGATTCCTCCTACGTTATTCCTCTTTTCTAAATTGTTTTAGCTATTCTATGTCCTGTGCTTTTCCATGTAAATTTTATAATAAGCTTCTCCATATCTACAAAAAACCTTGCTAGAATTTAATAGAGAACCCATAAATAGACCCACACACATATATCCAACTGATATTTGATAAAGTTGCAAAATTCAAAGGAAGAAAGATAGCCCTTTTAACAATTGGTGCTGAAACAATCGGAAATCCTTAACCCCCCTCCCTCCCCCCCAAAAATTGCAAGTTAAATTTATATCTTACATAAAAATTAATGCAAAATGAATTAGTGACTTAAATATGAAACACGAAACTATAAAGGTTTTAGAAAGAAACAAGAAAATCTTTGGTACCAAGACAGGGCAAGGTGAAGAGTTCTTAGATGTCACCAAAAGTGTAATCCATAAGCCCAAGAAGGCCGTGATGTGTCTTACGGAGAAAGTACGTGTGTTAGATACGGTTTGTTCAGGCACTGGCTGTAGTGCTGTTCGCCATGTGTTCAATGTTAACGAATCAACATTATATATTCAATAAGTTTTCTTTAAATGAAACACACATGAAACAAAGTTATGTATTGATTAGTTGATGACAATGTCCTGATTAGAGACTCACAGGAACTAACCTTGTAATTCTCCTGGAAGCCATGGTTCAGTATTCACTAATTTAGTGTTCACAGTGACTTGATACAAGATAGCTACTGCAAATAACAAGAATCAACTGTATATGCATATGTACACACACATATGTAGAAAAAGAGAAACTGAGGGAGGAAGCGGGAAAGAGGGAGAGAAAGGGAGAGAGAGGGAGAGAGTGAGAATGAAGAAGAAAGAGGAAGTGAGAGAGATATAGCTTCATGATTCAGGATTATTTAGAAAAGAAAGAGATTCTACACTATACCAAAGGATTTACCAAAGGCTTTCTTGAAGGGCTGTTCTCTCCTGAGGCTACAAAAAAGATTTTGATTTACAGGTTCCTTTCATGCTCTGATGCAACTCTTGAAAGCTTGTTCAAGTTCTGTTCAAGTTCTGTCCAATTCACCAGAGTTTTTCAAGTTCCTACTAAGAGCTTACATTCTGCATAGCACTGTGGGGAACAAAAGTGAATAAAATCAGTTCTGTGTTCCAAGGGAAACTGAGGGTTTCACAGAGGAGGCTTTTCAGAAAGAGATGCTCAGAACTATCTCCATGGACAATTTAGCAAGACCCTCCTCCCTGTTCCCGCATCTGACCTGAAGCTCAGACTGAAGAGGTGCCTCTGGGGTGACCAGAGAGGTTCAGTTGTAGGCAGAGAGGTAGGAGGAGGGGAGAGAGGGGGGGCCCAGCTCCTCCACCTCCCTTCACCACCATCCTTATGTATATTCCACAAGAGGGGCTTCTTAAAAGATTTTAGGTTATATGTTGGCAAGGTGGTCTTTGAAACCATGATAAAAAAAGAGTTTGTGAAAGCCTGTGAAAGCAGCCCCAGTTACACCCAGAGAAGGCAGATGAGCAGTGAGTGGCCAGCAGGGGAACAGGTTGGGGTAGTTGTGGGGGAAAAGCTCAGAGCTGGACAAAGGTCCAGCCACCAGCTTGTTGCAGCCCAGCAAATGGTTAGTCACGGAGGCTCCAGAGGAAACTCTGAGGCTGGCCCATCAGCCACAGCACAGGGAGGTGAGGTTCAGAAGAGGTGACACACAGTGTCAGATGGACAGTCAGCATCACAAGAGCTCATTGGGACACAGCAGGGACAGGAGCTGGAACTCAGAGGTGGAAACATGAGCCGAGTCCTGGGAGCCCTGGGCAGAGAGATGGAGCACAGAACAGTGCAGAAGCCCAGGCGCAAGTCTGCACTAGTCGGCAGGGGGAAAGACATTGCCCCAGCTGAAGTCAGCCATGCACGTGCATCAAATGCTCACCAGGCACCAGGTGCTGAGCTTGCAGTTGCATCTGGGTTGGGCTAAAGCTGCTCAGACTCTCCTGGGCCAAGCCAAGAGCCTGGAGCAGGGTTGAGCCCACAGTTAGGCAGGCAGCCGTCCTAGGGTGGGAAGAGGGGGAGCTGAGAGGGAAGGACCCAGCACAGTCCACATCACTGTAGTACTTCTGGGTTCCCCCTGCCTAGGCATGGACAGGCAGTGAGGGTCTCAGGCTGGAGCTGAAGACTGGTCACATTACCAATAATGAGAACTATTGTGTGCTTATTGTATACCTGGCATGGTGCTAAGCATTTACATACTTTATCTCATTTAACCTTGTGAAGTAGTAATTGTTACTATCAGGGAGGCCCAGAGAGGTGAAGTGACTTGCCGGAAGTCACATAGCATGTAGCAGGAAGATCTAGGAATCGAACTCAGATGTCTGTTAGGCTCCAGAACTTAATGTCCACAGCTCAAGGCCATGTGCTTCCTTGCTGACGAGTGAACAAGAATGATGAGTCTCCCCAAGAGGCAGGGAGAGAAGGATAGGACAGAGGAAGGAAAGGTACTTCTTCCTACACTGGGCGTCCTGGCCTCCTTCCTTGGGCATCTGCCTCCTCCCCCAGGGTCCAGGCCAATGTGGCCACTTTCAGGGGGTCACATTAGAGTCACAAGAGCAGCCTCCCCAGCAACGGCAAGGTCATGAGAGCCATGGGTAATCGAGGGCCTGGAGTAAGTCATCAGTCAGGCTCGGGGGTTGCAAACACCCTCCTGGCCTTTAGGACACATCTGCTGTCCTCAGCTCAGTCCGCGGGACTCACGTGAGGCCGCCCCGACCACTTCCCTGAGTTCGTCTTTGTCTCTCCCTCTCCCCTGCCCCCTCTGGCCCCATGAGCCTGCTCACTGTTCCATAAATGTACCTCTCTCCCCTTCACCCTGCGGTCTGAATGCACGGAATACATCCAACCCCCAGGCCCCAGACCCTCTGCCTGCCCCCCACCCCCGAACTGGCTTCCCCAACCACCCCTCCCCACAATCCAAATGCAGTCGACGGTTCTTGCTGCTCATTGCGTCTGTACTTTCCTTCCATAATGTTCATTAAACATCATCATCGTCTATTCTTTAGTGGCTGTTTAACATCTGTGAGCCCTGGCTCCGCTGGACTGTGGGATATGCAAGGAGAGGGCTGGGTCTGTGTTCTTTTCTGCTGAGGCCCCTTGTTTAGCACAGAGCTGGGGGTGTGGGAGCCCCCTCAGTGAACACCTGCTGAACGAAGAAATGATGGGGTGCTATCCCATTTGATAGATGCAGAAACTGAGGTGTGGAGAAGATAAGCAATTTGCCTGGGGTTCCCAAGTCAGCAGCTGTGCTGGATGTGGCCGTGGGTCTGCGTGACCCCCAAACCACTGTGCTGTGTCCGCCACTCTACAAGCCTCAGGTGAAAATGGCTCCTTCAGTCAGCGAATGCAGGAGGGTCAGTGACAGATTTGAAAAAAGGATACAATTTTGCATATAAAAATAGGACAAAGGCACAGTGCTTGTCTGTGGAGAATGAAGAGTTGGAGATTTGTATCAAGCACCATGAGACCCCTGGGGAGGGGGGTGCCCACTTACCCAATGGCTGGGAGGAAGGCGGTGTCAGGGATGCTTAAGGGCAGAGCTTGGAAGAATTGGCAGGAATTCCCCAGCCGAGCAAGGAGCTGTGCACCTGGCACATGGAGAAGCTCTTACATTTGGTCCGTGGTCCACTTTATGGTTAATTTTTGTTTGTGGTGTAGGTAGGGGTCCAACTTCATTCATTTATATGTGGGAATTCAGTCCCCTCCCCCACTATTTGTTGAAAAGACTATTCTATCCCCATTGAATCATCTTGGTGCCCTTGTCAAAAATCAACTGACCGTAAATGTAAGGCTTTATTTCTGGACATTTTATTCTTTTTGATGTTATTGTAAATGGAATTGTTTCTTTTATTTACTTTTCAGATTGTTCATTGCTGGTGCATAGAAATACAATTGACTTCCTGCAACCTTACTGAACTCATTTAAATATTTCTAATAGTTTTCTTCTGTAGATTCCTTAGATTTCCTATATTTGGGGTAATGTCATCTGCACACAGAGAAGGTTTTACTTCTCTGTTTCCAATATGGATGCTATTTATTTATTTTTCTTGCTTAATTGCCCTGGCTTAAACCTCTAGTACATGTTGAATAAAAGTTGCCAGAGCAGACACCCTTGTCTTGTTCTTCGTCTTGGGAGAGAAGCATTAAGACTGATGTTAGATGTGGGGTTTTACCTTTATTAGATTGAGGAAGAGCCCCGCCATTCTAATTTTAGAGATGGAACAGCCAAGACCAGAGAAGTGAGATGACTTGCCCCAGGCCACACAGCCAACACCCCGCTGTGACCCTTGGTTTCTAGGAGCCACAACCAGGTCATCATCGGCCACAACAGTCCGAGTTGCCTGGCAGCTGCAGGCAGTGTGTGCTCAGCACGTGCCTGCCCTGAGCCGAGGGGTGTGGGGTTCCTCTGACCCCAGCACTCATTCTTCATGTCATTCATTTATATTTTCAAATGTTAGAGAAATGTAAATACCAGGAAGTGAGAGCCCCCAACCTCCCACTTCCCTTATTCCCACTTTGCAGATGTGGAAACTGAGGCAGGTGGCACTTTCTGCATGACCCAGCCTCATTCCCTCTGAGCACACAGCTGGGCTCCCCACCTGCCCAATGAGACACCAGCAGCTCAGCGCGTCTTGGGGGCATTGCCGGCAAATCAATGGTCAATTGTGCCACCTGGTGCGGTGCCTGCCTCCCTGCTCAGTGATGGCAGAGAAAAACAATCTTGTCAAAATCTAAATAGAGGTGTCCTGAGGAACGTGGAGGGAGACCGTGTGCAGGTGGTTCTCGAGGAGCCATAAATCTGCAGCTGATGAATCACCTGGGCAGGTGCCTCTGCCACCTGCATCCTTGCTCAGGACAGGAGCCGCATAATTACTTCTCTGCCATGGTTATCTGGAGTGAGCCGGTCCATTTTTCTCTTTTATTCCCTTTGAATTTCAGGAATGTGTCCACCAAAAGCCCCTTATCTAAATGTGGGATTTATGTGATGATTCCACCAGGCCTGGGTGGTGAAGGCTGGGGCGTGCTCTGCATCAGGAGGATTCGCTCCCTGAGCCCACCCAGAAGGTTCTCTGGTGACTGATCGGTGGGTTGCTGGGCAGCCAGCAGTTCATACCGAGTACCCTTCCTTACCTGTTCCTCTGCTCTGGGGTCTGGATGTATCCAAATATGCGGCAGCTGTGAACCGGCTGAGGTAGGGAGTTCTTCTGAATGTTGTCTGGGAGCAGGTTTCTCCAAAGGAGACCCCAAATTCCCTGAGGGGTGAGTATTACATGACTGCCCAGTGAAGCCCCTGACCGGGCTAGGACATGCTGGGGGCTCTGTGTCCTGTCGACACTGATGATGACTGACATGGACGGGCGCTCCCCCCCGGCACAAGCTGAGTACCTTGTGCTTCCTGAAGTCACCTCCTCCAGTCCACAGACGAGCGGCCACTTCACAGATGAGGAACTGAGGAACGGAGATGTCGAGCACCTTGTCCAAGGGACTCAGACAGGAGGTGGCCTCAGTGGACTCCAGCTCGGGCAGAAGACTCCGCACCTTCGCCAGATGCTGTCAACGGGCTTCAGTCCCCCTACCCCCATCTAAACAAGGGCCTGCCAGTCAGCATTCAGTGTCACCCCACCCTTCATGGACACACGTGGCTGTGACTTGTAGATCAGCTGTCAGTGCTACAGACCATGTCCCCACCTGACAGTGAGCTCCTGAAGTGGGAGTCACACCTGTCTTCTCCTCGCTGAATCTCAGCACCTAACAGAGGGAATAGCATGCAGTGAGTGCGCAATAAATGGTTATAAGATTGTGGAAGAACAAAAGACAGCAAGGAAATCAGAACACTGGGAAGCAATAAGGGCACAACATGGTGTCATGAAAGGAGCTGCCCAGGGAACTCTGAGAACTTATAAGAGGGCTCAGATTAGATCATGGAAAGTCTCTCAGTGGAAGTGATGTTTAAGCTGAGAACTGGAGAATGGGTCACATACAGCCAGGCTAAGAGGTTCTAGGGGATGCAAGTTCAGCATGAGTCAACAGTATCATGCACCAACACCAAACTCTTAAGCTGAATTAATAAAAGTATGATGTCTACAGCATGGGAAGTGAGAGCTTTCTCTTGTCTATTCTGGGCTGGTCAGAGAGGTTGGCTGCAAAGTTGAGTTCACAGGGGAATGCTATTATTTTTCTCCCTATTGGGAATGTTATTATTTTCCTTCCTATTTTATAAGCAAGGGCACCAGGGCTCAGAAAGGTGAACTAACTGGCCCAGTGAGGGGCCAAGCCAGTACCATGGAAGGACAAGCTCCAGGGAGTGAGATCAGGGCCACCAGAGACCCCAGTGGTCAGAGCTGCCTCAGAGGAGAGAGGGTGTTTCCCACTAAGGGCTTCCAAGGAGGGACCATCCTCCAGCAGGGAGGTTTATGTACATCTCAAGCCCTGGGTGGGCTGGGTGACTGCTGATGTTCTTTGCAAGGCTGGGATTCTGGAATTCCATGCCTGTGTAGAGAGGGCAAGGGGCAGCTGGCCAGCGGATCCATCTCCTCACGACCCGCTTTAACTTCCTCTTCTCTGCCTTTGGCATTTTCTGCTGCAGCTCAGAACACTAATAGAAATTAGACTTCAAACAATTTTCTAGGAAAATTGTTTCAGAGCTCCTGGTCTTCTGGGGCTCCAGGCTCCATAGTAGAATTAGACATTACTCTCTTTGAAACTGATTACACAAATGGCCGCAATTTTTTACCTCACGGTCTCTAGGTCCATGGCAATGTGACTTGTGGCTCCTCTTATCAAGAGGTGGAGTTGCTTTCTTACCCCTTGAATCAGAGATGTCCCTGTGACTTGCTTTGGCCAATAGGACGCAGTGGAAATTATGATGTGCCCACAGCCAGCCTGGGCTTCCGGGGGCCTGTGCATGTTCACCATGTCTTGGACCTGGAGGATGAGAGACCATGTTGCCCATTGTCCCAGCAGCAACCAGTCAACCCCCAGCAACCCAGATGGCTGAGCACAGCCACACAGAGGAGCTCAGCCAAGACCAGAAGAGCTGCCTGGCTGAGCCCATTTCTGAGTCTCAGAAATGTGAACTAAAAAATGGTTGTTGTTTAAACCACTGAGTTTTGGGGTGGTTTATTATACAGCAACAGGCAACTGATATGCAGGAACTTTACCTAAGTTTACCCAAGATTGTTCAACAACCATCAAAACGCAGGGCTCTAACTTCATCTTTGCCAGCCAGCCACTGCCATGGAACCTTCTCTCCTGTCTGCAGTATGTAGATATACTGACCCCAGCCAGAGCCAAGATCACCAGCACCAATATTCTGAAGTTCTATTCCACAAAATAAATGCATATATAAGGAAAAAAAGCCTCATAATTGTGGAGAAGAAGGAAAGAAAATGGACACTAGTGTCAGAAATACCTGGCTGCTTTAACAGTTGCTGTATGGTGTAATAATGACTTACAGAGCTGCAGAACTCTAACTCTGAGTCTCAGGTGTCTCACAGGTACCCAAATTTCCAGGGAACTACCAGGTTATATACTAAGAGCATCTCAGAATTTAGAAATAACAGTTGAAACTCAGGAATAGATATGACTGCTGTAGGAGCTTACAATCCAGGAACTGTTACAATAAGCCTTATTGAGCATTCTGTACTCCTTAATCGTCTATCGCCCAATCTCTGCCCACATTCTATCCCCAGCTAACCTATGCTCTCAAATTGAATTCTGTGTTTGCTCGTTATAGTTAGCTTATATTAGTGAAGCCTTACAATATTTTTCTCTTCGTTTTTAGCTTATTTCACTCAACATTACGTCCTCAAGATTCATTCACTTAGTTCCATGCCTCATGACTTCAGTCTTTCTTGCAACTGCTTAATATTACATTGTATGTATACACCACAGTCTGCCCCTCTATTCATCCATTGATCTCTAATATTATTTTTTTAGATTCAATTTTATTGAGATATATTCACATGCCATACAATCATCCAAAGTGTACAATGAATTGTTCACAGTACCATCATATAGTTGTGCATTCATCACCCCAGTCTATTTTTTGAACACTTTCATTGTACCAGAAAAAGTGAAAGTAAGACTAAAAAATAAAAGGAAAAAGGAACACCCCAATCATCACCCCCCTCCCACACTATTTTTCATGTAATTATTTATCCTCATTTTCCTACTCATCCATCCATACACTGGATAATGGAAGTGTGATCCACAAGGCTTTCACAATCACACTGTCACCTATTGTAGGCTACATTGTTATGCAATTGTCTTCAAGAGTCAAGACTGCTGGGTTGCAGTTTGATAGTTTCAGATATTTACTTCTAGTTATTTCAATGCATTAAAACCCAAAAAGGGTTATCCAAATAGTGCATAAGAACGTCCACCAGAGTGATCTCTCCGCCTCACTTGAAATCTCTCAGCCACTGGAACTTTATTTTGTTTCATTTTGCATCCCCCTTTTGGTCAAGAAGAGGTTCTCAGTCCCATGATGTTGGGTCCAGATTCATCCTCAGGAGTCATATCCTGCATTGCCAAGGAGATTTACACCCCTGGGAGTCAGGTCCCATGTAGGGGGGAGGGCAGTGAGTTCACCTGCTGAGTTGCCTTAGCTAGAGAGAGAGGGCCACTTCTGAGCAAAAAAGAGGCACTCGGGGGAGACTTAGGCACAATTATAAGCAGGTTTGGCCTCTCCTTTGCAGTAATGACTTCCTAAGGGCATGATAGAGGGCTGGGCATATCAAACTGCCAGTCCTCCATATTTGTGAGAACATCAGCAACAATCCAGGTGAGGAAGCCCAACACCTTGCATTTTTCCCCAGCTCCTCAGGGGAGCCCTGAATATATATTTTTATTCTCTGTTCAAAATACTTTGGGATGTGTTGCTATTTCACACTAACCTATGCAAACCTACCAGGTCTCACTTCCTACTAAAAGTTCCATGTAATTATGGTATTTGAACAAAGTGTATGAGTTAAACTGTTTAGGAAATACAGATTTTGCACCAACTAAACATCTCTACCCTTAGTCTCCCATGGAATTTGAAGTTTTAAAATGCAGTCAGTATCGTTCTTTACCCTTTGGCCGGATTTGCCCTAGTCCTAACCACATCTGCTTCATTCATATCTCTAGTTGAAATCTGGACTATTTTTCAGCTTTTTTAACAGTTGCTTTATGCTAATACTGACATTCATATCTGCTGAGTTCTAGCTCAGAGTTTCATGTTTCACATAGATATCCAAAGTTCCAGGGATTGATCAGGTTATACAGAAAGAGATCAGCATCTCAGAATCTGGAGATGGCCATTACAATTCAGGAATAGATGTGACTGCTGTACAATCTAGGGACCATAACAGTAAGTGTTCTCCTGATAAGCTGTGCTCTAAGGTTCAATTCTGAGTTTACACATTGCAGTTAGTCCATATCGGTGAGGCATTATAGTGTTTGCCTTTGTTACTGGCGTAGTTCACTCAAAATGCTGTCTACAGGGTTGGTGTGAGGGGAACACACCAGTGCCACCAGGTTTGGCTGGAAAGGCCAGCTGAGGCAGGCTGCAGCCCACGAAGCTACGAATCAAAGGCTTGAGCGATTCACATGGTGTCTGGACAGCCAGGAGGGGTTGTCCCAGGCCCCAGGGGCTGAGATCTGAGCCAAGGGCTGGAGTAGTAGACCCCATGATGTGGCAGTGAGAACAGACCCTGATGCAGAGGCTGAGGTCTTACGAGGGTCCTGCTCAGTGCCAGAGCCCATCAGCAAGGCACAGAGTGGTAAGTGATTTGCTAAAGGTCACACAGCTAGTGAGCCCCAGAGCCAGGAGACAAACCCAAACTTCCCTGGTAGCAGAACGGGGCTCCTACCTCAACCGTACCCTACAACCCCTGGGACCCCCATGAGCAAAGAGCCGGCCTCCTATGTTGGGCAGACATAGGTCCTCTCCACCAGCTTCCCAGCACAGTGTCTTCCCAGGATCCCTGCAGCGAGAAGAGCTCATGCTGTTGTGGGGGTCGGTGCTACCCCTGGGCCCCTGAACACAGATCCCAGGAAGTGCCCCACCTAGCAGTGCTACAGCCATGGCTGAGGAGGACAGGATGCGGAGGCCGTGGCCCAGAGTGGGGAAGGGGCAGCTGGCTGAGCCAAGGGGCCTCTTTCCAGCTCTGTGATCTTGGGTGAGTCATTGAGTCAGCTGGATTGTAACCCCCGTGTGAGTTTGCCGAGAGGGAAAATGAAGGTCTGACCTGAGGGACCAGGCATGTGACAGGTCCTCCCCTGCCCACGGCTCCCCCCACTCACTAGGAACCACCCCCACAGCCTCCGATGCCCAGGCGGAGCAGCAGCTCCTGAGAGGCGGGAAGGGGCCTCCCAGGCTTTCGGGCGCTGGGGCCTCACACAGGGCCTGGCTCTCAGCAACGACGCAGCAAGCCTGTCCCCGCCTGTGGGAGTGAAACTACTGCCTGCCTCCCGAGCTCTTGTAACACTGATTAATCGTGTTTGTCTTTTCGCCCCCTCACAGTCCTATGGCCTGCCCCTCTGGCCTTCCACCTTTCTGACCCCAGCGGGGAGGTTGGGGGTGGCTGTGGCTGCTGGAGGCAGATGAGAAACAGAGGCCAGGCGTCCGATGACTTCCCCAAGGTCCCTCAGCAAGTTGGTGGCCAGTGGGGCTCCTTCCAGGCTGCTGCCCACCAGCTGTGAGACCCTCTTCTCTGGGCTGAGATGGACGGTCAGCCCCTGACCCCTGGAGCTCAGTGCTCTTTCACCCCCATCTGTTAGCAGCATGGCTGTTTTGATCAGGAGACTTTATTTTAAAAGAGAAATAAAACATGTTTGAAAACTGCAGTTTCCATTCTTTCCCTGTATTACACATTATAGTGCATTTTTTCCTTTTTAATTGAGTCTTACCTCTTTTTGAATCAAATTTTGAATTTGATAGGCCAGCTGGAAACACCCTTTCCTGAGCCTGTGTCCTTCCTTCCTCCACCAGGGGCCGGGTCTTCTCCCGTGATGGCCCCTCCCACCACTTGGACCATCACCCAGTGCCTGGGACCAGGCTGAGCTGCATCCAGGAGGGGCCACATCAGAGCCTCACGCAGCCCTGTGGGGTGGGCACCAGGATCCCCCATTCACAGATGTACAAACTGAGGCTCAGAGAGGTGACGGGACCAGTCCCAGGCCACACAGCGGGTGAGGGCAGAGCTGGGATTTGAACCCACATCTACCTGGACACTTCACCACGGTCCACCCCCCTCCAGGACTCCAGGCCTTGTAGTGATGATGGTGTCCCACACGGCCATGGTGTTGCTGATGACGAAGGTGGAGGTGGATGTGCGGGGCTGGCAGAGATGTCACTGGGATTGGCTGCCCGGGTGGGGAACAAATTCCCAGCCCCCTTGCCTCTAGCTGGGCCACGTGACCAGTTACCCTAGTGAGCTGGGAGCAGTGCTGTGGGCAACACTTCTGGGACAAGGGGTTAAGAAGCAGATGTGCTTTCTCCACCCTCTCTCTCCCCTCTGCCAGTGGAAACGGGAATTGGAGGCCTCAGAGGAGGTGGAGCCACGAGATGGAAGGAGCCTGGGCCCCTGACTCAACGCATGGAGGAAAGCTGCCTGCTGGCTGACAGTGTTAGAAGAGAGCGGAGCCCTCGGTGGGTTTCGATCTGAAGCAAGATTTGGTGGGAAACAGTAGCCGAATCCTGCAGCACAGTCAAGCCAGTCCCTTGAGAGCCTCTCTAGGCCTGAGGAAAGGGACATTGTTGCCCAACGGTCCTTGTTGGCCCTTGAGGATCTGGGCCTCCTGGGGCTCCTGGGAACAGAGCCCTGAGGGCAGCAGTGAGGAAGGCCGTGGGGAGTCTGTCCTCCAAACCGGCCATGGGGAAGCCCTCCTCTAGCTGCCGGTGCCAGATCCTGCTCTTCCACCTCAGGCCACTGGGCAGCGGGAGACGGTGGTGGCGCGCTCGCTTTCCTTCTCCGGAAAGTCCATCACCCCGTTGATCAATGTCCTGTGAAGAACAGCTCTGTGCCCCCGCCTGGGCCCAGCTGGCCTTCCCGCTGTTCACGTCAGAGCCGAGAGGAGGCAGGCTGTGCCCTGACACCCAACAGACCCTCAGGGAGCACCTGCCCCGTCCCCCATGGAGGGAGGACATGGTCCAGCTGGGCCTCGAGGACAGGCTGCAGGCAGTTCAGAGGCACTCAATCCATGTGGTGTGACGCATGGGGTGTCCTGCTGGGGGCTGGGCCTGCTCCCAGGGGCTGAACAGGGGCAGTTGGACAGCTGGGTCCTGGCTGCCTCCTTCTGCCAGGGCTGAGGGGGTACACTGGGAAAGAATGCTAACCCAGGGTCACCTGCAGAGCCAGTTGTCAGACATCAACCGGCCCCCTCCCTGCGCCCAGTATTTGTTCCACCAGCACAAGCCAAGTGGCTGAGGGAATTTAGTGTCCCCCCCTCACTGTCCTTCCAAGCCAGGCCCTCACTGGCTCCTGCCTGGACAGTGCACAGTCCCCCTGCCCCCACTCAGTCTCTATGTTTCTAAAACACAGTTCTGGCCATGCTCTCTCCCTGCCTAGGAATATTTGACAGTTCCTCATTTCCTACTGACAGAAGCCCCTCAGCCCAGCAGGTGAGGCCACCCCTTATCAGGCCTGTACATGCTGTGCAGGAGGGTGGGGCAGAGCTGGGGTTCAGACCCAAACTCGGGAGCCAGGCTGACACCCCCTGTCTGTGTGACCCTGGCAAGTTACCCAGGAACCTTGATTTTCTCTTCTCTAAACTGGAAATACTAATATCTATCCCACAGGGTTGTTGTGAGGATAAACGAGTTAATTCATATAAAATGCTCAGAACAGTGCCTGACTCACAGTGAGCACCGGGATGTGCTCCTCCTGGGATGTGTTAGTTCTCTTCTCTCCCTGCTCCTCTTCCTTCTTCTCCCTTCCTTTCCCCCTCCCCTCATTCTCCTCCTTCTTTTTCTTTTGGGAGCAGCCCCTCCTCCCACCCCTGCCCGTCCCTCCCTTGGGCCACCCACTCAGATGAGCCAGAGATTAAGCCCCTCCAGGATGAGCTGTGGGTTCAACCAAAGAGCCCTGACTCAGCCGAGTCACATTGCCCTCTCCAGCCCCCCTCGCCCTCTCCTGCTCCCCGACCTGAACCCTCTGCCCAGCCTCACCGACAGCCCCTCAGAGATGCCCAGCACGCCCCACCTCTGTGCCTTTGCTCGTGCTACTCCCTCTGCCTGGAATGCCTTGTCCCCTAACCTCTTGGGCTCCCCAAATGCCACATGACCTTCCAGGCCCCAGTGCCCATGGAGCTTGAAGGCAGAGCTCAGAACAAAGCAATGGGCTTTGGAATCAGAGATGTGAGCTCCCTCTCTGCTCCATCCCTTACTTGCTGTGTGACCTTAGACACTTTCCTGAACTTCTCCAAAGTCTCAGTTTACTCACCTGGCATGTGCAGAGGGTAACACCAGCCTCACCAGATCTTAAATGGATTAAGTGCGATAATTCATGAGAAAGGGCCTGGCACACAGTTGGTGCCTAATAATTGCTGGCTGACACACTTGGTGCCGCTCTGCCCCAGCACTTCACCTCCAGAAGGTCAGGCACGATCCCTGGAGAAATCTCATCCACCAGCCTCACTCTGGGAAAGAGAAATAGAAAAAAATTCTAATTCTAAGAGTAAATGTCAGAGGCTTGGGAAGGATTCTGTGCTTCTGAAAATAAACACGCAGCAAGGAAGAGAAGGAGGGAAGGTGGGGGGAAAGGAGGGGGTGGAAGTGAGGGCCACATCCAGACAGAGGTGGGTACCAAGACTTGGCGAGGCAGAGCTGGGGGAAGAGGGGGTTCTGCAAGGTGACTCGTCAAGGTACCTTGGTATAGGGGATTCAGGCAACCCCTGGGCATTTTCGGGGCACAGAGGACCCGCCTCTGCTGAGGGGCCTCCAGTGCTGCCCAAGCAGAGCCTGCAGGTGAGGAGTTACCCTCTTCACATCTCACACAAAAACTTAATGCTGTGAACAGGGCAGGGCTGCAGATGCTGTCAGGACTGGCCAGAAACCCTGCAGAACTTCCGTTCTCCAATCTGAGTCCTCCTTGTGGTTGGCCCAGACCCTTCCCTAAGTGCCCCTGAGTTCTTCCACCGGGTCCTAAACGACTTGATTCACTCCTCACTCTATCCTTTCCCAAGCCCACCCTCTCCCCCCAGCTGACATAACAGCCCCTGGCTACTCTCTGTCCTTCTTACCCTGTTTCCTTTCCTTCAGGTCACTTTGTTCCCACCTGACATAGTTCATGTCTTTACATTTGCATATCGCCTATTGCCCCAACCTGCACCCCAGAACCTCCATGCCCTGGCAGCAGCTGGAGCTCAATTAGCCTCATTCCCTGCAAGGTTCCCAGGTATGCGCAGAAGACTCACCCTGGGTGCAGACAATGGTTTTGGAGAGATCTAGCTCCCATGTGATCTGTTTGAAGGGCAGATCTGACCATACCATGCCCTACTTAAAACCTTCCTGTGGCCTCTGATCACTCTTGGGATAAATGAAACAAGTCTGGCCGTGGCTTGGAAGCCCTGCCCTTTCCCAATCCACCATGCTACCCCCTTGCCCTCTGTGCTTCAACCCCTCTGGCTGTTTTTCAGTTATCTGTTCTTGCTCTGCTTCTGCTTCCCCAGGACACTTGCACATGCTATGTCTCTGCCAGGATGCTCCCCCATCCCTTTCCTAGGTAGTGTCTATTCCTCCTGCAGATCTTCACGCCATCATCTCATCCAAGAGAAGCCTTCCCTGACATGTTTCTCTCACCTCCCTGTGTCTATACGGGGAGTTATCTCAAGGCTTCATGAGGCTCTTAGTATTATAGGTCATTGTTAGAATTGCACTTTTGTTACTGCAACTAAGACTCACTCCCCCAACAACTGTCTAAAACTCACTCCCTCAACTTGGCTGTAAGTTCCCAAGGGCAGAGGCTGTCTTTCCCTTTTGCCCCACCCCTGTGCCCAGCATGGTGCCTGGCACAATGCATACATATGGAATGAATGAATGAGTGAACCTGTGGCCTCAGGTGGCACAAGGAGCAGGCCAATCACAGGTGTGTCCCTTTGATGCCATAAATAACATCCAGGTAGCAGAGCCTAGGCCAGCTGTCACTTGGGCAATGGGGATATGAGGCAGAGGGATGGGGGTGCAGGTGAGCTCAGCCGGGGAGGGGGAAAGGGGTGGGATACTTGCTCCCCTCCTCCAGCCCACCCGGCCAAAACTGATCCCTTCACTCAGGAAAAGCCCTAGTGAGTTTACCACCACCTGCCAGCTCATAAATGGTTACAGCAAAGCAGAAAGAGCCCTGGATCCAGAGGGAGAGGATCTGACCTGACCCTACCACCTCCTCCCAGAAGCCTTCCCTGACCACCCCAGCCCAGGTGGAGCCCCTACCGTCTTCCTCTGCACCACGTCTGTACCATATATTCGCTTCCATTCTTGCCCATTTCATAATAAATATCAAAACATAATTTATTTTTAGGACCCCCTCCCCCTGAGTCTGGCAAGGCGGGGCCATGTCTGACTCATTTCTATGTCCTCAGCTCCTAGCAATAGGTTGGTTCTTATCAGCTATTTCCTGAATGGAATCAAACTGGACACTTCACTGTTGGAAAGCCACAGGCCTCCTCGGGGCCTCAGTTTCCCCCTCTGTGAAATGGGGGTGGGCCTGGAGGGCAGGTCTCTAAGTCTCTTCCATTCTAGGTTCCTCCCTAAGCCTCAGTTTCCCCCTCTGGGAAGGTGGGCGGTAACAGCACCTCCCTCGCTGGGTGCTGTGAGGACGCGGGGAGGAGATGTGGGCGCCTGGCTCAGGGCTCAGCTCGGTGCCCGCATGGGAGGGGCGTCCGGCCAGAGCCTCTCTCCTGGTTCTCACTCTACTCGCCTCCATCTGGATGACATTTGCTGCCATTTCCTGGGAAACTGCTCGGTGCCATCACTGGTCTAAGCTTTTCAGCAGCATTTTACTATTTTATCTTCACAACCCACAGAGACGGAGAGAGAAAGGTTCTGAGGGATCCGTTTGAAATGCAAAACCATCCTGTCCTCCAGCTGTTTAAAGCAGTCAGTGGCTCCCACTGCTCCCAAAGCAAAGACCAAACCCTTTAGCGAGGCTTTCAAGGCCCTTGGGATGCCCAGCTTTACCCGCCCCCTCCAGCCCCATCCGCATTTGTCCAAGGGCTGGAACTGAGGCTCTGAGAAGTGACAAGACACAGGCAGAGCCAGATTCAAACCCAGGCCTTCCGGGTTTCAGTCCCTGGGGCTCAGCTGGCCTGCACAGGCACCTCCTGGTGGTCAGTCCACCCAATGCACCTTGAACAAAAGTGCTTCTTCCCCGTGTCTGTATCTGCAAAGACGCTTCTTCCCGTGTCTGTGTCTCAGGCTGCCCCAGGCGGTGACATACTGCCAGGCCAGAGGTGCTCATTGACGCACGTGTGAACGCAGCCTCGCGTGAGAGCCGGCCCACTCCAACTGCTTCCAGCAGGCTCTGGTAACCCTGGTTTCATCCCCCCAACTTGTATTCCTCCATTGATTCAGAAAGGAGCCCGCAGGAGGCAGCGGGAGGCTTGGCTCTGTCGTGGCTGTGCTTGCTGAGAACACGAGAGCCTTTAAAGGGGGTAAGTAATTCACAGGCACTGTGATCTGGGTCTGAGCCTGTGGTCCGTGTGGACGTTAAAGAGCTAACAGGGTTGGTATTGGGGAAGCAGAGCACATCACTTGCACAGCTATGTCCATCCTGCCCTTTGCCAGGTCTTTTGACACATTTAGATGTGGGCCCTGGAGTCCGAGAACTGAGTCTGGGTGGCCTTGCTGGCATAGATGGCCCCTGGAGCCTGGATCATCCTTGGCAGCCTCCATCAATCCATAAGAGCCGTGGGCCCAGGGGGGCTCCCTGCCTTCCCCAACGTCCCCTCCAGCCCTGCACCCAGCAACAGCCCAGGCACCTCAGGCTCCATCAAGCAAGGGCTGATGAGTCAGGGCTCTGGGCCACATCCACCTTCTTCTCTCTTTTATTCAATATCGGATGGTTGTGGAACCCTTAGGCCCTAAGCTGGGGGAAACGAAGGGTACATATCAGGGTGTCCACCCTCAGGGCCTCACAGTGTGATGGGAATATTGATGCCTAAGTAAACCCCATGATGCAGCCTGAGAAACACATGGGATGGGTGAGAGTGGGTTTCTGTTTTAGCATCAATGAGGTGAGGAGGTTCGGGGTCAGAGGCCTTGGGCTTGAGCCCGGCTCTGCCACCACTGGTTGTGGGACCCTAGGCCAGTTACTTACCAACCTGTGCTTCCGTTTCCTTGTCTCTACAATGGGGATGAGGTTGGTGTGCTAGGCATTGTACTAAGCACTTACAAGCTTTGTGCCATTTAATTTCTATAACAACTCTTTTCCATTACACACAGATGAGGAAACTGAGGCTCCCCGAGGTGAAATGACTTGCCCAGGGTCCCACCACTAATTAACTGCAGAGCAGGCTTTCCCATGCTCTGCTGGACCCAAGCCCCCTGCACACACACCCTGCCAAAAACTGGGCCAGCCTTCAGATAACGCCATTTCCCCAGAGAAAGAACCACTTTTTATAGAAGGTCCATTTTCCAAAAAGACAGAACAAGGAGGCAATTAAATTCATTCAGTTTCAGCATAATTTTGGAAAGTGATGCACTATGCTTGCGTATACAGCGTCTGTTGGCAGCTGCCTAATTTTAGCTGGATCTTTGCAGGCTTCTCACCAGGCTCATCCACCCATAAGGGCTGAGATGCATCACTGATTGATCCATTGACTAAGGTGTCCTAATGAAATACAAATCTGCTGTTACTCAGAGAACAGTCCTGTCATGGTGGCACAGAAGAAATGGTACCAGGAAAACAGTTACTATAATTTCACTTTAAATCCAACCCTCTCCCCCACAGTTACTCCCCAACTCCCCCGTCTCTCCCCTGCTAGCTCAGACCCAGAAAGTTGATACCTTTTACTGTTTCAACTTTGTCACAGAGCGATAGGGAAAAAAACATCAATAGGGCTTTAAAAATATTTAGGATTATGTGTAAGTTACCTGTTCCAAGGGCCCTGGGCCGCTGGCAGTGAGTTAGCACCTGTTTGATGAGCTGGAGTTACCCTTGCTCCTGTCGCAGGGGCTCTGCCCGGCCTCAGTGGCTAAGGAGGCAGCAGGGGAGGGCCGGCGCCCCAGAGAATGGAAACCCTGTCGGTAAAGAGCAGCGGCCCATACAGGGCACAGTGGGCAGAAGAAGCAAAGCACGTCCCTGTCGCACAGCCTGTCACTGGGCCGTGGGGCTTTGCAGGAAACCAGGGAGGAGGAAAGCACCCGCGGCTGCCCTGGGGGGCCGGGTGGTCAGGTCTGGGTGGGGAGGCTCTGAGGGTCCAGCCCCCTCATCCTGCACATGGGATCTCCCACCCCCAGAAAGGGGAAGGCGACTTTCACTCTGGCAGCTCCAGTGCCCAGCGAGGATCCGTGAACGAGTGAAGGGATGAGGCGGTTGGGTGTAAGGTGTGCAGTGAAGGCTCGGGCGCCACATGGTCTGGGGTTTAACAGAATTGCGGCTCCACCAGTGACTGGGTGACGCGGACAAGGGACCGACCCCTCGGAGACTCAGTGTCCTCAGGTGTGAAATAGGGCCAGGCTAGCTCCCACCTCCCGGGACTGCTGGGGGCACGAGAAGAGAGAGAGAGCACGGTCACCACACTTAGCACAGAACGAGAAACAGAAACCAACTAAAATCACAGCTACTAACACCAGCCTTGCTTTTCACCCTGAGCCCATGTGCTTTATCCTAAGATGCCATCCATGAGCAGAGACCCAACGATTTAATAACTGAGGGGGAAAGAAAATAAAAATGAAAGGCTAAATTAAATGTCTAGATCAATTGAAAGCAGCGTTTTGTTTTAGAAAGGCTAAAATGTGCATCAGAATTGAAGAAATAGAGCATTCCTATCAAAAGGCTAGATTGCAGAGTCTTGGACCCCTCCCACTAACACCAAACAGGATGAACGGAAAGCAGTGGAGACCGGACGCAAGACCCGGGAAGTCCCTTCCCTCCTGTGCCTCAGTTTCCTGCCTGAATGAGCTGGAGGGACTAATGACCCCTGGGGCCCTTTTAGCTCTGGAGGGAGAAGACGTGATTCCTCTGTCTACCCCGGCTGCAGGTGTCCCCACGGGCGTCCGCGGGTCCCAGGGTCCAGCCGGGACTAGGTGGGGGCTATTGGGGGTGCGGCCTTCTTGTTTTGCCCCCCAATTCAGGGGAGGGGGCGTGGCCAGGCCCTGCCTCTCCCAGGACACCTGCACCTGCCCTCAGGCCCCTGGACCCAGAGGGTGGAAGCAGAGGCCACAGGCTGGGCCCCGGACTCTGAGCCTCCTCATCGGGCTGCAGGCCCCATGTTCTCAACGTTACCTGACTCCCAGCCCTCCGCAGTCCTCTGGGGCCCCTGCCCACCTGTAAGGGCAAGTACTTCCCCGGCCACGCCCCCCCCCTCCCCCCCACCCTACATCTGCCCACGGGATCTCTGGAAGGCAGGCCTTGGTGAGGGCCCTGGAGGACACTTTAATCCTCCCAAGGTCAGGAGCTGCCAGGACAGGAGGAGCGGGAGGCAGGAGAGGGAAGGCACAGGAGGTGACACACTACGATGCATCTGTTCACTCCCATTCACTCCAGGTGGCCTTTAAATAGCATAAAGCCATCCTCTTAAGTCCTTTGTCTTCATTCAATATTCCCTAAAAAAGAGCATCTTGACAGTTCAGGAGGCAAAAAGTGTAAGGAAAAGGTGAGAGATAAGAACCGGTGAATACCGTCGGATGGAGGAATTTTGGTGAACTCATATTAGAGCTTCCTTAATGTCTTGAAAAAACAAAACTAAGACCAGGTTTGGTGGCAAGAAGGCTGGGTGATGAAGGGAGTGGGGCCAGGTTTGTCCCACTGCAGCAGGCCGCCTGGGATATGCCGGTGGGGAGATTGGGGGCTGGGGGGAGGGGCGATGGAAGAATGCTGGGGCCTGGGCTCCCGGGAAGCTGCACTTGTTCATGCCACACCCGCTTCCCAACCTTCTGCAAATTGGCTCTGACCCACTGTGCTGGTCCTATGGTGACTCCTCATGAGCAAACCCCTGCCTTGGCCCCTTGCTCCAACCTCCCTCCATCCCCGACGCTCTCCCTGGCCTTCTGAGACCCTGCACGCCCCTGGCTCTCCCCCTCTCCTTGGCCTACTCTGCTCCTGTCCCTTCATTCCCTCCACTGCATCTTCTCTGAAATGCCCCCAAGTTGGTACCATGGTCCCTTCTCTTTAACCTACTGTCAGGTCCTGGATTCAGGGTCATTCGCAAGAACACTTAAGAACCTGTAGGTCAAGATTATGGGCAACAGGTACAAGGCAGTGGAAGAAAGGAAGACCATGAAATTGCCAAAAGGTAAATGCTCTTTGTGCTGTGCGGGGCAAGATGGCGGACTGGTGAGCTGTATGTTTTAGTTACTCCTCCAGGAAAGTAGGTAGAAAGCCAGGAACTGCGTGGACTGGACACCACAGAGCAATCTGACTTTGGGCATACTTCATACAACACTCATGAAAACGTGGAACTGCTGAAATCAGCGAAATCTGTAAGTTTTTGTGGCCAGGGGTCCCGTACCCCTACCTGCCAGGCTCAGTCCCATGGGAGGAGGGGCTGTCAGCTCTGGGAAGGAGAAGGGAGAACTGCAGTGGCAGCCCTTATCGGAAACTCATTCTACTGATCCAAACTCCAACCATAGATAGACTGAGACCAGACACCAGAGAATCTGAGAGCAGCCAGCCCAGCAGAGAGGAGACAGACATAGAAAAAAACACCACGAAAAACTCCAAAATAAAAGCGGAGGATTTTTGGAGTTCTGGTGAACACAGAAAGGGGAAGGGCAGAGCTCAGGCCCTCAGGCTCATATATAAATCCTGAAGAGAAGCTGATCTCTCTGCCCTGTGGACCTTTCCTTAATGGCCCCATTACTTTGTCTCTTAGCATTTCAGTAACCCATTAGATCTGTGAGGAGGGCCCCCCCCTTTTTTTTTTTAATCCTTTTTTCTTTTTCTAAAACAATAACTCTAAGAAGCCCAATACAGAAAGCTTCAAAGACTTGCAATTTGGGCAAGTCAAGACAAGAGCAGAACTAAGAGAGCTCTGAGACAAAAGGCAATAATCCAGTGGCTGAGAAAATTCACTAAACACCACAACTTCCCAAGAAAAGGGGGGTGTCCGCTCACAGCCATCATCCTGGTGGACAGGAAACACTCCTGCCCATTGCCAGCCCCATAGCCCAGAGCTGTCCCACACAACCCAGTGTGACGGAAGTGCTTCAAGTAACAGGCACACTCCACAAAACTGGGCGTGGACATTAGTCTTCCCTGCAACCTCAGCTGATTGTCCCAGAGTTGGGAAGGTGGAGCAGTGTGAATTAACAAAGCCCCATTCAGCCATCATTTGAGCAGACTGGGAGCCTCCCTACACAGCACAGCAGCCCAGAACCGCCCTGGGGGGACGGCACTCACCTGTGACATAGCACAGTCATCTCTCAACAGAGGACCAGGGGGTGCACGGCCTGGAAGAGGGGCCCACTTGCAAGTCTCAGGAGCCATATACCAATACCAAGGACTTGTGGGTCAGTGGCAGAGGCAAACTGTGGCAGGACTGAACTGAAGGATTAGGCTATTGCAGCAGCTTTAAAACTCCAGGATCACCAGGGAGATTTGATTGTTAGAGCCACCCCCCCTCCCTGACTGCCCAGAAACATGCCACATATACAGGGCGGGCAACACCAACTACACACACAAGCATGGTACACCAATTGGACCCCACAAGACTCACTCCCCCACTCACCGCAAAGGCAAAGCAGGGGAGAACATGCTTGTGGAGAACAGGTGGCTGGTGGACAGCACCTGCTGGTTAGTTAGAGAAAGTGTACTCCACGAAGCTGTAGATCTGATAAATTAGAGATAAGGACTTCAATTGGTCTGCAAATCCTAAAAGAACCCTATCAAGTTCAGCAAATGCCACGAGGCCAAAAACAACAGAAAATTATAAAGCATATGAAAAAACCAGACGATATGGATAACCCAAGCCCAAGCACCCAAATCAAAAGATCAGAAGAGACACAGCACCTAGAGCAGCTACTCAAAGAACTAAAGATGAACAATGAGACCATAGTACGGAATACAAAGGATATCAAGAAGACCCTAGAAGAGCATAAAGAAGACATTGCAAGACTAAATAAAAAAATAGATGATCTTATGGAAATTAAAGAAACTGTTGACCAAATTAAAAAGATTCTGGACACTCATAGTACAAGACTAGAGGAAGTTGAACAATGAATCAGTGACCTGGAAGATGACAGAATGGAAAATGAAAGCATAAAAGAAAGAATGGGGAAAAAAATTGAAAAAATCGAAACGGACCTCAGGGATATGATAGATAATATAAAACGTCCTAATATAAGACTCATTGGTATTCCAGAAGAGGAAGAAAAGGGTAAAGGTCTAGGAAGAGTATTCAAAGAAATTGTTGGGGAAAACTTCCCAAATCTTCTAAACAACATAAATACACAAATCATAAATGCTTAGTGAACTCCAAATAGAATAAATCCAAATAAACCCACTCCGAGACATATTCTGATCACACTGTCGAACACGGAAGAGAAGGAGCAAGTTCTGAAAGCAGCAAGAGAAAAGCAATTCACCACATACAAAGTAAACAGCATAAGACTAAGTAGTGACTACTCAGCAGCCACCATGGAGGTGAGAAGGCAGTGGCATGATATATTTAAAGTTCTGAGTGAGAAAAATTTCCAACCAAGAATACTTTATCCAGCAAAGCTCTCCTTCAAATTTGAGGGAGAGCTTAAATTTTTCACAGACAAAGAAATGCTGAGAGAATTTGCTAACAAGAGACCTGCCCTACTGGAGATACTAAAGGGAGCCCTACAGACAGAGAAACAAAGACAGGACAGAGAGACTTGGAGAAAGGTTCAGTACTAAAGAGATTCGGTATGGGTACAATAAAGGATATTAATAGAGAGAGGGGAAAAATATATATGACAAACATAAACCAAAGGATAAGATGGCTGATTCAAGAAATGCCTTCATGGTTATAACGTTGAATGTAAATGGATTAAACTCCCCAATTAAAAGACATAGATTCGCAGAATGGATCAAAAAAAATGAACCATCAATATGTTGCATACAAGAGACTCATCTTAGACACAGGGACACAAAGAAATTGAAAGTGAAAGGATGGAAAAAAATATTTCATGCAAGCTACAGCCAAAAGAAAACAGGTGTAGCAATATTAATCTCAGATAAAATAGACTTCAAATGCAGGGATGTTTTGAGAGACAAAGAAGGCCACTACATACTAATAAAAGGGGCAATTCAAGAAGAAATAACAATCATAAATGTCTATGCACCCAATCAAGGTGCCACAAAATACATGAGAGAAACACTGGCAAAACTAAGGGAAGCAATTGATGTTTCCACAATAATTGTGGGAGAGTTCAACACATCACTCTCTCCTTTAGATAGATCAACCAGACAGAGGACCAATAAGGAAATTGAAAACCTAAACAATCTGATAAATGAATTAGATTTAACAGACATATACAGGACATTACATCCCAAATCACCAGGATACACATACTTTTCTAGTGCTCATGGAACTTTCTCCAGAATAGATCATATGCTGGGACATAAAACAAGCCTCAATAAATTTAAAAAGATTGAAATTATTCAAAGCACATTCTCTGACCACAATGGAATACAATTAGAAGTCAGTAACCATCAGAGACTTAGAAAATTCACAAATACCTGGAGGTTAAACAACACACTCCTAAACAATCAGTGGATTAAAGAAGAAATAGCAAGAGAAATTGCTAAATATATAGAGACGAATGAAAATGAGAACACAACACACCAAAACCTATGGGATGCAGCAAAAGCAGTGCTGAGGGGGAAATTTATAGCACTAAACACATATATTAAAAAGGAAGAAAGAGCCAAAATCAAAGAACTAATGGATCAACTGAAGAAGCTAGAAAATGAACAGCAAACCAATCCTAAACCAAGTAGAAGAAAAGAAATAACAAGGATTAAAGCAGAAATAAATGACATAGAGAACAAAAAAACAACAGAGAGGATAAATATCACCAAAAGTTGGTTCTTTGAGAAGATCAACAAGATTGACAAGCCCCTAGCTACACTGACAAAATAAAAAAGAGAGAAGACCCATATAAACAAAATAATGAATGAAAAAGGTGACATAACTGCAGATCCTGAAGAAATTAAAAAAATTATAAGAGGATACTATGAACAACTGTATGGCAACAAACTGGATAATGTAGAGGAAATGGACAATTTCCTGGAAACATATGAACAACCTAGACTGACCAGAGAAGAAATAGAAGACCTCAACCAACCCATCACAAGCAAAGAGATCCAAGCAGTCATCAAAAATCTTCCCACAAATAAATGCCCAGGGCCAGATGGCTTCACAGGGGAATTCTACCAAACTTTCCAGAAAGAACTGACACCAATCTTACTCAAACTCTTTCAAAACATTGAAGAAAATGGAACACTACCTAACTCATTTTATGAAGCTAACATCAATCTAATACGAAAACCAGGCAAAGATGCTACAAAAAAGGAAAACTACCGGCCAATCTCCCTAAAGAATATAGATGCAAAAATCCTCAACAAAATACTTGCAAATCGAATCCAAAGACACATTAAAAAAATCATACACCATGACCAAGTGGGGTTCATTCCAGGCATGCAAGGATGGTTCAACATAAGAAAATCAATCAATGTATTACAACACATTAACAATTCGAAAGGGAAAAATCAAATGATCATCTCAATAGATGCTGAAAAAGCGTTTGACAAAATCCAACATCCCTTTTTGATAAAAACACTTCAAAAGGTAGGAATTGAAGGAAACTTCCTCAACATGATAAAGAGCATATATGAAAAACCCACAGCCAGCATAGTACTCAATGGTGAGAGACTGAAAGCCTTCCCTCCAAGATCAGGAACAAGACAAGGATGCCCGCTGTCACCACTGTTATTCAACATTGTGCTGGAAGTGCTAGCCAGGGCAATCCGGCAAGACAAAGAAATAAAAGGCATCCAAATTGGAAAAGAAGAAGTAAAACTGTCATTGTTTGCAGATGATATGATCTTATATCTGGAAAACCCTGAGAAATCGACGATATAGCTACTAGAGCTAATAAACAAATTTAGCAAAGTAGCAGGATACAAGATTAATGCACGTAAGTCAGTAATGTTTCTATATGCTAGAAATGAACAAACTGAAGAGACACTCAAGAAAAAGATACCATTTTCAATAGCAACTAAAAAAATCAAGTACCTAGGAATAAACTTAACCAAAGATGTAAAAGACCTATATAAAGAAAACTACGTAACTCTACTAAAAGAAATAGAAGGGGACCTTAAAAGATGGAAAAATATTCCATGTTCATGGATAGGAAGGCTAAATGTCATTAAGATGTCAATTCTACCCAAACTCATCTACAGATTCAATGCAATCCCAATCAAAATTCCAACAACCTACTTTGCAGACTTGGAAAAGCTAGTTATCAAATTTATTTGGAAAGGGAAGATGCCTCGAATTGCTAAAGACACTCTAAAAAAGAAAAACGAAGTGGGAGGACTTACACTCCCTGACTTTGAAGCTTATTATAAAGCCACAGTTGTCAAAACAGCATGGTACTGGCACAAAGATAGACATATAGATCAATGGAATCGAATTGAGAATTCAGAGATACACCCTCAGATCTATGGCCGACTGATCTTTGATAAGGCCCCCAAAGTCACTGAACTGAGTCATAATGGTCTATTCAACAAATGGGGCTGGGAGAGTTGGATATCCATATCCAAAAGAATGAAAGAGGACCCCTACCTCACACCCTACACAAAAACTAACTCAAAATGGACGAAAGGTCTCAATATAAAAGTACCATAAAACTCCTAGAAGATAATGTAGGAAAACATCTTCAAGACCTTGTATTAGGTGGCCACTTCCTAGACTTTACACCCAAAGCACAAGCAACAAAGGAAAAAATAGATACATGGGAACTCCTCAAGCTTAGAAGTTTCTGCACCTCAAAGGAATTTCTCAAAAAGGTAAAGAGGCAGCCGAATCAATGGGAAAAAATTTTTGGAAACCATGTATCTAACAAAAGACTGATACCTTGCATGTATAAAGAAATCCTATAACTCAATGACAATAGTACAGACAGCCCAATTATAAAATGGGCAAAAGATATGAAAAGACAGTTTTCTGAAGAGGAAATACAAATGGCCAAGAAACACATGAAAAAATGTTCAGCTTCACTAGCTATTAGAGAGATGCAAATTAAGACCACAATGAGATACCATCTAACACCTATTAGAGTGGCTGCCATTAAACAAACAGGAAACTACAAATGCTGGAGGGGATGTGGAGAAATTGGAACTCTTATTCATTGTTGGTGGGACTGTATAATGGTTCAGCCACTCTGGAAGTCAGTCTGGCAGTTCCTTAGAAAACTAGATATAGAGTTACCATTCGATCCAGCGATTGCACTTCTCGATATATACCCGGAAGATTGGAAAGCAGTGACACGAACAGATATCTGCACGCCAATGTTCATAGCAGCATTGTTCACAATTGCCAAGAGATGGAAACAACCCAAATGCCCTTCAACAGATGAGTGGATAAATAAAATGTGGTATATACACATGATGGAATACTACATGGCATTAAGAAGGAACGACCTCGTGAAACATATGACAACATGGATGAACCTTGATGACATAATGCTGAGCGAAATAAGCCAGGCACAAAATGAGAAATATTATATGCTACCACTAATGTGAACTTTGAAAAAATGTAAAACGAATGGTTTATAGTGTAGAATGTAGGGGAACTAGCAATAGAGAGCAATTAAGGAAGGGGGAACAGTAATCCAAGAAGAACAGATATGCTATTTAACGTTCTGGGGATGCCCAGGAATGACTATGGTCTGTTAATTTCTGATGGATATAGTAGGAGCAAGTTCACAGAAATGTTGCTATATTATGTAACTTTCTTGGGGTAAAGTAGGAACAGGTTGGAAGTAAAGCAGTTATCTTAGGTTAGTTGTCTTTTTCTTACTCCCTTGTTATGGTCTTTTTTGAAATGTTCTCTTATTGTATGTTTTTTTTTAAAAATTTTTTTCCATACAGTTGATTTAAAAAGGAAAAAAAGGTTAAAAAAAAAAAAAAAAAAAAAAAGGAAAAAATATGTAGTGCCCCCTTGAGGAGCCTGTGGAGAATGCAGGGGTATTGGCCTACCCCACCTCGATGATTGCTAACATGACCACAGACATAGGGAGCTGGTGGTTTGATGGGTTGAGCCCTCTACCGTAGGTTTTACCCTTGGGAAGACGGTTGCTGCAAAGGAGAGGCTAGGCCTGCCTATAATTGTGCCTAAGAGCCTCCTCCCGAATGCCTCTTTGTTGCTCAGATGTGGCCCTCTCTCTCTAGCTAAGCCAACTTGAAAGGTGAAATCACTGCCCTCCCCACTACATGGGATCAGACACCCAGGGGAGTGAATCTCCCTGGCAAAGTGGAATATGACTCCCGGGGAGGAATGTAGACCTGGCATCGTGGGACGGAGAACATCTTCTTGACCAAAAGGGGGATGTGAAAGGAAATGAAATAAGCTTCAGTGGCAGAGAGATTCCAAAAGGAGCCGAGAGGTCACTCTGGTGGGCACTCTTACACACAATTTAGACAACCCTTTTTAGGCTTTAAAGAATTGGGGTAGCTGGTGGTGGATACCTGAAACTATCAAACTACAACCCAGAACCCACGAATCTTGAAGACAATTGTATAAAAATGTAGCTTATGAGGGGTGACAGTGGGATTGGGAAAGCCATAAGGACCACACTCCATTTTGTCTAGTTTATGGATGGATGAGTAGAAAAATAGGGGAAGGAAACAAACAAACAGACAAAGGTACCCAGTGTTCTTTTTTACTTCAATTGCTCTTTTTCACTTTAATTATTATTCTTGTTATTTGTGTGTGTGTGGTAATGAAGGTGTCAGGGATTGATTTAGGTGATGAATGTACAACTATGTAATGGTACTGTGAACAATCGAATGTACGATTTGTTTTGTTTGACTGCGTGGTATGTGAATATATCTCAATAAAATGAAGATAAAAAAAAAAAATAACACAAGGCCTTAGAGACCTTAGGCAAGTTCCCCAGGACACATTACCTGACTCAAGAAACATGAGGTGTTAAATCTCTACAAGTCCACTCACGGCTCCAGCACAATCAACCTTACCTGGCATTGTCTGTGTTTCTGCCCATGATGGATGGTCTGGCCAAATCCCCCAGGCCAACCTTAAAGCAAAGGCAGGCAGCCAGCATTTCTCTTCTTTTCAGCACAGAATGGTCTTAGGAATGCTTTTTCCTCTGGAGTCTTATTTTTCCCTCTTCCTCTTGGGTACTTGTTCCTTCTCACTGCTGACCTCTCCCATTGTCCCGTGGTCCTGAATTCTTAGCACATCCTGGCCACCAGCCTGTGGTTTGATGGATGCTCTGTTGTTCACCTTGCAAATAGCCTTGGCCTTGGAGTGTGATTTTGTGAAATGTGCTTGCTATTTTTCTTGGAAGTCCCATCTTCCGGGGTATGAAAACATGGCCAGGAAAAGTCTTTACACAAACCTGTGGCCACCTGACAGATACTCGGTCATATGCCCCAATAAAACCCAGACCCCTTCTAATTAGCCCTTCTGAAAAGACACATGGATTTATTATAGTCACTGGTGCTTTCTTTACAGAGGTGATGAATGTCTTCCAGGTGATATAAGGCTGGAGGCAGCTCATTCAAAGAGAAAGAGGATGAACTTGGAACTAGACACACCTGGTTTCAAATTCCGGGTCTATCATTTGCTGGTCACATGACTTCAGACAAGTCACTGATAACTATAGCAATGACCTTCACGGTCCCTGAGCACAGTGTCTGACACATGTCACCATAAGCCATGGCCCACAGAACCCAGCCACCCCACAGTACCCAGGGCAAACCTCTCTTCTATGTCTCCACTGTATTTTAGTCCTCTGTCTACCCGTAGCCCTCTGGGGTTGAGAGCTCCTGGAGATCAGGAACCAGATCTCAGTTGTACTCTTAGCTTCAAGCCCAACGCCTGCCATGCACACAGTAGGTGCCCAGTAAATGATTTAGTGGAACATGATAGTCTTCTGATACTTTGCCCCAATCATTGTGTTCTTTTCTTCAGTAGCCCTAAGTGTGTGCATGTGAGTGCGTGTGTGTATACAGGTTTATATATATCAGGTTTCCTTGGTCTGTCTTCCATACTTATCAACCTCTCTATATTCAATTTTTTCTCTCAGTCAACAATGTGTTTTATTATACATCTTAGATTAATACATTTCATATATGATTATAAAGCTTCAATGAACACATGTGTATATATGTATATATATACAGTTTTCTACATACATTACATTTTATTATATTTGATTGTATTTTATTGTGGCTTTAGTAGTTTCAGTATAGCTAATTGAAGACAATGAGAATAAATGTATAACCTGTATTTCCTTGAAATCTCTAAGACCTAAGGTATTACTTTTCTCCTCATGGAGCTCCAAGATCATCTGAAGAAAGTAATATTGTTCAGAAAGTATCTGGAGTAGCTCATTGGAACCACTGCCTGTAGTTATCCAATACCTTTGGGCCTCAAGGGATGAGGAACGGGTGATGGGTTTCTTCTTTGTGTGCCTGGAAAATGCCTCCCTCATATAATAAGCATCTTCGTTTGGCTCACGTTGCAGACTGAATACTGCTCTGATTGTCCTATACCCACCATTGGGCCATCTGCTTGTCATGGTGACTGTAACTCAATTGGATACTCTTACAAAAAGATTAATAAACAAAATTCACCCTTTCCTTTTGGATTTGCCGCTAATGATGTCATTAGTTGAGCAGCTGAACCAAAACACGGGAATTCCAATGCAACAGTCTTCTGCCTTAACCGTGTTGCAACTCTCCACCAGGTGCCTCTGCTCCTGTGAAATTCTCTGGCAGTCCACGTGGAACTTAAGTAGAAAGTTTCCGTAAGTGCATCCAAGTTGATTTTATTGAAGCAAAACAGGCCACCACAGCTGAAGGCCCTGAGTGTGGTCATCACACTGCCCCCAGAACCACTGCCACAGCTGTCTGCAGCCTGGCTCGACTTGACCATGCACGGGACACCCCTACCCCTACCGGGAGTTGTGCTGGGCCCAGCCTTGCAGGGTGGGGCGAGGAGTTTCTATATTCATTTTTCCAACTTTGTTCTAGTCTGTTTTCTTTAGGGATATTTCCTGAAACTGATTTTCTGTGTCCCCAAGGAATTTCCTTTCATGCTTATTCATTTTTACTGATTTTTAGGGCATTCATTTCTATAATGTTGTCATTAATTTCTTTCATTTCCTTCCTTAGATATACTAGCTCATTTTTCGTCTCTCTCTTTTAGTAATTCTCATCAAGAGCTCCTCTTTGAGCCCTTGTTTAGTTCTGTGTTTATTCATCCTGCTATCTGATCTGAACGTTTCTTCTGGTTCTTGGGTATGTCCTCTCATGAGGTAAGTTCTCCATCTACTTTTTGATTATGTTCCTTTCTTCTCACTTCTGTTTCCTTTGTAGGGGCTATTTCTGAGTGCAGGTCCTTGAGTTCAACATTTGCTGGTTATTATTATCTCCATTTGCTTGGAGCAGAAAGTTCAGGGACCAGGTCCTTAGCTTCAATGTGTGCTTGTCATCTCAACTGTCTTCATACTAAATTTATAATTTCTTTTGACAAAGACAGAAGAGGTCACATCCCCTCAGTTTTCAACAGCTAACAATTTAACATGACTTTCTGCAAATCACATTAAGTCACAGGTTGTCTGTGGGCTATGACTGGGGATCTACCCCTTCCTCCTCCAGGCCTCTTCCTCTTGCTTGTGTCCAGGAAACCAGGGGTGGACCATGCCCATGGGCCTGGGGTCTGCATGGCCCTTCACCCCTGCCATGCTGAATCGAGGCACTGGGTCCCTTTAGCCAGTCCATGTCCTCACCCCTCTTTGCCACAATCAAAAGATCACTGCCAGGCCTTTCAAGGACTTTGACACGTAGACTTTAGTCTCCACATCTCATTTAATGACAATTAAATCTTTGCAGTACATGGGTGCAAACTTTGGAGTCATTCCTGTTAAATGGACGGGCAAGAGCCTGGAGGCAACTTGTCAGTACATGGCTAAAGCAAAGTTCAACTTATCTATATATGACTAAAGTCAAAGCTAACTTGTCTGTACATCCTGAAATCACCCACACATACCTAAGACAAGTTATCTGTGAGACCAGCTATCTGAGACTCTGAGCTTGTACAACCACTGGGACATTCTGATGTTCTTTAAACCTGGGTCTTGATTTCCCCCAGACCGGGACTTTTGTCAGGGGTAAATAAGTTTTGTTAGTTAGCATTCCATCCCCTTATGAGGCTTGCTTTTCTTATTGTTTTTGTTTAACCAATCATACTTTGTGTCAGCTCATCACATTTACCATATAAGCTGCCTCTCTCTCAAGGAAAATGGGGCACTGAGTATTCCCCAACTTGCAAATTATCTTCTTTTGATAAATAAATGTTCTCTCTTTTCTAAATTCTTGAAATCGGTCTTTTATTTGACATCCCTGACTCTTGTATTTCTCTCCCATCCCACCTTGAATCCATTAGTAAATCCTGCCAGCTACATTTCAATACATGGCCAGAATCTGACGCCTTCTCCCCACCTCACTGCTCCGTCCTGCTGCACACCACCACCGTCTCGTGTCTGGATAACTGCACCTGCTGCCTCCTTTGGCCCTCCCCTTACACTCAGCGCAGTAGGCAGGGGGTGCTGCCCACCGCAGGTCGGATCATGGCACTCCTGGCATCAGAATACGTTGGGGGCTCCTGGTGTCAAAGAAGCCCTGTGCTTTCTCGACACTCATCACTCAATCCTCCATGCCCGCCTCTCCCACTCTCCATTACTCCTTCCTCTCCTTCCATGCGGGCCACCAAGCTTTTCCTTGAAAGCTCCAGGAATGCATCTGCCTTGGGGCCTTTGCACCAGCTGTCTCGGCTAACTCCCATACCCTTCTAAGCCTTTCCAGAAATGTCACCTCTCAGTAAGGCTGACTTTGGCTACATTATTTACACTGCATCTTTTCCTCTGTACTCCCAACCTTCTTGACCTTGCTTTACTCTTTCTTTTTCCATAATGCTGACTAACCTCTCCTGTACTATGAAGTTTGTTTCTTTATTATGTTTGTTTATTATCTTTCCCTCCCTTTTAGAATGTAAGCTCCATAAGGAAATAAGGGCAGGAAAATTATTCTGTCCAATGCAATATCACTAGTGTCTAGAAGAGAGCCTGCCACAGGGTAAGCCCTCAATAAGCATTTGTTGGATGAATGAATGCATGAATGCATGAGCGCACAGACATCTGGGTCCTGCTTGGGGTCCTGGTCTGTCCTCAGAAACCAACCTCAGTTTCTTACTTGACAGAATTTCAGGCTCTGAGCAGCAGGATGCTATTTCACGATAGCCATCTCCTTTCATAATGGGAATTGGAGACTGTTCTTTACCATTTTTTCATCCTTTTTTGCTGTTTTCAGTGTTTCTGCCCTCCATCAATAACTATACCAACCTTAACATTATCCAGAAAGTTCAGGGTAATTTCCCCCAGCTCAGATCCTCTCCCATCCCTGGGCCTGTGTCTACCTGGGAGATGGGAACAGGTCCCAGGTGCTTCTGGCTGAGGGGCCCATCGACAAAAAGCAGTAAAATCAAGGCTGGCAGTGGCCACCCCTGACCCTAATCCCAGCTCTAAGACATTGGCACATCCACTCCATCAACTTTGCAAAACTCTTATTCCTCCTGTAAACAATGGCACCAATCAGCCTTAATGGAAATATCTTTATTCTCTGTGCAGCCAGAGATGGAATTTCTCTGCCATGAGCAGGTCCATTTCCAGATCGCTGAGGCCTCCAGGTGCCAGCCCGGGGCTGTAGGGGCGGTGACTGATGGGTGTGGCTTTGCTCATCACCCCTCATCCCTCTGAGGCAGCCACCATCCCATCCCCATGGCCTAGTGGACCATCTCTGCAGACACGCAGGCCTGCCTTTCTCCTTGAACCCTCGTGCGAGCTCATTGGGAGCCCCAATCTGCCCTGAAATGCTGGGTGCCTAATTAAATCCCTTGATTCCGAACGGCATCAAAGGGCCCGTGACTGCTCCATCTGTTCTCCCTCTTCTATAGGGTGAGGTCCCAGTTCCGGTCATGTGAGAACCACTCAGGCAGCAAAGGAAGTGATGGGGGGGCAGGGAGCATGACAAGCCCTGGACCCTGAAACACAAAGATGGAAGATAACAATCAAGCAACATTCAGATCTGGGCGGAGCTATGGTAGATACTCCAATACCTTCGGGTCTTTCTTGAGGCCTCTCTTCCCCTCCCGTAGGTCGGCACATTTGAAACATCCCTGCAATCTGTCCCCCTAACCATCTCCAGACCATTCCCCTCCTCTGCAGAAGTCCCTCCAGGTAGAGGTAGGTTTACCTGGACACTAACGTGGTTTAGCTTCAGGGCCTGTCACAACCCAGGCCCCTCCCAAGCCCTGGGGGAGTCTCTAGAAATGTGGTTAATGAGCATTCTCAATTCAAGGATTAATTGGGGTTCAAGGTTGATCAAGTTTTGAAAGGACCTGAAATCTTACAGTTCCTATATGAACAAATCTTAATAGAGGTTTTCCCAAATTTGACTGCATTCCTTAAAATTTATAGGACATTATTGATGATGAATCGTGATGAAGAAAGTAAAATATTTCTCAGCCATCAATAATAATAAAAAGAAATTCTGTCAAACTCCGCTAGAGGAAAGGCTTAAATTATCTTTCCATTATCTCTGCAGAAAATGATATTACAAAACCATTGCCAGTGAAGATGTAATCCAAGAGGAGGCAGCCCAAAAATGTAAGGGAAAAAATATACTATGGAGATGTATCAGGAAGCTGACTTTAAAATTTAGTGTTATTTTTCTCAATTTGGTGAAGTTTTTGATGCATTTCAGCTTTTTAAAATCTGTAATTTATTGTGATTTATTTTCTCATTCTAAATAAATATTATATTATGTCATTTATTTTGATTCCCAATTCTAGTTTCTTTTCTTAGAGAGGACCCCTTCAAGCTGTTTAAGTTTTCAGATCCATGAAATCTGAATCTGCTGTCTCTGAGGGCTTCCCACTGAACTTAAAATCAAATTTAATCTCCTCCCTTGGCCCCCAAAGCCTCTCTGACCCCTTGCCCACTCCCTCCCTCCCCAACACATATTTACCGTGATGCAGATATACCGGCCTTCTCCTTGTTCCTGGAATATGCTGAGCTCAGTGCCACCTTGGCATCTTTATATCTCCTGCCTGGAATTTCTTCCCCAAATTTTCCCATCTGGTCAATTGAGTCTGCACTCAAGGCCACCTCCTCTGAGAAGCCCTCCAGGCTCTCTGACCACCCCATTCCTCTGCAGTCCCTGCTGCTCCCCTCTGCTTTGCTTACTTCCCAATGCACATTTCTATCTATCTGAAAGTATTAATGCTTCCTCTTTCCTCTTCGCTACCCATCACATCTGCCTTGTCCAGAACCTAGAACAGTTCCTGGCTCACAGTAAATACTCCAAATATATTTCCTGATTTAATAAACTATTGTTTGTAGTGTGAACTGAGACCTTCTTTCTGGAAGGTGTTTTGACAATATGCCTCAAGAACCTTAAAATGTGCAAAACCTTTTCCCCACTACTCCCACTTCTAGAAGTTAGTCCCAAGTGAGTTATCAGAAAGATGCATGAAAAAAAGGAGGTTAGCTTAATGGTTAAACCATAGTAATCAAACAAGTCTGGGGCTTCATTTGGTGCTATCCATTAAGTAGCTGCTGTGTGACCCTGAGCAAATTCCCCATGTCTCTGAGCCCTGATTTTCTCATCTGTAAATGGGAACAGTAATATTACCCACCTGAGAGGGAAGTTTGAGGTGCACATGAGGTCTTGAGTAGAAAGTTCTTTGCACAGAGCTAGGCCTATGATGAAAGAAGCTCAATAAATGTCAGCTATATACCACATGTTCATTGTGACATTGCTTATAATGGAATAAAATCCAAAAGAGCCTAAATATCTAACCACAGGAGACTTTCTAGATCAGCACCACCTAACTGTAATATAATGCAATGCAAGCCACAAATGTAAGCCATGTATGTCAATTTTAATTTTGTAGTAGTCATATTTAAAAAGCAAAGAGAAACAGGTAAAATTAATTCTAGTTATATATTTTGTTTAACCTAATACATACAAACTATTATTTCAACATATTATCAATATAAAATTATAGAGATATTTGACATTCTTTTTTTTCACATGCTCATGCATTCAACACAGACCAGCCACATTTCAAATGCTCAATAGCTGTATGTGGCTAGCAACTACCACACTGGAGAGCACAGGTCTAGAGAAGTAAAAATATTGGGCAGCTATGAAAAAGGCTGTTTTAAAAGAATGCTGATCATGCAAGAAAAAAGCCCACAACTTGAGATTAAGTAAAAAAAGACATCATACAAAACCAAATAAAGTATGATCTCACTTTTGTTATACACAAATATGTGCTTATGTTTATTTGAGTGTGTGAAGTGATGTATGCACTGGAAGAAAATGCAGCAAAACCCTAATAGGGGCTTTCAGAGGGAAAGGAGTTGTGATTTTAATTTTCCCCTTCATGCTTGTACACTGTGGGCATATATTACTTTTAGAATCAGCAGAGGAATAGTGTCATTTTTAAAGTGTTCAGCAAATGTTCAACAATCTTACAGCATGAACTGAGCACAGTGGCCATTTGTGGGTGCTTGGTGCTGGGTTAAAGTACTGGTCCCAGCTCTTCATCCTTCCCGTCCCCATGCCCTTTGCCATGTGGCTGTGCAGTTCCTCCCACAGAAGGCAGAGAGAAGCTCACAGTGCTTGACTTCTTTTGGCCAATGGAATGTTGGCAGTAGCGGCAGTTTTCAGTTCTGGGGGGGCCTTTAAGAGACAGTGTATGTTCCCACACGTCCTCTGCCACTGCCATGAGAAGAAGATGCCAGCCCACTTGTCCCAGGAGATGGAAGACACGCCCACTCCAGCCTGCAACTTAGAGCCACCAATCTGTAGACGTGTGAGGGATACATGCTCATTATAGAACACCGCACAGATTCTGTGGTTATTACAAAGCTATAGCTGACAAATACAGTGTTGTCCATTTCCCAGGCACTCAAATCCAATCAAGGGGATTCTTTGTTTCCCCAGGAAAGCAAAATTTGATTGGAATTAGACAGAAAGCTGAAATTAAAAACAAAACAAAACAAAAAACAAACAAAAAACCATACTTTTAAAAAAGGAAAAAAAAAACCAAAAAAACAAAAAAAACAATTCCCAAAGATCTCCAAGGTAAAAGAAGCCTTAACCTCACCCAAATAACCTTTGGTCTGTTTCAGACACTCTTGGTTACTAAGACCTCATGGCAGAGGGTCATATTTACCTTGTTCTTAGGTATTATCTATTCCTAAGGATACCAGAATGATAACCCCCAAACCTCTCATTTTCAGAACATATTTTCTTTCTTAGAAAAAAAATATGCACATTCATTTTAGAGAACGCAGACAGACAAAAGAAAAGAAAAATCCCTCATAATCCCACCATCAAAATATGAACTCTTTCACATTTGTGAATATACATATATGCATGCATTTTTATATGTTGATACTTACATCCACAAAAAGTCAAATTGTATGTTCTAGTTTGTAATCTTCTTGTTTGCATTAACTATGTCATAAGCATCTTCCCATGCCATTTAACATTTTCTACTCTATTGTTTTGAATTGTGGAATTGTTGCCTAGTTTTCTACTGAATGGATGTATCATGAATAACTTTTCCTAACTCGTTGGTAGCACGTAGAATATTTCCAGTTGGGGGTATTATAAGCAACATATCTCTGTGTACATTTGTGGTCATCTCTAAGGATTAAATTCCCAGAGGTAGGATTTCTGGGTTGGGGTTATACATATTTACGAAATGTTCCATCTCTGAGTGTCAGTGGCTTCATCAGACCGTCGGGAGGTGTTTGCCATCCATGGCCTGTTTAACAGTCTTCTGCTCTCATGGTTCTTTTTGAATCCAAATGCCCTTGGGAAGGGGGTACCCCTTGAATCAATATCATCCAATATACCTTAGCTTGCTAAATCAAATCTGCCCAGCAGACGAGCAGGCCCCAAGGGGAATGGGACATGGGAAAGGTAAGTTATAAGTCTATGTGTGGAAAGAGCCAGAGAAAAGGAGGCTGCACTTAAGGACCAAAAAGACAGGGCAACATGGGGGTGTAAAGGCAGGTATCTGAAGTTCCTGGATAAAGGGGGGAGGTTCTTAAGTCAACTCTGTGTCTGGACCAAGTTAGCCTCTGGAGAGTCCTGGTGATGAGGCTCTCTCTCTGCTTCTACCTGTAGTTCTTCCAGGCAACAGACATGACCACATGATCACCTGTGAGCCTCTCTTCCCTCTTCTCATGTGAACCTATGTCCAAGGTCCCACTGGCCAATCCTGTGACTCAGTTTCACTTCTGGGCATGATGAGTAGAGGAAAGAGCCTGGGGTGCTGGGTGCACATCGGGGAGTCTGGGCTCCAGGGTGGGCTCTGCTGCTAACCTGCTTGGGCAGCATTTCACTTCTCCAGGTGTGGCAGAGACTATCCAGGTGTTCAACAAAGAGTTCTTCCTGGGCACATAGCCAGATTACATCTCTGAGTACATCTCCGACACCCCTCTGCAAGTAGGCGGAAAATGTGACTGTGTTCCAGCCAATATTTGTCAGCAGAAGTGACATGTGCTGCTTCCACGTGCAGTTTCTGTGACCCTCCCATAAGCTCCTTCTCTACCTGCCGGCCTGACACAGATGAGCAAGGAGACCCCGACCTTGGAGGCCAGGTGTTGAAGATGGCAGAGCCCCAAGATTGGAGGGGTCCAGGCTCAGGATTTCCCCTTGGAAGAGTCACCCACAAATCAGGGAGACCTTTCCTTAACTTTACAGAGGAGAGAAATCTAGGTTGGTCATGTGGGACCATTATACATGTTACAGTTTGTTTTTCAGAACAGCTAGAATGCCTCTAGTAATTCTTGGAGCTTTATTTTCTTCATCTACAAATAGGGGAGGAAAGGCAAGAATTGGTGTGTACCATGTATCTGTTTCATGCAGGACCCTGTGCTCCACGCGTGATGCACGTTTGTCCTTTTAATGCCCACAGAAAGATCATGATCTTGGAATTATAATTCCCATTTTCCACAGCAGCATCTGAGCTGGGATTCAAATGCAGATCCCCAAAAGGGATCCTGATCTCACGACAGGCACCGCTTTAAGGTTCAGAGACCCTAACTCAGGCTCCTGCTTGTGCCTGATCCCCAGCAGGTGAGCACAGTGCTGAAGGGCTTGCAGGTGGGCGTCAGACAGGCCAGGGTTTGGGGCACTCACCAAGGAAGGCCTCAGGTAGGGGCATAGCTTCCCTGCACCTGGGTTTCTGCATCTGTCAAATGAGGCTGCTGTAAGAGAATCCACCCCCTGAGGACGTTTGAGTATCCTCTTCCTGAATATCTTCAAGAAAAGACTTTTCTTTGCCTCCACTGGAGCTCTCCAAAGCTCTGCCTGGAATTTTTTCCCACAGGGCCTCTGTCACAGTCTGTGGGAGATGCTGGTTTCTACCAATTTGAGGAGACCAGCATCTGCTATGTCCCAACGTGGAAACCTGACTGCCAACCATCTAAAAGAGAAGGGCTTGTTTGGGGGTGGGGGTGCTGGCTTGGGGTGCTGCTCCTGAGGGTGCTATATGAGGGTTCCCAGCAGAAGCAGTGGGAGGTCTGGGTGCAGCTGGCACATCTGAGTAGAGAGACGGTCCCGGGAGGATTAATTGCAGCACTTGGCTGCCTGTTCCTATTTGAGGTCCCCAGGAGGGAGGCTTGGTTACTAAAGCTCTTGTGCCCCCACCAGCTCTGGTCTCTGCAATCTGCCACCAAGTTTCCCTCAGGACTGCGTGACACCACAAATCAATTTGAATAGCCTCAATTCAAACAAGTCTATTAACTTTCACCCATTTAAAGTCAATAGCCGTTGCTGGCCTTGCTGGCTTGCAGCATTTTAGAGTCGGAAGGGACCTCAGAAGTTGCCAGGTCTAACACCCTCAAAGACTGTGACTTGTTCATTGCTTAAACACTTGTATTTGGATAAAGCCTCAGCACAGCACGTGGGGTCTGTTGCATGCTGATCTCCAAGGCACCTCCAGCCTTGCCTCTGGCCTCGTCTCTGCATGGAGCCTCACCTCTGCCAAAAATAAAAATCATCCCAACACATTATGCACCTTCCCTGGTCCGGACATTTGCAACTTTGTCTACTCTATCTGGAATATACTGCCTCCCTCTGACCCAGTGAAATTCTCAGCACCCACCAAAGACTAGCTCAGTTGTTACCTCCTTCTTGAAGCCTTCCCTGATACCACCAGGCAGAACTAAGTGCTCTGTCAGAAAACACTGGGTCTTGACTCCTGTCATTTGTTTTCTGCTTCTTCCCTCGAAGATGCCCAGCTCCTTTAAGTTGGGAGTGATCTGTTTTTTTATCTTTGTGTTCCTAGGATGTATAGTAGGGCCTGGCACATGGAAACACTGTGTAAAATACATTAGAGAGCTGAGCTGAATTGGAAACATAAGAAGATTTTTGAAGATAAAAACCTGTATCAAAGGGATTTTTTCAGTTTCTGTAAGCAAAAAACACAACTCAATCTTCCTAAATCAATAAAAAGTGTTATCGGCTTACAGAACATAAAAGTTTTCAATGTGGTCTTCAGGAACGGTTTGATCAGGGTTCCAGAATAATTTCTTCACAATTTTCTTTATTTTGTCCACCATTATATATTGATTTTAGTCTCAGGCTGGCTTCTTTCATGGTGACAAAGTGGCTGCATATCCTCACACCAATCATTCAGATGGAGAGAGCGCATATGTGTCCCAGAATTCTCAGCATGAATCCTGAGGTTTGCACGGATTGAGCTACCCCTGAGCCTACTGCTGTAGTGAGGTGAACAGGACTCCCCGAGTGGCTTAGACCAGTCGTGTCCCACCTCATTTCTCAGGATAAGCCAGCCCCACCCAATCCACAAAGTTGTACAAAATGGGATACTTAAAAATGTATAGTTTGTTTTCCCTTCCTTAATTCCTTAGACAAATAATAAGCAATTAACTACATCAGGCTCTGTGCTAGCTGTAGAAAACACATATAAGATTAGAACAAGACTGTGACCTCGTGCTGTTCACAATCCTCCTTAGTGTGATTTTGAAAATTATCCTTCAGGTACTCAGGAGCCATAGGGGATTTCAAGCAGGTGAGTGACTATAGTGGTGGTTGCTGCATAAAAAAGGAGCTCCTGACACTTAAGGCTTAAAACAACAAACACTTATTATCTCGGTTTCTGTGGGTTAGGAATCTGGGTGCCTTAGGCTCCCAGCCCCTCATGTGGCTGCCATCATGGTGTGGCCCCTGCTGCAGTCCTCCCGAAGCTGGAGCGGGGATTAGCAGCCCGCAAGTGCGCTCACACGGCTGTTGGCAGGCACCGGCAAACGCACGTCAAATCTCACGCATGTGGCCCTCTCCACACAGCTGCCTCCCGGCTGGCAGCTGGCTGCCCCCAAATGAGCAATCCAAGAGAGAGTGAGAAGCAGCACCTGAGACAGAAACCACCTGATGTTAGAAGTGAATCCCAGTTTCCTGTTTTTTTCTATTTGATAGGAGTGAGGCAATAAGTCCATCCCACGCTCCAGGGGAGGGAATTACACCAAAGCGTGGCTGCCAGAAGGTGAGGGCCAGGGGCCATCTTGGAGGCCCCCTACCGCAAGGAGGTATCAACAGCTCAGCACCTCGGAGTGATGACATGACATCAGTCTGCCACCTCACCTTAAGGACAGTGGTTAGTAAAGGACCTGGAATCAGCAGGAGAAAAGTGTGTTGGAGTGGATGGCTTCACTTATTCAGTACACAAACATTTACCAAGTGCCACTGTGGGCCACAACCAGGCTGGGTGCTGGGGATGCCACATGACCCATCTTCCTCTGGGAATGTTAGTGTCTAGCAGGAGGCAAAGTCAAATGAGTGGTTATATTCACCTGGAATGTCACAGAAACGGGCAAAAATTCATTCACAGCTGTGAATAGCATATGACCTTGACTTTCAAACCAGACTGGGGGCATCCGGGCAGGCTTCCTGGAGAAAGAGACATTTCAACTGAGACCTGAGGAATGAGGAGGAGAGTCACAAGAATGGTTGGGTAGAGAGCACTGCAGCGTGAGCTTGTGAGTGAGCCCTGGGGTGGGCCTCCCTCCGGCTCTCATCCCTGCCCCTCTCCTATCTCTGTCTCTGCTCCTGCCACGCTGGCCCATTCTCTCCCAGGGAGTTTGCCATCACCCTCCTGGAGGGCAGTTCCCTCTGAAACGCCAGGGTCTGTTCCTTCTTGTCCCTCAGGCAATGGCTCAGAGGAACCCTTTCCATTCCCAGAGGGCCCCTTCTCAGGGAGACCCTCTCCCCTCCATAGTCCAAGGTTGTCATGGCAACCTCCGTATAGCCTCACGTTGTTTGATATTCTTTCCAGCTCTATCCCTACCTGGAATCATGCTGCCGATTCATTTGTTACCTATTTATCCTGGCTCTGGATTCCAGGACATCAGCTCCCCAGGGCAAGGACTTTGTCTGATCACTGCTGACCCCCAGGGTCTGCACGCGACCTGCACATAGTAGGTCCTCAGTAAGCTGTGGTGAAATGAAAGAACCTGAAGCTGGGCCTTTTGTTGACACCCGTTTCCCTCCTTCAAGGACCATGACAATAGAGAAACGGCGACAACACTCGGGTTGATGCAGAACAATGCCCCCCTCCCATCCCCCAGCTGCCAGGGCCCAGAGTTTTCAACTCCCCTCAACAGAGTGGAGGAGCTCGGGCCCCATAGGCATGAATTAGCCAGTCCTCTCCCAATTCCACCCTCATCTTTCCCTATAATTTTCTATAGCTACTCTCTGGGATCCTAATAGCCACATTTTGAGAGTTTGGAAAAGGAGCATTAAAGCCAGTCAACTGGATAAATCACATTTTTTTTTAAATGGGCCAAACACAGATTTACACAATAGGCTGTGACAAAGAGATCTTCAAAGGACGATCTGGCAGGGAACATCCATTTTTCCAAAGGGCATCACAGCCCTGGGAGAAATAATGAAGTTTTTGTAGGTTTCTAATTATTCCCTGGTGCTGACAGGCTGGGCAACCAAGGACTGCCACCCACTTAAGTGCCCACACTGGCACCCAGCAGTGCCCATTCTTGGGTCTCCCAGGTAAGTGTCCCCACTGGCAGGGGCAGCCTGGTGTTTCCAGTGCTGATCCTCATGGTTCCCTGCCTCCCTCCTGATTTTTCACTGACGTCTCTGGGTCAACGCATGGGTGACTGTCACCTCGTACCCCTGGTGGCCCAGCACCCGGTCTGCTGCTGGCCTGGAGGAGGGAGTACCAGCTGGAGACTGGTCTGGGTGTGCAGGTGCATTAGAGGTGATGGAGGAGCAGGGGCATCGCCACCCCGCCCCACACCAGTGGGTGCCTGTATGAAGTTCTGGAAGGCTAGGGAGGGTGAGAATTGTGACTGCTGGTTTAGTGCTTTCATTGCCTCTCATAAAGACGCAGGCTGTAGTAAGCCAAAGAATTGTAGGGACTTCCTGACACCCCTGCTCCAGGCAGCTCTTCCCCAACTCAGAGCATCTCCTTCTCTGACAACCAGCTCCCTTCTTCCTGAACCCTGGAAGACTGTCCACTCTCGCCACTGTCCAGTGGAGCCCCCCCTCCACACTGAGTTCCCCTCACCCTGTGTTCCTGTTCGCTAATGCTACCGTTACGCAAAATACCAGAAATGGATTGGCTTTTATAAAGGGGGCTTATTTGGTTACAGAGTTACAGTCTGAAGGCCATGAAAATGTCCAAATGAAGGCATCAACACAAGTATACTTTCACTGAAGGAAGGCCAATAGCATCCAGAAAACCTCTGTTAGCTGGGAAGGCACATGACTGGTGTCCACTGATCCCAGGTTGTGTTCCAGCTCCTCTCTCAGCTCTTGTGCATTCTTCAAAGTGTCTCTCTTGGCTGCAGCACCTCCTTCTGTCTGTGAGCACTTTTATAGGACTCCAGTGATTCAATTAAGACCCACCCTGAATGGGTGGGGTAACACCTCCATGGAATTATCCAATCAAAGATGTCACCCACAGTTGATAGAGTCACATTGCCATGGAAACACTCAATCAAAGGATTCCAACTCAATCAACACAAAATTGCATCAAAAAACATGGCGTTTTGGGGGACACAATACATGCAAACAGCACACCCTGCTGCAGGCCCTGCGGGGTTCCTGGCCTCTCATCCTCTTGTCTGGGGCTTCAGGACCCTGGGCAGGAAATTCACTGGCCACAGGCTCAGTTGCTCTGGCTATTGGTCCTGCCTGAACTGGGCCCCATGTCTACCACCTTCACCTTGGACCAAACCCAATCAGACCCCAGTGGACCTGCAGGAGCTCCTAACATACCCCCATCTGTTCTTGTCCACAAGGACAGGGAACAGGACCTCTGATTACCTTGACTTTTTCACCCTAGGCTCCATCATTCCCTCCTTCCCTCTGCAAGCATTTACTGAGCTCCTCCTCTGTTCTGGACATTAAGGTTCTAAGAGGCTGCGGCAGACCTCAGAGGGTCCCAGCCTCCTGGAGCAGGGATGCACTCCACAGGATGATATGTACTGTGAGAGTGATGAGGAGAGGATGCAGGGAGAATGCAAGGGATGCACTAACCGATCTTGCTGGGTTGGGTAGTCAGGGAAGGCTTCCCAGGGGAGGTGTCTCCTGAACTGGGTTTTGCAGGAGATAAAAGAGCTGCCCAGGGGAAGTTGAGGGAGAAGCACTCCTGGCAGGGAGGGCAACATGTGCGGTGTGTGCCCAGGGGTGAGAGAGGGTGGGGTGCATTCTGGGAACCCCAGCAGCAGAGGGGTGGTGGGAGGTTGGTGAGAGTTGAAGCTGAAGACACGTGTGGTAGATTGCTCCTGCCCACGAGTTCCTCCTGCCCCTGCTTGCACACCCTTTGTTGTATGGTGCTACTGCTCCTCTGGTCAGGAGGTGGAGTCTCTTTCTCCACACTTGGAGTCTGTCTGGGCTTAGCCTGGTGACTTACGGAAAGAGGTATCAGCAAATTTGACACACACAGAGCTTGAAAAGTACTTGTTGACATGGACCAGCCCCTTTCTGTTGCTGGGAACTCTGAGGCCACCACCACGTAGATAAGCCTGAACTGTCTCTTGGAGGATGAGACACCATGTTGAGAGAGGCTCCAGCTGTCCATGTCCCTAGCTGTCCCAGCCGAGGCCCAGACAGAAGAGTGAGGCCATCTGACACCATCCAGACCCGGACAAGCTGGTCCAGGTGGGAAGAACTGCCCAGCCAGAGCACAGAATCATGAGAAATAATAAACAGTTGCTGTTCATAGTCACTACATTTGGAGATGTTTGTTATACAGTAAAAGCTAACTGATACATGAGAGGATGGGCCCGATTAGGAAGAGACTTTTCTAATCAGCTGGGGAGCCTGGAGTCTGTCACAGTGACTATGAGACTCTGGGATCAGATGGTATAGGTTCAAATCCCAGCTCTGCCACTTATCAGCTATGGGACCTCGGGCAGTTCACTTCACCTCTCTGTGCCTCAATTCCTCATCTGCTACAGACAAACAGTAATACCTTAAAGGATATTAAGAGTATTGAATATATAAATAAATGCAAAACCCTGAAATGCTGGCTGCTGCTGGTCAAACTCATATTGCAGTTTCCTACTCATCATTTCTGCAGATCCCCGGAGCTCTGGTCCACATCAGCTGACTCAGCCCCACGGTCTTGGCTGAGGTGACCCCGACCTGGGCTTTTATCTTTGCTGCAGGGGGACCAAAACTATCCCCATTTGCCTGGGACTTTCCCAGTTTCAGCACTGAAAGTCCCGTGTCCCAGGAGACCCTCTTAATTATTAGATAAACAAGAACATTTGGTTACTTTACTGGCCAGACAACCCTGTAGGTCTAAAGAAATTGCTGGCCCTGGGGGCAGCCTGCCCACACCCATCCCACTGTCCTAAATTGCCACAGTCTCCTTTCTATCATATAGCTGGGACACCCTTGGTTTAAAAATAAACTCCTGTTCAGATGGTTTGTATAGTGTGTGAATATATCGCAATAAAATTGCATTTTTTTATAAAAAGTAAGCAAACAAACAAAATAAGCATCTGCAGCCTGTATGGGCCCCTAAAGTAGAATGTAGTTCTGCATACACAGGAAGCGGTAATCATATTGCTAAGCTGTTTCTCTAAAAGCCTGGAGGCCTTTGGGTGATGGTGGCATTTAAAACAGAGCATCAGAGAAATTAGAGATGGCACCTATGTTTCTACAACAGGCTATTTGGCTTTATGAGAAGTTAATAAAGTGTCAAGCCAATGGGACCTCTTCGTCTGCCCTGTGACGGGGCACCGAGACCCTTCGTCTCCACTCCACCCAGCCTCAGTGCATGGGAGCCCAAGGATGGGAGGGGGGGAAGCTGAGAGCTGACACACTTGGAGGCCTGAGAAAGGGGATTGGGGGAGTCAGTGGCCCAAAAGGGGCCTAGGTGAGTGATAGAGGAATCAGGAGAATGTGATTATCTCATTTCATCCTTACTATACAAATGATGAGGAAAACTGTATTATTCCCCCATTTTATGGATGAGGAAACTGAGGCTCAGAGAGGTGAGACAACCTGTGTAAGATCACAGGCCCAGGGGAAGATAGCTGCAGTAGTTTTGACCAGGGCCACCCCTGTTCCAGGCACTTTGTCCTGTGGTCTCACTTAGCCCTCACCAAATCCTACGCCAGAGCTGCTGCCACTTCTGCTTTGCAAAGGTGGAATACTGAGCCTCAGGACGGCCGAGGATTTTGACCCATGGCTCTCTTATCCGAAAGTCTCTATAACTGATGGCCCCTTCCCTCATGGATTTGTTCTTAACTTAATGGGGTCACAGCCAGAGTCACTGTGACAACAATAAGGAAATCTCACTCCTGAAGGCCCAGGGAAGCCTTGGGAAAAAGGAGTGCAGAACTGGCTGCAGGGTCCCCTCTGGTGTAGACTAAAGGCTGAAAGGGGCTGGGGAGGATCAGGCTGGAGCTGGCCCACTTCTCTGGAGCAGGAGGCCCAGCAGGGACATGTGACAGATCCGTGTGTCCTCCTGGCTGAAGAGCATTTCTCTGGCATTGCCTGTGTGTGTAGATGATCTGAGGACCCCAGTGGGCCAGTGACTGTGATAATAATAATACGCCACCAGCAATACCGACAGCGATGGCTGCCTCAGTTAAGTGCTGGCTGTGAGAGGATCCACAGCACAGGGCAGAGCCACACTTGCCAGCCTCTCCCCGTCACGAGAGCCCACCTGGGAATGAGTGGCATTTGCCTGGCACCCTGCAGGGAGAGGACAATGCTGCTTTCTCTGCCAGTTTCTATGCAAGAACTTCCAGCAGGGTGTCTGCTGCCCCACGTCCACCTGCCTGCCCCAGGACTGAGAGAAGCAAAATCTATGCCTGCTTGGACCCACTTGGGGCACTGGTGTCCGAAGTACTGGGCAGGGTGGGGAGGGCAGGTGTGCTGGTTTGAAAGTGTTATGTACCTGTTCTAGTTTGCTAATGCTGCAGAATGCAAAACACCAGAGATGGATAGGCTTTTATAAAATGGGGTTTATTTCACTACACAGTTACAGTCTTAAGGCCACAAAGCATCCAAAGTAACACCTCAGCAATCGGGTACCTTCACCGGAGGATGGCCAATGGTGTCCGGAAAACCTCTGCCAGTTAGGAAGGCAGCCGGTGTCCGCTCCAAAGCTCTGGCCTCAGAATGGCTTTCTCCCAGGACGTTCCTCTCCATCAAGCTTGCTCCTCTTCAAAACATCACTCCCAGCTGCACTCCGTTCCCTCTCTTTGAGTCGGCTTATTTATATGGCTCCACTGATCAAGGCCCACCCTGAATGGGCAGGGCCATGCCTCCATGGGAACATCTCATCAGAGTCATCACCCACAGCTGGGTGGGGCACATTTCAAGCAAATCTAACCAGCACCAAAACGTCTGCCCCACAAGACCACAAAGATAATGGCATTTGGGGGACACAATACATTCAAACTGGCACAGTACCCCAGGAAAGACTGTCTTCTTTAATTGCAATCTTGTGGGGGCAGACTTATTATGGGTAGGGTGTTTTAATTAGGTTGTTTCCATGGAGAAGTGACCCACCCAACTGTGGGTGGGACCTTTTAATCAGATTATTTCCATGGAGATGTGACCCCATCCATTCAGGGGGATCATATCCCCAGGAGACTGGGGATATGAAACAGTTTTATTTTCTAACCCAGCAAGGCTGGATCCCTCTACATTTCTCTAACTTTTGTTTGCAAATTGAATAGTCTTTCTTTAGCTCATCTCAGTCTTTCCACGCTTTATCACAGATAAGAAGCCAATAAACATTTTCACCATTCTGCCTGGAAATCATTTCACCAAGATCCAGAGGTCCATCAGGCACATTTGCCTTCTCCAAGTTGCTGTAATGGTAGTACCATGAATCATCATTTGTCAAATCTGTTATAGGCATTTCCTCTCCTTCTTTCCCACCTCCACTAACATTTGTTTTCTATTTTTCTAGTCTACACACAGTTTCCTTGCCATTTTCCCGTACTTGCCTGATGTCAATTCTGATGCATGCTATAGATTTAAGCAAGTCAAAGGTCAGCTGATATTCAAGAGCTGCCTCTTTATGGGAAGGGCTGCAAAGTATTGTGGACAGTTTTGCCTCTTTTATGCCCAAGGGGTCCAAAGGCAATAGTCCGTAGCGCAATTATTTTATTTTGACACACCAAATGTTGATTGTGGTCAGTGGGTCTCTCTCACACCTCCTGAAGCCACCAGAGAGTCTTTGATGGTTGTGCCAGTTTGGATGCATTATGTCCCCCCAAATTCCATGTTCTTTGATGCACTCTTGTGGGAGCAAATGTATTAGTGTTGATTAGATTGGAATTTTTTGATTGAATGTTTCCATGGAGATGTGACCCAAACAACTGTGAGTAAAATGTTTGATTGGGTAATTTCCATGGAGGTGTTGACCCTGCCCATTCAGGGTGGGTGTTAATTGAGTCATGTGAGTCGTGTAAAGGAGTTCACAGACAAAAGGAGCTCAGAGCAACTGAGAGTGACATTTTGAAGAGGAGCTGCAGCTGAGAGACATATTTTGAAGATGGCTGTTGGAAGCTGATGCTGACATTTTGGAGAAAGCCATTTTGAAGCCAGAACTCTGGAGCAGACACCAGCCACATGCCTTCCCAGCTAACAGAGGTTTTCCAGATGCCCTTGGCCATCCTCCAGTGAAGGTACCTGATTGATGCCTTACCTTGGACACTTTATGACCTTAAGATTATACCTGTGTAACCAAATAAACCTCCTTTATAAAAGCCAATCCATTTCTGGTGTTTTGTGAAACAGCAGCATTAGCAAACAGGAGCAATAGTGGACCCAATCCTCATGGAGTGCACCCAGCTGGCTAAGCCATAGGCACCCACGTCCCAGATGCTGTTCTCACACTGTGCTGCTGTGTACCACAGGGGAAGTGCTCTCTCTCCTTGGATCACCTTCGAGCAAGCACGTGATTGAATTCTTACTTGTACCCAGGTACCATGTTTGGCACAGGTGGAGAGAAAAGCCAAGTCATGGTCTCTACCTGCCAAGGACTGAAGCAGAAGGTGGTGGCTTCAATTTAATTGTAGCTTTATTGATGCTAAGCTATCGCTTCTTTACTTCCAAGTCTGCTTGATTTTTATTTTTTAACATAACCACTATATTACTATGTCGTTATCACACCCACCAAAATTAACAATAATTCCTTCAAATTATCAACTATCCAGACAATATTATATCTTCCAGTGGTCTCATAAATGTTTTATTTTGTCTTTGTTTATAGTTTGTTTGGTTGACTCTGTCTTCTAATATACTTGACATACGGTTATGACTTGATAAGTCCTTTCTATCTCTTTTAATACATAGTTTCTCCTGCATGTTCTTTTTATTTGTTCCTACAATTTATTTGTTGAAGAAACTGGGTAGTTTTTCTTGCAATCATCAGAGCAACCCTTTGAGGCAGCTCCTATAGATTCACAATCCTTTACCCCACACCCTGGGGCAGGCCCAAGTCATCAAACGTGGTAAAGCTGCAGCAGACAGGTGCATCCTCACAATGAGTGGTTTAAATAGAGATTACAAATTACCTCACAAGTTTTGCTACCAGATAAGTTTTGGTACCAAATTTGAGGTGCAGGGGGGAGACAACTTTCTCTTGTGGGCACTTTGGGGATTTGGGAAGGTGAACCTGAATTATCTCATTTATGGAGGCGCTAAGAGACTAAGTAGTTGTCTGAGGTCACCTGGCTAGCAAGGGAAAGTCAGGACTCACACCCAAGCAGTCTGACTCACATCCATCTACCGAACCCTATGCTGAACTGCCTCCTATGCACAGATCCTGGGTGTAGACAGACGGGGTTTCTAATCCTGGCTCTGCCTCTCGCCGGTTGAGGGTCATCTTAGGCTGGCACTTCTTGCAGCACCACTTCCTTCACCCCCAAAGTGGGAGTGTATTGCCCACCTCTGGGACTGGACCATCCGTCCCCTCCACCCTCAGCTGGGACAGCTGGCCCTTGGGCACCCTGTGGGCCTAGGGCTGCTCACACTGGTGCTGTGGGCTGCTCTTAGGAGGAAGACCTGGGGAAGAGGCCTCCACAGCATCTGAAATGGGCTTGGCATTCGGGCAGAGAATCCCAGGGATATGCAGAACGGGGAGCGGAAGGGAGGAGGCGGCTCCAGGTGGGCACGTGCCCTTGACCCTGTGAAACTTCACACCCTGGGGAGATATGTAGCCTAAGGGTGGCTGGAGCAGGGCCCTCCAAAGCACAGACTCAGAGCAGGGGCCCCTTGTCTCCGGGTCTAAGTGGGGGCTGCCTGAAATGCTTGCCACCTCCCTCTGCTCTCCCCTGCCCCAAGCTCAAACCCCCAGACGAGTTCCCCCCGGGCTTCCTCTTGCCAGAGCTGCCCCTCCCTCCCTGCCTCTCTTCTCAGGCTCTGCTTAACCTGGCCTGAAATTTCTGAAACTGAGATTTCTCTGCATGTCAATCCTTCATCTCCTCACTGCGCTACTTCTTGAGCATTTTGTAGCAAGGGAAAGGGAAAGAAAAAAAAAGTCACCCTGGCATTTACTGAGATTAATGGTGAGTGTCTAGGAGACTGAAGGGTTAAAAACCTATCTTCGCCTGCTGCCAAAGTCGTGAATGCAGCCGATAAGTCAAGCTCCTTTATCTTCCTGCGTTGCCTCCATGCACAGAGAGGAGCCTTCACTCCCACCTTTTCCGACCCCCTGTCGTTCGGGCTGCAGAAGAGCCAGGGCCCCTCAGCCGCCCCGAGATCAGTGATTCCACACAAACCAACCTAGTAACGCCTTTCTGGTTCTACTGGGGGCAATTCACTGGAACACTTTTGATAAATTTTTCATTGTTTTCTCTTGTCGGAAAGAGTGAACAAACATTTGCTGCAAGCCTGCTACAGTTAGGCACTTGCCTGTTTGATCAGTTAGCTGTAAATGGTGATACAAGAAAAACTTTTCATGCAATTTAGGATCTTAACAGCTCCATTGAGCGATGCAGGAATCAGGCAGCATCCCATTCAGAAAGTAGAATAGGGGGTGGGAAGGAGACACTCAGAAAGGGGAACGCCAAGGCAAGTGAGAAAATGTTCTGATTGGCCAACATTAAGTTTCCATTTTACTTCGTGGGGGTGGGGTGGGTCTTATAAAGTGGGAGCAGGTGGTTGCTTAGGAACGAGGAAGTTAGCTGGTGATAACTGATGGGCTGTATTTAAATTTGGTTTTCTGGGCAAGCCAGGCATTTAGAGGAAATAGAGACTAGTTTAGGATTTTGGTTTTGCTGACATGGGGCCTGGCATGGGTGCCTCCAAGTTGGGCCTACTAGATTGTACTTATCAGTGGGTAACACCACCCCAAAACGTAATGTCATTTATCTATCTATTTCACTCACAAGTCTGGGGGTCTTTGCGGGGGGACTGGCCCAGGACCACCTGGCATGGTTGACTGCGGCCTTGACTGCAGTCAGCGGGTTGGCGTGGGCGGGCCCTGCTGGTCTGGCTGGGCTCTCCTGTGCCCGGGGTCAGCTGTGGCTGATGAGCTGACTTGGCTCTGGTCCCGTGGCCAGGCCTGGACTTAGTCACATGGAGGTCGCAGGGTTTGGGACACAGAGAGACTCACACATGCTCCTGAGGTCCAGGCCCAGGACCAGTGCAAGGCCCTTTTGACCCATTCTCTTGGCCAGTGCAGGCGGCTAGAATGGCCTTGATTTTAGCGGTGGGAACAAAGGCTCCCAATCTTGATGGGGGGAGACACAAAATCACAATTTGAAGGACTGAAGGAGGAGAATATGGGGAGGGGAATAATTGGGGGCCACCTCTGCAAATAATCTACCTCATTTGCATAATTGCGTTGAGTCCTGGAAGCCACTCTGTGAGAGAAAAGTTATTGGCCTCATTTTTCAGATGAGGAAACTGAGGTTGAGAGAGGTTCGCTGGCTCATCCCTTTGTCCTCCCCTCTCTGTTGGGCATCTCAGTGCACGGACTGGGCACTGACTCAGATATCCTCAGGCCTGCTCTGGGGGAGCGGACAAGCTGACAGATGAGGCGATATGGGCGATTCTTGCCAACAGGGCCTGAGTTGGGGGGAAACAAAATATAAGCTAGCATGGGGTGGGAGAGTGAGATAAGTTTCCCAGAGGAAATTCTGAGCTGAAATCAGAGGAAGAATGGGGAGGGATTCCAGGTGAAGAAAGGTTGGAAAGAGTTTCCAGGTGGAGGGAAGAGCAAGAAAAGCCAACAACAACAAAGATGACTAAAGGAGCAAATAAATAAAATCACCTACACTGAAAATTGCTACGCAGGAAATCAACAGGGTGATGAGATGTCAAATATCAGATTTGGGGACATTTGGGGGTGTTCTAGTTTGCTAATGCTGCAGAATGCAAAACACCAGAGATGGATAGGCTTTTATAAAACGGGGGCTTATTTCACTACACAGTTACAGTCTTAAGGCCACAAAACGTCCAAGGTGACACCTCAGCAATCAGGTACCTTCACCGGAGGATGGCCAAGGGCATCCAGAAAACCTCTGTTAGCTGGGAAGGCAGCCGGCGTCTGCTCCAAAGCTCCGGCCTCAAAACGGCTTTCTCCCAAGACGTTCCTCTCTAGCAAGCTTGCTCCTCTTCAAAACGTCACTCACAGCTGCACTGAGTTCCATCTCCTTGAACCAGCACGTTCATATGACTCCACTGATCAAGGCCCACCCTGAATGGGTGGGGCCACGCCTCCATGGAAATATCCCATCAGTTATCATCCACAGTTGGGTGGGGCGCATCTCTATGCAAACAACCTAATTCAAATGTTCCAACTTAATCCCCACTATTATGGCTGCCCCACAAGATTGCATCAAAGAATATGGCTTTTTCTGGGGGACATAATACATTCAAACTGGCACATTCCATCCCCTGGACCCCAGAAAAACATATTCTTTCCAAATACAAAATACATTCATCCCACAATACCACAGAAACTTAAATCATTTCAATAACAATAGTTAACTACAAGATCCCATCAAAATCAAATATAGGCGTGGTCAGTCCTAAGGCATACTTTTCCTTTAGCTCTGGATCTGTTTTCTCTCCAAATGCTTGGGTGAGTGCTCCAACATATCCACACATTGGGGAGACCACCTTCTTGGCCCCACCCTCCTCAAACATTGGGGCAGCTCCCGGATTCCTTTCCATCTCTGGGGCACACGCTCAACCCCTTCAGAACAGTGTGGTGGCAGCCAGGCTCTCCCCAATTCCCTGGGAATGTGCTCCGCCCTCTTTGGGACCTCAGGTGGCAAAACTCTTCCAGAGCATCGAGGCAGAAAGCCCACCCTCGACCTCCAGGGCAAACTCACCCTTTCCATGCCTGTGGGCTGCTCTGCTCTCCCAGCCCGAGACCTCCTGACTCCAGACCTCAACCTCCATGGCTCTGTCTTTGAAGAGATTTTTCCTTTAATTTTTTCCTTGTCTGTCTCCTCCAGTCCAGACTGGCAATGGCTCTGTCCATAAAGGTCTCGCAAAAATTCTGTTGGCTTTGCATGAAGCACGCAGGGGTCAAAGCCATCAGACAATAGGACTTTCCACAAATCCTTTCTGCTTAACTCCTTTTCCAATCTTGGCTTGTACTGAAATGGCGGCTGGGTTCCATGTTTGGTTACATCCTCATGTTGGGCTGTAGCTTCTGGGATTCCACCCCCTGGAAGCTGGTAATTTTCCAAGCCATCAGCTTCTGGTTTCTTTGAACCCAAGAGTTCAGTTCTAAGTTTATCTCTTTCTGCTCGCATTTTACTATAAGCTGCAAGGAGAAGCCAGGATACCTCCTCCACATGTAGTCTGGAGATTTCCTCAGCTAAGTATTCCAGGTTGTCGCTTTCAAATTCTTCCTTCCATCTCACACCAGGACTCAATTTTGCCAAATTCTCTGCCATGTTGTTCTGTTAATGACTCTCAGACTTTGAAATCTAATGGAGTTTGTCCTGCAGGTTTTAGGAACTGTTTCGCTCCTGTTAACCCTGTTTTCCTTACTGTTTCTCCTTATGGCAATGGAAATGTTTATCCTATGAATGTCCCTCCTTTGTATATTGGAAGCAAATAACTTGTTCTAAGTTCACAGATCCACAGCTAGAGGGGAATTATGCCTTAGGACTGACCACGCCTAAATTGCTTTTGATGGGATTTTGTGCTTAACTATTGATACTGAAATGCTGTAAGTTTTTTTGATATTGTGATGGAATGAATGTATTTTGTATTTGGAAAGATGATGTCATTTTGGGGTCCAGGGGGTGGAATGTGCCGGTTTGAATGTATTGTGTCCCCCAAATGCCATTATCTTTGTGGTCTTGTTGGACAGACGTTTTTGGTTCTGGTTAGATTTGCTTGGAATGTGCTCCAGTCAGCTGTGGGTAGTAATTTTGATGAGATGTTCCCATGGAGGTGTGGCCCCGCCCATTCGGGGTGGGCCTTGATCAGTGGAGCCATATAAATGAACTGACTGAGAGAGAGAAAACTCAGTGCAGCTGTGAGTGACGTTTTGAAGAGGAGCAAGCTTGCTAGAGAGGAACATCCTGGGAGAAAGCCATTTTGAAACCAGAACTTTGGAGGAGACGCCAGCCACGTGCCTTCCCAGCTAACAGAGGTTTTCCGGACGCCATTGGCCATTCTCCAGTGAAGGTACCCGATTACTGATGTGTTACCTTGGACACTTTATGGCCTTAAGACTGTAACTGTGTAGCCAAATAAACCCCCTTTTTATAAAAGCCAATCCGTCTCTGGTGTTTTGCATTCCGCAGCATTAGCAAACTAGAACAGGGGGATCCTTCTTTGGAGGATGGTCAGGAAGGACCTGAAGGCAAAAAGGAGCTGATAGGGTCAGGAGGAGGTTCTTGGAAAAACTTCAGGTACCCCTGCTACCTGTGCACTGGCTGTGTGCACTCAGCTTTATGCAAATTTCTTCACTTAGTCCCCATAGCAACCCAGGAGGAGGCAACTATTATTCTCTCCATTTGACAGGGGAAGGAATTGCCACCCCAGAGAGGTGGAGTGAGGGAGCCTAGAAGCAATCCCGCCCTCCTGGAGCAGGGCTGGGGCAGGGCCAGGGAGGCAGAAGAGGTTGGCCGTCTGGTCTTGGGGGGAATGGCCTGGGAGGCCCCACTGACCCCCGGGGATATGACCCCAGTGGTTGCAGACGGCGCCTTTGGGGTCCTGGGAAGGGCAGGGGTGGAACCTGGCTGGACCCCCAGAGCTAGCTGTGTGCCCTTGGCCTCAGTTTCTTTATCTCTCAAATGGGGTAGCGGCACCAAGCCTCAGGGCAGGGGAAAGGAGTGAGAGGGATGAGGGTGACCTCGGTGACCTCGGAAACCTCAGAGCCCAGGGCCTGTTTCCCTGCCTTTGCCCTTCATCCCACAGAGGTTTGCTGAGCTCCAGCATCACACAGGCCCTGTGCCGTAGGCTCGCTGCCCATCACCTCTGATCCCCCAAAGCCTGGGGGGTGGGAGTGGGGATTGTCCACCAGATGGGAATGCTGTGGGAACAGGGACCCCTGTCTGTCCCTCCACTCTGTCCCCAGCTCCCAGAACAGAGCCTTGCATGCTTCAAGTACTCAATATATATTTGTTGAACGAATGCATAAATAACTCCCGGTTAATATCTCTCAGGATTGGGCCTGCAGAGGTACAGGGATATGCTCACAGCCATGTGAGCTGAGATCCTTTGGATAGAGCTGAGATCCATCCAAGGTAAGGAGGTTCCAAACCCATCAGGCTGCACTAGAGAGGGCTTCTCAGATGCTTTGGCAGGGACCGTCAGGGTGGACATGAGTGTGACACGGCAGGAACCGTGAGGAAGCAGGTGGTGGTCATTACTCCGGGTCCGCTGGCCCTGACACTTAGATGAGCAAGGCGAGTCTGGGGTGGTGGGCAGCAGCTGTTCCCTGGCTCCCCGAGGAGACCACGGCCCCATGGACAGGGCTGTGCAGGCTTTAGGGCAGTCCAAACTTTCTGCTGCTGGAGCAGTGGCCCAGAAACCAGGATGAGGTGCTAGGATTTCTCTCCTGCCCACAGAATCTCAGACGTACTCAGCTTAGCATGAAATGGCCCTCATGAGGAACGCTTCACTCCAGAAAGCTCTTCTGAAATGCAAACTCCGACCAGTTCCCACATCTACCCCGGGTGCAGAGCAATTTGTACTTGATCAAGCAAAATGTTATAGGTCACAGTGTGACCACTTTTAATCTTTAATCTTTTCTGCCTCCCTCACCTCCCACAACCTATTCATTTCCACTCTTCTCTGCCTCCTGTCCTCACTCTGAGCCAAGTTCCCTCTCTCCCTCCCTTCTTTTCCTCGCCCCTTCCATCTAGTATTTTTTGTCTTGCTGTGCCCTGCGGTGTCCCAGGCCCCAGGAGAATGATGGTGCGTGAGGCAGACATAGCCCTGCCCTCTGGAGCTCCCAGCGTGAAGGCAGGGCCACAGAGGAAGGAGATTAAGATGTGGCCCCTGCCCACTCCTAAGCCTTTCTCCCGCACGGGACCTGGGAGGGGGTGCTGAGGCCAGGCACAGGGGTCAGGGCTGTTCCCAGGGAGCTGAGGAGGCTCAAAAGAGGGGTGACTAACCCTGGGGACCAGGGACAGCTTCCCGGGGAAGATACCTGAGCTGGGTTTTAAAGCAGAGTGGGCATGGCCGTGGGGAAAAGAGCGGGCAGATGCCAGGGCCGAGCGGGTCAAAAGACTCACTGCCAAAGTCCTATTTTTGATTGGATGAATAAATGGATGAATCTAATCAAACTCTCCTTTTGGAACCACCATTGAAAATACTCCAAATGTCTCCACTGTTTTTGGAACGAAGACCCAAATCTTTACTGGGGAGCTTGTGACCCCACATGGTCTGGCCTGTGCTACCCTCTCCAGTCCTACTCTCCATCCTCCAAACACACAGGCCTTGGCGTTGTTCGTGGTTGGCAAGAGGCCTCCAGCTGCTCCTTTGACACCCCATTCATCTTTCAGATCCAGCTTAGGCATCTAGTCTCGGGAAAGCCTTTCCTGCTCTCCCTTGACCCTCCTCTCCCCCGTGTATGCTCTCGAAGCACAGATGGGTGAGCCTCTCCTTTACAGCCCACATCACTATACATTTAATCTTGTGATTCTAAATTAATCTCTGACTCCCTCTCTAGACTGTGCACTCCATGTGGGCAGGGATCACGGTGGCTTTGCTTACTGTCAATTCCCCTTTGGCAGCGGCTGTCACATAGGAGGTGCTCAACAAATGTGCTGACTGTATAATGGCACTGCCACTGCAGGGTCTCCCTCTGTTAGTGCACTTGTCTCCCCAACAGACAAGCAGACCCTAGAGGATGGAATCTGTCTCAGGAGTCCCCATGGCCCTGTGCCCACTTCCAGGTCTCCCCCTAATTGGGATTAGTAAATATCTGTGAAGGAAGGGAGGGCAGGGTGGGTGGGCAGGAGGGAAAGGGCTGTGAGATGTAAAGGGATCACTGACTCAGCTTCCCGGGCCTGTGTCTGGGAAGCTGACCCCTGTGGAGAATGGATCTGGACCCACCTCCCAGCAGTGCAGGCCTCTGGCTCCTACAGGAGCCTGGGCTTTGCTGGCCCCACCACACACCAAGCATTGCCAGTGTCAGCTGAGCTGATGTGTGTTGTCGTGCCTGGTAAAGATGTTCCACGTCTGCAGGCTCATTATGGGGAAATGGCAGAGCAGGAAGGGGAGAAAGACTGATTTCCCCAATTGTGGACATAATGGAGGGATTCATACCTTCACCAAGATGCTGCTCACTCGGGGAATTTGCAAGAGAGACCACAGGACCCATGGAAGGAAGTTCTCAGGCTGAGGAGACACTTTGCAGGGACTGTTGGTGTCACTGGTGGGGCTGACGGGGCGGATGGAACGTGGGCAAATGGCCTCATCAGAGCTGCTTGTGAGGCCATCGTCCCCCACAGCAGAGAGGCAAGGATCTGCCGTCCCTTCTCCCATTCGGGCACCCCTGGGCCTGAAACCTAGTGAGTGGAGGGCTCCAAGGAGCCCCTGACCCACCCTGCCCACCACCCCCTACCTGAGAGCCGCCTCCACCCTGTGCTGGGGACACAGCTCCACCTGCTCCGGAGGGAGGTCCCGGGGGACCTGCCCGAGGGAGACCTTGAAGCTCCTCAAGGAGAATCCTTGACCGGAGGCCTAAAGACCTGGGATAGCACCTTGTGGGCTCCTCCTTCCTCCCTGTGTTGTCTTCTGCTCTGTTTTGTCCTTCAGGGTCCAGCTGGACTCCCCCTCTTCCAGGAAGCCTCCCTGGTGCCTCCAGCCCACGTTGTCCTCTTTCTTGCCTAACTCCTCTCCCGTGCTCGATGGGACAGTGTGGGCTGGGAGGGAGAGCATGGGCCTTGGATAGTAAAAGGCTGGGGTTTGAGCCCTGCTCTATCCTCTTGAGCTGTGTGACCTTAGGAAAATTGCTTGACTTCTCTGGAACTCCATCTCCTCAGTGTAAAATGGGCAGCAAGGACAGGGACGACTGCCTGCTGCTTCCTCATTGTTTGCTTCCAGGTCTGTCTCCTCTGTGGGACCAGGAGGTTCTCCAGGAGGGAGACTATATTTGCTGGGTCAACCAAGGCCATGTAATTCCAGAGAGCTTCCCACTTTCTCTTTCAGTTTCCCTCCTACTAGTACCCTGAGAACTGGCCTGAGACATCAGATGGTGGCTGCCAGATTAACCAGCCCAAGCAGCAGTGACACCACGTGCTGGCCCTGGGCCTGCTGCTCTACAAAGAGCACTGAGGAGGTGGTGCCACGTAGGTTCATGCTGACAATGTTCTGATGATGATGATGACGATGATGATGATGGTGACTCCTGCCCCCCTGTTCCCACCTCCCCTCTCCTGTCATTAGTGCTGGGCCCCCTCCTCACTGCTTCATCCCCCCAAGGCACTGCCTTTGAGGAGGGGCTCCATTCCTTCTCTTTGGCTTACTTAGTCCTCAGACCCTCTTATCAGAGGAGGGACCACATTTTTACTGTCTCAGGCTTCATCTTGTTCAGCAAGCTTTGACCAGCACAAGGTTGTCTTTTGCTTTCTGGTGAGAATAATTATGCATCATAATCACACTGACATTTGTCCACTTTTTCAACTCCCAAGCAGAGATCATCATCACAGAACATGTACCACTTTTCTAAGAACATCTGGGCAAGACCTTCGCCAGAGTAAGGAAAAACTAGTAGATCACCTTGTCCACCCCCCTGTGGCCCAGAGAGGTGGCTTGACCTGGCAAGGGTCACACAGTGAGTTGGTGGCAGAAGAGGGACCAGGACACCATCTGAGCTCTGCCTCAATCTACACAGATCCCAGGCTTGGGAGGCTGGCTGGACCCAGAATTCCAAGCCTGGAGGGGATAAGGTGAGGGACAGGGAGGGAGAAGATGCTTGGACACAGTGCGGAGCCTTTTAAGTAAATGCCTCACAACTGTTACTGTGCTCTAGAGGGGTCAGTGAATGAGGGTTTCTCCAGTCCTGATTGGGGCCGATGGATGGACTTGATCCTCATGCTATGGCAGCCTGTGATGAAATTGTCAGAGGCTCATGGTGAAATGAGGAAAATAAGGTCAATGCAGTCTGTCAGTATAAATTTGCCAACTCTTTCTTTGAAAAGGCTTGTCTTTTACTGTGATACTGGTTGTTTTTACTTTTATTCCATTCTTTTATGAAAGAACTGTAAGAGGAAATCTTAGTTGCTGCTTTTGAACTTTCTTTGCAACTGATGTAGAGTTTTCATAACTGCAGGACTTCTCAGAGACTTTAAGGCACTAATGTGAGCTGTATAGTGTATTTCTTGAATTTATTTGGCCATATGATAAAGCTTGATCCTTGGAATACCAATTAATATCACCTGGAACTACTGTTCCCCAAACCCAGTTTGGGGAATGTTGGGTTAAAGCATTTAAAGGACAGGGGGGTGTTCACAGCATTGGCTGGGCACACTGTTAGGAGGTGAGACACTTGGCAGGCCTTATGTCAAAGATGCATGAGGCAATACATCATCCTGTGGAGCCTCCTGGTATTGGAGCCCTACTCTCAGACCCCTACCCATCCCCGAGGGACCTCCCAACGCCAGCAGCAAAACCACATCCAAAGAGATCCCAGGCCCATTGATGTGCCCCAAGTGACTCCGCCTGTGTTGATTTCATTACGAGTGTTTCTCCTGTGTGACATGGCAGGTCGTGGGAGCTGGTGCTGGTGGCCTGAATAATAACGAGGATGTCTGAACTGGTGTATCAGAAGCCGTGGTCTGGGTGGGAGAAGATGGGACCTTTGAGATCTGGGTTTCGTGGCAGGTTTCGTGATTGTGTCATTGTCAATGAGGCTGGGCCCACCCTCCTTATTTCCCAAAAGAAGCATCCCAAAGCCTTCCCAGACCAGGGTCATCTGGTGTTTTGTCATCTCCCCTCGGTAAAGTCTCCCCACTGTGGGAGGCAGACCAGGCACCTGCCTGGGGCCTTCCAGCCCTGCCCCTCTCCAGCCTTGATCCTGGACAGTCCCCTCCAGCGCCCTCCCCCAGCCCCACGTGCCTCCTCACCCAAGCCCTGCTCCTTCCCACCTCCCGGCACTTGTCCCATGCTTTCTTGCCCTCTCCCCACACACTTTAGCTAAGAATCTTTCCCCCACCAGATCTCCCCTTCCAATGAGCCTCTCTGAGACCCGTCCGCTGGCCTGCTGACCAGCCGAATTCTCTTGCCCCCTTCTTTCTCAGTAATGTGCCTTTCTCTTTCAAAGCACGTACAGCTCATGTCAGTAAATAATAAAGTCTGTAATCAATTGTTTTATGTCTGGGGAGATTCCCTGGGAAAGCTTGGGCAGGGGTCTAACCCCCTGTGTGGTACCCTAACCTTCTGGAGAATCAGCAGCAGCTAACAGCCTCATGGCGGAAGGTCCTGCAGGGATTGGAGGGCCTGGGACAGGGTTCCCAGGTTGGGACAACATGGGGCAAATAAAAGGCTCCTGGCTGCAGGAGGCCAGGCAAGGCAAAGAAGCTTGGAGAACAAAAGTGAGAGCTGGGCTTTAGAGCAGGTGGTGCCAGGAGGACACCAGCCACCCCCAGGAACCCTTAGCCCCTTGGGGATGGGGATGGACACCCCACAGCTCAAGAGCTCATGGCTGGCTCCTGCTATTTGTGCACTAACAGGAAGTGGGTCCTCAGGGGTCCCGAGGCTGGGGAGGTGGCTGTCAGGCCCTGTGTGTGCACACACCTCTCTCAGCTGGGGAGGCAGAAGTCAGGCCCTGTGTGGGCACATGCCTCTTTCCCCCCACCCTGTGTCACTTGAGGTGACAGAGGACCCAACTGCTTCATACACTTTAAGATGGATTCTCTGTCTGGTGCTGCTAAATGCATCATAACAGAGACACCCCACTTTGCAGGTGGGAAACCAAAGGCTCAGAGCAGTTAGGTAATCTGCCAACAGTCCCCAGCATCTGGAACACTGGGGACTGGAACCCGGCTGTGTCTACCCCTACACCAGCTCCGACCACCACTCTGGGCAGCACCAGAGCTGCGCAGGAGAGGAAGGTGGGGTGCCTCGCTTCACCGAGCATGGCGCTCCCTAGGGTGTTTGGGGTCCAGGAGTGTGCAGAGAGAGCAGCCAGGGCACAGGCAGGGAACGGGCCTGCCTGAGGGGAGGCGAATGTGCTGTTTCTTCACTGTCAGCACAGCACCCACCTATGCCAGGGCTCTTCTGGGTGCTGGTGACACAGCAGGGAGCAGGGTGGGTGGGACCCCTGCTTGCAGATGGAGCTGATGCTCCGGTGGGGGCAGGGCACACACACAAGAAATGGGTAAAAACAGAAAGGCATTGCAGAGCATAGGAGGCTAGATGAGGCTGGTGGTAAATAGCAAGGTGTAGAGTGCAGTCAGGGGCTCAGCAAGAAACAGGTGGCCTCACCTGGGGCAGGGGCAGGAGGTGGGCCTGGAGCCAGGAGAGCTGATCCCTCCTTCTTTCTCAGAGGCTCGTGTGCAGAGGGCCAGGGCTGCTGTCTGAACCTCTCTGGCCTTGGCCTGGAGTTAGGGTCTAGCCTCAGCACCTCTGAGCTGAGAGCTCCCCAGGGAGCCACTGCTCCGCCTTCCTGCTCCCCTCCCTCAGGCCTCTGCCTGTGCGTGGGGTCTGTGTCCTGCAGCTGGCCTGGCCACCCCTGGACACTGCCCCACTCTCTGACAATGGTGAATGGTGCTGAGAGAGCCCCCAGGGACCCAGAGTTACCCACCCAGGTCTGCAGCTTGGACACTGTGCCAGTTTGAATATATTGTGTCCCCCAAACACCATTATCTTTTATGTAATCTTGTGTGGGCAGATGTTATCAGTGTTGATTAGATTGTAATTCTTTGAGTGTTTCTTTGGAATGCGCCCCACCCAGCTGTGGGTGATGACTCTGATTGGATAATTTCCATGGTGGTGTTGCTCCGCCCATTCGGGGGTGGGTCTAAGTTGATCAGTGGAGCCATATAAATGAGCTGACGGACAGAGGGAACTCAGTGCAGCTGGGAGTGACCTTTGACGAGGAGCCACAGCCAAGAGGGACACCTTGAAGAATGCACAGGAGCTGCACATGAGAGACAGTTTGAAGATGGCCATTAAAAGCAGACTCTTGCTCCGGAGAAGCTAAGAGAGGACAAATACCCCAAGAGCAACTAAGAGTGACATTTTTGAGGAACTGCAGCCTAGAGAGGAACGTCCTGGGAGAAAGCCATTTTGAAACCAGAACTTTGGAGACTGTAACTGTGTAACCAAATAAATCCCCTTTTATAAAAGCCAATCCATCTCTGGTGTTTTGCATTCCGGCAGCATTAGCAAACTAGAACAGACACTTTACTGAACACGAAGAATCTCACCACCAGGGACAAAGGGACATGAAAGTCACTTAGGGCTGAGCAGAGATCAGAACAAATCACATGGAAGATGGTGACCCCAATTTTGGGGACACTGACCAGCTGCAACTGCAGGAGGAGGGTTCACCACAGATAACTGGGTGGGGCCCCCATGGCCCTGGGTCAGCTGACACGTCATGACAGTCTCTCCACTGGGGACCAGGAGGCCTGGGATCTGGAATCCCGCTGACCGGATCTCTGTCTTGCTTTGAGGGTGGGGGTGGGGGGACTTGATTCTCTGTGTCTCGGGTCCTCACCAGAAAGTCAGGACCAACATCACTTCTCTTGCACAGGCTGTGGTGCACTGAGGGGGTACATGTAAAACACATACAGTGGTCCTTGTCATCTCAGAATCAGACAAGGTGCCATGGAGGGGTGGCTGGAGGGGAGTGGGGAGCCTAGAGCTACAGGCTCCATGTACAGAGGATCTGGTCCCCATGCTTGCTGTGGGGTGGGGCTCTGCATCTCTCTGACCCCAAAAGCCACACGCTGCTGCTGTGCTCAGCTCCTCAATGCCACCCAGGCACCCTGAGGAAATGGGCACTCAGAATGGAGCTCACAGGGTGTCAGGCACGGGCCTGGACACCTGTCTGCACTGCCTCACTAGTCAGCACCGTGGTCCCAAGGGGAAGGCACCGTTCTCATGTCCATATTGCAGCAGAGGAAACCGAGGCACAGAGAGGCTGAGAGGCTTGTTGGTATCACACAGCTGGTGACAGGTCTGCTCCCACCTCCCGAAGAGGGGGCCATGACTGCCCTAAGATGGGGGCGGAGGCAGGTGGAGGCTGTTTTCCCACCACCTCGCTTTTTCCCACCTTCTCTCCCCAGCCAGGCCACAGCCTCTCCTGGTCTCTGGGTCTCTGTGGGCAAAGGGCAAAGCCTGCCAGGGGGGCTGCAGGCACACAGGGTGGTCCTGTGCTTCCAAGCAGCCCTGACTCTGCCACTGAAGGGGCCCTGGGACCAGGGGTGCGGGTCCAGGGTGACCCTTCTTCTGTGGCCGCGGGGCTTTGCCTCAGGCCTGTGCAAGAGCCTGTGCGTGGCTCTGTTCCGGGCTCCTCAGAGGCCACTCTCGGAAGCTGCTGACAGGGACTCAGGGTCCCAGATGGGTCTGGGGGTGGGATGGGGGAAAGAGAAGACCCAGAGCAGAGAGCTGCCGCACCTGGACAGGTTGCTGGTAGTGTGGGCACGGCTACAAGGACTGGGTTCAAAACCCAGCTCTGACACTTACAGGCTGTGGGGCCTCGGGCAGGTCATGTCCCTCTCTTGGCTTCAGTTTTAGCCCCCATAAAGGCTGTAGTGAGCAAGCCAAGCCTCCAGGGTCATTGTGGGCAATACATGAAGAGAGCCACAGTTGGTGCTTACGAGAGGGCTGGGCACAGTGAGTGTGCAAATGCATGCTTATTAGCTGTGAGAATTGCCCAGCACACAGCAGGTGCCAGTAAATGAATGCTCCCTGTCAGATAAGAGCAGAGGCTGCTCCCCTACCCCCCGACCCATTCTCCTCCCCCTTAAGATCCCAGGGGCCACTGGGATCCATGAGGATGAGGCCTCTTCTCAGGGTTTCCAGCTGGAGCTGGAAGTGCCCTGAGTCCCAATAGCTCCAGCCCTGCTCTCTGCAGATGAGGCTCCAGGGACCAGAGGAGACAACAAACTTGGCCAAGGCACAGAGTTGCACAGCAGGGCCAGGCCTGGGCTGGGCCTGTGGGCCCTGAGCCACCACCCAGGTCACTTGCTCCTGCCCCAGACTCAGATTCAGCCACAAGCCCAGGAGATGGAGCTACTCGGGCAGGGCCTTGCAACCTGGGTTAGGAGAGGTCAACAAGACGAAGGCTCCCATTCTCACTGGATCCTCCATTTCACCACTCGTCCCTGTATTCCTCCCTCTTTTCTTGCCTCATTTGAACATGTCCCAAGCTTTTATGAGCCAGGCCCCAGAATCTGACAATGGACCAGAATCTTGAGACTCTCACAGTGAGAGGGAAAACAGGTGTATAAACAAAGAATTACAGGACAGAGAAATAAATGCACAAATGAAAGTTTCTTTATCTCTGGCCAGTGGTAGAAGGATTCAAAGAAAAGGAGAAACATGAGCTGGGCCTTAAAGCGTGAGTAGGAGTTTGCCAAGGTAAAAGAGGGGAGGAAGGCATTCCAGGCTGCAGGACCAGCATGGCTGAAGGAGCAGAGATGGGGGAGCCACATCATTCTGTCATCACAGGAGCACCTCACTGGCACTGTCAGTATGAGGCATCCTGACACCGAGATTCATCAGGGAGGGAGCGTGATGTGGGGGGAAGGTGAGGCTCTGGGCCCAGACAAACCGGATGTGGACCCAGATACGCCACTTTTCAGCTGTTTGACCTGGGTGGATTTCCCCAACTCCTGGAATGTCCATATCTCCCTCCCTAGATAGGGATTTGGATGCCTGGCTGCTTGCAGGACTCTAGTAAGCCTGGAGGTTAGTGTGAATACAAAGCCCAGATCTATTACACGTGCTCCATAAATTCTTGTTGCCATTATTTTTATTCACTGGACTGGGTGCTGGACACTGTGGACACCTGGGTTGAGAAGACCACATCTTGCCCTTGAGGGAATGAACATTTTGGTAAAAGAGACAGGCATGAGTAAGGCTGTTACCTGGCAGCCTCATGAGAGCTTTGGGAGAGGGCTGCCCTGGGTCCTACAAAAAGGAGCAGGCTTAGAGAATCTAGGAAGGCTTCCTGGAGGAGGTAAAGCAAGGCAATCATTAGGTGGTGGGAACTGGCCACATAAGCAATGGGAGAAGGCAAAAGAACCAGCAAAGCCCCCCTGAAAGAACATGGTTCAGAAAATGCCAGGAATACCTGTGTGTAGTACTAGGGTGGGTGTGTGCAGGGAGCTGGGGATGGAGAGAGGCCGCACAGATTGCGAGGGCCCAAGTGCCAGGCTAAGGTGTTGGGGTAGACAGGGAGCCACGGCAGGTTTCCAGCCGGGCTTCCCTCTGTGGGGGACAACTGGAGCTGGCAAGACGGGAGGCCAGGGTCACAGTGCAGGTGAGCGAGGATGGCGCCTGGCCCCTGGACTGGATGGAGACCCCACTAAAGCCATTTGGGGGGACAATGATGCCAAGGGTGTCCATGTGGCCACTGCTTCCTTTATACAGTTTTCTCGGTCTCAAAGTCCTACCTAGGCCGACCACAGATTCCCAGGCCTGGAATAAACTCACCTCTCACTGCAGCCAATGCATTTCCTCAGGCTGTTGATTTGCAAAGGTTTGCTAATCGATAAGAACTGGGCAGTTCAATAGTGGGTCTCAGAGTCAAAGGATAAAAAGCATTTTCAATGATGCCTGCCAGGTTATTGTATTAACTCAGTTCCACGTTGCCTATTGGTTTGAGATAATTACATGTGCCTAAATGCATCTCTTAAATCTCTCATAATGCTCTTCATGATCAATTCATGTTTAATTAACATACTTGCTGATTAAGGGGAATCGTGTGCTTGTGACATGAAGGAGGAGAGTTTCCCACACCCGGAGCTGTAGGAAGGTGCAACTGACACCGATGCAGTAAGTAGACACTTTTACAGCCTCCGAATGGCTTCTCAGTAACTCCATGAGATGATCTTTGCAGCCTGGTGCAGGGCTAGAGTTCCAGATGCTGGGATTCCAGTTCCTGGACTGTGACCTTCTAGCTAGGTTTGTGGCCTCAGGAAATTACAAAACCTTTGTAAATGAAAGTTTCCTTATCTCTAAACTGGCTGCCATTGTACCAGCGCCATAGGGTTGCTCCTCCTTCCCATGATGCGAGTCTTAGGACAGGGGCCAAACTTGGTGCATGCTGTTGGAAGGAAGGAAGGAGCGAACAGAGAGGGCAGGTCTTGAGGAGGGACTCCTGCAGCCAGCCCTCTGAGTGCTATACGGGAGGACGCACGGGGTACATGGACGGGTGCAGGGCTGTCCACAGAAAATGATGCTTGGGCCTTGAAGCATGAGTAGGAGTTCCCTGGATGAACAAGACAGGGAGAAGGGCTTTCCAGAGAGTGGGCACAACATGAGCAAAGTCTCAGAGGCATGGCTGGTGTTTCTCCATCCCCTGGCTATAACCAGAATATCAGTCTCGGCTGAAAAAGTAGGGAGGGTGCTGATGCTGAAATGTGGCCAACTCCTGAGCACTCGGCAAGAGGGCTGTTGGCAAAACTTAAATGTAGTCTTTAAGTTCACAGGCTTTGGAGCCAACCTCTTGGTGTTGGGCAAGTTAGTTGACCTCTCTGGGCCTCAGTTTCTTCATCTATGAAATGGGAATGAGGACGGTGTCCCTCACTTTGCTTGGGGAGGTTGAAGCCCTTGGAGCAGGCCTGGCTCCCAGCAGGGGTTAGGAGCTCCTGCTGGGACTGACGATCATCATGGGTCTGAGGCCTGCTGAGCCCGTGGTCTGGGGGGTTTCCTCTGACCCTCATAACTGCCCGATGTGGGGACAGGGTCATCAGCCACATGGAGGAAACTGAGTCACAGGGAGGTTAAGTGGCTTCTTCAGGCTCACACTGCTGAGCTGGTGAGTGGGGGAGCTGAGCTCTGCCCCCACTGGTCGGATTTCAGAGCCCACCCAGTGCCCAGGACAGTGTCTGAACCATGGTATGGTCTGCACTGCCCCCTCCCACCCCCCTGGGCAGGCTCCTATAGCCCCAGACCTCAGTGAGCCTGGACATCGGGGTTCATGCAGAGACCCCCAGATGCTTGGTGGAGAACGGCCCCATCTGTGCACACATGGCCGAGACCCACTGGGAGACATGCTCCCTCCTTCCCCGTCCCCACCTCAGCCCCAGGCCTCCACACACAAAGGGCCCTTCTCATCCCTACTGTAGGAAATAGGGACCATTCTCCCTCTTCTGGGCTCCCTGCAGGCCAGTTGCCAATTCTGTCTTGTAGTTAGTGCAAGAATAGTGCCTTGTGTTAGAATTCCTGCCAGAATGAGCCCCAGCAGGGGGACTTATCTCACGTACACTCAGAAGATCTCCACAGACTTGTCTTCCAATATTTATTCTGGAGACTGGAACATGCAGATAAGACAAGCGCCTGATGCAGGAACTGTGGAAAGCCGCCGCCGCCGCCGCCGCTGCGGGCGGGTGCTCTGCGCACGGGAAGCCCCCGGGCCCGGGTGGGCTCGTACCGGGCCGCGTGTGTGTGCCGTTTGGGAAGCCGCGAGCGCCCGGCCGAGGGGTGCCGGGGCGCAGGCGTCTGCGCTGCTGCCCGGGGAGCCGGCGCCGAGCCCGCGATCGAGTAATGCCCAGCGGCCCGCCCGGTCCCGGCTCCCACTCTGTGGAAAGCCGCCTCCCGAATCGGGCCTAGCGTATGCGCTGCAGCCTGCTCTAGAGTTACCCCCGCCCACCGAGTGAGCCAAGATGGCGCCTGCATCCTGTTTCCGCATAGTGACGCATGTATCCGCCACCCGCTCCTACCAATCGAAATCCTGTATACGCGATACTAGCCTAGAAGCTTATTGGTTGTTAATTGTGTATAAAAGGTCTTACCCGGACGGGGTAGGGTGAGACAGCCCACAAGGAGCCGCGCCTGACGGCCGCATCGAGGTTGTTCTCCCCCGAGGCGTCTCGCCCCGGGTGGAACCTGTATTGCCTAGTCCCATTAAAAGCCTACATGCTCCACTGCTGCGAGTCCTGAGTGATCACAAGCGCTCCGGGTAAGACGTTGTCCGCACCCTCTCTCCCCTTATCTCTCTGGTCCCCATCGCCGGCCGACCGAGGACTCGAGGCGGGGCGGAGAAGCGCCGGACAAGGAACCGCAGAATAAATTTACATTCTGTAAGCCACAAAGAGCCGCATATGCATCTGCTTTATGAGCCAGGAAGAGGGTAAAACCTATTCTGGTGGACGGGAGTTTCTGACGGTGCTTCTCAAGCAGCAAAGAACATCAGGCTAGGCTCCCAGCCTCTTAGAACCTGACAGTCCTGAAATCCTTAGTATTTTCACTTAATAGAATCCTAAGACTATAAAATCCTGAGTTAGAATCCTGGGATCTTAGATTCTCAGGTCTTAAACTTTTTACTTTAGTAGAATCTTAAAACTACAGACGTTTGAGTCAGAGTTACAGGACCCAAACGTCATGTCAGCTTACAGAATCCTAGAATTTCCAGGACTTTAACCATCATCTTGCTTAAGATGTCTAATCTGCAGCTACATTCTCTCCATGATGTTCCAACAAGTGCCCTCCAGGCTTCAGACCTCGCTCCAGCCCCACCTTCCCCAGGAAGCCCTCCCTGATGCCCCTGACAGGTCAGATTCCCCGTCCCAGGCTCTCATGGCTCTGTCTGCATTGCCTTGTCACCCTATTTTAGGCATTATTTTCATGAATATCATTCACTTCGTCTTCCCCATCATACAGACTTTGAACCCCTCAGGGGTGGGTTTTAATCTGCTTTCCTCATTACTATATCCCTAGCACAGGAACTGACCCATAGCAGATATGATGCTTATCAATTTTTATCAAATGCATGAATGAATGAATGAATGAATGAATGCCAAATCCTATGCTCTTCCCAGAAAGCTACATGAGACCCCCAATTGTGATGTAAATGTTCCAGAAGGCTGGATTGGTGTCAGCCTGATATCTGGGTAACTAGGACCCTGACTGGACCTCACGGGTGAGGGTGTGGGGTTGGTGATGACCCCTGCCCCCCAATTCTATTTTCATCCACCAAGAGACATCTGGTCTCTGGTGTTCAGAGTGGCCATATGGCTACCATGAATAAGAGCATGGGCTGTGGAGTGAGATGTCTGTATTCGACAAGCTCCTCCACCTAATAGCTGAGCAGCCATGGACAAGTTACTTGACCTTTGAAGCTCAGTTTCCCCAACAATAAAAATGGGACTGTGAGTTTCTATCTCCACTTAAATGAACTAATCAAGTTCTTAGCATGGCATCAGATACACTGAGTGCTTAGTGTTACTACATATGTGTAGCCTTATGGGAATTTTGGCAGGTTTGGAGGCAGAACCCACCAAAGCCAAATCACATGGGGAAATGGATGCCTGGGCCCCAGGGAAAGAATCTGTCCTAAGGGACAGATGTAGCCATGGGGCCTGGGGACAGAAAGAAGCCCGGATCCCACAAAGTCCTGGAACTGGGGTCTGAACTCACCTGGGCCCACTCTGGCAGAGCCTGCGTCTGCCCTTGGAGGGGAAGGAGGAGAAGGGCTGCCTAAGGTGAATCTAAAGAGTTCAGACCCCTGGAAACCCAAATTGCCCTGCTCCAGGATCCCTTTGCATGACTCTGCCATGGGGAGAGTACCATAAATCAGGGGGTCAGGGTGGGGCTGTGTAAGGAGGGCACTTTTGAGTATGTTGTTCAATCAGAAGCCTCCTTTAGAGGGAGCAGTGGGTGCTAAGGCCTGAGGCAGGAATGGGCTTTAGTTTGAGGAACAGCAAGACCTTGTTTGATTTCCTCGGCTGGTAAGACCCTGAGACTTCGGGGGCACATTGGGAAAAGGGAGAGAACGCTCCTCCTAGGAGTAGGCAACTTGAAGGCAGGTGCTGGGCACACAGTAGGTGCTTAATAAAAGTTTGAATGTGCTCAGTTCAGGGCCCCACATGACCAGAAGGACACTGACATTGGAAGAGAGAGTTGGGGTATGAGGATCTGGGACCCCTTTAAAAGACCTGCCTCATTTAGTCCTTCAAACCATCCGTTATTAATAAGGTCCTTTATGAGCCCATTTCACAGCTGGGAAAGGTGAGGCACATGGTCTGGGCCACATGGCTGGAAAGCAGCAGAGCCAGGATCCACTCTGACCTGCAGACCCAGCTGGCTGTGGCTCACGGACTCCACTTCACCCCTTCCCTACAGACAAGATGCTCTCTGTAGGTTAGGGGAACTGCACCATCCACTACAGGGACCCCAGAACAGGTGCTGCCTACGCAGAAGGGGCTTTTGGGTCTGATGAACTTGGGCCCGGATGCTGCCTCCATTAGTTGCTTGCTGCATGGTTTGGAGTGTTCACTGCATCTCCCTGTGTCTCCATTTCCTCCTCTGTAAAGTGGGAATAACATCTACCCTGCATGGCTGCTGGGGAGATCAAATTACAAAATAGACATATATATATATACAAATATAGTGGACACAGTAGATGTTAAAAATGTTCTCCAGGCACATAATAAGTGTTAAGAAAATGTGTTCCCTTTTGTTGGTGGAGGCCTGTTTTCTTCTCATTGATTTCTGGAGCTTTTCTCCTAACTGTTCACATGGGGTGGTGGGAAGGACCTGCTGTCCAGAAGCCGAAGGAGCCTGAGGTTCTGACCCATGTGCTGTTGTGAACTCTGTTGGGCTACTTCTCCTCTCTGACCCTCTGTTTCTTTGTCTATAAAACTAGAACAGGTGCCCCTTGGAAGGCTACTGTGAGGATTGAGTGTGCTGAGCCCAGTTGAGGGCCTGGAGCGGAGCTGGGTGTAAAGTGGGCACTAAAATATGTCAGCCTGCTTCGTTTGGAGAGAGAAGTTCAGTTCTCCCTTTTGAGCTCAGAGACTTTTCTGGCTTCTAAATGGGTGATGAGACAGGAAGGCCAGTGAGGCCAGAAGCCAGAGAGCCCCTGATGCTTCTCTCTCCTCTGCCCCAGCCTCTCTGGTAGTGTCATGAACAGGGCATGCCATCTCCCTGACCCTCTGTGTTGTCCTCTATAGAACAGAGACCACCGTACCTGCTCCTACACTAGAGGCAGCAGGCCAGACTAAGTGGTGCCTCGAGGCCCCTCTGGGACCAGGTGTGTGGGAAAGGATGGCAGGGCCAGGCTTGCCTCCGTCATCTGAGTGGGACGCCCAGACTGATGCGTTGGGAAGGTGCCCATTTGGAAGTAAAACCTTTACTACTGCACAAGTTTTTGTAAAATTGATTGCATTGCCTGTTCTCTGCATCTTTTAGTTACAAAATCAATCAACTTTTTGGCCAAAGGTAGGGAAAACAGAATCCCGATTGGCTCCCAAACTGCCTCTTCTGGTGGCCACAGCAGGAGGCCAGGGCATAGGGCGGGGTGGCCGGGGCAGGGGGTGTCCCATGGGCCTATCAGCAGCCTCTGCCTGCTGGCCAAGAAGATGCTCTGAGACTCATGGGGCCGTGGGGGCTTGGCAAGTGCCCCCAGAGCAGGTAGGTGGAGCCTCTGCTGGGGCCTTCTAGAATGAGGGAGCTGAGCAGCCATGGGTCAAAGAAGGGGACGCTCCCTAGTGGTGGCCAGAAGCGACCCGACATCAGCGTCTCCTCCCCTCAGCGTGCCTGGCTCTTCATCATCTCACTCTGCACAGGCGTCTTTGTGAGAAGTCAGCTTCATTACACTCGCCTGCCTTGTGCACTGCTGGACCCCAGGGACTAGACTCTTGCACACAATATGCATTAATATGAATGATGGATAACAGAAGGAATGAAGGCACAAATTTCACCTTATTGGAAGGAAGAACTTTTGTAGTCAGAACTGTTCTGTGTGGGGGAGGGAGGTGGCTGCTCAGGAGAGGGACGATGTGCTCTGTCACTGGGAGCATTTGAAGGAAGCTGGGAGACCCACTGAAGGAAATTAGGTGGAAGCAATTTTAGCCTTGACTGGGGGGGTGGGAGGCTATATTTGTACTTATGATCTTTAGCCATCCCCACTGGAGACCCCTTTCCTCCTCCTTTGCCCAGAGATTCTGGGCAGCAGACAGCTTGCCTCTCGGTGTCTCAGTTTTCTCATCTGTAAAATGGGATTATCAATTCCTCCAGCTCCTCAGGGATGTGAAGAATGGATACAAAAAGTGCCCTGTAAAGGAATAAACATACACAGATCTCATTAAAATTCTCCCAGCTCTGTAGACTGATTGAAAGCGTGGACGGATGGAGAGCTACAAGAAGGGGGGCTGTCTGCATCCGAGATGCTGCTGGGAAGGAGGCTAAGGGCCAGCATGCCCTGTGTTAAAGCCTCCTGCCCCAGCACCCCCAGCAGGGAGAAGTGGGAAGCAGAGGGGTGGCAGGGAGCTGATGGAGGCCGCGGGGAAATCTTCAGTTCCTTCCTCCTTCCCAGCAGCCTCCCTCCCCTGCTGCAGCTGCTGCAACGTCTTTCAGATCAGGACATCTTGGTCCGTCCACACGAGCGGTGGATGAGATACACGCACGCTCAATAGCGGAGAGGACAGCACCCAGGGGGCAGGGGGAGGGGCTCACGTGCTTCCCTGCGAGGTGCGCCAGCGAGCAGACGGGCCTGAAGGGGAGAGCGTGTTCCCGTTCCCCGGTTTCCTGGTGCCGGCAGCAGATCCGGGGGAGGTGGGGGAGAAGCCAGGGTGTTCAGGAAAACCACTTATGGGGGAGGATTCCTCAAGTGATGGTCCCTGGAGACCTGCCTGGGGTTCTCCTTTCTCAGATGTTGGATGCAGATGCAGTTCAGACGAGCCCCAGGGTGGGTCCACGGAGGTAGCCGCTAGGCTGTGCACCCCTAGGAGCTGCCAGTTTCTGGGCGACACATGGATGAACACTTTGGGGCAGACACAGAGAGTCCCTGGGGTTACCTGCAGAAGGGGCCTGATGGGTGACAGCCCAGGGGACCACCAGGGGGGTGAGGGAGTCCTCTCCTACCCTAGAAGCTTCTGTGTGGACCCCCCAGGGACTTCAGGCAAGGAATTTTCCGGGAAAGATCAATAGCCTGAGTCTGTGCCTGCCCCTCTCCCCAACCCCATCCCAGCAAGTCACAATAGAGGTCAGAGTATGGGGGATAGAACTGGCAGACCCGGGTCCAGGCCCCACCTCAATTACCCTGACCAGGTCACTGAGGTACCCCCTCAACTTTCTTATCTGCAAAATGGGGTTGAAAATGAGACCAAGGTCAGAGGTGACATGATGTGCAAATATCATACCTATAAAGCTCTTGGGACTCCTTTCACTATCTACCAAATAGCCCCAAGCCCAGAGGCTAAATGCCCCAGGCCCCGTCCTGCCTCGGTTCCCTCAGCTTAGCAAGTACAGAGAGTGGTAGGGCTTGAGTCAGCCAGACCCGGGTTCAAATCCTGCCTTCTGCCTTAGCTTGGTGACATTGGACACGCCACTTCACCTCTCTGTGCCTCATCTGCCTCATCTGAAAAGTGAAATCAATAGCCCCCTCCGCATAGGGTTGTTGTGAAGCAAAGCGTGAGGCACATAGCAAGAGCTCAATAAAAAGGTATCTTCTCCCTCTCCTCCTCCTTCATCTTCTCCTCCCTCTTCCCTTTCATTACTTCCATCTCCTTCTCCCCCCTCCTTATTCTTCATCTTCATCTTCTCTTTTGCCTCTCTCTTTTCTTTTTTATTTGTCATCTTCTCTTCTTTATCTTCCCCTCCCTCTTTTCCTTCTTGTCTCTCCTTCTCTGTCTTTTCCCTCTTCCTCTTCTCCTTCTCCCCTTCTTTCTTATCTTTCAGTCTACACATATTGAATTTTATGTAATCAGGACCATACAATTTCTTCAGCTACTGAGTCTTTTTAAACTCACCATACATCATAAGCATTTTCCCACAGCATTGAAAATTCCTCAAGAACGTGCTCTTAATAGCTTCATAATCATCCCTCGTTTAGCTGCACCATAATTTACCTCCCCATCCCTGACTCTCTATACTCAGAGGATCCCAGCATGTTTCTCTCCAACCCCATCAGGCTGTGGTGAATGCCGTGGCCGTAGTTTGCCTGAGTCCCTGACCACCTCCTCAGGACAGAATCCCGGAGGTGGAATCACCACGTCAAGAACAGCAACATTTCACTGATTCAGAGTCTATACCCCCAATCACTTTCCTGAAAATAGCCCTGACTGACAGCCCCCAGAAGTCCCTGTGGGTGCCTGTCTCACCATCCCATGCCCTGTTTCCCAGTTGCGAGGTCATCACATCAGATTCCGGGGTATCTGTGAAGCCACAGGACAGGGAGTCCAAGGAGCTGTGTGGTCTGGGCATGACTCTTCTCTCTCTCTGGGCATCTCACCCTCCAGCCCATCCAGTCCTGCATCCAACAGGTGCTCAATAAATAGCTATTGAAGACAAAATACCAGAATATGCCTTAAACCCCCCTCCCCCCTTTTGACCCCACCATTCTCCTCACTGCATTCCACTGCAGGTGGTCTGTAGAATGATGGTTAACACAGACTCTGGGGTCGGACAGCCTGAGTTTGAAAGTTACTGAAGTTTTCCATGACTCAGCTTCCCTGCAGTGAAACTGGGATAGCAATACCTAGCTCATGGGTTAGTGTAAGGATTAACCAAAGTGTTGCAGCTAAAGGGCTTAGATTAACACCTGTGGATGTAAGTGCTAGATGAGTGAATTTGAGATGCTGCTTTAAACCACAGTCATCACTTAAAGCCTGCAGGCATATGTAGAGCTTTATCCTGCTTACCCTTACACAGTTCTCCAGTCCTACCGGGAACCAGGAGGATTAAACCTCCCTGCCCTCCTGAAGTTACTTGGAGTCGCGTGCCCAGATCTCCCTAGTGGGTTGGAAGCAGAAGAGACCTGTGACACTCGCAATCAAAGCATACATCTCCAGTGTGAGACCCCCGGTGCTCTTTCCCCACCCCAGACCTCATGGGGGAGGCCTTATTTTCTAACCGTGGAGCCACAGTGGCAGCCTGGGTTGCTGAATTTGTGCCTGGAAGATGGCTACCCTGAAAAGTCACCTGGACCTTCAGTATGAGCCAAGAAATAACCTTTGTTGTGTGAAGGCAGGCAGGTTTGGGGTTGTTACTGCAGCAGAGCCTCATTTATCCTGACCATTCTCCAGGAGCCAAGCAGGGACTTAGCAGGTGGATTGGCCCCCTGCAGATGGCTGCAAACTGGAGAATACCTGTCCTGTCACCACTCATCTCCAAGCTCCTGCTGGAGGAAGCAAGGTCCCAAAGGCCATATCTTCAGGAGAAGCCGGAAATGAGGATTTTTATGTAAAATCTGGCAGCTTTTAAGTGTTAGTAATTTAATTAAAGTTTTACAAACCCGGAGTGAGCTAAATAAATCCAGACATGCCCACAGGCCACTTGTCATGACTTCAGGCCTATGTGACTAAATCTAACCTCCTTGGCCAGGCATTCAATGTCCATCATCGTCTGCCCCAGTCAACCTCTTCTACAGCTCCTGAACCTGGATACTGAGCCCTGGGCACACTGGTCCACAGAAAGGACATCTATCTGGCCTTCTATCCAAGCTGCTTCCCAGGGCTAGTTGGTGCCATGGACTGGGCATGGCCTTTGGCATTAGTGCACTTGACTGCAGCCCTGGCTTGCCACCCTATGAGAGCTAGGTGACCTCTCTGACCCTCAGTTTCCTCCTCTGTAATATGAGGGTGAATATATCCACCTTAAAAGATGCTCTAAAGAGCTATAGAAACACTGTTTCAAAGGGCATGGCACAAAGTGGGTAAACGTGAACCCTCATCTCAAATCTCAACAACGGGGGAACTTCCTGGCAACTGCTCACCCCACTCCTCTCACTTATGTCAGACACTCCACGCAACCTTCCCTCCTCCCTTTCTCCTTCACGTGGTCCAGAACTGCATGGCAGCCGGATGGCTCATTCAGCCTCTCCTGTCTCCTCCCTGTTTGTCCCTCACAGGGCCTTACCTTAACAAATCTCTTGTGTGTAATCCCATCTTGGTGTCCACTTATTGGAAGACTTGGATTAATACAAACTGGGGGTCTGAGAAATGAGTGGTCTGAGAAGACTGGTGGCAAGGTGGGCCTTTGGGACTGGCTCGGCCACCCTTGGTGGAAGATGACCCCATTCTGGTGGTGGGAAGATTGGTCATACATAGTGCTTTGCATAAAGTGGTGGCTCAAGTGCTGAAGATGGAGGAGGGCACTGCGGCAGGTGTGGTGATGCGAGCATTCAAAAGATGTTGGGGTGGGTGGGGTGGGAAGGCCTACAAAGGGACAATGCCTTCAAAGGCCCTGGAATTGGCTGGTTACTGTTGAGTTGTATCCACACTGTGCAGAGGGATAATGAAAGACTGGGGACTCTTAAGCCCTTAATGACTAAGTGTGAGAGCGAGAGGGCCTCTGGGTAGCTCACAAAGAGGCCTTCACCTCCTGCAGTGGAAGAGCAGACTCAGCTGAGCAGCAGACCAAAGATCTGATTGCTAGAGTGGTGGACTCCCAGAGATAGCTGAATGCTCAGCCGAGGCAGGTCTGTTATACAAAGGTCAGGGCCCTGGTGAGAAACACTCTGAAACATGGGACAAGGACATCTGAGGATATTGCCTCAGCAACCCTTCCCAAAGCCTCTGGGCTTGCTGAGATATCCCATCCTTCCCTGGGAAGAGCCAGCTCTGCTACTGCACCATAAGATGCGGCAGAGGCCTCTGCTGGGCAAGGTAACAGATGTCCCCATCTGGAACGGCTCCTACCTCCTTTCGGGTGGGCAGGCTGATAACCAGGGTTAAGTCCTGGCATGATCTAGCTGGGACATGCAGGGCCTGATAAGGGAGGTGACTATACACCAAAAGAGCAGCAAGAATTAGCTAACACTTACTTGCAGTAGCCAGGGAAGCACTTCGGGGCTGGGTTTAGAGTACACTAGCTCAAGGAAGCCAGCAAGTAAGATGAATGAAAGAGAATTTATTGACCCAGGGACAAATTTGAGGGCACAATATTTAACAATCCAGACAGGACCTCAGGGAATGAGGCAAACTTGGCTGCTGGTATGGCTCTTAGAAGTCTGGAAAAAGTGACGGCGAATTTTCAACCAAATGAAAATGCCTGTGTTGTCTTAGCAGATGTACTGAGGAAGGGATAAAGAGGCTGAGAGAGGTGGGTGGGCTGGGATGAGTTATTTTTTCTTTTATTTTTTATTTTGTAATAATTATAGGTTACAGGAAATTGCCAAAATAGTACAGAAAGGTCCATGTACACTTCCCCTCGAGTGTCCTCCCAGACACATGCCATTCACCCAGCCCATCAGGAAGGCACTGGTAGGAGGGGCCGCAGCATCACTACAAAGTTCAGTGGTGGCCCCTCTGCAGGGGACCTGGAAGTGATAGAAGCCAGGTGGTGGGGCTTTATGCTGGGGCAAGGAAGCTGCAATTACTGAAATGACCAGTAGATCAGGGACAGCCAAGGGGGTTGCACCTGCAGGCAGCTGTGGAGAGAGGCAGCCAACAAAGGTGCTGTTTAATATTTATAACCAATGTAAGACAAGAATGGACATCCATACCATGGGATAACACTTAGCAATAAAAAGGAACTGAGTACTGATACTTGCAGCAACTCAGATGGATCTCAAGTGCATGATGCCAAGTGAGAAAAAAAAAAAAGTCAATCTCAAAAGGTTATTGTTCCAGTTTGCTAAAGTTGCCATTACACAAAATACCAGAAATGGATTGGCTTTTATAAAGGGGATTTATTAGGCTATAAACTTACAGTTCTAAGGCCATAAAAGTGTCCAAACTAAGGCATCAATAAGGAGATAACGTCACTGAATAATAGCCGATGGTGTCCAGAACACCTCTGACAGCTGGAAATGCACATGGCTGGCGTTTGCTGGTCCTTCACTCTTGGGTTGTGTTTCAAAATGGCTTTCTCCAAAATGTCTCTGGCCTTCTGTCTCTCTTAGCTTCTCTCTCTCAGCTCCTGGGCATCCTTGCTTGTTCTCCCAGGGCATTTCTCTTTAAGCATCTCTTAGCTTCTCTGGGGCAAACTGGGCTTCAACTCTTAGCTTAGCATCTCCAAACGTCCTTCTGTCTGCATCTCCAAGCGTCTGGGTCTGTGTTGGCCCCTGAGCGCTCTTAAGGACTCCAGTAAACTAATCAAGACCCACTTAGACTGGGCGGGGCCACATCTCCATGGAAGTAATCTAATCAAAGGGTCTCACCCACAGTTGGGTGGGTCACATCTCCATGGAAACAACCTAATCAAAAGATCCCACCCATAATAAGTCTGCATCCACCAAAATGGGTCAAAAGAACATAGTCTTTCCTGGGATACACAACAGTCTCAAACCAGCACAGTTACATATTTTATGTTTTCACTTATATAAAACTCTTGAAATAACAAAATCATAGCAATGGATAAAGGATTAGAGTTGCCAGGGGTAAGGTATGGGGACCTGGTGGGTGTGACTGACTACAAAGGAGTAGGACAATGGAAATCTCTGTGCTGATAGAAAAGTTCCGTATCTTGATTGTGGTGGTGGTTACAGAAATCTACACATTATAAAATGACATAGAACTATGCACATGCATTGTGGGAATGTCAGTTTCTTGACTTTGATATGGTACTGTAGTTATGTATGATGTAACCATTGGGGGAAGATAGGTGAAGTGTACATGGGTGTCTTTGTACTATTTTGGCAACTTCCTGTGAATCTATAATTATTACAAAATAAAAAGTTTTCAAAAAACCCCACAGGAATAGAGAAAGAGTCTTATGGCATTCCCCCAAGAAAATGTAACAATCACTTGCTCAGTTATCAGACCCCAGCCAAGATTGGGATCTGGAACCACTGATTAAAGAGGTGGCCAAGTCCCTTAGACAAAGGACCCTGCAACATCATGGCAAGTAAAATGCTGTGATGATTCTCTCAGTCTTGCTCCTAAGGGTGTGAGCGCTTTTTATTCAGGTGACCCTGTACACTATGGAGAGGAGAATAACCAGACATTCGGAAGACTTTGGGACACTGGGTCTGGGTCAACATTGGTACCTGGAGATCCAAAATGTCATCCTGGCCTCCTTGTTGAGTGGGGCCCTACAGGAGCCAGGTATTAAATGGAATTCTGGCTAAAGCCTGGCTCAGTCAGACCACTGGGTTTGTAAATCCACCCAGTGGTTCCTTCCCCAATCCAAGAGTAGTTAATTGGAATTGATATTGAAATAACCCAACTTTGTATCCTTGACCTGTGGGATAAGAGCTATCATAGTGAGGAAGGTCAAATAAAAACCTCTGAAACTGTCCAAAAACAGTATCACATCCTGTGATGGGGGATGAGAGGTGGGATGGGGTGAGGGAAGAAGTGGCAGAGATTAGGGCCATTATTAAAAATTTGATGGCTACAGGGTCCCTATCATTTATCCACTTAAACTGTGAGTCTGGCCTTGCAGAAACAGATCCTGGAAAATGACCTCAGACTCCTACAGGCTCAACCAGTGACTGCCATGATTGGAGCTCTGTGCTGGATGAGGTATTGTTGCCAGAAAATGACTGTGGCTGTGGACTTAGCAAATGTGTTCCTTTCTATTCTAATTAGGTGAAGGGGACAAGGAACAGCTCACATGCACAAGGGACAGACATCAATGTATACAGTTTAATCTCAGGGATACGTGAAGTCTCCCACTCTCTGTCGTAATGTAGCGTGATGATATCTGGAGACCACCTGGACATCCCACAGAACATCGTGAATTTGGTTTATGGATGGGGTGACTTGGTACATGGATTCCAGCCTAAAATGGAAAAACAGTAGAAGGGAAAATCTTCCCAATGGACAAAGCTGTGAGTTGTGCACCCAGTCATCCATTCCTTGTGGAAGGAGAAGTACCCTAAAGTGAGAAATCCAGATTCCCAGGGGCCTGGATGGAAAAAGCACTGGGAAATCTGACTCAAGGAGGTCTGAGTTAGAGTCACGCATCTGGGTGGATATGTGGGAGTGGCCGTGAACCGTGAAGACTTTGGGATAAGACACGATTTCCCACCATGAAGCATCCACCACGGAAGAGTCACTGAACAACCAAGTGAGCCAAGTGACCTGGCCAGCTGACAGCATCCAGCCTTCAATATTGGCTACCCCATGACTGGCACGATGAGCACATGAACAGAGGGGCCATGGTGGCTGCATACAGGCCCAACGGCCTGGACTTCTGCTTGCTCAGGCCAGTCTGGCTGCCAATGTCTCTGAGCATCCAGTGTGTCAGTAACAGTGATCAGCACAGAGCTGTGAGGCAGCGCTGTTCTTCAAGGAGACCGGCCGACCATTTGGTGGCAAATTGACTGCATCGGGCCCCTTCCATTCTGGAGGGGTCAAGGGGTTTTTTGTCACAGAGAGAGACACCTTTTCTGGCTATGACCTTGCTTTTCCTCCCAGAGCCTCAGCCAGGACCACTGTCCAGGGCTTCCAGGATGCCTGGCCCACAGGCACAGAAGGAGCAGTAGGAGTAAGCCACCAGTCCCATATCACACCATCCAGAAGAAGCTGGCCTGTAGAGCATGGTAATGGCTTCTTCAGGTGCCCTTGGAGGCAACATTATGAAAGGATGGGGAGCAGTGTGTGTATGCAGACTAAAATAGGGCTGTGTCCCCAGTAGAAGAATACATGTGTCTGGGAAACAGGGGGCAGCAGTGGCTCCACCTACCATTGTTCCCAATGGCTTATTAGGGGATTTCTTGCTTCCCAGCTCTGCCACTCTGGGCTCTGCAGCACGTGGCCCTCAAAGGGGCATCCTCTGCCAGGGCATGCAGCAAAGCTCCCATTGAACGACAGATTATGCTGCCCAACACACTTTGGAACTGGTAGGCAGAAAGATAAGTCACCATAGCACAGGAGTAATTAACTTTGAGCCTCAGGAGGAGGTAGGGCTGCGTTTGCACAATGGAGCAGGACACCCCACTGTAACTGTGAATGGGCACATGCAGCAATCCTGGCCTGGGAAGGCTACAACTACTGAGAGTTCTGAGCCCCTCCTGCAGGAGTGAAGGTTTAGCTCATACCACCAGGTAGGCTCCAGGACCTGCTGAGGTGATACTGAGAGTGAGGGGACTTTAGAAGGGAAAAGAAAGAAGAGCAGATGAGTATTGGCTGTGGCCTGAGATCAAACACAGGAACTGGAGCTATGGTTCAGGTCACAGACTTCCCTCTCCTGAGATTCTCCTCCAGAAGATAGGCCTGTGGGAACCACGGGGAGCTTCTTCCCAAACCAGTGTGGAGAAGAGCTGCGTGGCTCAGGGGATGGACTGTAGTGGTTAGGAAAATGTGCCTCTTGTGTCTCCAACTGCAGGAAGTGTAATTGACCGATGGCCTCATCTGCTGCACTCTGGGATCCACCCCCAGGATAGAAAATGATTCATCTCCACCCCCAAAGCCCTGATTGACAGGGGGGCTGGTCTGCACAGAAGAAGGAGGAAAAGAGGGAGGGAAAGAAGAAAGAGACCCGGAGACACAGAGACGGGAATGGAATCTGTCATGGGTGCACCCACAGCAACGGCACTTTTCTCATCCCTCTATGGTGACTTGCTGTGTGGCCTTGTCCAAATTCCTGCCCCTTATGGGCCTCAGTTTCTCCATCTGTATAATAAATTGGTTGGTCCTAAGTTTGTTGTAAAGACTGTATTGTGCTAATGTATCTGAAGTACCTAAAATGGGACAGTGAGAGCTCAAAAAATGTTAGCAATTATAATGGGGACTCTGGCCCACTTGGTCTGCTTGATCCTGGGTTGGGTGGGGGGCAGGGGGCTCCATCCTGGAAAACCGATTCTCCAGCAAGCAGTGCTCTGCTGCTCCCGCTGGATCTCCTCTCCCAGAGTCTGCAGGTGCTCTCTCCGTCTGCTTGCCCCTCTTGCTCAGTCTCCCATTTCTTTTCCCACTTAACAAACAGCTCACTTAAAAAGCCATCTGGGAGGATGGATGGCAAAAGGCACATTTTGTAGAATAAGTTTTCAGGGAAAAGAGCCAAGAAATTAAAGCCACAGGACTTATGGTTCCAACTGCATTAGGTCCCATAACTCTGACTGTTGAGGAAATGTATTTCTATATTATAAATTCATCCCTCACCCCCACCACCCAAGGTTCTGGACTTTGTTCTCATTTGTCTTTCGCGCGGGCCATTCCTCCCTTTCAGCTCAGAATAAAATCCTTTGTCTTTCATCAGGGATGGGCTGCGCCTAAGTCTTTCCTGTTCCAAGACTCTCCACTCCATGCAGTTGCTCTGGTAACTGCTCCTCTCTGTCTGTGGGAGAACGGGGTGAAGATTTGTATTATTCTGACATCTCGTGAGGCAGAATTGAGGCCGATGGGTGGATGCCTGTGAAGGAGAGATGTGTCCAAAGCAGGCTGGATGGATGGCCCTGGGGAGAGATAATGAGCTCTCCATCACTGGAGGTATGCACAGAGAACGAATGAGCACTCCGCAGAGATGCCTAACAGGAGGCAAAATGGCAGAGGATCTGAGAGCATTAGCTTTGAAAGCAGAGATCTGGGCTGAGTCCTCGCTGTGCCTCTTACAACGAACCTGACCTTCGACAATGAACTTACACTCACTGAGCCTCAGTTTCTTCATCTGGAAAACCAGGCAAAATAACAGCTCCTATTCCACAGAATTGTCATGGGGACTAAATGACAAACTGCATGCAAAGCCCTGAGCACAGAGCATATATTATCATTACGCAGGGAGTGGGATGTAGATTGGGTGATGACACCTTTGAGCAATCTAAGATTCAAAATTGCTTTCTTTTTAAAAACTGAAGACTCCAAGATACAAAGATTCAATTATCCTAAGATTATAAGACTCCTTAAGATCTAAGGCTTTAAGATATTATGATTTTGTTATTCTACTCTTCTAAGGTTTATGAGGAATTGGAGGCTGTGTGAGTCGAAGAATCATGCTCTGAATCCCTGTCCCTGTCCTTGGCTGTCTGATGGATGGGTAGCATTTATCTCTGTCCCTCTCTAGACTTCAAATCTTCCATCTTTACTGCCACCAGCCCTTGCTATTCTACTGAGGTTCTCTTTCCTAAATCTAGCCTTATCCACTCCCTTTGGTCTTAGACATATCAGACCTCTTCATGTTCCCCAATCTTCTGCACTTCTGCTCTTCCCAACCCCCCCAACCCCATTTCTACCCATCGAAATCTCACCTTCAAGGCTGAGGTTGAAAGTAGAACTTCTCTGAGGTTTCCTTCATCTACCAGGTGAGATTAATGTCCTTCAGCTTGGTGTTTCCCTAATGTATAGCAACGATCACATTCTGACTCATTGCTGGGGGTGGGGGTGGCTTCTCACCTTCATCCCTTGGCTGACCCACCTCTGGTGCCCTTCCAAGGAAGGAAGAGGTGCAAATCTGGTTGGTTACTGGCAGGGTGCTGACTGGGCCATGCCCTCTAGTGGGCGGCTGGACCAGCTCTCCCTCCCATCCCTCCTCTTCCACTGCCTGCAGTGGGGAGCAGAAGCCAGCTCTGCAGACCCAATGGCAAAGTCAGAGAGGGAAGTGGGGTCTCACTCAAGGCTCCCTTTGAACTCCAGGCCTACATTGGCCATGGTTCTTCAGGAAAACAGAAACCCACTCTGGAGAGCCACACAAAGCAATTCAATGTAGGGAATGGGTTACATAGGGAATTGGTTACGCAGGCAATGGGAGAGCTGAAGAGTCAAACAGGAGATGGCTACTCAGAACACAGCATTAACAGAAAGCAGCTACCACCCCTAGGACAAGACACAGAGATGAGGGATCCCAAGGCTGGGCCTGTGAGGTGGGAGCTAGAGCCACGGCAGGGGCTATGCAGTGTGCACTAGAACCACAGAGCAGGGGCTGTCTGATGGGCACTGGAGTCCCAGAGGAGATGTAGCAGCTCCTGAAAACACCACCTGAAGCAGAGAGAGAGGGAGCAAAGGACCCTGGCTTCTCCTGACCCCACCTCCAATCTTCCGCTAGCATCTCCCATTGGCTTAACCTACCAGGAGGCCATGGAGCTGAAGGTCCTGGGAAATGCAACTTCCTGGGGTGCAGAGCAGGGTGGGGCAAGTGACGAGTCTACTGATCTACTGATGCACCTAGACTGGTGTTTAGTGGGGAAGGGCTTGGGGATGGGCTCCCTGCCCAGTCTGGGCTAATGAGACCCTCTGAGCTTCACAAGGTGTAGCCCAACTTCCTAGCTAGCGCTTAGGTTGGGTTCAGGTCCAAAGCCCAAGGAACTGAACCTTTGTAGGCCACTGTAGGAAGTTCCTTTGCAGGCCACTGTAGGAAGGAGGGGTCAGTGACCTCACAAGTCAGGCACTCTAGGCCCTCTGTTCCCAAACTGCCCTGACTCAGTTCCTCCTGAGGAGATGTCCAAACTGGAATGGATCAAACTGGAATGAGTATGAGTCAGGACTCCTAACAAATACTTGAAACTTAGCCCTTGAAATTCAACTCCAATTGGCTTAAGCATAAAGGGAGAGGAGGGAGAGAGGGAAGAAGAGAGACAGAGATTGATTCTCACCTGATTGGCTCATGGAACTGAGAACTCCAGAGGTAAAGGAAGCTTCAGCTGCAGCTGGATCCAGTTGCTATAAAGACTCAGACCTTCCAGTTCTGCCGTCTTCTGGTTGACCTCCTTTTCATGCTGGCTCATCCCTACTGGGGCACTTCAAGCCTAGTCCCTACCCACTGACTTTCCCCAGAAGACTTAGGAAGCCTCTTTCCTCACCATTGCAGCAAAGATCTCAGAAACGGACGATTGACTGCTTCAGTCAAGCACCATCGCCGAAACAAGGGGCGGGAATGTCCTGGCTGGCTGTGCCTGAACCAGCCCTACAAAATCTCATTATCTAAGCAAGGGAGGGATAGTTGGGAAGGATAGTTCCCAAAGAAAGATGGAGGTTCCCACCCCATGGAGGAATGGATGCTGGAAGGCTGAAAATGCCACCTGAAGCAGAGAGAGGGAGCAACGGCACTTTTCTCATCCCTCTGTGGTGACGTCTGAGGCAGCCTGGGCAGTGAGTGATTCCGAGACTGGACAGGGCCCAGGTAAGACAGCAGAGCTTGCATGGAGCATGGCTGCAGCCAGTGGCTCTGGATTTGAGAATCTAGTGCCAGCCTCTGCCACGTGGGAAGAGGTTCTAGGAAATGGGGCTGGGTCTTGTGCCCCACGGGCCAGCAGGGCAGATGGGCCACAGTTGCCACTCACTGTCAACAGCAATACAACCAACCAGGCCCACCTGTTTGGGAGGGAGGCGGAAGAGAGCCAAGGATGTTAAAGCCTGGCCAGACTTCGGAACTTCAGATATATCAAGAGACGCATCATCAGGGAAGTAAGGGGTTAAAGCTGGGGTGGTGTGAGGGCACTGCTCCCACCCCAAGGCCTCAGCTCCCCTATCCAGAAAATGAGCACATTGAGCCAAAGCCCTCTAGGAGCCTTTATAAATGTAATATCTTAGGTTCCTGCAGGGTATGTCAGTTTGCAGCCCAGCAGCTGCTGCAAAACCTAAAGGTGCTGGTCCCAGCCCTTCCCTTCTCAGCTCTGCTGGTGGGACCTGTGGGTGGCAGGTGAAGGCTGTTCCCCAGGGAGCCCAACTGACCTGCCCAGGGGCTTGTGAAGTGGGGCAGTGTCTCTCCTCCTGCACGGTGGGGATGGCGAGGGGACTGAGAGTCGAGGCCCTCCCTTCCTGGGCTCAGGTAGACCCTCCCTGAGTGCTGGAGGCTGGCGGAGGGGCCCGAGCCTCAGGGCCAGCCTTCCCCAGCCACCCTGTTTCCATGGTGACCTGAGCCCTCTGGCCAGGGCTGCCACTGGGAAGGTAGAGCTGGGCTGGCTGACCCGGGGAGGAAACCTGTCCTCATTCTCCACAGGAGGTGGGAGGACGAGATAATGACAGCCAGGCCTGGGAGGATGTCAGCCAGGCTGGGAAATCCATAACCGGTTGATGTGTCAGGGCTGATTACAAATCCACTGTTCCCTGTTCCTTGCCTCCTCCAGTTTTCGATAAAAATCAAGCGGCTTTAGGACAGGGAGGCAGATTTTGTGCATTTTCTCAGCCTGTGAGGTCGAATGCATCATCCTCAAGATGTCAGAACAATTGCAATGGTTCCAGGATGCTTGAACAGGATTCCTGGGGGCCCAGAATCAGGCACTTGCCCAGGGTGGGTGGGGTGGACGGACCCTGTACAAAGGCCCTGGGCTCCTCCCTGGGCTCATGGCCCTGCCTCCCTCCTGTCCCAGACCCTGCTCGGGTCTCTCCCATTTTGTCCTGCTGTCTCCTCCTGGACATCCCTGAGAGGGCTCTGTTTGGAGGCTGCAGACCTGGATTCTAATCCCAGCTCCAGCCCAGGCCTCACCCCAGCCTTGTCCCCACCCCCTGAAGCTCAGTTTCCTCCCTACAAACTAGAGTGCTGAGGCTGACCCTGAGGGTGGCTGTGCAGTCTTGGGGGGCCAGTGCGTAAACCAGGGTGGGTGTGCAGCATAGTGGGGGATGGGGCAGCAGGGACAGTGGGACCAGGGTCCATCTTGCTGATGACATGTGAGCCACCAGCCAGGTAGGATTTGGGACCCGCCTGGGAAATGCTCCCTGCCCCCAAATCCCTTGTAGATGGCAAAGGGTCACAGGTGCAAGTGGTCGGGACAGGGGAAATGACTTGCCCTGGCCAGTCACTGTGCTTGGGGCTCAGCTGTAGACACCCTCCATAGAACCCCACTCTTTTCCTTGTCTTGTCTGACCTCCTCCCCCATGACCTGGTTCCCAGTCAGCAGGGCCTTGGGTTTCCCACTCCCTGGTCTGATGGCCCTGCAAGGTCAGAGCTGTGCTCTGAGGTTCACACCACAGCAGCATGGGAGCCAAACCTCCCTTGCCCAGGCCCATTATCTAGAACCAGCTCCAGTTATACTTCCACCATCCTTCTGCAGAGAGGCCCACGTTTCCACCACTCACCATTCACTCCTGGCTGCTTTCCTAGTGTAGACTTACCCTGCTGGTTCCCACTGAGACCTGTTGTGTGAGTCGGGATATCCACAGGTCCCTCCAGTGTAGCCTGTCTGATTCAGAACTCCTCTGTCCTCTTGAGCCTGCTCTGTTCTCCCAACCAGCCCCCAATGTCAGCACTTGCCCTGACACCTCTACTTTCACACACCCCACCTTTGAGCAGGCACCAAGACCTCCTGGGGTCTCCAGATTCCATCCCCTTGCAGCCTCTCCGCTGCCCCTCTGGCCTCCCAGCCTCTAGTGTCCTTCAATTTGGGTAGAATATCTGAAATCAGACCCTGTCACTCCCTTGCTCCAAGGTCTGAGATAGCTTCCTGCTGCCCTGAGGATAAAGTCCAAGCCTCTTGGCACGACTCTTAAAGCTGCTCATTTGTGCATGCATTCATTCATTCATTCAACATATATTCATTGAAACACTATTATGTCTGAGAGAAGATTCTAGTTGCTGTGATATAGCATAGTTTACAGCAGATTGCAATCTCTGACCTCAGGGGACTTAATCTCTAATTGGGAGAGGCAGTCAGTAAAGAAATGGGATGTACACAAATGCAGTTTGGTGAAGTGCTAAGGAAGAATATACAGTAGGGAACTGGAATAAGAATCATTGGCAGAACTTGATTACAAAGAGCAAAGCAGGAAAGAACTCAGGGAGAAGGTGACGTCTGAGCAGACCTAAGAGCACAAGGGAGCAGGATGAGTGGCTTTCTGGGAAGAAACAACAGTAAGTGCAAAGCCTGTTGTTTGAAGACTAGCATGAAAATCCCTTTCTTCACAGGCTGGCCCCAGCTTCCATCTTCTGCACCCACCCTATCCGCACCCCTACCCTGCAGTCCTCACCCAGAATATGTCAGCTTCTCTAATGCCTCTGTGGCCTGTGCTTTTGCTATGCCTTCTGCCAGAGCTTTTCTGCACACTCCCAGGTGGCCAACTCCTACACCTTCTTGAATTCTCAGGGTAAAGGTGGCCTCTTCCAGGGAGCCCTCCCTGAATACTACCTCATCTAGAGAGGACTAGAGCCATCTCTGTGCTCACAAATCTCCCTGTGCTGCCTCTTTTAGGCAGGCCATGGAGTTTCCCAGTTGTCACTATTCCTCCAGTATTCCAGGCACAAGCCCACCTCAGGGCCTTTGCACTCACTGCATCCTCCCCAGGAGCATCGGACACTCCCATGACTCATGCCCCCACTTCCTTCAGGTCTCTGCCCTAATAGCTCCACAGAGGGGACTCTCCTCGGTCCCTCTGAATCAAATAGTGCCCCCATCCCATCCCTCCACTCCTTGATGGCTTCTTTTCCTTCATAGCACATACCACAAACCAACAGAAGGCTACACGCAGGCTTGTTTATCATCAGTCTCCCCAGTAAACTGTGAGCTCCACAGGGCAGACATTTTATCGTTGCTTTCTTAGTCTCCGAGACTGAGCCATAAAACGACAGAAATGGGTTCCCTCATGGTTCTGGAGGCTGGAGGTCACCATTCAAGCACTGGCAGGACCATGCTTCCACGAGGGCTCCAGGGGAGGCTTGCTCCTTGCCTCTCTCCTGGCTTCTGGTGGTGGCCGGCAAGGCTGGGCGCTCAGTGACCTGTGCAGCGTCACTCGCTCGCTGCCTCTGTCTTCACACGGCCATCCTCCCTCCGCACCTCACCTGCTTCCTCTCTTCTCATGAGGACACCAGGGCCATTGGCTGAGGGGCCTACCCTGCTCCAGTGTGGCCTCCTCTTGAGAAATGCCATCTGCAACGACTCTGTTTCCAAATAAGGTCATATTCTGAACTTAGAAATGGAATTGCCAGGTCATATGGTAATTTAGTGTTTAACTCTTGGAGGAACTGCCAAGCTGTTTTCCACAGCAGCTGCACCATTTTACATTCCTACCAGCAATGTTCGAACGTTCTTATTTCTCCATATGCTCATTAACACTTGTTATTTTCTTTCTTTTTAAAAAAAAAAAAATAGTAGCCATCCTCGTGGATGTGAAGTGGTATCTCATTGTGATTTTAATTTGCATTTCTTTAATAGCTAATGATGTTGAGCATTTTTGCATGTGCTTATTGGCCATTTGTATATCTTCTTTGGAGAAACATCTATTTTAACTGGGTTGTCTTTTTGTTGTTGAGTTGTAGGAGCTCTTTATGTATTCTTCATATATTCTGGATATTAAACCCTTAGCTGCTCTTGTTTTTTGACTTGTTCACAGCTGTATTTCCTGGTGCATAGAACATTGCCTGGCACAGAGCTGGTGATTGATATATTTCTTGAATGAAGAATGAATGAATGGAGAGCACTGTACTATAATCAATTGCCAGTTCCCAAGTCTGCCACCCCCCATCCTATGACACATGCACACATAGCATGGCTGCGGCCTGTGGACTCTGTCCCCATCTCTCAGTGCAGGTCCAAGCACATGCCACACACTGAAAAGTGTTTGTGCCTAAGTGAGGGAACTGAGGGACAGATGGATGGTGGGGGAGACTTGGACAGTCCAGCTGTAAAATTAAAATTGCTCTTAGTCTTTCCATATGCAAGGTTTTCTCTTCTAAAAGCTCTGGGTGGAGCAGTTTCTGGTCATTTGAAGAGAAAGAATACTCATTTGAAAAATTGAAAGCATGTAAACAAATACAACAAATCAAATGACACCAATAGAGAGGAGGCCTTTCCCTCCCTGGGAAGAAAGGCACATGGAATCCAAGAAAAGGCATGGGGCAGGAGAGCTTGGGGTGGTTTTGATCCTGGAGGGGATGGGCAGTTTGGGGAGGGGCCAAGAATTGTAGCTCGAGTGGACAGGGAGTGAGTCTCTGCTAACATGGCACCATATGTGATGCAAACACATCCTAGCCTTGCCTGAGAGCCAGGAGCAGGGTCCAGAGCCCCAGCCTTGGCTGACCAACAATGGACAGATGGCCAACCAGACAGGGAGATGAGGTGGAGCCTGGGAGACAAACCACAGCACCCCCCCCTCAAGACCTCCCTCCAGCATGGACCCACCATGGTCTCAGCCCACAAGTGGAGGGCAGGATTGGGGAGGACAGTCTCCAGGAGGGCACAGGCTCCTGGCCTATGAGCACCCTCTGCCCACCGATGCATCCCACAAGGGGCCTCCAGCAGGCTCTGCCCTGTGCTCCCCTCTGGATGACCCGCTGCCTCCCGCCGCTTTCTCCCAGGATGCAGCACAGAGTCCCACACCCACCTGCCCTGTGCTGGCCTCCAGCTCTCAGCCTCCAAGCTGCTCCTCGTCCTGCCTTCCCCACTCTAGAAATGGAAGCTCCAGCCACCTGGCCTCCCAGCCAGAGACCTGGGTCACCTGGACAAATCCCCCTCCTTACCCTCATGCATCGCTAAGGTGGGTCATTTCTACCAAAGAAGTACCTCTGGATCCATCCTCTTCTCTATTGCCCTCAGCACTGCTCTGGCTCAAGCCACCGTCGGCTCCTGCCTGGGCGTCCCCCTCGGGCTCCTCCCTGAGACGCCGTTCCCACTCTGGCCACCACAGAGGAGCTGTGGGTGATTGTAAAAAAGGAATCATGTCAGATCCCTTCTTTGCTTAAAACTCCTCAGTGGCTGCCCAGGGAATCGTGAGTTAACCCCAAGCCTGCTCTCCAAGGCCCACGAGGCCCCTGGGGTCTCGCTGCTGCCTCCTCCCCCTCCTCACACTCTCTCCTCACCACACTCTCTGGCTGCTCTGTCCTTATTTAGTTCTTCCAACACCCCTACCCCAGGGCCTTTGCACATGCTGTACCAGCTCCTTAGTGTGCTCTTCTCCCACGATTCACGTAACCAGCTCCTTCAGGTCTCAACCTGCATATCAGCTCCTAAGAGCCCCCCATCTGAGTTAGTCCTCCTCATTATCCTCCCACCTAGCCACTTGCACATGGCACATTTGTCCACATCTTAATGTGTACTTGCCCTTGTGGGCGTGAATTTCCTTTGATGGGCCATGGCCCCTCCTGACTGTGAGACCCGGGAGGCAGGCACCTTGTCTATCAGTGCAATTCTCACCCCTGCGCGCACTCTGGCCTCTGTTACGCAAATAACCCCGAGGAATAAGTGCAACTATAGGAATGGGATGGGATGGGAGTAAAGAATAGAAGTGCCCATGTCCCTTTAAATAGAGTGCAAATAACTGAGAGTGTTATTAATTGTTTTTATTTGAGGGATGCTGGTTTTCATTTTATTTTATCTTTTAATAACTCACACTGCATCATCAGCTGGTAATTACAGCTTCCATCTCTGGTTGTGCCTCCTCAACTCTGGCTCAGAGGATGGGAACCATTTCATATTAAATCAGCATTTGAGCTGAAAAGTTCTCAGGGGAGCTAGCTCATGTTGGGGCGTAGAGTTTGATTCTCAGTGATGTTAATTAGAACAGGAAAACAACCCAACCTGAGCTCAGAGCAGGGCCGCTGTGGGGTCTCCCAGCAACAAGAGCGCCTGCTTCATCCCGCATACTCCAGCAGAGCGGTACCCAGGCGTCCCCCTGCCCCTGCCCAGGGGCGAGCAGAGTCACCTGGTCCTCCCAGGCCTGCATGCCTCTGCCAAACCTGCCAGGGAGGCAGGACAGCTACTGACAACCAGAGGAGGGCTCAGCCACCCACTCCACCCTCACCTGTGTGTCCTCCCCAGGAGTTTTCTCCAAGGGCCCAGGTGGCGGCAGCAGAAGGAGGGTTATAGTGGCAGATCAGGGGCATTTCTAGACAGCCAACTCCACCCTCCCTCCACGGGGACAGGGTCTCTCCTTAGTCAACCACCATCTCTCCCTTTCTCTGCTGTTTCCTGCCTGCTGGGGTCTACAGCCTCGAGCCACCTCCCACCAAGAGAGGGAAGGAGAGAAAGGGAGGGAGGGAGGGACTGAGGAGGGTCACCGGCCTGCTGCACCGAGTCACCATCACTCATGTTTTAACCTCTTGGAGCATCACGATTCTTTCCTTCCTAGAATGTGACATGCTCCCAATTCACAGTTGTTTGTGTGACTAGAGTGTGAGCTCTAGAATGGCAAGGTCTGTTTTTTCCTTACCAGTTATCCCCAGCACGTAACACAGCATGAAGCACAAACGAATGAAAGAACACAGGGTGCAAAGCAAGTGACAGGCACCTGGCAGAGGTGTTTTTTGGGTCAGGTCAGCACAATGTCAACAGTATGTTAAGGGTGAATTATGCGGACCCACCTGGCTAAGAAATTTTTCAAACTGACTTTCAAGAGAAGAGCCCTGGTCTCAATTATTGAGTCAAAGGCTCTAGTTAATGCTTAAGAATCTTAAGTATGGATTATTGAATGCAAATAACACAGGACTTGGAACATGGAAGGTGCCACAGGAGAGCTGGGAAGATCTTTCCAGCTTCCAGGTGTCTTCTCTTTGCTAACTAATCAGGGTTTCTCAGAAGAGGTGAGCATGATAGTGAGCATTTATTGAGCACTTACTGTGTGCCCAAGGCCATCTCATCTTCACCCCAGCCCTGCAAGGGCCGACTGGATCCTCCCCATTTTACAGGCAGGGAGGCTGAGGCACAGGGCAGTTGGTGAGTGTGCTTGAAGCATGGGCTCCAGGGTGACTCTGCCTGGTTTAAACATCGGACTGGGGACCCTGCATCTCTCTCATCTGGAAAACGTAGTCATGGACAACCTGGAAGTGTTTTGGTGAGGGCTGATGGAGATGGTATTTGCTAAGTACTCAGCATCATTCTAACAAACAGTAAGTGCTCAGTAAACATGGAGATGATGAGGCTTCGCTGGCACTGGGTGGGGCCAGACGAACTCCCAGGTCACTGATTCAAAGTCTTTGTAACAGAAGAGAAGCGAGGTCCAGAGTCAGGAAAGCAATAAGGGGCCCCATCAAAGAACACAAGTCAGAGGCTCCTTTTCTCCTTCATGGTCCAAAGAGACTTGCCCATCCCACCCATGGGGCTACAAATGTTGCCTTTTTCATGATTATTTTAAAAGGTTATTTAAGGGTTGAGCAGGAACCATGACTTCACAGGGCTCCTGGAATGCTGTCCTGTGCATCCTTCGAGAGAGGGAAGGAGCAGGAATCTTTTGGGGTGAGGGGGCTGATGGCATCAGCCTTTCCACAGCAGAACCAGGGTCAAGGGAAAGGCAGGAGGGTCTTTGGGAGCAGAGGGAACAGCTCATGCAAGAGCAGGGATACAAGCACGCTGGGCACAATTGTTTTGGACAGGAGGTGGGTCAGAGTGGCCAAGGCAGGTAGCTGGGGAGGGGTGACCATTGAGAGAAGACAGAGAAGGCCGAGTCCAGGAGCCAGACTCCGCGGGACCTCGGGAGCCACCTGGAGGAGTGTGCCCTCGGCCTCTGTGTTAGTTTCCCAGCACTGCCATGACAGATGACCACGGATTTGGCAGCTCTGAACAGAACTTTATTCTCTCACAGTTTTGGAGGCCAGATGTCCAAGAACAAGGTGTCGGCCATGTTGGTCCCGTTCCATGCCTCTCTCCCAGCTTCTGGTGGCTCTGCAATCCTGGACATGCCCTGACTTGTAGATTCATCCCTCCAATCTCTGCCTCAGCCTTCACGTGGCCTTCCCCTCAGGGGTGTCTCCATGTCTGAACTCTCCCTCTCCTTCCTAAGGACACCAATCATTGGATTTATGACCCACCATAAATCCAACATGACCTCATCTCAGAGTCCTTAACTTAATCACATCTGCAAAGACCTTATTTCCAAATAAGGCCACATTCACAGGCACTGGGAGGTAGGACTTGAACATATCTTTTGAGGGGACTTGATTCAACCCACTCCATCCTCATTGTACCAGATGGTCTGGGGAGACTCAGGGGAATTTGCATTTTGGAAACATTACAACACTGCCGTGTGCAGGGTGAGCTGCAGTGGGAGAGAAGGTGCTGGGGCCAGTCAGAAGCTGGGGGCCTGTTTCATGATTCTAGGTGGGGTGTGATGGTTCCCCGGGGCAATGTAGGAAGATGGGATGCGAGAAGGACTCAGTCGGCGAGGAAATTGGGAAGAGGCTGATGAGAGAGGACTTGGTGATCATTAGATGTGGGTGTGAGAGAGGAAATGGCAAGGGATACAGTGACTAGATATCCCAGCCGGGTGGATGGGGAGGCCACCCCCAGGGCCACCCAGAAGCCGCTAAACTATAAGGACATTTGTTCTGGTTTGCTAAAGCTGCCGTTATGCAAAATACCAGAAATGGATTGGCTTTTATAAAGGGAATGCATTAGGTTACAAACTTACAGTTCTAAGGCCATAGAAGTGTCCAGAGTAAGGCATCAGCAAGAGGATACCTTCACTGAGGAATGACTGACGGTGTCTGGAACTCCTCTGTCAGCTGGGAAGGCACATGGCTGGCATGTGCTTGTCCTTTGCTCCTGGGTTGTGTTTCAAAATGGCTTTCTCCAAAATGTCTTTGGGCTTCTGTCTTTGCTCCTCTCTCTCAGCTCCTGTGTGTCCTTGCTTCTTTCTCCCAGGGCATTTTCTCTCTAAGTCTCTGGGGGTCCTCTCTTAGCTTCTCTGGGGTAAACTCTGGTCTTCATCTCTTAGCTTAGCACCTCCAGACATCCTACTGTCTGCAGCTCCAAGCATCTCTTCACATCTCTGTTGGCTCCTGTTCCTTTTAAAGGACTCCAGTGATCTAATTAAGATCCACCCTGAATGGGCGGAGCCACACCTCCCTGGAAATATCTGACCAAAATGTTTTGCCCACAGTTGGGTGAGACACATCTCCATGGAAACACTCAATCGAAAGTTTCCACCCAACAAGATTGGATTTAATGATCATGGTTCTTCTGGCATCTGTAACAGTTTCAAACTGGCACACCATTCATCTCTCAACATGGCCCAGCCTGGGGGCTGGGGACCTGGAGGACGGCATGGCTGATTCTCATTAGTCTCAGGGTGGGTATCCTAAGGTCCCAGCAGGCCCTTCTAAAGAATTATGAGACAGACAGTGCCCACTGCAGCTTAGAAACTGTTCAGAGTCCCTGGGGTCCCTCCTTCTTCCCCTCCATGCACTGCAAAGAAAAAACTTCTTTGGAAATAAAAGTTTGCCTTGAAGTAAACAGATTAGTGATGGTTATATGCTAGCACTTTATTAATTATGTGTCCTAAATGTATTTAAACCTAGGCATTTGATTTAGATTTATAGAGATAATTTAGATTTATAAGATTAGTTATTATGCATTAAGCACAGAAAATGCCAAATGGTTTTCATAGGCAATATTTATTGAAGTATAAAAAGAAAAATCTGTAAAATGTAATTGCCCTTGAGTGTAGCTTAAGAGCTGACAGGAAAGTACAGGAGTAGGGTGGATGTACCTCTCATCTCTTGCAGATCATAATTTGGTCCTCCCCTTGCTGTTCATTTAAATAAAAACCAGACATCACACCACGAATGAGCTATATACCCAACCACCGCAGAGAATGCTGCCTGGGGCTGGGTCTACAGCAGCTTGAGGGCTAAAGGACAAGCAGTGACAGCAAAGAAGGATGAGCACTGGACTGGGAGTCTAGTCCCTGCTTTGACCCTGATGTGGCTCATGCCTGAGTAAATCAGCTCACCTCTTCGAGCAGATCTCAGAGCAGGGAGGGGCTGGGGCTAGGCATTTTGGATGTCCTCTCCAGCTCTGAAGTTTGATGGATCTGGAAATGTGGCCCCATCGCTGGACACAGATCTCACCAGCTACAGGATGCCATAGCTGTGACTTCCCAAATGTCTCTCTCCCCATTCCCTGCCCTGTAGTCCTGGAACTACAGCTTTCAAGGGGCCACACTGCATGGCCAGGTTGATCCTGTGGGTGCTGGACCAGATGGGTCTCCCTCCAAATGAAGACAGGCCCAAGCCTCAGGGAAGAGAAAAGAGCAGCAAAGTCCAGCTCTGTGTCTTGATGGTCCCATTGGTGAGACAAGACTTGCAGCTCCCAGGAGCTGGGTTTGAGACAGTCCAGACATGCCTCGGAGGCCACTGGGAGAAGAGGCTTTGCTGGTCTTCCACTCCAACCCCCTTCTTTTCCAGAGCAGACTTCCATAAGGCCCCACAGCCTGGCAGGTGGAGAGCCAGGATCTCACTAGCTCTGCTGCCTGGCGGGGACCTTATGAACCACTTGAGGTTTAGTTCTGCCAGCAACATCCCTCCTCACAGTCCCTCCTGGGGCCCAGGACAGTCACCCAATCCAGCCTCTTCTTTGGACTCTGGGAAGTGGCTCTCCTGCTCCAGTCATTTCTCAGGATTCAAGAACATGAGTAGTCCCAGCAGGGTGGAGAGGGGGCGCACCTGGGAACTGGGGTGGGAGGTCTGCCTCCCAGTCAAATTTCCATAGTGATGGCAACAGTGACAATAGCAGCAGCCACTTTTGATGGCTCACTAAGGACCAACCACTTTAAATAGATCCTTTCATTTTCTCATCTAATCCTCTTGAGGAGGGTATCGTGAGCCCCACGTGACTGGTGAGGACGTCTCAGAGAGGTTTAGTGCTGCATCCGAGGACACACAGCTTGAAAGAGGCAGAGCTGGGATGCAAACCCAGATCTGCCTGACTCCAAGCTCTTTCACTGGCCCCAGGCTGCCTTCCTACCTGGTCTCCCTGCTGCCTGACTTGTCCCCCTTGAACTCTGTCTCCATTCTGTAGCCAGAGTGACATTCTTTAAATGCAAACTGGGTCCCCTACTCCAGAGCCTGCAGTCTGTCTTCTCTACCCCCAGAATGAAGCCTGGCCACCTTTGGGTGCTGAGGGGACTTCCTACCCTGGCTGTGACCCTTCCAGCTTCCTCTGCTGCCTTCTTCAGCTCTCACCACCAACCAAACAACAAACCATTGACAAACGTGACTTGGAGTTTCAAAGCTCTAGTCCTTGGCACAAACTATTTCCTTGCCTGGAAACTGTTTCTGCCAAAAGTAGTCTCCCACTCTGTGCTGGTAACAGGACTCAGTTCATAAGTCTCAGAGCTCTCACCTCCAGCCCCTGTTTCATTCTCTGTTTCAGGGCTCAGCAAGCCTTTTCTGTAAAGGGCCCAATGGTAAATATTTTAGGCTTTAGTCCATATTGTCTCCATCTCAACTTCTTGACTTGTCTAGTGTGGCTATGTTCCAATGGGCATTGAAATTCGAATTTCATATAATTTTAACATGTTGTGAAATATTTCTTTTGATTTTTTTCAACTATTTACAAATTTAAAACTTACTCTTACCTTGTGGGCCATACAAAAACAGATAGCGGGCTGGATTTGACTGGGGGGCTGTAGTTTGCCTCTCCTCTAAGTTGTGTGTGCCGTAAGAGCAGAAAGTCCATCATTCACCCTTGTATCTCTGGACACTCATTAAGTACTTGCTGAATGAATGAATGAAATTACTGTCTATCCCATGCTGGGATCACAGCTCCTGAGCCTATGGCCACCTGCTGCTTCAGCTGCTGGGAAGCTCCTGGAAACAGACAGGGTGGAAGGGCAATGACTTCTTTCTTCCTTCAACTTTCCATGCTCCCATTAGCATCTCCCACTGACCAAACTGAATATTGAGACTGCTTGTAGGGGACCCTGGGAGATGTAGTTTTCAGGTGTCCAGCCCTGGAGCATGAAGCATGGAAGGGAAGAGTGGGAATGGAGCTGAGAAACAACCAGCACTACACACCTCTTGACTGCTCAGCTTTGATTCTCACCCTTCCACCATATTCATGAATAACAACAGCCTCACACTTCTGCTCGACATGATGGAATGAATCCTCCTACAGATGAGCATTTTCTTCATCCTTTCCCAGAAAGAAGAGGCACTAAGTTCTACCAGCCACTCTTGTCATCTCCAGCTAATGTGAATTCTTAGTCCTGATTTATCACAACCCCACCTGAATATTCTGTAACTGAAAAACTGCTTTTATCTAGACTCCTTATAAGCAGGCCATATATGTAATAGTAGAGGAAAAGTATGGGAGAAAATAAATAAATACACACACACACAAACACGTACACACACATATATCACAAGCAAAAAACCAAAATATTTATAACTGCTATAGTCCTTGTTTCTGTAACTGGCCAAGAGGCTATAGTTAATATAACTTTCTTCTTCCATCACCCATTTTCTTTTCCTCTCAGATAGTGCCCTGCAGGGTTATTTATCTGTTGGGTAACTTAAATCTTCCTAAAAAGGTTTGAGTCTCTGGTGGGTCTGCCTTTATTGGTTTGATGTGTAGTCTTTCATTACCTTTTATTGCCGTGTATAGAAGTATTAAGCGATTCCTAGGAGAACCCTCTGGATTCCAAACAAAAATACCCGTGCCCTCATTTGCTCTTGATAATCAGGATCAATCACAATCCAGTTCAGTAATGCTTTTATTTGCCTGTTGGTTCAGTAGCATGAGGAGCCCAAAGTAACCAGTGGCAATCTTAGCTCCAAGTTCAAAGGAACCATTGTTGTGTTCCCTAGTGGAAACATTACCTCCTTGGGAACTAATAAATTTTAACTATCAGAGCCAAAAATTATGGGAATAAGAGAAAAAATTTTGTTTCCTGGATGCATGTATCCTGGTTAAGGAGAGACAGTTCCATGTATTGGTGGCTGGTTCACTGAACATACCACATCCTTTTGCTGGTCCACATCCTCTAGGACCCCACCCAAGACTTTCATGTGCTGCTGTAATTGAGTCATCCACAGGCCATTTGGCCATTCATTCAGAGCAGCTGCTTCAGGGAGATGCAATGAATACTGTGACTTCCACAGATGTGAACCTGTTGCTCATAACTTTTGTGATAATTCCTTAGACAGAAGCAATGCTGCATGGGACATCATCATGGTAAATAAGGCATTTTGTAGATCCTCATTTAGAGGAACTGACCACAGCATTAGTGTTTATTTCTTGAATACAAATTTCTGCCCCATCCTTGAAGGAAGGGATATAAAGCAATCAACCTGTCCCCAAGTGGCTGGTTGCTCATCCCAGGAAATGTTGCTATATTAAGGGCTCAGTGTTGGACTGTTATTGAAAGGTTGGGTAGGCATTAGTGGCTGTAGCCAGATTAAGATTGGTAAGAGAAAGTCCATGTTGCTAAGTGTCTATCCTATGGCCACTATGTACCTGGAATTATTACAAGCTTAAGAGTCCAGAGAAACAGTTCAGTTCACACCCACAGGATATACGTCTTGTTCAATAAGCCATTGGGTGCATCATCTGCTGTAGTACCCCTTATACTCTGCCATTCCAAAAGGTCTAAAAATACCTCTTCCCCAAACCTCCTTGTAACTAATACTCCCATCTTGCACTTTTCAGATCCCTCATCAGGCCAAATTTAGACCCAGCCCATAAGTTAGTACAGATCTTTGTCTCTGGTTGCCTCTCCATTCAAGCAAAGTGAAGAGACAGAAGTGCCACTTGGAGTTCTATTTACTCACAGAATTTCACTTCATTTCTGCCTTCCAGGAACACACCTGTGTGGGGCTACGCTGCTGCAGCTGTCCACTTCCACTGGTGCCAGCCTGTCATGTAGAACAATCTATAAGTCAAGTCCAAGTGTTTCCTTCTTCAGTCCCTCATCTTAGGAAACTGAGACAAGGAACACAGGCATGTGTGCTGGGGGATGAGCCACCTGCTCATGCAACTTATTTGTGCCCTTAAGACTTGCTTGAGAACAAACTGGCATAGACTCCTTCCCTGGATGATGGATTGCTGCTGTAAGAGACCTACCTTCTGACTTGTTAGGTCAGACAACACCTAACTCATGATGGGCACCTCAGGTTCAACAATGACATTGTTCCATGTGTAGGTGGTCAGTCTCTACTGACTCCCATTAGCAAACCAGGATTCCTTTTCAAATAGGGAGTAATCTGCAAAAAGGACAGTTGTATTACTTAAAAAAAAACTAAGGGTCATCACTATTAATCTCCTATTGGGGTTGATAAAGTCTTGTGAGAGCATCCCTGTTTGTCACATAAACTTTGATTACCGTTAGAGCTACTGTGTAAAAAGGCCCAGGTGGCAAAGCATCTTTCACTGCAGCATGGACCTGCTGGAAAATCTTTTCTTGTTGTGGATGCCAGGTTATTCTATAATTAGATAGGAGCATCCCACACAAATGTGGAATGTGCTATCTCCAAAAACCAGAGGTTGTCCCACTTTCTTGGAAGTATGGTACAAGGTATAAGAAATTTTTTTTCATTATGAAAATATATAGCCCCACATTCCCCATACTACTGGATTACAGAAACTTCACCAAGATGGCAAGCCACTGAATGTTCATGGGGTTTATTTCCAACCATGTGACATGCAAGCTATTTAGTAAGGCATTTAAGGTATTGTCTACTTCCTGATTAATATATCCAAGCAGCATCATGTCATCAATCCTGTGAATCAGAATATTTTGTGATAAATCGAAATGAACAGACTAGATTATGACAGATCAAGGGAGTTCACAAAGTCTCGAGACAAGGTAAGGTGTGTTGTCCCTCCTTCCAGGTTAAAGTTAACTGGTACTGGTGTCATTGCAAATTAATATAGAGAAGAAAGTATATGTGAACTCAATAACTGAAAACAGTGCCAGGGAAAGTGCTGGTTTTCAACAGTGCTAGAGGCAGCATTGATTTCCACAGCAGCTTCTGCTGGATTCATTACCTGGTGCATTTTATGATAACCCACGATTATTTTCTAAGATGTATCTGCCTGCTGCATTGGCCAAACAGGCCAGCCAAATGGGGTTGTAATAGGAGTTACTACCCCTGACTTATTGTTATTACAGTCTCTTCAAGAAAGGGAAGGTTAGTTTCCTCAGTCAGATGAGGTGAAGCTGCTTCTGATGATAAAGGAAGTTCAGAGATTAGAGGAGCAAGTTTTTCATATTCATGTGCATTCTCATGCCAGTTTCATGATCCCTCTACTTCCCAATCAATGCTCTCACTTTCAAATATGAGAATTGACAAAGCTATATATTCAACTTACATCTGGAAGTCACATGAATGAATTCTGGGTCTGATTTTCAGATGTATCTGCCCTGTGGCTTCCAAAGATAAGAGATTCTTGTAGAGCCATCATAAGAGGTCTCCAGTTCTGTGACCATGCTTTGAGCTGATAGACTAAAGCAATGAGTTTGTGATTTTCTTTTTGTAAACTCTTCAGTACCATCATAACCGTAACACCCCACATTCCTTATTAAATAGTCATCAATACTACTGGAATGGTTAAATTAGCAGCACTTGGTTAACTAAAGTCTTGCCTTCAATGGGAATTTCATTTCATTCTTCCCTACAATTGGAATTTATTACCACAGGTGATGCTTTAATGTCCCTGCATCTCAGGTAGTGTCAGAATCCCATTTTTCACTGGCAATGAGATTATCACTGGAGTCAAGCCTACATGAGCCAGAAAACCAATGGCCAAATCCCATTCTTGATGTTTGCTTCCTAGGATGACTCTTGTGCCAAGTGCTGTAACATTTAGGGATCATAGAGGGAAACCACAATAGAAATATCAAACTTAGGAAATTTAATTCAGGGAACTGGCTTTAACTGGCTTAAAAGAGCTGGAGGAGAAAAAGGAGAAGGTGAAGAAGCTGAGAGATGAGTAACTTCAGGAACCTGCTACCGCCCGTAGACCTGAAGGAACAAAAGGGAGGGAGTGCCGTTAGCAGAGATCAGAGCTTCACTCCCTGCCGACTCGGGTGGAGACTGGGCTGCCGCCTCTGCTTCTGTTGTAACCTGGGACCCCACTGTGGCCTGGGACCATTTTGCTGTTGTGAGGACCACCAGGGAGGCAGGAGCTTCCTTCTGTTGGAAATGACAGAAAAAAATAGAGAGAAAGAAGAAACAATGGCATCTCCTCCCCTCCCGCCTTCCGTTCTTCCTCTAGAGCTCCCATTGGTCAAAGCTAACTACAAGTCTCAAGGCCAGGGGGTCTGGGGAATACAGGCCGGAGGGGTCCAGAAGGATACAGGAAGGTGGGAATGGAGTGCAGAGAAAATGGCAAATAGACAAACGATGTGCACTGTGGTTCAGAGTTTGGACTTTTATAACAAAAATAAATGTGTTTGAAACCCACCTCTCTTACTAGCTGTGGGACCTGTAGAAAACACTTAACCTCACCTAGTATTAGCAAATTGGGGGATAATAACATCCATCTCACTGGGTTATTATATGAGGATTAAATGATAAAAGTTGTATAGAAGCTATCTAATATGGAAGCCTGGCATATATAACAAGACTCACAGTGGAGGTTTTTGCTATTGGAATCACTGTCACCCCACATTTCACTCTGACCTTAAACAAGTGCCTCAAATTCTCTGAGGCTCTGTTTTTTTCTCATCTGTTAAATGAATGAGGTTGGACTAGAAGCCCTTCCAGCTTTGATGAGCTCTCTGGCTGGGAATCACTCCTTAAATGAAATGGACAGAGTGGGTCTGGAAGGAGGGATGGAAGGAGGGTCTGGAGGCTGAGAAAAGCCTAGGGGAGAAATCAAAGGGTTGGGGCAATGGTCTGATGGTGTCTGTTCTGAGCCATGTGCTTTGCTGGGGAGCACATTCAAATGGCAAACAGATCATACCTCAGTGCCCTTAATGTTTCTTATAACCCTTGGCTAATGTCGCCACTGGCAATAGCAACTGTAGTCTCTATTCCCTTTGATATGCTCACTCTCAACACTACTCAGACAACAAGACAGTGCCTGAGGCAGCATGTTCTGCACACCGAGGAAGGGAAGAAAAACAGCCTTGTATTAAATCCATCATGTAAACTCTCAAGACTTCCAGGGTGCTGAGCCACTGAACTTTGAGAGTCTTCCTGTTGGGATTGGACTCGTGAAGCCTATTGAGACTGATTTAGGGGCTGGTTGAGTGGTTAGTAGCCTAATGATAAAAAGTGTAGGGACTCTGAATCAGGCAGAGATGGGTTTGAGCTCTGCTTTGTCATCTGATGATTTAGGCCATTTATTAATTTATCTGAGATTCATTTCTTTATTTGTTAAATTGGAATAATAATAAAAATATTTATTGTTTGTGTCCACTTAGTATCTCCTCCCACTCTGCCTTGAGAGAACTACTCTTCCCTAGCTATCTAGAGCACACAATTCTGGCAGGATTACTTGTCACTTTATCCTTAGATAAAGGAGATAAAAGGTGTAGGCTGGGTCAATCAGTGCCCATTACCTAGACACGTCAGAGGTCTGGGGAGCATGTGACTAATTCAGTTCCTTTTCTAAGGTTATATATGTGGATGTTGGGAGAGAGCAGCGCTCTTCCCTCTAGAGTCAACAAATGGGATGAGGCAGGCTTGGAACTGTCCATGGTGATGATTTTCGCTGCTTCTCCCCCTGCTGCTTCCTGAAGTTCAGCAGCAAAGGGAAAGGAGGAGGTGAACACACACAGAGAAGCCTATTAAGCAGAGTCTGAGAGAGAGAGAGAAAAAGAGAAAGACCCAATGACCTAATTGGAGTCCCTGAATATAGCTTTGCCTAAAGCTATTTGCCTTTTTTCTCAGCTCTATGAGCCACCGATTTTCCCATGAGGTTAATCCAGTTTGATTTGGATATCTATTATTTTCAACCCTGAGTTCCAAACACACACCTACTACTTCTCAGATATGTTGCCAAGATTAAACAAAATAATTTAAGTAAAGAGCTTAGACCACCTCCATTGTACATGCTCAGTAAACACTGGCTTTTACTATTGTTGTTTGTGCAATTGCATGTGAGTTTGTCCCATCCATCTACTGCCTGTGAGTTCAGTGAAACATGAATTGGGTTCAACTCACACAGCAGGTACTCAGCTCATATTTGCTGAACTGATCTAAGCCATGAAGAGTTCCTAAGAAGAGAACATAGAGGTCATTCCAGGAGAGAGCACAAAGGTGTGGCTGAGGACAAGCAGACACAGACCTACAGCCACTTGCATCCCCTGCCAAAGGGACCTGACAGATTCCCCACATCCCTACCAAGCCCAGCTTCTTCTGAAAGAGGCAGGAATGGCTGGATTATTCCAGTCAAGAGGTAGCATAATTGTACCGACAATTGTTATCTTCTATCTCTGAACTAGAGCAGCTTGTCTGAGGAGCTGGTCACCCCTGGAGTCCTACTTCTTGTACAAGTAGAGCCACATCAGAGCTTTCATAGCATTTCCACCCCCAGGATGCAGAAATATCTCCTCTTAAAATTACAGGTTGGTCTATGGGCTTGATGACTGCAGTCAGTGCAGGACCCAGCTGGAGTCTTTCAGCTCCTCCTCCCATTGCATATGGAAGAGGCTCAGAATAAGTGAGTGGCTGTGGCTCTTCAGAATCAACCCAGTGGTTTTTGTAGAAAGGGAACCAGGGGCCCAGAGAGAGCAGGGGACTTGTCCAAGATCACACAGTGAGGTGGGGGCACTAGTATCAAGCTTAATAACTTTTCCAGAACCCTGGCCTCTGCCCCAACTCAGAATTGATCAAACTCTCCATCCATCCATCCATCCATCCATCCATCCATACCTTTATTTATTTGTTCAATAAAAACTGAGTTTCTACTGAGGGCCAAGTGCAAGCCCTGGGGACCTGGAGGTGAAGAAGACAGTGCTATGGGAAAGCACCTCTAGCGAGGAATCTGAGAATGACGATGCTGACTCTTCCCCACTCAGTGGGCATCAGGAGGCTGAGGATCCTTCCTGTCCTCATACCTCACCAGATGTTTGTTATTCCCAAAGTGAAGAACTGGTCATTTCTCTGATACTGAGGCATATTTCTTGAACATTTACCTAAGAATACCAAAGTAATATTCCCTAAAAATGAGAACTGGAAAGGGCTCCATATAATGACTGTAAAAAATGACTCATATCCCACGAGCCAAATATCAGAGACTATCCCAATTATAACTGAGAGGGAGGCAAAACGAACCCAAAAAGAATGGGAAAAGAGAAGTAAATGTCATGTAGAGCCCGAGAAAGGCTGGGAAACTGTAAAAGTAATAAGAGAAACCTTCCCAAGGTTGTCAACCACAGATAACGGGAGGCCATCCTGCTCTTTATGAGTCATAGTTCCTTACAATATTATGAACACATTCTTAAACAATTACATGCTAAAATGCTGTAATGCTTTTATTTAAGACTAATGATTAATCCAGTAATACATATGTCTCTTATCTTAGTTTGCTTAAGTTTTAGAATTAAGTCTGAACTAAGACTTTATTGCTTGCTAAGCATAAAGAAAGAAGTGTGACTCATGATCAAGATGATTAAGATTGAAGTTTTAGGTAAGAACCTACTATGCTGTATTGAAGATGCAAAACTTTATCATTGACAATATTACAATACCCTGTGCTAAGAATGTCCAGGAACTCTCTTTTCATTTTCAGCTGTGACTGGGGAGACTAGAGTTCCCAGGCTTGGTAATGCATTAATATTTGCCTTCTAAATCTGTTCCTTTTACCTTATGTGCTCCTTTAGTAAATATATATAGAATTTGAATTCTTGTGTTGAGTGCTCTTTACTCTAAAATTATTATCCATTCAAAACTCTTATTCGAGTGGGATGCTGCTTGAAGCCCAAGTTTACTGAATTGTGGACAGATAAGGTTTGGATTTTTTCTAAAGGTAAACACTAGCTTCACGTGTAAAGAGACAAACCTGTGATAACAGCGAGAGTCCCAGTCTGCTGGGGCTCCAGGCTGGTCGTCTGGCCCAACTGCCTTCTGTGCCTCTATTAGAGAGCCTACTGCCATCTGATTTGGGCTGTGTTGAGGAAAGTCAGGTTTGTCTCCTCACTTTGCTGGCAGCTTCTCACAGTCACATTCACAACCTCCATTTCTATGTTCCCAGGGGTCAGTAAGTGATGATGAATCAGGAACCCAAATGGGAGCAGATGATGGAGAGGAATCAAGGAGTTTGACATCAGAAGTCCTGACAGCTGGTGTCCTCATCTGTCAAATGGAAATAATAACCCAACCTCCATGGAATCATTAAATGAATCAACATTTATAAACACCTGTGTGGAGACTCAGAGCCTGGGGCCCCACCCTCACCTCCATTATGAGCTGCTCACAGCTGCATACATGACCAGGAAAGACATTAACTCCTCTAATCGCTGTTAATAGCCAAATCTCGCAAGACCTGTTGTCACCAAATCTCGTGAGATCCTGTTGTAGCCAAATCTTGTGAGACCCTGCTGAAACTCTGTTGTCACAAATCTTTATAAGCCCCTCACCCTTGGCACTCCTTGCTCTCTCTGCATGGAATGCTGACTTCACTTTCCCAACCCATCACTGAGAAGAATGGTCTCCTGTTTTGTAAGTCCCTAATTAAACTCATGGATAGCTCCATGCCAGCTTTGTTCTTTGGTCTTGGGGCTAATCTGAGTTGGACCATTTGGCAAGCTAGGCAGGAGGCCAAGGAACTGCTGGCTGTAATGGGCATGAGTCCTGGGAAAGGAGATTTCCCAGGCAAAATCCTGAAATGCCCATGTGGAGGGGGGAGGCTGCCCTCCTGGATGAGTGGGGGGCCACCGAGGCAGTATGGTGATGCCTGGAGCTCCCCGGCTGGATTGCTGGTTCTCCTGCAGCAGGCCCTAAGACAGTTAGGATTTCATAAGAAAAAGGAAAACCGTCAGGCCACTGCAGCCGTTGCATGGCCTCTGTTAGGAGCTGTGCGCTCAGCCGCAGAAGAGGCTTTGGCAGTCAAAGCTGAGGTTCACCACCTAGAAGAGGAACTTAAGTTAGAAAGAGACATACGGATAGCCCAAGCAGATTTGAAGGATGCATTAAATGTGAGGCTGCACCATACAGATAAAAGTTTAGAAATATTAGCATGCCAGTGTGCTAGAGTAAGAGGGCACAAGCTGCCCAAAGGGCAAATAAAGTACCATGACTTCTCCTGACTGGGAGCCCAAAGTGTGGAACCCCGTTGATTTTTCTTTAGATGAGGATGAGCCCTGATCTGACTGGGAACCTGAAATTAAGGAAAGTAAGCATGTTCATCCTCTGGTCCAACAAAAGATCAAAACTGATCCCCAGGCAGGGGGGGATGGTGCTGCAGCTGCTGCTGCCCTAGCAGCACCTCCTGATTGAAACGTGCTGGTTACAATGCAGAATTATACTGCCACTGAGTTATGGGAAATTGGGAATCAATACAGACAAAAACCTAAAGAAATTTTACCAAATTGGCTGCTGCACCTGTGGGACACTGGTGCAGAGGGAGTACTGCTTTCAGGACATGAAATAAGCAAATTGTCCTATATTACCATTCACCTTTCTCTCTGCCAATGTATATATTCCTTAGCCACCCAAACTGAGTCCAGCTCACTATTAAATTGACTAGTGACTCAGTGTAAAGAAACCTAGCCCAATGTGAGCTCCCCCCCCCCTCCATTGGAGCACACTTGATGAATTATAGGGTATTCTAAGAGGGCTAGGAATGAAACATGCAATTTATGCTGCTAACTTCGTGGGACGAGATAATGAAAATTTCACCACAGGCATAAAAAGCAATCTTACATAGTGCCCCAAATCAATGGCATGGGACATTGGTGCCCATTCTTAGCATGTTGATGGGGCAACCAATTTACAGGGCTGCCCAAGTAGTAACAGATCTAGGAGAATATGAATGTCTGAGGTGAAAAGGAGCTGGTGTCAGGGTTACAGACCACATCCCAAAGGGACATGATGGTCCAAACTCTGTGTCGCACAGACAGAGGTGAGCTGACCTAATAGCTGATGGCACTAAAGTTGAAGATACTGATAGAAAGCTGAACCCTGTGCTGGTAAAGTTATGGAGTATGTTACCAAAACAGCAGAGATACACCAAATTTGGAACCAGATCACAGGAGGGAAAAATGAACTCTGGCTGAATAACTCAGCCTTAACAGTATAAAGAGCCCCCAGCAAACCTGCCAAAGAGGCATGGCAAGCCCCCTTTTCCCTCACACAAGGGATGGGTCATGATTCCCAAATAAGAGCTATATATGGGGACAAATATTGAATTAACTATTTTTTGGTCCCCTACTAATGAACACAGTTTTGGCACTGCTGAATACTGGAGTGAAATGTACCCTAACATACGGAAAATGGATTAAAGCAACACAACAATAATTATTAGCTGGCAGAAGTCAGAATATCACTGTACAAACTACCGTAGGTGAATTCTGTCTCTGGTACCAGGTGGTCAAAACTGTCCAAAGAGGACATGATAAGTGGTCACTGGTAAAGGTGCATCAATATAAGTTACCAGGGGGCCATCAAAAATCACTGCCACCATTAAGGAATTGGAAAGAGTGTGCATTATAATCCCCACTCACAACCCATTTAATAGCAGAGTGTGGCCAGTGAAAAAGCCTGATGGTGCCAGGCAGATGACTATTGATTTCAGAGAACTTAATAAAGTAACTCTTCCTTTGCTTGCAGCTGTACCAAACATAGGTACTTTGTTGTGGGACATAAGTGCTCACTTGAGCCAGTTGCATTTTCTTTTAGATCTTGCTAATGCCTTTTTTAGCATTTCTTTAGATCCCTCCAGCCAGCCTGGGTTCACCGTCACATGGAGAGGGACAACAGTGGACATTTGCCATGCTACCACAAGGATATCTTCATGGTCCCACTATTTGCCATGGTTTAGTAGCTCAAGATTTTAAAATGTGGAAACCTCCAGCAGAGGTCATTCTCTTTCATACCTCTTGCAGAATTGGAAACTGCTGCTAATACTATCCCGTCTGCTGTTGTTGATAAAATGCAAAATTACCCCACTCCACATGCTCCTAAACAGCTCATGGCTTTCCTTGGTTTGTTCAGTTATTGGAGACTGTTTATATCCTATTTAGTGTGGATTCTAAAACCTATGTATGTCTAGTTAGGAAAAGAAAAACATGGGAATGGGATGGTCCACAGCAGGCTGTTTTTGAAAAAACCAAATGGGCTATTGCATAGGCTCAGGCTTTATGCGGGTGGAACCAGATGTGCCTTGTGAATTAGATGTGGTCAGTACTAATGTTGGCTTTGAGTGGGGATTGTGGCAAAGACAATGGGCAAAGAAAGTTCCCATTGGCTTTGGTCTCAGCTCTGGAAAGGAGCTGAACTATGAAACAGTCCCCTAGAAAAACAACTGTGTGTTGCCTATTATGCTTTACCGAAAGTTAAAGGACTAACTAACTCAGAAATGCCCTGTGAAATTAAGAACAGCCACCCCCATGCAGGGGTAGATATGGGACACTGCCATTAAGCCTCACTCTGGCAGTGCACAACTGAGCACATCAACGAAATGGAAAGCTTATCTGCTCTAGTGCAGCATTTTCAACAACAGCCCTTTAAGCACAGAGGTGCATAGTATCTTAGGACCAGTTTCTTATGTAGAAGAACAACATTTGCCCCTCCATGCTGATCCTCCCAAGGTGGCTGTTTCTGTGCCCACCATTGATGGATGCAGCAGCATACCTGAGTCTGGTATACTGATGGATCAGCACATGGGCAGCCTACTATCTGGATGGCAGTAGCTGTGTAATCTAGTATGGACACTGTATGGTGGGAATCTGAGACCATGCAAAGCAGCCAATGGGCTGAATTAAGGGCTTTGTGGATGGTCATAGTTGACAAACCAAGAGATGCACTATTTATACTAACAACTGGGCAGTGTACCAGGGCTTAACAGTGTGGATGGCCATGTGGAAGCAAGAGTAAGGGACTGTCATCGGCCACCCCTTATGGGGGAAAGAAATGTGGGAAGACATTTAGGCTGCCTGCTACAAGTGCAAGGTAGCTGTATTTCATGCTTCTGCCCATAAAACTGACTCTACCTGGCAGTATCAAAGCAGATGCTTTAACAAAAGTTTGTAGCCTAGAATCAACATTGCACGAGACTGCTGAATGGCTACAAAGAAAACAGGACACTGAGGATACAAGACTCTGTGGAGGTTGGCTCAGCAATTCCAGTTGCCCACCATGAGGCAAGAGCTGAAAGATACTGTGGATGCCTGCCCCTCCTGCTTGCCACAGCAACCAAGAATGCTTCCTCATCAACTCAGTCACATCAGCCACAAGCAGATCCCGGTCACCAGCTGACAAGTAGAATACATTGGGCTCCTTCCCTTATCAGATGGTGTAAAATGTGCCTTTTTAGCCATGGACATGGCTACTGGGCTGCTTTGGTCCTTGCCAGTAGGAAGAGCTAACCAGAAGGCTACAATCCATAGCCTAGAGAAATTAAGTACTTTCTTTGGGGTCCCCACACATGTGGACAGTGATAGAGTGTGCCAGTTTGAATGTATTATGTCCCCCCAAACACCATTATCTTTGATGCAATCTTGTGTGGGCAGACCTATTAGTATTAATTAGAATGTAACTCTTTGAGTGTTTCCATGGAGATGTGCCCCACCCAATTGTGGGTGATGAGTCTGATTGGATAATTTCCATGGAGGTGTTGGCCTGCCCATTAGGGATGGTCTAAATTTAAATCACTGAAGCCATATAAATAAACTGGTAAACAGAGGGAACTCAGTGCAGCCGAGAGTGACATTTTGAAGAGGAGCTACAGCAAAGAGGGAAACTTTGAAGAAAGCACAGTAGCTGCAGATGAGAGACAGTTTGAAGATGGCTGTTGAAAGCAGACTCTTGCTCCGGAGAAGCTAAGAGAGGACAAATACCCCAAGTGCAACTAAGAGTGACACTTTTGAGGAACTGTGGCCTAGGAGGGATGTCCTGGGAGAAAGCCATTTTGAAACCAGAACTTGGAGCAGACGCTAGCCACGTGCCTTCCCAACTAATAAAGGTTTTCTGGATGCCATTGGCCATCCTCCAGTGAAGGTACCCAATTGTTGATGACTTACCTTGGACACTTTATGGCCTTAAGACTGTAACTTGGTAACCAAATTAACCCCCTTTATAAAAGCCAATCCATTTCTGGTGTTTTGCGTTCCAGCAGCATTAGCAAACTAGAACATAGAGGGACCCCCTTTACTGGAAAATTAACCCAAGCCTGGGCTACTGAACATGACATCTTATGGATATTTCTTTTGCTGTACAACCCCATAGCAGTGGGGTTCATTGAAAGAATGAATAGGTTTTAGAAAGAATAGCTAAAAGATGACAAACAATCCCTGCAGCAGTGGGCCTGTTAGCTAGATCCAGCCCTCACCAGCCTCAATCCATGACCTGGAGCAGCCACTTGCACTCACATTTTATTGGTAACTGCGGGACCCATGCAAGCTCAGCGAATTCAGATAAAGAAACCAGCAACCTTACAACCACAAGGAGGTAATGAAAATAATTTGCTCCTGTGTGTGCCATAAGCATTAGAAATTGGGGAAAATAAGGCTGATTGGTCATGGTCCTGGCCAGTGCAGCCACGCTGGTTGGGAATCTTAAGCCCATGGGGTATTGAGATCACCTAAGATTTAAGCCTTTAACTACAGTTTATACACAAAATGCCAAAACTTGTACATATAACCAACCTGGGACCCCCCCTCCCCATACCTCAGGATACTTATGTATGACTTTATGGACACTTATTATGCTTAAGATAACCATAAATTTAACTCCAAATCTAAACCCCCCTCATAGCACTCCTTCCCCAGGAGCTCTTCTGTCCACTAATGGAAACTTAGCTTGTATATTATCTCAGCAGGAACAACCTCATATTGTTCCCCATAAACTTCTTTCTTTTAGCTTGGACTATAACCCACATGAATTGTACTGCCTGGAACACCCTGCTGGCCTGGCACAATTCAACACATCAGAAAATAAGGCTGAAAATCACAGATTTTATCAACTGTCAGTAGCATCTCTTTAGGGGTTTGTTATCTCTGTGTGGGGGACTCCTAGTGTTCTGTTGTCTGTTATCCTGCAATGCCTGTCCTATGGCCAACACAGTCTGCAGTGTGGGGGTGGATTGTGGGGACCCAGGACCTGGGGCGCCACCCCCTCTCCATTATGAGCTGCATGCAGCCGCCTACATGACCAGGAAAGACATCAACTCCCCTAATCTCTGTTAATAACCAAATCTCTTGAAACCTTGTCGTAACCACATCTCATGAGATCCTGTTGTAGCCAACTCTTGTGAGACCCTGTTGTGGCCAAATCTCTCAAGATCCTGCTGAAACTCCATTCACAAATTTTTATAAGCCCCGCCCCAACACTCCTCTCTCTCTCCCAGGCCACTACCAGGAAGAATCATTTCCGTCTCCTGTTTTGTTAGTCTCTAATTAAACTCAAGAGTAACTCCATACTAGGCACGTTCTTTGGTCTTGGGGCTAATCTGGGTTGGAACACCCCAGGACCCAGTGTCCTGGTCCCAGCTGCAGGGAAGGGGTGTCTGTCTCCCCAACTTAGCTAAGAGCACTTTAGGCAAAAATGGGTTCCAAAACACCCAGCATTTACTCCCAGGTCAAAGCCTGGAACATGGTAGATGCTCAGGAAATGTCTGATGAAGAGAGAAGAAGGGATGAAGGGGCAATTGCCTACCCAGGTTCTTCCCCCTCTTTCATGTCCCATTCAGGCCAGACCATGGCCTATTGGTAGAGATTGAGGGGTTTGGACATGGTGATGTAATAAAGCAAATCTTTGACACTTAATTGCACAAAGCACATTGCTTGATGTAGATTGTCATATGTCAGCCTCCAGCCAAACTGGTGAGGTAAGCACTATTATCATCTCCATTTTATAGGTGAGACTTGGGCTCAGAGAGCTTAAGCAATTTGCTCAAGGTCACACATCCACTGAGTGTCAAACAGCAGGAGCCAGAGTGATCCTTAAAATACAACCAATTAGATTACATCACTCATCCACTTACAACCTTCCAATGACCTTCTACTGCTTTGTGACAAAAGCTGAACTCCTTGGTATAACCTTTGAAGTCCTGCTTTGGCCTGGCCTCTTCCCCCTCTCTGCCCATGCCCTCCTGCTTGTTCCTTTGCTCACCTGACCTCATTTCTATTTTTCATCACTCTGAGGTCTTTGCCACTTCAAGACTTTTGCACATACAATTGCCTCTGCCTGGAACACTCTTCTCAGCTTTGTACATATGTTCCCTCCTCAGAGAGGCTTTCTCTGAGCACCCTAAGTTAGCCTCCCTATCACCACCTGCTGCACCACCTAGTGTATTTCCATCATTGCATATTCTGTTGCTTATTCATTGGTAGTTTGCTCATTGTCTGCCTTGTCAACCAGACTGTGAGCTCCAAGAGGGCAGGAGTGTTGTGGATTCTGTCACCTCCATGTCTCTTTCACTGACTTGAGTGCCTGATACTTGCCAGGTACTTGTATTAGTCAGCAATTGCTGTGTAACAAACCAGCCCAAAACTCAGTATGCAAAACAATAATAACTTACTCTTACTCATTCATCACAGTTTGGCTGGAGGGCACCTGCTCTAGACTGGGCTTCACTGGATGGCCCTGCATCAAGCTGCAGGTCTGGCTGGACTTGTCTCCTTGCTGGGAGTTGGGCTCAGGCTTGCCACATGTGTTGCCCATTCTATAGGAAAAAGGGGGCTAGCCAGGGCATATATTCCTCATGTTGATGGCAGTGATAGAAGAGAACACATGGAAATATAACCCATGCCTGGCACACTGTCACATCCCAAAGCAAGTCACATGGTCTATCCCTTACAGTAAATAAGCAGGAAATTATACTCTGCCTCTAGTTGGAGAGGCCATAAAATCACAGGACAAAGGACATGAAATCCATGGAATCAGGGAAGGGCAAAGAATTGGGGCTAAGAATTTAATCTACCACAGCCCTCAATATGTATTTGTTGAATGAATGAAAGTGTCAGAGCTGGAACTCAAATCTAAATCTGCCCCAAACCCAGTTCCTGAGCAAGCATCTGCCTCTCTGGGCTCAGTCTTCTGATCTGTCCAGTGAGGAGATGAGACTAGGTGCTTTCTAGGAACTCATTCCAAGTTCGATACCACGTTTAATATCCCTCAGTTTCAATTGGGCTGATGTTGCTCGGTGGTATCCAGGCCACTGGCCTAAGCATCGCATTCTGAGTCCAGTGGAGCCTTGGGTGTGGCTTGCAGTGCCTTCCATCTGAGGGGCCTGGGCCCCCACCCAGTCAGGTCCTTGTGATCACAACAGTGGCTGCTGTATATTGTCCCAATGCAGACATTGTTCCTGATCTTCACAGTCACCCTGAGGGGAGGGTATTACCAAGTCCACTTGACAGATGAGAGAACTAAGGCTCAGAGAACTAAGGGTTTGTTGTTCAATGTCACAAAACTAGAAAAGAATCAGTTTCAGAACTAGAACCCATGTCAGTTTGACTCCAAAGCCAGTGCTCCTGTAAACTCCCAGCAACACCAGCCAGTCTTAGCCTGAACCACATTAGCTGCTTGAAACCTCTATCAACCCAGAACTTAGCCGTCCTTCCAACACAAATGTTAGCCAAACTCAGACCCACCAAGTCCTACCATCAACAGCCTCTCGAGGCACAGGGCCGGCATGCAGTAGACGTGTAGAAAACACTGTGGATGATGCATCTATGTTTGTTGAATCCACACAGGCCGGGGGTAGCCCGAGTTAGCCGAGGCCCAGGAGCTGAGACAGTCACTTCAAGAAAACGGAAATGCAACTAAGCTCACCTCCGAATCTCTCCCTGGGGTGAGAAGAGGGACTCTGCTCAGGAATGTCATTTTCTGCCCATTTCAAAGTGAACAATGCAGCTTTCTTGGGCTGCAGGTCTTCTCTGTTTGTAGAGGGCTGGAGACTAGATCTCCTCCCTGGGCCTCCAGTGCATGCCTCTTCTCCCAGAAGTCAGAGAAACCCCTTCTGCTCCAGCCCCTTCCCTTGGCTCCCTTCTGATGCCGCCCTCACCCCACCCCCACCCTGGCATGGGGTCTCCTCTGACACGCTCACACATCTCAGTCCTTTGAATATTTGGGTTCCCTCTTGCTCTTCTCATCTCAGCCTCTCTCCTCACCTCTTCCTCTTTCAGATCCACCTTAAGAACAATCTGGGTGCTGTGCAAAGATAAAGATTTTTCTGGGAACTTGCCAGAAAGAGGCACTGAAGACCCCCTGCTGTTTGTTCAGTCAGCTCCTCTGAGGGCACTTTGCAAAATGATGGCTTGGAAGGATCTTGGATGTATCTGGGTTTCAGGTCAGCTCAGCTTCTAATCCCTCATTTTACAGGTGGGGAAACTGAGGCGGAGAAGTACTAACAGCTGAACTTCTCTAATGGGGTTACAAAGGGCTTCTCTACCCATTAGTACCCAAAGTGTTTTGTGATCCCATGAGAAACTTGTGGGACTGGCTAAACAGGTCTTAGTCCATTCCAGTTAGAGGAGGATAGGGGAATTAACTAGCCCTGCCACAAAGAAAAAGTGAAAGGTAGAGAGAGTGAGGCCCCCTAGCTCCCTAACTTTTCCATCCTCAACTACAATTCTCCCTGTTCTAATGGGCAGAAAGCAGATGAGAATCCAGCAAAGCCTTTTCCCCACCCAGCTGGGGTTCTCCTTGTGTGGCCCCTGCCTTGCCTCAGCCCTGGCCCACTGTGCTCATTGCTTTCTCTGCTCCTGACCTGAACACGGAGCACCTGCTGAGAAAACCGTATTGTCAGGCCCCAGAAAAAAGAGTCTAACATATAGAAGGAATGTCTGATCCACGGGCCCTGCTGCTTATCTCATAAATACCAGGTGCACCATAAACTAAGGGTTGAAGGCTGTTTTAGGAATCCCAGTCACAGTGGCACCTAGACTCCAGGGGGCAGACAAGGCAAGATCAGATATCTCCATAAAGATGAATGACCGCAAACAAGCCAAAAGGCCCGCTTCCTCCACATAGATAATACAGTGCACAAAAAAGAAGAGTAGTGTGTTAAAACCCTAGTAACCAGTCAGCAAAAACTGATAAGCACTCACCCAATCGAGGCCAGAACACACTCAGCAGGACCTTCCCCCCCAATACCCAACGTGGGTTTTTCCTTTAAAAAATGCTGCTCTCAGATAGAGGGCCGGAGCCATTTTTTCCTTTCTTTCTTTTCTGATGGCTCCCACCTGCTTTCTTCTGCTTTCTTCCTCTAATAAACCCTAAATTCTCTACTTCAACCATGACTCGCTGCGTTTGTGTGGATTCTTGAATGGCTCTGAACCTAACACGTATCTGTTGAGGACCAGCAGCCCTGCCAGGCAACTTTCTGCACCTAGTCTGTCGGCAGGAAGCCCTGCTGGATGCAACAGTGTCTGCTGACTCTGCAGATGGTGGGGGCGGCCCCAGCTGGCAGGAACCCAGGAGCCAGCTAAGAAAGGTCTTCTGTGAAGAAAAAAAGCAGGTAAACTCTTTTCCTACACCAGACTTCTCTCTCTGAAGTGGGAAGAGGAAGCCCACCCACAAATGTATTTTCTGCTCATTTAAAAACTGAACAGCCTCCGCTGGCACCAGCACGTCCATCCCTCCTCCCACCCTCTGCTGCTCAGCTCCCTCTCCCATTGTCTCAAGGACTCTGCCTCTGTCCTTCTCAAGCCCCACCCCAGCCTCCCGATCCCTCACTTGCTGCTGATCATCCAGCCTCCTCACTGGGGAGAAGGGGCAGGAGGAACAGACACTCTTTCTCCTTAGCTACTGATTTTCACCCATCTCCCACCTTGCTGCTGGGAGCACAGTCCCTCTAGTCATTCCCTGGATCCCATCCTCTTCCCCCTCTGCTGGGGCCCAGCTCTCTGGAGCTGCCTCTCTTTCTCCCATTTTGCAGTTCCTCCACCTCTTCCATCCTCTGCATTAATATACATCCTCTGGAACTCTCCTGGCCCTCAAGCCACTTCTCTCCTTTTTATCAGCAGCAATTGTTTGAAACACTGTCTTAGTTCTCTGTTTGCATTTCCTGCCTCCCATCCACACACTATTCCAGCAGCCTGGATAATCCATTCCTCAAGCCTGCTTCAGCTGAAAACTCTTGCACCCAAATGCCCCATCTTCTAAAACATTGCAGCAGAGGCTGTTGATAACCCCCTCCATATGGCTTTGGCCCATCCTGAGTTGTCCTGCAGCAGCAGGCAGTTTGTGCCTGTGCCCTCAAATGGCCACTTCTCTCTTGCTCTGCCTGGAAGTTTGCTTATCTGTGAGCAGGCACAACTTTGGAGTGTTGGGGAATTAGTACATGCCAGGGACCATCTTCCACCTGTGGGGATGAGAGTCAGTGGATAAATGCCCCAGCCTGCCCAACCACCAGGTCAATGATTCCACGATGTGCTCCCCACGGATCCTGAGAGTCCCCAGTGGGATTGAGCCCCAGTTGCCCATAGAGGTAACCACTTATCAACACACCCTTTAATGGATTTTCTCCCTTCCCTAAATCACTCTTTTGCATTTCCTCACTTGTGCTTCTGCATCACTCCCTAAACAAACTACCAGAACCCAGATCCTTGTCTAAGGGTCTGCGTGGGAGGTACCCATGCTAAGATAAATGTCTTCCTCACTGTGTTTTTTTTGCCTGAGCTGCTATCACAAATACCACACAAGGATTTGGTTTAAACAACAGGAATGTGTTGGCTTATGGGGTCAGAAGTTAGGAGTCCAAAATCAAAGCATCATCAAGGCCAAGCTTTCTCCCTGAAGAATGTGGTGATCTGGTGCTGGTTCACCGGCAGTCCTCAGGGCTCCTTGGCTTTCCTGTCACATGATGGTATCCTCTCCTTTCTCTTCTGGGTTCCTGCTGACTTTCTGCTTCTTGAGCCCCAATGTGGTTTGCTCTTTATAAGGTCTCCAGTAATCTGAATGAAGATATATCCTCATTCAGGTGGGCTACTAAACTTAACTAACTAAACTTAGTTAACTAAAAATAACATCTTCAAGTGATCCCATTTACGATGAGTTCATACCCACAAAGATTAATATTAAGACCATGTGTTTGTTGGGGTACGTAATTCAACCTACCACACTCTTCCACCTGTCCCCGAGAGAATTAAGTGCTCCTGTGTCCACTAGGACACTTATGACACAGTCTCTCTCCTATGCAAGATCTGAGCTCCTCGAGAGTTATAAATCTTATTTTTCTGTGTCCCTGTCACCCCAGCACATTACTCTAGCAAAGAGATGGATAATAGATGTTTGTTTAGAAAGTGAGTGAGAAAGTGCATCTCCAGGGTACCTAAGCAGGTGGACAAATTCTGCAAGGAGGGCCATGCCAACATGTCTGACCCTGTCAAAGCCAACCTTGTCCTATTCCATCAGAACATCTATAATCGCAGGAACCCATCCCATCCCAGAGGCCCTTTACTCTCTCACCCCATTTCACCCTCCGTAGCACAATCATCTCCATCCAGCCCAGGACATCATCCTGCTAGGAAAAGTCCTCAGACTCAGCAGGAGATTCCAGTTCCATTTAAATAAAGGTTAAAGAACAGAGTGAAATGCTGTTACAATATGGCATAATTCAAGGCCTGCTCCTAGAACATGTCACTCTGGAGAGAAGAATTTGTCCCAGCTGGGATCCAGGGCTTATTCAGATGCACTCAAACAACTTCCTGCTCACAGTGGATGAGAGCAGCCCTGGGAGATGGTAATTTGAACACACCAATTTATTAAGTCCACTTGTATGGATCCGGGTTTCCAGCAGGAGGAATTAACTCATTGTTGGGGAATTAAAGTGGCTGCTGCCAAGCTGAGATCAGCTGAGTTGCACAGACCATGCCTGGCTTTAATCTCCGTGGGCGGATGAGATACTCTGAGCACATCCAGAATACCCAGATGAATCAAACTCAGCGCGCTGGTCCCATAGGAGACCATTCATTCTCTAGATGAGAAAACTGGGACCACACACATTGAGCCAATGACAGATCTGGGACTCTCAGCTTGACTCCAGACAGCTTTTACACAACTCTTAGCTTCTCTGAAGAGTGGCAGTGTGGAAATCATGCTGAAAAAATAAACACCTGGACCTCATCACAGATTATGTTACCAAAGGGTCTGGGAACCAGGGCTCCAAGATCTGGTACTGCCCACCCCTCAACTTGTTTCTTCCCTGCTCTTAGTCTGTTTCCTTGTCTGCCCAATGAGGATTCAGGTGATCTCTAAGAGTCCTTCTACCTCCCATAGTATGTTACTTTGGGGCCCACTTTCCCCAGCATTCAAGTGGGCTTTACTTCCTAGGATGCTGTGAGGATCAGGTGAGGGCCAGAAGAAGTTCCTTGGCACAAATGTGTGTAATAAACCTTCTATCATTGTTGTTATAAAGGGGATGCTTGAAGTAGTCAGGGACATGCCTAAGTTGATGGAAAAAGCAAGGGGAAACTGATGTGTCAGTCCCCAACCAGACAGCTCTGTAGTCAGGGACAGGCTCAGGCTGGTCTACAGGGTTTGCAATCCCTGGAATTCTCCTTGTAGACTGGGGGAGTTTCTAAGGCGAAGTCCCTCTTGCTGCCTCAGCAAGCTAGATGGAATCACAGGTCTCAGGCTGCCTGTTCAAGGGAGAATTGGAAGTTCCAAAGAGCTGTGGGAGGAAGAAGGAGAACAAGTTGTAGAAAGGAGGAAAGCAGGAGGAGCACTGACTCCTTTCTGTGGTGCAAATGCCAAAAGCGTGGAGTCTAAGTTCAGAAGTACCTGAGATAAAATGCTGGCTTCACCACTTGCTAGTTGAATGACTGAGGGAATGTCACTCAGTTTTCACATCTGTACAATGGGAATGAGGATAGTAACTCTCTCATAGGGATGAGGTTGGCAAATAGCTTAGCACTACACCTGGCCCAGGGTAATTTCTAGCAGGAGAAGCAACAGCAGCAGTAGTAGTCCCCCCAAATCTACAAAATGATGTGCTACTTAACGAGCAGATGCAGAATCCATCTAACTGACTGTGATGGTTAGGTTCATGTGTCAACTTGGCCAGGTGATGATACCCAGGTGTCTGGTCAAGCAAACACTGGCCTAACCATTACCGCAAGGACATTTGTGGCTGCTTAATAAACCAGAAGGCTGCTTTATTAAATCATCAGTCAATTGGCTGCAGCTGTGACTGATTATGTCAATGGAGGGAGTGTCTTTCACAATGAGAGAATGCAATCAGCTGGATTTAATCCAATCAGTTGAAGACTTTTAAGCGAGACAGATAGAGGACCTTCACTTCTTCAGCAAAGCATTTCCCGAGGAGTTCGTTGAAGTTGACAGTTTGTTTCCTGAGGAGTTCATCAAACATCTTCATTGAAGTTGCCAGTTTTCTCCCTGCCCTACGGAATTTGGACTCGTGCATACCCACAGTTGCGTGGGACACTTCTATGGATATTTTATTTATAGGTATCTCTTGTTGATTCTGTTTCCCTAGAGAATCCTAACTAATACACTGACAGTGGGTACAGGAGGAGAAAGGGCCATGTTTTTGGAGAGAAGTAGATGGATTGTCCCAAGCTGAGAGAAACCTGAAGAAACAGACATCCAGACCATGCAAGTGAAGGAATGCAGTTAGCAACTCTATATTATGTTAATGAAAGTAGGGATTATAAATATCAGTTTAACAGCAAATACATCAGTTGGGAGAAAATTTACAAGTCCATTTACTAATTGTTGCTATAATGAATATCATAATAAAGAGTTGAAGGTAAATTTCATCCAATTGATCAATCAGTAGGAAATCTAGTTGGAGAATCATGAATGAATCATCATCATTTGTGTGAAAAAATGGGTGTAATTGTTAGAGAGATGGGAGAGGGCAATTCATATTGCCTCAGTCTGACTGAATTACTAACCAGTCTTTGTGACTATCTTTGGCTTTCTTGGCCCAGCAAAACTGCAATTTGAGACTGAGGGGTGTGAAGCTCTAAGGTGAGGGAAGCTTCCCTTCAGCGCCGATGGTCTACATATGATATATAACCAAGGACTAAGGCCTGCAAGTCTAGAAGGAAGGACTCTCTTTAAAATGGAAAAACATGCCCACATTGGTCATGGGGGGTTGTAAAATCCTTAGAGCTGGGAGCTGTGTCTGGAAGGGCCCCTAGAGATCATCAGGTACATCCCTCTCATTTTAAAGATGAGGCCCAGAGAGGGGTGGTGACTTGCCCAAGTTCAGGACATGAACCAGTGATAAGAGACAGGGATAAGACCCAGGTTTTCCTAACCCCTCTCCCTCCCCATTGCTTTTCCCACCACAGCCTGATGACTTTCTCTGAACATATGTGGTGGTCTAGATACCATGCTGAATAGGTGCAATGAGCTGGACCAGATGACCTCTTGTTTCTTGGGCTTTCCCCACGTCCTGACACCATTAGCCAGAAGCTAACAGGCTATCCTTGTGGGCCTGAACAATCAGCCTCCCCTCAATCCTTCTGCATCAGGGATGCCTCTGTCCATGGTTCTGAAATGGGGTTAGAGCATTTCAAGATGAGTTCTCACCTTAAGTTACCTATTCTGTTACCATTCTCTTGGAAGAAGAATGGAAAGTAGAGGGACTGAGTGCTACTGAGGCTTGGGAAGTGCCGAGCTTTTTCAGTCAAATTTATTACCTCATAATTTTTTTATAGAGAAGTTGTAGATTTACAGAGCAATCATGCATAAAATACAGGATTTCCATATACCGATCCCCTATTATTAACATCATGTGTAGTACATTTGTTACAATTGATGAAACCTTATTTTAAGCATTGTACTATTAACTATAGTCTATGGTTTAACTTAGCATTCACTGTTTGTGTCATACTGTTCCATGGATTTTAAAAAAATTTTATTCTATTACCTAATATTTCTCCTTTTATCCATATTCAGATATATATTTCAGTGCTTATTAATTATACTCACAATATTGTGCTACTATCACTACCATCCATTACCAAAGCATTTCCATCATTCCAAATAGGAACACTGTATATTTTAAGCCTTAATACCCTACTCCCTATCCCCACCCTTTGCCTCAGTAAACTGTTTTCTAGATTCTGATTGTATGAGTTTACGTAGTCTAATTATTTCATATTAGTGAGATCATACAATACATGACCATTAATGGCTGGCTTATTTCACTCAAAATGGTGTCTTAAAAGTTCACCCATGTTGTCTCATGTATCAGAACTTTATTCCTTTTTACAGCTGGATAATATTCAATTGTATAACATATACACCACATTTTGTGTATTCGTTTATCTATTGATGGATACTTGAGATCTTCCCACCTTTTGACAATTGTGAATAATGCTGATAAGAATATCAGTGGGCAAATATCTGTTGATGTTTCTGCTTTCATTTCTTTTAGTCTATACCTAATAGTGGTATTGACAGGTCATATGGCAATTCTGTTTATCTCCCTGAGGAACTGCCAAACTGTCTTCCACAGTGGCTACACTATTTTACATTGCTACCAACAGTGAGTGAGGGTTCATATTTCTCCTCATCCTCTCCAACATTTATCATTTTCTGTTCTTTTATTCCAGTTTGCATTGATTGTATTTTTCCCCAATACCATCCATTTTCAACACCTTGCAAAGTTGACATTCATTTGTTCTCTCTCATGTAAAAACATTCTTACATTTGCACATTTAATCAAAATCATTGACCACTCTAGGTTTCATTAAGATATACAGTCATTTATCTTCTATCTTTCCTTCTGGTGTCATACATACCCCTAACCTTCCTCTTTTAGCTATTCTCACAGTCATCTTTGTTCCGTGTACTTACAATATTGTGCTACCATCACACAGTATTGTGCTATCCATTTCTGGATCTGTATAATCAATCATCTTGAACAGTCTATACTTCTTCAGCATCAAATGTCCAATCTCTACCCTCTTTCTATCTCCTGATATCTTCATTTCTACGCTCTTCTCCAAACCTCTCCCTCCTGTCTTTTCCTATCTGTCTGTAGCACTCCCTTTAGTATTTCTTTTAGAGGAGGTCTCCTGGTCATGAACTCTGTCAGTGTCTGTTTATCTGTAAATATTTAAAAATCTCCCTCATTTTTGAAGGACAGTTTTGCTGGATATAGAATTCTTGGTTGGTAGTTTTTCTCTCTTGCTATCTTGTATATATCACACCACTGCCTTCTTCCCTCCATGGTTTCTGCTGAGATATCTGCACCTGGTCTTAACGAGCTTCCCTTGTATGTGATGGATTGCTTTTCTCTTGCTGCTTTCAGAATTCTCTCTTTGTCTTTGACATTTGAAAATCTGATTAGTGAGTGTTTTGGAGTAGGTCTATTTGGATCAGTTCTGTCTGGGGTATGCTGCACCTCTTGGACCTGTAATTTTATGTCTTTCCTAAAAGTTGGGAAATTTACATTGATTATTTCCTCTATTATTCTTTCTGCCTCTTTCTCATTCTCTTCTTCTGGGACACCCATGACACATATTATTTGTGCGCTTCATGCTGTCATTCAGTTCCCTGAAACTCTGTTCATATTTTTCCATTCTTTTCCCTATCTGTTCTTTTTGTGTAGGATTTCACATGTCCTGTCCTCTAGTTCCTGAATTCTTTCTTCTGCCTTTCCTGGTCTGCTGTTGTGTGTCTCCATTGTGTTTTTCATTTCTTCTATTGTGACTTTCATTCCCATAAGTTCTGCCATTTGTTTTTTCAAGTTTATGAATTCTTCCTTATGGTCACTCAGTGTCTTCTTTATATACTTCATCTGTTTTGTCACATTTTCTTTCAACTTGTTGATTTGATTTAGAAGATTTGTTTGAACATCTTTAATTAGTTGTTTCAACTCCTGAATTCCAGTTAAGGTGTTGGCTTGTTCTTTTAAATGGACTATATCTTCCTGTTTCCTGGTGTGGCTCATGAGTTTTTGCCATCTAGGCATCTGATTTTCTTGATTAGTTTATTCTGAAGGCTGTTTTCTCTCTTTTGCCTAGGGTTTTCTTCTTGGTTGTATTTAATCTCTACCTTTTCTTTGTTCCTCTTGCTGGCCAGTTGTCAGATTGGCTCTGCCTCCCAGTCTTTCCCCCCAAATCATGCACCCACCATGGCCTGCCACAGGGATGGGAGGTAGGCACTGGGCACTCCAGAAACTTCACTGTGTATAGTAATACAAATCTGCTGGTTTCCAGTGGTGTTTTCTGCTGACCACTAAGACCTGGATTTGTTTTAGAGTCCTGTTTTAACAGGTGGGTCTTCCATACTTCTCAGCCAAAACAGGGCCGGTTTCCATACAGGGCATGAAGACCAGCTCCTGTGGTCCTAGGAAAGGGTCTGGAGCATCTTTTCAAGTGTTTCAATTCCCTTGCACATTCTGGACTGTCCAGCAGATGTTGTTGTTCAGTAACTTAATTGTCCTCAGAAGCTGCTTTGCCTCTGAGCACAGGCTGCATCTAAACAGGTGAGCTGAAACTGCAGGATTCCTATGTCTTCACTTTGCTAGCCAAAATCAGCTCATTGTGAGGCTCCACCTGTGGCAAAATACTCCCTCAGCTGACCTACTACTCCATCCACCCCCAAGGCAAGGAAACAGGCACCAGCTGATGCTTCCCTCAAGTGGGGGAAGGACTTTCAGACCAAGGGATTCTGTGCCTTTCCCACACTGAGAACAAGTGAGGGGGAGGTGAGAGGACCAGCTGGTCTGGGATGGAAGATTTCTACCTGATATTTTTTCTCTTTCTCCAATTCGGCATTTGCAGTGATCTTCTCCAGTCTATATCCTCCTCTAGAGTTTTAAGCAATTCAGAATTGTCATTTTTTTTCATTGAATCTCTGGAAAGAAGTTTTCAGTAGCTGTTTATGTCACCATGTTGATGATGTCCCTCATCTCTGTTTTTGTAAATAGTAGCCATTCTAGTGGGTGTGAAATGGTATCTCATTGTGATTATCTTATAATTTATAGGCAATGACATTGACACATTTAAACGTAAAGGTCAACAACTTTTGACAACTACCTATACATGTGGATCCATCTCATTAAGGCCATACAAATTTCCTTCATGCCTCTTTTCAGTCAATCCCTCCCACCTCTCCCTGCTGAGCACTAAACGATATGATGGGGGCAGCACAGACACAGTGGGCGAGGGGAGTGGGAAGTCATGGGAAGTGAATGTAGCCTAGCATGGGGATCAGGAAGTCTTCCTGTGGAGAATGAACTTCAAGCTGAGACCCAAAAGTAGGTTTTAGTCAAGGAAAGAAGTGGGGAGAAGAGAACTCCAGGTCTGCATTTTGGTTTGATGCTACTTAGATGTCTGTTTTACTTTCACAGGTGCTAAACAAAATACCATACAATAGATTGACAACAACAGGAATTTATTGCCTCATGGTTTTGAGTCTAGAAGAAGCCCAAAATTGAGGTGCCAGCAACATGATGGTTCCTCCTTGAACACTGGCATTATGGGACTGGCTGTGGGTGATCCTTGGGGGTCCTTGGCTTTTCTTACACACGGTGATGTCCTCTCTCATCTCCTCTGGGTTCCATTGACTTCCAGCCTACAGCTTCCTGTGGCTTTCTTTCTCTGCCCTTCCCTATAAGGCCTCCAGTAATAGGAGTAAGACCCATCCTGATTCAGTTGGCTACACTGTGGCTAAAATAACACCTTCGAAAGATCCTATTAACAATGAGTTCATAACTATAGGAATGGATTACGATTAAAAGAACACGTTTTTTTTCTGGGGTACCTAACTCCAAGCCACCACAGATCTTACTATTTTTATATCTTGGGGATTTGGAGAAGAAAAAAGCCCGTTCATCTCCCCTGGTTTACATGTCACTAAGAAGCTGTTATCTTCAAGGGATGCAGGCTCACAGCTTTGTATGGGAAAATATTAGCCAATCTTTCCTTCCAAGAACCATGGTTTTAGTCTTCAGTGGTTGCATTCAGTGAGGAAAGGGGCAAAAACATTGACCCTCCACCTGTGAACAGGGGACATTGATCTGGTTTTCCTGAAAAATAGAATAAGTCATAGCTGTCACCATAGACCCTAAAAGGGTTTTTGTAAACAGACCCAAATGGCTCCTGATAAATTTAGGGGAAGGACTGTAGAAACATATGTACACTTATACATATACCTGATCACACACACAGAAGCACATTGACATGGTTACCTAGGCAGACCTGCATTTACACATTCACATATAGGCAAACACCCATACATAGACACACACACATATATTCACCCTTCATCCCTCAAATTCCTCAGCTATAAAAAAGGGGTAGGAAAGGATGAGAGTTGGGGTTAGCCTGAAAGTTTCCTTAAGGCCTTTCCAGGTCTCATGTTGTATGGTTAGGGTTTCCTCACCTGTAAAAAGAGGGTAACAATATGATCTTCCTTGGTGAGTTCCTGGAGGATTACATGTAAAATGCTTAGTGCAAGGGGTTGGAACTCAGGAGATGTTCAGTAAGAGGGAGTTTATTATTACAAACTGGAATATAATTCTGCTTTTCAAAGGTTGTGATGAACAGAAAAGAGACAAAGCATCTGGTAGCAGCTCTACCCTGATGTGACATGTAGTTTTGGGTAAGTGTCTTCCCTTCTCTGAACCTCAGCTTTCCCACGTGTAAGATGGAGAGTGGAATGGATGATGGGCAGCCTGTATAACTCTCTAGTGTTTAAACTCAAGACCCAACTCTTGCTTCCAAGTCTGCACCTGTTCTTGCCTTGTGCGAGTTCTGCTCCCTTCTCTGTCCTTCCTCCCACTTGCTTTAGCCCAAATTGACAGTGCAATTCAGAGCTGTGAGTAAGACTCCCATCCCTGATGGGCTCTGGCCACTGCTTTGCCAGAAGCATCAATGAGGGCTCCAGGCAACCTGTTAAATGTTTGTGTTCATGGAAACCCTTGCTAGTCTCTGGATAGTTTTCCCCCTCAAAAGCTTTGTTGAGGTTTAACTGACATATCAAAGACTGCTTATATTTAAATGTGAAATCTAGTAAGAAAAATAATCCCTACGGACAAAATAGTGAACATATATATTACCCCCAAAAGTTTTCTTGTGCCCCTTTGTAATTCCTCCCTCCTGCCCCAGCTCCTCTCCACCACCACCATCCCAGGGACCCACTGGTCTACTTTCTATCACAAGAGATTAGTTTGCATTTTCTAGAATTGCAATAATATAGAATGTACTCTTCTTTATACTCTTGTAGCTTCATTCACTTAGTATAATAATTATGAGATTATCCATATTATTGTACATATCAGTAGTTCATTGATTAATTGTTTTTTATTGCTGAGTAGCATTTTGTTGTATGAGTATACTACAAATTTGTTTATCCATTTACCTGTTGATGGATATTTGTTTTTTCCCAGGGTTTTTAAATTTGTTTTTGTTATTATTTTGCTATTTCATATAAAACTGCTATAAACAAAAATGTAAAAATCTTTGTATAGACAAAATGCTTTCATTTCCCTTAAGCAAATACCTAGGAGTAAAATGGCTGGATCATATGGCAGTTGCATGTTTAACCACAAAGTGTTTGTATTATTTTTACATTCCCACTAGAAGAGTATAAGAAATCCAACTTCTCTGTCTCCTCATTAACACTTGGTATGATCAATCTTTTTAGTTTTTATCATTCTAATATGTATATTTTAGTAGCTCATTATGTTTTAATATGTATTTTCCCATTAGTACTGATGTTGAACACTTCATGTAGTTATTTACCATATATATATATGACTCCTTTGATGAGATATTTCTTCAAATATTTTGCCCATTTGTAAATGGGTTGGTTTTTACTATTGAGTTTTGAGAGTTCTTTATATATTATGGAAATGTCTTTTATCAGACATATGACCTCCTTATATTTTCTTTCATTCTGTGGTTTATCTTTTTAATTCTCTTTAAAAGTGTCTTTCAAAGAGAGAAGTTTTAATTTTAATGATGTCCAATTTATTAATATTTCTTTCATGAATTATGCTTTTGATGTTATATCTAAGAAATCTTTGCCTAAATCAAGGTCTCAAAAATTTTTTTCCTATGCACTCTTCTGATGCTTTCTGGCTTTAGGTTCTACGTTTAGTAGAGATCAAGTTCTTATTTTTGCATATGGACATCCAATTTTTCCAGAACTCTTTGTTAAAAGGATTATCCCATTTCAACTGAATTGCTGTTACACTGTTATAAGTCAGTTTTCATATACGTGTGGGTCTATTTCTGTACTCTGTTTTAGTCCATTGATCTATTTATTTACATTGATGCCAATATCACACTGTCTTGATTACTGTAACTTTATAAGAAAACTTGAAATTAGGTAATTAGTCCTCTGATTTTGTTCTCCTTAAAAGTTTTTGGCACTTTTAGGTCTTTTGCATTTACATATGGATATTAGAATTAGCTTGTCAATTTCTGCATAAAAGACTGCTGGAATTCTGACTGAGATTACATTGAATCTGCAGGACAATTAGAGTAGAACTGACAGCTTTTTATAATTTTTGGCATAAAAGATTTGCACGTTTTATTAAATTTTTCCCAAGGAATTTTGTGTTTTTTTAATCTATCATAAATGATGTGGCTTTTCTGATTTTGATTTCTGATTGTTTGTAGCTAGAATATAGAAATACAATTATATTTGTAAGTTGATTTTGTATCCTCAACTTTGCTAAACTCACTTATTAGCTCTAGTGGCTTTTTTTCTATTTATAAATTCCATTGGATTTTTTACAAAGATGATCATATTGTATGTGAATAAAGAGTTTTATTTATTTTCATACTGAATGACTTTAATTTTTTTCTTGCCTGATTGCACTGGCCAGAACCTCCAGTACAATGTTGAACAGAAGTGGTGAGAGCAGACATCATCCTGTGTTCTTCCTAATTTTGGGGGTAGAGCATTAAGTCTTTTGCCCCTGAGTATGGTGTGAGCTGTAGGAATTTTGTAGATGCCCTTTTTAGGTTGAGGACATCCCCCTCTATTCCTAGTTTACTGAGGATTTTTACTAGGAATGGATGTTTGATTTTGTCAAATGCTTTGTCTGCATCTGTTAAGATAATCATGTATATTTTTTTCTTCTTGAGTTTGTTGATATTGTGAATTACATTGATTGATTTTCAAATGTTAAATGAACTCTTCATTCCTGGCATAAATCCCTCTTGATCATGATGTATCATCCTTTTTATATAGTGTTGGATTTGATTTCTTATAATTTTGTTCAGAATTTTTGCATCTATTGTCATGATAAATATTTGGTGGTTTTCTTTCCTTTGTCAGGTTTTGGAGTATTAGTGAAATGCTGGCCACAAAGAAAGAGTTGGGAAGTATTTGCTCATATCCAGTTTTTCGGGAAGAGTTTGTGTAGAACTGGTATTTTTATTCCTTAAATATTTGGTAAAATTCACCATTGAAGCCATCTGGGCCTAGGTTTTTCTTTTAGGGAAGCTTTTTAACTATAAAATCAATTTACTAGATTTACAACTATTCAGGTTATATATGTCTTCTGCATGAGATTTGTAGTTTATAGTTCTCAAGGAAGTAGTCCTTGATCTCTTCTAATTTGTCAAATTTATTGGTAGGAAGTAGTTCACAATATGCCATAATTGTGGAATATCAGTAGAATCTTTACTGATGTCACCTCTCTTATTTCTGATATTGGAAATTTGTTTCTTTTTTCTTTTTTAACTAATCTGTCTGGCTAGAGGTTTATCAATTTTACTGACTTTCTCAAAGAATTGGCTTTTGTTTTTATTGATATTCCCTATTTTTGGTTTTTTGTTTCTTTATATCCACTCTGATCTTTACTAAATTTTATTTCTTCTACTCATTCTGGGTTTCATTTGCTCTTCTTTTTCTAAATTCAGGAGATTGAATCTGAGGGTATTGATTTGAGACCATTCTTATTTCCTAATATAGATCATTAGGTGCTATCATTTAGTGGCACCTCATAAATTTTGATACGTTGTTTTCAATTTTCATGCAGTTAAAAATATTTTTTAACTCCTCTTTGATTTCTTCTTTGATCCATGGTTATTTGAAGTGTTCTATTTGTTTCCAAATAGTTGGTAATTTTCCATACATCTTTCTTTTATTAATGTCTTAATTCAACTCCACTGTGGTCAGGGAACATACTTTGTATCACTTAAGTCCTTTTAATTCATTGAGATATTTCTATGGCCTAGAATATAGTGTATTTTGGTAAATGATTCATATACATTTGAAAAGAATAGGTATTCTGCTGTTGTTGTTTGGAGGATTCTGTAATTGTCATTTAGGTCAAGTTGATTGAATGTCTTGCTCAGCTCTTATATATCCTTATTGATTTTTGAGGTACTTTTTTATCAGTTTTGAAAGGGAGGTATTGAAATATTTGAAATTGTGAATTTATTTCTACTTGCTGTGCTATCAGTTTTTGTTTCATGTATTTTGAAGTTCCGTTAGTAGGTACATAAACATTTAGGATTGTATGTCCTACTAACATAGTAACATTTTTATCATTATTAAATTACCTTATTTATCCCTAGTAATTTTATTTTCTCTGAAATTTACTTTGCCTGGTATTAATATAGCCACTCTAGCTTTCTTTTTATTAAGTGTGGTATATCTTTTTCCAACCTTGTACTTTTAACCTATATGTGTCTTTATTTTAAAGTATGTTTCTTATAAGCAACATATAGTTGCATCTTTCTTTTATATCCAATCAACAATCTATGCCTTTTCATTGACATGTTTATACTTTTTACATGTGATGTGATTACATGTGATGTGCTGGGTTCTTGTGAGGATTAAGATATTTAAAAGGATAATTATCAGTTAGCAATCTCCCCCTACCCTATCTCCTTGGCCACCTTTGTTGTATGTCTTTTAATAATTTACAATTGACTTCCCATGGTGTCTTCTCCCTTCATCCCTTATTATAATTGGTAAGCATGTACTTTTGTGTAATTCCCTGTTCATTACCCTCCTCCCCAAGCAGCAACTGCAAGGTCCTGCTGGCAGACATCAATGAATGAATTAGCGAATGAGTGAGTGAGTGATGTCTCATGGTGGCTCTTAACTTTATCACTCTTGCATGGCCACTGTACCCCACCCCAGGCTCTTGCTTTCATATTCCACCTGCTTCCTTTCTACAACAGGGACTTTGGACTTTCCTTTGTATGAGACTGGAGCCATGGAGGGCTGAGAGCTGAGGGAAAGCCTTTACCTGTTCTAAGTTTCCCTCTCACCTCTGGGAGCACCTTGGCTGAGGAGGACAAGGCTGCGGGGATGCTGAAGGCTGGTTAGGAGGCAGGGGCACTGGGCGACACAGGTACTAGGAGTTTCTGGTCTTCTGCCCTGTATTCTGCATTCTCTTGAATTGGGGTTCTGCCCAGTCCTGTTGACCCCCCTACCAGGATGTCACCCTGTCTCAGTCACATGGCCCCAGAGCCATCCTTTCCATGAGTTGCTCACCCCCCTGAGACTCCATGTCTCCTCTGCCCTCCTACTGCCTGGTCCCAAGATCTCCCTTCCTATCTAAGGTCACACAGAGTGCCTAAGACTACCCTTATGCTCTCTTTCTGGGTCTCCTCTGCCTATGGGCCTGAGAGCCAACTGTGGCTGACAGCCTGACCTGCCCCACCCCCCATGTCACCTTGCTTCAGTCACATAGGGGTGTCCCAGCCCCAGAGCAGGCTGTGAGGAGTGGAAAGAATCAGAGGGACCTGAGTTTGAATCCTGGCCCTGCCACAAACTTGCTGTGTGACCTTAGTCAAGTGTCTAACCCTCTCTGGGCAGCAGTTTTCTCATCTATAAAATGGAGATAATTGTACCTACCCCAGGGGTGTGTTCTGAGGCTCAAACATCACATGTAAGGACACCTGATGGCTGTGCCAACAGCAGGCCTTACTTCTTAGTTCAATTCCTTCTCTCCCCACCTCCCTCCTCCAAGGAAAGAAAGGTGAGAATCCTTCCCTAAGGTCACATGGGAAACCAATGGGTCTTCATCTGCCCCCATCTCCTGGAGCAGCGTTCTGTCCTGACATGCCAATCTGTGCCTCAGTTTCTTCATCCATAAAATGGGAGCAATGGAGTTCTCACCTCGAGTTGAGGATGCAGGGACTAAATGAATTGATTCACATGGAGTGCTAATGACATGTTGAAATTACTCAACAACTGTGGTCCGAGACTCAGCATTTTAGTAATTATTGGTACTGCTATCTTGGTGGAGAAATGACCATGGATCTCACCAAGAGATGAGTGGGAAAAGAAAAGTGGGGGAGCGGCAGGGACAGAGTGGCTCCTCCCCAGAGCAGTGAAAGTGATTATTATGCTGTCCGTGTCCTCCCTGCCTCTCTCTGATGCACTTCTTTTCTGCCGGTTTATTAAGCACCTTCCTCCCGGTTGTGGGTGCCAAACACGGGGGTGGCCTCAGTCAGCCTGAACCCCCTGCCAGGCTGGGGAAAGACCCAGTTCCCATCACAGCAATGACCATTGACAGAATATCAAAATGCAGGAGACAGGAGCAGCACAGCCCCCTCCCCTGTGCAACTCCTTCCCCTTCACAGCCCCCTCCCCCAGCACTGCCTCATTCCATCCTCAAGATTCTCTAAGGCAGGTGAATGTATAATCCTCGCTTACAGATGAGGTGACTGAAGCCCAGAGAAATCAGGCAACCTGACCAAGGGTGACCAGCTGATGAGTGGCAGAAAGGAGACCCAAACCCATGTCCATGTGACCTCAACTCTCACCGCCCACCATCTTCATCCTCCCGGTCCTCTGAGCCCTGCTCCCTCCCCACCACCAGTGCTCATGGCCCAGTCAGTTCCCCTCTCTGGACCTTGGCTTTCTCATGTGGGAAGCGGAAGTGAACAACCCTGGCCTTTCTGCCTCCCTGGGAGGTTGTGATGCCCCCTCCCCAAGGAGATTAGCTCATAACCATTCGGATGATATCCTGAGTACTGAGCACCTGCAGTATGCCTGGCCTGGGCCACACTCATGAGCTCTTTGGGTCTCACGAAAGCCCCATGAGGTAGGGAGTCTCAGTCCTGTTTCCTGAGGAGGGAGCAGAGGCTCAGAGAGGTTCAGGAGCTCACCCAAGGCCACACAGCTGGGAAGCCATAGAGCCGGAACCCCCAAGCTGACCTGTCTGACCCCAGGATCCCTGTTTCAAATTACATATTCTTTTTTTTAAGTTTATTTATGTCTGCTGCTCCCTTAGCTCTAGGCTCCATGGGGACAGGGAGCACCCTGCCATGTTCTCTGTGTCTAGCACATGATAGGGGCTAAATTGACATCTGGTAAGTGAGGGAGTGAATGAATGAATAAATGAACAAAGCTGAAGGTCTTAAATATGACACAAACCCTAAAAGAAAAAAATCAATAAATTGGACTTTCCTTGAGGAGCCTGTGGAGAATGCAGGGGTATTGGCCTACCCCACCTCGATGGTTGCTAACATGACCACAGACATAGGGGACTGGTGGTTTGATGGGTTGAGCCCTCTACCGTAGGTATTACCCTTGGGAAGACGGTTGCTGCAAAGGAGAGGCTAGGCCTCCCTATATTTGTGCCTAAGAGTCTCCTCCTGAATGCCTCTTTGTTGCTCAGATGTGGCCCTCTCTCTCTGGCTAAGCCAACTTGAAAGGTGAAATCACTGCCCTCCCCCCTACGTGGGATCAGACACCCAGGGAAGTGAATCTCCCTGGCAACGTGGAATATGACTCCCGGGGAGGAATGTAGACCCGGCATCGTGGGACGGAGAACATCTTCTTGACCAAAAGGGGGATGTGAAAGGAAATGAAATAAGCTTCAGTGGCAGAGAGATTCCTAAATGAGCCGAGAGATCACTCTGGTGGGCACTCTTATGCACACTTTAGACAACCCTTTTTAGGTTCTAAAGAATTGGGGTAGCTGGTGGTGGATACCTGAAACTATCAAACTACAACCCAGAACCCATGAATCTCGAAGACAGTTGTATAAAAATGTAGCTTATGAGGGGTGACAATGGGATTGGGAAAGCCATAAGGACCAAACTCCACTTTGTCTAGTTTATGGATGGATGAGTAGAAAAATAGGGGAAGGAAACAAACAAACAGACAAAGGTTCTTTTTTACTTCAATTGCTCTTTTTCACTTTAATTATTATTCTTGTTTTTTTTGTGTGTGTGCTAATGAAGGTGTCAGGGATTGATTTAGGTGATAAATGTACAACTATGTAATGGTACTGTGAACAATCGAATGTACGATTTGTTTTGTATGACTGTGTGGTATGTGAATATATCTCAATAAAATGAAGATTAAAAAAACAATCTAAAAAAAATAAAAAATAAATAAATTGGGCTTTATCAATGTTAAAAACTTTGCCCTACAAAAGACACCATCACCAAAGTGAAAATGCAGGCCAGAGGCTGAGAGAAAATATGCCCAATCATATAATGGCCAGAGGATTTGTCTCTGGAATATATAAAGAACTTTTGCAACTTGAAAATGTAAAGAAAAACTTCCCAACCAAAAAAAGGGCAAAAGATTTGAACACTCACTTCATCAAAGAAGATACCTGAGTAGCAAAATAAACACAAGAAAAGATGCTCAACATCAGTAATCATTAGGGAATATAAATTAAAACCACAAACAGATACTACTACAAGCCTAGTAGAAGGGCTAAAATCAAAAAGGTTGACAATATTAAACTTGACAAAGAGTGTGGAGGATCAAAAAATCGCATATGCTGCTGGTAGGAACAAAATGTTATAAAACCACTTTGGAAAACACTTTAACAGTGTCATTAAAAGTCAAGCATTACCTAACATGTTATCCAGCCATTCCCCTCTGAGGTATAGACATGTCTATACCATAGAATACGACTCAGTAATAAAAAGGAATGAACTATTGATACACACACCAGCATGGATAAATTTAAAAACTATTATGCTGAGTGAGTCTATGATTCTATTTATGATTCTAGAACATTCACATTAACCTATAGTGGCAGAAAGCAGTTAGTGGTTGCTTAAGGGTGGGGTAGGAGGTTTATGAAGGGGTACAATGAAATTTTGGTGGGAGATGAATGTATTCATGTTCTTGATTGTGGCAAAGTCTTCACGGGTGCATACCTGTCAAAATTAATTAAATTGGGCACTTTAGAAATGTATAGTTTTTTGGCACGTCAATTTTGCTGCAATAAAGCTATAAAAATGATAAAGATTCTCAAAGCCCCTGAATGAAGCAGATACCTGGGGGCAGGATGCCCAGGAGAGTTGGACGGGCTCCTTCTCCTCAACCTGTGTGTGACTCCTCAGTGGCCCTGCAAGAAGGCAGGGATGCTGTGTCTCCATGGCGACATACTCAGGAGCCTCACATATTGAGTCAGGCGAATATTTAATTCCACCTTGCTCCATTCCTCACTTCTCCCAGGAAGATCATAACATTTAGACACTTTTGATGAGCTTGATGACTCAAGCATATATCAAAGTGCCATTGAAATGTCAAACAAGACCTCACCTGTGTGCCTGGAGGGGGGTCCCTGTTGGAAATCATTTTGTCTTGAGCTTGTCATGGGGTACTTGGGGCACCTGGAGGCACCGCAATTCCAGCCCATCTGTTTTCAATAGGCGCTCACAGCAGCACTCAGTGTGTGACTGACTGAACAAATGAAGTCATCGGTTTGTTCCGTCTGACAGGAGGCAGCTGCTGATTGGTTCCTGCCATGATTGGCTGCCTCCTCTACAGACGTCTGTCTGATTGATTGGCCATGATAAATACCTTTATTCCCAACCCTGGGTAATCTAAGGCATCTTTCTGTTGTTTATTCATTCTGCCGCAGCCCACCAGGCAGCCTAGCCGAGGCCAAGAGTCCTGGAGAGAGGCTGGGGCACTTACTCTTGCAGGGGCCGTGAGGACTGAGGGGAGGGGGGTGTCAAGTCCTGGCTCCAGTTCCTCCATTCTTCTCTTCTTTTCCTGCCAGAGTTGCTGATGAGGCAGATTCAGACTTTGCTGCTTCCCCTGCAAGGCCTGTCCCTGGGCCCTTTGATTCAGCCCCACCTCTGCCTTGCTGACAGTGTTTGGGAAGAACAGGCCTGGACCACCGGCTCACAGGCCTTGCTCTCACTTGCTGTGGGCTTGGGGGGGCTACAGACATGGCAGGAAGAGCCTTGCTTCCCCTATATTACGTAAAAAACTTCTGAGGTTTTTGGACCCCCCCCCCACCCTTACCATCTGTTGTAAGGACCGTGGAGCCTGGAGCTACTGCATCTTCCCCAAGAGGAGAAGAAAGCCTGCCTTCGGCAACACAGAGGGAAGCAGAGCTAAAAGAAGGAAGGAACTAGAGCCCCAGGACGTGGCTTGGGCTCCTGCCTCCAGCTGTCCCTGCAGCCAGTTCCATGCCCTGTATTTTCCAGTTATATGGGCCAAAAAGTCATTATTTCCTTTTGCTTAAACTTTTTGTGCTCTGCCTCTTGCAGTAAAAGGTTCTGCCTAAAAAAAAGCCACAATTAAGAGGGCAGAACCAAACTCCAGAAGGGAAGCAAAGCCTGGAACCTAGAAGCCGGGAAGCAGCAGGGCAGAGATGCCAGAGCCATTGGCAAGCGAGCTGAACAGTGGGGCTAGAGGCTGGGGCCCAGCCCACTTGGGGCACCCACAGGAGTCCTGCTCCACCCAGGCTGAGGAACTGTGCATTTGCCCTCGCTTCTGACTCATTTGCCTTGTACATGCTCCCTGCCTGGGCCGTATTGACATTCGAGATTGGGATCTTTGGTTAAAAGTAATAGCAGCTCAAAATCTAGAATCACAAAGTGATAGACTCCTAGAATCAGTCTTAGACACTTAGAGTGATAGTCTTAGGATTCATTACTTCATGCAATAAATATTTCCCGAGTGCCCACATTGTGCCCAGCTCTGTGTTGGGAGCAGGGGATGATTTGAACACCATGAGTGTGTCTCTCCCTCACGGATGGTCCATTCTGGAATCACAGAAACTCAGAGTTGAAGGGCTCAGGAGGGCTTCTCACCTTTTCAGCCCCCCAAGGAGGGAGGCAAGGTCAGGCCCGTGGAAGGACTGGCCTGGGAGGGGAGGTCAGAGGAGAGTGAAGTGGGAAGATTGCCCCAACCCAGGGAGGAACCCAGGAAGAAAGCACGGCTCGAGTGCGGCCCTCCTCTGCACGGCCTTCTCAGCCTCTGCCATTTCCCCAGGAGAAAGGGGTGGGGCAGACCTCCCCGAGCTCCTCGGTGGGCCCAGGAGTGGCAGCGAGGGGCCTGGCACCTGCTCCCCACGCTCCCCAAGCATCTAATCCCACCATTCCGGCCTCCACCAGCTCCGGGGCCACTCACCTGCAGTCAAGGCTGCCTGGGCTGGGACACGGGTGGGCCATGGAAGGAGCCCCCAGCAGTGGAGCGTCTCGGGACCCCTGCCCAATGCCCCCCTCGGATGGTGCTGACACCCGAGTCTACCCACTGGCTGGGCCAGGCTTTGTTCAAACTCGAGAGAGAAAGTTACTCCAGATTCTATTTTTAAGTTTTAATTACATATAATCAGTCCAACAAAATAAACTATGGGGTTTTTAAAGTTTAACTTTCTTAGTTAGAAAGTATGAAATTTTCTTTTTATAGTACAAAAAATAAAATGAGCTCTTTCAGCCAATTCAACTTAAGGCATGGCAATTATGTTTGTGCCTAACTTACTTTTGTATATTTCATTATGCAAAGCAATCATGCATATGGTTTTAAAAAAACAGTACAGAGAGACTCATAATGAAAAGTAGTAGCCCCTGCTCCCCTCCTCATTCTGAGTTCTGCTTCCCAGAGGAACCAATTTTAACTTGTTGAGCTGTTTTTCCCTCTAGATCCCTTGTAAAGCTAAGCAACAGGCTTGTACTTCTATCTCCTGGCCTCCTGCTATGACGTGTGGAGGCCTTAGCTCATTTCTTTCCCAGTCCACCTCCCTCCCTCCTCCTCATTTGGTTACCTTGGAAACTTTAAGTAATAGATTCATGCATTTATTTCTGTAAAAATAGCATTATAAGGTTTTTTAATGCAATTTGATTGCGATATATTCTCATGGAATAGAAACCATTCAAAGTATAGTCATTGGTTCACAGCATAATCACACGGTTGTACATACAACCCCTGATCAAATTGAGAACATTTTCATTATTCCAGAAGAGAAATAAAAAGAAAAAAAGAAAACCCAAATCCTCCCATACCCCTTATCCCCCCATATTATTGACCCATAGCATTGGTGTGCTACATTTGTTACTGTTGATGAAAGAGTACTAACATATTACTGTTAACTGTAGTCTATGGTTTGCAATGGTACATTTTTCCCATATCCCCCTCTATTATTAACTCCTTATAATAGTGTCATAATCTGCTTTAGCTCATGAAAGAACTTTTATATTTGTACAGTTAATCATGGACATTGTCTACCACAAGATTCACTGTGTTTACATTCTCATTTTAACCTCCTGCTTTCCTGCTGGTGACATACATGACTGTAACTCCTCCCTTCCACCATATTCATACACCATTCAGCACCATTAATTGTCCTCACAATAACGTACTACCATCACCTCTATCCATTTTCAAACATCTAAGTTCATCCTAGTTAAACATTCTGCAAATATTAAGCAACCACTCCCATTCTTTAGCCTCATTCTATATCCTGGTAACCTATATTATATATTTTATGTCTATGAGTTTATATATTGTAAGTAGTTCATATCAGTGAGATCATACAATATTTGTCTTTTTGTTTCTAACTTACTTCACTTAACATAATGTTCTTAAGGTTGATTCATTTTGCCACATGCTTCAGGACTTCGTTCCTTCTTACTGCTGAATATTATTCCGTCATACGTATAGACCACATTTTGTTTATCCATTCGTCGGTGGACATTTGGGTTGTTTCCATCTTTTGGCAATTGTGAATGACACCACCATGAGCAACAGTGAGCAAATGTCCCAGCTTTCAGATCTTATGGGTATATCCCGAATAGTGGGATTGCCAGGTCATAAGGCAACTCTATACTTAGCTTCCTGAGGAACCATCAAACCATCTCCCACAGCAGCTGTACCATTATACATTCCCACCAGCAGTGAATAAGTGTTCCTATTTCCCCACATCCTCTCCAACACTTGTAGTTGCCTGTTTAATAGCAGTCATTCTTGTAGGTGTGAGATGATACCTCATTGTGGTTTTGAGTTGCAAAACCCTAACAGGTAGTGAAGCTGAGCATCTTTTCGTGTGTCTCTTAGCCATCTGTATTTTCCCTTTGGAGAAATATCTATTTATGTCTTTTGCCCATTTTTAAATTGGGTCGTTTGTCTTTTTATTGTCGAGTTGTAGGATTTATTTTATATACACTGGATATCAAACCCTTATCAGATATGTGATTTCCAAATATTTTCTACCATGGAATCAATTGTCTTTTCAACCGTTTGGCAAAGTCCTTTGATGCACTGAAGTATTCAATTTTGAGGAGTTCCCCTTTATCTGTTGTTTCTTTTGTTGCCTGCGCTTTGGGTTTAAAGTCAAAGAAACTACTGCTTATCATCAGATCTTGAATATGTTTCCCTACATTTTCTTCCAGGATTTTTATGGTACTGGTTCTTGTGTTTAGGTCTTTGATCCATTTTGAGTTAACTTTTGAATAGGGTGTGAGATAGTGGTACTCTTTCATTCTTTTGGTTATGGATATCCAATTCTCCAACAACATTTATTGAAGAGACTATTCTGTCCCAGTTGAGTGGGCTTGGGAACCTTATCAAAAATCAATTGACCGTAGATCTGAGGGTCTATTTCTGAGCTCTCAATTCAGTTCCTTTGATCAATATTTCTATCTTTATGCCATTACCCTGATGTTGTGACCACTGTGGCTTTATAAGATGCTTTAAAGTCAGGAAGTGTGATACCTCCCACTTCATTCTTCTTTTTCAAGATATTTTTGGCTATTTGAGGCCCCTTACCCTGCCAAATGAAATTTATAATTAGCTTCTAAATTTCTGCAAAGTAGTCGGTTGGAATTTTGATTGTTATTGCATTAAATCTGTGGATCAATTTGGGTAAAATTGACGTCTTAACTATATTTAGCCTTCCAATCCATGGACACAGAATGTCTTTCCATTTATTCATGTCTTCCTTGATTTCTTTTAGCAATGTTTTGTAGTGTTCTGTGTACTAGTCCTTCACACCCTTGGTTAGGTTTATTCTGAGATATTTGATTCTTTTAGGTGCTACTGTAAATGGAATTTTTTTCTTTATTACCTCCTTGGATAGCTCATTACTAGTGTATAGAAACACCATTGATTTTTGCATACTGGTCTTGTATCCCAACACTTTGCTGAACTTGCTTTATTAGCTCAGGTAGCTTTGCTGATATTTTTTTCTGGATTTTTTAAATATAGGATCATGCCATCTGCAGAGAGCTACAGCTTTACTTCTTCCTTTCCAATTTGGATGCCTTTTATTTCTTTTTCTTGCCTAACTGCTCTAGCTAGAACTTCGGGCACCATGTTGAATAGCAGTGGTGGCAGTGGGCAACCTTTTCTTGTTCCTGATCTTAGAGGGAAAGCTTTCAGTCTTTCGGCATTGAGTATGATGTTAGCTGTGAATTTTTCATATATGCTCTTTATCATGTTGAGAAAGTTTCCGTCAATTCCTACCTTTTGAAGTGTTTTTATCATGAAAGGATGCTGAATTTTGCCTAATGCCTTTTCTGTGTCAATTGAGATGATTTTGTGGGTTTTTTCCCCTTTAATTTGTTAATGTGGTATATTATATTAATTGATTTTCTTGTGTCAAACCACTCTTGCATCCCTGGAATAAAACCCACTTGGTCATGGTGTATAATTCTTTTAATATGCTGTTGGATTCTATTTGCAAGTATTTTGTTGAGGATTTTTGCATCTATATTCATTAAAGATTGGTCTGCAGTTTTCTCTTCTTGTAGTATTTTTATCCAGCTTTGGTATTAGGGTAAATGTTGGTTCACAGAATGAGTTAAGTAGTATCCCTTTCTTCAATTTTTTGGAAGAGTTTGAGCAGGAATGGTATTAATGTTTCTTGGAATTATGATAAAACTCAGCTGTGAAGATGCCTGGTCCTGGGCTTTTCTTTGTTGGTAGGTTTTTGATGACTGATTCGATCTCTTTACTTGTGATTGGTTTATTGGGGTCTTCTATTTCTTCTCTGGTCAGTGTAGGTTGTTCCTGTGTTTTTAGGAAGTTGTCCATTTCATCTAAGTTGTCTAGCTCGTTGGCATACAGTTGGGAGTAACCACTTGTGATCTTTTTTATTTCTTTGGGGTCTGTGGTAATACCTCCCCCTCTTGTTTCTGATTTTATTTATTTGCAACTTCTCTCTTTTGGTCTTTGTCAGTCTAGCTACAAATCTCAAAGAACCAACTTTTGGTTTTATTGATTCTCTCAATTTGTTTTGTTTTGTTTTGTTTTTAATTCTCCCCATTCATTAATTTCTGCTCTAATTTTTGTTATTTCTTATTCCTTCTGCTTACTTTGGGATTAGTTTGGTGTTCTTTCTCCAGTTTTTCCAGTTGTTCATTTAGGTTGTTGATTTTAGCTCTTTCTTCCTTTTTAATACAGGCATTTAGGGCTATAAATTTCCCTCTCAGCACTGCCTTTGCTGCATCCCATATCTTTTGATACACTGTGTTCTCATTTTCATATGTCTTGAGATATTTATTGATTTCTCTTGCATTTCTTCTTTGAGCCACTGATTGTTTAAAAGTGTGCTATTTAACCTCCATATATTTGTGTATTTTCTGATTCTCTGTTTTTTGTTGATTTCCAGCTTCATTCCATTATGATCAAAGAAAGTACTTTGTACACTTTCAATCTTTTAAAATGTATTAAGACCTATTTTGTGCCCCAGAATATGGTCTATCCTTTAGAATGTTCCATGAGCACTTGAGAAGAATGTGTACCCTGCTATTTTGGGATACAACAATCTATATATGTCTGTTAGGTCTAGTTCATTTATCATATTATTTAGGTTCTCTGTTTCCTTATTGATCCTCTGTTTAGTTGTTCAGTCTATTGGAGAGAGTGGTATGTTGACATCTCCCAGTATTATGGTAGAATATTACTATTACTGCCTTCAGTTTTGCCAGTGATTGTCTCATGTACTTTGGGACACCTTGTTTAGGAACATAGATATTTATGATTGTTATTTCTTCTTGTTGAATTACCCCTTTTATTGCTATATAATGTCCTTCTTTATCCCTTATAACATTTTTGCATTTAAAGTATTTTGTCTGATATTAGTATAGCTACCCCAGCTTTCTTTTGGTTACTACTTGTATGGAATATCTTTTTCCATCCTTTCACTTTCAACTTATTTGCATCTTTGGGTCTAAAATGAGTCTCTTGTAAACAGCATATAGAGGGATCGTATTTTCTAATCCATTCTGCCAATCTGTGTCTTTTGACTGAGGCATTTAATCCATTGACATTCAAAGTTATTACTGTAAAGGCAGTTCTTGATTCAACCATCTTATCCTTTGTTTTTTATTTATCAGATCTATTTTTTTATCTCTGTTTTTATCCTTTGAGTTATCTTACCGGTACTCTTCAATTATATACCCTCCTCCTGACCTCTCTTTCCTGTCTTTTCTTTTCAGCTGCAGAACTGCCTTTAGCAGTTCTTGTGGAGCTGGTCTCTTATTAAGAAATTTCTCAGCTTCTGTTTATCTGTGAATATTTTAAACTTGCCCTCACTTTTGAAGGACAGCTTTGCTGGATAGAAAATTCTTGGCTGGCAATTTTTTTTTTCTTTCAGTATCTGAAACATAAGTGTCACTGCCTTCTCATCTCCATGGTGTCTGATGAGAAATCAGCATGTAGGCTTATGTGTCTTCCCTTGTATGTGGTGTAATCACTTTTCACTTGCTGCTTTCAGAATTTTCTCCTTCTATTCAGCATTTGACAGTCTGATTGCTATATATCTTGGAGTGGGTCTATTTGGATTTATTCTGTTTGGAATACATTGGGCTTCTTGGATTTGCATATTTACGTCTTTTATAAGGGTTGTAAAATTTTCAGCCATTATTTCTTTGAATATTCTTCCTGGCCCTTTGCCCTTTTTCCTTTCTTTTCTCCTTCTGGGACATCATAATGAATGTATTTTTGCACTTTTTGTTGTCAATCATTTTCCTGAGACCCTTCTCAAATTTTTCCATTTTATCTCCATTTGTTCTTTTGTCTGTTCAAATTAAATTGATCTGTCTTCTAGCTTGCTGATTCTTTTTTCTGCCTCTTCAGATATGTTGTTGTATGTCTCCAGTATATTTTAAATTTCATCCACAGTGTCTTTCATTTCCATAATATCTGTTATTTTTCAATGTATTCTTTCAAATTCTTTATGCTCTTCTCATGTCTTCTTAGTATCCTTTATTTCTTTGTACATATTTTTCTTCATTTCTTGGAATTGATTTAGGGGATTTGTTTGCACATCCTTGATTAGTTGTTCCACATTCTGTGTTTCCTCCAATGTTTTATCTGCTCTTTTGACTGGACCATTTCTTCTTGAGTTTTAGTATGCCATGTGATTTTTGCTGATACTCACCTGATTATCTTGATGGGTCTACTCTGAAGGTCAGTTTCTCTCTCTTGTCTAGGGTTTACTTGTTGCCTGGGTTTGTATTAGGGCACTGCTTTGACAGTTGTGTCTCCATATTTCTCAGCCAAAACACAGCTGGGTACCTGTGCAGGGGATGTAGACTAGCTTAAATGGGCCTGAGAGAGGGTCTGGAGAGGTTCTGAAAAGACCTGCAGTTCCCTTGCCCTTTCTGACTGCCCAGTAGATGTTGCTGTTCAGTTACTTAATTGTCCTCAGAAGCTGCTTATCTCGTGGAGCCCAGCAGTATCTGACCAGACAGGGCTGCAATTGTGGGGTTCCTGTATTCTCACTTCACTGGCCAAAGTCTAGCTCAATATGAGGCTGTGTCCCCCACTTTACTTATGGCGGAGGATCCCCCCCAGCTGTCCCAGTCTGCAGCCGTCCCCCAGCCAAGGATCAGGCCACCCACTGCTGTTTCCCTTATGGGTGGGGGATGGGGACCAGGACCCAGAGCTGAAAACACAGTCTCTGTCCATGCTTTCTCTGACTCTTCATCCCTCACTGACTTGGCCTTGATATGTGTCCCCAAACAGTTGATTTGGGCAGTTTCTGCCTGATTACCTGCCGCTTTTATGGAAGACTTTGTGGTTCCCTCCCTAATCCTCCATTTTGGAATCTCTTTCTTGCTGCTCTGTTGTATTCCATCCTCCCTGTGACTTAAATTCTGTTGTGGGCCCCTGTAGGCTTGGGTCTCTGTTTCTATTTATAGGTGGGGATCTGCATCACTGCTGGGAGAGATTTTATAGTCTGTGTCACTGGTGGTAGGTGGGAGGGATCCTGGCTGCTGCCTCTGGGCACTTCCCAAGCTGTGTGGGACCAAGTGAGGGGGAGAGGAGAGGACCGGCCAATCAGGGACAGAAGTTTCCTACCTGATATTTTTCTCTTTCTTCAATTCAGCATTTGTGGGATCCTTCTCCAGTCTATGGCTTCCTCCAGAGTTCTGAACAAATGAGAATTTTCTTTTTATTTGCTGAATCTCTGGGGAGAGGTTTTCAGTAGCTGTTTACATCCATGTACTGGTTTGGAATTGTTAGATACTGAAGAAAACACCATGTTCTTTTAATCGATTCTTGTGGGGGCAGACCTATTGTGGGTGGGACCTTTTGGTTAGGTTTTTTCAACTGGAATGTGACCCATCCAACTCAAGGTGAGTCTTGATCCTTTACTGGAGCCCTTTATGAGAGGATAAAGGCAGAAACACACAGAAAGAGAACAGAGAGAGAGAAAATGCCCAGAGACATTTGGAGACAACTGCTGAAACCAGAACTCAGGAGAAGAAGGAGCATCAGAGATCACCATGTGCCTTCCCATGTGACAGAGGAACTCTGGAGGCCAGCAGCCTTTCCTCAGAGAAGGTATCTTCCTCTTGGTGCCTTAATTTGCACATTTTCATGGCCTTAGAAAGGTAAATTTGTAACCTAATAAAACCCCCTTGTAAAAGCTAACCCATTCTGGTATATTGCATTTTGGCAGCTTTAGTAAACTGAAACAGTCTGCAATACAAGTTTTAAGATAAAAGAAATTAGCATGTATTGGTGCAAATAACAATAAAGTATGTGGGATAGAACTCACTTCATGTGTGGCTGGATCTGGGGCTCTATCTCCTGTCTCCCATCTTATCTCTTCTTTCCTCTGGGCTGACCTCATTCTCAGGAAGGCTTTCACCATGTTGTGGGAAAGATGACTTCAGCTATTTGGATTCTGTCCTTTGCAATGAAGGATTCTGCCCAGAGCAGACACAATCAAGAGACTGAAAAATGAGGCCCTGAAGAGAATCCTTATAATAGTCCTAAAGAGAAATAATCCTAAAGATAAATGAAGTCTGGAACTGAGAAGTGGACCAGTTTTCCAAAGCCAAGCCCCCAGCCATTACACTATGGTAACCACCCAGTGTCACAACAGGTATTTATTGAGCACTTACAGTGTGTCAGATCCTAGGGGCTGCAATCTGAGCCAAGACCTCCACGGTCTCTTATCTCATGGAGCTGACTTTCTATTCTGGCAGACAGGTATTAAAAGATACCATAAATTAATGTGGATTTGCAACTGTAATAAATACAGGGAAGGAGAGGGTGCAGTGCTATGAGAGCCTATATGTAGGGAATTTCACCTAGAGATGGAGAATTTCATTTGTCTATATCTACTGGCATTTTAGCTATACCTCTTTATATTTTTAAAGTGATTGATCTAAGAATACAAAACACACCCTTAATTTCAACATGCAACTGTATAGGTGCATTTGCTCTCCATTTTGCTATAGCTGTCACATGTATTACGTCTGCGTACATTATAAATTCCTCAATGCAATATTGTAATTTTTGCTTTAAAGAATCTGATGTCTCTTAAATAAAACGAGGGGGTGATAGCTGAGCTTGAATTAAAGGGTTAACTGGGGAAAGTGGTGTCAGGAAAGCACTTAGATAAAGGGAACAGCTTGTGCAAAGGCCCTCTGTAGCAGGAAAAAGTGTGTCACAGGGGACTGGAGATGGTGCAGATCTGCAGATCTGAGGAGCATGGGGGGCATGTTAAGTACTATCCTAGGAAGTAGGACATGAGTCAGACCGTACAGGGCCTTAGAGGCCACTGTATTCAGTCTGTTCTTTATCTTAGGAGAGAGATAGAGGGAGCCATTGATTAGGGCAAGGAGGGCCACTGGAAGCACAGCAAATGAAAAGATCTTTGCTCTGAGAAGATTCTTTGAGTTCCACATTGAGAACAGATGGCAGTAGGAAAGCAGTGGAAGCTGGGGGCCCTGTTAGGAAGCAGCTGCTGTTGAACAAGCCCCTGAGTTAAGTAAGGCCTCTTGCCTGCTTTGGCTGCACCTGACTCCACAACCAGCAGACAGGACCCACTCTCAGCAACCGAGTTGATAGATAGGGCAGCTCCCCAGGAGCCTAGGTCTGCAATTTCTCAGGTCTCTCATGTTCAAGGCGTGACAGGGCACCCTGGATGAGCAGCTGAGAGAGAAGGAAGGAGGATATTATCCCCTTTTTGCAGAGATTAAGCAGCTGCCCAAAGTCTCACGGTGGGTAACTGCAGGGCTGGGATTTTAATTCAGAAGTGGGAACAGAACATGGTTTCATAATGTGGGGAGCTTTCAATGATGCAAAACAACAGAATATTGCTTCCACAGAGAGAACATAAACACCAAACCCTGGGCAGGAGAGAGTGAGAGAAATGTTCAGAACCCTAACCAGCATTTTGCAGATCATAGAGGTGGAGGAAATGCATCAAAACTCTGTTTCTAGCTACTGTAGCTTTAGCCCCATTTGGATGCAGTAACAAGGGTCTTGAATAAAAATCAGACACCAAATCTGAATCCTAACCATGGCTAAGTATCTTCCATGGTATCGTGCCTTCACTATACATTCTGGACAAAATATTGGATTTTATCCCGGACATTATGAAAGACATTTTGTAGAGATTTTGGGTTCTGCTCTGTTCCTCCAAATAATATTAATTTATCCTTTAATCAGGCAGTTACCTGGCTGAACGCAAATGCCAGATTCTGAAATTTCAGTTTCTTTCTTTTAGACTCAGCTTGGCTACCAAATGTAGTTCAGGGATCAGCCAGAGATTTGGGCAGTTTATACAGATAATTTGAAGCTCTACCTACCCGGCTTATTTTTGAGATTTCCTCCCTCACTTTCCAAGTGCTATGGTTGCCCCAAACTCTGCCTCTGGTTTTTCCAGCTATGAAGACTGCAAATGTCTTTCCAGACTTGAGCCTTTGCACATGGAGTCAATTGGAGCCTGACCTCTGGATAAAATTCCTAAAATTTTGGAAACTTACCCAGTGCCTTCCCTATTCCTAGATGTGGCCCTCCATTACCTACCTGCTGAACTAGCTCTCCAGTGACTTCTGGTAGTTATGGAGAATGTGACTCCAAATCAAGAAAAGGGCAATCAATGGAGAACAATGCCAAGATGTTGGGATTAGCAGACACAGATTATAAAGTAGGAATTACTATTAAACTCAAGGTTGTAAAGAAAAAAATGTTCATAATAATGAATGAAAAGGTAGGAAATCTCAACAGAGAAATAAAAATTATTAAAACAATGAAAATTGTAGAACTGAAAAATGCAATATTGGAAAAAGGATCACTAGAAGGCTTAATAGCAAACTGCAATCCAAAAAAGAATCAGGAAATTGAAGATACATCAACAGAGATTTCCAGTTTTAAGGATACAGAAATACAAATTTAAAACAGAAGAGAAAACGAAAGTCTCAGAGATCTTTGCAACAATATCAAAAGAAAAATCTAATGTACACGAAATCATGGCCCAAGAAGGAGAAGAGAAAGCAGGTGGAAAAAAGCTGACTGAAAATTGGCTAGATTTGGTGAAAGACTTATATTTACAGATTCAAGAAGTTCAGCAAACCCCAAACAGGATGAAATCAAGAAAATCACACCTAGGCACAATCATCTTCAAATTGCTAAAAACCAAAGATAAGAAAATTTTGAAGGCAGTTAGAGAAAAGTGATACATTATGTACAAGGGAACAACAATTTGATTTACTGTGATCTCTAATAGGAAATCTCGGAGGCCAGAAGAGAATGCAATACATCTCTAAAAGCATATAAAAGACTATTTTTTCATTTCATTTTATTTAAGATGCATCAGATTCTTTAAAGTAAAAATTATAATACTGTATTGCAGAATTTATAATGTACGTGGGTGTAATACATGTGACAGCTATAGCAGAGCAGAGAGCAAATGCACCTATATAATTGCACAGTGAAATGTTAAGGGTGTGTTTTGTATCCTTAGATCAATCACTTTAAAAATATAAAGAAATATAGCTAAAATGCCAATAGATATAGACAAATGAAATTCTTAAAAAATAAATCAATGAACCCAAAAGAAGCCAGGAAAGAGGAACAAAAACAGAGGCAATGAACACAAAATCAGTAGTAAAAGGGTAAACCTTGCTCCAACCACATCGTAATTACATTAAATGTTAATGGAGTCAACACTAATTAATGAGCAGAGCCGTTTCCTCTCTGTTATCTCATTTGTGCCTCACCTGCCCCCACCTTGTGAGGTGTCAAATGCATGGTTCTGCACAATTTCATTGACGGAAATATATATATATATCTGTGGCTCAGAGACTGGCAGTGACCTGCCCGAGGTCACACAGATGGTCAGCAGGGAGCCAGGCCTCCCTTTGGCCCCCGGGGGGCCTGGCTGCCCCTCTTGGCTCTGGTGTGGGACAGTTGGGGGAGGGTCAGACTTTGTGCTTCTCCCCTAGTCCCCTTCTCTGCGGGGGGCAGAGCACTAGCTGCCCTTGTTCCAACCTGAAAAGCAGATGGAAAAGAATGAACCTCAGGTGGATTAAAGCTCCCTGAGGGGCCTGGAGGCCCATTAGGAGGAGGGTCAGGGAGCAGGGACTGCCCCCAAGGACTACCTCCGCAATGTGGCCTAGCCGGTGGGTAATAAATTAACAGTGAAGCAACAATGACAGAAACAGGGGGCAGCACAGCGGAGGGGGTTTATGGGAGTGTGCGCATCCTTTAGGGGTCTGAGTCCCCACAACAGGCCAGGATCCCATTGTACAGATGAGGCCAACGAGAGTGAGGAGGTATCCTGGCTTGCAGTGCCAGGCCTTGAACCCGGGTCTCTGCCTGGCACCCGGCCTCCCCATGGCAGGGCGCTCAGAGCACGGCCAGGGTCTGTCCTGGGGTCTGGGGGTTTGGGTGGGTGCATCGATTGGTTTCCGTCCACACAGGGGCACTGTGAGATGTGCGGGTTTGCACGAGGAAGTGGTGAGTGCCCATCTGTGAGGGGCAAGCAGAGGCTGGGAGACCAGTCCCGGGGCTGCTGGAGCTCCAGGCATGTGTCAAGGGGAGGAATCAGAAGTTTCTGGGTTCAAATCCCGACTTTAACTGGGTGACTTGGGGTCAGTCATCTAATGTCTTAGCACTAGAGTTTCCCCACTGGGAATGGAGCGAACACAGAGCCCCAGTGAGAAAACGCAGAGCGGGCCTTAGCTCCTGCACCCATAGGTGCTCAGGAGGTTGGCTGGTGCCCTTAGGGTGCCGTCACGGGACCGCGGCTGGAAAGCGGAGTGGGCGTCCTGACCCGCCAGGCCCCTCCCGACCAGACTCAGCACCCGCAGCCGCCACCACAGCGCCCCCTGCCGGTCGGGGGCAGAATTGCGCGCGGTGCGGGGGCTCCAGGAGCATCTAGCTCAGTTCTCACGACCACCCCTGTGGGGTGCGCAGGGGCTCCACTCAGCACAGGAGCAAACGGAGGCTCCCAGGGGTGAAGCGACTCACCCAGAATCACACAGTTTGGAAACGGGAGATCCACTCTCAGGGCCTCCTGACCTCATAGCCTGAGCCTTTCCCTCCCCTGAGCCCAGAGTGGCTGTGGGTGGCCGGGTCTGTGACAGAGGCAGGGAGGGGAGCTCAGCCCCTCTGAGGTCTCACTTTGAAAAGGCAGCGAGATGGAGGCACGTCTGTGGCTGGGCCGTGGGCTCTGCCTTCTCAGGCCTTATCTCACTGACCCTGTCACCCCTGGCGAGGGTTACTCACCCACTGTGCAGGTGGGTGCTGAGGTCCAGAGTGGTCAAGGCCACACAGGGGCAACTGTCAGAGCCTGTGTCATCCGTGAGGTCAGCCCCTGCCCCAGGGAGAGAGACCTGAGACTTGGCTGGAGGCCTCAGCATCTCCAGGCAGGAAACAGAAGAGAAAAAACCTGAAGTGTTTCCTTTCCCAGGGCCATCTGCATTCCAGAAGAGGCTCTCTGGTGAGGCCAGTGTCTGACCCCACAGCCTGCTGCACCCGTGGGGGAAACTCAGGCATGAGAAAAAGAAGGGGGAAGACGTGAGGCCCTCACCTGGTAGGTGGCGGCTGCCAACCAGCCAGAAATTCCCCTCCCAGGGAGGCTAAACAGAGTCCCTGAGCCCTCTGGAGATGTCCCCACACAGACTGGGACACAGACAGTGAGTTCCGGCCGCCCCACACGTGCTCGGAGGCCAGCATGTGCCCGAGTCCCCCAGGCAGGATTTGGGCTCTATCGGTTTGGTGCTGCATTGGTTGACTCTAACGTAGGAATTGAAGGGCCCGCACTTGGAGTAACTCTGGAATTTCCTCTCCTTCAGAGGCGGGAGCAAAAGAGGTGTGGGAGCAGGGCAGCTGGAGTGCAGGTCGGCTTTAAGAAGGTGCGCTCCAGGGAGTGTCATTCAACCCAAGGGAACCGGGCAGCTAACGGTGGCCGTGCAGGCTTGCTGGTGGGTGCTAGGGCAGGGCTGGGGATGCAGGGAAGCCTTTCCTGACTCCCTTGGGGGAAGCTCCCTGTGCTCTTTATAGGGAAGATGTCACTGTATGGCCACCCCAGAAACCCTGGTTACTCTCTTCCTTCCCCACTGAACAACACCTCTGCTCCAGCAGCCAGCTACCTCTCCCCCCACCTCAACCACCCTTGCTTCCTCCTTTTGCAGGGAAAAATGGGGTCTGGCCATCTTGATTTGTTCTGGGAGAGGAAAGCAGCAGCAAGGCCCTGTGCCTGCACTTCAGTAGTCCCATCTGTTGCAAACCCCAGGGGTTCAGCAAGCCTTGTGAGGGGGCTCCCAATGTCCCTGGAAGGGATTGGCCAGACCCAAAACAATCCAAAATCATCCTGCAACAAGGTCACAGGGGTCCTGGAGATCAGGATAAACAAACCCTCCTTAAATGCAGCTCTTTTGGGTCCTGGATTCCCATACTCGCTCTCCACTAGCTTAATGTGTGACCCTGGGCAAGTCACTTCCCTTTTCTGGGTCCAGGTTTCCTTCTGTAAGACAGGAAGGCGCTATGATCCTGGATGCCCACAGGTGGGTTGGGAAGAGCATCGACTCGAGAGGCGGACATACCCAGAGTCTAACTCCAGGGCCACTTCTCATTGACTGTGTGTCCTTACACAAGCAGCACGACCCCTCCTAACCTCAATTTTCACATCTGTAAAATGGGAATGGGACCTAATGGAAGGTCTCCCAGCTCAGTCCCGACCTTGAAGCCTTTCTTGGGGACCATGTCAGCCTCATTCCTCTGCCTCTGCTCCATGGGTTCTCCTCCGTGGCTGCCTCAATTTCTAGGCACATCACCACCCCCACACATTTCCCAGGCCCTACACTCTTCCACTACAGAATCAGCCATTGCAGAACCCAGAGAAGACCCTGTTGTCCTTGGCTGGACATTAGACCCCATCACCACCCTGATCACATTCTGTCAGGGTCACCCCTGAGGAGGCCACCCATACTGAGTGCAGATATAATTTGAGGTGTCTATCAGGCCTGGAGAGGCAGATCTGGGACTCAGTGTGGGGATCAGGGCCTGTTCAGGGGGACAGGACTCAGCTGCTGACAGCAGAGGGCAAGCAGCCGGAGCTCAGATGGAGGGGGCTGTACAAAACAGGCCTGGGTCCTCATATCCAAACGAATTCCATAAATTGGACTCCAGTTGGCTGGGGGAGTTGTGCCAAGACCTTAGAGGGGTTCCTCACTTCCTGCCCTCCCAGGCCCAGCTGCCCCAGCTACTCCTACAAAGGCCACACCTCTCTGTTCCCAAAGATGCTCTGGGCCTCCCCACTTCCTGGTCATCCTTATACTTCTCCCTGCACTTGGAATTCCTTCCCCCACCCTACTACCCCTTCCATACCAGCTCCCAGAGTTCTAAGCACCCTTGACAGGCCAGCTCAAATGCCACTTTCTCCATGAAGCCTGCCCAGGACCCCCAAAGCTGTGCGTCACCCCTCCCTCCTTGGGGCTCCTACAGGTGAGTGGAAACAGCCCGGATGGCAGAACCTGGAGAAGGGATCAGCACCCAGCTCCACGCTGCCTGGCTGCCTGACCTCGGGCGAATCTCTTCACCTCTCAGCCGACTCCCTCATCTGAGGGTGGATGGTGACAGGTACCTGACTGTATTGCTGCCTGACAAATGGAAGGCACTCCAAATATGTTAATTTTATTATCCTTCTTATGACAGTCTTTTATTCATGACTGTGGCACCCACAATCTCTCTGGTTACATATTGAGCTCCTAAAAGGCAGGTATCTTCTTTCCAAATTTCTTCAGGAATTCAACACATATTTACTGCAGGCTGTGTCTGTACCAGGTCCTGGGTGCTGGGGACACCGAGATGAGCCCAAAGAAGCCCCAGCCCTTGAGAAGCCCACAGTGTCTGCATCCCCACTGTGAGCAGCACGTGGCAGGGCAACCTACACAGCTCCACGGTCCCAGGCTCGACTCCCAGGTTGAACTTGAGGCCCTACCTGAACTCACAGTTGAACCTAAAGCAATGGTCCAGCAACAAAAAATAATTTTAAAAGAAATTTCAAATTTTATTTCAATCTCTTGCAGAAAACTAAAGGGCACCTGTTTCAAAACACCCATGGCACTTCCTGAAGACCCATTCGTCACCATCGGGGCAAATGCAAAACTTCTTATAAGTCAAACCTCCCAAATTTCCTCAGAAACACAAGTGCATGGATTTCTCTGCCTTCTCTGTTTTTAACCCCACCTCTATCCCTTGTTTTGTAGATTCCTTTATTCTACTGGACTCTGCTGTGCTGCATTTCACTGACAGTGGCATTGATTCTGCATCCCCCAAATCTTAGAACTATCCCACAAAGAGAATATTCTCCTTAGAGCAGGAGAAAGGGAGAAGCCGCGTTCAGGGTATGGCTGTGAACATATGCAGGAAAATAACCTCGTCTTTGCCACAGCAGGTTCTCAGTCAATGCCTAGAAAGCCCATCACCGATAGACTGTGCTGCTGTGAATTTTGAACTTTAGAACTTGGTATTGGTCAAACCCCAGGGGGTCAGGAGCAGGGAGCTGGAAGCTCATCTCCTGGACTATCTCACCAAATGGTGACTCTCAGTTCCCTGGTAGGTCCCAGGGCCTCCAAACACTTCCACCCCCATCATGGCAGAAGCCAATGACCCCTTCCCAGGGGCGTGATGGAGAACCTGGCTTTACTGTGACTCTGACCTCCAGCAGCCCCACTGCCCCTACCCCAGCTCTTAGCTCCATCTAGTTTTCTGTATTTTTCCCCAGCACCTCTGAGGGTTGCAGCACAATCAGAGTCACAGACTGGACAATGGGGAGGGCATAGGCTTGGCACCAGCAGAGCAAAGTGTCTTTTGTCCCTGAGAAGAGCCATGTGCCTCCTTGAATGCCCCTCATTCATTAATCAAATTAAAAAAAAACAATAAATAAATAAAGAACACTTCATCTACCCTGCTCTGGGTGAATCAGGTTCAATCCTGACTTTCAAAGAGTCCTCAGTCTGGATGGGGAGGCTGGTGGGGACACGGACTATCTATGAATCCATGCAATATGGGATCCAATGAGAGGAACCCAGAAGAATATGCCAGATTGGGTCTGGAAGTCAGAAAAGGGCGCCAGGATGGAGGTCCCAGGCTCCAGAAGTTAGCCAGAGCCAGCCACAGGATGGACTTACTCTGGTTGCCACCCCTTTCATTCGTTCATTTGTTGGTTCACTTATTCATTCAGTCATCCATTCCATATGTCTCCTGCACTGACTCTGGTGCTAGAGATGAAGGAGAACAGGACCCAGTTCCTCCTCTCATGCAGCTTGCAGGCCAGTGGAGGAGAGGGCCACTGAACTAGTAACTACACCTATCATTAATTCAGCACAATTAGGGCAAGTCCAATGCAGGAGAGGGATTTGATGCTCTGACAGAGGAATTCTAATACAGAGACCTGACCCGTCCCGAGGAGGCGAGTATGAACCCAGAGTCTAGGGGGATGTTCTTGACAGAGATGGGCGTGTGTAAACGCCCGGTGGTGGGACAGAGCCAGGTGCATTCTGGGAGACTGAGAGAAGGCCCTAAATGCTGGAGGGCAGAGAGCGCAACCTGGAGATGCCTGTCCTGGCAGAAAGTAGGGAAGGGGGCAGGGCCAGGCTGAGTTGTCCACAGGGGACCTGCCCCACCCCTCGTCCCAGCTGGGTCATCACTTCCCCTACAACACACATCGAGTATTTCCCTCTCTGATCCACACCCGCTGCTGGGTGCTAAGGAATGTGGGGGTGACTAAGACCTTGCCCGACTGACCCTGCCCTTCAGCACCCCCAGCCTCTGACCCTCCTGTTGGGACATGCGCCTGGATGATCTGCTGACCCCTGAAGGGGCCCTGGTCCAGCGGCCAGAGGATGGAGGTGCACATGCTGACCATGTGACCCAGGACAGGTGCCTTCACCTGTGTGGGCCTCGGAGTTGTCACCTGAGAAATGGGACAATACTGGGCCCATCCCCAGAGGGTGCTTGTGGGGAATGAATGAGGCATCCAGGATAGAAGCCTGAGCCCTGTAAACTAGCCCCAGGCTCCTGTCCCTTTCTCCACCCACACCCCCTCAGAGGGCCCTGCTTTTCTCCAGGGCACATAGCTGACCACACCCTGAAACAGGTCATGTCCCCTCCCAGCATGACAAAATGACCCCCCACAGGTGGACAGGCATGCGGTTGGTCCTGCAGGGGGAGCACGGTGGCCAGGGGAGGACCCCACCTCTCGGCCTGACCGGAAGAGGCCACCAGACCTCTCCCCCTAGTGATGGTGCCCCGAGGCGCCAACGTTCCCTGCCTGAGTGGGCTCCTTCCCGCTGACCCTCAGGGCCCAGCAGGCCATCCCCACAGGAGGTGCTCAGGCTGTGCCAGACATTTGAGGGGCCCTGGCTGAGCACACATGGAGGCCTGTATGCTGTATGTCTAAATATCTAAACTTATAACAGGATGTTGAATAAAATAGGTTCTATCTGTGACCTTGACAAATATGACTTTGCAACAACCTGGGAGATCAGTTTGGATTTTAAAATTCTAAGGCTTTCAGCAGGCCTGAGTGCTAACATGGGCAGCAGTCGACCCTCAGGAGGACAGACCCAAGGAAGGATCTGGGAAGTGGGATTGGGAAGTGGGTCCTGGGCCATTTAGGATGGACAATTCCAGACTCCCAGGTACCATCTCATGGTCTAGAATAGGGGAAGGTGTCAGGCAGACTCCAGATGGACACATCCCTTTGGTCCCATGAGTTCCTATCCCCTGGGGAAAGGCAAGGACAGAGGAGGGCCAGAATAGGGTCCTCTAAATTGTGTGACTAGGGCACAGGCCTCTTGCCAGGTCCAAGGCTGGTATGAGATCCAGACCCTGCTCTGCTTGCCAGGCTGTATGTTCAGCTCTACAATGGGAAGGACCCAAGAGGCTGGACCAAGCCATTAGGGAAGCAAGACTCACAGACCCAATGCCAAGTCCATAGGCAAAGGTCTGCAGACTGGGCCAGAGCTGGATCGTGGAGGTCCAATGATGGAGTTGACCAGAAAAGGGGACTGGGTTGAATGAGGTACATGCAAAGCTGAGGCCTCCCACAGGCTCCTCTTGGGTCCATCTGTACAGATGAGAGGGTGCAGGAAGTGGCCTTCCCTGGTTGCCTAACTGCATTGCTTTCCTGCATGTCGCAGGTTGAAACCGAAGCTGTGAGCATCAGTTAGAAGCAAGCAATTACAGAAAGCTGTATGGTAAAATAATTCAAACCAGCACCTTAACCTTACAAAGTTGTCTGGGTTTGCACACACCCACTGAGCCAGATTTCATGCTGCAAATGAGTAGTTTTTTAGAAGCTACAATTTCCTTGGCGTTCTTGAATTTCCTAGAACCATCACCCTTTAGAGAGCCTCCATGAGACAGAATAATAAGCAAGAGATACTCTAATTTAAAAGTAAACAAAGGAAGAAAAAAAAGGAGCTGCTCACGCAGTGGAGATTCTGCTTCCCACCTAAGGTGTCTTGAAAGGGTTGGCTGTGTTCTCCCAATTGTTAGCGAGGATCCCCTCACCTGAGCAGGGCGTGGGGGAGGCTGTGTGCAGGCTGAGTCGTCATGGAGGGATGAAGACGTGCCCGTGCTCCTGTTATAATCAGGTAGAGAGAAAGAAAGTTTTCCTTGGGATTCTCAAGGTACATGGACAATTTTCATATGAACAGAAAATCCATTTCTGCAGACTGAGCTTGGGCCAGATCAGTCCTGTCAAAGCCATGGGGAGTACCCAAGGGGCCAGAGGGACAGGAGAGGGACAGCCACAACCCCCATGAGAGATCCCAGAAGGGACACCAGGAGCGAGTGAGAACTGTGGGGATGGCCAGCACTGCTGATGGGCATCCAGGGCTTCGCTGTCTAAAGGCCCCCAGCCCCCAGCTCACAGTGACGGCTGCTGCCTTTGATGACAGGTGCCTTCTGTGCCCGCACCTGAGCCAGGCCCCAGGTGAGGATTAGCTTCCCAAGTCCTCACCCTGTCTCAGAGGGAGGTGCTCTTATGATCCCATTTTGCAGACGAGGAGACTTGGGGAGGGGACGGGGCTTGCCCAAAGTCCTCCATCCAGGACGCCGGGCAGTGGGACACTGACCCCAGAAGCCTGACTGCGGAGCCCACACCCCTGCTGACCCAGGGGTCGGGGAGGGAGCCCTGTTTACTAGAGACCTCCTCGTGCCGGGGTCTGGGCTGGTCCCGCCACATCCACCTCACTCCTCCCACTCAGCTCCGGGAGGTGGGCGTTTTCACCCCATTCCTGGCCCAGAGCAGCCAGGGTTACGGTCAAGTGAGCGTGGAGCAGGGCGCACACATCTCCTCCTGCCACGCCCCTCAGTGGGAGGGTGGTCCCTGGGGTGCAACGTCCTGGGCCACCTGCCCCTCGTCCCCAGTGCCCGCTTCCAGCCCTCTGCTGGGGCCACTCTGCCCGCAGTTCTGGTGAGTCTGAGACGGAATCCCTGCTGGCTGGCTAAGGGGGACGGGCAGACGGCGCCCTTCCCGGTGCTTCCTGGTGTCAGTGCACCCAGCAGGAGTGGCCGGAACGCAGACTCTTAAGAGTGAGAGCTCAGCTGCAATACTGCCTGCAGAATGCCTGGGGTGGGGGTGGGGGGGCGGAGGTGGTGGAGAAAGAGCCCTCAGTAGGATGGGGGCCTGGCAATCTACATCCAGCTCACCCCCTCTCTAGACCTTGGCACCCAGCATCAGACGACTTTTTCACCTGCCCCCATTATTGCATAAGCCATTTACTTCTAATAAATCCCTTAACACACACACACACACACACACACACACACATATCTCCTACTGGTTCTGCTTCTCTGATTGATACAAAGTGGGAACTATTAATATCCTTATTTTACAGATAATGACATTGAGATGTAGAGAAATAAGAAACAAGAGCAGGAATTTACATCCACTTTTCTGGTTTCACAGATCTGCAAATGGAGAGGAATTTTGCCCCAGGATGAAGCATATCCAGAGTGTCATCAGATACTTGATGATGTAGATGATGAGATCCCGGTTTTGGAGCTGCTGAGCTTTAGATGAAATTCTGCACTTTGAGCTGACACTATAATGGGTCGAGTCTCCGAGGAATGATGGGATGGGGTGATGCACTTTGCACATGGGATCCTCGGGCATTTTGGGGGCCTGAGGGCAGACTGTTGTAGGCAGCAAAATGAACCACCAAAGGGGTTCACATCCTAATCCCCAGAGCTGCAAATGTTACCTCACATGGTGAAAAGGACTTTGCACATGCAATCGAGTTAAGGGCCTTGAGATGGGGAGATTATCCTGGATTTTCCAGGTGGGTTCCCTGTAATCAGAAAGGTCATAATAATAGAAAGAGGAGCCGTGAAACAGGATCAGAGGTTGGAGAGATTGAGCCATGGAATGTGGGCAGCCTCCAGGAGATGGAGAAAGCAAGGAGACAGATTCTCTCCTAGAACTTCCAGAGGGGATGCAGCCTTGGCGACCTATTTAAGACTTCTGACCTTCAGAAACATAAGATAATAAATTTGCATTACTTTAAGCCACTAAGTTTGTGGTAATGTGTTACAGCAGTAATAGGAAACTGGTACATATTTTGGTATGATTTGAGTTCCCCCCGTCTCTTGGCAGATGTTGGTGAACCAGTGAGTGTTTGTGTACATACAGATGCTCACGCACTGCAGAGCATCTCCCACGGGTACCATGAAAACACTCCTTTGTTTCACTAATGAACACACTTATCAGTGTGTACTCATGACCAGCCTGTGTGTGTGCATAGGTGTGTGCCCCACTGACACCCTCCCCCTATACAGCAGACTCCAGTCCCCGGATGTTCTGGGTCCAGCCTAGCAGGGCTGCCTGGTGCCCATCTCACTATCGAAGCCAATTGTAGTAAACTCATAAACTCCTTCCTAGGAGACCCCATCTAAGTCCAAGGGTGCTGTTGGTGGAATGTTCTCTAATGGTGTTCTCCAACTTCCCACCCCCACAGTGGAGAGAGACCCACAAGCTTTTACTTCTTTCTTCCCTTAATCTGATTTGCCCACTTACAAAAGCCTTCAAGCAGTGGTTTGACAGCTGTCAAAAGAAAAAAGAAAAAAAAGCCCTGATTTGCCAATTTCTGTGGTGTAAATATTTCCACAAAGGCCAATTTCAAGCTACTGAGGATTTAACATCTGACCCATAAAATTCTTGAATATTTAACACTTAGCTTTCAATTGATTCTCGTGAACCTGTAGATCCAGCCAGGGAAGGCAGCCTTCCTCCTGCAACAGATAAAGATAATAAACTGTGCTGGTTTTGGCTTAGTCAGCTCCTAACATGGGAAGGCAGAGTCATGATGGAAGGAGGCCCAGTTCTCAGGGAATGTGAATTATATGCTCCTGGAGTTTCATTACCCTTTGTTATGGTTTTATTTGTCTTATCTTTATTCATTCTGGCAAATTAAATCAGCACTTCCTTTCCAATATTGTTCTCCTGGCAGAATGAAACAACAGCAGCCAAGAGTGCAGAGGCCATAACGGAGGTGTTTAGTACATTTTTGTCTTCTGCTCCCTGCATCTTAAAGTCCCACGACCCTGAGAAATGCCAGGCCAGCACACCTCCTGGGGATGTGGTTTGGGGCATGAGGATTGGACGGTCGCTTTCTCTTATCCTAGAAGAGGAGGGGAGTCATCACTGCCAGGTCCAGGTGTAATTTCCCAGCTACAGGAGTCTTCTGTGCTTCAGTTGTCCATCAGTGAAATGGGCCCAAACCTGGTATTAGTGTGAAACACTCATCCCCTGGGGTCTAGATTTTTAAGTAAAGACTGGTCTCAGACATGATGTCCGGGCATTGGTGAACTCCCAACCTGGGAGCATGGAGGATGTAGAGAGCAGAGAGCAGGCCATCTGGGGACCACTTGGGTTGGTTTATAAGACAGCTTAAAGCCCTCTGATCTGAGGACCCTCCCTTCCAGGGTTTGCCAAACCTGTCTGCACATTCACCTGGAGACTTGTTTCCTGGATGACAGAATATAATTCTCCAGAACTGTGACCTGGGGATCTTCACTTTCTAAAATCTCTGCAAACAATGCTGAGACAGCCGACCTACAAATAAGGGTTAAGACTCATTGCTCAACCCAAAGGCTGGGCCACCCAAGTCTTGTGGCAGACATAACCTGTGCTCACCCATGTCTGGCTCTTCTCTTTCCCAGGTGCGTGGAGGGCTGCACTTGCAGCTAGCTGGGCCATGTGACTAGCTCTGGCCAATGGACTTTGAGGGAAAATGATGTGTTCACTTTCTGGCTGAGGAGGTGAACAGGCCTTGTGGGACCTTCCAGCTCTCTCCTCCCCATTGTTGAAGGGTGTGGAGGCTGCAGGTTGAGATGGTTGAGACCTGAGATGAAAGCAGCCTGGGTCACGAGGTCACCAAGAACAGCAGCCCTTGAGTATCTTCTGGCTGACGGTGGAGTTTATCAGAGGAGGAAGTAATTTCAGGTGTTAATTTACTGAGATTTAGGGGTTGTTTGTTACAGCAGCATAAGCCAGTCTGGTCTAACTATTACAGACTCCTTTGGGAATCCTGTAAAGGCTTTGAACTGTCTGCCCAGGAAAAACCCACTTGCCTGCAAATATTACATTTGAGCTTCCCTGGGTATCTGCTCTGGTCCCCTGTACCCCCAAGACCTAGGAACTATTGGCTTAAAACATTGCTAGTTTCACACGTTGTGACCTGAGTTATGATACAAGTGACATTTGCCTCCCAACTCTGCTATTCTTTGCTGTCCCTCTCCCCTTTTGATGGCCTCTAGAAGACTCCATGTTCTTTCTTTTCTCTCTTGCAGAGTGTCCTAGTTTGCTAATGCTGCCGGGATGCAAAACATCAGAAATGGATTGGTTTTTATAAAGGGGATTTATTTGGTTACACAGTTACAGTCTTAAGGCCATAAAGTGTCCAAGGTAATGCATTAACAATCAGGTACCTTCACTGGAGGATGGCCAGTGGTGTCCAAAAAACCTCTGTTAGCTGGGAAGGCTTGTGGCTGGTGTCTGCTCCAAGTTCTGGTTTCAAAATAGCTTTCTCTCTGGACATTCCTCTCTAGGCCGCAGCTCCTCTTCAAAATGTCACTCTCAGTTGCTCTTGGGGTGTTTGTCCTCTCTTAGCTTGTCCAGAGCAAGAGTCTACTTTCAACGGCCGCCTAGCTTCTCTGGAGCAAGAGTCTACTTTCAACAGCCATCTTTACACTGTCTCTCATCTGCAGCTACTCTCTCAGCTTCTGTGCATTCTTCAAAGTGTCCCTCTTGGCTGTAGCAAGCTCACTCCTTCTGTCTGAGCTTATAGAGTGCTCCAGTGAACTAATTCAGACCCACCCTGAATGGGTGGGGTCATACCTCCATGGAAACTATCCAATCAGAGTCATCACCCACAGTTGGGTGGGTCACATCTCCATGGAAACACTCAAAGAATTGCAATCTAATCAACACTGATACATCTGCCCACACAACTACATCAAAGATAATGGTGTTTTGGGGGACATAATACATTCAAACCAGCACACAGAGCAATCCAGCCCTCTGTTCCTACTCCACAGGAGTAGGATAGGCCAAAACCATCTACACGGTGCAGACTAATGAGTTCATACAAGTGTAAGGGGCTCAGGGGACTTTGGCATCCCTGAAGCTTAACCACAGACCTCCAGTCCAGAACTCCAGTGTCTGGAGGCAGGTGGGAAATTCCCCAGGACTTCACCTTTGTCCAAGGCAGGATTCAGAGAGGATTCCACAGTTAGGGACTGAGCCTGGGTTCCGAAACCTCAGGCCTCATGGGGACAACAGCCAGCCACTCCACCCCGGTGGCACCCATAGCCAGAGCTTAGGCTCGATCTGGCAGGCATGGGGGTGGCCCATGGACCTCCCTTTGAGAAAGAACTTGCTGTTCAGCCTTTAGGAGTGCAGCTGGCTGGCAGCCCGGGCCCTGTGCTTCCCCGACTGAGCCCAGCAGAGGTACGAGAGCCTGGCCATTTCTGCTCAGCGTGGGACTCCACTAATAGGCCATCTTTACTCTGGCCACCTCTGCACCCAGTCTGAAGTGCCCTCTGCCCCATCCTGCATTCTCCCCCTTTGTCTTTCATAGGCCTTACTCACAAATAAAACTCCTGCACTCCATTTCTGCGTCTGCTCCCCAGAGAACCTGGACTGACAAATGTGATGATGTGGATGCCTCTCCAAACACTTCTCTGAGCCTCAAGGTCATGAGCATATGCTTCCTACCTGAGGCTTAGTCTCTGGGGCTTTAGCTGGTGCAGAAAACCCCAAACCCCTGAACATCCAAGATTCCTTCTGCCTGAGTCTCTTTTCAACTGCAAGGAGCTGACCTGTAGTCCCAAGGGGCCAAGGGAGAATCCCCGAGTCACCCAGATTCAAATGTTGGCTCTGCCACTTACCAGCTGTGTGGGCTTGACAGCCTCTCCGTGTGAGTCTATAAGTGTGTATGTGTGTATGTCTGTCTGTCCGGATATGTGTGCCTCCTTCCTAGCATATGCATAAAGCTCATCTTGGTGTCCCTGTTTCTACTTCTCAATGAATCTATTCATTTCTGTCTCACTTGCTCACTCCTTTCACCCCATTTTTGCTGCTGACACCAACATAGAACATTGGGAGACTCAGACCTGGGTCTCAAATTCCAAGGAAGGTTAAATCACAGTTTCAGGGCAGGTGGGAGCTCTCAGCCCATCCTCAGGAAAGGAACATGTTGCAAATCCAAGGGGTCCTGAAGTTACCTTGTCCGGGTTTAGTGGGAAAAACCCTGGACTCAGAGCCAGAAAATCACAGCACAAGTCCTGCCTCTTCCACTTCCTGTGTGACCTTGGGCAAGTCACTTTCTGAACTTCAGTTTCCTCCTCGGTAAATTGGGGCTGTTGTTAAGATTAAACGAGTTAGTCGCTATAGACCTGGAAATTGAGTATATAGCATGGGGCGCAATAAGTAGATGGATATGTTGAGACTTGAAGGCTGCCCAGCGTGACCAAGGGCCCACGTGTGGGAAATGACTGGGAGAGCCACTGGAGGAGAAAGAAGGAGCCGTGGAGGCTTCCCAGAGGTGGGTGCAGAGGACAGGCAGTGGGGAATGTGGGGGACACCAGACAGCAGGGGTGGTGGGGGGCAGCAGGAGGTTAAACCAGTCGGTGCCGATGTTGGCGTCCCCCTCCTTGGCCCAGCTCTAGGCCTCTTCCCCCCTCTCATCCCCTCCCCAGGGAGAGGCCACCCCAGGGAGCTCCACAGAGGTAGAGCCCGTGAGTCACTGACCTCTCACAGCTACTCTTTGAGAGGTATTAGCACCCATTTTCCAGATTAAGTCACTGAGGCCCCCAGGTTCTTGGCTCCTCCCTCTGGGGTGCCTCTGCCATGGCCAGTCCCTGCCTCCCTCTTTCCCCCCTTTTCTGTATTTTAATTTTCCACCCTTCCTCCTCCTCTCTTACTTTTCCATTCTTGCCCACCCTAAGGTCCTGACTTGGTGTCTCTGACTCTCTCCCTTACTCTGCCCTCTCTCTGTAACTCCCTCTCCCTGTCTCTAACCTTGTCTATATTTCTGTTTCCCTCGCCACTTCCCTCTCTTCCTCTGTCTCTTTCTGTCTCTGTGTGTATGCAGGTGTGCATGTGTCTCTGTCTCCCTCCTTCCACGTACTCACAGAGGCTCACACACACACACACACGCATGCACACACACACACACGTGCGCGCACACACACACTCACACACACGCTGTCCTCCCTGCTGGCTCTGGCCTCTCTCCCAGCTCCTTCCAGCTTCCTGGGATCTTGGCCAGGCCTTGGGCACTGCTTGGCAGCTCCGTGAGCTCTGGGAGTAGGCTTCTCTCTGGCCTGGGCACAGAAGCTAAACAGGACCCCCCCCCCCAGGGTTGGGAAGGCAGGGAACAGACAGAAGAGCCCCACGAGAGGGCCTCAACCTGGGAGGCGAGGCTTGGTATTCAAAGCATTTTACTTTTCATTTTCTCTGGTTCCTTCCAGTGGCTGGCACTTCCCCTCTTGCTCCTCGGTTTACTCCAGAGGGCACCCATAGGGCAGGGGCTGGACTGGGATCCAGATGTTTCAAAAGTGAGGTGGGCAGGGAGGGAGGAAAGAACCCAAGCTGGGAAGGATGTCTGTTCAGCCACGCTGCCTTGGCCTGGCCTCTCTGAGGCACCTTCCCAGGCCTTCTCTGCATCCATGGATTCTCCAGCAGCTGATTTGCTATTTCACCGTGACCTTAAGACCCAGTAAGGTGGAGGCAGCAGGCATGAATCACAGCATACTGTGTAGATGGAGAAACTGAGACCCAGGTGGAGTGACGGCTTGCCCAAGGTCACTCAGTGGATCAGGGGTCCCAAGCCCTTTCCCAAGCTTTCCAGACTCCTCGGGTCCTGGGTATCCAGCCCTCCACTCTCCGCCAGAGCTCCCAAGCTGGATCCTTCTTCATACTCCAATCTCAGCTCAAATGTCCCCTCCTCCAAGAAGCCCTCCCTGACAACCCTGAATAAGTAGCCTCCTCCCCACTCCCATCACTACTATTTCATCTTGTTTCATTTTTGTCACATCCCTTATCACATCTGAGATCAGCTTGTTCCTTTAGTGGGGCAGCTCATCCATCCCTCTGAGTCTCAAATCCCCCACTGTTAAGACGAGGTCACGGTGGCCCTCACTTTGTGGGGTCAGGGGAAATGAAGGAGTCAGCACCACAGGGCGCTGAGTGCCAGCAACCAGCATCTGATGAAGAAGCAACTGACATCTCTAGGAGCTGGGTCTGGGGACAAAGTGACGACAGAGCCCAGCTCAGCCCTGGATTCTGTATTTGCTCCCCACAAAGCGTTGATTAGACAATCGCCAGAGCCAAAGTGCAGCCGGGAGGGCGGGATGGTCACTCCTACCTGGCAGCCATGAAAACGGAGGTGCAGAGACGGGAAGTGACTCGCGTGGGGTCTGAGTTCATTCTACTAGAGAGTGACAGAGCCTAGAGCCCCACTTGGACCCGCCTGCCCCCACCCCTCTCTTTCCCTCTGTCCCATGGCAGCTCTGGACTCGGCTCTGTGGTTTTGAATTTCAAGGCAATGCTCACCCGTGAAGGAAGTCAGGGAGGGCCCTGGGGTGCTGGCCGGGCAGGAGAATGGAAGCCGGTCCCTGCCCGTGGCCCCTTCATGCAGGTGGTGGTGACAGCCCCGGGGTCCACAACCCTCCTGACTTCGCTGGCTGAGCCTGAGCTCCCTCCAGCCTCCTCAAGGATGACTCACTCCCAACTTTCCTTCCCCAGAAAGCCCTGGCCACTCTCTTTATTAAAAGCTGTCAGTCTCCCAGATCCACTGTCGCTGGCCGGGGTGGGTCAAGGCAGCCGGATCAGGGGGTCTCGGGCAGGGATCTCCAAGCCCCACAGTCTTAAAGGTCTCAACTTCTACTTGACACCTGGTCGGCATTTAGAGGCTCAGTGACTTTCCTTCCAGCTGCTCCTGGTCCAGCCCCACGTGATCCAGGACCTGCTTCCACACCCGGGGCTGACCCAGGGCCCACCTGGACCCCCCTCCCCCCCGTGGCACTTGCTGCTCCTTACAGCAGCAGGACAGGGGCTGGGTGTGGCTCACTCTCCACGGGACGGCTCTGGGGAGGTCCTGGGGGCTGTGGGGAAGGGGCTGGATGGGGGACAGTCCTGTCCTCCAGTGTCCGACTGTCCCAGTCTCCCTGGAGCCAGGCTCTGGGACCTCAGGGGACAAGTCTGTGAAAAGTTCTGGAAATCAGGGCTAATATAGCCTGTCCCATGTGTCTTTATGAGAATTTAAGAACCAGAGTGTCCAGTCGGCCATTGACCGGCTGTGTGCGCTAGACAAGTCAGTCAGCTTCTTTGTGCCTCGGTTTTCTCCTCTGTGAAATGGGAATGATAAGCATATATTTCTCCTAGGCTTGTTGTGAGCAGTAAAGGAGCAGATGTGTGTGATTGGCTCCAAGCAGTGCGCGGACTTGCGTGGTGGGTTTTCAGTCATCGGCAGAGGAGTTGTCGTTGTCGTTGGCCCCTGGTTTCGAAGCACAGATTGCAGGATGACAGCTTCTGGGTTTTCATCTTTAACAAACACATCTAAGTTTAGGACTTGGAACAGCAGAGGACATTTCCATCTGCAAGGAAAGACTCACTTCTCTGCCTCCAACTGAGCTGCACTGAAATCTTTCCCTGAGCATCTGGGGAGTGGGCATAAGGATGGTGCTAGATGGTGGGGCCTCTGGGGACAAGGGGATGGGGAGGGAGGCAGAGGGGCACCCAGGAAGGGTGGCACGGGTGAGGGCAGCTGGCCCATTGATTGGGGAGCATGGGGCAGAGCTCAGAACCCGGCACATCTGAATTGGAAAGATATTAGTGTCCAGCACGTGTCCCTACCCCTCAGTTTCACAGATGAGGAAACCAAGTCCCAAGAGGGGAATCCCTCTTCCAAGGTCATGCAGAAAATCCTTGTCCAGGCTGGGCTGAGGCTCTGGGTTCCCTGACTCCCTGCCCTGTGCTCTTTCCCCTTAGTCAGGTTCCCAGGTGAGTGGGTGAGGAGTCAGGGACAGAGGAAGCTGGGGAGAGGGGCAGAGCCACCCCTCAGGGCTCCTCGGACTCAGCCCAGAGGTCTCTGGGGGAGCTGCCTTCTGCGCAGGATGCAGTTTAGTTCCAGTGAGCTATAGGGTGGGGCATAGGGTGGGGCGCTGGGCCGGGCAGTGAAACTTGTGGGTGGTCAGGGCAGAGCTGTGGCCCTGCCATGCACCGGCTGTGAGACCCCGGCCAGTCCCTCCACCTGCATGACCTCAGATCCTCGGAGTGGTCACCTGTGCACTGCCATGGCCTCCGCTGCTGGGCCCCAGGGATCCCTGGGTGCCAGGTGCCATTTCCTGGGACTTACACAGATTCCTCATCCCTCCCAACAACCCTGTGGGGTGGGGATTGTTTGCCATCCTCATTCTGAAGTTGGAGAAACTGAGGCCCCTGCTTGCCCAGTCATTTTGTGTGAGCTGGGATTCAAGGCAGGCCTACTCCAGCCCCTAAAGCAGGGGCCTGCCCTAGAGGATCCCAGAGGCCAACCAAGAAGAGACAGACAAGGAAACAGCCATGATGATATTGCTCGGGTAGGGCTCTGACGGGGGGAGCCCCGAGAAGTCGTCTCATTGGCCAGGGATCAGGTGCATCATACCAGGGTCAGCTCCCCTCAGGCCCCTCATTCGGGCAGGGACAGGACAGCACAGGGAGCACTGGACAGGGAGCCAGCAAGCCTGCTCCTGCTCCTAACAAGGTGTTCATGCATGTGTGGTAGCTGCCTCTCTGGGCCTCAATTTCCCCAACTGGACAATAGGAACGGTGGACAAGATGACCTCTGGGGGCCCTTCACTTCTGGCATTCAGGCTTCCATTTACTGAGCTCTAAAAAGAACTCAAAAGAAAGGCCATGTGGACCACGGCCAGGCTCATGGCCTGAGAGTAAGGACGCCCTGGGGGCATGTCCTGACTGTTCCGCTTCCCCACTGTGTGACCTTGCACAAGTGCCCTCACCTCTCTGAGCCTCAGTTTCCCCATCTGTAAAATGGAGGTGATAAGAGCATGTACCTCACAGGATAATTTGAGGATCAAAGGAGAGGACACCCAGAAAGATCCCAGCATGGGACTGGTACCCATTTATCACTCAGTGGGGGTAAGAGCAAGGCATTGCCATGCCTCACCAGGACTGGGGAGGGGGCCAGGCAGGGGGCCGGGCCGGCATGGTGCCCCCCACAGAGGAGGAGGGTGGGGCCCCAGCTGCACAGCATGTCAGGCAGACGCTGGGCTGCAGGTACACTGGAGAGTGAGGAATGAGCTAGATGAACCGGGCTGGGCTACCAGTGTCCCTGGGTCCCAGGAGTGGCCTCAGGTCTTCAGCACGGGGAGAGGAATAAGAGAGAGGAGAGTGCTAATGTTTACTGAGGCCTTGCTGCGTGCTGGGCACCATTTGTTCAAAGCTCTTTATGCATATTGCCTTATTTCATTCCCACAACACCCTGATGAAGTGGATCCTATTTTTATCTTCATTTTCCAAATGGGGAAATCGAAGTCCAATGGGGTTTATTAGCATCGATTAGGGCCTCTTCTCAGGGTGGCCTCAAGGAGGGGCTTACAGGGGAGAGAACTTTGAGCTGCCTCGCACGGGATCCATGGCCTTTGCAGGGTGGCTGAGCAATGGGAGGGGGTTTAGGGGATACCCTGGCTGTGCTCAGGGAGGGAAGACTTGGCACTCCTGGCAGCCTCACTGTGGGGGTCAGAGGCCTGGGGGTGGGGGCCTGGTGGAGTTCCCTCTGATGCCTGATTTAAGGCCAGCTCCAACTCTCACCTGCTGTGTGACCTTTGCTGAGATACACAACCTCTCTGGGCCCAATGCCTCGTCTGTCACTGGAGGTCATGATAGTGCCTGCTCCGAGGGGTGTGGTTAGAATGAAATGGGACAACGATATACAGTGCTTAGCCCAGTGCTTAAAAAACTCTCACCCGTGGTATAAATGTGCTCAAGGCTGTAGTCTTGTTCCACACTCTTCTTCCACAAGTTCTTAACAACACTTAACAGATGGTATCGCCCCAGTTGACAGATGAGGAATCCAAGGCTTGTAGCACAGAAGGAACTTCACCAAGTCCACGTGCAATTTCATGACAGAAAACAGACTTTTTCTAGCCTCAGCCATGACCCAGCTGGTTGTGGTACCCTGGACAAGTTTCTTCACCTCGTTGGACCTCAGTTTCCCTCCATTCTCCACTTGTGCTGAGAACAGCTTCTGTTTCTTTGCAGCTTTCAGGGTTTCCTTCTGAAGTGGCATTTGACCAACATCCTCCCAGGTCACACATAGGCAGAAGAAACTCATGTCAGAGCCTGGTTCCATCAGAGCAGGCACACACACAGCCCGGGACAGAGCTGGGAGCTCCCGGGGGCCTGGGAGCATCTGAGCACTCAGGCCAGGATCTGGCTCTGCCCTGGTCCCCGTGTGTGCTCTGGAAGCTCAACACAATTCCAGAGCAGGGACTTCTTGGACAAAGTGAGCTCAGGGTGACTTCTGGACTCCAGATAATTTTTCAGTGTGAGACCAGGGAGAAACTATGCCAAGGAAAAGCCTCAGGAAGACTGTCATTGGAGTCTCAAGGAGTGGCGTTTGAGCCCCATCTCTGTGACAGACTAGCTGTGTGTCCTTAAACAAGTTTTCTGACCCCTCTGTGCCCACATTTCCTTACCTGTGAAATGGGGTGAGAATATCTATGTTTTAGGATAGTTTCTAGTCTAAAAACTAAAGACAGCTGATGTTATAAAACACTAACCTTGTGCCAGGCATTGTTCTGAATTTTTTAAACTGAATCAGTTAAGGGCTGGAACCTGAATTGGCATGCAGGTAGGCTAGATCTAGAATCTGTGCTCTGAAATCCTGTGCTAAAATGGAATGTATTTAGAAAACATGAAAGTATTTTGAACAGGGTCTGAAACATCCTAAACCTGCATTTCTCCAGGTGTGATCTGCATGCAACCTGCCTCAGAATCACCTTGGGCTGGGAAGAGGGATGGAGTAAGGGGAAAAGGATGCTGATTTATATTACAACAAGAAGGTGATGGTGGCTGCAGACATCAGCTGGCAACAAAGAGGACAGGTCCTGGAGTCACACTGACCCGAGATAAAATCTCTGTTCTGCCATTGATATCATTTTTTTCTTTCTTTTTTAAATTCAATTTTATTGAGATTGTTCACATACCATACAATCATCCAATGTGCACAATCAATTGCCCACGATACCATCATACAGCTGTGCATCCATTATTCCAGAAAAGAAATAAAAACAGAAAACTTAAATCCTCCCATACCCCTAACCCCCCCCCTCCATTATTGAATCATGGTATTGGTATAGTACATACATTACTGTTGATGAAAGAATGTTAAAATACCCCTAACTGTAGTACATAGTTTGCAATAGGTATACTTTTCCCTATATAAACCTCTATTATTAACTTCTAGTTATAGCACCATACTTTTGCTCTAGTTCATGAAAGATAATTCTAATATTTGTACAGTTAATCATGGATATTTTCCACAACAAGATTCACCATTTTATACATTCCTATATTTCAACTTCCAACTTTCCATCTGGCAACATACATGACTCTAAGCTTACCCTTTCCACCACACTCACACACCATTCAGCACTGTTAGTTGTTCTCACAATATCCCATTACCGTCACCTCTGTCCATTTCCAAATACTTAAGTTCAACCTACTTAAACATTCTGTTCATAATATGCAACCAACCCGCATTCTTTACCCTCGTTCTACATCCTGGTAAATTATATTTCATGTCTATGGGTTTAAATATGATAATTAGTTCGTATCAGTGAGACCATACAAAATTTGTCCTTTTGTGTCTGAATTATTTCATTTAATATAGTGCCCTCAAGTTTTCTTCATCATCCTGTTTTTTCTTTTTTTTTAAGACAGTTTTGTGCACCCACCATACATTCTGTCCTTAGTAAACAAACGATGGTTCTCTGTATAATCATGTATTTATGCATTCACCACCATCACCACTATCTATAGAAGGACATCTCCATTCCTTCCACAAAGGAGGAGGAAGAGTCAAAGAAGGTAGACAGACAAAAGAAAAAGGAAAAGAAAGAAAAAAGTGACAGCTAAAAAACAACAAAAGGAAAGATAGAATCAAACTAAAGTACAATAAAAGAGTCAGACGACATCACCAATGCCAAGAGTCCCATACCCCTCCCTTATATCCCCCTCTTATGGGCATTTAGCTTTGGTCTATTGCCTTTGTTACATTAAAGGAAGCATAATACAGTGTTTCTGTTAACTATAGTCTCTAGTTTGCAATTATTGTACTTTTTCCCCCAATACCACCCCATTTTTAACACCTTGCAAGGTTGACATTCATTTGTTCTCCCTCGTGTAAAAACATATTTGTACATTTTATCACAGTTGTTGAGCACTCTAGGTTTCACTGAGTTATAGAGTCCCAGTCTTCATCTTTCTTCTTTCCTTCTGGTGTCCCACATGCTCCTAACCTTCCTCTTTCAACCATACTCACAGTCATCTTTGCTCAGTGTACTTAAATTGTTGTGCTGCCATCACCCAAAATTGTGTTCCAAACCTCTCACTCCTGTCTTTTCCTATCTGTCTGTAGTGCTCCCTTTAGTATTTCCTGTAGAGCAGGTATCTTGTTCATAAAGTCTCTCATTGTCTGTTTGTCTGAGAATATTGTAAACTCTCCCTCATATTTGAAGGACAGTTTTGCTGGATATAGGATTCTTGGTTGGTGATTTGTCTCTTTCAGTATCTTAAATATATCACACCACTTCCTTCTTGTCTCCATGGTTTCTACTGAGAAATCCACACATAGTCTTATCAAACTTCCTTTGTATGTGATGGATCACATTTCTCTTGCTGCTTTCAGGATTCTCTCTTTGTCTTTGATGTTTGAATATCTGATTATTAAGTGTCTTGGTGTAGGACTATGCAGATTTATTCTGTTTGGGGTATGCTATGCTTTTTGGATCTGTAGTTTTATGTCTTTCATAAGAGATGGGAAATTTTCATTGATTATTTCCTCTTTTATTGCTTCTGCCCTTTTTCCCTTCTCTTCTCCTTCTGGGACACCCATGACATGTACATTGATGCACTTCATGTTGTCATTCAATTCCCTGAGACTTTGCTAATTTTTTTCCATTCTTTTTCCTACCTGTTCTTTTGTGTGTAGGATTTCAGGTGTCTTGTTATCCAGCCCCTGAGTGTTTTCTTCTGTCTCTTGAGATCTGCTGTTGTATGTCTCCATTGTGTTTTTCATCTCTTGTGTTGTGCGTTTCATTTCCATAGATTCTGCCAGTAGTTTTTTCAAACTTTCGATTTGTACCTTATGTTTGCCCAGTGTTTTCTTTATATCCTTCATCTCTTTTGCCATATCTTCCCTGAACTCATTGATTTGATTTTTTATGTGATTTAGCAGATTTCTTTGAAAATCTTTAATTGACTGTTTCATTAAAGTGAAACAATATCTCAACTGTATTTTGATTGAGGTGTAAGTTTTTTCCTTTGACTGGACCAGTGAAGTTTGTAGTCCTCTGTTGCCTACGTATCTGGCTTCCCTGGTCAGATTTTCCCAGACCAGAATGGGTTCAGATCTCAGAATGGGATTATATTCAGTTTCAAGTCTCCCTGAGGGTGTGTCTTAGATTTTGACAGGCTTTCCTGTGAGGTCTCTGGCTGTTATGCTTTTCCTAACCTGCCCAGCAGGTGGTGCCTGTCAGCCTGTCACTCCTGATTGGAGCAGTCTGTTTTGACTGTTTTCCCCCAGGACCTGGGTTCTGAATTCTGAGGGGAGGGCAGGCCTTTGAGTTGGGCCCCACCTCCTTCCTCTTAGGGAAGATACACCCCCTAGGGAGTTATCTTTTGCATTTGAATTGTTCTCTGTCTCTCTGACTCTGTCAACTCCACCCCTGTTTGGGTCAGAGCGCTGCGAACTGAAAATGGCTGAGGCTCCACTGAACCACTCAGGTTGAGAAAGAAAAAAGAGAAAGAAAGCCCCCCTTCAGAGCCAGTCCATGGCCCCCCAATTTCGCCCATCAGTCAGATAGTGCTCCTGGTCTTCTGGGTTCCTCCTTCTGGGGCACAGGTGTTTTCCAGCTCTCTAAGGTCAGTCTCTAAAAGTCTCTGTATTTTTTTTCTTTGTCTAATTAATTTTTTTCCTCTCTGCCAGCACCACCTCCTCTCCACTGGGAGTGACCTCAGGGCGCTATGCTTCTTGTCTTTGTTTATAGCTTGTATTCAGCAGTCCACATTTGTTAATAAACAGTTGGAGCTGGGCTGAGCTATATTTGCTCACTCCCAGAATGCTACTTGCTCCCACAGCGAGGTCCTGCAGCTCAGCCTGCCATGGGGGGAGGGGGCTCCTGGCATGGTTCCGCAGTCTTTACTTACAGGTTCGACACCGTGATCTCAGCCTTTCCACCCAATCCATGTTGGTGTGTGATGAGTGGACAGCCACAGTTGTCCCCCAGCAGTTATTCCAGATTATTTACTAGTTGTTCCTGGTTGTTTATTAGTTGTTCCAGGGGACTAACTAAATTCCACACCTCTCTACGCCACCATCTTAGCTCCTCTCTCACTGATTTCTTTTATGTGGGACCTTATCCAACAAACCACTGTGGCTACTGCCTGTCCCACTGCTGGAACACCACTAGTCCCACAACCACCTCCACTGCCACCACTTCTCCTGCCCTGTGCAGCCACTGCCACCACCTTGTCCACCTCTGCTTCTCCCTCCACTGATATCATTTTAATTCCCTGGTTGTTTCTTTTATTATATATTCTGAGTTATTTTCTTAGTGGTTGCCCCAGGGATTACAATTAACACCTTAACTTAAAGCAATATAGTTAGTTTAATACAAATTAATTTCAGTAGTATACAAAAATTTTGCTCCAATAGAGCTTCATTCCTTTCCCCCTCCTTTGCACTATTGTTTTCATACAAATGACATCATTATTATAAGCCCATCAACACAGCTTTATAATTATTTCTTTAGGCAATAGTGTTTTAAATAGGGTGGAAGAAACTAGTTAAAAACAAAAAAAAAATAAAATTTTACTGTTTTATATTTACCCATGTACTTACCTTTACCGGTACTCTTTATTTCTTTATGTTGATTTGAATTGCCACCTAGTTTCCTTTCATTTCAGCCTAAAAGACTCCCTTTAGTATTTCTTATAGGGAAGGCCAGTTAGAGACAAAATTCTCTCAGTTTTTATTTGTCTGTAAGCATCTTAATTTCTCCTTCACTTTTGAAGGATCATTTTCCAGGATGTAGAATTCTTGGTTGATATTATTTTTCTTTCAGCTCTTTGAATATGTCATCCTACTGTCTTCTGGCCTCCAATGTTTCTGCTGTGATGTCAGCTGTTAAACCATTGAGGATCTGTTGTACATGAGAAATCACTGTTCTCTTGCTCCTTTCCAGGTGCTAGCTTCCTCTTTGTCATTCAGCAGTTTGAATATGATGTATCTAGGTGTAGATCTCTTTAAGTTTATCCTACTTGGAATTTGTTGAGCTTATATGTGTAGATTCACGTCTTTTGTAAAACTTGGGAAATTTTTGGTCACTATTTCTTTAAAATTCTATCCTTCCTTTTTCTCCTTTCTTTCCAGTATTCCTATTATGCCTATGTTGGTATGTTTAATGGTGTCCTATAATTCTCTGATCATTTGCTTCATTGTTGTTCTTTCTGTTCCTCAGAATATATAATCTCAATGGCCTTATCTTCAAGTTCATTGATTCACTCTTCTGCCAACTCAAAATTTGCTGTTGAGCCTCTCTAGTGAATTTTTCATTAAAGTTATTATACTTTTCAGCTCCAGAATTTCTGGTTCTATTTATAATTTCTATCTCCTTACCAATATTGTCTATTTGGTTAAACATCATCCTCTAGTACTTTGAACATATTTCTAACAGCTAATTTAAAGTCTTTATCTACTAAGTCCAACACCTGGGCTTCCTAAGCGACAGTTCTATTGACTACATTTCCCCCTGTTTATAGGCTATACTTACCTTTTCTTTGTCTAGCTCATAATTTTCTTCTTTTTTTTTGAGAAAAGCTGAACATTTAAAATTTTGTACTGTATTGGCGCTGGATATCAGAACTCCCTGCTAGGGTTAGTTATTATTGCTGCTGTTTGCTTGTTTGTTTAGTGACTTTCCTGGACTAATTCTGTAAAGTTGATATTCCCTGTTGTAAGCCATCACTGAAGTCTCTGTTTGGCTACCTTAGTGATTAGCTAATGATCAGACATAGATTTCCTTAAATATTTTGAACCATTAAGTCTCCTACCTTTCGCTGAGTCTCTTTACATGTTTGTTAGGGTATGACTTCAGCACTCTGACAGTTTACAGCTCTTCATTAGCCTTCACTTCCTGTTTCCAAATGAACTCAATGTCAGTCAGAGGTGAGAGAATAAGGCCTTCTCAGTTCTTTCCTGTTGTGATGGTTCCTTTTATGTGACAATTTGGTTGTCCAGTTGTTGGGTCAAATACTGGCCCAGTCGTTAGTCTGGAGGTATTTTGCAAATGTGATTAGCATCTACAATCAGTTGACCTTAAGTGATGGGGATGACCCTCCCTAATGGGAGTGGGCCTCATCCATGATGTTGGAAGACTTAACAGCAAGAATTGAGGACTCCAGGGATCAAAAGGAATTCTGCCTCAAGACTACATGCTCCACTTCCCCCTGAGTTTCCAGATAAGGCATTTGGACCCCAGAATTCAACATCACTCTCACTGTAATTTCCAGTCTCTTCCTGCCATGCAAATTTAGACTTGCCAGCCCCCACCATCATGAGAGCCAATTCCTTATAATAAATCATGTACACACACACACATGATGAGGTGTCAGCTGTTAATGTTATTGAGGATCCTTTGTACATGATAAGTCATTGTTCTCCAGCTGCTTTCAAGGTGCTCACTTTGTCTTTCAACAGTTTGATTATGATGTGTCTGGAGAACCATAAGTGGTATGTGGAGCTTTTCAAAGCCCCCTAAGGACACATGATTCCATACGTCTCTCTTTCAGAGGAAGTCTTTTTGTCCAGCCTCTTGTTTGCTGCAATTCATATCACTGTCTGAGGCAAATGCAATGTTAAACAATTGCTGCTGACTTTTTTTAACATACACCCTGGAGCTAAGTTTCCCTTACTGAGCAAGCTCTGAGTGAGGTCAGTTATGATAAGTGCTACAAATGGGGCTTTTCCAGGGAGTTGCCAGACAGGTCAAATAGCGACAATTCTCTGAGTGTGGGGCTTTTGTGAGCAGCTCCATAGCTAACCTTCCTCCTCTAGTGGTTGCCAAGGTATGGTTTTACAGCTTCTGTGGCTGCAAGGCTGTGGGCTTTCGAGGCCACTGCAGAGCTCAGGAAAAGAGGTTTGGAATATTGTGTATTAAAATGCCACAGAACTAGCTATTATTATTGAGATTCAGCAGTTTTTCTTGAATAAATGTCCCTTGGATTTTTACAACTTCTGAAAAAGTTGATTTTGACAAATTTTGCCAGTGTTCTTATTTCTTTGTGGAGGAGTGGATATTCTGTGGTCCTTCCTCTGCCGTTCCAGAAGTTCTACCTCTAAAGCAGCTATTCTTGCTATTTTAAAAAAATATTTTCCCATCATCCACTGAATCATTCAGTTCAGAGAAAGCTGGGTATCTGAGTCATTTGCACTGCCAACCAAGTGTGATGGTTCAGTTCATGAATCAACTTGGCCAGGTGATGGTACCCAGCTGTCTGGTCAAGCAAGCACTGGCCTAACTATTACTGCAAGGACATTTGTGGCTGCTTAATAAACCAGAAGGCTGGTTTATTAAATCATCAGTCAACTGGCTGCAGCTGTGACTGAGTACATCAATGAAAGGCGTGTCTTCCACAATGAGAAAATGCAAGCAGCTGGATTTAATCCAATCAGTTGAAGACTTTTACGTGGGACAGATAGAGGACCTTCACTTCTTCAGCTAACCAGCGAAGCATTTCCTGAGGAGTTCGTTGAAGTTGCCAGTTCGTTTCCTGAGGAGTTCATCGAACACGTTCATTGAAGTTGCCAGTTCACTGCCTGGGGAGTTCATCAAACATCTTCAGTGGAGTTGCCAGTTTGCTGCCTGCCCTACGGAATTTGGACTCGTGCACACCCACAGTTCTGTGAGACACTTTTATAAAACCTCATATTTACAGATCTCTTTTGATGATTCTGTTTCCTAGAGAACACTAACTAACACACCAAGTATTTCAAAAATTCACCCTCCCAAGCACATGGTAGGACTGGCTCCTTGTTTCCTCTTGTTGACTAGTGCTACTTGGGTACCAGCTCTGGTCAATTCTTTGTGAGAGGAGAGGATTGTCAGTTGTGGGCCAGAGCACTTAATGCTGAAGTGAGATACTCTTTCCCCACTCCACCTCCACTCCTGAGCTGCTTTCCCTCTGCCGCAGTGACAGGTGGCTTCCCAGGCAGTGCCTACTTTTTTGGCCTGAGTCCCTTGTGTAGATCATGTGAAGCAGGGCCACAGCTCACCCCTGATGGACTTATAGCCTGACAAGAAATAAACCTTTGCTGTTATAAACCCCTGAGATGTGGGGTTTGTTTATAACCGCAGAGCCCTGCATTTCTTGACACCCATTTGGAGGCTATGAGATTGTCCCTCCATCTGTGTCTCTCTAGGATGAGCAGGGCTTGCTGCTGCTGGGTGAATTCAGGCCTCATCACTTCTCTTCTGGGTTCTAGAGAAACTCCCTCGCTGAGCTCTGTCCCTAGTCATTCTCCTTCCTCTCCACCTTCCTAAACCTCTCAACCCCCACACACTTTAGGTGGCCACCATCCCACTGCTGGTCCCTGCAGCCTTGTGTGCACACCCCTGCCATGGCACTCAATACACTGCATTGTGGGGACTGGAGTTAACAGTGGTAAGAAGAGGTCATGATTCTTGCCATCCTGAAGTGGGCATTCTGGAAATCAAACCAAAGTGACCCAGCTCTCAGTGCCTGTGATGATATTACTGTTAGGGCTTGGGAAACACAGTTAAAGTAATCAGCTTCCCTGTTCTGTTTCTGAAACAACTGAGAGGATCCAGGTGGGGCAGATGGAGAATAAACATCCCCTTAAGAAGCTGATGCTAGAGAACGAGGATCATACCAGTGGGCAGGTGAGTTGCTCACTGCAGACCTCGGGATCAGACAGGGTGGACCCACCATCAGAGGCAGTGATGAACCCCACAGGTTTCTCTCATTTGGGGGATGTGAGGGGTATGTTGTTATAAAACCTAGGCAGCAAAAGATCATGGCCGACAGCAACCCCCACCCTGGGAAGCCTGGCTTCCAGAGAGAATGTGAGAAGGGAGAGGCTGAGGGGACTTGTTCAGCTCCTCCCCCAAACTCACCCACCTCTCTGGGAGGGGGAGAGGCAGGAGTGTCTGGGGGGAATCAGTCCCTGAGGAACCAGGAGCCGGAGGAAGCATCCCCCAACCCTGAATAACTAAGTAATCACGATGCTTATTGAGAATCGCTCTGAACGAAGCGTGGCTGTCACCCCCGATGGAAGGGGATATGGGGACTTAGAAAAATTAACTCACTTGTCTGAACCCCTGAGAAGTGTGGAGTCAGGGAAGGAACCCAGGTAGGACCCAAAGCCCTTGCTCTTAACGAACCCCACCATGACCACACCAACTCTGTACCCTGCCCGGGCTCAGCCCCCACCTCCCGGGACAGCTCACATGGTGCTGACCGGCTCTGACTGTCGGAAAGTGCTTCTTGCCACTGATGCCAAACCACCCCCTGGTAGATTCTGCCAGTGAGTCCTTGTTTTGCCCTCTGGAGCCACACAGAGTGAGCTTAATCTCCTCAGTAACCACACACAAAAAAAATTTAATAAACTCCATTAAAACAATGTAATCTCATAGACAAAATGCAAAACATCTGTGCTAGAGACTCTCTTTTTTTTTTTTTGTAATTACTAATGTAATGGAAATTTAGGGATTAGAAACTCAGCTGGAAACAAGGACAGATTGTGTCACCAAGAAAGTAAAATGAACCAAAACCCCCACAGGATGAAGCAGCCTAGGATTTGCATTAAATTGGAAGGCAGAGCCAGGCCCATTAACTCCCTGGTGACTGACAGTGATCTGCCCGAGTTCACTTGGGAGACTGGGAGGGGGAAAGATTGGAGTATTTCTTTAAAACTTTAATTTGTTAAATTTTGGTGCTGGAAGTATCCTTAGAGATCATCTAGGCTGATCCCACTTACCAGATTGGACAATAGTCGTCCACAAACACCACCTCTTCCCCAGGGAAGAGGGAGCATACCTAAGGACATACAGCTGGTCCATGGGAACCTGTGACTAGAATACAGACTTTCTGACACTTTATCCAGTGACCTTCCCACTGCACCAATTAATCCTGTTTCCCTTCAGCTTTGGGGACAGAAAGTGAGCTACCAGATTGGTTAGCAGGTCATCAGGAAACATGATGTTGACAATGCAGACCTTCTGGTTGATCCGCAAGGAATGGTGGGAAGGGTGTGATGGAGCAAAGCCTAGATCTCCCAAGTTCTGACTCACTCCCCAGCTCAAAGAAAGCAACAAACATATTGCGCTTCCAATCCCATGCCCATGGCAGACATTGTTAATCGACTACAGCATTTGCTCCACTAAGTCTGGGTGGGCCTGACCTCAAAATCCTGCTCAATACTAGAATTAACACGTGATAAAATCCACCTGCCTTCCCTGTCTTCATAAGCTGCATCCATCACCCAGCAGAACAAGAAGGTAGAATGAACCTTTTCTTTCCTTTCTAAAACTATTAAACATCTATTATGTGCCATGTGCTAGGCTAGGGACTTTCCCATTTTACCTCTTGTAATCCCCTCAACCAAGCTATGAGATCCCCATTTTACATGTCAATAGGCTGAGGCTCAGAGAGGCAGACTGCTGGTCTTTCACAGATCTTTCTGACTTCCACCAGCATTTGGTGTAGCTGGAGAGTCTCTAATACCGGACTGTCACTTGCCAAAGCCAGTTGATTGACTGTGTCTCCTGGATATGCTGCCTGTCACGGGAAGAAGACAGTGGTAGAACATGGGAACCAGGTGTTTGCATTCATGCTCAAGTCTCACTGTCACACCCCAAGAGGGCTATGCCAGTCCAGAGGCCAAAGAAGACAACGAGCATTTTCTGATACATGAACTTTTATTCAGCACTTACTTAAAGGATGAGAAGTCATGGAGAGATCATGGCAGCTCTCTCGGGCCAGGTGGGCATCACATTCACAGGGAAGTCAACCACACAATGCAAAGAGGACAGCAAGCCATTTATAAGGGTTTAAGACAAAGGCGTTCCTAAGGGTGGGGGAGCATAGATGCAGGACATGTCACTGTGACCTGGGGGGGGGGGGTGGTGCCAGAAGGAAAGAATTACGGGATGGGGCTTTGTAAATAACGACAGGAATGTTACCACTTGGGGGCCAGGAAGCAAGTAGACTAGATTAACATTGTTGCCCTTTTGTAAGACCAGGAGCCTCTCATTTTAAAGTTACATTTTAAGGTCAATTTACCCTTTTTCTCTTCACTGGCTTACAAAGACAATAGGTTAAACATTAGCTCCCTAGGTCATGCAGATGGCTGTGCACCAAGATCTGCAGGCCTGTTTTGCTCAGGCCACAGGCTGCCACACTCACAGATGCCAAAACTCAGGGTATGAGAGGTTCTGGGTCACTCGTCGGGATTTGTCACCGAGGTGGGACAGGGTACTGAGAGCACCACCTGCTCTTACCCAAGATGGTCATGCAGTCATGTTCTACTCTGGGGCTCTAGATCCTCCAGTTCTGTGTCCTGCTCCAGGGACACCCTGCCTTGCCCACTTCCCTGAGCTGGCTTCAGAATTGAAAGAGATAATGAATGATGTGCAGGTAAACATGTAGGAGTAGACACATTCATATTTTACTCCCCTCTCTCAAAACCAGCTTAAGACAACAAAAAGAAAAAGGAAAAAGAAAAAAAATAGAGGGTGTGTGTGTGTGTGTTTTCTTTATTAATTATACCAGAAACTGGCTACAACTCCATCCACAAATTCTGAATCATATCTGTCAAACATTGTAAAATGTAGACCAGAACAAATAAAGAAACTGAGGACCTACACAAACATCCTCAGGCTTTGAGTATTAATCAGTGTCATTAAAATGAAGTATCCTAATTAGGATACTTTGACTTAAAGTACTGAGACCCAGACAGGCCCCCAGTGGAATAGTGGCTGTCTCTGGGAACACCCAGTTGGATGTGCAGATGGGCACAGAGGCTGAGCTGAAGGAAAAGTCACATGTTGCCCCCTTCCCAGTCCCCTGCTTCGCTGCCCAGGGAGCTGTCAGAAGTGAGACAGGGAGAGAAAAGGTAAGGGACCAATGAGCCCTGGAACCCAGTCCCCAAAGGCAGTGACATAACTAGCTTGTCTGGGGACACATTGGCCACTGGGATGTCCAACAGTGAGCTGTGTTCCCATGACAAATGAAATAACCCATGTGGTGAGAGAGAGAGTCTAAGATGACAAACCCAAATCAAAGCTGCACGCTGCCTCCAGCCCGCTCCACACACTGTCCCTCCACAAAGAGATGGTCCCACCCCAAAATGAATTATAGTGAAAACGATAGAAACCAAGACAGGAAATTATGGGTAGATGCTGCAGAAAAAGGAGGAAGAGCATAAGTAAAAACAGATGAAGGCAATGCATCAGAAAAGGAATTACATAGAGAGACCAGAAAGCTATCAGAAAAAAATGTTCTCCACAGTCTCCGGAAACGACACGCAGCATTATCTATTGCTTTTTAAAAAAATCAAATGAGTATTTAAAGAAGTGACTATAAAATAACAGCATAAAGTTAAATTCAAGCCGTCTGGGCTTAGTTAAGAAATGGAAGAGAGGAAAAGAGACAGGAGAGGAACATCAATAATTAGAATAGCATGACTAAAATTTTGTAAGGAACATTGAGGATAAGCTACAGAGTCAAACAGAATTAACTAGAAAGGAGCTTTTTTACCAAGAATTAGAAAGAAATTGGTGATAGCTTTGGAAGAGAAACAAAGCCCATCCAGTATATACACATACAATGAGGCAAATGATACAGCATACTCCGAAGTAGTGCAATCCTGGAATTTAAAAAGGTACCTGAATCTGCAGAACAAAAGTGCACAGCATCTTCCAGAAAGAAAAAAACAAAACTGATAAAGATATAGTAACACCAAACTGTATGTGAATGAAATGATTGAGATTGAAAAATAGAGTCTTCTGTGGTCAACTCTCAGTGATGGGGGAAATCAAGTTGGCCCAAATGTCTCCCTAGCCACATTGGAAGACAGTGGACAATTGACGTAGGTCTGAGGCAAGAAAATATAACCCAATAATTTTATACCCATCCAAGTTGCTTCTACAGATCTAAGGGCAACAGATACTCTGTCTCAAGTCGGTGGGAAGTTAGGAAACAACCTTCATGAGTCTTTCTTGAAAAAATACTACTAACAAACCGATTAGAAAACTAAAGAACTCGGGAAGGGCAAGCCCAGGTGTGTGCGGCGGCGGGGGGAGGAGGAGAGGCGGCGCCCAGGACCTCATGTAATTCAGTGCAAAATAAAGCCTGGGTCTGAACAGCTCCAGAAACTGTGGTTTCAGAACAGCAGGAAAGAGTGCACCTTTGACACAAAGTAACAAAATCAGAAGGTGGGGAAGGTGGAAGGCGAAAAGAAGTATAGGGGTGCTAATTTCCTAATGTTTTACATCAGGTTGTTAACACATATAGTTTAAAAGTTTAATAAGTGTTTATTTTAAATTATGATCATAACATCTTGATGTTCCCCAATTTTTTCTTCTTAACTGTAGGACACATATTTTACGAAGCAATATTTATCTGAATTTCACAAGTCCTTCAATTTTATCGCAATTTCTATTTCTTCTTTTAAATTCAAGGAAATATAAATTTCATATTTTTTATTAGAAATAACATAACCATTATGACACCCTCCCCCCCATTTTTTTCCATCACTCTGTCTTTCAGTTGTATCCTGTGTATGTTCCTGGAGATATGCCCAGAATTTTCCCACCAAATGTGATCACAGTTGTTTCTGAGTAATGGAGATGTTTCTTTTCTTTTCTTTTTTGTACAGTCCAGCATTTTCTGAATTAATTTTTACTGTGTATAGTTGTCCTTTTTACAAAAAAAAAAAATCTTATTCTTTAATTAAAATAGGAAGAATGGTCTCTACATTTGCAGTCCCATCCTTGGGTGGGCTGGGGATACGGTGGTCCTGCCTGGTGTCCCTTCCTCCTTGTTCCGGGGCCCACATCTGCTCCTGCTCCTCCAATGCCCTCCCATCCTCCCTCCCACCTCCACTGCATCCTGACAGCATTTGGTGGCTGTCAGTCATACCCCAGATCCTGTCATGCTTGACAGAAATCAAAGCTGGTGTTTTGACAAAAGATGGAGGAGATTGGGGAGATTTCTGAAAAAATTAAAAAAACAACAGGAAGCTATCAAGGGGTGCAGGGAGAGAAGCTGAGATGGGACCTCCTGGGTGAGCAGCGAGGGCTCAGTCGTGAAGTGGGGATCTGGCCTGGAGAGGCAGTGGGGCAGGGAAGGGATGGCACCATCTAGACAGCATGGGACAGACCTGTCCCCATCTCTGTCAACCCCAGAGGTGGACGAGGACCACTGGGCTCATGGGATTCGAACACTGCCACCACCTGCACCATCTCAGCCCCACACCACCCAAGAGGTGGGAGATGAGGACTCAAGAGGTGAGGTGACCTGACCAAGGTCTCACAGCCGGAAGGTGCCCAAGCTGGGAATCACCCCAGATCTACCTCAGGCTGAAACGGCATTGGCCCAGGAGCCCGTCTTCCCCTAGGACCTGGCAGCCACAGCCCCAGCCACCTAAGAGTGGGCAGCAACCCCATTCCTCACACAGGCCCCGGTGCTTCAAAGCAGCTTCCTATCCATCCAGGCATTCATTTGTTTTTTTCCAAACCCTGTGAGATGTGTCAGGCAGGGATGATCTTGCCCACTTGTCAGATGAAGAAACTGAGGCTCGGGAGGGGAGGCAACTTGCCTGGAACCACCCAGGGGGTTAGTGGAGGGGCAGGACTAGAGGACAAGGTTAGTGTGACCTTGGGTGAGCCACTCAACCTCTCTGAGCTGCCCTTTCCTCATGGGTTCTATGAGGAGGCTACTCCCTGCCCCTGCTTCCTGCCCATTGCAATGGGGAAATTTAAGCAGATGAGAATACACCTTACACAACCAAGAGGTAGAGAGGTTATTGTGAGCCTGCGGGTACTCATTTCAGGGCCTCATCCTGTTCTTGAGAAATCCCAGAACTCAGCATGGAGCTTTCTTCCTTCCCTGGCACCATTTTTCCTGAACCAAAGCCCCCAGCAGGTGAGTAAGTGAAAAGCAATGATTCATATCTTTATCAGTGATCCTCCCACTGTTTGCCAATTCAACATCCCTTGGAACAAAGCAAGAAAAACCCCTGCCTGACTCCAAAAGTTCTGAGTCTCACCAGGCCCTCGCATTTCTTAGAAATCTGAAACATCAGAGCTGGGTCTACTCTTGGACTTTATCCACCCTAACTCCTTTACTGCACAGATGGGGAAACTGAGTCCGAGGGGCGGGGAGGGGGCAGCAGAGTAATATTAACTCTGTCAGCACTTACTGTAGGAGATTATGAGAAGTAAATGCAATAGCACTGATCTCAGCAGATAGGGGAGGAAGAGTCCAAGGGAGGGTAGATCTTGCTTCCAGAACAGCTGCAGCAGCTCCAGCCCTCACATCCCCTCAGTCCAATTCCAGCAGGAAAGAGCATGTGCCTTTGTCTAACCATTTCCAATCATGGGGCCTCCCTTGAGCCACTAGAATCCAGGTGGACCAGAGTCAGTGCAGATGTCTTGGCCCTGACCTCAGAGACTGCAATCCAGAGAATTCTGGTGCCATCCCACCCTGCCCACCCGGGTCTCCTTTCGACTGAACAAGGAAACAGCAGGGGAGGCAGAGTGGGTAGTGTCCTCACCGAATTGTTGAGGATCCTAGACCAGGTCACGTCTCGTCTCTGGGCCCTGGGCACCTCCTCTGTTCTATCTTTGAGCTGTGTGAGCGACATGAGCACCACAATTCTCTTTCCCCAGTAAACACCTTTGAAGTATGTTAAGGTGGGGAAACTGGGGCCCAACGTGAGGAGGCAGGACCCAGTCCAGGTGTGACCTCCCTCAGCGAGGACACGCTGGTCTTCTCGGGTTCCTGGCCACCCCCAACCCCTCTGAGGCCATAAGAGCTGCTCTGCCATCATCTCTCCCAGTTGGGAAGGCCGACCCCGGGCCCTGGCTAGAGTGTGGGAGATGTTCCAGGCGACCCTTTCCCCAGCCTGAACCCAGTCATGCTCACTGAGGCCTCCAGGTCTTAGCAGCCGGACTCACTTGTGTGTCATTTTCATATTTAGTCATGAACACAGTCACTTTAATATCTGAGGCTCCCACGGTCATGTGTGGAGTCTGCACCCATGTGCAAACATCACCTTTCCCAGCAGTGGAAACCTGGGCCATGTGGGCCCCTGCCTGAGGCTGGCATATGAGGAGCCAGGTGGGGAGGAGGGGGAGGCGAGGCCAGGGTTGGGGGGCGTTGGTGGTGTGTGGATTGGCCAAAGCCTCGGGAGTTCTCCTACCAACACTGCCCTATCAGCAAATGTCACCTTGCTTCTCTGGGACTCAGTTTCCCCATCTGCAGCCTGGAGGTGAGGTTTGGACCACCCGGTCCCTGCCAGCACTCACGTTCCATATTGTCCGTTAGGGCAGTTAGAGGGTTCTGAGGGTTAGATAGTTATTACACATAGAACTAAGACCAGGGCCTGGCATACAGCAGGCACTAACTAGGTGCTCGTGATCATTGTTCCTGTTAGTCTAGATACTGGGGAAGGGGCTGGCTTGGTCAGTGCGTGTGCCTCCATCGTTGTGGGCCAGCCAGAGTGAGAGGCTGAGTGACCCACCCAGGGTCACACATGGGAAGAGAAGATCCAGCATTCGTGCCCGGGTCTGCCTGACCCAAGACTTGGGCTTTTGCAGTCTCCATAGCAACATTCACTGACCTGGACCATGGGGCTCATGGCTGCCGATAAGGTGTAGCCCGGCTGCCTCTGGGGATGGCTCAGAGCTGTAGCATGTGGACGCTGCCCCCTGCGTGCCCTCCTCCTGTCACAGTTCAGGTCATGGCCACCTCTGTCCAGAGCCCTGCAGCGGCCTCCTCTCTGGCCTTTCTGCCTCCATCTCTCCTCTGACTGCGTCACTTCCATGATCCTCTCATCTCAGGATGCATTCCACACTCCTCAGCCTGGCAGCCAAGGCCCTTTGCACTGGCCCATCTGACCTCTCTGGTCCACACAGCCCTATGGTCCAGCCTCACTGAATCCACCATTCTCCCAACCATCCCAGCCTTTGCACATGCTGTTCCCTTCACCGGGGAGGTCCATTCCCACCTGCAACCCCAGGGGAACTCCTACTCATCCCTCAGAGTCTAATGTCTTCCTTGAAGCCTCCCATAGCACCATTCCCCAGGACAGATCACCCTCCTGGTGTCACCCTACCGCTTCTGCCCTGAGTCTGCTGGGCTGTCCACACCAGTAGGCATTTCTGGGGCAGAGAGGGCTGGGGCCATGCCCAGCTCATGGCTCCAGCTCCAGGGCCTTGGGTTGTCCTACCCTGATGGGAGTGTAGACAAGGAGCAGGCTTGGGGAAGAGAGATTGCCATCTCCCCCTCACTCTGCCCTGACCAGGCGGGTAACTTCGGCAAGACTCTGCCCCTCTCTGGGCCTCAGTTTCCCCATCTGCAAAATGAGAAAGTCCCTCCCAGCTTCAAGGCTCTGCCCAATGGCATGAATTTGCTGCCCTCAGACAGCCTCACGGATGGTGTCTGTTGGGACAACGTGAGCTCGCGCCTCCATGCGTTTGCACGGACCAGGGTGTCCCAGAAGTATCAGTTCCTGTCCCAGAGGCCTCTGACTCTAGTGAGGACTAGGAGCCCCCATCAGACTGGATGTTTCCAAAGGCAGGACTGTCTCCTCCATCAAACTGGGAGCTTGCCAAGGCAGGGCTCCTTTCCTCACCTCATACTGGGGGGCTCCAGAGGGCAGCACTGTTTTACTCTTCAGATTTGGGGTTTTAAGGGCAGACTTTTGTCACCTTCCTCCTTCTTGAGGCTTCTAAGGGATAACTGTGTCCCCTCCCCAGCTTGTGGCCTCCTTGTGGGCAGTGAACTGCCTCCTCCATTGGACAGCCTTCCATCAGGGCCTGGAACGGGAGGTGACTGTACAAGTTCCAGACAGCCCTGCCATGCCCTGGCAGACCTGGAGGAGGAGATGAGAAGCAGCTGGTCTGAGAGAGGGAAGGAGCAGGATGCTGAGCTTAGAACCCCTTGGATATAGGGAAAGTCCTTGTCAGTGGGACCCGGGGTCCAGGGATCCTGAGGACAGGCCCCCACCGTGTCCTCCAACCTGGGAGGGACCAGGCAGGGCCAGGACCAGGCCCCAACCCTCTTAAAAACCCCTCCTCCCCAATAACTAGGGAACTTAAGAGCCCAGTCCATCCATCCATCCGCCCATCCATCCGCCCGTCCATCCATCCGTCCATCCATCCATCCATCCATCCATCCATCCAAGAAGTGTCTCTTGGGCACCTCTTGTGAGCCTGGCACCATTGCAGGGTGCTGGGAGGCAGCAGAGCGCAGAACAGATAAGGACCCTGCCCCATGGAGCTGGCATCCTTGTGTATTGGGGGTTGGCGCACAATAAACACGCTGATGAGCAGATAAGCAAGATAATTTCAGAAGGTGTTAAATGCCCTGAAGGAAATAAGACAATGTAGCGCAGAGTGCCGGGATGGGATCCTTTCCCCTGGGGATCTGGGAAGGGCTTTCCCAGGAAGTGACTTTAAGGCAAGAATGAGAAGGAGCTGCCATGCAAGGGAGCGTGGGAGGGCATGCCAGGCACAGGGGACGCTGAATACAGAGAAGGTGGCCCCGTCCAGGAGTGGTGGATGGTGGGGCCCGAGCAGTGCAAAAGCCGGTGTGGGACGAGATAAGGCTGTAAAAGTCGGCAGGAGACGGGTCGGTGGTTCATGCACAACCTCGCAGCCATGGTGAGGACACTGGTTATTCTGGGAGAAGCAGATGTCCCTGGGGGTTGCAAGCCAGGCAGTGATACAGTCTGGTGCATGTTTTCAAAAGGTCACACTCTGCTGGGATAAGGAAGTGTGGAGGATGAAAAAGGAGCAGGCAGCCGGGCAGGATCTCCTGCTGCCATCCACTTGAGGAGTGATGGTGCCTTTAACCAGGTGGAAAGAAGCAGACGGAACCCCGATATATTGTAGCAGTGGAATCAACAGAACTGGGTGATGGGTGCGATGTGGGTGGTGGGGAAAGGGGAGAGTCAAGGATGACTGTCACATTCCCAGCTTGATTAACGGGTAGTATGAGGTGCCACTTGCGGCCATGGGTGATAGAGATGCACAGGTTTGAGGGCTACAGCAGCTCCTGCCTGGCTCCACTCTGTCTGCCCCTCATATCCAGCTCCTAGACAGATGCTCTGAGTCTCATCAGTTCTGCCCCCTCCTTCCCATGTCAGTTCATCTTCTTAGATCTCTAGAGCCAGCCCTTCCTCCCACTCCCACTGTCACAGTCCCAGGCATGTCACCCCTGGTGGTGGTTGGGGACCACCACACAGAGTATCCCACTTACAAGCTGGGTGACTCTGGGAAGTAACTTAACTTGGAGACCAAGCTTCAATTTCCTGTAAAATGGGGCCATTCACAGTATTTATCTCATCTGGCAGTTGTGATGTATGTAAGTGCTGAGCACAAAGATGAGCACACAGTAAGCACTTAATATATGCTCATTAGTGTTACATCTTCATCTTATGGTCAGATCTCCTCGCTGTGTCCTGGAATCACTGCCCCAGCCTCCTTACCAGTTTCCCTGCCTCCAAACTCACCTTCGCCAATCATGCCTCCATGCTATTTCCAGAGACAGCTCCCTAAAGCACACTCTGAGTAGGCGATGCTCCTGCTCAAGAACCACCCATGGTTCCCTATTGTCTAGATAATAAAGTCCATCCTCCTCACCCTGGCATTTAGGGCCTCCGTATTTTGATGACAACTTCCATTCCCAACCCTCATTTCTGCACACTGAGAAAACCAGTTTGTTCTCGCTTAAGTCTTTTTTGTATCTTTCTCAAGGTATTCTAACGAGTCCTGATTTGGGAATCAAGAGATCTGGGTTCTAACCCTCACTTTACCACTAATTTTCAGTGTGACCTTGGTGAAGTTCCTTGCCTTTGCTGGGATTCAGTTTCTCCATATGAAAATGGGACTGGACTCCATAAACCCTCCCTTCTGAGGCAAATACTCTGGGTCTCCTGGAGCTGAGCTGCCTCCTCATTTCCGGCTCTGCTTGGCCTGCTCCACCCTCACCTGTTGCCCCACCCCTGACAGGGGCTCTGCTCTGCAGTGAGAGGGGCAGCCCAGGTGGGGCAGCTGTGGCCTTGCAGCTGCTGGGTCAGGGGGCTCGGAGAAGCTGCCAATGGAGGACTCTGTTTGCCCTCATTGGGAGGACACTCAAGTTTATTCTGAGAGCAGAAGAAACCCCTGGAGAGTTTCCTGAGCAGGAGGACAACACAGTCCTGTGTGGGTTGTTTTAAAGGTCACTCATGGCTGTGGACAAGGGAGTGTGAAGGGGCAAGAAGGAGCAGGGGATCCGACGGGAGCCGCCGCAGTGTCCAGGTGAGAGAGGTGGAAGTTTGGACCAGGGTGAGGCACTGGAGGTGGAGAGAAGCAGATGGAATGCAGATACATCATGGACCTCAAACCGAAAGGACTGGGTGATGGATTTGAAGTGGGTGGTGGGGAAAGGGGGGCATTCAGCATGATTCTTAAGTTCCCAGCTTGATTAACGAAGTGGATGAAACACAGCAGCCTCTGAGTAATTAAACATCAGGGAGACAGAGACTGCTTAACCCCAGGATGGTGGGGAGATTGGACAGAAAGCTGCCCTTTTTCTCCAGGATGCAGGATCGGTGGCCTGGAGATGGTGGGCAAGGCTGTGAGCATTAAGGAGAGAGGGTGCTGGGGAGGGAGAAGGGGTACGGGCACAGCCCAGGCCCAAGGAGAGCAGGTAGACTCAGGGTGGGCAGGGAGCGACAGGGGCAGTGTTCACTGAGTTGGTCCTATAAGCCAGGCCCTGAAGAAAGCCTCACCTGTTTTTGCTCTCATTTACAAGTGCTACAGAGGTGTTCCTGCTCATTTCTAGGTTTAATGTTCATGATTACTCCATCACCATAATGAACTGGCTCATTCACTGGGCATGTCCCATGTCCTGGGCCCTGCTCTACCTGTTCTACGTCACTAACTCATCCTCACAACACCTGGACATCAGGTACAACTTTATCTAGGTCCTCTTGGTCTTCCTGGTTTGGTAGATGAGAACTGGTAGGTTAAGTAGCTCCTGGATGTTAAGGCTGGAATTTGAACCCAGATTCTTGGAGACCTCCGTCCTCATTTGACAGGTGAGGTAACGGGGGCTCGGAGGAGGACAGGGACGCACCCCAAATCAGCCTGCACCCTTGAGGCAGAGAACTTGTAACTGGCCCTCCTCACATGCTCGCCCTGTGCCGGTGCTGTGTGCACAGCCTCACCTCACTGAGTTCTCACTGCGGGCTCTGTGGCAGGGACATGCTCTGTGCCCAGTTTGAGGTGAGGAGAAGGAGGTGGCAGAGCTGAAATAAACAACCAGGAAGTGGGGATCTGCCGGCCTCTAAGGCCCCAGCTGTTACCCCAGGGGCCGACCTGCACCTGTGCTCTGCCACCCACTCCCCAGTTACCCTCACACTGTCGCCTGCTGCCCGACCCCACCTCCATGCCCTGCCCCTGGCAAGGTGCTGCCTGTGTCCGGTCACCCTGCAAGTCCTTGCACATGCACCCAAGCACATCAAGCACAGGCACACACATGCACACACCCTCATGTGCACTCACATCTCACACACTCATGCACACTCATGTATACTCCCAAGCACATGCACGCACATGCTCACACCCTCATGTACACTAATGCACACACACAAAAACTCAAATACGCAAAAAAAACACACCCTCATATATGCATGTGGACCTTCACCCACCAGTTCTGTCTCCATGTTCACATTCATGCCCACCACCCCAGAATCTGTCTGCACAAAGGCCCCCTTAGGGGCTTCATCTTATTCTTGTCTCCAGGTGTGCTATGGAATTCACCATCAGATTTCAGGGTGAGGGGAGACGTAGGCAAAGTGGAGCCAAATCTCATTTTAATTGTCTGTTGTAGAAACCAATTTTTCAGATGATGATTATAATAATTAAAAAGTCTCGTATCAGCAGTGGGGAGGGAGGTGCCGAGGGAAAGTCAGGACAGGCGGTGGTGTGGGGAGTTGGTGTGAGAAGGCAACCCAGCTCCCGAAGCCTCTCCCACCCAACCCCAGCCCTAGGTAATTCTGCAGAAAGTTCTGGGACTGGAAGTGGGTGAGGAGAGACAACTGAAGGGTTAGAAAAGGGCAGTCAAAGGGCTGCTGTTCTAGGGGAACTCCCCTGACCAGGGGGGTGATCCACACCCACCCAGCCTGAGGAGACAAGTGGAGTCAGGGCTTGTCTGGCACCTGTGAGCTGACGCTTGGCAGGGGAGCTGGAGGTTCCCTGAGAAGGAGGCTGCCTCAGCCTCACCGGGTTGAGGGGACAGGAAATCAGTAATCTGGCATGAGGGAGATAACCAGGGCTGGGTCACGTGCACACTCAGGAGCCAGCCTGGCTGAGCTCTGCTGATGACCTGCCACGTGGTCTTTGCTGAGTCACCCACCCACTCTGCATGGCTGAGGCTCTGGGCAGCTGACGGACGCCTTCCCAGCCAGGTCCTCACTGCAGCCACCTGCAGCCCACCCGGAGGGAAGTTCTGGGAGGGCAGGAACCTCACAGCCACTGGCCACCTCTGTGTCCTCAGTGCTCCAGGGCTTGGCACACTGAGGCCCAGAGAGGTCACAGGTCTTGTCCAAGGTCACACAGCAAGTTGGCAGCAGGAGCCAGAACTGGCACCCAGGCCCCTGACCCCCAGCCCAGGGTTCTGAGTCTGCTCCTCTGGCTTCCTCCTGGCTGCTCTGGTCCAAGGCCCTTGCAGGTCACCCTACCCCTGGCCTGTCCTCTGTTACCACCAGCCCCCACTTCCCTACCAAATGCTCCCACCCAGGGCCCATCTCAGAGCTGCTGGCTACTCCCAACCCTGATGTCTCTAGTACTGAGCCCCAGACCCTATGTTCCAGCTGCCCCCAGACCCTGGGTCAGGGAAACACTGGATGTTGGGGCTGGCAGGGACTCCAGGAAGCATCTGGTCCAAACCCAGGGGGCCCAGGTGGGAGCGGTGGTCCTTCAGTGGCCACACTGGACCCCTGGGCTCCATTCCAGGAGCCCCCAGGGCCCAACTTAAGATGCAGCACTTCTCCCTGCATTTCAACCTGTTTCCTGCCTCACTCATCCCCTAGTGGATTCTGTAAATCCAGGTCTAAGATTTGATTTACAAACTTCTAGGAGAAAGGGAAGAGTTGTCTGCCTCTGCAATTTCTAAGAGGCCACAGTGATTTACTCTGCCAGGAAACATTTGCTTTTCCAGAGGGATTATCTTGGCCCCTTCTCATGGAAGGCTGTGATTTACTGAGGCTTGTCTTTCCCAGGGAGCCCAGTGGGGGTGACAGAGTTGAAGGGAGCCCTGGGGACCCACACATGGTGAAGGGCAAATCTTGACAGTGTGGGTGGGAGGAAGAAGATGGACTTAGGAGTCACCAGAGACCTGGGAGAAAATCCCTGTCCCCCATGGGCAAGCTGTGTGAACTTGGGCAGCTAGGTTAACCTCTCTGGGCCTTGGTTTCCTCATGAGCAAAATGGGAGTGATCATGAGGAGTTTTGTGACAATAGCTGCCTCTTGGGGTGATGAGGCTTAGGCAGGGGCTGCAGAGAAATGCTGGGCACACAGTAGGTGCTCAGGACATTGTGTTCTCCCCTTACAACATTGGAGATCTCCCTTTCCCTGACCATGTCACCTCCTCTGGATCTCCCCCTAGATTTCCTCCAGGCCCCCACTCCCTGCACAGGCCCCTCTGCCCTGGGGGAGTCCAGACCAGGTCAGTCTCACAGGTTCAGCCTCCACTGTGGCTGGAGGAAAGAGAACCCAGGGGCTCCATTGGCAAGAGCAGGCTGGCCTGGCCGCTGTGTGCCTGGGATGCCAAGCACAGGCCATGGTTCCTAAGCCTAGGGACTGTTAGAGTGTGGCTGCTTCCCACCGAGGAGCTAACAAACCTCGCCCTTGGCAAAGGAAGGGGTGCCACACTCTAAGGGGTCAGCAGAACACTTTATAGAGTTAGGTGAGGAGGTCCTGGTGGGGTGATGGCCTCATCAGCACGGATGACCAATGGTCATCCTGGGGGGAGTGAGTGAGCATCTTTAGACTGGACCAGTTACCCCTGCTGGGGTTCATGGCCTCCTGGGGAAGTATCTGGGCCCCTAGGAACTCTCTGGGTGAGACTTTGAATCTGATCAGAACCTGAGGAGCGAGCTCCTAGACTTGTGGGAGGAGCTCCTCTGCTTCCTGAGCCCCTGTCTCCTGGGAAGCGGGAGTGCTGACCCCCCTTCTTTGGTGGTGCAGGTTCAGGGATGTGATGTGAGCAAAGCCCCTGCATGGTACCAACACACAGTAGGTCCCCTGCAAAAGGCAGCTGTGGTAAGCAGGATAATGGCCCAAGGATGTCCACGTCCTACGTCCTGGAACTTGTGAATGTGTTACTGTTGGGATGAATCGGGCCCCCACAAAAGCCATGGTCAGGTCCCACCCCTGATCCTGAGGCTCTTGAAGCTGTTACTTCAGTTAAGAAGTGGTCTGACTGAATCAAGCTGGATTTAGTCCAATTACCGGAGTCCTCTGAAGTAGAATTAAGTTTAGACACAGAGAGAGAGGAGCCAGGGGGAGCAGCCAGAGCTGGAGTCAATGAAACCAGAAGGGAAAGAAGATGCCGCCATGTGCATTGTCATGTGATAGAAAAGCCAAGGAGCCCCACAGATTGCCGGCAGCCGGAAAATGCTGATCCCAGGAGGAAGCAAATCCTCTGGCCTTGGAAACTGTGAACCAATAAATTCCTGTTGTTAAGTCAACCCATTGTGTGTTATTTGTTTTAGCAGCCAGGGAACTGAAACAGTTACCTTACAGGGCAAAAGGGATTTCAGGTTGCAGATTGAATTAAAGGTTGCTAATCAGCTGACTTTAAAATTGCAGGATTATTTTAGATTATCCAGCTGGGTCCAGTGTAATCATATTGGAGGAGGCAGAAGAGGACGTTGGGGTGATGCAATGTGAGAAGAACTCGACCCGCCACTGCTGGCCTTGAAGATGGAGGAAGGAGTCACAAGCCAAGAAAAGTGGGTGAGCTCTGGGAGCTGGAAAAGGCGAGAAAACAGATTCTCCCTTAGAGCCTCCAGAGCGCAGCAGGCCTGTTGACATCTCTTTGGTCACTGACCTCTAGAACTGTAAGATATTAGGTTTGTGTTTCTGCTGGTTTGAATCTGTTATGTACCCCAAAACCGACTATTCTTTTAGTCTATTCTTGTGGGGGCAGAACACTGTGGGTGAGACCTTTTGATTAGATTGTTTCCATGGAGATGTGACCCCACCCACTCAATGTGGGTCTTAATTAGTTTGCTGGTGTCCTCTATGAAAGGATAAAAGACAGAGACATTTTGAAGAGAGCTCAGAGATGCTCAGAGAGAAAATGCCCAGAGATATTTTGGAGACAGCCCTTGAAACCAGAACCAGGAGTCAACCTCAGAGATGAAATCCAGAGTTTGACCTGGAGTTGCTAAGAGAGGACCCCCAAATGCTTAGAGAGAAATGCCCTGGGAAAAATAAGCAAGGACCCACAGGAGCTAAGGCAGAAGCCCAGAGATATTTTGCAGAAAGCCACTGAAACCAGAAGCTAAACCCGGGAGAGAAAGTTCAGCAGAGCCAGCCATGTACCTTCCCATGTGACAGAGGAACCCCAGATGCCATCGGCCTTTCTTCAGAGAAAGTCTCATCCTATTGATGCCTTATTTGGGACATTTTCATGGCCTTAGAACTGTGAATGTTTGAACTAATAAACCCCCATTGTAAAAGCCAGCCCATTTCTGGTGTTCTGCATTCCAGCAGCTTTAGCAAACTCGAGCAGTATTGTTCAACCCATTAAGTCTCTGGTAATTTTTACAGCAACAGTGAGAAACTAATACATATTTGGACCCACAACCCAGCTCCCTGGGGGGGGTAGAATGTGAAAAGGTGTGACTTGGGAGCCCGACTGCTAGATTCGATCCCTGTTCTGCCCGTCCCAGGGCTGTGACCCAACTTCCCTGTATCTCAGTTTCCTCACCTGCAAAATGGGGGTAATAATAGTATCTCCTCTTAGATGCCTTGGGGGGATTACATGGGATAATACAGAGCCAGGCACACCAAAAACCCTCAGTGAAATCCAGGGTATTTGAAGTGTGGAGGCAGATTTTTTTACCATGAATAAATTCTGGGTCACCCCACCTGCAGTGAACTGTCCTTTTAAATCAGAGGCAGCAGAGGGCAGTGCTGAGGGCTTTGGTTCTGGCTGAGTTCAGTCCTCAGCCCACCACAGTCTGGCTACGTGTCTTTGGACACAGGACTGACTTCTCTGAGCCTCAGTTTCCTCATCCATGAAATGGGATGATGGCTGTACCTGCCCGCAAGGGCCGTTGTAAGGACTCAGTGAGGTGATTCCAGCAAATCACTAGGCCCAGTGCCCAGCAGGCAGGAGGTACGCGAGAGGTGGTGGCAGCTGTCACTATAGCACCACCAGTACTGTTACTATTAGATGCCATTGGCCAAGGAGATAATCAACGGGCAAAGGCCCAGGAATTCAGAGGTGCTGTTCAACAGTGTCTATCACTATAATCTCAGGACACAGGCAGGTGGTAAATCTCGGTCTCTTATGTGCCAAGTTATTCCCTCTGCCGATAGTGCTCAGTGCACAGATGTGTCTGGGGACCCCTGGTGACCAGCTCCCCCAGGAGTTCTGTGCCCCTGGCTGGGAATCAGTCAAGGGGGCTGCTCAGGAGGGGACCCTGGGGCTTAGCCTCGCTCCCTCTGCCCCACCCACCCACAGAGGGCAGGGCCGGGCAGCCCAGGCCCTTCCCGTGTGAAAGCCGGGCCCTCCCGCCTCCCCACACTCACCCCCAAACCCCATGCACTGGAGGCTGAGGCTGGTGCTTGTCTTTCTCCCCAGTGAATGCATAATCGCCTCAGGGGATGGGTAGAGGTTTCTAATAAAACTGGTTCATTACATCCCTCTCTGTAGAGCCATTTAATGAGCACGCGCTGGTGCTGTGAGCACTCTAAGGCCTCTGAGCAAAATGCAAATGAGACACGTTCCTTGGTATCACTGAATTAGCTCAGGGCGGGCAGAGGGTGAGGAGAGACAGAGAAAGGAGAGAGCAGGGGGTGGGGGAGAGAGGGCACCAGCCAGGGACAGAGAGGATGAGGGAGGGTGGGAAGGAGGGGACAAGGTGAGGGAAGGAAAGATAGAGTGAGCAAATAGGGAGAAAGAGGAGACGGGGCCTAAATTTGGATTTGACTCTCCAAAGCCCCCTCTTAGGGAGGACGGCAACACTGGGCCAACTTCACTCTTCCTGTTGGAAAAGTGAAGACATGGAGTCCTTCTGTGTGCCTCACACAGTGCTTAGTGCTGGAGGAGACAGGGAGGGTGCAACAGTGGATGGGACAGGTGGGGACCCCCTCAATGGGGTTCACAGTCTGGGGAAGAACAATCACATCAACAGTGCATGTAAGTATAAGTGAGCTTGTGATTACTGAAGATCATGTTTAGGGGAAGGTAGACAGCAGGTGGGTTGGAATCCCTACCTTTTCACATACAGGCTGTGTGGCCTTGGGCTAGTTACTCAGCCTCTCTGGACCTCAGTTTCCTCATCTGTCAAATAGAAATGAAATACCTACCTCAAAGATCTGTGGGAAGGATTAAAATAGTATAACATAAATAATTTTTTCAAAAATGTCAAACCAGATAGATAAAGTAAACAGCCTCATTTTACAAATGGGGAGTGGGCCAAGGAAGTCACATGACCCCCTTGAGTAGTTGTGAGGGTCGCAGGAAGTAATGCATGTAAAGTCTGTAGCCCGGCGCCTGGTGCTGCTGGTGGTGCTGGAGCGCTTGTACCACACAGTGCTGTGGTTTGCTTCTCTAACGATCTGGCATTGGCCTGAGAGCACGTAACAGGCAAGGACCTGGCAGATTCACCCCCTTTTCCCAAGAGCCCAGGACAGGCCCTGGGAGGAGTCAGCATTAGCCAACTTTACTGAATATACACATAAAGGATTTGTTGAGGTGCAAGTTTGTCAGCTGATCCAGTGATGGTCTCTGAGGGCAGAGAGATGGCCCTGGATACCCCTATCCCACCCCTCACACCCAAAAGGCAAGAAGGCACCACAGAGTGGCCGGCCAACAGAACGTGACCCCTACCTGTGAAAGGCAAGTGCTGAACCCCTCTTGGGGAAAAGAGAGTGGCCATGCACCTGACTTCTGGCTGGGCTGCTTTTCCTGAGTCACTGGCCATCACAGTCCTGAACTCCAGGGCTCCAGAGCTGCCCTGTGGTGAGGGCAGCAGGCTCCCAGGGGCAGGTGATTCTCTGCTCAACAATGGCCATTTTGTACCTGGACCCAGTCAAGCCTGCTGTCCCCACAGGGTCTCCCTGCTCCCACTCCCAGTAGTCACTGTGCCCTGCAGCCCTCCACACCTGCACACAACCCCCTACTGGGGTGGGAAGGGGGAATCACTTTTAAAGAAACTGTTTAATGGATGTTCTGTTTTCACACACACACAAAAAGCAACTTTCAGCATTCATCATGCCCCTGAAGTGTAAGTGTAAGCCCACTTCTCATTCCTTTCACTCTGGCCTTCTCCACAATGTGTCAGGACAATCTGTCCCCTCACTGAGGGACCATCAAGCAGTATCTGAACACTGTGAGCAGGTGGCTCTGACCTCTGATCTCCATGCTGGAATGAGTGTCATAAAAGCTGCATTCACCACGGCCTTGGCTGGTTCAGTGCTTTTCCAAGTCTCTGCTGATACTCCACATACACACACACACACACACACACACACACACACACACACACAAATCCCTGAAATGATTGGTCCTTTTGTCCTTGAGTAAAGACATGGATTAGGGCAGAAGGAAAATTCAGTTAGGGAATACACATGTGTTTGATAGACCTGGGTTTGTGCCTCAGATACACACTGGCTACACAGTTGGAGTGTGTCACCTGAACTTGCCAAGCCCCAGTTCCCTCATCTGCAAAGAAGGAATAATAATATCTGTCTTGTTTGGGAGATTCAGAGCCAAAATATATGGAAATAAAAAGGGGGCATCCCTCAACGTTTCTTTTCCTTGTAAGACGGAAAGAATTGGATACACTCCTGACTGCAAAAAAACAGACAAAATAAATAAAACAAAAGCTTGCAACACATTTGACATCAGGCAACAAAATCCAGGGATCCCTGAGAGATGAGAAATAAATGAGGTGAGCCCTATGATTGTGCCAGCTTACTGCCTTGGAAGATTTTCCAGGACATGGCGCAGGGAGAAGAAATGCAGTTGCAGCCTGCAGGATGCCCTGAGTTGAGGAGATGGAGCTGGGAGTCTGGAGACACCAAGGTGGCTAGAGTTCATGGGACAGAGCACTGAAGAGGGGAGAGTTGCAGCAGAGAGAGAACTCCAGACATCTGTGAAGGATCCCCCTTGAGCCTTCAGCTGAGTCTGATGAACACATATGTGTGAGGAAATGGTCCAAGGCTGGGGAAGGAACCACATGAAGGGATCAGAGTAGAGACTATTCCTTGATGCTCACACAGGATGGGATAGAAATTATGTTTCAACCAATCAGACTGGAAAGGGCATTGGGTAGAGTACTTGCCCCAGTGGTGGAGAAAAATTAGCCCTAGACTAAATGCTGCTCTGGCTTATCTAACAAATCTTAAAAGAAAGACCAGAAAAAGGATCAAACTGTCTCTAAATAATTTAACTACATTCCAGGACAAATCTCATGAATATATATGGAAATGCAAAAATCTCAACACACATAAAGTAAAATTCACAGTATCTGGTGTCCAGTAAAAATTATCAGACAGGCAAACAAGGAGGAAAATAGGACCCATAATGAGAAGGAAAAAAAATCAATTGATAGAGATACAGAACTGACACAGATATCAGAATTAACAAACAAAGACATCAAAACACTTATTATAACTGTATTCCGTATTTTCAAAAAGTTGGAGGAAATATTTAACATAATAAATAGAGACATTAAATATAGAAAAAGGTCCAAATAGAGTGCCAAGAGATGAAAGCTATGTATGAGATTTAAAAAAAAAGTGCTTGATGGGATGTATGACAGAGTAGACATTGCAGAAGAAGAGATTAGTGAATTGAAGACTTAACAATTGAAACTATCCAATATAAAACACAGAATAAAGAAGAATTTGGAAAAAAAAAAGTGAACAGAGCATTCAGAAACTGTGGAAAAATTTCAAGAGCCTAAAATAAGTGTAATTGAAGTCCCTGGAGGAGAAAAAGGGTAAGGTAGAGGGAAGGACAGAAAAAAAAATATTTAAAGAAATTATGATTTAAAATTTCCAAATTTAATTTAAAAAATTATTCCACATATCCAAGAAGCTCAATAAACTCTGAGCACATTAAACATGAAGAAAATTATACCAAGGCACATTATAATCAAACTTCTCAAAACATGTGATAATGAGAACATATTTAAAACAGCCAAAGGGGAAAAATACATTATGCATCAAGTAACAAAGATAAAGATGTGAGGAAATAAGATAAGGATGACAGCAAATTTCTAATTAAAACAATGTAAATGAGTGACATCAGCAAAAACAGCATAATAAGAACCTTAAAAAATTCTCTCCTCCATGAAAGCAATGAGGAAACTGGCAAAAATTTTCAGAGTCAACTTTTCAGAACTCTGGAAACTAATCAGAGACATGAGACAATCTAGGGAATGTTTATTCAAGAAGAAATGGCTTTTTATCTTGCTATGGTCCCATTCCGTGCCCTCCAGCTCCACAAGAGCATTGAAAACAATCAGTCCAGAATCACAATGACATGAGCAGCCCGCATCTACTGGATGGGCAGAACTGGGTTGGAGCATCTTCAGATTCCCATTTCCAAAAAAACTTGTCATGATTTGACCTGTCTTTTGGTTCTCTGAAAGACCTCACCTGTCTGACTCAAATAACTAAAGGAATGTGTGAGAAAAAAATGTCTCACCATATAGGGAATATCAATAAAGAGATGGAAATAATAAAAAAGGACCAAATTGTAATTCTGGATTTGAAAAGTACAATAACTAAAATGAAAAGTTCACTAGAGAGGATCAGCAGAAGATTTGAGTTGGTAGAAAAAAGAATCAGCAAACTCAAAGGCAGGTAATTTGAGATTATCTAGTCTGAAGAGCAGAAAGATAAAAGAATGAATAAAAATGAACAGAGGATCAGAGACTGTGGGACACCATCACACATATCAGCATATGCAAATTGGAGTCCCAGAAGGAGAGGAGAAAGAGAAAGGGGAGAAAGAATATTTGAAGAAATAATGACCAAAAAACTTCCCAAATTTGATGAAGTATTTATCTACACATCCAAGAAGCCCAACAAATTCCAAGCAGGAAAAACTCAAAGAGCCACACCTAGACACATGATAGTCAAACTATTGAAAGCTAAAGGCAGAAAAGAGAATCTTGAAAGCAAGAAGAGAAAAATTACCCATCATGTACAAGGGTTCCCCAATAAGATTAACAGCTGACTTCTTATCAGATGCTATGGAGGCTACAAAGTGTGGGGTGATATATACAAAGTGCTGAAAGAAAAAGAATGTCAACCCAGAATTCTACATCCAGAAAAGCTGTCCTTCAAACATGAAGGAAACATTAAGCTATTCCCAGATAAGTAAAAACAGAGATAATTCATCCCTAGCAGATCTGCACTACAAGAAATACAGAAGAAATCCTTCTGGCTGACATGAAAGGAACTTGGACTGTAACTTGAATTGCCATGAAGAAATAAAGAGCTTTGTTCATGTAACTACATAGGTGGCACCACAGTGGACATTTTGAACTACTCCCTCTATGTTTACCCATACACTTCATACTGAAGCAGATACTTAAACTTTTACTTCATCACTTATTTGCATCTATTCCTTTTCAAATCCACCACTCATTTATAAATAAATTAATCCACCATTCATTTTTATTAAAAGACTTATTTATTAATCAAAATATATCATCATTTGAAAGTTTGTAATAGAGAACATTTTGCTTCACAGAAGTATCCTGAAATCCTGAAGCAAATTTGTATTAAAATATATCTCAGTACCCTTTAATTCTGTGTCAAACTTTAGCACAATTGGCCAGATCCTTTGAAATTATCATAGCACAAAAATAAATTTAAAATCCCATAAAAATTAAATACAAAAGTTGGCTTTTGAGCTGCTTATAAAGTTAAACATACATTTCCCATATGATACAGGAATACTACATATAGGTATTCCCTCAAGTGAATTGAAAGAGTCCATGTTCACACAAAAGTCTGTTCCCAAATATTTATAGCAGCTATATTCATAATTGTGAAAAACTGGAAACTACAAAGATGTTCTTCAACAGGTGAAGGGGTAAAGTAAACAAATGATGGTACATCCATGCAACAGAATACTCTTCAGCAGTAAAGAGGAACAAGCTACTGATTCACACACATGTGCACACACACATGCAATGAGAATATTGACTTTTCAAGCAAAAATAAAAACATAGTGTGGGATTTACAATATAGTTGAAGCAAAATGTATGACAAAATAGCACAAAGGTGGGCAGAGGAGAAATGGAAGTAGACTGTTGTAAAATATTCAAACTATGTATGAAATGGTGTAATGTCTTGTAGATGGACTGTGTTAACAATATATACTGTAAATCCTAAAGCAACCACTAAAATAACAAAACAGAGAGTTATAGTTAATAAGCCAATGCAGAAGGTAAAGTGGAATCATAAATTATACTCAAACCAAAAGAAGGCTAACAAAGAGGGAAAAGAATACAAGGAACAGCTTGGATAAACAGAAAACAAAAGCAAGTTGGTAGACTTAAACCCAACAATATCATTATCACGACCTCCCTTTTTCCAAGGAAGTAAACCAAGGCACAGAGAAGCAAAGGACCTTGTCCAGCATTACAGAGCCAGGGAGGGTTGGGGCAGCCTTCAACTCAGTATGTGGAATTTGTGCTTGTACCCTCACAATCCCTTTCTGCACCCTCCCCTCACCTAAAGAGCCAGAAACTTCATTCCCTAGCATTTCACCTCCTGCCAGATTCTCTGACTGATGGAGATGCAGAGCTGGATGGGACAACAAGGATTATCTGTTCAACACACTTCATTTCCCACCTAGGGAAATTGTGTCTGAGGGAGGCCAAGGGGCTTGTCCAAGGTCATACCCTGAAGTAGGGGCTATGCTTGGACTGTGACCCAGCCACCAATCTGTTCATCTGCCCCACCTCCACCTGACAAGCTCTGCCTCGCTGCTCTCACCACCGGATTCTTTCCTTCCCTCTCAGAGTGCTATGGAAGCACCTGGCTCTTGATTTTCTCTCATGTCCCAGCAGACATTAATTATGAGTGTTCATCATTGCATTTTAATCATCTTGGAAATGCTTCCAGGTGTTTTCAGGAGACATCTGTATTATTTTTCTCTATATAAATAGGTTCAGAGTCATCTGTCTCCCATAACTGGGAAACAGCAGGCTCCAGGCAGTGTTGGTGCCTTCTCACTTCTCAGAGGGCTTCTGCCCCATTGTTGCTGGAAGACTGTTAGAGATCAAGAGGAATTTCAAGAGGATGATTGAAGAGAAATTAGAGCTCTTAGGGGTCCTCAGGGCTCTCTCTGTATAATTTCATCAGTAGTGTTCCATTTTGATTCCCTTCTTCTTTCCTTTTCCCTATATTTTTAGTTATTTTCTTGGTGGTTATATTTGTAATTACAGTGACATCTTAAACTAATAACAACCTAGTTTGACTAGCTCAAACCTAGTTTCAGCAGTACACATATTCTCTAATGCTATGTATCTCCTTCCCTCCCTCCCCTCTTTATATTGCTATTGTCTCAGATTACATCTTTCTACCTTGTGTATCCATTCACATAGATTTCAAATGTTATTTTACACATTTGCCTGTTAAGTCATCTTGGGAGTGGGGAAAACAGTTACAAACCAAAATACAGGATTTTATATTTACCTATGCAGTTACCTTTACTAATGTTTTTTGTTTCTTCTTATGGCTTTGAGTTACTCATTAGTATCCCTTTATTTCAGCCTGAAAGACTTTCTTTAACACTTCTTGTAGGGCATGTGTTCTGGTAATGAATTCTTTCAGGTTTTGTCTATCTGTAAGTCTTAATTTCTCTTTCATTTTTGAAAGATAATTTTGCCAGATATAAAATTCTTAGTTGACAGTTTTGTTTTTTGTTTTTTTGTTTTTATTTTAAGGACTTTAAATATGTCATCTCACTGTTTTCTGGTCTCCATGGCTTCTGATGAGAAATCCACTGCTGGTCTTATTGGGGATCCCTTGTATGTGACATTCTTCTCTCTCGCTGCTTTATAAACCCTCTCCATGTCTTTGGATTTTGACAATCCAATATTATATTATGTCTTGCTGTAGCTCTCTTAGAGTCTATCCTGCTTGGAGGTCGTTGATATTCCTGCATGTGTATATTCATGTCTTTCATCAGATTTGGGAATCTTTCAGCCATTATTTCTTCAAATACTTTTTCTGCCCCTTTGTCTCTCTCTTGTCCTTCTGGGAGTCCACTGATGTGTATGTTGGTATATTTGATTGTGTTCCATGGGTCTCTCAGCTCTATTAATTTTTCTTCATTATTTTTTACTCTTTGCTCCTCATACTGGATACTTCCAATTGTCTTGTCTTCAAGTTTGCTGACCCTTTCCTCTGCCTGTTCAAATCTGCTGTGGAATCCCTCTAGTGAAACCCTCTTTCCACCTCTCCTGCAAGTCCCAACCTGTCTACTTCACTTAAGGGATGATGCACAGCCATACAGCTCATCAAAACTGGAAGGAACTTGTAAAGCCTCTATCCCAACCTTGTTAATTTTTCAGATGAGGAACTAGAGCCCAGAGAGGCCAAAGCACTTGCTCAAGTTTAGAAAGGAAGTTGGGAGTGAGGCCGAACTGGATGCCATCAGCCACTGTTGTGTGAGTACAAATGATGTGCCAGTCCCTGGCCCGGACACTTCTACATATTTATCTCATTTAATCCTCACCTAACAACTCTGGGGAGTGGATGTTATTATCCCCATGTAACCTGTGGGTAAAGTAAGGCTCTGAGAGATGAAATGCCATGCTCATGGGCACAGAGCTGGGTTTCACATTGCTTTAACTAGCACCAAAATCCAAAGTCTGAACCACTGTGCTAGTAATTTGTCCACTTGTCCTTGTTCTCTGCTCCATTTACACTCTGCTGGGTGATGCCAGATTCCTGTTAACTGCATTACTATGTTTCCCAGATTCCGTTGCCTGATGGTTTCCAGTTAGCTTTGGCCAATGGAAGGTGCTAGTGGAAGATGGAAAGGTAGGAGGAGGGGAGAAGATACTTTTATTTCCCTTTTTGCTTCTGGCATAGGTACTGGCAGCATCAGAGGGCTACTGGCTCCAGTGCCCTTTGGTGGCTCTGGTGGTGGGCAGCTGTGCAGCTGCATAGGAATTTGGTGGCTCGGGCAGCAGTGGGGGCAGTGATACAACAGCAGTGGCAGCAGCAGCACAGTCTCCACCAGACTCAGCAGCCAGTGCAGTCCTGAGCTCTGCCAACAGCAAACCCCTCCTCCCCTACTTTGTTCTTCCAGCCCTGGGTCACCTCATCTTCCCCTTTTTGCTCTTTCAGCCCTTTCAATACTTTCATAGTCAGGTTCCCACATTAGATCCCCCTTGTTTGCAATTCCTATTGTTGTTTGTGTTTTTCCTACACAAGAACCATTTATGATGCAGCCCTTCATATCAGAAGTGACACCAGCAAATAAACCCTCAGTGAAGGGATTTGGGGATGGGCTGTCTGACTTGATTACACTTGAACATCGTGATGACCTCATTGCTAGGGAAAATGGAAGTGTGGTACTCCGAGGCATGCAGTGGCATTAGATTATTCAAGTCACTGGCTGTGGTTGCCTGGGATAAAGTGCCTATTAAACACCAGGCTTTGTCAGACCAACGGGTGAATGCACTTGACCATTAAAATAGTAATAATGACTATTATAAAGAACAAGGAGTGTGATGGCTACTTATGATAGTGCTGGGGAAGTCACAGAAAGAAAATGTCAAGCACAGGGTTGAAACTCTCAGCTCAAAGCATAGCCAAAAAAATCAGAGATCTATGATTGCGCTAAAGGAAACTTCTATCTTTTATAGCCATGGGGCAGATACAAATAAAAATCAGATCTAAAATGTACTCCTGTGGGCCATGGAATTGTAACATACATTGAATTCACAACCTCGCTAAGTCTCCTAACTGAAAGTGAAGCCATTGATTGGGAAGGAGAGGACACAGTCTACCTCTATGAAAGAGGCTCAAATCTTGGGGGTCCTCTCTCGATGTTGTAAACAATATACATCACATTTGTTTGTGCTGACCCAACCAATTTACTGAAGAACTTGTAAAGCTGAGCTGGTCTCAGATCCAGCAAAGGCTGTGCAGCAGTCCCAGCATCTGGGGCAAGCTGCTTTGACACCTGGCCCTTCTGACCCAGCCTGTTTACTGGTGCTCGAACTCTCTGTGCAAATAGGGATGTTCTATGGAGTGAGTGGTGGGTCCCAGTAGGAGGATCATAGCACAGGAGCCTAGGCTTTTGGGGCAAAGCCATGCCCTTTTCTACAGATAATTGTTCTCCATTTGAGGTATAGCTCTCAACTTTTTACGGGGCCCTGGTAGAATTGGAATACCTGACCCTGGGTATCAAGTGACTTTGCAATCTGGGCTGCTCATCTTTACTTGCACAGCATTAGTCCATCATGAGCTCCAGCACATCTTGGAGGAAGGTAAATTGCATGAGCAGGCAGCAAGAGTCCCACCACACCCTCTCCCACTGCGTTGCCATCTTTCCCTCAAGCCACAACCAGCTGATTGAAAAGAAACCACTCTGGCCTGGTTTACAGATGTTCTGCCTGCCACGCTGGAAACTGCCAGAAGTGGACCCCTGCTGCAATCTAGAGGGACCCATAAGACAGGGAGAAAGAGACATCCTCCAAGTGCACAGATCTTCAAGCAGCACATCTCTTTGACCACTTAGCTGGGATGGGGAAAGGGCCAGAGGTGAAGACCTATGTGGTTCATAGACAATGGCTTACAGATGATCAGGGACTTGGAAGGACCAAGATGGAAGAGTTGGGGACAGGATATTGGGGAAGTTCCGAACACAGCATCCAATGCTGGCAAGAGCTGAGTGACCATCCCCATCTGGTTGTGGGACCAGACTCTGACTCATTAAATGTCAGAGCTTACAGGGGCATCCAAACCACCAAGTCCCTGCCCCTCCTAGTTCTGAGCTCTGAAGACTAAAATGCACCGAGGTGAGGTGGGTTCTCAAGGTTACAGGCAAGACAAGCCATAGCTGGGGACCAGACCCCAAGGCTCCAGATACCCAGGCCCTGGAGTTTTCCACCCCACCACTCTGCTCCTGCTGGGCCCTTAGCTCTCAAGCTGGTATGGACATGGCCCCAGTTTGTGCCTGGCATCATGATTTTGTGTGTATTTAATTTATGGTGTGATGTCTAGATTTTATTTAGGTGACAAGGAAGGGAAAGACAACATTGCCATCCACATGATAAGAGAAGATCTCCTGAAGGCAGGCATGCCTCTCCCTTCCAGCACCCTTGCACTTCTCTGCCAGCTCTTAAACTTAGTGCAAGGGTAATTAAATTTTATAGTTTTCTTTTTTAATATCGCCTTTGAAAATCACCTGACATTTTCTGTACTTAATGCCTGACAACTAGTCTTATAAATTTAAATTATCCCTATAAATCTAAATTAAATGCCCAGGTTTGAATGTATTTAGGGCACTTAATTAATACAGTCCTAGCACATAACCATCACTAATCTGTTTACTCCGAGCCTGGTTTCCCTTCTCAAAGGGCATATTGTTCTATGGTGTGGGGGTGGGAGGAAGGAGGGGCCCTGTCTCAGCCACTACATGCTGTGTGACCTCGGGCAAGTTGCTTGCCCTCTCTGGGCTTCCATTTCCCCTTTGGCAAACTACGAGAAGGTCTAGATCATCATCGTGGAGGCCCCTTCAGCCGCTGAGGGGAGGGAGCTGTGAGGTGTGGGGGGCTGGTCCACAAGTTACCAGCCGTGTGACCTTGGGCACATTACCTAACCTCTCTGTGCCTCTGTTTCCTCACTCATATGCTGAGGGTAATAACAGCAGCTACCTAACAGGGCTGTAGTGAGCCTGAGACAAGGTTACGCATGTGACACCTAACGGTTATTAAAGTTGTGATAAATAGATTTGGAGGAAGCAAAGTGAAAAAACGGCAGGTGTTTTGGTTTGCTAAAGCTGATGAAATGCAATATACCAGAAATGGGTTGGCTTTTACAGTGGGGTTTATTAACTTACAATTTACGGTTCTGAGGCCATGAATATGTCCAGCTCAGGGCATCGACAGGACGATACCTGGACTCTGAAGACAGGCTGCCAGCATTGGGACACCTCTGGCCGGTGTCTGCTGGTTCTTCTCTCCTGCGTTTTATTGCTTCCAGCTTCTGGCTTTGGTGGCTTCCTCTCTGTTTCCTGTGTCCATTCTCAGCTTCTCTGGGGGCTTTTTCTCTAAACTTCTTGGGATTTTGTTCTCTGTTCTATCCTTTTATAAAGGACTCCAGAAGGAGGATGAAGACCCATCTTGAATGAGGTGGGTCACATCTCAATTGAAATAACCTAAACAAAGGGCCCACCTATAATGGGTCTACATCCACAGGGATGGATTCAAAAAACATGTTCTTTCATGGGATACATAACAGCTTCAAACTACCACAGCAGGAGAAGTAGGTGCAGGACTGATGGATCATTGATCACACCTAAAGACAAGTTGGAAAATGGCCAACAGAATATATCTTTCCCTGGTCTCACTCCCTGACCCCTGCTGCCTGCAGGCCTGTCCTTTTGAATTGAGGACCTGTTTCCTCTGATTCCAGTCTGACAAGGTCCTGGGCTCTGAATGTCAGCTTCACTGAGTACATGGGAGAAGGAAAAAGCAGAGATCTGGAGTGGGACATAGCCCCCGAGAAAGCCAAGAGGACTCCCAGCACCTTCCCCCCACCCCACAGTTTTGAGACAGTCACGGGAGGCCTGGCGCAGACTGTCAGGGGAGCAGCAGGGTTTGGGCGTCCACAAGTTCCCAGAAGCCTCTGCGGGAGTCAGGCCTGTGCTCCCACTCCTCACAGAGGACCCTGTCTCGAGGAGGGTTGCAGGAAACATCCTGGAAGGGGTTTCTTTACTCTGAGGAGGGCAGAAAGCAAAGGGCAGTGACCCACCTGTAGCCAGACTTTACGAGGTCGAAGATGAGGTCTAATCTGCATCTTAGTCTGGGGTTGTGCGATATCGTGGCTGCCCTATTTGCATGAGGCTCCCTGGAGGACCAGGAAGGAGGACTGTGGGCGGCCTCGAGGCTGCTTCCCTTATTAGGGTGCTGCTGACAGTCAGAGGAAGCCATGGGTCCCTGGGAGGTGCCTAAGGAAACCCACCCTGAGGCAAATGTGAATCAACTGGGATCAGCATGGGAGTAAGAAGGGCTCTAAGTGGTTCTTTTGTGTTTTGCTGGGTGGGCAAGTAAGTATCCGGCCTGGAGAGCTGATGGCTGAGCCCACCACCTGCTCTCCCTACCATCTCCCCATCACATCTAAATGATCAGTAAATCTCCTCTCATTTGCCTCCTCCATGTTCTCCCAGACAAGGCTTTTCTCTCCAACCCTGCTACCTTGGTCCAGGGAGCTATTTTGCCCTGCTTTGATTAACACAAAAGCCTCCTCTCTGTCCAGGCTGTACTCTCCCCTTCCAGTTCACCCTCCACACAGTTAAAACCCCCAACCCACCAGGACTCGCTTGTCCCCAGGGCTCCTTTGTCCACAGGGCTCCCTACTGCTGTCAGGGTTGGGGTCAAATCCTCCATGTGCCTCCCAAGGACCCCCTCCATCTTCTCAATCCTTGGTCATTCCCCAACCCCACTACCTGCCTTGGCCACACTGACCCACTTGCCATCCTGCTAATGTGTCTTGCTCCCTCCCCTCTCTGGGGCCTTTGTAGAAGCTCTTCCCTCCCCCAATGCCCCTTCCCCTTCCCATGACCACCTGCCCTGGACCTGTAGGTTTCCCCAGGGAAGTCCCCTCCACAGGGACGCCTGCCCTGACTGCCCCCCACTGAGTGGGGGCTTCTCTGTGCTTTTGCAGTCCCCTACGCCCAGCCTCATCATAGAACTGACCACCCTGAGTGGACCAGCCCATTGCTCCATCTGCCTCCCCCATCTGATTGGGAGCAACCTGAGGGCAGAGGTGCACCTCATCACCTCTGTAGCCCCAACTTTAAGGCTTGACCCTGTCAGGGGGCTTCAGTGCACGTGGGCCCCGGGGGTAAAGAACATCAGGCTGGCAGAGAGGAGGGGCAGCGTGTCCCAGTTTTAAGGCTGTGTGGCTGACATCATCATTCACCAGCATCTACCTGGCACCTCCTCCTTCTCTGGCTCCTATGGAGGAAAAGTGCCTAAGGGCAGGAATAATTCTGATTGATCTAAACTAGTCAGGGTAATCTTATCTCTTTGACCAGCAATTGGTCCAACTGTGAGAAGTCTGCTGAAGTGGGCCTCTGGGAAAGATTTGTTTTCCTAATAAAAATAAACAGACTTCACTGAAACAATCTTAATCCTCTTTCTCCTCATCCTTCTTCCCACCTGGTATCCAGACTGATGCCTGGAGCTATGGCAGCCATCTTGTGATTATGAGGTAACAAGCACAATGATAAAAAACCACACAATATGACAGAGCAGGAATTCAGAAAGCAATAGATAGCTGAAAGCATCGTGAGTATCCAGCACCAGCAATTGCTTTCTGGACCTCTTCTCAGGTGAAAAAAATACACCTGCATTAGTTTAAGCAGCTATTAGCCAGGGTCTCTGTGACTTGTGGCCAAACACAGTTATAGTGGATCCAGACAGATCCTTGTTCTGTCACTAACTAGTTGATTGGAAACTTGGGGGAAGTCATTTAACTTATGAACCACAATTTCTTTTGTAGTCTTGTTCAGGACAGGGTTAATAAAATATTGACAATTTTTAATGCTCATCAAGACCTTATCGTATGTCAAGAATTGATAAAAGCACTTTGCATGAACTATTATGTACCCCAGTTCTTACACAACCCTGTGAGACAAATACTATTATCAAATTCTATATGAGAAAACTGAGGCACAGAGAGGTTAAGCAACCTGCCCTAGGACACACAGATGGCAAATGGCAGAGGTGGGTTGGGAACCCAGGCAGTTAGAAGTCAGTGTGTGCACACTCCTAACCACTGTGCTATACTTCTCTAGCATGGTAGATGCTCAGGAAATAGTTGTTGAATAGATGAATGCACACATGGCATGAGTTGTTCAAGGATGTGTGGGCTCCTGGTCCAGCTCCTTCCACCACGGCCCCAGACTATGGGGAAATGCTGGGTCAGGCATGAAGTGGGTGAAGCCCCTGAACTTGTCTCCATGCGCCCTCCCCGGTCGAGGATTCATGGCTCTTTGTGTGCGTACCTGGGCTCAGTTTACCTGGCGCAGTCTCAGGATCTGTGAATGAGATAATCTGTTTGTTCTCACATTAATTTTATTCCTTATTGGTTTTCATTACTTTCTTTTGCTGTGTCCATTTTTATTTGTTTAAGGTAATAGATGCTATCCGGTGGGAGATGCAGGGTGTAAAGTTCTGTGATCGCAACCAGAGGTCCTCATCCATTAGAGCTGGGGTCATTGCCCTCTGAAGGGGCAGGAAACAGGGCCTGCCATCACTCGGGCTGCCACTGCTGGGCTGGGAGGCTTTCCTCTGACCTTCCCTTGTGGAGATGGGAGAGGGGAGCCGGGCCCCGGTGAGGGTTCTGGGTCTGAGTCTGGTGACCAGAGGTGGGTGGTTTGGGGTTGAAAGTGGAGATGAGAGAAACGGTCAACTCAAGGAGAAGCCCCAGTGGTGCTCAGGCTGGAGGGTGGGAGGGGGGCAGGAGCTGGGTCTGCAGGTCCCCAGGGACCACAGGAGAGTGGGTGACAACTCCAAAACGCACCTTGCTCCTTTTGCTGTCTTTGCCACCTCTTGCCCTGCCCAGGCCTTTGGTAGAGAAACTAACTTTTCTAGCCTCCGGACAAATATTGGTCTGAAAACTTTGGGTAAATTATCATTTGGCAAATCCCTCCTTCTGCAGATTAGTGTTTGGAGAATGGAAACAAATGCGGAATTGGAACGTGACAAGCTCCATGAAAAAGTGAAATGGGAGGCTCTGAGAGCCTGAAATGTGGGTATGTGTCTATGTGAGTGTGTGTGAGCACGTGTGTGTGCAGGTGAGGGTGTGTATGTGTGGTGTGTGTATGTGAGTATATACATGTTTGTGAGCACTTGTGTGTTTGTGTGTGCATATGAGGGTGTAGCGTGTGAGCACATGTGCACATGCACGTGAGGGTATACATGTTGTGAGCATGTGTGTGTGAGTGTGTGTGTGTGTCTCTCTCTCATCTCGTGAACAAAGCTTCTTTCGATCCTCTAACTGAGTAGGCTCCAGCCTTCCTGGCCTTCTCTCTTTGACCCCATCCCACCTTCGGTTCTCTCCACCCTGCTCTCCCCATAGGACAACCTGGCTGCAGGCCCCTGGAAGGGTCACTGGACACTTAGCATCGTGGACCCTGGACCTCCCCTACTCCCCACCCAGCAAGGGCTTTGCCAACCAGGGCTGGGAATATGTAGGCAAGCACAAATCTCCCTCTTTTATTACTCACTCATATTAATGACAATAGAACAAATGCCTCAGATGACCAGAAACCCCAGGGACATTTTCATTATTGTATCAGTGCATCAGCTTGTGTTGATGAACTGATTCTAGCTCATGCTTCTGCTGTAACCCTCTCAAACTTCTCTCCCATGTGCTCCATGGGGATGGGCCTCCCGTGTTTTCTGCTGTATCCACAGTTACTGAAATTCAACAGGTGCTCAATAAATGCCCTGCAGAACCCCCTTGGAGGCCTGGCTGACACTCACTGAGCTCTCCCCACCTCTTTCCCTGCCTCTGTCCCCATAGCCAGCATCATATGCACAAAGCTGATAGACTCTTCCATTTCCCTCCAGACACCAGAAGCATCATGAAGGCTGGCAAACCCATCTGGCTTAAAATAAATAAACACACACATAAGCACACAGCTAGTCTTCCTCCCACTCTCTGTGATTGATCCACACATTGTTCCCACTTTCCCCATCCCTTAGATCTCCAGCCCTCTGCCTCCTCCCTCTGCCCTCCCTCCCTCTGGATAGAAAGGGCCCATCTCTTCTGGAAAACAAAGGATTGATCATCAAAGAGCCAATAATGGAAAACCTCACCTGTCTCAAGGAGCTCACAGATCAGCTGAGGATAGATGAGCCGGGCTGCGTCGCAGAGAGAGGTCCGAGTTTGGGGCTGGCGGGGAGGGCCCTCCCATCACCGAGGCCTGCTGCGTGCCTCGGGGTGAGCCAGGTGCTGTGGTGACCCAGGGCCGGTCACTTCTCTGCCATGTGCCTCAGTTTTCGCAAGTGTAAAATGGAGGTGATAATCACACCTACTTCCCAGGGTTGTAGCGAGGATGAGATGCACTAATTTGTACAAGGGTAGGGCCAGGCGTGTAGAAAGCACTTACTTAGCTCTCATCCTCACCATTATCATCACATCATCTTCATCATCTGCCTGGGCCTTCACCACAGCCTTCTGAGATAGGTATTATTAGTTCCATTTTACAGATAAGGAAACCGAGGGTCATGGAGCTGAGTCACTTGTCCCAAAACCTGCAGCTCTATGTTGGTGAGTAGAGCTTGTAGGTAGCTACAGAGAGAATGTTTACTAAGGGCTCAATATGTGCAGGACCTTTAGAAGCCATTTTTTGTGCTATTGCAACCATGTCCATTATTGTTGACTCCATGTTAGAGATGAGATGACGGAGACTAACGGAGGAAAAGTCACTCGGGGACACACGGGAGCTTGGGGGAACGAGCCTGGGGCTTGTGGCATTAGCCATTCATTAAGCAGGCACCATCGTGGGCAGAGTGTACACGATAGACCCAGTCCCCTTGCCTTGTGAAGCTGGCATCCTTGTGGGGGATAAACAAATGAGCATCTGTATTAGTTAGAGTTCTTTAGGGAAACAGAATGAATGAGAGATATCCATGAATATAAGATTTATAAAAGTGTCTCACACAACTGTGGGTATGCACGAGTCCAAATTCCAAAGGGCAGGCAGCAAACTGGCAACTCCAATGAAAATGTTTGATGAACTCCTCAGGAAATGAACTGACAACTTTGACAAACTCCTCAGGAAACGCTTTGCTGGTTAGCCAATGAAGAAGGGGAGGTCCTCTATCTGTCTGGCTTAAAAGTCTTCAACTGATTGGATTAAATCCAGCTGACTGCATTCTCTCATTGTGGAAGACACGCCCTCCATTGATGTCATGAGTCACAGCTGCAGTCAATTGACTGATGATTTAATAAACCAGCCTGTTGGTTTATTAACCAGCCACAAATGTCCTCGCATCAACAGTTAGGCCAGTGCTTGCTTGACCAGACACCTGGGTACCATCACCTGGCCAAGCTGACACATGAACCTAACCATCACAGCATCTGACTGTATAAGTGTCAGGTGATGCTAAGGGCATTAAAGAAAATAAAGCAGGGCCAGTGATCAGGACAGAGAAATTTCTTTGCAGAATTAGTAAAATTATACATTTTTCATTAGGAGGGATCTTGGGAGATCAATTGTCCCCACCACAACTGGCTTTGAGGCAACTTGGGGTTTGTGCTCCCCCTTCAAAGAGTCAAATAATTCAACCAAGGACACCTGACTGTTGAGGAAGGAAGACACCTAGTCAGATTTTGGCCCTCTTGGTTCAGGCCAGTTTCTATTAAATAATTTGCATAGAGGCTTTACTGATGCCACCATGTCCATTGTCTAAGGGGGAGAAGGACACTTAGATGCCTCCTAAGAATGCAGGTGATTGGGCTCTCACCAAGGGACTCTGTCCCTGGGATGGGGCTGCTTTAGAGGGGAGAGCTGGGAAGGCATCAAAGAGGAGGCGATACATGATTTGGCTCTTGAACCCAAAGTGCATTTTTTCCAGATGGAAACAGGTGCAGGGTGGGGTGCAGCCCACCCCAGGCAGAGCAGCAGCTGGGGAGTTAGTGAAGTGTCACTGATAAGAGCAGGGGCTTCAGAGTGAACAGGCCAAGGCAGAACCCAGGTCATCCGTGCTGTGTGACTCTGGAAAAGCTGGTTCACCTCTCTGGGCCTCCGTTTCCTCAACTGTAAAATCCCAGTACACCTACATCTGGGGGTGTTGTGAGGATTGACTGAGCCAGCACAGGGAAGACCCTTTGAGGCGAGCCCGTCCAGGGAGGAAGGACACCGAGGCAGCAGTGGGAGGCCGGCCTGGGGAGGGGAGGGGCTCCGACTGGCTCTGCCACGTGATAGTTGTGTGACCTCAGCATGCTAATGGCCCTCTCTGAGCCCCAGGGTCCATCTGTAAATGGGGAGTCAGGCCCACCTTGCAGGCTGCCTGCAGTAAAGCACCTGGAGCTCAGAGCAGGTGATCGTTGTTTGAAGCTCCTGTGATCACTGTATGAAGACCCAGCTGCGGGAGGAGCTGTGCGGTGTGGGCTGTGTGGTCTGAGGGGTTTGGGAGTTATCAACAGGGAGGTGATAATTGAAACTTGAGGAGTGTTAGAGCCCCCAGCCAGAGTGTGAGGGAGAAGAAGAGATGAAGGGAGAGCAGCTACAGGAGATCCCTGGACTCCCTGGTGTGATTCTGCCCAGGGATCCTCTGAAGACTAGAGAGGAATTGGACTCCGGCTGCAGCAGGAGATTGAAACGCTAGACACAGAGAAAAACTTCCTCCTCATGAGGGGGACAGAGTGAAGCGGCTAAGAGGGTGGGTGTGGGGACCAGCTGCCCCTCTTACTCAAAGTATAACCCAGGCAAGTCACCTGTACCCCTAGGGTTAAATGAGAAAGTCCTTGTCGAATGCTCTGCTTGTTACACGGTATGCTCAATGGGGGTCAATGGGGGTGACGGTGGCGGTGATGGTGAGGATGAGATCGGTGGTATTCACCGTGTCTGGGGTCTCCCCAGCAAACTGGATGCTCTCATGGTCCATCCTCCCATCCTTACCCTTCCCAGGATTTGCTGAACAAAATTTTGCCTCCATCACTGCATTAGCAATATCTATTTGGTGAATATTCCAGGCTAAGTGTTGTGGGGATGTAAAGATTGAAAAATCCTGAAATATGAGGAAAGGGGCTGGAAACCGGGGTGGGTGGGGAGGGGGCTGGAGCCCAAGAGAGGCTGAAGGAAGGCTGGCATCAGCCTTCTCCCCACTGAGAAGAGAAACCTAAGAGAGTCCAAGGGGCGGGGGGTGAGGTGGCATCCAAGGCCCCCAGGGAGGTCTCTATGACCCCAGGCTATCCTGGGACCCTGGGCCTGGGGATCTTAGAGGTAGAACAACTGCCAGGGCCTCCTGGGACTTCTGCCTCGAGGACACAGACCATGACAAAGGGCCTGGGGTCAGGCTCTGTGAAGTGTGATTATGCTCTTGTTACAGATGTAGAAACGGAGGCTCAGAGAGGGAAAGTGACCTGCCCAGAATCACACAGCCCACACTTGAACCCAGGTCAGTCTGATGCCACAGCCAGCTCTGTATGGCTGCCCAGGCAGGGCAAGCTCTTGGATTTTTCTATCCTGTGGAATCCAAGCCCTTCTCTGCAGGGAACCATTAATGGAGGGGCTGGGATGACATGGGATGTGGTATTGTGCATCGGGCAGAATTCACTGGGACGAGCTCACCACCTCTCTGGATCTCTAATAACTCTCAAGGGCATTGATAGATCTGTGGTACTGAAGCCTCTGGAACCACAGATTCTGAGAAGCACACAACATTGACCTTCCCATGCTGAGCACACTCTCAGAGAGCCCAGCCTTCTCTATCTGTGACTCTCCCCCTTTGCACAGAGAGGCCAGTGAGCTTCCTGAGGTTGCACAGCGGGTTAGGAGCGGGGTTAGGCTCACACTCTGCCCACCCAGTGTTCTGACCGCTGATCCACTAGCTTCTAGCCAGTGGCTACCTGGAGCCACACCCACTGATATTTGTGAGCCCCAGATGAGTGGACCATGTCCCCACTATGTCCCAGCCTGGTTTTCTACCTTGGTGTCTCCCAGGGCCTGGTCTATGGTTGGCATCCATAAATATTTATTGAATAATCGAATAGAGGAACCAGACACCAGGCCCTTTCTATACATCATCACATTTAATCATCACCTTCACCTGAAGGGCCACTGCCCACATGTACATTTATGTAAGTGTGGAAACTGAGGCACAGAGAGGAGACACTTGGACCAAGGGTTTGGAGCTGGTGGGATTTGAACACAAAGTCACTATGGTCACACAGTCAAGGCAGAGTCACCTTCTCATTCTCCCTACTCCAGCCTTTCTGGGTCCCATCTGACCCTCTGAACCCCAGATTAAGTGCCTGAGCTCTGCTGAGCAGTGTCTCTGAGTGGCCCAAAGGACCCAACAGGGATCAGGCTCTGAAAACTGCCACCTCGATTATAAGCTTTGCTGACATTTACAAAGTCATAAATTGTCTGGTCTTAAGACAGAAAGGACAGCAGACAACTAAGACTTCTGTCCAAATTGCTCAGGTCCCTTTTCCCTGGGATTCACCTCTAATGAAGCGAGGCCTCTGCTTCTTGGCAGGATCTGAGGACTTGGCAGGGCAGCACATGAGACTCCCTCTGCTTCTGGTCCCAGCCCTGTGAGTTGGCAACATCAGATTTAATACCATGCTCAATTTGATCTTCATATTTTCCAAGCTTAGCAAAGCATATTTTTCCTCATTAATCTGTGTTTATACTTAAAAATAGTGCACCCAAGTTCAATCCCCTTTGACTTAGTTGAATGAACGTGAAAAGGTCAAAGGACTTTTTCATCATGAGAAAGCATCTCTCTTTTGCTCTCTCTCCCCCTGCCCCCTGCCCACTCATCCACGGCTTCCTCTCCTGCACCCCTGTTTCAGAGCTGGGGTTGCTGGGGTTGCTGGGGTGGAAGGAGACACCGAACGGCAGAGTGGCTACAGGATTGGGCTTGGGTTGGATAGACCCAGAGTTGAGTCCAGACTTTCCCACCTCCTCCAGGTAGGAGGTGAAGCAACAGACATCCTGTCTCTGAGCCTTGGTCTAAACATCTGAGAATAGCCACAAAATCTGCACCTATCTTCTAGGGCTGTTCTGAAGATTAAATGAGATCACACGTGTGAGGCGTGTGCCCTGGGCCTGGCATGAGTGAACTGATCAATGAACCATGTTGGGTTAAATCTAATATTGCACATTAACGTGCTCTCCACTGGGGCTCAAGAGCTGAAAGGGCCTGTTTTGGTTTGCTAATGAGACCCTTAAGCAAAATACTGGAAATGGATTGGCTTTTATAAAGGTGGCTTATTTGGTTACAAACTTACAGTTTTAAGGCCATAAAAGTGTCCAAATTAAATCATCAACAGGATGATACCTTCACTGAAGAAGGGCTGATGGCGTCCAGAAAACCTCTGTTAGCTGGGAAGGCATGTGGCTGGCATCTGTTGACTCTTTGCTTGGGGATTCTGGTTTCAAAATGGCTTTCTCCAAAATGTCTCTGGGTGTCTCTTAGCTTAGCATCTCTAAACGTCCTTCTGTCTGCATCTCCAAGAATCTCTAAGTGTCAGCAAGCAACTCTTTTGGTGTTTTTTTCCTCTCTTGGCTTCTCTGGAGCAAACTCGGGGCTAACATCACAAAGCATAAACAAGCAATTCCATCGGCTTCCAAGCACCTAACATCTGTGTGTCCTGGCTTAGCTAATCCTGGGGCACTTTTCTTCTCTGCTTTCTGTGTGAGGTCCCTTTAAAGGACTCCAGGAAATTAATCAAGACCCACCCTGAATGGGCAGGGCTGAATCTCCATGGAAGCATTCAAACAAGAGGTCACACCCTAATCAAAAAGATTGATAACTCTGTCCCCACAAGACTGCATTAAAGAATATTGCTTTTGGGGGGACATAATATATCCAAACCAGCACAGGTTTTTTCACCCCTGGAAGGGGATGGAGAGCACAGGGAAGGCCCAAATGAAGAATGAAATACATAGAGGAAGAGAGGGAGCCAGGAGAGGAGACTGACAGACTATCACACAGTGACAATGACCCATGAGGGAGGCTTCATTAAAATCCTATTTATTTATACAGATATGCAGGGGGTTATGGGGAACCCAGGGATCCCACTCCACCTGCCGAGCCCCTGAGATGTACAAAGGGGCAAAAGAAGGCCATCTCTCCCCTTGGGTTACCCCACTGTGGGCTGGGGTGCTGCCCTGGAGGGAGTGTTGGGGGATGGGATGATTGCCCCGAGGGCATTGCCCTCTCCCCAAGGCAGTGCCTGGCCCTGGAGGCTGTGGTTAGCGTCTGGAAAGCAGGGTTGAGTGAACTGCGTAGGAAACGGGGTGAACTGGGTGTAGGTTCTGAGGGCACTCCCACTGTGGAGAGACCGTGGCCCAAGAACTCCCACCCAGAGCTGAGAGGATGGAGAGGAGGTGTGGGGTTCAAGGGGGATAACCTGGAAACTTCTAGCATCTTGGAAAAACTGATCCCCAAGGGCACCTAATCCTGGGTATGCTGCCGTCAAGAAGGCAGCTCAGATACAGGAGGGGTTCCAGGTGCACAATCTTCAAGTATAAATGTATTTTGTGTGATGCAACCAAAGCTGTTCATAGGGGAAATTTATAGTGCTAAATGTCTTTATTAGAAAAGAAAAGAGATCTCAAACCAATGGCTTCAGATTGCACCTTAATAAGCCAGAAAAATAATAGCAAACTAAACTAAGCAGAAGAAAGGAAATAATAAAAGAAAGGAGAAGAAATTAATGAAATCGAAAACAGAAAAACAATAGAGAAAAATCAATAAAACCAAAAGCTAGTTCTCTGAGATTATACCCACATATTGGAATAGCTAGAAGTAAATGCCTGAAATTACGAAACTCCAACCCAGTAGCCTTGACTCTTGAAGACGATTGTATAACAATATAGATTACAAGGGGTGACAGTGTGATTGTGAAAACCTTGCGGATCTCACTCCCTTTATCCAGCATATGGATGGATGAGTAGATAAATGGGGATAAAAACTAAATGAAAAATAGGGTGGGATGGGGGGGATGATTTGGGTGTTCTTTTTTATTTTTATTTTTCACTCTTATTCTGATTCTTTCTGGCATAAGGAAAATGTTCAAAAATAGATTGGGGTGATGAATGCACAACTATATGATGGTACTGTGAACAGCTGATTGTACACCATGGATGATTGTATAGTATGTGAATATATCTCAATAAAACTGAATTAAAAAAAAGAATACGGAGCATTTTCAAAAAAAAAAAAAAATGATTATACCCAGAGTGTCAGGGAAAAAGGAGAGAAAATGCAAATGACTATTAGCAATAACGAGAAGAAACTTTTCTATAGATGCTACATATTTTAAAAGGATAATGAGGCAACATTAGTAACAACATATAACAGTAAATCTGACAACTTAGATGAAATGGTCAAGTTCTTTGAAGGACACTACCAAGTTCATCCAAGAAAAAATAGATTATTTGAATAGATATCTATATCTATTCAATAAAATTATATCTATCCAATAAATTGAATATGTAGTTATGAACCTTCATGTAACAAAACTCCTGGCCCAGATAGCTTCCGTGTTAAATTCTACCAAACATTTAAGGACTAAATAATAGCAATTCTATATAAATAATACTAATTCTACAATTCTACAAATGATACCTCTAAACTCATTCTATGAGGCCAAATCTGGCAAAGACATAAGAAAGAAAAACTACAGACCAGTAACCCTCAAGAACGTAAGATGTAAAAGTTCTAAAAAATATTTTAGTAAATAGAATTCAAAATATGCTGTATGAAAAAATAGACAATGTATCATAATTCAGTGTCAGTTATCCCATGAATGCAAGATTCAAAATTCAATAAAAGAAATTCATTAACTTAACAAATTAAAGGAAAAGACCATATGATCAACTCAACAGATGCAAAAAAGCATTCGACAAAATCCATCACTGATTCATGATGAAAACCCTCAGCAAACTAGGGTTAGAATGGGGCTTCCTCAGCCTGATAAAGGGCATCTATGACAACCCAAGAGCTAACATGGTACATTATGGGAAGACTGAATGCTTCTCCCCTAAGCTCAGGAACAAGACAAGGATGAACCAGGCACAACTGGCTCGAGCCCGGGGCAGCCCCAAGGACATTGGCAGTCAGCGTCCCAGGTCTCCTCCCGTGGTTGGGCTCCCCTGCTCGGGCTCCCCTGCCGCCTGGCTGGACCGCTCTCATCCTGGGTTATTTCAAGGGCAAAGCTCAGCTCTATCGCTGGTTTCCAAAATATCCACCCACGTTAAACTTTTATGAATGTATTAGCTTTATTGCGAATTCATGGGTGGAGGGGAGACGTATAGAGCACAGCCCCTTCCCTGGCTCTGTTCTCCTCTTTCTGCAAGCCACCCCCTTCTCTGGATGAAGTAGGTTCACTTGTCCATCTAGAAAGTCTTGGCACCAGCTGGTTCTGGGTGTTGGCTTTTGTCCCACATGTATTTCTCTCTCTTTTTTATTTTTAATTTTTTCTCCACATGGGTTTCTCTTTCCAGACCAAAAAAAAAAAAAAATGTGCTCTCCCTTAAGGAGAATTCTGATAAACAAAAATGTCTTCCTCATTTTTCCTGGGTATTATCAACAGATGTTTTACAGATGAAGCAGCAGACACTCAGAGAGGTTAAATGACTTGGCCATAGGTCACACAGCCAGGGGAAGATTTTGGCAGCAGAAGTTCCATCTGGCCCCTGGTGGTCACATCCTTGGGCTCTGCAGACAGACACACCTCGGTGTGATCCTGGCCCCACTATCCATTATTTGTGACAGTGTCCACTTTATGAAGCCATCTGAGTAGAAGATGCAACTCAGGTGCTAGCAAAGTCTGGGCATGTAGTAGGAGCCCAAGTAAATGGCAGCTGCTTCTGCTATTATAGGTGTTCCTTCCCCTGCCCCAGGTCCTACAGCTGGGCTCTCCTCTCCCCACTTCCCCCGCCACTGGATTCCTTTCTGCTTTCCAAAACCACATTAAAACTCACCTCCTTGGAGAAACTCTGTCTAATTCACCCTACTCACAACCCTGCCTGGCAGTCTAGTGAAGGATGGGAGAATGCAACTGGGGAAGGGGTCCAGTTTGGAATCAAATCTGTTTTCTCCCTTCACTAGCTGGGAATCCTTTGGCAGATCCCTTCACTTAAGCCCTGTTTCTAAACCTCTGCACCATGGTGATGGGGCTCTGTCAAGTCCCAGGCTTCTTGTAAGAACCAAATGAAACAACAGATGTGACAAGAGCATAGTAAATGGTCGATGGCAAACCACTGCACAAACACTGGCTGGATCGTCCTTTGCTCTGCATCCCCTTGGCAACCCGAGTGTTTAACTCAGGCTGGCTTTCTTTGATTTGGTGACGGCCCACAGTGCAGAAAAAACCACCCTCGGGTACGGATCTGCCGAGTAAGCCTGGGCGGAGGGCTCTGGCCGTCCTGAGTTGCATGAGGCAAGTGCCTCCCCCAGCCTTGCCTGCTCCAGTCCCTGGGGACCCCTCATCCTGCCGCAGCCACCCTGCTCTGCTGGCAGCTCCCCAAACATATCTCATGCTGCACATGCCGTTGCTTCTGCACGGAGCATCCCCTCCCGTGTGTGCCGACGTGTGTATACACGTCCTCCTCTGCCTCGGGGGAAGCCTCCCGGACCGTTCAGCCTCTGTGGTATCCACTACTTCATTCACGAAGAAGTAGCAGCTTCCCTCTTGCCTTAAACTGTGAATTCCATGGGGATGGGGAACATGCCTGCCTGATTTATCCTTGTGTCCCAGTGCCTCATGTAAGGCCTGGCCCCCGGTTTCTGTGGAACCTCTATCCACCTAATGAACATGTTTCCTATGTTATAGCCTTTTTTGTGGAATGTTGATCACTCTGCAGTTTAATGACAGGGCTAGGCATGATGGTCTCTGGCTTCCCCATTGCTCCTGTCCTTGACCTTGAAGGCAGCCTTGGGATACACAGAGACAGCTGCTGTCCACGGCTGGTGACGTCAGCAGGACAGACTGTGGGGTCCCTCATTATAAATCACTCTCTCTCAAGCCCTGGGGTCACCTCCCTTCTGGACAGCCTCAGGTAGCCAGTTACTCTCTGTGCCTGGAGGGCCAATGGTGTGGGGGGGTTGGGTCACAGTGGGAGCCCTATCCTGGAAAATTATCCACTGGCCCGATGGAGAGGAGGGAATTGAAGGTCATTTAGGTCACTGCACTGGTCTGGGGCTGTAGCCACTGGACAATCATCTGTGGCCTGAGGTGGAAGTAATAATGAAGGGCTCTGACATTTCAATTATCCTTGGAGTGTTCAGAGGCCTCAGAATGGAGAGCTGGAGTGCAAGAGCACTGGCCCCTCATCTTTCCCCTGTCCAAGCTCCAGAACTGGTCCCTGCAGGGCTGTCCTGGAGACCCACCACTGGTCTGGTGGGTATTCGCAGGGCCTGAGGTGGCGGCTTTGGGTGGGAGAGGTCCAGCTAGTCCACTGGGATCCCAAGCCATTGGTGCTGTACAAGGTCTGCCAGGAGAAGATGCTCCTAGGGCTGTGGGGAAAAATTATTCTGCCAGGGTGAATTATTCTGCTCAAATGACTTGAGCTCACTCAGTTCAGTTTCATCATTTGTGAGATGGGGACATTGATGTGCACCTCATGGGTTTGAGGAGGACTATGTGAAATGATGAGGTACAGTGGCTTAGCCCAGTGCCTGGCACATGGATGGCCTTCTGCGTACAGCCAGGATTCTTGTGGCATGTGATAGGAACCAGCTCAAACTGGCTTGAGCAAAACAACAAGGGAGGCTGTTAAAATGATATGGGGACCTTGTGAAGACGGCAGCCAGATCTCAGAGACAGGCCCAGGGAATGGGGGACCTACACTTCCAGCTCCAGCTCCATGGCAGAAGATGGTGCCCCCAGCTCCTGAGCACATGTGTCTCCTCCATTGACAGAACAGTCCAGATGGAACCAGATTCTCTCCATCCCAATCCCAGATTTCAGGGAGGGGGGATCTACTTGGTCTAACTTAGATCATTTTTTGCCGATGTCTACTCTGATCTTACCTACTCAATAGTATAAGGCAGGGCAAATAGTACATGCTTGACTTCCAGAAGGTTCAACTTTGTAGGTGACGAAGACTGTTAAGGGGTCCTTCTGAGCTGGCAGATGCTCTCAAAATTACCAGGCCTGTGCCTGCCCTGGGGATGCCAATTGAGACCTGGCCTGGGCCCCATCTTGAGGAGTTCACACTGGGGGAGGGAGACAGATTTGCATTGAGTCGTTTATACACAATGTGCTTAGCGCTGAGATCAGGGAAGGTGGCAGGTGAGAACCAGGGTTTCTGAACACCATCTTGCTGCCAGGCTCTTTGCATGCCTGCCCAGTAGATATGATGAGCCTGTGAGGGATGTGAGCCATGCAGGGAGGATGGGGCAGGACCAGGAATGGAAGCTAAGCCTTTTGGTACCAGTGTCCTTATACTAACAGCCAAGTCCAGACATGGTTTTGGGAGGGTGGGATTCAGGCCCTGAGGTGGCCAGAGGGCAGGTATTTTGTGGCTCTGCCCCAGCCCTTCCACCTTCCTTGGCCCCTTCCACCCAGTCTCCTTTCCAGCTACTCCAAAGATCCAGCCTATTCTTAGCTACAATCTGAGCCCATGAGGGAAGCAGGAAATGATTCATCCTCTTTCTCAGACAATCAACACAAACCCACATTATTAATATTTACCCAGGGGCTTCTCCAAGGGCCCTGAATATCAAACAAATCATGGGGAGAGAAGGGCATGGATGACGAGCTTCGCTGAGGCTGCTGGCTGCCTCCAAATGGAGCAGAGACCCCCCAGTGTCAGAGCTTAAAGGAACCTCTTAGCTCTCTCTGTTCTCCCCATTTTACACAGAGGGAAACTGAGGCCCAGGCAGGGCAGAGGATTTGACCAGGTAACCCAGCAGGATGGGGATGGCAGAGGAGGGAACAGAACCTGGGGACAGGGAGAGATGGGAAGAGCACGGGGCTGGGAGTCTCAGTCCCCTCAACTGTAAAATGGAAATACAAAAACAGACCGGGTAACATTTTAGTAAGATGCACAATGGACCCTCAGAGTGTATGGCAAAGAGCTGGTGTCCTACATGTAGTGCCAGAGTGAGGTAACGACAGTGAGTCAGTGCAATTTCCTGTCCTGATTTCCCTGCGTGTTGCACTGCCCTAGCGGCCCTGTTTCTGCTCTGTTGATCATACATGTTGATCATACACACACATGTTTATCAGATCAGGGTGGGCACCTGCCCAAACTGGGCCCATTAATGTTTCTGTCCAATGAATTTGAAATTGAGACTAATTGAGGCTGTGTGGGTCTGCTGGTTGGTTGAACTGATGCTGCTTGAAGTTCAGGTCTGCAGGGCCCTGAGAAGGGAACAGAAGCCCACTGTGCAGGTGTTGGGGGTGGGGAGACACAGAGGCAGAGGGGGAGGCAGAGCACAGGCCCTAGGCGGTGCCCCTGACCCTGGTTCATCTTCCTCCTGAGCTCTGGTCCCGCTCTTTGGCTTCCAAGTCCTTACTGGAAGCCCCTTCCCCCTGCAGGAAGAACTCTCTGATGGTCAGTGGGGTCCAGAGTCAAGACGGCAGCTGCGCTCAGGAGGAAGTTCATGGGCATCTTTCGTGGGAGAAGCAGAGTTCACCAAGACTCACTGAGGCCCCCCGGGGCCCTTCGCACCTGGGGCCCTTCGCACCTGGGGCAGGGGCTTTTCTCCTTAGTGCTCTCCCTCTTGGGACCCACATCTTTCCCTTCTCCCTCTCGCTCTACCTTTCCTTCCTCCTGTATCTCTTTCTCTCTCCAGCTCCACACTCAGCCCCTTCGTTGAGTCATTCCCTCAATCCCCTGGCATTGTCTGTTGCCCCCTTGTACCTGTTCAGCCCCTGGACTGGCCACACTGGGGACACCAAGAGGGACAAGGCTTGTCCTGCCCTCTCGGAGCTCCCAGGCTGGTGGGAAAAAAGACAAATCACTCACAACCCAGGGTGGGCAGTGCTGAGGTGGGGGAGATGTGGAGGGGCTGGGGGAGCCAGGGGAGGACCCCAGGTCAGGGAGGTGGTGTCTGCACTGAGACCTGAAGGAGAAGTGGGGGGACCCAGGGGAAGGGGCGAAGGGGGAGAATACAACCACTGATGGAAGCCGCTGAGCACCTGCAAACTCACTCAGAGGGGGAGAGCAGGGCATGGCGGGCAGTGGGTGGGAAGTCGGGGAGCTGGGGCCTGGGAAGGCAGATAAAGGGGGGCTGGGGGTCCTCTGCGGTCAGATCACAGAGAATGGGGCGAGCCAGGCTGTGGGGTTGGGGCTTTATCCCGAGGACTCTGGGGAGCACTGGATGGGAATGGAGGGGTTAAGGGAGAAAGTGACCACACCGTAGGGGGTAGGGGTGGATCCAAGATGATCTGGGCCACTCCAATCCCATGGATGGGGAGAAGTCTCTTTCTCCTCCTCATACTCTCTCTCTCCCCCACTCATTTTCTCTCCTTCTCTCTGTTCTCCCTGTTTCTCTCTCTCCATCCTCTCCTCCCATTCCTTTCTCTTCCCCCTTCTTCCCATGTCTCTCCCTTTCCTCTTTCCCCAGCTCCTCTTCTCCCCGCCGTGCCCCCCATTCTCTCCAGACCCCCCTCCCCGCCCCCAGGCACTCGGCTGGGCCCGGCTGAGCTGCACTTGCGAGGGCCTGCAGCGCCACCTTCAGGCGGGAGCGGGCGCCGCGGGGGGCTCTGCCCCACCAGGGGGGAGGTGCCGGGTCCCCCTTCCCCACCCCCAGGAGATGAGGAGGTGCCGCCCCCATCACCGCCCACAGCCGCGGGCCTCGCTGCTCTGGTCACCGCTCGCTCCAGCACCAGCCCCGTCCCTGTCTCCCTTAACAACCCTCATTACCAGCCCAGCTCGTCTCCCCGAAGCACGAGGCGCCAGAACTGATGGGTTTAATAACAGAATCCCTTCCCTTTCCCAGCCCCTGCTTCCCGAGGGGGCCGCCAGCCCAAGAGCCAGCGTTCTCTGCTCTCCTGGGAGGGTGAGCCCCCCAGGGCACCACCCCCACATTACAGATGGGGAAAGAGGACCTGACACAGAGTGAGGGCCTGAATCGGCTCAGGGCCCAGGAGAGCCTGGCACTTGTTCACTTAATAAATTTATTCAACACTCATTCACGGACACCCCTACTGTGCCAAACGAGGTCCTGGGACCAGGGACACTGAGACGTATCAGACGGTGGAGGAAGACCCTGCCCTGGGGATAGAGAAAGTGACAGTTACCGTCCTGGTGACAGCACCATGACAGGGGAGCGTGTCAATCCTGTGGGAGTCCCGAGAAGGTTCTGGCAACTCAGGGGGCTTCTGGAAGGGGTGGGGCAGGGGAGTCAGAAACACCTTCTCAGAGGCGGTGACATCTGAGCTGATTCATCCAGGTAGAGTAAGAGTTTGCCAGGGAAAGATGATGGGAAGGGCGTTCTGGGCAGGAGGTTTCACAGGTGGGGAGATCCATGCGGCTGAAGAGCGAGGAAGAGAAACGGGGGCTTAGGCTGGGAGGGGCGGGCAGGGGCCAGGCGGCAAAGGGCCCTGGGTCCTCCTTCTTGCCCTGTATCTATCAGCAGTACTGTCACAATATAAAGTAATAAAAACAAGAATAAAAATAATAGTAATTAGTAGTAGAAGTAGTGGCATATCTGCAATAATACTTATAGCGGACTTCCCGTCTGCCAGGCACTGTCTCAAGCACTTACATATATATTGGCTAAGCTAATTTTTATGACAGCCCAACAAGGTAGGCACAATTGGAGAAAACAAGTACAAAGAGGATAAGTAACTTGTCCAAAGTCGCTCAGCTACCACATGGCAGAGGCAGAATTTGACCTCAGCCTCCTGCCTCCAGAATCCACATTCCCTAAGTTGACCCTCTGGACTGCTTTCTCTACTGCCTGATGCCCCAGTGCCCAGCCCAATTTCTCTCAGACTCTGCCTCCTTTGAAGAAAAGAATCTGCTCATTTCCTCAGAGGTCAGAGGGAATTAATTTTTGGAAAAAAATATAAGAAGAAAAGCAATGGGTGTGGAGAATGCAACATTTAGCCTAAAACCATGATTTGCTGATGGTGGGATCCCAGGAATCAGCTGCAGACATGTTGGATGGGCAGTCTGGGGCAGGAGGAAATTGAGAACAGCTCCTCCCCAAGCATTAAGCCCCTGGCACGGCCGACATTGCCTCTCTACCCCAGCACCCCTCTGCAGCTTGGCTGCTGTCCCTGGTGTACAGGCACTCCCAGATCTGCTCGAACAGTGGGACATAAGTCTGAGGTCCTGTGGACATGAGTACCCTGCTTTCCCTCCTGGAGCTTCCAGAGGGGAGGGACGTTTCAAGGCGCCTGTGACCAGCCTGGAGGTTTGCTCTGGCTGGGCAGAGAATGGGTGTAATTCCCAGATGAGGTCTGCAACTGTGCAGCTTTCCTTTAAAGGGCTCATGGGCTATTGCAGCTGAAACACTGGGCTAGGGGAGAAAGAAGTAAGATGACACTGAAGTGTTTCTAGAAACGACCCAAGGAGAGAGTTTGCAGTCTTTTTGTGTTCTTGGCTTGTTTTTTGTCTCTTCTCCTCTCTGCATCTATGATTCATCATGACTGGACCTATGGAAGTGGGATGCACAGAACCAAAGCCCAAGAGGTGAGTGGAGACACCCAGCCCAGCACAGGCCAACCTCTGTGAGGACAAGGGCGGAGCTGGGCTTTAGTGATGGTGATGAAGGAATGTGGGTGGAGAGAAGCTCAAGCCCCCTCCCCTCCCTGTGTCCACCCCCACTTTATGCTGCCAGCACAATGAATGGTCCCTGCTCCTCTTCCATATTCTGTTCCTTTGCATATGCTGTTCTCCCTACCAGGAATGCTTTTCTCCCTTCTGGCAAAATCCTCCTCCTCCGGGAAGGCCTCCAGAGGATGCCCTCCTCCATCTCATGAACACTCTCTCACCCATGCACACACACACACACATACACACAAACAAGCACACATGCATGTGCACACATACACACACAAGTTGGCTCCTTTAAGATCCTCCTAGCCCCAGATACTCTTACTCTTAGAAACTCCTTCCCCTATCAAACATTAACATGTGCCTACGTCCCATGTTAAATACTAATTATATATAACTGCAAAAGCCAAGTTGGAGTGGAAGGTGATCAGCTGATAATGTTATGCTTTGTAGACATTTGATTAAATATTTATCCATTTCAATTTTGCAGCTTTCCTTTTTTACTTTGCAGCCAAGTAAATTGTTTTCCTGTGTCTTAAACATTTTCACAGGCCCTTAAGAGCTCTTAGGCCTTGGCACTGAGCCCTGAGTGGAGCATCTGATGGAAAGCTCCCCCCTGCCACCCCCTCCACACCCAGGCACAGAGCCCGGTGCAGGACACGTGGGGTATGTGTGACCTGTTGCTCTGTGCTCCTTGAGATTGGGCCTCATGTCCCAACCCCTCTCTGTGCTATATGCTCAAGCCCAGGGCCAGGCACAGAATAAAGTAAGTTAATGTTTTTTGAAAGAAAGAGGAAAGGAAGGAAGGGACAGGGACAAAGAGACAGAGAGAAGAGGAAGGAAGGAAAGAAGGAAGGGAGGGAGGGAGGCAGGGAGGATTCCTGAGCTTTCTGCAGACTCAGCTTGCAGGAAGGAGTAGCTGCGGTTGCTGTGGGGTCAGGGCCATGGAGATGGGCTCTCTGGAACCCCTCCCCCCCATACTTCCCACACTGGATCTCAAGGACCCCTTTTCCAGGGACCAAGCTTTTCCTTCCCCACTGAGAGGTGGAATACACAAATATTTTCTGAGGCCCACTAGGAGCCTGGTGTAGGTGAGCACCGGCCCCTCATGCTTACTCTGGTCTCTTTACATGTCACATCCTGGGCCACAGCCTGGAGGCTGGGCTGGCCCCAGCCCTTGGTTTGCTCTCTGACAGTTGTCTCCCACCAGGGACTTTCCTTGTCCTCTCTCCCAGCAGGAGAAGATGGTCAGAGGTGTGGGGAGCAGATAGAGGCAGCACTAAACAGGGTCTCCTAACCCCGCTGCAGGAGAACAGACCTGTCAGTGGTGGCCTGGCCGGTCAGACCTGGATTTGGTCAGACCCAGGGAAGTGACTCTCCGTTCCCCACAGGCTAATGTCCACAGGCCTAGCAGACCCTACCTGGCCTGGCCCCACCCACCCCTGTTTCATACCACTCCCCCCTCACTCACTCCATGCCACACTGGTCTTCTGGATGCTCCTCAAATGCAACAAGCACATGCCCACCTCGTGGCCTTTGCACTGGAACACTCTTCCACCAGATACCCACGTGCTTCGCTCCCTGACCTTATTCACGCCTCCAATCGAATGTCACCTCCTCAGAGAGGTCCCCTGACCACCCCATCTACAAGAACCTCTTCCTCTGGGAGACCCACAGAGGGATTGGCTAAAGGTTTGGTGAAGGATTCTTGACTCAGGGCAAGTTCACAGGAAGGAAAGAGGCAAGCGTGTTCTGACCACCTGCTATGTGCCAGGCTTTTGTCTGGTCAGAGCCATATCATATCATCACAGCAGCCCTTTGAGGGAAGAGGCATCATTTGCTCCCTTTTACAGGTGAGGAAACTGAGGCTCAGAGCAGTGAAGCCACCTGCCCAAGGCCATGTGGTGTGTAAATGACATATCTCTACCTCCCTGGAGATGGAGGGTGGAGGTCCTGGGCTTGGGAGGTGGTGGCTGATGGCATGGATGTGAACGAGACTGTCGAGAGAGAGTGGGGACAGGGATGGGAATGAAAACAGAAGTTTGAGGAATGCCAGTAATAAGGAGTTGGACTGGTCAAAGACAAGAGAAATGCAGAATCAAGCAAAGTGGACTGTGATGAATCAAGCCACAGAGGTGGGAGTGGTGCAAGGAAGAGAGGGACATGGAGAGAGAGTGGTAGGAAAAGGCAAGAAGGGGGTGGCCAGTGGGGGTCAGCAGCTATCGTGATGGGCCTGACTTCACCCCTCACAGGCTGTGGCCCTGCCTAGCCTCTCTGAGCTCCTTGGGGATTGATTGAAATGATTCATGGAATGTTCTCAGCACAGTGCCCATAGTGAAGAGGTTTTTGCATGGACGCTAGAACTAATGCCAAATTCTTGAGCATGAGGCCTCAGTTTCCCTACATGGAAAATGGGGGTATTAACTGTGGCCTTTCTCATGGAGTTGTTTCAAAGGGGGGCAACGCATCGCAGAGGGCTTGGCACAGCAGCCAGCACAGAGCGAGTTCTCAAGAAAGGAGAAGCAGCAGCAGCAAGAGAGACTGGGACCCCGTCCTTTCCCTTCTGGGTGGGTTTCTCTGCTGCCCTCATCTTCCCAGGGTCCAGTGCTCTGCGGGTGGGGTGCAGACGAAGCTCAGCATGCCCAGGTCTTAGAGATAGATGGCAGGGGGCCCCAAGCTCATTGGCTAGTCTAATATAGATGGAGAATCAGATGGGAGAGGGAGGGGTGTGCCCAAGGTCACAACGTGATTGTGGGAGATCCAGAGTGGGGACTTGGGGCTCCTGACTCCAGGCCAGATCTCACTGTGCAGACAGATGTCAGGGCCTGGATCCATGCCCCAGAGGGAAGGAGATGCAAACCGGCCAAGACAGTAGAGCAGATGGTCTTTACCAAGTGCTCCCTTTGTGCAAGCGCTGGCCCAAGCACTTCACGTGCCACCCTCATTTCATTTTTGCTACAACCCTATGAGGGAGGTACTCTCTAATGTCAGCTCCATTTTACAGAAGAGGCTATGAAGACTCAGTGGTCAGATAACTCCCAAGGTCACACAGCTGGCCTGTGGCTGAGCCAGATTTCTAATGCAGGCAGCCGGACTCTCAAACCTGATAATTCACCTGGTACTACGTGGCCTCAGTGGGCAAAGCAGATGCCCAGCTCCTGGATGTCTAGTCCAAGACCCGCCCACCCACCCCTGCCCAGTCTGTGGAACCCACACCCCAGCTGGGCCGTGTCCAGCACATGCTGTAGGACATAATGTGAATTCTTTCTGTGTTGAGCATCATTGCCCATGTTTGACATGAAGGGTGTGTCTTATCCCTGAGCAAACCTGTCTGCCCAGGAGAGCCCCAGGAGGACAGGACTGCTCCACCTGATGGGGTCGGGTGTGAAGCCATGGGCAGGAAGGCAGAGGGGGGATAGCAACATCAGACAGACCCGGGCCAAGTTCTGGTTACCACCATGTCCTACCTGTGCCTACGTGGCCAACGCTCTCCCCTCCTCTAAACCTCAGTTTCTGTATCTGTGCAATGGGCACAATGTCCAACCTCAAACCTTGTTAGCATTGTTGGGGAGCCTCAAACTCAATGAGACCAGAGAAGGGAACCAATGCTTGGAGATACTAAGTGATGGGCCCACAGCAAGTAGGAGAGTAGGATTTCTAACTTAGATCTGCCAGGCCTGTGCTCTAACCCCTAGGGTTTGTACTGCCTTCTCTGTTAAGGACTCACTCCCTGCACCCCACTCACTAGCTGTGGGGCTTTGGGCCAGGGCCATACCTTTGTAAGCCTTCATTTACTCACCTGAAAAATGGGATAAGGATACTGTCTTGAAGGTTTTCCATCAGGATTATGATCATATAAGCAACTTGCCTGGTACACAGTAACGTCCATGGCCTGGCAGGTAAAATGGCAATGAGAGTGATGATGATGGTGATGGTGGTGGTGGAGAAGATGGCAAAGATGGAAAACACTGGTAGAAATGAGCAGATTTGATGGGGAGGACAGGGTTCATCAAGGAAACACCCTGTTCGTAGCAGGAGAGAGAAGGGGGCTGACTGTCTAGAAATGCCTACAGCCCACTCACCACAATTCCTCCTGCTGCAGAGGAGAGGATTCGGGAAGCCCCTGAAGAGGACTTGGGGTGGGGGCGGCCAGTTCCCCCTCTGGGCATTGGCTGCCGTCCTGCCTCCCGGGGAGCTTGGGTAGAACACCCAGGAGGAACGTCTAGCTCTGGTGTCCCCTGGTGGGCAGGGGTATGGCAGGTGGGCCTCAGCCTCTCTGGCTTCTTAGAGGGAGACCCCCAGCAACCCTGCCCTGAGTCAAAGCTGTTTTTCCTGATCTAATTAGCGTCGCTGAGAGCTTAGCTACAAACCCAAGCATGAGCCCACTCCCCTGAGGGCATCCCAGAACTAATACTGCTTAAATATGAAATGCTTCCTGCCCTGGGGGCCTGAGTCAAGGAGGCGCAAACCAGAAACAAGAGTTGTAATTACCAGCTCTGATTATGCAGTATGAATTAGTAAATAAATAAATGAAATAAAATAAAATAAAGAACGAGCTCACAGCCTCCAATAAAACAATTATCAACACTTTGAGTTACTTCTGCTCTAAAGAGACACAGGCAGTTCATTCTCTAGTCTCTTTCCATTCTCATAGTTCCATGTATTCACCCAGATCATTTGCTGAGGATCTGCTTGGACCAGACCTGGGCTGGGTAAAGGGGTGTTTCAGTTTCCTGAGCTGCTCAAGCAAACACCATGCAATGGGTTGGTTTTTAAAATGGAACTTTATTAGCTCAGGGTTGTTTGAGCTGGAGAATTCCAAACCCAGGGCATCAGTTAGATGATGCTTTCCTCCCAAACACAGGCGTTCTGGGGCTGGCTGCCAGCGATCCCAGGCTCTTGGCTTCTTTGTCACATGGCAATGCACCATGGCAGTCTCTCCCTGGCCTCTCAGTTCTCTTCAGGGTTCCCGTTTAATTTCAGTTTCTTGCTTCCTGTGTCTTTCTGTCTCTGTCTGAATTTCAATCTGCTTATAAGGGACTCCAGTAATAGGATTTAGGACCCATCCTGGTTGAAGGGGGCCATGCCCTTAGCTGAAGCACCCTCATCAAAACGTCCAGCTTATAGTAGGTTCACACCCACAGGAATGGATAAAAGTTTAAGCACATGTTTTTCTGGAGTACAGAGAGCTTCAAATCACCACCAAGGGGTTAACATTTCAGACAAGGTGCCCACCCTTCTAGGGCTCAGAGGTTGGGAGAGGGGCATGGTTCTTCAGAGAAATCACTCAGACGAGTGCAGCTGCACCTCGGGATGTGTCCAAGTATGCCGTGCACAGGAAGCTACATGGGAGGATATGAGAGGGACTAACTCAGATGGGGAAGGGGGGTGATCCTCAGGAACACAAAATTAAGTTGAGGCCCGAAGGAGCTAGTTACCTGAACAGTCAGAGGCAGAGTGCTCTGGGGTGAGGGAACAGCAGGTGCGAAGGCCCTGGGGTGGGAAGGAGCGAGTTGAGGGGACTAAAGAAGGGCATGGGCACCAAGAGTGTGGTGAGGAGGGGAGGAGGCAGCAGCCAGACCCTGGGGGGCCTCATGGGCCTTGGGCAGCAGGGATAGATTTACTCAGGTTTCCCCGGGCAACAGTGAAGGATTTTAAACAAGGGAGTGGCCTGATCAGTTTTAGAATTTAAGACGATCCCTCTGGCTCTTCCGTGGAGGCCAGAGTGGGAATGGGGTCTCAGGAACAAGTCGAAGGGGGATGCCCAAGCAAGAGCCGATGGTAGTTTGGGCCAGAGCAGGGCTGTGGGAAGTAGAGAAATTGATGGATCCAGAGCTGTTTTATTGGCAGAAAACAACCGACCTTAGCAATGGGTGGGGGTGGGAGGGGATCTGTCCAGGTGACCCAGGGTTCTGGCTGGGAGGCCAGGTGGATGGAGCTTCCATTTCTGGAATGGAGAAGGCAGGACGAGGAGCAGCTTGGAGGCTGAGAGCAGGAGGCCAGCACAGGGCAGGTGGGTGTGGGACTCTGTGCGGCATCCTGGGAGAAAGGGGCGGGAGGCAGGGGGTCATCCAGTGGGAGCACAGGGCAGAGCCAGGCTGGAGGCCCCATGTGGGGCGCATCAGTGGGCAGAGGCGTTCACGGACAGGAGCCTGTGCCCTCCCGGGAAGTGGGGCGGCAGGGCTAGGGCAGGGGCCGGGAGACCGTTTTCCCCCTTGTTTCTCTGCCTGGTTGTGGGCTGAAGGGGAGCCCCTGGTGAGGCCATGGTGGGTCTGGGCTGGAGGGAGGGCTTGGGGCAGCTGTGGTTTGTCTTTGGGCTCTGCCTCATCCTCCTGCTTTGCTGACCATCAGTACATAGATGGCCAGCCAAAGCCGGGGCCCTGGCTTCCGCTCTGCATTTGCTCCCAACTTAGGATGGCTGGGGCAGGTTTGCATCCCATCCTTGCAGGCAGGTGGATGGGAGGCCAGGAGCTAGTGTGAAGGGGAGACCTGCTCCCCGGGCACCCTCACCTGTAATCCTGAGCTTCCCCTGCCCTCTGCTGCCCCAGGTACCCCTCCACATAAAGAAAATCCTCCTAAAACCTCCAGTCCTCTCTCCCTGCAATCTGCCTGCACATCTAGGGCAAGGAGAGGGCTACTGTCCATCACTTTCATTTGATTTGTTGTATTTATTTATAAGCTTTTGTTTCTGTGAGCCTGAAGATCCATCTTCAGGCAGCTAAAATTGCTTCTGCCCAGAGCTTTTATGAGATCTTACAGTAAGACCAGGTTTACTTCTAAGCCCTGGGCTCTCAGACACCCATGTCCATCCCGCAGTAGCTCCCTGACTTAATCAGAAACACCTGCTGATGTGTGCAGCCTGCTTGGAGCCACACTGGGTGCTGGGATGTAGAGGGCCAGGCCTGAACCTTGTCCTGGGTCCATAGCCAGTCAGGCAGGGGCTAAGGCGTCGGGTACAAAAACAGGCTGTTTTAAAGCACAGTATGATTAACACCATTTGTTCGTTTGTTCATTCATTCAGTCACTGAACAAATATATTGTGGGCCAGGCACTGGTCTAGGCACTGGGTCTGCAGTGGTGAACAAAACGGACGAAATGAGTCCCTGCCCATGTGGAGCTCATGGTCTGGTAGGAGATAGGTGATAAATAAGCATGTCTGGGGCCTTCTGTCAGGTTGTGTTATGTACAATGAAGGTAAAGAAAGGCTGGAGGGAGTGGAGAGAGTTGGGGGGCCCTACTTGATGGGGGGTTGTCTGAGGAGGCATCTCTGAGGAGGTGACATTTGAGCAGACCTGCAGGGTGTGACAACGGAAGTCAGGCAAATCCCTGGGGCTTCCAGGAGAGCATGCAGCGAGTGCAAAGGCCCTGGGGCGGGATTGTGCCTGGCATGCTTAAGGAACATTAACTAAGGAATCCCTTGCCCTGTCTCACACAGGCAGCACGGGGAGATTTGGAGGCACAGAGGAAGCTCCGGCCCTCTGCGTCTGAGAGAGGCTGGTGGAGTATTCAGGGAGGGCTGCCTGGAAGAAATCACCCTTGCCCTGCAATTTGAAGAGTGAGTAGGAGTTGGACACCAGGGGAGTGTGTGGAACAGCATTTCTAGCAGAAGGAACAGAACAAGCATAGGTCATGGAGGAGTGAGGGCGTTGACCCTTTTTTGGGTGGTGGGAGGTGGTGGTGGACAGCTCTGGGGTGAGGATGGTGGTAGGAGGGAACCAGAACGAGAAGACTGGGGCCAGGCTGAGGGGGAAGGGGATTTTGCACATTCTGTCCCCTCCACCTGCAGTACTTTTCTCCAGATGTCCACTTGGTTTATCCTCCCCAACCCACTCCCATCTTTTAGGCCACTGCTTATACGTCACCTTCTCACTGAGGCCTTTCCTGCCACACTCTATCACTGGGCACTCCCCACAACTTCCTGCGTTACTGTTCTCCCTGTTGCTTCTCCATCCCTATATGACATACTGGATACGTATCTGTTCCTTGTCTCCATCCACTAGAATGTAGGTTCCATGAGGGCAAAAATTCAGTTCTATTTTATCACTGCCACATCCCTAGCAGTGTCTGGTCCATAATAGTGATTCAATCAGCATTTGTTGAATGAATGAATGAGTGAATGAATGAATGAACAAACGAAAGACTTAGAAGTCATGCTGAGGAGTGTGGATAACTTATCCTCAGGGCAGAGGGGAGTCCGTCAAGGCTCTGAAGGATGCAAGTGATGGGGTCTGATTTCAGAAGATCTGCCCAAATTGAAGGAGACTGGAGGTTGGGAGGCCCGAGGGGAGGCTGGGCTGCCCCTTGGGGGTGGGCTGGTGGGGTCCGGCCCAGGGCAGCATCAGTGGAGAGGCTGGCAGGGGACGGACTATGGAGACACAGGGAGGTCCTGGGGTCTGCCTGGCTACAGGATGTGTGCAAGTCAGGGTGTCAGGGCAAGTCCTCAAGTTGCTGATGTTGCAGGTTGCAAGCACAGAAAATTTGAGGGGACAGAGGAGTTCAGATTTCAATGGGCTGTGCTAGAGGAGCCTGTAGACATCCAGGGTACTTTGGGGAATGAGTCATGGGGGACGGGTCAAAAGGACAGTTCACAGAGATGCAGGCCGAGAGTGAGGTTCTGTGGAGTGGGGCTGAGGACCAAACCCCAAGCACAGTGACCGGACCAGGGTACGTCAGTCTCACTGCTGTGCCCACAGCCCTGCAGCTCTGTCCACTGCCAGGCCCTGTTCCGTTGCTGCCACCTGCGATGACGTGGGGCCAGGAAGGACCTCCCATGTGGTTCTCCAATCCCTCCTGGCTGGAGGCCCACCCTCCCTGTCTATGGCAAGGCTGCCCTTTCCCCCTCACCCTGCCACCCATACCCCGACCCCTGCCAAGTGAAAGGCTGGACTCCTTTTCTGCTGAATTTTTAGGTCCCAAGAAATGCAATTTTTAAAATTTTCAGTCAAGCATTTCCTGGGCTTTCAGAGAGGCTCCACTCAGAGGCTCCAAGGCTCCCGGGTCATAAGCTCTCAGAATAACTGTCCTGCCATCCCTCTTCTGCAAGCTGGCCCAGCCACAAGAGCTGATCCACATGGAGCCAAGACAGGCAGCTCGATGAGAGTTTGGGGAGCAGCTTCCCCTCTTTGCTCAGCATCAGCCTGGGGGGGTGGGGTGGAAGGAAGGGGTCTTTGCCCAGGACAGCTCTGTGACCAGGGGCTGCCACAGGCTCCTCCTCAAGGCCTGAGCTTTGAGATGGACAGAAGTAGTTCCTGCCCCTGCCCCTCCCTTTGTGTCTTGGGGAGGACCACTGGCCCTCTGAGACCATTTCCCATCTATAGCAGGGGCGCTGAGCATGTGGTGGATGTGCACAGAAGGCTCTTGGCACAGGGCCCTGGGCATTGTGGGACCCCATTGGCAGCAGCTGCTCATGGGGCTGTGCTGACTATTGACAGGAGATGCCGCAGACCCCACAGCTCCCAGGCTGGTGCCCCTTTGATGGTCCCTGGGAATTCTTGCAGATGCCTCCAGGGTGGAGTTTCTTTCTGCAGACAACTGAGATCCAAGGTCAGGGGCCTGTCAAGGGAACAGGTGGAGAACAGAGTGGGCATGCGAGAGGCCCACATGCGATGGGGGTATTTTCTGATACCTCTATAATGTGCACCTAATCTTAGGACCTCCCTAAACCACCCTTCCGTTCCCATCAAAATGTCCCAGGTCTGCATGGGTCTGGGAGAGGGAACCCCTTGTGCTCACACAGCGTGACCCCCAGGTGCCAACCAGGTGTCCAGGTGTGCTGAGTGCTCTACCTGCCTTTATCCTCAGGGTTGCTAGGAGGTGGTCGTGGTCGCTGGTCCCATTTTACAGACGAGGAGGCAAAGGGGAAGAGCCTGCTGGGCTCACACCGGGTGAGGCCTGGTGGCTGCTGAGTCCTCAGCAAGGTCAGACCCGGCAGGCTGGCCCCACAGCTGTGCCCTGGCTCAGCCGCGTCCACGTCCTGCCTCACCCCCTACCCCTGTGCTGTGCACCCACCCTGGTTTATGCACTGACCCCCCCCAGGACCGCACAGCTGCCCTGCCGGATTTGCCTCAGCACCCTACTTTACAGGGAGGAAACCAAGCCTCAGAGGGTGGGGACGAGGCTGGGGTGAGGCCTGGGCTGGAGCCAGCATTAGAATCCAGGTCTGTGGCCTCCAAGCAGAGCCCTCACAGGGACGTCCAGGAGGGGACAGCAGGACAAAATGGGAGGGACCCGAGCAGGGTCTGGGACAGGAGGGAGGCAGGGCCGTGAGCCCAGGGAGGAGCCCAGCCACCCCACCCACCCTGGGCACATGCCTGATTCTGGGCCCCCAGGACTCCTGTTCAGACATTCTGGAATGCTTGGAATTGTTCTAACATCTTGAGGATGATGCATTCAAACTCACAGGCTGAGAAAATGCACAGGATCTGCCTCCCTGTCCTAAAGCCTCCTGATTTTTATCAAAAACTGGAGGAGGCAAGGAACAGGGAACAGTGGGTTTGTAATCAGCCCTGACACGTTACTTGGTTATGGATTTCCCAGCCTGGCTGACATCCTCCCAGGCCTGGCTGTCATCATCTCGTCCTCCCACCTCCTGTCGGGGACAAGGACAGGTTTCCTCCCCGGGTCAGCCAGCCCGGCTCTACCTTCCCAGTGACAGCCCCGGCCAGAGGACTCAGGTCACCATGGAAACAGGGTGGCTGGGGAAGGCTGGCCCTGAGGCTCGGGCCTCTCCACCGGCCTCCAGCACCCAGGGAAGGGTCTACCTGAGCCCAGGCAGGGAGCACCTCGGCTCTCAGTCCCCTCTCCATCCCCACTGTGCAGGAGGAGAGACCCTGTTCCACTTCAGAAGCCCCTGGGCAGGTCAGTTGGGCTCCTTCGGGAACAGCCTTCACCTGCCACCCACAGGTCCCACCAACAGAGCTGAGAAGGGAAAGGCTGGGACCAGCACCTCTGGGTATTGTGATGGCTTCTGGGCTGCAAACTGACGCTGCTGGAGATGGGCCCAGAAGGAATGCAAGAGTTTGAGTATTTGAAGTCTCCTAGAGACCTTTGGCTCAGTGTGCTCATTTTCCCAGGGGAGAGCAGGGGACTTTGCCGGGGGAGGGCAGTGCCCTCACAGTGCCCCAGCATCAGTCCCAACTTCTCTGGGGATGCTTCTCTCTGATTTATCCAAAGCCCCCAAACCCTGGCTCTGGGCTGGCCATGTTGCCATTGACATTGACCAGCTTCCCTGCTGGTCTTCATGTCACAACAAGGTCCAGTCCCAGCTCCTGGAGCCTCGTCCCACGTGGCTGAGGCTGCCAGTCTAGAAGGAAGCCAACGCAGAGAGTGGAAGAGCTAACAATGGAGAGACCGAGCCCTCATGACATCTTTCATGTACCTGGGTCCTGTGCAACTGAAGCTTCTTCCACCCCTGGGCTTTCGGTCCCATGAGCCAGTGAGTCACCAGATTCCTTTTTATTTCTTTGTTTATTTCTTCAGCCCACTGGACGTGAGCTTCCATTGTGGTGTGGACTGTCTTGGGCCAGGGTCCTGGAGCAGTTGATGCTCACCTTTGCCAACCTCTCCTCCCTACAGTGGCCTGCAAAGGGACCTGCGGTGACTGCTGGGGCTTTGGCCCTGAACCCCAACCCAAATCCCAACCATGCAAAGCTGGGCTATGCTGGTAGGGCTGGGAGAACTTTGTTTCCCCATACCAGGCAGGCCTACCTGATTCTGTTCCCAGAAGCTTCCCTTTGGTTGTTTTATTTGCAGGGGGTGGAGGGGGTGCGTGATTTCCCAGCCTAGTTTCCCTACAGCTCAAGCAGGAAACTATGGCTAAAGACACAGAAGGAGTAGCCTTTATTACTTTGCTGGTTTGGATGTATTATGTCCCCCAAAATGCCATGTTCTTTGATACAATCTTGTAGGGGCAGACGTATTAGTGTTGATTAAGTTGGAACCTATTGATTGAGTGTCTCCATGGAGATGTGACTCAATAAACTGTGGACAAGACCTTTGATTGGATAATTTCCATGGAGGTGTGATCCCACCCATTCAGGGTGTGTCTTAATTAAATCACTGGAGCCATATAAAACAGCTGACAAGTAGAAGGAACTGAGAGCTAAGAGAGCAACTGAGAGTGACATTTTGAAGAGCAGCTGCAGCTAAGAGAGGACAAAACACCCCAAGAGCAACATTTTGGAGAATGCCATTTTGAAATGCCAGCTGGGAGCAAGCGGACGCCAGCCATGAGCTTTCTGAGCTAACAGAGGTTTTCTGATGCCAATGGCCATCCTTCAGTGAAGATACTCTATTGTTGATGTCTTACCTTGGACACTTTATGGCCTTCAGACTGTAACTTTGTAACCACATAAACCCCCTTTATAAAAGCCAATCCATTTCTGGTATTTTGCTTACTGGCAGCATTAGCAAACTGGAACAGTCACCAAACAATAGTCTAATATCCACCTTACTAAGGGCCCACCCCTAGAAAATGTAGCCAAATCCTCTTCTTTGACCTTGACCAAGAGTCCAGGCTTCTGAAGGGTGAACTCACAGGAAAGGATTGGGAACTTCTAATAAGAGGACAGTTGTATTTAGACCCCATTCGCCACCTGCACAGCTGGCCCACAGCTATTTCACCCCCTAGTCACATCACTTCCACCTGTCCCCACGCCCAGCCGTGCGCCTCCCCCCCGCTGCCTGGTGGGAAGCAAACCCAAGAGGCTGGTTTAGGGGCAGTGGGAAGAGGGCTGGGAAACAGGCAGTATTGTGTGCAAAGCCTTGGGCACTTTGGGTGCCCAGAAAGGGGGTGACACTGGACATGGAGGGAGAGTCGGGGCACCAAGAGTCCTGAGCCGGTCTCAGCATGTGGATGCCCTCTCGAGGCCATGGGAGCCACCGAAGGGCCCAAAGTGGGGACACTTGTGACCGTTCTGTGTCTGGGACAATCCTGCTGTCTGGTGGCTGGTGGCGGTTGATGAAGGACACCCCAAGATGTGGGCCACCCGAGATCCAACAGAGATCCACAGACAGTCAATAAATACTTAGAGTTATAAATCAAGCGAACAAACTGCCGAATAAAATGAGTTCTATCCTCCCACCTGGACGAAATCCCAAATTCTGCCCTGGAACCTGGGGAGCAGAGTGTGCTGGCCTCGCCCTCTGACCTCAGCCTGTAGTTCAGGCCCACACCACACAGGGCCTTACAGTCTGGGTGGGGACACCCCGGCCTAGTGTCTAGGCCCCATCCTCATCTCCCATCTAATAACTCCCCTTTAGGGTCTAAGAGTGAGCACACTGACAGCGTGGCCCACCCTGGGGAGAACAGAGCCTGAGAAGAGGCCCTGGCAGGCCCGGAAGCAGGCTCAGAGCCACTGGGGCAGGGGATTACAGGGCTGAGGGTACCCGGAGCTTGTTCTTTTAGCCCCTCAGCCTCCTGATGTCGTAGCAGGGCCCCCTGAAGCCTGTGGCCCAGGGCTGGAGCCTCCTTGCTCAGTTCTAAGGGTGGGACCGGAAGAGGGGGGAGGGCAGCAGGAGAACTGGGGCCCTAGTGGGTAAGGAACGAGGAATGAAAGAGGTGGGAAGGCAGGGTAGAGACGTAGGAGGAACAGCAGGAGTGAGGAGGGGCCTTGGAAGGGTGCGAGGGATGGGTCTAGCATGGGTTAGAGGGAAGACGTTTCCTCCACACGGAGTTGACTGATAACAGCTGTTAACATGATTTAAATAGGATGCATTGGAAACTCTGAGCAGGAGGATGCTGAATCCCCCTGGCAGCAAAAGGAAGCCTTGGAGATGTTTTCCTCTTGACCTTGGCCTTGAAGGTGGGACCCAGCAGGAAGATGGTGTGTTGAAATGGGAACACAAGGGACAGTGCAGGAACGCCAAGCGACCTGGTGTGTCTGGGGCAATGCGGACAGCATTGGATTTGGGCAAAGGGGGCCTGAGCAAAGTAGTCGGGGCTGGTGGGGAAAAAGGAGGTTTGAAGAGGGAGAGGGACTGTAATAAACGCTTGCAACACACCCAACAGCAGGGCTGGGACAAGAGCCGCTGATGGGGGAATGAAGTGTGAATCTTGAAATCACACAGTCTTAGAGTCCTAATGAGCTTTAGATGAGAAGAAGAACAGAATCATATGATCTCAAAGCCTTAGAATCTTAGGCAGTCTTATAATCTTGGGATAACTGAATCTTAGAATCTCAGAGACTTAGATTTTGAAAATCACAGATATTTTGAATCTTAGTTTGCTTAAGTGTCAAAATTTGGTCAACTCTTCCTCCTCATTATGATAATATGCACTCTGCTCAGTGCTTTGTGCACACTATGTCCTTTGGTCTCCATGACAACCCTGTGGAGCAGGAGCTATTATTTTGCCTGATTTTCCAGATGAAGAAAACAAGCCTCAGTGAGTGTAAATGGATTGCTGCAGATCTGACACCTTGTAGGGGGACAGCCAGGACATGCCCAAAACTCTCAGTCTCCGAAGTCTATGTTCTCAGCTACTCTGTCATTTTTCCTCCTGTTGGGCCTCTCTGCAGAGTGCTCACCCATCCTCCGTGCATACCCCAAGTGACAGGGAGCTCATTATGCCACCCCAGGGTCATCCACCCATCTCAGCATTGAACACATCTCTCCTTCACAGAGCATCCATCCATTAGCCCCAAATCTGCCTTTGGAGACCATACAGAAGACGACAAACCTTCACCCAGGTGTCCTGTAGGGAAGGCAGTGATTTTACAGGAGTAGAGCATTTAACATTAGGAAAGCCTTAGATGCAGCCCATCCTTGATGGAGTAAAGGATTTTATCCTGAGCTGAGGGGGTGGGAGGGACTTAGTGGGAGAAGCCCCACTTGAGGACAAATGAAGATGGAGCCCAGAATGTTGGAAAGGTAATATAGGGTGGTGGTAAATGTATAATATAGAAATACAGTTCTCCTAGGGTCAGAGTTATGGGGCCTAATAAGATTGGAATCTAAGTGCTGTGACTTTAATTTCTTGGCTTTTTACTCTGAAAACTTATTCCATAAAATGTGTCCTGTGCCATCCATCCTCCCAGATGGCTTTTTAAGTGAAGCTGTTTGTTAAGTGGGAGACGGAAAGGGAGATTGATCAGGAGGGGCGAGCAGGCGGAGCCACTGCAGGCTCTGGGAGAGGAGACACAGCAGGTACAGCAAGTGCAGAAGGAGGTGCAGAGAGAACCTCGTGGGGCCAGGAAAGGCCCAGAGCCTGGCTTCCCAGGTGGGACCCTCGGGCTCAGCTGAGTCAACCTTGACCAGAGTCCCAGTGACAATCCCTGACAGTGACGGGGCCGCTTCTGTGCCCAGACCTGGGGCGAGCACTTTAGACTCGTTGGCCCCAGATTCCTCACACAACCCCGTCAGTGGGTGCCATTCCGTAGATGAGAAGCTCAAAGGGGTGCAGGGACCTGTCCAAGGTCACACAGCTGGTGAGAGATGTAGGATTCAAGCCCTAGTTTGTCTGACTCCAGAGCTCCAGCTCCTAACCAGGATGTCGCCCAGTCTCTGCCACACTGTCAGCTGGAAGAGCCTCAGAGGTCAGCCCCACCTGTGGTGCTCAGGTCCCTGGGGCCTCACTTTCTCCACCAGTACAATGAGGTATGGCTGGAGCTCAGTGGTTCTCCAGGCTGACTCTGCATCACAATCTCCTGGGGGGATTCCAGCAACGCTGATGCCTGGACCCCACCCCAATCGGTCAAGTCAGAATGTTGGAGGATGGGAGATATCCCAGGACATTTAACACATAGCCAAGGCTGAGAACCCCGCGAGCTACACCAACCATCCCACTTTACAGACGGAGAAATCAAGGCATTTGCATAATCATGCCACAGCTGGAGAGGCTGGAACCTGCATCCAGTGCACTCTCTGCCAAATTCTCAGGGTGAGTGTTGGAGGAGAGAGTTGCCAGAGGAGCACAAGAAAATAGAATTTGCTATCACTGTGCATCTGAGGCAGCTGGAGTGCAGGCTCATGATGGGGTTTGTTCCCACCTCCACATATAGAGGCCTCTTTGTCCCCCTGCCCCTGCCCCAATACACACCCCCATCACTGCTAGGCCTGCACCCTCCCTGGCTCTGCAGGGCCATCATAGATCACCACTGTTCCTGGCCACAGATGGTATGTCCACCAGCCTGAGCCAGCTGTACTGTCTCTGTGTCTGCAGTGGAGACTCCATAAATGATTATGAAGGGAGAGAAGAGGAAAGGGCCTGGGGAGGGGATGGGGGTGCTTCAAGACAGGGAAGTCATGGGGAAATGCCAGCCCCCCTTCCTCTCAAGGCAGCCCAGGTCCTGCCTCTGCATTGTGGTCTCCCAAGTTTCAGATCCAATATATTACATCAAACGAGGGAAGAGAATGCCTCAAACAACAAAGAAGGCTGGAAAACAGCCAGTGCCTCATACTTGGAAACGAGGGCTTTGTCTCTCCAGAGGAAGGAGTGTTGTCCCTTTTCTCAGCTGGGCAGAGTAAGGCCAGGTCTGAGGCCAGGGCCAGAGGTTCTTGAGGGTGAGCAGGGTGCCTGGAAGCCTTGCCCCTGCTGACCTGGCCCAGGGGCTCAGAGCTGAGGGAGTTTATTGTTGATCCCTCAAACCTTCTTCTACCCAGGATTTTCCATTCCAGAAAAGTCCTCCTCATCCACCTGGGGACCCTGGCTGGGAAACTCTTGGGAACCCTGGAAAGCCTCTCCATCACTCCCCCAAAGTTTCCAAAGTTGGATGAAGTCATTCCTGCCTTCACCAAACATGAACCAGGGGCCTGCTGGGTGCCCTGCCCGGCACCAGGGGGCACAGGCCTGAGGAGGCCGAGCTGCATGCACCCTGGAGCACACGCTCTAGCAGGGGAGACGTGGGCAGGTAAACCCGCAGGTAACGAAGCCCAGCTGTGCCGAGGGCTGTGCTTGGTGCCCAGAGCTTCAGAGCTGACAGGGGGCGGGAAGCCCCCAGCAGAGGGGATGGCAGGTGCAGAGGCCCGAGGTGGGGAGCATCCCCAGGGCTCATGGAGCCTCTCCCCATGAAAACCCTGAGCCTCAGGCCTGGGAAAGGCAGAGGCAAGGGGCCTCTGTGGGCAGCTGCTTCCCCACCCTGGCCGGCACCGGGACCAGCCAAGGCAGAGATGAGGTGGGTGGAGTGAGGGGAGCAGTGGCCTGTGAGTCCCCTTCACAGGGTGGGTGTGGGGATATACCTCTCACTAGGCATGATGGGGTAGGGTTGGGGGGCGGATTCACACTTACTGAGCACCCTCTGTCTGCCAGGCCTTTCCTAAGCAAGTTTCATATCTTTCTCTGCCACACCTGCCTGGTGAGCATCTCACCTCCATTTTACGGAAGAGGAATCTGAGGCCCAGGTAGCAAGTGGAGGCCCAGGGCTACAATCCAGTGACTGTGCCCTGCCCACGGCACTTCACTGGCCCCAGGGAAAGCAGGTGCAAAGGCCCCAGAAGGCAACCCTGGAAATGGAATGGAGCAGCCATGCACTGTGCTTACTGCACTGTGCTGGAGCTGGGTGGCGGCTGCTCTCCTTCCATGGGGGAAATGCTTTCCAGTTTGCAAGCTCTGGAAATGCTTTTCCACTCTGCTAGGGGCCAGTGCTGAACCAGGCAGTATGAGCAAGGATCTGCCGTGGTAACAAACAGTCCCCACAGCTCAGAGGCCTCCCTCAGCAAAGGTTCCTATCTTGCACACAAGATCACTGCTGGGCCAGGAGCCTCTGCAGGACAGCTGTTTCCATGTACAGGTTGGGCAATTCTGCTACTTTGATCTTGTGGCTTCACTATGAGAACATGAAGACTCCTCCAGGATCCCTGTGTGAAGGAAAGATTGCTGACGGGTCTTGCTTCAGACTAGAAGGCCCACATGTCTCTTTGCCCATAACTCATTGGTGAATACCAGTCACAGGACCTCAAATAATTTCCTCGAGAGAGAGGAAGTCTAATTCTCCATGTGCCAGGAAAGAAAAGCAATCCAGATTGGACAAGCTCTAGAAGTCTCTACCACATGCATGTAGCATCTGAGTCAGTGGGATCTGACATGGGCAGTGGCACAACAAAGCCACTTTATCGTGATGGTAGTAACAACAATGAGGACTGATTCAGGCAGCATTTGAATGCCCTTGACACTGACCTAAGCACTTTACGGACATTAACGCATTTAGTCCTCTCAAACTCTCTTATGAAAAAGGCAACATTATGCCAATTTCACAGAGGGGGAAACTGAGGAACAGAGAGTTGATTAACTTGTCCAGGGTATCATAGCTACTAAGCGTTGGAGCCAAAATTCAAACCTGAGCTGCCTGACCCCCGAGTCTGTGCTCTTCACCACTCCGTCTCTCGCACTGCAGTGAAATGCAGCGAGAAGCAAATCGGGAAATGGAAGCAGTGGGGAGTGCTGGCAAAGGTGGGGAGTGGGAGTATAACGGGTCCAAATGATCTTTTATAAAGAGCATTTGGTAGTTCTGGCTTCAACAAATATTCTTTGAATATCTACTCTGTGTCGGGCCCGGATCTAGGTGCTGGATGAGCTGGAGGGAGGGAGACCAGCTGGGAGGCTATTGCAACAGGTGGGTAAATGGAGACCTGGAGAGGGAGAAGGGCTGTGCACCCACAGCATCTGGCAGGTAAGGGCAGGGTTGGGATGGACCAGCTCCTCGGACTCCCTGCCCAGGACTGCCCCACCCCAGCTTGTTCCTTGCCCTTTTGTGGAAAGGCTTCTCAGATACTCCCGGATCTGATTTGATGATCATGTAGCTGGGAAACAGGTGCCCCAGTCCAGGGCTCCGTGTGGTGAGACAGACACGCTGCTGGGCTGCCGGGGGCTGTCAATCAGGATAAGTTTCAGGAAAGTGATTGGGCATAAGACCACGTTCAGGAACCTGTCCCAAAGAAGTGGTCAGGGACTCTGACAAATGGTGCGCAAAACATTCCTCGCAGCCTGATGGCATAAAAGAGAAAATCACTGTAATCCTCTAAGTATTTGACAGTCAAGAATGATGAAGTAAATTATGGTTCATCTAAATGAGGTACAATTACGAAGCTATTAACATCATGCTTTTGAGGAATTTTTCATGATGTGGGAAAACGCTGATGATATAATGGTAAGTGAAGAGAATTGAATATAGAGTGTGGTCCCAATTACATAATAGTCCAGTACTGCACAGAGAAAGTAGATGATGATGATGCTGGTGGGGCAGCGGTGGTGATGATGGGGGTGATGACAAGGGCTGCTGTGTGCCTGGCACTGTGCTAAGTACTTTATTTCCAGAAGCTCATTTAAACTCATAATGACTTGGGGAGGTGGGAGTCCTTATAATCCCCGTTTTACAGATGAGGAAAATGAGATAGAGAGAAGTTAACTGACTTGCACAGGGTCACGCAGCTGAGGCAGAACTTGAGCTCAGGTCTGACAGCCTCCAAAACCCTCTCTGTTCTCTCTGCCACTGCCAGGCTGGAGGGCAGGCTGTGGGCAGCCCGTGAAAGGAGTGCAAGAGCTTTATGGAGGCTGTGGGACTTGAAGATCGCTTCTCCCTTCTGAGGTTGATGCTATCATCATCCCACTTAATGGAGATGGTCCTTGAGACAGTGGCTCAGGGATCTGCTCCAGGCGAGTGGTGAGTGGGGTTTGATCCCAGGTCTGCAGACTGCATACTGTACTGTGAGCTGCTCCAGTGGGGCTGGGGAGGGGCTGGCACAACCTTGGGCCACCACACCGTGGACTATTCCTTGCCTGAGGCCCCTGGGCATGTCACGGGGCTGCTCAGGGGAGGTGTGGGTGACGCCCAGAGCTCATCCCTGAGACCCTCTCTGCCTGGGCCGACACAGCCCCTTATGTGGGCAATCACACTGACCCCACTCAGCTGGGTCTATCCCTGTAGGGTCTCCCGAGTTTATGCAGGTGTCTCCCCTCTGAGCCAGTTGGAGCTGCTGGGGACAGATGGCCCTCCAGGTGCCTTGTAACCCATCCTGGGCTCATTAGAGCTGTTTTTGCATCCATCACCTTCTGAGAAAGGCAAACACCATGACAGAAGGATCTGGGAGCCATTATACAAAGGCTCATCACTCAGAGGCTGCAGCTCCTTCCTGGATTACTGATGAATTATTGAATTATTTTCCTTAACTCTCATTTCTGCCCTTCCCCTCCCCCTTCACCCTGTCTCATGCCACCTACCCGTCCTGGGCCAGGCCCAGCCTCGCAGGAAACTTAGCCGTGAACTTGCAGACCCTCCATCTAGGTGATCTGCTCCTTCACACATCTAAAGAGAAATCCCACGAGGCCTCCCAGCCCCCAAAGGTGCAAATATCTCATTAGCTGCTTTTGTTGATGGATCAAGATGTTCTCCAAAATGTGGTACAGCAGACTGGGTAGAAAAGTGAGGCTTCCAGGAAGGAGGAGAAGGGAATTTTACACTCCCTCCTCTCCCTACGTCATCCCTGCCACCCCTCTGCTGTCCTCACTTCCCCACTGGGGCACCCTGTGCCTTGACCCTGGAATCTGGCTATCCAGAGATTCTTTCCCAGCAGAACCTCTGAGGAAACCATCCCCCTTCTTGGAACCCCCAGCCTGCACCATATTCACTGGTAGGCTCTGGAAGTAGAATTGTTCATTGCCTCCATGCCTGTGTGTGTGTTTATGTGTGCATTTTCCCTTTACAAAACATATTTCTTCCCCATTCCCCGCAGCTCTGAGAGTTTCAGGAATTATTAGTCCCATTTTACAAATGAGAAAATTGAGTCACAAAGAAGTAAGCTATTACTGAGCTGGCCAAGAAGCCTTAGCTGAGCTCATGTTTGATGCCAAATCACTGCCTGCCCGTGTGGGAGAGAAACCAGAACCTCTGGGCATGGCAGACAGCAAGGGGCGCACGTGTGGGGCTGGCTCAAGGTCCTAAGGACAGAGATCAAATTGATTCTCCCACCCGATGCCCAAATCTCCTCCGTCTAAGCATCTTCAAACACCTGCAGCAGCAAAGAGAACATCCTCCCTCTTCAGGCTGCCCATTCCACTCAGAGGCAGCTCTGACTCTGCAAAAATTCCTCCTTCCAATGAACTGAAATTCATTCATTCATTCATTCATTCATTCACACTGAGCACCTACTGTGTGCCAGGCACTCTTCTAGGCCCCAGAGACACAGAAGATACAGCCAATATACCTTCATGGCACTGACATTTGATTGAGAAGAAACACAGTAAACAAATAAATACACAACTATTCAGAAGGTGAAAAGGGCAAGTGAGGAAACAGAAGACAGGCTAAGGGGCACAGGGATGCTAGGTGGGGTTGCTGTTTGGTCCACCACCGGGGAGCATCCTCTCCTCTACCTGAGCCATGGCCACTCGGTGCACCTGAGCTAGGAGACTGCCATCCCCAGGCTTCACCCAGCACCTGCCTGCTTTGAGGGATCTTGCCCATCTCCTAGACACCCCCCCCCCAAGTCTCACAGAATATTCTCAGCTAACAGACGGGGTTGCTGGGACAGGCCCCCGTCATGGCCACCCCAAAAGGCAGGGTCTGCAAAGCCAGCCTGGGCTCTGCCATCCCTCCCTTAGCCACAAGCTGAGCATTTTAAAGCTAATGGGTTTTGCAATTAAAAGATACACAGAACAGGTGATGCAATTAATTGTACATAAACATGTTCAGGAATAAAGTGTTCTAGCCCTCCGTGCATCCTTAAGTGGAGTCTGTGTTTACTTCCAAATGGGGCACATTCTCAGCATATCAATTTGAGCCACTCAAACAGCTCGACAGTGAAATTCCTCTCCCTGCCTTCCTTTTTGGCATGTCTTGTGCAGTTCGCTGGGTCCTGCCAATGGTTCCAGTTTAGGAGTAAATATAATTTTCTCTGTCTTTTAGATGGCAAGACAGAGGGTCGGAGAGGTATGACTCACTCAAAGTATGCAAAGCTGGGGCAGAGAAGAAAGTTAAATCATGGGTTCTCCCAGCTTCCGGCCTCACTGCTCTTCTTCTCCCACTGCACATTTAGAAGCCAGATAGTGCCTGAGCTCAAAGAGAAAACTGAACTTCTTTCTCCAAATGAAGCATCCTGACATATTTTAGAGCCCACATTACACACCCAGTGCTGTGCTAGACTCTCAATTGGCATTACCACATTCAATCCCCTTCCAACGGGCACCACGTTCCAGTGTTACAGACGAGGAAACTGAGGGTCAGAGAAGTGCAGCAGCCTGGCTGAGACAACACAGCATGTGGGTTAGAGTTAGAGCCTTGGGCTCCTCTGGCTTTTGGAAGTGTGTTCTTCCCAACCGACTGAGAAAAAAAATTCTAAAATCAACGGAGAAAAATGTTTAACCTCTACTGGAGTCATATATATGTACAATTTGATCCCACAACAGCCATCCAGGGTAGATGTTATAATTTCCATTTTACCCAGGAGGAAGCTGAGACACAGGGAGATGCAGTAAACATACTAAGAATTATCCAGAAGTGAGTGATGGATGGAGAATTCATCTCCAGGTCTGTCTGACCCAAAAGCTCCCTCTGCACAGGGAGTGACTGCTCTGGGGTCCCCATGGTGGATGGCACCGTTCCTCTCACCCACGAGAACAGCAGGACCTGACAGGACCTGAATTCACCTTTGGGTGTGTCTGACGCTGCAATCCTTCTGTCTGCTTGGCCACTGCCGTGATGCCTGCAGACACACCTGTGGTCTCCTTGTGCAGGATGCCCCGTACCCCATGAAGCCCCTGGAAGGTCCCCCCTTCTCTTCTCCAGGGGAAACTTCCCAAGGCCTGACACTGCCCCTGCTCTGGCTTCCGGGCCCCTCACACCCCAACCCTCTCTTCCAATCCACCCTGTGTCAGGGGCCCTCGGACTGTGTGGAGCTTAGCACCAAGCACATTCAGACTGTTCTTAAGCACCAACTGTGTGCCCAGCACCTGCCAAGTCACAATCACAAAGCAAAGCATCATTTCCCTTATGCCTTATGTGTGCCAAAGTCTCAGGGCCTGGAATGACCTGTGTTATGTGTCAACTTGGCCAAGTTATTCAGTTAAACACTCATCTTCGTGTCGCTGTGGGTATTTTGTGTGTGTGGTTATGTTAAGTAAAGGAGCTGATCCTCAATAATCTGGCTGGGACCCATCCAATCAGTTGAAAGGCCTTAAGAGCAAAAGTGAGGGTTCCCTGGGGAAGAAGAAATCCCACCTTTGAACTGCAGCTTCAGCTTCTGCCCTAGAGTTTGCAGCCTGCCAGCCCCCGATTGCATAAGCCAGTTCCTTGAAATAAATAAATAAACAAAGAAATTATAGAACCCGCTGATTTTGTTTCTCTGGTGGAACCCTGACTGACAGAGGGTCCTGCCAGCCTGAGGAGATCAACCAGGCCTTGCTGTCCCTCTATTTGGAAGGTGTCACCCACATATTGGAATGACATGGGTGTTGCTTGGGTGTCTGGGCCTTGAAATCTTAAAATCCTGCAATTGCGACTCTATTACAGTGAATATTCTAAGATTCAGGAATGTAAGATACTGGATTTCAAAGGCTGCCAGATTCTAAGATGCTGGGGTTCTTGTGAGTGATCTTTTGCAGCCAACAAAACACCCATCAGCCTCTCCCATCAGCTGGGGTGAGTTTTCCCTCTTCCTGGGTCCCCCAGCAGCCCCAGAATGTGCCATGTGAAAGCAGTTTCTTGTGATATAGAAAATGTAAAATTGCTCTGTATTCTCATTGTCACGTGCTCCCCTTATCTGTATATTCCAAGTCTCCAGAATAAACATCAGGAGACACATCTCTGGGGACTTTTGTGTGAGTGCATGAGCCAAGTCATCCAGGCAGGGATTCTAATTCCTGATTCAGCAAAAGGCAGCTGACAACTGGGTTGCAGCAAGCCCAGAAGAGGGAGGAAGGCCCCTGTTTACTGAGGAAAGGCTGAGAAGGGCACTTTTCTACAGAGGCTTGAGGCTGAGGTGGGGACAGAGCAGAAGGGAATCTCCCAGGAGGTCTGAGCTGCATATTCTGAGAGGAAAGAAGGATCTGTGCTATAGATATTGTTATCCTCATTCTACACAAGAAGAAACTGAAACCCAGAGAGGTTTGGTAAATTGCCTGAAGCCACAAACATAGCTAGAAGGTACAAGTTCACTAACTTTTAATTCTGCTCCAGGCTGCAAAGATCATCTGTGGAAGTTAACAGAGAAGCCATTTGTAGGGTATAAAGGAGCCGCTCACCTCATTGAAGCCAATTACACCTGCCCACAGCTCCTGAAGCATGGCAAACACTCCCCCTTCATGTCATGTAAGCACTTCGTTCCCATTTAATCATTCTGTAAACTTAATTAAATATTGATTGATTATAAAGGGGAACATTCAGGTACATGTAATTAATTTGAAATAACACAGGCAGGGAATGTGGACGTGTATTAATACGATATACCTTGCAAGCATCACGCGAAGTTCTCCCTTTGCGTGGATCCTTAAAAGCTATTGCCCAGCTCTTATTGATTAGCAAATCACTAAAAATTGATGGCAAGTTGAAATTAATTGGTCACAATGAGAGATGATTTTGACCCAGGCCTAGGCTTCTGTGGTTTGGCTTAGGTGAGACTTCAGAATGGAGACAACTCTGTAAGGGAAGCACCAGCCACAGGATCACCCTTGGAGTCATCATCCTCGAATGTCTCTCACAGGTCTCCATCTGGGCCCATCGCACTCGCCTGCACTGTGTCCCCAGCCTCCCATCTTGCCAACTCCAATCCACCCTCTACCTTGGCCATGTGAATGGTCATTCTAAAAGGCCAGCCTCGCTGAAAACCTGCCATGGCTCCCTATCCTCTAAAAATGTCTTCGCCTGCCTGTCATTCAAGCCCCTTTGGATGCAGGCTGGCCTCTCTCTCCATCCCATCCACCCTCCATACACTCACCCTGGGTTCTGGCCACACTGAGTTATTATCCTGGTTTCCTGAACTGAGTTCTGTGGGGCCTATAGGACTTTGCACATCCCTACTCTTTTGCCTTCCCCTTGTTGTTCTTCTGGCCAGCTCACACTTACCATTCAAATCAAGTTTACTCTCCCTCCTCCAGGAAGCCTTCCCAGATAAACCTAAGTGTGCCAGTTTGGAGCTGCTATGGACCCCAGGAGAGCCACAATCTTTAAATCCAATCTTGTGTGGTGGGACCTTTTCACTGAATATTTCCATAGAGATGTAACCCTGCCCAGTCAGGTTGGGTCTTAATTAGAGTCCTTTAAGAGAGTTCATGGAGAGAAGGAGCTCCGAGAAGCTGAGAGAGACATTTTGGAGAGAAGCTAAGATACGTAATCCAGAATTTGCCAAGAGCTGGCACCCAGATGCTTGGAGATGCATACAGGAAGATGTTTGGAGATGCTAAGCTAAGAGATGAAGCCCTGAGTTGGCCCTTGTGCCAGTTTGAGTGTATTGTGTCCCCCAAATGCCATTATCTTTGTAGTCTTGTGTGGGGCAGAAGTTTTGGTGTTGGTTAGATTTGCTTGGAGTGTGCCCCACCCAGCTGTGGGAGATAATTTTGATGAGATGTTCCCATGGAGGCGTGGCCCCACCCATTCGGGGTGGGCCTTGATCGGTGGAGCTATATGAATGAGCTGACTCAAAGAGAGGAAAGAGAGTGCAGCTGGGAGTGATGTTCTGAAGAGGAGCAAGCTTGCTAGAGAGGAGCGTCCTGGGAGAAAGCCGTTTTGAGGCTGGAGCTTTGGAGCAGACGCCGGCTGCCTTCCCAGCTAGCAGAGGTTTTCTGGACGCCATTGGCCATCCTCAGGTGAAGGTGCCTGGTTGCTGATGTGTTACCTTGGACGCTTTGTGGCCTTAAGACTGTAACTGTGTAGTGAAATAAACTCCCGTTTTATAAAAGCCTATCCATCTCTGGTGTTTTGCATTCCGCAGCATTAGCAAACTAGGACAGCCCTGGAGAAGCTAAGAGAGAACCCTCAGATGCTTAGAGAGAAACACCCTGGGAGAAAAAGTAAGAATGCACAGGAGCTGACAGAGAGAAGCTAAGAGATACAGAAGCCCAGAGACATTTTTGAGAAAGCCATTTTGAAATGCAACCCAGGAGCAAAGGACCAGCAGATGTCTGCCACAAGCCTTCCCAGCCGACAGAGGTGTTCTGGATGCCATCAGCCTTTCTTCAGTGAAGGGATCATCTTGTTGATGCCCTAGTTTAGACAATTTTATGGCCTTAGAACTGTAAATTTGTAACCTAATAAATCCTCTTCATAAAAGCCAATCCATTTCTGGTATTTTGCATAACGGCAGTTTTGCAAACCAGAACACCAAGATTGTTGCTTCTTATAGGATCATAATTAGCCACATTAAGACTACTTAACAAAAATCATAGAACCTCACTGGCATATATCAAAGCATGTTTATTGCTCACTTCTCTAGGAGCACCTGCAGGTTGGCCAGGCAGCTCTGCTGATCTTGACTAGACTTATTCACATACAGTGGTTGTTGGCTGATGTCGGCTGACCTTGGCTGGGGAGACTGGAGTGATTTGGCTCTGTTCCATGTATCTGTAACCCTCTGGAAGGCCTGGACACATTCTCAGAGCAACGTTAGAGATGCAAGAGCAAGCCTCTGCACATACCTCATCCTCATCACAGCAGCCTCACATGTGCTGACATCCTACTTTCCAAGGCAAGTCATCTAAGAGAGCCATGTGCTTTCTGTCAAGGGGTGAGACAGGCTGCCCACTCACAGTGGGAGGGCACAGCAAAGTCACATGGCAATGGGTACCAATATAGAGAGGGGGAGGCACTGGGGTCCAGTGATGCTCTCCACCACAGAGCACTGCACGTTCTTCTTTCCAAGCTCTTAAGATACTGCAATCCAGTGGCCTTTAAAATTTTTTAAACCACTTCATTGACACATAATTGAAATATAATAAACTGTACATATTTAAAGCGCCAATTTGATGAGATCGGCATATGTATATAGTCATGAAATCACCGCAATCAAGAGAATAAACACACCATAACCCCACAAATGTTTTCTCAGCCCTTTTATAATTACTCCCTCCCACCCCTACCTCACCAATCCTGTCCTAGCACCTGGCCAATAATTGATCTGCTTTCTGTCATTATAGATTATTGTACATTTTCTAGAATTTTATCTAATGGAATCATACAGTATGTGCTCTTTTTTTGCCTGACTTCTTTAATTGAGCATCATATTGAGATTAATCTATGATCTTGTGGGCATCCAAAGTTTATTCCTTTTCACTGCTGAAGAGCCTCATTGTATGGATATACCACAATTTGTTTATCCATTCATCATCTATTGATGGACATTTGAGTTATTTACAGTTTATGGCTATTACAAATAAAGTGGATATGAATATATAAAGTATTTGTATGGACATATTTCCTTTTCTCATGGGTAAATACTTCAGAATGAATGACTGGGTAATATGGTGGTATATGGTAAACTTTGTAAGAAACTGTCAAACTTTCCAAAGTGTCTCTACTATTTTTGCATTCCCTCCAAGCAGTACATGAGAGTGCCAGCTGTTCTGTATCCTCACCAATGCTTCGTTATGCCAGTTATTTTTCCATCCTGGTGGGTGTGAAGGAGCACCTAATTGTGGTTTTGTTTTGCATTTCCCTAATGACTAATTATGTCAAGCATCTTTTCATGTGCTTACTTGCCATCCCTGTCTCTTCTTCTTTGGTAAAGCGTCTGTTCAGAGCAGACCTTCTTAAACTGGGTACTTTATTTTGTTATGATTGAGTTTGGGATATGTATTTGGCAAATATTTTCTCCCAATCTGTGGCTTGTCCTGGGCAAGACTTTTAAACACACTGATCCCCTTTCCTCCCAACAATCAAGGATGGCTAAGGGCTTGGCAAGAAGGCCAGTGCTGGTGGACTGAGTCAGGACTAGAGCCATCCCCTCTATAAAAATGAAGTAGTTGCCAACAGGGAAGGCAGCTTGCAAAGCCTCCTCAATTCCTCCTCTCCCACATTACCCTGATTCTACAGGGATGTCATCCTGAAAATCATGGCCACAGTGGGGGAAAGAGTGGCAGGTGGGAAGGGGGTCTAGGCAAGACCCTGCTGCCCTGTTCAGCATCACTTTGCCAACCCGAGATCTCCCTACACTGGGAACTGCAGGGCACTAGGAGAGAGAGAACGGGAAGCACCAGCTTTGGCTCCCAAGTTCATGGTGAATACAGTGTTTTCATTCACGGGGCGAATACCTCAGTGGCGATGGACGGAAACAGAGCTGTGACTGGGGAGAGTCAGGTCCTGCTCCTCCGGCTCTCGGCGAACTTCCAAGAGTGAGATTAAAGGAAAGAGTCGACAAGTCTGCCCACAGTTGCAGGACACAAGTGTCATCCACAAAGGCTCCTGCGTCTGTGAGCATGTGGCTGTCTTTATGCCAATGACGTCAGCTGGCACCTTTATTGCTGAACTTGGCCATAAAGCAGGCATCTCTGGAAAGCCTGGAATAAATCCCGCCTGCACATCCCTGCCCCTCTCAGGTCCTCTCGGGCTCCAGGAGACAAGTGTTCAGTTTTCATCAATGTTCAGCTGTTTTAATGGGGTTTTTAATTTACAACCTCTGCTGCCAGGAGATGTGTGTGGTGTGAAGGGACTTTGGAGAGATTCATGGTTGGGAGCAGTTGGACGACAGGAAGGGCCCTCCTTGCCCTTACATTCTCTGGGTTGTCAGTTTCCAATGACTCAGCAAATATCACCTGCACCTGAGGTGCCAGGCACGTGAAGGGTTCCGGGCACAGAGAAAGTGTCTTACTTTGCCAGAGCTGCTTTGACAAATACCACATGCTGGGTTGGCTTAAACAACAGGAATTTATTGGCTTATGTTTTGGAGGTTAAAATTCTAAAATCAAGATGTCCGCAAGACCATGCTTTTTCCCGAGTCAGTAGCATCCTGGTGACAGCAGTGCTCCGTCACCTGGCAGGCTCTCTCCCCTCTCTGGCTTCTCTGACTTCTGCTTCTTCTGACTCCATCAGCATTTCTTCCTTCTGAGGCCTCCAATCACACAGCTTAAGAGCCACCCTGATTCAATATGTTCACCCCAAAACTAACAATAACATCTTCAAAAGTTCCTATTGACAAATAGATTCAAAACCATAGAAACACAAAGTAATTGGGGCATGTCTTTTGAGGGGTACATGATTCAGTCTCAACAGAAGGGGATGGGCCATGTTCCTGGGCTTGAGAAGTAGGTCAGGTGGGCACGGCAGAGCGCAGCAGCGCACGCCATCCATCGGGCTCAGTTGGCACCATTATCCCTGGTTGCTGGTCGTGTCCCCACTCTCATATCTGATTGCAGTTGTTTGTGCCCAGTGAAGAACGCTGAGGGCAAGTCTCCCAGGGGAGGAACTGGGGCACAGAGGCCAGAATGTCACCCCTCACATTCCCACTGAACACTGATCTTTGACAATTTCATCTATATCCCTTCATTCATTCAAATATACCTCTTGACCAAGAGAATAGAGAAAACAGTCATACTCAATCCCCACCCTGGAGAACCTCATCATCCCACAGAGAAGACAGACCTGGAAACAATGAGGTAGCAGCAGGCAGCCATCCCTCTTCATACTTCCCCCATTTTACACTGAAGAGTTGGAGTTTCAGAGATGTTAAGTGATTTTCCCCAGGTCACACAGTTTGAGATGGCAGAGCAGGGCTCAAACCCAAGCCTTCTACTGCCAAGGCCCATGCTCCACCCGCACCCCCCACCCCTGCCCACACTGTCCCACAGAGTGCAGGAGAAGAATTAGGCAAGGAAGAGGCTAGTATGGACTGGAGGCACCAGGGAAGGCTTCCTGGAGGAGGAGGAGCCCAGCTGGGCCCTGAAGGACAAAACGGAGCAGAAGAAGACAGGGAGGAAGGAGCAGCCCACAATGTGCTGCTCCCAGATCTTTAGATCTCTAGTCAAGGATTCTCCTTGAGGAGCTTCAAGGTTTCCCTTGGGCGGGATCTCCAGGACCTCCCTCCAGAGCAGGTGGAGCTGTGTCCCCAGCCCAGGGTGGAGGCAGCTCTCAGGTAGGGGGTGGTGGTCAGGGTGGCTCAGAAGCTTCTCGGAGCCCTCCACTCACTAGGTTTCCGGCCCAGAGGTGCCCGAATGGAAGAGGGGACGGCAGATCCTCGCTTAGCTGCTGTCGGGGATGAAGGCCTCACAAGTGGTTCTGACGAGGCCATTCGCCCACGTTCCATCCGCCCCGTCAGCCCCACCAGTGACGCCAACAATCCTGCAAAGTGTCTCCTCAGCCTGAGAACCTCCTTCCATGGGTCCTCTGGTCTCCCTTGCAAATTCCCCGAGTGAGCAGCATCTGGTGAAGGTATGACTCACCTCCGTTATGTCCTCAATTGGGGAAATTGGTCTGTTTCCCCTCCCTGCTCTGCCTCTGAACCATGTTGACAACTTGTTTCCCCATAATGAACCTATAGAAGAAAAACAACATCATGGGGGGATGAAAATACACATCAGCTCAGCTGCTGGAGGGTATTCTTGGTGTGCAGGTGGGACCAGCAAAGCCCAGCCTATTTTAGGAACCAGATGCCTGCACTGTTGAGAGATGGATCCTCCTTCTCTGCCAAGGTCAGCCTTCCAGAGGTAGACCAAGAAGCTGAGCCAGGGATTCTTTTACATCTCTTCCCCTTGCCCACCCTCCCTCCCTTCAGCTGGGCATCTGGTGACGCCAGTTGGGTGCAGACCCTGAAGTCAGCAGCAGGGATCTGGGGGTGACAGAATGCCTCCAAAGTTATCCTTAAATTGTGTGTTCTGGTGACTTGCCTTGCCTCACCTTAGTGCCAGCCTGTGAAAATGAGGCATAATCCCCCACCCTGGGGGACACCCAGACCTGCAGGGTGACAGCATTCAATTATTTATTCTACAGATATTTGTTGAGCACCTAGTGTGTGACAGTCACAGCTTGGGGGAATTGACAGTGAGCAAAATTGCCATGGCCCCTGCCCCCATGAGGCTCAGTTGAGAGGGGGAGACAGAAGTTAATCAAGGAATCACACAAAGTATGAAATTTTAAGTGCTGTAAAGGGGAGGCTCATGGTCCTATACGATTGTATAATAGGGGTTTCAAGGCTCCTAGTGGGGGGAGGATGGTCCCTTGAAGAGACGGCCCTCCAGCTGTGATCAGCAAAATGAACCAGCATTATTGGGTGAGTGTGGGACTGAGGACGGGTATTCAGATCAGGGAACGGTACACACAAAAGTCTACGGCTAGAGTGATCTGGGAGAGCAGGAAAAATTCCAAGGCCTGTGCCATTAGAAGGCAGGGAGTGGGAGCCTGGGGTGGAGAGAGAGGCAAGACCGTATAAGGGCATCAGACGCCACTCAAAGGGTTTGTGTCTTCACCCCAGAGGGACTGGTGGAGTGTTTTAAACTGGAGGGCAAAAGGCAGGAAACAGGATTGATGTGACCAGATCTGTATTTTTCAAATCAACACTCAGGACACAGCGAGGTGAGCTGTGACAGATACGTGAAGGAGGGTGTGTTTGCTTGGAAGAAGGATGACTTCCTGAGGAGGAGGAGGTGGGATGGATGAGCCTCTGCATCTGTGTGACATTCGCTTAGTCATTTGGCACATGCTCATGGGACACCAACTTGGCCCAGTGTTCAGAGAGGGCATGCCAAGAGGGGCGAGAACAGCGAAGTCACTGCCCTCAGGAATCTCACAAGGGAAGGGACAGGTTGTTACCCAATGTCTCGGGGAGGGCCAGCCCCTGTGTGAAATCCTGGGCAGCTGTGAGAATCAGTTCATTCTCTTATCAGGGGAGAAAGAAAAGGTCAGCCATGGATGTTTGAGTATAAACCAAAAAGCTCAATCACAGCTCCATAAAGGGGGTTTGGTGAAATGATAGAGGGACTTAGGGGACTGAGTGGTCACCAGACCTGGGCCTTCTCCCTCCCTGTATTGTTGATGTGGCCCATTATGATCACCCCCAGACATCGTCCTTCTTGGGATCCATTTTGCAGCCCATGCCAACATTTTCTGGAGCAGGAACCTGAGTGGGCTCAACTTGGGTTATTGTGGAGCAGAAAGAGGCTCCCAGCAACTCCGCAATGTTGATATCATCCTACCCATTTCACAAATGGGCAATTTGAAGCACAGAGAGGTCAAAGCATTTGCCCGAGGCCACACAGCCACTGAGAAGCAGCACCATGGTGTCCAAGCTGGCAATGACAGGAAGGGGCACCACCCAAAGCACTGAGGGTTCTGTCCATCCAGACCTTAACTTTGATGGCAAAGAAAAAGTTCCACCTGGGGGCCAGGCCACTCTGAAGTAATAACAATAGTAAATGTCCATTATATCTTCTCACTTATTTCATCTTCACAATAGCCTATGGAGTATGTTCTAGTTATACATCACCGCAGTAATGCTTAAGTCAATGTTAAGTTCATGAGTCTTCTGGTTGGCTAGACAGTTCTTCTCATTTGCCAAGCTCCCTCCTGCATCTACCATCAGCTGGTCGATCAGATGCAGCTTGGCTTTGCTGATCTTGTCTGGCTCTCTCACACACCTGGAGGCCTCAGCTGGGAGAACTGGGCTGACTCAGCTCTGCACTGTGTGGTCTTTGATCCTCCAGCAGACTGGTTTGGGCTTGTTCACAACTAGAGGTCTCAGGTTTCCAAGAGAGTGAGCAGAAGCACACCAGGGCCCTTGAGACTTTGATTGACACAGCATCACACGTGATACATTCTAGTGTCCAAAGCAAGTCACAGGGCAGTGCCTATTCAAGGAGTAGGGGAGAAGCTTGACAGAAGTCGTCAAATTGCAAAGAGTGTAGATACAGGGAGGGGTGAGAACTGGGACCATATTTGCAATCAGTCTACCAGAAGCTAGGCATCATTATGATCAGCCCTAATTTCCAGATGAGAACACTGAAGCTCAGAGAGGTGCAGTGACCTGCTCAAAGTCACACAGCTACTAAAGGGCAGAGGTGAGTTTTGAACCCAGGGCTGTGCCTTTCTCCATGACTCTGCTGCCCCTTGAAAGCTGTAAACAAATACCTGGGCAGAGAAATCCAGGCCTTGTGCTTCCAGAACCCTAAGCCCAGGAAACCCTCATGGTGGAGGGGCAGCCCTGTCTGTCTGGGTCAGGGAGGACTCTGGCAGCGGCAGCCTGGGAAGAAGGGCTGTTCTCCCAGGGAGGCAGGAGGCTGCCTGGGCAAAGGGGTGGGCTTACCAGACTCTGATAGAGCCTGGAGGTCACCAGACCAACTCTGCTGCAAATGGAGGGTTTGGATTAGATTCATCCATTCATTCATGCAGTCACTAACCCATTTGGGAGAGACAACCTTGGAAGACAGTCTTTGATATACTCTGCCCTGGCATCTACCCACCATCTTCTCCTGGTCATGCTCATCCATCCTTTAACAATCAGCTCAGGTGCTTTCTCCTCCAGGAAGCCCTCCCTGATAACCAGAGTTAATTGACACCCCCCTTTGTGCTTTTACTGCACCTTGGGGGTGAATTTGGTTTGTCACTGCTGATTTATGAGCCACTCTCCACCCCCCAGGGTCCTGTGAGAGAGCAAGTCTCCAGAGGGCAGGCACGGTCCCATCTTAATCACCTTTCTTTGTTATCTTCCCTTTCAGACCAGATGCTGAAAGAGGGCAGGGCAGGACTGCACATGCCCCATGTGCTATTTCTTTAGGGCCTAGAACACCAAAGGGCACAAAGTAGGATCAAAAATACCGTATGGAAGGAAGGACAGGAAGAGAGGCTGAGTGAGGACAGGAGGCAGAGAAGAAAATTGGAAATTAATAGGCTGGGGAGGTGAGGAACCCAGAACAACATAAACATTAAAAAATGGCCACACTGTGACTTACAACATTTGCTTGATCAGAAACAAAGTACTCTACTCTAGGTAGATCTGAGGGCTCTTCAGAGTTTGCATCTCAGAAGCACTTTCTGGAGTGAAACACTTCTCACAAGGGCTATTTCACACTGAGTCAGATGCACCCTGGATTCCACAGGTCACAGAGAAATCCCAGCCTTGTGGCTGCTCTGCTCCACCAGAAACTCCCCGAACTGCAGGCCCAAACTCCGAAAGAGGATGAACGAGAGGAGTTTTTCCCTTCCTCTCTTTCTGGCTCCTTTTCCAAACCCCCTTCCAGGCTGTGGGCCCATCTTCAGTGTCAGCCCCTCTTCCTTCCAGGGAACCATCTGGCCTGCCCCCTTCTTCTCTGGACTTGGGCAGCTCCAAGTGCTTGAGGCACTGAGTGCCAGGCTACCAGGTCAGCCCATGGGTTCAGCTGTTGGTAATTCTGCCTTCCAGACTCTTCTAGAACCTTGTAGAACCGCCTAGAAACTTTTTGCTCCATGTGGTGGCCAGCAGCCTCACCATCCACCAGGAGCTGGGACAAACACAGATCTTGAGCCCCATTCCAGGCCTCCTGAGCCTGACTGTCCACTTTGACAAGTGTCCCAGGTGATTTGTGTGTACGTTAGAGTCTGAGGAGCCCCCAGCTAGAAGGTGGCAGGTGCAAAGCCCAGCAGAAGGGTGGGAGAGGGACTGAGCCTGACATTTGCCACGGTGCCCAGGACATTCATAGACACATTGCCACATAAAAGCAAAAATTACAACCAAAGGCCACCACTTCCTGGCTGGATGACTCGGCCCCATTGCTCCACCTCTCTGGGGCTGCAGTTCCCTCCCCCGTGAAATGGGGACAACATTGATCCCTTCCTCTGGGTCATCACGGGAATTAAGTGAAATAATTCACGCAAGGCTGGGAGCAGGTGACCGTGCCCAGTTAGTGGCTGCACCTGCTCCTCTCCCTGTGAGAACCCCCTCCCGTCCCTGCTGGCTCCCTCCTGCCTCAGGCCCTCCCCGCCCACCCTCCCTGGGTGCCCCCACTGAACTCCCCAAATCTGGTATTTGTCATCTCATCATCCTGCTTATTTGTTCACAGACAATTTTGCACCATATGATTAATTTCTTGGTTCATTTACTCATTTTGTTTGGCTATTCCCTCAACAGCTTCTGAGAGCCGTGTGAGGAGGGCAGAGACCCATCAGTAACGTTCACGCGATGCTTAGCTCAGAGCCCAGCACACAGGAGAAGCCAATAAGCACCTGATAAACAAAGGGTTTGGCAAGGAGTGGGACTGGTTGTATCAATCAGGTGGATGAAGAGCTGTAACAAACAGTCCCCAAATCTCAGTGGCTTATCCCAAAAAGAGCTGATTTCTCTTTCTTGCAAAATCCGAGAGGATGTGGCTGGTCGGGGGCTCTCCTCCAGGGAGGCACCTCCTCCAGGGGTGATGCAGGACCCAGGGTCCTCCCTTCTGTGATGATGTCATCACACACCTGTGGCCCCCAAGGCCCACCATCGAGGAGGAAGTGGGGGCAGAAAGTCTGCCCATGTAATTAACCACCGTGGCCCAGAGGTGACCACGTCATTTACACCCGCATTCCATTGTCCAGAAGTGTCATGTGGCCCCACTAGAAGCAGGGGGTGCTGGTATTGCTGACAGGGCAACGCAGGAATGAGACACGGACACAAAGCTAAGAGTTAAGGGAGCAGGGGGCCCACTGCCTCTAGGGCGAGTGGACGCCAATGCATTTTTGCTCCAGCTATTTATTAGAGCAGATCACGTGCATATGCTAAAGATCCTCGGGCTCGGGAGAGCCCACCAGATACCTACGTTTACATCAGATGCATTTACATCAGGTGTGTACATCTTGTTTACATCAGGAACGTCATAGTCACAAGTTACATCAGGTGTATATCATAGTCACAAGACACATGCATCAGGTGTATATCGTTATCATAGTCACAAGGCTTACATCTTTACAGGGCGGGCCTGCATGGCATTCTATGCAGGCCTGCGGCTCAGCATTCTCAGCCACCACCCTAGATATGCCTCAGGCAGCATGGAAAACTCAGTTTCCCACATGCTGGGAAATGTCCTTCCTGGCCAGGCAGCCGCTTCCCAGCACAGCTTTGCACTGTAGAGGGGAAGTGGGGACCGCTGGCCATCTCTGCCCTCTGTGGTGCTGATGGACGACTCACTGCCTCTGTGTCACCTCCCGAGGCCACTGAACCCTGAGTCCTCTCTCTGGGCCTCTGGCTGATGCAAAGCCTGGGTCTGGAGGGCAGGAAGTGGGGCTCCAACCCAGGAAAGGGCACCCAGCACTGCTCCCTACGCTTGGCTTGGCGGAGGGGAGAAGATCAAGGCTGTTTTGAACTCTTTGTTTGGGTAACTTCTGTGTCTGCCAGGCTGGTAATTCTGGTGCCATCTGCCTGTGTTCCCAGCACCAAATTCCCCAATAAACAAGTTTTCTTCTTCGCTCTTAAATGAAAGTATAGGTCAAGGGTGGGGAGAGACAGAGGAGGGAGGCCTCAGAGCCGGCTTGTTCTCCGAGGAGGAGGTGCTGGCCTGCTGAGGGGCAGGGGTGGCCTGTACTTCTGCATCATGCTAAGGGGCCTGAGTGGAGTGTGCAGCAGACAGAGGAGGGTCAGGTCCAGGTGTCGGGGTGGCATTACTGTGAATTCATATCCCCCACCACCAGAGTGGGAGCTGCTTAGGGCCGAGGCATCTTGTTCCCAATGCCCAACCCAGGACCTGGCACGTCCTGGGGGTCAGTAAACACTGGCTGAGTAATGACTGAGTACATGGATGAGCAGCGATGAAGGGCAGGGATGGGGGGAGGTGGTTGAAGGTGCAGAGGTGGGAGCATAGAAGACCAAGTGATCGTGGGGTAAGAGAGCGTTAGTGAATTCTCCTCTGCGGGCACCGCTAAGTGGGCCCCATGATCTGTTCACACCTTTGTATCATCCCGTCCCTTGGGTGTGGTCAGGGTGCATGGCTTGCTTCTAACCAGCAGAACACAGAAAAGTTGATGGGATGCCATGGCTGTGATTTGGTTACAAAAGATCGTGGCTTCCATCTTGCTGACCAACTCTCTCTCTGGCCTACTTGGCTTGCACGCTTTGATGAAGCAAGCTGCTGGGTAGAAGATGTCCGCATGGCAAGGAACTGGGGGCAGCCTGTGGCCAACAGCCAGCAAGGAACTGAGGCCCTTTACCCATCAGCCCTCGAGGAGCTGAATCCCACCAACAACCATGCATGCTTGGAAGCAGACCCTTCCCCAGCTGAGCCTTCAGATAACATCCCAGCCTCTGTGACAACTGGACCACAACCTCGCAAGAGCCCCTGAAGCTGGGGATGCACTAAGTTGAGCCTGGACTTCTGGCCCAAAGTATTGTGAGATAACAAATGTGTGCTGTTTGAAGCAGCCAAGTTTAGGGGTAATTTGTTATACAGCAATCACTAGCTAAAACACATCCCATCTGATCCTCACAACAACCCTGTAGTAAATTATGTTCACTCTCTCCTTCTACAGATGGAGATACTGAGTCACAGGATATCAAATGGCTTGTCCAGCAGCACACAGGTGGTTTAAGCAGGGCTGGGATTCAAACCCGGATCTGTGTGAGCTGAAACCTGTGCTCTTTGTTGTTCCCTCTTCATACTGTCTCCCAGCATCAGCCAAGACATAAATTTCACCCAAAACCCCCAAGGAAACTCAAAATCGAAAACACAAACGAATTACTTAAATATAAGCCACACACCTAGTCACCTGCAAATCCTCCTTCTTCTCTACATTGCCTGCACTCTATTTCACCCTAAGTCCATGGGCTGACAACAGGGAGAGGGGTGCTAGTAATCTAAATGTGAATCACTGATATTCCTGTAATTTGAGGTATTTCACAGATAAATATCACTGTGGCTATGCAAACAGGGGCAGTCTAGGAAGAAGATTCTGGCATATTTTCTCACATCCCACTCCTTTTTTTAAAGTGAAAGAGGACAAATGATAGGAAAGAAACTTCAGAATGCTTAAAAAGCCACCTGAAAAGAGGGAACTATGCAGAAGGAACATTAAAGTCTGGGGTGGGAAGGGCCTTGAAGGGCAGGAAACAGATGAGGTTTCGGTGAGCCCATCTCGTGGGCACGTTGGGAGATCCCTGGCCAGCTGGGTGATGAGGAGGATGGCTTTGGGTCCCTCCCTGCAGAGGGATGGTAACTCAGGAGCCCTGGCTGGGAGTCGGGCCCACAGTTCTGTGGCCGACCTAACCCCACCCGTGTCCCCATCTGCAAATTGCAGGGTGAACCTGAAGGATGGGTAAGCCATGGAACCCCGGCTCGTAAGAACACAGGCTGCCAGCAGCATCCAGCTCCCATCTCCCTCTTGGAGGAGACGCGGAGGTCACCCCAGGCCTCGCCCAGCAGGAGACGTGGCCCCACCTCTTGCCTGCCCACCCATGCTCCCACTGACTCTTCAAAGAACAATTACACAGGCCATCACTGAATGGGTGCCCTGGGGGCAGGAAGTGCCTATGGTTAGGGGAGCACTGGCTAGTGTGAAATCCCGGAAGTTTGGGTGTCTTTTCACAATTGGCCATTTTGGTGTAGAAAGGGGTTACCTGTGGGACCCTGGGCAGATCACTTAGCCTCTCTGAGCCTTCCTTTCCTCGTCTGGGGAACAGGCTAAGGCCGAACTTGCAGGGCTGGAGTGAGCCCCAAGCGAGACGACAACAGGCTGAGTGCAGGTGCTGTGCCTGGCCCTGGGCAGGTGCTACAAATAGGGTTGTCTGTCCCTATGTGGGGCTCTTGGCGCAGACAGTTCTCCTGGCACAAGGCACCCATGTCATTCTGCCTGCAACTTTCCGTATCACCTCCAGTCCCCAATCTGGGCAATCGAGGCATTGGGTGCATGGCCACTAAACGCCTTCCCAGGGAGCTCTAACCACCGCACTCCCCAGCCTCGTAAACCTGTCGGGGCCCTGGCAGCTGGAAGGGAGGGGCTTTAGACGAGATCATTCTGCTTGGGAGGAGCAAACTGCTCAGGACATGGGTCAACCTGGGTGTAGCTGCCAAGTCCTTGAAGGAGAGAAGATGGGATGCAGGAGAAAAGCCCAGTTCAGGTTCATTCATTCTACAGTGGCTTGTGGAGTCCTACTGCGTGTGGGTCCTGTGCAGAGCCTGGGAGTCAGCAGTGAACAGACAAGGTCCCTGCCCCTGGGAGCTGACATCCAGGAGTGGGGGCTGGGGATAAACAGGTAAACAAATCATCAGCAAGATGATTCCAGGTAGGGGTAGTGCTGGGAAGGACCCAAAACGGCAGGATGTTATATTCTGACTCCAGGGAGGGCCGGAGAGGAACAGCTTTAGACTGTGGGGATGGAGAAGGTGTATCTGAGAAGGGGCCCCCTGGGCTGAGACCTCAAGGATGAGAAGGAACAGACACTGGGGTATCAGAGGGAACCACCCCCCAGGAGGGACATGGCTGGGGAAAGGCCCTGGGGGAGGACAACTCGCTGGGGAACACTGAGGACAGAGCAATATTTCTACCTGGTGGGTCAGAAAAGCCTTCGGGGAAGAGGTGAGGCCTGAGCTGCTCATTGGTGAAGGCTGAGAGTCTCAGCAGGTGGGGGGAGGAAGGCCCCACCCTGGGCATGCACAGACCCCAAGGGGTCTCCATGCATGACCAGAGGCCAGGCTGGAAGGGGTCCTGGAGGCAAGAGTGAGACCAACCTCAAAGCAGGGCTAAGGGGTCAGACACGCTCCTAAGGCAAAGGGCCCCACTGTTTAAGCAGCAGGCCAGTCACGGTCTTTGAACTCATCAGACCCCAAAGTTCATCCCTAAGGGCCAGAGGTCTCCAGGCCCAGAGTGGTCAATGCAAATGTAAATGAACGTGCTGACTGGGCCACTCTGAATCCTGGGGGATGTTGGGGACAGGGCGTGGGGGAGACCCCAGCCTTAGCAGCCAAGGATCCCTCACACAGGGCCTCCCATAGCCAGATACAGGCCAAGGCTGGGATTGCAACCCTCCTGGGGTAGACTCTCTGCTCAGCTCGGCGCACCCACCAAAGCACCAGCAGGAGCCACCTCCCACTGCTGCTGCCCGAGCCTTCACCCAGCACCCCCAGGAGCAGCCTCTGGATCCCAGCCCAAAATAACCAGCCCAAACCAGGTCAACCCCCTCTCTTCTATTTTAGATCAATCCCAGCCAGGTTTCCCCTTGGGAGCCACAGACTCTCATTTCTCTCCCACTCACACTAAATTGGCAGGACCCTGCAACTCTCGCAGCAGGTGACAGAGGGAAAAGTTTTCCAGAATCTCAAGGCCTTTGATGAGAAAGTCTGTCTAATGAATAATTGAGAAGCTGTGAAGATGCCCCAGTTCCCCCAGCAAAGCTGAGCCTTGGAGCACCTCAGCAAAGAGAAAGAAAGTCTTTCTCTAAAGATGAGTCAGGAAAGAAAGGAGGGCTGGGCTGGAAAGAGATTGGAGGGGATGAGGAGAAGGCCCAAGGCAGGGCGAGCCTTGCTTTAGGTAGTGAGGAAGTGGCAGCCTATCCCCAGAACCCACTCTCAGGGCCAAGAGCCTGATGTTCAGGATCTCACCTCACTCACCCTGAAACGACCCCATGTGGTGGATCCTCATACTGCAGCCCCATTTGGCAGATGAAGAAACCCAGGTGTAGGTAAGCCACACCCTTACCTGAGTTCTCCACAGATGAGAGCCTCGAACCCTGGCCTGAGACCCCACCCTGTAAGCGCTTCACCACTCCACCCGCCTGCTGGGAATCAGGGACCAAGGATCCTGAGTTAGCGCCTATGAACCTTAAAGCTGTACCCATCATGGGATCAGGATCCAGAAGATCTGCGTTTGAATCCCAGCTCAGGCGCTGAAAATGGGGATGATAATCCCAAGGTCATGAGCCTGTTGTCAGGGTTGAAAAGGTGAATGTGTATAATGTGTTAGTACAGAGTCCTGCAGAAAATAGACACCCAGCAAATGCTGAGCATTACTTAAAATAATGCTAGTTAGTCTAACAAACAACCCCCCCCCATGCATAATGCCTCAAATGCAATCAAAATATTATGGAAACTCCAAAACAGGTGTGTTGATTGGTGGTCGCCACAAGATGGGAGGAGGCTGGATCTGAGAGAGCCCCTGGCGGAAGGAGCCCACCCAATAACACCCGCTGTCCATCTCGCTAGTTGGCTGCCTCTATTGCCTTCTTGATTGCATGCTTTGATGAAACAAGATGCTGTTGGGGAGACACCCCATGGCAGGGAATTGAGGGTAGGTCATTCTTCTTGTCTGCATCAGGCTGGCAAAAAGGTAAAGAGCTCAAGGAAGGTTCTCGATGGTCTGATGTGAACTGGACACATGTCCCTTCTGCTCATATTCTGTTGGCTGGAATGTGGGCATATGGTCCCACCACCTGCATAGGTGTCTGGGAGATGTCTTTCTTTGTGCCAGGACGATGAAGAAATATGTTTTGTGACTAGGTGGACAGTCTCTGCCACCACTGGCAGAGATTATGCCCGAAGAGACTCAACAGGTTAATAGCTGAGCCAACCTAGGAAACCCTGTTACTTGAGCTGTTCTTTACACATCTTGCCTGGAAGTGAAGCAGAGTCACAGAACTGGCTGGTGGGGCCTCAGACACTGGCACACCTGAGAAGGGGGAGGGGAGGCTTACAGGTGACCAACCTGCTGTCTCTGTTGCTTAGAGGAATTATGAGTGGGTGGTGGAGAACCACAGCTCCAGGTCTCTCCAGATGTTAAATTGGTCCAGACACAGAGGTGGCCTAAGACCTCTCTTAGTCTCAGTTTCCTCATCTGTCAAATAAGGCTGCAGTAAGAGGATCCATCACTTGGGATCATTTGAGAGTGAACGTGAGATCCTTGACACCCTCATAACACATCATTCGCATTTCCCAATTTTCTTAGGAGCTGGCTCTTCTGCTGGGCAGATCTTGATTTAGTCAAGCTAAGGTAATTTTGATGATATCTATTCAAGAAGTACCTCCTTCCCTGGGGTTAGGACTCAAGAGGAAGCCCATAAGAGAGGAAGAGGATAACACAGTTCAAATTCTTCCCATTACTAGGGGGAAACGTGGAAATATTAAATTTCCCCACCTGGGGAATTACTGATATTCTCACAAGCATCGGGGACTACCAATTTAGAAGGCTGAGCCCTCGGTCTTGGGGCTTGCCCTTATGAAATTTGTTACTGCAAAGGAGAGGCTAAGCCTACACATAATTGTGCCTAAGAGTCACCCCCAGAGAAGCTTTTTTGTTGCTCAAATGTGGCCTCTCTCTCTCTCTCTCTCTCTAAGCCAACTCTGCAGGTAAACTCACTGCCCTCCCCCCTATATGGGACCTGACTCCCAGGGATGTAAATCTCCCAGGCAATGTGGGACATAACTCCCAGGATGAGCCTGGACCCAGCATCATGGGATTCAGAAAGCGTTCTTGACCAAAAAGGGGAAGAGAAACGAAACAAAATAAAGTTTCAGTAGTTGAAAGATTTCAAATGGAGTCGAGAGGTCTTTCTGGAGGTTACTCTTAAGCATTATATAGATATCTCTTTGTAGTTTTTAGTGTATTGGAATAGCTAGAAGGAAATACCTGTAACTGTTGAACTGCAACCCAGTAGCCTTGATTCTTGAAGATGATTGTGCAACTATATAGCTTAAACAGTATGAACGTGTGATCGTGAAAACCTTGTGGCTCATACTCCCTTTATCCAGTGTATGGACAGATGAGTAGATAAATGGGGACAAAAATTAAAAGAATAATAGGGGGGGATGGGATGTTTGGGGTGTTCTTTTTTTACTTTAATTTTTATTCTTATTTCCTTTGGAGTAGTGAAAATGTTCAAAAATTGATTGTGGTGATGAATGCACAACTATATGATGGTACTGTGAACAACTGTACACTTTGGATGATTATATGGTATGTGAATATATCTCAGTAAAACTGAATAAAAAATTCCTCCCATCAGATAGATGAGGACACTGACCCTCAGAAACAGAGACGCTTCATAAGTATGTGTAACCCAACCCAGAAATCCCACTTCTGGGAATTCAACCTTTAGAAACAATCAGAGATGTGTATGAGAGTTATTATACAGGAAATGCTTATAATAGCTATATACTAGAAATAATCTACACATGTAATCATAGGGGTTAGGTAGAATTACTTATGGTACATCTATTCAATGGAAAACTAGGCAACAATTCCAAAATCCAAAACGATGGTACAGGAGATGTAAAATGGCCTGTGAAGACATAGTAAATGCAAACAGATTACAGAACAGAACGTATAGTGTGCTCTCCTTTTTGTGGGAAGGATATAAATGTATACAATATATGTACCAATTCTGACAGAAGTTATATTTTGGTGGTGAGACTGTGGGTAGTTTTTGTCTTTTTCTTTTTGCTCGCCTATAGTTTCTATAACGAACATGCATATTGTTTCTAAGAGGAAAAACAACTATTCTTAAAATGGGGGTTAACATTTTCTTGTACCTAGGATGGATGATATCCAAGGACCAGGATACTCTGACTTTCTTGACCCTAAGTCTTAGACATTAATATGTTTGAAAATGAACTGCGATTATGAAAGGGAGGTCAGGGCTTATCTTGCCTTGGAGATCCTTAGGAATTGGTTTGTTGATTTTAAAATGCTCTAAGTTTCATATTACCTTTGTTAAAATTAATTTCTATTTATAAGCACTCTATACCCATTCAGCATAAATTCCTTCTTCCCTCCATCCCCTAGTTACCTCGAATCTATTTTCTGTCTCTGTAAATTTGCTATTTCTAGGTATTTCAGGTAAGTGACATTATATAATATTTGTCCTTATTGCCTTTCTTATTTCACTCAGAACAATGGTTTCAAGATCTACCCATGTTGCAGTGCATCTCAGAGCTTCATTCCTTCCTAACAGCCAAATAATATTCCATTGGGTGTATATATTACATTTTTTTATCCATTCCTTTGTTGATAGACACTTGGGTTGTTTCCACCTTCTATCTATTGTGAATAATGCTGCTATGAACATTGGTGTATACATATCTGTTTCAGTTCATCTTTTCACTTTCTTTGCATATATACCTAGGAGTGGAGCTGCCAGATTATATGGTAAGCCTCTATTTAAGTTTTTGAGAACCCTCCATATTGCTTTCCACAACGGCTGTGCCATTTTATATTCCCACCAACAATGCACTAGCATTCTAATTTCTCCACATCCTCTCCAACACTTATTTTCCATTTTTAACATAGTATTCTTCCTGTGTCTATGAAGTGGTATCTCACTGTGGTTTTGATTTGCCTTTCCCGAATGGCTAACGATGCTGAGCATGCTGAGCATCTTTTCATATGATTATTGGCCATTTGTATATCCTCCTTGGAAAAAATGTTTGTTCAAGCCCTTTGCCCCTTTTTTCTTAATTTGGATTGTTTGTCTTTCTGTTGTTGTGTTTCAAAAGTTCTTTATATATTCTAGGCATTAAGTCCTTATCAGATATTTGTTTTGCCACTATTTTCTCCCATTCTGTAGGCTGCCTTTTTGCTTTCTTGATGTGTTGCTTGATGCACAAAACTTATTAAATTTGATGAAACTGAATTTATTTATTATTTCTTTTGTTGCTCATGCTTTTGCATTTGGTGTTATATCTAAGAATTCGTTGTTGAATCTCTGGTCGTGAAGATTTTCCCCTCTGTTGTCTTCTAAGAATAGTTCAATTTCAGCTCTTGTGTTTAGGCTCTTGATCAATTTTGAGTTAATTCTTGTATATAGTGTGAGGTAAGGGTTCAACTTCATTGTTTTGCATGTGATTATCCAATCCCCAACACCATTTTTTGAAGAGACTATTCTTTCCTCATTACATGTACTTGGTACCTTTGTTGAAATCAATTGGCATAGATGTGTGGGTCCATTTCTGGACTTTCAATTTGAGTGCATTGGTTTATTTGTCTATCCTTATGCCAGTCCCATACTGTTTTGATTACTGTAGCTTTATAATGTGTGTTGGCCCTATACTGAAATTGAAATTTGGAAGTGTGAGTTCTACAACTTTGCTCTTCTTTTTCAAAATTTTTTTGGCTATTCTTGCAGTTCCATATGAATTTGAGGATCAGTTTTTCCATTTCTGCAAAAAAAAAAAAAAAAATGAAAAAGCAAGAAAAGAAAAGAAAAGAAAAAGACTACTGGAAATTTAACAGGGATTGTGTTGAAACTGTAAATTCCTTTTGGTAGTATTGACATTTAAACATTAAGTTTTCGGATCCATGAATATAGGATGTCTTGCCCTTTATTTAAGATTTCTTTAATTTATTTCAGGAAGGTTTTAATTTAATTTATTTCAGGTTAGCTTTCAAAGTGCAAGTCTTACACTTTTTTTAGTTAAATTTATTCCTAGTTATTTTACTTTTTAAGATGCTATTTTAAATGGAATTGTTTTACTAATTTCCTTTTCAGATTGTTCATTGCTAGTGTATAGAAGTACAATTGATTTTTGCATGTTGATTTTGTACCCCACTATTTGCTGAATTTATTAGCTTTTGTAGTTTTCTTGTGGATTTGTCTAGATTTGCTGTATATAAGATGCTGTCCATAAAAAGAGATAGTTTTACTTCTTCCTCTCCAATTTGGAAACCTTTTATTTATTTTTCTTGCCTAATTGCCCTTGCTAGAACTTCTAGTGCAATATTGAATAGCAGTGGTGAAAGCCGGCATCCTTGTCTTATTCCTGATCTCAGGGGGAAAGTTTTCAGGATTTCACTATTGGTTATGGCATTAGTTGTGGGGACTTTATCATGTTAAAAAATTCCATTCTATTCCTTGTTTACTGAGTGTTTATATCAAGAAATGGTGCTGGATTTTGTCAAAGACCTTTTTTCTGTCCTTTGTGACAATCATAAGACCCCCCCCCACACACTTCATTCTATTTATGTGGTGTATTACATCACCTGATTTTCATATGTCGAACCACCACTGCATTCCTGGGATAAATCTCACTTGTTCATGTGTATAATCTTTTCAATATGCTGTTGGTTTTGGTTTGCTAGTGTTTCTTAAAGATTTTTGGGTGCACATTCATGAGGGAAATTAGCATGTAATTTTCTTTTCTTTTGTAATCTAGACAGCATATTTCTTATCACTGTAATCCAGGTGACAAAGCATCCCCTTTATTGATTTGAGTACATGTGAAACACTTAAATCACACTGTATCAGTCAGCTATTACTGTGTAACAAACCACAAAAATATGAGTGATGTATAATTAAAATCATGTATTTCTCACACATTTACAGGTTGGCTGAACAGTTCTAAGCTGCAGGTTGGATGCAAGTCTGCTCCATATGTCAGGGCATCTTCTTATCAGGGCATCGCAGAGGCACGCAAGGGCATATGGGAACGTGATCTACCTCTTCAGGCCTAGACTCAGAACATGCAACTCTCACCTCTTCCTACAATCCACTGGCCAAAGGAAGTCATGGGTCCAGAGTTTCAAGGTTCACTAAGCCTTCTGTGGGAAGAACTTAACAGCTACATATAAAATGACGTGGGCACAGGGAATGTCAAAAACTGGGACCAGTGATTTACTCTACAATCTCACGTGAACAGTTGCTTTGTTCAGATCATCTGGTAAGATGACTGCATATACTTTCTATATTTTGTAAATAATATTATTCCTCAATTGACTTTTAAAATAACACACACTTAGAGCACAAATGAAGGGAAAATTAAAACTATCGTAATGCAGTTGTCCACAGATGGCCCCATTAAGATTTTGCTGCATTTCCTTACAGTAAACATATCCGTTTATAAATTCATGAACATGCTTTATATAACAAGAGTAGGAGCATACTTTATTTGGTTCTGTATCCTGCCTATTTCACTTTGTCTCATTTTGTGAGCTTCCATTTGCATTATTAAATATTCCTTAAAAACAAGTTTCTCATAGTGGTACAATAATTTACTCTACAAAGATGTAGCATAACTTATCTAGACAATTCCCTATGGTTATATGTTTAGACTCTTTCAGATTTTATTCCATTATAAACAATGCTATAACAAACATCACTGGATGCACTAACAACTGACATTTGTTGAGCTAAGCACCTTGCATGCATGAACTCATGTGCTTCTGAAGCTTTCCTCTCTGATAAGTGCCATCACTATCCCCATTTTACAGATGAGGACTCCAAGCCTCAGAAACATCAGGAACTTGCTCAGAGTCACATAGCAGCTATGTACTTGGTAGAGTCAAGATAAAACCCAGATCTTATTTATAAGCTCATGGTTTTAACCACTAGGCTAACCCCCTCTTTGTGTACCTCCCTGATGATTCCTTTGGAATTAATTCCTAGAAGTGGGATTAGTGGATTTGCACATTTTAAGGCTCTCACATTTTAATTTGCACATTTCCAGCACACTTTCCAGAAAGATGTCAATTCAAACTACAACCAACAGGCTATTCACTCTCAGTGCTAACTGTGGATCGGGCCCTGTTCTACGTGCTGAAGATACCATGATGGAGAAGAAAGATGTGGCCTTTGCCCTCTTGGGGTTCAGGTGGCCCCCGCTCCCAGGGTGGGGGAAAGGGACAGGTACTGAAGATGGAACATTATACTTTCAGATAAATAGAAATGTGCATTGTAAAATAAACAAAGCAGAGGGATGCAACAGTGACTGGGGCAGGATTTTCCTGGAGGGCTTCTCAGAGGAGGTGGCCTTGCGCTCAGCCCAAATGACCAGAGGGAAATTTCAGGGAAGAGGTTTCAGTCAGGAGAGGCAGCAAATGCTCAGTGGCCGAGGTGGGACTCAGAGAGAGGGCTGGCCTGTCTGTGCGTAGTGAGGGAGGGGAGAGAAGGGATCCCAGGCATCAGAGAGGTGGCGCTGGTGAGGGGGCTTTGGGGACCACGGGAAGGAAATGTTCATTCAATGAGCATTAGGAAGCCCTCAGAAGCAGAGGACCCAGTTTTCATGGATCTGAAACATCCAATTCAGGGTGTCCTCTTTAAGAAAATAACCTAGAATTAGGAATTAAAATTAGCTACTTAATTTTTATTTAGAATGAGTAAAGAAATCACAATACATTGCAGATTTTTAAAAGCTCACAATTACCAAAAACCATCAAAAAATCCTGAAAAGTAACACTGTATTTGTTACTTAACATCCTGACACACATCCATGGTCCTTTCTCCCCTGAATTTTTGGGCTGCTTGCTCTTTATTCATAAGACAATAATTTTGTGACATCATTTTCCATGGAGAGAGTAGAAAGCTAACTCAGGCTTTCCTCCAGCAGAGTCCAATCAAAATTGTTTTCTATTATTGATAGTTTTTTGAAACGTTTCTTTCAACTTCATAAAACTTTCTGGATTATGCCATGCACATTTTCAGGATTATTGCCAAATTTGGGAAATCCTCTATCAAGATTCTTTTAGGTATGAACTGTAAGATTTCAGGGCAGAGCAAGATTTTTCTTTTTGCAGTTACTAATCCTATTGAAAGTTTGAATTGACAAGGCTTGTTAACCACAATGCATAGGACCCGACGGGCAAGTGAGAGACCATGAAGCTTAAGTTTCTTTAGCCTCCTCTGTCTGGTGTGTTTTCACAGGGGAGGGAAGTGGTCTAACTTCTCAGGCTCCTGAAGCAGAGACTGCAGCCTACGGGGGCAGGGAGAAAGTAGGGAGCTAGTTTGGAGGGCTTGGTGCAAGCTGCAGGTGTGCACAGATGGTGCCTGGACCTGGATGGTAGCCCTGGAGAGGGGGTGAGGCAGCCAGATTCTGGGATTGTTTGGGATGTGCTGACTGTGGAGAGAAGGAGGTCTGTAGTTGATTTCTCTCTTTATTCCTTGTTCTCTGTGGTCTGCGGCCCCATCATACTGCTTCTGGTCCCTCATACAGAATCAGAACCCGAGCCTCTGTCATACGTGAGAACAAATAGAGGAGCCAAGGGACCCAGTGACCCATGCTGGCTCAAGGGATGTGATGAGGTGCTGAGCAGCTGAACACAAGTTGGGTCTTCTAATAGGCATTGATGGACACCAGATATAGACCAACAGCTCGAGGGCCAGCAGAATTTGGAAATGGACTTAATGGCCATGGAGAAACTCTCTCTCTCTCTCACTCCTAAGCCAGGGAATGAATGCATTTTCATTAGACCAATCTGTTTCCTTGTTTACGGGAGGAAAAGAGCCCTGAGAAGTGGACAGAGTGAAATAAGGGTGAGTATTTGTGCATGCAGGCTGAAGTCAGGGGCTGTCAGTGTCCATGGGTGGCCTCTGCAAACTGCTCTTCCCCTGCTGGGTCCCTCAGCCAGGGCCACCTGGTACCAGCACCCCCTGCAGAGTCGATGAAAGCTGGACTGGGCATGGGGATCTGGCAGGCTCAGGACCTGTGATGAGAAGGACTCTGGGCTGGGAGATGGCCCTGAGCTACATGAGTAATGTTTACTTCAGTCTGATTAAGGATGAAACACTGAAAACAGCAATAAAGGTATGGAACATAGGAGAAAAATCTCCATCTTTCAGGATACAAGTAGAATCAGGTGTCGGGTGTTGAGGATGCATTGGGAAGGGGTGCAGTTCTGCAGTTTTAAACTGGAAGGAAAGCTATGCTTCATTGAGAAGGTGAAGATTTGAAAGAGGTGAGGACGTTGGCCAAGCAGATGCTGGGGAAGAGCATTCCAGGCCAGTGCAAAGGCCTGAAAGCAGAAACATGCTTGGGACATTCAAGGAGGTGAGTGTGGCTAGAGTGGAGAGGCAGAGCAGATAGCAAAGGGAGTTGGAATCAGAGAGGTGACGGGAGTGTGGGGGAGATTGTGTAGGGTCTTATGAGCCATTGTAAAACCCTGAATGAGTAGAATGGTGAGCCACTGCAAGGCATTGGAGACCCCTTTTAACAGGGCCCCTCTGCCTGCTGTGTTCAGAAGCGTGTACGGTGAGATGGAAGCAGGGGGCCCAGGTAGAAGGCTGTTGCATTGGTGCAGGTGAGAAGTGATGGTGGTGTGGAACAGGGTGGAGCAGTGCAGATGGTGAGAAGGAGCCAGATTCTGGACATGTATTGAAGAGTGGAACCAGCTGCATTTTCTAGTGGACAGGATGTGGGGCAGGAGAGACAAAAAAGGAGTCTGGGTGGCTGCAAGGCTTTTGGTCCAAGCTACTGTCAGGATGGAGCTGTCATTAACCAGGCAGGACAGGTGAAATCTAAAGGTGGCAATCCTTGAGAGGCCTGGCAGTGACATTTTGACTGGAGCGAGGAGAGGTGAGTCGATGCACAGGCCACAAGGGAGCCAGTGTCCCTTCTCAGCAAGGCAGGGTGAGGACCCAAAGAGGCTCCAGGCTGCAGGCCATTGACGTTCTCTGCACCTGGGGTCCTGCGGATGACAGCCCAAGGGGAGGAGGCCAGAAGGAGGGAAATGTCTGCCACAGCTTACTGAGAACCTGAGGCTTAATGGGATTTGCCAAGAGTTACACCGATCTCCTGACCTTGAAAACTGAGTCGAGCCAGGCCTCCGGGGGGAATGCTGTATTTGTGGTGAAGGTGTCTGAGATCCTGAACCTAGATGAAGCTCACTGTGCCTGCCCCTCCCAGAAACTGGCCGGGTCCATTTGAGACCAGCAAGGAGTGACAAAAGACCCCAACCCAGGAAGTGTCTCCCCACTAAAATGAAGAAGTGAGAAAATGAGAAAAAATGGGAGAATAACTTATAAGGGAAATTACCCAGGAACCAGAGGCAGGAAGTCTAAGTACAAAACAAAACAAAAAGAAAAGAGTCGAAGAAGAATTATAAATGAAAGTTATAAAATGAGAGAAGAAAAATGAGCTAGTACATCTAAGAGAGAAATCAAACAACAGGAAACATTACAGAGATGAATGCCACATGAAAGCCAACAAAAAGTGATGTCACATCTGGAAATTCCATCAGGGAATAGAGGAACCAGCTTTAAGAAATCACTCAAGTTAAGGTGTAATCACGAATATGGAGATGATGAGGGACATGGAAGAATTACCAAGGACATGTGGTACATATCTAGTGTTGCTGAAGACGAGAACACACACATACACACATGCATTTGCACACTCACCCATATACTCACCCACATTTGCACACCCACACTCTCACACATACTCATACACAGTTTTCAAAGAACCCCATTGTGTTCCACTACATCAGGCTACCATTACTGGATACCTGCTCTGTAAGCAGGCACTGGGATAGGAGTTCAGAGTACAGGTAACACATGGTCTCTGCCCTCATGAAGTTCTCTGTCTTGTGAGGGTACTGGCAAAAGATAAGACAAACGATAGAAAGAGGTAGGACTAGGTCCTCTGCGGGGATGGACTGTGATTTATTGAGTGTCAGCTATGTGCCGGACACATGGAGAGAAATGTGTGAGCAGAGGGATGGGAGAGACTTGCCCACAACCAACAAATGATCAATATAATTTGAAGTCAGGTGTGTCTGATTCCAAGTTCATTCTCTTTCTTCTTGAACCTTAAAAACATTTAACCAGCTTAAAGACATTGCCTCTGTAAGTGAAAGCACCAGTTCCTATATATCCTATGCATCTTGTTGTGAAGTTTAATTACGAGGGGCTAGGTCTTAAGAGGGGCCATGACTGAGTATCTGTGGGGCCACTGCAGGTTTGTAGAGAATTGTCCAGGGATGATTTCATACCCAGGAAGATGGGGCTTACAAGAACAGCAAGCGCGTTCATCCAAGCAAAAGCACACTCCGAGGCAAGAGCTTTTTGCAAGGGGAACAATGGACCATCCATCAAGTCACAGGCTGGGGTCCAGAAGTGCTATGAATTCAGGATGACAGGACAATGGGGGATGCCAGAAATGAGAAGGTGCTTGTGCCTGAGAACAAGGGGAAAATAAGTCTACAGAAGAACATTTTGAAGAAGACCCTATGCTGAAAAGAAGAGAAACACAGGCTGGTCACCCCTGGCCAGACCGAATACATGGTGTGAATGACAGTGCTGGAGCTAGTGAATGAACAGGGAAAATAATTGCTCTAGTTTGCTAATGCTGCAGAATGCAAAACACCAGAGATGGAGAGGCTTTTATAAAACGTGGTTTATTTCACTACATAGTTACAGTCTTAAGGCCACAAAGCATCCAAGGTAACACCTCAGCAATCGGGTACCTTCACCGGAGGATGGCTAATGGCGTCCGGAAAACCTCTGCTAGCTAGGAAGGCAGCTGGTGTCTGCTCCAAAGCCCTGGCCTCAAAATGGCTTTCTCCCAGGACACTCCTCTCCAGCAAGCTTGCTTCTCTTCAAAACATCACTCACAGCTGCACTCAGTTTCCTCTCTTTGAGTCAGCTCATTTATATGGCTCCACCGATCAAGGCCCACCCTGAATGGGCGGGGCCACGCCTCCATGGGAACATCTCATCAGAATCATCACCCACAGCTGGGTGGGGCACATGCCAAGCAAATCCAACCAGCACCAAAACGTCTGCCCCACAAGACTACAAAGACAATGGCATTTGGGGGACACAATACATTCAAACGGGCACAATAATATCCACCAATAGTTCTTTGATTGGGGCACTGAGTCTCTTAGTGTTTGTCCAAAGCTCTCTCTTTCTAAGGCTTGGTGTTATTTAAAATAACATAAAAACATTGTTTACCTTTTGGCAGCATTAAATCTTACTTGCTCCTGGTGCCTCATACCTTCTTTGCCTGAAACTCTGACTTATGGGTATCCCTGTACCCTTGCCTGGTCCATATCCCTGGATTCCAGATTCATTACTAAATTGGGAAGAAGGAGCTGAGGAAAGAAACTTATGGAACACCTTCAGAGTAGAATCAATTAAGGAGATTAAAAAAAAAAAAGTGGGCAGATGGAGAGGGGAGTCAAGGAGAGTGCAGGTTCACAGAAGACGTGGAGGAGGCATCAAGTCCAAGGAGGCCACGGGCACAAGCAAGGATTTGGTGATGAGAAGTCATAATAAATAAGGCAGTTTCTGCAGTATGGTGGGATCAGAAGCCAATATGCAAGAGATGAAGGAGCAGGCAGGGGATAACAAGCACAGATAAACAAAAGCACAGACCCCAGCATTCCCCCATCAGCACCCCTGCAGCCCACCCCTACATGCGTGTCTCAGACAGCCTGCTCCAGCAGAACAAACCTGCCTCTCCCCTCAATCCTTTCCTTATACAGCCTTCTTCCCATCTCTGGCTGGGTTTTCATTCTGGATCACTCTTCTTCCCTCTCACCATCAAACCCTGTATTGAAATCCAGAACTGTAGAGTTAGAAAATACCTAGAAATCACTGGTGATCAATTCCTTCATGTCACATTTAAAGAAACTGAGACTCACGGAAGGGAGGTGACTTATATGACATACAACAAGAAAGTGAGAGGGTAGGTCAATCATCTATTGTCATAGCACAGCATAACAAACCAACCCAAAACTCAGTGACTGACAATGACTTTTCACCCACATCCATGGGTCAGGAGCTATGGGTCTGTTGATCTTGGCTGGGCTCAGCTTAGCTTGGGTCCGGACCATGGTTGGTTCAGAACTGCTCTCTGAGTGTCTCATTTTTCTGAGACCAGTGGGCCAGCCAGGGCATCATCTTCTCATGGGATTGGCAGAAGCACAAGAGGGCAAGCTCAGCCATGCACATTTTGAATCTTTTCATGGATGGATCACATCTGCTAACATCCCAGTGGCCAAAGCAAGTCAAATGGCCAAGCCCGAAGTCAAGGAGCTAGAAAATAAGTCATATGGTCAGAGAATGGATAAAGGGAGGGATAAAGAACTGGGACCAGAAATTCAATGGACCACTCTGAGCAAGGACTAGACCAGGTGCTTGTACTCCCAGCCTGAAGCTCTTCCCTCCATCCTACAAACAAATCCCAAAGGGCTGGAATCAGGGTTAAAAAGCAAAGCTAGATTAGGGTAAACAATTTTACTCAAGAGCTCCATGTGCAGCCAACTACCAGTCTTGTTAAAGGCAACAAAAATACTCCTCAAATATGCAAGGACTCAGGAAATATGGTGCTATATAACCTTTCCAGAAGAATCTAGTTGATGGCATAATCCAGTCAATGAAAGTGAATCAAAATAAAGAATTCACAACTGCTAAGATTGAAATACTGAATAATTTCAAATATGAAACTAAGTTGAAAAAACTTCTGTAATTATGGTTATAAAACAAGATAATTTTTATGGTTCTTGAAAGAAAATCTACATAGTAACAAAAAATAAATGTTGATAATATACTGGAACAGAAATCCCACCAATAAAAGGTAGAGGGGGGAAAGGAAGTAGAGAAAGGTTAAAGTGTATTAATTTCTCATCTTCTGTGGCAGATAATCAAGAGACACAAAAATTGACCAACTGAGAAATACAGGACTGAACTCATGATTTAAAAGTATAGAAATAAAATTTAAACCAAAGCATGCACCAGCCAAATTATAAAAGAAGGAAAAAAACAAACAAAGCATAAAGCAAATAACAGATGGCAAGTGAAGCATCACAAAAGTATAAATATTTTTATATGGAAATTAATGAGAGGAATACAACCTAAAATATTAGCTCTAACAATAATTTGGCACAGGATAAATAAATCCAATAAAGGAATCTCTTCCTTTGGCTTAAAACAGTTATTAATTTTATGCTATCTACAGGAGATGCACCAATTAAGGGGCAAAAATGGACAATAATTGATGGGAAAAAATGGGCCCCCAAAAGTAAAGAGCCTAATGTAAATGATGAGTTCAAGGAAATAAAGGTGAGGTCAAGGGGAAAAACATGGAAATAAAGTTGGATAAAGAAAGTCACTTTTTAATTATTAAGGATATATTCACAGGGAAGATATAATGGTATTTAATCAATATGAACAAATTATATAATATTAAAATATGTTGCAGGAAATGCAACAAGAAAATCCAGCAGAAATAAAATATCAGTGGGAAACTTCAAGAGTCTCTCTTGAGTGGCACCTTAGTTTCCCGGCTGCTGTGATAAATACTGTACAATATGTTGGCTTAAGAACAGGGATTTATTGGCTCGTGGTTTCAGAGGCTAGAAGGCTTGCTTCCTCCTGGGTCAGTAGTGTTCTGGCTGGCCTCCTTTGTTCCTTGGCCTTCCTGTCACGTCACCATGTCCTCTTCTTTCTCTTCTGGATTACGCTGACTTCCAGCTTCTCCTCTTCCACTTGGCTTTCTCTTCATGAAGGTTCTAGTAATAGGATTAACTTTTTTAAAAAAATCTTCCAGAGGTTCTATTTACAATGGGTTCACACCCACAGGAATGGATTAAGAACAATTTTTTTCTGGGGTGCATCATTCAACATGCCACAGTTGGTAATGTATCAAGAAGAAATAACTTAGGCTATTTGGGGACATAACTAGCATAATTAACAGGATTGTAGATTAGATGTGAGAACAACTCTTTACACTGCAAGTAAGAAGTACACTCTTTTCAAACATTTATTTATAAAATGGATTGAATCTTATGTCACAAATAAAACCTCAATAAATTTCAAAAAGTAAAAACAGGATCCCCCACGTGCTCTGACTGTGTTGGTATTGAATACCAATGAGATGGACTGAATGGGGTTGGTAAATAAGGTAGAACCCCCCCCACCTCCACCCCCACACTAAATTGTTCTAAATCCATGTGGACGAATGAACATGTGAGAATAATCAGGGAAAAGCCTACAAGGGAAATTAAATAATAGCAGATATTGATAGGTTTGAGAGGTCTACAGTAATTAAGAAGTAGGACTCCAATATGTGCATATGTTCAATATGTAGATGAGGATATGAATTGTAAGTGCCTGTTTCAGCTCCACCAGGGAAAGATGAGTCATTGAATGAGATGGATTATGACAACTCACCTGGCACCTTTGGGACACAGAAAATAGAATTGAAACTTCTATTAGGAGAAAGGATGGGAAATACCTTCCTAAGCATTTCAAGAAACCTAGAGGCTATAAAGTTGAAAGACAGATCAGATGTATTTGATATAAAATTAGAAGCTTTTGCATATCAATAAAACAACTGACCAAAAAGCAAGACAAAAACAAAACAAACAAAAAGACACAACCAGCCAACCAACCAAACCAAACAACAACAATAACAACCACAAAAACAGGAGAAATTAATCTATTTCTGTAGAATCAAGATAGTGGTTACCCAGGATGGAAAGCAGTGACGGAGTAGGGGACGTGAGAGGTAATTCTGATGCCCTGGTGACTTTGATCTGTTGCTGTTTACGCTCGGTGCACTTTTCTGAATGTATTCTATTCTTGTACTGGGCATTAACAATATACCATGAACAAGGTTAAAACACCTGTGACCACCTGGCAAAACATTTGCCACACACAGGAGAAAGGGCTAATGTTATACAAATTATACATGAACCTTAATACACAATGTCATTTACAATGTTTATACTCAACACTGACAAAATAACAAGGTGAATGTGCTAAGCACTTGAGGCAACTCACGAAAGAAGAAATTCAAATAGCCAATAAACAAATGAAAAGATGCTCAACTTCTCTACTAATCAAAGAAATGCATATGCAGGGAGAGAGATGTTTTCCCCTTAGCAGAGAGGCAGAGATTCAAAAGATCGGTAAACCCACTTGGCTTATTGGGAAATGGACACTCTCATGCGCCAAGGATGGCAGAGCTAATTGATTCAGTCTTTTCAGGAAGTCAGTTTGGCAATATGTGTCAAAATGTAAAATGAGCATGGCTTTTATCCTGATAATCTCACTTCCAAGAAATTTATTGGTGGAGGTAGCCAAACAAATTAACAGCAAAAAAAGAGGTGTACAGCATTGCAACATACTGGAGCATGGTTTATTTTTAGAAGATCAAATGGCCACAAATAGAGAATCATTTCACTAATTCGTGCAAATCCATAAAATGGAATAGAATGCAATGATATCAAATGATGAGGTAATTCTATAACTATTAATTTGGAAAGGCATCCACAGCACCTTGTTCAGGGGAAGCAAAAAGTGGGCATGAACCCAAGAGCCCACCTACTGGCACCAAAAGATATAAAAAAAGGATGTTGACCAAAATGTTAGCAATGGCTCTATTTGGGGGGGGTTGATTTGGAGGAATTTTACATCTTTATACCTTTCTCTTGTGTTTAAAACATTTATGATAAAACATGAATTGTTTTATAAAAATCAACTTTTTTAAAATAAAAAGTTTAAACATTTTTGAGCTGAGGAACAATTATGGTAATAAGTGACACTAAATTTTGAACAGAAAAAAATTCTTTATAATTAATTTTCTTTTTTAGTTGGCTTTCTGTTAAGTTAACCTGAGCGATTTTTAAATTTAACTTAATTCTCCTGATTTAAGAGTCAATAAAGGGTTAGTTTTAACGTATATTTTGAAAGTGCTTTATTAAATTCTGTTTTATGGGAGGTGGGCAGCAATGCTCTCTGCCAATTATTTATAGATAGGAGCCTATTACCTCTGGCCGGGGTCTGCCTGAGGACAATATCCACCACGCTCACCCACGTGCCAGTGCATACACAGTTGGAAAAGCTTCTCCAAATTGACACCAACTCCAGGATGAGCTGACATTTATCGGATGTTTATGATTTTCTAGGGGCCTCACATTCTTCATTCATCATTTCATTCAATCCCCATGCCTGCTCTATGATGTAGGTGGAATCACTTAGGAGGAAACTGAGGATTAAGCCATTTAAGGGACCTGATTGGATTCTGCTGTTCATAGGTGGCTGAGCTACAATGTGGGCCATATGGATATGTCCCACTCCAAAGCTCCAAAAACAGCCTATCATCTACCAAGAAATAAATCTAATAAACTACGTGCAAGAACTTTAAGAAGTAAATTATAAAACTTTATTGGAGGACATAAAAGAAAACCTGAATAAAGGGGGAAATATAACACGTTTATGGATTGGGAAGGACCGGTATTCTAAAGATGTCAATTATCCCCCATGCTAATCTATAACTGCAATAAAATTTCAATTTTAAAAAGTCCCAACAGAGCTCAGGTGAGACAAGAGTTTATGTGCAAAATAATTTTGAAGAACAAGGACAATTCAACCTCCCCAAAGCCAAGTTCTCCTGTAAAGCGTTAGGGTTTTCACATCCTGTGGTGTCGGTGTAATGCGAGATGAATAGATCAATGGAGAGGTTGGAAACAGACTCAGATGAAATGCGGGAACTCAATATATATCAGAGGAGACATTTAGGAAAAGACAGATGACACAAGAAGTAGTGCTAGGAAATTGGTTATATGTAGGAAAAAAAAGTGTTTATGCCATACACAACAGATTAATGCAAGAAATAAGACTTCACTGTGAAAACTATGAAAAATAAAACTTTAAAACAATTAGAAAAAAATTCAGAAACTATCTTTATGATCTTGAGATGGGAAAGCAGTTCTTAACAACAAAAAAGGCACAAACCATAAAGGAGGAAACTGACAGAGTGGAAAATAATAAACTAAAAACTTCTTCATAACAATAGACACCATGATCAAAGTTTAGAAAGAAGAAAACAAGATAGACTGGGAAAAGATATTTGCAATGCCTGCTACCAATAAAAATTTATTATCCAGAATATATTTAAAAAAACCTACAAATTATAAGTAGATAAGATATAAATAAATAAAAAAATAATAGAAAAATGTGCAAAAAATATAAACAGACAATTAACAGAGAAAATAAAAATGCATGACTAATAATCAACCACACTAGGAATCAGAGAAACGCAAATTAAAATAACAAGATATGTCCTGTCATCCTCTCATACATGGCAGGTGGAAGTGGAAATTGTTCCAAACACTTTGAGATGTGGCAAACTCTTCCAAAGTTAAAGGTACACATATTCAATGACTCAGAAATTCCATGTCTAGGAATAAGCCCAGAGAAGCTCAGGTACATGGACATAAGGAGATGTGGACCACCAGTTTCCTGGACAAGGTGTGAGGTCGTGAAAATTCTAAACATCCTAAATATCCATCGTGGGAAGCATGGTTACATAAATTGTGCTGTAGTCAGAAAAGGGAAAATTACAGCGCAATGAACACATGTGAATCTCATAGAGCAATCAACACGTGAATCTCATGGACAGCATGCTGTGTGAGCACAGCTTGTGGTAGGAAGAAATGTAGGGCTTATGGTGGCTCTGAGCACAGGCTGCCAGAACGAAATCCCAGCCCCACAGCTTTCCAGCTGTGTGATTTGCATAAGTTAAACATCTTTGTTCCTCAGTTTCCTCATCTGGAAACTGAAGATAGCCACACCTGGATTGTGGTGAGGAGTGATGCATTATTACAAGTAAACAATCTAGAGTTTGGAGCATAGCATGTATTTGGTAAATATTTGCTGCTTTGGATACATACATATTTGATAAAGGTATAAAACCATGGATAGAAAAAATATACACCAGCATCAGTGATGGAGGTTAGCTCTGTGGGCAGAAGGTGGAGGATGAGATCAGGGGCAGGGTTCAACTGCATCTGAAACATTCTGTTTCTTTAAAAATAAAGAACTTTATTTTGAATGATGGAAGAGTTCTATATCTTAGTTGTGGTGGTGATTGTATGAATTATACATGTGATGTTATACATGTGACCATGTGATAAAATTGCATAGAACTTCACACACACACACACACACACACACACACACACACAAATGAGTGCATGTAAAAACTGGTGGAATCTGAATAAGGTCCATAGGCTACGTATTAGTATCACGCCCATGTGGGATTCCTGGTTTTGATATTGTACTATAGTTATATACAATGCTACCATTGGGGAAGCTGGGTGAAGGGTACAGCAAACCTCTCTCTACTGTTTTTGCAGCCTCCCTTGAATCTATATTTACTTCAAAATTAAAAGTTAAAAAATATGGGAAAAGATTTTACATTTATTTTTATTCTTATTTTTACTATTTTTGGAGTAATGAAAATATTCAAAAATTGATCATGGTGATGAATGCACAACTATATGACGATACTGTGAACAACTGATTGTACACTTTGGATGATTGTATGATATGTGACTATATCTCAATAAAATTTGCAAGGAATAAAATAAGGGAAAAGTATGCAAAATGGTATTTTGACATTCTGGAAGACAGTTTAGCAGTTTCTTACAAAGTTAAACATGGACTTGACATATGATTCAGCAATTGCACCTCTAGGTATCCACCCAAATGAGGTGAAAATTGGTGTCCGCATAAAACCTACACATGAATGTTTATAGCAGCTTTATTCATTTTTGGCAAAATTTGGAAGCAACCAAGATGTCCTTCAATAGGTAAATGGATAAACAGAGTGTGGTACATCCATGCAATGGGACACTATTCAGTGAAAAAAAGAAGAGAGCTATCAAGCCATGAAGAGACTTGGGGGAACCTTAAATGTATATTGCTAAGTGAAAGAAGCCAGTCTGAAAAGCCTTCACACTGTAGGATTCCAACCACATGACATTCTGAAAAAGCAGAAGTATAGAGGTAGTAAAAAGAACAGTGGTTACTAGGGGCTCAGGAGGTGGCAGGGAGGGATAATAGGTGGAGTCAAGGGCATTTTTAGGGCAGCACAACTATTCTGTATGGTACTGCAATGGCTACATGACATTATGTATTAATGTCAAAACCTATTGAGCTCTACAACACCTAGAGTGAACCCTAATGTAAACTATGGACTTTAATTAATAATAATTATCAATATTGGTTCATCAATAGTAAAAAATGTGCCATACTAATGCAAATGTTAATAACAGGTGAAACTGGGGAGGGGGGGCGCTGGAGAAGAGGAATTACATGGAACTCTATGTGAAAAATTGTTTGCACAAATTTTCTGTAAATCTGAAACTTCTTTAAAAAATAAAACATTTTAAAAACCAGGGGAAAACAGAAGAAACTGAAGTAAGTAAGCAAACCTTAAAATCTCTTCGGTGGTATATGAGTGTTTGCTATAGAATAATAATAAATGCAATTATCCATCTAGTCCCAAATGCCAGGAGATGTATATATATGAATAACTCTGTGAGGCAGATGCTATTATTATTGCCATATCACAGATGATGAAGCTAATGTACAGAGAAGTTGTGTAACTTGCCCAAGATCACACAGCTTCTCCTTTAGAGTACGGGATTCTGACCCAGGCTGCCTAGCCCCTAAGTCAGGACAACTAACTGCTTGCTATTAAATTGCAATTATTAAATTGCAATGAGTGCTATTTTTTCTATTGAATTCTCTGCAATTTCTTATATGTTTTAACCATTTCAGTTTGTAAACAGTATATATAAATATCAGAAAATATGTTCCAGGCAGGAGTTTTTCTGAGAATTCACTGGCAAATCAATAGAAGGTGGTCAGGTGCACAGAGCCCCAGAGCTGGCTCCCAACCAGGTCACCACTAACCACTCTCTTCACTGGGGAAAGCCATGCTGCAAAGGGCCCTCTACAGTGTAGACAACAGTAACTCTGCAGTCTACAAAGCCTTCTCTCATGTGTGTCACGCTATTTGTAACTGAAAGCCCTGCATTGGGCCCATTTTATGGATAAGGAAACCAAGGCCTGGTATGGTCATAATGGAACAGGGGTTCAAACAGGTCCACCTGAGGGCAGAGGCCGTGTCCTAGCCAGTCACCGAGAGCCTTGCAGTCAGTGTGAGTGAGCTTCTTTAGGGTAGGGGGCTGTGGTGGGCTTTGAAGCACCACCTAGACCTCCCTGCATGGAGGCACTTGCTGGCTCAGCTGCTGGCATTGCTGATGGTGGACAGCCGTCAGCCACTGGTGCCTCTGCTGCACAGCCACCTCCACCCCGGTTATGCCCTGCGCGGGCTACCACATCGTAGGAATAATTGAGTCTGAATAACTGTCCACCCACTTAGGCCCCAAGCCAACCTGTCTGGTGGGCCTTTTTCACTCGAGAGCTCTCTGGGGGGTCAGCTGAGAGTTTCACAGACACTGCCTCAGATCTCAGCTTCTCCCTCGGCCACCCCTGCTCTGCTCCCCTCCTTTCCACAGGTGGGGAGCCAAAGGACACTTCCTAATAAACACCTTCATGCTGAACTGTCAGAGTCACTACTAGGAAGGGAAGGCTCGGATTTACAGCAGGGCTAAGGGAGGAGGAGGACGTGAGTCCACGCCCAGGAGGCCGCGGAAGGGTTGCCTCAGGAGAGGTGAGGGGGCCAGGTGAGGCGGCCAGGTGAGGCCTGAAGGGCCCTGGGTGCTCCTGCTGGGTGGGAGCAGAGTTTGCTGGGTGGTGAGAGCTCACGGTGAGAAAACTAGGGGGCTGAAGCCCAGAGGACTGGAAGAGGCCCAGCAGCAACCCCGGAAAGAGAGGGGCCAGGAGGACAGCATCTTTCCAAGGCCCAGTGCCCACAGGCACCGCGGTGAGGAGTGGGGTGGGGTGTGGGTGAAGGCCAGGCAATGCTTCCTGCAGTTTGTCTCTCATTTTCAGCCCTACTGCCTCTGCCACAAATCAATTAATTGGAGCATCTTCACTGTTTTACCTCCTCCAGTTGTGCACTGCAGATTTTGTGAATGAGATTGATTCTAGTTTCCTGCCTTTCCATATTTGTCACTCCTTTCTCTGAGGGCGAGAATCCTGGATCCCATTATCCCGGTGTGTGAACAACCCCTGTGTGGCCCTCACCCCCACGCCCCCCACCCCCCAGTGTGGGCACCCCTCCCCACTGTGGGTAACGTGTACTCTGCTTACCGCAGGCACTTCGTAAATATTTGTTGGATGAATGAATGAGGAATTTTTGCACCCCCAATCCCTAGCACAGTGCAGTACACTGTGTAATAAGAATAATTATATTATCATTAAATGAACAAATAAATGCCTAGAAAACAGTGGAAGCCGATAACTCATGACTGATCATGCATCAGGCATGAAGTTTATCTTTCATGCATCTATGAACAAAGTTCTGCTGAACCTTTGAACGTGTCAGGAAGACTGTGAAGGGCATGGCATCCTATTTATATTCATAAATTCATAGGCCTGGAGTGGGCTGCAGTGATGGTGGGAAAGCAGGGAGGAGAGACTCACGGCAGCTTGTGCGTGGTATTCGGAGGAGGGTCGAGGGCCAGCACAAGGGCTGCTTGGCGAGCCAGGAGGGGCACACCTGCGAGCAGTGGCGCATCCCCACACCTCCATGAAGAGCCATTCAGAAACAATAATAATAACAATACAAGGGCAACAAATCACTGAGACTTTCCCATGTGTCCACACAACAGCCCAGGAGATGAGTACTATTATTATCCTCAGTTTTTAGAGGAGGAGCTGAGTTTTGTACATGGGGTTGATTCTCACCTTTCTCTGACCATGAGAACTCTGGTTCCCATTATCCTTAATATATTTACTCATATGATCAGAGAGGAGGAAAATTTTGCTGATGGTCATGCAGATAAACAGAGGAGCAGTCTGGCACCGAGCCCATTAAGTGTTTGGTCAGATGCATTCACTTCCAGAACACTCTTCCAAGGAAACGGCTGTGCTCCATGTGATGGCACTTATTTAGACCGAGGGACCGTGTTTCTGTGGGCCGTCCCGGTACATGCTCTGAGTCGGAGGGCTTCCAGTCCCCCAGCATCTCATCTCTCTCTGGGTCAGGGCTGAAGACCCTTGCCCAGGATCCCAGTGCAGTCGGGCAATGGGAGGCCCTCATCAGACAGGAAGCGAAAGGACCAATCTCTGGCTGGTCTCCAGCCCCGCGCGTTCCTGGCACCGTCTAAAGCACCTGCTCAACGGTGGCTGCCGTGGCTCAGCATCTTCCTCCATCCCGCGGCCCCCTCTGCATGTCAAAGATCGAGACACGGCTGAGAATAAAGGGCAGGAGGAGGCCCGCTTCTGCTTCTTCGACTGACGGGATCTGTTTTGCAGGCAGGCCGAGGATGAAAAGGGGGCTGGGGGAGGAGGAGGGGGAGGCTGAAAAGGCAAAACTCCTGGGACAGGGGCACCTGGCAGGGGTCCCGGCATACCTTCCCACAGGGCTGCAGGGTGTCAGTCTCGCCTTCATGCCTCACCTGGTTTCATTTTCTAGACATTAAGGAGGCATAAAATGCAAGTACACTGAGATTTCTCTGACATTCAGTTTCGACTGAATGTCATGTGCTTTCACTTTTACATATTTTTCCTCCTAAAATGTCAAGTAGGTCTTTTCTAGAGGCACTGAACACAGATAAAGGGGATTAGGGGGATAATTTTATCCTATTTAAAGGCAACCTGGAGTGCATGGGAGTAAACAGACGCAGTTGGAGGGCATCACCTCTTCACCCGTCTGGCTCCTGCCTCCTGCCTCCTGCCTCCCCTTCCCACCTCCACATGGCTGCCCTGGGAGCTCCTGAAGCTGGAAGGATTAACAAGCCTGCCAGGGTCCTTGCCAGGGCCTGCCTTCCAGAAATCCAGCTCCCGTATCAACCTGTCTGAGATGAGTTGTCAGTTAAAAATAAAGAACATGGTTGCCCCTCGAGCCTTGACCTGCAGTGCTGGCAACACCTAAGAAATCCTCTGTATTTTCAAGGCCTCAGACCCCCTGGTGCCGCCTGGGATGATGCCAGGCTCTGGACGGGCCAGCAGAAGTTAAAGGCAAGGACAGGAGGCAAGCCAAGCTTTGATGAAGAGCAGCCACCCCCTTCAATATTAAAAAGTACAGCCCATCCCCAGAAGTGCTGGTCAGGGCTGTGGAGGGCTGCTGGCCTCCTGGGAGCTCTGTTACCCAGGCTTTAGTCTCCTGTAGATCAAAAATGGTCAAATATTAACAAGTTCATTTTGCCCAACTTAACGCCTCCCTTATTTGACCCTGTGAGGTAGACATCTGATCCCCATTTTATGCATGAGAAAACAGGCCCAGAGAGGGTAAGTGACTTGCCTCAAGTCACACAGCCAGGAGCGGCAGAGTCAGAATCTGAATCCACGTGTCGGACACTAAACCCAGGATCTTTCTGCAACTGCACATAATCTCTCATACCATCCACAGTGATTTAGAGCTGTATGTACCCCAGAGAAGCATGTTCTTAAATTTAATCCATTTCTGTGGTTGTGACCCTATTGTAAGCAGGACCTCTTAATAAGGTTACTTCAGTGCAGGTATAGCCCAGCTGAATCAGGATGGATCTTAATCCTATTACTGGAGTACTTTATCAGCAGAATGAAATTCATATGGATAGAGAGAAAACCATGGGAAGCAAGAAGCTGAAAGTCAACGGAACCCAGAAGAGAAGGGAGAGGCCAGGAGAGGCCACCATGTGCCTTGCCATGTGACAGAGGATCCAGGGACCAAGGATCACTGGCAGCCACCCCCAGAATGCCAGTCTTTGGGAAGGAAGCACAGCCTTGATGATGCCTTGATTTGGACTTTTCCTAGCCTCAAAACTGTGAGCAAATACATTGCCATTGTTTAAACCAACCTATTGCATGGTATTTGCTTGAGCAGCCTGGAAAACTAAAACACCATCTTAAATCGATTCTAGACGTTGCTGTACTTCCTGACCTGATTGCGCTTATTCTCACCTTGCTTTCTTTGCCCAGGCCATGCCTCCCCTGAACTCCTTCCCCTGCCCCCCATCTATTCTACAGATAATTAAGGAACTGAAACATCATAGTTGAATAAGACACTGTTTCTGTCCTTGAAGAACTTAGTAACCAGTGTAGACAAAGGGTGATTTATGTGACTTCAACTATATTGTTCAGAAAAAAAAAAAAATTAAATAAATAAGTGATTTAAAAGTGCATGCAATTTTGCCCAACACTCTTCTCCAATTTTAGTGGTAAGTGGACTCTGCAGGCTGACTCCATCTGAGCCGTGGCTGAGCACTGGCCAGGTGAAAAAGCTGAGTGTGAGTGTGGGGCTGGGGACAGGGCAGGCTGGACAGGGGCTACAGCATAAAGAAAGGCAGAAGGTGTGTAAGGAAAGAGAAAGAAGCTCCACGGGGCTGGGGTTCAGGTATAGGGGGGAGGAGCACAGGGGAGGGGCAGGAGAGGAGGAGGAGGAGTTGGGGGGGCAGACCGTGAAGCACCCCGGATGCTGGCCTGAGAAGGATAGTTGGACGCCGGCAGCTTTCACCGAGGGGCCTGTCTTGCAGGAGCAGGAGCGGGCAGGCCCAGACCCCCTCTTCATGCACTCTAAGAAGATCTCTCGGTTTTAGATTTGGGGTATCCATGTCCAATTCAATTTGGAAAAAAGAAGGGGGATTTGACTCAATAATAATTCATAAATGTAGCTAAAACCATTAGGAAAATTGTATGAAGTACGGTTTTGCTTCTGGTCATGAAGAAGTAACTGGGATGGTTAGTAACTAGGAAAGTGGACAAAATACAGGAAACAATAGTTTTTGGACATTGTACACGGGGCTGCACAGGAAGGAGTTTGAACTCAGAGAACAGGGAAAACAATGAGGTGAACCTGCAGTGGCTCCAGCTTACTCACAGGAAGCAATTTCCCAACTGCAAAGAATAGAGCAACATGGAGCCCAGCAGTTTTGATGATTTGAGGAGAAAGATCCAAGTCTGAAAAGGCCAAGGTGGCCAGAAGTTGGAAGACAGATTCTTGGAGAGGAGGATGCTGCAGAGAGAGTCAGCTTTTCCTCCCTGGGTCTCAAAGGCCCCGGTTGACTTCCACCTACCCTTGGTTTCCCAGCCCTGCCTGGAAAGCACGTGCCACCCCCCCTTCCACCGAGAGTCCAGGGTTTTTCTCCTCCCTTTTTTCCTGTTTTCCTGGAAACCCCCTGCCAGGCCATGGGTTGCAGGACAATGATAGGCTTTGCTTATCCTGATCACCCCACCCAGGAATGGCCGGCTGCTATTTAGGGAGGTGTTTTCTGTTCCTAGGACCCCACTCTGGGAACCCAGCTGCTCTGCTGCCTCCTTAGCCCCTTAGCTGGGCGGAGCACCCAGAACAGAACGCTGAGCCGCCCTCCCGCTAACTCCAGCTTACGCACGTCAGCGTCAACTCACCGCCAGTGGCCCAGGGCCCTCGGAACAGGTAACTTGCACATAATTGGAAATATCTTTAAAGTCCTATTGATGGCTCCTCTCCCTTTTGCGCTATGACAAAACTGAAACAGTAAAAGATATTGATTTTCTGTCAGGGGAAGTGGGGGGAAAGGCTGGGTCTTAAAATGAAATTATGGTTATTGTTCTCCTGGTAGCACTTCTCCTGTGCCGCCAAGACAGACCGCTCTCTAAGTGACAGCAGATTTGTATTTCATTAGGGCACTTTCATCAAAAGATCAATGGTGCTTCTCGGAACCTCTCTGCCAGTCCGTGAGGGCGGGTGAGCGTGGCGAGAAGCCTGCAAAGATCCAGCTAAAATTAGGCAGCTGCCTACAGACTCTGGATCCGCAATCATGGCCCATCGATTTCCAAAGGGATGCCAAATCTGAGTGAGTTTTATCGGCCTGCTGGTTTTATCTTTGTGGAGAGAGGCCTTTGCTAATAAAGCGGTTCTCCCTCTGGGGAAACGGAGCTTTTCAAAGGCACGCTTATGTTTTGGTACAGTGGGAGGAGGTCGTCAGGGGCACCATCGACTGTATTTCTTCCTTAACTCCCAGCTTGATTGCCAGGCTTCACGGAACACTCACCACTCAGCAGACACTGCGCCAAGGGTGCCCCAGAACTTATCTCCTTTCATTTTCCTAACAGCCTCAGGAGGTGTGATTTTCACTTCACCAGGAAGAGACTGGGGCCCAGAGAGGTTGAGTAAATTGTATCATCTGTGAGAAAGCGACAGATCTAGGTTTCAAGCCATCAGTCTGATTTCACAGTCCACATCTGTCTGGGCCCATCCTTTCCCACGGGAGTGCCTCCTCCTCTTTCCTTCCCTCTTCCTCCCTCGCTCCAGCTGACCAGGGCCTCCTGGCCCTTCCCTCCTCGTGGCCTCTTGGAGTCTGCCCACCCATCAGGACACAGCCCCTCTGGAGCCCCCCCAGCCCTCAGGCGTGCAGAGGTCTACAGCACTAACAGTCCGCTTTGCCAGGGTTTCTGATAGCTTTGAGGGACCTCTTGGTTCAGAGAGAAAAATATTCAGCTTTCGAGCCAGGCAGACCTGGATTCCTGTCCCAGCCCAGAGCAGCTCAGGTCATCGAGCCGCTCTGAGCGAATCAGCAGCCTCCAGTGGGAAGGAGTCTCCACGGGGCATGTGCAAGCCCAGGTTCCTGGGGGCAATGTCGGCATCCGCTGAAGGCAGTGTGGGCCAGCAAGGGCTTCGCTGGCAGCAGGAGGTTAGGAGAGTGAGCTGGGGGTTTTGGTTTTCATACTGCCCAAGTCTGAATGTGAGAAAATCCACTCACTAAGTGACCAGGGGCACATTTTACCTCTCTGTGCCTCAGTTTCTTCATCTGTAGAAAGGGCATGGCTGTTCACCATTAGAGAGTATGGGCATTGAGAATGGTACCTGGTAAACAGTAAGAACTCAATGAATGTTGGCTGCTCTTTGTAATCAGTCTGTGCTGGGCTCCAATGAGGCTTCTCCACTTCCTGCTGTGAATTCTTGGAGAAGCGACTCAACCCCTCTGAAGCCCCCTCAGGGCTGCTGTGGGGAGGGGTACTTCCAGGGTGTGAAGTGCCTCGTCCAGGGCTCCGTCCAGGGGTGGAGCCGGCAGCAGGACACCTGCGGCCCCCCTGAGAGGAGAGCCTGCCAGCCTGCCCCGGCCTGAGGAGCCTGCGGGAGGTGAAGCCTTTCTATTCAAGCAAGATGGTGGATTATTCCAGAAAGGATGTGAGGGGAAACAAAGAATCACAACCCTCCCACCTGGCTTTGTAAGCATCATTGATTTGAGGCAGGAGTCACTTTGGGGCTCCAGGTGCTTCGATTGACTGGGTCTTTCCCAGTTAATATTCTATTGGTTCTGACCCTTCCCACCTGGCAGTGTCTGAGAAGAGAAGTATAAATGTGGAGTGAGAGGCTCAGCATAGGGCTGCAGCATGAAAGCCTTAGGTTAGACACACGGAGGGATAGCCTGTCACAGTGCATCTGTTACTATAATAATTAAGGTTTACAGAAATCTAGAAATGGTTCTTGTCCTAATAATAACTAGCTCATGATGGGTCAGGCTGGTTCTAAGCACCGGGCACACTTTGACCCCTGTAAGCCTCACGGCAGCCCTTTGAGGTAGGTGTTATCCTCATCCTCATTTCACAGACAAGGACACTGAGGGGGAGACTAAGCAACTGGCTCAAGGTCACAGCTAATAACTGTCAGGGCCAAGGTTCCAACTCAGGTCGCCAGGTTCCAGAGCCTGTTCTCGTAACCTCCACGTTGCACTCCCTCTCCTCTCCTTGTCATTCATTTACACATTCACTCATTCATTCTTGATCATCACAGGCCCAGGTCTGGTGCCAGATCTGATGCCAGACTCGGGTGCCCAGTAGGGAGGAGGCCCAGGCCCTGCCTCTAAGGCTCTCAGAGGTAGCTGGGCAGGGATGTCTGTGGCCCCCGGACCAGTGAGATGCAGTAGGGAGAGGCCCTCTTCCATATTTGGATAAGGAGAGGGGTAGAACCCTAGTTGTGCAGGGCCTGCCCCCACGGCCCAACACACACACACACACACACACACACACACACACACACACACACACACACACACACACACCCCTACTGGCATGTTCACACACTTGGTGCAGAAAGTGCCTTCCAGCTGCCTACTGACCCCTCAGCTGGCCCCTCGGTGCTCCCTCCCATGCTCCAGAAGGACTGGGGTCTTTCTGGGGCCTTCCAGGCTCTGCTCAACTCCCTCTGACTCTCTTTACCAGGTAAGAGCACATCCCAGACAACTCACAGCTTGAAAGAGGCTACGATGAATCTTAGGGTAAAATTCCAGGCACCACGATGTGGGAGTGAATGAGGACTCGGGGGGCAAGAATCCTTCCATCTCCTCAAATTCCCATCCCAGGGAAGCTTGGATGGGGCCGTTCCAACTCCTGACATTCTCTCTCTCTAGCCCGTGTTGAAGTCTCATCAGGGGCAGCACTGGGAGCTGGAAGCCTGCTGTGTCTGGGTCTTCCACCAGACATCTCAGAGCCTCTCTTTCCCCATCTGTGAAATGGGAGGTGCGTTCTGGCCACTCCGGTTTTTGTGAGGACTCAGAATCATAACACAGCGGTCAGCAGCACTGGCAAACGGTCCTGCCCTTGACCTCTGGGCCCAAATCCACAGGCCCAAGATTTGAGACACAAACTAAAATCACACATTGAACACAACACTGCAGCTGTGGTCCCCATTGGCTTGACGACTGGAAATTAGTTCTCTTAGAGTCTCCGGCAGGTATTTCTGTGACGCTCCAATGGAGACACACCTCGCAGGTAAACACAAAGGTGTCTGTCGGCTGCACTCACCAATGGTACCTGCCTGGACTCTCCTCTCCTGCCCTCCCTGCCTTGGTCCGAGCTTTTGAGGTGGCCCAGGGACATCTTTCCAGGGCCCCTGACACACACCCCCAAACTTCCTTCCTTTACCAGTTACAAAATAAACCTTTCCGTGTGCCTCAGAGGCCGGGTAGTATCAGGGTAAAGGGCACATAACTCTGCTACGGCCGTATCTTCAGGGGAAACCAGCATCTCCATCTCACCTACTTCACAGGGAGGTTTTGTGCATCCAGGGAGGCATATGCATATGTAAGTGCTTTGTAAACTGTAAAGGGCAGCATCAACTGCCCCAGCCCCCACTCGAGGACAGTCTTTGAAGTTGTTTTTTTTTTTTCATTCTTGGATGCTCCTTAGGCCACTCCTAATGGGGCTGCAACCACTGAGAATCCGTCTGGTGCTTCTGCTGCCATGAAGGCCAGGGAAGCATTGGCTGGCACTGCAGGGTGGCACCCACCCAACCTATCCCAGGCAAGGTGTGGCACCTAATCAGTCGCTTCTCTGAGCCACAAACCTCAGGGGTTGGCAGGACCCTTGGCTTCAAATGCACCAGCTGTTGGAATACTTTTCAGCCCTGTCCCATTGGTCAGCTTCCCTGGGAGTCCCCAGCCCCTGGGTTTTCCTGAGAATCTGAGATGAGGCTGTGGTTCGCTGGGCAGCTGGGATTTCCTTGTAGAGAGTGGAGGAAGGAAATGTGATACAATGGTCAGGCCTGGGCATTCTGCATGCTAATTACAGCTCTGAATCCTGGGACCCAGGTCTCAGCCATCTTGACACCTCCTGTGGCGGGCTGAAAAATGGTCCCTTAAAGATGTCTGTGTCCTAATCCCTGGAATCTGTGACTATGCTACCTTACATGGCAAAAAAAAAAAAAAAAGACTTTGCAGGTATGATTAAGTGAAGAATCTTCAGATGGGAGCGTAGCCTAGATTAGCCAGGTGGGCCCAATTTAATCACAAGGGTCCTTAAAAGAGAGTTGGAGATCGGGCAAGATGGCGGCATAGAGAGGAGTGGAAGCTAAGTAGTCCCCCTGGAACAACTACAAAAAACCAGAAACAACTAGTAAATAATCCAGAATAACTGTGGGGGGACAAATGAGACCATCCACTCATCATACACCAACCTGAATTGGGAGGAATGCTCGAGAACACAGCATAAAATCCGTAAGTAAAACCTGCGGATCCAAGTCGTGAGACCCCCTCTCCCATAGCCAGAGCTGCAAAGCCTCGTGGTGCCACAGAGAAGCTCTCTCCCAGCAAGTGAATATAGCTCAGCTGAGCTCCAACTGGGGTTTTAAGTAGCGAGTGTGAACTGCTCACTACAGGTACGCATCCCCAAAAAACAGACAGAGGCTTTGTGTGACGACTGACCTGGGAGAGCCGGAGGGTCGCCTTGGACTGGGTCTGAAGGGGGCTATCTGTTTCTTTTTTGGCTCAGTGGAGAAAGCCCCAGTCATTTTCAGTTTCCAGGGCTGTGAAGCAGAGAAGGGTGGAGACAGCACAAGCAGAGAGTGAGACCATTGAAATGCTAATGACCTCCACCTGGGGGGTCTGTCTTCTCTAGGAGGAAAGGGGTGGGGCCCTTTCCATTCAGAACCAGACCCCAGAGCCTGGGGGAACACGGCCACACCTCCTCACACCAGTCAAGAATTATAGGCTAACAGGCATCACCTGCTGGGCAGAAAAGCACAGTGACCGGAGGCATCAAAGGGTGGAGCAATTTTCTAAGACACACCCACAGGGAAACCAGATACTGAATATTTCTTCCCTCTGGGACCTGAGCCTGTTCTGGTCTGGGAAAACCTGATTTGGATAACCAAAGAAACCATGCCTAGACAACAGAAAATTACAATCTACACTAAGAAAAACAAAGTTATGGCCCAGTCAAAGGAACAAACGTACACTTCAACTGAGATACAGGAATTTAAACAACTAATGCTAAATCAATTAAAAAAGTTTAGAGAAGATATTGCAAAAGAGATAGAGGCTGTAAAGGAAGCACTGGACATGTATACGGCAGAAATCAAAAGTTCAAAAAAACAACTAGTAGAATCTATGGAAATGAAAGGCACAACACAAGAGATGAAAGACACAATGGAAACATACAACAGCAGATCTCAAGAGGCAGAAGAAAACACTCAGGAACTGGAGAACAAAACACCTGAAAGCCTACACGCAAAGGAGCAGATGGAGAAAAGAATGAAAAAATATGAGCAACATCTCCGGGAACTCAAGGATGAAACAAAGTACAATAATGTACGTATCATTGGTGTCCCGGAAGGAGAAGAGAAGGGAAAAGGCACAGAAGCAATAATAGAGGAAATAATTAATGAAAATTTCCCATCTCTTATGAAAGACATAAAATTACAGATCCAAGAAGCACAGCGTACTCCAAACAGAAGAGATATGAATAGGCCTACGCCAAGACACTTAATAATCAGATTATCAAATGTCAAAGACAAAGAGAATCCTGAAAACAGCAAGAGAAAAGCAATCCAACACATACAAAGGAAGCTTAATAAGACTATGTGCGGATCTCTCAGCAGAAACCATGGAGGCAAGAAGGAAGTGGTGTGATATATTTAAGATACTGAAAGAGAAAAACCGCCAACCAAGAATCCTGTATCCAGCAAAGCTATCCTTCAAATATGAGGGAGAGCTCAAAATATTTTCTGATAAACAGACAATGAGAGACTTTGTGAACAAGACACCTTCCCTACAGGAAATACTAAAGGGAGCACTACAGGGTGATAGAAGACAGGAGTGCGTGGTTTGGAACACAATTTTGGGAGATGGTAGCACAACAATGTAAGTACACTGAACAAAGGTAACTATGAATACGGTTGAGAGAGGAAGGTGGGGAGCATGTGAGACACCACAAGAAAGGAGGAAAGATAAAGACTGGGACTGTGTAACTTGGTGAAATCTAGAGTATTCAACAATTGTGATAAAATGTACAAATATGTTCTTTAACGAGGGAGAACAAGCAAATGTCAACCTTGCAAGGTGTTAAAAATGGGAAGGCATTGGGGGAGGGATGCAATCAGCATAAACTAGAGACTGTAACTAATAGAATCATTGTATTATGCTTCCTTTAATGTAACAAAGGTGATATACCAAGGTGAATGCAGATAAGAGGGGGGGATAGGGGAGGCATGTTAGACATTTGACATTGATGGTATTGTCTGATTCTTTATTCTACTTTGATTTAAGGTTATTTTTCCTTTTGCTGCTTCCTAGCTGTCATTTTTTTTTTTCCTCTTTCTTTTGCCTCTCTACCTTCTTTGACTCTCCCTCCTGCCTTGTGGAAGAAATGTAGATGCTCTTATATAGACAGTGGTGAAGGTGGTGAACACATAAATGTATGACCATGCAGAAAACCATCCATTATTTACTTGGGATGAAATGTATGTTGAGTGAACAAAACCATATTAAAAAAAAATGGGTTGATGACAAAACCTCGAGGGCAATATACTGAGTGAAATAAGCCAGACACATAAGGACAATTATTGCAGGGTCTCACTGATAGGACCTAATTATAGTATGTAAACTCATAGTTTACATATATACTCATGAAATATAAGGTACCAAGATATAGGACGAGGCTTAAGAATGGGGAGTGGGAGGAGGCGGGGCAAGATGGCGGAGTGGTGAGGAGCAGAATTTCGTCTCTCCCCTAGAGCAGCTGGCAATTACCCAAGAACTATATGAAACAGTGTTTTCGGGGTCTCCAGTAACCAGTCACACATTGGACACAAGTTTGGAATTGGAGGAAAAGCTGAGATCTCAGCGAACATTGCTTCAGTCAGCCACGCCCCCGACAGGATCAGAGTCACCAGGAGAACTAAAGGCTCCACACCTCCTTACACTGGTGGGGGAGCTGTGGGCTGGCCAGCGCCACCTGCTGGACAGGAGAGGAAAAGCACCAATTCTAAAGTCCTCATAGGAGGGTCTCATTCTCAGGAAAACTCCATACCCTCCCACTGAGACCTGGGCCTCACTAGACTGGGAAAATCTGACTAGGGTCGACCATATCTGAGGAGACCCACTCACAAAAAGGTTACATAGAGGCAGAGCAAGAAACAGAAAAAACAAGAGGGGAAAAATTCTGATCAACTAAATAGAACCTAAGTTAGAGGTCTAGAATAAGCTGAACTGAATAACAGAGGCCAGAAAACAAAGCCAACCAACAAGAAAACCACTAGGTAAAAGACAGAAAACAAGCTCCAAAATAAACTAATCAAGAGAATCAGATGCCTAGACAACTTAAGATAACAAGCCATACCAGGAAACACGAAAACATGGACCAGCCAAAGGAACAAACTAATAGCTCAGCTGAGACACAGGAGTGGAGGCAACTAATGCTAAATAAATTTGATGAAATGAAGGAAGATATAGCAAAAGAGCTGAAGGATATAAAGAAGACACTGGCTGACCATAAAGAAGAATTCATAAACTTAAAAAACAAATGGCAGAACTCATGGGAATGAAGGCCACAATGGAGGAGATGAAAAACACAATGAAGGGACACAACAGTAGATTTGAACAGGCAGAAGAAAGGATCAGTGAACTGGAAGACAGGTCATTCGAATTCATACACACAAAAGAACAGATGGTGAAAAAAATGGAAAAATATGAGCAGGGTCTTAGGGAGCTGAGTGACAACATGAAACGCACAAATATACGTGTTATGGGTATCCCAGAAGGAGAAGAGAGGGGAAAAGGGGCAGAAAGAGTAATAGAAGACATATTCACTGAAAATTTCCTAACTCTTATAAAAGACAGAAAATTAGAGATTCAAGAAGTACAACGTACCCCAAATAGAATAGATCCCAATAGACCTACTCCAAGACACTTACTGGTCAGATTGTCCAATGTCAAAGACAAAGAGAGGATTCTGAAAGCAGCAAGAGAAAAGCAATCCATCACATACAAGGGAAAGTCAATAAGACTATGTACAGATTTCTCTGCAGAAACCATGGAGGCAAGAAGACAGTGGCATGATATATTTAAGATACTGAAAGAGAAAAACTGCCAACCAAGAATTCTATACCCAGCAAAACTTTCCTTCAAAAATGAGGGAGAGATTAAAACATTTTCAGACAAACAGACACTGAGAGAGTTTGTGAATAAGAGACCAGCACTACAAGAAATACTAAAGGGAGCGCTACAGGCTGATAAGAAAAGACAGGAGAGAGAGAGTTGGAGAAGAGTGCAGAAATGAAGATTATCAGGAAAGGTAAAAGGAGAGGAAAAAATAAGATATGACATATAAATTCAAAAAACAAAATGGTAGTAGAAAGTACTGCCCTTACAGTAATAACACTAAATGTAAATGGATTAAACTCCCCAATAAAAAGACACAGACTGGCACAATGGATTAAAAAACAGGACCCATCTATATGCTGTCTACAAGAAACTCACTTTAGACACAAGGACAAACATAGACTGAAAGTGAAAGGTTGGAAAAAGATATTTCATGCAAACAACAACCAGAAAAAAGCGGGAGTAGCTATATTAATATCAGACAAGTTAGACTTCAAAAGCGAAACAATTAAAAGAGACAAAGAAGTACACTATATATTAATAAAAGGGTCAATTCATCAAGAAAACATAACAGTCATAAATATTTATGCACCAAACCAGAATGCCCCAAAATTCATGAGGCAAACACTGCGATCACTGAAAGGAGAAATAGATACCTCTACAATAATAGTTGGAGACTTCAATACACCACTCTCATCAATGGATAGAACATCTAGACAGAGGATCACTAAAGAAACAGAGATGTTGAATTGTATGATAAATGAACTAGACTTGACAGACATTTATAGAACACTACATCCAACAACAGCAGGATACACTTTTTTCTCAAGTGCTCATGGAACATTCTCTAGGATAGACCACATGTTGGGTCACAAAGCAAGTCTCAGCAAATTTAAAAATATTGATATTATACAAAACACTTTCTCAGACCACAATGGAATGAAGTTGGAAATAAATAAAAGGCAGAAGGTCATAAAATTCACAAACATATGGAGGCTAAACAACACCCTCTTAGAAAACCAGTGGGTAAAGGAAGAAATTACAAGAGAAATTAGTAAATACCTCGAGGCAAATGACAATGAAAACACAACTTATCAAAACTTATGGGATGCAGCAAAGGCGGTGCTGAGAGGGAAATTTATTGCCCTAAATGCCTATATTAAAAGAGAAGAGAGAGCAAAAAATTGAAGAGTTAACTGCTCACCTGGAGGAATTAGAGAAAGAACAGCAAACTAACCCCAAAGTAAGCAGAAGGGAAGAAATAACAAAGATTAGAGCAGAAATAAATGCAATTGAGAACAGGAAAACAATAGAGAGAATCAACAAAACCAGAAGTTGGTTCTTTGAGAAAATCAATAAAATCGATGGACCACTGGCTAGGCTAACAAAAAAAAAGAGAGAGCAGATGCAAATAAATGCAATCAGAAATGGGAAAGGAAATATAACTACCGACCCTGCAGAAATTAAGGAGATAATGAGAAGATACTATGAGCAACTATATGCTAATAAACTAGACAACTTAGATGAAATGGACAACTTCCTAGAAAAGCATAAACAACCAACATTAACTCAAGAAGAAATAGATGACCTCAACAAACCAATCACAAGTAAAGAGATTGAGTCAGTCATCAAAAAGCTCCCAAAAAGGAAAAGCCCAGGACCAGATGGTTTCACATGTGAATTCTACCAAGCATTCAAGAACGAATTAGTACCAATCCTGCTCAATCTCTTCAAAAAAATTGAAGAAGAGGGAAAGCTACCTAACTCTTTCTATGAAGCCATCATCACCCTAATACCAAAACCAGGCAAAGATACTACAAAAAAAGAAAATTATAGACCAATTTCTTTAATGAATATAGATGCAAAAATCCTCAACAAAATACTCGCAAATTGAATCCAGCAGCACATTAAAAGAATTATACACCATGACCAGGTGGGATTTATTCCAGGTATGCAAGGCTGGTTCAACACAAGAAAATCAATTAATGTAATACACCACATCAATAAATCAAAGCAGAAGAACCACATGATCATCTCAATTGATGCAGAAAAGGCATTTGACAAAATTCAACATCCTTTCCTGATGAAAACACTTCAAAGGATAGGAATAGAAGGGAACTTTTTCAATATGGTAAAGGCAATATATGAAAAACCCACAGCTAACATCACACTCAATGGGGAGAGACTGAAAGCTTTTCCTCTAAGATCAGGAACAAGACAGGGATGCCCACTATCACCATTGCTATTCAACATTGTGCTGGAAGTTCTAGCTAGAGCAATTAGGCAAGAAAAAGAAATAAAAGTCATCCAAATTGGAGAGGAAGAAGTAAAACTTTCACTATTTGCAGATGACATGATTCTATATGTAGGAAATCCAGAAAAATCTACAGCAAAGCTACTAGAACTAGTCAATGAATACAGCAAAGTAGCAGGCTACAAGATCAACACGCAAAAATCTGTAGTGTTCCTATACACAAGTAATGTGCAACAAGAGGAGGAAATCAAGAAAAAAAATCCCATTTACAATAGCAACCAAAAGAATCAAGTATTTAGGAATAAACTTAACCAAGGACACAAAAGACCTTTACATAGAAAACTATAAGAAACTGCAAAAAGAAATTGAACAAGACCTGAAAAAATGGAAGAACATACCATGTTCATGGATTGGAAGACTAAATATAGTTAAGATGGAAATTTTACCTAAACTGATTTACAGATTCAATGCAATACCAATTCAAATCCCAACAACTTACTTTACAGAAATAGAAAAACCAATAACTAAATTTATTTGGAAGGCTAAGGTGCCCCGAATAGCCAAAAATGTCTTGAGAAAGAGGAGTGAAGTGGGAGGTCTCACACTACCTGACTTTGAAGCATATTACAAAGCTACAGTGCCCAAAACAGCATGGTACTGGCATAAGGACAGATATACTGATCAATGGAATCGAATTGAGTGTTTAGAAGTAGACCCTCACATCTATGGACAACTGATCTTTGATAAGGCAGTGAAGCCAAAGCAACTGGGAAAGAGCAGCCTGTTCAATAAATGGTGTTTGGAGAACTGGATATCCATTTCCAAAAGAATGAAAGAGGATGTCCATCTCACACCTTATACCAAAATTAACTCAAAGTGGATCAAAGACCTAAACATTAGCACCAACACCATAAAACTCTTAGAAGAAAATGTAGGGCAATATCTTAAAGATCTTTTGAAAGGAGGTGGTTTCTTAGACCTCACACCCAAGGCACGAGCAACCAAAGAACAAATAGACAAATGGGATCTCCTCAAAATTAAACACTTTTGTACATCAAAGGACTTTATCAGAAAAGTCAAAAGGCAACCTACACAATGGGAGATGATATTTGGAAACCACATATCAGATAAGGGTTTAATATCCCGAATATATAAAGGAATCCTTCATCTCAATAACAGAAAGACAAACAATCCAATTAAAAAATGGGCAAAAGACATGAACAGACATTTTTCTGAAGAGGAAATACAAATGGCTCAAAAGCATATGAAAAAATGCTCAACTTCACTGGCTATTAAGGAAATGCAAATCAAAACCACAATGAGATATCATCTCACACCTACCAGAATGGCCATTATCCAAAAAACAGAAAACGACAAGTGCTGGAGAGGATGTGGAGAAAGAGGCACACTTATTCATTGTTGGTGGGAATGTAGAATGGTGCAACCACTCTGGAAGACAGTATGGAGGTTCCTCAGGAAGCTAAATATAGATTTGCCATATGACCCAGCTATTCCATTGCTGGGTATATACTCAGAGGAACTGAAACTTAAGACACAAACAGACATTTGTAAACCAATGTTTATTGCAGCATTATTCACAATTGCCAAGAGATGGAAACAGCCCAAATGTCCATCAAAGGACGAGTGGATAAACAAACTGTGGTATATACACATGATGGAATATTATGCAGCTGTAAGAGAACAAAGACATGGATCATGTAATAATGTGGATGAACCTTGAGGACATTATGTTGAGTGAAGTTGGCCAGAAACAAAAGGACAGATTCTGTATGGTCTCACTAATATGAACAGACATTAATGAACAAACTTTGGGAGTTAAAAGCTGACAACACAGGCGACCAGGAGATAGAAAGAGGGCAGAGATCAGCCATTTGATGCTGAAGGACTACAGAATGTTTAGGATTGATTGCATAGATCCAGAAATAGACAGGATAATACTGTGTGATGGTAGCACAGTATTGTAAGTACACTGAACAAAGATGTCTGTGAGTAAAGCTGAAAGAGGTGGGATAGGAGAATGTATGACACCAGAGGTAAAGATAGATGATAAAGACTAGGACTGTATAATGTGGCAAAAACTGGAGTGGCCAATGACTGTTACTAAATATACAAATATAAAAATGTTTTTGCATGTGGGAAAGCAAATGAATGTCAACCATGTAGAAATTTGAAAAAGGGATGGTATTCAGGAAAAAACATAATCAAAGCAAACTGGAGTCTATGGTCAACAGTAACATTGTAATATACCTCCATTAAATGTAACAAAGGCAATACGCCAATGCTAAATGTATATGAGAAGGGGATATAGGGGAGTAATATGGGATTCTTGGTAGTGGTGTTATTTGCTGTCCTTAGTAGTATATTGTATTGTATGACATGTTATTTTTCTTTTTATCATTTTTTCTTATTGCTAAAAAAAAAAAAACAAAAAACAAAAAAAACAATTTTTCTTGTAGTAATAAGTATGTTCAAATGCTGATTGTGGTGATAAGTGTACAACTTTATGATGATACCATGAACAACTGATTGTACACTGTGGATAAATGTATGGTATGTGAATATAACTCTATAAAATTGTAGGAAAATATATATATAGGAGTAAAAGTGTTGGAGAAAACATGGTGAGAGGGATGATGCCTCACCAATATGGACTAACTACAATGTGTAAACTCAGAATTGAATCTTAGAACATAGCCTAACGTGGACACAATAATTGTAATAGTCCCTAGATTGTAAGCGCTTATAGCAGTTAACTCTATCCCTGAAGTGTAAGGCCTATCTCTAAACTTTGAGATGCTGATCCCCTAGCATATGTTGTCACAAACATTGGGACTGGCGGTTTGATGTGCTGAGCCCTCGAGCATGGGACTTGCCCTTATGAAGCTCATTACCACAAAGGAGAGTCTAAACTTGTATGTAATGGTGCCTAAGAGTCTCCCCCTGAGTACCTCTTTGTTGCTCAGATGTGGCCCTCTCTCTCTCTAACTGAGCCATCTCGACAGGTGAACTCGCTGCCCTCCCGCCTACGTGGGACCCGACTCCCAGGGGTGTAAATCTCCCTGGCAATACAGAGTATGACTCCCGGGGATGAATGTGGACCCGGCATCGTGGGACTGAGAGTATCTTCTTGACCAAAAGGGGGATGCAAAATGAGACGAAATAGTTTCAGTGGCTGAGAGATTCCAAATGGGGTCGAGAGGTCACTCTGGTGGACATTCTTATGCACTATATAGATAACACCTCTTAGGCTTTAATGTATTGGAATAGCTAGAAGTAAATACCTGAAACTACCAAACTCCAACCCAGCAGTCTGGACTCCTGAAGACAATTATATAATAATGTAGATTACAAGGGGTGACAGTGTGATTGTGAAGACCTTGTGGATCACACCCCCTTTATCTAGTGTATGGATGAGTGGAGGAATGGGGATAAAAACTAAAGGACAAATGGGGTGGGATGGGGGGATGATTTGGGTGTTTTTTTTTCACTTTTATTTTTTATTCTTGTTCTGGTTCTTTCTGATGTAAGGAAAATGTTCAGAGACAGATTGTGGTGATGAACACATAACTATGTTATCATACTGTGGACAGTGGATTATATATCATGGATGATTGTATGGTGTGTGAATGTATTTCAATAAAACTGAATTTAATAAAAAAAAAAAAAGAATGGGGAGTGGTTGCTTAGTATGAGCAGAATGTTCAACTAGGATGAACTTAAATGTTTGGAAATGAACAGGGGTGTTGGTAGCAAGATGTGAGAATAACTAACAGCACTGAATGGTGTGTGAATGAGGTGGAAAGGGGAAGCTCAGAGTCATATATGTCACCAGAAGGAAAGTTGGAGGTCAAAAGATGGGAATGTATAAAACTGAATCCTATGGTGGGCAACGTCCATAATCAACTGTACAAATACTAGAGATCGCTTCCATGAACCAGAACAAATGTATGACAATACAATTAGAAGTCAATAATAGAGGGGCATATAGGGAAGAACTATATACCTATTACAAACTATATACTACAGTTAGTAGCATTTCAACATTTTTTCATAAACAGTAACAAATATACTATATCAATACTATGAGTCAACAATTGAGGGGGGTTGGTAAGGGATAGGGGAGGATTAGAGTTTCCTTTTCTTTTTTTCTTCTTTCATCTTTCACTTTATTTCTTGTTTGGAGTAATGAAAAGTTTCTAAAAATTGAACAAAAATTAAGTGTGATGGACGCACAGCTGTATGAGGGTACCCAGGGGCAAGTGACTGTACACTTTGGATCTTTGGATAATTGTATGGTATCTGAACAATCTCAATAAAAATGAAAAAAAAAAAAAAGAGAGTTGGAGAGAAATTTAAAAATGCTCACTGCAGGCTTCTAAAAGGAAGGAAGGGGCCACAAGCCAAGGAATGCAGGCAGCCTGTAAAAGTTGGAAAAGGCAAGGAAACAGATTCTCTCCTGAGACCCTCCACAAGGAACCAGTCCTACTGGGACATTGACTTTAGCCTGGAGCCCCTGATTTTAAATTTCTGACTTCCAGAATTGTACAATAAGAAATTTTTGTTGTTTTAAGTCATTAAATCTGTAGCAGTTTTTTACAGCATCAATAAGAAACCAATACACTTCATATTCCTCATCTGTATAATGAGGATAACAATATGTAATCCAGTAACTGTGACCTAATGATATACAATGGTTACCAGTGGCAAAGTAGGGAGCTGTGGTCATGACAACAGCTCTGGAGTCTGACTCCCTGGGGTCAAGACCCAGCCATATCTTGTAAGAGGTGAGCATTATGAAATATACCACCATTATGAAAAACTTGTAATTCCTAGAGGAGAGCAAGCTCTGACTTCTGCACCTATACACATGTTACTCCCACACCTGGGACAGCATCCCTGTCTCCATTCCCTGCCCCTGGCTGAGTCATCCTTCAAGCCTCAGCATGGACACCATCTCCTCTGGGAAGTGTCCTGGATGCTCCAAGACAGGGCCAGTTGACCCTCCTCTGTGCTCCAAAACCAAACACAAAGGGCATTTCTTTTCATAGCTCTTACCAGCTGCAAGATGTATCAATAAAACATTATCAGTCACCTACTTGGTACCAGGGTGTTATGCTGTGAATGAAATCAAGTCCCTGCACCCATTCTGGTCCATCGCAATTGCCTCCTGTTGTGTACGCTTCCCCTCCAGACTGTTCTTACAGGCTAGGGGTCTGAGGCAGGGGTACATCTCCCTCCCTTAATTGTTGAATGAAGGAAGTTTGGTTAGAACCTTTTGTCTAGACCCTTGCTCTCTTAGAACATTCCAGCTGTGAACAACATCAGAGATGATCTCAGTGGAGCTGAGGCCCAGAAAGAGGAAACGACTTGTCCAAGGCCCAGCAGAGAGGTACTGACCTAGGCAGGACTGGAATCCAGGGGACCTGACTCTCAGTAAGGAAACTTCTGACCCCTGCTCAGATCCACTCCCACAGTGGCAGGTCCAAATCTGCAGAACAGCAGCAGGCTGGTCAGATCTTGAAGACAATTTATTTTTTTCCTCCAAAAGATAATGACTGGATAAAGATACCCAAATGTTTACAAATGTGTTAAAGCCATATTATCAGCACGTAAAGTACAGAAGCATAAACAGGCAAAGATGGCTCCAAGCCATCAGGCAGTGACAGCCCACCCTGCAGGTGAACCATGTGACCGAGACAGCTCAATGCACACTGTTACACCTTGTGGGAAATCACACAGAGGGCAGACCAACCCCTCAGAAAAATGAGTTTCAGGTGCCTTGCATACTTCGATTTGAAAGCATTAAGAGCAGAAGACAAAATCTAAATTGTCTCCTAAAAGTACCAAACTAACATCTATCACAGAAAATCTCTAACTACTTTTACTATAAAGGGGGAAATTGGCCACTTCTTATGTGGAAGGTGATGGGTCCTGACAGAAGATAAAACATTATAGAATGAAAAGGGGAGAGATTGTAGTTAACTTTTTACAAGTTATCATTCTTTATATTAAATGTTCCATTCAAATTCCTGGTGGGGCTCTGTCTTCTGGCTGGAGACTGACTAATTCACAGGATAATTTAGGCAAGCACTGGTGGAAAGGGGTTGCTAGAACAGAATTTGATCTCAGACCCAGTCTCATTTATTCCATTGACACTTGTTTTGGGGGCATCCCCTCAGTGCCCCACTGTGCTGGGATCTGAGGACACAACAATGAACCAGAATAAAAGAATCCCTGCCCTCTTAGAGCTCATGGTCCAGTATGGGAGAGCCTGCCTTGCTGTTAATGATTCTCTGTGAACTTCGGGCAGGCATTTCAACTCTGGGAGCTTCAGTCTCCCCATCTGTAAATGTGAATGATAACAGTAGACATGTTGTGAGAATTAAATAGAACCAAAAGCATATAAATAGTTTAGGGCTGTACCTGTCACATTGCAGGCACTGAGTAAATTATTCATTTATTTTTATTAATAGACCAAAGAATCATACAGTGGAAGGGCACACCATGCCCAGAGAAGTTAAGGACACTGTTAAGTTAAATGAAAGGCTATCTGCTTTGACATTGCCAGGAGCAGTCCCTTTTCTGAGAAATGTCAGAGACTTTCTAAGGAGTTGAAAATAAAGCTACAATCTTTATGAAAAAAAAGGAAAAAACAAACAAACAGAGAATGTACCCTATAAAAGTTGCAGCTGAAGCAACAATTGGAAATAAACTGATTTGGGTCCAGTAGAGATAACCTATCAAAAAAATACAAGTATGCTATCATAACCAATCTATGATCATCCCCCAATTTGTAAGATACCCCCTTTAAAATAAGAAACCTAAATGCTAACCAATAATTGTAACTCCCCTTTGGAAATCTCCTAATTGCCTTTATAAGCCAATGTAACATGCTAATCATTTGAGAATCTTATTTAGGTTTGCTTTCTCTTTCAATAAGCCCATTATATTGATTATTATTTTGCTTCAGTTTCTTATGACAGTTTCTGGTGTCAGAAGTGGGATCTGAAGAAGTCTCCCACCATCCCTGTGGTGGCTGAGTGATCAGCTGTCAGTACCCATGGACCCTTTGCTGCCTGCAGAACACAAGGGGTAAATTTCTCCTGTATCTGAGCTCCACTGTCTTTGCATTGAGCTCTCTGGGTTTATTGCCAGGCTTGGTTTTAGTCTGGTCCAGATGCTTCCCTGGTGAGTGCCCTGTTCTGTCTGTGTGGAGAGGGTACAGAGTTTCTGGTATACTTTAAAAGGACTGCTTTACTGTTTGTGGAACCCCTATATGGTGTTCATTTTCAGAACCTTTGATTGAACATGGCTCTTCTCCATCTACCTCTAATTCTCTCTCTTCTCCTCTGGCAAAGATACTTGCTACCCACGTTTTCTCGCTATGGGCCTGGTTCATGCTTTTTTTTTTAGATAAATGGGTAAATCTCATCAAGGATGACTTGAGCTTTCAGTGGACACTTTGGGGAACATAAAGCTAAATAAAATAGTACACTTAAGAGGCACACTTGAAAGGAGAAGTTCTTGAACTTCACAAAAGGAGATGGGGGTACTTTTTATTGGTATTCAGAAGCCCCTAAAAAGACAAAATGATTCAAAAATGGCCTATTTAAAAGATTATTTACAGCACATAGATGAAAAATTTAAGAATGCTGTCACTAGTCCACTGCTCCTCCTTATAGCCCCTCAGACTCCTTTTACTCCCCTTCCCACCTGATCCCTCAGAACTTTAAGTCAGTAGCCCCTGCAAATTAGACCATCTGCTGAGCCCTGGACCAGGACTGAAATCTGTGCCACCTTAAACAATCTCAAGATCCCACAAAAGACCTGACTAAATTTATAGAAGAATTCAAAATTCTGATTGGGGCATACGACCAAGGCTCCCAGATGTCTATCATCTAATTCACATGTTAGTGAGTCCATCAGAAGATTTTAAAAAATGAATGAAACCCAGTGATTGCAGCAATCCTGATGGGGATTAAAGGACCTGACCAACATGCTACTAAGAATGGAGTTAAAAGATCTTGTAATGCCAGACAGCCCTTATTAGAATAAATTCCTGAGGTCTTTCCCATAAAATAAGTCACACAATAATACAATCTTGAAGACAAAAAAGGGATGAATCAGTGAGAGAAGACCATGAAAGATTAAAAAATGTCTTCAGCCAACATTCAGGACTCAAAATATATGAGGATACAGGAAAAGTGCTTTCTAGTCGTTTTGTTAATGGCTTAAAACATGAACTAAGTGCTCTGGTTAAAAACATACTACAATGGGAAATTACCCCTATCTCAGAACTCCAACACTTGGCTGAACATTTTGAAAGAACATTAGAACATAAACATGCTCACTGTTCTAAAAAGCTTCAACAATTGCAGTCATCAAGTGACAAAACCAATTCTGAACAAAACAGGCCCATATTAGACAAAAATACCTATCATTATTGTAAACAAAAAGGACATGGGAAAAGAGACTTCCCCTTACTAAAACAAAGGACATAGCCCAGCCAGCCTGCTGATGGAAATCTGAGGAGGGAGTTGACAGTTTTCTCTACTTGCTTGGGTTAAACTCACAGCAGAGACCATGCTGTTAGTTAGCAGAAAACCCTGTTATTTCCTAATTGACAACAATAAATGCCAACAATAAATCCTACCTCAACTTCACAACCTCTTCCTCAGAGTAATGAAATAAAATTGCTGGTAAGTTTAACCAATCAAATCCCGAAGTTTTCATTATACAAACCTCTTAGCACAAAAATAGGGCCATGGGGTGATGAACACTCCTTTGTGCCCTGTGAGACTTCTTCAGTAAATCTTTGGGGAGGGATCTTCTCACAAAATGAAATTGCAAATTGCACTTTACAACAGAGGAAATAAAGCCTGTAATTCCAAATCACCTTGGACCTATATGCATGGCACATGCCCATTTAGATTTCCTTTCTGGGCAGTAAACACCACTGATGTGGGACACAACCAAAGTGGCTACCCTATAAAAATACAAATAGATACTTCCAACCCTTTACGTAAATTGTCCAGATACCCCATTAAGCCAGAATCAATAAATAAACTGACTCCAATTATTGATAAATTAATAAATATCATTATTTCTTGCACCAGCCCCTGATACACCCCCAAACTCCCTATCAGAAAGTCCATAGACTACTGCTTTGTGCAAGATCTCGGAGCAATTAATAAAATAATCATTCTCCAACATCCTATAGTTTACAACCCCAATATATTACTAGCTAAGATCCCAACAAATACCACATGGCATATGGTCACTGTTCTTTGTTCCACCAATTTCATCATACCTGTTCATTCAGACAGTTTGTTTGCTTTCACATGGAAGGGTCAACAGTGTACCTGGATCTGGTGAGGCCACTTCCTATTTCTTGCAAACACTGTAACAAGATTTAAGAGATTTAGAATTCCTTAATGTGTCTAAGTCCTCCAATATGTTGATGACCTGTTATTTTGCTCAGATTCAAAAATTCTTTTTATCTACTTACCCAACTTGCACTACAGGGGCACAAAGCATCCAAAGACAAATTACAATTTGTTAAGCAAATGGTCCTTTAATTAGGGTATAAATTAACCCCTGAAGGATTATCATTATCTCCTAAACCACCTCAGAACAATCCATCATTTCTCCCAATCTGTAACAAATAAATTAAAAGGATTTTGAGGACTTGCTGGTTACTGCTGTCAGTGGGTCCCAAATTTCTATCATTAATTGCTCCTCTTTACAACTTCATTACAACTTCAACCCCTGAACCATTACCATTGGATAAACAACATGAATTGGCCTTTACCCAATTAAGGAAACCTTAATACAACTCCTAGCCTTATGGTTACCTAACTACAATCTATCTTTTTCACTGTTTGTATATAAAAATGAGAATCAAGCACTCAAAAATACAGATGTCAACAGACATATAGCTGATTACAGTCTTCAATTAGATTCAGTAGCAAGAACATTCCTGGCTTGTTTTAGGACAGTAGCTGCCACAGCCAAGTGAGTTAAAGCATCTGCCCCTTTGGTCCAAGGACACACCTTACAAGTAGCAATGCCACTTGCTGTCCATCAGCTTTTTATTTCAGAAAAAAAACTCAGCATATGTCAGTATTTTGACTTTTTGCAAAATATTATTGCTTTCTCCTTCAAATATCTACGCCACCATTGTAATGTTTAAAACCCTGCAACACTGTTGCACTTACCTGAAGAAGGAGAAACCAATGACTGTGAAATGGTAGTTCCTCAATTATTTTCCCCATGATGAGATACACAGGAAACCTCTTTTACTAACGCAGACTTAATATTTTTTTTGTAGATGGATCCTATCTTAAAACAGAAATAGGAAAATATCCAACAGGTTATGCAGGAACCACTACTACAGAATTAACTGAAAGTTAATCAACTCCTGAACACACCTCAGTGCAGCAAGCTGAGTTAAAAACCTTAACTAGAGCCTGTTATCTAAAAAATGGGAAAACTGTCAATATCAATACTGATAATAGATGAGCATTTGGAGGAGTTCATGATTTTGGAATGTTATGAAAGCAGTTAGATTTTCTGACCCCATATGGACGCCTATAAAAAATGGTAAATAGGTAATTGAACTTTTCAAAGCAATATCATTTCTGATAAAATGGTCATAATAAAGAAAGAATATCACCCTCACAAAACTGAGCTATAATATGAGAGAAATGCATTAGACAATCATTATGTGATGCAAACAGCTCAACAAATTAAGTCAACAGCAAAACTTTGTATCATGAATAAAGTCCCTTCATATGAGTGGTCAAAAAGAATTGGCAGAAAACAAAACCACCGTAAAAGAATTGTCTAAATATCAATTTCAGTTTCTGAATTTGAAAAGGAAGATTGGTGACAACAGGGATGTAAAATAAATACTAAAACAGATTTTGAGAAGGTGCAGAGGTTGCTCCAGAATCCTTAAAGAACCTCTAATCAGAGGCCTCCATAAAATAACCCATTATGAAATCCAAATGATGAAATACGTTATACCAAATAGTGATGGGGAAATTTTGATAAGGTTGCCAGAAAAATGTATAATATGTGGTATACTAGTCTCACTCATTACACAGGAAAATTATTAAAGTGAAAACTGGTGAGCAAAATTAGCCAGAAGCAAAAGGACAAATACTGTATGGTCTCACTAATATGAACTAACATTAATGAGCAAACTTTGAGAGTTAAAACTGAGAACATAGGTTATCAGGAGATAGAAAGAGGGTGGAGATGATGTATTTGATGCTGAAGGAGTACAGAATGTTCATTAGCATTGATTGTACAGATCCAGAAATTAATAACACAATACTGTGTGATGGCAGCACAATATTGTAAGTACTCTGAACAAAGATGAGTGTGAGTACGGTTAAAAGAGGATGATTAGGGGCATGTATGACACCAGAAGGAAGGATAGAAGATTAAGATTGGGACTGTATAACTTAGTGAAACCTAGAGTGGTCAATGATTTGTGATTAAATGTAAAATATAAAAATGTTTTTAAATGAGGGAGAACAAATGAATGTCAACTTTGTTGAAAACGGGATGGTATTGGCGGAAAATACAATCAATGCAAACTAGAGTCTATAGTTAACAGTAACATTGTAATATGCTTCCATTAATTGTAACAAAGGCAATAAACCAAAGCTAAATGACTATAGAAGGCGGATATAAGGGAGGGGTATGGGATTCTTGGTGGTGGTGGTGTTGTCTGACCTTTTTACTGTACTTTATTTTTATTTTTCCTTTTATTTTTTGTTCATCATTTTTTTCTTTTCTTGTTTTTTCTTTTTAATTTTTTTCTCCTCTTCCTCTTTCTTTGTGGAAGACACGGAAATGTCCTCATACAGATTGCGGTGGTGAATGCATACCAGGAACCACTGATTGTTTACTTAGGAGGGAATGTACGGTGTGTGAATAAAACTGTTTAAAATAAACAGAGGGATACAAGTGCTGGAGAAAATGTGGAGAGAGGGATGTACCTAATCACTGTTGGGGAAGTAGAGTGGTGCAGCCCATCTGGAGAGCAGTATGCTGGTTCCACAGAAAGCTAAGTATGGGGTTGCCATACAGTCCTGCAACCCCATTATTGGGCATATACTTAGAAGAACAGAGAGCAAGGACACAAATGTACATTTGCATATTGGTGTTTATGGAAGCAGTATTCACGATCTCCAATGGATGGAGGTGGCCTAAGAGTACATAGACTGATGAACAGAATGGCAAACTGTGGTGTATACATACAATGAAATAATGAATGGTGGCAAGAAAGAATGAAGTTGTAAGGTATGGAACTAGGTGAATGGACCTTGAGGACAGTTTACTGAAATAAACCAGAATTGAAAAAACAAACATTACATTGCCTCACTAATATGGACTAACTATAACGTGCAAACTCTCAGAATTGAATCTGAGAGCATAGGTTACCAGGGGAAGGCTTATGGTAAAGGTTCCTAGATTGTAAGCTGTTACAGAAGTTACATCTATTCCAGATTTGTAATGATTATTTCTAAATTCTAAGATGCTGAGCTCTTTGTGAATAACCTGATCAGTCTCTGGAGCTTTGGATATCTGTGTGACACCTGAGACTCAGAGTCAGAGTTCAGCAGCTATGAATGTCAGCATTGCACCATACAGCAAATGTTAAAGAGGCTGAAAAAGAGATCAGACCTTGGTTGGGACTAAGGTAAATCAGACTAAAGGGTAAAGGATGATATTGGCAGTGTTTTAAAACTTCAACTTCTGTGTGATACCAAAAGAAGAGATGTTTATTCAGTGCAAAATCTATATTTTCTGTACCATGCTGTATAATTTAACTTGTATGGTCAGTTTATTCAAACACCATAATTACATGGAACTTTGAAGAGAGAGTGAGATCTGGTTGGTTTGTACAGGTTTGTGTGAACCCCCAATACATCCTAGAATAATTTGTGCAGAGAATAAAAATGTGTTTTCAAAGCCCCCTTGCGGGACTGGGGGAAAATGTGGTAATATTAAACTCCCCTACCTGGGGAATTACTGATATTCTCACAAGCATTGGGAACTACCAATTTACTAGACTGAGCCCTCGATCTTGGGGCTTGCCCTTATGAATCTTGTTACTGCAAAGGAGAGGCTCGGGCTACTTAAAATTGTGCCTAAGAATCACTCCCAGAGAACCTCTTTTGTTGCTCAGATGTGGTCCCTCTCTCTAAACCAACTCAGCAGGTGGACTTGCTGGCTTCCCCCTACATGACCTGACTCCCAGGTGTGTAAATCTTCCTGGCAATGTGGGACATGACTCATAGGAATGTGCCTGGACCCAGTATCCTGGGATTGAGAAAATCTTCTTGATCTAAATGAGGAAGAGAAATGAAACAAAATAAAGTTTCAATGGCTGAGAGATTTCAAATGGAGTTGAGAGGTCATTCTGAAGGTTATTCTTATGTGTTATATAGATATCCCTTTGTAGTTTTTAGTGTATTAAAATAGCTAGAATGAAATAACTGAAACTGTTGAACTGCAACCCAGTACACTTGATTCTTAAAGACGACTGTATAACTATTGTAGCTTCCATGGTGTGACCGTGTGATTGTGAAAATGTGGCTCACACTACCTTTATCCAGTGTATGGACAGAGAGGTAGAAAAATGGGGACAAAAATTAAATGAATAATATTGAGGGAGAGGGGTGTGGGATGTTTTGGGTGTTCTTTTTTAATTTTTATTTTTTTTTGGCGTAATGAAAATGTTTAAAAATTGATTGTGATGATGAATGCACAACTATATGATGGTACTGTGAACAACTGATTGCACACTTTGAATGATTGTATGGTATGTGAATATATCTCAATAAAATTGAATTAAAAAATGTGAAACCTGGAATCTCAGATAACCACCATGGGACCATTTGAACACTGGCAGGTAGACTTTATTCAACTACCCAGATCCATGAGATATAACTATGTATTAGTAATTGTATGTTCTCTGGATGGGTTGAAGCATGCCCCTGCTGGAAGACAGAGGCAACTACAGTAGCTAAGAAATTGTTGGAAATATATTTCTCAGTTGAGGAGTTCCCTTCAAGCTCTCTAGTTATCATGACACTCTGGTCATGACTCACTGGCCAACTAACTAAAGAACTTTGCCAAGTCACTCCCATTCATCAGCACTTGCATTGTCCTTAACCATCCTCAGTCCTCTGGTAAGGCTGAAAGAATAAATGATATATTGAAGTTAAAAGTGACAAAATTATCAGAGTCTGGACTTCCATTGGCCTAGAATCCTGCCACTGGCATTAACAGATATGAGAGATACACCTTCTGCCAAACACCACTTGATCCCATATGGAACTGTCACTGGGCAGCCTATGCTCCTGGGTGGTAGGATTTCCAGAGTAACCCAAACATAGACAAACATGACATCCTCCAGTACTGTAAGAGAATATGAAATAATTTTGATTGTTATACTCAACAAGGCCAAGAGGCTTTTAGAAATCCTCCATCACCAACAAACCACTTGCCTTACAACCTGCAACCTGGTGACTTCATGTTTTGGAAGAGACTTTAAAGAAAAACTTGCCTGAGTGCTGCTAAAAACCTAGCAGGTTTTGTTAACTTCTCACACTGCTTTTAAATCACAGGGAATAGAGCCTTGCATCCATATCTCCCATCTAAAACAGGCACTGCTTCCAGAGTGGTTATATGAGACTGTAACTGACATAAAATTAAAATTAACTAAAGGGAATCAGAAGCAGATGACTTCTAAGGTGGACACTTTCCCAAGATCAGGGAGCAAGTAGATGACATCATGAGGTAGACAGCTTCCACCCAGGATAATGGAACAAGTAGTCTCACCTTCCTTATTTAGTTCTTATGGTTCTAATAGTAATTATTTTCATAGGATTTATAGTAGTTCTTTCTTTTTAAAGTCCTCTTTGTATACCTTTTCCTCATTGCCAAATGATTCTATTGTTCCTCAGTATTTGACTATTCATCTTTATGCACAACCCACACACGCCTTAAGCCTGTGTCATCATGTCACTGAAACCAAACAATTACAACTTTTGCTTTTGGCAGTAAGTTACTCATTTTGGTGCATAGATCACAGACTTAGGATTTATGATAAATCCTCTCTCCTTTTTCCTTTCCAAGAACCTGCAATCAAATATCCCTTATGTATTCTAGATAACCAAACTAATGGAAACTTTTTAGGACAACTAAAAGAAACCAAATATTGTAAACTCACTACTTGGCTTCAAATAATTCTCATAACAAACTATGTCATAGATAACCATTCCCATGTTTGATTTTGCAACCTATCAGATCCTGTTCCTCATTCTGGGAGAACTATGCACACCCTTCACCAATGGAAAATCCTTCATCAGCTTTTAATTTTGTTGCCACCATTATTGCCGTACATTATGCTCTGACTTGGCCAAACTTAACCATTTTTCAAACTGTCCAAATTTAAATTCAGACAGAAATGTATCTTTATCTCTCAAAGGAACTGGATTATATTTTCATTGTGGACACAGGTTTTATCAATTTCACATCCCACCCCCAGCTGGCAAGGACTTTGTGGATTGTGATCCAAGGCCTGCCTTGTGTGAACCCCCAAGGGCAGGGCAGGGCCTTTCTTCTATGGTCCCCACAGGGTGTCTGAGTCCCAGGCCCATGGAGCACGTTCCAGCTGCCAAATTTGCATCAAGCAGCATTTCAAAGTCATCACAAACCCAACAGGTAGAAGTCCAAGCTCATGTGCTGCCAGCCTCCCCAAACCCGAATAGTCCCAAGTCTCGTCTCCCCGTGAGTGACACCATCCATCACATCTAGTTATCCCAGCCAGGAAACAGGCGCCATCCTAGACACCGCCCTCTCCTCCCTCCCCAGTCTGTCATCTGGCCCTGTCCATTTTACCCTGATGTCTCTGGCTCCGTCCTCTCCTCTCCACCTTCCCAGCCACTGTCCCAGGCCTGGGCTCTGGCCCACCCTGCCCTCCCATCCCCATCCATTCTGTATAGCATCCCGAGGATGGTGAGGAAACACCAATCTGATGCATCCGCCTTTGCCTTCCCACTGTCTGCAGCACCCAACAGCAGCTGACTGTGGCCCAGACACCCTGCAGCACCTGCCTCCAATGCTCCACCCACCCCACTCATCCAGTCCCCCTGCTCTGTGCCTACAAGAGCCACCTGTCATGTCACGCATGTGTCAGGGGCTCTTCTACCCCAGGGCTCTGCACACACTGCTCCCTTGGTTTATAAATGTCTTTCCCACCTCCTCCACCCAGTTACTTCTTACCCATCCTTCTGATCTCAGCTCACCTGCCACCTCCTCAGAGAAGCCCTCCCTGATCACCCCCAGCAGCTAGGCCAGTACCCTTCATTAAGGCTTTCCTGCCCTTCCCTTCAGACTGACCTCAGTTTGTCATTCATATTCATCCCGTGAGTATTTATTTACTTAACATTTCCCTTCTCCTCTGCCATATGCTCAGCTCCCTGAGAATAAGGACCAGTACTAGTTTTGTTCCCTCTGGAAACTGGCTCACAGCAGGTACTCACTAAGCCTCTGCTTACTGAATGCAAAATTAAGTGACCATTTAATGAGCACTTAGTAGGTGCCAAGCATTTAACTGCATCAACTAATTTGTTCCTCCCAACATCCCCTTGCTGTAGTCTATAAAGATAAAAAAACTGAGGCTCAGAGAGGCGAGTGGCTGGCTCAGAGAACTCCACGGCCAGTTGATGGCAGAGCTGGTCTCAAGCCCAAGTCCCCCTGACCCTGAACCTCCTCACTTCAGCGATGCTAAAATACAAACCCACTCTCACCCATTCATGTGCTTCTCTGTCTCCATCACGAGTGTCTACTTAGGTACCCAATCCCCCATCAGACTGTGAGGCCCTGAGGGTGAACACCCTGTTGTGTACCCCCCAGCTCAGGACCTAAGGCTCCCTCCCTGAGTCTGATGATAAAGGAGAATAGAAGGGGGATTCAGTCCACAGCTCTGGCTCATCAATCCTTGTCCAGGGACGGAGCCCGGTGGTGCCTGCACACGTTGCTGCGAGCAATTCTACAGGAGACGTCTGAGGAAGGCAGGGAGCTCCCACGGGCCCGGTGCCCAGAGGGTCGGTGGATTGACAGAGGCCACCACTGGGTGAGGGAGGCTCTGCCTGGAGCAAGGCAGCCGGAGTTCTGCTTTTTCAGACGCTGATGCACAGCGGCAACCGCATGCTACGTCTAAACGCCTCTGAAGACTCAGCAAAGGGCATGGCAGACACATCAGCTATGCTGTCAAACTAACCCAATTAGATGTTTAATGAGGCGCCTGGGGACTGTTCCCCGTGGACCATCAGCCTGGTACCCAAATCACAGTGATTATGAATTACTAATCTCCTCCAAAGGCTCTCGAGTTCTCACTGTATGTAGCCACTACAGATCAGAGCCTCTCACTGCCCCTCGCCAGACTCTTTCTGAATCAATAGATACGTAGATGTTGGGAGGAAAACAAATCAGGGCGAGCTGGGGTGCAGGGAGGGACCGGTGCGTGGAAACAAATCGACCAAGAGGCGTTGGCATGGATGAGGCTGTTCTTTCGTTCCAGTCAATAACACTCTCGCTGGCCAGTATTTTACCTGCCCCCTGAGTCGTGTGTGATCATCAAATCCAAATTCAGGGGTAGAAACAGCCTTTGCCTGCTGCTAAATGGTCAAATAGATGAGCACTTATCCCTAGGAGGTAGACTTTTCTGGGCAGCCTGTGCAGGCCACTTGCGCCCCAGGGACTGATCTCCAGCAGGCCTGGGTTTGAATCCCGCTCCAGATGGAGTGACCTTGGAGGAATCACCTCTCCAAGCCTAGCTTTGACATCCAGATCAATGTGGATGGGGCTGGAGGGGGCTGGGTAAAGCTGGGCCTCCTAAGGGCCTTGAAAGCCTTGCTAAAGGGTTTGGTCTTTGCTTTGGGAGCAGTGGGAGCCACTGATGGCTTTAAACAGCTGGAGGACAGGATGGTTTTGCATTTCAAACAGATCACTCAGGACCTTTATCTCACCAGCTCTGTGGGTTGTGAAGATAAGATGGTAAAATGCTGCAGAAAAGCTTATATCAGAGATGGCACAGAATAGTTTCTCAGGAAATGGCAGCAAATATCATCTGATGGAAGAGGGTGGGGTGAGAACCAGGCCAGCAACTACTCCAATGAGACACCCTGTAGCACCCCCCATGCTACCAGCAGCCCCTCCCACGTGCAGGCACCCAGCAAGCACTGAGCTGGGTGCACACATCTCCTCCCTGCATCCTTGCAGCACTGGGCAAGGCAGGTGCTGTTACTATCCCATTTCGCAGAGGGGAAAACTAAGCCAAGGGTAGGACAGTGGCTTCCCTGCAGTGAACTGTCCAATTCAGTTCCTAATGAGAGCCAAGCCATTCTTGGGAGCCGGGGACACAGAAACGAATCTGCAAATTTGCCCTGCCCCGAGAAGCTCTCAGTTACTGGAGGTGGGGGCAGGGCAAATTGCCTATTATAAATTATGTTTTGATATTTACCAGGAAATGGGCGAGAATGGAAGTGAGTGCATGGTACAGGTGTGGTGCAGAGGAGGAAGGCAGGGGCTCCACGTAGGTTGGGGTGATCAGGGAAGGCTTCTGGGAGGCGGCAGCAAGGTCAGGTCAGATCCCCTCCCTTCCATCCAAGGCTGTTTTTACTTTATTCTAACCACCTCTTAAATGATGCCAGGAGCTGGCTGTGATGGGTGGAGGGGTAATGGGATAAACTCACAGGTGCTTTCACTTGAGAGAAGGGCTCACTTTGCCCAGCTGGAATGAAGGCGGCAGGAGCTGCCCCTTCCCCTTCTCTGCTGGGTGGACCCTCGTGCCCACTCTCCCCTTCCCCTGGTACTGGGCCTTTCCCACCTGGATGTCACAGACACCTGAGTTCAGTCTTTTCCCTGTCCACCTAAGGCAATGACATTCATTCACTTAGAATTTGTCTACTCCCTCATCCATCCATTTGTTGAGGACCAATGATGCTGCGGGCCCCAGCTAGACATGGATAGAGCAGCAAGGGAACCCTCAGCCTTCAGCCCCCCTCCGCCCCCCTCAGCCCCTGCCCACCTACTGCTTACAGCCCAGTGGGGCAGAGGAGCCTTAAACACAGTTGCACAAACGTGAAATTAAGGAGCGTGCCTCAGGCAGAGACGGGAGCATGTGCAAAGGCCCTGGGGCAAGAGGAAGCAAGGCAGGAACCAAGAACCAGAAAGCAGCCGTGGGGCCAGAGCTGGGTGAGGCGGAGGGAGGAGGGAGGCGGCAGGGGCTGCAGCTATGTCAGGACTGGACACTTACCTCAAGGGCAGCAGGAGAGCTCTAACTAGGGCATAATGTGGTCAGATTTACATCTCAAATAGATCAGGGATCAGGGGGGAAGTGGACTGCTCCCCTCCCCCAAACATCTGGGGACACAGCAGGGAACAAGCTGGTCCCTGAGCCCCAGCTGCCAGGACACAGGCATTCTGGGCTGCACGTGGAGGTGACATAACAGAGGATGTACAAATACAGTCATTAATTATGAACTCTGTCAGCTGAGGAAGGAGGCTGTTGTGCTTCCAGATTGCCCACTTCCTGGGAATTCAGAGAAGGGAGTGGGGTGGTAGGGGGCCTGGGAGCCAAGGCCTGGTGCGAGGGACTATGGGAATCCTACGGGAAGCACAGGGGCTGAGGAAGGGCTTCAGGGACCCTCCATGGGTGGGCACTTGGGGCAGCCAGGAGGGCAAGGAGGGCTGGGAAGAAGCAGTGCCAGGCTGTAGGGATCTGAGCTCAGGATCGGCATCCTGGGCCCCAGCATGTTCACAGCACTGGTCTCCCCAGGGCTTTGAAGAAGGCATCACTCCCTTCCCCTGCCCACACTCTGCTCAAAGACTTCAAGGTCTCCCAGCATGGCAGTTTCTTTGTCCCCCACCTCCACCCCATCCCCACCCTTCCCCATGGGTGTGCTCAGAGTCCACCTGAATGTCTTATCCCAAAGGCTGGAAGAGGGATCTTGCACTCTCCCTCTCTTGCCTGCTGTAGTTCTAGACCCAGGGGTGGAGGACTCCGTGGGAGTTGCAGGCAGACAGTGGGCAAGGCGTGGTTTTCTGGGATGGGGAGGGGCTTCCAATCAGTCTTCCTTCTGTTGCAGGACTTGACCCTAAGGCCCTTTACTCAGAGACCCAATGGGGCTCCTTTGCGGTCAATTCCCCTTCTACCTGCCCCACGTGCTCCCTTTCCCCTTCTGATCCCATTTCACCTGCTTCAGGTGCAAACCCCAAAGGAATCGTCTCTAAAAAGGGGTCCCAGCTCCCTCAACCCAACACTTCCAGAGACAGACTGGACCCTGGTCTAAGGGTGGTTCTCCTTGGAACCATCTGGTCCAGCCTCTGCTCCCCCATCCCCCACTCCCTCACCACCACCATTTCTCAAATGGGAAACTGAGGCCCAAAAGGGGGAACTGAATTTCTCAAAGTTCCTACATAAATTGGAGACAGGATGTCTTTTTCCTCTTCTCTCCTCCACTCACTTTTTCTCTCCCCTTTTCTTTCTCATGAGTTTCTGAGCTTCTTGGGGACTCAAATGCTCACTGGGAAATGGGGCTGATTCCAGAGCCTGCTTCATGGGGTTTGGGGAAAATTAAATGAGATAAGGGGTAGAAAGTGCTTAAAACAGCTTCTGGAGGAAGGAGGAAGGGAAGGAAGTTGGGGGGGGGGGTAGAAAGAGAGAGAACCAAATGGGATAAAAGCAGATCTCGGGTCTCCCCACCCCTCTTCCTCAGTGGGATTGGGATGAAGGACCTCCTGTATGCTGGTGCCTGGCTGAGGCTGGGTCAAAGGGCATGTGAAGGGGACTGGGGGAATTGTGTGTGCATATCAGCTTCAGGGGTCTGTATCTCTTCTCTGTCTTCCCCCCCGGCTCTCCACTGCCTCCCCCTCCTTTCTCTCCCACCTTCCCTCCTGCTCCTCCATGTCAGGTATTTATTTTTAGAACCTCAGAAGCCTTCCTGCGCCTCTGACATTTATTCTTGGGATTAGAATATTTTCGATTTCTTTTTCCCAGAGTGAAAGAGATTTCCCCAGGGATCGTGCCCGCCCGTATGGAGACGAAGTGCTGGGGGCAGAGCCGGCTTATGGGGACCCAGCACCTGTCATGTCAACTAGCAATTATTAGGCACCTACTTGCTCCAGGCTCCTTCTCATGAATTATTACACTTAATCCATTTAAGAACCAGTGAGGTTGATGTTACTCTCTGCATATGCCAGGTGAGTAAACCGAGGCTTGGAGGAATGAAGCATGGCGTCTAAGGTCACACAGCAAGTAAGGGATGGAGCAGAGAGGAAGCTCACATCTCTCTGACCCCAAAGCCCACTGCCTTCCTCTGTGACCCACCTTCAAGCTCCATGGGCGCTGGGGCCTGGAAGGTCATGTGGCATTTGGGGAGACCAAGAGGTTAGGGGACAAGGCATTCCAGGCAGAGGGAGTAGCACGAGCAAAGGCACAGAGGTGGGGCGTGCTAGGCATCTCTGAGGGGCTGTCGGTGAGGCTGGGCAGAGGGTTCAGGTCGGGGAGCAGGAGAGAGCGGGGAGGGGGACAGGCTGGAGAGGACAATGCGGGTGAGTCAGGCTCTTTGGTTGAACCCCCAGCTCATCCTGGAGGGGCTTAAACTCTGGCTCATCTGAGTGAGTGGCCCAAGGGAGGGATTGGCAGGAGTGGGAGGAGGGGCTGCTCCCAAAAGAAAAACAAGAAGGAAAATGGGGGGGGGGGGGGCGGGGAAGAGGGGCAGGGAGAGGAAAAGAAACTAACAGATTCCAGCAAGGAGCATATCCCAAGGCTCACTGTGAGTCAGGCACTGTTCTGAGCTTCTGAGCATTTTACATGAGTTAACTCATTTATCCTCACAACAACCCTATGGGGTAGATATTAGTATTTCCAGTTTAGAGAAGAGAAAATCAAGGTTCCTGGGTAACTTGCTGACACAGAAAGGGGGTGTCAGCCTAGCTCCCACGTTTGGGTCTGAACCCCAGCTCTGCCCCACCCTCCTGCACAGCATGTACAGGCCTGATCAGGGGTGGCCTCACCTGCTAGGCCAAGTGGCTTCCGTCAGTACGAAATGGGAGCCATTCAATATTCCTAAGCAGGAAAAGAGCATGGCTAGAACTGTGCTTTAGAAACATATTCAGAGGGCAAGTGGGGGCAGGAGGACTTGGCAGTGCCCAGGCAAGAGCCAGTGAGGGCCTGGCTCGGCAGGACAGTGGGGGGCGGTGGGGGGGCACTAAATTCCCTCAGCCAATTGGCTTTGTGCTGGTGGAACAAGTACTGGGTGCAGGAAGGGGGCTTGTCACATATTGCTCCCTCTGCCCAATATACCTTCCCCTCTTCCTCCTAGACCCCTCCTGACTTCTTTTAAGCCTCAACTCAAGCAGCAGCCCCTCTGGGAAGTTTCCCTGCTCCCCAGGCTGGGTTAAATCCCCCTACTGTGTTCTCACTGCCACCAGCAGGCAGCTTTCCTCCATGTGGTGAGTCAGGGGCCCAGGCTCCTTCCGTCTCATGGCTCCACCTCCTCCACTGGCAGAGGAGAAAGGCGGAGTAGAGGAAGCACATCTGCTTCTTAACCACCTTGTTCCAGAAGTGACGCCCACAGCACTTCTCCCAGCTCACTGGTGAGAACTAGTCACAAGGTTCCAGCTAGAGACAAGGGGATGGGAATTTGGTCCCTACCTGGGCAGCCACTTCCCGGTGACATCTCTGCCAGCCCCACACACCGACCTCCACCTTTGTCATCAGCAACACCACAGCCGTGTGGGACACCATCATCACTACAAGGCCTGATGTCCTGGAGGGGGCTGGATGGTGGTGAGGAGTCCAGGCAGATGTGGGTTCAAATTCTGGCTCTGCCCCTCACCAGCTGTGTGGCCTGGGGCAGGTCCTATTACCTCTCTGAGCCTCAGTTTGTGCATCTGTGAATGGGGGATCCTGGTGCCCACCCCACAGGGCCATGTGAGACTCTGATGCAGCCCCTCCTGGATGAGGCACAGCCCAGATGTCCAGGCGGTGGGAGAGGTCATCATGGGAGAAGACCCGGCCCCTATTGGGGGGAGGGTGCAGTATGCAGGAAGGTGCCGAGGAAGGACGCGGCTCAGGGAAGGGCATTTCCAGCTGATGTTTCATTTTGCAGCTTTTGAAATATGATACAAAAAAGAAAAGAGACTCAATTGAAATGGAAATGTGTTATGATGGGTAAAATGGGAGAAAACGGAAACTGCATTTTCCTTCAAGACATGTTTCGTGTGGCTCCTGAAAGGAAATCTTCCTAATAAAAACAGCCATGATGCTAATTAATTCGATCCTGATGAGAGAGCACGGAGCTCCTGGGTGGAAAGATGCCAATAGCAGTTAAGGCTGACAGCTGTAAATCTCATCTGCTCAGGGACGCAGCCCAGAGAAGAGGGTCTCACAGGATTAATGGGGAGCCTGGGGGGAGTTGGGAGGCAGGAGCCCCACCAGCCACCAACTTGCTGTGTGACCCTGGGGAAGTCACTTAACCACTCTGTGCATCCATTTCCTCATCTGTCGCTAGCAGCCACAGTCACACACGACCTCCCTCCTGTGGTCAAGGGGGTAAAAGGTCATGGGGCAGGTCATGTGACTGTGAAGGGGGTGTGGAGACAAATCTGGATGTATCATTACAAGAACCCAGGAGGTGATCAGCTATTTCACTCCCACAGTTGTTTGTGCTCCTGCATAAGGCCCAGGACCCAAGGGTAAGGGTAGTCCCCTCCCACCTCTCAGGAGCTGCTGGTCCTTGTCCAAGACAAACTCTGAGATCTGTGGTTATTCCTTGGTGAAATAAGGATGATGGATGGGACCGGAACTGACATTTTGGGGGGCGGTGGGGGGCGGTGTTGGTTACCATCAGGCCCTCTGCCGGAGTATCTCATTTATCTCTCACAGCAAATGCACACGGAAGTATCGCTGTCCTCCTTTTACAGATGAGGAAACTGAGGCACAGGCTGATGAAGGGAGCTGCTCAATGTCACATGGCCTCAGGTCAGTGGCTTCAGGCTCGGGCCAGCCGCCGTGGAGTCTCCACCGGGGCCTCAGCCGGCCTGGGCTCCACAGCTCTGGGGACAGCGCACCTCGCACGACAGGGAAGTCTCCGGACCTGAAGCCCGCCCGTGTGAGTTTCCTCCCGACGCCCCGGCTGTGCATCTGGAGTCCTCAAGGAACGTGTGGAACCGCGCACCTAACAGCCTGCAGGCGGCACCAGCATCAGCAGCACCACCGGCCTCGAAAGCGAGTGTGTGCTGGGCGCTCGCGGCCTGCCAGCCCCTTGCTTTTTTTTTTCTTTTTTTAATTCAATTTTATTGAGATTGTTCACATACCATACAATCATCCAATGTGTACAATCAATTGCCGACGGTACCATCATACAGCTGTGCATCCATCAACACAATCTTTTTTCAAATTTTAGAGCACTTTCATTATCCCAGAAAAGAAATAAAAACAAAAAAGGAAACTCAAATCCTCCCATACTCCTAACCCCACCCCCTCCATTATTGACTCATAGTATTGGTGTAGTACATTTGCTACTGTTGATGAGAGAATGTTAAAATACTACTAACTGTAGTACATAGTTTGCAATAGACATATATTTTTTCCTAGATGCTCCTCTATTATTAACTTCTAGTTATAGTGTCATACATTTGTTCTAGTTCATGAAAGAGATTTCTAATATTTGTACAGTTAATCAGGGATGTTGTCCACCACAAGATTCACTGTTTTAACCTGCAACTTTCCTTCTGGTGACATACGTGACTCTAAGCTTCCCTTCCCACCACATTCACACACCAGTCAGCACTGTTAGTTGTTCTTACAATAACATGCTGCCATCACCTCTGTCCACATCCAAACACTTAAGTTCACCCTAGTTGAACATTCTGCTCATAATAAGCATCCGCTTCCCATTCTTCAGCCTCATCCTACGTCCTCGTAACTTATATTTCATATCTACGATTTACATATTATAATTAGTCCATATTAGTGAGACCATACAATATTTGTCCTTTTGCGTCTGACTTATTTCATTTAATACAGTGCCCTTGGTTTTTATATATGGTACAAGGTATGGCTTGAAGTTCATTTGTTTTAGATATGGGTATCTAATTGTTCCAGCACCATTTTGGAAAGGACTGTCCTTTCTCCACCGAATTACCATGTGCACTTTGGTGAAAACACGCTGGCCATCATATGGAGGTGCATTTCTGCACCCTGCATTCTCTCCCACTGGCCTATGTTTCCACCTTGATCATTTGGTTTATACCAAGTCTTAAAGGGAGGTAGTGTTAGTCCTCCAACCTGGATCCTCTACAAAACCATTTTGGCTATTCTTCACATCTTCATATGAATTTTAGAAACAATTTTTCAGTTTCTGCCCCCCCTCTGCTGGGATTAGGTTGGAATTATGCTGAATCAATCTAGAGCTCATTTTAAGGAGAATTGACATCCTAACAATAATGAGTCTTCCTACCTACGAACACAGCATATCTCTCCAACTATTTAAGTCTACTTACATTTCTCTTAGAAATTTTACAGTTTTCAGTGTACAAGTCTAATATCTTTTTGCAGATTTATCCCTAATGATTTCATATTTTTATGCTATTATAAAAGGTATTGATTTTTTATTTCACTTTCCAATTGTTTATTATTAGTATATATATTAATGTAATTGGTTTTTTCAGATTTTATTGAGATATATTCATTTATCATATATTCCATCAAAATTATAGTTTCTCACAGTACCATCATTTAGTTGTGCAATCATCATCACACTCACTTTTAGACCATTTTCATTACTCCATAAAGAAAATTATCAGATAGACACAAAAAAAGAAAAGCCAAAACACCCCATATCCCTTATCTGCCCCTATTGTTGACCCCTAGTATTGGTGCTGCATACCAGCTACTGTTGATGAAAGAATTTTAAGGTATTACTGTTAACTATAGTTCATAGCTTGTAATAGGTATTCTCCTCCACATACCATTCTATTATTAACTCTTTGTACAGCGGCAAATATTTGTACCAGTTCATGCAAGTACTTACTTAAATTTGTAGTGTTACTTGTTGACATACATGACTCTAAACAACCCCTTTCAACCAAAATCACCTACAATACAGCACTATTCCTTATATTTCCATTAATGAGCCACCCTTTCCTCATATCTATTTCCAAACATTTTAAGTTCAACCTCATTACGCATTCTGAACATATATGTCACCACTCCCTCATCTCTAACTTCTATTTCTAGGCATCTTATATTCTACATATTAAGATTCTGAGTTTACATACTCTAGTTTGTTCATATAAGTGAAATCTTACAATATCCGTCCTTTTGTGTCTGACTTATTTCACTCAGCATTATGTCCTCAAGATTCATCCATGCTGTCACATGTTTTCGGACCTCATTTCTTCTTACTGTTACATAATATTCCATTGTAGGTATATGCCATATTTTGTTAATCCATTCATTTGTTGATGGGCATTTGGATTGTCTCCAACTTTTGGCAGTTGTGGACAATGCCACCATGAACATCGGTGTGCAAATGTCTGTTCATGTCCCTGCTTTCAGAGCTTCTGGTTAAATACCAAGTAGCAGAATTGCTGAATCATAGGGCAACTCAATATTTAGTTTTATGAGGAACCACCAAACTGTCTTCTACAGTGGCTGTATCATTTTATATTCCCACCAGCAGTGATTAAGTGTCCCTGTTTCTCCACATCCTTTCCATTTGTAGTTTCCTGTTTGTTTAATAGTGACCAATTTTATATGTGTGGGATGATATCTCATTGTGGCTTTGATTTTCATTTCCCCACTAGCTAATAAAGAGGAATATCTTTTCATGTGCTTTTTAGCCATTTGTATTTCCTCTTTGGAAAAATGTTTATTCATATCTTTTGCCCATTTTATAATTGGGTTATTTGTCCTCTCATTGTTTTTATATATACTAGATATCAAACCCTTATCAAATATATGGTTACGAATATTCTCTCCCATTGTGTTGGCTGCATTTTCACTCTTCTGACAAAGTCTTGTGAAGCACAGAAGTGTCCAATCTTGAGGATTTCCCATTTATCTATTTTTTCTTTCATTGCTTGTGCTTTGGGTGTAAGGTCTAAGAAGTTATCGCCTATCACTGTCTTGAAGATGTTTCCCTACATTTCCATCTAGGAGTTTTATGGTACTGGCTCTTATATTTAGGTCTTTGATCCACTTTGAGTTAATTTTTGTATAGGGTGTGAGATTGGGGTTGTGACAGTTTGAATGTGTTATGTCCCCCAAAATGCCATTATCTTTGATGCATTCTTGTGTGGGCAGATGTATTAGTGTTGATTAGATTGTAATTCTAAGTGTAATTCTGAGTGTTTCCATGAAGATGTGACCCACCCAACTGTAGGTGATATCCCTGATTAGAAAATTTCCATGGAGGCGTAGCCCCGCCCATTCAGCATGGGCCTTAATTAGTTCACTGGAGCCCTATAAAAGCTCCGACGGAAGGAGCGAGCTTGCTACAGACAAGAGGGACATTTTGAAGAACGCACAGGAGCTGAGAGAGTAGCTGCTGCTGAGAGACACGTTTTGAAGATGGCTGTTGGAAGCGGACACTGACATTTTGGAGAATGCCATTTTGAAACACAACCTGGGAGCCAGCGTATGTCAGTCCGTGCCTTCCCAGCTAACAGAGTTTTATGGACGCCATCGACCACCCTTCAATGAAGGTACCCTATTGCTTTGGACACTTTTTGGCCTTAAGACTGTAACTTTTTGACCAAATAAACTCCCTTTATAAAAGCCAATCCATTTCTGGTGTTTTGCCTTCTGGCAGCATTAGCAAACTGGAACAACGGTCCTTTTTCATTCCTTTGGATATGGATACAGTTCTCCCAGCACCATTTATTGAAGTGATTATTCTGTCCCAGTTCAGTGTATTTAGGAGTCTCATTGAAAATCAAATTACCATAGATCTGAGGCTCTATTTCTGAATTCTCAATTTGATTCCATTGATCAATATGTCTATCTTTGTGCCAGTACCATGCTATTTTGACACTGTGGCTTTGTGGTAAGCTTTAAAGTCAGGGAGTGTAAGACCTCCCACTTCATTCTTCTTTTTCAGGGAATTTTTGGCTATTTGCAACCCCCTTCCCTTCCAAGTAAATTTGATAACTAACTTCCAATTCTGCAAATTAGGTTGTTGGAATTTTGTTAGGTACTGCATTGAATCTAGATCGATTTCTGTAGAATTGACATCTTAATGACATTTAGCCTTCCTATCCATGAACACGAAATATCTTTCGATCTATTTAGGCCTTCTTTGATTTCTTTCAGCAATGCTTTGTAGATTCCTGAGTACAGGTCCTTTACATCCTTGATTAAGTTTATTCCTAGATACTTGATTCTTTTAGTTGCTATTGTGAATGGTTGCTATTGTGAATGGAATTTTTTTCTTAATTGCCTTCTCGGTTAGGTCATTACTAGTGTATAGAAACACTACTGATTTTTGGTGCATTGATCTTATATCATGCTGCTTTGCTAAATTAGTTTATTAGCTCAAGTAACTTTTTTGTGGATTTCTTGGGATTTTCCAAATATAGAATCATGTTGTCTGCAAGTAATGAGGGTTTTACTTCTTCCTTTCAAATTTGGATGCCTTGTATTTCTTTTTCTTGCCTAATTGCTCTTGCTAGAACCTCCAGCACAATGTTGAATAACAGAGGTGACGGGGCATCCTTGTTTCATTCCCAATCATAGTGGAAGGTTTTCAGTCTCTCTCCATTGAGTATGATGTTGGTTGTGGGTTTTTGTTATCATATGGAGGAAGTTTCCTTTGATTTCTACTTTTTGAAGTGTTTTTATCAAGAAAGGGTGCTGAATCTTGTCAAATGCCTTTTCAGCATCAATCAAGATGATCATCTGATTTTTCTCTTTCAGTTTGTTAATGCAGTGTATTACAGTAATTCATTTTCTTGTGTTGAACCACTCTTGCATGCCTGGAATAACCCTGCTTGGTGATGGTATATAATTCTTTTGATATACCATTGGATTCAATTTGAAAGTATTTTGTTGAGAATTTTTGTATCTATATTCATTACGGAGTGTGCCAGTTGGATGTACTGTGTCCCCCAAAATGCCATGTTCTTTGATGCAATCTTGTGGGAGCAGACGTATTAGTGTTGATTAGGTTGGAATCCTTTGATTGATTGTTTCCATGGAGATGTCACTCAATCAACTGTGGGTGAGACCTTTGATTGGATAATTTTCATGGAGGTGTTACCCCACCCATTCAGGGTGGGTCTTAATTGAGTCACTGGAGTCCTATAAAAGTGCTCACAGACAGAAGGAGGTGCTGCAGCCAAGAGAGACACTTTGAAGAACACACAGATGCTGAGAGTGGAGCCGAACACAACCTGGGATCAGCAGACGCCAGCCATGTGCCTTCCCAGCTAACAGAGGTTTTCCGAATGCCATTGGCCTTCCTTCGGTTTAGGTATATTTGTGTTGATGCTTTCATTTGGATATTTTCATGACTTCAGACTGTAACTTTGTAACCAAAAAAAAAACCCCTTTATAAAAGCCAACCCATTTCTAGTATTTTGCATAATGGCAGCATTAGCAAACCAGAACAGGGATATTGGCTGGTAGTTTTCCTTTCTTGTAGTATCTTTATTAGGTTTTGGTATCAGAGTGATACTAGCTTCATAAGATGAGTTAGGTGGTGCTCCCTTTTCTTCAATTTTTGGGAAGAGTTTGAGTAGAAATGGTGTTAATTCTTCTCAGAATGTTTGATAAAATTCCCCTGGGAAACCATCTTACCCTGGGCTTTTCTTTTCTTTGTAGGAAGGTTTTGATGACTGATTGAATATCTTTACTTATGATTGGTTTGTTGAGGTCTTCTATTTCTTCCCGAGTCTGTATAGGATGTTCATGTGTTTCCAAGAAATTGTCCATTTCATCTAAGTTGTCTAGTTTGTTGGCATACAGTTGTATGTAGTGTCCTCTTATGATCTTTTTTGTTTCTTCAGGATCTGTGGTAATGATCCCCCTCTCATTTCTGATTTTAATTTATTTGCATCTTCTCTCTTTTTGACTTTTGACAGCCTAGCTAAGGGTTTGTCAATCTTGTTGATCTTCTCAAAGAACCAACTTTTTGTTTTATTGATCCTCTTATTGCGTTTTTGTTCCCCAATTCATTTATTTCTGCTTTAATCTTTATTTCTTTTCTTCTACTTGATTTAGGGTTAGTTTGCTGCTCTTTCTCTAGTTTCTTCAGTTGGTCAGTTAGGACTTTGGTTTTAGCTCTTTCTTCCTTTTGAATGTAAATATTTGAAGATACAAATTTCCCTCTCAGCACCACCTTCACTTCATCCCATAAGTTGTGACATGTTATATTCTTGTTTTCATTCATCTCTAGATACTTACTAATTTCTCTTGCAATTTCTTCTTTGACCCACTGATTGTTTAAGAGTGTGTTGTTTAGCCTCCATATGTTTGTGAAAGTTCTGGTTCCTTGGTGGTTATTGATTTCCAATTTTATTCCATTGTGATCAGAGAATGTGCTTAAAATAAGTTCAATCTTTTTAAAATTAAGACCTGTTTTGTGCCCCAGCATATGATCCACCCTGGAGAATGTTCCATATGTACTTGAGAAGAATGTATAGTCTACTGTTTTGGGATGCAAGAATCTATATATGTCTGTTAGGTCGAATTAATTTATCATATAATTTAGGTTCACTATTTCCTTGTTTATTGTCTGTCTAGTAATTCTATCTATTGAAGGAAGCAGTGTATTGAAGTCTCCTACTGTTAATGTAGAAATATCTATTGCTCCCTTCAGTTTTGCCAGTGTTTGGCTCATGTACTTTGGGGAACCTTGATTGGCTGAACAGACATTAATGATTTTTATTTCCTTTTGGTGGATTATTCCTTTTATTAATACATAGTGTCCTTCCTTGTCTTTTTTAACATCTTTGCATTTAAAATCTATTTTATCTGATATTAGTATAGCTACTTCTTTTTGTTGTTGTTGTTGTTATTGCTTGTGTGGAATATCTTTTTCCATCCATTCACTTTCAACCTATTTGTATCTATGAGTCTAAAGTGAGTCTCTTGTAAACAGCATATAGATGTGTCTTTTTTTTTTAATCCATTCTGACAATCTGTCTTTTTATTGGGGAGTTTAATCCATTAACATTCAATGTTATTACTGTAAAAGCTGTCCTTTCTTCATCTATTTTGTCCTTGGGCTTTATCTGTCAGACCTAGTATTACCCTCTCTTTTTATCCCTTTAGTTACTGTTACTGATAAATCATCATTTCTACACTTTCCTTCAAGTCTTTCTCTTTTGTCTTTTTTTTCAGTTGACAGAACTCCTTTTACTATTTCTTGCAGGGCAGGTCTCTTATTAACAAGGTCTCTCAGCATTTGTTTATCTTTGAAAATGTTAAACTCTCCCTTACGTTTGAAGGACAACTTTGCTGGATGACAAATTCTTGGCTGGCAATTTTCTTTTTCAGAATCTTAAATATGTCATACCACTGCTTTCCTGACTCTATGGTGCCCACTGAGTAGTCAGTGCTTAGTCTTATGTGGCTTTCCTTGTGTGTGGTGAATTGCTTTTCTCTTGCTGCTCTCAGGACTCTCTTCTTCTCTTCAGCATTAGTTAGTCTAATTAGTATGAGTTTTCCCCAATTTTCTCCTCAAATAATCTTCCTAGTCCTTACTCTTCTCCTTCTGGGACACTAATGATTCTTATATTTGTGTGCTTCATGTTGCCTATCATTTCCTTGAGATCCAATTCAAATTTTTCCTCTTCCCAACCATCTGTTCTTTGTGTGTCTGAATTCAGTTGCGTGTCCTCTAGTTCACTTATTTTTTCTTCTGCCTCCTCAAATCTGCTACTGTGTGTCTCTAGTATATTTTTAATTTGATCTATAGTATCTTTCATTTCCATAAAATCTGCTATTTTTCTATTTATTCTTTCAAATTTTTCTTTATGCTCTTCTAGTGTCTCCTTGATTTCCTTTATCTCTTTGGCCAACTCATTAAAGTTATTTAGGAGATTTGTACGAACATTTTTCATTAGTTGTTCCAAATTCTTAGTCTCCTCCAGCTTTTTGTTGTGATCATTTGGCTTGACAATGCCTTCTTTCTTCTTCACATGGTTTGTGAGTTTTTGTGGTTGGTTTCTAGGCATTTGAGTATCTTGATAATGTTATTTTGAAAATTGTTTTCCTTTGCTCATCTAATATTTTATATTTGCTTGGGTTTGTATAGAAGGCTTAATTTGGCACTTGGTTTGTCAGTAATTCCCAGCCAAGCCAAGGTCAGGGCTTATCTCAGGAGGAGCAGCCCCTTTCAAAAGTCTATTGGAGGCTGAGCAGAAATACAGCTTACCAGTCTGCATTTTCCATGTCTTCCCAAAAGATGGTGCTCTTGGGTCACCTCTTCCTCACAATGCTGCCTCTCCCTGAATGTGGCAGCTCACTGGGTAGGGTCCAGGCCAGGTGAAAATCCAGTCAAGGCCACAGGCCCCCAGGTATGCTGGGAAGCCACCAGCTCCAGGTTGGGATTGGGCACTATACTCCACAGTGAAGACTCCAACTGCAGGTATGATGGGTCTGGTGATTCCAAGACTCCTGTGTGGAGAGATTACAGGATTCAGGGCTAGGAGGTTTGACTTCACCAGCCAGCAGCTTTTCCAGGAGTGCACTGCTTTTCCCCGACCAGCAAGACCGCCTCAGGGGGGAGGGACGCTTGGCATCACAGTGCATGCCCCTTGCCCTCACCTCTCTGCTCACACATGCAGTGAGCACCCTGAGCCCCTGTGCAGATAGGATTGAGGCAGTGGAGCCCAGAGTGTAGATTGAGGCAGTGAGACCCAGAGTTTCTGTCTCCAACCAATTGTCAAATCAGCTCTGCTCTGCATCCCTCTCCCCTCCAGAGGAGAGGGCCCTTAGTCTCCCCCAAGTCCAGGCACCCACAGAAGCCTGCCTCAAGGATGGGGGTAAGCACTGGGCACCAGAACAGGTCTCTGTATGTGGATAGAATGAGTCCACTAGCTCCTTAGTTCCTGCACGGGAATGCTTGGCTGCAGGACTGAGCAGATCACCTCCCCCACCTCTCAGAAGCAGGGGTGTGCTGCTTTTTGGCTGCCTGATCTGGCTGTGGTGCAGTGGCAGATCTTAGGGATGGTCACGATTGTGTACCCTGAGTAAACTCAGTCCTAGTTTCTCTGCTTTTCCATCCAGGTCTTCCTTATATAATGCAGAGCTCCTTCTGGTCACTGGACTCCAGAAGTTCTGCTTTGCTTGTTTTCTGCCTATTCGCTAGTTGTTTTATGGTGGACAAGTGAGTTCTGCCTATACTATTCCACCATTTTCCCAGAAGTCTGTGCAACAGGTTTTTCCATATTGACTTTATATCCTGCAAATGTGCAAAATTTACTCTTTGGTTTATGTAGCCTTTTGTAGATTTCATAGGATGTTCTACCTAGACAATCCTGTCACCTTTGAATAAAGACAGGTTTACTTCTTTCTTTCCAATATGAATGCCATTAGTATCTTTCTCTTGCTTTGTGGCCCTGACTTGAATTTTCAGCCTAATGTTGACTAGAAGTAGTAAGAGTAAGTCCTTCCCTGGGTCCTAATTTCAAGGGGAAATTCTTAAGTCTTTCATCATTATGATGCTTGAGGGAGATATTCATAGATGCCCTCTGCCAAGATGAGAGAGTTCAGTTGTATTCCTAGTTTGCCAAGAGTCTTTATCAGAAGTGAATCTTGAATTTTGTGAAATGACTTCACTGCATTTATTGTATTGATCATGTGGGTCATCTTTATCAGTTTGTTAGTATTGTGAATTACATTGATTTTTGAGTGTTAAACCAATCTTGCATTCTAAGAAAAACTCAACTTGAACATGATGTAATTTTCATTTTATATTTATTGGATTCAGTTGGCTGAAATGTTTAAAATGTTTACACCTGTGTCTATAAACGATGTGGGACTACAGTTTTCTTTTCTTATAATGTCTTTGTAAAATTTTGGGATGAGAGTAATGCTGGGCTCATAAAATGAGATTGGGTATATCCCCTCCTCTTCAGTCTTGCAGAAGACTTTGTGTAGAGTTGGTTTTATTTCATCCTGAAATGTTTGGTAGAATTCCTCAGAGAAGTCATCTGGGCATTGAGTTTTCTTGGATCAGAGGTTTATAACTGCAAATTCAATTACTCAATTTCTTTAAGGGACTTGAATTTAAATATTTTTTCAATTTCTTGAATGATCTTTGATAGTTCTTGTTTTTACATAAATTTTCCTGTTTTATTTGAATTGTCAAGATTTTTAAAATGCATAAGTTGTTCATAATATTCTCTTATAATAATATCAGTAGAACTGGTAAGGAAGTCCCCCTCTCTCATTCCTGACATTGGTCATTCATATCTTCCCTCTTTTTTTCCAAAACACTATGGATATCTATTTGTCATGTTATTGATCATCTCACATAACCACATATTATTTTCATTTGTCTACTGTATTTATGTTTTCTAATCCATTAATTTATGATCTGACCTTTATAACGTCCTTTCTTTTGCTTTTTTTAGGTATAATTTTCTCTTATTTTCTAGATTCTTAAGGTGGAAGTTCAGGTCAATGATTTGAGACCATTCTAATTTTCTAATATAGGTGTTTAATGCTATAACCCCCCCACACCCCCAAGTACTACCTTAGCAGCTTCCCATAAATGTTGATATGTTAGACTTTCATTTTCATTCAGCTGAAAATACTTTCTAATTTCCCTTTTGATTTCTTCTTTAACACATCAGTTGTTTAGAAGTGTACTATTTAGTTCAGTATTATTTGGGGATTTACCAGATAGCTTTCTGTTATTGTGTCTTAATTTTTCCTTACTATGATCAGAGAACATATTTGTATGACTAGAATCCTTTTAAATGTTTTGAGACTTGGTCTATGGTTCAAAACACGGTCTATTTTGGTCTATGTTCCGTGCACATTTGAAAATAATGTGTATTTTGCCAATGTTGAATGGAGGATTTTAAAAATGTCAATTAGATCAATTTGTTTGACAGTGTTATAAAAGTCCTTTATATCCTTATTTATTTTCTGTCTATGTTTTCTATTAATTACTGTGAAAGTGATATGGAAATCTTCCACTATAACTGTGAATTTGTCTATTTCTCCTTTGGTTCTCTCATTTTTTGCTTCATTGTTTGGCAGCTCAGCTTTTAAATGCATAAATGTTTATGACTGTCATGTTCTTTTCATGAATTGACTCCTTTTACATGTTGAAATGACCCTCTTTATTCCTGGTAGTATCATTCCTTGCTCTGAAATCTACTCTGATATTAATAGAGTAGCCACTTCAATTTTTTATTGATTATTGTTAGCATGATATACTTATCATTCTTTTAACCTATTTCTGCCTTTATATTTAAAGTGCATTTTGTCTAAGCAGCATATAGTCGAGTCTTGCTATTTTATCTAATCTGGTGACCTCTGCATTTTAATTGGAGTATTTGGACTTTTATATTTAACATGATTATTTGTATGGTTAGTTTTTATATATAACCTTGCTATTTGTTTTCCATTTATCATATCTCTTCTTTGTTCACTTTTCCTTCCTTTTCTGCCTCCTTTTTGAATAATTGAATAGTTTTCTGATTGTATTTTATCTTCTTTATTGGATTATTGCCTGTAACTCTTTATTTTGTAATTTTAGTGCTTTCTTTAGGGCTTATATTATATATCCTTAACAAATCTCCCTCTATCGTCAAACAATATTATACCACCTGACATATGAAGACCTAATAGCATAACAGGCCTTTGCGGTATTATCATAAATTTTATTGCTACATGTATTATAAACTCAACACTACATTGGTATTATTAGTCTTTAAAAACTCAATGATCTTTGAAAGAGATTTAAATAATAAAAGAAAATATGTTTTTACTAACCTGTGCAATTACCATTTACAATGATCTTCATTCCTTTGTGTAGATTTATAAATTCCACCCAGAATCATTTTCCTTCTACCTGAAAGACTTCATTTAACATTTTTTGTAGTGTCGATCTACTGGTGAATAATTCTGTCAGTATGGAAAAACACACTTGGAAAAACAATGGCCAAAATTTTCCAAATTTGATCCAAGAATCACAATAAACCCTAAGCACAAGAAACATGAAAAAAAAAGTGCTACACCAAATAACATCATAATCAAAGTGTTCAAAGTCAGTAATAAAGGGAAAAATCTTAAAAGCAGCCTGAGAAAAGACATGTTATGTACAGAGGAATGATGTTTTAGTTTGCTAAGTTTGCCAAAATGCAATATACAGAAATGGGTTGTCTTTTACAAGTGGGATTTTACTCACAAGCTTACAGTTCTGAAGCTGTGAAAATGTCCAAATCAGGCATCGAGAGAGGATATTTGGACTCTGCTATCACATGGCCAGGCACATGGCACCTGCTGGTCTCTGTCTCTTCTGGGTTTCGTTGCTTCCAGCTTCTGGCTTCATTGTTCTTCTACTTTCTGTGGCATTTTCTCTGAGCTTCTGGGTCTTTTTTGCTCTGTCTTCTGCCTCTTATAAAGGACTCCAGCAAGATGATTAAGATCCACCTGGGGCATGATTCACCTTTAATAACGTAATCAAAACGTCCCACCCACAGCAGGTCCATACCCACAGGAATGGATTAGCTTTAAGAACATGATTGCCTGGGTACACACAACTTCAGAGCATCCAAAACAATAAAAAGGATGACAGCAGACTTCTCCTCAGAAACAATTCCAGTAAGGAAACAGTGGAGAAACATCTTAAAAATACTGAAGGAAAAAAACTGTCAGCCTAAAATTCTAAACTCTACAAAAATATCTTTCATAAACAAAAGAGACACCTGACAGTTTCATGGGACTTGCCTTTTTGTTTCCTTCTTTCAGGGATTATTGTCCTTCTTTGCCTGATGCTTAAGGTTTGAAATTGTTGTGACATATATCTTGTCCTGCCATTTAGGTGTTTCAGGCAGAAAGGTAAATAACAGTCCCTATTACTTCATCTTGGCCAGAAGCTTAAATCAGGACTGCAATTTGATATGTATCTGTGTGATTTTCTCATGCTGAAGTCTGTGATCCAAGAAGATAGGAACCACAGCTACTTCTACTCCCTGCTGTGTCCCTAGCAGCTGACACACACAGATCCCAATAATGAGATTCTGTAAACCTTTATGTGGTCTCAGTCAGTTTAGTAAGTCCCAGAGCTATTAGATTATCCCGGAGGCACTTTGGAAGATCAAAATTAAGTTAAGAAAAGAATCACCTATCAATGTTAAGTTTGAGAAAGTTCAAAAGAGGGAAAAGTAGGCCCTGAGAAGGCAGAAGAGTTAGAAAAGACTCCCCCCATGACAGCCCCACCCCAATTCCGGGAAGCTTTCCTCTTACATGTAACCTTGACTGTGGCAGTGCTGACCATTCCACACCTCTTCCATGCAGTCCCCATTTCTTACTTTGTTATAGAACCTCAAATTTCAGTTGTACTAAATAAAAACTACATTTCCCAGCTTCCCCTAGGAGCATGTAGTCATGTGACAAATGTCTTCCAACAACATGTGTAGGTTGAATAGGGCTCCCCCCTAATTTGTATTCATCTGGAAACAGAATGGGCCATTCTTTGCAAATAGGGCCTTTGCAGATATAAGTAGTTAAAGATCTCAAAACAATATCATACTGGACTTAGGATGGGCCCTAAATCCAATGACTCATGTCCTTATGAGTAGAGGAGAGAACTCAGGGACACAGAAATGGAAGAAGCCACATGAAGACAGAGGCAGAGAGGGGAGAGACGCAGCTGCAAGCTAAGAACACCAAGGTTTGTTGGGAGCCACCAGGAGCTAGGGAGAGACAAGGAGGGATTCTTCTCTAGAGTTTTAGAAGGAAGAATGTCCTTCCTGACACCTTGACTTTGGACTTCTAGCCTCCAGAACCATAAGAGAACACATTTGTGTTATTTTTAGTCATCCAGTTTGTGGCACATTGTTACAGAAGCCCTACGAAACTAGGCATATGAGCAGAAAGCATGTGTGCAATTTCTGGGCTGTGCCCCTAAAGGGAAGGTCCATGCTTTCTATGCCCTCTTGTTCATGCTCCCTACTGGATAGAATGTGTATGTGGACTTGAGCTTTATTTAACAAGATGAAGGAGGACAACAAATTAAGAATGTCAGGCAGCCTGGATCCCCAAAACTGTGGAGCCACCCCATGAGGACTCAATGCTGGAGCTGTTATGTGAGAAAATAATAAAATTCTCTTTTATATATGCCACTGTTAGTATCAGTCTTACCTAGATCAAGAGACTTGGCTTCTTTTCAGGGAAGTTGACATTGTTCAGGGAAATCCATGCAAAGGGTCAGGAAGAAAATGTCATCTAATTTTAATATGCAACTTGGGCTCCAGCATGCCAGGATCTCTGAGGAAATTTGCTTAGAGAAGGGGGCCCTTAGGATCTGTGGCTTTGCTGATCTAACTTTACACCTGTTGAGACTGAGTGCAACAGAACAGACAGTGAGAAGGAGGTTAAAGCTGGACACAGGGAGATGCCCAGCTGGCCGGGTGCCCCTTTCCCTCTCTATATAGGCACGGAATGCTTTCCAAGGTCCTGAATTGTTCTTGGCTTCGGCCCATTCTCACTGCTTTAAGTTGAGTGTGGTCAGACCACAACGCAGGGAAGGGAGGGAGGGGAGGTAAATTTATGGTACCACTGATGGGGATGACAGATATCAATGGCTGATTGTTCAGCAGCCCACCAACTATGCCCACTGAGAGAAACTTCTGGGCAGGCGGGACCATGGAGCGAGTCCTCCTTACCCAGGGCACGCTCTGGCCCTCACCACCCAGGCCTTGTGGAGTCATCAAATAAACCCAATATTTAGATTAGGGAGTGGGGACAGTGCTTCAGCAGACATTTTCCCAAAATCCAATAGCAATAAATGAGAAAAATGGACCTGCATACTCCAGATAACCTAGCCAGAAAAGTTGTTATGCTCTCTTGTCCTGTGCTGGGTAGTGGAAGCACCTGCCCAGGTCATCCGTCAGCCTCAGATTTATGGACTCCTCAAGAGCCCCTTGCACTTCTTCTCCCCTCCAGTTTTCTTGAGACATTTTATTTAGATTTTGTCAATATTATTGATCTTGTCTGCCACTTCTAGAGGAGGATGGGGGAGGCAGGCTCCTCCCTGGGTGGCACAACCAAATATTGATTTGACAGAAATGGCCCAGGAAAAAATGACCCATTTGAGTGAGCCAGTTGTTTCCAACTGCCCAAGACCATAGAGCCTTGATTTCCAGCACAGACCTTTGAGCTTTTGACATCACAGTCAAGGCAAGAGGAAAGCCCTGCTGCCTGCACAGAGATTAAGGATGCACAGCGTTCCAAGCCTCAGCTTCCTCATCTGTAGAATTTGAATGAGAAGAGGGCTGAAAGCATGTGTCCTAAAGCATGAGTGAATGAAGGAATAAAGGCATCTAATCACAGAGCAATGGACAGGGTGTTCCAAATCATCCCTTACCCTCCTGGGGCTGTAACCTCAAAGGCCACTAACCCAACAGAGCCACAAAAGCAGAGACTTCAGAAATTGGAAAGGGCATTAAGAGGTCTTCGCTTTCAGGCTGGGAAGATCATGTTCTGATTCTATGGATGCATCAACCAAGGCCTGGAGAGGGAAAGCTACCTACCCAAGGTCACCAAGAAACAGCCCTTCCAAAAACCTTGACACTCAACAGCAACAACCGTAACTATAAAGCCAGCGGCTCCATGGCTGGAGTGCCCCTCCCATACCAGGTTCCGAGCCGTGAGCATTGAACTATCTCCTTCAATCCTTTCAACAATGTGATGAGGTAGGTAGTGTTATCTTCATTTTGCTTTTTATGTTTTCATTGTGTTTTATTTCCTCAATGCAAAAGAAATATAACATCATTTAAAAAGGTTTCTATCAATAAAGCAGCACATTTCAGGAGGAACAATGCACTGAAAGGACAACTGAAATTGCAGCCCTGACGGGGGTTTCGCATTGCCCCCCACCCCCAACATCAAGGGCTCAGGCAGGTTGTCTATTGGCAGCAGGGGAGGGCTCCTGTGGGTGGGGTGAGGGCTGTCCTGAGGGCCGGCGGGGGGACTGAAAACTTGAAAGGTACCTCACTCCTCCCCGGCCCTCTTTCAGGGGCAACCAGGACTTGCTTTCATGAGCTGCCTCAGTGTCATTTTGTCATAGTTTCAAAGACCATCAGCTGTCACATCACAGCGTTCCTTTTGTGGGATCTTCATGATGAGGGTGGTGATGGGGGGAGCAGGGGAGCTGTGTCCCCTTTACCACCACCACCCAGCTCCCCTCTGACTAAGCGGAGCCTTCTGGATGCCCCATCAGCCGGAGAGACCAGGCTGAGGTGCCGGCTGGATCTACAGACAAAGCAGACAGTCTTGCCAAATTGCCCCAGGCAACAGCTTCTGAGAAGTTCTTTTAACTTTTTTTCTCTGTGAGTGAGTTGATGGTGCCAGTTTCCCCTTGCAAACGTCTTCTTCATGTTTGTCCCCTCACGGTACTGAGCACAGTGCCCAGCACATAGTTGCAACTTGTGAGAAATGCTGGTTAAGTAGGATAGAAGGTGAAAGAGAAATTGACCATGTTTCTAAGGGGTGCAGGGGAGTGTGAAGGGAAAGGGTTTATAAATCAAAAGCCTTTTCTGTAGGCCCCTGGAGAGAGCACAGCATTTTGAAAAAGACTTTGGCAAATCCATTTGTAAATTGTGGCATCACTTTCTCCAGTAAATAGTCCTCGCTCCTGAAGCTGGGAGATCCATGCACACACACATGGGCAAACTGTGTTAATAGATGCACACATAAATATATGTACACAGACACACATATTACAAAGGAAACATACACTTATTGTAAAAACAACTCAAATAGCACAGAAAAGAAAATATTAAATATGAAGCCTGTCCTTGATGCTCTCTCTACTCCCAGTCCTCCAAGACATCTACTATTAAAATTTGGGCTTGTCTTTGGAACTGCTTGGATAGATTTCTCCCTACTTAGCTTAAGAGAAGACTCCGATTGACTTTGCTTTTAATCACAGTTTGTCAGAAATTTCAGGACACAGAGAAAGTCTGGCCCAAAGGGTTTCTCTGTCCCCCTGTGTTGTGGGAAATGCAGAACCTTCTGCCCCTACCCTCAACCTGAAAAGAGGTTTTGAATTTTCTGACAGGTCTGGGGCCCCAGAATCAGCTCACAGGTCACTGTGTCTTGTGGGGGCACGTTATTCAGAGGGGAGACAGTAACCATCAGCACAGCTTCTGTCTGCAAGGTGGGGAACTTTCTAGGGAGGAGGGCATCTGATCCTTCTCCCAACATCTTCAGGGCAGAACTTGTGACCACTAGAGTCATCCAGTACAATTCACTTACCTTATTCAAGATATCATTCAATTTTTCCATTTTTAAATAGAAACATTATAAAGGGAACAGATATAATTTCGAGAGAGAAAATTCTAGAGAGAACACTGCCATTACCCATATTCTCTTCTCTCTATGCAGATATGTAGTTTTTCTTCTGGGGAGGACACTCGGGATCCTGCAGAAGTTTCTACAGAAACAACCATGTTGCCCACAGCCTACACCCTGTCTGCCTCCCATGAGAAGGAAAAATGGTTGCCTTTGTTTATTCAAATATGTGACATATATTTACTGGACATCTGCTCTATGCCAGACACTGAATTGGGTGCTCTGGATTAATCAGCAAACAAAGCAGACTGAACAATCTGCTCTTATTAAATTTATAATAAACAGGGTCAACCACAACAGTGTCTGAAAATGCTTCAGGGTGCTGTTCCCACACAGAATCTTTGAATAACTAACAAAAACTGGCAAATTCATCTTTCTATGACTCCTGAAAACAGTTAAACAGTTGCAGCAATGGGTGAGGGCCAAATCAATGCAGCTTTTAAATGGTAGGAGAAGCTTGTGGCACCATTGCTGGCCTCTTCCCCACCCTCTCCCTGGCACCGTGTGGAGCTACCCTGCACTCCCACTGTGGGTCCCAGGCACAATACGGAGGGAGCAGAGTAACTCCTGTGTGCGTACTGGGGTGCCTGCGTATCAGTGCCGATCTGTCAGGCAGCAGACTGAAAGTCTGAACCAGGAGACTCATCTAGGGCTCGCCATCCTGTAACTTGCCTACCCTGTAGGCAGATACCTCCTGTGGACAGTTAAAGCAGGGTAAAAAACAAGTCAAAGTGGCCTGGGGCAAAGAAATACCTGCTTTAAGTTATACAGTAGAGCACTGGAATGGGGAGAAAGTCTATTTCAGAGGGAGTAGAAAGGACATTTGAATTCCTCTAAACTAGGGAATTCCTAAGGTCATAAGCAAGCACAATCCCAGGACAACACACAGGCACAGAAATGACAGAGAGGACCCTCACTTCAGCATTCACATCTGGCTGATCTTTCTTATAGAAGGACTAAGCTCTGAAGGAGAGCACCAGCCAATGCAAAGCCAATTTGCAAAGACTGTGAAAGGTGTTTTATACTTTGGTTTGTTTTTTTTTAAGATTCCTAGCACTCAAGAAAATCTCCATCATATCATTTTCAGGATATAAACTTAAAGACCACACAATGTGCAGTAAAACATTACAAAAGATTATACAACAAAAAAAGCAAAACAGAAAATGATTGTCCATCCAAAGGAACAATATAAAAATCCAGAAATCATCAATGAAGAAGACCAGACTTTGGAGATACGAGACACGATTTTTGTTGTTGTTCTTGTTTGTTTTGTTGTTGTTGTTTGTTTGTTTTAGTGATCCTCAATATGTTCAAGGAGATGAAGGAAAATGCAGAGAAAGAATTAAAAGATATCAGGAAAACAATGAATGAACAACATGAGAATATTAATAAAGAGGTAAAAGTTTTAAAAAGGAACCAAACAGAAATACTCGAGTTGAAGACTGCAGTAACAGAAATGAAGAATTCCCTAGAGGATTTCAACAGCACATCGACAGTAGCAGAAAAAGGAACCAGTGAACTCAAAGACAAGACAAGACAATTGAAATAATTCAGGCTGAGGGGCAGAAAGAAGAAATAATTTTAAGAAGTGAGCAGAGCCTAAGGGGCCATGTAGCACCACCAAGCATACCAGTATATGCATTATGGGAGTCCCAGAAGGAGAAGAAAGACAGAAATAATGATAGAAGACTTCCAAATTTAACAAGAGACAGGAATATGCACATTCAAGAAGCCCAGTGAGCCCCAAACTGGATAAACTTGAAGAGACCATGCCCAGACTCATAGTACCCAAACTGTCAAGTGCCAAGGACAAGGAGAGTGTTTTGAAAGCTGCAAGAGAAAAGCAGTAAGTTACATACAAGGGAGTCTCAGTTAGATTGAGTGCCAATTTATCATCAGAAACCACAGGGGCAAGAAGGCAGTGGGTTGAGATACTTAAAGTGCTAAGAGAAAACAATTGTCAACTAAGAATTTTATATCTGGTGAGACTTTCATTCAGAAATGAGGGAGAGATTAAGACATTCCCAGATAGACACAAGCTGAAGGAGTCTTGCCTTGCCGTGTGACAGAGGAGTCCAGGATCACTGGATCACTTGTTGATGCTTTGATCTAGACATTTTCACAGCCTCAGAACTGTAAGCTCGTAAAGTAATAAATCTCCATTGTTAGAAGTCAGCCCATTTCTGGTATTTGGCATTTCGGCACATGGCTTTAGCTAACTAAAATACCCCACCTTCTAGATCTACACCACATGCACCTCCCTCACTCCCCCGCCTGAGAGTCCCATGGCTTTTATTTAATGTGCCAGCTTTAATGCTTACCTTTCTAGGAGACTCAATTCAGGAGGTAAACACAAAAGACCAGCTTCTGATAATTGAGGGTATCTTGCCTCCCTCATATGCTATGGAGGCCCCGCTGCAGCCCCTGATGTAACGTGCCATTAACCTCTGTCCGGGCTGAACAGTGTCATCACCTTGTCCCCTCAGGTGCTGGCACCATTCAGGGTGGACAGGCAGGTCCAGGGCTCTGGGGCCAAATGGCCAGGCCTGGTGTGGACTGAGGTCGGGTAGGTCATAGGACAGCAACAGCAGCTCTAGGATGTGGGAGAGACATGGCCATGGTGATCCTCTTCAGTCCTTGAGATCCAGCCAGGCCCAGCCCAATCTGGGCTCCACTAGGTCCACGAGGCTGAGCAGCAGGGGACATTGCTGGAAGTTGGGCATGTTTTGGGAGGCCCATTCCTGATGCTATCTGGAGATGCCAGACCTGACATGTTTCCCTTGGATGGTCCATCTCCAGGCCCTTTGCCTTGATTATGGGATTTTGTTTCCCCAATACTCAAACCCCAGCTTCCTCCTGGACTGTACCAGGAGATAATTCTCTGACCCCAGTGCCATGCACTACTCTGGATGGGAACTGTCCTCCAGCCCTGGCTCCATGAGACCCACCCCTAAGGCAAACCCAGAGCTGGACCCAGCCTGGTCTGTCTTGCCCCACCCCTAGGGAAGAGTTCAGAGAGCCAGGACAGCGAGAACCTCATTTCGCCTGCACACTGCACTTAGAACAGAGTCTGCGTTGGGCAGCTAGGGGTGTAACAGCTGCCCATGTGACAGTATATCCCAGTGGTTAGGTGTACAGCTCAAGAGACAGACTGCTTTGATTTGCATCCTGCTCAGCCACTTACTTAATGTGAGGCTTATATTATTACCCAACCTGTCTGAATCCCAGCATCCTCACCTGTAAATGGGAAAATTATTTACCTTCTTTAGATATCAATTTTCCCCTCAATAAACTAGGAAAAAATATTAATATTTCTTTTACTTCCAGTCTTTGCAAGAACATAATCATGCCTCTCTCTTGCCACTGTTCCCCAAGGGCTCAGCTCACAGCAGGACCTCAATACTCGCTGGTTAAATAAGTGCATGAATAAGATGATCTCTGTTGGCCTCTGCCACTCTGGCCCTCATGAATCAGCATCTGCCGCATCATGAGACTCTAGGGCATGAGTGTACTCATCGAAGTCCCAGAAGCCCTGGAGATTCCACCTCCACAACCCTCCTCCTCTAGGCTCCTTTGTCAGGCTGTCTCCTTAAGCCTGCACCATCTCTGAAAACCTGCACTGTCATGCCTATTTTCCCCAAAGTGAGATTAAGATGAAGTGAAATCTTGGATCCAACACACTCACTGCTGAGAGACACTCCATAAACGGGGCTCCGTCCTCTTTTCCCTCCGGTCCAGGCTCAGGCTGCTGTGTCAGCTCCACTCAGGGTAGGGAGTATATGAGCAACTCCTGTCCTGCCCCTGGCAAGCTCTGGAACTCACCGTGCTGCCAGGCTGGGAACACGCCTGTCAGGGCAGCCCTGCGTCCTGGTTACCAGCTGAAACCATTGTCCTTCTCTGGAGTGGACTCCCTCCTCACTAGACAAACTGATTTTCCATTCTGGCTCTGAAGCCTTCTCAGAACTCATGCCTGTTAGCCCCCAGCCTCTGTCCACCTCCCTCTGGGCATCCCCATTGCTGTGGGAAACTCTCCCTTCCTATTTTGCCCAGTGACTCGGGCTCATTCCTCAGCAGGTGGGGCCCAGGAGAGAGGAAGCAGAAGGCAGGCAAAGGAGGGGGCTTGAAAGAGACCCTCCCCACCTTCCTTTTCCAGGTTAAAGCCATCTTATCCCAATGGGGACAGGAAGAGAATGACTCAGACATCCCCTCTCCCTGTGACGGGCAGAGCTAAGGGTGGAGAACAGGGGCAGGGAAATGCTGCCTCACAAAGCAGAGAAAATGATCCAGGTGTCGTGAGTTCAGCTGCACACAGATTCATTCTCCTCACCCTCCCTGTCTTGATGCACAGCAGCTCTTTATTGCCCTTGTAGTTCATGCTTCTCATGGGTTGTTTTTCTTCTCTTGTTAAGCGTGTAATTCATTTAAGCCTCTTTGATGGCTCTTGGAAGATCAATTCCAAGAAAACATCCAAAGCCTGTGGAAATTGGATCCATTAACAAGTGGCAAGTAGCCAATCATTAGAGAAGAGGACTTCAGACTACTTCCAAAGGAAGACGGCAACTCGACTGGGCTGCTCTGTGAAGAACCCTGGAGCAGAATTTACGCCAAGGGCTTCGGGAGCCTTGAATCACTGTTTTTCCTCTGGCTGAATTAAGGTCCATTTTGGAGCCTGAAGAAGATGACTGAGAACTCATCAGAAAACAAATCAGCCCTGTGTAGCAGACAAAGGAGACGCTCTCAGATCTCAACCCCTGGTGGACTTGGATAGCTTCGAGTTCCCACAACCCATTTGAATGTGATGCTTGGCAGTGGGGAGCGAAGAAACCAAAGTCCGTGTCAACACAGTACTCTACCACGGACAGGGGCAGGGCAGGAGAGATTCTAATCCAGTAGGGACCATTTCTGGAGGCAAATAGAGGAACCAAGAGGGAGGATAAGAAGGAGAGAGAGAAAGAAAGAAGAGACCCTGTGTTAATCAGGGTCCAATCAAGAGACAGAGATACCAAAAGTAATTTGAGCAGGCAAAATTTAATATAAAAAACTGACTAAGAAAAGATGATTACTAAAAGGGTAAAATAGAATGCTAACGAATAGAGGAATATAAAATGTAGCGAGCAGCTACTACTACTGCTAGGACTGAGGAAAAGTATCCAAGGAAGGAACAAACTTGGAAGGTCACACTGTCAGAGGCCAAAATGCAGACCCTCCTGGAAATGTGACTATGGTCCAGTGGTGATGAAGTTCACTGGGGTGTCACAGGCTAGCAATGGTCCACAGTCGGTGGAAGCTATTTTATGGGTGATAAAACTCACAGGAGGATGTGCACCACTGGATAACCCACAAACCACTAGTAGCCATGTGATAGGGGCAAGAAAAAAGAAAACTAGAACCCTTCATCTTCTATAGCCTTGCCCTGTCTCCCCAGAGCCATTTACTGAGGAGGTCTTACATTGCATCATCTGGCAAAGGAGACCTGTTTACAGGGTCCAGCTCGGGCATCATAAAGCAAGGCAAAGAAGAGTGGAGTGGGAGCTAAGAGGCAATAAATTAATAACAGCACAATCCCCCAATTCGCAGAACATTAACTGAGGGGTATTTTCTTGAGACTGAGTGATGGAATTGGACAAAGGCCCAACACCTCATCCGATGCCAGGTGATTTGGGGATAGATCAAGGAAAAGATGTGACCATGAGATGGCAGTCACACACAGTGAGCTTTATCTGGGTGGTACTTGGAAAGGTTTGCTCTCTCAGCAGGAAACTTTCCAGAAGTGGTGGCATGAGGCCATACCCAGAAAGGGAGCAGGGCAAGGGAAATCCCGAGGAAGAGGGGAACTGGAGGGAGGGCTAATGTGTCTAGGTGATGCTGCTCAGCATTGTGGGCTCTGGGTCCGAGAGCTCCAAAGAACAGCAGCAGTTTGGGGTCTTTAATAGCCTGAGGGTTTGTCTTATCCGTGCCAGGTGGATTTGGGGGGCAGTTTTGTGGCACATGCAAAGCAGTCAGAAATTTAAATGACTATAAACATGCTTATTTGGGCTGCATTTAAAACAATTGGATGAGTAAGAATTTCTGTTTGGTTCTAATGGTCCAAAGCCTGATGTGAAGAAGTAAACAGCGTAGGGACCAATGCACAGGAGCCATCTGTGACCCAACATCAGCTCCCAGCCAGGCACCGTGTGTAGAGTAGTATATCTACTATTTTATTTAATCCTTACAATAACTGAATGAAGTAGGTAGTGTTATTCTCCTAATTTGACAAATGAGGAAACTGAGGGTCAGAGTTGTGAAGTAGTTTGTCCTGAAACACACACAGCTGTGATTCAAACCGAGATAATCCTGATACTATGTCCCACAATAAGTAATCAACTAATTAGTAATAATCTAATTCCTATACATCCCTAAGGATGCTCTCAAGATGGCCCCTTCCATCTCTGGACAGCTTCATTGAAAACTCCTTTCTTTGGCCCACACTGAAGGCATGCACTCCCTCTTCCCTGTGGCAGCCCTATCTGTATTTGAAAATAGTTCTTTTGTCTTCACAGATGTTTTCCTTCTCCAAGTTTAAGAGCCCTCCTTCCTCCAGGGCTTTTCATCACACAACTCCTTCACCAAGCTGGCCATGACTCCGTGATCAAACTCTGTACTCTCTCTCCCCTCTACATTGTCTGGCAAAGGTGGGTGCAGTTCTTCTTCAGGAGTTCCAGGGAAGGTGTGCTCAGGGCAGGGCCCTTTTGGAGGCCTCTTCTTATCCCAACAATCTAGCAGGGCAAAGCAGATAATTTATCTGAGCCTTAGTTTTCCTCTTCTGTAATTCTGGGACAAAAAAATACCTGTATAACAAAGTTGCTATGGGGGTTCCCATAAGATAACATATAAGTGCCTAGCAGAGTGTTTGAATCCATAAAGATGTGCAGAAACTAGACTTGGTCCACTGAGATATGGAGACCTTGGAGTTAATTTCAGTCCTACTGTGGGGCAAGCAGGAACTAGAACCAGGTCTCCTGGCATCCGAGCTTGACTCCTCCTCATGTTTTAGAGGCTAACCCCAGCTTCCGCCTCTTGGAGCCAACAATGAATTGCAACACATGATGGTCCTCCCTTTACTTCCTGCCCCTCCTCAAGCACCGAGGATGCCAAAATTAATCAGGGATGGCCATGGAGCCAGGAACAGTGTCTTTTCCCCATTTTTCCATTTATGTCTCCCTTCTTATTTCATCCTTTGATGATTCCACATCATACAATTGTTCAGCACATTTGTGGAATGTTCCTAATGGCAGGCTGGGTCCCTCGGGGGACAATTGCACATTCCTTATAATGACATTCATTAGTTGGTCTGACATCAATACTATTCTGAGGTTAATATGTTTAATTTAATGAGGCATTTATTTTCAGTTAGAAACTCCTGAAGAAGCATGTTTTCTTCTGACGAGTTAAGCTGATGAACAGATTAATACTGGGCTTGCAATAGTCGATAAAGAAAATGAATCTAACCAACTTCTTTTTCCTCATCAGATGTGGGCTCTGATTAAATTAATTTCACTTCAACTGCTCATTTCTTAGGGGAATAAACAGGAAGAAATCCTCACTTGGCTCTACAATTTTATCTCCATTTGTCTGTTTGTTTCCCTCCCCCAACCCACAGCCCAAGATCCAAGGACATGAAAAGGCCAAGGACCCGTGTATCATGAGGGGAGAAAAAGAGTGTCTGCAATTAAGCAGCAGGAGAAGACAGAGATGAAAGGAACATTCTCACAGGGTATCAGAGGCAGTGGCCACAGTGATGTATGGACATAGCTGGGAGTCCAGCTGATCTATCTCTGTCATTTAACAGCTTTGTGGGGGTCACTCTTGTAGCCCAGTGCCTGGTATCTAGCAGACATTTGATAGATATTTGTTCTATGACTGAAATTAGTGTTCAACACATGGTGGCTCTTATTGTTTCTTCAAGGAATCCTATGATCTCAAGACGGAGAGAATGCCTGATTTCCCAGACAGATCTATTGTGTGAGCTAGTGTTCAGTAACTGCTTGCTCAAGAGCCAAGGATCACCAGAAGGCCAGTTCTCTTTGATGACTTGACCAGTAGAACTACTCCATCACTCTCCTCGTGGGTTCTTAGAGCCACTGCCAGCCATGAAACTTGCCAACCAATAAGCACTTTCCTTTCTCCCAAGAATGAGTTGCCAGTTAATGCCAATCCAAAGCCGGACCCTGCCAAAAGTCAGAGAAAACAGATGGGCCTGGTGCCCTAACTGTTCCCAGCCTTCATGCTCAGTGGTCAAAGTCTAGGCCTCTTTCCATTGTGTGTACTTTGTGTTAAGGGTGTCTGCCATGGAAAGAATGTCGGCTTTACAGGAAGACAGGGCAGATTTCAAACATCAGTTCTGCCATTTGCCAACTCTCTTTTCTATTGCTGCATAACAAATTACTACGAACTTAGTAGCTAAAAGAATACCCATTCATTATCTCACTGTAGGTCAGAGATTTGGGCATGGCTTAGCTGGATTCTCTGCACAGGGTCTCACAAAACTGAAATCAACGTGTCTGCCAGATCATGTTCTCATTTGGGACTCCGCTAGGGAAGGATCTGCTTCCAAGGTGGAAAAAGATCATTTCCTGTGACTCTAGAATCCATGGCAACTTTCTTCTTTGAAGCCAGCAATGGCAAGACAGATGTAAGTCTCCACTGCTTCAAGTATCTGATCTCTAGAGCCTCTTTTAAAGGGTTTGCCTTATAAGGTCAGGCGCACCGTGGTAAAAGGAGAGTCTTTCACTAACTTAAAGTCAGTTTATTAGGGACTTCAATTACATCTTCAAAATTCCCTCACCTTTGCAATAATGTATTGGCTGGTAGAAGGTTACACATTCTGTCCACACTAAGGGAGAAGGATTGTATGCGGGTGTGGGTAATTGGGGCTCAATTAGAATTCTGCCTACCACACCAACTCAGACACTGTGGACAAGTCTCTTTTCCTCTGAGGCTCCATATTCTTAGTTGTAAGTGGTGACAATACTGATTTCTTTAGGGTTTTTAAAAGAATTAAATGGAGCTACATATATAAGCTGATAGCACAGAGGGTACTTAGGAACAATGTGTTAAAGTGAATCGAAAGACGAAAGAGTTGATGCCACTGGGAATATCCCAGAATTTTACCTATTATCCTCCTCAAATCTGTCTTATCTAATTGCTGCTGGTCTGCTCTCTGACTCTGATTCCACACTCTGATCATAACCCTGGAACTCACCTGCCCTCCTGTCCTATTGGCTGTGTCTGCTTCATCAGAGTCCATCGGGGAGCTCAGATAATATTCTCCCCATGGCTTCTGAATGCTCACTTTATCAGTATCCATTGAATAAATGCATCTGCTGGTTCCTTCCACCACACTGGGGGGTCAGCTTGGTAATCCCCCTCCTCTGCAAATGGAGATGCGATGGCTAGAGGGAGACAGCTTCGTTTTGCTATCGTTGATGCTGGACCACCTCCAACCTCCATTGGCCATGGGCTCAGACACTCTACAGGAAAGGCCAAGCCCACCAGGCTACCCAACTGCCACTTGGAAACTCCTGTAGAATTTGATCCTGTTGTTCTGTCTCCAAAAGTGCCTGCCATCTGTGGTTTCCAAGACTTTGGGAAAATGTCAGGGCATGGCAGAGTGGGACAGTGGAGAAGGTGGCCAGAAGATTGACTCAAGCAGGGAGGAGTGATATTCTAAAGCCAACAGTGCCCTCCCCTTGGACTTAGATGCACCAGGGTAGAGCCCACCCGCTGGGATTCGTCAGCCCCTTGGACAGCCTTGATTCTACTCAGCTTTTTTGACTCAAAGATTAGTAGACTCACAGATGGGAAAGAAACCTCAAAGATCACCTCATTTAGCAATCCCACTCCTTTTATATATGGATAAATCTCAGGAGAGTTAAAGTGAGAAGCTACTAGAAACAAATCTACTGTGTGACTTTGAATCATTTCCCTTCTCTAGGCCACAGCTCCAAATCCCATGATTTTAGAATGCCTGGTTTGAGAGGAAAGATGTGGCAATGTCTTTGAGCTCCACAGCCCAGATTGTGACCACATATAGGGGAATGAGGTTATGAGTTTCATGACCTCCAATTATATTTTGCCTTCTAAGCATTTACCCTTCTGTTCTCCTATGTAGCAGCAGTTTGATGAAAGACTAATCCACGGGTGGCTACGTTGATCAACACCAAACTAATTAAAGAAATTTCCTTAAGAGCTTCTTTATCAGGGGCCACATGAAACATTGAGAAAGCACCCAAGTCTAGGAAGAAACTCTCAGACCTAGAGAATCTTCCAAATGAAAGGGCTTTGGCAAGGGTTCCATCCAAATCTTTTAATTTTACATATGAATCATGTGTCTTTTTGCTGGTAAGTAGACCATTTCTATTTTGTGTGATTTTGATATAGATGGATTAAAGCCTACTGTCTTGATAGTTGTTTTATGTTTGTTCAGTCTGTTTCTTGTTTCTCTTTTCCTCTTTTTTCTGCTTTCTCTTGAGTTAATTGATCATTTTTATTATCCCATTGTGTCTCATCTATTATATATTATATCTTATATCTTTGGTGGTTTATCTAGGAGTCACAATAAACATCCTTAATTAATCAGATTCTTAAAATAATATCATACCTCTTTGTGTGTAGTGTAAGGATATTACAAAATTATTGTCCCGATTTCTGCCCTGCCAATCCTTGTTATTGTTGCCATACATTGTATTTTTACATATTCAATAAAAGTATTTTTGGTTAGAGAGACAGTTACCTGCTAGAGCAATTAAAATAAGTAAAAAGTACATTTTATTTTACTTTTATTTAATTTCCAGCAGTTTTTATTTCTTTATGTAGATCCAGGCTTCTGTTTGAAATCACACTCCTCCTGCCAGAAGAGCTTCCTTTAACATTTCTTATAGATCTGCTGACAGTGGATTTCCTTTGATTTTGTTTTTCTAAGAAAGGCTTTATTTCTCTTTCATTTTTGAAACAAATTTCTTCCAGGTGTATAATTCTGGGTTGGCAGTGTTTTTCTTTCAGTACTTCAAGGATGTCACTCCATTTTCTCCTGACTTGCCTGGGTCCTGATGAGAAGTCTGCTTTATTTTTATCTTCATTCCTCTTTGTATAAAGTTTCTCTGTTTTCTGCCTTCCGTGAACATTTTCTCTTTGTCTTTTCTTTGACCTATGCAGTAGTTTAAATATGATGGGCTTAGCTGTGTGTGTGTGTGTGTGTGTGTGTGTGTGTGTGTGTGTGTGTGTGGTGTTTATTCTGCTTGACATTCTCTGAGTTTCTTAGATATGTCATTTTGTGTCTCATTAATTTGGGAAATTTCTTTGTGATTATTTCTTCAGCTATTTTCTCTGCCTCATTCTCTCTCTCTTTCACTTCTGCAATTTCAGTTACACTTGTGTTAGAACACCCCACTGCCCTTGGATGTTTTATTCTATTTTTTCACTCTTTTTCCCCTTTGTGTTTCAGTTTGGGTAATTTCTATGGGCCTATCTCCTGTTCATTAATTCTTTCCTTAGCTGTTCCAAGTCAACTGATAAACCTGTAGAAGTCTTTTTGCATCTCTGTGACTGTGTTTTCCATTCCTAGCATTTCCATTTGATTTTTTTCCTTATAGTTTCCATCTCTCTGCTGGATCTGATCTTGAATGCTGTCCTCTTTTCCACTAGAGTCTTTAAAATGTTAATCATAGTTACTTTAACTTTCTCACCAGATAGTTTCCATATCTGGGTTATCCCTGGCTCTGGTTCTGATAATTACACTGTATTTTGCGTGATTCATACTTTTCCATCCTTGGGTAGCATGGTACAGACGGAGGGAAAAGGTTGTTACTCCTGGAATTGGGCACACCTCTCCTCCTGCAAGGCCCCGGTGGGGAGTTTTGAGTTAATCTGGTCAGGAGTTGGGCTGGGTTTGAGATTTGCTGTGGCTACGGTTACTCTTGGAAACAGACTTCCAACTCCCCTTAGGATACCTGGTGTTCAGGGTAGAGATTGGTTTGCCAGAACAATGTCTGTTTGAAGCTGTGCTTTATGCTTTCCCTTTGCAATGTGCCTCAGAGAGGGTCTCTACACACTCTCGTTCCATTCCTGTCCTAGCAACATTGTGCTCTTGTTATTCAAAGCATGTGGCCTTGATGGTCTTGGTGGTAGGTGACACTGGGTTGTGTTTTCCATTGTTCTGATTAAGCCTCAGTCTCGCTCAGGCACTGTTTCCATCCATCTGGGAGTGTGGTGTTCTTAATTCTCCTGCCCTAACCCTAGGTAGTTCTAGGCTCAGCAAGTATCCCTGCCCCTCTCCCACCAGGTCCCTTCTACCAGCAGAAAAAGGGCACAGGGCTTGCTCCCCATTTCCACACAGATTAAGGCTCTTGTTCCACATGGCAGATAAGGGAGAAAGGCCTGGGCAGCTCCCCCATGTCTGCACACAACGGACACGTGCTCAGGACTAGTTCTGACCTTTCCTGTAAGCATCCCATGGGGTTCTAGAGAGAGAGAGACTGCAAGTTGGCACAGGCTCCCCCAAGTTCTGCAGCCTTCATCCCACCCAGCCAGTCCACACTGGGCTTCACCAGTTCCTTATTTATTCTAGTCAATCTCTCCTTACTTGTGCCCAGGTGCACCTGCTCCCAGTGAGGGAATGCTAGAGTCTTCTTTCTCCCAGCAGTCACCTGTCTCTTTTCAGATTTTGGGCCACTTGTTTGCTCTTTGACCTCAGCTCTTTGATAGGTTCAAAAAGAAATCATGAATTTGAACTTTGTCCTGCTCTTTTCCATTGTAAGGGTGGGCACGTGTCTTTTCAGGTTGGTGGAATTTATCTTGTAACTTCATCTGCAACTAGTGGTTTCTGAAGCCCATGTCTCAAAGTCACCCTGATTCCTCTTAAATGAGCCAGGTTCCTGGGCTCCTCCTTGGCAGGCAGTGCCAGAGGAAGGGCCAACCACCGGAGGCCTGGGTTCCAGTTCTGACTCTGGCCTCTACTCCCTAAGTTCCTTTGGGCAGCTCTCTGCCCACCCTGTGCTTCAGTTTCCTTGCTTTTAAAAAATGGACTCAATTGTTTCATGAACCTCTTACAGGCAGACATTCCTCTAGCCTTATGGCAGCTAACATGTCCCCACCTGCCTGATTCATGCAAAGAACTTCTGCAGAGGCCCTGCTGTGCACCTTGGGATTGTCCCGTGGACACGAGGATGTGTGGGGCCCTGTTCACCCCGAGTGGAGCGCTCAGCCCCGAGGGGAGGGAGCCTCGTGCACTGACAACCACGGCACAGCCGGCCAAACGCCAGGCGAGGTCAGCACCAGACACCGCGAGACCCAGGAAACTGTACATTTTCGGTATCAGGAGAACCCCCCAGGATCCCAACACACCTTCTCTGTGGCCTCAAAACCTGCTCCACAACTTCCTTACCACCTGCAAGGCCATTGGCCTTCACCTGCCCGGGCCTGGTCTGCCCATCCGGGTCTCACTCAAACGCCACCTCCTCAGAGAGGCTCTCCCAGACCCCACTCCAGAGTAGCCACACAGTCCTGCTTTATTTCCTTCATACTACCTGTCTCTATTTGGTATTCTGTTGCTGATCTGTTTATTTGTTTATTGTCTGTATGTCCCTGACCCACCACACACCAAATATGATTCTTTTATTCATCCATACAATAAATATTTATGTCTCTGGCAATGTTTCAGGAGCTAGGGATTTAGGGAAGAACAAAACAGATAAACTCACCACCAATACAGGCTTACATTTTCGTGGAGACAGATGATAAAAAAGTTAAATAAAATATATAGAGTATGTCAGGTAGTGGTAAGTGACAAGCGGATTGATTAGGCAGGGAGGAGGGACGAGAAGGGTCAGGAGAGGCCCCCCTGAGAAGGCCTCATTTGCATCGAGGCCTGGAGGCTTGAGAGGCTGTGATGGGTGTGTGTGTCGGGGACAGGGTTCCTGGCAGAGGGAGCCACAAGGGCAGAGGCCCAGAGGAGGGAGACTCCTGCATCCTCGGGGTCAGCAGGGAGGCCCATGGGGCTGGGGAGGTGCAGCAGAGAGGCCCTGGGCTCCAGCGAAGGGCTCTGGCTCTACCTGCGGCAGATGGGAGCCACAGAGGATGTGTGAGCAGGGGAGAGGTGAAGTGGACTGGCATTTCCAAAGATGCTCTCCCGCTGGTCGGTGGAGAAGAGACTACGGGGGCTAAAGGGGAAGCAGGGGGCGGGGCAGGCAACAAACAATCCAGGCCACAGGTGACCATGGATTGAATCAGGGTGAGAGCGTAAGAGTTGGAGGTGATGAATTCTTACAAAGCACCTGGCACCCTGCCTGGCACACAGGGGGCCCCCAGGAGATGGTAAGTTGCTGAGAAATCAGGAATGGACTCTCCTGACTGCCTGGCCTCATCTGTATTCAGTCTGTCGGAGGAAATTGAAAAGACCAATCTTAGGGCTGCACGAAGAAACTGCTGCCGATCCATGCAGGGTCTATTGCACTGAAGAAAGATGAGCAGGCAGGATTATACAAATGACGAAGTGCTAACATTTCACATGTTCGACACGTGTTTAAATTACACACATTCGGAGTATTTTTAAGGGGAGGGTAACCTTTAAAAGCAATTTTCTTTTCCTCATTTAAAAATATATATAAAAGGTTGGAGGCAAAATACATAAGTGATAGCTTGAATTTTCTTAACTCAAATCCTTTCTTCCTATAATGTATTCATTAGATGGGACTTTTAACTGGATGTGATGCTACATTCACACAGCGACAGGTCACAGGTTTTCTTCTGGAGTGAAACTGACAGCCAGTTTGGATTTTTTTTTAAGGTTGCTTTTAAGAAGTGGAAGTAATGCTAAAAAGGAAATAAACAAGAAAGCAGCCCCAGGGTAAATTAGCTGCTGCTGTGGAAAGCCAGGCTTCAAGCCTGTTGGCTTTTGATCTTGGTGAGTGTATCTGGCAGAGAATCTGAGGGTCAGACTGTAGGAACCGGAGAGCCAAGGGGCAGGGATGGGTGGAGTGAGGACAGGGGCAGACTCCTGCTGGGAGGGGTCCTCAGCCCAGCCTGCTGGGTCACTTGGTAGTTTGAAGTTGTGTGCACCCCAGAAAAGCATGTTCGTAAACTAATCTATTTCTGCGGGCATGCAAACATTGTAAGTAGGACCTTCGGTGGGTAGGATCTTAACAAGTTGAGATGTGACCCACCTCATTCAGGGTGGGTCTTAATTCTCTTACTGGAATCCTTTATAAGAGAATAGAAAACAGACAGAAGATGCAGAAAAAAAGCCCCAGAGAAGCTGAGAGAGGAAGCCACTGAAGACAGACGCTGGAAGCAACGAAACCTGGGGGAGAAGGACCAGCAGACGCCGCCGTGTGCCTTCCCCTGTGACAGAGGATCCCAGATCGCCAGCAGCCTTTCCTCAGGAAGAGGGTATTGTCCTGGTGGTGCCTTGATGTGGACATCTTCACGGCCTCAGAACTGTGAACTTGTAAGTTAATAAATCCCCATTGTAAAAGCCAACCCATTTCTGGTAAAATACATTTCGTCAGCTTTAGCAAACCAAAACAGTCACCTTGAGCTCATGTTTCCCAATCTGTGCCACTTACAAGTTTAAATTCTTGAATCAGTCAAAGTTGAAAGCCAGGAAGGGGCAGTGGAGGAAGTGTAATCCTGGTGAGTTTGGGTTAATTTAAATTTAAGAAACAAAAATAAGGAAAAGTGTCATCCTGCCTTTCCCATAGTGAGAACGACAATAACTAACTCTTTTATTGTCCAAGATCAGAGTTTATTAAACATCTTCACATCTGTTGTCTGGTTTAATGCACCCTATAATCCTAGGAGTCATGTATTATTATAAATTCATAAACGTGGGACCTGAGTCTAAGAGAAGTGCCACACCTGCTGAGGCCACGCGGTGGGTGAGCCACTGGCCAGAACTGGGACTTTATGTCTCCTACTCCAAGCTGCCTGGGCTCCGAGTTCCCGAAACAGAAGATTTGAGAGAGGACCGGGGGCTGGTCCTGCCCCTGTCTGAGCTGTCCCCAGAGGCTGTGGGTGGGAGGGATCCCCGCGTGGCCGGCAGAGAGCTGCCCTCTCGGCAGCCAATCTCCCGAGCCCCGCCCCCTTCCCAGTGAGGCCCAGATGAGAAAACAGCTGTCTGATGGGATTACCTTCTTGGCTTTGTGGCTGGCGAAACTTGTTTGGAGAAAGCTGCTTGAGCTTGAGACCACAATGAGGCTTCTCGCTCTTGCCTCTAAGTCTAGGCAGGAGGCTCTGGGAAGATGGGGCATTCGGGAACGATACTTGGGCAGTTGGCTGCCAGGGAATCACTGTCCAGAGCCCTCCAATCCTGGGAGCAGGGACCCCAAGAGAGGGCCCTTTGAGAGAGAGGTCACACCTGCCTGTAGAAGTGGGCCTTGTGCTCAGGCGGGGGTGGAGTGGAGGAGACTTTTGGGTTTGTCCCTTCCAGCACCCTCCACCATCCACATGCACCCATTCTAACCTGATCTCATCATCCCGAATTTAGTGTCATTCACACAGCAGGGGCTTAGTAAGAGCTGAAGCAACTCAGCAAAGCAGTAAGTCAACTTGGCCATTCTAGGGGCCCCAGACACATTTTAAAATGAAGCACATCATCGACAATTGGTGACAAAGTCATTTTCCTTCAGACTCCACAGTTGCTTGTTTATAACCTGTGTGGGACAGAGAGGTGACGTGAGAGATAGAAAACGGCAGGAAAAGAGGATTCCACTGACTACAGCCCCTGGACAGGGCCACACAGGTGAGACTGGGCCCCAGGTCTTCCCATGCCAACTCCGGGGCCATTCCCATTTGTTTTCTGTGTTTCTGCCAGACAATCTCCTACATATACTGCTGTCTCAGACTCCACATATGCAAAACCCCACCTGTGCAAAACTTCAATCATCGTATTTCTACTCTAGGCTGCCCCTCACCTGTGTCCCCAGTCACCTTCTCAGCCACCTAGTCTTGGAAGTTCAGCAGCATCATAAAATTCAACTCCATTTACAAATCGCTTACTGTGCCCTAGGCCATTGCTCATCTCCCAACAGTTCTTAAAGATTTGCCTTATTACCTCCATTTTATAGCCTTGGCAGACCCTATTGATGCCCCACCCCAAACCCCTGGCCCTACCACTTCAGTAGAGGCCTGACTTCTAAGGACCACCACCTGCATTCTATCACCCAAAGACTTTCTCTGGTGACTTGGACACCTGTGGGGCAGGCCAGGAGGGCCAGGGAATTAGTGTCCTGGCAACAGCCCTCCCAGTGGCAATAGGGAATTGGGGTGTATATGCTTCAGTCCCTTCGAGTCCTCAGAGGGGATCATTCTGGGCCCCAGAGTTTCCCCAGCACAATTAAGCCCACCCACCCACAAAGGCACCTGAATTGGTAACCTACTCTTCATTCCCTGCCTTCACTTCCCCACTCCCCCCAGGCACTTCCTTCACTTCCCATACAAACCTTGTCTCAGGTCTGCTTTCACAAGAACCCAAACTAAAAGAAGACCTGTGAAATTCAAGGCACAGAGAGGCTGAGGAACTGTCCATGGCCACACAGATGGAGAGTTGTCAAAATGGGACTTGAAACCTAGTTGACTTGACTTCACAGGTCGGGTCCCTTCTGCCTGACCCTCACAGTAAATCAGTTGTCACGTTCTGTGAGATTTCTCTACTGAAGTTTCCTCCATCCGCCTCTTCCTCTCAGATCCAACTGCCCGACTTTGAATCACAGGAAGAAAAGCCCAGGCCCAGTCTCCAACACTGGTCTGTGAACCCCCGAGGGCAGGACCCAACCCTGATTTATCTCGGTGTTCCCAGGGCCCAGCAGGGGCTGGCCTGTGGACCAGGACCCCAGGAGGCAGACCAGGGTGCAGGAGAGGTCCTTTCCTCGCGGAAGGTCCCGGGATGGGAAAGGCAGTCAGGCCAGACCAGGACAGAGGACGTCACCAGAGGGGGCTGAGGATGGATGGGTCTCCAGGACAGACAGGCAGGACCAGGGCCTGGAGGAGCTAAGGTCAGGATCAGGGAGGAGGGAGGCTGCTCAGAAGCCCCAGGGAGGGGCAACGACTGGGAAAGAAACCCGAGCGACGGGGCCGTGGGGACCTGAGACAGACCAGGGCTGAGGGAGATGATGGATGGGCAAGAGGCTCAGAGGCAAGTCTGAGGACAAAGGGGGAGCCCATACATTGGAATGATCACTTTGGAAAACTGACGGTATCTACAAAAGCTGAACTTCTGTTTAACCTTGGCCCCAGCAACTCTGCTTCTAGATATACACCCACAAGAATGTACGCAGATAGTCATGAAAAGACTTGTACAAGGATGTTCGTAACAGTACTGTTCATAATCACTAAAAATTGGAAATACCCAAATTCTGCCTAGAAATGAATGGGTAAATAAGTGGTTGCATATTCATACAAGAGAACACCATCCATCAGCAAGACTGAACAAAGTATAGCTGAACGCCACAATGATCTCATGAACATAATTGTGCCCAAAGGAAGCTGCACACATAGGAGCACGATAGTGTGAGTCCATTTGTATGAAGTTCTAGAACAGGCACAAGAAATCCACACTGTTTTAAGTCAGGATGGTCATCTCTGGAGGGGGAATCATAGGGAGGGTGCACAGAGAGGCTTCTGGGATGCTGGTATGGTTGTTTGTGAATATTCTTTAGCTACTTTGTTGTGATTTGTGTGCTTTTCTTGTTATATATTATGTTATACTACAATAAAAGTTTACTAAAAGGCATCTGTTATTAGATACCCAGAATGTTCTGGAAGGAAACACCCAATACACATTGTTAACTAAAGAATGCATATTGAATGAATTAATTAAAAGTGCATAATCTTGTAAATAAATAATGAACAAAGGAATAAGAAAAAATGAATCAATGAAGTGATGAATGAAAAGGCACATTCAAGAGTGAGTGAATGAAGGAGGCAGGGCAAGATGGCAGCATAGGGAGGTGTGGAATTTAGTTAGACCCCTAGAACAATAGTAAATAGCCAAGAACAGCTATTAAATAGTCTGGAACAATTGTTTGAGGGACATCATACACCAGTTTAGAATGGGTGGAATGGCTGACATCACAGCACAGAACTGTAAGTAAAGCTCCCCAAACTGTGGAGCTGGTGCCCCTCCCCCACTGGCACAGCAGGCTGAGTTGGAACTCTTCCCTGTGGGAAAAAGAAGCAATCTCTGCTGGAAGCAAGGGAAGGTAGCTCAACCAAGGTCCAATCACCGTTATAGTTAACAAATTTGGACAACTGAATACAGGCTATGAGCACAGATAAACTCAGAGCAAGCAGGAAAGGAAACCTGAGGTCTCTCCCAGCACACAGGAGGCAGGGTTGATGGAAAAAATATAATAATAAATAAATAAATAAATAAAAACAGCGGCTTTTGGAGTTGACTGAACTCAGAATACTGGAAAAGGGCTGTGTCCAAGAAAAGGGGCACATAGAACCAGGTACGAACTCCTGTCAACTGGAGAAAATGGGGGGTTGGGGACTGGCTGTGAAAGGGGACTTTCTTTCTTTTTCCTTTTTTTTTCCTCTCATTCTAAGGAGCTCACTAGAGAAAGCTGCAGGCTATGGGTATGTATGACACCAGAAGGAAACATAGAAGATAAAGACTGAGATTCTATAACTTAGCGAAAACTAGAGAGGTCCATGATGGTGATTAAATGTAAAAAAATAAGAATGTTTTTGCATGAGGGAGAACAAATGCATGTCAACTTTGCAAGGTACTGAAAATGGGATGGTATTGGGGAAAAAATAAAATCAGCACAAACTAGAGTCTATAGTTAACAGTAACATTGTATGATGCTTCCATTAATTGTAACAAGGGCAATATACCAAAGCTAAATGTCTATAAGAGGTGGATATAAAGAAGTGGTATGGGATTCTTGGTGTTGTTGTTGTCTGATCTTTTCATTTTATTTTATTTTATTTTCATTTTCCTTCTGTCTTTAATTATTTTATTCTTCATTTTTTCCTCCTCTTCCTCTGTCTTTGTGGAAGAAATGGAAATATCCTTATATAGATTGGTGGTGAGTGCGTAACTGTGTGATTATACCAGGAATCATTGATTGTTTACTTAGGATGGATTGTATAGTGTGTGAATAAAATTGTTTAAAAAGTAAACAGAGGGATACAAGTGATGGAGAAAATGTGGAGAGAAGGATGTTCCTATTCCCTGCTGGTGGGAAGTAGAATGGTGCAGCCCTTCTGGAGGGCAGTGTGGTGGTTCCACAGGAAGCTAAAAATGGGGTTGCCATGTGGTCCTGCAACCCTGTTATTGGGTATATACTTGGAAGAACTGACATCAGGGACACAAATGGATGTTTGCACACCAGTGTTTATGGCAGCAGTATTCACGATTTTCAATGGATGGAAGTAACCTAAGAGCACATTGACTGATAAATGGAATGGTGAACTGTGCTGTATACATACAGTGGAATATTGAGCTGCTACAAGAAGGAGTGAAGTTGTGAGGTGTGCCACTAGGTGAATGGACCTTGAGGACAGTACGTTGGGTGAAATAAGCCAGAATCAAAAAGACAAACATTATAACGCCTCACTAATGTGGACTAACTATAATGTTCAAACTCTGAGAATTGAATCTGAGAGCATAGGTTATCAGGGGAAGGCTTATGGTAAAGTTCCTAGACTGTAAGCTCTTAAGAGCAGTCACATTGACTCATGAGTTGTAATAGTTATTTCTAAATTCTAAGATGCTGAGCTCTTTGTGTATAATCTAGTCAGTTCCTGTAACTTCAGGTGTCTGTGTGACACCTGAGACTCAGAGCCAGAGTTCAGCAGCTATGAGTGTCAGCATTACCCCATACAGCAACTGAAAAAAACTGAAAAATAGATCAGACTTCAATTAGAGATATGAACAAAATGGACTTGGTTGGGACTAAGGGAAATCAGACAAAAGGGTAAAGGATGATATTGACTGTGTTTTAAAACTTCAACTTCTATATGAGACCAAAGGAAGATGTCTATTTAGTGCAAAATATATATTTTCTGTAGCACGCTATATAATTTAACTGGTATGGTCAGTTTATTCAAACACCATAATACGTGGAAACTTGAATAGGGGGTGAGATCTGGTAGTTTGTACAAGTTAGTATGAAGCCCCTATATATCCCAGAGTAATTTGGGCAGAGAATAAAAACTATTTGCAAAGCCCCCTTGAGGAACTGGGGGGAAATGTGGTAATATTAAACTTCCCCACCTGGGGAATTTCTGATATTCTTGCAAGCATTGGGGTCTACCAGTTTAGTAGGCTGAGCCCTTGATCTTAGGGCTTGCCCTTATGAGGCTTGTTACTGCAAAGGAGAGGCTTTTGTAATTTTGCCTAAGATTCACCCCCAGAGACTTCTTTTGTTGCTCAGATGTGGCCCCTCTCTCTAAACCAACTTGGCAGGTAGACTTGCTGCCTTCCCCCCTACATGGGACATAACTCCCAGGGGTGTAAATCTCCCTGGCAACGACTCCCAGGGATGATCCTGGGTCCAGCATTGTAGGATTGAGAAAGCCTTCTTGACCAAAAGGGGGAAGAGAAATGAAACAAAATAAAGTTTCAGTGGCTGAGAGATTTCAAATGGAGTTGAGAGGTCATTCTGAAGGTTATTCTTATGCATTATATAGATATCCCTTTTTAGTTTTTATTATATTAGAATAGAAGGAAATACCTGAAAATGTTGAACTGAAACTGAGTATTGCTGATTCTTGAAAACAATCATATAACTATGTAGCTTACATGGTGTAACAATGTGATTGTGAAAACCTTTTGGCTCATACTCCCTTTATCCAGTATATGGACAGATGAGTAGAAAAATGGGGATGAAAAGTAAATGAATAATGGGGGAGGAGGGTTATGAGATGTTTTGGGTGTCCTTTTTTACTTTTATTTTTGCTTTTGTTCTTTTTTTATATATATTTTGGAGTAATGAAAATGTTCAAAAATTGATTGTGGTGATTAATGAACAACTATATGATGATACCGTGAACAATTGACTATACACTTCAGAAGATGGTATGCTATAAAAAATAAATAAATAAAATATATTTAGAGGAAATAGAAAAAAAAGAGTGAGTGAATGAATGAACCAATGAAATAAAGGATGAAAGAGTAAAGAAACCACTGGATGACTGCATGAGGAGATGTGTGCACAGATGAACAGTGGAAGGAAGAATGAATAAATGAAAAGCAAATAATGGAAGTAGGAATGAAAGAATGAAGGAGTGAAGAGCAGATAAATTTGCCCCTAAACACATGTGTGAATAAGTGAATGCAAGAAATAATAAATGGATGAACAAAAACTTTGAAGAGGTAAATGAGCGAATGGACATGAAAGCACATGAGTCAACAAGCCAGCAAGTACTTGGACGTGATGCAAATGGATGACTGTGCTCCTGCGGGGCTTGAAGGGGAAGGTGAGTTTAAAGGATTGCAAACTCCCCAACTCCCAGGAAAGGGTCTCCACTCAGGCACCCGGCAGCCAGGGCCTTGGCAAATCAGCCATGGAAGTTCCCACGATTCCTCATTTTGGAATTAATAAGATTATGAGTTAATAAATATCAGCTGAAGTTGCAGAGTACGTTTCTCTGTAGGATTAGGTCTGGGTTCTGTGAAATGAGCTAAATAGAATTGACAACACTGTTTTCTCCATTAGGTCACAGATAATTGCCTATTATGCAGCAAATCCCCAGCATGATTTTAATAATCGCTATTTAAATAACATATTTTCACCATCTCCTTACAGATGAACCTCTGGGAATTGTAATTGATGTTGGCGTGGGAAGGTCGGCTGGGTGGCCTGGGAAGGAGGACTGGGGTCGAAGCTGCCCCTGTGTCTGCACTGTGAGTCTCCGCGGCCGGGGACAAGGCTCAGGTTCACAGACTGAGAAAGCGTGTGCCCAGGACATCATGCAAGTCACAACCCATCTGGGCCTCGGCCACCTCCCCTGTAAAATGAAGATGGTTCCCCAGATACCTGAATTGGTGAAATCTCACTCTTGGCCTATTACCCTGAATTCCTGAACTCAGGGATATTGGGGAAATCTTGCTGTCACCTGAGATCAGGGCCAGAGCTGGTCACCCCCAACCATGCCCCCACAGCACAGGGCTCACCCCTCAGATGGGATAGTGGGGTCTGCTCGTGACCTGTGCCTCCCCCTCCAGACTGAAAACCAGGACCACATCTTGCTCCTGAAAGCCTCCCCAGCCCCCCATGGAGTGCACTAAGCAGGTGCTCAGCAAACGTCATTTGAAGGAATGAATGGACCTTTTCATGTAGTGTGTGTTTCATAAGCTGCATGAAATCCCCTTGTAAACGAAAGGCAGTTTCATGAACAGTCAGCCCCTGGCCATGTGCTCTTACATCTGTTCCTTGAGTTTGTCCAACCTCTGCCTCACTTCCAAGCCATCAGTCGTTCCTTTTTACTCCATCGGTGCTGGCCGGACTCGGCCCCTATCCCATTTCCTTCGTACCACCTCTAATGTCTGTGAGTCTCAAGAAGATAGAAAACCCTGTTATGACTGTATATAAAATAACTCTCAGTGGGCTCTGAATGAGGGGCCAAGGCACTCTCCTATGAGGTCAAGAGCATGAAGAAATAGCAAAGAATGCATCTCTGGGTCTTTTCAGTGACCCTGACATGAGCCTGGCAGCGGCAAGAGGTCAGCATGTGACTGAGCAAATAGTCCAGCCCTTCCCCCAGAGGCCTATAGAGCTGTGGTGACTTGTGCAAGTCCCCCGGTGAGTGCCTGGGGGAGCTAGGGGAAGAGTCTTGGTCCCTTAGAAACCAATATGATACCATCTCAGCTGTCCCATCACGTGGCATTGGCTTGGTGATATGCCGGTCAATATTAACAAGTGATGCTGCAGGGGAAAAAAGGCCCAATCTGTAGCCTTTGCTGATTTCCACAATGTAAATACTCCTACCATGGCTGATTGCAAACTACCGACATGGTATCACTGAATGCAGAGTTGGGGAGAGCTGTCTGTACACCCCACCGGCTTCCACCACACAGAAACAAGTAAGGACAACCTCAAGAGCATAGATAATTTTAAAACATGGTAAAAATAATTAGAAAGTGATGAGTTTTGAGTATTTCTTACCTTTATTTTTAATACAATTTATTAATTCATAAGTTTTAAAAACATAATTTTTAATAATGTCTATGCTAAAAAAACCAGCTCACAAAATTCCTAAAAAACTTAAACATAGGCTCACATGAGCCCATATCAGCTGACTCCAACATCAGACTGTCAACCCCTCCTCTCCCAATCAGACCTGATATAGTTGACCATGCAGTGTTGGGAGCAAGGGAAAAATTAGAGAAGACTAAATTAAAGGCCACTCAGTGATTCTGACTGCAACCAGGTGCTGCTTTCACAGTAAGCTGAGCCTCAGGTGAACTTGATGGCTCTGTGTGCATTGGCTGATTCATTCAACTGTTCCTGGGATACCCGCTGCATGCCAGGCACTGGGCTGGGTCCTAGGAAAAGTGAGGCTGAAGCGAACACTCACGCGTGTCTCAATCCCATTGCCCTCACCAATACAAGAAGGATATCAAGTTCACTTCCTAATCTTCCAGCAAATATACACTACTCAGGGAGTCCAAGGAGACTCTGCTCAGGATGGTGTCTGCCCCGACTGGAGTAAACACGCAGAGCTGTAGGGACGTGGAATAAGTGACTCAAAGGGTCTGAGGAAGCCAAGGCCAGAGGATGCAGATGGTGAGCTTACCTAGAGGACGGGGGAGAAAGAGGGCATTCTGGAAAGAGGGTGGCATTGCATTCATGAGAAAGTGGGGTGCTGGGTAAGAAATTAGGCCCTTTAAAGGACCATCAGCTGCAGAAGGATCTAGCTGGTGTGTGTATGTACATGTTTTAAGGGGAGAGGATGGAGGGAGACGAAGCAGATGAGAGAGTCCAGGGTCCATCATAAAAGGCCTTGACATCCAAACTGAGGAAGACGGACTCTATGGGTAAGCACTGAGGAGCAGGGGGTGTCCAAGTCAGTTCTGCACAGCCGGGCAATGGCTGTAATCAGCAAGACCTTCACTCCATGCCCAGGGAGGCCAAGGACCTGGAGGGGACCCCTAGGAAACCCCCAGGGAGTGTGACCATTAATTATCTTGGGGTCTCTTGCTTATGGGGCCCTCCACTAGTCCTGGGACACACATGTCTCCCAAACTCAACCAATGGTCTTGGGCACAGAAACCCAGAATAGTCTCTGCCCAGTGGGACCACTGTGGCCTGGACCCCTCCCATCCTCCCAAACCCCCTGTTCCGGTTTGCTAATGCTGCTGTTATGCAAAAAACCAGAAATGGATTGGCTTTCATAAAGGGGGTTTATTTGGTTACACAGTTACAGTCTGAAGGCCATGAAAATGTCCAAATTAAGGCATCAATATGAGTATACTTCACTGAAGGAAGGCCAATGGCATCCAGAAAAACCTCTGTTAGCTGGGAAGGCACGTGGCTGGCATCTGCTGATCCTGGGTTGTGTTCCAGCCCCACTCTCAGCTCCTGTGCATTCTCAAAATGTTGCTCTTGGGGTGTTTTGTCCTATCGTAGTTTCTTCAGAGCAAACACTGGGCTAGCATCTCCAAAATGTCAGCAAAGTCTGCTTTCAGCGGCCATCCCCAAAATGTGTCTCTCAGCTGCTCTAAGGTCCTTCTCTTAGTGAGCTCTTTTACAGGACTCCAGTGATTAAATCAAGACCCACCCTGAATGGGCGGGGTCCATATCTCCATGAAAATAATTTAATCAAATGTTTCACCCACAGTTGATTGAGTCACATCTCCATGGAAACAATCAAAGGATTCCAACCTAATCAACACTAATACGTCTGCCCCTGCAAGACTGCATTAAAGAACATGGCTTTTTAGGGGACATAATACATCCAAACTGGCACACTCCCAAAACCAGTCCAGCCTCACAGAGGCAGCCCTAGCAGGTGCCCCAGGAATGGATCAAGGAATCTCCGCTCACCTTTATGAGCCCACCAAGGGCACCTCTAGGCCACCTCTTGGTGGAGGAACCATGGGCAGCCCCAGGACCTCTTCTTATATTTCCTACATTCTTCAAATTGTCCTTGATTGTCACAAATTGCTCTTAGGGTAGAGGAAGAAGTCATAAAAATAAAAGAGAAATAGAGATGTGGCCCTATGAAATAAGGCCTTTTACACGATGTAATGTGGGCATTAACTTGTCCTTTTCACATGCTGCACTGACCCCTGTTAGGGTGGATTCTTTAACAATGAAGGGACTGGAGGAGGAGGGAGCTTCAGAGCAGACAGGACTGGGTTTGAATCTCAGCTCAGCACAACCTTGGAAAAGGCTTCACATCCAAACCTTCCTCCTCACCCCTGAGTGGGTGATGGTGATGCCTCTGCCTCACGGGTTTGCTGGATGAGCTTAAATCAGGGCTTCTCAACCTCGACCCTACTGACATCTGGGTTCAGATGATTCTTATTTGTGGGGGCCTGTCCTGTGCACTGCAGGATGCTCAGCAGCATCTCTGGCCTTTACCCACTAGATGCCAGAAGCAACAACCTGCCCACCCCTAACAATATGGCAACCAAAAGTGTCTCTTGACTATGCCCCTGGGGGACAAAACCTCCCCCAGTTGAGAAGCACCAGTGTAAATGAAAGGATATGACTAAAACACTGCAGTTTCCAGGACATTTCAAACATGCAAAAAATGGTAGTTGTTGTTATCAACTAAGTGAAGGATACAGATGAAGCAGAGATTTTCTAGGGAGAGACATTTCTTACCTTTTGTCCCTTTGGAAATTTTCATGGTAGACTGCTTGAACCAGTTTCAGAATCTCTTATTTTCCTAAGAAAATAAAGCTTGACTCCAGAAAGCTTTATCAAACAAAGGAAAGGAGAAAAAGGGAAGATACCCTGTGTCCTAGTTTGCTAATGCTGCAGAATGCAAAACACCAGAGATGGATAGGCTTTTATAAAACGGGGGTTTATTTCACTACACAGTTACAGTCTTAAGGCCACAAAGCGTCCAAGGTAACACATCAGCAATCGGGTACCCTCACCGGAGGATGGCCAATGGCCTCCGGAAAACCTCTGTTAGCTAGGAAGGCAGCTGGCGTCTGCTCCAAAGCTCCGGCCTCAAAACGGCTTTCTCCCAGGACGTTCCTTTCTAGCAAGCTTGCTTCTCTTCAAAACATCACTCCCAGCTGCACTCTCTTTTCTCTCTCTGAGTCAGCTCATTTACATAGCTCCACTGATCAAGGCCCACCCTGAATGGGCGGGGCCACGCCTCCATGGGAACATCTCATCAAAATCATCTCCCACAGCTGGGTGGGGCACATTCCAAGCAAATCTAACCAGCACCAAAAACGTCTGCCCCACACAAGACCACAAAGATAATGGCATTTGGGGGACACAATACATTCAAACTGGCACACCCTGCAATGTCCATAATGTCTCTTTCTGCCCAAGGTCCCCGGGAGGCAAAGAGGTGAGGGGCAGCCTCTCCACCCGCCTGTGCCCGCCCTGCACAGAGCACTGGACAGACAGCCTCCCACCTCATCCCCACAACAGTCCTGCAAGGGGACGTCATCCTCCCCATTGTACAGATGAGGAAACCGAGGCTAATAGAGGTGATGTGACTTCAATAACAGGTGTCTACTGAGCACACCATGTGGGGACCCAGCAGTGAGCAAGATGGAGTCCCTGCTCCCATGGACTGGGGGAGGCAGATCATAGAGAGATGAGGGGGTAAAATACGTCAGACGGTGATGAGCACCAGGCAGAAAAATACAGCTGAAGCCAGATGGCCTCCTATGTCCTAACGAAAAGCTTGTCGTGTCCTGCAGCCACGAGGCCTGGCAGACAGCTTTCTGCTGGGGAGGCTCTAAAACAAGTCTCCTCTTATGGGAATAATGGATACATAGAGTAGAACCCAAGGATGTGTCATTCATTCATTCATTTGTTCATTTATTCCTTTATTACTCGAGTCCTGCCCTGGAGATAAGGGGTGAAACCACACAAAGACCCCCTCCCTCCTGGGGCTCACACTGCAGCCAGGGCGAGACACTTACAAGGTAAGCACATAATCAGCAAGGCCATGTCAGCTGTTGGCCTTCTCTGGGCCTCAGTTTCCTCACCTGCAGGTGGAGGTGATGACAGCAAACATCCGGCCTTGGTCATAGTAACTAGAGCCACCATTCACTGACTGGTCACTCTGTACCAGGAACAGTGCCGAGGGCTCATGTGCTTCATCTCTTCCCAGACCCACAACCACCCCGTGCACCCACAGTGCACAGACAAGGAAACTGAGGCCCAGAGAGGTGACGTCAGCTGCCCGAGTTCACACAGCCGAGTGGCTTCAGGGCCAGAAGACTCGCATCTGTGCCCAGGCTCGGCCGTTCCCCAGCTGTGTGACCTCGGCAGGACTCTGCCCTCTGTGCCTCAGTTTCCACACCTGTAAAGTGAAGATGACAGGGCTGCCAGCCTCCTGGGGCTGATGAGAGGGTGAAATGAGATGCTGTGGGGGCCACACTCAGGACTGTGCCCGGGCCCAGGGTGACCAGTCAGTAAAAGAAACTCGCTCTGCAGGAGCTTAATGAATTTAATCTTCATGATAGTCTTAACGGATCTTGCTATTGCCCCCATTTTACTGATGCATAACCTGAGGCTCAGAGAGGTAAAGTCATTAAGTCATTTGCCTGAGATCAGATGTGAATGGCAGAGCCAGAATTCTGCCTTCTCATCTTGTGCTTTCAATTACAAGAATTTTTCTATTTTTGTCTCTTTTATTCTGTCTCTGTTTCTGTTTGGCTCATTTCCTGCCACACATTCATACTGATGCAGTTTTGTTCATTCCCTTTTTCCCTCTACTGGTCTGGAAATTCCACATTCTATTTATCTGCTTTAACTGATTAGCCTTAAAATTACATAATGTGCACTCTTGAGTTAACACGACCTAAAGTAAATCAATCTCTCTTCCTTCCCTCTGAAAAATGAAAAGACCTCAGAATGGGTCGAGTTTGATCACTCTTTTCATCTTGGTATTGATTAGTCCCCACGCTGACCTACCTTCCTTTCCATCCCTGCATCAGCTGTGAAACTCAGGCTGATGGTGCTGTACTTACTTCCCATGGTCTGCTGCAAATTTATCCAGTTCTTTGCTGACTGTTGTTTGCTTGGTCCCCCTCCTTCTTTATGGGTTCATTGTCTTTCTTCCTGAAGTGATTTTTTTTTATTAGTTCTTTTAACAATGACCTATGAGTGTGTCTTTGCCTATAAATATCTTTCTTTCTCATTCAACTGTGAATAATAATTTAGCTGGGCTTAGAATTCTACTTTGCTTATTTCCTTCGGCACTAAAAATACTATTCCTGGGCTTTCTGTCCCCTAATGTGGCAGTGAAGAATATGTTGTCTGTTAAGTTCTTCCTTGGAAAGTATCTGTCTTTCCTCTGGCTGCTCTTAAGACCTTCTTTTTTCTTGGTGTTCTGCATTCTCACTACAGTGTTTGCTTAGGTGTGTTTTTAATTTTATGTATCCTATTTGGAATTTGTAGTACTTTTATGTTTTTTAAAAATTCTGAAAAATTCTCAGTCCTGACAGATTTTCTGTGTCAAGCCTTCCTCATACTCTCTGTTCTCATATTTGGAATGTTTAATTTCCTCCTTCATGCTTCTGAAACATTCCCTCGTATTCTCCTTCTCAATGTTTCTCTCTGTTGTGTTCAGTGTACTTTCTTCTTGTCTATATTCCAGGTCACTAATTCTCTCTCCAGCTCTGTCTACACTGCTACTTAATCAAACCATTAAGATATTTTATTATTTCAATAATTATATATTTCATTTTTATACATTCTATTTTTTTTCCCAATCTGCCCATTCTTTTTCATGGTGCCATGTACTAGTCTTATGATTTTCTTGTTATGTCTTTATTTTAAACAATCATTTTATTATTTCCATCAGAATTGCTTTATTATTTGAAGCTCTTTGGGTTCTTATGTCCCCGGTTTCCTTTTTTGCTAACTCTCACACATGATGAATTGTTACCTTATTTGCTTTGTGATTTTTGATCTTGAGCTCCTATTCAGGGAAGGGGCTTTACCTGTGGAAATCCTCTTCAGCCGAGTGGAGGGCATGTTGCTCCACATAAACATCCTCCACAAGCCTCAGAGATATCACCAGCCTGGGACAACTATATGGTAAGTGCTTGAATTAATTCTCAATCCATACCTACAGTGTAAACCAAAGACCACAAGCCCAAGCAAATTATAGGCCTGAGGTTACAAATTCCCAAGACTTTTCTTTCCTACCAGAGCCCCAGCAGAGACAGGCAAGCTTCCCTGTTGTCTTCTGATTTCTGTGAGTGGATATACTTTTTTTTTTCTAGGAAACAAACAAAAAACACATGCAGCCCTTTGAAGGTCCCAGCTTTATGTCAGCACCTAGTTCTCCAGCTCTCTGCCTCACACAAGCCTCATCTCCTGCCCCTGCTGGGAAACTAGAGCCCAGCCCCAGGCAGCCAAGGCTGTCATTTTGCCAGGAGGAAAGTGGAGAGAAACACTTTCCATACACAGCACCTGCAAAGCCTGGAGAGATCAAAAGAATATGGAACATTCCAGGAGCAGCTGGTGGTGCTGTGTAGCTTGTGCATGAGAAAGATGAGAGAGGTCACCTAGAAGACCCTGGGGTTGGAAAATGGGGACAAAAAAAGTTGCAACAGGTCAGAGTTGGACACAAGCTGAGCGTGGGTCAGACAAGGGGGGGCTTTTGTGATTGCAGCCAGCAGTTAACAAGGGTGCCTGTTCTCAGAGGACTCTGATCCTCAAGGCCCAGGAAGAAACCCCTCACCCTAAAATCAGCATCACGGGGCCCTTGCAGGTCTCCCTCCCAAGTGCAGCCTGGAGATCTGATAGATGGGTGTACAGAGATGCTTAAAGGGGCAAAGCCAACTGGTCAGTGGGTTGGAGGAAAAAAGTTTGTGTAATAATATCAATGTGCTGTTGATGTCATTATTAATATTAATATTGATAATAATTAATAAGCCTTATACAAACATACCTTGAAGGCCTACGCTGCACCAGACAGTATTTTCGGTGCTTTATATATATCAACTTATTTCATCCTCAAGCAACCTCATAAGGAGAGGACTACTAATTACCCCCATTTTGCAGCTGAGGAAACTGAAGCACAGAACAGTTGAGTTCACTAGAGAAAGGGAGTTGGGGGACACGGGTGAGGGTTGTATGGACTTGGGAGTCATGCAGGTCAGAGTTCATGTCTCTGTCTGATCCTACTCCAGCTGTGGGGCCTTGAACAAATGTCTTCATGTCTTTGAGCCTCAGTTTCCTCCTCTGTAAAACATGGGAGGAGGGGGAAGATATGACACATGCGGGACCTGGGGCATGGTAGGGGCTGGAGAGATGAGCTGCCCATGTCTTCCCGTGACACCTTATGTGAAGAGGCCTCACTGAGAGGCCCTTGTCAGTGGGCGGCAGGCAACTTTGGGGGATGCCTAGCAGTGGGTGAGGGTCCCTCTGGGAGGGGGCGGCCGAGCCACCTTCCTGGAGTTGCCCTGGAGTGTGTGGGGCATCAGTGGTCCGGGGACCTATCCTAGTGTCACTTCTGGGCCCAAGCCCCCAAGCCCCACCTGGCAGGGAGCAGTGGGGACTCACCTGCAACACAGAAAATCTCTTGGCAGAGGCGCTGAGCTCCCACCAACGAGGCCTGGCTCCCCAGCACAAGGATCTCTTCGATTACTTTTTAATGAAAAACACGTTTGCATCCAAGCTGGAATTATGTTGTCAGCAGTTAATTATCGCTTGTCAAAGAAGTAGGTACCCAGATTGTGGGCTTCATTTCCACATAGGTTTGCAAAAACCTCATAATTTGACGAGGCCTCTCTGAGAGAGAGAAAGAGGGGGGGAGGAGAGAGAGAAGGAGGGAGATTCATTGTTGGAAATGGTGATTTTTTTGTCAAGCAGTTTTTAAATAAACAGGTTTCCTTGGTATTGGAGTCAGGGCACTTTGTCTGTAACAGAAAACACTCGGCGTAGTTTAAGCAAGGACAGAAAAGCAGGCAGATGGTGGGGGGAGCTACCAGGCTCGAGGAGGCTCTCATGGAACTTAGGGGCATCTGGGCCTACAGGGCCTGAACCTGGGAAAATGGAAAGTATTTTTTAGCTAAATGGGGTGCAGGGGAGGAAGCATTGAAGCCACCCTCCCCCAGGTGCTCAGGGCCTCAGGTGGAGGGTGGTGCCTCTCGTGGAAGGAAAACCTGGCAGAGGGGACGGGGGCCAGCGGCCCCTGCAGGAGTGGGTGCGTGCACGTGGGGGGAGACCCTGGGAGCCGCGCAGGGAGAGGCTTCAGGAGACGAGGATGGCCCAGCGTGGAGCTGCCCAAGAGGCTCCTCCCGAAGACATCATCTGTATAAACTCAGCCCGTGCCGCCCTCACCAAGCCGGAGGAGGGCCTCGTCCTTCTTGTAAGTGGCCCACCAGGGGCTCCTTCCCCCAGTTCATGCAGAGGCTCCCGTGGGCACCTGGGAGGACGTTTCTTTGGGCTGACCCAGCAGGGCAGTGGCCTGGGTCATGGGCCATAGGGACAAAGATCTGGGGTCCCTGATGTGTGATGACGGGAAGCCATGGGGGTGGAGGAGCTGACCCAGGGTGATGAGGGGGGCCTGGGGCAGCCCAAGCTTTCCCTGGTCTCCTGGTGTCTGCCAGCCCAGTCAGAACCCAGCTCAGAGCTCAGAATAAAGAGAAGTGAATGTGAATTACTTTCCTGTGAGATACCATTTCCCTCCATCAAATCAGCACGGACACGCAGTGTGGGCAGGGATGGCGAGACGGTCACCCTCACACACTCCTCGACGTGAGCACGCCCTTTCTGGAACCTTCTGGAGCAGCGTCACAGCCGCCCGAGAGCGGCAGAGGGCGGAGCTCAGACTGCAGCCCCGGAGCAGACAGATCCGGTTGGGAATCCCGGCTCCACTGCCCGGTACCGCGGGATGCAGGGCAGGTCCCTGGGCCAGTCCCGGCCTGTTCTCCAGGGAAGAGCAGGGGCGGCGATGGGAGCCACTGCCCCGGGTGCCGTGGGGATTACATGAGATGACAGCTCATTCAGAACAGGGTCTTCATCTCACTCACCTCTTCACAAACATTTGCTCCACTCTGTGCAGGCGCCATCCTTGGCATTAGGGAAAAGCACAAAACCACAAAAACCACCACATACAAAAGAACAAAACCAAACAGACAAAAACCCTGCTGCGAGGAGCTCAGATTCTAGCGGGAGACAGACACGGAACAGTAAAAAGTGAACCTCGCAGGCGCAAGCTGGTGATGAGAAAAATGAAGCCGGGGTAGGGGCGGGCTGCCCGGGGTCACAGGGGCCAGGGAAGGCCTCTCAGAGCAGGTGCAGGGGGCGCAGACCTGAAGGAGGGGACAGAGGGGGCGGGCAGACAAGGGGAAGGGGCTCCAGCTGCTGGAAGGGCCCCTGGTCAGGAAGGAGCCCCTGCAGGTGGAGCAAGGGATGGGGCGGGTGGGCTGGGGGGGGCCGGGGGTGACTGTGCAGGGCGGGGTCACCAGCAGCCGGGGACTGTGCCAGGTGAGGCAGGGGCCACGGGGCGTCCAAGCCAACAGGACTTGAGCACTGGTCACTCAAATATTAGGCATCTATAGTTTTTAGACTTGATGCTATTTCAACCAGCATCTCCTTTTAGGAGACTATTCTAAGATGACAGAAATTTAGACAAAGAGTCAAAAGTGAAGGTATCCATTGCAGTGTTATTTATGAGAGTAAAAAATGAAACCATACAAATTTCAAAAATGGGAGCTTAGTTAAATAAATTATGGAACATTAATACATTAACTATTTCCAAGAATACATAATGAGTTAGAGAAGTGGTCAGACTGGAGCATCAGGTAAGAAAGACCCGGTCTGGATTTGCACCATGTGGAGGACACAGCTGGGGCCCCCATACCCAGTTCTCCTTCTGGGCCACAGGAGGACGGCACGGCCCAGGGCCTTGATGTTGGGGGTGCCCAAGAGGCTGGGGGCCGGAGGGTGTGAACAGAGGTGGGGAGGGCTGCTGCCAGGCGGGAGCATTTAGGAGCCAGTGCCCAATTCCCACGTAGCCCTCTGCACCTACCGGAAGACAGTGGAAGCACCTGTCGAGGTGCTGACGTCCTAAGGTGGTGGAGCCTCCATCAGGTTTATACCTTTGTGACCCCTATGAGCCACGCCCTCCCTGCTGGCCACAGAGGACACATGACAAGAGCGAGCAATCACCCTCATTTCTGGGGCATGTTTGTTATCACATCATATCCTAACCTATCCTGATGATCACACCAATGTGAAGTCAATTAGGAAAACCCACACTCACATGTGAGTAGAAGAATGAAGAAAGGCATCAGCGCTTTAACACTACTATATTTTGGAGGTGAAACATCACTTTCATTACATTAAAAGAAAAGTCAGTGCTATTAACGAGAATCCCTGGACCCTGGCCGAGGCCATCCAGGTCCCTCCCTGCATTTCCCTCCCTCCTGCCTGGCTCCTGGTTCACTCAGCATCTGTCCCACCGATTAGCCCTTTATTACAGATGGTTCTGTTCTCGAACTGTCCACCCTGCCTAATTCACCATGGTCATATACGGGCCTGTTCTCACACGGTTAACTTAGTGTCTCTTGGCCCCGGTTTCTTCATCTCTGAGTGCAGTGGTGACAGTAAGGAGACATTTGGGGCCCTAATGACATCACTCTTCAGGGCCAGGAACAATAAATGCCAGCTCTGGTTTGGCACTTACTGTGTGGCAGGCTCTGTGCTGAGCACACAATGTGCATTAATTCACTTAATCCTTACAACAAGCTTGGGAAGGGGGCTTGGTTACCACCACCACCCGCCCCCTCTCCTTATGGATAAAATCCCTGAAGCTCCGAAGGGTTTAAACACCTGTCCAAGGCCAAGCAGCTCACAAGGGTGGAGCCGGACCTTGAACCGGGTGGTCTGCTCCCGAGTCCCTGCTCCTCCAACTCTACTGAGGGTGGGGTCTTCCCCCTGCCGGCCCCTGTGCTGGGGGCCTGGTGCACAAAGACAGGATGTGATCTGCAGCAATAACAACAACAACAACAATAGTAACCGTGAGAGTCGGCACGCATCAAGGGCTCGCTGAGTGCCAGGCGCCTAACACACGTCAGGTCCTTGAGTCCCCACCGCGTCCTACGCAGCAGAGACTGTGCCTGTCACCATTTTACACATGAGGATCTGAGGCACAGAGAGGCCAAGAGCTTTCCCCAGAGTCCCACCCCCAGTGCACCCAGGAAGTGCCATTTGAGCCCAGGAATCTGCATCCAGCAGATGTAACCTCAGCAAATCCTCTCAGACCCCTATATGGTCAGTAACATTGTGCCCATTTCACAGAGGGGAAAACTGATGGGGCTCACAGAGGTTAAGCCACTTGCTAGTGACAGCAAGCGAGTGGCAGAGGCTAAATTGGTCCCCGGTCTGTGGGACTCGGGAGCCCATTGTCCTTTCGCTGCTCCTCGCTGCTCCATGGAGCTGGCCACGTGGGTGCTCGGAGCCGAAGAAAGCACAGCCCTGAAACAATAGTAATAGTGACAGTCCCTCCCTGATTAGCACAGATAAGTCTAGCATAAGGTAGATGCTATTACTATCAACTCACACTTGAGGCTCAGAGAGGTTGAGTAACATGCCCGGGGTCTCACAACGAGGAAGTGGTAGGGCAGGACTGGAAAGCAGGTTGTCTAGCCAGGAGCACACTGCCTGTCTCCTCCTGTGCCCTGGGGTTTGGAAGCAGAATGCGACATCCCTGGAGGTGTCCCCAGGGCTCTGTATTCAAATTCTGTCTGGAGAGCAGGGAGAGGAGGGAGCTCAAGGGCTCAGAGGAATAAAGGGCAGCAGGATCCTGGGGCACAACAGCCAGTGCCCAGGGCCTGGGTGGGCTCCCTGCCGGGTCACAGGTGGCTCAGGCCAGCACTGCTGGGGAGAGAGCTGCTTTGTAACTGCAGCCGACACTCTTGCCCGGCTGGAGGCCTGGCAGGCCCAGCTGGGTTGACCAGCAGTCCCCTCAGTGAGGCGGCTGTAATAGTGTCCAAACTCAGGCTGGGGTGTATTACCCAGCATAATTGTTTTAATTGCCATTGTCACAGCTAATAACTTCCCTTATGTGTTGGTCATAAACTCAGAAAGTCTGAAGTGGGCCCCAAAAGGGACAAGCCTCAGATGGTTTGAACATGATTTAAAAGGGGGGCAGGGGGAGACCTGGAAGCCTTGGAGAGGCTCAGGTTTGGGGGGACTGGCTGCCTGTTCCCAGGAATGTGAGGGGCTTTTCACGGTCACAGAAGTCTACACTCACCAAATACTAGAATCAGGGGAGGCCAAAGCAAAGTTGAATAAAATTATTATAATCTTTGAAGATTATAAATGCAGGATGTAAAGATAATAAAATAGTCAAAATCACTATAGTAAAACAGTAGGATGTAAGAACAGGATACTACTAGATCCTTAGAATACTAACTTCTCAGAACCTTGGAGACAGGACTTCAGCACCTTTGGGTCAGTGAGGCTGGGGCCGTGTGAGGCTGGGAGCCAAGGCGAGGGGCTTTGGGAGAGACCAGGATTCAAGTCAATGTTTCTGTCTGTCTGTCTATCTATCTATCTACCTATCTATCTATCTATCATCATCTATCCTTGAATCTGGGGTGAAAAGATGCCTCCAATATCATCCAGACCAGGGTTTCTCATTTTGGGCTGCCCATTAGAATCATATGTTTTAAAACAGCCCCAATGACCACACCTCTTTCACACCCATTTTACAGATGGAGAAATAGTCTCCAAGAGCTCCAAAAGGAAGTGACAGATTTGTTTGGATTTTGTTTTGTTCACAGCAGAATCCCCATTATCTAGAACAGAGCCTACACATACTAGGTGATTAGTAAACTGTTGGTAAGTGATGGAATGGGAGAATGGGCTTCAATTGCCCCATCTGTAAAATGGGGAACTCACTCTCGGTGGTCTCCAGGGCTACTTCTAGATGCCCCCACAGAAGGTTCGATGACAAGGCCATCTCTCGGGGAAGCCAGGAGGGCCAAGAATGCTGGGAAGGGCTGGGACAGGTGCAGGATCATGGGGAAAGCTGGCAGCAGAGATGGCCAAGGCCTCCCCAGCAGGGCTGGGCAGCAGGTTTCCCTTTGCACTTGGTACCCAAGCTCCAGCATGGCGCTGGCAAGGAGCCCAGGTGCAGTTAATAGACTGTGATATGCATCTAACTGGGTCGTTGTTGGAAGTGGTTTTAGCATATTTTGATAAACCTTTAAATATGGAATATATTACCTATCATTATCATATGCTTATCTTCTGTGTAAGTGTATCTGGTATATATTATTTCCCCAAAGAGGGCAAGTTGCCAATTCATGACCAAGAAACCAGCTTGATGCTGTGTGGCCTGCCCCACTAATTGCACAGAATGTTGATATTCATCGACTTGGAGAAGGTGGGGCAGCCAGGACCATGAGTGATTGTCCCATGCCAGGGGCAGATTCTGCTACACATGGGGTGATGGGCAGCACCAGAAGGGGCAGGGAGTGGTGTCAGCTCCAGCCACTGGCCTGGGCCCCTGTGATGGTCAGCAGGGCCGGACGGGTATCTGAGCACCGGCCAGGTGCTGGCTCCCCCAGGGGCCCTGCAGGGCTCGGAGCCCGGCGGCTGGAATGCAACCATCCCAGGAGCGAGCCCTGCCTGCCCCGTGACATTGGAGCACCTCCTTAGGCCTCAGTTTTCCCACCTATGCAGCGGGAATGAACCAGCTGCCTCCTCACAGGGTGTTTGCAAGGATGAAACAAGACAGTGCTAGCCTAGGCTCTTGGCACACGGGAAGAGTCCATAAAATGAGTACTCCTATTTCTATTTCTCCTCCAAGTGCCACAAAGTGGACATTTTTGTTGCTGGTACAGATGAAGCATGGAGGTGAGAGGCAGCATGGTGGGTACAACAGTTCAGAGCCCAAGGGTGAGTCAGGGAGGGTAAGAGATGAGACCCTGGGTGTGACCCTAAGTGTCCTTGACTTTGCCTGGGGGTCAGTGAGTCTCAAGGGAGAAGCCAGGGCCCAGGCTTGGCCACTGCTTGAGACACCACACTGCCCGGGACACTCAGTGGACAAACATGGTTGAGAGCGTGGTGGGCACACCTGGCTGCCCGCCCAGCAGCCCCACCCCTGTCCTTCCTTCACTTACACAACCTGGCAGTTTGATCTGCTGCAACACACTCAGATGTGGGCACCCCTCCTCCAGCCGCAAGGGTGGAACCATAACTGGCAACCATCCCCCTTTGCTGGAGATAGTTTCAGGGGTGGGCATGTGACTCAAATCAGGCAAATGAGGTGTGAGAGTAAATCTGCTGGGAGGAGGAGTGGTCCTGGGGAATTTATTTTCTGCCTCGACCCACCCTTTCTTCTTAACTTGAATGCTGTAGTGTGAGACATGATGTTTGGAGCTGTGGCAGCCATCTTGCAACCATGAGGCAACAAGCTAAGAACAAAAAGCCAACACAGCCAAGGCTGGTAAAGAGGACTGAGGAAAAGGGATCAGGTCTTCATTAACATCCCTGAACATCTGACCAACCCTAGAACCACCTCCCTCCAGATGGCTGGTTGGTTATGCAAGAGCATTTCATGTCACAATTGTTTGAGCAACTGTTATTGGGTTTTCTACTACATGCTGCACCAAATACCCTAACTAATGGAAACATCTACTATGTGCCAAGCACACATCTTTCATAACCCTTGCTACATAGGGTCACAACCATTCATCCACACTGTCTCCCCTTCAGACTCTAGAAACCTGCATGTGAGGGTTGTATCTCATAGGCCTCTGTAACTCAGCATCACATGGGTCATGGTCCCAGAGTGAATCTCAATTACCACAGTATTAATAATATGACGGAAGGAACAAATACTATTTATTTAATCAATAAATAATTGATCATAGTGAACGTGACATTTTTTGTAAACTATAAAGTGCTGACTCAAATGCAGGATTAGGGTCTGGCAGTTGAACAGAGATGGAGGATGGGAGACGTGCAGGGGTAGAAAGAAGAAATTAGAGAAAAAGCAGCAGCCTCTTTGCTTCCATGGGAATAAAGTCCCCCTCTTCCTCCCAAGCCCCCTCCCGCCTCTCCACCCTGCCTCGGACAGATACCGGGTCTGTGAAACCCCATCTACCCGTGCTGCTTCTCCAGTTAGCGCCGTCACTCCCCTGGGCTGCAGGAGCCTGTGACAGCTAGCGCCTCTTTCCCTCTCCCAGACACTGAAAGACCAGGCTCTGTGCTCTGTCATTTTCCCCTAAAAAACTGTAGTGAGAAACCAAATGGTTATCATCAGGTCAGTTGCAATTCTTTGCTGCATTATTTTGTAGGAGTTAGAGGACAGGGCGCCAGGAGAAGAGGGAACCAGGAGATGTGAAAAGAAACCTTTTAGATTGAATGCTTTTCCAAATTTCAGCTCCAGGTTTTGCAGGGAGACTGGATTAAAGGATCATCTGAAATGAATTTTGCCATCAGAGTAAGAGATCTGTCTCCCCTAAAATGCTTTACTTTGACAGTCAGCTTCAAGGGGTTTGACAGAATTCATTTTTCCAGCAGACAAGATCAAGGTATAAAACAAAACACATCCTGCCAGGAGAACTGTGTTAACTGCTTAACTTAATAGAGGTGAGTTTTTGGCAAAACTGGGAAGTCATTTTTTGTTTCTCACTTGGAAAATTGCCTGTGGTGGGAAGTCGGCAGGCCGGCCAGTGAGGGCAGCGGCAGGGACGGCCAGAGCTCGTGCCCAGCCTCCCTCATCTGCTCTCCTGCCCCCAGAGCCACCCTGAGTGGCACAGACTCTGCTGCTTGCTCGAGGCTGGTGACTTCTCTGCTCCGGGCCTCATCTCCCATCCATCGCATGGAAATGGTGTCCTTTCCTTAAAGAGCTGCCATTCTTGGGTGGGCACATTTCCAGTGTTGTTTCATTTTATCCCACAACAAACCTCAAGAGCTTAGCAGAGTCTGGGATTTGCATTCTTCACCTACCCTCTGTGAACCTCTGTGAACCTCAGCTTCCCTGGGTGAACCTGAGCTTCCTTGTCGGCAAATGTAACAGACATGATGAAATTCCCCACCAGGGGAGCTGCAGGTCAGTAAGCCCCGGATGTGAGAGCAGGGGGCCTGGCCGTAGGAGGCCTTTCACAGTCAGGGTCCCTGGGAGGCCACGTGGGGCAGGGAGGGGAGCAGGGGTTCTGGAGACCATCCTGGTGGGTGAATCCGTGGCACACGGAGTCATCTGAGGAACAGTCACTCCTGTGTTGTCATTAGTGGGGGGCGAAGGGGCTGACTCTGAGCTGGATGGTCCAGGTTCAAACTCCAGCTCCCCCACCTATTTGCTCTGTGCCTCTGGGCGAGTCCTTTCCCCTCCCAGGGACACAGCTCACCCCCCTGTAACCTGGGGGTGATAAGCACCCCCACCTCACAGGTGCCCGAGGATTCAGGGGGATGAGCACAGAGCAAGAGCAGGGCAATGCCCACTGAGGGGTAGCTGAGACGGTGACAGTGATGACAACAATGATGATGATGAAAGGGATGAAGAATGACGATGATGATCACAGTCACAATGATGATGATGAAGACAAACATAATGATGAAGATGATGACAATAGCCACAATGGTGGCTTTAGTGATGATGCCAAGAATGATGACAGTGATGGTGATGATGATGATGATGACAATGGAACAATGATGACGATAGTGATGTTGATGATGATGATGAAGATTCCTCCACCAGGAACGATAATGCTAATGTTGATGATGATGACGATGATGATGATGATGATGATGATGGTGATAATGGCTGGCATTGACCAAGCGCTCACGGGGTTTTGTCTCAATCCCACAAAGCATAAGTGTTATTACTCCACTTTGTGCTTCTGCCTCCCTGACTGCAGTCCCCCATCCTGATCTCCTCGCTCCCTTCCTTAGCACATGGTGTCCTGAGTTCACATCCAGTGATGGAGCCAGCAGAATCCAGGCCACACAGCCCAAGCTCTGTGGACACAGCTCGGGCCCTGGCCTCAGGGCGAGCAGGCTCAGACCAGCCATTCTGCTCCCCACCAGCGACCCAGGACAAGTCTCTCTGGCTCTCTAAGGCTCCACTCTTCATCTATGGTGGAGTGAGGATTATACTCACTTTCAGGGCCATTGTGTGGTTAGACAAGACAGCACATGTTCTAATTTGCTAATGCTGCCAGAATGCAAAACACCAGAAATGGATTGGCTCTTATAAAAGGGGGTTTATTTGGTTACATAGTTACTGTCTTAAGGCCATAAAGTGTCCAAGGTAACACATCAGCAATCCGGTACCTTCACTGGAGGATGGCCAATGGCGTCCGGAAAACCTCTGTTAGCTGGGAAGGCACGTGGCTGGCGTCTGCTCCGGAGTTCTGGTTTCAAAATGGCTTTGTCCCAGGATGTTTCTTCCTAGGCTTCAGCTTCTCTCCAGAATGTCACTCTCAGTTGCTCTTGGGGCGTTTGTCGTCTCTTAGCTTGTCCTGTGCAAAAGTCTGCTTTCAAAGGCCATCTCCAAAATGTCTCTGTAAACTGCAGTTCCTCTCTCAGCTCCTGTGCATTCTCCAAAGTGTCCCTCTTGGCTGTAGCAAGCTCACTTCTTCTGTCTGAGCTTATATAATGCTCCAGTAATCAAGGCCCACACTGAATGTGTGGGGCCACGCCTCCATGGAAATTATCTCATCAGAATTATCACCTACATTTGGGTGAGTCACGTCTCCAAGGAAACACTCAAAGAATTACAATCTAATCAACACTCATAGGTACCTGCCCATACAAGATTACACCAGATTATGGTGTTTTGGGGGACATAATACATTCAAACCGGCATAGCACACATGCCCAGCACACAGTAGGACTTCAAGAATCAGCTGCTTCCCTCCTACCTGACCCATCCTGCCAGCCCCTGGGGGAGCATTTGGAGCCTACCCATGATCCACAATCTGCAGAAATGCCCCTGGAATATTCTCCAGTGTCAGTCCCCTCTCAAATCCCCAAACTGTCATTTCTCCTTGTCTTTAGAAATGACAGTGATGACATGTTGTGGCTTCTTCTCTAAAAATATCATGTCTGCAAATGTTTCCACAGTGACATACAAGTCAGACAACTTCCTGTCTCCTCGCCAAGGGGTGCACGTATGTGCATGTGTATGTACATGGGCATGTGTGTCTGTGCCACGTGCACGTGTGTGCATGTGTGTGTATGTGCAGGGCCCGCAGTGGGAGGACCGTATACCTCACGTACTTCAAGTCCTCACACGTGAACTTCTAACGCTGTGTCACATAGACCCAGAGTCGGGAAAGAGGAGACGGTCAGCAAACAGCCCCCAGGTGCTCTAGTTCCCACCACTCTGCCTCTTATGTGGAAGGAATGAGCTTCCTTTTAAACCCTGGGATTGCTGGGTGAATCACACGACTGTGGTGCGTCATATATTTGATGATGGAAGTGTTAATTTGTACAATGTAAACATTTATGATACATCCCGGTGTTTGTGACTCCATTTCAGCATTTCTTCATTTTTCAATTTTCTGGAGCCACAGAACAGGAAAGAGGCCTGGGCTGCTCTGGGCCTCTGAAAGGCTGGTGCTGTGTGGACATGGACACAAGGGCAGCACATCCACCCAGCAGGTGTGCACCTGCCCACACGTGTGGGCTCATATGTGTACCCGAGAACAGAGATATGGGAGTGTGGTCTTATTACTTTCCTGCTTCATGGAAGGAAAAGGAAAGGAAGGGAGGGAGTGGGGAAGGGAGTTGAATGAGTGAGTGCCCTCCTTCCCCACTAGCAGTGTGAGCAGAAGCCATGCCCACCTCCCTATCCCCAGAGCCCAGCCCAGAGCCTGGCACACGGTGGAGCACAAGAGATGTTTGTCGAGTGAATGAATCAGGGTCATCAGTGTGTCCTCGTGGTGATCCCCAGTTGTGGGGAGGATGGCTGGAAGCAGAAATCAGAAGCCATGGTCAGGGGGCAGGGAGCCCTGAACGGTGAGGAATGGGCAGCTTGAGCCTTGGGCAGCCCTGCTGCCTGCGGCTTCCTGTCCATGTTCTTGGGAGTGAAAGGCCTGGGAGGATGAGCTGCTTCCCCTCCAGGCTTCTGTCCTGGTAGCACCATGGCCTGTCCACCAGCCATTTCAACCTCGGGCAGGAACTCTCTCCCTCTGGCCAGGGGAAGACTCAGTGGCCCTGGCTGGCCCCTCCCAGGCTTGGCCCCATCCCACCCCACCCCAGTGGCTCTCTTGGCTGCCTTTTCCACCTCCCCAAAGTGTGACCACCCCACCCCTGCAATGTCACTAGTGGCTAACAAGTGGTGGGAGCTACCCGGCATCTGATCCCTGTCCTTTATGCTGTGCTCCACCTGGGGAGGGAAAGCAGGTTGCTGGAGTCAGGCCAGTGGCTGTTAACAAGGTAATTACACGCAGCCTGGCTGGGCCCGGAGATTTGCAGACCACTGTGTGACTCCACGAGACCCTCAGTAATCCCCAAGGGAGGCTGTGGTGTGGCCCCCGCCCTGCATTCCCTAAACTCACTGCATCCATCAGGCTTGGTGGACTAGTAGGCTGGCAGTGGCCTGTCTCTGAAGTCTGCAAATTTCCACGAATTTCCAAGGCAGGGACAGTGGAGGCAGCTGCATCTCTCACTCGGTAGCCCTTGTTTGCCCGTGACAGCAGCGTCTATTGAGCTCTGACCCTGGCTGGGCACGGTACATCATCCCACTTAAATGTCACAGACCCCTGGGAGGGTGGTGCTAATCTTGCCACCCTCTTTTAATGGAGAGGAAACCATGGCTCATACGTGGTAGTCGGTCTCCCAGGACCTGGCAGAGCCAAGAGTCACACACATGTTAGTCCATTATCCCTGGCCTAAAGCTTCCCTCTGTCGACATTACCCATGTGCTATATAAATGCTGTTGTTTTCACCAAGTTCTCTCACTGGAAGTGACTGTCAAAGGTAGCCTAGTCCTGCCATCTTATTTAGAGGCAAAAAGCTGAGGCCTGGAGAGGATGTGCACAACACCAGGTTCTACAGCAGTTAGAGTCGGGCCTGGGGCTAGAACCCAGGTCTGTTCTGCCTGGGCCTGGTGCTCTGGGCGCCTGAGCCCTGCCTAACAGAGTGAGAACGCGCCCTGGGGCGGCTGGAGGGGCAGAGCGCGGGGGTCTGGGAGGTGGGCCCACCAGGAAGATCAGTGAGCTGAGAGGAGGCCGAGTAACCACCATCACAGCCAACAGCGGTCACCAGTGCTGAGCACCCTGCGGGGAGCTTTACCTGCACAGCCTCCTGTGAAGCCGCTTGTCGGGGACACCTGACCAAGAAGAGGGGGAGCTGGGAATGGAAGCGAGATCGGGTCCCTCCAGAGTGTATGCTCAGAACCAGGGGCTGTGCAGGTAAACACACAAGAAAACCCAACACCGCCCCACCCCCAGCATCCATTAGGGGCAGCTCATTTTCTGATAAAGACCCTGGGACCATCAGAGCGAAGCGCAAGGTGCCCTGTGGTGCCCTGCACTGTCCTGCCTGGGAGCCACTGGTCAGCCTGGCTGCTGAGCTCTCGAAACACGGCTGGTGTGAACTGAGAGAGGCTATAAGTGCAGGGACACACCAGATTTTAAGACTTGTTGTGGGAGAATGTAGATGATTAACTTCATAATATTGATTACAGATTGAAATGATGTATCGGGTTAAATAAATCTATGGTTAAAGCAAATTTCCCCGTTTCTTTTACCTTTTTTAGTGCGGCTACTACAAAATTTTAAGCTACGTGTGTGACTTGCATCTGAAATGCCGGCTAGACGGGGAGAAAGACCCTGCCCCTCCCTCACCCCCTTCTCAAGCCCATAGCTGAGAGTGACCAGTGTCCTTCTCGCTGACCACTCCCTGATGTGTCCAGGCCCTCCCCCCCAGGACCCCACCAGGAAATGGGCTCAGCTCACCACCACTCCTCAGTGGCCTCCAGGGCTCCCAACACACAGAATAGGCATCTCATAGATGCTGGTGATGGAGTTACAACCACCTGCTGACATCAACCCATTACCCAGATGAGAAAACTGAGGCTCAAAGAGATGAGTGGGGGGACAGGCAGCCAAACCCCTTCAGTCCCCCGCTGCCTGGATTCACTCTGTGCTCTTGGAGGCAAGACAGCCAGAGGGGGCAGGGAGAGTGAGAGGGTGGGGTCCCCCACAGTCAGTGTCAGGGCATCTGCAAACCACAGAGGGGCCATATCTCAGACCCACAGATCCTGAGGAGCACAGACCCCAGGAATCGTAGTCACTGGATTCAGGGTGTCTGTTACACCCACACGGCCTCAGAGCAAGGCCTGCAGGGAGCTCAGGCATGGCAGTGGAGCCGGGGAGAGGGAGAAGGGTGACCCTGAGCCTACCCAAGACTGGCCCAGCAGGGTGAACCTGGGTCTACAGGCCTGACCAGTGCCCAGGAGCCTGTGGGGCCCCCATTCTGATCAGATGGGAAAATAGGGGTGAGTCAGGCCTGGATCTGGCCTAGAAAGGGCTCATCACCTGGAGGCAGGAAGTGTCTAACCTGGCATGGGACTTAAGAGGAAGGAGAAGGTCTGCTGGGCTGGGGCATGCTGGAAGGCTCCCTGGAGGAGGTGTGGTTGGAGCTGGGCCCAGAGGGAAGGTGGGATTAGGCCCTGGTCTCATAGGGGGCAGAGGGCAGTCAGTGAGGAAGGCAGCTCCTGGAGAGGAACCAGGGTGAGTGAAGTGTGAGGCAGGTTTGAGGAACAGGGAATGTTCTGGAAAGCCAGCAGCTCAGGGAGTGGGGGCAGTAGGTGGGACTAAAGAACATGAAGCCATAAAGGCAGCTGGAGAACTTATCATGCGTCATGAAGTGCCAGGCTAGAGTTTGGACTTCTGGTAGTATGAAATAGCTCCAAACACTGTTTGATATCAGCAACATTTTAGAAAAGGGAAAGACACAAAATTAAGGCACCTTTTATTGAGCACATACTATACACCAGGCAGCAGCCCAGCACTTGACATCCATTCCTCATTTACTTGCATAACAGCCCCGTGAGGTAGGTATTATGACCCCCATTTTAGAGACAAGGAAACTAAACTAAAGCTTAGAAAGATTAAGAAACTCGCTAGTGAGAGCGGAGCCAGTGAAGGCACCTGGGACTGTCAGACCCCACGACCCCGCTCCAGGAAGATGACACCAGAGGGGAGGAGCCATCGGGTTGGCCCTTGGGGCGGAGTCACCAGGTAGCTGCAGGATGTCCAGGGGCCAGGACCAAGACCCAGCCAAGGGAACAGGGAGGGAACAGGGAGTGGGGAACGGAGTGGAGTGTGAGGGATGTTCCAGCAGGCACGAGGGCCACGGGATCCTACACCAGGGGTCAGAGCTGAGACTAGGCTTTGGGGGGACGGTCAGGGAGTGGGAGATGGGGAGGGTGTGGGCCACATTTTCTGGTTACCAGAATGAGTGTCCAGTGGGCTGGGGGTCCCAGCTCCCCCTTCTGCTGCAGACGCCACCCCAGATCCAGGGAAAACCAAGAGGAGGAAGCTCCAGCTGTGGCTGGCAAACTCTGCTCCTAATCAATTATTGATCCTCATTAGACTAATTAATTGTTGCATAAACAACTACACAGTATAATGACATATCCTCACAAACAACCTCAGGGGAGCTGAGAAAGGCCCAGCAGTTTCTACCAGGCAGTTACTAGCTCTCAGACTTTGGGTTTAACTGGGCTAAGCCTCAGTTTCCTCCATAAATTAGGATTTAGCACAGTATCAGCCTGGAAGACTTAATAGGATTAAATGAGAGAATGCATATAGTTTCTGACACCCATAAGTGTCCAACAAATATCAGTCTCCTTTCTCCTTCTTTCCAGGCTCCCTGGCCCCTGACCCTCAACCCAATCCCCACTTGCCCTCTCCCAGCAAAGGGGTGCACAGAGAGTAGCCCTGACCCCAACAGCTGCTGGGCATCACTATGGGACCTGCCCTCAGCGCTCCATAAACATTCTTTCATTGAATCCTCCCTGCAATCCTTAGGAGTGAGACATTTTACTAGTCTCATTTTACAAGTGAGAAAACTGAGACTCAGAGAACCTAGATGCAAGCCACACAGCTGTAAGTCATGGAGTGGGAACTCAAGCCCCAGTCTGTAACTCCACTCCCTCCATGAGTTTCATCATTTCACGTCAGGTGTAGCCCAGGCCTGACCTTGCTTTCCAAGCCGCAGCTGCCCCGGGACAGGCAGACCCCACCGTGTCTGCCTCCAAGCAGGAGGGAGACTTCGGGGCTGGACAATGAACTTCTTGCCCCTTTGCTAGAGCAACGCCCGCCCCTCCCTGGTCAACACACCTTCAGGGTCACCCCGGCCTGCCGTGCTGCCAGGTGTAGCCACAGGCCCTGTCCCGGTCGCCCCATGCCAGGTTTCCAGGCCCTTTAAAGGAGAGATTTATGAGCCTAACACATAGAGGCTAAGATCAATTTTAATGCCTCCCCTGTCTAAGATTTCACACTTGAGCAGCTCCTTACCCTCAGAGACCCAGGTGCTCTGCCCCATCAATCCCCAGCAGCCATGTCTGCCTGGCCCTGGGCCAGCCCCTCATCTCTGGGGTGTGGAGGGAGGCAGGACAGTGACCTGTGTCAGGCTGTGTCTGGATTCCCTTGGTGAGCCTCTCCTGTAAGAGCCAGACCCTGGAATCAGGTTTCAGCTGTTGCACTTGCATTCCCTGCATTCAGTTTCCTCACATGAAAAACAGAGATGATAATAGCATCTAGCACACGTTACTGTCAGGTGGACCAAGTGAGGTTAATATATGTAAAGAGCTTAGAGCAATGCCCAGCACACATGAAGAAATCAGTATAAGATAGGTAGAGTTGGTGTCACCAATGCCTTCCCCGTCACCCCTGGCTACTGCTCTCATCCACATCCATCGCTGGTCTCCACGCCAGACTTGCTCCCCAACGCCCCTAGGGCTCCAGCTCACAGAGGCTTTGGGGTGACACCAGGGATGGCTGCACATCTCAGGGGCCTCTAGAAACCCCAACAGCCTTTGAGGTCCAAAGAGGTGGGTTCCTCCAAATGGGCAACTTGATAATCATCTCCTTTAGAGACTGACAAGCTAACACTTCCAATGCTGACCTTCTCATCATGGCCCTTTGGGAGCAAATACACAGAGCAGTTCTCAAATACCCCCAGTGCCCCGGGGAGTCAATCCTCGGGGTAGCTCTGGGATGTGGGGGTGATGGTGCCCAATATGTACTGCATATCCGTTAGGGCTCAGTCCCCAGGCCAGACACCAGGGTGCTTGGAGATGTCAGGCATGGCCCCCTCCCCGGGGAGCATCACCATCAGCAGAGAAGACCAGACAGGGACGTGAGCAATCGATATCGGGGAGCGTGAGCACCACCAAACCGCGGACCACGCCCGCTTCAGCCACTTTTGCAGACCTGGCAGCCCTGGGGGCCAGAGAAGCACCCAGCAAATACATGAGGGATGAATTCATGAACGAATATAATGCAAGACAAAGAGCATTCTAAAGGCAGTGCTATGGAAATTTAAAGGGAGAGGAGATCATAGTAAGAATTAAACGAATGTGTGGTGAATAAGTAAAACAGACACAAATAAATAAACAGTAACCACCTGGGGGATCAGGGAAGGCTCCCTGGAGGGGGTGGCATCTGAGCTGGATGTCAAAGGACAAACAGGAAGGACATAAGCAAACAGGGGGAATGGCAAGCACAGGAGGAGCAAAGGTCCTGAGGCGCAGGGTGTGTGGACTTCAGTAAAGACCGGACAAAGCCTGGATTTGAGAGTTTGTCAATCAATGGTGACACGTGGGTGGACATGGTGGGGTTTAGTGGAACAGAATGTCAGTCTCCTGAGTCCTGCCCTAGGGAGACAGAAACAGGCAAAGGTCCCCAGGACTGGGCAGAATCTCCACTTATTTCACAGGTATCTATTTACTGGCTCCTGTTCTGGGCCAGGCCCCTGCAGGTACAGGACTCACAGGGACGGCCCTGGGCCTCAGGGAGCTCACAGTGCAGGGTGGGAGGTTGACACACAGACTCACATGCCTACCAGACACGGCCAGTGCTCTGGGCTCGAGGTAAGCACAGACTGGTTCATGAGCCCAGAGAAGGACACAAGATCCCAGGGGCTACCTGGAGGAGGTGGCACCTCGATTGAGTCTTGAAAGGTAGATAGGAGTTGTCCAGGCAGGGAGTGGGGAAGGCCTCTCTAGGCAGAGGAAACAGCTTTTGCAAAGCCTTGGAGGGGAGAGAGTAGGATGGGCTTTGAGGAAGTGGGCAATTCAGTCTGCTGGAGTGTGGATTTTTCAAGACAGGGAGGGGCTAGAGAGCAGGGCAGGGGTGGTTCAGGGAGGGTCATCCAGGCAGGGCACAGGCTCACTGGAACGCAGGGACCAGGGTCATGCTGAGAGTGGGGACAGCAGAGCCAGATCTGATGGAGCTACTGGAGGAAAATCGGTTTGTCTGTGGGAGGCCCTGACCTGGATTTAAATCCTGGCTGTGACACTCTGTAGCTGTGTAGCATTAGGCAAGGTAGTTCACCTCCCTGAGCCCCAGTTTCTCCATCTGTAAATTGGGAGTACAAATTGTGAAAACCTCATAGAGTTGTTGCGAGGAGGCTGGGATGCCCCCCTCCACTCTGTGTGGTGATGGCAAGGAGCGGGGAAACCCTCTGGAAGGAAGATCCTGAAGGATTCACCACAAGCATGAGATCTGGCTGCTCTTTTGGGTTTCTTGTCTGCTGAAAAGTGCCACTTGCAGGTGGCCTCATTTGCAAACTATTAGCATTTATTTTAAATGCTAGGTAAATGGGCTTTAATACCAGGCAGTGAGCCAGGGAATAAGAGGAAGGTAGGGGCACAGAGAGGGGTGTGAGGAAATGGGACTGGGGGGAGGGAGATGTTGCTGGGGAGCTGGGGGTAGTTGTGTTCTGTGGGAAGCTCTCCACGGACGGGGGCACCAAAAAAGAAGAGGAGGGGAGGCAGCCCAGTGTCCAAGGGCCAAATCCTTGGCCAGGTTATTTCTCCTCTCTGAAATTTGTGTCCTTTCCTGAGAAATGGACATAAATGAGAACAGTAATTGAGTAAGATAGGAAGCCCAGCAGCGAGGAACCCTGGGATTGCTGGCTAGGGCAGGGAGGCCCATCATCCACAACAGATAAAGGAGCAAACAGATTGCCAACCTACCAGCCTACTCACCTCCTACCAGCCTGTGCACCTCTTACCACTGCTCACCCCCAACCAGCCTGATCACCTCCTGTCAGCCTGTAGAGTGACTGTAGATTCATTCATTTATCCATTCATTCATTTATTATCATGGGATATACCAAGAATGTAACAAAACACTCCTCACCCCCCTGGACGTTTATAACCTGTTCATTCCTCTAACGTAGCTGCTCTGGAGGTCAGGGTGGAGGAACTGGGTTAGACCACATGCAGAACTTCTGGTCAAGAATGAGCTCGGGTTGGGGGTTGGGGGCAGCACAGTTCAGTGGTTATGAGCACAGAGTATAGGCCACAGGACACACTGATACCAAACAAAAGTGGTGGGTTCTCTGCCCGATGCACGTAACAGCCAATCCATGACACCAGGGTTTCAGAGAGAGAAAGAGTTTAACGCTACAGGCAAAACAGGACATCAGATGACCGATCAGCCCCAAAATCTGTCTCCCCGAGTCTAAGGAGTTCAGGGATGTTATAGACTCAAACAAGGGGGGGAAGGAGTTGTCACCATTACAATAATAACTGTAAACAAAGCTGAGACCAGGCTAGAATAACCATTACAATAGTAACTGCAAACATGGGTGAGACTAGTTGAATTTCAGTAATTTCAGGTAATAACTTCTGCCTATTCTACAATAAAAAGAAGAAAAAACATCTATAGTGATTCAGTAATCATAATCATTTGTTAATTCTTAATTTCTTGGTTAGAATTCCTCCCTTTTGTTTTGTTCATTCCTCAATCTTGAGGGATATCTGGATGATGACCATCCTAACTTCTTCATGCTGAAAACAAGTGTCAGCATTATGGGGTAGAGGAATGAGAGTCATTGTCATTCTTGGAGAGACTGGTACTTCTGGGTTTCAGGGCTTAACTGGCTTAGGGACAATCCAGAGGCTTTAAGTCTCTGAAAAATAAACTTAATAAGTAAATTGAAAATTACATGTTTAAAAAATAGAGTAGAAGGAGGTGAGTTATAACTATATTACATTGGGGAAATAACTTTTTTACAGATTTTAGATAAAACCTGGGGTGTTCCTCAGGGTTTTCAAGAATACTGTTGGCAATACCTGCCTGAGACCTGCATAAGAGTCACCTCCAGAATGATCTCCCTACTCCATCTGAAATCTCTTAGTGACTGAAACTTTCTTTCTTTCCCCCCTTTAGATCATGAATCCACTGCTAATCCCCCGGTGTCAGGGAGGTTACTTCTGGAAGTCATGTCCCACAGTGTCATGGAAATTTACCACTGAAAATCGTGTCCTATATGGGGGGGAAGGTAGAGCTTGGCTTAGAGAGAGGGAAAGAGACCACATTTGATCAACATGGAGACTTCCAAGGGGTGATTCTTAGGCACTATGTCATATTTGGCAGAGCTCATTTATTTTAGAGTAACTTAGGAGCCCCTATTTCTTGAAAGAATAGTAGGAATTCCCCAGGTGGGAAAGTTTAATAATTCCACACTTTCTTTCCCCAGCCCCTCAAGAGAACTTGTTTTTTTCATTTTATGCACAAACACTCTGAAATTCATCAGGGTATTACATCAATTTGTACAGAATACTAAGATCTCATTCCCTATTATGGGTTCCATGCCAAATAAAGCTGAATTAAGTTGTTTAAATAAACTGACCAGACAGGTTAAATTAGATAATGTGCTACAAAAAAAAAAATTCAGTTTTGGACAAAATAAATATCTCTTCCTTTGGTCTCACAAAGAAGTTAAAGTTTTAAAATAGAGACAATACCATCCTTTACCCTGTCTTCTGATTCACCTTAGTCCTAACTGGATCAGCTTCATTCACATCTCTAATTGAAGTCTGATCTCTTTTTCAGCTTTGTGAACAGATGCTCATATGGGGTAATGTTGCTTCTTTAGGACTTCTAGAGCTGTAGAACTCTGAGTCTGAGTCTCAGGTGTCACACAGATAACCAAAGTTCCAGGAGCTACCAGTTTATCTTAAAGCATTTTCTGATAGAAGCTATTTCCAGAAATAAAAACATTTGATGATTGACTTATATTGGGGTCCTCAACTACACACCATAGCAGAAGTTTTGTCCTGTCTCACCTTTACACATTTACCAGGGTTATGCTAATTAACAGGTAGAACATAATTTACATACTTGCCTTGCTTCTTTTTTAAAGTCCCTTTTTGTGGACCACATGTACTTTTAGATAAGCTGAAAAGTGTGCAACTGAAAAGTAAATTTGGTTGCTTCCATGATCTGTTTCAGTATCAGGATATCCCATGGATGGTGATAACACTGCCAAATCTTTAGGAATTTTATACAATCTCTAAATATATAAATAACATTTTCCCCATGCAAATTTAGCTAATAAAGGGTTAGGAAAATCCCCTTTACTTATTGCAATTCCTCCCAAACACTTCCTATGTAATATCACCTCACTTTTACAAGGTAAAAGAACAAAGCCTTTGCAACAGTTTGAAATAACAGACACCCTTTAGGGTTCAGTTTGGGGAGGACAAAGTGTCAAAAGTTGTCAAATTTAAACACCAATCTAAACAGGAAAATGGGTTACTCTGAAACGATATTTGGCTCCTTATTTTGCCAAAGTGACAAAAAAAAGTCTTCTAAAATAAAGGATAAGGTCAATTTAAACATTAACAAGGATATTATTCTGATACGACATAGAATCTGGTCTTCTAGACAGAATACACAGATAATGAAGGAAAACTTTTTATAAACTTTCATTAAGAGCAGACCAATAATCTGCATTATTTTAACAGAGAAATCTAAACTCCAGCTTTGTATAAATACACTTTGACACAAAAAGCTCTAACAAAATATTATAAACAAACCTAACAAATTTTTGGTCAGCATTAACTCTGACAAACAATTCACTTTCACAAGTGTTCTACAAGTTTCCATATTCACCCTGGCTTTTTCCTACACATTCTCCAGGACAAAACTACACTAGTTTCTTTAACAATGCACATCCTGTATACTTTTACCTACCCGCACACCTTAAGTTACCAAAAAGATCTTCGATACTATCTTTAAACGTCCTCCAAAGCATAGTTATCTTTAAAATAGATTGTCAAACTGTTTCGGTTTACTAAAGCTGCCAGAATGCAATATACCAGAAATGGACTGGCTTTTACAATGGAGATTTATTAACTTACAAGTTACAATTCTAAGGCCATGAAAATAATCAAATTAAAGCATCAAAAGGAGAATACCTTCTCTGAAGAAAGACTGCCAGGATCTGGGACTCCTCCATCACATGGGAAGGCAACGGCGACGTCTGCAGGTCCTTCTCTCCTGGGTTCCATTGCTTTCAGCTTCTGGCTTCAGTGACCTCCTCTCTCAGCTCCCCTGGAGCATTTTCTCTGTGAGCTTCTCTTGGTTTTCTCTTTCTGCTTCTGTATGTGTTTTATCCTCTCATAACGGACTCCAGTAAAGGATTATGACCCACCTTCAATGGGGTGGGTCAGATTTCAACTGAAATAAGCTAACCAAAAGGTCCCACCTACAATAGGTCTGCACCCACAGGAATGGATTACAAGAGCATGATCTTTTCTGGAGAACAACTTCAAACCAGCACACAAACTAATAATTTAATTTCGTTAAACACACACATATTTTTCCCCTTCTTAAAGATCTAAAAGATATAACGCTCCTTTTTCTGTTAGAAGTTTAAAAAACCTCTTTGTTTTCATAATATCCTAAAATTATGAACAATCTCAAAAAGCATCAAACTCTAGAAAATATACAGCAATTGTTTAATTTGCCCGAAGGATAAATCTAGGAAAATTGTTCCATGGCTTTCAAGGACATTTTCTCTTACTTACTAAAATTTGACAATTGGTTCTTATTCAATTATCCCATCCCAGGGCTATTTATATTTTAATAATGATTTGTTTATTGCAGTACTGTTGCAAAAGTATTTTGGGGAAAAAAATTATTTGGGGAATTCTTTCAGAACAAACATGGCCTGTACCACAGCATTTCCTCTGGGCCTACCATTTCTAATCTCCAGGCCCAGTAGAAAGAATTCTAAACCAAGCCCACCGTCCCCCATCTTTCCACATCCAACCCTTCTCTTAATTGTTTTCAGTTATTAGATCTATTTCGCCTCAAGCTGTGACCTGGACAATTGGAAAACAGTCTTTGCCTTTCCCCAAGGCTGCCCTCTGCTGCCTTCAGAAAATTCCAGGGGGCAATTTCTTTCCAATTTTCGGGTTTGTTTACAGATTAGAAAAACTAAGGCTTTGAACCCTGGTGCCTACAGGGCTTTTTTTCCCCTTCTGGGATTCCAGGAGTACTAATATATATATATATATATACATATATTTATTTATTTATCTTTTTTATTAGAATTTTTTAAACTTTATTTATCAAAAAAATTTTAAAAATCAAACAGAACAAAACCAAAGGAATAAGAAAAACAAATATCCTAAAATAACTACATTGCTTCCCATATGTTCCTACCATACCCCAAGAAAATTAACGAACCACAAGTCATTCCTAAGCATTCCCATACCATTAAAATTACCCTCAGTATCTTATCTGTTCTTATTAGATTATCATTCCCCCTTCACTAGTTGCTGTCTATCTCTAGGTCCCCTGTATTCTATAATATAAGACACTTGTTTTACATTTTTCACAAAGTTCACATTAGTGGTATCATACAATATCACTCCTTTTGTATCCGACTTATTTCACTCAACATTATGTCCTCAAGGTTCATCCATGTTGTCATAATCTTCATGACCTCGTTCCTTCTCACTACTGCATAGTATTCCATCATGTGTATGTACCACATTTTGTTTATCCACTCATCTGATGTAGGACATTTAAGTTGCTTCCATCTCTTGGCAATTGTAAACAATGCCGCTATGAACATCAGCGTGCAAACATCTGTTCATGTCACTGCTTTCAGGCCCTCTGGGTAAATACTGAGAAGTGAAACTGCTGGATTATAGAGTAACTCTATACCTAGTTTTCTGAGGAACCACCAAATTGTCTTCCAGATTGGCTGAACTATTATACAGTCCCACCAGCAATGAGTAAGAGTTCCAATTTCTCCACATCATCTCCAGCATTGATAGTTTCATGTTTGCTTAATGGCAGCCATTCTTATTGGTGTGAGATTATACGTCACTGTGGTCTTGCTTTGCACCTCCCTAATAATTAGCAAACATTTTTTCATGTGTTTTCTATCTATTTATATTTCCTCTTCAGATAAATGTCTTTTCATATCTTTTGCCCATTTTATAATTGGGCTATTTGTACTAATGTTGTTGAGTTGTAAGACTTCTTTATATATACAAGATATCAGTCTCCTATCAGATAGATAGTTTCCAAATATTTTCTCCCATTTAGTTGGCTATCTTTACCTTTTGACAAATTCCTCTGAGGTACAGAAGCTTTTAATTCTGATGAGTTCCTGTTTATTTATTTTTTCGTTTGTTGCTTATGCTTTAGGTGTAAGGTCTAAGAGGCAACGTCCTAATACTAGGTCTTGAACATGTTTCCCTACATTATCGTCTAAGAGTTTTATGGTGGAGTCTCTTATATTGAGATCTTTGATCCATGGTGAATTAATTTTTGTATAGAGTGTGAGTTAGGGGTCCTCTTTCATTCTTTTAGATATAGATATACAATACTCCCAGCCCCACTTATTGAAGAGGCTGTTATGTCCCAATTCAGTGCATTTGGGGGCTGTGCTGGTTTGGATGTATTATGTCCCCCAAAACGCCATGTTCTTTGATGCAATCTTGTGTGGGCAGACATTACAGATGTTGATTAGATTGGAATTCTTTGATTGAGTGTTTCCATGGAGATGTGACTCAATCAACTGTGAATGAAACATTTGATTGGATAATTTCCATGGAGGTGTTACCCTGCCGTTCAGGGTGGGTGTTAATTGGATCACTGGTGTTGTATAAAGGAATTCACAGACAGAGATACTCAGAGCAACTGAGAGTGATATTGTGGAGGAGTTGCAGCTAAGAGACATTTTGGAGAACACAACTCAGGAGCAAGCAGACACCCAGAGAGGAAGGTCGTGGGAGAAAGCCATTTTGAAACCAGAACTCCAGAGCAGACACCGGCCATGTGACTTCCGAGCTAACGGAGGTTTTCCAGGTGCCATTGGTCATCCTCCAGTGAGGGTACCTGATTGTTGATGCCTTACTTTGGACCCTTTATGGCCTTAAGACTGTAACTGCGTAACCAAATAAACCCCTTTTATAAAAGCCAATCCATTACCGGTATGTTGCAAAAGGCAGCATTAGCAAACCGGAACAGGGGTCCAATCAAAACTCAGTCAACCATAGATCTGGGGGTCTATTTCTGAATTCTCAATTTGATTCCATTGATCAATATGTCTATCTTTGTGCCAATACCATGCTGTTTTGACTACTGTGGCTTTATAGTAGGTTTCAAAGTCAGGCAGTGTAAGTCCTCCCACTTTGTTTTTCTTTTTTAGAATATTTTTAGCAATTTGAGGCATGTTTCCCTTCCAAATAAATTTGATGATGTACTGGTTTGTATATATTATGTCCCCCAGAAAAAGCCATGTTCTTTGATGCATTCTTGTGGGGGCAGACATATTAGGTTGATTAAGTTGGAACCTTTGGATTAGGTTGTGTCCATGTAGATGTGACCCACCCAACTGTAGGTGATAACTCTGATTAGATAATTTCCATGGAGGTGTGGCCCCACCCATTCAGCATGGGCCTTGATTAGTTCACTAGAGCACTATATAAGCCCGGACAGAAGGAGCGAGCTTGCTACAGCCAAGAGGGAGACTTTGCAAATCGCACTGGAACTGAAATAGCAGCTTCAGCTTACAGAGACACTTTGGAGACAGCCTTTGAAAGCAGACTTTTGCTCCACAGAAGCCAAGAGAGGACAAATGTCCCAAGAGCAACTAAGAGTGACATTTTTGAGGAGCTGAAGCCTAGGGAGAAATGTCCTGGAAGAAAGCCATTTTGAAACCAGAACTCCAGAGCAGATGCCAGCCACGTGCCTTCCAGGTTAACAGAGGTTTTCCAGATGCCATTGGCCACCCTCCGGTGAAGATACCCAATTGCTGATGCATTACCTTGGACACTATGGCCCTAAGACTGTAACTGTGTAACCAAATAAACCCCCTTTTATAAGAGCCAATCCATTTCTGGTGTTTTGCACTCCAGCAGCATTAGCAAACCAGAACAAATGACTAGCTTTTTTATCTTTAAGAATTTTTGTTTGCCAATTTGGTATTACCACCTGGAGGTAGGAAAATAAACATTGCACAAACAGACATAAATAGAAAGTTAGATGCACAAAAATGGAAACATAGAAACATAAAACTCATTAATTTGAGCCCTACTTTGTCATCTTTTCTGGTGTGCTTGAATATTAGCCCCATTTGGGTCATAGGTTGAACTAAGCTTTCTATTTTCTTTGGGCCTTCTCTATGGAGTAGGGTATTCTTTTCCCACTTTTGTAAATCCAGTGTGGAGAATGGGGTATGCGCCTATACAAATCCCCTTGGGCCGCACTGCTCATCTGTTCCTATAGGCACTTGCAGGAGGGTAGAAGTTTTGCTGGTGGTTTTGCTCCCGCCTTTAGAAAGCAGCCCTGGCCAAACTGAGTATCCCAGTGGGCATAGGAGGGGGAGAGCACTTCCATGTCAGGGTAAAAGACCCCTGATAAAGAGGGGAGCATCCTCCTTTCCAGACCTGTTGGCCCCTTGGTTACAGGGTGCAGGTGGAGCAGACAGAGGAGTTAATAATGGTTCTATTGGATCCTCCAGATTTGAATCTGGGAGGACATTTTTCTTTTTTCTGCTAATCTTTACAGGTAAATTTTACATTTTTCTCATCAACATTGATTTCTGGGAGAAATAAATAAAGGATTGAAAATACATAGTCTCATCCCATGTCTGCTCCTTTACAGAACAACTCTAACTATAATACAGTGCTATTTTCTGTAGAGCCAGTCTCAGGTCATCTCTCTCCAGGTTCTAAATCATACTGAGGGTAGACTGTGTCACAGAAATAAACTTTTTTCTTTCATAGACTTGTAACTAAAATCTTTCCAAAATCTTTCAAATACAGCCCAAAGGGCTGTACTTGGGAATGCTATTAGAATTAGAATTTCCTATTTTAAAGAATTTCAATAATCAGTAACCAATTAGGAACATTGAGCAATACAAATGCAGTAATACACCAACTAACAAATTTAAACAGATACTTAAATTTAAGCAGACACTTATTATATATTTAAGTAATACACCAATTAATAACTAGACCAAACATACCAATTCACAATTAAACAGGCGTAATGCACTCAATTTCATTAAATACTAATTATTTTCCTGGAATACACTCAACAGAAAAATCCAGGTTAGGGTCTCGAACCCTACAGAACAGTAGAGGTCAGAGCAGAGGTCAGAGATTGTTCGGGAAGCGGGACCCAGGCCTCAATCCCAGGTCCGGGAGACTCGAACCGCTGTACTGACTTCCCAATCCACATTTACCCGGATGACCCACTCACCCACTCGGATGTCCAATTAGAACTGGAAACTCTTTCTCTCTTTGAAGCTTTTTAAGGCACCAAGAGTAGAGAAAAACTGGTTGCCAAGGCTCTAGACTAAAAGAGCCTAGCAGCCGCAAAAGGCTCGCGTACCTCATTTACCTGTCCCACTGAGGCTCCAGAACTTCGGGCAATCGAACTCCTTGCTTATTAGGAAACTTTGTCCCTTCTGGGATTGCCAAACTGATACCGAACAAAAGCAGCATGTTTTCTGCCCGATGTGCATACATAACAGCCAATCCATGACACCAGGGTTTCAAAGAGAGAAGGAATTTAATGCTAACTGTAAAGCAGGAGAGCAGATGGCCTATCGGCCCAAAAATCTGTCTCCGGAAGTCTAAGGAATATTCAGGGTTTTTATGGATTCAAACAAGGGGGGATGGAGTTGTTATCACAACAGCAGTAAGTATACACAAGGCTGAGACCAGGCTACAATAACCATTACAACAGTAACTGCAAACAAAGGTGAGACTAGTTGAGTTTTAGTAATTTCAGGTGTTAACTTCTGCCCATTCTACAGTATAGAAAGATAAAACATCTGTATAATGATTCAGTAATCATAATTATTCATAAATTCTTAATTTTCTGGTTACAGCACAGCTCCAGGCTCCTAGCCTCATTCCCCTGGTCACTCTGGGTTCCTAGTCTTGTCCTCTTGGTCACTCCTGTGACCCTTGCCTCCCAGCCCAGGAGGTGGTGAGCTCCCTGTCACCAGGGGGTTCCACTTGGCAGGGAGCTGAGGCATCAACTGCTTGGCTGGGGCCATGACTGGGTCTTCATTCCCTGCATGCCTCCCCCACCCCACCCTCCCTTCCATCCCCAACACCAAAGTGGGCGAGGAGGAGGAACCCAGCAGCCTGGGCCCTGTGCTGCAGCCTCTGGGTCATCCCTGCAGGGGCGTCGCCAGCCCAGGGCCATGTCCTGAAATGCATCCTCAGCACCCAAGGAACAGCTCTCTCGAGCACCTCTCGCTGCAATGGGAGAGAGTGTCTGGGTGGTAGAGAGTGAGCCACAAAACATGAAAAACAAGAAAGAAAAAGGAAATCTCCAATCTCCAGGGAAAGGACTGGACACATTTATCAACTTCTCTGAACCATCTGAGATAGGACACTGCAAACCCAGCAGTCCTGTGACCACTGCTTCAGGGAGTGATGGCCCTTAGCCCCCCACCTGCAGGCCAGAGCCCGGAGAGCAGCAGCCTTGGCCACCCACAGAGGGGACCAGAGAGGCAGCAGGTGTCACATCGGGGGGCTGTGCTCTGCCCCTGCTCACCGGGCAGCCTTGGGGAGCCACACTCCTCTCTGGGCCTCCTTCCTTCCTTGTCCCACGAGGGTGGGACCAGGGGGTCCCCTGAAAGGCTGTCTAGCTCTGAACTGATGCTCAAGACCTGAAATGGCCAAGGGGACAGAAGAAGGACAACCAGACACCTCTCCCCCGGGAAGGTGAGGGAGGGCAGGCCACAGGGGTAGGTGGACGTGGTGTCCACGACGTCCCCTCCCAGCCCTGGCTCCCCAGGCCCTGACTGCACCAGAGCCTCCACCCTCTACCCGGATCCCTGGGAGTCAGCCCGACTCCCCTCGCTCCCTCCCCGCCCCCCACATCAAACCCACCTCCAGATCCTGGTGGGGTCACCTCCCCTAATCCCCACCATCCGTCCTCTTCCCTCCAACTCCACGGCCTCTTCCTGCCCCAGCACCTCCTGGCTGGCCTTGGGCCACTGCCTCCTGCTCCCCACCCCGCCCCGTCCTTGCCTGACCAACAGCCAGTGGAGTGGTTCACCCCAGGAACCTGCTCGTGCCTCACTCACTTGGACCCTTCAGGGGATCCCCAGTGCCCTAACGATAAAACAAAAATGACTCCCAGGGCCAGCCTGGTCCCGGGGGCCTGACCCTGCACCTCCCCCTCCAGCCTTGCCTGGCCCCTCCCCTCAAAGCCCCCCCCAGCCTCAGCCCCTGACTTCACCTCCCTCCCTCCAGCCACGGGGCCTTTGCACATGCTGTTCCCAAGGCCTGGCGCATGCCTTTCCCATCCACAGTTTCTTCCCCTCTCCCCTCAGACCTGGGGCCAGCACTCCCTGACCTGCCTGGCAGCCCCCTCACAGGCTCCCATGGCCCCAGGAACCTCGCCTGGGCACACTGATCCCCGGGCAGGTTCCCGGTTATCACATGAACATCCGTGCCCCCACTGGATTATAAACAGCAACATAACGAAGGGAGGCAGAGCCAGGGGTGCTGACCCTCAGCCTGGGAACTTGGGGGACACCATCTCCATTACGAGCTCCTGAAGCCGCATCAGGGGACAGAGGACGAGACTCACTGTGAAGCCCCAGATGGAGGCCCAAGAGCAGGAGTGACAGGAGAGACATTTCATAACCATCTCCCACTCAAGGCTGTTGTTGGGGGAAGGACCTGCCACTTGGACCATGTCCCTCCCCTGCTCCCAAACCTTCCGTGGCTCCCCAGCACCAGCCTCTTAAGTCCAAACTCCAGCTCCTTTGTGATCTGCCCCTGACTTACCTGCCCCTCTGCCCTCCACTTGTCCCACACACCCTGAGCATCAGGCCCAGCCAGACCCCTCCCTGTTCCCACAACCCACCCTCTGCTCACAGGTCCCCATCTTTCCCTGCTGCTCCTCTCCTGGAATGCCCCTCCATGTATGCTCTGCCTCCTGAAACCCAAGTCCCCCTTCAAGGCTCAGCTCAAGTGTCACCTCCTCCATGAGGCCTTCTCTGATTCCCTGTTGTGCTAAATTTGCTTGTCCCTCCTCTGTTCCCAGAAAATGTTCCCAGCTCACGTCCGTCTTCCAGAGCTTGATTCAGTCTCACCACTCGGCTGTGAGCCCAACAGGAGGGTTTATCCTTCACTCCCTGATGCCCTTCACGTAGTGGGCACTCAAGATGGGCAGGGTGAAGGAATAAATGATTATTAGTCCCTAACATCCAGGCACTGGGCTAAGCATTTTACAAGCATCTTTTCATTTAATCCACAACCCCTCACAGTATGTACTGATGAGTGTGCACACTACAGATGGGGAAACTGAGGCTCAGGAGCTTGGGTCACTTGCCCAAGGTCATGCAGTGAGCTCCCTCCCTTTGATGCCTCCCAGGCTTCTCCTGAGCTGAGCTGGGGGTTCAAGGTCGTTCCCAGGGCCTCCTGCTGCTCTACACTCACTGGGGACTGCGGTGGCTGCTTTGCCTGAGAGTCACATTTGCAAACACCGGGCCTCATTGCTAGAGCAACAGAGAAGGACCCACCTCTCCCTGTGTGTGTGCGGGATGGGTGTGCCTGCCCAGGAGGGTCTCTGTGTAAGTGACAAGTGGGTCCACAGAACACCCTTCCCCCACCCCTGCTCATGGACCCCACCCTCCCTGTGAAGGGGAGAGACCCTCCCTTGCTCCCCGCCCCCCCAGGCTCACATGGACACAGGCCGTTCCCTCTCTTCAGCCCTGGGAACATCATTTATGGATCACAGGAACACGAGCTGTAAAGTCGGGATCATTTGTGTATCTTGGATGAGCAGATGCCGCAGAGCTGTGAGGGAAGGGAAGGAAAAACTCAGGGTAAAACACAGAAAATAAGGAAGCAAAGAGGAAACAGGGATGTGGCAGGAGGATTAATCCACTGTTCAGACATGAAAGAAATATTCAATTATTTTTTATTGAATTTGAATGTACACATCATACTTAACTGCTGCAAGCCTTGGATTACCCAAAGACACAGCGTGATGAGAGAATAGAAACTCACAGACAAAACTGTTCCTGAAATTGGAATCACTGAGAGAGAAATAAAAGCCGGGCTTGAGACAAAAGGGGCCGCTTGGCACAGAGGCCCTCAGTGCTGACACCAGCTCCCTCAGCCCGGGGCTGGCCGTCTGCAGCCCGCTGTCCCTATCGCCCGGCATCAGGGAAAGTTCCAGGCCAGTCAGGAGGTGGGTGCTTCCTCCCTAGAGCTGCCCACAACTTGCTGGGGGGGGGGGGGGCTTGGGGGACCACAATGTGTCACCGTCCCAGGGTGAAATGGGAAGTCTGGACCAGATGCCCTCTGGGGCAAAATGGGGAGGAGTGTGGTGCAAGAAGGGGTCATACTGGACCCCACTCCAGGGCTAAGGAGGACCCTATAGACATTCCCTAGAGTTTTGATCCCCAAACGGGCCCCTTGGTGAATGTGAGCTGAAAGGTACCTAATAAATAAGGATGACCATGCGGGGAGCAGGTGGACAGAGGGGGATCTTAGCACTTTCCCTCTCCCCTGCTCTCTGCCCCTCCCCCAGCAACACCACTCTCTGGGAAGGCCCTGGAAATCCCCTCACTGCAGTGTGACCGGCTGAAGATTTGGGAGGGCAGGTGCTAAGTTCCCCAGTGCAGCACCTTCCATTTTCAAAGAGAGCGAGGGGGCTTCCTGGAGCCTCCAGGTTCCCGGCCACCGATTCCTCCCACCCTGGAATCCAGGAAGCCAAAGTGGTGCCCCGGGCAGAGAAGATGCTGTGTGTGTGTGCACACACGTGCACGTCAGAGGGAGAGAGGGACCAGGGCTCGGGAGCATGCACAGCAGGGGACACTCAGGCACCCTGTAAACCCCGGTGCTGGGGTGATGCCTCCCCAGCCGCCAAGAGCAGGAGCCAGGCTCCGGGGAACCAGACACAGCCCCTGGGCCTGAAGGGCCTGCAGCCTGGCCGAGGTCCCACCACGTCGGGACTGAGCACCTACTGCCTGCCTGACTCTGTTCTAGCACTGCAGACACGGGGTACAGCCAGGAACAAAACAAAAATGTGCCTGCCTTCCGGGCAAGCAGAAGTCCACGTGTTGAGCCCTCCCTGCCTTCCAGGGCAGGCTGAGCGCTTTGCATGACCTGCCTCTGAGTCAGACATCATCACTGCCCCCATTTGAGAGAGGAGGAAACTGAGGCTCAGAGCAGTTGCTAGCTGGTCCTACGTCCCACCCATAAGTAAGCCTGGAGTCAGCATTAGGATCCAGGCTGGTCGGACCAGAGCTGTTTTCTAAACAGTGCGCTATTAACAGTGCCCTTAATATTCTCATAATCACTATTAAACCAGAACCATCAACTCCATCAGCCCGAAAACACCAGATCCCATGGCAGCCAAGATTTCATCTGACAACTGGACCTGGATGGGCCCTCCGAGGTGGTTACGACAATCAGTAATGGTCAGCAAGCAGGGCACCCTCCCTATGCGTAGTGTTTCACACGTGTCACGTCAGTGACCCTGGAAAGGAGAGGCCTGTTATCATCCCATCGAGCAGATGAGGAAACTGAGACTCAAGCTAGAGGACTTGAGCATCCCAGCAACAAATACATGGCTGAACAGGGATTTACATCTGAGTTTAATCCAAAGCCCTTAACTGAGGTTGAGAGGTTAAATAATTAAAGTAATTAAACCCACCCTATTGACACTTGCCAAGCCACTTAGGGCAATCAATTAGACATGTCCCAGTGTCAATATGAATAATCACTATTCCTATTGCCCAGGAACATGTTCCCGTGACCCCCTTGCTCTCCACCCTCCTGAACCCTGAGGGTGAGCACTGGCCGAGACGTTCTCAGAAATGCACGTGAGTGTCTGTCTCAAAGGTCACTGAGTTGTTTGAAATAACTGAAAGAGTAATGGTTTGTTTTTAAAGCCCTGCCAGAATATTCCCAGTGTTGGGGAAAACAGGTGGAAACAAAAAGGGACTGAGTCAAAACACCCCCCATCCAAGAAGCCTTGTGTCCCCGTGGGCCCAAGACTCTCCTGTATGTCAGGAGACACCGGGCCAAGTGGGCAGATCCACAGTAGCAACCAGGCCCAACGAGTGGCCCAGTCCAGAAAGCCCCTTTGTATCCTCGAGCCTCAGACTGCCCTCCCCTGCCCTGAGACACCCAGTCTCATGGGAAAATCAAGGGCCTTCCTGGTGTCAAAATCTGCCTGAGTTTCCTAGGGCTGCATAACAAAGGACCACAAACTGGTGGCTTAAAAGCACAGAAACTTACCTTTTCACGCGTCAAAAATCAAGGTGTTGTTAGCGCCATGCTCTCCCTGAAGCCTGCAGGGGATAGCCCTTCTTTGCCTTTCCTGGCTCCTGGTGGTTTGCCAGCACCCTTTGGCATCCTTGGCTTGTGGACCCATCATTCTATTCTCTGTCTTCCCATGGCCTTCTCTCCTATGTTTGTCTGTGGATCTTCTCTCCTCACAAGGACACAGGTAGTATCAGATCAAGGCTCGCCCTACTCTAGTATGACCTCATCTTAATTTAACCAATTCTATCTGCAATGACCTTATGTCCAATTTAGGGCACATTCTGAGGTACTGGGGATTCGGGCTTCAACATATGTTTTGGAGGTTGACGATTCAACCCACAACAAATGTAAATGGTTTAAATATACCAATCAAAGGAGAGAAACTAGGAGAATAGATGAAAAAATGATCCAGCTATGTACTGCCTGCAAGAAACTCACTTCAAATTCAATGATATAGGTAGGCTGAAAGCAAAAGCATAGAAAAAGATATACCATGAGAACATTAATTTTAAAAAAGCAGAAGCATCTTTATTAATATTGGATAAAGTAAAATTCAGAGCAAAGAAAATTGCTAAAGACAAAATGGGACTTTATATAATGACAAGAAGACAATCCACCAGGAAGGCATGATGATCCTAAATGTATGCACAGCAAACAACAGAACCTCAAAATACATGAAGTCAAAACCTACAGAGCTGAAAGGAAAAAAACCCCACAATGACAGCTGGAGACATCCCTCTCTTGGAAACCAACAGAATTACCAGAGAGAAAATCAACAAATATCTTAACAGGACAGTGAACCAGCAGGATCTAAGGGACATACATAGAACAGGCCACTAACAACATCAGAATACACATTGTTGTCCAAGCAGCATGAAACATAGACCATGTGTTTACCAAGACAGACCATATCCTATACTATAAAACAAATCTCAACAATCTCTTTAAAAACAAAACAACACAGAGAGTGTTCTCTGATAATACTAGAATCAAACTAGAAATAAAACAGAGACAACAGGAAAATCACTAAACACCAATTAGCACTAATTAAACAACACACTTCTAATAATCCATGGATCAAAGAGAATGTCTGAAAGGAAATAAAGAATGCATAGAACTGAATGAAAATGAAAACAGCATATCAAAATATGTGGTGTGCAGCTAAATCAGCGCTGAGAGGTAAATTTATAGCACTAAATGCTTACATTAGAAACAAGGAAGGTCTGAAATCAAGAATCTAAGTCCATACTTAAGAAACTAGCAAAAGAACATCAAAATAAACCCAAAGCAAGGAAATTATACAGATAAGAGCAGGAATCAAAGAAATAAAATATAGGAAAATAGTAGAGAAAATCAATGAAACAAAACACTGATTCTTCAAAAAAAAAATCAATAAAATGGATAATTCTACAGCAAGATTGACAAAAACAGAAAGAGAAGAGGTACAAATCACCCATATTATGAAAGAAATAGGGGATATCACTCCAGATCTTCAGCCTTTAAAAGGGAATACTACTGACAAACAAGATACTCATGAATTTGACAAATTAGAAGAAATAGACCAATTCTTAAAAAAACACAAATTATTAAAACTAAACCAAAATGAAATAGGTAATCTGAATAGCCCTGTAACTATTAAAGCAACTAAGTTCAACACTGAAAATTCTCCAAATATAGATCTCCAGTGTTAGGTGATTTCACAGGAGAATTCTACCAAAATTTTAAAGAAGAATTAACACAAATTCTACACACTCTCTTCTAGACAATAAAAGAAGGTAGAACAGTTTCTAACTCAATTTATGAAACCACTATTACCCTGTTACCAAACTAAACAAAGAGAGCACAAGAAAAAAAAAGAATAAGAAAATGGACAGACCAATATCTCTCATATAACCCTATTAAGATTTTATTTATATATATACATATATACAAACATACATATATATATAACCTGTTAAACACCATGACCAAGTGGGATATATTCCAGGTATTCAAGAAGATTGATTCAACATTTGAAAAATCTATCAGTCATTCCCAATACTAATAGACTAAAGAAAAAAAAATCAGGTTTGTGGTTGCCAGAGGTAAGGACTGGAGTTGGGGAGGGAAGTGGGTGTGGTTATAAAGGAGTGACAAAAGGGATCCTGAGGTGTTAGAACCTCTCAGTGTCTTTACTGTGGTGTTGGATACACAAACCTACATCTACGATAAAATTGTATAGAACTAAACACATGTACACACACATACACACAAACAATAGCTACAAGTACAACCGGGAAAATCAGAATAAGACCTTTAGATTGCATCAATGTCAATATCCTGACTATGATATTATACTGCATTTTGCCAAAAGTTACCACTTAGGGAAACTGGATAAAGAATACAGGTTGGGAGTGGGGTGGGGGTCTCTCTGTATTATTTCTTAGAAATGTGTGTGAAGTAATTGCAATGTCTATGAAATATTTTTATTTCTCACAATAAAAATTCAATTCAAAAAGTTTATGCAGACAAAAGCTTTTGACAAAATCCATCACTCATCCATGATAAAAAAAAATTCCCAGAAAAATAGGAATAGAGGAGAACATCCTCAACTTATGAAGAACAAATACAAAAACCCTACAAGTAACTTTATATCTAAAAGTGAAAGTTTGGTAATGGATGTTGGTAATGGCAGCACAGCATTGTAAAGGTAATTAACAGAACTGAAGTAAATATTTGATTATGTTTAAAAGGGCATATGGGAACGTGGTATTTTATGTAATCTTGTTACTATTACTGGAAAATCTACCCACTGCAAATGGCAAGAAAAGGAAAAAAAGGCAAGCAAATTGGAAAATGAAGAAATAAACTCTTTCTAGTCACAGATGGCATCGCTCTCTACATTGAAACCCCCAGAAGAGTGAAGGCAGTTCAGGCTTCCCTGGAGTGGACGACTGAGGGGCCGAGGGCTGGGAGAGGAGGTGGGGAGGGAGGGGCTGGGTCATGGAGGACCCGGGTGCTGAGAAGGCCTGGGGATGCCCCTACTCACCGTCTCCCCCCATCACTGCGGGACGGGGCATCCTGGATCCGAGGGGCTGGTCTGCATGTCTGCCCCTCCCCACCCAGGTGTCACTGTCATCCCTGGACCCACAGCGCCTGGCCCAGGTAACACACGGTATTTGCTGAACTGAGCTGAAGGTATGTTTGCTTTCCCTGCTCGGTGCTCAGCCCTAGGCAGGCACCTCGGGACAGACAGGGGGTCCTAGGCCTTGGCTGGGGTGGATCCCACAGCAGGGGACAAACGAGGGAGAAGATAGGGCAGCCACTCCCCCACCCCGATGTCTCCAGCCCCCTCATTCCTGATGAGGGCTGGGACCGCACTTCTGCCTCCTCTGGGGTTAGACAAGGCCACGTGTCGTGCTTTGGCCAATGAGACATGGGAGGAAGCGGTGCCTGTCACTTCCAGGCCTTCAGAGCCAGCTCACGATTGTCCGCATCCTCTCCCCCATATGCGGGGGTCACGCAAGCACCTGAGGAGGTGAAGCTGCTTCGTTCCCTGGCAACCATGAAGAGTCCCGGCCAAGCCACACCAGGTGTTTGTTACACAGCAAAACCCGGGCTCCCCTGACCGCCACCACCACATGGAACCTGTCATCTGGAGGGGGTGAGGCCGGCGCTTCCCAGCCCCAGGGCCCGGGATGCCGTCTCTGTGGACAGATCCCACAACGCCACCCCCGCCACAGGCCTGGACAGTCTTACAGAATCCGGGGGGCAGCCCCCATGCCTGAACCCTCAGCTGGGAGCTTAGATGGACCCTGGGGCCAGACAAGTGTGTTTTAGGACACTCTGCAGGGCCCCGAGGGACTCTGGGGTCCTTTCTCCTATTCGTTCATTCAATGAGGGTCCCACTGGGCCTGACTCTGAGCCAGGCACACGCTGGGTGCTGGGCCCACCTGGGGAACAGGACCCTCCCGCTCACACACCAGGGTGGGTGACCCCAAATACCCCATAAAATGGTTACAGAGGGTGCTGGATGTGACGAGGGGGTGCAGAGAGAACGCCCAGGGAGGGGAGCTGGATCTGGGTGGGGTGGGGAGGGAGATCCAGCAAGTCCTCTGAGGGGGTCACATTTAAGCTGAGACCTAAAGAAGGGAGGGGCCCACCTTGGGAAGGGGGGACAGGTAGAGGGAACTGCATATGCAAAGCCCCGGAGGCAGGAAAGGGCTGGGGTGTTTGAGGAGAGAAAGAGGCCCAGGGGAGAGAAGGGGGCAGGGGAGAGGGGAGGGGGCTGGGGCAGGGGGTGGGCAGGTCCAGGACCACGCAGGGTGGGGGTCACAGGAGGAGTCTGAGCTTGGTCCTGGGGTCAAGGAGAAGGAAATGAAGGGTTCAGGGGGAAGGACGTGACCAAGTCACATTCAGAAGAATGTTCTCTGAGCCCGGGGCTGCGTGCAGGGCCTGGCATACAGCTGGCGCTCATGAAATGCTTGCTGACAAGGACACCACATGGTGGAAGAGGACTCTGTTCGGGGTAACACTGACTCCCTGGGTGCGCCATGGGCACGGGTAAATGCAGACGGACAGTCCACTCGAGGAGGGGGCACCACTCACAGGAGGAGAGAAGCTGGTGTCCGTGGAGCAGCCACCTCTGCCTGGCCGGGCTGGGGCTTCCCACATGTCATCCCCCAGTGAGGACCCCAGGAAGGGGGTACACAGGGGGCCCTGGTAGAACCCCAAGCAGGGGATACACTGGGGGCCCAGTGAGGCACTGAAGTTTTTAACAATAAAACTGGCCCAAAATGAAAAGCTCTAACCTGATGCTAGGATATGTGAAGAAGGATCCCAATTAAAACGTACACCAAGAAAGGTTTCAATATGGAAATCAATGGAAGCTCATGGAAAGAATTACTGGCTGAATAATGAGAAAAGACAAGTCAATAGAACTGAGTAAATGGCAGAGGAGAAAATCCACAACTCACCCCTGATTAAAGAGTCTGAGACACTAAATTGATAAAACAATGATGTTCAAATAGGAGAGAACATGCAACTTCTTACCAAAAGAGACAGAAACCAGCTAATGTGATAATGAACAAAACCCAGGACCATCAGAGCCTGCAGCTGGGGCTGGGCATTTTCTAGTCACTTAAGTGACTCCCAAAGGCCCATCCCAGACCCCAGGGCATAATTCTGGTGACTGGGGTGAGAGGGCGAGGATTTGTCGGGTTATCCCATCTCTGGTGGCCTTTAGCTCGGGGCCCCAGGCCTCCTCTGTCCTTGTCCCTACTCACAGGAGTGGGTGCTGCTGGGACCCTATGGAAGGCTGCCCACCTCCCTGGTGGGTGCTTCGTCAAGGTTGCTAAGGGCCTCGCCAGGATGTCTGCCCATCTTTTTAAATACATCTACCCAACAAGCAGTTTGATCTGTTGTTTAGTAGGCCATTACCCTTCTTATCAAGCTGGCCCCTGAGGGTCCAAAGGCAAATGAAATGCCATGTTATCCCCTCCTTTTGTGCCCAGCTTGTATTGGGTTATAGGTGGAATGGGACCCTCGGTCACGAGAAATGACAGTGGCTGTACCATGTATTGTTCATAGACACTGCAGTCCTTTAATGGTGTTTGATTGGCACATCTGCAGGGGACCACTAACAGTGTCTACACAGGTAAATGTGTAGCAATACCCCTAGTACCCCACAAGAGACTCTACAGAATCCACCTGCCAGACATCTAAAGCTTTCGTTCCTCTGCCCTGGACAGAGATTTGGGCACACTTGGCTGCAAGTGGGATAGTCCTGGCTGGCTGTGTCAATGTCCTCTCTTCTGGAGATAGGTAAACCAATCTGCACCAGCCTGCCAGGTGTGGGAATACCCCTGCAAGCCCCTTTCAAGTGTACCCAGTGAGCGCTGTCTTGTCAGTCATCTCCAGCACCTGGGGCCTTGCTGAGTTATCTGCTTCCTTCTTTCCCAGGAGGGAGGTAGGCTGATGGACAGACACATGGAAGACTGTAACTTCTGCCCCTAGGCATTGTCAGTTGTCCCAGATATCTTGCTACAGTTCAGCCTCCCACAAGAGATACCATTTGTAAGCCATTGACCGGCTTTCCATTGGGTGAGCCATATTGTTAACCCTTTCATAACTGCCCATGAATCAGTGCAAATGGTGACCACCTGTGGCTCACTCCTAAGAACCAGCCAGACAGCTCTTAGCTTGGCCCATGGACTGCTGTGTCCCATTGCCATCTCCACCACACACAAGGTGTCCATTGCTGGTTGTATGGCCACCGCTGTCCCGGACTGGGTCGGCCTGAGCAGGAGCCGACCTTATACCAAGCATTCTGTGGGGTGTTCCTTCCCCTCCCTTTACCTGTCAGGGCTTTTCTGAGGGTAACTTGGGGTCCTCCTATGATAAGTGTTGTGTGTTGCAGGCCCCAGAAGGGCTTGTGGCTCTGGTGAGGTGAGACTAGGTGCTAAGTGTCCCCTCTGTTGTGCATATGCATAGCACTGCACCCATGTGCCATTCTGGGCTGCTGCAGAAGCAGGCCTCACAAACAGCTGGGAGTTGATTGCCCACCCTCTTTTCTGGAGGTGCTGCCAGACCTTCTCCATGGCTCTCTGTAACAGACTTGAGTCTACAGAGGTTAACAAAATTTCATCCACAGAGTGTTCTACATGGACCCCCGGACGTGGATCCAAGGCGTCCAGGTCCCCGGCTCCTAACCCCTGACAGACAGGCTATGTATATATCCTTTGAGAGGTCCTGAAAGGTCCACGGCCATCCCTCCCACATGAAGGCAAACTTGTCTTGTGATTGTTTATTTATTGGGTACACTGAAGAAAGCACTGACCAAATTCATAACAGCATGATAGATCCCTGCACACATTGTTAATCTCTCTAATACCTGGGCTGCATTGGGTTTGGCATTGGGTTTGGCAGCCTGGATGCCAGGAGTCACTTTGTCTAGTTCCAAATAATCTACAGTAATTTTCCGTATTCCATCTGGCTTCTGGACGTGCCAAACTGGGCTCCTGAAAGGATGCTGTTCCAGTCAGATCATTTATACCTTTTCCAATTCCATGATAGTTGTGGATATTACTTTATGCCACCCCCACCCCCACCCCAGGCAGCTGATATTGTTCAATAGTCACCTTGGTGGAGAGGGTGGGTTTCCACCTGGCGTGCGCCTGCAGCCCCACCTTCCCGACTCACCCTTAGGCAGAATCCTCCTATAGGGGTATCTAAGGTGGTCCCTCGGAGGGCATCTACTCCTAGCATATTTTAAGTTATAAGGGAAGTGCACACCCACCTGTGGGATGGAAGAGCCTGGCCATATTTGAAGGAGGAGATAAGCTTTTCTCGCTGGGATGGACGCACCCCCATACCCATCAGTGTATGTCTGTGGTCCAGAGACCCGGTGGGAGTTGCCATGTATGAGGTGCATTTGCTCCCGTATCTACCAGGGCAGCTCCTTTTGTTTACTTATGGGGATCAATGTATAGTTACTTTCACAGGTGGCCTCTGGTCCCCTGATGGCCCTGCATCTCAGGAACCCTGGCCCTCTCCTTGGTGGGGATGAGGGGTGAGCATGGGGGTTGCCATTCTCTCTGTGTCTCCTTCTCCTCTGGGCTGGGGGCTGGGGGACAGTGGGTTCCAACCCTGCTCCTGTTCTCCATTGTATTATGCTCTGGTTTCAGCCCCTTCCAGTGTTTCAGCAGAATGCCATTAGGTTGTTGTCCATTCTCTCCCGCGCCATCCTAGCTGCCATATCTGGCTAGGGGAAACCATCCTTGCACTGGATTTTGGAGGAGGTGACTGTCCTTTTTCCCCATATTTCACTCTGCCTTTGGGCCCTCAGGACTCGAGATATCCCAGTATCTGTCTCGATCTCTCCTGTCTCAGCAAGGGCTTGTCCTCCAGCACACACAGGGAGGCTGGCAAGAGGGCTTGGAATGGCGAGGGGAGTTCCCTTTCAATGGGGAAGGGCTGCTTTTAATAATTGGTTCCTCTTGCCTGCCATAAAAGTGGTGTTGTCAGGGCCCCAGAGAGTGGGGCATCAGTGGCCACACACATCACTAGCTCTCCCAGCAGCACTTGCACTCCTTCAATAGTTTTCCAGGGGACAGCGGCATCTCCTGACATTTCTCCTGACAGCTTTGCATCTTGGCAGGTACTAAAGACCCAATCAATTAAGGTGTAATTGCCCAGAACCACCATCACCCACAGCCTGATAGGGGGGTGGATGGTGGCACTACCTAGCTTTTCAGACTTGCTTCCTTCAAGACCACCCCATCCGTCAGCTCCACTCTCCCACAGCCTTGCTAGCCATGCCACCAGTGCCTCCTTAGATTCTGTCAGAAAGATCTTGCAAGATCAAGCAGCTCTGCTGGGGTATATTCCCCAGTCACATAGATTTCATTTGCTGGCAGAGGCGGCCCTTGAGCTCCCAGTGGTCTAGTCTGTTTTAGCTTATTCTGTATAAGGGACTGAGCATGCAGAGATGCTTTCCCTCCCTCTTCATCCGACCTGATTGCCTCAACCGGCCACTTTCCTTTTTACAGGATTCCAGGTCTTTGCATCCCAGTTGGGAACCATCACTATAGCCTGTACCTTCACTATAGGAAAATTTTACCCAAACCTTTTTGTATATTAGCAGGCCAAAATATTTAACCTAGACCCCCCTTTTTCCACCTTCCCCACCACAGCAAAGTTGCAGTAGCCCTCGTGTCTCACTCCAACCACACCTCTTTCCCTGGTTTATGTTAGTCTGGCCTCGGCTCTTACCTGGGCTTCAGTAGCCACTCTTACTGCCCTTAACAGCGGCCATCCTCTTCCAGCCATCAGACCCTTCGGCCCCTTGCCATCTGGGTGTAGTTTAGCCTTTCCAGTGGGAGGTGAGACCTTCAGGGCTTTGGAGGCAGCACTATACTCTGGAGCAGCCTGCAGATGTCCAGGAGACCTGCTCACATTGACCCTTACTACCCACCCAGGATTTCTCTGGTCAGTTCCTCTTTTCCCTGGTCTATTTCTCTGGAATCCTTCCAACGACACCAATTGTTGCATCCCACTGAACCAGCAGCAGGATTTGTTCTGAAAGAAGAAATGGAGGATCCAACCAGCACTGCCCCAAACCTCCCTACAGCGGAGCTGGTCAAGGTGCCAAAGAAAGAGGCAGTAAACACTGGGGTGATCAGTCCAAAAGCATTTATTAGGGGAACTTAGATGCAGCGGGCTGAAGCTACCTTGTGATGGACAGCAAGACTGGCAAGAAGTTCACTCAAGTGTGTCCACACCGATGGCAACTGCACTACAGATTATATATGGTTGGAAGGACAAAAGTGGCTGGATGCCAGAGGCTTGTGTGCAAGTTTTGGGAAAACATCTTGGTATGTGCTCTTTCCTCAAAACAAGATGACCTTGGGGTAGGCAGCATTCAAGTCGAGAGCAGCGAAAGCTCAGCAGGCTTTTAGGGAGTTATAGGAAGGGATGCCTGGGAAGGAGGGGGTTCAGTGGCAAGGTCAATCCTCATCAGGTAGGAGATGCTACACTATCACACAGCACTTCATTCAACCCTGCAGCAGTCCCTGGAGGGAAACCTCCCCATCTCCCATTTCACAGGCAAGAAATCCAAGGCCCAGGGTGGGCATGGGACTCACGCACAGTCCTGCAGCCAGCGAGTGGGAGAATCCCAGGGAACCCCAGGCTGTCTGTTCCCAAACCCACAGCCAAGGTGGCTTCTGCCCCCCTTCTTTGTTCTTATAACCTGCAGGAGGAGAGGGGTGGGGGCCAGCTGGGCCTGCAGGGAGGGGAGGCTGGGCAGCCAGCCCCCAGGTCTCTGGAGGTCGCCCCAGTTCTAAGTTTGCTGAGAACTTTCCACAGAGTTCAATCCCTTTGCAAAGCCAGAGCCTCCTCCAAGAGCTTGGGTGAGAAGACAGGAAAAGAAGCTCATTTTCTCTAGATCTCCTTCCCGGTGGCGTTTGGAGAGCTGTGTGTCTGCATCAAAAGTAGAAGTTACATCTTCAAGGCCTCAGAATGAATCCCACCAAGATGGATTTTTCTTAACCTCATTATCTTTCCCTCCCCAGGGTCAGAGGTCATTACAATAGCTTCCTGCCCACTGCCTTGTGGAGATCCGCAGCAGGACAGCAAACCTGTTTTAGGAACTGTAAATCCGTCTCCCCTGCCCCCTAGACATCGATTGGAAACCCAGTTGCTAAATCCACAGTAAATCTGCAGCTCATAAATCAAAGGCCCTTTCTGGGCTCATGCTGGGCTGACTAAGGAGCCCTGAAGAGAGAGGCTGGCCTTGAGTCTTGCCTCCTCGGATCTGGCTCTGTCCAGGGTTAGGGGGCACAGAGGAGAATAGAGTCGATGTCATGATTAAAGGGGAAGGTGCAGGATCAAGAGCTTAGCACAGGGCCGAGCATGTGCTAGGTCGTCACCAGCACCAGGGACCAGGCCAAAAGTGAACCCCCAAACCCCATGAGTAGTCCCTGTCCCAGCCTGCTCGGCCCCCACCTGCAGTTCCCAGGTGGATGTTCTCACCCACAGGCTGAGGAAGATTCCAGGTCAGCCTGCAGGCAGACAAGGGCCTCAAGAAAGCCTGTGGCTCTGGAACTTAGCCCTCAATCAGGTCTCTTCATTCACTCACTCACGATTACCTCTCAAGCACCTGCTCCAAAGAACGTCCCAGTTCTGAAGTTGTCCAAGAATTTTCCTCCAAGTTCCATCATTTTGCAATGCTGGAAGGCTTAAGACAGCCTCTGGCCCTGGAGGAGAGGCAGGAAGTGGAGCTCATTTCCAGGGCTCTCTTTGCTCTCCTCTTCTCTGAGGCATCTGGAGAGCTGTGTGGGTGCCAGACGATGGAGGCTAAAGATTACTGAACTCTTGCTTAGCTGTGCACAGGGTACATGCACACCCCTGGCTGATACACAGAGAGTGAGCAGCAGAGCTGGGACCTGAACTGGGTCCATCGGGCCCTTGAGTTAATGCTTTAACCACTGATGCTCTAGTCTGCAGATTCCCAGAAGAGATTGGGGTGTGCTGCAGATAGGTAGGGGCCATGCGTGAGACCCCCAAGTCCTGGGATAACCTTTAGCCCCTCCGGATTATGAAGGCTGGGTTGAGGACACGTCTGGAAGCTTCTACTACTCCCGGCAGAAATTGGTGCTGATAATTTACTCCCAGTAAATGGAGATGTTTGCTCAGGGAATTGGGGAGGCAGTAAACAGAAGCCGGAACAATTAACCACGAACTGCAGGTGTGCTGAGCCTTCCAGTGCTGCCACCCCTGCAGTGGCCTCTCCTCTGCAGAGTGGGGTGAGAACACGGCATTTGTCTGTTGAGCTGAGCAGAGAATCAAAGAATCAAAGAATCAGAGAATCAAAAGAGAGCTAGGGAGGGGTCAGGGGATGGCTGGGAGACCACCAAGCCTCATTGGACAGGTGGGGAAACCAAGGCCCTGAGAGGGAGAGAGACTTGCTCAAGGACACACAGCAGGCTAATGACAGCAGTAGGCTGGATCCCAGGTCTCCTGGGAGGCAGATCAGGGCCACTGTCAGCACATCTAAGTAAGTGCAGGGTCAAGTTCACGGGAATGGGGGACAGTGTGGGGATCAGGCAGGTGATAGATGAGGAAACTGGGGCTCAGAGAAGGCAGGAAATTTGCCCATGGATTCACAGTGAGCTAACTGGTAGCATGAGGAGTTGGACCTGGTCTGTCTGACTCTTAATTGTGCTCTGCTGCTGCCTTCTATTCAGCTTCTGGAACAGTGCTCCAGAGCCCAGGAAAGGGGTCCTGGCAGGAGAGGAGAGATTGGAGTGAGACGCCAGACCCCAAAGCAAGGAGTAAGGCCAAATGCCAACTTGGGTGCCAAACCCCCCATTTATTGAGCACCGACTGTGTTCCAGGCACTGGACATGCTTATCTCAGTTAATCCTCACAGCAGCCCAGCAGAGAGGTGGTGACTCTGCCCCTGAAGTTTAGAGAACAGAAGTGGCTTTTCCAAGGTTAAACAAGTAGTGCACGGTACCCTGTGTGCAATTTATCAACTTATTGTCTCTCGGCTCTGAATCCTTCATTATCTACTTGTGATCTTGGAACATGTCTTCCTTACCAGCTAGCAGGATGTAAAGCTTCACCAGTAGTGGGCATTGGAGGAACACAGGAGGGATAAAAGGGGCTTTTCTACCTGGTTCTAGTTGATCTTCTCTGCTTGTTGCTGAGGCATGCAATGGCCAGCACTGTAGGCACCCAGTGAACTTCACCACCCACAGTGAGTTTCAGCAGCACCAGCCTGTGAGCAGCTGCCAACAAGTTCCTGTGGGCTCTTTTCCCCAGTACCCAGCAAGCTTCACTAGCCCAGCGCCTCAGCAAGCTTCTCCACCAGGCTGCAGGCCACAGCCATGCTCTCTCTGACGAGGTCTGGACCTCGTCCTGGTGGGAGGGGGCAGTGGCTTTTCTGGTTTTATTCCTTCCTCGGGTGCTCTACCTCAGCCCTAGATGCAAAGGCTGCTCCTTATTTCTGCTATTCCTGCATTCTGTAGAGATCTGTTGACTGTTTGGTAGGCAATCCTCAGTTATAGCTAACTATTATTTTTATTAACTTTCCCTGTCATAATTTCTGTGCAGGGTTCTGTCTCCTGATTGGACCCTGGCTGATAAAGAAGTGATACTGGGTGTAGTCCCAGGATAAAGACCCACAAAAATGGGATTCTTAGGACTGATTTGGTCAGACCCTTGGGTCTGAGTGCAGTGCTGAGCCCCTTGCCAATGGAAAATGGTATGCCAGCAATCTATGGCATGCAGCAGCACCACAATTAATCAAACTATTACCTGTGGTTGATGGTGATGGCGTGCCAACTGAAGCAAGGGCCTTGGGAGCCCACGTGACTGCTATGCTTGACTCTTACACTGTGACGATGACTACAAGGCCCATGGGGAGGGGTGGGTTCTCTTGAGTGCACTGAAGCATTTGGAATATAAATTATAAGCTCAAGTCCTTTAACTCTCAGCCGTGACAGTCCTAAATAAATGGGATGGATACTCACTTGGCCAGGTGATGGTCCCCAGCTGTCTGGTCAAGCAACACTGACCTAGCTGTTACTGCAAGGACATTTGTGGTTGATTAATAAACCAGTGGGCTGGTTTATTAAATCATCAGTCAACTGATTGCATCTTGGCTGATTACATCAATGAAGGGAGTGTCTTCTGCAATGAGAGAATTCAGTCAGCTGAATTTAGTCCAATCAGTTGAAGACTTTTAAGGAAGAAGAGAGAGAACCTTCACTTCTTCTTCAGCCAGCCAGTCTCTCCTGGGGAGTTCATCGAACACCTTCATCAGAGTTGCTAGCTCGCTGCCTGCCCTATGGAATTTGGACTCCTGCATCCTGCCCTACAGAATTTGGACTCGTGCATTCCCACAGTTGTGTGAGACACTTTTGTAAAATCTCATATTTACAGATATCTCCTGTTACTTCTGTTTCCCTACAGAACCCTGACTCTTTTTTATGTGGGTGTCAGACCAAGATGGATGAAATATAACACCAGACAGGGCCAAATTCATGGTTTGGGTGTACCTATCAGAGATTCCAGATTTAGTTTGTTAGCTTATACAACTGTTGGTGGCTCTAACCACTTCCTTAGTCGGCACTGACAGTCATATTTGATAGTGGTCTACATTTGAGGTCTACATTTGAGCTTTCCTGGGATGATGTGAAGGAGAGAATCCAAAGCCATAGATAGTAAGCTGAACTGGCTTTTTCAGGTGCACCCTACACACCTGTCTCCAGACTCTCTTCTGTGAGCACACCCAGAAGAAACCAGGGCATTGAGAAACCCATTAGTGAAGAGAACACCTGCCTCCTTGAAAAGCTCTGTGGTTGCTCTCCTTTGTAGGCCAGGTATGATCTTGATAGAAAGGTGCCATTGAGATGGGCTCCCTGGCTTCACTGGGGACAATGGATATTAGAGTAACAGAGGCCAAAGATGGGAGCATCTACTGAGAAGGACAGCAAAAGTCATCACAGTGCCTTGTCCTGCAGGGATCTTTGATGGTAGCTAATTGATTACTGCATCCATAGAAAAGAAATAAAGGAGCAATCTACCGCTTTAACAGAATGAATCTCTAGATGTGATAGCCCCAAACCTAACTTTAGACCCCACAATGGAGGGTCATGGCCTCTCACTTTGTTTGAAGAACAAGGTCTCTTCACAAACATAGATGGCTTTAGTTGAAAGGGAGGTTTGGTCCCCCTGAAGAAAGACTCTGAACCATTATCTCAAGTACATACCATCAAGATTCTTCCAAGCCCTTTCCAAAGGGACTTGCAGCCATGCATTACAGAGAATGTACACTGGGGAGAGAGAAATTCATTTGGGGGATTACCAGACACTGAATCTGAATTGACATTAATTCCTGGGGTTCTCAAAATGACACTGTATCCTACTAAAGAAAGAGCTTAGAGTGATCCGGTAATAGAGTTCAAGACCTACTCATAGATGGTGCCGTGAGTCCATGGACCCATTTGTGGTTATTTCATGAGTCTCTGAATATAAAATTGAAATAGGCACACTGGGCAACAAGAAGAATTTCCGCATTGACTCTGACATATGGGGTAAAGGCCATGATGGTAGGAAAGGCTAAATGGAAGCTCCTGGAATGTCCTTCCCCTACCAAGATAGTAGATCTAAACAAAACCACATCCCTGGGTGAATTTCAGAGATGAATGCTATCATCAAAGACGAACAAGGCAGGGGTGGTGATACTCACTTCATCCACATTTAACTCATCAATTTGGCCTGCGTAGTCAGGTGGAACTTGCAGAATGAACCATGGACTATCATAAATTTGTTCAGCTGATGAATCCAATTGTATTTGTGACCCAAATAGAGTATCTTTACTAGAAAATTAACATGGCCCCTGGTATCTGATGTGAAACTATTGACTTAGAAAATTCCTTTTGCTCCACATCAATTTTTAAGGACCACTGGAGCCAGTTTTCTTTATCCTGGCAGGATGAACAGTACACCTTCTAAGTCTGGCTTCAGGGCTCTGTCAGTTCTCTGGGTCTGCAGAGATCTTGCTCCTCTTGACCTTCCACAAAACCTCACTACTGAATTAGTAAATTCATGCTGATTGGATCAATGAACAAGAAGGAACATGTCCTTTAGATACCTGTTCCAGTTTGCTAAAGCTGCCAAAATATAAAATACCAGAAGTGGATTGGCTTTTACAATTGGAGATTATTAGTTCACAAATTTACAGTTCTGAGGCCATGAAAATGACCAAATTAAGGCATAAAGCGGTAAATACCTTCTCTGAGGAAAAGGCTGATGATGTTGGGAACACTTCTGTCAGCTGGGAAGACAAGTGATTGGCTTCTGCAAGTCCTTTGCCCCCCAGTTGCATGGCTGTCAGCTTCTGATTCCAGTGGCTTTCTCTTTTAGCGTCTGTGGGTTCTCACTTAGCTTCTCCGGGGCAAACTCTGGGCTTAGCATCTCCAAACATCTGGGTCTGTGTCAGCTCTAAGCATTTTCTCTCTAAGCGTCTCTCAGCTCCCTTGAAAATGTCTCTGCCTTTTATCGTCTCATAGAAAATGAACTAATTAGGACCCACCTTGAATGGGCAGGGTCACATCTTCATGGAAATAACCTAATCAAAAGATTCCAACAACAAGTCTGCACCCACAACAGTGGATTAAAAGAACATCGTCTTTTGTGGGGTACATAACAGTTTCAAACTGGCACAATACCTTTTGTAAGTAAGACATACATGAACTAGGGAGACAAATGTCATGAGAACTTAGAGGCCCACAACCACAGGAAAAGTTCTAGGGGTTAAATGGTCTAGAGCATATCAAGATATTCCCTTAAGAAGAAAACCAAGTTAGTGCACCTCACACCACTACCACAAACAAAGAAGCACAACTCCTAGATTTTGAAGGCAGTACATACCATATTTGAGGGTGCTACACTGACCCATATAAAAGTTCATCCATAAGGCTTTTAATTTTGATTAGGAAACAGAGCAAGCGAAGATTCTTAGTCAAGTTCAGCCTGTAGTAGACGTTGCTCTACTGCTTGGGCCTTATCAGGAGATCTAATGACACTCTCAGATGACCGTGGCACATAGGGATTCTGTATGGAGTCTCTGGAAAGGACCAATAGGAGAATCATAGTGAAGACTTCTAGAATTCTGTATAAAATTTAAAATTTATGCCACATTTTGCCAAAAAAATATTCTCCTTTAAGGAATAGCTTCTGTCTTGCTACTAGGTAGAGAACCATGGAACATCAGATGACCATGCATTCTGGACTCCCCATTATGAAACTGGGTGTTGTCTAACCCACATAGCCATAAGATTGACTTATGACTATCATCATAGTCATCAAATGGTAAAGGCATATAAGCAACTGAGCTGTGGCAGGTCCAGAGATATGAGTAAGCTGCATTAACAGGTGGCTCAGACTCTTTTGACATCGACTCCTGTTATGTTGCCTCCAATCCCTCAATCCTACACCTATGACCTCCATGTTGAAATCTTGGAGTGTTTTTCAAGACCAGTAAACTGAGGAACAACAATAACAAAACTTGAACACTTGACTTACAGATGGTCTGGATGGTACGCTGGTATCAACCAAAAGCGAATGCTTACCACATCGTGGCTCCACTCAGGGGCGACCCTGAAGGAATGTTATGAATGGGAAACTCTCAGTAGACAGAACTACAAACAGAATATTTAGTTGCCCACCATGTATCGATTGAGAGATCTCTAGAAGTAAATATCTACACTTATTCATAGGCGGATGCTAATGGGTTGACTGGATGACTCAGAGACTTGAAAGGAGCAGGACTGAAGGCTTGATGACAAGGAAGTCTGGGGAACAGTATGTGGATGGGCCTCTAAAAATGGACATGGACTTTGATGATATCTGTATCCCGTATGAATGCCCACCAAAGTACATCCACTGCAAAGGAGGATCTCAGTAGTCACGTGGAAAAAATGACAAGTCAGTCCCTTTCCCCAGTGACCCCAGCGCTTGCTCAATAAGCCCATGAACAAAGTAGTCACGGTGACAGAGATGGAGGCTATGTGTGGTCTCAATAACTTGGGGCTCACTTTAGTCAAAGGTGTGGACTCTGCTACTTTTTAACTTACTGCCTCTCAGCTCCAAATCCACACTTCATTGCCATGAAGGAGTATGGAATTCCACGGTTAAGCTATGTCAGAATAGGTCACTGGAGGAATCCTGGAGGATGAAGGGGATTTTCTTCCTAGTTCTGGTGTACTCTTCCAGCTTGCTCCTGCCATATACAGAGGCACTCACTCTTCCCCTCCCACCCCCAACATTTGGTAGCATCCTCCCCACAGGCAGCTGACCAACAAGTCTCACCCCAGAGCCTCCCCATCGCCAGCTTTCTCAGGAACCGGAGAGGACTGATTCCGGATGGGTCCCATTAGCACAGCATTCAGCAAACCTCTCCACCACGCCGTGGGCCATGACCACGCCCCTCCACGGGATCTGGCTATCAGCCCTGGGCTCCGGACGCTTCCAGATTTGTTTCTTCACTTTAGCATGTGCTTCAACTCTAGAAGTGGTGACTTCTCTCTATTTCTGTGACTCCTATACTCTATTTCTAATTTTCCCTTGATACACAATTCCCTCCCCCCCTTTTTTTTGAGTACAAAATAAAGAAACTTGAGTTGCTTTATTTAGCTTCCAATTTCCGGGAGGCTCAAGAATTATAATTATTCTGGACAAAAAAGAAAATCAGACTGTGTTTACAAATCTTTTTTTTTTTTTTTTTGCATATTCTTTCTTCACAATCCCCTCTTATATTTAACATTTATTTATATTAAACATTCCACATTCAAATTTCTGTGTGCTTTCTGTCTCTTGATTGGACCCAGACTATTATGCTAGTTGTCCCTGATCCTGAAGCCACTTTGGGATCCTCAACTTGTTATTGATTGGACACTCGACTAGGGAGGAAGTGATGAGACCCCTACCCTCCAAACCTTCAGGGACTCCACTGGTATGCAACTTCATGCTTTCACTCATCCACTCATTAATTCAAGAAATATGCTCTGAATCCCTGCTCCAGGACAGGGCTGAGTTAGGCCCTGGATAACACTCATCTCCTGCTCTGAATAATTGATCGTGTCTAGCAGAAACAAGGCAGAATCAATTGCAATTTGTTGCCATCAAGCTTATGCAAGGAGAGCCAAAGATGGGAAACAGCCTCATCTTCCTGAGAGATCATCTTTACTTAGTGTCCAAGACATTGCAGTCTCCTGCTCTCCCTCTTAACTTCTCAGGCTGACCACAATGTCAGCTCCATCAGGGCAGAAGCCAAGTCGGTTTTGTTCAACATGGTATTCCTAGCACTTAGAAGATGCTCAAAAGATACCAACTGGGTGAGTAAACAGATGAATGAACAAATAAAAATGCAATGTCTTAAGTGGGTATATCTTAGCCAGGCCTTAAGGATAGGGTTTGGTGGGGAGATGAGGGACAGGGGATTTCCAGAGGCCAGGGAAGGCATTCCAGGCTGAGGGGGAAAAAGCAAGAGCAAGGACATGGAGGCAGAACCTCACATGGTGCAGGCATCATTTGGGACTCTGTGACGCAAGTAAGAAAAGCCCACTCACCCGAGCTTGAGTGGTTAAGGGAATATATTAGTTCATGTAACTGAGAGGCCCAGAGGTAAATGCTAGACAGCTACTGCTTGTCCCTCTGGACCCACCCCCACTCTGCACCTGGGAGCTGACCTACTTGCATTACATTAGCAGTCTTGCCAGCTTCTGGATAGTTCTACCAGCAGGAGATTGGAGGGAGCAAGGAGAGTGAGGCTGGGGAGTTTATTCTCAGCTCTCTTCCTGCAGGGTCACTAGCAGCTGGCTGTATCCTTTGATCAAAGCTCCAGCACCTGTGGGGCAGCCTTCTCCAGAGTGCAGTGACTAGTTCCTTCTCTCACCCTTTTCAGGCCTAAAGGCAGCAATGAACCCTGTAACTAGCCCTGGGTGGGTCCCTTCACTCTAATTTCACGTTTGTAAATAGTCCATTTTTAGACTCTCCTCAGATTATTCAGTTCCAGTGCACTATCCATTTCCTGCCATGTCCCTGACTCATACAATCAGCTTTAGGTGCAGCTTGACCAAGTGACTCAAATGATGTCAACAGAGATCTAGACTCTCTCCATCATTGCTGTTTTCTGTCTTATCAGCTTCATTCTCAGGCTCCAAATAGTGCCTCCCATCCCACCATCCCAAGACTTACCCCCTGTCCCTGTGATCCATATTCTCCAAGATTCATATGCCCATACCACACCACGCAGGGGGAAAAGGGTCTCTGGGAAGCTGAATAGGAAAAAGAGCTATTCCGCTCCCAGAAGGCAGAGCAAACATCACATCTCACTGCGTCTGATTTGATTATGTGCTCACCTGCGCCAATCATTGTGGCCAGTGGCTGACTGGCTCAGCCCAATCAGGGTTCAACCTGCAGGTGAGGGTGGGAACAAGCCCACCCAAACCATGGAAGAGAATGGAAAAGGGGGTGGCCCCCAAAATGGAATCAGAGTGAGACTAGAGGTGTAGGGGGATCAAGACACTGTTGCAATGGTCCAGGTGAGCACTGATGGGGCTTGGCCTGGGGCAGGGGCTGCAGTCTGAGAAAAGGAAGAGTGTTCTGGGAGAGATGGATAAATATCCACTCTTGCCTCCCCCTGGCTGGAGCAGAGCTGGGGGAGGGGGCAGAGAGGAGGAGGCGGGGCTCAGGGAGAAATGCCTAGAGGTCCACTCCTACAACTCTGTGGTCTGCGGAAGGAATGAAACTCCTGAGTGGGCATCTGGCTCCATATAGTTCAGGACCTGCCTCCAGGGCCTTGCCAGACAGTGTTGGTGGATAAACAGCACCTTGGGAAGTGAAAACCTAGAGCTGGGACCCAGCAGCCATCCACATGCACAGTGACAGCCACAGGGACCAGGGAGCAAAATGAATTACTGCAGAAGGACCTGAGGCAGGGTAGGAGCATCCAGTGAGGAATGCAGGAGAATCTGCAGACAGGCAGCAGGGCAGGACCAGGCTTTGCTATCTCATGAACCTGAGTTCAAATTACAGTCCTGCTACTCACTTGCTGTGCAACTCTCTCTGAGCCTCAGGTTTCTCATCTGTACAAAGAGAGGTTAGACTTGGTGGTCTGAGATCTGATTGTCTATGATCCAGAGCAGCAGACAGTGAACAGGTGCTCAAAGCTGAACACCTCAGCAGGAAGCACACATTCCACGCCCACCATGCCAGGCAGTGTAAGGGGCACTTCTTATGTAGCACATCATTCAGCTGTCAAAGCCACCCTCTGAGACTGGGCCAGCGTCTGCTGGCAGTACCCCAGCCTCCATTTCCCTCTGGTCCCTGTAAAATCCCCAGGTGAAAAGACTGACCACACTGAGGGGATGGGGTGGGATTTATCCAACTCTAGTCCCCTCTGCCCTTCCAGCCTCACCTAAAGCAAGAAAAAAAAGCGAAGAAATAGCTGTGAAGGCCACAGCACAGGAGCACAGTCCCACTGAAAGCCTGAGATGCAACCATGAGTTTATAGAACACTTCCCTTCCCCCATACCTTTCCAGCACATCAACAGAGCTCCGGTATAACAGCAGCGGATCACAGCTAAAGAGCTACAAGGCACAGACTCTATCCAGTAAGGGGTTCTTAAAGAAGCCCAAAGGCAACAGGAGAGACAAAATCAAGGATACTAAGGAATTTGAAGCCTACAGCTACAGACATCAAATATGTTGAACATTAAATCTAGCCAGATTAACAAAAAACCTAAAGATTTTTTTACCTCAGTTCCTTCTGCCCAACACATTATGTATGACTTTCAACTAGAACTCACCAGGTATGCCAAATGGCAGAAAAAACATGGGTCTGAAGAGACAAAACAAGCTTCAGAACCAGATGTCAGATCTAACATAGATTTTTGAATCATTAGACCTCAGAGAGTTTAAGATAGTTACGATTAATATGTTAAGATTTCTAATGGCAAAAGTGGAAAACATATAAGAACAGATGAGTATTGTAAGCAGAGAGATGGAAACTATAATACAGAATCTAAAGAAAATGCCCAAAATAAAAACAAACAAACAAACAGAAAAAACACTGTAACAGAAATGAAGAATGCTTTTGATGGCTCATGAGCAGACTGGAAAGAATCAGTGAGCTTGAAGATATGTCAATAGAAACCTCCCAAACTAAAATGTAGAGAAAAAAATAACAAAATAACAGAAGAGAATATCCAAGAGCAATGGGACAATTAAAAAACATATAACATACACATAATGGGAATACCAGAAGGAGAAGACAGAAAGAAAGTAACAGAAGAAATATTTGCAGTAACAATGACTGCAAATTTTCCAAAATTCATGACAGATACCATACCACAGATCCAGAAAGTTCAGAGAACATCAAGCTGGATAAGTACCAAAAAATCTATACCAAGGTATATCATATTCAGACTGCAAAAAAGCAAGAGAAAGAGAAAATCTTGAAAGAAGCCAGAGGGAAAAAACACCTTATCTATAGAGGAATAAGAACAAGAATTACATCTGTTTTCTCTTCAGAAATCATACAAAGAAAAAGAGATCAGAGTAAAATACTTAGAGTGTTGAAAGAAAAAAAATCCACCAACCTAGAAACTGTATCCAGTGACATTATCATTCCAAAGTGCAAGAGAAGAGTGACGTCATCAACATGGTGACGTCAACAGCTACTGAAAACTTCTCTCCAGAGATTTAACAAAAAAGGGGACAATTCTGAATTGTTTGAAACTCTGGAGGAGGATATAGACTGGAGAAGGACCCTACAAATGCTGAATTGAAGAAAGAGAAGAAACATCAGGTAGGAATCTTGCATCCCAGACCAGCCAGTTCCCTCCCCACCCCCTTCATTCAGTCTCCATGTGGGAAAAGCACAGAATCAGCAGAAGGGACCCCTCCCACCAGGGACACAGATTTGAAAATCTCACAGCAGTGAAAAATACCCTCACTGTTTGAAGACCCAGTGGACAGGGGAGGACATTTCAAGGCCCAGATCAGTGAGGGACAAAGAGACTGAGAAAGCATGGACAGAGACTGTTTCCAGTCCTGGGTCTGAAAGCCCTTCCCCCACCCTTGAGGGAAGCAGCAGCCAGCAGCCATTTCCTTGCCTTGGAGACAGCTGGAGTGCTGGGTCAGCTGAGGGAGTACTTTGCCACAGGTGGAGACCCACACTGAGCCAGATTTTGACTGGCAAAGTGAGGACATAGGAATCCTGCAGTTTCAGCCCTGCTGGGTCAGACAGAGGCTGTGCTCAGAGGCAAAGAAGCCTCTGAGGACTATTATGTTACCAAACAGTGCCATCTGCTGGACAGTCCAGAAACTTCAAGGGAAGAAAAATACATTTTAAAAGATGCTTCAGACCCTTTCTTGGGAGCACAGGAGCTGGTCTACACACCCTGCATGGAAAACTGGCCCTGTTTTTACTAAGAAATACAGAAGACCCAACTGTTAAAATGGGGCTCCAAAACAAACCCAGGTCTTGCTAGCCAGTGGGAAAGAGCACCACTGGAAGCCAGCAGATTTGTATTACCATACACAGTGAACTTGCTGGGGTGCCCAGTGCCTACCTCTCATTTTAGGGGGAAGTCTGGGTGGGGGGGTAGGGAGCTGGCAGAGCCAATCTGACAACTGGCTAGGGAGAGAAACAAGGAGAGACAGAGATCAAAGACAACCAACAAGAAAACTGCAGGCAAAAGAGAGAAAACAACCACTAGAAAAAAGCAAGGAGAAACAGACAAATCCACTGTTATGGTTGGAGACCTCAACACCCCCTATCAATAACTGAAATATCCAGCAGGCAGAAAATCAATAAGGATATAGCTGAACTAAACAGTACCATCAATTAATGGATCTAATTGACATTTATAGAATAATTCATGCAACACCAGCAGAATACACATTCTTCTCCAGCTGCCATGGAACATCCACCAAGATAGACCACATCCTAGGCTGCAGAACTTACCTTAATGCATTCAGAAGAATGGAAGTCATGCAAAATATGCTCCAGATCACAAGAGAATTAAGCTAGCAATCAATAACAGAAAGATAGCTAGAAAATCCAAAAATATTTGGATAACATATGAATCAAAGAAGTCTCAAGAGAAATTTTTAAATGTTTTGAACTAAATGAAAATGAAAACCCAACTTATCAAAATTTATGGGATGCAGCAAAAGCAGTCCTTAGAGAGATATTTATAGCATTGAATGCATATGTTTGAAAACAAGAAAAATCTGAAATCAACAATCTAGGTTTCCACTGTATAAAACCAGAAAAAGAAGAACAAATTAAATCCATAGTAAGCAGATGCACAGAAATAATAAAACTTGGAGCAGAAATAATAAAATTGAAAACAGGAAATAAATAGAGAAAATCAATGAAACCAAAAGGTGTTTCTTTGTAAAGAACAATAAAATTGATAAACTTCTTGCTAGGCTAAGCAGAAAAAGAGAGAGAGGAAGAGAGATAAAGAGATAGAGATGGAGATAGGGCTAGGGATGGAGATGGAGATGGAGATATAAATAGAGATAGAGATAGAGACAGAGACTGAGATAGAGATAGAGATAGAGATAGAGATAGAGATAGAGATGATAGAAGACACAACTTCCTAATATCAGAAATGAAAATGAGGCTATCAATACTGATCTCGTCTATGTTAATAGGATAATAAAGGAATATTATAAACAACTCCATGCCCACAAATTTGATAAGCTAGATTAAATGGACCAATTCCTGAAAAGATACATTATACCAAAACTCACCCAAGGAGAAATATGTAATATGAGTACCCTATATCTATTTAAGAAATTTATTCAATAATTAACAAACTTTAAAAAAAGAAATCACCAGGCCCAGATGGTTTCACTAGTGAATTCTACCAACATTTAAGGAAAAATGATACCAATTCTCTTCAATTGCTTCCAGAAAACAGAAACAGAGGGAACACTTCCTAACTCATTTTATGAGGCTAGCATTACCTTAATATAAAAAACAGACAGAGACATTACAAGAAAGGAAATTATTTACAGACCTATATCTTTCATGAACATAGATGCAAAAATCTTCAGCAAAATGTATAAAAAGAATTACACATGTGACTAAGTGGGATTTATTTCAAGTATGCAAGGCTGGTTCAACATTTGAAAATCAATTAATGCAATGACTAATGAAGAAAAATCATATGATCATATCAATAGATGCAGAAAAGCATTTGACAAAAATCTAACACCCATTCATGAGAAAAACTAAAACTATAAATAGAAGGGAACTTCCTCAACTTGATTTTAAAAATCTACAAAAAACCTTACAGCTAACATCATCCTCAATGTTGAGAAACCAGGTGTTTTCTCCCTAAGATCAAGAACAAGACAACAGTGTACCCTCTCACAACATGTATTCAACATCTGACTAGAAATCCTAGCTAATGCAATAAGACAAGAGAAGGAAATAAAAGGCATATAAATTGGGAAGTAAGAAATAACATTGACTGCATTAGTAGATATCATGGCTTTCTATGTAGAAAATCTCCAAGAATTGGCCAAAAAACTAATGGAACTAATAAGCAATTAGAGCAAGGATGAAGGTTAATACACAAAAGACAATTTCCAGCAATAAACAATTGAAATTTGAAATTAAAAACACAATGGCATTTAACATTAGCACCAAAAGACAAATGAAATACTTAGGTATATAGCTAACAAAATATGTATAAGATCTATATGAGTAAAAAGTGTAAAACTCTAATAAAAGAAATCAAAGATCTAAATAAGCAGCAAGGTGTTCTATGTTCATGGATGGGGGAATCAATGTTATTAAGACATCAATTATTCTCGATAATTGAATCCATAGATTCAACACAATACTCAAAATCCCAGCAAGTTATTCGTGGATATCAACTAAATGATTGTAAAGTTTATATGAAACTGCAAAAGACCTACAATGGCAAACACAATATTGAAGAAGAACAAAGTCTGAGGGCTGACACTACCCAATGACAAGACTCACCACAAAGCTACAGTGGCCAAGAAAATGTGGTACAGGCAAAGGAATAGAGAAGTAGATCAATAGAACAGAATAAATAGACCAGAAATAAACCCACAAAAATATAATTGACTGACTTTTTTAAAAGGAGTTAATACAATTCAATGGAAGAAGAACAGTCTTTTCAACAAATGGTACAGGAACAATGGGAAATCCACATGCAAAAAATGAATCTAGACACAGATCTTAAAGAATTCACAAAAATTAACTCAAAATGGATCATACATCTAAATATAAAATGCAAAACCATACAACTTCTAGAAGATAACAGAGGAGGAAACGTAGGCTACTTTGGGTTTGGCAACAATAACACAAAAAGTACACCTCATGAAAGAAAAAATTGATAAATTGAATGTCATTAAAATTTAAAGAAAAAAACTTCTGGGAAAGACTGTTAAGAGAATGAGATGACAAGTCACAGACTGGCAGAAAAATCTGTGAAACATAGCTGATAGAGGACTTATATTCAAAATATACAAAGAACTCTTAAAACTGAACAATATCAAAGCAAGCAACCCAATTATAAAATGGGCACAAGATCTGAAAGAGCTCACCAAGCAAGATATACAGATGACAAGTACGCATATGAAAATATTTCCAACATCACTTGTCATTTGGGAATTGAAAATTAAAACAATAATGATGTACCACTACATACCTATTAGAATGACTGAAATCCCCCCAAAAATGACAATAAATGCCATTGAGGATGCAGAGTAACAGGAACTCTTGCTCATTGCTGGTGGGAATACAAACTGGTACACCACTTTCAAAGACTGTTTGGCAGTTTCTTACAAAGTTGAATATAGTCCTATCATATGATTCAGCAATCATGTTCTTAGGTATTTACCCAAGAGGTTTTAAAAATGTCCACACATAAACATGCATGCAGATGTTTAGGACAGCTTTATTCATAACTGCCAAAAACTGGAAGCACTGAATACATCCTTCAATATGTCCTTCAATAAGTTAATGGGTAAACAAATTGTGGTACATCCATACAATGGAATATTATTTAGTCAAAGAAAGAAATGATCTATCAAACCAGAAGACACGGAAGAACATAAGTGCATATTGCTAGTGAAAATTTAAAGAAAAAAACTTCTGGGAAACACTGTTAAGAGAATGAAATGACAAGTCACAGACTGGCAGAAAAATCTGTGAAACACAACTGATAGAGCTAGACAGACTGTCTAGACAGACTACATAAACAATGATTTTCATTATATGACCTTCTGGAAAAGGCAAAACTATGTAGATCAGTGGTTGCCAGGGGCTAAACAGGTGAAGCATAGGGGATGTTTTACGGTAGTGAAATTATTCTTTATAATAATGTAAATGGTGAGTATATGACATTATGCATTTTTCAAAACCCATAGAACTTTACAGCACAAAGAGTGAATCTTAATGTATGCAAATTTGAAAAGAAAATAAGTATTCAGATGATTCCAGGAAGGAATGCAAACTATGACAAGAGAATTTAACTGTATTAAAATGTGTGAAATAACATCACTGGGGGGGTGGGGAGAAAAGGTGCTGTGATAGTCTAAAGCTGTATGCACCCCCATTCCTGTGGGGGTGGACCCCTTGTAAGTAGGATATTTTGGTGAGTAGGATCTTAAGATAAGATGGGACCCACCTCATTCAGGGTGGGTCTTAACTCTCTTACTAGAGTCATTTATAAGAGAATGAAATTCAGACAAAGAGAGAAAGCCATGGAAGCAAGCAGCTGAAAGCAACGAAACCTGGAAGAGAAGGGAGAGACCAGCAGATGCCACCAATCGCCTTGCCACGTGACAAAGGAGTCCAGGATCACCAGCAGCAGTCTTCAGGAACAAGATGATACCTTGATTAGGACATTTTCATGGCCTCATAACTATAAGCTTGTAAGACAGTCAATTCCCATTACTAAAAGCCACCCCGTTTTATGGTATCTGCTTTCAGTAGCCTAGCAAATTAGAACAGGTGCTGACCGAAGGAACTTCGGAAATGAGTGGTGTCTGTAAGACTGAAAGCAAAAGATACTACATGAGCACTATACTCTGGTGGATAAACTTGTTTCCCACAGGGGTAATAGTTAGAAATTCTGATTCTGCTATCCATTTATACACTGGAATTGAACAATTAAGTATATGGATGACATATGGCTGGGACCAGATTTATCACTGTTGGAGTGGGATTTTACAGGAAAGCAGGGGGAGGAGGCTAGAGTGATCTGTGTGCTAATGGACTAGAGTTGGAGACACCAGTGTGAAATCATGTTTAGTTTGATATAAATACTGATGATTATATATAGAAATATTTATGGTGGACACACCTGCATCTCCCTGCTCTGTTAGCTGAGAGAGCCTAAGAGAAATGACATCCCAGTAGCAATAAGCACACCTAGCACCCAATCTCAGTTTTTAATAACACTCTCTAATTAAAAGAACCAGGGCTTCTTGGTGAAATGGCTGATCCTAGAACTGGAATGGGAAACATACAAGAGGATCCTGGACCTAGTAATGCTGTAATGTAAGGAGATGCTGAAGAAGCTGCAACAAATAAAAACTCCACATTGTTGGGGGTCTGTCAAAGGGACAATGGAGTCAACTGAAGGAGCTCCCAGTGAACAAAGCTGGAACAATTTGAGCAACAAAATAAAGTAGTATTGTATTATAACCCAAAGCATAAAATAAATATATGTGACTCCATACTGATAAAAAAAAGATTGAATAAATTAATAAATAGGGAAAAAAAATCTACCATGTGGAAGAATTCCAAATGATTTATGTAGATACTCTGCCCTTGGGGAAAATAATTCCCCACTCCTCAAGTGGTGGCTGCACATAGTGACTTTCTTCCAAACACTGTAGTATGAAAAGAGAGTGAACAAGAGTATACAGTGGAGAAAACTGACATACACTACCGGCTTCAGCTAGGTGAAGGTTAACACCAATGATAAGTCATGTTGACAGTATATGCCCTGATATAATATAATGAAAATAGCACATTACCTCTGTGATCTTCCTCCCTGTTCTGGTTTGTGTATATTACACCCCCCAGAAAAAGCCATGTTCTTTGATGCAATCTTGTGGGGGCAGACATATTAGTATTGATTAAGTTGGAAACTTTGGATTAGGTTGTTTCCATGGAGATGTGACCCACCCAACTGTAAGTGATAACTCTGATTAATTTCCAGGAGGTGTGGCCCCACTCATTCAGCGTGGGCCTTGATTAGTTTATTATAGCCCAATATAAGAGCTCAGACAGAAGGAGCTCACTGCTGCAGCCTAGAGAGGAACGTCCTGGGAGAAAGCCATTTTGAAACCAGAACTCCGGAGCAGACACCAGTCATGTGCCTTCCCAGCTAACGGAGGTTTTCCAGATGCCTTTGGTCATCCTCCAGTAAAGGTACCCGATTGTTGATGCCTTACCTTGGACACTTCATGGCCTTAAGACTGTAACCATGTAATCAAATAAACCCCCTTTATAAAAGACAATCCATTTCTGGTGTTTTGCATTCTGGCAGTGTTAGCAAACCGGAACACTACCTAAAATCCATATCCCCAGTATAACCATGAGAAAAGCATCAGACACATTCCAATGTGGCACAGCCTACAAAATACCTGACAGTCCTCAAGACTGTCAAGGTCATCAAGGACAAGGAAAGTCTGAGAAGCCTAAAGAGACAGAACAACAAAAATGCAATGTGGCATCCTGGATAGGACCCTGGAATAGAAAAAGGACAGAAGGTTAAAAAAAAAAAAAAAAAAAAAAGGCAATCTGAATAAAGTATGAACTGTAGATAATAATGAATCAATATTGGTTCATTAATTGCAAGAAATTATCATACTAATGTAAGATGTTAAAAATAGGGAAGACTGAATGCAAGATATATGGTGACTCTTTGCTATCCTTTCAATTTTTCATAAATCTAAAACTATTCTAAACAATGAAATCTGTTTTCTAAAAATTAAAAATATCAGTTAAAGCTGAAAATAATCTATATACTCAACACACTATTTTTGACATTTAGCATTTCTGTTTCATTGCTTCCAGGACTCTAACTGGCGTTTTGGGCTTAGTTATTTTCAATCTGTATGTGTAATTAAGGATCCTGGTACTTTTAGGTTTGGATTTTTGTTTTTGTTTTTTTAAGTTGACATTACACATTAGGCATTCACCGTATTGTATTGGGTACAATTGCTATTTTTATTTACTATAGAACATTCTGGCAACTGGATGATCCAGAGTTTAGTTAACCAAGTCTTTCCTTTTGGTTTGATTGGGTTGTTCTCAAATATGAGCTCTTATAAGTAACTCTAGTGCCTAAAGCTTCTGGAAAGAAATATATGGAACTCCCATATCATTTTTTTCCTCAAAATTATACAGTAAGGTCACCAATCCATTCAATGGGAAGAATCTGAGGGTACAAACAGGAAGTGATGTCACCGCCAGCTATGGCATTAAAATGCCTACTTGTTGGCGTTACAACTAGCCAGGTGTAGCCACACAACTGTCCCCTTTCCCCAGTTCTGGGACCACAGGTACAAAAGGACTGGGGGTGGGGGGGGAGTGTACTGCATGGTCTGCTATTCCCCCTTCCTTCCCCTCCTCTCCTCTTTGCTTTCAGCACCTCCGAAATCCCGGCAGGGGAAGGGAACCCTTAAAGAAAAAGGAGATCAGTTTTTACTTGGCTGGTGCTACTTGCAGTCTTCCCCATGCCAGTTCTTTCCTGCACCCCAAGTAGATTTGTTTATTGGAATGACACAGTTCCTTTGACAAAGGAGATGCTTTCTCTGGCTGACCTTTTTGACTCCACCCCAACCCCAAAAGTCCTCTTTGTCAGTTCACCCCACTGCTGGGACCGCCATGGGTCCACAGGACACCCCCTCCTTATGAAGCCCTGGGAGCACAAGCTGCCCTCCCCTGCCTTCTCATCCATCCCTGCCCTTGAACATAACTGTGGCTAACCTCTAGCCAAACTCTGACCTTCCAAATCCTCCTGGTAGGAAGAAGGCACCAGTCTCTGTGTTCATATGGGCAACTGGATGCCCGAGGGTCATGCGAGGAAGCTGAGCAGAGAGAAGTTAAGTCCAACATACACTGGGAAAGATCAACAGGGCCAAAAGTTTGCTCTTTAAAAACATTTAAAACCCAGAGAAGACTCTGGTAAGATTGAACAAAAAGAAAGTGTGGGGGGCAGTGTGAGAAACAAGCACTATTCCTAAAAAGGAATAAATGCTCACCCGATTGTGGAGAAGAAAAGAATTTATTCACGATCTTGCAAGAACGGGCCCAACCGAAATGTGGGGGTTGGCGCACAGAACAATAGACCCAGAAGAATTTATTCCCTACGCCTAACCGCAAGTCCCTCCCGTTTCTCCATTGGCTGGATACTTCAGAGGTTACATTCTATTTGACAAGCCTAACTAGCCCGTGCAAATTTGAAACATGCAGCCCTCCCAAATTGGAAACATTTGAAAAAAAAGTCTCCTGTGCAAACTCTGAACAGTTGAAACAAGTCTCCACCCCTCTTTCCTTTGTTCTTGAACTGCAGAGCCAGTCTGAGCTAGTTTGGTGTAAGAAAGGAATAAGTTTCGTTTTCACATAGAGACAGCATGGAATAAGGGAAATGGAGGCAAAACCAGTTTAAACAAGCCCCAGACAAAGAGAAGAGAGAATCTGCCTGATGTAAAGAGACATGAGGTAGTATCAGAGGCGGGAACTCACAGCAAAAAAATAAAAATTTGGGGGGGGATTGGCTAATCAGTTCAAAATCTCAATAATGAGCTAGTTGGCTCTCTGGGATTGGCTGTACAAATTAAAATCTCAAAAGATGAATTAGTTAGTGTTCTCGGATAGGCTGTAACCTCTGTAGTACCCAGTCAATGGGGAAACAGGGGAGGGACTTGCAAATTAGGAGCAGGAGATTTAAACATCGCCATTCTCTTCCTCTGGCGCGCCAGCCTTCCGCATGTTTGGCTGGACGCCCCATCTTGCAAGATCGTAAATAAATTCTTTTCTCCTCCAGAACCGAGAGAGCGTTTATTCCCTTACAGGTACCACTTTATTTCCGACAACTTGGGGGCTCGTCCGGGATCCAAAGCTTCGGAGGGGGACCCCCGAGGTGAACAAAGGGAAGGCGCGCCCCGCTGATTGAGCGGTCTCGGACTCCGCCATTGGGGGCCCATCTCCGGCAGCTAAAGGGCCCGAGACCAGACGCTTGGATCTGCCGGTTGTGGATGAGAAAAGGGGGAAAAGAAAAGGCCTGCCTCTGGTTAACCAGGCAACTCCGTGCACGGACCAAGGTAAGGAAAGAAATATTATATTACCTTGGTGGTTAAAGCATTCTGAAAGTCTGGGGCTGATCCTGAGGGAAAGATGCCCAAACAAGACTCAGAATGGGGACATTCTGATGAGCCTAGAGCTGATCCTAAGGGAAAGATGCTCAGGCAAGACTCAGAATGGGTAATAGAGGCAGTCAGCCGGCCGGGAATAAAGGGAAGGGGGTACCTTTAGGGTCCCCGGGGAACATTCCTCTAAATAATCCATTGGGAAACATGTTAAAACATTGGGCTAAAAGTAATTGGACCAAGGGAAAGGGTAAAAGAAAATGATCAAATATTATTGTTATGTTTAGACAAAAAAAAAAAAAAAAAGGCATTTTGCTACCAAATATATTCTGGCCAAAATATAAGGCAGATAAGAGTTGGCTTTGTGCTGACCTCGTGTGTCATGTTAATAAAAATAAACCTTTTTCCAAGGCAGAATTGAACTGTGCCATGTGGTGGCTGCAGGGAAAAAAAGAAACTAAAACCTGGGATAAGCATTCCCCCACCTTATGGTTTCCCCTCCCCCACTGGGGCGGGAACCATTAAAGCCTGAGGTTTTGGTGGAAGCAGTCTATGCCCCCAGGCAATTGGAGAGCCAGTTAATGCTGACTGCTCCAGTAATTACAACCCACCAAAAGTTAAAAAAAAAAAAAAATGGAGAGATTTCCAAAAGTTTCTGTTTCTAAAGGCTCTTAAAGAAAGGAAGGTAAGAATCATTAATAAAAAGCCTAGCAAGGCTAGCTGAATAACAATTAACTTGATTCTTAAAATCTGGTTTATGTAAATATCCCTTTCTTCGGAGAAGAAAGGGAAATGGGAAAGAGGGTGGCTATGAGAGAAAGAGAGAGACTGCATCCACCTAAAATAAAATTGGCTGTACCCATATCCCCAAAGAACGATGAAAGTTGAGGTCTGAAGTCAAGTGGTCTCAGGCTGGGAGAGTGGAGTGGCCCACATGCATGAAAAGGGTGAGTTTGCCCTGCGGGTTGAGGGTGGGCTTTCCGCCTCAATGCTCTAGAAAAGTTTTGCCGCCTCAGGACCCAGAGGGTGGAGCACATTCCCAGGGGAATGGGAAAAGCCTGGCTGCCACCCCACTGTTAGGTACAGCCTTTACCACGAAGAGGCAGAGTCTGGGTGGCACCCCGATGTTTAAGAAGGGTGGGGCCAAAAAGGTAATCTCCCCAACATCACCCCAGACTTTGAAAAGAAAAGCGCTGCCACAAAAGCCTCTAAAAAGGGTTGGACTCCCACTCCCTCAAGCCCCAAGAATACAATGTCATTCTGTTAATAACTCAGACTTTAAAAGGTCAGCTATATAAAGGAATTTTAGTCTAATATTCAGAGAAGATCCAAAAATCGATGAATGGCTGAATAAGCCATTAGAGGAAATATTCAGAGAGTCAACAAGCCAGGGAGGAAACAGACAAAAGTGAGATAGAGAAGTAATTGGAGCAGTTTAAAAAAAAAAAAAAAAAAAGGAGGAAGGAAATTTGTAGCATGGGGTTTGTGTGATTCTCTATTCATATACTTATGTGGGGCTAAACAGGTATTAATAAATACATTTACATATTTTAGTGTGCTGTGTAATTAAGTCTAAGGCATGTGGAAGCTACATTTAAAGTCCCTTAATGTGTGTATCAGGGTATAAAGAAAGTTATATGCACATTTTTTAGGACTGTATTTGGATGCATTCTGAGAGTTAAAACTTCATGAATCTAATGGGAGTTTAAGTTGTATGTTTACACAGGAATGTGGGATAGTTGTATTTGTATGTAATAAAAGCATGTAATATAATTACGTAGGAGTCTTTCAAACTGTTAAAGTTTGTCAGTGTGTAATTTAAAACTTGGCAAAAATTTCCTGTGTACTCATCTATAGTAAACTGAAGCTATTTCTTTGTGTCTTTATAGCGTATACTAGTTTGTGTGTACTCTAAAGCTGGGCAATTGTGTGCAGTTTCACAATAGTGTGAAAAATGAAAAAAAAGTGAGAAAAACTGTGTAAAAGTTTTCTATGTATGTGTAACAGTAGTGTATTGGCTATACATGCTTATAAATGGGAATGTATGTCTGTTTCGTATGGTTATGAGTGTGTATATAAGTTATATGTGTCTGTATTCCAGATATATGAGACTGTGTATTCTTGTAAAAAGCAGAATAATTTTTCTGATATATTTTGGGCAAAAGCAAAAGGTCCATACTCAAAGTGCAAGTAAATGTTCCTATAAAAGGGTTTAAGGTTCACTAAAGCTGAATTAAACAAACTTAGAACAGTGAATGGTTCATATCTCTTCCCAGGTCTCCATTTGGTAATGCCAGGTTGCTATCTTAACATTAAGTCTAATAGGAATAAAGACACCACATATATTGTCAAATACTACACACCAAGGCTTGTCCTCCTCTCCCTGGAGAGTGGGTTTTTACTCATCTAACAGCAAAACTTGTGTGTATGTTCAGGGTATGCATATATGTGAATCACGTATATTCAAGCATCACTAAACTAGGTGTACTAAAAACTGAATTTTAAGTTAGCATTTAAGAGTGGTAAGCCTTTTTATGTTCATTAATCTTAGGTTATTGTAAATTATTGTTGTCCTTTAGTCTAATTGTTCTAGCCTGAAATGTTGGTAAGTTCTTGCTGCTCTTCATGCACATGACTTCAGGAGTGTCTGTACCTAAAGCAGGTATTAGCAGTTTTACACTAGGGGAGTCATTAGAGGGGTGCAAGCCATGTGTAATTTAGTACTTAGGCAATTACAAGGTGTAGGCCTTTGGTTTTTGGTTTGCCTTTCCCCAGGAGGACTGGAGAGCTCCCCTCCCTAGACACAAAGGATCTTTTTCTTAAGAATTATATACTGGCCTTGTCTTCTACTTTATCATCTCTCAGGCACCGTGGACTGATGGCTCAGACCCCGCCTCTTGAATTTGCTGCCCATCGACATCAGCCTGGCAGCTGGGTTCTGATCCAGTCGTGGAAAGAATCCAAACTTCAACCGATCTGGGAAGGACCCTATCAAGTCTTGCTGACAACTGAGACGGCAGTCCGAATGGCAGAAAGAGGCTGGACTCATTACACACGAGTGAAGGGACCGGTGCCTGAACCAGACGATAAGTATCCAGCAACTCAACCTGAATCCTGGAAAGTGACTCCTACCTCAGATCCCCTAAGGATCACTTTAAATAGGCAACAGTTAAAGGAACATATTAGAAGGGAGAAAGGGCTGGATTAAACCCTATGTTTGCATTGTGCTCTGTGTATAGCTTAATGATGAAATTGCTTATGCTGATCATAATGTTCTATATTCAAGGAGTAACAGGTTCTGCTAAGCTGGTTATAAGTGTAGTCAAAGGCTTAAAGTCTCAAACTGTACAATTTGATGTTTGTCAAGTAATGAGCTGTAAAAATCTAAAACATCAGCAACAACTGAGGGAGGAATATAAGCATTTATGTTAGCAGACTGTTCAAATAGAAAGCAAGATTGTTGGGGGGTGAACATTTGAGAGTATAACTTATGAGACACCTAACCCCTGTTATTCTTGGAACACTGCTTGGTGGACCACACAGTATGAGGGATGGGTCTTACCCAGGTTGGAGGAAAAACCATTAAGGGAAACTTGGCTGGAATTTAACTCTCCAGTACAAATTGACCCCAAGGTCATTAGAATACTTAAGACCAAAGACTTAAAGCGAACCACAGAAATAGTCTCTATTTCTCAGGTTATGGAAATACAAATGCCTGGGTAGAATGGGGCAAACATACCATCCAGAGTCTAAACAGAAGTGACTGTTATGCTTGTACAACCAAACAACCCACTGTTCAGATTATGCCCTTCCCCTTGGGGATGAAAAAGCATGAAAGGGAGTTTAAATGTATAACACTCCTCTTTCAAAATGCTACTCCTGGTGAAAGTTGTAGTACGTTGTCCTCCCTTTTCCCTCCAGTCCAGGAGGGAAGTGTCAAAGCCATACCAGCGTCTCACCTTGGTCCCGGAAACCACTCTGCCTGTCTCTCCAGATGGGAAGAAGGGCTCCAGGATCTTGGTACCATAGCTTTGTGTACACAGGTGTGGAATGTGAGCAAGGATAGTACTGGCAACTTCTCCAGCCTAACTATACGCCGAGCAGACCTCTGGTGGTACTGCGGGAAGGGCATCCTCTGGCCAACACTACCTGAAAGGTGGGGAGGAACCTGTGCTCTGGTTCAATTGGCTATCTCATTTACCTTGGCATTTGAAAGTAATAAAGTACCAACCCAAGGCAAAGGAGAAAAGAAAAATGTACAAAGTGTACCTAGTTCCTTCAATAAAAAAAATGTTTGTAGATAGTATAGGGGTTCCCCAGAAAGTTCCTAATGAGTTTAAAGCTAAAAATCAATTAGCTGCAAAATTTAAATCATCCTTATTCTGGTGGGTCACCATCAATAAAAATGTCAATCATCAGCTAAAATTTATCAACTATACCAGGAATGTCATTAAAGAAATAGCAGAACAGTTAGATGCCACTAGCCGAATGGCATGGGAAAACAGAATGGCCCTAGACATGATGCTAGCTGAAAAAGGAGGCATCTGTGCTATAGTTGGGGGAAATTGTCGCACATTCATCCCCAATAATACCGCACCTAATGGAACTATCACCAAAGCCCTACAAGGCTTAACAGCCTTATTTCAGAAACTAGAAAAGAATTCTAGCATTAACAACCCACTCATAGAATGGTTGGAAAATTGGTTCGAGAAATGGAAAGGAATTGCAACATCTATTTTAATTTTCCTTATCATTCCAGCCAAAATGTTTATAACAGCTGGGTGCTACATAATCCCGTGTGCTCAAAGGCTAGTTCAAAAAGCCATCAAAACCACTAGAATCAAAAATAAGAAAGATCCCTATGATGAGGAATGTAAAAAAGCCCTTAGCAAATTTGAGAATCTAAAATGTGAAAACTAAAAGTGTTTAAAAAAAAGAGGAGGGAATCTGTAAGAAAGGAATAAGTTTCGTTTTCACATAGAGACAGCATGGAATAAGGGAAATGGAGGCAAAACCAGTTTAAACAAGCCCCAGACAAAGAGAAGAGAGAATCTGCCTGATGTAAAGAGACATGAGGTAGTATCAGAGGCGGGAACTCACAGCAAAAAAATAAAAATTTGGGGGGGCATTGGCTAATCAGTTCAAAATCTCAATAATGAGCTAGTTGGCTCTCTGGGATTGGCTGTACAAATTAAAATCTCAAAAGATGAATTAGTTAGTGTTCTCGGATAGGCTGTAACCTCTGTAGTACCCAGTCAATGGGGAAACAGGGGAGGGACTTGTGAATTAGGAGCAGGAGATTTAAACATCGCCATTCTCTTCCTCTGGCGCGCCAGCCTTCCGCATGTTTGGCTGGACGCCCCATCTTGCAAGATCGTAAATAAATTCTTTTCTCCTCCAGAACCGAGAGAGCGTTTATTCCCTTACAGGTACCACTTTATTTCCGACATTTGGTAACAACTTATAAAGCTGTTTAAGGAACATCTATCCTCCCCCCACCCCCCACCCCCGCCAGTCTCCACCTTGCAAAGACAGTGGGCAGATAAACAGGAGGACTGGCCACCGATTACAGCTTGGCTTCTTGACCCTCTGCCATTCCCCTGAGCTGCCCCCACCCTGTGTGAAAGCTAAACTTAATCTAATTCTCACAGCAGGAAGAGCGCACACAAATAAGCTATAAAAGCAAGGGGAAAATGAAATAGCTACTGAAATTGTAGAGATATAACAGATATGAAAATTGTATAAACAACTTTATGCCAACAAATTTGAAATTTTATATTTATTGAATATTTTCCTAAAAATATATAACTTTCAATACTTATAAAGAAATGAATACTTTTATAACCACTAAAAAAATTGAATCAATAGTAAAAATCTTCCCATACTAAAATGCTATACTGATGTTGTTTTATAAATTATTTCTCTCAAACATTTAAGATGGAAATTATGCCACTCTTATGCAAACACTTCCTTTTATGTGACTAGCTAAACCTTAAATAAAAAATCGGACAGTAGAAAAATGGAAAATTGCAAAACAAACTTACTCACAAATGTAAATGCACAAGGTCATAAAAATTTTTAGCAAAGTCCAGCAACAAATAAATAATATCTTATGACCAAGTTTGATGTATCCAAGGAATATGACTTCAGTATTAGCATATTAATTAGTTATTCATCACATTAGGAGATTTTTTTTTAAAGTATATGATCATGTGGATAGATGCAGAACAAGCATTTGATAAAATTATCATCCACTCATGATAAAACTCTTGGCAAACTAGGAATAAAAGAAATAAAGGATAAAGAAAATCTACAAAAAGCCTATAGCACTTGTCATATTTTGTGGTGAAGCCTTGGAAAGCTTTCTTTTGGAGGTCAGGAGGAAGAGGAGGCTATCTGACACCACCATTAATATTCAAAATCCAGAGGTCCTTTCCAGGGCACTTCACAAGAAAGAGAAATGAAAAATATAAAGATTGGAAAGAAAGAGGCAAAACTGTCTTTAATTGTATATGATGTGGCTGCCTTTTGAAAAACCCAAAGAGTCTACAGATAATAAAGTTTAACATGTTTGAGGCATTGAAAATCAATATACAGAGGTAAAGATGACATTTCTAATAGAAAAAAATTACCAAGTTTCTACAAATAAATCTAATAGGATTTGTGAAGTTCTTTATGTAGAAAATTAATATACGTGATCTGCCTGATATGAGCTTGGCACATTGTAGCATTTCATTAAACATGTTTCTTTATTCTCCTTGTTCTATACCTGAGGTGTTTACATTTTCATATAAAGAAACACTATCATATTTGTCATGACAATTTCTGTTTCTTGAGTCTTACTGACCCAATGTTACTTTAAAGATTAATATTTGCATAATGCATTTGCCAGACGCTGTCACATCATTATCTTTTGCATAACAGCTCTGAGAATTGGGTAATAATATTCTCATTCACACTGGAGGAAAGGACTTGCCAGAATATAGTAAGCCGCAGAGTCAGGATTTGGCCCCAGGTCTGTCTTGATCCACAGCTGGAGTGTTGTGGTCTGTTGACCCGGGGCTCATTCATTCATTGATTAATTCCATCCATATTTTTTGAGCCCTGGGCCAGGAGCAAGGGTGCCTGTACAGTGGACATGGAGTTGCCTTCATGGCATTCCAGTCTACTGGAGAATACAGGTCATCGAATTATTGCCACATGGCTGGATAATGCTGCACCCTGGGGCTCAGAGGAGGAAAGTGGGGTTGAGGGGGCGGGTCTCTCTGGCAGGTAGGGGTGTTTAATTCTAAACCTGAAGGATGAATCACCCAGCTAAAGAAAACCAGAGTGAAACTGGGGGTATAGTCGCCTGAATCATGTCCCCCACAAAGACATGTTCAAGCCATAACCTCCAGTCCTGTGGGTGTGAGCTCATTTGTAAATAGGATCTCTGAAGACCCTGTTAAGATGAGGCCAAACTGAATGAGGGTGGCCTTAATCCGATTTGACTGCAGTCCTTCTGAGCAGAGGAGGTTCGGATGTGCAAGTACCAGGGACAGGAGGAGACCGAGGAGACAGACGTGATGAGGCAGAGATCGATGGCCAGCAAGCCACCACCTGAACACTGCAGACTTCAGGGAAAGAGTGGCTGCCACTGCCTTGATTTTGGGTTTCCAGCTTCCAGACCATGAGCCAGTAAATTTCTGTTGTTTAAGCCAACCAGTCTGGTTATTTGATACAGCAGTCCTGGCAAACTAAGACAGAGGGAGAGGTAGGAGAGGGAAGGAAAGGTGTTCCAGGCCGAGGAGACATGTGCAAAGGCTTGAGGACAGAGACAATGCCCCAGCACGGGACAGGTAGAAGTCGGGTGTGGCTAGAGCATAAGGCGTGTAGGGGCGAGGGGTGAGAGATGAGGCACACAGCCGCCAGCCCTTGCAGGACCCCACTCGCCAGGTGGAGGACGGTGGCCCTGCTGCTAACAGCAAGGGACGGCCCCTGAAGAATAGCAAGGAATGACGTAGCTAGATCTACACTTTAGAAGACAGAGTGGGTGTAATGGAGGGTGTGATGTGGGAGGAGACGCTGTGGTTAGGAAGCTGGAACTGGTCAGAGGAGATCTTGAATGTACCCGGCCAACCCCTTTTCTGCCCATCTGGGGCCCTCATGACCTCAAGAGCCATACTCAGCATCAGCCAGGACTGTGGGAGGCAGCAACAGATCCCATCAAGCAGCCAAGGCCTCTAGAAGGGGAATGATGGGCCCCCAGGGCTGGGGAACAGGCTCAGGAGCTTGCTGGGCAGAAGAAAAGACAGCCAGAGTCAGAATCACAGGGTCTCAGTGCTCCCAGGGCTCTCTCCACTCATCTTTCATTCTGCTTGTCTCTGTCTCTTTCTGCCAAGTGGCCTCAGTTTCTCTGTTTTCCCTCACATGTGTCCCCATGAGGCCAGGAAGTTAGCTCCAGGCACCCATTTTCAGCTCCATGATTCCAATGCCCGAGGAGGAGCATCCCCCATGAGCTCCCGCAGAAAATCCCAGGGAGGGAGCCAAAAGGCTTGTGGGGCTGACTCAACAATTCTGTCCAAGTGGCTACATAGCCAAGAGCTCCTTTATGTAACAAACCAACAGCACAGAAGTTCTCAGCGTCTCCAGGAGCTTTCCAGGAACACGGCCACAGAGAGGACTAGCAGGCAAAGACAAGATCCCCTCACGTCTTGCCTCATGCTGCCTGCAGCAAACAGCCACCTGGGACCTGCAAACCATACTTCCCCAGTCTCCCATGGCCTCAGAACAAGACCTGGCCTGGCAAACCCTTCAACCCAGCAATTCTACTTCTAGGTATCGATACTAGAAAAATGTTCCCAGTGCACACAATGAGACATACATGGGGATATTTATGCCACACTGATTATACAGAAAACAAAATGGAAACAACCTAAATATTCACCAAGATGGGAATGGTGAAAGAAAGTGAGAGAGAGAGGGAGGGAAAGATGTCTGTAATATTGTCAAGCAATAAAAAGCCAGATACCCAAAAATACATACAATATCTTTCCTGCATTTAAAAACACACAAGGCAGGACATAGATAGCAAAGCATGCCTACATGTCTGTGTAAATACATGCCTAGAAAAAGGTCTGTAATGGTTCCATACCTACCACAGTCAGAATAGGAGTTAATACAGTGGGGATTCAATTTGGAGGCAAGTTGTTGCGGAGGGTAACATAGAGGTACTTTTTCTCATATAAATTGCCTGACTATGTAGCAACAAGAACGTCTGCATATAATTTAAAATAATTTTAAATAAATGGTGGGAAATAAAATGGCTGGTAACATTGCTTGGAATAACAAAAACCAACTAAACAAACAAAGCACCTAAAAATACCCATGTAGAGGGAACTGACTGAATAATGATGGCACCTATTGCAACAGAACAGAGTCATGAAACAATAGACTCACGGGGGCGGGGGTGGGGGGGAGATGTTCTCAATGGAAAAAAGCAAATTGCAAATTAGTGTGTACCAAATATTCCTGTTTAATGAAAGAAAGAAAATGTAGAATATGCACACTAAGCATGTGGGCTTAGAATCCCCCAGACCTAGATTTGAATCTCTCTGGTAGTTAACAATGAAGCAGTGTTGGGAGGTTCACTACTATGCTAAGCCTCAGTTTACCCATTCTTAAAATAGGGTTGATGTGATGACTGCTGGAGCTAAAATGCTCATCACAGTGGACACAAAACAGAAAGACGATGACGATGAGTTGAAAGGTTTCATCCGGGAAGTAGGTTTGGGATGCAGGAAACAGGCCACTTTTACTTTATACACACACACACTGTTTGAGTATTGGACAGCGAACTTGAGTTAATCTGAAATTTTTTTAAAAAGAAGTATACTAATAAAGATTAAAAGGAAGAAAAAGTAAGCTCAGCCCAGCAGCTGCCCGTGGTGTGTCTGCTAATGGGCTGTACACTCCAGCCATGCCCTAGTGGGAGGCTGATGGACCAGTCTGTACTGGTCATTGCTGGATGCACTTGTGTGTGTGCACCCAGCCACTTCCACTTTCACCTTGAGAAAACCATTTGCAGTCTCACAACAGTGATCATGGAGGAGGACGGGGGAACTGAGTCAGGCCCTCACAGCACAGTGAGTGTGCTGGTTTGGGTCTATTGTGTCCCACACAGGACCCACATGTCCTTTTGATCCAGTCTTGTGGGTGCAGACTTATAGTGGGTGCAATCTTTTGATCAAGTTGTTTCCGTGGAGATGTGACCCACCCAATTGTGGGTGGGACCTTTTGATTAAATTATTCCCATGGAGGTGTGACCCCACCCAGTCAAGGTGGGTCTTAGTTCGCTGGAGTCCTTAAGAGTGCTCACAGAGAAAGAGCGCCCAGAGTTGACACAGACCGAGATGCTTAGAGAGAAAACTCCCAAAGACATTTTGGAGATAGCCATTGAAACCAGAACCAGGAGAGACGCTAAGAGATGAAATCCAGAGTTGCCCTGGAGATGCTAAGAGAGGACCCCGGGATGCTTAGAGAGAAATGCCCTGAGAGAAAGAAGCAAGGACACATAGGAGGTAAGAGAGAGGAGCTAAGATAGAAGCCCAGAGACATTTTGGAAAGCAATGGAAACGAGAAGCTAACCCCAGGAGAGGCCAGCAGACTCCGCCATGTGCCTTCCCATGTGACAGTGGAAACCCAGATGCCATTGGCACAGTTCTTCAGTGACAGTATCTGCTTGTTGATGCCTTAGTTTGGACACTGTAAATCTGTAACCTAATAAACCCCCTGTATAAAAGCCAATCCATTTCTGCTATTTAGCATTTTGGCAGCTTTAGCAAGCCAGAACAGTGAGACAGGCAAAAGTGTCGCCTACCCAATGGCCTCGGGAGCCAGGAGGACAGGCAGGAAGTGGCAGACAGGTGTTCTGTCATCTGCCTGCGTCCTGCAATTTAATATAGTTTTGACATTTCTCCAGCTGAGTGGTGGCCAGGGCTCCAGGCGCATGAAATTGGGCAGAAAAAAAGCCAGAGCAAAGAGCACTAAGAGCTTGGCTCTCTGTCACTTTGCCGCCAGCTCTGCCAGAGACAAGCTGGCACATTAAGTTGCTGAAGTCCATAATGAAATAGATTGAGGCTGAAGGGAAAGGAGAGTGATTGAGAATCCCTCAAAATTGGATCTTCCTTGAGAGTCACATGGTTCCGTTGCTGTCACATTTGGCAAGGGCTGGGGAACTCCATCCAGCCATAAAGAGCAGACCCAGCCCCTGGCAGTGGAGTCTGCAGTGCTGCTGTCCCGTGCACTGAGCACCTACTATGTGCCAGGCTTGTGCAGGCCCCAGGGACACAGAAGCCAACAAGACAGACAAGGCTGTTCCCCAAGGACTATCATGATGATAATAACAGTAAATGACAGTCCTTCGGCACTGGGCTATGTGCTCGCACTTATTTCTTGTTTAACCCTCACAACCACCCTATATCATAGCTTCATTAGCATCCCAATTTTACAGAAAAGGAAACTGAGGCTCATAGAGTCTAAGTCACTCACAGTGAAGCACCTGTGCAAAGGTAGAGCTAGGACTTGAACCCAAGGCTGTCTGTGTTGAGTTTCCACCCTGCCCCACTGCACCATGAGGCCTCCCTGGCAAACAATGCAGAATACTCTGGAGGAAGCAATAGACCCAAATGGGATCCTCTCCCACACCCAGATAGGGGATATGTGAGGTGTTCAAGTGGTTTCTTATCCCTAATATTCAAACCCTGGGCCCTGTCTACCCCATCCCCCCCAACCACAACCTCTATGGGGTCTGTGGGCACAGCCTCAGGACGGGATGCTTGATTGGCCATTAATGTCGGCCTAATTATGGGTTGGGCAGGGATGGGTAGCCAGATCTCTTCCCTATTTTTGCCTCCAGGCTTGTGCTAGCATCTGCCGCAGGAGGGTCACTGTAGAGGTAAGGAAGTGAAGGCAGGTGGGGGAACTCAACACACTGTAAGTTAGAGGCTGAACAGGGGCTTTGCCTTCCAGCTCTGCCATGACAAAGAAATGGAATGGCAGAAGTCACAGCTCTGGGGAGAGGTCGGGGGAGCAAGAAGAGGAAATGAGTAAGGGGAGGGAGGATAAACAAGCAGAAGAGAAAAAGGATAATGGTCTTTTCGATGCAGAGAGAAGAATTCTGCCCTTTAATTTAGTGTTCTTATTGTTTAATATTTCTAAGATAACATCAACTTGATAGGAGGTTTTTAAATTTATTAGTATTTTTAAATTCTGTTTTAAATCCAAACTGTCTCAATCTGTCCTTTTCCGGTGTTCATATTTTTACCCCTACATCATGTATCTTCCCCCTTACTCCAGTTTGGAGGCTCTGACTCACCTGGGTGGCTCTTAGGCTGAGTCTGGGGTGGGGACAGTCAGGTTCCTGGGCTTTGTCTTCTGACACCCAAGGGACTAAGCACTTAGTTGGAAAAGAGGGAGAACTGGCAGGGAAAATGGCATAACGATTCTCAGTTTGGGTACTCGGGAGACTCACTCCATCTCCACGGACCTCAGTTCCTCAGGTGTAAAACGGGGGTAAATCCTAAGGGTGGAGGTGGGAAATGGTGTTTTAATGGGGGAGGAAGCACAGAGCCCCATCCTTTGTCCTTGGCTAGGATCTGAAGAAGTGCTCAGGAAATGCCCCTGGGCCCCCAGCTCCTCCCCATAAAGACAGAGCTACAGGGAGGACCATTTGGAATCCTGTCATGCAAGTGATATAAAATCAGCCCAAGGAACCTGAAAAGAAAAGGAAATTACTGACTATGGTAACTGAAAAGTCTATGGAGAGTTCCAGCTTCAGACCTGACTTGATCCAGGGGACCTCCAGCTCTAACATCCCAATTCTCTGGGCTGCCTGCATCCTCAGATAGGTCCTTTGCTGATGGAGATGGCGGCGGCGGCAGCCACGCACCTGCTCCCACATCAGAATCTTTTCCCAGGAGCCCAGCTCACGCCTCTCACATGCAGGTCACGTGTTCCCTCTGAACCAATCACTGTGGCCCTGGTGCATGGAATGCTCTGATTGGCTTAGACCCAGGTCCCATGAATCACCCCTAGCGCCAGAAAAGTGCCCTGTCCAAATCTCAAAGACTAATTGGAGCAGGGAGTTCTGCAAAAGGAAACCAGGAGCTGGGACCAGGGAATGGGAACTTTGTGGTCCCTACAAGTCACAAGCTCCTGAGACTCATTTCCACAACAGAGCAGCAGATAACAGTGATAAGCACTTACATTGTGCTTACTTTGATACCAGACACTAATCTAAGCACTTGACATTCAACTCATTTAATCCTCAGAGCAACCTCTTTGACAGATGAAGAAACTGAGGCTCAGAGAAGTTAGGTGACTCAGCCTAACTTCCTTCCTCTCCCTGCTGTTCCAGACCCTGTAACCCCCCTCCCTGCATCTGTCTGGGCTGAAAGCTTCCATTCAGATAGGAGCCTTGCATTTCTCTAAAATACCAGGGGAAATAAGATCCCAAATCTCCCTCCTGTTTTCCCCTCCCTGCTTCTCACCTCCTCCCTGAATGACACCTGCCTGTATCAAGAGACATAAAAGAAAAGCTGACCCTCCCTGTGCTCATCACTGTGAGGGCATAAAACCCAACAACGCCCTTTATACTTTGGGGAGAGAGAGCCTCAGGGGTCCTCAGCTGAATTAGGAACATGTGTTTCTCTGGGAAGATGTTTGTGTTCCGGATCAGGGCAGGACCACAGAGGTGTTCACAGCGGTGCTGGGGTGAGGTCCAGGCAGCCCTTCCCAGGGGTTCAGGAGAAGGTAATGCTGAAACTAGAGGAATGATGTGCTAATGGGGGAATTCCAGGCACCACATGGAGGCTGTTTTAATGCAAAGAGCATTATACAGTGTTTGCAGGTTAGGCCAGCTCAGCTGTGGGTAGAGTTGATCCTGCAGCTCAGATGGTGGAGCCAGAAAAGTCTTTAGGGAAGGGGGCTTCCAGGGGTCTCTTCCAGAGACCATCAGAGTGTGGAGCGAGGGCCCAGCTGCCTGGCTCCCCAGCTCCCAGCTCTCCTCTCCCCAGATCTAATGCTATCTGAACCCCAGCCTTAGAATGCACCCCATCCTAGGCTCCGTTACCAACACTGTAGGGACACAGGATTTCAGAGGTTCCAGCACCCCCCACCCCTAGGTATAACCCCAGGCCTCCACCTCTTCTCTGAGCACCTGAACTTAGCCATCTCTAATACCTGAGCTCTGGCTTGGTCCCTAACTGGGACGCTGCCTGAGATCAGGCTCTGTTCCTGGAAGTTATCACCTGCCCCTCCAACCCAGGTCCACTGCCCCTTTGTCCAGCTCATAGCTCTACACATGGTCTACTCTGCATGGAGCCTGGGCTGGGGGTGGGGTGAGGCAGGGCAGGACTGACAGCAGGCAGACCAAACCCATGGCCAGGTGCAGTCTGGAAAGTACAAGGGGCTGGATGGGGTAAGGCAGATGTTCAACCTGAGTTTCACAGTGCAGGAGCCACGCAGGGATAAAATGAGGCCAGGCAATTGTGGGGGGGAAGGGTGGGGGGGGCAAAGGCAGGGCAGAGATCCCTTAGCCTGGCATTCAAGACTCTTCTCCACCCGGCTCAGCCTCACCCACAATTTGCTTACTGCCCTGAGCCGTGCAGGGCTTCCTGGACAGCCCATGCTGTTTCTTGCCTCCACCTTTTCACATGCTGCTGGTACTCATTTCCTAGGGCTGTCATAACTGAGTACCACAAATGCAGTGACTTTAAACAACAGAAATTATTCTCTCACAGTTCTGGAGGCTAGAAGTCTGAAATTGAGGTATTGGCAGAAACTTCTTTGCCTCTTCCAGCTTTGGTAGTTACTGGCAATCCTTGGCACTTCTTGGCTTGTAGATGCATCACTCCAATTTCCATCATCATTATGGCACTCTTCCTGTGTGTCTCTGTTTCCAAGTATCCCTCTTCTTATAAGGACACCAGTCGTTGGAGTAGGACCCACCCAAATCCAGGATGACCTCATCTTAATTTGATCACATCTGCCAAAACCCTATTTCCAAATGAGGCCACACTCATGGGTACTGGGGGTTAGGACTTGAACATAATTCAACCCACGATACTGCTCCTTCTGTTCTTCTCAAGGAGCCTTTCCCTACATAGCCCACTTGGCAATCTCCTACTCATTCACTGAAACCCAGATCACAGGTCTTCTCCCTCCTTCTCCCAAACCCTGTAGAGTAAACCATCTTCTCTTCTCCATTGCTTCTGAACTATGTAACTTACTCTGTATATGTCCTTATCAACTAAATTGTGACTTATTTATTATTTACTCATGCACACAGTTGGATATGAATGTTGGCAGGAGCCACCCACATCAACTGACCAAGTTTTGAAACAATAATGGGCAAGGCTGAGACACCCCGACCCCCCATCTGCTTTACATCTAGCCTCATCGGCAGCAGGGGCTGGCAGGGGAACCCAGGAGACCAAGTGCACCCCGAAGCCAGGAAGGGAAAATTGAATTGTCTCCTCTTCCGTGTGGAGCCCAGACCTGCTGTAACTGGAGGTCGGGCAGCTCAGGAGCATAAAGACCCAGCCCTTGTCGTAGGCATGGGAGCTCGTGTCCCCACTGGGGCAGGAGCAGCAGGGGCTCCTCCGTGTACCCCCAGCCGCTTCCCCAGTCTGACGGCAGGCGGGAAAACAGAGCAGGCTCCATCCATTGACCTTAGGTTGATATTTGAGCCCACATGACACACCCTAGGGACTTGCAGTCAGGGGCTTTGCAAGAAACAGCAGTTGCCTCCAGTGCAGGAGGGCCTTAGAGTGGTGAGATCCAGGTTTACCTGTTATGGGCCCCCATTTCCATCCAATGACCACGGATTTAGAGGTCGTGGCCCCAACATCCCCATATACCCACACATGCCCTCAGTAGGCTTCCTGAAACACCTGCCTGTCAGAGCCACAAAGAAAAACTGGTCCATTTTGGCTATAAATTTCCCCAATGCCTCCAGCCCTGGGGCTGTAGTCACATCTACAGCCCTGGAGCCATCAGAGCCTGCAACTGGCCAGCAGCGGCTGGGTCTGGAGCTGTTTGCACAGAAACACCACCGTACTCAACCTACTGAGATTTGTACCCAGGCCACGGAGAAATCACTGGTGCATTTTATTTTCTATGAACAAATCAACTCCCACCCCAGCCGAGCAGAATGGAAATTTCAGTATGTCAAGATATTAGAGGTAGAAAACTAATATCCAATTCTGCAGGCTTTATTGGTCTCACACACACCACCTGCTGTCCCTTCCTGGGGATCTCCTGAGAGCTGGATGTATTTCAAGGTCCTGGGCTTAGACCCCCAACACAAGCCCCAGATGCCTGTTTTCCTTCCTTTCCTCTTTCCTCCCTCCCTCCCTCCTTCCTTCCTTCCTTCCTCTTTCTCTCTCCCTCTCTCCTTTTCCCCCTTGTCCTCACTTACTCCTTGTCATCTCTGAGAACAGAGAAATGCTATCTCAGAATAAGGTTGCCTTCTTTTAATCAGGACTTGATTACTTTTCTACACAACTCAGAGGTGAGTTTCCAAAGGAGACGAGGAAGGCACTGGTTGTAATTAGCATTTCCCTGCTTTCAGGAAAACAGGAATTATTTCAGGGTTTCTTCTTAAGGAGCTTTAGCATGGGAGATGCTGGGATGCCAGCCCATGGATTAGCAGATGCCCCACCCCACCCCACCCCCAGGAAAAGGAAGAACCCTAAGAAAAGGAAGGTTGCTAAGCTGAAACATAAGGGGAAGTCTTGAGGCCAGATTAAGGAGACCCCACAAGAGGGGCTGAGCTAGCCTGGCCCCTCTCTTCCAGAATAACAGGATTCTTTTGGAGGCACCTGGACCAATTCTACCAAGTTGGCAAGGCCCTTCCTGGTTTTGTAGCTTTCTTGATCCTGCCCACAATTCCTGGTCCTACCCACAATCCCAGAAGCTGCTTTGCTTTGATGAAATGGTCTCCTCCATCCTCAACAGTGACAGAGGATGATCTCATGTGTTAGAGTGGGAAGGCACTTTGGAGGAAGAGCAGGAAATGCAGGTGGAGAAGTAGTTGAGGTCAACTCGGAAGGGCATCAAGGGCCAGATTTAAGAGCTTGGGTTTTAACTTCAAGGCAAGGGGGAGCCATGGAGGATTTGAGGTTCTTTTTCTATGTGTTTGCCTGTTTGTTGTCATGGAGCCCATGTTTGGGTCCATGCTTTATAGTGACCTTTCGGTAGGGATGAGTTGGAGGGGACCTTAGGGCAGGGGTACTGGGCCCAATGATGTTTCAATGGTCAATAGGAGAGGACAGTGGTCTGGAGATAAGGAGACAGTTGCCATTATGAGGTAGAATCCGTGGGACTTGGTGACTGTGGCTTGCGGAGGGGGGAGGAGGATAGTATTGACTCATTAATTAGCAGTCACAACTATGTGAGCTTGGAACTAGATCCTTCCCCTGTTGAGCCTTCAGATGAGACCACAGCTCTTGACACTTTGCAGCCTCATGAGAGACCCTGAACCAGAAGACCCTCTAAGCCATACCTGGATCCCTGGCCTGCAGAAATGTGCAATAAAATAAATTTGGGGTGTTTTAAGCAGCTAATCTTTGGGGTGATAGTTGCAAAGCAATAGGTAACTGATACAATCTTTTTCCTAGACTGGCTACCAACTAGACCTCTAGGAACTCAGGTCAGGAATGTTTTCTGAATCATCGGTATGGCAAGTACCTAAAACAGAGTCTGGAAATATGGATGTATGTTGTCGAAAGAATGCATAAGCCAACCCATTCCCACCTCCATGTGTTTGCTCATGCCAGCCCCCTGCCTGCAGTGCCCTCCACTCCTTTCTTGTGAGAACCTTCTTCCGCACCCACAGCCTGCCTCCTCGGGGAAGGCTGCCCGAGCATGTCCCTCTGTTCACGACTTGCCTCACTGGAGCCCAGGTACACACAATGCGATGTACATTCCCAAGGCACCAGGACCTGCCTCACTCTGCCTCCCCACCAAGTGCCCGGCTGTGCATCACAGGAAAAGCCTCAGTACTCAGCTGAATTGAATTTGACCCTTCTAACAGCCCCAGTTGAGTCAATGGCAAATCACAACCACTGATGTCTACGGTCCCAGCTCCCAAGGATTTACAAAACCCCCATGTCCTCCTGCCTGGGAGCTCTGAGTTCAACAGACCAGGGCTCAAATCCGCTCCCTAGTGCTCCACTTATCGAGCTGAGTGACCAGGTGACCTTGGACAAGTCAATTTATCTCTTGGAGGTTTAGACTCCCCTCCAGAAAAGTGGAGCTAGCAACATACACCTGGGAGACAGTGTGAGGACTGATGGAGTGTAGCATGTACAGAGCCCTGGCACACAGTAGGTGTTTATTAAGCACCATCATCCCAAAAAGTTGGGCAGACTCCATAAATTTCATCTAATTCAGAGCTAAAGATTCTAGGAGTTTTGGAATGAATCCTTTATCCAAGCCACCCCCAACCACTGCTTGCCCCACCCCATCTTCCTCCACCCCATTGTGTGGCCCTTGCCCCTACCTCAATCCTACATCCCCTAACTTAATTTGTTGGGTTTTTGGTGGATTTTTGCACAGCCACACTTGAAATCCATTATATAGAACAAATCTTCAGGCTTCTCAAATTCCTATCTTTTATTCTCCCCAAAGGAATGGCTGCGTTTGGTAAAGGCTGAACATAAAACAAGCCAGATCGGACATGAAAAGGAGGTGAAGACAGCTTAAGGAGCAGGTGGAATTAGAGCATTCTTTCAGTGAGCACATACTCTTCCAGGGCAGCAAAGCCCAGAGTGATGCACTTCCCTCCCCACTGCCTCAGAGGAGCATGATTCATGAGCTCGGCACGGACCACGTCTCATCACAGAATAACATGCATTCTGTTCATTGAACATCTCCTTCCTTGGGTCCTGTCCCCTGGCACCATGCAGTTGAGAACGTCATTGGCTCCCTTGCATAGGAGGGGACACACAGGCACTGAGAGGTGACGGGAACTAGAAAGGGGTGGGGCTGGGATCTGAATCCAAGTCTGGCTGGTTCTGAGGTCCCTGCTTGTTTCTCCCATTCTCCTGCCCCCTGGGTATGTAGGAGGATTGCATGGGAAAGGTGAGCCAAGAAATCAGCCCGATGCAGGTGGATGCTCACCAGACTTCGGGTTCAACCCTGGTTCCAGAGGACTGAAGTGCAGGCAAATAAACAAATATCAACGAATTAGTGCAATTAGCCAAGTGAGTGTTCAACCGTGGGATGTCTTCGGAGAAGAGATTTTGCAATGATCCATCTCATCATCTCCAGGAGCAGCAGAGCCCCCTGGCCTGGGCCAAGCCACCACCCCCAACTGCTCCTGGTGAGGAATTGCTCAGGGGGATGAGCCTCTGTGAGGATCTGCAAGAAATGTCTTCACCTTGACTGTGTGTGTTCTTGCACTGTAAAGCCAGGACCGGGAGCAACAGCATGCATGGCAGGCTTCTGTTCCCTGCAAAAGTGCCAGAGGCAGCCCTTTCTCCCAGCTGGAGCTCCTGGAGGCCCAGACAACCCTCCCCAGTGGTGAAAGGGCTGCACAGGCGGAGCGAGGACACAGGGGCCAAGGCCACAGAGAAACCGCTGACAGGCAATGCCCCACTCCCGCTCCCCAGAGCCTTCATTAACACTCAGTCCCCTGGGACCTGGGAGGAGGCATCAGGGCAGGGACTTGGGGTCATGAAGGACCCACGTGACGTTCTTTCAACAACCCAGCCCCTTCACAGGCACACAGGGGATGACGGCTGTTCACAGAGGAGACAGAACCTGCACGGGCCCAGGGGCCTCTGTCCACATGCAGGAGGAGGACGGGACGGCTCAGTTAAGTATGCCTGGATGTATGAATAAATGCACGGAGGAAAGAAGGAATGAGTCCCCGCCTGAGTGAGTGTGCAGATCCTGAATGAGTGGGTGGGGTGGATGAATGAGAGCAAGAACGAATGAATACATGGAGGAATAAAAACCGAGCGAGGAGGAGTAAAGCTAGAGGGCTCACTGCACTGTCTCATCCATCTGTGCCCTGCCCCACAGTAGCTGCCTTTGTGAACCCCCTTAGGGGAGGGATGTGAGGCACAGAGAGGTTATGTAACTTGCCCTGCATTACACAGCTCATGGGGATAGAGCTGGGGGGTCTGAATCCAGGCAGTCCGGCCGCAGGCCCCACAACCCACCTCCGCCTGCCTTCCCAGGTCTGCTTTGGGCCGGGCCGAGGTCCTCAGCAGGAGACTTGGCCTCCTTCATTTCCCACTGACATTTGAGATGAAGTTAATAAAATCCAGCTCTTTGAGTCAGAATAAAGCTTGCAAGGTCTTTCAAAATTGCTTAAAATTTCCTGTGCTCAGTTTCACCATGAAATCATTCCATTATGGGGAGGGCTGGGAGCTGGCTGGGAGCAGGTCTTGACTTTTCTGATGGTTTTTTCCGATGTGAGTCACTTTGCTCAACATTTCTGGCCCTGCCTGAATGGCTAGAGTCCCAGGAGGGTGGGGTGTCTTTGCCAAGAGTCTGCCTGTGCCTTCCACGGCCCCCCATGGCCCTCACTCACCCTCCTGGAAAGAGGCACCCAGGCCCCATGGCCCCTACAGGCACCTCCAGCTTCACGCCCCCACATCCTGACACTCCAAGGCCAGCACTGACCCTCTCCAGGGACTCCAGCCATGCTCACAGCTCCTGGTCCTTAGCACATGCTGTTCCCTGACCTGGGATGCCTTTCCCACCTCATCCTCACTACAGAAAATCCACTCATCCCCCAAGGCCCAGGAGAGACACAGAGGGAAGGGAGGGGGCTGATCTGCTCTGGGCATCCTCCCAACCCCTGAGAAGGGGCATTGTTCCTTCCCCACCCTCTCAGGGCACAAAAGATCTTTCCTCATGGTCCCTTCCTGTTTGTCTGCTTCTAATCCTGACTGGTCCCTCCTCCAGGAGAGGAGCAGATTGGATTCATCTCTGGCTCACTTTGGTGAACTGAAGTGGGTCGAGGTGAGCAGAGTGGCCCCCCTGTGTCCCTGTGGCCTGGGGTTTGACTCTGCCCTGGACTGAGCTGTGTTTGACCAGCTTAGGCCTCTGTGTTGGTTCCAGATCACTTCTTTACATTTTCAGCTCCTTGGGGAGGGAGAAGCCAAGGGGAGTGTGGTGGGTAGTCTCACAGGGGTAGGTTTAGGCTCAGCATCAGCAGCCAGATCTGCCCCAAATGGGTCAGGTTTCCCTGGCAGGTGGTGAGTCCTCTGTCCCTAGAAGAGTTCAAGCTATTACAGGAAAGTGAAGAGAAGGCTTCCTGCATTACAGGGAGGAGTTGGAATAAGGTCATTTTCTGTGCTAGGATCCTCATTCTGAGGTTCTATTTCAACTCTAAGTTTCTTTAAATAGATTCTGCAATTCCAAGGATCTAACAAGATATGGGTGTGGTTCCAAGACTTCTCAAGTGAGATTTTATTCTGAGATTCCTTGGCCATGAATACATGTAATACTGTAATTCTAGGATTCTGTAAAACGGACAAGATGCTCAGATTTGCTATTCAAAGGTTTTATGAAACCATCTGAGTCTTTGAAAGATGCTCTAACTCTCAGATTCTGAGTGTCTCAGATGCCATGAATGGATCTGCCATATTTGAAAAGGCTCCACTGCATGAGATTCTAAGACCCTCCCTCTCCCATTTCAGCGTCCCTAGGAGGACACTGGGCTGATTCTCTCCAAACTCCTGCATTAAAACCTGGAGGCCCCGGGAGAGCCAGATTCCAGCCAAGTCCCTTCCCCATCCTCACCGGCTCACCCTGATCCCCCTCCCAGGACCCGGGGCCCTCAGCGGTGAACCAGCCATCCCAGAACCCACCCCACCCCAACCTGAGCAGAGACAGAGCTTCCCAGAAAGGCCTTAGAACTTGACACAAGTTCACAAACTGCATTTTGGATTCCCCCACCCACACCTCCCCTGGGGACCCCCACCCCAGCCTGGAGAAACGGAGCTGGGTCACCTTTCTCCTCCTGCCCCCGCATCCACCCCCAGACCCAGGGCAGGAAGCCTGGGCCTCCTCCTGCTGCTGTTGGGGGCTCCCCAGCGTTGTCTGCTGTCATAACCAAGGTGAAGCCACCTTGAGGGACCCCAGCACCTGCCCCCACCTGCTGAGTGGGTTCCATGGGCCTCAAGACCCGGGTGACGCAGCCCGGAGGCAAAGGCTCAGCAGATGGGCTCGCAAAGGAAGGCTCTGCTGTTGTTTTCCTGTCGTGTTAACCATAAGGAGCAGGATGGGGAGACAATGCTGAGCGGAGATTTGCAGGGTATAAACAGCATGGGGACCGGAAGCGACGAGCCCCTCGTGCAGCTCAGTTCTGTTTATTTTTCGTGTTTGCCTCACTGGGTTCCGCCATGGAGGCCTTTTCCTATGTTTCATTGTTTAATCTGTTGCCCTCGCCGTGGGCTCTGGGAGTGGCTCTCCTGATGGCTCAGTTTGGGTTTCTCTGTGAGGAATTTGATCCTGAACAGGCGAGAAATGTGAGAAGAGGCCGGGAGGGGCTGGAATTCGGGGGGAGGCTGGACGCACAGTCAGTGCCCAGGACACGCACAGCGCGGCCCCCTCCCACCCACCAGCCTCAGCGTCTCCCCAGCAGGAAGGTTGGGGACCAGGAGCGGCCTCAGTGGAGGGAGCAGGAAACCCAGGGCCAGCAGGCTGGGCCATGGGGGCTGGGACGAGCCAGTCCCCTCTCTGCCCCAGGAGCCTCCCCTGAAACGCCCACCCCCCCACCTCCCCATAGCAGATCAAAGCTGGCAGGGGGAGGCTCGGAGAGGAAAGGGGGATGGAGGGAAGGGGGTGAGGGGAGGAAGGGAAAGGAGAGGAGTGGAGGAGGGGAGGAGGAATTCTGTCTTCCCACCAGTCAGAGCTCACACACTCACACACACACACACTTCCTCCTCTGTCAGCTCCCACACACTGCTCCACCATCCTTTTGTTCCCATGCTGCTTTCTTACCTGCCTGTTGTTTCTGTCTCCCCCTCCCCATTAGGAGGGACCACCCTCCCGGATTCTGCGTCCCCAGCCTCCGGCCAGGACTGGCCCCTGGATGCCTCAGTGAGTAGAGGCTTGTTGTCAGAATGGAACCTCTTCAGCCTCTCCCCCTCCACCCAGGGCACCTGGCCCGGGGTCCTAGAAGAAGGTACTGGTTGGATAAAACGTGAAAGTGCAGCCCATAGGAAGAGGGAGGGAGAGAATGAGAAATCACAGGTACCTGGACCTGCGTCTGCACACCTGTGTGGGAACAGTGATGCTGTGCTGTGGGGCTGGGAGCTGGGCACTCCTGCCTCCCACTCCTGCTGCAGGTGGAAAGGATCCCCCAGGAGAGCAGTCACAGGGAAGGGAGAGGACACCAAGGAGAAAAGTCACATGGTGGTCATGGCCCGCGCCCCACGGTGAACTCACAAACCCTGCAGTGACTAGTGAACTCACCACAGTCACTATAGGGAACTCAAATATCCACTCAACAAAACACTCACCCAGCCTCGGCTGCCTGCCAGGCAGGGGCCTGGTACTCGAGACCCTTTGGAAGACCAGACCAAGGTGCCTGGCCTCAGGGAGCTGACATTTCAGTGGGCAGAAACAGACAATGAGCAAGGAACTTGATAATCAGTAACAAAGTGAGGGTGTGAGAGGGTGAGAGTGCTATGGAAGAAAAAAAGGAGGGCAGAAGAGGGGAGCCTCACTGAGTAGGCAAGGTCAGAGCCAAGACTTGTCATCTTGTTTCACGATCATCCATCCCCATCTGCAGGTGAGGAAGCTGAGGCCCAGAGAGGATTGAGCGTGAGCCCAAGGACACACAGTGTGAAGTGGAGGCAGGATCCGGCCCACCCAGCCTGGAGAGGAGACCCCTACCCCCCCATCTGCCACATTCTAAGTCCCCTAGGCACGAACTCAGTGGATCGTCACACCCCCACTGTGAAGACAAGCTGACAGTCCCCACTGGAACAATGAGATGGAGCCAAGCAGGGCCATGGAGCAAGGAGCATCAGAGTCAGGATTCGAACCCAGGTTGTGGGAGCTAAAAGCCTCTAGCCTACCTCTGCTCACTACTGGATCCAGGTATCGAGTGACACCCTCAGGAAACCAGGCAGGAGCCGGTACTGATGACAGCATGACTCACAGCGGGAAGATCAAAGGAGGGACCATCTGAGGCCTGAGTCACCAGACAGTCCTTCCAGGCTGCGGTGTCTGGGCTCAGAGACAGCTGGCCTTTGATCCAGGGCCCAGACAAGGGACGGCCTCTGATGTGGAGAAGATGACTTGTGAAGCCAGTTCTCTTCAGGGGACAGATCAGGACTTGGCAGCCTCATTAGGGCTCTGACCTACTTCCCACTTCCCCTCGCTGGGAGCGCAGGTGGCTGCTATAGTAACAGTCCGGCCTGAGGTTATAGAGGCAGCTCCTGGGACACTGGTTTTCCATCAAAAGGAGAAAAGTATTACTGGCCATGTAGGGCAGGCAGGCCTGGCTGGAGTCCGGGCTCGTCCACTCACACTGCTAGTCCCTTCTGCTCTCGGAGCCTCGCTTTCTTCTTCTGCGAAATGGGATGGACAGGCCCTAAGTCCTGAAGCTGGTGTGGAGAATGCAATGCTTACTTGGCCCATGGGAAGCATGCGTTGTGCCGCAGCTATCATAGTTTTATGGTGACTTAACACGTGCCGGTGCTGGAGTTTGGCTTCCTTCACACTGATAAAGGGCCTACTGCGTGCCAAGCACTTCCAATGTCAGCATCTCATGGAGCCTTCCATGGAAGCCTCAGAAGCTTGAACCCCACTTCGCAGGTGGGACAACACAGCCCAGAGAAGGAACAGGACTTGCCCAACGTCTCGCTGTGCTGAGTGCTGGGGCAAGTCTTGCACCCAGGTCTGGGAAGAGCAGGTGGCCACTTGGAATCCCCTGGGGTCTCCTTGAATTGCAGGCTCCTGGGTCTCCTACCCATTTGATGGTTTTGGATTTCTGGGTCGAGGCCTGGGAATCTGTGGGCAGCAGAGCCCACACTGGGGAACTCACAGAGGAATTCAGAAGGGATCAGTTGGGTTACTTTGCGGATGTTTTCTAATCCCAACCTTCCCAGAGTCTCTGAAATTAGGCCCCAACGTCAAGCCAGGAGCCCAGCCCAGCATCATGGATGTCCAGCTTGCTGTCCCCTCTGTGACTCAGCAGTAAAGGGGACGGCACTGCCCTGAGCTGACTAACCCCTCGGCTCTCTCCCAAGGGATCCCCAGCTCTCCTTCCACCACCAGTCTGGAGTACTGGTGCATCCTCCCGGCCTGCCTGCCACAGCTCCCTGTGTACCACTCTCTAGACCCTGCCCACTGCTGACCCCAGACCCCCATTCCCTCACAGAATAGGGCAGCGGCTTGCCCTCTGCAAGGAGAGCAGGACCAGACAGAAAGGGGCTATTGGAGGCACCGCGGACCCTGCACGGGAGATACAGGAATGGACACGTTTTGAGCTGTGAGGAGCTTTTTGTTGAGGGAGGAAGGGATAGTTCTTAATTTTGGAGGAAATACTGCATTTTCATTGAAGCTCTGAAGGAAACTTGCTTGTCTGAGACGGGGCACCCTGGGCCCAAACCCCAGTGCTGCCACAATAGTAAACAGGCAGTTTCCTCGACTTGAGCACCCACAGGGCACGATGCCCTGTGCTCTGGACCTTACATACAGGTCTGAACCTCCACTGAAAAAGGAATCATTCTCCCATTTCCCAGGGGAGCAAAGTGAGACCCCAGAGGTGCAGGCACATGCCAGGGATCCCAAACTGCATCAGGGACAGAGCAGAATGCACGCTAGACCTCTGGATTACAGAGCCTGTGTTCTCCCCAGGGTGCCTCAGGGCCTATTTGGGGCTGCTTGGCCATCTCTCCTTGGGCATCCCAACACGCCACCTCCATCCCCACAGGCTGTGGCTATATTTATATTGGGAGAGAAGGGCCCTGAGCATCTCTGCACATTCTTGCTGAGTGTTCCAAATTGCAAGGCCTGACCATTCCATGATTCTGATCAATTTCTTTGGCAATTAAGTAGGTTAAGCTATGTGAGCTAAGGAGGGAGGCCTGGCTTGTTTGCTGCTTGCTATAGAAGGTAATGAGCCCTTGGGCTTGGGTTCCTTGGCTGCAGTGCAGCCCACTGCATGCACAGACATGGACCCACTGCTTCTCCTGATGGAACCCAGGGGACCAGGGAACCAGCCTCTCATGCCGATGCCCCTGCTCTTTGCTGTGCTGTAATAAAACTCTCTGCTCTGCTCCGTTGCATCTCATCTGCTCTCAGCTCCTATGGAGTTGTGGCAAGTCAATCTATTTGCATGCTTGGGAATCTTGTTACTCCTTGCCACCTCCTGGGAGGTTGGAGTCTGTCCCTAACATTGGCTTGGAGACATTTACTACTTGATTTGGGGACAAAGAACTTGGCCATTGGTAAACAGGAACAAGTGGGGGGGAGTAGGAAGATATTTCTTTGGGGGGCTACTTGTGCCGGTTTGAATATATTATGTCCCCCAGAAAAAGCCATATTCTTTGATGCAATCTTGTGGGGCAGACAAAATAGTGGGGATTAAGTTGGAATGTTTGGATTAGGTTGTTTGCATGGAAATGCACCCCACCCAACTGTAGATGATAACTGATGAGATATTTCCATGGAGGCGTGGCCCCACCCATTCACGGTGGGCCTTGATCAGTGGAGCCATATAAACATGCTGACTCAGGGAGATGGAACTGAGTGCAGCTGGGAGTGATGTTTTGAAGAGGAGCAAGCTTGCTAGAGAGGAACGTCCTGGGAGAAAGCTGTTTTGAGGCCGGAGCTTTGGAGCAGACGCCAGCTGCCTTCCCAGCTAACAGAGGTTTTCCGGATGCCATTGGACATCCTCCGGTGAAGGTACCCGATTGCTGAGGTGTTACCTGGGATGCTTTGTGGCCTTAAGACTGTAACTGTGTAGTGAAATAAACCCCCGTTTTATAAAAGCCTATCCATCTTTGGTGTTTTGCGTTCTGCAGCATTAGCAAACTAAAACACTACTTCTCACCCCAACCACCCTCAACAGCCAGGTCTGGGCTGCTACCCCATCCCCCACTTCCCCACCCCCGGAGGGACTGAGGTCAGGGAGGCCAGAGAGGAGTCCACCCGGGCTCCTTCACACAGACAGGCCAGAGGGAGGGTCCAGGAGGGTGGCCTAGCTGGAGAAGGGAGTCACAGCTCCTTTCAAAAGTCTGTAGTGGTGGAGGTGAGTTTGAATGGATGAGATACTGTCCGTGGGCTTTAGCTGACAGGGATGAAACCAGCTTTCTGCGGCCATGCCTGCACCCACTCCCAGTGCTGGGGACTGGAAGTCCCTTGCTTCCAGACCAGGGAGCCCCACTCCACAGCTGCCATCCCAGGCCCTCAGCCTGCAAAACACACGGTTCCAAAGACTTCAAGCTCATTTACAGGCTCTCCAGGGCCCATGACACAGATGGGGAGGCTAAAAAGGTTCACCAGATCTCAGCAAGAAGGGAATAGAAGCAGCAGAACCTTTTGAGACAACAGACTAGCTTCAAATTATAGCTCCACCTTGAGTTCCTGCAAGACTCTTGAGTTTCCATTTAAAACCTGTAGCATGTTCAACACACTCCCTGCTCTAGCCCTGTGCCCAGCATACATCCATCTGTTCCATGTATGGGGAACCATACATGATTTCCCGTCTGCAAAATGGTTCTGTAAAACATATCACTGTAAAGTTCAAATTAGAAAATTATGTAAAGGACCTAGCACATAGTAGGTGCTCAAGAAAGAGGAGCTCAATAGAGGATCAAGCCTTTCCTAACCCAAATCCAAGATCTTGCATCCCCATGAGCAGAGCAGCCCCTCCCCACGCCAATACGCCCTAAGCCATTCAAATTCCCCCGGCGGAGTCCTCCAGCCACCCAGCCGCACAGGCAGCTCTGACGGGGAGGCGGGAACAGCCTCTGCTAACAGGACGCCTCCAAGCTGCACTGTCTTCTGCCACATTAATTGCATTCCATTTGAACAGATGGGGCAGTTGGTTCTCTTTCTCTATTTTCACAGAGCATTGGTCCAGGAGATAACCATGTAATTAAAAGAGGAGAAATGCAAAACAATCCCCTTAGCAGACCGCCCCAGCTGCCCTCCCCTGTAAATCCATTAATGAACTATAATTGCAAAGACAAACCCCTCATTGAAACCTGGTAACTAATTCTTGGCTGGGGCCAAGAGACTCCCATTGTAGTCCCAGACCCGAGGAAGGAAAGGAAAAAATCCTAATTAGTTTAGTCTTGTTTATCTACACAAAAATCCAAAAAACAAAAATATCCATTACAAAGTAACTTGTCGTTTGCCAATACTGTGGCTGCCCTGGGGAGACGCTGCTTTTCTTTGTTTCTGGGACTTGTTTATAACCTTCTGTTAATCAAATCTCGAGCAGAGAGTGATGTGGAAATTACATGGAGAGGATGGATTTTGTGAGGCCCTGAAGCAGATGTGGGAAGAACTGGGATCAGTTAGCAGGAAGAGTTTGGAATGAGGCTCCAGGATGGCAGTTCCTGCTTTCCTCAGATCTCCCAGAAGGGCAGGCACGCCTGTGAGGACTTCCCAGAAAGAGATCCAGTGAGGCCGGGTTCCCTAGAAGCGGAGCCTGAGGTAGGGACTCATGTGAGCTGGTTTTGTGAGGGAAGCAGATAGTGCAGTAAGAAGGCAGGGATGTGGGTTCAGCCTGTGTCTAGCCTCAGCCTGCACCCACAGGAGCACCAGAGCACCCGTCAGTCAGACAGCAGAGTTGTCCCACGCTAGAGCAAGAGGTCCACCCTTTTGTACCCGGTGTCCGTCAGTCATTGGTTGCAAGCTGCCCCCAGGAGTAGAGTGTAGCCTTCTAGGCATTTCTAGCTAGCCCGCAGTTGGGTCCTTCGGCTGAGGACAAGCCTCAGGAAAAGGGTGCGGCTGTGAGCTGTTAGCAGCCAACAACACAGCTGGTGAGGGGGTACACTCACCTGGTAAAGGGGATCTGGATGTGGCACGAGCTTCCAGGCCTGTCTCTGACGACACCCACTTGGACATCTGATGGTTCTGCTGACCCAACATCCAGTTTGGCCATGGTAACATCCCTCTTCATTTCCCTTGGGGAACCACTGCTCACCCTGCCAGTTCTTGGGAGCCTTGAAGAAATCACTCCATCTCCAGATCCAAGGGTGGGCTGAGCCCCATTCCTAGCCAATCAGAGTCTTACATCCTCCTGGACACACTGATTGCTTCAGAGAAGATACAATCAGAGCCACTGGGACTGAATTGTGGGGAATTCTGCATACCCGGAGCTTGAAGGGTGGGGATACTGAACTGTGGGGCCATCTTGAGGAGAAGACAGGGTGCGAGGCCATTGTGGTGGAGACCAGAGGTCTGAATGAAAGAGATCAGGTGCCATATCTCTGAGCCCAGCACTGCCCCCAGGATATTCACCCATGTGATCCCGTCGACTCCCATCTTTGCTTAAGCTGGTTGCTATGGAGTTTCTGTCACTTGCAACCAAGAGCCCTGACTCACCCCATTCTAAACCATGGCAGCCGTTGCGGGTGACTGAGCTTGTACCTCGACTTACCAGGCCTGGGCCAGGGGACCTGATATCACCCCCTGGGGAGGGTAGTGGGTACGGGCGCTTAGTGCCCTCTGCAGCCCCCCCGAGCCTGGGAAGCGAGGTCAGGGCAGCTCCCTTTTCCTCACCCAAAATGCCACTGGCAGGGGAGGCTCGCCGAAGGGAACCGCCTTTCTCCCAACCGCCCTTTCTCCACTTCCTTATCTTGCCCGCACACTCCCCTGTGCCAAGGCAACTCCTGCCACCGCCAGCGCGCATGCACCGTGGCCGGAACAACTCCCGCCCGCTGCTACGGCTCCTGCGTCCTCTCAGAACCAATCCTAGCCCCTCTCCCTTCAGTATTGCCATTTAAGGCTACTTCACCTCCTTTCCAGCCCTACCCTTCTTACCAGCCTATATAACCTGTAATCACCCCTAAATAAATTCTCTTTGGCGCATACTCCTACTGGATAAAGAGTGTCTTGTCCTTATCGCCGCCCTCCACACCTTGTACGCCTCCCGCCGAGGACCTGGCCAAGTCCTCCGCCTCGCCCTCGCCTCCGGGAAAGAGCCCCCGCCGCCGGTACCCTTTAAGCAGCCCCGAGAGCTGAGGGCTCAGCTACCGGCCGCCACTCCCCCCAGAAGCAGTAACCGCGACCGCAAGCCGTGGTCCAGTTCCCTGGGCTCTTGACCCTGCAGCTTCCTCCACCAGCTGCATCTTGCACTCTCCTTTGTACTACAGGATTCCTTGGGTAGGGAAGCCTCCATCTCCACCCCCAAGTGACTGAGTCCAGGGCACATACATTCTCCTTAATTTGTTGCTTTCATGGAAAATCCTGAGGCTGGTTCCCAGAAGCCCCTAGGCCCCCAAACCTCCACAGGAACTAAGCCAGGACTAACCAGAGCAGGGGGGCACAGCCACAGCTCCAGGCCCACCAGCTCCAAGCCTCTGAGCTGCAGCCTCCCGCAACCTTTGCTGTAAGGTCCTTCCCTGGCACTGGGCTCTAATCATGTTCCTCTGCCCAGTCCCTCTCACCTTTCACCCCAAAGCCAGGGCCCTCCCTGCCTGGCCCCCAGCAGCCAATTCCTTTAGGGCCCACCCCTTCCACCACCCCCTTCCCCAAGCACTGGCCTGGGTCCAGCTCCAAGCTGGATTGTTCCCCCTTCTGCTGAGCTCTGAGCCTATTGACTGCCTGTCAGAAGGTCGGGGAAGAGAGAGGTCATGCAATGTGCCCAGGGCTTGACACTCATTACCACAGGCAGCCAAGACGAGTATTTGTTAACAAAGGCCTTGGCATTAGATTGACCCAGGGATCGTGACACTGCTATTAGGGCTGATTGATCTGGCAGATGAGTTGTTACCTAATTCCCACTTTCATGGCCCCATCCTGCTTGGGGGGCTCTTGCAATGGGGCTGCAGGGGGCAGGCAGGAGAGCCCCTTAGCTTCTTATTGCCCAAAATCTAGGCTGGAGGGGATTCTGGGAGCAAACTTTACCCACCCCAGCCCCACATACATGCACCTCCGTCCCCATCCCCACCTCCTCTGAGACTGTTCCAGCCCAGTAAGAGATGAAGCAACTCCCTCATTACTGAAGCCTGGGGCTCATTAGCAGACAGGCTGCCGGTGGGATGGAGGGAGGTGGGACGGCAGAGCCTGAATAATAATCACTATCTGCTTAGCACTTTACACTTCACAGTTTATACAGATGTATTGAGGTTTTCTTTTTTGTTTTTTTTTTAACCACCATGACCCCATTTGTTCTTCACAACAATCTGTGGCATTGGGTTGTGATTAGAATTGCCCTTATTTTAAGGCTGAGGCTATGTGTGCAGAGAGGGAAAATACCTTCCTCAAGGTCAGACAGCTTATGAGTGTCAGAGCCAGGCCCCAAATCCCAGGGCTAACACTAGCAGTCGACTTTTCTTGGGCTCTGTTAGCTATAGTACAAGAAGCTTACTCCTCACAACAACATTATGAGGCCGAACATATTATCCCTATTATCAAAAGTCTGAACCCAGAGAGGTCAAGACACTTTCTCAAAGTTACACAGCTGGATCTTTCTTATCCTTACACCCCTCTCCTTCCACACGGAGATGGAACTGGGGTCTGGAGAAAGGCCAGGCTTCATAGGGGTATGTCCTTGGCCCCAAAAAAGACATTCTACCCACAGCTCTCAGCCCTGGAGCTCTGGGGTCAGTGTGGGGCCAAGGGCAGAGTTGACAGTGCTGAGGAGATGGGTTCCAGGTCACAAGGAAGACAAATGAGATGAAGACTCAACTCCAGGCAGAGTTCTGGTCCTGGACCTGCCACTCGTTTGTTGGGGCTTCCAGAACTCAGGATGCTGCATTGATGCCCTTGGAGACCCTGTCTTTCTGCTCAGGCTCTTACTGCACTCATGGCTGGAGGAGGAGGCAGGTGCAGACCCCCCCCCCTCCCCCGTTTGACTGACAGGAATGGATGCTCCTTGTTCTGCATTCTCACCTCCTTCAGGATCCTATGGTCCTTCCCTCCATCTTGCCACTCCAGCTGGAAAGGAACTGAGTTGGGAAATTATTGAACAACTTCTATATGCCAGAGATACTGCAGAGACAACACCCTGTTCAATCATCCCATCCTCATTTCACAGATGAAGAATCTGAGGCTCAGAGAGGTTGAATGAGAAGTCTATGCATACAGCTAGGAAGTGGCAAGGCTGGGATTTGAACCCAGATGGCACGATCCCAGTTGACATTAAAGAGTCAATGGCAAAGTTAATGGCAAAGGCCATTTCTTGAGCCCTCTGCGAGCCCACCATCGGGCCCCAGGCATTACCTGCACAGCGTCACTGATGGTAGCCCTGTGCAGTGGGTGCAACTATTTTATCTCCCACAGCAGGAGACTAAGGCTTCGAGACACTGTCTCCACAATGGTGGATGCGCCTGTGAGGGGTGACAGCCTGTATGTGGTGGGCTTGCATCTCAGATTCCCTTCTTTGCTGTGTGACCTGGGGCAAGTGGCTTAACCTCTCTGGGTTTGTTTCCTAATCTGTAAAATGGGGTCAATGTGGCAGGGCTGCTGTGATGATTAAATGAGACTGTGCATGAAAATCACTTGGAGCAGTGCCTGGTTCCCAGGAAGGGCTAGGACAGTCTTAACTGGCATTATTTTTACGTGCTAGGCCTTGTGCTAGAGGCTTTTCGTATATTATTTCCCTAAATCTTTTTTTTACAATGCACTTTTTAATGTGCAGAATCTATACTGCACACTCATCTACACATCTACCTATTCATTTATTTCTGTGTGTTATGAAGCATCGGTGTACAACAAACAGCAGCAAACCGCAGTTTCAGAAGCACAATGTTCCCAAGAGCACAAAAGAGTCTCGGTCTCCTCGCCAATTACAGCCCCCAGGGCTCCACACATTGTCCTGCATTTTGTTTTTATCGTTTCTATGCTTTTGGAAGAAAATATACACTATTTTTATGCTTTTGGGGTCAGAAAGGAAGTATTTACCAAAAACACAAAAAAAGGCCAAGCATAAAGGAAATGATTGATGAATTTGATTCATTTAAAATAAAAAGTTTCTGTCCATCCAATGCCACTATAAATACACAAAATGGAAAGACAAGTTACAATTTGGGAGAAAATATTACAACATATGTGCAATAAATGATCCTATCCTAGATAAATGGATTTCCTAAAAATACTAAGAAACCAATAAAACTCCAGTAGGAACTTAGGTAAAAGAAATTTCAAGAAGAAGAAACCTGAATGCCTAACAATTATTTGAAAATATGTACAACCTCATTATTCACCAGAGACATAAATGTAAATTACAGAACACTGACAATCCCATTTACACCATTTATAACTGCTAGTCCGGCAAAACCATGTCATGGTCTGGACGGGGAGCACTGGAGACTCTCCCACATCGCTGCTGGGAGTGGAGATGGTACAGGCTCTTGGAAAATCAATTTGGCACCACCCTGTGAAGTTGAACATTCACGTGCCGCATAATTCAGCAGTTCTACTTCAAGGCTGAACACCAGAGAATTTCCTGTGCACGTGCATCAGGAGGCTAGTACAAGAATGTTCACAGCAGCTGGGTTTGTAATAACAAAGAACTAGAAAGAACCAATCAATATTTTTGAGTACATGAATGAATCTCTCAAGTTCTTTCTAATTCCAAGAAGGAAGAGCCCAAGACCCCAAACAAGGACTGACAGGTGCAGTATCCATTCCCCCTCCCAGACGGCCTCCAAAACATAAGGCTGGGCAGCCAGCAGGGCCCTCTGCAGACCTGACCTCCCCAAACAGACCCCGGTGGAGCAATCACTGACAAGTTCAGAGCATCACGGTCCTGGCTCCTGGGCCAAAGGACCCAGGTGTCTGAAGGGACCCTAGGGGGAGGCAGGGCTGCCCTAGCAGCTTCTCTCCCTGGCATGCCCATTCCCTCCCAGGGCCGGGAAACCTACCCAGCTTAGACTTGCAGGGCTGGAAGGACCTCCGAGAGCCTCCTTTCCAGCGTCCCTGTGTTCAGATGGACACACTGAGTTGGTAGTGATTGTGAAGTGCCTTACACGGTGCCTGTGGGTTGAAAGGGCTCAGTTTACACACACGCAGCAGCCCAGTCCCAGCCCGAGGCTTCCTCATGGGGTGGAGAGGAAGAGGAGTGGGCTGGCTGTGAGGGGCCTGAGTCACCCTTGGTTCTGCCACAAACTCGGTGCATGACCTTGGGTGGGACACTTCCTGTTTCTAGGTGTGCCGGTTTGTATATATCATGTCCCCCAGAAAAAGCCATATTCTTTTATGCAATCTTGTGAGGGCAGATGTGTTAATGTTGATTAGGTTGAAATCTATTGGTTCAGGATTTCCATGGAAATGTGACTCAGTCAACTGTGGGCGAGACCTTTCATTGGATTATTTCCATGGAGGTGTTGTCCCACCCATTCAGGGGGTTCTTTATTGGATCACTGGAGTACTTTAAAAAGAGCCACACAGGCCCAGACGCAGAGCAACTGAGAGTGACATTTTGGGAGAAGAGCTGCAGCTGAGAGACACATTTTGAAGATGGCCGTTGAAAGGAACATGTTGAAGAATGCACAGGAACTGAGAGAGAAGCTAAAACACAACCTGGGATCAGCAGACACCAGCCACGTGCCTTGAGAGTTAACAGAGGTTTTCCAGACGCCAATGGCCATCCTTCAGTGAAGGCAACCTTTGTTGATGCCTTACCTTGGACACTTACGGCCTTAAGTCTATAACTTTGTAACCAAATAAACCCCCTTTATAAAAGTCAATCCATTTCTGATGTTTTGCAAAAGGGCAGCATTAGCAAACTGGAACACTGGGCCTTGATGTCTTCATATGAAAATGGTTTGGTGGGGCCTTTCTGGCTTTGTCATGCAATGATTCTATTTATACACTGGCTGACTCTGTGCCTCAGTTTCTCCATGGGTCGGAGAACTAAAAACCTCATGAGCCAACATCATTTGACCTGAATTAAGTATTTGGTTGACAGTTCTGAACCCACTGGGCCAGGCCATAGACTGATCTCCTCTGTACCATCCAACTGGCCTCTAAGCCTCACCCGAGGCTCACGACGGTGTGTCACAAACCCGGGCCTGGCAAGAGTGCGGAGCGTGCAGCTCCACCCCCCATGCAGAAAACCACTGAGTGCACAGCTCTTCCTGGTAGTGCCGGGCTGAGTCCTGGGACCTTGTCCTGGAAGCTCAAGGTCCTCCCCGCAGGTAGAACCACAGAAGCCATGAACTCTGCCGAGACCTTCCATGGCACAGGAAAACTGAATAGCGGCAGGAATAGGGCAAGGGCCACCCTGCCAGTTTTCCTCCTGCTTGGATGCAAATTCCTGCCAGAGCCTGATGTCTGTGGTCAGGTCCAGGGCAGAGGGGGAAGGGATGTGGGTCTGTGCCACTGGGAGCATGGGGCTGCCAACTGTCGGTAGGGAGATGGAGCCCCGGGGCTCCATGTCCTGGCTGCCTCCTTTGCCCCTCTGTACAGCCCCATCCTGCCTGCCCCATCAGGGGGCATTTGCTAGTTAGCTCTGTCACAAAGCCACAAGGTAGCAGAGCCAGGATTCAGGCCGGGGTGTGTTCCAGAGCCCCACACTCTTACCCACCACTCCACAGCTGAACCTCGAGCCCATCCAGACCTCCCCTCCCTGGGACACCCCCCAACCCCACAGGTGAGTCCACAAGCACTGCCTCCCGTGCTCCCCACAGCATCCCTGGAGGTGGGAACCGTCACTGCCATTTGACAGGTGGGGAAACTGAGTCTCAGAGAGGTCAAGAACTTTCCCCAAGTCATCTGCTGCTTGTAAATGGCAAATTTGATCCCAGTCTGGGTGTCACCAATGTCAGAAGGCTGGGGCGAGGGTGGTCCTCAGCCAGCCCTGCTGTTCCCGGCTCTGTGGACCTTCCAGCTCCTTCCACTGACGCCATCACGTCCCATCGCCAATGATCCTGCATGCTCCTTGGGCAGGGCTCTCCTAGGCTTTCAGGGAGAGTCCACTGATGTGTCAGCTGCCCTCCCTGCCTCTCGGGGCATTTCGGTCCACCTGTGGAGGAAAGTGGCCCAGCCTCGTTAGGACTGGGAGGGGGGTGCTCTTCAGATTGAGGTGACAGGTTTTGGAGGAAGAGTCTGAGCCTTGGGTGGCAGAACTGGGGTAGGAAAGAAAATCCTCACAGGCTGGAGCACCTAGCGAGTCTCACATGATGGGATTTAATATGTAAATGTGAATTAGCATGCCGGGCAAAGTTCTGAGCTGAGACGGAGAAAACTAAATCAACAGCTCAGGTACAGAAGGAGATAGGCCTTGACATGGGAGCTAGCGGGGAGCTCAGCGTGAACTCACAAGGTGACACAACTCTCATGTCACCTGTCTCTTCACATCTCAGTCCAGTCTATTCCTAACTGATTTTTTTTCTGTGAGATGAGGGTCCCCAAACCTGGTTAGTTTAATAATAATAATAATGAAAATAACTAATAGCTACTGAATGCTTCCTGTGTACTAGGTACTCATAATCTCTAACCTCACAGCAAGCTTGTAATGTTGGTATTATCAGTACCATTTTACAGAGGAGGAAACAGGCTCAGAAAAGCTAAATAATACAGAACCAATAAGTGGCAGAGCTGAGACTTGAACCTCGGTTTATCTGACTCCAAAGCCAACATTCTTCCATGCACATACTGCTGCTTTTCAGGCCATGTAAATGGGGATATGTAGACTAGAAAAAGGGAGGTGAAAGTCTTGTTCAACTGGAAGGTCCAGACCATCTGCTATTCTGAGGAACAAACCTAGAGGGTCACGGATATGCTTAACCTTATCTAAAAGCAGGGCCTCCTGACTGAGAAGGGCATGAGAACCTTGTCACATGGTTTCATTCATTCACTCATTCATTCATTCATTCATTCAACAAAATTTTATTATGTTCTCATTTTATTTGGGGACCTCTTCTAGGCACTAGATAGAGGGGTGAAGAAGATTGACAATATCCCTCCTCTTAAGGAGTTTACATCCTAGTAGGGGAGACAAATAAAAAAATAACAATATACAAATAAGCATATATCAGGAAGCTATAAGTTCTATGAAGAAAAATCATGGGCAAGACTAGAGATGAGAGGCCATATTAAAGCGGGTGGTCACGGAAGGCCTCTCTGAGGAGATGACATTAGAGCGGAGACCAGGATGAAGTGAGGGCGCGAGCCTTGCTGGTAACTGCCAAGAGACGATTCCAGCCACAGGAAGCAGCAGCTGCCAAGGTCCTGAGGTGGCATGAGCATGATGCACACAAGGAGTGGTGGAGAGGCAAGTGTGGCTGGAGCAAAACAGGCTGGGGAGGAGAGACGTAGGAAGTGGAGGTGTGACAGCGATGAGGGGTAGGTGGGAGGAAGATCTATAGGCCATGACAAGAGTGGGGATTTTATTTTTAATGTTGATAGAATTTAATTGCAGAGTTTTGAGCAGGAGAGCTTGTTGTGGCCACTGGGTGGAGAAGAGGCGTTAGGGGCAAGAGTGGAAGTAGAAAGATGATGGGGAAGGGATCACAGAAGTCCAGGTGGACCAGGGTGAGGGCAGAGGGGGTTGAAAGGGGTCACTCACCCGAGGAGGTATTGATGGAATCAGGTGCTTATCCTCAAAAAGAAGAGATTAAAGTGAAACAGAAAGCTCCCCTCAAACACTGGAAGAATGGGCACACAGGCCAGAGGTTACTCTTTTTGCCTGACCCAGAAGGCCCATGGATGAGGCCACAGGAAAGCTGATTTCACTTTTTAAGATAGCAAAATTTCAAAATAGAGAATACTTTCTGGTAGAAAAAGTGACCTCCCCATCACTGATGGTGAACAAGCAGGGACAACTCTCTGAGCTATGGAGCGCACTGGACAGAGTTCAGCCTTGGTGATTAGATAGACCTGGATCCAAATCCTCCCTTCTATGCCTATTACCTGTGCTGCCCTGGGCCACCTCACCTTCCTAATCCTCGGTTTCCTCATCTGTAGATTCAGATAAACACCTATCTCACTGAATGTTGAGTGAATTTAATGCAATCAAGTATGTGAAGCTCCCAGCACTGTGCCTGGCACAAAGTAGCTGCTCAATAAATGCCAGTGATGATGATGATGGTGGTGGTCGTGATAGTGATGATAGTGATGAGGATGATGACGCTGATGATGGTGATAATGGAGATGGTGGTGGTCGTGATGGTGGTGATGGTACTGATGGTGGTGGTGGTGGTGGTGGTGATGGTGATGGTGGTGATGGTGATGGTGGTGGTGGTGATGGTGATGAAGATGTTATCAATGATGATGTCATTGTGTGGTTTGGTGGTGGTTGTTGTAAAAGGAATCCAAGCACAGAGGATGGGGATGGGCTCAAGCACTACTAAGCTTTCTTCCAATTCTAAATTTGATGGGAAAAGGCTCTACAAGAAGCTCATAATTTTCAGGCTGAGGTCACTCTGTTGACAACGCTCTCCATTGACTCCTTCCCTGGGAGTTCATTAGCCCAGAAGGAGCAGTAGAAGCACCACCAGGCTTAGCCTCTGGACAGGTAAGCCCTGACCCAAATTGTGTGCCCTCCTGTACCTCCCAAACTCTGAACAGCTGTGGGAGCCAGAGAAGAGGCTAAAGGTAAGCAGAGAGGCAGGGCAAAGGCTCTTATATCTTTGACATCTCCCACTCTCCACAAACTCTTACCATCTGGGGTTATACTCAGAGACAGCTGGAGTTTTGAAGAACCCCAGATCCTCTGGTCCAACCAACCCCTCCCATTCCCATTAACAGATGGGAATAGCCAGAAACAGACAGTGACTTTCCAAAGGTCATGGACAAAGTCCAGGTCTCTTGATTCCCAGTTGAACTCTCCAATTCACTACACTAAATTGACCCTATGTTCTAGTAAGTAATCAGGGTAATCAGCAGCAACCCGGTTGGCCCCATTGTCCTATTGTCCTGACAATAAAACCCCTTCATACCATGTGAAGCTGATCCTTACTTACAGGTACACAGTCCAGTAACCTAGACCAGCTTGTTCCCACCAAATATCATTTTATAAGTATTATTTCTATTTAGACACTTTGCTGCTCAGTTCATCTTGACCTTAGCTCTGAGAAGTTGCTATTTTTTTTTACCAATTTCTTTGAGATTTCTGTGGATTAGTTTAGAGTTTTGCCTCATCTCTGCCATCCTTGACTGTCCTCAAGTGTGTATTTTAGGAAATGCATTCAGCTGCTAGAAAAAGGGATCTGAAGAATAGGGGCTTAAACATATTGAATATTATTTTTTTCCTCTCTCTTAAGGGAATTTTGCACATAGGAAGTCTAGGTATACTATGTTAACTCCACACATATTTTGCCAATGTCCCAGTCTCCCTCTTTGTCTTGGCTTTACCATCCATAGCTCATTACTTCATCCGAAAGACTGCCTTTTGGTGATATGGTGCTGCTTGAGCTCCAGAATTTCTTGTAGCATTCCAGACAGGAAAACAAGGAAAGTGGGGCATCAAAGAGGTGAAGAGGCTGCTCTTACCTGGAAGCCATACTTAATATTTCTGCTCACATTCCTTTGGTTGTGGGCAGGTAAATGTAGCTTTCAAGCAGGACACCTTACTACTCCCAGCAGCAGTGGTATTCTGCTACTAAGTGGGAGTTTGAAGTCACATCTGGCTGGCAGCCTATGCCCACACCATCAACTGGGAGGACTGAATAAAGACCAAGACAGCCTGAGATTAGACCGCTGAACCCAGAGCTTAATCCCAAAAATCTCTTTATGAGAAAGGAAGTGTAGAGATCCTCTCATACCTACCTCCATTAAAAAAAATTAACATAATATTTTAGCAGTAGATGTAGAAAATTTTAAAGCATCAAAAAATAAAACCAAAATCCTCTATAATTCCCACACTCAGCGATAACCTCTGCTGGTATTTTTGCTTCCATCTGTTTAGGTTTTATTTTCCTGATGCATATATTAACAAAATTAGGACTTTATTTTATGTCCAATTTTACATGCTGCTTGTATTGTTTGCTTTATTCTTATTTTTTTCTTGCCCTTAATTTTAATGAGCATTTCCCAATGTGAATTACATTTTTGAAGGTTTCATGGACTCAGAACATTCCATCATGTGGTTGTTCCATAGCTGATGTGGCAGCCCCTCCATTGTCAGGCATTTAAATGGTTCCCACCTAAATTTGGCCGTTATAAATGATGCTTTGTCAACAGCCCCTGCACATAGGTCTTTGTCTCCACTTCTAAGTATTTCCTTATGACTGATTTTGGTCTCACTGGGTCAAAGGGTAGGGACAGTTTTAAGGTTTTGGATATGTTTTGCCAAATCATCTTCCAAGAAGGCTGGCCTGAGTTCTACTCCCCACAGGTGTCTCAGAGGTCCTCAAACAAGTTTGTGAGGTCTCCCTGCCACCTCCTTCAGCATCTTCTCTCTAACTTTCCCACCTCAGCCTCCTCTTCCTGGCTCCCTCAGAAAACAATGGGAAAAGCTTATATTCTGAAATATCTAAACAAGTATTTATCTTTAAATTCTTTTAAAAGTCAACATAATTATTCTAGTTCCATTAAGTTTAATTTGCAGCAAATCGTGCACTTAGTGTGAAGTTGGGGTTGCTTCGCTGGTTGGAGTTGAGATGGGGTTTGGCTATTTGTAACAGGGGAGCTGGTGATAAAATCAGACTGGTTTTGGTCCTAGCAGAGGAAGGTGCTATTACAAGTAGGGAACCTCAGTACCCTGGAACTGCACTAGCACCCCAGGTGACCAGGGAGACCGGGAGAAGGACACTCTGGTTCAAATCTCGGGATGTGTGTGGAGCCGAAAGGTGGCCAGTGTGGCTGCTGAACAGGTGGGTGTGGGGTACCAGGCACAGCAGGTCCAATCCCAGAGGCAGGGATGGGGGTTTTGGTCCTTTTCCCATAGTTAAGAGGAGCAGTGACCAGTTTTGGGGAGTAGTTTGACAAGGTCAGTGTCAGTTTTCCAGGGCTCCTATGACAAATACCACAAATTAGTTGGCTTGAACAATAGGAATTTATTGACTCACAGTTTTGGAGGCTAGAAGTCCAACATCAAGGTATCTCCAAGCCATGCTTTCTCCCGGAGTCTGTCACCTTCCAGCGCTGGCTTGATCTCTGCCTCCATCACAGCAGTGGGTCTCCTCTGGCTTCCACTGCCGGCTTCCACTTCCACGTCCAATTACCTTCGCTTCAGCCATATTGGATTAGGGCCGACCCGCATTCAGTGTGGCCACGCCCACAGGACTGGGGTTTAGGGAATAGGCAGCCTTTATGAGGGACAGGATTCAATCCCCAACTATCAGAATTGCCTTATGGGAAGCTCTCTGGCTGCTGTGGGGTGTGGATAGGCAGGAGGGAGCAGGGAGGCTGAAGCAGACGTCAAGTGAGGGAAGATGGCTGCAGCAGACACTGGCTACCCTGCCCCCGGGCGCCGCTGAATTCTGCCCTCCCAGCGGCCTCCCCTGCTTCTCTCTGCTTCTCCACCTGGGGGCGCTCTCCTGTGTCCTGGGAGCTTGCCCGGCGCATGGGCAGGGCAGCCAGGAAGTGCAGGGATTTAACACCCCAGGGACACCCCTCAACCACTGTCTTTTTGGGAACTCGAGGAATTCAGTCTCTGGGTTGAACTGAGTCCGGAGCTAATGGCTCCCCCTGGCCGGGGAGGCTTGCCTGAGGCACCATCTCTCCTTCCATTCTGCTCCCAATTTCCATGAGGCCCCAGGGAAGCCGGGGACATCTCGTTCACACTCTCGGGAGAGAATAAATCCAGAAAGCACCTTGAGACAGGAGAGGAGTCCTGTCAGCCCACCCAGCTGGTCACCCTTCTCCACGTTCTCTCCTTGGGAAAGCTGCAGGCTCCAGAGTCCGGAGGTTGTACAGTTAATGCCCTTTTTTGTATCCTAAGAAATCTCGATCCACTCCCAAGATCATAAAGATAACTTCCAAAGTTTTTTCCTCCTATTTTGTTGTTTGTTTTAAATTTTTATGTTTAGGTCTATGTTTCATCTCCAATTTTTTATAAAAATTCAACACATTCATGACAAAAACTCAACAAACTAGGAATAGAAGGGCATTTCCTCAATAGGGAAAAGAACTATTATGCAAGATGTGAGGTAAGAATCTAGGTCGATTAGTTTTCCATATGGATATTCTGTTGTTACAGCATCATTATTTGAAAAGCTGGTCCATTTCACCATTGAAATAGCTCTCAATCTTAGGTGACATATTTTTGAGAATTCTTCTTGTTCTTTCTCTTCTCTTCCATTGATCCATTTGTCTGTCTTTTTTTTGTCTTGATTGCAGCTTCACAGCCTTGAAATCAGGTACTAGATGTCCTCTGACTTCATTCTTTTCTAAGACTGTTTTGACTAGGGTAGAATTTATTTTTTGCATTTGCATATAATTTTAGAACAGACCAGATTAAATTAAAAAAAAAAAAACTGTTTACATTAAATCTTTGGGTCAAGTTGGAAAGGATTGACATCGTAACAATATTGAGTCTCCCAATCCATGAACATGATATATCTTACTATTTATTCAAGTCTTCTTTAATTTTCCTCTGAAATAATTAATAGCCTTCAGTATAGAGGTCTGGAATGTTAAAAAAAATCCTTTATGTTTCTGATGCAATTGAAAATGATATTGCTTTCACTTTGTAAAACAATTGTTTGTTTTTAGCATGGAGCAGGAGTTAGCAAACTTTTTCTGTAAAGGGCCAGAGTGTAAATATTTTAAGCTTCGCAGACCATATGGTCTCTGTCACGATTACTCAAATTGCTGCTGCAGCATGGAAGGAGCCAAACTCAATTTGTAAACAAATGAGCTTGTTGTGTTCCAGTAAACCTTTATTTATGGATATTAAAATTTGAAGTTTGTAAAATTATTGCATGTGCAAAGTATTATTTCTTTCTGGATGTCTTCAATCACTAAAACATTTTAAAAACCACTCTTAGCTTACAGGCCATACAAAAACAGACGACAAGCCAGATTTGGCTCATGGACCACGGTTTGCCAATCTATGGCACGGAGAAATCAATTTATTTTTGTACTCTGACTTGCAACCTGCAACTTGTTAAATTTGCTTATTATTTCTAGTAGATTTTTGTGGATTCTTTAGGATTTTCCCTGAAAAGAATGAGAAGTTTGCTTTATCTTTCCAAACTTTAAGCCCTTGATTTCTTTTTCTTGCCTTGTTGGACTAACTAGAATCTCCAATACAATGTTGAATAGAAGTGGGGAGAATATACATTTTAGCCTATACTTGATAGGGGGGAATGCATTTAGCCCTTAAGCCTTTCCTCACTATACATGACATTTGCTGTAAGTCATGTGTAGATGTCCTTTATCACACTGAGGAAATACTCTTCTACTCCTAGTTTGCTGAGAGTTTTTGTCATGAATGGGTGTTGAGTTTTCTTTTAGGATGCTTTCTTGGCATCTGTTGATGTTATCACATGGCTTTTCTCATTGATTCTGTTAATGTGATAAATTACTTTGATTTTCAAATGTTTAACTGATCTTGTATTCCTGGAAAAATTTCCACTTGGTCATGATCTATTATCCTTTTATACATTTTTGTAATCAATATGTTTATATTTTTAGTGATTTTATGATCTTCAATTAAATTTCTTTTTTTCTAATGTCCTTATCAGGGTTTGATGTCAGAGTTATCAAAACAAATTATGATACATTACTTCCTGTTCTATAACTGAAATAATTTTATAAGAGTGTCATTTTTATTCCATAAACACTGGATGGAATTTACAGTGAAACCATTTTGACCCAGAGCTTTCTATGTGGAAAAATTTTTAATTATTATTTCAATTTAAATATTAGCGTGCTGGTTTGAATGTATTGTGTCCCCCAGAAAAAGCCATATTCTTTGATGCAGTCTTGTGGGGCAGACATTTTAGTGCTGATTAGAATGGAATTCTTTAAGTGTTTCCATGGAGATGTGCCCCACCCAACTGTAGGTGATAACTCTGATGAGATATTTCCATGGAGGCGTGACCCCACCCATTAAGGGGCCCACTTGATCAGTGGAGCCATATAAATGAGCTGACGGGCAGAGGGAACTCAGTGCAGCTGTGAATGATGTTTTGAAAAGGAGCTACAGACAAGAGGGACACTTTGAAAAAAGCACAGGAGCTGCAGATGAGAGGAAGTTTGAAGACGGCCATTGAAAGCAGACTCTTGCTCCGGAGAAGCTGAGAGAGGACAAATATCCCAAGTGTAACTAAGAGTGACATTTTTTGAGGAACTGCAGCCTAGAGAGGAACGTCCTGGGAGAAAGCCATTCTGAAACCAGAACTTTGAAGCAGACGCCAGCCACGTGTCTTCCCAGATAACAGAGGTTTTCCGGACACCATTGGCCATCCTCCAGTGAAATCATAAACCCCCTTTATAAAAGCCAATCCATCTTTGGTGTTTTGCATTCTGGCAGCATTAGCAAACTAGAACAATTAGATATAAGACTATTCAGATTTCCTGTTTCATTCTTCTCTTAATTTTGTTATTTTTCAAGAAAAAATGTTGACTCTATCTAAATTGTTGAATTTATTGAAATAAAATCGCTCATAATATTTCCTTATTACCATTTTACTGTCTGTACAATCTATAGTGATATTTCCTCTGCCACTCTTGATATTGGTGATTTATGTTTTCTTTCTTTTTTCTCACGTCTCCTTGATAAATTGACCCTTCTGATAATGTTCCTTTTATTTCTGGCATGTTCTTTTATATGTTCTATTATAGCCATACCAGTTTTCTTATGCTCAGCATACGCATGGATATCTTTCCCCATCTTTATACTATCAGTCTGTATGTGTCTTTATATTTGAGGTGTATAGTGGGTAAATGCAATATAATTGGCCTTGCCTTTTTTTTTTAACTAATCTGAGAATTTCTGACCAATATTATGTCTTTCTATTTGTTTTCTATTCCCCACTTGTTCTTTATTTCTTTGTTTCTCCTTCCCTGCCTTCTTTTGGATTGACTGGGTATTTTTTAGTATTCCAATCTATTTCCTATAGTGTTGTTTAAACTATAGTTCTTTGCATTATTTTTAGTGTTTTCTCTAATGTTGTTTTCTCCTTGGGTTCATTGAAGTCTCGTTTGCACATACCAGTTCAGTGTAATAAGCATCCTTAACTTACCACAGTTTACTTTAATTTTATACCACTGTAATTACGATGCAAGAACTTTATAACAATGCAATTTCATTTATATCTCCTCTCTTTCACTAGTTATTATTGGCATATATGTTTTTTTTTCATTCTTTAGGTCTTGACTCAAATGATATATCCTCTGAGAGAAGGGCCCTCATCATGTGATACAATATAGCCCTCCTACTTCTCTGCCTATCATTCTCTCTTCATGTCTGCATGTCTTCCTTCATTTACTTTTTTTATATTCATTTTATTGAGATATATTCACATACCATGCAGTCATACAAAACAAATCGTACATTCGATTGTTCACAGTACATTACATAGTTGTACATTCATCACCAAAATCAATCCCTGATACTTTCATTAGCACACACACAAAAATAACAAGAATAATAATTAAAATGAAAAAGAGCAATCAAAGTAAAAAAGAACACTGGGTGCCTTTGTTTGTTTGCTTGTTTGTTTTTTTGTTTCCTTCCCCCATTTTTCTACTCATCCATCCATAAACTAGACAAAGGGGACTGTGGTCCTTATGGCTTTCCCAATCCCATTGTCACCCCTCATAAGCTACATTTTTATATACTCGTCTTCAAGATTCATGGGTTCTGGGTTGTGGTTTGATAGTTTCAGGTATCTACCGCCAGCTACCCCAATTCATTAGAACCTGCAAAGGGTTATCTACATTGTGCGTAAGAGTGCCCACCAGAGTGACCTCTTGGCTCCTTTTGGAATCTCTCTGCCACTGAAGTTTATTTCATTTCCTTTCATTTCCCCTTTTGGTGAAGAAGATGTTCTCCATCCCACGATGCCGGGTCTACATTCCTCCCCAGGAGTCATATTCCACATTATTGGCATATATTTTAATTCTACCTGTTTTGTAAGCTCCATGATACATTGTTATCATTTATTCCCTAAACCATTGACTATTACAGAATTGAAGGGAAGTGTTTTTGAATTTACCTACATATTTACCATTTCCAATGCCCCTCCTTATTTTCTATAAATCAGAAATTCCATCTGATATTAATGCCCTTTACCTGAAGTACTTCATTTAGAATTTCTTATAGTATGGATCTGATGACAAATTTACTCAGCTTTCATTAGTCTAAAAATGTTTTTAATTCACCTTAAAAATATGTTTTTGCTAGATAAAAACAAAAATTCTAAGATTTTGTTTCCCTCCAGAACTCTAAAATGTCACATTGTCTTGTGGCCTCCATTTTGTCTGATACAGAGGCAGCTTTCATTTTAAGTCTTGTTTCCTTGTTTCTCTGTGTTAATGGGTTTTTTCCCTCCCTCCCTTCTGGTTGCCTTTAAGAACTTTTCTTAATCTTTGGATTGCAACAGTTTGACTTTTATGCATGTAGATATGATTTTCTTTGTAATTATCCTGTTTGGGAATCTATGTGATTCTTGGATCTATGAGGTGTTTTTGTTTTTTTTTTTTAAACTTTTGAAATTATTTTTCCAATATTTCCTCAAAACTTCGCTCTGTCCCATTCTTTCTCTCCTCTCCCAGGGAACTGGGGTTCTCCTTATATTTTTTCAATATTTTCTCTCTGTCAGTCCCATCCAATGACTTTTGATTTCAGATATATTTTTCACTCTGAGAATGTCCATTTATTTGTCTATGTGTTCAGTTTCAGATTTCTTCTGAGAATCCCTATCTCTTCACACATAATATCTATCTTTTTCTGTAGTCTATCATATTTATCATAGTTATTCCAAAGTCCTTGTCTACTAATTTCAACATCTGAGTCATTTGCAGGTCTGCCTTATTTGTTGATTTTTCCCTTGATCATGAATCACATTTTCATGTTTCTTCAGCTGTCTGCTCATTTTTTATTGTATACTGGACAGCATGGATGATACTTTCTAGAGATACTGGATTTTGTTATCCTTCAGTGAAGAGTGGTAAGTTTTGTTCTGACCAGCAGTCAAACTGGATCATCTTGAACTTGTAAATTCTTGGTTTTATGCCTTATTTGGGCAGGTCTGTTTCAATTTTATTCTTGATCTAGGGATGATCTCTGTCATAAGATATAACCTTTATTGGTTTGTATTAGAAATTCTGAAGTGGTTACCACTGTCCTTATACTTGTTAGAACTCAGACTCCATATTCTGTTTCCTCTCCAAGTGGGCAAATGTTGAGATCTTTACTCAGCAATTCCACTTTCCTGCTGTTGATTTCCCTTGAGAACTTGTAGTCTTGCCTTCACATGCCAATCCAGAAGTCATCCATGGATTTGAAGGGAGTCTGAATATAGATTTGGGGGATCATCCTCTCTATCCCTTTTCTTTCTGGGAGTTTCTCCTCTATTTCCAGCCACTTTGGCAGTCCCAAACTCTGTCCTCTGACTCTTCAAACCATTAAGATTCATGCATTCTCTCATGGACTATGGAGTGCTCTCAGGGGGAAAAAATTCTAGCTATGGTTCTCACTCAGTGTGAAGGCCTTGTTTAAAAGGTCACATCCCCTCCAGTTTCTCCTGGTTTTGGGCACTCTCCATTTCCTTCAAATGATGTTCTTTACATTAGAAAAATATTTTGTCTAGAGTTCATAATCGTTATCTGTGGGAAATTCGTAAACCTGATCTATAATTTTGATAGCCACCTTAAACCTATTTGAATCAGCACAGGGTAACAATAAATCAATGTGATGGTATAAGCTAAGCCAGAAAGTTTTCTGGCCAGTTGCTTTCTTTCTCTAAGCCTCCATTGGCTAAATTGTAGAAGGGCTAATAATTCCCATCTTGTAGGGTTTTGGTGAAAGCTAAGGAAACTGGCACACAGTAGGTGCCCACCAAATGGGAGTCCTTCCCTTCCCTCTCAGTCAAGCTGTCCAGGTGCTACTGCCTGCACACCAAGCCTTGCATCGGAAATGCAGTGCTTCTCCCATTTCTCTCCTGCCTGCCTCTCCCACTGGTTCTGACCACCGGGCCTGGCCTCTCCATCCCCAAATGGTCCCTGTATGGATCAGGCCAGCTTTTAGGTACATTTACAATATTTTGAATTACTTAAGGACAGAATCCTTGCCTTCCCCAGCTCTGTATTTATAACTATTGGAAAGGAAGATAAGTATAGTGGGCATTCATGCATTCATTCATTCAATCAATGCTATTGAGCTCCTACTTCATCCTAAGTGCTTTGGGTCAGCAGCAAGCAAGAGAAACAATATCTCTGCTCCTACAGAGTTAAAGTCAGTGGAAGGGACAGATTATATTCCAATGGGTAAAATACAATGTGTGTAAAGACTAATGATAAAGGCAATTGAGTATAAATAGCAGGGAAGGCGAAAAAGAAATGAAGGGATGTGGAGACCGCCATTTTAAATAGTTCAGGAAAGTTAATGTTGTGAATAAAGACTGAAAACAGGAGTAAGTGAACCATACAGATATTTGGGAGCAGAATATTCTAAGTAAAGGAAAAACAAATGCAAAGGCCCTCTGTGTGCCTGGCCTGTTTGAGGAACAGGAAGGACAGCTTGGCCAGAGCAGAGGTGTCAAGGCTGAGAGTGGCAGGAGAGGAGGTTAGAGGGTTAAGGAGAATTCAGACTGCTTAGAGCTTTGTGGGTCATTTTAAGCCCTCCCACCCACCCTCCACATTTAGGGAGAAGATGAGGAATGAGCAGAAGAGACAGAAATAGAGGCCCATGAGGAAGGAGGAAAACTGAAAGGGCATGGTGTTCTAGAAGGCAAGGAAGAAAGAGTAATGATGTGTTGCAAGATGAGGGCTTAGATTTGTCCGTTGGATTTAGCAACACAGAGTCACTAGTGACCATAACAAATGCTGTTTTGGTGGACAGGTCTTGATACAAACCCAGTTGGTTCAAGAGAGGATGGGAGGTGAGCAGTTGGAAAAGTGAGTTCAGACAAGGCTTTGAGGAGTTTGCTCAGGAAGGAAGCAGAGAAATGGGGCTGCTTTCAGAAAGGGATGCGGGGTCAAGAGAGGTCCATTGCCTTTTTAAATAGGAGAGAAATGTTCTGATGCAGATGAGAATGACTGACTAACAAAGGGAAAATTTAACAATGCAAAAGAGAGAGGGAGAATTTACAGAGCTGTACTTGAGTAGGCCATTTGTACCTACCGCTCCTGGTGAGAGCACACCAGTTTTCCGTTGGGGACCCACCCCTCCCCACTCTCAAGTCCTGTAGCCCAAATGAGGCTGCCCCACTCCCTGGCTTCAAAAGTGTCCAATAAGAATACTGTGGCCCCAGACCAATGATTAGGTTAGGATGAGTCATGTGATCCAAGGTGAGCCAAATAGAGCTAATGAGCGTCAGCTGTAGGACTTGCTGGAATGACTGGGAATGGGAGGTTCTCTTTCCACTTGGGGTTGCCAAACTGATAGAGTGTGAACCAAGCGGTTTCTGCACCCAGAGCCTGGGAAGGTCCGACTGCTCCTGGCTACCTCCCCACAACATGGGGCCTCCCATAGAGCAGGCTAATGCCTATAGAATAGAACTGGCTTTCCACGGCCTACCTTCCCCCAACCCACACTGCTCATTTTCTCCTGTATCACTCTGTTTTTGTTTCTTTGTAGTCATCATCACTACCTGAAAGTGTCTTGTTATTTAAGTTGTTAACTGGTTTAGTATTATTAATTTCTCCTCCTCTATCTTGTGCACAGGGACATTGGTCTGTCTTGCCCACTGCTATATGACCAGGATCTAGAACTGTTCCTGGCATGGAGCAGGGCTTAAAATAAATATGAGTTGATGGAATGAGTGAGTATCTAAGAGTTTGCTACAGCCTCATATTCATAGTCAGCCACACCTCACTTACCCAAGAGTCAGACATCCGGCAGCTTCAGCTATCTAGAACGCAACAAGACGTCCAAAAGGCCCTGGAGTTACCAAATACAAGTCCCATGGGCCATGTCTGGAAACACAAACTTTTTTTGTATTTTTAATCAGAGGAGCTCCTTTCGTGTCCTCACTCAGAGATCAGGGACTCCTAGTCCTGACACAATTGGAACATGCATCATGATCTGGCTTAGAGGTGGGACATTGGGAAGGTGGGGAACTGCTAGCAGCAGGTACACTGGCGTCAGCAAGAAGAAACATCTGATAGCCCAAGAGATGGGGAAATGTTGGAAAGTAGGCAGAGGAACTTCAGGAGGTATCAGGCTGGGTCCTGAGTGCAGGGCAGAGGGTTTCTAGGGCTGCCCTGGGGTTAGAACATGTGGGGGTGAGAGTGATGACTTGGAGACATGGAGAAAACTTAGATTATGCCCTGCAGTTCCTGTTCTACACTTGGGGTTCTGGGGGTGCATTTTATTTATTGATTTCTATAACCTGTATTGCATTAGTGCAAAAAAATTAAACAAGTAAACAGAATTCATTTGTCATCTCACTTGCAGCAAGCAGTACCTCCACGGAAAGTGTGCAGCACCTCCAGGTGTTGGTCCTGCTTTTTCATTCCCACACCACTAAATATGCATCACAACCATGATTTGTATTGACTGCATAATAGTCCATCATATGGACATACACTATTTTGTATAATTATTCCCCTATCAGATGATTTGTTTCCAAACATCGGGTGTTATCAATAACACTATTGAACATCCTAGTTTGTGAGCCTGGCTTCTCTTCCCTGATTATATTTTCTGATGGTAGATTGGTGGATCAAAAGTGACTGTGAAATTTCTACACTCACAAGGTAAGTATCAGGGTATTTTAGATGCTAAATTAGCCAATGCTTAGTGGCTAAAGAGAGAAAATTTATTATAGAAAAGCCCCTTGTGTAACATCTCATCCCGGGACAGTAACTGATTGGTGATTCCTATGTGGACAAATATTCATATGTGTGTATGTGTGTGCATGTGTGTGTGTATGTGTATCTGTGTCTAACAGCCCTCCCATGTGCACAGCACATTTCCCATCCACCATTTCACAGGTAGTATACAACTACACTGTGAACTATACAGGATGCGTATTATCACCCATTTTAAGATGAAGACATTGAGGCTCTGAGACTGCGTATAGGACAATAAAAGGAGCACAGGCAAGCACACCTGGGTTCAAATCCCAGCTCTGCTGCTGGATGAGCTTGGTCAATCTCTCTGTTCCTTACTCTCAGCCTCAATTCTCATGTGTAATATGAGGATAGAGACAAGTGCCTTACAGGTAAGGAGTAAATGAGAAGGTGAATGGAAAGTGCCTGACACAGCTGGGCACACAGTAGGTGCTTTAACAATGGTAACTGTGGTTGTTGTTAGGAAAATCACTTGCCAAAGTTGCAGAGGCAGAACTGAACTCACATCTCCTAATTGCAAGTCCAGTACACATTCTTGGCACCACCTGCCTTTAAATCTTGTGCCAAAACTGAGGAGAAAAGACGTTGGATTAATCTTCTTGGGGGATTATCTGTGCTGGATTCCCAGAGGCCTGCCCTGCTGAGAATCCTAAGGGAGTAGGAGCCCCTACCTGAGCCAACTTTAAGAATAACATAGCTCATAGAGCTTGTGGTCCACTGGGACTGGGAGATCTTTCTAATGGTGAGCTGAGCTCCAGCCCTGATCAATGTTCTCCCAGTCTGGTATTGGGATATCCACCCCACCCCTTCCCTGTAGCCTGGCCAAAGGGACCAGGCCAGGTGTATTGATAGCAGGGCTGAGAAGACCCCTCCCTCACTTGGGCATGTCTTGCAGAAAGTTATTGCAGCTGCCAGCAAGGCCATCCTGGGTAATGGATGGCCTCTCTTTAATGCTATCTGGGAGATGGGTCCCTCCCTAATCTGCTGCAGTGTCATTAAGAGATAAAATGTTTGCTCTGTGGGGCTCCTGAAGGCCTTTAGAAACTCCATGTTAGACACTAACCAGGAACGGCTGCTCAGGGCTTAACCCTCCCATTCCCAGCACAGTCCAAGGCCTGGGCCAGAGAGGTCTGCAGACCCCTGACCCAGACTGTCAGGGGTCCCTGGTTCCTGTTTCCAGACTCCTCAGCCTGGTAAACACATGGGTGTGAGGGCAGAGGGAGGGCGGGACAGTGAGGAGAGATCCTTGAGGTTCTTGGACGGGGTGTTTGTGGACAGACACCCCTTGGAGGCTGGGTGGAGGGCAGAGCACAGGGAGGCCTGGGTTGGGGGCTGGGTGGCTTTAGGCTACTCCCTTACCCTCGGTTTGGGGGGTCCTACAGGGTGAAGTGGCTGGATGGGCCTCCCAGCTCCCAGGTTCAAGGGTCTGTGTTTCTCGGCAAGTGGAGCCTGGTGGTCTTCCCCGAGAGAGGGGACAGGTCAGTCCCCACAGAGCCCTGCCTGGAAGCTTGCTCCCTGCTCGGGCCACATGAGACCAGGCAGAGAGGCCACCTCTGGAGGCAGAGGGGACCAGGTGACCTGGATGAGCTGAGAAGGGGGACAGAGCTCCTGTTCCTGAGCATCCCCTGGATGCCCAGTACTGTGTGGGGCTCCCCCTCCCCACAAAGTACCCCAGGCCAGTCTCACAACAACCCTGTGAGGAGGGGGTGCCAAGAACTCCCTTCACAGCCGACAATGCGGTGAGTCCGAGTGGCAGGGGAACTTGTCCAGGATCGCACTGCAAGGAAGTTATATCCAGGCCTGACTGAGTCCAAAATCCAAATTTTATCCATCAGGCCATTGGCAGGTGAGCACAAGTGTGTGGTCTCACCTTGCCCCCTCCCCTCCCCACGCCCTGCTTTTGTACACACAGTCTCCCCCTCCTGCAGGCCCACCCCTCCTCTATCCAAGTCCTTCCCAGCCCAAGTCCTGCCTCCTCCAGGAAGCCCTCCCTGACCTCTGAAGCCAGCCCTCAGTGGTGCCAGCCGACCAGGCCTCCAGTTGTTCGATTTTCCCACATGGTTTTAGTTTTTGCTGCCTTGAGGCCCAGACCCAACATTAGCTCATTTCATGATCTCACCAGGTTAATTGATATTTACTAAGTGCTGACTCAGAGCCAGGACCATCCACTGAGCGCCTGCAGGTGCCCCCTCCTGTGCCCTGTGGGAGCCCCGTGTGACCCCAGGTGGGGCTCCTGGCCCTGACTTGAAGATGGATCTGAGGCCCAGAGAGGGGGAGGAAGCTGCTCGGGGTCACACAGTGAGTCCGAGGCTGGGCTTCAAACCCAGGGCAGAATCCACATCCACCCCTCTATTAGCTTCCCTGGAATTCTTTAAAACCCCTCAGCCGGAGCTGTCCAGGCCTAGAAGCAGGGGCTCAGCAGCTACAGCGGTGCAGAGAAGGGGGCACAGGAGCCCGCAGGGAGGGGTCCTCAGGTCACTCCACAGTGACATGCCCACCCCCTCTGCCTCCTCTCAGCCCAGCCTCCAGCCCCAGCCTCCACCTGGGGACCCCAGGCCCCTCGCCAACCCTCTGATCACTGTCCCCAGGGCCCATGTAGCTGGAGGAGCTGCAGGGCATAAATTAATCTGTTTTTCGGCATCAGGCTCCAGATGCTCTTTCCCTTCCCGGGCTGGTCCCCAGCCAGCTGAATTCGCAGAGAAATATCAAAGGAGGAGATGGTGGTTGCAGGTCCCGGGCAGGGGGAGGCGAGGGCCTGGCCCTGGTTCTGGTGCTGGGTGGTGAATCCCATCACTCCCAGCTGGTGGTGACTTTTCTGCAGACGACCCTCAGAGCACAAAAGCAGGGTGTGCGCGTGCATCTGTGTGTGTCCGTGTGTGTCCGTGTGCATCTGGTGCATGCATGCGGGGGCATAAATTCCTCTACTCTCCCGGGCCCTGGAGTCGGGCCCTGGGGCTGTGCTGGGGCTCCCAGTTCACTGATGGGGGCCTCTCTTGATAATGAGCATCACCTGAGAAACTCCCCAGCACCACTACCTCCCAGACTGCATTTTCTCTGTTAGCCTCAATTGGAAAGAAGGAGGGAGAGCCTGAAACTGTGAGAGAAAATCAAGTCCCAAGCTGTCACATTTGGAAGAGGCTCAAAAAATGAAGTCCAGCTCTCACCTTTTACAGATGGGGAAACTGAGGCTCAGGGAAGTTGCCTAATGTTCACACAGGCAGTTAGTAGCAGAGCTGGAACCAGCATCCAGGACCCTCAACTGTCGGTGCATCTGTGTGAGACGCTGTGTGTGTGTGTGTGGTGTGTGGTGTGTGGTGTGCATGGGTGTGCATGTGCCCCGTGTGTGTCTGTCCTGTGGCTGTGTGTACAGGCTTTGTCACAGTACATGCATGGCTGTCTTAAGTTGTGTGTGCGACAATCTCGGAGCACAAGTGTGGAGGTCACAAAACAGATGCATGCACTTGCATCAGGGTGTGGGTGTGTGTAAGAGTGGAACTGCGTAGACATGAAAAAGGCTGGAAGGTGGGCCCTACCTAAGGGTGAGGGTGGTGGTCCCCAGTTAGCGTGGCTCTCGCAGGGTATGTGGGTGATGGTCTCGGCAGATCTGCTCTGCCCCTGCCTGGGCTGGCTGAAGCTTGATTTGAGTCTGTCTCCAAGCTGATGCCCCCACCCCAGAAAATTCCCCAGTTATGGCCAGGGGCAGCAAAGAAACCAGTTGTTTCTATTTGGTCTTTAGATTATGGAACAAAAATTAAATTTAAACTCTTGGCAGGGAGGTGATTTTTCCTAATAGCTCACCTGCTGCACAGATCTCCACAACTTGATTACTGCTAATTAGATTAATTGGATGGAGAGTGATTTTTTTCTCTGGGAATATGAACCACAGAGAAGGGGGACTGTTTGAGGCCCAATGACACCCCCCAACCACAGAGCCCTTCCAGGGTCAGTGCCAGGTGAAGAGGGGGCTGTGGGGCCCATGTCCTGAGGCCCCCTTGGGCCTGCCCTCTCTCTGTGTCTCTCCCCTTGTCACACTCGCTGTTTTGCTCACCGAGGCCCCCTCAGTGTCTGTCTCCCCCGGCCTCACTCCTCACCCATTGTTCTCTCTCTTTGTGCTTCTGTGACCCCAGATATGAGCCCCAACTGTGCAGGGGAGGGAGGTCACTCTCCCTGCACTCCTTCTTTCTGCTGGGGTCTCCCTGCATTACCTGAGAGCTGGAGATGTTCGATCCACCTGAGAAGGAGGAGTGAGGCACAGCGCTGCTTGCTCAAGGTCACCTTTGCCACAGCTGGGGCTTGGGGTGAGGGGCGTCCATGGCTGGACTCTGCGGGCCTGGGTGCAGGGGGAGGGCGGCACGGCCAGGCTGGGCTGAACCCCAGGGGGCTCCGGGGAGGTTCCAGCTGGAAGAACGGGGTCTGAGGGCAGTGAGATGCATTGTGTGGTGGCAGAATTCGGCTGGAGGTTTGGTGGTCCCTGTCCCTGTCCCACCACCCAGCCTGGGCATGTCTGTCCCATAGGGGCCTGTGGCAGAGAACCCTGGCCCAGGACACCTGCTCCTCCCCCGGGCTCCCAGCCCAGGTTCAGCGCCACCGCCCTTCCATCCCCTGAGCTGGAAAGCTGGGCCCTGTCCTCACTGTCCTCTGGGTCCTCTGGACATGTTGTCCTCAGCTCGTCCAGGCCACTGTCTTCTCTCTCTCCCATCTCCTGAACTTCAGACTCTCCCCTCCAGATCAGTCCACAGCTCATATGAGTGTGCCCCCCCCCCCAAAAAAAAAACCCTTCCAAGCCTCCCACTGCCCTGAGGACTAAAATCCCAACAATTCAACGAGGACGGCAAGGCACACGGACCTCCCCAGCCCCATTCCTCAGAGCCCCCACCTCACACTCTAACTCCACAGACACCCCACCCCCACCCCACACCCATGTCCTCCAGGCCTTTGCATGTGCTGGTGCATCTTCCTGGAACACCCTTCCCAAGCCTCTGCCTGCCCAGCACCAACTTCTGCTTAATTCCAGAAATGGCAGCCTGCAAATATTGAGGCTCACTGTGTGCCTGGCCCGGTGCTAAGGGCTGCACATGATTCCCTCCTTTAATAGCACAATGACCCTAGTGGGGTGATTATTACCCTCATGTGGCAGAGGAGGAAACTGAGGTTCAGAGACATGGAACATCTGGCTGAGGTCACTCGGCTAGGAAGTGGTGGAGCTGGAAATCGAACCCAGGACTTTTGCACAATGTCACCCCTCCCCATCCCACCACTTCTTCCATTGGGGGTCTCTTTCTCCATAATCCTTAGCTCTTAAATTTCCTCCTATAGAGCACTTGCCTGACTGCTTTCAAATTGTCAGTTTCCAGTTTCCCTAATCAGGCCAGGGCTGTGAGCTCCCCAAGGCCACCTTGAGCCTCATTTGTCTCTGAATACTTAGCTTGGCATAGGGCCAGGCACACTGTAGATGCCTGGTTGGTATCTGCTGACCGAGGAGCAGGGGGCATCAGCTCTGCAGACTGCCAGGCCCCTCCCTCTCAGGACCCCCTCCAACCACCTGATAACCTCAGTAAGCAAAGCCTTTAAACAGAAAACAATTTTACAGTTCATCTGAGTTAATCACAGCTGCTCTTTCTGGAAACCATCTTCCTCAAATTGTCTGCAGAGATTTGGGTGGCCTGCCTGGAAGCTCCCTGCCCCACGCTCCATTGCAGGGCCCTGGAGCCACAGGAGGTAGTGGGGAGTGGGAGGGGTTAAGAACCCAGAACTTCAAATCAGCTGTTAAGCCCATGCCAGGTGCTGTGATGGGCATGGGGAATACAGCAGTGAATAAGACAGAACTGTCCCCACACCTTCATGGAGCTCCGCATAGGAAAAAGGAGACCAACTTCAAACCAATCATTGTGTAGTCATTGTTGAGTTATAACAAGTTGAACATGCAGGAGTCTAATGACACTAACTATATGACTCTGGCAACTTGTCTAACCACTTGAAGCCTCATTTTTCTCATCTGGAAATTTGAGATGATAATGGCATCTTCATGGAGTATTCTGAGCACCCAGAAAGATTTTTAAAGCCCCTAGCCTAGTGCCTGGCACTTAATTGGGATTTAACATACATTAAGGGCTACATTAATGTACATTACCACAAGGATAATGGTACTAAAAATTGTTATTTTAGGGTGTTAAACAGACCAGCCCATAGTCCCATGCTACAGAAACAGCCTTAGGAGGGGAGCAGGGATTGAACATGGAATGGACACCTGTCCTGCTCAACCACTGGCTTCCTGGTGACCAGTAAGGTGATTGGCAGTTCTGGACTCTGTCCCCTGAGGTGACAAAAATCAGCTGGGCCCATCAGACTCTTTCCCACATAACTTGAACAAGGAGTTGGGGAATATGGCAGCCAGGGCTTGTGTGAGGAGAAAGACGAGCCTCAAATAGAGAAGGAGGCTCCACTGGATGGGGTTTCTAAATCCAAGTTCCCTGGAACTGTAGAAGCCCAGAATTGCTAAGCACAGTTCAGAGCTGTTGTGGTGGCCTTGTCCCTACCCCACTGCCCTAAGTGACCCCTTCCTCCTGCCAACTAATCCCAGTCGCTTCAACACCAAGAGATTTCAAGGATGTAGAGCAACTGGGGCACCCATGCATTGCTGGTGGGAGTGTAAATTGGTTATGTCACTTTGGAAAAGTTTGGAACCTTCTAATAAAGGTAAATATACACTCTCCATACGTCCCAGCGATCCTATTCCTAGGTATATACCCAGAGAATTGAATGCTTAGACCCACAAATGGTTTATATACAAATGCTCATAGTGGCTTTATTTATAATTATCAAAAGAGAAGACAACCCAAATGCCCACTTACGAGAACATGGATAAATATAGTGTGGTAGATTCATAAAATAAAGCTACACAACAATAAAAATGTATGAATAAATTACTGATGCGCACAATATCACAGAAATGGTTAGAAAAAATAAGTCAGACACAAAAGACACATATTCTGTGATGCCATTAATACAAATTAAGCTGTAATGATAGAGGTCACAGTAGTAGACATCTCTCAGGAGTAGGGGAATTGATTGGAAAGAGGAACAAAGAAGTTTTGTGGGGTACTATAAATGTTCTATATCTTGTTCTATCAGTTAACCTTTGATGTTTAGCAAACCATCCCAAAACTTGGTGGCAAAATCAACCATTTACTGACCTCACAATTCTATTCACTGACAGTGTAATTGGTCAGGTCTAGGCTCTTGGCTTCTCCATGCTGATGTCTCCCATGGGTATGTGGTTGGTTGGTGGGTCAGATTGCAGTTGATGATCTAGGATGGCTTCACTCACAAGTCAGGTCATTGGCAGGCTGTCAGCCAGGGTGCCTCCATTGTCCTCTGCATGGCCCATAATCCTCAGGCAGGCTAGCCCAGGTCCAGTCCAATGTCTCCTAGTGCAGAAAGGGAGAGCCTCTATATGCCAGGCACTTTTTAGCATCTGTTTGCCTAATGTTCGTTAGTGTTCCCGCTGACCTAAGCAAGTCATATGGCCAAACCAGATTGAAGAGGTGGAGAAATAGACTTCCATTCTTGATGTGTCACATCACAAGAGTATGGACACTGGAGGGAAAGAATTTGGGGTCATTTTACAATAAAGCACATATACAGTTAAGATTTGTGCATTTTACCATATGCTAGGTATCCCTCAATACAAAATAAACAGAAGACTACAGGGGTTGTGTCAGATGATTGCAAAAGGTACATTTAGCCCTGTGTGTTTCTAGGTTTCCTTGTATTGCTTTTCAACTGACCCTTTTCTAAAGAGAACTGGGATCCAGGATTCTGCAGAAACAGAAGTTTATTACAAGATGTGTGTTTGTCTCTGTGTGTGTGTGTGTGTGTGTGTGTGTGTGTAAGGGGAGGAGTAGTAGCTTCACCACTTACTGCCTCAGTTAGGATTGGCCAGATGGGCTGGAGTGAGCAGATGGGATTGCCACTGGACTAAAACCATGAGGAGCTGGGGAAATGGGACGAGTGTGGGGCAATGTTCTGACCAACTAGTGGGTCCTTTGGTTGCTTTTCAGAACCATGGAGAGCTCTAATAACAGCTAGAGAACTTCAACTTCTGAATCATAGGACTACTCATTTCCCTGTCTTCTAGGAAAAATTAGCCCATGGTTAAAGGAAATTTACCCTGGCAAACTGCACAATGTTACTAGAAATGAAGTCATAGATTCTGGTATCAGCCTGCTGGAGTTCAATCCTGGTTGCACCACACAAGCTGTGTAACCTTGGAGAAGTCACTTAACCTCTGTGCTATATCTGCCTTGTCTGTCAAGGGAGGAAAATAACAGCAGCTAACTCATAGGAATGTAGTGAAGACTGACTCAAAATAAGAAAAATAAAGAACTTAGCATAGTGGCCAGCACATGGTAAAAAGTTAACTAATAAAATTGTTGTCATTAGTATTATAAGAGCTTTTCTACATAAGATAGGGTTCAGAAGTCTTTCATGACCCCAGATGTCTAACAAACTTGTTATATGACTTTAGGTAAGCCCTATAACCTACCTGGACCCCATTCCCATCTGTAAAATGAGGGTATTTGCTTTTTCCACATTCTTATAATTTTTATTTTTACCATGAGAAATGCATTCATATATCACTTAGTAAAATAAGTAACATAAAATAATAAAAATAAAGAATTTAAAATAAAATAAAAATATAATACAAAAATAATATAAAATAATAGAATAGCCAAATAATATGATATAAAAATAAAATAAAATAGATATTGGACTAAGTGGCATTTTTGGTGCCTAGGAGCCTTATTTGCTCTGGTTTGCTCATTCAGGACTTTTTAGGAGTGAAAAGAGGCAGGGGTGAGAGGAGAAGTGAGGACTTTGGGGGCAGGCTGGGAGGGAATGCTGACTCCAAAGAATGTTCTATTGTTGCCTTGAACTTCTCAAGCCTTTTACCTCCTACTTTGTGCCCCTTCCCCACCTTGGCCAACTTAGAGCAGGCTCTAGGGCTCTCCTGAGCCATGACGCACAGGCGCTCACTTCACCCTCACCTTGCTTCAGCCACACTGGCATGGTTTCAGCTTCCCGAATTGACCACAAATCCTCTCCTCAGAGCCTCTTTACATGCTGCCCCCTTTGCCAGGAACCTGCAATATTATTCAGTCTTAAACTGAAGTGACAAAAGCCAACTGAAACTAGTTTAAGAAAAAGAAAAAAAAAAAAAAAAAGGCAGGGGGAGGATTTTTCAATCAACTGAAAAATCCAGGGGTTGATAGCTTCAGGCATGGCTGGATCCAGGGATTCAATTGCTATTTCAGAACATGGTGCTTTCTGTCTCTTCTGAGTTGGCATCACTCATGGTCCTGCTCTCCCTTCTAGGTGGAAAATGGCCACTGGCTGCCACTGTTACAGTTACATCACACTGACTTCACTCACTCACACTGTCAAATATTCTTGCACATACTCACACACACATATGCACACACTCAAACACTCATATGCACACAGCCACAAAAACATGCTCATATACGTCATCACTCACAGACCTGCACACACATGCACTCATTCACATACACACGCATACACACGCATATAAAAAGCATACTCATACACGTGCACACACACAAGCATGTGTGCACAAATTTCAGTGGTTAGCTGATCCATGCCTGCTTTCTGTATCGTGGACCCCATGGGGGTAGGGATTCTGTCTGCCTTGTCGCCTGTGGTATCCCAGCACCTACCACAATGCATTTCCCAATAGGCATAATGGGACCTGCTCAATCCTTGTCCCAAGGGGGCTTTGGAGGGTCGAATATAAAAGTGGTCCCATCTCTCCTCTTCCCCCATTAGCTGCTGGCTCTCTCTCTCCTTCCCTCTCTTTCATCCTCTGTCCCCTCCTTTCTACATTCCCACATCCTCTCTCCCTCATCCCCAAGCTCTCCTCTTTCTCTGCCTCTCTCCCATACTGATACTGTCACCTTCCTTTCCCCATCCCTTCCACCTCCTGGAGCTAATTAAAAGATACCGTTGAGTGTATTTCATTTGCATTTGGCTGAGAAGGGCCACGGAGCACCAGTGCATGTTCATTAAACGGCTCTGCAGAGAGGGATGTAATGAACCAGTTTTATTACAAACGTCTACCCAGCCCATCCCCTGAGGCAATTATGCATTCATTGGGAAGAAAGAGAAGCACCAGCCTCAGACTCCAGCTCCTGGGGCTTGGGGGTGAGTGTGGGGAGGGGGGAGGGCCCAGCTCTGACACAGGAAGGGCCTGGGCTGCTCAACCCAGGGCTCTGCGGGCAGGTAAGGAAGAAGGAGCGAGGCTGAGCCCCGGGGACCCCTGTTCCTGCACAGCCCTCATGACTGTGAACCTCAGAAATCCCCAATGGCTTTAGCTAGAGCCACTCCTGAGACTCCCAGCCAGGGGCGCAGAACTCCTGGGATAGCTGGTCACCAGGGGTCCCCAGACACATCTGTGCACCGAGCACTATTGGCAGAGGGAATAACTTGGCACATAAGAGACCAAGATTTTCCAACTGCTTATGTCCTGAGATCATAACGGCAGACACTGTTGAAAAGCACCTCTGAATTCCCGGGCCTTTGCCCGTTGAGTACTCTTCGGCTGTCAGCATCTAATAGTAATGGTGCTGGTGGCGCTATGGTGACAGCTGCCACCGCATCTTGAGTACCTCCTGCCACTGGGCCTAGTGATTTGCTGAGATCAGCTCACTGAGTCCTCACAACGGCCCTTGTGGGTAAGTATAGCCATCATCCCATTTCATGGATGAGGAAACTGAGGCTCAGAGAAGTCAGTGCTGTGTCCAAAGACAAGTAATCAGACTGTGGTGGGTGGAGGACTGAACTCAGCTGGAACCAAAGCCCTTAGCACTGCCCTCTGCTGCCTCTGATTTAAAAGGACAGCTTGCCACAGGTGGGGGTCCCAAAAATTATACTAATGTTAAAGAAATTTGCCTTCACACTTCAAATACCCTGGATTTCACTGAGGGTTTTCCATGTGCCTGGCTCTGTTCTAGAACTTTATACATATTATCCCATGTAATCCTCCCAAGGACCTATGAGGAAATACTATTTTTTATCCCCATTTTGCAGAGGAGGAAACTGAGGCACAGCAAAGTTGGGGTGCTTCCTCAAGTCACAGCCCTGGGACGGGCAGAACAGGGATCAAATCCAGCAGTCGGGCCCCCAAGTCACACCTTTTCACATTCTACCCCCAAGGGAATTGGGGTGTGGGTCCAAATACATATTAATTGCTCACTGTTACTGTAACAATTTACCACAGATGTAATAGTTTGCACAACACATATCTATCGTCTTACAGTTCTAGAGGTCAGTGACCAAAGAGATGTCAACAGGCCTGCTGCGCTCTGGAGGCTTTAAGGGAGAATCTGTTTTCTCGCCTTTTCCAGCTCCCAGAGCTCACCCACATTTCTTGGCTTGTGACTCCTTCCTCCATCTTCAAGGCCAGCAGTGGCGGGTCGAGTTCTTCTCACATTGCATCACCCCAACGTCCCCTTCTGCCTCCTCCAATGTGAATACACTGGACCCAGCTAGATAATCTAAAATAATCCTGCAATTTTAAAGTCAGTTGATTCAATCTGCAACCTGAATTCCCTTTTGCCCTGTAAGGTAACTGTTTCAGTTCCCTGGCTGCTAAAACGAATACCATACAACGGGTTGGCTTAACAACAGGAATTTATTGGTTCACAGTTTCAGAGGCCAGAGGATTTGCTTCCTCCTGGGATCAGCATCTTCCGGCTGCCGGCAATCTTTGGGGCTCCTTGGCTTTTCTATCACATGACAATGCACATGGCGGCATCTTCTTTCCCTTCTGGTTTCATTGACTCCAGCTCTGGCTGCTCCCCCTGGCTTCTCTTTCTCTGTGTCTAAACTTAATTCTACTTCAGAGGACTCCGGTAATTGGACTAAATCCCAGCTTGATCCAGTCAGGCCACCTCTTAACTGAAGTAACAGCTTCAAGAGCCTCAGGACCAGGGGTGGGACCTGACCATGGCTTTTGTGGGGGCCCGATTCATCCCAACAGTAACACATTCACAAGTTCCAGGACGTAGGACGTGGACATCCTTGGGCCATTATTCTGCCTTTCACAGCTGCCCTTTGTGGGGACCTACTATGTGTTGGCACCATGCAGGGGCTTTGCTCATGTCACGTCCCTGCACCTGCACAACTAAGGAAGGGGGGTCAGCACTCCTGCTTCACAGACGGGGCCTCAGGAGGCAGAGGAGCTGCTGGGGCTCCCAGGGCCAGCTGCAGGTCTGGGTGGCCATTGGGTTCCAGTGGTTCTGACCCCAGAGGACTCCTCCCTGCATTGCATTTTGAGAATAGTGTGGGATTTTTTAACTTTCTGATCACATTTTGGGAGATATTTTCAGGTGAGAGTGGAGATGACTGGGGTCCCTGGGCCCACCCACCCCACCCCAGTTAGATCCCTGGTCATCTGTGCTAACGAGGCCAGCTCTCCCCACCCCAGTCCCTCCTTCCTTATTAAAGATTAGACATATTGAAGAGTTCTGCTGACCCCTTAGACTGCAGGAGAACTTTGGTCCACAGAGACACCTTCCTCTGCCAAGGGCCCCTTCCAGAAGTGAGGTTTGTGAGCTCCTCAGAGGGAAGTGGCCGCACTCTAACAGTCCCTGGGCTTAGGAACCACCACCTGTGCCTCGCTTCCCAGGCACACGGCGGCCAGGCAAGCCTGCTCCTGCTGACAGAGCCCCCATGTTCTCTTTCCTCCAGCAGCAGTGGAGGCTGAACCCGTAAGACTGACCGGGTCTGGGCTCCCCCAGGGCAGAGGGGAGGGGCCTATGCAGGGAGTGGGGGCATGGAGGAAATCCAGGGGGGAGACCTGGAGGAGGTGACATGGTCAGGGAAAGGGAAGCCTTGAATGGACTAAGGGGAGAACACAGTGTCCTGAGCACCTACTATGTGCCCAGCATTTCTCTGCAGCCCCTGCCTAAGCCTCATGGCCCTGGGAGGCAGGTGTTGCCACTCATGATCACTCCTATTTTGCTCATGAGGAAACCAAGGCCCAAAGAGGTTAAGTGACCTGCCCAAGGTCACACAGCTTGGCCATGGGGGACAGGGATTTTCTCCCAGGTCTCTGGTGACTCCTAAGTCCATCTTCTTCCTCCCACCCACACTGTCTAGATTCACCCTTCACCATGTGTGGGTCCTCAGGGCTCCTTCCAACTCTGTTGCCCTCACTGGGCTCCCTGGGAAAGGCCAGCCTCAGTAAATCACAGCCTTCCACGAGGAGGGGTTGAGATGGTCCCTCTGGAGAAGCAAACGTTTCCCAGCAGAGTAAATCACCTTGGTTCTTAGTAATTGCAGGGGCACACCCCAGAAGTTTGTAAAGCAAATCTTAGACCTGGATTTACAGAATCTGCTGGGGGATGAGTGAGGCAGGAAATGGGGAGAAGCGCTGCACCTCAAGTTGGGCCCTGGGAGCTCCTGGGATAGAACACAGGGGCACAGTGTGGCTGCTGAGGGACCACCGCTCCCACCCGGGCCCCTGGGGTTGGACCAGATTCTTCCCTGGGGTCCCTGCCAGCCCCGACATCCTGTGTCTCCCTGAACTGGGGCTGAGTGCAGCTGAAACAAAGGATCTGGGGCTCAGTGCTGGAGATTGGAAAGGGGGCTTGGGAGTAGCCAACAGCTCGGAGATGGGCCCTGGGTGGGGGCATTTTCTGGGGAAGTGGGGGCTGCTGGTAACAGAGGACAGGCCAGGAGTGGGGTGACCTGCAAGGGCCTTGGGCCAGAGCAGCAGGGAGGAAGCCGGAGGAGCAGACTCAGAACCCTGGGCTGGAGGTCAGAGGTGCCAGTTCTGGCTCCTGCTGCCGACTTGCTGTGTGACCTTGGGCAAGACCTGTGACCTCTCTAGGCCTCAGTTGCCTCATCTGCAAATTGGAGATGATTATTCCTGCCCTTGATGTGGGGCTGTTGGGGGGACTGGAGGAGCTAAAGGAAGGAAAGCTGGTTGGGAAGGTCCATCGTGAGCACAGAGGGAGGGTCCTGGCCACTCACCAGGGCTGGGCCAGGCCCTGCTCCACCTGCCTCTGCTCCCAGCTCCTGGTGCCCAGCCAGGCCCTGGGGTCCCCCCCTCTGAGAGCCCCGCTGATTGGAGGAGGTGGGCCTTACGCAAATGAGGCTGCCCCAAGGCCTCCAGGCTTACACCTGCTGGCTTGAGATTACCATGGTGATGGCTGGAGTCTTCATTTGTGGATGCAATACCCATAAATTCTGGCCCCTCAGCACTGGCTCCCTCCCCCTGGATTCACGCTGCTCCACAGCTGCCACTGACCCTCCTCTTCCTAGTTCCAGCCCCGTCTACCAACTGTGTGATTCGGAGCACGCTGCCTCAGCCCAGCCCCCTCCTCTGTTAAAGGGGACAGCAGTGCCTTCCCCTTGGAGGGGTCCTGTTTGTGCACACATCCCTCTAGTCCTTAAACAAATATTTAACGTTGCTTCAGAGGCTCCTGTGTGCCAGGCCCTGTACTGGGCACTGAGGGAGGACGTGGAGGTGGGCAGAGGAGATGAGGCCCCTGATCCACGGCACATCCGTCATGGTGGGTTGTCAGGTGGACCTGGCTGGGAAGAGCCTGTAAGTGGCCGAGAGCCTCAACCACGCGGCAGGGCCAGTGTCTCACCCACAGTCACCTAGCAGGTCAGTGACAGAGGCCAGGGGGCTGGCCCCAGAGCAGGCACGTGACACTGCCCTGTGGAGCAATCAAGTGGATTTCCAGACCCCCAGCGAGCTCACCTTCCTCTTGGGGGACATTGGCCCCCACACCAGCCTCAGCCGTGGGTGGAGCCTAAGCCCTCGCTGACCCCTCTCCTCTCCTAGGACCCAGCCAAGGGCTCTTGGGCCACACAGGTGATGGCCACGTACATCACCCTAGAAGAGTGACCCTCAGCTTCCTCTTTCTGAGCTCACGGCCCACCCCTCCAGTCCCAGAACCTCCTGCAGAATTCCCTTGTGCCAAGGAGGGGGCAGTGTGGAGCTGGCTCCTTTATCAGGACACCCTGCCGTTCACTATCCTGGCATAGGCCCCCCACCACCACCATACACACACACACATGCACAGCCAATAACAGAATTTATTATTATTATAATTACTACCTGAAAAATTGGGTTCCTTCCACAGATAATTAAAATAAGATTTGGCTCCTCTTTGCCTCTCTCTCCCTTTAGCTTTAAATTGGAAGGTGAATTTCATAACACACTTGGAAAAACAAGAGCGACTAAGAAGGAATTTCTTACTGAAAGGGGTGGGGGGGCGGTTGTGAATATGGATGCGGGTGCACTTTGAGGGTGAGGGCTGAGGCTGAGCACTCTCCTCCTCCAACACACACACATTCCCTCCCTGAGGCTTTAAATCAACCCATCGATGACTTCTAAATTTTAATCTCTTGCCCCTGACCTCTTCTGAGAGTTCCAAACTCCCTTTGCTGTATCTGGCAGGCCAAGCTAGGCTATGCTGCTGTAACAAACATCCCCTCAATCTCAGTGGCTTAGAACAGGTTTATTTCTCATCATTCTACTCTTCTTGCTGGTTAACTGTGGGCACCTCCATCCACCCCATTAATCAAGCTGGGAACGTGACAGTCACCCTTGACCCTCCCCTTTCCCCACCATCCACATTACTTCCATCACCCAGTTCTGTTAATTCCACCACCACAATAGATCTGGGTTCTGTCTGCTTCTCTCCATCTCTGGTACCTCCACCCTGCTGCAAGCCACCACTACCCCTCACCTAGAGGCCTGCTATGGCTCCTGCCCAGTCCCCCTGCTCTCTCTCGTCCCTGCACCCTCCTTTATCCCCCTGCATCCTGGTCCTCCAGGCACAGACTTGCCCATGTATTATTCTTGCCTCCCCCAGAGACTTCCCAGGCCTGGACAGAGCCGAACTGATGGCTGGGACACCCACGGACCACTGCCCCTGGGTTCCAGCCAGCATAGTGGGTGGTCTGACAAGGAGAGGCCAAAGGGAGAAGCTTGTCAACAGCCCTCAAGGAGTCTCCAGGCAGGAGGGGGACACTGGCCTGCCCTGAGGAGTGCTCAGTCAGATGGGGGAAGACACCGACCTGCCCTGAGAAGTGCCCAGTCAGATGGGGAGACACTGGCCTGTCCTGAGGAGTAACTAGTCAGATGAGGGAGACATACCTACTCCAATGAGTTTCCACCCTAGCAGGGGTCAGGGACCTGTCCTAAGGATACCCCAGTCAGAAGGAAGAGACGGCTTCTCCTTTAAAGACCTCTTATCTGATGGGAGAGTCCTAGTTCTCACTAGAGTCAGGGGCTCTCTGGTATAGACCAGATACTGCCAAGAGGACCCTGGTCCTTGCAAACTCACAGGGACATGAGCTCACATTTTCCTGACGGAGGCCATCAGTGAGGAGGCCTCTTTCATAGGTGGACACCCCCTGCCTGAGGTGGAGGAGCAGATGGGGAAGGAGAGGGGTACCACACTGGAGCAGAGCTTGCCAAGGACTTCCCTCCCCTCAATGCCCAGACCCCATCCCTATCTTCCCCTGGCCTGGTGGTGACAGGTGGGAGCCCCGGACCCCAGCCTCACCTTGCCGTGACATCCTGTGTCATCGAGGACCAGCCCTGGCCCCTCTCTGCATCCGTCTCCTCATGGGTGACTCAGGGCTGGGCCTGGGTGCCACCTGATGCCGCCTCTACCTCCCTGCTAGACTCTCCTCCTCCCTTCTCACCCCGAACCCCTTCCCCTCCCTTCTCACCCCATCCCCTGGGTTCTAGACCTGCAGTTGTGGAAACAGAAACTTGGCTAATTTCTTGGGCCCGTAAAGTACCAATGAGGAGACCGGGTGGGCGGCCCCCACTTCCACTCCATCACCCACCCTAATGCATCGTCTGACACTTTCAATTTATTTTCAATTCCTTTAACACCAGAAATGACGATTAAATTTCCAGCGTAAATACTGCTTTACCAAACTGAATTAATCACAGGCGAGGAGGGGTGTGCAGGGGTGCGCAGGGCGAGCAGCTTCATCAGAGCGTGACCCTTCTGTCCTCACTGAGGCCACCACAGGAAGGGGGGAGGCTTCGGGGGCCGCCCTGGGTCACCCTGTGGAACCCCACGGGCCGTCATCTGACCCCAGGCCCCTTTGCCCTCTTGAGCCTTCCTCCTGGGTGGGAGGGGGGATCTGAAGGAAGAGTCTGGCCCAGGGTCACCTGCCCATCAGGGCAGGTCAGGGGGAGACCCCAGCCTTCATCCCCCCGCCTGGCTCCTCCCCTGACTCCTCTCCAGCCCCACAGGAGCAGGAGCCCCAAGGCTGAGAGAGGAGGCAACGTGGGGAATATCCAGGGTTTGTCATTTTCCAGGCTACATATGGGACCTGGGCTCCTGCAGGCGTGAGGGTGGGGGCCCCCGAAGATCCCGGGACCTGGGCCGACCAACAGCTTCCCCCTTCCCCCACAGCCAACGCCTTCACCCCGTCTCTGGTGCGGCCATTCATTTATCAACCCAACCAACAGCTTCTTCTCTCCATCTCCCGGACCCCCTCATCTGCTCAATTCCCCTGACCTCCTCCATGCCTGCCCCTCCCACCTTCCATTCCCCATCCGCTGGCAGAGTCTTGCCTTAAAATGTAAATATTGCCCCATCATTTCCTGGCTCAAAACCCTTCATGTCTCTCTCTGCTCTTAGAACAAAGCCCAGCCCCTCTGACCCCCACCAGGCACTGCGCCCTCCCCCTTCCTCCTCCTTCAGGGTTTTTCTGTTTAAACCTCCTCTCATCAGGGAACCTGCTCTGATCATCATCCCCCAATCTAAATGAGTTTCTCCCTCCGAAGATTTCCTCTCAAATCCATTTCCCTTCCTTCAGAGCACTTAACCGGAATCATAATTGTGTATTAATCTGCGGGTATGTTGAAGACTCCCCTGGGGAGAGGCTGGGTCTGACCTGCTGCATGCTGCAGCCCTGGCTCCGGAAACAAGCCCTGGAATGTAGCGGTGCTCTGTAAAGGACTGTGAATGAGTGAATGAGTGAGGGAATGAATGACAGGCCCCTCTTGCTGCCCACCGTGTGCCAGTCAGGGCTGGCCCTGGAGCTGGAGTGAAGAGCTGGACACGGACTCGGCCTCACTTTGCTATAAGGGATGCATCGAATCTACCGGGTGTCGAGGGCCAGGGTTGATGTGCTGGGGTCCCTGCTCTGTTTCAGGCCGCTTCCTTCATCTTCCTCCCAGCACTGCCAGGTGGTTGAACACAGCTCTGGATTTTACATTCCCTGTGCATTTTCCCACCCTCCCCACAACCTCCGCAGGGAGCTCTGCCTGCCATCAGCCCAAGTATAGCAATTAGGGTCCTATCAGGAGATAGAAACCACACAGGAATTTTAACAGGGAAAGTCTAATAGAAAGAATTAGTAACTGCAACAGTGTACTGGAGCAACAAGGGACTAGCTAGTAAGAAGTAAAGAGAACTCTCAAGAATGCAGAAATAGCAGATGTAAAGAGCGGCCCCACTCCTAGGGCTGAGAGAGGGTTCCCAAGGCAGGGGACACAGTCGTGGCTCACTGAATGGCACAGAAGTCACCGCGATGCCACATGGCTGGAACTTGCTGGAGTCTACCCTCCTGGGTTTGCCAGAAATCTACTCTCCAGGGTGCCAGGGAAAGCTGTCCACAGGGAGGTGACTCACTGGAGGTTCTCTGCTATGAGACCACACGGTGGAGGGCAGGTGCTGGGAGAAGCTGGGTGCTGCTGACCACTGTGCACTGCACGGAGCTGGTGCTGGGGAAGCCGTGTGCACTGCTAGAGCCTGGTGCTGGAAAACCCACGCACACTGTAGGACCTGCGTGCCAGGAAGCGACTCCTGCTGCATTAGCCTGCTGAGCAAGGGAGCCCACCAGAACCAGGAAGGGGAAACTCCTTCCTCCTGCAGTACCTCTCCACTGCCCCCTATTGGCTAATCATACAGTGCGGGTGACTGAGCTTGTACCTCGGCTTGCCAGGCCTGGGCCAGGGGACTTGATATCACCCCCTGGGGAGGGTAGTAGGTACGGGCGTGAGTGCCCTCTGCAGCCCCCCCGAGCCTGGGGAGCGAGGTCAAGGCAGCTCCCTTTTCCTCACCCAAAATGCCACTGGCAGGGGAGGCTTGCCGGAGGAAACCGCCTTTCTCCCAACTGCCCTTTCCCCACTTCCTTATCTTACCCACATACTCCCTTGTGCCAAGGCCACTCCTGCCACCGCCAGCGCGCATGCACCGTGGCCAGAACAACCCCCGCCCCGCTGCAACGGCTCCTGCGTTCTCTCAGAACCAATCCTAGCCCCTATCCCTTCAGTATTGCCATTTAAGGCTGCTTCACCCCGTTTCCAGCCCTGCCCTTCTTACCAGCCTATATAACCTGTAATCACCCCTGAATAAATCTCTTTGGCGCATAATCCTACTGGATGAAGAGTGTCTTGTCCCTATCGCCGCCCTCCACACCTTGCACGCCTCCCGCCGAGGACCCGGCCACGTCCTCCGCCTCGCCCTCGCCTCCGGGAAAGAGCCCCCACCGCCGGTACCCTTTAAGCAGCCCCGAGAGCTGAGGGCTCAGCTACCGGCCGCCCCTCCCCCTAGAAGCAGTAACCGCGACCGCAACTGGTGCCCCGTGTGAGGAAGGTGTCTCCACACAACAGTTCGGCAGGTCGCCCGCTCGCCCGGACGCCTCTCCAGCTTCCCGTTTCCTCGCCTGCAAGGTAAGGGCCGCCTCTCCTTCGCCGCTTCCGGAGCCGTGGGAGGTTCACTGCTCCGAAGCCGCTCCTCCCTTCCCCCACGCTCTCTTCATCCAGTAGGAACTCCTCCCTTCCCCCACGCTCTCTTCGTCCTCTTGTATGCGCACTTCTATGACCCCCGTTTCTCCTAACGCTCTCCCTCTTCCCCTCCATTACTTTGCTGTAGTTCTTTGTATCTTTATTTCCTCATTTGGTGCCGTGTGCCTCTTTGCAACCGCCCCCCCCGACTACTCCCGTTGCCAAAGGGCACTGCTTTCCGCTCTCGCCGTCTCCTTCGGCCTTGCGGCCACGGTTTATCTCATTCTCTCTGCTCGGTAAACAACTCCCCCTCCTCCCCCCTCAGCTATGGGTAATCGTATATCTACGTGCCAGGCACCTCAAGTTCGTGCTCTGGCGGGTCTCCTAGACACGCATAGCTGTAAAGTGTCTGTCCGGCAGCTGCAGGTGTACTGGGACCTCCTGCTGCCCTTTAACCCATGGCTCACCACTTGCCATCTTTGGGACCCTGTTACTTATGATCGTCTTATTGATCAAGTCACTAACGCCATGGAACATGAGAGCAAGCGCTTCCCTCCCGGCTTGCTCCCCACCTTGATAACCATCCGCTCCTGCCTTCAGGGCTCCCTCCCCCCTGATCGAGGCCCCGTTAAATCCAAGGAGGCCCTATCAACCCAGCCAACAAATTCAGATAGCGATACTAGTTCAAATCATGACTCGGACACGGAGTCCTTAGTCGAGCAGATTAACAACGCGCTCGAGGTAACTCCCAAAAAGCAAAATAACACTGCGCCACGCCAAGATGGCGAACTTCCTCCTTCTTCTTCCATCGAGGGGAGGAAATGCTCCAGCGATGACATCAGCCCTAAGCTGGGCCGGAAACCGCATACGCTTTACCCCGCCCTTCCACAGGGCGGAGCTAGTCCGCCATCTCGTGCCTTGAACCCCGCCCTTTCACAGGGCGGGGCTGATCCACCATCTTGTGTCTTAGCCACGCCCACCGCGCCGCCATCTTGCGACGCTTGGGGCCTCCCACTCCCGCCTCCCCCTTCGGCGAGCTCCCCCTCGGAGCCGCTACCGGCAGCTGCCGCCGCTCCTCCCACCCTGCCGACTAACAACCCCTGGCTGCCTTCTACACCTCAAGGCAACCCTTGGGACAACGCTCCCCCTACCCCCACTCCCGCGCCAAGCCCTCTGCAAGCGCGTCCTCCTTTCTCTCGTGCTTTTCGCTGCTTTCCTCTTAACCTTGCCCCCACCCCACAGAAACCGTATGACTGGTATCCCATTGACTCAGATACTATCAAGCAGCTTCGCAGGGCCGTCAAGGAGGACGGGTTAGGTAGCCCATACGCTTCCCAAATACTGCAGGATCTCGGCATGGACTTTTGCATCCCCCAAGACTGGGCCTCGCTTGCTCGTTCCATTCTTAACCCCGGTCAGTTTATTGACTGGCGTGCTCACTTCCAGGCAGAAGCAGCTAAGCAAAGTGAGCAAGACGCAGCCCTTGGAGTCTATCATCCCCCCGAAGCCTATTTGGGCACTGGAGCGTTTCTAAGTGCGTCTGCTTATATTAATGTCCCTGCCACCTTCTGGACTGTCCTCAGAGGCATCGCCTTACGCGCGTTTGCCAATTGCTCTGCCCGTCGACCTGACAAATTTACCAAGCTCCTCCAGGAGCCAAACGAACCTTTTGCCACCTTCGTTTCCAGGGTTGAAGAGGCCTGTGCTAGAAAAGTTATCGACCCCCAAGCCCAGTTAGCGCTCACCCGCAAACTCATTCTAGAAGGAGCTAACCCCCCCTGTAAGCAAGCCATCCTTCCCTTGCGGGAAAAAAGGATAGATGACTGGGTTCTCGCCTGCAGCGCCTTGGATCCAGCTGCCACGTCCCTAGCCCAGGCTGTCTCTGGCGCCGTCACTGCCGCCTTATCCCAGGAAGGGCAATCCGGCCCGCCACCAGCAACCACGCGTCCAACGAGACGGGAACGCCGTCATCTCCGCAGCCTGGTGCACCAGATGACTACAGTACACCTGGGCCTGGACCCCAGTCCAAGCAGAGCGCAGCAGCGGCGAGAAATTAGAGAAATTATACGCCTCTATAAACAGGCAAAACACCATGTCATACACCCTCTCAACCCTCACCCAAGCATAACCTCCCTTCTAATGGTTATGTTAGTTCTTGCCTCTTCTACCCAGGGCGATCCCCACCAGCCTTGGAAGTGGACCCTTGCGCGTTGGAAAGACTCCACAATAATTTTTTCCAACACCACAGCGGGATCTCCCTCCTTCGTCTTTTATGCCATTGATCTGTTTGTCCCTCTTAAGTCAAAACCTCCTGGTTATCCAGGCAGCCTAAATATTCAGGATTATTATATGTGTCCAGCTTCAAATCCTGGAAAATCCTACTGCAAATCCCCAACAAACTATTACTGCCCGTACTGGGGGTGTGAAACATTAGCCACTGGCTGGAAACCTTCTGTCCCTGACAAATTTCTAAACCTCGCAGTAATCCCGTATTCTTGCCAAAATTCAGGCTATCGATATTTCAACAGGTACCCTTGTCCTAAAAGACTAATGCTCACCATACAAAACCCTGCCGATACGTCTTGGCTCTTGGGTAAAACTTGGGGCTTCCGAATTTGGCTATCGGGGTTCGATCGGGGAACCCTTATATTCATAAGAAAGGAGGCTATAAACCAACCAAAGAAAAATACTGTTATAAAAAGGCCCTTTAACATTGGTCCCAACAAAGTCACTAACCCTCTTTTTCCACAGCCCTCCAGCCGCACCTTAGCTCCGGCTAAACGCACTTCAACTACATCTCAAACACCACCACCCCAGCTTCCTCTGCCCCCTTCTCGTTATTCCTCTCCCCTCCTCAGCCTCATTCAAGCAGCCTTTACCTCAGTAAACTCCTCCAACCCCAATTTTACCTCATCCTGCTGGCTCTGCCTCTCCACCTCTTCCTCACTATACGAGCCCGTTGCCTCCAACCTCTCCTTTTCAGAAAGCACAGAAAACAGCCCCTTGGAATGCAATTGGAATACCTCTGCCGTCCCCCTGACCTTTCATTCAGTCTCCTATACGGGAAAGTGCGTCCGCCCTCGCTCCAGTAACTCTCCCGACCTCACTGCCTGTGCCAGCTACTCATCTCCCAGCAGCTCAGCAAAATTTCTCATTCCTCATAACTCCTCCCAATGGCTCTGTTCCTCTACAGGACTTACCCCCTGTCTCAGCACGAATATCATCAGTGAATATAAAGAAACTTGCCTCCTAATTGTCCTTATCCCTAGGGTCTTATACCACAGCGAAGAAGACTTCTTCCTCCGTCTAGAAAAAACTGCAGCTCCTGCCCTTCTGCAAAAGCGAGAGCCCATCACCGCCCTCACAATTGCCTCCCTCCTAGGTCTTGCCGGCACTGGTACCGGAATCGCTGCACTAGCCAGTCAAGGCTCCGCCCTAACTCACCTCAGGGCGGCTGTTGACGAAGACATTCATCACTTACAAAACACTATTCACCATCTAAAAAATTCTGTCAATTCCCTCTCTAAGGTAGTGCTCCAAAACCGCCGAGGTCTTGACCTTCTCCTCCTCAAAGAAGGAGGCCTCTGCGCCGCCCTAGGGGAAGAGTGCTGTGTTTATGCCAATTCCACAGGTCTCGTCGAGGACAGCCTGAAAAGGGTCCAAGAAGGACTGGAAAAGCGTAAAAGAGATCGTGAAGCCACCAGTTATTGGTCCAGTTTTTTCACTCCCATCCTCCCATACATCCTTCCTTTTCTTGGCCCCTTATTAATAATTATTCTAGCTCTCATCTTAGGACCCTGCCTCATCCGCAAAATTGTCCAGCTTGTAAGAAAACAAATGGATGCCATTTTTTCCTCGTTCGTGCAAATCCAGTATCAGCGACTCGCCACCTCTGACGCCCCCCACTCCAAGATGACAGCCAACCCTCCGCGACCTCAATGCCACCGGTCGACTCACCAACCACAAGGCCCTTCTCAATCACCTGAACATCGCTCTCACCTCGAGTTCCAGCTTCTCTAAACCCCTGAACTTTAAACCCCTCACCTTCACCCAGCCCGCTGCAGCGAAGCCATTGTCAAGCGCCCGGGCACCACACCAACACTAAGCTCCAGCCTCGCTGAGCCACCGTCAACCCCTTTTTCCCTTCCCTAACCTCCCCCTTCCCTCACCCGTAGTGGGCCTCTCCGGTAAAGCCTCTTCCTCTAATTAGAAAAGAAAGGGGAATTGCGGGTGACTGAGCTTGTACCTCGGCTTGCCAGGCCTGGGCCAGGGGACCTGATCACCCCCTGGGGAGGGTAGTAGGTACGGGCGTGAGTGCCCTCTGCAGCCCCCCCGAGCCTGGGGAGCGAGGTCAAGGCAGCTCCCTTTTCCTCACCCAAAATGCCACTGGCAGGGGAGGCTTGCCGGAGGAAACCGCCTTTCTCCCAACTGCCCTTTCCCCACTTCCTTATCTTACCCACATACTCCCTTGTGCCAAGGCCACTCCTGCCACCGCCAGCGCGCATGCACCGTGGCCAGAACAACCCCCGCCCCGCTGCAACGGCTCCTGCGTTCTCTCAGAACCAATCCTAGCCCCTATCCCTTCAGTATTGCCATTTAAGGCTGCTTCACCCCGTTTCCAGCCCTGCCCTTCTTACCAGCCTATATAACCTGTAATCACCCCTGAATAAATCTCTTTGGCGCATACTCCTACTGGATGAAGAGTGTCTTGTCCCTATCGCCGCCCTCCACACCTTGCACGCCTCCCGCCGAGGACCCGGCCACGTCCTCCGCCTCGCCCTCGCCTCCGGGAAAGAGCCCCCGCTGCCGGTACCCTTTAAGCAGCCCCGAGAGCTGAGGGCTCAGCTACCGGCCGCCCCTCCCCCTAGAAGCAGTAACCGCGACCGCAATACAGCTGGCAAATGAAAAATTTTAAATGGGCCCATTTCCATTTTCATAGATCAGACGACAGAGGGTGAATTGGACTGAGAGGTGATACGTTTAGAACTAACACAGTCCTCACCTTTAGCTATTCATCTCCAGTTGTACACGTCTACATACCTTCAAATTCCCATTGAACAAGAAAATAACTAAATTTCCACCTAGCAGGGCACAACTGTCTGTCTTAGAAACAAACAAGATCTTTCTCCAAAATAAGCAAACACACAGCTCTGAAATTCATTGTCTCTATTGCTAGCTATGAATTACTTCTAAAATTCAGTCACAGTCTATTGACTATTCTGTCACTTAAAGACTGGAGTCAACTTAACTTGCAACAACTTGTATGTAAAATAAAAATATGAAAAAGGAGAAATAAGCAGAAAATGGTAGGCATATATAAATAAACACAGCAAATTGAAAATAGGCACAGCTACTACAGTCCTTATTTCTTAATGGGTCATGAGGTCATAATTAATATCTATGGCTTCCTTCTACTGCCCCTTCTTCCCTATTTCTCCCCACTCTTAGCCAAAAGCTCAGGTGGTCAGGGCTCTTTAACTGGTAGAATGACACAAATCTTCATTCCTGAAGAGTCTGAGTCCTCAATCACTCTACCCTTTTTGGTTTATTTGTTTGTTTTATTGCTATCTTCCATTAACCTCTTACTATTGGGCATGGAAGTCTTAATAGTAAGAGACTATTACTATTACCCCTGGTTTCCATGCATAGTCCTCCCTGCCCTCATTGCGTAGCTCCAAGCCACTTGTCCTCAATAATTGGGATCAATCATCCCAGAGAGTAGATTCTTTCTTGTCTGTGAGCTGTGACATAAGGAACTCCAAATGGCCAGGCAGAAGTCTCATCTTTCGATTCAGTGGGACCATTGTGCGTCACCTAACAGAAGCCTTACCCCCATGGGAATCAAGATTTCTGAGCCAGCAGAGAGTACAAAGTGCCACAATGTGACAGGAAACAAAAATTCTGCGAATGGGTTATTAGGTTTAATAGTGATAGGAGCCACTCCCACCCCTTGTTTTCTGAGCCTATGTATTCTGACTGTAGGGTAGAAAGCACCATGCAATGGTCTCTCATTCAAAACATATTCTGCATCCTGTAGAGCAGAATCCTGTGCTGGTTTGGATGTATTAGGTACCCCAAAATGCCATATTCTTTGATGAAATCTTAGGGGGGTAGACGTATTAGTGTTGATTTGGTTGGAACCTATTGATTGAGTGTTTCCATGAAGATGTGACTCAATCAACTGTGGGCAATACCCTTTGATTGGATAATTTCCAAGGAGGTGTTACCCCACCCACTCAGGGTGGGTCTTAATTGATTAATTAAATCACTGGAGCCATATAAAAGAGCTGACAAAAAGAAGGAATGCAATGCAGCTGCAGCCAAGAGAGACATTTTGAAGACAGCCATTGAAAGCAGACTTTTGCTACTCCAGAGTTTGCCTGGGAGAAACTAAGAGAATAGCCCCAGATGCCTAGAGAGAAACATCCTGGGAGAAAGCCATTTTGAAACACAACCTGGGAACAAAGGAAGAAGATGCCAGCCACATGCCTTCCCAGACAACAGAGGTGTTCCAGACACCATTGGCCATTCTTCTGTGAAGTTACCCTATTGTTGATGCCTTAGCTTGGACATTTTTATGGCCTTAAAATTATAACTCTGTAACCAAATAAACCCCCTTTATAAAAGTCAATCCATTTCTTGTATTTTGCATAATGGCAGCATTAGAAATGATGGAACAAATCCCATCACTTTAGGGTGTTGTGTCCCAATGGGCACCAAAATTGAGTCTTCAGGAAGCCATCCCACCTTTCATTTACACCATGCACTTCCAGGTATGTGATAAAACCTGGAAGCCAAGTGCTGCATTTTCTTCGCAGAAATGAGTTTCTTGATCAGAAGTAATGCTGCAAAGAAAGTTGTGATGATAGAAAAGGCATTCTTGAGTACATGGATAGTAGACAAAAGCATTATAGGCAGGATGGCAAGTCTATATCCATAATGTGTATCTATTCCAGTGAGGATAAAACTGTCCTCGCCATCATGGACAAGGTTCATAGCAATCAGTCTGTCACCAGGTGACTGGCTGGTCCCTCTGGGAAATATCAGGGCCTTGGTGTGGGTCTCTGCTGTTGGCAGATTGGGCTCTCAGCAGCAGCATTAGCCAGGTCAGGCTTGACAGGGGGAAGCCCAGGCTGAGGAACCCACACATATACCTCCACTCCATCCCTGCCACCATAGCCATTTGTTCATGGGCCCACTGGGGTGACTGTGGGGAAAGAGGTTGGATGAACATCCAAGAACTTGTCATAATATCAACCTGGTTACTAAAAGTCTCCTCTGCAGTGGATGCCCACTGGTTGGCATTCACGCAGGACACAGCTATCTTCACAGTCTGTGACCATTCTAAAAATTTCAGCCACATGTATCTTCCCCAGACTTCTCACCACCAATCTTCCAATCCTGCTCATTCCAAGTCCCTGGCCATCCAGCTGGACCACTGGCAAGTGCCTGTGAATCTACATAGATCCTTTCCCCTGGCTCTCTCTCAATCCATGTGTAATGGCCATTGAATGTATTCTCAACACTCTTCCCAATGGGAGGATTTTTCCTTGCTTAGACCTTCAGGGTCATGCCTACATGGAACCATAACTGTACAGCAGCCCACCTTTGGGTGGTACCAGCATATTATGCAGACCCATTTGAAAACCAGGCTCAAGTGTCTATTCCTCAGTCAGCTGGCTGTAAGGAAATCCCCAGGAGGCCATGTGCATGGATTAAGGGAGAGGAGGTGATGCAGCAGGAGTGGGTTTTGAAAGAGTCTGAGCTACCAGCTCTTGTAACTTACTTGTAAGTTCCAAATCTGCCTGCATTTGTCTCTTGTATAGCTCTTCCATTTGATGTTAGATTACTGCTATGCATCTTCAATCTTATGACTAGATGAGTCAGACGAAACCCAGTTCATGATGGGATGCTCAGGAGTATGTCACCTGATGTCCCATGCTAACCATGCTTCTTCCAAGGGCCAGCAATAAGCCAAAAACTCTCTCAAAAGGAGCACAGTTATCTGTTGAAGAGGGTATAGACTTGCTCCCAAATCCTAGAGGTCATTCTCCTATTGGTGCTGGCCACAAGCTCCTTACAACATCTTATTTGTCATAGACACTTCAAATATCTTCTCTTCTGCTGGATCACTAGTGCCAAGTGGTAGAGCAGCTTGTACTGCAGTCTGAACTTGCTGCAGAGACTCCTCTTACACTGGTCCTCACTTGAAACTGGCAGCTCATGGGTGACTCTGTACGTGGATCAGTATAGCACACTCAAATACCATACACACTGCCACCAAACTCCAAAATGTCCTATCAATCATTGTGCCCATTGTCATGGTAGGTGGTATGAGAAGCAGCAGTTGGCCTTTCACCTTGGAAGGGGTATCCTGACATGCTCTAGATTATTAATCCCAGGGAAAATCACTGAGATGGTGACCCTTGAATTTTGGGGGATTTATCCATGCTTGTTTGCATATGTCTTGCTAAGGCATCTAAAGTATTTGCTACTTCCTGCTGCTCTGATCCAATCAGCATAATGTCATCAGTGGAGTGGACCAGTGTGTGGAAAGAGTACAATCAAGTACTCTGCAGACTATTAGTGACACACCTAGGGACTCAGCAGATGGAGCAACTTGGCCCCAGGCCCCTGTATTTGCCCCTTCCAGGCCTGCAAAGTGACCAAGAATTACAGAAGGTTCCCCCGGGAGAGGTGATTGCCCCACCCTGCAAAGCCCTTACAGAGGAGATGTGGCTTCATATCCTGGTTCCTCTATTTCCTGACTCATCACTAATTCAGTCACTCATCCATCCTTCCATCCACCCCACATACTTCATGAATACACCTGCTATGGGCCAGCATTGCTCTCAGCCCCGGGAGAGAGCAGTGAATAGAAGGGATGCAGCCCCTGCTCCCAGGCAGCCCCAGTAATGGGGGAGAGATGAGGGCATGTGAACAACTGACTATGTGACATGTCGGTGGTGATGAGCATGAAGATGGCTCAGGCAGGACGAGGGCACCGACTCATGGACAGGATGGGGACATGGAACAGAGTGACGGGCAGTGAGTTCAGAGCCATGTCAGGAGGGGCCTTCGGAGAAGGGTCATTTGAGCTGAGGCCTGGAGGTGGTGAAGGAGCCCACCTGCCCAGGAGCCGGGGGAGGGGGAGGGTGCATTGTTGGGTGACCCTTCACGCTCTGACCCAGTGCAATTACTAACAGTCGCCTTTCACTCTCCAGAGTGAGATGGAATGATAAAGCATGTGGTTGAAACCACCCAAAACCTGTTAGCTTGCCCTGCTTCTTCTCCTTTTGAGCTTGTTTTGCAGGCCAATGTAACCTGAGCATGCACAGAAACCCAGAGTTCTGTCCTTAGATGACCTCCAAGACCCCAGGCATATCCAATACAAGAGTTCCTTCAACAAGGAAACTCTGGGGGAAAGCCTGCCTTCACCAAATATGGACAAATCTATACCTAGCCAATGAAACCACGCCAATACCCACCTCCCATCCCAATAAAAATCTCCCTTACCCTCAAGTCAGGAAGACAGCTTTGAGCCTTGCCTCCTGCCTCCTTTCAGGTTGACCTGGCAATAAAACCCTTTATTTTCTCAAAATCCTGATGCCATAGAATTAACTCCTGGGCATGTAGGGTAGTGAGCCCTTGCTCAGTAACATGGTCTCCTTCGTTAATAGGATTACATGAGCTCATATGCATATGATGGTTAACTCAGGGTGGCACACAGTGGGTGCTCAGTAATGAGAGCCGTCGTTGTTATCGTGAGTATTACAAACTGATGATCACCATCCTGCTCACCAATGCCCCCCCATTCACCTCTTGTTTTGAATTCCCAGAAACCATCAATGAGGGGTGTTTGTGTGGGGGGGGGGGGCACTGCCACCCCCTGGGGCCACCACTCCCAGCAAGCACTGGCATCAATCCCTCACCCTTCCTGTCCTTGCAGATCTGCAGGTGGCTGCACTGGAGACTTGGCCGCTCCTGCTGACATGCTGTCGTGTCAGGAATCTGGGGGAGGTCTAATTAATTGTAACTGACGCCTGCCCCAGATGTCCACCGTGTGGCGCCTATTCTGGTGATAAAAGGTCCAGCTAATTCTGTTTGAACAGCCCTTGCCAAGCAATATGTTTTTCATTTAGTTCACCAGGGAAAGAGGATTTACTTCTAAGGACACTGCCTGCTGCAGGCTGGCTGGGCGCTGGGCCCCCATTCAGCCCCTCCTGGCCAGTCTCGGATGGGTCCAGCAACAGGGTCCCCAGACTGACTCCCAGGAAGGGTTTGTAGACGGCAGGAAGAGCTGATGCTTACTGAGCATCAGGACTCTGGGGTGGGTCTAAGGCTATAGAATCTGGACTCATTTAATCCTCACACCAACTTCCTGAGAGGGTATTAGTATGAGCCCTGGTTTTTCCGATCAGGAAACAGGTTCAGAGAGGAGAAGTGATTGGTCTGGGGTCATCCCAGCTGCCACCACTGGTGGACCCTTGGCCCATCCAGAGTCCTCCAGACTCCAGCTCAAGCCCCCATCGGTGCCCCTGCTTCTGCCCCCACCTGCTGAGGCCTGATGACTCAGGTCCCCAAAGGGTGGGCAGCAGCGGGGGGGCTTGTTAACATTTAGGGTCCCAGAACCCTCCCCAGGGTCCCGGGAATTTCTGTGGATGGGGAGATGCCAGGGAATCAGCATTTTAACCAGCTCCTTGGAGAGTCTGATCTGCTCTGAAGTCTGGGAACCACTGTCCACTTCTGTCTACTGGCTGCCGCCTCCCCCCAGGGCGTCCCCTCCCAGCAGGGCCGGGCTGATCCCGCACTGCCCCACACCTCACAGCAAGGCTGGGGCCCCAATGGCTACTTCTGCTCTACAGGGGTCAATGGAGGCTCAGAGAAGGAAAGGACTCCTCTGTCACTGCCCTGTCCCTGCCATCCCCTCTCCCTGGACAACACCTTATGTTCCAAAAAACCCACCCAACCCAGAGGCCCCAGAGGGCACAGGACAGGCCCAGCCTCTGGAGGGGTCCTGGAGGGAAGGGCCCCTGGATTCTCTCACACCGGCAGCCCCAGGAGTGGGGAGGGGCTATGCCTATGGACCTCCACACCCCCTGCTCTGTCCATGCCAGGCCCCCAGCCAGGGGACCTGTGTCCCCAGCAGACCTGCGGGAGCCCCTGTCGGCCAGGGCCAGATGGGGTGAGGCTAGTTTCTTTCATCACAGTTGCCCAGACCTCACCTCAGGGCTGCAGGTCCCATCTGTGGTTCAGCGAGAGACAAGAAATTTACTGCCCATATTTGCCTCTTAATTTTCCATTACCATGAAAGGGGGCATGACAGGAAGTTCTGGAATGCCTGGGTTCAAGTTTCCTGAAAAGTGATCCCATTTATTGAAAGCTGACTTTGGTCAACCCCACGGGGTACTGTTACCCTCTCCCTGCTGTTGATGAGGAAACTGAGGCATGGGGAGGTTTGGGTCTTGGCCCACCACTGGCATGTGGCAGCACTGGGTGCAAAGCCAGGCCTTCGGCTCCGAGCTGCCCGCTCTGCCCAGAGTCAGGAGCCACCAGGAGGCTCCAGGGCAGGAGCGGATGGCCCGGCTGCACTGAGAGCAATCCTGGGAGAGATGGATCCCGTCCACCTGCCTGACGTGGCTGCTTCTGCAACTCGGGTTCTGGCTGCTGCAAGAGCTCAAGAGAAAGTTCCTTCAGACGGAGTCATTAAGCCAGGCCCACGTGTTCCATGTTGAACCCTGTGACTTATTCTAAAGATCCTGTTGCACCTATAAATTCTAAAGTGGTCTTTGGCCAAAAGCAATAAAATTCTGACCTTGAAAAGTTAAAAGGACTTTGAAATTTTAAGCCCCGAGCCCTGGCCTGATATATGGATGAGACAAGATGACTGAGGCAGCAGAAAGGAAAAACAAAGAGAGAAGCCATTTTCCCCCCAGCTCCTTCCCTCCAGGTTTCCATTAACCTGCCCTGGGCCCAGGGCCCCGAGCTGTGAAGTGGAGAAGGAACCCAAGGCTGGGCTGGGTGAGGAGGGCGCCCGGCAGGCGGGGCCCAGCGGAGTCTGCCTCGGCCTCGCTGACCACCCCCCACCCCCCCACCCCCGCCTCCAGCCGGGAGCAGCCGCCCAGCCGCGAGCGCAGGGGCCGAGGGGCCGACACCGCTGCCCCCGCCAGAATACGGTGCTTCTCAGTAAGTTTGATTTTATACCGTCATAGAAACTGCAGCAGCACACTCAGAGATAATAGAAGACTCGAAGAACACCACATCTTCCCTGTGCTGACACGACCATCGGGGTGACAGCATCTTGTTGACAGTCCTACCTTTCACCATGTCCACTAAAGAAGCCAATTTCTCCTGTGTTGCCCTCTGCCCAGCCTCTGGATTTGAGTGAGACGTGCTCCCACTGGCCCTGACTGTGCTCCTTTCTACACTTGTGATGTTAACATGTAACATAGTCTCAGAGCTTACCTTGCCACCTATATGAATCCCGGGAGCTGCCCTCTTGGGGCCGACCATAAGAGGAAGGACGTCCAAGGAGGGGAGCAGCTGGGCCAGGCTAGATGGCAGGCTCTGGCCTCACTGACACCCAGCTGCTTGCTTGGAGGAGGCAGACATGGTAAGAGTACATGTACGGGGCTTGCCTGCAAGAGGCTGGGCCCTGCCTACCTTTTCCCACTGCTTTGGCAGTGGCAGGAAGTAGAACAGAACGGTTATGGGGGAGGGGTCTGTGACCATGACCCCTAGGAACGTGGCCCAATCTGTGACCCAGACTCAGATGAACCTGATTTGTATCTTCTCCTCCATAGCCAGGTGGGGGTTTGTACTGGTTTGTATATATGTTGTTCCCCAGAAAAAGCCATATTTTTTAATGCAATCATGTGGGGGCAGACATATTAGTGTTGATTAAGTTGAAACCTTTGGGTTAGGTTGTTTCCATGGAGATGTGACCCACCCAACTGTAGGGTAGCTCTGATTAGATAATTTCCATGGAGGTGTGGCTCTACCCATTCGATGTGGGCCTTGATTAGTTCAATGAAGCCCTACAAGAGCTCAGACAGAAGGAGCTGAGTACTGCAGCTGAGAGAAACATTTTGAAGACAGCTGTTGGAAGCTGACACTCACATTTTGGAGAACGCCATTTTGAAACACAACCTGGGAGCAAGCAGACACCAGCCACATGCCTTCCCAGCTAACAGAGGTTTTCCCAACGCCAATGGCCTTTCTCAAGTGAAGGTACCCTTTTGCTTATGCCTTACCTTGGACACTTTATGGCCTTAAGACTGTAACTTGGCAACCAAATAACCCCCCTTTATAAAAGCCAATCCATTTCTGGTGTTTTGCAAAAGGACAGCATTAGCAAACCAGAACAGGGTGGCTAAGGAGGTGCTGGGTGGAGAAGGGGACTAGACTGGGAAGGAGGGAGAAGTCTCCCTCCCGGTCCATCCATCACATTTTACAGCCCATCATCTGCGATGGTCTTCCTCTGCCTCAGTTTTATGACAATCCCCCAATACCCCAAGCATGAGGGAAGCCTCTGGGGGCTCAGCCCTGCCTCTGATGGTATGTTCACTCTGCATTATCCTGGGTGAGTGGTGGGCAGCCCCCAGGCCTGCAGGTCTGAAGCTCCTTGTCCAGCCTTGTCATTGCAGTCATGCCGAGGTGCCCTGCTGTAAGCACCAGTGCTGTTCCAGCTGAGCTGGAGGGCTTTCCCTCACCAGGCAGGCTGGAAGGGCTGAGGGTTAGTGACTCTCAGGACTGCCTTCCACCCATGCAGGGTGAGGACTGGGAGGATACATACCCCAGCTTCTTGCTCCCCATTGGGGAGACTTCCAAGGGTCTCCTCATGGGCAACCTCCACTCCTCTGTGGGTCTTACTGGATCCCAGAACTTCAAGGCAAGGGGTTTTGCATAAACCATTTGTATCTAGGATATTTTGTTTTAAAGAAACTGTCTGCTATTCAAGGCCCGAGGATGTTTGTGTGGATTCTGTTTCTGCATTTGCCCTGGCCTAGATTATCCAGAGTTTGTGGACAGAGTTGTAGCCAATTTCTTTTTAAATAATAACAAGAACAAACCCCCTTCCCCTGTTTTTCATTTCGTGTGGTCTTCAGTTTGTTTGGAGGGAGGGGTGTTGGATTTAAATGCCTCTGTGCCATCATTTTCAACTGGACATCAAGTGCTTCCTCATCCATTATTTCTTTCATTCCTGAAGCCAGCTCAGGGAAGTGCGCAAGTCAGGGTTCCCCTAGAGCAGAACAGAGAACTGGAGGATCCAGAGCCCCAGAGTAGAACAAGACTGCATGACCATCTTGGGTAAAAGCAGGTGGTGCTCTCGGTACTCTGTCCCACCTCAGTGACAAATCCTGATGTGTGGCCCAGAACCTCTCATACCCTGGGTTTTGGCATCTGTGAGACTTCAGCATGAATGCAAGCACATGGCTCTCATGTTCTACCGCTGCCTTCCCATGGCAGGCCTCGCTAATCAATCACAGCACAGTTCCCTCCTGATCTGCAACTCAGCCCAAAACTCCTTTTTAAGGCAGCACATCCAGCAGACACAACAAACCAACTGGCATTGGCAAGTGAAATTAAACCTCTCTGATTGTCCAGTATTAGAGACTCTCCAGCTACACCAAAAATTGGTGACAGAGTCAGAGTCTGAATCTCTAGTTGAATGACTAGGAGGGTGGACTTGGGCAAGCATTTTTGCCTCTCTGAGACCTGGTTTTCCATGTGTAACATGGGGATGAGTGGTATCATGTAGGGCTGTTGAGGGGATGGCATTACATGAGATAATGTGGAAAGCCCCTAACCCAGCACATGGCACACTGCAGATGTTCAGTGATAAGTTTAGATGGAAGAGAAAGCTCTTCTCTTGCCAACATGGATGTTTCCCGATGACCATCCGGTGGCCACTTATTTCTTTAAAGCTGAGGGGAACCAGGATGAATTGGTGCTGTGGGAAGATCATGGGACGGAAAGTCAGAGGCCTGCTTTCTGGTCCCAGTTCTCCAAAAACTAGCCATGTGCCCTGGGGCAAGTCCCCTCCTCCTGGGGATCAGGGGTAGAGGTAAAGGGGTAGTGGTAATAGACGAAGGCGCAATGTCATCCAACCTAGAGAATTGGATGAGACCAGATGATCTCTAAGTTTCTGTTCAGCATGGATATTTAATAAATTTATTCTTTAAAGAAAGGCTGCCACCAAATCACCACCATGTCCCCCCAACATACAGTCTCTCCCATCCTTCCCAGTTTCCTAAACCTAGAAGGTCTCTGTTGGACCCATGATGTAATGGGTGCTGATCTGCCTCCTAATTTAGTGCAAATCCCAACCTGCTTTACTGAGTGAGGAGTTTTGGTTCATTTGTACTTTCTTGGTGACACAACCGCTCCTCATTTCCAGCAGAGTTTTTAATTCCTACAATTTCCAAGGTATTGGTAATTATGAAAAAAAAAAGTCAGAAGAACCAAACTTTTGCAGCCTATGAGATACACACTTGATCAGAGTTTATTAAATTTGTCTCGCAGTTACTGAGGAGATTGAACTCACTTTGCATAGCTCCAAAGGGCAAAAAAAGGACCCTTTGGTAGGATCTACCAGGAAGCAGTTCAGTAGTCAATGGTAAGAAGCACTTTCTGAAGGTCAGAGCTGGTCAGCGCCAAGTGAGCTGTCCCCCGAGGCAGGGGCTGAGCCCTGGCAGGGTCTAGAGCTGGTGTGGTCATGATGGGGGTGATTAAAAGCAAGGGCTCTGGAGACAGAAGAAAATGGCGGCATAGAAAGGAGTGAAAGTTAGTTAGTCCCCCTGGAGCAACTAATAAACAACCAGGAACTAGTAAATGATCTGGAATAACTGCTGGGGGACAACCATGACTGTCCACACATCGTGCACCAACCTGGATTTGGAGGAATGCCTGAGATTGCAGTGTGGAATCTGTGAGTAGAAACTGTGGACCTGAGCTGGGAGCCCTCTCCCCCTACAGCAGCCTGAACTGCAAAACCTCACTGTGGTAGAGAACAGCACTCTCTGAACAAGCAAATATACCTCAGTCCAGCTCCAACTGGGGTTTTAATTGGCAAATGTGGACTGCTCAATGCAAGCTACAAATCCCCAACAAGCAGACGGAGGCTTTTATTGATGACTGACCTTGAAGAGCCAGAGGACTTCTCTGTCCCAGAAGGGGGAGCCCAGGGGACTGGGTACTGTCTCTGCCCAACGGGTGAAACTGGGGGACATGGACTAGCCCTGAAAGGGGGCTTTCTGTCCCTTTTTCTCTCTCAACCTGAGTGGCTCAGTGGAGAAAGCCTCAGCCATTTTCAGTTCGCAGCACTCTGACCCAGACAAGGGTGGAGACAGCAGAGTCAGAGAGACAAAGAATCTATTTAAATGCAGATGATAACTCCCTAGGGGGTGTCTCTTCCCTAAGAGGAAGGAGGTGGTGCCCAGCTCTACTACCCGCCTTCCATTCAGAATCCATTCCAGAGCCTGGGGGAAAACAGCCAAAACAGAAACTAAGCAGGCTATACCTCCTTACACCAGTCAGGAGTTACAGGCTGACAGGTGCCACCTGCTTGGCAGGTTAGGAAAAGCACAGCAGCTTGAGGCCTCACAGGGTTTGTCAATCTTCTAAGACACACCCTCAGGGAAACCTGATACTGAATATTGCCCCCTTCTCAGAGCTGAGCCCATTCTGGTCTGGGAAAACCTGATTGGGGTAACCAAGGAAACCAGATGCCTAGACAACAGAAAACTACAACCTGCACTAAGAAAAATGAAGGTATGGCCCAGTCAAAGGAACAAATTTACACTTCAACTGAGATACAGGAATTGAAACAACTAATGCTAAATCAATTCAAAAGTTTAGGGAAGATATGGCAAAAGAGATGAAGCATATAATGAAAACACTGGGCATACATAAGGTAGAAATTGAAAGTTTGAAAAAACAACTGGCAGAATCTGTGGAAATGAAAGGCACAACACAAGAGATGAAAGACACAATGGAGACATACAACAGCAGATCTCAAGAGGCAGAAGAAAACACTCAGGAACTGGAGAACAAAGCACCTGAAACCCTACACACAAAATAACAGATAAGGAAAAGAATGGAAAAATATGAGCAACATCTCAGGGAATTGAATGACAACATGAAATGCATGAATGTACATGTCATGGGTGGCCCAGGAGAAGAGAAGGGAAAAGGGGCAGAAGCAGTATTAGAGGAAATAATCAATGAAAATTTCCCATCTCTTAGAAAGACATAAAATTACAGATCCAAGAAGCGCAGCATACCCCAAAGAAAGGTATTGGGGGAAAATACAATCAATGCAAACTAGAGACTATAGTTAACAGAAACATTGTATTATGCTTCCTTTAATGTAACAAAGGCAATATACCAAACCTAAATGCATATAAGAGGGGGACATAAGGGAGGAGTATGGGACTCTTGGCATTGGTGATGTTGTCTGACTCTTTATTCTACTTTAGTTTAATGCTATCTGTCCTTTTGTTGCTTCCTAGCTGTCATGATTTTTTTTCTCTTTCTCTTTTCTTTTTCTTTTGTCTCTCTACCTTCTTTGACTCTTCCTCCTTCTTTGTGGAAGAAATGGAGATGTCCTTATACAGATAGTGGTGGTGGTGGTGAATACATAAATACACAACTATAAAGGGAACCATCAATCGTTTACTTTGGATGGAATGTATGGTGTGTGTGCTGGTTTGGATGTATTATGTCCCCCAAAACACCATTATCTTTGATGTAATCCTGTGTGGGCAGGAAACATATCGGTGTTGATTAGATTGTAATTCTTAAGAGTGTTTCCATGGAGATGCACCCCCCCCAACTGTGGGTGATGACTCTGATTGGATAGTTTCCGTGGAGCTGTGGCCCTGCCCATTCAGCATGGGCCTTGATGAGTTTACTGGAGCACCATATAAGCTCAGACAGAAGGAGTGAGCTTGCTGCAGCAAAGAGGGACACTTTGAAGAATGCACAGAAGCTGAGAGAGGAACTGCAGAAACATCATGGAGACAGCCTTTGAAAACAGACTTTTGCTCCAGAGAAGCTAAGAGAGGACAAGCGCCCCAAGAGCAACTGAGAGTGACATTTTGGAGACAAGCTGAAGCCTAGAGAGGAACGTCCTGGGAGAAAGCCATTTGGAAACCAGAACTCCGGAGCAGACGCCAGCCACTTGCCTTCCCAGCTAACAGAGGTTTTCTGGACACCATTGGCCATCCTCCGGTGAAGGAACCTGATTCTTGATGCATTACCTGGGACACTTTATGGCCTTCAGATTGTAACTTTGTAACCAAATAAACCCCCTTTTATAAAAGCCAATCCATTTCTGGTGTTTTGCATTCCAGCAACATTAGCAAACTATAACAGTGTGTCAACAAAACTGTCTTAAAAGAAATGGGTTGATGAAGAAAACTTGAGGGCACTATATTGAGTGAAATAAGTCAGACACATAAGGACAAATATTGCAGGGTCTCACTGATACAAACTAATTATAGTGTGTAAATTCACAGACATTGAAATATAAGTTACCAGGATATAGAATGAGGCTAAAGAATGGGGAGTGGTTGCTTATAATGAGCAGAATGTTCAACTAGGGTGAACTTAAATGATGGTAGCACATTGTGAGAATCACTAACAGTGCTGAATGGTACATGAATGTGGTGGAAAGGGGAAGCTTGGAGTCACATATGTCACCAGAAGGAAAGTTGGAGGTTAAAAGATGGGAATGTATAAAACAGTGAACCTTGTGGTAGGCAATGTCCATGATTAACTGTACAAACATTAGAAATCTCTTTCATGAACCAGAACAAATGTATGACACTATAACTAGAAGTTAATAATATAGGGGCATATAGGGGGAAATACACCTATTGCAAACTATATACTACAGTTAGTAGTATTTTAACATTCTTTCATCAACTATAACAAATGTACTATACCAATACTATGAGTCAATAATGGGGGGGGTGGTTAGGGGTAGGGAAGGATTTGAGTATCCTTTTGTTGTCTTTATTTCTTTTCTGGAAGAATGAAAATGTTCTAAAAATTGAAAAAAATTAATTGTGGTGATGTATGCACAGCTGTATGATGATACCAGGGGCAACTGATTGTACACTTTGGATCTTTGATTAACTGTATGGTATGTGAACCATCTCAATTAAAAAAAAAAGCAATCAAAATTAAAAAATATTTTTAATTAAAAAAAAGCAAGGGCTTTGGGTCCTACCTGGGTTCATTCCCCGACTCCCTACTTCTCAAGGGATCGTACAAGTGAGTTAATTTTTCTAAGTCCCCATGACCACAGACATAGGGGACTGGTGGTTTGATGGGTTGAGCTCTCTACCATAGGTTTTACCCTTGGGAAGATGGTTGCTGCAAAGGAGAGGCTAGGCCTCCCTATAATTGTGCCTAAGAGCCTACTCCCGAATGCCTCTTTGTTGCTCAGATGTGGCCCTCTCTCTCTAGCTAAGCCAACTTGAAAGGTGAAATCACTGCCCTCCCCCCTACGTGGGATCAGACACCCAGGGGAGTGAATCTCCCTGGCAACGTGGAATATGACTCCCGGGGAGGAATGTAGACCTGGCATCGTGGGACGGAGAACATCTTCTTGACCAAAAGGGGGATGTGAAAGGAAATGAAATAAGCTTCAGTGGCAGAGAGATTCCAAAAGGAGCCAAGAGGTCACTCTGGTGGGCACTCTTACGCACAATTTAGACAACCCTTTTTAGGTTCTAAAGAATTGGGGTAGCTGGTGGTGGATACCTGAAACTATCAAACTACAACCCAGAACCCATGAATCTCAAAGACAATTGTATAAAAATGTAGCTTATGAGGGGTAACAGTGGGATTGGGAAAGCCATAAGGACCACACTCCACTTTGTCTAGTTTATGGATGGATGAGTACAAAAATAAGGGAAGGAAACAAACAAACAAACAGACAAAGGTACCCAGTGTTCTTTTTTACTTCAATTGCTCTTTTTCACTTTAATTATTATTCTTGTTATTTTTGTGTGTGTGCTAATGAAGGTGTCAGGGATTGATTTAGGTGATGAATGTACAACTATGTAATGGTACTGTGAACAATCGAATGTACGATTTGTTTTGTATGACTGTGTGGTATGTGAATATATCTCAATGAAATAAAGATAAAAAAAAAAAAGCAAGGGCTTTGGGTCCTACCTGGGTTCATTCCCCGACTCCCTACTTCTCAAGGGTTCGTACAAGTGAGTTAATTTTTCTAAGTCCCCATTTCCCCTTCTATTAGAGGGTGACTGCCATGATTCCTAGTAGGTGGTCATGTTATTGTTTGGTTATTCAGAGTTGGGAGATGCTTCCTTCTGCTCCCAATTTCCCAGGGAGGGATTTCCCCAGACACTGCTGGCCCCTCCCCCTCCCACAGAAGTCCATGAGTTTTCTGTTGGGTGAGTTTCAGGGGAGAGCTAGATAAGCCCTCTTAACCTGCCCTTCCTTCTCTCTCTAGGAGCCAGGTTGTCTGTGGGGAGCTCAACATGTGCCCTGATCTTCCCCTGCTGTAGTTTTATAGTGACAGTCCCCCAACACCCCAAACACGAGGGAAACCTGTGGGGGCTCAGCCCTGCCTCTGATGGTGGGTTCACTCTGTCTTATCCTGGGTGGGTGGTGGGCGGCCCCCAGGCCTGCAGGTCTGAGGCTGCTTGCCCAGCCTCAGCTTTATCAGTGGTAAGGGGGGTGGTCGTTCTCCATCCTCCACACTCCGCATCCTCTGGATTAGTTCAGAACCAGGGCAGTGGTTGTTTTTACCATTTCCCTAAATCCCCAGCATTATTATCGTGAGGGCTGTGAGCCTGGGGCACAAATGATAAACCAGCCAACATCAAGTCTCTGTTTCTGAAACATCCACTCCATGAAAGAGAAAGCATGACACTCATCTTCACCACTGTAATTCCAGCCCACAGCATAGTACCTGGCACATAGTAGGTGTTCAGTAAGTATCACTGGATGAGTGAATTTTGCCATCACAAGAATAAGAATAAGGGCCCCAGGAGCACAGGATGGGGGCACATATTTCATATTGGGGCAGTTGGAAAAACTTTCTGGGAGGCTGGCTCCTGAGCTGAATCTTCAAGAGGAGGCAGGGAGGAATCAATCAAGGCAGCGGTGACAGAAAGACGAGTATGTCAGGAACTAGAAGGCAACTGCAGAGTCAAATGCACTTCAGGAAATAACAGGAGATGAGTTTGGGGAGTCTGGAGGCCAGATAGTGAAGGGCATTGAATGCCAGGCCAAAGAGTTTGATATTTTCTTGGAGCGTCTGGAGAGTCATTTGCCCCCTAACATTTATGGGTGGTCTCCTACACACTATGCATTGTCCTAAGCATCTTATGCACATCGACTCATTCAATCCTAACAAGAAGCCTGGAATGGGTCCCTGTCATCTCCATTAAAGGAGGTGGAAACTGAGGCAGAGAGGTTAAATAAATTACTGATGGCAACAAATCCTTTACGTGGTGGAAAAGGATTTGAACCCAGGTACTCAGGTTCTGGCTGCTACACTGTTCTTTAGCAATGGAGGGACTGGGTCAGACTTGTATTTCAGGAAGAGCTCCCAGGGGGCCAATCTCAGGGCCTGACTTGAAGGTCAGAAGACTTAAGCCGAGCAAGCCATTTACTGATCATCTCTAGGGCATTGTCCAGAGAAGGATGATGCAGCAGCCATTACTTATCTTAAGTGAATCAGAACTGGCTGTGGAATGTCAATGTGGTGGCCTTTCTTACAGCAAAGCTTTTTAGAGATTCCCAGCATCCCAATGAGTCAAAATCTCATGTCAAAACACTTCTCCCTTGTCCAGAGAAACTGTGGCAACTGGGAGACACTGGTTTGGAGATCCTCACCAAGAGACACTGAGCAGTCTGAAAACCCCTTCTTCCCCCTCAGGTAGCAGCAGCAGAGGCTATTGGAAACTATGGTGGCCCCAGATAAACCAAAACAACACCTTAAAGTTTCTGAAAATTAAACTTTCATTGGAACCACAATGCACAAAAGTAGCCCAAGACTCATGAGCTAAATCTAAACAGGGTTATTGTCTGCTAAAATAAATTACTGCAACAGAGTCCAAAGTCTCCTAACAAAATGGACAATATATCCAGGATATAATAAAAAATCACCATGATACCAACAACCAAGAAAATCACAACTTGAATGAGCAAAGACAACCAACTGATGTCAAACACTGAGATGAATCAGATACTGGAATTATCTGACAAGGATTTTAAAGCAGCCATGATAGAATGCTTTAACAATCAATTACAAATTCAGTTAAAATACATGCAAAATCCCAGCAAAGAAATAGAAGTTATGAAAAAGAACCAAAGAGAAATTATAAAACTGAAAAACCTAATAACAGAAATAAAATGCTTGCTGAGTGGCCCCAATAATAAAATGGAGATGACAGATAATATAATCAGTGAACTTGAGGACAGACAATATAATTCACCAATCTGAAAAACAAAGAGAAAATAGAGCTACAAAAAAATACAGAGAGCCTCAGAGACCCATGGGACAATAAGAAAAGATCTAATATTTATATCTTCATAGTTCCAGAAGGAGAAGAGAAACAGAGTGGAGCTGAAAGAGTATTTAAAGAAGTAAGGCTAGCAACTTCCAAATATGGTGAAAGACACAAATCTACAGATCCAAGAAACTGAGAAAACACAACACAGAATAAACATAAAAAATCCATGCAAAATACATGATAATTTAGTTTTTAAAAATTAAAGACAAAGAAAAAAAATCTTGAAAGCAGCCTGAGAGAAACAACATATTACCCATAGGGAAACAATATTTGGAGGACAGCAGATTTCTCATCTGAAACCATGGAAGTCAGAAAGAGTAACATAATATTTTTCAAGTATTAAAAAATAAGAACTATCAGTAAAAATTTCTATATCTGGAGAAACTGTCCTTAAGGAATAAAAAGGAAAGGAAAATATTTTCAGACAAAGGACAACTGAAACAAAATATTGTCACCAGCAGATATGCCCTTAAAGACTGGCTAAAGGAAGCCCTTCAAATAGAAAGGAAATTATAAAGAAGGAACATTAGGGAGGAAGAAGGAACAACATAAAGAACAGAAATATGGGTACATACTGTAGACTATCTTGTTCCTCATGAGTCTTATAAGCTATATTTGATGACTGAAACAAAACTTATATCTGACACCCAAGACAATGCTCTGTAAAAAGACAATGGCATTTAAAAATGGGGAAAAGTAAAGAGACCTAAATACAAGTAAGATTTCTATACTTTACTTAAGTGTTAAAATGTTGATACCAGTTGATTATTATGTCACGTACTGATTTTTGTAATGACCAGCAACTCCCATAAAACTATACAAAGAGATAGACTAAAAAAAATACTATCAATAAATCAAGATGGAGTCATTAAAAATGTACAAGTAATATGCAGGAAGACAAGGAAAGAAAACCATCATGAGACCTAGAGGAAACCAGTAAATAGAAACTGCGGGCAGACTTAAGTGCTAGCATATCAGTAATTACCTTAAATGTAAATATACTGATGTACAAAACAAAAGACAGAGATCAGCAGAGTGGATAAAAAATATGACCCAACTATATGCTGCATATAACAGACGTCTCAAATTTAATGATATAGATAGGTTGAAAGCGAAAGTTTAGAAAAAATATAAACCATTCAAACATTAATTTTAAAAAGGCAGAAATGGCTATATCAATACCTGATAAGGTAGACTTCACAGGAAAGAGTGTTATTAGAGACAAAACAGGACATTATGTACTGATAAAAGAACAAATCCACCATGAAGATATATGATCCTAAATATGTATGCACCAAACAATACAGCTTCAAAACATTCTAAGCATAATGGAATCAAACTAGAAATCAGTAATGGAAAAGCAACAGAAAAGTCCAAATATGTGAAGGTTGAACAACACACCTCTAAACAACCCATGGGTCAAAGAAGTTGTCTCAAAGGAAATAAAATACAAATATGTAGAATGGAATATAAACAAAAACACAACATATCAAAGCTTGTGGGACACAGTTTGAACAGTATTGAGAGAGAAATTTATAACACTGAATGTCTACCTTGAAACAGAAGAAAGGTCTCAAATCAATAATCTTATCCCAAGAAATCTGGAAAAAAAAAAAAAAAAGAACAAAACCCAAAAGGAAAACAATAGGAAAAAAATCAGTGAAACAAAAAGCTGAGTCTTTGAAAAAAATCTATAAAACTGACAAATCTTTAGCAAGATTGAAAAAATTACTGTATCAGGAATGAAACAGAGGATATCCCTACAGATACTGTAACTATAAAATATATAATAAGGGAATACTATGAACAACTTTATGCTCAGAAATTAGACAACTTAAAAGGAATGAACCAATTCATCAAAAACCACAAAGTACCAAAAATAAACCAAGATTAAATAAACAATCTGAATAGCACTGTAACCACCAAAGAAATTGAATTCAGGTTCTTAAAAATTCCCAAGAAAGAAATATCCAAGCCCAGATAGTTTAATTGGAGAACTCAAACAAATTTTAAAAGAAGAATTAACATCAATTTTACACAATCTCTTCCAGAAAATAAAGAGGGAACACTTCGCAACTCACTTTATGAGACTAGTATTAATTCTGCTACCAAAACTCCGACAGTACAAATAAGAAAACTAAAGACATTATCTCTTGTAGTTAGACATAAAAATCCTCAAAAAGTAGTAGCAAACTGAATCCAACACCGTATAAAAATAATCATACACCAAAACCAAGTGGTATTTATTCTAGATACACAAGGCTGATTCAAATTGAATATAAATCAGTGTAATATACCACATTAACAAGTTAAAGAAGAAAAATCATATGATCATACAAACTGATGTAGGAAAAGCATTTGACAAAAATCCAACATAATTCATGATGAAGAAAAAAAAAAACTCAGCAAGTGAGGACTAGATGGGAACTACCTTAACTTGATAAACATTTATAAAAAACCTACTACTAGTACTCCTAACCATACTGAAGATTAGTCACAAGGCATGAATTTCTACTCTCACAACTTTTATTCAATGTAGTATTAGAAGTTATAACCACTGGACTAATTCTGAAAAAGAAATAAAAGGCATACAGACTGGAAAGGAAGAAATAAAACTCTATTTTCAGATGACATGGTTGTCTACATAGAAAATTCTAAGGAATCTACAAAACATCTCCCAGAACTAGTAAGTGATTTTAGCAAGGTCACAGGATACAAGATCAGCATGCAAAAATCCATCATATTTCTCTATATATTAACAAGGTATGCATAAACTGAAATTAAAAGCACAACACCATTTATAACTGCACCAAAGAAAATGAAATAATTAGGTATAAACTTAACAAAGCATGTACAATGTCTATACGCTAAGAATTAAAAATACTGGTGAAAGAAACTTTACAAGTCCTAAATAAATGGAGAAAAAGACTGTGTTAATGGATTGCGAGATTCCACATAGTAAAAATATCAATGCTCCACAAATTGAAACACAGGTTTAACACCATTCCTATCAGAATCCCGATGAGATTTTCTTGTAGTTGTTTTCATGTAGGCATAGGCAAGATTATTCTAAAGTCGATATGAAAAGACCCAGGCCCTACAATAGCTGAATCAGTCTTGACAAAGAAAAATAAAGTGGAAGGAATCAATTTACTCAATACTAAGACTCACTGTATAGCTACAGTCATCAAGACAGTGTGATTTGGGGGAGAGATGGACACATAGATCAATGAAACAGAATAGAGTACTCAGAAATAGACCCACACAAAGATGCCCAACTGATTTATGAGAAAGGATCAGAAGCAATTCAATGGTGGGGGGGGCGGGGGAGAAGACTTTTCAACAAGTGGTGCTGGAGCTATGAAAAAATCCATAAGCAAAAAATGAATGTTGATTGAAACTCCACACCTTATACATAAATCAAAATGGATCACATACATAAACATAATACTGTAAAAATTTTAGGAGAAAATTTTCCAGCCCTAGGGCTAAACAAAGAGTTCTTAGACTTTATACCAAAAACCCTATTTATAATAGAAATATTGGTAAATTGGACCTCTTTAGAATTTTAAAATTTTCTCTGTGAAGTACATGTGAAGAGGATGAAAAGACAAGACTAAAGAGAAAAAGATAAAAGATTTACAAACCATATATCCAGCAAAGCACCAGCATCTGGAATATACGAAGAACTCTCAAAACTCAACAGTAAGAAACGAAATCCAATTAGAAAATGGACAGAAGACATAAACAGACATTTCACAAAGTAGGATATGCAGATGGCAAATAAGTTCAATATTACTAGCCATTAGGGAAATGCAAATTATAACCACAGTGAACTATCCCTACACACCTATCAGAATGGCTAAAATAAAATAAAATGGCAGAGTAAATGTAGAAACTGGATCATTCATACATTGCTAGTGGGAATGTAAAATGGTACAGCCACCCTAGAAAACAGGTTGGTAGTTTCTTAAAACACTAAACATACAACTACCACACAACCTAGAATTTTTCTCCTGAGCCTTTACTTATCCAGGAGATAGGAAGCCTTGTGTTCATAAAAAAACAGGTACATGAAGTTTATAGTTACTTTATTCATAACAGCCAAAAATCGGAAACAACCCAGAAGTCCTTCAATGGGTGAATGTGGTTAATTACACTGTGGTACATCTATGCCATGGAATACAACCCAGTAAAAATGAAGATGTATTTATTCCTCAGGGACTTAAGCCAAATGAAGAACACCAATCCCAAAGGTTACATGATATATGATTCCATTTATATAACATTTTTGAAATGAAACATTTGAAATGAAATTTTAGAAATGAAAAAACAGATTAGTGGTTGCCAGAGGTTAGGGATGGGGAAGTGGGTATTGTTAGAAAAGGACAACAGGAGAGATCCTTGTGGTATCGAAACTGTTCAGTGTCTTGATTGTGGTAATGGATTCATAAACCTACCCAGGTGATAAAATCATATGGAGCTTAATGCACACACACACGAGTACAAGTAAAACTGGCAAAATCTGAATATGATCGATGAATTCTATCAATGTCATTAGCTTGATTGTGACATACTGTAGTTTTTCAAAATGCTACCATTGGGGGAAATTTGGCCTATAAGTGTTCTCTCTATGTTATTTTACAGGTGCATGTGAATCTATAATTATCTCGATTTTAAAAATGAAAGAAAGGAGGGAGGGAAGGAAGGAAAGGAGAAAAGATAGAAATTTTCAGGTTTTCCTGAGACTGAAATCACAGGGAAAACTTACTCCAGAAGCCCCAAACAAGTAATTAGCAGCAACTATTTTTCAGGGTCAAACATGTTCAGAGTTAGTCTTGATGCAAACTTAGAATTTAGAATGCAGAGAATGTGGATTTTCTGCCACTGTAAAAATACGTGAGACATATAGAAGCAAACTCAAGAGACATGACACTGTGGGTAGGGACACTGGGACTCTCTAGGAAAGGATTCGTGGAACTTGAACCAGGCAAGAAGGAGGAAGACAGAAACCTTTTGCAGAGCCACACCTTTACTCCAGTTGCATAAAAAGGAAACAATGGAAATTTACCTAGAAACTTAATTATGTCATTCTTCCATTTATCAGTTCATGCATCATGCATTTAACGAACACCTTCCACATGCCTCTTGCCTGTCTATGTGCTGGGGTCACAGATATGGACAAGACACATGGTCTCCGTGATCACCACTGCAGAGGGAGAAAGGAACGGAGCCTTCACATTCACTCTTAAGTGCCTCAGGCCGGAAATGACCCCTGTTACTTCTGCTCACAATCCATTGGCCAAAACTAGTCACATGGTACTAACCAATGGCAAGGGAGGCTGGAAAATGCAGCCATATTTGATGACTACTGTCTCAGGCACAAATCCATTGAGTATTTTTCAAATTTTTTTAAGCTGAATTACCACAGGGTGAATTGTCTACAATTTTCCTCTCGTAAGTTGATTTCATATTTCCCAAGGAATTTTGCAATCAGTTTCATGTATGTGTGTGTTAAGAAACTCCCTAAGTAACACCACACACAGCCATGTGGATGGGAGGGTGTCACTGATGAGTTCAGTGATGATTCCTTAGAGAGAGAACACCCAGAAAAGTAGCTGCCTTAAAGAATTTCGCCTGGTCAAGGCTTAGCCTGTCCTCTTGAGTGACAGATAACTTGAGTGTCCCCTTTCTCCTGGATGTGACAGGAAAGGCAAAGAGAGACAAGATTGGGGTGCAGGCTGCCGCCTCCAAGGGGAGCCTCATTAGTGAGAAGCAGCCAGGGGTTAGCTCTGAGCAAGATGATCAATGACAGTGACTGGGTGGCCAGGTTTGGAGCCTGCGTGAAAAGTAACAGCAAACAAACCAGGAAGACATGGCCAATTCATCATGTCTCCTCACCTAAGGGCTGTAAAGATGCCTGAGTGACCAAGGCCACTTTCTCTGGAGTCCAGAGAGAACCAACTGTAAAACCACTAGACACAGACTAGTGGCTTGGAAGGGACCATAAAAGAGTGGCCGGGCCAGACTCCTATAATTAATAAAGGCCTACGATTGTGTAATGTGCACACATTCACTATCTCTGTAATTACCTCGGAAATCTGGTTGGGGGAAGGTTGTTGCTCCAGTTGTCATAAGGGTAAACTAAGCCACAGAGAGGGCATGACCTGGCCCCGGGTTATGCAACCACGATTGGAGGAGCAAGCTGAGGGAACCAGGTCTCTCTGGCTTCTAGTTGGTCACCATCCCACTCAGAACTGTTCAGCAAAAAGTCCTGACACCTCCCAGGGTTGGGGAAGAGATTTTGACCCTGCCAAAGCCCTCTTCATGCACAAAAAAAATTGAATCTGCTTTGCATTCTCATACGCAAAGGGGAATTTTGGTTCCATTTTGAGGCTGAGGCATCACTGGCTCCTTAAGTGTGGACAGTAAGTGGGTGACTGAGAATTCAAGTGGAAGAGAGGTGGGGCCACCTCGACAGTCCACAGGTTCCTGGAGCTGAGCCTGGACCACGGCAGAGGGAGGGAGAAGATGGACTGACCCACACATTCCCTGCTGGATGGGTCTTATGGGCCAGGAACAGCCCTCTCTTCTCCACGGCCACTGCCCAAAGTTCAAGCCCTTATCCCCTGCCCTCTGGATGAGAGCTAGAGCCTCCCCACTCTCCTCTAACCATTCCCTCTTTCAGCAAACATTTATTGAGCACCTACATGTACCCAGGGGCAGTGCTTGGTGCTGAGGAAGCAGTGGTGGACAGCCCCTACCTTCAGTTTCATGTCATTTACAATGAAATGCAAAATAGCAGAAAAATCCATGATTATAAATGTGACACATTCTGAGGCACACTGCTATGAGACCTCAGAGCAGTGGAAACTAAATCAGATGGGGATCAGGTGGGGTGAGCATCCTCGAGGAGAGGAGGTTTGAACGACTAGGAGATGCAAATCAGCTGACGGAGGAGGAAGGGGCCTTTTGGGTGGCAGGCACAGCACCTGCAAATAAGCAACATGATGTGTTCTGGGAGCCATGGCTGGAGGGAAGGATGTACAGAGAGAAGTAACAATGAAGCTGGTAAGTCATGTGGAAGCTGACCAGCAGGGGCCTTGGAGCTAAGGTGGAGACTAAAAGTGAAAGAGAGCCCTTGAGGGTTATACACAGGTGTATTTGGAGTTTAGGAAGGTTACTCTGGAGATTGTGGAGGACAGATGGAAGGAGCAAGATTAGGGCCAGGAGAGCACTGAAGGGCCATCTGCAGGCTCAGAGGAGAAGTGCTGAGATCTGAATTCACTCAGCAACAGCGAGCCCTGCTTATCCAGGAGAAAGATGAAGATGTAACCTTACAGACTCCATGGCTGTATCAGTCAGGATGGTATCCACTCTGCTGCAGTAACAAACAATCCCCACATCTCTATTTCCTGTTTGGTCTACATGTCCATCAAGGGTCAGCTGTGGCCCTGCTCCTTGTGTCCTTCACTCAGGGACACAGACCTATAAGTAGCCACTATAGAGAAAAGTTGCCTGTTGTCAGGGCAGAGGGAAAGAGATCTCTGGGACTGGAGGAGGGAGAATACGGGTTATCTCACACCAGCATTAAATGCTCTGGTCCAGAACTGAGACATCATTTTTTATCACAGTGAATTGGTCAGTGCTGGTTACCTAATTAGCTTCAGCCAAGCAGAAGGATCAGGAAGTCAATCCTAGCACGTGCTGGTCAAGGTCAAGTTCTGAGATACATAGTGAGCATGCTGCTGATTCCCACACCTGGCTCTCTGGCCTGGAAGATGGCGCCTTTCAGTGGGAACCCTGGAGGAGTGCGCTTTCAAGGGAAAAAGATAGAAAAATAAAAGCAATATGTTTATTTGTTGAAAAGTTACCCCATGGCAGGCCCGGTAATATATGCTTTATGCATGTTGTCTAACTCCATCCACAAACCACTCTGTGCTGTCTCCCACTGATAGATCCACATGCTCACAAATGTTTACCATGCCCCTACTGAGTGCCAGGTACAGCAGAGAACAAACAGACCATGTCTTGCAGAATAGGGCTTATAGTTTAGAGCAGGGCATGGGTAATAACCCCATAAACAAATGCACATATAATATGGCCTCAGCAAGGGACACCTGCCGCCCGGAGGGATACAGCAGAAGAGCTGGGGGAGCAGTGGGGCAGCTGTGTGGGGGGTGGTCAGGGAAGGCTCTCCGACAAGGGGGCCTTCGAGCAGAGCCCTGGGTGACATGAGCCCCGTGAATAGGAGGTGGACGAGCATCCGGGGGGGGGGGGGGTGGCGCACGTGCCTTCCACTGGCCGCAGCAATTCTCTAGCATCCCAACATCAGAGGGGTGGGAAATGCACCTCACCAATAAGAGTCCCATTTGCTACTGTGACCCCACAGGTTCAGGCCCCTCTTGCAAAGTACAGACCACCCAGACCCCAGATGTCCCAGCTGGGTACCCCCAAGTCCTCTAGACCGTTTACCTTTAATTCTTGTAAACTGGCTTGAGTCCCTGCCCTGTGCTGGGTGGGACATCCAGCTGCTCCAACTCCCCCCCCCAACCCCCCATCATAAGAGTCTGCAGTTCCCCAGGGCTCTGCAGTCCTCTGATTCTCCCCACTCCAGTTTCCACTCCTTCCTGTGGCCCTTCTCTCTCCATCTCCACCCCTCACCAAGCTTCCAGCCCAGGTTTGAATATCCAAAACCCTTCCCCCTGCCTGGCTAAACAAAAGGCCGTCTGTTTGGAGTTTCTATCCTGCAGTATTACAAAGTGCCGGTGCGAGTTTATTACAAAGGGCCGGTGCAAGTTTATTACAGTTGTTGTCGTTGTTGCTGCTGCTGTTGTCGTTTTGCCTTAAACACGATGATCCTCCCACCTGTCTGTGTCCCCTGCCAGCCCCTCCTGCTGGGGCAAGCCCCCGGCACTGGGAGATTTTTCTTCCACCTGCTGAGCATGTCAGCACAGAAAGGCACACTTGGCCTTGGAAAGCATCTCTCCTGGGGCACCTATCACTGACAAAGGGTGCGTGGGGTGGGAGAGCCGTGTAGGATTCAGGGAGGTTGTGAGGCTCAAATGATGGAAACCGGTCATGAGTCCTGGGCATGGTTGGGAGATGGACCATGTTAGTTCTCTGCCTCCTTAGGGAAAACTCCACTGAGGGCGACCCTATATTTACTACCCAAATCAGGACATTTGAGAGTGCAGGGGGACACTGCTAACAGTACACCAGGACAACAGGCATAAACTGGGACTGTCCCTGGTCAAGTGGGTGTTAGGGTCTCCTACCCCACCCCCAACCTCATGACCTTATCACAGACTCCATTGTCCTCCATTCGCCCCTTCCCCAAAGCACACAGCTACTGCCTGTAGACAAGCCAGAATACACAGGAGGTCGTGGGGTGGGGAGGGGCTGTGCAGACTTACCTTGCACATTTCCAGAAGACAGTCTTCCATCCTCGCCTGAGCACGCCCTTGTACCTGCTGCACTCCAGCATCCCTTGCCAGGAGCAGGTACTTAAGGCTGTCTTCCTGGATTCAAAAGATTGCTGGGGTAGGTGAGGTTCCATAAGTCCACCTGCCCCCAAGGGCCCCACCTGCACAGCCCCAGCAGCCACTACTCCAGGACTCTCCTCAGAATGGGGACCTGGCTCCCCTGGATAAGCCAGGGGTGAGGGTGGGCAACGCGGAGGCATGGCAAGAGCTGGAGAGACTGGTCAGATCCTGGCTCTGCCGCTGTGTGACTTAGGGCAGATTACCCCACCTTGCTGGACCTCAGGTTCCTCATCTGTTGAGTGGGTATAATTATGCCTCCCTCCCAGGACAGTTAGGAGAATCCTTTAAAGTTTCCTGTAGGTCACTGAGTTTCATGTCTGCCTCCACATGCCCAGTCCCACCAGTCCCTAAACACACACATGCACATACACCTGCACACACACCTGAACACACACACACCTGCACACACCCCTGGTATGCATCCCTTCCTCCTCCCCTCTGATTCTCAAATCCTCCCTTCCTTTGGGGACCCAATCAGACACCTCCTCCAAGAAGTCTCCCCCAAACTTGCTAGAGCATCAGCTCTCCTGGAGCACCCCACCCTCAGCCCACCCCGGAATGAGCAACCCCTCCCCATGCCATACCCCCTAGGCCTCAAATGGGCCCCCATGGCCCACGAACCACCTTGACCCACCTTTGGTTGTTGACAGGTCTGACACTCGATACAGGCTGCGAGCCCTTCCTGAAGGGAATTTGTCTGGCCCTTTCCCAGGGCCTGGCCCTGATGGGGGCACAGGAAGATCCATGATGGATCGAATGAAGGGATAGGTGAAGTGCGGTCGCAGTTGACTCGTCTGGGGGGGGTGGTGGCCGGTTGCTGAACCCTCGGCTCTCGGCGTTGCTCCGAGGGTACCGGCGGCGGGGGCTCTTTCCCGGAGGCGAGGGCGAGGCGGGGGACTGGGCCCGGTCCCCGGCGGAGGCGTGCAAGGTGTGGAGGGCGGCGAGAAGGAACAGGCGGGACACGTTTCTTTTAGGGTGAAGAAGCCAAGAGAGTTTATTAGGGGAGAGTACAAGCTTATATCGGGCGGTATAGAGGGCGGGGTAGCTGTAGAGGTTAAAGGCTTGGATTGGTTCTGAGAGGGCGCGGAGGTTGATTGAAAAGGGGCGGGAGTTGCTCCGGTAACGAAGAGGGTGGAGGGCGCGGGTAAGGCATGGGGGGGGTGGTTTCTCCGGCAAGCCCTCCCCAACAATTGTACTTTGGGGTGAGGAAATGGGGCCTGCATTCGGCTCCACTTTCTCAGGCCCGGGGGGCCGTGGAGGGCGCTACCACCCGTGCCCCACTACCTTTCCTAGGGGCTGATCAGTTCCCCTGGCCCAGGCCCGCCAAGTCAGAACTCGATAACAGTGTCCCGCAGTGAAGGAACAAGCTTAGTGAATGACGGATGACTCCAGCTCATCTCTCATCTCTACACCCATGCTTGGTATCACACTTTGAATCCCATTTCCAAGGGCTGCCTTTGAATGCCTCACCCATCACAGAGGCACCCATTGTTCTGCATGCCCAGCTTGTCCCACAGTTCTGGAACTAGCTACCTGTTCGGGGCAGTTGGCCCTCTCCACCCTCCACCCCCAATTCCAGTCAAGTGATTCTAAAGGAGCTGCCATTCACCCTCCAGGGTGGGTCTGAAATCAGGCTGGGCCAATCAGAATCCCTCCCTGGGAGTTTTCACATCAGGACCCAGGGGAGAGCACACCCTCCTCTCTGGGGCGAAGCCAGGAAGGGAGACCCCGAGGCACTGTTGGTGGCTGTGAGCTCAGCCTTATGGAAGAGGCTGTTTTGTGGTAGGGGAAGACTCAGTTCACCCAAAGAGGTGAGTATTTGGGTTCTCCCTTCCAGTTCTCCCTGAGACTTGGCAGTGCCCCTGCCCCTCCCAGGATTTGGTCACATGAGGCGACGCATTTCTTGGTTTGCTTAAATCATGTTTCTATCACTCACAGTCAAAAGTCCTGACTAACCCAAAGTGCACATCAGCTCTTGGATCAACCATAAATTCTTTGAGGGCAGGGATCAGAGGCTGCTTGGTGCATGGGGGAGAACAGTATTCTGTGGTCACAAGACATGGATTGGAATCCTGATCCTGCCTATCCCCAGCTGTGTGTCCTCAGGCATGAGACTATCAAAGCATTTCAGAGTTGAAAGAAACCTCAGAAAACACTGGATTGAACCAATCACTGGTGGCCATCCCCAAATTACTCAACGAGCATGTAACAGGCCTGTCCCAGGTGCCAGCACTGTGCTGGGCCTTGGGGATCCAACAGTGCATAAGACATTTCTCCATCTCCAAGGAGCTCACCGTATGGAAGGAGACGGATGATGGGATTGTTCGGGGATCATGGTCCCTGCTTCACCTTGACCTTTAACCCTCAATCCATGAGCAAAGAGCAACCTGGAAGGGTCTTATGGTGATGGCGGGTTCTGGGCTGTAACAGAAAGAGGATCCCACAGGCGCCTGGAGGCCCCCAAGCTTCCCGGCAGAATCCTCGGAGGGTGGGTGGAGACAAGCCCATTGCCTTCACCAGCCGGAGCACCTGCTGCTCTGGTGAATGATTACCTGTCAAGGTTCATCTGAGCTGTTGGCCTCCTGGGTACGCCTCCTCTCCCACAGACAGCCCTGGAGGCAGCCGAGGAGCTGCTGCCCAGGAAGTGAGAGGGAGGGAAATCTCATCTCCCCCACCTTCTTGTTTGATCTGGGAGTTGGGCACAGCGACACCTCAGTCCGGCCGGGCCTGATAATGGACTGTCATGGTCTGTGGACAGACCAGCCCTGGAAGGGGGGTGGTGAGGGTTCCTGGAAGTTGTGGAGATGGCCGGCCATGTGGGCCTCCTCAAATTAGATTGCCTCGTCTCGGTTTGCCAGAGCTCCTATTAAAAATACCACAAACTGGTTGGCTTAAATGACAAGAATTTATTGACTCACAGTTTGGAGGCTAGAAGTCCAAAATCAAGTTATTTGCAGCCAAGCTTTCTCCGAAGTCTGTAGGCCTCTGGTGGTAGCTTGTTGGCAATCAACCTCTGCCTCTGTCACACAGCGATCTGTCTCCTTTTGCTGCCTTCTGTTTCTTCTGTTCCTGCGTCCAACATTCCTTTGCTTATAATCCAGTCATATTGGGTTACTGATTTGGTTTAGTCTAATCTCAAGAGGATCTTCAAAGATCACATTTTCAAATGAGTTCACGCCCACAGGACTGGTGGTTAGGTCTTGAACATCTCTTGTGGGGGACACAATTCAATCCCCAACCCTCGGTGAGTAATTGTATCTGGAGAACCACTTCGCCCAACCCACGGCAAGGCCCATCACTTTGTTTTCTTCCTAGAGCTTTCCCCAAGGCCATCATCAGAGACAGCCAAATCTGGGCTTGGAGCCCTCTGCAGAGACTGACTGCCCAGTGTGACTGCAGGCAAGTAACTTCACATGCAAGTGGGAAAAGAGGAAATAATTGTTTTAACTGGGCCCATTTCCATTAGAAGGGACAGAAATTCAAATGGGCTTAAGCCAGATGAGGGTATTTATACGCCCATGTAACTGGGAAGTTCAAGGGAATTTCAGGTATGGCTGTATCCAGGTGATCAGATGAGGTTGTCTGGCATCCACCATACCCCGTCTGTCAGCTCTGCTTACCTCTGAGTGGGCTTCACTCCTAGGCTGCCCTTATCTTCCTGCAGACCCCTGCAGATCCAGCAGAAGACAGAAATTTTCTTGCCCCCAAATTACAATGAAGTTCCAGAATGCAGACTCATGACTCATAAGCCCACTCCTGAAACCTGAGGGTAGAGCCAGTCACACCCAAATCAAATGGGCCCAGGAGAGGTTGGCAGTGCCCCCCCCCAAAAATGGAAGAGCTGTTACCAGAGAAAGAGGGAGTGGATATAGGTAATATTTATACAATAATCATTATGTGCCAGGCACAGTTCTAATCCCCTTAGTCTATTTAATTCTTCTGATCTTTCAACAGCCCTATTATTATTTCCCTTTTACAGATCAGGAAACTGAGGCACAGAGAGATTAAAAAACTTGCTTAAGTTAGTGGCCAACTAGTTAATGGCAGGGCTGAGATTTGGACCCAGGCTACCTGGCTCCAGAATTTATGGGTTTAATCAACAACTGAGTTCTCGTGAGGCTCCAATGAGCCAATGAATGCGTGAGATGCAAATACCTGGCCCAGGGTCAGCACTCAGTAAACGATCTCCATCATGATTAGGTGTGGGTCCAACCACCCACCTGGCACCTGCTACATGTGCGGTCCTTGTGCCACAGGCTGGGGTTTGGGGGTTTGATTCAGGAACCAGTAAACTGGATTCTTGACCCGCAGGAGGAGACGGTCCAGTGGGAATGACGAGATGCAGGAAAAATAACCCCCGGTTAAGGTGAGGCGCGCAGGAAGGGCTCAGGGGTGGTGGAGAAGCCCAGTAGGAGGAAGAGGGTCCGGGCCGTGGGAGAAGGGCGCGTGGCCACAGCAATGCACTTGTCAAGTGAACTCACACCCAGAGTGGGGTTGGGGACCAGGGCGGCCTCCCCCAACCCAAAGGCGGACGTGCGGTCAGAGTCCGGAACCCAGAGGCCCAGGGAGTACGCAGCCCCGGGGTCCCTGCCGCCGTTCCTGATTCTGCTCCTCACACATGTCGTGATTCCTTCCCTCTCTGCAGACCTGTCTCCTCTGTGTGTCCACCACGGGACAGGACTCCACAGGGCTCCACCCCCAACACCTCGAGTGTCGCGTTAAGGTCTAGCCAAGTGAAGGGATCAACACATGAGCTTAATTCCAAACTCCTGATTGGCCCAGCTAGGGTCAGGTGACCACTGCTGGTCCAGTCACCTGCGGCCGGGGGAGCAAGGAGATGCACAAATGGCCGCCGGGACCCAGTGCTGCAAATCAGGGGGCATCGGGTGGGGGAGGTTTCCTGGAAGGCCCCCTAAGGAAGCCCTACAGGGAGCTATGGCCAGGCGGGGCGGGGGTGGGGGTGGAATCCTGAAGGCAGGAGGTAGGAAAACCTGGTCAGGAACAGCTAATAAAGCTGCTCTGAGTCGATGAGAGACCTGTGCAGGGGAGTCTTGAGAGTAGCTGTGGGAGAATGTAGCGTGTGTGCCAGTGCTGTGCTGTGTACTACCTGCTCCACCTCCATGAAATGTCACGTGAAGTAGGTGCTTTTATCATCCCCAAGGATGAGGAAACCGAGGCACAGATCCATTCTGATTGAGGTGGGCCATGCCTCAACTAAAGCAACCTAATCAAAAAGTCCAACTTACAATGGGTTCACACCCACAGGAGTGGATTAAGTTGAAGAACATGTTTTCCGGAGTACATGCAGCTCCAAACCACTGTCCCATCCCGTGACCATGTTGAGCACATTTCTACCCCAGTGGAAAGGACAATTGCCAGTTCTGGGCTGAGGCCTTTGAACAGGCGTGGCGTGTTCCTGGGCTCCCCCCTCTCTCATCTTGGCCTGAGGCCACGAGAAGAACAGGGAGTTGCTGGTCCAAGGAGGGGTGTGAGGAGCAGACCCACAGTTCATTCCAGGGAGAAAGAGAGATGTTTGCTGCTACAGGCCCCTAAGACTTTGAAGTTGTTATGGAGAAACAAAAACAAAAAACTAGTACAGTTATCCAAGCCTTTTGGACCAGGGAATCCTTTTCTGGAAAACTCCTATTAGCCTTTCTCAGACCACAGCATCCCACAGATCCTGCTGCCCTGGGGAGGCTACATGATTATTCTTGCTTCCAGAATGCCTCAGACTTCCCCAGCCTGCAAGAAATAAACTGGCCACAGTAACCACAGCTCTTTCCCCACCCGGATGACAGCAGAACCTTGTTTCCTGCTGGAGTCTCCCCAGTTATCTCTGAGCGTCCACAGGGGCAGGGGCACATGCTCAGGTCTCTGCCCACCCCCAGCACCCTCTCTGCCCTGGTCGTGGACTGCCCCCCACCCACAGGTGCTCAATGGTCTCCCACTATTGCCCCCCCATAATTGCATCTCGGGAGCTGAGGGCTGGGGGCTCTCCCCCTTCTCGGCCAGGCCCTGAAATTCTCCGCTCCGTCCATCCCGTGCTGCGCTGGGCCCGTGGCCTGCCCAGGGGAGGATGCCCGTCTCCTGACTCTGGGTGCTGCCTGGGACCCCGCAGCAGCCCTGCTTGGGTGCTGAGCCTCATGTGTCTCAGGAATACAGCCCCGTTTCCAGCCTTCACCCTCATCTCCCTGGAAGTGGAAGCCTGGCCCTGGGGCTGGGGAGGGAAAGGGCACAGTAAAGGCATCTGTATCGCCTCCATCCTCCTCCTCACTTCTCACTTTGTCCCCAGGCGCCTGCCCCTAAAATAAATCCCTCTCTTCTCCTTTAATCCAGAGTATTTAGATAATGCAGGTAGATGCTAACGGGAGGGACAGCATCTGCCTGTGCACCAGAGGAGCCTGGGAACAGTTCTGATTCATCCAAAGCAGCTCTGCCCACTTTACAGAGGAAGAGACTGAGGCTCAGAGAGGTGCTGTAAGTTGCCGCCGTTTGCCCAGCTTCTGAGGGCTAAGACGGAGGTGAGCCCCTGACCCCGTTTACTGCACAGTGCTTGCCCTTGCCTGCGAAGAACACTTGAAGTCTTTGGTGCACCTTGAAAATCCACGTGACCTTAGCAATCTACTCCACGGCATCGCTGTCCTGATTTTAATCCAAAAATGTCCTGCATCCCTTGTCATCAGGGACAAAAAAAAAAAAAAACTGCAGCTGTTTATCCTGTAGCTACACATACCTTCTGGCCTTCTGGTGCAGTGCAGATCCCCAGGAGAGAGCCTGCCTGAGTTCAGGGTCCCAGAAATACGCAACCCACACCGTCTGGGGGTGGGAGGAGAATGTATTGAGGGGGTGGCTTGTTGGGACAGGGCCAGGTGACCTGCCGTTAGAGGTTCTGGAGAATTAGGCACGGGGTGGGGGCAGGGGGTCTAGAAGCACAAGGGACAGACACCAGGAAATGCAACCTGAAAAACTAATAAGCATATCCTGCCTCCCCTTTACAGATAGGGAAACTGAGGCCCAGAGGGGAAAGCAACTTGCCCAAAGTCACCCAGAGAAGTAGCAGCTGACTCCAGGCCAGATTCAGATCTCCTGGTGCCCAATCCAGGAATCTCTCCTTGATAGAGTTCAGTATGTGGGGGCCACCCCCCACCCCCAACCCCACATCTCCCAGGCAAGGCAAGGGCTCATCTGCTTGGGGCCCAGGCAGGCTTTATGGAGGAGGCCGTGTCTGAGTGGGACCCTGAAGCCCAGGCCGGCAGGGCTCCAACAGGCCCCAAGGGGAACAGGGGCTCCTCAGGGCCCAGGCGGAGGAGCAGGGCAGGCAGGAAAAGCCGGGCTTGATCTTGGTGGGTCGGGCCTGGCCTGGCACAGTACGGAAGGCAAAGAAGATGCTGACATGACCCGATCCCACCCACTGCTCAGAGGCCCCACAAGGCGAGCGTCATGATCCCCAGGCACGTGAGGGGAAACCGAGGCTTGGAGGGGACACCTCTGTCTCAAGTCACAGACCTGGTTAGTGAGGGAGCCTTGACTTCAACTTGAGTCTGTCGAGCTCCGAATTGCGAACATTTGATTTAGAATTCTCTCCACTCCACAAGAGATTGCAAAATGGGGGCCCTGGGGCCAAACCCGGCTTCTTTGGGGATTGCTTTGGCCCCGCAGTATAACACAAATCTGGAAATCCCACCACAGAGAAAACCCACCTGCCCAGCTCCTCTTGGAACAGCAGAAGGAACAGAGGCGAGTCCTATGTCCTGAGGGGCCCTGGGCAGCAGTCCCAGTGGTGGCAGCTCATCTTTGTGCGTAGCACCTGCTCTGGGTTCAACCCCACCTCAGCCACACTTGGCTGTGGGACTGGGCAAGTTACTGAATCTCTGAGCCTCAGTTTTGTCATCTATAAGTGGGGTGACCCAGGGTGCCTGCTCCTAGGGGTGCAGTGAGAATCAACTGAGGGTCATGGACATAATCTCCCCAGCACAGGGCCATCACGGTAAACACTGTCATTGTGTCCTGTCTTATTCTTCCTTGGAGGGACCTGTCGCCTCTCACTGGCCACAGTTCCCACCCCAGCCTTCTGCCTCCCCCCTCCCCATCCCAATTCATTTACGTGACTTGCTTGGCATCCGAGTTTGGAAGTACTGGGGTTGGGAATGGGTAAGACTAAGGTGATGGTCAGAAGTAGCTCAGCTTGAATGCACTTGACTTGAGCTTTGTTTTCCAAGCTGTCTGCAGATCTGAAATGGCCCTGACAGCCTCAGTCCCTGGATAGAGAGAATGTCTCAGAGGGGAGGGCCCATGCATATGCTGGGGTGACATCAAATGTGACCATGAGAACAGAGGCGTCACCTCCAGTGGCCTGATACCCTGGGCCTCTCGGGGTCCCCGCTGCTCCCCACCCCAGGCCTCCTCTGCACTCCCACCCAGGGCTCCAGGCCAGGGGAAGGAGGACCCCCTACCCCACTGTCCTGCCCTGAAAAACATCTATCACCACCAGCAGGACAGTGTGGGTGGTCCAACAGCTCTCATGGGCACTGTTGTTAGGGCCAGGCAGGCCGCCGGATGAACTTGGAAGCAAAGAGGAAAAATGATTTTCCGATTATTTCCCAATGCACAGTTGTCAAGGAAGAAAAAATTCCCAGACAATCATGAAATTAAGTCAAATGAGTTTCTGGAAGCCGAGTAGTTTTTCTCCGCCCATGGACTCCCTCCCCGTGCTCCCCGGGAGGAGATGATGGGCCAGCTCTGTGTGTGTGCTCAGCCACTGCTCTCTCTGGCCGTCCACGCATCTCTGCAGCCAGCACATGGCAGAGCCTACAGGACAAACAGGATCAAGTCGCGGGGCTGGGAGTGGTTGTGAGGGAAATCCGCCTAAGGAGAAACTGTACGGCTGCTCTGCTCTTTCCAGGAAACACGACTGTAGAGAATGGCACTTACAGCCTCAGGCAAGTTGCTCTGTGTCCTTGACACTCAGTCTCCCCATCCAAGGAATGGGCTCATGACAGCACGCTGGTCTCCGAGCATGTCCAGGCCGCCCAGGGCTGACTTTGCAGCAGTGTCTTCACCACAGACACAAGGCCCTGCCTGTCCTACGGGGAGCTGCTGGGTGGGAGCCTCTCGGGTAATAGCTGCCACGTGGGTGTGGGCGCAGGTGACCCCCAGGTGGGGGCCGGAGGGCAGCAGCTGGTGGGGACACCTGATGAGGAGGTTAGGGTAAAGAGAGAGACCACAGAACTGGTGTCCCCTAAAGGAGCCACAGAGGGCAGCCCCAGAGTCCTGGAGGGCAGAGGCATACAGGGCTGGGCCAGGAAGCATGTCCCCCGCCACCTGGCCTCTCAAAGGCGTGCTTGGCACAGAGCCCACAGTGTGCGAGGGCTTCCTGTTTCCTTATTGCAATCACTTCGCTTTTACTACTCTGATAAAAGTCAATCCTGTTCAGACTAAAATGGGACCCTCAAGGCCACCCATGGGTCCTTGACCTCCTCCCCTCCCTGAGGCAGGGACAAACAGCAGAGGGCTTAACTCCCAGGCTTTGTCCCTGGAAATGCACAAAGACTTGAGTTCAAATCCTAGCCCCACTGGTTAGTATGGAGTTATCGTTGGCCTCAGTTTCCTCACCTGTAAAACAGTGTAATAATAATAGCTCCTACCTGTGGTGGTCTGGAGCTGTCTTTACTCCAGAAAAACGTGTTCTTAAACATAATCCATTCCTGTGGGTGTGAACCCCGTGTAAGTAGGGCCTATTGATGAGGTTACTTCAGTTTAGGTGAAGTTCCTCAATCAGGATGGATCTTAATCCTATTACTGGAGTCCTTTACAAGTGGAGTGAAACCCAGAGAGAAAGAGAGAAAGCCACAGAGGGAGCAGCCAGGAGCTGAACATTAACTGAACCCAAACCTGGAAGTGAAGGGAAAGTCCAGTAGATGCTGCCATGGCCTTGCCCTGTGACAAGCTAAGGACCAAGGATCGCCAGCAGCCAGCCCCAGAACGCCCCAGTCTTGGGGAGAAAGCACTGCCTTGATGATGCCTCGATTTAGACTTTCTTTTAGCCTCAAAACCATGAGCAAATAAATCCCCATTGATTAACCCGACACATTGCACGGTATTTGCTTGAGCAGCCCAGGAAACGAAAGCAACTACCTTAAAGGATTGCTGTGAGGACTGAGTGAGTTAACATGCTTAGAATAGCGTACCTGGAGAGTTCAATAGATAGTAAGTCTAAATGTTAAAAGAATTTAGTCTCTACAGAAAGCTACAAAGAAAAGGAAGTAAAATTCTCTCACTGCCCCACCACCCGGAAGTTGTTCCTGGTACACCTGCATTTTGGTTCATAACCTGCCTGAATCCTTTCTACACCTATAAAAATAGCTATTATCAATTTCCTTTTTTTTTCCCCTTTAAAGAAAAAAATGAAAAATGGACTATACCATGCATATGACTTTGCAACCTGCATTTTCCATCCAACAGTATATGGATTTACACAATTATTTTAATTGTTTTCTTCCCTTGAAACTTTAACTGGAGACCTACTGTGTGCTGGAGCTTCTATCAGGCGATGGGGCAGAGCAGGCAGCAGAGCAGGTGTGGGCCCTGCCCTGGGCAGCCACATCCTGACTGTGGGGGGAGGGGGGGAAGGGATGGGAAGAGGGGGGTCCTTCGCTGTCCATGGTCCTTGAGGGTGTAGAGAGCTCACCATGAGGAACTGTTCCCACATGATAAACCCACCACGTGGAATAGAGTACCTTTGCAGCCAGACCCCTGAGCTGTTCCCTCTTTGCCCCCCACCCCCAGCCCAGTACCACCTTAGGGAAACAGCCATCTCTCCCATTATCAGCCCAGAGAGCAGAGTTGACATGTCGGTGTCTCCACTGACTCCCTCCCCATTCCTTCTCCATGACCCAGTGAGCAGGTCCCAGGGGATGCAGATTGTGGGGCTTCTCTGCCCCGAGGCCTGGGGCCAGGGTCTGGCTTGAGTGGGTGGGGAGAAGGAAGGACAGGGTTTGCCCCTTCATTTTATTGTGGGATGTGGGTTTACAGCAAAGCTAGAATTGCAGCTCACTTGGAAGCTGAGCGACCTTAACAAAATCTGTTCAGCTGTGGTTTTCCATCCTGGCTGCACTTAGATGGTTATCTCAGCTCCTTGCCTTGCTCTCATTGAATTAGGAAAAATGAGAGCCTAAGATCTCCTTCTGCCTTGAGCCTAGCATCAGCAAAAACTCTGGGGTGAGAGTCACCCATGGGAGCCTTAGGTCCTTGGAGGTTTGGGAAACTGGAACAGATGAAATGCATAACTTATAAGTATGGAGGGGTGGAATTTATGTTGCCTTGTGTTCTCATATCTGCTGCCTCATTAAACCTTCACTATAACTAGTATGGAGTAGAGATGATCATTTCCATTTGAAGGGTGAGGAAACCAAGGCCCAGAAAGGGGACATGGCACAGTGTGGTCTCATCATCAGGGCAGCCAGAGGGCCCGTGGCAGGGCCAGATCCCAGCCTGAGCCCTCAGAGGCTCCTCAGGCCCCCTGGAGCTCCCCACTCTCTCCCAGGCTGGGCCCTGATCGTGGGGTTCCCCTGCCAGTGTGTGGCCTGAGGGAATGTTGGTCAAATGCTACTTCAGAAGGAAACCCTGAGGGCAGCAGAGACAGTAGCTGTTCTCAGCACAGGGAGAATGGGGGACAATGGGGGAAACTGAGGCCCAGAGAGGCTTAGGGACTGGTCCAGGGCCCACAACCAGCTGAGGCATGTCTAGGGGCTGGAAAAATCTCTCTTCTGCCCAAGATTGCTGTGTGACCTTGAGCAAATAACCTTGCCTCTCCGAGCTTGGATTCCATATCTGTGACCACACCGGCTCTGCCCTCCTCCCAGGCTGGAGTGAGGAGAGAGGGGAGGAGCACCAGGTAACTGTAAAGTGCTAAGAAGGTTTGGTGAAAGGAGCAAGGGACAAGACCCTGGGGGCATTAATGAAAACAGCCACAATGGTTGACGTTTATTAAACACTGGGTCAAACACACACCCATGTCTTAATCATCACAAAACCTCCTGAAGCAGGCATTGTCCTGGTGCCCATTTTACAGCCAAGGAAATGACTCAGAGGGGTTGGGGTACCTGGGATACCGGTGGCATGATGCCCACCCGGGAACCTGCCCCTGCCCCTCTGACTGCCACAAGGCCTGTCTCAGTGCAGAGTCTGAGCCCCCCAGCCCCTGAGACCTGCCTGCTCTCCTCTCTCTCCTGCCCCCAGGCAAAGCCCACTTGCCCCCTGAGACATAGGCCAGAGGTCTCCTGCCCATGAGCAGAAGGGGTTCCTCACCCCAGGACACCCTGCAATTTGCTCTCACATCTGCCTGGGAGGGCAGCCCCACCTCGCCCACCTCTGCACCCCAGCCTAGTCCCCGGACCCACGCAGGGGAGGCTGGGCATCCTTCGTCTTTCACGAGTAAAGGCATTCCACCTGCTGCTTGCCCAGGATGCCAGCAAGAACCCGGCTGGGGACCAGCAGACCCAGGTTCAAGTTCTGGCTTCACCTGTGGTGGCCCTCTGACAGGTGTGTAACCTCTCCGTGTCTCAGCTCCCCAGCTGGAAATTGACAGAAAACCAATGGTGTCAGGCTCACAGTCTTATTTTGAGGTTTAACTGACCACTCATATTGTACTCACCCCATGACTGCATGCCAGTAACTGTTCCAAGTATTATTTACACAAATATCTCACTTAGTGCTCATGTGGGTGTGCACGGTGGTAGTGATATTATTATCCCCGTTTTGTGCTGAGGAAACAGAGGCTCAGAGGGGTGAAGTAACTCTACCAGCCAGTGAGACTCTCAGCTCAGTGCTCCATAAATGGTCACTATGCATTATTATTCCGAGGTGGGTAAACAATGGGCCTTGGCTGAGCTCCTCCTGGTGCCCCAGAACAAGAAAGCAAGGCTTTCCCCAGGGAAAAGCCAGCTCAACACCCAGCAGGCCCAGCTAACTCAGGAGGCCACAGCGGGGCTTGGAAACAATTCCAGGAATTGCAGAAAAAGGGCTTCTTTCCGCTCATGGAAAGTTCCCACTCTGTCAGGACTTCTGTTTTCTCACCTAGAAGGGCTGGGGAGAGGCTGGGCAAACCCAGATTGAGGGCTTCTGCTCCAGGCTGGTGGATGCCATCATCAGGGTCTCAGGGAACCCCCCCGAGCAGCCCAGGGAGGGGCACCATCGGCCCTGCTTGGTGATGGGAAAGGGCTTAGTAAAGAGGGCCCTGCAGCCGGGCACACGGCTAGGGGCAAAGGGCGGGGAGGCTGGCCTGGAACCTGTCTGGGAGGCCCACTGCCCCTGAGGCCCGCCTGGCTCCTCTATCAGGCGCTTGCCTGTGGGGGAGACTAATGGGCATGGAGGCTTCCTGGAGGAGGTAGGGGATCCAGAGAGAAGGGCATGGGCCTGGAAGGCAGGCGGAGGAGCGAGGGGCATTCAGTGAAAAGGGTCTCAGGCAGGGACCAGCCAGGTTCACGGGCAGGGTAGAGACAGTGTGGCCAGGGCCAGAGCAGAGAAGGCTGGCAGGAGGGGCTGTAAGTGCCCTGCTGAAGGACAGCCTCTGTCCTGAGCTGGGGGACCCTGGGGAGCCTCAGAAAAAAATGTAGACTTGGCTCTCAGGGCAGCAGGGCTGGCCCTGGAGAGATCAGCTTTCTCCATGGGCTCGGAGGCTGCGGGCAGGGGCTGGGCCTCCCTCCTGGCCTCCAGCAGTGTTCTGGGGCTCCCCTCCAATTCTGCCCCCAGCCCTCTGTCTGCACATCCTGGCAGGGAGTGGTCAGATACATCCAACATAGTATTGCACTGGTTTGTAGATTATTATAGAGGCATGATACTGTTTTAAATGGTCCAGAGAATGTGAGAGTGGAAGGGTTGTTAGATATGCATTCAGTCATTCACCACATGGTGCATTGCCCACCCACGATGTGCCAGGCCCTGGGCAGAGTCTTGGGGCACAGGGAACATGGACCCAGAAGATTCTGGGCTGAACAGGACCATGAGGAAAACAGTCTCCATTCACAGCACATCCCGGGTGTCGGGCGCTGTGCCCACACTATTGCTGCTCCTACAGCAGGCCCTGCAGCCGGAAGCATGGAGAAGGGAGGGGCCACATGGCGTGGTGGTCATGGCCAGACTGTTTTCCTAACTGACCCTATGCCTTGCTCTTCTTGTGACCTTGGGCTCAGTTTTCCCTTCTGGAAAATGAAGGTGAAAATAGTATCTGCCTCATAGAGTTATTGTGGGGCTTAAATTAGTCAATCTAAATGAAGGGCTTAGAGCAAGTGGCCCAGGCACATAATAAAGTTCTTGTGAACGTCAGCTCTCAGGACCACTGTCCCGGTGCTGCAGCCCCAAGACCTGGAGAAGTGAGAGCCTGGGGGCACCCCTGGACACAGCAGCCCGGGAAGCCATGCCCTGGCCACTTAATGACCAGGATCTTGCTCTTTCCACTTGCACCAAGGACCTCTAGCCTTGTCTTGCAGTTGGCCAATGGGGAAACTGAGGCCCAGAGAGGGGAAGGGATGTGCCTGGAATCACACGAGAGTGGGATGAATTGTGTCCTGATCCCTCTCCCCATCTTCACTGTGCAGAGGCCTCGAGGCAGCAGTAATCATGAGCAAGCTCCCTGGTCACCCAGAGCACCCCTCTCTGTCCCTGCTCCTTGCCTTATGCTCATTTAGCTGTGGTTTCATGTGAATCATCTCATGGTAGATGTCCTTTTGTAACCTCCCACTGGCTCACCCAGACTCCGTCTTTTTATAGCTGATAGGAGCAGGCATTCCCTGCTGGGCTGCGCCTAGCAACCAGGGAGAAGGTGTGTGGACCCCAGAGGAACAGATGAGCAGCAAGCGCTGGGACGGGGGGTCCAGGTGGGCCCTGGGTCAGCCCTGGGTGTGGAAGCAGGTCCTGGATCACGTGGGGCTGGACCAGGAGCAGCTGGAAGGAAAGTCTCTGAGCCTCTAAATGCTGACCAGGTGACAAGTTAGAAGTTGCGACCTTTAAGACTGTGGGGCTTGGAGATCCCTGCCCGAGACCCCTGATCCGGCTGCCTTGACCCACCCCGGCCAGCAACAGTAGAGCTGGGAGATTGATGGTTCTTAATAAAGAGAGCAGCCAGGGCTTTCTGGGGAAGGGAAAGTTTGGAGTAAGTCATCCTTGAGGAGGCTGGAGAGAGCTCGGGCTCAGTCAGGGAAGTCAGGAGGGTCGTGGACCCCCGGGGCTGTCACCACCACCTCCATGAAGGGGCCACAGGCAGGGACCGGCTTCCATCCTCCTGCCCAGCCAGTGCCCCAGGGCCCTCCCTGACTTCCTTCACGGATGAGCATTGCCTTGAAATTCAAAACCACAGAGCTGAGTCCAGAGCTGCCGTGGGACAGAGGGAAAGAGAGGGGTGGGGGCAGGCGGGTCCAAGTGGGGCTCTAGGCTCTGTCACTCTCTAGTAGAATGAACTCAGACCCCACACGAGTCACTTCCCATCTCTGCACCTCCGTTTTCATGGCTGCCAGGTAGGAGTGACCTCCTGGCAGCACTGAGGATTAAATGTGATAATGTCTCCTGCGTTCTGGCTCCTGTGATTATTTATCTGATGCTTTGTCCCTTGTGGGATGGCTGTTTGCTGACCTGTCTGGCAGTTCCTGCAGCCAGGGCTGAGCTGACTCAGCCTGCCAACTCTGTCACCACTGCGTCCCCAGGCCCAGCACCCAGGAGATGCTGGCTGCTCCTTTCTTCCCTTCAGCCCCCAGTCACTGTGCGCTCCTGGTGCTCCCGACTAGCGCTCAGTGCCCTGCAGTGCCATCTCCTTCATTCTCCCTGAAGACCACCATTGACCTCATCTTAACAGTGGGGGATTTTAGACCAGAAGGCTGGGCAAGTTACCCCAGTAAAGGAACAAGTTGATCTCAGATGTGATAAGGGCTGTGACAAAAATAAAACAAGATGAAATAGTAGTGACGGACATGGGGAAGAGGCTACTTTAGTCAGGGTGGTCAGGGAGGGCTTCTCGGAGGAGAGTGCATTTGAGCTGAGACTGGAGTAGGGAGGAAGAGCCTGCATGGGAACTCTGGGGGAGACTGGAGAACTGAGAGGACACCCAGGAACCTGGGGAGTCTAGAAATCTCGGGAAAGGGCTTGGGACCACCGGGTCTAAGTGCAGGCCAGGATTCCTGAATCAGCCAGGGTGGAAGGTGAGTGCATCCTCTGCTAGCATTTAAGTTGCAGGGTGGGATGCGGGAGATTCCCATGGGATGTGCGAGGATAGATGGAGTGTGAGCTTTCTACAGGCAATCTGGACATTGGAGATGCCAATCCGAGACCCTCCCTTTGGTGGCCTCCCCCAACTCCTGCCCTTGCCCCTTCACCCTCACCCTGCTACATAGACACTTAATCCAGGGCCCCCACTCAGCTACTTACAGGGCAGCGTGAGTGTGGACAGAGGGAAGATGACCACTGTCAGGGGCCCATGGAGGGCATTCCCACGTCTGATGGGAAGGGGCTGGAGGTGACAAGGGCAGGCTCTGGGGCCCTCTTTGGAGTCAACCCACTGGGCTCTGCAATTTGTCTTTGTCTGGCCCTTTAACCTCTGGGCCTCTGTGTACTCATCTGTAAAATGGGGGTTACTAATGGTGCTTTGGGAGAAGAGAGCTCAGGGTGAGCAGGCCTAGAACAGGCGCTCAGAAGCTCTACTCCCACCATCATCACCATCATCACCGTCATCCACATCATCTGGTCCAAGCCCCAATCTTGCACCATCCATCATTCAGATGAGGGGAAACTGAGGCCCAGAAAAGACAAGCTCCAGGCCCCAGAGCCAGGTGAGTGGGAGTGAGAGGGAGAGCCCGAATCTTCTGAGCCTGCCCCTTCCAGTGACCCCCGAGGCATCTCAGCCACACTGAGGGTCCCTGGGAGTTTTCAGAGGAGCCAGCTCAGCCCTCCTGCCACTTTCCTGGGGCTCCCCACAGCCGGCCATCCAGCAACAGGCCTACAGCCTCCACCTTTGAGTGGGGTTACCTAGGAGACAAGGCTCTGTCGCTGGTGTCTGACCAAGAATCACATCGGTGCCCTCAAGGGAGGATCCTGGACAGGGAGCCCAGAGCCCCCAAGGCCACAGGGGCTGTGCGGGGGCTGGGATGCTGCTTGAGCACCTGCCACCTGCAGGACTTGCCAGACACTCAAGTGCCATCTCTCATTTATTTCTCATGACAGTGCTGTAAGGTCATCTCCATAGCCACAGTCCACAGACACAGAGAAGCTGAGTAACCTGACACTAGTCACACAATTGGCAAGAGCTCTAGCCCCATCCAAACCCAGGTCTGCCGGTCCCGCGGTTCTGGATGGTCTGTTATTCAGGCCCTCTTGGAGCTACTACGTTCATTACCCCCCAGCGAGCTGTCAGGTCAGAATGCGGCTTCCGGGTCAGACAGAGCCAAGGTGAGGCCTCAGCCCCTGAGGGCAGGGCGCTCTTTGTCCATGGGCAGGGCCCTCACTTCAGTGCCCACCGCCCCTCACCTGAGAAGAGAAGCATGACACACCACGCAGGAAGGATGTGAGGTATAAACGGGGCCCCTGGAATGGAGGTGCCTGCCCCACGGTGGATGCTCAGACACCACCGGGTCTCTTCCCGGAGCTCAGAGCCTCCATGCCCCATCCCTCCTCTGCATAACGCGGGGGTGGTCCCCAGGCCTCCGCGCTCTTCTCCGGCCAGCAGCCCAGGGTCCAGGAGGCAGCACTTTCCTGTCTGCTCCTAAGAGGTCCTCGGGACATCGTCTGGGATGGGCCCGTTCCCTGAGGCCTTGCACAGGCTCAGACCTGGGAGCTGAGCTGGCTGCACCTGCGCTGGCCTCCATTTCCTGGCCGTGCAATGTCCCTTCAAAGCCAGGTTCCACAGAGAGGTGGCCTGGGGGGCTGTGGGGCAGGGGCCAGGGCCAAGGGGTGAGGATAGGTCAGTCACTTAGGAAGAGATGAGAGGGGGTGACATCCAGCAAAAGGAAGTGAGCAGTGGACACCTTCTGCCCCATGGAGTGGATGTGACCTTGAGCCAGTCAACGTCCTTCAGCCTGGCAAATCCTAAAACAGTTCCCACCCGAGGACCGCCTTCTGGGATGGGGGTAGGAGGACCTGGGTGGAGCATCACTTTTAAGGAGCAATACTTTTCTTAACATCTTTGAGCCTCAGTTATGTGTCTGTAACATGGGGCTAAAATTAGTACCCAACTCACCTACAGTTATAAGGATTAAATAAGATACTGTATTGTAAGTGCCTGGTCTTTAGCATGTGCTTAAGATACAGTGATGATGATGATGACAGTGACACCCCTTCTCCACCTTCAGCCACCACCCACCCCTAGTTCAGACTCTCATCTCATCTCTGCCATTACTTAATAAAAGTCCTCATCTCAGATTCCCTGCCTGAGGAGCACACCTTCCCCACCATCCCACTCCATCCTCACCCACCTTGCACACTGCTGGCCACTGACCCATCTTCTGGCCACTGACCCATCTTCTGCTCCAAGACCTTCAGGGACTCCCCTGCAGGGTCTCAGCCTGATAGTCAAGGCTCTGCCTCACTGCTCCCCACACCCCTCCCAACCAGCCACCACCAGCCCTTGCAGCCATGGCTCCCACCACTTCCCTTCTCTTACCCAGTGCTCCAGGCAAACAAGCTCCTCCATAGCCCCAGGAACTCTCGTTGAGGTTTCCCATGGTTAGGGCTTTGCCTGGGCTGTTTCCTCTGCCGAAAATGCCCTTGTGTACATCTCCACATCTCCAGATCCCACCCAAACTCTAAGCCCAGCTTGAGTGCCTCCTCCTCTAGGAAGCCTACTCTGATTCCTTGTCATCCTCCTGGGTCCTGCCCCACCCTGGTTGGGTTAGGAGTCCTCCTTCTGCCCCCCAACCCCTGAACTTCCTCCTCTTGAATTTCTTTTTTTTTAATTCAGTTTTATTGAGATGCAGTCACATACCATACTGTCATCCACAGTGTACAATCAACTGTTTACAGTACCATCATATAGTTGTACATTCATCACTCCAATCACTTTTTGAACATTTTCCTTACTCAAAAAAGAATGACAATAAGAATAAAAGATAAAAGTAAAAAAGAACACCCAAATCATTCTATCCCACCCTATCTTTCATTTAGTTTTTGTCCCCATTTTTTTTTAATCATTCATCCATACAATGGAGAAAGGGAGTGTGAGCCACAAGGTTTTCACAATCACACCATCATGGCATATAAGCTACATAATTATGCAATCATCTTAAAGAATCAAGGCTACTGGGCAGTTTGACAGTTTCAGGTATTTCCTTCTAAGTATTCCGACACACAAAAACCTAAAAAGGGATATCTATATAGCGCAGAAGAATGCCCTCCAGAGTGACCTCTCGACTCCACTTGAAATCTCTCAGCCACTGAAACTTTATTTTGTTTCATTTCACTTCCCCCTTTTGGTCAAGAAGATTTTCTCAATCCCACGATTTTGAGTTCAGGCTCATCCCCAGGAGTCATATCCTGCATTGCCAGGGAGATTTACACCCCTGGGAGTCATGCCCACATAGTGGGGAGGGCAGTGAGTTCACCAGTCGAGTGGGCTTAGAGATAGAGAAAGGTCACATCTGAGCAACAAAGAGGTTCTCTAGGGGAGACTCTTAGGCAAAATTATAAGTAGGCTTAGCCTCTCCTTTGCAGTAACAAGCATCTTAAGGGTAAGCCCCAAGATAGAGGGCTTGGCATACCAAACAGTCAGTCCTCAATGTTTATGAGAACATCAGCAACAACCCAGGTGAGGAAGTCCAACATTTCCACATTTTGCCCCAGTTCTTCAGGGGGGCCCTGCAAATATATTTTTATTTTCTGCCCAAATTACTTTGGGATGGATCAGTATTTCACACTAATCTGTACAAACCTACAAGATCTCATTTCCTATTCAAAGTTCCATTAATTATGGTGTTTGAATAAACTGACCATACAAGTTAAATTATTTAGTGTGCTGCAGAAAATATATATCCTGCACCAAATAAACATCTCTTCCCTTGGTCTCACACAGAAGTTGAAGTTTTAAAACATAGTCAATATCATCCTTTACTCTTTGGCCTAATTCACCTTAGTCCTAACCAGATCTGCTTCATTCATATCTCTAATAAAGTCTGGACTGTTGTTAAGCTTTTTTAACAGTTGCTGTAATACTGACATTCACAAATGCTCAGCTGTAGCTCTGAGTCTCAGGTGCCACACAGATTCCCAAAGTTTCAGAGATCCACCAGGTTATACACAAAGAGCTCAGCATCTCAGAAATTGGAGATGACCATTACAGCTCAGGAATAGATGTGACTGCTGTAAGAGCTTACAATCTAGGGAGCTTGAATTTCTTATCAGAATGAATCATGCCATCAGTTTTCACACATACTGCTTCCTTTTCTTGGGGGCTCTTGCCCACTCTTTTGACAAGTCAGCTCCCTCCCACCCTTCAGGTTCTTGGCTCCAACCTCACCTCCTCAGGGAAGCCCACCTTGACCTCTACTCTCATCCCATACTCCTTCATCACAGTGTGTAATTGTCCCTGGGTCCTTTGGTTGCTTGAATAATCTCTGTCTCCATCTTCCCCAGTAGACTGAGGTTCCCTGCTGCAACCAGCCCCTGGCACATGTTAGGGCACAATAAATACCTGTTAAGTGAATGCCCATGTCTGTCTGAGAAGCAGCAGTGTCATCTGTCCTACCCCCATGTGCAGAAAAGGGACGAGACCCCAGCCAGCTTCCGCAGCACGAGCCTTGGTTCCCTCCTTGACTGCAAGTTGGATTCAAGGGTCTTGATCTCTGTGAGCCCTGACAGGCCTGGTCCCTGGACTCTCTCCTCTGTGGAGCCCCGTGGGGTGGCCCTTCTCTGGGGAGGTGGGAGAGGAAGAGGCCCAGAGCTGGGCCAGGGAGGGAGATGCCGCATCAACACTGACTGGTTCAACCTGCTGCGGTGCTCCCGTCCCCACCTACTATCTGATGTCCCCCGAGGCCTACCCTCTGCACCTGCCTCCAGGAAGCCTCCATAGCTCCTTCTTTCACTTCCAGGAGCTCTTTCATCCAACATATACATGTGGGCCTCTGGTCACCCGGGATGGCCTTTGAGCCTCAACTCATCCATCTACTTATTGTGTCTTCACACTGGGCAGTGGTCTCATTTTACCCCTATTATTTCACGTAATTTTTACAACAGCCTCATTTTATTCATTGTTCAGAGAGGTTAAGCGACTTGCCCAAGGTCACACAAGCAGGAAGTAAAAAAGCAAGGACTTCTTTGATTCTCTGGCTCTGAATCCAGTGCTTTTCCCACTACACCTGGATGAGGTAACTCAGGAGCCCTCAGGTTTGCAAGATGTTCCTTTCCTAAATACATGCTGAGCTCTGTCTGCCTGCCTGAAACAATGACTCATTCTTCCTTGGAACTTGAAGCCCTGTGATCAGGGGTTCCCAGTTTTCCTTACTGATATTGGTAGCAAATATGGAACAGGAGAGAGGGGGGGGGGGCCCACAGAGAGAGGGGAGCAAACACAGGGAGAGAAGAGCAGGGAGAGAAGGAAAACAGGCATAGAGAGAAAAGGGAGGGGGAGAAAAAGGGAAGGGCTTCACGTAGAGAGGGGGGAGAAAAACACAAAGACTCCTAGCAGGAGAAAAAGGCAGAAAAACACAGAAAAAGACAGAAAGATACAGAAACAAGCAAATATGTATACACAGACACACACACACACCAGTGTAGGAAGAGAGAAGTGGGGAGAAGGTGTCACAACGAGAGTGTGACAAAGGGACAGAGAGAGAAACACACACAGACACCACCACCACCTCCCATACACCCAGGCAGAGATGGAGAGGGGCAGATATAATTCGGACAGAGCAAACAAATGGAGTGTGGGGTCTAGGGGAAAAGGGCACAGACAGCGAGGTAGAAAACAAAGATGGGGAGAGATTAGTGCATACACAGAGGGAGCGAGAGCTGGAGAGAGGCAGGAGCCGCCTGCTTCCTGGCACCATGCTCTGAACTCACGCCCTTCTCCCGCCTCCCACCCCGCACCCCACTTTGCTCCACCATCTCCTGACTTGGCTCAAAAGAGCCTGAAAAATAAGCCCAAGTGGCGAAATTAATTCTCCCAAATGCAGCCGCAGAGACACACTCTGCATTCCACCCATGTGCCCTCAACGACAAAGAGGCCTATGGGAATCCGTCTGCATTTGCAGGGGTTTCTTCTCCACGGGTCTTCACTTTGAATCAGACGTACTGATGGAAGGGAACCTGCACAGAACCGAGCCCCGGCCCCGGGGCCGCTGGGTTCTGCTGGAGGTGGGCACAGCCCCACAGCCCCTCAGCAGGCTGTACCGGGTGCCACTGTGGGAGCCCCTTGAGGGAGACAGACTGCCCCAGGTTCAAATGCCCCTTCCACCTGCAGAACTAGGGGAGTCCCCTGAGCTCCCCAGCCTCAGTGCCGACCTCTGGGAAATGGGGATATGGGTGTCCACCTCACGGGACGCCCTACAGCTGGGGAGCAAACTTGGAGGAGAGCTGCTGACATCCCAACTCTTTCGGGATTAACTAAAAAAAAAAAAAAAAAAGAGGCAAACATCCGACCCCGAGTGCCCCAAACCGCATCCCCAGGAGGTCTGGTTCCCAGCATCCTCCAGGCAGGAAGCCTCTCCAGCCGGGGGAGCAGAGGTGGAGAGAGCATCCGCTTCCCGTTATGAAATCTCTCTGTCACTGTGGTTCGATTCCCCCTGGAGAACAAGATTGGAAAGACAGTGCTAATTTAATCTTCCAGAATGAATAAAGATAAAACAGTAACGGAGGGTGATGAAGCTTCAGGGACACGTAATTCACATCCCCAGAACCCGGCTCTTTCCATCACCACCGCCTTCCCACGCTGGAGCTGATTAAGCCAGAATGGGCGCAGTTAATCATCTTCCTCTGTCCCAGGCTGGGCAGTGGGCATGAGGGGGTTATAAATGGGAAAATCAGGGTAAGAGGAGGAAGGGGCAGGGGTCCTTCCAGTGCCCACAGCCACCATTATGGGCTGGGGGGGGGGCATTCAACAAATATGTTCATTAATGATCGTTTCACCATCAGCCCCTGGGCTTGGAAGGAGGTATAGGTAGAGGGTGCTGGATGCTCCTGAAAGTGGGTGCATCACAAAATCCGAAGGCAGTCCTGCCAGGCTGGATCCGGGACACCTGGGGACCGGGGTCAGCTGTGTTCAGGGGGAGAGTGTCACTGGACCCCATGGGGGCAATGCTGCCCTATACACAGAAGGCTCGTCGTCAGTGTACACAGGATCCATGTCATCAGTGAAATAAGGAGGGTGTCTTGGTGCCCGTGTGGAAGGCTCTTTGGTGTGGTGGTGCCTGGGTATATTCTTGGGGGCTGTGTCATCAACATACACAGAGGCATGATGGGCTCCAATGTCTTCAACTGTTCCCACCAGCTAGAGTTCTAGAAAGGACTCAGAGACAGAGCCTGCACAGCCCAGCTCAGTGCACAGCATACAGGAAGGACTCTGTGGTCACGAGTTATCATCATGAGGGCCAGGGACTCTCCTGCCCAGGTGACCGTGGGGAGCAGGTCTGTTGGTGCACACGGGGAGGGGACCCACTGGCCTGGTTCGTGCACTTCATAGAGAGCTACGTTTAGGGCCATAGGGAGAGGCCTTTCTCTCACGCTCACGGTGCTATTCCATCTTGCTCTGTGGCTCAGAGAATGAGGACTCGGCACCTGGCTGGGAGGGAGGAAAAGAAGGTAGAAAACTGATCCTCCCGGGCTGGAGAGTTTGGACTTTATGCAAAGCCAGGACCAACTTTGCTGGAGCTGAAAGTGATTTGCAGCAACACAAAAGGATGCATGGGGGGTGGAAGGGGGAGAAGCCCCAGCAATGGGGGGCCAGAGGCTGGGATAGGAAGGGATGGAACTGGCTGGAGAAGAGCAATTTAAATGCAACTGAAGCATGAACACATCTGCCGGGGACCCTGGGTTTCCATCCACACAGAATGAAACGTCCACGGTGCAGGTGCCTCGCCGGCTGATGAGGAAGGGGAAGCAAATCCCCCAGAGTTGCCGGGACTCAGGCTGGGCTCTCTAGTGTAGAGTCCAGGTTTTAAATTTCCTTGTTGAGCATTCTAAAATTAACACACCTGGATCTTCCTTTGCTTGGGGGCTGGGGTGAGGGTCAGTGTGGGGGCTCTTGGGGTCTGCAACCAATGGGCTATGAAGAGAGGGCAGAACTGAGTCACATCCATGACAGGAGGGGCCTGGGGGCCAAACATAGATTCAAGGGACGAACACTGGCTGTGAGTAGGTGAGTGTGCCTGTCCGGGCTCTGAGGCTTTAGGGAGAAGTCATGAGGGGCTAATGGGAAGGGATGGTTTAGAGTGAAAGACTTAGGACCAGGACTGAGAAGTTTAGGGTGTGGTTCCACATGGGGCAGGGAGTGGAGTGGTCAGCAGCTCAAAGGAGTGGGAGCCTGGGTCTCAGGCCTCTGTCCTGCAGGGAGGGGACTCCGTGACCTCCCAGGGGTCTAGGCCATCCTGGGATGAAGAAATGTCATGGAAGCCCTTGTCAAGGGGTCGAGGAGTCATAGAGAACTGGAGCTGGGAGAGGATTATGGAAACAGCCTAGCCCTAGAACCTTACAGTCAGAGATACTACGATCTAAAGAAGTGGTGAGACCACCCTAAGTTCACACAGCAAGTCAGTGCCCCCACCCCATTGAGGGACTCTCTATCACCACCTCCGCCCCCCACCCACCCACCTCCGGGGCATTCTGCAGGCAGTATTGCAGCTGAGCTCTCACTCTTAAGAGTCTGCGTTCCGGCCACTCCCGCTGGGTGCACTGACACCAGGAAGCACCGGGAAGGGCGCCGTCTGCCCGTCCCCCTTAGCCAGCCAGCAGGGATTCCGTCTCAGACTCACCAGAACCGCGGGCAGAGCGGCCCCAGCAGAGGGCTGGAAGCAGGCACTGGGGACGAGGGGCAGGTGGCCCAGGACTGGGAAGGGTCATGGTAGGAGTGGAGGACATTGCACCCCAGGGACCACCCTCCCACTGAGGGGTGTGGCGGGAGCAGATGTGTGTGCCCTGCTCCACGCCGACTTGACTGTAACCCTGGGCCAGGCGCCTGGCTGCTCTGGGCCAGGCATGGGGTGGAAACGCCCACCTCCCGGAGCTGAGTGGGAGGAGTGAGGTAGACGTGACGGGACCAGCCCAGCCCCTGGTACAAGGATGTCTCTAGTAAATGGGGCTCCCTCCCTGACCCCTGGATCAGCAGGGGTGTGGGCTCTGCAGTCAGGCTTCTGGGGTCGGTGTCCTGCTGCCCGGCCTCCTGAATGGGGGACCCTGGGCAAGCCCCGTCCCTTCCCCAAGTTTCCTCATCTGCAAAATAGGATCATAAGAGCACCTCCCTCTGAGTCAGGGTGAGGACATGGGGAGCTAATCCTCACCTGGGGCCTGGCTCAGGTGCAGGCACAGCCGGCACCTGTCATCAAAGGCAGCAGAGCAGCTGTCACCGTGAGCTGGGGGCTGGGGGCCTTTAGATGGCAAAGCCCTGGAAGCTCAGGAGGGGTGGTGACCACCCCCACGGTTCTCACTTGCTCCCGATGTCCCTTCCAGAGTCCCATGTGGGGGCTCATGCCCATCCCCACCCACCCCAACCTCCTCGCCTGGCCCAGGCTCAGTCTGAGGAAACGGATTTTCTGTTCACATGAAACGTCCATTTACCTTGAGAATCTGCCCACACACACACACACAGAAAACAATTTTTTCTTTGCCCTGATTAATGATGGGCTGCCCATGTGTCAGCATTCTTTCCTTCTGCCTTTATGAACAAATAAGTGGCGAGAGGCTTTATCACCCACCATTTGGCAAAACGCAGCCATTTCCTCTAAGCCCCATCATGTTAATGGCGGAGTCTCCACTCTACTGCCTGCTGCCCTTTCCCTTTTCTTTTCTTTTCTTTTAAATGAGTGTCTCTCTTGTTTATTCTTGTGAAAGGTCTGCTAAGGGAGATGCATTTAGAAAAGTCATGAACTCCTGAAAAGAGATGGCTCTTAAAAACAGTAGGCATCTGCAGCATGAAACATGGGGGTGTAGAAATCCCAGCAAGGCCACGGGGCCAGCATGGGATGGTCTGGATTGTTCTGCTGCGGGTCGGTGCTCATGGCTTCTTTTCTAGCTGCGACCCTCAGGGAAGCAGCCTGGGTCTGGCTGGGTGTGTCAGCCCTGCTTTGGCCCTGTCAGGCAGTCAGGTAAACCCCCTCCTGTACCCACTCACCTGTACAGGTGACCGTGGAGGACTCCTCAGGTCCAGATGCTCCTCCCTAATTGCCCACCTGCTTGAGCCCAGATCCCCTTCTGGCTGACTTGGTCCTTACTAGAGTGACCAACTGTCCCGGGATGCCTGGGACTGAGGGGGTTCACAGAGTGCAAGGCTTTTAGAACTAAGCCTGGAACGTCTCAGGCAACCAGACGAGTTGGTTTCCAAGTCCTTGGGGCTCCACAGTCAGCTCTGGCCTTTTCTCTAGACCTCTTTTTGTGGCCTTGGCATTGGGTCTCTGAGTCTTGCTCTCCTCAATGGCTGGGTCCTGCCTCTTGGGTCCTTCCCACTGCAGAACTGGGCAGATGGTCTGACAAGAGGATGAGGGCCTGGATTTCCCACCATCCTTTGACCTGGGCAAGATGGGTCCCCTGTGCTGGGCCCCACACATTAGAGGACCTGCCCTGGGGCACCTCTGGGCTGTATGTGAGATATCGGCATGGCCACAGGGATATGGCTGCCTGGAGTTTGAGGTCGCCATTCCAGACCACAGTTCTGCTACGTGGAAGCCTGAAATTCCCCACCCAAATGCCCCGTGGGCCTCTGGCCTGGGTTCGTGTTCCTGCCGGTGGCTGAGGGGCAGCTATTCGTGGAGGTTGTGGCACATGTTTGGACACGTCCACATGCATGTGTGAGGCCTCTCAGTGATGGATGGATCGGGGTGGGGAGACCAGGAGGAACCTGGAGCCATAGGCTGGCTCTCCCCGCGCTCACATTCCAGTGAGGAGCATTCAGGTGTCTGAAATCTTAAAATCCAGCCGGGTCTCCCAGGTTGTCATAAAGTCACATTTGTCAAGGTTGCAGATAGAACCTATTTTATTCAGCATCATGTTATAAGTGTAGATATTCAGACATATGGCATACGGGCCTCTGTGTGTGCTCTGCCAGGGCCCCTCAAATGTCCAGCATAGCTGGAGCACCTCCTGTGGGGACAGCTTGCTGGGCCCTCGGGGTCAGCGGGAAAAAGCCCACTGAGGCAGGGAACGTCGGTGCCTCGGGGAACCATCATTGGGGGAAGAGGTCTGGCAGCCTCTTCTGGTCACCGAGAGGCAGAGTCCTCCCCCGGCCACCGTGCTCCCCCTGCAGGACCAGCTGCAGGTCTGTCCCTCTGTGGGGATGTTGTCACTCTGGGAGGGGACACGTCCTGTTTCAGGACGTGGTCAGCCATGTGTCCTGGAGGAAAGGAGGGCCCTCTGACAGGGTGTGGCTGGAGAAGCAGGCAGGGGCAGGGGCCTGGGGCTGGTTTACGGGGCTCAGACTTCTCTCTTCAGTTGCCTCATTCATTCCCCACAAGCAACCTGTCTGAGCGATCCATTATTGTCCATTTCTCAGGTGACAACACCGAGGCCCACATGGTTGAAGGCACCTGTCCTGGGTCACCTGGTCAGCATGTGTGTCCCCTTCCTCTGGCCCTTCAGGGATCAAGGAATGTCAGATGTGTGTGCAAACAACAGAAACTGGGAGCCATGTGGGCCTGGGTCAATGGAGTGAGGTCTTAATCACCCCTGTCCACCCCAGGCCCTTCAGTGTCCAGCACAAGCCTAGGCACAGGGTGGGTGAGGCTCACCCTGAGCAAGCAGTGAAGGGCCCTGGGCAGGACAGGCTCCCCGGCTGCCTCAGTCTGCCCGTCCTTCTTCTCTAGCCTCTCTTGGCCACCAGAGTCCCTTTCCTGCTCTCCACCTTTGAGGGAGGCTTCCAGCTTCCCATCCCTTCCCCCTTGGGATTTAACCAGTACCAAGTTCTAGAATTCAAAATTCATGGAATCAAAAACATCCTCTACACTCTGCCCCCAAGAGGATCTTATCTCTGCCCACTTACTTCCTCCCCTTCTCTTGCCCTCAAAGGAGAACGTGATTTTTATGAGGTGCTCCCAAACTTGTGGGGGATGCAGGATCAGGAGAAGTGATAATGGAGAGAATCCAGAAGATAAGTGAGTCTACATAACAAAGAAGGTGAAGAACAGATGAAGAGGGGAAAGGACCGTGCAAACTTGTCTAGAGAAACTCGGGAGCTTTGGCTTGTGAGAGGCTCTGCATCTCCCCACTGTGAGAAATGGGGACTTCAGAAAGTGCTGCTGGGTAATAAATTGGATCTCCCTTAGTTTTCCTTCAGAGGCAGAAACAGAAATTGAAATTCCTTGTAAGATTATTTTTTTGTTGTTGCTGGACTGGAGTTCAGGTAGGGCCTCAAGTTCAACCTGGGAGTCGAGCCTGGGACCGTGGGGCCCAGCTGTGTAGGTTGCCCTGCCACGTGCTGCTCACAGTGGGGACGCAGACACTGTGGGCTTCTCAAGGTTCGGGGCTTCTTTGAGCTCATCTCAGTGTCCCCAGCACCCAGGACCTGGTACAGACACAGCCTGCAGTAAATATGTGTTGAATTCCTGAAGAAAGTTGGAAAAAAGATACCTGCCTTTTAGGAGCTCAATATGTAACCAGAGAGATTGTGGGTGCCACAGTCATGAATAAAAGACTGTCATAAGAAGGATAATAAAATTAACATATTTGGAGTGCCTTCCATTTGTCAGGCAGCAATACAGTCAGGTACCTGTCACCATCCATCCTCAGATGAGGGAGTCGGCTGAGAGGTGAAGAGAGTTGCCCAAGATCAGGCGGCCAGGCAGCGTGGAGCTGGGTGCCGACCCCGTCTCCAGGTTCTGCCATCTGGGCTGTTTCCACTCACCTGCGGGAGCCCCAAGGAAGGAGGGGTGATGCACAGCTTTGGGGGTCCTGGGCAGGCTTCGTGGAGGAGGTGGCATTTGAGCTGGCCTGTCAAGGGTGCTTAGAACTCTGGGAGCTGGTATGGAAGGGGCAGTAGGGTGGGGGAAGGAATTCCAAATGCAGGGAGAAGCATAAGGATGGCCAGGAAGTGGGGAGGCCCAGAACATCTTTGGGGAACCGAGATGTAGCATTTGTAGGAATAGCTGAGGCAGCTAGCTGGGCCTGGGACGGCAGGAAGTAAGGATTCCCTCCAAGGTCTTGGTACAACTCCCCCAGCCAACTGGAGTCCAATTTATGGAATTCGTTTGGATATGAAGACCCAGGCCTGTTTTGTACAGCCCCTTCCATCTGAGCTCCGGCTGCTTGCCCTCTGCTGTCAGCAGCTGAGTCCTGTCCCCCTGAACAGGCCCTGACCACCACACCGACTCCCAGATCTGCCTCTCCAGGCCTTACACACACCTCAACCTAAATCTGCACACAGCATGGGCCTGGAGCTGGTCCAGAGCAAACCCCACAGGGCCAGCTGTGACCCTACGGACTGGGAACTGGGACGGGGCTCATGTCTAGTCATGAATGGCTGGGTCTACACTGGGTTCCATGAGGGCTGATGCTGTGGGAGAAGGGATGTTGGAGCTTGGGGGGCATGTGGTGGGGGGTAGATTGTGCACACAGAAACTGAGGCAGACTGTGGGTAGAAGGAGAAGGGAATGATGCTGATGGAGTCTCCAAGGGTCCTGCTCTCCCTTTTCCCATGAGATTCCAGCCCCCAGGGCAGGGTCTGGCCTGCAGTCACTGCTCGATACATGCTTGTTTAGTAAATGAGCAAATCCAACACATCCATTTACTAAACACCTATTATGTGCCAGGTACCATTCCAGCACTGGAGATGCAGCGCTGAGCAGGACAGATCCAGCACCATGGGTAGGGGGAGAGCAGGGGGTGCAGCACAGGGTGGCCCACCCACCAAGGGAGATGCAGCCAGGATCAGGAGATGGACAGGGAGCAGCCAGGCCACAAGGAGGGTCGTGTGCTCCAGGCAGAGCCACCAGCTCGTGCAAAGCTAGGAGGAGAGAGCCGGCAGACAGATCTGAGGAGACAGAGAAAGCATCAAGGAAAACCCAGGAACAGAGCAGCCTAAAGGCTGTGAACACAGAGAAATTTTACCCAGAAGGAAGCCAAGGCTCAGAGAGGTTAGGGGGCCTGCCTGGGCCACACAGGAGTTGATAATGGGGTTGCCGTTCCCTTGCCTGAGGCCCCAGCTGGCCCCTTCGTGTGGCCTCGGGTCTTTCTCTGCACCGCAGCTGCCCCAGCCTCTGTCAAGCTGATTCTCCTTGTTCTAGCAATTCCTCTTTCACCTCCCACCTTTGGTGACTGAGGCAATCCCTCAATGTCCAGCCGAAGGGGTAATAATCACTGGGTGTGATGTAGGTGATAAAACACTTGCTGGCCCAGCCATTGGGGTCTGGCGAGCAGGGGACAGCAGGGCCCGGCTGCAGATGTGCCTCCATCTCACTGCCTTTTCAAAGTGAGACCTCAGAGGGGCTGAGCTCCCCTCCCTGCCGCTGCCACAGACCCGGCCACCCACAGCCACGCCGGGCCCAGGGGAGGGAAAGGCTCAGGCTGTGGGGCCAGGAGGCCCTGAGAGTGGATCTCCCGTTTCCAAACTGTGTGATTCTGGGTGAGTCGCTTCACCCCTGGGAGCCTCCGTTTGCTCCTGTGCTGAGTGGAGCCCCCTGCGCACCCCACAGGGGTGGTCGTGACAACTGAGCTAGATGCTCCTGGAGCCCCCGCACTGCGCGCGATTCAGCCCCCGACAGGCAGGGGGCGCTGTGGCCACGGTTGCCTAGGTGCTATGTCTAATCTGTTGGGGAGGGAGGCCATGACACTGACCCAGCATTTAAGGCCAGAGTTCCTGAAAATACACTGAAGGTCTTTAGCCAGGGGTGATGTGATTTGACTTATAATTAAAAACAAAAACAAAAGCCTCTAGGCTCAGCCTCACCTTGCCCTACAGTCAACCCTGACCAAGGGGACCAGGTTGGGAGATGGCTCAGTCCCTACAGGACAGTGTTAGAAACAAACATTATAGCTTAAAAATGCTCACCTGGTTGTGGAGGAGAAAAGAATTTACTCACAATCTTGCAAGAAGGGAAGCACAGCCAGAAACATGGCAGGCGGGCCAAAAAAAGAGAACATGGAGATAGTTATATCCTACACCTAATTCGCATGTCCCTCCCCTGCCTCCCCATTGGCTGCGTACTCCAGAGGTTACAGCCTATCCAAGAGAGAGCCCGCCTTTGCGATTTTGAACTGTACAGCCTACCAGAGAGTTAACTAGTTCAAATGTTTCACCGAGAGTCCCCGCCTTTGACCATACCCCCACATTCTTTTGCATTCCAGTAAACCTGGTTATCTTTCCCATATAAGGAACTGGTGCTGATTCTAGACTTACATCATGGCACACTCTCTCTCTCTCCTTCCCCTCACCACAGGGCTAGTTTAAGCCAGCTTTTCCGCCCAAACTCCATCTTCCCTATTCCATGTGGCCTTAATGTGAAAGCTAAACTTAACCCTTTCTTACAATGGGGATGGGGAGGGGGCTGGAATCAGAACAAATGCAGCTCTGGGGTCAGACAGGTGAGCTTGAGGGTCTCAGCTCTATGACTTCCCAGCTGTGTGACCTTGGGTGAGCTGCTCCTGAACCTCTCTGAGCCTCAGCTGCCTCCTCAGGAAACAGGACTGAGACTCTCTACTTCATGGAGCTTTTGTGAGGCCCAGCGAGCTCATGTGTGGCCCAGGCCGGGCATACAGCAGGTGCTCAGTACTCGTGCCGTTGTCCAAATTGTTATGAGCTGATCTCCAGAGTTTGGGGGCATCACAGCCTCCCAGGGAGGCAGAAAGGCCTGGGGTGGGCACTTGGGCTTCCCAGAAGAGAAAGCTGAGGTCCAGGGAGGGGGACGGACTGGCCCACGGGCACGGGTGGAGTGGGGGTGGGCAGGGCCCAGGAGACTGGGAGGCTGAGGAGGGTGGACACTCTCCGGAGCCATGTGGGTTCGGGTTTCCTCTCTGCTGCTCACCAGCTGGGAACCCTTGGTCAAGTGGCTTGAACTCTCTGGGCCTCAGTTGCCTCATCTGTAAATGGGAATTGTGCCCGCACCTGCCTCCTGGGTGTCAAGAGCTGAGCCGAGCTGCAAGTGTTGAAGGCAGGCTATTAAGACAACAATCCAAAATTGAAGTAAAAGTGAAGCCTCTAATGTAAGTAAATTGCCTAGTGCGGTGCCTGGCACATAGAATATGCTCCAGAAATAGGAGATATAATTGTTGTTGTTATAACAGTTGTAAGTTCATTCATTCATTCATTCATTCATTCATTCCCTGCACAAACACACATTGACACTCTTCTGCTGCAAGGTGCTGGGGACAGGGAAAATCGGACCTGGCTTCTGACCCAGAGACACTCACAGTTCAGTAGGGGAGAGACCAGGGGCTCAGTAACGAGGGGCTATGTGCAGGGGTGGAAATAGTAGTGGAGACAAAGGCAGGGCAGGATCAGCTTTACTGTGGGAATCAGGGAAGGCTTCACAGAGGAGGGGACATTGGGGCTGGGTCTTAAAGAACAAGGGCTCACCAGGACGACAGAGAAGGAAGGGCATCCAGGCAGAGGGAAGGGCAGGGGCCAAGGCAGGGACAATCTCTTGCCTGGTGTGAACCCGGCTCAGGTCTGTGCCTCTGGGTGGCTGGTCCAGGCCTAAGAAGTTTGGACCTGAGGGCAGCAGGGAGCCCGGGAAGGTTTCCAGCAAGGAGGGACCCAGTCAGCTTTGTGATTGCTGAGGGTTACACTGGGGCAGAGTGGAGGGGGATGAGCTTGAGAGCAGGGAGGGCTCCAGTGAGCAGAGCTGGGGCAAAAGTGGGGCTGGGCCAAGGGACCAGCGAGGGGCCCAGAGATCCGGGGGGGGGGGGGGGGGGGCAAGGTCAGTGCGAGAGAAGCGGCCAAGCTCGGTGGGCTTGATGAGGAACCTCAAATCCCCACTCACAGTGGGGTCTCACACTGGCAGACCTGGGCTAGCAGTTGGGGCTCAGTGAACGTGGGGTTGAAGGGCTGGGATGGAGGAAGGGTCGGCCCAGGCAGCCGTACAGGGATGTCAGGAAGGAACGTTCTGCCAACCAGAACCCAGGTAAAGAACCAGGGCAGGATTAGAAGTTTCCTTCCATCAAAGAGCCAATGGTTTTCCATGACTCATTCATGGTTTTCAGGGGTAACCTGATTGTTTTTTGCACTGGAAAGTCGTTAATGGAAAATTCCACCTGCCAAGACAGCTACTTCCTCCCCCAGGCACTGAATAATAAAGGAAATTTCTGTCCTCAGCTCACTGGGGCTTGAAATTCTACCGTTGGCTTGCGGCTTTGTCCTTTGTTAAAATGCAAACAACTTCACAGAAGTCATGTCTTTAATGCAAACATTTTCATTCATTCAACAAATATTTATTGAGCTCTTGCTCTAAACCAGGCAGTGGCTAGAGGCTGGGAATGGGGAGATTAATTAAGACTTGTACGGATCCATACCTTCCAGGAACTGGCAAATCCTGTGCGTATGGGGGTGGAGGCTGGGGGGTGAGGGAGGAGGGGTGGGGAGGATAATGAGGAAACCTGACATAATGCTGTCGCCAGTGACAGTGGAGGGATGGAGGTGCCGAGGCAATTGCAGCAGAGGTGACTCATTTAAAGTTCACAGTTGCACAGGTGAAGCTCCAGCTTGGGTCTAAAGGCTGAACATGGGAGGGGGAAATCCCAGGTTGGAGACATAGCACAAGCCGGCGAATGGAGTCATGAAGCAGCATGGGGTGACAGTGGACTACGTGCCCTCTTGGCTTGGGCATAAGGTCGGACGTGGGAGAGAGGCTGGGGTGGCAGGGACGAGTTTGCATTTGTTGAATGTTACTGATCACCTCAGGTGAAGGTGCCTGTCACAGTTCTTTGCTGCCCCCCGGCTTCCATTTCACCTCTTCCACCAAGACCTCCCAACTCTCTTTGGAGAACTGCCCAGTTCCCACTATCAGTGATCTGGTAGGAAACGCCCATCCGTAGCTCCAGGGGTGGGTCCTGATTGGCTGAATCCAGTCAGCAGATCCCATGCGGCTGGATACAGTGATTGGTTCAGGGAGGGGCACGTGACCCAGGTCAGACCAATTAAAGGCTAGGAGATGCTTGCTGGGGCTTCTGGGAAAGAGGAGCCTCCCTCTCTTCAGAAGGAGCTCCCTGGAGGAAACTTCTCTCTTTGAGCTACCATGGAGTGACGATGTGAGGGGTCAGGAATGAAGGCAACGTGTGGAGGAGGACAGAGAGGGAGACTGTCAGAGAAATGGAGCCACAGCCTGAGCCCTTGGTTCAATGGCACCTGGATAGACTTATCTCTATAGTTCTCAAATGAGCTAGTAAATTCCCACATTTGTTTAAGCCAGTTTGAATATTCTTCTTGTTCCTTTCATCTGAAAACTTTCTCCCTGGTTCAGGGCATGTCTGGAGGACAGAACTTGATACAGTTGGAGAAAAGGAGCAACCAGCAGGTGCCTGGAATCTGGGGTGGGTGGGTGGGTGGGGGTGGGTCAAATCCCTTCCTTTTTGATTTTGTTTCCACATACAGTTATCACTATGAGTCAAGGTATTTCCCCAGAAATCCCTGCCCCCCAACACTGCTGTGATACCTGGAGAACATGCCATGGTCTGGTTGAGCAGCCGGCACATCAGGACCCCTGGGTTCTGTCCTAGCCCACCCGCTGCCTGTCTGTAAGGCCTGGGGAAGTCACACTCCCTCTCTGGTCCTTGTTTTGTGACCGGGACACCAGCTGGCAGATGATGAGATGGTGAGTTTAACCCATTTCTGCAACCCCAGTGCCCATGACAGAGCAGATATGAAAGGGGGCTGTTGACCAGTCAGTGTGAGAGCTGCTCCTTCCTGCTCTAACCAACCAGGATCAGGGCCATGCGTGATGCTGACAGACACCAGCTCCAGGTCCATCTGTCCATCCCAAGAACTTCGTGGAGCCTGGAGGCCTTTGCTAGACAGCAGAAAGAGATTTAGCATGTGGGCTGCATGGCCAAGGCCTCAGCTCACGCAGAACTTCTCAGTTTCCAAGGACGCCATCAAGACAGTGAAGACAACCCACAGAAGGTGAGAAATTATTTGTGAATCATTTATCTGATAAAGAACTTGTATGGAGAATACGTGAAGAACTCTCACAACTCAACAGTTAAAAATCCAAATAACCCACTTCTTTTTTTAATGGTTAAAGGACTTGAATAGACATTTCTCCAAAGAAGATATACAAATGGCCAATGTGACCATGAAAAGATGTTCAATGTCATTAACCGTAAGGGAAATATGCAAATCAAAACCACAACACAATCCTGCTTCATACCCACTAGGTTGCTATAATCAAAGAGATGGACAATTGTTGGTGAGGCTGTGGGGAAGTTGGAACCCTTCTACACTGCTGGTGGGAATGTAAGATACATCAAATGCTGCAGCCACTTTGGAAAACAGTTTGGCAATCATTCAAAAAGTTAAACAAAGTTACCATACGATCCAGCAATTCCAAAAAGAAATGAAGACTTCCTTTACATCCAGGGAACAGAATCCACATGGTAAACTGAGCTGGAGAGAAAGGAGGGGAGCTGGAGGAACCAGCTTAGGACAGCTACTATGTGGGACTCTGCATGCCAGGAAAACAATTTCTAATGAGTTTGGGACTTTTTATGTTCCTCAAGGCCTTTTAGAGTTCTTTTGTGTGTATGTATAGCCGCCTCCTTGTACATGTGAGTAGCTGTCTGTGTACATAATAAACTGTTGTGTGTGATGATCAGTCTGTCCTAGTAAAACATTTGGCATCTCATAATTCAATAACTCAAGAAGGAAAGTCTAGGATAAATATTTAGTTGGCATTTTAACCCAACTCAAAAATATATGCATTCTTGAGTTCCATCTCTACCCATAACCCTGAAATCTAGCTACTTCAAAAAGTTCTACTAAGAGGGGCAATCTCTGGCAGTTGGATGCAAGGTGCCCTGCCTTGATGGGGGCCGAGGGGGAGCCTCCAGGGAGTTCATGCCCCAGGGAGGTGGGAAGCCCACACGCAGCTCAGCACCTCAAACCTCTGGCCTTGCAGGACTGTGGTCCCTGCTTATGCTTCCTGTCCAGCCCCACAGGACTGAAGGGAAGGTCCCCTCATCCCAGCTGTCCATATCACCCCAGCTGTCTATACCCCTCAGATCCCAGCTGCTCTGTACACCAGTCTTACTGGGCCTGAGAAGTGTGAGAAATTCCGGTCCGATGAGACAGTGTTGGCCAACTCTGATGAGTAGTTGGACCTTGGTGTCAGACAGAACTGGGTCGGAGTCCAGGCTCACTACTCACTCTCTGTGGAATTTGGGGCATGCTGTCCATCCTGCTGTGCCTTACTTGATATGGAATGATAGTGAGTGCCCAGGGTGGCTGTCCAGCTGTCAGTGCCCAGTGAGTGTGAACCCCTTTCCTGTCTCCTTGGCTTCACACAATTGTCACATACACCCGACAGTCATTTGCTCATGGTTCTCCATTTAGAGTTCATCCTGATTAATCTATTGGCATGAAATTCTGCCTTCAGCTTCTTGTTGGAATAATTATTATAATCACCACTAGTCAATGAACTCATGACTGTAATCTCCACTAATATAATTGCTGTTAGACAGACACATATAATTCCTACTCTCATTAGCATGATAAGAAGTCACTGGATGCAATCTTTTGCCTCTGTGGTCTGGGAATCTGTCCTAGCTTTCTCCACTTGGGCAAGCCTTTCTGCTCCTCTCCATGGACAAGCACCTTGGTCCTTCTGCCCACCCTTCTCCACCAGCAGGGCAGATTGTGTAGCCGCTCTCTGAAAAACCCATCACTCTGTAGATTTAGAGCGACTATTCCTGCTTTGCCACCTCCACTGCTGGCCACCATATATTGAGAACTTATCCTGGGCCAAGTGTGGTGCTAAATGCATTGCCAGCATTATCCCATGGGTTTCAAACTGGCAAACACTCTTTCTGCATTTCCACCAGCATATGAAGCCAGAAATCCTCTTCTCTTTCCTCTTCTTTCTTCATCCTCCTCCCCAGCTCTTTCCCCACAGCCCAGCACTGCCCCTTTGGACAGGCAGCCTGAGATCTCAGATTCCATAGCATGTGCTGGGGTGGTGAGGGGTATCTAGCTTTAGAGATACCCCTATCCCGTGGTGGGGTGTGGGTACCTCAAGGCTTTACAGTCAACACTGAAGCCCTGACTCTGGCCCCAGAGCAGCCTGGCTGGAAGATGGCACATTGGTTTCTCCTTTGTTCCTTCTGGCAGCTCAGATGTGGAACTAGCTCTACCCACACCACCACCTTGCTGCAAATGTGTGAGTGAGGATAATGCTGTTCCAGGGTTTACTTTCACACAACTGTGCCAAAGAGCTTCCTCTGGACCTATCTGATCCTCTCGGCATCCCAGTAAATTGACTTCTTGAAAAATGGGAAAACTGAGGCCCAGAGTATTATAGATTTTTGGCCCCTTAGAGATCATCAACTGCATTTTAACGATAAAGAAATTGAGAACCAGGAAAGGAAATCAACTTGCCCAATGTCCACAGCAATTAAAGGGCAGAGCCAGAATCAGATCCCAGGGCTGCTACTTCCCAGGCCAGTATCTATAACAAAATGCCAGGCACAAACTGTGAGTCAGCCCAGGATGTTTATTGGATTTTGACACAATTCTCACACTGTCTGCTCTTCCGAGAAGCTGGGGTTGGTGGGGAACAGGGGTGTCTGGATTCATTCTCAGAGTCCCACTAACAGCATGTGTGACCTTGGACAATGTCTTCTGCCTTCGCAGGCCTCAGTTTTCTCAGCTGTAAATGATGTTTCCTGGGACCAGGGTGCTAGGTTAGATGCTTCCAGCACCTGGATGTGTTCAAGCATCCTGTTCCTTCAGGGTTTTCAAAGCTGGACATGGGCTTGGCAGCAGCAACTTCCCCAACAATTTTAATTCCTCCTTCTGGAACCCTGCTCCATGCATTTGGGCTGAAAAAATGATTTGTAGAAATTACCATTTCTAAGCCTACTCACATCAGAAGCAGCATGTGGTTGTTCCAAGTGCTTCTGCATGAGCTCAAGTCCTGCTGGGACAAATCTATCCCTTCAAAGCAACATCTGCTGGAAGGTGGCATTGAATTATGTCACATTATAATAGCATTTCACTCGGTTCCTGTAACCTTTATTTAGCCAGAGTTGGAATCTCCCACCGAGAGGCCCACTTCTCTGGGGACTTTTCCTGGCAGGAGGCAGCCTGGGCTACATGGAGCAGACTGCCTTATAGAGGGTAGAAGGGCAGGTTGACGGCACTGTGATGGGCCTCTGGACCTGGGCAGGGGGTGACAGGAGAAAGCTAGAGTTGAGAGAGCACATGCACTCCACTCCGCAGGGTCTGTTCATTCAACATAGGTGTCCTTGGAAACTCATTTAATCATTCATTCATTCATTTTCTCACTCATTCACTCAACAAACACTCCTTGACCATCAATTTGCTGGGGCGATGTGCCAGATTATTGGGATACAAAGGAGATTAAAAGCTTGTCTTTACCCTCAGAGCACTCACAGTCTGGCACACAAGACAGAGGCCTTAATGGGGAAACTCTGCCTTAAGAAGCTCAATAATAGATACCAGAGAGCAGGAAGAGGGAGAATTTAACAGCCTTGGGGGTCCGATGGGGCAGCTCTCTCCCTTAGGGTGGGTCCCCAAACCCAAACCCTGAGATAAGGACTCTGGTGCCAATAGTTTATCTGGAAGGTGACCCCAGGGAGCACAAGTGAGGGAGGGAGGGGGGAAGCAGGTGTCAGCGACGGGTTACAGCTGGGGACAAGTGGGGCTGGTCCTGCTGGGGACCTCCTGAGGGCTGCATGGAAGACGCTGCAGTCTCCTCCTGGAGGACAGAGGAGGCGGGTGCTTATCCACTGACTCTGGGGTATTCTCTGCCCCTGGCCCCTGCCCTTCTGGGAATCAGCGTGTGGATGGGAGGGGAGGAAATGCAAGTGGGGACACAGTGGGGAGTGGGATTCAAGAGAAGGATTTATTTTACGATTACAGTGTGGGGAAACTCAAGCAGCTTGTATGCAGAGAATCTTGGGGTGGTGGGGTTGGGGAAGCTAACAGAATGGGAAGGAGAAGGGAGGCACTTGATAGGGATGGGCTTCCGCAGAGGTGCGAAGGGATTGGCCTTCCACTGGGGTTAGAGGGGGGATTCGATTCCACTCTGGAAATGGCTGAGAATACTTAAATATGGTCATCAGTAGAAGAGAAGGGCAGGTCTGCCTGATGGCCTCGATTTTCCCATACCGGGGGGAAGTCGGGTCATTTGCTGGGAGTGAGGGGGATGATGGCTGGGCAGGGGACTTGACGAGGGTGGTGGGCTAAACCAGTATTTGAAGGTAAGGGCAGGGGGAGCTGTCTACAAGGTCAGAGAAGGATGGGCAGCTTGGCGGCACTGCCAGTCATTACCCAGTCAACTACCCACATCTTAGGACCAGAATGGTGAAAGCAAGTGGTCACATTGGTCCTTTGCTGGGTTTGGCAGAACACCAGGCAGTGGCAGGTGCAGTGATTCTGGGCAGGCTTCACTGGCTTGCCAGCTTCCCTCCTACCTCTGATCCAGGGAGAAGTGGTGGGGCAGGGAGAAAAAACCCAAGCTGGGAGATAGGGGACAGGGGATCTTGTCCCAGTTCCCTCTTCATCAGCCAGGCTCCTTCTGGGCTACCAGCCTTGTGACCGTTCACCATGTCTCAAGGCCATCTTGGAGGATGTAGCTAAATCAAAGCTGCAGAAGTGCCCGAGTCCTCAGCCATGCCCTTGTCTCTGCACAGCAGAGTTCTCAGGATGGATCTGAGAGAGGCAGAGGTGAGGAGAGAGGCTGAGCTGAAAGGAACAAGAAGGCCTCCAAGTCCTTGAAGGTCTTAGGTGGTGGGAAGAGACCCAAGGGGCAGGGCTGGAGGCCCAGGGAGGAGACCCTGCCCCCAGCCCTCTCCAGACAGAGAATGCAGTCTGCTGGGGGCGGCAGTGAACAGCCGCCAATGAGTAAACAAGCTAATCACCCACCTCGAGAAAGCACTGAGGAAGGTACACAGGGCAGGGCCCGAGTGTGAGGGGCAGAGGGGGCAGGAGGGCCACGTCAGGACACTCAGGGAGGGCCTCTCGCAGAGGGGACATCTGAACTGAGACCTGGACACTGAGAAGGAGCAAGCTGTGGAGACTGGCAAAAGGCGTCCAGGCAAAGAGCTCAGGGTGAGGAGGAGAAGAAATGAGGCCAGATTAGCAAAGGAGCGAGCAGGGAGGACACGGTCAGAGAGGGGCAGAGGCCAGGTCCGACAGCGCCTCGGAGGTCAAGGCGGGGGGCTCAGCTTTTAATGAAAGAGCAACAGGAGTTCACTGGAAGGTTTAAGAGGGTAAGAGATCTGCTCTGGCTCTTATTTTACAAAGGATCGCCCTGGCTGCTGCTGCTTGTGTGACTGACACTCAGTAGCTCTGTGACCTTGGGCAAGTTGCTTGACCTCTCTGAGCCCAGTCTCCTTGTCTGTAAAATGGGATGATGAGAGTGCCTTCCTCAGAGGCTCGGCTGGAGGCTGACACAGGCCGTTCCACACAGAGCACTGAGCCGCGTGCCTGGGCAATGGAAGTGCCAAGTAAAGGCTGCTTTTCATATTGCCACGTCCAAAGCCCTCATTCTCTAAGACCACAGGTTCTCCCAGTTCCATAAACGTAGCCTCTGGCTGCCCTGGGAGCAGCACAGTCCAGTGGGTTTTTCTTCTCCCACTTCCCCACTGAGGGACCCAAGGCTCAGCGAAGGTCAGGACTCCCACTGGGAGGAGGCCCTCAGACGCCAGAGCCCCTGCTCTCTCCACGACACTGCAGCAGGTTCTGCCGATGGACCAACACTGTTGTTTCTGCACCATCCTCAGCCATGGAGGTGTCAAGGCTGAACCTCACAAGCTCCTGTCCATCAGAGGTCAGCTGGAGGACAAGAGCCAGGGGAGGTGGGCCCGGGGAAGTGAGTCCAGGGAGGTGAGCCTGGGTTGGTGAGCCAGGGGAGGTGAGACAGAGGAGGTGAGTCTGGGGAGGTCAATGAGGGAGGTCAGCAGGGGCCCAGTGACAGACAGCCACTGGACCCCACTCTCAATTAGAGCCATGCAAATGGCCTTGGCATTCATCAAAGTCACAGCTCCATCTCCAGATGCTGGGATATGTAAACATGTCCCGATCAGGAGCTGGCAGAGAGGTGGTAAGGAGTAATAATTGCTTTGGCCGGCTCCTACGGTAGATTTATTATGACATAAAGAAACAAAAACTTAGCTCCTGGCAGCACTAGCCAACTGGCTGGCCTGTGCTTGTGGAAACCCTATTTGCTGGGGCTGGAGTGGATGGAGGCTACACCCCACCCCTGTTCAGCCCGCGGCCCTGGGCCCACCAGGCTGGGCCATTCATCTCCTGTGCTCCAGGCTCCACCTCCGACACCTTTCCCAGCATTTGAAAACCAGTGCCCAAGTCACAAATGACCCAGCTGTGTTGCATCAAGGGGATTCTCTGACTTATGACAATATCCAGGGAGGCCACAGAGTAAAGGAATAGGCTTGAACGTGAGTTCAAGTCCCAGCTCTGCCATCTATTGGCCGTGTGACTTTAGGTGAATAAACTCACTTCTCTAAGCCTCCATTTCCTCATCTGTAAAGTGGGAGAGTAAAATCCCTGTTTTAAAGAGTTTGTTTATTAAAATTAAACAAAACCACTGTGCAAGGTGTCAGGCATGGGGACTGACACCGAATCACTGCTGATCATCATTTTGATTATCCACGGATCTCATTTCCTGGGGACTAACTATGAGACAGGAATTATACCAGGTCTTTTTAACTGTTTTATCTCTAGACCTCACTACCAATCCTGCAAGCAGGTACTGTTACATTTAATTTCTAAATTAGGACACAGAACCAAAGGGTGGCTAAGGGCCTTGTGCAAAGTCATCTAGCTGGTGGGATGTGGGATTGGAGTTGGAATCTTGGCTTGTTGCTTCTGGAGCTGGTGCCCTTCCTAATATATCACCTGCCTTCCCAGCTCCTCTAAATGGCCATACAAGGCCACTGGTCAAACACCCTGAACTGCTGTATCCTTCCTTTCCCCTCTCTCTTGCCAGCATTTCCTGAGCCTAGGCTCCATGACCAGCCCTTCATGGGTTATGGATACACAGAGGTATCTCCACTGAGGAGCTCAATACCCAAGGGGCTGAAGATCAGAGCTGCTGACCCACTGCCCAAAGCATGTGGCTGACTCTTGTCTTAACACTCTACACTGCTTCATTCATATGCCATAATACTTCAATAAGAAAATGCCTCCAATGGAATGCCTCTTCTCACTGGTCGCGACTCCCCTCCTCCTATTCTCTCTTAAAGCCACTACCTACAGACTCTCACTCCTACCACTCCACCAATGACCTGCATGTCACCAATGACCTCTACGTCACTGATGACCTCCATGTCATGATGGCCTCCATGTCACTGAAGACCTCCATATTGGTGATGACCTTCATGTCAGTGATAATCTCCATGCCAGTGATGACCTCCATGTTGTTAAATCCAATAGGCAATCCTCAGTCTTCATCAGAGTTAACATATTAGTTCCTTTTGAAACAGTTGATTATTTCCCCTCCCTGAATCATTTCCTTCATTTGTATTCTAGAAACCTCTGGCCTTCCCTTCATGGTCTCCAACCTCTTAACATTGACTGCCTGGGGATCAGTGGTTGGTAATCTTCTCTCTCTGCCCTCATGCCCTTGGTGATCTCTTCTAGTCTTGTGGCTTTAAGTACCATCTGTATACTGACAATTCACAAGTTTACATCTTCGGTCCAGACTCGCCGCTTAACTCCAGGTGCAAACACTTTACTGCCTAATCTCATCTCTACTCAGATATCTAACAGACTTCACAGATCCTACATGGCCCAAGATAAACAGCACATCTTTCTCCCCAAACTTGCTCTCCCTGCACTCTCCCCAATCTCAGTTAAATCGACTCTTTCTTTTCCATTTTTCAGGACAAAACGTTAAAGTCACATTTATTTCCCTCCTTCTTTCATGCCCCATATCCAATCTCTTAGCAAATCATATTGATTCTACTTTCAAAATACACCCAGAGTCTGACTGCTTCCCACCACCTCCACTGCATGCAGCTCAGCCCAAGCCACCATCGCCACTCACTGGGTCCTTGCAGAAGCCCATTAGTGCACACATCACTTCCTCACATCCCATTGACCAGAACGTAATCACATGACCACTCCTAGCTGTAAATGGGCAAGGCTAGGAAATGTTCTCTCTATTCTGCAAGGCTCCGTGCTCGTTGTAAATTACGGGCTCTATTTCCACAGAAGAAGGGAAGGAGGACAAATAATGGGGGAAACTAATGTTTCTGCCACAGGATGCAATTAGATAGGAAAATAAGAGATACCTGGAGGTGGCATTTAAGCTAAAATTCTAAAGGATAAAAACTAGCCAACCGTGCAAAGAGCCATGGAAACAGCTTTCTGTGCAGAAGGATCAGCAAAGTGCATAGGACCTGAGGTAGGAAAGGCTGGGCGTGTACGAGGAACCGGAGAGGCCAATGGAGCTGGAGGGCAGGTAGTGGGCGATGGGGAGGGTTGTGAGATAAGTTGGTGAGTTGAGCCAAGGCCTCCAGGCCATGGTGGGGATTTGGGATTGTGCTATTAGAATAGTGGGAAACCATGGCCACGGGAGGTTTTAAGAAGGGGAGAGACAGGGTCTGATTTACATCTTCAGAACAGCTGGAGAGTGGACTAAGGGGGGCAATTAGGCAGCCATTGTGGGGAGGGGAGGGAATGACGGAGAACAGGAGGTGGCCATGGGGATGGGAGAAATGGATGATTCAGGGCATGTGGTGCAGTGAGAATCCGTAGGAGGTATTGAAGGATGGAATGAGGGTGGGGGGTGAGGGAGGGGGATTTCAGGAGGCCTCCTAGTTCTGGATGGCTGTGGTGCCCTTTATCAAGTTGGGGACGACTGAGGTCAGGAAGCCAACTCCTAGAACAGCCCCTTATTCTGAGGTGGCCCAGAATTGGGGGGTCTTAGCTGAGGAAACAGAGAGAGTCCCCCAGGCAGCCAGATCCCACAGGCCTAGCCCCTGGGAGATTTCCATGGAGCCGGGATCTGGCTTTGTCTCCCTTGGGAAGCCCAGCCCTGGCGGCCGATGGGACCATGTGCCTCAGGTGATGTGTTTGCACCGGCCTCTGGGGTGGTGGGAAGTGGGGAGTGGACCATGGTCCTTTGGTTCTTAGAAGGGCCAGGCAGGCTGGTCCAGAGCCCCTTGCTCTGTACAGTCAAGGACATTCTCACTCGGATCCATGCCTGGGGCCAGGCAGACCTGGGTTCAAGTCCTCGCTTGGGCTCTGTAGTAGATTGTATATTCCAAAGATGGCCACAACAGTAACTCCCATCCCATGTGCTCTTCTTACAATGTGACATGACACTTCTGTCCAGTGAGGTGGGGCCATGTCCCCTCCCATCGAACGTGGCAGGCTCACAACTGCAGTGGAAGACACGTTACGTGACTTCTGAGGCTCGGCCACAGAAGGCAACACAGCTTCCGCCTCATCCTCTCGGGATGCTTGCCTGGGACCCCAGCCTTCATGCAGCCCACAGGAAGGCCCACGTGGAGAGGAACCGAGACCCCAGCCCACAGCCCCAGCAGAGCCCACCCTGACAGCCAGCACCAGCTAGAAGGTAGGTTTGCAGTCACCGGCTGAGCCACCCCCGCCAATGCCCCATGGAGCACAGACAAGCCGTGCCTGCCAGGCCCCGACACGTTGCAGGATGTTTTTTAAGCAATAAGTTTCAGGTTTGTTACATTACAACAGATAATAAAGGAAGCCCCTTCTGGGCTGTGGGGACTTTGGCAAGTCACAATCTTCCAGAAGCTCAGTTTTCCCACTGATAAAACAGGGAGCGCAACAGCTCCCCTGGGTTGTGGTGAGGACAATGTGAGCCACTGCCTGCTCATGGTGACACTCGGGAAACCCTGGTGGTGCTGGGATGCTCCAAACGCACTGAGTGTGGTTTATCTGTTTCTCTGATGGCTCCTGCATTGCTCTTTGAGTGCCTCGAGGCCAGGGACCAGGTCCGTTCATCCCAGTGTCCTCAGAGCCCAGCACAGGCGGCCATGAAGTCAGGTCGGCAAATGTTCACTGAATGGGCACCGGAAGGAGGAGTGGGGCCATGAGCGTGTCGGGTGACCCAAAGGTCGTGGCTGAGGGCAGGGCATGCGCAGAGAGGTGCCCCCAGACCCCTCCCCATCTGTTCTGGTTTGCTAATGCTGCCATTACGCAAAATACCAGAAATGGATTGGCTTTTATAAAAGGGGGTTTTTTTGGTTACAAATTTATAATCTGAAGGAAGGCCTTGGAAATGTCCAAATTCAGGCACCAACACAAGTATACCTTCATTGAAGGAAAGCCAGTGTCATCTGGAAAACCTCTGTTAGCTGGGAAGGCATGTGGCTGGCATCTGCTAATCCCAGGTTGTGTTCCAGCTCCTCTCTCAGCTCCTGTGCATTCCTCAAAATGTTGCTTTTGGGGTGTTTTGTCCTCCCTTAGCTTCTCCAGAGCAAACTCTGGGCTAACATCTCCAAAGTGTTAGCAAAAGTCTGTTTTCAATGGCCATCTCCAAAATGTCCCTCTCAGCTGCTCTGGGGTTCTTCTGTTTGTGAGCTCTTTTATGGGACTCCAGTGACTAAATTAAGACCCACCCTGAATGGGTGGGTCCACCTCTCCATGGAAATAATTTAATCAAACGTTTTGCCCACAGTTGATAGAGCCACATCTCCATGGAAACAATCAATCAAAAGATTCCAGACTAATCAACACTAATACATCTGCCTGCACAAGATTGGATTAAAGGAACATGGCGTTTTGGAGGACATAATATATCCAAACCGGCACACCATCCCTCACCCCCACAAAGCAGGCAGGGATCACCCGGAAGCCAGCTACAGAATTTGTCCCTACACATTTGGAAGACAAGTGCCAAGCCCCTCACATGGAAGAGGAGAGTGGAGCCACCCCACGACCTCAGCCTGACCCCCATCACAGTGCGTGGCTGATTTTCCTGGGTCACTGGTCAGGGTAGACCTGGTCCCCGGGGGCTGAGGATGGCAGGTTTGCAGGAGCAGGTGATCTCCACTCACCAGCAGCTGCTCTGCACCTGGACTCAGTCAGGCCTGCCACCCCCGCGGGGTCCCCTGCCACCCTCTACCTGCCCTGCAGGTGTCAGTGGGCCCTGAAGACCCCACACCTGCACGCGACCCCCTGTCTCTGCTGGGGGGTGAAGGAGGTTGTTTTCAAAGAATCCCTTGGACAACGTTGTTCAACAAAAACAGTTCCTTTCAGCATTCACCATGTCCCTGACATGTAAATCTGTGCATATTTTCATATTGCATATCCCCCCCCCCAACAATATGTCAGACCATCTGTCCCTTGCAAAGGGGCCACCAGGCAGGATGTCAACACCTGTGCCCAGATCGCTGTGGCCAGACAAGGGCGGTCAGAAAGGCTGCCCCTGACGGGCCTGGCCTGGCTCAGCACTGGCACAGATCTGCTGCCACCACCTCTGTCAAAGGCAAGGCCCTTCCTGCCGGGCGTTTCTTGTTTGCAGAAAGACAGGCTGAGGGCTGGGGATGGTGGGACTTGGGATGGGAAGGCTCCTGGTGTGGGAGGCTCCAGGTGTCTTGGCCTTGCCACTCACAGCAGGGAGCTTGGGCTTTTCCTGGCAGAGCCTCTGTTTTCTCGTGGGCAAAGGGAGTGGGGACAGTGCCCACCTTGTCTGGGGGATTCAGAGAGAGGAAATGAGGAGAGGACTTCTCAGCCCTGCGCTCCAAACGCTCCTTCCAGGGATGACATTCAAGACATTTCCTCGGTTAATCCTCACAGCCGTCTTGAGGGAGGAGGCAGGGTCCTTAACCCAGCTTGGCAAATGCTGAACCTGAGGGTCGGCAAGATTAGCTGTGGGCCCGGGGCAAGTTTCCTGGTGACCAGAAGTGCTCACCCTTCAACTTGGAGTGCTCAGGGTGGGTCAGCGTCCCTGGGGGTGGCACCCAGGCAGCTCCGGGCTGTTCAGCTGCTGGGAGCTCGGCTGCTCATCTTTCCAAGCCCAGACAGAGGTTGAAGACTGTGGCAGGGGGCGGATCCCTATCCTGGGGCCATAGTCAGGACCCCCATGGGCTGCCAAGGGGCTGGGGTCCTAGTCCTGGAGCCGTACCCAGCTCCCAGAGGAGCTTGGGCAAGTGCTGCCTAATCCTAAAGCCTGGGCAACCCCTGGGATGGACTGACATTTTGAGCCCTTGGGTCTGGGTTGTCACGAGTTTGCGCCCTGGGTCTGTTTCGGGTTCAGGGTGGCCGTGCCTCTGCTCTGCCGTCTGCTTCTGACCAGGCCCTTGCTCTTGGACCTGGGCCCTTGAGCCTGACCTCCTCTGGCTTCCTGCCCCTCCTGCCATTTACTGGGCATTTCTCTATGGAAGCTCATTCCACAGCAGCCCTTGAGCCAGCATCAGTTAGCCTTGTGAGTGGTCACCTCTGGGTAGTAACGTCCTTGGGGAAAAATCTGGATCCAGCCCCTCTTTGTGTCCCCTGATGGTGCCCAGTCCAGTGCAGGCACACTTTGGTCCACAAGACTTTGTGAATGAATGAAATATTTGAGAGGGTCAGAGGCTATGCCTTGGCAGCAGTGTGAGGGAGAGGGGAAGAGAGAGGGGGGAGACCTGGTTTCTGGGCCCTAGGCAAGCCCCTCTCCATCTCTGCTCTCAGTTTCCCCATCAGGATCATAATAGGGTTAGACAAGATGGTCACTGATGTTGGTGGTTCCAAGGCTTTGCTGAGATCTGACCCAAGTCACACAAACATGGGCATGTAATGTGCAGGGGCTAAAAGCATGAGCTCTGGGGTCAGACAGCCCTAGTCTGGTCCCTGACAGCTTGGCCCCTTAGTAGCTTCATGATCTTGGGGAAGTCTCTAGCCTTAGTTTCCTTAGCTATGAATTTGGTGTGATAACAGCAAATATTTAGTGAGCAGAAGCAAGCAAAGCTCTTCACATCATGCCTAGCACATAGGAAGTGCTCTGTAGAGGGAGGCTCTTCCAAGTGGAGGTGATGATGATGACGGTGATGGGAACCTCTGACCTCAAAATTTCACCTTCTGCCAGATTCCCCAAGCAATCTGGACACAGAACTTGATGGACCACAGTGACCCCTTCATCTTATATCTGGGGAAACTGAGGCCCAGAGAGGCACAGGGGATGTCCCAAGGTCACACACCCAAGTAAGGGCAGAGCCAGGGTTCTCCCCCAGCCCCAGTCCTGGTCTCTGCACCACCTCCCACTGCCAGACCCCCTCACTGCTCCCCAGTTCTTCCCTTTCCCTTCCCAGATGGCAGCAGCACCTGGTGTCCTAGTTTGCTAATGCTGCAGAATGCAAAACACCAGAGATGGATAGGCTTTTATAAAACGGGGGGTTTATTTCGCTACACAGTTACAGTCTTAAGGCCACAAAGCGTCCAAGGTAACACATCAGCAATCGGGTACCTTCACCAGAGGATGGCCAATGGCATCTGGAAAACCTCTGCTAGCTAGGAAGGCAGCTGGCGTCTGCTCCAAAGCTCCAGCCTCAAAACGGCTTTCTCCCAGGATGCTCCTCTCTAGCAAGCTTGCTCCTCTTCAAAACATCACTCCCAGCTGCACTCCGTTCCCTCTCTCTGAGTCAGCTCATTTATATAGCTCCACCGATCAAGGCCCACCCCGAATGGGCGGGGCCATGCCTCCATGGGAACATCTCATCAGAATCATTACCCACAGCTGAGCGGGGCACAGTCCAAGCAAATCCAACCATCACCAAAACATCTCCTCACAAGACTACAAAGACAATGGCATTTGGGGGACACCATACATTCAAACTGGCACACCTGGCCTTTGGTTTCTTGCCTGTTGCAGATAACTTAATTATGAGTCTTCATCGCTGGGATTAAATCATCCTAGAAGCTCCAGGACATATTTGTCTGTTCGATTTTCCTCACCATGAACAGGTTCGGAGTCATTAGTCTCCAATCACAAGAAAATGTCAGGCCCCCAGCAGTGTTACTAACTTCTCACTTCTCAGAGGACACCTGCTCGTGGGGCCAGAAAGGTCCCTAGAGGTCACTGGGGCATTGCCCTGCACAGGATTGGGAAACCGAGGTGTGGAGGGGCTGGACTGGCTCGAGGTCACACAGCACCCCAGGGGGTCTCTGGGCTCCCAGGCCCCCGGGCCCTGCTTTGCACCAAAGCACGATGCACCTGCTGAGCGTCAGACAAGCCTGGAGACCTCATTTCCCAGTGGGATTTTGAGGTAAGTTCACCTGTTTCCTACCCACATTGGGCCCTGAGCACTGAGGTACCACAGGGTTTCCCCATGGCTCCCCAGCTTCCTCTTCCTGATCATTTAAAAGAAATAACTTCATTGTTTTAAAAAATGATTCATGCTCATTTTGAAAAATTGAAATACAAAGTACCTAAAATCCCTAAGAAGCACCTTAATTGACATTTGGGGGAATATTCTCGTCATCTGTGCCTGGCTCTTCTCCCTTTGCCGCTCTGTGCCCCCTGATCCATCACCCACCTCTCTGCCCTGCCCCATGCCCAGGAGCTCACCTCCGTGGACTCTGTGGGGCTCCCTGCAGACTGGCTTGCATTGTGACCAATGGGAGACACCCACAGAAGTTTAGAGGGTAGGAGGGGAGAAAGGCCTGGGTATTTCTTCCTGCTCCATCCCTGCTTCCACTCGGAGTCTCGGGCTCTGTCCCCCCTGAGACCGCAGCTCCCACGGCGGCGCCTCCCCACAGCCCCTGCTGGGCTCCAGTACCTTGTTCCCTCTCCTTGTCCCTCCTGCCCCAGGGGTGCTAACAGCTTCCTGGTTGCCACTCTCTGGGTGCCTCACGTTCCTTTTCTGCCCCCTTCACCCTGCCGCCACCTCCACAAGCTGTCCCTGTATTAAAGTCTCTGTTTGGAACCATCCTGGACAATGGTTCTGCCAGGGCTCTGACTGCTACATCAGCCGTCTCAGCATAAAAATTAATCACTGCACTTAATTTCACTCACATGGTGTCCTGGTGAACCTTTTTCCATGTTAATAAATATTACCATTCACTCTCACTTTTAGTGACATTTAAATATGGTGACCTATTTAAGTACTAGCCCATGGGAAGAGCTCAATAAGTGTTATTTACAAGCCACCCATGGAGCTACGGGTTGCTGCCAGCTTCCCCAGGACCTCATATCTGAGTATGTGGCAAGAGGTGATTCCCCAGAATGCTGTCAACAAAGAAGGGAAATAGATGCTACAGGCAAAAATAAGAAATGTCAGAGGAGGGAATAGCTCTTATGTTTTGAAGGATAAATAGGAGTTTATTAGATGGAGAAGGAGGTGGAAATTACAGGCGAAAGGAAGGGAATGGGCCAGAGCCTCATGAATGAATGAACTCAGAGTAAATGGCTCAGTATCATCCTCAGGACAAGCCCATGAGGTAAGTTCAGTTATTTTCCACACGTTACAGATGGGGAAACAGAGGCTCTAGCATCTTGTCTCAGGGTTGCACAATAAGTAACTGAGCCAGAATTTGAAGTTCAGTCTTTCACTTTCTCCTGCCCCATTTTGCCTCTGTTCTTGTCACCAACAGGGCTGATGGCTCTCTGAGCTGGTTGATTCCACTTGATGGACTCAGGCCTGTCTGCAACCTGACCACTAGTGTCCTTGGTGGGGAGCTAGAATGGTGGGGCGGCAGTACCAGTGTGCCCCACAATGTGACTAGTTAGTTATCCCACAGCAGAATACGGGCCAACTGGCTGTGCTGTAGCCTGTCGCTGTTCCCTGGAGGTGCTCAAGTTCTCGTGTCCTGTGGCAGGATCTGGGGGTGGAGGGACCTGAGGGCTCACAGGACAGATTGGCTGGGAACTGGGGCCAGTCTTGTCTTGTTAGCAGAGCCATGTAAAGGCCCCCCTTTTAATCCCCAAATCAGCCCTTCTCTCCCTCTTCCACCCCTGCATGGCTTTCCAGGCCTCAGGAAAGGGCATCATGGTTGCCTCCTCTAAAGCTACATGGCAGTTTCTGACCCAGGGCCAGCAGTGAATGGATGGATGGATGGATGGATGGATGGCTGAATGAAAGCCCTCTGTGTGCTCTGCAGGTCATGGGGTTCCATAGCTGAGCCACCTGGACCCTCAGATCCAGGTGCAGTTTGTGGGAACGAGGCCAGTTCCTAAAGAAAACACCCCTAAGAAGTCTGGGCTAGGAAAGAATCTAAGATGGCAGCTAGGAGAGACAGGGCATAAAAACACCTCCGTGAAAAATACTAGATAAAAGCCAGAAAGTGACCAGAACACCAGTTCCAGTGATGCATCAGCTGAACAAGTTCTGCTAAATCCACAGGGACCGTGCACTTGGTGAAACCGGGAGTCTGCATTCTGAAACAAGTGAGTGAGCCTGCTGAATGTCCAGCAGCCATGATGTGGTGTGAGGAAATCATGGGTTGGTATTTGGAGGTGGACTAGTTCTTTTTTAAAAAACCCAAAAGCAGCTGCAGATATGGCAGCAATAACTGCACAGTGAAGCGTGGCAGGAATGGGTTGTGCAAATGCCTCAATATCTGTCATGGCAGATAGCCTTTTGTGCACCCACTACTAATTGTCTTGGAGTGAGGAAGGCAGAGGTGAGCCAAAAGGGGGAAAAAACCACACCCCTTGCAGCCGTCTTCCCAGCTGGCTGGGAATGCTCCTGCCCAGCGCCAGAGCCACAGCCCAGAGCTGTGCCAAAAAACCCAGTGTAACAGGAAGTGTTTCCAGCAACACACACATGCCATAATATTGTGCATGGACAACAGCCTTTCGTGGACCCACAGCTAATTGTCCCAGAGCTGGGAACGCAGAGCTGTGCAAAAAGGGGGAAATTAATACGCCCCATTCAGCCATCTTTACAGCAGTCTGGGAACGCCCCTACACGGCCCAGTGGCCCAGAACTTCCCTTGAGGGATAGCACGCACTTGTGACATAGCACAGCCTTCCCTCAGCAGAGGCCCTAGAAGGGCACAGCTTGGAAGAGGGACCCACTAGGAAATCCAAGGGACCATATGCCAATACCAAGGACTTGTGGGTCAGCGGCAGACACAATCTGTGGTGAGACCAAACTGAAGGTTTAGACTCTTGTAACAGCCTTAAATCTCCAGGAATACCCGGGAGGTTTGATTATTAAAACTACCCTCCGTCCTTAACCGCTCAGACACATGCCCTACATTCAGGGTGGACAGCACCAACAACACACCCAAACTTGGTGCACCAATTGAACCCCACAAGGATCAGACCCCCACACACCACAAAGACAAAGTTGGGGAGAACTGACTTGAGGGGAATAGGTGACTCATGGATGCCATCTGCTGGTTAGTTAGAGAAAGTATATGCCACCAAGCTGTAGATCTAACAAATTAGAGATAAGTCTGTGAATATTCCTACATATCCTAAAAGAACCCTATCAAGTAAAGCAAATGCCAAGAGCCCAAAAAACAACAGAAAATTTTAAAGCTTATGAAAAAAACAGATGATATGGATAACCCAAACCCAAACACCCAAATCAAAAGATCAGAGGAGACACAGTACTTGGAGCAATTCATCAAAGAACTGAAGACAAACAATGAGAGCACTGCACAGGATATAAAGGACATGAAGAAGAGCATGGCACAGGATATAAAGGACATGAAAAAGAGCCTAGAAGAGCATAAAGAAGAAATTGCAAGAGTAAGTAAAAAAAATAGATGATCTTATGGAAATAAAAGAAACTGTTGACCAAATTAAAAAGATTCTGGATACTCATAGTACAAGACTAGAGGAAGCTGAACAACGAATCAGTGACCTCAAGGGCCACAGAATGGAAAATGAAAGAACAACAGAAAGAATGGAGAAAAAAATTGAAAAACTTGAAATGGACCTCAGGGATATGATAGATAAAATAAAACATTCAAATATAAGACTCATTGGTGTCCCAGAAGGGGCAGAGAAGGGTAAAGGTCTAGAAAGAGTATTCAAAGAAATTGTTGGGGAAAACTTCCCAAATCTTCTACACAATATAAATACACAAAGCATAAATGCCCAGCAAACTCCAAATAGAATAAATCCAAATAAACCCACTCCAAGACATATTCTGATCAGACTGTCAAATACTGAAGAGAAGGAGCAAGTTCTGAAAGCAGCAAGAGAAAAGCAAGTCACCACATACAAAGGAAACAACATAAGACTAAGTAGTGACTACTCAGTGGCCACCATGGAGGCGAGAAGGCAGTGGCATGACATATTTAAAATTCTGAGAGAGAAAAATTTCCAACCAAGAATACTTTATCCAGCAAAGCTCTCCTTCAAATTTGAGGGAGAGCTTAAATTTTTCACAGACAAACAAATGCTGAGAGGTTTTGTTAATAAAATACCTGCCTGGCAAAACTAAAGGAAGCAGTGGATGTTTCCACAATAATTGTGGGAGACTTCAACACATCACTCTGTCCTATAGATAGATCAACCAGACAGAAGACCAATAAGGAAACTGAAAACCTAAACAATCTGATAAATGAATTTGATTTAACAGACATACATAGAACATTACATCCCAAATCACCAGGATACAAATTCTTCTCTAGTGATCACAGGACTTTCTCCAGAATAGACCATATGCTGGAACATAAAACAGGCCTCAATAAATTTTAAAAAATTGAAATTATTCAAAGCACATTCTCTGACCACAGTGGAATACAATTAAAAGTCAATAACCAAAAATAAAAATTCACAAACACATGGAGGTTAAAAATGAGGGGGAGAGGAAAACATTCCCAGATAATCAAAAGCTAAGGGACTTCATCACCAGTAGATCTGTCCTCTAAGAAATGCTAAAGTGAATTGTGCAGGTTGAAAGGAAGGGACACTAAACAGTCAACTGAAACCACATGAAGAAATAGATTTCCAGTAAAGATCACATGGTAAATATAAATACCAATACTACTTATTTTTGATTTGTTACTCCACTATTTACTTCCTACAGGATCTAAAATACATCAAGTGTAATGATAAATCAGCGGTTTTGGACTCAGTGTAAAATATGTAATTTTTGACAAGAGCTACATAAAGGTGGGGGAATGGAGGAGTATAGGAACATAGTTTATGTGTCCTATTGAAGTTAAGTTGGTATCAAAGAAAACAAGATTGTTATAGATTTAGGACGTTAAATTTAAGCCCCACGGTAAACACAAAGAAAGTATCAGAGAATATGATCACAGAGATGAAGAGTATGGGTTACGAGAAGTGGGGGAAGTAGTGATGGGGAGTAAATAAGAAATGAGTGTAGGGTTTCTGTTTGGGATGAAGGGAAATTTCTAGTAATGGATGATGGGAAGGTGACAGCATTGCAACATTGTGAATATGATTAATCCCACTAAATGGAATGCTTGGTGGGGGAGTGGGGGGCTGGAATGGGAGGATTTGTGCTGTATATATCTTTCCACAATTGAAAAAAAAAAAAAAAAAAGACAGTCTGGATAGATAGTGACAATTAAATGCCAAAGATGATCCTGGATGGGATCTGGAAATGGAGGAGAAAAGGCTCAAAAGGACACAATTGGGACATAAGAAAAAAATGAAATATAGAATGTAAGCTTTATATCAATGTTAAATTTCTTGAACTTCTTAACTACACTTAAGGTGATTGCATAAATGAATATTCTTGTTCATAGGAAATGTATATATGAATTATATTATTTGTTCAAGGATGTGTGTGGCTTCCTCTCATGTTCAGGAGACAGAGCAATAGATGATAGATGATAGAGAGGGAAAGAAAGAAATGGTAGTGACAGAATGGTAGAGTTGGTGGATCTGGGTATCAGTGGAGGGGGATGGGGTGTGCTGGAGTTCTGTGTATGGGGTTTATATTGTTTTTGCAACTGTCCTGTAAGTTTGAATTTACAAAAAAAAAGTCTGGGCTAACCTGGCTGCCGGCCCGGCTGATGCTGGGGCTCCACCTGCAACAGAGGCTGGCCTCTTGCTTCCTCACCCCTGTACCTGGCCCTGCCCCACCTGGGCCCCAGCTCTAGGATTGGGGCTTCCACCTAGCTCTCTGTCCACACATCCACTTCCACTGGGGCTCTGCTTTCCACCACCAGACCTCCCAGCACAGTTGACCTCTACCTGGTCTACACTTCGCTCCTTTCCTCACTCACTCCCTGAGCATTACTGAGACCCACTTCTGTGCAGGGGGCAGGTGGCCAAGTGGGGTGATGACAAAGAGTTTCCTTTACTCACCAGCTTCTTCCTCCTCCCTTCCCTTACCCTGCACTACGCTCTGCTCTTTCCTTGCTCCCTGACACTATGGGATACATCTCTTTGTTTATCATCCATCTGCCCCTCTGCAGTGTAAGTTCCATAGTCAGGAAAGGGACTGGATCTTTTTTATTTATTTTGGTGTCGACGGTGACTTGAACAGTTCCTGGTACACAGTAGAAACACAATATTTGTGACATAAATGAATGAATGAGTGAATGAATGCAAAGATCTGCCAGTCAAACAAGGGGTGCTAGGGGGAGGAAAAGTAGCAAATACTCAACGGTGGTTACAGTGTTGGTTGGAAAAGTGTCATGGAGGACATGGTAGGCATGACAGAGGAGAACTTTTATAAACACTTGCTTGCTTGTTCCCCCATTCATCGGACATTCCCTAAGCACCTTCTGTATGCCATGGGAGTAAATGCTGGCATATCGGACCCTGTCCCCGCCCCCAGGAGCTCACAGCCAAGTGGGGGAGGACACCGCTCTGTGATCAGAGCAGTAAACACTGTGGTATAGCATGCAGTGACCCCTGCAGGTCCCAGGGGGGTTGGTTCAGTGGAGGAGAGGTTATCATTTCCATCTGACAAGTGAGGAAGCTGAGTCTCAGGCTTCTTGATATAAAACACCTTGTTCCCTCTCCAAACCTGCTTCCATTTAGGTCCCTGATTCACCATCACTTATTGACAGCTGAGTCCTGGGCTGGGTCCTGGAGACACAGAAATAGATGGTGTTGGCAGCCAAGTGAGAACGTACCTTTCCTCAGTGCAGCCCAGGCCAAGCAATAGGTGATCTCATAGAGGCACAGAAGGCAGTGGGCCCAGAGGACCATCCTGGAGCCTCAGGGCAGTGGGGCCCTTTCTTTCTTCTTCACTAGCATGTTCCTCATTCGAAGTTCAGTGAAAGTTTACTGGATGGATGGATGGATGGATGATGGATGGATGGATGGATGGATGATGGATAGATGGATGGAGGAAGGATGGATGGATGGAAGGATGATGGATGGATGGATAGATGGATGGATGGATGACGGATGGATGGATGGAAGGATGATGGATGGATGGATGAATGGATGGATGGAGAGACTGAGAAAATTTGAGTTGGCAGGGAAAGCGTCCACAGAAAGCTAAGAACCTAATGTTAGTGCCCCTGACTTGCTGCATGACCTTGGACAAGCCTCTTGCCCTCTCTGGACCTCAGTTTCCCCTTCTGTAAAACAAGTGTGGCTGATCCTGAAGAACATGACTGCTCAGCTTTTCTGAGCCTCCTCCATGTGAAGTGGGAGGATGAACTGGGAGGATGCCATCAAGCCCAGGCACCATCCTGCATTTGAGTGAGATGCCTCCTGCTCTGATGCAGATGCCTGATGTGAGCAGCAGAACCCTCAGGGAGGCCAAGCCAAGCTGCTCCAGCCAGAGGTGGGAAATGACAAATTACTGAAGTGACCATGATCCTCTTCTCTGATGGCACAACCCAGCCATTCTTGTCTCCTACAGAAGAAGCTGGACTTGGTTGGAATGTGGGAATCCGTCAGGATTCATAGGCAGTAGATGGATGAGATAAACACACAGTGACTATGACAACAGCAGTAATAACAGCCAGGGTTTACTGAGCACATACTGTGAGCAGAACACTCTTCTAAGATCACTACTTAAATTATCTCATTTAACCCCACAATGCCCCAGAGAAGTAGGTGTGCAAGTTAGGACTCTTGCTGAAAGTGTCAAAGACTAAATTCAAACTGATTAAATAAAAGAGAAAATTCAATGTCTCAAAGAACTGAGAAGACAGGGATAGACTTCCCTCAGGCATGGCTAAATCTAGGGACTCAAATTAGATCATTGGGTCTCTTTCTTTCTCAACATTTCTTTGTTGTGCTTCCTTCCATGTGTGATGGAGCTGGGGATGGATGTGTCTCTCCCTTTAATTCATGGAGAGGCAAGTGAGGGGAGAGGGATTTGTAACCTTTGGAAGCTCCAAGCCTGCCTCATCCCATCTAGTGACTCCACAGGGAAGAAAGACCTGCTCTTTCCCAATAATCATATGTCAAATCCTAGGCAAGGCTTCCAATTTGCACAATCTGCATCATAAGTCCATTCCTTGGACCAGTCACTGTTTTCTGGGGTCTAAGATAATATATTGGTCCAGCAGGACCTTTAATTGCCTCTAAGGAGAGGAGATGGGATAGGAGCTCTCATTAGTAACCCTGCCTGAATCTCATGTCCTGGGGAGTGCAGGGGGGTTAGTTTCCTAATGGAAGGGTGGAGGGTGGGGTGGGGAAGGATGACAGGGTGTGATGGTTGGGTTTACATGTCAACTTAGCCAGGTGATGGTGCCCAGTTATCTCATCAAGCAAACACTGGCCTGTTACTGCAAGGACAGTTTGTAGCTGCTTAATAAAACAGAAGTCTGGCTTATTAAATCATCAGTCATTGATTGCATCTGTGGCTAATTACATCTACAATCAACTAAGGAAATGTCTTCCACAATGAGAGAATCCAATCAGTTGGATTTAACTCAATCGGTTGAAGACTTTTAGGGGAGAAGAGAGAACTTTCATTTCTTCTTCAGCCATCCAGCCTCTCCTGGAGAGTTAATCAAAGAGCTTCATCAGAGCTGCCAGCTTGCTGCCTGCCCTATGGAATTGGACTTGTGCATCCCCACAGCTGCATGAGACACTTCTATAAAATCTCATATTTACAGGTATCTCCTGTTGGTTCTGTTTCCCTAGAGAACCCTGACTAATACACAGGGGAACAAACACAGCATGTGTCGATTATGGTAGATACTATCAATCTTGCTCTACAAAGGAGGAAACTGAGTCTTCGAGACTCTCAGTAATGCCAGTAGTTTAGCAAGCACTGGAACAGGAACTCAAAACCCTGCATTCCCAACCACTAAACTGTAGTGCTTCCCATGGATCCCTGCTTCTGCTGGTGCTTCCAGCATCTCTAAATCTGAAGAGCATCAGGTTTAAATTCATGATTCCAGACCAAATAGGTAAATTTTCAAAGCTCAGGCCCTCAGGCCCCCTGAAGGCCCCAGAGCTTCAAGCCTAATCTTCCTGATGGATTTCACTTGAAGTTCTCTTCCTTTTCCAGACTGTAGTGTGCAGAGCGCACTGCCTGAGGCAATTTCGTGTAGACTGAGCATTGCAGAGAGTGAACACATCAAAGGGCACAGAGACCAGGTTGGCGTTGCCAGGGGCAATAGTAGGCTGGAGATACAGGGAACATTAAGGTCACCGCAGCGTCCTCTGTTTCACATTTGATCTCGTTACCCAGTAAAGCTCACAACTCAGAGCATTCAGATCCAACCTGATCCTTCCCAGCCCCTCCTTCCAGTCCCAACCTGCCCACTTAGGTGGGGTTCCCCCAGAAGCAGATTTGATAAATAGATACAGGGGCAGGTCATTTGTTTGGGAGGTGCAGACAACTCTAATAGGAGAGTAAGAAGTGAAACAGGAAAGAGAAGCGTGCACCATGAAACCAGCTACCATGGCCAGAATTGGAGATGATCCCATGGGGGAGCCCTGGGAATCAGTAAAATACAAGCTGAAACTACCTGGGGGAGGAGAGAGGGAGCTGGGGCATCTATACACCAACTCCTGAGAGTTGGTTGAGAGCTTCTCTCAGGGGTTGTTAATCCCTCAGCACTTCTGGCTGTCAACTCTTCAGGCAAAGCAGCTTTCCAAAGTTCTGGAGTGTTCCTCCCTTGGACTCCGGGAGCTGGCTGCCCTGTCCCAAACTTTCTTGGGATTCCTGAGTCTGATGAAGTACAACCAGTCAAAGCCACGGGGAGCCCTCGGGAGCTGGGGTGTCCCAGGATTGGAGGGGAGGCGCTGGATTCACCTGCACGTCCCTACATGGCAGTGGAATTGGCAACAGCTCCTTGCTCTCTGCACCTGTCACTAAGCAGCTGTGTGACCTGGGAAGTGAGCTCATCTGGACATCAGGGAGCTGGGTTGGAGGACACCTAGCACCTCCTCCTTTAGAGCCCCAGCACCCATCGTGTCCTCTGGGCATGTTCATGGCTCTCCTGGCAGTTGAGCATCTTGCCTCCTTCCGTGGGCAGCTCCAGGGCAGGCCTGGCCCTTTGCTGCTCTCATTTCTCTTCTACACCACTGCCCTGCAGCTTGGACCTGGCACCCCCTTGGATGGGGGCCTGCCTGGCTTGGTGCCCAAGGGAGCACCCTGGCCATGCAGCTGTGGCCCTTTCAGTGTCATGAAAGCTGAGTTCACAGGATTGCAGGGGTGTGGGGGTGACTGTCTGTGAGTGTGAGAGAGAGAGCAAAAGACAGATTGGCAAAGTTGCAGCCACTCCTTCCAGGAGCTGAAGGGAGCCGAGTGACCTTCCCCCTTCCAGGGGTGGACCGGATCCATCAAAGGTCGGAGCCAGCAGGTGTGTCCAGGCCTCCTGGTCATCCCCGACCCTCCCTGTTCTGAGCTCCGGAGACTAAAGCACAAGAGGTCCCCAAGGTCAAAGGCAAGGCCACGCCAGAGCTGGGGACCAGACCCAGGGCTCCAGCTGCCCCGTCCTGGTGACTTCCTCCCCGCTCTGCCCCCAGCGACCTTCCAGCTCTCAGGCTGGTGGAGACACAGCCCTAATAGGCTACTTCATTGCTAAGTGTGTGCCCCATTCATGCTGTGACGTCTGGGTTTCATTTAAGTATCAACAGGAGGTTGAAATTATGATCCACAAGGGAAGAGGACGCCTCGCGTGATGAGTTGTGACCACCGCTCCAAAACTTCCCTTCAGCTCTCAAACTCAGCACAAGGTAATTACAGTTTACGTAGTTTTCTTTTTAATGCTTCAATAAATATTGTCTATGAAAACCAATGAGCATTTTCTGTACTTAGCACATAATAACTAGTCTTATAAATGTAAATTATCCATATAAATCTAATTAAATGCCCAAGTTTGAATGAATTTAGGACACATAATTAATACAGGGCTAGCACGTAACCATCACTAATCAGTTGACCCAAAGCCCGGCTTTCCTTCTCAGAGCACGTATTTCTCTGTGGTGCAGTGGAAGGAAGGAGGCACCCCGGGTCCCCAGGCAGTCTGCCCAGCTGCACGGAACTGCCGGTCCCCATGATGTCCTCTAAGCTGCCTGGGCCTCCCTGTGTCCAGCCTGCTCCAGCCTCTGGGTCACCCCCCTGCGGGTGCCGAGGACAAGGTGGTTAGCACGGCCTGCAGGTGGAAGGATGCCGGGCAGGGATCAGGAGGTCTGGCTCAGTCATTAACGTGCTGTGTGAGCTGCACAAGTTGCTGGCCCTCTCTGAGCCTCAGTTCCTCTTCTGCAAAACAAGAAAGGACTAGATCATCATGGACTAGCCCCCTTCAGCCCCTGAGGGGAGGGAGCAGTGGGGTGTAGAGGCTGGTCCACAACTTACCAGCGGTGTGACCTTGGGCACGTTACCTAACCTCTTCCTGCGTCAGTTTCCTTGGTTTCCTCACCCACACGCTGAGGGTAATGACAGCACCTACCTGTGGTGAGCCTGAGATGAGGTGATGCACGTGACAGGCCTGGTTCGGTGCCTGAGGGTCGAGTTCCCCTTAGTATCAGCTGTGGCCGCCCCTCGGCCCTTTTTTTTTTTTTACTTAAACAACAGGAATTTATTAGCTTACAGTTTGAGGCCAAGAAAATGTCCAGATCAAGGCACCATCAAAGTGATGCTTTCATCCCAAAGACTGGCTGCCAGCAACCCTTGACTCCTCTGTTATGTGGCAAGGCAACATGGGGTATCTGCTGGTCTCTCCCTTCTCTCCTGGGTTTCCTGGCTTTCAGCTTCTTGCTTCTGTGACTTTTTCTCTTTGTCTGAATTTCATTGTCTTATAAAGGACTCCAGTAAGAGGAGTAAGACATATTCAGATTGAAGTGGGTCACACCTGAACTGAAGCAGCCTCTTCAATAGTTCCTATTTGCAATGGGTCCACACCCAGTGGAATGGATTACTTTAAAAACATGCTTTTCTGGGATACACAGTTTCAAACCACCACATATGGTAATTCTAATTTCATGGATAAATCAACTAGCTAATTATATGGACTCAAACCAAACCACCTTAAATAGGAGGTCCTACCATATCATTGATGAAATCCTGTGCCCTACGGTAGGAAAGAGAAAACAGGAAAGAGAGAGACAAGAAAGAAGGAAATGTAGATTTCAGACGAAGAGCTTCATATATTTCAGTCAAGAGCTACAATTTTTGTTCTTAAAGAAAACTTGCAGAATCACCCTCTGCTGATCTCAGTTGAAAAATGCTGATATAGCAGCATTGCATAGAACATTTATTTGAGTTTTATATAGCACAGACTCAAAAAAGCTGAGTCTCTTTTAAGTATAGTAATGAAGGGAACACCTGACCTTGACTTTGTCCTTCATACATGTGACATTCTCTACTATAGAAACACCCTACTTTTAATCTACTTTCTTAAATCTTGCCTTCATACCCTAATCTTGCAAATCTCCCCTTTAGATCTATCTATCTTACCTAATAATAAATATTTATTGAGTATTTACAATGTACAAGCACGCTGCCAGACAGTTGAAGAGTTATACTAATAGCTCCTTCTTCGAGGAGCTTATAATCTAGCAGTAGATGTTAAGCACATACAACTTTACAAGGCAATTTATGATAACATAGAGAGAACTATGGTCATTTGCAACCAAAAAAAGAGTCCTGACTGATAAAGGGGGTATTCAGGCCATATGGGAACAGTAGCATTTATACCTTGAAGAACTGACAGGTGGAGAGATGAGGCAAAAGGACATCCAGGTGGACAGAATGAATAATGGCACCAAGAGGCAGAGCCTGAAGGGAGTAGTTCACTGTGGATGGAGAGTAAAGTATGTAAAGAAATGTAGTAAGAGAAAAGGGGAAAGGGCAGGGTATGGCCATAGTAAGGATGGCCTGAAATTCCACACTTAAGGTATGTGCAACCTACCTGGATTCCACTCTTTGGCAGTGTGATTTCCTGCTAATTTAACCCTATCTCCCCAAGCTCAACACACTCTTCCATGTGTATGCATGTATATGTGTGTCAATATATTATATATAATGCAAATTTTGCCATCTTAAGTGTACAATTCAGTGACATTAATTACATTTACAATGTTGTGCTACCATCACCACCATCCATTACCATAACTTCTTTTATCACCCCAAAAAGAAACTCAGTAACCATTAAGCAATAACTCCCCATTCCATCTGCCCCATCCCCCAGTAAATCTCTAATCTAATCTAATTTGCTCATTCTAGATATTTCGTATGAGTGGAATCATACAATATTTGTCCTCTTGTGCCTGGCTTATTTCATTTAGCATAATGTTTTCAATGTTCACCCATGCTGTTGCATGTATCAGAACTCCATTCCTTTTTATGGCTGAATAATATTCCATTACATGTATATACCACATTTTGTTTATCCTTGCATCTGGTAATGGACACTGGGTTGTTTCCACCTTTTGGCAATTGTGAACCATGCTGCCATAAACATCAAGTATTTGTGTGAGTCTCTGCTTTCAGTTCTTTCAGCTATGTACCCAGGAGTAGAACTCCTGGGTCACACAGTAATTCTATGTTTAACTTTTTGAGGAATGCCAAACTTTTTTCCACATTGGCAGCACCATTTTAACTTTACCACCTGCAATACACAAGGGTTCTAATTTCTCCACATCCTCACCATCACTGATATTTTCCATTTTTAAAATAGTAGCCATTTTAGTGTGTGTGAAGTGGTATCTCATTGTAGCTTTGATTTGCATTTCCTTAATGACTAATGATGTTGAGCATCTTTTTATGTGTTTATTGACCATTTGTTATCTTCTTTGGAGAAATGTATATTCAAATCCTTTGCCCATTTTTAAATTGGGTTGTTTTGTCTTTTTGTTGCTAAGTTGTAGACTTCTTTATATATTCTGGATATTAAAGTCTTATCAGATATATGATGTCTAAATATTTCTCCCACTCTATAGGTTGTCTTTTCACTTTCTTGATGATGCCTTTCAATGCACAAAAGTTTTTAATTTTGATATAGTCCAATTAATTTATTTTTCATTGCTGTTGCTCCTTCTTTTGGTGTCATATGTAAAAATCCATTGCCAAATCCAAGGTCATGAAGATTTGCCCCTATGTTTTCTTCTAAGAGTTTTATGGTTTTAGCTCTTATATTTAGGACATTAATCCATTTTGAGTTAATTTTTGTATATAGTGTGAGGTAGAGGTCCAATTTAATTCTTTTGCATATGATATCCGGTTTTCTCGACTCTTATTTGTTGAGAAGACTATTCTTTTCCCATTGTATGATCTTGGAACTCTTTTTAAAAATCAGCTGTCCATAGATGTGAGGGTTTATCTCTGGACTCTCAGTTGTATTATTGGTCTATATGTCTATCCTTATACCAGTACCACACTGATTTGACTGATTTGACCACTGGAGCTTTGTGGTAAACTTTGAAATAAGGAATTGTGAGTCTTTCAACTTTGTTTCTCTTTTTCAAGATTGTTTTGGTTATTTGGGGCCCTTTACAATTCCATATGCATTTAAGGGTTGGTTTTTCCATTTTTTGTGACTCCATAGTCAATTCCAACTGTCGCAAGGTATTTAGATACAAATCTTTTCTCACAGCATCGTTTTATGATACAGCTTTTTCCCACTTCGGCGTTGCCCATGGAGATAACTTTGATGCGCAGCGACTTGCAGGTCTCCTTCCGCTTCGGTATGGTGGCCTCCATCGCCCTCGCTCTCTCGGGGCCACTCGCCTCGGTCGCTCCTTGTCAACCAAGCGGGCCGGTCCCTTAGGCCTCTTCGCCCAATGGCGGACCTGCTGCTCTCGTCACCGTCTCCGCTACGCGACTCGCCATCCCGCCGCTGCCTAGCAGCGGGAGCGGGCGGTTGGGCTCGGCCCTTTTTAAACTGCCATTAGTTCTGTGCAGGAGGGTTTGCGAGGCCGTAGTGGGACAGCCAGGCAACTTAGGGCTGGGATTCCTGGGGTCAGACTGGAGACGGGGTGGCAACCTGGCTCTGGGTTCATCCTGGTCCCTGCTCCCCCTGAGGACAGCACAGGCCCTGCCCCAGCCCAGCCCCAGGTCCGCCCTGTGATGCTGGGTCGCTTGAAGACAAGGAGAGCACAGGTGGCATGACCTCCAAGGGACCCAAGTTTCTACATGTCAGTGACGCCCACCAGCCACTCAGGCTGGAGGTCAGGTCCTTGCATTGCCACCGAGTGCCTCTCCTCCGTCTCCTCCCAGGGGTCTCCCAACGGAGCCCTTGGCCCCCTCCCCCTGCTCCCACCTTGGACCAGGGACCACCACGTCCAGCCCTGGTGGACACAAAAGCCTCTTAACTAGTCCAGGCTCCACCCCCACCCCAAGCCCCCTCCACACAGCAGGGCTGTGATCCTTCTAAAGTGCACCCACACACCCCCTCAGTCTCCCCAGGGCTCCCAACTGCACTCAAGCCTGGGGTCCAACCCTCCATGTGGCTCCTGAGGTCCCTTGGGGTCCAGCCCCTGCTGCCTCCTCCATCTGCTCAATCCTTGGACATCCACTGACCCTTGCCTCGGCCGCACTGTCCTAAGTGCCATCCCACAAATGTGCCTGTCTCGTTCACTCTCTCCAGGGCCTTTGCACAAGCTCTTCCCTCTGCCCCTAAAGCCCCTTCCCCTGACCACCTGCCCCCAGACCTGCAGGTCTCCCCATGGAAGTCCCCTCCACAGGGAAGTCTGCCCTGACTGCCCCCCGCTGAGTGGGGGCTTCTCCGTGCTCCCGCAGTCCCCTACGCCCAACCTCATCATAGAACTGACCACCCTGAATGGACTAGCCCATTGCTCCATCTGCCTCCCCCATCTGAGTGGGAGCAACTTGAGGGCAGAGGTGCACCTCATCACCTCTGTAGCCCCAACTTTAAGGCCTGACCCAGTCAGGGGGCTTCGTGTACGTGGGCCCAGATAAAGAGCATCAGGCTGGCAGAGACAGGAGGGGCAGCATGTCCCAGTTTTAAGGCTGTGTGGCCAACACCATCATTCACCAACATCCACCTGGCCCCTCCCCCTACTCCCAAATAAGTTCAGGATGTGGTGGGCAGTGGCCAGGATCCTCTGCTCTTAAGGGGTAGGTCTCAACTCACCTATAGGAAGTGATTCTGATTGGTCTAAACCAGCCATGGTAATCTCATCTTCATTGGCCAGTGATTGATCCAGGAGTTGCTATATTCCAGCCAATAAAATATAAGCAATTCTCTCTTAGGTGGATCTTCAAGGAAAGATTTATTTTCCTGAATAACAGGGACAGACTCAGCTAGTACAGCTCTCTGCCTCTTTGCCCAAACTCTGTCTCCTGCCCAGCATCCCGACATGATGCCTGGAGCTGAGGCAGCCATTTTATGGTCACGAGGCTACAAGCCTAAAGGCAAGAAGCCACATGATGAAAAACTGAACCAGGGCCACCAATTGTGCAGCTCTGGACATTTTTCTTGCCTCTGTTTGCCAGATTCCCTGTTCCTTGCAGTCAAACACAATTGTAACTAACACAGATGAATCTGGATTCCAGTCTCTACTCTGACATAGATTAGCTGAGTAATCTTGGACAAGTTACTTAAGTTCTTTGAACCACAGTTTCTTGTGAAACACAATTTATTAATCTATTAAAATTAAGCTGACAGTCCCTACCTCATAGGTATGCTGTCTCGTGTAGTGTAAGGCATAGTACAATAGTAAAAACTGCAAATGTTGATCCATAGCTTACCACGTGCAAGGCGTCAATCAAGCACTGCACATAAATTGTCTCCTTCAGTCTTTGCCACAGTCCTATAAGTACGAATATTAACATGCCCCATTTTGCAAATGAGAAATCAGGCCACAGAAAGTTTAAGTAACTTGTCCTGGGACACACAGCTGGCAAGTGGCAGAGCTGAGACGTGAACCCAGGCAGTCACATCCCAGAGCTCACACTCTTACCCACCACGCTACACTGGCCTGGCACGTGGCAGGTGCTCAGTAGGCTGTTGAATAGGTGAGTGAGCACCTCAGGTGAGTTGCTGAAGGACACAAGGGCTCCTAATCCAGCTCCCTTCACCACTGCTTTAGCTTGTGAGGGGCCACTAGGGAGACCTTGGATCCGGGGGGGACAGTGGGCAGGGCCCCAGCCTACCTCCCCAGCCCACCCCCACACACACCAAGGCTGCAGCTCCTCCAGGCTCCTGGGCTTAGGGTGTCACTGGGCTTGGTCCGCCTCACGCCTCAGACACCTTCCTGGCTTCTGAGACTGAGGTAATGCACTTGCTCTCATGCTGACTTTTATTACTTATTGATTTTCACCAGCCGTCTCCGCTGTGCCCGTTTTTATCTGCTTAAAATAGTAGAAGCCAGTCAGTGGGAGAAGAGAGTGTAAAATCCTGGGACCCATATTAAAAGGGGCGGCTGCCTTCTGAGGGCAGGAGACGGGGCTGACCACTCTCTCTGGCCACCATCGCTGGGCTGGGAGAACCCGAGGGGTCTCATCTGCTCTCCCATAGACAAGGTTAGGGGTGAGCCAGGCCTGAGAAGGCACTGGGTGAGGGTCCTGGGTCTGGGTGTAGGAGGGGGTGTCTGACCAGAGGCGGAGGTCAAGGGAAGGGTCAGGCTGGATGGACAATCACAGGGTAAACAGGCAGGGATGCCAGGGTCAGGGCCCGACAGGCCAGGAGACTCCACACTGGGTGCTCCGGGAGCTTGCTGGGCCCCATCTCATCAGCCCCCTCCCCACCCCATGAGGAACAGGGGCCAGAGCAGTTATGCAACGTGTCCAAGGGCTCGGCCAGGCAGGGTGGAGCTGGATGGTGACCCCACAGTCTCAGCCCCCATCCTCAGCCATCACACCACACTCCTCCTGGGGTGGGGCCATCATGGGGGCCAACCTGTGTGGAGCCCCAGAGGGAGGCCCTGGGAGGCCGTGTTACAGGGAAAGACCCTGCATTGGAGCTGGAAGTCTTGGGTCCACCTCTGGCTCCAGCACTTATTCAATAAGAACCCTGAGAAAGTCCATCACCTCCCTGAGCTTGGTTTTCTCTTCTGTGAAGAGGTACCTTCCCTTAGGATTGCTGGAGGGTGGACAATAAGGGCTTGCCTACAAAGCCCCTTGCACAACACCTGGTGCATGCAAGGGCTCAGAACAGGGGACTTGCAATGACGATGATGATGGAGATGAAAATGATGGTGAAGATAGTGATAATGACAATGGTGGAGGAGGAGATGATCACGATAACGGAGGGGGAGGATACAGGCAGAAAACCACAAGCGACTCCTCATCCTCCACCCGTGTGTTAAGCACCATCATAGTGCCATGACTCCCTCCTCTGGAGCCCTGATCCCAGCTGCAGTTCCCCATGCTTTCATGATGTGTTGGGGTCACATTTGACTCTCATTGGACTATATGTCCCACAACTGCAGGGACTGGGTCTGCCTCACTCTCAGCTCTTTCCCCAGCACCCAATTCAGCGACAGGTGCATGAGAAACATCTGTCCAGTGACTTGAGGAGGAGGCAGAGATGTATGAATTAGCCTCACTGTGGATCTTGATCCCTGGAGATCCACAGGCAGCTCTCCTCCCACAGCTCCACTCAGTCTCCCCATTCCTGAGTCTCAGAGGACACTGAGAGGACTTTAAAACCCTCAGGACACAGCAGTCTCCTTCTCAAGGTTTGGCCTCTTGGGCTCCTGCCTACCCTGGGCTGGTGGCAGCTCACGACCTGAGCAGTCAATGACCATTTGCTTCTTGGTGATATTGACCTTTCTGGTAAAGAGGCAGTATTTTTCCTGCTTCCTGGAGGGCAAGGTAACAGGGGGAGAGTTCAAGGGGCTTAGGTAGACTTCACAGCATGAGCTCTCATTGGATGCTGCAGGCTCTGCCACCTCCAGCCATCTGGGTGACGTGGGCTTGCTAGAGGGTGGCTAGAGAGTGGCAGGGCTGGGAGCCAATTCCATTTTGCCCCCAAAACTAGGGCTTGGTCCACTCCCTCATCTGACCTCTCCAGGATGTGTTTGCATTATAGGTGCCCCAACCATACTCTCTGCACTGACCCTCAATCAAGGGTAGAAACTTGCCCATCCACCTTTGTGGCAATCAGAGGAACTCATTAGTGGAGGCCTCGGTCTCTCGGCAGTGGCTGCCCATTAGCCCAGCCTGCAGTCATCAGGCTGCAGGTAAGTCCACCATTTACAGCTACAGTCAAAGAATAGGAGGGATTCATTCTCTGCCTAAGAATTAATGTCAATCTATCATAACTGATGGTTGTAGTTTCAAATAAGAGGGAAACAATTGACCACATGTTACAAGGCTTTCTTCTAAAGGGGGGAGCAAAGTTATCTAGCAGGAGGCTTGAGGGACATAGGTCAGGAGACAGACAGGCATCTCTCAATTTATTGATGAGGAGCTCAATTCCAGAGAGGCAAAGTGAATTGTCTGAGGTCACACAGCACATTAACAACAACGCTGGAGCCAGAACTCATCTCCTGGACCCCATACTGCCTTATATAAACTTGGTGGGCAGGGGTAGGAGGGCATGAAGAGGGAGGCCAGGGTGGGATTTTCTCGGTGGGGACCTGGCAATGGGAGGGGGGTCAGAGAATGCCCAGACCCTATGTGCACTCCATGAAGACAGAGCCCGACATCCCTTGTTTATTGCTGTATCCAAAGCACCTAGTATTCAGTAGGTACTCAATAAATGTCTGTTACCTGCAGAATTCCTTGGGCTGACCCCCTGGGTGTCTGGGATCTGAGTGTGGCTGGTATAGGCAGAGCATTCATTTCAGCACTTTCCCATCTCCTTCCCCATGGCCAGCAGTCCTGTGCACAAAGCCCAGAGGCAGTGTTGGAAAGGCCTGGGGAGGGGAGGAGCTTGGACCCAGGCTCTGCCACAGGCTTGTTGTGTGACCTCAGCATGCTAGTGGCCCTCTCTGAGTCCCAGTGTCCATGGAATGGGGGAGTAAATGGGGGAGTCAAGCCCACCTTGCAGAGGGCTACCTGCAGATGAATGATAATACAGGTAAAGCAACTGGAGATCAGAGCATGTGCTCAAGTGATCATTATTTGAAGACCCAGCTGCTGGAGGAGCTGTGAGATATGGGGTGTGGGCTCTAAGGGGTTTGGGAATTATCAACAGGGAGGTGATAATTGAAACCTAAGGAGTGATGGAGCCCCCAGGGAGAGTGTGTGGAAGAAGAGATGAAGGGAAAGCAGCACCAAGGGAGCCCTGGACACCCTGGCATGATTCTGCCCAGGGATCCTCTGAAGTCCTTGAGAGGAATCAGACTCTTGCCACAGCAGAAGATTTAAAGTTTAGGCACAAAAGTAAACTTCCTCATCATGAAGGAGAAAGAAAGCATAATGGTTAAAAGCATGGGTGTAAAGCTAAGCTCCCCTTCTTACTTGCCATGACCCTGGGAACATGACTTGTCCTCTCCAGGCCTCAGTTTCCTCATTTGTAAACTGGGAATAACAGATGTGCCTGTTTCACTGGGTTGTCAACAGGTTAAACGTGAGTGCTGTGCTTGTCACTAAGCAAGTGTTTAAGTTAGATGATGGTACTGCTGATGACAATGAAGATAATAATGATGGAGGGGATAAGGGTTATGGTAGTGAATGTAAGGATGATGACAATGACAGTGATCATGGCAATGATGATGACAATGGTGATGATGAAACTGATGGTGGTTATGGTAGTGAAGGTGATGATGACAATGGCAATGATGATTATGACAATGGTGATGATGATGGTGATGATGAAACTGATGGTGGTTATGGTAGTGAAGGTGATGATGACAATGGCCTTGATGGCAATGATGACAATGTTGATGATGGTGATGACAACAATGATGATAACAATGATGATGATGGTGGTGATGGTAGTGATGGTGATGAAAATGATGATAACAATGGTGAGAATGATGGTGGTGATGGAGGTGATGATGAAGATGATGATAATGATGAAGGCAGGTCCCTGTGTCCAGGAGGTCCTCAACTTGCTCCTCTGTTTTGTCTAAAGATGACCTCATGGTCCATCTTCTTTTCCTGCTCTGTCCCAGGATTTGTTGGAATAATTTTTGTCTCCGTCTCTCTATTGTCAATATTTATTTAGTGAAAACTTTAGGCTGAGAGCTATGAAGTCTTCAAAGATTGAAAAATCATGAAGTGTGAGGAAGAAGAGGGTATATTTGTTTCTCAGACCTCAAAATTTGGGGAGAGGGGAGAAGCCCAAGAAAGATCAAGAATAAGACAAGCATTGACCTCTTTGACCCTGAGGAAAGAGGCATTATGAAGCCTGAGGGTCAGTGTGGGTGGTATCAGAAAGGCTTCCAGGATGGTTTAGATAAAACTCAGGCTGTTCTGAGTCACTGAGGAAAGCAAGAGTGTGGATGAAGGGCTGTCAGCCCTTTGATGTCCATGTCAAGGAAATGACCAGGCCCTCCCAGCTGTTTTTGATGGTCTCTGTCCCAGGGAATGATGCAGGCACAAACTGAAGGGTCTGTAGGGGCTGGTTCATGAGCCTTCATGCCCTCATCAGCTCTTCAATCTGCCTTGCAGATTTTCCATTAGTGTGTGCAGTTATGTGTGTAAAGTGGCTGGAACATGGAATGTCCATAAACTGGTAGCTAAGTTGGTGGTCTTGATGATGGTGACGGTGATGAGAATGGTAATGAAAATAACAAATGCTGGTGAGTTGAGCAGATTTAATGGGAGACATTGGTTAGGGACATATCCTCTCCCACCAGGGGCTGACAATCTAGAGATGCCCCCACCCTGCCCACAATAATCCATACTGCTTCCTCATATCTCCTGCTGTATAGAAAAGGATCCAGGAAGCCCCTGGCTTTTCTGAATTCACTTGAGGAGGATTTAAGGGTGAAGTTGGCTAATTCCATCTCTGGGTATCTCCCACTGTTCTGCCTCCCAGGGAAAGTCTAGGGGAGGTAGGCAAAGTGTGGTAGGTATGGGCAAGGTGCAGCAGACAAGGCTCCAGCTTCTTGGCTGGTTAGTGGGAGATTAATGCAGCTCTACCCTGAGATCGGTCTGTTTTCCCACTCTAATTACCAGGGCAGATAATTAATCTCTACATCCAAAATGAGCCCACACCCCTGAGAACGTTCTAGCTCTAATACTGCTTAAATATGAAATGATTCCTGTCCTCAAGGCCAGAATCAAGGAAGCAAAAATCAGCAATAGGAGCTGCAATTACCATTTCTGATTACTCAATGTGAGTTTAAAATATAAAATAAAAACCATCACCCCACCCTCCACCAAAAATAAAAATAATTGGCAAACAGTTATTTCTGCTCTATTTAAAGAACAAGGCTTTTTAATTCTTTACTCTCTTGGCACTGATATAGTTCCACTTATCCATCAGGTCATTTACAGAGCACTTATTTGTTCTAGGTGCAGGGATGAGAAGTGAACATATCGTGCAGGGGCTAAGCCAGGAAGGGGACATGACCCTTCAAGGAAAGGTCATGCAGATGAGTGCAACTGCACCTTGAAATGAGGCCGAGTATACCATGGACAGGAGGCTGTGGGGGAGGATGGTGAAGGGGACTCACTTATATCAGGGGGGTTGGGGGGGCTTAGAAACACATACTGAAGTTGAGACCTGAAGGGTCTGACTGTCTAGGGAGTGATCTAAGGAGCAGGCACAGCATGTGCAAAGGCCTGAGGTGGGAGTTAGTTGCAGGACCAATGAGTGGGACTGGAGCCAGTTAGCAGGTGCAAAAAGAGCAGGAGTCGGGGGGCGAGACAGCAGCCAGAACCACCGATCCCATGGGCCTGGGGCAGTGAGGCTGCATTTACTCAAGGTTCTGCCAGCAGCCATTCAGAGTTGTTTTTTCTTTATTTTAATAATGGTAAAACACACATAATATAAAATTTACCATTAGTAGCATTTAGTACATTCATAATATTATGCAAATATTACCACTATCTATTTCCAGAATATTTTCATCACCCCAAAATGAAATCCCAAACCCATTAAGCAGTCACTTCCCATTTCCCCTTCCCACCAGTTCCTGGCAACCACTAATCTACTTTCTGCCTGTATGGATTTGCCTTTTACGGATATTTCATACAAATGGAATCATACAATATGTGCTTTTTCTGTCTGCTTTCTTTCACTTAGTATAATGTTTTCAGTGTTCATCCATGTTGAAGCATATATCAGTACTCTATTCATTTTTATGGCTGAATAATACTCCATTGTATGCATATACCACAGTTTGTTTTTCTATTCGTCAATTGATGGATATTTGAGTTTTTTCCTGTGTTTCGGCTACTGTGAATAGTGCTGCTATAAACATTCATGTACACGTTTTTGCTTGAACACCTGATTTCAATTATTGTGGGCATTTACCCAGGAGCTGCTGGGTCATATTGTAATTCTATGTTTAATGCACTGAGGTACTGCCAAACTGTTTCGTACAGTGGCTGCGCCATTTTACATTTCCACCAACATGTACAATGGTTCCAATTTCCCCAAATTCTTGCTAACACTTATTTTCCAGTTTTTTGTTTGTTTGTCTTATAGCTGTCCTAGTGAGCGTGATGTGGTATCTCCTATGGCTTTGATTGCATTACCCTAATGACTTTTGATCTTGATCATCTTGTCGTGTGCTTATTGGGCAGTTGTGTATCTTTCTTAGAGAAATGTCTATTCAGATCCTTTGGCCATTTCTCTTTTTATTAATCAGTTTTATCGGGATATATTCACATACCATACAATCCATCCCAGGTGTACAATGTATTTTAGTATAATCACAGAGTTGTGCATTCATAACCCTGATCAATTTTAGATCATTTTCATTACTCCAAAAAGAAAACCTCCAAGCCCCTTAGCAGTCACTTCTCAATCCCTCTAACCTTCCCCAGCCCTACACAGCCACTACTCTAATTCTATCTCTGTAGATTTATTTATATATAAAGAACACTAAAATATTACTTTAACTATAGTCCATAGTTTGCATTAGGTATATTTTTCCTATATACCACCCTATCATTAACCCCTTGTACTAATAACATGCATTTATTATAGGTTCATGAAAGAACATTCTTATATTTGTACTCTCTACCACAGACATTGTCCACCAAAGGGTTTACTCTGTTATACAGTCCCATATTTTATCCTGCAGGTTTCCTTCCAGTAATATACACAGCCTAAAACAATCCCTTCCATCCACATTCACACACATAATTCAGCACTGTTAATTATACTCGCAGTAATGTGCTACCATCACCTTTATCCATTTCCAAACATTGACAATCAAGCCTAAGTAGAAATTCTACACAAATTAAGCATCAGCTCCCCATTTGCTACCCCCATTCTATCTCCTTGTAAACTCTATTCTAGATTCTAACTTTATGAGTTTGCTTATTATACTTAGCTCATATTAGTGAGATCATGCAATGTTTGGCCATTGTGTCTGGCTTATTTCACTCAACATAATGTCCTCCAGGTACACATGTTGTCACATGCATCAGGACTTCATTCCTTTTTAACAGCTGAATAAAATTCACCATATGTGTAGACCACATTTTGTTTATCCTTGCATTGGCTGAAGGACACTTGGGTTGCTTCCATCTTTTGGCAATTGTAATTAATGCCACTATGAACATTAATGTGAAAATGTCTGTTCATGTCCCTGCTTTCAGTTCTTCTGGGTATATACCTAGAAGTGGGATTGTCGGATTATATGGAAATTCTATACTCAGCTTCCTGAGGAACTGCCAAACTGTCTTCCACAGCAGCTGCACCATTTTACATTCCCACATTTCTTTATGTATTCTGGATATTAAACCCTTATCAGATAAGTTGTTTCTAAATATTTTCTCCCATTGTGTAGGCTACCTTTTCACTTTCTTGACAAAGTCTTTTGAAGCACAGCAGTTTTTATTTTGAGGAGGTCCCATTTATCTATTTTCTTTTGTTGCTTATGCTTTGGGTGTAAAGTCTAAGAAATCATTCCTTTGGCCGTTTCTTAATTGGATTATTTTCTTTTTATTGTTGAATTGTAGGAGTTCTTTATATATTCTGAATACAAGTTCCATATCAGATATGTGACTTTCAAATATTTTCTCTCATTCTGTTGTTCGTCTTTGCACTTTTTGGATGGTATCCTTTGAAGCACAAACGTTTTTAATTTTGATGAAGTCAAATCTGTTTTTTCTTTTGTTTACTGTGTTGTTGGAGTCAAATCTAAGAAACCACTAACAAATCTAGGTTCATGAAGATTTGTATCTGTGTTTATTATTACTATGAGTTTTATGGTTTAACTCATATTTAGACCTTTCATCCATTTTGCGTTAATTTTTGTATAGGATGTGAGGTAATCCAACTTCATTCTTTTGTGTGTGGCTATCCTTGTTCCAGGACCGTTTGTTGAGAACACTGTTCTTTCTCAGTTGACTGGTATTGGCACCCTTGTCAAAAATCAGTTAACCATAGCTGGATGGATTTATTTCTGGACTCTTGATTCTATTCCATTGATCTATATACCTATCCTTATTTCAGTACTACATTATTTTGATTAATATAGATTTGTAGTAAGTTTCCAAATCAAGAAGGTTGAGCCCGCCTACTTTGTTTGCCTTTTTCAATATTGTTTTGGTTATTCAGGGCCCCTTGCAATTCCATGTGAATTTGAGGATTGGATTTTCCATTTCAACATTAAAAACCATTGGAATTTTGATAGCGATTGCATTGAATCCATAGATCACTTTGGGTAGTATTGCCATCTTAACTAATCCAAGGACACGAACACAGGATATTTTCCCATTCATCTAAATTTTCTTTAATTTCTTTCATGAATGTTTCGTAGTTTTCAGTGTACAAGTCTTGCATCTCATTGATTTAATTTATTCCTAAGTGTTTTGTTCTTTTGTATACTATGGTAAATGAAATTTTCTTAATTTCCCTTCAGATTGTTCATTGCTGTTATATAGAAAAACAACTGATTTTTGCATATTGATGTCATACCTTACAATTTTGCTGAATTCATTTATTAGCTCCAATAGTCTTTTTATGGATTCTTTGGGAATATATATATATATAACCATGTGTATATATATATATATATATATATAATCATATCACCCATGAATATAATTTTATATATAAAATATATATATATATTATACATAGGATATCATCTGTGAATATAAGTTTGCTTCTTCCTTTCCAATTTGGATACATTGTGTTCTTTTTCTTGCCTAATTGTTCTGGCTAGAACTTTCAGTACAATGTTGAATAGTAGAGGCAAGAGTGGGATTCCTTGTCTTTTTCATGAACTTAGAGGGAAAGCTTTCAGTCTCTCACCATTATGAGGCTAATTGTGCATTTTTCATAAATGCTCCTACCATGCTGAGGAGTTCAATTCCTAGTTTACTTATTGCTTTTATCATAAAACGGTATTGGCTTTTTGTTAAATGTTTTCTTCTGCACCACGTAAGATGGCCATGTGTTTTTTCCCTTCATTCTATTAATGTGATGTATTTAATGATTGAGTTTCATAAACAGAGCTACTCTTGCAATCCTGGAATAAATTTTTTTAATATGCTGTTGGATTCAGTTTGATAGTATTTTGTTGAGGATTTTTGTATCTATATTCGTAAGTGATATTGCACTTTTCTTTTCTTGTGGTGTCATTGTATAGCTTTGCTGTCAGGGTAATAGTGACACCAGAAAATTCATTAGGAAATGTTCCCTACTCTTCTATTTTTTAGAAGGATTTGAGAGAATTGTGTTAATTCTTCTTTAAATTTTTGGCAGAATTTACCAGGGAAGCCACCTGGTCTTGGACTTTCCTTTGATGGGAGATTTTTGATTACAGATTCTCTCTCTTTACTTGTTAAAGGACTGCTCAGATTTTCTGTTTCCTCTTGAGTCAGTTTTAGTAATTGCATGTCTTTGAAATTTGTGCATTTCATATAGGTTATCAAATTTGTTGGTGCACTATTATTTGTAGTATTCTCTTTTAATCCTTTTTGTTTCTGTAATGTTGATAGTAATGTCCCTACTTTCATTTCTGACTTTAGTTATTTGCATGTTCTCTATCTTTTTCTTCACTCTAGCTAAAGATTGGTCAATTTTTTATCTTTCAAAAAAGCAACTTTTGGTTTCATTGCTTGTTTCTATTGTTTTATATTCTATATTCTGTTTGTCTCCACTCTGACCTTTATTCTTTCCTTCTGCTAGCTTTGGGTTGTTTCCCCTTTTTTTTCTAGTTCCTTACAGTGTAGTTAGATTATTGATTTTAGATCTTTCTTCCTTTTTTAATGTAGATATTTACTGCTATAAATTTTCCTCTGAGAACCACTTTTGCTGCATCCTACCATAAGATTTGGTGTGTTGTTTTCATTTATATTCATCTCAAGGTGTTTTCTAAATCCCTGTGGTTTCTTCTTTGACTTGTTGGTTGTTTAAGAGTGTGTTGTTGGGGATTCCTGGTATTACTGGAGAATCATAACACGTCTGCAGTAGACGACCCACCATAGACTTCACTTAGTGGAATAACCATGCGTGAGTGTATCTCCATCCATGTGGGCCAGGCCGGGGTGCACACAGGCAATGCCTGCTGGGATCTCTACTGCCTGGAGCATGGCATCCAGCCTAATGGCACCATGCCCAGCCATAAGACCCTGGGGAGCGGTGACGACTCCTTCAACAGCTTCTTCAGTGAGACAAGGGCTGGCAGGCACATGCCCCGGGCAGTCTTTGTGGACCTGGAGCCTGCTGTCATAGATGGGGTAAGAACTGGCATTTATAGGCAGCTCTTCCACCCCAAGCAGCTGATATCTGGCAAGGAAGATGCTGCCAACAACTATGCCTGTGGCCACTACACTGTGGGGAAGGAGATCATTGTTCTGGTGCTGGAGTGAATCCGAAAGCTGACAGACCAGTGCACCAGGCTTCAGAGCTTCCTGATCTTCCATAGCTTTGGGGTGGCACTGGCTCAGGCTTCACCTCCCTGCTGATGGAGTGGCTTTCTGTTGACTATGGCAAGAATTCCAAGTTGGAGTTTGCCATCTACCCAGTTCCCCAGGTGTCCACAGCAGTGGTGGGACCCTACAACTCAATATTGACCACCCACACCACCCTGGAGCACTCAGATTGTGCCTTCATGGTAGACAATGAGGCCATCTATGATATCTGTTGCCATAACCTGGACATTGAGCGCCCCACCTACACCAACCTCAACTGGCTCATTGGACAGATTGTGTCCTCCATCACTGCATCCCTGCACTTTGACAGGGCCCTCAACGTGGATCTCACTGAGTTCCAGACCAACCTGGTGCCCCACCCCCTCATTCACTTTCCCCTGGTGACCTATTCAACCATTACCTCAGCTGAGAAGGCCTATCATGAGCAGCTCTTAGTGGCGGAAATCACCAATGCCTGCTTTGAACCCTCAAATCAGATGGTCAAGTGTGACCCTCACCATGGCAAGTACATGGCCTGCTGCATGCTCTACCATGGAAAAGTGGTGCCCAAGGACGTGAATGCCGCCATCACCACCATCAAATCCAAGTGCACTATCCAGTTTGTGGACTGGTGTCCCACGGGCTTCAAGGTTGGCATCAACTACCAGTCCCCCACAGAGGTGCCTGGGGGGGACCTGGCCAAAGGGCAGTGGGCAGTCTACATGCTAAGCAACACCACAGCCATCGCTGAGGCCTGGGCCCACCTTGACCATAAGTTTGACCTGATGTATGCCAAAAGGGACTTTGTGCATTGGTATGTGGGTGAGGGCATGGAGGAAGGGGAGCTCTCTGAGGCACAAGAAGACCTGGCCACTCTGGAGAAGGATTATGAAGAAGTGGGCTCAGAGTCTGTGGATGGCAAGGATGAGAGTGAGGAGTTCTAGGGGGTCCTGGCACCTGCAGCACTCCGTCTGTCTCCCCAGTTTTGTATCTCACATTTCACTGTTTTCCCCAATCCCCTACCAATACAATGTCTCAAGTTAAAAAAAAGAGTGTGTTGTTTAATTTCTATAGATTTGTGAATTGTCCAGTTTTCCTTCTGTTGTTGATTTCTATTTCATTCTATTGTGATCAGAGAAGATATTTGGTATGATTTCAATCTTTTAAAATTTATTGAGACTTGCTTTGTGGCCTAACATATCGATCTTGGAAAATGCCATATGTACACTTGAGAAGAATGCATATTCTGCTGCTACTGGATAGAGTACTGGAGTGTTCTACATATGTCTGTCAGTTGGCTTACAGTGTTGTTCAAATACTCTATTTCCTTATCAATCATCCATTTGTCTAGATGTTCTATCCATTATTGAAAGTGGAGTACTGATGTCTCCTTCTAATATTATATCACCATCTATTTCTCCCTTCAATTCTGTCAAATTTTATTTCACAGATTTGGGACCACTTTTATTTGATATGTTTATAATTGCTATATCTCTTTGATGGATTGACCCTTTTATCAATATTTAATGTCTTTTTTCATTTCTTGTAACAATTTTTTATTTATAGTCTATCTTATCTGATATTAGTATAGTCACTCCAGATCTCTTTAGGTTAATATTTGCATGGAACATATTTTTCCACACTTTCAAATGCAACATTTTTGTATCTTTGGATCCCAATTGGATCTCTTGTATAGAGCATAAAGTTGGATCATTTTTTAAAATTCATACTGACTATCTCTGCCTTTTGATTGAGATGTTAAATCCATTTACGTTTAAAGTGGCTTCTGATAAGGAAGGACTTAACTTCTGCCATTTTGCTGTTAGTTTTCTATATGTCACATCTTTTTCACTCCTCAATTCCTCTATTACTGCCTTCTTTTGTATTTAATTTTTTTGGTGTAACATTATATTACCTCATCATTTCCTGTTCTGGTTATTTTTTAGTTATGCTTTCTCCCAGGTCAGTATCTTCTGGCTGACCAGCAGTCTCTGGGGGTTCTTGGCTTTTCTTCATAAAGCAATGCACATGGAGGTGTCTTCTCCTTTCTCTTCTAGGTTCTGTTGATTTGCAGCTTCTGGCTTTTCTCTGTGGGTTCTCTCTCTGTGGCCTTCTCTATAAGGATAGGATTAACATCCACCCTGATTCAGTTGGGCCACACCTCAACTGAAGTAGCCTCACAAAAGGTCCATTTACAATGGGTTCACACCCATATGTTAAGAACATGTTTTTTCTGTGGTACATAACTCGAAGCCACCGCACTTCTGTAAATATCTAGTACTAGAATTGGTGGATCATATGGTAGGTATTAATAAACTGCAAAGCTCTTTTCCTGAGTAGTTGTACCATTTTACATTCCTAACAGTAGTATACAAGAGTTTCAGTAGCTCCACATCATCAACACTTGGCATGGTCAGACTTTTTAACGTCAAACATTGTAATAAGTTTGTTGTCGTACCACATTGTGGTTTCAATTTGCATTTCCCTAATGGCTAATGATGTTGAACATCTTTTCATGTGCTTCTTTGACATCCATATGTTTCCCTTGAAGTGTCTGTTCAAATCTTTTGCTAATTTTTAAATTGAGTTACTCATTTACCTATTATTGAGTTTTGATAGTTCTTTTCATATTTTACATAAAGCCTTATATTATTTGCATGCCTTGCCAATATTTTCTTGTCATCTGTGGCTTGTATGTTTTGCTTGCAACAGTGTCTTTCAAAGAGGAGAAGTTTCTTAATTGTGATGCAATCCAATTTATCATTTTTTTCTATTAGCTCATGCTTTTGGTATCATATCTAAGAAATCTTTACCTGATCTTAGGCCACAAAGATTTTTCCTCCATGTTTTTCCTGAAAGGATTATAGTTTTAGGTTTTACTTTTAGGTCCATGATCCATGTTGAGTTCTGAAGTATGGATCAATGGTAATTGCTGCTGCTTTGGTTGTTGCTATTTTCTTTTTGCATATATATGTCCAAGTGTTCCAGCACTATTTGGTGAAGAGACTATCTTTCTTCACAGAATTACCTTTGATCCTTGAACAAAAATCAGTTGTCCACATATGCATGGCTTGATTCTGGCATCTCTATTCTGTTCCATTAATCTATTTTGTCTACCGTGATGCCAATACCATAATTTTGATTGCTGCCATTTTATAATACATAACAAAATCAGGTAGCCCTCCAGCTATTCTTTTTGTCAAAGTTATTTTGGTTATTCTAGGTTTTTGCATTTCCATATAAATTTTAGAATCAGCTTATCAATTTCTCCTTTAAAAGCCTACTGGTATTTTGGTTGTGATCAAACTGAACCTTTAAAACAATTTTGGGGGAATCAACATCTTAACAATATTGAGTTTTCCAACCCATGACCTCATTTATTTAGGTCTTCTTTAATTTCTCCCATCAATTTTTTGTAGCTTTCAGTATACAGGGCAAATATCTGTCAGATTAATCTCTAAGTATATCTCATTTTTGGTGCAGTTGTAAATTGAAAATTTTATTTAAATTTCCAGTGGTTCATTTCTAGTGTATAGAAATTAAATTGCAGTCTATAGCCTTGTTAAACTCATCATTAATTCTAGTGTTTTTTGTAAATTCCATCAAAGTTTCTACTTAAAAAATCATGTCATCTGAAAACAAAGAATTTTGCTTCTTCCTTTCAATCTGAAAGCCTTTTAATATTTTTTTCTCTCTCTTTTTTTTTTTTTTTTTTTTTTTTGACACATTGCTCTGGCTATAATCCACAACACAATTTTGAATAAAAGTAGTGATATCAGACATCTTTGTTTTCTTCCTGATTTTAGGTTGAAGAATTCAGTTTTTCCCTAATATGATGCTAGCTGTAGATTTTTTTTTCATAGATGTTCTTTAGTAGGTTGAAGATGTACCCTTCTACTCTTACTTTGCTAAAGATTTTTACTTTTTTAATCAGGAATGGATGTTGAATTTTATCAGATGTTCTGCTGATCATGTGACTTTTACTTGTGTTTTGTAAAAATTTTTGTTTTGAAGTTTTACATCTATGCTCATGAGGGATAGTATCTATAGATATTTTTTTTCCTTATAAAGTTCTGTCTGGTTTTGTTATCAAGATAACACTGACTTCATAGAATGAGTTGAAAAGTGTTTCCTCCTCTATTATTTCATCCTTAAATGTTTTGTAGAATTCTCTAGTGAAGGATCTGAACCTGAAGATTTCTTTGTGGAAAGATTTTTAACTACAAATTCAATCTCTTTAATTGATAAAGGAAGAGCTATTAAGATCATCTATTTCTTCTTGAATATGAGTTTTAGGAGCATGTCTTTTAATGAATTTGTTCATTTCATCTAAATTGCTGAATTTATTGACATAAAGTTGCTCGTAATAGCTCATTTATTATCACTGTAATGTTTGAAACACCTATAGTGATAGCACTTCTCTCATCCCTGATATTGGTAATTTGTGTCTTCTGTTTTTTTTTCTCTTGATCTGTCTGGCTAGAGGTTTATCAATTTTGTTTTCTCAATGAATGAGCTTTTGGTTTCATTGTATTTCTATCTTTCTCTTGTCTATTTCATTGATATCTGATCTGGTTTTATTATGTCTTTTCTTCTTTCTTAAGGTTTAATTTTCTTTTTCCTAGTTTCTTAAGGTGGAAACTAAAGTCATTGATTTGTGAGATCTTTCATTTAATACCATTATAGGCAGAGTCTGTACCCTATATGGTTTTGATGCATTCAAATTTCTGAAACTTGTGCTATGACCCAGAATATACTAGTCTTAGTTCGCCAGAGCTGCCATGATGAATACCACACAGTGGGTTGGTGTACACAACAAGCAACTATTAGCTCACAGTTTTGGAGGCTAGAAGTCCAAAATCAAGGCATCAGCAAAGTCATGCTTTCCCCTTGAATTCTGAGGCACTCTGGTGGTAGCGTACCACAATCCCCAACGCTTGTTGACGTTCCTCTGCTCCCATGACATGGTGATATCCTCGGATGCCTCCTGTATCTACTCTTCCTGTTTCCACTAACTTCTGGCTTCTTCCTGTGTCTTTCTCTTCATAAGGTCTCGAGAAACATGAATTCAGGCTCTCCATGATTCAGTCTGGCCACACCTGAATAGGATCTTATGACGTCCTATTTGTGAATGAGTCCACACCTTAATTGATAATACATCTTCCAAGGGTTCTATTTACAAATGGGTTCATGCCCACAGGAAACTGGATTAAGATTAAGAGCATGACTTTCACTGTGGTGCCTAATTCAGTCTACCACAATGCTCTATCTTAATAAATGTTTCATATTTTACTGAAAAGAATGTGTATTCTGCTGTTTGGGAGTGGGGTGCTCCATACGTGTCATATAGGTCAAGTTAGTCGGTGGTATTGTTCAAATCTTGTATGCCCTTGCTGATTATCTGTCTACTTGTTCCATCAGATATTAGAAGAGGGTATTGAAGTCTCTGACAATAATTTGGATTTTTCTTTTCCTCTTTGTAATTCTGCCATTTTTGCTTCATGAATTTTTAACATTTAGGATTACTATGTCCTTTGGAGGTACTGACCCCTTCATCTAATGAAATATGTTTCTTTATCACTGGTAATATTCTTTCCTCTGAAACCATGTTGTCTGATATTAATACACCCTTCCAGTTTCCCCTTAATTAATGTTATCATGATATATTTTCCATCTTTTTATATTTAATCTATATATGTCTTTATATTTATAAAGTGTGTTTCTTATAGGCAGCATACAATCCAAATGCATAGGCTTTTATTTGTGGGGTTTAGACCATTTACATTTAATGTGATCATTGATATGGTTAGGTTTAAGCCTATGTTTTTTCTATTTGTTTCTATTTTTCCCATCTCTACTTTGTTCCTTTTTTCCTCTTTATCTGCCTTCTTTTGATTGTTTTTCATTATTCCATTTTATCTCCTCCATTGACTTGTTAGTTATAACTCTTTGTTTTGCTACTTTAGTGATTGCTTTAGAGTTTATAATGTATATCTTTGCTTACAACAGTCTGTTTTCAAGTGAAATTATACCACATCATATACAGTATAAGAACCTTGCAATAGTATACTTCCGTTTCTCTCTTCCCAGCCTTTATACTATTGTTGCTGTATATTTTACCTATACATCTGTAATAAACCTCATGATATATTTATATAATATTTATTTAAACAATTAAATTATCAATTATATTTTAAGAATATTTAAATAATAAGGAAAATATATTTGTTCACTGATACAGTAATCATTTTTGGCACTCTATTCATTTGTGTAGTTACATATTTTCACCTGGTATTGTTTGTCTTCTTCCTGAAAGACTTCCTTTATCACTTGTTGTAGTGTTCTGTGATTAATTCTTACAGCTTTTGTATGTCTGAAAACATCTTCATTTTGCTTACCTTTTTTTAAAAGATATTTTTGCTCAGTATAAAAATCTAGATAGACAGCTTTTTCCCCCTTTCAATGCATTAAAGATGTTGCTCTACCATCTTCTAATTTGCATTGTTTATGAGGAGAAATCTGTTGTCATCCTTACCTTTGTTCCTCTAATTAATATGTCTTTATTCTATGGCTGCTTTTGTGATATTCTCATTATTGCTGATTTTGAGAAACTTAATTATGATGTGTCTCAGTGTAGTTTTATCATATTTCTTGTGCTTGGGATAAGTTAAGCTTCTTGGATCTGTGAGTTTATAGTTTTCTGGCTATTATTTTTTCAAAAAATTTTCTGTACCCTTCCACCTCCTTCAGGGACTCAAATTACATGTATATTAGGCCTCTTGAAGTTGCCCCACACTTCACTGATAGTACTCATTCTCTGAAAATTATTTTTCCTCTGTGTGTTTCATTTTGGATGGTTTCTATTTCTATAGCTTCATGTTCACTGTTTTTTCTCTGTAATGTCTAGCCTAATGTTAATCCCATAGTGAATTTTACACCTCAGACTTGTAATTTGCATCTCTAGAAGTTCAATTTGTGTCTGTTTTTACCTTTTGTATCTCTACTTACAACTTTTTGAACCTATGGAATACAGTTTAATACTTTAATGCCCTTGTTGGCTAATTCTAATATTGGTATCAGTTCTATACTTGTTTCAGTTTCTTGATTATTCTCCTCATTATAGGTTGTGTTTTCCTACCTCTTTGTATGCCTGGTAATCTTTGTTTGGATGGCAAACATTGGGAATGTGCCCTGGGTGTTGGATATTTTTGTATTCCTATAAATATTCTTGAGGTTTTTTTCTTCAAATTATTCAGATACAAAACTTTTTTTGGATCTTGCTCTTAATGTATATTAAGCAAAGCCAGAGTGCCATTTAGCTTAGGGCTGATTACTCCCCACTACTGAGGTAAGAGCCCTTTGAGTGTTCTACCCAATACTCCACGAATTCTGACTGATGGGCACAGGCACTATTCCTGGCCCTGGGCTAGTGCTGACCACAGTTAATGCTAATGCTCTCCAATGCCTAGTTCCCTCGTATTTTTCTCACACTCATGCACCAATCAGTGCTCAGTCAAAGGGTACTGACAGTAATTTTCTGTACATCTCTGGAGTTTTCTCTCTTTGTGCAGCTCTCTCCTCTTTAGCTCTCTGTCCTTGTGAACCTCAGTAGCCAAAGCCTCCTCACTCTCAGCTCCTCTCCTCAATTCAGGGATTCTGTCGGGCTCTACCTGGCTTCCTTCCCCATGTTCTGTGACCTGGAATCTCCCCTAAGGCTGTAGGCTACGGCTATCATAGGGCTCACCTCATTCATTTCCCTTCTTCTCATAGAGCCCTCTTTGATTGCCTGATGGCCGGTGTTGAAAACCATTGTTTCATATATTTTTCTTTTCTTTTTTTTTTTGGTTGTTTAGGTGGAAGGATAAATTCATTCCCTTTTAGTCTGCTTTGGGCATAAACAAAAGTCCCCAAATTATAATATTTAAAGCCTCAGAATCTGAAGGAGTATTATAATGTTGGCATAATTAAATCATAGAAACTCACAATCTTGGGTTTAAAACTATATCAATTTTGAATCTTAGCTTTCTCAAAGGGAGTGAATACTTTCTAATAATGATAATCATCATTATTTATTAAGTACAAATTGTTCCAGGCATGGTGCTAAGTGCTTTTCACACATTATGTCACTCAGTGTCCATGACAACCCTGTGATATAGGAACTACTAATTTATCCAATTTTATTGTGGAAGAAAATTTTACATCCAGCTGGATTGCTGAAGGTCAGGCACGATGGACACAGCACACCAGGGCTTGGCACAGAACTCTCTGTCTCCAAAACCCACGCTCTCAGCCACTCTGCTATTTTGTCTCCTCTTAGGCATCTCTGCTGAGGGCTTATCCATCTTCTGTGCATTCTTCCAGTGATGGAGAGCTCGTTACCCTTCCCCAAGTCAATCCATTGATCCAACATCGGATATACCTCTCATTCACAGAGCATCTGCCCAAAGGCCCCAAATCTGCCTTGGGAGATGCCACAGAAGACAAACCCTCACCCAGGACTCCTGCAGGGAGAGGGGAGCAGCCTCTTGAGGCGGGTCGCAATTGCACAAGAGTGGAGAGTCTTGGATTCGGAAAGCCTGCAGCCCATCCCGGAGGAAAGATAAAGGATTTTATACTGAGCTGAAGGCAAAGAGGCCAGTCTCAAAAGACACAAAAGAATAAACCCCAGAACATTAGGCAGATCAGGGTGAGGGATGAATTTATAATTTAGAAATACAATTCTCCAAGGGTCAGAGTTATGGGGCCTAATAAGATTAGAACTGTAAGAGCTGTGCCTTTAATTTCCTGGCTTTTTACTCTGAAAACTTATTCTACAAAATGTGTCCTGTGCCATCCATCCTCCCAGATGGCTTTTTAAGTGAAGCTGTTTGTTAAGTGGGAGACGGAAAGGGAGATTGATCAGGAGGGACGAGCAGGCGGAGCCACTGCAGGCTCTGGGAGAGGAGACACAGCAGGTACAGCAAGTGCAGAAGGAGGTGCAGAGAGAACGTCGTGGGGCCAGGAAAGGCCCAGAACCTGGCTTCCCAGCTGAATCCACCTTGACCAGAGTCCCAGTGACAATCACTGACAGTGACGGGGCTGCTCTGTGCCCAGACCTGGGGCAAGCACTTTAGACTCGTTGGCCCCAGATTCCTCACACAACCCCGTCAGTGGATGCCATTCCATGGATGAGAAGCTCAGAGAGGTGCAGGCACTTGCCCAAGGTCACACAGCTGGTGAGACACATAGTCAGGGTTCAAGCCCAGGTTTGTCTGACTCCAGAGCCCCAGCTCCTAACCAGGATGTCTCCCAGCCTCTGCCACACTGTCAGCTGGAAGGGCCTCAGTGGTCAGCCCTGCCTGTGGTGCTCAGGTCCCCGGGGCCTCAGTTTCTCTACCAGGACAGTGAGGCATTGATGGCACTCAGTGGTTCTCCAGGCTGACTCTGTATCAGAATCTCCTGGGGGGCTTCCAGCAACGCTGATGCCTGGGCCCCACCCCCAACTGATAGCGTTGGTCCTCTGAATCAGGCCCAGGCACTTATATTTCTTAAAAGCCCCATCCCCCCCCCCCAAGATATTCCAACCCTCAGCCCACATGCACAGTCACACCATCCAGTGGACTGCCTGGCAGAATTCTCGGGGTGAGCGACAGCAGACACCAGCAAGGGATGCAGAAGTAGAATGTAGTGTCCCTGCACATCTGCGGCAGTCCAGAGTAAGGGCCCCTGAAGGATTCTGTTTCCACCTCTGCATCTCACATCTCGAGGCCTCTTTCTTCCCTCCCTGGCTCGGTGCAGTGCTCCCCCCCCCACACACACACACACAATGTGCCACACACACACACCAAGCCTGGCTTCAGTGTCCATGATAGATCACCGCTGTTCCTGGTGCAGATGGCACGCCCACCACCCTGCGCCAGCCGCACTGTCCCTGTGTCTGCAGTGGCAGCTCTGTAAATGATTATGAATGGAGAGAAAACGCAAGTGCCCGGGAAGGGCGGGGTGGGGTGGAGGTGGGGCCCATTTCTAGGCCTGGCATTATGTTTTCCCAATTATCAAATTAAGCATACACAACACACACACACACACACACACACTTCTTTGTTGCCTTTTCTTCCCTGGGGACAAAGTAGATTTGTCAGGTTCCTTAGCAATTGCCAAATGAAGGGCGGAAAGACAGGAGTGGCTGGGAAATTTCCTTAGTGGCGATGCAGAGATTTTGCATTTACAAATGGGGGCGTTGTTTCTCCAGAGGAAGGTGTGTCTACCCCATTTCTCAGAGCAGCAGAGGAAAGCAATCTCTGAGGTCTGGACCAGGGGCTCTGATGGGGGTAGCGGGGGAGGGGAGGCCACAGAAACCTTCTCCTCCTGACTTGGCCCCAGGGCTAGGACTCAACGCAGCCAACTTGAGGGTATTCTCGGCTCCTGCTGAAGAGGTCTGGGGTCTTGGAAAGCACCTGACACTGCGCCTTGCCCAGGAGGCCCCAAAAGATGGAAGGAGTTTTACGTGGTGAATCCACAAGGCTCCAGTCTCCGGGGCAAATGGGCCTCTGCTGACCAGCTCCTCTGGTCCCTGGACACACTGCCTGTCCAGATCATGAAACTGCACTGTGGTTAGAGCAAAGGGACACATCCTGGGACCTCAGGTTCCTGCACAGAGTAGAGAGGGCAGCAGATACGGCAGAGGGAGCTGGGCTTCAGTTGAATCTGTTTTCTGACACTCAGGACTGACAACACGTCAGCTTGGCCCTGACTCACCCTCTGCTTCTGCATGTGGACCAGTCGGTGGGGAGAGGTCCAAGCCAGGGTCCTGACAGCCTGTGGGCATTGGAGAATGATGGTGCTGGTGACAAGGGCATGCCGGGCATGGAGCCGGCTCCACTGCCTGTGATGCAGAGCCTTGCACAGCGTCGGAGGAAGGGTCTCATGTGGGTGAGGGAGCCAGGCTCCAAGGACCCACCAGTCTTGAATCCAGTGTCCATCCAAGGGTTCTGGGTGGGAGGAGCTGAAGGGAGACCACATATGTGATGAGGGAACCCACAATCTGCTCAGCACCCCTTTTCCCATCCCTTCAACCTGAGGAGATCTGGGAGAAAAGAAAGAAACAGAGGGCTCGTCTCTCACCCATCCCCAGTTTGGGTTCCTCTTGACTCTGGTGTTGCCTGAAAGCTCCAGATATGCCAGCTGACACCACCTCATCTGTAAAAGGGGACACCTGCCCACGTTCCGAGGCTGGCATGGAAATGGCAACTGCCTTTTGAGAGAAGGTTTGCAGAGGCAGGTGTCAGACACAATGGGACACAGAGTGTTCCAAGACCAGCCTCGTCACAGGGCACACTGGGTGGCAAGGGTGGCCCATCTGCACACAGCTCAGGGTGCACTGAGGCAATCGCCACAAGGACAGCAGAGTGGAAGGGGGTCCATGAGCCCCAGGCAGGGCAGGGCTGCCCCTGATCCCACAGCCCAGCTGGAACCAGCCGGGCAGGACTTTGGCTTGTGGGGCCGAGTAGTCGGGGAGGATGGTGCTCAAGCTTTATTCCTAAGCAGGAACTGCTGGGTTTGGAATCACTTCTGATCCATATTTGTCCTGTGAGATCCAATTCCAGGACTTTTTTTTTTTTTTTTAACAGCTGAAAAGAAAGAATCTTTCCCTCTTTCCAATGAACTTGGAATGATGAGAAGGCCCGTCTGGAGCTGTGGGGGCCTCAAGGAGGAGAAAGGCTGTGTTAGGTTAAAGGCACCCCAAAGGGAAGCCGAGGGACCCAGCCTGATGACACTGTTTAAGAATCTGGAGCCGTCCATCCCTGAAACTCTCCCTTTTGTAACTTTAGTCCATTTGAGGTGAGTTCTCGTCCCTTGTGCCTGAGAGAGTGACCACTAATTTAAAAATATTATCGGATAATGATGGGTACAGATAAGATTTGGATCAGAGCAGTTAAGTAACTACCCAAGAGGACCCAGCTAGAAAGCGAGAGCCAGGGCTGGACCCCAAGTCTGTCTGTCCCCAGAGAGTGTAGAGAAAAGAGAATAGTGCTCACGCGATGTTCTCTTTGGGCCCAGGGGACTCTCCAGGGCAGCTCTTGCCCACATGGAGGCCACGTGGAGATCGGGGATCCAGGCCGCTCTAACCTCGTGGCTCCACCGTCTCAAAACGAGGCCTCTTCCATGATCCCTGGGGCAGGGAAAGAGTCAACCAGAGGGTCTCATACTGGCAATTAAACCCTGAAGAACAAAAGTGACAGGCATCAACTATATTCACGACCACTGGTAAGAAATTTCATATGACTCCAAATAACTTCGAGAGAGAGAGGAAGTGTAATGCTCCAAGTGCACAGAAAAAGAAAAGACCCAGATATGATGGGTCTCTGCCACATGCCTGCAGCATCTGAGTCTGGGGGACCTGACATGGGCAGTGGCACCACAAACCCCCTTTAGAATAATTTAAAAAAAAAAGTAATAATGATAATAGCAAGAACTTAGATAGTCAGCATATGTGCCTGTAGCTGTTCTAAATACCTCACACATAACTCTCTCATTTACTCATTACCACCTGTGAAGTGGTTGTTATTATCCCAATTTTACAGTGTGGAAAATTGAGGCACAGAGAGGTTAAGTAAGCTGCCCAAGTTTACAGAGCACCAAGAAGCATACCCAGGTTGTCTGGCTCCAAGTCTAGGTTCTCAGGCACCATGTAGCTGCACCTGATGAAGTACAGTGAAGAAGGACCTAGTAAATATACGTGATGGGCAGCTTGAGCAAAAGATGTAAGCAAGAGAATTACATGGCCAAGTTGTCTTTTTCAAAGAGCACCTGGAAGTTCAGGCTTCAAAAAATATTCTCTAGGTATCTACAGTGTGTCCAGCCCTGTTCTAGGCACTGGATGAGCTGGAGGGAGGGAGACCAGCTGGGAGGCTATTGCAACAGGTGGGCAAATGGAGACCTGGAGAGGGAGAAGGGGCATGCAGGTAAGGGCAGGGCTGGGAGGAACCAGCTCCTCGGTCTCCCTGCTGCAGCTGCTCTGCCCCAGGCTCCTTCTTGTCCTTGTCAAGAGCCTTCCCAGTCGCCCCGGAAATTGATTTCATTATCAAGTTGCTAGGAAACAGGAGCCACAGGCCAGGACTCAGTGAAATATCACTTGGTCCCATCAAATCAGTAAAAACACAAATAAGAGAGTAATAGTGCGATGAGTGTATGGTGAGACAGACACTGTCACGCTGTGCAGCTGGAGAGAGTGTCAGGTACGGCAATCATTCAGGAAAGTGATTGAGGGATAAATATCATGAGGCAAATATATTTATAGCCTTTGATGAAGCGATTCCACTTTTAGAAATCTGTCCTGGGGGAGTGATCAGGGATTTAGGCAAATATAATGCCCTAAGATGTTAATTGCAACCTGTTGATGACCCGTCTTCATCACAATGCACTGAGTGAAATTCGGTAGCCAGGTACGTATCCAAGCTTAAACAACGGTGATGTAAATTTTGGTGCATCTCAATGTTAGCCTATAACGCAGTTATTAACATGATGCTTTTGAGGGCACTTTAATGATGTGGAAAAAAATGTTATCAATATAAAGTGAACAGGAAAAGAAGCTGAATAAAAGCATGGTCTCCATTACATACAATTTTATATGAACATAGTGAAAGATAATGATAACAACAAAAATAATAAATGCCACTGCTGATTGAGCACTCACTATCTTCCCGGCGCTGTGCTAAGTGTTTTACTTGCATTACTTCATTTAACCTTCATAGAGCCTGCATGGTGTGGGGGTGGGCAAAATAACATTAGGCTCCCCAAAGACGTCCACATCCTAATTCCAAGAGCCTATAAGTATGTTACCTTACATGGCAGAAGAGACTTTACCAGTGTGATGAAATGAGGGCTCTTGAGATGGGGAGATTCTCCTGGACTAGCCACATGAACCCAAGGTAATCACAGGGTCCTCAGAAGAGGGACACAGGAGGGTCAGAGTCAGAGGAGGAGATGTGACAATGGAAGCAGAGGTCAGAGGTAGAGAGAGAGCTGGAAGATGCTACACTGCTGGCTTTGAAGATGGAGAATGGGCCCCTGAAGCCAGAAATGTGGGAGGCTTCTAGAAGCTGGAAAAAAAACAAGGAAACATAGTCTCCCCTGATGCCTCCAGAAGGAACACGGCCCTGCTGACCCATTTTAGATTTCTGACATCTAGAACTGCAAGATAATAAATTTGTTTTGCTTTTTAGCCACTAAGTCTTCAGTATTTTATTGCAGCAGCAATAGGAAACAAATACAGGGGGGTTCTATTTTCATCATTTTACAGATAAGGGAAAGAGGGCACAGAGAGGCTAAGTGGCATGTCTATTGTCAGAAAGACAAGAGGCTGAGTCAGGATTTGAACTCAGGTCTGGCTGATCTCAGCTTTTGTATTATCACTACTACTTGCCATATTTGTCTATCTGGGGAAACTGAGTGAGACAGCATGAAGCTGGGGATGGGGAGAGTCAGAGCACAGTGGCCCTTGTGAGCCTTTGGATTCATCCCAGGGGAGTTGTGTGGGGATTTAAGGATGGTTGGGACGTGGCCCTAGCCCCTGAGGTTCTCAGGCCAGGACAATGATAACTCAGTGGGGTCAACTGTGATCCTCCCCCTGGGGACGCATTAGGGCTTCTCTCCCGCTCCTCACTTGCTGTCTTGCCCTCTGTGCCCCAGTTTTGCTGGCTTCCTTGTGGTTCCCTGCACCCCTGATACTGCTTCTTTTCTCCACGCCTTTGCTCACACTGTGCCCACTGCCTGAAATGCCTTCTCCCCTACTTTGCCTTAACTGCCTGGTGAACTCCTCTGCATCCCGCAGGGCCCCAGCTTAAACGTCATCTTCTCTGGGAAGCCTGCCCTTTCGCCCTGAGATGGCACTGACATCTCAGGAATTCTCAGGAATGGTCCTCAGCAGTTGGGGTTGTTGTTATTTATGGATCTGCCCTCCACTAGGATGTAAGACCCACGGACTGGGGACTGTGGCTTATTCCACAGAGACGTGGTAGAACCCAGTGGTCAGAGCTTGGGCACTGAGGGCAGAAAGTTCCAACTCTAGCTCCAGTTTCAACACTAAGAATTTGCCATGGAGCAAATGACTTTATCATTGTGTACCTCGTTTCCCTCATTTTAAAAATTGGGATGATCCTGGTACCTCCCTCCTGGGGTGCTGTGAGGATGAAAGGAGGGGTGCAGGTAGAATGTCAGAACACAGCTAGCATGGAAGTGACACTAAATAAACATGCGCTATTATTTCTATCACTGATTCTCCGGGTTCCCCTCCCCACCCCCACCCCCACCCCCACCACCACCTTGGCCTGGTTTTGAGAACCATTTAAAGCTCCCCATCTCCAAAAGTCTAAGCTCCTTGCTCAGTGTCTCCACCCGTCCCCCATCTGGAGGCACCAAGGGGCTCCCAGACCCCCTGGCTTCAGAAGGGCTTGGCCATTAGGGGCACTAGCAAGAGGTAAGAGGGCAGGAGGAGAGAGAGGCCAGGTGTTTCTCTCCCTGATGCCCTCCCTCCCCTGTCACCACGGATCAGCTGCATCCCTCTTCCACAGGCCCCAGAGTCAAGAGGCCCTCCCTGTGCAGCTAGCTGTCACTGGGTTCTGCATCTGCCCTTACCAGTGTCCCTTCAGGCCTAGGCGTGGTGAGGGCGCCCCCTGCTGCAAGCCCTGGGGTACTGCACCATCTCTTGTTGGTTTCCCTAACTTGGCGCAAATCCTTGTCAACAGTCGTTATTAAGCTCCCCTCCAGCACCCTGGGTGAGGGAGCCCTCTGTCTCCCACAGACACCCTAACACTGAGCTGCCCACTTCTCTTTACCACCCTCTGCGCTCACCTGTCTGCTGGCTAACTTACTTGAACATTGTCTCTCCAGAAGCCCTATTTCCTAATCGCACGTCTTCCTCCTCCTCCACCTGGACTCACCTCCTGTCCTCTGACCTCACAGCCCTCTAAGTCCCATGGCTGGAGCACCCCTGCTGGATCTGCACGGCCTCTCCTGTTTGAGTTGCTGTTAAGCTGAGGCACAGCTTGGCATACTTGGGCTTTGGAGGTAGTTCCCCGACCACTACTCACTAGCTGTATGTGCTTGGCCAAGTCATTTTGCTTCTCTGAGCTTTGAGTTTCTCACCTGCGAAATAGGCATGACCATGTAGGCCCTCTGTATGGAGGCTGACCAAAGCCCCTTCTGCACAGGCAGCACCTGTTCTGGGGTCCCTGTGGTGGACGGTGCCTTTCCCCTCATCCACAGAGAGCATCTTGTCCATACGGAAGGGGTGAGGTGGAGTCCATGAGCCACAGCCTGCTAGGTCTGCAGGTCACAGAGTGGATCCTGGCTCTGCCGCTTTCCAGGTGTGTGGCCCAGACCATGTGCCTCACCTTTCCCAGCTGTGAAATGGGCTCATAAAGGACCTTCTCGCTAATACAGGATGGTTTGGAGGATTGAGTGAGATCAAGTTCTGTCTCAACTCATTAGTTTCCTTCATGGATGTACCTCCTTTTACCATTGTTTTGCTTGTTTGTTGATTTGAGGTTTTTTTCCCCATCTTCTTCACCTGAACATCAGCTTCATGAAGGTGGGGACCACATCTGTCTCACGCATTTTGAACCCCAGATTTCTTGATCCCTGTTGACTCCCTATGCCTCAGCATGGGCAGGGCACACAGTAGGTGCCCAGTGAAACATGAATAAATGAATGAATATGTAAATTGCCTGATACACAGCAGGTGCTCAGCAGAAGTGGACATTTATGAGTATCCTCTGAATCTCTGCACACACAGTGGGGGACCCTCCGCCCCCTCTCCTGGCCTGTCTCACTCCCCTCCACACCTGAATGCTGTTTCTAGGCAGAGCTGTTTTCCTCTAACGGAGCCTCCCAGGACTCTACATCCAGATGGGTGTCTCTTAAAGCAGCCCCAGGGAGGCTGTGGGCATGGCTCCTGGATGCTGGCACCGCTCTCAGTGCTCCTGCGACTCCTCCCAACTGGTCGGTCTGAGCAGCCTCATGAGCTGCATCAGCCAACCCCGAGTCACTCTCGAGTGAGGGGCGGGCCTTGGAGCCCCTCACAGGAATCTCACTTCATGCCTCCTGCAGCCCAAATTCCCACAGCTGGTCTGGGGCCGACCCCAGTCTTGAACGTGGGTCTATCTGATGCCACAGACCTTCCATCCACTCAGCTGCACCCACACACCTGGCCTGAGCCACACCTGGGGCCTCCTTGGGCAGGGCGCCCCCTACCCCATGAAGGCCCTGGAAGGGAGATACCCAGGACCCTCCCCTGCCCCCCTACTGGCCCCTCACAGCTCAGCCCTCTCTTCCAACACACCCTGTCAGCGGCCCTCTGACGTGTGGCACCTGGAACTGAGCACGTTCAATCTTTCACGAAGCACCATCTGTGTGGCCAGCACCTGCTGCCCCCAGAGGAGCATCGTCTCCCCACTTATTGCCCCTGTGCCCAAAGACTCAAGGTCATACCAGCTTGGAGAGGTCAAACAGGGTCTTACTGGCACACTAGTACATTCCTGCCCCGGGGCCCTTGCGCTAGCTGATGCCTCTGCCTGGAAGGCCCGTTTTGAATGACTCGCTTCCTCACTCACTCAGGCCCCTGCTCAGAGGCCTCTTCACTAGCAGAGTCTGAGATTACGGGTATCTGGCCAGGGCAGGGGGTCAGGGAGGCTTCCCTGAGGAGGGGACCCCAGAGCAAGATCAGAAGCCTGGAATCCACTTGCTGAAACACTACGGAGGGGATCTGGGGGCTGTTTGAGGGTCTGAGCAAGATGATGGTTACATTCCCTGAAGTCCCAAAATTCTAGGATTCTGACTTCAGATTTTATAGTTTAAGATACTATGAAGTGACAGTTCCAAGATTTGGGGAGTGTAAGACTCTAGGTTTTAGCACCGTCAGGTTCTAAGCTCCTGGGACTCTCGAGTATGAGTCTTTGCTATTGGGGAAAGCCCACCAGAGCCTGCCTTCTGCCCGGTTGGGTTCTCTTCTTCCTCTCCCACCCACCCACCACCACATAAATGTACCTCTTTGTGGCTTAGAGAATGTAAATTTATTCTGGCATTTTCAGTGTCACACACTCACCTTATCTGCATGTTCCAGTTTCCAGAATAAATATTAGAAGACTCTTTGGAGATTTTCTGTGTGTACATGAGCTAAATACTCTACTCGGTGGTTAATCCAGGCAGGGATTTTAACCCCGGGCACTCCTCCTGCACTAACTACAAGGCGGGGCTGGTAATTGACTGAGAAGGGCTCTTTGTGTGCAAAGGCTGAGGTGGGGACAGGGCAGGAGGGAGAGCGTCTCCCAGAAGGAAACTGGGCACTGGGTGGGCTCTAAAATCAGACAGTCAGGGGCAAGTCTCAGCTCCCTCACTCAACAGTGTGAGCCCATGTGTCTGACCCTTGGTAGGCGCTGCACTGACCCTCTCCGCACCCCTGGGGGGCTCCTATAGTACCAGATCCCAGTGAGCCCAGCCGCTCCCACTCACCAGCTTAGCAGTGTGACCCTGAAGACTGCATCATGGAGGGAAAAACAGCCCCATGGTGTTGGTATTATGACAGTTTTTTTAGAGATAAGGAAACTTCCACATAGAAAGGTTTGGTAATTTCCTGACCCCAGATAGAAGGCCACAGTCCAGGAACTCGAATCCCAGCAATCTGAAACTCTAGCCCCGCTCCAGGCTGCAAAGATCATCTTGTGGAGTTAATGGAGAAACCGTTAGGAGGCTGTAAAAGCCCACTTTCCCCATCAATGTCAATTACACCTTCCTACGGCTCTGGGTGTGTGAAACTCTCCTCCTTCATGTCACAAAGCACATGATTCCCCTTAATCAGCAAGCATGTCAATTAAATATGAATTGATCATGAAGAGCATTATGAGAGATTTAAAAGACATACGTTTAGGCACCATGTAATTAACTCAAAACAACAGGCAATAAACATGGAACCAAGTTAATACAATAACCTGGCAGGCATCACTTAAAAGTCTATTTCCCCCTTGACTCTGAGACCCACTACTGACTGCCCAGTTTCTATCGATTAGCAAACCTTTACAAATCAATGGCCTGATGAAATCCATTGGAAATGAGTTTGACCCAGGCCTGGGGTTCCATGGTCCAGCTTAGGTGAGACTCTGGAACAGAGAAAACTGTGTAAAGGAAGCACTGGCCACCTGGACACCCTTGGGGTCATTGTCTCCCAAATGGCTCTCACAGGGCTTCCATCAGGGCAGGGCCCAGGCAGCGTCCTTGCTCCCCTGCACTGTGACCCCGCCCCATATTGATGTCTCCAACCCACCCCCACGGTGGCAAACTGGGCCAGAAACCTGCCATGGCTCCCTGCCTCCTCCCCTAGCTTGGCTTCTGAGGCCCTTCAGAGTTTACCAGCTGTTCCCCCAGCTCCCTCTAGGTGCCCACCCTTGCCGGGGGCACACCTGGAACAAACACCCAGCCTATTTGCAGGGCTGCCAGTCCCCAGGAGCTGTTGACCAGGCTGCTAGCTGGTCTTGAGCCAGCCTGGGGAGCCAGTGTGGGCCTCTTAGGCCTGAACACCTCTCCTTTCCCTTCTCTGTTCCCCACGTGATCCTCTGTCTCCTACTCCATGAGGTCTGCAACCTACAAACCCCATGTCGTCAGGTGAGGGCCGGTCTAGACCCCACAGGCAGAAGACCAGAGCAGCGGACAAAGGCATCTGGCCTGGAAGTCAGAGCCTGGGAGCAAGTCCTGTCCCATGGACCTCAGGCAAGCCCTGTCCCTCTCTGGGCCTCAGCGTTTTTATACCAAATGAGGGCATTTAAGTAGACCATGTCTCAAGTCCTTATAATTCTGGGACTCTCTATGGCAGGTGATTGAAAGATAATGGTATTGTCATCACTGCTACCATGAAAATGACAACGATGATGAAGGTGACAAGCCAACTGTTGCTGGAGCACATGCCCTATTCTGGGCTATGATGGGCACTTCACACACACACACCCTCTCTCACCACACAACCACCTGTGCAAGAGAAGTATCCTTATTCCCATCTGTCAAATGAAGAAATTGAGTCACAGAGGGCCTCAGTGTCCTGACAAGGTCACGTAGTCCCAACCATGCAGGCAGCAGTTCTCCAGAGGCCCTGCGCCTCGCCCGCTCATCCATGGAGGGGCCTCCTGCGTATGTGTCACCAGGCAGACAGGGTAAGGAGCTCCACTGGCTTTCCTGAAACCAGAGCCTTCTCCTGCTCGGCAGTTTGGCCTGATGGCTGCTCCGGGCCCATCTTCCTCTCAGCCTCTAATGACTTCCGCATCACATCCATTCTCATTCGTAAGATTTGTCAAGTTTTTAGTTAAGCATCTAAGCTGCAGACCCAGTCGGGCACCTCAGCAGTCCCGGAAGGCTCCCTCAGCACCTTTGTCACACCTGCAGCAATGTATCGGGGCCCCAGGTGGGACTGGGTGAGAAAAGGGGAGGCCAAAACCTGGCTCCCTGAAGACCCCACCCAGCTCATAGATGCTGACACAAGAAGGGGGCCTGGTGGGCCCTGACCCCAGACTGAGGCCAGAGAGCCCCTGTTACCCTGCACAAGAGCCTCCGAGATGGGACGAGGAGCCAGCCCTCCCAACCCCCTCACAGCCCCATTCCCTCTGCATGGCACAGAATGCTCAGGGTGGGCATCTCCATGTTCTCTCTGCCTGGGCCCGGGGTCCTGGGGTCTCCTCTCACCAGCGGCCAGCAAAGTGTCTGCTCCCAGGGCAGTGCCCAGTGTGGGGGGTTTGCTTAGGAACTCTACCTATACTTAATCATTAAGAGCAAATAAAACCTTCCACTAAAATGAAGTCAGTAGTAATGACAAGAAAGGAATGCTCCTTTCAAAGATCCCCCTGTCCTCTAAATGGACAGCACCCAAATTTATGATACCCTTGGAAGAGACCTGTTTAATGTCCTCAATAGGGCTCTTTATTTCCTCCTTGACCCAGCTCCCCTCTGAGCCTTCCCAACCCAGCACATGGCACCCCATTTCCTGCTGACTCAAGCCCCAAAGCCAGGAGTTGAGTGTTCTTGTCCTTTGTCCCCCACATCTGATCCATCAGCTAGTTCTGAGGGTCTCCCTCCAAAATATATAAACACCTCCCAATCCACCAAGCTTCTTTATCTACTGCCCACTGCCGTATTCTAGGCCTTTCACCTGGCCTGGCCATTGCTGCAGGCTCTCCCACCCCCTGAGCCCTGACCCTCCCTCCCCCCACACCCCTCCACCCTCTGCCTGCATCCTGCCCCCTTAGAGGCCATTCTCCCCACAGGTGAGTCAGATCAACTCACCAACTGCCTCTCACTAAACTGACAAAAAAAGCCCACGCTCCTTAGCTGGCCCGCCTCGCACCTCCACACACGCAGACCGGCCTTTCTGCTCCCCGCCTCACTGCAGGGCCTCTGCTCCCACCGTGCCCTCTCCCAGGAACGCCCTTCCCCAGCTCTTCTCACAGCCGGTTCCTCTCACTCGGGGATGCCAGGCCGAATCCCAGCCGCTCCCCGTAGCCTTCCCTGAGCACCAGGCGGAAGTCACACATCCCCCTTGTGCCCTCCAGATCCTGCTCCACCCTCCTCCCAACAACTCTGGGGCCCAGAGGCCGACCTTATGGACCGCATTAAGGGGCCCCTGCACCCACACTTCCAGCTGGGTTACATCAAAGGGGAGCCCCAGCAGGCGATCAGGGAGGGAGGGGTGGGAGGCTGGGTGTTCCTTTCCCTGGCTCCCTCCTTGCTGAGCACATGAGCTGGCTCTGTCCTTAGACCACGGGTTTCAGCTGCTGTCAGGTGGGCCCTCCCCACCCTGCCCCCTCCCCAGACAGCCTCCCCCCTCCATGGCCCTCTCCCTGGTGCTGGAGCCCCTCCATTGCTAGATGCCAGTAAACTGCACTACCTCCGGGCTTCCTTACTCCCTGCCCACACCTTTGAAAATGGTCTTTTTAAACTCACTTCAAATTACCCAATGCAAGCGTGCCGTTTCGTTTGTGTCTTGCTGCCTATCATCATCACCCTGTTCAGTTCCCCCACCGAGCTTCTCACTCTCTGAAGTTATTGCTTGTTTCTTATCTGCATCCCCCCATCAGAATATAAGCTCCATCTGAGACGGGGCTTTATTGCCTCATATGTCAGTGGAATAGAGCAAGCACATGCTCCCACTCCTAGCACTCTGCTCAGACTGGCAGGGAGGCTCAGCCAATTCTGGGAAAGTTCATGGTTAAATCACAGTGACTTTTAAATGCCTTAACATGGCATTTCCCAAACTGGGATCAGAGAAGCACTCTTTGGGAGGTGTTAACAGTTGGCAACGCTACGCTGACAGATGACATTGGCCTTATTTCTCTTATTTCCTAGTGAGCCTGTGACAATTTCACCACAGGCTGCTATAGCCTGAGGTTCAAGTCCATCCATCGGCCCCAGCAGGACTAGAGAGACCCTCCTTCACTGGCCCCTACAGAGCCCAGTGACAGTGTGCAAAGGCTTAATGTTCCTGCTCTCCACCAAGCCCTCACCTCCTCTCCCACTCGGCCAGCTCTGGGCTTGGAATTCTGGGTCCAGCCAGCGCCCCAGGCCTGGGATCCGTGTTGGCTGAAGCAGAGCTGAGAGAGCATTGTCCATGGGTCAGGAAGTCGAGTCTTTGCCCCTCTTCTGCCACCAACTCGCACCATGACCTTGGGCAGGTTGCCTACCTACCTTAGTTTCCCCAGTAGCCCCCAACATTCCTCCCTGGAATTCCCTCCTCACAAGCAGGTTGGACTGAATGCTCTCCTAGCAGCCTCACTGCTCTGAAGGCCAGGTCTTGCCCAGACAGAGAAAATCAGGTCGTGTTGACAGTCATCTCTCCTTGGGAGTTGAGAAAGGAGAAAAAATGTCAGCTGGATTACAATGCACAATGATTGTGCTCAGAAAGCAAAAGAAACAACCTCATGCTGGTCCCCACTGGTCTGACTGCAGGGATGTTTTAAGTCCCAGCATCACTAAATTCTACCCTGCTGAGCAAGAGGAAGCCCTGAGACAAAAAAAAAAAAAAGCCTCTCTGCTCTGCTAAGTGGGTCTGAGGATTAACCAAGCCAATGAGAAGAAATGAACCCCTTCCCTGATGGCAGAGCCTTGGGGAGGATGACGCCATGAGGAGGGGCCCAGCACCTGATGACAGAGGAGCTGTCTGGGAATGGGAGCACATGTCACCATCACCATCATCATCATTGTCATCATCATAGTCATCAACGGCAAGTGATGTTTACACAGGCTTACCAGGTGAGGACACTGTTCTGAGGGCTCCAGGTGTAGTAACTCACTTGGTCCTCATGGCACCCTGTGAGGACTGCAAGGTTGCCACCCCATTTTCCAGATGAGGAGACCGAGACTTTGAGGAGGTGACATCACTTACCCAAGGCCACCAAGCTTGCAAATGAAAGACTATGGAAGGACCGAGCCCCAGGCAGCTTGCTCTGCCTGGTCTCATGTGCTGACACCTGGCGTGGCTGCTCACAGTCCCCTTTTGGTCAAACAAGGGTCCAGCAGCTGTTAGAGTCGGGGTCTAGAAGGGGTTGCTGACATTGATCCTGTTACCTGGCACATCCCTCCCGAGCCCAGATCATGGAGCTAGAGGTGGATGTTAGAAAAGATTGTTGGTGCCTTTCTTTCTTCTTCACAGGAAATTTGTCTTGAACCTCATACGTAGACCTCTTTCCCCTTTTGACAAGCCTGATGCCATGAGGATGGATTTGCTCGACCCCATGGTGGGGTCACAGCAGACAGGAATGAGCTGCTTTTCCTAATCCTGGGCCCAGTTGCAGCATCAGAATCAGACTCTAGCTAACGTAAGAAAAAGAGACAACAAAAAGAAGTATTGGATGAATACAGATGGCCACAGATTTGTAGAAAAAAGGAAAAATTCAGACCCAGGAGGATAGCAGCCAGGACAGCTCCTGGATCTAGAAATGAGAGCCAGCAGTGCTCAGAATCCCTAGAGCTTAGGCTGGGATGAGACAGCTCCCACCACTGCCTTCCTTCTTCTCCTTCCAGGGAAGTTGAGAGCACCTGGTGAGAACCAAGAACTTCTTAACAAAATAACATGGAACGGATGCTAAGCGGGCAGAAGCTCCAGGACGCCCCAGCTCCCCTGACTGGGCCGGGAGCCAGCTGAGCACAAATGCAGCTCCACCCCAGACTTCAGGACAGCAGGTGAGTCTGAGAGGCTTCAGGAGTGATGGGCCCCTAAAGTGGGGGTGACTCGAAGCTTCCCAGAAAGATTGCCCTGGGAAAAATGTCAGCCCATCATCTTACCGCTGAGCCCTGAATTCTGATCATGAAGAAGGAGGAGGAAGAAAACAGGGAATGGATGGGGAGGGAGAAGTGGGGATGGGGGAGGGAGAGAAAGAGGAGGAAGAGAGGAGACGATTCTTTGACATGTGCTCATGTGTGATGGTTAGGCTCATGTGTCAAATTGGTCAGGTGATGGTGCCAGTTGTCTGGTCCAGCAAACACTGGCCTAACCCATTACTGCAAGGACATTTCGTAACTGGTTAATAAACCAGAAGGCCAGTTTATTAAATCATCAGTCAATTAATTGCATCTTGGCCGGTTACATCTACAATCAACTAAGGGAATGTCTTCTGCAATGAGAGAATTCAATCAGCTGGATTTAATCCAATCAGTTGAAGATATTTAAGGGAGAAGAGAGAGAACTTTCACTCCTTCAGCAGCCAGCCTCTCCTGGGGACTCCATCGAAGACCTTCATCGGAGTTGCCAGCTTACTGTCTGCCCTACGGATTTTGGACTCATGTATCCCCACAGTTGCATGAGACGTTTTTATAAAATCTCATATTTACAAATTCCCTGTTGGTCCTGTTTCCCTAGAGAGCCCTGACTAATACACCATGCATGATGGGTTGCAAATTGCTTTCTTCCTGCAAATCTCATTTGGCCTCCCAATGCCCCTGAGCTTCTTGCCTCAGAGTCATTAGGAGGTAACCAAGCCCCAAAGTGGCAGGGTGACTTGCCCAGGGTCACAGTAAGATGCACCATCAGTACACAAATCCAGGGCTCACGGCCCCTCGTTGAAGGCTCATGGCTGTGGGCACCCAGGCCCAGAGTCCCAGCTTGCCCCAGGAGGGGCAGCACACATACCTCATCATCAGGCTTCCATGTTGCTGTTACCACTAATGACACCTGGCATTTAGAGAAGAAACCAAAGTCATGAAGCTCCTTCACAACCACTCACCATGAATCCATGCTCCAGTACAAACACACTGTCTCCCTCCAAGGCAGTTTGTGTCATTCAAGGATCTTGTCAATTTCATGTACGTTGTTGAATTTATGGCATAAAATTGCTGATAATATTCCCTTATTATACTTCTAATATCTGTGAATCTGGGATGATGTCAGCTATCTCATTCCTGATATTGGGAAAGTGTCTTCTTTTTTTCCTAAACAGTCTGAGTAAGGGTTTATCAATTTTCTTTCTCAAAGAACCAAACTTTTGTTTCATTGAATTTCTCATTGTTTTTCTTTTTAGCTCAATCAATTTATAATTTAAAATTATTTGTGTCTTTATATTTTAACTGCATTTCTTTAGGCACCATGTAGTTGGGTCTTGCTTTCTTAAGCAATCTGACAATCTAAGTGTTTTAATTACAGTATTTTGACCATTTACATTTACTGTGATTAGTGTCCACCTATCTCTACTCCCCTTTTCCTCGTCTTCTATTTTCTTTTGGATTAACTGAAATATTTTTATGGTCCCATTTTATATCTTTTGTTGGTTTATTAGCTCTTTTTGTTTTGTTATTTTAGTGGTTGGCTTAGGGCTTATAGTATACCTCTTTAACTTATCACTGTACACAGTTTACATAATATTCTACCACTTCATTAAAGTATAAGAACCATAAAATAATATGCTTCTGTTTCTCTCCTCTGAACCTTTGTGCTAATGTTATTGTATGTGTATATACATATATATACATACACCCTACACTATGTAATTGATTTTGTTTGAGCGGTCAATTGTCTTTAAAAGAGATCGAAGTATCAAGAAGAGAATTTTTCCTATTTACACATGTAGTTACCATTTTGGGTGACCCTTTTTCCTTTGGGTAGATCCATATTTCTATCTGGAATCATTTTACTTCTTCCTAAGTGATCTCCTTCATTTCTTATAATGCAAGCCTGCTTGTAATGAATTCTTTCAGCTTCTGTATATCTGAAAGATTCTTTACTTCATCTTTGTTTTTGAAAGATATTTTTCTGGATATAGAATTCTAAATTGACAGGTTTTGAAATGCATTTACAAATGTTCTTCAACTGTATTCTTGCTTACATTGTTTCTGAGGCGAAATCTGCTGTCATCCTTGTTTCATTTTTTTTTTAATCTCTGCTTTTTAAATTTTTCTCTTTGCCACTGGTTTGAGAAGTTTGATTAAAATCTGCCTTCGTTATTTTCCTTCATCTTTCTTTTGCTGAGAGTTTTTTTAGCTTCTTGGATCTGTGAGTTTATAGTTTATTCATCATATTAGGAAATTGTTCAGCCATTTTTCTCTCTGTATTTCATTTTAGACAGTTTTTTTTACATTTAAATTTCATTTATTTAGTGTTTTTACAGAAAGTGACAGAACAGCTTAAAAATCTTATAAATTCATGTTCAAGGTAAACAGATTTCTAGAAAAATGTACTAGCTTGGTTATAAATTGAATTTTTTAATAATCAAATTATAGATTTCAATCTCTCTGACTGATTTGTGAGGCACAGAATATTTAGCCATAAAAGATACTTATCAATTACCTTGCTCTACTGATGAAATGGAGCCTACTGAGATTTATATGTGGGTTCTATAGCTCAAGAAACAAATTAAACCAAAGGAAAAAATTCTCCAATGTTGAAAATGCATGTAATTCTAAAAACATAGCTGTTTTCCTAAAATCTCTTCTTCTAAAACACCTTACTTCTTGCTCACCTCCCTATTGTTCTCTTACGCAAACAAAGCTAAACATTATTTTCCTTCACATGAACACTTAGTTTTGACAGATTCTTCACATGAAAGCTTACATAAGGAAAAAATACCTTAACAACAGCAGTAAAAAGTTAATACATATTGAAAGAATATAGATATGCATATGCTCTTGAATATAATCAACTATAATATCCTTGTTAATAGCAAATCTTTAAGGGAAGAACTGTTCATTTTTCAGCTGTTGAAGATCGGTTCTGGTGATTCTCTTGTTTTCAGTTTAGAGAATCTCTCATTGAGTGAAATCTTAGTCTGATTACCCATTGCTTGAAAACTGAAGTCAAGGTATATTCCTCTTGGCTGATGCAAAGAACTCTTGGTTGTTGTATACTTACTTGTTAGGAGTAAAGCTTTAACCCCATGTTTCATGTATCTTTCATATCTTCTAGTATTTTCATCAGAGGGGCGATCATTTTCTGGTGTTATTTTTCATTTCATGTTCATTTGATTATTTCTTTGTTGCATCTGTTTCTGGAAATATTCATCCTTTTCTTCATTGCAAAAGACCTGTCAAATTCAGACTCAATTTTGGGTGATGTTTTGAATCTTCCTACTGGTGGGTATATTTGATATCTCCAAGATTAGCCATGAGATCTCTTTGAACAGCCACAAGATCTCTCTGAGTGGCCATGAGATTTCTCTGTGTGGCTACGAGACCTCTCTGAGTGGTCAAAAGATCTCTCTGCTTGACCATGAGGTCTCTCTGATTTGAAATGATATCTCTCTGATTTGCCATGAGATCTCTCTGACTGACCATGAGATCTCTCTGATGGGCCTTGAGATCTTTCCGACTGACAATGAGATCTCCCTGAGTGGTATTGATTTTCTTCCAGTTGGCCTCGATTTCCTTCTGATTTGCCTTGATTTCCTTCTGATTGATGCTGGTTCCTCTCTGATTGGCCTTGATTCTTCTCTGATTGGGCCTTATATTCATCATTGTACTTCTCCTGCTTAATTAAAGATTGCTTCTTTAAAGGGCTCAGCCCAAACTTGAATCCAGAAAGATCTTGGCTTGGTTTTTTTATTGTGATTTCTTTCTTCATGGTTGTTTCCGAATCTCGAGTATCCTCTCTGCTGGCAAGTCCTATGAGCATTTGATGTTTCTTGAAACTGAGTTCCTTCTTTTATAGTTCTGTCTCCCATTCAGTGTTTCAGTGTCTTCAGTGTTTATGTTGTCTATCTTTTTAAGAAGTATAATATCATCTAAAGACATATCTAGGAAGTTCATCTTTTTCCCAGTTTTGGGGCCTGTCAGCGCCTTTCCAGAAAGTGTTAAGTTCGAAGATGCCATCTCCTCAGTGTAACCGCACCACACTCTGCATTTTAGATGGTTTTAATTGCTATGCCTCACGTTCACTAATTTTTTCCTCTCCAATATCTATTCTGTCATTAATTTCATAGAGGGGAATGCAGTGCCTAGTTGCATGGAGAAGCTAAGTAAACTTTTTTTAAAAAATCAAATAAATGACCCCAGAAACATCTCCTTCCCTAGGCCTTTCAACTGTTTCCCCTTTCCCAAGAGCTCCAAAGCAACTCATGGCCAAACCAGGACCATCAATCAAAGATTTACAAGGGAGGCTTGACAAAAAATCTGCTTTCCCCACAGCAGCAGAGGAGTCTGCTCATTCAACCCACAGGGGTGGACTGTGTTCCTGCCTGAAAACAGCATCCCAAGGAGATATTAGAAAAGGGCTCAGGGCTGTTGGACTGGGACTAGACTCTCCTGGGCTAGAGGATGCTGCAGTAGAAGGATAATCACATGAACTCTGAGCATGTCCCCTTCACAATGTCAGGACAGTGAACACAAGACAGGGGACTGGGCTTTGGAGCTAACCAGACCTACCCTGAAATCCTGGCCTGCCACTGACCAGCCACTAGATGTGGGCAGCTGATATTATTATTATCCACATTTTAAAGAGGAAATATAGGATGCTAAAGGTGATGCAATACACCCAGAAAGACCCACAATTTAGGAAGCATGGGATCTGGGCCTTTGTTCTGTGACTCCAGAGCCAGTGTTCTGCCTGCTGTATCCTGGGCTTTCAGGATGACAGGGCACTACCTGACATCTCCCAGCGGAGCCAGGCTGCCTGACCATATGCCATTCCAGATGAGTCCCATGATGCCTAGAAGGGCTGGGTGCTCTACAGAGAACACTAAGGGCAGGTCTCCCAGGAGAGGAGCTGGACACACAGTAGCCAGAATGTCATTACTCACATTCTCACTGAACATGTGCTTTGACAATTACATTTATATCCATTCATTCATCCAAATATACTCATTGATCCAAGAAATAGAGAAAAGGGTCATAGTCAGTCCCCACCTTGGAGAACCTCATCATCCCATAGAAGAGACAGACCTAGAAACAATAAGAAAAGAGCAGGCAGTTGTCCCTGTCCTTACTGTCCCTGTTTTACACTAAGGAAATGGAATCCCAGAGAAGTTAAGTGATTTTCCTGAGATCACACAGCTCAAGGTGGCAGAGCAGGGCTCAAATCCAAGCCTTTTACTGTTCAAGGCCCATGCTCTCCCTCCCACCCCATATAGTCCCATGGAGCACAACGGGAGAGGAGTTAGGCAAGAAAGAGGCCAGCGTGGGCTGGAAGCACCAGGGAAGGCTTCCTGGAGGAGGGGGAGCCCAGCTGGGCCCTGAAGGACAAAATGGAGCAGAAGACACAGGGAGAGAGGAGCAGCCCACAATGTGTTATCCCAGGTCTTTAGGCCTCTAGTCAAAGATTCTCCTTGAGGAGCTTCAAGGTCTCCCTCGGGCAGGTCCCCCAGGACCTCTCTCCAGAGCAGGTGGAGCTGTGTCCCCAGCACAGGGTGGAGGTGGCTCTCAGGTAGGGGGTGGTGGGCAGGGTGGGTCGGGGGCTCCTCAGAGCCCTCCACTCACTAGGTTTCAGGCCCAGGGGTGCCGAATGGGAGAGGGGACGGCAGATCCTCGGCGGGCTGCTGTGGGGGACGATGGCCTCACAAGCGACTCTGATGAGGCCATTCGCCCACGTTCCACCCACCCAGTCAGCCCCAGCAGTGACACCAACAGTCCCTGCAAAGTGTCTCCTCAGTCTGAGAACCTCTTTCCACGGGTCCTGTGGTCTCCCTTGCAAATTCCCCGAGTGAGCAGCATCTGGTGAAGGTATGAATTGCTTCATTATGTCCACAATTGGGGAAATCAGTCCTTTTCCCCTTCCTGCTCTGCCATTTCCCCATAATGAGCCTGCAGACGTGGAACATCATCACCAGGCACGACAACACACATCAGCTCAGCTGACTCCAGGTGACACTTGGTGTGTGGTGAGGCCAGCAAAGCCCAGCAAAGCCCAGGCAAAGCCCAGCAAAGCCCAGGTGTGTGGTGAGGCCAGCAAAGCCCAGCAAAGCCCAGGCTCCTTTAGGAGCCAGAGACCTGCACTGCTGGGAGGTGGGTCCAGATCCGTTCTCCGCAGGGGTCAGCTTCCCAGACACGGGCCCGGGAAGCTGAGTCAGTGACTCCTTTACATCTCACAGCCCTTTCCCTCCTGCCTACCCCCCCCCCCGCCCCCCCTTCCTTCACAGATATTTATTGATCCCACTTAGGGACAGACCCTGAAGCGGGATCAGGGCCATGGGGACTCCTGAGACAGATTCCCATCCTCTGGGGTCTGCTTGTCTGTCGGGGAGACCAGTGCACTACACAGAGGGAGACCCTGCAGTGGCAGCATTCATGATTTAGCATTTGTTGAGCACCTGAATTGTGACAGCCACTGCCAAAGGGGACAGTAAGCAAAGCCACCATGGTCCCTGCCTCCATGGAGTGCACAATCTAGAGGGGGAGTCAGAGATTAATCTAGAATCACATAATTAAATGTACAGAACACAGGCCTTAAAGGAGTGGGTCATGGTGCTAGGAAAGCACATAGTGGGAGATTTTAAGGGAAACCCAGGGGGGCTTTTCTGAGGACTCCAATGCCTGAGCTGGGATCTGAAGGGTGATGAGGAGCTCTCAGGTGGGCCTGGGGCTGAGCAAGGGTGTTCAGACACAGGAACAGCACGTGCAAAGGGACAGCATGTGCCAAGGCCCGGTGGCCGGAGGCCTGTTGGAGACCATGAAGAACGCCAAAGCCTCCGTGGCTGGGGGCAGGGAGTGGGTAGGACCCTGAAGTGAAATGAGACTGGGGGTGGTGAGGGGGAGGTCTCTGTCCCGAGAATATTGTGATCCCATTGAAGTGTTTTAAGTGGAGGCCAAAGGGCAGTGAGTGGGCTTGACATGACCTTTGTGTTTCCATAAAGATCCTGAGGCCACAGTGAGGTGAGCTGTGACGGGAGAGTGTGGGGGTGGTGAGACCGGAAGGCGCGAGCCTCAGCTGAAAGGGAGACGGAGGTTTCCCAAGGAGGAGGCCCCGGGACTAATGAACACCTACACCTATATGATGGCCACTCAGTCAACAGACCATATTTACTGAGCACCTACTGTGCACCAGGCCCTGTGCCAGGTACAAGGGATACAATGAAGAATAGGAATGACTGTGTCACTGTCCTCATGGAACCTACAGTCTAGTTAGGGGGCAGGGGGAGAGGGACAGGCTTTCCCTAATGTCTCAGGACCAGCCCTGTGAGGGATGCCCAGGAAGCTGGGATAGTCAGAGGTCCCCTACCCGGTGAGGAAGAAAACGCAAGCCTTGTGTATCAGCCAGGGATGCTTCCATGGAATGTCAGAAACCCCTTCACGATGGCCCAAGAAAAGAGACCTGGTGTAAGGACATAATGGACTGTTTGGGGATGGAGGCAGAGCCAGGCCTCACGGGACCTGGAGAGCCATCAGACTCATTTTCCCCTCCCTCCCTGTGGGATCCTGTGGTCTTTGCAGACACATGGTCCTTTGTGGTCTGATGGTGCCAGCTGGGCTCCCCACCTCCACTCATTCTGGGTCCCACACCCACGCTGCTGCAGCAGGAGCCTGAGTAGACTCTGCTTGGGTGGCTGCAGCAGCAGAGAGGCTCCCGAGTCTCTATGACAGATCTCTTCATCCCCTCCCAGCATAGGAGCAGGTTAAAGCTCAGGAAGGTGAAGGCACTTGCCCAAGGTCACACAGCTACTGGTATTCCCAGCCCAGTGCCCAGGCAGGTAATGACATGAGGAGGTGGCAAGGAGAGTACTGAGGGTACTGCCCACCCAATACCTTCCCTTTGTTGACAAAGACAAGCACCAACCGGAAGCCTGGGCAGCCCAGGGGTAATAACTAGAGCTAATCTCCATTCAAGGCTTACCATGTGTCTAATGATTCTAAGCAATTTATATCTACTAGTTTATTTCATCTTTATGAGGACTCCAAGAAGTGTGTAGCAGTTATCTACTGCCAAAATAATACCGTGAAACAAACAACTACAAACGAAACAGCTAATAGGATATGAATTATATCTCAATTTTAAAAATGCAATGACTTTAAAATGAAAAGCATTTGCTTCACTTACAAGTCTCTGGGTCAAGGGGAATTTTATGCTGATTTTGCTGGTCTTGCTCACGCAACTGCAGGATACCGGAGGGCCAGCTGTGGGTCGGCTTTTTGATCTTGGCTGAGACAAATGACTGACCCTGTTGAGTCGCTCCTGGCCCCTTAATCTTCCAGCAGCCTGGCCCAGGCTTGTTCACATGGAAGCCACAGGATCCAAGAGTCTGCAGATGTGCTCAAGGCCGTTGGAGGCCTAGGCTCCAATATCACTCCCACCACATTCTGTTGACCAAAATAAATGACAATGCCAGCCTCAGTTTAAGGGGTGGAGACAGAAACTCTACTTCTTGAAGGGAGGATCTAAAAACTCACATTGCAAAGAGTGTGTATACAGAGAGCAATGGAGAATGGGGATCCTTTAGCAGCACTTCTAGCACAATGCAGGCATTATAACATCCCAGGGAGGCTCAGAGAGGGGCAGGGACTTGCTCAAATCCACAAGGCTAAGAAGGGTCCAAGGTAGTTTGAATGTGGTCTGTGCCCTTCATCACAACTCTGCTGCCTCTTCTAAGCTGTGGGAGACCCCCAGGCAGAGAACTCTAGGGCTTCCAGGATCCCAAGCCCAGGAGACCCCCAGGGTGGAGGGAAGCCCTTGTCTGGTGGCAAATGGCTGTAAGCCTCAGGGAGGCAGAGGGGCCACCTGGGCAGAGGGGTGGACTCACCTGGCTCTGACAGAGGACATCAGACCAGCTTGGCTACCAAAAAGAGGGTCAGGATTAGATGCATTCATTTATTCACTCACTCATCTGTTCAATGAATATGACTTTGGAGGAGAGTCCCCTTGACATGGTCTGCCCTGGGATCATCCCGCCGTCTTCTGGTTGCGACCACTCATCTGGTAAGGCTTAGTCGGGGCGTCTTCTCCAGGAAGCCACCTCTGATCTGCAGTGTTAACTGCCCCTTCAGTTTGCTTCCACAGGCCCCTGGGAGTGTCCTGGAATTATAAGTACCCACTGCTGTGCTGCCCCCATTGTTGAGAGCCTGATGACTCCAGGTCCCGTGAGGCCTGGCTTTGCCTCAATCCCCACCCCAGGGCCCCAGGAGGGGTGAGACTCTCAAGGGCAAGTGGAGGTCCCTTCCTGATCTCCTTCATCTTTCTTCTCAAGACTGGAAGCTCTAGGATGCCTTCCTGGGGCCTGGCACATGGTGGAACCCATGGCAGAGGCTCATGAATGCCGGATAGAAGGAAGAGGGAAGGAGGGGGAAGAAACCAAGTGGGCATGCTTCAGAGGCCCGAGTGGAACTGGAGGCAGAGAAGAAAATGGAAATGAATAGGTTGTGGGAGTGAGGAGAGCAGAGAAGGGTCAACATTAAAAGTGGCCGCACGGTGACCTGTAACAATTTGCTTAATCAGGAACAAATTACTCTGCAGCCCAGGTAGATGGGAGAGCTTTCTGGTGTAGAGCACTTCTTACACAGCCATTTCATGCTGAGCTGGACATATCCCAGATTCCAGAAACAAGAGAAACATCCCTGCATTGGGGCCTGGGAAAGAGCAGAGGCCCGGACCTGAGGCCGGGTTCAAGCACCTGCCCACTCCTCGCCAGCTGTGGACGTGGAGAAGGCACCCGAGCTCTCTTGCCCGGAAACTCCAGTCTCTCCCTCCCCTTTGTGCCACTCCCTTTCCCCACCTGGGGCCATCCCTGAGGATTCAGGTCAGGCCCACCCTCCTCCAGGAAGTCACCTAGACTGTCCCCCCACCCCTCTGGACCTGGCAGCTCCAAGTGCTTGGCTTGCAGGTTAAGTGCCCAACCAAGAGTCACATCAGCTGGGTTCAAATCCAGGCTACTCTGTGATCCAGCAGTGACCAGTATCATCATCACCAACCTGAAGCTGGTAGAAATGCAGATTCTTGGGCCCCATCCCTGACCTGAATTGGAATCTGCACTTTAACAAGTTCCCCAGGTGATCCCTGCATTGGAGGTTTTCCAGGGTGATTCTGACACAAACACATCTCCACATTCCTTTACCTCTGCAGGCCTTGCTTTCTTGGTCTGTAAAATGGGGATACTTCATTCAAGGAGTAAATATGTACTGAGGACCAAGAACCGGGCACTGTTTTGGGTACAGGGGACAGAGAAGAGGGACAGACAGGGGTCCCTGCTTCGTGGTGTTCCCATCTGGTGGACAATCCCCACCTCCACCCCCAGGCTTGGGGAGATCAGAGGTGATGGGCAGAGAGCCCGCGGCACAGGGCCTGTGTGATGCCGGAGCGCAGCAAACCTCTGTGGGATGAAGGGCAAGGGCAGGGAAACGGGCCCTGGGCTCTGAGGTTTCCGAGGTCACCGAGGTCACCCTCATCCCTCTCACTTCTTTCCCCGCCCTGAGGCTTTGTGCCACTACCCCATTTGAGAGATAAGCAAACCAAGGCTCAGAGGGGTACAGCGCGCTGCCCAGGGGCACACAGTGAGCTCGGAGGGTCCAGCCAGGTCCTGGCCCTGCTCTTCCCAGGACCCCAAAGGCGCCTTCTGCAACCATAGCCCCGGGGGTCAGCAGGGCCTCCCAGGCCATTCCCCACAGGACCAGATGGCCAACCTCTTCTGCCTCCCTGGCCCTGCCCCAGCCCTGCTCCAGGAGGGCGGGATTGCTTCTTGGCCCCCTGACTCCACCCCTCTGGGGCAACAGTTCCCTTCCCTGTCAAATGGGGAGAATAACAGTCCCCTCCTCCTAGGTTGCTATGGGGACTAAGTGAAGAAATTTGCATAAAGCTGGGAGCACTGGGCTGGAGCACTGGGTTGGTTGCTGCACCTGCTGTTCTCTCTGCAAGACCCTCCTCTGTGCTGCCAGCCCCCTCCTCCCTCAGGCACCACCTACCTGCCTCTGACCGTGGCCCCCACTCCCCACCAACCTCCCCAAATCGGGCATTTGCCATTTCATCACCCTGCTTATTTCTTCACAGCACTTTTCACCACATGTAATCATTTATTGTTCATGTTAATTTACTCATTTTTTGTCTGTTTTCCCAACTGTTCCGAGAGCTGCTTCAGGGCAGGGACCTATCAGTTGTGTTCATGGCAATGCTTACCTTAGAGCCTGGCACACAGGAGAACCCAATAAACACCTGCTGGACCAAGGTTGGGTGAGGAGTGCACTGGCTTGTCTCAGTCAGATGGGTGAAGAGTTGTAACAAATAGTCCCTGATTCCCAGTGGCTTAACCCAATGTCTTAGTTTCCCAGCTGCTGAAACAAATACAGTACAATTGTTTGGCTTAACAACAGGAATTTATCAGCTTGTGGTTTCAGAGGCTAGAAGACTTGCTTCATGCCAGGGTCGATATCTTCTGGCTGCCAGCAATCTCTGCGGTTCCTTGGCTTTCCCGTCACTTGGCAATGCATATGGAGGTGTCTTCTCCTTTCTCTTCCAGGTTTCAACTTCCAGCTTCTGGCTGCTCCCTGTGGTTTCTCTTCCATGTCCAATTTCCTTTGCTTCTAAGGACTTCTGCCATATTGAATGAAGGCCCACCCTCATTCGGTTTGGATGCACCTTAACTAATATCTTCAAACGTCCTATTTACAGATGGGCTCACACTCACAAGAAGGTCATAAGATTAAGAACATGTTTTTCTGGGATATATTAGTCAATCCCCAACAGTCAGCACTCTGGCCCCCAAAAATACATGTTATTCCCACCTGCAAAATACATTTAGCCGTCACAACATCCTAAAAGCCTTATACCATTTCAGAAACAATGCTAAGTACAAAGTCTCAAAATCAGTTATGGGTGTGGCCCATATTAGGAAAAATTCCTCTGTCTGATGGACCTGTGAAACCTAGAAAACAAGTTATCTGCTTCCAGTGTACAATAGTAGTACAGGAGGATAAACATTCACATTCCAGAAGGGAGAATTTAAAAGTAAAACAGGGATTAAGAATCCTAAACAAGTCCAAAACTCAACAGAGCAAACTCCTTTAGATCTCAGGGTCTCAGAGCCACTGTGGCTTGATGCTTTGTTCTCTGGGTCTGATGGGATGGCATCCCCACCCCTTCCAGGCTCTTGCTTAGCAGCCTTGCTCTCCCAGAGAACTGGGGTGTAGGCTCCACCCTCTGCAGCATTGGAATGGCAGCCAGGTGCTCCAAATCCCAACACACAGACTCTCCTTGAAAAAGTGGGTGCAAAGCCTGACCCCTCCAAATGTGGGGCAGACCTGCCCTTCCCACACACATGGGTGGTCCTGCTCTGTTGCAGATCTTTTCAGTCCCAAACTTTGCTTCCATGGTTCTGCCCTTGACATTATTCTTCCTTCAATTAGTCCCTTCTCTGTCCCTTTCAGTTCAGGCTGCCAGTCCTGCTCTTACAAACTTTGCAAAAACCTAGTCGACTTTACATGCAGTTCCAGTGGATCCAAACCATGCCACAATAGAACTTTCCAAAGACCCTTCCTGGATAACTGCATTTCCAATCTTGACTGCCACTGCAATGTCTGACTGGATCTATATTCAGCCACACTTTCTTTAGCAAAGGGTTGTTCAGTTAAGCCTCCACATGGAACCCTGTTCTCTGAGGAGTCACTTTCCAGAAGCACAGGGAGGTCCCTGGTAGAGCCACTTCTGGCCCAAGTCTCAGAGCACATTATCTGCACAGGACAAGAATTTTCAGAACTATCAATTGCTGTTTCCTTTGTGCTGATGAGTCTAATTCTTAGCTTATCCCTTTCTTCTCACATTTTACTATAAGCTGCAAGGAGAAACCAGGCTGCGCTTTCCACACTTAGCTTGGGAATCCTAACTAAATATCCAAGTTCATTGCTTTCAACTTCTCCCATTCCACCCAACATCAAAACATGATTTTGCCAAGTTCTCTGCCACTTTAAAACAAGGATCATCTTTCCTCTAGTTTTCAATAACACAATCATCATTTCCTTCTAAGGCCTCAGTGGGGGTAACTTTAATATCCATATTTCTATGAACAATCTCTTTAAAGCAACCTAGGTTTTTCTATCAAGCACCTCACATTTCTTCCACCCTCTACCCATTACCCAATTCCAAAGCCATTTCCACATTTTTAGGTATTTACGGTAGCAGCACCCCACTCCAAGTGCCAAAACCTGTTTCAGATTCCTGGCTCCTAAAACAAATACTACACTATGTATTGGCCTAACAACAGGAATTTACTGGCTCATTGTTTCAGAGATTAGAGGACTTACTTCCTCCCAGGATCAGTATCATTTGGCTGGCTGGCAATCTTAGGGGTTCCTTGGCTTTCCCATCACATGGCAATGCAATGATAGCATCTTCTCCCTTTGGCACCTTCTGGCTGCTCCCCCCGGCTTCTCTCTGTGTCCATCTTCCTGCAGCCTCCCCCTGCCCCCGCGTCCACGTAAGGAAGCTGGTCTCTGGGTTGGCGCTCAGGGGTCCATGAGAATCTGAGGCTGCCACCAACCTGATTCTACCCCTTGGCCCAACCCCTGATGACTGGCATCCTCACCCCCCAACAGGCCTCCAGGGTTTCTGGGAGCCCCCTCCCTTCTCAGAGTTTGCTGCAAAGACTGACTCACCCACCACGGTAGTGAAGAGCCTCGTGCTTGCAGCAGCTCAGTCTGAATTAGAATCCCGACTTCGCCTGTCCTAGTCAGGTGACCTTGGAAAAGAGCCCCATGCCTCCTCTGTACCCTGAGCTTTTTGTATTCTCTCTTGCCTCTGGGCCTTTGCAGTGCTGTTCCCTCTGCTTGGAGCACTCTTTCAGCCTTTCTTCTCCTGGCTAACTCCTATCTCATCTTAGCAGTCCCTCCCAGAATCCTCCCCTGACCAATCCCCAGTCAGGGTTTGTCCTAGCCCTAGTGCCTCCCTCTTGTCATCACCCATTGCCCTCTCAATTTCCCACTGCAGGAACTGACTGTATCTGGGTCACTGCCCCACTGTCCGTGCTAGTACAGTGCCTAGGGCACCGAGAGGCCCTACAGACGGCAAACAAATACACTCAGCCTCCACCTCCAGGTAAAGGTCCTGACCAGGAGACTCTAGCACGTGTTACTCCCCACCCCCTCACCCTCCTACAAGAGAGACCAATGGAAAATCCATCAACTCTGGTTCTGGTGAATTGCACCCAGCTGCAGAATCACGCAGTGAGGGGAATCACAGACCTCGGGGTGGCCAAGGGTGGGAGATTATCCTGCAGCCTCAGCGCAGGGAGCTCAGAGGAGGTGGGGAGTGAAGGAATGAAGGGGAGGGAAGGAAGAGAATGGGAACTCCACTGATCGGGCAGCACTCATGGTGTTGGGTATCAGCAGAAGATGCATTTATAACATTTTGGCCTCCTAGACTCTCAATGTTTATCTCAGTAAATGTAAGTCTGGGCTTTTTTCTTTCCTTTTTCCTCTGCTATCAAATGCCCTGAGAGTAGCAAAGTGAGAGATAAAGAGTTGACAGGGAGGGAAAACTCTGTTTGAAAGGATTCAGTAAAGTTCCATCAGCCACACCCCATGCTGAGCAGAGCCAAGCAGACTGAAGGGCTGAGCCGAGCAGACCCACGCTGAGCGCTGGGAGGGGAGGTGGGCTCTGCAGGGCTGAGCTGAGAGGAGGTGGGGTGGAAGATGGGCAGCTCTGACAACAAGATGTCGGAGTGGACTAGTCTGGGTCTTTGAGCACAGGTCAGGAATTAGGCAAGGGAGAATCACCCTTAAACCAGATCACGAGGGGCTCTGTATTTTAGAAGTCCCCACTTGAGCTCTATTTTGCCATGCATCCCCCCACAAGATGAAGATTCTGCAGGCTCAAGGGGACATGCCTGTCCACACCCTGAACCCCTTCTAAACACACTCTGGGATCCCAGAATTCTCTGCCCAAATGGCCTGAGCCCATCATCAGGAGCTGTCTGCCCTTCTTTGCCCTGGTCTGGGCTCCTGAGGCAGCCCAAGGATAAACACAGTCCCCAAGGGCAGCTGAGGGTCCACACCCAGTCAGACTGCTCCATAGCCTGCCCTCTCCCCTCCACCCAGCACCTCTGACCCTGTGCTGAATGGATTGGAAATGTGTGGGTCAGTCCCTGGGGCTGCCAGGTGGAGCTGGGGCAGGCAGAGCCCCTAGCCGAAAGTTCTCACCCAGGGAGCAGCATTGTCCCCTTTCCCCAGGGTGCAGGGCAAATGCCATCCTTTTCCAGATGGGTCCTGCTGGCAGGAAAAGGTTAGGGAAGTACAGCTCTGCTCTGTGCTGGGCATCCTCAAATGTTAGCATCTCACTAAGAAGACTATCGTTATTGTTGTTAGCGTTTTTGTCATCATCAAAGCTACAACTAGATGTAGGTCCTCAGGACATCCACACACAAGGGAGCACCAGGAAACTGCCTCCAAGTAAAAGTATAAATACCTTGTCTGCAAATCCTTGGTTAGCCCTATTCTGAAGAATTGGTTCAGGCCCCGTCTGAGCTTCCTGGGCCCCTTTTATCCTTTAGTCCATACAAATGGGCTGCTCTGCACCCCATTTGCCCAAGGCTCCCCTGGGCCTTCAAGGAGTGACTTACTTTTTGTTATCACAGTGGGTAATAACAAATAACACAGTGGGTGATAACAATGAATCTTAATGAGTGTGACTAGGGCATCAGTTATAGAGACTTTGGGGTAAAAAAGCCATGGGCTAAAATCTCAGTCCTTCCTGAGCCTCAGTTTCCACCTTTTCAAAGCAGGAGTGGCAAAAGCTCTAATGTAGAATTAGGTGAGCGCTAAATGAGCCCACAGGACAAAGTGCCTGTAACAGGGCTGTTCCTGGTCAGAACTGCTACAGTAATCTACTCCTGGCCATTTGGCCTTGGATAGGTTCTCTCATCTCTCTGAGCCTCAGTTTTCTCATCTATAAAATGGGAGAATAATAAAATTTCCCTCATAGTTTCTTTGTAAAGATGCAATGAAATAATTACATCCCCCTGATTCCTACATCTGTCACCTCAGCCCCTCCCAAGAACACTGACTCCTCCTATGCCCCCCATCCTCAGGAGTTCCATCTTCTGAAACTGGGTTTGGGGGAGGCAAAGACAAAGAGGTATCGATGGCCCTGTCTCAGAGGAAATTACACTTCCCCCATTACAGGATTTAGCTTAATGCTCTTCTAACTTCTCATAAAGCCAAACAAACTGTCATAGAAATACTGGTGTCATCTCTAATTTCTTGACATCATTTTAAATGCTGTCATTACTGAAAGGCACCAGGTGTTTAGAGAAACAACCAACAATATGGCTACTGCCTCCTGTGCATGTGGAATTATGTTCTACTCTGGAGCTCCGCATGTGTTGCAGATGTTTAATTTAAAACCAAGGGGCCTGGGGCCAGGACCAGAGATTCAGTAAGACTCAGGGGATGGCCTGGCAGGAACATACATCAAGGTTTAGGGTCACAGATAAACTCCAGAGCCAGTCATGGGGGTCTAAGTCAGCTGATGGGGCTCAGAATCCCAGAGATCTGCAGAGACAGCTAGAGGCAACCCACAGTGTGAGTGTTTTAGTTTCCTGGTTGCTAAAATGAATATCATACAATTGATTAACTTAACAGGAAATTAATTGGCTCATGGTTTCAGAGGCTAGAAAGTTTGCTTCCTCCAGGGGTCAGCATCCTCTGGCTGGCTGGCGATCTCTGAGGTTCCTTGGCTTTCCGGTCACATGGCAATGCACATGGAGGCATCTTCTTCTTTCTTCTTTCTCTTCTGGGTTCTGTTGACTTCCAGCTTCTGGCTGCTCCCCCTGGCTTCTCTCTGTGTCCAATTTCCTTTGCTTATAAGGACTTCCGCCATATAGAATCAAGTCCCACCCTCATTCAGTTAGGGCACACCTTATCTAATAATATCTCCGCAGGTCCTATTTACAAATGGGTGAGAGGTTGAGACATGAACACGTGCATGTGGGGGACATGATTCAATCCCCAAAAAGGAGGTTAATGATTAATAGCCAGCATTTCCTGTGCACTTACGATGAGCAGACAGTATTCTAGTGTTTTTATATTTATTACTTGATTTAATCCATTCTTTATCCCATGAAAATAATTTTATTGTTATCCACAATTAGCAGATAAGAAAACTGAGGATAGGAGAGTTACCCTATTTGCTTAAGGGCCTGCAGCTGCTAAGTGACAAAAAGCTGAGATTTGAACCCTGGCCATCTGGTTTCAGAACCCACTCTAGAGCAACTGCTTTAAACTCCAGAGTGTCCATCCTAGTACAGAAGGCTCTCCATAATCTGGCTCCTTCCCACATGTATCAGTCAGTTTTTTGCTTTGTAACAAGCTACCTCCGAACAAAGTGGCTTAAAACAGCAATCACTCATTTTTCATGATCCTGTGGGTGGGTCTAGTGGCCCTTCTGATTTGGGCCGGTTCCACGGGGACTGGATAGTCTCAGATGGCCTCACTCCTGGGTCTGGATCCTCAGCTGGAATGACTGTTATTTCCCAGCTAGCTGGGCCATATCTCCACGTGCTCTCTAACCTTCCAGGAAGCCAGCCCTGGCCAGTTCCTACAGTGAGAGTTTCAGGGTTCCCATCCCAGAAAGGTCTGGCCCCAGTGCACAAACACTATTCAAGTCTTTGCTTGTGTCACCTTTGTTAATATCTCCTGGGACAAATAATGTCACCAGGTCAAGTCCAAATTCAAGGTATGAAAAAATAATCTCCAACTGTTGATGGGAGAAATTCAAAGCTACATAGGAAAGGGGCGTGCATTCAGGGTGGGAAGAAATTGAAGCTATGGTGCAATCTACCACACCATATCCTTAACTTCACCTCTCCATCATCCCTTACTCATCTGCTGCAGCACTAGCCCACGTCCATCTCCCAGGGTACATGCTGACACACTGCGCCCTCTGCACAGAATGCTGCCCCCTCAACTTACTTCAAAAGCTCTTCTCTTCCTTCAGAACTTGACTCAGAGACCACCACCCTTGAAACACCTGCCTCTCGAAATACCTGCCTCAATCACCCAGCATGGGTTAGGGCCTCTTCTGTATTCCCTGCACATCCTATTCTTGTGCTGCTCACAGCACTTGTCACTATAGTTAAATAGTTATAACTATTACAAGCCTGTAATAGTTATAACAGGCTGACTCAAACTGGATCCTAGACATGAATACATCTAAAAGCTAAAGATAAAAATGTAAAAGATACAGCTCCTAAAAGAACACATGGAAGAAAATCTTTGCAAACTTGAGGTAGGCAAAACTTTCTTAAATGGGATGCAAAAGCTCAAACCACAGAGGAAAAAAAAAAGACAAACTAGACTTTATCAAAATAAAAAATATTTTTTCCTCAAAGACATGCTTAAGGAAAAAGGCAAGCCACAGAATGGGAAAAAAATATTTTGATACATATACCTGAGGAGATGTAGTATCTTTATTAGAAGAAACCACACAGTCCCCAGCACTTGGTATGCAACTGTGGACCTGGCTAATCCTTTTTCTCAACACCAATTTTCAAGGACCAGCAGAAGCAATTCTCTTTTACCTGGTGAGCCAGTATACATTCAATGCTGCCTCAAGGCTACATCAATTCTCCTGCTATCTGCCATGTTTTAATCCACAGAGATCGATCCCCTTGACAGTCCATGAAACACTGCATTGGTCCACTATATTGATGACATTATGTACATTGGATCTGATGTGCAGAAAGTAACAAGAATTTGAGATACGTTATTGAGATGCATGCTACAGGATGAGACAAACCCCACAAAAAAAATTCAGGGCCACTCCATCTCGGTGAAGTTTCTGAGTATTCAATAGCCTGGAGTATGTTGAGAGCTCCCCTCCAAGGCAAATGACACATTGCTGCACTTGGCACCCCCTGTGATGTAAAAGGAGGCACAATGCTTAGTAGACCTTTTGGATTTTGGCAGCAACATATACCACATTTAAATGTGCTCTTTCAACCCATACACAGAGTCACCCAAAAGCTGCCAGTTTTGATAGGTGAGCAAAGCAAGAGAAGGCTCTGCAAAAAATTCAGACTGCAGAAAAAGCCACTCTATTCTTCGTCATTACTATCCAGCAGATCTGATGATTCTAGATGTGTTCATGGCCAATAGGAATGGTTGTGAAACCTCTGGCAAGCACCAATAGGGCAATCCATGACCTCTTCTGCAGATCTAGGCTCCTTTTGAGAAACAGATCCTGAATTGCTACTGGGGCTTGTTAGAGACTGACTGCCTAATCAAGGAATTTCAGGTGACTGTGAGATCTGAGTTTTCCATCAAAAACATCATTGCCTGACCCGTCAAGCCATAAGGTTGAGTGTGTACAGAGGCAATCTTCATTGAATGGATATGGCCTGTAAGAGAATGAGCTCAGGCAGGGTCAGAAGGCATGAATAAATTATATAAGGATGTCCTTCAAAATCAACTATTGTTGCCTGGCGTCCTCTCCTTCAATCCATGCCCATGACTTCCCAGGTTGTTCCTTATGACGAGCTGGCAAAGGAAGAAAAATCCCAAGCCTGCTTTATAGATGGTTTGTACAATATGCTCATCTGAAATGGACAGCTGCAGCCTGACAGCCCCACTTAGTGGTGACCCTGAAGGACAGAGGTGAATAAAAATCCTTCCAGTGGACAGAGATTGTAGCAGTATGTTTGGTTGTATATTATGTCTGGAGAGAGAGAGGGCTAGAAGTGCAGATCTATTGACTCACGGATAATTACAAATAGTTTCACTGGATGGCGAAGCAAGTTTGGAAAACTGGTGACACAGAAGTCTAGAAAAAGAAATGTGGATATACAATTCCGAAAGGGTACAGATTGTGAAACTCTCTGTATTCCATGCTAATGTCCTTCAAACTATTGATGATCAAATGGCAAAATGATGAATTCTATAGATGTAAATCAACTTCTTTCCCCATGGCCACTCCAGTGTTTGCTCAATGGACTCATGAACAAGGTGGCCATGGCAGCAGGGATGGAGGTCAACAACATAGACCTCCCCCTGTCAAGGCTGAACTTGTTAAGGCTACAGCACAGTGTAGAACAAATAAATTCTCAGACCTTCAAAACTGAACACTGACCAACTGACTCAGGTCAGAATCTGATGAAGGCAATGGAAATATGAAACGGGTAATTGGAAGGATGACACCAAAATTGGCTCAGAATTGGTCTCATGACCAGTGACAGAGATAAGGACCCCAATAGTTTTGCATATTTTTTCTCTGTTTGTTTTAGGCATTTGTTTATTTGTATATACTAAGCATTTTTTTCTTGCTCACCTTCCCATTTTTATTTTAACATACAACTTGTTAAAGATTAACTTCACAACTTAGTCTTTAGGTAACTGAATGTTCAGTAGAGCCATCACTAAATTTCATCTGTAATTAATATAGCCCCTGATTGATACAATGATTGAAAGCGCTATTCATCATCTCATTGTGAGAAAAGGTGAGAAGTTTTTCATGTCTAAGGATAGCCGAATCTTGTCAGGTAGTAATATAGAGTAGTTTTATTGTAGTGCCAGAGTTCAGATGTATATAGAAAGGTTTACATGGAAGCCGAGTGGCCAAAAGGGTGGAATGTGTCAATTATCAATGTATTGCCTTTCACCACAAGATTCATCCTTCAGTACCAGCTCTGCTATAGTGGACTGGATACCGTAAGCATTTATTCGTTACAGTGAGCATGATGTTGAGTTTTGTCAGTAGCGAGCACTGGAAGGACACTGCAGGAAGAAGGGGACTTCTCTTTCTTGTCCTGTTGCTACATTTTGCTTGTTCTTGCTCCTGCTGGAGAGGCCAACATTGGGGCGTCTGTGTGCAGGCACGTGGTAGTGCTCTACCCCCATCCAAGACCCAGAGTGCGCAGTCTCTTGGTGACCTCGCAGCCCCAGCCCAGGTCTGGCAGTCACCTTACTTACCCCACCCCCAACACAGATACCGCACAATCCAGCCCTCATGCTCAAAGCCACATAACACTTCTGTGTGCATACCCACCAGACTCAGCTTGCCTGAACCCCAGGAGGGTTTTTCCTGCACACCTGGCAACTGTGGTAAGCATCCCTGTGAAATTCTGCCCCCTCCAGCAGACTGCAAGAACACATTCCCCAATGAAATCCCAAGCCCAGTCTTGGGGAGGGATTCTGCTTCCAAGTTTACCCTTCCTTGGATCCTCACTCTTAGCCCTAGGGTATTCTTTAGAGTTCTCTTTTCACTTTTATAATTACCCCCCTGATAGAGTAAATAATCCTTTATACTAAACTTCCCCTGTTTAAATTACTGTACGTGTTTTCTTGTCTCTGACTAAGTGTAGACGAATACAGATACCTCCCTCACAGTACAAATGATATAAGGAGGGATGTATGATACAATTTATATATAAAAATAGGCCCATGGAAATCACTCAGCAACTGTTAGCAATTCTCAAAATGAACCAGAAATCCTATTTATTCATGTTGCAGGGCATCCAGTGGGATAGAACTTGACTTGTTTTATCTGTGAGAGAAACTATTGAACCATGGACCTGAAGGATAGTGGGTTTGAAGTGGGTAATTTGCCTAAGTGGCCCAGGGCCTTCTGGGAGGGAATAAACAAGCAGATCAATCCCTGTTCCCTGAGACTCAAAGTTCTTTAAAGACATCAGGGAGATCCAGGTCACTCTGACTGAGGCCCAGGGTAGGAAAGGCGATGAGTCCCCTGAAATGAGACCTCCATGGGGTGTGAGGCAGGAGGGGACACAAGGCTGGACCCAGAGAGAAGGAAAAGTGGCTAAAAGCACTGAGAATCACGAGTGTGTCAGGAAGGAGTTGGACAGTAATACCTGTTTTCACCTGGTCCCCTGTGGGTAGCCTTGTGTATCCTGGAAGGTGCCATGGAGTGGGACTAAATGGCTGTCACATGGGGGAGCCCACATGAGTCAAGGAAGAGCATCCTCCACGGTGTGGGGGACAGTAGCAGGAGGCCACGTTCATGGATGTGTTCCTGGGGCAGAGAGAGGACCTCTGGAATGTCCAGAGTTCAGCGGCTTCAACTCTGGGATCAGCATCAATGACTGTCAGCCCCCTAAAGAGTAACCAACTGTGACCATTTCACAAATGAGAAAAATAGAGGCCCAGATAGAGGAAACAACTGTCAAAAGTCCATTCAGGAAGTTAGCCACCAGCCTTGACTCAGATCTCTCCATTAAACTCCTGTGCAGACGAGGCAGGGGGAGGGACCAAGTTAGAGACTTGTTGGGAGCAGGTAGCACACGGCACGTGTCTGGCAACTAAGACCCACATAATAAATTTCAACTGAGGGAAAGGGCTGGAGAGGCTGAGATGCAGGAATAAAAGAAGTAAAAGATTATGAAGCAATAAACAGGTTTAAAGGGAGAAAACAAGGACCATTTTAGAGATGGAGAAACTGAGAATTGAGAATCAGTTGCCTAAGATGGTGGAAGTGATGAGATGTCTGAACAACTTTCTTACAGGTACAGCTTTGGCTGAGAAAACGCTGCAGTTACCAAGTTTAAAGGAATAAAACAGTGAAAATGCTTCAAATAATTGATTTTGTTGCATAAGCAGCTGGGCTTTTAGCAGGCAACCAGGGGAAGCAAAACCATACCCAACAGCCAGACAACTCAAGCCACAAAGGTCTTGGGAGAAAGCCACCCACTGGCATAAACTCTCAGACTGGTTTGCCCTAGTCCTGGTGCCTGGAAGTCCTTCTGCCCAGTTTTATCACCATCGTCGTCCACAACCCAGAAAACTGTTCTGGCACGGGAGAAAGCACCCAGAGCCCTTCACTCCTTGCTCCAGTTTGCTAATGCTGCTGTTATGCAAAATACCAGAAACGGATTGGCTTTTATAAAGGGGGTTTGTTTGGTTACAAAGTTACAGTCTGAAGGCCATGAAAATGTCCAAACGAAGGCCTCAACACAAGTATACGTTCACCGAAGAATGGCCAATGGCATCCGGAAAACTGTTAGCTGGGAAGTCACGTGGCTGGCATTTGCTGATCCCAGGTTGTGTTCCAGCTCCTCTCTCAGCTCCTGTGCATTCTTCAAAGTGTCTCTCGGGGCTTCAGCTCTAAACATGTCTAAGCATCAACATCAGCCAGCAAACATCTGGGCCTGTGTGGCTCTTTTTAAAGCACTCTAGTAAACTAATCAGGACCCACCCTGAATGGGCAGGGCCAAATCACCATGGAAACATTAAATCAGAGTTATCACCTACAGCTGGGTGGGTCACATCTCCATGGAAACACTCAATCAAAGGATTCCAACCTAATCAACACAAATACATCTGCCCCACCCCCCAAGATTGCACTAAAGATAATGGCGTTTAGGGGGATAACACACCCAAACTGGCACACTCCTCATCTGGCCTCATCACCCCGCACAAGAAATATCCTCCAGCTTCCTCCTTGCTCTCTCTGGATCTGGGACAACCCCTTCCTATTCACCCTCCACTTTGTAACATCTGCTCCTGTCATTTCCCGTCACAGACGTGCATGTACACACATACACACATACACACACACAAACATTGAGAAGCAGTAAAATGAGTGGTTAAGAGCAGGGACTCTTAAGTCACACAGACCTGATTAGAACACTCGCTTTGCCATTTGCCCTAAAGGACACTCTGCATATGACACACTTTAAGTACTTAATAAATGCTTACTCTCAGTATCATTATTGTCTAACTCAAGATAATGCCAGAAGACTTCCACTTCCAGCTATGATAAAGTTACAGGACTAGATTTACCCTCATACCTTAAATAACTTACAAATCAGACAAAATATATGATCCAACATTTTCCAGACATTGGATAGTCAGTGGCACAAGAAAGTGAGCTCTGAGAGAAGGAAAGCAAAGGGGGTGATTGATCCCTACGACTTCCCCAGCTCACTGCCTGGAGAGAGTTGCCAGACCACAGCATAGGGAGGGGAGCCAAGGCAGAGCTCAGCAGTCTTCCAAGAATTTGCAGACAGGGACAAGCTTCTTGGACAGAAGGGAGATACACAGTGAGAGGGCTCCAGAGAACTGCAGAGAATTCCCCTTCAGCTTTTATCTGATCATCAGATGCATATGATAAAACTACCCAAGGCTGGGAAAGGGGGGAAGATTATGAAAAGGAGCAGGTGGAATGATGATCAGAACTCACTTAGGGCTCAGAATAGTTCATATCCCCACCAACTAGAGTAGCAAAACCTCAAAATTCATGGGGCATCAGGGAGAGTACTCGGAAGGGTGTTATCTAGTAGTGGGGGGAAATTAGCGCTAGATTAAATGTTGCTCTGGACCTGCCAAAAAAAGCTTAAAAGCAAATCTCAAAGGATCAGATTGAAACTAGTAATTTAACTGCATCCCAGAACAAAGATCAAGAATACTTAAAGGAAAATAAAAATGTATAGCACTCAACAAAGCAAAAATTACAATGTCTGGAGTCCGATAAAATTACCAGGAGTGTTAAAAAGTAGAATCACATGATTCATAATAAGGATAAAAATAAATCATTAGAAACAAACACAAAAATTATACAGTTGATAGGATTAGAAGATAAGGATATTAAAACTGGTATTCTAATTATACTTCATATGTTCTGGAAGGCAGAGGAAAATATGTGCATGTTAAGGAGAGTCATGGAAGATGTATGTGCTGGTTTGAATTTATGTTCCCCATAAAAGCCTATGTTCTCTTAACCCACTCTTGTGGGGGCAGACCTATTGTGGGTGGGACCTTTTGATTAGGTTGTTTCCAAGGAGATGTGACCCTGCCCATTCAAGGTGGGTCTTAATCCTTTACTGGGAGTCCTTTAAGAGATCTCACAGAGAGAGAGACAGCTCAGAGAAACTAAGAGATGTAATCCAGAGTTTGCCCCCGGGAGAAGCAAGGGCCCCAAGGAGCTGAGGCAGTAACCCAGAGACATTTTGGAGAAAGCCACTGAAACCAGAAGCTAAACCCAGGAGAGAAGGTTCAGCAGAGCCAGCCACGTGCCTTCCCATGTGACAGAAGAACCCCAGATGCCACTGGCCCTTCCTCAGAGAAGGTATCATCCTGTTGATGCATTAACTGGGACAGTTTCATGGCCTTAGAAATTAAATTTGTGAACTAATAAACCCCCATTGTAAAAGCCAATCCTTTTCTGGTATTTTGCATGCTGACAGCTTTAGCAAACTGAAACAATGTATTGAAAAAAGACCCAAATAAAATTTCTAGGTAAGAAACATGCATTGTCTGACGTAAATCACACTGGATGGGATTAAGTAAGGAAGAAACGTTGGTGAACTTGAAGGCAAAGCAATAGAAATTATCCAAAATGAAGCACACAGAGTAAAAAAGACTGGCCAGAAAAGATGAATAGAGCATCAGTATGCTCTGGGACAACTTAAGCAGCCTAATACATGTTTCACTGGAGTCCTAAAAAGGGGGGGTCTGGGAGAGAAAATATTTGAAGAAATAAATGATCAAACTTTTCAAAATTGATGAAACTATACAGCCACAAATTCAAAAATCTCAACAAAGCTAAACACAAGAAGCATGAAGAAAAATATCTCAAGTCACATTATAATCAAATTGCTTAAAACCAGTGGCAAAGAGAACAGATAAACAGCAGCCAGAGGAAAAAAAATACACTTTATGTACAGGGGAACAGAAAAGGCAAGGACAGCAGACTGTCCTCAGAAACACAGTGGGCCAGAGGACAGTGGAGCAACTAAAGGGAAGGGGAAAAAACCTGTCAAGCCAGAATTCAATACCCAGAGAAAATAACTTTCAAAAAGTGAAGATGAAATAATTTTTTTCACACAAAGAAAAGCTGAAAAAATTTAATCACCAGCAGACCTGTACTATACAAAATGTTAAAGAAAGTCCTTCCAGAAAAAGGAAAATAATAACAGATAAAGAGATCTGAATCTATACCAAGGAGTGAAGAATACCAGAAACTGCAAATACGTGGGTAAGTATAAATGCTTGTAGAACACATGCATTACTTCTCTAACCCTCTCTGCAAGACTGTGATTTTACTATCAGCCTCATTTTACATATTAGGAAACTGAGGCACAGAGAGGCTAGGTTACTTGCCCAAGGTCACACAGTCAGTAGCTGAGCTGGGATTCCATCCCAGAGTGTAGTGCTCCTTAGCACACTCGACATTTCTCCCCTGTGCTACCTCCCATTATAGAGCTAACTAGCTCATTCTGTATAAAAATCTTTTAAAATTTAAAAACCCACCTCCAGGCCTTTGCACTTACTGTTCCCCTGCCTAGACCTCTCTGCCCCAGATTTCCACATGACTAGTGCTTTCCTGTCTTCCAGGCCTCCACTCAAATCCTAATGAAGTTTGTGATCCCACCCACCCACCCAACTCTCCATCCACCCACAGTGCCACACCCACTTCTTGTGCATGATCTTGTTTCTTTCCTTCAGGCACATCATCAATGGCAGAAATCAATCTGTCATTGTTGACTTGTTTGTTAGCTGTCTCCCCCTCTGTATTCTTAGTACTTGACACAGACCAGGGGTGAGATATCTACTGGTTGGCGAATAAATTAATGAAAGAGTAAATGATTCAATTGCTATGTTCCCAATTCCAGCACAGGGCTGAGCACATGATGACTTCTAATAAATGCTTATTAAATGACAAAATGGATGTAGGAGGGCCAACTTCCTCATAAGTTATCATAAATCAGGTATGAAGCTAATCTTTGATTAGTCCATGAAACAAGTCTTGCTGACCTATCTAAAAGACTCAGTAAAATTGTGAAGGGGATATTTGTCCTAATTAGAGGAGCACATTGTTTTCAGGCCATTTCTATTCATAAATTCATAGGCCTGAAAGGGATTTAAGTGGTCATGTAAGACCACAGCCTTGTTTAACGGGTAAGAAAACTGAGACTAAGAGTACAGGGGAAAGACTCATGCAGAAACCGTATATTGTGTCACAAATAGATCCAGGACAAGAAACCAGCTCTGGTTGGCTCCACCATATTAATTTCTAAAGTAGTAGGAGGTGCGCTCACAATCTGCTTGCAGGCACGAGGTGAATTGGCACAACTTTTTCTTGAAGGCATTCTAATTGCAACAATAATAACAATTAAAAATAGTAGTAGTAGCTACTAACACAGTATGGTAAATGCTTTAAATCCTAACCCTAGGAGGTGAATACCATTATTATCCCCATTTTATGATTGAGAAAACTGAGGTCCAGAGATGTGAAGAATTTTGCATACCATCATACAGTTTATAGATGGTGCAGCTAATATTTGAACCCAGGTCGTCTGGCAAAGCACATCAGAAGCATTTTGTATTAAATATATGTTACCACAATTAAAGAAAAAGTTTGGTTTGATAGATCCACTTCTAGGAAATTCTTCCAGAAAAGGATCCTGACGTGGGTGATGACCCACATTTAAAATGAATGACACTGTTTCCATGAACACAGACCAGGTGAGAGATAGCTCTCCACCAACCAACAGATATCTGCACCTGGTCCCCTGATGCCGGCAGGTGATGGTTAAGTTTATGTGTCAAACCCTGGCCTATTGTTAGTGGAGGTATTTCATAGAAGGGATTAACATCTACAATAAATCACCCTCTGTAATTTGGATGGGCCTCATCCAAACAGTTGGAGGTCTTAACAACAAGAACTGAGGGTTCCAGAAGTCAGAAGGAATTCTGTCTCAAGACCATGCCCTCCACTCCATCCTGAGTTTCCAGACGAAGGATTTTGGACTCATGAATTCGACATCACTCTCACCAGAACGTCCAGCCTCTGGCCTGCTCTATTTGAACTTGGCAGACCCCACAATCACATGAGCCAATTTCTCATAATATATACACATGCATACATATGTAGGTACATGCATATATACTGTTGGTTCTTTCCTCTGGAGAATTCTGACTGATACAGGGCACCACAGATCTGATTTGTCTCTTGCTCTGAGAAAGAGTGTTTCAAGCCCCTGGGAATCTCGTCTCTCTTGAGCTCGGGACCAAAGACCCTCCCCCTGGGTCCAGGTCTGCTCCACAGGCCTCAACCTCGGGGTGATGTGACAGGAAACCGAGCAACACCATCCACATCCGGTCCACCAGCTGAGTGGCCTGTGGCAGTTAAAAAGCCCCTTGCTGTCTCCAGCCTGACATCACCCTACATCATGCATGCATAACACATCTCTCAGTATTTGTTGAAAATTGAGATGCAGATGGGGAGGAAGGGGAGTGGGAGGAGGCACATTTCTTCAGGCTAACGAGAGCTGTTTCGTAGACAGGCCATGGAAGGCAAGGGGATGAGCCGGCAGGAACTGAAACGGCAACACGGCGAGGTTCGCCTTATAATGGGATGTGGCCGCCTTGGTGCTTAATGGTGGGGACCCAGGCGTGAGGAGGACACAATAGTAAAGCTCCCGCCTTCTCCATTCTCCCTAGAATAGGGATGTATGTCAGGGATCCTAAAAAATTCCCCAACGGGAGAGCCAGGTGTTGTTCTCAACTTCTCACCTCACCTGGTTTCATTTTTCGAGACCTTGAGAAGCCGCCTCATGTGAGTTCATTGAAATGTCTCCATCCTGTGGTTTCCACTGAATATTATGCACCTCTCATTTTTTATCTTTTATTTTCTCCTGCAACTTTAAATGTCAAGTAGCTCCTTTTCTGGAAGCACTGAACGGAGATAAAGGGAATTAGGGGATAATTTCATCCTATTTCAAGGCAACCTGGAGCGAATGGGAGTAAACAGCCGCACTTGGAGTGCTTCACCTCCTCTGCCCTCCCCCTCTGGCTCCCCGTCCCGCCTCCTCACGGCTGCCTTGGGAGCTCCAGACCCTGGGAGGAATAAAGCATCTTCCATGGCCCTCACCAAGGCCTGCCTTCCAGGAATCCAATTCCCACATTAACCCTGATCTGAGGCAAGTTGCCAGCGAAAGGCTCTGATTTCCAGTGGGGAAAATGTGGAGGCCTCCCATGACTTGGAATGGGCTTCCAGCAAAAGCTCCTCCGTGGCAACGCCTTGTGCTTTGTGGACCTGAGAAGATGCCAGGCTCTGGATGGGTCAGCGGCAGGAACTCAACAGAAACTTATTAACTTTTAATGCAGAGAAGCAAGGCTGCTTAACTGTTTAAAATACAATGCATCACTTGAAGGGCCAGTTAGGGCTTCAGGGAGATGCCAGTCTTCTGGAATCTTTGTTGCTGGGATTTTAGCCTTCTGGAGCATCTTGCTGAAGCCCAAGGACCATATAGTTAATTATTCATAATAAGACATTTCATTTATTGAACCCCTGTTATGTGCCAGGAACTATGTGACAGACTTCACATAAATGACGTTATCTTATCTCTACAATAACTCTGAGAGGCAGAGACTATTTTACCCACTTTATATGTGAGAAAATAAAAATTCACAGAGACTGAGCAACGTGCCCAAGGTCACACAGCAAGTGACTGGCAGAGTCAGAATCTAAACCTGAGTGCATCCGACTCTAAAAACCCGTGATTTTGACTTTTACTTTGGTCGTTATGGAGTAACTGGTACTGTACTTACCCCACCACCACCCTATAAACCCCTGAAAAACCAGACAACGCACATGAAACAGCTTTATCAGACACTGCCCAGCAAGCAGTGAAGAACTTTGCCCTATGAGAAAAGGGAAACAAATGATGTGAGCCCTACAATCTCTCTAGCTTTCAACTCAGAGGCACTTTTCGGACCAAGCCCAAGAAGGTGGAAACACAAGCAGGTCACAGCTGTTCCACTGAGTTTGGAAGAGACGGATCTGAGTTTGGGGAGGTGCAGATGGCTAGAATCTGCAGGGCATAGGTAGAGAAGAGGGAGCTACAGCAAGAAAGAACTCCAGAACTCTGCACAGTGGTCCCCTGGAGTTGGTTTGTAAATACTAAGCTGTGACGCATAAAGCGAAACTCCATGAGGCTGAGCAAAAAATAACGGAAGAACACAAATCTCAGAGCTCACACTGGGCTGTGTCACATTTGAATTCTGACAGTCCAGGGTAGAGAGACCTCACTGGACATTTCAAGTAATAATTAGGGACCTCGGAAGGGTCGTGCCTTAGAAGTGGAGTTAACGAAACCTAGAATAAAGGCTACTGTGGACCCATGCTGACAAAGCTAAAACACAAGGTCAAATGGATCCAACTGGTCTTCGAGTAATTTAACTACTTGCCAAAACAAACCTCAATACTCCTTAAAGGAAGAAAAAAAGATCCAGAAACTCAAAAACAGAACATTCAGAATGTCCAGCATACAACCCTAAGTTACCAGAAATGACAAAAGACATAAAAGTGTGGCCTGAAGCCAGGAGAAAAAAATAGTTAATAGAAACCAAGCAATAAGTAACCAAGCAAGAAATGATGGAATTAGCAGCCTAGTATTTTAAAACAGCTATTATAAATATGTTCATAGATTTAAGTAAAATGTGAACATAAGGAAGAGATAAATGAAACATATTAAAAAGAACCAAATGGAAGCACAATGAAAAATTTGCTAGATAAGATTAACAGCAGAATAGACACTGCAGAAGAAAAGTTTAGGAAACATGAAGACATGGCAATGAAAATTATTCAAACTGAAGAATCCAGTGAAGGAAAAAAAAGAAGAAGAAAGCCCCGATAACCTGCAGTAAAATGTCAAGAAGTCTACCAAATGTGAAACTGTAGTCCCAAAAAGGGAGGAAGGGTGTGGAAAAATATTTGAATGGCTAAATTTTCTTTGAATTTTATAAAAACTATAAATGCACCGATCCAAGTATTTCAACAAAGGCAGACAGGGTAAATACAAAGAAAATTACAGTAAAGCACTGTTCTGGTTTGCTAATGCTGCCTGAATGCAAAACACCGGAAATGGATCGGCTTTTATAAAGGGGGTTTATTTGGCTATAAAGTTACAGTCTTGAGGCCATAAAGTGTCCAAGGTAAGTCATCAACAATTGGGTACCTTCACTGGAGGATGGCCAATGGTGTCCAGAAAACCTGTGTTAGCTGGGAAGGCAAGTGGCTGGCGTCTGCTCCAAAGTTCTGGTTTCAAAATGGCTTTCTCCCAGGATGTTCCTCTCTAGGCTGCAGTTCCTCAAAAATATCACTCTTAGTTGCTCTTGGGGTATTTGTCCTCTCTTAGCTTCTCCAGAGCAAGAGTCTGCTTTCAATGGCCATCTTCAAAATGTCTCTCATCTGCAGCTACTCTCTCAGCTTCTGTGCATTCTTCAAAGTGTCCCTCTTGGCTGTAGCAAGCTTGCTCCTTCTGTCTGAGTTTATATAGTGCTCCAGTAAACTAATTAAGGCCCATGCTGAATGGGCAGGGCCACACTTTCATGGAAATTATCCAGTGAAAGAGCTCACCCTCAATTGAGTGATCACATCTCCACGGAAACATCCAATCAAAAGTCTCCAACCCAATCAACACCCATACCTTTTCTGCCCACACAAGACTGCATCAAAGATAATGGCATTTTGGGGACATAATACATCCAAACCAGCAAAGGCACATTATAAATAAATTGTTCAAAGCCAGTGAAGAGTAAAATTTATAGCAGAGCAAAAGGACACACTACATACAGGGAAATAAAGGTAAGAATTCCACTACAAACTGCATCAGAAATGATGCAAACAAACAAAAAAACTTGGAATCATATCTTGTCAGTGCCAAAAGAAAAAAAAACTGTCAATTTATAACTATCTCTAGAGAAAATATCATTCAAAACTGAAGACAAAATAAAAACTTTTTCAGACAAATAAAAGCTAAGGAATTTTTTTAGTCTACCAGGTATACACCATAGGAAATGTTTTTTTTTTAAAAAAAATAGTTCAAGTTGAAGGAAAATGCCAGCAGATGGAAGCTAAGATTTATCAAATGAATGAAGAGCACTAGAAATGGAAAGTATGTGAATAAATAAAGAAGGTATTTTTCTCATTTTAAAACTCAATTTTAAAAATTTCTTTAAAAGGATAATCATTTAAAGCCAAAATAATGACAATGTATTGTAGGATCGATAACACATGTAGAAGTAAAAGGTATTGTTTTAGTTTTCTAGGCTGCTGAAACCAAATGCCATGAAATGGGTTAAGATAAATGAGAATTTATTCGCTCACAGTTTGAGGCTAGGAAAAAGTCCAAATCAAGACATCATCCAGGCAACTTGTTCTCCCCAAAGACCATGGCATTCTGGGGCTGGCTGCTGGTGATCCTTGGTCTTAGCTTGTCACATGGCAGGGCACATGGTGGCATCTCCTGGTCTCTCCCTTCTCCTCCAGGTTCCACTGATGCTCAGCTCCTTTCTTCCTCTCTCTCTCTCTGGTATCTGAATCTCATTCTGCTTATAAAGGACTCTAGTAATGGGATTAAGACCCATCCTGACTGAGGCAGGTCACATCTCAACTGAAGTAACCTCATCAAAATGTCCTACTTGTAATGGGATACACCCACAGGAATGGATTAAATTTAAGAACATGTTTTTCTGAAGTACATACAATGTAAAACCCCCACAGGTATGAAAGCAATAGCACAAAGGACAGGATGTGGAAATGAAAGTACACTGTTATAAAGTTTTTACATTACATGGGAGGTGATATAATATTCCTTGAAGGCAGATTGTGTTGTTAAAATTGCATATTTTAATCCCTAGATAAACTTCTAGAAAATAAATCAGTAATGAAGTATAACTAATAAGAAAATAGAGAAGATAACATAGAATACTAAAAATGCACACTTTATTCAAAAGGTGGCAGGAAAAGAAAAAAATCAGAACAAAAACAAATGGAACAAATAGAAAATAAATAGCAAGAATAGTATATTTAACTCTGACCATATGGTTGATTATATTAGATGCAAATGGTCTAAACATTCAAAAAGCAGAGATTGTCAGACAGGATAAAAAAGACAACTTTATGCTGTCTATAAGAGACCCACTTTATATACTAAAAACACAGATTGGTTAAATGCAAAGGATGGGAGCAGATATACCATGCAAACATTAATCCAAAAAAGGTGGAGTGGTTATATTAATATCCACAAAGTAGACTTAAGAAAAAGGATAATAAAAGTAGTCAAAAGGGGAGAGTAAAGATGCAAAATGACACAGTAGGATGTTTCACAGATCACTCCCTCCACCAAAAAAATTAATGAGCTGGAAAAAGAGATTCAAATTAACTAGGTAGTGACTCTGGAAACATCTTAGAACAACCATGGGCGTTTTAGAGGAAGGTAGAGACCGCTGAGATTTCAGCTTTTCTAAGTGAAGGCAAGTGCAAGCCAGTCACCAGCAGTGGCCAGCCCCCCTTCCTCAGCCCTGCAGCCACAGCCCTGGAAACAGCGGTGGCTGCCTGGACTCCAAGAGTGGCTGGCTGGAGCCAGGGTAGGCAGAGGAAACCTCAACCCACAACAGCTGGAAGTCGAGGCCAGTCCAGAGGATCCCTGGGAGGCCAGTGCAGATGTTAGCCTCAGTTTCAGCCCCCTTGGCCACAGAAGCCTCCCACCAGCATCCACTAGAACATAAAGAGCCACAGAATCCTTTTTTGGTTGGTTTCTTTCCTTTGTGTGGGGCTATTTCTTGGTATGGCAGATCCCTGACAGCCCAGAACAAGCAGTAGCCTCAGTTTAGGCCCTCTCAGTAGCAGCAGTTTCTGGCCTCACATCTACAGGAGCTTAAAGAGAGAGTGCACCTTTTTTCATTTTGATTTTCTTTCTCTAATTTTCATTATATTTGGGGGCCTGGAGGATCCTTGAGGGATCAGTGTGGATACTAGCTTTGGTTTCAGCCCTTTTGCAACAAGGGTTCCAGGCTCCCACCAGCATTTTGGTTAGTTTTCTTTCCATTTTTCTATTTTTAAAGTTTTGTTATTGTTTTTGCATGTGTGTTTCTTAGTCTGGTGGATACTGGAGAGACCAGCACTGATGCTCGCCTCAGTTTCAACCTTCTCAGCAACAGTGGCTTCTGGCCTCACATCAGCAACTACCAGGTTATAAAAAGCCAATACATTATCTTTTGATTGGCTTCTGTGACAGTTAACTTCATGTATAGACTTGGCTAAGTTATGGTGTCCATTTTGTTTGGTCAAGACGCACTGACCTGATTGTTAATATGAGGGTATTTCATAGATGGGTATGAATCAGTAGTCAGTTGATTGCATCTATGGTTGATTGCATCTACAATTAACAACAAGCATTGCCTTCAGACATGAGAGGAGTCTCCTCATCCCATCAGCTGGAGACTGTAAAGCAAGAATTGAGGATATCAGCAGTCAGAAAAAGAAGAATTTCTATCTCTACTTCAGTCAGCCCCTTTCTCCTGAAAGTTGGAAACTCATCAGAGTTTCCAACTTTCAGCCTGCCTTACAGAATTCAGGCTTGCCAATTCCTATGGTCATGTGAGCCAACTTCTATAATAAATATCTCTCTCTCTCTCTCTCTCTCTCTCTCTCTCTCTCCCCCTATATATATGTATATGTGTGTGTGTGTGTGTGTGTGTGTGTGTGTGTGTCGTTGGCTATATTTCTCTGGAGAACCTTGACTAACACAGTTTTCTTTCTTTCCCTTTTTGGGTTTTTGGTCTGGCACATCTAAATGCTGGTCTTAGTTTCAACCTCAACAGCAGCAGCTTTTGGCTTCCCACTGACATCTATTGAGAGACATGTAGGAGCAGTGAACCTTTTTCTTTCTTTTCTGTGGGTATTTTGTTTGTTAGTATGTTTTTTTCTTTTCTCCCTTTCTCTTGATTTCTGTCTTTTTTTCTTTTTTCTTTCTTTTTTTTAATCTAGGTCTGGAGGACTGAGGAATGGGAGAACTAGATTTCCAGACTGACCACAACATAATACGCAGAATGTCTAGTGCTCAACAACAACAACAACAAAATACAAAAATTTACACAGATACAGGAAAGTATGGCCTAGTCACAGGAAAAAATAATTCAACAGAACCTATCCTGGAGGAAACCCAGTCATTGGAATTACTAATTAAAGATCTTAGATCAAGTCTCTTAAATAAGACCAATGGACTAAAGGAAAACATGGACAAAGAACTAAATGAAAACAATATATGAACAAAACGAGAACTTCAATAATAAGATAGAAATTATAAAGAGAAACCAAATAGAAATTCTGGAGATGAAAGGTATATCAACCGAAATGAAAATTTCAATAGAAGAGTTCAAGAGCAGATTAGAGCAGGAAGAAGAAACAAATCAATGAATCTAAAGGTAAGACAATTGAAATTGTTCAGTCTAAGGAGCAGAAAGAAAAAAAATGAACAGAGTCTGAGGAACCTGTGGAACACCATCAAACACACCAAATACACATTATAGGTGCCCCAGAAGAAAAGTCAGAGAAATTGGCACAAAAATATTTGAGGCAATAGTGGCCAAAAATTCCCCAAATCTGATGAAAGATAGGAATATACAATACAAATCCAAGAAGTTCAATGAACGCCAAGCAGGATAAACTCAGAGATCCACACTGAGACACATTATAGTTAAATTGTCAAACCTCAGGGGCCAGAATGAGGTGGATGACAAATCCAAAGTGCGAAAAGATAAAACTTGTCAAACAAAAATAATATATCTGACAAATCTGGCCTTCAAAAATAAAGGAGACATTAAAATGTTTCTGGATAAAAAAAAACTGAGGTAGTTCATTATCACTAGACTTGCCTTGCAAGGAATGCTGAAAAAATGCTAAAAAGAGTCCTTCATATTGAAAGGAGAGAACAATAGACAGTAACTTGAAGCTGTATGAACAAAATAAAGACTTCTGCTGTAGGTAATTATATAGATAAATACAAATTCCAGTGCTATTGCATTTTTCATTGGTAACACATACTTCTTATATGGATTAAAATTCAAATGCATAAAAAGCAATCAGAAACCTATGCTACTAGGCATGCATTCTATAAAGATGTAGTTTGTGATTAAAAAAACAACATAAAGGGAAAAGACAGAGGGAGAGTGTGTGTATATTATTGAAGTTAAACTGGTATCAATAAAAACTAAATTTTAATAGATTTAGGATGTTAAATGTAATCCCCATGGTAACCACAAAGAAAACATCTTAAAAATCAACACAATAGGAAAAGACATGATTCAAACTCGCTCATTACTAAAGATCATCTAAACAAAAAGGAAGTAATGGGGGAAAGGATAAATGGACAACGGAATGTATAAGACATACAAAATAAAATTAGCAAATGGAAGAAATAAGTCTTACCTTATGAGTAATTACCTTAAATATAAATGGATCAAAAACTCTCCAATAGAAAGAGAATGACAGAACGGATAAGGAAGCATAATGCAATTACATGCTATTTATAAGAGGCTCATCTTATATCCAAAACACAAACAAGTTGAAAGTGAAAGGTTATAAAAAACATTCCATGCAAATAGTAACATAAAGGGAGCTGGGGTGGCTATACTAATATCAGACAAAAATAGTCCTTAAGTCAAAGACTGTTATAAAACAAAAAGCAAAAGACCATACAACACAAACAGGGAACCTTAATGTAAACCATGGACTATAGCTAATAGTACAATTATAATAATATTTTTTATCAGTTGAAACAAATGTACCACACTAATGCAAGGTGTTAATAATGGGGTTGTGGGATATATGTGAACTCTATATTTTATGCATAATATTTCTGCAAAACTATAACTTTTCTAATAAAAAATATGGTGCAAGAGACAAAGGGGGATATCAAATATTGATAAAAGGATCAATTCAACAATAAGATATACAAACTATAAGCATATATGCACCTAACAACAGGGCCTCAAAGTATATGAAGAAAATACCAATACAATTGAAGGGAGAACTAGTTCTATGATTATAGTGGAGATCTCAAGATACCAATACTGCATAGAACTTACAGACAGAAGAGAAACAAGGAAATAGAGTACTTGAACAATATTATAAACCAACTAGACCTAACAGATATGTATAGAACATTCCACACATCAACAACAGAATACACATTCTTTTCAAGTACCCATAGATAATTCTCTCCAAAAGACCATGTTACAGTGTAAGAGAAGTCTTAATACATTCAAAATATCAAAACCATACAAACTAACTTCTACAACCACACTAGAATAAAGCTGGAAATCATTAACAGAAGGAAAACTGGAAAATTTACAAATATGTGGAAATTAAACAAGCAATATATTAAAGAATAAATCACAAGGAAAATTATAAAATACTTAGAGATTAATAAAAACAAAAACACAACATACCAATTCTTTGGGGTGCAGCCAAGGCAGTGCTCAGAGGATATTTACAGCTATGAACATCTATATTATAAAAGAAGAAAAATCTCAATACTGTAACTTCACATCTTAAGAAACTAGAAAAAAAGAAAAAAAGGAAACCCAAAATTAGCATAAGGATGGAAATAAGATTAGAGCAGAGAAAAGTGAAATAGAAGAAAGAAAAAAAATTGAGAGAATCAACAAAACTAAAAGTTGCTTCTTTGAAAAATATCAACAAAACTGACAAACATTTAGCTACACCAATAAAAGAGAGAAAAGACAAAAATAACTAAAATCAGAAATGAAAATCATTGCATTACTACTGACCTTAAAGAGCTAAAAAGGAGTATAAGGGAATATTATGAACAATTGTATACCAACAAATTATAATATCCAGGTGAAATGGAAAAATTCCTAGGAATACGCACATTACCGCAATGGACTCAAGAATAAACAGAAAACTTCAACAGATGTATAAAATGTACAAAGTTGAATCAATAATCAAAAACCTTCCACAAAAGAATGGTCCAGGACCAGATGACTTCACCGGTGAATTCTACCAAACATTGACAGATAACTAACAACAATCCTTTTCAAACTCTTCCAAAGATTTCAAGAGGAGGGAACACTTCTAATTCATTCTATGAGGCCAGAATTACCCTGATACCTAAGCTTGGTAAAGATATCACAAGAAAAGAAAATTACAGACCAATTTCCTAATGAATATGGATGCAAAAATCTGTAATAAAATAGTAGCAATTCAAATTCAACAGGTTATTAAGGAGATTATACTCCATGACCACATGGGATTTATCCTAGGAATGCATATGAAAATCAATCAACATGATACATCACATAAATAGAATGAAGGGAAAAACACATGGTCATCTCAATAGATGCATAAAAGGCATATGATAAAATCCAGCAGCATTTTTGGATTAAAAAACACTCAGAAAACTAGGAATATAAGGAAACTTTCTCAACATGATAAAGGCAATTTATGTAAAACCCACAACTTTCTCCCTAAGATCAGGATTAGGAGCAAGACAAGGATTCCCACTTTCACCATTACTATTCAATATTGTACTAGAAGTTCTATCCAGAGAAATTAGGCAGGAAAAAGAAATAATAGGTATCCAACTTAGAAAGGAAAAAGTAAAACTGTATTTGCAGATGGCATGATCTTATATATAGAAAATCCAAAGGAATCCCTAAAAAAATGACTAGAGCTAACAAATGAATTCAATAAAGTGCCAGTGTCCAATATCAACAAGCAAAAATCAATTATGCTTCTATACACTAGCAATGAACAATCCAATTAGAAAATTATGAAGATAATTCTATTGACAATAGCATCTAAAGGAATAAAATATCTAGGAATAAATTTAAAGATGTAAATGACTTGAACACTGAAAACTGCAAGCACTGCTAAAAGAAATTAAAGAAGATCTATATAAATAGCAAGACACCTCACATTCATGGATTGGAAGACAATATTGTTAAGATGTCAATACCACCCAAAGCGATCTACAGATTTAAAGCAATCCATATCAAAATTCCAGCAGAAACAGAAAAGCCAATACTCAAATTCATAAGAATCACAAGGGGCCCCAAGTAACCCCAACAATTTTGAAAAAGAGCAAAGTTGAAGGACTCATATTTCCCAGTATCAAAAATGTACAACAAAGCTACAGTAATCAAAACAGGGCTGTACTGTTGTATAGTCAGACAAATGGCCCAATGGAATAGGATTGAAGGTCCAAAAATAGACCCACATATTTATGATTAATGATTTTCAATGAGGGTGTAAAGTACAAACAATGGGGAAAGATAGTCTCTTCAACATGTGGTGCTGGGAAAACTTGATATCCACATATAAAAGAATGAAGTTGTACCCCTATCTCATACCATATACAAACATTAACTCAAGATGGATCAAAGACCTAAATATAAGAGCTAAAACCATAAAACCAAAAAACCAAATCTTCATGACCCGGGATTTAGCAATGGATTCTTAAACATGAAACAAAAAGCATGAGCAACCAAAGAAACAGTAGATATATTAGACTTCATCAAAATTAGAAGCTTTTGTGCATCAAAGAACATTATAAGAAAGTAAAAAGACAACTGACAAATGGGGGGAAATAGTTGCAAACTATACATCTGATAAAGCTTAATATCCAGAATATATAAAAAGTTTTGCAGCACAGCAACAAAAGACAACCCAATTTAAACATGAACAAAGGACTTGAGCAGACATTTTTTTCCAAAGAGGAAATACAAATGGCCAGTAAGCGTGCTATTAGGGAAATGAAAATCAAAAATCAAAACTACAATGAGATATCACTCCACAACCACCAGGAAGGCTATTATCTAAAAATGGAAAATAACAAGTGTTGGAGAGTGGAGAGGATGCAGAGAAATTGGAACTCTAGTGCACTTTTGGTGGTAATGTAAAATGGTACAGCCACTTGTGGAAGGCAATAGGGTGATTCTTCAAAAAGTTAAATATAGAATTATATTTAATCACCTGACAATTCCGCTTGTATGTATATACCAAAAGAAAGCAAAAACAGGGTCTCAAACAGATATTTGTACGCGTAAGTGTTGAAAAAAAACCCAAGTGTCCATCAACAAATGAACAGATAAACAAAATGTGGTACATACAAGGAATATTATTTGGCCATAAGGAGGAATAAAGTCCTGAGACAAGCTGCAACATGCATAAACCAAGATTGAAACATTATGTTAAGGGAAATAAGCAAGGCACACAAGGACAAATATTGTATGATGTCACTTACATATCTAGAAATAGTAAATCCTCAGAGACAGAAAATAGATTAGAAGTTACCAGAGGATGGTGGGGGTAAGGGAAGTAGTAGTTTTTTCTTAGTCAGTTTAGAGTGTTTGTAAATAAAGATTAATTTTAAAAAAAAGAGATCAGGAAGGACATTTCATGATAAAAATGATGAATTCATCAATGATATATACCACTTCTAAATGTGTATGCACTAAATCACCAAATAACAGAGCTTCAAATACAGGAAGCAAAAACCGAGAGAAACAAAAGGAGGGATAGATAAACCCACAATTAAATCAGTGAGACTCTAGATGACTTGAACAACACCATCAGCATCTTGACCTGTTGATATTTATGGAACACTTTACCCATCAGCAGCAAAATACACATTATTTTCAAGTGCACATGGCACATATGCCAAGAGAGACCATCATAGGCTGGACCATAAAACAAATCTCAAAGCATTCAAAATTATTGTCTGGACTTTGACTACAATGTATTGAAACAAGAAATCAATAATTTTAGTCAAAATGAGAGACACTGGTTACCACCTTGCAGGAAGGAGTCTCACTGCATGGAGGGCAGCAAAGAACACACCAGTGCCTGCCATCAGGGCTAGCAGTCCTGGGGTCGGTCCCAACCCACTCCACAGTTTGCAGGTGTCCTGGTCACTGGCAAAAGCACAGTACACAGGCACCGGGGGGATAATGTTTATTCACATAGAGAAGACAAAGAATAAGGTCAGCTCCACTAATGTGCAATGTCCCCCATGGCCAGCAGGTCTCGCTCCACAGCCAATGTGGACAGATGGACCCTACACACCCCTCTCTTGTAGAGGGCTCCACTCCCTCCTGCCAGGAACAGATATGGAGGTGGGGGAGAGCCAGGTGCCATAAAACGCATAGACTTTCCCGATGCAGTCTCCAGGAACAGATTACATATGCTCGGGGCCAAAGGCAAAGGAATGTGCTGGCGGCACTATCTGCTACAGAATGGTTTTCTCTCTAGGAAGCCCAAGAAAGGACTCAGCCCACATTCATCATCTGTCCTACATGTCAGACTGACACATCAGGTCCCCAGCACAGGGTTTATCTGTGGGTCCCAGGGAGAGGCAAGAGGCTGGGCTCAGACTGTCCCCTACCACCAATAGTAAGCAGATATCTGTATAGTTTCTAAATATTTGGAAACCAAACAACTCACATCTAAATATCCATGGGACAAAGAAGAAATCACAAATGAAATTAGAAAATACTTGTAAATGAATGACAATAATTACACACCATAGAAAAATTTGTGGGATGCAGCTAAAATCATACTTAAAGAGAAATTTATATCTTTACTTGGAAAAGAAGAAATGAAAGTAATGTCCTAAGGGTTTTTGTTTTTGTTTTTGCTTTGTTTTTGTTTTTGTTTTTTTACTGAAGAAGGTAGAAGAAAAAAAAAGTGAGCTAAATCCAAAATAAGGAGAAGGAAGTTTGAGAAATAGAACTGTACCTGGAAGAACAAAGGCTTACCCAAATGTGGAGGAGAAAAGAAATTTATTTTCGTTTTTGCAAGAGCGGATGCATGACCAAAAGAAAATGAAATGGTCGGCGCACTGAACAAAGGAAAAGTGGCACAATTTATTTCCTAAGCCTAACATGCAGGTTTCTTCCCTGTTTTCCGCTGGTTGGTTGCTTTAGAGGTTACAGTTTATTCAAGAGAGCTGACTAACCCACTTTTGATTATACCTCATATTCCTTCGCATTTTAGTGACCTTGGTTGTTACTTGTTTTAACCCAGGTAAGGAGCTGACATTAACTTTAGGCTTAAGTTAGAGGCCCTTTCTTTCCCTCTAATAGCAGTTAGTTTGTGCTAGTTGTGTTTGGTTTCTATTTCCCCTATTCCACGTTACTTTTATGTGAAAGCTAAACTTAACCCTTTTCTTGAAGATTTCCGCCTCTTTCTTTTAAACTTTTTTTAGTTTTCACATTCCAGTGTTTTAAATTCGTCAAGAGCTTTTTCACATTTTTTATTATAGGAGTCTTCCTCTTCGAGGGGGTATAGGTTGTTTTGCTTACACTGCATGGGCATTTGTTTGGTTAGAGCAGTTTCAATGAGTTTTTGAGCTAACCCTGGGGCACCTGGGATGATGCAGCATTTGACTGTTGTGAGTACTCCAGCCGAAATTATAACGGAAGTTAAGATGGATAGTGCGACTCCTTTCCATCTTCTGAACCAGTTTTCCAACCATCCCGTGAGTGGGTTGTTAATGTCAGGATTTCCTGCTAATTCTTCAGTTAAGGCTTTTAAGCCCTGTAAACCCTTGGTGATGGTTCTATCTGGTGTCATATTATTGGGGATAGACGTGCAACAATTACCCCCAATCATAACACAGATACCTCCTTTTTCAGCCAGAATCATATCTAGGGCCATTTTATTATCCCATGCTATTTGTCTAGCAGCATTTAGCTGTTCTGCTATTCCCTTAACTGCATTTCTGGTGTAACTGATAAATTTTTGCTGATTATAACACATATAATTTATTTAATCCACATTTTTGTTAATAATGACCCACCAGAATAAAAATGATTCAAACACTGCAGCTACTTGATTTTTGGCCTTAAATTCATTTGGGATTCCCCAGGGAACTTCTATACTATTCAGATAAATTCATTTATCAAAGGATCCAGGTATACCTTTTTGTATTCTTTTTTTCCTTTTTCATGAGCTTGCGTTTTCTCTTTTTTTTACAAATACCGGGGTGAACGGGGTAGCCAATTGAACCAGAGCACAGGTCCCTCCCCATTTTTTAGGTAATGTTGGCCAGAGGATGCCCTTTCCACAGCACCACCAGAGGTTTCCTCGGGGTATGGTTAAACTGGAGAAATTGCTAGTAATATCCCTACTCACGATCCACACTTGTATACACAAGGCTATGGTTGTAAGATCCTGGAGCCCTGGCTGTTCTTTTATCCACTGTAACAAACAGGCAGAAAGGCCCCTTAAGGGAGGGGAGGGCCAGAACCCTTTACCAGCGCTTGTCTGAGCTCCCCCAAGGCCATCATCTCCCCTCCCTCTACTTTAATCCACCAGGCTCCTCTTCTAACAGTCCCCGGCACAGCCCCCTAGCTCAAGGCACACACGAGTCCGCCCACAATCCACAGCACACCACCAATCCCAGAAACCTCCCCAGTGCCCCCCTTCTTTCATTAAACCTGGGCACTCCCTTTTGAAATGACCAGGTTTCCCACCGTGATAGCACCCTGCGAAGTTTTATGTTCTCCTCCCTTCTTCTTTCCAACTGGCTCCAACTACTTCTTTGTCTTTTTCTTTCTTTCTTTTTAATTTTTATTGGGATTGTTCAGATACCATACAATTATACAAAGATCCAAAGTGTACAATCAGTTGCCCCTGGTACCCTCATACAGTTGTGCATTCATCACCACACTTAATTTTTGTTCAATTTTTAGAACCTTTTCATTACTCCAGACAAGAAATAAAGTGAAAGATGAAAAAAGAAAAAAAAGAAAAAAAAAAAAAGGAAACTCAAATCCTCCCATATCCCTAAACAACCCCCCTCAATTGTTGACTCGTAGTGTTGGTATAGTACATTTGTTACTGTTTATGAAAGAATGTTGAAGTACTACTAACTGTAGTATATAGTTTGCGATAAGTATATATTTCTTCCCTATATGCCCCTCTATTATTAACTTCTAGTTGTATTGTCATACATTTGTTTGGGTTCATGGAAGAGTTTTCTAGTATTTGTACAGTTAATCATGGACATTGCCCACCATAGGATTCAGTTTTATACATTCCCATCTTTTGACCTCCAACTTTCCTTCTGGTGACATAAATGACTCTGAGCTTCCCCTTTCCACCTCATTCACGCACCATTCGGCACTGTTAGTTATTCTCACATCTTGCTACCGACACCTCTGTTCATTTCCAAACATTTAAGTTCATCCTAATTGAACATTCTGTTCATACTAAGCAACTGCTCCCCATTCTTAAGCCTCATCCTATATTTTGGTACCTTATATTTCATGTCTATGAGTTTACATATTATAATTAGTCCTTATCAGTGAGACCCTGCAATATTTGTCCTTATGTGTCTGGCTTATTTCACTCAGTATATTGCCCTTGAGGTTTTGTCATCAACCCATTTTTTTTAAGATGGTTTTGTTCACACACCATACATTCCATCCTAAGTAAACAATTGATGGTTCTCTGTATGGTCACATATTTATGTGTTCACCACCTTCACTACTGTCTATATAAGGGCATCTACATTTCTTCCACAAGGCAGGAGGGAGAGTCAAAGAAGGTAGAGAGGCAAAAGAAAGAGGGAAAAAAATGACAGCTAGGAAGTAGCAAAAGGAAAAGTAACCTTAAATCAAAGTAGACTAAAGAGTCAGACAACACCACCAATGTCAAATGTCTAACATGCCTCCCCTATCCCCCCTCTTATCTGCATTTACCTTGGTATATTGCCTTTGTGACATTAAAGGAAGCATAATACAATGATTCTGTTAGTTACAGTCTCTAGTTTACGTTGATTGCATCCCTCCCCCAATGCCTCCCCATTTTTAACACCTTGCAAGGTTGACATTTGCTTGTTCTCCTTCGTAAAAGAACATATTTGTACATTTTATCACAATTGTTGAACACTCTAGATTTCACCAAGTTACACAGTCCCATTCTTTATCATTTTTCCTTTCTTGTGGTGTTTCACATGCTCCCAACCTTCCTCTCTCAACCATATTCATAATTATCTTTGTTCAGTGTACTTACATTACTGTGCTACCATCTCCCAAAGTTGTGTTCCAAACCACGCACTCCTGTCTTCTCCTATCACTCTGTAGTGCTCCCTTTAGTACTTCTTGTAGGGCGGGTGTCTTGTTCACAAAGTCTCTCATTGTCTGTTTGTCGGAAAATATTTTGAGCTCTCCCTCATATTTGAAGGACAGCTTTGCTGGATATAGGATTCTTGGTTAGCAGTTTTCCTCTTTCATTATCTTAAACATATCACACCACTTCCTTCTTGCCTCCATGGTTTCTGCTGAAAGATCTGCATATAGTCTTGTTAAGCTTCCTTTGTATGTGATGGATCGCTTTTCTCTTGCTGCTTTCAGGATTCTCTCTTTGTCTTTGACGTTTGATAATCTGATTATTAAGTGTCTTGGCGCAGGCCTATTCAGATCTATTTTGTTTGGAGTACGCTGCGCTTCTTGGATCTGTAATTTTATGTCTTTCATAAGAGATGGGAAATTTTCATTGATTATTTCCTCTGTTATTGCCTCTGCCCCTTTTCCCTTCTCTTCTCCTTCTGGGACACCAATGATACATACATTCTTGTACTTTGTTTCATCCTTAAGTTCCCAGAGACGTTGCTCATTTTTTTTCATTCTTTTCTCCATCTGCTCCTTTGCATGTAGGCTTTCAGGTGTTTTGTTCTCCAGTTCTTGAGTGTTTTCTTCTGCCTCTTGAGATATGCTGTTGTATGTTTCCATTGTGTCTTTCATCTCTTGTGTTGTGCCTTGCATTTCCATAGATTCTACTAGTTGTTTTTTTTAACTTTCAATTTCTGCCTTATATATTCCCAGTGTTTTCTTTACAGCCTCTATTGCTTTTGCAAAATATTCTCTAAACTTTTTGAATTGATTTAGCATTAGTTGTTTAAATTCCTGTATCTCAGTTGAGGTGTACATTTGTTGCTTTGACTGGGCCATAGCTTCATTTTTCTTAGTGTAGGTTGTAGTTTTCTGTTGTCTAGGCATCTGACCTCCTAGGCCACCCCAGTCAGCTTTTCCCAGGCGAGAACAGGCTCAGGTCACAGAAGGAGGAAATATTCGGTATCTGGTTTCCCTGATGGTTTTTCTTAGAGGATTGATAGACCTGTGCTTTTCTGCCCAGCAGGTGCACCTGTAAGCCTGTTACTGGCTGGTGTAAGAGGGTGTGGCTTGTGGCTCTCATCCCCCAGGTTTTGGGGTCTGGTTCCAGAAAGGAAGGCAGTAGAGTTGGGCCCCTCCCTTTCCTCTTGGGAAGCTATGCCCCCTCCAGAGAGGTCATCTCTATATCAATAAGTTCTTTGTTTCTCTGACTCTGCTGATCAAAGTGTTTTGATTTTCAAAAGGCTGAGGCTGTCTTTACTGCAAAGCACTGTGGGCTGAAAATGGCTGAGGTTTTCTCCACAGAGAGAGAAAGGGACAGAATAGCTCCCAGGTTCACCCATCAGCCAGAGAGAGCACCTGATCCTCTGGGCTCCCCATCCTGAGACAGATATGTCCCCCGACTCTCCCAAGGTCAGTTGTCACCAAAAGCTTCTGTCTGCTTATTGAGGATTCGCTGTCTGTATTGAGCAGTTAACATTAAAACCCCAGTTGGAGCTGGGCTGAGAGAGTGCTGCTCTCTAGCACTGCAAGGCTTCTGTGAGGGAGGGGCTCTCGGCTCTCAGCTCCCAGCACAGGTCCGCAGTTTACTTACAGATTTTATGCTGCCATCTCGGGCATTCCTCCCAATTCAGGTTGGTAGGTGATGAGTGGACAGTCACGTTTGTCTCCCTGCAGTTATTCCAGGTTATTTACTAGTTTTTTGGTCATTTATGGATTGTTCCATGGGGGGACTAACAGTCTTCCACTCCTCTCTATGCCGCCATCTTAGCTCCTCCCTCCAACTACTTCTTTATCTCACTTCTGTTTGCCTCCTCCCTGCTCCATCCCTAATCTTTCCTTGACCATGAGGTCAACTGTGCTTATCATGACCTTGACTTTCTGCTTCTGCTTTTTCTCCTCCCTTCTTACAAACACTTTCTGAGACTCTCTTAATGACTCCTTCAATGGCTTATTTAGCTATCTGTTCATTTTCTGGATCTTTTTCTGAGTATCAGGCCAGACCCCTTCACATAGCTGATCTTTAACATTCTCTGGGCCACAGAGTCATCAGGGTTTATTCCTGAATATTTCCTCTTAAAGGGTACAAGGGCTTAGTGGGGTTCCATTCCCCTACCCTTCTCTACTCAGGAGTTTTTGGAAATGGAAAATTTTGTATGCCTTTTTTTTTTTACATTGAGCCAATTCCTTCCTTAACAGTTGGTGGGTTGTCTCCAGTGGCACGGTTGGCGCTGATTGGCCTTCTGGCTCCCCAGGGGCTTGGGTGGGTTCTGCTGGGCTCTTGGGGTTTAGCAATTCCTGCTCCAGGAGGGGAAGGAGAACATAGGGAGGAGGGAGGTTTAATAAAGGATCCCAGGCTTTAGTTTCTAAAGATTTAGTCTCTGGGTCTGGGGTTTTAACTTTCATGGCATAAAAACTGGTTTCTTTTTCCTGCAGCCAGCATATGGCATAGTCAGATTTCTCCTTAGAAAAAGGTTTCTTTTCATTAACATGAAGTACAAGGTTGGCACAGAGCCAATCCTCATCTGCCCCATGTTTTGACCAGAATACATCAGGTGGCAAAACACTTTTTTTTTTTTTTCCCCAAATGTAACAACAATATTTGATCATCTCCTTTCATCCTTTCCCTGGGTCCAATCACTATCAGCTCAGTGTTTCACCATCCTCCCCAGTGGACTATTTGGAGGAATGTCCCCGGGGGACCCTACAGGTACCCCCTTCCCTTTTCCCTGGCCAGCCAACTGCCTCTATTCCCCATTCTGAGTCTTGTCTGGGCATCTTTCTCTCAGGATCAGCCTCAACTTATCAGAATGTCCTGACCACCAATGCAATACTTAATAGTCCTTTTTTTCTTACCTTGATCTATGCACAGAGTTACCTGGTTGCTGCAAGGCACATTTTTTCTTTCCCCTTTTCTTGTCCACAATCAGCAGACCTAAGCATCTGATCATGGGTCTCACCAGCAGTCAGAGGTGGGCCCCCAATGACAGAGTCCGAGACTGCTCAAACAGTGGGGCGCGCCTTCCCTGCTTCTGTCCCAGGGGTCTCCCTCTATGCTTCGGATCCCGGACAAACCCCCAAGTTGTGAGAAACAGAAGTGTACCTGGAAGAAAACAAAGGCTTACCCAACTATGGAGGAGAAAAGAAATTTATTTTCGTTTTTGCAAGAGCGGGTGCACAACCAAAAGAAAATGAAATGGTCAGCAAGGTGAACAAAGCAAAAGCAGCACAATTTATTTTCTAAGCCTAACACGCAGGTTTCCTCCCTGTTTTTCCATTGGTTGTGTACTTGAGAGGTTACAGTTTATTCGAGAGAGCTGACTAACCCACCTTTGATTGCACCTCATATTCCTTTGCATTTCAGTGATGTTGGTTGTTACTTGTTTTTACCCAGATAAGGAGCTGACATTAACTTTAGGCTTACTTTAGAGGCCCTTCCTTTCCCTCTAATCACAGAGTTAGTTTGTGCTAGTTGTGTTTAGTTTCTATTTCCCCTATTCCACATTACTTTTATGTGAAAGCTAAACTTAACCCTTTTCTTACAGGAAGGAATAATAAAGATGAAAGTGGAAGTTGTTTTTTGATAACAATTAATAGAGAATAATCAACAAAACTAAAAACTAGTTCTTTGAAAAGACTAATATATTGAAAAACCTCTAGCTAGAATAATCTAGGAAAAAAGGAGAGAAATCTCACATCACAAGTATCAAGAATAAAATAAGGGAAGCTACTACAGAACCTGTTAATAATAATAATATGCCAGTAAATTTGACAACTTAGATAAAAAGCTCAAATTCCTTTATAGGCACAAATCACCAAAACTGAAACAAGAAGATACGGAACATCTTAAATACCTTGTATCTACTAAACAAATTTAATTTGTAATTTATAATCTTTCCTCACGGAAAACTCCAGGCCCAGATTGATTCTAAGTACCATTTAGATAAGAAATGATCCCAATTCTACATAAGTTCTTTCAGGGAACACTACCCAACTCATTTCTGGAAGGCAATATTACCCTGATAACAAAATCAAAGATATTTAAACAAAAAAACTACAGACACATATTCCTCATAAACATAGATGCAAAACTCCTTTTAAAAAATTAGCAAATCAAATCCAGAAATATATAAAAAGACATTATGGGGTGGGGATAGGGAATGGAAAGTTAAGGCTCAAAATGTACAGGGTTTCTATTTGTAATGATAGAAATGTTTTGATAATGGATGGCGGTGATGGTAGCACAACATGGTGAATATAATTAACAGCCCTGAAATAAATAAATAAATAGATAAATAAATAAATAAACAAACAAACTAAAATCTAGGAAAAAAGGAGAGAAATCTCACATCACAAGTATCAAGAATAAAATAAGGGAAGCTACTACAGAATCTGTTAATAATAATAATATGCCCATAAATAAATAATCGTATATATATGATTAAAAGGGGAAATGTTAGATTGCATATATGGTAACAGAATAAAAGATTTTTTAAAAATCCATGGACCCTGAATAATGTAAAATCAGTGTCTTACAATATAAAATATAGGGGACTTAGAGATTAAGAAATTAAGGGACTTAGACCTCAAGCTAGAGAAGGGGGAATGATTACTTAATATGTACAGACTTGTTCACAACGTTGACCTTAAAGATATGGGAATGGACAGGTAGTGATATTTCGTTTATGGGATTATAATTCTCAGTGCCACATTGAAGGCGAACATGATTGAAGGTGCTTAAAGGAATGTATCCCATGGATTAGTACTACAATAAAAAAGTGCTTGCATGATTTACTACTAAGTTATGGCACTTGCACAGAGAGTTAACAACAGAGAGGTGTATGGGAAGAACTACCTATTGCATACTATGGATTATATTTAATAGGAATATCTTACTAGTACCACATGAATACTAGTGATGAATAATTAGGGGCTGACATGAGCTTTGGGGTGTTTTAGGTAATGATAGTTGTTTAAAATTGAAAGTGATGATGATTGTAGAACTAAGTGAAGATAATGTGTGTCATTGGTTGTTCCTGGACAGCATATATGCCATATGAAATTAGGAACCCCCTATTTAATAATCAGTCAAGTCTTCATTCTTGAGACTTGCTCTTGTGAAACTCATGGCTCCAAAACGGAGGCTAAGTCTACCTATAATTATGCCTAAGTGTCACCTCCAGAGAAACTCTTGCGCAGATGTGGCCTTTCTCTATGCCCAACTCTGCAAATAAATTCATTACGTTCCCCCTTCTTTGGACATGTCTCCCAAGGGAGTGAGTTTCCCTGACCATGTGGGACATGACTCTCAGGAATGAGTCTGGCCCTGCCATCAAGGGATTGAGGATGTCTTCTTGACCAAAAGGGGGAAAAGAAAGGTAACAAAATAAAGTTTCAATGGCTAAGAGAATTTAAATAGAATCAAGAGGCTATCCTAGACATTACTTTTGTACAAACTTCAACTGGACATTCTAAATGGTCATGGTATGCCAAGCCCTAAAATCAACAGTAGTCCCAAAAATAGTAAAGAATACCCAGGTCCCTATCTGAGACTCTAAAAGCTTCACTCACTAAGTTTATTTTTCAGAAACTTAAATCCTCCAGAGTGTTTGTATGCCAGATAAGTCCCAAAACCCAGAGACAACAGCCTCTTAAAGAACATCAAGCAGATCCATCCCCCTTTGCCATAAGGTCAACAGCCCTTTTCATTATGAACAAGAAGCTACGGTGTTCACTGCCCAGATATCACTGAAGATTGAGACAATGATCAAGCGAGAGTGAGAGATAGCAACAGACAAGAGAAGATTTAACAAAGGATTACGAATACTGAATCTTTGTTTTTTGTTTTTTTGGTTGTTGTTTTGTTTTGTTTTGTTTTTTAGTTCCTAGAGTATTAGAATAGCTAGCAGGAAATAACTGGAATGGTGGAACCATAACTAATTACATTCCTTTAAATTTGCTCTATAGCTACTTATTAAATTGTACTACAAAAGTTATCACCTTTCTGTAGCATTTTATATTTCACAATAACGAAATAACTGAAATTGTGGAACTGTAACCCATAACATTCTTTGAAATTTGCTCTATAACTACTTGTTTAATCATATTTTTTAAATTATTGCCTTTCTGCAAATGTCATATTTCACAATAAGGCAATAACTGAAATTGTGGAATTGTAACCCATAGTATTCTTTCATATTTGCTAACTACTTGTTAAATCATATTTTGAAAGATGTCACTTTTCTATATATATGTTATATTTTACAATTTAAAAAAATGGTAAAGAAAAAAAATCCATGGAACTTCACTACACAAACAGTGAACCCTAAGTTAAACTGTGGACTACAGTTAATAGTACAATTTTTAAAATGTTCTATCATCAGTTATAACAAATGTTCCACACCAAAGTAAGGTGTTAACAATAGTGTGATAAAGGGAATCCTGTATTTTATGTGTGATTGTTCTATAAATGCACAACTTCTCTAACAAAGAAAAACAAAAAAGACATTATGACCAAGCAGAATTTAGAAGTGCAAGGTTGTATTTGTATTGAACCAGTTTCCTCAAGTGTCCGTGTTCATTGTCATATCAGTCCCATTGCTCCTGGTGCACACTTCCTGAACTCCCCCCTCCTGTCACTCATTCTACAGATATTTGTTGCATACCTACTATGGACCAGACTCACGTTAGGTAGCAGCTGGAAGACTCACATAAGACATTGTGGCTGCCCTTGAGAACCTCATCATGCAGTGTGAATGCATGGTATGAGTATAAGAAACTATGTGAAAGAAGACATAAGTGAAAGCAAAGTGCTTCGAAAGCACTGAGGGGGAAGTTATTCATTTCTCCCTAATGGAAGTTATGGAGGCAGAGACATGGAGACATGTGACCTGGGCCACGAAAGACAAGTCAGAACAGCGAGTCTCATCACATGTGCACTTCATTTATGTGCTTCAACTATATGTGTCTAGCAATTTTTTTTAAATGGAGAAACAACAGCAATGTAAGTAAGGCCGGCAAATCTGCCCAGCACCCCTGTCCATCGGTGTGTGCTCTGAAACGATCCTCAACTCAGGGTTTGTATCATGTGCCAACTTGGAACCTGATCGTCCATGACGTGCTACTCTCTGCAGTTGCCAGGTGGAAAAGCTGAGGGTGGGGGTCAGGGTGTTCAGAGGCAGGTGCACGGGGAACAGCACGAGCAAGGACATGGAGGCATGAAAAGGCAGGGCACAGAAGCAAGTAGTGAGGAGCTCTGTGGGACAGGAGCACCAAGTTTAGGGGAGAGGCAGGGGATGAGGCTGAGGAGCTTGGTAAAGATCTGACTTTAAACTCCAGGATAAAGGGTTTAAAACACATTCCAGGGGCCAGAGGTTTTCCCTGAGGTGCCCCCCCACCCCCACCCCAAGATACCTAATGAGCAAGGGCAGGGGGGATGGCAAGGCAGGAGCGGGCCAGCTTGGGTCCCCTCCCCGCCTCGACCTGAAAAGCTCTGCTGCTGTTAGTTTTAGATTTGGGGGATCTATGTCAGATTCCACTTGAGAAAAGTTAGAGGCTGACCTCTAGTAATAATATAAAAATGTATACAAAATATTTGAATAAATAAGAACCCTCCAACAAGAGTCTAGAGTGTTCACATACCAGATGTAGGCTGGGGTAGACCAATATCCTTTACCCAATCTCCCAGGTACAGAGAGATGTCTCCCTGGGTGGAGAGGCTTGGGTGTCAGCAGCAGGTGCCAGGGCATAGAGACTGACTTACTGCTGAGTTGAAACTCACCCCCTCCATGTCCAGAGGTGACTGAAGACATCCTAATGGAGTGCACCGACTTGAGAGCTGGTGTCTCCAACATCCCTGTTTTCCTTTCAGAACTCAGCAGCTGCCCAGAGTGGGTTCAATTGGGACGCTGACTGATTTGCCTGGATGTGGCTTTCAATGGGGTTCAACCATTGACTAGGAGTTCAGCTCCCAGGGGTGGGCACTCTGCCTCTGAAATCAGATGTCTTTCTGGGCCGTCAGCCCTTGCAGGGGTCTGAGCAGCCCTGACAGGTGACCAGCTACAGAAAAGACCCCATCGCATCACCCACACAATAGATAACACAGTGGCAGCAAGAAAGGGTGGGAGTGGAGCAGTGCCCTTGCTCTCCCAATCAGACAGCAATACTCAAATCTTTCCTGACAGGCTGAATTTTCACACGTATCGCCCCTGCTTTGTCACCACGAGGTCTCGGTCAAGTTGCTTCTCCCCCAGGCCTCAGTGTCCCCGTCTATATAATGGGGCAGGGGGAGGATGGGCTGGTGGCTCTGTAAGAGCCCACTGAGCTCTGGAATTCTGGGAATCGGAGCCAGTGCCCCATACTGCTGTCTTGGGACAGGGGGTGAGGTTGACTCCCAACCCAACGTGGTGCTGCAGAGGACTTTTTTTAGAAACACAAAGTTCAATTCCAGACCTCTTTAACAGCTTGACAATTACTGAGGCTCCTTACTTCCTAACTCCTAGTGAGGTTGATATCATTCAGTAACCCAACCTTTCTCTGCCTTTTGAAGGCAGCACCAGCCAATAACTACCTTTTCTTTCTCTAACGCCTTTTGTAGCTGACATCAGCCAATGGACTGTCCTCTCAGACCCTACAAACATCTCAGATCTACTTTAACCAATGACCCAACTCCTCTCACTCCAGTTTGAATTCTGCACCAACCAGGGCCTCTTTCTGAAGCCACGGCCCTGGCCAATAGCTGGACCCCGTGGGCGGGCCTAAGATGGCGGAGTGGAGGAGTGGCCAGGGAAGTACTTGCCCTTACAGGTGGGCAGGGGCCCCAGAGGACCGCGGAGGGCTGGGAGTCAGGTAACTCTGGGAATACAGGGCCTGCAGCCGGGTGAGGACACTCAGAGTCCGGGGCCCAGCCTGTGGCCTCTGCTTCCACCCTCTGGGTCCAGGGGCCTGAGGGCAGGTGCAGGTGTCCTGGGAGAGGCGGGGCCTGGCCACGCCCCTCCCCTGAATTGGGGGCAGGAAGGCCGCACCCCCAGGAGCCCCCACCCAGTCCCAGCTGGACCCTGGGACCCGCAGACGCCCGTGGAGACACCTGCAGCTGGGGTAGACAGAGGAATCACGTCTTCTCCCTCCAGAGCTAGAAGGGCCCCAGGGGTCATTAGTCCCTCCTGCTCATTTAGGCAGGAAACTGAGGCCCCAAGAGGGAAGGGACTTCCCGGGTCTCGCGTCCGGCCTCCACTGCTTTCCGTTCATCCTGTTTGGTGTTAGTGGGAGGGGTCCAAGACTCTGCAATCTAGCCTTTTGATAGGAATACTCTATTTCTTCAATTCTGAAGCACATTTTAGCCTTTCTAAAACAAGATGCTGCTTTCAATTGATCTAGACGTTTAATTTAGCCTTTCATTTTTATTTTCTTTCCCCCTCAGTTATTAAATCGTTGGGTCTCTGCTCATGGATGGCATCTTAGAATAAAGCACATGGGCTCAGGGTGAAAAGCAAGGCTGGTGTTAGTAACTGTGATTTTAGTTGGTTTCTGTTTCTGGCTCTGTGCCAAGCAGGGTGAACGTGCTCTCTCTTATCTCGTCCCCCCAGCAGTCCTGGGAGGCCAGAGCTAGCCTGGCCCTATTTCACACCTGAGGACACTGAGTCTCTGAGGGGTCGGTCCCTTGTCCGCGTCACCCAGTCACTGGTGGAGCCGTGATTCTGTTAAACCCCAGACCACGTGGCTCCCGAGCCTGCACTGCACACCTTACACCCGACCGCCTCATCCCTTCACTCGTTCACGGATCCTCGCTGGGTACTGGAGCTGCCAGAGTGAAAGCCCCGGGCCTGCCCGTAAGGAGGGACCTTAGAACAAGCCGCCTTTCCCTTTCTGGGGGTGGGAGATCCCATCTATAGAATAAGGGGCTGGACCCTCAGAGCCTCCCCACCCAGACCTGACCACCCGGCCCCCCAGGGCAGCCGCGGGTGCTTTCCTCCTCCCTGGTTTCCTGCAAAGCCCCACGGCCCAGTGACAGGCTGTGCGACAGGGACATGCTTTGCTTCTTCTCCCCACTGTGCCCTGTATGGGCCGCTGCTCTTTTCGGACAGGGTTTCTATTCTCTGGGGCGCCGGCCCTCCCCTGCTGCCTCCTTAGCCACTGAGGCCGGGCAGAGCCCCTGCGACAGGAGCAAGGGTAACTCCAGCTCATCAAACAGGTGTTAACTCACTGCCAGCGGCCCAGGGCCCTTGGAACAGGTAACTTACACATAATCCGAAATATCCTTAGCACCCTACTGATGTCTTTTCCCCCCTCACTCTTTGACGAAGTTGAAATAGTAAGGGGTATTGATTTTCCAGGACTGAGCTGGGAGACCAAAATCAAGGCAGGGAAGAAGACAGCAGGGGTGTAACCTAGATCTTAAAACGAAATTATGGTTATTGTTCTCCTGGTAGCACTTCTGTGCCGCTATGACAGACAGCTATCTGAGTAACGACAGATTTGTATTCCATCAGGATACTTCAGTCAAAAGATCAGTGATGCTTCTCCGAGCCTCTCAGCCAGTGCACACGGGCGGATGAGCCTGGTGAGAAGCCTGCAAAGCTCCAGCTAAAGTCAGGCAGCTGCCCAGAGACACAGGATTTCCACATCATAGCGTATCGATTTCCAAAGTGATGCTGAAACCAAATGATTTTAATTGCCTCCTTTTTCTGTCTTTTTGAAGATGGTCTTCTGTAATAAAGTGGTTCTGTCTCTAGAGAAATGGGGCTCTCTGAAGGTGGGCTTGTATTTGGCCAAGTGCACAGGTAGGTGGGGCGATGGGAGGGGTGAGGCTTTGTGGTCTGAATAATCATGGGCAACCTAGAACTTAGTTGTCAGAGCTTGGGCTTCTTATGATACAAACTGTACACACCCAGCTACTGTCCAGCTGAATGACTTCGGGGAGCAACCTCTCCAGCCTCCATTTTCCTCGTCTATAAAATGGACATAAGCATAGTCCCTCATCAGTGGGTTGTTCTGAGGAATAGGTCATTTCATTCAGGCAAAGTGACTGATCTGGCACCAAAAGAACTGCTCGCTGTCTGGAGGTCATTGTTTTAGTTAGATGCCATGTACTACTGCACCTCACTGCGGGCCTGAGCACGTGTCTCCCGTAATTCATCTCATTCAGTCCTCAATAACACCTTATGAGGTCTGATTTCTGTTTCAAAGATGAAGGGAATGCAGCTCAGCAAGCGTAAGAAATTTGCCAAATGCTCAAGAAGGTGGCAGATGTGTGTTTCAAGCCCAAGTCTGTCCTCTGGCCCTACTCTCCCTTCTTCCTCCTCAGAACATGTGGTCTTTGGACCGCCAGCATCAGCTATGCCTATGAGCTTGTTAGAAATGCATAAAGGCCACACCCCAAACCTAGGGAATCAGAAGCTGTATTCTAACAAGATCCCCAGGTGGTTTCTGTGCAGATTTAATTCAGAGCAGCCTGCCCTGACCCACCAACCATCCACTGACCTCAGCCCCTTCGGCATTCACCTGGCCAGGCCATTTTCTCAGGGATCCTCCAGCCCCTGGGCCCTTCTCACCTCTGCCTAGGCACCTGCTGGCCCTTTCTCTTCTAGGCCTCTCAGAGAGTGTCCACCCAACAGGATCCAGCCCCAGTTCTGGGGATCACAGTGGCCTATGGCAATGACTGTCTGCCCTACAATATCTCACCCCTGCCCCACTACCATTTTGACAGGGTGGGGTTTTTTTTTTAATATAGTTTTGTGGGGTTACCATGGTTCAGGGAGAAGAGGACTGACTTTAGAGGAAGATAGACCTTGCTTAAATCCTGACATTCCCAAGCTCTCATCTACCGGGATTATGGAGGAAAATAAACTTATTCCCCTCACTGGAACTGTGAGCAACTTGGGGCAGGCCAGAATGGGGAAGAGGTGTCTTCTTTTCCACCCCTTGCCGTTCTCCCAATTCTTCCCACTTTACCCCCTTCCAGGTATACAGTCGGATGGCATCCTGGCCCTCTTTGGCTGGATAAGTTCATATGACTAGTGCCAGCCAATGAACTCTGAGCAGGAATGTTACATGTCACTTCCAGATCCAGCATTACATTGCTGACATGAGGCCCTCCAAACTCACATTTCCCCTGGCATGACAAGTGAGGTGGTGGCTGTTCAGGCACCCGGGGCCCCTGGGTGACCATGCTGAGCACAGCCTCCCAACCAACTCACAATGGACGTGATGCATCAGCAGGAAACTCCCCTTTGTTGTTTAAGCCACTGAGATGTCACCTGGGCAGAGCCTTGCTCACCCTGATGGTTGAACTCAGAGCACCAGTTGCCCTCGTGCTGCTGCCCCAACAGGCCAGGGACAGGGGTGGGTGGATTTAGCCTACACACTCAAGCATCACATGCATGCACTACACCATGCCCCATGTCGGGGGTAGGCCTGCAGACACAGAGATGGATGAGATCTTCTCCTTGAGGAGCTCACAATCTAGTGGTGAAATAAGCTGCTGGGGAATCGAATAAGAATGTTTTCTCACCTCCACCTCCTCTCCAGCCTCATTTCCCATCAAGTGCCCTGATCCAGGCTATTCTGGCTCACCTGTAGATCACTGCTTTCATACCTCCTTGCCTTTGTCCCAACTCTTACCACTCCTTGGGAACCAGCTCAGAGAGCCCCCACACTCTAAAGCCACTTCCCCTAGACCAAATGGAGTTGGATGCCCCCCAAGGCTCCCACCCCTGTAGCCCTCAGGACTCACCTCCATCTTGACCCCTCCACTCTGTGTTGCAAGGGTCTGTCCACCTGACTGTCCTCCTAGATGGGGGCACACTCCATGGGTCCCATTCATCTGTTTTGCCAGAATTACCGCGAAGTACGGATCCACATATGCTGCAGAACAAATGAACAGCCCTGCAGTGGGGGAAGCTATCTCCCCAGGGAGTGAATTCACCAGTCACCAGCCGGTTCAAGCACAGGCTCCTGTAAGGCAATTCCAACATCATGTGAAGGGGATGTGTGTAGAGTAGACAGCTAGAGGCAGTGTAGTGGGGGAGGCACCAGTGGGCTGCAGAACAATGGTTTAGAAGTGCGTGGATTTTGGAGCCAGACTGCCTAAACCTGAGCACCAGCAAATCCACTTGCTACCCCATGAGATGAAGAGTAATTCGAAGTCTCTGTGCCTCAACTTCATCATTTGTAAAAAGGCGATGACCGGGATAGAACCACCTCATAATATTAGAAGGAAAATGTGAAACACTTCATAAACATCTGCTGTTATTTTTAATCTGTTAGTCCTAGCCCAAATTGAGGCTCTGCCATGTCCTGGCCTCCAGTCTTAAGTAATTCACTTAACCTCTCTGAACCTTAGTTCACAGGATGAAATAGGGGGTGAGGATCCCCACCATACAGGGCTGCTGTGGGAAGGGGTATGTCCTGTATAGGAAGCACCTCACTCAGGGCTCAGTCCAGGTATGCAATTATCAACAAGACACCCAAAGTCCCCCCGAGAGGAGAGCCCACCAGCCTTCTGGGGCTGGAGGAGCCGGCAGGAGAGGAGGCAGTTATTTGCAAGAGAGGTGGTTGGTGATTCCAGAAAGGATGCAAGAGGGAAAAAGAAATCACAGCCCTCCCCATCACCCTCCCCTCCCCCACTCCTCCAACCCCATCCCCACACCATTGGTTCCAGAAGCCACTAGCATTGCAGGTGTGTTGACTGACTGGACCCAGAAGGGCGTAGCAGAGTGATCTGTGCTGCAAAAACAATCTGTTCTGAACCTGCCCTCCCAATACATTGATTCCAGGTATTAAAGGTGCCCAGAAAGCTGCTCGAGCAGGTACAGGGGTGAAGCTGGCTGTCCGGGAGCATCAAGGGCACCTGAAGGAAAGACAATGACCTTGCCGCGCTCCCACTGGCAGGGAGGATTGCAGGTCATACTCAGCTGCTGAGACAAGGCCGGCAGCCAGAGGCCCCAGCAGAGGCTCATGTGAGGTTTCTGAGCAGCCGGGCAGACAGGTGATGCATAGGGTAGCAAAGCAAAGTGGTTCCCGGCTGGACTTGCTGCCTGGGTTCAAATCTCAGCGCCACCACTGTTTTAGTTTCCCAACTACTAAAACAAATGCCATACAGTGGGTTGGCTTCACATTGGAATTTATTAGCTCACAGTTTCAGAGGCTAGAAGGCTGGCTTCCTCCTGGGGTCGGTGGAGGGTTCCTTAGCTTTCCTGTGGAGAGCCGTCTCCCGGGACGGGCATAGCGCATGCGCTGTAAACCTGCTCCAAAGTCCCCCCGCCCATCGAATGAGCCAAGATGGCGCCCATATCCTGCTTCCGCTTATGACGTGCACACTCACTATTCCTATCTGCCAATTGAGTGCATATGCGCGGCGCTAGATCATTGGTTATGAGTAGAGTACTTAAGAGTTTGCCCAAGTGAACCTCGGGGAGACAGCCCACTAGGAGCCGTACCTGACGGCCACATCGAGGCTGCTCTCCCACGAGGCACTCTGCCCCGCGTGGAAACCTGTAACAGAGAATGTTTATCTAGCTTCAGTAAAAGACTTGCTCTCGCAACCGCCGTGTGGCTCGAGTCGTGACTTCCAGCCAGGTCAGTTTGCGTGGTCTGCATCTCTCTCTCTCTCTCATCCCTTGTTTCTCCCCTCGCCGGCCGGGGAACAGGGGTCGAGCGGGGCGGCGCCGGACACTTTCCTGTCACACAGCAGTGCACAGGACAGTGCCTTCTCCTTTCTCTTCTGGGTTCTGTTGACTTCCAACTTCTGGCTGCTCCCTGTGGCTTCTTTTTCAGTGTACAATTTCCTTTGCTTATAAGGACTTCAGCCATACTGGTTTGGCAATGCCATAACTAAACATCTTCAAAGGTCCTATTTACCTATGAGTTCACACCCCCAGGAAAAGGACTTAGGACCTGAGTATGCCTCTTGTCGGGACATGATTCAATCCCCACTTACCAGCTGTGTGATTTCATGCATCAGAGGCCCGCTCCCATGTGCCTCAGTTTCCTCTCCTGTAAAATGGGGTTATGAGGCATTCCTCCCTCATGGGATGACTGCGAGCATTAAATGGGTTGTGTGAAAAGCATTTAGAACCGTGTCCCTGTGCAGACAGAGCCACAGGTATTTGTATTGTTGTTCCCGTTGCTGCCTGGAGAAAGAGGAGGTAAGAGCAGGAGACCCGGAGTCGGGGCTCCTGAATTGGAGTTCTGGCCACCGCTGGACTGGCCCGGACTCTTTCGGTTGCTGGTAACAGGAATCCTAGCTCAAACTGGCCTCATCCTATAGTCAGGGTGATTGGATCACGAACCAAGAAGCTAAGGATTAGATCATTCTGGGGTCTCCATTGTTAGCTTCAGGCAGAGTTCCCCCTCACAGTCACTGCCAGGAACCCCAATTCACACTCCCACCTGCCCTAGAAGCCAGGGAGGAAGTCCCTCCCTGGACTGAGATGGGAGTTGTGTTTCTTCCAGGAAACCAAACCATAAAAAAGGAGGGAGTGGATTCTAGACAGGGAAAAGCATCAAGTGCCCAGTGGAATTACCTAGAACTGCAAACTTGGCCATTCACCTCCCTATCAGAGCCTTCTTTTTCACATCCGTGATGTGGGGGTGGCAATTGTTCCCCAGCCAAACTTTGAGTTTGACACGGGGATAATGGCAGAGAAGCCCGCGAGGCCCTATGGTGCCTAGGGTCTGCTCCTGGAGAAAGCTGCAGCAGAAGGTGTATCTCTGTGAGGTTCACATCCGCCAGCAGGAACCAGCTTCCTCACCTCACCCACTTTTCAGGGATGTTTTGAGGATCCAGGGAGGCTTGTGCCTGTGCCAGCACTTTGTAGACTGAAATGTGCTGGGCCAGCGCTGACTGCTCCAGCTGCTGCCAAGTAAGACCGGTGGAGCCTGCCCCCATGGCCATTGTCTACGGGGCTGGATCCATGGAGAATCCATTTGGTGTTTCTACTGGCTAGGTAGTCCCTGTGGGACTGGAAGTGTCAGCTGGCAGCATAGGGTGGGACCACTCTGGGCTGTCACAACACAAGGAGTAGCACCTTATCAGCTGCTTCTCTGAGCCACAAACCCCCAGTCCAGCAGGATCGGTCCCTTTGAATGCACAAGTTGTGTTGCGAGTTGATTAGGAAGGAGTGGGACGCCTACAGCCCTGTGAGACCTCAACCTACGCTTCTGCCCTCTGGGTCTGAGTTGGGGCTGCTGGCGATTTCCATGTAGACGTCGCAGGGGCAGGGAGGCGTGATGGATAGGGTTGTGTGTTCTGGAGTCAGACTGCCTGTATGCTAGTTATGACTTTGGCCCTCGGACCGTCAACCATGTCTAAGCCACTTCTCCTCATCTGAAAACTGGAGATAATACATAATATACAATATGGTAATCGTAAAATAAAAATCTTGTAATAGTGATAAAAAGAGAAATGGCTCAGGAATTGAACTCCGTGAGGTCCACTCCCAGCTCATCAGCACTTATGCCTATGAGACCCGGATAAGAAACTTAACCTCTCTCTATAGTCATACTGAGCTACTGGTAGTTCCTAGAAGGCACCAAGCTCTCACCTCTGCTCCTCTCTATGTGCTATTCCCACCACCTGGAACAGCATCCCCATCTCCTTCCCCAGCTCACAATCGTTCATCCTCCATTCCTCAGCTTGGATATCACCTCCTCTGGGAAGCCATCCTGAATCCCACAAGACTCCGTCTCTGTGCTCCAAAAACAAATACCCAGGGCTCCATCTATCATAGCACCCTCAGCAGAACATGTCACCAAAGGGTTTAATAAGCTCCCAGGCAGCGTTCTGGGAACTGGGGGTTCAACACTGAACAAAATAAACAAAAGTCCCTGCCCTCATAGAGCTTCCATTTTAATCTGTTACTCCTCCACGTGAAAGTCTCCAGCCCACACCATGTGCTCTGATGTGAGGGAGTGTGCTTCAGTGTCCTTGGCACATAGTAGGTGTTTGTTCTTTGAAGGGGGTCCTGTCACTCTTGGGTTCCGAATGTTTACCTTATTCGGCCCCAAGGACCTCACACTTCTCAAATATTGGCATTGTAAACATCAGAGAAGGTCTAGGAGAAACTGAGGTTCAGCAAGTGATCCTGAGCTCAGGCAGGATTAGAATTTGGGGATCCTAATTAGTGCAGAGCTGCTTCTGGCTCTGGTTCAGGGGCACTCCGGCAACAGCGTGTCATTCTTCTGTGAAGCTACCCTGTTGTTGATGCCTTAATTTGGACATTTTATGGCCTTCAGACTGTAACTTTGTAACCAAATAAACCCCTTTATAAAAGCCAATCCATTTCTGGTATTTTGCATAACTGCAGCATTACCAAACCAGAACAGGCACCATAGCAGACCCCAGTGTTATCTACTTGAAACTGGCATGGCGGGGGGGGGGGGGAGTGTGGTCATTACCCAGGTGGGAATGTGACCAGGACATGTGACCAATAGCTTTTTCTTTAAAATATAAAATGCAAAAATAGAGTTTGAGCTTCTCAGTATGATTAGTGTCCCCAAAGGGGGTCAACTCTATTTCAAGACCGAGTGCAGTGAAAAGCCATGCCCTGCCTCATGTTTCATGACATTGCAATAACCAAAGCCAATGGTTCTAAGTCAATATTCTTGACAACCTTAAGTTGGTGGTAGACCTGAGAAATATACTGCTTGCCTCGTGGTGTCTGGAACAAATTATACACACGCAGGAAGCCCCTGATGCTTGAGCCCAGGCTGCCTGGCTGGCTCCTGATGGTTTGCTTTCCCTGCTTTCACCTGCCTTGACACCAAACAAGTACCCGCCCCAAACACACAGACCCTGTCCCCACATGATCTTTCCAGTCTTTTCCAAGCTCCCTTGGGAATGCTGGATACTAGAAAAACACAATCACGTTGGTGTCTGAGAGATCTGGGCTCAAGCCTTAGCCCTGGCTCTTACCAGCTATGAGGCCTTCACCTTCCCGAGCCTCCATTTCCTTATGTGTGAAATGGGGTGAGAAAAGCTCCCTGGCACTGCAATGGTTAGGAGAGATAGCGTGTCTGAAAATGCTTCACACCAGGCGGGACTGATGGTCAACCCTCAGTAAATGTTTCCTCCCTTCTTTCTAGCTCAGACTCCATATTCCATACCCATAGCTCTTTCCCCAGATGGCAAAAGTAGGCTCTGGGGTGGATGGAAGCAGGCACAGGGCCCCAGGGATCTTGTAATAAGGCTGCTGAATTAAGAGAGAATGGATGAGAGAAGTCAAGTAGCAATTCAGATTCACCAACTTATTTGAGCACAGCTTATGTGCCAGACAACGTGGTAAATGCTTACCATGTAGACTCTCACTCCATCTTCCCAACAAGGTATGTACCATTTATAGGACTGGGCTGGGGCTCAGGGAGGTGAAGTAACTTCCCCAAGGTCGCCTCCTAACATGCAGTAGAGCTAGAATTTGAATCCAGGCCTACATAGCTGGAAAGTCAATGTTCTTAACTAGTCCACTGGCCTGAGCTAGTGCCTGAAATGCCACCAGTCATTCTATCGAGAAACAATGAGAGAAGAAGTGTGAAAATGCCTACACCAGGCCTGGAACTTAGCAAAGGACCCCACCCCACCCCACCCCAACCCCCCAGACTGAGGGACCGGTGGGTGTGACGTCACGGACACAGAGGCTTGTGAACAGCCCACTGTTGTGATGTACTTGGCTGTGCCTGTGGCTGGGACCTGGGGAGCCAGCTGGCCAAAACAATACTGCCCAGTGCCAGTTTCATGTTTACTCGGTACTCTCAGACTCTGGCTCAGCAGAACAACTGTTTCAGGTCAAATCTCTTGACTGGAGACGCTGTTTGGAGTAACTCTCATTTCTCTGAGAGAAACACATCCTAACAAGTGATTCTGCACAGAAAACCAAACTCTTACCTCCATGGGAAACTGAGCTTCCATAGCATAGTTCAGAGAAGGCAGGGACCCCTCTATCCATCCACAGGCAGCAGCATTTTAAGATTAATTGAAGTCAGTGGACTTCTACTCTTTGGAGTCGGGTTAAGTATTAAGTTAAATGAATCTGGCACTCTTGTTGGATGGAATTGTGTGATGGGAAATGCCTACTATTTGACTTTATTAAGTGGATAAGCAAAATTTACTCCTTATGCTTGTATTTGGGGTAGTCTCCAATCCCTCACTGCCCTGGCATATATCCATTACTACAAATGCAACGACAAACCCAAAGCCCCAGAGAAAAGGGTTCCATTCCCAAGACAACAATAGAAGCTTAACAATGTAAAACTTTAGAACCTATCAGCATTAAATTAGCACTGATTTACAGTAACACCCGAAGACTTCTTCCAAATGTACATAGAAATAGAATCCTGGGAGCGTGTTATATTTTGTAATCATTTTATGGCCTTAAAAAAAACAATCTCCATTCCACACCCCATCCTTTTTGTCCAGAACAAGGTGAAATCAATTCGCATTTTCAAGGGAGAGTCATTAAGAGTCCATATGTCTTCTGCCCCATTTAATGAAATGAAATCCTACTTAAGTTGTGGATGTTGTCTCCTCAACCCTGTACACGAAACTCCAGCAGATTTAATACTGGCAAATCCTTCCGATGCTCTTGAGACCAATTCAAATTCGGGCCGCTCAACCTTGTGTCGATAAAATAAGTAGCAGAATTCGTAGATTTGATGAAGACCTGGTTTTCCTTGCCACACTGGACTCCTAGACGCCATTTGGTCTGGGTTTTAGAAGACGGGTTGGAGAAGTGAAGATGTTTCTCGGCCTGAATCTCTTAACAGTAGAGATGGAAAAGAAATGAGAGCGACAGCACGAGGACGCTGGCTGTCGACTGCAGGACAGTGGCATGCCCGGCGGCCGGCGCAGCTGTGGTCGCAGCAGTCGTAGCAGCCGGCGTGGTGGCAGCCTGGGAGTCAACGTGCGCGGGCAGGAGCAGCGCCAGAATCAGCAGCCCCAGCCCCAGCCGGATCAGCATCTCTCTGCCCATGTCGGCTCCGTCGGTGCGCGGCGCGTCCCTCTCTCTGCTCCAGCCGCGGGAGAGTCGCGAAGCCGCCGCAGGATCCCGGCGGGGCGCAGGCTAAATGGCGAGCGCGGGCCCGCGCGGCCCCTTATATACCGGGGGCGTCACAATGGCTGTGACGTGGCGCTGCCGCCCACCCACGCTCGCCCGCCCGCCCGCCAAGTACTGTGTCTGGAAACCAAACGGGTCAAAGTTGCATAAAGAGCCTGTGCCCCATTGCTTAGAAGTTTAAGGCTTCCGTTGCCTCCCCCTCCCACCCCCCACCTCCAGTGGCTTTATTTTTCCCGGGTTTTTAAAAGTGATATATATTGTTGAAAGCGGGCAGCACAGACTCTGAGAAGAGGTTTTACACCCGGGGTTAATCACTAGAGATATTTGGCATGTTTTTGTACGGTACATTTACATGTCTTTTACACAACAGAGATTGTATTTTGGGTCCAGAATTTTGGCTGAACGTCGATCGTGAGCATTTTCCTGTCATTAAAAGCTCTTTTTCAAAAACTTGGTTTAATTGGCTTAAAACGATTGCAAAGCGAACTCTGTGTGTAGAGTTTTATTATCTTGTTTTCGGGTTGTTTGTTTTTAAGGATTCTTAAGCATCAAGTTGGAGAGAAAATACACCATGTGCTCCTCTTGGTTGTTTCTAAGTGATGGAATTTCTGTATTTTCCAACTTTTCTACCCTGGTTGTATATTTCTTTTGAAGGTTGAACTAGTAGACTTTTTTTCTTTTTTTTTTTTTTTTTTTTTTTTTGGTTACAAAGTTATGGTTTGAACTAGTAGATTTTTGAGGGGTGGCATGGGTGGAATTCAAGCTAGAAGAGGTGGCAAATGCTTTGAAGAAAAAAAATACATAGAAAATAGTGAAAATTGAAGAAAAAAGACAGGAAACTCATAGTTAATAATGAAGCACATGTAGTCAATGAAAACTTGACCCTTTTTGACTGGAATGAATATTTCCACATTTCACTGTTTGAAATTTGAGAAATGACTTATAAGAAATTTAATAAAAAATATAAAAATCTTTGCTTCGTGTTCTCAACAGCTTAGAGAAGTTTAAGAGTTACTCAATATTCTGTTTGTCCTCTATTTTCCAGAATGTAAATATTTTCTTATATTCCAGAAAATAAAAATGTAACTTCGCTGTGCTTTTCCTAAGCCACTGCTTCCTGAATTCAGGAATCCGATTTTGTTTTTCTGAATCAATAGGGGTCCACCCTGAAGAATTCTGATTCCTGTTTGCCATTTGGGAGTTGGCCCCACATGAACTGGAGCCGAGCCTTCTTACTTTGTGCTTTCTGCTGGGAAAACAATGTGGTGGTAGTGGTAGAGGTGGAGGAAGCAAGCAGCACCCTGGAGATGAGAACAGCAAACTGACTTCACAACCAAGGGTGTTTCCCAAGACAAGGATCCTCATATTTCTTCCTCCTAACTTTTCTTGGATTATTTTTATAACCAACACTTTGAATCGACTGCCCAACCCCAATCTCCTTCACTTTGCTGGTGACTCGCAGGGGAGCCGAGATGCATGATTTCGGTAAGGATGGAAACCTGTGTTCTCTCTGGCCGTTCTGCTCCAGCCACCGCGTCCTGAGCTTTTCCTCCTCTACACTCATGAATTTGCCGATCTCTCAGCGTGAATGTGGAGTGAGTTTTTACCATTCTTGAAAGTCACCCAGCAACAGAAAATTCTTCCTACAATTAGAATTCCCTGTTTTAAGAGACAGAGCCTAAAAATGCCCAAGATTTTCTTTCCCATCCTGATTTCCAGCCTAGATGCAATCATGTGACTAGTGTCCTCCAATCAGATGAATGCCCAGCCCATTCTTTGGGCTGAAAGCTCCTGACAGCCTTTCTGCTTAACGTTGTGTGAATAACAGCCCTAAATGATATGTGACAGTTTTGTCTGTCTAAGAACTCCCTACCTTTTAGGACCAGGAAGCCTCCTCTGTTCCCTACAGCCAGAAATGATCTCTCCCTTATCCAATTTCCCTGTGGGCTTTACCTTATGGCATTGTAGCTCCTTGAGGGCAGTGAGACCCGCTGTGCACCTCAGTCTTCAAATTACTGTAACAATACCTTATATTCATGGTGTGCGTTGGTTTGCCAATGCAATGTCTTCTCAGCCCTCAGCTTTAGGTTTTTCCTTTGCATTTTGCTTCACAGAGGTCTCTTTGCATGTTCTTCTTCCTCCTCTGTCCCTCTCCCAGTAGTAGTATGCTGTTGCTTGTTACTGAAAGCTTACTGGCTTTATGGTAAGGGACAGGGCAGGGGGAATGTTCTCTGTTTAAGCTTCAGTCTTAGGCAGAAACCATGTCCCTGGTCTCGAGGTGTAGCCTTCTCATTTCCCCTGACCCTGTCCTAGCGGTAGTTTGAGGTCTAGCTTGTATTTATAGCCCCTCCTCAGAAGCTGGTTTATGGCAGACAGACCAGCATGTGCAAAGGCACTGAGGTGGGAGGAGCATGGCAAGTATGAGGTGCTGAAAGAAGGTCAATACTTGGCAGAGAGAAGTGAAAAAGGATGGGAGTTGAAGCCAAGAGAGATGGGGTCAGGGTAGACTGGAGTTTAGCCTCCATCCTAAAGACTAGCAGTTACTGAGGCTGTTCTCTGCCTCCTGTCCTATTTCTCAGGAGGAAACAAAAGCTTGGGGAGCTGAGAAGGCAGAGAATGTGGGTCATGAATTAGTGTCTTCTCCATTTAGCTAATGGTGGTAGAGCATACCCATATGGTTATGTATTATTTGCTATTTTCAAAGGTTGGGCACATCACTCGTGGCTGTTACCTCCTTTGTGTCGTTCTCTTTTTTTTTTTTTTTTTTTTTTTTTTTTTGGTCCCCTGGAAATGGCTTTGTTCAAAGACAGGAGGGCCTTCATTTTGGAACATTTGTCCCAAATGTTCCAAACATTTTGTCCCCTAGATCTGCCCCTTCCCCACACCATCCACCTTTTTCTAGCAGAATAGGACAGGACTTGTCCCAGGTCACACAGCCAACATCCCGCTGTGACCCTTGGTTTCCAGAAGCCACAACCAGGTCATAATCAGCCACAATGGTAGGAGTTGCCGGGCAGCGGCAGGCATTGTGTGCTCCAACCCCAGCACTCATTCTTCATGTCATTTATATTTTCATTGAGCTTTATTTTCTCATCATAGAGAAAAATACAGGCTTGCTTTAAAGGATTCAAATATTACAGAAATGTAAATATTAGAAAGCAAGATTCCCCAACCTCCCACTTCCCTTATTCCCATTTTGCAGATGTGGAAACTGAGGCAGGTGGTACTTTCTGCACGACCCAGCCTCATTCCCTCTGAGCACACAGCTGGGCTCCTCACCTGCCCGATGAGACACCAGCAGCTCAGCACATCTTGAGGGAAACCAAGACCCTGGGAGTTCTCGGGCAGTTGCAAACAAGTGGTTCACTTGGATGAGCTGTTTCTTTTCTGGGGCATTGCCAGCAAATTAATATTCAATTGTGCCATCCAGTGTGAGGCCTACCTCCCCACTCAGGGATGGCAGAGAAAAACAATCTTGTCAAAATCTAAATAGAGGTGAAGGCATGAGTGATGTCCTCAAAATGGCGACATAAGACATCCCCCAGAAATATCTCCTCTCAAAGCAACTAACAAAAGGACAAGTACCACTTGCTTGGAATCCTGGAAGAAGACAGAGACTGGAGAAGGATTCCACAATCATTTAATTGAAAGGGGAAGAAAAACACCAAAAAAGAAGGTAAGAGCTGCAACTCAGTTCAGACCCTTCCCCTCACTTGCTCCCACATGGCTAAAAGTCACACAGCAGCAGCACTCCAGCCCAAGTACCTCCTGCCATGGACACAGACCCCAGAGCAACTCACAGCAGCGAATTTGAAGCTCACTCATATCAGGCATGGAGACTCCCAGGCCACGGAGACCCAGGGAGGAACCCCAGTGGCTGGCCAGCACCAGGCAGGCAAAAGGGTCCCCAGGAAACAAAAAAGACCCAAAGCAATCTGTTAGCAAAAGGTGCACACACCTACCAGTTCTCTCATTGCTGGAGCACCTACATGCAAAAGCAGGCATTTTGAACACTGACACTGTGGAGCAAGTTACTACAACAGTGTGCCATGGGAGCACGGGTTCAGGGGCCAACAGAAACTTTCAGCAAAATGATCCCTTTATTGTACAGAATAAAGAGTTCAGAAAAGGACACATCTCCTTGTCACTTACTTAGTACAAAGAGTCCAAAAGAGCTGGGGAAGAAGTGCCCATCATGGTCAGTCTCCTGGGATGGCCAAAAACTGCTCTGGGTCAAGGTAAATAGATGGCAAGCAGCTCTGCACTCCCCACTTCACACCAGAGAAGAGCAATAAATTTATACACTTTTAGTGTTGTTTATATCCACCTCAGGGGGAGGAGACCCTGCCACTGAGAACTCCTGTTTTAATAAGCATCTGGGGCTGCCTGTTCCTGGTTTCCAGGTTTAAGGTCTGGCAGAGCCTTTTCATTAGACTTAACATCTCCCCAAGGTTGTGGAAGAGCAAACAATAAACAAGGAGGTGGGGGAAGTAGAAAGCTAAAGGATGGCCGCTCAGTGAGTGTTTGTGACTTCCCCAGAGAAGGAGGAGGGGTGAAGGGAGTTCTGGGCGATGGCTGCTTGACAGACCTGTGTGACTTCCGTAACAGTCCACCCCTCGGTCTTTGGCCCAGGCCCAGCCTAGTCCTCCACATTATCTGTTACAACATAAGCCTCCCTCCTATCTCAGACACAAAGGCAGAGAAAGATTGAGGCTGCTGGTCCATCAGCTTCAGCAATTTTAACAGCAAAGTTTCAGGCTAAGCCCCTAGGTGGCTGACAGATTGCATGTCATATGTTCCCTGGTGCACAAACTGAAAAGATGAGTGAGCCATCTGCCAGTTTCATTGCATCGAGAGTTGTTGCATCTCAACAGGTAGCGGAAGAAGAATGCATAGCCAATGACTGTGCCATTCTTCTTGTTGGAGGGACTTCCTGGTGTCGGTCCAAACGTGAGGCAGGGAAGATCAGATCATCATGTGTCACTCTGGGCTCGGCAAAGAGGAGATGGAGAGTGAGGGATCATGGTGGCAGGTCCAGCAGTCAGTCAGGTTCCCTGCCTCCATGGTGGTCTGGGTCAGCTGGACAAAGGTGTCTTCCTTCCAGGTTGTTGTGGGTTAAGCCTGTAGAAAACCAAGACAAGGGACCAGTAACTAGTCCTGACAGGGTGGTTGTGCAACCATTTCCCATGGGAGGCACTTTTCTCATCCTATTTGCAATAATTTATTTTTTCCTTCTAAGGCCACCCGGTCTTCTACCTCTTTCCCTGAACTGTAACTTCACATTTTCCCCACTGACCCGAGTGCTTTACCAGTATCTTCTGGCCTACTTCAACCCCTCTTTGAAGGTGTCCCATGACCATCCCAAAGGGGACTGGTGGGCCAGCTAGGGGTACGTGTCTCCCACTAATCTCCGGTATGTGTGTGTCAAGCCCCACGGTTCCCACCCACTGGATTGTCACCCCGTGTGTTAAGCACTTCTAAATCTGCTTCTGCCATCTCACTCCTCTATCTGGTAGCCCTAACTTCCCACCATCCTGGGAATTATGTGGAAGGTATAATGGGATAAAAAGTGGGGTGACTGCCTGATAGTGGCTGGAAAGGAGAGTCCCAGTGGCATGTCCTTGTTCCCCCTTCAGGGCCAGTCCTCATCCTGATGGGTATAAGGGCAGAAACACAGCAAAACCTGGGTTTCTCCTCTACTCTCGTCTCCTCCCCAGACCAGGGAATAGGATACAGCTGTGTTTTCCACCCCAGGGAACTGTGAATTCATCTTCCAGAGGTCCTGAGTAAGGTGGACAGTCCATCCAGTAAGAGAGTTGTCAGGGCAAAGATGTTGATGCTCCTTTTTCAGGTGTCCACTAAATTCTCCATCATGCCAGCTACCTGTGGGTGACATGGAAGGTGAATCTAATTCCATGGGTCTGGGCCCATAGTTGAGTGAATTTGTACAGAAAAGTGGGGTCCTTGGTCAGAAGAGATGACATCTGGACACCCAAAAGTGTAGAAAAGCCACTTTTCCAAGGTATCCTTTATGTACTGTATCTTCATGATGAACTGGAAAGGCAAAGCCACAGCCTGCATAGGTGTCCACTGCAACCAAGGCACAGAACATCCCTTGGGATGGTGGGAGAGGCCTGATGTAATCCACGTGCCATAAGCAGCCAAGTGTGACCCCTCTGGGAACAGCTCCTAAATGCCCCTTTAGGGCTCTGGCTTGTAGTTGACATCTTTCGCATTGGTACATGGCAGATTGGGCCTCTTTTAATGAAAGAGGTCCTCTGCGTTACTGGGCCCATCATATTGTGGTGTCAGAATTTCCCTGTCCAGTTCTATGGGGATTCCACCCAGAAACAGAAGCATCCACAGGAAATTAAGCTATTTCACAGCTATCACCATGGACAAGTTCATTGTCCTCATCCTCCAGTCAGAGCTCATCCTCTTCCTCTCTCCCAGGAGGATCTCCAGCCCCGTCAGGTGTGAAAAGCAGCTCAGTGCATCCTCTATCGGCTCGGTCATTCCAGTGATGTTCACTGTGATATGGGCCCTTACCCTATGCATCACCATGGGTAGCATAGATCATGCCTGTCCATGCTGCCAATTGTTTCCAAAGTTCCCTTCTCCACACTGGGTACCTTTAATTCTCCAATCACATTCCCTCCATGAACCTCACCAGACTGCTAAGCCATTGGCTACAGCCCCTGGGTTGGTAAACAGATACGGGGTGGGGGGTGGGGGGGGCTGGTGCTGGGGTCTGAGTGTCTTAGGGCTAAGAGGACTCTTGCAGTTCAGCCCATTGGGCACTCTTCCAGTGCCAGAAGTGGTATATAGTCTGCCTGAGGCAAGAGAGACAGCGGCTCTGCCCAATGAATGCCAGGCAGAAGGTACCATTTCCATTTGGTGATGCTCTGTGCCTGGGCACTGCCTGGGTAAGTGCTCTGATTACCCAGGATCCAGGATATGATGGGGATTTCTGGCCTCAGGAGGACCAGAGAGCTCTCCATGATCCCTCTACTTCCACCCAGGCCCAACAGCATGCCAGAAGTTGCCTCTCAAAGAGAGAATCATTCTGGGCTGTGTCTGGGAGCATCTTGGTCCAGAAGCCCAAGGGTCTGCAAATTTCTGTTGCTCTGTCCTGCCAGAGAGACCAGTCAGCATGGGTTCAGTTGACAGAAACCTGTAATTCAAGTGGAGGTCCAAGCTCTAAAAGTCCTGGAGACAGTCGGCTGAAACAATCACCCTTACCTCCTGCAAGGCCTGCTCCTCCTCCGTTTCCCAGTGGGAAACACCTGCTTTCCATGTTACCCAATATGGGGGTTCCAGGAGGATACATAGATGAGAACAATATGCAAACAGTACAATGTCTGGGACTGCGGGTCCCAAAGGGGGCTCTTGTGCATTCAAGACCTGATAGACTAGTTAGCCACCATGCTCCATTCTCTTTTTCCACTGGCCACACCAGGCTATTTTAGGCAGAGAGACTAGAACAGAGGACAGCCTCAGAGAGAAGATACTTTATGAGCTCAGTAATGTCCTTTTCCCCATCAGGGAGGCAGTATTGCTACTACTGGATGATGTGGCAAGAAGATGGGAGCACTGGGGGTACACAACTAGTCACTTACCCACACGTGATGGCCAGAATTTGCTGGGTTGGGGGAGCACACACCTGCAGTCGCTAATGGGAAATGCAGCAGTGCAAGACCTCAGCTCCTGCAGGAGGAAACACGGCATAGAAGGGGAAAGGGGGCCAAAGGACTGACCCATAGGGTGGCAGTAACCTCCTGTCCCTGAGCCTGTGTGGAATGCACCAAACCTTCCAACTCTTTCCGCCACCCCTCCCCTCTGCATCTCCTGGAATAATATTTACCTGGGTGCCTGTATTCAAAAGCACCGTAAAGATTTGTTTAGTGCCCCTAAATTGTAAACATACCGGGACAAAAGCACTTCAGTTCTCTGGGGGTGGGTGGGAACCTTAGCCCTGCCACTAGGCCATTTTTAGTTAGCCAGATCTGCAATATAGAGTCCTCTCCCAGGGGCCAGACTCTTCAGCCAGGGCTGAAGGGAGAGGCAGGAGATTCGCAAACTCTTCCTGCCCCTCCACCACCCAGACCTGAGCTCCATGAGTGAAGTCCCCAAGGGGCACAGTTGACCCCCACCCTGTTCCATGGGTGCAAGAACCTGTCCTGTTAGCATGCACCCACCACCCACAGGCAGCTCCCCTGCCAGGTACCATGGAGGCCACTACCTCAGCATGGGAGCCCCTCCCCCAAGCGGGCAGGGTAGGACAAACTCACTCAATCACATCACCTACTGGAAGCTCTGGAGAGAGGAGCAAAATTAGCCTGTGGCCCCATTCAGGGAGCCCCTTTCTACTAAAAGCATCAACGTCCACTGCGAAATGAGAATCTGATGAGAGGGAAAATCTCTCCGGTGGGGGTGGAATATCCCCTCGCCAATACCCAATTATCACAGAGTAACCACAACTTCCTCCTCCTTACTCCAAGGCTTAGTTGGAATTTGAAGGAGATCACCCAGAGTGGTCATCTAACTCCCTTTAGGATCCAGTCAAACAAAGGCTGGGGCCACCCTACACCTAGCCACAACTCAGCCCCGGTGGCAGCTGCCGTGGCCCCAGCTCCTTCCCTATTTCCCACTTCCTACTCTCAGTTCCAGCTGGCTGAGAGCCTGGTGGGGGATGGGACTGGACACAAAGCAACCAAGACTTTTCTGCTCAGCCTGGTTTATCAGGGCCCTTGTCACCTCTTCATCATGCAGCTGGGACAGCCACGACAGGAAGTCCTCTCCTGACTTCCACCCGTATTTATCTTTCATATCCCATATCTCCTTCTCCATAAAAGCTTGCCCTTTCATTTTCACCTCCAGTTTCTCATCTTCAGTTCTAAAGGTCTCCTGAATAATAACCGGTCTCACACTAACCTCAGAATCAGTCTGGGTAGTCCCATTAGCCAACTCCCTGGCATTCATGGAGGGTTTTTCAAAATCTCATTTATCACTGCCTCTCCCCCCAAAAGAATGGAGATAGCACTCCCTACATCCCCCAGCCCACACTGGTAGGATAGGGGCGACCCCTCAATTTAGCCCACAGAGCCCTGAGTCCAGAGTTACCCAAGACACCCATGTACAAAAAGAATGCAAAAACAAGAAGAAGAGGGACAAAAAATTAACCCACTCCATCTTTCCCTGGGCACCCTGCTCACTGCAGATTACTACAACAGTGCAACGCGGGAGCACAGGTTAGGGCACAACAGAAGCCTTCAGCAGAATAAAGACTCCAGAAAGGACACATCTCCTTGTCACTAACTTAGTACAAAGAGTCCAAAAGAAGTTGCATCGCTGTCAGTTTCCCAGGGTGGCCAAAAACCGCTCCGGGTTGAGGTCAATAGATGGCAGGCAGCGTTGCACTCCCCACTTTATGCTGGAGAAGAGAGATAATTTTATACTGTTTGAGTGTGGTTTTTATACATCTCTGGGGGAGGAGGCCCTGCCACTGAGAATTCCTGTTCTGATAAGCATTTGGGGTTGCCTGTTCCCAATTTCCAGGTTTAAGGTCTGGCAGGGCCTCATTAGCCTTAACATCTCCCACAGGTTGTGGAATGGCACACAATAGAAAAGGAGGTGGGGGTAGTGGAAGACTGAGAGGATGGCTACTCTTCTAGTTTCCTAGGCTGCTCCAGCAAATAACATGAATTAGGTCGGTTTAAACAATGGGAATTTTTTCACTCACAGTTTGGGGACCAGGAAAATGTCCAAATCAAGACATCATCAAAGCGATGCTTTCCTTGGCTATGAAGCCAGCAATCCTTGGCCCCTCTGCCACAAGGCAAGGCACATGGCAGCATCTGCTGGCCTCTCCCTTCTGTTCTGGGTTTTGTTGATTTCAGCTTCTTGCTTCTGTGGCTTTTTCTCTCTTTCTCTGTATTCATTCCATTTATAAAGGTCTGCAGTAATAGGAATAAGACCCATCCTGAATGATGTGGGTTACACCTTAACTGAAGTAGCCTCATTAAAAAGTTCTACTTACAATGGGTCCACATCCACAGAAATGGATTAAATTTAAGAACACCTCTTTCTGGGGGTGCATACAGCTTCAAAGCACCAGAACCACTTACCAAACGTTTGTGACTTCCCCAGAGTGGGAGGTGGAGAGGGGTGAAGTCTGGAAGAAAGCTGTTTAATGGATGTCTATGACTTCCTAACAGACCTCTTCTGGCTCCTGGGGTGAGATACCCTAATGTGGAAATTAGTGGAGGCAGAAAAGCCTCGTGGAATAAAGGGGAAACTGAACTGCTATAAGGCAGGATGAGCACCAGGACTGAGAAGTGTAGTGAAAATGGAGCACTGAGTGAGAGAGAGCAGTTGGGCAAATCACAGGAGTTGTGGAGAAAACTATGCACACACACACACACACACATGCACACACAAACACACACACACACACACAACAGAACATCCTAGGACTCCAGAGATGGATCAGAGAAAAGAAAGCATTCCCCTGGAGGTGAAACAATTACACATAAAAGGGTAATCTTAAAAGTTGTACTGCATGTCCAGGTCAAGAAACAGATACAGAAGACCTGAGAAAATATGAACAGTTAATTACAGGCTGCTCTATTCAGATTTATTCTGATTGGAGAACATTCGGCTTCTTGGATTTCCATATTTATGTATTTTATAAGGGTTGGGAAATTTTCAGCCATTATTTCTTTGAATATACTTCCTGGGCCTTTTTTCTTCTCTTCTCATTCTGGGACACTCATGATGCATATATTTGTGTGCTTTATGTTGTCAATCATTTCCCTGGGACCCTGCTCAAATTTTTCTGTTTTTTTTTTCTCCATTTGTTCTTTTTGGCTGATTGTCAAGTTCAGCTAATCTGTCTTCTAGCTTGCTGATTCTTTCTTCTGCCTCTTCAAGTCTGCTATTGTGTGTCTCCTATATATTTTTAATTTCATCTACAGTGTCTTTTGTTTCCATAATGTCTGTTATTTTTCTATGTAATCTTTCAATTCTTCTTTATGCTAGTCTAGTGTCTTCTTAATATCCTTTATCTCTTTATACACATTTTCCCTCATTTGTTTGTATTGATTCAGGAAATTCATTGGCATATCTTTCATTCATTTTTCCAGATTCTGTGTTTCCTCAACTTTTTGATTTGTTCCTTTGACTTCTTCTTGAGTTTTAGTATGCCTTTTTTTTAATTTTTATTTATTTATTTATTTGCTGATATCTGGTCATCCGATTATTTTGATGGGTCTATTCTGAAATTCAATTTCTTTCTCTTATCGAGGGTTTAGTTGTTGCCTGGGCTTGTATTAGGGCACTACTTTGACAGTTGGGTCATCCATATTTCTCAGCCAAAACACAGCTGGGTACCCATGCAGGGAGTGTAAACCAGTTCCAGTGAGCCTGGGATAGGGTCTGCAGAGCCCTGCAATGTCTGACCAGGCAGAACTGAAACTAGGGTTTCTGTGCCCTCACTTCACCAGCCAAAATCTGTCTGAGTTTTAGGCTGTGTCCCCCACTTTATGTACTGTGGAAGATTCCCCCAGCTGCCCCAGTCCCCGGCCCACCCCCAGGCAAGGATCAGGCCTCCCACTGATGTTTCCCTCAAGGGTGGGGGATAGGAACTGGCACTCAGGGCTGGAAACACGGTCTCTGCCCATGTTTTCTCAGAGCCTCCATCCCTCACTGACCTGGGCCTTGAGATGTCCTCCCCTATTCCCTGCATCTCCAAACAGTTGGGCAGTTTCTGCCTGGCTACTTGCTGTTTGGGGAAAAATTCTGCAGTTTTCTCCCTAACTCTCCATTTTGGAAACTCCTCCTTGTTGCCCTTTTATATTCTGCCCTCCCCAGTGGCTTAAGTCCTACCACGAGTCCCTGTGAGTTTGTACCTCTGTGTCAGTTCTGGGTGCAGATCTGTCTCACTTCTGAGAGATTTTATAGCATATGTCCCTGGTGGGAGGTGGGAGGGATCCCGGCTGCTGCCTTTGTGCACTTCCTGAGCTGCATGGGACCGAGTGAGGGGAAGGGAGAGGACCAGCCAATCTGGGACAGAAGTTTCCTACCTGATATTTGTAGGATCCTTCTCCAGTCGATACCTTCCTTCAGAGTTCTAAACAAGTGATAATTTCCTTTTTTTATCTGAATCTCTGGGGAGAGGTTTCCAGTAGCTGTTTACATTGTCATGTTGGTGACATCTCTCCACACAGGCTGCTCTAAATATTCTAGACCAAGCATAGAAGAAGAGCCTTAACACAAAGCCAATCTATAAGTAAAGCCTATGCAAGAGGGAGAAACTAACTTCCAGAATTAGCACATCAAAATAATCAGATGCTCAGACATTAGGGAAAAAATTACAAGCCATAATAAGAATTAGGAAGATATGGCTCTGTTAAGGGAACAAATCCAACTTCACAGGAGACACAGACCTTGGAACAACTAACCAAAGATAGTCAGTTAAATACCTAAATCAATTCAATGAGTTAAAGGAAAATACATATAGAAATAAACTAAATATGGACATAGAGCTGAAGGAAAGTAAGAGGATAATGTGTGAGCAAAAAGAAGTATTAGAAAGTTAAAAAGAAACATAACTGAAATTATGAGGAAGAAAAGCACAAATGGAGGTTAAAAATACACTAGAGGCATACAACAGCAGATTTGAACAGGCAGAAAAAAGAATCATTGAACTAGAAGATAGGACAGTTGAATCATACAGTCAGGAAAAAAAGACAGAGAAAAGAATAGGGAACATAAGCAGTGTCTAAGGGACCTGTGTGACAGTAATAAGCAAACCAACATACACATCATGGGAGGCTCAGAAGGAGAAGAGAAAGGGAAAACTGTGGAAAGAATATTTGAGGAAATAATGGCCAAAAATTTTCCATGCCTTACAAAAGACATAAATATACATGTCTAAGAATTGCAATGTACTCAAACAGGATTAACCCTAATAGTCCCACTCCAACACACATACTAATCAGAATGTCAAATGCCAAAGATAAAGAGAGACTTCTGAAAGCAGCAAGAGAAAAGTCACTTGTCACATACAAGGGATCCTCAGTAAGACTAAATGCCTATTTCTCATCAGAAACCACGGAGGCAAGAAGGCAGTGGTATGAAATATTTAAGGTACTGAAAGCGAAAAACTTCCAGCCCAAAATTCTGTATCTGGAAACACTATTCTTCAAAAATAAGGGAGAGTTTAAGACATTCACAGATAAACAAAAACAGAGGGAATTTGTCACCAAAGGACCTGCCCTACAAGAATTACTAAAGGGAGTTCTTCAGGTTGAAAGGAAAAGACAGGAGAGACATGTGCAGAGCAGTGCAAAGAAGTGAAGATCATCTGTAAAGGTGACTATGTGGGTAAATACAAAATCCAATAGTACTGTATCCTCAATATGTAATGCTACTCTTTAATTCCTTTAAGAGTTAGGATACATTTGAATAAGAATTATCATATTTCCTGATAACTGACGCCAAAAATATAAAGAGGCAATGTGGGACAAAAACAACGTAAAATGGAGAAATTGAAATATATGGAGTAGAGAATGCATATGCTATTGAAGTTGGTTGGTATCTTTTCAAAAGAGTAGGTTATAGACTTAGATTGTGTAAGACAAACCCCAGGGTAACCACAAAGAAAATATTTTAAATAGACACAGAAACAGAAATGAGAAAGGGATCAATCAAATACATCGTAAGTGATTGTATTAGTTAGGGTTCTCTAGGGAAACAGAATCAATGAGAGGTGTCTCTGATTATCAAATTATCAAAGTGACTCACACAACTGTGGGTATGCACAGTCCAAATTCTGTAGAGCCGTCAACAAACTGTCAACTCCAAGGAAGATGTCCGATGAACTCCTCAGGAAACGAACCGGCAACTTCGACGAACTCCTCAGGAAATGCTTCACTGGGCAGCCGAAGAAGAAGTGAAAGTCCTCTATCTGTCTTGCTTATAAGTCTTCAACTGATTAATTGGATTAAATCCAGCCAATTGCATTCTCTCATTGTGGAAGACACGCCCTTTGGTGAGTCATCAGTCACAGCTGCAGTCAATTGACTGATGATTTAATAAACCAGCCTGTTGGTTTATTAACCAGCCTCAAACGTCCTCACAGCAATTGTTAGGCCAGTGTTTGCTTGACCAGACAGCTGGGTCACCTGGCCAAGTTGACACATGAACCTAACAATCACAATGATCAACTGTACACAAAAGCTGCAACAAAAGAAAAGAAAGATAAATATATGTAACATATAAAAACAATGGACAAAATATCTAAAATAAGTCCTAACTTCACAGTAATAAAACTGAATGTTATTAGATTAAGCTCCCCAATCAAAAGACACAAATTGGCAAAATGGATAAAGCAAGCAAAATCCAACTATATTTTATTTACAAGAGGTTCACCTTAGACCCAAAGACACAAATAGGTTGAAAGTGAAAGGATCAAAAAAAGATAATCCATGTAAATAGTATCCAAGAGAGAGCTGGGGTAGCTATACTACTATTGGACAAAATAGACTTCAAATACAAAAATGTTGTAAGAGACAAGGAAGGACACTATAGATTTATAAAAGGGACAATCCAACAGAAAGATATAACAATCATAAATATTTATGCACCTAACCACAGTGCCCCAAACTACATGAGGCAAACACTGGCAAAACTGAAGGGAAAGATAGACACCTCTACAATAACAATTGGAGACTTCAATATACCACTTTCTTCAATGCATAGAATAGACAGAAGAGCAACAAGAAAACAGAGAACTTGAACTCTATGATAAGTGAACTAGACCTAACAGCCATATACAGAACACTGCACCCGAAAACAGCAGCATACAAATTCTTCTCAAGTGCACATGGATCATTGTCCAGTATAGACCACATGTTAGGCCACAAAGTAAGTCTCAATAAAATAAAAAGATTGAAATTATGCAAAGTATTTTCACTGACTACAATGGGATGAAACTGAAACTCAATAAAAGGTGGAGAACTGGAAAATCCACAAACATATAGATGTTAAATAACACACCCTTAAACAGTACATGGGTCGGAGGAGAAATCACAAAGGAAATCAGTAAAAATCCTGAAACAAATGACAAGAACACCACATATCAAAACTTATGGGACACAGTGAAGGCAGTGCTGAGAGGGAAATTTATAGCCCTAAATGCTAATATTATAAAAGAAGAAACAGCTCAAATCAAAGACCTAACTGCACACCTGGAGGTATTAGAAAAAGAACAGTAGACTAAACCCAAGGCAAGTAGAATAAAAGAAATAACAAAGATTAGAGCAAAAATAAATGAACTAGCATACAAAAAAGCAACAGAGAATTAAGCCAACAATTGCTTCTTTGAGAAGACCAATAGAATTTGTCAATTTTATTTGTTTATGTTTAGCTAGATTGACAAAGAAAAAAAGAGTTTGCAAATAATTAAAATCAGAAATGAAATAGAGACGTTGTTACTGACCCCACAGAAATAAAAAGGATCATAAAAGGATACTGCCACCAACCATATGCCAACAAATTAGGCAACCCAGATGAAACTGACAAGTTCCTGGAAACACACAAACAACCTACACTGACTCTAGAAGAAACAGAAGATCTCAACAGACCAATTACAAGTAAACAGACTGAATCAGTCATCAAAAACCTTCCAAAAAGAAAAACCCAGGACCAGATAGATTCACAGAATTCTACCAAACATTCCAGGAAGAATTAACACCAATCTTGCTCAGACCTTCCAAAAACTGAAGAGGAGGGGACTTTATTCATTCTATTCATTAACTCATTCTATGAGGCCAATAAAACCCTAATACCAAAGCCACATAAAGATGCCATAAGAAAAAATTACAAACCAACATTCCTTATAAATATAAATGTAACAAAATACTAGCAAACTGAATCCAACAACACATTAAAAGAATTATACACCATGATCAAGTGGGATTTTTCCCAGGTATGCAAGGGTGGTCTAACATAAGAAAAACAATTAAAAAGACACATTAATAGAACAAAAGGAAAAAAACACAGGATTATCTCAATTGATATGGAAAAGGCATTTGACAAATCCAGCACCCTTTCTTGATAAAAATACTTTGAAAACTAGAAATAGAAGGAAACTTTCTCAGCTTAATAAAGGAAATACATGAAAAACCCTCTGATAACACCATACTTGAAGATGAAAGATGGAAAGCTTTCCCTATGGGATCTGGAACAAGACAAGGATGCCCACTGTAAATACTGTTATTCAACATGGTACTGTAAGTTCTAGCCAGAGCTAGAAATAGAAATTAAAAGCATCCAAATTGGAAAGAAAGAAGTAAAGCTTACTATTTACAGACATGATCCTATATATAGAAAGTCCAAAAAAATCTATAACAAAGTTACTAGAATTAATCAACAAAATCTACAAAGTGGCAGGGTACAAGATTAACATGAAAACATCAGTAGTGTCTATATACATTAGTAATGAACAATTTGGGTAAGAAATTAAGAAAAAAAGATTCCATTTGCAGTTGCAAGTAAAAGAATCAAATATCTAGGAATAATTGGTGCAGAATTTCTGTTGAGGGTGATGGAAAAGATGTAATGAATGATGATGACAGTAACACAACTTTGTGAATGTAAATAACACCACTGAATTATACATCTGAATGTGGCTAAAGGAGGGAATTTAGGTTATATATATGTTACTAAAATAAAAATTAAAAATAATCTAAATAAAGGTGTCCTGAGGAACCTGGAGAGAGACCATGTGCAGGCAGCTCTCGAGGAGAGTAAATCTGCAGCTGATGCCGCCGGCATCTTCACTCACTGGAGCCACGTAATTACTTCTCTGCTGTGGTTATCTGGAGCGAGTTGGTCCATTTTTCTCCTTTATTCCCTTTGAATTTCAGGAATGCATCCACCGAAGGCCCCTTATCTAAATGTGGGATTTATGTGATGATTCCACCAGGCCTGGGTGGTGAGGGCCGGGGCGTGCTCTGCATCAGGAGGACTCGCTCCCTGAGCCCACCCAGAAGGTTCTCTCAGTGACTGATTGGTGGGTTGCTGGGCAGCCAGCAGTTCATACCCAGTACCCTTCCTTCCCTGTTCCCCTGCTCTGGGGTCTGGACGTGTCCAAATACGCAGCAGCTGTGAACAGGCTGAGGTGGGGCATTCTTCCGAATGTTGTCTGGGAGCGGGTTTCCCCAAAGGAGACCCCGAATTCCCTGAGGGGTGAGTATTACATGACTGCCCAGTGAAGCCCCTGACCAGGCTAGGACATGCTGGAGGCTCTGTGTCCTGTTGACACTGATGATGACTGACGTGGACGGGCACTCCCCCCGGCACAAGCTGAGTACCATGTGCTTCCTGAAGTCACCTCCTCCAGTCCTCAGATGAGCGGCTGTTTCACAGGTGAGGAACTCAGGCACGGAGATGTCGAGCACCTTGTCCAAGGGACTCAGACAGGAGGTGGCCTCAGTGGACTCCAGCTCGGGCAGAGGACTCTGTACCTTTGCCAGATGCTGTCAATGGGCTTCAGCCCCCCCCCCAAGCAAGGGCCTGCCAGGCAGCATTCAGTGTCACCCCACCCTTCATGGACTCACGCGGCTGTGGCTTGCGGACCAGCCACCAGTGTTACAGACCATGTCACCACCTGATGGTGAGCTCCTGAAGTGGGAGTCACACCTTTCTTCTCCCCAATGAACCCCAGCACCTAACAGAGGGAATAGCATACAGTTGGTGTTTAATAAATGATTTCAGGAAATGTGTGAAAGGAAGTTCCTGTGCATTGATCCACAAAGTCCACTGTGTCCAGAGTGGGAGAGATATGGCCAAGCAGCAGTATTTGTTTTCTTCATTCATTCATTCATTAATCCTTCATTCCTTCATTTACAAGCATATATCAATCAGAGTTGCTTAGTCCACCTGCAACTGACCACAGCCACATGGACCAGAAGAACTGCCCAGCTGAGCCCAGCCTAAGTTCCTGAGTCTCAGAAATGTGAACTAAATGAAAGGCTGTTTTATAAACCAGTAATTTCTTGGATGGTTTATTATGCAGCAATAAGTAACCAAAACACAAGACCTTTGCCTAGGGTTTCCTAACAGAGTTCATCTATCCTGGCAAGTTGTCAAGTGCATTGATCAATGTATTATTGAGCTATGGTTAATGAGAGTCAATATATCAGTGGCTTCAATAAGACAGAAGTGTATTTCTTCCCTATGTTAGTCTAGTGTTAGCCAAGTAGGTAGGGCTGCTAATGTTATAGCTCCAGTATGCTGGGGACCAGGCTCCTTCCGGTTTGTTGCTCTGCCATTCCTAAGGTACTGGCTCCATCCATTTGATCAAATATGCAATACCTCTACATTCAAATTTCAGCCAGAAGGAAGGGGGAATGAGAGGACATGGAACGTCCTTCCATTCAAGGACACACAGACACATACATATGTGCAGAATCTTCCACTTACAGGACAATGGCAAAACTTAGTCACATGACCTTATCTTGCTGCAAGGGAAGCTGGGACATGTAGTTTTTTTATTATTTAGAGCTACGTAACCAGCTGAAATATGATGTGTTACAAAAGGAATGTGAACGTATATTGAGTGACAACAGGCAGGGGCTGCCACATCAGGAAGGTAGATAAGAGGAATCTTTCTGGATATTGGGGTTTGGGAGTGGGAGTGCAGTCACAGTTGACTCGTCTGAGGGGGGGGTGGCGGCCGGTTGCTAAATCCTAGGCTCTCAGGATTGCTCGGAGGGTACCGGCGGCGGGGGCTCTTTCCCGGAGGCGAGGGCGAGGCGGGGGACTTGGCCAGGTCCCCGGCGGAGGCGTGCAAAGTATGGAGGGCGGCGAGAAAGGAACAGGTGGGACACCTTTCTTTTAGGGTGAAGAAACCAAGAGAGTTTATTAGGGGAGAATACAAGCTTATATCGGGCGGTTTAGAGGGCGGGGGAGCTGTAGAGGTTAAAGGCTTGGATTGGTTCTGAGAGGGCGCGGAGGTTGTCCTTGGTTGTTGGGTGTTGCACAATGATTGGTGCATGCGCACTGGCAGTAGGGGACGTTGCATTGTAACGGAGGGGTTGAGTGGTTAGACGAGGGAGGCGGTCTTACCCGGCAAGCTTCCTCCAACGGTTGGTTTTGGGTGAGGAATTGGGGCCTGCTTCCGGCCTCACCTTCTCAGGCCCGGGGGGCTGTGGAGGGCGCTGTCACCCGTACCCACTACCCTCCCCAGGGGTGGATCCGGTCCCCCGGCCCAGGCCCGCCAGGTTGAAGCACGTAATCAGTATCCCGCAGGGAGGAGGAAGGAGATGGGTCCATTTTGTCCTATTTACTTTGCCTCCCTCCCCAGGGCCTCCTTTCTGTCCCTGTGAACTTTCTCAAACTTCATACTAATGTGGTTCTTTTCTTGCCTTAATTTGGCTCTCTGCTTGGAAACATTTAGCTCTGGGACACCCCAAGCTAGTGAGAACCACCTGAAAGTTTAGAGTTTAATTAATGAGGGTATGCCATATTCACTCTAATGGAGTCTTATTCATCTCTGATAATGATTCTTGAAATTCCTTGATCCTTCATTCACTGTTCACTGAACCACTATTTACTGGGGACCTGCTCTGGTCAGACATATATCAGGCACTGAGATACAATCATGAGTAAAAGCAGATACGGTTCCCATCCCTCTGGAGACTAGCATGGAAGCTGGTGAAATGTAAAATTCTATCTGTGGCAAGTGTAACGAAATGGAGGTGCATGGTGCTTTGTGCAGAGCGGCCAGGGAAGGGGTAATTTAGCTGAGCAGTGAATAATGAATAGGAGTTTACCAGCTGAAGAAGGAAGAAAAGAGTATTCTGGGAAGAGGTTGTGGTGATTTGGAGCTGCATGTACCCCAGAAAAAACCATGTTCTTTTAATCCATTCCTGTGAGTGCAGACCTGTTATAGGTGGGACCTTTTGATTAGGTTATTTCACCTGAGGAGTTGACCCAAGGTGGATCTTAATCCCCTTACTGGAGTCCTTTATAAAAGGATAAAGGTCACATAGAAAAAGCCCAGAGAGCTCAGAGACAAGCCCCAGAGAAGCTAACAGAGGACCACAGGAAACAGAGAGGCAGCCACTGAAGCCAGAAGCTGAAAGCAATGAAACTGGAGAGAAGGACCAGCAGGCACCAGCCACATGCCTTCCCATGTGACAGAGGTGTCCCAGATGCCGATGGCCTTTCTTCAGAGTCCAGGTATCATCCTGTTGATATCTTGAGTTGGACATTTTCACAGCCTAAGAACTTTAAATTATTAAGTTAATAAATCCCAATTGTAAAAACCAACTCATTTCTGGTATATTGCATCTCATCAGCTTTAGCAAACCAAGACAAGGGTACAGCATGTGTGAAGGTCCATTGCTGGGAGATCAGCATAGTGACAAGGTGACACTGAAAAAGAAGGATAAGTGCTGCTGGAACAGACAAAACAAGGAGTGGGACTGAGACAAAGCTGCAAACAGTCTGGACACAGGCCAGGAAGGGCCTTCAGAGCCAAATTGAGAAATTTCTTCTTTATAGAACCAGGCCCCAATAGGACCACAGAAAGCCTTCAAAAGCATTTAGGCCAGGAAATTTGGGCTCTGCAGTCAGGCAGGTCTCCCAGAACCTTGTCCACATCTGGGCAGGGTCCAGGTTTGAAGTGTTCAGGTTGAGGACAGAATACTTTCTGAATGTGCTGACACTTATTCCCAAAATAGCCAGAGGCCCAAATCATGACTCTGTCCTTGAGGTCACACCTCACTGCCCAAGGTTATGTGGAGGAAACTGTTCTGAGATTAAAGGGACATCCTTGACCATCAAGAAACAGCCTTTGCTCTCAAGAGCAAATGAGAACTCTGGTGTGACAGTAGGCAGTGGAACGACAGGAGTGGCTGAGACCTGGGGACCCCTGGAGGTGACAAAAATTAATCTATGCGAGGCACCAACTCGTCAGTTTGTCGCCAACACTGTCTGGGCTATGGAGGCTCTGACTCCAGGCAGCAAGTCTGTTTCCCCAGGCTGGAATGTCACAGGATGGTGGAGGGGATTCATCAGATGCCATCATGGGACAGAAATGCTGCTGCAGGACACCCCTCTCTGCTCCGGTTTGCTAATGCTGCTGTTATGCAAAACACCAGAAATGGATTGGCTTTTATAAAGAGGGTTTAATTAGTTATGAAATAATAGACCTGAGGCCATAAAAGTGTCCAAAGGCATTAACAGTAGGGCACCTTCACTTAAGAACACCAATGGCATCTGGAAAAACTCTGTCAGCTGGGAAGGCATGTGGCTGGCATCTGTTCCAGGGTTCTGATTTCAAAATTGCTTTCTCCCAGGACGTTTCTCTCTAGGCATCTGGAAGTGTTCTCTTAGTTTTTCCCAGGCAAACTCTGGACTAGCAAATGTCTACTTTCAATGGCTCTCTAAGTTGCCACTCTCAAAAATGTCACTCTTAGCTGCTCTCCAAAAGGTCACTCTTAGCTGCTCTGAAGTCTTTCTGCTTGTGAGCTCTTTTTATAGGACTCCAGTGATTAAATCAAGACCCACCCTGAATGGGTGGGGTCCATATCTCCATGGAAATAATTCAATCAACATTTCACTCACAGTTGATTGAGTCGCATCTCCATGGAAACATTCAATCCAAGGATTCCATCCTAATCAACACTAATACATCTGCCTCCAACAGATTGCATCAAAGAACATGGCGTTTTGGGGGACATAATGCATTCAAACCAGCACACCCTGCATTCACTCAGATCCACGCAGTCTGTGTTTTGCTTTCCCAAGTTAGCCAAGTCTTCAGGGAGACAGCATGTTGGCCTGACAACCAGTTGTCCTCTCCAACCCAAGGACCATTCCAGACTGGTTGACCCATCAGGATCAGGCAGGGACCCCAAGGGCAACAGGACAAAGACTATAGCCAGGGGTCCTGGGATCAAGGGCAAGGTGGGGCAGAAGAGGTAACCCCAGCTGCTGTTCACTAAGTACTCACTCAGGTTCTGCATGACCTTTTCCTCAGCACCTTCCTGTTTCCCCCAGGGGGCCGAGTCTTCTCCAATGAGAGCCGCTCCCACTGACTGGATGGCCACCCAGTGCCTAGCCTCATGCTGAGCCAGCAGGGCCACATCATTGCCTCACAGCAGCCCTGTGGGGTGGGCATCAGTATCCCCCATTTACAGATGCACAAATTGAGGCTCAGAGAGGTGATGAGAACTCTCCCAGGCCATATAGCTGGTAAGGGGCAGAGCTGGGATTTGAACCAACATTTGCCTGGACTCTCCACCACAGTCCACCCTCCCCCAGGACTGCAGACATTGAAGGTGATGATGGTGTCCCAAAAGGCTGTGGTGTTGTTGATGTAGGAACAATGACGATGAAAAGGTGGAGATGGATGTGAGAGGCCATGCAGAGATGTTGCTGGGAAGTGGCCACCCAGGTGGGGCCCCATTTCCCAATCCCCCTTGTCTCTAACTGGGCCATGTGGCTAGTTCCCACGGGTGGGTTGCGAGAAGTCATGTGGGTGTCACTTCTAGGCAAGTGTGCTTCCTCTACCCTCTCTTTCCCCTCTGCCAGTGGAAGCAGAGGAGTTTGAGACCTTAGAGGAGGGCAGAGCCATGAGGTGGAAGGAGCCTGAGCCCCCGAATCCCCACACAGAGGAAACCTGCCTGCTGCCCAGTAGCATTAGAGGTGAGCACCAGTGGCAATGAGTGAGCGCATAGGGGGAGGATTTAACCCAGCCTGGAGATCAGGGAGGCTGAGACTTGAAGACATTAGGAAGTGACAGGAGAAGAGTGGAAAGTACAGTACCTAGCAGGAATAGCACGTGCAAAGGCTTAGAGGAGAAACCATGATGCACTGGGGAACCTCAAGGGATTCAATGTAACTGTAGTTATTCCTGTCATAGGGAAGTGGCAAGAGTTGAGTCTGGAAAAATGAGTGGAAGTGAGTCATAAATGGCCTTTGTGTCAGATGGGGGAGTTTGTAAATTATCCTTGGTGCAGTGGCTGCCTATTAAAGGGTTTTAACCATATGACCAGATCTGAGTATTAAAATGAACTCTCTGGCTCTGGAGAGGGAGAGACTAGATGCAGCAGGAGCAGGCAGGGAGCTGGCCCAGTGGACCAGGAGAGGGTGTGGAGCAGAACTAGGGCAGAAGGGAAGGATGGGTGGCTTGTAGGGGACCTAGGATTTCAGATCAATAGCCTTGGTGATTTTTTCAAGTCCACCCTGGGATTCCAACTCAGATAAGCCAATGCATTTTCTTTTAAGCTCAACCAGGATGAGCTCTGTTTCCTGTCACTTGCAACCAAAGGGCCCTGACACACAGGCCGCATCTCCCTCTCCAACTACATTCTTCCTCTCCTGCTCCCAGACTTGAACCCTCTACCCAACCTCACTGATGGTCCCGCAAATGTCCCCGTTTCCATCTCTTTGTTTTGACTTTATTTTGCTATTACCTCCACCTGGAATGTCCTCCCTCCCAAATTCTTGGTCTGCTCCAATGCTGCACATTGTTTAGTGTACCAGTAAAGTCACAAATCTTGAAGCTTATAGCAGGGCTTCTCACCCTCAGTAGGATCAACATTTTGGGCTGGATAAGGGGGGGGGGTGGCTGTCCTGTGCATTGTAGGTTTTTTGGCAGCATTCCTGACCTCTATTCACTAGATGCCAAATAGCACCCACCAGTTGTGACAATTGAAAATATCTCCAGACTACCATATGTCCCCTGGGGGGAGGGGGGTTGTGCAAAATCAGCTCTGGTTGAGAACCACTGGTGTAGGGGAAACAGACTTTGAGTGGAGACAGAGCAGTTTTTGTCCCTCCTCCACCCCTCCCTTGATGTATGATCATAGACTTATTTAACTGCTCCAAACTTTGGTTTATTCATCTGACCCATGGAGATGGTAACACCAACCCCATGCGGTTTGTAAATGGATTAAATGTGAGAATTCATGAGAAGGAATCTGGCACACAGTAGGTGCTCCATAAATATTGGTTGTCATAATTGGTTCACAAATGCCAGTAGCGTCACCAGCATTTCACCTCCAGAATGTCAGGCATGAACGCTGGGGACATTTTATCTGTCAGCCTCAGTCTGTGAAAAAGAAACAGAAAATATTCTAAGTCCTAAGTGTAAATGTCAGAAGTTAAGGGTGGACTCTGAAAACAAACCACCTGCACAGAAGAGGAGGGAAGGCAGGAAAGAAAGGAGGGGGTGGAGGTGGAGGAGCAATGTTTAAAATTTTGAATGTCACACACAAAAATCCAATGTCCTTTGCTCTTGAAAAATCGGCAGGTAGAAAAATTGGCAGGAGAGTCCCTGGAGCTGGGCAGCTCCTGCGCCATAGATGGGCTCAGGCTCTCTGGTTACTGCAGCCCCTGCCACTCCGGACCTCCCTCAGCTCTGGGGCGGAGCACCGGTTGCCTTTGACATCACAATTGCCCTGTTGTGGTCCTTATGCCTGTACATGGCACTCCCAAACCCCTGGAGGACGGTGATCCCTGGATCGGAGGATCTAACTGTAAAATCTAACCCTCAAGCCTGTGGAGAATGCAGAGGTATTCGCCTACCCCACCTTCATGGTTGCTAACATGACCACAGACATAGGGGACTGGTGGTTTGATGGGTTGAGCCCTCTACCACAGGTTTTACCCTTGGGAAGACGGTTGCTGCAAAGGAGAGGCTAGGCCTCCCTATGGTTGTGCCTAAGAGCCTCCTCCCGAATGCCTCTTTGTTGCTCAGATGTGGCCCTGTCTCTCTAGCTAAGCCAACTTGAAAGGTGAAATCACTGCCCTCCCCCCTACGTGGGATCAGACACCCAGGGGAGTGAATTTCCCTGGCAACGTGGAATATGACTCCTGGGGAGGAATGTAGACCTGGCATCGTGGGACGGAGAACATCTTCTTGACCAAAAGGGGGATGTGAAAGGAAATGAAATAAGCTTCAGTGGCAGAGAGATTCCAAAAGGAGCCGAGAGGTCACTCTGGTGGGCACTCTTATGCACACTTTAGACAACCCTTTTTAGGTTCTAAAGAATTGGGGTAGCTGGTGGTGGATACCTGAAACTATCAAACTGCAACCCAGAACCCATGAATCTCGAAGACAGTTGTATAAAAATGTAACTTATGAGGGGTGACAATGGGATTGGGAAAGCCATAAGGACCACACTCCACTTTGTCTAGTTTATGGATGGATGTGTAGAAAAGTAGGGGAAGGAAACAAACAGACAAAGGTACCCAGTGTTCTTTTTTACTTCAATTGCTCTTTTTCACTCTAATTATTATTCTTGTTATTTTTGTGTGTGTGCTAATGAAGGTGTCAGGGATTGATTTGGGTGATGAATGTACCACTATGTAATGGTACTGTAAACAATCGAAAGTACGATTTGTTTTGTATGACTGCGTGGTATGTGAATATAGCTCAATAAAATGAAGATTAAAAAAAAAAAAATCTAACCCTCAGTTCTGCCCTGAGATTCTATGACTCTCTTAGCTCAAAATCAGCTCCTCAGTGAATACTTCCTCCGCCAACTAAATGGTCCCCCACCTCTCCCCTCCCCGACCTTTTGCTCTTCATCCGGGTGCTCAGCGGCCACAGGAACCCGGAAGCAGTCGGAGGGCACCGGCGGCTGCTTGGGGGCCGAGCTTCCCAGAAGCGAATAAAGGAGGGCGTCTCTTTTGGTGCCCTGAGCAGTGGGGACCCCGCAGAGCCTCTCGGCCTCCCAGACGGGTCCGCTCCTGGTGAAGGCTGCCCCGCAGCACGGAACGCAGGGTGCTGCCCCTGCCTTTTCAGAAGCTTCCGTCGAAAGCCTAAGTCTGACACGGATATACCATCACTGACCACTATGATCCCCGCCTTTGGCCAAAGAAAAGTGAGTTTCTCCCCAGCCCTCCTTGCTGTCCTGGCTGCCCCTGGCGCCCACCCATGGCTGCTCCTTGAGACCTTTCCTCAGCCCCTCTGCTTCCCACAGACCCTCGCACCAGGCCCTGCGTGACTTGGCTCCCAGGCCCACCCCACCCCTCTCCCCAGCCTCCACCCCTTGTCTCCCCTCTGTGAATTCCCAGAAAGTGGGCTTCACAGCTCCTGTGCAATCTGGAAGCAGACTGGCCTCCTTTCTCCCTGCCCCCCAATGCAGCTGAGGCAGACATGTGCCCCCTCTGGGATCTGGGTCCCCAGGTGGGGAGAGGGCCCAGCCCCTCAGCCCCAGCTTCTTACCTCCGTGGCTTCAGGGAGGATGTGAGCATGGAGAGCCAGCAGATGGGTGGACCAGCTATAAATCAGCCTGAGAGACTCTGATCAGACTGGGCAGAGAGCAGGCTCTGGCAGGATGAGGCATCACCCAGAACTGGGAGGATTTACTGCCTAGGGTGTCACCCATTCAAAATTTCAATTATGTCCTGAGGGTGCTCGAAAGATACTCACCAGCCAGAACTGCCCAACAGTGGCCTTGGAGGGACCAGGGACACAGAGGGGAAACCACTAGTTAATTGTTTCATTAATGGACAGTTCATTGCAGGGAAGCCACTGCCCTTCTCTGGGCCTCAGTCTCCCCCTCTGTGAAATGTGATGGGCCTGGAGGGCAGGTCTCTAAGGTCCCTCCAATTCTAGGTTTCCTTTCTGAGCCTCAGTTTCTCCCTCTTGTTAAACAGCTTGAAAACAGCACCTGTCTGGCTGGAGAAGTGTGCACCGGGCTTAGTGCTGTTTGGCGCCCACATGCGAGAGCATTTCCTGGGAAACAGCTCAGTGCCATCATTGGTCTAAGATTTCAGCAGCATTTTACCATTTTATCTTCATAACCCACAGAGACATTGAGATAAAAGTCCTGAGTGATCTGTTTGAGATGCAAAACCATCCTGTCCTCCACCTGTTTAAAGCAGTCAGTGGTTCCCACTGCTCCTGAAGCAAAAACCAAACCCTTTAGCATGATTTTCAGAACCCTGGAGGCCCAACTTTTAACCTAGCCCCCCCAGACTCATCCACATTGGTCTAAAGGTTGGACTGAAGCTCAGAGAGGTGGCAAAACTCACCCAAGGTCACCTAGTTTGAAGATGGCAGAGCCAGATTCAAACCCAGGCCTTTGGGGGATCAGTCCCTGGGGCTCAGCTGGCCCGCACAGGCCTTCCAGAACCGCCCACATCCTGGTGGTCCATGCCCACCCAATGGACCTTTAACAGCTACTAAAGCTGCTTCTTCCCATATCTGTGTTTGATGGTCTCATGCTGCTCACAACCCATAAAGTATTGACCCACCTGTGAGTGCAGCTTCATCCATGAGAGCTTGGCCTTCTGCCTCCTGCATTGGACCCTCCATGCCCTCTGATCACCCCAGCTTGCTTCCCCCCAACTTCTAAACTTCTACTCAGAAAAAAATCAGCATTCAGAAAGGAGCCCTTGGGAGGCAGCAAGGGGCTCTGTCCAATCTGTCATAGTTGTGTTTCCCAAGAACATGAGCACCTTCAAAGGGGATCAGTAATTCATAGCTCCTGTGATTTGAGTCCTAGCCTGTGGCCCATGTGGACGCTTCCTGGGCACCTCATTAAAGAGGTAATAGGATTGGTTTTGGGGTATCTGAGGAGGCTGGCACAGGTGATGTGTCTGTCCTGCCCTTTGCTGGGCCTTTAAGAAGTGTTTAGATGTGGGCATGAGTCCGAGAACTATGACATGCTGGCAGAGAATGCCCCCGGAGCTCAGCTCATCCAGTGGCAGCTTCAGTCAATCCATAAGAGCCATGGGCCCAGGGGGACTCCCTGCTTTCCCCAATGTCCCCTCCAGCCCTGCACCCAGCAACAGCCCAGGCACCTCAGGCTCCATCAGTCAAGGGCTGCTGAGCCAGGGCTCCAGGCCACATCTCCCTTCTTCTCTCCTTTATTCATCACTGGATAGTTGGGGAACCCTTTGGCCCTAAGCTGGGAGAATGCAGGTGACACATCAGGGTGTCCACCCTCAGGGCCTCACAATGTGATGGGAAGATAGGTACAAAAATGCAGTTGTGGTGCAGATGGTAAGCCCTTGGTTAAATGAATGTAGGATTTTTAGCAGCATTTTTAGCATCATTGAAATGAGTTGGTTCAGGGTCTGAGGGACTAGGCTTCAGACCCACCCTGCCACCAGCTAGCTGTGGTACTCTAGGCCAGTCACTCACCTCTCTGAGCCTGTTTTCTTATCACTCCAATGGGGATGATGTTAGAATCTACACCATGGGGAAGTGGGAGGAATAGATGAGATAATGCATTAATGTGTCTGGTGCATAGTAAGTGCTTATTAAGTAGTAACCCTTATTAATCCATCTCATCAGCAGATACTTAGTAAGCATCTACTGTATGCCAGACTGGAAACTGAGAATTCATTGATGAACAAAACCAGATACAGTCCTTGTTCTTGGGGATCTTAGAGTCTGTTGGAGGAGGAGAAGGGAGATATTAACTAAGGTCAGCTCTGAAGGGAAGGGCAGTGTCCTAGGAGAGCCTGTAATGAAGGGTCTTAGCCTCACTGAGGGGAGGAGGGAGGTCAGGGAAGGCTTCCCCAAGGAGGTGACAGGTGAGCTGGGATCTGAAGGATGGGTAAGGATTAACTAGGAGGAGGAGGTAGGGAAGACAATCCTAGACTAAGGGAGCAGCACATGCAGAGCCCTGGGGTAGAAGAGCCCCTGACATACATGACCTGAGAGGTGATCAGTGTGGCTGCAGAACAGAGGGCCTGGGTGAGTGGGGAGGACAGAGTGTCGGAAGTAGTTGCCAGCAAGGTTCCCAGGCCATGGTTATGTTCAGTCTTATGCTCAGAGCAGTAGGAAGGCAGAGGGGCAATGTGGACAGGTTGGCATTTCCACACACAGGGCATATGGAGAGGGTGGGCACCCCAGCATTTGGAGAGGGTGGGATCTCAGCTGGGTATTCAGGAAGAGTGTGGCCATCGCCCCAGTGCTCAAAGAGGATACAGCTACTGCTGCAGCACACATATAAGGCGGGACATCAAACCACAGATTTCTTGCTGGGCTTGAAATCTAAAAGAAGTTTTCCCTGCTAGGTTTCAGATTTGCTTGGGACCCATGACCTCTTTTTTCCTTCCAACTTCTTCCTCCTGGAAAGGGATGTCTATCCTGTGCCTGTCCCAACACTATAGTTTGGATAATTTGTTTTTTAGGTTTCACAGGTCCACAGACATATAAGAATTTTGCCCCAGGGTAGATCACACCCATGACTAATTTAGGAGAGATTTTAGAGTTAGAGTTGTTATTAAAATGGCTTAGGTTTGAGGGATGGAATGAATGTATTTTGCAAGTGGGAAGAACATGTCTTTTGAGGGTCCATGAGGTGGACTGTTATGGTTTGAATCATGTCCCCCACAAAGATATGTTCAAGTCTTAATCCCCATCCCCACGAATGTGATCCTATTTGGAAATAGGATCTAGGAAGATGTTATCAGTTAGGGTGAGGCCAAACACAAAATCATATTCAAACTGCTGAAAAAAAAAGAGAAGAATTTGCATGCAAAGGAAGAAAACACATTTCATAGACAGAGGAGTAAATATAAGAATCACCTCAGGTTTCTTTTATAAAGTATGCAAGCCATGTCAAAATGAAATGACATCTTTAAATAATAGAAGAAAATGAAGGTCAACATAAAATTCTATACCTAGTGAAAATATCTTTCAAAAATGAAGGATAAATAAAGGTTCACTAAGACAAAAAAAAATTGAGGGAAATCATTGCCAGCAGACCTACTCTGCAAGAAATATTGAAGGGATTTTTTCAGGCATAAGAAATATGATATCAGAGAGAAGCTAAGTTCTGCACAAAGAAAAGAAGAGTGCCAAAAATGAATAAGGGTAAAATGAAATTGCTTTTTTCTTATTTTTAACTGCTCTAAAAGATAACAGTGTCAAAAGTAAAAATAGTAGCAGTGTATTATATATTATCATATATGTAAAAGTAAAATGCATGAAAACAATAGCAAAAAGAATGGTAGGGAAGATTGGGAATATACTGTTATAAATCCCATACACTGTGTGTGATCAGGTATAATGCTATTTGATGTTAGAGTCTGGTTAATTAAAGATACATATTGTCAACTTCCAAATATATTTGTAAATAGATATAAACAAGAAATCAATAGAAAAGATAAAATGGGATCATAAAAAAGTCTCAATTATCACAACAGAAGGTATAAATAGAAGGAAAAGGAAACAAAGAACAGATGATACAAATAGAAAATAGATATCAGATGGTAGATTTTAATCTTACCCTGTCAACAATTACATTAAATGTGAAGGTTCTAAACACACCAGTTAAAAGACTGAGATTGTCAGACATATTTTAAAATTGACAGGTTTAAAAAAAATCAAAACCCTGTTTTACACTATCTAAAAGAAAACCACTTTAAATATAAAGATGTAGTTAGGTTAAAAGTAAAAATATGGAGAAAAATAAATGATGTAAACAACAATAAAAAGAAATTTGGGGTAGCTATATTGAGAGCAGACCAATTGGAGAGGGGCAGGGCAAGATGACAGTGTAGGGAGGTATGGAATTTAATTAGTCCTCTAGAGCGACAGTAAATAGCCAGGAACTGTCTGAAACAACTGTGACCAGATACACATCATACACCAGTCTGGAATGAGTGGAAGGCCTGAGACCACAGCATAGAACTGTAAGTAAATCTCCCCAAACTGCAGGGCCTGATACCCCTCCCCAACTGGCATGGAAGGCTGAGTTGGAACTCTCCCCTGTGGGAAAAAGAAGCAGTCTCTACTAGGAGCAAGGGAAGGTAGCTCAACCAAGCTCCAATTGCAGTATTAATAAATTTGGATTACTGAATACAAGCTATGAGCACAGATAAATCCAGAGCAAGCAGGAAAGGAGCCCTGAGGTCTCTCCCGGCAAAAAAAGGAGACAGGGCTGATGGGAAATAAATACATTTAAAAAAGTGGCGGGGGGGCTTTAGTAGTAGCTGAGCTCAGAATACTGGAAAAGGGCTATGCCCCAAGGAAAGGGGCACCTACAGCCAGGTACCAACTCTGGCTCTTGACTGGCAAACATTGGAGGCTGGGGACTGGCTCTGAAAAGGGATTTTTTTCTTTTTTTTTTTCTCTTATTTTTTCTTTCTTCTTTTTCTTTTTTTAAACTGTTCTAAGTAGCTCATTAAAGAAAGCCTCATAAATTTTCAATTGTCAGTACTGACCAAGGCAAGAGTGGAGTTCAGATAGGTCTGAGAGACAAAGTAAGGAGTCAGATGAAGGAGATAGTTCCCTAAAATACAACTCTTCCCCCAAAAAAGGGGACCTGATGGTAGCATAATATTATAAGTACACTGAATAAAGCTGACTGTGAGTATGGTTGGAAGAGGAAAGCTAGGGGCATGTATGACACCAGAAGGAAAGAAAGAGGATAAGTACTGGTACTGTATAACTTAGTGAAACCTAGAGTGATCGGTGATGGCGATTAAATGTATAAGTATAAGAATGTATTTACACGAAGGAGAACAAATGAATGTCAACATTGCAAGGTGTTGAAAATGGGATGGTATATGGAAAACACAATCAATGCTAATTAGAGTCTATAGTCAACAGTACCATTGTAATCTACTTCCATGAAATGTAACAAAGGCAAATCAGACTAAAGGGTGAAGGATGATATTGACTGTGTTTTAAAACTTTAACTTCTGTGTGAGACCAAAGGAAGAGATGTTTATTTGGTGCAAAATTTATATTTTCTATAGCACACTATTCAATTTAACTTGCATGGTCAGTTTATTTGAACACCATAATTACATGGAAACTTCAATAGGGAGTGGGACCTTGTTAGTTTGTACAGGTGATACCCTGATACATCCCAGAGTAATTTGAGCAGAGAATAAAAAAGTATTTGCAAAACCCCCTTGAGAGACTGGAGAAAAATGTGGAAATATTAAACTTCCCCACCTGGGGAATTCCTGATATTCTTGCCAGCATTGGGGACTGCCAGTTTAGTCGGCTGAGCCTTCCATCTTGGGTCATGCCCTTGTGAAGTTTGCTACTACAAAGGAGAGGCTAAGCCTACTTAAAATCGTGCCTAAGAGTGACCCCCAGAGACCTCTTTTGTTTCTCAGATGTGGCCTCTCTCTAAGCCCAACTCTGTAGGTAAACTCACTGCCCTCCCCCTACATGGGACATGACTCCCATGGGTATAAATCTCTCTGGCAACATGGGACATGACTCATGGGGATGAGTCTGGTCCCGGCATCAGAGGATTGAGAAAGACTTCTAGACCAAAAAAGGAAGAGAAATTAAACAAAAAAAAGTTTTAGTAGCTGAGAGATCAAAAGGAGTTGAGAGGGCATTCTGGTTGTTCTTATGCATTATATAAATATCCCTTTTTAGTTTTTAGTGACTTCGAATAGCTAGAAGGAAATACCTGAAACTGTTGAACTGTAATCCAGTAGCCTTGATTCTTGAAGATGATTGTATAACTATATGCCTTTTACAGTGTGACTGTGTAATTGTGAAAACCTTGCAACTAACGCACACTTTATCTAGTGTATGGACAAATAATTTTTTAAAAAGACAAAAAAATAAATAAATAATGGGGGAGCTAAGGGATATGGGATGTTTGGGATATTCTTTTTTATTTTTATTTTTATTTTTATTCTTATTTTTATTTTTGGGGGGGGTAGTAATGAAAATGTTCAAAAATTGATTCTGGTGATGAATGCACAAGTACATGATGATACCATGAACCACTGACTGTACACTTTGGATGATTATCTGGTATATGAATATATCTCAATAAAATTGCATTTAAAAAACAGCAGACCAATTAAACTTCAGAACAAAGAATATTATCAGGGATAAAATTAGACGTCACATAATGTTAAAAGGGTCAATTATTCAAGAATACATAAAAATCCTTAATGTGTATTTACCTAAACGCAGCTTCAAAATACATAAGGTAAAAACTGATAAAACTGAAAGGAGAAATAGAAATATCCACAATTACAGATGGAGTCCTCAATAGTGCTCTTTTAGGAACTGATAGAACATGTAACAGAAAACCAGTAAGAATATAGAAAACCTGAACAACATCAGACTTAAATAACATTTATAAAATACTTTACTCAACAATAGTAGAATACACATTCAATTTGTATACACATGGAACATTCACCAAGACAGACTATATTCTGGGACAGAAACCAAACTTCAACAAATTTAAAAGAGTAGCATTCTTGCAAAGTATGTTCTCAAACCATTATGGAATTAAACTAGAAATTAATTGCAGAATACAGTCCCACAAATATTTGGAAATTAAGCAACATACTTTTAAATGACCTATGGGTCAAAGAGGAAGTCTTTCAAGTAAAATTACAAAATATTTGGCACTGAAGGAAAATGAAAATACAAAAAAAAAGTTGTGGAATACAGGCAAAACCATGTTTAAAGGGATATTTATAGCACTAAATGCTTATGTTAGATTTTTTAAAAATTCAGTCTTGAATCACTATTCTAAACTTTCAACTTAAGAAACAGAAAAAGAAGAGCAAAATAAACCTAAAGTAAGCTAAAGGAAGGAAATAATAAAGATAAAAGCAAAAATCAATGAAATAAAAATCCAAAAAATTAGAGAAAAATAAATGCAACTAAAAAATGTTTTTTAAAAAAATGATCAATGATATTGACAAACCTCTAGCCAGACTGACCACGAAAAACGGAGAGAAGACACAAATGACCAAAATCAAGAACAAAAAAAGGAGTATCACTACAAACCCCACAGGCATTAAAAGGACTATAAGGAAATATTACAAACAACTCTATACCCATACATTCAACAACTTGAATTTATGGTAAATTGGACCAATTTCTTAAAAGACATAAACTACAAAATCTCACTGAAAAATAAATACATAATCTGAATAGGTCTATATCTTCTAAAGAAATTGAATTTAGCATTAAAATCCACCCTCCTCTACCCCCAAATCCAGGCCCAAATGGTTTCACCAGTGAATTCTAGTAAACATTTAAGGAAAAAAATACTGCTAATTTTACACAACCTCTTCCAGAAAATAGAAGAGGAGGTAATACTTCCCAACTCTTTTTAGGAGATCGGTGTTACCTAATACCCAAACTGGACAAAGATATTACAAGAAAAGAAAACTAAAGACCAATATCTCTCATGAATACAGATACAAAAATCAACAAAATTCAATAAATTGAATTTAGCAATATCTAAAAAAGGATAATGCATCACTACCAAGTGCATCATGAAACCCATTTGGTCATTTCTAACCTTCAAAAAGTCTTTTCTAACCTTCAAAAATCACTAACCATACTGAAAGACTAGAGAAAAGTCACATCTCAATAGATGGCAGAAAAAAAAAAACTTGACAAAATTTAATGTCCATACATGATGAAAACTCTCAGCAAACTATTGGAATAGAAGAGAACTTCCTTCACCTGATAAACAGTAAAATTTGCAGTGAACATTACACTTAATGATAAAAGACTGTTTTTCCCTAAGATCAAGAACAAACACTCCTGTATGTCCAGCTGCTCCTGATGTCCTCACATCCACCCATCTCAGCTGCATTCAAGGCTCACTGACCCAAAGCGACTCTCATAAAAGGTAAAAAATAATAATTAAAGGAAGGATTTCACTGCAACTCTGCCCCCAGGAGTTTACTAGCCCCCAATATCAGAATCATATGCTGGTCCAAAAATGGGGTGGGGGGTGGGGATGACCCAGAAGGTAGAATAAACTACAGGGTCTCTGCCTGGCCGGTGGAGGACCAAAACACTAAAGGTGCAGCTCACTCCTCACTGCTTTCTCTGGGAGCACCTGGGACTTACTTTCACAGGCTTCCTCTAGTGGATTTTTGTGACAGCTTCAAAAGCCATCAGTGCCCTGTTTTGTTGTTTATTGTTTTCTGGTTAAAAAATAAAAATGCCACTTTTATAAAATATGCGCAGTGGTGGAGAAAGAGAACAAAAGTGCTGTTCCCCTCTGCACCTCCTATCGTAGCCTCTTCTGGCCAATCCACCAGCTTTGGAAACCGAGACTCTTCTTCAGGCTGAACTGCTGGTTGGATTTGTGGACAATGCTGAGTGTTTTGCAGAGTTGCCCATAATGACAGCTTCCCAGGCACAATCTTCTTTAAAAGCCAACTCGTGAGAGCATTTACATAAATGTCTCAGTTTCCCTTTGAAAGGGTCTTCATCTTTGTTCCATCACAGTGCCCAGCACAGTGCCCAGCAGTTAGCAGGAATTTGGGAAAATGCTGCTTAAAATGGATAGAACTTGAACCAAAATTGACCATGCTTTTAAGGTTGCACCAGAGCATGAAAGGAAAATGTCTGAAAATTCAAATCCTTTTCTGTGGGTCCTTGGAAACCACAACATTTCAAGGAAGACTTTGGCAAATCCTTTTGTAAAGTGCAGAAGCATAGAATCCCTTTCTATAGTCAAATCCCCTCACTTGTGACACTGTAAATTTAAATGTGCATGTATGCATGCGTGTGTGTGTGTACTTATGTATACATAATATACATATATGGTGACCTCATCTTCCTGCTCATCATCCTGGTCCCACCCCTCCAGGAAACTCACTATTGTATTTGGAGTTTTATTTAGGAACTTTTTAAATTAAAAATATATATTTCTCAGTCTCAGAGTCAAACATAATTTGATAATTCCTTGTCATAATGAGAAAGGAAATTCAGGATACCAAGAGACCCAAAGCACTTCTCTGCCCCTCTATTTCCTAGGAAATGAGGAGTCCCAAACAGGCAGCTATTACCCCACTCTTCCCACCCTCAGTCTCTCAGGGGGAAGTTGTTATTGATCCCATTGGTCTGAAGTCCAGAATAGCTCACAACACTAGGCTTTGAGGGACAGGTAACTGGGTGAGAATCTGTCTTCAGCTGAGCTTCTCCCAGAAATTTTGACACCTTTTAGGGTTGTCCTCTGGGAAGGAACGGGGGCCCACTGTTAACATCTACTTGCATCTCTCTTACCTCATTCAGGACACTGAGAAGCAAAAATTATTTTGTTTTCTATCCTTGATATAAATGTTAAGAAGCAGGAAGACACTTAAAACTCTTAAAACTCTACACAGGGAAGAAGATGGCAGCATGGAGAGGGGTGGAAGCTAGTTTGCCCCCTGGAACAACTAATAAACAACCAGGAACGACTAGTAAATAATCTGGAATAACTGCAGGGGGACAAACATGACTGTCCAACCTGAATTGGGAGGAATGCCCGAGATCACAGCATAAAATCTGTAAGTAAAAACTGCAGATCCAAGCCAGGAGCTCCCACCTTGGCCTGAACTGCAAAACCTCACAGTGCTAGAGAGCAGCATTCTCCCAGCAAGCAAATATAGCTCAGCTGAGCTCTATCTAGGGTCTTAATTAACAAACTTGGATAGCTCAATACAAGCTAGGAATCCCCAAAAAGTAGACAGAGGCTTTTGGTAATGACTGACCTTGGAGAGCCAGAGGGTCACCAAGGATTGGCCCTGAAGGGGGCTCTCTGCCCCTTTTTCTGCTCAGTGGAGAAGGCCTCAACCATTTTCAGTTCCTAGCGCTCTGACCCAGAAAAGGGTGGAGACAGCTCAGGCAGAGAGACTATTCAAATGTAAATGACCTCTCCCTAGGGGGTTATCTTCCCTAAGAGGAAAGAAGTGGGGCCCAGCTCTACTACCTGCCTTCCATTCAGAACCAGACCCCAGAGCCTGGGGAAAAACAGACATGGGTCACACATCCTTACACCAGTCAGGAGCTACCGGCTGACAGGTGCCACCTGCTGGGCAGAAAAGCACAGTGACTTGAGGCCTCACAGGGTGTATCAATCTTCTAAGACACCCTCAGGGAAACTGGACACTATTGCCTCCCTCCAAGACCTGAGCCTTTTCTGGTCTGGGAAAACCTGATTGGGGTAACCAAGGAAACCAGATACTTAAACAGCAGAAAATTACAACCTACACTAAGAAAAATGAAGTTGTGGCCCAGCCACAGGAACAAACTTACACTTCAACTGAGATACAGGAATTTAAACAACTAAAGCTAAATCAATTCAAAAAGTTTAGGGAAGATATGGCAAAAGAGATGAAGCGTATAATGAAAACACTGGGCACACATAAGGTAGAAATCGAAAGTTCAAAAAAACAACTGGCAGAATCTATGGAAATGAAAGGCACAACACAAGAGATGAAAGACACAATAGAGACATACAACATCAGATCTCAAGAGGCAGAAGAAAACACTCAGGAACTGGAGAACAAGATACCTGAAAGCTTACACACAAAAGAACAGATAGAGAAAAAAATAGAAAAATATGAGCAACGTCTCTGGGAATTGAAGGACAACATGAAATAGAGGAATGTCCATGTCATTGGTGTCCCAGAAGAAGAGAAGGGAAAAGGGGCAGAAGCAATAATAAAGGAAATAATCAATGAAAATTTCCCATCTCTTATGAAAGACATAAAATTATGGATCCAAGAAACACAGCATACTCCAAACAGAATATATCTGACTAGGCCTATGCCAAGACACTTAAAACTCAGATTATCAAACATCAAAGATAAAGAGAGAATCCTGAAGGCAGCAAGAGAAAAGCAATCCATCACATACAAAGGAAGTTTGATAAGACTATGTGTAGATTTCTCAGCAGAAACCATGGAGGCAAGAAGGAAGTGGGGTGATACATTTAAGATACTGAACAAGAAAACCACCAACCGAGAATCCTATACCCAGCAAAACTGTCCTTCAAATATGAGGGAGAGCTTAAAATATTCTCTGACAAACAGATAATGACAGAGTTTGTGAACAAGATACCTGCTCTACAGGAAACACTAAAGGAAGCACTGCAGACAGAAACGAGAAGACAGGAGTGAGAAGTTTGGAAAATAATTTGGGGAGATAGTAGTGCAGCAATGTAAGTACACTGAACAAAGATGGCTGTGAATATGGTTGAAAGAGGAAGGTTAGGAGCATGTGGGATACCAGAATGAAAGACGAAAGATAAAGACTGGGACTGTGTAACTCAGTGAAACCTAAGGTTCTCAATGACTATAATAAAAGGTACAAATATGTTTTTACATGAGGTAGAACAAATGAATGTTAACATTGCAAGTTGTTAAAAATAGGGTGGGATTGGGGGGAAAACACAATCAATGTAAACTAGAGACTATAATAAACAGAAACATTGTATTATGCTTCCTTTAATATAACAAAGGCAACATACCAAAGCTAAATGCATATGGGGGTGGGGGGAGACATATGGGACTCCTGGAATTTAATGTTGTCTGACTCTTTATTCTACTTTAGTTTAATGCTATCTTTCCTTTTGTTGCTTCCTAGCTGTCATGTTTTGTTTTGTTTTGTTTTGATTTTTCTCTTTCTTTTTCTTTTCCTCTACCTTCTTTCACCCTTCCTCCTTCTTTATGGAAGGAATAGAGATGTCCTCATATAGGTAGAGGTGACAGTGACGAATACATAAATACATGACTATACAGGGAACTATCGATTGTTTACTTAGGATGGAATGTATGGTATGTGAACAAAACCTTCCTAAAAATAAATGGGCTGATGAAGAAACCTTGAGGGCACTATATTGAGTGAAATAAGATAGACACATAAGGACAAATATTGCAGGGTCTCACTGATACGAATAATTATAATATGTAAACTCATAGATATGAAATATAAGTTACCAGATTATAGAACGAGCTAAAGAATGGGGAGTGGTTGTTTATTATGAGCAGAATGTTCAACTAGGGTGAACTTAAACGTTTGGAAATGGACAGAGGTGATGGTAGCACGTTGTGAGTATGACTAACAGTGCTGAATGGTCTGTGAATGTGGTGGAAAGAGCAAGCTCAGAGTCACATATGTCACCAGAAGGAAAGTTGGAGGTTAAAAGATGGGAATGTATAAAACAATGAATCTTGTGGTGGATAATGTCCATGATTAACTGTACAAATATTAGAAATCTCTCTTATGAACTAGAACAAATGTATGACACTATGACTAGAAGTTAATAATAGAGGGGCATATAGGAAAAATATGTATATATATACCTATTGCAAATTATATACTACAGATAGTAGTATTTTAACATTCTTTCATCAACAGTAACAAATGTACTATACCAATCAATAACAGAGAGGGTGTGGTTAGGGGTACGGGAGGATTTTTTTGTCTTTACTTCTTTTATGGAGTAATGAAAATGTCCTAAAAATTGAAGAAAAATTAATTGTGGTGATGGATGCACAGCTGTATGATGGTACCATGGGCAACTGACTGTATACTTTATATCTTTGGATAATTGGATGGTATGTGAACAATCTCAATTTTAAAAACCCACAGAACATTCTACAAAGATGACATATATGGCCTGTGGCAGCTTTGAATCATGTCTGCCAATGATTTGACTCTCCTCCCATGGAGAGGTGGGCTCTAGGTCCCTTCCCCTTGGATCTGGATGACCCTAGGGACTGGTCAACTTGTAGACTATGGCCTGCCTCCCACAGCAGAACACACTCATTCCCTCCCTAGACCTTCCAGAAATCTCCTCCAGTACAGCACCAGGCTTGGGGCCCAAGACCCATTCACCCAGAGCAGGTCCAGGTTCAGATGAGGCTCTCAGGTGTGGTTTCTCGGGTACAGCTCATGGAGTCAAGCTCCCTAGGGGAAGAGAAGTCAGGAAGAACAGGTATGTTATTGAGATGGCTACTGCTGCAGGCAACAGGGCTGAACCCCAATGGGGTACTCTGAGGAGGGGATGTAGAACACACGTCTGAGTAGTCACTGCTGTGGGGCAAGGACACTGGAGTGTTTACCTTCTGCTCCTAGACTTTACTGGAGGAGGCCGGGACCTCAACTCCCTGGCGCTCCCAGCCTCCTATGCATTGGCCAAAAGGAAGTCCTGAGATGGAGCATCAGGGGTACTTGGAATAGGACCCTCAGCAAGTCTGGAACAGGGATGCCGAGGGGATATGGGCGGGGCACCAATAGCACCTCCTACTCGGCCCAGATTCCCATATCCTGGAGCCTCATTCTGAGCTGGAGATCCATGCCGGGGACACTGCTCCTTATCTCGGATCCTGTGGACCCTGACTCCCACCCTTGAATCCCATCAGGATCTCCCTCTGCAGGCCCCCTCGATCCTCCCAGGCCCCCATAATGGACGCAGCTCTGTCTGCAACACACCTGTTTACTACTGTCTTAGTTTCCTAGGGCTGCTGTAAGAAAATACCACAAACTGGGTGGCTTAAAACAGCAAAACTTTATTGTCTCATAGTTCTGGAGGCTAGAAGTCCAAAATCAAGGTGTCAGCAGCCATGCTTCCTCTGAAGTCTGTGGGGTCCTGTTGGTGACTTGCTGGCAATCCGTGGTGTTCTTTGGCTTGTGGCATAGCTCAGTCTCCTCTGTCACATGGCGGTCTTCTGTCCCCACCTGTGCCAAATTTCCTCTCCTTTAAGGACACCAATCATGTTGGATTAACTTGCCTAAGTTTAACTTGCCTAGTATCATCTGTAATGACCCTATTTGTAAATAAGGTCACATTCCAAGGTACCAAGGAGTAGAAATTCAAAATGCCGTTTGGGGGGACACAATTCACACTGGAGCAGCTACCCATTGCTGGAACCCATGACCTGACCTACCCAGCCATCTCTCACACAGATTCTCACATCACAACAGATTCTGCAAATAACAGGTTCAGTTTCTCATCCCCAAAATCTTCCTGCCTACTTGGTGAGAGAACCTTGTCCAGTTCCTTGTTTTTCCAAATCTGGTCCTTCTCAATGTCTACCCACCCTACTGCTGCTAAATGGCAGGTGATCATCAATAGGAAACACAAGAATTGGATCACCACCCCCCAACCTTAGCTAAACAAATCATCTGTGCACCAACTCAAGTCAACAGCCACTTATTTGAGCATCAGATTTGAGCCTCAGCTGTATATCAGGCACCCTACTGAGAGCTTTCCACAGATTTCCCCCTGTGGCCCTCACAACCATCCCATGAGGGAGGTCTCTATTGTCCAGGTGGGGAAACTGAGGTTCTTAGGGGCTATGTCACCATCCCAGGTCACCTACCTGACCCTAAAGGACCCTGAAGAGGCCCCTGTGGGAGGACCGTGGAGACACACATCCCTGCCCTCCCACTTTTCCTGTCTGCTGAGATGTAACTTTCAGCAACTTCCAAGCACAACCCACTGAGTAAATGTCAGAGACTTTCTCCTGGAGCCTGAGGCCAGTGACCATCTGGCCGGCAGACCCCAGCCCTGCATCCCAAGAGGGACTTATTTAACTGACAGTCACTGATGCATTGTGTTTGCAGAGAGACGTGCTCCACTTGGGACTTTGCAGTAATTATAAGATGGTTTGCTATCAAAAATGATTTATGGCATTGAAAGGCTTTGGATGAAGATCTCAGTGATGGGACTGCTGGACTCAGACAAATATATTTGCAATCAGTTAGCTATTTGGGTAGAATGCAGCAAGGATCATGAAATTTTAATTCAACCCTTATTTGTGCTGAATAATTGAGCATGGAATGAAATTGCACTCCCTGCCCCTGGCTGGTCTCTGGAGACAGGCCTGCTTCTTTGGAAAACTGCAAATGTCCCAGGTGCTGAGGGCCGTGAAGATGAACCTTCATCCTCACCTGCCCCAGGGGCCACCCCACTACCCCTCCCCTCAGGGAAGTCAGCTCCCCTGAGTCCTACTCTGGTCCATCAGCAGGAAGTGAGTGGGTGGGTGGGGCAGATGGGGGGAGCCATAGAAGAACTTTGGGGAGGGGAGTTATGGAAAGAGCATGGAGTTCAGAGTCTCGGTTTGAATCTGGATCTACAGCCTGCCACCTGTGAGATCTTGGCAAGTCATTTCCTTCTTTGAGTCTGTTTCCCTGTCTGCGAAACGGGAACTGTAACTGCCCTCTGTGTAGAAAGGCAGATTATTATTTCCTTGCACATCCCTCCTGGGCAGCCCACAACCCTGTGGATGGTCTTCCTCCCAACCCCCACAATTTTACAGGCCCAGAGTGGACATTTCAACCAGACCAGGAAAAACAGAGCCTCCCTCCTGGGAATCTCAGTTAGGAACGTGGGAGCAAAGTCAAACAACTGTGGAGAAAGGATCTCATCAGCTCAGGGGTAGAGGCCACCATTTGGTATGGCCAAGCTGGGTTGTGAGTGAGAGAGAAGCCAGTTTGCAGAGAGAATGAAGCAGATGAGCAAAGGGAACTTGCTGAGTGAGTCAGGAAGGAAGACAGAGATAAGTAGAGGAAGAGGCAGAGCTTTGCCCGTCTCACCTCAAATAACCTCCTTTCTCCTGACTGGGTGCAGGAAACCCTTCATGATCTGCCTCCGCCACCCCTCCACTCCACCTCCTTGCCCCTCCATCCTTCACTTTCTGCACAGGGACCTACCCCAAGACCCTGGTTCAGCCACAGGAGCCTGGGCAGGGCCCCGTTCCCTCCTGTGTCCCTGCTGGCTGGTCTGATTCACGTGACCCCAGGAGGGGCCGAGACAACTGGAAAAGTCACCTAATTGGGCAGAGGCTGGCGGGAGTCAGGAGAGGGAGGGGGTGAGCTTCTGTGAACCTCAAAACTGGGTCAACTCGTGCCTAATTGGATGTGGGGAGCATCCCTGGGGGTTTCTGGCTTTGTCCTCAGTCAGTTTTCTGGTGCTAGAGAATGCCTTCCTCACAGAGCACGGGCTGTGTGCCGGTTTGAGTGCATTGTGTCCCCCAAATGCCATTATCTTTGTGGTCTTGTGTGGGGCAGGCGTTCTGGTGATGGTTGGATTTGCTTGGAATGTGCCCCACCCAGCTGTGGGAGATGATTCTGATGAGATGTTCCCATGGAGGTGTGGCCCCGCCCATTCAGGGTGGGCCCTTATCGGTGGAGCTATATAAATGAGCTGACTCAGGGGGAAGAAAGAGTGCAGCTAGGAGTGATGTTTTGAAGAGAAGCAAGCTTGCTAGAAAGGAATGTCCTGGGAGAAAGCCGTTTTGAGGCCGGAGCTTTGGAGCAGACGCTAGCTGCCTTCCTAGCTAACAGAGGTTTTCCGGACACCACTGGCCGTCCTCCGGTGAAGGCACCCGATTGCTGAGGTGTTGCCTTGGATGCTTTGTGGCCTTAAGACTGTAACTGTGTAGTGAAATAAACCCCCGTTTTATAAAAGCCTGTCCATCTCTGGTGTTTTGCATTCTGCAGCATTAGCAAACTAGGACAGGCTGCCTCTGCAGGCAAAGGGGAGTCAGTCTTGGGGTGACTGCAGAGGACTTGGGGATCTGAATGGCCAGTGGGGCAAAGCAGGACCATCTGGTCAGCTGCTTAGGGATGACCCTGGGGCTTGTGGTGCTGTGAGAGCGGGGCATGGGCTGTGTCTCCTCTCCTGGAAATCAGGGCATGGTCTGGTCCCCTTGAAGGGCTCCTCCATCTCCAGGACAGTGGATTCTCCTCATTCCTCCACCCTTGGCCCTTCCCCTTCACAGGGCTGTGGGGGAGGCTGGGGTCGGGGCATGTCACAGGTTCAAGGCCACACAGTGACCACGGGGCAGGGTGGGTGTCCAAGCCATGGCCTCCAGGCACCCACTGCAGCGCTTGGTCCTCTGTGCCCACAGAAAGTCAGCCATGCATGACTCTCTCGGGCCAGCTCCCTCGGGATAAAGGCCAGGAGCCTGTGAGAGGAGGGTGTGAGCTCCTCCCCACCTGTCCTCATACGGAGAACACGAACAGGAACGGGGGTGCCCCTGCAAACTGGGTGTCAGAGAGGTCAAGTCATTCCCTCATGAGCCCACAGTAGGAAATGGCTGAGCTGGGATATGAAGCCAGGTTGACGTGGCTCCAGAGCATGAGCTCTTGTCAACGGAGTCTGGCCCTGGCTGTGCCTGCTCTCTCCTGGGTCCAGGGAGCCCTGGCAGGGCAGCCTGCTCTCTATCCTCATGCTGAGCCCAGATCGCGGCCTGTCTCTCGCCATTTCCCAGAGCCTCTGCCTTTCTCGTTGAGCCCCAATCCCAGCCTCTGCAGCTGAGCAAACCCTATCCCCTCAGTTTATGACACCCCCTGAGACTGCAGCTGACCTGGGCCATGACGCCTCTGTGCCCCACAGGTGCCTGCTGGGACGTGGCACTGGACTCTGGCCGCGCTTGTAAAATCTCATTAGTAGGTGACTCACGCTGCCTTAGAGCCGGCCACTCATCCCAGCTCCCAGGAGAGGCAGGAACAGCCCAGCCAGGCCTCCCAGCACCTCTGCCAGGTCAGCCTTGTCGCAAGACACCAAATGCCCACTCCATCAAATGCCCACCTCCACCATGACAGGCAGCCAGGCCCAGAAAATGACCCAGGACCAAGCATTCCCCTTCCGCCTGGAAGCCCACAGCCCTTCATTCCCTCCTGGTGCAGGTTCAAGTGCATTGTTTTTCTCCGCTTGATAAAGTGTAATTCATTTAAGGCTCCTCGGATGGTCTCCAAAGCACACTTTTCACGGGAAGATCAATTTCAAGGAAACACTTAAAGTCTGTGGAAGTTAGACCTATTAACAAGTGCTAAGTGGCCGATCCTTCACCAGGGGCCTTTGACTAAAACCTAGAGATGATGGAATCTGACTGGGCCGCTCTGCAGGGCCCTGGGGCGGCATTTACAACAAGGCTTTACACATGTTAATTATTTTCCCTCCACCTGAAATTAAAGTTCATACAGGAGTCCAGGGAGGACGATTAAGAGGGAACTCATCAGAAAGCAAGTTAGCCCATGTGGTGGTGGAGTCGTCCCTCCCAGATCACCCCCGGAGAGGGGCCTTTGCTGCTCAAAGGCCGTGGCTATGTCTCTGGTCCCCACAGCCCCCGTGGCCTCCTCATCAGGCATCTCGCACATCTCCCACGCGCAGGGGCACTGGTTAGCCAGGAAACCCAAAATGCCACCTCGATGCCACAGTCCTTCGAAAGGGGAGGCCAGGCGGGGGGTTGTGAGTCAGCAGAGACCATTTCTGGAGGAAGGGAGAGGGCTGGGGGAAGGTCATGGAGGGGGAGGGAGGTCCCCTAATTCTATCACCCTAATAGAGATATCACTTCCGAAGACTCCAAGGGCTGCTAGGGTCAAGGGCCTGGGGCCTCTTCTGATGCCAGAATCCCCTCAGTAAAAGAAGGAAAACATGGACTTACTGTTTTATATGTGCCAGGTCCTATTAGTAGTGCTTTCCATGTATTACCTTATTTAGACCTCACAATAATCCAATGCAGTAAGATTCTTGTCTCCATTATAGAGATGAGGAAATTGTGGCTTCCAGAGTTAAAGTCATTTTCCCTGAAACACACCCAAGTTGTGATTCATAACCAGGTATGTCTGATGCCCAAGCATGAGCCTTTCACTTCAGTATTATGTCTCTCGCTAACTCATGCTTGTGTGCCTCCAAGGATGGGGAGCTCACCTCCTCTCAAGGTAGCCCACTCCATCTCCAGACAGCTTTGACTGTTGGCAAGTCCCTTCTTTCAGGCCACACTAAGGACATCAACTTCCTTCCCCATGTGACAGCCCTTTATTCATCCCTCCAGAGATTTTCTTTCCCCAGATTCTACAGTCCCACTCCTTCAGTGTTCCTTGTCAGATGGCCCCCTCCCCAAGGTGGTGGTGCTCCTTTGACCAAGCTCCAGTTTCCTGGCTCCCTTTTGCTCTGACTGACAAAGCTGGGTGCAGTTCTCCAGGGAGGGGCTGCAAGGCCGTTATCTGTCCCAAGGGGGCAGGAGGGCCCTGGGCCAACTTTCTCAACTTTTCCACTGACTCTTCCTGGATGAGGAGGCATCTGCTCAGACATAGGGCTGATCATAATCAGCTGATGAACTCTCTTTGATCCCCAACCCTGTTCCCCCAATTCTTGTTAGAAATGGCCCCTCACAACCAAAGCTAGAGATCTGAATGCAGACAGGTGAAACCATTCGTGGTAGATTAACTGCATTAAATGGAAAAAGTTCCCCACTCTTCCCTGTGTCTGTGCCCTTTGCAGCATGACTTTGCAACTCTTCCTTTCAAGAGGCAAAATCTATTTCCCACTTTCTTAATCTAAGTTGGACCTACATCTTGTTTTGGGACTAGCATGCTGCAGAAGTGACACTGTGCCATTTCTGAGCTTAAGCCTCAGGAGGCCTTGTGTACTACTGCTCTCTCTTTTTTGTAAACTGCTTCCACAATGAGAGCAAGTCTGGGCTAGTCACTGGAGAATGGGACAACACATAGAACAGAGATAAACCATCCTAGCTGAGGCCATCCTAGACCAGCCAGCCTCCAACCAACCAACTCACCAGCTAACCCGAGGCACTAGCAATCCAACTAACATCAGCCAAGCCAAGTCCAGAACCACAGGGCTCACCTACAGACTCCTAAGCTAAATTAACGCTTGCCATTTTAAACCACTAAGTGTTAATACTGTTTGTTATGCAGTAATAGCTAACTGATACACCCTATCTCTCTGATTCTGAAGCTTTTGCACTCAGTCATATTTCAGCATTGCATCTAGAACCTTGCCTCCAAATTTTCCATTTTCTACCTTCTTTGTTCCTGAAAAACCACAGAAATTTCTCACATATCTAATGAGACCATAAGTAGACACTCAGTTGTTAGAATCTATTCTCATTCATTCATTCCTTCATTCAATCGTTCAACAAATATTTATTGTGTATTTACTGCATGTGCCATCACACAGTGTACAGGCTTTACTAGGACTAAACAAACAATGGCAGAACTAATAACACTGAAAATAAACATCAAACCCACTCTACCCTGAAATTAAGTTGCATCTTAATGTCCAACCAGAATGATCAGAGTCCACTTAATAAAAGAGAAGGCGCTCACAGGGAGGAGAACTCACACCTGTACACAAACAGCTGGACTCGATCCATGTCGTGGGGACACCAACTCTGTGTCACAGGAAGAGCTTGCACAGGCCTTCACTGCCTCACCACCGGGCCCCTGCAGGCAAGGTGGGCAGGAGTTCAGGGAGCATCCATGTCTCCACACGGACACATCCTGACTCGACACCAATCCAGGAGGAAGAAGAGCCGGCAGCCAGAGGTTTGTCCAGCAGGACCTGCTGGTGAGACAAGCACCTGGTGGGAAGCGTGGCCATCAGAGCCAGCCACGTGGGGAGCAAAGCATGGCTCTGCCACAAGGGAGTGCTGTGCTCCCAGCCCAGATGTCCGACCACCGTGAGCCCGTTTCCTCACCGACACATGGGGATAATAATAACTAATTATCAGGGCTTTTGCATGTGAGGGAATCAAATGAGATCATAAATAAAAGGGGGGTACACAGGTCCTGATACACACGTAACCCACTTCCAATCCCTTGTTAATAAATACATAGAAGACAGAATGAGGAGGCACCAAAAAAAAGAGGTTGGGATGTTGGAGGCTGTAAATCTGAATTTCCTTTCTTTCCTCTTGCCTCAACCTTGGACCAGGCCCCTAACTTCCAGTCCCTTTTATATAGAGTCCTCTTCTGAAAGAACCCAGGGGAAGGCTCACTTGCCCAGGGTTCACATAGAAGACACCTTGGCAAGCTACCTCCCAAATTCTCTTCTGTGCCATTTTCAGTGGTTCTACCTTTGTATCCAGATCCTTCCCTGTCTTCCATGCCCCATATTTGGGCCTGGATTCTCTCTGGCACCATTTGTTCCTCTCCCCACTTGCCTGTGGACACCCAGGGATTAGAGACCATGTCCTGGGCATCTTGGGGTTCCTCCTGGTACCTGGTCCCTGGAAGGCCCTCTTGGCTGTGGGTGGACTGTGGGGGTTGGGACTGGCCTTCAGGAAGGGTGGCTCTCCTCCACGATCCACCCGCCCGGCCCGTCACCAAGGACCAAATCTCAACTCCGTGAACCAGAGCCCAGTGCACAGCAGAAAGGATCAGGGTTCCCTGAGCACCCACGTGTGTCAGAAACTTTTCCTTATTAGCTCATTCAGTCTTCAGTGACCTGTGGAGTAGGAATTATCAGTCCCATTTTGTTGATAGGAAAACCAAGACTCAGAGAGTAACTTGGCCAAAAGCTCAAGGCTACTAAGTTCCCAAGTCAGGGATCTATGTCCAGATCAAGCTGATTCCTAAATGCACATAATTTGCACTATACCTTTTTGCTCCTTGCATGGTCACATAGAGCCTCTTCACCCCCCACTTATAAGTGTGGTTTCAGAGATTCCTAACGGACCACCCAGAAGGGGAGTCAGGGTGGGGCTATGAGAGGGTCTCTCCCCCAAATCAAACCGACCTGGCTTCAAATTTCAGTTCCACCATAAGCTGGGTGATGCTGGGCATGTCACAATCTCTGAAACTCATTCTTAGATTCAATATTAGGGCAAAAATATCTGACTGGATTTCCACTAGGGTTCCATGAAATGACGGACGTGAAACCGCATTGCTTGGTTCAATAAAGTTTGGATGAACCTAAGACTGCGTGTCCAAGCCCTGATCCCTCCTGTCCTTCCTTGTTTTAGAGGCTGAAACCAGCTTCCTCCAGTCTTGGGAACAACAATGAATCAGGCCACGCGAGTGTCCTCCCTCGCTGAGATGCCCTTTCGCTAGTGGCCACAGATGCTGGCATCAGTCGGAACCGCCAATGTGCCGGGAGCAGCCCCTGTCCTCTGTCTCCCACTGTCCTCTCTCCTCCCTCCCCCTCTCCCTCTTTCCTCGAATCCAGATAGTACAATAGTTCCGCGCGTGCGCAGTGCGCTCCTCATGGCGGCCAGCTCTCTCTGAAGACTGCTGCGTGCTCCTCATAATGACGTCCGTGAGTCTGTCTGGCATCAATACTGCTCTCAGGTTAATAGGTTCAACTTAATGAGGCATTTATTTTCAGTTTGAAAGCTATTGAAGAAGCATGTTTTCTCCCGATGAGCTAAGCTGATGAATAGATTAATGCTGCGCTAAGAAAATGAGGCTGACTCGTTTTTATTCTTCAGCTGTGGCTGAGCTTCAATTAATTTGAATTAATCTGGTCTTTTTCTCTTGGAAAGAAAGAGGCAGAAAATTCCCCACTTGGCTCTGTGATTTGTCTTCTATTCACCTGTCTTTTTCCCTTTCTACCAGCTCAAAGGAAATGAAAAGCCAATACCAATGCACAACGAGGGGAGACGGCAAGGGGAGAAAGTGTCTGGAATTGAGCAGCTGGAGAGGCCAAGAGAGCCGGAAAGGGAAGATCTCACATGGCAGCAGGGGCAGCGGCGAGAGTGGACAGAGCAGGGAGTCCAGCTTTGTGGGCTCATTGTTGTAGCCCCCATGCCTGGAACCTGGATATTTCCCGAGTGAGTGAAATTGATGCTCCAAAAATGGTGACTCTTATTGTTATTCAAGGAATCCAGTGACCCTGATATGGAGAAAATGCCTGGTGTCCTAACGATTGCTGGACCAAGGACCAAGGATGACCCAAAAGCCAATTTTCGTTGTCAATCTGATCAGGGACCATGCCCACATCACTCCCCCTGAAGCCTCTGAAAGCCACCATCAGCCACGAAAGATGGCAGCCAGCACCTAGTACCTCTCCTCCCAGGCCGTGCCAGTTCACTGACCAAAAGTCAGGCAGCAAGGAGGGGCTCAGCACCCTGTCTGCATCCACCCTGCTTGCTCAATGACCAAAGTTCACTCCGTGCAGGGCTAGCCCTGTTTTCATGTGGTCATAGGTGGTCATAGGTGGAAGAGGGGTTTTGGTTAATGAGTTGGGCTTCCTAGGAACAAACCTCAAGTCTGCCACTTGCCAGCCGAGAGCCTTTGGGCTTTAGTGCCTTCACCCCTGAGGCTCCATACCCTAAATTTAAAATGGTGATAACGTTTTCTTTCTTAGGTTGCTGAAATGATTACATTAAACCACATGTATAAACTAGACAGCACAGTGAGTGCTCAACAGCTATGCAAGATGCAATTGAAAGGAAGAGGAGCTGTTATCACCAAGCACAACCAGTATTTTACAGTCCAGCCTCTTCAAATCTATCCTCTCTGCTGCCAATCTGTTCTCTGGCTTGGTCTGATTCCAAACTGTGAATCTGAGCCATGGGGTTCTCCTGCCCTGTGTGACACAGATCCCCCACCTTCCAGGCTGTGCCCTGCTCCACCATGGTCCTGACAGCCCATCCAGGGTCTTGGATGATAACCTGACTGTGACTCCTGGATGCTCCCTTTTCCTAATTTATCCACTACCTACTGAGTGAATGTCACATCCAGTTCCCTCCACCGCCCTGAGAGGGCAGCAGGATTAAACCTGCCCATTCCCAAACCAGAGTTGACATGGAGATGTGGAGGCAGATGGGAGAGAGCTTGCCTTTGGTATCTCTGATGCTGGACCACCCCAACCTAGGTCAGTCACAGCATCGGGGCCTCATCCAGGAGAACACAGTCCATGAGGCCTCCCCATCCAACGATGGAGACTCCAGTGTATCATGGTGCTTCTGTTTTGTCTCCACAGGTGGTCCCTAAAGCCAAAAATGAGAAGGGGTGATACCTGTCTAGCAGGGCAGGGCAGGAGAAGCGTTCGAAGGAAGGCTGATTCTGGGGTGAAGGAAGTGCCTTCTCCTCCCCTTGGCTTTGGGTGGTCTGTGATAGGGCCCTGCCGTTTGTCTCCTTCAGTGCCTTGGACAGTGGTCAGGCAGCCTTAGGCTCTTACCAATTCCTGTGCCTTGGTTTTTGTTTTTGTTTGTTTTTTGCAGATTTTATTGAGATATATTGATATATCATGTATTCCACCCAAATTAAACAATAAATATCTCACAGTATCATCACTTAGTTGTGCAATCATCACACTCACTTTTAGACCACTTTCATTATTCCAAAAAGAAAATTATCAAATAGACAAAAAAAGAAAACCCAAAACACCTCATATCCCTTATCCCCCCGTATTATTGACCCCTCGTATTGGTGTGGTACACCAGTCACTGTTGATGAAAGAATTTTAAAGTATTACTGTCAATTATAGTTTGTAGCGTGCAGTAGGTATTTTTCTGTGCCTTAGTTTTTATGACTCAAAATCTAGTAGACTGTGGTAGAAAGGAACCTCCCAGACATCTCAGTTCAGCAGTATGTCTCTTCATTTTAGAAATGAAGAAGTTCTAGGAAAGTTGAACTGAGAAGTTGCAGAGTTTGATTTAAAAAAAAAAAAGTCGTCACTGGACTATAAAGACCAAGCCTTGGATATGCTGTATGACCTTAGACAAAATACTCTACCTCTCTGAGCTGCAGCACCCCTAAATCCTATAGTTCTAGGATGCCTTGAGACGCAAGAGGCTGGTGATAGCTCAGAGCTCTAATTCTGTCTCTGTACAAGGAAAAGTGATTCAACAGGCTTGTGGATCTACTGATAAACCACCATGTTTTGCCCCCCAAGCTTTTTACTCCTTCTGTTCCACACAGCAGCATTTTGATACGGTTAATGAATGTGTCTATGCTCATCTACGCCAAACTATTCAGAGATTTCCTAAAAAGCTTCTTCATAAGAGACTTCATGAAACATTGAAAAGACCTCCAAGTCAAGAAAGCAGCTCCCAGATTCGGATAATATTCCAGCCAGAAGGAGGTTGACAATTGTTCCATTCAACCTCCTTTATTTTCCAAATGGGGAGACAGAGACCCAGGGATAGGGAATGACTTCCCTGAGTTAGGGGCAGAGATGGGATCAGAGCCAGGATTGGCTCTTGATTCCTAGCTGATAACCATGTCCACTTCTCTCTGTACATGGCAGGAAAACTGAACTAAAGCATTTTGGTCATGTCACAGGGCTGAGAACCCTGAAAAACAGCCCACCAGGATGATGGGTACAAATAGCAAGGATGCTGCAATTTCCTGAGCACTTGCCATCTGTTAAGTGCTTTACACACATTATCTTATTGACTCTTCACAACAGTCCAATGAAGGAGGAACTTCTTTTAAAGATGAGGAACCAAAGGCTCAAAGTGACTCACCAATAATTGGTGGGAATGATGAACAAAATACCTGGGTTTTTCTTGCAGCTAAACCTGTGTTCTTAACCACCCTCCAGGGTCCTTGCTAGTTTTGGTTTCACCCTTATCCTAACCTAGAATCACCAAGATTTTCCAGGTTTTAGCACTGAAACTCCCACCTCCCAGGAACCCCTCAGTCCCAGGCAAACCAAGACAGGTGGTTGCCCTGCTCTAAGCCCATACCAAGCCCTAAGCTTTCACTCATCCCCACACCTCTGCTTTTTCCAGCTGGCAAAGTGCAAGGCATGGAACAGCTCCCCAGAGTATGACTATTACTCAAAGATTTGGAGGGCAATTTTTTATTAAACGCAAATATTAAATGGATTCAAGTGCAAAATGCAGAGGGCTTTTTAAAGATGAGCCATCAGCCTTGAGCACATTTTGTTTGTGAGGAGAATCATTTTTTCTCGGCTTCCAGTACCGCCAAGCAGAATATTCCCTCTGCCCTAAGAAGTGCCCTTAGCCTAAAGGTCAACGTGAGCCTGGCTTTAAGCTTGGCCTTAGCATGAACTCAACCATCACTTCACTAACCCCTGTTTACAATATTCAGCCTCAATTTAACCTCAACTCTGTCCATGAGGCTGATCTTGCCTTTAACTTTGAGCTGATACTAATCTCTTTCAGCCAAAAGTCACTCTTGGACTCCTGAGCCTAAGAAAGTAGACTTTGGCATTAGACACATCTAGATTTGAAGGCCACCTTTGCTTTCAACTAGTGGTATTTTAGTGATAGCCTTTTAAATGTCATCTTAAAACTAAGATGGCTGTGAATGTGAGCTCTAGTGGCAAAGAGGAGCAGTATGTAAATGTAAAGTCTGCACCCAGGCATGAATAAGCTTTCATCTACTCCCCCAGACTTGGAGGCACCATGCCCAGGTGTCCCAGAGGATGGAAATCCTAAAATAAGTAGAAAGTAAATGAGATAAGGAACTAATGAAGTTCTCCAGACCCCTGTTACCTGTTACCCAAGATGATTATCTTTCTTTACCTCTAAACATGTACAAAAGCCAGTTGAAAAATCACTACAGGGAGGAAGATTTGAGAAAATTCCCCTGCCATCCCACCAGTGTAAATAAACCCTTTTTTCCCTCTTCAGCCCATATTGTCTCACATTGGCAATGCCAAGTGATGAACCCAGCTTTGGGGAGGCCCCAAACTACAGTATCATCTCATTAAGTTTCCATTTTCTCATCTTTAAAGTTGGGATAATAATCCACCTCATAGAAACACATTAAATTGTTGTGAGGAAACATCACATTTGACCATGGACACAGACGTTCAGGACAAACCTATCACATGTTAAGTGGTCAAAGACTTCTCAGCAGTAATCTAACTAGTAACCTGACCTTTATGGTAAACTTAATCCTTTCTCAGCCCTTTCCCACCCCTCTCCCCAGTGTGCATCATGGTAGTGACTGAAATCCAGACCCAAACTCTTATCCCTAAGCATCCTCTGGATTTATCATGCAGGGGATCAGCACCCCATGTTGACCAAACCACGTGACTCTGTCCACTGGCATGTCTTGTCAAGAACCTTCCAGAAAAACAAAAGCCCCCAAAGAGCAAGCAGCTTTGAGAGAGCAGCTTCCCAGTGAATGGAGAGTGATGAAGGAGCTGCAAAGGCAGCAAGAGGACTGGGCTGTTGGGCCTTCAAAGCCTCTCACCTGGGACTGCAAGCCCGGCCTGCAAGCCCGGCCTGCACCCCAGCTCTGCCCATGCCCGCCAGGTAGCCCTTGGGTCAGTCACTCCCTCTGTCTGGACTTCAGTTCCCCACCTCCCAAATCAATTGCCTGGTTGGGGGCCAGTTTGCCAAAATAGCGGTGTAAGACACTCCAGGTGCCATTACCCCCACAGAATCTTTGAACAACTAGCAAAAATTGGCAGAGCCACGTACCCCAACTCTGGAAAAGTTAAAAGGTTGCAACTGAGCAAGTGCCAAATCGAGAAAACACAGCTTTTTAAAAAGATAGAAGGAATTCACGGTGCTTTGTTGGCCCCTTCCCCACCCCTCCTGCGTGGGGTATGGAGCCAGCCTGCTCTCCTGTGTGGGTCCTTGGCCCTGCTCCGGAGGGAGTAGAGTCCTGAGAATGCACACGCTCTGGTGCATGTATGTTGGTGTCAGTCTACCCAGCGGCAGACCGAGACTGAAACAGGACACTCAGCTCTGGTTCACCATCCTAGAACTTACCCTGTAGGCAGAAGCAGTGTGTGCACCACTAGAGCAGTATAGGAAACAATTAAGTCAAAATGGCCTTGGGCAAAGGATTACCTGCTTTAAGTCATACAATAGAGCACCCCTGAGGGGGAGAAGTCTATTTCATAGACAGTATAGGGGGCGTTGGAATTCCTATAAAAGGGGGAATTTATAAGGCAATCAGCAAGCACAATCCCAGGACAAGACAGGGGCTCAGAAGAAGATGAAAAGGACCCTACCCTTCACATTTGCCTCAGCGTGATATTCTTGGTAGGAGGGCTAAACTTTAAAGGCGAGCACCAGCCAAGGCAGAGCCAATTTGCAAAGATCTGGAAAGGTGTTTTATGCAATGGTTCATTTGTTTTTCTTAGCTCCTGGAACTCAAGGAAATCTAGCAAAAGACAACTCAGGCACTAAACCCCAGAGTCCACACTTTAAAAATATTAAAATGTACAGTGCACAACAAAAAATTACAAGACAAAGCAAAGAATGAGGAAATAATAGCCCAACTGTAGGAACAGGATAAAAATCCAAAAACCTTCAAAGAAAGACCACTTAGGACATATCAGATAAAGAATGTTAAAAAATGATCTCCAATATGCTACAGGAAACAAAGGAAAACACAGAGGAAGAACTAAGGGATATCAGGGAAACAGTGCATGAATGATATGAGAAACTATAAAAAGATAGAAATTTTTAAAAAGATCCAAACAGAAATACTCGAGTTAAAGATCACAATAACTGAAAGGAAAAGTTCCCTATAGGGACAGAAAGAATCAGTGTTCTCAAAGACAAGAGAATGGAAATGATTCATGCTGAGGAGCAGAAAGGAAAGAATAAAAAAACTGAACAGAGCCTAAGAGACCTGTGAGACACCATCAAGCATATCAATATACATATTACAGGAGTCCCACAAGGAGAAAAGAGAAAGGGGGAGAAGGAAAATTCAAAGAAATAATGGCAGAAAACTTCCCAAATTTAGTGAATACATGAATATGGACATTCAAGAAGCCCAATGAGCTCTAAACAGGATAAACTTGAAAAGAACCACACTCAAACACATAGCAGTCAAATTGTCAAATGCTAAGGACAAGGAGAAAGTTCTGAAATCTTCAAGAGAAAGGCACGGTGTTATGAAGAAGGGACCCCCAATAAAATTAAGTGCCTATTTCTCATCAGAAACCTGGAAGCAAGAAGGCAATGGGACAAAATATTTAACTGCTGAAAGAAAACAATTGCCAGCCAAGAATTTTATATCTAGCAAGACTTTCTTTCAAAAGTGAGGGTGAGATTAAGACATTCCCAGATAAATGCAAGCTGAGGCAATTTGTCACTGCTGGACTTGCCCTACAGACGGTGCTAAAGGGAGTGCTTCAGATGGCAAGGAAAGGACACTAGATAGTGGATCAAAGTGGCATAAAGAAATGAAAATATCTGGTACATGTAACCATATAGTAATTGTAAGTGCCAGTACTATTGTATTGTATTTTCAGTATATAACTCGATTTTTTACTTCTTACAAATGTTAAAATGCATAAAAAGTAATGATACATCTATGGTTTTGAACATGCTATCTATACAGATATGATTTTAACAAGTACAACCAAAAGGTGAGGGAATGGAGAGATATAGAAACAGTGTATGCATATGCTATTGAAGTTAAGTCGGTATCAAATCATACATGATTGTTATAGATTTAGGATGTTAAATTTAGGTCACATAGTAACCACAAAGAAAATGTACGAAAATTATATGCAGAAAGAAATGAGAAGAGGCTCAAAATGCTACAATACAAAAAAAAAAAAAAAAAAAAAAAAGTAGGCACTAACAGAAGAGTTGAGGGACAAAACAGGTATAAGAGTTACAAAGACCAAATAGCAAAATGGCAGAAAAAAGTCCTAAATTATCAGTAGTTACTTTAAATGTAAATGGATTAAACTTTCCCATCAAGTGACAGAAATTGGCAGACCAAACTATATGCTGTTTAAAAGCCACTCACTTTAAATTAAAAGACCCAAGTAGCTTCAAAGTGAAAGGATGGGAAAAAAACACACCATGCAAATGGTAACCAAAAGAGAGCTTAGGTTTCTATATTAATATCAGAGAAAATATACTTTAAGTCAAAAATTGTTATGATGGACAAAGAAGCTTACTATATACTGATAAAGAGGTCAATTTAACTAGAAGACATAAAAATTATAAATATAAAGACACTTAATGGCAGATAATGAAACAAATATATGAAGCAAATATGTAAAGCAAATATTGACAGACTTAACAGGAGAAATAGACAGTTCTACATTAATAATAGAAGACTTTGATACACCACTTTCAATAGAATATAGAGCATCTAGTCAGAAGATAGAATATTTGAACAATACTATAAACCAACTAGGTCTAACAGACATATACACAACATCTGGCCCAACAGCAACAGCATACACATTTTTCTATAGTGCACATGGATCATTCTCAAGGATAGACAATATGATAGATCACAAAACAAGTCTCAATACATTTAAAAACATTGAGATCATACAATGTACCTTCTCCAACCACAATGGAATGAAGGTAGAAATCAATAACAGAGGAAAAACTGGAAAATTCAAAAACATATGGAAATTAAATGATGCACTGAGACAATTAATGGGCAAAGAAGAAATCACATTGAAAATATGAAATATCTTGGGACAAATGACAATGAAAATGGGATGCAGCAAAGGCAGTACTGAGAAGAAATATCTCAAATCAGAAACCTAATGCCACAACTGAAGGATCTAGAAAGAGAAGAGCAAATTAAACCCAAAGTGAGCAGAAGAAAGGAAATAACAAAGATTGGAGCTGATATAAATGGAATACAGAATAAAAAGCAATAGAATCAATGAAACCAAAAGATGGTTCTTTGAAAAGATCAATAAAATCAACAAACTTTTAGCTTGACTAACAAAGAAAAAGACGGAGGATAAAAACAATTAAGATTGGAAATGAAAGGGAGACATTACTAATGACCCCACAGAAATGAAAAATATAAGAGAATACTATGAACAACTGTACACCAACAAATTAATCACCTAGATGAAAAGGACAAATTCCCAGATCACACAAACTACCTACACTGACTAAAGAAGAAATAGAAGATCTCAACAGATCAATAACAAGTAAAGAGACCAAATTAGTCATCAAAAACCTTTCAACAAAGAAAAACCCAGGACCAGATGGTGTCACAGGTGAATTTTTACCAAATATTCCAATAAAGATTAACACCAACACTGCTCAAAGTATTTCAAAAAATTGAAGAGGAGGAACACTCCCTAACTCATTCTATGAGGGCAACATCACTCTAATACCAAAGCCCGATAAGGATACCACAAGAAAAGAAAATTACAGACCAATATCCCACATGAATATAGATTCAAAAATCCTCAAGAAAATACTAGAAAGCCAAATACAACAGTACATTAAAAGAATTAGACACCATGATCAAGAAGGATTTATCCATGATGAAGGTTGGTTCAATATAAGAAAATCAATTAATGTAATATACCACTTTAATAGAACAAAAGGGGGAAAAAACCCACATGATCATCCCAATTGTTGCAGAAAGGCAACTGATAAAATCTAGTACCCTTTCTTGATAAAAACACTCCGTAAACTAGGAATAGAAAGAAACTTCCTCAACATGATAAAGAAAATATATGAAAAAACCCACAGCTAACATCATATTCAATGGTGAAAGACTGAAAGTTTTTCCTCTAAAAGATCAGAAACAAGACAAGGATGCCCACTGTCAACAATTATCTAACAGAAGTTCTAACCAGAATAGTTAGGCAAGAAAAAGAAATAAAAGGCATTCAAATTGGAAAGGAAGAAGTAAAACTTTCACTATTTGCAGACAACAAGATCCTATACATAGAAAATCCTGAAAAGTCCACAACAAAACTACTAGAACTAATAAACAAATTTAGAAAACTGGTGGGGTATTAGATTAACACACAAAAATCAGCAGTGTTTCTATACACTAACAGTGAGCAATATGAAGAGGAAAATCAAGAAAAAAATTTCATTTACCAAGAGGAAAATAAAGAATTAAACATCTAGCAACATATTTAACCAGGGATGTAAAGGACCTGTACAAGAAAACTGCAAAACAGTGCTAAAAGAAAGCAAACAAGACCTAACTCAATGGAAGGATATGATTAGGGATTGGAAGACTAAATATTGTTAAGATGTCAATTCTACCCAAAGTCATTTCTACCACAAAAATACACATTGTGGGAATCCCAGAAGAAGAATAAACTGTGAAAGGGGCAGAGAGAATATTCAAGGAAATAATGGCTGAAAACTTCCCAAATTTAGTGAAAGACACAAACATACACATCCAAGATGTTCAATGAATGCAAAATAGGATAAACCCAAATAGACCCACACCAAGCCTGTTACAATCAAACCATCAAATGCCAAATATAGAGTGAATTCTGAAAGCCACAAGAGAATCAATGTGTCACACAGAAGGAGGCTTCAGTAAGATTAAGTGCTGATTTCTCTTCAGGGAGTCAAGAAGGCAGCAGGAAGGTATAGTTAAAGTATGAAAGCAAAAATTGCCAACCCAAAATTCTGTATCCAGCAAAACTGTCTTTCAAAAATGAGAGAGGGATTAAGATGTCCCCAGAAAAACAAAAGCTGAGGTACTTCGTCATCTCTAGACCAGCCCTACAAGAGATGCTTACAGGAGTTCTTGAGATTGAAAGGAAAGGACACAAAACAATTAACAGAAGTCACATGAAGAAATAAAGATTTCCAATAAAGATAATGACATGGACAAATATATATACCAGTACTATTTTATTTTTTATTTATAACCCTTTTTTATTCCTACAGGATCTAAAAGCAATTGCATAAAATGTAATAAGTCAATGGTTTTGGACTTGTAATGTAGAACATGTAATTTGTGACAAGAATTACATATAGATGGGGGAGCAGAGTGACACAGGAACATAGTTTGTGTATGCTATTGAAATGCTTAAGATGATGTCAAAGCAAAGAAGATTGTTATAGATTTAAGATGTTAAATTTAAATCCCGGGAGGCGGGGCAAGATGGCAGACTGGTGAGCTGTATGTTTTAGTTACTCCTCCAGGAAAGTAGGTAGAAAGCCAGGAACTGCGTGGACTGGACACCACAGAGCAATCTGACTTTGGGCATACTTCATACAACACTCATGAAAATGTGGAACTGCTGAGATCAGCGAAATCTGTAAGCTTTTGCAGCCAGGGGACCCGCGCCCCTCCCTGCCAGGCTCAGTCCCGGGGGAGGAGGGGCTGTCAGCTCCGGGAAGGAGAAGGGAGAACTGCAGTGGCTGCTCTTATCGGAAACTCATTCTACTGATCCAAACTCCAACCATAGATAGACTGAGACCAGACACCAGAGAATCTGAGAGCAGCCAGCCCAGCAGAGAGGAGACAGGCATAGAAAAAAAACAACACGAAAAACTCCAAAATAAAAGCGGAGGATTTTTGGAGTTCTGGTGAACATAGAAAGGGGAAGGGCCCTGAGGCGCATATGCAAATCCCGAAGAAAAGCTGATCTCTCTGCCCTGTGGACCTTTCCTTAATGGCCCTGGTTGATTTGTCTCTTAGCATTTCAATAACCCATTAGATCTCCGTGGAGGGCCCGTTTTTTTTTTTTTTTTTTTTTTTAATCCTTTTTTCTTTTTCTAAAACAATTACTCTAAGAAGCCCAATACAGAAAGCTTCAAAGACTTACTATTTGGGCAGGTCAAGTCAAGAGCAGAACTAGGAGAGCTCTGAGACAAAACGCAATAATCCAGTGGCTGAGAAAATTCACTAAACACCACAACTTCCCAAGAAAAGGGGGTGTCCGCCCACAGCCATCATCCTGGTGGACAGGAAACACTCCTGCCCATCGCCAGCCCCATAGCCCAGAACTGCCCCAGACAACCCAGTGTGATGGAAGTGCTTCAAATAACAGGCACACACCACAAAACTGGGTGTGGACATTAGCCTTCCCTGCAACCTCAGCTGATAGTCCCAGAGTTGGGAAGGTAGAGCAGTGTGAATTAACAAAGCCCCATTCAGCCATCATTTCAGCAGACTGGGAGCCTCCCTACACAGCCCAGCAGCCCAGAACTGCCCTGGGGGGACGGCACTCACCTGTGACATAGCACAGTCATCCCTCAACAGAGGACCCGGGGTGCACGGCCTGGAAGAGGGGCCCACTTGCAAGTCTCAGGAGCCATATGCCAATACCAAGGACTTGTGGGTCAGTGACAGAGACAAACTGTGGCAGGACTGAACTGAAGGATTAGACTATTGCAGCAGCTTTAAAACTCTAGGATCACCAGGGAGATTTGATTGTTAGAGCCACCCCCCCCTCCCTGACTGCCCAGAAACACGCCCCATATACAGGGCAGGCAACACCAACTACACACGCAAGCTTGGTACACCAATTGGACCCCACAAGACTCACTCCCCCACTCACCAAAAAGGCTAAGCAGGGGAGAACTGGCTTGTGGAGAACAAGTGGCTCGTGGACGCCACCTGCTGGTTAGTTAGAGAAAGTGTACTCCACGAAGCTGTAGATCTGATAAATTAGAGATAAGGACTTCAATTGGTCTACAAATCCTAAAAGAACCCTATCAAGTTCAGCAAATGCCACGAGGCCAAAAACAACAGAAAATTATAAAGCATATGAAAAAAACAGACGATATGGATAACCCAAGCCCAAGCACCCAAACCAAAAGACCAGAAGAGACACAGCACCTAGAGCAGCTACTCAAAGAAATAAAGATGAACAATGAGACCATAGTACGGGAGATAAAGGAAATCAAGAAGACCCTAGAAGAGCATAAAGAAGATATTGCAAGACTAAATAAAAAAATGGATGATCTTATGGAAATTAAAGAAACTGTTGACCAAATTAAAAAGATTCTGGACACTCATAGTACAAGACTAGAGGAAGTTGAACAACGAATCAGTGACCTCGAAGATGACAGAATGGAAAATGAAAACATAAAAGAAAGAATGGGGAAAAAAATTGAAAAAATCGAAATGGACCTCAGGGATATGATAGATAATATGAAACGTCCAAATATAAGACTCATTGGTGTCCCAGAAGGGGAAGAAAAGGGTAAAGGTCTAGGAAGAGTATTCAAAGAAATTGTTGGGGAAAACTTCCCAAATCTTCTAAACAACATAAATACACAAATCATAAATGCTCAGCGAACTCCAAATAGAATAAATCCAAATAAACCCACTCCGAGACATATACTGATCACACTATCAAACACAGAAGAGAAGGAGCAAGTTCTGAAAGCAGCAAGAGAAAAGCAATTCACCACATACAAAGGAAACAGCATAAGACTAAGTAGTGACTACTCAGCAGCCACCATGGAGGCAAGAAGGCAATGGCACGATATATTTAAAATTCTGAGTGAGAAAAATTTCCAGCCAAGAATACTTTATCCAGCAAAGCTCTCCTTCAAATTTGAGGGAGAGCTTAAATTCTTCACAGACAAACAAATGCTGAGAGAATTTGCTAACAAGAGACCTGCCCTACTGGAGATACTCAAGGGAGCCCTACAGACAGAGAAACAAAGAAAGGACAGAGAGACTTGGAGAAAGGTTCAGTACTAAAGAGATTCGGTATGGGTACAATAAAGGATATTAATAGACAGAGGGGAAAAATTATGACAAACATAAACCAAAGGATAAGATGGCTGATTCAAGAAAAGCCTTCACGGTTATAACGTTGAATGTAAATGGATTAAACTCCCCAATTAAAAGATATAGATTCGCAGAATGGATCAAAAAAAATGAACCATCAATATGTTGCATACAAGAGACTCATCTTAGACACAGGGACACAAAAGAAACTGAAAGTGAAAGGATGGAAAAAAATATTTCATGCAAGCTACAGCCAAAAGAAAGCAGGTGTAGCAATATTAATCTCAGATAAAATAGACTTCAAATGCAGGGATGTTTTGAGAGACAAAGAAGGCCACTACATACTAATAAAAGGGGCAATTCAGCAAGAAGAAATAACAATCGTAAATGTCTATGCACCCAATCAAGGTGCCACAAAATACATGAGAGAAACACTGGCAAAACTAAAGGAAGCAATTGATGTTTCCACAATAATTGTGGGAGACTTCAACACATCACTCTATCCTATAGATAGATCAACCAGACAGAAGACCAATAAGGAAATTGAAAACCTAAACAATCTGATAAATGAATTAGATTTAACAGACATATACAGGACATTGCATCCCAAATCACCAGGATACACATACTTTTCTAGTGCTCATGGAACTTTCTCCAGAATAGATCATATGCTGGGACATAAAACAAGCCTCACTAAATTTAAAAAGATTGAAATTATTCAAAGCACATTCTCTGACCACAATGGAATACAATTAGAAGTCAATAACCATCAGAGACTTAGAAAATTCACAAATACCTGGAGGTTAAACAACACACTCCTAAGCAATCAGTGGGTTAAAGAAGAAATAGCAAGAGAAATTGCTAAATATATAGAGACGAATGAAAATGAGAACACAACACACCAAAACCTATGGGATGCAGCAAAAGCAGTGCTAAGGGGGAAATTTATAGCACTAAATGCATTATAAAAAGGAAGAAAGAGCCAAAATCAAAGAACTAATGGATCAACTGAAGAAGCTAGAAAATGAACAGCAAACCAATCCTAAACCAAGAAGAAAAGAAATAACAAGGATTAAAGCAGAAATAAATGACATAGAGAAAAAAAAACAATAGAGAGGATAAATATCACCAAAAGTTGGTTCTTTGAGAAGATCAACAAGATTGACAAGCCCCTAGCTAGACTGACAAATCAAAAAGAGAGAAGACCCATATAAACAAAATAATGAATGAAAAAGGTGACATAACTGCAGATCCTGAAGAAATTAAAAAAATTATAAGAGGATACTATGAACAACTGTATGGCAACAAACTGGATAATGTAGAGGAAATGGACAATTTCCTGGAAACATATGAACAACCTAGACTGACCAGAGAAGAAATAGAAGACCTCAACCAACCCATCACAAGCAAAGAGATCCAATCAGTCATCAAAAATCTTCCCACAAATAAATGCCCAGGGCCAGATGGCTTCACAGGGGAATTCTACCAAACTTTCCAGAAAGAACTGACACCAATCTTACTCAAACTCTTTCAAAACATTGAAGAAAAGGGAACACTAACTAACTCATTTTATGAAGCTAACATCAATCTAATACCAAAACCAGGCAAAGATGCTACAAAAAAGGAAAACTACCGGCCCAATCTCCCTAATGAATATAGGATGCAAAAATCCTCAACAAAATACTTGCAAATCGAATCCATAGACACATTAAAAAAATCATACACCTGACCAATGTGGGGTTTATTCCAGGCATGCAAGGATTGGTCAACATAAGGAAAAAAATCAATCAATGTATTACAACACATTAACAGTCAAAAGGGAAAATCATTGATCATCTCAATAGATGCTGAAAACGCATTTTGACAAATCCAACATCCCCTTTTTGATAAAAACACTTCAAAGGTAGGAATTGAGGGAAACTTCCTCATATGATAAAAGAGCATATATGAAAACCAGCAGCCAGCATAGTACTCAATGGTGAGAGACTGAAAGCCTTCCCTCTAAGATCAGGAACAAGACAAGGATGCCCGCTGTCACCACTGTTATTCAACATTGTGCTGGAAGTGCTAGCCAGGGCATCGGCAAGACAAAGAAATAAAAGGCATCCAAATTGGAAAAAGAAGAAGTAAAATTTCATTGTTGCAGATGATATGATCTTATATCTAGAAAACCCTGAGAAATCAATGATACAGCTACTAGAGCTAATAAACAATTAGCAAAGTAGCGGGATACAAGGTTAATGCACATAAGTCCGTAATGTTTCTATATGCTAGAAATGAACAACTGAAGAGACACTCAGGAAAAAGATACCATTTTCAATAGCAACTAAAAAAATCAAGTACCTAGGAATCAACTTAACCAAAGATGTAAAAAGACCTATACAAAGAAAACTACATAACTCTACTAAAAGAAATAGAAGGGGACCTTAAAGATGGAAAAAATATTCCATGTTCATGGATAGGAAGGCTAAATGTCATTAAGATGTCAATTCTAACCAAACTCATCTACAGATTCAATGCAATCCCAATCAAAATTCCAACAACCTACTTTGCAGACTTGGAAAAGCTAGTTATAAATTTATTTGGAAAGGGAAGATGCCTCGAATTGCTAAAGACCACTCAAGAAAAAGAAAAACGAAGTGGGAGGACTTACACTCCCTGACTTTGAAGCTTATTATAAAGCCACAGTTGCCAAAACAGCATGGTACTGGCACAAAGATAGACATATAGATCAATGGAATCGAATTGAGAATTCAGAGATAGACCCTCAGATCTATGGCCGACTGATCTTTGATAAGGCCCCCCAAAGTCACTGAACTGAGTCATAATGGTCTTTTCAACAAATGGGGCTGGGAGAGTTGGATATCCATATCCAAAAGAATGAAAGAGGACCCTACCTCACCCCCTACACAAAAATAACTCAAAATGGACCAAAGATCTCAATATAAAAGAAAGTACCATAAAACTCCTAGAAGATAATGTAGGAAAACATCTTCAAGACCTTGTATTAGGCGGCCCACTTCCTAGACTTTACAACCCAAAGCCACAAGCAACAAAAGAGAAAATAGATAAATGGGAACTCCTCAAGCTTAGAAGTTTCTTGCACCTCAAAGGAATTTCTCAAAAAGGTAAGAGGGCAGCCAACTCAATGGGAAAAAATTTTTGGAACCATGTATCTGACAAAAGACTGATATCTTGCATATATAAAGAAATCCTACAACTCAATTGACAATAGTACAGTCGGCCCAATTATAAAATGGGCAAAAGATATGAAAAGACAGTTCTCTGAAGAGGAAATACAAATGGCCAAGAAACACATGAAAAAATGTTCAGCTTCACTAGCTATTAGAGAGATGCAAATTAAGACCACAATGAGATACCATCTAACACCGGTTAGAATGGCTGCCATTAAACAAACAGGAAACTACAAATGCTGGAGGGGATGTGGAGAAATTGGGACTCTTATTCACTGTTGGTGGGACTGTATAATGGTTCAGCCACTCTGGAAGTCAGTCTGGCAGTTCCTTAGAAAACTAGATATAGAGTTACCATTCGATCCAGCGATTGCACTTCTCGGTATATACCCGGAAGATCGGAAAGCAGTGACACGAACAGATATCTGCACGCCAATGTTCATAGCAGCATTATTCACAATTGCCAAAAGATGGAAACAACCCAAATGTCCTTCAACAGATGAGTGGATAAATAAAATGTGGTATATACACACAATGGAATACTACGCAGCAGTAAGAAGGAACGATCTCGTGAAACATATGACAACATGGATGAACCTTGAAGACATAATGCTAAGCGAAATAAGCCAGGCACAAAAAGAGAAAATATTATATGCTACCACTAATGTGAACTTTGAAAAATATAAAACAAATGGCTTTATAATGTAGAATGTAGGGGAACTAGCAGTAGAGAGCAATTAAGGAAGGGGGAACAATAATCCAAGAAGAACAGATAAGCTATTTAACGTTCTGGGGATGCCCAGGAATGACTATGGTCTGTGAATTTCTGATGGATATAGTAGGAGCAAGTTCACAGAAATGTTGCTATATTAGGTACTTTCTTGGGGTAAAGTAGGAACATGTTGGAAGTTAAGCAGTTATCTTAGGTTAGTTGTCTTTTTCTTACTCCCTTGTTATGGTCTCTTATGAAATGTTCTTTTATTGTATGTTTGTTTTCTTTTTAACTTTTTTTTCATACAGTTGATTAAAAAAGAAGGGAAAGTTAAAAAAAAAAAAAAAAAAAAAGGAAAAAAAATAAAAGATGCTAGTGCCCCCTTGAGAGCCTGTGGAGGATGCAGGGGTATTCGCCTACCCCACCTCCATGGTTGCTAACATGACCACAGCCATAGGGGACTGGTGGTTTGATGGGTTCAGCCCTCTACCACAGGTTTTAAACCATTGGGAAGACGGTTTGCTGCAAAGGAGAGGCTAGGCCCTCCCTATAGTGTGCCTAAGAGCCTCCTCCCGAATGCCTCTTTGTTGCTCAGATGTGGCCCTCTCTCTCTGGCTAAGCCAACTTGAAAGGTGAAATCACTGCCCTCCCCCCTACGTGGGATCAGACACCCAGGGGAGTGAATCTCCCTGGCAACGTGGAATATGACTCCCGGGGAGGAATGTAGACCCGGCAATCGTGGGACGGAGAACATCTTCTTGACCAAAAGGGGGATGTGAAAGGAAATGAAATAAGCTTCAGTGGCAGAGAGAATCCAAAAGGAGCCGAGAGGTCACTCTGGTGGGCACTCTTACGCACACTTTAGACAACCCTTTTTAGGTTCTAAAGAATTGGGGGTAGCTGGTGGTGGATACCTGAAACTATCAAACTGCAACCCAGAACCCATGAATCTCGAAGACAGTTGTATAAAAATGTAGCTTATGAGGGGTGACAAGGGGATTGGGAAAGCCAATAAGGACCACACTCCACTTTGTCTAGTTTATGGATGGATGAGTAGAAAAATAGGGGAAGGAAACAAACAGACAAAGGTACCCAGTGTTCTTTTTTACTTCAATTGCTCTTTTTCACTCTAATTATTATTCTTGTTATTCTTGTGTGTGTGCTAATGAAGGTGTCAGGGATTGATTTGGTGATGAAATGTACAACTATGTAATGGTACTGTGAACAATCGAAAGTATGATTTGTTTTGTATGACTGCATGGTATATGAATATATCTCAATAAAATGAAGATTAAAAAAAAAAAGACATAATGCTGAGCAAAAATAAGCCAGGCACAAAAAGAGAGATATTGTATGTTACCACTAATGTGAATTCTGTGAAAAATGTACAATGTTTTATACTGTAGAATGTAGGGGACCTAGAGATACCAATTAGTGGAGGGGGAATGATAATCTAATAAGAACAGATAAACTATGGAGGGTAATCTCAATGTTATGGGAATGCTCAGGAATGATTATGGTTTGTAAACTTTCTTGGATATAGTAAGATCATGTTGGAAGCAATAGAGTTATTTTAGGTTTTTTTTTTCTCTTATTCCTTTGTTTTCTTAGGGGTTGTTAATTTTCTTGAGGTATGGAAGGAACATGTTGGAAGCAATGTAGTTATTTTAGATTATTTGTTTTTCTTACTCCTCTGTTTGGACATGGTTTATTAATTTTCTTGGGGTATGGTAGGAACATATTGGAAGCAAAGTAGTTATTTTAGGTTATTTGTTTTCCTTAATCCATTGCTTTGTTTGAAATGTTGTGGGGTTTTTTTGGTTGTTGTTTGTCTGTTTGTTTTTAATTTCTTGATAAACAAAGTTAAAAAATTGAAAAAAAATCAGTAGAAAAATGGGAGTAAAAACTAAATGACAAATAGGGTGGGATGGGGGGATGGTTGGGGTATTCTCTTTTCACTTTATTTTTTATTCTTATTCTGATTCTTTCTGATGTAAGGAAAATGTTCAGAAATAGATTGTGGTGATGAACGCATAACTATATGATCATACTGTGAACAGTTGATTGTATACCATGGATGACTGTATGGTTTGTGAATATATTTCAATAAAACTGAATTAAAAAAAAAATTTAAATCCCATGTAACCACAAAGAAAATATCAGAGAATATGTAAACTCATAGAGTTAGAAAATAGAGTTCAGGTTACCAGGAGTTGAGGGACAGAAGCAATGGGAAGTTACTGCAAAATGAATGTAACGTTTCTGTTTGGGATGAAGGGAAAGTTATAGCAATGGATGGTGGTCAGGATACTGCAACATGTGAATGTGATTAATACCACCAAACGGCATCCTTAGGAGAGATTGAGATGGGAAGATTTATGTTGTATATGTTTCTGCAATTTAAAAAAAAAAAAAAGTAAGAAAGAAAGAAAGAGAACTAAGGAGATAATAATAATTAAATGCAATACATGGTCCTGAATGGAATCTAAGAATGGAGGGAAAAAGTCTCAAAAGGACATTACTGGGATGCAAAAATATGGATATAGAATGTAAGCTTTATACCAACATTAAATTTCTTGAACTTGAAAACAACACTTAAGGTGATTACTTAGGTGAATATCCTTGTTTGTAGGAAATGTACATGAATGCTATATGTTTTCAAGGAGTATGATGTGTGCAACCTGCTCATAAATGCTCAGAAAATATATAAATGATAGATAGCAGAAGACAGATAGGTAGATAGATAGATAGATAGATAGATAGATAGATAGATAGATAGATGATATAGTAATACAGCAAAGGAGGCAAAATGTTAAAATTGGTGAATCTGAATCTCAGGGTGGTGGTAGTATGTTTGTCTTATTCTCTGCTGGGTTTGTATTATTTTAGCAACTGTCTGGTAAGTTTGAAATTATTTCAAAATTAAACTTTAAATACCACAATCAGATATAATTTCACACCCACCAGAATGACTACCACTAAAAAAAGGAAAATAACAAGTGTAGGCAAGGATGTGGGGAAACAGGAATACTTTCATTGTTGATGGGAAGGTAACATGGTGCAGCCACTGTGGAAAACAATTTTCTGGTTTCTCAGAAAGTTAAGTATAGAATTACCATAGTACCCTACAGTCTCACTTTTAGGTATATATCCGAAAGAATAATAAGCAGGGACTCAAACAGATATTTATATACTAATATTCATAGTGGCATTATTCACAATTGCCAAAAGATGGAAGCAACCCAAGTGCCCATCAACTGATGAATGGATAAACAAAATACGGTACATATATGCAATGGAACATTATTCAGCCATAGAAAAGAATAAAGTTCTGATACATGCAACAACATGGATGAACTTTGAAGACCGCCTGTTGAGAGATATGAGCCAGACAAAAAAGGACAGATGTTGTATGATCTCACTGAAATGAAATAATTAGAATAAGCAAATTCATAGAGTCAGAAACTAGAATACAGATTACCAGGGCCAGGTGGGAGTAGGGAATGGGAGTTACTATTTAATTGATACAGAGTTCTATTTGGGTTAATGAAAATGTTTTAGTAATGGATGGTGGTGGTGATAGCACAACACTATGAATGCAATTAACACCACTCAATTATATAATTGAATGGGGTTAAAGGGAAATTTTAGGTTGTATATAGGTTACTAGAGTGAATTTTTTCAAAAAAACATGACAGTATAACACAGTGAACCCTAATGTAAACTATAGACTATAGTTACTAGTGCAATTATAATTATGTTATTTCATGAATTATAACAAAGCTACCACACTAATGCAAAGTGTTAATAATAGGGAAAACTGATTGCAACCATATGCACCCCAGAAAAACGTGTTCTTAAGATTAATCCATTCCTCTGGGTATGAACTCATGGTAAGTAGGACCTTGTGATGAGGGTAGTTCAGTTAAGTTGTGGCCCACCTCAATCAGGTTGGGTCTTAATCCTATTTCTGGAGTCCTTTATAAGCAGAATGAAATTCAGACATAGAGAAAGCTACAGAAGCAAGAAACTGAGATTCAATGACACCCAGAAGAGAAGAGAGAGACCAGGAGACACCACCATGTGCCTTGCCATGGTGAGAGGAGCCAGAATCACCAGCAGCCAGCCCCAGGACACCAGTCTTCAGGGAGAAAGCATTGCCTTGATGCCTTGATTTGGACCTTCCTTTAGCCTCAAAACCATAAGCTAATAAACTCCCATTGTTTAACCCAAATCATTTGATGGTATTTGCTTGCACAGCCTAGGAAAACAAAACGAGTATAGTATATGGGAACTCTATTTTCTGCATGATTTTTCTATAAATCTACAACTTCTCTAATTTAAAAGAAATCAATGGCCTGGGCCTGAGTCTCTCTAAAGCTCTTCCTGCTGTGATTTGAGGAGACTCTAATTAGCCCTGACTCCGGGGTGTGGGTTTTTCCATCTGTGGGTGTTTTGTGACTTCACCTGCAGAGCTTCACTTTTATTTTATTTGCAGCTAGTGGTAACCCAGGGCTCCTGAGAGAAGCAGAAGCCCTAACTCTACGAGTCACCTGGATGCCTTTTACTGAGGCAGGGCTCCTAGTCCGCCCCGACGCACAGGACAGTGGGAAGGGGAGGCCCACTGGCATTTTAAAGGGCCTCTCCTCCTGCTCAGTAGAGAGGAGACCATGGGCCAAAGTGGAAACAGGAAGGTAGGCTGGGCAGCTCAATCTGGACTGGACGTTGACAACAGTGCCCCAGGTGACCTCGAAAATATCCATACCACACCCTGGGCCTCAATTCCTGTTTAAATAAAATGAACTCATTCTCTCCAGGACTCTGACAACCTGTGATCTTTATGTGCTGTATCATGCCTGCATCTGTCCCAAGTGAGATTCATCCAAAAACCCCCTGCAGAGGCCCAGCTGTGCAACCAGGCTCTGAGATTGACCTGGGGATGCTGTGATGGATGAGACCCTGTTTGATCCCCAAGGAACACTTGTCCTGTACACGGAGTAATGACACTGTGTAGGGGGCAAAGGCCAGCACAAGGTCAGCACATGGCACCCCTGGGACCCAGGAATCCATTCAATTTGGGTGTTCAAGAGAAAACCCCAGGAGTCTGGAAACACCTCTGTGGCTGCACAACTGGTTGCACAGTCTATAAAATCCAGGTCTCAGCTCAAATGCCTCAAAAGCTTCTCAAAGAGGCTTTCACAGACACCCACCTTAAGGTAGCTCTCCCTTACCTCTTCCACACAGTCCTGAAATTCTACTGTTGATCTTATTGTCTGAATGCCCCTGACCCACACATACCAAAAGTGACTCTTTCATTCATTCATACAGTAAATAGTTATGTTCCAGGCAACATTATAGGGGCTGGGGATTCAGCAGTGAACAAAACAGACCAAAAAAACCTTTCCCTCATAGAGTTAACAATGCAGTTTGAGAGAAAGATGATAAGCAAGGTAAATAAACGAAATATATAGAATATGTCAGGTAGTGGTGACAAGGTGATCGATTAGGCAGGGAGGAGAGAGGAGAAGGGTCAGGAGAGGCCCCCCTGAGAAGGCCTCATTTGCATTGAGGCCTGGAGGACTGAGAGGCTGTGACAAGTGTGTGTGTCAGGGGACAGGGTTCTGACAGAGGGAGCCACAAGGGCAGAGGCCCAGAGGAGGGAGGCTCCTGCATTCTTGGGGTCAGCAGGGAGGCCCGTGGTGCTGGGGAGGTGCAGCAGAGAGGTCATGGGCTCCAGTGAAGGGCTCTGGCTCTACCTGCGGTAGATGGGAGCCACGGAGGGTGTGTGAGCAGGGGAGGGGCGAAGTCAGACTGGCATTTCTAAAGGTGCTTTCCTGCTGCTGGGTGGAGAAGAGACCGTGGGGCTAAAGGGGAAGCAGGGAAGCGGGTCGAGCAGCACCAGCAACGAACAATGGTGGCTGAATCAGGGTGAGAGCATGAGAGTTGGAGATGATGAATTCTTACAAAGCAACTGGCACCATGCCTGGAGCACAGTAGGCCTCCAGAAATCTGGAATGGATTCTCCCGGCTACCTGGCCACGTGTCTCTGTGGCCCAGTAACTGTGTCCAGTCTCCCTGAGGAGATTAAAAGGACAAATACTCCGGCTGCAAAGAGAAACTGCCTGTGACACGGTGCAAGGGATAAGTCACTTGCTAAGGTCTTCGCAAGAGTGGAAAAGACAAGAGGACAGGATTATGTAAGTGATAAAACACTAACATTTCACACATTCGACACTTTCTTGAAAGATGCATGTTCAGAATATTTTTAAGGGTAAGGTAACCTTTAAAGATGATGTGCTCTTTCTGGGTTAAAAAGAAAGTTTGAGAGGTAAAATATATGCATGTATAGTGACTTGAATCTTTCTAAACTCAACCCATTCCTCCTGTAAAGTATTATTTTGATGAGATTTTTAACTGGATATAATTACTTCAATAGCATGCTGTGTTCACAAGGGCGATAGATGAATGCATTTATTTTCGAGTGCAACTGACAGCGAGTTTATATCAGAAAAACTGGCAGGGGGTGGGGAGGGATGGAGAGGTGACAGTTACAAAGAAAAACAGCCACGGAGCATTTTAGCCACTCAGAGGCAGCCATCCAGTTTGTTGGGTTTTGCTTTTGATGAGAATGTCTGGGGAGATCCAGTACAAAGGTCAGAAGTGACCCCAGCAAGTCATGCGGTAGAGCGCGTCAGAGCAAGAAGAAAATGGTGCTGGGGCTGGATCCCCTGGGTGGGGGTCAGAGCTCTGCCCCAGCCCACTGCTCCTCTTCTCTGGACCTCAGTGTCTGTGGTGAGTAAAGTAAGGCAACTGGTTACTTGGTCTCTAAGAGCTCCATCCTTACCACATCTAATATTATAAAGAAGTCAAAGATGAAGGGTGACAGATGAAGGAGTGGAGAGAAGTCAGAAAATATAATCCTACTGAGCTTGGGAAATTGATTCAAAGAACAGAAGTGAAGGGAAATGCCAGCCCCCGTGGGAATGCTTGACTAACCCCTGTATGAATGAGATGCCAGAGTTTGCTAAATTATCCTCACTTCCATTGTCTCCTTCAATCTCCCCCATCCTCCAGAGGCGGTATCATCCCCATTCATGAATGTGGCACCTGAGACTCAAGAGATGTGGTGGGACCTGTCCCAAGTCATGTGACTGGGGAGGCACAGGCCAGACCGGGTCTCAGGTCTCTACTCCCCAATTCACCTGCCCAAGTGCTGGCTTCTAAATGCCGAAGGCTGAGGAAGGGACCCGAAGCTGGTCCTGCACCTTTCTGAGGTTGCCCCGAAAGCTGAGGTAGAGAGTGATTGCAGTGTGGGCTGCCAGAGAGCTGGCATCTCTCTCCTGGGGATCAGTTACAGAGGCCCTGCCCCTATACCTGTTAGGACCAAATAAGAAAATAGCTTCTTTGCTTTGTGGTTGGCAAAATTTGATTAGAGAAAGCTTCTTGGGCCTGAGACCACTATGAGGCTTCTCATTCTTCTCTCTAAGTCTAGGCAGGGGACTCCTGGGGACATGAGATGTTCAGGGCTGACCCCTGGGCAGTTGGCTGCCAGGGGCATCATCAGCTGAGCCCTGCTCTCCAGTGCTAGGAGCAAGAACCCCAAGAGAGGGAACTGGACCTGTCTGGAAGAGCGGACCCGGGTCCTCATGCAAGGGAAGGGCAGAGGCGACCCCCTACTTTCAGGCCCCTCCAACCACCCTGTGGGCCCATTCTAAACCCATCCCACCATCCCAAACCCAGTGTCATCCAAGCAGTAAGTTTTCAGTAAGATCTGAAGCAGCTCAGCGAAGCAATGATGTTCAACGTGGACAAACCAATTTCAAAATGAAACGCCCTAGAACAATTGATTGGGTGGTTGTCAAGGTGCCCAAATTATCTTCCCTTTGGACTTCACAGTTTCTTGTTTACACCCCATGCAGGGTAGGGAGGTAACGCGAGAGATGGAAAATGGCAGGACAAGTGAACTCTGCTGATTACAGCCCCTGGAGACGGCAGCACAGGCAAGATTCCACCCCAGGTCCTCCTGCACCAGCCTCTTCCATCAGTCTCTGCATTTCTATGTCAGAGGCTCCTCCTGGGTGCTCTGTCAGCACCTCAAACCCAACATGTACAACAAAGAATTCCTCTCCAACCTGCCTCTCAGTTGTGTTTCAAATTTCCAAGACTGGAACTAATTTCCCAGCTGCCAGGCTTGGAAGCTCAGTGTTATCATGAAATTCATTTTCATGGTTTTTTATTAAAGAAGTTGTAGTTTTACAAAAAAATCATCAAAAAAATACAGAGTTCCCATATATACCCCCCATCACACACACACACACACACACACACACACACACACACACACACTTTCCTGAATTATTAACACTTTGCATTTCCATTAAAGTGGTAGCTTTGTAATAATTGATGAACCAGTATTATTATACTTATGCTATTAATTATAGCCCCTAGTTTACATTGGAGTTCACTGTTTGTGTTGTATAATCCTAGGCATTATTAACTTTTTTTATTCGAGTAACATATATACAATCTAAAACCTCCCTTTCTAACCACATTCAAATACATAATTCAGTGATATAAATTACATTCACAGTGTTGTGCTATCATTACCACCATCCATTACCAAAACATGTCTTCACCCCAAACAGTGTCTGTACCAATTAAGCATTAACTCCCCATTCCCTACCTCCACCCCAGCCCCTGGTAATCTGTATTCTTGTTCCTAAATATGAATTTGCTTATTCAAATTATTTCATATCTGTGAAATTATACATATTCATTCTTTTGTGTCTGGAAAATCGTCACGTTTCAGAACTTCATTCCTTTCTGCAGCTGAACTATTCCATTGAATGTAGATACCATATTTTGTTTATTTATTCATCTGCTGATGGACACATGGATCACTCCTATTTTTTTTGACAACTGTGAATTATATGCTATGAGCATTGGTGTGAAAATATCTGAGTCCCTGCTTTCAATTCTTTGGGGTATATACCTAGAAGTGGGATTGTCAGATCACATTGTAACTTTTACTAAACTTTCTGAGGAGCTGACAAACTGTCTTCCACAGCAGCTGCACTATTTTTCTTTCCCACCAACAATGAATGAGTGCTCCTATTTCTCCACGTCCTCTCCAACACATATAATTTCTTTTTTTTTAACAGTAGCCATTTTAGTTGGTGTGAAATGGTATCCCATTGTGGTTCTGATTTACCTTTCTCCAATAGCTAATGATGTTAATTATCTTTTCATGTGCCTTTTGGCCATTTGTATATCTTCTTTGGAGAAATGTCTATTCAAATCTTTTGCCCATTTTTTAAAATTAGGTTGTCTTTTTATTGTTTAATTGTATGATTTCGTTACATAGTCTGAATATTTAGCCCTTATTGGATATGTGGTTTCCAAACATTTTCTTACATTCTACAGGTTGTCTTCACTTTGATGATGAAGTCCTTTGATGCACAGAGTTCTTAATTTTGTTGGTGTCCAATTTATCTATTCTTTCTTTTGTTGTTTGTGATATTGGTGTAGGTCTAAGAAAACACTGCCAAACACAAGTTCCTAAAGATATTACCCTATATTTTCTTCTAGGAGTTTTATAATTTTGGTTCTTTTATTTAGGTCTTTGATCTGTTTTGAGTTGATTTTTGTATATGGTGTGAGGTAGGGGGTCCTCCTTCATTATTTGGCATATGGATATACAGTTTTCCTAGCTGCATTTGTTCTTTCCCTGTTGAGTGGACTTGGCATCCTTGTCAAAAATCAGTTGGCCATAGATGTGAGGGTTTATTTCTGAACTCTCAATTTGAGTCCATTGGTCTATATGTCTATCATTGTGCCAGTACTATGCAGTTTTTATGACAGTAGCTTTCTGATAAGTTTTAAAATAGGGAATGTTGAGTCTTAGAAATTCGTTCTTTTTCAAGATGATTTTGGCTATTCAGGGCCCCTTACCCTTCCATACAAATGTAATGATTGGCTTTTCCATTTTTGCAAAGAAGACCATTGGAATTTGATTGGGTATGCATCGAATCTATAAATCACTTTGGGTTGAATTGACATCTTAACAATATCTAGTCTTCCAATCCATAAACATGGAATGTCCCTCCATTTGTTTAGGCCTTCTTTTATTTCTTTCAGCAAGGTTTTATGGTTTTCTTGTGTAAGTACTTCACATCTGTGGTTAAATTAATTTCTAGATACTTTATTCCTTTTGTTCCTATTGTAAATGGAATTTTTGTATTTCCTCTTCATTACTAGTATATAGAAACACTACTGATTTTTGTGTGTAAATCTAGTACCCCAAGTTTGCTAAATTTGTTTATTAGTTCTGGTGGCTTTGTTGTGGATTTTCCAGGATTTTCTACACAGAGAGTCATGTCATCTGCAAGTAAGGAAACTTTTACTTCTTCCTTTCCAGTTTGAATGCCTTTTATTTGTTTTTCTTGCCTAACTGTGCTGGCTTGAACTTCCAGTACCATACTGAATTACAGTGGTAACAGTAGGTATCCTTGTCTTGTTCTTATCTTAGAAGGAAAACTTTCAGCCTTTTATCACTGAGTATGATGTTAGCTGTGGGCTTGGGGAAGTTCCATTCTATTCCTAGTTGTCTATGTGTTTTTATCAAGAAGGAGTGCTGCATTTTGTTAAATGCTTTTTCTGCATCAATTGAGATGATTGCATAGGTTTTTTTTTCCTTTGTTGTAGTAACATGGTATATTACATTGGTTTTCTTATGCTGAGCCACTGTTCCAGTTTCTTTGTGCCACCATTATGCAAAATACCAGAAATGGATTGGCTTTTATAAAGGGGGTTTATTTAGTTACAAAGTTACAGTCTGAAGGCCATAAAGTGTCCAAGGTAAGGCATCAACGATCAGGTACCTTCACTGAAGGATGGCCATTGGTGTCTGGAAAACCTCTATTAGCTTGGAAGGCACATGGCAGGCGTTTGCTCACCCACAGTTGATTGAGTCACATCTCCATGAAAACACTCAATCATAGCTTCCAACCTAGTCAACACTAATATGTCTGTCCCCATAAGATCAAAGAACATGATGTTTACATATGGGACATAATACATCCAAACTGACACAACCACCTTTGCATACCTGGGATAAATCCCACTTGATCATAGGTTTCAGTTCTTTAAATGTGCTGTTGGATCTGATTTGTTAATATTTTATTGAGGACTTTTGCATCTATATTCATAAGGAATATGGGTGTGTGATTTTCTTTTGCTGTGGTATGTTTATCTGACTTTGGTATTAGGGTGGTGTTGTATTAGGGTGGTGGTGTAATCATAGAATGAGATAGGAAGGATTCCCTCCTCTTCAATTTTTTAAATACTTTGATCAGAATTGGTGTTAATTCTCCTTGGAATGTTTGGTAAAAATCACCAATGAAACCACCTGGTCCTGAGCTTTTCTTTGTTGAGAAGTTTCAGATTGGATTCAATAGCTTTACTTGGTGTCAGCTGGTTGAGATACTTGATTTCATCTTGATAAGTGTAGTAGTGTGTGTTTCTGGGAATTTGTCCTTTTCATCTAGGTTATCTAAGTTGTTGGTGTATAGTTGTTCATAGCATCCTCTTAAATTTTTCATTTCTGTGGGTTTGGTAGTAATGACCCCCTTTATTTCTGATTTTAATTATTTGCATCTGCTCTCTTTTTTCTTTGTCAGTCTAGCTAAAGGTTTGGTGATTTTTTGGATCTTTTCAAAGAACCAACTTTGGTTTTTTGCTCTTTTCTTCTCTATTCATTTAACTCTGCTCTAATATTTTTTATTGCCTCCCTTCTGCTTGCTTTGGTTTTAATTTGCTCTTCTTTTTCTAGAACCTATAATTGTGAGGTTAAGTCTCTGATTTGAGACAATTCTTTTTTCTAACATAGGCATTAAAATTTCCCTCTCAATCCAGCAACCCCATTACTAGGTATATTGTTGGAAGAACTGAAAGCAGGGACATGAACAAACATTTGCACACCGATGTTTATGGTGGCATTATTCATGATTGCAATGGAATGGAGGTAGCCCAAGGGTCAATTGACTGATGAGAGGAAGGGCAATACAATGGAATATTGTGTGGCTGCAGGAAGTGATGAAGTCATGATGCATGCCACGAAGTAAATGAACCTTGAGGACATTATGTTGAGTGAAGTAAGGCAGAAACAAAAGGACAAACACTGTGTCTCAGTATTTGTCTCACTAATGTGAACTAACTATTGAATGGTCTCACTATTATGGAACTAACTATAACGAGCAAACTCTAAGAGTTAAATTCAACAGCGTAGGTTATCAGGAGATTGAAAAAAGGCCGAGATTGGGCAACTGATGCTTAAAGACTACAGAATGTTTTAAAAGGCTGATTGTAAAGGTTCAGAAATGGATAACACAATACCGTGTGATGGTAACACAAAGTTGTAAGTGTAATTAACAAAGCTGAGTGTGAGTATGGCTGAAAGAGGATCATGTATCCTCTGAAAGAGGTCATGTATGTCACCAGAAGGAAAACTAGAGGATAAAAACTGGGACTGTATAACTCAGCGAAACCTAGAGGGGACAATGATGGTGGTTAATTGAACAAACATAAGAAAGTTTTTACATGAACTAGAACAAATGTATTTCACTATTACAAGGTGTTCATAATGGGGTGGTATATGGAAAAAATACAATTAATGCAAACTAAGGTCTATAGTTAACAGTAACATTGTAATGTTCTTTCATTAATTGTAACAAAGGCACTACATCCAAGCTAGATGTCAATAATAGAGAGATATAAGGGAGGGATATGGGAATTTTTTTTCTTTCTTTCTTTTCAGAAGAAATGGGAATGTTCTCATATGGATTGTGGTGATGAATGCATAACCATGTGATTATATTTGGAGCCGTTGATTGTACACTTAGGGTGAATTGTATGGTGTGTGAATAAAACTGCTTTAAAAAAAGAATCTCTCTGCACTTGCTTTGCTGCATCCCTGAAGTCCTGGTATGTTTGTTTTTATTCTCACTTGCCTCAAGATAATTCCTGATTTCCTTTGTGATTTCTTCTTTAGCCCTTGTTGTTTAAGAGTACACTGTTTAATTTCCACATATTTGTGGATTTTCCAGTTCTCCCTCTACTATGGATTTCTAGCTTCATTCCATTATGCTCTAAGAAGATATATTTATCTCAATAAAATGAATATTTAAAAAAAAGAAGATATATTTAATGATTTCAATATTTTTGAATTTATTGAGACTTATTTTGTGATCTAACATATTGTCTGTCCTGGAGAGTGACCCCCATGTACCATGAAAGAATGTTTATTCTTCTGCTGTTGGCCAAATTGTTCTATTTATGTCTGTTAGGTCTAGTTAGTTTTTAATATCATTTAAGTCTTCTATTTCCTTATTGATCTTCTGTCTAGATGCTCTATTCATTATCAAATGTGGTGTATTGACATCTCCTACTATTAATGTAGAACAATTAATATTTATATTAATATATAATATATTAATGTTTCTATTTCTTCTTTCAAATCTGTCAATATTTGCTTCATATATTCTGTGACACTTCCAGTAGGGATATATGTATAAAAAATAATTATATATGCACATAATTATATATATTCATAATTATATATATATATATATTTGTAATCGTTATGTCTTCTTGTTAATTGACACCTTTATCAGTATATAGTGATCTTCTTTGTCCTTCATAATAGTTTTTGACTTGAAGTCTATTTTATCTACTATTGGCATGGCTATGCCAGCTCTCTTTTTGTTACTATTTGCATGGTGTATTTTTTTCCATCCTTTCACTAACAACATACTTTTGTCTTTGAATTTAAGGTGAGTGTCTTGTAAACAGCATATGGTTGTGTCACTCTCTTCCTTTTGACTGGAGAGTTTAATCCATTTATGTCTTAGTTTGCTAGGCTGCTAAAAGTGGATACCATAAAATGGGTTGGCTTTTAACAATAGGAATTTATTAGCTTACAGTTTTGGGGCTGGGAAAAATGTCCAAATTGAGGCATCATCAAGGCAATGCTTTCTTCCCAAAGACTGATTGCCGGTGATCCTTGGCTCCTCTTACACATGGCAGCATCTGATGGTCTCTCCCTTCTCTTCCACATTTCGTTTCTTTCAGCTTCTTGCTTCTGTGGCTTGCTTTCTTTTCCTCTGTATTCATCCAGTTTATAGAGGAATCTAGTAAGAGGATTTAGACCCACCTCAATGAGGATGGGTCACACCTTAACTGAAGTCACCTCATCAAAAGATCCTACTTACAATGGGATCACACTCACTGGAATGTATCAACTGTAAGAACATGCTTTTCCGGGGTACAAAGAGTTTTAAACCACAACAATTTACATTTAAAGTAAATACTGATGATTCAGGATTTTATTCTGCCATTTTGGTATTTAATCTTTGTAACTCTTATGCTTTTTTGGTCCCTCAATTCTTCTATTAATGCCTACATTCATATTTATTTGATTTTTGTGTTGTACCATTTTGAGTTCTTTCTTATTTCTTCCTGCATATTATTTTAATGCATTATCTTTGTGGTTACCATGGGGCATAAATCTAACATCTAAGTCTAAAGAAAACATATTTTTAATAGAGCTTAACTTCAATAGCATACACAAACACCGCTCCTATACCCCTCCATCCCTCCACCTTTTTCTTATACCTGTTACAATTTTATCTTTATACATAGCACACCCAAATCCATGGATTTATCATTTCTTTTTATGCATTTACATTTTAGAATATGTAAGAAGTAAAAAAAAAAAAAAAAGTGGCATTATATACCAAAAAACACAATATAATAATAATGGCATTTATAGTTACCCATATGGTTATCTTTACTGGAGGTCTTTATTTCATCATGCCACTTCAATCCACTGATTAATGTTCTCTTTTCAGTCTGAAGAGCCCCCTTTAGCATTGCTTGTAGGGCAGATTTTCTGGTGAAAAAATCTCTCAGCTTTTGTTTATCTGGGAATATATTAATCTAGACCTCATTTTTGAAAGTCTTGCTGGATTTAAAATTCTCGATTGACAATTTTTTTTTTCATCCCACTGCCTTCTTGCCCCCATAGTTTCTGATGAGAAATCAGAAATTAATCTAATTGGAACTCCCTTGTACATTACACATTGCTTTTCTCTTGCAGCTTTCAGAACTTTTTCCTTATCCTTGGCATTCAACAATTTGACAACTAGGTGTGTGGTTCCCTTGAGTTTATCCTGTTTTGGATTTGTTGGGATTCTTGAATGTGTATATTCATGTCTTTCATTAAATTTGAGAAGTTACCATCATTGTTCTTTGAATATTCCTTCTACCCCTTCTCTCTTTTTTCTCCTTCTGGGGCTCCCGTAAAGAGTATATTGGTACACTTGATGGTGTCTTGCAGATCTGTTAAATTCTGTTCACTTTTTTCCATTCTGTTTTCTTTCTGCTCTTCAGCCTGCATCATTTCAATTGTATTGTTTTGGAGTTCACTGACTGTTTCTTCTGCCAGCTCTAAGCTGCTGTTGAACCCCTCTAGAGAATTTTTCATTTTCGTTCCTATGACCTTTAACTTCAGTATTTCTGTTCAGGTACTTTTTTTTTTTTTTTTTTTTTTTTTGGTTTTATAAAAGAGGGTTTATTTGGTTACACAGTTACAGTCTTAAGGCCATTAAGTGTCCAAGGTAATGCATCAACAATCGGGTACCTTCAATGGAGGATGGCCAATGGTGTCCGGGAAACCTCTGTTAGCTGGGAAGGCACGTGGCTGGCATCTGCTCTAAAGTTCTGGTTTCAAAATGGATTTCTCCCAGGACATTCCTCTCTAGGCTGCAGTTCGTCAAAAATGTCACTCTTAGTTGCTCTTGGGATGTTTGTCCTCTCTTAGCTTCTCCAGAGCAAAAGTCTGCTTTCAACAGCCATCTTCAAACTCTGTCTCATCTGCAGCTCCTCTCTCAGCTTCTATACATTCTTCAAAGTGTCCCTCTTGGCTGTAGCAAGCTCACTGCTTCTGTCTGAGCTTATACAGTGCTCTAGTAAACTAATCAAGGCCCACGCTGGATGGGCAGGGCCACACCTCCATGGAAATTATCCAATCAGAATCATCACCCACAGTTGGGTGGGTCACATCTCCATGGAAACACTTAAAGAATTGCAATCTAATTAACACTAATACGTCTGCCCACACAATATTACAAAAAAGATAATGGAGTTTTGGGAGACATAATACATTCAAACTGGCACAATCCTAATTTAGTTTTCTTTCCACAGCAGCACTTCACTCTTGCCTGTTTCCAATTTTCTCAGCTGTAAAAACAGTTTTTCAAATAAAATATTACCCAGAACACAAGAGGGTAGCTGGTGGGGTCCTAATTCCATGTGCCTTAGTGTCACCTCTTTATAAGTCCCTGCTTGGCACTTTGGGGTTAACAGTCCACCACCAGCCACAACCAGGAGATCATTATCTCTTGTCGGTAAGTCCCAATTAAACCCAGGTCTGCCTCTGTGCCTGGTGTGCTCTTTGGTCTTAGGGCAAAGCTGGGTTGGAACGCTCCTTATGTGGAAAAAAATGAACTGCAGCTGTAGAAGGGGCACTTCCCAAATGTGCGTTCGTTGCTCGGCGCAGCCAATAGGAGTCACACCGAACCAGGCTGGGGTTTCAGCACCACGTGTGCCCAAGGAGGGAGTCACCTGCCTGGGAACTGGGTCAGAGGGAAAGAGCTTGGATCCTCGACGACATTGCTGAGCAGCCAAAACCCATCCTAATTCAGAGTGTTGTGGTGGGGATTAAATGAGTCAATGCATATAAATGTCTTATGATAGTACAGTTTTCAGGCTGAGAAAAATGTGTAAATCAAGGCACCATCAGTGTGATGGTTTCATCCCAAAGACTGACTGCCAGAGATACTCAGTTCCTCCACCACACGGCAGATCTGCTGGTCTCTTCTTTCTTTTCTGGGTTTTGTTGCTTTCAGCTTCTTGCTTTCCTCGTTTTCTTTCTTTCCTCAGTTACTTTTTAAAATTTCTATCTCTTTATAGAGATTCTCATATTGCTCATGCATCATTTTCCTGATATTCTTTCATTATTTTTCATTGTTTTCCTTTGTCTTCTTGAGCATGTGAAGATGATTTTTTTAAAACTTTTGTCTGGTATGCCTGGTCTTCTTAGTTAATTGTTTCTGAATTTTTATATTGTTTCCTTGGATGGGCCATCATTTCCTATTTCTTTGCTTGTCTTTTAATCATTTAGCACAATGTATTTTTAATATTTAATGTGCTAATTCTGGGATTTAGTCCCTGTGCTGTCTTTTCCTTAAATTTGTATCCAGGTAATGATATGACAGAGATTTCCTTGAGTGCCGGGAGCTGACAAAAGCAAACTAATGCAAAAAGCACCTTTTACAATCTTTACAAATTGGCTCTGTGTTTGCTGTGCATTCTCTCAGAGTTTGGACCTCCTAGCAAGATCGGCCCAAGGTAAAAGTGAAGTGCAGGGCCTCTCTGTCTTTTATAAGCCTATGTCTTTTCCTAGGCTTGTGCTTACTCCTGTCTTTAGGAATTCCCCCATTTACAGGAATCTGAATGTCCCTTCTACTCCTAATGAAATAGAACCCCCACCCCCAATGCTCTATTATAGGTCTTAAAGCCTGTTATCTTTTGCCCCAAGATGCCTCAATTTAATTGTTTCTTCCAGTTCCTTGGCTGGCAACAAGCTGCTTCTGCCTGTAGGACAAGTTCTAAGAGGGCTAACCAGAGAGGAATTTCTGGTTTGGTCTTTCAGGCTGCCACCCAATAGCGACACCCACATACAGGCATCCCAGTATGCATAGAGGTGACTCTGCTCCCTCCAGAGCATGACAAGGGACCCACAGTGGGAACACAGGTGTTCTAGTTTGCTGATGCTGCCAGAATGCAAAACACCAGAGATGGATTGGCTTTTATAAAAGGGGTTTTATTTGGTTACACAGTTACAGTCTTAAGGCCATAGAGTGTCCAAAAGGTCATCAGCAATCAGATATCTTCACTGGAGGATGGCCAATGGTGTCCGGAAAACCTCTGTTATCTGGGAAGGCACATGGCTGGCGTCTGCTCCAAGTTCTGGTTTCAGAATGGCTTTCTCCCAGGACGTTCCTCTCTAGGCTGCAGTTCCTCAAAAATGTCACTCTTAGTTGCACTTAGGATATTTGTCCTCTCTTCGCTTCTCTGGAGCAAGAGTCTGCTTTCAATAGCCATCTTCAAACTGTCTCTCATTTGCAGCTCCTGTGCTTTCTTCAAAGTGTCCCTCTTGGCTGTAGCCCCTCTTCAAAAGTTCACTCTCAGCTGCACTGAGTTCCCTCTGCCTGTCAGCTCATTTATATATCTCCGCTGATCAAGGCCCATCCTGAATGGATGGGGCCACGCCTCCATGGAAATATCTAATCAGAGTTATCACCTACAGTTGGGTGGGGCACATTCCATGGAAACACTCAAAGAATTCCAATCTAATCAGCACTAAAATGTCTGCCCCACAAGATTGCATCAAAGATAATGGCATTTGAGGGACATAATACATTCAAACCGACACAACAGGCTAGCTCCACACTGCACCAAGGAGGAGGATAGGGGAGGGGCTGGTAAGGGGGCCATCAGTTTTGCCTCTGGTTTTTAAAGCTGCATTTCCTTGACTCAGGACCTGCCCAATTACTGCAATCCTTAAACTCTTTTTCAGGGTCTTTAGGAAGATGGTTCTGCCAGTTTTTGCTAGTTGTTCAGTGATTCTGTGGGGAAACATCACCGTGGAGCATCTAATACCACTATCTTATCAACCAGAGCATCTGTCCCAATTTTATGTGCCAACCAAGTGCCCTGTGCCCCTTTGAATCTTCCCAGTGGTCCTTCAAGATATGTGTCATTGACTCATTTTTTAGCCATCACAAACACTGTCAGGGACATGTCACTTCCTCTTGCCCTCACCACTTCAATGTCCTCTGGCCTGAGTTCCCAACACCAGCACCTGCATTTCTTTGCCTGAGGAATTACCAGGCCCCCAAAGCCCACTTAGACCATCCAAATGGCAGCTGGTAATGCCAGCTATTATCATCCCCTGGGAGCAGCCATTTATCAACGACTAATGGTAGTTTATGTATAATTTATGTATAAATACTCCAGGTCCTTCACGGTGTTGGTGGGACAACTGTTAAATGCGGTCTATGCTGGCTCCTGGATTTTCCCTAAAAGAATTAAGATCCAGTCATCCAAGGTGCATCTGAATTGACAATCTATCCTTTGTCGGCCTCCTTCATATCCCTGTCTACTTTCCTATTGGAAGCTGTTGAGTTGGAATTTGAAATAAGTCCACTTGATTCCAAAGGTCAAGTCCTTCTATCATGTAACATCATCTCTCATAGTAATTCAGAAACCAAGTTCCATGAGTTCTCTCTATGTAAAATTTCCTCTGTCCTTCTCTTCCTCTCAGATCTGACTGCCCGTCTCTGAATCATAGGAAGAAAAGCCCAGGCCCAGTCTTCAACACTAGTCTGTGAACCCCACAAGGGCAGGACCCACTCCTGATTTATCTCTGTGTTCCCAATGCCCATGGGCCAGGTACCTCAGGAAGCAGATCAGGATACATGAAAAGCCCTTCCCCCAAGGAAGGCCCCAGGGTGGGAAAGGCAGCCGGGCAGACCAGACCCAGAGGATGTCACCCAGAGTGGCCTGAGGATATGTCTCCATGATAGACAGACAGCACCAGGGCTGGAAGGAACCAACAGCAGAGCCAGGGATGAGGGAGGCCTGCACTGAAATCCACAGTGAAAAGCAAACCCTCAAGGCAGATCTGGGCAGCCAGACCAGGAGAACCTGAAGCAGACCAAGAATGAGAGATGGTCACTGGGATGGCAAGTGGCTCAAGGGCAAGTCTTGGAGCATGGTGTAGCTCCCCCTCCCCCACCACACACACACTGCTAATGGAAATGTCAATTGGTACACTAAAGGTGAGCTTATGCATACTCTAGACTTCAGCAACTCTACTCCCTGGTATGTACCCAGCAGAAATGCACACATGTATCCATCAAAAGACAAGCACAGGAATATTCAAAGAAGAATTATTTGTAATAGTCCCAAACTGGAAACAACCCAAAGGCTCATCAGCAAAAGAATGGATAAACTACCTGTGTTATACTCACATTAAGGAATAGCATTACAGCAATGTGAATGATCTGCAACCAAAAACAACAGGAGTGAATGTTAGGAACACAGTGTTGCATAAAGGAAGCCACAAAAGAACACATATTGTATGAATCCACTTATACCAAATTCAACAAACGGGCAAAAAAAATCCATGTTTTTAGAAGTTAGGATGTGATTACCTTGGGGGTTAGTGACTAGGAGGGGCTCAAGAGGATGTCTGGAGTTCTGGAAGTATTTTGGACCCTAAACCAAGCACTGGTCACACGAAGACATTCTCTTTGTGAAATTTAATCAAGCTAGTTGCTTTTGATTTAGGACCATTTTAAATATTTTTTACCCTTTGGTAAACAGTTTTCTTAAGAAAATGGCCCCTGAGAATTTTCTCAGATGCCCAGAAAATGCAGGAGGGATGTCAAAGCTGGTTCACATTGGACCAGTCACACACAAATGACTTTTTATGAGCAAACAGTACATATTTGAAGAATGAACAAATTCATTATAGAACAAAAGAATAATGAACCAATTAAGTCATGCATAAAAGAGTACATTCACAAGTAAGAATATTTGTTTCTTGGCTGCTAAAACAAATACCATGCAATGGATTGGCTTAAAAATGGGAATTTATTGGCACACAGTTTTGAGGCCAGAAGAAGTCCAAAATCGAGGCACCAACAAGGCAGTGCTTTCTCCCCAAAGACTGTGGCGTTCTGGGGCTGGCTGCTGGCGATCCTTGGTCCTTGGTTCTTCTGACACATGGGAATGCACATGGCAAATCGTTTCCTTTCTTTCAGGGTTCCACTGATTTCTAGCCTCTGGTCACTCCCTGTGGTTTCTCTTTTCATGTCTAATTTCCTTTGTTTATAAGGACTTCAACCACGCTGCATTAAAGACCACCCTCATTCAGTCTGAGTGTACCGCAACTAATAACATCTTCAAACACCCTGTTTTAAAATGGGTTCATACCCCCAGGACCGGGGGTTGAGATTTGACTATGCTTTTTATGGGGAACTTGACTAAATCCCCAACAGTAAGTGAATGAATGAGCCAATTACAGAATGGATGAAGAAGAGAGAAAGAAAGGAAGAGAGGGAGAAGGGAGGGAGGGAGGAAGAGAGGGTAGAAGGAAGGAAGGGAGAAAGAAAAAAGGAAAGGAAGGAACAGAAGAAAGGATGGAAGGAAGGAAGAAAAAAAGAAAGGGAAAGAAGGATTGAGTAAATAAGTAGGTGAATGCATAAATGAACATCTGAGAAAAAAAATGAAGAAGAAAGTACAAGCAAATGGAAGAAGAAATGAGTGATCTGATGATGGAAGGAAGGAATAAAGTCACACCTGAATGAATGTGAGAAATAATTTTGAAATGGATTTCAAAACTGGTTGAACAAGTAAATGAAGAATGAATGAATGAATGAACATAAAAGTATAAGGATTAACCAGTAAATGAGTAACTGAATAAATATATAAATGAATAAATGCTGAAAGCACCCAACTGGGCCTGAGGGGGATGGTAAGTTACAGGATAGGAAACTGCCAAACTCCATGGGAAATCCACCCCAACACCCCATAGCTGAGACCTTAGCAAGCCAGCCACACTTCTCTCAGGGAAGCCTCCTAAAGTAACTTCTGTTTGGATTTAATAAGAATATTATTAAAAAACTATCATCTGAAGCTGGCTGCTGCCCAGGATTAACTCTGCGTTCTGTGGAAAGAGCTAAATAGAATTGACTATATTGTTTTCCCAATTACGTTGCACATAATTACCTATTATGTAGCAAACCCCCAGCATGATTTTAATAATCACTATTTAAATAACTACTTCCACTGTCTCCTTACATATTAACCTCCAGGGGGTATAATTAATGCTGGTGTGGGAGGGTTTGCTGTTTGGCCTGGGAATGAGGAATGGGGTGGAATTTGTCACAGTGATTGCTCCATCTGACTCAGCAAGAAGCTGTGTCCTCGAGTCTGAGCACTCAGCAGTCCAGGGTTCCAGGCCCCCTCCACTGCCGTGTGACATTAAACAAGTCACACCCCCATCTGGACCTCAGTCCCTTTCCCTAAAGTAAGGATGGTTTTCCTAGTTCCCAGCCTCCCTGGAGAATTGGGGGGATCTTGCTCTAGTCAGGGTTTCCACAGCACAGGGCACACCCCTCGTCATGGGGTGATGGGATCTTCTCATAATGTGTCTCCTGCCATCCAGGCTGAAGGTTGGGACCACGTGCTGCTCCTCAAAGCAACCTCAGCAACCAGTGCAGTAGCTGGCACATAGTAGGTGCTCAGCAAATACTGATTGAAGGAATGAATGATCTCATTGTACAACGTTGCTTGAGAAGCTGCCTTAAATCCCTTTCAGAACAACTGTGGCTTGATAAAGATACATCCACTCACCGAATGTTCTTATATCTGCTTTCATGGTTGCCCCATTGTTTTAGTTTGCTAAAGCTGCCAGAATGCAATATACAAGAAATGGGTTGGTTTTTACAATGGAGATTTATTAGCTTACAAATGTATAGCTCTAAGGTTGTGAAAATGTCCAAATTAAGGCATCAACAGGATGATACCTTCTCTAAAGAAAGGCTGCCAGCATCTGGGACACGTCTGTCACATGGGAAGGCACCAGGCCACCATCTGCTGGTCCTTCTCTCCCGGGTTTCATTGCTTTCAGCTTCTGGCTTCAGTGGCTTCCTCTCTCGGCTTCTGTGGGTGTGTCCTTGTTTCTCAGCTTCTCCTGGGCTTCTCTGAGCTCTCTGGGCTTTTTCCATCTTTAAGGACTCCAGTAAAAGGATTAAGACCCACCTTGAATGGGGTGGGTCACATCTCAATTGAAATAACTTAACCAAAAGGTCCCACCCACAGTGGGTCTGCACCCACAGGAATGGATTAAAAGAACATGGCCTTTTTCTGGGGTACATAACGGCTTCAAACCACGACACCCATCTTCCAAGTCATTGCATTTACCCCATCAATGTCTGCCTGTATCAGCTCTTCTTCTGCTTCCTGTGCACTACCTCTAATAACTGGAGGACCTGAAAAGCATGGAAATGAGCTGGTACAATCATGTATAAAGTAAGTATAAATGGTCTCTGAATGACAGGCCAAGGTGCTCAGCTGAATAAAAGTGCATGAGAAAATACACATCTCCAGGTCTCCACGCTGACTCTGATGTGGACCCAGTATTGACAAGAGGTCAGTGTATGAATCTAACCAAATAGCCCACCTCCCCCTCAGGACTATAGAGGAGCAGTGACTTGTCTGAATCCCCAGTAAGTGCCTGGAAGAGCTGGAGGGAGAATCCAGGTCCCTTGACAACTGACTTGATGCTGTCCCTGCTGTCCCATCATGTGACATCGGATGCTGGATAGCCAATCTATCATCTGTCACTGGAATTTCTTCTGCTTCCAGAAGACTTATTTCCTAATTATTTCTGTCATTCTAAACTGTCTACTCTGTCTCTAGGATTGGGAATCCTGCCTAGTTAGGCACCACCTGTGGGTTTAATGAGTACTTTCTCTGAGATTGACCCCACCTAACTCACTGCATCTCCCTGCTCAGTTGCCCACTTATTCCAATCTGGGTTAACCCCTCCCCCACCCCATTCAGGCCTGAAGGAATTGGCCATGGAGGAGAGGAGGAAAAGTGGAAAAGACCAGCCTAATAGGAAAAGATACGGAGAATCTACTATTCAGTGATTCTGATTGTACCATCATTAGCTAAGCCTGGTGTGGAATTAGCAATGTTATACACATCTGTTGATTAATTTAACAAGCATTCATTAAGTGCCCTTTATGCACCACGCTCCAGGCTGGGCGCTGGGAAGAGAATGGCTGAGGTAGACCCTACACATGTACTGTATTCCATCCCCTTCACTAACAGAGGAAAGATGGTGTGACTTAGTCCCCACATTCACTCTTGATCTTTCAGCAAATAAGCGTTCAGTGCCTACTCCGTGCCCTCGAGAAGTCAACTGTCTGGGAAAAGATATCCTTAAACAAACGCCATCCAATGTGGAGGGCAGTTGATGGCATAAACAGCATGTTGCAGGGACACAGAGTAAGTCTTAAGAGTTCAGGGGATTAGAGAAAACAAGAGCCAAGTCACAAAGGATGGGATGAGGAGTGTACCTGGAGGACAGGTGGAGAAGGAGGGCATCCTGGGAAGAAAGCAACATTTGTGAGAAAGTGAGGAGCTGGGAAGGGTTTAGGTATTTAAAGGACCATAAGCAGTAAATGAGTCTAGCTCTGTTTATGAATGGGTATGCACGAGCATGTGTGAGTGTGTGTGTAAATATGCTTGTGTGAGTGCTTTGAGGGAAGAAGAATGGTGGGAGACAAAGCAGAAGAGGGAGGCTGGGGTCAATCATGAAGTGCCTTGTGTGCCATGCTGAAGAGATGGACTTCATTCTTTCAGCCATGAAGGGTGGGTGGTCATCGGTGGCAGAGAGCCCATGGTCAGTTTTGCACAGTCAGGGGATGATCCCCTCAGCAGGGCCTTTGCTCCGTGCCCAGGGAGGTCAGGGACCTGGTGGGTTCAGGGCCAAGTCCCTGCTGATCAGCACTCACTGAGGACCCAGGATGGCAGCTTTAGCTGAGAGTTAACTCACCAATGGGCCTCAGTTCTACAGCAACAAAGAAGGAGCCACCATGAGTGTGTCTACCCAGGAGGGTCCCTGCCTAAGGGGCAGATGGGTCCACAGGAGACCCTCCCAACAGGCTTACAGACCCCACCCCTCCCCTCTCCCCGCCCAGGACTGGAGGTTCCTTCTCCTCAGCCCGGGAACATCCTTGATCAATCACTGGGACACAAGCTGTGAAGTCTAGATCAGTTGGGTATCTTGGATGAGCAGGTGCCAGCAATTTGGAGAGGAGAGGAAAACACTCAGGAAACGGAGGGAGCAAAGAGAAAACAGGCATATGTCAGGGAGATTAATTTGCTACTCAGATATGAAAGAAATGTGTTCAATTATTTGGTATTGCATTTCATTTGAATGTACATCTCGTACCTAGCTCCCTCAGACTACCCAGAGAGAAAGTATAATGGGAGATAAGGGAGAATAAAAACACACAGGTAAAAAAACATTCCTGAAATTGGAATTACTTAGTGAGAAATAAAAGCCCAGGCTTGAGATAGAAAAGGCTGCTTGGCAATGAGGCCCTCTCAGGGCTGACACCCCATCCCCACAGCCAGGTCCGCCAGTCAGGAGGCCCAGGTTGTGTGACTTTGGGCAGGTCATTTCCCTTATCTGAGCCTCACTCTCCACAAGTCCTTTGGGGCTTTCTGGTCATGGCACTGTTGGCATTCTGAGCTGGATAATTCTTTGTTGTGAGGGACTATCCTGTGCACTGTAGGATGGTTAGCAACATCCCTGGCCTCAACCTACTAGATGTCAGCAGAACCCACCCCCCACCAAACCCCCAACCCCCCAACACCCCAACCCACAATGTGACAACCAAAAATGTCTCCAGACTTTGCTAAATGTTTCATGGAGTCAAAATCACCCCTAGTTGAGAATCACTGGTTTAAATGAAGGAAAGTGAGTAAAACAGTGCAGTTTCTGGGGCATTTCAACTTTCAGATAATAGTAGTTGTAATTAACTAAGTGAAGGATGCAGATGAAGCAGCGATCATTTTGGAAGAGACGTTTCTTGCCTTTTTGTCCATTTGGAAGTTTCCACAGTGGACTGCTTGAACCAGTTTGATAATCTCTTACTCTCCTAAAAAAGTAAAGCTTGACTCCAGAAAGCTTTATCAAACAAAGGAAAGGAGAAAAAGGGGAGACACCCTGCAATGTCCATAAAGCCCGTTTCTGCCCAAGGTCCCCGGGAGGCAAAGAGGCAAGGGGCAGCCTCTCCACGCACCTGTGCCCGCCCTGCACGGAGCACTGGACAGGCAGCCTCTCACCTCATCCCCACAACAGCCCTGCAAGGGGATGTCATCCTCCCCATTGTACAGATGAGGAAACCGAGGCTAAGAGAGGTGACGTGACTTCAATGACAGGTGCCTACTGAGCACAGCCATGGGGGGACCCAGCAGTGAGCAATGGACTGGGGGAGGCAGATCATAGAGAGATGAGGGGGTAAAATATATCAGACAGTGATGAATGCCAGGCAGAAAAATACAGCTGAAGCCAGATGGCCTCGTATGTCCTAAAGAAAAGCTTGTCGTGTCCTGCAGCCACGAGGCCTGGCAGAGCAGCTTTCTGCTGGGGAGGCTCTAAAACAAGGCTCCTCGAGGTGAAGACTCTTCTCATGGGAATAATGGACACATGGGGCAGAACCCAAGGACATGTCATTCATTCATTCATTTGTTCATTTATTCATTTATTACTCAAGCCCTGCCCTAGAGATAAGGGGTGAAACCACACAAAGACCCCCTCCCTCCTGGGGCTCACACTGCAGCGGGGCCAGTCATGTACAAGTCATAATCAGCACGGCCATATCAGCTGATAGCCTTCTCTGGGCCTCAGTTTCCGTGTCTGCAGGTGGAGGTGATGACAGCAAACATCCGGCCTTGGTCATAGTAACAAGAGCCACCATTCACTGACTGGTCACTCTGTACCAGGAACAGTGCCGAGGGCTCATGTGCTTCATCCCTTCCCAGACCCACAACCACCCCATGCACCCACAGTGCACAGACAAGGAAACTGAGGCCCAGAGAGGTGACGTCAGCTGACCAAGTTCACACAGCCGAGTGGCTTCAGGGCCAGAAGACTTGCATCTGTGCCCAGGCTCGGCCGTTCCCCAGCTGTGTGACCTCAGCAGGACTCTACCCTCTGTGCCTCAGTTTCCACATCTGTAAAGTGAAGATGACAGGGCTGCCAGCCTCCTGGGGCTGATGAGAGGGTGAAATGAGATGCTGTGGGGGCCACACTCAGGACTGTGCCCGGGCCCAGGGTGACCAGTCAGTAAAAGAAACTCGCTCTGCAGGAGCTTAATGAATTTAATCTTCATGATAGCCCTTAAACAGAACATGCTATTATAACCCTTTAACAAAACGTGCTATTACCCCATTTTACAGATGAGGAAACTGAGGCTCAATGGAGTGAAGTCTTTTGCCAGAGTCACAAGTTGAGCAGCAGAGCCGGGATTCTGCCTTCTTATCTGTACTTTCCATCTGCCAGGATTTTCCTCCACTGCCTTTTTTTTTTCCTTTTTGGCTTATTTCCTACCATTGATGGGATTGATCGGGTTTTTATACCCTTTTTTCCTCTACTGGTTTGGAAATTGTACATTTTAGTTCCCTTCTTTATTGGTTAACCTTTAAATTTTAATAAACACACGAGTTAACACAGTCTCAAGTAAATCATTACCTCTCCCCTCCCTCTGAACAACGTGCAGATCTTAGAATGCACTCCATGTGGAAAGGACGTGTTATGGCCCCACCCTCCTTTATGTCCCAAATTAGTCACCATGGCTGTTTCTGTTGTATTCCTCTTGTTTTCTATAATTAGCCCAAGGTCACTGATTTCCTGGCGTGGTATTGTGTCTTTGAAAGCAGACCTTCCTCCTCGTTTTAGCATCCTACCTGAGGTGTGTCATTTACTTGTTCTCTCAGAATCTTTCTTTCTGCCTCAATTTTAAAGAATGGTTTAGCTGATTCCAGAATTCTATTTTGGCAATTATTTCTCTTGGCCCTGAAAATACAATTCCCTGGCCTTCCTTCCCCTCTTGCAGCTGCAGCTGAGAAGTCTGCTGACAGTCTACTCGGCTTTCTTAGCAAGTGCACTCGTTCCCTAGGGCTGCCATAACAAATTACCTCCAGCCCATTGGCTTCAAACAACAGCAATGTGTACTCTCACAGGGCTGGGGACCAGAAGTCCGAAGTCAAGGTGTCAGCAGGGTCGCACCTCCTCTGGAGGCTCCAGGGCAAGACCCTTCCTGCCTCCTCCAGCTTCTGGTGCTTTCTGGCTGCCGCCCCCCAGTCTCTCTGCTCTGTGGTCCCGTTGCCTCCTCCTTTTCAGGTGTCTATGTCTTCTGTTCTTCCGTCTCCTTTAAGGACACTTGTCATTGGATTTAGGACCCACATGGGTAACTCAAGATGTTCTCAGCTCAAGAAACTTAATTCCATCTGCACGACCCTTTCCCCAAATAAGGTCACACTCACAGGCCCAGATATTAGGATCTGGACACACCTTTAGGGGCTGCCGCTCAACCCCTGCAGCAGGTAGTCAGGTCTTTCTCAATTTGGCTTTTTTAATACAAACTGTGATAGTTAATTTCATCTGGAGAACCCCAATGAATACATAAACTTTTTATTGATGAATAACATACATACAGAAAAATGCCCAAATCGTAAGCATTCCATTGGATGGATTTTCACCAAGTAAACATAAACCATTACCAAATACCCCAGGAGCCCCCTCGTAACCACTTCCCTTTACTTCACTTCCATAAGGGTAACCACAGTCCACAGCAGTTTAGTTTTGCTGTTTTGACCATTACATAATAGAATAAGGTACAATGTTCTCTTCATGTGTGGTTTCTTTCTCTCAACATATTTGTAATATTCAGTCATGTTGTTGCATGTAGCTATAGTTTGTTCATTCTCCTTGCTGTTTGGTGTTCAATTGTATGAATATATTGCCTATTTGTCTTTCTACTGTTGATGGTCATGAGGCTAGTTTCCAGTTTGGGGCTATTATGAATAGTGCTGATATGAATATTCTTGTACATTTCTTTTTGATAAGCAAATGATACGTAGCTGGGAGTAGAATTTGCCGGTTCATAGGATAGATGTACCAGCAGTGTGTGAGAGTCCTAGTTGCTTCATTCTTCTCCAATGTCTCATATAATCTGTGGTGTTTGTTTTGTTTTGTTTTGTTTTGTTTTTAGCCACGCTGGTGTGTTTTGATATCACATATTAGTTTTAATTTACATTTTCATGATAAATAATGATGTTGGGAATCTTTCATATGCACACTGGTTGTTTGTATACCCTTTTTTGGAAAATGTCTGTCCAAGTCTTTTATCCATTTTTCTATGTGTCAACTCTCTTTTTTGCTTGTTTTGTAGGAACTGATGTATTATGGATATGAGCCCATTGTTGATTATATACAGTGGTCTGCTGGTAAACCAATTCTCTGGCACCGCTTTTAGCATTTGCCAATTTCCATGGTGCTAAAACTCCCCCAGGGCCAATTCCAAACTACTAACATTTTAGCAACCAGCCCAATTCCCTAATGTTTAACAATGAGTGTGAGGCCCAGGACCTAGGGCCCCACCCCATCCTCCATTATGAGCTGCACACAGCCACCTACATGGCCAGGAAAGATATTAACTTCCCTAATTACTGTTAATAACCAAATCTCATGAGACAGTTTTGGAACCAAATCTTGCAAGATCCTGTTGTAGCCAAATCTTGCAAGACCCTGCTGAAACTCTGATGTCACAAACATTTATAACCCCACCCCTTTGACACTCCTCTCTTTCTGCACAGAATGCTGACTTCACTTTCCTGACCCATTGCCAGGAAGAATCATCTCCTGTTTTGTAATTCCCTCATTAAATTCATGGATAATTCTATGCCAGGCATGTTCTTTGATCTTGGGGCTAATCTGGGTTGGAATGTTTGGTGAGCCAGCCAGGAGGACAAGGAACCACCAGCTTTAATGGGCATGAGCCCTGGGAAAGGAGACTCCCCAGGGAGAATCCCAGGGTGGCCTGAAACATCCATATGAGGAGGGGTGGATGCCCTCCTGGATGAGTGGGGGGTCACCGAGGGAGAATGGTGATGCCCAGAACTCCCCAGCTGGATTGCTGGTTCTCCTGCAACAGTCTGCAAGACAGTTATGATTTCATAAGAAAAAGGAGAGCTGTCAGGCCACCATGGCTATTGCATGGCCTCTGTTAGGAGCTGTGCGCTCAGCCACAGAAGAGGCTCTGGCAGTCAAAACTGAGGTTCACCACCTAGAAAAGAAACTTAAGTTAGAAAGAGACATGTGGATAGCCCAAGCAGATTTGAAGGATGCATTAAATGTGAGGCTGCACCATACAGATAAAAGTTTAGAGACATTAGCTTGCCAGTATGCTAGAGTGAGAGAGTGCAAGCTGCCCAAAGGGCAGGTCAGGCATATACTGACTTCTTCTGACCAGGATCCCAAAGTCTGGGACCCCAATAACTTTTCTTCAGGTGAAGATGAGCCCCCATCTGACTGGGAACCTGAAACTGAGAAAAGTAAGCATGTCCATCCTCTAGTCCAACAAAAGATCAAAACAGAGCAGATACAATAACCCTGATCCCCAGGCAGGGGGGATGGTACTGCAGCTGCCGCTGCCCTAGCAGCACCTTTTGATCAAAACGTGCTGGTTACAATGCAGAATTATTCTGCCACTGAGTTACGGGAAATTGGGAATCAATACAGACAAAAACCTAAAGAAATTTTACCAAATTGGCTGCTGTGCCTGTGGGACACTGGTGCAGAGGGAGTACTGCTTTCAGGACACAAAATAAGCAAATTGGCCTCTATTACCATTTACCCTTCCCTCCACCAATGTATATATTCCTTAGGCACCCAACCTGAGTCCAGCTCACTGTTAAAGTGGCTAGTGACTCAGTGTAAATAAACTTGGCCCAATGTGGGTGACATGACCCAGGTCACCCCCCAATGGAGCATGCTTGATGCATGTTCCAGTTTGCTAGAGCTGCTGGTATGCAAAATACCATAAATGGATTGGCTTTTATAAAAGGGATTTATTACATTACAAATTTATAGTTCTAAGGCCATAAAAGTGTCCAAACTAAGGCAACAACAAGAGAATACCTTCACTAAAGAAAGGCCAGTGGTGACCAGAATACTTCTGTCAGCTGGGAAGGCACGTAGCTGGTGCCTGCCGGTCCTTTGCTCCTGGGTATTGGTTTCAAAATGGCTTTCTCCAAAATGTCTCTGGGCTTCTGTCTCTCTTAGCTTCTCTCAGCTCTCTGCTTGGTTCTCCTGGGGCATTTCTGTCTAAGCATCTGGGTGTTCTCTCTTAGTTTCTCCAGGACAAACTCTGGGCTTCATCTCTTAGCTTAGCATCTCCAAACATCCTTCTGCCTGCATCTCCCATTAACTCCAAGCTTCTGGGTCTGTGTCAACTCTTAGCTTCTTCTGGAGGCAAACTATGGATTACACATCTTAACTTCACTTCAAAATGTCTCTCTTAGCTTCTCCTCGGACATTTTGTCTTCTCTGCTTTCTGTGTGAGCTCTCTTTAAAGGACTCAAGTGATCTAATTACTGGATGGGTGGGGTTACACCTCCACGGAAATTATCTAATCAAAAGGTCTCACCTATAGTTGGGTGGGTCACATCTCCATGGAAACAACCTAATCAAACAACTAATAAGTCTGCCCCCACAAGACTGAGTTAAAGAACACGGCTTTTGAGGGGAACATAAACGATTCAAACCAGCACAATGAATTACAAGGTAAACTAAGGGGGCTAGGAATGAAACATGCAGTTTATGCTGCTGATTTTGTGGGACCAAATAACAAAATTTCAACACAGGCATAAAAAACACAATCTTATACAGTGCCCCAAATCAATGGTATGGGACACAGGTGCCCATTCTTAGCACATTGACGGGGCAACCCATCTCCAGGACTCCACAAGCAGTAGCAGATCTAAGAGAATCTGAATACCCAAGGTGAAAAGAAACTGGAGTCAGGGCTATGGACTGTGTCCCAAAGGGACATGACAGTACAAACCATGTATCACACAGACATATGTGGGCTGACCTAATAGCTGCTGGCACTAAAATTGAAGATATTGATAGATAGCTGAACCCTGTGCTAGTAAGGTTATGGAGTAGGTTACCAAGAAAGCAGGGATATACCAAATTTAGGACCAGATCACTGGAGGGAGAAACAAACTCTGGCCAAAATACTCAGCCGTTACACTATAAAGAACTACCCTGCTCCCCCTGCCAAGGAGGCATGGCAATCCCCCTTTCCCCCTCACACAGAGTTTGGGTCAAGATCCCCAAATAAGAGTTACATATGGGGACACTGGGGATTGGAGGCCACATATTGCATTAACTATTTTTTGGTCCCCAAGTAATGAACACAGAGTTTTGGCACTAGTAGATACAGGAGCGGGAGGCACCGTAATATATGGAAAACATTAAAACAACACAACATCAATTATTAGCTGGCAAAAGTCAGAATATCACTGTGCAAACTACTGTAGGTGAATTCCACCTCCAATGTCAGGTGGTCAAAACTGTCCAAAGAGGACATGCTAAGTGGTCACTGGTAAAGGTACATCATTATAAGTCACCAGGAGGCCATCAGAAAATCACTGCCACCATTAAGGAATTGAAAAGAGTGGGCATTATAATCCCCACTCACAGACCATTTAATAGCAGAGTCTGGCCAGTGAAAAAGCCTGATGTTTCCAGGCAGATGACTATTGATTTTAGAGAACTTAACAAAGTAACTCCTCCTTTGTTTGCAGCTGTACCAAACATAGCTACTTTGTTGCAGGACATAAGTGCACAATTGGGTCAGTTCCATTTTGTGTTAGATCTTGCTAATGCCATTTTTAGTATTTTTTTAGAGCCCTCCAGCCACCCTGTGTTCACCTTCATGTGGAGAGGGACAACAGTGGACATTTGCCATGCTACCACAAGTGTATTGTCATGGTCCCACTGTTTGCCATGGCTTGGTAGCTTACGATTTTAAAATGTGGAAACCTCTGGCAGAGTTCACTGTCTTTCATTATTTTGATAATGCTATGTTGACAAGTAACCATTTGCAGAATTGGAAACTGCTGCTAATACTATCCCGTCTGCTGTTGTTGATAAAGTGCAAAATTACCCGACTCCACATGCTCCTAAACAGCTCATGGCTTTCCTTGGTTTGTTGGGTTATTGGAAACTGTTTATATCCCACTTAGCTCAGATTCTAAAACCTTTGTATGTCCTAGTTAGCAAAGGAAAAACATGGAAATGGGATGGTCCACAGCAGGCTGCTTTTGAAAAAAACAAATGGGCTATGGCACAGGCTCAGGCTTTGCAAGGGGTGGGCCCAGATGTGCCTTGCAAATTAGATGTGGTCAGTACTGATATTGCCTTTGGGTGGGGCTTGTGACGAAGGCAACAGGCAAAGTGAGTCCCATTAAATTTTGGTCTCAGCTCTGCAAAGGAGCCAAATTGTGGTAAGGTGCCTTAGAAAAACAACTGTGTGCTACCTATAATGCTTTACTGAAAATTAAAGGACTAACTCAGAAATGTCCTGTGAAATTAAGAACAGCTATCCCCATACAGGAGTGCATACAGGACACTGCTATTAAGCCTCACTCTAGCAGTGCACAACTGAGCACATTAACAAAATGGAAAGCTTCTCCGCTCTAGCACAGCATTTTCAACAACAGCCCTTTAAGCACAGAGATGCACAATATCTTAGGACCAGTTTCTTATGTAGAAGAACAACATTTGCCCCTCCATGCTGATCCTCCCAAGGCAGCTATTTCTGTGCCCACCATTGATTGATGTGGCAGTCTACCTGAGTCTGCCCAGTATACTGATGGATCAGCACATGGGCAGCCTACTACCTGGATGGCAGTAGCTGTGTTATCTAGTATGGACACTGTATGGTGGGAAACTGGGATGGTACAAAGCAGCCAGTGGGCTGAATTAAGGGCTGTGTGGATGGTCATTGTTCACGAACCAAGAGATGCACTATTTATACTAACAACTGGGCAGTGCACCAGGGCTTAACAGTGTGGATGGCCACATGGAAGCAAAAGCAATTGACCATTGTTGACCACCCCTTATCGGGGAAAGAAATGTGGGAAGACATCTGAGCTGCCTGCCACAAGTGCAAGGTAACTGTGCTTCATGTTTCTGCCCATAACACTGATTCTTTGCCTGGCAATATCAAAGCAGATGCTTTAGCAAAAGTTCATAGCCTGGAGCCAATATCGCACTAGACTGCTAAATGGTTACATAAGAAAACAGGACACTGAGGATACCAGACTCTGTGGAAGCTGGCACCGCAATTCCAGTTGCCCATCATGAGGCAAGAGCTGAATGACGTTGTAGATGCCTGCCCCTTTTGCAGGCAACCTCACCAACTTGGTCACATCAGCCATGAGCAGATCCCAGTCACCAGATGGCAACTAGACTACATTGGGCCTCTTCCCTCATCTGAGGATGTAAAATATCCCTTTACAGCTGTAGACAAAGCTACTGGGCTGTTTCAGGCCTTCCCAGTAGGAAGAGCTAACCAGAAGGGTGCGATACATAGCCTAGAGAAATAAGTGTTTTCTTTGGGGTCCCCACACATATGGACAGTGATAGAGGGACCCCCTTTACCAGATAATTTACCCAAGCCTGGGCTACTGAACATGATGTCTTATGGACATTTCGTTTGTCTTACAACCCCACAGTAGTGGGGTTAATTGGAAGATTGAATGGGCTTTTGATAGAGCAGCTAAAAGATGACAAACAATTCCTGCAGCAGTGGGCTCATCAGCTATGTCTAGCCTTCATCAGCCATAATCCATGACCTCGAGCAGCCACACCTGCTTCCAGTGAATTGATAACTGTGGGACCCATGCAAGCACTGAAAACTCAGGTAAAGGGACTAGCGAGGTAATAAAAATAATTTGTTCTTGCCTTGCCATAAGCTTTAGAAATTAGGAGATATAAGGCTGATTGGCTGTGGTGCTGGCCAGTGCAAACACACTGGTTGGGAATCCTAAGCCCATGAGAAATTGGAATCATCTAAGATTAACTCTTCTGTCCACTAATGGAAATTTAGCTTGTATATTGTTAGAACTGCAGGAATTACCCCTTATGTTCTCCATAAACATCTTTCTTTTCACTTGGACTGTAACCCAGGTGAATTGTACTGCCTGGAACACCCTGCTGGCCTGGCAGAATTCAACACATCGAAAAATAAGGCTGAAAATCAAAGATTTTATCAATTGCCAGTAGCAACTCTTTGTGGGTTTGTTCTCTCTCTCTGTGTAGGGGGACTCCTAGTGTTCCGCTGTCTGTTATCCTGCAATGCCTGTCCTATGGCCAACATGGTCTGCAGTGTGGGGGTGGATTATGGGGACCCAGGGCCCGGGGCACTGCCCCCTCCTCCATTATGAGCTTCACACAGCCCAGGAAAGATGTTAACTCCCCTAATCTCTGTTAATAACTGTTAATAACCAAATCTCATGAGAACTTGTTGTTGCCAATCTCATGAGATCCTGTTGTAGTCAAATCTCACAAGACCCTGTTTTAGCCAAATCTCTCAAGATCCTGCTGAAACTCCATTCACAAATTTTTGTAAGCCCCCCACCACCACCCTTGGAACCCTCTCTCTGTGCAGAACACTAACTTCACTCTCCCAAGCCACCACAAGGAAGGATCCTCTCCTGTTTGGTAAGTTCCTAAGCAAACCCATGTGTAACTCCGGGCCAGACATGTTCTTTGGTCTTGGGGCTGATCTGGGTTGGAACAATGAGTTCTCACAAGATAGTAGGAGCCAGTTCCTGCACACAACTAGATACACGTATTGCAAATATATTTTGCCATTTTGTGGCTTGTCCTTGTTCTTAAAAATAATGGCCAATTTATTATTATTTCCTTTATAGATAGCACTTATTGGACATGTTCAAGACATTTTGCCTACCCCAAATGCTGTAGATAATCACCTATGTGGTCTTTTAAAAGCTTTATTGTTTCACTTTTCACATTTAAATCTATGCACCATTTAGAATTGACTTTGTATGTGGTATGAGGTAAGAGTCAATATCCTTTTTGAAAACATATTGATATCCTATTGACCTAGTTTCATTTATTGAAAAAATTATCTTCTCATCACTGTACTTCAACGTCAGCACTGTCATAAATCGGAATATCCTAACTGGGTTTTTAGACCTCTTTGGTCTTTGATTTGTTGCAGTTTCATTATGCTATGTCTAGATGTGATTTTGTTTTTTTTAAGATTTTTATTTTAGAAAAGTTTTAGATGTACAGAATTATTGTGAAATGTAGTACAGGAGTTCCACATCCAGTTTTCCTATTACGAACATCTCACATTAGTATGGTACATTCATCACAATAAACGAACAATATTGATACATTCTTATTAACTAAAGTCCATACTTTATTCAGATTTCCTCAGTTTTTCCTAATGCCATTTTTCTGTTCCAGGATCCTATCCAGGATACCACATTACACTTAGTCATCATGTCCCCTTAGGTTTCTATTAGTTATGACAGTTTCCCAGACGTCCTTGTTTTGGTGACCTTGATTGTCTTGAGGATTATTGGTTAGGTATTTTGTAGATTGGCCCTGAACTGGGATTTGTCTGATGTTTCTCTCATGATTAGACTTGGGTGTGGAGTTTGGGGTTTGGGGGAAGAAGATAATAAAGTGCCATTCTCATCGCTTCATATCAAAGGTGTATATTGTCAACATGACTTACCATTGTTGGAGTTGACCTTTATCACATGGCTGAGGTAGTTTTTCTCAGGTTATTGTGATGTAAAAGTACTCTTTTATTCCCTTTCCCATATTACACTCTTTGAATAAAGTCACTTTATATGGTCACTTAAAGAGTGGGAGTTATTTATGCTCTACTTCCTTGTGTGCTCAATAGCTACAAAAATTACTTGTAATTCTTCTATACAGATGTATCTATTCTCCCCCATTTACTTATGTATGCAATTATTTATATCAATATGGACTCATGGAGATTTATTTTATACTTCGGATTATAATGCAATACTACTTGTATTTATTTTTTCTTGCTCAAATTATTCCAGCTTTGGCCTTTGGGAGCTCTTTCATTGGCTCCTGCATCCCTTTGACATACACTGTGGAGTTTTTTGTTTGTTTGGTTTTTGTTGTTGTTGTTTTGTTTTGTTACTTAGCATTTTCTTACTTCATGGCACTATGATACACACCAGGTTCATCTTGAAAATGTTCTGCCTCAGTCCTAGAGTCATCCATTTCTCTAAGGACCCCTAGTTCTTTTTATTGGAGAATGGTATTAAAAGCCAAGATCTGCATGCAAGGCATGCTCATTGCTACTAAGGTGTCATTGCTTCTAGGTCCTCTCAGCTTGTAGAGCAAGGAGCTATGTGTGTGTATACTGACCTATGTATATACACATATCTATAAATATTTCTATATGTAGTCATCTGTGTCTATATTAGACTAAATATGAGTTCATACTAATCTCTCCAACTCTAATCCATTACTACATGGATTATTCTAGCCTTATCTGTAACTTCCTACTCCAAGACAAACCTGGCTCCCACAGTCCACCATCCATTTACTTAATTATTCAATTTCAGTATAGCTGTATAGTGGTTTCAGAATTGTTAGTCCATACCCCATGAGAAACAACTCTATCAACTAGAGTACAGTGCTTATGCACAGTTTCTTTTGCCTTTAGTCTTACAGATTTCATTCATTTCCAAAGCTACTATGTCAGCACCCTATATCCCTAATCCCTTTGGTAAGGCTGTTTTATACATTTGTAATACATTCATACTATTTTATCACAGTCTGCATTCCATCTTTAGATCCTTCACCCTCCTAAGTGATTTTTTTAATTTGCATACATTAACGTTTACTCTATGTGATATAAAGTACCATGGATTTTGACATATGCTTAATGTAATGTTCACCATTACAGTATCATACAGCATAGTTTCACTACCCTAAACAAATCTCCTGTGCTTCTATTCAACTATCCCTCCCACCAGACCTCTGGTAACCACCGATTTTCTTACCGTGTCTGTAGTTTTGCCTTTTCCAAAATGTGTTATAGTTAGAATCATAGAATATATAGCTGTATCAGAGTGGCTTCTTTCATTTAGCAATATGTAGTTAAGATTCAGTTAAGATTCATGTCTTTTCATAGTTTGATAGCTCATTTTTTTAATCAAAGCACAATATTCCATTGTATGGTTGTATAACAGCTTGTTATCTTTTCATCTATTGAAGGGCATCTTGGCTGTTTCCAATTTTTGGTAATTACAAAAAAGTTTCTGAAAACATTTGCATGCAGGTTTTTGTGTATACATAAATTTTAAAACAATTGGGTAAATACCTAGGAGCACTATTGCTGGATCATATGGTAAGACAATATTTAGTCTTATAAGAAACTGCCAAACTGTCTTCTAAAGTAGCTTTGCCATTTTCATTTCCACCAGCAGTGAATAGACTCTCTGCTGCTCTGCATCCTTGCCAGCCATCAGTATTATCATTTTTGGGGGTTGTAGCCATTCTTAACAGGTGTGTTGTAGCATTTCCTTATTGTTTAAATTTTCAATTCCCTAATGGCAAATGCTATTGAGCCTCTATTCATATGCTTATTTGTCCTCTTTATGACTTCTTTAGTGAGGTGTCTGTTCAGATCTTTTGTCCATTATTAATTGGATTATTTTTCTTTGCTTATTATTGAGTTATAAGAATTCTTTGTATATTTTGGATACAAGTCATTTAACACATATATGTTTTGCAAATATTTTCTTCCCAACTATGGCTTGTCCTTTTATTCTCTTAACAGTATCTTTTGCAGACCATACTTTTTAACTTTTAATAAAGTTCACCTTATCAATTTTATCTTTCACGGATCATGCTTTTGGTGTTGTAGTTATTTGTACAGCTTCTCTGCCTCCTGAGATGAAATACGAAGTCTAACAGGGCTGAACTGGGTGGAATACCCTGACCCCATGTGTTCTAGTTTGCTAATGCTGCCGAAATGCAAAACACCAGAGACGGATTGACTTTTATAAAAGGGGGTTTATTTGGTTACAGAGTTACAGTCTTAAGGCCATAAAGCGTCCAAGGTAACTCATCAGCAATCCGGTACCTTTGCTGGAAGATGGCCAACAGTGTCTGGAAAACCTCTGTTAGCTGGGAAGGCATGTGGCTGGCATCTGCTCCAAAGTTCTGGTTTCAAAATGGCTTTCTTCCAGGATGTTCCTCTCTAGGCTGCAGTTCCTCAAAAATGTCACTCTTAGTTGCACTTGGGGTATTTGTCCTCTCTTAGCTGCTCCGGAGTAGGAGTCTGCTTTCAACGGCCGTCTTCAAACTGTCTCTCATCTGCAGCTCCTGTGCTTTCTTCAAAGTGTCCCTCTTGGCTGTAGCGCCTCTTCAAAACATCACTCACAGCTGCACTGAGTTACCCCCGTCCGTCAGCTCATTTATATGGCTCCACTGATCAACTTAGACCCACCCTGAATGGGCGGAGCAACACCTCCATGGAAATTTTCCAATCAGAGTCATCACCCACAGGTGGGTGGGGCGCATTCCAAAGAAAAACTCAAAGAGTTACAGTTTAATCAACACCGATAATGTCTGCCCACAGAAGATTACATCAAAGATAATGGCGTTTGGGGAACACAATATATTCAAACTGGCACACCATGGCTACAGGGCAAGGCTCTGGTTAAGTCTTTCCCCCTGGAGAGCAGGCCTTTGCTATGGAGAAGTCCCTGAACCTTCTTCACAAGGATTACTCTTGCCTTTCCCCTGCCAGAGCCACAAGGGCATCTTTTACAGATCTTCACCATAAGAACTTGGTGGAGTTTCTGGAGGTAAAGCCCACCAAATTTTTGCGTCCCTCTAAGACTACAGCCCCCAGGAGTTACTCACTCTCATGCCAGTCCACACTCAGCCTCCAGCAATTCACAGGAATTGCCATTGCAGGGTTCCCACAAGTGTACAGCTCCAGCAGCTTCTGCCACAGGTAGGCAGATCTCAGCTGTGACTCTCCAGGTTCACCTGTCTCTCCAGATTTCCGGTGGCAGTTCTCTGTTGGGGCCAAGAATAGTCATTCATTTGCCCAGCTTATTCTTAGTTTAAGAATGGGAGTGGTGTCTTCCAAGCTTTTTACATGTCAGGGCTGAAACCAAAAGTCCTGTGAATATATTTTTCATTTTCAATTTCTTTTTCAAACTACAAATCCAAGTTTTTCATATGATCTGTAAAATTCTTGGTCCTTATTGATTAGAGTATAAATTTTCATCATCCTCTCTATCTTCATATTCTGGAACTCCTAATAAAGATTTGCCATAACTTCTCATTCTCGCCTTCATTTCTCTGAACCTCTGCACCATTATTTTCTTATCCATGCTTTTCTATGATACACTCAGATTCATTTCCTCTTACTCATATTCCAGGCAACCAATTCTTTCCCCAGCACAACCAAATCTACTATTTAATCCACGCCTTGAGGGATTTTTTTATTGCAATGGTTACATATTTCATTTTTAGACCTTCTAGTTTTTCTAATATGCCTGTTCTTTTTTATAGTGTCTTGTTCTGTTCCTGTGATTTGGATTTTTTTTCTCTTATGTCTGTAATCACTTTTGATATATTTATTTTATAGTTTCTGTCAGAATTGTTCCATCATTTGAAGTTCTTTGTGTTTTTATCTTCTTCATTTTCCTGAGTACTAATTCTCACTCATTGCAAATTGTTTTCTGATTTATGTTATAATTTGGAATTTTGAGCTCATCTTCATGGGGTCTTATTTGTGGGAATCCTATGCAGCCTGAGTGGAAGGTGTTCCCCTCTTGAACTGTTCTACACTGGCTTCTGCCAGATGCTCCAGAAGTATCACCACCCTGGGAACAAGTACATGTTACTTATTTAGTGTGAGATTTTAAAAACAATACCTGCAATATAAATTAAAACCACAAACCCAAGCAGCACAAGTCTGGGTCACTATCACCCAAGGAGGTTCTCTTTTCTCTCAGAAACTAGCAAGCTCCCTTCATTGCCCAGTTCTTGGAAATGGATTACTTCTCTTGTATATTCTATCACTGAGGTTCAGCCTTTTGAAGGTCCCAGCTTTACACAACCCCTTGCACCGCACACAGGACATCATCTCCTGTCCCTGGGGAGCATTAAGCCCAAGCCCCCAGAGGACCAAGAGTGTCGATCCCACACACACACACACAATATGGCAGCCACTGTGCCAGTCCACTTGCTTCCCACTCTGGTTCTCAGTTCCCTCTCCACCACCCTGGGAGTGCCCCTTTCCTTTTTGCTGTGTTTGATCAAATGTTTCTAGGGTTAGTAGAGGGAAATTTTCAGGGAAAGAGATCAGAACCAGGGCTCTGAGTTGGGTCTGTCCCCTGCCCCACCCATCCCATCTGAGTTCAATGAGTCTAAGGAGCCCAGGGCATCTGGGGGCAGGTGTCCAGGAGGCTGGGTCTCAGCGCATGGGGCTGGGGCATGGGCACAGTTTCGAGGTACAGAAGATGAGTTCATTAACATCCTGGGAGCGTGCAGGTGCCCATATGGGTGCATTTGGGAGTTTGTTCCTGTACCTGTGTGTTTATGAGCTGTCGGAGTGGGACAGGTAGTGGATGAACTTATGTATCTGAGTCCTGGATCAGTGAAAAATATGAGTATAAACTTTGCAGGCACCAGATCCCACTGCCTTAAGGAGCCTGAGGTGGAAAGGAGGCAGCTTGAGGCTGTGTCAATCACCCAGGCTTTGGCATTTACTATATATGTGACTTTGGGCAAGTCATTTCTCCTCTTTGAGTCTCAGTGCCTTCATCAGTAAAATGGGGTTAGTAAAGCCCACCTAGCATAATTGCTGTGAGGGTTAAGTGGGTTGACATACAGGTAGATGTACCAAGCCAGGCAAATAGTAGGGGCTTACTAAATGTATAAGGAGCCCCTGCTTTGTCCTCAGAACCAGGGCCAACAGTCCTGGGCTCAAGGTGCGATCAAGAGGCAATGCTGAGTTAGGCCTTAAAAGATCACATTTCACCAGGTGGGAAGTGGAGGGAAGGCTTTCCAAGCAGGGCACACCCACACCACACGTGCAGAGGTTAGTGATGTCAAAAGTATGGAATGTTCTGGGAGCAATGACTGGTTCTGTGTAGCTAGTATAGGAGAAGAGGTGAGAGGGAGTATAAATGTCATGTGTATCCAGGAAGAAAGAGATAGAAGGATCCCACAGTTCCTAGTTGGCTACAAGCTGAGTTTGGGTGAGACAAGTGGACCTTTTATGACTACAGCTATCAGGCACCTGAGATGTCTGTCCTCTGAGGAGTCTGACTGCAGGGACTGGGAAGCAAACCCCTGTTCTGTGCTTGACATTACTTATTCTCATGGGAGCACAGGGTCCTGTGTGGCTCTTCCTTTCAAATGGACACGGCAGACAGAAGCCAGAATGGGACTCAGAGATGATTACAAGGGTCTCATAGGAGGAAAGAATAAAGGTGGCATAATAACACTATTTATTATCTGAATTAACTAATAAGTATCAGTTCTAACATCTAATGAGGGGTTTGGGGTGCCAGGCACTGTTCTGTGTGTTAACTGATTCAGTCCTCACAACTTGTTCACGGGGTAATGTTATGGTTTGAATCATGTCCCCTACAAAGACATGCTCAACTCCTAACTAAGTCCAGCTCCTATGGGTATGAACTCATTTGTAAATGGGATCTTCAAAGATCCTATTAAGAGAAAACCAAACTGATCATGGCGGGATTTAACCCAATACGACTGGAGTCCTTACAAGCAAAGGAAATTTGGACATGGAGTAGGAATGAGGAGGAGACACACGGAGACAGATCACCATATGACAGAGGCAGAAATCAAGTTCTGGATTGCCAGCAAGCCACTGCCAAACACCACAGACTTTGGAGAAAGCATGGCCTGCTGAGACCCTGGTTTTAGACTGCTAGACTCCAAAACTGAGACATTAAACTCCTGCTGTTTATGACAACCAGTCTGTGGTATTTGTTATAGCAACCCTAGCAAACTAAGACAAGTAGGTACATTATTATTCCCATTTTACAGATGAACAAACTGGGGCACAGAGGAGTTGAGTTGACTAGGAAAAGGGTGGTGGGTGGGTGCATGACTGTCTTGGGAGTCAAGCGGGTCAGAATTCACATCTCCATCTGGTTCCTCACCAGCCCTGTGGCCTTGAGCAAGTGACTGCACATCTCTGAACCTCAGTGTCCTTCTCTGTAACTTGCAGGGGAGATGAGATGCTCACCTCCTTCCCTAAAGCTGGGGTCAGTGGCAGGTGCCCTACTAGCTGGCTCCAGGCACATTTGAGGCCAGAGATGCCCAGAGGAGGTTGCTGGTCCCTTAGAGAGAGGGGTTTGCCTTAGCCACCTTCCAGGAGCTGCCCTAGAGACCTGTACCCCAGTGTCGCATTTGGGGTCTGTGCCCTACCTGGTCAGGAGCAGCTACACTCAATGCCAGCCCTAAAAATCTTTCCACAGAGTAGCTGAGCTCCCACAGCTAGAGGATGGACTCACAGGTAGAAATATCTCTTTGATTACTTTTTAATGAAAAACCCATTTGCATCTAAACTGAAATTATATTGTCAGCAGTTAATTACCACTTGTCAAACAAGTGTGTGCCCAGATTGTGGGTTTAATTTCCATATAGGTTTACAAAATCCTCATTCCTCTCATTTGATGAGGCCTCTCTGAGCAAGAGACACTCTATGTTGGAACGGTGGCTTTTTTTTAAAACAGTTTACTATTTTTTTAAACAAGCAGGTTGCCTTGGCATCTGAGTCAGGGTACTTTCCAGTAACAGAAAAGCACTCAGGGTAATTTAAGCAAAGAAAAGTGTGGGAGGATGCAGAAGGTACTAGACTTAAGGGTACCTGGGCCAGATGCAGGCCTGGAACCGGGACCTGGAACTTCCCACTGGACCCCCCAGGCAGCTGTCCTGCTCACCCCTCTCTCAGGGATTCATCGGTTCTCTTTCGTTCCTCTCCCTGCTTCTCAGCTTCTCTCCCCACATTGCACAAATGACCATCCCTCCTCTCTTATAAGCACTTGTGCTTCAGACCTGGGTTCGGTGCCCTTGGGCCAGTCCCTTACCCGCACTGGGCCAATCCTGCCTTGCCCTTTGGTGTATGGATTAAATGACATGGTATGAGTAAAGCACTCAGCACAGCACCACCGCACCATGAGCTCTGCAAGGCAGGGTAACTGGCTGCTGCTGCTGTGGTTGTCATTGTCACTGGAATAATAATACATCCTCTGATCCATCTGGGAGCTCCTTCCTGGGATGACAGATGATAAACTATGTTGCTGTCCATTCAGCCCTCACTGGATGGCCAAAAGAGCCTGTGCTTGCCTAGCCCAGAGCCATGAGCCTCAGTTTCCTTGAATGCAAAGTAGTTAACATCTTTTCAGCAAAATTGTAGCAACAAAATGGGATGACTGTCTCTGGCATAGGATAGATGCTCAGTAGATGTTCCTTTGCTTTCTGGCACAGGGTCTTGACTATGGGAAGAAACAGTGGGTGTTCAATGAATGGAAGAAGGAAGGAGAATAAATTAGTGATATACATCAAATTAGGTAATAGGTCAGGTCACAGCCAAGCTTAGAATCTTTTACCTGTAATTTTGTTTCTCCGTTCTTTGTTTGACTCCATTCTCTGTTTTCTCCAGCTAGATAAGGAAGCCCCATGAGGACAAGAATGGAGTTTTGTTCATGGTTCTCTCCCAAGCATCTCCTGCAGGGTGTGGCACATAGAAGGCATCACAAATATGTCTCATGAATGAATGAGACAAGGCATGTAAAGAACTCAGCACAGTACCTGGAACATCCTGTGTTCTCAATTAACATTATGCATTGTGACTATTAACTAGTAAAGATTAGTGTGACTGAAGCATGGGGGAGGGGCAGTGAGGAGGCTGAAGATGGCGGGAAACGAGGCTGGAGAGGTTGGCCACCCACCATGTCTGACGGAGAAGGAAGCCAGGAGAGGGTTTAGGGACTGGTGGTCCCAGATCCAGAACTCAGCTCAGTGAAAGAGACCAGGCACCTGCGCTCAGGCCTCAGTTTCCCCATGTGCACAGTCTCTGCAGCCCTCCTAGCCCTGACACTTCTGAGTCCCCAAAGAGTGCAGGTGCCTGGTACATTTGAGGATAGGACACGCAGCTCCCGAGAACAGGAGTGACTCATCATCCTGGCCAGGAGCCAAGAAGGAGGTTTCTGAGCCAGTCAGCTCAGGAAGCCATCAGTGAGGAGGATAGTGGTGGGGTTTTCAAAGCCATGGACTCATCAGCTTTGAGAGCAAATCCACTCTTGGCTCCTGGCAAGGTGAAGTCACAGTACCAGCATGGATTCAGGGTCTCACTGTCTCCCATCAGGTCTTCCTCACTGCTCTCCAAAAAATGAGAATTGGATGAGGCAGGGGTAGCCAAGGGGACTCACACTCACAGTCCCCCACCTCCCTCTGCCTATAGTGCCTCAGATCTGGGTTTTAGAGCCACCCCCCAAGGCAGAGGCATCTGCTCCCTGGGGAGAGCAGACACTGTGGTTGTCCTCCAGCCTACACTCAGATTCTCCTCATTTGGGTGACAGCCTGTCCCCACCTCTAGCTCCAGGGATGGGCTAATTGAGCTAAACCATATCCCAGGTGGAGCCAATCAGCACAGGACTATTTCAGGGGTGGATACATTACTAACACAAGCCAAAAAAAAAAGATAAATTGGACTTCATCCAAATTTAAAAACTGTATGCACCAAAGGATAGTATCAAGAATACAAAAGACATCTTCCAGAAAAGGAGAAAATATTTGCAAATCAAATATCTGAAAGGGGTTTTGTATGCAAAATATGTAAAGAACTTCTACAACTCAACAATAAAAAGGCAACCCATTTTAAAAATGGAAAATGTTACAGATAGACACTTCTCAAAAGAAGGTAGACAAATGGCCAGTGAACACATGAAAAGATATTCAACATCATTAGTCATTAGAGAAATACAAATCAAAACCAAACTGAGATTTAATATTACAAGGGTTAGCTTTTTCTTGTTTGAAGAAATAACTTGGGGACTGAGAAACGTTGAATGAATGGGTGAGTAGATGAACAGTTGCAAAAGGGGTGACAGTGGAGACAAGGAGGCTACTTCAGGGTGCAGGTGAGAACAGATGGGGGTCACACAAGGTCATGGGAGTGGGCACAAAGCAAAGCAAGTGAATTGAGAGGAATCTAAGAGAAGAAATGGCCTGGATTGGGTGAAGGGTGTGTGTGTGTGTGTGTCTGTGTGTCTGTGTGTCTGTGTGTCTGTGTCTGTGTCTGTGTTTCTGCTTCTCTGTGTGGGGGATGAGTCTGGGGTGTGTTTGTGTATGTCGTGTGTATATTTGTGTGCACTTTGTGGGCACTGCATGCACCTGCACACCTGTATGCACATCTGGAGGGTTCTGGGTGGAGCCCACAAGGATTCACTAAAGCCCAGGACCCAGCAAAGCCCTGACTCCTGGACTCCAGACCCTGAGTCCAGTGTTCTTTCCACTGCCCACACTGCCCCATTATGGACAAGGGCTCTGCCCCCCAAACCCTTCCAACCCCCAGACCATCTCCCCTCCATCTCCAGCTATAATTGGGCATTAATACTGGGCTGGTTTCTAATCACTTTCTGCATTTTGTAAAATGGTTGCTTTGGTTCAATGCAAAAGGTGCTCAATTATTTTCTCCAGAACTGAAAAAAAAAAAAAAAAGTCTCGTAGTTAAGCAAAGAGAGGAATAAGAAAAATAATAAAGCATCACAATGAGGAGGAAATATGGGGAGAAGAAAGATAGATATGGAGCTTGGGGGTGATCACAGAGAGATATAAGAAGTGAGTCATTTAACTGAATTATATGTTAACTAAGGGTGATTTCTGTTCACTTCCTAATTCACCATCTCCTGTGACATGTGCCAAGTAAGGAGGGCCCGTGACCTGGTCACTCATGATCACCCATTAACTGGACCGGCTCCCCTAGCACACGTCAAGCCCATCTGCGGGAGGCTGTGGCTTCTGGTTCTGTTCTGAAAGTTCAGGCAGCTGTGAGCAGGGCAGGTGGAACCCAGGTACCCCCTCCAGCAAGTGCACAGCATGTGTCCCACACTGGTCCCCTCCCCCATCACAGTCACTCCCCCCTCACCCACAGGGGCCTCTCCCCTCCCAGCACCCTCGACAGGTCCCTTACAGAGTCCCCACCCTCCACCCAGGCTCACCCCAATACATTTAAGCGCCTGCTACTAAGTGCCGAGCCAGATGCCAGGATGTGGGCTGAGGAAAGAAGGCACCATATGTGCCCCAGGGCTTTCCAGGTGAGTAGGGTGGGCCAACATGAAACCAACAGCTACATAAGTAATCAGCTATAACACGATGAGAGTCAACAAGGGACCTAACCCTGTCAGGAGGAAGTCAGGAGGACTTCCCTGAGGAGGTGACTCTTCTGTGCTGAGGCCCAAAGGATGGTAGATGTCAGCCAAGTGACTTGCCCTGAGGGCTGCTCCAGGCAAAGGAAACATGTGCAAAGGTTCAGAAGTTTGAAGGACGAAGAAAGGCCCGTGTGACTGGATCATCGTGATTGGTGGGATCAGAGGCAGAGGCTGAGCCTGCTGAGGTGGGTGGAGGCAGACGGTGCAGGGAATTCCACTGGAAGCCAACACGGGGGATTGAGTTGAGCTTTTAAAGCTCCCTCTGGTGGCCATGCAGAGAGTGGTGGGCTGAAGAGGGAGAGACCCAGATCTGGGAGTCCCTGATGCTGCGGTGAAAAGGAAGCCAAGGAGGCAGAAGAGCCATCCAGGGAAGTGAGGACAGGGGGCCTGCGGCAGCCCGAGCTTTCCCTGGTCTCCTGGTGTCTGCCAGCCCAATCAGAACCCAGCTCAGAGTTTAGAATAAAGAGAAGTGAATGTAAATTACTTTCCTGTGAGATACCATTTCCCTCCATCAAATTAACATGGACATGCGGTGTGGGCAGGGGTGACGAGACGGTCATCTTCACACACTCCTCGACGTGAGCACGCCGTTTCTGGAACCTTCTGGAGCAGCGTCACACCAGCCCGAGAACGGCAGAGGGCGGTAGACTCCAGCCCTGGAGCAGACAGAGCGGCTGGGAATCCCAGCTCCACCGCCCGGTACCGTGGGATGCTGGGCAGGTCCCTGGGCCAGTCTGGGCCTGTTCTCCAGGGAAGAGCAGGGGCGGCGATGGACGCCGCTGCCCAGGGTGCCGCGGGGATTACATGAGATGACAGCTCATTCAGAACAGGGTCTTCATCTCACTCACCTCTTCTACAAACATTTGCTCCACTCGGTGCCGGCACCAGCCTTGGCATTAGGGAAAAGCACAAAACCACAAAAACCACCACATACAAAAGAACAAAACCAAACCAGACAAAACCCCTGGGGTGAGGAGCTCAGATTCTAGCGGGAGACAGACACGAACAGTAAAAAGTGAACTGCGGAGGCGCAAGTTGGTGATGAGAAAAATGAAGCCGGGGTGGGGGTGAGCTGCCTGGGGTCACAGTTGTCGAGAAGGGATCAGGGAAGGCCTCTTAGAGCAGGTGCAGGGGGCGCGGACCTGAAGGAGGGGACGGAGGGGACCGGCAGACAAGGGGAAGGGGCTCCAGCTGCTGGAAGGGCCCCGGGTCAGGAAGGAGCCCCTGCAGGTGGAGCAAGGGATGGGGAGGGTGGGCTGGGATGGGCCGGGGGTGACTGTGCAGGGCGGGGTCACCAGTTGCTGTGGACTGTGCCACAGGGTCCTGCTGGCAGCTGCAGGAGAGTGGCTAGGGCAGGACCAGGACGGAGGCAGGGACCCCAGGAGGTTCCTGCACCATCCAGGTGGGGAGGGTGGCTCGGACCAGGGCAGGGTCTGGAGAGGGTGAAAACATAGGATCTGGGTGAACCCCAAGGTCTAGCCAACAGGACTTGTGTATTGGTCACTCAACTATTAGGCATCGATAGTGTTTAGACTTCACACTTTTCAACCAGCATCTCCTTATAGGAATCTATTCTAAAATAACAGATATTTAAAGGAAGATTTTAAAAAGCAGACATCCATTGCAAAGGTTGTATATGATATTTAAAAAAATGAAACCATTCAAATTTTTTAAGTGGGAGTTTAGTTAAATAATTTCTGGTCCATCCATAAGATGGTCTATTTCCAAAAATATATGTAATGAAATGTAAAACTGGTCATAATATAATGTCAGGTAAGAAAGACCCGACCCTGGATTTGCAGCATGTGGAGGACACAGCTGGGCCCCCACACCCAGTTCTCCTTCTGGACCACAGGAGGACGGCACAGCCCAGGGCCTTGATGCTGGGGATTTCCAAGGGGCTTGGGGCCAGGGGGATGTGAACAGAGGTGGGGAGGGCTGCTGCCGGGCAGGAGCATTTAGGAGCCAGTGCCCGATTCCCACATAGCCCTCTGCACCTGCCGGAAGGACAGTGGAAGCACCTGTCGAGATGCTGACGTCCTAAGGTGGTGGAGCCTCCACCAGATTTGTACCTTTGTGACCGCGATGAGCCATGCCCTCCCTGCTGGCCACAGAGGACACGTGGCAAGAGCGAGAAATCACCCTTCTCGTTTCTGGGAGTTATTAGATTTTGCATTAGATCTTAACCTATCCTGATGGTCACACCAATGTGAAGTCATTAGGAAAACATATTCTTGCATATGAACAGAAAAAGAGTGAAGAAAGGCATCAGCGCCTTACTGTCTTCGGGAGGTGATACATCAGGTGATTTACATACTTTTTTACATACATTTTTGTACTTTCCCAGGGTTTCTCACTAAGTATGCATCACTCATATTAAAAGAAAAGTCAATGCTATTAACGAGAACCCCTGGGCCCTGGCCGAGGCCACCCGGGTCCTGGGCTGCATTTCCCTCCCGCCTCCCTGGCTCCTGGTTCACTCAGCATCTGTCCTGCCCAATTAGCCCTTTATTACAGATCGTTCTGTTCTCTAATTGTCCATCCTGCATATTTCAGCACGGTCATATACGGGCCTGTTCTCACATGTTTAATTTAGTGTCCCTTGGCCTCGGTTTCTTCATCTCTAAGTGCAGTGAGGATGGTAAAGTTGATTCTTCAGGGACCCTAATGCCATCATTCTCAGGGCCGGAGACAATAAACGCCAGCTCTGGTTTGGCATTTACTGTGCACCAAGCACTGTGCTAGCACACGATGTGCATTAATTCACTCCATCCTTACAGCAAGCTTGTGAAGGGGGCCCAGTTACCACCAACCCTGCCCCCTATGCTGGTTTGAAGCTGTTTTGTACCCCAGAAAAGGCCATGTTCTTTTAATCCATTTCTGTGGATGCAGACCTATTGTGGGTGGGACCTTTTCATTAGGTTGTTTCGACTGAAATGTAACCCACCCCATTCAAGGTGGGTCTTACTCCTTTACCAGAATCCTTTATGAGAAGGTAAAAGAGAGAAAAAGCCAAGAAAGTGCTCAGACAGAAAGACCCAGGGAAGTTTGGAGAAAGCCCAGAAGAGAAGACACACAGAAGCTCAGAGAGGAGGCCACCAGAACCAGGAGCTGAAAGCAACAAAACCTGGGAGTGAAGGACCAGCAGATGCCAGCCATGTGCTTTGCTATCTGACAAAGGAACCCCAGATGCCAGCAGCCTTTCTTCAGAGAAGGTATCTTCCTGTTGATGCCTTAATTGAGATGTTTTCATGGCCTTAGAACTGTAAATTTGTAAACTAATAAACCCCCATTGTAAAAGCCAACCCATTTCTGGTATATTGCATTCTGGCAGCTTTGGCAAACTGAAACAACCCCCCTCCCCCATATTACAGATTAATAAAATGAGGTAAAGAGAGGTTAAGTACTTGGCCCAAGAACACAGCCAGTGAGGGGTGATGCCAGACTTAAAACCCACACCATGGGAGCAGAGTCCGGGACAGGCCATGACTTCTGACATGCCCTTCCCTGTGCGGGTGGCGTGGTGAACAAGGACAGGCAGAGTGTCCACCTTCAGACAGAGGAAACGTAACAATGGTAATGTGGCAGTCACCAGTCACAGAGGGCTTGTTTAGTACCAGATGTGTGCACACCCCACTTTGTTGGGTATTCACGGCATCCTACAAAGCAGATCCTATTTCACAGGTGAGGATTCGAAGCCCAGAGAGGCTGCCCAGAGTCCCACCCCCAGGTGCATCCTGGAAGCGAGTGAGCCCAGGAATCTGCCCCCAGCTGCATCATCATGTCATATCCGCACAACAATACAATGCCGTCGAAATTATTGTGCCCATTTTACAGAGGGGAACTTATGAGGCTCACGGAGGGTAAGGCACTACCTAAGTGACAGTGAGTGAGTGGCAGAGACTGAATCTGAACCCAGGTCTGTGGAACGCGGAGGCCCTTTGTCCTTTCACTGCTTCATGGGTGAGGGGTCCAGGCAGGGCCAGCCACCCTCCAGGTGCAGGAGGAGCTGCCCTCCTGGGCACATTTGGGGCCAGAGAATCTCCAGCCCTGAAACAACAAGAATAATCCTAATGATAGTGACACTAATGCTTGTTCATGGAGTGTTTCAGTTTCCTGGCTGCCAAAGTAAATACCATGCAATGGGTTCACTTAAACAAAGGGAATTTATTAGCTCACAGTTTTGAGGCTAGGAGAAGTCCAAACTCAAGGCATCATTAAGGTGATGCTTTCTTCCAGGAGACTGTGGCGCTCTGGGGCTGGCTACCAGTGATCCCTGGCCCTTGGCTTTTGTTACATAGCGATGCACATGGCGGCCTCTTCTGGCTTCTTCCTTCTCTTTGGGGTTCCTTGGACCTTCAGCGCCTGGCTACTCTCTCTAGCTTTCTCTGTGGCCTTCCCTATAAGGCCTTCAGTAATAGGATTAAGACCCATCCTAATTCAGGTGGGCCACACCTTCCCTGAAGTAACCTCATCAAAAAGTCTTATTTTCAAGGGTCACACCCACAGAAATGGATTAAGTTTAAGAACATGTTTTTATGGGGTATAAAACTCCAAGCCACCACAAGAAGTGGCTGCTGAGTACTTTATATTTGTTATCAAATTCTGGCCCCCACCTGATAAGGCAGATACTATTATTAGCTTCAACTCACATGTACACATGTGGGGGGACTTAGCTCAGAGGGGTTAAGGAACCAGTCCAAGGTCTCCCAGCAAGGAAGTGCCCTAGCCCAGGCTGGAAACCAACGTTGTCCAAAGCCTGTGGTCTAACCAGTGGGTGACACTGCCTCTCGCCACCTGTGCCTGGGACTCAGACCATGAACAGGGACCAAGCCCACCTTACCAAGTCAGCAGCTGGAATGAGACTGCAAGAGCCTCAAGGAGAGACCCCCAGTGATGGGAGGTCAGACGCTGACCCAAGAGCAGGGAGGGGAGAGGGGCAGCACTGTGTGCCCAAGAGTGCCTGCAGGAAGTCACCTCTTCAGCCTGTCACTGAGGCCCATGCCATCATCTGGGCTGGGCAGAAACCATGTCCGGCCCAGCCAGGGGGGCTGGCAGCTGCCCTGGGGGTTGAGGGGGGGATAACTCACTGTCAGTCTAAACCCAGGCTGGAGTTTATTACCCAACATAATTGTTCTAATTGCCATTGTCATGGCTAATAACATTACATGAGGACCATAAACTCTGAAAGTCTGAAGTGGGCCCCAGAGAAGGGAGAGGTTATAGCTAGATAGACATGATTTAACAGGGAAGCAGGGGTAACTGAAAACTTCCAAGAGACTCTAGTTAGGAGGACAGAATGTCCACACCTGGAATGAGGGACATCATTTTCTAGAATATTGGAAGGCCACACACACTGAATATTAGAATCAGAGAAGGTTAAACAAAGTTAAATAATAAAATCATATATTCATTGGACATAGAAACACATTAAGATAGTAGAATTGTCAAAATCATAACATAAGGGTCACAAAGCAGCCAAACAGTCAGACACGAGACCAGGACACTATAGACCTCTTGGAACAGTGACGTCCCCAGGCCTGGGAGGCCGGGCATCAGCGCCTTGGGCTCGGAGAGGGGGCGAGGGAAGGTCAGGAGCCAAGAGGAAAGGCTCGGAGGCAAGCCTGGATTTCATCTGTAATATTGGGGAACGGGAGGCCTCCCCCATGGACTAGTGTGTCCTGCATGGCAAGATGTGTGCACGATGTTTAATAGCTAAGCTGTATGTGTGCATGTGTGTGTATGTTTGTGTATGCCGGGGCTACTGGAACCCTCAGAGAGCATCTGGAATCAGACCAGGTTCTCACCCTGGGCTGCCCATTGGAATTACCTGGGAGCTTTGAAACAAGGCGATGCACAGGCCCCGCATTAGCAGGGATGTGCTGAGAAACGGCTCTGCCACAGCACCCCGGCCACCTCGCACGTCTCCACGTGGGCCACGTGGGCAAAGCTCAGCTAGAGCTGCTCTAAGCCTTTGCAGGGTGCCCCGTGATCCTCTGGGAACCTGGGAGCTCGGGGATGGGAGGCTGTGTGGAGCCACCACGAGGCCGTTTCTGGTTTCCAGCCTACCTCCTCTCTTCCCGGGAGGCTGGCACTGAAGAGGTCCTTTATCGCCTCTGGAGTCCTGAAGAGGTTCAAGGCTTTCTGCCTTGTCACCCTCCCCCCTCCTTAGGCTCTAAAACTGGTTACCCCAGCCTGGAACTGGCTCCTCAGCAACAGAAGGCCCCCTGGGTCCCTTCTGTTTCTGTGTGATTCTGTAGGACAAGGGACACGGAGCCGGCACGGTTGCTGAACTTGCTTTTGCTGTTTGTCTGAATCTAAAGAGACCTCGCTGTCTGTTTACGGACTGATCTGTTCACCTTGCTTGACAGGCTGTGTCAGTTTTGTTCCCTGCTGCACTCCCCACTCCTAGATAGGGTCTGAGTACCTAGTAGATGCTCAATAAATATTTGTTGAATGGATGAACAAATGAATGCAGAAATTATGCTTCAGGGGCAGAGACAAGGGCGGCTGTGGCCTTGGATGAAGAGACGGGATTTCAGGTCCTCGCTCTTTGACCCCTGGGCCTTAGTTTCACTAGCTGTGAAATGGGGGAGCAGCACCAGGCCCACGGAGTCCCACAGATTTGACATCCAGTGACTCTGAAGCAAATGCTTTGTTTAATCAAGATCGTATTCAGTTTGCCGTCCAGGAATCCCAGCAGGAGGAGATGGTGGAGGTGGAGTAAGAGGAGGCCTGATCCTGGAGCCCTAAGTATGGCATATGGAGTTAGGATTTTTCCAGCAGGCGACAGGGAGCCGCTGGGTGTCTCTGAGCTGGGCCAGGCCGGGAAATCGGAGCCCATCAGGGCTGACCAACAGCCTGTCATTTAGGGCAGCGGTTCCCAGAATGGAGTGTGCAGCAGAACCTCTGGGGGCACGTAAGAGATGAAGCTTGGGGCCCACCCCAGACCTTCTAATTTGGGATTGCAGGGCATGGAAATGGGGAGTCTATATTTTTAAAGCTTCCAGATGAGGGTGATGGGGCAAAATCTCATGCCAACATTTGGAAAATGTTGCTCTGGGGGATTTCTCGAAGTTCTGTTTGGGATTATCTCATCCAAGGAGGAACCGGGAGAAAGGGAAGGGGTAGAGGGAAGTGTGAGACAGGTTTCTCTTTGAAAGAGTTGTTCTGATAGTGTAAAAGCAACCTGGAACTGGTTGCTGCTGGTGGCAAAAATATTACTTTGAATCAACTAAAGTTGCTGACTTTATACCTTCAAAAATGGTCACATATCAGCAATTTTATGAGGTGGGTCAGTCTCATTTGTCCATTTCTTACTTTGCCGAAGTTGCCATTGCCTAATTTACCTTTTCCGAGGAAGTCAGAAGTAGTTGGGCCCCAGAGGAGGAGACCCTTCTGCTGGAGCCCCATTTGGTGACAGGAGCAGGAAACCACCCTGAGTGGTCTGAGCCTGCACCGCAGCCCCCTGCTCTCTTCATATGTCCGTGGTCCCCGCAGCCAGGACTCAGCCTGTGCCCAGAGCCCGGGAGCTGGGGCCTCCTTCCCTCAGAGCCATTGCAGGGAGGGGTAGGAAGGCCGGGGAGAAGCTGCTCCTCACTCCCCCTAACGCAGCTCATCTGGCCTGACATTGCTTCTGACCCTGCACATGAGAACCCACCATCTTCTCCACCTGCCCCCACTCCAGACTCACCTCCCCGGAGCTCCCACTGCTCTAAGCACACAGGTTTTTCTCATTCCTTCAAGTCACCTGGCCCCCGTCCTGCCTCAGGGCTGTTCGCTCTGCCCAAATGCTCTTCCTCCTCTCCACACACTGGTGATCCAGTGACTAGGCCATCACTCTAGGAAGCCAGGAGGGCCAGGAAGGAGGGAAGGGCAGGGGCAGGTGCAGGACTCGGGGAGGAGCCAGCAGCAGAGATGGCCGAGGCCTTCCCAGCAGGGGTGGGCAGCAGGTTTCCCTCACAGCTGGTGCCCGAGCTCCAGCATGGTGCCGGCAAGGAGCTGTAATAGGTGTGTAGGTGTCTCATTGTCGGAAGTGGTTTTTGCATATTTTGATATATCTATAAATATGGGAGATAATTATCCATCATCATATGCTTCTGTTCTGCACAAGGCTGTGTTTCCCGGAAGAATGCAAGCTGCCAGCTCACGACCAGAAGCAGTGGCAGCAGCCCAACGACCACGCATCTCGCGCCACCGATGATGTGGAACATGGCCATTCATCATCCCGGGGGAGGGGCAGTGGGCAGTGAGTGATCTCCCCACAGCACAGGCAGGCTCTGGGGTCCTGGGGTGGCAGGAGGGGCAGGGAACAGGGTCAGGAGAGAGGTCAGCCCCAGCCACCAGCCTGGGCCCCATATGCCAGTTCCCCAAGGGTGCGAGCCCCATCTGCCCTCAGTGACATGGGAGCACCTCCCTGAGCCTCAGTTTCCCCACTTGTACCATGGGGATGAACCAGCTCCCTCATCATGGGGTGGTTGTGAGGATGAAACAAGATAGTGCAAGTCAAGGTTCTTGGCACACAGGGGAAGTCTTCAAAAATAGTAACTGCTGGTCTGGTTAGCCGAGGCTTGGCCACTGCCCAGGACACTTAGTCGGCAAACATGGTTGAGAGTGTGGCAGGCACTCGTGGCTGCCTGCCCAGCAGCCCCACCCCTGTCCTTCCTTTACTTACAGAATGCTGAGGGGTGAAAACCTGTTGATCTAAGCCAAGCCCAGTGCCCCATCCTCCTTTGCTAGAAATTGTTTTAGAAGTGGGCATGTGACTCAGATCTGGCCATTAAAGTGTGAGGGGAAATCTGCTCATGGGAGGTAGTATTTTTCCTGCCCTACCCCCTTCTTCCTTATTTGAATGCTGTCATGAGAGAACAAAATGTTTGGAGCTGCAGCAGCTATCTTGCAACCATGAGGTGACAAGCCAAGGACAAAAAGCTAACAAGGCCAAGGAAAGAGGGAGCACACCTGGGTCTTTGTTGACAACCTGGGCATTGACCAAGCTGGAACCACCTCCTTCTAGAACAGGGGTTAGCAAATTCTTTCTGTGAAAGGAAAGATAGTAAATATTTTAGGCTTTGGGAACCAAGAGGCAAAATCGAGAATATTAGGTAGGTACTTATTTATCAAGAAAGAAAACAAATCTTCATAATTGTTTATTGACAAAATTCAAAAGATAACTTAGTACAATTGCTTGTAACACAGATCTCCTGACGAGAATAATGGAGATTTGGCAGGGAGGGAATAACATTTTACTTAATTAGGGCTCAAAGTTACTTTTCCCTATCATCAAGTCAATTGTAAATGTTCATCTGTAAAAATCATCCTTGGTTCATGGGCTGTAGAAAAACAGATGGTGGGCCAGATTGGCCCAAAAGCTATGGTTTGCCACCCTCTGCTTTGAAACATCTGGTTATGAGAAAGAATTTTGCATCTTAATTGCTCAAATCACCGTTGGGCTTTCTGTTACATGCTGCCCAGCACATCCTAACTGATGGAAGCACCTACTATGTGCAGAAGGTACATCTGTCATAACCCTCGCCACACAGGCATTTGTCTATACCCTGCCTTCCCCATTAGACCCTGGAATCCTGGAGGTGGAGGTTGTGTCATGCAGGTCTCAGTAACCCCAGAGCTTTGCACGGATCATGACCCAAGGTGAATCCCAAATACCAGTGTGAATGATATGAATGAATGAATTGTTTTGTAAACTGTAAAGTTCCAGGCCCAGATGTAGAAATATTTTCTGGCAGGTGGACAGAGATGGAGGATGGGAGAGGTAGAGGGGTGGAGAGCAGGAATTAGAGAAAAAGCAGCAGCCTCTTTGCTTCCCTGGAAATAAAGGCCCCCTCTTCCTCCCAGACACCCTCCTGCCTCTCCACCCTGCCTCACACAGACACCAGGTCGGTGAAGTCTTGTCTCCCTGTGGCTGCTTCTCCCATTAGTGCCCTCACTCCCTGGGGCTGCAGGAGACTATGGCAGTGAACACCTCTCTCCCTCTCCCAGACACTGAAAGACCAGATTTTGTGCTGTCATTTTCCCCCTAAAAAATTGTAGTGCAGTGAGAAACCAAATGGTTATCATCAGGCCAGCTGCAATTCTTTGCTGCATTATCTTGTAAGAGATGGAGGACGGGTGGCGCCAGGAGGGGAGGCATCAGGGAGAAGTGGAAAGAAACCATTTAGGGCCAACAGCTTTTAAAATTGCAGCTCCACGTTTTGCAAGGAGACTGGATTAAAGGATCATTTCAAATGAATTTTGCCATCAGAGTAAGAGATCTGTCTCCCCCTAAATGCTTTACTTTGACAGTTGGCTTCAAGGGGTTTGACAGAATTCATTTTTCCAGCTGATGAGAGAGACGAAGGTATGAAACACACTCCACCAGGAGAACTCTGTTACCCATTTCATGCAATTGTGTTTCATCAAGAGTCGAGGTTTGTGGCCTCACCGCTTCCCTTTCTTTCCTGCTTACCATCCTCCCTCCTCCCTCCCTCCCTTCACCACATGTTTATGGGGGCCTCTTAGGGACCCTGTCTGTGCAAGGGAACCCGAGCTGCTCTCATGGAGTTTACGTACAAACATACTAAACGAGTAGAGAAAGAAAACTAAAAAGCTAAGCTCACTGATGGGCATGGCAAGGACAGGGGGTAGAGGAAGCCACTGGGGACCTGGGGGGCTGGGGTGGGAGGGGCAGGTTCCGTTCTGAGAGCGACATTTGAACCAAGAGCTAATCTGCAGGACGGGCATGAGCCAGCCCCATGCCGCGTTGGTGGGGGAACGTCCCAGGCCAGGGGAGAGCAAATGTGCACAGGTGGGAAAGGGCCTGGCACGGCTCAGGAACAGAAAGGAGGTCCATGGGGGGCCAGCAGGCATCCCACCCCCACTGCACACCCGGCAGCTCTGAGCAGGAGCCGCTGACACAACCACTCCTCCAGCAGGGGGTCAGCAAACAACCCCTGGAAGCCAAATTCGGTACAGCCTGCGAGCTAAGCAAGCATTTTACATTTTACAAAAGAATCAAACGATGACTAATATTTCACGACATGGCAGAATTCTATGAAATTCCCTTTTCAGGATCCAGAAGTAAAGCTTTATTGGAACAAGCCTCTCCCACCCCTTCGTATGCCGTCGAGGTGGTTCTCACGCACAGCAGCAAGGCGAGGGCTCACGGCAGACCAAGTGGCCCCAAAGCCTGGACTATGGACTCTCTGACCCTTTCCGGAAGAAGTTTGCCAACTCCTGCTCCAGAGCCTCCCACCTCGAGGTCTTTGCAGCTCCTCTGCCTGGAATGCACTTTGCTCTTTCTCTGCTCAGCAAGCTCTCAGCAGCCCCCTCCCGTGGCCCCTCCACCTCCCAACCTTCCTGGCCTCCGACCTGCAGGGCAGAGGTGGCTGTGGCCTCCTGGGGTCCCACCTCCCCGTCTGGGCTCCTCCGGCCCAGCCCCCAGCACAGTCCTCTGCCATCGCCTGTCCACAGCGTCTCTGCTCTCGGAGACCCTGGGCAAAGAGGGGCAGCGGCTGTGGGGGCCCTGCCCTCCCTCGTGCCTCCAGCGCCCAACTCAGGTCAGTCCATGGTGGACGAGCAAAGAAACACAGACAGGACACACGGACAGAAAGTGTCCCCAGGAACATGACCGGGAGGATGGAGGGGTGGGAACCCCCACCTGGGAGGAGGACCGGCCGGGAGAGGAGAAGGTGGGGGGCCCCAACTATGCCGCCACGGGGCAGGTTCAGCAGAAGTTCAGGGAACACGTTCCAGGTGCCAGATTCAGTTCCAATCCCTCCCCCTCCCCACTGAATCATCAGAACCATATATTGGAGGAAGAGACTGGGGCCTAAGGGGTTAAACACCTTTTAGGGCCACACAGGAAACAACAGCAGAGCTGCAATTGGAATCCAGGCAGGCTGACCCTGGAGCCCACGTTCTCCCCAGATCCAACATGCTTCCTTCCCTGAGGAAGACAGGGGTTCCATGGGCAAAATGAGCTTGGGAAACCTTATGGATAGTGTTAAGGTTTCTTTATTACAGGAATTCTTTCTTTTTTTTTGGGGGGGGGGGGGGTTCATTGCCCAAAACAGGACCTGAGACAAGGCTCATTTAACATGGAGGTGGTCCCAGTGAGGGATAGGAGAGGAGGCAGAAGAGAGGAAAACCAACATGAAGGTGTGCTATGGATGTTGCCACTGTGAGGAATGGGGTCTCTGGGCTGCTGGGACCTGCTGGAAAGCATAGAAGGCCTCCCAGAAGGTCCTGGAGAAGGGAGGCTGGGTACCCACTCCCAACCCCCACTGTTTTAGGTTGCCCCTAGGAGCCTTAAGTACCCCACAATTCCTGGGGGTCTTTCCTGCTGGCTGAGTGAGTTCTTGAGACACGGGGGCAGAGGACAGCCTGAAATAGGACGGGGTTGTACAAGGTGAGGTGCAGCTGATACCATCAGAAAACAGTTCTAAATAGTCACGCCCACCTGATCCCACATCAAACAGAGAAACAAGTCTCTTTGCTTTGGTGAGAAGGTAAATTTATTGAAGATGCATCAAAGAACTAGAGGAACAAAAAAGACTTTCCAAGACCAGTTCAGAGTGAGAAGAGACAAAGAGACAAAGAAAGGCCAGAATCCAGAAGAAAGCAGAATGGAAAAAAAATAGAAGAGAGAAAGCTGTTTGGTCAGTATCTCCTGTTATCTTGAAGTCCTCCCCTCATTCAGGCTTGTTTTTCAAGAAGGTACTGATTGTGAGACATATGGTTACATCCCTCATATCCTACTGCAGGCAATGCTGGGATAGTTCCTGGGAACAGAGAAGTTTCTTTTGTTGTTGAGATTAGAGCAACAGCAACTTATGTTAACAAGGGCTTGAGTTATTAGAATAACTCAAGGCTGCTTGAGTGAAGTAATCTTAATAAACAGCTTTCTTTTTCCTCTATTGGCTATTGAAGACTATACCAAGCATTTTCCAGCTAAAGAATTATACTGAGTATTTTCTACATATCCAGCTATCACACCTCCCACAGAACTGTCCATCAATGCTTCAGGTGAAATAGGGGGGTGGGGGCTAAGGGTGTGGAGTGGGCAGGAGGGGTCTGCTACAGCCCCTGAGAGCTTTTCATCAACCACAGGCACCGCCCCCACCTCAAGGACCCTGTGCCTCCCATGTCCTCAGGACCCAGGGCCCCCACTGTGGGGACACCAGGCTCAGTGCAGGGCCCCTGGGGGTCAAGTCCAGAGAACTCCAAGGAAGAGAGACAGAAGAGCTCCACCAGGACAGGGACCCCCTCCTCCACCCCAGCCCCCAACATAATGTGGAGTGTTCTGGAACGACTTCCTAATCCTACTCTGAAGTCTTTCCCTGCCTGACCATAAATGTCTCTATTCTAACCCTACTAGGGGGCTGGTTGGCACCAAGGAATGCCAGCTGCTGTAAGAAACAAACCCTCACCTTTCAGTCGTTTAATCCAGTATAAATATTTATTTTTCATACCTGGATGTTCCTGGGTGCAGATGAGGGAAGTGGGGGGGGCTTTCACTGCATAATTCAGGGTCCTTCCCTCTTGTGGCTGCCCCATGCCCAGGCAGGTGACTGGGGAAAGAGAATGAGAAGCTGCACCCTCTTCCTAATCATCTTGCCTGGAAGGGACACTGGCCGCTTCTGTCCCATTCCATCAGCCAATACTAGTCACACGGTCCCACTTGGTGCAAGGGGATCAGGAAACAAAGTCCCTGGCTGGGCACTGCCTCCCAGCCCCCACTCCTCACCCAGGAGTGTGGGAGGACCAGAGCTGAGCAGAAAGGGCCCATGAATCAGACTCCAACCTCCCTTTCACAAATGACAAAACAGAGCCCAAGACAGGAAAGGGTTTGCCCAAAGCCGCAGAGCAGGTTACGGCGGGGCCAGGGAGGGTCATAGGGCCTTGAGATCCCAAGTTCAGGTTGGCAGCTAAAGTGCCGGCTAGAAAGGCCCTGCCCCTCCCTTGGCCCCTTCCGCAGCCTACAGCTGAGAGTGACCAGCGTCCTTCTCACTGACCGCACCCTGCTGTGTCCAGGCCCTCACCCACAGGACCCCACCAGGTCGTGGGCTCAGCTCACCGCCACTCCTCAGGGGCCCCCAGGGCTCCCAGCACACAGAAGAGGCGTCTCATAGATCCTGGTAGTGGCATCACAACCACCTGCCAACATCAACCCATTACCCAGATGAGGAAACTGAGGCTCAGAGAGATGAGTGGGGCGGGCATCAAAACCCATTCAATCACCCACTGCCTGGATTCTCTGTGGACAGCCAGAAGGGGCAGGGAGAGTGAGAGGGTGGGGTCCCCCACAGCCAGGGTGGTTCCCAGTCCTCACCCCAGGATGTCTCCTGGCCCCACACCTGTTGCTTCTCTGGGAGTTGCCAGGACACCCTTAAGGAGCCGCCCTCCTCCTCTGCAGCTTCCTGCTCCACTCCTTGGAGGAGTGGCCTGACACTGTAGGCTTCTGCCTTCTGCTCAGCAGTTTGGACCTGGATCCACAGCCCCCAGAAGCCTGTGGGGACCCCACCTGATCAGATGGGAAGAAAGAGGTAAGTAAGGCCTAGAACTTGCCTGGAAAGGACTCATCACCTGGAGGCAAGAAGTGTCTAAGCTGGGGCACTGGACTTCAGAGGAAGGAGAAAGTCTGCTGGACTGGGGCTTTCTGGAAGGCTCCCTGGAGGAGGTGTGGTTGGAGCTGGGCCTAGAAGGAACATAGGATTAGGCTCTAGGGTCACAGTGGGGAAGCAGGAAGATAATTCCAGAGGACATAGCATGAGCCAAGTATGAGGCAGGTTTGAGTTATACAAGTGTTGTGGAAAAATCACCACTCACAGACTGGGGGAAAGGTGGAGAAAAATAAGAGGGTGAGTTTTAAAGGCAGCTGGAGGCAGACTGTCAGGGGCCCTAAGTGCCAGACAAAAAGAACTAGGCCTTTATCAAATGGGCAGTGGGGAATCAGTAATTTGTTTTGGAGAACAGAAGGGATTTTTTTTTCATTAAGCTCTGCTTACTGAGCATGTACCGTATACCAGGCACCATCCAAGCACCTCACAGACATTTGTCACTCATTTTTATAACAGCCCAATTTATAGATGGGAAACTGAGGCAGAGAGAGGTAAAGCAACCCACTCAAGGTCACTCGCTTGTGAGAGGGGAGCCAGTGAAGGCACCTGGGTCTGTCCGACCCCCAGTCTCTACCCAGAAAGATGACACAAGAGGGGAGGGGCCTGAAGGGGTGGGCTTTGGGGCAGGGAGGCACCAGGGGGCTGCCAGATATCCAAGGGCCAGGACCAAGACCCAGCCAAGGCAGAGGACGTGGGAATGGGAAGGTGGGGAAAAGACGGAGCGTGAGGGGTGGTCCCACCAACATGAGGCCCCAGGACGAGAGCTGAGACTAGGCCTTGGGGAGGGGGTCCAGGAGTGGGGGTTAGGGAGGGTGTGGGGCCACACCAGAATGGGTGTCCAATGGGCTGGGGATCCCAGCCTCCTCTTCTGCTGCAGACACCACCCCAGATCCATAGAAAAGCCGAGAGAAGGAAACAAGCTATGGTTGACAAACTCTACTCCTAATCAATTACCGGTCCTCATTAGGACTAATTACTGCTGCATAAACTATCACACCATGTAATGATGTATCTGAATAAACAATCACAGGAGCACTGAGGAGGGCCCAGCAGGTTCTCGAAGAACCCAGAACCATCGGGCTGACCAGGGTGGCCAGCCCATCAGAGGGACGGGGACTTTGGCTTTGGGAAGGTCTGGATTTGAATCCTGATTTCAGCCAGTATTAGCTCTGGGCCTTCGGGTATAACCTGGCTGAGCCTCAGTTTCCCTGTCGTTAAAAGAAGCCAACAGCAGCGTCTTCCTCAGAGCTGTGTTAAGGAGTGAAAGAGAGAATGTAAAGGGCACCTCCCTTACCTGCAAGCAGGTACTTAGCAAACGAGTCCCCTTCTGGTCCCTTCCTGACTCTCCCCTCTCCCCAGGCCCACCCTACTTCCCCCATCCCAGCACGCGAGTCATTATAACAATAGCCAGCTCTGCTGAGCCCCCTTGCCAGGCTCTGGGCCAAACTCCCCATATTTATTCTCTCATTCACTCTACTGACCCATTACAGGCTCTACTATTGGTCCATTTTACAGATGAGGACACTGAGGGCCAGAGGCCAAAGTAATGAGAAAAGTCACAGAGCTATAAAGAGTCAGATCCAGGCACAAACCCAACCTGACCGTCTCCAAATTTCATGCTTTTTCCCACATGCCTTTTCCAGGCATCCCACTTGCTCAGACTTGACCTTTTTCCACATCAGTGCTGCCCAGGGCCTGACAGACCCTGTCACGGCTGTCCCTGAGCAGGAGGGTAACTTCTGAGTTGGATGGTGAACCCCTCACCCCCATCCCACTGTACCAGATCAATGTCCACCCCCCTGTAAATACAGCCTCAGCGTCACCCTGACCAGTGGTGGAACCAGGTGGCGCCACTGCCCCAGCCCGGTCTCCCCGCTGCAGAATCTCCAGGCCCATTAAACAAGCAATTTGCAGGCCCAACACATACACTGGTATTAGTTGCACCAAGATTAATTCTAAGCTTTTGCCTTTAACAGCTCCTTCCCCTCAGAGACCTGGGTGCTCTGTCCTTATTAATTCCCCAACAGCTATGACAGCCCATGACCCAGACCTGCCCATAATGTCTGGGGTGGGGAGGGCAGGACAGGAGACTGTGCCAGCTGGTGTGGGCTCCCCCAGAGCTCCTTACTCATTCTCCCTCCAGAGGTTCACAGTGGAGAGCTGGATCCTAGAGCCAGACCTCGTGGGTTCCAATCCCATCTGGGAGTGACCTTGAACTAACTACTTAACCCCTCTGTGCCTCAGTTTCCTCATCTGAGCAATGGAGGCATGTGAGCTATTATTATTATTACCAACTCCCCCTGCCTCCTGCTCCCCTCCTGCACCGTCCTTTCCTGACCAACAGCCAGGGGGAGCGGTTCATCCCAGAAACATGCTTGTGCCTCCCCTACTTGGACCCTTCAGGGGCTCCCCAGTGCTCCAATGATAAAAACAAAACTACTTCCCAGGGCCAGCCTGGTTCCAGGGGCCTGGCCCTGCACCTCCCACCGTGGGATTCTTCGTTCCCCTCGTGGCTCCTACAAGGCCATGGAGCCAGCTCTGCCTGAGCCCTGTCGCCATCCTCCTGGCCCAAGCTGAGGGTTCCCAGCTGTGTCCAGGGCCTCCTGCTGCTCTGCACTCACTGGGGACCATGATGGCTGCTTCGGCCGAGAGTCACGTTTGCAAATGTCAGGCCTCAGTTCTAGAACAACAAAGGACCCACCTTTCCCAGTGTGTGTCTCCCAGGTGTGTCTGCTTGGGGACAGGTGTGTCTGCCCAGGAGGGTCTCTGCATAGGTGACCAATAGGTCCACAACCCTCCCGTCCTGCTCATGGGCTGCAGTCCTCCCCGGTCCCAGGCCCACGTGGACACTGGCAGTTCCCTCTCCTGAGTGCTGGTCCCAGAAGCACGACCTGTAAATTCAGGATCATTTGTGCATCTCAGATGAGCAGGTGCCACGAAGCCATCTGATTCAGAGATTCTGGGGAGAGGAGGAAAACTCTGACAGAAAATGGAGGGGACACAGAGAAAACAGGGTGTGTCAGGCAGATTAATCTGTCACCCAGACATGGAGGAAGTATGTTCAATTACTTGGAACTGCATTTCATCTGAACGTACACGTCGTACTTAGCTGCCTGCAAGCCTCAGATTACCCAGAGAGAAAGCACAATGAGAAAATAAAAACACAGAGACAAAAGTGTTCCTGAAATTGGTATTATTTCAGGAGAAATAAAAGCCCAGGCTCAAGACAGAAGAAGTCGCTAGCATCAAGGCCCTCCCAGTGCTGACACCAGGTCCGCAGCCAGGTCAGCCATTCAGGAGGCCCCAGCTATCGTCTGGGAACTGCCACCATGTGCTGTGTGACTTTGGGAAGGTCACTGCCCTTCTCTGAGCCTCATTTTCCATAAGTTCTGTGGGGCTTTTCAACTATGGCCCTTCTGACATTTTGGAACAGATAATTCTTTGCCATGGGGGCCTGTCCCATGCATTGTAGAATGTTTAACAGCATCCTTGGCTGCTACCCATCAGACACCAGTAATAGCACCCCCTCAGGTATGACAACTAAAAATGTCTTCACACTTTGCCAAATGTCCCCTGTGGTCCAAATGGCCCCCCATTAATAATCCTGAACCAGATGCCCTTGGAGGTCATCTGGGGAAGGGCCGAGCAAGAAGGGGTCATGGTGGACCCTAACGGGGCCCAAGGGAGACCCCAGAGACACCCACCAGGGAATTAAAGTCCCCAGCAGAGCCCCATAATGAATCTGGGCCAAAAGGCACCCAAGGAATCAGGAAAGCCATGCTGGGGACAGCAAGACAGGTGGGCAATGGCGGATTAGTACCTCTTTCTTCCCTTCCAGCCCCTCCTCTCTCCCATGGGAGCCCAGCACCCGTGCTCTCTGCCCCTCCCCCATCAAAACCACTCTCAGGGAAGGCCCTGGAAACCGCCGCCTCCCTGCAGTGCGATTGACTGAGGAGGTCAGTGGGGCAGGTGCCTGGTCCCCCCTGGGCAGCACCTTCCATGTCCAAGGAAATGGGTATCCTGGAGGAATCTCAGGCAACAAGGAGAAGTGACCAGGAGGTGGGGATTTTCTTGCCCCCCTTGTGCAGATGAGGAGCCCGAGGTCCTGGGAAACCACAGCAGGGTCCTGACCACAGGCCACCAGGCAGCAGGTAGGAAGCTCACGCTCATGGCTGCTCGGTGCATGTCCCACCTCATCCAAACCAAACACTTCCAAATGCAGAATGGAGCCAGGACCAGCTAGACTCAGGGGGCCCCCATGGGTTCCTTGCCCCCTCCACCTCACCCTATGTCATCCCCCAGACCCCACAGGGGCTATGGAGAAAGGGTCATGTGACCCAGGCCGAAACTCAGGATGCTTGGCTTTCCCTGTGAGGGCTCTGTTGGTGGAGGAGTTGGGGACCTCAGCCAGAAGCCCTGAGGACGGGCTGCACGTGCCACCTCTGCCCAGCCCATCTGACCTCAGAGTCCCCAGCCAAAGGCAGAACCTGCAGCTACAGGCCTGCCCAGCCCCAAGCCCTGCACCCCTGGCAGGGGAGGGAAGGAGATAGGTCAAGGAGGAAGTTGACTGGGCCTTAAGGTGAGGATAGATATTTTTGTGAAAGCCCACTAAGGCCTGGCCCTTCCATCTCCAGGCCCTCCCGTCACTAAGGAGAGAGGCCGGGCCCTGCCCCCCAATCCAGGCACCAGAGCCTTAGCAGGGCTTCATGGAGACAGCCCACCCCAGCTGTATTCTCAGACTCGGGGCAGGTATGGGCAGCCTCTTGGGGCTGTCGGGTCATGGAGTGCTTGTCCCCATCAGACAGCCAGAATGAACGGCAGCCAGCTCAGGCTGCAGCCCCATATCCTCTGCCGGACCACCCCAGTGTGGAAATGAGCCCCTGGAGACCTCATTGCCAGTGAAGTCCGACAGCCCCAGTGAGGCAGGACAGAATAGGGCATCCAGGCTGTGGTCCCTGGTCCTCTATTCAGCATCGAAAGAGTTAATGCAGAGCCACTGAACTCAGCTGTAAACCTCATAGGAAAAAAATTTCCCTTAAAGTTCCAAATCCTCCCCAAACCACAAAAGCCTACAAAATCATGGACCCAAAGCAAATTCTTAGTTAATGACAGAAAGCCTGGGGTCATAAAAGTTGCTAAACATCTGCCCAAAAACAAATTTTAAATATGTGGGTCATAAGTTCCTAAAACTGTGATAACTCCCTCCTCCGAGAACAAAGACAACATCTGGAGTTCAAAGGTCAAACTCCCACTCAGCCCGCGTGCCCCTCCCTTGAGCACATCCATGTTATCTCTTTAACGTGTATTCTTTCTCTCTTTCTTGAATAAACTTTACTACTTATTCTGGCCCCTCTCATCTCTCAATTCTTTCCGCAGCGAGAGTCCTGAACCTGGTACGGGGTTCTGCCTGGCACTGCTGCCAGCAGGGCGCCGGTTACACCAGGCCCAACTCCACTCCACTGCTTCAGCTCCATTGCCTCGGGCAGGTGACTTCCCCACTCTGAGCCTCAGTTGCCTCATCTGTAAAATGGGTGCAGTGCTAGAACCTGCCTCAAGGGGGTTGAGATTAAACAGGTAGGCAAAGAGCTTAGCTCCAGGCTTGGTACACTCAGGAAACTTTTGCTCCCAGGTGTTAGTAAGAGCTGTAAAATGCAGATAATCATCTCAGCTACCTGGAGCCCGATAAGATCCAGGAAGATGATGACTGTGGAGCCCCCACCCAGGGCCTGGCCCTCAGTAGGTGCTCAGCACCCCGCGTTGATAATTACCAGTGGACACGCTGACCAGGCACCACTGTGGACCTGTGCAGTGCTGGTGATGGATTCCAGGTGACTCTGCAGACGAGGTCTCCGCCTTGGCCCTCCGGTGCTCCTTCTCTGCCCCCAGAACTCAGGAGGCTGCTGCAGGAAGGAAATGACTCGCACAAGGTCACAGATGGGCTCAGAGGGAAGCCGGGGCTCCTCCCCACCCTCAGCCCTGACCGTGAGGCTCAGGGGCTCCAGGAAGGACTCAGCCCTTCTCCCCAAAACCCCACCTTCTGGAGGGGCCTGGAACACTGCAGAGGAAGTTGCTTTGTCCTAGAAGCACTTCCTTCTCCAGAGCTGCAAGGAGGCGTGACTGAGCAGGAGAGTCTCTCCCGCAGGGCAATGCCCGCTGCCCTCGGCCTCCAGCTCCCACAGTACCTGTGGTCACAGTGAGCACCATGCAGAGGCCTGGGCTGCAGGTGTGCAATGCCCCTGTCATGGAGGGGCCTCTGGAAGGGGCTCCTGGAGCAGCCTTGCTGGTCCTTGGCAAGGGAGGGAGACTGATCAGGGAGGCTGGGCTGAGCAGAGAGTCTCCACGCCCAGGGAGGGCAGAGACGGCACAACCTGTGAGAATCTGTGCAGGCAGCTCAGCCGCATTTTACTCAGTCTCCAAGTCCGTTGCCTCGGTCCATCTCCCAGCAGCCCCATGAGGTCGGCACGGCAGGAGCTTCTGCCCCTGTTCTAGCCAGGGAAACCGAAGCCCAGAGAGGGAAAAAAACACACGAGATCAAAGAGCTGGTGAGTCATAGACTTGGGATTTGGACTCAGTCCTCAATTTGAATCCCACACTCTCCCCAGCACCAGTCCACCCAGCATGTCGAGGGGCCCTAGACCCAAGGCAGAGAGCCAGGCTCAAGCCGGCCGGTGGTAAAATAGCTTTGCCATTTCCTGGACATGCACGCCCATCCCTGGCTTTGCACACGGTGCTCGCTCACTCACTCAGCCCAGAGTGCCCGGCAATCCCTTCCTGCAGGGCCGAGTGCCCACACTCTTGGCTCTGGACTTACAACTCCTTCCTGTGCAGCTCAGGCGAATGGCTCAGCCTCTCTGACCCCATGTCCTCCTTTGTGAAATGGGAGCAGCCGTCCTGCCTCAGGGTGAAATGAGCTGGTGCAGGCAGTGCTGACACAGAGAAAGCTCTCAGTACATCTCTAATGGTCATTGTTGTTACAGCCCCTAGCAGGCTCCTGCCTGCACATCTCTAGGGGGCGCCACTCACATCGTGGCCCAGGTCCAAGCACCCCCTGAGGTTGTGCAGTGCACAGCCTGTGCAGCAGTACAGTGTGGCCCTACATCCAGGAAAGATTGTCTGACCGGCCAGGCTTGCTCAGGAGCCCTCCCTCCTCTGGAGACACCCCACCATCACTAGACCTTGAACTCCAGGGGTGGAGGTGGGTAGGGACCTGGTCCTACCCACCATTGTGTCCCCAGCCCAGCTCAGTTCTGCAGCACGGCAGGCACCAGCAACCCTCCCTACAACCAGTGCTGTCTGGACAGGGATTTATATCTAAGTTTAGGCTCCAAAGCCCTTACCAGAGTTCCAAGAGGTTAAATAACTGACATAATTAAAACCACCCTACTGGCATTTGCAAAGCCAGACATCCTAAGTGGCCAATTAGACATGCCCTGGGGTCAAAATGGATGACCCCTGCTTCTTTTGCCAAGTAACACACCCCAGGCATCCTTACCACCCCTCACCCCTCGACCCCAGGTTAGCCCGGCTGAGACTACCTAGGAGGTACAGCGAGGGCATCTGTCAAACATCACCGAGTTTTCTGGAATTGTCCAATGTGTAAGGATGTCTTTTTTAGGCCATGTCACCTGTTTCTGATATCACCCAAAATAGCATGTGCCAGACGCTCGCGATGTGCAGACTCAGAGAGGGGAGATTGCCCCAAATGTGCAGCATAAGCAGGCGCAATGGGTTGCAGACCCCTGACCAGCACAGGGGCCACTCCGGGTACAGGGGTCTTGTCCCAGGACTGTGCAGAGGATGGGCTGGGCACCCACTCACCTGGGCGTTTGCCTTTCATCTGACACCAAGGGGGGCAAAGAGATGCCAGCCAGGCTGGGGGGAGGGGTGACTGACCACAGTAGCTAAAATAGTTGCCCGTTTCCCACGTGCTGGGCCCAGTCCTGAGCATTTTCTCTCTCAATCCTCATAACAACCCCAATGTGTGTAAGGAGAAACCACCTCCGTCCCCATCGCGCACACGAGGAAACTCAGGCACAGAAGGGCACAGGGCCTTGTTCAAGCATCTAGTCACTGGCAGGGCCAGGATTCAGACCCAGGGGTCTGCCCCCAAGTCCTCCCTCATAACAGCGTGGACGGGCAGAGGAAACAGCAGTGGCAAAGGGCAGAGGCAAGAGCGAGGGGCACAGAGGCCTGAGGGTAGTGCCCGCTTTCGCCTGCTCTGTGCTCATCCTGGGGACCTGCCCTGGGGTGGCTCTCGCCTGGCAGGGGACAAACGTGGGAGCTAGTGCTGTTGGCCCGAGTCTCCCGCTCCCTCATTCCTGACATGGGGTGGGATGGCACTTCCCGCCCATTGGAAGTGAGACGAGGCCTTGTGAGATGTGGCTTGCCTTTGGCTGTCTACATGCACGGGGAGAGGCAGCCAGGGGTGGGGAGAGGTGTTTATGGAGCAGCTGCCTCTGCCTGCCTGGGCTCGGGCTTCTTGGTTGTCATCCCACCGTCCCTGGTGAGGACCTCAGGGGAGGGACACAGGGGTACCCAGTGAGGAGCCCAGGAAGGGGGTACCCAGATGGCCCCGGGGAGGTTTTGGTATTGTTTGTACAATAAAATGAAATGAAAATACTCTAACTTTATGCCAGGAGACGTGAAGCAGAATTCTCATTTCAAAGTGCAGCAAGAAATATTTCTATATGGAAATCAATGAAAGCTCATGAAAAAAACATTCCAGCTGAATAATGAGGGAGGACAAGTCAATAGAACTGAGTAAATGGCAGAGGAGAAAGTCAAAGCTAATCTACCCATTATAGGGTCTGAGGCATCAAGCCGACAAAACAATGGCATTGAAATATGAGGAGACACATAACTTCCTAACAAGAGACAGAAACCAGCTAATGTGGTAATGGGCGCTCCCCAGGGACCAGCAGGGCCTGCGGCCTGGGCTGGGCATTTTCTGGCCACATAGGTGACTCCTAGAGACCTCACCTGTGTTCCCCAGAGTAAGAGCTGTGTCTGGACCTTCGACCTGGCTCTGCCCAGCCTCTGCTCAGAGACACGGAGCTTGGTGTCCCCAACACTGCCTCTGGAACTGAGGTCGGTCTGTCCCTACCTGGGCCCACCCACCTGCTCCCCAAATTCAGCCGGTTGTTTTCTTCCCACACATAGTACACTGCCTCCAGGGAGTCCCCCGGCCCATAGCTCAGATCTCAGCCCGTCTGGCTCTGCAGAATCAGAGAGAGCTGGGTTCACATCCCAGTTAGTTCCATGATCCCTGCCGAGCTGCTTTCCCAGGCTGAGCCTCAGTTTCCTCGTGTGTAAAGTGAGGGTCATGCAGCACGTGGATGGATGACTCAGGCAACATATTACCATTATTACGGCACTTATCAGTTTACAGGGAGGGAGGACAATGCAGTTTGGGTCACAGTGACCACATCTAGCGTTCCCACTGAGCTTGCAAGTTTGCAGGCCCCTTCACGCCCTTCCTCTTAGGTGATCCTCGGAGTAATCCAGAGAGGCAGGCCAGAGTGTGAGCTCTGCAGCCTGACTCCCTGGGTTCAAATCCTGCCCCCACCACTTCCTAGCTGTGTGGACTTCGGCAAGATATTTCCCTCAGCCACAGTTTCCTCAGTTGTCAAATGAGGGGATAATAATAATACCAACATCCCAGGGTTGCTGTGAGGGTTAAATGATATTTGTAAAGTACTTACAATATGCGTGGTATACAATAATTACTCAATAATGCTTGCCATCTTTATCATTGTCCCCATGTTGATTTCCTCTCCAGGGCACTGTGTGCAGGAGTGACTTTATCTCCCCAACTTTATTAGAATGGACATGCAGGCAAGAACCCGGAACCCTCAGCCTTGTCCTTGCTGACACAGGGCCAGGCCCACAGCTTCTGTCCGGGTCACACCAGCCCCCGGAGAAGGGGGTCAGTGAGAGCGTCCGGTGACGACCTACATGTGCCTGACCCTGTGCCGAGCTCTTCATCCTGCACTGTCCCCTTTAATATGACAATGACTCTATTCCCACTTGACAGAGGAGCAAACTGAGGTTCAGAGAGGCTGAGACACTTGCCCAGGATCACACAGACAAGGGGTGCTGGAGGCAGCAAGTGAACTCGGATCCTCTGTGTCTGGGCCTCACATCCCACCCACCATGCAGCAAAAGCGGTGCTGCCCCCTTTACACACCTCATCCCATTCAACCCCACAGCAGTCCCTGGAGGGAAACCTCCCCATCTCCCGTTTCTCAGGTGAGGAAACCAAGGTACGGGGTGGGCATGGAACTCTCCCACAGTCCCGCAGCCAGTGAGTGGGAGAAACCCAGGGAACCCCAGGCTGTCTGTTCCCAAACCCACAGCCAAAGTGGCTTCTGCCCCGCCTACTTTGTTCGTAGAACCTGCGGGGGGAGAGGGGTGGGGGCCAGCTGGGCCTGCAGGGAGGGGAGGCTGGGCAGCCAGCCCCCAGGTCTCTGGAGGTCACCCCAGTTCTAAGTTTGCTGAGAACTTTCCACAGAGTTCAATACCTTTGCAAAGCCAGAGCCTCCTCTGAGAGCTTGGGTGAGAAGACAGGAAAAGAAGCTCATTTTCTCTAGATCCCCTTCCCTTTGGCGTTTAGAGAGCTGTGCGTCTGCATCAAAAGTAGAAGTTACATCTTCAAGGCCTCAGGATGAATCCCACAAAAATGGATTTTTCTTAACCTCATTATCTTTCTCTCCCCAGGGTCGGAGGTCATGTCAATAAGTTCCTACCCACTGCCTTGTGGAGATCCGCAGCAGGACAGCAAACCTGTTTTAGGAACTGTAAATCCGTCTCCCCCGCCCCCCTGAAAATCAATTGGAAACCCAGTTGCTAAATCCACAGTAAATCCACAGCTCATAAATCAAAGGCCCCTTCTGGGCTCATGCTGGGCTGACTAAGGCACCCCGAAGAGAGAGGTTGTCCTTGAGTCTTGCCTCCTCGAATCTGGGTTCTGTCCAGGGTCAGGGGGCTCAGAAGAGAATAGAGTCGATATCATGATTAAAGGGGACAGTGCAGGACCAAGAGCTTAGCACAGGGCCGGGCGTGTGCTAGGTTATCACCAGCACCAGGGACCAGGCCAAGAGTGAACCCCCAAACCCTATAAGTAGTCCCATTCCCAGCCTGCCTCTGCACCCCCCCACCTGCAGTCCCCAGGTGGATGCTCTCACCCCAGGCTGAGGAAGATTCCAGGCCAGGCTGCAGGCAGACAAGGGCCTCAGGAAAGCAGTACTTGCAAGTACAAGTACCTGTCAAGCACCTGCTCCAGAGAACAACGCAGTTCTGAAGTTGCCCAGAAATTGCCTCAAAGTTCCATCACTTTGCAAGGCTGGAGGGCTTAAAATAGAGCATCTAGCCCTGGAGGAGAGGCAGGAAGTGGAGCTCATTTCCAGGGCTCTGGCTGCACTCCTCTTCCCTGAGGCATCTGGAGAGCTGTGGAGGCCCCAAGCATGGAGGCTAAAGATTACTGAAGTCTTGCTTGGTGTGCACTGGGTACTTGTACATCCCTGTCATCTCGGACCTGTATGGGAGCAGTGGAATTCTTTCCTGATACACCTGCCCAGCCAGCCAACCTGATTCCCAGTCTCCACCAATTCTATACCTGTTCCCCTACAGCCCATGCTGTACATGGCATGCCATACACAGCATGCCATTCCAGGAGCACATTCTTCTTTTCCATCTGTCAGAATTCCCTTCCTGACAGTCTCTGACCTCCAAGAGAACAGGAAACTGTGACCAGGCTTGCTCAGAGCTGGTACCATGACTGCCTCTGGTACATGCTCAATGAATGTGAATGAGGGAATGCATGAGCGAGTGAGTGAATGAATGAGTGAGCGCATGAGTGAATGAGTGAGTGAATAGATGAGTGGATGAATGCGTTAATGGGTGAATGAGTGAGTGAATGAGTAAGTGAATACACAACTGAGTAAGTGAATGAGTGAGTAAATGAGTGAATAAGTAAATTGTGAATGAATGAGTGAATGAGTGGGTAAGGGAGGCAGGGAGTGAATGCAGAGGTCATTTGTCCCTGGGGCACCCCAGCCTCTGCTGTGAATCCTCCTGGCCCAAACCACTCTCCTCACAAGGAGACCAACCCCTCAGATGTGCAGGTGCTTGGCATTAACCAGGCAACCCCCACCTCTCCTCTGGGCAGGTAGAAACAGAGTGGCCGAGAAGGACCCAGCAGCTTGCGCAAGAGGGCATATCAGGACCAGAGCTCAAACCCAAATGTGCTGCTTGGTTCTTGGCTCTGCTGTCCTCAGGCTTCTCAGCCGGGGAGCACGGTCAGAGGGAGGCCCGGAAATAGAGGCCCACCCTCTCGGGGCCTTTCTCTCTGTTGGGCTTGATTAAGAAAGATTTAGGGTCCAGACTGAGGGAGGTGAGGACCCTGATTACCCCCAGAGGATGGGGTCTACAGTGGCTTAAGAGGGACCCAGACGAACAGGGCCATATACCAAGGACCGCGACTGTGAGGTAACGAGAAGCCCCTCCTGTATCTCACCCACCTTCCCCCAGCACAAGAGTTCAGGCCTGTGCCCGGCCCTGCACCAGCTCATCTCCTCACAGCCTGTGGGGAAGCAACTGCCATTCGTCCTGGACCATCAGGATCCCTTCGGTCAAAGCGACAGAAACTCAGCTCACCCTGGCTGAGACCAAAGGGGGACTGGCAGGAAGATCTGAGCAGCGAGGGGCAGCAGGGCCTATGGGGATGGGAACCAGGAGCGGCTGCCTCCAGGACCCATCCCTGGTCCCTCCTCAGGCTGAAAGCTCAGCGCCCAACAGCTGGGGAGTTGCATCTTCAGTCACCAGGGAGGGACAAGCTTTCTCACTGCAGTTTTGGCAACAGGTCAGATGTCTGTCACGGGAGCCAACAGTGTGAGGGCCTGATTGCCCGGGTCTGGTCCAGTGCTCACCCTTATCCCTGTGCCCAGGGGAGGGGTCATGGGGGAGAGCAGAGGCAATCCCCATTTCACAGATAGGGAAACTGAGGCTCACAGAGCAGAAGGAACTCGCCTGAGGACACACAGGGAGGAGCAGCAGAGCTGAGACCCGAGCTGGGTCCACCGGGCTCTAAGCAGTAGATCCCCAAGCCCCAGGACACCAGGGGAGGCTGGCACTCTGCCCTCGGCTCCCCTCAGCCCCTCTCAGGGGCTGGCCGTGTGAGCACATCCAGGATGTGGAGGCCAGTATGGTGGGGTGCCAGGAAGCTTCCTCGCCTCGCAGCCGAAGGCAATGCCAATAAACCGCTCTCGGTAACAGGGATGTCTGCTCAGGAAACTGCAGAAGCAGCACACAATTGCCAGAGTAATTAGACACAAACCGGTGGTGTGGCAGGCTTTTCAACGCCACCAGACCGCCTGCCTCCCGAGTGGCCTCCCCCTGCAGAGTAAGGCGAGGCCCCTATGGTGCATTTGTCTGTTGAGTTGAGCAGGTGAGAGTTGGAGAAACAAAGAGCCTACGAGGGAGAGAGAGGTACCTGTGGAGAGCCGTCTCCCGGGACGGGCATAGCGCATGCGCTGTAAACCTGCTCCAAAGTCCCCCCGCCCATCGAATGAGCCAAGATGGCGCCCATATCCTGCTTCCGCTTATGACGTGCACACTCACTATTCCTATCTGCCAATTGAGTGCATATGCGCGGCGCTAGATCATTGGTTATGAGTAGAGTACTTAAGAGTTTGCCCAAGCGAACCTCGGGGAGACAGCCCACTAGGAGCCGTACCTGACGGCCACATCGAGGCTGCTCTCCCGCGAGGCACTCTGCCCCGCGTGGAAACCTGTAACAGAGAATGCTTATCTAGCTTCAGTAAAAGACTTGCTCTCGCAACCGCCGTGTGGCTCGAGTCGTGACTTCCAGCCAGGTCAGTTTGCGTGGTCTGCATCTCTCTCTCTCTCTCATCCCTTGTTTCTCCCCTCGCCGGCCGGGGAACAGGGGTCGAGCGGGGCGGCGCCGGACAAGTGGTGGCCCGTACGGGGACGCTCCTCCTCCTGCCTCGCTCTCGACGGTCCCTCTGTGAGGAGAGCAGCGCTGCGCATCGAGCTTACGGCGGACTTCCCGCGCCTGATCAACGCGAGAAGGTGAGTGCGTCTTATTACATGATAGTTAGGGCCCGTGGGTTTTCAGGTGACCCCGGGGGACTCGGAAGAGCTCTCCGAGTGACTGAAGTATAGTGCCGACTGCAATCATGGGGCAGTCCGGAAGTTCACCTCTCTTAGCTCCCTTAAAGAACCTTTTGAAACAACGGGGTATCTCGGTCAGGAAAATCTCCCTTCAGCGTTTTCTTGATGATGTTGATACTTTTGCCCCTTGGTTTGCCTGCACCGGCAGCCTTAGCCTACCCTCTTGGATGAAGCTCGGTCGCGACATAGACCGAGCGCGCCAGACGGGCGTGTGTATGGACCCGATTCTAGTACCCATATGGGAGACCGTCCGTGCGGTCCTTGAACTAGAATCGGCTGCCGGCCTAAGCCCGTCCTCTGCCTTGCAAGAAGCACGGTGCGCGCTCCAAGAAACCCAGTCAGTTTCGTCAGCGGACGGCTCCTATAAGGGCAAACCGCCGGAGTCCAGTGACTCTGACTCAGAGTCAGATAGCGATACTGGCGAGGAGGCGGAAGCATCCCCGCTACTTGAGTGGGAGGAGCCTCCCGCCACACCCGTGCGGCCTTCCGCCCCGCCAATGTCTACCGCTGCACCCCCAGGGACACCCCAGCTCCCAACTGACGCCTTGGGCGGTCCCACCAAAGGACCTCGCCGAGAGCTCCCTCTAGTGGCCATGCCCAGTAAATGTAATTATCCTTTGCTGCCAGACCCGGAAACCCCGATGGGCCGGTCAGGGGAGGGGCAACCTTTGCCGTACCCCCCGCCCGAGTACACAGGCCCTCAGGACCCTTTGCCATTAGGTAGTGGTGGGAGACATTTCTGGAGATGGAACCCTTTCACAACATTTAGACCTTTTGGCATGCTGGGTGGCTACCAGCCACTTGAGCCGCAGCCAGTCTCAGAAATGTACCCGGTTATTATCAATCCCCAAGGTGGCAATCAGCACGAATCATATGATTACAAACTATTGAGGGAATTGAGGCAGGCCGTCCATCAGTATGGCCCCAATGCCCCTTATACCTTGAACATGATCGAGAACCTCTCTGCTCTAAATCATACACCCGCAGATATTTTTCAGCTAGCCCGTGCTTGCTTGCCGTCAGGCCGATTCATAGATTGGAAAGCATGGTTTGAGGAGTTAGCTGAAGAGCAGGCCGCAAGGAATGCGGCAGGGAGACGTGGCGGGTGGAATGCTGACATGCTGTTGGGGAGAGGCGCCCATGCCCAGAACCAAACGGGTTTCCCACAAGAGGTCTACGCCCAGATCTTCCGCTGTTTTGTGGGTGCCTGGAAAAAGCTAACAGGTAAGGGAGAGGCTCAGGCCTCACTCAGCAATATACACCAAGGCCCCACAGAACCATTTGCGGATTTTGTAGCCAGGATGCAAACCGCAGCTGAGAGAATCTTCTCAGATCCAGGAGTAGCAGAGACTGTGGTTAAGCAAATGATTTTTGAGCAGTGCAACAAGGAGTGCAAAGTTATCCTGGCACAAAACAGAGCAAAAAATTTGACAGAGTGGGTCAGGCTCTGTAGAGATACTGGCAGCCCTTTAACTAATGCAGGTCTAGCTGCCATGCTAGCTAGCTCCCTACAGGTGGCTACAAAAGGCCCGAGAACCTTAGGAGCAAAGTCTAACGGGTGCTATGGCTGTGGCCAATCAGGGCACTTTAAGAGAGATTGTCCCAATAGACGTCAGCCCCCTGCCACTCAACGGTTTGGCGAACCAGGTGCAGTAACCAGGCCGTGTGGCCGTTGCCACAAAGGCCCCCACCGCGCAGAAGATTGTAAATCGGTTTTCGATGCGCAGGGTAGACGCCTCTCTGGCCGCCCCGAGCAGATTCCAAAAAACGGGAAGAGGGGGTCCGCCCTTTCGACGGACCCCCTTGCATGCCATTCGACAACACAGGATCCGATCAAATTCGTGCGTCCCCCGGCTCAGCAGGACTGGACCTCTGTGCCACCTCCAGACTCGTACTAACCCCCTACATGGGTGTCCAATTGAAACATGGCATCCCCTATAACCCTCAAGGGCAAGGAATCATCGAGAGAGCGCACAGGTCGCTCAAAGACCTGCTTAGGAAACAGAAAGGGGGGATAGGTCACGGCTTGTCCCCAAAGGCTCAATTGTCTATAGCCTTATTTACATACAATTTTTTAAATGAAAATTCACAGGGAGTGACACCTGCCCTGCAACACACCACCCCGAGTCCTCAGCATAGAGGTCTGGTCCGTTGGAAGGATGTCCTGTCGGGGCAGTGGAAAGGCCCTGACCCGGTGCTCAGCTGGGCCAGAGGCTCTGTTTGTGTTTTTCCCCAGGAACCAGGACGTCAACCAGTGTGGGTTCCGGAAAGACTGGTGAGAACCGTGACATCACCTGAAGAAGCCAAGGAACAGCTGTCAGAAACGCCAACGAATATACAACCTGAACCATTAGACCAAGCCTCCGACCCTGCTGATGATGGCGACGACCGACAAGACGATAATAGTAGGACTGACCACCCCGCGGTTGCCCAAAAAGAGGATCGGTAACTCTGTTCTTTGCTCTCCTATAGCAATCCTTCTAATCTGCCTTTTTCTTTTTTTAGTGGAACTGTGGTAGCGCAGGAGAGTGGTCTTTGGGGCCTGTGGCATCATCCCCCGACCCTGGCCCCATTCTCTGCTGGGTCTCCCGCCTCTCCTGTGTTTTTCACTCGTACCCTGTCTCTAGGTCTCCACCACCTGCCTTCTGACAGAAATATTTCCTCCACAAGCTTCAACGAGTCCTTCCCCCTCACCAATGACACACTGATCCTCTCTTTTGCTAACCTCTCTGTCAAGGTTGTCAACACCACAGTTGCGGCGAATGCTACTTGTGAAACTGGTAATGGCGAGTTAAGTAAGGGAGTCTTGCTTGAATTTCTTAACGTTACAGGGAAGAGCCGCCAGTCTTGTGAAGGGATCTTGAGTAAAAATGAGACTCAAAGGTGCCTTTTCCTTCCGGGGTTTGCTCCTACAGTCTGCAAACCGTTCCAAAGACCCGGATGCCTCGCCGCCCCGCTATCCTAGTGTATCGCCCAAGTTATGTCTGGCTCCCCGTCAAGGCAACCGACTGGGTTGGCCCTGTTTCTCAAGTTGTTTCACTTAACAATATCCCCTTCTCTAAGTCTAGGCGTCCAAGAGGCATACCTTACCCGAGACGTGCTACGCCGCCACAATCAGATGCTGAACTTAAATTTCCAGGCCATTCAGAAACTCCTAGCGGAGATAGATGAACTTGGACTAGAAATAGATGGACTCTGGAGAGTTCTCCAGCAGACGTGTGATACCCGATGGTTATTCGGGAGGCTTTGTGTCACCCCGGTTAGGGTGAACTTGACAGAGGAGCAGCAAGATGTCGCCGAGTGGCTCAAGGACACTTATCTCCCCAACTTCACCAATCTCTCCGACCAAGTGAAATCCGACCTTCAGGGACTTGAGAACATTAGGAAATTGAAGCCTGTTAGTTTCGACCTTTCCACACTGGGCGAGACTGTAAAAAATCTGTGGGACCAAGTCACCTCTTGGTTCTCTTGGCCCAATTTGACTAATTGGATTCTCTTGATGGTGGGACCATTGGTGGGATTAGTCATTGTTAAATCTTTGCTAGAACGCCTGTTTCAAGCGCGGCAGTACCGTGTTACCACTATGATGGCTATGTCCTCCACCTTTGATACCCCCAACAGCGACCATTCTGATGGCCATACCCCATCCTGGCCGCCTCGGGCGGGGCACTCGGGAGCGAGGTTTGTAGCTAAGCGCGCAGCTGTGTCCCGGGTATAACGGGCGACGCCAGCAGTCATAATTTTTGTCTCAGGTAGGTCCCTAAGGCAGAGTCATAGTTGTGGCCAGACTTGACTCTAGCCAATGCATAGGGACGCCTAGTGACGCCTCCGACTCTGGTTAATGCTATCCCTGCCCCCGCCTTTGTCCCCCAGTTGCAAGGCAAAGCACTGCAGGGAGAGTCATGTTGTTTCCAGCTCACGGACTCTCCTGTCTCCATATGAGGTGAGCATTCTGGTCGGTGCTAGAGGCTCCGCCGCTAAATGGCTGAGACCTAGTCCAGACTCCCCAAAGCACCGGAACAAATTGTGAGCCATCTGGGTTCACGGGAGCACACTCATCACTGGGGACACTGGGTCGATATAAATAATAAAGGGGGAGATGTGGAGAGCCGTCTCCCGGGACGGGCATAGCGCATGCGCTGTAAACCTGCTCCAAAGTCCCCCCGCCCATCGAATGAGCCAAGATGGCGCCCATATCCTGCTTCCGCTTATGACGTGCACACTCACTATTCCTATCTGCCAATTGAGTGCATATGCGCGGCGCTAGATCATTGGTTATGAGTAGAGTACTTAAGAGTTTGCCCAAGCGAACCTCGGGGAGACAGCCCACTAGGAGCCGTACCTGACGGCCACATCGAGGCTGCTCTCCCGCGAGGCACTCTGCCCCGCGTGGAAACCTGTAACAGAGAATGCTTATCTAGCTTCAGTAAAAGACTTGCTCTCGCAACCGCCGTGTGGCTCGAGTCGTGACTTCCAGCCAGGTCAGTTTGCGTGGTCTGCATCTCTCTCTCTCTCTCATCCCTTGTTTCTCCCCTCGCCGGCCGGGGAACAGGGGTCGAGCGGGGCGGCGCCGGACAGGTACCCTAGAGACCACTGTGTATAATCCCCTCAGTGCACAGATGAGGAAGCCAGGGCCCAGGAAGGGAGAGAAACCTGCCCAGAAACATACAGCAGGCCCCAGGCAGGGGTGAAGCTGGAGCCCAGGTCTCCTGGGAGGCAGGTCAGGTAGGTTTCCAGCACACCTGGTTTAGAGCAGGGCAAGGTCATCTTGCGGGGAAGGGTCCCTGCTCTGGCAGGCAATGAGGGCACAGACAACAATGGGTAAAACTCCTGGCAGCCATTTATCTGTTCATTCATTCATTCAAGGACCATCTCTTGAGTGCCTGCCACACTCCAGGCTCTCAGGATACAGCCAGACAAGCAAAAGTCCCTGCCCTCCTGGAGCTGACACTCCAGTGACACAGAATCCAAGGCAAATGCCAGTCCTGGCTCCTGTTCATAAACTGCACTGGTTATCCAAAAAGCAGCAAGCAAGCCTTAGGGGGACTGGGAGCACAGGGTCGGGGCACCAAGCCAGGAATGCTGGGATCCGGAGAGGCTTGAACTTCCAACAGGGCCCAGCCTCCAGGCTGCTAACTCGGACCCATGTATCAATCGTGCGTGCTAGGCACTTTACACACTTCATTTCATTTCAACCTCACAATTGCCCTAGGAATTGGGTGTTGTTTGCACCTTCACGTGATGGATGAGAAAACTGAGGCTCAGAGAGGTTTGGCAACTTGCCCAAGGATTCACAGCAAGTTAAGTGGGATTCACAGGAAGGGAGCTGGGCATGCCTGACACCCCATAATGGTGCTCAGCCTCCCACCCCACCCTCACCTTCACTCCCCATACCCTCCCCCCGCTTTGCTTGTCTTCCTGGCACTTCTCATTTGTGGAAGTCATGTCCATTTGTTTCCTTGTTTACTGTTGTCTCCCCCACTAGACTGTCTCTCCCTTAGGGCAGGAACCATTTAACCACTATAGTCCCAGCACCTAGAAGAATAGGTGCTCAGTAATAGCTCTTGAATGAATGAATGAACAAAAGAATGAATTGAGAGGACATTTGAGCTAAGCCTTGAAGAATTGTGACCAAGGAAAGGACAGGGGAGTGTGACCTTTGTCTGGTGGCAATTGAAGGTCTCACAGCAGAAGCAGTGCAGGATCAGAGCCAACATCGAGCAGGGGATACTGGAGGGATGGATAGACCAGGTGGGGCAGGAAGCAGGAGGCTGCTGTAAAGGTCCAGGTGGGTCCCGGCAGGGTTCTAGGGCAGGAAGAGGCATGGCAGCAGAGAGAGGGAGGGGTTCAGCGAGAAATGCACCGCCGCCCTCTCCTGCTTCCTCATGTCTTGGGAAAGGGATCTGAATTCAGAAGGGAGGTGTCTGGCCCCGGCTGGGTCAAGACCTGCCTCCCGGGGCTTCCCAGTGCTGGGGGATAAACAGCAGCTATGGGGAGTGCAGCCCCAGGCCGGGTCCAACAGCCATCCACACCCACAATCCCAGCCACAAGGACTGGGCCACAGGGAGCCATTTTGCCACAGATGGAGCAAAATGAATCGCTGACGATGGGCCTGAGGCAGGGACGGAGCCTCGAGTGGGGAATCAAGGAGACTCTGCAGACAGGCAGCAGTGCAAGAACAGGCTTTGCTATCTCACAGACCTGAGTTCAAAGTATGATCCTGCCACTCACATGCTGTGCAACTCTAGGCAAATTACTGATGTCTCTGATCCTTGGGTTTCCCACGCGTACAAAGAGAGGTTAGACTTGATGTTCTCAGGTCTGCCCTTGAAGATCCACGAGCAGCCAACAGTGAGTAGGAGAGTCAGAGCCGAGAGCCCCAGCAGGAAGCATACACTGAACATCGACCACGCCAGGCAGCCTGAGGGGCACTTCCTGTGTGTCACATCACTCAAGAGTCAAAACTGCCCTCTGAGGCAGGTCCGCCAGCACTCCTTTACCCTCTGTCCCCAGTCAAACCCCCGCCCTTCCCTCAAGGCTCTGCCACATGTCATGTCCTGCAACCTACCCAGTCCTCTCCCCTCGGTGCTCTACCCTCTGGCCCTTGCACACCCTCCATCACTGCCCGACAGTCACAGCACAGCAGCTGCCAGTTTTGGCTGCTGTGTGCCAGCCTGCTGGAAGCCATTCATGTGAACTAACCCCCTTCATCCCTGCAAAACCTCAGAAGAAACCAAGGCAGAGAGAGGATAGGGGATGAGGCTCGGGTCACACAGCTCACGTGCATGAATCTGACTTGGCACACACACTCATGACACCATCCTGCGTTGCCTCACTAACCACAGTGCATCTGAATCACTGTGCATATCTGTCACCCCACTGGGCCGTGAACGCCTCGAGGTTGGAGTGCAGGAGACCGAGCTGGCCTTTACATGCTCCTCATGTGTGTCTGACCCCGTACATGGGACAGGTGCTTGGGTTGCTCCCCAATGCCCCACAGCCATCATGCGAGGGATCCAAACCCAAGTCTGGGGTCACAGGTGACAGTCCTCCCCCACACCCGATGCCTTTCCAGGGGCCTCTGTCACACATTTGCCTGCACCCAGGATGGAATGTGCCTGGTGCCCAGTAAGTCCTAATATGTAATTCACGCATGGAACGTCCCTCAGAATTTTACTGCAGGTTAGAGCCAAAAGGTAAATTATCTACAGTCAAGGTTCTTTCATTCAAAAGAATGGTTACTGCATATAAATAGGCTGATTTCTTAGAATAATTAATTGATCGTGAGTCAGGAGGCCCAGGTTCTAGTCCAGCCCCTGCCACCTGCCTCAGTCTCCCCACCCGTGTAATAGGTGCTCGCCTGGGAGATCCATAAGGACCCTTCCAGCATGCGCCCTCTGAAAGACGCAAATCAAGTTGGCTTGAATCTCTGCCTGCTGCTGTGTGACTTGGGTGGGGGATCGCTTGCTGTCTCTGGGATGGGCTGACCTTCCTCATCTGTTCACCGACAGTGAATGAGCTTGGAAGGAAACTCTGCCTCCACTGCAGGGCCCCAGGAGCCCTCACGGTGACACAGAGACTCATCTTCCTCCCCGAGCCTGGAGGCAAGGACACAACTGGACTAGGGAGTTGAGGAGTCCAGAAACGGCAGGCAAAGCCCTGGCAGGACCCCAAAGGCCAGCGGCTTCCATAAACCCCCTGGATGGTGAGGAGAAAGGGATCCTCCAGAATGCTTCACACCCTCAGACCCGGGGTGCAGGCCCTGGGGGCGGGGAGGCTGAGGCAGGCCGGGGATGGGGTGAGCAGCCAGCCCCCAGCTCAGAGAAGGGGAGGGGAATGGGAGCCAAAGAGTGTGGGAGTGGGAAGCCTTTGGGACAACCATTTAAAAATTTTTAAACTCAGACTCACGTTTATTTTCTTATTCTTATTTCCATTACAAAAATAATGCCCAGGCACTCTTGGACACTGCTGGTGGGAATAGAAATTTGGTACAGTATTCTAGAAGGCAATTTGTTTTGCTAATACCAGTCAAAGTTTAAAAGTTTAGCTCCTTTAACCCAGCAAGCCCAGAAACATGTATATACAGGGATATTCCTAGCAGCACAGTTTGTAACAGGGAGGAACTGTAAACTACCACCCAAAAATCCATCCATGGGGAACTGGTTAATAAATCACAGATCAGCCACACAATGGAATGAAATGAGGGTTTTTTGGAAAATGAGGTAAATCTATACATGCTGTCCAAGAGACATTTCCAAGACAAATTATAGGGGGAAAAGAATGATGAGAAACACTATGCAAAATATGATCACATTCCTATAAAAAAAAAAAGACTACAGAGGTCTGTAAACCAAACCAACAGTGAAAGTCTCAAACAGGCTGGAGGTAAGCAAGACGATGGGGATGTTCACTTTCTACACTGGGCATGAAATGTTTGACATTTTTGCAGTAAGCGTATATGAACTTTTGTAGTCAGAAAAACAATAATGGTATTCATTTAAAAATTTAAATGAAGTCAACACATGCTTGTACACACACAAAAAAAAGCATTTTTTTCTGTTGTGTTTTTAATATGCATTCTCAATACCCAAAGGTGTATTTTTAACCTTTAGTTTCATTTCTTCCAGTATTTTTAATCAGTTTTTCAGGCACGATTATTGATCTATATATATAATTTAGTACCCTAGAGGGTTTTTTCTTAACTTACATTATAGTATTAAGCATTTCCCATGTAGTATGAGTATAACAATGTTTTTATTGCTTGCATAATATTCCAGTGAGTGGATGGCTCACAGTGTATTTAACCAAATCTCTCTCTCTCTCTCTTTTTTTTTTAACTATCGTAAGCAACCCTGAGGCAAATGTATCAAAGCTTTTGGGGAGAGGAATTTGTAGCAGAGAGAAACTGTAAACCACCACCCAAAAATGCCTTGTTTCTAAAAAAATTAAAACCATAAAGTATATCTGTAGCCAGTTTATTGAATGGGCTGAGCTTGATGGAAGCACAAACAGAAATGACAGCCTCTCCCCACCAGCTCTGCCTTCGAATGTGCTCTGCCTAACGCCCACCTCACCCCTCAAAGCCAGAACCATGCCCTGCAGAGTTAACCCTGCCCCTGGCTGACACTGAAAGCCCCAGTCTAGCAACAAGTCTGCCCTCACTCTTTCTCAGGCCCACTCCACCTTCAGGGACCCCAGCCGGGGAGGGTCGGGGAAGGTGGGGTGCCTGGTCTGCCCCTCTCTCTTCTTCCCCTCCGGGACCCTGCAGGGCAGGGTGGGAATGCAGGCTCTAAATTCCCTGAGTCTGTGCTTCCGGCTGCCACGCTTCACTGCATGGAAGGCTAGAAGGGAAGGGAGGAGCGGACGAGGAAGGGACCCTTCAGCTCGCGTCACTGCTGGAGAGAACTGGTGCGTCCTCGGGCACACTGTCACTGTTCTGCCTGTACAGGGTATGCTCCACCCACTCCTGCATGCTTGACCACAGACTCGAGCTCAGAAAAAAATCCCTGGAGAAGTCTAAGGATCTGTGCTCAGATGCTTATTTCTCGGACCACTGAGGTCTTTATCATTAACCCTTTTATTTGTGCAGCAACAATACCTTTGAATTAGGAACCAGTTTTTTCTGTTATTTCCAGTTACCCCTTGACTCTGACCTTCTTTCAAGCCACAGTTAGGTCACTCTGGCCTCGTGCCTCAGGGAAAGGAGTTTTAGCAGAAAACGGAGTATAAAACGAGGCTCTTGTTTTACTCTGAAGCAGTGGTTTAGTTCCTAGGGCTTAAAAGAAACGCTATTCTCACAGGTCTGGAGGCTGGATGTCCAAAGTCAAGACATTAGCAGGGCCATACTCCCCCTGACACCTGCAGGGAAGAATCTAGCCTTTCCTCTTCTCCACGTCTGGTGACAGCTGCATCCTTGGCCTTCTTTGGCTGGAGCTGCAGCACCGCAATCTCTGCCTCCATCGTGCGTGGCCTTCTTCTCTGAGCACCTCCTCAGGTCTCTGTGTGTCCAGATCTCCCTCTCCTTCCTCTTATAAAGACTCCAGTCATTGAACTCAGAGCCCACCCTCATCCAGTACGACCTCATCTTAACTTGATTGTATCTGCAAAGACCCGATTTCCAAATGAGGACACATGCACAGGTACCGAGGGTGAGGATTTAAACATGTCTTCTGGAGAGACAGAATCCAGCTCACCACAAGTAGCAAAAGCCCAGGCCCCGAGTGGAACAGGAAGGGTTTGTGTTGAAAACACAGATGTGGGAAGATACATGTCTGAGCAGAGCTTTCCACGGGGGCAAGAGAAAAATGCCCTGGACAGGGGAATGAGGAGATGGGAGGGGACTCAAGCGTCCAGATGCTACCACCATCCTCTGTCCTTAGATGATGCCGTGGCATCCTCCCTGGTCTCCCTGCTTCCACCCTTGTCCCCTACAATCTCCTTCTGACACAGCAGCCAGAGTGAGCCTGAAAACTTAACTCAGATTACGTCAGTCCTCCTCAAACCCTCCAATGACTTCTACCTCATGCAGAGTCAAAGCTAAGTGCACCCAAGGGTCCAGGAGACCCTGCACTCGGGCCAACTTGACCCTCAGCACAGACTCTCCTACCCCTCATCCCTCCCGTGTGTTGAACACCAGGTGTGCTCCATCCCAGGCCCTTTGCACCTGCTGTACCCTCTACCTGGACTACTCTTTCCCTAGATTTCTGCATGGCTCACTCCTCTACCTACGTCTAGGTAAATGTCACTTTGCTTAAATGTCACTTTCTCGATGATGCCCTCCCTGACCATCCTCTTTAAAATTGTACTTCTTTTCCCCTTGAACCAGCAATTCCAGCCCTCCTTTTCCTGCACTGATGTTTTCATTGCACTTAATATCTTCCAAGATATTATGCACTTTTACTTTGTATTATATTTGTGGCTCATCTCCCCTAACTAAACTGTAAACTTGTGAGGGCAGGGATTGTTTGTTTTGTTTTATGCTCCAAAAGGTAGGTGCTCAACAAATGCTTGTTGGATGCAAAATGGATCCCTGAGCAGGAGGCCTCTTCCCTGCCTGTCCTCTGGAGCTGGGCCCTGAAGAAAAAGACCACCTCCCTCCCCAAAACAGGTGGGCGGGCTCTGAGAGCAGAGGGCTCTGAGAGCAGAGGGGTCCTGGGCATTTTTTCCTGGTGGGGCCCCAGGAAGGGAATGAAGACATCAGAGAAGAAAAGGATGCATGTCCAGGGGGTCAGGGCCAATGGGGCCCACACAGGATTCCCTGCATCCCAGCATGGGGGAGAGAAGAGGCGGATGTGTGCTGGACAGATGAGGCCCAGTTCCCGCTGGCTTCCTGGCCAAAGAAAAGGCAGGGGATGCTTCCATAGATACCAAGGTGGAGACTGTTACTCTGGGGAATTAGACACAACCCTGGGGAAAGGTGAGGGAGAAACTGGAACTGGCTGAGATCATATTTCTACCACCCTATAGAAACGGGACTTCAGATATGTTGGGCTGTGTTAGGGAAAAAGCAAATGAGCTCCTCTCTTGTACTTCTGAATTTATGAACCATGATCCATACCTGCTACCAGCGCCCAACCTCAGTACAAGGGGGTAAGTCTCAGGTCCCTTCTCAGGAGCTTGAGCCATGTTTTCACACTTTTTCTCCAAATGATGCTTAAAAGAAGGAAAGAGAGAGGCCTACATGGGGCTCATGAATTGTAATCCAAAACTGATGCACTCAAGTCTTATTTCATCTCTAACACTATGAAACATTTTTGCTCCAAACCATAAGGCATTCATATGTGTTTTAATGTAGAAACACATTCAATGTCTTATCCACTAAATTACTTAACCTCCTCCCCGACCCAATTTCCCCAACCAAGTAAAAGCCTGATTCCGTACAATGACCCTGCACGGTCCCCCTCAGCCCCTGGCCCCCAGCAAGTTCCTCCACATTCTCCTCCTACCTTGTGGCTCAGTCTCCTCAACAGGAACTTCCTTTTCTGCCCATCCCTTAAGGGTTGGATTTCTCCAATTTTTAAGTCAAAAGCCAGGCATTCAAGGCTCATGCCTGCCTGGTCCTGATATACTTCTCCAGCCCCCGCTCTAAGCACACCCCTAAGCCCTTGCCCTTAAGCCAAATCCATTCCTCCCTTCAGTCAGATAATCAGCAAATGCTTACTGAGCACCTACTATAGGCTAGGACTTGACCTATTTGCCTTTCCTAGAAAAGATTAAGCAGTCTCTCACCCCCATACACTGTCTTCCTCCTGCTATTCCCTGTCCCAGGGTCCACTTTCTCCCAACTCCCTCTTTACTTGGCAAATTCCCACTAATCCTTCAAAGCCCAGCTCAGTGTCCCACCTGAACTTCTGATCCTGGCTGTTCGGTGAATCAAATACCATTAAGAACTCTCCCTATGCAAACAATCTACGTACTGGATAAAGTTCCTAATCTTTTTAAAGACTTCAATAAACCGGCACAACATTATTAAATCCAAAGAGGCCAAAATGAAGAGAGAGCTGGATTCCTAGGGGATAAAATCACCCAAACTAGCTTTTCACCCAAAGGTGTTACAAAAACCCTGGAGGCTTTAATAGGAGATACAGCCTAGAGCCCATCAAAGGTGACTGATCTAATAGGCAATCCCTGCATGAAGATGAGACATACCCCAAAAAAGCAACATCCTCAATGAATGGCTGAATAATGAATAAACATGCTGCCAAGAGGGAGCAGCAAGAAACATTTTATCTCAAACCTAGGTAAATTGGTGGGGGGTGGGAAGAAGTCCTCTGTAAAAATTGTAACTCTAAGTCAATTTTCATGTGGATTCAGGGACATATTTTATGATATATGTGGTTGTATTAGTTAGGGTTCTCTAAGGAACAGAATCATCAAAAGATATCTGTAAATATAAGATTTTATACAAGTGTCTCATGCAACTGTGGGGATGCACAAGTCCAAATTCTGTACAACAGGCAGCGAACTGGCAACTGCCAAGAAGGTGTTCGATGAACTCCTCAGGAAATGCTTCGCTGGCTAGCTGAAAAAGAAGTGAAGGTCCTTTCTCTCTCTTCCTTAAAAGTCTTCAACTGATCGGATTAAATTCAGCTGACTGAATTCTCTCATTGCAGAAGACACACCCTTCGTTGATGTAATCAGTCACATGTGCAGTCAATTGACTGATGATTTCATAAACCAGCCTTCTGGTTTATTAACCAGCCACAAATGTCCTTGCAGTAACGGTTAGAACAGTGCTTGCTTGACCAGACACCTGGACAGCATCACCTGACCAAGTTGACACATAAACCTAACCATCACAGTGGTCCAAACAACTTCAAGTAGAACATTTAATAAAAGTGCTTCTGGGCTGGTAATGGTCACAGGTACATGCAATACTCTCTGAAAAAATGCAGCTTTTAAGGAATGGAAGTTCACAGTCAGAACACACAAGAAAACAAAGCACCATGAGTGAGTGCCTATAGAAACTACAACAGAATCAGACCCACAAATATCCAGATATTGGAATTATTAGGCATGAGTTATAAAAGAGTAAAGTCTAATACATGTAACGCAATTAAATAGATGCTTGAAAATATGAGCAAAGAACATGAGACTATAAAAAAGTGACTAAGCAGATTTTGGAAAGAACTAAGGAAAACAGCAATTAAGAAACAGGTAAAGAGGATATTAGTGAACTGAAAGGTAATGATGAGGAATGCAGTACAGAAAGATACAGGGATGAAAAATATGGAGGAGAGGTTAAGAGCATGGAATTGAGTGAGAAGATGAATATATAATCCATTCAGGGTTCAAAAAGAGATAAAAAAGACAATGGGAATGAAAAACTATTGGAACAAAATTATCCAGAATTATTGGAAGATGACAATTTTCATCCCAAAATCATTAAGCAGAATAAATAAAAATATATCCACACTGAAATACTTACAGTAAAACTGCAAAATACCAAAAGAGAAAGAGAATATTTAAAACAGAGAAAAAAGACAGATTGTCTACAACTTCTCAACAGCAATGATAGAAGCTAGAAGAAGACAATGAAACACTATTTTCATGGTCCTGAGAGCCCTTAACTGTCAATCTAGAAGGCTGGGCATAAGAGTTCAGGGTCAACTGCAAAAGTTAGAGGACACAGTCTACACAAACTGCCCTCACTTCTGACACCAACTGCAAGCTCAGGGATTTCCCCAAACCATCTTCAGTTTCAATAGTTTGCCAGAATGATGTCCAGAACTCACTAAAAGCTATTATACCGTGAGTTATGGTTTATTATAGGGAAAGGCTACAGATTAAAATCAGCCAAGGGAAGAAGCACATAAAGCAGAGTCCAGAAGAAGCATCAAACACAGAACTTCCACTGTCCTCTTCCCATGACCTTCTCCTCTCAAGGTCAGATGCGTACCTCTACTGGCATAAATGTGTGACAATACGTAGGGAATGTTGTCAACCAGAGATGCTCACCCAAGCTTCTGTGTACAGAACTTTTAGTGGCTCTCCACGACACAGGCATGATCGATTGATCAATTTGGTCGATCTCAGTATCCAAGTCAACTGAAACTGTTGACCCAATGCCTCCTTAAATCACACTGGTGATCTTTCTGGCATGGCCATCCCCCATCCTTAATTACATGACTATCTGCTTAGTCAAAGGTCTCCAGGCAAACAAAAAAATTACCTCCCAAGTCAAGGGCCAAGGCCAGACTTCTTTGGAGACAAGGGTAAATACTTCACAACAGAAATCTATCATTTGAGGAGGGAAAACTGAAGACATTTTCAGACAAACAAAACTGAAGAGTCTACCACCAGCAAAAGAAATTCTAAAGAATATATTTCAGGGAAAGTGAAAATTATTCAAGGTAGGGGTAACTCTAAGAGATATGGTTTGGGTAAAAGAAAAATGAGTCCCAACATAAGGTCTGAGTGACAAAAAGGAATGGTGAGAAAGTATGCTCACAATCACATAGGGTAACTTGAATTCACATTAACTATATTAAACAATAACAATAATGCCTAATTTAGAAGGCTAAAAATAAACAAAAGAAGACAAAAATACCAGACAACAACCCCATACAAATTGAGAGAAGGTTATCAGAGATAATGCATCCTAGGACTCTTGTATTTTTGGGGAAGAGTGTAAAGATACTGATTAACTTTAAACTTTGTTAAATAAAGTAGGCATCACAAAGCAGCTAGGGTAACCACTAGGTAAATAGATAAATAGACCAAAGTCTAATCCATCTGCCAGGACATAAAACAAGCTCCACAAATGTCAAAATTGGTACACAGTCTCAGATCACAAAGCAATTAAGTTAGAAATTAATAACAAAAGTGACAAAGGGAAAAAATGCCCATAGTTTGGAAATTAAAAATATATTGCCAGGCAATTCAAGGGTAAAAACAAAAATAATAACAGTAATTTAAAAATATAGAGAAAAATAATAATGGCACTATAATATATTACAACTAATTAGGTGCAATAAATGTGGTATTTAGAGGAGCAAAGCCTGAAATGTTCACATCAGAAAAGAAAAGGGCTCAAAATTAATGAGTTGATTATACAAATTAAGAAGTTAGAAAAAGAAGAGGAAGATAAACCTAAACAAACATAAGGGAGGAAACAGAGCAGAAATTATTGATAAAAACAGAAATGAGAGCAAACACTTACTGAGAGCACTCTGTGCCAGGCACCAATCACAACAAGTCTATGGGGTACACACTGTTTCTGTCCATATATTTATAGAGTGGGAAACTGAGGCATAGAGAGTTTAAGGTAAACACAGTGGAGAGGTCAACAATGCCAAAAGTTGGTTCTTTTAAAAGACTGAAAAAGAGAAGCTGCTCACATGATCGAAAGGAAAGAAAACAGTAAACAGATTGAAAAGGCACAAATAAACAGTATTAACAATGGGAAAGAAGCCATATCAGAGAAGCTGCAGGGAATAAATAGATAAATAAATGTGAGAATACCAGAAACAACTTTATGACAATAAATTTGAACATAGATGAAAAGGATGCATTTCTATAAAAATACTCTTTACCCTAACTGATTCCAAAAGACATTTTAAAAAATCAGTCATCGTATAACCATTAAAGAAGCGGAATCAGGAGTAGAAACCTTCCCACAAAGACACTAGACCCAGAAGGCTTTGCAACATGCTTCCTCTAACACTCCAAAGAGAGATAAATCCAGTCTTTCAAAAACACTTCCAGTTTGTGAAACTAGTAAAGCCCTGATACCAAAAACCAAACAAGCACAGCATGAAAATAGAAAATTACAAACCAAATTCAATCAAGAATGTAAATGTGAAAGTATTAAACTTAATATTAGTAGACAAAATCCAGCAATGTATAAATAATAAACTAAGTTTGAGTTGTCCCAGAAATGCAAGGTTAGTTTAATATTAGAAAATTAATTAATGTAAATAAATCACATTAAGAGATTAAAAGATTAAAACCATATGAATGCAAATACAATGTGACATTCTTTCTTGATAGAACTCTTAGCAAACTAAGAATAAAACAGGACTGCCTTAGCAAGACAAAGAGCATCTACAAAAAAATCTACAGCAAACATACTTATGGAACAATGTTTAAAGCTTTTCCTGTAGGTCCAGGAACAAGGCAAGGGTACCTTCCAGTTTCACTTCCAGAAAGGTTAGAAAGAAAAAGAAATGAAAAGTATAAGGATTAGAAAGGAAGACACAATATTGTCATTTGCAGATGATGTGACTGTCTAAGCAGAAAATCTAAGTAATCTACAAATGAATAAGTAGAATTAGTAAACAGTTTACTTACTAAATCAATATATAATGCACCAGCAAAAGAAAACAAGATCCTATTTACAAAGGAAAAAATAAAGGTATAAAATACCTAGCAATAAATCCTAATGAAAGTTGAAGAAGCCTTTTAAAATTAAAATACTCAACCTGTTTAATACTATCCTTGGCAGATTGCAGCCCTCAGTATGTGTGCCCTTCTTTATTCCCTTCCCTGAACCTTAGGTATTTTTATTTTCAACCTGGAAAAAAAAAAAAAAACCATCAATTTGTCAGAAAATTTTCTGTATATTAACTCTCACTGACCTGTTACTTTAAAAATAAAGCTTAATATTTGCATAAGGCTGTTGGGTTCTCCAAACACTATCACCATCACTGCCTTTCTCACAAGAACAGAGAGGTGAGAAACAATGTTTCTATATTTCTTTTTTCATTTGAGGAAGTCAAGGCTCAGAAACAGGATATACTTGCCAAGGGATAGTAAACAATGCAGGTATTTTCTAAACCCAGGTCTGTCTTGTTTCAAATCTGAGCTCTTTCCACCACAACCTGCCTCTTGGACTGGGCTCATTTGTTAATTAATTCCACATATAATTATTAACACCATGCTCAGAATAGGATATAGCAAAGAAGAAGGTGGAAATACTTGCACAGGGCCCAGAATCCACTGAAGGTGACAGATCATTAAAGAACTACCAGGAAGCTAGAGGATGCTGTGCTGTGGGATTCTGAGCAGGGAGCAGATGGCTTCCTGAAGGGTATTAAATTCCAAGCCAGAAGAGAAGCATGAGTCATCTTGGTAAAGAATGGGAGAGACGGTAGAGTAGAAAATTGGAGGAAAGGTATTCCAAGCTGAGGGAACAGCATGTGCAAAGGCTTAGAGGAGAGAGATTGGCCTGTGCGTGAAGCAAAGAGAAGTCTGGCAAGGTTGGAGCCCAGGCTATGAAGCAGGGAGGGGTGACAGGCGAGGGCTAGTCCATGCAGCTCTTAGCACAGCAGGCAATGAAGTTTGATCCTAAGGAAAATGGAGAGCCATTGAAGAGTTTTAAGAAAGAGTGTGTCATCTTCAATTGGGTTTAGAAGACAGAGTAGGTGGATTCAGGAGATGCTGAAGTCCAGAAGCCAAGTCAGAGGAGACCTGGACAACCCTCTTTCTGCCCGTCTGGAGCTCTCACATCATGAACCCACTCTCAGTATTGACCAGGACTCGAGGCTGCAGCAACAAAACCCAGTCAAATAGCTGAGGCCTTTAGAAGGGGGACAGTTGGCCCCCAGGATTGGGGATGAGGCTAGAGAGGTTTCAGAACAGAAGAGAGAACTGCCAGAATCAGAGTCTCGGTGCCCCTAAGACTCTCTCCCTAGCTATCTTTCATCTCTGTTTATCTCTGCTTCTTTCTGCAAAGTGTCCATAGGGCAGGGAAGGGAGCATCAAGCACCTTCCTTAAGCTTCATGACTCCAAAAGCAAGGGTGAAATTCTCCCATGAGCTCCAACAGAAAATCCCAGGGAAGGCTCTGATTGGCCCATCTCTGCACCAGTCACTGTGGCTTGGGGGTGCAGTACTCTGATTGGCTGTGATGGGTCACATGTCCATCCTTGTGATCTGAAGATGGAGGGGGGCTGAAGAACTGTAACTGACAGGGGAACAAAAATGGAAATTTTGCACCATTACCAAATGAAGGAGAGGCCTGATTGGCTGGTTAAAAACAAACAAGTAATCAACAAGCAAATACACATACAAACAGATGTTCTAAATATACATGCAGTCATTCTTCAGGACTCTGTTCATCATTTCTAAGAGGAACCTTCTCTGACCACTCCTCCAGATGCTGTCAGAAGCCTCTCTTAAGTGACCCCAAGGCCAGCTGGTACAAATGTGTCCCCCCGCCCCCAACTAGACTGTGACTCCTGGGGGCCGGGGGATCTGACCACACCCAGCCCAGCCTGGAGGAAATGTTGGTCATGGTGGGTAGTGGAACCATCTGCTGCACATCATCCCTGACCTTTCCTAGGGCTCACTCATGGTCTGGAGGGTCGGTCCAGCCACCAGGTAGGTAGTGGTACAAGGGGGGAAGTGGGAGGGAGTCAAGCGGTTTGTGGGGCTGCCCCATCAGGCAGCCCACAGGGCCATTCTGACAACCGCGTCCAAATGGCCGCACAGCCAGGAGACCTTACCTGGAGTTGGCAGTGTCTCCAGGAGCTGTCCAAGAATGTGACCACAGAGTAGACTATGAGGCAAAGGCCACATCCCCTCCAGTCTTGTCTCTTGCTGCCAGCAGCAAACAACCACCTGGTACCTGCAGCCCACATCTTCCCTAGCCTCCTACAGCCTTAGACAATAATTGGCCTGGCAAACCTTCAACCCAGCAACTCCACTAATAGATATCAATACTAGAGAAATGTTCCCACAGGCGCACAATGAGACATGCACAGGGATGTTTATTCCAGTAATTTTTATAGAGAGGAAAAAGTGGAAAGAAACTAAATACCACAGGGAAATGGTTTAAGAAAAGATGACACATCCATGCCATGGAACATGAAGAAATGAGGGGTTCTGTGTGTACTGCCACAGGAATATGCCCATGATGTCATAGTGAAAACATCATAGGGAAAATAGAAATGCATACTGCATGCTACCTTTCATGATTTCATAACATGAATAGCAAACGTGCTATGAAATGGGGAGGCAAGTTGTAGAAGAGAGTGGTCCCAAGGAACTTTTCCTTTACTGCATTGACCAACTATATGACAAAGAGGATATAAGCATACAGCATTTGTATACCAAAATTAGTTTCTGAAAAAAGTTCAGGGCGGTATGTGCATTGCAACACTGCCTTTAGTAGCAGAAAGCCCAAAAGCAACCCAAACATCTGCCTAAAAGAAACCAGCTAAAGCAATTGTTCAGCCCAGACGGAGCTCATGTAGAACACAGGCAGGTGCTGCTGCAAGACCAAAAAACATGCCAGGCATAAAGTAGACATAAATTTATTGGGACTTACAAACAGAAGAGATTCTCCAGTGACAGCCAGCCCAGAGGGATAGCTCTCCATGAAGGGACAGGGGGTGCAAGGAGCAATGTATGATTTTAGAACAAAGACATTCCTTATAGTATGAGGACATCAGGCCTCTAGTATGATCATTAAAGGGCCTAAGACCTGATGTTTTATTAAGATTAATGTTTAAGACTAAGATACAGTCAGGGCCATTTTATACCTGTGGTTACATTCTTTTCCCTTTGGGAAGATTGTTTTCTTTCTTGACTTTTGTCTTAGACTAAAACAGGCTTGCTACATGCCATTTAGGAAAGGGCCCAGGCCCTGGGCTGCCACACCAATGCTGGTGCTTCTGCCTAAAGGACACTTGGAAGCCACTAAAAAAAGGGACAGGGCCACAAGGGAAAATATTCTCAAATGAAAAAGCAAGCTTCAGCCACCCTGATCAAGATGGCAGAGTAAGACACTTAAGGGCTCATCCCCCCAGAGAAGCTTTGAACAATCAGCAAGAACTGGCAGAAACTCCTTTCTCAAAGCTCCAGAAAACAGCTAAAGGACTGCAGCTACAGAGTGAGCACCAAATCAAGTAAAGGGCTACTTAAAAGCAGTAGGATCCCATGGCAGGTGCCCTGGCTGGCCCCTCCCCGATCCTCTCACCTGCTCAGTGCAGAGCCGGCCAGATTCCAGTGGGGATCTGTGCTCCAGGTTCCAGAGAGAACACAGTAACCCTCATGCACATTCTGGGAGCAGGTATGTCTGGCCCAATCTGCCTGTAGTTATTCTGAGGGACTGAGCCAGGATACTGGTCACAGGCTTGCCATCCCAGAACTTGCCCTGCACATAGAGGGCAGTTCACAGAGCTCTCCTGTGGGAGCACAGCGGCTGCCTGGGGCAAGGGATTGTTGGTTGTAGGACATACAGAGCAGTGCCCAGGACTGTGAGGATACTGTTTCCTAGGGAAGAGGGGACATTTGAATCTGTGTAAACAGAGGAATTCCTAGGGCCACACACACATGCCCAGGCAGGACAAGACATGTGCTCAGAAAGGATCAGGGAGGTCCTTATGCATCGGCCTGGAGCTGTTCTCTAAACTCATTGTATGGGTAAACCCCAAAGGAGCGAACTCACACAGGTCAATCTGCAAAGTCTGGGAAAGGTTTCCTTTCTTCTTCTTCTCCTTCTTCTTCTTCTTCTTCTTCTCCTTCTTCTTCTTCTTCTTCTTCTCCTCCTTCTCCTTCTCCTTCTCCTTCTTCTTCTTCTCCTCTCCTGACTTTCAGGGAAATCTCTATCATAACACTAGCTGCATACAAGCTTAAGGAATAGATAGATGCCTCAGAGTCCAAATTCCAGTGATAATACTTTAAAGTATCAAAATGTCCAAATTTCAACAAAATATTACCAAACATACAAAGAAACAAGAAGCAATGGCCCAGGCAAAGGAGAAGTTTAAAGCATTGGAAAGTATCAACAAGGAGGACCAGACCTGGAATATACCAAAGGCTTTTTGAAAATGATCCTAAATATGCTCAAAGAGCTAAAGGAAAATGTGGACAAAAATTTAAAGGAAATAAGGAAAACAATAGGTGAACAAAGAATATCAATAGAGAGACAGAAATTATAAAAAGGAACCAAACAGAGTTGAATATCACAGTTACAGAAATTAAAAATTCCCTAGAGCGATTCAACAGCAGATTGGAACTGGGAAAAGAGAGAATCAATGAACTGGAATGTCAGACAATTGAAATCATCTAGTCTAAAGAGCAGAAAGAAGAAAGAATGAAGAAAGGTGAACAGAGCCTGAAGAACCTGTGGGTCACCATCAAGAGTACCAATATACACAGTATAGGAGTCCCAGTGGAGAAGAAAGAATAATCAAAGAAATAATGGCTGAAAATTCCCAAATTTAATGAAAGACATTAATATACACATCCAAGATGCCTAATGAACTCCAAACAGGATAAACCCAAATAGACCCACACTTGTGACATATTTTCATCAAACTGTCAAATGCCAAAGATGAAAAGAGAACTCTGAGAGCTGCAAGAGAGAAGCAACATGTCATGTACAAGAGAACCTCATAAAGATAGAATGCTGATTTCTCATCAGAAACCATGGAGGCAAGAAGGTAGTGGGCTGACATGTTTAAAGTGCTGAAGCAAAAACTTGCCAGCCAAGAATTCTGTATCTGACAAAAACACCTTTCAAAAAGGAAGAAGACATTCCCAGATAAACAAAAGTTGAGAGAGTTCATCACCACTAGACCAGCCCTACAAGAGATGCTAAAGAGATTTCTGCAGGTTGAAAGGAAAGGAAAATAGACAATAGATCCAAGCTGCATGAAGAAATAAAGATCTCCAGTGAGGGTAACAAAATGGGTAAATATAAATGCCAGTACTATTGTATTTTTGGTTTGTAACTCCACTTTTTACTTCCTGAAGGATCTAAAAGGCAAATACATAAAATGTAATGATGAATCAGTGGTTCAAAACTCATCATTTATAAGCATGTAATTTGTGCAAGAACTACGTAAAAGTGGGGGGACACAGAAGTATAGGAACAGAGTTTGTATATACTATTGAGGTTACTTTGTTCTCAAAGCAAATGAGATTGTTATAAATTTAGGATATTAAATTTAAGCCCATGGTAACTACAAAGAAATATCGGAGAAGATGGAAGCTCATAGAGACAGAAATTAGAGGACAATTTGCCAGTGGTGGGGAGGGCAGGAGGAATGGGGAATTAATGCATAATGGGCCTAGGTTTTTTTGTTTGAGGAGATGGGAAAGTTTTAGTAATGGAAAGTAGCAAGGGTATTACAACATTGTGAATGTGATTAATCCCATTGAATGGTATGCTTGGGAGGGGTTGAGATGGGAAAGTTTATGTTGTATATATGTTCCCACAATAAAAAAAGAAAGAAAGAAAGAGCAGCTAAAGAGACAATGACAACTAAATGCAATATATGATGCTGGATAGGATCTAACAAAGGAGAAAGGCTCAAAAACAGATATTATTGGGATTTATGAAAAATTGAAATATAGAACGAAAGCTTTATATCAATATTAAATTTCTTGAACTGGATAACTGCACTTAAGGTGGTTACTTAAGTGAATATCCTTGGTCTTGGGAAATATATTTGGCAGTAATAAGTGTTCTAGGAACACAATGTATACAAACTACACTCAAGTGTTCAGAAAATGGATTGATAGATGAATGGATAGAATGATACAGCAAATGTGGCAAAATGTTAAAATTGATAGAGCTGGGTGTTGGCAGGGAGGGGAATGTTCGACTTCTCTGCAAGGGGTTTGTATTATTTTTGTAACTGTCCTGTAAGTGTGAACGTGCTTCAAAATAAAAGGATTATGAAAACAAAAACAAAAAGCTAGCTGGAGATGACACATAGAGAAAGATCCTGTTTTTGCAAAAGAATGACAAGCTATTAGCCACTTAGGAAAAATATATGCTAAATACTCAGTGTGTATGGGCCTAGCGGGGAAAGGCTGTGCCTTCAGAGTCATACCAACTTGGTGTTTTCATTTGCTGGGGCTGCCATAACGAAGTACCACAAATGGGATGGCTTAAAGCAACACAGTTTGATTGTCTCAAGTTCTAGGGAACAGAGGACCAAAATCAAGGGGTCTGGAGGGCCGTGCTCCCTCTGAAACATTTAGGGGAGAACCCCTCCCTGCCCCTTGCAGCTCCTGGTGTTTGCCGCAATCCTTGATATTTCTTGTAGTTGCATCTGCCTCTGTCTTCCCATGTCCTGCTCCCCTGTGTCTGTCCGTGTGTCCAGATTTCCCCTTATTATAAAGATACCAGCCCTATTGGATTAGGGCCAACCCTAGACAAGTCCGATCTCATCTTAACTAGTCACACCTTCAAAGACCCTATTTCCACATAAACTCACATTCCTGGGACTTGGGGTTAGGACTGGAACATGTCTTGTTGGGGGACACATTCATCCTATGATTCCTGTGGTACCCCCACTTTACCTATCCATACAAAAAGGATAGCAGCAGAATCTACCTCTTAGGATTGATGTGAGGCTTGATTGAGCTAGTAAATCCAAAGGCCTTGTCCCAGTGGGTGCAATCCAGCAACTTATCATAATTAATAGCTGCAGTGTTTCATCTGGCAAGTGGGTTTGGGGCCGAGGGAACAGGAGACTTAAAAGCTTTACCCGCTTCAGCATTGCTTGAATTTTAATAGCGAGCTTGCATCACTTTCATAATTTAAAACAACTAATAAGAATTAAAAGGAGGAAACAAATAACCCAGCGTGACAGCAGCCTGCAAGGCACCTGATCTGATGGTCTCTCCGCCCTGGTGCTGTTCCTTGGCCGGGCATACCACCCATCGCTGGCTCCGGTTTGTGGGTGCATGCACCCAGCCACTTCCAGCCCCCACCTCAAGAAAATTGCTTCCAGCACCAAGACTGTGATGGTGGAAAGTGCAGGGAAAATGAGCCAGGCCCTTGGAGCAAGATGATCCCGCCCTGCCAGGGCCTTGGGAGCCATGACGACAGGCAGGAGGCAGGTGACAAGTATTCTCTTGTCACCTGCCGCATCCTGCAATTTAATATAGTTTTGACATTTTTCCAGCTGAACGGCAGCCAGGGCTCCAGCCGCATGAAATTGGGCAGATAAAAGCCGGAGCAAAGGGCACTGAGACCTTGGCTCCCTGTCACTTTGCCGCCAACTCTGCCAGAGACAAGCTGGCACATTAAGTTGCTGAAGTCAATAACAAAATGGATCGGGGCTGAAGGGAAAAGAGAGTGATTGAGAATCCCCTGAAATTGGTCCTTCCTTGTGAGGCACGTGGTTCTGTGGCTGTCCCATCTGATAGGAAGGGCATCAGGCAAGGGCTGGGGGGCTCTGTCCAGCCCTGGAGAGGAGACCCCAGTCCCTGGCAGTGGAGTCTGTGGTACTGCAGTCCTGTGCATTGAGCACCTACTATGTGCCAGGCCTGTGAAGGCCCAGGGACACAGCAGCCAACGAGACAGGTGAGCCCCCCGGCCATGGACAATCACAATGATAAGCAGGTACAATAATAATAGTAACATCATCATTTCTTGGTTGCCTACCCCGGCCCAGCTCAATGCCGTGCTTCACATGCACTTTCTCACTTAATCTTCACAAACTTCCTCTGGAATAGGATTTACAGAAAAGGAAACTGAGGCCCAGAGAAGTTAAGCTTCTTGCCCACCATGAAATACTGTGTAAAAGGCGGTGTTAGAGTTTGAACCCAGAACTTCTCCGCATCCGGAGCCCACCCCTGACCCTCTGCTAGATGTGGCATCTCTCTCATTCTCTAGAACGGCTCTGGAGGGTCCAAGGATCTGAGTGCCAGGCCCAGTTGAGCCCTGTAGGATGCTGGGTGAGTCGTTAAATGCTGTGAATTGGATAAATAAACACTTCCTTGGGTATATACTTGGATGAGTTGGGGGAAAAGTAAAGGATTTTACATTTATTCGTTTACCTACTACTTGCTTGTCACTGTGCTGAACTTGGGGTGAGCAGGGGACAGGAGGTGAGGTCACTGCTCTCAGGGGTTCCCTTCTGGAGGATGCAGGGACTTAGGGGAAATCGGGCCACTACCCCAGCCAGCCAAGACCAATCAGCTCCGTGAGCCGGTGGGTCTCAGAGACCTTTGTAGCCCTGGGAGTAGATGAAAAACAAAAGCTCCCTGCACCCCTACCTGTAACTTTCATGCCCAGCACTGTCGTCCTGCAAAATGGAGACTCTGTAGCATTTCAATTTTTAAAAGCTCATGGTCTCCAGGACAGATCAAACTCCACCTGGATAGATCCTCTGCCAGGGTAGGGTTGCTGCAGCTTTTTGAATTTTTCTTTTCAACCTGAATTCAAGGGAGTAGCTCCTTTCTTCTCCCTCTCTCTTCTCTGCTCATCCCCATCGCTGGAGCCCATGCAGGTGACGTCGCGCTCTGTCTAAGCCTGCCGTGGGTCCAGACAGCAGCCTGGGGTCCCAGCCCCTCGCCCCAGCATCCTCGGTGCACAAGCATCATCAAGCCCATCCAAGAATCTCTGACCTGCCCCCATTCACCTCCCTCTCTCCTCCCAAGAGGACCCAGCCCCCCATTTGGGCCTCAGTTTCCTCATCTGTAGGTGAGGTCCAGGCGGAGGACCACCCAGATAAAACACCTTTCATCACTCGCTGTTTGTGTCTCCCTGACTCGCCGTGGGTGCCTCAGGGCAGGACGGTCATCCTCATCACCCGTCCCCAGCACACGGTCCGGCACACAGTAGGGCAACAGGGGGTGTGGCTCTGAGCAGGAACCTGGAGTCTGTTGGGCTGGGACTCAAGCCCCGGCTTCGCTCTTAACCAGCTTCGTGGCCCCACACAGGTCATTTTGTCTCTGTGGGTCTCGGTCCCCCCATCTGTAAAATGGTGATGACACCATCACCTCCTCAGAGGGTCGTTGTGAGGGTCACAGAAGACTATGTGCGCACAGCTCTCTGCACAGGACCAGGAGCAGACTGAGTGTGCAGGTGTGTCCTTGTATTGTTAATGATGGTTATATTTATAACAACCACTTGGATAGACTATTACAGCAGGGGTTGTGACTTCCTTCTGTTTTGAGACTTCTGTCTTGTGTTAGCATTCATTCATTCACTCATTCATTCCTTCATTCCCCACGCATGAATTGAGCACCTTCTGTGGACCAGGCAGTGTTCTGGGACCAGGACTCGGACAGGGAATAAGACAGGCGAATTGCCTGCCCTTGTGGGGCCGATACTCCAGCGGGGAAGATGAAAAACAAATAAACTCAATGACTGTGGCTTGTAAACGGCCGCTTTTGTCTAAGCATGGAAGCCAGGTGTAACACCACCTCACCTGCGGGCAGGGCCCTGAGCTTCCTGATGACACGCTTCCTTTTCCCACCTCCACAGCGCACAGGCTGTGCCTTCCACGGGCCACGGCCTCCCGCTTCCCTGGATTGTTTTCTTGTACTCAGCTCAATGGCACCAACCCCCAGAGGTGCCTCCTGGGGCTGACCCTGCCCAAGTGCCCACCCAGCTCACAACGCCCTTCTCCAGGAAATCGCCCCAGCCCACCTGCCAGGCTGGACTGCAGAGGGAGAGGGGGATGGGGCTGAGATGTGAGAGGAGAGGGGGGCCAGACGGTTTCCCTCCCTCGGGGTGTCTATGTAGGGGGCCCCTAGTTGTTCACTTAAACATGCTAGGTGGTGGGAGTGGGGCAGGGATTCTGGCCACCCCTCCTGACAATCCTGAATTTACAGCTAGAAAATGCCTTAATGCCTGAGTCCTCCCTGGTCCCTCCCCTTGCTGCCTGAGCTCCAGGTGGGGGGCCACCACCCCTGGAGTAATTAAAGGTCAGTCAAGAATTGCAGGGAAGCTCCACCTCCTAAACAGCCCTCCCCTCTAGCCCCCTCGACCCTCCGGGGCTCTGGGTTCCCCCAGCATCAGGAGTGAAGAGATGAGGCAGGAGGGGAGCTCTGTCAGCATCTGCCCCCAGGAGGAGCCCTGAGCAGTCTGTTTATCCAGGGGCTCCTTGGGCAGGTGGGCAGGTGAGGGCCAGGGAGGAGGGGCTCAGCCCAGGCCCTTCAGGCTGAGCAGGGGCTGCGCTGGAGCTTTCCACCTGCACCGGGACCTCGGTGGTTACAGCTGCTGGAGAAGGAGGGGAGAAAAGAAAGGAAGGAGAGAGAGGAGGAGGTGGGACCCCCCAGGAGTAGAGAGAAGAGAAATGATAATGGTCTTCTTGATGCAGACAGAGAGAGCACAATCCTTTAATTTTTTTGTTTTTTTAAGATCTCTAGCAGCTCATCAACTTGAGAGGAGGTTTAGCCATTGTTTTTTAAAACCCTGTGTGTCTAAATCTGGCCTTTTCCAATAGTGGGAATTCACCCCCACATCATGTGCCTTCCCTGACTGCCGATCTTACCAGGCAGGCTTAGAGGCCCTGACTCTCCTGGGCAGCTCTGTAGGCTGGCTCTGGGGGCTGCAGAGGGGTGGAGCAGGCAGAGATGGCTAGAGGGTGCCTTCTGGGCTTTGTCCTCTGACACCCAGGGAGCTGAGCACTGAGCTGGGAGGGAGGAGAACTGGGCACAGGAGGGTAGCTTGACCAGTTCCCAGTCTGGAATCAGCCTCAGTGTCCTCATCTGTAAAATGGGGGTGATAACCTCCATGAGTTTGGAGGGTGATCATGTGGGAGGAAGCAGCACAGAGCAGAGCCTCAGCCCCTGTGCCTACAGCTCTTCCTGGCAAAGACAGAGTGAGGTGGAAATCATTTGGGATACTTTAGTTGCAAGTGACAAAAAAAGCACAACCTGAACTGACTTAAAGGAAAAGGGAATTTATTGGCTGCAATAACTGAAAAGTCTATGGGGAGTTCCTACTTTGGACTTGACTTCATCCAGAGGGTCCGCATGATACCCCCAGAACCAGGTCTCGCTCCCCTCTCACTTCTCCAGGCTGCATCCTCAGGCAGGCCCTCGGATGATGGAGACAGTATGGCTGCAGCAGCTGCGCCCTGCTCCCAGATCAGAGGCTTTCCCCGGTCAGCTCAAGTCGGTCCAGGCAGTGACCAACTAGAAACAAGCTGGGTCACCGCCCCCCCCAACCAATGACTGTAAAGGGGATGAGCTGATTGGATTAAGCCAGGTCACATGATTCACCTCCAGCCCAGAAGAGGAGCCCATCCAGCTCTCCAGAACTGACATATGGCAGGGCAGAGATTGGGAGCCAGGAGGCCAAAAGGACGACAAATAGCTCCTACATGTGGGCAAATGCAGTGGAAACCGAGTGCGATGTGTTTCCTGGACTGGATCCCAGAAAAGGAAAAGAATGTTAGTGGAGAACTAGTGGAATCTGAACGAAGTCTGGAGTTTAGCTAATGTACCATTGGTTTTGACAACTGTACTATAGTTACGTAAGATATTCAACTTAGGGGACCTGGGTGAGGCATATACAGCAACTCAGTACTATCTTTGCAACTTTTCTGTAATTTAAAAATGATTCCAAAATGTAAGAAAGGAATAAGTTTCGTTTTCACATAGAGACAGCATGGAATAAGGGAAATGGAGGCAAAACCAGTTTAAACAAGCCCCAGACAAAGAGAAGAGAGAATCTGCCTGATGTAAAGAGACATGAGGTAGTATCAGAGGTGGGAACTCACAGCAAAAAATAAAATAAAATAAAATAAAAATTTGGGGGGGGATTGGCTAATCAGTTCAAAATCTCAATAATGAGCTAGTTGGCTCTCTGGGATTGGCTGTACAAATTAAAATCTCAAAAGATGAATTAGTTAGTGTTCTCGGATAGGCTGTAACCTCTGTAGTACCCAGTCAATGGGGAAACAGGGGAGGGACTTGCAAATTAGGAGTAGGAGATTTAAAGATCGCCATTCTCTTCCTCTGGGGCGCCAGCCTTCCGCGTGTTTGGCTGGACGCCCCATCTTGCAAGATCGTAAATAAATTCTTTTCTCCTCCAGAACCGAGAGAGCGTTTATTCCCTTACAGGTACCGCTTTATTTCCGACAACTTGGGGGCTCGTCCGGGATCCAAAGCTTCGGAGGGGGACCCCCGAGGTGGACAAAGGGAAGGCACGCCCCGCTGATTTAGCGGTCTCGGACTCCGCCATTGGGGGCCCATCTCCGGCAGCTAAAGGGCCCGAGACCAGATGCTTGGATCTGCCGGTTGTGGATGAGAAAAGGGGGAAAGGGCTTGCCTCTGTTTGACCAGGCAACTCCGTGCACGGACCAAGGTAAGGAAAGTAATATATTGCCTTGGTGGTCGGGAATTCCTGATGAGTCTGGAGCTGCTTGTGTGTGACTGAGACGTGCGACATACTGCACGAAGCGAGTGAGGAGTCTCAATCTGCGGTTCCCTTCTCCCGCGAGGGAAAGGGCCAGAGACAGACGAAGCGAAAGGAACTGAGAGAAAGAAGCCCAGACAAGACTCAGGATGGGAAATAGAGGCAGTTGGCCGGCCGGGGAAGAAGAAAAGGGGGCACCTATAGAGTCCCTCGGGGACATCCCTCCAGATAGCCCACTAGGTAGGATGTTAAAATATTGGACCGATAGCGATCGGACCAAGGGAAAGGACAAAAAGAAAATGATTAAATACTGTTGTTACATTTGGACTGAAGAAAGCATTTCACCGCCAGACGTATTCTGGCCAAAGTATGGGTCAGAGGAGGACTGGCTCTGTGCCAACCTTGTAATTTATGTTAATGAGAAGAAACCCTTTTCTAAGGAGGAGTCTGATTATGCCACATGCTGGCTAAAGAACAAAAAAACCCCCCTTTACCCTGTGAAAGATAAAAACCCAAACTTGGAAGATGAGTTGGTAGAATCTAAACCCTGGGACCCCTTATTAAGCCTTCCTCCTTCCTACTATTCCCCTCCTCCCCCAGGGCAGAGATTGTTAGAGTCTGAGGACCTAATAAGGTCCGCACAGGTTCCAGGGGAATCAGGAGGCCCATCGGCGCCAACTGCCCCACCAGATATGACCCATCAATGGTTGAGGAAAGAATTAACACAGTGCAAAAAGGATGTACAGAATTTTCCATTTCCAAAAACTCTTGAAGGAAAGAGAGTAAGGGAACATCACCCCGTTAAATCCCTTTACCCCTTGAGGGAGGTGCCTATGGGGCCAAAGGAAGTCGGGTATGTAAATGACCCATTAACGAGTGCAGAAGTAAGAAATTTTAAGAAGGAGATGAAATCACTAATAGAGGACCCAATGGGGCTGGCTGAGCAAATAGATCAGTTCCTAGGCTCTAGCCTATACACGTGGTCTGAACTTATGTCCATATTAAACATCCTCTTTACAAAAGAGGAGAGAGGAATGATAAGAGGGGCTGCTATGAAAGAATGGGAAAGGCAACACCCGCCAGGGCAAGGGGTGATGGCAGCAGAGCAAAAATTTCCAAATACTGACCCTGATTGGGATAATAATGATAAAGAGGATAGGGCACAAATGAAGGATCTCAGAGACCTCATTGTAGAGGGAATAAAATTGGCGGTACCCAAATCTCAAATTTTGGATAAGGCCTTTGAGGTAAATCAAGAGAAAGATGAGTCTCCCTCTGCTTATCTACAAAGATTGAGAGAACAAGTAAGGAAATATTCAGGTATGGATCCTGAAGACCCTGTAGCCCAGGGAATGTTAAAGGTCAGCTATGTGAAGGGATCTTGGCCTGATATTCAGAAAAAGATTCAGAAAATAGATGGATGGATGAATAAGCCATTGGAGGAGTTATTAAGGGAAGCACAGAAAGTATTTGTAAGAAGGGAGGACGAAAAACAAAAGCAGCAGGCTAAAGTCATGATAGCCACTGTTGACCACTTGGTCAAGAAAAGATTAGAAATAGGAAATGGGGGATCCAGACAGAGGCGAGATAGGGGAGGGGGCTGGGCTGATTTAAAAAAAGGAGCAAGGAAAATGCAGAACTCTGCAGGGTGTTATCATTGTGAAAAGCCTGGCCATTTCAAAAGGGAGTGCCCAGACTTACAGAAGGAGGGTCGAGTTATACCGCTAATGAATTTTGAAGACTAGGAGAGTCAGAGGCTCCTCATCTCAGAAGCCCACCGGGAGCCTTTAGTAAATTTAAAGGTGGGCCCATATCAAGAGGAAATTACATTCTTGGTAGACACTGGAGCAGCTTGCTCCTCTGTAAATCATCTTCCAAAGGGGGCCAGGCTCTCTGGCAGTTCCCTCACCGTCACAGGGGTAAAAGGGGAGGGATTTAAAGTTCCCATTCTTGAACCTACTAACATTTGTTGGGAAAATAATCAAATCATAGCTCCCTTGTTGCACATCCCAGAAGCTGGGAGTAATTTATTAGGAAGAGACCTAATAATACCTATGGGACTGGATTTAGAGGTAAGGAATGGACGGATTGAGGTTTTGGCCCTGCTCACTGAAGAAGATGAAAGAGACATTAAGGAGGAGGTATGGGTAAAAGAAGGAAACAGGGGAGGGTTGCAAATTCCCCCAATTAAAATCAAGTTAAAAAAGGAAGGGGAGGTCGTGTGCCAGAAACAATATCCTATTCCTCTTAAAGGAAGACAGGGACTCCAACCCATCATTGAGGGTCTCCTTCGGGATGGACTCTTGGAAACCTGTATGTCCTCTTTTAATACTCCCATTCTCCCCATTCAGAAACCAGATGGTAGCTGGAGAATGGTGCAGGATCTAAGGGCCATTAATAAAATTGTCCAGGTTCAACACCCTGTAGTTCCTAATCCTTACACTCTCCTGAGTAAAATTCCCTTCCATCATAAGTGGTTTAGTGTAGTAGATTTAAAGGATGCCTTCTGGGCCTGTCCCCTTGATCCAGAAAGTAGAGACCTGTTTGCCTTTGAGTGGGAAAATCCCTTCAATGGGCGAAAGCAGCAATACAGATGGACGGTCTTACCTCAGGGTTTCACGGAGTCCCCCAATCTCTTTGGGCAAGAGTTAGAGAGGGTACTGGAAAAATTTCCAGTCCCACCTGAAATCACCCTTCTGCAATATGTAGATGATCTATTAATATCAGGTAAAGAAAGGCAAGTGGTGGCTCAAGCTACGAAAAATCTACTGAGCTTTTTAGGGGAACAAGGATTAAGGGTATCTAAAAGTAAACTGCAATTTGTAGCAAGGGAAGTTAAGTACCTAGGCCACCTCATAAGTGAAGGAAAAAGAAAAATCCATCCAGAAAGAATCCAGGCCATAGTAGAGTTGCCTCTTCCTCAAACAAAAAGAGAGCTAAGAAAATTCCTGGGATTGGTAGGGTACTGTAGATTGTGGATAGATTCTTTTGCATCTCGAACTAAAGAGCTATACCAAAAATTACTAGAGGAAGAGCCTGACAAGATAGAATGGGAGGAAGTGGAAATAAAGGCATTAAATGAACTCAAGCAGGCACTGGTGCAAGCTCCTGTTCTAGCACTTCCTTCCCTCGAAAAACCCTTTTACCTGTTTGTTACAGTAGATAAGGGAACAGCTTTGGGGGTCCTAACCCAAATCTGGGGAGGCCAAAAAAGGCCGGTGGCTTTCCTTTCGAAGGTTTTAGATCCAGTCTCTAGGGGGTGGCCTGGGTGTGTTCAAGCCATTGCAGCAACTGCCCTTTTAGTAGAAGAAAGCAGGAAATTAACCTTTGGAGGGGCATTAGTAGTTAGTACTCCTCATCAAGTGAGAACTATTCTGTCTCAAAGGGCAGGGAAATGGTTAACTGATTCTCGAATCTTAAAATATGAAGCAATCCTAATGGAAAAAGATGATTTGGTCTTAACAACAGATCATAGCCTAAACCTGGCCTCCTTCCTCTGGAAGGGGCCTGAGCAAGTAGAGACCCCTGAGCATGACTGTTTAGACCTAATTGAATACCAAACTCGAGTCCGACCTGACCTAAGGGATCTTCCCCTGCACTCGGGGGAAAGACTGTTCATAGATGGATCCTCCAAAGTCCTAGAAGGAGAAAGGCACAATGGCTATGCAGTTGTGGATGGGATAACTTGTGAAGTAAAAGAAGCTAGCCGATTGCCCAAAAGTGGTCAGCTCAAACTTGTGAATTGTATGCACTAAATCAAGCCCTCAAATTATTAGAAGGAAAGGATGGTACAATATACACTGACTCTAAGTATGCCTTTGGGGTAGTCCACACCTTTGGAAAGATCTGGGAAGAAAGGGGATTAATCAATAGCAAAGGAAAAGAACTGGTTCATGGGGAATTGGTGAAACAAGTATTAACCAATCTACTCTTACCTAGAGAAATATCAGTGGTGCATATAAATGGACACCAGAAGGGACCTACTTTTGAGGCAAAAGGCAATAGGTTGGCTAATGAAAAGGCTAAGGAGGCCTCTCTCCACCCCCCTTTAAAAATAATGATCCTAATACCCTCTATCCCTAAGGAATTTGGGGTCCCTACATTCTCTGCCAAAGAAGTAAAAGAGTTGAAACAGTTAGGAGCAACCTTAAATGATCAGGGGAAATGGTTTCTCCCAGATGGCAGACAAATGTTAAATAAACAAATAATGAGGGAGAGATTAGCAGTCCTACACCAGGGGAGTCATTGGGGGGTACAAGCCATGTGTGATGTAGTACTTAGACAATTTGGATGTGTAGGCCTTTATACAGTGGCTAAACAAATCTGTGAGCGGTGCATAATTTGTCAAAAAATTAATAAAAAGGTTTTAAGAAAACAGGTACAAGGGGGAAGAGAGCCGGGCCTGAGACCATTCCAGAGCATTCAAGTTGATTATACTGAAATGCCACCAATCGGTCGTTTAAAATATATTTTGGTAATTGTCGACCACCTCACTGGATGGGTGGAAGCCTACCCTCTATCCTCAGCTACAGCATTGGGAACTTCTAAAGTTATCCTTGAACAAATCATTCCCCGTTATGGGTTAGTGGAAAATATAGACTCTGATAACGGCAGTCACTTTACCTCCCGTGTGTTGCAAAATGTCATGAGAAGCCTGGGTGTCACTTGGGACTTCCACACTCCCTGGCATCCACCATCCTCTGGGAGAGTGGAAAGAATGAATCAAACCATAAAGAAACATCTTTCTAAATTAGTTTTGGAAACAAAGTTACCTTGGATCAAGTGCTTACCTATAGCTCTACTAAGAATCAGGACTGCCCCTAGAAAAGAACTGGGAATTTCCCCTTATGAAATGCTTTTTGGTTTGCCTTTCCCCAGGTGGACTGGAGAGCTCCCCTCCCTAGACACAAAAGATCTTTTTCTTAAGAATTATATACTGGCCTTGTCTTCTACTTTATCATCTCTCAGGCACCGTGGACTGCTGGCTCAGACCCCGCCTCTTGAATTTGCTGCCCATCGACATCAGCCTGGCAGCTGGGTTCTGATCCAGTCGTGGAAAGAATCCAAACTTCAACCGATCTGGGAAGGACCCTATCAGGTCTTGCTGACAACTGAGACGGCAGTCCGAACGGCAGAAAGAGGCTGGACTCATTACACACGAGTGAAGGGACCGGTGCCTGAACCAGACGATAAGTATCCAGCAACTCAACCTGAATCCTGGAAAGTGACTCCTACCTCAGATCCCCTAAGGATCACTTTAAATAGGCAACAGTTGAAAGAACATACTAGGAGGGAGGAAGGGCTGGATTAAACCCTATGTTTGCATTGTGCTCTGTGTATAGCTTAATGATGAAATTGCTTATACTGATCATAATGTTCTATATTCAAGGAGTAACAGGTTCTGCTAAGCTGGTTATAAGTGTAGTCAAAGGCTTAAAGTCTCAAACTGTACAATTTGATGTTTGTCAAGTAATGAGCTGTAAAAATCTAAAACGTCAGCAACAACTGAGTGAGGAATATAAGCATTTATGTAAGCAGACTGTTCAAATAGAAAGCAAGATTGTTGGGGGGCGAACATTTGAGAGTATAACTTATGAGACACCTAACCCCTGTTATTCTTGGAACACTGCTTGGTGGACCACACAGTATGAGGGATGGGTCTTACCCAGGTTGGAGGAAAAACCATTAAGGGAAACTTGGCTGGAATTTAACTCTCCAGTTCAAATTGACCCCAAGGTCATTAGAACACTTAAGGCCAAAGACTTAAAGCAAACCACAGAAATAGAGACAGGTTATGGAAATACAAATGCCTGGGTAGAATGGGGCAAACATACCATCCAGAGTCTAAACAGAAGTGACTGTTATGCTTGTACAACCAAACAACCCACTGTTCAGATTATGCCCTTCCCTTTGGGGATGAAAAAGCATGAAAGGGAGTTTAAATGTATAACACTCCTCTTTCAAAATGCTACTCCTGGTGAAAGTTGTAGTACGTTGTCCTCCCTTTTCCTTCCAGTCCAGAAGGGAAGTGTCAAAGCCATACCAGCGTCTCACCTTGGTCCCGGAAACCACTCTGCCTGTCTCTCCAGATGGGAAGAAGGGCTCCAGGATCTTGGTACCATGGCTCTGTGTACACAGGTGTGGAATGTGAGCAAGGATAGTACTGGCAACTTCTCCAGCCTAACTATACCCCGAGCAGACCTCTGGTGGTACTGTGGGAAGGGCATCTTCTGGCCAACACTACCTGAAAGGTGGGGAGGAACCTGTGCTCTGGTTCAATTGGCTATCTCATTTACCCTGGCATTTGAAAGTAATAAAAAAGTACCAACCCAAGGCAAAGGAGAAAAGAAAAATGTACAAAGTGTACCTAGTTCCTTCAATAAAAAAATGTTTGTAGATAGTATAGGGGCTCCCCAGAAAGTTCCTAATGAGTTTAAAGCTAAAAATCAAGTAGCTGCAGAATTTAAATCATCCTTATTCTGGTGGGTCACCATCAATAAAAATGTCAATCATCAGCTAAAATTTATCAACTATACCAGGGATGTCATTAAAGAAATAGCAGAACAGTTAGATGCCACTAGCCGAATGGCATGGGAAAACAGAATGGCCCTAGACATGATGCTAGCTGAAAAAGGAGGCGTCTGTGCTATAGTTGGGGGAAATCGTCGCACATTCATCCCCTATAATACTGCGCCTAATGGAACTATCACCAAAGCCCTACAAGGCTTAACAGCCTTATTTCAGAAACTAGAAAAGAATTCTAGCATTAACAACCCACTCATAGAATGGTTGGAAAATTGGTTCGAGAAATGGAAAGGAATTGCAACATCTATTTTAATTTTCCTTATCATTCCAGCCAAAATGTTTATAACAGCTGGGTGCTACATAATCCCGTGTGCTCAAAGGCTAGTTCAAAAACCCATCAAAACCACTAGAATCAAAAATAAGAAAGATCCGTATGATGAGGAATGTGAAAAAGCCCTTAGCAAATTTGAGAATCTAAAATGTGAAAACTAAAAGTGTTTAAAAAAAAAAAGAGGAGGGAATCTGTAAGAAAGGAATAAGTTTCGTTTTCACATAGAGACAGCATGGAATAAGGGAAATGGAGGCAAAACCAGTTTAAACAAGCCCCAGACAAAGAGAAGAGAGAATCTGCCTGATGTAAAGAGACATGAGGTAGTATCAGAGGTGGGAACTCACAGCAAAAAATAAAATAAAATAAAATAAAAATTTGGGGGGGGGATTGGCTAATCAGTTCAAAATCTCAATAATGAGCTAGTTGGCTCTCTGGGATTGGCTGTACAAATTAAAATCTCAAAAGATGAATTAGTTAGTGTTCTCGGATAGGCTGTAACCTCTGTAGTACCCAGTCAATGGGGAAACAGGGGAGGGACTTGCGAATTAGGAGTAGGAGATTTAAAGATCGCCATTCTCTTCCTCTGGGGCGCCAGCCTTCCGCGTGTTTGGCTGGACGCCCCATCTTGCAAGATCGTAAATAAATTCTTTTCTCCTCCAGAACCGAGAGAGCGTTTATTCCCTTACAGGTACCGCTTTATTTCCGACACAAAATAAAAAGTTTAATTGTTAAAATTTAGTAGAAAGTCCCCTGCAGGGCACCCCAAGGAGTTTGCTCAGGCACCCCACGAGAGAGCCACCCTTGGATACCTGCTTGCAGAGGACATCGACTGCCAGCTGGTGTGAGCCCAGGGGGGTCCACAGCAGCCCTAGACAGACAGGGGACACCTGTCCCTTCCCAGATCCCTTAACCACCTGCTGACCCCACCACACCTAAGGAGGAGAGAGGGGGGTGACTGGAGCAGACCACACCCTCTCCCCACCCCAATTCCCATGCCTCTCCTTGGGGTGAGGACAGGCAATGAGCCACACAAATGAAAAGCTGAAACTGAAACTTTTTGTTTTTAAAAGTGTTGGGGAAGCTGCAAGGCCTGCCCAGGATGTGGTTGAGAGTCAGCAAGAGAGTCGGCCGAGAGCAGACTACGGCAATGACGGGAGAAAAATAAAACTGCTTCATGTTTGCAACCACCATATTCAAAACCCTCTTGCAGAGCCCTGGACACATGGTGACACCAACAGCTAAGGAAGCTCCAGTGGGTGCTTACTGCATGCCGGGTTCTGTGCTAAGCCCTTCACATGTTATATTATTAACCTTTGAACCCTCACAAACAAACCCATTTTACAGAAATTCAAATTGAGGGCTGTTGTAAGAACTGAATGAGATAGACGTGGGAAGCAGCTGGCCCGGCTGGTCACATGGAGAGCTCATTCAATAGCATGCCTCTCCCTGGCACCATCTTTACCCTGCAGACCTGAAGTTCTCAGGGTACAGCCCCTGTTTTCCACCAGATCCCAAAGTCACTGAATCAGAATTTCTTCTGGGGGTGGGACCCAGCAGTCTGCTTTTTAACAAGCCCTCCAGGGAATTCTGAGGCACGAAAAAGGTTAGGAACCGCTGCTAGATGCAGAGGCTCCCAACGCTTTTTAAAATACAGATTCCCCAACCCATGCCCAAGTTTCTGATGAAGCGGATCTAAATCGGGCTGCAGGTGCTTCTGACAATTGACCCCTTCAGAGACGGCCTCCCACCCCCACCGTGTTAACTGACTGGGGGTTGCTGAATATTTGGGGTGGGGCAGGGGGGTGCTGTGGGATTTAAGAAGCACTAATTTCGCCCTTGTTCTAAGTGACAGACCTCTTTCTCCCAGGCAGTGACCACAAAGAAGACTATTGCCCCTCGTTTCTCCTCAGAATTTATTCAGCTTTCTCATCTTCGGGATTTATACAGGTCCAGGGAGTGCAGGAGAAAAGGAAAAGGAGAAACACATTTTCCTCGCAACGCCCCAGCAAGTAGACATACACATAGAATCCTCTTCCTGCTCAAAGCCCAAGGTTTAAAGTGCACAGTACATCATGCAATTCAGCCCAAGGATTTTATAACCAAGAGAAGCTGATTTCACAGAGCCCTGCTGAGCCAAGGTTTGATCCCTCAGACAATTGCCGAGCACTGAGCACCACTAGCTGGACCCAGCCTGCGCTCTACCTGGGCAGGGGGGTGGGGACCGGGGTCCTCCTCACCACCCCCCATCCGCTTACCACTCCCCATCTGCACAGAGCTCCACTTCAGTCAACACTCCACAACTTAGAAAACTCTCATCCCTTCTGGACGAAGCTCAGGGGGCAGCCACCTCTGCTGTGTGACTTCTGGCAAGTCACTGAGCCTCTCTGACCTGGTTCTCGCCTACCTGCCAGGTGGGCTCAAAATACCCACCTCTCGGGCTGAAAGGAGAGCACGTGTGTACAATGCCCAGCGCAGATGCTGGGTGCGTGCTAAAGTGCATTTAAAGCAACAGCAGTGGGAGAACCTGTGAGGGCGGCCAGGCAACAGTTAACACTGCCCTTCCGAGAACTAGTCTCAGAGAAGAAACCGCGTGCACGGCCAGACAGTGAGCAGGCCTCACGGCTGCTCTGACTCTGGCACTTAAGCCTTCTGTGGCCTTGGGTGGGTCACTTAGTGTCTCCATGCTCCCCTTTCCCCATCGGCCAAATAGAATCAATCACACATGTCCTCCAAGGGTTGTTAGGAAGAAACAAATTACTCTGTCTGAGCCACTTAGAATAGAACCCAGACAGGTGTCAGGATGGAATCCACATTTATTGAGAGCCCACTACATGCCAGGGCCCCCCAGGCATTGTCTATAAGTGATTGTTAAAATTTGATTGAGTGTGCAGCAGGCACTGTTTTAATTGTCTTACAAATTCAACTCCTCTCATTCTCACAGTACAGTGAGGTAGGTGGTACTGTCACCCCATTTTACAGGTACAGTCTCGGGTCCCACAGGGGGCAATCGGTAGAGTCGGGAGCTGAACCCAGGTCTGTCCAGCCCTGAAGTCCAGGCACCGTCTGCCTCTCCACTCGGCCCTCCGAGGGCACGGGGCGTTCCTATGTGAAGATCAAATAGTCATCTGCAGCCGACAGGTGATAACACCCCTCCCCACCCTGCCCCTTGGTGCCGCCATCACAGACCCCAGGCCACCCCTGCTTCTTCCTCGTGGAGTTTAGCTCCCACCTCGCTGTCCCTCTCTCCGATGTGCCTCTGTTCTGATTCTTGGAGATTCCAGGCTCCCCAGAGATGACCTGTCCCCTGCCCGGGACCTCCTCTCCCCCAGGTACCTGGTCCCCTCCCCACCTCAGCTGCCCTCTCCCCTGGTCCACACTCCCCCACACACACACTCCAGCCCCCACCTCCTAAGACCCTGACTCCACCCATCCTTCCCTCCCACCAGGACCTCAAGCCAAGGACTCTCCTGTCTCCCCCTTCCTGCCCCCACGTCCCTCCCCCCGCAGCCAAGACCCAGGAGCCATCACTGCAACCACTTCCTCAGACACCCCAGCCTCGTCCCCTTCTCTCTCTCCTCGTCATTATTGCCTGACAAAACCCCAACCCTGGTTAAATCTGACTCTGCCCCTCCTGCCTGCACCTGGGGCAGCTGAACACACCTGAGGAAAACACCAGTGCACGCCCGGACCACCCACCTCACTGGTCGGCTGCTGCCCGGAGCCCCCTCAACCTCCTGCACCCGTCACTCTCCTACTTTGTAAAATCACCAGTTCACACTTTCTCCTCTCCAGCACCTTCTCACCCCTTTTCACTCTGATGACAACTTCCATGACCTCCTGGGGGCACCTCAGCAGCTCCCGCCAGGGCACCTCCCCACCCCCCTGCCTCCATGCCCCCTCCTCTGCTTTCCCCCAACCCAAATGGCCTGTAACAGGGTCCCTTTCCTGCCTGCACAAGGAAATCAGGCTGGAAATCACCACATCTCTCCCCAGACATTCCCCTGTCCCTCTCTGCTGGATCATTCATGCCAATCATGTGCTATAACTTGTCCCAACTTTACAAACTGGAAAGGCCCTTTCTGGCCCCCACATACTTCCAGCTATTGTCCCATTTCTCTGCATCTCTTTAAAGCAAAACTCCCTGGAGAGTTGTTTATTCTGGATCGTTCCCTCCTGAGCCCCCTCCCAACCAGACCTACCCTTCCCACCCACCCCCACTTGTGCAGCTCCTACCAAGGTCACCAGTGGCTCATCTCAGGCCTCATCTTGCCTGACCCACCAGCAGCATTTGACACAACTGATGGCTCCCTCTTCCTCCTTGGAATAATTCCTTCTCTTGGTGCTCTTGACTCCCTTCTCTCTTGGGTTTCCTCATCTGCACTGGGGCTCCTCAGACTCCTTGGCATGCTCCCCTCATCCTGTGTCCTCTAAATGGGGAACCACCCCAGGACTCGGTCCTCAGACCCCTTCCCTTCCCACCTACTCTTGTCCCCCGATGGCTCCTCCCAGTTTCAAGGCTCACATACGGTCAAAGCTGACATACGGTCTCGTCACTGACAGCCCCAGATCCTTCTATCCGACCACCTTCTCACACCTCCTCGCAGCAGTCTAATGGGCATCTCAAACTTAACATCCAAACCTGAACTCCTGACTACCCTCTGCCCCAGCAGCCCCCACACCTGCTCCTCCTGAAGCTGTCCACATCTCTGCAAATGAAAAATCTATCCTTCCTGTTGCTCGACGCAGAACCCCCACTTTCCCTCACGGCCCACATCCAGTCCACTAGCAGGTACTGATGGCTTTTCCTTCCAAACGTATGCAGAAACGTCTCACCACTACCACCGCAACCCCCGGGCCAGCCACCCGCAGCTCTTTCCTGGACAAGGGCAGCAGCCGCCACAGGGTCTCCCTGATTCCCCCCGACCCTGCAGATACTGCTCGACCCTAACCCAGCAGCCAATCACATGGAAACATCAGGCAAAGCATGGCACACCTCTGCTCAGAAGCCGCCAGGGTTTCTGCAGTTCAAGAGGTCCCCAGGACCACCCTCGGGTTCAGTGATTCACTAGAAGGACTCACAGAACTCAGCAAACTGTGATACTCATGGTTATGGTTCCTAACAGTGAAAGGATAGTACAGATTAAAAGCAACAATGGGAAAAGGTCCATAGGGCAGGGTCCAGGGGCGTTCCAGGCACGAGCTTCCAGTTGTCCTTTCCCCATAAAATCATGTGGACAGTGCTCACTTCTACCAGTAACAATGTGTGGCAACACAGAGTACTGCCAGCCAGGGAAGCTCCCCCAGCTGTGGTACCCAGGGCTTGTATTGCGGCTCTGTCCCGTAAGTGTGGCTGACCACCCGCATGGCTAACCTCAGTCTCCAGCTCCTCTAGAGGTCCAGCTAATACCACTTGGAACTCAGGTCTTCTTGACCTGCTGGCTCTGATGAGGGCGTGTGCACGTGGGCATGCAAGTCTGTGTGCCTTTGTCACACGTGGGGGACTCACTCTCAGCCAGCCACCCAGCCCTTGTGACGGCTCCCTGGTCTGAGCCTGGTCCCAGGGGCCTTGGCATCCATAAGCACCTCAGTTTCCTGAGGATGGTGCCCTTTGCAAATTCAAAGTGAACAGACATCTCCAGTCATCCAAGTGAGGAGTGGCCGAAGATAAATACCCCGGAGGAGGCAGGGACTCTGCGGGGAAGAGGTGGTCAGTAAATCACAGCTGCAGAAAACCTTCTCTGGTGCTCTGGGGGACACAGGGGAAGAGGGAACGCTGCATATTTAGCACCAGGCATTTTGTTAAGTGCTACCCATAGCTCCATGGGGTGCAATGAGGATTACAGGAGGTAATTGCGTCGAGTGCATAGAGGGCTGTCGGGGCATAATAAGTGCTTAGTAAAAGGTAGCTGTTGTTTTTATCTTATTATCTTCTCATTCCTCTTGACAACCTCTTGGGGCCAGTGTTATCATTCCCAAGACACACGGCAGGTTCAGAAAAATAAGTGAGGGGTAGAACTGGGACTCAAACCCAGGGCTGTATGATTCCAAAGCCACAGTTCTTGACATTCTCTGCTCCACTTTAGACTGCCAGGGCCAAGGGATGGTGAGGGCAGGGTAGGACTGACCTGTAGGCTTCCAAGCCAGTAGATGGGAGATTTGGAAAAGTGTCCCAGGCAATGGAGCTGGATCCAGAAGGCAGACAGCCCATCCCTGGCAGAAAGAGGTCCAAGCAACAGGTTGGCTCACTACCTTGAAACACACACAGTTCCTGTTTCCTTCCTTCACTGTGAATTCTGTCCTTCTCAAGAAGCCTTTGTCTACGTGGTCCACTTGGAAAACTCCTATTGATCCAGCAAAACTCAATTAGAGGTCGCCTCCCCTATAAAGCCTCCCTGCCTATTCCCAATCCCTGTAGAGTAAACTTTCTCCTCTCCTCTGCTTCTGAAACATGTACCTTCCTCCACACAGGTCCTTTTCAACTACACTGTGATTTATGTATTTGTGTGTCTCCCCCACCTGACAGGACAGCAGGATTTAAATGCTGGTGGGAAGCAGGCACCTACCCTCCAGGGCTTCAACCATCAGCACGTACTGGGACACAGTGACTTTTGTCCCTCAGGAGTAGAAGGGCTGGGAAGTAGACAAGCACAGGCCCTCACTGGCCCCTGGCTTGAGGCTTCCATGAGAGGCAGGGACCAAAACCAGGTCTTATTTATCTCCAAACAGCACTGTCAGAGGACAGGCTATTCAGGGAGCATGAGTCCCAGCACCCTGGGCACAGGCTCTGGCAACCCCATGGGAGACGTGAGCAACAGGGGCAACTCAAGGTACCAGTACAGGCTTCCTGAGTTGAGACCAGTGACCCAAGGAGGGTAAACAGGGCCTCGGCCACCCAGAGACAGTAGCTGATGGGTTGGTTTTTTAAGCCCATGTGAGACACCCGAGGGACACACAGCCAGGGGCTTTGCAAGGGACGGCATGTAGTTCCCTCCAGTGCAGGAGGGCCTTAGAGCTGGCGAGATCCAGCTTTCCCTGCTACCTACCCCTATGTCTGCCCACCAGTCAGTGAGATGTACAGACCCTTCAGCTGCAGCAGGTGCCCAGCCAGGGGACTCCATTTCCCTAAATGCCCCTTATGCCAGTCACTGCAGCCTTGACTCAAGATCTACGGCAAGGAAGAAAAACTGGTCCCAGTGGCCACAGTCACGTCTATAGCCCTGGAGCCATCAGAGCCTGCAACTGGCTGGAGAGCAGCTGGGTCCAGGGCTGTTTGCACAGAAACACCGCCACGCCTGACCCATCAAGATTTGTACCCAGAGCTCGCCGGCACATTTGATCTTTCTCTTCTAAAAAATTAGTACATTTGTGCCACAACCAAGCAGTGTGGAAAGTACAATGTGTCCAGGCATCAGAGGGATCAAAAATTAACCTACAACTCTGCACATTTTCTTGGTCACGCAGTGGCTGACTGTGTGTCCTCAAAGCCCCGTGCTTCCCTCTCCATTACGAACTGTGAACACGTGTTTTTTCTTTTCTCTTTTCTTCTACTTTTTACCTGTTTCTCTCTTTCTTTCCTTTTTCCTCCCTTGCAACTTGTCATCTCTGAGAATAGGGAAATGCGATCTCAGAATGGTGTTGGCTTCTTTGAATCAGGACCTGATTCCTTTATCCCAGAGCTCAGAGATGGAGATGGCAAGGAAGGCACTGATGGTAATTAACATCTCCCTGCTTTCAGGACAAAAAAGAATTACTCCAGGGTGTGGATTTCTTTTTAAGGAGCTTTAGCCTGGGAGGTGCCAGGAGACCAGCCCATGGATTAGCAGATCCCCCACAGGCAAAGCAAGAACCCTGAGGAAAGGAGGGTTGCCAAGCTCAGACACAAAAGAGCAGTCCTTGAGACAGGATTGGGAGACCCCACGACAGGGGCTGCAGCCAGCCTGCACCCCCGCTACCAAGATGACAGGGTGCTCTGGGACTCAGAGGGAGGGGAGGCCTTTCCTCGATTTTTCCCACTTCGCTTGCCCTTCTGACCCTGATCACCACCCCCGTCACTGCCTCAGTTGAGCTGGTCCTGTCCCACCCTGGTGGTGAGGAGGAAGGACTTCTATGTGGCCAGAGTGGAGGAAACCATGCAGAAGCAGCAGGAAAATGAGGCTGGAGGAGTAGTTGAGGTTAACTCAGGAAGGCATCAAAGGCCATGCCTAAGAGCTGGGCACTAATCTGAAGGCAGTTGGGAGCCATGGAGGGTTTAACAGCTTTTTGTTTGTCTGTGTTTGCTGTGTTGTCTTCTGATATGGTTTTTTCCTGGCAGCAGAGGCCGTGATTGGATCTGCATTTAGTGCGAGCCCCCAGTGGGGATGGATTGGTGGGAGCGACCGGGGCAGGGGACCAGGTGAGAAGCCGTCACAGTCACCAGTGGGGATGATGGTGACCTGGACCCAGCCCTCATGCGGGGCTGCAGAGAAGGAGGCAGAGCCTATCACAAGGTAGGAGACGGCAACTTGGATGGGACTTGGGGACAGCGGCATAAAGAGGGGAAGGAGGGAACTGACTTGAATTAGCAATCGCTGAGCACCCACTGTGCGCTGGGCATTTCAGACCCACACCTTCTCCAAAATTCCCAGCCCCCAAAGGGCATTTCCAGTGAGGAGCATACGGAGGCCAATAAATGTGTCCCAAGTTTGGACCCATGTCCAAACCCAGAATGGTTCAAGGGATGTTTCTGAGGCAGAACCAACAGGCTTTGGTGACTGTTTAGACTTGGAGTGGGGTGAGAGCAAGAGGAGGAGAAATGTCCCTACCTGTCTCCTGTAAATCCCAGCATTGGGACCTTCTTAGCTGAAAATGACATCCCCACACACCCTGCATGATTTGTCCCATTGCTGACAACTGACCCCAGCTCTGACTTCTTGGAAAGAGCACTGCACTTGGAGTCCAGTAACCCAAGCCCAGGCCTTCCTCAGCCCCTCCCTACCTGGTTGTCTTCAAGTCACTTCACTTCTCAAAGCTACCACATCCTCCTCAGCAAAATGCAGATGACTGTATCTGCCTCCCCACATTGAGAATGAAAGTAAAACTTGTGCAAAGAAACAGGGAGAGCCCAACCCTGAGGCACGGCTCCCCAGGCTGGTAGGTCAGTTCATTCAATATCCTTAGATATTGTGGGATTTTACTAAATTCAAAGTTCCAAACTGTGGCACACCATTGGACTTTGATAAATGTTGGTTACATGAATTAATTAGTTAATTAATGGGTTTGGATTCTGGCTCTGACATTCATTAGCTGTGCAACTTTTAGCTGGGGGCCTGCCCTTTCCGAGCCCAGGTTCCCTCCACTGGGAATCTCTACGGAGCATGGAGTCATTTGCCCCCTGGTTCCAGACATAAAAGGCAGTAAAACAGATTCCAATTCAGGGAGATAAAAAGCCTGAACGGCAGGAATAGAAAGAAACATTGTCAGGGAGAAACCAGGTTGTCAGGAGCCTCACACTTTGCCAGGGCCGGGGAGGCTGTGTTCACGTTACAGACCCACTAATTAAGCAGGGAACTTCAGGAACTGCACGTCCTGGGGGAAGTTTTTAATTAACCTTCATCAAGAGGAGGAGAAAGGAGGGGAGCCCTGCAGGAGAGTGGGTGGGCAGCCCACCCAGGAGGCCCTGGCCCCTTCGGAGGTGGAGGTGAGATGGGAGAGAAGTGAAGTGGGGAAGGAGGGCAGGGCTGGGGTCCAAGGAGCACACACTTTTCTGGGCCCTCGCTGTGCCCAGAGTTTTCCACACACCCTTTATTCCCCACCCACAGTAATCCTGGGAGATGTGGATTTTCACTCCCCTCTGCAGGTGTGGAAACTGAGGCTCAGAACAGGGAGGAGACTTGTCCAACATCCCACAGCTAGTGAGGGGGCTGAGCTGGCCACTGAGCCAGTCCCTGCATGAGCCCTGATGCAAGCTCGCCCTGTGCCAGACCCAGTGCCAACCAGGGGGTCAGGGCCCTCCAGGGACCCAGGCCGGGGTGGGGGGCAGGCAATGGCATTACCCTGAGATCTGGTGGGGGGAGCACAGGTGGCTGGAGGAGCCAAAGGGGGGCCCTTACCCAGCCTGGGGTATCGGGGAGCTCCCTGAGGAGACTGCACTGGGCCCTAGGGTGAGCAGGGGTCAATCCTGCCCAGAGGAAGAGGAACAGTATGCAGTGAAGGGAACAGTCCATTCAAGGGCCCGGGGACAAGAGAAGTAGGGCTTGTTCAGGAAACTGCAGCCCGGGTCGCTCCATCTGGAGGACTGGCAAGGAGGCTGTGGCCCCTCAGGGAGCAGAGCAGAGCTAGAGGTTAAGAGCAGGGAATGTGGAGTCAAACCCCAGCTCCGGCGCTCACCCACTGGGAGACGCTGGGCAAGTCCCTGATCCTCTCTGGACTCAGTTTCCCCATCATTAAATGGGAATGTTGATAATAATACACCTCCCTCCTAGGGCGGTTTTGAGGATTAAAGGAGTGAATATCTGTAGGTCGGAGGACAGTGCCAGGAGCACAGGATGAAGGGGAGCCTTTGTCACCCGCCTGGTCCCTCACTCTGGGGGCACTGGCCAGTGCTGGACTCACCTAGCAGGTCCCAACATCTTCCCCACCATCTCTTCTGGAGACATTGGCCTGGCCTTGCAGAAGAAGATTTGGCTTCCTCCCCACCCTCTTCTCGCCCTCTCCTTGAGCTTCCCCACTCAACTGCTTTCATCTTCCTCCATGGAAAGGAAGCTCCTCAAACTCATGTATCACCTTGGCACAGGTGCCCAAAGGCCCCAGATCCATCCACCACCCCTCGCTCCCAAATGCTTTCTCCCTGCTCCCACCCTGCCCCCTCCTCAAGGCAGAGGTCCCAGAGCAAGGCCTGCTGCGTGTCCCTGAGGAAGTCACTTGCCCTCTCTGAGACTTGGTTTCCCCATCTGGGAAATGAGGGTCTTGGACAAGGGAAGAGAGCTCACCTATATTCCATGAGCCCTACTGTGCGCTGGGTACTCACATGCCAAACCTTCCCAGAGCCCTGTGGGATGGGATTGCGGGTGCTCTTTCATGCATCACCACAGACTCCTCCTCCTGCTCCTCCCCTTGTGTGATGTCAGCAGTCGCCAGGCAGAACAGCCAAACTTCCACCACATGCCTCACCACTCAAGGACCTGCTGCCTCAAAACCTCACGCCTCCATGCACACAAGCTTTCCCATCTGCCACTTCTTCCCTCCCATGTGGGAGACTCCACACAAAGACATGCTCCCAACACCCTAACCCTTATCTTGCCAGGGCTTTGCTCCTTCCATACCTCCACCTTCTCTCTTTCACCTCCTTCTGACAAACTCCTATGCATCCTTCAAAGCCCATATTTCATCTTTTTGCTAAAGCTTTTCCCAGGCAGAACTAATCTCTCCCTCAACACTGCTTCCAGAGTGGCTGGTAGAGAACAATCCGGAGCAGGTAGCATGAGCCACGCTCTGTCCTCAGCCCGTTCTCTCACCTGATCCTCACAACCACCTGGTGAGATAGAAATCATTAACTTGTCTATTGTACAGATGGGGAAACTGAGGCCACAGAGTCAAGAAGTAGTGGGGCACCGACCTTTCCACTTCTTATGATCATCCATTTCCTAGGTTGTTCTCCCACCTATATTGTGAGCAATTCGAGCAGGAATCACTCCTGAGTCCTCTCTGCCTCCCCAGTACCTAAGAGTGTCTGGCAGTGACAATGAAGGTTTGCCAAATCCCCGCCTCTGTCAACCAAGTCCCCCCAACTTGCCTTTCCTCCTACCGGTACCCCTGCCCTTCCCAGTCCTTTCTGCTGAGTCCAAACCCTTGTCTCCTCCACAGCCAGACTCTTCAAGGAAGTCTTGGGCTTTCCAAGCACAAGCTCTGAGCCTCTATGCCCACCTGCCTGTTTGGATTTGGCCCCCAATGAGATGCACATTCTCAAGGAACCAGGAGCTGCCTGACTCTGCTTGTCCCCAAAGAGCCTGGCCCTGTGCTTCACAAGAAGATGCTCAATGCTCAGCCAAGTTGAATGTGGACTTGGCCCCAGTTTAGGTCAGTGACAAATCCTGCCACTGATGTCTGTAATCCCAGCCGCCCCAATCATATAAAATCCCATGTTCCTCCTCCACAGACCAGGGAAAGTGCAGAGACTCTGGGTCAGCCAGACCTGGGTTCAAATCCCCTTCCTGCCACTTAAGTTGAATGACCTGGGACAAGCCAGTTCATCTCTCAGAGGCTCAGACTCCCCCCAGAAAAGTGGAAGCAGCAGCACCCACCTGAGCGGTGGTGTGAAGATTGATGAGGTGAAGTGCATACAGTAAGTGCTCAATAAGCATCCACACCCACTCCACCCCAAAGGGTGGACAGACTCTGTGAAGTGCATCCAGTCCAGATCTAAGGGTTTTAAGAAGCTTGGGAAAAAGCCATTTATCTCAGCAGCCACCGACTCCCCCCTGCCCATCTTCCCTCCTACTCCACCCTTCCCACCATGGCCCAGCCCAGCTGGGGTCCACCTCAGTCCTACTTCCCCTAATATAATTTGACAGATTTTTGGTGGATCTTTGCATCCATTACATGGAATAAATCTTTCAGGATTTTTAAATTCCAACCTTATTTTTAATCTTCCTTCCCCACCTAAAGATAAATGATTGCATTTCAGCAAAGTTTGCCCAAAAAGCACCCCACATAAGACCAGAAAAGGAGAGAGCTTAGCTAATAATCAGTAACCATTAATTTAGTGGAATTATAGTTTTATGAACAAGTGCATGCTCCTCCAGGGCTGCAAAGCCTGGAGTAACAGCACTTTTCTCCCCACTGCCTCAGAGTGGGTAATTCAGGAGCTCCGAATGGGACCCACTTCTTACAGCAGAATAACATGAGTTATGTTTATCAAGCATCTGCTTTCTTGGGCCCATCCAAGCCCTGAGCAGTGGAGAGTGTTATCATCCCTGCTGCACAGGTGGGGACATGCAGGTACTGCAAAATGAAGGAACTGGTAAGAGCTGGGGGCCATAATTTGAACCCAGGTCTGGCTGGCTCTGAGGCCCGTGCTCATTTCCTCCCATTCCTGCTCCCTGGGATGGTGGGAGGTGACAAATGGAAAGAAGAGTAGAGAAATCAGCCTAACCCAGGTTGACAGGAGCAAGGCTTTAGGCTTAACCCACGCTTCTGGGGCTGTCATTTGCATACATTTGCATGCCATGACTCAGAGGCCTCAAGCATAAGCAATAAAATCATTAATTAGTGCACCCCACCCCGTGGGACCTTGGACCACTGCACCACACAGGGTGGATTTTGGACATCACCTAACTCAGCTCCTCTCCAATCAGCAGAGCCAACCCTGCAGAGGGGAGGGACAGCCCCACTACTAGCTCCTCCTGGTCAGAAGTTAGATGCTCAAGGAAAAAGGACTCCTTAATTTTCCGGAATGAAGAGTCTTAGCTATTATGTGTTCTTACACGTAGTACATCTCAATAAAACCAGGGTATTCTCTGCAAATGCATCAGAGACAGAACCTTCTCTCAGTCTGGGGCTCAGAGATGCCCGGACAACCCTCCCCAGAGGTAAAAGGGCTGCCCCAACCAAGTGAGGACAGGTGGTCTGGCCCAGCACACAGAGATGCCACCGGGAGACCACGGGCTCCCCTCCAGATGGGCTGCTCCAAGCCACCCCCGGGGTCCACCCATACCCATCAATGGGCCCTGAGCAACGGGGCAGAAGAGGTGTGTATCTGGAGCTCCTGGGGTCATTAGAGACCCGAATGAAATCACACCGTAGATCCTTATAATTCTCAGCATCTTTAAGTGACATGGGAGTGATGTGCTTTCAAAGCCAAGGCCAGAGTCACACTTGGGTCCAGGACTGTCAGCTCAAAAGCCAGAGAGTAGCTGAATGCACGAATAAATTGGACGAACAAGTGAACTGATGCCCGAGTGACTGAATGGAGAGAAAGAGGGAGAGCAAGAGTGAATGAATGCACTGAACAAGTGACAGTGTGAATTATTAGGTGGAAGGCAGCAGGGTGCCTGGGTGAACGAAGCTAGAGAGCACACCTGATGTATCACCATTATCCTTACCTCTTAGGAGAGGAAGCAGAGGCACAGAGAGGTTAGGAACTTCCCCAAGGTCTCACAGCTGGCGTGAGGCAGACCTGGGACTGCAGCTAGGCGCTGACCTCAGGCCCCACCCTCACTGGCCCCACACCCCTCCACGTCCACCTCTGCCTTGGACTGGGGCCATGGCTGAGGCTCATCAGAAGACCTGGCCTTCCCTCGGGGCTCCCACCCCAGCCCCAGTGAGCACTCAAAACAAACCTAATAAAATCCAGCTCCTCCAGTCAGAATGCTGCTAGGTTTCACCATCAGATCACAGCATCTTGTTGTTGGCTGGAATTTGACTGGGAGCAGATCTCTCCTTTTCCAGTGTTTCCAGCAGTTTTAGCTTACCCAACGTTCTGCCTCTGCAGGCCTGCGAGGGTGGCAGGGAAGCTGGGCAGGCTGCAGATGGAGGCAGGGCAGCAAAGAAGGGGAAGGGGTGTCGTTGCCAGGGGGGTATCATCGCCTACATTTTCCATCGCCCCCGTGCCCCTCAAAAGTCTCTCTCTTGGTGTCAGTTTCACTTGTTTTACACATTCAGCTGTTCAAGATGGTGGGAGGAAGGCAGGGAGCGGGGCTACAGAGAGAGGAGAGGAGTGGATGAGTGATTGAGGACAGATTGGGCTCGGCATCAGCAGCCAAATCTGCCCTGCCATGGGATGAGTTGCCCTGTCAGGTAGTGACCTCCCCATCCCTAGAAGACTTCAAGTTTTTACAGGACAGTGAAGGGAGGATTTCGTGCCTTACAGGAGACAGCAGGACTAAGGTCATTTCCTATGCTAATTTCCTGGTTCTGAGATTTCCATTTCCCCTCTATTTTTCTCTGAATGATTCTATATTGTTCCAAGTCTTGTAGAAATTCCTGAATATTGAGATTCTTTACACCTATGAGTCCATGAATGCATCTGTGATCCTGTAATTCCAGGATTCTGTGAAAATACAAGATGCTCAGATCCTGTGAATCAAAGATTCTGTGAAGGTGCCTTTGAGTCTCTGAAAGGCACTCTAATTCCAGGCTTCTGCACCCCTCAGATGCTGTGAATGGGAATGAAAGACTTGAAACTGCTCCTCCTATATGAGGGAAGGGAAGGTTCGAAGACGCTGGAGGTCTTGCATTTCAGTATCTTTAGAAAGAGATTAGTCAGCTGTTGCTCTCCAGGGACCTCTTAGCATTAACAAGTGGAATCCCTTTAAGTTCCCAATCCTATTTTCCCCCTCTCCCCATCCTCACCGGGCTCACCCCGGCCTCTCCCTCCAAGCACCCGGGGCCCTCGGAATTGAACAAAACATTCCAGAAGCCCCCACCCACACCCCACTCCCACTACTGCCCCCAAAGGCTGGCTCTTGAGCAGAGACAAAGGCCTTGGTTCTTGATGCCAATTTACAAACTGTCTCTTGGATACACACACACACACACCCTGGGGACTCCCCACCCCAGCCTGGAGAAACAGGGCTGGGACACCTCCCGCTCCTCTCCTCCTGACACCTCTCCACCCCCAGACCCAGGGCAGCAAGTGAGGGCCCCATCCTGTGGCTGTTGGGGGCTCCCCTGAGTTGTCTGTTGTTGGAACCAAAGTAAAGGCATCTTGGGGAACGCTGGCCCCACACCTAATGCTGAACGGGTTAAATGGTCCTTGACGCCCCCAGTGACAAAACTTACTAGAAAAACTCTGGGCAGATGTGGCCCCAGCCAAACACTCCAGGGATTTTTCCTGTAGTACTGATTATGAGGATGGTGGGGACACAGCCTTAGGAGGCCAAGAGGAATTTTTCTGGTTTGTCACGCTCCGAATAAACAGCTGAGGGAGCAGGAAGACAGGCGCCCCACTTTCACTTCAGTTCTATTTATTTTTCACATTTCACTTGACCTGTTCTGCCGTGGAGGCCTTTTGCTATATTTCATTGTTTAATCTGTTGCACTCGCCGTGGGCTCTGGGAGTGGCTCTCCTGATGGCTCCGTTCTGGTTTCTCTGTGAGGAATTTGATTCCTGAGCAGGCGAGAAATGTGAGAAGAGGCCGGGAGGGGCTGGAATTCGGGGGGAGGCTGGACGCACAGTCAGTGCCCAGGATATGCACAGTGCGGCCCCCTCCACCCACCAGCCTCAGCGGCTCCGCAGCAGGAAGGTTGGGGACCAGGAGCGGCCTCAGTGAGGGGAGCAGGTAACCCAGAGGCAGCAGGCTCGGCCGTCGGGGCTGGGATGAGCCAGTCCCCTCTCTGCCCCAGGAGCCTCCTCTGATGTATCTCCCCCCCCGCCCCCGTTGGCCAGAGCCAGTGAGCTGGCAGGGGGGCTCCCAGGGCAGGGGCAGGGGTGGGGTGGGGGTTAAGGTGGGCTTTGCAGAGGTTTCACAGGCTCTCTGTGGGACCCAGGCTCTTTGCTCTGGTGTTTCCAGCCTTGTCCAGTCTGCGGCTCAGAGTCCTGAGGGCCCTGTGCCCTGGCTCGACCTCCTGGACTCCTGGACCCACCTCTTTAATGTCCGTCTCATCGGCCGGGTCGGAGCTCTTTCAGGACAGGGACCTCCTGCTGTGCTCGAGACTGAATCACCAGGGGCTAGCCCAGGGCCTCTGCCCTCCAACATGGTGCTCCTAAAAGGAAGCCACAATTGGCCCCAGTGCTAAGTAAGGTCTCAGGCATCCTGATGGGAGATGTTTGGGGCAGGGTCCTTCTCAGCTCCTCTGCTCACTGCTGGATACGAGCATCCAGTGACACACTCAGGGAACCAGGCAGGAGCCAGTGCTGATGACAGCATGACTCACTGCGGGAGGATAAAGGGAGGGACCTTCTGAGGCCTGAGACGGACATTCTGATCTGTCCGGTTCATGGCCCCTAGGGGCCCACCGGGCCAGGCAGGGGAGAAGCAGCCAGGGGGTCTGGATGCCCCCCACCCCCAGCCCAGGTACAGACACACCCTCATCCACCATCCTAGCAGCCCCATCGGTGCACCCCCCATCCGCTCACACACCCAGCCACACACAAGTCCGGGACTGGGACCTCCAGTGTGAAGGAGGGAGACGGGGGGTGACTGGCAGCTTCTGTCCTCCACGGCTGGTGGAGCAGAGGCCTGGACGTGTGGTGAGAGGCGCAAGGTGCAGGGACAGCCCGGCCGAGGGCCCCACCAGTCTGCTCCCCGTGGCCCTAGCAGCTGCTGCCCGGGGCCTCCTCTGGCCGGCCTTGGACAGATGCGCGTCCCTCGCCCACCGCAGGCAAGGTTGGGGCAGGTCTTTGACTCAAGGGTCTAGACAGCAGCTGGCAGCCTCCAATGTGGGGAGACGCCTTTTGAAGCCTGAGCCATCAGGGGACAGGCGAAAACTGCAGCCTCCTTCGGATCTGGCCAGCCACAGGTTACAGAAGCAGCTCCCAGGAAAGGGCTGGCAGGGGGAACTCGGGCCACAGAGCCTGGGAGGGAAGGGACGGAAGGAGGGAGAAAGCAAGGGGGAGAGTGTGGGCCCCTGCTGGGCGAGGCTCTGTGCCAGGCCCTTCACACCTCTGTTTTATGTAATCCTCATAGCAGCCCCGGGAAGCTCTGCTAATGTCCCATTTTTCAGATGAGAAAACTGAGGGTCCAAGAGTGAGTGCCCAAGCCACCAGCTGATCAAGGGCAGAACCAGGATCCCTGCCCAGGCCTCTCCAGCTCCAAAGCACACAATTTTTCTCATGCCTAAATCAACACAAGCAAGAAACCACTGATAGTTACAAGGATTGCATTAGGCACAGAGCATGAGGTTCAGGGCTGGAGGGTGAAGGTCAGGAAAGGGCCTTGGACTGAGAGTGGGGAGACTGAGGCCCAAACCCAGGCACCATCACTTCACAGATGCTTGGCCCAGGGCCTTGCCTCATCTCTTCGAGCCTTTGTTTCCTCATCTATACAATGGGGGTGACAACCCCACCTTGTGGGGATGGCAGGACAGTTAGAATGAGCCCTGTGTGCTGGCCCGCAGCAGGCTGTCCGCAGGTGTGAGCTGAGGCAGGCTCTGAGACTGTGCGGAAGAGCAAGCACTCAGTTTCAGCTCCTTCCTTTCCTGGGGAACCCATGATCCCTGACCCCCAGCCACTTTGTGCAGTCAGCCACCCATCCATCCATTCATTCAGTCATTACTTGCTGACTTATTCAGCATGAACCTAGAGCTGGTCTGTGCCAGGCGCTGGACGGGACTCCATGAGGAACCAGACCCTGTCCCTGCTGTCTAAATCTCTTCCAGACAGTGGGAGCAGCCTCAGGTGGCCAGGGACAGGACAGACATCTGGGGGACCGTCCTGTAGGAGTGCTGGGAGGGAGCCAATTCTCCCTGGGGACTCTGGGAGACCTCCCGGGAGGAAGTGGCTAAGTTGACCACCAGCCTCAGCAGAGGGGTGGACCTCCCAGCAGGAGTCTCAGTACCTGCAACAGAAGGAGGCACAGAGGAGCCTGGCTTATCTGAGGAACACAGGTGGTCCCTCAAGTCCGGAGCCCAGGTGCAGCACGCGGCAGGTGTGGCTGGGAGGGGGAGAGGGGGACAGGGAGAGGACACGCCCTGAAGGGGACAGGGCCAGGCCTGACCCCTCCCCACTCCCCTGCCCATCGCAATTCCTAGCCTGGCCCCTCCCTCCTTCTCAACCCACTCTCTCCTCTGACCTCCAGCCACTCTCTGGCCTCCCTTCCTGGTGAAGTATGGGGGTCCTGGGGCTCTGTCCTGGCCCCCCCTCCCTGCTCTTCCCCCTGAGGACCCGTCACCCTCTGGGGCTTCATCACCTGCATATTTGCTGATGACCCCACACCTCCACCTGTGGCCCAGGACCTCCCTCCTGCGGAAACCCTCAGTCACCTCATGCAGAAGGAGGTTCCCGGACGCCGATGACCTCGCCAAGCCCCTCCGCCTCCGTGGGCCGGGCCCTGCCCCAAGCTCCTGCCAGCCCTCCATGCTCCTCATGCTCTTCATCTCCTTTCACCCCCACCACAACCCTGTGAGCTGCTACTACTCACCCCCCACCACCCCAGAGGAAGAAACTGAAGCTCCCGGACATGAAAGGAACAGCCCAGGGTCCCTCAGCCTCAGGCAGAGCCGGCTGGACGCGGGGGCACCTGGCCCCTTCAGGGCCTCCCCCGCTCTGCCCAGCTCTCTGGCCCTCTCACGCTTCCTGCCACCTCCACCCTCCACCTCCCAATATTGACTCAACCGCTCTCTTTAAATTAACTTGAAATGGGCTCCCTTTTTTTCAATACACTTCACTCTAAGCAATAACATCCATGAAATCAAGGGTTCATTGTGCTAATTGCTTGTGAGTTTTTTTTTCTGGCACCTATTAAAATAAACACACAACTGATAAAATATAAAGCGTTTGTCCGTGCACCACCTGTACCCCTCAGTGAGCACGGCCCCCTCCCGAGAAGCTCAGGGCCTGCAGTCTGAGAGGCCCAGAGGAGGTGGCAGGGGGAGGCAGCTGGGTGGGTGGGTGTGGCCTGGGGAGGCCCCGCCCCACTTGCAGCCCCCAGGGGGCCTGGCGTAGGAAACGCCATGGCAGCTGGAGGAGCCCAGATGGCCACAGGCCCTGAGGGAGGCCCATGGGGATGGGCTCAAAAGACCCTCGTGGCCCCACTGGCCCCAGCCCACAGGGCGCACACTGGGGTGCACAGCTCGTGCACGCCCCAACAGTCTTGGCTCCTGGAGGAGGCCCAAGGTGGGGGTGGGGGGGGGGCGGGCAGAATTCCCCGGCTCTGTCCACAGGCCAAGGACTTCTGCCAGGAATGAAGGCAGAAAACAGCAGGGGAAAATCTGATACCAAGAAGAGGGAAAAATCCTTCTCAAATTGGGGCCACATGGCCAAGCAGCCCCCCTTAACCACGGGGGAGGGAGGCAGCAGGCAGAGAAGCCTCCAGGCAGGAGTGGAGGCTGCAGGGGTCTGTTGCAGCCCACACTGCAGAGGGGGTAAGATCAAGCTGGAGAGGTCCAGAGGTGGGGCCAGCATGGGCAGACCCCAACCTGTGGACCCCAGAGAGCATCCGGCAACAAAGGGGTTTCCCCTGGAGGAAGGAAGACCTAGGGGCCACATGGGACAGACAGGCCTGGGTTCGAGTCCTAGCTCCTCCACTTGCCACTGCAAGTCCCTTCTGCCCTCCAAGACTTGCTTTCCCTCACCTTTAAAATGGGGATCTCATTTCAGAGTCTCAACCTCCACTGAAGAAGGAATTATTCTCCCATTTCCCAGGGGAGCAAACTGAGACCCGGGAGGTGTAGGCATGTGCTTGAGGTCACCCAGCAGGACACAAACACAAGTGTCCATCCCTCAGAGCCTATGTTCTTTCCATGGTGCCTATTGGAGTCCCCTGGGCACCTCTACTCATGTTTCTAATATCTCCTTCTCCCCACCAGGCTGCAGCTATTTTGGGCTTGGAGACACTTAAGTCCTGATTTGGGGATGCTGTTCTCTGCCACTTGACCACAGGAACAAGAGATGACAGGGGACAGTGAGCTTTCTCCTACCACTCCGCCCTCCACAGTAATGTCCGAGCTGCCACCACCTGGTCCAGCAAAGCCTCTGGATGGGCCCCGGGAGACCAGAGATGCGTCCACCCCAGGCCCCCAACAGGGGCATCTTAGAGCATGGATAGGACAGAGGGGCCCAGGTGCAGTGGAGGTACAGTCTTCTCTGAGAAGCCCACAGGTCCTGGTCTGCCCCCATGAGCTGGGTCGCTGCTCCCCCTCAGGACTTTTGTGTGTAGAGGGGGAGGGTTTAAAGGGATTATAGCTATGGAGGCACCCCAAGTAACAGGAACTAACCCAGCTCACAGTGACCACCACTGAGCCCCACCCGCCAGATGGGCCCAGCCACCCCATTCCTAGGCCGATGGCGCCATCGTGTGGCCAGACTCCTCCATAGCAGCCCCAGGCCTGCAATTCTGCAGTCTTCCCCCTTCCCCAAGACCACCCAATCCCAAGGTTCAAGGCAGCCCTCAAGATCATTTTGTTCAGTGTCAAGGGTCCATTTCACAGGTGGGGAAACCGAGGCACAGGAAAGCCCTCTCAGGTAAAGTGAGAGTGGGGATAGCAGGAACCTTGGAGTCCAACAGGCCTGGCATCAAATCCCAGCTCCACTGTGCATAACTCAGGTGAGTCCCTCCATGTGCCTATAAAACGGGGATGACAACTGTGCCGGCCTCCTCGGATACTGGTAAACTTAAGTAACATGCACACTTTAGTGATGGTTATTATGTTGGAAAGTCCTGACTCCAGCCCCAACCCCATGGCACATAAGCTGAGAACCCAGTCTGAGATGGCAGAGGTCCACGTTCACGTGGGGCTCTCTGCAGGCAAAGCCAGTGCTGCAGAACACTTCTCTACTCAGAACAGCCCCCTGCTTCATTTGATCCCTCCTTTGCTGGGCTCCTGATGAGGTGAGGCTGTGAGGGCAGGGACCCCGACAGCTTCCTTATCACCGTGTCCCCGGGTGCTCGAAAAATTGCTATTGGATGAATGAATGAACGAATGAATGAACACAAGCACCTATTCAAAGTCCCACAACAGATCAGGGCACTGTCATCATCACATCATCCTTTTTAACCTTGCATCTCTCCCCGCTGCACTGCATCACCACACGGCTGCATTATGTCTGTTCAATTAGCCCTCGGCGAGAGCACTGATTCAGGAGGCCAGAAGGTAACTTTGCCCACTGGCTGTGGAACACTCCACATGTAACTGCAACTCTATGTGCCTCGGTTTGCTTATCTGTAAAATGGAATGATAAAGAGTTAAGCGCCTCGTAGAATGGTTGCAAGAAGTAAATCAAATGGCCTCTTCCGTGGAAGGAGCCCAGAACAGTGCCTGGCACGTCCAATAAGTGCTGGCCGTTGTGGCTGCATTTGGCATCAACATTTGCCATCTCTTTCTAGCATTTTCCGCCACTTGTGTCCCTGCCCTGCAGCCCATCCTCTGCTATAATCATAGGACAGGAGGAGCCTGCTGGAGAGAACAGAGCTCAGGCTCTAAAGCCCAGCAGACCTTGGTGCAAATCCTATTTGAGCAGCTCCTTGCTTTGCAGCTTTAGGCAGGTTACCTGTACCCAACCTCTCTGGGTCTCAGTTCCCCTCAGAGAACAAAAACAGCAAAGCCCCTTTGAAAGGTCTGAATGAGCCAATGCACGTAAGGCCCCCAGCACATTGCAGGCCACCAGTAAATGGTGGCTGTTGTTTTTATTACTATAATTGCTCTGTGTGTTTCTGTTCCATCTGTCATATTATGTAGATTAGAAGCTTCTTGAGACCAGGGGCAGTGTCTAGCTCATCCCTTTATCCTCCTCAGCACCTGGTTCATGACCTGCACACAGTAGGTTCTCAGGAGGTGCTTGGAGAGTGAATGAACAACCTGAGGCCCATAATAATGTCTAGGACTCTTGGAGCTCCGTGGAATGAGCAAGACCCAAGCAAAGAGGTCCTTAACCTGTCTCAGCCTGGTAAGAATCAGCCTTTCAGGACCTCCCCTCTCCCTGCAAGTGCGAGCTTGCACACGTGACTGCAGCAATCTGTGCCTCAGTCTCCCCATCCCTACAATGGGGGCCCTCCTCATAAAGCTCTGCATCAGAACCAGTCTCTGCAAGACTGAGGAGTGATGTGAATAAGGCAGACAGCTGGGCAAGAGCAAGAGGATGCAGCCCCTAGGGTGTCAGACTAAGTTTGAATTTTATCCAGGAGACAATAGGGAGCCAGAGGAGGTTCTTGAGCAGGAGCATGACCCAATCAGATGTGCACTGTAGGACAATCACTTTCAACTAAAGAACAGAGCTTGACGAGAGGGGGGCCACTTAACAGAGGACCACTATGGTCGCAATAGTGCAGAAAGGAATAGAACCCCCTTTCACCATAGTGAGTCTGAGCCTCAGGGAAGCAGTGTTCTTGGAAGAGCCCTGACTTTGGAGCCAGAGATTCCCTGTCACTAACTGTGTGATTCTTCACATCTGGTAACCTTGGTTTCCCTGTCTATGAAACAAGTCCATTGAAAGGATCAATGTGAAGTTTAAATTGGGAAATGTGTGTACATCACCTGGAAGATAATGGGTGACTAAAAAAAAAAAAAACAACAGTAACTCAACAGGTGACCTAAATGCGATTCTGACTCCAAATCCCCAAAGGCTGCCTTGTCCCCATTCCCCCATAAGCAGAGTAGGCTCCTCCCACACCAACTCTCCCCAAAACTCACTGCTACCTCCCTGGGCATGGAGGTCTCCAAGCAGCTCTTGTGTTCTCCCATATCAATTGCATTCGCTTCTGGAACAGATGGGGTGTTGGGACTCACCCCTCCTCATTTTTCACAGAGCACTGATCCAGGAAAACACCATGTAATTAAAAGAGGAAAATTGTAAAACAATCCCCCCTTAGCAGACTGCACCAATATCCCTCCCCTGTAAATCCCAAACCCCTCATTGAAACCTGGTAACCAATTCACGGTGGAGCCAAGAGGCTCCCATTGTAGTCCAAGACCCGAGGAAGAAAAGGAAAAAAAAAATCCTAATTAGTTTAGTCTTGTTTATCTATGCAAAAACCCAAAAAACAAAAATATCCATTACAAAGTAACTTGCCGTCTGCCAATACACTGTGGTTGCCCTGGGGAGACGCTGCTTTTCCTTCTTTCTGGGACTTGTTTATAACCTTCTGTTAATCAAACCTCGAGCAGAGAGAGACGTGGAAATTACTCGGAGAGGATGGATTTCGTGAGGCCCTGGAGCAGACGTGGGAAGAATAGGGATGTGTTAACAACAGGGGTTTGGGTTTGAAAGACCCCAAGATGCCAATGCCAGCTCGGGCTTTCCTCAGATCCTGGTGACAAGGTCCTTGAAGAACTAGTCCCTTTCCTCCATGCAAGGATGAATGCGATCCACAGGATGTCTCCCGAGGCAGGGAATATTCCCGGAAAGGGCTTCCACCCCCATCTCTGACCCCGCCCTCCGGGGCCTCTGTGGCTTCTGCCCATCCAGCGTCCCGGCCCTGGGCACCTGGTCAGAGCCCCTCCTTCTCCTCGAGGGGTCACCAGCCCTCTCAGTCCTGGGCCGTCTTGTGGAGCGGATTCCATCCCTGGCCCCGGTGACAGGCAGAGCCCCCGGCCTGGCAAGTCAGAGCCTGGCATCCCCCGGGCCACTGTGGTTGGTTCAGCGATGCAAGAACCAGTCAGAGCCAACGAGGCTGAAGTCTGGGGACTTGGAGCTGGAAGGATGTGGGTGTGCAGCTGTGGGGCCATCCCATGAGGAGGGCCTGCCGGACAGGAGGCCGTTGCAGCCAAGAACGAAGTCAAGAACAAAAGAGACCGAGACCTGATGATGTCACCAAGCCCAGGACTTTCCATCACGTGACACTGTCAACTCCCATCCTGTGCTTAGGCTGGTGGGTGCAGAGTGCCTGCCACTTGCAGCCAAGAGCCTGGAAACAGGAAGCCCTCCCTCCATTTGTTACTTTAGTGGAAAATCCTGAGGCTCAGTCCCAGAGGCCCCAGATCCCCAGCCCCCCAGCCAACCCAGACTGGGGCCTCAGCCAGGCCAGACCCAGCAGGGGACACGACCGCAGCCCCGGGCCCACCAGCTCTCAGCCTCTGAGCTGCGGCCTCCCCCACCCTTCTCTCCGTGGGTCCCACCCTGGCACTGGGCTCTGATCATTTCCCCTGCCTGGCACCTTCTCCAACCCCCAGATTGCTTTGGGGGCCCTCAGTCCCTCCCTGGACCCCACAAGCTCCTTTCCTGAGGCTCCAACTCTGCCCCCTCTGCCCACAGGTGCTGGCCTGGGCCCCTCAGCTGATCTCTGAACATCCAGACTACCTGCAAGAGACCCCGGGATGTGCTGAGCACCTACTGTGTGTGCAGGGCTTGACCTTCCTTATCACAGGCAGCAAAGCCAAGTGCTTGTTACTGTTGATAACAGGCCGGGACGTTTGGCAAACTCGCCTGTAACATGGGTAGTGTGTACGCTCCCTCTTAGGGTCACCGGAAGGGTCAATCGGGGCTCTCAGGGCCACCACTGGGAGCAGTTCTTCAACTATCCTTGCAAGCAAGGATTAAAACCAGCCAGGAGGATCTCAGGCCTACGCCACATGTGACCAGCTGGGCCAGCCTCAGGGACACGCACCTCCCTGCATGTGTAAGCTGGACGCTTGGTACCTGTCCATCCCAGCCACAGCCTCCCCCAGCCAGCCTCACCCCCCGGAGTGCCTGAGGGAACAGCAGTGTGTCCTCTTGGTAAGAGGAGAATCTGGTCATGCACCTGCTTGCTCAAAACCCTCCAAGTGGCTTCACGCCATCTTCTGGGGCAAACCCAACTCCTTCAATGACCAACAGGGCATCCCTGCCCAATTTGGAACTGTTCATGGATCTAATTGTGTCCTCCAAGGAGTCACATTCAAATCCTAACCCCTGGGCCTGTGAATGAGGTCCTATTTGGAAACAGATCTTTGAAGATGTTATTAGTAAGGCGAAATCAAATTGGATTAGGGCGAGACTAAGCCAATATAAATGGTGTCCCTCTAAGGGAAGAAATTTGGACACAGTCAGTGGGAGACAGAGAGAAGACAGCCCTGGATGGGGCAGAGACCAGGTTATGCCACGGTTGCCAGCCAGCCCCTGCTGAACACCACAGGCTTGAGAAGGAGCACGGCCCTGTGGACACCTTGATTTTGGACGTCTAGCCTCCAAAACTGTGAGACAGTAAATTTGTATTGTTTTGAGCCCTCCAGTTTGTGGGACTTTGTTATGACAGTCCCCAGAAAGTCAGACAGGCCTCCTCCCTGCTCCCTCACTGCTCTCCAGCCACCTGGGGCCAGGGCCAGGCCCACAAGCCCTCGCACATGCTGTTCCCCTCCCAGGCATGCTCTTCCCCTGGCCCCTGAGCGGCCTTCAGATCCTTGCTTAGATCCGCCTTTCCTAGGAGGGGAGTGAGGACAATAGCAGAGGGCAGCTTGGCTGAGCAGTCAACCACAAGGCGGCTGTGGCAAGGAGCCCCCAGGACAGGAGCCGCCCCTCCCCCAGGCCTGGCATAGGGAAAGGGCCCAGCGAAAGGTGTACAGGATGGTGATTGGGTCATGGGGTCAGAGAGTTGTGTAGTTGTTACGCTGCTCATGTGTAGTTGTGCTGTTGTATTATTGTGGCTCTTGGGTTATTGTTGGTGATGCTAGTCTGCCTCCTTAAACCACTTCTAAGGAAGATTTTTCAGAATGATGTGAGCTTCTTGTAAAAAAAAAAAATCATTTACGTGCTCTCAAGTATAAATCTAGTAGTAACACTAAAAAAGCTCCATTAAACAAGAATGGGTTAAAAAAATCACCAAAGCGCCCAATCTGAGAGGTGAAGGATGGAGTTTCCAGAGGGGCCCACCTCCCGGGGGCAGCTGGGAGAGGCAGGCAGGGGGAGGGGAGCATGGGCTGAGGTCCCCGGTGCAGCCTGTGATGTGGGGGCTGTAGCTGTGTATCAGGAGAGGGCGAAACTGCTGATGCATAAGGGATCAGGGGCGTGGGGAGGGGCGCCTGGGGCAGCAGTCCACGGCTGGGACTCTCCCCGTCATTCTCTCATGCACACTCAGCCACACTCCCCCACCCCACAGTCCCCCTATTGCCAAGAGGAGGCGCAAACCCCAGGTACAATCTGAGCCAGCTCTTTCTTCTCCAGTTGGGGTGAGGGTGACCAGGCACTGGGATCATTTGTCTCATATGCCACTGTCTCCCCACTGCCTGGAAGGGAATATTAAGGTCCTATCTGGTGCCATTTCCCTCCTTCTCAGAAGCCTTTTTAGCTTTAAGGTCCTGCAGCGCTGGGTTCAAGTCCTGTGCCTTCAACTGACCCACAAGTGTCAGGTGTTCAGCTTTCCTCTCTGTGAAATGGGGGTTCTGCAAAGGGTTACTGGGGGGTTGAAATGAGATCACGTAAATGAATCCGTAACTGAACAAGCAGTTCAGTTTTGGGTACAGCTGCTGTCACCACGTTACCACCTCTTTCACCAACATCCCATCACCCACCACCATCCTCAGCCATCTTTCCCGATCCCCCAAATAACCACGCTGCCTCTACCTCATTCAGTGCCTAAGTTAAGTTACATTTAATGGTTTTTCAAAATGAAATAGAGAAATCAGAAAAGAGACTCACAGCACTGAGTCAAGAAAGGATTAACTAAAAAAAAAATAGGAATATATTAAGCTTCTGATTAAAAAAAAATGCAAACACAGTCCCTCTCACACTCACCCCCGCATTCTCAATGGCACACACGTGTTCCACTCCCAGACACACACCTGCCCTCGGGCACACACTCATGTGCTCCCAAAGGCCATCACACATTCCCAACACACACGCTCACTCACCCCTTCCCCTCCCCGGATGGCGGAGGACCCTGCCCCTCCCTACACCCCTCACTAAAACAGCAAAGCTAGGCTACACTCGGGGCTGTGGGGACACTGCAGGACTCTCTAAGCCACACCAGGGCCAGAGGGTGGAGAGGCCGACGCAGCTGGCAGGCGGCTTTAGACGATTCTGTTCTCCAGCACCGCCAGCCGCTTGCTCACAGCTTCCAGTGGACTCGGAGTTAAGAAGAGGTGTGGATCAGCCAGAGCAGGGCAAGGATGGAGGCGGTACCTGCACCCAGGAGCCCCACTTCCCGGATCTTCCATGCTGCCCCTTTTCTAGAGCTTTCTCTCACCCCACCCACCCATCCGCTGTCCACAGAATGGTGCTTTCCAAAGGAACAGCCAGTCCCCGTGAGCCCTGAGTGCCCAGCCGTGCTTGGTTGCAGGTTTAGCCCTGCTGGGCGCCCACCTAGTCTTTCAGAGCCGGGGGAGCTGTTCTACAGCCCGACCTTGGAGTGGGGGCTGGTGCTAGTCATGTCACCGTGAGCCTGAGAAATGCAGAGTCCACAGGACACCGTGTTTTCCTGATCGTGCCCAGGACTCTCTGTGAGTGTCCAGTCCCTAGATCCTGGCTTCTGCCTCTGTTTCTTTTTTTTAACCCTGCAGGAGCCTCTGCTTTTGACAGGGTCAGTACCAAAGCTCATATCAGCCTGCCCAGCCAGACCCCAGCCCTTCTTCAGCGGCAGGCAGGCCAGGAGGAGCCCAGCCCACCCCAGCATGCGAGAGGGTCCCGCAGTGCCCTGCCCTCCTACCCAGCCCCCTCCCCCCCAGCAGCTCTGGGCAAGGATATGCTTCCTGGTCAGAGCCTGCAGCAGCCCCTCCACTTCCGTCTGGAATTTCACAATGGACTCGCAGGCACACGGGTCTTCCTCTAGGGCAGGATGAGAAGGGAGGAAAGAGAAAGGAGATGGTGAGTATTTACCTGGGAGGCGGAGGGAACGACAGGGAATGCCCAGAGCCCTGGGGCAGACACTGGGAGAGCTGAGGAAGCAGAGAGCCATAGAGCATTCTTGAGACAGAGCCCTTTTACAGATGCAGAAACCAATTAGTGAAATAGTGTCAGAGCAAAGATGCAAAGCCCAGCATGCCTAGCTCTGGAGTCCTTGCTCTTTACCACTGGGAACCAGCTAGCAGGTCACCAGGAAAGAGCTGGGGTTCCAGCAGGATTCGAATCCCGGCTCCCTTAGTTATTAACCAGTGCCCCACCCCTCTGGCCTTGGCTTTCCAGTTTGTCAAAAGGGGCTAATAATGGCCCTACCGAATAGGATTGAACAATTTCCTATTTGGAGAGTACTGGGACCAGTGCCAACCACCAAGCAAGGACTCAATATAAGTTTGCCGGGAGTATCAGCCGTACTGGTCAGGCCCCCTCCTGGTCCCGCCAACCCTCGGCGCCATCCTACCCCTGCGCTTTCCAGCCCGTACCCAGTCCCAGGATGCCCCCACCCCTCCCTCCAAGCCGGACCTGGCCACACTCACCCACGCAGATCTTCTTCTGCAATATCTTGCCGATCTGATTGATGGTCTTGAAGTCGGCCGAGTAGAAGTAGTGCTCTGCCACAGGCTCCGAGGCAATTTCCCTCAGCTCGTCCTCCACAGCGTTGCCCACACCCACGGCAAACATCTTAAAGCCTGCCAGGAGGGACAAGACGAGCCAGGCTGGCCATGGGCGCAGGCAGCCTGGGGGACAGCCCCTGGGGACTACCTCCTGTCTGCCCAGGCAGCCAACGCCACACACACCTCCTCGTGGCAGATGCTGGAATTGCAAGCACCATGCCTGGGACACGGACACCAAGTAAATCAAGGTTTATGGAGGTTCTACCACATGTCAGACACTGTCCTGGAAGCTGTGCAATGTCCTCTAACCCTCGCAACCATCCATCTGGTGGTTATTACTATCCTTATTTATTAGGGGATAAAACTGAGGCTCAGACTTGTCTCAAAGCAGGATTGCCTTCCAGTGGTCTGTGTGTACTTGGGAATAAACCTTCAACCTGAATAGTTCCAAGCCTCACCCACAAAAGGATCATCTAATCAAATCTCTTACTTCTGGGGGGTCCTCACTTTTGCCATCCATAGAGAAGAGAGTTGGACTAGCCAACACCTCCCTGTTCAAATTCACCTGGGTTTAGGGCATGAATCAAAACAGACACCAAGATGGACGCAGGTATGGCTGCACAGTGTACACCACTGGCCATCAGAGGTGCGTGGGGCCAGCTGGCAGCACCTACCCAGGTCCTTGGCCTTCTTGGCCGCGTCATTAATGTAGTCCTGGCTCCGGCCATCCGTGAAGACAATGCCCACCTTCTGGGCGCCAGGCCTGGCCCCGCTGGATACGGTGAAGGAGTTGTCGATGAGGTACTTGAGGGCAGCCCCGGTCATGGTGCCCTTCTCCATGTAGGACATGTCCTGCACCGCCGCTTTGATGTCCTTCTTGGTGTGGAAGCGGCCCAGAGGGAACTCCTGGCGCACAGAGCTCGAGTACTGCACCAGCCCCACCTGGGCCAGCTTGTCCGACACGTCCAGTGTGTCCACGATCTGGTTGATGAACTTCTTTACCAGCTCAAAGTTCTCCGGCCGCACGCTCTTGGACCCATCGATGAGGAAGACAAGGTCAGTGGCCAAGCTGCCACCACCACTGCTGCAGACTGGGGAGAGCAGGAAGGCGGGGGGATGACGCTGACCACTCACTGGGCACCCACCCCCCAGCAGGCCCTTGGCTGGGCAATTTACAGGGATCGCCCCATTTTGTCCTCAAAACTCCCTCTGCAAAGCCAAGGTTATTGGCCCCATTTTACAATGTGGGAAACTGAAGCTCCAAAAGCTTTTTCTTCCACAGCTCAGAATTGGTGGAGTCAAGATTTGAATTCAAGACTATGTGACTCCTTCCACCATCCTCCACCCACCACCCACTGTGACAAAAAGATAGAAGTCAGGAGAGAAAAACTTTCTACAGACACCCAACTCCAGAAGGCACCTATCACCTTGAAGATTGATCCAGAGGCAAAGGGCAGGGAGGCTAAGGTGGGCCCCAACCCCAAGCCCCCCTCCCCGGGGCTTGCCTGTATCCAGCCCACTGACCATTGCAGGTCTTGCCATCACTGTTCAGGGTAAAGCCCTCGCGGCAGGCACAGGTGTAGGAGCCGGGGGAGCTGATGCACACCTGCTCACAGTCATGGTCCCCTGTGGCACACAGATCTGATACCACTGTGGAGGACAGGGAGACTCAGAATCTCAGAGTCACAGGACATTGGACGTCCCAGCCAGTACACCCCTCACTGACCATGGAGACCAGGCCCCCCTGCACATTCAGGGAAACTGAGGCTCTCAACTGGGTGGGGCCCAGGCCCCAGTCTCCCAGCTCAGGGCCAGAATCACTGCCCCAGGGTCCGAACACACTAAGAACAGAGAATGATAACGCTGAAGATAAAAATAAAACTTCCCTCTCAAAAGATAAAGGCCACAAGGACAGCACTTTCTATCAGTTTTTGTTCACTCTTGAATCCCAAGTGTCTAGAACAGTGTGCATGCAGCCACGAACCCAGCACCTAGCAGATGCTCAATAAATATTTGCGAAATACTATGGATCCAGTGTTACACCATGCATTGTCTCACTGCAGTCTCACAATAAGGTGCACACCCTTCTTACACCGTTACACATATGGGGGAAAGTCCTTGCCCTGGTCCGGCCCCTACTGACTAGTCACATCCTAAAGACTGCCTCCAGGCCCACCTCCCACCTGTGAAGGACGCTGACCCTTCCCCAGCCCATTGCCCAGGCCGGCCAGACCCTCCTGCACCACAGAAGACTTTGGCACCCAAAATCCCACACCCCCCACACCCCCCATATAAACACATACAGGTTTTCCAGGCGCTCCCGTTGCTGAGTTCCCGCCCCTCCGTGATCCCTGCCACGTGAAAGACCTCCTGGCAGCGCCTCTTCCCAGCTCCCATAACCCGTGTCTCAGGACCAGCTCTAGCGCGGGCTCCACCGCAGTCTGAGCCAGGCTCCACCCCCAGCCTTGCCCCCAACCCTCTCGGGCCTTGGCCCCGCCCCTGATGCTGGCTCTATTTCAGTCCCCGCCCAGTACAGGCCACAACTTGGTCCCGGCCCCGCCCACTCCCCCCGCCCAGCCTTGGCCCCGCCCACTCCCCCCGCCCCGTCCTGGCTCCGCCCCCGACGCTGACTATCTGGGCCCCGGCCCTGTCCCGGACCCGCCGCGCCCGCTTCCCCGCGCACCGCAGAAGGCCTCCTGGAACTTCTTGGACAGCTTCTGGATGACGCTGTAGCTCTCCACGTAGTCGACGTGCTCCTCTTGCGGCTCGCTGGCGATCTGCCTCAGCGTGGCTTTGTCCACGCGGCCCACGCCGATGGCAAACAGCTCGACGCCGCTGGCCCGGGCCCGCGCAGACACGTCCCGCACGCTGTCCTGCGGCCTCCCGTCCGTCACCACGATGGCCACCTGCGGCCCGGGGTGGACGCGTGTGAGGACCAGGCCCTCCCTCCCCGCCCTGGGCCAGGCCCCTTGGCCCGGCCCCTTGGCCCTCCAGTAAGCCCTGCCGGACTGTTAGCAGAAGAGGAAACCGAGGCCCAGAGAGGCAGAGTGACTTGCCCAGGGTCACACAGCTAGTTGGTTGCAAGAGGATCTGATTTCCTCACCAGGATTTTGCTCCAGGGAAGAGAACCTGGCTAGCCAAAGAGGAGAGTTACCTTTCCACTCACTAAAGGAGACAAGTCTGAGGTGTTCCTCCATCTGACTGGGGCCTCTGGGAATAGGAATGTCTCCTCCCTCAGGCAGGCAGCTGCCTGGAGCAGAGCTGTGATAGCCTAAGGGGAGGGACATGTCAGCCACACAGAATGGGGTCCTCTGAGGGCAGATCTGTGTTTCCACTCTCACACTGGAGTGGCCCCTGAGGGCAGGACCATGTCTCCCTCAGACTGGGGTCTCCTGAAGGCAGGAGTGTCTCCACCATCAAACCGGTGATTGCTGAGGACCCCGGGCTGCTGAGGATCCAGGGCTGCTGGGCCATGTGTCCAGGTGAAAGCAGCCCAGACGTGCTGCCTCCAGCAGCTCGTGGCTCCCAGCCCTGAGCGGGGCAGTTCACTCCCTGCTGCGGTGCAGCAAGGTGGCTCCCTGGTGGGTAGAGAATTTCTCTGGCTTCAAGGCTGGTTTGCTCCCTATTTGGGCTAAACATAGGTGCCCAGCACCATGCAGTTCTGACTTTTGGCCACAGGAGGGCAGCCGAGGCTAACGAATGTTGGCTGCAGCCTCCAGTCAGGCCATCCCACTGTCTCCGTGCCCTGGTAAGACTCAGTCCGGGTGTAGAGTGTGTGGCACAGCATCGCCCCCACACAGATGCTCAAAGAGTGGAAGGAAGCCATTGCCCTCTTCTCGCTCCACTCCCCATGGCAATACATGCTCCTTCCATAAAGGAAAAGAGTCTGTCTGCCCCCATCCCACCAGTCTCCTCTACTCCTTTCTCCAGGGAGAGGGAGAGAGAAGGGACCCTGGGCCCTGGGCCCCAAGCCTCGCCCTCACCAGCCCCTGCCTGGGCCGGCTCTGAAGCTGGCGCCCTCACAGCTCTCACCCTTTCTGGGACTCGGCTTTGAGCCCACTCTCGCACGTCTTTATTCTGACCTGGATCTGCTTCTGACTCCTGGGTCCCCACCCTGGCCCAGGTGCCTGACCCTCATCTTGGGGTACAGTGGTAGGACAGACTGGGATTAGCAGCACAGCCCCATGAGCTCCCCACCACCTTCCTGAGCCTCAGTTTCCTCATCTGTCAAAGGGGTGGCGGTAAGGGCCGAGTGGGAGGATTCACAGCAAGGGGCCAGGACGGGGCAGCCACTACCATTAGTCCCCAAACTCTGGACCCGGGAGAGGATCCTGCAAAACCTCCTCCCCTCCAGAGGCCTGGGCTCCTGACTGGAAACCTAGCTGTGACTCTCCTCTGCCACATGCTGCTGTGTTCCCCTGAAGCTGTGTCCCCCTCCTCCTCCTACCTGGCTTTGAGACTTTCAGTCCGTCTTGCTCAATCCTCCCATAGGTGAATTCCAGGCTGAACCCATGATGGCTGATGCCAGGTGCCCCCAGACCCTGCCGGAAGAGCCCTCTCTCCCCATGTGCCCACCCCAGGGCAGTGGTCTGATCTGGGGTGACCCACCTAACACTGGAGATGTGACAGCTACAAGTGTCTCTCCATTAGGATCGCCCTGGGGCCACCACATGCTGCCAGCCACCTGGACCATCATCCTCATCTATTAAAATAACACCAGTAGGCTGCCTGAGAGGTCATTTCTATGAGGGGTGGTCATAGCTGAGATTATATATCTGTGTGTTATCAGATGGGCAAGTTGCTTAAACTCTCCCTGCCTCAGTTTCCTCATCTGTAAAATGGCAACACCATCTCCGAGCAGGACTGTATTCATTCACATGCACCAAGTACTGGGCTAGACAGTGGGGGTTCAGAGGGGAGTAAAAAAGAATAGCTCCCCTGGTCTGGGACCCTGTGCCTGCACATGGCAATTCCGAGAGCCAGCAGGAACTGGGGTGGAAAGTACAGGGGCCCACGGGGCTCCCCCCAGGGAAGGGGGCATCTGGCCTGGCCTTGCAGGTCCTGGGCTGAGTCATGAAAAAGAGCAGTGTGTGCACAAGGTCTGCAAAATGCTCGGACGCGACCTGGAGCACTTGCTCTGTGCAGCTTGGGGAACATGGCTTCACTTTTCCAAGCCCCTATTCTCGTAAGATTTTTAAATAAAAGATTAGCCAAGGCTTGCATGAGGCTTATGAGGTGCCAGGCACTGTTCTGAGCACTCTGTGTGCATTAACTCATTTCATGCTAATAACAGCCCCTTGAGAAAGTGTTATTATTACTCCCATTTTGCTGATGAGGAAACTGAGGCACGGTGAGGTGAAATAACTTCCTGGGGTGGCACAGCTAGTACTGGAGGAGCGAGGGTTTGAACCCAGACTGTCTGGTGCAGTGTCCATGCCCTTCACCATCCCCTGAAGATTTGGCCATCTTGCTCTGCTTTCAAAGAGCTCAGACTGGCTGGGAAGCCCAGGCTGACTAAGCTGAAATAATCGAGTTCCGGCCTGACTGTGAGCTTCCAGGGCCTGGGGAGGGCGGGTAAACAGGGGTTTGAATCCCAGCTCTACCACTTATGGCTGGTGCCCTCTGCCAAATGACCTCCCCCTCTTTGACCCTCAGTTTCCCTGACTCTGAAACAGACACCTCAGGCAGGTGTCGTGAGAATTAAATTAGCATCCTCAGGCACAGCTCTTTGCACACAGTGGGCGCCTGCACCCAGCAGAACCCCCCCCAAATAGCAGGAACCCCCAGGATGGGGTGTCTACCTTGCTGATGTGGGGGGACCTGGCACGGCCACCCTCGGCGTCGCTGAAGGCCTTGGTGATGGCAAACTGGATGGCCAGGCCGGTCATGGTGCCCGTGGCGAGGGGCTGGATGCGGCGCACGGCCTGCAGCAGCGCAGCCTTGGAGCTGTGGGCCCGCAGCGGAAACTCCTGCTTCACGGCGCTGGCGTAGTTGACCACGCCCACCCGGGTGGCATTGGGCCCTACGTCCAGCGACTCGATGACCTGGGACAGGAACACCTTCACCTTCTCAAACTCCACGGGCCGCACGCTGCGCGAGCTGTCCACCACAAACACCACGTCCGAGGGCCGCGTCCGGCAGAGGGTCCCTGGACAGGGGTGGGAGGGAGAAGGCAGAGAGCAAAGGTCATTTGGCTGGGCCTGAAGACACTCGGAGGCGAGGGAGCTGGACTCAGGCCTCAGGCAGTGCAGCGCGGACTTCAGGCAGGCCCACAGGGTCCCCTTCTCGGCTGTGAACACTTAGGCAAGCAATTTTCTGAGGGCTCACAGCTCAGCCTGGTGGGAGAGTCAGGGGCTCAAACCCTGGCTTTGGGCAAGTCTCTTGAGCTGTCTTGGGTTCCTCACCTGTACAATGAGGTGGACAACCTCTTCCTTCATGTTCCCTGTGACAGACAAAAATGCACGTGGAGTGCCGGCAGGGGGCCTGGTGCGCTGGGGGTGGCAGGAGGGCAGGGAAGGAGAGGAAGGTCTCGGAAGCACCCTTTTCAGGTTTCAGCCCAGGCTTGCTGGCTGTTGCCATGGATAGCTCTTTCCTAATTTCTCCTAACTGAGCAGGACGGCCATGAGGGTGGGCCTTCCAGGGGTGGGCCCAGCCTCAGGGGCAGAGCAGCACCCGCCAAATGGCCTCTATCTGAGCATCAAAGCTACCCAGTGTGGAACCAGTTTTCCTCAGACCAGTCAAGCCCACTGGCTGGTTTCTGAGGGCAGGGGAAAGGAGCAGGCGTTCCTGACGGCCACCTTGGCAGCCTCATCGGCAGCCCCCAGACCTACCCAGAGAGGCGGTATCTCTCCTGACATCCCTGGATGTGGCACCCATGCTGGGAAGTGCACAGAGTTGGGGCAAGGTGGGCCTGGGTTCAAATCCGGCCTCAGTCCCTCTGTGGCCTTGGACAGCCTCAGTTTCTCATCTGCACAGTGAGAAGAGTGATGCTTCCTGCCTGGTGCTGACCCTGGCTGGGCCTGAGACCGGGCAGGGCTCCTAGAAAGGCCCTTCCCTTCCAGGCCCACACTGAGTCTGAAACAGGCCACTGAGAGCTGTTTCCAGCTGAGGGTGCAGGGAGAATCAGGAAAGGGGTGGTGCACTTGGTTGTCCCAAACCCCCAAGCCACGGGGGCCCTAGGATGGGACCACAGGCGTCTGAGTTTCTTGAGGAAGCTTAGAAATCACCGCACAGCCAGCTCCCTGGTGCCCACTCGCAGAGCCCACAAATGAGGCCTAAACTAGAGCCCAGAGAGGGGGAGGGGATTGGCCAAGAGGCTCTGGGGCTGTCTCACTCCATGATCTTAGACAGGGTCTTCCTTCTCCAGCCACAGTTTTCCCATCCGTACAGGCAGCATCAGGCACTCTCAGAATCAGTGCCCAAGGCTGAAACTCTGGGGGTGAGCTAAGGCGCCCAATCCAGGATTTGCTGGTGAAGGAGGAGGGGGCGGTTGGGTCTCAGCCCCCACATCTGGACTTACTGTGCAGCTCCCGGCACCAGCCCACTCTGGGTAGCTTCCACCTCTGGTGACCCTAGGGGAACAGGGTCCCTGGAGCATGCATGGCCCCTGAGGGCAGCCTGGGGAGCTGAGAAGCCCCGGGGAGAGCTCTGGGGGCTCCAGAGAGTCCCACTCATGTCCCCTGGCCCTTATCAATGTCACCAGCTCTGTCTGCCCTATGTCAGTCTGCTGGTCAGCCCTGCCTCCCTGCCCCTCTCCCCATCCTGGATCCCATTTAGTCTCTGCCATCTGGGTGCCCAGTCTCCCAGGCTATGGATCGGGGACCGCTCGCACAGGGTCCCCCATCTCATGCAGGCCCCCTCACCTCTGGACTGGGGGGCCAGGCCCAGGGTGGCGGGGGCCTGGAGGAGCAGCAGCAGGCCGCAGAGCACAAGGCCGGCACTGGCGAGGACCCTCATGGTCTGGCAGCGTGGGCAGCAGCAGACACAGTGGTGGGGGCCAGTGGGGTCCTGGTCTTATCAACTTCACTGCCCGCCCAGCCTCCAGGCCAGGCGGCCCCCCACTGATGTGGGGGCAGCCCATCCCTGGCCCCCAGCCCCCGCCCCCCCAAGGGGTGGAGCTCACGCTGAATGAAGGTGTGTGTGCCAGGAGACGGAGGGAGCCGCCTGGCCTGGGCTCAAGAGGCCCCTCCAACCACAAGGGCTCCTTTGCCTGCAGGAGCAATCCGAGCTGCAGTTGGAATTCGGGAAATATTGGTGAGGGGTGGGGGCACCTCCAGAGCCTGGAGCCATTGCCAGGCCAGAGCTGACATCCCAAGCCCAGCGATACCTAGGTCCAAAGGGCTCAGGCCAAACTCTGCACTGCCCACATTCCACACCAAAATCCTTCCCCCACCTGTAATTCCAACCCCAAATTCCTCATTAAACACACTTTCCCTTCTGCAGCCTCAGTGTACCCTGCTCTCCACATACACCCTGCTCTCCAGCTGCACCCAGATTCTTGTGGTTCTCTTCAAGGGATCTCTGACTCTTTGCACTTGCAGGGCCATCTTCCCAGAATGCCCTTTTCTCCTGCTAACTCCCTCCCTGGCAGAATGCTTCAAGATAGTAATTGGAGCTAACCCAAATATTAGCTCTTAGTATGTGCAAGGCAGAAGAGAAGGTGGTTATGAGCACAGACTTGGGCTCTGCTAATTACTAGCTGGGTGGCCGTGGGCAAGTTGTTTCACCTCTCTGTGCCCCAGATTTCTCATCTGGAAATTTGGCATGACAACAGTGCCAACCTCATAGGGTTGATGTGAGGAGCCAATGAATACATGAGCTGTCTCATTTAATCCTCATGACAATCCTGTGGAGATGAGGAACTGAAGAACAGAGATTTCCCAGATGAGAAACTGAAGAACAGAGAGGTGAAGTAACTTTTCTAAGTTCACACAGCTAAGAAGTGTCTTTACCCAGGAAAGGGTCCCAAGCCTGTGCCTTCAGCCAACCTACTTGCTCCATGCCCACCTCTACCCCGACCCCTCCCGGGTTGCCCCCCCTTCCTGTGCTTCCCTGCATTGTCTGTCTCCCCCATGAGCCAGTGACTATCTGATTCATTCATCTCTGCCTCCCAGGCCCACCCCAGGGCCTGCATGGAGGAGGCAGTGATAGAGGCATGTAAATAAAGGAACATAACCAACAGGGACCGCTGCATCTGCTCCAGGACTTGATGGAGTAGAGCATGTGCTTGGCCATCTGAGAGACCCAAGTTTGAATCCACCTCTGCTTCTGGCCAGCTGTGTGACCTGCAGCAAGTGACTAAACCTCTCTGAGCTTCAGCTGGTCATTGTGCAGTGGGAACAGTAGCTCTGGCCTGCCGGTATTCCTGGGGCAATGGAAAGAGGTAATGTGGAAGCAGAAGTGGGCTCAGAGGATTGTCATCTTTCCAGGGGGCAGAATCACCAAGCTTAAGACATGTTCTTTTCACTCTATGTAAGTTCTGTCTCAGTAAAAGGAAATGTAGAGACATTTTTTTAAGTGATTGCAGTTACAGCAGACCCAACCATCAGCTCTCACAACTTTCAACAATGATAACCATCCCTTCCACCCTGACATGGCACAGTCCCTCACTGTGTCACTCCACCTCCTTTGTTCTCTAACAAAACTCCAAGGCTGGTAGATCTGAGTATATTAACCCATTTGTCAGATGAGAAAACTGAGGCTCAGAGAGGTCGACTGGCTTGCCCAGCCTGGAACTCAAGTTTCAATCCCCTTCTGCACAATTTTTGGAGAACGGGCAGGACAAAAGCATTTCCCTTTGATTTTTCCCATTTAAGTTTCATTTGTTCACAGTGTGTGTCCCTCCCCAAGTTCAAGCACCAATTGAGGCTGCTGATTTCTTTTGTTTGTCTAATTAAGTCTAATTCTCTTCTGCAGAGATGCTGCGTGGTGATCAAGGCACAGACCCTTCCCAAAATTGTGTCCTAACTGTGTTACCTGCTGCCCCGGCAGAATGGCAGCTCCCTGAGAGCAGGGATTCCCGCCTGTCTCAGGCACCACAGACGCCCCGGGACCCAGCACCATGCCTGGCACCAGGTCTCTGGCGTACAAATGAAGAAATGAATTAAATGAAGGAACTAATGACAGCTCAGTTCCGTTTCCTTGCAAAACCGACAAGGGTCAGACCGGGGTCAGCGGTGGTGACCGAGGGTGAGAGAGGCTCGGTGCCCTCCCCATGGCCTTGCTGGAGGTGGACGAGGAGAACGTGAGCTGGAGTCGCCCCCCCCGATCGCCCACACCCCAGAGGACAGGCAGCAGCGGGGCCTGTGAAACAGCTCTTTCAGCTCCGTCTCTGAATGGCAGTTCTATGGCCTCCTCGGAGGAACACAGGCACCTTCTCTGTGTCACTTCTCCGCTCATTAGCAGAGGCACAGAAATATGCTACAGGTAAATTTTCGAGGGCAGAAGATTCCGGAAAAAAAGCAGCTTTAACATTCCATAGCAGGAGCAAGGGCTGGGGGGAGAAGACCTGGAAGTTCAACATATACATTGAGGAAAGAAGATAAATATTTGTGTTTTCAAAATGTGAAACATTTGCCCCAGGACTCAAAATTGGGAACAGTGTGTCTGGTATTAGCCAGAGAAAAAAATGTGGTGAGGGGCTTGCTTCCGGGCTGCTCCGGTGGAAGAAGGCAGCCGGGAGGGGCTCCCGCCATTCCCTCTCCCTGTTTGTTGTTCACAGGCCTCACTTTCCAGAAACTTAAAACCTTCAGTGTTTTATCCAAGGGAGTGCATTTGGGATGAAGTGAGACTTTCCTGGGCAGAGTTTTCAGTGGAAAGTGCACTGGACTCCTTGTCCAGTGCTCCCGAAGCTCAGTTCTTTTCCTAAAGAGTCAATCTGATTATCTCACTCTGCTGTGATGAGAGATGAACGTGGTGTAAGACAGCTTCCCCTTCTTTGTCCTTTGCTCACCATCGTCATGGTTTTTTTCTGGAGCCACATATTCCTTTACTAATATTTACTTAATCTTTCCCTTTAACTTTCAAGTTAATTACTTTTTTCCTTAACTTCTCCTCCTGCTAAGAAGTAATAGCCATGAAATCACTGGTTTGATGCAGTTTATTTTATTTATTTATTTATTTCCAATGCACATTCAAATAAATTTAAAACTAATGAAATTTAGTTTTCCATCCACATATCACCAAAAATTATGCCAGACTGTAAGGAACGCTGTGAAGTGAAGGGACTTGGGAATCACACAGAGCCGGGCTTGATTCCCTGATTCTGTCAAGTGCCAGCTGCGGCGGCTTTGGGTAAATCCCTTCTCTGCTCTTGTGTTTCTTGTCTATAAAAGGGGATCCTAATGCCAGGACACAGAGCGGCGGAGAGCATGATGGGGAATGAACATAAACACCTGCACAGGTGGGCGTGCCACCCGAAGCTCGCTGTTTCACATCCTTCCAAGAATAGTCAGGATAGGGTACACTACACTGCAGTAACAAATAAGCCTCCACATCCCAGTGGCTGACACCAGTATTTCTCTCTCCTGCACAGGTCTTCTCCAAAGCTGCCTCCATCTTACTATCCAGTCATCTCCAAGTCCTTTGTTTCCAGCCACAGGGAGATGCCTCCCACAAGAAGTACGTATTGAATGACTCCACCAGGGAGCCTGGGAGTAGCCTGTGTGTAACGGTCTCCACCACTCTCCCAAGTGGAAAGAGCTTCCCTTGGCCTTACATCACCTCTACGTCAAAGTTCAAACTTAGCTGGGCATTTAAGGCTCTTCACAATGGGTTTCCTGCCATCTTTGCAGCCCATTCATTGCCAGCTCTCTCTCACACACACACACACACACACACATACACACTTCAGTCACATCAGACTTCTCCGCTCTGAGCTTCGCCTCTGCTTTCCCCTCCCGCTGACTGCCCTCCTCCCCCTTGTCTGACCAGCAGACATCTGCTCATCCTACAAGCGCCACCTCGAATGCCAGCCTCCTGGGTCCCCACCCTTGCTCTCTCCCCCCTCAGTCTTCTCATGGTACATTTTCTTTCCTCAATTGCAGCAGATTTCACATTGGATTTTACTTATTGGTTTCCCCTACTCTCACCCCCACGAGACTGTGAGGGCCTCAAAGGCAGTGAGTCTACCCTTTGCCCTAGCACATTCTCAGAGCTAGTGCTGAAAAAAATGGGAACTCGTTTCTTTTGAGGAATATAAACCACTTCAAAGGTCACCTAGACAGGTGTGCCCAAGCCCGGCCACCCACCAGACCTACCTGGAGAAGTTGTTAAAAATACAGATTCCACCCATGTCAAATGCCTTCTAGGCCAGAGAGTCAGCCCATAGCCCCAGACGCAGCCGTGGAAACAGGATCTGAGCATTGGGAGGAAGGGCTGAGATTTGGGACTGGGACCTCTAGCAGACACAATGGAGGCCCACCTTGGAGTTTACCTGCAGCAATGGGTGCTTCCCACACAGGCTGACTGCGAGCCAGGCAGCCTGGGATTTAACACCCCAGGTGCAGCCCTCAACCGATGAGGGAGGAGGGCTGTGGGTGAATGCCCAGCCACCACATCCCCACTGGGCAGCTCTGCCCTGTGCCCTCACGGTCCCTCAGAAGGTCCCCAGCAGGATGAGCCCAGTCACCCCTAGTGGCCACCTGCCAATCAAATGCATTTTTCATTGGCTTTCTCCCTTCCCTGCCTCACTTCTCCTCCCTTCCCTTCCGGCTTGTGTTTCCTGGAATCATCTCCCCAGTAAACCACCCGCATCAAGTTCTTGTCTCAGGACCTGCTTTTGGAGAAACAACCTGAGACAAAATTTCCTCAACTCTCTGGGGATGCCAAGACAGTCCAAGGACATATTTGGAGCTCCTGAGGAGGGTGGGTGATGAACTGGCACCCGACAGATGGGGAGAGCTGAAGGCAAAGAAGGGAAGTGCTGACCAGGAGCTTGGGGCCAGCTGGGGTCTGGGGAAATCCCAGCAGAATACTCTTCTAGATGCACGTGCAAGGTATTGTTTTTATACTTCTCTTAGCCCCAAGCTTTCAATAAAGTTTGGTGAAGTTTTTCTCAAAGGAAAATACAGACTCCCAGGCTCCATTCCATGTCCAGTGAGTCTGTATTTCTAAACTCCCCAGGTGGTTCTGATGTAGTTAAACCATCGCACTCATCCAACTTCCCATAGGAAGCATGAATTCTCTCTGTCTGTCTGAAAAGCTGTTGTCCAGCCTATGGTAGAACATCTCCCAGACCGGGAGCTCGCTACCCTCAAGGTGTTGTATCTCATCTTTATCCAGCCCTGAGAGCAGTCTAGTCCCCTGGGTGCCATGCCCAGTGACCTGAAGGCCACAGTCATGCCCCACTGAGTCGATTCCTCCCTAAGGAAAACACCCTCATTTCCTACAACCACCCTGTGAGTTCATCATCTTGCCAGCCGGGTGCCTGATCCCAGTGGATTTCAGTCTGTCTGTTTCCCTCTTAAACATTTGAGCTCTGAACTGAATATAATCCTCCAGCCAGCAGAACAGAATATATTTCATCGCCTGTCTTCCAAGGTACCCAAGTTCTGTTCACACTGCCTGAAATCCATGATCTTTTCCCTTCAGCCTCAAAACATCATCTCTGTTGGGAAAGCCATATGGACCACACTCCCCTTTGTCCAGTGTATGGATGGATGAGTAGAAAAATGGGGGCAAAAAAAAAAAAGGCACCCAGTGTTCTTTTTAACTTTGATTGTTTTTTTTTCACTTTAATTTTTATTCTTATTATTTGTGTGTGTGTGGTAATGAAAATGTTCAAAAATTAAAGAAAAAAAATCACCTCTGCAGAAAGGAGAACTCATGAAAATGCGCCAACAGGTTTGATCTCCTGTTTCAGCCTTCCATTTCAAACCTCTTTTGCTTCTCTGACCAACGCTTCAGACATTCAGGAGCGAGTTGCCGCCAATTTGGAGTTGAAGGAGGGAAAAATAAAACTTCCTCCAAATTGGAAAGGGGTGGTGTATTCGTTCTCTATTGCTGCATAACAAATTACCACAAACTCAGCGGCTTAAAAACAACACAAATTTAGCATCCCTCAGCTTCTGTAGCTCGGGAGTCCAGGCACAACTGAGCTGGGTTCTCTGCTCGGGGTCTCACGAGGCTGGAATGACGGTATCTGGTGGGCTGTGTTCCTTTCTGGAGCTCAGAGTCCTCCTCCGAGGTCAAATGGCGGATGGCGAAATTCAGTTCCTTGCAGTTGTAGGTCTGGGGTTCGTTTTCTCATTGGCTGTCCATCAGAGGCTACTCTCGATTTCTGGAGGGTTCTTTTTGTTTTTTGTGTTTTGTTATTTTTTGTTTGTTTTTTTTTTTTTGCCATGCACCCCCCTGATTTGGTCAGGCTCACCCAGGATAATTTTCCTTTCTTAAAGCCGACTGAACAGAATAACATAACCTAAGCACAGGAGTGTCTGTCCCTTCAGATTCGCAGGTTCCACCTGCACTCAAGAGAGACATACAGGAGCCTACATCATTGGGTGTCATCTTAAAAGTCTGCTTCCCACAGGGGATATATATGGGTGTAGAGTTGGGGAAGGGGGATAAAGGGCAGAGGATTGACAAGGAAACACAGCATTTCCAGTTTGGGGAAAGTTGCTTCAGGGTCAGTGCAGGAAGGACTGGCACTGACTAAAATACTAAAAATGCAGGCTCCGTGTTTCCCTTGAGGTTTCTCTCCCAGGGCACTCTAGAAAAGCATGCCCCGAGGCCCTGCCCCTTGCAAGTTGGCAGGGAAAAGCCTTCGGGTGGCATTCAGGGACCTGGGAGCAAGGCCCGGCCTTGCTTCTGACTCACTAGAAGTGTATGTGTGTTATTGCATCAACGCCCTTCTGCTTAGTCTGTATAAGGACCCCTCACCCCAGAAAAGTTTAAATCCTTCCTTCCCCCATTCTCCAAGCATACTCAGGGGAAGCTGCACAGTAACTTTCCTGCTTTTTCCTTGTTCCTTCCACTCTGCCACATAAGGTGCTTTAGAATGCCTTGTACTTGTCCAGAACCTTCTAAGTGTTCAGCTCATTGACGTATAAAACTTCAGCAACTTGATCCTGCCCAGGTCAGGCTGGAAGGGTGTGTGATGTCGTGAGTTACAGGGACACTGCAGAGCTCCAGGCTGCAGACACCTTTGGACATCAGCCGTGTCTCCAGGACCTTGCCCAGGCTATCTCCCCAACTGCGGTGTCCGTCCTGGCCCGTGGGGCAGAGGACACTGTGAGATGACTGTCCAGTTGGACCATCGGGCCATTGAGGTGGCAGCAGAGCCACTTCCCAGGTGGGCGGTTTCCTCAAACAGGAACAGGGCCCAGCTGTGGCTCCCCGTGGGTTCCTCCGCTGCCGAGGGTGCAGCCTGCCGGGACGCTCTTGGAGGCTCATTGGGGAGGCTTCCTCCTGGAATCCCAGGAGGGGGAATGGAATGGGAGCCCACTGGGTGGGTAGTGGGCAGGGTCTGTGGCCACAGAAACACCCCATAGCTGCTTTTTGCACCCACTACAGAGGGCCAGATGCCACCCAGAGACCCAAGCTGACTCTTCAGCCTGAGGACTGCTTTTCTTGACCCTTAGAGATATTTCATTGCAAACCGCAGACATTCCTAGGGTGACTGATTGGACACGAATCTCTTGTCTCCCCAAAAGTCAGGTCCTGAGACTCAGTGACGTGCAGTAACAACTTGCTCAGAATCACAGAGCAAGGTTTCCTCGTCTATCAGGTGGGTCTGCCCAGGCTGTTGGAGGTGGAGCTGGTTGTCCCTGTTCTGGCACATCCTCTGCAGCGCGAGGTGTCAATATGGTTTGTGATACCTCCCACATGGTGGCTTGGTCTCAGGCCCTCAGAGTGGGCAGGTGGGCTGAAGCCAGGGGCTGGGGCAGGGCAAAGAGACCAGTGCCTTCATCTGTGGGCATGTCAGGGAGGCCACTGCTCCGCATCATGTCCCACTGATGGGTTAACACCCATCCCACCCCGTGGTGTGCCCCACCCTCTGCCCACAGGTGACACTCACACCTCAACCTCCTCCCTTCTCCCTCTCCTGAACTCCAAACCTAAAGATACGGCTGCTTCCTGGGTGCCTCCTCTCCTATGGCCCCCAACGCTGCTCAAATCCAACACCACCAGAACTCAACACATCCTCTTGCATCCCTCACCCAGCCTCCTCAGCTCAGAGAAGGCCACCACCAACCCCAGTGCTCTCGAAACCAGACCCCAGCCTTGACCCTCCCTCTTCCTTGCTTTCCTGTCCAAGCCCTGTGGGTCCTGCCTCCCAAACTCCCTTGAATCTACCCAGCCCCATAGCCACTGCCTGGGTTCGTGCCCTGTCATCTCTCACCTGCACCTCTTCCCCATCAGCCCTCTGCTGGGCTGCCTGCACCCAGTCTTGCTCCCTCAAGTCTGTTCTGCATCTCAAGGCAGTTAGGGTGCTCTTTTGAATGATCACCCACTTACTCTTCTCTGTGCATTTATTCAGCCAGGCCTGTCCTCGAGACCAGGGATACAATGAACATTATGTCTTGGGACCTGCCTTCACGTAGCTCACCAAGGTTCTAAAATCATGTCACGCTACTCAGCACATTATCCTTCAGGCCCCCACAGCTTTCAGGTTCATGTCCAAACTCCCTAGCCTGGCAGTGAAGACCTCGCAGGATCTTCACCCAGACTCGCCTCTCACCTCTTCCCTGAATGCATCCTCAGCTCCAGCCTCACGGAGCTAATAACACCAGCTGCCTTTTCCTGGCCATTTACCAAGTGCTGTTCAAGATTTGTGGAAGGCATTTCTGGATGGGTTGTTCCTAATTCCCTTACAAAATACTCAGTTTCCCAAACTGCCTTGCAGCAAGGAGCAGCCATGTGACTAGTTCTGACCAAAGAGACGTGAGTGAACTTCTCCTGAGGAAAAGGATGCCATTTCTGGGAAAGATTTTGCCTTCCTGCCTTGAAGACTGATGTAATGGCAGGAGTTGTGGCAGCCATCTTATGATCATGAGGGAAAAAAAACAAAACACTAATTTTCCTAAGCTGCTGGGACAACACCAGTATCTGCCTATATCTGGATTTCTTGTTATATGTGAAAAATAAGCTCCAATAGCCCAAGCAACTGAAGTTGGGTTTTCTGTTTCTTTCAGTCAAACTCACTCCTGACTGATACATTATCCCAAGCACTTTACATGTTTAACTCACCTGCTTCTCAATGGTCCTATGAAGTAGACTGAATAGAAACCTGAGATTCAAAAGTGAAGCCAGTTGCACAAGATCACACTGCCTATAATGGTGTAACTGGGATTCAAAGCTAAGCAGTGTTGCTCCCAAGTCCACAGTCTGAACTGTCACTGCCCCATTCAATCCCACCCAAACTCTTGCATTCTCCTGCAGAGCAGGTCCCCCCACCTGGAACCCTTCCCCTTCCTTCACCTAGCTCCCACTTCAGTTCAGGACTCACCTCCTCTGGGAAGTCTGCCCTGACCCTGCAGGGTCAGCGGTCCTCCCTGGGCTCCCCCAACCCCCTTCCAGATCTCCCCATCTCAACACAGATCACACCCACTGTGTTCCAGTTGCTCCTATCTCTTCCCTGGTCAGACCACAGCCCGAGGAGGGCGAGGACAGGTCTAGGGTCCCAGCAGCCCAGACCCAGTGCCTGGCACAGAGTAGGCCTCTGGGAATATTCTAGAATATATAAATGAACATTTAAATGAATGAGGATCATGCGAGGGGTCCAAAACCCATGCCATGTAACTAAAACCTGAAGAATTGTGCTTGGGGGAATGGAGGGTGGCAGAGGGGGTGTTCTGTGTAGGAGCAGGCCCAGGGCATGGGGTCACTGTGGGACACAGGAAGTAGAGGTGCCCTTTGGAGCCCTTGGAGCCAGAAATTAAGACCAGAGGGCAAAATCCCATGCAAGCCAAGGCAGGAGGGCCTCCGGGACGCCACGCGCAGAAGGGTGGGTCCAGGAGCCTTCAAGGCCCTTTCTGGTCCAGATCCTACAGCTCTAGGACTGGCTCCAGTGCACCTGTCTGAAGCCTGGAATGGGAGCTAAATCAGGGCCTTGGGCGGTGGAGGGTCCCTAGGGTAAGGGAGAGGTTGTCCGGAAGGAACCGGAGGGAGAAGCACAGGCTCAGGTTGGAGATGGTGCAGCCCAGCCACTCCAGCGATGCATGACTTCCGGGCAAGTGCCTCCCCTCCCTGACCTCAAGAATAACCTTAGGGCTGCACCTGCCACGCAGGCAGTGGGTGGATACACAGGGATGACCCGCTGAAGTGGCCACTGAGTTACAGGCACCACTCCTGTCCTCATCGTGGCCCTGGAGAAACAGGAAGTTCTCCACTGGGCGGCCCTGGTTTGGTTTTGCCAACTCCCTGTTCCCTCTCAGAGGCAGGCTGCCCAGCCCGGCCGCTCACCTGGCCGTTCCCTCACACAGCCCCCTCTTTCCTGGAGGCTGCTCCTTTCCCAGCATCCGGCTCAAACAGGCCCAAACCATCCTGGTGCCTGTCAAAGGGCCCCTGTGTGAGCCTCAAATGGGGCATTGATCGGGCCGCAGCAAGGGCTGCCCAGAGGGTCGCGGGCTGGCTTGGCTGGGCTGGGCCACTCGGGCTTCCCCAAACCCAGCTATTTCCTGCTCCTGGGCTGGCCCCCTCCCAGCCCGCCTGGCCACAGGGCACAATCCTGCTATACATCCCAGTCTGCAACTTGGCCCTGGGCCAGGGGAGGGGTGAGGGGCGGGGGAGAAGGGGCGGGGAGTCAGCAGTGCATTCAGGGTCTCCTGGTCCTTGGGACACACAGACCCCTGGAACCCTCCTGGTGAAGTCAAGGCCAATCCCCCTCTTCCCACGACCTTTGCTCCCAATCCACACTTGGTGGAGGCCTGGGGTGGGGATGGGTGGGTGGCATGGCCCTCTTCGTGCAAAGAATCAAGAGCTCACAGGGCCTGGAGCCCCATCCCCTCTCAATAGCCTCCACTTGGAGTAGACAGAAAGGCAGTGGGTTTAATACCTGACCACTGTATGGCCTCAGGAAAGTCACTTGACATCTCTGGGCCTCAATTCCCTCCTGTGTGAGTGGAGGGGTTTGGAGATCTCTTTCCACCTCTGTTAGAGTCAGACCTTATCAATTGCTTGGGATGCTGATCAAGAACAGAGAAAATCCATGAAGAAACTTGCCATCCCTAAGAAAAGTGCACAGTATTTGAGTCCTGGATCCAGCCATGCCTGAAGCCAGAATCCCTGGACATCTCACTTGTGTGAGACAAGAAACTTCACAACTTTTTTTTCCTTAAAAGACTTGGTTCTCTAAGGTTTCTGTTACTTGCAACCATTTCCTTCCTATAAATGCCCTTCTCAGTGAAAGTTAGCCGGGGTGGGCTTGCAGCCAAAGAACCCCAATGTATGCAAAGAGCTTTCATGATCCAGGCCCCCAAAACCTCGCCAGCCTCCCCTTCTATCTCTCCCCACTTGCAGCACCAATGAGCTACCTACACCAGCTCCTCTCTCCCACCTCTGTGGAGGCCTTCCACATCCTGTTCCTGTGGCCTAGAACATTCTGCCCCATGTTGCTGCCTGCTTCCTATGCATCTTTCAGACTCAGCTTGGTCAGACTTGCTCCAACAAGCCTTTTTTTGTTTGTTTGTTTGTTTGTTTGTTTTTATTAAATTCAGTTTTATTGAAATACATTCACACACCATACAATCATCCATGATATACAATCCATTGTCCACAGTATGATAACAGTTGTGTGTTCATCACCACAATCTATTTCTGAACGTTTTCCTTACATCAGAAAGAACCAGAACAAGAATAAAAAATAAAAGTGAAAAAAAACACCCAAATCATCCCCCCATCCCACCCCATTTGTCCTTTAGTTTTTATCCCCATTCCTCCACTCATCCATACACTAGATAAAGGGGGTGTGATCCACAAGGTGTTCACAATCACACTGTCACCCCTTGTAATCTACATTATTATATAATTGTCTTCAGGAGTCCAGACTGCTGGGTTGGAGTTTGGTAGTTTCAGGTATTTACTTCTAGCTATTCCAATAAGTTAAAACCTAAAAAGTGTTATCTATATAGTGCATAAGAATGTCCACCAGAGTGACCTCTCGACTCCATTTGAAATCTCTCAGCCACTGAAGCTTTATTTTGTTTCATTTCACATCCCCCTTTTGGTCAAGAAGATGTTCTCAATCCCACGATGCCGGGTCCAGATTCATCCCCGGGAGTCATACTCTGCGTTGCCAGGGAGATTTAAACCCCTGGGAGTCGGATCCCACGTAGAGGGGAGGGCAGCGAGTTCACCTGTCGAGATGGCTCAGTTAGAGAGAGAGAGGGCCACATCTGAGCAACAAAGAGGTACTCAGGGGGAGATTCTTAGGCACCATTACATACAACTTTAGGCTCTCCTTTGTGGTAATGAGCTTCATAAGGGCAAGTCCCATGCTTGAGGGCTCAGCACATCAAACCGCCAGTCCCAATGTTTGTGACAACATACGCTAGGTCCAATAGGCCTTTGCTGGCCCCTCAGGCTCATCCGAGGTCCTCCTTCAGGCTTTCCTGATCGTGATGCTGGCTGTGAGCTATTACAATTGTTTATGGTTCTGTCCCCCTGACACCAGACAGTGGGTAACTGGAGGCAAGTCTGACCCATTGAAGTCATCCTTAGTGCCCAGACATCAGTACGCAGCATGTGATTCACGATCAGAAGCAGTGACACTCACTACCTGGGCATGGCTGGACTGAACAGGAGTACCACCCCCCACTGCGTGTGTGTGTGCTGGGGGGAGGATGGAGGTAGAAGGTGGTCCCCAGGCTGCTTATACTGCATTTCAGGAACCACACCAGCCAGAGAGAAGCTTGTTGCTGCTTTATTGAAACTTCTTCCCCATCACATACAAAGCAATTACATAAGGGGGTATTGGCAGGAAGCCCCTTGCACGACCTCCTCCCTCTGTACCCCCACACACAGACCCCAAAGAACCTGCCTCTGTGGCCCTGTCTCCATTCTGGGTCAGCTCCCTCAGGGACCCCCGGTCCGTAGGGAAGCAGGCAAAAGAAGGGGAGCTGGGGCCAAAACCTTCCTCCTCCCACCACCCAGCACGAGCTTCCATGGCAGGGTCTGCGCCCACAAAGGTTTGCCTGTTCTGACAGAACCTGCAGATTTAGTCCAACAAGCAGATCTGACTGATTTGGGGGCTGAATTTCCGCTTAACCACAAGTGTTGCTGGGCAGAGCAGACTCACCTACAACTGAATCGGCAACAAATGGCCGGTGGATTGGACTGGGACAGCTGGTTTACCAAAGACAACTGGTGATGGTGCTGACCCCTTCACCAAATCCACTGCTGTTGATTTGACCAGGAGGGGACTGAATAGGCAATCGTTTGTTGACAGCGACAACTCTTTAGCAAAACAATTGCATATTTGAAGTGACTATTTTATGATTGAGACAAATGGTATTTCCTGGAACTAACTGTTGTATGACAGATTACCAACTGTTCGACTGAATTTTCCTTTGACATGACAACCATTCAGCCACCTGAATTGCCTGGAGTGGGCTACCCATTGTTGGGTTGGATTGAATTGAATAGTTTGGGGGCAAATTGATGTTTTTATTGAACTGTATCAATTGTCTAAATTGACTGATGTTTGGTTAAAATGACAATTGTATAAGCAGGCTATTTGAAGCAAATGACTATATATATATTTGTATATTTGGGGGGAGTGGGCAAATAGATGATGACTAAATTGCTGTGTGAACTGACAAGTATTTAGAAACCAATGCAATGGACTATTGTTTGACCAAATTCTTTTACTAGATTGACAAGTGTGTTTTTGATTTTGTTTATTGTTTGGTTAAACTGGTCAAGCTGATAGTTATTCAACCAAACGTCCTGAATTTGGAGTGATCAAACATTTAAACAAGCTGATCAAAATAAACCAAGTGTTGTTGGACTGAATTTCTGAGGCCCAAGTTGTCATTTCAGCCTAAAGGGTTGACCCAAGTGTGAGCATCTCACAGGCCCCACAGGAGGAGCAGGCCAGCGAGGGAGGCACAAGCAGATTGTCCTGAAGTTAGCCAGGTGGTCCACCCAGGCCACAGGAACCACCAAAGCAGAGAAGCGGAATATCAGGCAGCTCCGCCCCTCCCAGCACCAGGGCTGGGGCCTGGCAAAGGTCACACTGCTGAGTATGGGGGTGGTGCTGGGCCCCCCTCAGGAACCTTGGACGGCAGAGACAGGGCTTCCTCGTAGGACGGCAGGACCACCTGGGAGAGAGAGAGAGGATTAGCAAGAAGGATCATAACCCCAACTTGGAACCAAGGGACCCCCAACTCCCACCTCTAGCAAAATGACAATGATGCAAATGTCTAGCATGTATTGGAAACTTACTATGTACCAAGCACTGCATGCATGAGACAGGCAGTTTCTGTCCCTGTAGAGGACATGCTTGCTTTTGCCTATTCAACATCAAGTTCCTCTTGTTTTGATATCAAGGCCCTATTTCCCTTGGAAAAACATTCTCAGTCCATGTGGTTTCACAGAACTGGTCCAATCCCTGAGATCAGGGGAATGGACATGTGACCTGGACCCAACCACTCACTGTAGAATTCCATCCCCCTGGCCATAGTCACTGGTTTGGGGATGGGCATGTGACCCAAGCTGGTCCAATCAGACACACTCCTAGGATTTTGGTTTTTCTTCTGGGGTTGCTGAGAGGAAGAGATGTCAGCCTGGTAATTTTGGCAGCCATTTTGCCCCCACGAGGGAAGGGCTGTTTGGATATGGAGCCAACACTGAGGAAAATAGAGTCAAGAGGTGGAGAGGGTGGGATCATGTTCTATCAGGACTCAGCCAGTCCTAAAGCCAGCTCTACCATGGACTTTTAGTTTCTAAGCTAATAAATTCCCTTTTTTGCTTAAATCAGATTGAGTTGGGTTTCTGTCACTTGCAACTAAAAGTCTTGACTAATGCAATTCCCAGTTTACAGAGGAGTAAAGCAAGCCACCAACTATTTAAGCCAACTGTGCTTTTCCTATCACTTCTCCGACAGCTGCTACTAAGTGAACCTCGACCTCTCTGCTTAGAAGGGCCCTTTCCCCTCTCCCAGCTGACTTGTAATGATTGACAATCTATGACTTGGTCAAATGTCGCCTCCTCCTGGAAGCCTTCCGTACACCTCCTCTGTTGTCCCATAGACCCTGTGCTTCACACCATGTTGTAATCAGGTCTCTGTGTCTGTCTTCATTCTGGACTATGCACCCCCGGGGCTGGATATGAGACGATAAAGTGTTGGAGGCAGCAAATACTGAAAGAATGAATGAATGAATGAATGAAAAATGAAGAGAATCCTAAACTAACAGAACTGAAAGGGGTCTTCACATTACTTCTGGTCCAACTCTCGTCTTACAAGTAGAGAAACTAACGCACAGAGAGGGAAACGGACTTGCCCCACATCACACAGTGAGTGAGTGGCAGAGCTGGGACTTGATCCCCAGCCAGGCTCACCTTCGGGGGCATCTTGGAGTTGCTCCTCTCCTTGGCTGAGTTCATGTGCTTCATGAATTTGTAGCACCTCCACACACACTTGAACATGTAGACCTGGAAAAAGGCCCAGGTCAGGTTGCACTTTGCTGCCCTCCCTCCCACCATCCCAGCAGGCCTGGGGCAGACAGCAGACACTTCCTGGAGAGTCACAGCTCAAACCAGAAGGCAGCGTCCAGCTGCTGCTGCTCAAATCCCCCATTCTGACTGGGAGCAGGCTTACCTGCCAGACACAGGCTTTGAACGTACCTCTCTTTTCATTGCCCCACAGACTCAGCACAGTTCAGCACTTTTTGGGGCTCCTCTCCCCCTTCCCACCCCTCTGCCTCAAGGACAATAGTCCTGCAGATGTTGCTTGCCCACCTCGGTGACTGGGAGCTCACTACCTCCTGAGATGGCCCTGCCCAGCCTGAGACAGATCTCATGGTGGGAACGGTTTTCTTCAAAATTGCTTATGAGATGTTGTTTTATAAAAAGCAAATGCCAAAACAGCATATACAATATTATCCCATGCTGATAAATGAAGAAAAAGTGTATACCCAGATGGTATATGTCTGTCAAGATGGGGGATTTTTTCTTTTCTCTCAGCAGTTGGTGTGAGAATTGGGGAGAGTACTGGGCTTATCTGGAAGAAACACGCTGATGAGATTTCCAGGGTGAGGCCTGGAGTCCCAGGGAGCTTGAGGGGTAATAGACAGCCCCCAAGCAGCCTCCTGAGAAAGGAGAGCAGGGCCTGTCTTCCAGGCAGCCCCTTGCTTTATGGCTTCTCATGATGTGCGCTTAGTTATATAAGACGGGGTAGAAATGACTAGATTCAGAGAAAATGAATTATAGAGGAAAGAGGTGTGAAGGTCCAGGGAAAATCAAGAGCCATTGGACCCAGCAAGGCAAAGTGAGGGGCCAACAGAGAGTCCCTTCCAAAGAGGATCACAGACCAGAAGAGGCACTAGGGAGGTAGTTGTGTGCTGGGGGTTGGGGAGTTGTTCCCAGGGGGGTGTGCCATGTGGCCCCCTACATTGGTCTCCCCATGTAGCCTTCAGGGAGGCCCTCATTGCCCATTCACTAATGCAGTCGTGCTAGGTTGGTTCCTTGGGGGAACTTAAAAAGGAGTGAAGTTCTGTTTCCAGGTTGGCATTGGGTGAGAGCAGAGGCTGCTCAGGGCTTTGGATGAAAGGAGGCAGCTGGTTACACCCCAACCCCCCAGCCTAGAGGGAAGACTGGAAGGAAATGCACCCCAAAGTCAGCAGTCCCAGCCTCTGAGTGGTTGTGAAAGGACCGATTGGCTTCTTTCTGCTCATCAGTAGCTTTTAAATTTCTACAATGATCATATATTACTTTCACAAACAGAAAAGAACACTTTTTTTAAAGCCTTTCCTTCTGCTGAGTTGACTTTGGCCTCCCCGTGGCTTCTGATTTGTGGAATCCCACAGAACTCCCCTAACCCTCTTGCTCAGGAGGGTCCTTTGGGTATGTGGAGACAGTGATCATGTCCCCCTTGAGCCATCTCTTTTCCAAGCTGAATAGTCCTGGTTTCCTTGACCTCCTCAGATGGCAGCTTTCTTGCCTCCTCACCCTCCCGGCTGTGCTGCTGTGCACCCACTCCAGTCTGTCACCATCTCTCTAAAAATCAGGCCTGAACCTGGACTCTGTCTTCTGGGCCTGACCACTTAGAGAAGAATGAGACCATTCCCCTCCCTCCTTCTCATCACCAAATCTCTCTTAATATGACCTCAGGTCCTGCCTACATTTTGGCATCAGAGTCACATAAAACTGTGACATGGGCAAAGCAAGACTTATGCCCATTTTCCAGATGAGACTTGAGGCCCAGAAGGAAGTGTCCTCCAGAAGACCAACCACACAGCTAGTGAGGCAGAGCTAGGGTTCAAACCCAGATCTGCTGGTTCTAATTCCAGACAGAGCAGCTTTTCCTGCCCCCTGGATCTGGGCCTCCCTGGGCTACACATTAAGTTCCTGATATCTAAGTGCAGACGGCTTTCACAAATCCACTTCTGCTAGAGATGCTGTCCCCAGGGATCTCAAGTGGGGTCAGAGGAAGCCTGGAGTAAGGAGCTAAAAGTAGGGAGGAAGGCAGCAGAGGATATGTCACCTTCTAACAGGCTGGCATGGTCTCCCAGCATGGCAGGGCAAGCCAGGGCCACTCACCTTTAGGATGAGGACAGTAATGAAGGCAATGGAGAAAATGATCATCATCTTGATGAACTGGTTATGAGCCATGCCGTCCTGGCTGGGGAGGTAATTCTGCAACAGATTAGGAGGGCCACGTCAGAGCATCCGGCCACAAGGAGCTCTAACAGGGCCCACACTTTCAGAAATACCCAGCCCTCTCTCTGCACACTCAGGAGCATGGTGTGGCACACGCACAGCCTTAGGAGACAGGTGCTGTCATTAGCCCCACTTGACAGGTGAGGAAACCAGGTGAAGCAGATGCAGTAGCTGCCCCACCCTGATCCCCTTTCCCCAGCTGGTGCACCCACCCCCCAGCTGCATGGCTGTTAGTTGCCATGCATTGGGCCACCCAGGTGCTCGTTCTAGAGAATGGTCACCCTAACGTGCTTGGGAGGTTATGCCCCTAGGGATGACTTGCAGCCAGTGACTGACCAACTCGGGGTGTAGTTCCCAGCCCCTGGCTCAGCGCGGGACAACCTCTACAGTAGTCTCAAAATATGTCTGCACATTCCTTGACACCCCTCCCTCCAAAATGGGGTGCTTTTCTCCCTCTCCCTTGAGTGTGGGCTGGGAGGGAGTATGCACCCTGAAACGAGGCCATAAAAGACGTGGCTTCCTCCTTGCACCTCCCTCTCCAGGGTCACTCACTCGGGGGGAAGCCAGAGCTGTGTCCGAGGACACTCAAGAAGCCCTAGTAAATGTCCACGTCCACGTGGCAAAGAATTGAGACAAAGAGACAAAACCATGTGTGGGAGCCATCCTGGGAGCAGGTCCTCCTGCCCCAGCTAACCTCCTACTGCCCCCCTCACGGGAAACTCAGCCAGAACAGCCCGGCTGACCCCTCTTGAATTCCTGATCCTTAGAAACTGAGTGAGATGCTTATCATGTTAAGCCACTAGGTTTTGGACAGTCTGTTACACTGCAGTAAAAACTATTATCATCATTTCTGTGATGCAATCCACACTCCGGGCTCCCCCTGGGACCAGCAGGGCTGCTGCTGAGGTCTCTTCTTTGCTTGGCTTCCCCCTTTCTCCAGCCTGCTTCCGCCGCTCCCTTACAGGTTTCCTCCTGAGAAATCACTTGCACAGGAATCCTCCTCCCAGGTTCTGCTTCCAGGGAACCTGACCCAGGAACCTGAGCAAGGAACTTGCTTGAGGCCACGGAGCCCGTGAGCAGGCGTGAACCCTGCCCCACCCACCATGTGGTTCATGGACTTGAAGTTGAGATAGGCCGGCACTTCCATGTAGCTGCTGCAGAGGGTCAGGATGCTCAGGCAGAAGTCCAGCAGCTGCAGGGTCATCAGTGGGACCTTGGAGGGGCCCTGAAGAGGGCAAATGAGGAAGAAGAAGGAAAACCAGCAGTTAGACCCCAATCGAGCAGCCCAGGCAGGGCCCCCAGCAGGCCCTCGGCTTGAGGCTGTCTCAGCTGGAGGGCACACCAGTGCCTCTCTCGTCCCATCTGCGACGGTGCACAGAGAGAAGCAGAAGCCCAGGGGACATGCATCCCAGGGTGGTGGCAGACCCAGAAAGAGAACAGGGTCTCCTGACCCCCAGCCCAGAGCCCTTCCCCAGTCCCCTCCGAGAAATGATAAAAGCCACCACTGGGAAAGCACATCGTGGACTGACAGCAGCACACAGCGTTTCCGACGTGGACGCTCATCATTGGCTTTAACCATCTGTATCATCCTTCCTACAGCTGGCTGACAAAGGAGATACAAAACAGGGCTGGGCACTGGAAAGAGGGACTGTGCCCTCCCGTAGGGTAAATCCACCCTTAACCAGCATTTATTGAGCACTTACTGTAGGTTGAGCACTCCATGCCCATTTTTCTCTCTCAGGTCTCATAGGATACATTGAGGAGGTGCCATTACAGATACATTTTACCAAGGAAGAAACGTGGGACCATTTGGGGGACTCGGACTTGCTCAAGGTCACCCACTAAGAAGGAGCCAATGGGGGCCCTAGCCTCACCTGCTGAGCCCGGAGCCCACATCCATCCCCTCCGTCCTCCCCAGGCGGCTTGAGCTCTGCTGACCGGGTGAGGGGCAGGGGCTAGGTACTCACGGCCCGGCTCCGGGAGGCGAACTTGAGGTAAGCGGGCAACTCGATATAGGAGCCCAGCAGGGTGAGCAGGCACAGGAGGAAGTCCATGATTTGCAGGGACAGGAAGGGCAGGAGGTACTTCTCCCGGTTCTGAAAGGCAGGCCCGGTGCTGTCAGGGTGTCTCTCCCACGTGGCCAACCCTCCCCTGCCCAGCCAGATGCCCCCATGCCCCCCTCGCTATGACTTCCCCTCCTTTGCAGAAAACACAGCCCTCCCCCAAATCATCCACCCTGGGATGAGCTCAGGTCGCCCCACGTGGATCCACCCACCTTCCTCTGGGTGACACTGCAGGGGCGGGGAGAGAGTGAGACCCAGGCCCCAAGTACAAGAAGTCTTGGGTCACGGAGACAGAGCTGACAGGGAACTGTCCCTCGCTAGCTCCAGGGGCTCAAGGAGAAGAACTGACACTACTCACTCACAAGAGCCCAACAAGGAAGGGCTTTGTGTCCATCTACTGATGAGAAAGGATCAGCTAGGGCTTCCTGGAGGAGGGGACAGGATCTGGGAAGGTGATTGGGAGCAAGTAGGAAGGAAAGGGGGAGGGTATTCGAGGCAAAGGCGCTGTTTAAACAGTCAGCCCTTCCTCCTGGGGGGCCATGCCTGGGACATTGAAATGTAGTGAGAGACCCCAGAGACTAAGGCTGAAGTTACTCTCCTTTAAGAAAGTAAGTGACCACTGGGACCTTTTATTCATGCATGTCCTCCCACAAAGGGGACAAAATCACAGGAAGGTGGTTTTCTGGGTCTCATTTGGCTCATCCAAAATCATTCTGGTCAAAACAACCCAGTCTGAAGCTTGGCCCCTTTGGGTTGGGACGACCTGATCCATTTTTCGAGCTGGACCACAAGTTATTGCACAAGCACCCGGGAACCACCCTGCACAGTGTGAAATCCTTCCCCAGGGTGCATGGGCTCCCAGAGAGAGTGTGTGTCAGCCAGGGCCGTGAATGGTGGCACTTAGGCAAGGTGAAGACATTCCAACCCAGCACCAGTCAGTGCCCCACCCTGTGCACCCCGTGAGAGCAAGGCCAGCTGCCTACACTGAAGGACGCTCTCTGGCTCCTGCTCTCACGGCTGTGGCCAGGCCCTGGTTTTCTGCCTTTCTGGGGCCAAGGGACAGGCGGGTTCCTCTTTTGCAGGATGTGGAGCCACAGCCTTTCTCAACTCTCTCAGCAGCTTCCCCTCGGGTCAGGGAGATCTGTGGGTGTCATGGGTCTTGTTGGGCAAAGCACTCCCCTGTCTAGGCCAAGGCACACTCCCCAGTCTGCCCCATGAGTCCCGTGGGAGGGGGTGCATGCTGCACTAGGCCGTCCCTGCCTCCCTGAGGGTCTGTCTTCCCTGATCAGACCATGAGCTCCTCCGGGACTTCCCAGAGTGTGGGTCTCCCTCCAAGCACCAGCACACACTCGCTGGATGGAATCGAGCTGGGCACATCCACACTTTCTGCACCGCCTTGGCATCTTCTCACCCATTGCAAAATCCAGTGCTTCCTACCCTCTGTCCACACCACAAGATGACCCTTCCTCTTTGCTCTATTAAAATTCCCTGCCTCGGCTTGCAGTGTCAAAGGATATAGGTCACCAACTACCTCTTGCTAAAGTGTCAGTGAATGTCCGTGGAGCTGTGTCCCCCTAATGCAGAACCAGGGCCTCCAGACCCAGGAACCACATGCCCGTGTGGAATCGAGGCTCTCCCAAAGCTACGTGTGAAGATCTCTAGTATGCAGGTGGTTTCCCCACTGCCCACTCCCCACTCTCCACCCCCTTGGCAGCCAGTGCTGCCCACCAGAGGGTGTGAATAGGAGAAAAAGGGCAGGAAGATAGCTGGGGTCTTAGCCCACCCCCCGTCCCCCAGCTCCTGGCTCCCTCTCTGGCCCCCCACCCAGGCCCTCACCTTAATCACACCGATCAGCAGGCTCAGGCTGATGACAAAGAGCATGGCGATGAGCAGGTAGCTGGAGAGCAGGTCGGCTGAAAGGCAGAGGAGAGCAATGAGGGACCCGGAGGTGCCCCTGGGCACCCCACCTAGGCTCCAAGGACCACACTTCAAGAACCGCTGGCGTAGGAGTTACATAAGTGAACAAGAGAGCCAGGTCCTGTCCTCATGCAGTTCTCAGTCTTGAAGGGGTGCAAAGACCATAAACAGAACACTTCGGGTAATGGTAAGGGTTATAAAGAAAATGACACAGAATGGTGTAACACAGGGTGGTGGGTAGCAGGGCGGCAGGGGTCTGCTTTAGCCAGGTGACTCTCAGGAGGTGGCTGTGAGCTAAGTGACAAGGAGTCAGCCATGAATGGTGGAGAAAGCGTGCTCCAGGCAGGGGCCCCAAGTGAGCAGGGGCGAGCTTGGCGTGGTCAGTGTGGCTGGAGGGTGGTGAGTGAGGTGAGTGTGGCCGGAGACGCTGTCGGATCAGCACAGCGGAGCCCACGGGGAGGAGTTTCAGTTTTACTCCAGTGTGAAGCAGCCGTGGCCGGGTTCAGGCAGGGGAGGGCCCCCTGTCACCCTTATAAGCTAGTTGAGTTTTGCATCTGCTTTCATTTCCTTGAGACTTGGGTGGGGACAGATGGAGCATCTCCATTTGCAGATGAAAAACCTGAGGCTCAGAGAGGAGAAGGGACTGGCCCGGCGTGGTCCAGCCGGGAAGGACCAGAGCCTCAAACCCCAGCCTGCCTTGCCCTCCCCCACTCCCCACCCACCCCATCGGCCTCCCCTGGACTTACCGATCCTGAGATAGCCCGTCTGCGAGAACTTGCAGGAGGTCTTGCCATGGACCACCTCCACCGTGTGCTCAATGAACAACAAGACGCTCATGATCTGGGGACGGAACACAGAGCGGTCAGCCTGGCCACATGGCATCACCACCACCACCCTGCCCACCCCAGTGGTGTGCCCATTGGGACCTGCAGGGCAGACCTGGAGGAGACAGAATGCCCAGGCCATGGGGCAGCCTGGATGAAAGTGTGGCCTCTACAGATAGACAGCTCCAGCTCATAACCTGGGTCTTCCTCTTCCTTGCTGTGTGACCTTGGGCTAGTTACCTGGCACTCTGTGCCTCGGTTTCCCCATCTGTAAAATGGGGTAATACTAAGCTACCTTAGGAGGCTAATGTGAGTAGTGAATGAGAGTATCAGGAGAGCAGTTAGAAACATGCCAGGTAAGCAGTAGCTGTTACTAATGAAGGCCAAGTTTGGGGGGTGGGGCTCTCGCCAGTGACTAGGCCCCTCCCCTCCATCCCCTTTTATAACAACAAGTTCTGGGCATCATGAGATGTTAGGTCACAACATCTGAGCACCATAGCACTGCAAATTCTTGGAATCATCAAAATCGGGGCTAAATCACAGCTGCCTGGAAGGGCTCCAGAGAACACCTGACCCCTGAGCTCCGCAGGACCCCCTGTTTACCCCATCCCACCTGGCCCTCAGTTTCCTCATCGGCAAAATGGGGGGTAATAATAATACCTGCCTCATAGGGTTGGGGTGGAACCAGATGGGATAATTCATTTAAAGTACCTGGCAGATAGTAAGTGCTCAACGCCTGCTACTATTATATTACTTTTATCCCCACCAACAGCAGGTGCGCAGGGCCTGTGTCTGTCTTGTTCACTGCCCTAGCTGTTGTTTCTGATGACTGAATGAATGAACCCCACCCCTTTGGAGGAACTTTGCTAAGAATGATAGAGAACAGGCAAATAAATCCGATGGGCCTAAGTGTCATGGTGGCCGTAGTGACAGTTGAAGTCCAACCACAAAACTGTGACTTAAAGGTGACCCTGGAGTCACCTTATCCATCTCCCCCACCATCCAATGCAGAAATCTCCCTGTGGCAATCCCATAAGTGTCAGGCAGCCTCTTCTTAAATACTTCCAGCCGTGAGGAACTCACAACCTCCTGTGTGTCCATGTGCTTCTTGCAGCACGGCCCTGCCCCTCCCTACACACACACACAATTCTCCAAGTACCTTCTTCCCACACTGAGAACAGCAAGACTATCCCCTCCCTTGTGGTGGGTGCTCTACCTCTATTGATTTGACCTAAATTAACCCTGACTTTCCAGACGGCCCTGCCCTGGTAACTGAAGCTCAGCTCCAGGTGACCAAATGCCTACCATCTGTTTCCTCCTTGCAGCCTGAGTGGCTTTTGAGCTCAGACACAAGTCTCTCAGCTTGCCTTCCTGCCATGTTACACCCTGTTCAAAGGGGGAAAGGGACAGCACAGGAGAGTGATAAAGAACCAGGGTCTGGAAACAGACAGAGATGGATTTGAATCCAGGCCTGCCTCCATGCTATGTGATGTCGAGCTAGTCACTTCACCTCTCTGAGTTTATTTTCTCATCAGGAAAAACAGCATTCACTGGATTTAATGAGGAATAAATTGCATCATGTTTGCAAAGCACTGAGCTCTGAGCCTGGCGCAGAGTGGGTGTTCAGCAAACAGAATCTGCTCTTGGCCGGTACAGCTTCCGCAGGTGTTCAAGTGGTACCGGGGCTGGGTGCCAGGGGGCTGACAGCTGAGCTTGCTCTGCCTCCACCAGGTGTGGTAAACCAGAAGGGCTTTGTTTCACCAGGAAGGGAGAAAGCAGCCCAGGGAAGAAGGCTGGGGTGGCGGGGGCTGTGGCTGGCACCCACAGGAAGCAGCCTTGAGAGAGAGAAGCTGCTTCATCAGCCCCTAACAACCAAACCCAGCACTTCTTCTCCCACTTTCACATTTAATGATGGAAAGAGAAAGAAGCAAATGACAGCTCAGTCCAGGGCAGAATGGGGCGCCCTGTGAGATAGTGAGCTCCCCGTCCCAGGAGCAGGCAAACAGGACACAGATGAGACATGGCTGGGCTTAGAAAGGGTACACGAGCATCTGCCAGGTGTGGCATGAGAAGAATTTTAAAGCCCCAAGAATCCAGAATTGTCTGAGATCTGGAGCAAACCTCAGCATCAGGCAATCCCAACATCAAGGAGCTAGAAGGGGCCTCCATCCCATGTGCTTGTTTTACAAGCTCAGAGAGGTTGGGTAGCTTGCCCAAGGACACACAGTGGGTTGGGGGCAGAATGGAGATTGGACTCTAGGTCTCCCAGTGTCCCCTGGTGCTTTCCCCCTTTCCCACCCCCAAAACTCCTCAGAGCCCCCTGCTAGCCCCAATCCCATAAGGCTCAGAGTTTTTGATCATGAACCTATGACAGTAAAACCTTTTGAACACAACCCCCTATATTTCTTTATTTCTAAATTATATGCATGTACTACTGTTCTGATTTGTCATGACCATCATAAGGCATACACAGGAAAACATTTTCCAGAAACTAATAGATATGATTGAAAAATTTTTTAATTCTAATATTGTCTTCCCACAGCCCTGGGAAGCATCACTCCACTTTGGAGACCTTGGCTAACCCACAAAACCCCTCAACCCCTCCATCCCCTCACGGACCTGCCACCACGTCTGTGATCCTGCCATCAGCGTCCAAACTGCCCCTTTCCCACCCACACCCCTTCCAAATGGCTGGTGGGCCCAGGAAGGGAAGGGATGGGACATTTGGCCAACCCAACTCCATGCCAGGTGTGTCACCTACACCGTCTCAGCGACCCTCCCCAAGCCCAAGCAAGAGAATATTCTTAACACTCCCACCCCCATGTCACAGATGAGGAAGTGAAGCCCAGAGAAGTCCGGAACGCGCAAATCCTCCCAGCTGGTCATCTGTAGAGCTGAGATTCAAACCCAGCCCCCGGGCCCTAGAGCCCGTTCTCTTCCCGCTCCACTGCCTTGCCAGCATCTGCCCGTCCCCCTGCTCTGCCTGAACCCTGCCGCCTCCCCACTCCCACGTCAACGCTTCAGTGCAGCGAGAGAGGGGGCACCCACCCCTCCTAGCTCGGCTGCCTCCTCTCCCTCCCCACCGTGGAGACCTGAGCTTGTAGAAGCAGCAGCAGCAGCACCAGCAGCTACTTCTCCTTGTGTGAAAAACCACCCATGTTTAAAAACCAGACTCACCTTTCACCCCATTTCATTTTCTCAACAACCCTGTCAGGGAGGAAATGACCTGTTTACCAGATGAGAACCCTGAAGCCCAGAGAGGGCAGGGACCAGCACAGGGTCACAGAGCGAGGCAGCCCCGCAGCCTGAGCCGGACCCTCTGCCTGACCCGCAGCTTTTGGCTGAAGATGCCAAACCCTGGCCCCAGGAGAAGGCAGGAGGCTCAGCTCCCTGTACCGGAGCAGTTGCCTAGGAGATGGATGGAAAGGAAATGACCCTTACTGAGCACCCACTGTGCACCAAGCCCTGTGCACACAGGCTTGCACTGCAGTCCCCCAAAACCCTGCAAGAGGAGCAACATTACACTCATTTTATGGATGAGGAAATCGAGGCTCAGATTGGAGAACTCAGGCACCCACTGCCACACAGCCTCTAAGTGGCCCAGCTGGGACTTGAACACCTGCTGCCTCTGCTCGCAGCGTCCAGGGCTCCACCCAGGGCTGAGCTGCTTGCTCAGCCACCAGCCACCTGCCCATGTCCCTTCCCCAGCAGCCAAGCCCAAGCCCTGGGCCCTCGGAGCTCAGGGGACAGCAGCTGGGGCCCAGGTGGCCTCTTCCACTGCCTTGCTGCTGCGTGATCCTGGCCAGATCCTGCCTCCTCCCTGACCTCAGTGTTCCTCTCCAGTCCATGAGAGTCACCCCCATCTGCACCAAGGGCCATTGGGAAGATTAAGTAGGAAAGTGAGGGGAGCAGAACTCCTGCCCCGGGTCTCCAGTCCATCCACCCACCCCGAGGCCTGTGCCCAGCTCATCAGGAGGCCCCCGCTGCTCCACCTCGGTCCCTGACCTAGGGCTTTTTGTCACTCCGGGAAAATACCTGGCTGACCAAAGCAAGCAGAGAAGGGCCCAGAAACCCCAGGAGTCTAGACTTCCCAGGGTCCCTGGCCCTCACCTTTCCCCAGCTCCCAGTTTCCACCCAGACACAACACTGCCCTCTCCCTGAACTCCGAGGGCCGGCTGGACCGTGCCATCCAGACCACACCCTCCTGGGCCAGGAACAGGGCTTCTCTCCTCCCACAGGGCCCGGGTAGAGGCCATCCACTCACCAACCCATTCCCCCACAACAGCTTCTTTTCATTCACTGCTCCTTAATTCTACCCTGGTGAGGCCCTGTGGCCTGAGAGCTGGGGTGCTGGAATCAGATATCCCTCAGCCCAACCGGAGCTCTGAGCCCTTGAGCAAGCCACAGACGTCTCTGGGCCTCAGTCTTCTCATCTGAGAAGTGGGCACAATAACCAGACTGCCTCATAGGGTTGTGTGAGGCTCCAATGACGTGCTGTGCCCAGAGCCCAGCACACAGCAAACGCTCAGTGACATGCTGTGCCCTGTGTCCGGCACACAGCAAACGCTCAGTGGCATGCTATACACAGAGCCCAGCACACAGCAAACAGGGTAGGCGAGCCCCATGGGGCAGCGTTCATTTACCTGTGTGGCATTCATTCACTCCCTCATTCAATGGTCCAGTAAACTCTTTCCAAGCACCTGCCACCCGCAGGCCCTGTTCAGATAAGCCACCGACCCTGGCCTGCTGGCATCACAGCCTCCAGGGGAGACTGATGGCCAAGCAGTTCCTTACAACTCGATGTGTTCAGGGGACATGCAGGGGGCTTGGTGTCCCTACAGAGGGAGTGAGCACAGCTGTCAAGGAGGGCTTCACAAACAGGAAAACCTTGAGTGTGGCCTTGAAGGATGAGTAGTTTTCCACCGGAGAGGAGAAAAAAGCATTCCAGGAAGAAGGAACAGCAGTGGGTTTGGATCAGCTCCAGGAAAACTCAGAGGGGCAGGGTTGCCTCATCCCTGAGAGGCATCAATGGGGAAGTGAGGCCCAGAGACAGATAGTGACTGGTCAGAGGTCACACAGCAAGACAGTTGCAGAGCCAGAACTTGGCCTTGGGCCTCCTGACACAAATCCAGGGCCGGGGCTGTGAGGCCACCTCAGTCCTGGCCCTGCCCAGCCTGCCATTGCCACCCACGTGCTCCGTTCCCCCCTTCCACCTCCTCCCTCTGCTCCTCCCCGCCTTCAGTTCCCATCCCTATTCCAACCTCTGCCATTTTTCTTAATAACAAGCACAACTTCCCTAAGCTGAGCCATGGAGGAAGTTGCCAGGAGGCAGAAGGACTCTTCTTTCCCTGGTGGCTCTTAGGAGCAACCAACAGCTTGAGCGAAAAGCAAGGAGGCAGAGGCTGGGGGGTGGGCAGGGAGCCCCAGGTGGGGATAGCGGGGGCGACATTGAATATGGCGGTGGTGATGCTGGGGGATATTGCGGTTAGGCTCGACGTAGTGGAGATGTTGGCCAAGTGGGGGTGACAGCGAAGGTCAGACTGGGAGTTGGAGGGTGGCTGTCATGATGTCACTGGAGCTCCATGACGGTGATGGCGGAGGTGACGGCGATGAGCATGTGGTGTGGTAAGAGTGGGGATAAGGGAGGTGCCCCGGGCATTTAGGGTGATGGCGATGGTGGTGACAGCAGCAGACGTGCTGGGAGTGGTAATTTACGTGACAGTGACCGCAGTGAGCATAGGGTGACAATGCTGATGACATCGATGGTGAGGACGTGACAATGTGACAATGAAGACTGTGGCAATGGGGGTGGTGATGCCAGCTGCCTGGTTCTGCTCTCTCAGCCCTCCAGAGGCTCAGGACCCTCCCTCTCAGAAGCAGGCAGGTGAGGCAGGCAGAGACACACCTCTGAGATTTTCGGGGGGTAAAATTCATAAGAGCGCAGCACCTGCCCTCGGTGAGCACCGTATGTGCCAGACGCTGCCTGAGCCCTTTCGCGCCCGTTGACTTCATTTACTCCTCATAGCAAACACGCAAGGCCAGGATATGTCCCGCTTGACGTGAGAAAGGCAGGGCTCTGCTTGCAAGTTGGCAGGCATTGCACAAGCAGTCGGGCCTGAGCTGTCTCCAGCTCTTTCCCCACAAGACGCAGTTTGCAACATGTCCACATCCTTCCCCCGCAACCCCTCCCCTTGACCTTGTGTCCTGCTGCTCAGTGACCTGGGGACTCAAGGACTCCTTTACACTTAGGCAGTTATTATTATTCTCACCCTCTTCCCCCAAGCTCAGTCCCCTCCTCTTCACCTGCCCACCCTGATTTACCCAGGGTCCCTCCCCCACCCCCGGAGCTGTCTGGGAGGGAGATAGGAGAGTCAGATGCGTCAGCATCATGAGGAAGCTCCCCCCACCCTACACTTCCTGTTTGGGTTTATCACGGGTTGGGGGGTGCACGGCCCCCAGAGTGCTATCTCCCCAGCCACCTTCCCAGCCAGCCCAGATACCATCACAACGCCCCCATCTTGGGGCCCAGCACTCGCTGCAGCCCCAGCCCGGCCACCTTAGCTTGGGCTTCTCCCTGGAGGCTGCTGCCCTCCCCTCCCTGCTCTTGCTCACCCCCGTCGTCCCTCGGGTGAGTGTCCACCCCTCCCCCTCTCAGCTGGGCCCTGGGGCTCACAGACCTCTGTTAGAACCCGGGGCAGACACTGACCCCCTGTGTGATCCCGGCCTGGCCAGCCTACTTCTCTGTGCTCCGTTTCCTCGTCTGTAGAATCGAGAGGAGAATCCACCCACCTCAGAGGATGGTTGTGAGAACTAAAGGAGAGGACAGGTATCAGGTACCAATGACCGGGACTCAGAAAGATGGGCTGCCCAGCAGAAGTGCTTGCGTGCGGCACCAAAACACAGACACCGGTGTCCACACAGCTGGTCTATCTGAAATAGCCCCAAACTGGAAAGAACCCAAATGGCCATCCACAGAAGAATGGACAAATTCATTGGATACAATCCTATAGTGGGATAGTATACAGCAAAGAAAAAGGATGAGTTACTGCACATGCAACAACACAGATGAAGCTCACAAACATCATGTTCAGAGAATGCAGCCAGACGCAAAAGAGCACATGCTGTCTAATTTCATTGCCAGGAATTCTAGAACAGGCAAAGCTAATGTGTGCGTGGGTAGAAGTCAGGTGGGGGGTGGGCTAGTGATGAGGGGGACCCAGGGGCCTCTGGGCACTGCTCCTGTCTATTGCTCAATCTGGGCCAAGGTCACAATGTGTGTTCACTTGGTAAAAATATCTCAAATCTTGAACGAAGCAGATCTGGTTAGGACTAGGGCAAAGAGTAAAGGACGATACTGACTGTGTTTTAAAACTTCAACTTCCATGTGAGACCAAGGGAGGAGATGTTTATTTGGTGCAGGATCTTTATTTTCCGTAGTACACTAAACAATTTAACTTGTACAATCAGCTTGTTCAAACACCATAATTACATGGAAATTTGAACAGGAAGTGAGATCTGGTAGGGTTGTACAGGTTAGTGGGAAATAGCAACACATACCAAAGTAATTTGGGCAGAGAATACAAATATATATCCAGGGTCCCCTGAGGAGCTGGGGAAAAATGCAAAAGTGTAGGACTTCCTCACCTGGGTTGTTGCTTAGGACTGGAGGTTTGGTTTGCCAAGGCTTCTACTACAAAGGAGAGGCTAAACCTGCTTGTAATTGTGCCTAAGAGTCTCCCCCTGAGTGCCTCTTTGTTGCTCAGATGGCCCTCTCTCTCTAACTAAGCCACCTTGGCAGGTGAAATCACTGCCCTTCCCTCTCCGTGGGACCTGACTCCCAGGGGTGTAAATCCCCCTGGCAACGCAGGATATGACTCCCAGGGATGAACCTGGACCTGGCATCATGGGATTGAGAACATCTTCTTGACCAAAAAGGGGAAGAAAAATGAAACAAAATAAAGTTTCGGTGACTGATTCCATATGGAGTCGAGAGGTCACTCTGGTGGACATTCTTACGCACTATATAGTGTATTGGAATAGCTAGAAGTAAATACCTGAAACTACCAAACTCCAACCCAGTAGCCTTGACTCTTGAAGACAATTGTATAACTATGTAGCTTACAAGAGGTGACAGTGTGACTGGGAAAACCTCGTGGTTCACACTCCCTTTATCCAGTGTATGGATGGATGAGTAGAAAAAGGGACAAAACGTAAATGAAAAATAGGGTGGGATGGGGGGGATGATTTGGGTGTTCTTTCTTACTTTTATTTTTTATTCTTATTCTTATTCTTTCTGGTGTAAGGAAAATGTCCAAAAATAGATTGGGATGAGAATGCACAACTATATGATGGTACTGTGAACAGCTGATTGCACACCATGGATGATTGTATGGTATGTGAATATATCTCAATAAAACTGATTTTTTAAAAAATACCTCATATCCTCACTTAAATTAGACATCAATAAAAGGTTTACAAAATTAAAATAAAACAGATATTGCTTGGCACCTGCTATGTGCCAGGTCCTAGAAATTACAAAGGTGAATCAGGCTGGGCCAAGCCCCGGACGAGCCTCCAGGCCAGAGGACATGAGACCCGGGGACCCAGCAGCTGAGCGTCAGCAACCGCCTGGTGAAACGGGGGTAAATGCTGGGAGCTCAGGAACCAAGAGTAGGGGCTCAAGAAGGGCTTCTCAGAGGAGGTAAGTCTAAAAGAGGATGGCTCCCAACGTGCAGCAGGAACGGGGTTCCGGGCAGAGGGAATGGCATGAGCTAGGGCAAGAGTGGATGAGCCACATTCAGGCAACTGCAAGAAATTTCTCTTAGTGAACTGTGACTTGGGGTCACCTGTGTGCCTGGGAAGTGGTGGGTCCTCAGGAAATGAGCCTTCTGCATGCCCACTGGTGCTGTGCATGGGACGCTGGGGACACGTGAATATCCTAGGTCACAGGGGTGGTGACTCTGGGGCTGGCAGCAAAGGGAGAAAGAGCATTCCGGGCAAAGGGACAGGCTGTGCAAAGGCCAGGGAGGCAGAGGGAACATGTTCAGACAGTGCTGTGCATGGTTCATCACCAGGCAGTGCAGGAAGTGCTTCGACCCAAAGCTCGGTGCCAGGGGAGCACTGTGCAGGGAGCAGCTAACCCTGGCAGAGCACCATTCTCCGAGCGCTCCCCTGCCGGCCTGTGCCCAGTTTGTGGCAGCCCAGCAGCTTGCCCTCAGCCCTCCCAGCCCCCTACGACAAGGAGGAATGGGGCACTAAGCAGGAAAGTCCTGGCCCCGTGACTCCCTGTGGCCAAGATGTTTTTGCAGGGGCAGGAGCTCATCAAATCTACCTTTAGGTCCTGCTATTTGGGAGCTCGGAGTGGGCCTCCAAGCTTGGGCATCACCCCCATCCCCCTCCACTTCCCAAATATCTTGCTGGAGAAGCACCCCTCACCCCTCACACTATTCCCACGAACCATCACTTCTCTATTTCTCTCCAGAGCAAAGACCTACGGTAACAAACATGACTATTACACGAGGATGTTTTCACTACTGAGGGCTGGGGCTGCCGGGCTGCCAGGCCGTGGCTGCACACACATCCACCAACTCAACCCAACATCACCTCTGCCTGGCTGCTCCCAAACCTCTCCTACCCCCAAATTTGCATGTGAAGAAATAGAGACTGAGTCTTTACACACACACATGGGCTCTGTGTTTCAAAGGACAAGGCCCCCCACAGTACAGGCGACCACCACCCCTTCGCCGCCAAGAAGCCTGCCCTTCCTGCCTCTGTCCGACACAGCGGAGGAGCCTGGGCTCACGATCTCCATCCACCTCAGGCTGCAAGGTTGCTCGGCCTCTCTGAACCTCAGTTTCCTCTTCTGCAAAACAGGGGCTCCAGTAGCAGCTGCAGTTTGTGGGGCACCCGCTGTGCACCGGGGGAGTCTCCCACCTTGTTTCCTTTGAGACTCCAAACAATCCAGCAGGTCAGGGTCATTGGCCCCATTTGACAGTTGAGGAAACTGAGGCTGGGGGAGGGCTGCCTTGCACACAGGCTCTGGGCCTGAGGTATGTGCCTCCCAGCTCTGCTTCCTGCCTCAGTCGAAGTGCTCTATGCCCCTTCCCCCAGGGCCGGGTGGGGTCCCCTGGGAGTCCAGTACCAGCCCCACAGCCAGCTCATAGCCAACACCTGGTTCCGGGCCACTGCCAGGGGCTCTCAATGAAAGCCTCACTTCTGGGGGTCTTGGGCCAGCGTGGCAAGGGAGAGGCCTCAGGCCAGACCAGGCTCAGTCCTCCAGCCGTGGGGCCCAGTCTGAGTGGAGCCCCAGCCCCTCCACCCCACGCGGGTACTGCCCCCACCTATGCTCTGTCCCTCTGAGACAAAGGCTGCCCTGATAGCAGTAGGTCCCTCCGTCCAAGGTGACCCTAACAGCAGGGAGCACTGCCACCTCCCCTTTCCAAAAACCCCTTCTCTCTGGGCCTGAGAACCAGGAGGTGGGGAGGGGATGAGGGCCAGCCTGGAGCCTGGCCTGGCCTGGCCCACCCACACAGGTAACTGACCCCCATCACACAACCACGCTGCAGCAGGAGGAACTGAGATTTGCCCCCAGAGGCTCTGCATGCCACCCTCCACCAGCCCCCCAGAGCCAGAGTCCAATGGGGCCAGGGGCCACCCGGAGGGGCTGTGTGGGCCTCCAATGCATACCCCAGAGGTAAGGAGCACAACTCAGGTCTGACCAGGGCCCCTCGGCTGTGGCACCCGGGCAGAGGAGCTATGACTCCTACCCCACCCCGACCAGCCCCCACTCCCCCAAGAAGGCCACAGAGCAGCTGTAGCAGACAACAAGGCCTCTGAACCACACGGGGGCACCAGGCGTGAAGGTGCAGATTCTAACAGACTCTCACCCAGGGGCTTTCCCCACCCAGCAGTTGGACCCTAAAAATAGACCCCAAACAGATGAGCTTTCAGAAGTGTAAGGCCGTCTGGGCGGCCTACTCCCACAGCCCCCTCGGGCCCTCACCTGCCAGCCCCCCATTCTGCAAAAGCTCAATACCAGGAACTCTTGAGGTAGGAACCACTGGGTCCATTTGATAGATGAGGAAACGGAGGCCAAGCAAGCAAAGGTTCAGGTTATGTCACCAGTGAGGCAGTGATGGAGACAGGTCTGTGATCTTTCCAATCACAACTCACTGCCCCAAAAGCGGAGCAGAGAGAGGAGCCTCAAGAATTCTGAGGACAGACCAGGAGGGCTTCCTGGAGGAGGAAGCTTCCTGTGAGCTGGACCATAACGAAAAATGGAATTGTGGAAGGCTGGGTAGAGGAGAAGGGCCTCCCAGACAGTCAGACCACCCCACCCCATGAGGCCAGGTAAGGAATTCATTTGCCCATTCCACACACCTGTGTGCCTGCATCAACAATCCGGAACAAGCCCCTACCCCACCACTCTGTGTGAGCTAGAGCAAGTCAGGGGTCCTCCCTGGGCCTCTGTTTCCTCATCTGTAAAATGAGAGGATTGAGCCAAACAGTGGTCCTCAGTCATCCTTTAGTTATGTAGCCTGAAAGAATCAAGGACACCATCCAATCTCACCCCCACTGACTCGCCAACCTCCCACCACCACCACTGCACCTCACGCCCATCTGTCCCTAAATCTCAGCTTTATGAACTTCTTAGTGTTTCCAAGGCCTCACGTGGTCTTTCCCAGCTCCAGGCCTATGCTTGTGCTGCTCCCTCAACCTGACGTGCCCTTGTTTCCCAACTTAGCCAAGTGAGGTCCTACCCACCCTTAGCACTCAGGCCTCCTCCAAGAAGCCTTTCCTGAATGCTCCCATCAGGCTGGGCTAGGGCCCCTCTGCGTCCCCATAACAGCCAGTACAGTCATCTCTCAAAGTCATCACCACAGTTTTTCCTTAGCAGACTGGACCCCTGCAGGGCAGGAGCTGTGAGCGAGTCAGGCCTGCATCCTACGCAGGTCTGGGCACATAACAACCCATTAGAGAGCTTATCTATGTCCATCCGAGGGCAATCGAGCCTCCTTCTTTAAGTAATAAAAGTGGCTTTACATTTTTTCCCAATTTAAAAAGCAGTACATGTGGGCAACAAAATAAAATAATAGCATATTATAATCAGTATAAAATAAATATGCATGAGTCCATATTGATATAGATAAGTGATTTAATTAATTAATTAATTAAAGGGGGTGAAAAGACAAACCTCCCACGAAGAATTTCAAATAATTCATGTAGATCCTCTGCCCTCCAGGAGCTTAACTCCCCCCTCCTTAAGTGTGGACTGCAAAGAGCGACTTTCTTTCAAAGAGTTCGTACAGTACAGAGAGGGGAAAAGGACTTACTTTACAGTGGAGAAGCCTGACAAACACTATCTGAAATTCAACATCAACAGTGATGTCACTTTGATAGTAAGTCCCCTGATATGAGAGGACACCTCACTGCTGTGGCCTTCCTCCAAAAACCCATGATCCCAGTCCAATCATGAAAAAAAATCAGACAAATTCCCATTGTGGGATAATGTACTCAGCACTCTTCAAAACTGTCAAGGTCATCAAAACAAGGAAAGTCTGGGAAACTGTCACAGCCAAGAAGAGCCTAAGGAGATGTGACAACTAAATGTAATGTGATATAGGTGGAAAAAGGACATTAGGGAAAAACCAAGGAAATCTGAATAAAGCATGGATTTCAGTTAATCATTAAGTATCAAGGTAGGTTTATTAATTAGGACAAATAATAACGTGAACAAACATATGAATGCAAGTTGTTAATTACAGGGAAAACTGGGTGTGGGTCTATGGAACTCTGTACTCTCTTCACAATATTTCTGTTAATCTTAAACAATTTCAAAATTAAGAGTTTTTTTTTTTAGAAAGTGGTAAATGCTCATTGTTATAAATATGGAAAATACAGAAAAGTAGAAAAAAATGAGAGCCTCCACAATCCTATAACCCAGAGACAAGTGCGGTTAGCTCCTGCCACATCTCCTCCTCGCCTTGTTTTGGCATATCCTGTTTCTACAAAGTTGAAATCATACGAGGTGTAAGCTTTTAATCTGGGTGAGACTTTCTAAGAGTGGCATTTGGGGCACCTTGGGGAACAGAGGTCAGGGAGGAAGCAATTTCCAGGCTAAAGGTCTTCTGGTGGTCTCCACCTCCGGCCATCGACTTAGGACTTGCTTTCGGTCAACGACAAGCCGGGACCAAAGAGGTCAATTTAAGAAATTTCCCTGAATTCCCTACATGTGCAAGCTCTGGTGAGAAGTCATCTATGGACCCAAAGATCCCTCTACAAACACCCAGCAGCATCCTGAGGACAGTCAGAAGCTGAGGACCCTGGCTGCCCCGGTTGGACACGCTAGGGTCTTTCTGTGCTAATGCCCCTGATGGCTCGGTAAGACATGGCACCATCTCTGGACACCCAGGAGCCCAATTTAGCCCTCCCCAGGGAGGCCAAGTCCACAAATAGCTCGCGACGCGCAGGGTCGTCGCCCATGGCCAGCTCCAGATGACGCACCACCATGGGCCTGGGACACATCTGGGTGACAGCTTCTTTATTTCCACCCAGATGTTCAAGGCCCTACCACTACACCTGTCACTCGACTGCTGATCCCCAGGAAAGTCCCCAGCCCCCTGCCATTTCTGGGAAGGAGCAGAGACATTTCACCAAAGGAGCAGGACAGTGATCCCCTACCGAAATCAGCCAAGGACCCCAGCCCAGAGATGACTGCCCGGACCAGTTGTATGACTTCCAGGGTTCTCCTCTGTTCTTATGACTTCTTCTCTAGAACATCCCGTGGCTCCCTAGGTCTCACATTATAAGCAACTGTTCTCCACTGGAGGCAGTTTTGCCCCCCACTCCCGCCCAGGGACATTTGACAATGTCTGGAGACAATTTAGGTTATCACAACCTGGAGGAATTGAGGTGAAGGTGGAGGGTAATGCTGGCATCTGATGGATAGAGGCCAGGGATGCTGCTAAACAGCCTACAATGCACAGGACAGCCCCCCACAGCAAAGAATTTTTCTGCCCAAAATATCTATAGTGTCTCAGATAAAGTCCAAAATCTCAAAGCCCTTTTCACCTCCTCTTTCTGGACCTGAAGCCTCCAGGCTGGACTCTGTAGCACCCCCTGCACAAGCCACTGTCATTCAGCCTCTGCATCTTTGCACACACTGTTCCCCCACTCACCCATACCCCCCACAACCAGACTCCACTCATCCTGCCGATATGCACCTCCTCCAGGAAGGCTTCCCTGATCACTTGGACCCATGTGTTCTCCAGCTCTGGGGGCAGAGACTCCATGCCACCTGACCATTTACGGGCTTGGACCTCAGATGCTCTGATCAAGAAGAAACCTCAAGAGCCCCGCACCTCCAGGGTTTGTAGGGGCACCTCCAGGCCCAGGCAGTCTGCAAATGCATTCGGCCTGACCTGCACAGGGACTTTTATTTTACCTCAACTCAGTTACCAACATTGAAACATCAGAAAATGCAACATAAAACGCCTCAATTTCCTGCTTCTCTAAAAGCCAGAAGAGCGGCTGCCCTGGGTGCGCGCGCGCACACACACACACACACACACACACACACACACACACACACACAGACACAGCGCCCCCCCACCCCCACCTTCCTAGCAACAATTGGCGGAAATGAAAGCAGTTGCCAGGGTAGACTGAGCACAGGCTCCCCGTCACCGTAGGCCCACAGGACCATCATTTACATGACCTGCTTGGCCCCTGGAGGCCTTTGAGTTTGAGATCTCTGAACCGGTCCAACCCCCCTGCACACCATGCCATGCACACATTCCGAGAATGTTGCACCATCTCAGAGGCCCAAAGACTTGGGGACGGCCACTGTCTCAGGATCACTCTTGTATTGGCAGGAGTTATGCAGGGCCACCTCTGAACTCCGGAAACCATCATCCTGGAATCTGACAGTTTTGCCCCAGGTGTGCTGGCAGCAAGTATCAGTCTGACACCCACTGGGCCCCCACATGGGAGCAGTGTGGAGGCCACCCTCATGGTGCAGAGGGTGGTGGCCAGGTCTCTGACCCACTGTGTGCTCTTGAGCACGTCCTTGCATCTCTCTGATCCCCCTGATCATACCCATGTCCCAGGGTTGCCACAGCAACCAAATGCAAGCTTCTGTCCTTGCCCCCCTTATCATGCATCACACACACACAATGCTCAACACACAAAACAAATGCACATGACACAATACTCATACCACATAGTTGACACACAACACACGTATATACATGACACAAATACACACAACATACACAATACATATTACACACACACACCAATATACAACACACTCACATACACACGACACAAACACGATGCATTGCAAATATTGAACACAACACATATGTGTGGCCAGACACGCATGACACATACAACCCCAACACACACAACACATGCATGACACCACACACACAACACACATCATGCATGCACACACACACACACACACCTGTGCACGTGCCTCATGAGCAGAAACCCCTGGCTCATTTCTCTTCTGGCCCTTCCTATCCCTGCACTCTTAGGGCTGGGAGGTGCCCAAGGACAGCATAACCAAGGACAGGGGTAAAAGGAACCCCACATCAGAGCAGCTGATCCACCTCATCCCTTCTCCTGTTTCAGGGCCCAGAGAGGGGCTCACACACAGGATGGGGCAAGGCCAGGCATGCTGTCGATGCCCAGGGAGTCACTGCCAATTTGACTACTCCCCAGTCTCTGGTGCAATTCAAAGTCCTCTCTCCCTGAAACACCAGCTCTCCTTCCACGGCCAGACCTCACACACCAAACTCTGTCACAGCATCAGGAACCCCAAGCAACAAACCCCCAGAGTCCCTCAGCCATCTGTCAACAAATACAGAACTCCTACTGTGTGCTGACACTGTGGGCTCCTAAAAGGGAAAGGACATCCCATCGCACTGACTGAGCACCTACTATGTGTCGAGAACTTCAAACCCAATATTCTCCTAAATACTCGGAGGCAGAGATTAGCACCCCCCTTTCACAGGAGACTGAGACCCAGAGAGAAGTGACCCTCCAGGTTCTCACTACTTGGTGGCAGAACCCAGAGTCAAGCCAGACTTGTCCAGTTCCAAACAATAATAATAAAATTAAAGCACTGACTATGTATGCCCCTACATGGTCCTGGGCATTTTATATAGATATTCACTCCCTTGATCCTCACAACAACCCCAAAGATAGGGATTTTTCTCATTCCCTTTTCTTAGATGAGAAAACTGAGGCTCAGAGAGGTTAAGTAACTTGCACAAGGCTGCCCAGCTAGGAAGTGGAGCCACCAGGATTTGCCAGACGAAGTCTGGATCCAGAGACTGTGCCCTTGGCCTGGGTGGCACCGCCCTTCTGCAGGCTGAGCTCTTGCCACAGCCCTGCTCCCCCTGCCTGCAACAGGAAGCAGATGCGGACAGCTCTGAACAGTTTACAGCGGCTGACCGCAGCGGGCTGGGTTTAGGCTGGTTTTGAGGAAGCCCTTCCAGGCTAGTGAGGAACTGTCAACAACAGGCCCTGAGTCACCCTAGGAGGAAGGCTCCGGGGTCTGGGGTCAGGAGTTGGGGGAGTCTGGACACAACAGAACAGAGACCCCGACCTTCAGCCACCCCAGGCAGAGGGGGATCCTTTGGCCCCTGGGGACCTTGGAGACACACAAGTTAACAGAGGACAAAGGCTGCACAGCCAGGCAATGCACACCGGCCTCCAAAGAGGAACTCGGCACTGCCCCCCAGGAGCTAGGGCCAGGCAGGACACCCTACTTATGAGCAAGAGATCCGGATACTTCTTCGGTGGGGAGAAGGTAGGGGTTTGACAGAGCTGTGAGCTAAGAGGACTCAGCCCCCTCTCTCCCCGCTGGAAGCCCAAAGGAGAGAGCCCCTCAGCTCTCCCCCAAGAGGGGTCCCACAGGAAGAACGGAGCTACGCCTGCGGCCCCACCCCACGTCTTGGCGACAATCCCAGCCCCGCACTGCGCCCGCGATTCCTGGCTTCCCAAAGCAATTTCGGGTCTGCTCTTCTGTTTGCACGCGGATAACCTTGTGGCTGCTATTTTGTCCCATTTAACAGAGACAAAAACCAAGCCTCCGAGCGAGTGTTAGTTCCACTCACTTAGAAGGAGAGTTTCTGCTCCCACCACCGCTCTGCTCCAGGCCCAGCTTCAGTGTCCCCTTCTCCCCTTTTATGTAGAGGGAAACTGAGGCCCAAGCAGGGAAGTGATTTTGTCCAGGGTCCTCCGGAGAGGTGGCGAGCAGCGGCACCCATTTGGGGGGCCCAGTAGGTCAGGGACCATGCGTGTGCTCGCACACACACATGCACACATGCACACACACAGTCTCCCTGGGCCTGCCCAGACACTCACCACATGGTAAATGGCCAGGGAGGTTGTGGCTATGCGGACGTTGAAGCAGCAGCAGGTCTGGCGGATGGCAGCCATGCGGGGGGCCATGGTGTCACAGTCCCCTCCTCTGAGGCACTGAGAGGGAAGGAGCCGGGCTCTTGGAGCAGAGCAGAAAAGGGGAAGCTGCCAGCTGCCCTCCTTCCTTCCTGCCCCTTAAACAGGCAGGGGCGAGGTCGTCATACTGGGGCGGGGCAGCTGGGAACACGGAGCCGGGGCAGGGCCACAGCCTGCACACAGCGCCACAGCCTGGCCCTCAGCCAGGCCAAGGAGGGGTTTCCCAGGGAGGGGCAGACCCTTACCCGGTCAGCGCCCACCTGCACCAAGCCCGGGGTTAAGCACTTTCACATGCCCTGCTCACTGGTACGTGCCACCAACCTCAGATGCAAGAACTGCTGCCAAACCCATTTCCAGATAAAGAAATGTCAAGAGAAGTCAAGGCACTCACCCAAAATCATACCCCAGTGAGTGCTGGTGGTAGGAGGCAAGCCCAGGTCTGCCTGGCTGCAAAGATAATTGCTGCCTGGTGAGTGATTTCCACATATGAAGAACCCCTCTAGGTTTGCTCCTGGATTAACTCCTTCAATCCTCACCACCACTCTCGGAGAGAGGTATACTATTAGCCCCCTTTAGAGATGAAGAAACTGAGTCACAGAAAGGAAAACCTATTCATCCATGATCCCATAGCTAGTCCAAGGAGGAATGGAGATTTGAACCCAGGCTGTAGGGTTCCAGACCCACCCCTCAGAGTCAGTGTTCTTTCCACTGTACCACCCAGCCTCATGCAGAGAGAAGCATGTCCTTCCTGCACTCTGAAGAACTGTCAAGGGCTCCAAATCAAGACAGAAGAATAATTGCTAAGCAAATCCTCTACTGCACATCAACCGTGTACCAGACACTGGGCTTGGTCCTTCCCCCGGCTAAACTATTAAATCCTCATCACAATCTGGGAGACCATGACAAACCCCCATTGGTGGGCCTCAAGACCCCCTGACACACAAATGCAATCAGGAATTTTTCCCCTTGCTCTTGGGAAAAGTTAGAATTAATAAACCATAACTATCATGGAAGTTTCAAAGGGATTTATACTCCATTCTCAGATGAGAAATTATCCATATTGTAATAAAAGAAGGTCACATGCAGCACTTGCAAAATTCTGGTTAGAAGTCCTGCTTTGTCCAGAAGCTGAGCTCACTTACAACGTAAAGCTTCTACTGGAAAACAAGCAGGATGAGTTGTGAAGTCCCACCCTCAAGACACATGATAGAGTTAGGATTGGACATTACCGCAGCCCATCATTTCTGCCCCAGGAGAGGTTATAAAAGGTCCCCAAGCTCCTCTCAAACATTGCTCCATCGGACCCACAAAATTTGGGTGGTAGGCTTGATGAAACCCTCCTCTGTTTGCCAATGAGACTAAGGGGGACCTGCAAGCTTAGGGCTCCAGGGCTGGGCAGCCAGAAGGTGCCGGGACTTGAACCCAACCTGCCACACTCTTTCCCACTGCACTGCACCAGGCAGCAGCAAGGCCTACAAAGAGAAATGAGTAAGGCTTAGAAAGGAAGTAGGGAAAGGATTTCCCATTTAGATGGTCACGGAGGACTCTCTGAGGAGATGACATTTGCCTAGAAACCTAAATGAACTCTCCCCACCCTGCCCCAGAAGTGGGTCTATCTGGGAGGGTGTCTCAGGCAGATGGACCAGTGTTGGAAATGGAGTCATGCCCCCCATGAAAGGCAAGTGCAGGTCGCTACTCCTGGTCCCGTAGGTATGAACCATTTGTAAATAGGACCTTGGAAGATGTGATTAGTTAAGGTGCGCACACACTGAATGAGGGTGGGCCTTCATCCAGGATGGCTACAGTCCTGATAATCAAAGGAAATTGGACAGAAAAGAGAAGCCATGGGAAGAGCAAGAAACCAGAAGACAACAGAACCCAGAGGAGAAAGGAGAAGTCTCCGCCAAGTACATGGCCATGTAATGGAAAAGCCAAGGGCCAAGGATCGCTGGCAGCCAGCCCCAGAATACCACAGTCTTCTGGGAGAAAGCATTGCCTTGCTGGGAACTTGATTTTGGACTTCTCAGCCTCAAAACCATGAGCCAATGAATTCCTGTTGTTGAAGCCAACCCATCGTATGGTGCTTGTTTGAACAGTTGGGAAACCAAAGCAAACAGCAAGGGCAAAGTCCCCGAGGAGGGAAAGAGCTTGACATTGCCCAGGAGCAGCAAGGCCAGACGTACCAGGAATGAAGAAAGCAAGAGCCAGCAGGGCCCCAGACCACACCGGGAAGTCTGGATTTGACTGGGGGTGAGCTGGGAAACTATTTGAAAACTCAATGTCACAATAAATGGTGGCCATTCATAAGATTACAGCATGGTGAAACCAGAGCAGGTGTGCAGCCATTTCCCAAAGAGAGAAGCAACCCACTGATGGTGTGTGAGATCATTTTACACAGCATATGGGTGAGCATTTTTCATTTTTATAGCGATAAATTTATTTTAATATGCATTATAAAAATATACATAACTAGCCCATGAATTCTGTGATTTTTCCATTTACAGAAGTAAAATAAAGTTTCATTTAAAACAGATGCATTTAAATGAAAAAGCAGTTAAGTCGATTTAAAGAAAAATATTAACATAGTCTCAGCCTCAGGGGCATACAGCCAAAGAGGTGGCATGGGTGCTGCCGGTTTAGGAATCCTGGTACGTGGGAAATCCCAGCTCCCACTCAGCAGCTGTGTCATCTTGGACAAGGCTCCTAAGCGTTCTGAGCTATTGTTTACACGTTTGCAAAATGGAGAGCAGAAGTTCTGCGGGGCAGGGCTGCAGTGAGGATGAAATGAGGTCACATGCGAGCACATCAGTTTATTTCCTCTTTCCCCGCCCCACGCTGCTCTCCAGCCTCAACCACATTCGCACTGCTGGGAGGAGGTTTTGAACTCTGATCCGTGTGGTTCTGAGTCCTGAGCTACACCTCCAGGAGAGGCCAGCAGAGCCAGGGCAGCCCCTTCAAGGGTAAGTGGCACCCCCTGAGCACTGTCTTCCTCCCGGAGTTCTGAAGGAGTCACTGGTTCCCTGCTGTGTCACTGGCCTCCTCCGGCCCGCGGGTCCCTGCTGGAGTGGAAGCCTGACCTGTTGTTCCAACCCCACCAAACCTCCTGATGTCCAGCCCCTCGGTCAAGGTTGCTGTGCAGGCGGAATAAAGGCTCCCCAAAGAGGCCCACGCCCTAATCCCCAGCACCTGTGACGAAGTTACCTTACAGAGCAAAAGGAACTTTGCAGATGTAAGTTAAGGGTCTTGAGATGGGAAAATTATCCTGGGTTATCCGGGAAAACCCTATGTAATCACAAGGGTCCTTATAAGTGAAAGAGGGAGGGAGGAAGATCAGAGTCAGAGAGAGATTGGAAGATGCTACCCTGCCGGCTTGGAAGATGGAGGAAGGGGTTATGAGCCAAGGAATGCAGGCAGCTTCTAGAACCTGCAAAAGGCAAGGTAACAGGTTCTTCCCGAGAACCTCCAGAAGGAATGCAGCCCTGTCCGCACCTTAATTTTAGCCCAGGCAAGCCCATTTCAGACAACTGACAACTGACCTCCAGAGCTGGAGGATGATAAACGTGTGCTGTTTGAAAACACTGAGTGTGTGTTAATTTGTTAACAGCAGCAGGGGGAAACTGACAGGGCCGCTCACTATAACCCAGATCACCCTGACACCAGAGCCCAAAACCATTACCGGTCCTCTGCCGCCTGCTCTGCACACCGCACAGGGACTTCAGTCTCCGCACACATAAGTGCAGCCTGTGGCTTCCTTGCTGTGTGACTTTGGACAAGTCGTGAACCTCTCTGAGTCTGTTTCCTCCTGCATAAAGTGGGGATAATGACAGAAATATCTCCTGGTTTGTGGAGATTAAATAAGAAACTGCATGTGTAAGTACTAACACCTGAGCACCCCTTTTCCTCTTCTCCTCTTTCCCGTGATATATGATAAGGTCTGGGCTTCTCCAGACTTCCTTTTTTACCCTCTTTGCTAACTGGCAGAACCCTTGAAGGAGTCAGACCCCCGGAACTCATCAAGATAAGGGGAAGGACATATTCTCCCTTCCCCCACAGTCCCAGCAAGAGAGTTACAAATCCACTTAGGAAACTGTCCTTGTAAATGTCATTTGTGACAAGAGAGCCTTATAAGACTCCCTGGCTTCAGGGATGATTCCTATATCCTGGCAAGTCATCTTTAATCCCAAAAATGTCTTATTCTGATTGGTTTTCTTGCTTAATAATTCACTGCCATGCTATATTTAATATTTAAACAGACAGCTCTGTTTCCTCAAAGGCAGAATTACTTGTGAGTTTTCTTTGTTAAGTCAGAGGCGCCTCATTGGAACTTCCCTCTTCACCCACATGCCTGGAGGTAAAAATAAAACGCACGACTCTGCCAGGTTTTATATTAAACAAAGTGTTTGGGAGTCTTGAGTCAGATCGGTTAACTCAGGTAAAGAAAGCACTTAGCAGCCTCTGACTCATAGGAAGGACCCAACAATGGGAGCCTTTTTGATTGTGAGTATTACTATTCTCCTTTCTGCCGTTGGCCGGGCCCTTTCCCAGCTGGCAGCTCAGCTGAGCTCCCCCATCCCCGACCCAGCCCAGAGAAGAAGGCAGTCCTGGGACAGCACCTTGCAGAAGGGCCCTGGGCCCTGACCTCGGGGATCAGCCTGGAGATCCAGCTACCTGTCATCAGTCCCGCAGGCAGGCAGGGGGCCCGAGACTGTCTGTGGGACACTCAGTCCATCGAGGAGGCCGCCATCAGCCAGGCCACCCTGCGGCCACTGGCTGCACCCAGGGGCACACTCACATTATACATTGGTCTGTGGCTGCTGCCACTACCTCTGCCAGAAGAGTCCCCATGGGCAGGAGGCTCCGGGGTGGGGGAACCGGCAGTCGGAGGGGCACTGGCCCTTAATAGCCCCAGTGGCCGTGCCAGAGCCGTCCAGCTGAACATCAGCTCTGGGCACTCCCCGGGGTCAGCACTTTGACTCATGGGTGCTGCTGGTGCCACCCGTGGGACACTCTCCCAGTCCCCTCAGACTGGGAGATCCTGGTCTAATCCACCACCCATGCCTGATCCACCAGCCATGCCTCCCTCCAAGGCTGTCGATGGGAATTGTCCTGCTGTATCCAGGATCGCTGTGGGACTACGGGGTAGCCCTGTTAAGCCTCATCTCTGGCAGCTCTCCCTACCTCCTGGCTATTAACCCCACCCTTGGGAAAGAACCTTATGGACCCAGCCTCACAGAAGTTGTGGCTCAGGTGGCACACCTGCCTTTAACGACACAGTGAGAATGACCTCATTAGGGCATTTCCCCCAGATAGGGGATTTTGATGCAATCAATTCCAAACATACAGACAACCAAACAAGAAAAACGATAGGCCCTGCTAAGGGCCAGCTCTGAGGCCAGGTCCTGGGAGAGGTTTAAAAAAATAAGTGGAAGGCAGAGAACTACAATTAATAGTTCCAATGTGCTCATAAGGTACTTTGAAAGGAAAACTACTTTTGTCCTGATTAGAAAGGGATAGACTCTACAAGCATGTGCTTTCTGTCCTAACCCTCTTCTTTCTGCTGGGAATGCAGGTGCAATACCTGGAGGAGCAGCAGCCATCTTGGGAGCATGAGGGCAAAATCCCTAAGGATGCTGGAACGGACAGACAGAAGAGCCCGAGTCCCTGACAACATCATGGAGCCTCTGTGTCAACCCTGGACCCCCTTCCTCTGGACATCTTGTAATGTGAGAGAGAGAACCCCTACCCAGGTCTTCTGACTCCATTCATCCAATCAACCAGAGGCTTAAATGTTTGGTTCAGGGGATACAGCAATGAACAAAACAGGCATGGACCCTGCTGTCATGGAGCAGACATTCTAGTGGGGAGATGGTAAGCAAGGAAACACATCCACAAGATCATTCCAGGGACTGATAATTCTCAATCACTTTGCTCTGCTGACTCCCCCAGCCTGGCTTCCAGCCTCCCACCCCCCAACCTCTGCTTTCCTATCTGTACCATGACAGAGGGATCCTAATCAAAGCTTTCTGAGGCCCACCACTCCCAGTCAGGCCCTGGGGCCCGGCAGGTTACTCTGAGCACTACCCCAGTGCCTGGCCCCTCTCCAGCCTGGCCAGGCTGTTGCTGCCCTTGAATTCCTCTGCCCTGAGTAAACAGCTGGGAGGCCTCATCAGCCAGCCAGCGCTCCTGACTGCAACCCTTTCAGGGCTGCCAATAAGTCTCAAGCAACTCCTGAAAGTTCTGTCTCCTGCTGGCGGTGGACTGAAGAGCTTGATTTAACCTAGGCATGGCACGGCCTCTAGGCAGTTTGGAAGACGGGGCCATGAGGTGTCAGGCTGGTCTCTGCAGCCACCCCTGCTGCTGTCTGTAACTGCTCTGGATGTCCCAGCTGCTCCTAGACCCCTGCCCAGTTCAGCCACTGAGCCTTAGCCCCACTGCATGGCGCGCGCGCACGCACACACACACACACACACACACAGCTGCATCCAGCCTGCACTCAGCACAGCTCAAACTGACCCATCTGGTGTGGGCACCTCTGGCCTCCCTGTTGCTGGGCCCAAGTCTGAAGCATCAGCCTCCACCTCTCCTCCTTCTCCCCTTTTCCCACCAGTAGCCAAGCCCTGTGGATTCTGCTTCCCTCTCACTCCCAAATCTCTCTGCCTTTCTCCAGCCCTCCATGGGGCCCAGCAACCACCTCCTCCCACCTGGACTTAGCTGGCCTTTCCAAAGTAAGCCCCTCTCCCAACCCCTGCTGCAGAGTGAGGCTGGGGGCCGATGGAGAGGGAGGCCCTGGACTGAGCCGGCTCCAGAGGCTGCTGCCTGGGCCCCGCCCCTCCCTGCACCTCCAAACAAGGAAGGCGTTTCTCTGACCCAGGAACTTGGGGGGCCAGGATCTGCATCAGACCTGGGCCTTGGGCCCTCTGCCCCCAACAAGTGTCTGGGCCGACAATTCAGAATGAGTATATATGAATATATGTGCATATATATGTTTATGGGTATGTACATATACATATACATAAATACATATATTTATAAAACAATAACCTCTGACAAATGGGGAGACCAATTAGGACATGTGCCTGACCAGAAAGCCACAGAATCTGTGCTTGTGAGGGTGCCCTTATGAGGATGCACGTGTTCAAACCCTGTGGCTCCAACACGGTGGCCTCGAGGTCAAGGGAACTTGGGTCTTCTCCAGTGTCCTCCTCCAGGGGGACAGTGTGGTGCCCTAATCAGACAGGTGATTCCTTTAACAACTAGGCGCCAGGCACCGTGCCAGGCCCCGGGGAGAAAGCGGTGAACAAGACAAAGATCCTGGCTGCAAGGGGCTGCCAGATCCTGGGGTGCCCACTAGTTCCCTGCCCCACTCACGGAAGTCGGGGTGGGGCGTCTCCAACCGTCCTCTCTGCCAAGCCGGGGCTGGCTCAAGGATGGGCGAGGCCGGGGCCGCAGCTGGCAGCCACGGTGGCCTCAGCTGGGGAAGGCAGAGGTTAATAAAAGTTACCACATTAGTAATAGTATCAGATGGGACGGGTGACAATACCACCTCTTAGTAAAAGGCACAATCGAGATGACACCAGGGATCTCAAAATAGCTGGTCCCTCCGCTAGAGAGGCATCAGGTGTGGGGAAGTCCACAGGCCCTGGAGGGAGACAAACCAGGGTTCACATTCCAGCTCTGCCCTGGCAACCTGCGGGACTCCAGCCTCGCTGGGGCCCTGGTTTTCTCATTTCTAAAATGGGGTTAACAATAGCTCAACCCTTCTTGCAGAATTACTATGAAGGTTAGCACGAGGAGGAAGTTAGACTGGACAGGTGGCCTCTGAGGCCCTTTTCCGTCCCCTGGCTCATCACCGTCCCCCAGCCCTATTATCCTTCCTAAAGGCTGATTTTGAGCAAGCCTAGCTCCTGAACTTCCCTTGGCTCCCCATGCCTGCAGGATCCACTTGTTCACAGCCAGACAAATGACTGGATTATTTTCACCGACCAGGTGCTGCCACGCTGTCTGCAGCTTCCAACGGAACAGGATCTTCTCTGGAGCACAGCCCAGACCCAGGACCTCTGCCTGGTCTTCCAGAGGCCAGACAGCCACGAGACCCAGGGACCCCTGAGCCGAGTGGGCTTGGGACTGCAAGGCCTGAAGATATCGCTGGTGTTACCAGCCTGGCACCCCCACCCCCATTCCCCCAAACCTCCTCCTTAGCCTGGGGGAAATGTGGGGGTGTTTGTGGTTGGAGCAGTGAGCCATTTCCCATCAGGGCTGTCTGATGTTAACATTTTCCACTCTAACCCTCAGCTGCTTTGCTAAGCAACGTGGTCATGTGCTCCTGCCTTGGGGGGGGTGGCGTGGTCCCTGCTCCAGAGGGGCTTCTCAGGGATGACAGAGGGTGAGGATGTGTCCGCCGAAAATGAATGGGCAGGATTACAGAGTGTCCGGCGCCCTCTCGATCTGTCCCGCGCGTCCTGTCCTCGGCCGGCGAGGAGAACAGAGGGAGAGAGAGAGAGACACAGACAAACTAACACTCGAGGCACACAATGGCTGTGAGCGCAAGCCTTTTACTGGAGTCAGGAAGAAACTTTCTCTGTTACATTTCCCACACGAGGCCTCATACCCCGTGGGAGAACAACCTCTGTGCGGCCGTCAGGCACGGCTCCTTGTGGGCTGTCTCCCCGAGGCTAGCCCGGGTAATCTCTTATATACAATAGTCACAACCAATAAGCTGGCACTACGTAAGCGTGTACAATAGGCTAGCAGCAACCGCTGCCTCATGCGTCATATGCGGAAGCAGGATACGGGCGCCATCTTGGCTCAAACGATGGGCGGGGGCTACTCTAGAGCAGGCTGCAGCGTGTCCACTAGGCCCTAACCCGGAAAGCGGCTCTCCACATCTCCCCCTTTTTATTTATTTCAACCCAGTGTCTCCATTGATGAGTGTACTCCCGTGGGCCTGAGTGACCCACTACATGTTTTGGTGCTTTGGGGAGTCTGGACTAGGCCCCTGCCATTTTACGGCGGAACCTCTGGCACCGACCAGAATGCTTACCTCATATAGAGACCGGAGAGCCCGTGAGCTGGAAACAACGTGACTCTCCGTGCAGTACTTTACCTCGCAACTGGGGAAAGACGGTTGGGGCAGGAGAGTGGCAATCAGCGTCAAGGACGTCACTAGGCGTCTCTGTGCAATGGCCAGAGTCCAGTCTGGCCACAACTGGAACTCCACCTAAGAGACTCGCCTGAGACAAAATTTAAGACTGCTGGAGTCATATGCTATATCCGGGATACGGCCATGGACTTTGCTGCGAACCTAGCCCCAGAGCGCCCCACCCCGAGTGGTTGGGATGGGGATTGATCAATATAGAAGCTACTGTCAGGAGTATTATGGGTTGAAGACATAGCCATCATAGCGGTAACGCGCAGTCGCTGCTGTGCTTGAAACAAACGTTCTAACAGGCATTTAACGATTACTAAACCCACCAACAATCCTATAGCGAGGAGAACCCAAGAAGTCAGATTGGGCCATGAAAACCAAGAGGTGACTTGGTCCCACAGATTTTTTACAGTCTCGCCCAGTGTGGAAAGGTCGAAACTAACAGGCTTCAATTTCCTAATGTTCTCAAGTCCCTGAAGGTCGGATTTCACTTGGTCGGAGAGATTGGTGAAGTTGGGGAGATAAGTGTCCTTGAGCCACTCGGCGACATCTTGCTGCTCCTCTGTCAAGTTCACCCTAACCGGGGTGACACAAAGCCTCCCGAATAACCATCGGGTATCACACGTCTGCTGGAGAACTCTCCAGAGTCCATCTATTTCTAGTCCAAGTTCATCTATCTCCGCTAGGAGTTTCTGAATGGCCTGGAAATTTAAGTTCAGCATCTGATTGTGGCGGCGTAGCACGTCTCGGGTAAGGTATGCCTCTTGGACGCCGATCCTCTTTTTGGGCAACCGCGGGGTGGTCAGTCCTACTATTATCGTCTTGTCGGTCGTCGCCATCATCAGCAGGGTCGGAGGCTTGGTCTAATGGTTCAGGTTGTATATTCGTTGGCGTTTCTGACAGCTGTTCCTTGGCTTCTTCAGGTGATGTCACGGTTCTCACCAGTCTTTCCGGAACCCACACTGGTTGACGTCCTGGTTCCTGGGGAAAAACACAAACAGAGCCTCTGGCCCAGCTGAGCACCGGGTCAGGGCCTTTGTGGCAACGGCCACACGGCCTGGTTACTGCACCTGGTTCGCCAAACCGTTGAGTGGCAGGGGGCTGACGTCTATTGGGACAATCTCTCTTAAAGTGCCCTGATTGGCCACAGCCATAGCACCCGTTAGACTTTGCCCCTAAGGTTCTCGGGCCTTTTGTAGCCACCTGTAGGGAGCTAGCTAGCATGGCAGCTAGACCTGCATTAGTTAAAGGGCTGCCAGTATCTCTACAGAGCCTGACCCACTCTGTCAAATTTTTTGCTCTGTTTTGTGCCAGGATAACTTTGCACTCCTTGTTGCACTGCTCAAAAATCATTTGCTTAACCACAGTCTCTGCTACTCCTGGATCTGAGAAGATTCTCTCAGCTGCGGTTTGCATCCTGGCTACAAAATCCGCAAATGGTTCTGTGGGGCCTTGGTGTATATTGCTGAGTGAGGCCTGAGCCTCTCCCTTACCTGTTAGCTTTTTCCAGGCACCCACAAAACAGCGGAAGATCTGGGCGTAGACCTCTTGTGGGAAACCCGTTTGGTTCTGGGCATGGGCGCCTCTCCCCAACAGCATGTCAGCATTCCACCCGCCACGTCTCCCCACCGCATTCCTTGCGGCCTGCTCTTCAGCTAACTCCTCAAACCATGCTTTCCAATCTATGAATCGGCCTGACGGCAAGCAAGCACGGGCTAGCTGAAAAATATCTGCGGGTGTATGATTTAGAGCAGAGAGGTTCTCGATCATGTTCAAGGTATAAGGGGCATTGGGACCGTACTGATGAACGGCCTGCCTCAGCTCCTTCAAGAGTTTGTAATCATATGCCTCATATTGGTTGTTGCCTTGGTGGCTAATAATGACCGGGAACATTTCTGTGGTTGATTCAGGCTTAAGCGGTTGATACCCACCTAGTACACCGAAAGGTCTAAAGGTTAAAGAGGGGACCCATTTCCAGAAATGCCTCCTCCCATCTTTTATTGATATGGGGTCTAAGGGGCCTGGGTACTCTGGTGGGGGAAGCAGTTGTGGATACCCCTCCCCCGGCCCGTCTGCAAGGGGTTCCCGGCTCCGCAAAGGCGGATCAGCGAAATTACCGGATTCGGGCACTAGGGGGAGCCCCCGGTAGGAGCCTTTAGCGGGGCCGCTCAACCCGCCCACCGGAAGCTGCGGCGTTTTTTGTGACGCGGCGACAGATGCCGGCGGGGCGGAAGGCCTCGTGGGTGGGGCGGAAGGCTCCTCCCAATCAATTAATGGAGGCGCTTCCGCTCCCTCACCGTCATCGCTATCCGATTCTGAGGCAGAGGTGTCCGAGCTACCACCACTCAACTCTGGCTGCTTGCCTTTATGGGAGCCAGCCGCAGATGACACCGACTGGGCTTCCTGGAGAGCGTGCCGCGCCTCTTGCAAGGCGGAAGACGGAGTTAGGCCTGTAGCTGACTCCAGTTCAAGGACCGCGCGGACGGTCTCCCATATAGGGACTAGAATCGGATCTAAGCAAATGCCCGTCTGACGCGCCCGGTCTATATCGCGACCAAGCTTCATCCAAGAGGGTAGACTGAGGCCGCCGGTGGAGGGAAACCAGGGGGCAAAAGTTTCAATATCATCAAGAAACCTCTGTAGGGAGTTTTTCTTAACTGAGATACCCCTCTGCTTCAGGAGGGTTTTTAAAGGAGCTAACAGAGGTGAACTTCCAGACTGCCCCATGCTTGCAGTCGGCACTGTACTTTAACCACTCGGAGAGCTCTTCCGAGTCCCCGGGATCGCCTGAGAACCCACGGGCCCTGACCCTCACGTAAAAGAAACACTCACCCTCTCGCGCTGATCAGGCGCGGGAAGTCCGCTGGTGCCGAGGTCCCCGTACGGGCCACCACTTGTCCGGCGCCCTCTCGATCTGTCCCGCGCGTCCTGTCCTCGGCCGGCGAGGAGAACAGAGGGAGAGAGAGAGAGACACAGACAAACTAACACTCGAGGCACACAATGGCTGTGAGCGCAAGCCTTTTACTGGAGTCAGGAAGAAACTTTCTCTGTTACATTTCCCACACGAGGCCTCATACCCCGTGGGAGAACAACCTCTGTGCGGCCGTCAGGCACGGCTCCTTGTGGGCTGTCTCCCCGAGGCTAGCCCGGGTAATCTCTTATATACAATAGTCACAACCAATAAGCTGGCACTACGTAAGCGTGTACAATAGGCTAGCAGCAACCGCTGCCTCATGCGTCATATGCGGAAGCAGGATGTGAGCGCCATCTTGGCTCACTCGATGGGAGGGGTGTACTCTAGAGCAGGCTGCAGCGTGTCCACTAGGCCCTAACCCGGAAAGCGGCTCTCCACAACAGAGAACCTGCCAAGGGCTGGCTTTTTGCACACACTGTCTTGTTTTAACCCTGTGAAGGAGAGACGGCCCTTATCCCGTTTCACAGACAAGAGGTGAATCGTCTGGCTGGGGGCACATTTAGAATTGGGGTTGGGGCTTGAAATTCTGTGTACTTTTCGCCACACCACCTAACCTCCTGACGCTGCTCGAGCCTGAAAAGGAATTCTGAGCTATGTCCCAGGAGCCGCCCTTCTCTGCCTTCCCTGCCTCTCCATCCCCCTTAATGCTGCCTGAGATTACCCCTTACCAGCCTTGCTCCACATAGAGGAAGTGATAGCCTTGCCATTCCCTTTTTAAAAATTAATTTCTGAATGGATAACAAGCATACTTGGTAACAAAAAGGATAAACAATGAAAAATATATATCCATCCTGTCCTGTCCAACAGTTACCCTATTCCTCTGTCCTGGAGAAAACACTATTAAGTGGTTTCTTATATTTCCTTCCAGAGATTTCTATGAATATACAAGCCATCTGAATATATGTGTTCTTTTCTCTTTAATACAATGTTAACATAACTTATACATGTTCTAAACTATATATTCTTCTTTTAAACATATGTTTTGAAGATTGTTCTATTTAAAAATATTTCCATTCTTTATTATAGCTGTATAGTATTTCTTTGAGTGGCCATCTCATAATTAAATAACTCTTAAGTAATTGACATTGGGTTGTTTCCAATCTTTTGCAATTGCAACCACTACAGCAATAAATATCATTCTATGTGTATTGTTTTCACATGTTTGAGTACATATGAAAGATAAATTCCTAAAACTGGAATTACTAGGATAAATGGTACACACATTCCAATTTTGATAAAATTGCTCTTCACAGAGGATGTTTCAATTTATATGCCCCCCCAGCAATGTAAATGAGTTCCTGTTTCCGACATCCTCAACAACACAGTGAGTTACCAAACTTTTTGATCTTTGCCAATATGATAGACGAGAAATGATTTTTCATTACAGTTTAATTCTCTTTATGTTTAGGCGTCATTTGTATTTCCTTTTCTATAAACTATCCAGATCCTTTGTCCATTTTTGTTTTTGGTTTTTGGTCAATTTCTTATTGATTTGAAAGTACTCTTTATATATGAAGGAAGTTATCCTGTTGGAATAATGTAAGTTGCAAGTATCTTTACCTAGTTTGTCTTTTGATTTGTTTGGGGGTTGTTTTTTCTCTGTGTGTGTGTGTGTTTTCCACTTTCAAAAGGTAGTTGAATGTATCAATATTTTAAGTTGCAGTATCCGTGAAAGTGTCTCATTATAAAAACATCTCTCTATGTTTTTTCCAGTGCTTTTATGCTGTTGTTTTTGTATTGTTCCCTCTTGTGAGTTACTTGTGCCATTTTTTGGTTTGTACCATTTTTTAGGCCCAATTGTTTGGTTTCTTCATCCTGTTTGTGTGTTAGTCTGACGTGGAGGCTCTGCCAGGCAGGAGTAAGGCTGAGTACAGGGTGGGTGTCCGTGGTGTTTCTCTCCCGAGGTGTCACAGGCTACCCTGGGCTCCTGGAAGGGAGGAGTGAGAGCCACAGGAGGTGAGGCGTGTTGCTAGGAAGGGTGCCATGCTGGGAGTCAGTTCTGTTTACTTACTTTGTGTCCACACTTACTTTTCCATGCCTTGGTTTACTCCTTCATAAAATAAGACCTCCTTCCCTCGTGGATATTCTTGATTGCATCACTTGAAGGATGTTGATCAGGCAGAGCAGGGAAATCATAGAAGGAGAGAAGGAAGGGAGTTATAGATCCAATTCTGGTTTTGGTCACTGTGTGGCCTTGGTCAAGTCCTTTCCCCTCCCTGAACTTCTAGGAGGTTGTGTTAGATCCTTGCCAAGTCCCCTCCCTGCTCCTCCATCTCTCCCCTTCTGCTGAGCTATTTATTCTTTGAGTCTTGAGCATAGAAGTCATCCACGGCTATGGCAATCAGGAAAGGCTTCCAGAAGGAGGCAGGCCTCCAGCCATGCCCTGATGTGTTGAGACCTGGGTCTCTGCTCCAGTCTGGCAGCCGAGGATGAGAGGAGAACAGCATGTGTATCAAGTACATGCTCTGTACCACTCTCCTACTTTACCTGGTTCACTCCTCACAACAACCCAGAGAGACTGCTTCACTTCTCTCATTTTACAGATGAGAAAACCAAGGCTTTGAGAGGTCAAGTAACTTGCCCAGGATTCTGCAGCCGATAAATGGTAGAGCTGAGACTCAAACGCAGACCTGGGATGAGCAGAAGCCAGTTCTCTGCTCCTTGGAGGGTAGAAGGAGGCTGGAGAGGCCAGTTCAGGGTGTGGGCAGTGGCCAGTGGCTGATGACTCTCCCTGTGGTAGGAGGGAGGGGCAGGGGAAGCAGCTGGTGTTGGAGATAGGAGGCCGAGGCAAAAGGGCTCACAGATAAGGCCAGAGGTGGGCAGGTAAGGGCAGGCACATCCTGGCAGGTGGGGTTTAGATGAACTCTTGGCCAGTCTGGCACAAAGGGTAGAAACTGGACCCCATCACTCCTGGGCCCGGCTGGGCCCACTGCCCGCTCCTCAAGGCACATCTCACAGCCCAGCTTCCAGTGCCCACAGGATGCTTCCTTGGACCTGGCTGCTACAGCCTTGGCCCAGGCCTGCTCCTCCACCAGGGTCAGGTGTGGGACACAGGGTAATAAGGAGAGAGAGAAAATGGTCTGTCTTTTTACCTCACACCAGCTACAGAGGAAAACAATCAGCAGAACCGGCAAACTGCCCATGCTTCCTACAACCTGCATGGTATGTTAATCTGGTTGTGGGTGTTTGACTTTGAATGACTTCAGGAAGGGCAAACACTGTCCAATTCTCCACAGTCCCCACCTCTCCCTATCGCCTCACACTGGTCACATCACATATTTACCTTCTTTACCTGGCCCCTAAAGACTTTTCAGTTTGAGGACCTGAATTAGATGCGCAGAAGGTCACCGTTAATAGTTTTCGGCGGGGGCGGAAATCTTTGGGACAAAGGAAAAAGGAGGTCCAGGGTGAAGTGGTAACATCTCCAGAGTTCCATGGCAGAACTGGGCGGAACCAGGACTAGAACACAGGACTCCTGACTCCCGTGCTCATTGACCTGCCTCCTGCTGCCTCCCAGAATCCACTGAGGGAAGAACAAAAACATTCACAGGAAAAGAATGGAGGACCAGCCAGAAGGCAAGTCCATGCCACCTCCTACCTCAGTTTCCCCATCCACACAGGAGGAGGCTGGACCAATCATGCTGAGGGCTCAGTGAGCTCCTGAGTACACCTCTGCCTCTCCCTCCCAGGGGCCACAGGGGACAAGCCACACGTTCCCTTTGCCTGTTCTGGACAAGGTGGTATTGACCCAGGGCTATTTCCTTTGGCCGCACTCAGGGGCTCTGTTTGCTCTGGCGGGGCTCCAGCCTGGTGTGCACCCCTCTGGGCTCCAGCTGAGCTGCCCAAGGAGGGAGGGGCGGGCTGGGGGCATGCGCCGCCTGGGCTGGGGGCTTGATGGGCCTGCCCTCTCAGATGCCACAAGAGGCCCAGGACACAATTCCATGGCCCCTCCCTCCCTTTTTTTTAAAAGCTTCAAGTTTATTTTTTTTTTTTTTAAATAAGAACTGCCCAAACACAGTAATAAAACTTCCGGCCCTTTTTAAAAAAAATTTTCTGTTTCATAAATGAACTGTCGTAACAAGTTCCTGACACATGTGCGCACACACATACACAGCACATAGAATACAACAGCTGTGTGATCCACCTCATTCAAGGATCATGTGAAAAGCTCAAAATTAGGCTCTTCCTCAGAAAAATAGTCCATTCCAAGGCTGGGTCAGGGAAAGAACAAGATAAGCCTAGAACATCCTTTTGTGCCTGAGAGTAAAAAAGTTTCCAGGCTGCTGGGATTTCGGTAAGGATTTCACTGAATTTGTAGATCACTTTAGGTAGTGTTGACAGCTCAACAATATTACGTTTTCCAAGCCACAAACACAGGTTTCTTGCCATTTATTTAGGTCTTCTTTAATTTCTCTCAGAAATGTTGTATAAATTTTCAGTGTACAAGTCTTTCATCTCCTTGGTTAAATCTATCTCGAGGTATTTTATTCTTTTAGTTGCTATTGTAAACGGAATTGTTTTCTTGATTTCCCTTTCAAGATGTTCATTACAGCTGTCTGAGACCTAACTGATTTTTGCATGTTTGTCTTCTACCCTGCCACTTTGCTGAATTCATTTATTAGTTCTAGTAACTTTCCTGTCGATTCTTTGGGATTTGCTAAATAAAGGACCATGTCATCTGTGAATAGGGATAGTTTTACTTCCTTCGTTCCAATTTAGATGCTTTTCATTTCTTTTTCTTGCCTGATTTCTAGGGCTAGAGCTTCCGGTATAGTGCTGTATAACATTGATGACAGCGGGCATCCTTGTCTTGTCCCTCATCTGTGGGGAAAGCTTTCCGTCTCCCACCACTGAGTATGATGTGTCCTGTGGGGTCTCGTAAGTGCCCTTCATCATTTTGAGAAAGTTCCCTTCTATTCCTAATTTTCTGAGTGTTGCTATCATGAAAGGATGTTGGATTTTGTCAAACACCTTTAGCCCACATGTAAAAGAATGAATTTGGACCCCTACTTCTCACCATATACAAAAATTAATTCAAAATGGATCAAAACTGAAATATAAGAGCTAATACTATAAAACTCTTATAAGAAAACATGGGGAAATATCTTCAGGTCCTTGTATTAGGCAATGGATTTTTAGGTTTTATACCAAAAGCATGAACAGCAAAGAAAAAATAGATAAATTGGACTTCATCAAAATTAAAAACTTTTGTACATAAAAGGACATTATCAAGTTAGTAAAACAACAGCCTACGGAAGGGGAGAAAATATTGGGAAACCCTGTATCTGATAAGGGTTTAACATCTAGAATATAAAAAGAACTCCTACAACTCAACAACAAAAAGACAAAAAAAAACAACTGAAAAATGGGCAAAGGATTTGAACAGACATTTCTCCAAAGAAGATACACAAATAGTCAACAAGCACATGAAAAGATGTTCAACATCGTTAGCCATTAGAGAAATGCAAATCAAAACCACAATGAGATACCACTTCACACCCACCAGGATGGCGATTATTTAAAAAAAGAAAAACAGAAAATAGCAAGTCTTGACAAGAAAGTAGAGAAACTGGAACCTTCGTACACTGTTGGTGGGAATGTAAAATGGTGTAGCCACTGTGGAACACAGTTTGGAGGTTCCTCAAAAAATTAAACATAGAATTGCCATATGAACCAGCAATTCCAAAATCTTCTACATATCTATCCAAAAGAATTGAAAGCAAGGATTCGAATAGATATTTATACACCAATCTTCACTGCAGCATTTTTCACTATAGCCAGAGACAAAAGGACGAATAACTGTATGAGTTCTCTTATATGAAATACTTAGGATGAGCAAATTCATAGAGACAAGGCAGAATAGTGGCTAGCAGGGGTCAGGGGAAAGAGGAATGTGGGGTTATTGCTTAATGGGTATAAGTTTCTGTTTGGAATAATGAAAATGTTCTGGAAATAGTGGTGAAAGTTACACAATATTGTCAATGTACTTGATGTCATAGCACTGTTCACTTAAAATGATTAACATTATTTTTACACTATGCATATTGTACCACAACAAAAAATTTAATGGTTAAAATGATTTTATATGTATATTTTACCACAATAAAAAATGAAAAAAAGAAAGAAAGAAAAGAAAGGAAGTGTTCAAAGGATGATAGGGACATAGCAAAAGGTTCCAGGAGCCATTTAGAAGGGAAACCCTCCAGCCCTTTTTGAGCATCAAAAAAGACAATGATAGTAACAGATCATAACCCATCAAATAAAACAGGAAACCAGAAGTTCATGAACAAATGAATGGAAAGTTTGATGAGGAATGGGCGACTTACGTACTCAAAGTTCCGCCCCACAAAATACTTTTAAATTACGAAGAGAAGATGAGTAACTTCACCGCAGAGAGGCCTCTAGACCCGACCACAGTCAAGAGATCCAAGGAAATGTCAGTGATGGGACAAATCAAAATTGCACCTGACAGGACGCAGCGACAAGAACTCAACCCAGTTTTGGTGACCATCCAGCCAAAGAAGCAAAACCTGAATCCAAGCAAGAGGAAGCAAACTCAAAGTGCAGAACGTTCTACAGAACAACTGGCCTGGAATCTTCAGCAGTGCCAAGGTCCTGAAAGTCAAGAGGAGACGAGGAACTGCCCCATGCCAGAGATGAAGGGACAGGACGACTTATGCAGTCGAGAGCCTTTGAGATTAAGGCTATTCCTGGGACAGCAGCCGGACCTCGGATGGAGCCTGAGGAGGTGCAGGGTTACATCTCATCGTCGGGGTCCTGATCTCCAGGTTGCCATGGAGATCCTGACTCGTAGGAAACAGACCCTAGCATATTCAGGGGCGATGGTGTACCACATCAGCGACTTACTCACAAATGGTGTGGCAGAAAAATAGGGTTTTTTTTTTTACTGTATTTGCAACTTTCCTATATACTTGAGATTTTTAAGAAAAAACAAACAAACAAGGGGGTGGGTGTCATGAATCTAAGATGCTCAGTCAAGGCATGGAGGAGAAAGAGGCTGCGTTGAAGTAGCCTGGAGCCCCCCACCTGCCCTGTCTCTGTCTCCGTTTCCTTTCAGAGCAACCCCTGCTGGGGAGACCACACAGCAAGTGGAGGGCCAGGCTAGGGGAGCCCCCTTGCTCTCTCCCTTCCATGGGGCTTTCTGAGGCCTCCTGGGGATTCTGAACAGCAACTGGCCCCATGGGACCAGCAAAAGACAGAGCTGGGAGCCCAGACTCCAGTCTCCACCCTGCTCCAACTTTCTGCGCCCACATAGGTAAGTTTCTTACCCTCTCTGGGCCTCTGCCTCCCATCTGCTCAAAAGAAACAGCAAATTCAGCCCCTCTGACTCTCTTGCTAGCTGCTTTCTGCAGACCTGGAAGTCAAGGTACTTGGGTTCAGCTATTTCTGACTCCCTGGACAACCTGGGGCAGGTCACAACCCCTCTGCATTTACTTTATCAGCACACAGTGGGATAATATTTCAAAGTATCCACTAATGCTTCTTTCCCCAGAATTTCTTGTTTTCCTCCTTCCCTTCTGCACCCTCCTCCTACCCCCACCCACCTACCCAAGCCCCACATCTGGGCAGCTGGGTATGCTGCTGTCGTAAGGAACAACCAGGAAGGATATAGATAACAGAGAAGTCAAACTCACTGGCTTTGGGGTTTCAAAGTTCCAGATTCTGCTGTAAGATAAAAGATTTGAAAACTTGAGTGATAAGGTAGAGAAAGTCATGTCCATCTATGAGATAGATTCTGGGGATGTGGGAAGAGGGGTCCAAGGGGCAGTGGATGGCTGGGAGGCCAGGGGTCCCTAGATCCTGGCTGAAGGTGATAGCTCTCCCAGATGACTCTGGAGATACAAGGCAGAGGAAACCTCAGGTCTCCTCCCCGGGGAGAGACCAAGGATGTGGCAAGAGTAGAATCTGGGGCAGGAGCCAGGGACGTGTCCTCACAGCAGGGTGGACACAGCAGCCAGAGCCCACCCATGTCAAGATGCAGGAGCTGCCCAGTGACTGGGTCCCCAAGAGGGGTCCAGAGAGCTCTCCCCTCAGAGGGACAGGTGCACTCAAATGTCCTCCCTGCACCCATGGTGGCGTGGACGCAGCATGGGCATAGCCTCAGGTGCTAGTGTGCCTAAAGGGACACTGTGATCAGGGTCAAAGGGGGACTCAGCCCTAGCAGGACCACACAAGAATGGGGACAACACAGAGGAAGCCAGAATGGAGAGATGACAGCACTAAGGGGCCAACAGGCCCCTCACCACCTGTTCTCAGCACAACCTAAACCCCCAGACCTCAGACACAACCCTGGGGCAAGGGCTGGGTCACCAAGAATGGGCTAAAGGCAATGTTTCCATCACTGACTGGAATGAAGGTATAAAATAGAAATTAAGTCAGTTCAGGAAATAGAGAGAAAGCTCCTCTCCTCACACACCTGAGTTTGCAAATTGAGATTGCCACTCGCCATATGTTAAACGGGGATGAGAAAAGCACCAGTGGCCCAGCCAGCTCCAACCAGCTCGCAAGAGCCAATTGTACGTGTGTCTTACTAATGCTGTGTTCAGTGACATTATCGGCCACGCTAGAAGTATTTTCATCATGGAAATTAGCAAATACTACAAATCGGGGTGGTTGATTTTGGGTTTGGTTTTTCTTTTTTTTTTCCAAAGGGCCTGTTTGCCAGCACACTGCTGGATAGAACCTGCCCCATAGTGTTGTCATGGGCATTGAATGTGACATGTAGAGTGCTTGGCACCGAGCCTGGTGTATAATAGATGCTCAATAAACAGTGGCTGCTGCTGCTGCTGCTGTAGCAGAAGGATAGGACCCTGTCCCTTCCCCGTCTCACAGGTGGGGCTGGGGGTGGGGTGGGATCTTGCAGCCCCATGAGACATCAAACCTGTCCTATATGAAAGACACCCCAGGGCCCAAGAAGGCCTTGTCTTGCAGGTGCTTCACTGGGGATCTGGAAAGATCCAGGCCTGCTCCAAGGAGGATGGCGGGGTCTTTCCCGGCCCTCCCAAGAAGCCAGGAACATCAGTCTCTGTGTCAGGACCCCGTAGAGAGCCAGCCACAGGGATGGGCCTCTGGCTGTGCGGACAATGTAGTGGGAAAGAGAGAGAGGGCCCCTAGGATCCCTGAAGGCTCAACTGTAGCCAATTCATAGGGGCTGAAGCACTCAGTGGAAAAATTACACAGCTGTTTTGCCCCATGCCCTGGGCTCTCTGTATGTTTGAGGTCAGCTGTCAGGAAAATAGTTTTCTTCCTGGCCCCAAGCTGTATCTCACACCTCATCACACACTGTGCAGGCCTCCAGAGGGGCAACATTGGCCTTATTTGTTTAATTTAATTTTATTTTTATTTTTATTTGACTCAGGATGCCCCTGCCCAGCCCACTAATAGTCCAGGCCATTCCGTCTGAACTGGGGGTTAAAGCCCAGGGCATGTGCATGACTCTGGCCACTGACCAGCCACAGAGCCCAGCAGGGCCATAAACAAGGGTGGATGGGTGTGTCCAGGCCCCACTTCTTAGGCCAGTTTATTCAGATAAGGACAGAAAACATGGGCCAAGGTGTCACAAAATAACTCACGTGGCCAGGCCTGGGAGAGGACCCCTGCTTGGAAAATTTAAGTTAATTCTCCAGACCCCCAGAGAGCCCACCCAGAACTACCTGACCGCCTTGGCTCTGATGGACAAGAAGCTCCGGAAGCCCAAGGAAGCCATCCCCCTGCCTCCAGCTTGCCTCACAATCTCACCACCAATTCCTCAGACCCTCAGGATAGGGAAACTGAGGCCAGAGAAGGGAAGATTGAAACCATAAGAGCAGAACTAATGTTTATTTTGCCCTTGTAGGGGCACTGTATGAAGTGTTTTCCATGGCTTTTACTCAATTCCTCAAACAGCTTCATCCATGAACTGCCATTATCGTCAGCCCCGTCGTGCATCTGAGGGAGCTGGGGGTCAGCCATCTCCTCCTTGGGCTAGGACACAAACAGGTGGCACAGCCTGTGTGCCTAACCACCAGGTAATCCTACCACCCAAGCCATCATAGCTGGGGAGACTGCAAGTTAATAATGAAGAGAGCAAGTGTGCAAATGAAGGACAGCACGAAAGAGTGAATGAACAAGGGAATGAATGAATGAGTGAGGGGTGAGCAAATGAACGAATGAGAGATTAGAATGAGGGCAGCTGCGGAAAGCCAATGCGATGGAATCTGAGCTTGGGTGGGAGCAGCCAAGGGGCTTAACAAAGCCGCTGGGCCTGAGCAGGACCCTGGCAGGTGCAGCTGGTACCTGGATGAGAAGCACGAGAACGGCACTTCTGGGAAAGAAGACAGCACAGCGAAGGCCGAGAGGTGGCGGTGATCGTGTCTCACACACTGCTCTGCAGACCACAGTGTGCTCAACACACAGCAGCTCGCCGCCCAGCAAAAAAACACCACCCCTGGGTCACACGGTGGGGACAGGGCAGAGCCAGGCCTTGAGCCCCGGTTCCTAATCCCTTTCTACAACTCAAGGCTGCACCCTGAAAGAGCCCCCGGGGACTCCTGCCATACGCCCCCTTGGCACTAAGTCATCTGGCATGAGGTAGGGGCTTCTGGCCTTGGGAGTTTTCTTGTCCCCCAAACTCCTCAGGGAGGAAAGAGCCTGGGGCCTTTGGAAGAACTCGGGCTTTGGAATCAGGCAGATGGAACCGGACTCCCCACTGCACCTTAGCTAAGGACCACGGTGGACTCTGCTGAGCTCCCGCTCACATGTGTGGGCCTTTCCACCAACTCATTTCATCCCAACCACCTTGTTCCAGTTTGCTAATGCTGCCGGGATGCAAAACACCAGAAATGCATTGGCTTTTATAAAAGGGGGCTTATTTGGTTACACAGTTACTGTCTTAAGGCCATAAAGTGTCCAAGGTAAAGCATCGACAATCAGGTACCTTCACTGGAGGATGGCCAATGGTGTCCAGGAAACCTCTGTTAGCTGGGAAGCACATGGCTGGCGTCTGCTCCAGAGTTCTGGTTTCAGAATGGCTTTCTCCCAGGATGTTCCTCTTTAGGCTGCAGCTCCTTAAAAATGTCACTCTCAGTTGCTCTTGGGGTGTTTGTCCTCTCTTAGCTTCTCCAGAACAAAAGTCTGCTTTCAAAGGCCGTCTCCAAAATGTCTCTCAGCTACAGCTCCTCTCTCAGCTCCTGTGCATTCTTCAAAGTCTCCCTCTTGGCTATAGCAAGCTCGCTCCTTCTGTCTGAGCTTATATAGTGCTCTAGGAAACTAATCAAGGCCCATGCTGAATGGGCGGGGCCACACCTCCATGGAAATGATCTAATCAGAGTCATCACCCACAGTTGGGTGGGTCACATCTCCATGGAAACAATCAAAGAATTACAATCTAATCAACACTAATGCATCTGCTCCCACAAGATTGCATCAAAGATAATGGCATTTTGGGGGACATAATACAGTCAAACTGGTACACACTAGAAGAAGAAAGTACCACTAGCACCCCCATTTTCCACGTGGGGGTGCTGGGACACAGAGGTGACGCAACGTGCCCAAGTGCTCACAGGTATTAAGGTCACAAGCCAGAAGCCCAGCCCCAGGTCACCTAACACCACAGGTGGCCTTGAGCGAGACCCTGAACCACGTCAAGCCTCAGTTTCCCCTGGGCACAGAGACTCCTACCTTGAGAGTTTGAGAGAGGAGTCAATGGAAGAATGCCTACCTGGCCCAGCTGGTGGCACGCAGTCGGCCGCCATGCCTTTTCCCAGCCAGGTACCAGACTGGCACCTCAGCCCTCACCCCTTAATCTTGCCCAGGCTCCCTGGCACTGAGGACAAGGCCCCCAGCCCCTCTGGCCCAGTGGAGCAGAGATCCGGAAAACCAGGGTCCACTCTGGGGACCCAGCTAAGGGCAGGGATGGGGCAGCCACAGAAACACAGGTTCCTTCATCCTTCTCAGCCAGCTGGATCTGCCCTGTCCCCAGGGACCCACTGGGGACTTGGGGTTTTCATGCCTCTGATTAGCATAAATTAGCAACTGCCAGCAGGAAGGAGGAATGCAGCATTCAGAGGGCCCAGTCTTTTTTTTGGAAACCTTATGGAGCTCTGCTGAGGGCTCGCCTTGTTCACCGGCCTGTGGATGGTGGACTGGTGTTTGTGTACCCAGCAGAGGCCCACTCCAGCCCCCCCGGTGAGTTCACCACCCACAGGCCCCCAGCCCGGGTTCCAAGGATAAACAGACAGGCAGGAACATGAGGCTCAGGGGGTGCCAAGGGCCCAGAGAAGCATGGTGCCCTCAGCCTCCTGGCCCTCCTTCCACTCTGTACCCACACCCAGGGCTCCCCTGCACTGAGAGAGAAACCTCTCTCCAAGATGGCAGCGGATGCAGGGGGCTGGAAAGAATGGCCTCTCCCAGTTTTCCCAGTCCTTCAGAGCTTCTCAGGCTAGAGCTACAGCCACAGAGACCTTTCAGCTGAGCTGCATCAACCTGGTTCCTTGGGGGTAAAGCTGATCTGCCCCAATTTCCCAAGGAAAGAGAAGAGGAACTTCCATTCCAGGGGGCCTCCTGTGGGTGCCAGACCCAGAGCTAGGTGCCTTCTGTGTGCTCTCACCCACCCCGTAGATTGCATCTGTCTACTCAGCAGCCCTTCCCTCCCACTTCTGATAACTCTACAACCTTCCTTTAGATCAACTAAAAGTAGGAGCTTTGGAACCGAACTGCCGAGGTTCAAATCCCAGCCCCACCACTCTCCAGCTGTGTGCTTCTCTGCCTCAGTCCCCTCACCTGTAAAATCAGACAATAGCGGCACCTACCTCTTTGGCTTGTCATGAGAATTAAATGTTAGTGCATTAAGGTGCTTAGAACAGCACTAGCACATTGTGTTGTGATGGGTTGGCTGTCACTGATGCCTTGAGCCCCTCCCAGCAGTTCAGGTGAGGCCACTAATCACAGGGCCCCACTCCCCAACCAAGGGTGGACGTGTGACACACACCTGGCCACCTGGAGGGTCCCATCCGTTCAGCAACACACAAGCCTGGCCAATTAGACTTTCCCTGGGGTGGCTGACCTGGAACGCTGTAAGCCCGGCGCTGCCTGTTACCCTGCCCTCCTGTCCCTATCACCACCCAGAGGAAGCCCGTCCGCAGTAGGAGACAGCGAGGCCACCTAGAGACAAGCAGAGCCAAGAGAGACTGAAAGGCAGACAGAAACCAGGAGAGACAGAGAGAGTGGCAGAGAGGCTGACTGGCAGAGAAGGCTCCCCTCATCATTTCCACCCCTGAGACAAGCAGTTATCCCTGCAGTGCTCAAACTATGAGCCAGGATGTCGCTTTTCATTGTTAAACTCCCGAATAAGCCAAAGTTTAGTACCTCTCTTGTACAAATGAGAAAATGGAGGCCCAGAGAGGTGGCGTGATCAGCCCAAGGTGGCCCAGCTCATTGGTGGCGGAGAAGAAGCCAAACTCAGCAGCCTGGCCCCAGAGGAGGGAGGCAGGGCCCACCCTGGACCGCACATTGGCCATCCATCTGGACAGCTGCCTGGAAGAAGAGAAAGGACCTGGGTTTGAAGCCCAGCCCTGCCATTTCCCTGCTGTGTGAACTTGAGCAACTCACTTCTCTGCGCCCACTTTTCTCATCTGTAAGTTAGGAAGACTATTCCTTATTTCACTGTGTCGGCATAAAATAAAATGTCATATGGAAAGCACCTAGCACATTCTTAGCACCCAGTTAATGTTCACTTTTCCATTCCCCAATGGGAAACATCACACTTCTCAACTCGAAAGAACCTTTCTAGAGAATGTCCTCAGTGGATGCTCAAGGCAGAGATAGTAACCCCCATCTTAGAGATGGGGGAAACCGAGGCTCAAAGTGGCTCTGCAACACACCGAAGATCACACAGCTTGTTAGCAGGACCTCTCAGACTTCTACCACGATGTCCCCAGTTCTTCACAGTGAGGGGCTGAGAGTCCCGGTGGCAGAGATGAGGGTGGGGGTGGCGTGGGACTGGTGGGGAAGTCCCTGGTAGGAGGTGAGCCCTGAGGGTCCTATCCAGTTTCAGGGGACTCTCCAGGCATCCCTACTCCCTCCAGCCCCAGCCAGGACTCCAGGCTCTGGGCCAAGGCCTACCCCTGCTGGTCATACCAGGGAACACCATCTCCAGGCACCCGGAAGGCACCGCAAAGGCAGGTTAGGGGGCTGGAGCTCAAAGTCTGTGGGGCTCTGGGCACCTCTCTGAGCCTCGGTTTCCTCATCTGCCAAATGGAGATAATGATAGTTCCTACCTTGAGTGGTTAGTGTAATAAATAAAATATTGCTGCCAGGTGCCTGCCACGATGCCCGGAGCATTTGTTAAAAACCGATTGCTGGGCCCCAGCCCCAGAGTTTTCCACTCAGTAGGTCCTGAGCTGGGCCTTAGAATTTGCATTTCTAACAAGTTCCCGGATGCTGCTGAGGCGGCTGGCCCGGGGACCACCCTTTGAGAAGCACCGGCCCGGAATTGAGAAATTGTTCAGTAAATGTTAGTGTAAAAAAATAGAATAGCACTTGAGCTGAAACTTGGAGGTCTGGGGAAGGGTATTCCAGCAGAGGACACAGTGTGGGCACAGCCAGGGGAGCAGAGACCTGAGGTGTCCCTGGAGGAGCCAGAACCCAAGCCACAGTCAGCAGCAACCTGACTGCCAAGGATCACTGAGGCACAATCCCCTCATCTGCCATAGGGAGAGGATGCCTCTTACCACACAGAAACAAGGGACACTGACTTCCCAGACTCGGGGTCTGCAAAACAAGAAAATAAGTCCCAATCAAGGCCTCAGATTCTCTGAGGTAGGGATGTTGGCAGCAGGTTTATATTTTGGGACCAAAACTTTTCCAGGGAACTCTAGCAACCCACCTCCACCCATCTCTCAAAAAGGAAAGAAAACAGCTTACTTACAGGGAGGACCCCAGCCCTGCAGAGAACTTGGTGACTGGGCCGTGGACAGAGCAGTGTTCCCAGGAAGCCACCAGGGGGCAGGGTAGGCCCAGGAATCCAGCGTGGCTCCCCTACTGGACAGAGGAAGAGCAATGGTCCCAGGGCACCTTCCCGGGCAGGGGTCTCCACGGTAGTGTTGAAAGCTGCCCCTGGGTGGGGGACAACCTAAGCCACAGAATCACAACCACAGAGAAGCTCTGAGTTAGAACTTCAGCCCAGAGAGCTCATCCCAGAGGGAAGCCAGGGGCCAGGGCAAAATGCAATTGTGGAAAGAGGGCTACAGTATTCCCACCCTCCCCTGCACCCACAGGCTGTTTCCCCACGATGCTGCGGCACAGAGGAAAGAGGCAGAGATCATGTGCATCCCTGCTGAGCAGCTCAGGTTCCTGAGGCCATCCCAGTGAGGCCCCTCTGCTTCCCCAGGAGGTGTATCGGGGCCGGTGGTTTAGCTGACCAGGCTGGCCAGGCCACTGTGGTCTCTGGCTCAAAGCCCAGCAGGAGCCACTGATGGGGGCTGCAACAGGAGGGTGCTGGGGTCAAGTCATTACAGCCCCTCAGAGTGCTGGCCATCTGATGGGTCCTGGAATCTTTCCTAAAGGTATTTATCAGGTTGCTGGGACCTTGGGAGGAGGTGTCTGGGGAGGCCATGGGTCTCTACAGGCCCTCTCGCCCCTCTGCCAGCTCTTGCCCCCATCTCCCTCCTCCAATGACTGTTGTAAACAATGCCTCCTCCCTGCAGAACAGGAAACTTCAAAAGGGTCTCACTCTTCTAGGAAAAGGAAATCATTCCAAGGAAACCGTCAGAAATGGATGAAGATGATCATTGAAGCACAATGGTGCGTCACCTCATTTAATCCTCAGAACAATCCTGGTGCACATTTTGTCCAAGGAGATCTAAGTGGGAGTTCTCTAGGAAAGGCTTCACTTCCCAAATAAAAAGACAAAGTCTCCCAAGGAGGAGCTCTTTGGACTTTCCACTGCCTTTCTTCCTGGAATGCAGATGTGACTGCTGGAGGTACAGCAGTTATTTTGGAACTATGAGGGCAAAAGCCACACATTAGGGACAGCAGAGCAGAGAGAGCCTGGCCTCTAGCCATGTTGCTGAGCTGCTGCATCAGCCCTACATTTCTCATGATGTAATGATAAACTCCTATTTCTTTAAACCACTGTTAACCAAGTTTCCTATTATTTGCAGCCAAATGCATTCTCATCTGATACAGAAGCAGCACTGAGTAGAGCTTAAGAGTGCAGTTCTTCTAGTTTAAAGTCTTAAGCCTGCTGATTAGTAGATGTGTGACCTTAAGCAAGTGGCTTTGTGCTCTCAGAGCCTCCATTTCCTTTTTCATAAAGCAGGCATAACAGGTACACCTACTGCGCAGAGTTTTTTCTGAGGGTTAAACGGGACACTGAGTGCCTTCAGCACAGGACAGAGGACACACACATAAAAAACAGCTGTCAATAGGAAAGGAGAAAAGGGCAAGGAGGAGAAGCAGCAGAGACACTGGCAGGAAAGGACAAAGGAAAATGATCGGGGACATTAAACAGTGACTCCTGACAGATCACTAGCTGGGCAGACTCAATTCACTGGCCCACCCGGGGTGTGGGGATGCTTCTCAGTCAGGGCTGGCTGAATGTACTCTGGATGTGGGAAGGAATCCCCCCACACACACACAGTCTTTCAAAGCTCTTTCCAACTCCCATCACAGGGACAAGTATTCCACTATTAGGGATTCACTCCTTTGGATCTGAAAGTCTTGAAAGAGCTTAATTCAGAATTTCTGAGTTTGGACTTGGGACATGGGCCTTTATACAGCTCCCTGAGTAATACAGACCAGTGACCTGATGAAAAAAAAATGGCTTTAGAAGGGGACTGCAGCACTCCAGAGGCCACTATTGGGGTGCAAGTGCCTTGGAACATGTCACACCTTAGGCTATGATCAGCTCTGACACCTGGGAGAAGAGGAGGGGAGGACAGAGAACTCATGTTCAAGATGTGCCATGCACCAGGCCCTGTGCAGAACTCCAGATCCTTTTCCTCATTTAGCCAGCACATCAATCCTTGGAGAGGGAGATCACTGTCCCTAAGTTGAGAAAAACAAGCCCAGAAGAGGTAAGGGACTTGCTCAAGGTCACATCACAAGTAACATCACAGAGCTGGGCCTCAAAGGCCCTGGGCACCAGTCCCAGCTCCATTACTAACTGGCTGTGGGAATGGGGCAGATCCCCCACCTTGGGGTTTTCTATAAAATGTGGGGGTTAAAAGACTTGACCAGACACATAGGAGAGCAGAGGGCCAACCTTCCAGCAGTGTGGCTGTGGGCCAGTTACTTAACGCAGCTGTGCCTTCATTGGCTCATCTGTGAAATGGGGATGCTAACAGTGTCCCCTTCCTGGGGCTGTTTGAGGACTAACTGAGTGGACCCATGGAAAGCACTGGAACCGGGTGTGCTGTAGCTGACTCATGACTCAGTCACTGTCCCGGGTCCCTCAGAGGGAGAGCTGGGCCGTGAGAGGGAGAAGGGAGCACACTCCAACAGTCACGCTCTGACAATCACGCTCCAACAATCACAATGCCAACAACCACAGTAGGAATAAAGTTCTCAGCCCCAGGGCCCATGCTCTTCGGCCCTCGGATGGTCCCACGAATCCCTCAGTAGATAAATCCCAGCTCATCACTTCCTGGCCTCTCAAAGAGGGCCTTTGTCTAGTGGCCGTCAGAGGCCAGTGCTGGCCCCACTGGGGCCTGATGGTCACGCAGCGGCACCCACCCCAAAACAAAGGGCCCTCACATGGGCCAGAGAGACACTGGCTCTGCCCGGGACGCAGCCCCTGTCCCCCAACTTCCGCGGCCTGGGTGGCCAAGTGGGGCCCACGCCTGGCTGAGATCAGAGGAAGCGGGGGACAGAGGGCACGACCCCCTAGGAGGGCGGGTCAGGGGCTCCGGGGCCTCAGCTAAGAGGGCAGCAGGGAGGGACTCAGCAGGGGGTGTGCTGAATAAAAGCTGCCTAAAGATTCCCCCTCGGAGCCAGAAGGCATTTTAAAAAAAAGGGCTCAAAGTCTTCTAGTAGTTTCCCATACCCTAAACTCCGACCTTCTCCCCAGACGCACGAAGCCCCTCTGCTCTGGCCCAGCACCTCCCTGCTCTGCCTTCTCCGTGTTCTTCAAACACGCCCACCCCTTGCTTCCACCGGGGACTGCTACAGACTGAATTCTGTCCCCTGAAAACATATGCCAGAGTCCTAAGGCCTGGTCTCGTGAACGTGACCCTATTTGGAAATAGGATCTTTGAAGATGTGATTAGTTACCGTGATGCCAAACTGGACTCGCACGGGGGCCCTAATTCAAAATGTCTGGTGTCCTTAGAAGGAGAGGGAATTTGGACAGAGCCAGAAGGCAGCCCCGTGACAGACGCAGAGACTGAATTATTCCACAAGCCAAAGAACGCCATGGACAACCTCAGGCCACCACCAGAACCCCACGAATTCCCCAAGGAGCAGGGCCCCGCCAACACCCTGGTTTCAGATTCTGGCCTCAGAACTGTGGGGCCATAAATCATTGTTTTAAGCCTCTCACCGTGAGTGCTTTGTCACAGTAGACCTTAGGAAACCAAGACAGTGGCTTTGCCCAGCTGCTCCTCTGCCTGTAGAACTTTCCTCCAAGATGGCTGGATCTCCCACTCCCTCCTTTCACTCAGGCTTTGCCCAGAGACCTTTCCTGACCCCTGACCCCCCCAGCCCCCACCCCTCTCTGTCACCATCTCCAAACCTCCGATTCCCTCATGAGCCTGCTCCAGCAGGCTTTCACCCTCACTACTCCACACAAGCAGCCCTTGTCAAGGCCACCAATGGCCGCATGTTGCTGGGCCCAACGGCTAAGTCTCAGTCCTCATCGTAGATGGCCATTCAGCAGCTCTCTTCCCCAGGGAACGCCGTCTGTGCCAGTTTGGAGGTATTAGGTCCCCCAAAACACCATTATCTTTGATGCAATCTTGTGGGGGCAGATGTATTAGTATTGATTAGATTGGAATTCTTTGATTGAGTGTTTCCATGGAGATGTGACTCAATCAACTGTGAGTGGAATATTTGGATAATTTCCATGGAGGTGTTACCCCATCCATTCAAGGTGGGTGTTAATTGGATCACTGGAGTAGTATAAAGGAGTTCACAGACAGAAGCACTTCAGAGCAACTGAGTAACATTTTGAAGAGGAGCTGCAGCTGAGAGACACATTTTGAAGACAGCCGTTGGAAGCTGACACTGGCATTTTGGAGAATGCCATTTTGAAATGCAACCTGGAAGCAAGCAGGTGCCAGCCACATGCCTTCCCAGCTAACAGAGGGTTTTGGACGCCATCGGCCATCCTTCAGTGAAGGTAGCCGATTGCTGATGACTTACCTTGGATACTTAATGGCCTTAAGACTGTAACTTTGTAACCAAATAAACCCCCTTTATAAAAGCCAGTCCATTTCTAGTGTTTTGCAAAATGGCAGCATTAGTAAACCAGAACACTGTCTCTTCTTGACTTCTGGGGCAGCTGCTCTCCAGTTTTCCTCCTGCTTGCCTTGCAGCTCCTCTGTCTTGGCCTCCTCTGCTTCCTGACCTCCAGTGTCAGGGGCCTCGAGGCTCAGGCTTTGTTCCTCTCCTGCATACTCACTCCCACCCTAAGTGACCCCCTCCAGCCTCTTGCTTTGACCACCTTCAATCTGCTGACGACTTCCAGATGCACCCCTCCAGCCCCAGCCTTCCCCTGAATTCCAGATTCCTCTATCCAACCTCTTTTCCACGTGTCCACATGGCTGAGTGATGTCATCTCAAAGGCAGCATGCCCCAAACCCGACGCCCGGCTCCACCTCCCCCCAGACATGCCCTCCACAGCCTCCCCCACCCTGAAAACGGTGAACCTGCCCTTCCTCTTGCTCACCCTTGACTCCTCTTCCTCCAGCACATCAGCAAACCTGCCCCTTCCACTCTCAAAAGAGGTCCAGAATCCCGCCATTCCCAACTCCCATTGCCACCACCCTGGACTGTTGCCAGAACTTCCCAACGGGTCTCCCTGCTTCCTCTCTTGTCCCCCTTCCACACCCTGCCAGGACTCCCTTGGGCTCAGAATAAAGGGTCAGCCTGGTCTGCAGGGCCCTACCCAGCCTGCCCTTCCCCACCCTCCACGGTTACCCTTCCTTGACCAAGCCAAGCGAGCTCCCCAGCTTGGCTCAGGGCCTTTGCATGCGCTGTGTCCTCTGCAGAACACACTCCCAAAGACCTGCACGGCTCACTCCCTCACCTCCTTCAGGTCTGGGCTTAAATATCGCTGGATCGGAGAAACCTTCCCTGACCGCCCTCTACGACAAAAATCCCCAACCGTGCCCCCCACCAACACTCCCCGTCTCCCCTCCCCTGCCGCTTACGACATCCTCTGATCTGCCGCCTCCCCCACAGGGACGAAGGTCCACGAGAAGGGGGATTTCTCCTGTTGGGTCCAATGCCAGCCCCCAGACTCAGGCCTGGAGCATAGTAGAGACTCCAGGAATCTGTCAAATGAATGAACATGAACTGAGTGAAGAAGGACAGGTAGGAGTTTGCCAGGTGGTTGGCAGAAAGAGACATTCCAGGCAGGGGCAACGGCAGGTACCAGGCTGAGGCATAAAAATGACAATGTGTTTGAAGAGGGTCAGAGTTGGGGTGGTGAGTTAGGCAAGGGGTCTGGTCATGGATGGTGTTTGTTCATTTGTTCACTCGGTGTTTATTGAGCCTTAAGAGGAGCCCAGCCTCCTGCTTCTCTAAGGGGATGGGGTTTAAACCTGGTGGTACTTGGGAGCCACTAAGAGACACAGAGCAGGGGCAGCACGTCTCATAGCTGGTCACAGTGCTCCATGCTCTGAACCCCAAAATTCCCTGTGTCTTCTCCCAGGGGCGCCTTCACTGCAGGGCAGCCCTTTGGGGTCTGGGGAGAACACACCCACTGAGATTTCTCCTGACAAGGTTGCACAGCACCTGAGTCTCTGCATGCTTCAGCCTGCCCACCTGTGACCCTACCAGTGTGTGAGTCCCCACAACCCAAGCCAGAAGGACCTCAGAAAGTCTAACCCTCTCATTCTACAAGCTGGGTGACTGAAGCCCACCAAAGAGAAAGGACTTGAGGTTTTATTGTTTATCGGTAAGAACTTTTTTGTTTACAAGTGACAAGTGCAAAAAAAAAAAAGAAAAAAAGGAGGGGGATTTTGGGTCATGTAACTAGGATGTTTCCGGGTGACCTTCAGGTACAGTTGGATCCAGCCTCATATGATGACTGCGTCCCCACCCCCACCTCCCTGAACCAACTGCATTAGCCAGCCTCGGTATAATATGCCCTGGAGTGGGGGTGAGGTATGCAGCAGTGTCAGCCTCACATGACACCCCAGGACTGCAGATAACAGGAGGGGGTGTAGGGGAGCAGAAACAGCAATAGAGTCCAGGTGCCTGACTCCAAGCCCAGTGCCTGTCCAACCCTCGGAACTGCTTCAGGAAGGTTAACTGGACATCAGCATGGAGCATCAATGGGGCCAGGGAGGGGGCTGCGGGAGCTGGAGGCAGGGGCCAGTAAGGGGGTCTTCTAGGCAAGAGGTAATGAGCCCCTTGACAGAATCTAATCAATCTTTCAACTCCCTAACTCACTCTCCCATTTAGCATTTTGCTGTGGGAAACATCTGTCACTTCTTCAAGATGAATGATACACCAACACCATTATTAATGTATTGTTAAGTGGTGTTTAAAATCCACTTCATTTTAAATAAAAGAAAACAACATAGATCTTTCCTGACTTGTTTGGACCCTAGAGGGCAGGATGAAAGGGGGAATCTCACCTCCTGCTGGGGGAGTGTCAGTGCCATTTTTCTGGAAAGTCATTTAATGGGGTGTTTTAGTAGCCTAAAGAGGTTCATTCCCTTTGGCCCACTCACCACACTTTTAGGGATACCTCTTTAAGATATAACTGGAGATGCGAAAAAAGCTTTGCATGCCAACGAGGTTCATCATGACGTTGTTTATTATAATCGTGGGAAATAGGAAATAACCTAAAGAACCAATCAGAGGAGAACGGTCATGCAACTAAGGCAGATTCACTCAGTGGAATATTCTGCATCAGCTCAAAAATGTTCAAAATGTTGCCTTAAGAGCATTTGCTTGGAAGGAGCAGAAACTTAAGGAAACTCAAGTCAAAGAGAGGATTACGTTAAGCATCAGAGGAATTTCCCAGAATTCAGTTGTCAGAAGCAGCTGGGCCACACAAAACCTGCAGGGTCCTCAGACAGCCTGTATCTCCCTGTGCCCCTCCCCAGCCAGGCTCTCATTCCAGCTTCTCTCTCTGTTTGCAAATTTCTCCCTCTCTCTCTGCTGACCAGCTTGGCAGCTGGAGCCCTAGTTTACCTGCCCCTCCAATCCCACAAGTAATTGATTCAGTCTTCTGTGAGGAAGGGAAAGGAGGGGAAGGGAAGGGAAGGGAAGGGAAGGGGTAAAAGGGAGGGAGAGAGAAAGGACAGAAGAAGGAAGGGAGGAAAGGAAAGGGAAGGGAAGGGAAGGGGAGGGGAGGGGAGGGGAGGGGAGGGGAGGGAAGGGGAGGGAAGGGAAGAGAAGGGAAGGGAAGGGAAGGGAAGGGAATGGAAGGGAAGGGAAGGGAAGGGAGAAAAGAAAAGGGCGGGAGAATTCCCAGGAGGGACAACTTAATTGGCTCAGCTTGAGTCAGGTGACGCCCCAGCTCACCTGCCCTTCCAGGTCCAATCAGCTGAGCTGGACTGGGTGGGCTTCCCAGAGCACATCAGGCAGTTGTTTCAGGTGGGGTAAGGCAGGGGAAAACGGTTATCTCAAGTTCTCACATAATCACATGGCGTATTAGGTGTTATAACAAATGACTCCAACATTTGTTGGTTTCAAACAGCATTTATGATCTCACAGTTTCTGAGGCTCAGAAATTCAGGAACAGCTTAGCTGGGTGGTTCTAACTCAGGGACTCTCATGAAGATGAAGTCAAGATGTCAACCAGGGCTTCGGTCTTCTGAAGCCCTGACTGGGCTGGAGGATCCACTTCCAGACCCACCCACGTGGCTGTTGGTGGGCAGCTCCATTTACTCCCTGGGTAGGCACCTCGTCTGAGCTGTTTGCAACAGCTGCCATCTCCCAGAGTGAATGATCCGAGAGAGAGAGAGAGAGAGAAGATGACAAAGAGTGAAACTGCAGCATCTCTTAGAACTTAATCTCAGAACCTCCCCACACACACACGTCCCTGAGGCCTGGGCTGCCGAGTCTGGCTTGCTGTGCTGCCTTCTGCTTTCTCTTTGGCTCCTGAAAGTCCTTCCTGGCTGCCATGAGGTTCCTGCCTCCAGCCTGCCAAAGATGTTCCCAGTTCTGGGCCTATTTTTATAGCTGGTTCCTGGACCGGCTCCAGCCCTGTCACCTCAGCAGCAGCACTGACCCTGGGAAGAGGAGGGCTGAGCGTGAGCAGAGAGAGGTGTCCTACGAGATGGTTCCATTGAGGACCCAAGATGCCTGCTGCATGCCCATCCTCAAGAAGCATCCCCCACCCCTGTCTCCTCTACCAGCAAAGGCTGAGCTCCTGCGGGGACCTGAGGACTGAGAGCTTGGAGCCAGGGTGGAGCAGAACCTTGGCTGGGGCAGGGCCCTGATGGAGAAGCTGGAGTCAGTAGCAGTGGTGGGTTGAATTATGTATCCCAGGGGAGAAAAAAAAAAATGTTCTTCATCTTAATCCATTCCCATGGGTGTGAACCCCTTTATAAATAGGACTTTTAAAGATGACATGTTTAGTTGAGGTGTCGCTCAACTGAATGGGGCTGTGCCCTAAGACTATTCCTGAGGGCTTTAAGAGGAGAAAGCCAGGTGGAGGAGCAGAAGCTGGAAGTCAACAGAGACTAGAAAAGAAAGGCGAGGACAAAGAATCCAAGGATCGCCAGTCAGGCAGAACACTACCAACCCTGGGAAAAAGCAAGCCCTGCAGCCTCCGAAACCATGAGCCAATCAATTCCCATTGTTAAGCCAACCCATTGTGTGGTATTTGTCACAGCATCCGGGAAGCTAAGACATGGGGCAGAGGACAATGGCAGGCAGCTGCCTGGTCCAATCACGAGCACAGAGGATTCTCCCGTACAACTGAGAGGTGTGAGGAACTCACCCACGGCCTGGAGCTCCTGCAGGAGAAGATGGGGGGTTGGCACCAACAAGATTCGGATTTTAATGCTAATGCTACTGGTGAGGCTTCCGTGGCCTTACAATTCTTAGGACCACAGAATCCAAAAGAGTCAGGGCCGTGAGGAACTTCTTCAGAATCTGGTCCAAATCCCCCCATGCTGGAATCCCTCGTCCACACATCTCAACCAGGGACTCAAAGGCGTAACTGCACCTAGCAATGGTGAGCTTACTGCTCCATAAGGAAATTCATTCCAAAATTGGACAGCTCTGACAATGGAAAGTTCGCCACAAAATTTTAGCCAAAATCTGTCTCCCTGTGGATTCCCCTGATTAGCTCTCATTCTTCCTTCTGGTGCCTCATAAAACAAATCAGCAGCACTAGCCCGATGGCCCAATGGTCATCATGTTCAGTGTTCAGATCAGCTCATCCCAGCACATCATAGACCATCAAAACTGCAGCCTGGGCCACGCCGAGCATGTCTAACACCCATTCGAAAGGCTAAGATTAGACAGACAGTGTTGGTGAGGACATGCAGCATCCACGCTGCTGGTGGGAATGGAACACAGCACAACCAGCTGGGCAGTTTCTTAAAAACTAAACATATACCTTCTGCATGACCCAGCCCTTCCACTCTTAGGTATTTACCCAAGAGAAATAAAAATACACATACACACAAAGACTTGTACACAAATATTCCTAACAGCTTTGTTTACAACTGTCAAAAACTGGAAACAAGCCAAGCATCCATCAAAAGGTGAATGGAAAAACAAACTGCAGCACATCCATACAATGGAATACTGCTCAGCAATAAAAAGGAAGACACAATGATATGGATGAATCTCAAAAAGCTTATGCCAAATGAAAGAAGCTAGACACAGAGGTCTACAGACTGTGATTTCATTTATGTAAACTTCTAGAAAAGGCAAACTGATCCATAGTGACAGAGAACAGTTCAGTGTTTGCCTGGGGATGAGAGCAGAGGGAGGCATGGATTGCTAAGTGCAATGAGGAAACTTTTGGAGATGGAAATGTCAGGTATCTTGTAGTGGTGGTCCTTTTGCAGGGGTATACATTGTCAAAACTCACCAAATTGTATACTTCATATACGATCAAACTGTGCGCTTTAAATATGTACAGTGTATTTTAAGTTGCTTTAAAAACCCTATTGTGCAATCCCTCGATTGAATGACTAAAAACCCATCCCAAGCTGAAGGCCTTGGGTCTGTTTTGATGAACCTTTGTAATTAGCACATGGATGGGTCCTTAGCGGTCCTTGACCTTATTAACTTATGACTCTGGAAACTTTCTCCAATACCTACTAAGGGTCAGCCAGCAAGTTCATGGCGGGGTCAGCACTTGAGTCCAAGTGTCCGGATTCACAGGCCCGTTCTCCTTCCCCACAGGGTAAAAAGAAATTGAAACCAATGCTTGTGGAGCGGTTCATGGTTCCCCAAGCTGCTTGACATCTGTAATCTCATTTCCTGGATTAATCCCATTTAACACAGTAGAGTGTGTAATGGAGAAGCGGGGCTGGGAGAACATACAGCTTGTTTATTTATGGCAGGCATCTATTCTGAGGGCTTAGGGCCCATGCCATGCCGAATTGTTCTATATCTTAAATATGCCTCCTGGGGTAAACACTCTGGCCTTTGGAGTCAGACAGCCCTGGGCTGGAATCCAGGCACTGCCACTTACTAGTGGGAGACCTTGAGCAAAACATTTAGCCCCTGTGAACCTCAGTTTCCTCCTCTGTAAAAAAAAGGAGACAATAGCAGTAACCTCCTCCTAATGTTGCTGGGAAGATTAAATGGAATAACATGAAAATAGGGCTTACATGGGTAAGTCTTCACACAAGCATCAGCTTAAATGTCACTTCCCCAAAGAAGCATGCTCTGGCCATTCTAACCGACATTAGAACCCCACTCCTGCTTCAAGGCATTCTAGTTGAAGCTAGACTTTCCCCATTTCCTCCAACCAGGCACCACCATCATATTCTCTGTTGCTATTACTCTGACTGTCTTTCTCCTCCCACTAGAACGTAAGCTCTGTGAGAGTAAGGTCTTTATTTTCTTGTTCACTATTGGGTCCTCAGTTTCTAGAATGATGGCTGGCAGATGGCATGGAATAAATATTTCTTGAATAAATGAATAATTCAGATTCTTCATGTAATATTGAATTTTATGTTATTTAAGTGGAAGAAAGAATACAAACATTATGTCATTCCCCTAAAAAAAAAAGAAAGAAAGAAAGAAAATAGGGCTTAGCACTAAGCCTGGTGTGTAGTAAACCCTCCACAGTCTGGCAGCTAGCATCAGACCACTATCACTGTCATTACTAGTAGGACCATGTTACAACTGATGTAAAAAGATCCCCATTGTACAGATCAAGAAACTGAGGCTCAGAGAGGCAAGGCAGTTTGCCCAAGATTACACGGCAAGTAACTGGCAGAGCTAGGATTTGAACTCAAGTCCCCCGAATGGCTCCAAGGCCGCCTGGTCGTTCCAGGGCAACACCCTGCCTCCTACATCGGCAGTAACAGGTACAGCAGGAAATCTAGGAAGAGAAGACATGATCAAAGTCCCCACAAAGCTCAAAGAAACCAAGACCTGGCCAAAGTGGGACGGCCAAGGTCAGCTCAGCAATCTCTCCTCTGGACCACGGGCTCTGCCACTTTGAAAACCAGGCACAGGGGACAGAGACCATGGGGAAGAGCAGAGCCACCCACCCACCCACAACTCACCCTTGGGAGTGACCAGGCCTCCTCTGTCCACCAACAGCCAACCAACAAAGTCATCGGAGTCTCAGTGTGTGACCCAGGTCAGGTCGCCACCAACTGAGGAACCCCACACCCACCCATAAGCTAAGGGCCTTGGGCAAGATGGTCTGCAAGGCCTGTCAGGCTGTCTTGGTTTCCAGGGTGCAGCAATGTCTGGGATGCAGGTGGTGCCAGACTCCAGGTGGGATAGGGGTTTTGAAGGTACAGAGGGGTGTCCCAAGGAAAGCCCGCCAGAGCAAGTTTCCAGCTTCAGGAAGGGCAATCACAGAGCCCAACAGGCAGCCTGGGAGAAGGAAAGAACAGGAGATGGTAGACCAGGGTTCAGACCCTGCTCTGCTACTATTTCTGCAAGGCCTGGGTAACTCACTGCCCATCTCTGAGACTCAGTCTCCTCATCCATAAAATGGGAACAATCATGCCAACTTCATCAGGTTGTATGGCACTTAAATAAAATTATCTAGCGCACCTGTGAATACTCATAAATGGTGGCCTGCTTTAATTACTCTTTCCCACCTTTCATCAGAGGTGACTTTCATGCAGTCCACAGATTCCAGAGAAGTCTACCTGGGAGTTCTCCTAAATATCAGACCACAGTCTTTTCTGCTGCTGCTACTTGAATTCACAGACCCAATGAGCAGCTGAAACAGAATCAAGATCAAAAGTCAGGGACATTTATCATAATAGCCAAAAGGTGGAAGCAACCCAAGTATCCATCAACAGATGAATGGATAAACAAAATGTGGCGTATCCATACAATGGAATATTATGGATCCATAAAGTGAAATGAAGGGCTGATACATGCTACGACATGGATGAACTGTGAAGACACCATGTTGAATGAAACAAGCCGGACAAAAAAGGACAAATAATTGTATGAGTTCTCTTATATGAAATACTAAGAATAAGTAAATTCATAGAGACAGAAAGCAGAATAGTAGCTACCAGGTGTTGTGGTTTGAAGCTAGGTACCCCACAAAAACACGTTCTTAACCTTAATCCAGTCCTGTGGGTGTGAACCTTCTTATAAGTAAGGCCTTTCAGTCAGGTTACTTCAGTTAAGCTGTGGCCCAGGATGGGTCTTAATCCTATTACTGAAGGCCTTATAGGGAAGGTCACAGAAAGGGGAAAAAGTCAGAGGGAGCAGCCAGAAGCTGAAATGCAAGGGAACCCACAAGAGAAGGGAGAGGTCAGGAGGGGCCTCCGTGTGCATGGCCATGTGACAAAAAAGCCAAGGACCAAGGATCACTGGCAGCCAGCCCCAGGACAGCAGTCTTCAGGAAGAAAGCATCCCCTTGATGACATCTTGATTAGGACTTCTAGTGCAAAATCATGAGTGATAAATTCCCATTGTGTGAGCCAACACATTGCATGGTATTCGCTTCAGCAATAAGGAAACTAAAACCCCAGGGCGGGGGTGGGGTGGGGTGAAAGAACAGGAGTTTTTGCTAAACGAGTATGAGCCTTGGTTTGGGATGATGAAAATAGTCTGGAAATAGAATGGTTGAGGTTAACAGTATTGTCAGCGTACGTAACATCAAAAATTTTTGTACATAAAATGGTTAAAATAATATTTGTGTTGTGTATAACACAGTTAAAAATAAATAAATTATTTTTAAAATTAAAAAAAAAAACCTTAAGGACAAAAGTGATGTATCTGGTAGAGACTAGAATAGTGATTATCTTGGGGCGATATCAGTGTTGAGGGGGCACAAGGGAGCCCCTGGATCCTGCTGATGTTTACAGGGTTTTATTCAGAGGTAAAAATTCATCCAGCCTTACACCTGAGATCTCTGCACCTTACTAGACGTAAATTATACTTCAATTTTTAAAAAAATCCCTCATGCATGCCCAGGCCCCTATGTGGGCACATGTGCCCACCATGCACTCTCAGGCACCCCCTGCCCAGAAGACACTGTGCAGAGATGGGCACCTCCAGAGGACACGTGCCATGCAGACACGTGCAGACCTGCCTTCACCTGCTCAAACCCAGGTGCCTGAACAAACTCACTCTCTCAGGGCCCAGCCGGCTCCTCCCCAAGATTTCTAAAAGGAAGGAAACATCTCCTCACATCTGTGGCTGCTGGAGGAGGCATGGCCTTAGTGCAGGTTTCCCATCAAGCCGGCCAGTCCCCAGCACAGCCAGCACCAGGGGATCCAGGGAGAGGAGCACCCAGGGTTCCAGAAGGAGTAGAGGCCCCTTGCCTCCTTCCAGGCCACGTCTGTGCCAGACTAGCTATGGGGTCAGTCAGGGAGCTTGTGAGCCCCCAGAAGGCCAGGATGGGGGATCCTCAGTGGGGAGAAGACTGGACAAAGAATCCAGGGTTATTGTGCCAGGTTGGCATGGTGGTCACATAAGTAAGCTTTGCAGCAAGAGAGACCTACTTTGTCTCCTGGCTCTGCCATTTATTAGCTGTGTGACCATGCACTAGTTTCTGAACCTCTCTGGGCCTCAGTTTTCCCACCTTTCAAATAAAGATGATAATATCTCCTACATGGTAGAAATACTAGGGTAGGGGTAGAAGAGGGGAGAGGACGGCATTAAATGGCATCATGCATGGCCCTGGACATAGTAAGTTCTCAACAGTGCAAGTCATTTTTATCAAGGGCCCAGACAGGAAGAGGTTTCTAGATAGTGGGTATCCCATGAATTGGAAAGTGACAGCCCACGAGCCCAAATGCAGTCCACAAATGGGCTTTGTTTGGCCCACACAGTGTCTTTCTTTCTTTCTTTCTTTTTAAATTGTTGCCAACATTTAAAAATCAGATTTCACATAAAAATCCAGATTTTCTGCTTTTCTTGTAAAGTTCAAAGATTTGGCAATATTGGGCTGTTATTCCCCCTGGTGACTACCAGCCAGAGCTGAGCAGCCGCTGCCCAGCTCACCCAGCCCCTCCCAGGTCCAACTGTCTCCCCCTATTCCCTGCCCAGCCCCCGTGGGTGCTGTAGTTTGCACCCTCTGACCTTATCCTGTGCCTTCATGATGACACCTACATTCGCAAGATCTCACTGATTCCTCACAACCGGCTGTGATGTCACTCTGCTTAACCCCATCTGACCAATGAGGAAACTGAGGCCCAGAGGGGTAAAGTGAAAAACACATAGCCCACGGGTAGGGGCAACACACAATAAACAAATTGCTCCATTTCTGGTGGTGGTAGGTGATAGGAAGAAAAAAATAGTAAAGAGTATTAGAGAAGTTGGAGGGAGGCCCATGGGTGCCTTAGCTAGAGCAGTCAGGGGAGGCTGCTTGGAAGAGGCGACATTAAACAGGAACCTTAAGGCCAAGAATCAGCTGTGCGACAACGGGGCAGAGCATCGAAGCAGAAGGAACAACCATTGCAAAGGCTCCTGACTGAAATGAGCCTGGTGTTTTCCAGGCACAGAAGGAAGGCCACTGTGGCTGAAATGGAGTGAGGAGGGCATAGCAGGAGATAAAGCTGGAGAGGGAGGTGGGGTCCCAATTACTGAGCAACAGAGCACCTTCATCCAGGGCATGCTGTGCACCAGGCGCTGCACTGGGCACACTAGCGCACTGCATTATTCCATCCTCCCCAGGGAGCCACAAGCCACAACTCAGCACCCCTATTAGGTAGGTGGGGACACTGAGACTCAGGGAGAGGAAGGGACTCACCCGAGGTCACCCTGCCCGGGGAGGCGGGTGAGGATCTGGAACTCCCACCTCAACTCTTAGCCAGACTAAGCCAGACTCTCTCCAGACACCATCGATCAGGGGTCAGACCACAGGAAGGCTCACTTGACATGATCAGAATAAGGACCAGAGGGTCATTTCCCGGCCCAGGGGCAGGCTTCTTCCTGGGGCAATGACACTCCTAAAGCCCCCAACCCTGGTAGAACCAAGAGTCATACTCATAGACACGGACACACACACACACACACAGCAGCCCAGCCAGGAAGAAGGGCTGGGGCAGGGGCAAGAGACGGCCAGGAGCAGAAGGCAAACAGTACTCTCCAGACGGGAGGCTGCCTCCATATGGAAAGAGCTCTCAGGCACCTGGTGGCTGTGGGCAGTTCCCCCCAAGCTCCTCTCTCATTGAGGGGTGCACCCCATCACCCAGGCTGTAAGCCTTCTCAGCATCCTCAATTCACATCTCTCCCACACTCCCCACTTCTGACCTGCTACCAAGCCCACCCATTCTGAGTCCACCCGGCTTCTGCACCCATGTAGACCTTCTGCCCTGGCTCTAAAGGCAGGAATCCTGCTCTCACGGCCTCTGCCTCCCCCCACCACCTATACCGGAGACTTAAGGGCAAGACGGTGGTGGGAACTCCCAGGGATTTGTGGGTGGGGAAACCAGTTTAAAGAATGACCAGGGCATCAGGGGGGTGAAGTCACCATCTCGGGACACCTGCTGACAGACACAGACACACACACACATGCACTTGGAGCTCCCATTTCACGGCTATCAGGTTACGGTGACGCTGTTCCAAGACAAAACAGGAAATCCCACGACTGAGCCAGCCAGATGGGGGCAAGTGGCCAAGAATCTGAAACCCCTCTGCTCTCTGCCTTGATCCCGCACCCCCACTCCCCACCCCTACTTCCCCCCCCACCCTCCCCCCCACCCCACCTCCACCCCCTGGCAAGCTGGAGCTCAGCTGCCTCCCCACTGACAGAGTCCAGCCTTGGATTCAGGGCCCTACAAGGGGGTACATCATCTCTGAGGGTCTGCCCGGTTTAGACATTCCACGTTTTACGGACATTTGGCTCCCAAAGGCCCCGTGGCTGGATCTGAAGCCAAAGGTGCAGCGAACAGTAAGGCCAGCAGGGGGCGCGCGCACCCCGCGTGCAGGAGGGCGGCTGCCCGAGATCAAGGAGATGGGTTTAGAAGGACCCTGGAAAGGAATCCTTCCTCGGTGCCCCCTCCCCGTTCTGGTTTCCGTAGAGCTCCACACGGCTCCACGACTTCCTTGCTGAGCTAGAGAACAAACTGCCCTGCAAACAAGCGAGGGAGGCGCCTCACCTCCTGGCAACCACCTCCCTCGGAGCTGCTTGGTGGGGACCACAGGGTCTGCTGCGGGTCTGGCCCTGAACAGGGACGAGTGCACTGATGGTGGGGGGATGGAGGGAGGGAAGGAAACCAGCTATGCGCAGCCTACGGAGTTCTCTAAAAACAAATAATTTGAAGTAAAAAAAAAAAAAAACCCTGAGGAAAAAAATCATTTTTTAAAGGAAAACACTTTTTGAGGTCTAAGGGCCTGACGTGTTAATCCTTGTCTAACTCCTTTGGAGCAGGTCATGCTGCCCCCATTTTGCAGAAAGGGAAATGGAAGCTTAATGACGGCAAGTCAATTGCCCAAGAATTCAAGCTCAAGTTTGTGTCACACTTTGTTCTGCTATTACGGGATCCCCAGCTCCATTCTTGCTCTCCTCCTGAATCCTGTCCTTCCCTGACTCCCTGACCCCAGTGGGGTCCTCTGGATGATCCCCAAAAGCAGACAAATACAGACAGGCTCTGAGCAGACAGGCAGCCCTAATCCTAGTTTTCCAGGAATTCTATCCTAACCCTCAGTCAGCCTAATTCTGATCCTAGAAATAAAATTCTGATCCTGACAGTTGCAAGCATTTGGATGCAACATCTGTGATCCTCACCCAAACCCTACATGAAGCATATTATTATCACCGTTTTACAGATGAGGAAAGTGAGATGCAAGAGGTCAAAAGATTGTCTCCAGCCAACAGTAGCAGAAGCAGGATGCAACCCAAGGCAGCCAGTTTCCAAAGCCCAAGCTCTTAGCTGTTACTTAAAGCCTCGTCCACCACCTTCCAGCAGTCGCTCCACATGGTGTCCCCTTGCCAAAACTCGGCTGGACTCTCATCCTGGACGCGGGATGACCATTCCCCTGCCCAGGCCCCGACAACCACTGCCCAGGTCCTGGCTTCAGTTTGGTTTGCTCTGATTCCCACCCAAGGAGGGGGAGCTTTAGTGAAACTCACCCTAACCTGGGCTGTGAATCATCCAGACCCTCGTTCTGCCATGGACTCTCTCTGGGCTTGGAGAGGAGGGGGCACATTAAAAGTTCTATGTCTCAGTTTTCTCATCTGTAAAACAAGATAATAATGTTATCAGTGTCCCGGGGCTACCAGGAGGATGGAATATAAAACTTCTGGCACATTTGGGGCTCATTCCGTGTTAACTCTCTTCCCTTGAGCCTCCCAAGGTTGATCTGGAGGCCCAGACACAAGAGATTTCCCATTCATTCTGCAAACCTCTGGGCACAGAGGCTCTGTGCTGGGCCCTATGCTGGAAGGAGACAGTGGCGAGGAGCAGATAAGAAGCTACCTATGAAGAGAGGTCTGACTATGCCACTTATGTGACAGGGCGAGTCATTTCACCTGCCTGCACTTCTACTTGTCATCTGCAAAATGGGGATACACGTGGTCCCTGCCTCCAGGGTTGTTGCGAGAACTAGAAGCCATGCAGGTAAGGTCCTAGCCCAGCACTCAGTACGTCATAAAAGCTCAGGATGGTAGCTATTTGGATATTGTTGAGGAGTTTTCAAAGTCTGATGGGGTGAGGGGGCAGCTAACCAAATCATCGTCATACAGTGGATCACTGCTAAGACCAGGCCAAACATGGCACTGGGAAGACAAAGGGAAAGGAGCAACTAACCCTGCCTAGAGAAATCAGGGAAGGCTGCACAGAGGAGGTGCCATTTGAAGGATAAGCAGGATTTCACCAGGAGGACAAGAAAGGAAGGGCATTCCTGGCAGGGGGAACAGCAGTTACAGAGGCACAGAGGCTCTCAAGGCACAAGGAGATGCCCCGTGTGGCTGGAGAGCTGGTTACATCTGGGAAGTTTTGGGCCACAGAGCTGGGAAGATAGGGAACCACCTTGTTGGCCCATCTGGGGGGTTTGGACCCTCTCCTGGGGCAACAAGGAGCCCGTGCAGGTTTTTGAGCAGGAGAGTGATGAGATCCAATTGAGAAAGATGATCTGTGAGGCAGGGTCTAGGAGAATGGCACGGGGCAGGCTGCATCTAAAGCAGGACGGAGGGAATGGAAGGGAGAGGGGATGGTGGAGGCATTGCCAGGTGGGGGGACAGTGTTCAGCCTCCGAGCCCTTGAGACCCCTCCCAGGAAGGAAGGGCTGAGGCAGGGCGAGGTGGGGGGTGGTGACCATGACCCCAGTCAGCTGGGACCAAAGCTGAGGCTGGGAGTGGGGAGGGGGGCTGCCCGCACACTGAGTCACTCCGTTTATTGGATTTCTGAGAAATCGCTTCCCTCCCCCACACTCCGGCAGCCAAGGCTGCTCCATTAAAGCCGCATCGTCAGTGGTGGGGGAAAGAACCCAGGAACTGAGCAAGAATCAGCCGAGCCCAGAGCGGAGAGAGACAGGACACTGGGAATTCTTGGGGTGGGTCCCAGAAGGGCTGATGCTCAGGGCCGACCACATGGAGAGGCAGGAGGGGGCAGCGGTTAGGGAAGTAGGCCCTGGGGCCAGCCACCCTGCTTCAAATCTCAGCTCAGCCTTGAAGAGCTGTGTGACCTGGGGCCAGTTCCTTAACCTCCCTGCCTCGAACAGGGATCATCTTAAGGCCTGCCAGAGACTCAGGGTTGTTCTGTGGATTGTCAAATAAAACTGTCAAGTGGTGGGTGTGTGACAGGCCCTCGGTAAGGGTTGGGTGCTACTGGCAGGGTTGAGAACGGACTTACCCAATGCCCCCTAACCCTGATGCAATCCTCAGCCTTCAAAGGCTCCCCAGGATCAAATCCAAGCTCCTGGCTTGGCATCAGGGCCCCTCATGACGTATCCCTGTTCCTCCCGCAAGCAGCCCTACAAGCTGCTGTGGTTCACGCCTCCATGTTCTTGCCCACGCTAGCCCTGCTGCCAGGAGGGCCCTCATCCAGGCCCCTTGTTGCCTAATAAATTCCTTTAGTCCTCTGCTTAGGGGTGCCTCTCCTGACCCCTCATATCCCCTCCCTTCAGGAGCGGCTCCCTCCTCCAAGCTCCCACTCAGGGCATTGGACTAACGTTTTGCCACTTATGGTTTACCTGGCGGCTCTTCACCAGGCTGGGGAACCCCTGAGGGTCAGGATTGTGCCTGAAGAGCCGGGCCCAACACACCTGTGTGCATCAGCCAACCTGGGTGCCCCCGACAGAAGCTACCATCTAGAAAGCACCTATGGTGACACAGGCTCTGTGCCAGGTGCTCTGCAGGTGACACCTTGTTCCATCTCACAGCCAGCTTGTGAAGGAAGGAGTCATGCAGGGCCCACCTTAGAGGTAAGGGATGGAGTCTCAGTGATGAGTAACCATCCAAGGCCACCCAAGCAGCAAGGGACAGAGTAGAGCTGGGAACTCAGGAATGAGTTGCCCGGGCCAGCTCCCCACCCTCCCAGCTGCAGAGATGGACTCAGGCTCTCCTACACCTCCCTGAAATCCTGCTCAGCTCTGTAGCTGACAAAGAAACACTGGCACCTGTCTCTCCTTTGCTGGAGAAGCCACAAAGAACCAGAGACTTCACCACCAACCCTGGCTGCCCCGTTTCCTGGCTGTGGGACCCGGAGCAGGTTATAGTAACCCTCTAAATGATCGGTTTCCACAGGAATGAAGTGAGTGAATGGCTGTACCTGCCCAGTGTTATTGTAAGAATTGTCCGGCACACAGAGCAGGTAACACCTGCACTCCACAAATGAGAGCTGTTGTTTTATTACTGGTCTGCCTAATAATCCTCCAAGATGGACATTCCCCCCATTTTATAGATGAGAAAACTGAGGCTCCAAAAGTTGAAATGACTTGCCCAAGGTCACACACATAGTAAGCGACAGAACGAACGCTCAGACCACCTCTTTCAGCACCAGCCCTAGTACCTCCCCCAAATCACTCCCCAACCAACCTTCACCCCTAAAGCAACATAAATATGTCAAGGAGACAGGGGAAGTAATAGCCAACATTTATTGAGCACTTATCCGTACCCATTCTAGAATTTGTGCCATCTCAATTTCACAACTCTAAGTGGGTGCTATGATTATCCCGTTTACAGAGGGGGAAACTGAGGCACGGAGCGCTCAACTGGCACAACATCCCCCAACTCCCCTATAAATCACAGAGCTACTAAGGGGCTGGGCCAGACTGACTCCAGGTCCAGTGTCTTAGCCTCACTCGGGAGTGAGAGCGGGTTACGAGTAAATAATCAAGAGAACGGGCCGAAAGTCTGGCCCAAGGTGCCGGAGGGCGGGAAATCCCAACCAGAGCACCGACGCCCCACACCCAAGCCCGGGGTCCTCCCTCAGACCCCGCCCGCACATCCCGGGATTCGGCGGTGGGCGGGGCAGAGGCGGGAGGCACCGCCCACCCCACTCCCGCCCGCGGGGCCGCCCCGCGCCGAGGCTAAGCTGCGGCTTAGCAGGTGCCACAGGCTCCCCCGGGAGCGCCCCGGAAGCCGCGGTCGCGCATTTCATTAACGGCTTGGCCGCGGGCCGGCCGCCGCCCCTCGGCCCCGCAGCGCCCGGGGCGGGCTTGGGACACCCAGAGCCCCCCTCCGGCGCCCGCTCGGGCGACCCCCTCGCCTGCCCGCCGGCCTCCGGGCCCTCCCCGGAGCCTCTCTGCACATCCACGGCGCGGCGTCCGTCTTCTCCTCCCCGCTCAAATATCACCTCCCCTGGGAGCCGTCTTCATTTATTCCTTCCCTCGCGGAGCGCTGCGGAGCCGGGCTCCGTGCCAGCCCCGGCCCTGGGCCCTGAAGACACAGCCCCTGCCCTCGGGCCGGGAGGCGCGTGGTCTGCCGGGGGAGGCAGCGCGGTGAACAGTTACCACGGCGCGGTGTGGGCGCTTCAGTAATAAGGGTAATGGAGATAATAGCTCTCGTCTATGCCACGCCTCCAGTACTCGCAGTTGAGAATGCTTTACATACGGTAACTCATGAAGTCCTCCCACAACCCCCTGAAGGAGTGCTATTGTTAGCTCCATTTAACAAGCAAGGAAACTGAGGCCCAAGGTCATGAGCTATGACAAGTACCCAGGCAGGGGGCATTTCCAGAGTCCACCAGCTGAGAAGGGGATGCACCTGTCATTTAGCAAGCACCTGTTTCATTTTAAACCTCACCACCCTCACTGATTATGAGAGGAAGTCAATGAAGCTGGCCTACTTTTTGCCTATTAAATCAGCAAGGTAGACAGGAACATCTTCTTAGAAATGGGTGGAGGAAGGGGGAAAGCCAGTCTTTGTGTCTGGATCTAAGCTTGACACCAAAGCCCCATTTTTGCCTCCTGACTACATGCCTCCCTGTGCTAGAGGCCGGCACAGAGGTCATGGGAGCACAGACAGGGAAGAATCAGGAGACCATCCCTAACAGAGGGGATACTTGTACTGGGTCTTGAAGGATGAGTAGGAGTTCATCAGAAGAGGGAGGGGCAACAGCATGTGCAAAGGTCAGAAGCCCTGAGGACAAGTCCCGTTTATCCCTCTTAATTGCTGGGTGACTTTTGCCAAGTATCTTTACCTCTCTTAGCTTCAGTTTCTTCATTTGAAGAATGAGAATAAGTGTGCCAAGATTGTCAGGAGTGAATGAGATCACGGAAGGAAAGTGCTTAGTCAACTGCCAGGGATGGGGCGAGGTGGGAAGAGGAGGATGGAGTGCAGACCTCCTGCTGGTCAGTATATGCTGCCTATAGGGGTGTCAGCTCTTCATACAACTGTCTCTCCTCTGCCCATGAAAAAACAAATAAATATCCCCATTCCACCCATGAGGAAACTGAAGCACAATGAGGTTAAAGAACTAGCCCAGGATCACCCAGTGGTTAGGTGCCAGAGTTGGGAGTTGAACCAAGATTCACCTGAATACAGAAACTGCCACCAGTTCACTGTATCAGCTCCAGTGGCTGCCCCGGATCCTATTGTGTTGACCCATCGTAATTCACTTAACCTTTTCTTGTCGCTGTACACTGAAGCTGTTTAAGTTTTGCATTCTTGAAAACAACATTCAACTGAACATGTTTGCGCAGAGGTCTGTCCCATGGTTTGTGTTATTTCCCTAGGACAGAATCTTCCAGTAAGATTACCAGTTCCAGATGTATGAAGTTTCATGACTTTTGATTAATATTTTCAAGTTGCTTCCAAAAAGGTTACCAATTTGCAGTCCCATCTGCAATATATATGAGAAATGTTTTCACTGTATTCTCACCAGTTTTCTTTAATCGTCCAAATGTCCAAGATGAAAAATGGTAGCACATAGTTGTATAGGCATTCTGTTTTGTTTTGTTTTGCTTTGCATTACCAATGAAGGTGAGTGTTTTTAAGGGCTGGAAACTGAACAGGAGCTGTATCAGAAGTCACAGGGCCTTCAAAGAGAGAATGGAGTCGGGTTTGACAGTCCCTGGAGTAGAGAAGGTTTGTTTCTGGTTGACTGATGGAGAAAAAGAACACGGAGCCAGGAGGACAGCCAAAGGGTTCTGAAGCTTGGGGACGCGGCTTTGCACTTGCTGTCCCCACTGCCTAGAGCATGCTTTCCTCATCCTTCAGCTCAGTTCAAATGTCCCCTCCTCGATGAGGCCCTCCCCACCCTCACCATATAAAGGTCCTCCCGGTCTCTCTCGGATTCACTTTCTTCACAGCCCTTCGGTGCTATTCACTTCCTGATCTGTTACTGCCTCTAGCTCTAGAATGTGAGCTTCTTGCTCTCTCTCCTCTGCTGTATTTCCCATGCCTAGAACGATGCTTTCAATTAATTAGTTGATTAATTAAAGTTTTCCATTCGTGGGTCATCGTACCATCTGATGCTCCTTTCCTTAGCCTTCAAATCTGCCCCTCACACCACTTAAACGAGGCATTCGTGTGCATGGCAGACTTTCTTGAAGTTCCACCACCATGTTGCCACCCCTCCCCCCTCAGGACTGTTTCCCCTGAGTCAGGGTTCCCCTCCCAAGGACTGCCCCATCCCCACCCTGAATCCAAGTCCCCTCACTTTGTTATACAGAACAATCGTACTCTCCTCTCTGACCTGGTCTCTGGACTTCCCATCACACATCTGGAAACCCACTGATGTCTCTCTCCAGGAAAGAGCATCCACTCCAGCTCCCCTGTGGAGCAGCAGCTCAGGAAAAGCTTTTGGAATGTTCCATTGTCCCCCCACACACACACTAGGCTCTATGCCACAAAAAAAAAAGTTGTCTGCAATTATATCTCCCATGATGTGAATTATGCCACCACCACCCCATCCCATGCCTTAGAAGTGGAGTGGGAAGTGATACAGACTGTTTTCGTTTTTAATAATGTTTTTCTCTCTGCTACACATCATTATATAATTCATATTTCTCAAATTATATAAGTCTACAATAACCATCCCATAATAGTATTTCTTTCTCGGAGTCTCCAAGGAGCCTCATCTGTGCTCAAGAGCAGCCTGTTTCCAAATGGCAGGTGCCATGTTTCCTCCTTGCCAGCTCCCATGCGGGCAAGGCCTGGCGACACACTGAAATGCCAGAGCCGCCATGGAGCCTCTGCTGCCAAGCCCGCCAAGACCACCAGCCAGTGCTTGGCAGAGCCCAGGTTAGGATGACACCCTCATGGGCACCAAGAAGAAGGGTTCTGTCGGGTTCAAATGAGCTTTCCACATTCCAGGGGAGAAACAATTGTTACCCACAAGAAACAGGTTGAGCCGAATGAGTGGTTAAAACTGCAAGGCAAAGCAAAGCAGTGATTCAGAGCTGAGTATTGATTACAGAGAGGAAGCAGGTTAATTGAGTGAGTTGGTTAATTGGTTGCCACGGTAACATCTCACTTGGAATAAAATCATCACCACAGTGAGTGCAAATGGTATCCGGATAAGGACCACAGGTGTAGCAGAATCTTTTCTGGGTTTGGACCAACATCAAAAAACTGGGAGGTCCTAGAGAAAGGAAACAAAGGCAAGCTTCCTTTCTACCAGGAAGATACCTGCATGTGAGCCTGAGGACAAAAGCCTCTCTTGGTTGGATCGTGTGGTACACAGGATGGGAGGTGGCAGAGGAATCTGCATGCCACTCCGGGGTGACAGTGGGCAGGCCAGGATCATCAACTTTCCACTGGCTAGTATGAGTGGCATGAGAGAAAGGGACTGTTTTCCTGAGATTTGAAAGACAAGCTAAGGTTTACTTCCATAGAAGTTGAGAACAGTTTTTAGGGTAAAGGTGACAGTTGATACCAAGGTTTATATTTCTCCACATTTTGCTCTGTATTTGGTTGAGTTATATGTTTAAAATAAGCCACTAGAATGATCAGAGCAAAAATGACACCTCAATCTATCAAATAGTCAGCGCCATGAGGTTTTATTTACTGACTATCATTTTTGTCTTGTTTTCACATCCTTAACTTCCTTCGCCCTGATTCCCTCAATTATTTCTACCTTATTATGTTCATGCAATTTGGTAAGCTACCTGTTTTAGTTTCCTAGCTCCTAAAACAAGTACCATACAATGGATTGGCTTAACCAACAGGGATTTATTGGCTCACGGTTTTGAAGCTAAAAGAAGTCCAGGCAGCAACAAGGTGATGCTTTCTTCCAGAAGCCTGTGGCATTCTGGGTTTGGCTGCCGGTGATCCTTGGTCCTTGGCTTTTCCACCATGTGGCAGTGCAAGCAGCAATGCCATCTCCTTTCTCTTCATCTTCTGGGTTCCATTGACTTCCAGCTTCTAGCTGCTCCCAGTGGCTTCCCTCTGTGGCCTTCTCCATAAGGTCTCCAGTAATCGGATTAAGCCCCATCCTCAATCAGTTGGCCACACCTTAACTGAAGTAACCTCATCAAAAGGCCCTATTTACAATGGATTCATACCCACAGGAATGGATTAAGATTAGGTTTTTCTGAAGTACCTAACTCCAAGCCAGCACACTACCTCAAATTCTTTTTGAAATTAGAGCAGACTATAAATAAGTAAAACCTGCAATTTCTGTCAAGTGTTATAATGATAGCATGTAACTTTTTAATAGAAAAAAAAATTGAAAAGACTGTTCCTCAAGCTTTAGATCTTGCCTCTGAGTTACCCCGACCTGGGGGAGACCTCCCTTATGCACCTGTCATTGTGTTTGCCTGATTGCAACGAAAAGAACCCCAGAGTTAGATATCTAAAACAATGTAATAGACCTCTGTTTGCAACTATCAAGGGAATGAAAGTGTCACAGGCCTGTAGAAATGCAAGAGATTGTTTTTCTGAATGGGTGGCATCTGGCCATAGCCTAGATGAGGTTAACCAAAAAACAAAAAAAAAAAAGCTGGGCTCTATCTGTGTGAATTGACATGGCCGAGGTGTGTGATTTAATTATGACCATCAAAATCATGCCGGATTATCACACAGAGGCCTGTGAACAGCTGTTCTCCAATTCCTCTGACGACAGAGCAAAATACAGGAGGGAACCTGATAGCAGCCTTGCAGAAAGATTCTTAATGCATGGGAAACATTTTAAATAATGAGAATAGTTTTTATTATTGCACACCACAGTTATCACCTTGGAATACATATCCTTCCAGATTTTCTCTATGCCCATGCACAGCTATACATTTTCCTAACAAAAGTGAAGTACACACCTTTTTGAAACTTGCTTTTTAGTTTACATAATAATGTATCATGTCTACACCAGTGAGGTACCTTTTGCAACATCATTTTAAAAACAAGTATAGCATCCCATTCTATGATTGGACAGTCTTGTATTTATCTATTCTTCAATCATACATTTAAGTAGGGGGTTTTGGTTTCGGGTGTGTGTGTGTGCACACACGCAAGCATGTGCAGTTTTCTTGGTTGTTTTTGCTATTATAAAAAAATACTTCCAAAACTTCTTGTAGTTAAGTCACTGAAACATCCATGATTATTTTCTTGGAATAAATTCTAAGAAGTGAAACCTCTGGGTCAATGTGTATTCAGATTGTAAAGCTTTTCATAGATATTCCCAAATTGCAGAAAGTTTTTAAAATCCAATTTACATTTAGAAACCAATTTTTTAAGTTGAGTATTTATGCATACAGAGAAAAATCAGAAAATAATATGTGCATAAACTGTAAAAGCCAAAATCACTCATAATCTTACTGCCCAGATATGTCCGTTATGGTTTTGAAGTCCATCACCTCTCTCTCTTCCCTCTCCATTTCTCTCTCTCTCTCCCTCTCTCTTTCCCTCTCTCAACAAACCTGGGCTCACACCTCACACAGGGCTTGTGGCCTGGGCAGCACTAATAATTCCTCCCACTTGAGAGCTGGCAAGGCATTTTCACATGTTATTATCACCCTTCTCCAGGTGAGACCCCAAGGCTCAGAGTGGTGGCTCCTTCCCCAGGGCCCACAGCTCATCAGCGTCTCTGAGAACAGGACTTTCTCCACTTCCTGGCAATGCCACCAATAACGGGCATCCAGCTGCTGTCCCCAGGAGGCCAAGCGGCTCTACTTCTGGCAGGGGGAACCCTTAAGTGTCAGGACCCCCAGGCCAGCAGCCGGGATCAGGCTGGTGAGGGAATTTGGACTGGGGAGTAACTCACTGTTCTGAACCCCCAGACTCAGTCTCCATGAGCTGCCCCCGGTTGTCCCCCCTCCCCAGGCTCTCTCTGAGTGCCCATGGACCCCACACCCTGCCACCTGCCCTCCCACGTGCCCACATGTGCTGTCTTACTCAGGGACCGTGTGGCTGCAAGGTGGGGCTAGCTAAACCAAAATGAGGGCCTCTCATAGACCCCCAAGGGTGGGAGAGGTGCCAGGCCCCAGCCAGGACAGGGACTGGGAATAGGGAAAGAAGCTTCCTGAAACGACAGCAGCTGCTTCTCACCTCCACCTCTGGGCCACAGTCTGCATCTGTCTGTCTCCAAGTGTCCATTTCTTTCTCCCTCTCTCGCTCGCTCTCTCTCTCTCTCTCTCTCTCGCTGCAGTCCTGCTTCCTCTGCTTCGCTTACCAACCAAAGCCTGGCACCTTATCACCTCCCTGACTCAGCCACGTCTTCCCCTCCACCCTCCTCCCCTCCTGGCCTTCCCCCTCTTCACCTGGTGAACTTACCTGTTGTCAGGTCTCAGCCTCGGCGGTTCCTCCCCAGGAAGCCACCCCTTCCTGCACCCCGAGTCTAGTTCAGCTGCCCCAGGCCTCTCACAGCACCCTCTTTACACACCCAGCCTGGCTGGGCCCCCAGGCTGAGCACTCCCAGAACCGGAAATGTGAGGGTTCCACTACCTGCTCCCCAGGGCCGGGCTCACCACCTGAAACACCAGCTGTACCAGTACAGGTTTTCTGACGAATAAACAAGTGTGTTCGGGGCTCTGGCAGCCCACAAGGAGAAAGACACCCAGTCTGAGGGCCTGGTGACCTGGGGCCCTGGTCCCAACCTTCCATCACCGTGATTGTCCCCAGAGTAAACGCTTGACCTCCCTGAGCCTCAGCCGCCTCGTGTCAAATTGACGGGTCGGATCAGGTGATTTCCACCATAAATCCTTGGAGCTTCTCTTCCTGACTCTTGACGTCTCTTGTCTTCTCCTGTTTTACTGGAACTAAGTGGCATATAAAATAAATGAGACAAGTTCCTTCCAGCTCAAGATGTAAAATCGTTCTGTGGTTGTCGGTGGTTTTACGGTGGTTTTAGGCTCCCTCGGTGATCCTGGGGGAGGGAAACCCTCGGGCACCTGGAGTGAACCAAGCACTGCGCTCCAGGGACTTTCCACAAACCCTAGGAACAGCCCCACGCTGGGCTGAGCCCCCGCCCGGCAGCCCGACCCAACGGAGTCTCCCTCCTGAAGTGTTTCTCCAGTCACGATTAAGTCATCACCTTCTAATCGTTTAACACTTGTATCCTTCTGATCCGAGAAGCAGGGGCCATTTATCTTTCTGCTTCTGTGTCCCTACCCACCAGCTCTGTCTAAAAAGGGTGGTGTTAGGAGGCCAGATGCAGGAGCCCGGCTGCCCAGGCTCAATTCCCAGTGCCTGCCGAGCAGCAGGTGACTCAGGTGCCCACAGGTGCCCCCAGGTGAGAAGTGCCATGCCCAGAGGGGCCGTGGGAGAGGGGTCTCCCAGCCCCAGGCATCAGTCTGTAGCTCGAACCCCTCTGGTGAGCGACAGCTCAAGGGATGCCCCTGCCTGGCCCCATGAGAGTCACCCAGGACTTAGACACCATCCCAGACAAACTGACTGAGAGCAAATTCCATTACTCGGAATCAGGACTTGAAGGAGAAAATACATTGTCACAGAACAAACCAACAGACAAAATGTATTTCTGAGTCATTGGCCACCCCTGGGCTCCTTGCCTGAGACATGGTGAGAGGTGAATACATACTGGCTCTTACAGTGATTAGAGCCCCCTAATTTGCCTGCTCCCCTTCATGGGTTGCCCACATTCCCTGCCTGCCCTCGTCGCCTCCCACCCATCTGAACTCAGCCTGGGTCCTGCCCCCACTGCTCCCCGAGCCTGCTCCTCCGTGCAGCCATCCCACGGGCACATTTACACCCTCAGCTTACTCGGCACAGCTGACCTCCCCTCCCGTCTGATACGCGCACTCTTCTGGAACCTGCATGCTCCAGGTCTGCTTCGCCCCCAGGAAAGTGGCTGCTTCCATCTCCTTGTCTGGGCCTCCTCCTCTAACCAGCCCCTAAATGTCCAGGGCCCGGGACCCAGTCCTGGTCCTCCCGTCCTTCCCCCTCCGCTCCCCTCCTTCCCCCTCCCCCGTCTCCTCCTTTCCTTGTCTTCTCCTCTGGTCCCTGTCTACACTCTCTCCTCCTTGTTCTCATCAAGCCCCATGGCCTTAAATACCATGTCTACACTATCAACTCCCAAGTTTACAGCTACAGCCGGGAACTCTTTCCCGCCTCCAGCCATGGATGTCTCCACTCCGACGTCTCCCAGGCATCTCAGCCCTCACACATCCACAAACAAGCCCTGAATCTTCTCTCCCAGCTCTCCGACCCCAGCACCCCAGCCCCGGCCCCACCTGGGTTTTCCCCAACTCAGTAAACCTCATCATCAGCCACCTGAGAACACAGAAATAAGGAGGCGTCCTTTAGTCTTTCCTGTTCTTCATCCCCTAGGTAGAGTCCACCGGAAGGTCTGTCTACTCTATGTCCAAACTGCCTCAGACTCAGCAGCTGCCTTCCCTCTGCACTGCCACCCCGAGCCGTGGCCACCAGCAGCTCCAGCCTGAAGATGGCAACGTCCTCCTGGCTTCCTCTCCTGCCCCTCTCCTACCCATTCTCCGCTCAGCAGCCAGAGGGAGCTTCTTCATAGCTTAGACCCTTCCAGTGGTTTCCAATGCCTTAGAATAGTCCGCGCTGTGTCCCGGCCTGCCAGGCTCTGTGGACGCAGCCCCTGCCCGCCTCCCAGCTCATCCCAGGCCTCCCACACCCTCGCCCACCACCTCCAAGCTCCTCTGAATCTTTCCCAGCCCCAGGACACATCAAACCCTTTCCCACCTCAGGGACTTTGTCCCTGCCGTTCCCTCGGCCTGGGTCTCCGCCCTCCCGTGGCCGGCTCTTCTGGTCACTCACTCTCTCATCCTCATGTGTCACTTCCTCAAGAAATCTTCCCTGACCTCTCCTTCACTAAACAATGTCTGCCATTATCCTCTACTCGACATCCTGACTCAACATACTACTTATAACCATTGGTATTGTATTTATTTGCCCTTTTTCTTTTCCATCTCTTCCAGGGCACTGGATGCTCCATCAGGGCAGAGGCCAGGCCAAGATATGTGGGTGCCCAATAAAAGTTAACTGACCAGATAATAAAGCGGTTAGGAGAGCACCGAGGGTGCAGACGAGCCTGCGCTCTCCTTCACGCTCTGCCGCGTGCTGGCTGTTGACCTTGGGAGAGCCCTTCATCTGTCGTCCCCTGCACGTCTTCAGTTATAAACTGGGAATAAGGATCCTGTTTCAGAGGGTTGTCGTAAGGTGGAAGGATAGCTCTTGGCACATAGCGAGTGCTCGGTCAGTGCAGATATTACTCAACACATAAATATTCGTTAGATGAACACCAGCCTTATAAAGCACGTATTTAGAGACGGGGAATCCAAGGCTCAGAGAAAGGAGTCGACTTGTTCAAATTCACATGGCTAATGAGCGTGGAGTCAGGGTTCCTTTCCAGGTCTGGCTGATGGCAAGCCCCACGGTGTGTCGATTCTCTGAAACAGGGCCCCCCTCGGGGCCACGGTGTACAGACTGTGGGTGTGAATGGACCAGACCTCAGAACAGCCCGGCCAGGAGAGAAACAATGAAGCGAGTGTAGCCCTGGGACGGAGTGGGAGGGACTAGAACACAGAGCGGAAGGGGTGGAATATCAAGCACTTGCCCCCGATTTGCCTAAATATAAGAGAATTTGGGTCTTGGTGTCCTGGTTCGATGGGAGATCCTGGAACCACCCAGCTGCCCCTGCAGGCAGAGGTTACCCCCTCACTGACCTCCGGGACTCCCCCTGCCCTGCCAGGGTGGAGGGGTGGGACTCAGGCAGCAGAGTGACCACCCGGGCATCTCCGGGGTGTATCAGCAGGTGGGCTGGGGTCCAGGCTCATCCTGGAAAAGGCCGGATGCGAGTTTCCATGGAGCCTGTTGCCATGGGAACCAAACCTCGGCGGCAGGACTCCAGCAGAGTCAGGAAAGACAGGCTCTTTTCTTGTCCATATCCCAGGAGCCTACGGGAGGGGGCGGGGGGAAGTGGGGACAATCGGGCTTTCTGAACCGGGATGGGGGTGGGGGCAGGGAGAAGCGGAGGTTGTCTTCTTGTTCAGTGGCCCAGCCGTAAACTACCGGAACGTGGCACCCTGTTTCACGCCTCTGTGCCCTTGGTCACGCTGTTTACTCCCCTGGAATGGCCTCCTCCAACTCTTGTCTCCCAGGAGGGTTCCCAGCTGTCCGTGGAGGCTTGCTTCTTACCTTCTGACCCTTCCAGGCAGAATCAGCCCTTCCCTCTTCCAGCCAACAAAAGTCCTTCATCTCTCACTCACCTTGTATGTTTGGCTCACCCGGGAGCTTGGGGAGGGTTGCAGCGGTTAAGATCGCAGCTCTGCCCTAACATGCTGGGTGACTCTAAGTAAGCCACTCTTCCTCTCTGAGTTGCAACTTCCTCACCTGCTACTTTTTAGCTGTGTGATCTTGGGCAAGTTTCTGAACCTCTCTGGGGCTTGACTGCTTCATTTGGAAAATGAGGTACTACCCATGAAGGGTCTGGCACATGGGTCAGCATGTAAAGTGTCAGTGGTTGTTCTCACTCTGTCCCTTGGGAGTGCACTTGCAGCCCCTGACAGACATGCCCAGATCCCCACACCTGTGCCAAGCCCCTTCTTCTGTCAGGAGTCCTGGCCTGGCATTGTCTATGCCTTTCAGGTCAGGGTCTCTGCGAGGCAAGGAGATTTCCCCGCCCAGAGCACAGAGCTGACGCTTCCAGCTCAACTCTGGAAAGCAGCAGCCTTTGCGACAGGGAACAGATTCCCCTGGAGCCTCCTGACAGCAGGGCCAGCCTTTGGGTGCAGATAGAGGAGTCACAGAATGGTTGGCAGCGGTGTCCTAATACACGCACGCATGCACACACAAACATATCCACAAATTCTCTATCACACACATCACACAAGCCTGGGAGGAAGGTGCAAGGATATCCCTGTTCACTAGATCAGTGCCCAGAGACCACTCACTGACCCCCACTTCTCCCCAAACTGCTCCCTCCAGAGCCCAACCCCGGGACTCTGCTGTTTATAGAGCAGGTGAGGGGTGAAACAGTGACCCTTCTCAGCCTCCACAACCTGAGACTCTGCCTGGGGGAAGTGTAAAGGCCAGGTCACCACCCAGACAATCCGTCTGCCCTGCACACAGGATTCTACCTTTAGAAGCACCTGGATGCCTGGGATCATGCAGACAGCACCCTGTCCCCACTCCTGCTGAGGTGGGCCCAGCTGGGCACCGTCACACTGCCCCCCCCATCCTGCTGCCACCTGCCTCTGAGTTCTCTGGCCCAGTCTTAGGCCTCAGGCCCCCAGGCCCTCTATTCTGTCCTGGGCATCAGTCCATGTCTTAGTTTGCTAATGCTGCAGAATGCAAAACACCAGAGATGGATAGGCTTTTATAAAATGGGGGTTTATTTCGCTACACAGTTACAGTCTTAAGGCCACAAAATGTCCAAGGTAACACATCAGCAATCGGATACCTTCACCGGAGGATGGCCAATGGCGTCCGGAAAACCTCTGCTAGCTAGGAAGGCAGCCGGCATCCGCTCCAAAGCTCTGGCCTCAAAATGACTTTCTCCCAGGATGTTCCTCTCTAGCAAGCTTGCTCCTCTCCAAAACATCATTCACAGCTGCATCAAGTTCCCTCTCTCTGAGTCAGCTCATTTATATGGCTCCACTGATCAAGGCCCACCCCGAATGGGTGGGGCCACGCCTCCATGGGAACAGCTCATCAAAATCATCACCCACAGCTGGGTGGGGCACATTCCAAACAAATCTAACCAGCACCAAAACGTCTGCCCCACAAGACTACAGAGATAATGGCATTTGGGGGACACAATACATTCAAACCGGCACAGTCCTCAAGGCAAGGCCACAGCGCCTGCCTCCCGGGCCACCCTCCATAAGCGTCCCAAGAAGCAGGCAGGGTGGTGGTCACCCCCTCCTGGGCAGTGACCTCCCCTGAGCCACAGAGCCAATAAATGTCAGCTGACATGTATGCAGCACTTACTCCATGCCAGGGAACGCACTAAGCACTTGACCTGTGTGAGCTACCTCAGTCCTCATGATAACCCTGTAAGGGTCATGAGCCCCATATTACAGATGGAGCAGCTGAGGATCTGAGAGGTTAAGGAACACAGCTAAGAAGGCGTCCATGTTGGGATGTAAATTCTTGAGCCCTCACTGCACTGCCTCTACCCTGCCACGCAGAACTGGGCACTGCCAGGGCATGAGGGCTGACAAGTTCTCACAAGTTCCCGTGAGATACATGCAAGTGACAGTCAGGTGGCAAGCAGAATGCCAGCTTTATTTGTTCCTTTAACAAATATTTATTGAGCACTTAATATGTGCCAAGCCCTGCACTAGGTCATTTACATGGGGGAGACACAATAAACAAGCTAAATAAAGAAAATAAATAGTGTGTCGACAGTAAGCGCTAAGGAGAAAATAAAGCAGGAAAGGGGAGTAGGAAGTGCCAAGGGGGGTGGGCATGTTGCAATTTTTAAAAGCCAGGAAGGCGGTCCTTGAGTCAGAAGCTGAGGGAAGGGCAGTCCAGGCTGAGGGAACACCGGCCCTGCGGCAGGAGCTTGCCTGGAGAGTTCCAGAATCAGTGCAGGCAGTGCAAATGGAAGGAAGTGAGGGGGAGGAGAAGAGTTGGACTGAGGTTGCATGAGGCCTGAGGGTGTCCGGGTCTGGACTGTGGGGGCTCTGGGGGTTATGATGAGGAATCTGGCTTATACTCAGGTGAGACGGGAAACCAGCAGAATGAGGTGATGCAACAAGCTGCCTGGAGGATGAGCTTTAGATCTGTAGCCCAGATGGGCTTGTGAATAGCCCATCCTCAGCTCAGAAAGACTTACCCTCCCTACTCAGTGGGGCAAAGCCAGCCCGCTGAGGTGAACTGGTGTCAGAGAACCAACTAGAATGAAGTCCTGCTACAGGCAGGCTGGGCTGACAACAAGGAAGCTCAGAAGGGACCGAGCTGGGCATGCCCAGTCCCTTCCCCCAAACCCTCCCATCAACTAGGCATGTGTCAGGGAGGGGACAGAGAGAGCCTGGGAGCGTTACCCTGGTGGATGTCCCTTGGTGCTCCCTCCTCCCCGTCACAAGTAAATTTAGTGCAAAAAGGCAGAGGATGAACTTCACCCAGCATCCAAGAGTGGGCAGCCTCTCACAGGCTGGGCACGTGCAGGCTTTGATTCAACAGAAATAATAATCTCTCGTGGCTGTAGAGAATTGTGCATTCTGTAATGTGCTTCCCCATTTTAAGGAGGGGAAACTTGAGGCTGGGGAGAGGAAGGGCCTGCCCATGGTCTCAGGATAAGGGAAAGAGCTAAGATTTGAACCCAGGTGTATCTCCCTCTACAGCCAATGGCTCTTCCAAGTACTTGAGCTGGTAGTGCGGGGCAGAGTTAGCATTTCAACAGAGGCTGCAGCACCGTCTACATTTGGAATTTGCATGGGAAAACTTAGAGGGGGAGGTCTGTAGTATTAAACATAAAAAGGAAAAGTAAATAGAAAATGGTGCCCTATTACCTATGTTTATCAATCATTCTGATTCGGAATGACGGGGTTAATGTCTGTTGAGTGCTAACTATGTGCCAGCCACCCTCTCATTATGGTCTTGGGGGGCTGGGGACACCCCGGAGACCAGCTCCCCTCCTATCCCAGATTCAGATATTTCCTAGGATAATTTTGAAGAGTAACCAGCTCAGAGGCTTCTCTCTTCCCTGTGCCTCTTTTCTTCCTTATAACATCTGGACAGAAGAGCAGATATGCTCCGACGGGAGGGGCAGACCCCACAGCCCCTCAGCCGACAAGGGCCAGGACTCAGGGTCTTGAACAGGATCAGAGGCTCTCCCTGCTCAGCCAGAGCTCAGGAAAGCCCAGCCCTGGGACCCTTCCACTGCCCCTTAATGAGCTGTGAGGCCTTGGGCCAGGAGCCTCAGCTTCCTCACCTAGGAAATGGAGATGAAGACACTGGTATTAGGTTGCTCTGAGAACCCATAACAAGGGGATGGGTGCCCATAATGAGGACCCGATTAACAGGCAGGAGCTGGTCCTGTTCCCAGTCACAGGCTAGGAGTAATCAAATGCGGCTCAGAGCAGAGGCTTTCTACTTGCTTAATTGTACTTTTCAGCCTCTGGGTCAGTGGATCCTCAAACTTCAGCTGCATACAAATCCCCTGGAGGGCTGGTTAAAACAGAGATTGCTGGGCCCCACCCCCAGAGGTTCTGATTCTGCAGATCTGGGGTGGGGCCTGAGACTTTGTATGCTAACAAGTTCCCAGGTGATGCCACCGCTGCAGGTCTGGAGTCCAGACCTTGAGAACAACTGCCCTAGGTCAATGGTTCTCGCCCTTTGCTGACATTGGCATTAACCTGGGGAAGGACTGGGCCAGGGCCACACCCCCGAGGCTCTGATGTGATCGCTTGAGGGTGCAGCCTTGCAGGGAGAGTTCTTAAATCTCCCCAGGTGATTCTACTGTGCAGACAAAATTAAGACTCTCTTCCCTAGAGCAGAAGGTAATGGATGATGAGTGAGCCCACCTGCAGGGCCTGCCACCAATTGCTAAGGGCCGTAGGCTCTGGGGAGGGGGCTGAGAAGCTATATCATTGCTAACAATAGAAAAGCTAACATTTCTGAGATGCTCACATGTGCCAGGCACTGTCCTAAGTGCTTTACAGCTACCGGTTCATTTAATTCTCATAACACCCCCATGAGGTGGGGAAATTTCAACTTGACTCTGATACCCAAGGAAGTCGCACCCCTTGTATGCTTGTATGGGGTCAAACAGCCAGAAAATGATGGGGCTGGAATTTGGAAATAGGTGTCCACCTTGGGGTCCTCACTCTTGACCACAATGCTATGGAGAATGTATTCATGATTAACGTATGAAATAAAGACTTTTTAGTGGGGAGGAGGAGGACCGCATTTTGTGTCCACTCTTTGCTCTGGAACCGTTTCAGGGACACTGGGCCAGCTGTGACATGCTGCTGACTTGTAAATATTGCTGATTCCCCTTTTCCAACACACACTTGCAATCAGTACCTGAATCTGATGGCCCCAAAGGCATGATCTCTCCCCACCACCCTTCCCCCAACTCATGCTCTAGTCAAATAAACTACTTTGCAATTCAATTCAATTAAGCCAATAATTACTAAGCACGTCCAATGTGCAGACGCCAGGCTACAGCTTGAGGATGCGGAAAGCTCAAGGCCCTGTGACCCCAGAGGAAGCAACCTGCCCAAGGGCAAGTTAGAGGCAGAGCCAGGGTGGGCCAGGTCTCCAGCTAACACTCTTGTCTTTGAGGAACTGAGAGATGCACAAGAAGAGGAACGTGGGGTGCAGGGACTGTCATGCTGGTCTCCCCTCTTTGGGAAATGGACCAGAAGCAGCCCCATCCCACAGGCCAGGGATCAGCTCAGCCTCCGATGGTTTGTGGAGCAAAGCGCCCAGTCAGGGACTGGCAGGGGCGGGATGGAGATGAATTTCCAGGCTTAGGGCAAGAGGCAGTTCCAGCGCAAACCTAGGCCTTGGCTCAGCCCCTTCCATCTTAATACCCTTAGCCCACCTGCACCCCAGCCAGGCACCTTTCCTACTAAAAGGAGAAATTGCTCCAGGCACCCAGGAAAGCCAGAACCAGTGGTCTCACTTCCCCACGTGACTCTGCTTTGGACTTTTATTTCCAAATGAACTTCTACACACGATCCTTGTATCTTGGTCTGTTCATAATGTTAATTTGTAACTGTAACATAGTAAATAACCACAATTTTTGTTACCTTGTGTGCCCGTTTGAATATATGGTGTCCCCCAAACACCATTATCTTTGATGTAATCTTGTGTGGGCAGACGTTATCAGTGTTGATTAGATTGTAATTCTTTGAGTGTTTCTTTGGAATGTGCCCCACCCAGCTGTGGGTGATGACTCTGACTGGATAATTTCCATGGTGGTGTTGCTCTGCCCATTCGGGGTGGGTCTAAGTTGATCAGTGGAGCCATATAAATGAGCTGACGGACAGACGGAACTCAGTACAGCTGTGAGTGATGTTTTGAAGAGGCGCTACAGCCAAGAGGGACACTTTGAAGAAAGTACAGGAGTTGCCGATGAGAGACAGTTTGAAGACGGCCATTGAAAGCAGACTTTTGCTCCAGAGAAGCTAAGAGAGGAAAAACGCCCCCAAAGCAACTGATAGTGATATTTTGGAGAGAAGCTGAAGCCTAGAGAGGAATGTCCTGGGAGAAAGCCATTTTGAACCCAGAACTTTGGAGCAGATGCCAGCCACGTGCCTTCCCAGCTAATAGAGGTTTTCCAGACACTGTTGGCCATCCTCCAGTGAAGGTACTGGATTGTTGATGCATTACCTTGGACACTTTATGGCCATAAGACTGTAACTGTGTAACCAAATAACCTCCTTTTATAAAAGCCAATCCATTTCTGGTGTTTTGCATTCCAGCAGCATTAGCAAACTAGAACACCTTGTTTTGGGCACTTAAAAAAAAAAAAAAAAAGAAACTTAACCAGGAGCCTTAAAAAAATAGAACTGGCTCAGCCCTCTCTCCACAGATCATAGATCAGGGGACAGAGGCAGCCCAGAGAGGAAGAGTGACTTACCCAATGACCATGTTTCACCCTGGCTCAGACCTCTTGCAGGGCTACCCTCTGCCCCTAGGATCAAGTCCACACTCCTCAGCCAGGAAGTCACATTCCTGGACCCTCTGTCACCTACAGGTCCTTCCAGACTGGTCACTAGCCGCTCTCTCCAGGCAGATCCCAATAAGCTATTAGCCATTCTCCCAGGCACAGCAGCTCAAAGGTCAGCTCCCCCATGAAGCTTTCCCTGCCTGATCCAACAGCTCAGCCGCTGTGGGTATGCAACTTTTGTCACCAGTCATGCTGCACTGAGAAGATATGTTTATTTTGCACACACCTGGCAATGAGTCTCGCCCTCCTCTGGGATCCCACCAAAGCCCAGGATCTGTGTGTCTGTCTCCCTGACTGGGCATGACTCCCGGAGCTCAGGTGACTCAGCTGATGCCATGCACAGGTCCTGGCACTGAGAGGCATCCACAAGTTGTCCTGGTGGATGAAGCAATAGATGGAAGGGTAAAGCAAGAGTCCAACTACCTTTTTCATTCACTAGTTTGGGTGCCTGAGCATTTGCAGTCTCTGGAAGTTCCTCCAGTTGTCTATCTAATCTGACTGTCCACCCCCAGCTGCAACTACTGTCATTTAAGCCTACTCCTTCTCTAAGTCTGTCATCTACGTCCTACCCCTCCCCAAAGCAAAGAATGCCCAGCCTTTCCCTGGCCTGGGTGACAAGTCAACAAGAGGCCAGGGCCTCACCGAGGCCTCAGGGCCTGAGCCCTGGCCAGAGCTTTCCAGCAAACTTGGGCAGAAGGTGCCCCAGAGACTGGCAAGGCTGGGCCTGGCGGTCTGAAGCAGTGAGTCACCGTCTGGCTGCAAGTCAAGGAGCTCTGACTGCGTCCTTGTTTGGAGAAGGCACCTGGTGGCAAGAGTGGAGGGGAAGACAGCCAGCAGAGGTACCAAGAGACTGGGAGGCGCATTCAGGGACAGACTGGGAGACAGACACGGGCAGCAGGGCCGGAGACAGGAACGAGCCAGAGAGAGATGAGAAAGAAAGTCAGGGGGCGCGGGGCGGGGGGCAAGGGGAGGGAGCGCAGCACGCGAGTGGACCGGACCGAATAGAACCCACGGAGGCAAAGCTCGGTCCCAGAGCTCCTTGCGCAAGCTCTTTCCTCCCAGGCCATCTCCCACACGCCCCCCCAAAACCCGCACGTGAGCGAAGTCGGAGCCAATGAGCTCCGAGGTCTGCTATTACCTCACCAGCACCGGCTGCCATTGGTTGAGCCGGCCGCCGGGGCGGGCTGTTGCTATGACAGCCCAGGTGGCCGCTGGGCTGGAGGATGATGCAAGGGGACTCCGAGCGGGAGAGGCTGGCCCCCTCATTCCAGCCTGCGCTGGGGCTCATGGACACCCCCACTCAGCCCCCTAGGTGGAAACCAAGCTCTTGCAGCCCCAGAAACCCAGAACCCTTCCCCAAAGGCGCCCTTTCAAGCCCCTGGAGCACTCCCGTCCCAGCCTCTCCGGGTCCCCCAGCCCCGGAACCCGACACCCATCCGTGCACCCCCACAAAGAGCCATGAGCACCATCCACCGCCTAGGTGCCAGCTGGGCTCTGGGGATACAGCGAGGAGTGCACCTCCATCTCGACGCTCACGTATCCCCCGGTGGGAGCCAGCAAATGGTCCAGCAGAAACTTACAAGGCGGTGTGGAAGTACAGGGGTGTGGGAACACAGAGGAGGGTCCCTACTCAACCTGCCAGGTCAGGAAGGGCTCTCGGGAGAAAGGGATGCCGGAGCTGGGACCTGAAGGAGTTAGCCGGGTAAGAAAGGATGGGGAAGGGAATTCTAAGCAGAGCGGCAGTCTGTGCTTGCAAGAGAAAGCAAGCACACTTGGGCTACTGTGCCCGGAACTTGGAGGTGGAGGGGTGGAAAGGAAGAAGAGTGGGGGTGCAGCTGAAAGGGAAAGCAGGAGCAAACTCCTGAAGGGCTTGATTGTGCCAGGGGATCTTGGACCACATTCTCAGGCAATCGGAGGGATTAAAGGGAAGGGGCGCTCGAGATGAGGTTTGCATTTTGTGAAGATCTCCACTCTGGCTGCTATGGAGGATGGGCTGGAAGGGCCAGGGGACCAGTTATTGCAGGGCGTAGTGAGAGACAGAGGGGAGGGGACCAAGATCCCCAGAGTGGAGATGGAGGTAGGTAGGAGGAAGAGGTGGAGCCACAGGTCCTGGGGCTGAGTGGATGTCACACCGTACCTGGGAAGCTGGGAGGGTTTTCCTGACAACAGGTTCATCACTCCCCCTTCATAAAACATTGTGTGTTTGTACTTTTCTTATGAGAGTCATGCTGCATTGAAAAGTGCACATTTATCTGTCTCCATGTCTGCCTCCATCCCCACTCCCCCACCCCAGCCCCACCCACTGCATTATTCATCTCTGTATTCCCAACACTTGGCAAAGGGTCTTTCCAAGTACAAGTCCACAGATGCTAAACTGACCTGAATCTCCATGCTCCCCACCCCATGATCTGCCCTTTGCCCCAGCCTGCGTCCTTCCCATCCACGATGCACCTCTCTCCTGGCTCTTATAGTCAGGCTGTAGTCACTGCCCCTGGGAACCAGGGAGCTCCCCTTCCCCAGCTGGGAGGAAAAGTTGCCCACCTTTTGGTCAGATTGCCAGAGGTTGATGGGGCCTCGTTTTCTGCTTAGTGGGGTCGTTATAGTACAATAATAGGATTATTATGAGAATTAAATAAAGTTTGTTGCCTAGCACAGTAATTGCATTATTCTTCTTGTGTGTTAGGGGAGGTTGGCGAGCCCATCTAGGACTCCAGTAGGGCACACCCCTGCACCAAGATTAAGGATATTTGCTTAGCTCACACTGTTGGGGAAAACACAGGACAAAGTATGATGGTGAGGCAAGAACCCTGGATTTTTGCATAAGGCCACATTAATACCATCAAAACCTCAGCTACACCCCTGCCACAGTGCCTACAGATGCCCTCCCCCAAGGAACAAAGGTAGGACAATCTGGCAGTTCCTTAAATGTCAAGAGAATCAATTTAGGTATTTAGGATGTCAGAGCTGATAGCACCTATGGAATCCTCTTATTCAACCTTTGATTTTGCAGATGAGGAAGCTGAGACCCAGAGAAGGGAAGTAATTTGCCCAAAGTCACACAGTTAAATTGAGAGGCAGAACCAGGAGTCTTTTTAGGCTTTCCAACTCTCAGATCAGTGCACTTTTCCACCTCTGGTCTGCCTTGCAATCAAACAGCTGTTAGAACCCCCTCCAGCCCAGAGCATACTTGAGGCCTTCACACATTTTATTACTTTAAATGCTCACAACAACCCTACAAGGTGGGTATTATTACTCCCATTTGAAAGATGAAGAAACTAAGGCTAAGAGAGGTAAATTGACTCACCCAGGACTGCACAGCATTACTGGATTGAACACAGGTCTGTCACACTCCAAAGCCCTTGTTCTTGGCATGATAGTATGTTGACTCGGTATGGATTATTTGGGGGTGTGGTCATCAGATAGAGTTGCCAATATAATCACTGAAAGGCGAGTAAGTGAAGAAGACAAAAGGGGTCCTGGAATCTTTTGTGTTTTACACATCTGCAGTGTTAGTGGAAGGGCACCTCTAAAGTAATAACATGACTCGAGTTATGCCCCAACTGGAAGGTCTTGAATGGGACCACCTGGGAGGCTTACTTAGAGGCTGGGGTATGTATCCTGACACCCACCCATTTCTCCAAATAGAGGATCCTCAGAAGGAAGCACAGGAGATTGTGTCAATGAGGTTATCGCATAAATTTGTGGGTCCTGAAGTAGTAATAGGTTAGGGGTATCTTGGAGGAAGGGCCAAGAGGGTGGGCTCCACAGACGTATTTAACTCTGCTAACTTCATGTTCATTGGTGGCTCCCATGGCAGAGTGCCCGACAGTCCTTTCCTTCATGGCAAAGGAAGGTCAGTGTCCCTCAGCTCTGGCAGAGATCCTGTCCTTACACTGGAGAAATGGATGGTTCTCCATCTTCAAGAGTTTCTATTTCTACTCTGACAAACACTGTATGAAAATTATTGTATCTAGCTCTGGAAAGCTATCTGTCCCCGGCTTTGGAAAATATTCCAGAGATATTTATAGCTCCACAAAATTGTTGGCTCTAGGCAAAAACAGAAAACAAAAAACAAAAAAAACCCTCCATGAATCCAGAAGAGGTTCTTCTCCTCGTTCTGGAATCCTTTAGACTGTTTCTCGAGGACACTTCCTCCTTGATTTTGCACTGCACTGCTTTCTGGCTCCAGAAGATTGTCCAATCCCAATTCTGGAAAACACTTCAACTATGAAGCCAAAGAATTCTCCATCCTTGACTCTGTGGCACTGACCCTCCATCAGCCTGGAAGGTGAATGTTAACTTGCCTGGAAGACGGGCTGTCCATATTCTCCATCCAGGATCTGGACTTGACATCCCTGGCTCAAGAGAGTTCACCATCCAGCAATCTGGAAGTCCCAAAGCTCTAAATCAGGAAATATCTATGCTCATGGATCTGGAGGAGTCTTTGTCCTGGTCTGGAATAGTCTTCATTTCTGGCCTCTGGAGTTGGGGGAGGGAGTTTGGAAGGAAGAGGCAGTTTGGGAGGAGGAGAGGCATGAAGTCACGAAGTGTGTACTCTGGTATCTATTCTGATCAGCAGCCTGGGCTGGATTTGAGCTCTCATGGTCAAAAGCTAGAAGTCCAGGATTGTCCAGATTTCACTTACATGAGCAGCTTGATGAGATTCTGGGTACAACAAGCAGAACTGCTTTGGGGCCCTGCAATGCGTGAGGCCCAGAGTGGGGGAGAAGGAAATCATTCTCCGCATAGCTGTTGACCCCAGCAAGGCCCAGGGAATTGGGGTGAGATACCCTGGGAGCATCTACAAACAGCAGCTGTGGGAAACACACTGGAATTTCTGAGATGGGCAGAGGTGGCGTGGGTCATCTCCAGACCCCTTCACAGACAACAGGCATGGACAAGTGGAGCCAGGGCAGGGAAGGAGGAACATGGCAGAGGTCCCATGGTGTTTGCAGTCAGGGCCATTTAAAGGCCTTCTTTACTGTGTCAGGCGTGGTCCGCTGGTCCTCAGCCCCACTTCTCTGCCCTTTTATATTCTTCCCAGAAGGACCAAGGGCTGGAAGCTTGAAAATTGTGTTTCCCAGATGCCCTTAGAGTTGGGTTCCAGTTGTACCCTGCCTATGAGAGACGTCCGTGCTATTTTAGGTGGCAGGAAGGAGGTAAAAGTCATTTTGCTTCTGGCAGTAGAATGGGTGGGAGTGCAAGCTCATGTCTCCTGATCAGTGTCAGGACAGTGCTCCCAGCAGCAGGGGTGGTGGACACAGTCTCATGGGCTCAAAGTAACACCACATCCTCTTTGTAAAAGCGCGAATGCTCCTTCCAACATTTTTGTTAGCAAGTCACTGAATTCAATCGCTGTCTGTTTGAAGTACCTAGATTTTCTGTTTTCCTGACCGGGTACTGAGGAATACACTTACCAGGGATTTACATGTGCCTACTAAGCGTCAGATGTTCTAGCTTCTAGGGATACGAGCATGAGCAAGACCAGGAGTCTTGTCCTTAGAGTCTAGTGGTGAAAACAAAATGACAAACACATAAATAAATAGGACTATTTAAGGTATATACAAGTGTTTGAAAAATAAGTGATACATGATGAGTATTACAAATATAACATTCAAAAGAAGAATGAAGATACAAAAGAATGTATTCAGTGTGACTCCACTTATATCGAGTTCATATAAAGGCGAAACTAATATATAAATATTTTAAATTATATATATATATACACATATATATGACATGGGTGTTTTTCTGTATTTGTTCAATTGTGCATTTATTTTTATGTACTTTCTGTATAACTTCTCTTTCATGATATGAAAAGGGTTAAAAATCTAGGTCGAACTTAAATATTTAGAAATGGATAGAGGTGACAGTAGCACATTATTGTGAGCATAATTAACAGTGCTGAATTGTGGGCGAATGTGGTGGAAAGGGGAAGTTTAGAGTCACGCATGTTACCAGAAGGAAAGCTGGAGGTTAAAATGTGGGAATGTATAACACAATGAATCTTTTGGTAGACAATGATTGATAAACCGTACAAATAGAAAAAAGTTATTTCATGAACTAGAAAAAATGTACATCACTATTACAAGGAGATAATAATAGAAAGATATATGGGGAAATGTATCTATTGCAAACTATGGACTATAGTTAATAGTAATATCTTAATATTCTTTTATCAACAGTAACAATTGTACCACATCAATACCAGGAGTCAATTATAGGAGGGGATAAGGGGTATGGGATGTTTGGGGTTTTCTTTTTTATTACTTTTTCTGGATTAATGCAAATGTTCTACAAGAGATCATGGTGATGATTACACAACTATGTGATGATACTGTGAGCCTTTGAGTGTATGCTTCAGATGGATTGTCTGGTGTATGAATATATCTCAATAAAATTGCTTTTAAAAAAAAAAAGGGTTAAAAAGAATGACTCCTACATTTGGGGAATAAGCAACTGGATGAATAATGTGGCCAATTTCTGATTTAGAGATAGTTTCAGGAGAGGGAGTAAAGTGGGAAGGTAGAGAATCCATAAATGAGGGATCCACTTTTGCCACTTTAAGTTTGGCATGCCCATTGGGCATTCCAGAGGTGATCTCACATATGTGGTCCAGTACAGGATCTCAGAGGAATGATCTAAACGCTAGATCTCAACCAAGTGGAAGAAGATATTCACAACAGATATATCTGACAAAGAACTCACATCCACAACATATAAAGAACCCCCACAAATAAATAAGAAAAAGACAGGCAACCTTGTAGAAAAATGAGCAAGAAACTTGAACTCTTGCAAGAAATTATGCAACAGGGTCATTTTACTAAGTGAAACCCAATGACATGAAACCATCATTAATTTAAGAGACTGATCATTTCCAGGAAAGGACCTGGGATGAAAGAAATTGAAATGTATATTATTGGTTAGGTCCTAGTCAAAAGACAAGAGTTTAGAGAGCCCTGATGACTTGCTGAGAGAATCTCAGCCCAACAGGGAGGCTCACCTGTCAGTGTCCGGAAAACCCACTGCTGACTGGGTCTCTGGCGGTCCTGAGTGCCTTCTGCTGGTGTAACATGGCCCAATCTTCAATGTTCAAATAAAGTCACTCCACCCATATCACGGACCTGCATTTTCTACCAAGTAATCTTAGCTTTAAATGCAAGACAGTAATGTTGTTCATCTCGACTGGGGTGGGGAATTTACAGGTTACTTGCTTTCTTTTTAAGTAACAAGATGATAAAGAAATGCATCCATAAAGTTGATACTTAGTATAAGTCGTATTTACAGTTGGAGTAAGAAATTTTATAATAATTGTTTTTGTCTTATGTATGTTCTGCTTGTTTTTATGATGTTCTGAAACAAGAATTAAGCAGCTCGTTTTATGTCTGATTAGAGTTACAGATGTTTAAATGCTCAGGAATAATTTGTTCAGTGTATTCATAAGTCTCCCTTGTCAGGTATTTGAAGTGTTTGAATCGGATAAATTAAATGTTTAATTGTAGTTTGAAATTTCTAAAGGAATTTGTTTAATTAAATGTGTAAATGGTGTTAAGTTTATGGGAAATTAATCTATCAAATTTATGAGCTAATTCAATGTTAATCAATGAACAAAGTAAATGTGATCTTGCTTTTATATAAAAATTGCTAAGTTCATAAATAAAATATCAAGATCCATAAGTTGAGCGTAAAAGCTAAAGATAGAGTGAGGTTCTAAGATCTATAACGTTAGTAAATTAAATGTTGATTGAAATATAATTGTAAATTATCCCTCACTTGCTGGATTCTTGCATATGAATAGCTTACAAAAAAAATAAAAAATCCACAGTTGTTCCAAACACCCAAACACACTAAAAAATCGAAAATGTGTGACAACTCATACACATGGATTCTCTGCTGAAAGCTTTACACTGCACGCAATCCCGGTGGGAGGAGACAGCACACAGCACACGCTGCAGGTGAATCTCGGCTGCTTGCCCAGAGAGATCAGGTCTTTTGCTTGACTATTTTTCATACATTTTCCTCATTTCTGCCAGGCACCTGCTGGCACTCCCTGCCCAGGTCCAATTCATGGACCTTTAGCATCTTTAACCCATGGACCCAGTTATTTACAATTCAGTGCATATTCCTTGTGGTACAGAAGGAAAACCTCCTCCTTGTCCTCCAGTGCATCAGTGCACACAACCCCACCCACTGATTGTTCATCCCAGGCTAATAAGCGGGTGACTTGAGTTTAAAATGCTTATTTTAGGCAGACCTTGATAGGTTTTCACATATGTGTATGACAGTGTTTTTGTGAAATTTGAGCTAATGGGTTGGGGATTTGGGATGGACCAGGAAAACCATAGAGGCCCCAAACTTTTCTTTGCAACCCTTCTCCAGGAACAAATTCAGTTTAGGTGGTAAGAAATGCATGAACTTCCCTTCTGGGCCTAGAGTCCTTCTCGGAGAGAGAAGGCAGCTTTCACCAATCTCTTGTCGCTGGAACTCTGGGGCTCACAGAAAGAAATATCTGGTCCTGGTTGAGGAAGGTGAGGCTTTGTCCGACCCTGGGTGTAAGGCCGTGCACCCTCTACTGTTATCAGGAAGACTCGCCATGGGGAATCAGCCTTCCCCCAGCTAAAAATAGAGCAGTACTTTAATTTCCCTTTGGTTTTTCCTGTTTGCCTATAGAGCTGCCTGGGAAATCTCGAGGAAGGCAGACTGACTGGCCAGGAGGGGTCCTCCATTCCTGGGTCCTGGACTGAGTCACCGTATTTATACCATCAGGCCCTCCCCCAATGCCCGAACAAGATGCTGATGGATGTCATTGCAGACCCTGAAAAATGACTCAGCTCTCCCTCCTCAAAGGACAGGCTTTGGGGCATCTTTCTGAAGGCCAAAGTTCAGTTCATAGAGTGTTAATAAACGTTAGAGCTGGTGTGGTTATGAGTTGTCATTGTCTCCTTTAACCCTTGATTTTATAGAAGTGGAAATTTGAGAGTCCGAGGAGGAAGTGGGGTCTCCCAGGGCACGCCGTTGATTCGTGCCAGCCCGGCCAGACCAGCGCTTGCTCCTGCTCACGGCCTGTGCTGTGTCATTCATTTATTAGAAGCTGCTGCCTCCGGCTTCCCCCACCATGCCGGGGAGTTCCCTACACGGGATGGGCTTTATTTTTGCCTTTTGTCAAACGAGAAAACTAAAGTCCAGACTAGGTAAGTAGCTTACCCCAGGATCCTAAGCTGTTTTTGTTTTGTTTTGTTTTGTTCCGATTCAGTTTTATTGAGATAAATTCACATAGCCTACAGTTATCCACGGTGTACAATAAATTGTTCACAGTACCATCAGATAGTTGTGCATTCATCACCAAAATCAATTTTTGAAACTTTTCATTTCTCCAAAAAATAAAGAAAGAAGAATAAAAATACAAGTAAAGAAGAACACCCAAAACATCTCATCCCCCCATTCCCCCATCCCCTCTATTATTCCTTTACTTTTTGTCCCCATTTTTCTACTCATCTGTCCATACACTGGATAGACGGAGTGTGAGCTACAAGGCCTAACCTGGTTTGGATGAAGCCAAAGTCCTCATGTGTTCTAGTATCTAGGTCTATTCATTACTATTTATTTAGGTCATGTGGGCAAGTCACTACGCAGTTACTAACATGGTGAAAGGAGGTGACGTTAACACCTAGTGGACGAAAGAGCCCCTTGGATCCTTCACATGCATATAATTAGTGCAGGTAACTTGCTTTTAGTCTTTTTTCTCACAGTAATAAAATGACTCAGTGAGTTTTTGCTCTGACCTTGAGGGCCTAGAACTTGATCATCTGGGAAGTGTGACCCATGTTCAGGTTAAGTTATGTGTCTGGGATGCTGGGGCGTTTTGCCACCTGCTCCCTGGGAGATGGACCCAAAGAGAGTGGAGTTTGATGGGGTCTCCACGTGGATGGGGAGATCCTGAAATATTGATCAGTCTGTACAACAAGCTTTGCCATCCTCTACTCTGGACAAAGAGGAAAATCTTGAAAATTTTCCTTCTACCTTTGGAAAACTATGACCATAAATCTAGGAAAAACACTGTTTCTGGCTCAAGAAAACTCAAACCCCAGATCTGGAAAACTTCTATTCCTAGGTCTGGGAAAATTGTCCTTGATTCTAGGAAATTTTCTGTCCATGGCTCTGGAAAACCCTCCATCCTTGCATCTAGAAAACACTCCTTCAGCACAGGAAAACACCCCAATGCAGGCCCTGGAAAATATTGCTACTGACCCTAGAAACCACTCCATTACTGGCTTTGGAAAATACTCCACCCCAAGCTATGGGGAATATGTTCTTCACAACTATGGAAAAATACTCTTTCCAGGGCTCTAGAAATTACAATGTCAAAAAACCTAAAAATTCTTTCATCACGAGATCTGGAAAACCCACTGCCATTGACTATGGAGAACTCTCCACCCCTAAATCTGGAGGACTTCCCACGCCCTAAGTTTGGAGGCTTCTGAGCCTGGTGGCATGCTACTAGATGTTCAACAACTGATCCCTTGCTGTGGGGGTGGGGGTGTCTGATTGGCATTGGTTGCCAGTTTCCATTTACTCCCACCATGGCCATTTTCAAGTTATCATTGTGACATCACTGAAAGCACATTTGGAAGGAGATGTATGCAATTGCCCATGAGCCAGTGTGAGCCGGCTCCAGCCCAGCACCCTGTTGCTTAAACCCCTGAGAGTGGAGACTCTAAGCCAAGAGCTGGAGGATGCTGAGCCCCTGGGTGTGGAAGACCCTGAGTCTCTGAGTGGGGAAGACCCTGAGGCCTGGGACTCCTGCCATGCATGGGGTTAACACCTGTCACCTGACTTGTGGCATCCCACCCTAAACCAATAGCTTCAATGAAAGGCAAAAATGTTCTGAAAAATTGATATTCCTGATGTCCTAATATGTCCTGACACTATCCTAATGGCTTCAACAACACATGTATATTTAAGCATTTCCTCCTACCTGGCAGGCCCGGAATTTGATCCCCCTAGAGGCCATGCCCATTTTCTAACTGACACAGGAATGGAAATGGCTGTTACTATAGGCGCTCTGCCACCCTCTCTCACCTGAGAAGTTCCCGAGAGATGGAGCACAGGGTGATGAGTTTTGATGGGATACCAGGTGAATTCGAGGCCCTCACCAGCAGCAGGCTCTGTGAGGAGCCAGGGGGGAAATGGGCTTTCCCAAGTTGGAGGGGTCAGTATCAAGGACAAGTTTACTTCTACAAAGCTCACAATCCCTGGGCACTGCCCAGGTTTGGCAAAGAAAAAACCTGTACCCTTGAGGGAGCTGCCCTGCTTTGTGCCGAGGAAACACAACTCCAACTTAACTGGCCCAAAAGACACCTGTCCATGGTTTGTGAAAGCCCCATTCCTAGCCCTAAACCGTGCCCCATCACAAGCCCTGGAGGAACCCACATGAGGATTCTAGAAAGGCCCCGCCTAGGCTCTGGAAAACAAACACTGTCTCCCTCTCCCCAGAGGAAGCTCCTGACAACCCCAGCTCCAGAGGACCCTCCGCCCTTGGCTCTGAGGGAGGCCCAAGAGATGCTTCATTCCAGCCTCTGGAAAACATTTGGTTTCTGGCTTTGGAAGCCTCTTTCTGACAAATGCAGGCAAAAAATATTTTGTAAAACTAAAAAGCCGCGCCTGGCACGTGGCAGATGCTCAATAAACGTGTGTGGAATGAAGGAGTGATCCTGGGAGATCTTTGCAAACTGCAATGCACAGCATGCTCTTCAGAGGTTATTCTTCCTGTGACTAAATAAAACAGTTGTCAGGGGTATTGTGGGAAACCCCATATTTCTCCCTAACGAGATCTTTTTCTTGAGTCCCCACCAGACAGGGAGCGTAGGGCCTGGCTCACAGTGGGCGCCAAACCACATATGACAGATGAATTAATGCATGGGTGGATAAACGGGGGATGTGTGGATGGGTGAACCACCGGGTGGGGGGTGAGTGAATGGAAAGATGGACAGCGAGGCCGACGCAGTTGCCCACTGGACAGCGGCATCCCTGTTCCCCAGCCTGCCTCCCCATCTGGCTCAAGTCTCCGGCAGCCATGGGCTTAGAAGGAGCCTGGTACCCTCCCAGCCCCTGGCAGCACATCTTGTGTCGTGCAAGGCCATCGTGGCCATACCTTTTCCCTCATTAGAGGAGAGCTGCTTAGGAACAGTGGCATGACACAGTTCTAGTCCAGAGATGCCCCAGCAATCTCACTAAAAGGAAAACAAAGAGGGGACATCCTCTCTTCTGACCGCTCAACACTGGCATGTGTGGATGAGCTGCTGAGAAATGCTGCCATTATGTTATGACCATGAGGAGATAAGAGGAAGGACAAAAGCCTGACATTGAGTGCCACAGAGCACAACCATGGAGAGAGACCCGGTTTGCAAAGCTTGTCACTGAACCATCGAATTAACCCATGCTGGAGTCACCTGACTGCCATATTTCTTATTACATGCCATAGTTCATTTTTCTTATTGTTTTAGTCTCTTTGTTTGGGTTTTCTGTTAACTGCAGCTCAAAGCATCTTGATGCAAATGGATAAATGCATGTATGGATGGATGCATGGATGGATGGATGGATGGATGTGGGGGGATGTGGGGGTGGATGGCTAGATGGGTGAACTTATGGATATATAAATACTGAAATATAAAGGACCATAGGTAGTATGATTTTCTCCCTTGAAGAGCCTCACTGCACCCAAGGTCAGAACTGGCTGAGGAGAACTGAGCTTCTCCAACACTTCCCTCTGGCTCTCACACCTGCTCCCCAGTTCATGTGCCCCGGGCCCACCTGTCTTCAGTGGCTGTCACCGGGCTGGCAGGGCTTGCACCCACCTGACCCTTTTGGTGCAAGGTCTCACCCTGCCAGAGAGCTGCTTAGCCTGTAAAGAAGCTCAGATGAGTTTGGAAGGCAGCCTGGCACAGTGGACTCAGACAGCACAGTCTCTCACTTCTCATCTACAAAATGGGGATCACAGTGCCCACCTCACATGGCTGCTATAAGGATCTGAGCAGACGCTGTGGGGAAGTTCCCAGCACCGTGCCTAGCCCCTGGCAAGTCCTCAACAAATGCCGAGTCCCCCTCCCCCACCCCCAAGTTTTTCCTTCAGCCAGTTCAGCCACAGCAGGACATGCGTGTGTCATGCCAGGCAGATCCAACGTGTAGAATGCAAAGGAGCCCTGAGCCAGCAGAGTGGCAGCCTGGACCCCATCCATCCATCCTGCGGTGCAAAGCTGCCTCACAGTGCTGCTCCTTGGAGCCAGCCACAGGGATTAAGGAAGGACTAGAGGAAACCAAGCAAGCCTCGATTGCTTCCTCCTTCACATGCCACCGGATCTGGCAGGGTGTGTCAGTGACCCAGAGCCTCAGGGGCCAGCAGGGTCAAAGCAACAGAGAGGGCTGCCAGCTCAGCATGCTGGAACCAGGCCAGCCCAGGTTGCAACCTCACATCCTGAAATTTCCAGTGCCCTGTTGGACAGAGACACCTGATCCCAGCATGCAAACTCTAATTCTGCCTTCTCCTTGGCATCCCCGAGAGAGTCATAGAGCCCATTGACTCCTCAGCTCTTTACCCCACCTCCCTGACCCCTCATCTCCTGTCTTTCTCTTCACTCACCTGTGGCTCCAGTCCAAGCTTTCCCCCACCCGCAGGGCCCTGGCACAGACTGTTTCCCTGGCTTCTCCATCTCTCTGCCCTGACTTTCCTCCTCATCCTTTAAGACTTACTCCAAGGGTCATGTACTCCAGGAAACCTTTCCTGGTTCACAAGCTGAGTCAGACCAGGCACAGGGCTCTAAAATTCTGTGCTCACTGCACATGTCATGTTGTCTTTCCAGATCTGTCTCCCTTTCCCCCATCTCCTCCTGGTTAGACTGGGTGTTCCTTGAGATTAGAGACCATGTCTTATTGATCTCTGCATCACTGGTGTCTAAAACGGTGCCCAGAACATAATCGGCTCAGCCCCCCTTTCATTTACTGCACATTTATTCTGATGCAGCCAAGTGGTCCTCAGGCTATGGTGGGCACGTGGCTGTGCAATGATAAAAGCAAAGCTTTCGGCTCACCCTGGTCTTGACACTTTTCATAGTACTTGAGCTTCCTTCTCTCACCTGTATTCAAACAAATTAATTTCTGGCTCCGGAAATTATTAACTGTGTGTCCTTGGGCAAGTTCCTGAACCTCCATGAGTCTTTCTTTCCTTATCTGTCATTCATTCATTCAACAAGTGCTTATGGCAAATCTACTTGCAATTCTGTCTCAGGTATCAAGGATATCAAATGGTCCTTGCAGAGCTCAAAGTCTGGGTGAAGAGGTGGATAGTTCAATCCCAGGACAGTGACCTCATCAAGGGCTGGGGAGTGGGGATAGAGATAAAGTCATCTCACCCAATCTGAGGGCTCCAGAAAGGCTTCTTGGGGGAGCTGATGTCTTGGTCAATCCCTGTTTGGAGGATGAGATGATATCTCGTTTGTGATGCGTGAATGTGAGCCTGTGGGAAAAGGCTCAGCACAGCACCACGTGCAGGGTCAGAGTCTCAGCTTGCCTCTCCTTCCCTGAGACAGGCAGGGCAGAGATCCTTGCCCATTTTCCATAGGAAGAAGCTAAGCCTCAGAAATGGGAAGTGGCAGACTCAACAACCCCTGCAAGCCAGCAGCAGAATTGGAGCAGACCTCAGCCTGCTTCCTTCCCCAGCAGCCCACACCGGTCGGCCTCCCTCCACCCATGGCTGGGATGCAGACAGAGCCTGGACCACCCCCAACCCTGGACAGCTCTCCTGAGACACTTCACAATCACACTTTATTCTGAGTTTGATAAATAAAGGTAATTGTAGGACAATTAGACTCTCTTATCCTCCAACAGCTTAATTTGAGCGAGACGCATGATTTTTTCTTGCACATCATTTTGCCAGGCATATTTGGGGTTTTTCATCTGGGCCTCCTCATGCACTGTAGGAAGAGTGATGGCTCAGAAGCCACAGCGGTGACACGCCTGGAAGCCAGCAGGCATTTCCCTCATGGCCCCTGACTAATCACCATGAGTGCGTCTTGTCACATGCCAGGCAGGTCCCCAAGTAGATCATGGCCTCGTAACCACTGTCATCAATCACATGGCCGTGGTGCTCCCAGAAAGCCTGTGCAAGTGAGAAGCACATGATTTTTGGAATCTGAGGATCCCAGTTCAAATCCCAGCTTTGTTATCGACTTGCTGCATGACACTGGGCAAGTTTTTCCCTTCTATGAGCCTCAGCTGCTCCAAATAGAGACGATCGTTCTTAATGCATCCAGGAAGACAACACAAGTGACAATGCTTCCTGAGGGACTGGACAGACATTGCCTGTGTGGCACCTACCTCCCACTGCCAGGCTCCATCCATTTTGCATAAACGGCAAGCAAAATCTGACCAAAGAAGAAGGAAGGACAAACATGAAGAGGGACAGGCCCTTCTCTTTGCATAGGAAGATCAAAATTTAAAACAGAAACAAAAAACAAAAACATGAAACCACTCAAATGCTCAGAGAAAAAGTAAACGTAGCTTTCTTATATTTCTCCCAACTGATCTTGTCTCATGCTGGAATCCCCATCCTGCTGATGACAGAGGAGGAGAAAAGGATCTCTTCATTGGCAAGTTCATTGCCAGTTAAATATGACTCTGTGGCCTGCAGTTTAATACTGTCCCTCTGGGGCTAACTCAGTTGCCTTGCAGTAAAGCTCAAAGTTTCAGGGTTTCTCCCCCCTTTGTCTTTCTCCTTCCAAATAGTCAGCTAGGGTAGAAGGGGGCATGTGCTGGTTTGGATGTACCATGTACCCCAAAATGCCATGTTCTTTGGTGCAATTTTGTGGGGGCAGATGTTTTAGTGTTGGTTAGGTTGACACCTTCTGATTGAGTGTTTCCATGGAGATGTGACCCACCCAACTGTGAGTGACACCTTTGATTAGGGTGTGACCTCCTGATTGAATGTTTCCATGGAAATGCGACCCTGACCACTCAGCATGGGACTTGATTAGTTATCTGGAGTCCTATAAAAAGAGCTCACAAACAGAGGGACCTCAGACCAACTGAGAGTGACATTTTGGAGAGGAGCTGCAGCTAAGAGAGGACAAAACGCCCCAAGAGCAACATTTTGGAGAACGCCATTTTGGAACAAAATTTGGGATCAGCAGACGCCAGCCGCATGCCTTCCCAGCCAACAGAGGTTTTCCAGACACCAATGAAGGGCCTTTCTCCAGTGAAGGTACCCTATTGTTGAGGCCTTACCTTGGACACTTTATGGCCTTAAGACTGTAACTTTGTAACCAAATAAACCCCCTTTAGGAAAGCCAGTCCATTTCTGGTGTTTTGCAAAATGGCAGCATTAGCAAACGGGAACAGCGTGGAAGAAGCTGGCAGAGCTTCCTGGCAGCATCAGGTGGGATCTCCAGCCTACGTGTTGCCTGCCTGGTCCACACTGGCAACCATTTGCTTGTCTTCCTGCTTTTCTCAGCACTGGCCAAGGTCCACACTGGATCCACCAGTGATGTAGCTGTCTTGCCGGACCTCGGCCTGAGCCAGCCTCCACTGCTGTGGCCCGTGGAGCCCCCCATTGCCTCTAGCCACAAGTGTCCCTCTCTGCAGGTCTCTTGGTCCTGGGGACACACTGGAATTCTGGACCATCTGTGCACTCCATGCAGGTCGTGGGGACTCAGCAATGCTAGGCCAGGCTCGTCTAACTTGACATCTCCTTCCACCAATGTCACGTGTCCATCTCCACAATCTCACCCCATCCCCACATTGACTAAGTGTGCAAAGTAGATGCCAGCACTGATGTTCCGGCACCTTGTCTCGAGTCTCTAGTATCTGTGATCTGTCCAGGAGGGCAGGCCTGTGGGTCTCTCCGTGGGACCCAGGCCATGTCCCCAGCCTGGCTGCTCCTTCCTCCTTCCCTCCCCTGGCAGCTGGCCCTCCCCGTCCTTGTCTTGTCTGGTGGGAATTCCCCCTCCCTCCACCTCCTCCTTCCTCACCTTGTGATCGCAAGAGTCAGCCTGGCTGGGCTCTTGATATGCAAAGAGGGCTTGGGGGATTTAGAAAGCCTTTTTCCCTCTCTCAACAAAGCCTGGCTTTCAAGTCTGGCTAAGGACTGCAGGATCCTATTCAGTCAAAAGCTGAACATCAATGCTTTCCTTTTGTACTCATGATCCCCAATCCTATTCCTCTCTAAGACCCTTGATGCCTCTGGCTGAAAAGGAAGATAAAATAAAAGCAGCTCAGAAATGCACAGGTACATTAAATAGATACCATGCCTGTTACATTAGAATCCTGGGATGTCAGAGCGAAAAGAGTCCTGGGAAAGGACCTCACCCACCATCTTCCCCCACCCATGTTAGAGACCCTGAGAGGGCAAAGACTTGCTTCGGGCCACACAGCAAAGCAGTGGTGAGGCAGGAACTGGGACCCATGTCCCCTGATGCTCAGTCAAAGGCTCTTCCCATGATATGTCTGTCTTAGTTTGCCAGAGCTGCTATGATAATGCCACGTGATGGATTGGCTCAAATATCAGGAAATTATTGTCTTACGGTTTGAAGGCTAGAAGTCCAAAATCAAGATGTCATCAAGCCCACCCTCCTCCCAGGGCCAGTAGCCTTCTGGCGAGGGCAGCTCCGTCACAAGGCAGACCCCTCTCCTCTCTGGCTTCTTCTGACTGACTCATCCGAATCTCCCCTCTTATAAGGCCTCCAGTCATGAAGGTGCACCCCGGTTCAGTGTGGGCACACCTTAACTAACAGTATCTTCAGAAGTCCTATTTACAAATAGGTTCACACCCACAGAACACAGATTAAGATTTGAACAGGCCTTTTGTGGGGTACGTGATTTGGGCCCCAACAGTCACCCTTAGAGAAGGGGTTGCTGGAAACTTTCCTCTCTGGAGCTACCTTCACCTGGGCGCTTTTCAGATGCTCTCTGAGGCAGGAGTCTGTGTGTCTTGCTTACCAGGACATTCCCATTCCCAAGCCCAGCTTGAACACTGTGGATGCACAGAAGCAGCTTAAAGGAATGAAAGAGACTTCTCATTCCACACTCACACAGCTTCTGCCGTTATGTCGCCACCCCATTTTATAGCTCCGTCACGGTGAATTCCTGTACCCCAGTACATCTGTGCCTCAGCTGGGCTCTTTCTGTCTGTACCTGCATTCACAGGCCAGCTGCTACCTGGGATGGAATCAGCCCTCCCTGAGAGCTCCTCCCACCATGCAAGGTGCAATGGGGCTTCTTGTCCTGACTCCTGTTGTCCTCAGCTTGAGTTAACCATTTCCTTTCTGAGCCTCTGTTTCCTCACCTTGAAATATAACAGCTTGACAAGACAGTGGCTTTTAGATATTTTTTTAGCAGTGGAAAAACAGCTGCTCTTTTCTAAGTAAGAAGATGGAGTACTCCCATAGTGCCTGGAAAATTTACATATATATATATATATTTGCTTTATATATAATATGTTGAGATATATATAGTTGATTTATATATAATGTGTTGATATATATATACACACACATATATATATAATCAATGGTTTTGCAGATCCCTTAAAGCATAGATGCAACACATAATTCAAAAATCACTGAACTGGAATGATTCCTCTGGGTCTTTCCAACATCCACTTGATTAGAATTTAAGACTTAGAGATTCTAGACACAAATAGAGTCAGAACTACATTTAGCTGTAAGTAATAAAATTAATTTTTAATTAATTTTTAAAAAACTTGGAACTGGGGCTTAACCAAAAAGGAAACTCCAAAAAGGAGTGTTCTTGTTCTCGTCTAACAAGAAGTCCAGAAAAAGGTAGACCAAAGCTGGCAGAGACACACTCCAATGCCACCAGGCTCCTCCCCGCTTCCCACTCAGCCATCATCAGCATGTGCCTCATCCTCAGACTCACAGCCTCAAAGTCACAAAGTGGCTGCTTCAGTTCCAGCATCTTGTCTGTGTTCCAGGCATGAAGAAGAGGACAAAGAGCTAAAAGACCATCCCAGCTGAGTGACCTCCCTTTGAAGACTCTCCTGGAAGCCCCACCCAGTGAATCTGCTTAGGTTTTATGGGTCAGAATTGTGTCACACAGCATTCCAATATACTTGAGAAAATGGGAAAAATAGTTTTGTTTTTTTATGCTTAGCATGCTGTCACTCTGAAGAAAGCCTGGATTCTGTGAGAAGAATAGGATAGTAGGCAACTAACTGTATGAGCCACAGGAGGCCTGGGTCCAGTCCCAGCCTGCCATTAACACATTGTGTGGCTTTGGGCTGTTCCCTTCCCTCCCTAGACCTCAATTTCCCCATTTCAAAAATGGAACAATTGGACCAGGGTACTTGTGCTAGTCAGGGTTCTCCAGAGAAACAGAAACAACAGGATATATCTATAAACAAGTAAATATTAAAAGATTTATTATAGGAATTGGCTCGTGTGACAATGAGGATTGGCAAGTCTAAATTCTGAAGGGCAAGCCGCAAGTTGGAAGCACCCATGAAAGTGACACTGAATTCCTCAGGAGAAGCTGGCTGGCTGTCAGAAATTCTTCTTTCTGACTTCTGAAATCCTGAGCTCTGGCTTTAAGAACTCCTACTGACTGGATGAGGAGACTCCTCTCCTTCCTGGGGGCAATCTCTTTTGTTACTTGTAGATGCGATCGGCTATAGATGCAATTTGCTGTAGATGCAATCAATTGATTATAGATGCAAATCCATGTCTGGAATATCCTAACAGTATCAATCAGGCCAGTGTCTACTTGACCAAACAACTGAGCACCATAACCTAGCCAAGGTGACACATGAAATTAACAATCATAGTACTCTTTCTCCAGCTCTTGTTGCCTGGTGTAAATCCTGACTTCACTGCCTACTAGCTGTGTGACCTGGGCAGGTTATTAACAACCCTGTGCCTCAGTTTCCTCATCTGTAAGATACGGGTAGCCATGGAGCCTACCTCATGGGTTTGTGAGGACTGAATGAGTAGTTATATGTAAGGTACTCAGAAGAGAGTCTGACAGAAAGTCAGAGAACAATATCCATCAGGGATGCTGTGGCCCCCGCTGTGCTTTGAAATCCTTGAGTCCTGAATTCCTCTTCTGGCTGCCCCTGGGTGCTGTGTGACCAGAGGCAGGTCCCTTCCCCTCTCTGGGCCTCATTAGTTTGTCCTGTAAAACACGGGGTCTGGGCTGGATGCTGCCCTGGGCTCCAGGAGCTCTAAGACTTGCTCTTAGGAGCTGGGCTGGGCTGTTCACTGGACAGCAATTGCCTTTGTGGGATGGAAACAAGGGTGGGAGAAGAAGAGGAGGGGTCAGCTGGTTTTCTGTGGCCCCGGCAGTGACCTGGGCAGCGTGGGCTTCCTGTTTCCCTCCCCTCCCTGCTGCTCTCCTCTATAATGGTGGAAACTGTGGCTGGGGTAACCTCCCCCTGCGTCATCTCCCTGGGACATAGGGTGTAGGCGAGAGAAGCACCACAATGGCCCTTTGTCTCTGGCTGTGCTGCTCCCAGAGATTTTCCTTCATCCTGCTTCACTTCACATCAGCCCTGAGACAGGGTCTCATGCCCATTTTCAGGAAGAGGAAACTGCAGCACAGAAGGCAGGTCACTGGGATGGGAAAGTAGCCTTCTGAAAACACAGGTCCTGCCTCATTCAGGGCCCTCAGCTGCATGCTGCCCCTTAAGGGCCCCGAGATGCCAAGAAAGCCGGGAGCTTGTCCCCTTCGGTGGCCGGATGGCTTGAGTTGTGACTCTGGCCGCGCCCACCTCCCCCATCTCTTCCCTGAGGGACGCGGCTTAGGGGTCTTCTGCTACAGGCACACATTGAGCAGCTCTGTGGTGCCTGCCCCGGGGACAGGGTGCCCCAGAGACCTGCCACACCCAAGCAGTGGCACATGGGTTCAAGTAACCGTGGGACAAGGCAGCCAGTCCCACAAGCCACGTGGCTGGGAGCAGGGGCCTTGGAGCAAGGCAGCCCCAGGTTCAATCCCCAACTTTGCTTCTTGCAAGCTGTGTGCCTCGGGCTGACGGCTTAACCTCTCTGAGACTCAGTTCCCTCGTCTGTGAAATAGGGCCATGAGATAACACTTATGTTGCTGGATTGTGATGCAGATCACATAAGTAATTCATGTAAGATGCCCAACCCTGAGACAAACTCATAGAAAGTACTCAAAATACAAGCTTTAAATTTTACTTTGGTGCTCCCATCCCAGCAAACAGTCCCAGCTTTGATTGCCTGCCTGATTCCCAGCTCTTCTGGGCCTGAAATCCTGACTTTTGTCCTTCAAGCCCAAAGTCTGTGATAATAAGCACCAATGTCTACTGAGCACTTAATTATGCCGGGCACCGCTTATGCATTAAATGTTTATCATCTTCTTCCATCCACACAACAGTCCTATGAAGTAGTGACAGCTTTTACCCCAATTAAAGAGGAGCAAGCGGAGGTTCAGAGAGGTTAAGCAACTTGCCTGAGGTCACCAGCTAGAAAGAAGCTGGATTCAAGCCCAGTGGGTCTGACGCTGAGTTCCTCCCCGCAGCTTTCCTGGCTCCTGAACAGCAGGCCCTGGGACCAGCCCCACCAGCCCCAATGCGTGCCTGGTCCTCCTCCCGCCTGTTATTGCAAACTTCCCCAAGTATATTCCCCAAGGGGACTGGGGGGACATGCCTGGACTCTGCCTGTCCCTGTCCCTCCCACTGTGAAGCCAGCCTGGGCCGGGCTGCACGCATCACCTCAGGCCCGCTGCTCAGCTTCTCAACTGAATCCGGAAGGAGAGGTTACGTTTTAAATGGTGCAGCTGGAGGAGAGGACAGTCTAGGTGGAGAGGTGGCACAAGCAAAGTCGTGGGGTCTGGAAGGAGGGGAGCAAGTCGAGCTTCGGGCAATAGCCCTGTGGACAATGAGCACAGAGCAGCAGGGGATATGGTAGGAGGCCAGGTTGGGGCCTGGGGGTGGGGGTGGGGGCCTGGAGGGCCGATCTAAGGAGGCTGGATGTGATCCAGTGGGTAGGCTATGGGAGCAGGGGAGGGACAGGGTAGAAACCCTCCCTCCAGCAGCTCAGGCCGGGTGGGGTGGTGGGAGAGGGTCAGGAGGCCATCTCCAGAGAGAACGTCGTCACAAACTTGGCTGCAGATGAAGGTGTGTGGAGCTGACGTTTCCCGGATGTGGTTCGGCTGAGGCTCTGATGTGGCCCCTCCAAGCTGCATGTGCACAAACCCCCCCACGTGCTGTCTCATTACCAGGAAGCCGCCCAGCCTGAGTGGTCACGTCCATCCTCATTAGTTAGAAGGAGCAGGCAGCACAGATAATCTGAGAGAAGAGGGTCCTGTCCCCACCTCATCCTGAGCCAAGTCCCCTGAAACAGGACTGGAAACATCAATAGCTCCCATTTATTGAGCAGTTATGATCCATCAGGCACTGCTTTAATTCTATGTGGATTTGCTTGCTCACTGGGACAAGCAACCCAATGGGGCAGGTGCCATTATTATCCCCATTTTATAGATAAGAAAACTGAGGTTAAGAGACTTGCTAAGGTCACACTTGCTGAGTACGTGTTGGAACTGGACTTGGAACACACACCCGTGTCCAAAACAATCCCTGTGCACCCAGGAGGGGCTGAGAGACGACCAGAGCTGGGCAGCTTGAGGGTGGGAATGAGGGGCAGTGGGCCCATGACCTCTGACAGCTGACCCAGAGGGCCTGTCCCAAGCCCAGCACCTGCCACACAAAATCTCCTCTTCCCTCTCCACCCAACACAACCCCTAGGGAGGTGGTCCCCAGATGAGAGATTAGATTTCTGCTATACTCTATAAAATGGGGGCTCAAAATAGAAATCCACCTCAGTGATTAAAAAAAGAAAGTCACATTTCTCATACACTAATGCTATGACTCCATACCTGATATCCTCTCAGCAAACCCATTGTACAGATAAGGAAACTGAGGTTTATAATAAGTGGTGAGGTTGCATATGGGCGACCTCCAGGGGCCAATCCCATGAGCTCACAGTTAGTTCAGTTCGAGTATATCTCGATGTACAGTGGGACAAGCTGGGTTTGATATGCTGAACATCCCTGGATTCAAACCCTGTCTCTGCCATTTAACTGCCGTGTGACCTTGAGCAGATTGCCTCTCTGAACCTCAGTTTTGCTGTCCGTAAGATGGAGCTAATAATACCCTCTTCATTGATCTATTCCACAAATATTTGTTGAGCATCCATTCTGGCCCAGGCACGGTACTAGGACCTGGGGATACAGCAATGAACAAACTCTTGGGAGTCCATCGGGGTCCACTTTGCCTATGGGACTGCTCCATAAATTATGGGCTACTCCCCCTTCTTACCTGCCCCCATGTGCAGGACCCTCAGACGTGCAATAAATGCCTGTCGGGGTGGTTCTAAGCTGCCATGATGGAAGACCATGGCCGTGGAGGTGTGCTGCTGAGAGGAGGGGCGGCGGGGTGGCAACTCCTCTCCCTGCCCCCTGGCCCACCCCAGCCCCCAGCACCTCTGCATTTTCTGGAAGTGTTGGCCTGCAGGGCCGCCCTGCTGTCCTGCCATCAGAAGTGTGGTCACGTGGGTGGAGATGGACATCGCGGGCGGGGCTGGGCTCCTGGCCACTGCCTGGGCACAGGAAACCCTTCCCGTCTGGGGAGGGGAAGCCCCAGGAACCCCTCATAGCAGCCTGCCCTGGACAAGGGCTCCCAGCCTTCCTTCCGGAGGGCAGCCCCATCCAGAGCCAGCCCTGGGCAGGGCCACGGAGGCCTCCAGGCAGGCCCGTGTGTGCACGTTAGCTGTGTGTGTCTGTATCTCTGAGTAGATCTGTGTGTTTGTGTGTGTGCAACTCAAGGTTCTCCAGCCCAAGGGAAGGGATGCACCACACCACACACAGAGTCACACAGAGGCAGACATACACAAAGCCAACAGCACACACCAACACACAGACACACGCACGTGTACCCAAACACCCAGACACCAACACAGTCATAGCCACACGACAGTCTTATGCATGCATACACAGCCACACATCCACACCCACAGACACACACAAACAAGGGCATGGACAGAAATATATGTGCAGACACCAAAAGCTTGGGGTGGTGACCAAGAGGATGTGGGGATGGGCCTTCAAAAGGCTCATAGCCTGAGGGACACAGGCGTGTGGGTTCCTCGCTGGAGCAGAGGGGGAGATAGCAGGGACAGGGGGGCCCCGAGGAGGGACCTGGAGATCAGGGAGGGCTTCCCAGAGGAAGCGACAGAGTGTGCTTCATAAAGAGGGGCCTGGCATTTCTCCGTTGGTCTGACCTGCTCTCACAGAGATGGTTTGATGCCTTCTTTCCTAATAATTAAATAAAATGGCAAGAGTGCTGAGAGAGGAAGAAGGAGAGGGTTGGGGTGTGTTTTGGAGTGAGCTCACTGCTGGGGGAGAGGCCCAGAAAGATCACACGTCGAACCCCTTCCAGCCTCTCCCCCACCAGACCTTCCCCCACAGCCCCTCCTGACCTCCAGCCATTGTCTGACTGCCTCTCAGTCCCCTCCATGTCTGCAGCTGTCGTTGATTATTGTTATCCATCCAGAAACCCTGTCCCTATTCTCCAGGTAACAGGAAAATGCTTCCTTCCTTCAGGGAATTTCCTCTCCCTTACTCCATGGGGTGGCACAATCCCAGGAGCCCAGCCCCTCGGCCCCAGGCTGGGCAAGAGACCAGGTCAGGCCACCACAGCCTGCCACCACCCTGGTGGTGGTGATTGGCCACGGACAGGTACTTGAGCCCAAGCCAGCCAGTCGGTCTCCGTCCCTGGGATTTTCCACGTGGCTGCTGGAAGAGAGAGGCTCTCGAGCTGTTGCCTCACAAGCTGGAAGGATGTGACACTGCACCACCTGTGGCCATGTCCACCTCCTGTTCCCAGCACAGAGAAAGGCTGTCTGGTAAGAATGAGGTCAGCAGAGAGTCAGAGTGGAAAGAATGACGTCAACAACATTGCTTGAGTCCCTGACCCAGGTGTGCCTGCTCTGACACATCCCATCCTCCCTAGGTGTGATGGTTAGGTTCATGTGTCAACTTGGCCAAGTGATGGTGCTCAGTCGTCTGGTCAAGCAAGCACTGGCCTATCAGTTGCTGTGAGGACATTTTGTGGACTTAAATCATCAGTACACTGATTGCATCTATGGGTGACTACAGCTGCAGTCGGCAAAAGGGAACATCTCCTGCAATGAAACACGTTTAATCTAATCAGTTGAAGGCTTTTAAGGGGTGTGATAGCTTCAGCAGTCAGAAGAGAGAACCACCTTCTTTACTTCAGCCAGCCATCTTCTCCTGGGGAATTCATCGAAGATCTTCATCGGAGTGCCAGCTTGCAGCCTGCCCTATGGAATTTGGACCCATGCATCCCCACAGTTGCATGGGACACTTTTATAAAATCTCATACTGTTTACAGATATCTCCTATTGGACCTGGGCTAATATGCCAAGGATGAGAGCCAATAAATTCCCCTTCTCACGTGTCCGGGTTTGATTTCTGTCACTGGCAACTAGAGGAGTCCTGACTAGCACTGTCTCCTTTTCATTCTCTCTTCCACCTGTCCTGGGCCCATTGCCACCTCCCTGCACAGGCACTGCCCCATCTGCCTCACAAGTCCATCCTCTCAAGCCCCCTGCTGCCAGCCCTCAGCCTAAAATACCAACCCTCCCAGAAGGAACTGTCTGAGGGCTCCAAATCTGAAGGCCAGATTTGTCAAGGGGCGCCTCTGGGTTGTTCAAGGCAGGAAACTTCCTCTGGTTGTGAAGGGAAGGCCCAGGGATGAAGGCAGCCTGGGAGGCCTGAGCCCCAGGCCTGGGGAAAGAGATGTGGCCATCTCCCGTTTGGCAGGGATGTCCAGAGCAGGCCTCCCCTGGGTCAGGCCTGGGACTCTGCCCACTTCTGTGGCATTGACCTCCTCTCTGGTTTTTCTGCCTCCAGACTTGGACTCTCTCCTCTAACTCATCCTCCACTCTGCAGAGGAGAGTCTCCAAAAACGCAAATCTGACAATGTCGTTCCCCACCCCATGGAACACTGACAAGATCTCTGACTCTAGGGCATAAAGCCTTTGGCCTGGCTATTAGCTAGGATATAGGTTTAGCTTCTATATCAGAGACCCAAAGTAACACTAGCTGAAATAGGGAGAAGTTGTTGCTTCCTCATATAATAATTCACACATAAACTGTCCAGGATGTGGTGGCTGTGCTCCTCCACCTCAGGGACCCAGGTTCCTTCCATCTTGTTGCTCCATTGTTTCTGGGCTGTAGCTCTCTTTCACGTGCACCAAGATGGGACCACTTCCACCTTCCAACCAATAGGAATGGGAAAAGGTGGAGGGAAAAGCATACCACCACCCTCTAAGGGAACAACCCCAAAACTGCTTACTGGACTTCTACTCACATCCCATTGGCCACATTAGTCACATGACCACACCTAGCTGCAAGGGAGGCTGGGAAATGTAGTCTTTCTTCCAGACGGCCGTGTTTTATTATTGTGGAAAGAAGGGAGAGTGGATATTAGGGGTGCAGTCAGCAGTCTCTGCCACAGCCTGATACTGAGGGCCCTTCGTGGCCAGCCTTCTCAGTCTTCTTCAGGGGTGTCATCCTTTTGGCAAGGTGGACACTTTTGCCCACATCTCCTTTTCTACCTCCTGAACATCTTTTCATTTATAAAGACCCAGCTGAGAAGGCCCTGTCTCTGGGAAGCCTTTCTTGACCATCCCCACCCAGCCTGAATTAAGGGTCTTAGTGTCTGCTGATCACATGGTGTGGCTGTAAGGGTCCACCTCCCCCTCTAGATTGGAAGCAACCCCAGGTCAGGGACCATGACTTCCTCAATTCTGTATCCCACTGCCCAACCCCCTAAGCCTGAAATACAATGGACCTTCGGGGAATACAGAGTGAATGAATGACTGAGCAAGTGAACTGCCTGCATTCAAACATTGTAATTGATAATTAATGATTATTGATTGAATGAATGGCTCTGGGCCTGGGAAGGCTCCTGTGTGTTAAAATTGGGCTGACTAGGGCCGTGAGACTTCCTACAGGATCTCACCTCTGCACACACTGTTCCCTCTAACTGAATCACTCTCTGCCCCTCTGTGACTGTCTAACCCCTGCTCAGCCTTTGGGGCTCATCTTAAATGGTCACTTTTTCCTGAGAGAGGCCTTCCCTGACTCCTCCCCCACCCCTGACAGCACTGTCACCACAAGTCCAGGCAGGCCCCCCCGTTACGCAGTCCACAGGACTCTGTCCTGCCTTTTGGAGCACTCAGCCCAACTGGAATTCAATAACATGCCATGCACTGATTTGTCCAAGATCTGTCTTCCCAAGAGACTGGAATCTCCATGAGAGCAGGGACAGGGCTATGTTTTTCATCACTGCGTCTCCAGAGCCTAGCATGCTTGACACGTGGTAGCTGTTCAGTAAAAGCTACTGAGTGAAACTGGCCTCTTGTAGCAGGGCCCTGAGGAGGGTCTGGGTAACATTTGTAGATGCAAGAATAGGTCAGCAGCCTCTGTTCTGGGTGGCAGGTGGCACCAAAAGTCTGTGCCCAAGGTAGGTCTGACTGAGGGGTCTGTGGGGACAAGGGTCAAGGAGAAGAGTGCCCCGAACTCCCAGATCACAGAGTCCTTGGCCCGGGCTGTCATACAGAGCAGCAAAAGGTTTGGGAGCCACTCCTCCATCTTGACTGCTGGGAAGAGAGGGGGGCCCACTGGAAGGCACAGACGGCAAGTCACTTAACTACTCTGTGCCTCAGTTTCCCCTTGTGAAGTTGTGAAGATTAATGGGTTAATCCTCACAAAGTGCTAATTCAGGACTTAGTCACCATAAATGTTTCTAAATAATATTAAAGGGCCATGAAGATATACGCACTCCGGAGTCAGATAGGCCTGAGGAGACCCCAACTGCATCTTATCTGTGCCTCAGTTTTCTTGTCTGTAAAATGTGGGTGCCAATACCCAGCCCCAGGGACTGGGAAAGATGCAGTGAGACAAGGATGTGATGGATTTTGCACCCGGTCTGGCCCCAGGGAATCCTCTCCCCTTCCGCCAAGACAGAGAGGAGAGGGACGGGTGCAGAGAAGGCTCGCCTGCCTTGCCTGCTGTGGGCACAGGGCCCAGTGGAGCGGGAAGGCCGCCTGGAATCATCACCCTGACGCTCATTAATATAATAACGCTGGCCCCCAGCCGCTGCCTGGCTCCGCGCTCTGCTCTCCGCAGCGCCTCTCATCTCTGCCTGGTGGGGGGCTCCGTAAACACTCATTACACTCCCATCCCTGGGGAGGCCGCCAGAGCTGCAGCGATTCTGGGCGCACAGCTCAACTCTGGGCCTCAGGCTCTGCTGTTAATAAGCCTCATCGCACACACTCAGCATACGCACACTTATACACATGCACTCACGCAATTGTAGAGTATTTTCCAAGCTCCCTGCTGACCGTTACTAACAATTGCTCACAATGATTGAGCCTGACATTATAACAGTCGTAGTGAAGACATTAAACACTCCCCACTTGCCAGGCCCTGTTCTAAGTGCTTCTCTTGTACCAACTCATTTAATCTAAATGGGGATGCCTGTTGTGCCCGTTTCACGGCTGAGGAAACTGAGGCACTTGAAGGATACAGGGCTTGCCTCCAACTCACCATCCCCGAGCAGCAGAGCTGGGATCTGAATGTTGGGATCCAGAAGCTTTGTTCATAGGGCCTGTAACCACTGCCTGGAAGAACATTCACTCATTCAGTCCCCAGAATGGTTCTGAGCCCTTATTCTTCCCATTGCACTAATGAAGAAAGAGGCTCAGAGATGTGACGTCACTTGCCTAGGAACACACAGCTTGGACTTGAGACCCAGGAGCTGTCTGACGTCAGAACCTGCCATACAATTCTGCTGGGATGGATGGGAAGAGGGACACTGCTCCCCTTTTAAAGATGGAGAAACCGAAGCCCAGGGAGATTACATGACTCTCCCAAGATCACACAGAGATCGATGGCGAGAACCTGGGCCAGCCCAAGTCCCTGGAGTCTTGGCACCCTCTTCCATGCCTCCCACCCTCCTCTCTGCCAAGGAGCCTCCCACTCAGGGGCCTAATGTCAGACAGAGGCCTGGCCAGCTCAGCCACAGGGGGATTCAGCATCAAAGAGCCTCGGCTCCCCCGGGGCTCCCTCCGGACCCCTGCCCTTCTGCCCACCACTTCTGAACTGCTGTCCCTGGGCCTGAGTTTCCTCAAAATGGGGCAACAGCTGAAACTCAGGGAGAGTTTACAACGTTCCTGGACTCTGCTTTCCAAGAAACATTTCAAAACTCATCACAAAACTAGGAGGATGATATGCAGAGTCTATGATTTTTAAGATTCTGTTATTCTGCAGGATTCCAGGATGCCCACAGGGTCTGTTACAAAAGAGTCTGTGATCCTAAAAGGAGTCCGTCATTCTGGGATATCAAGTGCTGGCAGGTGATTCTGGTCTTCAGATCAAAGGGCTAAAGGATTTAACGAACTGGTGATTTGTTGAGGCTTGAAGGCAAGAGGCAATTTGTCAGCCCTTGGACAGCCTTGAAGGCCACCAGTGTCCATCCCATCCCTGCGTCCTTGCTCAGCTGTGACATCAGGGCCAGCTGAGGCAGAACAACCTGTCTCTATGGCATGGCCTTGAGTCCAAGGCCAGCGAGGACTGTGGAGGCTGCTGGAGCATTTGGTGGGTGACTCAGCAGACAAAGGGCTCCATGCACCCACCCCCGCTGCCCGTCCCAGCCTCACACAATGGAAGGCCCTTAAGAGGCTGTACCCAGCCCACCCTCTCCCTCAGCCAGAGATGCCCACAAATGCAGCTGAGTTTAGTCTCAGCCCAGGCCCCCCCCCCCCGCCCCGCCACCGCTGAAGGGCTCGGGAAAGGAGGTGGGGAGAAGAGGGAACAGAAAGGCATGGACTGTCTTCACTTTCTGAGTCATCAGTCATTCTGTCCTCTCTACTTTGCTCATGTTGTCCCCCTACCTGGTCAACCCCTTCTTCTTCTATGAATCCATGGACAAGCTCAAGTCCCACCTCCTCCAGGAAGACCTGCTTGGTTACTCTAACCCTCCCCAATTCAGTCCTTCTCTAAAGTCCCATTGCCTGACATCAGGAGCTAATGTGTGACTCAGATTCTAGGGTCTCCTCTCCTCTCCAGTCTATCCTCCCTGCTACCACCAGAGTGAGCTTTCTGGAACACAAATGTGATCTTGCCACTCTCATGCTATAGATCAACTCTCAAGCATGGCATCCTTTCTGTCTGCCTTCCCCTCCGGCCTCAAATTCACTCACTAAGGCTTGACCAGGTGAAGCGGGAATCTGTCTTCCAGACAACATGGGCACCTGGGTAGATCTTCTGAGGAGCTGGGACCTGTCTTGATCTCAAAAGATAAGCACTGAGGGTCCCCTCTCCTACTTCACTCTACACACACACACACAACGAGCTGCTGCTTGGGAGCCCCCTTGGGTTGCAGCCTGTAAGCATGTGGTAGTACCATGGACAGCTCCAGGGGGCAGGCTCTGGGTGCTACAAAAATCCGCCTACCCATGCAACCATGTATTTCATACAGCAGGCAGTCATTGAGCACCAGATGCATGCCCAGCCCTGCTGGGCATTATAGGCCATGCCAAGGGAAAAGACAGATTGTCGCTGCCCCCAAGGAACTTACAATCTGGTTGAAAAACTGATCACTCTGCCACCAAGCTCTCACCTTCCTCCATGCAGGCTTCCAGAGCCATCTTTACAAACCACAAATCAGACCACATCACTCCCTAAAAGCTCCAGTGACAACCACAACCTACCTCCTATGGCTTATAAGGTGAACTCCAAGCCCCTTAGCCTGGCATTCGAGGCCTTCTCTGATCTGGGTTCAGCCACCCTCCTGGCCCCACTGCCCCTCATGAACTCAACGCTCCAACCCCCTTGACTTCCATCCTCCCCCATATATGCCAGGGTGCATCTATGGAGTATTCTCCCCTCTTCTTTTCATGCAGAATTGCATACCCTTCACAACTCAAATACTGTCTTCTCCAGGAATCCCCCAAATTAATTGTTTCCTCCTCTGTACTCCAGCAGTGCTTTGTGTATGCCTCACTTAGTGTCTTCAGATTCTGAACCATCATGCTTCCGTCATGACAAGCAGAAATTAATTAAATTTGTCTGGACCTGTTTGAAAAAGGAGTGGGGATTACCAGGAGTTCAGGGACTTTCTAAGAAATGTAGCTGATTAACCATGGCATCAAAAATGCTTGTATTTGACAATGCTGACTTAATTGGGAGTCTAAAAATAATGTCAAAGCTGTACTTCTGATGTCATTTTTCCACTCTAAAAACCCATTTGCTTTTCTTAGGGATGAGAGAGCATTATGTATTACACAGACTATATGCCCCCAAATTGTTACAATGTGACTAAATAAGGCATAGCCTCTAACAGATCTCAAACGAGAGGCACAGCCCTGTTCCTTCAATGTCATCCTGCGCTGATACACCTCGATTCCATGCCCCCACCTCTTCTGCCCAATCCCACCCTAGACTGTGAGTTCCCTGAGGACTAGGACTGTGTGTCTTTTATTTCCATATTCCTGGTGCCTAACACGGGTCCTGGCTCACAGGAGGCAGCCATCAGTGTTGGGTGAATAACTGAAAAACTAGAAGGAATCCCATGGGCTGTGGGTCAGACTACCTGAGTTCAAAGCTTCATTCACTGTGTAATTTTAGGTGCATTTTAAAGAGGTCTCAGGTTTCTAATCTGTAAAACAGATATATTAATAATACCTATCTCATGGGGTTGTTATGGCATCTAAGTGGGACACTGTGTATAAAGGACCAGGCACAGAGCCTGGCTGATAGGAAGTGCTCAAGAAAGGTTCATTACTGATATAATTACAGTTGCATTGAATTATGTGATTTGGACCTAAGTATAACAGGAATTCAGATAAAACAGAGAAAGCCATAAAGTAGAGTAATCTAAAATGACTTTATTAACTAATATTTATTGAGCACTTTCTACATCCCATGTGCTAACTTAATGAAAACGCAACAACAGTTCTATAGGACGGGTACCGTGGTTATCCCCATTTTATCCCTATAAGGAAACTGAAGCACAAAAGTATAAAGAACTTGTCTTTAGTGGTCAACAAGTAGAAGAGCCAGGATTCAAACCAGAGCAGTCTGATCCCAGAGCCCATCTCTGGACTTCCATGCCAGCCAACTTCCAGAAAGCTGGAAGCTGATTTGGACCTTGAAGGGCAAGCCCACAAGTCCGAGGCAGCTTTGGGAAGAAGGACCAAGGACTTTTCCCTTCACACCCTTCCCAACAGCCAATCCAGGGCCTCTCTCTAAAGCCTCCATCCCGCTCTCAGACCTCGCCATCCTGCACATCCTGCTCTTGTACTCTCTCACTCCCCACTGGATTCACCTAACCAGCCTCCATCAGGCCCTCCCTGTCCTTGATTCTCCACTTTCCCAGGTCTAAGGGTTTTCATGGTCTTTCTTCCTTCTTTTCCCAGCGCCAGTGGTTAACAGTGCCTGGGACTCCCCAGGGGAGCTGATGCTGGATCAGGGCTTCGGAAGTCCAGCAGGAGTGTTCCAGGAGTAGACGGATAGAAGGAGAGTCAAGGTTGACTCTAAGGCTGCTTCACCTCTGCCCTCAGCCTTCTGGGAGTCTCTGCCTCAGTTTCCTCATCGGTAACCATGAGAGTAATAACAGCACCTACCTCAGCATCGCTATAAAGATGAAATAAGCTAATATATGTAAAATGATTTTATTTATTAAACATTTATGTAGTACTTATCATGCACCAGGCACCATTTTAAATGCCTCCCATGTATGAAAAGTGCTCAGAACATGCCCACAACAAGTAGGTTTCGTTGTTACTGTGATTGCCATCATCGTCCCTTTAGACACCTATGAAGAGTCATCACTGTGTTGGACTTTTAGGTCTGCTCGCTCTTTGAATCCTCACACATCTCTCCTGCAGTCTCCACTGCACCCATTTTATAGAGAAGGAAGCCGAGGCTCAGGGAGATGAAGTGGCTTCCCCAGGACGACCCATAGAAGGACTTGCTGAGGCTGGAGGACAATCCACATCTGTCCATCCCAAAGCCCACACCCTTTCTGTACGAAGAGTATTTGTGTTTCCAGCAAGACGCAATAAAGGCCTAAACTTAGATGGAGGCTCTGAAAATCCAATGTCCTTCAAAATAGGAGTAATCCCCAACCCAGCCTATTCCCCAGGAGCAATGTGCATGTCCAGCAAAGTCGAGGATGCCCTGGAAAGCTCTTTGTGGCTATAAGACGCTGTTCACTTGGGAAGGGCTATTTTGTTATTATCTCTGGTGAAAGGCAAACATCTCTGGAGGAGGCAAATTGCTGAAGCCATGTCAGTGGTGACAACTTTGTGTGAATTACTGCATCAGCTTTAACAAAAGGGGAGGGAACGGGCCCCACAAAGGTGCTGACCATCTGGAACTGGGCAGCATGATGCTGGGCAGAGAGGACGTTGCGGGAGTCCGTGGCAGGATCTGGGTGAGGTAAGAACCCTGGGCTTGAGTCAGAAGACCCAGCTCTGAACTTACTGGTGGTGCAACCTCAGGCAAGTCCCACCCCGCCCACTCCAGGAATCAGTTTCTTTTTTTCTACATTTTATTATGGAGAACTTAAAACATACACCTAGATGAGATGAGATTGTATAGTGAATCCTTCCCATGTACCCACTACTCAGTTTCTACAATTATCAAGTTCCACCCACTCCCCTATTATCTTGAAGCCAGTCCCAGACATCTTATCACTTCACCTGCAAATATTTCAGTCTGCAAATATCTCTAAAAGATAAGGACTTCTTTTTTTAACATAACCTTGGAGCCACATCTAAGAACACTGATGATTCCTTGACCTCAAGTACACACTCATTGCTCAAATTTCCAGTTGTCTCATAACTGAAATATGTTTTTAGAGATTTGTTTCAATAAGGTTCCTATCTTGTGATTAGTTGGCATGTCTTCCACATTTCTTTTAATCTTCCATAGAGTGCTCTGCAGTGTGGAGAGGGTCAATGTCTTTACAGTGTAAAATGAATTGTTGGCAATTGGGAGGCACCCCACAAATGTCACGTGTGATAGAACTTTGGGCCTTTCAACACCCTGTGGCTTCTGTTTTCCTCGTGACATAACTGATGTTCAGGAACGCTTAGGTACCTGCTCACGCTAACGTAGCTAGATAAAGGTGGCAGTAGAGGATTTAAAGGCCGAGACTGACTCAAATCCCACTTCACCTTTATGAGCTTTATGGTTCTACATTTCTACTCTCTGAGCCTCTTTCTTCCTTTGCACAAATGGGCCAGGAGACCAGACGGGCCATGCCATAAAAGATGGGGCCGGATCTCACTCCGTGCCCGCCCTCATCCCCCTCGCTGCCTGCGATCTGATGCTAACTCCTCCCGCCAACATCAGGCCCCCCTCCTTCCTTGAGAGCAGAAGAGGCTGGCGGACCTAGAAGGGGTCAGTCTGGACCCTAGGTCTGCCCCAGGCCCACCCGGCCGGCAGAGACAGGGCTGGCTCTTGGAAGCTGAGCACACTCTGTTCTCAGGGCTGCTTGGGCAGGCGGCTGTGGCCTCTTGGGCTGTGAGAAACAATCAGCTATTCTTCCTCCTGCCGCCTCGGCTTTGTCACTCATCCCCGGGGCCAAAGGGACCCAGAGGGAAAGGCTCCAGCTCCTGGCAGTGCCCAGCCCATTTGTGCAGCCCAAATGTACAATTTCCAGGCATCCCCCTCAGCTCTGACAAGCCTAAGTCCCAGTTCACACGAGAGCAGACACCACAATCGTGATTTCTACCCAGGCTCGGTGATCTGCACTCGCTTAGCAGGGAGCATGCTGGGCTCAACAGATGACATCAACCATGACAATGGCCACAGCACCCCAACAGGCACAACACACTTGATGGCGCCTCCTTTAGGTCAGGCTTCCACAGACTTTGCATGGGAGGCAAGGACTAGCACTGTCCCCATTTTACAGGTGAGGAAACTGAGCTCTGAGAGTTTGTGTAATCACCCAAAGTCACACAGCTGGGATCGGCAGAGCTGGGATTTGCATAAAGGGTGCCTGGTTAGAAGCTGATACCACAAAGAGAGGGATTTGAGTCCAGCTGCGGTGGCCACATGGGCCAAACTAGTTGCTTTTGACATATTATCTCATTTCATCCTCATCGCAGCCTCCAAATATAGGCCTATCGTCTCCATTTTGCATGTGAGGAAGCTGAGGCTCAGAGAGGTAGAGCAATGTGCCAGAGCACACACAGCTGGGCCTGCTAGACTCCAAGACCACATCCTCTCTATTCTTCCAAGCTGGCTGAAAATATGAATGCTCAGCCCTAGAAGCCAAGAGAGAAGGCGACGGGGGCCCTGCAGGAGGGAGTGACAACAGGCTAGAGGAACTCAGAAGAGGAGCTTTACCTTCAGAAAGCTCCCTGGAGCAGGGGCCACATGGGCTGGGCCTTGAGTTAGGGGGAAGCGACCCCTCTCATCGGGCCAGGCTTCCAGCTGTGGCCCAGGCCTCTGTTAGAAACTCACAGGAGCCGGCCTGGCCCCTTCACCCTATTTTGCAGCTATGCGGGCTGAGACTTCCAGGGGACACACGGTCTGAGGGCCCACAGTGAGGTCCTGGGCCTCTGCCTGTCACTGCCTAGCGATGAAGAGGGCACCTGTGGGGAACGGCCACTGGGAGATGGTGGCTGAGGGGGAAAGCACCTACCCTCCTGACCAGTGTCCTTACACGGCCAGATGAGACTCTGGCTTTTGTCTGTCTCCCCAATGGACTATACATACTCTGAGGGCAGAGGCTGGGCCTGCCTTGGTGACCTCTCTGCTCCCAGTTCCAAGCACAGGGCCTGGCACAGAGTGGGCACTAAGTAATCTTTATTGGAGGGAGGGGTGAGAGCTTGCACCAAACCCAGAGGCCTTAGGCTCCAGCCCACCCCAGGACCATGATGTCCTGTGTGGGTGTCGCATTTTAAGAGGAAAAACTTTCTAGAAGAAATATTTGTGACATGCAGAAAGGCTTCCTTTGAAGGAGAAAAGTTTGTGGCCAGACACCCCAAGGCCTAGAGGGCTGTCCCATAGCCCACAGAGAAGGGAAACATGGGAGAAGCAGATTTGGGCTAGAAATAAAGCAGAGCGACCCACTGACCCTCGGGATGCAGTGAGCTGCCCGTCACAAGAGGCATGCAAGTGGAGACTGGGAAATTCCCCAGTGGGGATCCGAAGAAGGGATTTCTACACCAACTAGGTGCCCGGTTCTGCACCTACGGGCCCTCCAAGCTATGTGAATCTCAGAGCCTATCTATGATTCCAGCCATTGAACTCCCCCCATCCTGTAGTTCTCTTCTGCTCCGCCCTGTCTGCTGAGGCTGGCTGTGCCAGGCACTGTGCTAAGTGGTCCTCCTCACTTAACCCTCACCACACTCCTTTAGGGAGCGTTATCCCATTTTACAGGTGGGAAACGAAGGCTCTGAGAAGCCAAGTCCAGAGTCAGGGCTAGAAGTGCTGCCACCTTGGCTTAAAATCAGGCGTCAGACCCCAAAGCCACCCTCCTCCCTCCGGTCTGATTCTCCGTCTGTGACCTGAAACCCGCGTCCTTCCCCCGGGGTCAACCACAGGGCCCCGCAGCCGCCACAGCCCCAGCCCGGCCCCACCACAGCCAGCCCCGCGGTTTCCCAAACACTCAACCAAACAGCAGCTTTGACCATAATGGTTCCCACGAGGCTGCTGGCTGATTTTCCCAGCTTGGTTCTCAAGCCCTCTTAAAGGGGGTGGCGGCTGAGACCCGAGGGGGGACCACGGGCTGCCCCTCCCCAAACGATGTCCGTATTTACCTCACGCTCGGATCACAGCGCATCATTTCAGCTTAATTTTATTTCCTCTTATAAATGGGCACAGCACGGGAAGTGTTAAAAAAAAAAAAAAAAAAGAAAGAAAGAAAAAGAAAAAAAGAAACAAAAACCAGTTCCTTCACGAGGCTGCAACAGGTGAACACCCACAGCGGGGCAGGTGCCTTCGTCTCTTTTTCCTCTGCTTTTTCTTATTTAAAGTTTTGGCCATGGATTCGGGGCAGGTACAGTTAATAAACAGGTTATAGGGAAAAGGGCAAGGAAGGCCTTGGTGAGGGACAGACAGAGCCTCCCTGCCCCACCCCAAGTGGGTTCTTAGAGGGATCTGTACAGGAAAAGGACACGCCAGACAGAGGGACACAGTCTTCAGGGGGCTCTCTGGAGCCACGCTGCCTACGAAAAATATTTACATGCACTGTCCACCCTGGGGCTGGATGCACTGAGGTGCCAGGCGGGCACCTGGGGGACGCCTGGGCAACATCTCGGCGGCTCTGTCTATCTGTACAGTTCATGGGCTTCTATTTACAGGCAGGCCTGGGGAGGCCAGTCCGGGGTTGTGGCTGTCAGGAGAAACCCAGGAGCCATGGAAGAGGCCACCACTCCTGCCCCACGAGCGAGGCAGAGGCAGGTCTGCTCCCTGTGCTGCGGTGCCCAGCCTGGGGGCCTGAAAGATAGTCTTGGACCCCCAGGGGTCTGACCTGAGCACCCATAGCTCCTGCCCACAGGCCTTCCCGGTCCAGCCCTCGGATGACCAAGGGACAAGCCTTGCAGGAAAGGTGCCCCCTCCCTGACTCCAGAGACCTCATCCCTCCAGACCCCTGGGGACACAGCCTGGGCTCCAGAAGTCACAGCCGAGGGGTGGGGGGTGGGGGATGGGCACCACCCTAGGCCTAGAGTGGCCCAACCCCCAGCTCTCTAGACCCCACCCTACTCATGCTGTCTGGCAGCCAAGGCCCCAGGGAGGTTCTCAAGCCACGCAAGAACTCCCTCATTCAGAATTCACCTCCAGGAGATGCCCAGTCCCAGCAGGACGCCTTCCCCCGGGAGCACTGGGGTATCTGGGAATCTATTTGGGCAGGCCCTGCACACATGGAGTGAGGGCCCTACACCCACACATTGCACCTTGGAGAGCTCCAGCTCTTCCTTTTAACCAACTACTCTCACTTGGTTTGCCTCACCTTAATTGGACAGGCCAGAGTAGGCAAGGGCTGGCCACAGCGGATTTGGGCTGGTCAGATTGTATTAGACTTCATGTGATAAAGCCTGGACATCTGTCTTGGACCCAGGGCTCCCTAAACAAGGCCCACCTTCTCAAATGCTAAGAAAACAGAGAAGAGACCCAATGCCTGGAGGGAAAGCCCCAAACACCACCTTAGAACTTGGCCCTGGGGATGGGAGGAGCCAGGCCCACCCGGGCCAGCCTAAACCTACTCCAGGACCTCTGACTGCGGGGGCTCCACGGGCTCCCAGCACCCCCTGGGGCCAGAATGCTCTGGTCTTCGCTGGGTGGTCCAGGGCCCCTTTCCTCCATGCTCCCTGGTTTCTCAGCCTCCGCCTGCTCAGGACTTCTCACCAGAGCTGCTGTCCCCATGACAGGAGCCCACCCAGGGAGCAGGGCAGAGAGGCTGGGACTTCTGGTCTCCTCCACTCCCTGGCCCTCAACCCTTCTGTTCCAGGGATGACTGAAGTGAGGCCCAGGATGCTTTCATCCCATTCCCACCCCTCCTCAAAGGCCAGGGCCAGCTGGGCTCCTCACAAGCCTCCCGGATCTGCCGAGGGGGGCCCTGGGGTCTACAAGATGGAGCCCTAGCCTGGGAGAAAGACCTCTGGAAAAGGCAGGCTGTGGGAGATGTCCTGGAACCCCATCCTCACTGCCTCAGGCAGCCCCCACCCTTCAACCTGCAGAAATCTGCTTCCGGGAAGTTTTGAAAAGGGAACAGAAATAAAACCTGGGTGTCTGACTTTAATTGGGGTTGTGGGTGAGGGGGTGGGTGTGGGTGTGAGCACCAGCTGGTCACAACTCACACGACAGCCCTTTGACTCCAAGTGCCCCCCACCCCCTTACCAAGCGCACCCTCCCCCAAAAGGAATGTGACCCTACATTGAAAATATCTACGGAAATGGCCCCAGAAGGGGAAGGTGGGCTGGGGCCTGCAACACCCCCACCCACTCCCACCCCCTGCTCTGATCCTGGCCATGGGCAGCTCATCTGGGAGGGACTGCTTCCGGCTGTGGGTCCATCCAGGTATGGCCCCAAGTACCAGCTGTTTGGCCAAATGGGTGGGCAGGTATCCAAGGGGCGGGCCCCTGTGGCGCAGGGGGAGGCCGAGGGCAGGGCACGCCCTCTCAGGCACTTTGGAGACTTGGTGTCCTGGGAGGCAGTCAGCCCCCTCGCTGAGAGCCAGGAGGGGGTGCGGGGAGACCAGGGGCCTGGTCACACACCCCCTCCCCAGCGGGGGCCCAGGGTCCTGGGAGACCCAAGCACCCTCCACGGCCTAGAGCCAACTCAATACCAGGAGCCAGCTTGCTCCTTCGTCAGCCTTGGGGAAGTCCCAAGGCTCCCAGCCGGTGGAGGGCTGGCCCCAAACATCCCCTTCAGTGGCTACAGGGGGGAGGGAAACTGGCAAGGGGGAGGCCAGGCCCTTGGGGGACTTCTGGCACCTTCCCCCACACCAGGCTTCACTCCAGGAAGAGCCAGGGCCCACCTGCCTCCCCCACATGAGAGGGAGGCTGTGTGGCGTGAGATTGTGCATCCACGAGGGATCAGGTCTGACACAGGCCGGGGTCAGTGGCGATGCAGTGACAGGGTGACTCGGGGTGACCCAATATGGGCTGATTGTTCGGCTTGATCCACCCGCCCCGTGAGCCTGAAACCCCGAGACCAGGTGTGTTGTGTCGGGGTGGGTGTGCAGGTGAGGACATGGTGGGCAGAAAGAGGCGGGGGCCCGGTCATGGTTCAGGTGGCCGTGCCTAGTGGCCTGCAGTGATTGTTTGGGGGGTGCGTAGGGAATGCGTGAGAATAAACATCGTCGGGAGAATGTGTGCGTGGCTGCGACAGGGCTCGATTGGCCGGGATGGTCGGGTAGCATGTGGTTCTGTTGGTGCGTGATGTCTTGCTTGATGTCTCGTGTGTGCCTGAGTGCGACAGTGTGGGAGAAGGGGTGAGCGCAGAGCCCCGCAGAGGCCCGTTGGAGTGGCCCCTCCTCACCGCTGCCTGCCAGGGTACCCTCGGGCAGCCATTTCTTCAGGGGAAGACTGGAAAGCGGTGATGCCTGTGGGGGCATGTGTTCTAGGGTGGCAGGGAATGGGAACCAGGACAGAACAGGCTGGGGACAAGGGACACTCTCTCACCCAGGAGAGAGGGGCGAGGGGAAGGAGTGAGGGGCTGCAGTGTCCGGATGATTTAAGGGCTGAGTCTGCCAGATGCGTGGCCTGGATGCCAGCCCAAGGGCCTCTCTCCCCAGCAAGGAGCCCTCCGCCGGGCCAGGGTGGGCGGGGACAGGGGCAGGGGGCAGGCCCACCTCGAGCCCCGCCCCTCCACCACCAGCCAATCAGGAGCTGCCTTCCTCCTGTCGCGGCAGACGGCAGCGCCTCCTGTCCTGGGACGCCGGGGAGGGGGCGCGGGGGCCCAGTCCCAGGCCTGGGCAGGCGGGGCCGGGCGGGGACTGGGCGCAGGGGCGGCGGCGAGGCTGCGGGGGGCCCGGGGGCTCCTACGCGTAGAACTCCTCCTGCTTGTCGGGTTTCTGGTAGGTGACACTCGCCTGCTTGGGCTCCTCCAGCGTGTAGCTGCCCTCGTCCTTCTTCTTCATGCGGTAGATGAGCAGCGTGACCAGGAAGGCGGCGAACAGGGCGCCCACCACCCCGCCCACGATCACCGCTGCGGAGGGAGAGAGCAGAGGTCAAGGCCCAGAGGCAGGGTGGGATGCAGCAGAGCCGGGGAGGAGGCGGAGGGCCTGGGGGGGTAGGGGCTGGGAGCCCCAATCTGAGATCAGAGCTGGGGTGAAGATGGCATCTATGCTGATACTTCCGGCCCTGGCTACGCGTGCCAACTCTACTCCGTGCACCAAGGGGTTAACTCAACCGCAGCCCTACGGGGAAGGCGCCATGGTCTTCATCAAATGTAAGACACTATGGGTCAGAAGATACACCGTCATTTCAGGGACTGCTGGGGGGCGGTGGGAAGCACTACAGGCTGAATATGACATCCCAATTACAGACCATCAGACATGCACCTTAGGATGGATTAAGTGCAGAACGAACCTCCCCATTCTATAGATGAGGAAAAGGAGGGCTGGAGAGTGAAGTACCTGGCCTGAGGTCACACCGTTCATGAGCAGGGAGCCAGGATTTGGACCAAGAGTCCAGAGCTTAAGAGGTGTGGCAGGGGCAGGCCCACAGGGGCCGGGGTCAAGCATGGGGTCTGAGATTAGGATCCAGAGGGGGAGGCCCCCGATGAATAACTGGGAGCAGGGGTTGAGGTCAGAGTCAGAGGAGGGGTCAAAGGGTGCTGGGGCAAGTGCTAGAGGTGGAGATGCAGGGTCTGGGATAGGGGAGTTCAGGGGAGGAAACAGGGCAGGTCTCGGGGGTCAGGTCCCCAGCTTTCCCTTCTTATCTGCCCCCTAGGAAACTCATGCTGTTCGGACCTCCCTCCTAGGTGCCTACAGGGCAAACTGAGGTCCTATCAGCTGCCTGGCCCTGGGCTCCTCCCAGGCCCCTCTTTGCCCGAGACCCCAGAGCCTCACCTACAAGCACCTCCTTCCGCTCCAGGATACTCTTCTGAGGCAGCTGAGCGGCCGAACTGCCCGAGTCGATGGCATTGTCCAGGAGGCCAGGGCCTGGGCGAGCACCCTTGGGCAGCACCCCGGGTGGGGGTGAGGGCTCGGCCGCAGCCCCACCCACAGCCACCACCTCATTGGCTGTGTCTGGCTGCGTGGTCTCTTCCTCCGTCAGCTCAAAGTCCCCGCTTGGCCCCCCACTCACTGGCACCTCCGGCTCATCCCGGATTGTGGTCAGCAAGGACTCCGGAGTTGGGGTCTGTGGAGAGGATGGCATAAGCCCAGGAGCCAGGCCCCAGCATCCCCTGGCAGGTTCCCCCCTCCCCCAGCCTACTACCACCACTCCCCACCCCCCCCCACCCCGGCAGAGCTAATGCTTACCAAGCACTCACTATGGACCAGGCATGATGCATTTTACTTTCATAACACCCTCAAGAAGGAGGTATAATTATCCCCAAAACACAGAGCAGGAAATAGGCTCAGAGAGGTTAAGTGACTTGCTCTAGGTCACACAGCTAGTAAGAGGCAGAAGCAGAATGAAACCCAGATCCACTCAATTCTGCAGTCTGAGTTTGTAATACTGCCTCTTGCCTCACCCTGCCCTGGCCACATCCTGTCCCCATCCCTCTCCCATCACTTCCCCCTCCAGCTGCCTTAGTAACAATCTTTGGGGGATTCCTGTCAAGGGGCAGTTTGGGGACTGGTGGGCGCAGCTGGTATGGACTTAGGTCTGGTCCCTTGTCCACATGCCTGGGGCAGAGGTGAGCCCCTTAGCCTGGACAACCCACAGAGTATGCTGCCCCTCGGGGGCAATGTCCAGGGAACCAGCCTGGTGGCCGTGAACCCCAGTGGCTCCCACAGGTGGAGGCAGGACCAGCACAGGAATCATGAGACTAAAATGGGGTCTGGGGGAGCCACCAGGGCAGGGGCAGAGCCACTTCATGGGTTGGGAGTGGGGGTTGTGGAGAGGGTGGGCCTGGTGCCAGGCTGAGATAAGGTGGTGCCCAGGGGCTGGGCCTACAGCTGGCCTGCTCCTGGGCTCTGTGCCCTGTCACTGTCCCCCCTCCTGCTCAGCCAAGTCTCTGTGAAAACAGCAGGCTGTCCCAGCTGCTCAGAGGAGCCACAGCAAGGGGACCAGGTCCTGCTGGGGCTGGCCAGGGACTCAAAAGGGCTGATGTATGGACTCCTGAGGTCAGCGCCATGGCCTGAGTGCCACCCCTGCGAGGCTGGCTGCAAGGGGCTTCTGTACTTCAATCAGTTCTCACTTCCTGCCTCCCGGCACGGCGCACCCAGTAAGGATGAAGCAACACTTCCCATTTCCTTGATACGCACCCATCCCCAGCATCCTGAGCTACCTCCATCTTCTTTCTTTCAATCCCCATCCACACCCACACTTCCCGGCCCTAGCAGGAGCTCTGGAGCCACCTCATTCTGCCATAACAGGCTGTGAAAACTTGGGAGAGTAGCAATGGCCATAGCTAAGGCTCTTAGTTGCTTGACTTTTGCCAGGCACTGTTCTAAGCACTTTGGATATATCTGTAAATTTAATTCTCACCACACTACGATAGACTTTTCTCCTCATCTCAGATAAGGTGACAGTGGTACAGGAAGGATGGGTGACTTGCCTGAGATCCCAGGGCTAAGTAAGAAAGGGACTGCCTGGCCCCCGAGTCTTGACTCTCAACCAGGACACACAGGCCCCTGCCCCCTCCCCCCAACTAACACACACACTCACCCAACTCCTTCCCCACTGATATCTTGTCCCAGCACCCTAAACCTCACCCACCCACCCTGGCCTTCCATCTCTGTAGACCCAGTCCCACCCCACACATCTCTGTCCTCACCCTGTCACCCACACCCAGCCTTGGCCCTACAGCCACATCCCCCCTCATCCTCCTCACCCCTACCTGGCTCCTCTCCGGAACCTGCTGGGGCTCACCTCCGCTCAGCCCCGTCCGGTCCTTCCTTCCCCCGATGTACACCCACCCCCCTCTGCTCTCACTCCCGGCCCTTGCCCAGTCCCTCACCTGAGCCACCTCCGTAGGTCCAGGGGCAGTGGTCCCCAGGGGCAGGGTGCGCCGTTCAGGGATGTCAGGGTCCTGGGTGGTAACCGGCCTGGGGAGGGCTCTTGGCCTGGAGGTAGCTGTGCTGACCAGCCTGGGTGTTGGGGCCTCTGTGTCCAAGACAGCTACTGTGGTGGGAGGTGAGGGCACCGCCGGGGTGGTGGCCCGGGCCGTGGCTGCCGTGGTCAGTGGAAGCGGCAGAAGCCTCTGGATGCCGGTGGTCCTTACAACAGAAGCGGTGGCCGTGGAAGGAGGTACCGCAGGGGTGCTGGGGGTGGCGGTGGCCACTGTGGCAGGCACCATGGCCGGGGCCCCTGTGGTCACGGCGGCAGTGGTAGCTGTGGTAGTGGATACGGTGGTGGCTCTCTGGCTGGGCTCTCCTGGGACCTCGGTCACCACTGGGGTGCTGGTGGCCATCTCCGGGGTAGGGCGCTCAGAGGGCAGCTCTTCAAACGGAGCACCCACGGGCTGGATGTCCGTAGTGGGCAGCACGGCGGGCGTGGTGGACACCGCCGGGGCCATATCTGGGCTGAAGCGCATGGCTGTCTCAAGGCCCGACTCCTGCTCGAAGTCTGAGAGGGTGGGGGAGAGGGAGAGAGCTAGGGAGCTGGGTGCTCGCAAGGGGCAGGTGAGCAACAGGCCTCACGACTGGGGGCCCCAACCCCCTCTCTTTGCCCAATGTTCCCAGGACAAGATGAGGAAGAGGAAGAAGGCACAGCCTAACTGAGGGCTACCAGATGGCCGATGGCTGGTGGATGTTCCCCAGCTCCTCTCTGCCCAGCCAAAAACTCTTCCAGGGGACCAACTCTCCCAGGAAGACTTCCCTGACTACCCCAGCCTGAAGCTTTGATGAGGTCAATCCACCCAGCAGCAACTAAGGCCCTACTGGGTGCAAAGCTAAGTGGGGTCTGAGGGGGAGTGGGGAGGGGCATTCTGGGAAGAGTCAGGCCCAGGTGGGCCCTACCACAGGCACAAGGCAATGGGCACACTGAGGCTTCCTCCCAGAAGCAGAGGGCATGTGGGAGAAAGAGACCTTCCTTCAGGGGAAGTGCGTGAGCAGTGTGGCTGAGTCAAAACCAGGGCACTGAAGGGATCTGGGAAGAAATGAGGAAATGGAGAGGGGCAGAGGAGCCACAGCCAGCTCCTGGGGACCTGGACCAGACAGAGCAAATTGGGAGCAGAGGCATGACCCACCAGAGAAGGCTTTTACAAAGATTCACCTGGAAGAGGCTTAAAGGAGTGGGCTACAGGGGAAGGCTGAGGCCGGGGCATGTGGATCTCGTGTTTCATCAGACACGAGCCTGTCCCCTCACCAGGCCCAATCACAATACCACCACCACCCCCCACCACCCCCACCCAACCTCCTTTTTGCTACCATGTTTAGAGCTCCTTCCCTGTGCCAGACCCTGACGTCTCATCTGGAGCTCTCACAGCGCTCTGAGTGCAAGGTATATATACTTAACGGCCACTTACAGATAAGAATGCCGAGACTCAGAGAGGGAAAGTGGCTTGCAAGAGGACACACAGCTGTTAAGTGGCAAAGAGAGGATTCCAACTAGGGTGCCTCCCTTCTCTCACACTCCTCTGGGGGACCCGCAGGGCCTGGCTTGCCTTTCCCAGGCACCATTTGAGGGGCCGCCCATTTCTCTCGCTGCCCTAACCCTGCCCTTGGCTGCAGCTGATGGGAACGGGGGGGCCACCTGACCCCAGCCAAGCCCATCAAATTGTCTCTGCAGAGAATGTGCCAGTGTGCCTGAGAAGTGGCTACTAAATCCGTCCTGGTGGCTGGGACGGTAGGGTGATAAACCGGGTTGCAAAAGGGCGGCCACATCCCCCGCTAGCTCTACCCGGAGGGCAGAGGGGGTAGTCTGCAGAGACCCGAGCTGTGCCCTCCGAGGTGCAGGGAGATGGGCATCCTGGGCTCTCAGGGCCTTCCAAGCCCTGGATCCGATCCCCAGTGGGGTTGCCTGCACATCTTGTTCTTGGGGTCCGTGAGGTACCCTTGTCTGCCTGAGCTCCCCACATTGCCCAATTGGGCCTGAGCAGCCTCTGCTCCTTCTCAGGGAAGCCTTGGGGTGAGGCACCAGGAGAGGGGGATCACTTACAGCCCGAGCCCGACCCCGAGTAGAGGTCATCCAGTTCATCATCGGGGAAGGAGTCGTCGTCCCCGGAGCCCTCAAGGTCCACGGGCCTCTCGAAGTTCTCGCTGCGCCAGCGCTGAGCCTGGGGAAGGTAGAGACGGGCTCAGGACTCGGCACCAAGGCCAGGCAGCCTGGACGGGCCCAGAGGGATGGCAGGCCATCCCACGGGAGAGTGGCAATGGAGGGACAGTGCTACCCCGCAGCCCCCCATCCCTCCACTCAAGGGCTAGGACAGCAGTCCCCATCTTCTGGCCTGAAGACCACCACGGGGGGGCTGGTTACCCCCAGCTCCTGAGTGGAGCCATGTGCAGGGCACAGGCTCTGGAGCCGAGATGTCTGAAACTGAATCCTAGTCCCATCACTTACTAAATGTGTGACATGGGGCAATTTATGTAATCTGTGCCTCAGTTTACTCACTTATGAAACAAGCTAATAGTTCCTGCCTATTTAATGTGCTAACGTGTGTGCAGTGCTGAGCTCAGCCCTGGTACCCAGCAGGTACCCAGGACAGGTTACCTGCTATCCTCACTGTAGCCGGCACCGCCACCCCCACGCACAAAGGGCCTTTCACAGACAAGACCCCACAAAGTCTTCAAGTCAAGTTTGTGTGTGTGTGTGTGTGTGTGTGAAGGTCATCAGGCCCATTCCACAGATGAGAGAACTGAGGCCCAGTTGCCCAAGGTCACCAGAGCATATGATATGGGCAAGTTCCACTCTGCTTGGGACCCAATGTCTCCCTCCTCAGTTAGGACCACCAGATGGGCCTGGGTGCTGGGGAGATGTGGGGCTCTGGGAGGGAAGTGCCTTGGATGGGATGGGGGAGAGGGAGTGCAGACTGCAGCCCTGAGCCCGGGTCCTCCCCCAAACAAGAATGAGCCTCCCCTGCCCTCACCCCACCCCCAGAGTATCTTAGCACCCCCGAGTCAGTTCAGGGCCTGACTGCTACTTCCACTTCTGCCATGAGGGTCTCCAGGGGCCATGAGGGGTCAGAGGGGCTTCTCCCAAGGTCCAGCTCACCAGGCCCAAGACTACTCCCAGAGTTGGAACCTGCGAAGACTGGGAGCTGGGGCTCTGGGGTCCCCACTCTGTCCCTCCCCACCCCAACCCTGGGATGAAATCAATGGCAGGAGGGGAAACCCCCAAAGAGGGACAGGCATGGCCCTGCTCCTTGGCCGGATCTCCAGCTACACCTCTGACCCCAGCTCCAGACTGAGCCCAGCCACGGTTCCTGCCCCGAGAGCTTTCCAGAAGGTAAGATTAACACTTAGTGCTCAGATGTGAAGGACATGGCATCTGGGTCTCAAATAATTGAAATAACAGACAGAAAGGTGTCCTAGGCCAAGGGAACAGCGTGAGCACAGCCTCTGAGGTGGGAAAGTGCAGCCTGTGCTCTCGGGAGGGGGGGGGGCTGCCCCTCCCCACCCCGCCCAGTGCCCCTCCCCCAACCCGTGCACATTTGGTTCCAGCCCCTCTGCCCCTTTCCATTCCCAGAACATGCCTAGACTCTCCTACCTCCTTCACTCATGCCGTTCTCTCTGCCAACCAAGAATGCCCTTCCTTTCTTTCCCCATATCCCCCAACTTTGTGCTAACTCCTGCCCCTATGTCACTTCTTGAAAGAAGCTTTCCAAGCATCCAGTAGTTCTGAATTCATGATACTTATCACTGCTTGTGAGCTGTGCTTGTTTATGTGTATATTTGTTCAGTGGCTGTGCCCACTGTCACTAAACTATGTACTAAATGAAGGCAAGGACAATGTCCAGAGTCCAGCAAGGGGCCTGGTACATAGTAGGTATTCAAGGAATATTTGTTAAGAAATGACCGCTGGATTAGGAAGATGTGAGCAAATCATGGGGCAGGCAGGAGGCAGGGCCAGCTGGCCTTGTGGTTAGGGAAGCCAGCTGGGGACCGGTCACGGGAGGCTCTCAGTGTCCCACTGACAACTTTATCTTGGAAACTGGTCATTTTTCACCCGGCTGCACATCAGAACATCGTGAAAGCCAAACTCAGCGGTTCATCAGGATCAAGTCTGAGCATCTGACCGACAGTGGGGAGCCCTGGAAGGCATGTGAGCAGGAGAGGGACGGGACTGGCACTGTGTTTTTGCTCAGCCCCTGATACTCGCCCGCCTTCTGAAATTCGTACAGATGGGCCCCCTTCTGAAATTTGCAAAGAGCCAGAGAGGGGCCGGCCCAGAACCCCAATCTTGGCTTCCCACCCCCAGCCCAGCCTCATCCGCCTGCTCCAAAGCCCTCTCCAGCCCAGCCAGGGCAGGGGGCCAGGGCAGGGAGCCAGGAGATCCCCCCACCCCCAACACACACAAGTCTCGAAGTAATGAATTAATCAGTATTTACTTGCTACCAGTGAGTCATGGAACGGAACAATTAGAGTAATTGCTCCCGTGACTAATTGCTGGGTCTTCCTCCTTTTTAGACATTCCAGGAGCTCACAGCAGCTATCGCCCAACTTTCTCCAGGGCCACCCAGAAGGAGGGGGCAGAGCAGGGGCTGGGGCCCGGGAGCAGCTCAGAAGCCACGAGCTGAGCCGTGAGGAGGAGATCTAAGAAGTCTGTGGTCCCAGGGGCCCCCGAACGTGGGAGCCAAAGGAGAGCCCTCAGGATTCCTCAGTGGCCAAAGGCACACACTGGCCCCTCATACCCTGCTCCCAGAAAGGCCTGACACACTCAGAGACAGAGGACAGATCCACCCCAGACACACACCGCTCACACTCACCTAAAGGCAGCCACAGAGAGACACAGTATGGCCGTGGGCCCCTGGGTGCAAATGGGGCACATGCATGGGGCTGGGGGATGGGGAAGGGGACTGTAGGCACAGAGGAGGGACATACTGTGACCCTCTGAGGCTCCGAGACAAGCATCGAGTCTCCTGTGAATCCATCAGCCTCCACTCAGGTAGCTCTCACCTAGATACTATTCATCCTTAGCTCAGTAGCCATCGACATGACAACTGTTGCCATGACGACCATCTCCTCCATGCTAAGGACCAGGAGCTCCAGCTCCCCACAGAGATGGGGGTGGGGGGGGTGGCTGGAGAGGGAGAGATCACTGAGGAACAGAGAAGATGACAGGGAGAGGGGGGAGGTGGAGACACAGGGACAGAGAGGCAGAGGGCAGAGGGAAGCAGGGGCGGAGGGGCAGAGGGGGAAGTGGAGGGGGGACTATGTGCAAGAGAGGAGAGAGTGGGAGGTGGAGGGAGAGAATTCTCTCACATCTTAATTTAGCCTCGCGCTGATCAGATGAAGCTGGGGAAGGGGCCACCTTGGTGATTTTCCAAACCTGCATCCAAGGGAACATTCTTTCTGAATAATCAGCAGCCCCCAGAATGGGGGGAAGGGTGGGGTGCCAATAACCCAGGCCGCCCTGGGGAAGCTTGGCGGGAGCTTAATGCTGGGGACCGCCCAGGCCCCCAGAATGCTGTGTTGTCCAGCACCCCCCTCCCCAAGTCAGCTGCAAAGCAGCTCTGCCTCTCCTTGGGCCTGCTGCAGGCCTAGGGCTCAGTGAGGTCCCCAGAGGACCCCTCCAGGGGTGCTGGGAGCTGCAACTCCCAATGGAGCAGGAAGGAGAGGAGAGAGGGATGGGGGCGGGGAACTGAGCTTGGGAGGCAGCAGGGAAAGCCAGGGAAGTCACAAAGTGCCTGACTAGGATGGTGACAAACAGCCTCTGACCCCCAAACGACCCCCCAATTTGCATAACTCCATGCATAATTAGTGTAATTATCCATGCAATTCCCTTAAAGGAGAATTGAATCCAAATGCCCAGGACCCTGCGGGCCCCTCCCTGACCCTACCTGCGCCCCCTCCAGGTAAATTCATACCCTCCTCTGCCTGATAAACACCCATAGACCCAACACAGAATAGATAATCTGTGTTCAGTTCGACATTCGCACGCATACACCCACACAGCCACACCCTACAAAAACGCATAGCTACACACAGCCCAGCGCACACACAATGGAAGCAACACTAACCAACCCCGACCTTACACCCACTGCAGCTTACGAACACGCCCAGCACAGCCCCGCTCACTACACCCCTAGCTGCATGACACCTGGGGTACTCACAGCCACATGTCTGTATCCCCCCCAATAAACCCTAGGGATTCCCCCCACAAACTTCTGCAACATCTCTTAATCACATGCTGAGCACACACACACCACACCCAAGACACACAGGCAGCGCCCCCCTCCCCACCTCACAACCTGCATACAATATTTTCTCATGCTCAAACCCCACCCCCACTACACGCACACCTTAAGGCACAGGTGAGGCTGCCCACAGTGGAAGCACCTGAGCCTTCTGCTTCCTGCCAACTCCACTCCCAGTGCAGACACCAAATGAGAGGCTCCCCGGGGCAGCTGGTGAAGGGCTGAGTATTGGGGTCCCAGGGGAGCCACTGAGGGGCCTCCGGGGATTCTAGAGACCTCTGACTACCACTGCTGAGGGTCTGCCCCAGGCCAGACCCTGGGTATGCTGTGCCTGCACTGCCTCCTTGAATTCTCACAATTTCCCAGAGCTTTTATTATCCCCATTTCACAGATGTGGACACTGAGGCTGGGGTTTAGGCAGAACGGGGACATGAGCACAGGTCCATGGTCTCAGAAGCCCTTGCCCGGAACATTCCAGAGCCACCGCCATCCAACTCGTGACCCTGCAGCCACTGCTCACCCCCTGCACAACCTCAATTTAGAAATCCCCACAACCATCCACGCACACCCAGAGTCCACGCACGCCATGTGTGCTGTGTGCTCTCAAACCCCCACTCCCGCTCCTCCACTCGCTCCCACCTACGCGGCCCTGAATAGGCACCCACCATATGAACACCCCACTCTCAGATGCCCACCACCAGGCCCTAACACCAGCTTCACCAACTCCCTGCACTCACACACTCGCGCACACACACACACACGCGCGCGCGCATGCACACGGTCCCAGAGGGTGCGTCTGTACCCTGACACCTCCCCTCCCAGGGAGCTGCAAGTATGCACACCCCACCAGGATGAGACGTGCCCTCCCCCCCAGTGGACCAACAGCCCCTTGCCACCACCCCAACTCGAGCTGACCCACAACCTCACCCGGAGGCCCCCTCACTCACCACCCACCCACACTCCCTCCCCTTTATTGAAAAGTAAAGTGACTGGGGAGGCTGGCTGGGTTCCCCAGGGCCTGGAGCAAGCAGGCATTGCCCGCTTCCTTTCCTGGCCCACCCCCAGGGCTCAGGTGGGTGAGGTGCCCATCCAAGTGTCAGGGAAGTCTCAGTTCAGTGACCCCTTCCCCGCCACCCATCTTCCCACACTCTTCACTCACTCCAGGGAGGTGGGGGATGTGCTCAGAGAGAAAACCAGGAGCCTCTCCCTCCCACCCCCAGCTTCCTTCCAAGCCTGTTTGAGCAGTCTGGGGCCTCCTATGCTCCACCCTGCCCCCCTTCCCCACCCCATCACAAGCCTCCCTTGGGAAACAGGATGGATAGCACAGAGGGTGAGCCAGATTGAATCGGCTCCTTACTACATGAGACACTAGGCAACTTACTTTTCTCAGCACCCCAGTTTTCACCTCTGTAAAATGGGGATGACAGTGTGTGCAGGTAACAGAATGAGAACAGGACCTAAAGTGGAGAGCTGAATACATAAATGTAGCCAGGATTATTGTTGGTTACTTATTAACATCTTGATTAATACATCTTAGGACTTTTATCTCATTTAAGCCTCAGTGTCCTCAACAGGGAAACAGAATCAGGGCAAACTCCCATGCTGCAGATGAGGCCATTGATGCCCAGAGAGGTTAAGTAGCTCTGCCAAAATCACACAGCAGGGGAGAGTGCAGAGAGGGAAAGGACAAATTTCAGCAACACAAACACACACAAATTAGGTCAGCTGGGAAGGATCCAGGAGCCCAGGCGGACCGGCCCCGGAGCCCAGCACCCCAGCGCTGTGCTAATCATGCTGCAAAAGCTAAGAATAAGATCAAGTGTAATTATTTTTCCCGAGCTTCCTTCCTCTAATTAGCCAGGCTCAGGCTTCACTCTCCTGGTGACCAGAGGCTATGTAAGCAGGGTTGGGAGCCCAGTTTTGGAGTCAGACAGTCTTGGGTTCAGGTCTCAGCTCTGCTACTTACTTGCTGGCTGACTTTGGGCAAGCTTCTTGACCTGTCTGAGCCTCTGTTTTGGTGACATGGGGACAATAATAATACATGCTTCTCTTTGAGTGAGAAGATGCACAGGGTAACTCAAGTTCAACATCACAGGTTAGTAGGACCACAGCCCAGGCCCTGCCTTAAGCCTCACCTTTAATGCTAACGTGGACCTGGGAGACCACAGAGCTCAACTCCCCCTTTTCACAGAAGTGGAGACTGAGGCCCAGGGAAGGAAAAGAGCTGCATTTTCCACTGCCCAATAAAAAGGGTGGGTGGCAGGGAATGAGCCCACCCAGGAGCACTCAGAGAGGTACGGTGGCTTGTGCAGACACACAGAGACTGGACGTCTAGCTCCCGGGAGTGGAGTTAGGGAAAGCAGGGGTCTCAGCAGGCTCTGTCCTCATCCCGGCCCCGAGCAGCCCTCAGTCCTGTGAGAACTCGGTGCCCCTCACACTCACCGGCTCCACCCCGGAGACCTGGAGCGTCACCGCAGGAATGTGGGCTGGGGACAGGCTCTGGGCAGCAGGACAGCCAAGGGGCTGTGTGACCGGGAGCCTGCCCGGGAAGGGGCCCTCGGTCCTCACCCCCACCCATCCACAGCTGCCCTGGCTGGGAGGCCAGCACCCCCACATTCACTCACTGCTGGAGGAGGTGAGGGGCACAAAGGCTGCACCTGCTGGGGGCAGAGTGAAGGGCAGCGGAGGGGCAGAGAGAGGCGGGACCGAGAAGGCCTTGGCTGAACTCAGTTCCCACCCCCCTAAAAACAATCAGCAAAATAAATGGCAGCACTCTGACCCTGACACACCCTCCAACTTACCCAGGCTCCTACACCTCTGCTCAAGCCCTCCCACTCCCTGATGTCCCCCCACACACTCCCCACCAGCATCCCTGCCTCCGGGGCAGCTCAGAGGCCAGGAATTGCTCCTTTGGGCCCAGCCCAGCCCACTGCTCTGACACCCTGTATTTCCACCGTCAGCTTCAGGCCTGCCCCCCGCATCACCTTCTCACTTCCCACCCGTGCTCCCCCCACCCACCCCAGAATCACCCCCTCTCCACTGTCGGCACCTGCCCCTCCATGCCCCTCCTGGACCCAGCAGGAGACCCGGTGGGCCACGGCTCCTGAGAGTGTGGACAAGTTCCCTTCCTGCTTCTCTGCGTTCCCTTTTCCCCTCTTTGTAAAATGAAAAGTCAGGCTGGATGACTCGGGGCCATTCCCATTCTGATACCCTGGGGCTCCAAGAATCTGGCCCTCAGAGTCAAAGAGATCCAGAGCAGTGTTCTTCACGAGAGGAAAAGAGTGGAAATAACCTACATACCCAACAACAGGGGATCGGTTAAATAAACTAGGGTACAACCCTAATGGGCACTAGGATGCAGCCATCAACAATTGTGCTTTTCACAAACCTACACTGTCTAATTAAGTCACCCACAGGCATAAGTGCATCATGGCAAGTTTTTTGTTTGTTACTTATTTCAAAGGGTATTTAAGGATATGGAAAAATGCAAGCAATGGTTGTGAGGAAGCACTGCAGCCTGGACGACTGATGTAGGATCACACCGACAGGACCGCAGCCTGACACGGTCTCCCCAAACTTGTGTGACCTTGGCCTCTCTCCACCTGGTTTTCCCGTTAAACAAAGAATCCCAACCCCACCCCCTGGGCCTCACTGGAGGGGCTCATCACGACTGCGCATTAACGAAGTGTTCGATAGATGCTGGCTATTAATACAATGATCATCGGCAAGTTTAAAGAATAGGTTATAAAAAATACGTAGAGCTTGATCCCATTTTAATGAACTCACTACCAAAGTGAATTTCCAAACCCTGAATTGCACTCAAGATTCTCAGAGGCTCTCTCTGGGTGGTGGATTATGGGCAGTTTTAATTTGTTTTCTTAGAATGTTTCTGTATTTTCCAAATTTTCTATGATAAACTCGTAGCACTTTTATTAGATGCAACATGCTCTTTCAGAGTCACCATCCCTGCCGCTGTCTGGGCTGGGAAGCTCCTTGGCTCCCTCGTTCTGCCCCGACCCCGCTGGGACTGTTCATGAGGAACATTGCAAGGAAACAGAAGGGCGAGCAGAAAGGAAACAAACACAAAAGCCTCTGCGAGGCTGGCAGGGCCCCACAGCCCGGGCCGATGTAGCTGCGTCCACCACAGAGGCTGGCTTCACGGGGCCTGGTCCTCTCCGCTGCAATCGGCCCGTCTGACCCACAGTTCTTGGATGCCTCTCCTGCCCACCGCCTCCTGCCAGCCCACTTCCTGGCCAGTTCCAGCCGGGGTGCAGGCTGGTCACCCGACAGCTGCCTGCCCCATCTCCAGCGCCTGGACAGAGGATGAAAGCCCAACCTGGGGTACACCAGAACCCCTCCCCAACCCAGGGCTAGGACACGTCCGTCAGCCACATCATCAATCCCGGGCACCCGCCCGCTCCTGCCACCCTCTCGGCCACCCCGACCCTCACCGGCCATTCAGTACTGGCCCCAAGCTCATGCCCGAGAGCAGGACCACCCATGGAGCCCTGCTTTACCAAAGCCAACAGCCACCACGTTCCTCCCACCCTGTAGGGTTCTGGGAACAGCAGGGCTGTCTCGGGCTTTGCCCATTGCTGTTCCTGCTTCCTGGAACACCCTTCCCCACGATGTCTGACCGGCCAGGGCCTACTTGAGCTTCTTGAATCCATACAAGTATTATTTGTTAAGTGCCTACTGAGTGCCAGGCAATAGACTAGGCACTCGAGTCCCAAAATCTGAAAGGCTCTCATGAAGCTCTCAGCTCAAATGATGCCTCTTCCGTGAAGTCCTTCTGGATATCACACACACACACACACACACCAACCACACTCTCCTGGACCAAATTAGGAAATCTTTCTCTGGGAATCTACACTTCCATCGTGTTGTCATTTACTGGGGGAGCAGGAGGGACCACTAATCATGTTTCCATCTCGCATGGGCACCTTCCAGATCCCATTTAATCCACTTGGACACCCTGGGGAGCAGTGTTATTCTCCCCACTTACACGAGAAGCTTGAGGTTGCTGAGCCACCCAAGGGCCCTCAGCAGGATTTGAACCCTAGCCTTGCAGATTCCAAATCCAGTGCTCAGTCGATCTCATGATCTCCTGAGAATGCATGCAGGGATCCCAGTTTGTGGCTCATTCCACTGGGTTTTTCCAAAAGAGGCCTGAGGCCATTCTGTCCCTCGTCATGAACAACAGTGACTGCTCTGAGTGGAGGGGGCACTCACTATGTGCCTGGCTCTTTATACACACATGGCCTCATTTCTCTTCACAAACACCTGACTTGTAAGGGATTATTATCTCCATTTCACAGACAGGCAAACTGAGGCCCAGAGTCACACAGCAGTGGATCCAGGATTTGAACCCAGGGCTAGCTGACCCTCAAGAGCCATGCTCTTTGTACACTCTTTGCACACCTACTCCTATCCCTTGTCAGTCTCTGCACCAGGAAGCTCCTCAAGGGCAAGGCAAGTGTGAGAATCCACTGTTCCCCCTTCTGCCTGCCCCCAGTCCTTGCAGAGACAGACAGGTTGGCTGAACATCTGGGAGTGGGTAGAAATGGAGGACAGGCTGTGCTCAGGTGACAGGTGGCCCAGCTCAGGTGAGCAGCCTCACTTCAATGACTCACTGGCAAGTGCCCCTGGGAGCGAGTCTCTGGGTTCTGCAACTCTCCCTGCCAAATCACAAACACGGCATGTCTGCCCGCTCCTGGGGCCCACGAGTCTCCACGGAACAGCCCAGCATGGAGACACTGGGTGTTCTAGGCCTGGCTTTCCTCTTCCAGACTCGGTGCCTGACTCAAGTCCCTTCACCTATGTGAGACTCAGTTTGCCCTCCTACAAAATGGACATGAGTCCCAACACCTTGAGATCCCAGCCTTAGATGCCTAGTAGTCAGCTGACGGTTAGTACGTGCTAGGACATGACACTGTCCCCACTCAAATGTGACCTCAGGGAGGCCCCCCTGACCACCAAGCCACCCAAAAAAGCTCTCAGCCCCATCAACTCTGGCAACCCCAGGCTTGTTCTTGTGCTCACCACGGTCTGAAATTGGCATATTTACTCGGCTTCTGGTTTATGACTGTCTCCTCCCCAACAGCTGCTCCTGGAGGCAGTGACAGGGTCTGTCGCAGCCACTCCTGTTTCCCCAGGGCCCAGAACATCTGTGGTTACACAGGAGGGCTCCACCAGTATCTGCCCAGTGAATGCTGGGGATGCAATCACCCCTGTGAACGCAGTCACCCCATGTCACTGACCTCCACTCCCCAAGTCCCTGCCCTCTCTGGGCCTTTACAGCCCCATCTGTAAAGCAGGGGGTTGACCAAGGGTTCTGTCCGGTCCCTTCCTCCAAATTCCAGTGGAGGACTCTAAGGAGGAGGGAAGAGAATCTGTGACTGATCCCAGTTTATTTTGTCATAAAATGTCTATGCAAATTATATGCAAAACCATGCAGATCAGCAGGCTTCCAGCTGTGCTTGTAATTCTGGCCATGTTACCACCAGGCCTGGGCTGGGTATAAAGCAGCATTTACTGAGCACCTACTAAGCACCAGACCCCTGATGCTTCATTTAAACTTCCCAGGAGCCAGGTGAATGAGCCTCCTTACCACAGAGGCTCAGTGACTAGCCGGAGGTCACAGAGAACTCAGTCAAAACATCAAGATGGAGCTAAGGGGGCAAGGCAGGGGGAATGGGAGACTCGAGTGGAGGAAGGGGGTTGGGGAGCAGACAAAGGCCCCAGTGAGTGTCTAGTTCTCATGACCACAATCCACGGCAGCCCAAAGGACAGAGGAACCCTCTGCCTGAGGTGGGGGTCACCTAAAGCCGGTGAGGGGGCTCCAGGAACTTCACCAGCCCTGGGCTTCCGCTGGGCTGACCCCAGGCCCTCCTCCAGGAAACCAAACAGACCCTGCTGGGGTCAGCCCAGGGAAGGCCCAGCCCTGCCAGCTGTCCTAGGAGACAAACCCCTCAATGTCCCCACAGCACCCCCCATGTCGCCAGGACACATGCCAAGCATATAACCTGAGGACACACAACACACACCCAAAACGTCCCGTCTGTAAGCCAGGCTGTGGTTTTCCTCACCCTCCTGTTTGCTGGGTTATTTATAACCAGTACAAACTCGCACGCAGTGGAGATGTGACTCTCCCCACCCCCAGCCCGGAGCTGTCCCACTGGCTTCTGAGCTGCTCGGCTTCAAGGGTCAGAACTGACCAGATTCAGATGGTCCAAGCCTCGGGGATCTCAGGGGCCATGACCACCATGTCCCAGATGGAAACTGAGGCTCAGAGCATGGACTCAGCCAAACTGACTGGGGGGCGAGGTGGCGGCCACAGCCCCCAGAGGCCTGCCTAGGGCTACACTTGCCCCAGGGCTGCCTCTCGCCCAAGACAAAGATCTGTGTGGGACATGGGTGGGGGTGGGAAAGGAAGGGGCAGCCTGATGCCCAGGCCCTCCCTCCTCAGTCCTGGAAGACAGGTGGGAGCCTTGCAATGAGGCAGGGGCTCTGGAGCTAGACTGCTGGGTCCAAATCCCAGCCCCGGCCCTCAAAAGCTGTGTGACCCCAGACAAACAAGTCTACCTCCCTAAGCCTGTTTCTTCTCCAACAAAATGGGCATAACAATAGCACCAACCTCAAAGCATTGGGAAGATTAATGAAGATGACCCAAATAAGGTTCTGAGCCAAGAGCCTGGCTACTTCTCAGCTGGGTGACCCTAGGGATGAGCTGCCTGGCCCAAGCCTCAGTTCTCCCATCTGCAAATGGGACAATGATGCCAAAGGTTTGAGACTCAGAGAGAGTGAGACCCTTGCCCAGCAGCACACAGCAGAGCCTGAACTAAAACTCGAGTCCTCTAGAGAAGCCCAGTGTTCTTATCTCCTGATAACGCACGTGTCCCAACCCTGCTCGCCTCCTCTCCCATCTGAGTGTCCCCCAGACACGCCCTGGGTGAATCCTCCCCAGCCCCCACCTCCAGATGGGCAAACATTTGCTCTGCAGACCACAAGCTGGGAGGGGCCCAGCCCAGCAACTCCCTCTTCTTTGCTTGGCAAAGGCCACTCTGTCAGGTGGGACTATCAGAATGAGGGTACAGCCCAGAGGGACCCAAAGGAAAGGAGGCAACTCCAGACTGAGGCTGGCTGCTGTCTCCCTCCCTAGATCTCAGTTTCCCCAGCTCCAGCTCTCAGTGGTTCTGGGAGGCCCCCACCTGGACCTCTGTCCATGAGGCTGGCCTCTGGCTGCCCTCAGCTGCCCCAGCAGTGAAGCACATCCAAATGCAAATGTAGGTCTGTCTTTCTGCCATCCTCTGTGGCTGGCTAAGACAGCTTTGAGGATGCACACCCCATCTCCCAGGGCTTACCCCTCACCCCCATCCTGCCTCCACTTGGCTCCGAGCATCAGCCTGCACCCAGCCCAGCTGGCAGCCGCCAACCCCCCAGGTGGTTTCCACTCTCTATTCTCCGCTCTGAGGCCATCTACCCTGAGGGCTGGGCCTGGGCTCCAGCTGCCAGGCCCTTGTCTGACAGGTGCTCAATGGCCACAAACACACACACACACACACACAACCTGGCTGGGCTGAACTCGGGTATAACAACCCAGCAGGGTCCTCGGAGGGAGCCTGAGCCCCCTAAGCCCCTACCTCCAGCCCCACCATTGTGGCAAGCTCCCCCTCCCTGACCCCCCCACATCTGGTCACTAGAGTCCCAATAGCTCCAGATCCACTGCCTCCCCTGCAGGGGCTGCACCAAGGCAGGGCCGGCCCAGACGCTTCAGTGCCCACCAGCCCCAGGCCCAGGCCAGAGCAGGGAGGTCCAGACGAATGAGTCCCAAATGTTCCAGCCCAGAAATGGAAGTTCTGGAGTAGACCATACCTGTGGGGAGAGGGAGCTGGGCTGGAAACGGGGAACTCAGAGGTGGGACATCAGGCAAGAGGCAGTTACTAGAACCTGGTCTCGTTCCTCAACCCCCAGGACCAGGATGGAGTGGGGCAGGGGAGGGTTGACTGGCACCGTTGTGGTGAGGGAGGGCCCCTCATTACCACTCCCCACGCAGCCACGGGTCTCCTGAGCGGGGACGGAGGCGCAGGGCTCAGCCGGCACAATCTCGGGGAACACCTGCAGTGCCCTCGGGGTAGCAGGAGGTCACTCCTACACAGTGCGCCCAGGGCAGTCTCACCTCTGAGCCACGTCCACGTCCACAGCCTCTCCCACCCGAGCCCCTGGCCATGCCTCCTGACCTGGGGGCATTTCTCAGCAGGAGCCCTACTGACATCTGGGTGGGGCGAGTCTCACTGCATGGGGCTCTCCTGGCACTGCAGGCATCCAGCAGCCCTGACCCCGACCCAGGAAAGGCCAGCAGCACCCCCATTATTGTGGCAACCCCAAATGCGACTCCCACATTTCCAGATGCCCCAGGAGCTGACCCCTCCTTCATCTCCTCCTGGAAGCTTCTTCAAGGACACACAGCCAAGGCCTTCTCTCTTCCCTGCTCCCCCCTCACCTCCCCCCATGGCTGCACCCGAAGCTTGGTAAATTACATATAAGTGAATCTCTGAAAAAGTCTGTTTGGGCAGAGGGGATGCATGTCCCCGAAGGTCAGGCAGAAGACAAAGTTCTGAGCGCCTCTGCCCCTGCCCTGCCACCCCCACCTTAATCACCTCTAAGGAGGCCAGGTGACCAGCTGCCCTCTGGTCTGGGCTCCCTAGACCCTGGGATTAAGAGCTGGGATTAAAGACAAACATGTTTCTGGCAGCTCCAGGTCCCAGCAACATGTGTTTGTGCCTCTGTGTGTGTCCCTGTTCACAGGCAGGTGTGCAAGTGCACACGTTCAAGCACATTTGGGAGGTGGTTCTGGGCTTCCAGCCAGCGTGAGTCCAGCCACACTTATACGTGTACACCTGAGGGCTGGCTTAGGTGGGCGTACATGCCTGTGTGGACCGGGCTGTGTTCAGGCATGAGTACACGGGGTTGTATCTCTGAGTGGTAGCCATGCACATGGGCGCCATGCCTCTGTGTACCTGTATGTGTCCAGTGCATGTGTGGGTCTGAGCCTCTGCATGTGTGTACTGGGGTGTGTGCTCAGGTCTTTGTGCTCTTCTGGGTACACAAGTGGCTGTGTGTGTGTGCACACTTCTGAGTGTGCCTCCGACCCTCCCTCAGTTGAGTCCCTCCCAGCTTCCTCCACCACTCTCTTGAGAGTTGCTAATATTCGTGGCCACCCGCCCTCCAGATTCCCACCTGGCCTCATATCTGAGCCACCAAAGCAGTCTTTCCCACCCTGACGCCAGGGCCCCCAGATATCAGCACAGATGCACAGCTACACACCATCACACATGTACAAACACACACACACACACACACACAGTCCCCTGCCCAAGCCAAAGTCCTAAACAGAAACACACGGACTCAGCTCCACAGGGAAAGAGAATTACCCTGGTTCAAAGATTGTCCCTCAAACATGGAGCCAGAACTCCATTTCCAGGATCTGAGATGGTCTCCAACAGGCCTCCCAGCTCCCCCACCTCGGAGGACAACAGGCACCCGCCAAGTCCTGCAGAGCTGCCCCAAAAGAGCTGCTCGGCCCCCCACGGCTGTGTGACCTGAACAGCCAGGCAAGGGGCTGCTTTCCTGCGGCTCTGAGCCTGAGAAGCACCACTTCCAGAGGGGCGGATGGAGGGAATGGTGGTTTCTGGTCCATGAGGACAAGAAGCCAAGTCAGAGCCCCTCTAGCTCTGACCCTAAGCACCACCCCCGGTGCCCCTGACCCTCGAGGCCCTGTCCCCCAAGGGAATCCTCAGGTCCTGGCCCCACTGAGTCACAGCCAGGCAGATCAGAGATCCAACCAGCCAGGGAGTGGGTGAGACAGAGGCCTCTGGGGAGTCTGAGGAGGGGGCAGGGGAGGGAAGGAGAGGAGAGCAGGGAGGAAGAGGAGCTGCAAGCACAGAGGGGAGGAGGAAGAGGGGAGCAGGAGGGTGGACGCGGGAGGAGAGTGAAGGGCAGAGGGAGATGGTCTCTCCTTAATCAAGCCTGAGCCTCCAGAGGCTCACAGTGTGCACCCCTTCAGAAAGATGGGGTCCAAAAGGACCTGGCACACACACCCCTCGCTGCGCACCTCCTCAGCTAACTGAGGCTGGAAGGCTGCGTTTGTCCCCTCATGCCCAATGCACCCTGCTGCCAGAACCTTCTCCCCTCCCTCTCCCAAGCTTGAGGGGTCACATGAGCAGGGGGCCGGGAAAATAGGACAAGGTGTGACAACAGGGGAGAACTAAAACTGAAACAGACTGAGGATGTGTGAAGGCAGGAAAAAGAAACAATATAGCAAAGTCAGAATTTGGGGAAATGAGAATAAGTAACGTGTGTTAGGGTTGAGCTGGGAGATGATGTAATGGGTGAGTAGCTGCTGCAACAATGTATCCAAGTGAGGGCTCTAAGGAGGTGACCATGCAACCTGTGGGGAACCAGATACTATGAAGCAATGCACCAGAATTGGGCCTTGGCAGAGAATCCCAACATGTAGAAGAGGAGGAAGGAGCCCTGCCTGGGACTCCGAAGTAGACAGGAGAAAAGGGGCTGAGGAGGGGCTCACTGCTCTTGGGTTCCCAGAAGGAGGGAACAACTGTACTGAGTTTTGGAGTATGATTAGGAGTTCAATGGAGAAGAAAGGAATGGACAATGCAGAGGGAACAGTTCCTGGGCTAGGCATAAAGGGGAGAGACAATGGTGTGCTTGGTGCCCAGGGAATGGCCCGGAGTCTTGGGTGGTGGGAGTGCAGGGTGTACAGGGCAAGGGAGTGAGGCTGGAGAAGTGTACTGAATGCCACGATGGGAACTGGTTTGGCACAGCGTCCTGGGCGTAAGGGCAGCTAGGATGGCCAGGGACAGGGAGGTGAGAGTTTGGTCTGCAAACCATGTAGAACAGAGACAGGTAAAAAGGAGAACAATGCCCAGGTGTCAGAAGACAGGGTTCCTGGTCCCAACTGGCCACCAACTTGCTGGGTTACTTTGGGCAAGTCACTGAGCCTCTCTATGCTTCAATTTCCCCATCTGTAAAATGAGGTCAAACTAAACAATCTCAGAAAATACACACTATGATTAAAAATTCCTCCTTTGGCGTCAATTTCCCCTTGGGATAACGAACAAGTTGGATGAGAGTGATTCCAAGGGCCCTTCCTGCTGGGAACCTCTCCAGTCCTCTGCTCTTTCCCTAGCCCAGGCAGCTGTCAGTCCCTCAGTTGCCCTCTGCTTCTCTAAGCCCTCAGCCTATGGCCCAACGTGACAAAACATAGCAGAGCCCAGAGGACAGGCCCATGTGGAAGTCAAGAGCCTCCCCCTCAGTAGCCAACAGGCTCAGGTACTTAAACTCATCCTCTCCGGGTACCACAGGTTACAGTTTGCAAAACATGAGGCAGCACAGAGCAGTGCTTGTGTGCTGGGTAGGACCTGAGGCAGACTGCCTGGGTTCCAGTCCCAACTGTGCCACTTACTAGCTCTGTGACCTTGGACCAATTACTTAACCTCTCTGTGCCCTGAGCTTCTTTTTTGTAAAATGGAGATAATAGGGTAACTCCCTCACACAATTGCAAAGAGTCTCCGAGTTTTCACCTCTAAGATATTTGGCAGAGTGGCTCACACACAGCAGGAACCCCATGCTCTTGTTGGCATCTGACACCAACCCCCTAGGGCATCAGGGCTGCACCCATTTCACAGACCAACATTCTCTACCTACAGGGCAGAATTCAAGTGCCCTGGTTTGGACTCCAAGCCCCCTTTGTAAGTCACTGGCCCTGGGGGCTTCCATGCTGAGGCCCTGTGGAGTTCAACTGTTCAGTCCCAGAACCCCTCATGGCACGTCACCAGGCACCCAGGAGGTGAATACGTCTATCGAATGCATGAAATGACACACTCTCATCAGGAACAGCAGCTCCCGATGGCAGTGACTCCTCCACCCCCACGGGAGGTGTGCTCCCACCCTCCACATACTGAGCACCTCCCACCCCCACCCCAGTTAGAACTGCTGCTTTTAACCTCTCTCCAGTTCCCTTACACACTGTGACCCTTCCCATCTCTGAGACTTTGACCACTCTGCTCCCTCTGCCCTCTCTGCCTATCACTGTTTTGCCATCCTTCAAAGCCCTGTGCAAAGGACACCTCCTCCACGGAGCCCTCCCTGATTCTCCAGAGTTAAAACCAACCTCTCCTTCCACTGACTCCCTCCTGCCCTTCTCATGTGTGGGCATCTGGACGCTTGGCTGGTTCCCTTACCTAACTGGGAGCTCTCTGAGGTCAGGGCCCAAGCTAAGCCCCATTCAAGTCCCCAGTGCCCAGTAGACACAGAGAGGACATCAGTAAACAATGGCCAAAGTGATCCGCAAGTTGGCAGCCGAGTGAGGACAAGGACCCAAGTACCGGACTCCCTGCCCAGTGCTCCTCCTCTACCAAGAAACCAGCCCAGGCCCCAACAAACATGGGTTTGATTGATCACATTCCAGGCACCGGGGAGAGAGGTGGTGGTCAGTGTGATGGGAGAGGAGAGGGACACTTCCTGCCCCAGCCCAAGGAGGAAGCTCAGACAGGCCACGTGAAGGGAGTGAGCCTCCTGTCCTTGCCCCAGCCCAGCAGGTCTGCCCTCCCTCCCCTACTGGGCCACTCCGGGTCAGCCTCAGGTCTTTGATGGCTCCTCAAATGTGAAGACTGGAAGGTCCTCTGGGTCACCCAGTCTGACCTCCCCATTTTACAGGTGTGGACATGGAGCCCCCAAAAGGGAAAAAGCTGCCCACGGTACTCAAGTCTCAGACATAATAATCTTGGGGAAAGTATAATTAAAATTAAAATAAAAAGTACTCATCCAGCAGCAGCTTCTCTTTACCCAGCTGCCAAGAACTATAAAAGGCACCTCCCCTGACCCTGCTCCTCACCAGAGCCTGGCAAGTTAGGGATTACTGGCCCCATTTCACAGAAGAGGAAACTATGGCTGCAGAGAGAGTCACTCGCCCAAGCTCACTCAGCTTCTATGGGCAGAGCTGGGATTTGACACTGTCTTTGAGAGGGGTGGGGGTCGGGGAAGCAGGGAGCAGGGGTGCTGTCCCTGCTTCTTTTCGATGCCTCCCCCTGAAACCTCACACAGGCATGACACACCCACCATGAACACACCCCACCCAGCAAGGCACAGTCAGACAAGACACCGGAAGCACATACGAGATACACCTGCACACCAACAGCCCCAGCACAGGGCTCAGCACCCAGCAGGTGCTCAATAAATATCTCCTGAGTCCATCAAAAGGCAGGTCCCTTCGTGCACATTTGTAGCAAGGCACTCCCCTCAGCCTGGCCCCGATGTCCCTGGATGACACAGCTTCTGGGTTTCTGGGCGAGGGGACTCCAGGGTCAGAGGCACTGAGTCTGAACCCCAGCTACCTCCTAACAATCTCCCCAGGGCATGTTGCTTTACTCTCTGGGCCTCGGCATCCCATATGTGAAATGGGGCTAATAGCACCTATCTCGGAGGGTCATTGGGAGGCACACCTGAGATAAAGCACATTCAGCACTCAGAGCTTGGTAACTATCAGCCATTATCATCGTTGCTTGGGTCTGTCTCCGCTTGTGTCTGTCTTCCCAACCCAGGGAGCCCCTTGAAGGCAGGCACAGGGAAGACTCTGCTGCAGACTCCCATCCCAGGCAGCGGCCTGGCCCCACGGAGGTGGCAGTGAATATGTGATGAGTGAGTGAGGGCCAGAGCCTGTCACAGTCACTCACACCCCAGCCACAGGCCCCAGAAGGGATATCAGCATTTGGGTTCTGCCAGGGACCCTGAGAAGCAAAAATAACTGTGCCCAGAACAAGAGCCCAACCCAGCTCCCCAGGAGTCTTGCCTGCCTGCCCCCGCAAACCCACATGCCCCCTATAAGCCCCAGCCCAGGGAGGGGGACAGGCCTAAGGAGCCACCTTCCCCTGCCCCCCTATCCCCCACCTGTGCCCACAACTGAATTGGCAATCAGCTTGCTGCAATTAGATCTTCCAGATCCTGCTGGTGATTGATTCTAAATTACCCTCATTAAAGTCTGGGCTGGTGAGCCAGGCTGGGGTGGGGGTTGGGGGTGAGGGGTGGGGGGTGGGGGAACTAGCTAGCAGGACAGGGGGTACAGGAAGCTCTAGGAGATCTTAGACCAAGACTGGCCACAGGATGAGGCTCCAAAAGCTGGACCAATGAGCCTGTGGCTCGTCCCAGAGTGGGGATGAAGGCTTGGATTAGCATCATCCACACTCCATGCTGGGGGTCCAGGCTTCAGACCACCCCCTGCCCCCACCTCTGAAAACCCTGGCCCAGGAGAGGGTGTGATGACAAGGTCAGCAATGGGGCAGACAGAACTCGAGTTTGGAGGGTGGGGGTAGGAGCAATTGAAAACTCAGCTCTACCAGTTCCTGGCTGTGAGTTCTGGCAGGTGGCTTAACATCTCTGACCCTTCTTCTAAATGAGGGGGACACCACCAGCCTCTGAGGATGGTTGGAAGACTGGAGAACCGGCCCCAACTCTTAGGCAAGGCTCCAGGGCCATCTTTGAGTTTCAGCATTCTCATCTGTAAGACAGTGGGCCATGGGGTTGGTTATCTCTTCAGGGTTCTCCCACTTCTGCAGCTCTGGGCTTCAGTCAACAAACATCAACAGTCACCTGCCCTGGGCGAGGCCTTGTGCGATGAACAAAACATAGCCAAGGAGCTCCCCGGCTGCGAGGAAAATGGAAAGAACCCAGTGTCACCATGTCCTGGGCTCTGTGCAACAAATAACAAGGTCTCTCTGGGGTTCCAGGACAACCCTCAGCATCCAGACTCTCCTGCAGGCCCTGGAACTCCAAAGAACCACATTCCCTGTGAACCCAGTACCACAAGGCCCTGGAAAGTACCTCCACCAACCTGGCTCTAATCCTGCCTACTCTAATTGGGAATTCTGGCCCAAGCCCTCCCTTTTAGGGTAGCTCCCACCCTGGGATTTGGCTTTAGGTCATCCATGATCATTCTAACTTGATTCCCATACTCCATCCAGATTCAAGGAAAAACCCTATGCACACCCACAAAAAGCAATTCCTCAGTGACGCTCAGCGTGGGACAGGAAAAGATCAAAAGCAAGGCAGGTAAATGGAAAAAAAACATTTGCCTGAGCACCCACTCCTTATCAGGCCCTTTATTACTTCATGTTGTTAATTCTCCAACAACACTCTGGCAGAGGTATTCTTACCTCCATTTTAAAGAGTCTAAGACTGAGGCCCAGAGAGGTCATGTGAACTTACCAAGGCCACACAGCAAGGTACTAGCAGAACCAAGATTCCAGCGTTGATCAGTGCTGGAGCCCCTGCCCATTCTTCTACCTTAAGCTGCATCCTCAGTTCGGAGACCCCAAAGCAGACAGAGCACCAAGGCCTGGCTGGGGGCCCAGGGATGAGCTGGGGGTTGGAGAACCCTCTTGCTTGGTATAAAAGGTCAATCTCTGCCCTCCACCCTCAGCGGCCAGGTACTGAAAGGCCAGGTCACTTGTTAGGGACAACCCTACCCCATCCCCACGGCCGGACTCGCAGCCACTGCCGCCCAGACTCCCACTGTAATGACGGTTTCCTGTCTGGCACTGAGACTGGGCTCGGCCAGTGGGGGAGGAGAGCGGCCGCCCCTCTGGCCGGGGCCTGCTCCAGAGGCAGGGGGGCAGGAAGCGAAGGCTGCCCTGTCCCCTGGAATCCCGGGAGGCTGGAAGCCAAAGCAGGGGTGGGGGGGTGGGGGGGGTCAGCTGACAAATATTTACCAGGCGCTGGCCTGGTGTTCCCAGGATGTGGGACAGAGGCCAGAGTGTGGGGGTCAGCACGACAAACCAGGGGGTCCAGGACCAGTCCAGGGGGTGGAGGGGAAGCAAAGCTCCTGGCTCTGGCTACCCACCCCCCCACTCCCAGAAACAAAATCACAGGGCTCCAAGCAGCTGGGCTGGAGCCCAGAGCCACAGCCCCTCTGTCCCGCCCAGACGTGGTGGAGGCAGTGCCTTGGCACTCAGACCACAGGCCTGGCCACGCAGCCCCCTGGCGCCTCCCAGCCCACGGGCACAGGCCATAGGCCCAGCAGGACCCTGCCAGCCTTTCTGTCCCCCCAATCTATACAGGAGAGGGCACAAAACTGCCAGCCTGGGTTCCAAAGCTCGCAGTCCTGGCTCCCTTCCGTCCTTCCTTCATTCACTGACTGAATCATTCATTTGAGCCATTCAGTTCTGGGCCAGGCATGAAGTTGGCCCTGAGGGTTCAGCAGAGAACAAGGTAGCCACAGAGCCTGCCCCAGGGAGCTCATGGCCTATCAGGAAAGCATTCTGGCACCACTCCAGATTGCTGTGTGACCTCTACCAAATCTCTCTCCCTCTCTGAGCCTCAAACACTGTTGGGCAAGAGGGAACCTCAGGCGCAGTGGGGACCAGGACTCAGAGAAGGGACAGGAGGGACATAGATTTGGACTCTTTCTAAGGGTTGGGAGGGTTAAAGGCAGCCCTGGTTGCTTCTGCAGAGAGTGCCCCCATCACTGCGGGCATCCAGCATGCGTTCAGGTCACTTTTCAGATCTCTCCCACCCCTGAGGTTATAAACATTCCCCCTCTCCTGTGCTCAGACACATGCTCCCTCACTCACACACACACACACGTTTGTTGACAGCCCTTCACAGTTCACATAGCAAACCCACTAACTATCCCCTGAGGACTCTCAGAGAAGCCCATTTGACAGATGAAAGAAGCCTTGTGAGAGAGGGGGAGTGAGGGCCTGGGGGTCAGGCCCTGGGCAAGTCCTCTCCTCCAGCTGTGATATGTGATAGCACCATCTGCCTCCAAGCTTATGGTGAGAATTAAATGAGAAAAGACATGGTACACATGCAGCCCAGAGCCTGGAGGAGAGCAACCACTTATTCAACGAATATGCTAATGATACTAATATGAGCATCATTTTGGGGGGAGGGAGGCCCCAGAGACATGAAGTAACTTGCCCAAGATCACACAGCAAGAGAGGATGAAATTAGGACTGCAGCCCCTTTCTATTGGCCTACCAGGGCCTGAGAGGATAAGCCCTCCACATCCTAGCTGGCTCCACTCTGCTCCAACCTTCAGGAAGCCTGCTGCAGCCCCTTCTAGAATGGTCCATCCCTCTCCCCACAGCAGCTTTTGGGAGAGGGCCCCGGCTTAATGGAAGAGGACAGAGGCAGAGCCTGGCTCCAGCGGGAGCTGTCTTCACCCCCTCACCCAGCCCACCCACCGCTCTGGCTTTATGCAAAGCCCAAGCCCAGAGTTGCCCCACCCTGGTGCTGCCTGCCCTGGGGCCCCACTGCCACATCCCATGAAGTGGGAGGAGCCACTTGTTTTCAAAGGTCAAACTGCTTTTTCCTCCAGCGGAGTTCACCCCACACCAACCCCCAAAACGATGGAACAGGAGAAGGAAACACTGAATTTGCAGCTGGGGGTATGGTACCACTCCCAGAGAGCAGCAGGCTTTGGGTTTGAATCCCAGCTCTGCCATGAGGATTATGTCACACACACACACACACACACACCCAAATGGCCCAATAAGTCAAGGATTTGTCCCCAGTTGGCAGGTGAGAAAGCTGGGGATCAGGGCAGGCTACAGCTTGCTCAGAGTCACATGGTGACCACCTTTATAGCACAGCTCAAAACCTTCCTCCTCCAGGAAGCCCTCCCAGCTCCCTCCCGAAGAGGCCCCACCTCCTGAAAGCTCACTATGTGGCAGGCTGTGCTCAGTCTATCCAAGGAGCTCATTTCCTCATCCCAGCAGCCCTGTAGGGCTGACGCTGTTATGTCTCCATTTTATACATGAGAAAATTGAGAGTTTTTCATCTGCAATCCCTCAGCAGATGTCTGTCCCCAGAGCCCCGGATCCCTGCGTTGGCCCTGTGTCTTTCCTCCAACCACAGGAAGGAGGAATTGTTCATCCCAGGGCCTCATCCAGAACAGTCCAGAGGTCCACAACTTTTTGTTTTTATAGAGAGGCAAGTCTCATCCTGGCAATCCAAAAAGGTCCTGGAGGAGAGAGGGGTAGGGGGCTCCTAGATGCTTGAAATGGTGCAAGAGATGGGGGCAGGAATCCCAATTTACAGCCTAGGTTCTACCAGGCCTGCTACCAGGCCTGAAGAATTCAAAAAGAATTCCCTGAAAGAAGTCACTTATTAACTGCACCCCCTCCCCACCCCACGACGTCCCCAACCACAGAAAGGCAACCTTGTAACAGAACAAGAAATCAACATCTATTGAGTCCTTCTTAAGTGCCAGGCACTATGCTAAGGCCTTTGCATATCAACTCCTTTCATTCTTGTACTCTCCCCATACTACAGGGTGGAAATTAAGACACAGAGAGGTTAAGTAATTTTCACAAAGTCACACAGCCAGAGTAGTGATCTCCCATCACTGGGAGTTTGCAAGAAAGACTCAATGACATCGAAAATCTCTTCCAACCCTGGGCTTCTATAACCTGTTTCAAGAGCTAAAACTTCCAGGATCCCCACATTCCAAGCCTGCCTGGGTGATGACTTCAGTACAGCAGCTGGGGTGGTCCTGACAGCAGATGCCCCTCAGATTCCTGGTCACCTGTTCTCTTGGGGGGAGGGGGGAAGACTCCCCAAAGGAGGTGCCAGAACCAGACCCCATCCCCAACTCACTATCTGTAACAGGAGTGAGACCTGCTATCCCCACTGCAGCCACCCCGGGGGACCCCCACTTACACACACACACACTGGCAGTGTCATCTTGTCCCTCTTCCCCCCTGAGCCAGCCACTGCTCAGCATGTGCTTAGAGTCCCCCACCACAGAGGCCAGCCCTGGAGCCAGCTTGGTCAGGGCCCTCTGGTCTAATCTGGGTCTCCTGCTGCAGGCCCCCTCTTCCTCCTGTGTGACACCCCCCTGCAACTGGGCACCACTCATTAACCCTTTGCCTCCCAGGCCAGATGAGGCACAACAGGGGTGATGTTCCCCCACCCCACCCCACCAACAGCCTGACCCCTGGGAAGGGGTGAGGCCTGGAGAGGGACCCCACCCCCAATCCCACCTGAAGCCACAGGCTCTCCTCCCCTCCACCATCTCCACACCCACCACCTTGGCCTCCAGACATCCATCCAGCCTTCGGTCTGAACCATGCCCACATCTACCCTGCCCTCAGACTTACTGAGGCCCTCAGTGCCAGGCATGCACTACACAGGAGCTTATTTAATCGACTCCATCACTTCTTGGGCCATGAAATATTACTCTTGTTTCACAGATGAATGACAGCTGCTCAGTAAGGGAAGTGACTTGCACAAGGTCACACAGCTCAGGCTTGCCTCCAGACCTCCAAGCCTAGAGCACTTTGTCCAGAGCCCCCTTTCCATTCATCTATACACCAGACATTTATTGAGCTCCTTCCATAGACAAGCGCACACATCGTCTCATTCCATCTTCCTCACCACCCTCTGAGAAGGGTGCTATTAGCCGCATTTCACAGAGAGGCAAAGACACGCTCAAGAAGCAAAATGAATTGCCCAAAGCTACTTGGTGAGTTCAGTGGCAGTAGGGGAATTTGGCTGCATGATTCCAAAGTCTTAGAGTTCAAGGATGGTCATCCAGAAATTAAGCTGCAAAGTGACCCAGAGCTGGGATGGGCTGGGACTCTGTCTCTCATAGTGACCCCTTCCCCTCACTCTCCCTGGTTCAGAGCTGGGGATGAGAGGCCACCAGACACTCACCAATCCCCTCCACACCAGCTCGCAGTCCTGGGAGCCTGTCAGCCTAAGAAGCAGCCTCAGAGCTCCTGCCTGTCCTCTCATTTTACAGATTAGCAGACTGAGGCCCAAAGAGGGAAGGGATTTGCAGGGACCAGGAGGGGACTGGATGCCTGGATAACCCCCAGCCGGTCCCCAGCCCAAGGGTTCCAGATGTGCACCCAGAGGAATTTGCTTGGGACCTGGGTCCCTCAAAGGGGGAAGGTGGTCCTTCCTCCCTCTACCCTCCTCTTCCGGCTTCCCCTGAAGAAGCTGGGACCCAGCTCAGACCCACGGCTGCTGCCACCACTCAAAAGGACAATCGGGAGCCACCTCACACACACTGACACACACATCTACCTGGCACACACTCAACCTCCCTCGGGAGTATATGATCTGTGCACAGGTCACCCATGCACCTGCAGTCCCCATGCACACATACGCACACACACTCCCATGGGTCCAAGCACACGCCCAACACAGGGGTTTCTCCCACACACACCCTGGCCCCCTCCACGCACACACAGCCATGGCCAACAGTTGCCCAGGCAGTCTCCTCTGGTACATGAGGTGCACAATGGGTCACCCGCCCACGGCCACACACGCACGCCCACCGCCACGCACTCACACAGGGAGGGCCCGATGCACCTGCCCATCCCCGGTGGCCACATCCTCACCCTCCATCCCTCACTCGTACCTGCCCGCAGGTCCCCGCGCTCTTCCCAGAGGTGGACACGCGCGCACATACCAAGGGTCACCCTCCACCACTCAGGTCACCTTCACACGAGTCGCCCTCCGCCCTTCCCCCTCTCCGGCCCCCCACCGCCCTCGCCGCTGTCGGGGGGACCCAAGGCACATCCTCTCTCTGTGGGCGGAATCCACCCAATTCCCTAAAAGTGGCCGCGGTCTGGGCACATCCACGAGACAGGAGCCACGCTCACTCCGCGACCCAAGACACACCCAGCCCGGGCCCCGCGCCCGACGACCCCCGGCCCGCCGTCAGGCCCTCCCGCCGCTCAGACCCGGGCAGGGGACCCCGCTCCGCCCCTGGGGAAGCGGATTCTCGGAGCCACTGGGCGGGGGGGGGAGGGGGAGAGGAGGGTGTTGACCCGCGCTCGGGTTCCCGCCCTCGGGTGGAGAGCGCGGGGGGCAGATGGAAGTGGAAATAACCCCCTAAAAGGCGACCGGGGACGGGGGCGGCCTTCCGCGCGAATGCCGTTAAAAGGGGGCGCCCACGGTGGGGGGTGGCCCCGGAGGGGTCCCGGGGAGGGAACGGGGTCTCGGGGCGGGGGGCGGGCGCCCCGCGTGGAGGGCCGCGGGAGGAGGGCGGCGGGCCCGGGGCCCGGGCGGGGGGTCCCGGCGCGCGTCACTCACCCCCGCGGCGCGCCCCGCCAGCAGCAGCAGCAGCAGAGGCGGCAGCAGCAGCCCGCGGGCCCCGGGCCCGGCCGCGTTCCCGGCCCCGGCGCCTGCCCCGTTCGCGGCCCCGGCGCGGTGCGGCGGCCCCGGCTTCATGGCGGCGGCGCGGGCGGCGGGCGCCTTTGTTCGGGAGCGCGCGGCGCGGGGCGGCGGGGCGGCGGCGGCGGCTGGCCCGACGCGGCTGGCTGGGCTCCGGGGCTCCCGGCTCGGCCGCCCGGCTCCGCCTCGCAGCTCCGCGCCCACAGCAGCCGCGCCCGCAGGAAGCGTGCGCCGCCGCCGGGCCGCCCCCAGCGCGGGCGGAGCGGGAGGAGGGGCGCGGGGGCGGGGCGGGCCGGAGCGCGCCCCCCGCTGCCGCCGCCCCCGGGCCTCGCCGCCCGCCCGCTCCCCTCGGGGCGCCCGGCCGCGCGTCCCGCACTCGCCGTCTCCGCCGCGGCCGGGGCTGCCGGGACGGCGGGCTGCGGGGCGAGCCCCTCGGGCTAGGGGCCCGGGAGCAGGACCCCGCCCTGCTGAGCCTGCGGCTGCAGTGGGTGCGGGTGTGTGTGTGGGGGGGGTCCCGGCAGACCCCGCCTCCTCCGGCTGTCGTGAGGGTGGGAAGAGAAGTGTCCCGCGTGGAAATGCCCTGGGACGGGCCTGGCTTATTTTCCGGTGTGGGTTAATGGGGCGGGGGGCATTCGCGTTCTCATCAAGAGCCTCCCGGTTTCGGGGCTCGGTTCAAATGTGTCTTCCAGGACTCCCGACTCCAGGACACCCCCTCCCCTCTCCAGCCAGTCCACGTAGCGGGCCAGGAGGTCGTCCAAGACCCCAGGACGCGGGGTGGGCTGTGTGACACCAGACCCGGCCTGGCCCTCTCTGGGCTCAGTCTTCCCACCGCACCATGTCACTGAGGATCTTCAGAGGAAAAGCCTAGAGATGGCGGAGGGGAGTTGGGGGGAGCGCCTGCCCCTCACACCGGCCAGCTGTGTGACCTCAGGCAAGCGGCCCCAGCTCCCCAGAGCAGGATGGCAGAAGAAGGGTCTCTCAGTGGTGGTGCCGTGTCCAGGGGTCCTTTTACCCTGGTGGTCACTGTGTATTGTCCTCCATTGCCTTTGCCCCATCTGACATTCTGTGCACTTTACTTATTTATTCCTTCTGCACTGCTAGCTCATGAGCTCCATGAGGGCAGGGGTGTGGGTCTGTCTTGTTCACTAGACACTAGAACACAGCCTGGCACATCACAGCTGCTCAATTACAGGTTTTTTAGTGAATGAGTGTTTCCCGTTCACCTAAGCTCACCTCCACCTGGGTGTCCTGATGGCAAATGGGAGGGAAACATGTATTAGGCCGTGACCGTGTGCCAGGCGTGGTGCCAGGCACTTCACATGGGTGGTCTCCTTTCATCCTCTCAGCGACTCCATGAGGTAGGCGCTGGCAATATCTCCACTTCTTTGACGGGGAAACTGAGGCCCAGGGAGGGGAGGGGATCTGCTAATGATGGCAGGCTGGAAGTCTTCCTCGATGTGTCCCAGCATCCCGGCACCAGCAAGGGGCCTGCCCTCAGGAAATAGGAATTGAATTGAGTTGAGACTGGAACAATTCCCCCAAGGAAAGGGGAACTGAAACTTGATGAGTGGAAGCAGATGGGGGGAGGGTGCCCGCCCGGGAGGGGCGAGCCTGGAGGAGCAGACTCGGAGGGAGCAGCCGTGGTCTTTGGGTGTCAGGAGGGACCCAGACCTCTCCTGTGGGGCCCATGGGAGGCAGGGCTGAATTAGAAGGGAGGGAGGGAGAACCCTGACCCTAAAGGGTATGTCTGGCAGACTGGCTGCGCTCTGCAGAGATCCTGGGACCAAGGGAGGGAGACTTTCCAACCCTGACATTCAAAAAATCCTGAGGCTCCAGTCTCTGGAAATCCCGTCCCCGTATCTTTTGAAATTCTGACCCCTTGGGGAGTTGAATGGGGAGGGGCTTGGTGGAACCCAGTAGAAGGGGGCTGGTTCTCACCAGGCAGCACAGTTGGAAGTTAAAGGGCTCTTGCTCTGGGTTGGGCAAGTGCCTGGGTTCATATCCCAGTTCTGCTAGTTATAACCAGTGTGATCTTGGATGAGTAACTTCACTTCTCTGAGTCTCAGTTTCCCAACTGTAATATGGAGATGATAACCACACAGGGTTCTGTCATTCATTCAGAAAATGTAAATGTCTACTGTGTGCCAAAGCCCAGTGCCAGGGGACAGGTTGTGAGGATTAAATGAGTTCTTCTCTACTGTTGTACTGAGGCTCAACAAAGGTGGCTGTGATGATGCTTAGAAAGGAAGGGACCCAGATGTGGGGATAGAGCCACCTCCCAGAGGGGCTACCACAGGCCCAGGGAGCAGACTTGGCCTGAGGAGCTCCCAAAGGGCAGAGTTAGGACAATGGAGTGGGTGTGGGGTGATATGAGGAGCCAGATGTCAGCTCTGTGTAAAGAAGGACTTTTGAACAATTGGAGCTGACCACAAATGGCAGCAATTATTCTGATAAGTAATGAGAACCCTGTCTTGGGAGGTGTGCAAGGCTGAGAGACTGGGCTAGCAGGAAGACCATCAGGATGGTTTCCAGGCATGAGGTGGGTGGTAGGAGTTGATCCATCTCCAGAGGTTTCTGCCAGTTCTCAGACTCGGCTCCAGGAAACAGAAGCACCCCTTCCCTGACATCCTGGGTGGGGTGGGGGAGAGGAGATCTTCAGGCTGGCCATGCCAGGAGCGCCACCTGCTGCTCCCTGGAGACATTGGTCATGGTCAGAACTAGGGCTGGGGGGGTGGGTCTCATTCTGCTCCCCACCCCCACCTGCTCCGGCTCTCCCTGGAGTCCACAGATGCACAATTTCACCTACCCTCGTGCATACGCATCTACAGTCACCCACCTCCTTGCCTCCCAGTGCCCTGGAGCCCACCCACTTGCTACACATCCAGGCATACATGGGTCTCCCTTCACCCACCATCTTCCCTCCCTCCACAATGACCCCCCCCAGGCTGCACCTGCTGCCCCCCTCCATGCATGGCTCTCATGACCCCCACTCCCTCCAGCCCCTTGGACCCTCAGAATGCATGTCTCCTTTGGGAAGCCTCCCTGATTCTCTCAGGCAGGGCCGGTCCCTCCTCTGCCCAGCACCCTGTACCCTCCCTGCCCCCCTTGCTTTCAATCTGTCCTGCCTGGGAAGCAGGAGCACCTAGGTATCCCCCGTATGATAAACATGGAGCTCAAGAAAAGCTGATTATGTCAGGCACAACATTATCCCCATGTGACAAATGACAAAACCAAGGCGCAGAGAAGGTCACAGCTGGTAAATGCAGAGCCAAGTCCTGACTCCCAAGTCTCTTAACCATCACACCATAAGGCCAGGTCCGGAGGTATGTTGGGAGGCATTTGATGGATGGACCCAAGAGTCACTGGGAATTCGTGTGATCACATGGACACATGCCAACCCACGGACATGGATACAGCCTGGCACCCACACAACCCCACGGGCTCCCGTGGCAGCCATGCCTCAGCACTCCCACCCCCAGCAGTCCTTCCCCTGCCCTTGGCCTTGCTCTCCTGACTCTGAAAAGGTAGCAAAGATGTAGGAGGAGGCCTCAGCCTGCATCTTTGAGCTCTACAAGTGGGGGCCCCTGAGGCACCTTATTTAGAGTTGCCTCCAGGCCTGGCACACAGTAGGTGCTCAGTAATGGTTACCTGACCCCATCAGCCCTCCAGGTGTGTGGCTAAGCAGACTGACTCTTTGGAACTGAACATTGCCATGAATAATGAGAGCCAAGATTGACCGAGGACTTACTCTTTGCCGTACTGAGCCCTCGCCAGAAACGCTCTCATTTCATTTCCTCCCCCACGGCTCCGTGACTTGGGTACAATAAACAAACTGGAGGAAAAACAATCCCAGGTGATTGCTGTGAGGACCAAATAAGCAAAGACTCGAGCAACTCTGTGATTGGAGCCTGGCACACGCCAAGTGCTATCTGGGCATTTGCTCTTTGCTTGTCCCTGTTTGACAGTTGGGGAAACCAGGGCTCAGAGAAGTTCAGTAACTTGCCAGCAAGTGGGCAGTGGTTGATTGATTCCAACCAGACAGTGTGATGACACAGCCTTGGGGGGACTTTTGTGATCCCAACCAGCCTCCCAAAGACAAGTGTCCTCCCGGTTCCAGTTCAGGGCACTCGCAGGGCTTGGAAAACAAGTCCCTATCTCCTCTCTGCCACTCCCACCTCCATCCTTCCAGTGTGAAGAGAACCCCTCCCCCTCCTGCTCCCTCCTACCCACCCCCTTCTCGCACCCCAACTTCTGGTCTTGCCCAAGAGCCAGGATGGAGGTCAAAGCCTAGGTTTGCTTCTGAGAAAGTCTAAGTGACAGCAGTCCTGGAGGCCAGTGATCCTGAAAACTTAGGAACTGAAACAGGATCCTGGCAAGAGGGCAAAGGCAAAGCCAAGCTCTGGGGGAGCGGGGGTGGGGTGGGGGGTGGAGGGGGTTTATGTCCTGATCTGGAGCCCACAGAGGGAACTTAGAGAGACTCGGAGGCTGCCTGCCACCTGCGTTGAAGCAGAAATCAGCAATGCTACTGGGGAGGGATCCACGGGGCCTGCAGAGGGCCTAGGGCAAGCAGTGGGAAAGCCTGGCCTCCCTCAGTGGGGGAGCCCCCTGGGGCCCAAGGGCTATGGCTTGTGTGAAGGTCTCACGGGGCAATGCCTCTGGCCTGGATTTGGGGCACAGCAGGGAGAGCTTTTCCAGGTGAGAAGAGGGAGGCTCAGAGGGGTTGGGTGACACATCATGGGGCCAGGATTTGAACCTGGCCAGGGCTGTCCTAGGTCTGGTAGCTGGGGGTTTGCAAGCATGGAGCCTGAAGTGTCCCCTGGAAGCATCTCGGGGCTGGCACAGGTGAGAGCAGAGGGGGGAAGTCAGATTTTGTTGGAGCCAAGTGACCTCTGGGCCGCAGAGCAAGGTCTAGCCTGGCTTGCAGGAGGGGCGAGTAGAGGCTGGGGTGTACCAGGACAGGGTCTGTGCTGCAGAAAGCCTCTTTCCAGGGCAGGTCCAGGCTCAGGTGCCAGAGGGGCAGAGCCTGCCCCTGCCTGAGGAGAGAGGGACCAAGCTGGGAAGTGGCCCAAACAAGGGCAGTTTCAGGCTCTGTGGGGCCTGGAGCTTATCCAGTTTGAGGTGACCAGAAATACAGAATTAGGAACATGGCTCAGAAGGAGCCTGGGCAAGTGAGAGGCCCTGAAGCTTAAGCTTCATTAACTTCACAGCCCAGCCAGACACCATAGACTGCATCCAGCAAAGTCAGTGGGTAGAGAGGACAGCAAGGGGTTAATGCCAGTATGAGAGTTTGGGTACAGAGAAGAGCAGCTAGGAAGACTTCATGGTGGTGGTGACGTCTCCACTGGGCCGCGGGAGGCAAGCCTTGGAGAAGTGGGTGTTCCAAGGTGGCCACACTGGGGCTGAGCCTGGCCCGGAGGAGGGCCTCTGAGGGCTGGAGCCCTGGCCTGAGGCCGCAGACATCAGACATGAGATGAGGCTGAGGCCAGTCTGGGGACTTGCCACTTTAATCAAGAATGACAGTGCACATAGGGCCTGGTCCTGCTCTCCCCATCCCACTCTATCTCATCCACCCATTTCACATGAGGGCAAGTGACTGGCCCAAGGCCACACAGTCACTGGCAGAGCTGGGACTAAAACCCATGTTATGTCACCCCCTGCCCTGGGAGTTTTCTCTCACCCACCCCCTTCTTATAAACCAGCTGCTGTGTTGTTGGCAAAACCTCAAAAACTCTTTGGGTAGGACCCCTCACCACCCCAACCAAGACTCTCATTCAGCTCGGAGACAGACCCTTCCAAGGAGTGTCCCACTCTGGCCAGGCCCCCAGCCCTTCCTTCCCTATGCTTCTGGACCAAACCCTCCAGCTCTGGTTCTGGGCACCCAGGAGCCCTCCCGGCTGCGGATCCCTCTTCTCTGTCTCCATCGATGCCCCTCCTCCCACCTCCAGCTCTAACCCCAATTGTCCTTATGTGAATTGCTCTGGGGACACCACCCTCTGTCCTGGGTGCGCTGCTCAACCAAACAGACCCCTCCTGGCACAGGCCCCGCTGCCACCTGCTCGGGCCGCCAGGCACCCAGGCAGGAGTCACAGTAGCTCAAGCCCCTGTGAATTCACATCTGCTTCAGGGGTTCCTCTGGGTTGCTGGACACCCTCTGCCATGTCCTGATCAGTACTTAGTTCTGCCCTCTACCCCACCCAGGCCACCCACCGCACAGACCCACACAGGGTCCTCTTTCGATATGGAGGGTAGGTGCCTGGCTCCCTCCAAGCTGAGGCCTCAGGACCTCGTTCCACCCCCAGTCTCGCCTCTCTTCATTCACCCTGAAACCCACTGACCACCCCCTTTTCCTGACACACCCTCTTACTGGCCTTGGTGGCCCCTACCCCTGGTTTTCTCTTTGCCTTTGGCTTTTCCTTCTCCTCTGTCTTCTTTGGGGGCCTCGGGGCCTCTTCCCCAGCCTTAAAGTTCGTGTTTCCTTCTGTACGTCCCTCCTCTAGTGACTGCTAAGCCTCCTGCCCCTTCTCTCTGTCCCCAGGGCCACCAGGGCCTCACCCCAAGAGCCCCCTTGTGGTCCTGCTGGCCTCGCTGCTGCCCCTCACCCGCCCTCCATCCTGCCTGGAGTCACTTGAATGTGTGTGGGATTATGCTTTCCCTGCTGAAGATCTTCTAGTGGCTTCTCTCAGGCTCAGATCCAAACCCTTGCCCTGGCTGAAGAGGTCCCGCCAGCCCTGCTGCTTTTGTCTGGAACACTCTGGCTCTGGCTCTGTCCTCCCTCCGAGCCCAGGCGCACTTCTGAGTCACCCTGTGGGGCCAGGCTCCTCCGCACCTCCCCGGGGCCCAGCTCAGGGCCCAGCGGCCATCAGAGCCTGCGGCGGGAGGAAGCACAGGGGAGCACAGCCTCTGACACCCAGCAGGGGTGCAGGATGTTTGGGTCAGGGCGGCCCTCAGCCTTGGCATGCTGCCTGTCTCTACTGTAGCAGCTGCTCATCCATGCACCCTCTCCCCATTTCACAGATGGGAAAACTGAGCTGTCCAAGGTCACACACAGGCCAGGAAATGGCCGTGTATGTGGGGCCCGGGAGGCAAGCCCATGAGTGTATGTTCATACACCTGCCTTTTTCCCTGTGGGGGTGTGTGGGGGGCGAGCAGGGATGTGGAGGAAGAGGAGAGAGCAGAAGGGGAGGAAGGTGAGAGAGGAGAGGGAGGAGGGTACCACCCCAGAAACCATTCCACCAACACACCCACATTCCTGGGAATAAATTGCACATTTGGAATCATTTTCCTGGAAGGAAAAAAAAAAAACCTGCCTAAAATATATTTTCTTTCTCACCTCATCCTGTGGCTAGAGCAGCCTAGCTGGATGCTGCCCAAGAAGGGGGTAGGGGAGTGCGAACTGGAGCCTGGAGTTTGAGAAAACAGACTGAGGGTTGGGAGAGATTCCCTCTTCCACGAGCCTGGGTCCCTCTTTTCGAGTGTCACTGTCTTTCAGATATTTAACAGGTCTTGTTGTTGCGGACTTTCAAGATTCTTCCAGAGGAGCCTTCAAACCCTCAAGCTGCATTTGCTTGTTGAATCGAGCCCCTGCAGTGCGCCGGGCACAGGTGGAGGCACTGAGGGAGCTGACCTGAAGGGCGGGAGGCAGGCAGGGAGCGAGCGGCTGCGTTGGAGCTGGGCAGGTGCCTGCTCTGGACCTCGCCACCGAATGGCCCGAGAGGCCACTGCCCTCGGCCGGGCCTGAGGCTCCTCCTCCGTAAGTGGTTGGGATCTGGGGAGCCAAACTTAATTCCCAGCACCCTGTGGGTGGCCCTGTGAGCCCTGGCAGGGCACAGGCAGAGAGAGGAGCAGGGAGGGACTCTGGCTCACCAGCTCTGCGGAGAGGCCCGGGGGACTCTGGAGTCCAACCCGGGCTCTGCCACTTCCTAACATTGGGCCCCTTCCCTCCAAGGAAGGAACGGGAATGGCCACTCCCTCCTCACAGGGTTGGGAGAGAAGTAAGCAAGCTAAGGGGCCAGTCCTGCTCCCCCACCCTGCTCCCTGCACAGGGCAGGAGCTACAGAAATCAGGTGGCCTCCATTTCTAAGTCTTGCCCTGCCTGGGTCACCCCCGGCCTGAGACGGGTGGGCTGGGCCCCCCGCCCCACTAGAACTGAGAGACAGGCTTTAGGCACCTCTAGAGAGCTGTGAGACCCCTGGACCAGGGTGGCTGCAGCCCCCTGGGAGTCCTGCTGATGGGTGGCTGGTGGAGTGAGGGTGGGGTGGGCATGGACAGAAACAGGGGCTCGGAGTCCTTCACAGACGGGAGGGCAGGGTGGCCTCATAAGCCAGGGCAGTCCTCGTCGACTAGCCAATTTTTGTACTGTGTATTCGTTATCTATGGCTGCATGGATATGAGTGATTTAAGTCTAAATATGATGGCTTAAAACAACATTTATTATCTCACACAGTTTCTGTAGGTCAGGAATTCGGGAGCAACTTAGATGGGTGGTTCTGATTTGGTCCCTAAGGAGGTGGCAGTCAGGATGTCAGCCAGGGATGCAGTCATCGGAAGGCTTGCTGGGAGCTGAAGGCTCGGCTTCCAAGCTGGCAGGTGTGACTGGCTCACAGCAGAGACCTCAGTTCCTCACCCTGTGGGCCTTTCTGCAGGGCTGCTTGAGTGCCCGCTAGACATGGCAAGGTGATCCCAGAGAGAGCCAGCTGGAAGCAGTGGCCTCTGAAGTCACCCACCACCATTTCCACAGTAACCTACTGTTTCCACAGCAGCCCCATCCGTGTGGAGGGGACTGTGCCCGAGAGAACACCAGAAGGAACAACCATGTTGGAGACTGGCTACCACGGGAGGGGGTAATTCAGAGCACCCACTTTCGCGATTAAAATTGTCCCAGTTTGGAGGATAAATTAAATGGTTACCCCAGTGAAACTTCCACGGGCTCCAACATAGCAGGGAAAACTCAGGTGACAATGATAATATTAACAACTCCTATTTATAGCTTATTGTGTGCCCATCCCTGTGCCAAGCGCTTCTAGTACATTCTCTCCATTAGTCCTCACACCGACCTGGTGGAGCAGGGCTACTGTCACCTCCATTTTGCCTGTGAGGAAACGGAGGCATGAGGGCAAGTGCCCTAGAAAGGTCACAGCATAGGGCCAGGCGGAGCTGGCATTTGGAACCAGGCAGTTGCCAGTCACCAAGAGGTGTCAGTTACTTGAAAGCTTGTTGCCTAAGCCAGGGATGTGGCCCCAGGAAGAGGCAGCAGGGCCTCAGGTTTCATCAACAGAGGCATGGGCCTGCCCTTCTCAGCTCCAATCACCTGAGTGCATTCCAGCCCTGTGAGGGCAGCTGGGACTACTATTCCATGTGACCAGTGGAGAAATTGAGGCCCAGAGAGGTCAGGGATTTGTCAGAGGTCACACAGGGAATCACAAAGGCAAAGCTATGGCCTCTGAGCCAGAACCATGACCACACCATCCCCCCAAAAGCAGAGGGAGGGACTAGCCTGATGCCCACGGGAAGCTGGGGGCAGGGGGTGTTGGATGGTGGGAAACAAGGGGGTAAGCTTAGTCTCGAGGCTGCTGCCAGGCCTCCGGTCCCTGGGGTGGGGGGACTCCTAACTCGGCTCCTGGGCTCCTCATGCCAGGGGAAAGCCAACCCAGTCCTTAGAACTCCGGAATCCTTAGGCTTCCGTAATGTTTTCTTTGGGCAGCAACGCCCTCGTGTGGCTATATCTAGTAACTACATTAAGTCACAGGCTTCCTCCTTCAAAAGAATGCTTCACTCCCGTGTTTTGCCTTTCTCCTGCAACCCAACTCCAGGCCTCAAAAAAAGACATTCTTGGGGCTGAAGGGAGGTGGCAATAACAAGATGGCATGGATGGAGTGCTAAATCTGGAATTGGGAAGCCTCAGATTATGAGCCTTACTTGATTACTGACTCACTGTGTGGTCTGGCTAATTTCCTCTCACTGGGTCTCGAGCTCATCTGTATAATGCGCTGAAGTCATCTACCCTACACCTCACTCCCTAAAGCTTTCATGAGGATCAAAGGAATCATGAATGCAGAAGTGCTCTGTAAACTGCAAAGCACTGTGCCCGTGTAAAGGATTATTATGGAAACTGAGGAATCCATGTTGGAGGGACAAAGAGAGATCAGGAATGCAGGTAAGTAGTTGGTGGCAACCTCGGACATTGCATCCTTGAGGCCAACTTGGTGGCAGCGGGGAATGGCAGCCAGACAAATGAGGGGTGGACACGAGCCCAGAGTTCAGCCTGCTCTGTGCAACTCATTTCGGCAGAGGGCTACAAGGTCGGCATAATACCACGTTCCTCACAGGGCTGTGGTGAGGAATGAGAGAACATGCAAAAAACATCTCTTGGGTGTCTGGCACATAATACGCTCACGATAAGTGACATCAGAAACACTTCTTGTTCTGTTCATGGACAAGTGATTTTTTAAAAGGAAAAAAATGACCTACCATTAATTGGATCAATTAGATATATGAGCCAGGTACTGTGCTAAATGACCTAATTTCATTTAATCTTCACAATGAACCTTTGATACAGGTACTATTATTTTCTCCATTTTGCAGAGGAAACTGGGCCTCAGAAAGATCTCTCAGGTAATAAAATGCAATTGGGATTAAACCTCACAATTGTCTCACTCAAAAGCTTGCATGTTCCTGAGGCCTCAAATCGGGCTTGAAATAAGGGGTGGAGAGTGGTGGTGGAAGTAATCACATTTCCAACCTGGTTCCTTGCTTTGCTGCCACTTAAACACACATACATACACAAAAAATGAGACATTTCACTAAATACTGAGAGAGTAATAGGAGAGAAAAAAACCTGAGTACAAAATACAAATATTCCAGGGAGGAGAAAACCAACATGTGATTCCCAATATGTGCCAGACGTGACTACAGCCCCATCTTATAGAAGGGGAAACTGGGTCTCACACAGGATAAATCACTTTCCCAAGGTCACAAAGACAGGAGGCAAATGGGAGAAACAAATCCAAGCTGCCAAGCCTTTGAACTTTGCACTTGAGCAGAGTGCCTCTGCAAGGATCTAGTACAACTGGAACTTTCACAGCCAGAACTTCCCATGACATGATGGGAGAACCACTTCACAGACATATGTGTATATGCAGACATATGTATATACATGGACATATACATATAACCAATTTCCAGCAAAGAACTTGGTTAAAGATGAAGTGAATTAACTTGCCCAAGGGCACACAGGAAGTGGTGGAGCCCATGCTTGAGCCCAGGTCCATCTGAATCTAGAGTCCTGACAGTCAAGCCTTTCAGTCAGTCAGTTCCCAGTGCCTCCCGCAGGCTTCCTCACAGCTTCCTGCTGTCTCTGGAAAGCCAGTGCTGGCTACTGCAGTGGGACAATGCTGGGGAAGGACCTGATTACCACTGCAGAAGCAAAACCAGGCCCTGGACTTGAAACCTGCGCTATCTCAGCTTCCTTTTCCTCCCTTTATTCCCCAACTACAAGGCCTGCAATTGACCATCCTTTACCCTTGAGATGGGACCATGTTAAGCTCCCTCTCCAGCCATGCTGAGGTGCCACTTCCAGGCCACGGGCTGGTATGGACTCTCATCTGCCCTTCCCAGACCGAGGCCTCCCTGGCTGAGACCATCCTGTGGCTGCCAACACTGACTGTTTTTGCAAAGCTGCTTCTGGAGCAAAGGTGATAGGGAAAGGAAAGTGGACAACCTCAGGCACAGACATCAGGTGCCTTAACTGAACTAGAACCTCTTGTACTAAAAGCTGGAGGAGGTTCCCCACTTGAGGTAAGAAAAGTAAGTTAGGATCCTGGGACAGTGTGAGCCAGCGTCACTATGTGGGCATGGACTGGAGAGGTGAGGACAGGAGCAGCCCAAACAGAAGGGGGAGGAAGGGAAGCTCAGACCACACAGCAATCCAGACACATTACTTACTGCTTCACCTTGAAAAATCAGATGCACCCTAGCACTTCGCTCGGCCGGGAGACATTTATATTTCACTGGATTCTAATCTAATCCCCAGGGATCAGAAACAAATGCTGCAGAGGCCACAGAAGTTAAGAGCAAATGAATAAAGAGCACCAGTAAAGAATGGGTCAAAGAACGCAGGCTTTTTGAGGAGGGCAGATGCTCCTTGTGATCGGTGCATAAGACCCAGGGAGGTGAATATTCTGATTTCTCCAGAGAAGTTAGAAATTTGGATCTCTGCATCGAATTTCCTGATTTTAAAATTACCGTACAGGCTAAATCAAACACTTTTGGGTCAAAATTTTTACACCCATCAGTTTTATACACCTGCCCTACCACCCTCACCGCCCACCCCCCACGTTCCCAAAGCAAAAACAACAAACAGAAAACAAAAACAGAAAGAGAAGCACAAGCAAGGTAAGGGCTATACTGGGGCACTATATTGAGGGGAAAGGGGGTTAAAATAAAGCACAAACCCAGATTCCAAAGTTCTGTATTTTTCAAAATAAAGATCACACATTGTTTAGAGACAATCTACACAAAAGTTACAAAAAATAGTTGCCCAGGCATAAGCATACACAGGTTTGTTAATTATACACATATGGTTACAAGTGTGCTTGCAAAAAAGTTCATTGGAAATATACACAAGGCTCTGGAAATGTACACCGTGTAGTGTTACAATTCTATATTCAAACAAGGAAAATTGACAGTATGTTACATTCACTTACAAGTAGACAAAATGCAAAATACAGTTCATTTTCTGTACAAAAAAAGAAGGGCAATTCACACTTTACAAGGTGAGAGGGGCTCTGATTGTAAGGAAAGCTAAGGGCAGGGCTGAACTTTTGCACGTCCTTTTGACTGTCACAAAATAAGCAAAACATTACTTTTTAAGGATTAAAAAAAAACACTAGTGTGAACTGAATCATCTTGAATAACATTTAGAAAGGATTTCGCTACTGTTTGACTAGGTGACAAATAAAACCAAGCTATTTTTTTTTCTTTTTAAACATTAACTAGGCTGTATAAAGAACATTTATTCCTTCAAAAGAAAAAAAAATTTACTTCTGGTTGAAATTACAATTTACAATATACAACACTCTATCTACGACCATAAAAGGTTTGAATATACACTGAATGCACAGGGCTGGCTAACTCTCTTCTTACCAAAAACGTGTTTATGTTGATTCAAACTTCTCCACATTTACATTACAGGTATACAAATGTACAATTGTACAATCAAAAGTATGTTCGACTACTAGGGTACATTATAGATACAGATTAGACATCAAAACAAGAAAATACTACAAATTTGTATATATGCAAAGTCTACACCAAGTATACACTATATATTTATAGAAGCAAGACCAAAAGCAGAGTTGGATATTTTTTTTCTCATGCTAAATAATCAGATTTTGCCTTTCAATATTAACAGAAAAAAATCCAGTAGGCAGTAAACATTACACCCGCCGGCCTTCAAAGACATTCTGGGTGCATACGTCTCCTCCTCAAAAAACAGACTACATTATCTTCTTTTCTCATAATATAGTCTCCAAAAAAGCAATTTTAGACGCTTCATAAACTTAATGTCATAAACTGAAGTTTTAGCAACTCTGAAACATTTTTCATTATATATATATATATATTTATTTATTTATTTATTTTTATAAACAGTGTTAAATGCCAGTTTGGGGTCATTTAACCAAAATTCAAACTTCTCAGGTTTTTTTGTTTCATTTTTGTTTTTTACTAAAATGAGAGGAGAAGAGCTATTTGCAAAACTTGCCGGCAAGGCAAATGAGTTAAAAACATTTTTTTCTTTGTTTTTTTTTTTTAAAACTTTTTTTTGTTAAATCAACCACCCTGAAAGTTTCCACATGTGGAATATAGGTACAACAATGAACAAAATATGTGGCCTCCCATGTACATTGGTTACCTATGTACAAGTATCCTATACACCAGTAAAACAGCAGGGCAATTAGTCAATTAAAAAAAATAATTAGTACATGTTGTGAGTAATAAAATTAAACAAATTTACAAAGGTTTTTCCACGTGTGGATTTGATTCCTTTTTTGGAGGGGGGTAATCCTGGAACAACCACTTATCCATTTCAGATTCTACACTAAAACATTTCTGGTTGCTGGTTGGATTCGCCAGTGGGCCAGTAAGGTCAGTGGGAAAGGGAGAGAAGGGGGCACTGCCTCAGATAATACCATTAGGGGGGCCACAGATGGGTCCTAAGTCAACGCCATTCTTCATGTAGTACTTCTCCAGCTTGGCCAGGATGTGCTTGCCATAGGTGTACTTGCGAAGAGTTGCGATGTGGGGCCGGATCTGGGGAGAAAGGACAGTTTGTGTCACGCAGGCCTGAAAACAGACCTAGGCAAGCTACCAGGGTGCCCCCAGACCCAGCAGCGTGTGCACAGCACACGCACACATATACCAAGTCACCTGAGTTCTCTTAGCTGTTGTGGTCCAGCAGATGAGCAGAGTAGCGCCCATCCTGACCTGTGATGCAGGATGTGAGGGCTCTGGAGGCTGGACAGCCATGGGCCACTCCCAGGACAGTATTGGGAAGAAGCGTATCCTGAGCAACTGACAAACTGCATCATCCATGACCCACCAACAGCACAGCACTTCCCTGGAGGCACATGCACACATCCCTCAGGCTCTGAGCAAGGAACAGGGGATTTATTTTAGGGCACCATGAGGCCTGAGTTCGCCACCTGGCCCTGTTTCCCTAATTCACAGTGGATCATAAAAAACTAATGACTACAATAAAAAGTAACGTTATAACCTGGGCACTGTTCATTTAATCCTCATAATTATCCTTAAGCATGCAGCAAATGTGATTATTATCCCCATTTTACAGGGGAAAGAAAGGAAGGCAAGAGTGGTTTAGTTACTCATCCAAGGTCAAACAGCTACTAAGGAATAACACAGGTATTTGAGCCCAAGCTGTCTGACTCCTCCAGAAATTCTTCTCCCTACTGTGCTCTCATAGCACTGCCCACAAAGCCAGTGTCATCTTTCACCCTCTCCTACTCAAGTTCTTGCTCACCTTGAGAAGCATTCTCTTCTGTTCTCCTCTCCCTGGGGTGATCCACTTTAAGAGGTCCTGTGCACCCCAGACAACTCAAGGGGTGCTTCCTCTAGAACTACCTTGCCTTCTCAGTAAGCTCGAGGAGATTGGTAGTTATAGTACATAACACTGCATTTGGAATTATATATTTAACCGTCAGATTTTCCACATTGACAGTGAAGGACCATGTCTTATTAGCCTGTTTCCCCACCAATACTTGGACTTGCATGCTCAAACACATCGGACACACGAATCAGGGAGCAGGTAGGTAGATGGATGCTCTATTCTGGGAGCTCCACAAAGGCAGCACTTTTGTCTGTTTAGCTGTGTCCCCAAAGAAAGGAAGGGTCAAGTATATCTAGATACCACTTCTGCATTCCACATAGGACACAGACCCACATCATACACCACATTCCCACCTAAGATCCAATATGGGAAGCTGACTGATAAAAAAAAGTCCTTGGTTCTACTCTAGAGCTGTGTGACCCAGACAACTTGTCTAACCTCCCTAAATTCATTTACAAAAAAGGATGTAATGCTGCACTTTCATTAGGTTGAACTGAGGACTATGTAATTGGCTAATGTTTGTCATTAGAACTAAAGGTTCCAGGTGCCCATCTTTGACTTGTGATAGTTCCCCTTTCAGAAACTAAGTGAAATTCAATTAATTCACCTCTTTAACCCTGTGACTGGCTGACTGATGAGTCAAGTCACTTAACCTTTATACCACTCTTCTTCCAGGAGAAAGAAAACACACACACACACACACCTAGCAAACCAAACACACACACACACACACAGATGTTGCTGAACTCCATCTTTATTTCATTTAATGTAAAGTGAAGTATAATCAACCTGCTTCTCTCCCCGTGTTTCCTCTCTCTGAAAAGGGCACCACCTAGTGGTGAAAAAGCTGAAAACCTAAGAAGGATTCTGGGATTCTGCCCCTTCTCTCAACTCCATTAATCAACCAACTAAAAAGCCCTATCAACTCTAATTCCCAATGCTCTTCACTTCCAAGCCATCACCATTTCTTGGCTTAACTATTTTAACAGACTCCAATCTAGTCTGACTCCCTCATCTCCTGCTACCTCCCCTCCTCCAAATTTCAAGGCCCATTCATCAGCCAGAACAATTTTTTTGAAATGTAAATCTGATTTTGTTACCACAGTCCTGCCCTACCCAACTTCATTTTTTTTGTCTCCTGCTGCTAAACCTTTACATATCTGTTTCTCTCTGCCTGGAAAGGTCCTGGACTCTATTCAAATGTCACTCCCTTGAAGAGCCTTCTCTATACACCCACAAAATAAAAAGCATCCTGCCACATTCTCTCACACCCTCCCCAATATTTCCTCAGCATTACTGTAACTATTGTGCATAATACTGCCATGTTCACAAATACAGCACAGCTGAGAGGAGGGCCTGGTATAGAGAATGTCCTTAGTGAGCATTTGTTAAATGAACGAATGGACATCCCTCAAACTGCTGCATGTCTCCAACATTCCTTCTGTCTTCACCAACATCTTAACTTCCATATCTATGAGTCTCACAGCTTTAAGGACTTTGGATTCTCCCAGCCTTCAACTGCCAGCCCCAATTCCAGTGTGGGTTTTTTAATTTTGTTTCTAATTGCAAGTAGGTGCCTTGTCTGGCTCAGAACTTGAGTTCATAACAAAGATTCTCATTATCGAACTTTGTTCTCAGTGAGGGCAAGTGGGTCATCATTGCCAGACAATGGCCACCTCCTCAGGTGGGAAGGGCTGACTGAGCTCAGTACCCAAAAGCTGAGGGTTCAGATCAGAAGCACCCCAAGGCTTGCAGCGCTGACTGGCACAAACACAGCTGCAAGCATACCCTGCCTGTGGGTTTGTTTTACTTCCTGGGCCCTGGGGTGTGTGTGTGGGCCCAGCTGGACCTGCTCTGTGATGATTCCTGAGGCTGTGGGCCTCTACAGGTATTTTCTGTGTGTCAATTCCCCACTCACAGCACCTAAGAGTTCAGATATCTGTTCCTTTATTCTCCTGCCTAACTTCTCTTTAGCCCTGACTTCTGCGAAATTTTCCCTTGAAGACTCTGAGCAGCGTTACAAATCTCTCATGTGTGCTTCCACAGCATACTACGTGCTCACCACAGTTTCTCGTTGGTGCCCCCACCACATTGTATTGTTTATGGGTAGGGTTCAGGTCTCAGCCAGCTCTGTGAACCCTTGTCTGGCACAGAGTGGGTATCAGGTCACTAAGTGGCTGACTGGTGGAGTGGAGAGCCCACTGGGGGACTTCTTTTGTTTTAAGTAAATGGTGGTGAATAAGAGGGAAGAGGGAAAAAAGGAAATAAGGCAAGCAGGTTAATTTGTTGCACTGATAAGCTGGTCTCCCAGAGCACAAGATCTGAGGACTAGAAACATGGACTAAAGATCAGGGAAATACCTCACAATTACTGGGAGTGAGAGTATTTCACATCAGTAGATTACTGAAAGAGGAGGGGACAATGGACACTCTTTGTATAAAAGGAAAAAGGGATACAGCACGAGACATAGTCCAGTGACAAACGCCCCCAAAACAAGCAAGATGCTACCCTCCTTTGTGTTTCAGAAATGTGAAGAGCCCAAGGCCTGGTGCACTTTCTGCCCAGCCTGGCCTACCTTATGCATGACAATCTTTCGCTGGGCTGGCTCTGCCACATCAATCATCTTCTGGACCACGTAGTTGGCGTACTGGTCCTTCATCATGGTGTATAAGGCACTGTGGGAACCGTCGTTCATGGTGCACACCTCATCAATGAGCACGGCGCGCTCTGTGCGTGAGGCATGAGTAACACACTTCTCCACAACATTGCTGTAAGGAAACAAATCTGGAGGTAACTCTTAAAGAGAGGGCCCTCTTAGGCTGTGGCTTGTCAGGTCTCTGCCCTGCCCTCAGGATCGGCAGTGAGAGGCAACCAACATTTCTGGAAGATTAATTCACCAACTGTTTGGCTCTATGAGATTCTCCATCATTGCCATCTGCGGAGTCCGATTTGAATTAAAGCTAGGACTAGGGCATGGAGGATATCTGACCTAACCCTCTAATTTAGTAAGTAAGGGAAAGGAACTCATATAAATTAAGGGACTTACACAAGCTTCACACAACTGGTTAGCAATTATTATATCAATATTTAATCATTCCAACACTTACAACAAAATCTATTAATCTTGCTGTCACCTCTGTGAGTTTATTAGGGCCAGGGACAAATCTTACTTAAGTCTAGATCCCTAGTGCCAAGCACAGAGCTTGGCTCTTAGTAGAGGCTCTGGAGAGTTACCACATGAAGGGAATTAAAACCAGCCAGGACCATGGCACTCATTCAGGCACCTCAGGCTGCCCCACTATGTGTCTAAGAAAAAGAACCCTACAGGTCTGTCACTATTTCAAAACACTTAACAAATATATATCATCTTGGGAAAGGAGAAAAGGAATGTGGCTATATTAAATCAGAGTTTTCTATAGTTCTTAGGGAGTTGTGGAGGCTGACTAAATTATACACAGCCATGCTAATAGATACTTGCCATCCTAGAGTGGTTACTCACTAACATTTGGTTTTACAAGACTACACTACTTTGTATCTGGGGCTACGAAGAAGTTGCGTGCTTTAAAGAACAATACATGTTATTTGTATTATTTTATGTGTATCACTAGAGCCAAGTTAACCTGGCAGATAGAACATTCAGTGGATGAATGGGCAAGCGGGTAGATGAAGGCATGGTAAAAAGTTCAAGCTTGGAGGAAGAGCTGACTGGAACCCTCAAATAGAAAAGGAAATTTCCAATGATGTAGAAGGAACTACATACATCTCTATGAAAACCTATCATAAAGGTGAATAGCTCTAATTGTTAAAAATTCTTCCTTACATACCCAAGCAAAATACACTTTCCTGAAACTTCTACCCATTAATCTTAATTTTGCCTTCAGGGACTGGAAAAGAACACATATACCTACCCTGGCAGTATGTGAAGGGCAAGGACAGTGCCTGATTTGGGAGTCAACTCCTTCCCAAGGCCAGTCCTTTGGATATTTGAATAATAATCAAAAAAAGGCATAACCAGAATAATTCTCACTTTCATAAGTCTTCAAACCTGATGGGGTATTGTTCCAAGGAGCTCATAAAGGAACCCTTCAGTTTTATCTGTTTTACACATTGGGCTTATGCCTATGCTTTCATGTGGAGAATGTAACTGCAGATATGCTGGAAATAGCAAGAGCACTAGAATTAGAAGTAGACCCTGAAGATGTGACTGAATTGCTGCAATCTCATGCTAAAACTTTGTTGAGGAAATGTTTTTTATGGATGAGCAAAGAAAAATTTCTTGAGATGGAACCTACCCCGGTGAAGATGTTGTGAACATTGTTGAAATGACAGCAAACGACTTGGAATTTTACATAAACTTAGTTGATAAAGCAGTGGCAGGGTTTGAGAGGACTGACTCCAATTCTGAAAGAAGTTCTACCGTGGGTAAAATGCTATCAAACAGCATCTCATGCTACAGAGAAATTGTTCATGAAAGGAAGAGTCTATGCAGCAAACTTCATTTTTCACTTATTTTAAGCAATTGCCACAGCCACCCCATCCTTCAAGGACCACAATCCTGATCAGTCAGCAGCCATCAATATCAAGGCAAGACCCTCCACCAGAAAAAAGATCATACCTTGCTGAAAGCTCAGTTGGTGGTTAGCATTTTCTAGCAGTAACGTATTTTTTCATTAAAGACATAATGCTATTGCACACATAACAGACTGAAGTATAGTGTAAAACATCAATTCATGTGACTTGTTTTATTGTGGTGGTCTGAAACCAAACCCACAATATCTCTGAAGTATGCCTGTATACCAAATCTGGTGAACTACTAACCAAATCTAATTAAAGTCTCTGTTCTCTGATACAGTGATGTGAAAAAATTTAAATTTTTCCCCAACTTTATTCCATAGTATTGTGCGATTCTAGCATAGGCTGAAGGTATGACACTATGGAAATGAACCTCCCTGGAGCCACTGGCTTCTCTTCTCTCTTAGGGAGTTAAGATATTGCTGAGTTGGTTCAGTGATCATGAAACGCCAGCCACTATGTCCAAATGCTCAAGCAAAGAACTCATTCATCACTTTTTAGGACTCACTGGCTGGGTTGTACCTTCATCCACTGTTTCTCAAGCACTCCAGGTCAGCCTCCCCTACAAAGTGGACAGAATTAGAACAGGACAAACTGGGTTGGGAACTGCATGCTTGTTCTTGTGGGTGGAGAACTCAATGCTCAAAACTAACCTGCCTTCCAAGAAAGCAAGCAGGAAGATCACCTAACACCACGGGATGCCACTTGGCCAAAGGCTTCCTACTTAATACATGATCAATATAGTTTTAGTCTTTAAGTTTATTCTAGTGTTTTTGAAACTGCACTTCCCACAACCCACGTGTGGGTAGTAAAATCAATTTAGTAATTTGCGACCAGGTTTATTTTTTAAAATGAAACAGAAAATAGAAAATATCACAATGAATCACAGGCAGTATTGTTTCAGTTATGTATTTGTGCATGTAAGGAAGTCAACAAATGTAAAATTTATTTTGTACTCTGGCTCATCATCAAAAATGTCTGAAAGTCACTTATCTATTGCATGGCTTACTTCTATTGATCTATTTTCAAGTTCACACTCTTTCTTTTGTCATCTCTAATTTGTTAAGACCATACAGTGAATTTTTACTGACAATCTTGTATTTTTCAATTCTAGAACTGCTCTATTTTGTTCTTTTTATAATTTCTAGTTCTCTAATGACATTTCCCATGTTTTCATTCACTATAATCATATTTTTCTTTGCATCCCTGAGAATAATTAAAATAAAATAGCTACTTTTCTGCTAATTCCAACATCTGGGTTGGGCTTTATTTTATTACTTTTTTTTTTTTTTGAGTATAGTTACATTTTCCTATTATCTAGATATCATGACTAATACACTGGAGAAACATGGAATTCTGTTAAGTTCCTCCAAAAAAGTTTTTTTTTTTCTTCTTTCTAAAATGCAGTTGACTTGGATGAACTAAAACTGCAAACTTCTCCCATGCAGTAAGCAGCAGCTAGAATCTCAGTTCAATTCTTTTAGTCCTAGTTGTGCTGCTGTGAATTTACTCCGTGACAATGCAGCTCAGCAATCAGCCAGACATTTGGGAAGTTTAACTTTAGGACTCCCCTTTTCTGGCTATCTTCCTTTCCCATTGCCGTAGCTGCCCCAAATTCCACCCTCTGGTTCCGCAAGCCAGTAATAATGGGTATTGTCTATCCCAGTTTTAGTTGCCCAGAATGGAGCACACTGGTACATATGTTCAGGCTAAAAAATCATTTAAAATGGGAAATTTCTCAAGTGCAGTTCCAGTCTTCCAAGTGTCAACCACCTGTCCCCTCCAGAAACTACCTGCTTTTGGTCACTTACCAGTGCCTTTAGGTAGTTATTTTTATATTTTGTTCAGAGTTTATAGTGGCTCCCTGTAGAAAAGTTGGTTCCAAAGGAGCAACTTGGTCAAAACTACTGTAATACTAATTAAGAATTAATTAATACTTATACCATATTCAACAGTGAGAAATTAAATACAACTTAACAAGGGAATAAACAGGAGAATACAAGGAAGAGAGCCAGAGATTCTGACTGCTGCTTCCCTGGTCCTGGCAACTGTCCAAAAGAAGCAACATGAGGTCTTGTGAGATGACCCTGATATGGTTAGGCTACTGAGACATTAGGTCCATGGGTCCCCTCATTTCTTTTCTCTGTTTTCCATACCGCAATATTATAAGATTTCACAAATCAAAAATGAACATTTTAAAGACATTAAGTCTGCATGAATTACACCTGCTTTGCAATTTATCATAAAATCCAGGGGAGAAAATATTCCAAAATATATGTTATGTGTGTAGTAGGCGACAGAGTCTCCTCAGAAGGACCACACCATCAACCCCATGGTAGGGCCACAAGCAGATGCCATATCCCAGGGCCATCAAGTTCTCCAATCTCTGCTGGTTATAAGTTACCTAAACCACCTCTCACAACCTGAGAATAACTAGTACATTTTACTCTTGTCCTAGTATAATACAAAGACTGGAAAAGAGATTCTAAAGTGTACTAAGGTCTCTGTTTATTCAGGCACCAAAGAGGAAAGTGAGTAAAAAACAATTCATGATTCCAAACAAGTAAATGAAATATCCAGTTTACCAAAGTGCAAAACTTAAAACTTAAATTCATTAGAAACATATTCACCAGATTTCAAAGTGGTCAACTTTGGGAGGAGGAGCCCACTAAGGGAATTCTTCTTCTTCTTTTTTTTTTTTTCAGTAGAACTACTTGACATTTTAAACTATGTAATACTTCAAGAAAAACAGACATTTAAAAAAGATAAGAATGACAATTCATTCCTTTCTAACACTATCTGAAATACCATTTAATTCAAAACACGTACCTTGCAAATTTATGCTGACTCAATACAAGTACATTGCCTCGGATTTCTGCTACAATTTTGCTTTTATCTTCTGGGCGCCCATGCTCCAATACATGCTGGATTACGTAATTCCCATATTGATCCTATTTGAGATACAACAATGAAATAATGAAACAATGAAAGCTAGTTCTAAGGATTACCTAAGTCCTTACACCTAATCAACACCTATCCTCCCTATAGGAAAATGATAGTTTATCTGAATACTAATGAACACAAAAGAACTTAAAAAAAGAACTGAAAAAGGAATGTACAAATGGCACACTGAGCCTATATATAACAAAGAAAAATTGGAAACCTGTATGTCCAACACAAGACACATCTAATTAAATAACCTCAAAAGCATACAACAGATGTACACAGTCATCTAAAGTAAAAATACTTAATGAGAGAATAAGTGTGAGTAAGTAGGGAGAGAGGCAAAATGTCTGTTTCTAAGTTGCAAAAAATAAAAAGCCTAGAAACAATACGTGGAAGAAAAAAAAATGCCAATGCCAAATATGTTTGCCTTGGAATGGCAGAATTATGAGTAATTTATTCTATATTGTTGCTACTTTGTGCACTTTCAAAGTTTTCTATAATGAATATTTAATATGTTGATATTCTCACACATCCAAATAAAACAAAAACAAATAATCAAGAAAAATTGCTTCAATATAACATATCAAATGTAGGTGTTCAAATGGTTAGTAGGACGTGGAGGAAATTTTTGTGGCAGAAACAGAGAAACAGAGAAGGTCTCGAAGCTAGAAAGAAGAAATCAACTAACCCTATTAATTCATCTGACGATAATGAAATTGAGACCCCGAGAAAGAGTAATGCTATTTCATGATGGAGATCTGGAATCCAGACCCAGAACCCATGGACTTCCAAATCCAAGGCTCTATTCATTACCCATATTCACATTCTACAAACCAGGATCTTGCAAGTGAAAACTTGCCCCAAAGAGTCAAAGGACATTTAAAGACATTAACATCAAACTTCTTCTGGAACAGATATCTATGTTAATCACACACATATGATAGCTCGGGGCCTGCACAAGACCATGTTTGCAATTACTCCACTGGCAACTCCTGCTACCTGTACAAGTTGCTCCGTGTGCTGGTGAAGCTCCTCTAAAATAGGGAGTGTCTGGTCAGGGAGACAGTGCTCCAGGATCCTCTGAATCACTCGGCAGCCATAGGGATGTGTAGACAAAGCATATACCTAAGGCACACAAACACAAGTAAGCAAGTTACAAATGACAACTGCCACTTTCCATGCTTCGGTGTTAAATGTTTATATCCATTAACCCACTGATCTTCACAATGACTCCAAGGCATAATTTTGATTATTCTCAGTCACACATGAGAAAACTGAAGGTCCTCGAGTTTAAATAACATGCTGATAGTCGTACAGATAGTGACAAGAGCCAGAATTTTATTTCCTGGTCTGACTCATAAGTCCAAATTTTAAATATGACATTTAGGTTCTTTCTTACAAACAACAAGGGGTGTGTGTGTGTGTGTGTGTGTGTGTGTAAACCAACTTAACTATTTTCGGAATTCACAGATGAGAATAAATTCAGACCCAAAAAGGACTTTTCCAAAAAATCTGGAGAACGGAGAATTAGTCAAGGTCACAATAGACAAGCTTAGTTAAGAGTCCAGAATGTCAATCAACAGCCTCTCCAAAGGGTAGGGTTGAAAACAGAAAAGGAAAGGGCTGTGATCAAATTCTGAATGCTTCCATATAACTACACCAATGACACTGCAATGTTCTCAATTTAATTAAGGTGCTTTCCATCAATAAACAAGAAAAGCTTCCTTTCTTATTTTGTCTGAGGCACAGGCTTTAGATCTAAACCACTCAATCCTGATTCTGTCCCTTCCTAGCTGAGTGGCATGGCGCAACTTGCACCTCAAATTTCTTATCAAGAATAATAATGATTTTTTTAAAAAGGGCAATAACAGTAGTTACATTTACTGATTACATGCCAAGTGTCAGTCACAGTACTAAGTGCTTTATGTATGGTTTTATAAATGTAGCTTTAAACAATATGATTGTGTACTTGGTTCTGCTCAATTTTAGACTAACTTATTTCACTCAACATTACGTGTCTAATATTCACTTACAATATTGTGGGTTTCTGTAGTTTATTCTGTATAGCTGTATGGTATAACATTGGCTGAGTATATGAGATTTATTTTTTATCCATTCCTCTCTAGGTGGACATCAGGATTGTTTACTCTCTTCTGATTACAGGAACAAGGGTGCTCTAAACATGATTATATGTACCATGAGACATACGCAAACATTTCTCTAGGTATATATCTAGGCTAGGAGTTTATACCTACATTGGGTAACAGGAAACATAGCATAAATGTTTAACTTTGAAACATGATACTGAATTATTTTCCAAAATGGTTACACCAATATATATACCCACCAGTAGCCCAGCACTTAGCAATAATGGGGGGTAAGGGGCGAGGGTGGTGGTCTATCATTTGTAGCTTTCTTTTTTCAGATGTCTACTGGCAATTTGTGTTTCTTCTTTGAGATGTCTATTTGTGTTGCTAGGCCATTTTTATATTAGTTGGTATTGTCTCTTTGATTACAGGAGTTCTTTACGTATTCTGGTTGTCAATTTTTTGGCACTTTCTTGTAAATATTCTCTTCCATTTGGTGGCTTAATCTTTTCACTTTATTGTAGTTTTAAAGTAAACACATTTACTCCTTTTTTCAGTAACTCAGGAACTTCCAATGACCCCCTGGGTTATTGTCTGTAATCTATTACCATTGCCTTAAGTGAGCAAACCCCAAAACCTAAAGAACTCTAAAATTCCATTTTGACATGGGCTTAGCACTTCGATTTGGCTTACATATGATTACACCTAAAATTTTACTTAGTTTTTCCCTTTTCTAAAAAAGGACCAATTTCACACACCCAAACATATGTGTTTTATTCTCTTGCATCACCAAGCTTAGGAGAGTGTTTGGACATTGCTTTTGGAAAAAGAAATGAACAACTGTGGCCAATTCAGAAGCAATTCTGGAAAAACCATAGCATCAGAAAATATCAACTCTGCTTGGAAGTTGCTTTTACTATACAGGTGAGTAAGAGAAATAAGGTGTATTTGGTGATGTGGTCACTTAACAATTCAAACCAACTTGATTAAAAAAAAAAAAGTCAAACAAGAAGCACTTTATTTTAAAGACAATATTTATACATGCATGATCCTGAACATTAGTTCCGCAAATTAACAGAATTTTAAAATGTGATTAAAAACTTTTAAATATCAATTATTTAGATAGATAATACCCAAAGGAAAAAAAATTTCTTCAAATATGACATTTATTCTTAAAACGATGAAAGTAGTAATACTTTAAAAAAAAAACTTTGATGACAGTCTCTCAGTCGAATAAGAGCATACATCTGCTCTAACAATGGGAAGAAAACCCACAGGCAGTTAAGGGAAGAGACTTGGGGGAAGACATGCTAGGAACTTGAGAGCACTGTACAGGACTAACATTTACTGCAGTTTAAAATACATTAAGCACCTTGAAAGCACTCCACAAATCCTATCCTGCTCTCTGCTCAAAATGGAAACTACCATTAATTCGTTTCCCGTACTTCTTTCCTAAGTCACTTACCTGCCCCTTAAATGCATCGATGATAAACTGCAGAGATTGGGGCTGCACACATTCAATGCATTTCTGAACCACATGATTGCCATTTTGGTCTTTCACACACTTCAGGACGTGGCCATCTAGCTCTCGAACCATCTCATTCTATTGGAAACACAAAGAAAGAAAGCACCACCAGAATCACAGCAAGCAAACATCTGGATAGTTAATGTTCTCCTTACTAAAAACAAAACTACTGGGCAGAGAATCCAATGATAATGAAACTGGGACAACTTGGCTGTGGCACTGTGACAATCCAACAAAAAATGAGGATTTGAGTTTTTCCAGATGTTAGCAAATGTCCTTTAACAGTGCCTTGTCCAAAAAAGGTCCCATTTAATTTTAAAAAGACCACTTGAAGCTTTAAAAAAAGATAGACATTTTCAAATGGATGGGAACTTACATCAGCTACACTGTATTAGAGAATTTCACATATAATGCATTATGTTTTTATTACAACAACCCTGTAAGGTATGTATTATTAACAATGACAGTAGTAGGTAATTCTTATCTAGAGCTGATTCTGGCTAGGCTAACTTGTAGTGCTTAACGTGCTTTAACTCACTGAATCCTGATAACAAATCTATGCATTGGACACTGTTATAGATGGGAAAACCAAAGCACAAACAAATTAAATGACCTGTTCAAAACCACAGACTGCATTGCCAAGATTCAAACCTAAGAAATATGGCTCCAGTGGCTGAGCTCAAAATCTGTGAATTACGTATTATCCCATTCCTTCTCTCCTCCCATAAATTATGAAGAAATTCAGACTGAGACGGGTTAAGTAACTTGTTTAAGGCCACATACAGAAAGTGACTGAATCTAGCCCTAGTCTATGACTCCAACAACTATGGTCTTTCTACCAGGCCACAGTGGCTGCAAAGCCAGCAGGAACAGTTTGCTCTGTTGTTGTTTTTTTTTTTTAAGTATACAAACTCAGGAGTACAGAGGAAAGCCAGACACTTAGTGAGGGGGAGGGGGGACAGGGAGAGGGAGAAGGAGAGAGAGAGGGAGAGAGGGAGGGAGTGTTTATGTGTGTATAGAGAATGGGAGAGGTGACAAGTGTACAGAGAGACACTGGGGTTTGATTGGGGTCCTTTCCCAAACTTCCTGCCTCTGTACCTAGGCACCATAAAGCTGGATGCCTAAACCATGGCTGTGAACTTGTACCTGCTGTCCAATTTCCTTGCTGCCTCTAATCTCTGCATATTAGCTCCATTGTGCTGACTCCATATTTATGGTAAAAGAATATAAGCCAGTTTAAATTGGTTATGTTTATGAATGCAAAATAAACCCCGGCGATGTTGATTACATCAAAGCAACCAAGATATCATCTTAGTAAAGAAATTCAAGATGATAATGCCAGGAACTAAACAAGCAAAAGGTAAGAGACTCAGGAAAGTTTCCTAAAGCAACCAATCAAATGTCAGAAAAGAATAATTTATTTTGGAAATATTATTATGTGAATGACGAGTAGAACCTTCATATGTAATCAAAATGAAGGGGAAGTGGCTTCTGAATATTTCCTTGAGCCAAAGGATGTAAAAATTCCAGGGATGATTTAATTTCACCTAAAATAATGAGTTTATCCAGAAGATAGACGGAAATATAGTACAGAAAAGAAAAATAGCTTGGAGGAAATGGAAGGGAGGTAAAAAGCTACCATGATGCAGCCATCCAATTAGAAAATAGAAAACAGCAAAATTTGAAAAGGTGGAAACAAAATCAACAAGTTACATTACTCCTGGGAGAAGGCAAAGATTATGAATATACCTGGAAAGCTGTCATACTTCTATCTCCTTTCAACAAGTAGGCATTTATGGTCAAGAAAAAGGAAGACACTTCCACGTTCAAAAAGAATAAGAAAATTAAACAGGGAAGATTCAATCCCCATGAAAAATTCCAGGGATAACTAAAACTAACGTGAACATTAGGAGAAAACTAAAGAGCTTCACACCTGGCTATAATTACTTGCACACAACACTATCTAATCACTGCTGAATCACCAGTACTGAATAAATGAACTTTTAACTGCTCTCTGTCTCCAACATTCCTTTTGCTTATCCAGCATCTTAACTTCCATATCTATGAGTGTCACAGCTTTAAGGACTTTGGACTCTCCCAGGCTTCAACTGCCAGCCCCAATTCCAGTGCAGGTTTTTTCATTTTGTTTCTAATTGCAAGTAGGTGCCTTGTCTGGCTCAGAACTTGAGTCCACAACAAAGATTCTCATTATCGAACTTTGTTCTCAGTGAGGGCAAGTGGGTCATCATTGCCAGACAATGGCCACCTCCTCAGGTGGGAAGGGCTGACTGAGCTCAGTACCCAAAAGCTGAGGGTTCAGATCAGAAGCACCCCAAGGCTTGCAGCGCTGACTGGCACAAACACAGCTGCAAGCATACCCTGCCTGTGGGTTTGTTTTGCTTCCTGAGCCCTGGGGTGTGTGTGTGGGCCCAGCTGGACCTGCTCTGTGACGATTCCTGAGGCTGTGGGCCTCTACAGGTATTTTCTGTGTGTCAATTCCCCACTCACAGCACCTAAGAGTTCAGATATCTGTTCCTTTTCTCCTGCCTAATCCCTCTTTAGCCCTGACTTCTCCCGTGAAGTCTTCCCTCAAAGACTCTGTGCAGCATTACAAGTCTCTCATGTGTGCTTCCACAGCATACTATGTGCTCACCACGGTTTCTCATTGATGCCCCCACCTTGCTGTATTCTTTGTGGGTAGGCATCCAGTCTCAGTCAACTCTGTGAGCCCATGTCTGGCACACAGTGGGTATCAGGCAATGTGCTAAGTGAGATACTGCAAAGCACACATTGGTGGAATGAATGAATTAGGAGAAGAGAGTGAAGAAAAATGGCAGGTGTCTTGGATGAAAGAAAATGACAACTTAATAGCATTTTACCTGCACCAATTCTTGGCAAACAAACAAAAAACCTCCCTATAAAACTGCACCTACTAAAGGCCAAGTTCTGATCAAAGAGAGCATTGTTGAAAGCCACTGCTTTTAACATAAGACACTTCATCCACTGTAAATTCACAAAACTAATTGTACAGCTCATGCTTGCCATGCACAGAGAGTTAGCCACAAGCATCAAAGAAAAACTGTAAAAGAAAACTGAAGACTGACAGAATCACAGAGTTCACTACATGTACCACAGAGAAACATTAAACACCAAGAGAAAAGTTAAAGGGGAAACTTACAATTACCTGCTGGTCTGAGGGAATAAACTCGAGAGCTTTCTGGATAACACGGCATCCATACATCTGCAGTGCCAATGAGAGGACATGGCCTCGAATCCGTTCTGCCAAAGCCAGCTTCTGTTCAAGGCTGCCAAACTAGACATATATAATGAGTGGCTGAACACTATTACTTAGGTAATAGGAAAAAAATCAGAGAAAGCAAAGTATTCATTATTCTGCATCAGCCACTGGCATAACCTCTTTTAGCCTTGTCACCTATGATTACTAAACCTTTTAATACTCTTAAATGATTCCACACTCCATCACAAGAGCATTTGTATTTATTCTTTAAAATTAATAATATTTGTGGGAGATTCTTTAAACAGTGTTTACGGAAAATACAAGGACTTCAAGCCCTAAATCCATAGTACTTTGGGTGAGGCCCACAGCTAAAAATGCTCTTCTTTCAGCTACAGAAATTAAACACATGGACACTCTGTTTTGATAACGCGTTCTATATCATCCCAAGAATTGATATCATCTGTTTATCCAAGGCAACAGAGTAGGGAGGAAAATGGTTAATAGCATCTAAGAAGGGAGGCTACACAATGTTAAAGCTCTATCTAGAATGATTTTCCATCCTAGGTGTTTTATTTTAGTTTGAATAGCATAACCCTGACACTGGAGGAGACTTTTAATGATCAGTTTGTCCAACCCCCTCATTTTCTATACAAGAGAACTAAAATCCAGGGAAGTTCTCTGGTATACCCCAAATCACATGGCTATAATTCATTGTTCATTCTACCACCCCAAGCTGTATCAGCCTCTGGAGTTGGATATCTCTGTATTGGCAGTAAAAAGACATTCTAAAATCAAAAACACAGGATCTTGTTTCAGTTGTTTTCTTAGTCCACAGCTGAAGAATTCACAGTAAGGAACTTAAATGTTCATGAAAAAACTTTGGAATATAAATGCTGTGAGTGAGTGAATGAAAATATAAGTATTTTTAAAATATTCACCCAAATCAAACAAAATCAGATGCAAGACATTAGCAAATTTCTTTCGTTTTGTGGCAGTAAACGTGCAAGGTTCCAGCATTTTCCCACTGTACCAGATTCTTCATCTCAGTGTTTTCGATGCCTTTCTGGATTTTTAACTTATGGTTACTTAATCTTATGGGCTCAAGGACTACAATTGTAAGCAAAAATGTCCCTGCTTCTTTGAAATTTTAGTTAAATAGGGGAAACAGACATTAATCCAGCAATCTCAGTATTCTTTTCCAAAGACAATAATAAAAGAGTGGACACTGCTCAAACAAATGGAAATAAAATAAAGAACAAAGAAAAAGCCAAAGGATTACTCAAGAAGTATTTAACAATATTTCTGATCCTACTTTATGATGGAAAATACTGAAGTTGATATTCAAAGACAATTCTCTAGCAATCATGAAAACAAAATTTCATTTTTCAAAATACTTTATTGGAATCTTGTTAAAATTATCTTACAAGGATTATTTCTTCCACTAACAAATGACATGGTTAATGAAACTATCATATGGTTGGAAATAATGTGCTGGTTCCTAAAAGGGAACAATGCCTTTCAAAGCACTTGCTGGCACTGCATCATCTGCTTTGGCATTTAACTGCACAGAAAAGACCGACTACTGTTAATGAATTACGGAAACATTAAAAAGCCTCAAAAAGACCACACATACTTCATTTTGAGGAACAGAAATGGGATTGCTATTCTAAAAAAATCTAAAGAAAATCAAAATGCTCTGGAGACTCTTTAAAAGACATAAGACAGAAAGAACAAAGGCTTACTTCAAAGAACTTTTGAATGACATAATTTCCAAATACATCCACCATTAGCTGGTAAGCGGCCTGGAGGATTTCATTGAAGACAAGCTGGCGCTCAGCTGGTGTGGCACGTTCTAGTTTCAGCTGAATGAATCTGGAAGTGCAAAGTAAAAGGGCAATTAACATTTAAGAAAAACTTGGAAATAAATAAGGATAACTCAACTTATATAATGCATTTGTTCTGAAAACTCTGTATGTATGTAAGTGCATACAGACACAAAGCCATATGTCATTTGAATCACTAAGTTGCGTTCACTTAAAGGAAATCTTGCTGAAAAGGGTGGGAAAACGTTTTTATAGTGTGATATTGCCCGGTATGAAACTGAGCTTTTAAAAGTATATTTTAATTTTAGCATACTTCATTAGAGTAGGAACAGAAGAAACAGAAGGTAGGAAAAGAGAGGAGGGCGTGAACCCAGGGAGAACTCGACTTGTCTTTATTTTTTTAAAAAGTCCTGGATCAAAGAGCTCTCAAAGTTTATGGTCATTACTATATTCTTTAACTCATATTCATATGAAGCAGTATTCATAATGTCTGCAGGATCTCTTCTGAACTGACAATTCAGTTTGCCTTTTTTAGTTGAGGTGACTACATCAGGAAAATCATGTCCTCTCTAAACCTGGACTATAGGATCCAAATATGAGAAATCCTTGCCACGTAGGAAGATGGCACAACTTAAGAAGTGGTAGGCTCTTTAGCAGCTGTTTCATTGGGCAGAGTCAGAGGGAAAGAAACAGAAGGGCAAACAGAGAAAATAGGAAGGATGTGTGATATCATCCTAATTATGCTTTTTTCCCAGGACTCAGGTACTTTTACTGAAGCCCACTGGAATAGCCAAACATGGAGGCATAATCTACCCAAAATTCTGTTTTCTATAATAGCTTCTTCTCTATCACCTCTACAGACTTTCACTTCTACAGAGTGGAACAATAAAGAGGAGTAGAACAATAAAGAGAAGTGGAGGAACTGTCTTACTCCTAAGGAGGAAATTTACATCTGATTAATGGCTCATTGAAATCAAGAGTGGTTATAATGCTTAGAATAGAAAAAGTGTGTATATATCCTTGTGTTAATGTTTCTATTTGTTTCTTAAATTATCAGCCTTTTGTGTAAAAACCAGGCTTCTCTTTCAGAAAGGTTAGTTTTAAGCATGTGATCCAGACTACTGAAAGACGTTTTTCAACTACATACATATATGTTTGGTGACTCTCATTATCCATGTCCCCCTGAAATAAAAGGCATACTTCATTTAAATAGTTTTATGACAATTTATTTTAGCATATACCTATCTGAGGCATGGAATTTAAGGCATGACGATTTCAGTAACCTTAAGTGCCAAGGCCATGTCCTCACCTGGACCCATGCTGGTCTTGGGAAAATTCCATTATATGCCCAGCAATCTCCCGCAGTTGTAAATTGGGGTACCGGTTATTTCGAAAATCTTCCAAAAGTCTGCTCCTGCCTGAGGGCATGACATCAGACATTCCATATCGCAAACGCGAGGAAGAAAAAAGAGTGCTGCTAGGGCTGAAGAGGCTGGAGGCACTGCTTGCACTGCGGTACTTGGCTTCAGCGCCTGGAGCAGCAGAGATGTATCTTCCGCTGCCGTTTGTAAGTCCTCCTGTTGGTTACAGAACAGAACTCAAGACCCATTCTTTAGAAACTTCATTCAAGAGAGGAAAAAGCACCCCACATGTGAAACCAAGCCTGCATCATCTCTCTGATTTCTTTGCAATTCTGTGTTAAGACTTTATACTGGTGTCATGACTTTCCAATTCACCAGGCTGGAGGAAGCTTTTGCACAAAGATTGAGATGGGAATACTTTCTACCGCTGACAGCAGAATGCTAGCAATAATGGAGCAATAGTGCAGCCCTTAGTAAATAAAATAATGAGAAAACTTGCCTGTCATATGAGCCCAGCATCAGAGAAACAGCAAGGAATTGGAAAACTAACACAAAATGGAATGATGTCAAGGTTTTCCACTCTGTACTGTGGAGAGTCCCTACATTCTTGAATAACTCCCACTACCATCTGAAACCCTCCCCCCCAAATCAGGGTATCCAGATTAATTGGTAATGCCCAACTCCCAAAGAAGCTTTCTTGAAAGGAATGGTTTTGCCATCAAATAGAAGTTTGAAAAATTACTAAAGTATCCCAGGCTGAGGATTAGATAAAAGGACTAGAAAAAAGGAGATACACTTTGACATGGAAGATTTTAAGTTCTTCATCAGGAATGGGCAGCTCTTAACAGTATCTATTGGGACAGAGACTGAAGCAACTGCAGCAGCAACAACTTTCATGCCACTGATATTGTTTTGATGGTGACAAGTGAATATAATAATTGTGAATCCCTAGAAAGCTGGAACAGAGATATGACAAAAGGTTTATCAAAATGGAAACCAGTGTAATAAACTGGAGTAAGTATATATTTTCAATAATCTTATTTTTAACTGTAGTACTTTTTTTTTTAACTTTTGGTTGCACCAAAAAGAATATGAAACCTTTGTGTTTTGTTTTTTACCCAAAAAAGCAAAGTAGATAAGGAATACCATCTAAACCACAAAAAGCTTACGTGAATATCAATTCAATATCCGTAAGAAAAGTCACCAACATCAACTTACAACTATCTCCTGATTTGGAGTTTAATGACAGCTAGGAAACAATATTCCACTTGGCTTTCTCCACAGAATTTTATGGCCCAGCTCCAAAGATCTGAGTCTCAGTGAAAGTAATGGAACCAAAAAGAAATAGCTCAACGTAAAAATCTGGAAAATATTTACTAACCATTTGTCCTATTCCAAGCCTTGTGCTCTAAGTTTTCATATACACGTTCTGTTGAATTCTCACTGGCATTGTAGAACAGGAGTTTTTAATTCCCATTTACAGAATAGGAACTTAAGATTCAGAGAGATGCAATGCTTGTCCAAAGACACAAAATCCAAAATCTTCATAGACAGAATCGAGAATTCATCACAGGGCTCTAGGATCCAGGGTCAGAGCCCTTGCCACTATACCAGATTCATTTTCAGACTCAGATATTTTAAGTTTTCCTGTTCTAAAGGACAGTGCTATTCTTGTCAGATGCCACAATATTTCTTAATAGAGAACTCTTTTTTTTAAAAGGAAAGGAAAAGAGGAGGTTTATACGAAAAGAGAACAGCAGCTGTATGCCTGCTCTTTATTCCATTTCAGAAACAAAGCCTGGGAAGAAAAGGTCAAAGGGGCAGTATGTAATAAGGTAAGTCAGTAGGTACTGGGAGAGTGTGATAATAGCAAGGAACATACTTAAGAAAAAGGAATGGCATGAACACACAGTAGCAAATCCACAGAGAAACAGAATCAAACCTTCAATAATATGATTATGGAAGGTACCAGGTCCTCAGTGACCATGTGGAATAATGGGGTCTACTAACCCTAAATCCTGCCCTACATCTCTATACTTCCAGTTACACAAGGCAATAAATGCACTTATAGTTCAAACCACTATTGGTTGGATTTGCTGTTATTGTGGCAAAAAGGATACTAACGAGTCCATAATATAAAGAGCTGGAGTGAATAGCAGTTAATATGCCTGCAATAATGGTTTATGCATTTGTCTGAAGGTTAATTTGGGACTCCAGTCTTCTTAAGATGCCAGAACAGGTATACACACAGGCAGGCATACACACACACATAAAACCACAGCTTTTATTATCGAGAATGGAAGAAACACACCAATCACTGAAATGAAAAATTTTTTTCCAGATATAAATTATAAAAAGAAACTGACAGCACAGATCTATTTTGTTTGGGCCAAACACTATCTCTTTAAAAATTAAGCCAATCTTTAAAAGATTTTTGCTTTCTGGCACACAGTAAGCCATCAGTACATATATGCTGACTGAATCTCCTTTAGATGGGGAATATGCGGAGATATGTTTTCTAGTTCACTGCAATCCACACACCTATTTCCAAACCACTTTGCTCACGAAGTGGCCTCTGCAGGCAAATGTGCAAACCCTGCTTTAAAAGAAACATTCTATGAGGCTTCAAAGGGGGCTAATTGTGAGTTCACATTTTCTACAGTATTTTGACAGGGCTGGATTTCACAGGGCTGGGTCCTATGTCAACCCTCTGTAGAAATTAAGGGCTTAAATGTTTCATATAAATTAAGAAATGGTTAAATCCTATAAAAAGGCTTTCTGCCATTACCCATCTAGAACTACATCCACTGCTATGTGAAGTGTTTTCATTTAGTTGCTTTTTGTACTCAGAGATCTAATTGGTGCCTAAAGGGCAAAGCTTTGCCTTCACATCTTTAAAGAAAAATCCCCAAGGTGACTAACACCTGATCCTGTATTTAATCGAGGCAGAGGCAATACTGTTTACCAAAATGGGTTTAAAATAAGTTCTACCAATCCACTCCCTAGCAACACACTGAAGAAGACTTAAATTTAAATACGCATAAGAATGACTGCCTTTTGTTCAAAGTAAGTTAATTTCCACATGGTTAGTTTTACAGATAATAAGAATCTGGTGAGTCAAGCACAAAATACAGCAATTCCATTTAGAATGGGAAGTGCCTAAAGACACACGTATGACTAGCAAACAATCTAGAATTAGCACAGGTTGACCACTAAGTTAGAAACATCTACATCAGTTCAGGCAGGGGTGAGAAAAGGCATTTTTTATTTCACATCAGCTTTCCTTAAAGATTAAGGGCACATACTGAATTTACAGAACAGGATGAATCAATATTAAAAACATTATTGCTAAGAAGAATTCTATCACGACAATAAAATTCAATGCTTACATTCTTTTTCCAGGACTGAATGTGAACTTTTGAGCTCATTTTTACTGGATTGCAACTGTATAGGAATGTGAAATACAACACACTTCTCCCAGGGCACCGGAAAAGCCTAGAGGTTACCAGCCATGCACATAATACATTGTACCCGCTACCTCTTAAACACTAAGAGTTTGAAATGGCACAACCTGGGGATTGTGCAGAAAACTGAAATAAGGGATTCAGCAAGAGGCATTCTAGGAAATGGGGAGGTGTATGGGTAGGCAGAATATGAGATCATTAAGGCAAGAATCAGACTTTTGAGACACACACATCCACATTCCATACTTTTTTTCTTTTTGAGACGGTAGGTGGAACTTACTAGAGGTAGAAGCTTTAGGCATAGGTGAGAGACCAAGAGCTTCATCTCTAACTCGAATATAAGCAAAAAATGAGGGTTATAGATCCAGTTAATAATAACAATGTTAATAATAATAATAATAATTTTAAATCAAGACACAATATATACTTAAGTCAAACAAAAACGTGTAATGTTTACCTTTCTTGCAGTCATATATTTTTATTTTTATACAAATAACAATACAAATTTTATTTGTATTAACAAGCATGTGCATGCACACATGTGTATATACTTATGAGGAAGATGGGAGTGGGGGATTGAGAGAGGGTAAGGAGTGAGTTCACTTTTTTAAAAAACCACTAACAACTTTATGGTCAACAAATTCAACAACTTAAATGAAATTCCTAGAAAGTCACAAATTACCAAAACTGACTCAAGAAGAAACAGAAAATTAGAAAGGATATAAACAAGTCAATAAGTTGAATTAGTTGAACATCTTCAAGCAAAGAAAAGCCCAGGTTTAGATGGTTTCACTAGTGAATGTTGTAGCGAACATTTAAAGAAGAAATAATACCAATACTCCACAAACTCTTCCAGAAAGAGAAGGGTACAGTACACTCCTCAACTGGTTTTATGAGGCCAAAATCACCTCGATACCAAAGCCAGACAACATCACAATAAAGGAAAACCACAAACCAATATCCTTCCTGAAAAGAGATACAAAGATTCTCAACAAACATATAATAAATTGAATCCAATAACATATAAAAAAGATTATACACCATTACCAAGTGGGATTTATCTCTGGAATACAAGATTGAGCTAACAATCCAAAATCAATGTATTATACAATACTCACAGAATAAAGGACAAAACCACATGATCACCTCAATAGACACAGAAAAAGCATTTGACAAAATCCAAAACCCACTAATGATAAACACTCTTTAAGAAACCTGGAATAAAAGAGACCTTCCTCAACCTCATAAAGGGCATCCTAAAAACCCTACAGCAATCATATTTAAAGGTGACAGACTAAACAATTTACCCCTAAGATCCAGAACAAGGCAAGGGTGTCTGCAGTTATCTGTTCTATTTCACATAGTACTAGAAGTCTCAGTCAGTGCAATAAGGAAAGAAAAAGAAATAAAAGTCATCCAGATTGGAAAGGAAGAAATAAAACTGTCTTTATTGATAGAAGACATGCTCCTATATATAGAAAATCCTGAGTCCACCCAAAATTACTAGAACCAAGAGTTTTACTAATACTTATGAACAGAACTAACAAATAAGTACAAGGTTGCAGGGTACAAGGTCAACATATTAAAATCAACTGTATTTCCATATACAAGCAATGAACAACTCAAAAGTGAAATTCAATTTAATTTCATTCACAATTGCAACAAAAAGAATCCTTAGGAATAAATTTAACAAAACAAGTACAAAGCTTGTACACTGAAAATCACTAAATGTTTTTGAAGAAAATAGTACTATGACAACTGGATATCAACATGCAAAAAGATGAGCCCTCACTTAACACCACATACAAAAATTAACTCAAAATGGATCACAGACTTAAATGCAAGAGCTAAAACAAAAAAATCTTTTAGAACACAACAGGAGAAAAACTTTAAAGACCTATGGTTAGACAAAGATTTCTTAAGATACTATACCAAAAGCATGGTTCCTAAAAAAAAAAACTGATAAACCGGACCCCCCCAAAGTTTAAAATTTTGCAATTCAAAAGACACCACTTAAATAATGAAAAACAAGCAATAAACTGGGAGAAAATATATGCAAAACACATATCTGGAAGAGGCGGAAGAAGATGGCAGCACAGAGGAGTGGAAGCTAGTTAGTCCCCCTGGAACAACCAATAAACAACCGGGAATAACTACTAAATAATCTGGAATAACTGGGGGGGGGGGGGGGACAAACGTGACTGTCCACTCATCGCCAACACCAGCCTGAATTGGGAGGAATGCCTGAGATCACACCATAAAATCTGTAAGTAAAAACTGCGGATCCAAGCCAAGAGCTCCCTCCCCCCACTGGCAGCCCAAACTGCAAAGCCTCACTATGATGGACAGCAGCACTCTCCAAGCAAGCGAATATAGCTCAGCCCAGCTCCAACTGAGGTTTTAATTAACAAATGTGGACTGCTCAATACAAGCTGCAAATCCCCAACAAGCAGACAAGAGGCTTTTGGTGATGACTGACCTTCGAGCCAGAAGACCTCTCTGGGAGGGAGGGGGAGCACAGAAGACCAGGTGCTATTTCTGGCTGACGGGTGAAACTGAGGGTGGCCGCGGACTGGCCCTGAAGGGGGCTTTCTGTCCCTTTTTCAGCTCATTGGAGAAAGCCTCAGCCATTTTCAGTTCCCAGTGCTCTGACCCAGACAAGGGTGGAGGCAGAAGAGTTAGAGACTATTTGTGCCAGTTTGAATGTATTATGTCCCCCAGAAAAAGCCATATTCTTTGATGCAATCTTGTGGGGAAGATGTCTTAGTGCTGATTAGATTGGAATCCTTTGAGTGTTTCCATGGAGATGTGACCCACCCAACGGTAGGTGATAAATCTGATGAGATAATTTCCATGGAGGCATGGCCCTACCCTTGATCACTGATGCCATATAAATGAGCTGACAAACAGAAGGAACGCAGTGCAGCTGTGAGCGACATTTTGAAGAGGAGCTACAGACAAGAGGGACACTTTGAAGAATCACAGAAGCTGAAAGAGTAGTTGAAGATGAGAGACAGTTTGAAGACGGCCATTGAAAACAGACTTTTGCTCTGGAGAAGCTAAGAGAGGACAAACACTCCAAGTGCAACTAAGAGTGACATTTTTGAGGAACTGCAGCCTAGACAGGAATGTCCTGGGAAAAAGCCATTTTGAACCCAGAACTTTGGAGCAGATGCCAGCCACGTGCCTTCCCAGCTAACAGAGGTTTTCCGGACACCATTGGCCATTCTCCAGTGAAGGTACCCAATGTTAACAGACACTTTATGGCCTTAAGACTGTAACTCTGTAACCAAATAAACCCCCTTTTATAAAAGCCAATCCATCTCTGGTGTTTTGCATTCTGTCAGCATTAGCAAACTAGAACACTATTCAAATGCAAATGATATCTCCCCAGGGGGTGTATCTTCCCTAAGAGGAAAGAGGTGGGGCCCAGCTCTACTATGTGCCTTCCATTCAGAACCAGACCCCAGAGCCTGGGGGAAAACAGCCATGGGCCACACCTCCTTACACCAGTCTGGAGCTACAGACTGACAGGTGCCACCTGCTGGGCAGAAAAGCAGAGTGACTTGAGGCCTCACAGGGTGTATCAATCTTCTAAGACACCCTCAGGGGAACTGGATACTACTGCCTCCTTCCAAGACCTGAGCCCCTTCTGGTCTGGGGAAACCTCTTTGGGGTAACCAAGGAAACCAGATGCCTAGACAACAGAAAACTACAACCTACACTAAGGAAAACAAAGTTATGGCCCAGTTAAAGAAACAAACTTACACTTCAACTGAGATACAGGATTTGAAACAACTAATGCTAAATCAATTCAAAAAGTTTAGGAAAGATATGGCAAAAGAGATGAAGCGTATAATGAAAACACGGGGCATACATAAAGTAGAAATTGAAACCGAAAAAACAACTGGCAAAATCTATGGAAATGAAAGGCACAACCAAGAGATGAAAGACAAAATGGAGACATACAACAGCAGATCTCAAGAGGCAGAAGAAAACACTCAGGAACTGGAGAATAAGACACCTGAAAGCCTACGCACAAAAGAACGGATAGAGAAAAGAATGGGAAAATATGAGCAATGTCTCTGGGAATTAAATGACAACACGAAACGCAGGAATGTACATGTCATGAGTGCCCCAGAAGGAGAAGAGAAGGGAAAAGGGGCAGAAGCAATAATAGAGGAGATAGTCAATGAAAATTTCCCATCTCTTATGAAAGCCATAAAATTACGGATCCAAGAAGTGCAGCGTTCCCCAAACAGAATAGATCTGAATAGGCTCATGCCAAGACACTTAATAAACAGATTATCAAATGCCAAAGATAAAGAGAGAATCCTGACAGCAGCAAGAGAAAAGCAATCCATCACATACAAAGGAAGCTTGATAAGACTATGTGCAGATTTCTTAACAGAAACCATGGAGGCAAGAAGGAAGTGGGGTAATACATTTAAGATACTGAAAGAGAAAAACCACCAACCAAGAATCCTATATCCAGCAAAACTGTCCTTCAAATATGAGTGAGAGCTTAAAATAATCTCTGACAAACAGACAATGACAGAGTTTGTGAACAAAATACCTTCTCTACAGGAAACACTAAAGGGAGCACTGCAGACAGAAAGGAAAAGACAGGAGTGAGAGGTTTGGAACAAAATTTTGGGAGATAGTAGCACAGCAATGTAAGTACACTGAACAAAGATGACCGTGAGTATGGTTGAAAGAGGAAGGTTAGGACCACGTGGGACACCAGAACAAAAGAGGAGAGAAAGATAAAGACTGGGACTGTATAACTCAGTGAAACCTAGAGTGCTCAACAATTGTGATAAAAGATACAAATATATTTTTACATGAGGTAGGACAAATGAATGTCAACATTGCAAGGTGTTAAAAATAGGGTGGGATTGGGGGGAAAAATACAATCTGCAAACTAGAGACTATAATTAACAGAAACATTGTTATTTTGCTTCCTTTAATATTACAAAGGCAATATACCAAAGCTAAATACATATGGGGGTGGGGGGAGGACAACATAGGGGAAGGGTATGGGACTCTTGGCATTGGTGATGTTGTCTGACTCTTTATTCTACTTTAGTTTCATGCTGTCTTTCCTTTTGTTGCTTCTTAGCTGTCATGTTTTGTTTTGTTTTTTTTTCTCTCTTTTTTCTTTTTCTTTTGTCCATCTACCTTCTTTCACTCTTCCTTCTTTGTGGAAGAAATGGCGATGCCCTTATATAGACAGAGACGATGGTGGTGAATATATAAATATGTGACTATACAGGGAACCATCGATTGTTTACTTAGGATATAATGTATGGTGTGTGAACAAAACCATCTTAAAAAAATGGGTTGATGAAGAAACGTTGAGGGCACTATATTGAGTGAAATAAGACACATAAGGACAAATATTGCAGGGTCTCACTGATATGACTAATCATAATACGTAAACTCATAGACATGAAATATAATTTACCAGGATATAGAACAAGGCTAAAGAATGGGGAGCTGTTGCTTATTATGAGCAGAATGTTCAACCAGGGTGAACTTAAATGTTTGGAAATGGACAGGGGTGATGGTAGCACATTGTGAGAATAACTAACAGTGCTGAATAGTGTGTGAAGGTGGTGGGAAGGGTAAGCTCAGAGTCATGTATGTCACCAGAAGGAAAGTTGGAGGTTAAAAAATGGGAATGTATAAAACAGTGACTTTTGTGGTGAACAATGTCCATGATTAACTGTACAAAAATTAGAAATCTCTCTCATGAACTAGAACAAATGTATGACACTATAACTAGAAGTTAATAATAGAGGGGCATATAGGAAAAAAATATATACCTATTGTAAACTATATACTATAGTTAGTAGTATTTCAACATTCTTTCATCAACAGTAACAAATGTACTATACCAAAACTATGAATTAATAATGGAGGGGTGGGGGTGGTAAGGGGTATGGGAGGATTTGAGTTTCCTTTTTGTCTTTATTTCTTTTCTGGAGTAATGAAAATGTTCTAAAAATTGAAAAAAAAATTAATTGTGGTGATGGATGCACAGCTGTATGATGGTACCATGAGCAACTGATTGTATGCTTTGGATCTTTGGATAATTGTATGGTATGTGAACAATCTCAACAAAAAAAATGAAGGCAAAACAAACAAACAAAAAAATACATATCTGATTAACCAAAATATACAAATAACTCTTATAATGCAATAAGACAAACCCAATCAAAAAAATGAACAAAAGATAAGAACAGACAAAGAAGATATACAAACAGCTATAGACATAAAAAATGTTGCTGAGGATGTTGAGAAAATTGGATCCCTCATACATCACTGCTGGGAAATTAAAACGGTATAATCAATTTGGAAAACAGTTTGGCAGTTTCTCAAAAAAGTTAAACATAAAACTAACATTATGTCCCAGCAATTCCACTCCTAGATATCTATCTACCCAAGAGAAATGAAAACACATATCCACAGAAAAAATTACATGCAAATGCTGACAGCAGTATTATTTGCAATAGCCAAAAACTGGAAACAAATGTCCATGGTCTGGTGAAAGTGTAGACAAAACATGGTATATCCATACAATGTAAGACTATTCAAGCAATAAAAAACCTAAGCTACTGACACTGCTACTACATGTGTCATGCAAAGTGAAAGAAGCCAGACATAAATGGTTCCATTTATATGAAATGCCCAGAAAAGGCAAATTTACAGAAACAGAAAGTAAATTAGTGGTTAAATGGGGCTAAGGATGGAGTGGGCATAAGGGATCCCACTGGGGAGTGAAAGTGTTCTAAAACAGATTTATGACAATGGTTGCACAATTCATTAAGTTATTTAAAAATCACTGGTTTGTACACTGAAAGGGTGAATTTTATATGTCAAATATAACAATGAAACTGGTTTATTCAGCAATGGGTAATGGAAAAACCACTGAAGGGTCTTAAGTAGACACTCAAGAAGTGATAGTTGAATAACTAATGAGAAAAAAATTACTAAACTGGTTACTAATATTTTTTGAGTATCCAAATATATGCCTTACCCACCGGAAGTATGAAAAGATTTGCACTGGGATAAGAGAGAGAGAGGTTGATATGCACTCAAATACTAACTAGCTGTGTGTCATTAGAAACGTCATTAAACCATGCTGAATTTAAGTTTCCATGTGTAGAACAGTTATTTTGAGTACTCAACACAATGAATATAAAATCCTGGCATGGTTGCTAGTGATCCAATGACTGGTGGCAGCAATGCATAGTATTAATAGTAGAAGCTATATTGGGTGTGGTCTAATATATGTGTGGTGAAAGTGTTAAGTTTCCAGCACCAAGATGTTTTTAGGGCCATTTTATGGACACTGTCAGATACCAAATACCACACCTCTATTTTCTCTAAGACTAATAAACCTTTTCATAAGGTAACAGATTTGAGCTGAGGCAAAGTTCTATGGGTCAAGACACAAAGTTCCTCAGGAATATCATGTATTATTTATGTACTACATGTAGCAATGGAAGTCCAATGTAAATGCACACAACTAAATTGCTTAAACAAGGTAAAGTTTTTAAAGGGGGAGATGTTAAATATAAAACTAGGCAGGCAGCAAAAGAGTTATCAAAACAAGAAATAACTCATACCTATAGTTATTTCCTACTCCTCAAGGAAAACACAAATTAAGAAGAAAAGTATTTCATTAAAATGCCAATATACTGGAAGGAGGACCAGCTCCATTTTCACACACCAAGAGCCATGGTATTTGGTTCAAGGGCTGACAGACTACAACCTGCAGGGTAAATCTGGCCTGTCATCTATTTATGTAAATAAAGTTTTAGTGGAACATCGCCATGCTCATTCATTTACATTTTTGTCTGTGACTGCTTTCACGCTTCAACAACAGAGTACTCCACTACAGGGACCATCTGGCCCACAAAGCTGAAAATATTTACTATCTGGCTCTTCACGTACACAAAAAAATTTGCAGATTTTATTGAATATGCAGTATAATCTGACTTATTTCAAATGCTTGAATTAAGGAAATGAAAGGTGACATTTCTGAATTTTGGAGTCCAAAAAAAAAAGAAAAGAAAAGAAAACAAGGATTTCAAATTTGTTCAAATCTGAGAAGACTTAGGGAAGATACATAAATTCTGAGACTCCTGTAACATGGAGATGATAATAACTTCTACAACCGTTAGGTACAGTACCCAACACCACTAACATTTGTAGGTAATAACTTCTCAATAAACATTAGTTCCTTCCTTCCATCCACACAATCAGATTGGGACTTTGGCGTCTGGGAATTGTAACACACACAGACCCTGCTCCCACCTCCTGATTTTACATTAACTCCCAGTCTTTAAAGCCAGGCATTCTGTTACCAGCAAACACTGCTGTGCAATGTAACCTATTCCCTTAACCATCCAGTATGGACCCGTCAATCAGGAATGCCTCTACAATGTTTCTAAAGTAATGACAATAAATCAATCTACAACAATGATTTCTACAACTTTAGTTCCTACTGTATGAAATCTTACGATACACATATTCAAATACACAGTTACATATATACATACATAGTTTTGACTTAAAACTCACCTCTTTTAAACTCAGAGATATATCACTTTTAGTTCTAAAATTCTGTGAGTTGTTGGAAGATATTTCCCTAGCCTCTTCATTCTTTTAATTTTTATATATCATTTCCCAGTCTGTCTTTCTAAATGAAAAACACTTCTGAGTCCATGAAGCCACTTTGAATCATGCTGATTAAAAACAGAATCTCTTCTAGGTCATACATACATGTCAACTTGCCTGGGATAGTCCTGATTTAGGCCGAGTCATCACAGGATAATTATTAACATTATCCCCTTTCACCCTCAAAAGTGTCCCGGTTTGCACAATAAATTATATGTTCACCCTACTTCTAGGCCTCAACTTTCCCCATTTATTAAATAATCAGTACTTTCACAAACCAAACTCCATGAAAAAAAAAGAAAATGGGGAAGTGGAGGGAGCGCATACCCCATGTTTCTGAGATAAGAAAACATTTCCTGAAGAATGAGAAATTTGCCACCAAAAATGGTAATATAATCTCTTCATTCTTACACCCTGCTGCTTGGAAACTTCTTTTCCCTTCTGGTTTTCAAATATGTAATACGAAAATTTACATCTACTCATAAGCATACTGTGTAGTTTAAGAAAGCATTAACAATGAATTTGGAATCTGGCAAAAAATGTTTTATGTGAAAAACACAAGATATTAAATGTATACACAGTGGAGGAAAGTCTGAAAAGAAATAAGGCAAAATACTAACTGTGGAGGCATTTCAAATGGTAACAATAGGGGAGTAAATTCTTTTTCTCTACTTCTCTGTGTTTTCCAGCTTTACTTAAATGAATCTCTACAAAGCTTATAACAAAAGACATCTCAAAAGTAGCCAAAGAACATACTAATACTGAAGTGTATATACCGGGATGCACCCAAACTTTTCTAAATTCAAAACTGCTATGCTATGTAGGTACAGCCTGAGTAACATGAGGTACTTAAGGAAGGCAAAGAACAACCAGGACACTTCTAAGATAAAGGGACTGTCCCTTGCTTACACAAGGTAATTCTAATATCATTGGTGGCAAGTTCAAGGTGGTGTTAGAATAATGGTTCTTACCCAAGTTTAAGCTTGAAGAGGATCCATGTGAAGAGAGGGAAGGAGGTGGTGTCTGCGAATGTCCTGGCCCCTGACTAGGGAGAGGCATGCCCACGGGTCCAGGAGAGGAGGAAAAACTAAGGCCGTTATAAAAACTGTGTCCAATGGGGGTCAAGCTGCTCGATGTCCTCTTATAAAGGTCACTGCTGCCAGTCAGGGAGTCACGGCGGGAGCCACTGCCAGTGTTGGAGTTTGCAACTAAAATGGAATTAAAACAATGCAGATAAGAACAGGCCTGTTCTTCGAAGAACAAGCCCAGTGACCTGTTCCTAACACTTTAATCCAGACTCCTTACCAGCACAAATCTGTCAGCAGAGACAGCCTGTTAATATAGCAGTTCTAGGGACAGATAAAGTAATAAAGAGGACATGGCTGAGGTTAACATGAAACTTTTGTTCAAACCATCACATGTATGCCAAATTTACCTTGCTTTTGTGTCATCTTATGGGATAGGGGAGGGTTAAAAAAAAAACTCTGATGACCACATGAGTTATGGAAAAGGTGCAAGAAAATGGGCTAGAAAGAATGCCTATCAGAACCCAAAAGGTTCTAGTAGAAAAATGAAGTAGAGAAAAAAGATTTGTAAATAGGGTACTGCCCTGCTACAAAAGATTTATATTTGAAAGCCTGTTATCTCAATGGGCTCAACAAAGAGCTACTATTAGGCCCTCAATTCCAATTAAGATACTTTCTCTTAAACATGTCCTTCTGTTTTGAGATGACACTGTTTTATTTTACAACCACTGCAATTAACCCATTGTTTCACCTTACTATTTGCCTGCTTTGTTCTCCCATCAAAACATTAAAAATATCTTGGTTTAATATCCTTCTTCCCAAAAGACTGGAGAAAACTCAAGACTCTTTAATACTCATGACTTTAAGGTCTTTAGCTGACGCACTCAGCTCAGTCTTGACTGTGGTGTACTCCACTATGAGTTTCTGTAAACCTCCTCCCTCAGATTTTAATATCCATATTTCTATCCTTTCCTCCACACTCTTCCCAATGCCTGGAAAAACTCTCTCCTGGTTTTCTAATCCCAAAACAAATTGACTATGTGCATCTAAGTAAGTAGTAACATAAGTGTAAACCTGAAAGGATCTCCCAACTGTACAACTTCATTTCAATAGTCCATCACCTGAAAGATACGTGGGGTGACCAGATCCCCACGGGGTGTGGTCCATATTTTGCAGTGGTACCTGTCCAGGGCTCCATGCATTGCCAGAACTCCATAAAGATTGTAAAAATAACTAAAATTCAGTTTGAATAGTACATCAGTTTGATTTTTACCTGCTGTTCCAAACCCTCCAAGGGCTGATCCCAGGGTGGCACCGAGAGAACTGCTACTTCCAAATCCCAAGGATGTGTTGGCAGGCTGAGCAGAGCCCTGGGAGAAGAGGGAGCTGCTCTGAGAATTGCTGCTCAGAGAGTTGTTGCCATAGAAAGAGCTGGACGCCAGGTTGCTATTAGGCTGCTGCTGGGGCTGTGGCTGAGGCTGTTGCGTTCCTAAAGGGCGAAATGGTCCATTTGTTGTTCCAGCAAGACCACCGGCGGCTCCATTTGCTGAAGCTGCGGCCGCTGCAACGGCTATGAAGAAGAAAAGCAAACTATTTGGCTACAAAAGGGATTGGCCACGTTTCCCAACTACATTTTTATCCTTTCTGAAAACCTTTCCATGCTGCCTTATCCTTTCAAGGCAAAAATAAACCTTATAAAGAACTGTACAAATCTGCCACTGACCCCTTCACTTTCAGTTTGAAGCCAAAATACCACTGACACAGGATCACTATGATGGTATCTTTAAAGAGTCTGTAGAGTGATTTCCTATACTCAACATCAAATTTATCCATTTTAAATACAGTAACTTCCCCAAATCTCAAATTCCACAAATATCTATATTAAGGTTTCTTTTCCAGAATCATGTCATCCACATACTAAAGTCCCTCAAATTGCTACTAAAACTTTTTAGCATGCTGTTGTCTTCTAAACATTCCTTCTATTGTTCCTAATTCCATAAAAGTCTATGAAGCTTAAAGTAAAAATGTATCATCCCCCACCCCAAAAGAAAAACCTATTTACTCTGCTTCTTCTCACAACCTTCTCACACAGCCTCCCATCCCTGTCCTCCTGCAACCCATCCCCCTAATAATGACTAATTAAGATTATAATAATCATCATAAAATAACAATTTGGGTTTCTTAGAAATTAGCCCTGGACTTCTGCCAACAGTGCCATTTTCTATGAGTATATTCTCAGTGAAGCCAGTCCTTGCTGCTAACCAGCTGGTACATGCTCTCAACAGAAGTAGAACCTTGGTAGTTTCTGATTCTCTCTTTGAAATATTACAGGGTAGAGTGCTATACTGAGAATTTGTCAAATAAAGTGTGTTTTAAATTACGTTAAGAATGCCAGCATCAGTCTCCCCTTTTACTTTAGATCTTCTGACATGGGTCTACTAAGATGTAAGCTCACCTGCTTGTGCTGCTGAGGAACTGATAATGACTGGGGCAGGAGCTACAAGTCGAACAGGAGCTCCAAGACCGTTTCTCGCTCCTGCATTCACCACAAGGGCACCAGTTTGGTCATAGTAAGCAGCGGGAGCCAAGACAGGATAACCTGGGAATACCAATATGTATTAAACAATGTCTCCTGGGTGCCAGAATATTGTAAATAACCACAAATTCAGCTTTGGGATCAAATAGACCTGGATTTATATCCTGGCTGCACCACTTAAATAGCTATATGACCCTATCTCTGAATGTCCTTGTCCACATCTGCAAAATAAGGATAATAATAGCACCTATCAGAGTTCTTGTGAAGATAAAATTAAAAGATGAATGTGAAACACTGCCATGATGTCTGGCACACAGTAAGTACTCAATAAGAAGTAGATATTGTTAGTTAACAAGATAGCATGAAACCCTGATACAACCCACAGTAATTTGGGCAGAGAATAAAGTATTTGCAAACCCCCTTGAGGGACTGGGAAAAATGTGGAAATACTAAACTTCGCCAGCTGGGGAGTTCTTGATGTTCTCTTAAGCATTGGGGACTGCCAGCTTGGTGGGCTGAGACCTCAATCTTGGGGCTTGCCCTTATGAAGCTTGTTACTGTAAAGGAGAGGCTATGCCTACTCATAAACTCACTGCCCTTCCCCCTACATGGGACATGACTCCCAGAGGTACAAAATTCCCTGGCAACGTGGGACATGACTCCCAGGGATGAGCTTGGACCCTGCATCGTGTGACTGAGAAAGCAAAGCCTTCTTGACCAAAAGAGGGAAGAGAAATGAAACAAAATAAAGTTTTAATGGCTGAGTGATTTCAAATGGAGTCGAGAGGTCATTTTGGAGATAACTTTTAGGCATTATATGGATATCCCTTTTAAGTTTTTAGTTTATTAGAATAGTTAGTAGGAAATATCCAAAACTGTTGAACTGCAACCCAGTATCCCTGATTCTTGAAGGTGAGCGTATAACTATATACCTTACATGGTGTGACCATGTGATTTTGAAAACCTTATGGCTCACACTCCTTTACCCAGTGTATGGACAAATGAGTAGAAAAATGGGGATGAAAAGTAAATGAGTAATATGGGGGAGGAGGGGTACGGGATGTTTTGGGTGTTCTTTTTACTATTATTTTTATTCTTATTTTATTTTTTGGGGTAATGAAAATGTTCAAAAATTGTGGTGATAAACACACAATGATATGATGATACTGTGAACAACTGCTTATACTTTGGATGACTGTATGGTATGTGAATATATTTCAATTAAAAAAACAAATAAACAAAAAATAATAACATATGGGATTGAATTTCCAAACCCTGGTTTGAGCCACACAAGGAACTGTAGGTGGCTTCCTAACAAAATATAACTGCTTTGTAACTAGCAAAACAAATTATGCAAATAAACTTACTGAATTCATAAATGAATCAATTAATTTGGCTATCTTCTGTGCCCCGTAAGGTTACATACATTTAAACTGAGGTCCAATAAAGACCTCTTTCAAAGAAGAGGCTCAAACTAAATTCAATCCAATGCAAAGCACAGAGCCAAGCGTTAGTAAGCCAAGAACTGTGTATTTATTAAATTGAGTAGCTATATATATGTCTCAGAGGTAGGCAGCTAAAAAGCACCTCCATTAGTGGTTCAGGAGAAATCCTAGAAATATAAAGGCTGACCCTATCTAAGGGCACCAGGAATTTCTTCCTAGTCATCATGTTCAAAACCCTGAGCATAAAGATTAAAGTTTCAGAATGATGCTAAAGTAGCCTGGCCTCTCCTTCTATTCCTAAGCCTGAGGGAGAAAACAATCATCACGAAAGGAAAAACAGCATATTCCAAGTGGTATTCACACTTCTAACATACAACTTAAGACTGGCTCAGAATAACTAGATGTTCTCATGAATGAACTATGGTCTAAGTGAGGGCAAGTGTGTCATCCTTGCCAGTCCCCAAATCACAAGAAAACCTAAGGAAGCTAAAAGCACCACCCTTTCTCCTTTGAACTGCCCCCAATAAGCAAACTTTTTTCAAGGCATTAGGAATAACAGTGCAGCCTCACCTGGCATGCCTGCAGCCAGTCCTTGTCCAAATGCAAGGGCAGAATTCACTGCTGCGGCTGCCACTAGTTGGTCTGTTTGCTGTCCCTGCTGGTTCTGATTTGGGGTCAAAGGACGCTGGCTGGCTCCTCCACGAAGAACCTGGGAATGGCAAACAGAAATAAATCAACTACTTTCTTCTCACTGGAAGTATGTAAGACTGATGTGCTCAATATGATTCAACTTTTAAAAATTAACAGTTGTAAAACATTTTCCCTATAATGTTTTTATATGGCATGGCTGTAAGGATACACATTCAATTAAATAACATTTCATAGAGTGAAACTTCCTTCCACCATTCTTAGTTTGAACTTATTACCTTTAAAAGTAGCCAAAAAACTATATGAAAGTGATGACTGATTCATTAACCAAATATTTAATGCCTACAATGTGGCAGGTACTACAGAGAGAGCAATGAACAAGACAGACAAAGTCCCTGCCCTCATGGAGAACTTTTTATTCTAGTGAACAGATAGACCATAAACAAGGAACTATATAGTATAATGTCAGTGTGCTGATAAAAAAAGTAGGGTAAGAAGAAAGACTGTAACCTGGGGGGCAGGGATGTTTCAGATAGGGTGAACAGGGATAATTTACCAACATATTTAAGTTAAAATATCTGTGTCTAGAAAAACACAAAAGAGGCTATATTCTCTTTAGATGGAAAATGAGAACATTTTCTCTACTCTTTAACACTATTCCCATTCATCAAGGCCCAAATGGCCCCAAATGAGCTCACCAGATTTGATTTAGGAGGCTTCTGACCTGACTGTTTCTATTTCTCCTCTCACAAATTCCACAAACACGCAGCAATCTAAATGGAGATGAGTATTAGTCAAGAACACTGACATTTCAGTGCAGAATACCAGTTCTGCCACTGTGATAAAGGATCTACTTTTTATTAATGAAACACAGGTATCATGATGCTGGTAAATCATTCTTATTCTAAATGCTCTGAAAAATCTATTTCACAAGATCTATATACTCCAGCATGTAAAAAAGCAAAATTGACAGACCAAGGCTAAAATTATAAAAGTTTGTAACAATGCGTTTTGTGATGTTTTCAAAGGCAAAGCTCTTATCAGATCAATTTCACTTTGTTATTTATAAAGTTAGGCATGTGTTCAAGAACCTAGGTTAAATTATTCTTGGTGCCATTTAGTGAAAAATGTAGAAGAAAAACAACACTCATAATCAATTATTTACTAATTGGGCATAAGGTGAACTCCACTGTCCATACTGATAAGAAGAGATGTGTGGCTGCTTAACTTACCCAAAGTCTCTTATTTTATTCTCTGTAAGTAATGATACTAACAGCTAATCTTACAGATTTGTTGGGAGGATTAAAAATAGTGTATGCAAGGCACAATGCCTGGCACCTAGTAGATAATCAATAACCAATAGATACTTACTATTATCAAAGTACTATGCAATTTATTCCTGTTTGTAACTGACCTAAAGAGTCTGACCAATTTTACATAAGGAGTGCTTACACAGAAGAGTAAAGGGAAGTTGCAAAGGTGAGTGTTTGAGCCAAGACGGAGAAGATGCCTACCCAATAACCCAGAAGAGATCTTACTCTACAATGATTAAACAACATGTGCAGAGACACAGCAATTACTGAGAATTCAAAACTGCTAAAGAACTAAAAAACAGCAATGGAATCATTGTTTTCTTGAACATAATGACCCAGGCTTATGTTTGGTTTGGGGGTTGTATAAAGGGAAAAGGGTTAGGGGTGGATGGTCCAAGAGGCCAAAGGGCCTGAAAAAAGAGGCAGCCGAAACTACTTACAAGTCCTGTTTCAGTAAGGAAAGCAAAATATGTTTCCCTTTTTTTCCAGCTCCCTAGAAATGTGAGTGGTACTGTATGAACTAAATTTCTTAAGTCAACTGCCCATTATTCATATTTTAATTTCATCAATAGCTGTCAATTCTATGGGTTTTATGGAACCAAATATATAAAATTTCACAAGTAACATATTAGAGTCTAATAATATCATTAAAAATGAATGAATGTCTATTTGCAAAACTCTCTCCTAGGAGTTAACTTATTACGGCTCTTGACAATGTAGGCATGAGATTTGAATATCTTTTCAAAAGTTAGTTTGTTCTGCATCTCAGAATTTAGAAATAACCATAACAACTCAGGAATAGATGTGACTGCTGTAAGAGCTTACAATCTACAAACCTTTACAGTAAGCCTTCCCCTGATAACCTATGCTCAACTTCTGTGGGTCTGGCATTGTGGGATTGAGAAAGTCTTCTTGGACCAAAAAGGGGAAGAGAAATGAAACAAAATAAAGTTTCAGTGGCTAAGAGATTTCAAACAGAGTCAAGAGGTCATTCTGGAGGTTATTCTTATGCATTATATAGATATCCCTTTTCAGTTTTTAGTGTATCAGAATAGCTAGAAGGAAATACCTGAAACTGCTGAACTACAATCCAGTAGCCTTGATTCTTGAAGATGAGTGTATTACTATATAGCTCTTAAGGGGTGACTGTGTAATTGCAAAAACTGTATGACTGTCACTCCCTTTATCCAGTATATGGACAGATGAGTAAGAAAACAAAGAAAAAATAAACAAATAATACAGGGGGATAAGGGGTATGGGATGTTTTGGGTGTTCTTTTTTATTCCTTTCTTTCTTTCTTTTTTTTTTTTTGAGTAATGAAAATGTTCAAAAATTGATTGTGGGTGATGAATGCACAACTATATGCTGATACTGTGAACCATTGATTTTACACTTTGGATGATTATCTGATATGTCAATATATGTCAATAAAATTATATTAGGAAAAAAAAGGTTTGTTCTAACACAGTATTTCAAAGCTACTAGTAAATAATAAGCAAGCAGATACTCAGCAGAGATATCTCGCCACAATCTAGAAAGTTCAGAAGTCATTCTAAACTCCTCTTTCTCAGAATGAAGCATCAAACACCAAATCTCCACCAACTTGACCATGGTTTCAACCGAACACCCAGGAAATTTTAAAAACTTTATAATCATTTGGAAATAAAAAAGAATAAAGCTATCAGATGTCAAAGGAAGCTTGAAAAAGGATGAAACAGGAATGAGAAGTTAAGATAGTTTTGGCTAGAATGTCACTGACTCCCCTGAAAGTTCCAGCAATTAGATTTGGAATAGTGTGCCTGGAATACAATAAGTGCTTTCAGTTAAAATGTAAAAGCCCGAGCAGCCCAATACTAATTTAAATAGAGCCCCTCATTTCAATTACTATGACAAGAGTTCACCAGGAAAATCATTATCTCCCTCAAAAACTGCCCTCCCTAAAAAAACTGGCACTAGCACAATAGCTGCTTATCAAAAATTAATGCTAACTTTTGCACAGTAGGATTTCTAAGTGTGAATGACAGAAAACTCTGAAATGTGAATGGTTATCATTGACCATTTTACAGCTAAAAATGTACATTCTGAGAAGTTATGCAAATTGCCATAGCTGTGACCAGTTAATGGTAAGACAAAGACCCAATCTCAGGTTTTCTGTAACTCCAGACATTGCAATATGGTCAGAAAACAGCATAAGTTCTGAACACAGAGACCTGGGTTCAAATTTTGGCAACTTAATATTTCTGTAACCCTGGGCACACAAATTCCATTTCCTCAACTGTAAAATGGAAAGTTATATAATTTATTTATGAGAATTGAAATAAGGAATAGAGATAATATGTAGAGCACTGAACTTTACACAGAAAGCTTTCAATAAATAGTACTTACTTGCCCACTATAACTACTATACACCACTATGTTGGTGTTAATTTTAAAACATGGCAATTACTATACTCTTAAATCCACAATAATTTGGAAGTCATTTAAACATCATGCAAAGAAATACAGACTATCACAAAGAGCAGCTATTAGGAAATTTATTTACTAGAGATCACCCATTCTGTCAACGAAGTATTTGCTGAATTCACTTACATACCCTGTTTGGGACTGAATCATGTCCCCCACAAAAGACAAGTTCAGGTCCCAACCCCAGGTGCTATGAGTGTGAAGCCACTTATAAATAAGACCTTGGAAGATGTTATTAGTTGAAGTGCGCCCAAACTGAATGAGGGCGGGCCTTAATCCAATATTGCTGAAGTCCTTATAAGAAAAGGAAATGGGACACAGGAGAGAAAGCCACAGGAAGAGCAAGAAGCTGGTAGCAAGAAGCTGGTAGTCAACAGAACCCAGAAGAGAAAGGGAAAGATGCTGCCACATGCATTGCCCGTGACAGAAAAGCCAAGAACCGAAGGACTGCCAGGAGTCTTTGAAAACCAAGCATTGCCTTGCTGACTCCTTGATTCTGGACTTCTCCCAGCCTTAAGACTATAAACCAATAAATTTCTGTTGTTTAAGCTAACCTACTGTATGTTGTTTCAGCAGCTGGGTAACTAAGACATACTTGTTATAAGAATTGTATCTATTGCAAAGAAAAAAATTTATTAGCTTTCAAAGAATTACCTTACTGAAAAATACTGACCCAGGATAAAATAGCCAGACTTTCAAGATCCGTGTTTTTTCCTATTACTGTAGAATCTATAAAAACTAAACATAAACTCTCTTAGTAGGAATGAGTGAAGAATTCTTATTTGCATCATATCATAAGTACATATATAAGCATGGTGTTTTGCCTCAAAAGACAACTTCAATTTGATACTATGTATTAAAAACCTAAATGCTCATTTCACTTGCCCCAGAAAAATTCCATATTTTAGAAATGAAATAATCATGGATATATGTAAAGGATGTTAATCAGTCTTATATTTATAACACCAAAACATTTCTAAGTTAAACATCAAATAATAGTGGGTCAAAAATAAAGGTTGTTGTTTTAAACCATGAAAGATAATAATAATAATAATGGATCAGCTGAAATAAAGAATGACCCCCTTCGATAGCTCAGCTGGTAGAGCGGAGGACTGCAGGGCACTGCTGAAATAAAGTATGGTATACCTTTATGATGGATTTAAATGGAACCAGTAAAGATGTTATTAAAAAGAACATTAAATAATATGGGAAAATGTGAAAACAGGATACATAGCCATGTGGTCAGTATAATCCCTATTTTTAAAGAAGTTAAATAATAAGGCTAAAATGATAGGTGCCAAACATATAAATATGGATTTTCTCTGACAAGAGGATTTGGTATGGTTTTTTTTAAGTTTTACCAATTTATCACAATGTTTATCAATAAAAACGTGTTACTCTAGCAATCAGGAGATAATAGGCTATTAAAAAAAGGCAGAGTTTCGCTGTTTTGCACTCCTTTCCCAACTCAACTAAAAACTACTATTAGTAAGTTAAAGCATCTATGATGGGTTTAGGATTTATATGCAATCAAATAGGTATTATAAGTAAGCAGTCTGAAGAACAGTACATCCCCCTTTGGTAGCAAGCCACTTATAAGGACTTAAGTGATCTGAGAACTCTGCTTAAACAAGCAACTATACCGTGGTAGAAAGAAAATTTTACTATTTCATTTGAATACCCACTTTGCCACCTACCAGCTATTTAAACCTTATTTGGACAACCCTCTAAGCAGTTTCCTCTTCTGTAAAGTAACCGATATACAACAGGCACGCAGTAAGCCAGTAAGTAAGAGTTAAATCTGAGCCTGAACTCAGATACACACCGCACAGGAGGGACTTCACCCATTTACAATGTTTCTTTATTGGTTGCAACATTACCTTTTAATTATAAATAATAACCAAAACTCACATGTAGATAGAGGTCGATTTAATTTATATTTACCTGCTGCTGCCCTTGCTGAGCCTGTGGAGTAGTCTGCTGATTAGCTGAATTAGTCGCTGCAGCAGCAGCAGCAGCTTGCTGCTGGAAAAGACTGGCAGGGTAGACTCCCCAGGGAGTAACTCCATAATACTGGTGAGGGACAACGGCTGGGCCTAAAAATAGTAAGAGAAAGGAAAAGAAAGTTTATACTAGTAAGAACCATCAGGTTTTCATCCAAGAAACCAAGACTACATCCAACTCAGCAGATTCTACTGTAAAATATTAATTTAAGAATATATCGATGCATTCTAACCAACCATTAATTCTATTTTTTAAAAAAAATTTAGAACTACACAAGATCCCAATACCAAACTCTTCTATCATCATTAATATGTTCCACGCTCAGAGGAAGAAGCCAGTGAGGGACAAAAAGTTGAAGATATCTAAAGAGAAAATAGAAGAAGCTGAAAGGGATGGGTTTAACAACAATGGAGGAATTGACCTTGGTCAGTAAGAAGGCATGTTTTATCCCTAAGAAAGAAGAGATACAAGGATAGATACAGACAACATTCTATTGACGAAAGAGGGAAATGCAAAGTTTGCATGCTTAAAGAAAAGGAATAGAACAAAAGATTAAGTTGCACCCCTCTTTCAATGGTAAGCAAGGGCAGCTAGAGGCTCTTGAGGTAAATGACCAGAACAAGAATCCAGGAGCTTCATTAACTCCAGAAGCATGAGAATCAGTCTTCTGACAACAAAACTCAGACATTCAACTGACCCTCCATTGCGCACTATCCAAGAGACTTGGTTTTCCTCTATTTCTATTTTTAAAGTAGGTCAACCATCATAAAAAGTCATTTCACACAAGTACATTCAGACATTAATAAGCAAAACTGTAAATTTATGAAGTCAAATTGAGCTCAAATAGGTGCAAAAGATACCACATCTTGACTCACTGTTACAGACCTACTGAGTATCCTAAACAAAACCAAGCATTTTGCTTTAATCCACATGATCTGCTCACCTTCTTTGGCAGCAAGCTATAGCTGCCATATTGGCCCCATAGAGTAAGGCAGCACAGAGGCTATGTGGGTAGCAACTTCAGCACAATAGAAATCTAAACCCTAGAATTCTCTGATGAAGCTGGTGGCTAAAAAACAGCAAGGCCATATATTCATCACCCAGGTCAAGGGATCAAAGCCAGCTCTCAACTCTGTTGAAACACATCACCAATTTAAGCTTTCTCACTTAAAGACCACAGTTAATTATGTGCAATTTTGATTAATAATAATAATCATGGCTTATATTGAGTTCCAATGAATTGTTTCAAATATTATACATACCATGAAGAAACATACTTTTCATTAAGTCAAAATGAGTTGGTACATGTTTTTTGTTTCTCCATTTTAAGCTTCTAAAACACAAACAAGTCAGGTTGAATCATCATCCAATAATTTCAATTTTGATGTTTTCTGCACTGTGGGCTTAGACAAGTTGAAAAAATTCTGTTTATAAGCAAGTGTGCCCACTGTAAAACACACAAAACTGTACCTGAGTGCAGAGTGAAGGTATTGCTTAGGAAAGTTATGTTAATATATGCACTATTTTAAATGATTTAAAACATTTTGGACTTGTCAAAACATTGAAAGATCTAAAAATCAAACCTCCAAGTTAAAGAGAGTGGCTGCAACCTAAATGATAGTTCCCAAAGGCCAACAAAGGGAGCCTCAACTGGGCACAGACTGCTCTTCCCATGGACATTTACACTATCCTTTAAATTTTCTCAACTGGCATTTCTAATACTTTACCTCCTTGTGATGTGGTCTATGGGCTGAGTTTAAAAATGTACTCCAGGGTGCATGATTAATTTAGCTTTGCTCACCAGGATGTCAACTTCAACATCTATGTGATTACCATCCCATAAGAATACACAATTCTACAGTTTGGGTAGTTAACATCTGTTCTATGTGAAAGCACTTAAGTCATTTTCAGACTGGCTCAGCTGACGAGTATAAAAATAAGCAAGATTCTCATCAACAAACTATCATCTCAGTGAAGGCAGGTATGTCATCCTTAAGACCAGTTCTTTGTTTCAAGTAACATATAAATTAGTAGAACAGACTTCTGTAAAAAATACAGAAAAGCCAACTCAAGATAACATCCTATGATGTAGTGGCAACCTGCATGGGCTTTGGAGTTAGAACAAGTTCAAATTGCAACTCAACAACATTTAAGTTGCATGACCTCAAACAAGGCAGCTCTCTGAGCCCCAATTTCCTAATGTGTAAGATCATCACCCAACAACTCATATGAAAGAAAAGCACTCAGCAAAATGTCTGGCAAATATTAAGTGTTCAATAAATATTAATGGCTGTTAGCAAGATCATTCTACTAAGAACAGCTTTCTATTTCTCCAAGCAGAGAGAACATGTAATACCAAATATGTTCCCATCACAACTGTTGCCAAAATGTGAACAATTCTAAAGAAACTCAAAAGAAAAGGAGTAACATACTGCATTTAAGTTCATAATTACAAACAGTATGCTATATAATCAGAAGTAAAATCTTGGGGTAATATTTAGTCATGGCTTGGAGGGATCTGCCCCCAAAGAATATTTACCATGGAAGACATATAGTTAGTCCTAATATTAATCTCAATCTATCGTATATTTATGACCCTACTACAGTAACAACTGTGCCACACAGAGAAAGAAAATTACACTCATATATACATCCACAAGCAAATAAATACAATTCAGTAATTAGTAATAGAATAGGGAAGAGTCAGCAAGGAAGGCTTTCTAGAGGCAATAATGATAGCTAAGGAGCTTCGCAGGCAGAGAATGGAGAAAAGAGCTTACTATACAAGGCTAAGGAGACCATACAAGCAAAGATACAGATGCCTAATACATGTGTAGCAAACTAAAATCAGTTTAGTTTTGCTAGAATACATGGTGTGAGCCAATGGTGGCCAATTTGAAGAGGAGAGAATGGTGTGTCTGTGTGTGTGTGTGTGTGTGTGCAGAGACATCCATGGACAGACCCCTGTATACAGTAGGACCTAAACCTAGCTAATTCTCAAAATTACCTAGTAGCTCCTTAAAGATACCACTTCCAAGGAACAATTCCCCACCCACCTAAGTAGGTTCTTATGACCAACCATGTTTAAAAACAACCAATATCATCTAATTATAATATGTAAACTCATGGACATAAAATATAGAATATAGGTTACTAGGATGTAGAATGAGGCTAAAGAATGGAGAGTGCTTGCTTAATATGTGCAGAATATTTAACTAGGTTGAGCTTTTAGAAATGTTTAAGTAGGTTGAACATTTAGAAATGGATAGAGGTGACAGTAGCATGTTATTGTGAGAATAAGTAACAGTACAGAATGGTGTGTGAATGTAGTGGAAATGGGAAGTTTAAGGTCACATATGTCACCAAAAAGAAAGCTGGAGGTTAAAACATGGGAATGAATAACACAGTAAATCTTGTGGTGGATAATGACTGTGACTAACTAACTGTACGCATATAAAAAAGTTCTTTCATGAACTAGAACAAATGTACGATACTATTTCAGGAATTAGTAATGCAGGGGTATATGGGAAAAATATATACGTCTTGCAAACTAGGGACTACAGTTAACAGTAATATTTTAATCTTCTTTGATCTACAGTAACAAATATACCACACCATTACTACGGGTCAATAATGGGGGGGATAAGAGGTATGGGAGGATTTGGGGTTTCTTTTTTACTTCTATTTCTTTTCTGGAGTAAAGAAAATGTTCTAACATTGATCATGGGGGTGTATGCACAACTACATGTGATGACATACTGTGAACCACCGATTGTATACTTCGGACAGTTAGTGTCGTATGTGAATATATCTCAATAAAATTGCATTAAAAATAATACAAGAAATAAAAAGAATGGCAGTATGCTATATTGAAGTGGATATGCAAGAAATCAACAAAGTGTTATAAGTACAAGGTTGAAATGGTAAGATTCGTGTTTGAGAGTTTTCTTGATCAATGCAGTGTTGGGAGAGGCAAGAAAATTTGGAATACTTAGGAGAAGACAGCTGCAAAAGTCACGTAGAGAGTATAAGGTCCTGAACTGTGGTAGATAGAGGTAGCAGGAAGACCTGTACAAAACGGGATAATCCAGAAATATATATGAGCAACTGGTGACCCCAGAAATTAAAAATACCTATCTCAGGTTGTAGGTGATTAACTTACCTATAGACATGTTCAAGTCTGAAATGTCCATGTTACAGCTAGGTAGAAATATCTAGCTGGCAGGTACATGGCATGTGAAATTAAGAGAGAAATCTCCATTGGAGACATGGATTTGGGAGAGTATAAAGAATGCTTGTGAGACATTTAGGGGTGAAGTGGTAGAATGTGTTTAACTTACTCTGAAATGGTTTCACTCAATATATATGCGAAGAAGCATATATAACAATGATTATTAAATCTTATTGGTGAGTATATAGGCATTCATTGTACTATTCTTTCTAGTTTTCTGATTGTCTGAAAATTATATAAAATTTAAAAACTAAAGAGAAATCAAAAAAAAAAAAAAAAAAAAAAAGCATGCCCATCTCAAATAACCTCTTAGCAAGTCGCTCATGCAGCAGAATGTCTCACCTAGTGTTGCTGCTGCAGCCAATCCAGCTGTGTATGGGTCCGTCCCTGGGGGAGCAGCACTGATGATGTATGGGTTGGGGACAAACGCAGCGGGAGCTAAACCTGCTGAAAACATACCTGTCAGTAAAAACAAACTTGGCTAAAACTGCAGCCCTACCAAACACCTACACAGTTTGGCTATTCATTCTAGGCTAAAGGTGAGGAAAAAAAAGAGAGAGGGGATAGGATAGATCCAAAGTAAAGACGAGCTTTAAAAGGTAAAATAACCACTATACTGAAGATCATGATGACATTTATCTAGCCTTTGTTGTTCTTGTTGTTTGTTCACCTGCACTAAGGAAATACAATTTAAGGTGTTGATAAAGTTTTAAATTCAACACTTTCTACAAGTTTATTATATATAACAGGCAAAACAGAGACTTCTACAGTGGGTGGAAGAATGTATTTCTATTTAAGACAATTTTCGAAAAGGATCCCTCCAAGAAAATGTGTAAGTATTTATAAAGACTATCATCTATAACTACAAAATACCAGGCAGATCCAGGCAAAGGCCCATATGCCTAGACTTAATTAATCTAGGTTGGAAGCAAGTTTTTTCTTCCACAACATACCACAATCCTTGACTGGTTATCTCCTTTTTACTTAATTGTCATTTTGACATACTAAGAACATTTCTACTTGTTTATAGTTAATAACATTTTATTTTGAAGAGACCTTAAAAAGATCTAGGGAAAACAAAGTCTAAATTTTTGACTTGGGTAAGATTTTTAATAATTGCTACAGGAATAAAAAAGCAAAGCTAATTTAAAAAAAAACAGTAATTATATTAGAATACTTTCTTAAATGGTCAATGCATACTGGCTGGGAAATGGATTTATAGGTACTTACTAAGAGGAAAAGTTGATATATTCACAGGACAACTCCAGCAAGGACAACTATTGTTATTTAATCAAATTCACACAACTGTACCAAAACAATTCATGCTAGTCACTACTGGAGTAAGTAAGAGTAAATAAAGTTAAATCCTGAAACAGCTGAGATAGGGAAAGTAGCTGGATACCGAAGGAAGTCTTATGAGCTGAGGCTAGAAGGTATGCCAGAAACATCTCCAGTGTTTGTACTGGAGCCTGTACAAGAGGAAGAGGCCATTTTACTCTGAGGGCTTTTCTGGACTTTTACAACCAGTCTAAACTACTTGGTTTCACAGCACCCTGCTGACCTAAAATGCTAGTTCCACCTATAACAAGAGAGCTATAACTAGGCTTAAGAACTTACCGATGTGAGGTTGATGAGCAGCTGCTAGCGCATACTGCTGCTGTTGAGCGGCTGTCAACTGCTGGACAGCAAGTGCATTAGGTCTTTGGAACAGCTGAGTTAAGAGAAAAAGAAGAAATAATTTTAAAACCTTTCTGGATAAAAACCTCATGTTAGGCAATGACACTTTAAACAAAAATGGATACTATCTTGCTGTACTCCACAACCCACCCTCCATCCTTCACCTCCATTTCAGTGCACCTAGTTCCCAAAGGCTGCACTGACTCATAGAGTATATGACCCTGAACCAAAAACATACATGTGTGATCCCTAATGGTTGTCAACAGGTCTGCAGGTACTGCCTGAACCAAGGCACACTTAAAAATTAGACAAGTGTACTACAAAATGACTTACCTCATTGCCCTTACTGCTGTGATTTCCCTTCAGTTCTTTCTAGACCCAACAAAAACTTTGGATTAATCCTTGCCAACTCACCTTTTGGAGAACAGTATGAAAAAGTGTTATTTTCATCCTCTGGGCTACCTCTTCCCAGAGAAACAGACAGGATACTTTCCTCAACTAGTGGCTTATCCTCAAGTTATACCTCAGTGAGAGGTTGAAGCTGAAGTTAATGAGACAGCTGCCCTATTTGGGAGGGCTCCTGAATCTCCTAGGATACCTATTGCTTATATGTAGGGAATAAGATAGCAGAAGCACAGCTGCTGCTAACAAAAACTGGACATGAGCTCAAACCTAGCACACTTCTTTGTTTCCAAGAAAAGGAAAGTCCTTAGCAAGGCCTTGTCACAAAGAATATCCCAAGATTCCATCTTAATACAAAGTCATTCATTCAAAATATATATATATATATATATATATATATAATTCCCGCTAGGCACTGTGCAAGGAACTAGGGACACAACAGTGAATAAAACAACACAGAACTCCTGCCCTCATGAAAATTACATTTCAGTATGAATGGTATTGCTACAAAAAAAAAGAAAAAAAGTATGCTGGTAACCTGATTTTGGATCACTTTGATGTGTCTCTTCAAAGAAGTCACACTGAAGACTTCATTATTTGCTGAAATTAGACCGAGAGCATACTGAGGGGACCTCCCTGGATAGGACCTTCAACCTACCTGCTTTTTCTACAAGATTTTTCAATCGCTCAGCTGATATCACTGGATAATGTATATACTAGACACCATGGATCCTGCATTACAGATGTCCTCATGAAGAGACCTGATTGTTTCAGACATTAGGAAATAATGTCATTCTACTAATTCAGTTTAATTATCGGCATGATTGAACTTCCTGTTATCTTAGGCGATTAAGAGACTCAATCTTGTGATTTCGCTACCTACATGCCTCAAATATACAAGTAGGCAGACTTTAATTCCCTTTCTATACGTTCCTCTAAAACCCAGTGTAAAATTTAGTCTTTCCTTTCATAATACCAATGCCAAAACTAACAATGTCCAGATTTCAAAAATACTTTAGATTTTTTTTTTAATTTTCAAAGGTTAATGAAAGAAAAACTTCACAATGATGTTGATAAAAAGGAAAAAGATAATACTGCTTTATAGGCATTTGTTAAATATCAAGTATTAAAAAGACTGGAATATAATGACAAACATCACAATACTTGTTCACTACAGAAAGGGAGCCAGTCATCTCTTATTTGGTAACTGATTTTTACAAGGTGGCTTCACAATATTCTGTTTCACCCAAAGGAGAGTGTGTCTCTCAGTATTCCCACTAACAGGGGCAGTCCACCCAAGATGGACATCCAAGAGGCAGAAAACAAATAAAATACTGAATGGTTGCTTTTAAATTATTTCCAAGGTTGTAAAAACACCTCACAGTTTCACTACATATCTACTGTCTCTTCAGTGGGGCCTCCGGAATTTTCCTACCCTAAAATCTTGAGAAATCTTTAACATCTCAGATATTGCTCATGCTAGCCTTTTCCTTCTACTCTTCTTTGACCTGCTGTAAACAAAATAACTAATTTTATTCAACATTTTTTAAGCACCTACTATTAGCTGGGCACTGTGACATGGAGCTGGGGAAACAAAGATGTTATGCTCAGAATATAACTCTTGAGCATATCTCGACTTATTAACCAAAACTACAGTCTAACATCAAGCCATCTGATTTATCCTCACATTGTATATGTTTAATATTACATATAAATCATTATGTATGTATATGTGTAGTATATCAGTAAACATACATAAAAATACATAGTATGTGTGAGTACTGTACATAACCTTAGTTTATAGTTCTCTCCATGTTATCACACTTTGAGGACAGGGATTATTAGTTTTAACTAAAAACACACAAGCCCAAAAAGGGCCCCATGTATCCTGTGTTTGAGAGTTGATTAATAGCTAAGTGATCATGCCAAATAGAGAAGGAATTATTTTCTTGAGAGCATTTTGCAGTGAACAATTTAAAAAAAGTAAATTATGCATTTACTTATGCAGATCTGATTCTACAATAGATTACAATAATTCTGGCACATCTCTCTATGTAAATGGTCTAATATTAACTGGAAATACAGACTATTCAAAACAAAATTGGGTAATTAGCAAGTGACAGATTCCAAAGGATCCTGAAAGGCTCATAAGAATACCATCTGCTGGGCAAAGTAATGAATTCTGTTAACATTTTCATGATTCTCACAAAGCAAGCCAATAACTCCATAAGTAAGAAACACAATACCACAAGATTTGGGTAAAGCGCTTATTTTAGCATTAGTATAATGGGAAATGTGCCACTACTGATCACAATTCACTTGGGTTGAATTCATAAGTTGTTCAAGTGTCTGAAGGCAGGGGAAAATGTATCAGTTACTTCAAGCATATTGAGTTTTCTAATAAGAAATATTGAAGACATAACTTAAGAACTAGACAAGCAAGCTGCTTTGACACCTTTCTCTGCCACTTATTATATGGCCTCACAAAACATGTCATGCAGAGTTCTTATTCCAGAAAGGAATTTGTGCAGCCAAAAGAAAGCATATGTAGAACACCCAACATAATGACTGATGAGCAGCTGGCATTTTATAAAAGGTAGTTACTACTATTACTACTGCTGTTAATAATAATTGTCATGGACATAAAAGACATTATTGAGTTTTCTGAATCTGGAGGAGTAATGTCTAAATATGGAGTTAGCAAGTGTGAAAAACCATCCCCCCACCACACGCATATTGCCAGCCCTGGCTTTTTGCCAGTTTAAGGCAATACGCATAGTGGATAATGATGAAGAGCACAGACTCTAGGGCCAGACTGCCTGGGTTCCTCTCTCAGCTCTACCACTTGCTTGCTTTGTGACCTTGAGCAAGTGACAATCTCTATGTGTCTCACTCTCCTCCTTTCTCTGATAGAGATAATAAAGGTATGCCTAACTCCTAGGGTAGTTGTGGGGATTACAGTGTTTAGAACAGTCCTTTGTATGTGATGTTCCTTTCTGAAGAATACAGAGAGCCCTCACAGACACAGCTCCTTGTGCAAGAGTCATACTTTATAGCTCCATCCCACAGCAAGGCAGCCCAGTACACTGAAAGCAGAAGGCAGGACTCAAGATTCAAAATCCCACTGAGTTTATAAGCACCAACTGCTGTCAGCAGGCCACAAAGCAAATAAGGAAGAAAAACTTTCATTGTCATTGATGAAAACTATTTACATTATACTTCTTTCAGAAAAATGATACGAATACAGTTGAATTTGAAGGTGAAACAACTCCACACATGTAAGAAAGTATCAAAAGGCTCTATGGTCCAAAGGAAACAGCCTAGTCCCAAAGGTTTCGCACAAGGTCCAAAGGAAACAGCCTAGTGCTAGAAACCAAAACACCTGTATGCATAGCTTGTACTAGGTGATCTTCATCAAGGCCCTTAACTCCACTCTCATAATTTTTGTATGTCTAAAAATAGAATAGCTGCCCTATCTCATGGGGTTGTAGAGGATTCAGAGAAAAAGTCTTCGAATTATTAAAAGTGGTATTCACATCAATGGTGAGATTATAAATTTTTCTAAGTGTAATTTTAAGAATAATATATTTTGAAGCCAGACCTCAGTACATGAAATGTGTGAAACCTTGCCACTATTTGAAGCTTCAAGATGAAAGCCCAGTTTTTATCAGATTATCTAACCACCTACAATTATCAACTTACTGATTTCAGTGAATTCTGGCTTAACAGTACATACAAACCATGATGCCAAATTAAAAAACAGAACAAAACAAAAAAGAAACCCTCCTGACATTTCTTTAGCAGATGAACAATCTAATTCCAAAATAAATGATTTCAAATTAAGAGAGGAAAATTAAGCACAACAAAATACATCCCCCCACCAAGTAAATTAGTATCTTTTGAGGAATGTTAAATCTCAAATAAAATTTCAAAGGCAAACTTCAACTGTCCAAATTGCTAACCAAAGTGAGCTCTTTGTCAGAGACTATACACATATTGATAGAATAATCTTCCTCTCACTTGAAAATAAAAAAGAAAGCTGAGAATATTAAATAACTATATTAAAACTATTTGCACACTTGGCCTTACAAGAGTGACCTTTAATCACTACCACACTTTTAAAAGCAGTTCATGCCAATTTCCTCTCCTATCTGACTAGGGTTGTGAAGGAATATAGTACTTCAACTATGATTTTTAGAATATTATTTCTTTGTTAAAATTCCTGCTTAACAGGTGCAAATTTCAGTACAACAGTACACAATTTTGTAGTTATTTTAGGTTATTTGTTTTTCTTATTCCTTTGTTTTGTTAGAGTTGTTAATTTTCTTAGATTATGGTAGGGAAGTGTTGGAAGCAATACAGCTATTTTAGGTTATTTGTTTTTCTTATTCCTTTGTTTTGTTTTGTCTGAATTGGCTTTTTATTTTTAATTTTTTATAAAGTAAAAAAAGCTATTGCATCAAAAAAACTTAGCTTCAATACAGTTATTTCAGGTTATTGGTTTTATGTCTTTGATTATGGTTTGTTAATTTTCTTGGGGCATGGCAGGAACACGTTGGAAGCAAAGTAGTTATTTTAGGTTATTTGTTTTTTTTAATCCTTTACTTTGTTTTATTTGAAATGTTTTTTGTTTTTTGTTTTTTTTTAATTTTTTGATAAAGTTAAAAATTTTTAAAAAAGGAAAAAAACACAATTATTAAATATCCACCAAATATTTAAACAAAAACAACAACAACAAAAAAAACATGCTACACTGGGCTACTTATTAAATAAATTATAAATAAAGAACATCAATGATTAATCTGATTAATCTATACCAATGTAATCCTGGCTTTGGTTTCTGCTATTTATGAATGTAATATAATGTGAAACCATGTAATAATTTTCTAAAATATAATTAGGGAAATATAAATAGGCAATTGTATAACTCTTTATAAAAATAAAAAATACAGCTCAGGCATCATAACACAAAACAGTATGAATATATTTTGCATAAACTGTATATTCACAGCTGTTTTCTAGGATCAAGGAGAAGACAATTAGAAGAAAATGAGGAGAAAGGGAGAAGAACATTTCATAGAGGCACCAAGGAGCATTTCAAACTATCAAAATACCCTAAATTAGAGGTTCTTAACCTAAGATCTTAGTACTCGGATGGGAAAATTGAATCTTTATTTCCACTAACATCTAGTTGAAATTTAGAAATATTCCTTGTGACCTTTTCACCAACAGAAATCACATATTTTCATGTCACTTTACTATTGTTAGACATCTCAAACACTTGTTTATGCTCACTATGGCAGCTTTTACACCTACTGCTATTTCAGGCATCATGTGATAAATATATCACAAAACTTGTTTTTTAATATTTTATAACTATTTTTATATATTCGGTTTCCTTTGTAATCCTACTTTACACTATGTGTTTACAAACATTATTCAGAGAAGCAGTCCATGGGCTTCACCTAACTGCTGAAGGTATTCATGGCACAAAAAATGGCTAAGAATCCCTGCTCTAAATAAACCTAGAAGGGTGAAGTTCAGAATGATTAATAGACAAGTAATTTAACTATCCAAAACCAAAGCATCATAACTACCACTAAGCTTGCAATGAACTAAGTGAAAATTACCTTTCCCCTATTTTCAGGCTACTCCAGGTTGTGTATCTCACTATAAACTGATTATTAACAGTATTATGAAACCATTTTATTACACCAAATCAAAGTCCTGATTGAAGGGAAATAGGACACTAAGAAGTAGTAACTTATTTTGCCAATTTCCAAATCAGATCTCCCTCAAAAAAACAAACAAAAAAAACAAATAAGGCTACCAAACCAACTGCAGTAAATAGTTCAAAACTAAGAAAAATAGTATCCTTTTTTGCCCATTTAGGAAAGCCAAGATAAAGGGCAGAATATACAGAAAAATATGTGCCATACCAGATCACTCATTGAACCATCACAATCATTAGTATTGGCTCTCAAGGCCTCCATGACCTGGACTCATTACCAAAAGCACCAATCTCCTGGTCCTCATCTACACTCATCTTCTACTGGTCAGTCCATGGCCGCACCATATAGTCATTCCCATGCTCATACCTTTGCTCATTTACCTGCAGCAATCTACATTCCACCTGTCCTTCAAGATGGTTCTATACAAATTTGGCGTCACTAAGCCCTCCCCTTGTCTGACAGCATCCCTGACCACCCAGTTTAGCTCTTAATTCCTCATTTGATCCACAATTACTTCATGTATCAAAGTCTTACTATGAACATTAGCTTTGTTCACTATGGCAAAACTCTTGATTCCTGGAAGACACATTAAATAGTCAAGCATTCACTGATTAGTATGGCAAGGGAATGTCTATGACTGCTACTAAGTTAACACTCAGCACAAAAAACTAAACAATGATAATTAAGCCATTCTTCTTTTAAAGTATATTGTCACTGCCTATAATGCAGCAGAGTATGATCCCTAAGACACATTTCTATTCAATCTTGTCACTTTTCTTTAACCTAAACTAATACTTAGGCTGACACTTCTCTACCATATACTGAACCCATATCTGTTAATTTCCAGTTTTAAGTCCTTAGTTTTACTATTTCCTCCACTGGAATTTTCATTATTTTCCTGGTTTAAACAAGGCTTACAAGGCATAGGTCAAGAACCACCTCTTCCACAAATCCTTCCTTCCTCAGGAAAGAGTATACGCTCTCCCTTTTCTAAGTTTCCTAGATTGTGGATACAAATGGTCCCATCACTTGTCATCAGGTACTTCCTTACTCTATTTAAAAGACTGAATGAGTCACAATGACTAGACTGAGAGCCACTCAAGGAAACAAAAGCCTGTTCTATTCAGGAAAGATATGTTTGGCTACAGATAAGAATAAAAGATGCAAACAGAAGGTTATAATCTGCAGTCCATGGGCATGTGATCCTCCTGAAGTTATTAAAAAAAAAAAAAATTGGAGGTCAAAAGAGATATCTGTGTTTTTCTGGTAAGAGGGATCTTGGATTTTGATTAAATGGTAAAAGAGGGCTGTGACCCTTAAAAAGTTAAGTTCCAGCCCAAGACATAAATTTCCTGGATATTATACAGGTACAGTAATTTGTATATAAGGCATAAGCTAGTGTACAAGATCTAAATGATTCACTTATTAGAATACATGCTAGGCCTCAGAGAACCTCTATGAAGGCTAATTTCATATTTCAATTTTGGGAAATATATATTAAGTATGGGGGGATACTCTGAGATATTATAATAGGGATAAAGAAAAACTCCCCTGAAAACCTGGTCTGCTAAAACAATGCAAAAGACAAAGAAGGGATAAGACCCAGACCTTGCCCTTAAGGATCTTACAATTTGGCAAGGGCCATTAAATGAATAATCTTAACACAAGGCAGAACAGCGGAACACCTTTTCACAAGGGGAGGCACAAACCACTACAGTATTCAAATGAAGCAGACATTATAACTTTTTGGTTTGCAAATCAAAAAAGGATGATGACAACATTGGACAGTGAAGAATAATGAGCATTTAAAATAGAAATTGGAGAGGGGAATAAAATGTGACCAGAAGCCAAAGGGTAAGAAAGACTGTAGGGGACTTTGGGATCCCAGGTTTCTGGGTTTCTAGCTCAGTATTGGCCAGTGCTGGAGCAGTCTATGTTGAGGGGAACTAGGGGTGAGGAGAGCTCAGCTCGCATGTGGAAGGCCTTCACCTATTTCTTCATTTCCTGGGGTGGGAGTGAACATGCTAAACACCTTCCTGAAGTTGCACCACCAACAGCCCCCAAGATCCAAGTTCATCACCTACTCCTATCTCCACATCAGGTCCAAGCCCTTTATCCTGGGGAGATGGTAACCATACTCCATTCCATAAGCCCCATGTGAATCTACTTCCAACTGAATATGAAAATGAATAAAGAGAACCTGGACCACAGCACTGGTTTGGACCACTTCGCACATGGACCAGAAAAGTGTACAGGACCTATACTCACCTTTACTTTTCATCAAATGAACAAATGATCATGATCTTGTATCTCTTTGCTTGTAGCAGGAGATAAATAAATAACTTATCTTAGATTGGTGTTTTTTAAAAAAGTGAAAACTATAAGGATAAAATGTAACAAAGCACCGATTTCCAGTAGAAATGAGCTTCTTCCTTCTTAACAACTACTGGTTTCCTTGCAGAAGCTTGAGGGAGGTTGAAGACCTTGAAGATACTTAGGAATTCTGGACCAATGAGTCCCAGACATGCTATTAGGGGCTTCAGTACAAGAAAGTATAGAACAATCTACTCAGAAAAACAAGAATTATGGGTCCATGGGATAAAACAATGAAGACATGATATGATAGTGGTATACCTGTGTAACTTTGTTGTCCCAACCAAAGCCTATACAGGAAACCAAAAACCAGCAGTAGCTTAATAAACACAAAAACTGCTGAAATGGGATATACTGTGAAGGCACTCCCAGTTTTATGTATATGAATGGGTGATATCTTTGATGTATTCATACTAACTACTTTTGGGTATGCAAAGGTACACTTCTGTTCAAGCTCTAATAATTATGTGGCCTTCCCAAAACTCGGTAAAATCATTTTGAAAACAGAGATCAATAAAGCCAGAGAACCCCAGCTCTGATTTAAAAAGTTAAATGAAGGAGAATCCGATTTTTGTTCTTAACAGGTTTAGAGACCCAAAGACAAACTCTTCTTAAATAATAAGGAAAGAGAGCAGGTTAAATTGGGAATGGAAGCTAAAACCAAAAATAGCCAGACCAAGAGACAAGTAAAAGAAAGTTATATCAAGAAGTTTCGCTTGAATTCTAAGTCAGAGGATCCTGATTAGGAAGAGCCTATACTCAATTTAGATAAGAGAAATTAGTATCCTAAGCTGTTCAGGTTGAAATATACACAGCAGTAGTGTGACACTCTATTTGCTGAAAACAAATATTTTGGAAGAAAATATTTTGAAGTCTACTATGTCTTTAGTACCTGAAGTAATTTCTGGCTCCTCTTGAAAACTGTTTTGAGGATTAATTGTGAAAGGGGGCACAGCAGTGAAAGAAGACTGTGCATCTTATAAGAAGAAAAAGAAAAAACAAAACAACACAAAAGACAGAAAGGCAACTCTTATGTGGAGGGATATGCATCTATTGGGGACTACAGGAAGAATGGTATACACTTTTAGTTTCCTCTCTCTGGAATAAGAGTTAATTAAAACTGTGCACTGAGCAATAAACTGACCTGACAAGAGCACAGAATATACACATTCACACCATCCCCTAAAGAGAACTTTTCATAAACTTTGTATGGTGAACTTTGTTATCCAGTTGTTTATCAATTAAGATTGATCTAATATTAGCTATTTAAGACAAAAACTAAAAAGGTACTACATGGTACAACTGATCTCCAAAGACCACAAGCTAATTTCTCCACAGATGCAGAAATTCTAAACTTCAAAACTAGATTTTAACCTTTGAAACCTAGAAATCTGTATTTATGTTTCAGTTCAAATCAAGGAATATCAGAAATTTATGTCCCTTCAAATTGTTTCCAACAACAAGGCAGAACTTGTGGAACTTAACAAGTTCTGAAACTACCTGACCCTTTTGTAAGTTCAGACAGCTGATTTTCTTTAAAAACAAACAAACAAACAAAAAAACCCTAAACAGAAGAATCAGTATACACCATAGTTCATCGTACTACATCTTCAAAAACAGAAAGTATATATACAAAATTTTCCAAGGACTTATGAATAAAAGAAAGAGCCAAGTAATTTCGTTGTAGATTTCCTATTGAATGATTTGGTGTACTTTCCCCCTCATCGCATCCTAACTCCTAACTTTTAAAAGAGTATGTTTGTTATCTGTAGTACCTTGTTTAATGAAAAGATATAATTAATAGGATGACCCAACACTGCATTCCTGACAGTGGTACATAACAGTTTATCACTTTAAAAACCAATAGCATAACAATCACATTAATTTTCAGAAAAATTAATTTATCACCCAAAGTGGGTTGTGTTATAAGAAGTAACATCATCTCACCTACTCCCCAGACCCTAGGGAGAGAGAAGAGCCAAAGAAAAGTACATGTAGAGCAGAAAGGTCTCTTGCCAGTAACTTCAGCATTGGAACCAGCTTCTTGAGGGAAAAGACACAAAGGCCTTGTAAGCCCACATCACTACTGGGCTAACAAGGACTGGTTTTTGATAGCCTAAAATAATGCCACCCTCCCCACCTCCCATTCTTAGATACATGAATAATCATGTGCTGGCTGGAGGGAGAGCAGAGAGGTGACAGAGACACACACAGTACCTGTTGTTGAGAATTGTAGTCAAAAAGTCCCACAGTTGCTGCTGCTGAGTCCACAGGTACCTGCGTGCCTGAATAATCAAACTGAAGAGGCTCCATGCCCACATGTTCCATGGGGTCCAAAGGGACACTCTGGGACTCCATGTTGGAGAAATCCTCCACAGGCTTGGCACCATTGGTGCTGGTCAGCTGGGCTAAGCCCTCAGAACCATTCTGGTTTGAACCCAGAAGATCCACTTCATTAGCAGAGTTCTGGCAATTACCAGGGGTACGGCTAAACAGAGAAAGTAAAGGGCATTAAACCTTATTTTGAGCAGGGAGGGACACTACAGCAACCCAAATTAAGGACAACGTCCTTGATATAGCTCATTTTCAATAGTACTTAAAAGTATTTCTACAAAATAATTGTAAATCCTTTATGATGTTTATGGTGTTACATACTCTAAAATGACTCTTCTATTGCTTGCCTTCCCACCACACCACACTTAAATTTATATTAACAGCTATTAATTTACAATCCCTATACCAAAGGATTTGAGGAAAAATGATGAACTGGAAAATAAATCACTGCCACGAAAACAGAAATCTCAAAATGCAGGTATCAAAATATGCCCCCAAAATGCAATATCTAGTCTTATTAAATACAGAGCCAATGCAAAAGCTAGATTCCTAGGGAAAATTCAACATTTGATGATGGGATTCTAATAAAAATATTTTACTTATCTTTGGGATAACTGGCCAATGCTAATGTTGTCTCCCCTTCTAAGAAACCAAAAGAAGCAGGTCTTTTCAAAATCCTACAAAATCATTACCCAGAATATTACCCTTCAAGTAGACAACTCTAAAATGTAAAAGTAATGTGGAGACATAATTTATCATCCAAACCAGGACAGTCCTAAATGCAAAAATGGGCACTACTGGTAAGTATTCTAGGACACAGGCATAAACAAGGATTTTCCTGGGTAACCCAGAATATATGATAACTCTATATAAAAACATCGCAGGATTGTATTGACCAAAATCAGAATAAAATAGAATAAAGGTACATTCTAGTCAGGAGAGTGTAGCCTGTGATTATATTATATCCAATGCCCTACATCCCTAAAAGAAGCCCTGAGGCTGGCACAACTTAAAGATACTGTGTTTCTTGACATACATTCACATCCCCAGCCCCACCTGCTCCCAGTCAAAATACCACAAAACACTGCTACAGGCTGGCTGAGATTCTAGTGGAGAGGCCACCTGTAACTCATCTGAAAGCCCTTAAGTGCAAAGATTGCAATTCTTTACATATACAAAATATGAAAATTAGATTAGGAATACTAAACAACTGAAAGTTATTCTGCAAACAATTATCCAAGATACATTTTAATTTGGCTTTGGTAAAATATTAAGGTAAGATATGTGTGTGGGGGGGGTGTATGTGTATGCACACATACATTAGCTTTAGATTAATGTCAAAATTATATTCTCTACTGGTACATCAATGGCAAGGATTTTTATAGATTTTTTTTAAATCACATACCATAACTAAAGGTTATGCACATAAATGAAGAATATTTGCCAAATGTAGACAACAAATATACATTATTTTAATACTGTGTACATTAAATTATGGGGTAAAATTTGTAAACCAATCATGACCAGAGATGGGGAAGAGAGGCACTGTGGAAGGGATGTGATTAAGAATAAGTCATTGAAGCTTCATCTCTAGTTCCTTAAATTGAGGAAAATGGTACCTGACCCACTCACCTCAAAAGGAGTTTATGAGACTCAAATGAGATAATGCACAAGTTCTCAGCCTTTTTTCTCCCTCTAACATGCCAGAGGGATAGGACACACTTCCATTAGTAACCATGGCTCTGTAATACAGCAATTTAGCAAGAACATGGAAAAAATCCAGAGGCACCCACCTCCAGGTGATTTTGATATTTGAGAATAACTGAAATGATCTTTATGGAATCATTCTGCAAATTCTAGAGCTCTATATAAATGCAAAATCTACTGTTTGAGGAAAGCACCAGGCATTGACAGCTCTTAGAAAATTCCACCTTACCACTTAATTTACAGTCTTCGTGGTATGGCCTACACTAGATCCAATTCTTAAAAAGGAAACATGAGTGGGGTGTGGAGGTGGGGGAAAAAAAACTAAAAATAAAACTAAATAAAAACAAACAAAAACCCATAGACCCCATTCAAAAATCATAAGTGTAAAACATACAAACCTAAAATCTTTGACGTCTGCATCAATCCCATTCTGCACTGGTAAACCATTGGTCTTGTCCATCACATCACCCTCCTCCTTCAAATCTCCTAGCTTATCTCCATCAAACGTACCCTTGTTCTTCTTTTCACCTTTGTCGTTTTCATCACTGTCTGCATCCCTTGGGCCCTGTTTAAAAAATAGCTTCAGCTCACTAATCATCATCAACTAATAATAGTGGACAACCACTGTGGATACCAGACTACACTAGATGCTAATTATGTGTTAACTAGAACACAATAGAGTCCCTGCCCTTTCAGACATTATAATCTAGCAGACAACAGAGAGGCAGGTACACTGCAGGAAGTCTTACCAAATGGGGGAGACAGACATACATTTTACGTTACCAACTATAGGACATATCCAATATTCCACCACCCCATTTTCTTCCTTTCTTCCAAAGCCCAGCCATATTTCCCATTTCTCTACTCTTGACTCTAACTGTAAAATAACAAGACCCCTAGTAAGCCCTAGGTATGACAGCAAATAGTATAAAGGGAAAGTGTTATACTTACAGAAAGAATTTTCTACTTTCCCACTGTCCTATGTATACTCCTTTTGCTTTCAAATATTGAACTAAGTATGGTCTTAGATCACGCCAACTAAATTATTCTATACTTGATCTTGAGATACATTCCCTGTCAATTTGCACCACCACTACCCCAGTTCTACCCTATAAGTCTCACTGCTTATTGCATAAACAATTCACAGATCACCACTTAAAATTTTTTTAATCCTTCAAAATAAGTTAACTCCAACTGTGAAATTCTTTCACCAAGAGTACCCTAAAAACTATTTGTTGCTGTCTTCCACTACTTTCCTATCCCATGCCAGATTAACCTCAAGACATATGTGGGAGCATGTTAAGTTGAAATATCGATGCAACAGAATTTATCTCTGAAGTGTTCCAAACTACAAAGCTTGAAACACTGTGCCTAAAAGAATTGATGAGGTGTCAGACATGTTTATGCCCTGTCTTCTAAGGAAATTAAGCCTGTCTCCTCTTACCAACACCATAAATTAAGCCCTGGATATGCCTTGATTTCAAAAAAGAAAAGAAGATCTAGCAGGCTGACAACATGATACAGAGAATTTTACAGAACCTTATCAAAGTAAGCAAGCTTTGCTTTTGTAAAACTAGAAGGAAGCAACTTTGCCTTTACCCACCACTGACTCCTGATGTAAGGAAAAAACATGAACATGGACCAAATCAGAGCTTCTGGTGAAAGGCAGGATCTAATCATTAGAAGATGAGCACTACTGCTTCGGATTTCCAGTCACCAGAACCAAATTTCAGTGGGGGTGGGGGATCAATAATGGAAGCCAGAGCCATATACACTCAGTTGTGAACAGACTGACTGAGCCCCTGTAGATGCAAAACCAAGACACTCGCAGAGTAGTTCTTAGAGCTCACTGGCCCAAAAAGGTGACTCATGTACTGTGACGTTCTTAGAATTTTCAACTACTAGTTCAGAACTCGTTTTACTTTCAAAGTTATTCTGTGTTCAAATGAGGAAAAGAAAAGAAAAGATTTCATGGCTAATATGAAAAAAAAAAGGAATGCGTAAGAGAAAGAATTAGAAAAGATATATAACTTGGCTTCCTATGGCATCAAGATGGTAAATCACAGCTTTGGAAGCCATTGAGATGTTCACTTTCAGAAGAGAATTTTTAAAGTATGAGGCTGTTATTTGTTCAAAAGAAGTGAATGACAGCCAATTAAGCACCATATGAGATCCCAAAGCAGAGGTGGGAATATGGTTCTAGAGACAAAAAGATCTTTTAAAATGTTTACAGGCAATGGCTCTCTCCACCTCAAAGAGGCAAAACTGATGGAAGCTGTATATTCATTTTCATATCCCTACACCAGATACAGCGCCTGGCAGAAAATCAATAAATGTAACACAAATACCCCCTCCATCCATGGCAAAAAAATTCTGCAAAATTGAATGGCTAAAATAAGAAGGATCCTCCCATTATCTTTACCATCAGAATAAGAGTCTAGGAGGTAATGAAATGGTCTAGATGACAAACAACTCTACCTGAATCAGATGCCATTAATGTCAATATCAAGAGAGTATTTCACGGATGATCCCACTGCCTGCCTAAGTAAACTTGCCCAGAAGTCTACAAATAAAATCACTGGCTCAAGAGGAACCATTCACAGCCCCAGTTTTTCACAGGGAGTTCAAAGGTCTGCAAGCACTAATGGAAAACAAATGGGATAGAGAAGCAATATAAAATTTTAAGAAGCAAGAAGACTGGTGTCAGAGAAGACTCACTAGCCAAATCAGTGTTCTGCGTTACCTTTCCTCAGTGATCCTAATTATTTCATATCAATGAGATCATACAAATTTATCCTCCATAGATGTGAAGCAAAGGCTGGTTGAAAACCTGCCCAGACCATCTATAAGTCTACTGCTCTGGCCTGAAAACTTAGCCACTGACAGTTACATCCCTGGTGATATTTACAATGGCTAAATTTTCAAAGATTTCCCTAGGATGGGCTGAGACCCAATACTGTACAGTTATTCATAAAAATTATTGCTACCTGTTTTTCCACTTGAAATAAGCTATTAATGCATCAGCAGGATAGTAGGTACCTTCTATTGGAGGGTGACGGACCCAAGGGAGGCTTCCATTTCTTGATCTAGATAGTGGTTACATGGGTGTATTCATATTGTAGAACTTCATGAAGATGAACGTTTATGAAGTGCACTTTTCTGTACGTACATATTTCAATTAAAAGGTCCCTTAACAGTAAAATTCAATAAATTAAAAAAATGGCTCTGAATATAATTGGTTGACATGAAGTCTGGCTTCTGAATGACAGGAGAGCACCTGTGAGAAGGCATCCTATCAAAAGTCTGGCTGTTAAAAGACAGTACAGTGTTCAGGATCATTAAAAAAAAAAAAATGACCTTTTGAGATGTAAAGACCCTAAAGAGAGAACAGGGATATAAAGTGCTGGTAAGTTTTATGGTTTTTTGTTTTTTTTTTTTAATTTTTAATATTTAAGACAAGGAATTCATAAGTATAGAATTACCATATGACCTGGCAATCCCACTTCTAGGTATATAACCCAAAGAACTGAAAGTAAGGATTCGAGCAGATATTTACACATCAATGTTCATAGTGGCATTATTCACAACTGCCAAAAAATGGAAGCAACCCAAATGTCCATCAACAGAAGAATGGTTAAGCAAAATGTGATGTGCACAAGCAATGGAATATTATGCAGCCATGAAAAGAAATGATGTTCTGACACATGCAACAACGTGGATGAACCCTGAAATGTTGAGTGAAATAACAAGACAACAAAAGGACAAATTTGCATGATCTCACTGACATGAAACAATTAGAATAAGCAAATTCATAAAGTCAGAAACTAGCATACAGGTAACCAATGGCCAGAAAGGGGACAGGGAATGAAGAGCCAACATTTAATTGGTAGAGAATTTGTTTGGGGTGATGGATAAGTTTTGGTAATGGATGATGGTGATGGTAGCACAATTTGGGGAATGTAATTAACACTAATGAATTATATATCTGAATGTCGTTAAAATGGTTTATATGTATATACGTTAATCAAATAAAAATTTTTTTTAAAAAATAAAGAAATTCATACCTATGTGGTATTTAAGAAAGTACTGACCCATGAGACAGAGAACCTACATTCTAAGAGCACAGTTGCTAACACTTACTGGTCACAGGACTTTGGACAGGTCATTTAACCTCTGAATCTTAGTTTTCTCATCTATAAAACAGGGATAATTTTGTATAGAACAGAGTAGTTATGAACAATGAAATAATGCATGTGCAAAAGTTTTATAAGGTAAAAAACTATTTGTACAAATCAAACATTAGGAAAAGTCATGCACTGGGATGGTATTTTTAATGTAACATTATTTACAGTATCAGATTACAAATCTTAAATGCACCAACTAAGTGGTATAACTCTTTAATATACAAGCGTAAAATCAACTTGGCCCTCATAGGGGCACTGTCATTTTCACAATGCAGTAGTTCTTCGGTTGGGGTTGAACAAGTTTTGAAATTTTACAAGTGCCTAGGTTCACTTGCAGAGTTTCTGATTTAATTGGTCTATACGGATTCCAACAAAAAATGTTATAAAAATCTTTTCCTTTAATAAGGAGCCACAATTCCAATACTGAGAACTATTGTAATTAAGTCTAACATAAGCATCATAAAGGCAGGATCCATGTTTTGCTTTGTTTGTCACATACTACCTCAGCACACTAATACTCAAAAGGCATTATTAGCTAAATGAATAAGGAGGGGGGGGGCAAAACTAAGGATTAACAGCATCTTTCTATTGAGGACTTCCTTTAAGATGAATATTAAACCAAACTGTAGCTCTCAAAAATAGGCTTCAGTAAGTGCTCAAAAGGCAGGCGATCAAGCCCAATCAAAATCTCAACAATGGGACCAAGAAACTCCCCAAAGGTTCTGAGAGATTCCAGATCTTTACAGAGAGTGTGCTCTACTGCTAGAAATCAAAGAAGTAGGAGAAGAGCAGACACAGGCAGAAGAACCATAAATTATAGAGATCAGAGACCATGCACTTATGGCTCAGCTTTCTCCAGAGACTAACATAACTGGAAGAAAATTTCAGACTAAATCTACTAATTCTTATTGAAGTCAGAAGAATCAGAATTTAATTCCTCCTCTTATTGCAGTGACCTTACCACAAAGTTCCACACGGCAGAAATCACATTCAATGAGATTAGGAATTATCCTCCCTTCTTTCTAAAAAGAATTATTTTCTATATCTGCTTGACATACTGAGTGCAGAAATCATTGACATTAGCCAATAAAATACTGGTTTCTTCTGCTCACAATTCTATCATAACTGCCAAAGAAACTGAAATGTCAAATTCCTTTAAAGCTCAGCAGTGTTAAAGCTACTACACAGTACTAAAAATTTTCAATTAAAAAATATAGTTAGTTTGACTTATTGGCCATGTGAATTACTCTCTAAATTTAAAACATTAAATATGATCCTTTTATGCCCAATTCATAAACAAACCAGTATAACATAGTAGAAATCAGTGTCAAGAATTGAAATTAGACCAGAGTTTGAATACAGGCTCCACCATTTCCCCCCTAAGCCTCATTTTACTCATCTATAAGTTAGTAGGGACAATACATCTACCTAAAGGACTATTCCAAAGATTAAAAATAAGGCACTTTATGAAAATATAATTCATATTTTTAAAAAAACTTAAAAAGTTCGTCACCTGACTTTCAAATTTGTTCCCATTTCCTTCTTCACAGAAACATCTACCCTCATCCTAATCACCCAAGGCTTCAAAATTGCTAGATATTTTATGTTTTTCACCCAGGAAAGAAATTGTTAAGGTTCCAACCATTAGACCCCTTGTCCCACTGAATTTTCTGCAATATGTGTACAGAATCAAGCCACCAACAACTACTACATTTCCTTGCATCTGTGACCATCAATTATAAGACATACCATTATTTTATGTGCTGCTATAAAGGAAACACTACCAATTCATCTATGATATAACATCATTTGAATGATGTATTCTAACCTGAAAATGAACAAAAAATGTGGAAATGTACATTTAAGAAACAATGGAGCACAGTATATACCAGGCACTATATAAATAATCATCACCCAGTTCCTGATGTGTAGACGAGCAAGAATGTAGTAACACCAGATCCAGGAGGTAAAAGAAAACCTTAAATGTGAAGAATGGTGCTTGTTATTTCAGAGATGAAGACAAAAGAATGATTCTTTATTAAAATATATATATATATATATTTAAGTTTTTATCTAGTCAATGCCTAAAAGCTTGACATTGCAAGCAGAGCATGAGAACTTCTTGTTCAAGGGAAGCCAAAATCTAAAAGGACTCCACACTCAGACAAAAGTTTTTGAATTTGAATCACAGCCTCTTGAAAAGCTAATTTTCCAAGGAAATTACGTTTGATAGCAGTGCTTATCAAATTATAATGTGCATACAAATCACCTGGGAGTCTTGTCAAAATAAGGATTTCAATTCAGTAGATCTGGGGGAGGTCTCAGACCCTATCTGAGATTCTTCACATTTTTAAAAAGCTCTCAAGTGATGCTAATACCACTGGTCCACTGACTTTGAGGAAGAAAACATTATATGGTTCACAAAGCATTTTCTTATGTATTATATACCCACGTGGATTAAACTATTGTTGAGTTTTAATTATCTCCATTTTGCAGATGAGGAAACTGAGGTCAAACCCTTGACTTCTATCTGTATTACACTGTACAAAGTCAAGTAAAGTAAAGTAGCACTGGTTACCTAAAACAAATGCTGTGAAGACTACATGAGCAAGTCTCAAGCTCTGTGATCCAAATGAATTGCTATGAGTATGTACACATCCTCTAGGTCAGACAATAGCCAGACTCTACAGAACAAGTAGAAAGATCTTCCCAAGATATTTTTACTAAAAATATTTCTTCTGCAAAGTTAGGGTGGTCTTCTCATTTTCCTTGACACCATAAACCACGTAGAAATTATGAACCATTTTTCTAAAATGGCTAGGCTTCAGCCTATTTGAAAAAGATCAGCTGGTATTTCAGAAGACCATAGCAGGGTCCTTAGATGGGCAATTTCACCCTATGGCCTCAAAAATACAGTAGTTACATCCAATTTTGTAAATACTCTTTCTGAAAAATAACAATTGTATCCAAGGAATAAATAAAATAAAGGATACAAAAAGAAAATATCAAGACAGAAATCCTGACTATGACTTGACTGGTATTCAGAGTTTTCCTATTATTCTGAAAACTGCTACAAACTGCTGCCTTGAAATTTCTGATTCCCATGTGGGCTACTACCAAAAATGTACAGGGGGTGCCAATACAATACTGTTGTTGGATTCTTCTTGTCAGCCTGAAAGAATTCTTATCACAGAATCCAAACCTACTAAACTAAGATGAAGAAACCTAAACAAGAAAATAAGAACATATATTCAAGCTATAACCAGGAAACAGCTTCACAGAAAAGGGAAAACCACTGTAGTATGAACATATTACTTTAGTTCTGAACCACCTTTAACTGGAAAATTAATCAGAGCCTGGATTATCTGTTGTTTCTGAGAATGACTCCTTAGTAGTTGTTTTAGGTCTATATCCAGTGAGCCTTCAGAGATGATGTTTTCAGCTCTCAAGGGATTAAATGGGGTTACTCCATGGCTTCCTGGAGGCAATGTTGGTGCAGCCAAGCAAAAATTAATAACTAGATGCTCTGACCTATAAACTACCAAGTACTACTCTTTAGAACAATTATCTTCAAGAAGCAGATATTCTATCTTCCTTGGCCTCTGATATCAACCCTTTGGCTGACAGATTTAAAAAAAAAAAAGGCTCACCTTCAAGAAGATGCATTACCATGACAACCATAAGTGATTCAGCCTTCCAGATCAGAGCTTTGGTCAAGGTCATTTAACCAATAGGTAGAGTAAAGCAAGAAGGATAGGGATAAGATCAGCACAATCCAACCATAAAGCTGATAAAGCAGGTCAGTGATTCAAAGGTCTGCATCTATCAGAGCACTGGACATGGTAGTTTGAAGTCACAGAACAGCCTTCCTATATCATCCTATAGATTCAACTCAAGTCAAAATATAGGATATTTCATTACCCACAACCTTCCTTCAGAGAAGAAGCTGGAACACAGACATGGAGAATTTCCATGTATCTTTAGTCAAATCTCAGAAGCTCAGTAAATTATCTGGTTGTTAGAGAGCTCATTTTTCTGACTTTATCTATCCTGCAGTCTAACCACCTCTGGTCACAATACTGTAAAAGAGTGAAAAGGCATTAGTCTCCCAAAACAACTAAAGATGGAAACCATCTTTACAAAAACAAATACAAGACACTGAACACAAAAAAATACAGCTTTTGTCATACAAATAATTTCTAATGAAGTAACTGATCAAAAAAGTCAAGTCTAGAGTTTCACCTTTCTCCTAATCCTAGTTTTTCTCTTCCTACAAACTTCATAGAAACCCAGGCATATGCCTTCTAGTTAATGCCCAAGAATTAGAAACACATCACATTACACATATAACAGAAAATTCACAGTCAGGGTCACGCAAGTTCCAATTTAATCTCCCCCCAACAATTTATTAACGCATGATATTGATTTCTGTCTTACAGTAAATAACTGAAAGTTGTAAGCAGCAATTAGAAGGCAGCACTTCCTCTGAGGACTCTGTACTTAAGAGATGAGCAAATTGAAGGGACAAAAAAAGAGGTGAGCTGGGGATAAGGTGAAAAAAGAGAACTGGTATCTCCATTCTTCCCATGGGACAATAGGCAAATGATAACTTGGCCTGATCCTATTCCTCACATCCAAAGGACAGGTCTTGTTCTTCACAAGAAACCTCTTGGGGAGGTTCAAATAAAAGAAGGCTTTTTCTATCTGATCCACAGGGCACTAAATTTTACCTAAGTCTTTGCAGGGTCAAAAGACCCAGAAGCAATCAGGTCAGCTTTAGAATGGCTAGTACTCAAAACTCAAAAGTCCCAGTTTAATTCCTTGATCTTCTTAAAGTTATTATAAAAATAAAAGATTCCCCAAGTCAACAGTAGTCCTGAAAACCCTAAAGAATACTCAGGTCCCTATCTGAGACTCTATAAAAGTTTCATTCACTAAGTTTATTTTTCAGAAACTTAAATCCTCCAGAGAGCTCCTATGCCAGCTAAGTCCCAAAACCCAGAGGCAACAGCCTCTTCAAAACATCAACCAGATGCGTCCCCTTTTCCCATAATGTCAACACCCCTTTTCAACATGAACAAGTTAGGGTGTTCCTAGACATCCCCGAAGATCAGGAAAGTGATTAAACTAGAGGAAGGGGTAGCAACAGACAAGATAGAATTTAACAAAGGATGATGAATACTGAATCTCTACATAATTTCTTTTTCTTAGTTGCTAGGGTATTAGAACAGCTAGAAGGAAAGAACTGAAATGGTGGAACTATAACCCATAACATTCTTTGAAATTTGCTAACTACTTGTTAAATTGCACAAAATTTAAATTGCATCAAGTTATCAATTCTATGTCTACATTTTATATTCCACAATTTTAAAAAATGATAAAAATAAATTAAATTAAATTAAAAGATTCTCATCAGGTCAAATTCCTCACTCTAAACTTCTAGGTGTGGCGATGGGAAATTCAAACTAGCCTTTTGAATTTAAAAAGTTCAATTCACTTAATTTTTTCTGGGTTTGGAATAGAGAAGTTAAAAACCCCAGCCACATGTCAAGTGCCAATGTCAACCGAAGCATCACCTGTGACATACCTAGGGTAAAGCTAATTCCATGTGGATTCCAGTTATCTTAGACACCACCTGTCCTCTTCATGCCAACCAAGTGGACAATCATTCATTTCATGCCCACTAACATATAAAAAAGTATTCTAATGAACACCCGAGGAAGCTGCACCAGAAATAAACTACTGTTACTCTAGAGAAGCTTAAAGTAGAATGAGGAAAACAAGACAAAGTCTCTGGTACTTAGCAACAGATACATGACAATAAATATATTGAGCAGCAAATGCTATAAGATAAAGAAGATACTTAATGGAAGAAAAAGTATTAATATGATTTGGGAGAAGGAAGATTCCTTAAATGATTGCGAACTAGCGGTATTAGTCCAAAAACATTTTAAGAAGAAAGTGTAGAAAACAAGTTGATCCAGGAGAAAAGTTGGGAAGATAAATTCAGGGTGCTTCTCGTGGACTTCCTAGCTGTGGCTTGGAATATGAAACCAGTCACAGAATACAAAATGAGGAAGGCTCAAAAGGAAATACCTCTTAGGATTTCTAAATCTAGAAACTCGCTATTAGAAGGAACTCATTTTGAGAAAGGCTATCAAAGATGCTTGAGAAAGACTTAAGTTTAAGACTTGAAAGGGGAGAGGCTGTGGACAAAGAAGTTGCTTATAATTTAGCATCAGAGGGGTCAATGACAATGATTCAGAAAAAAATTCAAGATAAAGATTTTTAACAGAACTTCTAATTTCCTGACAGGCTGGTGTGAGAAGCAAAGATGTTCAAAAAGGGCCAAAAATGATTCTATAATAAAGGCCTAGTTGGTAAAACAAGAAGGATCCTACATACCTGATCCATGTTAAGGTTCCTTGGGTTTTGGCAAATCACTGCTCTCAGATCTGGAATTCTTTACTGACACCTGGCCTTCACTTTCCTTTCTGTTTTTTTTTTAAACTAAAAATGATTTTTTCTGGTAGACCAATAAACTGAGATTTAGATTTCAGTTCTTACCTCATATTCTTATCTATGTGTCCTGAAAAAATACTGTGTTTTTAAAAAGTTTAATTTACATCTCTTACTATGTTTGCTGAGCTCTATTTACAATAAAACTTTAGAAATATGCTATAATTAGTGTTGTGACTATCTAAGGAAACTAAACAGGCATATTTCGCTTTAGGGGAAAAAAAGAGATATAGGAACAAGTTCCTCAAGCCAACTTACAAATCCTCCTTTTCTTAGACAGGAATCGCCCGGGGATGAGCTCAACACATATTCCACCATGCTAACGCCTAGTCCCCCACTCTCCGATCGTGGGGACAGTACAGAATTGACCTCACTGTTCACATGGAAACTCTGACCAGGTCTTCTCTGCACCATGATTGGCTGGGAAACTGAATGATCTACAAAAAAGATACACAAACATGATACAGTGCAGCCAGAGGCTCAAACAAAATTACGAGTGATCTCTCATGGATAAACCAATGACTGGGAATCAGGAAACCTGCTGTGATCAGCTGAGTCAAAACCTCCTATTGCATTTTTCCATAAGTATGATATTCAACATAAGCTAAGGAAACGGAACACACCTCTTTTATCCAAGACAGCAGAGGGATACTGCAGTTCACATAACTGGTTTATCTAAGTGGATAAATTAATGTTTACCCCTTTCAAGTAACAGAATTTCTTTTTTAATGTGTTTTAACGGTAATATTACTAAAACAAAAATGTGGTTTTACTGCCCTTTTAAAAAAATACAACAATATAATTTGATCTTTTACTGATGACTCACTGTCATCAAGATCCATTCTTAGATTGTGCTGTAACACAGCAGAGTCATATCAGCTTTTGGGTTTTCTGTCTCCTCCCCCCCTATCATCTGTCACTTCTTGCTGCTGTCAGTTTGTCTGCCTCTACAAGTTCTTCCCATCCCTCTTCAGGGGCCCATGCCCAAAATGTGATTTGGCCCCAACTAAAGATCAAAGACAGATCACTCTATACACAGTAGTACGTGGGCAAGGGCAACATGAACTTCAAATTGCAGGCATGGGTTTTTTAATTCCAAGTATGCTGACAGCATTTCAGAACAAAATTATGGTAATTTCAAATAAGACCATTCCTTTTTGGTAAACACTTCAATAAAATATTGAAGATTTGATGTTGTGTTAATTATGTTTTAATAAATTACATCATACAAGCTCCTTAATTAAATTATAGGACAGGACATTGCTTGACATGTTTATGTCAATGATATAATTTCATGACTTGCCAATTGCTGAGGAAAGGAGCTCTAAGACAGGCATAAATCACAGTACAGATGCTAGATCTAGATTACCTGATGTTCCCCAGGCACTGTCTCGCCATTGATCACCCAGGAATATTCCTTTTGGTCCATCTTTGCTGGATTCATCTGTTTCCCAAAACTTTTTACCTGGCAAGAGCTGCTGCAAATTAAAAATAATAGATGCTTTTAAAGAATTCATTAAGGATGAAAGTACAGCAGTCAACACTTTCTTTCAGACAAGGGTACTGAAGATGCTCTTGTGTCCTCAAAGTCTTTAACCACAGGGTTCTGACTATACAATACAGCTTGTGGTCTGAGCACTACTGTATATCTGGTAAAAGTCATAGACAGGCCTAAGGCAAGGGGGACACAGATTATACCATCACAATAGAGGCTCAGCTAAAATATCTAGAATTATTCACTGTAACCTATGCCAAGATTTTTAAAGGGGAGAAAGGGCACGGATATTGGAACTATCAGCTAATTCCTTGATAAAAGGACTCTTCCTGAAAAAGAAGGTACCTGCCATGCTGCATATGTATTAACTGACCAAACAAAGTTACTCAAGCTGGGGTCTAACTGTTAACCAAAACACTTTCATCACCAGAAAGAAAAATTAAAAAAAGACAATACTGACCAGCCATAACATTAACCTGTTCCAAGATTTTGGAAACAGTAGAAAAGCTAGACCCCATTAGTGGAAGGGAAATAAAATCTCCTAACCTCAGTTAATTTTAATATTTAGCAATGCCGTTAAAGTGACTTCACAAAACATTCCATACTTCATAGAAATGAAGGCATCCCTGTACCTGAGCCAATATGAGAACTCTAAACTGGCTTCAACCAAAGAAATGTAAAGTACCTTTCAAGTATAGTTTTGTACAAGATAAGAGTATTAGCGACCAAAGTACAGTTCCACTAGATCTGATCACCAGCTTTACTTGCTAAAGTGCACCTTCTTATTTCCTCTAATTATGTTTTCATTTCAACTGCTACTACTCACATGGGAAACTTGGAAATTTGGGGTATTACTTAACCACTGCTTGTGAGCATAAAAAGGCACAGTTGGAGAGCAGAATTTCTCAGAGAAACAGACTAAAAGCCCAGAAAGCACAATAAAGTTTAACCTTTCCAATTTATTACCCATAACACAATGACAATGGAGGAATAACTCAACTTTGCCCTCACTAAAATGAAACTCAGTTTTACAAACCTAGTTTCTGAGGTCCTTGACCTAATTTTAATCTATCCTTAAGTTATCTCTATAGATCTATTTCATGGACATGGCTTACTACCTAGACTAAGGTAATTTCCCACCCACTTTCCTCTTCAGTCCTTAATTTGTTACTTCCTAATCAAACAAGATCATGACACATTTTGGTCTGACATTTCATTGCAGAAACATAAGTTTATCTGAAGATAAGAAGTCAATTCCTAGTGTACCTCTCAGGTTCATTCCCTAAAGGAAACATGAACATAGCTGATCTGTTAACATGAGCGGACAGAGGGCAGTAAATGAGAGGGAGAGCCCGAACTAAAGTTAAGAGGTGGAGTCAGGAAGACAACTCTGATGTACCCTAGGACAAACTACTAAAAGGACTTGAATCTCTATTTTACTGATGAAGAAAATATTTTTCAGGTTATTGTGACAATTAGAGACATTGTTGATCAGTGCCTATCAGCACTCTGCCACAAGGTAAGTTCACAATAATTGGTAGTGGATATTACAGGTTTCAGAGGCATCATACCTAGGCAAAAATAGCTGCCCAATCACAGAAGGGACAGTGAAAACTAACGAAAATTACGTAAGAGACAATTTAAGAATTCTTGTTTTTAAATTTCCTTTTTTCCTTTTGATCCCGAAAATGCCCTCACAGAAGGTTACAAATAGAATTTATTTCTCCAATGTTTGTACCCTTTCCAACTATCATTCTGAATTTTCTCCTGTATTTTGTAGGGAATGTGAGCAAACAGAGGCCCACATCAACTACTTCTCTGTGTGCCAGAAGAAACAATGTCAGCACAAAGGACACTTCATTTGTTGGTTAACATTATGCTCCATCTAATAATGGAAAGAAGTAAAAGGTAATCAAAAAAATTCATTCCTGTCCTTTAATTCTCATTCTTCTTCACAGAAACTTGGAAATATTACTCAAAACTAAGGGAAAAGTTTCTGAAAGTACTAGCCTCCACATGAAAATAGTCTGTCCATAATTGCTTACTGAAAGCAGCAGCCCTTGAGCTCAAGGCTGCAAAAATGACTTTTGAGGTCCTGTCATTTTCACTGTAGCTTGCCAGGTTGTCATAACATATAAAGTTAGCAGAAGCAGGTGAACATGTAAGCAAGACTGTTTCCTGGCCAAATTTTCTCAAAGGGAACAACAATAAAGAAAATATGTAGCAAGGTGCTAAAAAATGGAGATGCTACTTAAAAGTAATAACCCCAGATGCAACAACTCTCAAAGGAATATACACCAAGAAACCCCAGTCCCTAGCTCAGACACCAAGATGCAACTGTTCCTCCCAATATTAACAACCAATATAAATACTAATTCTAAATAGATGCTAGGAGCAGCCCAAAAGTACTAGAATTCTACATGCTTTGGTAAAGTAGCAGTGAAAGATCAGTTAACTACTATCAAAGAAAACAGCAGAGACTGAAAAGGCAAGTTTGGAAGAGATGAAGGAAAAAGAAGAGGGTGGCAACATGCTGATTCTGGAAAGAAAAAAAGAAGGTAGAAGGTATGAGTTGCAAGGGCGCTCTTCAAATCGGGATGAAATAAAAATACCGAACCAAAGTACCTAGGCAAAGACAGAATCCAACTTTAAGTCTATATTTATACACAGAACCTACCATTTCTCCTTCCTCCAAATCATATCCGTCTACACCCCTCAAATGTTGTAAGCAGCTTCTGAAATTACTCCCAAAGATCTCCGCCTCTTAGTACTCACACCCTTATGCAATTCCCTTCCCCTGACTGTGGGCTACAGTGTACCCACTGACTTGCTTCTAAGGAATAGAATACAGCACAAGCGATGAGATGTCACTTTCAAGATTAATTTACAAAAGACAGACTCCAGTCTTGTTTCTACTCTCTTACCCTCTTGCTTGATGTCTTTGATGAAACTAGCTGCAGTGTTGTGAGCTACCCCAGAGAGGTCTTCATGGAAAGGAAATAAGGGAGGTCTACAACCAGCAGTTCATTAGGAACTGAGGCCCTGAGTCAACCAACCTGTGAAGAACTGAATCCTGACAAGAACCATGAGTTAGCTTGGAAGCAGACCCATTCCCCAACTGAGCCTTGAGATTTGAGTGCAGACCCAGTTAAAAAGTTGACTGCACCTGGGAGGGACCCAGAAGTCCAGGACCCAGCAAATCCAAAATCCACAGTTACGGAAACTATGACTAAATTTGGGGGTAATTTGTTATGTTGCAATAGGTCACTAACACAGTTGTAAATATGTGGAGGGTGCATTTTTATATTCAAAAGACTTCTTTAGGAGTTTGCTTTCAAGGAACACTTCTTGTCCGATTTCCAAAACAAAATTCCAAATGTTTGAAGAAAATACTTTTGAATTTGGAGAAGAGTGATTACCTCTATTCCATTTTACAATCACCCCTATGTTGCCTTATTCTGTACTAAAAATGACTGGCTTTTTAAATTTTATAAAATTAAATCAACATGTTAAGCTTACTGAGAATCAGTAGCAATTATATGTTCAAGAACCAACTATAAAACAAATACAACTAAATGTTCAAATCTGATCATATTAAAAGGAACCATAATCTACTGAATTATAATACAAAATGATGATGTTTATATTCAATTGTTATTTCAAATTCAACAGCAACCTCTCTGGAGGTAACATCCTCCTCAGCACTGGCTAAAACATTCTAGTTCACCAACCCACTGGCATAAACACCAGCAGTTACTAAACCTTCACCTAAACCACACCTAAATTTAATTGCCAAAACTTTAAATGTAACTAATATATGAAAAGATAGTTCTTGCTTATCTCATCAAGAACTTGAAAATAAAGACTGCCCTTTGACAGCACAAAAAGCAACAGATCACAGCAGAGGTTTACAACATTCACTTTAAGAAAGATGAGGCAATAAAAGGATTAAAAGATTTGACAATTCTGAAGGAAGGTAACAGGAAAAAGGAATTGGTTCAACAAAAGCAAAAGAGACCCAGAGAGTCAGAAGTAGGCAGTATCACTCAGTTGGCATGTTTAGATAGAGGGCATATGATGCACAAACAAGTCTATCTCTATAAAAGCAATTAATACATCAGGCTAGATAGTAACTTGATTACAGTAGCCACTAAAAACATCCAAGTAATTTCTCTGGCTCAGACTCCACTTAAGCAACCTTCAAAGCATTTACCAAGAATTTGGCTTCCTCTTACAGCTGCTGTTCACTGAACACAATTATTTTGCCCACTTGAGAGTTATGTTTGAGAGTTATTATAAATTAATAAATTGCATTTTGATTTTTATACATTAGTCTCTTGTGGTCATGGTTAGTGAAGAGCAATGTCATAATCCAATCATCTCCGAATTAGTAGTGAAAGTCCATTTCAAGACCTACAAACTGAGAACCAGGACTTGGGGAGTCCTACCTTCCCCAATAATATAACCAGACTTTATAGTCTTCCTTGTAATGTCCCATTAAATGGATTCCTAATTACTTCTCCCCCAATAGTCTGTTCTCAAACCTTAAGGAATTGAGCCTGAACCATAGGTTTGTAAAAGAAAAAGACTTAAGAAAAGTAAAGAAATAAGTAAACTTATTCATGGAACTTCTGGGGAACAGAATACAAATCAAGCACTGATTTGGTTTACAAGCAATGTTAGTCACTTGGAAAAAATTCTAAATTTTCTATGCGACATCTTGATTTTTTTATTTCATTTAATTAAGAAGATAATACACAAAGCCACACTTGAGCAATCATCAAATAGACCCCTAGTAAGAACTCTTTAAACACAGATGGACATAATAAGGGAATGGATACAATAAGGGCTGAGAACATCAAGAACCTTGTTGGCTTGCTTATTTTAAGAAGTGATACAGTGGTAAAACATACACCAGCGTTCTGAAATCACCAGAAAGCTTGTTTTAAATCCCAACTGTGTGAAGTTAACTCCTCTAAGCTTCAGTTTTCTTGTCTATAAAATGGACTGTTGTGAAGATGAAATGAGATACAGTCTAAAATGACTAGGCACAATGCAGAATTAAGTCATGATAACCACTCAAGAGTAAACTGCCACTATAAGAACAAATAACCAAGAGACTTCACACTATTAATGGCTTGCCAATAACATGCTCTAATGTACTCAGCTGGCAGATGTGGTGACCACATCACCCAGTACAAATCCCAAGAAATTAAGAGCCTCAAAAACACACTGAAATGGAAAAAAGATTACGGCTTTGCAGAAACAGAAAAGGCAAGATAATTATTAAAGACTGGGGTTTATTTGACCGTACCACCACTAATATTTGCATAGTATCAATCAGGTTTTCTGATTATCCCAACATTAAATGGGCACTCCAACAACTACTCTGTACTCAAGAGGAATAAAATGTTAGGAACTAGTTACAAACTTAATACAGGTTGCAAAGAGCAGAAATTTGGATGCTACAGCTCTGGCAATATGATCAGGTTTGATCATGTTGTAATCTGGGAACTGAAACTTCCAACTCAAGCTTAGTTGCAATGGAAGGTAGCCAATGCAGGAGTCAAATATCTAATATAACTAGTTGGTAAAAAATAGCCAAAAAAAATTTTTTTATCTCTTACATAGTCTCATCACACTGTCATTACATTAGAAGAATTTGTCATCAACTCAAGAAAAGGACCTTTCAGACTGAAACAAAGAAGTATTATTTGGTAACCACTGACAGTCACATGTTCTTGTCAAGGCTGACTCTTGAAAATTGTAATTTTCAGAAGTCCCTTCTCAAAATCTTAATTCCTTAGGGAATCATCTGGCCCTTCCTACCATACCATAAGGGTTGTTGTGAAACCAAGTATGCTAGTATATACTAAAACTGTAAGTAAATCCTTATCCTTGAAATGATTTTAGAAAAAAGGCAGGTATATCCACTCACTTTTGGTACAACTGTTTTAGAAGGGACTCAGGGGAAAAAAGTTCATTCCTAAGAATTTATACCAACCAAAAAAATTCAAAAGAAGGAAAAAAAAAACAAAAAAACAAAAAAACTACATTCAAAGTTGTTTGTAAGAACAAAAAAGTTGAGAGCAAACTAAGTGTTCACCCTGTGGTGAACAATGTAAGCTTACCAAAAATAGCCATAATGACTACATGTAGTATTTACAAAATAATATTAAATTTTTAAAGTAAAATAAAAAATTGTACATGTAAAGACTGTTTCTCCTCATGCACCCTCTGGGAAAAAAATAAAAATTGAAATAGGTACTAGTTGGTAAGGCAAGATTATAGATGACTTTTTATAAAATAAACTTTGATTATTATTTAGAAACAATTTTATAATAAAAATTGAGATTACGGTGGTATGAAATTCACTGCAAGAAAGTAAGGTATTTTCTCTTAAGCAGGCATATTTGACTTCAATATAATTTCCAAATGACAAAAGTTGTTGGCAACTTAGCTCATAATTTATGTTAAAAATATTTTTAACCAAACAGATATAACCAAACTTCCAATTCACTTTGAAAATTGCAGCTTATATATAAAGAACGTTGAACATATTCAGTAGTTTTATCATAAACCAGTTATTTTTTTAATTAAAAATAATGAAGTACATTAAGTAAACAAAGCAGCTTTTTAATTTTCCCTTTCTCTTTCAGTTATGGGATATGATCTTCAAATTCTCACTTCCAACTACAAATCTACTCACTAAGTTCCTGCATTCTTTTTAATCAGTTACTCAACTATCAGATGTAAATTTTATTTTAAAATGTTAAAATATTTTTGTTAAAAAACAAAATTTAACAAACAAAATTTAAAACAAAATTGTTAAAAAAATTTAAACAAAAATTAAAATTTTAATTTTAAAAAAAATTAAATTGAATTTCATTTAATTCAAATCACAAAACTATTAAGAATCCACTATAGTTTCTTAGGACAGTTTTGACATATTACAACTATAGGAAGACTATTATCTGTTATAGTTTCTTCACATTTCTCTACTAGGCATCATCACAATCTAAACTATTTCATCTGGTAATTAACACTTAAAATTTTTGCCCTATATGGTAGGATGGTTACTACTGAAAACAAATTTCTATATTAACAGCTTCAACTGGTCTCTTAACTAAATATCTCTTTTGGCTGAAATCTAATATGATCCTTTTATTTAAAAGTTTATTTTTTTACATAACTATAATTATAGAGTATATTAAAAAAAAGATGTTTAAAAATATATATTTCCCTGGTTAGTAAATATTCTTCACAAGAAGTGTTAATGGCTGTATCTAATGCCCTTCAATAACATTTCCACTACTAGGGATGAAATCACACAAATCACTGAGGCTCAACCAAATATGAGGTAATTTCATCTCTTCTCCCACATCTGAAAACTAACACTGCTTTTCTGACTATGGTAAAAATAAAAAAGTTTCAGCATTTGAAATTCCTACTGACATCAAAAAGTACTACTTGAAAATACTCTGAAATGCACGGCCTGCATTAGCCACATGTGGAGATAACAAAACATGTGGAGATAACAAAAGTAGTACAAGATATCCTTTACCCAAACTGATACAATTACAAATTATATTTACAAATAACTTAACATTTGCAAATTACAAGACAAATAGTATACTGCCTAATAATATATTAAAGATTTTTAAACTTCACAATCTACTACAGATGAGGAGAGGAACAATAACCAACCAAGGAAGAAATGAACCTGGGATAGATTGGTCAAGCAGTGCATTAAAAGAGGGGGAGGATTAAGAATGGGTGACACAATGCAAAGGACTTTCCACAAAGAACAAAAGTAGATGTGAAAACAAGCATGGCAGGTGCTCACCAAAAAGGGAGACTCATCATCAACATCAGGGTGCACTAAGGAGAGGGTGAAAAAGAACAGCTAGTGCCAGTTGTCAACAAGGCTTTATGGAGCAACCAGAAGTTAAACTATAATCCAAAAGGCAGCAAAAGGAAATACCATAACAAAAATTATTTTTGAAATATTAATCTGACATTCCTGCATGGAATGGGGTGAAGGAAAGCAAACAGATGCTGAGAGGATAAGCAAAGAGGCCACTGCAATAATCTAGGGTAACAGCAGGGACCTGTGGAAATAGGGGCAAGGAAGGAACCAACTGCCCCTTAAATGCCTCTCTCAGCTTCAAAGCATTAAAAAAGAAAAAATATACATACATATATAATTTCAAAAGTTAAGAGTCATGCCTCTCTCAGCTTCAAAGCATTAAAAAAGAAAAAATATATATACATATATATAATTTCAAAAGTTAAGATCCATATCCTGTTACGATGAAGAAGGAAGTCAGTAAGTATACTTAAGCCAGTCTACCAATGAAGCTCCTTTAAACGGGATCTATTCTGTAGTCAGCTGAGTGCAAAGGCTGGATGAAACCAAGATACACACATGGAGGAGAGTAGTTTTGGGACCGTCCTGAAGATCTACTGTAGGTTGCTGGGAAGCAGAGCAAAAAAAAGCAAAAAGAGCAATCAAAGAGAAGAACTTGGTGGCTCTTAAATTTTCGGACAACCACAAATAACATAGAAGTACAAACAGGCTCTTCAATTGATGACTCCTGTTAACTTCAAAATGCAATCTCTTCACACAAGTAAAGGGGTTTCCCAGTATTCTTTGTGTTCACACCAAAGAACAAATCACTGTCAACAACATCATCCTTGAAACCAAGTATCTATCGATCATAGTTTCATAAAGCCTGCCCTTCAGAAAAATTCAGAAGTACTGTTAGCACCCTCAAGCTCTTATTCCACATCAATCCTCTCTCCAACACACATTCCTTTCTGAATCCACTTTTTTTTTTTAAAAAAAAAAAAAAGCTTTCTTTATTCCATTCTATTTCAAGTTATTGGAACAGAGCCAAAAGAAATATTCTTTCCCTACTATCTTCATAAAACTTGCTGAACTGACAGAAAAGTGTTTGGAAAATGACCAAATACCCAAGGTGAATCACACATTTCTGCATGATTCAGGAATAGCATGTAAGAAAACAGATGACTGTTTTTTAAGTTACCTTTAAATAAGGTTATAAATAGTATGATCTATTGAACAACCATATTTATAATAGGTCTACATTTTAATAATTACATTATTGTTTTAATAGTCCCTGAGAGATCAGACACCCAGGGGAGTGAATCTCCCTGGCAACGTGGAATATGGCTCCGGCATCGTGGGACGGAGAACATCTTCTTGACCAAAAGGGGGATGTGAAAGGAAATGAAATAAGCTTCAGTGGCAGAGAGATTCCAAAACGAGCTGAGAGATCACTCTGGTGGGCACTCTTACGCACACTTTAGACAACCCTTTTTAGGTTCTAAAGAATTGGGGTAGCTGGTGGTGGATACCTGAAACTATCAAACTACAACCCAGAACCCATGAATCTCGAAGACAGTTGTATAAAAATGTAGCTTATGAGGGGTGACAATGGGATTGGGAAAGTCATAAGGACCAAACTCTACTTTGTCTAGTTTATGGATGGATGTGTAGAAAAGTAGGGGAAGGAAACAAACAGACAAAGGTACCCAGTGTTCTTTTTTACTTCAATTGCTCTTTTTCACTCTAATTATTATTCTTGTTATTTTTGTGTGTGTGCTAATGAAGGTGTCAGGGATTGATTTAGGTGATGAATGTACAACTATGTAATGGTACTGTAAACAATCGAAAGTACAATTTGTTTTGTATGACTGCGTGGTATGTGAATATATCTCAATAAAATGATGATAAAAAAAAAAAAAATAGTCCCTGAGAGTACACTGTGCAAAATACAATTCCTGGATCACATAGGAAACCTGTAAAGTTCACAAATAAAACCATGGAAACATATAGATTGCTCCATGACCAATTCCTTTCTCCCCCAAAGCAGGGTGCAAACCTAATCAGCATCAAAAAGAATAAAATACTATGGAATAAATTTAACCAAGCAAGTGAAAGACTAGTACATAGAAAACTACAAAATACTGCCAAAAGAAATGAAAGGAACCTCATGTTCACAGATAGGAAGACTTAATATTATTGAGAGATAATACTACGCAAAGTGATAAACAGATTCAATTCAATCCCTATCAAAATTCCAATGTAATTGTTTGCAGAAATGGAAAAAGTCATTCTAAAATTCATATGGAATTTCAAGGCAAAATGATCTTGAAAAAGAACAGAAGTTGGAGAACTCATACTTCTCAGTTTCAAAACTTAATGCAAAGCTACAGTAATCAAAACAGCGTGGTACTGGAATAACGACAGACAAATAGACCAATGGGATAGAATTAAGAGCATATAAATAAAACCTCACACTTATGATCACCTATTTTTCGACAAGGATGCCAAGATCATCCAACAGAGAAAGGGACAGTCTTTTCAACAAATAGTGCCTGAAAAATGGAATAACACATGCAAAAGAATGAAGTTGGACCCTTAGCTTATGCCATATATAAAATTAACTCAAAATGGATTCAAAACCTAAATTTAAGAGCTAGAACTGTAAAACTCTTACAAGAGTAGAAAGGGACAAATCTTTATCACCATGTATTTATAAATGGTTTCTTAAGCAAAGGCAACAACAACAACAACAAATAGATGATCTGGGCTTTATTAAAAAGTTTTGTGTATCAAAGAACACTATCAAGAGTAAAGCAACATCCCACAGAATGGGAGAAAATATTTGAAAACCATGTATATGATAAGGGATTAACATCCAGAATTTATAAAGAACTCCTACAACTCAACAACAAAATGATAAAACAACACAATTTTTAAATGGGCAAAGGAGCTGAATAGACATTTCTCCAAAAAAGATATACAAAATGACCAATAAGCACATAAAAAGACACAACATAATTACTCACTAGGAAAATGCAAATTCAAACCACAAGATACCACTTCACACTCAATAGTATGGCTATAATAGAAAGAAAAAAAAAAAAAGGAAAATAACACGTGTTGGAGAGGATGCAGAGAAATAGGAACCTTCGTATATTCCTGATAGAGATGTAAAATGGTGGCATTCCAACAACATGGATGAACCTTGGTAACATCATGTTGAGTGAAATAAGCCAGGCAGAAAAGGACAAATATTGTATGATTTCACTTAGATGAAATACCTAGAATAAGAAAATTCATAGAGGCAGAAAGTAGATTACAAATTAGCAGGGACTGAAAGCAGAGGATGCGAAGTTATTACATAATGGGTATAGAATTTATGTTTTGGTAATGGATGGTGGTGAGGGTAGCAAAAAATTGTGGAAGTAATTCATCACTGAATTGTACACATGAATGTGGTTTAAACTGGAAATTTTGTGCTGTATATGTTACCAGAATAAACATTTTTTAAAATAATTTTTAAAAAGGCTGGATAAACATTTCCATCAGGAAACTTAAGAGCACTTTGTGGGAAAACTATTACACTAAATCTTTAAACATTCTATCAAGAAAAGAATAATACAAATCACCTACTTAATTCCTCTCTGTATCGTCTAATTGGTGTCAACAAGACTTTTATATAGAGGAACAAACACTTGAAGCTATATTTTGAATATTGGGTAGACTCTGAACATGCAGAAATGAACAGTAGAAAAACTCAAGATTTCAAGTACTATAGAGACCTGAGTTCAAATGCTAGATCTTGATCACATTAACCCATCTATAATCCTTGTTTTCCTCATCATTAAAAGGGTATCACAATATTGCAGGACCACTGTGAAGATTGCATAAGATAACATATACAAAGCAATTAGCACAGTACCTGGCAAATCATATATGCTCAATATATTACAACCATTATTATTCCTGAGTCTTATAAAACAGAACTTGAAGTCAATCTACATCTTGATATTTATGACCTTTGCTTAACCTTAGGACTTATTTTCCTCCCTCTCAAAAACCTGTTGGGAAATTCATATAGGTAATGAAATCAATGCCAAAAAGCACTTAAAAAGTGCTATTGTATTAAGGCGTAATTTAGTTGCCTTACTCTCAAATAAAGCATACTACTGTGGAAGAATGACAACATATTAGTCAAAGGAGGATGGAGGGAGTGAAATTTAATGAAAAGACAGATTAAGCAGTATGTGGATAAGCTATACGCTGCTGCAAAAGTTTTACTGCATTCAAACATTCCAAGATAGCTCAACATAAACAGTAGCAAGTCTTTCTGGTCTTCGCAGAGCAGGGTAAAGACAGATAGTGGAATACGTGGGGTTCGATTCAGGTCTCCCAGTGACAGGACAGACTGGAAACCAGGCCAAATGTCAGATGCATCCATGTTCCCAGGGTTAGAAGATTCCTTCTCCTCTCTTGTTCCCAAAAATCTCCACTCCCAATCTAAAACTATTATGAGATGCCAGGAACCTCCCCCAAGTCAGACTCATGAAGGGATCCCTTTAACTCTAACACAGAACTGTTAACCTAATACAAGATTAAGTCTACAGAAAGTCATTAAGTAAGATCTCAATCCTCCAGGTCCCTTGGCCTGGCTAGCTATGTTTTATCTCAAGTAAATATTTCATTTTAAGAACAAGTTTCAAAAATTCCCAACAAACAAATAGCACAAACACAACATTATTTCCATTTCTATTGTACATACAGGCAGCTTGTATCATTCCTAAATGTACTCAAAGCTAAACTTTGGGAAAAGGAGATTGGTTACATTACTTGGTCAGATATTTTTATACTACTACACCTCAAGTCTGTATTAATTCTTCTGTCTGTGAGGATGGTTGCATGATACTGCTGGTAGACAATAGATCTCCTTTTCCAAACTCAATCCATTTTGGAGTCAACTGAACTATTCTTAAAGGACTTAAATCGCAAGAAATGCCAGTGGAAGGTAGCTCTGTGAATTTCAGAAGCATATTTACCTACCAAAAGCCTCCAACTCTATGAGACAATGGAAAGAAGTAGAAAAGAATTTAACAGACTTAGCCTCCACATCAGGCTCTCTCTTGCCCTGATTCCAAAATAAACCATCTCACAAGCCCTAACAGACACTTCAATACCTTAGACAGCTGCAGACAGGTGAATTAGTCATGTGAAGATCCCAATGAAAAGTTACAAAATTTCTATATCACAAGGGGTAAGTCTCTCTAAAAGGGAATCTTTGTGATGTACGCTGGAATATTCTGGAAAAAACAGACCTGTTTCTTTTTTTGAGACAGAAATACGGGCAAATCCCAAGAATCTTAACCCTGAATGAGCTCTGGGAAACTATGTAGTGCAATATCTTTATGTTATAGATGAGAAAAGGGGGAGTCCAAAGAAGATGAGAATCTGAGCCAAGGCTACATGCTATGACTTAGGGTTCTAGTCCTGTGCTGTCTCTATCCCACCCACCAAGTTATATCTTGCTTTGTGTTAACATTCCCCCAAATCACTATCAAATTCCTCCCTCTACAAGCCATTCTGCTATCTCACACTCATGAAAAGAATTCCTATATACTGTCTAAATAGAATCTATAGCCATAATTAGAACATAAAGTACCTTATTCTTAGCCAGTGAACATGGGAGGATTCATTATTACTCCAAATACAGGAGGTCTTTCCAGATTTCCTTCCTTGGGTTTACAAACAAGTCTATTACCAAGGGTAAGTGTTTCTGTCTTTCAGTTTTCTAAGATAAAGATGAAGAGCCACGTATCTAAATACATTCATTTATTCCGGAACTAATCACTACTATTATAACTTCCTCGAAGTTGTTGCATTTACTTCACATAAAACATCAAGGAATTTTGAAATTTCTTTTTGGAGCCATGAGAACATTCTTAAATTGATTGTGGTGATGAATGCACAACTCTGATTATACCAAGAGCCACTGTTGTACACTTTGGATGGATTGTATGCTGTGTGAATAAAACCATTCAAAAAAAGAAAAAAGAATGGGATAAAACTACTTTAAGGTGGCATGAAAGAATGTTGAACACATTTTTTGAGGGAAAAAAATGCAAGCTGCATAATGACCCATCTAACAAGATCCCACATATAAAAAAGACCTATGTATACGTCCAGGTAGTATACCTCTACATATTACATGTGTAGCTCTCTGCGTATGTACAGGTATGTGTATGTAAACACAGGTGAAACAGAAAACTAATGCCCAATTGTTACCAAAGATTACCACCAGAAAGTGGCAGTGCAAGTAGTGATGAAAGAAACTTTCATGTTTAATTCCATATCCATCTGCAGTATGTGAATCTTTTAAAATAAATTCTATCATTAAAAAAAAGAAAAGAAAGGAGAAAAGGTCTCTGGCTTTTAAAACTTAGAAAACCAATTATGCAAAATTATATGCCTTTCTGTCAAGCCTCTAAAAGTTCTTTCCAATTAGAACCCCTCTCCTATTTACAAATCCACCCTTTTTTGAATGTGGACAGTAATAATGCCACCTGCCCTTCCTACAGGTGAAGCAAATAAGTCATGCAAAATCATAAACCAAACCAATGTAAAATCAGAGCCCAGAAACTCTAGGTCTGTAAGCCTTCCTCCCTCTCTTAAACACTCAACTAACAACTCATCTTTTCATATATATAAATAAAAGAAGCTCAAATACGTGCCTTTAATTTTTTCAGAATGGTGACATTAAGCTGAATAAAAGGGTTAAGCTAAGCAATTATTTGAAAATAATTTGTAGGCCTAATCCTAAAATATTTCCCTATCTTCTTTCTTTCTAGAATAGGAACCAAGAAAAATACTTGTACAGTTAAATCCTTCAGCTAAGAAAAGCTGTACTTAAGACAACCAGCAAAGTTTCAGGGTGGTATTTTAAGTTCCCACTTCTTAGCAAGATTTCTACCAAGAAATGCTCTAAATCTTTCAAAGTGATACCAAGAGTCTAGTGGTAGCTTTATAAGAAAGAGCCAAGCAGCACTAATTACTAGATAGCAATTACTTTGAATGGTGTCAATTTTCTTTGAATTCTACAGATTCATACATTCTTGAACATAGTTATTGTTTACCCTAACGAGGACTCACACACATGCACACAGACACAAGCTCACTTAAAATAATTGCAGCCAAAATATACTGTGCCTGCCTAAAAGTCCATGCAATTTACTTGAATTTTTAGTGTTAAGGTAACACTAAACATGGGTAAGTACTATATTAACACACATAATGTTAGTCTCCCCTCCAACGTGTTTTATTGCTAAAAGGAAAGGAAAATTAAGTTAAATTACTCAGAAGCTGTGCTTTTGAACACTTCATTTTATAATAAAAGCTTTTTCTTTTGTGCTTTTCTCCCCTGTATCACTACAAAACACCTTCTCCAAACCTGCACCTATCCAAATTCTAATACTAGAAGAGTCAATTAAATTCCTATACCTCCTCCATCAAAGTCATCTCCAAATAGTTTTGCCAATACTGCCAATACTGAACATTCCTTTCTCTAAACTCTAATCATACATAGAAAAAAACTTTACTTTTTCTGAAATCTTACTCCATACTCAGTCTGTCCCTTTGGTGCCTAGTCCCTGGGTTATGTTTTTAAAAATAAATTTAGTAATTATATTTTGGGAGGGAGTATACAAAGCATTTTGTAAATCCTCCTCAAAAATATCAATTTTTATAAAGCTTATTAAACAAAGATGTTTTACCTCTCAACTATTTTACAAATACTGGCTTCATCTACTCTATTTAAGGGCACAAGCTTTGGATTAAGAGTACTAGATGTGGTAGACTGGGCAAACTAATTCACCTCTCTCAGTCATTTTCTTTATCTGGATAATAGGATGGTCCTCATAGAGCTATAGATGAGATAATGCTTGCTAAATCCTTAGTATCTTCCTAATAAGCACTCAACAAATGGTAGCTGTCATTGATGCTTTGTGAATAAATAATGGGAAAAAGAGGAGTGACACAGGATTACTATTGGAATGTTCATTTAGACATTTATATATGCCTACCATTCATTTCTGAGAAATTATAATAAAATGGCATTTCTGGAATAAAAAAAATGATTAAAATAGATTTTTTTGTTGACTTTTCATTTAAGTAAAATTCACCCTCTATTAAACTGTTTTTCTTCAATTGCTCTTAACAAATCTTCAAGAGATTATGAACTGGTGCTTACAAAATAGCAACGGGATTATTTTTATTTTGTATAATTAATTTTTTAAAAAACTGGAATAAAAATTTTTTAAAAACCATGGAACTATACAACACAGTGACTCCTATTGTAAAAGATAGATTATAATTAATAGCATAATTACTTTTTTAAAGTGTTCTTTCAGGAATTATAACAAATGTACAACACTAATGCAAGTTGTTCATAATAGAGTGGTAACTGGGGACTGTATTTAATGCATGATTTTTCTGTAAACCTACAACTCCTCTAATTAAAAAAAACAAAAACAATTGGGATTGGTTTTTGATGGAGGTGATCAGATTAGAAGCATCTGTTAGAAATTAACAGAAAGAAAAAGTCTTTCACCTAATAAAAAGGTAGGTTTTATTGATGTGCACTGTTTCAATGATATTAGACAGCCACAGGAATCACAAGGATACCTACGGGTCCTTTCTTAGAGCTCTAGGGAAAAACCAGAACAGGCCCAAATCCCATTAACCAAAAATGACAGGACACACTGGACACTGTGACCAGAAGACAATTCAGAAAAACTGGAAACAAAATCTTAAAACTAAGAGAGCAAGAATCTCAGGACTAAAACACCAAAAAGGTTTAACTTATTTAGTGTCTAACCACAAAGACAGTCAATGAGCATTTGTTATAGATAGGAGAGCAATTATCTTACTCAATTTTGAATCTCCAGAACCTAGCACAGTGCCTGGATCAAAGAATATTTGCTAAATCAAAAGACAAATACATTTAATGAATGGTATAAATATGAAATTCAAAATATAAGAGTTCTCCAGTTTTTAAATACTAGGTATACAATATCTAAATAAATAAAAAGTTTAATAAAACTGAAGAGAAAGCCAAAGGTTACTACTCTATAGAACAAGAAAGTCACAAACGCCTGTAACTGAGAACCTGTGATATCTTAAGCAATGAATTCAGATGGTATATTCTACCTTCATTGTCAATATATTTATACTATCAACAAGTAGAATAACCAGAAAATGGATGGATTTCCGCTATCTATATCCCCTTTCTTTTAGAATAATGGCACATCTCTCCTCTAATAGAATGGATATTGATAAACTTTGTTTTGGTAAATTTTAAACACTACAAACAAACCAAAATTACTCTTATTTCTCAATTCTAAGGGAAGACTAGCTCAGACCTCTGCTTCTGGAATTATTTCACCAGAAATTTAACAATCTCTCCTTTACAATGGAGCTCTAAACAACTTCCTCAAAAAACGCACTCCTCTAAAAATAGGTTGTCAATATATTCTGATTAGAAGCATACCAATCTAAAACTCACTTCCAGTACAAAAAGAACCTAGCAACTGGAAAATGAGTCAGAGGTAAGGATTTGTGACATACAGCAATTTAAATTGTATTTTAAAATTTTAGCACTTCAATTTACAACTGACCAAATGACATTCAATAATTCATGCTCAGGTTTTGGTTGCTTTGTTTCTAAGACATTAGGCTAAAGTTAAGATTCTTCCTGTAGTAATATGGTTTTGGCAAAATACTGTAACATCTCATTCCTATCAAGAGGAAGGGTCACAAGGAAAAGCAAGCACATACTTTTGGAGACTAGATTCAGACACGCTAGATGAAAAACAACTTCAACCTTCCCTTAAAGACATGCCCATTTTTCTGACACACCAGTTCACTTACCTCTCCCATTGCTCTTCCCTCCAGAGCAAGCGCTTGAAAATCATGATTCAGTTCATCCATAGAACGTACCTTTGTTCGGAATAGAAAAGGAAAAAGCTTCAAGTCAGCATCTTGAATTTTTACATACATATTTTCCACACAACTGAAAAGCTTTTCTATGTTTACTTTCAGATACTGACAAAGACAATAACAATAATCAAGTGACTGAAACATTCACTTACCTTTAACGATAAGGGTATAGGGAATGCCCCTACTTTCTCCCCTCCCATTCCCCTTATTTTCAAAATATGAAAAAACACACGGAAATACAAGCTATCACTTCCAAAGGATCCAGAAAAGAAAAAGCAAATTCCAGCACATGAGAATTAATTTAGATATTTTTCATACACTTTAAAATAAGACCAACAGGCTGAAGGACAATGAAGTTTGAAAATGATGTGATCTAAACCTCACTATTGCGTCAAAAGTCCACAAATGCCCCCTCCCCAATTGTGAAGAACCACTAACAAGTTCTGATAAACTTCAAAGGAGTACACTGCAAACTATATAACAAAGTTCTGGAACATTTCTCCATTTCTCCATACGGAACATTTGAGGCTCCCAGAACGTCAAAACCAGGGGGAAAAAATAGCATGTATAAGAAGAATCCCACCAAACCTTACCTATCAGTAAAAGTACTCCTACCCTCAGCATAACAATCTCTGTGGCTTCAATTTCCTCATCTCCAAGGTCATTACTCCAAAGTCAACATTGGGGAAGTGTGAAACAGATTGCTCAAAACATTAATAACTGGAAAACCCTTTTTGAAATAGATTGTTCAAAACATTAATAACTGAAAAACCCATCCCTATTCTTTAGTGAGATTTAAGGGTGCAGTCCCTTGTTTGTTAGAGGAAAGCTCTTCTGCCTACCTGAGAAGGACCGCTGACTGCCAGAACCAGGAATCTCTCAAAACCCCTCCCTTGATCATCACTACCTCCCAAGATAGGTGTACAATTTCTAGCAGTGAGTAAATGCAAAGAAGGTCAACCAGGACCAGGCAGGGGAAGGTAGAATATGGAGACCAAGTACCAGAACATGGTTAAAAGAACCAACTTAACTTTATTAGCATGCTCCCTATATTGCCCAAGAATACGAATTTGCCTGAACTGACACCACAAAAAAACACAGTTGCATTTTTTAATTAAATCACTTATTTTAAAAACCCAGAGCTGATACTATGCTACAAATGATAAATGGTATAACTAAAACATAACAGCTTTGGGATGCCCACTAAATGTGTAAATTTATAAAATTGAGAATACAGCTGAAATTCAACAATGAGAACATGGAGACTAAGCTTATTATTATGATACAACAATTTCAAAAAACCCTTGAAATAGAAGCTTTGATCACATTACAAGGTGTTTACATTATTTAGATAAGCTCACTAAATAGGTTTCTAAACAGTACAATTTTGGGGGGGGGCAGGATGTTAGCTGGAAACTGTACAAATGTATGAAATTATTTTGAACCTTTACACCAGTTAACATTTACAAAGCACATAAATCAGATGCACAAAGTTCTTTATCTCTTTCTATTCTAATTCAAAACTCTACAAATACAGTTTTAACCAAATTCTATTTGTACTTCCCAAGGAAGAACTAGGAGTAAAGGAAAGTGGAAAACAAGTGATAGGCAAACTTATATAATCCTCACAACAATCAATCTCACCATGATTATTCCCATTTAAGAGATCAGAAAACTGATCCTCCACAAAACGCTTTGTCAAACCATTGTTAAAGAAGGAAACTAAGGCTCAGAGCACTTAAATAGCATTGCCAAGACCTAATTCAGATCTCTCAATGCCAATATTTTATTAGGAATACAGATAAAACTGCCTTTTCTTTCTGCTGCAGGTTTTGATGATTGTACTGTCTAGGTCTTCTTGTTTTTGCTTTTCACTGTCTTCTCTCCTGCTTTCAAAACTTGCCCATCTTGCCCTTGTAGCATTTTTCATTCCTTTCTACACTATCTTTCCACCATCACACTCTTTCTCTTACCACTTAATTGCTCTCAGCTTGCTCTCTCTGTCTCTCTCCCTCTCTCTCACTCTTTTTCTGTTCTCCATCTCCAGTCCTCCCTGGTTCAGTCCTCCCTCTGCCTCACTTACACAATGAACAACTCTTTCCCCTCCCTCTGTGTATCACCATCCCACCTCCCTAGACAACTACTGAGAAAGGAGCCTTACTTTTGAAGTTTTCTCTACTAATCTAGAAACTCAAATTTAATCCATCCACCCACAGTTGACTAGACCAGATAAGCCATGTCATTCTCACCAAAGTGTTTTTAACTAGTCAGGAATCTGTTAATAATGGGAGCTATATCTGATATAGCCATCAGCACTAAGCAGACTCTCCAGACAAAATTCTTCCTAGGAAACAAAACTAATGATCGAAGAAAATGCTTGGGAATCAAGAGAATTCAAATAATAAAGATATAGATGACTATAAGAAATATTTCAGACAGGTTACAAAGAAGCTTTTCCACCATAAAAAGATAAAACTGTCAATTATAATTAGAGAAAAGACTCAGATCAAGACAGAACAATCCTTTCATCTTATGTTCTACCTCCTCTTTCTCTAGAATTCAATTTGAGGGGCATGTAAATGTTACTTTCTAGCATCACTTACGAATTCCTTCTTCGCTTTTGCTGAATGTCTCTAAGACCCCCTTTCTTCCTTCAATTAACCGACCCTATATATCTCCTTTGGTTTCACGAAACTGTTTCCACTTTTCTCTTTCAGTCTCTATATCCCGACCACTTACTAGTAACAAGTAACCTCCTTATGCCAATCCAGGACTTTTTCTGCTGCCACCCCTCCCCATAAAGGCATCTCTCTTACCGAAGAGGCACAAGAGTTCACTGCTTTAGCACCTGACCTACTTCTATATTCTTCTTCTTCACCTCATACAAGGGTATCATCTATATATACATGACCTATACTTCTGAGGTTCCCTTCCCATTTCCCAAAACTTTGTGCTGTGAGCCTCAACACCTGCCATCTTCCTGTTCTAACTGGAACCATAATTTAGCACATTAAATTGGTGTTTTACCACATGGGAAGTTTCAAAATCAGAACAGATGAACACAGAACTAAATACTGCATGTGCAAAATTAAAATTAAACAAAAGCATCATTTTACAAATTCTTATTCTAAGAATCACACTATAAAGTGCCCATCACCCTTTGAGAAGCCCTACTTACAATTCCCAATCTCCCATACCCTTATCAGAATCATCAACAGACTGTCATACAAAATTCACTGTTTCCTCATCAGTAAAACAGCTAATGTCAGCTACACTACAGGTTGTTACAGTGGTTAAATGAGACAAAATATCCAGTACTTAGTACGCACTTATTCAACCTTATCCACCTCACACATTATTCTTGATAAGTTATTGAACTGTCTCCACACATTAATTCTTTCTTTCCCTGCACTCAGTTAGTAGAGGGCAAATTTCTGTCTCTTTGTTGAGATGGGAAAAGGTCCAGAAGCACTCTTGTTGAGCATTTCATTTCCATAATCAATATATTAGAAGTAGTTATAACACTTGAATGTCTAGCTTACTTTTCAAACCTTAGCTTTTCTAAATACATCCATTCTCTCTCCTCTCAATTCCCAGCCAAATCATCAATTCAGAGAAATGTCTATTCTCCATTCTCATCCACCCAGAAGCTTCCTCACAAAAAAACTGACCCAAGTCCATGATTTTTTAGTTCTCAATTTAAAAAAAAAAAAAAAAAAAAAAAAAAAAAAACCTCTGCACCGTCTCCTAAAATTCTTTTATTTCTCAACTTCCAGACCACCGTGGTCTCCTGATTATCTTCCTATCCCTCTATTGATACTTTTTCTTTTTGCCAGCCTACATTGCATTAAAAAAAAACAAAAAAACAAAAAAACAGACTCATGAATAAAGGAATTCCAAATTGTAAAAAGTTAATGATCTAAATAGAACTATAAATCCTTTTATGAATTATAATTTATCCATTTTTTCAAGCAGATATTATTAAGCATTAAACTTCACAAGGCAGAGTAAAGCAGACACAATGGTAGACTGTGTAGTCTAGAACAAAAAAACTAAGAAAGCAACAAGTTTTGACAGCATTCTGGTTCAGTTCCTGGCCTTGTGATGGCATTCCTGTCCTTGAATTACTGTCCCGTAATGACTCAGTGTCTATAAAATTAATGCCCCTTTGACCAGCTTTCCACTGCTTATACAAAGAAGTCTAACTTAGGTATGAGGGTATGCCTGAGTTGGCATTTATTAAGTTAAACTAGAAATTTTCATTTTAAAACAGATGAACTCAGAGCTACATAATACATTTGGAAAGTTAAAATTCAAGAAAGTAACACTTTTTGAATATTTTCAGTAACAGACTTGTTTCAAGGTATCTGTCTAGAAAGGGCAACTTCACGATTTCCACCTCCTCTGGCCACAAAAAAACTGTAGAGGAGTATTTGTATTTCCCTCGATGGCAATAATGGGCCAGATAACTATGGGAAGATAAACTGAAAGCTCCTCAAGACTTGGCAGCTATGGCTGCCATTTTGGGTCAAGTATAACTGATGAATAACCAGAAGAAGGCAATCAACTAGAGAAAGAAAAAAATGAGCTGAAACAAGCAGAGAAACAAAACACTGTGGAGTCCTTGAGAAAGAATAAGCCTCCCAGAGCCCAAGAGGGCCAAGTCCATATTTCTTTTCTTGGGTTCAGGGAGAGCCCTTAGTGTTCTTTCATTAAATGCCCTCCCTGATTTTTTATTACCTAAAGTAGCTTTCTATTCTCGAAACTAAAATTGCCTTTACTAAAATATTTATTTCTTTACCCACTGAATCTAAGTAGTCAGGTCTTTCTCCTCCAAATCTACCCTTGTTCTCCTGGAGGATTTTTTGAACAGGCAAACCTAGATCATGATGGCTGCATTTCAGTAACATAGATCCAAAACAGTATTAACAGAAAAAGTGGTGCCAAGAACCATTACTGGAAGGAGATCGCAGTGAGAAAAAGCAAGGCAAAAGCAGGAGAAACTTGAGCAACGAGAAGAGGAAATGGAATATGAGAACTAACCTAATTTGCATTTAATCATTAAGGGAAAAAAAAACTAAGGCTGTCCTATAGCATCTTCTGCTCCACTATGTTATTAACAATAACAACAAATATTTACTGAGACTTATTTTGTGTCAGACCCTGTTCTATATGCTTTATCTCCCTAATACTCAAAATAACTCAGAAAGCACAAGTACTATAATATCACCACAGGAAAAAAGTTATTATACTTCTATTACAGTCCTCAAATAAAATACAGATGAATCACCACTCTTTCCTGATTACTGGGGGGAAAAAATACTACCCTTCATTTTGGCTTAAGTGGCTGCAAATTTTACATGTTCTTGAGTGCTCACACTCTTATTTATTCATTCCAAAGCAACAATAAACACCACCCATTTGTTGAGTTTAGGCATTGTACTGCATAGTAGACATTATTCCATTTTATATATGAGTACAGAGAAGTAACTTGTTCAAAGTCATACTTTAGATGATGAAGACCAGAAGTAGAATTCATCTTCAGGTCTCTATACCCTATTCACTACTTCTCTCTGTCTCGTCAAAGGCATACACAAAAGCTCCAGGACACCTGGGTTATAAAGCTCTTGTTCCAGCAACTGATTACTACAATATCTTTAGTCTCTCTTCTATAGTCTTAAAAATGGAATCACCCCAGCAGCTGGGATTAAGTTTAATTTTCATTTTTTATTATTATTTATCAAAGCAAATGCCATTAAACTTACAGATTATTTAGTGCTTTGATTGGCATTCTGTTATGATGGTTAACAGATACAAAGGATGAAAATAAACTGCAATTAATTTACCTCAACTATTTTTGCTACCAGATTACCTCATGTAAACACCAGCACCTCCTAGATATGAAAGCAATTTAGAAAGTAAAAAGACTAAATATATTTTCAAAATCAGTTTTCATATCCTGTAACAAAAACCTTTAACTATAAAGACTTCAAAATTGTTGGTTCTGCCAGTCTCCTCATTCACAATTTCACCAATTATGATCAAGCTGAAACTTTATTGCCAAAAGATACTAATTGAAATGAAAAAATCTAACAGAAAATTTAAAACAGTTTACAGATCCAGAGCCCCTTGAATGAAGGGAAGGCAGGGTACCCTTGGAGAAGGACCCTGTCACACTGCCAAAAATTTATACTGTTAATCTTCCTCCCAGCCTTCCCCCAGGGGGACCTACGGCCTTTTACCAGGGTGACTGTGCATTGGGGAAAAGGAAATGATCAGATATTTCGTGGATTATTAGACACTGGGTCAGAAGTGACATTAATTCCTGGAGACCCAAAACGTCACTCTGGTCCACCAGTCAGAGTTGGGGCTTATGGAGGTCAGATGATTGATGGAGTTTTAGCCCAGGTCCGTCTCACAGTGGGTCCAGTGGGTCCCCGAACCCATTCTGTGGTTATTTCCCCAGTGCCAGAATGCATAATTGAAACAGACATACTCAGCAACTGGCAGAATCCTCACATTGGTTCCTGATTCCTGGAGTGAGGGCTATTATGGTGGGAAAGGCCAAGTGGAAGCCACTAGAACTGCCCCTGCCTAGCAAAGTAGTGAACCAGAAGCAATACCGGATTCCTGGAGGGATTGCAGAGATTAATGCCACTCTTAAGGACTTGAAGGATGCGGGGTGGTGATTCCCACCACATCCCCATTCAACTCTCCTGTTTGGCCTGTGGAGAAAACAGATGGGTCTTGGAGGATGACTGTGGATTATCGTAAGCTTAACCAGGTGGTGACTCCAATTGCAGCTGCTGTCCCAGATGTGGTATCATTGCTTGAGCAAATCAACACATCCCCTGGTACCTGGTACGCAGCTATTGATCTGGCAAATGCTTTTTTCTCAATTGCTGTCAGCAAGGACCACCAGAAATAGTTTGCATTCAGCTGGCAAGGCCAGCAGTTTACATTCACTGTGCTACCTCAGGGTTATAGCAACTCTCCAGCCCTATGTCATAATATTGTCCGCAGGGATCTTGATCATTTCTCCCTCCCACAAGACATCACACTGGTCCATTATATTGATGATATCATGTTGATTGGACCTAGTAAGCAAGAAGTAGCAACTACTCTAGATTTGTTGGTAAGGTATTTGCGTGGCAGAGGATGGGAGATAAATCCAACAAAAATACAGGGGCCTTCCACCTCAGTAAAATTTCTAGGTGTCCAGTGGTGTGGGGCCTGTTGAGATATTCCTTCTAAGGTGAAGGATAAGCTGCTGCATCTGGCCCCTCCTACAACCAAAAAAGAGGTACAACGCTTAGTTGGCCTCTTTGGGTTTTGGAGACAACATATTCCTCATTTAGGTGTGCTACTCCGGCCCATTTACCGAGTGACTAGAAAAGCTTCTAGTTTTGAGTGGGGACTGGAGCAAGATGAGGCTCTGCAACAGGTCCAGGCTGCTGCGCAAGCTGTTCTGCCACTTGGACCATATGATCCAGGGGATCCAATGGTGCTGGAAGTGTCAGTGGCAAATAGACATATTGTTTGAAGCCTTTGGCAGGCTCCTATAGGAGAATCACAACGCAGGCCCTTAGGATTTTGGAGTAAAGCTTTACCATCCTCTGCAGATAACTACTCTCCATTTGAGAAACAACTGTTGGCCTGCTACTGGGCCTTAGTAGAGACAGAACGCTTAACCATGGGCCACCAAGTTACCATGAGACCTGAGTTACCTATCATGAGCTGGGTGTTATCTGACCCACCAAGCCATAAAGTTGGGCGTGCACAGCAGCACTCCATCATAAAATGGAAATGGTATATACGAGATAGAGCTCGAGCAGGTCCTGAAGGTACAAGTAAGTTACATGAGACAGTGGCCCAAATGCCCATGGCCCCCACTCCTTCCACCTTACCTTCTCTTTCCCAGCCCACAGCTATGGCATCTTGGGGAGTTCCTTACAGTCAGTTGACTGAGGAAGAGAAGACTCGGGCCTGGTTTAAAGATGGTTCTGCACGATATGCAGGCACCACCTGAAAGTGGACAGCTGCAGCACTGCAGCCCCTTGCTGGGATGTCCCTGAAGGACAGTGGTGAGGGGAAATCCTCCCAGTGGGCAGAACTTCGAGCAGTGCACCTGGTTGTTCACTTTGCTTGGAAGGAGAACTGGCCAGAGGTGCATCTATATACTGATTCCTGGGCTGTTGCTAATGGTTTGGCTGGATGGTCAGGGACTTGGAAGGAACATGATTGGAAGATTGGTGACAAAGAAGTCTGGGGAAGGGGTATGTGGATAGACCTTTCTGAGCGGGCAAACAACATGAAGATATTTGTGTCCGATGTGAATGCTCACCAGAGGGTGACTTCAGCAGAAGAAGGTTTTAATAACCAAGTGGATAAAATGACCCGTTTGGTGGATACCAATCAGCCTCTTTCCCCAGCAACTCCTATCATTGCCCAATGGGCTCATGAACAAAGTGGTTATGGTGGTAGGGATGGAGGTTATGCATGGGCTCAGCAACATGGACTTCCACTCACCAGGGATGACCTGGCCACAGCCACTGCTGAGTGTCCAATTTGCCAGCAGCAGAGACCCACACTCAGTCCCCGATACGGCACCATTCCTCGGGGTGATCAGCCTGCTACCTGGTGGCAGGTTGATTACATCGGACCACTTCCATCATGGAAAGGGCAGCGATTTGTTCTTACTAGAATAGACACATACTCCGGATATGGGTTTGCCTTCCCTGCACGACATGATTCTGCCACAACTACGATACGTGGACTTACAGAATGCCTCATCCACCGTCATGGTATTCCACACAGCATTGCTTCGGACCAAGGAACCCACTTCACAGCAAATGAAGTGAGGGGATGGGCACATGCTCATGGAATTCTGTGGTCTTACCATGTTCCCCATCATCCAGAAGCAGCTGGGTTGATAGAAAGGTGGAATGGCCTATTGAAGACTCAATTATGGTGCCAACTAGGTGGCAATACCTTGCAGGGTTGGGGCAGTGTTCTCCAGGAGGCAGTGTATGCTCTGAATCAGCGTCCACTCTATGGTGCTGTTTCTCCCATAGCCAGGATTCATGGGTCCAGGAATCAAGGGGTGGAAACAGGAGTAGCACCACTCACTATCACTCCTAGTGATCCACTAGGGAAATTTTTGCTTCCTGTCCCTGCAAGTTTAAGCTCTGCTGGTCTACAAGTCTTGGTTCCAAAAGGAGGAGTGCTTCCACCAGGAAACACAACAATAATCCCATTGAACTGGAAGTTAAGGCTGCCACCTGGCCACTTTGGGCTTCTTATGCCTCTGAATCAACAGGCAAGTAAGGGGATTACTGTATTGGCTGGGGTGATTGGTCCTGACTATCAAGGGGAAATAGCACTGCAACTACACAATGGAAGTAAAGAAGGGTTTTCCTGGAATACAGGAGATCCCCTAGGGTGTCTCTTAGTACTACCATGCCCCGTGATTCAAGTCAATGGAAAACTGCAACAACCCAATCCAGGCAGGACTACCAATGGCCAAGAAACTTCAGGAATAAAGGTTTGGGTCACCCTACCAGGCAAAGAACCACGGCCAGCTGAAGTGCTTGCTGAGGGTAAAGGGAACATGGAATGGGTAGTAGAAGAAGGTCGTGATAAATATGAACTACGGCCATGTGACCAGTTACAGAAATGAGGACTATGATGACATGAATATTTCCTCCTCGTTTTGTTATGATTATGTTTGTATTTGTCTGTAAAGAAAATATTTTTGCTTTCTTCTCTGTCTTATCCCCTTATCATATGGCATAAGCTGTAATGTTCATTTTGAAGGTATGGTTTTAGGTGATGTGTACAACTGCCAAGTTGACAAGGGGTGGACTGCAATGGTTGGGTTCATGTGTCAACTTGGCTAGGTGGCCTAGCTTTCTGGTCAAGCGGGCACTGGCCTGACGATTGCTGTGAGGATATTTGAGGCTGGTTAATAAACCAACGGGCTGGTTTGTCGGATCATCAGTCAATTGACTGCAGCTGACTGATGACTCATCAAGGGGCGTGCTTCCACAGTGAGAGAATGCAATTGGCTGGATTTGGTCTGGGTGATCAGCCGGTTTGTTGGATCATCAGTCAATTGACTGCGGCTGACTGATGACTCATCAAGGAGCGTGCCTTCCACAATGAGAGAATGCAATTGGCTGGATTTGGTCCGGGTGATCAGTTGGAGGCTTATAAGCCAGATGGTTAGAGAACCTTCACTTTCTTCTTCCGGCTGCTCAGTGAAGCATTTCCTGGGGAGCTCGGCTGCTCAGTGAAGCATTTCCTGGGGAGCTCGTGGAAGTTGCCGGTTCGTTTCCTGAGGAGTTCGTCAAAGTTGTTGGTTCTTTTCCCAAGGAGTACGTCAGACGTCTTCCTTGGAGTTGACAGCTTGTTGACGGCTCTGCAGAATTTGGACTCGTGTGGTCCCACAGTTGCATGAGTCACTTTTACAATTTGATAATCAGAGACATCTCTCATTGATTCTGTTTCCAAGGAGAACCCTAACTAATACAGATAATGATAAATCTCATCTTTGCTTGTCTGGAAAGGTATGAGTTAACTACTCTTTATAGACATCTATCTAATTGGTTTCTTCCTGAGTTTCTGAAGAACAAAATGGCAAAAAATGTAACGTCTAATGAAATTATTTTCAAACATAGAACACTGCAGTTGCATCAAAAGATTATTTGTATATGAAGAATACAACAAAGGGTCTTCATTATCAGTAAAGTTTCATCCTGAAATACCAAACCCAAGTGATGACAAATGAAAAAGCAAAAAATACAACTCAAAAATGTTCATCCAAATGTTCTTAAATCAGGCTGTGGCAAATCTAATGGTAGCAGATTCTTTACACATGAAAGAAAAGAAAGGAAGGAAGGAACAAAGGAAGGAAGGGAGGAAGGAAGGAAGGAGAAATTTTTAATACCATCATGGGAGCCAGGAACAATCTTACTAGCAAAGTACAACAACCTTTGAAAGTAATGTAAAATTACAAATACTTGTTCTCAAAAACAGCACAGAATTGGCTTTTCTAAAATTTTGTTAATATTAATTTATTTCAAGATTCATTTTGTCAACCCTTGTGTTCAACTAAAAGATAGTTGGCAAGGACTAGAACAGATATTTGCACACTGATATTCACAGCAGCATTATTCACAACAGCCAAAAGGCGGAAGCAACCCAAATGTCCAACAACAGATGAATGGATAAACAAAATATGGTATACACATACAATGGAATATTATTCAGCCATAAAAAGGAATGAAGTTCTGATGCATGAGACAACATGGATGAACCTTGAAAACATCACATAGAGTAAAATAAGCCAGACACAAAAGGACAATATTATATGATCTCATTTATATGAAATAAGGAGAATATGCAATTCACAAAATCAGAAATTAGAATTTAGATTACAAGGGGTCAGGTAGTGCTAGAAAATGGGGGATTGATGCTTAATCGGTACAGAGCATCTATTGGGGTTGATGGAAAAGTTTTGGCAATGGATGGTGATGATGGAGGCACAACTTTGTGACTGTAAATAACACCACCGAAGAGTATATTTGAAACTGGACAGAATGGGAAATTTGACATTGTATATAGGTCACTAGAATTTAAAAACAAATAAACAAAAAAAAAACAAAAAAAACAAAGAGCAGCACAACACAAAGAGTGAGCCCTAATGTCCTAATGTAAACTATAGGTATAATTAATAGTATAGTTATAATAATATTGATTCAACAATTGTAACAAAGGCACCACACTAATGCAAAATGTATTAATAATAGGGAAAACTATGCATGAGAGAGGAATATATGGAAGCTACTTTTTGCGCGATTTTTCTGTAAACCTACAATTACTTTAAATTAAAAAAAAAAGATAGTAAGAATAAAGAGTTTTCAAGAAGTTCTTCCTAAAGAATAGTGTGTGAAAAAAAACAAACTGTGGGCCTTCCACTGATACATATTTTCTGGAAATTAAAAGACAGCAAATATTTTTAAGAAGCATACAACTTAGATAAAAAGTGATAACCAATTATGAAAAATTAAGTTTGGAGGAGAAAATATTGGGTACTAGGCATGCCTATGGTGTTAGGACTCCACAGATGGGGGGGGCGGGGGGGATTACTTAAACAAGGGGAAAAAAACTTTTAACATGTGACTACTTTTCTAGTTGCACTCTACTTTTTGAGAGATGATGAGTTGGATAAAAGTAGAATAAGGTTTGAAGAGCATAATATACAAATCTTTCTGCTCTTTCCTTAACCCTGAAATAATATCTAGTAGTGGCAAAATTGAACCTTACCAACAGTGCAATAGCAGTTTGTGTCATCTCCCTAAAAGTAACTCCCACAGCATCTAACAGTATTAAAAACATGACAGCATTACACACAAATTATTTGTAATTATTTGTACAATTTTAATTATTTTATTTATTTATTTAATTATTTAATAATTATTAAATTATTTGTAATTATTGTGAGAAATTACTCTTAGGCTTAAGAGTGAAAAAAATAATAGAAATGGGGCTTTTTAAAGTCAGCTTTCTAAAAATGGTTCTTAACCTGCTTAAAAGAATACTTTACCAGGCTTATCTTGACTTTTCTGGAAAGAAATGTGACAAGTTTTATAAACGTTCATGCCCTTTCATCCATTAGTTCCACTTCCAGGAATTTAGATTAAGTAAATGATCAGTAATATGGGCAAAGATTTGTTATCAAAGATCTTCACCTTGGTGCTGTAAAGGGAAAGTGGTAAAGTCTAAATATATCAAGAATTATTAAATACAGTACATACGTATCTATAGGATCTTATGCAGCTACTTACAATGCTTTCAAAAGTTTTAAACAGAGGAAAATGCTTACAGGTGTAAGGACTTTAAAATGCAGACTACAGATCCTCTCTCTCTCTTAGCCAGAGAGAGAGGGATCCAGACACTTGCTGGCTTAGCTCAAGAGATGTTTGGAGTTGCAGACCCCAGATGTTGGCTGATGCTGAGAGAGACATTTTGGAGATAGCCATTGAAAGCAGAGTTTTGCTGATGTTTTGGAGATACGAGAGCCCAGAGTTTGTCCCCAGAAGCTGAAGCCAATGCTTAGACATGCCTGGAAATGCAGACAGAAGGACATTTAGCTAAGAGATGAAGCCCAGAGTTTGCCCTGGGATAAACTAAGAGAACACCCCCAGACCCTTAGAACCCTGGAACAGATACCAGCCACATACCTTCCCAGCTGACAGAGATTTTCCTGACCCCATCAGCCATCCTTCAGTGATGGTACCCTACTGTTGATGCCTTTGTTTGGACATTTGCATGGCCAGACGATTCTAACTTTGTAACCAAATAAACCCTCTTTATAAAAGCCAATCCATTTCTGGTATTTTGCATAATGGCAGCATTACCAAACTGGAACAGACACCAAACTCAAACTTGTAAGAGAAACAAAGAGAAATATTTGATACATTTGGGGGAAAAAAGAAGATTCTGTAGGTCAAAAACTTAAAGCTAGGTCAAAAAAATGGCAGAATTGGTGGGGGGAGTGAACACAGAACATTGTGACTCATCACAGTCAAAAGGTTAAATTTTCTATTATCTAGAATTTAGAGAAGATTTTAAAAAATGAATGAAGGATGTGAATAGTTTCTTAGAAAAGAAATACAAATGGTTCTTAAATATGAAAAGATCTTAACTTAGGAAATGCAAATTAAAAGCTATGGAGATAGTTTTATATTTTGAGCCTATCATATTAGAGATCCAAAAAAAAAAAAAAAAAAAAAATGCAGACTACAAATCTACTACCATATACAAATGTAGTCTACTTAAATGTAAACTACATATCTACTACTATACACAAATCTACTATATATAAAAAGTGATATGTATCTCCATATAGACAGAGACATACACAAACATAAGACTGGAAGATAATAAACACAAACGTTGAAAACTTAAAACTCTTCAACAGTTTCTACATTTTCTATAATGCCTACCAAAAAATCAAAAAGCATCTTCTGAAAATAAATTTGGCACCATTTATAATGAGTTTTTAAGATATTAATAGCTTTAAAACCAATAATCACTTTCTAGACACAGATCTTAAAGAACCAAAATAAAGAATACACTTTATTAGCACAGATATTCAGTGTGCAGTTATTTTTAACAATAAGAAGTAAGAAGTGGGTGGGGTGGAATATCAAATAGTAAATAAAAAGGTTAAGTTAGTTAGTTATGGCATATCCAAGGATGGTTCCCACAAGGAGAAGAGCCCTGTGAAAAGAAACAAAAGAAACAAAACGAAAAGACACAAAATGAACCTTAGGTATATTCCATATATAACTGTTATAAAAGCTAGTATTTATTGACTATTTCTTAATTAGAACTCTGCATTATTTAATTTCAACCTATAAGACAATTCCTATTATCCTCCCACCCCCCTATTTTTAAACTGAATAGGAAACTAAGGCAGAGAAAGGTTAAATAATTTGTCCAAAGTTACACAGGCAGACAGACTCCAAAGTCAGTCTTCCCCCTTCGGGGATCAAACTGTGTGTGGGTACTCCCAACTCTTCATGCAATAAAGGTAAAAAAAAAAAAAAAGAAAAAAGAAAAAAGAAAAAATTCATACAGATACAACAAAGTTGCCTGAAACCAACAACTGAGAAAGGACTCGTGCAAATTACCCTGTCATTTAGCTACATATCTGAAGAGAACAACCCCCTACACAGCCCAACTGTGGGCAAAACACTAGCATTCTTCTATGTTAACTAATGATAATGATGATCAAAAGGAAACGAATCATCTTGAGACTATAAGGAGACAGTTAACTACAGAAAGAGAATTTCATCCTCAAGACTTATAAGTGAAGACATCTGAAAATGATTTATTATTGGAGGAAAATAAACAGATACGTACATATTTAGAAAACTACTTGAAATCCTCAATAGAACAAAAGGAGAGAACATCTATGTGGCAGAAATAGAAAGCTTTTATGAAAAATAGGTCAAGACAAGCAAAACTCATAAAAAAAAAAAGAACTAAGATTAGGAAAGATACAGGAAATGTAAAAATTTGTAGCAAAAGTAAAATCTACAAGACAGTTAAGAGAAGTAAATCAATTCAATGATAATGAAAACAAACCTAAGAACTTAAACCAGAGGAAAAGAACAAGGATAAAATTATAAAAGATAACTGGAAAAGTAGAAACGCAAATATCCATCAACAAAACATGATATATCCATAAATTTAAATACCATTCAGTCATAAAAAGGAATGCAGTACTGGTACATGCCACAACTTGAATGAACCTTGAAAACATGAAAAGTGAAAGAAATCAGTCACAAAAGGCCACCCATTGTACAGAAGTGTATAGACAAGAATGCACACCTAGTATTTCCATCACCCCCACGGTCTCTTGTGTCACTCTATAGTCACTGCCATCCCACCACTCCCAGCAACCATCATCTGATTTCTGGCTCTAGTTTTCCCTTGTAGTGAATGTCATATAAACAGAATCATATATAATATGCAACCTTTCATGTCAGACTTCTCTCACTTAGCAAAATGCTTTCGTGATGCAGTAACACTGTTGTATGTTATTAGTTTATTACTTTTGATTGCCAAGTTGTATTTCATTATATCGATGTGCCACAGTTTGTTCAACCATTCACCTACTGATGGACATACGTACTGTCTCCAGTTTTTAGTGATTATGAATAAAGTTGTTATAAACATGGGGGGAAAAAAGGCCACCCATTGGGTTCCATTTATATGAAAGGCAAACCCACAGAGACCAAGAGAAAATTAGTTGTTGCAGGGGCTGGGGAAAGGGAGAAATGGGCACTGACTGTTAATGGGTATGGGATTCTTTTGGGAGTGATGTTCTGGAGTTAGTGGTGATGGTTGTACAACTTTTTTTTTGAATATACTAAAAACCACTGAACTGTACATTTAAAAGGATGAATTTTATAATATGTGAATAATATCTCTATAAAGCTGCTACTAAAAAAAACACACAATAATGGGTTGCCAAACATTTTCTGTAACAAGCCAGATGGTAAATAATTTAGGCTTTGAGGCCTACATAGGGTCTTTGTCAACATCTTTGGTTTTTATTCTTCAAATATTTTAAAGCCTAAAACCATTCTTTGTGCAAGAGTCATATACAAACAGGCAGCAAGCCAGAGTTGTCCTATTGGTTACAGTCTGCCAACCCCTGGTTAAAAAATAATCTTTTCTTATACCAACGTCAAATTTCTTGAATTTGACAATTTTACTTAAGGTGGTTACATACATGATTATCCTAGTTCTTAGGAAACATACATGAAAGTACAAAGTGTTCAAGGAGCATGATGTATACAACCTACTCTCAAATGTTTAGAAAACAGATACACAGACAGCTAGATAGAATAATATGACAAACTGTGGCAAAACATTAAAAGTTAGTAGAGGGCATACTTCAGCAGCACATATACTAAAATTTGAACGATAAAGCATGGCCCCTGTGCAAAGATGACATACAAATTTGTGAAACATTCCATATTTAAACTAAAAAAAAAAAAAAAAAAAAAAAAAAAAAAAAAGTTGGTAAGATCTGGTTATCTGGGTGGGGTATGTTGGCGTTCTCAGTATAAGGCCTGTATAATATTTTTGCAACTGTCCAGTAAGTTTGAAATTATTTCCAAAAAAAGAGGCTAAAAAAATAAATAAGCCTCTCCTTGAATTTTTCTCAATGAATATATGCTAAGTCACTGTTAATTCATAAATCAGACAAAGACTTCTTATCAAATTTTTAAATAAAACTTCCACAAATGTTATTTGGATAAAGGAAACAGGGAAAAACCTATCAAACAGAATTCAGTGGACTGATTAATAATTGAGGTCATATGAAGCTATGACAAGACACTTTTGAAAGAAAAGATAATTAATTGCTCATATGCAAAGATGTTTAACATTACTAACCATGACAGAAATGCAAAATAAAATCACAATAAGATATCATTACACAACTATTAGAGTGGCTAAAATAAAAAATAGTCCCACAACTTCTCTAATTAAAAAAAAGAAGAGCCTCACCCTTAAAAAAATATATTGCTAACATCAAATGCTGGCAGGGTGCAGAAAAACTAGATCACTCAAGCATTGCTAGTGGGAATGCAAAATGGAACAGCCACTTTGGAAACAATTTGACACCTTCTTTATAAACTAAACATATAACCACTGTATTACCCAACACTTGCACTACTGGGCACTTATCCCAGAGAAATGAAACCATGTCCATACAAAACCCGTGCATGAAATGTTCACAGCAATTATTATTTGTAATAGCCAAAAGTGGACTTCAAAGGTGAATGGTTTAACAAACTGCCATGCGTCCATACCATGGAATACTACTCAGCAGCAAAAAGAAACTATCAATACATACAACTTGCATGACTCTCCCAAGAATGATGCTGAAAGAAAGAAAGAAAAAAAAAAAAAAAAAAAGCCAATCTCCAACAGGTACATACTATATGATTTCCACTTACATAGTTTTTTAACATTTCTGAAACAAAAAATTGTAGAAATGGAGGCTAGATTAACAGTTGTCAGGGATTAAGGACATAAGGGATGGAGAGAAGAAAAGGGAGAGTAAACTGGTACAGTTATAAAAGGGCAACACAGTGGCACTAGTCATTTTGGAACTTCAGTATTTTACTGTGTGGTGGGAGATACACCAACCTACATCGATAATAAAATTGTACTGAACTTAACACACACACAAATGAGTACAAGTGAAACTGGGGAAAGCACGAGTAAGACTGAATAGATTGCATCAATGTCAATATTCTAGTTATGATACTATACTACAGTTTTGCAAAATGTTACCATTTGAAGAAACTGGGCAAAGTGTGTAAGAGGCAGATTTCCTACAATTGCATGTGAATTGACAATTACCTAAATCAAAATTTCATTTTTAAAAAAAGATGATTGTTATTGCTTAATAATAGTTTGTTTTGGGTGATGAAAAAGTTTTAGTAATGGAAAGTGGTGATTGTAACCAGCACTGTAAAAGTAATTAATGCCGCTGAATTGTACATTTAAAAATGGTTAAAATGGGCAATTTATTATATTTATGTTTCCACAATTCAAAACAATGACAAGATGGTTGATGGTAGCACAACACTGTAAACATAATTAACAACAATGAATTATATATCTGCATGTGGTAAAAAGGGGCCATTTTAGGTTGAACATGCTACTAGAATAAAAATTAAATTAAAAAAAAAAAAAAAGACTATACAACCCAAACAGGGAACCCTAATGTAAATACCATGAACTATAGTTAACAGTACAATTATAATAATATCTTCTCAATTGTAACAAATGTATCACACTAATGCAAGGTGTTAATAATAGGGGTGTATATGGGAACACTGTATTTTCTGCATGATTTTTCTGTAAACCTACAACTTTTCTAACTAAAAAAAGGAAAAAATGGCAGGCAAGAAAACCTTAAAAAAGAATGACGGCTATGAAGAAATAAGTTACAACTTAAAAATGATAGTTCCTAAGCAAAAACACTAAAACTAATAATCAAATACATATCCAAAGGAGACTGAAGAATGCAGATCAAAATGTCTCACCCACATAATAAATAAACATCACATCCTGACAAAACTTTCCTAAGATTGGAGAATTCCATAAATATCCCAGCAGGGGAAAAAATAAAACACAGCAAACAGTTAATCCTTGGTTCTCTAAAACACTACATGTCAAACAGTGAAATAAGATCTAGGAGTATATGGCCCAAAGATTTTATGCCCTGCCCCAAAGCTTTTCATGTATAAAGGCCATAGAAAGATAAGATATAAAAGTAGTAATAAAATATGCTGCCCATATGCCCTCTTTCAAATAATTACTGTAGCAAGCACTCCAGCTAACCAAGAGAATTAAAATTAAGCACACAGAATGGATAAATGAACTGTCATACAACCATATAATGGAATACTAATCAGCAATAAGGACCAATCTACTGTTATAATTATATATAGATATATAAATGAAATTACTCTGAGTTAAAGAAACATACTATATGATTCCATTTATATGACATTTAGAAAAAAGCAAAACTACAAGGAGAGGGAACAGATTACTGGTTACCAGTGACTGGGAGTTAGGGTAAGAGTTGACTACAAAAAGGCACCAGGGAATTTGGAGGAATAAAGGAACTGAGTTTAGAAACCTGCAAAACAATATATGTAAGCTGGTGAATTGTACTGTATTTAAATTCTATATTAATGAAAATGGGAGAAAAGTAAAATCACAAGGGGTAGAACAGCATTATACACGGAAAAACATTTTTCCCATTCTAAGAATGTAAGTGAAGAGAACAAATCAAACTGCAAGTACTTATAAGCAAAAATATTCATTATAACACCACCTACAATAGCAAAAATTTAAAAACCTTAATGATCATAGTCAATAGGAAATATTACAAAAAATGAGGCTATATTATAAGGACTGGAATATTATGTAGCCTTAAATTGTTTATAGAAATTTTCTATCATAAGAAAGTATTTCAATGTAATATTAGACCAAAAAGATAGAAAATTATACTCCTAGAAATGTTTCTTTATTTTTATCTCAACTTGTTCCACAAGTGATTTAGAATGACTTATGAAATCAAATAACATCAACTAGCGAGAAAATTTTTTCTAAAAAATGGAAAATAAGGAGAACCTAGTGTATAAAATGCATGCAGTTAAGTCCTATACAATCGCTGGAAATAAGCTATAAATTTAGCTCTAGCCTCTCTGATGGTTAACCAAAAGGAGGATACAATCAGTAAAAATTCAAATTGCCTGTCAGATTAAAAAAAAAAAAAAAAAAAGAAAAACAGCTCACAAGGCAATTATCAAAAGAAAAAGGCAATTATCCCTGTTACAACCAAAGAGAAAATTTTCCCATCTATAAATATATGATCAATTATTTAACATTTTTTAAAGCTTAGAAGAAAGATATTAGATGGACATATTCCAAAATCTAAACTAACAGATTCCAACAGAAGGATGAATTATAGGTAGTTGTTTGCTATTTGTTTTTGGTTTGTTTCTTCTGTGGTTTTATTTTTTGTAATTTTATATACTTTCCAAAATGTTTTCAGTGAGCATTTATTTTAGAATTCAAAAATACCAAAGAGGGCAAAAAGCACATTTTATTTGATTTTTAAATCCAATTTTCAAACACTGTTCCAAGTCACCCGTAGTCTCCCAATTTAAAATCTAATAAAAGTCTAATAAATTTCCAAAACTTAAAGTCCCTTTCCGCCCCTACAGGGACCTGCTGCACAGCCTTACAATACAAACCAAAGAGTAAGAAACTAAAGATCAAAATTGTTCTCAAAAAGGAGAAAATTAAGGTTTACTATTTGCACATAGCAGTTAGGTAGAATCCTGTCAAGAATTAAACTAGCCACACAAATTAATACTTAACAGTGCCTAAAAAGATTATCAAACTCTGCCTCTTCTATTAGATCCTATAGTTTGGTTAAGAATTACTATTTGTGAGAATATACAGAATGAAATTAGGCCATGGAAAGGGTCTTCAGTTCATTTAGAATACTGAGAAACACAAAATTACATTCAGTGCCAGTAAAAATTACCCCAATAGGGGAAGAATCTGATTCTACACCCAGTTACTTGTATGACTTTTCTTGTTTGGTTTGTTTTTATCTATCTGCAAAGATGGTTAATATATTTTAAGATATAAAACAAATAAATTCTGAATAGCGGCAAGATGGCAGACTGGTGAGCTGTATGTTTTAGTTACTCCTCCAGGAAAGTAGGTAGAAAGCCAGGAACTGCGTGGACTGGACACCACAGAGCAATCTGACTTTGGGCATACTTCATACAACACTCATGAAAACGTGGAACTGCTGAGATCAGCGAAATCTGTAAGTTTTTGCGGCCAGGGGACCCGCGCCCCTCCCTGCCAGGCTCAGTCCCGTGGGAGGAGGGGCTGTCAGCTCCAGGAAGGAGAAGGGAGAACTGCAGTGGCAGACCTTATCGGAAACTCATTCTACTGATTCAAACTCCAACCATAGATAGACTGAGACCAGACACCAGAGAATCTGAGAGCAGCCAGCCCAGCAGAGAGGAGACAGGCATAGAAAAAAACAACACGAAAAACTCCAAAATAAAAGCGGAGGATTTTTGGAGTTCTGGTGAACACAGAAAGGGGAAGGGCCCTGAGGCGCATATGCAAATCCCGAAGAAAAGCTGATCTCTCTGCCCTGTGGACCTTTCCTTAATGGCCCTGCTTGCTTTGTCTCTTAGCATTTCAATAACCCATTAGATCTCTGAGGAGGGCCCTTTTTTTTTTTGTTTTTTTTTTTTTAATCCTTTTTTCTTTTTCTAAAACAATTACTCTAAGAAGCCCAATACAGAAACCTTCAAAGACTTGCTATTTGGGCAGGTCAAGTCAAGAGCAGAACTAGGAGAGCTCTGAGACAAAACGCAATAATCCAGTGGCTGAGAAAATTCACTAAACACCACAACTTCCCAAGAAAAGGGGGGTGTCCGCTCACAGCCATCATCCTGGTGGAAAGGAAACACTCCTGCCCATCGCCAGCCCCATAGCCCAGAACTGCCCCAGACAACCCAGTGTGACGGAAGTGCTTCAAATAACAGGCACACACCACAAAACTGGGCGTGGACATTAGCCTTCCCTGCAACCTCAGCTGATTGTCCCAGAGTTGGGAAGGTGGAGCAGTGTGAATTAACAAAGCCCCATTCAGCCATCATTTCAGCAGACTGGGAGTCTCCCTACACAGCCCAGCAGCCCAGAACTGCCCTGGGGGGACGGCACTCACCTGTGACATAGCACAGTCATCCCTCAACAGAGGACCCGGGGTACACGGCCTGGAAGAGGGGCCCACTTGCAAGTCTCAGGAGCCATACGCCAATACCAAAGACTTGTGGGTCAGTGGCAGAGACAAACTGTGGCAGGACTGAACTGAAGGATTAGACTATTGCAGCAGCTTTAAAACTCTAGGATCACCAGGGAGATTTGATTGTTAGAACCACACCCCCCCGACTGCCCAGAAACACGCCCCATATACAGGGCAGGCAACACCAACTACACACGCAAGCTTGGTACACCAATTGGACCCCACAAGACCCACTCCCCCACTCACCAAAAAGGCTAAGCAGGGGAGAACTGGCTTGTGGAGAACAGGTGGCTCGTGGACGCCACCTGCTGGTTAGTTAGAGAAAGTGTACTCCACGAAGCTGTAGATCTGATAAATTAGAGATAAGGACTTCAATTGGTCTACAAATCCTAAAAGAACCCTATCAAGTTCAGCAAATGCCACGAGGCCAAAAACAACAGAAAATTATAAAGCATATGAAAAAACCAGACAATATGGATAACCCAAGCCCAAGCACCCAAATCAAAAGACCAGAAGAGACACAGCACCTAGAGCAGCTACTCAAAGAACTAAAGATGAACAATGAGACCATAGTACGGGAGATAAAGGAAATCAAGAAGACCCTAGAAGAGCATAAAGAAGACATTGCAAGACTAAATAAAAAAATGGATGATCTTATGGAAATTAAAGAAACTGTTGACCAAATTAAAAAGATTCTGGACACTCATAGTACAAGACTAGAGGAAGTTGAACAACGAATCAGTGACCTCGAAGATGACAGAATGGAAAATGAAAGCATAAAAGAAAGAATGGGGAAAAAAATTAAAAAACTCGAAATGGACCTCAGGGATATGATAGATAATATGAAACGTCCAAATATAAGACTCATTGGTGTCCCAGAAGGGGAAGAAAAGGGTAAAGGTCTAGGAAGAGTATTCAAAGAAATTGTTGGGGAAAACTTCCCAAATCTTCTAAACAACATAAATACACAAATCAGAAATGCTCAGCGAACTCCAAATAGAATAAATCCAAATAAACCCACTCCGAGACATATACTGATCACACTGTCAAACACAGAAGAGAAGGAGCAAGTTCTGAAAGCAGCAAGAGAAAAGCAATTCACCACATACAAAGGAAACAGCATAAGACTAAGTAGTGACTACTCAGCAGCCACCATGGAGGCAAGAAGGCAGTGGCACGATATATTTAAAATTCTGAGTGAGAAAAATTTCCAGCCAAGAATACTTTATCCAGCAAAGCTCTCCTTCAAATTTGAGGGAGAGCTTAAATTTTTCACAGACAAACAAATGCTGAGAGAATTTGCTAACAAGAGACCTGCCCTACTGGAGATACTAAAGGGAGCCCTACAGACAGAGAAACAAAGAAAGGACAGAGAGACTTGGAGAAAGGTTCAGTACTAAAGAGATTCGGTATGGGTACAATAAAGGATATTAATAGACAGAGGGGAAAAATATGACAAACATAAACCAAAGGATAAGATGGCTGATTCAAGAAATGCCTTCACGGTTATAACGTTGAATGTAAATGGATTAAACTCCCCAATTAAAAGATATAGATTCGCAGAATGGATCAAAAAAAATGAACCATCAATATGTTGCATACAAGAGACCCATCTTAGACACAGGGACACAAAGAAACTGAAAGTGAAAGGATGGAAAAAAATATTTCATGCAAGCTACAGCCAAAAGAAAGCAGGTGTAGCAATATTAATCTCAGATAAAATAGACTTCAAATGCAGGGATGTTTTGAGAGACAAAGAAGGCCACTATGTACTAATAAAAGGGGCAATTCAGCAAGAAGAAATAACAATCGTAAATGTCTATGCACCCAACCAAGGTGCCACAAAATACATGAGAGAAACACTGGCAAAACTAAAGGAAGCAATTGATGTTTCCACAATAATTGTGGGAGACTTCAACACATCACTCTCTCCTATAGATAGATCAACCAGACAGAAGACCAATAAGGAAATTGAAAACCTAAACAATCTGATAAATGAATTAGATTTAACAGACATATACAGGACATTACATCCCAAATCACCAGGATACACATACTTTTCTAGTGCTCATGGAACTTTCTCCAGAATAGATCATATGCTGGGACATAAAACAAACCTCAATAAATTTAAAAAGATTGAAATTATTCAAAGCACATTCTCTGACCACAATGGAATACAATTAGAAGTCAATAACCATCAGAGACTTAGAAAATTCACAAATACCTGGAGGTTAAACAACACACTCCTAAACAATCAGTGGGTTAACGAAGAAATAGCAAGAGAAATTGCTAAATATATAGAGACGAATGAAAATGAGAACACAACATACCAAAACCTATGGGATGCAGCAAAAGCAGTGCTAAGGGGGAAATTTATAGCACTAAACGCATATATTAAAAAGGAAGAAAGAGCCAAAATCAAAGAACTAATGGATCAACTGAAGAAGCTAGAAAATGAACAACAAACCAATCCTAAACCAAGTACAAGAAAAGAAATAACAAGGATTAAAGCAGAAATAAATGACACAGAGAACAAAAAAACAATAGAGAGGATAAATATCACCAAAAGTTGGTTCTTTGAGAAGATCAACAAGATTGACAAACCCCTAGCTAGACTGACAAAATCAAAAAGAGAGAAGACCCATATAAACAAAATAATGAATGAAAAAGGTGACATAACTGCAGATCCTGAAGAAATTAAAAAAATTATAAGAGGATACTATGAACAACTGTATGGCAACAAACTGGATAATGTAGAGGAAATGGACAATTTCCTGGAAACATATGAACAACCTAGACTGACCAGAGAAGAAATAGAAGACCTCAACCAACCCATCACAAGCAAAGAGATCCAATCAGTCATCAAAAATCTTCCCACAAATAAATGCCCAGGGCCAGATGGCTTCACAGGGGAATTCTACCAAACTTTCCAGAAAGAACTGACACCAATCTTACTCAAACTCTTTCAAAACATTGAAGAAAATGGAACACTACCTAACTCATTTTATGAAGCTAACATCAATCTAATACCAAAACCAGGCAAAGATGTTACAAAAAAGGAAAACTACCGGCCAATCTCCCTAATGAATATCGATGCAAAAATCCTCAACAAAATACTTGCAAATCGAATCCAAAGACACATTAAAAAAATCATACACCATGACCAAGTGGGGTTTATTCCAGGTATGCAAGGATGGTTCAACATAAGAAAATCAATCAATGTATTACAACACATTAACAAGTCAAAAAGGAAAAATCAATTGATCATCTCAATAGATGCTGAAAAAGCATTTGACAAAATCCAACATCCCTTTTTGATAAAAACACTTCAAAAGGTAGGAATTGAAGGAAACTTCCTCAACATGATAAAGAGCATATATGAAAAACCCACAGCCAGCATAGTACTCAATGGTGAGAGACTGAAAGCCTTCCCTCTAAGATCAGGAACAAGACAAGGATGCCCGCTATCACCACTGTTATTCAACATTGTGCTGGAAGTGCTAGCCAGGGCGATCCGGCAAGACAAAGAAATAAAAGGCATCCAAATTGGAAAAGAAGAAGTAAAACTGTCATTGTTTGCAGATGATATGATCTTATATCTAGAAAACCCTGAGAAATCGACGATACAGCTACTAGAGCTAATAAACAAATTTAGCAAAGTAGCGGGATACAAGGTTAATGCACATAAGTCAGTAATGTTTCTATATGCTAGAAATGAACAAACTGAAGACACACTCAAGAAAAAGATACCATTTTCAATAGCAACTAAAAAAATCAAGTACCTAGGAATAAACTTAACCAAAGATGTAAAAGACCTATACAAAGAAAACTACATAACTCTACTAAAAGAAATAGAAGGGGACCTTAAAAGATGGAAAAATATTCCATGTTCATGGATAGGAAGACTAAATGTCATTAAGATGTCAATTCTACCCAAACTCATCTACAGATTCAATGCAATCCCAATCAAAATTCCAACAACCTACTTTGCAGACTTGGAAAAGCTAGTTATCAAATTTATTTGGAAAGGGAAGATGCCTCGAATTGCAAAAGACACTCTAAAAAAGAAAAACGAAGTGGGAGGACTTACACTCCCTGACTTTGAAGCTTATTATAAAGCCACAGTTGCCAAAACAGCATGGTACTGGCACAAAGATAGACATATAGATCAATGGAATCGAATTGAGAATTCGGAGATAGACCCTCAGATCTATGGCCGACTGATCTTTGATAAGGCCCCCAAAGTCACTGAACTGAGTCATAATGGTCTTTTCAACAAATGGGGCTGGGAGAGTTGGATATCCATATCCAAAAGAATGAAAGAGGACCCCTACCTCACCCCCTACACAAAAATTAACTCAAAATGGACCAAAGATCTCAATATAAAAGAAAGTACCATAAAACTCCTAGAAGATAATGTAGGAAAACATCTTCAAGACCTTGTATTAGGCGGCCACTTCCTAGACTTTACACCCAAAGCACAAGCAACAAAAGAGAAAACAGATAAATGGGAACTCCTCAAGCTTAGAAGTTTCTGCACCTCAAAGGAATTTCTCAAAAAGGTAAAGAGGCAGCCAACTCAATGGGAAAAAATTTTTGGAAACCATGTATCTGACAAAAGACTGATATCTTGCATATATAAAGAAATCCTACAACTCAATGACAATAGTACAGTCGGCCCAATTATAAAATGGGCAAAAGATATGAAAAGACAGTTCTCTGAAGAGGAAATACAAATGGCCAAGAAACACATGAAAAAATGTTCAGCTTCACTAGCTATTAGAGAGATGCAAATTAAGACCACAACGAGATACCATCTAACACCGGTTAGAATGGCTGCCACTAAACAAACAGGAAACTACAAATGCTGGAGGGGATGTGGAGAAATTGGAACTCTTATTCACTGTTGGTGGGACTGTATAATGGTTCAGCCACTCTGGAAGTCAGTCTGGCAGTTCCTTAGAAAACTAGATATAGAGTTACCATTCGACCCAGCGATTGCACTTCTCGGTATATACCCGGAAGATCGGAAAGCAGTGACACGAACAGATATCTGCACGCCAATGTTCATAGCAGCATTATTCACAATTGCCAAAAGATGGAAACAACCCAAATGTCCTTCAACAGATGAGTGGATAAATAAAATGTGGTATATACACACGATGGAATACTACGCGGCAGTAAGAAGGAACGATCTCGTGAAACATATGACAACATGGATGAACCTTGAAGACATAATGCTAAGCGAAATAAGCCAGGCACAAAAAGAGAAATATTATATGCTACCACTAATGTGAACTTTGAAAAATATAAAACAAATGGCTTATAATGTAGAATGTAGGGGAACTAGCAATAGAGAGCAATTAAGGAAGGGGGAACAATAATCCAAGAAGAACAGATAAGCTATTTAACGTTCTGGGGATGCCCAGGAATGACTATGGTCTGTTAATTTCTGATGGATATAGTAGGAGCAAGTTCACAGAAATGTTGCTATATTAGGTAACTTTCTTGGGGTAAAGTAGGAACATGTTGGAAGTTAAGCAGTTATCTTAGGTTAGTTGTCTTTTTCTTACTCCCTTGTTATGGTCTCTTTAAAATGTTCTTTTATTGTATGTTTGTTTTCTTTTTAACTTTTTTTTCATACAGTTGATTTAAAAAAGAAGGGAAAGTTAAAAAAAAAAAAAAAAAACAAGGAAAAAAAAAAGATGCAGTGCCCCCTTGAGGAGCCTGTGGAGAATGCAGGGGTATTCGCCTACCCCACCTCCATGGTTGCTAACATGACCACAGACATAGGGGACTGGTGGTTTGATGGGTTGAGCCCTCTACCACAGGTTTTACCCTTGGGAAGACAGTTGCTGCAAAGGAGAGGCTAGGCCTCCCTATGGTTGTGCTTAAGAGCCTCCTCCCGAATGCCTCTTTGTTGCTCAGATGTGGCCCTGTCTCTCTAGCTAAGCCAACTTGAAAGGTGAAATCACTGCCCTCCCCCCTACGTGGGATCAGACACCCAGGGGAGTGAATCTCCCTGGCAACGTGGAATATGACTCCCGGGGAGGAATGTAGACCTGGCATCGTGGGACGGAGAACATCTTCTTGACCAAAAGGGGGATGTGAAAGGAAATGAAATAAGCTTCAGTGGCAGAGAGAATCCAAAAGGAGCCGAGAGGTCACTCTGGTGGGCACTCTTACGCACACTTTAGACAACCCTTTTTAGGTTCTAAAGAATTGGGGTAGCTGGTGGTGGATACCTGAAACTATCAAACTACAACCCAGAACCCATGAATCTCGAAGACAGTTGTATAAAAATGTAGTTTATGAGGGGTGACAAGGGGATTGGGAAAGCCATAAGGACCACACTCCACTTTGTCTAGTTTATGGATGGATGAGTAGAAAAATAGGGGAAGGAAACAAACAGACAAAGGTACCCAGTGTTCTTTTTTACTTCAATTGCTCTTTTTCACTCTAATTATTATTCTTGTTATTCTTGTGTGTGTGCTAATGAAGGTGTCAGGGATTGATTTGGGTGATGAATGTACAACTATGTAATGGTACTGTGAACAATCGAAAGTACGATTTGTTTTGTATGACTGCGTGGTATATGAATATATCTCAATAAAATGAAGATTAAAAAAAAAACAAATAAATTCTGATGTGGCAGGCAACAAAGGCAATCTATATTAAAAATCTAACATTTCTCAGAAAAAATTTCCCAAGGTGAACAGTCTATTATTACTGTTAGGATACAACCAGTTGGCACAGGATATAGGAGTTTCCTCTACTCAACAGTTCTTCGGCCAGGAGACCTAGAAAATGTCTTCCTACATACAACAGCCTTGATGCCAACCTTCACTCCTTTGTTTCAACATTCTATTGTTTGTAATATGTAAAGGAATAAGGAATTCTCAATAGTAAGTCTGTACAGATAAATCATGGCAACATAATTAAGAGACCAAATCATTCTGGACATTATGACCCTGAAAGAACATAATTCATAAAACCAAAACTGCATCTGTAAGAGGAAGAATCAAGGAAAGTTCAGAAATCAACCCTCATATCTACAGCCAAATGATTTTTGACAAGGGTGCCAAGTCTACTCAATAGGAAAATAACAGTCTCTTCAACAGATGGTAATGGGAAAACTGCATGTCTATATGCAAAAGAATCAAGGTGGACCCTACCTCATACCACGTACAAAACAAAGATCAAAGACCTAAATATAACAATCAAAATTAAAAAACTCCTAGGAGAAAATAAACAAAAGCATCTTCAGGACCTTTCGTTAGACAATGGTTTCTTTGACTTCACACCAAAAGTACGAGCAACAAAAGAAAAAACAGATAAAAGGGATTTCATCAATATTTAAAACCTTAGTGCACCAAAGGACTTCATTATGAAAATAAGAAGACAACCTAGAGAATGGGAAAAAATATTTGGAAACCACTATCCAATATGGGTTAAATATCCAAAATATATAAAGAAATCCTACAACTCAACAACAAAAAGACAAACAGCCCAATTAAAGAGTGGGAAAAGACTTGAATAGACGTTTCTCCAAAGATGATAAATGGCCAAAAAAGCACATGAAAAGATGCTCAACACCACTGACCATTAAGGAAAAGCAAATCAAAACCACAATGAGATTCCATTTCATATCCACTAGAAAGGCTACTATTAAAAAAATATATAGAAAATAACAAGAGTTATTTTGTTGTTATAATGGAGAAATGGGAACACTCATTCACTGTTGGTGGGAATGTAAAATGGTGCAGTCAATGTAGAAAAGAGTCTGGTGGCTCCTCAAAAAGTTAATTATAGAATTACATGTGACCCTGCAATTCCAATTCTAGATATATACTCAAAGAAAGTAGCCAAAGATCACAAAGTGAAAGAACCCAAAAGCAAAAGAATAACACTTTTGACTACATATATTTTAAAACACTGTGCATTATAAAATATATAACAAAGTTAAAAGTCACATAAAAGCAGTCTTATAAAAATAATATACGCACCAACAGAAAAAAAAAATTGGACCAAAGACCTTAAAGTAAATTCAAATAAATAGGGACAGACATTAAACATAGTAAAAGATTAAATATTACCAATATCACAGGAATATAAATTAATTTTTAATAAGGGTGGGTTTTTTTGTTTAACTACCAGTTTAAATAACATTTTCTTAAGTGACCCTAATACTGGAAGAGAAAATGCCCAAAAGGACATAATTGGAACATATGAAAAAACTGGAATACAGACTATATGCTTTGTATCAATGTTAAATTTCTTGAACTAGATAAATGTAGCTAATGTGGTTAACTACTTGTTCTTATGAAATATCCACGGAAATATTCTGCTTAAAGAGCATGGTGTAAGCAACCTATCCTCAAATGTTTAGAAAACAGATATACACATATATAAATAGAATGATAAAACAAATATGGTAAATCATTAAAAGCTGGTAAATTTGGGTACCTGAGTAGGGGGTATATTAGAATTCTCTGTATTGCTCTTGTACTACTTTGCAACTTTCCTATAAGTGTGAAATTATTCAAAACAAAAGTTTTGTGTTGTTGTTGTTGAAGTGAAAACACCCCGAGTTTGGTAAGCGAGTGCAAGGACAAAGTGCAATCATACAATGTTGGCAGAACGTTAAATTGGTACAACCTATCTAGAGAGCAACCTGAAAATACATATCAAAATTTTAAATGTTCACTCTATGTAATTCAGTAATATCACATCTATAAATTTATCCTAAGAAAAGATGACTCCAAAATATAAAGATACAGCTACAAAATTGTTTACTACCACATTGTTTAGAATGTCAAAAACTGAAAACTAAAAGTCCATCAATCCAAGATTAATCAGTTAAATAAATGATTGTACTTCCATGTACCATGGCTCTTAAAAAGGATCCATGAGTATTTATTCACTTGGAAGGATGCCACATGTATTAAGGAAGAAAAGACTGCAACACAGTACACACACCACATACACACACATGTGAGATTAGAGGGATGGATGGATGGTTGGATGGATGGATGGACAGAGATAAAACTACCGACACTCACATTCAAGAATGTGTGTGTTTTTATATGCAGACAAATTTAAATGAAATGAACCAAACTTCCAAAAGTTGTTAACTCTGAAGAATAGCTTTTTGAAATTTTGTATAACAATCACGTACTATTAATTTTAGAGAGAAAGTAGATTAATGGCTGCCTAGGGCTGTGGGATAGAGAGAAAAGGGAAAATGACTGCTAACGGGTAAAGAGTTTCTTTTTTGGGGTGATAAAAATATTCTAAAACTGATTGTGGTGACGATTACACAACTCTGTGAAAATACTGAAATCCATTAAATTGTACACTTTAAAAGGGTGAATGTGTATGCTCTGTGAATTATATTTCAAAAAAAAAGCTGTTTTAGAAACTCCACTTTAGAACAAAACCCATAAAACCAAAATTATCTATTTCAATGTTCACACTGTTCGTTATCTATACGAGGTTCTGATAGAAACCTTAAACCCAAACAGCATCTCTTAAAAAAACAAAACTTCAAAATGGGAGAAATTAGTGACTAGTCTGCAAAAAAAGTTAATCATTAACAATATAGGGGAAAATTACAATTTTCATTCTACCTTCCTAGGGATACTATTCTTTTGAGCTATCTTAGTAGAGAATAATCACTTCTGAGAACAGAAATGAATCTTGAAAAGGTATTAGGTTCAAACGACACAGCAGTTTTCCGGTAAGTGATTTGACTACAAATAGAAAACAAGTTTCAATGTTTTGCTAAGGAAAGTGAACTTTGTCCACAGCCCCTTCTATTTGCCTATTTCTGATATGGTTTCAGGAAATCTCAAAGTTTGGGGGGAAAAAAAGGCAAAACAAAATAAACATAAAACCAGAGCTGATAGGAACAACCTTAAAAAACTCCTTTTTTTTTTACATAGCCCTTTGATAAATGCTTACTGGCTCCTTATCTTAAACCCCAAATGCCTGACAGTATTCAAGACTCTATATTCTATTACACCTTACAATATGACATGAGACACCAAATGAAACATTCCACTCAGTATGTCTCTTCAATATGCCCTGATGACAAAAATTATTTGTTCATCATTTCTGAGGTGCATACTATTTGCCAGGTTCTAAAAATACAGCTCAAAGCTGAAATATTATTCAAGAAGAACCATGACAGTGGTTCTTAACCAAAGTGCATATGAGTATCACCAGAGAGTGCTTTTTTATAAAAAACCCATGAACTGTCTCATCACTGGAGATTTTGATTCTATCAGGCAAGAAAAAGAATTAAAAGGCATCCAAACTGGGAAAGAAAAAGCCAAATTATCCCTGTTTGTAAATGACATGACCCCTACTAATAAATGAATTCAACAAAGTTGCAAAATACAAGATATGTACGCCAAAAAAAAAAAAAAAAAAAAAAAAGAACAAGGACTTGAATAGACATTTCTCCAAAGATACATAAATGGCCAATAAGCACATGAAAACATGCTCACCATCATTAGCTATTAGAAAAATGCAAATCAAAACTATGAGAATCACACCCATGGCTATTATTTTTAAAATGGAAAATAACATGTGTTAGCAAGGAAGCAGAAAAATTGGATCCCTCATACATTGTTGGTGGGATGTAAAATGGCACAGCCACTTTGAAAGGTTAAGTATTGAATTACTGTATGACCAAGAAACCCCACTGTTAGATATGTACCCAAAAGAAATGAAAGCAGAACAATGTTCATAGCAGCATTTTTCACAACAGTCAAAAGGTGAAAGGAACCCCAGTGCCCACCCATCAATAGATGAATGGATAAACAAAATATGGTATATACATACAATGAAATATTATCCAATGATAAAAAGGAATGAAGTTCTGATACATTCTACAACACGGATAAATCTTGAAGACATCACATTGAGTGAAATAAGCCACACACAAAAGGACAGATATTGTATGCTCTCACTTATAAGAAATAACTAGAATATGTAAATTCATAAAGACAAAAAAGCAGAACAGTGGTTACAAGGGGCTGGGGCAAGGGGGAATGGATACTTTTGCATAATTGGTGTGTGTTTCTGTTTGGGATGATGAAAATGTTCTGGAAATAGATAATGAAAGTTACACAACATTGTCATTGTACTTAATGTCACAGAACCGTACACTTAAAAATATTTCAATGATTTTTGTTATGTGTATTTTACCACAACAGAAAATTCGTTTTTCTTTTGTTTGTTTGTTTTAATAACAACTATGTTGAGGCACTACATGAACAAAAATAGCTTGTGTGTTCAGAAAGCTACTAATACTTCAGTATAGCTGAAATGGAATGTCAGTAAAGAGGACTAGAAAGGTAAACTGGGAGAACATGAAAGAACTATTATGCCTTGCTAATAAGCAGCTTGGAAGTTATCCTAAAAGCAATAGGAAAAAAAATTTAGGCCAGGATGAATCATAATCAGATTTGTGTCTTTAGAAACATCAATTTGGCAACAAAATAGGAAATAACTAGAAGGAAGAAAAGGGTGGATACAGGAAAACCAGTTAGAAGACTACTGTAAATGCACAGACAATAAATATGACCCTCTCAAATAAAACTGTATTTGGAACTGTTTGAGGCATGCAGCAGGAATCTAGGATAACTCCTAGGTTGTCTTTAATGAAGATGCCATCCACAGAAATAGAGTATAGGGAAGGAAGGATACAGAGTTCCATTTTAAACTGCAATATGCCGCTCACTAAGCACCCATTATACAACAAATACTGGGTTCCTAAATTAGATGTGCAAACTAAACTCTTACTGGTGTCCCTAAAATACAAATGGATGTGCAGCAAGTAGGGCTTAGAAAGTACAGTGTGTAATAGGGCTGTGTCTATGTTTTAGGGAAAAACTGACTATTCCATGTTGAAGAACAGCAGGTCTCCAAACAGATCAGTAGGATGGAAAGAGCATGAGCTAGTCACTTTCAATATGTATCAGCTGTAAGACATTAAAATATGGCACCTGACTTTTCTGACCCTACATGTCCTTACCTATAAAATGAGACTGAAAAACACCTACATAGATTTCTTGGTGGTTCACATCATATGTAAAAAAATTAGAGCAGTTCAAGTACAGCATTTATGAGTACATACCATTATTACTTCTACAGAAAGGAAGCACTCAACAGTAAAATAAAATTATCTCGGGATCTCACTGGATACACTCAATCAATTCCAGCACCCTGTTTAAAAAAGCTATTAACATTTTTTAATTAAAACAGAGATAATCAACACAGAAGAGATTGCTGTATTGGAAAAAAAGCAAAATGATTTCCAAGGTCTTGTTTAAGCCCAAAATTCCACTGGAAATGTATCAACCACCCTGTTTCATTCAATATGGCAGACAAAGAACTCAATAGAAGGTATAAAGTTTGTCTTTTTTTCTTTAGCCTATAAAAATTTCAGAATTTGAAATTTAGAAAATACAAAAAGTATAAGAAGAAACCAAATTTCCTGTAATCTCCCCAACCCACACAAATATAAACAATATTTTATAGTATTTCTTCCCAGTACTTTTTCCATGTACACTCTCAATGGATACATAGAATTTAAAGTCCATTTTTTAGATAATAAATGACAATTGAAGGACCTGTATCTGATATAAAATAACTCTCCTTTGATATATTTGGGTTACCCAAATACACCATAGACCCACCTCAGAACTCATCTCAATATAGATACTGAAATTCTCATTTTGAACAATTTTCTTTATAATTCCCCCTTCCCTTCATGGAACTGTAAGTCTCTTCAGAAAAAAACCCACATATTAATTTATTTTGCATTTTACTAGGTTTGGGGCATATGAAAGTACTATCTCCCTAACTTGGGCCAATTGGAGAAAAAAATAGCTTGAATTAATATTTAACAAATTACAGAACATTTTTTAATTAACATCAGGTTTGGTGCTTTTAAATACATACAATAACTAGAACTAGGCTAATGAACTTGCTAAAGTCCTTAGGGAACTTTCTTTAATAGACAAATATTTTGTATCACTGGCAGATAAACTGACTGTATATTCATGATATCTAAAGAGTTTGCAGCTTCCTGAAAACACCCGTTCTCTGTAGTTTCAGCATTCTCCTTCCCAGGGTTGCAAGCAAGTTTATTTTTGCTGCTAACCTGCAAACAGTTTTTTCATAGACAGAAAAGAAAGTTGCCATCAGTCCCAGCAAAACTTGTCACTTGGAAAATTCAAAATTCAGAGTCAAAGTTGTAAATAAACTAAGGCCCCTAATCCCCATTTCTAAAGAGGCCTGACACCAGTGAAGAAATCTCCATTATTTTGTATGTGTACATTAGAGATTTATAACTTTTATAATCTTTAGGCGCCCAAAAGAATTGCACATGAATATTCACAGTAGCGTTATTCATAATAGCCAAAGGTGGAAACAATCCAAAGGTCCATCAACTAATAAATAAAGTGTGGTATATCACACAATGGAGTCTTATTTGAGGCACAGAAACTATTCTGTATGATACTATATCAGTGGATACATGACAATACACATTTGCCAAAACTCATGGAACCAGACATAAAAAGAGTGAACCCTAATGTAAACTATGGAATTTAGTTACAAAACTATATCGATATTGGTTCATCAACTGTAAAAAATATACTACACTAAAGCAAGATGGGGGGGGTGTGTATGGAATCTCGGTACATTCTGTGCAGTTTTTATGTAAACTGTTCTAAAAATATAGTTTATTATTTAAATAAAGAAGAAAAAAAAAGGAGTGACTGCTAATGGCTAAAGGATTTTGGGAGGTGATGATTTTTGTGGGGAAGGCTGCACACAACTCTGTGAATATAGTAAAAACCATCAACTGTACATTATGAAGAGGTGAATTATATCTCAAAAAGCTGTTATAAAAAATTTTTAGGGTCCCCAATTTCCACAAACTGAAAGATTTCCTGATGGCATTCAAAAAAAACATTAAGAAAGGTATCTCAACCATAAGCGCAGTTACTAAAGGCAATAGATAAATCCATGTCTGTTAAATCTTGTAAAACCAATGATAAGGCATTTTAAGATCAACAGTTATCAAAAAATATTATGTTAAAAAAATATTTAGAACATTCCTCTGGAGAAAGCCCAGAAGCTCCTCAACTGCAGGTTTTATCACCAATGCCATGTGCACCCTATAGGCCCAAGTTCTTTAATCGAATTCCCAAGTATAAAATTCACCCAACCTATTGCCAATTACTGACCTGCACTTCTCCCCGTATTCACAGCAGGGAGCAAAATGCCAGGGCAACCCACAGCTATATACTAATCTGCAGCCGTAGTCCCATTATGTGGCTCCTCATTACATTTACATGATAAAGAAACTGAAGGTAAAAATTAGGAAAGAGGGGATCAGAAATCCTCAAAAAAAAACAATACCTTCTCAAGAATTCTGGCTTTACAGTCAAAAGTCCCCAGCTCTGCCACTTACTATCTGTGTGGCTATATTCAAGTCACAGCACCACACTGGGCCAACATTTACTAATTGGTAAAGAAGGAGCAATAATCTCTACTTCACCAGGTCATTGAAAATAAAAGAGCAAATATGTCTAAAGTAAAAAGATTAAGGCATAGAAAATACCATCCAATCCACCATATGCACCTAGGTTGACACCTTTGTGAAAATTAAAATACCTATTCCCTAGCCTATAATCTGACAATTTTGATGCAGACAAACTAAATGCAATCAAGCCTTACCACATTCTCAGCACTTACTATTCTCTTGGCATTGTGCTAATTATGAGTTCTATGTTCTACTATGAGTTTTTAAGTCACTTCACAAGAGTGTTTAAGTATCTAGATAGATTTTAAGCACAAGCTGGAACTTTTTTTCTTTTTAGGATGTCTAAGAAAATGGACACAAATCAAAGATGTATGTCTCTTCTGAAAGTAGAAAGGTGGATAAAAACAAGGAGTAATAAAATCATATTGCTTTATAGTTTATAAAGCACTTTGACCACACACATAACTAAAATTTGAAACACAGCTCTTCCTGTTAGTTTTTTTTCTAAGAATCTCATGATTCACCCAATTTCCCTCTTTTCTTTAGCCATAGGGATGCTCAGAACAAGGTCTATAATTCCCCATTCTGATATATATATATTTCTAAATTCTACATTTATCCCACTTCATTTTCTGATCATACCCCTATTTTCGCACTGTTACATCTCATTACCACTTATCATATGATTCTTTTTCCCCTAAACAAAATAAGGTAAAGATACATCATAAATCTCTGCAAGTGTCATCTAGGAGGAACATACTTATGTCCCACACAGTATTAAAGAAGAGCATCTCGCTGAATATACTTTTTTTTACATTGGAACAAAACAATTCTTAAAGTTAAAGTCAAAGAAGGCCTGCTCATGATCCTTTTGACCAAGTACATAAATTCCAAATATTATTATGAGAAAGACTCTAAGAACACAGGTGTAAGACAAAGCAAAGAAAATATGAAAGCATGGATTATTCACCTTTAACTCATAATGTTAACTAAACGCCAATGGCCCAAATGCAGAGACACCTAAGCAATCTCCCAAGGAAGCTAAGAGATCCATGGTCTAACAGAGTATAACAGTATCAGCAGAGACATCAGAAAAGGATCTCCAGGAAATAACAGACTCTCCAGATTGCAAGGTACTTAGGTTCCCTCCCAGCTTAATACTAGTAGTTAACGTCTCCATTACAGGGTGTAAGGATTAACTCACAGCTACGACATATTACGAGTGGCTGTCAGGATACCAATGGAAGATGGCAACACCAAATGAAATATTAAAAAGTGTTTAATGATGTCACTGTGTGATTGTAAAAACCTTGTGGCTCACAGTCCCTTTATCCAGTGTATGGACAATGAGTAGAAAAATGGGAACAAAAATTAAATGAATAATGGGGGATGGGATGTTTTGGGTGTTCTTTATTACTCGTATTTTCATTCTTTTTTTTTTTTTTTGGAGTAATGAAAATGTTTAAAATTGATTGTGGTGATGAACACACAACTATATGATGGTACTGTGAACAAATGATCGTACACAGTGGATGATTGTAGGGTATATGAATATATCTCAATAAAACTGAATTTTTAAAAAAGTGTTTAAGTAGTCAAAGTAAAGTTCAGTTCTGAATTCCGCCTGGCTATCTAGAATTATCTCCCATGGCCTATCAATCTATGGTGCACAGTTACATATCCTAGTGCCAGAAGACCACTAGCAAAAGTGAAAAAGCTCTATAGAATTCTCTAAATTTCCTTTCTCCCAGAACAGAGCTTTCTACCTATCTCTGTTCCTTATAATTCAGTTCAGAGGCCACAGTTCAACCAAGGAACCTTAAAATTTTACCCCTATTTCATCACCCATTTTATGTCAGAGCAGACAGATTTCAAAGAAAACAGATTTCTCATTAAGAGAATAGAATAATTACAACAAGTCAAAGACTTGACCTTGGGCTTTTCATGATGAAACCTTTAAAACTACTGAAAATGAATGAATGAATGAATGAATAAATAAATAAATAAATAAATAAATAAATAAATTTTGAAAAACTTGTTATAAAAATTAGTTAAAGTAGGTATACAATCTTAAAATAAATACTCAGATAAAGATGTGTTTTCTAGTGGCTTAATAGTTCTGGATCCCCATCCATTATCTTAATTGTTATCTTAATTGTAAACACCCTTTCTCAATCCAAAGTATTATTTTATTGTTTCTAAATTTCACCTAATTTTAGATACTCAGCTTGCAGGATTTTTAAAGTATTGAATATCACTCCACACATTCTCAAGCTCTTCATGTGTTAAGCTATTATTTATTATTCAGTCACCAAATTTATGCCAATAACCTGTCAAGCTTCGTGCTTAGAAAATAAAACTTAAAATATTAAAAAAAAGCTAGTCACATATTTTAAGCACAGTGTAATGAGAACATTATTTAAAAAGTGGAAAACTCAGTCAGTAAAATCCTAATTCAAGCAGGAAAATCCTAATTCAAAAAGTAAAAATTAAAAACAAAATCAAAACAAAATGTTAAAAATGTGATTGCTCACGAAGGGCTACATAGAGATGGCCAAAGACCATTGAAGAATTGCCACAACAGCCAACTATCCCACTATGTGACCAGACGCATGATGATAGCAAAGGAGTTGAGGAATGCATATCAGAATTTTATTTTAAAACTGACCAACTCTTATTGTGTGGGAGAAAACACTTGAATCATTGAAGATCCAAGTTTATGATTTCAATTCTGTGACACTTTTACAATGGTAAAGTGTTAACACTACTTTACTGCTGTAAGCTTTTTAATATTGCCCATTGCTTAATGCTAAGATTTGAATTTTCATTTTTCTGAACGAATAGATAAAGCTTTACCTTTTTAAATAAAACTTAATTTCATGAGTAGAAAAAAAATGTGACTGCCCATAAAACTTAATAGAACTTTAAAATTCAGGCATAAAATAAATAAATCTCAAGTTTGTTTTCTAACGAGTAGTGTGACATAGACTTGGAAAAGCAAACAGACCTGCGATGAATTTCTAAATCTCTTTCCTTGAGCATCAGTTTCTTCAATTGTAAATGGGAGTAATAATGAGAGAAATGGATGTAAAGTGCCTGGCACAATAGTTTCCTTCCTCCAACACTGCTGGCTGTGACATTCTTACTTCAGTTCATTGGTGAAAGCATACTGCCAATTTGATCTTAAGCTTTGCTCCACTGTGCCAAGTGGTCTTCAAAAAAAAAAAAAAAAAAGGCTAAGGAAATAGGCACACTAAACAGGAATAACAGACCAGTGTGTATAAGTAGAATGTACTGGCAACAGAATCACTTTATATTGAGTCATTCTGTCTCTACAGTGACATTTCCCACAATTACTTCTAAGAACACACATGTAATAAAAACAAAACTCAAAATTTAACTTTAGCATTACTGCTTTTGGGTGATTAAATTATGTCCCCCACAAAAGGCATGTTCAGGTCCCAATCCCTGGTCCTGTGGGTGTGAGCTCATTTGTAAACAGGACTTTTGAAGATGTTATTAGTTAAGATGTGCCCAAATTTGTGAGGGTGGGCCTATTTCAATATGGCTGAAGTCTTTATAAACAAATGAAATTGGATTCAGAAAGAGAAGCCATAGGGAGCAGCCAGAAAATGGAAGTCAACAGAACCCAGAAGAGAAAGAAGACACTCCCGTGTGCATTACCATGTGACAGAAAAGCCAAGGAATCCCAAAGATTGCAGGCCAGACAATACTGATCCCAGGAGAAAGCTAGCCTTCTATCCTCTTAAATTCATGAGCCATAAATTCCTGGTGTTAAGCCACCCATCGCATGGTATTTGTTTTAACAGCCACTGCTCGGGGGGTGGGCTGGGGGCTGCATTTATAGAATTCACCATTATTTGTATTCATCTTCTACTTACCAAGCTTATATCCAAGTTTCAAGCAAAATTATGGCAAAATTCTTTGACCTCAGAATGTGCTATTTCGTTGCAATGGTTTTGTTTTAATTTTAATTTTAAACTTTTTATTTTGAAATACTTTCAAGCTTACAGGATGAAAATAATATAAACCCCATACAGAGAAATCCAATAAACCCCTCTCCCCCCAGTCATCCAATTTTAACATTTTGCCACATTTGCCAAATCATTCTACCTATTTTTCCATCACTCTATCTATCCATCTATCAATCAATCTATTTTCTGAATATTTGAGTGTAGGCTGTATACATTATGCTCCTTAAACACCTAATACTGCTATGTACATTTTCTATGAATAAAGATATTTAGTATCCATCTTAAGAGCAGTATCAGGTTTCAAAAAAATTTAACAATGATCTAAGCTTACAGTCCATATCCCATTTCTGCATATGTCCCAATAATGTCTCCTCCCTTATAGGTCCTGGTCAGGATCATTATATACCTTTATTGGTCATTATCTGTTTTGTTTTGTTTATAAGGCTGCGGAAGCAGAAATAAGTACATGTAGTGTCTGGAATGAAAAAGGCCTGATTTCAAAACCAAGTTCTACCTGATAACTAAGCTTCAGTTTTCTCATATCAGAAAAGATTTTACCTCCCTTATAGTACTGTTGTGAGGATCACATACAGGAAATATACAGTCCAAAGCCTATGACATGGTGCTCAATAAATATTTCTATTATCATCAGTGGTTCTCAAACTCTTTTCAATTCCCAGATCTACCTTACAGAACAAACACCCTCTTACTCCTCCTATCAGTAACAGTGACTAGTGAGGGCAGTGAGAAATGCCCCACCCCTCTTCACTTACCACTATACTCACCACTGCTGCTTGCCCGAGGGGCCTGTACCAATTGCCATCTGTCTCCTGGCAGGACAGGTCAGCTATAATAATATCCACTGCTTTACCTAAGTGTAAATTTGAAGCACTTTTGCTCTTCCCTGATTCACTCACATAAAAATTTCAGAAACACCTCCTGGGAAAGGTGCATGAAAAAACACAATCAGTCTCTGCTCTAGAAGAGTTCAGTCCTGGAAGTAAGAGAAACACCTAAACTGGTGACTTATAACACACTATGATAACTGCAGGAGTAATCTGTGGGTGACCCACATCTGCACCACAGCAACCACCTCCTTCCCCAATGCAATTCATTATCTTATGTGTCTGGCCCAATGGAACCGTGTTGTGATGAGTGCCAACTCCAAGTTGGGTCACTGTTTTGGCCCCCTGGTGGAGAACTGATTTTGTCATTTAACATTAACTCTGGTTTGCTAAATGACCTGGATAAATGTCAGAGTAATCCTTATGATAGGGCTCAGCATAAGGGAAGCCTTCAATAAACACCTGCCGATTTACAGAGCAAAAGGACATTTCAGAGCTCTGCCAAAGGCCAACTTAGAGTCTGATTTGCCCACTCAACAAAAGACAGGCTGAGTACCTTGATTCTCCTTTCACCTTTCACCCAACAGCATATCATTGGGAAAGCCAACATAAGATCTTATAGATGTATAATATCTATATTATAAGATTTAGAAAATCAAGGCTTATGAATTGTAAACAATGTTTAGGCAAATAAGGCAAAGATTACCTGCCTTCCAATTATGCACTCCCCACAGACATCACCCAAATCAAACATGATCTCTCTTGGACCTCTCTCCACATTACAACTGCCTGTACTACTCCACCTGTATATTCTGCCTTCACCTCCAATTCAATAGGTATACTACCAAATTTAATCACCTTATCCCCAAACAAGATGCCCCTCTGTACTCCCTTTCCACTACTACCTTCATTTTCCCAGGAACATAAGATTTCAGTCACCAAATTCTGTGTGTACTTCAGTCCCATAGTTTATTTTCCATTACTCACACCACGGTTGTTGGAGTAGTTATCCAATTAGTCTCAGCCCTTAGCCACTCCGATCTCTTATTGGCGACTCTATTCCTAAAACACCACAAGACAGACGCCATTCCATACACACACACTAAAAAACCCTGCTGCCTGCTAAATTAAATCTTAGCCTGGAATTCAACACTCTTACCTTTGTGACCATGTCCTTTTTTCCCAACTTTATTTAAAGACCAAAGAGTTAGGGACTTGCATTCAACAAATTTCTGCTAAAGCTCTATTACATGCCAAACTCTAGGGAGTGGAACATCAAGACAAATACCATTTGATCCCTACTGTCAAGACTCCGAGCAAGTAGGAAACAATTAAATACAGTGTTTTAAGTAACAGATACATAATAAAAAGTGCTCTAAGGGCACAGGAAGAATCTTCCTATAACTTACACTTTTTAGTATCCCTCAGGTATACATGGTAAGTGCTTATGAAGCACTGATGTTGATGATTGGCCAGTAAACCAAAGACCTAAGCTCAATGTGCTAATACATTTCTGTTGAGTAAGATGAATTCTGCCTCTTCATTTCTTCTACGTTAAAGAACTGTGGTATACAGGCTGCCTTTCTTGGAGGAGTCAGGGGAAACACAACTGAGAATTCAGATTTCCAAGGGTGTTTGTGCTTGACTGTTTCTAAAAGAACAGAAGCACTAGAGGGCCAGTGAAAGACGTCAGTTCTTTTTGCCAGTCAGATCTCAGAGACTGGCAATATAAAATGTATCTTTGCAAATTCAACCTACACCCAATTTCAATGACTAGTCTGATTAAAACATTCTAATCCTTTCATCACTATCAGAAAGTTAGGAAATACAGATCAGGCTAAGCTCTCTTCTCAGTAAAATATGCTGATTCCAGTTACAGTTCCAGATTAAGAGTAAACATGTTAAAATTAATCAAAACAAAACAAGGACTTAGAACAAGACAAAGCCCATTAAAACCTAAAGTCACAACTACTCCTATCTGACACAAAACATTAGCTATAGCAGTTCTACTTCAAATAAATTTCCCTTAAGTGGCTGTTATTATCAACTTCCTACTACTTTTTAACTATAATACCTTAAAAACAAAAATCACCCACGCCCAACAGACAAGTCACTTAATTATGTATTCACCTGATAAATAACCGAAATGGTTCTTAAATGCATATATGTCAAGAAAAATATTCCTTGTTAAAAAGTATTCCCAGGAATGCACTGCACACATAAAAACAATCTTGTCTTTTTGTTTTCTAAATGACTTGGTCATTTACAATTTAGCACCAGAGATAAACGACTCAGGGACAATCCTATAATGATTGTCCTTCAAAACAAGTGACTATTTCAACCAAACTAAATTGGCAATTTAGGCTGTAAATACATTCATTGAAAGCAAATATCCAAGGTGGACAGTGATTATAAAAGAGTTTCAAAGCTGAAATAGTGAACTTTTTTTTACCTGATGTTCTGCATGAATGTTATCCCCAGTTGGCCATCGATGTTTGCTATTATTATAGCCGCCTCCACCACTTCCTCCTCCCCCAAGCTGCTCACCATGCTGCCTCTGAAAGAAGTAGTCCACCATAGCGTCGTCCTGGGAACGGCCTGCAACTCCTATGGATCCTGGGACAGGGCTGGAGTGTGTCCCAGCTGCAAGAGCCTGATTTGCAGCTGGTTGTGGCTGCGCTTGCGACCCTGTTCCAGATGTCAAAACAACAGGCATGTTGGGATTAGCTGGTTCTTGAGGGTGATGTTTCAGGTGGGGGCTGAAGGAGTCCTGCCAAAGCACTGCTTTTCTCTTCAAGACACATGCAACGCTCATTCCACCAATGCCTAAGGACAAACAAGTTACAAATGTTTAATATTTTTATTTAAAAGACATGAGTAACTTGACATACATCAAGATAAAATAATCTCCATGTCTTTTACAATACAATCATCTACAACTAGTTTCTACCAAGCAGCTAAATATTTTATGATATGTACACAATTTCCTAAGCTGAAACCTCCATTTCTAAATTGCTGAACATATATATATATAGAAATAAATAGAGTTGGTGGCAAGCACTCTGACAAAGTGTTGAGACCAGAGCACTCAACACTGCAACCTCAGGGAAACTTATTTTATACCTTCAGAAGGCAACAATATAGAACTTCAATCAATGGTTTCTCCACCAACTTCTTGGCACCTTAAGTCAACCATGGCATTTTTAAACGAACAAGAGCTTTTTAAAATCTTTACATCTGAAGCAGACCTATACCAACAAACCAAACAAAATTCTAAACCCCATATATAATTAGCAATAACATAAATTGTCGAAAACTTTGAAGGGACCCTTTAAAATGTCCAGCATATTCATAGGGCATTCCTTAAAGATATAAGACTCTCTGACCAAAGAAAAAAGGAACAGAATGTCCTTAACCTGAAATCACTCTTCAGACTCTGCTGATAGAAAAAAAATTCAAGATTTTTATTAATAATTTACAATTATAATTTTAATTGTCATTATCCCATTAATACTTCAAATCCTATAAACAGGATGACAAATCAAATTCAAACACTTTACAATGATAGAAAGTCTCACTGTAAAAACCAGATGCCTCAAAATACAGTAATAATTATGTTGCAAATATACTGTAGACATTATCTAATCATCACAAAAAAAACACTGAAAGGGAAGGATTATTACCCCTCTTTTACTGATTTACACATCTCCATGAAAACACTAAGGTACAAAAAGTTCTGTGATGTGCCCAAGGCTAATGAGTAGCAGAGAAGGAATTCAAGCCTAAATTAGTTTTTCACCAAACCTAGTTCTTGCTACCAAACTTCTTGCTGCTTCCCAGTAATTTAACATGGGTACTATTTTTCTCAGAAGGATCTGCTACTCTAATCTGGAATGATCAACAAAGAACCCTCAAAATGTTACTATGAAACACTACTATTTGAATTTCTAAAAATCTAAAACTACATTTGATGTAAGTTAGAGCAACTGACAGCCTGCAGATGCTTAAAAAATGCTACAAAGTAATAAATCAGTTACCATTTAGAACACTCCTATCTATGGCCACTAGAGTCTAATTTCAAGGCTACCAATGTAACAGTCCACTGCTACAAATGCCTTCTCTCCCTAGCCCCACTGTGACATTTCAAAAACAGTCTCACAAGATTTATGAGAAATCTATTATATGATCTCTCTTTATGGAATAAGTAAACCTAAAAGAAAACATTCACTTCTCAAAACTAAATCATGTTTTGAAGCCAGAAGTAAGACGACACATTGGAATTTGTACAAAGCTTAATTTCAAAATGCCCAATCTCTGTTAATAATACCAATCCATCAGAACCTCACTAAGATACTGGGGCAGCCTAGCCTTCTAGACTTCAATTTCTGCTTTCATGAATGATAAAATCTTTTTCAGTGCTCAAGTACCAAAACCGGAAAGTCATAGTATGTTTCACCATCAGTCTTAAAATGCAAACCAACTTAGTGCTTTCCCATTTGACTTGCAAACGAATTCACTACTCTCGTCCCACTAATTCTGGCCTGTACCACTGTCTTCTATAAGGGAACCTCAATCTAACACTAATTGTTCCAGAGCAAGCCAGGAGCACCATGATACAAGTTTTGCCACTAAACTAACTCTGTACCTCTTTCCTCATCTAGAAAATGCAAGAAATCTTTTCTGTAAGGCTCACAAACTTTTTGGTTTGGTTTTTTTTTTTTTTTTTTTTTAAACCAAAATAAAATAGTAGATATAAAGCTTCTTGGTAATTTTAAAGTCATCATGCAAAAGACCCCAGGAATAGGTTTACCCAGTGAGGTAATGGATCTCCAATCTCCAAGAGAATTCCTAAAATAGCAAATGCAATCTTTTCTGAAATAAAAGATTTGCCATAATAGCTATCTAATAAGGGATTTCCATATGAAAAGGATTTTGTCAGCGAAAAACACTGAACGCAACTTCATTCTAACAAAGGATGGGGAGGCAGGATTCCTATAAAAATGTTCAAACAAAACAATTGGCTTTTGTAAAACTATCTGTATGCCCTGAGACTTCCTGCTTTACCTAATGAGGAAAGACAGTTTCTCAAACAAGAGAAAACCTGGCAGAAGGGACAATCTGAAAGTGAGCAAATACCTAAGCAATTAATATGTGTCTCGGATGATTTTGTAATATCTTGGCAACTACAGCTCAAAAATTAAGAAATCAGTCACCTAAATATTAGAAAACATTTAAATTGCTGATGCGTTTCAAGGAATTCTCAAAGCTCACTAAAATGTTATGGGTAGCATTTGAAAATGTGATTTTTTTTAACAAATGATACATTATAAAAATAAGTATTTTAAGCAATGAGAAGTAAATACTGGTTCTAGCTACTCGTCCACAGTTTTCAAACTTTACCTCAAGGGCTGGGTTTTGTTTTGTTTGTTAAATATCACTAGAAGATTTTACTTCAAACAAAGGAATATGGCTTAATCTATCTACATGCTTACCTTTTACTAAAATGCTTAGTGGTTTAAAAGGTTGTTTATTTTTACCACACTAAACAAACAGCCTGTGGTCATAACGTTATTTTAAAACAATTCAACTTGGACCCAAACTAAACAAATTCCAACTTCAAAAAGCCATTTTGTACATGACTTGTACAAAATGAAGTCAATTGTGGCTAAGACAAACTACTAACTCAAAGTTCAGAATCCAGTGAGTATAAATAATCAAAGCTCACAAGAGTGTTTTATACTTAAAATTAGCAATGAGGCAAAATATTTATTTCGCTTAATAAAACAGCATGGGGAACCAACATATCCTAGGGGAGACTTATTTTGGCGAGTTTTAAGTGGTTTCATTAAAAAAAAAAAAAAGCTACAGCTACAAACCTACAGTTTCAGAAGTAAATGACTTTAAAACAGAATAAAAAAGCCCTCATAAAAACTCTCATTCTTAATCTCGTTAAGAGCCTACTAGGAAGTGAGCGAATTGATAACGAGAGCTTAAAAACAAGTGTTTTCTTAATTGGACAGTGAAAGCAGCAATCCTTCAAGTCATCAGGATAAACCCTTCCCTTGTATCGCTATGGGCATTTGAAGGAGGGACAGAGGGGAGGGAACTATAATGGGGGGGAAAAGTTACGGGAGCCCACTCCTCATTTTGACGTGGGAGTGGTACTGACAAGTATAAAAAATGACCTATGTTTACCAAGAACGTTTGTGAAGATTAAAACTACTTAGAACTGTGATTCTGTTTTTCCTACTAACAAAGGGTAGACCCCTCGTTGAGTTAGGCGAAACACACAAACACAGGGAGGCTCAAAGAGGAAGAACCCAACAAAAACACTCCATCTCACGGAAACAAAAGGCCACAAGCACCCAGGCGCCTAAAAAGCGATCTGAAACTTCCTGATCGCCACTTCTCCACATTTAAGGCTCACAAAGTTCCCCTACGGTGGGTCTCGCCTGTGGACAAGGGCCACGGCTGCTTCTGAAACGATTTATTGTTCCTCTTCCTTCGGTACTGCCACCGAAGCTCAAAGAAGTCGAAGAAATCCGGGGTGGCCCAGAATTAGATACACTTCATGGCCACAGAGAAGACTCAAAGCTTAGCAAATCCAACAACAAAAAAAAACAACCCGAATGGCAACCTCAATCTTCGGGGACTCCAATAGGGCCGGGCAGAAATGTATAAGAACGTCTGTGCCCTGGGCCGGGGCCTAAACCCCCGGCATTTTCCTCTCTTCCACCCGGCTCCCCACCCCCTCCCTCCTTTGATAACAATAGGGGCCTTGCTGCTGACTCCAAAACATGTACAAGGAACAGCGAGTGAGAAGCCTCAACCAGGGCCCTGCCGGCTTTTCCAAAGCCCTGCTCACCCCCCCAACCGCTCTCAAACCCCAATACGATGGGACAATCTGCTCGCTAGGGGTCCGGAGCAGCGTTTGGGGCCGGCGGGGTGCCGATACTCACCGGCGGAGCGGTAGGATGAAGATGGATTTCAGCCCCCCGATCTTCTCTCTCCGGCGCTCTCGCTCCCCCTTACCTTTCACTCCAACAACATGGCGGCCCACTGGGGACTGGGCTGGCGCGGTGCATCATGGGATGGGCTCTGGCCCCGGCTCCCGCGGTGGCAGCGGCATGTGCGGAGAAGGCAGGCGGCTCTGGAACAGGTTGCCTGGTTGCCATGCCAACCCGGGGCCTGTGTGAACTTGGGAAACTAGCAGGCCACACAGCTGCTTCGCGCACGACTGCCCGCCCGCTAGACTAAAGAGCGCTGCCGGGAGCAGAAGGCGGAGTCCCGCCGCCGGCACCGAGCTCCTACCGTGCGCGCCTCGCCGGGCCTACACCGCACGAAGCTAGGCACCTCAGGTCGGGGCAGTGACACTCCACAGAGCCAATAAGGAGGTTGACACACACACACACACACACACACACACACACACACACACACACACACACCACTTTCGCGCCCTCTCAAGCTCACCTCCAGATTGCAACAGCCTGCAACAGCCTGCAAGTGTTATTGGACGGTGGCCGAACACTACTCCAGCGTTAGAGGCGCTGGGTTCAAACCCCTTTACTGCAGCTTTCTAGCTATGGAGACTTCCTCACTCCATTTCCCCATTTATAAAATGAAGAGGAAAATTATAATAATTCCTACTTAACAGAATTGCCGTGAGAATTCCGTGGAATATGTAAAGGACTCAATACAGTGCCTGGGACTTGCAAGCAGAACCACTGAGTAATTTGCGGGGGCCCTTTGTTCAAAAATTTAAAATTTCAATACGGCAGCTGCAGAGCACTAAATCAAGAAGAACCCTGCTTGTCATGCTGTCCAGTTTCAAAAATGAATAGAACTTTGGCCATTTGATGAAAGTGACATTTCAAATCAGTAGTATTTAATAAAATATTCTATCTCAGTTTGTTTAGTTTGAGATAATCTATCTCAACATCTCAAACTAAACTCAAGATGAATTGAAAACTTAGGCAAACAACAAAACTCTAGAAGACCAGAAAAAATATTTTTTTAAGTTCTGTAATTTGAGAGAAAATATTTATAATCATGAATTGAAATCCATAAATCATAAAAAGATTGAGACTAAAATTTAAACATCTGTCCAATAAGAGACGCCATCAACAAAGTAGAACAAATGAGAAAATAACAAAAATTATTTGCAATACACATGTTAGAGAAATGATTAATATTTGTGAAAATGGAACTGCAAACACATAAACAGAAAATCTCTAAAGGCCAATAAACATAAAAAAGGATAACTAGCATGGGGCTGGGGTTGTGAGAAGTGACTGCTGATGGACACCTGGTTTCTTTTTAGGGAGTTGAAAAACTTCTAAAAATAAATTGCAGTGGTGGTTGCAAAACTCCGAATATACTAAAAACCTCTAAACTGTACACCTTAAATGTTCCATATGTGAAATATATCTTAATAAAGCTGGAAAAAAATTTTAATTCTATAAAATACACCAGCAAAATGTAAACATTGTTAACATCCTGTTTTGGCAAGTATGTGAGAAAATTGGCACTCATACTGATTAAATTATTTGAGCATGCATCACTTCTATTTTTAAACATTTTTTTAAATAAAAGAATAACTTACTTTTATTTAAAAAAAGAAAGAAAAGAAAAAATAAAAGAACAAGATTTTCATTTCCGAAAAAAAAAAAAGAGGCAAGACTTCTAAGTTAGCGATCCTGAGCTCTGCTATTTCTGGCTATGTGACCTTGGGAAAGACTCTTGAGACTCAGCTGTAGAATAAGGGTATCAATAATTTTCTCACAGGGCAGTTAGAGAGTTAAATGAGCTGACCTATCTAAAGTAACTGACACAGAATTAGGCTTATTGTAAATTGTGGTCTTGTATTCATTTCAGAATCCCCAGCAACCAACATGATGGAAGCCATACAGTATTCACTTATTAAATGTTTGTTAAATTTGTGAATTCAACAGCTATTTAGAGTGCCAACTCTCAAATTCAACAACCCTGAAAGTAATATGTTGTAATCAGAAATCCAGCTCTGGAACCAAACAAATCTCTATTGAAATCTGACTCCTTTGCTTACTTAGGTAAGCTCTTTGGGTCTTCATTCTCTCCCCCTGGAACATGGGCATTAATAAAAGCAATGAATGAAATAAAGCAGATAAAGCATTTCGCATCATGGGGCCCAGACACTTGAAAGTGCTGGGTATCTACAAAGGAAAAACAAGAAACGGAGGAAACACTGTAGACATGAGAAAGTTACAAAGTTTCCAGAATCTTACCAGGTTTTGGGCTCCAGGATTTCATTCTAAGATCCATGAGTAAACTCCTTAGTTTTAAGTTTTAGCTTTTATTACTCAGAAGTAGAGATTCTAATGTCAGTTTTGCCACCATCATGCGGCACCACACCCCATGCAGACCCCACCCCAGTCAGATGATGTAATTCCAGCAAAATACTTGTCACCCAAACCTGGTCTCCCTTAAGGATTTGCTCTCAAAGGACTAAGGCCCCTGCCCAGCTCAAATATGACTGTATCTGGGCATTGCCTCAAACAAACTCATGAAACTATCCTGTTACCAAATGCTTGCTGTGTGCCAGGCACTGTGCTAAGACTTTTAAAGTTATTCTTTCATGTAAAACTATTCACCATTTCATTTAAAATTCCCAAATACCTATAACATGAGCAACATTGTTATCCCCATTTAAAGATGAGAAAACTGAGGCTTGGACAATAAACAGTTGAAAAGATGCTCAACATCATTAGCCATTTGGAAAATGCAAATCAAAACTACACTTCACAGCCACTATAATGGCTACTATTAAAATAATGGAGGTGGACTATTTCCACATTGTGCTCTGAACTGGCCACCATTCAGAGCAGCTCCTGAATCCATTCAGAGAAGCTCCTGATTTCAGGGCAACGTGGCTTGACTTCTCCACCCTGTAGGACCTGTGATGAGAAAAAAAGTGCAAAAATACAGAAAATGACCACAGAAGCTAAGATAAAACCACAAGGGGATGTACACAGGGCAAGAGCTACTGCGTGACTAACGCATGACCCTTTGTTTCGGCTGGAAAGGGTAGTGAGTTATGAGGCAACTGACACTAGCTCATCGAGTAGCAAAAAAATGATGAGTACTGGGACAAAACTTTCACATCAAAATGCATCAAGTTCCAAATTCAACGAGTTTCAAAACAGTTGAGTACCACTGTACATGGCTGCTGTCTGCTGAAGGAGTCAGGGACACATCTAGTGGCCCTCACCTACTCCCTCCTTTTTTGTGTGTGTAGCTGTTTCAGTATGTTTCCATTCCACAGCCTCAGAAGGATGTTAGATCTAATGGAATTGCCTGGCTATACCTTGAACCTGAAACCAAGAGCAAACTGCCCCAACTGCTTGCCAAAGTGGGAGCTCTGCACAGAGGTTGCTTGATACATGCTTTTTGCTCAGTGACAGGAGGCTCTACCCCGGGGGTGTGTTAATACTCAAAGAACAGCACAAGGTCTCTCTCCTCTGATGCAAAGTGGGGCCTGCAGAATTGCCATCCACTGACCTTGACTTGAGCAGTTGTCCTCCCAGAGAGACTTGCTGTGATGGCATCTCTTCCTCTGCTCTTTTGGACACTTTGTGCCATATGAACCTTGGAATCTAGAGGTCAAGATGCACAAATCACCCTATAAGTGTTTATTTTCATTACTTCTGATTTTTCTGAGAAAACTATCAATTTTTAAAAATTGAATCTTCCTATCTGGAGTATAGCATTTCTCTCTATTTTTATTGTGTATTTCTATTTATTAAATGTCCCCATTTACTTTAAATTAGTTTCTATGCATCTGAAAGCTTAAATTGATATTGTAATCATTCATTATTTTAAAATCAATTGTTGTTGGGATATAGAAAGCTCATAGTTTTTGTATATGTCTTTTATTTATGCTCCCTGAAAATTTTCAACTGATTCAATTAGTTTTTCAGTTTATTATCTTGGTTTTCTATTTAGATCCTTGATTTAGTCATTTGACAATGATTTTTTGACTGCCAACTATTTATTAGGTGCTATTCTAGTATTTGTGTATAAGCAAACAAAATGCAAATTCTGTATATTCGAGTTTATATTTTCTTTGATAACAATGTCATAGACAAATCACAATTAGTTTTATATTTATGCCTCTATTTCTTTTTTTTTCTTTCCTTATCTTACTGCATTAGCTAGGAAATTTAGCATAGTGCTATTATAATATTACAATATTTGTGGTCATCTTTGACATGTTCTTGACCTTCTACTGTTTTCACCATAAAGGAAAATTCTTCTGGATTTCTAGTACCTATGCATTATTAAATTAAGGAAGTTTCAAAAAATAAAAATAAAATAAAATAAAATAAAATAATGGAATATATCGAGTGTTTGGCAAGGATGTGGAGAAATAGGAACCCTCATACATTGTTTGGTGGAAATGTAAAACGGTGCAACCATCATGAAAAATAGTTTGGTGGGTCATCAAAAGGTTAAATGTCACACTGCCATTTGACCCAGCAATCCCACTTCTGGATATATACCCAAAAGAATTGAAAGCAGGGACTCAAACAGATACTTGTACACCAACGTTCCTAACAACATTATTCACAAAAGCCAAAAGGTGGAAGCAAACCAAATGTTTATCGGTGGATGAATAAATAAACAAAATAAGGTATATCCATACAATGGAATATTATTCAGCCATAAGAAGAAATGAAGATCGGATAGATGCTACAACACAGATGAAATTTAAGATGCCAGGTTGAGTGAAATAAGGACAAATATTGTATGATCTCACTTAAAGGAAATAACTAGAATATGCAAATGTATAGAGACAAAGTAGATTACAGGTTACTAGAGGTGAAAGTGGGGGAGGGAGAATGGGGAGTTATTGCTTCAGGGGTAGAGTTTTTGTTTGAAGTGATAGAAAAATTGTGGTAATGAATGGTGGTAATGGTAGCATGATATTGGGAATATAATTAAATATCACTGAATTGTATATTTGAAAGTGATTCAATGGGAAATTTTATGTTGTATATATGAAGCATGTTTTTAAGCAATAAAAACTAAAAACAAAACAAAATAAAAAAGCAGGCTTGGAGAGGCTAAGGAACCAGATTTGCATTTACCTGAACATGTCCTCTAAGCTTATTTGCCTGAGTTGTCTGGGCAGGAGAATATCAGGGTCTTCCCTAAAATTTGACAATCTTCACAAGTCATCTGGTTAACCCCAAACATAATAGATAATATCAGCAATCTTTGGCTATTGTGAAAACCTAAAAATCTAATTAAGCTGACTTGGGGGTGGGGGTGGGCTGGATTTCATAGAAGAGAAATTTTAATCTAATCAGCAGAAACAATCTTTTCCTTTGTAACATAATCAGAGGAAAATGTACAAAGACCTCAGACAAAAATATGTAGTGAAGGGCATTCAAGAAAGCCTTGATTCAGAGATTTCAAATGTTATCTTTTCCTTCATAGGGCAATAGTTCTCAAAGTAAAGTCTGAGGCTCACAAGTGAGTGGGACACCTAAGCCACCCTCACACCTGAGGACAAATACCAGAACAAATGCCATTCAATTCTAAAGACTTTTTTTAAGAGTGTCCTGCTTATTGTTTTACAACAGAATGCCCAACATAAAACATAACTTCAAATACCCAGCTGTGCAAAAGGAGATAGTGCTTAAGTACAAATAGGAGACAGGATTTCTTTTTAAACACACACAAAAACACAACTGAGGGTCCTACAAGCATTTGGACTCAAGGGTTTCCAGGTCTGCGTAGCTGAGCTGCCTCACCCATGGACCCATGATGATGGTCCTGATTCCCCTTCCCCTCAATAATCAATACATGGAATCAGCAATGCCAATGGTTGAATGTGATCACAATGATCCCCTTTTCTAGAGCTTTCCCTAGCCCTCCACAGACTTGATCTGCCTGGGTAAAAATAATAGGAATTTCTTCAAGGTCAGTGGTCCCTAATGGTTAAGTAAGGATTCTACATGATTCTCTTGGTTCCCATTTCTAGAAAGACAGACACACTTAGATGACTTTTCTTCAGTTCTTCATACAGGACCAGCACAAAGGCTCCACCCTTGCCTCTGAGAACATTGGACCATGCACCCTTGAAGAAGGCTTTGCCACCTTCGTCTTTGAAAATATTCCTCCAGCAATCGACTTTCCCACTATACATGATGTCAGCTTCTTTGTGCCTCAGAGTGTCAAAAAGGGTAGGAGACCATACCAGCCACAGCTGTCACAGTCTGGGCGATCATCCAGCTCACTACCACGTGTGTGTTCTTGGAGTGGGGGAGCATACCTTTGGCCAAATCATACACGCCAAACTAGGCTGCCTTGTAGATGATGCTGGCTTACACGGAGCCATAGAAGCCCTGGTACAGGCCTCAGATGCCATCAGACTTCGTGATCTTCACCAGACAATCTCCCAGGCCTTTGAATTCTCTTTCTGCACCAGACTTCCCAACATCAGCCGCCAAACGGGTCCTAGCGAAATCCGGTGGGTTAGATGAAGCAGAGAGAAGTGGCTCCAGCCGCCCCACTGGAGACGGGGTTGCCAGCAAGATACCTCCAGAACTGCGTGTGCTTGTCTATACCGCCCAGAAACATCTGCTTATACTTCTCCTTAAAGGCAAAGTTGAGAGCTTGGGTGGGGAAGTAGTGGGTGATGTTGGCCGAGTTACCCCTCCAGAAGGAGAGGATGCCCTGCTCTTTGGAAATGCCTACTACACAGTCCACAATGCCTTTGTACTGTTTGTCAGCGGCGATCTGTTTACTGGAGTGTTGCACCTGTAGCAGCAGCTTGACGGGCTCGATAGGGGCCATGGCAGTCTTGGAGATGGCGCCGCGATGCGCCGCCAAGAAGTCCTTGGCGAAGGAAATGGCCTGTTCCGTCAGGGCGGCGGCGCGAGCGGCGGAGCGGGTGCCGGGCCGGGTGGAAGCACGGAGAGAGCCAGCAGGGAGGGTAGGGCCGCTGGCTCCAATTCCGAAGACTTTAGTTCTCTCTTACAGCCAACTGCTATTGGCTAGTCAAGGTTACCTTGACATGGTGTTCTTAAACTCAAAGTAAAGCGTTCTCAAGCAGAGTGTTGGGATTCCCCCAATATTCTGGAAGGACATTTTGTTATTGGTGTTGTTTAGACTTGTGTTTTTGTAGAATCTCCCTTATATTGCTCTTCTGTTCATTGTTTGGGTGTTTGGGTAATTGTTAAACTGTTAGTATTTTCACCTTCATTTTGTTTCTTAGCACTCTTGGTTATTGCACTGCTTTTCCCATAGGAAAGTAGGAGTGTGGGGAGATGTGGGCTTCCGTTAAGGGTCTATTAGGTTAGGCTGACCAACCCTCTCCCAGAGGAAAAGTAGAAAAGCTGGAAAAAATACAAAAATCTCTGCTTGAAATAATTGGAAAGCTAACAAGTTAAATGAAGAGTTACTGAGCCAGGATCTGGGAAAGGAGAGAAACCAAAAAACACAAGCCCTACATTTGGGACTGCTTTTCCAGGTGGAGCATCTCCTGAGTGGTAGCTAAGAGGCTGAGTAGTGCTTCTAATAGCCCTGAGTAGTTAAGGGTGCAGAAACTGGAGTCCAGAACCTGTCAAGGGAGAGGACACCTAATGAACAGCTCTCACTTTGGATTGGGATCCCAAAAGACTACACCCTAAAAGTCAAGGTGAATACAGTAGAGAAGACTTTACAGGGACCAAAACTCACCTTCAAATCATCTCAACCAGTTGGTTCTGCCAGGCACCAATGACTGCAAGTACCTAGCAGAAAACAAAATGAATCCCAAGAGTTATGGAATCAAATCATGACAGCGCAAAAGCCCTGATGAAAACAAAGGAAGCAAATCCAGTGCATGCCAGAGATGTGGGAAGTAAAATTTATTGTTGGCAAAAGAAAAGAAAAGAAAAAAGACTAATACCAACAGAAAATAGTTATTTATAAAATCACAAAACTAAAATTCTAGAAAATATGACCATAAAGAGCCTCAAGGAGGAATCCAATGGTACATGAGTAAGTACAAAAGTAATTGCTTATTAGGGGGAGATTTGGGTATGGATGAATTTTAGAAATTGATGAGTTAAATAAACATGAGTATGAATTTCAAGGTAAGGGCAATTACCATACAGTAAAAATTGCATTTATAAAATGGCATTCATAACTTTTAAGCCAGTGGAAGAAAACTTCATCAGAACACATGAAAAGAAGAACAAAAAGAAAGTACACTAAATAGGAAATTTAAAATAATATAGGAGAGAAAAAGTCTTAAGAGCAATTACAGTAAATACAAAAGTATTAAGCTTACCAATAAAAGTCAAGGACTCAATGATCAGATGAAATTATAAGAAACACACTTAAACAACAACAACAAAAAAATACCAGCTTAATGTGATCTTAAAGCTACTGTAAAAATCTTATTATCTGATATGATAATAATATTAAGGTTAAAATATCAGGGCAAAGAAATATGTTAGATATTGGCAAAAGATTCAATAGAACCTGAATATATAACTACCATAAACTTTTATGTACCAGCAGCTCAGCCCCCAAATACAATAGTGTAACTGGTAGAAATACTGGGAAAGTAGTTAGAGATTTTGACACACTTTTTCTCATAATAGATAGATCAAGTAGGCAAAAAATAAGTAGAAACATAAAAAATCTGAACAACACAATTAATAAGCTCAACCTATTGAACAAATATAGAACTTTATTCCCAACCAACAGTCATAGTCATTTGACATATACACAACACACATTAAACATGTATACAAAATACATTAAAGAAACCCTCAATAAATTCCAAAAAATAAGTATCATATAGACCATCTTCTTCATCCATTAAATGAGAAATTAAAAAAACAAATCATAGCTTTCCCTCTCTATCCCTCCTTCCCTCTTTCTTCTACCCCAATATTCTTTCTCCCCCATCTTTTTCCACCCCTTACCTTTCCTCATTCCCCACCACCTCTTTCCTTCTTCCCCCATTTTTATCCTTTTCTCTTACATTACTCCTCTCCCTTTATTATAAAAGGGAGAGAATGTATTATAAAATGAAATGAAAACAAAAAGGTGAGAGATATGATGGAAAAAGCTGGATGGGGAGAGCTTTGCTGCAAAATATGTAATTATATTTCTTCCAAGTTTTCTATATAAGAAAGTAAAGAATTTGCCACTGTCTGGGTCTTTGGATGGGATGTCCAGTTTGCTGGGGAAAGTCTTGGCTTATATCAGTTATTGCAGCAAAATATCACCTCCTTTCACTCATGGATGGGATGATAAATGTTATGATCACCATCTTTGGGAAACATCAGTGAATAAAGCAAAGATCCTTGCCATCATGGAGCTTACATTCTAGGCTGCAGAGAAAGAAAATAAATAGTAAACTTAATCAGTAACTAAATTACTGTATGTAGTATGTTAGAAAGCAGTAAGTGCTAAGGAAAAAGGAAAAAAAATAGATTCGTGTAAGAGGACCGAAGCATGCTGGGGTGCAGCAGGGCAGCACAGGTGGCAGTATTTAAAGAGGGTGTTTAGGGCAGGTAGGCCTCATTGAGAAGGTGAGATTTGGACAAACACTCGAGGGAGCAGAGGGAGTTGGTCAACCTGATATCTGAGGGAAGAGCAGTTCAGGCAATGGGGACCTTTTTTGCAAAGGCCCTGGGGTGGAAGCAGATGGAGCAAAGGGCTAGAGAGGAAAAGTAGAGGAGAAGATCAGGTCCAAGGGGCTGAGCTGATATGTAGATCCTCAAGGGCCATTCTCCAGACTGAGATGAGGAGCCATTGCAAGATATTGAGCAGGACTCTGGCTATTGCGTCAGGAATATACTGAGAAGGCAAAGGGTGGAAGCAGAGACCTGTAAGGAGGCTATTTTCAGTAAATCAGAAAAAGAAATGAAGGTGGCTCAAAGAAAATTGGTATCAGTGGAGATGGTGAGGAGAGGCTGTGTTCTGGTTAATCTGGTACAGGTAATATGACTAAGATTAAACAAAGGAAAAGGGAGGCAGTGAATGAGAGAAAGCAGAGGAATCAGAGATAGCAGGAGAGGAATCAGGGAGGGAGAAAGGAGTGATAAGATGATCCTCCCTAGGTGCAGACAATAAGGAATAAAGGTGTGCATTTTCTGTAGATAATTTTAAAATGATAATAAAAGGGACAAAATGTTGGACTGCTGTTTATCATCACGTGCCAGACATTCCAAACAACGTCTAAAGAGTTGTAAAATACTCCTCCCCACTGTGGTAGACTGCTTCCCAGCCTCCCTACTGAGACGACTTTGACCCTGAGTACTGGAAAGTTGCTCTCAATTTTGTTGGGAAAAGCTCTGGAAGGAGGAGGTTTGGGGGGAAGGAAGAGATAAGAGTTCAATTTTGAACATTTTAAATTTGATCTATCCATTCAATATTCAAATAGTACTGATAAGTACATGCATCTAGAATTCAGGAAAGAAAACTGGAGGGAAATATAAATTTGGAAGTTGCTGGCACACAGATTGGTATTTAAACCACGAGATTAGATAAGATTAACAAAGGAATGGATGTAGTTAGAGAAGAGAATGGGATGCAGGTTGAACCCTGGGACCTCCTACATTAAGGGGTCTGGGGAAAGGGAAGGGACAGCCAAGTGGCCCTTGAAGTAGACAGTAGAGTGTCCTGGAAACCAAGAGAAGAAAGTATCCAGGAGGAGTAAGCAAATGTGTCAAATAAAAGGAAGACCAAAAATTGATCACCAAATTTAACAAAGTGGAGGTCATTGGTGACCTTGACTAGAGCTGTTTCAGTGGAAAATCTGGGACAAAAACCAGATGGGACTAGATTAAAAGACAATAGGAGGGAAGCTATCAAACTCCAACCCAGTAGTCTGGACTCCTGAAGACGATTGTATAACAATGTAGATTACCAGGGGTGACTGTGTGATTGTGAAAACATTGTGGATCACACTCCCTTTATGTAGTGTATGGATGGATAAGTAGGAAAATGGGGACAAAAAACAAATGAAAAATAGGGTGGGATGGGGGGGTGCTTTGGGTGTTCTTTTTTACTTTTATTTTTTATTCTCATTCTGATTCTTTATGATGTAAGGAAAATGTTCAGAAATAGATTGTGGTGATGAATGCATAACTGTAGGACGGTACTGTGAACAGTTGATTGTACACCATGGATGATTGTATAGTATGTGAATATATCTCAATAAAACTGAATTTAATTAAAAACAAAAACAAAAACAAAAAAGACAATAGGAGGGGAAGAATTAGGGATAGTGAATAGAGATGACTCTTGGAAGAGATTGGCTTCAAAGGGGGCAGTAACTGGTGGGAGAGTAGAGTGAAGAGAAGTTTCTTTTAAGAATGGAAAGATAATGGAATATTGAGCAAAAAATGAGGATATTAATGGATGGTGGTGTTGGTAGCATAGAATTGTGAATGTAATTAACACCACTGAATGCTATACTTGAAAGTGGTTAAAATGGGAAATTTTATGATGTATATATGTTACCACAATAAAAAAAATTTTTTTAAGTGTAAGAGAGAGCGTGTCCTTGAGTAGGTGGGAGAAATAGGATCTAGTGACTGGAGAGAGATTGGTTTAAGTAGAAGCAAAGAAAGTTCATCTCTGGTAGCTAGTGGGAAGGCATGTATGTGGGTATACATTTTGAAGTTCTCATTGCTGGCTCGACCATTTCTTTAGCCAAATATTCATTCTGAAGTCAAAACACATTGGTCCAAGTTTTATAATATTAGTGCTCAGCAATGTGTTTGGTACCTAGTAAGTGCTAAAATAAATGATAGCTATACTAATAATATCATACCTAGCTCTTTATTTTCAACAGGCTCAAGTCCCTGCCTGTCAGCTACCACCCTATCCTTCTCTTCCCCTTCACTGCCAAAGTACTTGAAAGAGTTGTCCAAGTATACTCTTTCCACTTCCTTGCCTCTTCAGCCATTGAAATCTTGTTCCACTCCAAAACTCTCAGTACTAAATCCAGTAAATGTGGCTCTCTCCTCATTCTTCTAGATTTCTCATTTAACCCTGCTAACTGAAACTGCCCTAACTGAAACTGTCTCTTTCTTGCTTCCAGTAATATCATGCTCTTCTGAAGAGAAACTTCTACACCTGAACCCACTCTTTTTTCACCTCCTTCCTGAGTTTTTCTGTGTAATGGGCCTTGTTGGCTTTTTGTCTGTGTAATGGGCAATGGTGGCTTATGTGTGTGTGCGCACATGTGGTAACATGTATAAAACAAAATTTGCCATTTTAACCATTTTTAAGTGTGCAATTCAGTGGCATTAATTACATTTACAATGTTGTGCTACCATTACCACCATCTAACTTTTACCACCTAAACTTTTTCATCACTCCAAACAAATTCTGTACCCAGTAAGTGATAACTCCCCGTTCCCTCTCCCCTAAGCCCTGGACCTCTAATTTACCTTCTGTCTCTAATAATTTGCTTATTCTAGGTATTTATGTAAGTGGACTTATACAATATTTGTCCTTTTGTGTCTGCCTTATTTCACGTAACATCATGTTTTCAAGATTCGTCTGTTTTGTGGTATAGATCAGCACTTTTCATTTCTTTTTATGGCCAAATAATATTCCATTGTATGGCTATACTGCAATTTATTTAACCATTCATCTGTTGAGGGACCCTTGGGTTGTTTCTAGGTTTTGGCTGTTATGAATAATGCTGCTATGAACATCACTGTACAAGTATCTGTTTGAGTTCCTGCTGCCAATTCTTTGGGGTATATACATTGGTGGCTTTTGCACACCCAGCCTCCACTCCCTCTTCTATGCTAAGAGCTTCTCCATTTTCCTGTGGGGAACCATTCTTCCACTACTCTCAGTCCTCTTGGTTCATGGGCCACTGATCCCACCCCAACACAAGGGGAAGCTTATGACCCAGACCTGGCTGATCAGAATCACAGTTCAGGAAATGTCTAGTGACTCAGTATAGACCTTTGAGAATCATTCCCAGGACTTTTTGCTGGAACTATTAGGAAAAGACTGTATTTTTACTATGGGCATCATTAAACTGGCAAGATATAAGCCTGGAGCTTTGGGTGGCAACTTTTGTTACCTCATAAAAGATCCTGACAAGTGAATAAAACTAACCCAGAGGAAAGCAAAACCAAGAGATGATGACTGAGGGTGACCTGATGACATTGAGGCCAGGATTCAGCCATAAAATGTGTTGTTGTTGCTGTTGTGAATATCAGTTTGATTTTGTTTGCTACCACTTGCAACTAAAAAATTCTTGGAAGAAATAGCCTGCATGTTATAAATTGCTGTCATTCAGGTATTTTTCTTGGATTCCCTTTTCCTTATCAGTCTTTTCTTAGGTGATTTCATCTATGCAGCCACTACTTCTATACTAATAATGCTCAAATTTAAGTTTCTGGTACAAACTTCTCCACCCAGCTCTAGGCTCTCAGAGCCACCAACTGATTCTTCTACATGGATATGTCTACATGGAAATCATACAGGTACTGAAAACTCAATGTGTTGAGACCTCCATTCATCATCTTCCTCCTCCTGAACCTGCTGTTTATCCTCATAGTGAGTGGCACCACCATCCACCCAGAACTGAGAAAATTAAACTCCTTTCTCTGTTTCATCCTATCAGCCCAGAAACTTAAGATCATTGACACTTCTCTTACCCACATTCCTTCCTCTAATCTGCCACTGAATATGTGGCAAGAATTAAATATGATAACCAATGCAACATATTTAGAACAAGATATGAAGCATAGTAAGCCTACCTACTTGTGTCTCCCATTAGGCCCAGAGGCCAGGGACTATGGCTGGTCCATCTTCAAATCTCTGGAGTCTAGCATAGGCCTGGTATGCAAACTGGATGAATGAATGAATGAATGAATGAATCATTGATTAGATGGCAGAGATAGGCAGACTAGAGAAACAATCCAAGGATACATCCTTGTGGTCTTGAGAATGGTCAGAAGATAAACAAATGAAAAGGCTTCCAGAGAGAAAATATACAAACCAAGATGGTGCTGAATTTCAGGAAGCCAAGGTAAGTGTGAGCCTGGATAAGGACACGGTGGCTAGCAGGGCCCAGATCTTAAGGAGGTCAGAGAAAATGAAGCGTGGAGAGAGGCTGCCTTGTAGGCTGATTGGGAGCATTCTTTGCAGGCTCTACCAGCACCCGTCTTCTCATTTCCCTCCTCCACTCCCACCCAGAATTAATTACCATCCTCTCTCTGATGATTCTGCTAGAAAAGCCACTGGATATGGTTTTTATGGTTATATACCACATAACATCACCACATCTAAAGGGGTGCCATCCACATGGTAGACATCTTTGCTATTTTGAATTAAGAGTATTTTTATTGTATTTTCTGGCTCCAAGATAAGTGATTTGCATAAATATTGCAGTGATTTCCATGTATATTAATACTGTCTTTTTCTAACAGTCAGTATATATCATTCCATTTTGATAATAATCAGTAAACCTTGTTGTTTTAATATCATCTAAAATAACAAAGTAAACAAGAGCTGCTTTTTTGACTAAAGTATTGATTGGTGATTATCTTAAAAAAAATAATAAAAGGTACTCATTGGTATCACTGTCCAGGCCAAATATGAAATATTTTACTTCTGGTTTTCTGCTTGTTTCTAAACCATGAGGTCACTGCTGACTTTCCAATTAAATCTACAAATACTTTCATTATGACATAAATTACTATGTAGTAACTAGCACGAATCTACAAAGTACAAATTACACAGACACAAGATTATTATATAATGACTCACTAATTGTATTATATCAATTATTTATTTGTTGCTATGGAAATTTCATTGCTACAGACATTAACTACCGCTAAAGTTTATTGACATGTAGCATACATATTATGTGTGTGTGTAAGTGTTTTTTTAATGCAATTTTTTTGAGATATATTCACGTGCCATACAATCATCTGGCGTGTACAATCAATTGATCACTGTATCCTCATACAGTCATGCATTCATCTCTACAATCAATTTTTGAACATTTTCATTGCTCCAAAAAATAAAAATAAGAATAAAAATTAAAATAGAAGTAAAATGAACACTCAAAATATTTCATATCCCTCCTCCCCCCCATTATTCTTTTACTTTTTGTCCTTATTTTTCTACTCATCTGTCCTACACTGGATAAAGGGAGTATGAGCCACAAGTTTTTCACAATCATACGGTCACACAGTGTAAGCTATATAGTTATACAATCATCTCCAAGAATCAAGGATACTGGGTTGCAGTTCAACAGTTTCAGGTATTTCCTTCTAGCTATTCTAATACACTAAAAACTAAAAAGGGATGTCTATATAATGCATAAGAATAACCTCCAGAAAGATGTCTCAACTCCATTTGAAATCTCTCAGCCACTGAAACTTTATTTTGTTTAATTTCTCTTCCCCCTTTTGGTCCAAGGCTTTCTCAATCCTATGATGCCAGGCCTGGACTCATCTCTGGGAGTCAAATCCCATGTTGCCAGGGAGATTTACACCCCTGGTGGTCATGTTCCATGTGGGGGGGAGGGCAATGAGTTTATCTGCAGAGTGGGCTCAGAGAGAGAGGCCACATCTGAGCAAGAAAAGAGGGGATGACTCTTAGGCAATATTATAAATAGGCTTAGCCTGATCCTTTGCGGTAACAAGCTTCATAAGGGCAAACCTCAAGATCAAGGTCTCATCCTACTAAATTGGTAGTCCCCAGTACTTGCAAGAATATCAGGAATTTCCCAGGTGTGGAAGTGTAATATTATCACATTTCCCCTCATTCCCTCAATGGGGCTTTGCCAATACTTTGTCTTCTCTGCCCAAATTACTCTGGGATGTATCAGGGCTTCATGCTAAGCTATACAAAAACTAACCAGATCTCACCCCCTATTCAAGGTTCCATGTAATTATAGTGCTTGAATAAACTGACCATATGAGTTAAATAATATAATGTGCTACAGAAAATATGGATTTTGCACCAAATAAACATCTCTTCCTTTGGTCTCACATAGAAGTTGAAGTTTTAAAACACAATGATATCATCCTTTACCCTTTAGTCTAATTTACCTTAGTTCTAACCAAGTCCATCTGATCTCTTTTTCAGCTTTTTAACAATTGCTGTATGGGGATGTATATTGTCTTGAAGTGTTACAAATAATAAAATAAAATACTAAATCATGAAATTCTTTTTCTCCAAACACCAAAAACTTTTTAAAAAATCATGAGATCCAAAAAAAAATTAGAAAGCTGTTAGATAAGAAATTTTATTTATTAAACAAATCCATATATACTTGCTAACTATGACCTAGGCAGTATTTTAAGCATTTTATAAGCTTCAGCAAATTGATTCTCATAATTTCATAAGGTGGTTATGATTAACTTTTACAGAAAAAAATTTACCCAGTCTTACACACAGCTAGTAAGGTACAGAGCCAGGATTTCAGTTTAGGCAATCTGGTTCCACTGGGCATAGCCTTTACAACTCTTTTGGAAAAATCAGATGCAATGCCAGAAGTAAAGGAAACACTTCAGAGATACTAGGTTCAGAAAAATGTAGCACCAGTACATCCCTGATGAAACAGGATATGAGTTTACCTTCAACTTCTGTGCTCCATAACTAATGGATTTCAAGAAAAATAGAAAAGAGAGAGAGAGAAAAGAAGCCCTTAAACCAAATGCACTTTCTGCCTATTCAGCTACCTAATCACATAACTGCATATTAAAGCAGTGAATCTTGTTGAAATTAATCTGTTTCAATTAAGTTTACGATAACAGCACAGGTAGAAAGTTTTTGGAAATTCAATATATCCAATTTTTCTTCCAAAAAAAAAAAAATCACTATATCCTGGTTACTTTATACTGATAGGATTCTATATTTTGCCTACATCATAGGCTTTTTGGAAATGGGAAATAAAAAAAACCTCAAGTCAACACTAGAATGAGAATGAACACAAAATTTGCAGTGATTTATTGCCTATTCCTAATAAACATGAAGTGAAATGTACACCAATCAAATTGAAATCTGATTTCAAAAAATATGTAACCATGTGAAAATTTGAAAAAAATATTGGGTACTGTTATTGAACATGTGATACTTATGATTCAGAGTTTAGTGAGGGGATATATAGAATTCAGAGGTTCATCCAAGAAGGTTAGTGAGTGGTGATATTAGGAATTTTCTTTATTTGGCAGAAACCATAGCAAAATTTCATGCAATTATGGCAGAACTGTGCAGACTAGAAATAATGACTCAAAGTAATATTAGACAATATTTAGAGATAAAAGACAAAACTAAATAATTAAAATTATAAATACAACAAATAATATTATGCCAAATAACATAAGAAATGTTAGATATCACACAATTATTTCAGATACAACTCCAGGAGCAAGCTATGTAGAACATATGACAATTATTTTAAATTTCTGGATTTCCAAAATGCAAATATGTGAAGATTTTGGGTAATATTGTTTAGTAGAGGACCCAATCAGGGAAGGATTTTACATTCTCAGTAGACCACTTACAAAAACTGAATTTAGACGAAAATAGTCCAAGGGTCCAGGGACATGACAGCACAACAAAAATACATGGAAAACCATAATGGATTGTAACAGAAGATCCTTGAAAAATAATTCTCTGGAAATATTCTTTCCTTGTTTTATATATATATATATATATATATACACACACACACACACACACACACACACATATATACATATATATACATTTTTAAATAAAATCCACATTTTATTTAGATTGAAATAAAATGTACAAAATTGGTTTTCTTCACCAAAAATAATAGCAATATTTTCTGTATTATTCCTAGATTAACCACAAAACATTTATTTTTGTAGGCTTTTCAGGTTCAGCTGATAAATCAAGATAAGGCAGTAAATATAGTCATGGAAATAGACAGAAGAAATCAGACAAATCAGCAGTCAGTGTCCATGGCCTCTGATTCTGTCTTGACCATGAAACAGAAATGTTCAATATCAGTTAAACAGCTTGTGAAGGCATGGGCTCAATAAAGGAATGTAAACAGCAACAATCAGATGTGGAAAAAGGCATTCAAACTTTAACTGTAACTTGTTCCTTTAGGTCCATTTGATAAAGACAAAATCTACACTGAAATCCTTGCTTGGTGAGCTCAGTTTCTCTCTCTCTGGTGATTCCCTTAACTGTCCAATACAAATTTTAACAATATATTTTAAAGTCCTTCTAGTTAAAGGTCAATAGTGAACCTCATTGTAACATTTTACAAAATGCATTCTTTCCTTCGACACCTCGTCAAAATTTATTTCTTCAAAGTACTGATAACTGGACTGATAACCTGACAATTGGATCCACAGTGATGATTAATGTTGTGTCTAAAATGACTTAACTAAAATAATTCTAGTATGCCACTAACAGAGATCATGCAGAAATGAAACACGGCAACTTCAATGCTATATTCTGGAAGAACAGATGGGTCTTCAAAGCATAAGAGTTCAAATGGGGGCCCTTTAAATAGGTAGATTATTAATGACAAATGTATTCAATGGGAGAGCTATAGGTAAAGAAAGTCAGTGATTAAGCAGCCTACATACACCTTACAGCTTTTCCTCCAAATGTAAGAGAAAATCTATTTTAAACATCTCTTAAGTATTTTCAATGGTGTCTGAATTGCCTGTAGGAAGCTCTGACTTAGTTGTATAGAGTTTGATATATGTGTCCACCATGAAATCCAGATCATGTTTTATATCAAAATTTATGTTAAGCAAAGTCAGGTTACTTGATCTTTGGTCTGTCAAAGTGTCCCTCAGGTATGCTTTGAGACGCTTTCGTCTATTTTCATAGCATTCATTCTCAGGCTTCATCACAGGAAGAATGCATAAGACCTTCAACCGAATATAAACATTAGGAAAAAACTTGATGTCAGGCAGATGGAGGGCTTCATAAATGGTAGATGGAAGCTCTATTTCTTTCCCTCTGTGTTTCCACTTGATTCGCCAACAATGAAGCTCGGCTGAGAGTGTGTCAGGATGGAGTGTCACTTCTGTACATGTCAGCCTGGCGTTCCTCTGATGTATTGAATTTGAGCTGTCCCCTGACAGAGGGTACCACAGACAAGCATTTAAGAGCTTTGAGGTGCTGTTCTGAGAATATATCTTTACATTCCTGAATAATATGCTTGACGTTGGAACGCTTAGGGTTTCTTTATAGTAACTCTCAGAGGTTAACTGAGATTCCAGTTACCTTGCTGAGTTCTGTAGAATTTGCTAGGGAGTTTCATGTGAATATCAAGTTTGGTTGCCAAATTTGTGGCTTCCTCAAACCAAAATTCATTATAAATGTCAATATTTTCCATCACTTCAGTAAGTGAATGTAGCACTGCTGTCAAGCTGCTGGCTGCAAAGAAGACATCAGAGGCTTGCCCCTGGAGATTTTTCCCAAAGGCTCTTGTAAAAGATAGGACATTCTTAAGAACAACAATGATAACAATGAAATCAAAATCTGTTACTACGCTACAGAGTACAAATGCTCAGTCAGCTATGCAGTTATTCCATCTAATATTTATGTCACTATTTATACCATCTAAACATAAATGCTTGCAGGAGTTGCACTAAAATTTCAAAAGCATCACACTTTCCTGTCCATTGAGAATGGCAAATTTCCTTCAGTTCATTACCCCTGTCTTCATTGCTCTGAAAAAGGACTGAAATTACACTGTCAACTTCTAAAAGTAGTTATGGTGACCAATGGAAAAAAAGAAGAAACTTCCTCAATCATTCCCAATGCAACAGATACCCCCATGACAGGCACTGATTCTGCTAACCACATATTTAAGGCACAGGAAGAGCAGAGTGTGTAGATAGCTTGGGGATATTTCTCTAGAAGTCTAGAAGCAACAACTTTCATCTTGGAAGAAAATTCACTGTACACAATGTAGCCTGTCCATGACAGTACTCCATATTTAGACCCCACTTCTCAGTTATTGTAGTGTGAAATTTCACAGCCAAAATGTCTGAATCAGCTTTATAAGGCAGGAAGCCCACAAATTCCTCTCTCAGTTTATGAGATTTATCTACAAACCTCACCAACACTGGCAGGTGCTCTTCCCCTGCTATGTCCACCACATCATCAGTGATAATGGAAGGGAAGTGTGAGTCTCTCACTTCCCTGAGAGTCTCCGCCCGAATGCAGCTCTCACATGTCTCTAGCATCTATTTCTGCTGTGTTTTCGAGCAGAACAACGGGTTAACTGCTGTCGTCGCAAAGCGCTTTCTCAGAACCTCTTCACCAGAATTGATTCGGCACTCCAGCAACGCTTGAAAGTTATCAGGAGTAAAGAGACCTTCCGGGACTTCATCAATCTCATGCCCATCCAGAGGTATGTTTTGTTTTCCCGTAAGAATCAAAATTTCAAATAAAGATTTTAGGGATTCTTTGCTTTCCTTCTCTTCAAGAGTTAAAATCTCTTCATCCTGTTCTTCACCCACTTCTTCTGTATTTGGGTTCTGAGCACTGCTGTTGTTTGTTTCTCTATGTTTTAGTTCCTGTTCAGAAGTGTCATCAATTTTTTTTCTGTTTCAGTGTCCTGATTTCATCGTCACTCAATTCTTTTATTTGTTTTCTGTGTCTACTATGTGGATTGTTCAAATGACTGGTAAGATCAAATATTGTTGGTATAGCATTATCTCAAAGAACTTTCCTATAAGGACTAGTTCAACAGATCATAGAGGTCTCAAAGTGTTTGGCACATAAACAATAATGTTTATTTAGCTGATCAGGTGTTTTGTCTTCTAAGTCTGCGCTCCTGCAATTCTCCACCCACTTCTGGCATCTGGCCAGTCCCCGGGAAACTGAGGAAGGCCAGGTGGGACCGCGTGCTCTTCCGCGGGCAGTTGGGGGCAGGGCAGAAGTTCGGCAGCGTCGCCCACCCGCGGGACGGCCCGGTCCTCCCTTCCCCGACTCTTCCGGGCAGTTCACCAGCCCGTCGGGGCGGGGGAGGGGAGCCAGACAGCCGGCCCGGCTGGGCAAGACCGAAGCGCCAAGACGAGGGCTTTGTATATATTTTTAACACACTAGTGGAAGATGTGGTAAAAAAACAAAAAACAAAAAAACTCTTCTGACACAACTAAATTTTTTTTATATTGTCTAGGAATTATCCAACAAAATTTCAGTTTTGATGAAATGTTGAAGTGTTTTGAATACACATTTTCAAACATAAATATGAAGTCAGTGTTGAATCCACAATTTGAAAGTCAAGTACACACCATTTTGTCACTAAAAACTAAAGAGGCAGTATGCAAACCTCCTGTTAGGAATTGTAAATTATATTAATAAAAAAATAGATTCTAGGATGCAAAATACACTCTTGCAAATTTCGGCTTTTAAGTGTATTTGAACAGGGCTAATTGGCATGATGTTTAAGTAAAATATTATAGATAAATCATACAGGAACCAAAATTCACTGTACATAATGCCCTTGAAAGCACTGAAAAAAAACTAATACATTCTTTATTTTTTAAATGAAGCAAGATTTATGAAAAATAGATTATTGGTACCAAATTCAACACTGACCCCATAATCCATGTAGAAAATGCCAGAAAAAGGAGAAAGACATTTCATTGTGATTTCCAAGCTCCAAAACTGAATTTCAAAATCACTTTTTTATTCTAAACTAGATCCAATAATAACATCCTTAAAAGAAATAGTTACCATATTTGAAAGAATATCATGGCCTTTTCAGTGTTCTAATCCAGACAACATATATAATTTGAAGAATTATGATGAACATGGATGACAACAACACTAAAAATTTCCAGTGAAATCAACTATATATATAGAAGGGTGTGCGCTTGATGGGACCTCAATGTATCAGGACTCAAAAACCTTAAGTTATTTCCCAAAATCTAGTAGGAATACCAGTGAAGAATTGCAATATATTTTCAGAAATAATAATTTTATATTTTTATGTTCAATATTTGATTTGTATTATTTGCAAAAAAAGACAGTATTTGTTACAATTATTATTGAGAAATAATAATTAACTTATAAAAGCTACAACTTGCTGGCCAAACTCCATCCTCACCTATTTTTCTACAATTCTGCAAGCTAAGAATGGTTTTAACATTTTTAAATGGCTGAGAAACAGTCAAAAGAAGAATATTATTTCTTGATTTGTGAAACTATATGAAATTCAAATTTCAGTATCCATAAATAAAGTTATTTTTTAATTAAATACAGTTTTATTGAGATATATTCACATACCCTACAAACATCTATGGTGTACAATCAACTGTTCACAGTACCAACATACAGAGATGCATTCATCACCACAATCTATTTTTGACCACTGTCCTTACACCAGAAAGAAACAGAATAAGAAATAAAAATTAAAAAGAACACCCAAATCATCCCCCCCACCCCACTCCATTTTTCATTCAGTCTTTGTCCCCATTCTTCTACTCATCCATCCATAAACCGCAATCCACAAGGTTTTCACAATCACACTGTTACCCCTTGTAAGCCACACTGTTACACACTTGTCTTCAAGTGTATAACTGGGTTGGTGTTTGATACTTTCAGGTATTTACTTCTTGCTATTCCCATACATTAAAACCTAAAAATTGTTATCTATATAGTGCATAAGAGTGTCCACCAGAGTGACTGCTTGACTTCGTTTGGAATCTCTCAGCCACTGAAGCTTTATTTCGTTTCACTTCACATCTCCCTTTTGGTCAAGAAGATGTTCTCAATCCCATGATGCCGGGTCCAGATTCATCCCTGGGACTCATATCCTGTGTTGCCAGGGAGATTTACATCCCTGGAAGTCAGGTCCCAGGTAGGGGGGAGGGCAGTGAGTTCACCTGCCCAGGTGGCTTAGCTAGAGTACAAAGAGGTACTCAGAGGGAGACTCTTAGGCACAATTATAAGCAGGTTTAGCCTCTCCTTTGCAGTAACGAGCTTCAAAAGGGCAAGCCCCGAGACAGAGGGCTTGGCATACCAAGTCGTCAGTCCTCAGTGATGTGAGAACATCAGCAACAATCCAGTTGAGGAAGTCCAACACTTCCGCATTTTCCCCCAGCATAAATAAAGTTTCGTTGGAACATAGCCATGCCCATTCTCTTAGGTATTGTTTTATGGCTGCTTTCATGTTCCAACAGCAGAGTTGAGTAGTTGTGACAGAAACGTATGACTCTCAAAGCCTAAAATATGTATTCTCTGGCCTTTAAAGAAACAATTGCATACTCCTGCTCTAAAAGGCACCCTGTGTCAGGGGCAGTCCTGTAGAGACTTGAATCCAGGCAACATTCCCTCCTGAACTCCAGAACAGCAGCCAGCTGCCACCTAAGCATCGCACCTTGACGGCGCACAGACGTCTTGAATTCAGCATGGCCCAGCACCTCAGCCATAGTTGCACTTCTGGAACCATCATCAACACTGTTGCTCAAGCCAAAGCTTTGATAAGTTATTCTTGATCCCTCCTCCCCCCACCCCTTCCTTGAACTTCCTACCCTGCTCCTCCATCCAAAATCATCTGTTTTGTATCTTCCAAATCAATCCCATTCTCCATCAGCCCTTCCTCAACCAGGATCCTGGCCCAACTCTTGGAACTTCTAATCTGTCCTCCACCATGTAGTCAGTGACCTTCCTGGAATACAAATCTGACCTCATCAAGACCCTCCTTAAGTCCTTTCTGTGGTTGAAAATTAAACTATTTATTTTCCATGATCTCTTCTGGACACAGCACCCTCTTTCCTCTTCTTTCTATGTGGGTTTGATTGGGGTTCACACCCCCACATGTCCCAAAGTGGGCCAATCCCATTGTTTCTCCCAGGAATGTGAATCTTAGCTGAAGATGTGCAGAGTGGAAAGGCTGATTCAATTGATCTGAGAAGCCATGCCATGGGATACAGTTTTGGAACACAGGCTCTAGAGCCATACTGCTTAGGATCAAATTTTCATTCCACCTCTCACTAAACGGTATGACTTTGGGCAAGCCACTTAACTCTCCTGTGCCCTGGTATCCTCCCCTGTGCAACGGGAATAAAAACACATCACATTTACTGAGGCCTCACTATTTGAGGATTAAACATACTCTTACATATAAAGTGCTGCTAGCTCTTCTTGGTGCATGGAAGGGGCCCAGGAAAGGAAAGGGTCCTTATTAACTGGAGAGTCAGCCCATAGATTCCTGCTGCTGGGCTCATTGGAGATGCTTCCGATCTTCCTCTTCCCAGGGTCTGGTTGTTCTGTTCTTCTTAGACTTCTTCTGCTCTCTTTAAGACATTTCCTTTTCTTTCTTACATAGTTTGACTGGATTTTGTTTCTTTTAACCAAGGAACCCTAACCCATGCGCCCTCTGAGGCTCCCCATTGTCCTTGGGACACAGGTCAGAAACCTTAGCAAGGGTTAAGGGTCCTCAGAGCCTGGCCCTGCCAACTTCCCAGCTTCATTTCCTGCCACTCCGCACTCTCACCTCAAATTCCTTGCAGGTCCCTGAACTTTCCAAGCTCTCCCTCTGACCTCCAGGCCTTCTGCTTTCTATCGTCAGGAATGCCTTCCTTCCCCTTCCTGCACACCCGCCCTCCCTCATTCTTCAGGTATCGACATTTATAACTTCTCCCCATTCTAGTAAGCACAAATGGTCATGTCCACCCATTCCTGATAGGCTTCTGGAGAAGGACCCTGTCTCTATCCCTGTTCCCACCCCAACCAGGATTAGGCTACTGAGAAGCAGAAGAGACTTGTTAGAACCCCACGGGTCAAGTTTTCTTCATGTTTCACTTTCTATAAGTTTGTGTTAAGCAAGATAGTTTCCTTTTGCATTTTCCAAATAAAAATGCTGTTATAATACAAAATATTCTTTTTCAAATGGCCCATGCATCCCAGGAATTCTGCTACATGCCCTTCCTTCTCCTCCCTCAACCCACATTTTTTGGGCCACCCCTTGGACACACTCTTTCTTTCTCCTTCTCCAAAGTAGGCTGAGAGTTCTGGGAAGGCAAGGACAGTAGCTTCCCCACTTTTCTACCTCAGAGGCTCCAGGACCTGCCCAGAGTGGGGATGGGGAATGTCAGTTAATGTTTAATAGGAGAATGAATGCATACATTTTAAAAGGAAATGAAGGTGGAACTGGCACAAGGACAGACACATAGACCAACAGAACTGAATTGAGAGTTCAGAAATAATCTCTTCACATCTATGGCCAAATGATTTTTTTTACAATGGTGCCAAGTCCACTCAATGGGGAAAGAACAGTCTCCCCAATAAATTGTGCTATGAAAACTGGATATCCACATAGAAAAGAATGAAAGTGGACCCCCACCTCAAATCATATACAAAAATTAACTCAAAATGTATCAATAAAATAAATATAAAAGTTGAAACTAAAAACACTTAAAAGAAAACATACACAAATATTTGCAGGACCTTGTATTAGGCAATGGATTCTTATACTTTACAAAGAATGAACAACAACAACAAAAATAGATAAATTGGGCTCCATCAAAATTAGAAACTTTTGTGCATCGAAGAACATTATCAAGAAAGTGAAAAGAGAACCTACAGAATGGGAGAAAACATTTGGAAACATATACCTGATAAGGGTTTAATATCCAGGATATATAAAGAAATTCTACAATTCAACAACAAAAAGACAAATAACCCAGTTTAAAAATGGGCCAAGGACTTGAGCAGACATTTCCTTAAAGAAGACATACAACTGGCCAATACACATATGAAAAGATGCTCAATATTATTAGCCATCAGAGAACTGTAAATCAAAACCACAATGAGATGCCACTTAATACCCACTGGGATGGCTTTTATTAAAAAAAAAAAGGAAGAAAGAAAGGAAAAAAACAGAAAATAAAAAGTGTTGATCAGGATGCAGAGAAATAGGAAAACTATTAACTCTCATGCATTGTTGATGGGAATGTAAAATGGTGCAGCCAGTGGAGAAAACAGTTTGGCAGGTCCTCAAAAAGTTAAACACGGAATTACTAAATGACCCATAATTCTGCTTCTAAGTATATACCCAAAAGAATTGAAAGCAGCAACTCAGATGGATATTTGTACACCAATGTTCATTGCAGCATTATTCACAATAGCTAAAAGGTGGAAGCAACCCAGTGTCCATTAACAGATGAATGGATAAACAAAATGTGGTATATAGAGACCATGGAATATTATTCAGCCATAAAAAAGAGATGAAGTTCTGATACATGCTACAACATGAATGAATCTTGAAGACATCATGTTAAGCTGAAATAATCCAGACACAAAAATACTACTATTGCACAATTTCACCTAAATTTTCATTTAACTAGAATATGCAGATTCATAGAAACAGAAAGTAGAGTACAGGTTACCAGGGGTGCTGTTTGGGCAGTTAGTGCATAATAAGTGCAGGATTTCTGTTTGGGGTGATGGCAAAGTTTCGGTAATGGGTGGAGGTGATAGTAGCACAAAATTGTGAATGTAATTAACACCACCAAATTGTATACTTAAAGTGATTAAAATGGGACATTTATGTTATGTGTATATATATATATATATATATGTTGTCATAATAAAAGATTGTACAGTTCCGACTTCAATGCTTTATTTTGCAGAAGTACAGATGTTGAGGAATTTCAGAATCTGTTTTCCCTTCCAACAAAGCCTGACTAAACTAATGTCTCATGATAGACTCACACAAGAACCCTCGGTGATGTTCACCACCCCTGCTGCTCCAGAACCTTCCATTGAATCTGTGGATGGCAAGTTTCAAGCCTACACAATTTATAGGATGTGAAAGTACACCTGCAAGTATGTCATTAATATCCCCATATATGGATGAGAGAAAAAATGATGGCAGGAAATACTCTAAAATATTGGCAATTTTCTTTGTATTAATGGGGTTATTGGTAGTTTTAGTTTCTTCTTTATGATTTCTGTATTTTCCAAATTTCCTACGATGTTTGTAAAGTATTTTAATAACTCAATAAAGCCATTTTAAAATGGAAAAGGAAATGAAGGATGGGGGGATCTCTGCTTTGTCTTGGGGGATCCTTTCTGCCCCCATTGGGAAGTGCAATGAAGTCCAGGTGAATCTCTAGTCAACTTATGGTTTACAAAACCTTTTCCCACAACAGCAGAGGAACAAATTGATGCCAGTCCCTGCCCAATCCTCTTCTTCAGCCTGGCTTCGGGTTAATCTCTCCCAGAGCAGGGCCTTTCACTTTGACCTCTGACCCTCTCCACTTGGTGGGGGGGGTGGGGAGTGAGGGGACCAGGTAAGCCTCAGTGACAACAAGGGTGCACACCAACAGGCAGGGTCCCTTCCGAAGATGTAGGAGTAAATACAGCCCAAACATCATAGGTATTTTGTAACCCAAATTGAAGAAATACAACCTGTTAAAAAAAAAAAGGTTATCTAGCTCTGGTGTCAGGACTAACTGTATTTTCATTTTGTGCTTTCCAAATTTGCTGCTAGAGCACATGTTACCTTTTAAGCAAAAGTATAACCACAATGAATACTGCTTTTAAAAATGTCTTTGTGTGTTTTGATTTGGTGGTTTATTATTCTTTATTTTCAGATGGGTAGAAGCCAGGCTCTATCCAACTTCTTTCCCCCAAACACACCCATACTCCATATGCATACAAATTCCAGGAATTAAATTATTATACAAAACTATAAGAAGGAAGAAGAGGGTGGAGTTTGGGGTCATGGCAGGGGTAGGAGTTTGGGGTCATGGCAAAGGTCATGGGAAGAAGGCCTTTGGATAAGAATAGGAGCAGATCACTAAAGAGACAATGACAAATGCAATATATGATCCTAGACTGGATCTAGTAATGGAGAAGAAAATGCCCAAAAAGACATTATTGGGACAATGGTAAAAAATGGAATATAGACTGTATGCTTTATATTGATGTTAAATTTCTTGAACTTGATAAATGCACTTAATGAAGTTACATAAGTGAATACCCTTGTTCATAGGAAATATGCATGAATGTATTAAGTGACCAAGGAGCATGATGAATGCAACCTACTCTCAAATGTCTATAAAATAGGTATAGGTAAATAGTTGATAGATAGATGGATAGATAGATAGATAGATAGATAGACACATAGATGATAGAATAGAGAGAAAATGATATACAAATATGGTAAAGCGATAAAAGTTGATAAATCTGAATATCTGGATAGGGGCATATTGGAGTTCTCTGCATTGGTTTTCCATTTTTCTTTTTCTTTTGCAACTTTCTGTAAGTTTGAAATTATTAAAAAAAAAAAAAGAATGGAAGTGGATCCATTCACAATGGGCCTTTTGGACTTTGGTCATTCCCACTGCACACCCTGACCCCAGACCAGGGAGCCTGTCCACAGCTAGTGAATTTGTGTCTTGAGGGAAGGGGACCAGCAATACAGGTAGGGAACATGTGGGGGACAGCTTTGGTTTTTCCCTCATTCCCTCTGAGGCCTCAGTTTTCCCTTAAGACAAAAGAAGACTTAAAAAGAAATTATTAGAGGAGACGGAAGAAGATGGCAACATAGAAAGGAGTGGAAGACAGTTAGTTCCCCTGGAGCAACTAATAAAGAACCAGGAACAACTAGTAATGATCTGGGATAACTGCTGGGGGACAACCACGACTGTCCACAAATCAAGCTCCAACTTGGATTGGAAGGAATGCCTGAGATCGCTGCATGGAATCTGTGAGTAGAAACTGTGGACATGAACCAGAAGCTCCCTCCCACTACAGCAATACAAACTGCAAAGCCTCGCTGAGACAGACAGCAGTACTCTGAACAAGCAAATATACCTCAGGCCAGCTCCAACTGGAGTTTTAACTGGCAAATGTGGACAGATCAATGCAAGTTGCAAATACCCAAAAAGCAGACAGAGGCTTTTAGTGACAACTGACCTTGAAGAGTCAGGGGACTTCTCTGTCTTGGGAGGGGATCCCAGAGGGCTGGGTGCTATCTCTGGCCAATGGGTGAAACTGGGAGCTGTGGACTGAAGCTGAAAGGGGGCTTTCTGTCCTTTCTTCTCTCTCTCAACCTGAGCAGCTCAGTGGAGAAAGCCTCAACCATTTTCAGTTCACAGCACTCTGACCCAGACAAGTGTGGAGACAGCAGAGTCAGAGAGACAAAGAACCTATTTCAATGCAAATGAAAATTCCCTAGGGGGTGTATCTTCCCTAAGAGGAAAGAGGTTGTGCCCAGCTCTACTACCAGCCTTCCATTCAGAACCAGACTCCAGGGCCTGGGGAAAACAATCAAACCAGAAAAAACTTAAGTGGAGAATTAAAGGGGCCACACCTCTCTATACCAGTCGGGAGTGACAGGCTGACAGGCGCCACCTGCTGGGCAGGTTAGGAAAATAACAGTGACTAGAGGCCTCACAGGATGTGTCAATCTTCTAAGACACACCCTCAGGGAAACCTGGTGCTGAATATTTCCTGCTTCTGAGACCTGAGCCAGTTCTGGTCTGGGAAAACCTGTAACCAAGAAAAACAGATGCCTAGACAACAGAAAGCTACAACCTACACTAAGAAAAATGAAGGTATGGCCCAGTCAAAGGAACAAACTTACACTTCAACAAGATACAGAGATACAGGAATTGAAACAACTAATGCTAAATCAATTCAAAAAGTTAGGGAAGATAAGGCAAAAGATATGAAGCATATAATGAAAGCACTGGGCAGAAGGTAGAAATCAAAAGTTCAAAAAAACAACTGGCAGAATCTATGGAAATGAAAGGCACAACACAAGATGTGAAAGACACAATGTAGACATACAAAAGCAGCTCTCAAGAGGCAGAAGAAAACACTCAGAAACTGGAGAACAAGATACCTGAAAGTCTACACACAAAAGAACAGATGGGGAAAAGAATGGAAAAATATGAGCAACATCTCAGGGAATTGAATGACAACATGAAATGCTTGAATGTACGTGTCATGGGTGTTCCAGAGGGAGAAGAGAAGGGAAAAGGGGCAGAAGCAATAACAGAGGAAATAATCAATGAAAATTTCCCATCTCTTATGAAAGACATAAAACTATGGATCCAAGAAGCTCAGCGTACCCCAAACAGAATAGATCTGAATAGGCCAAAGCCAAGACACTTAATAATCAGCTTATCAAACATCAAAGACAAAGAGAGAATCCTGAAAGCAGCAAGAGAAAAGGAATCCATCACATACAAAGGGAGTTTGATAACACTATGTGTGGATTTCTCAGCAGAAACCATGGAGGCAAGAAGGAAGTGGGGTGATATATTTAAGATACTGAAAGAGAAAATCAACAACCAAGAATCCTATATCCGGCAAAACTGTCCTTCAAATATGAGGGAGAGTTTAAAATATTCTCTGACAGACAATGACAGAGTTTGTGAACAAGATACCTGCCCTACAGGAAATACTAAAGGGAGCACTACAGACAGATAGGAAAAGACAGGAGTGAGAGGTTTGGGGCACAATTTTCGATGATGGTAGCACAGCAATGTAAGTACACTGAACAAAGATGACTGTGAGTATGGTTGAAAGAGGAAGGTTAGGAGCATGAGGGACACCAGAAGGAAAGAGGAAAGATAAAGACTGGGACTGTATAACTCAGTGAAACCTAGAGTGCTCAACAATTGTAATAAAATGTACAAATATGTTTTTTCATATTGCAAGGTATTAAAAATAGGGAGGTATTGGGGGAAAAATATAATCAATGCAAGCTAGACACTATAGTTAACAGAAACATTGTATTATGCTTCCTTTAATGTAACAAAGGCAATATACCAAAGCTAAATGCATATAAGAGGGGGACATAAGGGAGGGGTATGGGAGTCTTGGCATTGGCAATGTTGTCTGACTCTTTATTCTACTTTAGTTTAATGCTGTCTTTCCTTTGTTGCTTCCCAGCTGTCATGGGTTTTTTTCCTCTTTCTTTTTTCTTTTTCTTTTGTCTCTCTACCTTCTTTGACTGTTCCTCTTGCTTTGTGGAAGAAATGGAGATGTGCTTATAAAGATAGTGGTGATGGTGGAGAATACATAAATACCTGACCATACAGGGAACCATCAATTGTTTACTCAGGACACAATGTATGGTGCGTGAACAAAACTGTCTTTAAAAAAAAATGAGTTGATGAAGAAAGCTTGAGGGCACTATATTGAGTAAATAAGTCAGACACATGAGGACAAATATTGCAGAGTCTCACTGATATGAACTAATTATAATATGTAAACCCATAGACATGAAATATAAGTTACCAGGATATACAATGTGGCTAAAGAATGGGGAGTGGTTGCTTATTATGAGCAGAATGTTCAACTTGAATGTTTAGAAATGGACAGAGATGCTGGTAGCATGTTGTGAGAATAACTAACAGTGATGACTAGTGTGTGAAGGTGGTGGAAAGGGGAAGCTCAGAGTCACGTATGTCACCAGAAGGAAAGTTGGAGGTTAAAAGATGGGAATGTATAAAACAGTGAACCTTGTGGTGGGCAATGTCTGTGATTAACTGTACAAATATTAGAAATCTCTTTCATGAACCAGAACAAATGTATGACATTATAACTAGAAGTTAATAATACAGGACCACATAGGGAAAAGATATATACCTATTGCAAACTATATACTACAGTTAGCAGTATTTCAACGTTCTTTCATCAACTATGACAAATGTACTATACCAATACTATGAGTCAACAACAGAGCAGGGGGGTTAGGGGTATGGGAGGATTTGAGTTTTCTTTTTTTGGCTTTATTTCTTCTCTGGAGTAGTGAAAATGTTCTAAAAATTGAAAAAGTTAATTGTGGTGATGGATGCACAGCTGTATAATGGTACCATGGGCAATTGATTGTACTCTTTGGATCTTTGGATAATTGTGTGGCATGTGAACAATCTCAAAAAAAAAAAGTGATTTCAAAATGCACAGACTGTGTCTCTGGAAAATGAAATAATCAATGTATTTTGACTTTAGATTGTGATGCAGGCAGGAAAACAGGGAATCAAGTTGGAAAGTTAGATTGGAGCAAAATTACAGAGTATTTAAAAAAAAACCAACGACTAAGCTGTCATATTTGGATATGACTTTGTAGGCTGTGAGAGCCACGAAATGCTTTTGAATGATGTCATTCAAATAGTGGAAATTTCTTAGAATACTCTGCAAACCATTGTGTTTGCTCCTGAATGATGCTTCTGATATTTTACGGTGGTTTTGATTATGAAAGAACAATGCTTTATAGGCTGTAAAAACATATTGAATGAATAAAATGTAATATATTTGGGAAAAAAAAAGAAAGAAATTTTTAGAGGCCTTGCCCCAATCAAGATGGCAGAGAGAGAAGCTTCAGGGCTTTGTCTCCCCACAGAAGTTTTGAACAGCCTCAAAAACTGGCAGAGACATCTTTCTCAAAGCTTGAGAAAACAGTTAAAGGACTGTAGTTACAAGATGAGTGCCAAATCAAGAAAAAGACTACCTAAAAGTGGTAGGATCTAGTGGCACCTTGAGAGACCCTTCAGGAACCCATCACTGTCTTGGCACAGAACTAGCCTGGGCTCCCTTGAGACTTGCTGGCCCAGGTTCCTGAGGGTGCAGAGTGACCCGCATGTACATATTGAGTGCATGAATGTCAGTGAGGCAGTTAGATAAGGAGGGTGGGGAAGTGACCCTAAGACCCATAACAGGAAGTTCCTTTTGGCACAGACACACCTGGTTCTCACTCCAGTCCCCCGAAAAGAACCAATGAAAGGCGCAGCTCCTCTATCCCTCCTTAGCATAACCAAAAGGGGATGGGCCACTCCAAGTCCTTATAATGCAAGAATCCCAACCCCAGTGAGTGCTTCTCCTCTATTGGGGAATGCCCATGCTCACCCCCTTCGAGTATGTTCTTTCACTATGTAATAAACTTTTAAGCTTTTCTTTGCTGTACACATGGACTAGTCCTTGAATTCTTTCCTGCAACTAAGTCAAGAACCCTCATGGCATCAGCCCCAGGTTGAGGTCTTGACCTCTCCAAGAACTAACTCTCCAGGGCTCTCTGGCATCATGAGGCCCAATCTGTCTGGTGGTGGCCTGAGGGATTTGCCATCTGGGAACTTGCCCTGCCTGTAGAAGGTGATACCGTGCTGTCCTACAGAGTGCTGTGGGAGGGAAATCAAGTGGCTGCCTGGGGCTAGGGATTGCTGGCTACAGGACATATGGTGCAGTGTCCCGGACCTGTTTCCTAGGAAAGAGGACATTTGTATCGGTGCGCCCCTATGATCTGGCCTCAAGCAATTCTCTAAATACATTGTCTGGAAAAGATCTAAAGGAAAGTACTCACACAATACTTTCTGGAAATCTGCAAAGCTTAGGAAAGGTATTTTCTTTTTTCTTTCTTCTTTTTTTAAGTTAGTTTCTGGCATTCAAGGAGAGCTCGGTCATAAAACAAGCTGGATAGGAAGCTTAAGGAACACATACTTCAGAGTCTAAATTCCAGTAATAACACATTAAAATATCAAAATGTCCAGTTTTCAACAAAAGATTATAAAACACACAAAGAGATAGGAAGAAATGGCCTAGACAAAGGAGATTGATGCATCAAGGTGGAGGAGAGGACCATTAAAGACTTTGAAAAATGCTTCTAAACATGCTCAAAGAGCTAAAGGAAATCAGGAGAATGATAGATGAGCACAAAGAGAATATCAATAGAGAGACAGAAATTATGAAAAGGAACCAAATAGAGCTGAAACCACAGTAACAAAAAGTAAAATTCCCTAGAAGGGTCAATAGCAGACTGGTGCTGGCAAAAGAAAGAATCAGTGAACTTGAAAATAGGACAATTGAAATCATCCAGTCTGAGGAGCAGAAAGAAGAAAGAAAGAAAAGTGAAGAGAGCCTGAGGAACCTGTGGGACACCATCAGTAGAGAAAAGAAAAGTTGCACAGCAACAGATGTGGGGTGTGTGGGTACTTCCACCTTTTACTTTTTCAGTTTTGTTTGAAATGTTTTTAATGTACACATATTAAAATTGTAACTTTAAAAAGAATAAAGGAGCTTAGGCCCTGTTCCTGTTTGCTAATGTTGCCGGAATGCGAAACACTAGAAATGGATTGGCTTGTATAAAAGGGGGTTTATTTGGTTGCACAGTTAGTCTTAAGGCCATAAAGTGTCCAAGGTAATGCATCGACAACCAGTACCTTCAATGGAGGATGGTCAATGGCATCTGGAAAACCTGTTAGCTGGGAAGGCACATGGCTGGCATCTGCTTGCTTCCAGGTTGCATTTCAAAATGGCATTCTCCAAAATGGCTTCATCAGCTTCCAATGGCCATCTTCAAAATGTCTGTCTCAGCTACAGCTAGCTATGAGCTCCTTCTGTCTGAGCTTTTATAGAGCTCCATTGAACTAATCAAGGCCCACACTGAATGGGTGGGGCCACGCCTCCATGGAAATTATCTAATCAGAGTTATCACCTACAGTTGGGCGAGTCACATCTCCATGGACACAACCTAATCCAAAGGTTAGGTTAATCAACACTAATAAGTCTGCCCCTACAAGAATGCATTAAAGAACATGGCTTTCTCTGGGGGACATAATATATACAAACTGGCACAGGCCGCAATCAAAAGGGCAGAGTGAGAATCTTCAGGGCTTAGAACAAGTAAGAACTGGCAGAAATGTCTTTCTCAAAGCTTGAGAAAACAGCTAAATGACTATAGTAAGAGAGTGAGTCTGAATCAAGAAAAAAAAAACACTTAAAATCAGTTGGGGGAGGATTTAAGATGGCAGCATAGAGAGGAGTGGAAGCTAAGTAGTCCCCCTGAAACAACTGAAAAAAATCGGAAACAACTAGTAAATAATCCAGAATAACTGCAGGGGGACAAACGTGACCCTCCACTCATCATACACCAACCTGAACTGGGAGGAATGCCCGAGATCACAGCATAAAATCTGTAAGTAAAAACTGTGACTTCAAATCGGGAGACCCCTCCCCCCACAGCCTGAGCTACAAACCCTTGTGGTGCCAGAGAGAAGCTCTCTCCCAGCAAGCGAATATAGCTCAGCTGAGCTCCAACTCGGGTTTTAATTAGCGAGTGTGAACTGCTCACTACGAGGTACGAATCCCCAACAAGTAGACAGACGCTTTGGGTGACGACTGACCTTGTAGAGCTGGAGGGTTGCCTCGGACTAGCTCTGTTCCTTTTTCTACTCAGTGGAGAAAGCCTCAGCCATTTTCAGTTCCCAGTTCTGCAACCCAGACAGGGGTGTGGCACAGGCAGAGAGAGACCATTGAAATGCTAATGACCTCCCCATAAGGCGTCCATCTTCTCTAAGAGGAAAGGGGGGGCCCAGCTCTTCTACCTGCCTTTCATTCGGATCTGACACCAGTCAAGAATTATAGGCTAATCTTTGCATCAGGCTGGGAGCACCCCTGCATGGCCTGGTGGCCCTGGGCTTCCCTTGAGGGACGATGCGCACTAGTGACGTAGCACAGCCTTCCCTCAGCAGAGGTCCTGGAAGATCACAGCTGAGAAGGGGGGCCCACTTGGAAAACCCAGGGACACTACCTCAATGCCGGTGGTTTGTGGGTCAGCGGCAGAGAAAATCTGGGGCAAAACTGAAATGAAGGCTTAGACTTTCGAAACAGCCTTGAATCTCCGGGAACACCTGGGAGGTTTGACTATCAAAGAGGCCCTGCCTCCCTGACTACCCAGACACATGCACCACATTCAGGGTGGACAGCTCCAACAACAAACCCAACTGAGTTCACCAACTGAACCCCACAAAAATCATTTCCCCACACACCACAGAGACAGAGTTGGGGAGAACTGACTTGAGGGGTATAGGTGACTCACAGATGCCACCGCTGGTTAGTTGGAGAAAGTGTATGCTGCCACTTTGTATTTCTGAAAATTAGATTGGTTTTTTTTTTTTCAACTTGAAAGAACACTATCAAGCAAGCAATGCCAAGAGGCCAAAACAACAGAAAATCTTAAGCATATGATAAAACCAGACGATATGGAGAACCGATCCCAACACCCAAATCAAAATATCAGAAGAGACACAGTACTTGGCACAATTAATCAAACAATTACAATCAAGGAATGAAAACATGGCACATGGATAAAAAGACATGAGAAACCATGAACGCAATAAAAAGGGACACAAAGAAGACCCTAGAAGAGCATAAAGAAGAAATTGCAAGATTAATAAAAGAATAGAAGATCTTATGGAAATAAAAGAAATTGTTGGCCAAATTAAAAAGACTCTGGATACTCATATACAAGATTAGAGGAAGCTGAACAATGACTCAGTGTCCTAGAGGTCCACAGAAAGAAAATGAAAACAAAAGAAAGAAAGAGAAAAAAATAAAAAAAATCTAAAAGGATCTCAGGGATACAATAGATAAAATAAAATGTCCAAATTTAAGACTCATTGGTGTCTCAAAGGGGAAGAGAAGGGTAAAGGTCTAGAAAGAGTATTCAAAGAAATTGTTGGGGAAAACTTCCCCAACCTTCTACACAATATAATACACAAAGCGTAATGCCCAGCAAACTCCAATATAAATCCATATAAACCCACTCCAAGACATATTCTGATCAGACTCTCAAATACTGAAGAGAAGGAGCAAGTTCTGAAAGCAGCAAGAGAAAGCAATTCACCACTACAAAGGAAACAATAAGACTAAGTTTGACTACTCAGTCAACTCAGCCGCCACCATGGAGGAGAAGCAGTGGCATGACTATTTAAAACTCTGACAGAGAAAAATTTCCAACCAAGAATACTTTACCCAGCACAACTTCCTTCAATTTGAGGGAGAGCTTAAATTTTTCACAGGACAAACAAATGCTGAGAGACTTTGCTAATAAAAGACTGCCCTACTGACAGAGAAACAAAGAAAGAGAAAGAGATACAGAGTATTTTAACAGACATATCTATAGACTTACATCCCAAATCACCAGACACTCATTTTTCTCTTGTGATTACTGATCTTTCTCCAGAATGGACCATGTGCTGGGACATAAAACAAGCCTCAATAAATTAAAAAAAAAACAAAAACTGAAATATTCAAAGCACAATCTCTGACCCCAATGGAATACAAAGATAGTAATTATAATTTTTTTAATTTTAACTCCACTATTACTTCCTACATGATATAAATACACAACTCTAATGACAAATCAGTGGTTTTGAACTCAACGTAAAATATGTAATTTTGACAAGAACTATATAAAGGTGGGGGAATGGAGGAGTACAGGTACATAGTTTATGTATCCTATTGAAATTAAGTTGGTATCAAAGAAAAACAAGATTGAAATGGATTTAAGAGTTTAATTTCAAGCCTGACAGTAAGCACAAAGAAATTATCAGAGAATACGACCATAGAGATGAAAAAGTAGGTATGGGTTAATAGATGGGGGAAGGGCAATGGGGAGTGAAATGAGTGTAGGGTTGCTGTTTGAGGTGAAGGGAAATCTCTAGTAATGGATGGTGGGAAGGTGATAGTATTACAACATTCTAAATGTGATTAATCCCACTAATGGAAGGCTGCGGAGGGGGTGGAATGGGAAGATTTAGGCTGTATATATGTTTCCACAATTGAAAAAAAAAAAAAAAAAAGACAATCTAAATAGATGACAATTGAATGCCAAGGATGATCCTGGATGGGATCTGAGGATGGAAGACAGGAGGCTCAAAGGGACACAACTGGGACATAAGAAAAAAAAAAAAAAGGAAATATAGAATGTAAGCTTTGTATCATTGTTGAATCTCTTGTACTTCTTAGCTGCACTTAATGGGCTTGCACAAAAGAATGTTCTTGTTCATGGGAAATGTATATGTGAATTATAGTGTTTGTTCAAAGATGTGTGCAGCTTGCTGTCATATGTTCAGAAGACAGAGCAATAGAGGATGGATGATAGATAGGGAGAGGGAGGGAGAGAAAGAAATAGCGGTGTGACAACATGTTAAAGTTAGTGGATTGGGGTATCGGGGGAGGGGGGTCAGGGAATGCTGGAGTTCTGTGTATGCGGTTTGTATTGTTTTTGCAACTGTTCTTATAACTTTGAATTTATTTCAAAATAAAATGTTAAAAAAAAAATCAGTTGGATCTTGTGACACCCTGGCTGGCCACTCCCCTACCCTTCACAATCTCAGCAAACAAGTGGCCCAGGCTCCCAGTGTGGATGCCTGGTCCTGTTCCAGAGGGAACAGAATAACCCTCGTGCACATATTGGGAGCATGCATGTCCGGCTCAATCTGTCTGGTGGTGGGGATTTGCTGTCCCAGAACTTGTTCTGCATGTACTTGCCCTATGTGTAGAAGGCAGCACATTAGGGCTCTCCTGGAGAATGCTGTGTGACGGCAATGAGGTTGTGCTGCCTGAGGCAAGGGGTAGCTGACTGTAGAACATACAGGGCAGTGCCCAGGACTAGGGAAGATGGGATATTCCTATCTGCATAAATGGAGGAATTCCTAGGACCAAACATGCATGTCTAAGACAAGACACTTGCACAGAAAGGAGCAGGTAGGCCCCTATTCTTTGGCTTGGAACTATTCTCTACATTCATTGTATGGATAAGCTTTGATGGAGAGCACTTCCATGGGTCAATCTGCAAAAATGGGAGAGCTAAGACCACAGTAAAAGAAACATCAATTCTACCTGAAGTGATTTACAGATTCTACAATCCCATTCAAATTTCCGACAACCTTCTTCACGGATATGGATAATCCAATCATCAAATTTATATGGAAGGATAAGGGGCCCCAAATAGCCAAAGTCATCTTGAAAAAGAAAAACATAGTTGGAGGACACACTTCTTGATCTTAGAACTTATTAAGAAGCCAAAGGAATCAAAACAGCATGGTACTGGTACAAGGACAGACATTTAGACAGATGGAATTGAATTGAGAGTTCAGAAATAAACCCTTACATGTATGGCCAACTGATTTTTGACAAGGGGGCAAAGACCACTCAATTGGGAAATAAGAGTCTCTTCAATAGATAGTGCTGGGAAAACTACATGTCCATATACAAAAGAATGAAGATGGACCCCTTCCTCACACCATGAACAAAAACCAACCTGAAATGGATCAAAGACCTAAATATAAGAGCCAGAACTATAAAACCCCTAGAAGAAAGCAAAGGGAAGCATCTTCAGGACCTTTTGCTAGGCAGTGGTTTCTTAGACTTCGTACCCAAAGCACAGGCAACAAAAGAAAAAATACATAAATGGGACCTCATCAAAATGAAAAACTTTTGTGCATAAAAGGAAAGCCAACGACCTACACAATGGGAAAAAATATTTGGAAACCATATATCTGACAAAGGTTTAATATCCAGAATATATAAAGAAATCCTACAACTCAACAACAAAAGACAAACAACCTAATTAAAAATTGGGCAAAAAAACTTGAATAGATATTTCTCCAAAGAAGATATACAAATGACCAAAAAACACATGAAAACATGCTCAACATCATTAGCCATTAAGGAAACACAAATCGAAATCACAATGAGATACCATTTCACACCCACTAGAAGGCTACTGTTAAAAAAAATAGAAAATTACAACTGTTGGAGAGGATGTGGAGAAATAGGAACACTCATTCATTGTTGATAGGAACGTTAAATGGTGCAGTTGCTGTGGAAGAGTTTAGCAGTTCCTCAAAAGTTAACTATAAAATTACATATGACTTGGCAATCCCACTTCTAGGTATATACCTAGAAGAATTGAAAGCAAGGGATTCGAACAGATACTTGCATATCGATGTTCATTGTGGCATTATTCACAATTACCAAAAGATGGAAGCAACCCAAGTGCCCATCAAGTGATGAATGAATAAACAAAATGTGGTATGTACACATAATGGGATATTATTCAGCCATGAAAAGAAATGAAATCCCGATACATGCAACAACATGGATTAATGTTGAAGATATAATGTTGAGTGAAACAAGCCAGGCACAAAAAGACAAATATTGTATGAGCTCACTGATATGAAGTAATTAGAATAAGCAAATTCATAGAGTCGGAATCTAGAATAGAGGTTACCAGGGGCCAGGATGGGGTTAGGGAATGGGAATTAATGCTTAGATTGAACAGAGTTTCTATTGGAGTGATGGAAAAGTTTTGGTAATGGATGGTGGTGATGGTACTACAACATTGTGAGCATAATTAATGGCCCAGAAATATATATTTAAATGTGGTTAAAAGGGAAATTTTTAGGTTGTATATATGTTACTAGAATAAAAAATTTTTAAAAATTCATAGGAGTTTATGGCACAGTGAACCGTAAAGTACACCATGGGCTATAGTTAATTGTACAATTATAAAAATGTTCTTTCATCAATTGCAACAAATGTACAACACGAATACAAGGTGTTAATAATAGGGTGGTATATGGAAACTCTATTTTATGTATGATTTTTCTGTAAACTTACAACTTCTCTAATAAAATATTTTTTTAAAAAAACACAGAATATAGGCCTATTATGAAGGGGTACTCCTTTCAGGTGCTGGGAATACAAGAATGGATTGTGAAGGATGGAGTCCTTGTCCCCATGGATCTTATGTTCTTGATGAGTGAGGAGGAGAAGAAAAGCAAATGTTCAAGTGTTAACAACCTGCTGTTACATTCAGGCCTTTTTAGTTGGGCCCAAACAGTCGCCCATTTTCAAAATCCATTAGTGCAGTGTAGAGGGCCTGAACATGTACGGTCCCAATACTCACACACAACCCTCACCCTACCAGTACAGGCTATTGTTAACCATTTTTCTTTTTTGTCAATCTGATTGATGAAAAATGTTATTCAGCCTTTCTCTGATTTTGCGTATCTCTGTGTAATAGGATCTTGAATATCTTCTTATGTTCCCCAGCTATTTCTTCTGAGACTTGCCTATATGTAATCCTTACTTATCTATTAAGCTGCTTATTTGTAGATGCTCTGTGCTCATACTATGTATATCAGATATCTATATTATAATATTACTCCCAATTCATCATTTGTCTTTTAATTGTGTTAAGTAAAATAAAATGACTGCCTGCTTTGGGCACTGCCAGGAGGGATCCCTTTCCTAGAAGAGATTTTCCAGGAAAGAAAAACAATTTTCCTGCAGGGGCTTTTTGAGAAAATGGAACCCCTACAGGTTTGCAGATAAGCAGTACCTGGTGATAAACCGGTTTTGTTCCAGGAGAGAAAGCTGATCAGAGTGGACAAGCACACCGTATTAATCATGTGTATCCGCTCCCCACTTTGGTAAACCTCCTTAGGAAAATGGAACTTAACATCATCCCAATCAGGCCATTTCATCACTTGCTTCCACATCTGCCCTCTATAAGCTCCCCTTGTCTATCCCCTCAGTGGTGCTCCCTTCTACTTTCTGAATGGGGTGCTTTCTGATTCATGAATTGGTTCAGTAAAGCTGTGAGATCCTAAACTGCATGAAAAGGTTTTTTCTTTTAAACACTTGGTTTCAGACTCTCTTGCCATACACAGCAGTTTGCATTTCCTCAGTCTTTTACGCTGTGGCTCTGGCTTGTGTCCAAGTTGGGAATGCCTTCCTCAATCCCACATTATAAACCTATTCAGGTATTTTGCTTCCTGAACGTTGACAGTTTTTAATGTTTAAATCTGTAAGGGAGCAAGACTCCATCTGGGTGAGAGTCAGGGCTTGCTGTCACATCTACCCCTGCCTCTTCTCCAAACTTTCTCTGCAACCTGTCCCTGCCCAACCATGGGTGACCTGGTGGGGCCTTAAATCTGTGGATTTGACTTCCCTGCCACAGATGTTGACACACAGGGAGGCATGCTCCTTCAAAAAGTCACTGCTAGGGTGTGGGAAAAAAGTACCTTCCCAGTCTTGCCTCTGGCAACTTTCTACTAATCCATAAAACCCCCCTTTGTTCTGGGAGCCTGTTTCTTCCATGTCTGTACAACCCTCAACTGGTAATTAGAGGCTCACACTCCCCAATGCCCTGTCACCTGCACTCTCCGCTCATCCATTCCCACCACGCCAGGTGCCTCCCACCCTCGTCCTGGGAACTTCTTCAGGGCTGGGATCCCACATATTAGTTTCCGTAGTCAGGGCCTGGCAGACAGCAGGCACTCCATGAATATTTCTTGAATGAATGCATACACAAACTAGTGAACTGAGTGCTTACTATATGCACTTGGCTTTTTACATGATGTCAAAGATGGCACATTATTATAAAAATATTTATAATACAGATAGTTATGAAAGTTCAAGGGTCCCTCATAATCCAGCTTCTTGTTGATAACTGTGATGATTGAGAACAATTTGGGTGATTGCAATGTTATTTTGAGTTCTTGCAACAGCTACGCAAATGGATTTTATTACCCTCATTCGCCAGTTGAGAGAACTGAGGCTCAGGAACTGAAGCAACTTGACTGGGGGTCACAGAGCTGTAGAGGGGTTCAGTCATGATTGGCAGGGATGGGGGTCTGGCTCTAGAGTCTTTGCTCCTTTCTCTGGGACCCGTCCTGCTGCAACCCATAGGTTAGCAAATGAAACAACCTGGAGTCTTTGTGGTAATTAAAGGATTAGGGTGCTGAGCAGCCATCAATGCCTGGTGCTCAGAGGACTACTGGAAGTAGGAGAGCCCTTGTTGGTCTATCACTGACCTACCACTTGGAATCACCAGGGATTCTAACATTCTGGGATTCAGTATATAACTCAAGATCCCGCCTGGTCTTCTCCAGAAGGGCCAGATTCTGGATAATGTATTCACTAGATGCTGAAAGGCACACCAGTGTGAGATGAGCCCCAGAATGGGGTTCAGGAGAACAGAGTCCCTGGTCGCTGACTCTGCCCGTAGTTGCTGTGGACCTCAAACAAGTCACTTCACCTCTCTGAGTTTCCCAGCATTTGTAAGATGGGGATGATAATATCAGCACCCACTGAGTCAGAGAGCTATCAGGAGGTGATGGGCATGAAACTCATAGTGTTGGGGTCCCTCCTGTTCCAGGAGTCCCTTGTGCTTCTCTCTCTCTTTGTTCTTATTCTGTATTGGAAGTATCTTTTCACAAATTTGTCACCCCTAAAAGGAGAGTGGGAAGAAATCTAACATATGGTAATGACAAGTCCTACTTATCCTTAGTCTTTTTTTCATGACAAGGTGGTTAAGCTTGCAAGCTCCAGAAATGGACTGCTTCCAGCTCCACCACTTAATAGTTGTGTGACTTTGGCAAGTTACTTAACCTCTGTGGGAGTCTGTTTCCTTCCTCATCTGTAAAATGAGGCTAATGACAGCACACACTCATACGGTCAGTGAGGATTAATTGAGCCATTATATGCAATGTATTTAGAATAGGGGTCAGCAAACTACAGCCTGTGGGCCAAATCCAATCTGCTGTCTGTTTTTGTACTTAGCCGTGAGGCTAAGTATGGTTTTTATATTTTAAACCATATCAAAAAATTAGTGGAAATTTTTTTTCTTTCTTGTCATATAAGTGCCTACATAACATACTCGATTTTGCCTCTTGGCTACAAATCTTTTTTTTTTTTTTTAATATTCAATTTTATTGAGATATATTCATGTACCATACAATCATCCAAAGTGTACAATTAATCAATTGTTCATATTACAACCATATAGTTGTTCATTCATCACCTCCATCCATTTTTTTGAACATTTTCCTTGTACCGGTAAAAGTGAAGATAAGAATAGAAAAAAATAGAAGTAAAAAAAGAACACCGATATCATCCCCCGCCCCCGCTGACTCCCGCCTCTTTTTTCCTTTAGTTTTTTGTCCCCATTTTTCTACTCACCCATCCACACACTGGATAAAGGGGAGTGTGATCCACAAGACTTTCCCCATCACATTATCACCCCTTGTAAGCTACATTGTTATACATATGTCTTCAAGAGTCAAGGCTACTGGGTTGCAGTTTGTTAGTTTCAGGTATTTACTTCTAGTTATTCCAATACATTAAAACCCAAAAAGGGTTGTCTATTAGTGTGTAAGAGTGCCGACCAGAGTGACCTCTCAACTCCATTTGGAATCTCTCAGCCACTGAAACTTTATTTTTTTTCATTTCGCATCCCTCTTTTGGTCAAAATGTTCTCAATCCCATGATGCTGAGTCCAGGTTCATCCCTGGGAGTCATATCCCACGTTGCCAGGGAGATTTACACCCCTGGGAGTCAGATCCATGTAGAGGGGAGGGCAGTGATTTCACCTGCCGAGTTGACTTAGCTAGAGAGAGGGGGCCACATCTGAGCAACAAAGAGGTACTCAGGGGGAGACTCTTAGGCACAATTATAACCAGGTTTATTGGCTGCAAATCTTAACCTATTTTCTATCTGGCCTTTTATAAAAAAAGTTTGCTGGTTCTTTGTTTAGAATAACGCCTAACCAAAACGAAGAGGTTAATAAATGTTAACCATCAATACAATGAAAAGAGATAAGTATTTTTATCTCTATTTTTGTTTATCTCTATTTTTACAGATGTGAAATGGAAGTTTAGAGATGGGAAGTGGCCTGCTGATTTTCTCCAGGCCATTCCTGTGATTCTTGTAGCCTCCCTCTTTTAGTGGTTCTTTGAGGGCGTCCTCCAGCACACCCCGACTGGTGCCCCCTCGGCCATTGCCGACTGACTCAGACACTGTGTGGGAAGAGGCTTGAAGGCATCCTGGCCTTAACATGGAAGGTGAAGCATAAATTCCCTTTGCTTGTGGATTTCACCTCAACCAGTCTGGGAATTCTAACAACCAGCATCAACCACCACCCACCATACATTCATAAAACAAGTTTATGAGCATCTACTCTGTCCCAGGTGTTGTTCTCGACACCAAGCACCATAATGGACAAAGTGTGCGCCTTGCCTTCATGAAACATACATTCCAGGAAGCACCATGAGAGCCTGCGGGTTTGGAAACCAGCATCTAAATCCTAGTCATGGCCCACTGGTTCTCTTCTTTCTGCCCAGAGTCTGACTTATTTGGGGGAGTGGGGGTGGAAAAATGGCTTGGTTTATTTCCTCCGCTTCCCTGCCACGGCTTATGGCCTGAACTTGATGTTTTGATCCTGCCCCCCCACCCCACCCCGTATTTTGGGCTTATTTTGTAAATGTCAGCTTTTATATTTATCCAGACTCTCAGTCTCTCAAATGCTGGACCTTTGCAATCCAAAGCTGTGGTTTTTCTAGATATTATCACTGCTGAGACTTTCAAAAGCCTCTTTTGGATCCCAAGTCTGGGAATGTTGAGACTTTGTCCTAGGCTGCAACACCCTCCTCCTGAAAAGCTACTGCCCCTGTATGAATGGTGCCGGGAAGGGTAATAGGTCCAAAGATGGTCAGGACAGTGCGGGTCCTTAAAAGCTCAAAATACTTTCTTACCCTAGGAGGATACTAGTATTATCTCTCAGTTCACAATTAAGGAAACTGAGGCTGAGCAAACTCAGTAAGTAGATCAAATTCACCCACATCTTCAATGTTCATGCTCAGTTCTTCAGAAGCTACCACTGTATTTTATTTCTTTATCCTTGGTTCTTTGCAGGAGTAAGCATCAACAAATACTTGTTAACAATAATGGATGCAAAGCCAACAGAAAGGACTCTGAATCTTGCTTGTCTTTTAATAAGAGCTAACATTTTTTGTACATAATAATGATAATAACTAATATTTTTGAGTGCTAATTATCAACAGGTACTAGACATTGGGCTATACATAGAGGTATTATTCAATCCTGGCAACAGCACTTTGGGATAGGTAGTATCCCCATTATACTGATGACAAAGTTGAGACTTGGGGAGGGTAAGTGAGATTGCCCAAGTTTGCACAATCGTAAAGTTGTGAAACTGGGATTTGAACCAGATCTCTCTGACTCCTTATTCTTTATTTATTAGAGAAGTTGTAGTTTTACAGAAAAATCATGCAGAAAATATGGAGTTCTTATATACCACACACACACACACACACACCATTATTAACAACTTGCATTAGTGTGGTACATTGTTACAATTGATGAAAGAATATTATTATGATTGTACTAATAATTATAGTGCATGGTTTACATTAAGGCTCCCTGTTTGTGTTGTAGAGTCCTATGATTTTTAAAAAAATTCTTATTCTAATAATATATATTCAATCTAAAAGTTCCTCTTTTAAACACACTCAAATATATAATGTAGTGCTGTTAATTACATCCACAATGTTGTGCTACTATCATCACCATCCATTCCCAATACTCATTCTTTCTTTTTCTTTTCCTTTTCTTCTTTTTCTAATTCATGAAAGAACATCCTTTTATTTGTGCTATTGACCACAGTCATCATCCACCACAGGATTTACTGTTTTGTAATTCCATGTTTTATCCTCTAACTCTAAGTTTCCTTTTGGTAACATACACGACCCAAAACCTCCCCTTTCAACCATGTGTACGCACATCATTCGGTGCTATTAATTACACTGACAATAATGTGCTACCTTTACCTCTATCCATTTCCAAACATCTACAATCAGCCTAATTAGACATTCTGCTCAAATTAAGCATCAGGTCCACATTCTCTACCCCTATTCTATCTCCTGGTTAAGTATATTCTAGATTCTAGCTCTATGAGTTTGCTTATTATAATTAGTTCATATTAGCAAGGTCATACAATATTTGTACTTTTGTGTTTGATTTATTTCACTGAACATAATGTCCTCAAATTTCATCCATGTTCTCTCATGTATGAAGACTTCATTCCTTCTTACAGCTGAATAATATTCCATCATATGTATATACCACATTTTTTTATCCATTGGTTAGTTGATGGACACTTGGGTTGTTTCCATCTTTTGGCAATTGTGAATAATGCCACTATGAACATTGGTGTGCAGATGTCTGTTTAAGTCCCTACTTTCAGATCTTCTGGTTGTATGCCTAGTAGTGGGATTACCGGATTATATGGAAATTCTTTGCTTAGCTTCCTGACCCCAAACTGTCTTCCACAGTGGCTGCACCATTTTACATTCCCACCAGCAGTGAATAAATGTTCCTATTTCTCCATATCCTTTCCAACATGTGTAGTTTTCTGTTTTTCTAATAGTGGACATTCTAGCAGTTGTGAAATGATATCTCATTGTGATTTTGATTTGCATTTCCTTAATAGGTAATGATGTTAAGCATCTTTTCTTATGCTTTTTGATCATTTGTATTTTGTGTTTGGAACAAAAATGTCTGTTCAAGTCTTTTGCCCATTTTTAAATTGGATTGTTTGTCCTTTTATTGTTGAGTTGTAGGACTTCTTTATATATTCTGGATATAAACTTTATTGGATATGTGGTTTCTAAATATTTTTTCCCCATTGAGGAAGCTGCCTTTTCACTTTCTTGACAAAATCCTTTGAAGTACAAAAGTTTTTAATTTTGAGGAGGTCCCATTTTTCTATTTTTTCTTTTGTTGCTTGTGCTTTTGGTATAAAGTCTAAGAAATCATTACCTACCACAAGATCTTTAAGATGCTTCTCTACAGTTTCTTCCAGGAGTTTTATGATCCTGGCTCTTATATTTAGATCTTTAATCCATTTTGAGTTAATTTTTGTATAATATGTGAGACGGGGCATGACCCAAATTTTTAACCTCTGTGTTATTTTGCATCCAGGTCCTTGGGAGAAAAGTCCAGTTATTGGCAAAGACAGAGGCTCTGGAGCCTGAGAAAAGGAGAGGCTCTGGGCTTCACTGTTTCCCTACTGGTGGTGAGGGTAGGGTAGGGGCAGCTGGGTAGTCTCCAATCCAGAGGCCTCACTGCTGCAGCTCAGAAAGGGACAATGGGAAAGCTTGGTTGGAGGATGCCTGAGGGTGGGCAGGCTGGAAGCTGAGAACAGCTGCAGACACAAGAGACTGGGCCAGCCATGCTGAACCCAGAGCAGAGCATTGTGTGCCCAGGAATTTGAAGGCCCCCTTCCCTGTGAATTAGGCATCAGAAATCTGTACTCGTTCAAAAACTCAGGATTTGGAGTCAGGCAGACCTGGATTTGAATCCCAGCTCCAACTGTTTTGTGTGTGTGTGTGTGTGTGTATGGCCTTGGGCCAGCCACTTCCTCCTGGGTATGGAGGCAGAAGTGACCTTGACAGCCACTCAGGCTGTGACCCTCATTTTATAGTTGAGAAAGTGAGGCTGGAGACCTGCATTCCGGCTCCAACAAGGATTATCTGCGTAACAACACTGAGCCCTGTCTAAACTCCTATAAAATGGGAGCTGGATGCTATTCATTCCACAAATATTTCAGTCACCTATTATGTTCCAGGTCCTGGGAACCCGGAGATGAATAAGACCCATGTCCTGCTCTTAGAGAGATCATGCTGGGGGCATGACACCATGAGTTTGCTGCCATTTGTAATGCAGTAGAAGTTTATCAGTGGGTTGATAGAAATCTGTACAGAGTACAGTGGAAGCACAGAGGAAAGAAAGGCCAATTCTTCCTGAGAGGTACAAGGTGACACATGAGCTGGATTTTGAAAGCTGGGTTGGTGTTCACCAGGCTGACAATGCAGGCAGGAATGGGTGAGGCATTCTAGACAGAAGGAACAGCTTGAGCAAAAGTCTAAAGGCATGAAACAGCAAGACAGGCTTGGGGATCTGCCATTCATTCATTAGTATCAGCCCTCCACGGAAGAACAAAATGAGAAAGAGAGGCTGCTCACGTGAGTAGTGTGTTAGGAGCACGGACTCTTGAAGCAGGTAGAACTGGGATCAATTTGCCTCCTACCAGCTATCCACTGTACCTTGGACAGGTTAATCAACCTCACTGGTCCTCAGTTATTCATTCATCTGACTATTAAACACCTGCTCTGTGCTACGCCCAGTTAGGTGATCATAATATAACGATGAACAAGGAAATCAGAGCCGATGGATTCTTGTGGAGTTTAAAATCTATTGGAAAAGACAAACTAAAGAAACAAGTTATGCTTGTTGGGCTGGGGGTACAAAGGTTTGTTATTCTCCCATGTCAGGATATGGGTTGTCGCTATTTTGTGGCTCCACCATACGTAGACTCAACCTGAAGGCCCAAGAGGCCATGTCTACAATCCAGGAAGGACTGAAGATGAAGAAAGGAAAGGACCTGTGTAAGCACTTCAGACAATTCTAAGGCCTTTCAGAAGAGTGTCACATGGCCACACTAGATGCAAGGAAGCCTGGGAAATGTAGTCCTTATACCCAGGTGCCCTTGTGCCTGGCTGAATATTGGGTATTCCCTTACAAGAGAAAAAGAGGAAAATGAGTGTTGGGAGACAACAAGCAGGCTCTGCCAAGCAAGCATAACAGGATATTAAGTGGAAATTTCCCTGTTGTATCAGAATTTGGGATTTGAGCTTAAATCTAGGACAAAGAGATGCTTAGTGCCTCAAGTTCTAAGAAAAACCGTGATAATTGGGGAGGCTCTAAGTAAGGCCAATTTCATGGGTGTGCAACCTAAGCAGATGCACAGGGCCTTGTCCTCAGAAAGGCCCCATGCTTGGTTTAATGCTCTGCTGTTGACATCTTGAAATTTTTAATAATTTTATCTTTAAGCTTGTATTTTGTAAGTAAAATCCTATGGGAAAATAGAACATGCTTGTGAGCAGAGGAGTTTCACACGATATGTGTCTGCCATCCCTTGTCACCTCTTCCTTCATGCTCCACGAGTGGACCCAAGATGTGTTCCTGGGTTCACTGAGACTCAAAGCAAGTACCAAGTAAGTGTATTACATCTGTAACTGAGTAAGAGGGTCCCTGGAAACCCCCAAAAGCCACACTTTCTATTTGAACTAGAACTTGCTTCAAATGAAGAGGGCCATAGAATTCTAAGAAACACAAAATACCATGAGACAGTATCATATCCTTTCTTATTCATGCTACTTCCCTGAATTAACCAACCACTTAATGCTGAAAACAATTACATAGAAGGAAAGGTAAAGAGAGGGCAACTCACAGTGCATTTTTCTTTCTGTCCTTCCTTCCTAACCTGTAAGCCAAAGGCAGAGAGCGTTGATAGGGTGTGTGTATATCAAGAAGTGAAATAAAACAGTTTAGTTACTTTTGTGAGGTATTTTCACTGTTCTGTTAAAAACAAAATACATATGTGTGCATGAGTCCATTTGAATTGTGTAATTTTGGGTGATTATGCATAGGAGTTAAATGCTCTTATATTTGAATTTAAAGCTGGCAATTTATATAAAATATAAAGTAGAATATATAATATATATAATGTATAAACATATAAAATATGGACAGTAAAATTCATACTAATAATTTTTAAATGTAATGTATTTTTAAGTAGAATGACATTCAATAGCAAATGAAAAACACTATGAAAAGTCATGAGAGACAGCATGGAAGAAGGGAAAAAAGTTTTATAGTTTAGTATCTTTCATGGTACTTTTGCTTCTTGTTTTTAATTCAGTTTTATTGAGATATATTCATATACCACACAATCATCCATGGTGTACAATCAAGTGTTCACAGCACCATCATATTGTTGTGCATTCATCACCTCCATCTATTTTTGAACATTTTCCTTACACCAGAAAGAATCAGAATAAGAATAAAAAATAAAAGTAGAAAAGAACACCCAAATCATCTCCCCCCATCCCACCCCATTTGTCATTTAGTTTTTGTCCCCATTTTTCTACTCATCCATCCATACACCGGATAAAGGGAGTGCGATCCACAGGGTTTTCACAATCACACTGTCACCCCTTGTAAGCTACATTGTTATACAGTAACAAGAGTCAAGGCTACTGGATTGGAGTTTGGTAGTTTCAGGTATTTACTTCTAGCTATTCCAATACATTAAAACCTAAAAAGTGTTATCTATATAGTGCATAAGAATGTCCACCAGAGTGATCTCTCCACCTCACTTGAAATCTCTCAACCACTGAAACTTTATTTCGTTTCATTTCACATCTTCCTTTTGGTCAAGAAGATGTTTTCAATCCCCCTATGCTGGGTCCAGATTCATCCCCGGGAGTCATATCCTGCATTGCCAGGGAGATTTACACCCCTGGGAGTCAGATCCATGTAGAGGGGAGGGCAGTGATTTCACCTGCCCAGGTGGCTTAGCTAGAGAGAGAGGGCCACATCTGAGCAACAAAGAGGCATTCGGGAGGAGGCTCTTAGGCACAATTATAAGCAGGTTTAGCCTCTCCTTTTCCCCTGATTTTTGAACAAGGGCCCCCAGACTTTCATTTTGTACTGGGGCCCACAAATTATATAGCTGGCTATGATTTCAAGACGTACAAAGGGCCGGCAGAAACAGCCCTATTACAATCTTCCATCAACTTCAAAGGAGCAAAAGAGGAGGGGGAATGGAAAGAGATCCTTAGAGTCTAGGTAACTGCAAATAGAGGAGGCTGGTTGCTGGGGACTTGTTGATCTATTCTGCACCTATTTGAGTAGAGTTGGGAAAGCATGGCAGGCCAAGGAGGGAGCTACCTCAAACAGTCTGCACCCCCCTTTTGTTATGGCAGGGATTAGTGAGTGGCTTTTGTGGCTCAGAAGACCCTGCACAAGAAGCAGGGCTTGAGCCATCCTGCCAGTATCCCTCCAGAGGGACTGGATGCCCGTAGCAAGAGGCTTGGTAGGTACCACCTGGGTAGGGGGGAGTAAAATATAGGGAGGGAGAATTGAAGAAGGGCTCTGGGCAGTGGGAAGCACTTACACAGCTCTACCAAATAACTCACTGGCTTCCCCCCCATCCCAGAGAAAGCCAGCATTTGTATATCTGCCCCATCAGCAGGTGCAAATCTGCAATGGCCAGCAGAGAGAGGACCACAACTATGGGTGGTTAAGGGAGAAGACATTTGCCCCTCATTCCCAGTTTCCCTCCTAGATCCCAACTCCAGAGGAATTAAGTCTTGAAATTTAATGGAGTTGGAGAAATTTTTGCTCTCTCAAGTCTCTCTGGCAAGAAAAGAGAAACTTTTAAATCATGTCTGAAATTGGATTTTCAAACTGGATACATTTCTTTTTTTCTTCTTCTTTAAAAAAAAAATCTTTATTGAGGTATAATTCACCTACCATATAATCCACCTATTCAAAGTGTGCAATTCATTATTTTTCAGTACATTCAAAGAGTTGTAGTTGTACAACCATCACCAGAATCGCTTTTGAACATTTTCATCTCTCCCAAAGTAAATTCTGTACCCGTTGGCAATCACTCCTCATTTCCCCCAATTTCTTCCTCTCAGCCTTGTCTCAACGTATTTTGCATGTTCCGGACATTTCATATAAATGGAATCACACTATGTGGTCTTTTGTGACTGTCTTCTTTCACTTAGTATCATGTTTTCGAGGTTCATCCATATTGTAGCATCTGTCAGGATTCATTCCTTTTTAATTGCTGGCTATGGCACATTTTTCTTATCCATTCATCACTGATGGAAATTTTTTTCGGCTCTTTGAATAACATAAATAATGCTACATTTATGGACACTTGTGTACAAGTTTTTGAGTGAAGATATATTGTCAAATCTCCTGGATATATAGCTAGGAATGGAATTGCTAGTTGCATGTTTAATATTTTGAGGAACTGCCAAACATTTCCCACAGTGGTTACATCAGTTTACATTCTAATCAGAAGTGTATGAGGATTCTAATTTTCCATATATTTGTCAACACATGCTATTATTTGTCTTTTTTTTATTATAGTCATCGTAGTGTGCCGGCAAACTTTCTGTAAAGGGCTGGGCAGTTAATTGTGACAATGTAGTGTCAAAGAACCCACAGACAATATGGAATGAATGAGTATGACTGTTTCCAAGTAAACTTTATTTACAAACACAGGGACAGGCCAGATTTGTCCATGGGCCATATTTTGCTGACCACTGTTTTTGACTATTGTAACATATGAAACTGGATATACATTTTTTAATGCAAAATTTTACTGCTGTAAAATATTTATATAATATTTACATATATTACATAATAATTACAGAAGAACAGGCTATAATCTGAGGGCTCCTCTCTAAAGAAATTGAACGAATTCTCTGGAAGAATGAAGACAGCTAGACTGGGAATTAGTGCAAAGAATAAAGCCTCTTTTTAGAGATACTCAAACAGCCCCAGCCACCTGGTCAAAAAACTTCTAGCAAGTTCACTCAGGTCCCAGAGAACCTTTACATTGCCTCTTTCTTAGAAATGCACTCCAAATGAGGCTTGCCAACCATTTGAGGAAAGTTGTAATGTGCACCAGGAAGACCAAGATAAACAAACAAACAAAAGGACCTCAGAGGTAAACAAAGATAATGTAGGGGACCCAACTCTTAGAGAAATTTGAAGCTATTGAACCTATTAAACAGTAACAGCATGCTATGAAAAATGAACAAAGAACAAGAAAGCCTTCTTGGAGTTAACAATATGATTGTCTAAATTTTACAAATTGCACTTGAAAAATTTGAAATCAAAGGTGATAAAATTTCCCAGAATGTAGACCTAAAAAAGACAGACAGAAAATTTGAGAGCTGACCCAAGGATAAATAGAAAATTTGAAGAGACCAATTATCAAGAACAGATTGGAAGGTGATTAAAGTTATATTATTTTTATTTTTTTAAATTCTGATAATATATATAACATAAAAATAATTTTAGCCATTTTAAGAGGACAATTCTTTGACATTAAGTACATTGACAATACCGTGTAACTTTCACCACTATTTCCAGACTATTTTCACCATCCCAAACCAAAGCTCATATCCATTTAGAAATAACTCCCTATTCCGTCTTTCACCTGACCACTGGTAACTACTTCTGCTCTCTGTCTTTATGAATTTCTTATTCTAAGTATTTCAAACAAGAGAAATCATACAACATTTGTCTTTTTGTGTCTGGTTTATTTCACTCAACCTGATGATCCATGTTATAGCACGTACCAGCACTTCATTTCTTTTTATGGCTGAATAATACTCCATTGTATGGATATTACACATTTTGTTTATCCATTCATCTGTTGATGGACAGTGGGTTGCTTCACATCTGGGTATTGTGAGTAATGCTGCAAAGAATTTCAGTGTTCAAATAACTGTCTGAGTTCCTGCTTTCAATTCTTTGGGGTACATACCTAGGAGTGCAATTGCCAGATCATATGGTAATTCTATGTTTAACTTTTTGAGGAACCACCAAACTAGTTTCCACAGAGGCTGCACCATTTTACATTCCCACCAACAATGTATGAATCAGGGTTTTTATCTCTCCACATCCTTGACAACTCTTGTTATCTCCAGTTTTTTAAGATTAGTCATCCCAGTGGGTGTGAAGTAGTATCTCATTGTAGTTTAAGTTTGCATTTTCTTTAATGGCTAAAGATGTTGGGCATCTTTTCATATATTTATTGGCCATTTGAATATCTTCTTTGGAGAAATGTCTATTCAAATCCTTAGCCCATTTTGTAAGTTGGGTTGTTTATGTTTTTGTAGTTGCATTATAATTGTTTGCTCTGTATTTTGTTTATTAAACCCATAACAGATATACGGTTTCCAAATATTTTCTCCTATTCTATAGGTTGTCTTTTCACTTTCTTGATAATGTTCTTTGAGGTACAAATGTTTTTAATGTTGATAAAGTCCATTTTATCTAGTTTTTTTTTTGTTGTTGTTGCTTGTGCTTTTGGTATAAAATCTAAAACTCCATTGCCTTCTGCAAATAATTCTGAAATAATTCTGAAAATATCCCCTCCCCCCACTTTTGGTAAGAGTTTTAGAGTATTAGCTGTTGTATTTAGGTCATTGATCCATTTTGTATATGGTGAAAAATAGGGGTACACATTCATTCTTTTACATGTAGAAGTGTTGAAGTCCCAACTATTATTGTAGAACTATCTTTTCCACCCTTCAGTTCTGTCCATTTTTGCTTAATATATTTGGGGGCATTGTTGTGTTCATATATTTGAGGGCTCTGTTATGAAGTACTGATAAATTTATAATTGCTATATCTTCTTGCTGGATTGAGCCTTTTGTCAATATATAATATCCTTCTTTGTCTCTCGTAATGTTTTTTGACTTAAAGTCTATTATGTCTGACAACAATGTTGCCTCAGCTGTCTTTTGATTACTCTTTGCATGGAATATCTTTTTCCACCCTTTTACATTCTCTTTTGTCTTTGTACCTAAAGTGAGTTTCTTGTAGACAGCATATAGGTGGATCTTGATTTTTCATCCAATCTGAGAATATCTGCTTTTTAATAGGGGAGTTTAATCTATTGACATTTAAGGTAATAACTAAAAGGGAAAGAATTACTCCTGCCATTGAGTTATTTGTTTTCTATATGGTTTTTTGTTCTGTTGTTTTTGTTTGTTTTTTGCTGATCATCCCTGCCTCTCTTAATTTTGTTTACCTATGTTTTCTAATTTTTCTAAATTAATTTCAAAACTAAAAGGAAAGATAAGAGACAGAGATAAGTTCAAAAGAAAAATTAACATCTAACTAATAGCAATTCCAGAAAGAGATAATAGAGAGGAAAAAAGACATTTTCGTCCTTCAGAGAGGGTCTAATAACACAACAGGAAGGGGAAGGGGTCTCAATCTAGTCATGCTCAGAATCCAAATTTTTCTTCCCTTCGCCCATCTCAGTCCAGACACGAACTTGGAAGGGAAGCCTTTGTCAGACCACAAAAGTACAATCAAACACACACACACACACACTCACACACACACAGACTGGGAGCAAACCAGCTTTACATTTACATAACTAAAAGGGGTCACTCCAGGGATCCTTTTCTGTACAAAGCAGCTCAGCCCTCCGTGACTTGCTGCTTACTTTCAAGCTGAGAAACAACAAGCAATTTTAAAATATCAGCTTCTCTTGCCAAACCGAAAATTATGGTCTGTTTTACCCGTCAGCCTTCTACATTATTAATGGCTACTAGACCTGCAAACCTGCCTGATCCTGCCCTTCCCTGACCTCGCCCCACAGCCTAAAGGAATCAGAATGCCTGAGTTTCCTAATATTCATGAAGTACTTGACAATCAAATAGCACTTCCTTCTATGCATTGCCATTAACAATTACCTATAGCACTAACTCGGACCCTAACTCAGTATGCCTTGGCCTGCCTCTCCCCTTGTTCACAGAGGACCAGCCTGAAACTCCAGAGTGTGAGTGACGTGCTCTAGGTGGCACATCTGGTAGACTACCAACATCGTATCAGACCCTGGTGTGCCTTTACCACCCAGCTGTTGAGGAGGGCTCATCAGACCGTGGGTGATTCTGCACAGAAAAGGGTAATCAGCATGATGGATATTCCCAGTGGTGGGCTGGCAAGTGTTTAACAACTGGGGTCAAAAGGCAGCTCTAATTTGGAGCATTTGCCAATTTCCATGGTGTGAATACACCTGCCATGGCCAATTTCAGCTACCAATTTGATGTCATCTTGAAAATTTAACAATCGGCTCTCACAAGCCAGGCAAGTCAACTCCCTCAGACAACTGTGAACTCAGGGCTCAGATCCCTTGGAGTACCTGGGGCCCTTCCCGAGGACACACAAACCCAGGGTTCTGACATCTTGTAGGTGTCTCTGTCCTCCCCAGTAGTGTCGGAAATAAAGCGGTACCTGTAAGGGAATAAACGCTCTCTCGGTTCCGGAGGAGAAAAGAATTTATTTACGATCTTGCAAGATGGGGCGTCCAGCCAAACACGCGGAAGGCTGGCGCCCCAGAGAAAGAGAATGGCGATGTTTAAATCTCCTACTCCTAATTCGCAAGTCCCTCCCCTGTTTCCCCATTGACTGGGTACTACAGAGGTTACAGCCTATCCGAGAACACTAACTAATTCATCTTTTGAGATTTTAATTTGTACAGCCAATCCCAGAGAGCCAACTAGCTCATTATTGAGATTTTGAACTGATTAGCCAATGCCCCCCCCCCAAATTTTTATTTTTTTGCTGTGAGTTCCCGCCTCTGATACTACCTCATGTCTCTTTACATCAGGCAGATTCTCTCTTCTCTTTGTCTGGGGCTTGTTTAAACTGGTTTTGCCTCCATTTCCCTTATTCCATGCTGTCTCTATGTGAAAACGAAACTTATTCCTTTCTTACATCCCCACTAATATGTCTGCCTCACAAGATTGCATTGAAGAACATGGCTTTTTCTGGGGGACATAATATATACAAACTGGTACACACAGATAGCATTTTCAATAGTCAATCTGCTATAGAAATCTATCAAGTGACATTTAGGAAAAGATGATTTTTAAGTGAGCTGCTGTTATTTTTCTTTGGAAAATACATGTGGTGAGGGATACAATTCATGTTAGAAATTGACACCATTAAAGTAGTGTTTGAATAAGCACAAAAGTTGCTTGAATTTTCTCCAGGAGAAATCTAAATCAGATTTGTGTTTTCAGACATTGCTTGGGTTAAGAAATATGTGTGTTGCAACCCACTTCCCAGTTCTTCTTTTGGTCCAAATACGCTTTGATGAATAATGAACCAAAGTACAATAAAAGGAACAAAAGATAATACATGGCATTGTACAGCCAGCCATCATTAGGAAAAGGAAATACATTGAGCATATCAGGAAAAAAAAATCTCTTGACAACAAATAGCAGTCATAATTAATAAACAGGAATTGAAAAAAAAAAAGACCTTAAATGGTTAGGGTCAGAGGTTAAGGAAGTCTTGGAAAGTAATTTAGTTTGCTACAGAAAGATCATTAAGTTCTCTGTTCCCCGTGAAATCAGTTGGTACTGGCTAGCTTTCAGGTCTGGGCTCTCAGGGATATTGCCTGTAATCTGAGCAGCCATTTTGTCATCATGAAGATTCCTCGGTCAGGCAAAGGGGAGGCATGCTTATTTTGCATGTGGCCAGGGATGGGGAGGGGCGAGGTGGGGATTAGGGTAGCAGAGAGGAGGGTCACCTGGCTGTGTGTAAAATGGAAGATTTCACTCTGACTTACTTCAGGCTAAATCAAATTAACATTCACAAGCTGACTGCTATTGACTGCCTTTGAAAAACTGCTCTGCTTCCTAATATTTTACTCAAGGCACTTAAAATACAAATGCTAGTAAATGATTCGTATGTGATTTTATGTGAAAAACATTTTCCCATACTTTACAATTTACCATTCATTGTCAGTCTTTCAAAATAGACGAGGCTCTTTAAAGGAGTATAACGTATTTTTCTTTTAACATTTCTTTCTTTACAAAACTTTCTATGTTGCCACATTTTAATAACAGTACTGTGTGACAAAGTTAAATTTTACCTGAGCCTTGTGATCCTGGAAAACAGTGAAGGTTAAGAAATCTCACCCTTTGTGTTCCTGACAAGGACTTACTGCAAAGAACCCTCTTCCTCATCTGATTTAGATAAGACTCACAGATGCCTTCTTGTTTATCTAAGACAAGGCTAGAAGCGGCCCTTCCAGATTCCCATTCTTTGCTTCCTGAATGATTTTAGCTGAACAGCTTATTTTCATTGATCAATTGGAACAAACTGCTTTTTTAAATGCAACTTTGGTTAAGCTTCTCCCCTTCCTTCAGGCCCCTGAACTTTGAGGGCGCCTCCCGGAACATGGGCTGTTCAGCATAAAACATCCTGTAATCTACTATCTGATCACGCCAACCTTTCATGCCACTTCACCATATCCTGTTCTCTCCTCTCTACCTCTCTATAAAAGAAAAACCCCTTTTGCCTTTTTGCTTGCTGATCTTACCGTCAGAGCATTCTCTGTATCGCAATGATCTCCTCCCACTAATGCATACCCCCTCCCCCCTTGCAATAATCTTTTTTGAATAAAGTCTTTCCTTACCAAGTCTAGATTTGTGTTTTATTTGACACATACACTTTCCAAAATTGTGGTGAAATATTAGACAATAGGAACCATCCCTAGGCTCTAAAGCACCCTTTATTGCTCCAATATAATACAATTAAATTTCAGGGAAAGAGGATAATACTAAAAAATTGACATAGAATGCAGGAAAGAAAGGAAAAGAGAAGAAAAATATGAGTGAGACATTAAGAGATGTGGAGACCAGAAATAGATTAGTGATTATGTAGGGCTAGAGAAGGATGGAGGGATTGAGAGTTGACAGCTGAGGGGTATGGGTTTTTCTTTTTGGAGTGGTGAAAATGTTCTGGAATTCATTGTGGTGATGCATGCACAACTCTGTGAATATACCAGAAGACATTGATTGTACCCTTTAGATGGATTGTATGGTATGTGAATTTATCTCAATAAAACTGCTTAAAAAGAGAGAGAGGTAGGGACCAGGTTGAGAGCATCTTGGAGACATTCCAGGAGTTGAGAATGCAGGCAATGGCAAAGAGGCAATATTTGAAGACATAAGAGCTGAGGATTTTTCCAGAACAGAAGAAAGCTATGAGTCTTCTGATTGAAAGTACCCAAAGGCTAAACAGCTTCAATAAAAATAAGTCATCAAAAGCATCAAACTGATACCAATGGTAACCTCCGAAAAGGAAACTCAAAGCAGATTTTAGTGTTAGCTGTAGTGTACAACTTTTTAATAAGGAGACTGGATCTGTATATTTCATATGCAATCAAGAAATATTTTTAAAAGAACCTGACCAGACTTAAAGTTAGTTTCCACTTGGAAAGCCAACCACTTGGAAACCGAGCGGGTTGTCTGGAATTGGGCAGCCACCTAAATCAATAACTAAATCTGCCTTTTAGGACCCAAAGCCTAAAGGAGGCGATAGACCCAAAGAAAAGAACACTGAGAAAATTGCTCAAATATATGTGGCAGCAGCCCCTGTTTACCATGTGCTGATGATATGTCAGGTGCTTAACAAGCAATAGCTGATTTAAACCTCATGAACATAAGGCTTAGAAAGCCTTGTTCTACCCAATTCTATCCAAACTGATCTACAGATTTAATGCAATTCTCATCAAAATTCCAACATTCTACTTTGCAGACTTGGAAAAGCTAGTCAACAAATTTATTTGGAAGGGAAAGAGCCTCAAACTGCTAAAAATATTCTAAAAAAGAAAAACAAAGTAGGAAGACTTACACTGCCTGACTTTGAAGCCTACTATAAAGCCACAGTAGTCAAAACAGCATGGTATTGGCACAAAGATAGACAGATTAATCAATGGAATAGAGCTGAGAATTCAGAAATAGACCCCCAGATCTATGGTTGACTGATTTTTGATAAGACCCCAAAATCCACTGAATTGGAATATAACAGCCTGTTCAACAAATGGGGCAGGGAGAATTGGATATCTATACCTAAAAGAATGAAAGAGGACCCCTACCTCACACCCTATACAAAAATTAATTCAGCATGGATCAAAGATCTCAATATAAGAGACTGCATCATGAAACTCCTAGAATTAAAAGCTTCTATACCTGAAAGGAATTTGTCAAAAAGGTAGAGTCGCCAACTCAATGGGAGAAAATGTTTGTAAACCATCTATCTGACAAGAAATTGATATCTTGTATATATAAAGAAATCTTACAACTCAAAGACATTAGTACAAATCACCCAATTATAAAATGGGCAGAAGATATGAAAAGATTTCTCCGAAGAGGAAATACAAATGGCTGAAAAACACATGAAAAAATGTTCATCTTCACTAACTATTAGGGAGATGAAAATCAAGACCACAATGAGGTATCATCTCACATCACTAAGAATGGCTACCATTAAAAAAACAGGAAACTACAAATGCTGGAGAGGATGTGGAGAAACTGGAACTCTTATTCATTGCTGGTGGGACTGTATAATGGTTCAGACACTCTGGAAGACAGTTTGGTGGTTCCTAAGAAAACTAGGTATTGAGTTACCCTAGAATCCAGCAGTTTCACTTCTCAGTATTTACCCAGAGGACCTGAAAGCAGTGACATGAACAGATATTTGCCCACTGATGTTCATAGCGGCATTGTTCACAATTGCCAAGAGATGGAAACAACCTAAATGTTCTACATCAGATGAGTGGATAAACAAAATACGGTACATAATATGATGGAATACTATGCAGCAGTGAGAAGGAACAAGGTCGTGAAGCATAAGACAAACATGGATGAACCTTGGAGACATAATGTTGAGTGAAATAAGTCAGATACAAAAGGAGAGATATTGTATGTTACCACTGATGTGAACTCGGTGAAAAATGTAAAACAAGTGTACTATACTGTAGAATACAGGGGATCTAGAGATAGACAGCAGCTAGTGAAGCAGGAATGATAATCTAATAAGAACATATAAGATATTGAGGTAATCTTAATGATATGGGAATGCTCAGGAAAGACTACAGTTCATTAATTTCCTTGTGGTATGGTAGGAGCATATTGGAAGCAATGAAGTTATTTCAGGATATTTGTTTTTCTTGTTCCTTTGCTATGTTTTATTTGGAAATTTTTTTTTTTTTTTTGGATAAATGAAGTTAATAAAAAAAAAAAAAAAGGAAAGCGTAAGGCACTTGCTTGAGGATAAGGTCCCACATTGGTAGTAACAATGGCTAACATGAATTGAATGCTTACTACATAACAGGCATTGTTCTAAGGACTTGTTACATACATGCACTAACTCATTTAATCTTCATAATTACCCTGTAAGGCCACACTCTGAGTGTGTACGTATGCATAATTATCTTACAGATGAGGAAACTGAGGCCCAGCTATGTTAAGATCTTTATCCAAGGCCCCTCAGCAAGTAAACAGTAGAGCCAGGATTTGACTCTGTCTGAACAGAACCCGTGCTCTTTGATCTTAATTTCATTATATTGTGCCTATGTGGTGAGGACACAGATGAGGCAAGGGAATTAGCCACATTGAGGATGAGGGGTTTGGAGAGGGTTAGGGCAGGAGACGTTTGAGTGGGCCTTGAAGGGTGAATAGGATTTTGCTAGGCAATGCTAGAAAGGGTACCCTAACAGAAGACAAAGCGTGAGCAATTGGTGGGGTTGGATGTGGCCTCTGGGGAGTTGAGGAGTGGCTGTGTGTTTAGGAGAAGGTGATCCATTGCTGGAGTATCTCTAATAGTGCCTTATACACTTGAATTTTAATCCAAGACAATGAACAAGTGACCCTCCCACTCTGTCCTAGAATTAAAAGCTTCTGTACCTGAAAGGAATTTGTCAAAAAGGTAGAGTCAGCCAACTCAATGGGAGAAAATGTTTGTAAACCATCTATCTGATAAGAAATTGATATCCTTTATGTATAAAGAAATCCTACAACTCAACAACATTAGTGCAAATCACCCAATTATAAAATGGGCAAAAGATATGAAGATTAAATCAGTTAATGCATGTACAGTTTCTTCATCCGTACAATGGGGATGATAACCGAACCACCCCAAAAGGCTATTGGGACAGTCAAGAGGCTACCCTGGAGGTTTCTCTTATGCAAGCTCCAGCTAGACATCCCAAATGGCCACAATATGGCATGCCCTCATCAAAGTAGTTCTGAAATACCTAGGTCACTATTTGAGATTCTATAAAAGATTCTCTCACTAAGTTTTATCTCTCAGAAAGTTAAATCTACCAGATGGTTCCTATGCCAGATAGGTCCTAAAACCCAGAGGCAACAGCCTCTTTAAGAACAACAATCATATGCAGCTCCCTTCCCCATAGTGTCAACATGCCCTTTCAATATGAACAAGTTAGGATGGTCACTGCCTAGACACTCCTAAAAATCGAGAAAGTGATTAAACGAGAGGAAGGGGTAGCAACAGACAAGATAGGATTTAATAAAGGATTATGGATACTGAAATTTTATATAAAGATATATAGATATATATGTTTAGATGCTTGGGTATTAGAATAGCTGGAAGGAAATAACAGGAATGGTGGAATAGTAACCTATCACATTCTTTGAAATTTGCTCTATAGCTATTCATTGAATTGTTGCTTTGAAATTTAGCTCCTTTCTATATATATCCTGTATTTCACAACAAGGAAAGAACTGAAACTGTGGAACTCTAACCCATAACATTTTTTGAATTTATCTATATAACTGCTTGTTTAGCTTACTTTGAAAGTTAACACCTTTCTGTATATGTTATATTTCACAATAATGTAAATAACTGAAATGGTGAAACTGTAACCCATAATGTTCTTTGAAATTTGCTCTCTAACTACTTGTTAAATCATACTTTGAAAGTTATTGCTGTTATGTATAGATGTTAAAGTTCACAATTTTAAAAAAAAGGGCTATTGGGAGGATTAAATGAGATAGTACACTTCAGTGTCAGATAATGCATTTAGGCACTGCCACAGTGCCTGGCCCCTCTTAAGAGCTCAGTGACAGTTACAATTATTATTACACAGGCGAGTGTGGTTGCCCTCTTACATATCTGTATTAGACTCAACTCTTTGTTTCCAGTGATAGGAATCCAGATCTGACAAGTGTTTTCTGTTTTATTTTGTTTTGTGTTTTCGGAAGTCACACATCACCGCGGAAAGTGCAAGAGTTTATCTGGGTCTCAGGGACAACTTCTCATCTCTGCCTCTCTCTGCCTGAACTCCACTTTCCTCTCTACTGTTTCAAAAACATCTTGCGGTCATGGTGGGCAGTAGCTACAGGAATCTCCCCTCTTTACCTCCCTAGAGGACGTCCGAGATGCCCTAAACTGAGGTTTAAACAACCTTAGGGGAGATTCTGATATGATATGGCTAGGAAAGTGGGTATCTGTAAGACTGGGGAGCATACATTTGAAAGACAAGGTGTGGGAGGCAGGAATATTTCCCAGAAGAATGAAGTGCAGTTCTGTAGACAAAACAACAGCGTTCACCCCAACTTCACTCACTTCCACAAAAAAAGTACATCCTTGAATATACTGCTTTTTGCATCTTAACAGAATTAATGTTCTTCGTTTACAAAGTTTAACAACGTGACCAGACTCTGTGAGTGTGTGCACATCTACATTTCTCCTCTGAAAAACAGAACTTGTTTTTCTCTCTGCCAGCTTGTTACATCTTCTTTTTATCCCCGTTGTTCTGAAGTTTCACGGCACTGTAATCTGGCATGGATCTATTTTCATCCAATTTTCTGGGCTCTTAGCAGTCCTCACTATGGTAACCAATGTTCTTTAGAGTTCTTGAATTGTTTCTTTGATGATTTACTCTCCTTAGTTTTCTATTCTTTCCCTCTGGAATTCTGAAATTTAGATATTAGACCTCCTAGACTGGCCTTTGAATTTTCTGATAATTTCTCTCCTATTTTTCCATCTCTGTCATTTTTCTCTACTTTTTGTGACATTTCCTTAACTTTACCTCCAAATCTTCTATTTTAATTTCCATTGCTATTATCATAATTTTAATTCCAAGAGCTGGTTATGTGTGCTTGTGTGTGTAAAATGTCATTTTACACAGAAAAAAAAAAGGTTTGAACTTTTTAAAGTGTCTCCAAGTGCAAAATAAAGAACACAGTTCTTTTTATGAGATTGGTTTTCACAGTATCAGGTCCAGCTCAAGAAGGTAGTTTCAACTTTCAAATAATTGATAGCTAAAACCAAGATGCCTTTGTACAATTGCAAAATTGCTGATTTTACCACCTTGCATAGAACTAGTCAACATGGCATTTTGGAAAAAAGGAAACATCACATTTGGAAGCAATGGAAATTACTTTAAACTAATATTGTGCCATTAGCACTAATCCAGAAAACTGTCAAAGAGAAAAAAGTTTTCATTGCAGATTGATGACTTTACAGACCATAGTAAACTGTTGTATTTATGTCATTCCAGTTAGAATCCCCAAAGAGAAATGCCTGGAAGAATATCCACATTCCATGACAATCTGCTGGGGATAAAATAGTGAAAGCAGTAATAAATTCTTTGAAACACACACTATGTTTTGGAAGCACTGTGTGAGTCTGTGTCCTGATGGTGCTGACAAGGTGTGCAACTCTACATCAAGAATTCCTCCTGGAAAGCCTAAGAGTTAGATATCATATTGCTGTATTCATTGAAAAACTTTCCTAGGGAAATATGTAAAAGTTTGCCTATAGATCTGAATTCCACATTAAATGAGGTTATCAAAACTGTTGAATCTAAGAAATACAAGCCACTATAATCCCTTCTGTTTAGAATCAGACTCTACTTTGATATTTTCATACCAAAGTACATACGCTGCCCAAAGGACATGTTTTTAGCTCAAATAAACACTTTTTTAAAGGAATAATTCTTGCTTTCCAGGTTTGTTGGAAGCTAATTATTGTCTTTTTCTTTTTTTTAAAGTTTTGTTCAATTGGCATGTTTGTTGAGAGTCTGACTGAGCTTAATCAAAAATTGCAAAGATGGCCTGAAAATATTTAACCAGTACTGAAAATGTTCATAGTTTCAAGGAAAAATGCAACTTTCAAGTTTGGGAAACTGAGATTGAGAATGATGTATTGGTGGTATGTGGAATGGAAGAAGGATCTGAGGGTCTAATTTTTCCAAGACAGACTTTCAACAAGTCTCTGATTCCTAGCCCTGCCCTCACTCCTGGTTCCACAGTCACCTGAGCTGAAAAATTAGGGGCACAGTGAAGAAAAATTAGGTTACTTCTCAGCTTTGCCCTGGGTGGTTTAAGATTCAGCTCAACCACCTTCCTTCTCATTTTAATGGGACGGAATGGATATTAGTGTGTGTTCTATCTGTCATATTGAACCAGAAATAGAAAATAATTTTTCAGAATCTTTAAACTCATTTTTTTTTTAACTAGAAAATCTTTTCTTTGGAGGGAAAGCACCTCTAAGTCCAATATAATAAAGAGAAAAAAGTGGATTGTTCTGGCTGGTGAAGGGATGAAACACCCCCAAGGGCTGTTTTCATTTCTGAGCCCATTAGTGGATTACTAGGCCAACATTTCCTCTGACTTAATTTGTCTCTATTTGTTGGCAGCAATAATGTAATTTTTCCAAGCCAGGCCCTCTGCTAGTTCCTGAGGATTCAGAGCTGGACATCAATGTCCTCTCCTCCGGAAGCTAACGGTCCAGTGGTGGAGACAGACATATTTATAAAGAGTGACGAGGTTCCAGGCCCACTCAAGGAGAGAAGTAGAGGTGGGACCCAGTAGGGGCTTGTGTTTCAGTTGCCTGTAACAGAAACCCGTTCAAAGTAGCTTAAGCACAGAGAGGGACAGGGAGAAAGACACCAGCACAGGTTCTGGATTCCCAGGGCAAAAAGTGCAGGCAGGAGGTCCTGTATCCAGGAAAGCCTCAGCAAGCAAGGTTGCCTCTCTGTTTGCATCCGTTCTTTGGCAGCTACATGGGTCCCCTTCTGATTTCTTTGCCAATTATCCTTGGACTCCTCTTTGACTTTTTTGTCCTCGACACCCCCTTTGCAATCTGTCAGCAAGTTCTGTTGCCCCTACTTTCAAAATATACCCAGAATCTGACCTGCCTTGCCAACTCCACTACTGTCTCTCTGGTCTAAGTCGCCATCCTCATGCCTGTAATGTCGCGGCAGCCTCCTAATAGGTCTCCCTGCTGCTCCCTGGCCCCCTGTCTATTCTGCAGACACCAGCCAGAATGATCATGCCTTTCTCATTCACAGCAAAAGCCAGAATCCTCAGAGTGGGCCACAAGACTCTACATTGTCCAGCCCCATGGCCTCTCTGACCTTATGTCCTGCTACCCTCCCCTGGCCCTCTTCGCTGGCCACCATGGTCACCAGGCATGCTCCTGCCTCATGGTCTTTGTTCCCGCCATTCTCTCTCCCTGAATGATCACAAGACTCACTTCCTCATTTCCTTCAGCTCTTTACCCAAATGTCACCTTCTCAGTGGAGACTTCCCTAGACACCGTAACTGTTTCAATATTGAAACAGCCCCCGACACTTCTTTTTTTTAATGCAATTTTATTGAGATATAATCACATGACATACAATCAAAGTGTACAATCAATTGTTTACAGTATCATCATATAGTTGTGCATTCATCACCACAATCAAACTTTGAACATTTTCATTATCCAAAAAATAAAATAAAGATTAAAATAAAAAAGAACATCCAAACCATTCCATTCCCTTCCACCCCCACTGTTCATTTACTTTTTTTAGTACAGTTTAATTGAGATATATTCACACACCCTATAGTCATCCACAGTATACAATCAATTATTCACAGTACCATCATACATTTGTGCATTCACCACCAGAATCAATTTTTGAACCTTTTTCTTACTCCAAAATAAAAAAAAAAAAAGCAAAAAATAACACCTAAATCCTTCCATCCCCTCCATCCCACCCTTTTCTACATCTAATTTTTGTCCCCATTTTTCCACTCAAGGTCACTGGGTTGCAGTTCGACAGTTTCAGGTATTTCTCTCTAGCCATTCCAATGCACTAAAAACTAAAAAGTGATATCTATATAGTGCATGTACCAGTTTGGATGTATTATGTCCCCCAAAACACCATGTTCTTTGATGCAATCTTGTGGGGTCAGACGTATTAATGTTGATTAGGTTGGAATCCTTTGATTGAGTGTTTCCATGAAGATGTGACTCAATCAGCTATGAGGGAAACATTTGATTGGATAATTTCCATGGAGATATGGACTCCACCCATTCAGGGTGAGTCTTAATTAAATCACTGGAGCCCTATAAGAGCTCAGACAGAAGGAGCTCGGTGCTACAGCCAAGAGAGACATTTTGAAGATAGCCGTTGAAAGCAGACTTTTGCTGACACTTTGCTCCAAATAAGCTAAAAGAGGACAAAATGCCCCAAGAGCAACATTTTGAAGAATGAACAGAAGCTGCCAGCCACATGCCTTCCCAGCTAACAGAGGTTTTCCAGATACCATTGGCCTTCCTTCAGTAAAGATATATTCATGTTGATATCTTAATTTGGACATTTTCATGGCTTTCAGACTGTAAATTTGTATCCAAATAAACCCCCTTTATAAAAGCCAATCCATTTCTGGTATTTTGCATAATGGCAGAATTTAGCATACCAGAACAGCACGTAAGAACACTCTCCAGAGTGAACTCTCGACTCCATTTGAAATCTCTCAGCCACTGGAACCTCATTTTGTTTAATCTCTCTTCCCCCTTTTGGTCAAGAAGATCCTCTCATCCCACAGTCCTGGGTCCAGACTCATCCCCAGGGGTCATTTCCCACATTGCCAGGGGGATTTACACCCTTGGGTGTCGTGTCCCACGTAGGGGAGAGGGTAGTGAGTTCACCTGCTGTGCCAGTTCGATGTATTGTGTCCCCCAAAATGCCATTATCTTTGATGCAGTCTTGTGTAGGCAGACATATTAGTGTTGATTAGATTTTGGAATCCTTTGGGTGTTTCCATGGAGATGTGATTCAATCAACTGTAGACAAGACCTTTGGTTGGATAATTTCCATGGAGGTGTTGCTCCACCCATTCAGGGTGGGTCTGAATTAAATTACTGGAGTACTATATAAGCTCAGACAGAAGGAGCGAGCTTGCTACAGCCAAGAGGGTCACTTTGGAGAATGCAGAGAAACTGAAAGAGTATCTGCGGATGAGAGACAGTTTGAAGATGGCAGTTGAAAGCAGACTCTTGCTCTGGAAAAGCTAAGAGAGGACAAACACCCCAAGAGCAACTAAGAGTGACATTTTTGAGGAACTGCAGCCTAGAGAGAAACGTCCTGGGAGAAAGCCATTTTGAAACCAGAACTTTGGAGCAGATGCCAGCCATGTGCCTTCCCAGCTAACAGAGGTTTTCCAGATGCCATTGGCCATCCTCTAATGAAGGTACCCAATTGTTGATATGTTACCCTGGACATTTTATGGCCTTAAGACAGTAACTGTGTAACCAAATAAACCCCCTTTTATAAAAGCCAATCCATTTCTGGTATTTTGCATCCCATCAGCATTGGCAAACCAGAACACCTGCCAAGTGGGCTTAGAGAGAGAGGGGAGAGGGGGCCACATTTGAGTAACAAAGAGGCTCTCTGGGGGAGGGGGGGACTCCTAGGCACAATTGTAAGTGGGCCTAGCCTCTCCTTTGCAACAACTAGCCTCACAAGGGAAAGCCCCCAGATCCAGCAGCCCTGACACTTTTTATTCCACCTCCCAGCTTTAATTTTTCTCCTCAGCCATCTAATTTTAATTTTTCTTATTTACCTTTCTCATTGTCTTTCCCATACTAGGTATGGCTGGATATAGGAATTTTTGCTTTCATGTTTCACTGAGATATCCACAGTGCATAGAATAGTACTTGACAAATAGTAATTGCTCAATAAGTTTCTATTCAGTGAGTAAAAATTTGTCCCTCTTTTCTCTCTGTAGCTCATTCTTTTATTTTTTTGGATTTTCTGAGCATTTGGTGGTAAATTGCTGAGTCGGTCTGGAGCTCTGTGACCAATCAATTCCAAATTCTTAGCACAAAGTTTCAGGCCTGGTTTTAGTCAGTTGTTCACCCACAGACCAGTCAGCTATGGTTATGGGGGTGGAGCTATTTCCACACCCTCCTCTTTGATAAGGGGTTTAGTTCTCAGAGAACCAGGACTTTGAGTTGGGCAGGCACCCCAAAATGGCTGAATAAGAGGCAACTTGAAATTTATCTAGAAAGCAGTAGCTGCAATCTCAGTTTTTTAAACCAGAAAAAAGTACTAAAAGTGTTCATTCCCTTTATATTTAAAGCAAATATGCCAGTCACGTTTCCTGCCAAATTCAACTTTCCCTTTTGGCTTAACCTGCCCCAGCTCCCCCAGTCCTTCCTACTGCTGTCTTGGCCAGACAAGAATGGCAGGGACCAATTCTTTGTCCAGGGGAGTTGAGCCAAGGGAATTTGAAAGAAGAGATGCAAAGGCTGTGGTGGGTTGGTGGTGGGCTCCCAAGTGGAAAGTTCCTGATGTGAAGTCGGGGACCTGTTTGCCCTGGGGGTGACCCCACATTGGTGGGAGAGCAATGACCAACAGTGAGAGTTGGAAGTTGGTCTACAGAGAGAAGAACAGAGGAGGCCCAAAAGCCAAGTAGAGTCAAGAGACTTCATTGCCTTAGAGAGAGGGAGACAGAGAGAAGCTGTCTGAAAGCTTTCCAGCTCTTCCTCTTATTCATTTAGCAGTCATTTGTTGAGCATCTCTCACCTGCTCGGTTGTGCTACATCACCTCAGATATGGAAGAACAGGACAGAAGGGGGCCTTTCCCCTGTGGAACTTGCACTCCAGTGGGGGAGAAAAACATGAAACAGTCATATGGATAATTAATTCACTAATTAGAAGATAATTACATACATGAATTAATGACAAGACTAATTAATTATGTTCAAGTGTTCCAAAGGTAAAAGATAGTGTGCTATGAAGATGTATGACACAGGATGTCACCCAGCCTGGGGCTTCAGGGAAAGCTTTTCCTGCTGGGACCTTAAGGATAAGTATGAATTAGCCAGGCAAAGAGGAAGGGGTAAGAACATTCCAAAAGAAGAAACAGGCTGTTAAAAGGCTCTGCAGTTTAAAAGAGTCTGGGACATCCAGTAACCTAGGGGAGTCCAGTGTGACTGGTATGCAGTGAGCAAGGGGAGAAGTGTGAGGTGAAACGAGGGGGCAAGGGCAGGGCCAGATCAGGCCAGACCTGTGGCAGTGGTCAGGAGTTTGGATTTCATTCCAAGTGCAGTGGGGAGCATTACTTCAAGGTGCTGGAAAGGAGAGTAACATGATGTCACAGGCAGTTTAAGAAGGTCACCCTGAGTCTAGATGTGCTGACATGGAAAGATGTTTAAGACAGATTCTTAAAGGAAAAAGGCAGTTTGCCTAAGGAAACACACGGAGCTATTCCAGTGATGAGAAAACAAGCAAGCAAGATAAAAGTCTGAGGGAAAATGCACAGTTCAACATCTGAAAAGACAATTTGCCCTCTCAGGGGAGCACTGGACTTGGGATTTGTGAAATTCAACACAGCTTTGTGCTCCATTTGTTTGAATTTTACAATGATAGTAAATATCTCTATTTTGTGTAATTAAATAAATGACCAAATGAATAATAAATATGCCCTGCTTTAATAAAATCAAATAAGCAAATAGGTTGGGTTTTCCAGAAGCAGACCCCAAGATGGAGTTTTGTGCAAGTGATTTATTAAGGAAGGGTTCCATGGAGAAACTGGTAAGGGAGTGGTGCAAGGCAAAGAAGGCAAACAAGGGTGTGATTTCAGACAAAAATTCCTGATCCTACCAAGGAATTCTGGATTGGAAGTTCAGCCTTGGGGTTGTCTTGCCCTGAGGCAGGGGAGCTGGGCTTTCATGTCCATGCTCATCAGCTTTGGCTAAGGAATGTCCCGGTTAAAGGTGGTATGGGTGTTGGGGAAAGGGTGGGATCTTTAACTACCAAGTACTTCCAGTTCTCTGTCACTAAGGGCAAAGTGGCTCCAGAAGCCCCAGTACCATCTTCTGAAGAAGGCTCATGGGTGTGATCCTTTGGAAACCATGCACCAAAACCAGAGGAGGCACATATAGAAATGTTAAAAGGGATCCGAGGGAATCTGGATTGGGCATCAACAGTGTCCACTACAATATGTTTGTTTTTAAAAATAAGAACACTGTGGCTGCAGTGTGGTGAGTGGATCTAGAGAGCAATTAGATATGGGGGGAGAAGAGTTAGGAGATGATGGGAGGGGTTTAGGCTAGAGAAAATGGTATTTGGGACAATGGTGGCTCCAACTGCTTAGAGAGAAGTAGAGAAATTCCTGTGAAGACTGGGGCTCCTTCCTGCAGTTTTCCTGAATCTTTCCACACACCCCCTTTTAAATTTGATCTAAGTTGAATGCAGCTCATTTTTTTGCAAACAAAAAGCTTTCATTAGGTTCCTAATCAAAGACCCTGATATCCCTGGAGGTCAGTGCTACTTGACATTGGCCTTCTTCAGACACATCATCGAATAATAGCATGGATTCAAGACCAAAAAGGAAGGGAATTATTTTCAGCTGAGCACCTATATCTAGGCCCTTTATATTTTTCACCTAAATAAGTGAAAACCCTCTACCCTCACATCCATTCCACACCCAGGAGGTGTCTAAGCTAATCATTGTAATCCGGTCTTCCTTGCCAGTGACAGCTTAATGATATAGTCATGTGACCAGTTCTGTCCAATAGAATCTGATGGAGGGTTTGTGGGAATGTTTTCTCCTAAGAAAGAGCCTCCAGATGATTTGGACTTTCCTCTTTCCCTAAACATTATTGTGCTTGTATGTGAGTGCTGGAACCACAGCCTTGTCTTCACCTTACCTGAGGATGATGTTAACACTGACAGTAATGGAGCAGAAAGAACCAAAACTTGGATGCTGGAAGCCTTTATGGAGCCGCTGAATCAGCCAACTCAGAAGTCCTCCCTACCTCTGGACCTTCAGTGATGTGAAACAAAAAGTGTCTTTATTGTTCAAGACATTTTGAGTTGGGCTGTCTGTTCTGTGCAACAGAATGCACTGTAACTGATTCATGTGGACGTTATCAACCATCCCCCATCACAGTCTTCACAGGTGTGGTGCTGAATTTGGATCAATATATAAAGTACATTTACTATGCTTTACCCGAGAATGCATATTGACAACATGATGTCTGGTGGATGTCAGAGAGAAGTATAACAACTTAAAATGATGCTCAGGAGAGATTATGTCTTGACTGTAACAGGCAAGACCTTGGCCTTCTGAATATAGGAGAGAAGCTGGTGTGGGCAGGAAATTGTTCTTCTCACCAGCCTGATACCTGTGAGCATTTCATAGACATCTGGCAATGTCAAGGTTCTGTGGTCATGATGGCACTGTAATTACTTCTAATTTGTGCAGTATGATTTTCAGTCTTTTAATCCTTTCAGGGTTGCCACTCAAAATTCTTTAAAATTAAAATGTAGAGCAAACACAAAAAGGTCAAGAATGAACTGCTGCTAAAAAACAATGCTGTGAGTTGGCAAGGAGGCTCAAGGCATGTCAGACTTTGGGTTTGAACCCACCCCTGTTTGTTTGCAAAATCTGGCCTCTTTTCACCACAAATTGTAGACACCACTTCCCGGGTCCAATAGCATAAAGTTGCAATGAAATGGTCAGGGTTTTTTGAAAAAGATGTCTGTTGCTTTGCCTGCCTAGCATCCCTTTCCTATCATTTTGAGAATAGATCCTCCTTTTCGTAGGGAACTGTTCTATGTTGTTTGATTGATGCTGACTCTGATCATCTCTTCCTGAATGACAGGGGTGAGCACATGACCATGTTCTGCCCAACAGGGTGTCTGCTTTGCGCCACCTCTGTGATTGGCTCAGGGAAAGGATGGGCACTTGCCTCTAATTGAGCCAACCAGAGTCCTCATGAGATATTTTCCCCCAGACTTAATGGAGAAGGTTTTCTCTTTCCCCTGAAGCTGCTAAGCTAAATCTTGGATTTCTGGAGGCCATCATACCTTCTATATACAGAGCCTACAAAACAAGAGAAATGAAGACCCTGAGGATGTCATGTGAGCCTCTGTATCATCATACCTGAAGCCAATAAGTTTTCTCTGTCGAGCTTTCTATTCCCTTTTTCCTTCTGCTTCTTTGAGCTGAGTTTCTGCCATTTTTAAGAGGAACAGTCCTATCATACATCATAGCCTCTGATACTGACAAACGTGCTCCGAGTTTCTCCACAAGTGAAGATGCTCCAGGTGTAACTCAGGTGCCAAGAATCTGAGAGCTCAATGCCAGCAATACTAAGAGCTTACTTGAGAACTTTGAGATGCTACTCAACTTGCATAGGTGTCATTTGGGAGTCGTGTGAAGAGGTGGTTGGGGTTATGACCCATTGAGAGTTCCTTTGGTGTACAAGGGCACAGGCTCACCCTGAACTGGGGAACTGAAAGGCTTTTAACGTGGCTTCAAGGCAGAGCAAAAGGGACTTCTTGAAGCCAGGAAGATGATACAGGGTGGGGGAGGGGTGAGATTTTACAAGCAGTGTCCTGTGACTTGGTCACCACTTACTCTGTATGGCCCTGGGCGATTCACTTTATTCAGTTTTATCAAATGCAAAATTGGGCTAATAATAGTGGCAATCCCATAGAGTTGTTTTTAGAATTGATGGGATAACACACATAGACTCATTTCTTTTTCCTTTTAAACTGACTTTAAGCCTGAAAAGAAATTTACTGGCTCAAATAACTGAAAAGTCCAGAAGTAACTTTGGGCATAGTTGAATCCAGAGACTCAAATGATGTCATCTCTCTAGGCTCTGCTCTTTTGTGCTGCCTCCATATTCAAACAGATGATGTCAAATCACTCTACTTTTCACCACAGATACTACTCTAGTCCACACCACCACTGTCTCTACTGCAGTGGCTGCCACCTCCTCCTAACTGGTCTCTCCTTTTGCCCCCAACCCCTCTCCCCTAGTTTCAACTCGACACAGCCAGAATAATCTTTTAAAAATGTGAATCAGATCAAATGACTCCTCTGACTTAAAACCTTCTAATAGCTTCTTAGAGTAAATTCCAAAGCCCTCTCCATGGCCCACCAGGCCCTGAAGATTGGCCTCTGCCTGCTTTCCTGAACTCACCCTCCTGGCTTCTCCTCTTTCCCTCTTCTGCACTGGCCTTCTTTCTCTTTTTCCTCATGCAGGGGATGTTTCCTCTGTCAGGAACTCACTCCTGTGGTTTGCTCCCTCACTTCTTTCATAACTCAATACAACCTTATCTCATCTCTCCCAGGCTTTCATTGCACAAGTCCAGCAGGAAAGAGTCATCATCTCTCGCCCAACAGTCTGAACACATGTCCAGGGCTGACTTTCATGGGTCCAAATTGCACTATGGGCACATCCCTGAACTGATTGCTGTTGCCAAGCGGCTGAGATGCTGTGATTGGTCAGACTTGAGTCACATGCCCGCCTGGTGTTAATGGAGGTGTGGACTGACTGCAGGGAGGTGATTCCCCAGAGGAAAACTGGGGTGAAGAGTGAAGTAATGCTGGGCAGCAAAAACAGCAGTTGTCTACCCTGAAGTGTTTAATTAAAAAAAAATAAAGAGAGAGAGAGAGACAGCTTGCCCTGTCTACAGGAACCCCTGGGGATCGCCTTCACCCACATTCATTCATTTAATAAATTTTTATTGATATCACTCAATTGCAGGCTTAGTCCAAAGGGACTCTGCTACTTTTTTGAATCAACATATGATAATGTAATAGTTTATGTGGCTTGTCTAGAACAGTGCCTGGCATTCATTCAACAATATTTATTGGGTTTTTATTAGCACCAGAGAAGAGTTTGGAGCACGGGTGTAAATACCACAGATAGTCTTTCCTCCTGGGGCTTATAATCTAGTGGGAAAAAAGACAGTCAAAAAGAAAAGTCAATTTGAATAGAGACACGAGCCACTCACTTGTAAAGCTGGTGCCCTCCGGGGAGAAAAATTGAGTTAACTGTGGCTCTTATTTAATGAATAGCCTTTTGTATCTTTGGAATTATGTACTGGTATTTTTTTTTAAATATTAATTCATTATTTTAAAAAGTAATGTTATATACTACACCCATTAGAACGGCTAAAAGTGAAAAGATGGACAATGCCAAATTCTCAAAAGGGTGTGGAGCAATGGGAACTCTCACACCAGCGGGAATGTAAAACGCTAAAACCTCTTTAGGAACTGGCAGTTTCTTGTGTAGTTTAAACATACGTTTTCCCTACGACCCAGCAAATTCCACTCTTTTACCCAAGAGAAATAAAATCTTATGTACACAAAAAGATTTGTATAAGAATGTTCACAGCAGACCACATTCCCCTTTGTCTAGTTTATGGATGGATGAGTAGAAAAATGGGGGAAGGAAAAAAACAAACAAACAAACAAAGGCACCCAGAGTTCTTTTTTACTTTAATTGCCCTTTTTCACTTTAATTATTATTCTTGTTATTTTTGTGTGTGTGGCAATGAAGGTGTCAGAGATTGATTTTGGGGATAAATGCACAACTATGTAATGGTACTGTGAACAATCGAACGTACGATTTGTATGACTGCATGGTATGTGAATATAGCTCAATAAAATGAATTAAAGAAAAAAAGAATGTTCATAGCAATTTTATTAATATGAGTTCCATGCTGAAAACAGTCCAAAGCCCAGCAAGAGACAAATGGATAAACAAAATTATAGTAGTCATATAATGAAAAACTACTCATCAACGAAAAGAAACAAATTAGGAATACACAGACTATGAATGAATCTCAAAAAGACTATGCTGAATGAAGAAAGCCAGACTCAAAACAGTGCATATTGTATTTTTAATTTAAATTCTAGAACAGGCAAAATTTATCTGTGGTGATAGAAATCATAACAGTGGTTTTCTGGGATAGGGGTGGGGGTGGAGATTCATCCGGAAGGGGCCTGTTTTAGCTTGCTAAAGCTGAGAAAATGCAATATCCCAGAAGTGGACTGTTTTTTACTGTCGGGATTTATTAATTTACAACTTCCGGTTCTGGTCGTGAAAATGTCCATATCATCAAGGCATCAACAGACAAAGTTTTCTCCTTGAATACTGGCTGCCGGCAACCCTCAGCTCCTCTGCCACATGGCCAGGCACATGAGGACGTCCTGGTTTCCTTGCTTCCAGCTTCTGGCTTCAGTGGCTTCCTCCCTTTTTCCTGTGTTTTCTCTCTGCTTTTATGTATCCTTCTCTCTTGGTTTCTCTGGCTTTTCTCTCTCTGTTTCTCTGTCTCTGAGTTTCTCTGTCTTTTATCCTGTCTTCTGTCTGTCTTTCATCCTCTTATAAAGGACTCCAGTAATAGTATTAAGACCCACCCTGATTCTCATTTTTATTTTTTGGAGTAATGAAAATGTTCAAAAATTGATTGTGGTGTTGAATGCACAACCATATGATAAAACTGTGAACAATTGTTGTACACTTTAGATGATTGTATGGTATGTGAATATATTTCAATAAAATTACATGAAAACAAAAAACAAAAACAAAAACCCACCCTGAATGAGGTGGGTCACACCTCAACTTAGGATCCTACTCACAAATGGTTCCACACCCATGGGAATGGATTAGCTTTAAGAACATGATCTTTTCTGGGGTACATAACGCTTCAAACAAGGTAACTTTCTAGGAGCTGGAAAAGTATATCCTGATAAGGCTGTAAATTACAGGAGGGTTGGCATTTGTCAAAACTCATTGAACTGCATGCTTAATCAAGATCTGTGCTTTTCATTGAAGTAAGCTATACCTCATTTAAAAAAAAAGGTAATTGCAAATAAAATGGGGGAAGTTACTGCTTACCACGGAAAGAAAATGAAATTTCAAACACCTTAATGAGGACTACAAAATGAGGACTACAAAATATTCGTGCAAACTGGGTTGGGGAAGGGAGTGAGCTCAATAAAAAGTTTTTTTTTCAGTGGAGACCTTCCAAAACAATGTATCTAAATTCGCTTTTTGCCTACAGCTTACATATTTTTGTTTTCGCATGTAATTTAATCCTCGCAGTGAACCCTTCGATATCAGCATTTTGGCTGCCATCTACAAGTGAAGAAACTGACTTTCAGAGAGGCGAAAGCACTTGCTCAAGGCCAAAGCTAGGACTAAGCAAGAGCCAGGTTTTAAGGCTGCATATTTGGCGTCAGTTTCCCGGAGGCATAACCTGAAATGGTAACCGCAGACTCCCCTGGGGGTGGTGGCGGTGGGGGTAGGGCTGGAGCAAAGGAATGATCCACCGTACAATGCAAGGCTCGACTAGCGGGCTCGCCCACCCCACCTCCCCAGACGACAGCCTCAGGTCTCCAGAGAGAGTTGGCGGGAGGGGGGAAGCGGGAGAGGTGGCCAAAGTCTGGCTCCACGCCGCTGACTCAGCGGCTCTGGGGACCCATGCCTGTGGGCTCCAGAACAAAGAAGAGTCCGCGGGGGAGCCCGGGGTGAGGGGGCCGGGGAGCGGCAGGCCCCGGGGGGCAGGGGCAGCGTGCCCGGGAAGACGGAGGCGGGAAGCGGCGGAAGAGGGCCCAGCTGCGGCGAGGGGCTCGGCAGGGGCGGCGAGGGGCGGATCCCGGGGGAGGAACGGGGCAGGCCCGATGGGGGGTGAGGAGGCGGTGAGGCTCTGGTCTGGGAGGGAGAGCCCCAGGCCCCAGTCTAGAGAGTGGGGCCCGGGAAGCTGCAGGGCTTGGGAAGAAAAGGCGGCGAGGGGCGGGGCGAGGCTGGAGCTGCGGGGGAGGGGGCGGGGGAGCAGCGGCGAGGGGCGGGGTTCTGGTGGGGGGCGGGGCCCGAGCTGGTGGAGAAGGGAACCGCGAGAGTGGGGTGGAGCAGCATGAGATGGGGTGGGGTGGGGTGGGGTGGGGTGGGGCAGGGGACAGAGCTCAGGGCAGGGTGGGGCGGATCCTATCTAGGGGAGACCCGGAGGCTGGAAGGTGGGCCGGAGCTGGGGGAGAGAGCGGAAGAGGGCGGCAAGGGCAAGGTTGCCCCCCGCCAAACCTGCCATCTCTGAGCAAGAGCAGGTCCCGGGCCCCGCCGCTCTCGGCTGGGCCCCGGAGCAAGTCCTCCCTGGCCCAGGGGCCTGTTTCCTCTTCCGTGAAATGATCATGGTCCTTCTTGTTTCGCAGGATCGTGTATTATCACCTTAACTAACATTTATTTTCTACTTACTAGGAAGAACTGTACTAAAAGCTTCAAGCACCGTAAGATGGGTAATATCACCATTCCCTTTTACAGCTGAGAAAACCGAGGCTCAGGAGAGTGTATATGACGGGCCCATATTCACACAGCCAGTATGTGACAGAATCAGGACTTAAACCTGGAGTCTAATTTAGCCTTTTTTAAGTTTTCTGACTCCAGAGCCCAGGCTCTTAAACACCATGTAATTACTGCCTAAGTGTTTATTGACTCCCTCATTCATTCCTTCAAAAAATATTTATTGATCTGTTCCAGGTCATGTGCTGGAGGTAAGGAATGCAGTGAACATGTTACAGTTCCTACCCAATGGAAACTTAGAGTGTAGTTGAAAGACAGTGAGCAATTAATGAGAAGATTAATTATTCATTTAAAATTGTGATAGGTGATGTGCCGGTTTGGATGTATTATGGCCCCCCAAACACCATTATCTTTGATGCAATCTTGTGAAGGCAGATGTATTTAGTGTTGATTAGGTTGGAATCTTTGAGTGTTTCCATGGAAATGTGACTCTCAATCAACTGTGGGTGGGACCTTTCATTTGATAATTTCCATGGAGGTATTGCCCCTACCATTTGGGGTGGGTCATAACTGGATCATGAGAGTACTTTAAAAAGAGCCACACAGGCCCAGTTGCAGTGCAACTGTGAGTGACATTTTGGAGAGCAACTGAGAGTGACATTTTGAAGAGGAGCTGCAGCTAAGAGAGGACAAAATGTCCAAGAGCAACATTTTGGAGAAGCCATTTTGAAACACAACCTGGGAGCAAGCAGACGCCAGCCACATGCCTTCCGAGCTAACAGAGGTTTTCTGGAGCCAATGGCCATTCTTCAGTGAAGGTACCCGATTGTTGATGCCTTACCTTGGACATTTTATGACCTTAAGACTGTAACTTTGTAACCAAATAAACTCCCTTTATAAAAGCCAATCCATTTCTGTTTTTTTTTGCAAAAAGGTAGCATTAGCAAACCAGAACAGGTAACTTGGTGGAAATGTATAGAGCAAAACCCAAAGGACCTAACCTAGAATGAGCATTGAGTACCTGTATGTGTTATATGCAAAACCTGTTATGATTTGACTTGGGTCTCCTGCCTGCTTAAGATCTAGATGTGATTTATTTGAACATTGTATTAATCAAGATTCTGCCAATTGCAAGTGACAGAAACCTACCACAAACTAAAGCAAAAAAAAAAAAAAAAAAAAAAGGTGGGGTTGGGTTGGCGGTTGGAGGGGATTTAGTTACAAAGTCTACAAATATACTAGCTTTAGGTATATATGTCTGGATCCAAGGGCTCAAGAGAGATTTTCAGGGCCCCATCTCTCTCATCGTCCCTCAATTATCTTTTCTATGCAGCCAAGAAAGATGGCTTACAGATAGCTCTAGATTTTCATTGACTTTACAGTTCTCAGTCCCAGAAGAAGGCTCAACTTCCCAAAGCTTCCAGCATAAGAAATACCTCCAGAGGAATCTGATATACACTGCTTAGGTCCTGTGCCCATCCTTGAACCAAACTCTCTGAGCCTCTAATTAGCCAAATGTGCATCAGCTGCCCACCCTTGAAGCAAAGGGGTGGTCCTCAGGTTCTGCCCTGCCCAAGCCACAGGTAATGGAGAAGGGAGTTCCCCAGGGGAAGGGATACTAGATAGGCAATCTGTCCACTTCAAAACCCCACACCATGCTGTCTAGAAGTCCAAAGCCCTCCTGGGTGGCTTACTTTCTCATGGTCATTCCTTCCTCTGGGCTCTTTCTTCTTTGGTGCTGCCTGGGGTCTGCTCAGCTTCAACCCACCTTCTCCTTCAGTTTCCACCCCCTGCCCCTCCAGCAGCATTCTTGGGGGTGGCAGATTTTCCTGGAGATTTTGGAGTCACAGAGAGGGAGATTATTTAAAATCAGGGAGGATATCATTTAAAAATCATATAGTATGGAAAAATCTGACTACATTGCTGGAGACAGAACAAAATTTGGAGTGTGCCAACTTTTGTGGAAGAAAGAGGGAATAATATATACTTGTATTTATATTTTTAAAAACACACTGGAAAGGTCTACTAGAAACTAATAAAAATGATTACTATAGAAAGTGGGAATGGTGAATAGTGAATACAGAGATTTAAAAATAGTTTTGAATCACGTAATAGACATAGAGGAGTTTCACTGATGGTTGTACACTCAAACTAGTTCTCTTGCATCTTAGCAGCTTCTGATCGTAAGAGAGGTGCCTCAGTTTCTTAGGACTGCTGTAACAAAGTACCACACACTGTATGGTTTTAAACAACAGACATTTATTTTCTCATAGCTCTGGATCTAGAAGTCTGAAATCAAGGGCCATAGGCCATCTGAAATCTGTAGGGGAGAATCTTTCCTTGCCTTGTCTAGCTTCTGGGGTTTACCTTGGTGTTCCTTGACTTGTAGATGCATCACTGCCTCCTCCATCTCCGCATGGCCTCCTTCCTAGTGTCTCCAGCTGTTCCCTCTTCTCCTCTCCCCTTCCTATAAGGACACCAGTCACATTGGATTAAGGTACCACCCTATATGAACTCATTTTAACTTAACTAATTCCGTCTGAAATGACCCTTTTCCCAAATAAGATCACATTAACAGGACTGGGGGTTCGGACTTGCGTGCATCTTTTAGAGGGACACAATTCAACAATTCAGCTCATAAGGAGAGGAAAACCGAGAGGCAGATTTCCCCCAAAACTCACAGTTTGAGGAGATAGAGAGTGTGCAGAGAGGCTGATAGGACAGCAGCTTCTATTTTTTGTGTAAATTAAGTGAGGTGCTGTGTGAACGGGCAAAACTGGCACACAACGGGCTCTAATAAACGGGGGCTTCTAATGTTGTTCTGCTGAACCATGAGCTCCTTAAGGGCAGGAGCTGTATCCGCCACAGCTTTTCCAGGGAGGGGGAGGACTCAGCGAATGTTTGTGAACGGAGCAGGAAAATTCCCAGGAGAGAGCAGAATTCAATGTGTCTCAGATAATGAGGACAAGAAAGAGCATTTCCGGCCAGGGGAGCGTACAGGCGAAAACCAGGAGGCAAGACTACACTTGACTGATTTGGGGAACGAGGAAGACAGGGAGGCTGGGGAAAGCAGAGGATGTTTGTAACTGTCGTTGGTCGGTTGCCTCCTCAGCCTCCTCCGCATTCACCCCCCACCTTCCTTCTGGCCTGAGCTCCTGATTTCTATTTGGCGATCCACAGGTTCCCCTCCCCACTCAGACACTGGGGTGGGGATGGGGCTACACTGGGATGGAGAGAGCAGAGGACCTGGCCTGGCCAATCATCCCATCACATTCTCTTGGCTGTGGTGATTGGCTCACTCCGGGGCACATGACCCATGCTGGTCCAATCAGAGCAAGGTTCAGGATGTTGGTAGGCCTGGTGAGAGTGGTGGCGAAAGCATCTCTCCCCCCTGAGGGTGCACCTGTCTGAGAGCGAGCCAATCCAGAGGCCTTGTCTCTGAAGAGAGAGAAACCAGTCTTTGGTAACATTGCCTGAGAGCCTGCAGCCAGGGCTATCGCTGGGCTGTTGCGCTATGGAGCCAATAACATGGCGCTGCCATTGGTGGCACTTGGGCTTTCAGCCACCTGCCTCCCGAGATTGGAAAATTGGTGAAGCCAGTCTGACAATGGCTTTGAATGCCAGGATAAGGCCCGATGGCAATCCCCTGTCTTTCCAGTGAGGTGCAGACCCAGCCTCATGCAAGCATAGCCAAGTGGCGGGGAAGAGAGAACGCAGTGCAGAGTGGCTAGCAGGAGAAGAGCAGACGGTGGAGGTGCGGAGACTTTGGGAATGGGGAGCAGCTGGCAGTCAGGACTCTTAAGTAGACACTGCAGGCACCCAAGTCCAGAGGCAGTGGGGAGAAGAGCTCCCACCCTTGTCAAGTGCCCCATTATGTGCTGCTGTCCTATTTCATTCTCATGACAAGCTGCGAGGCAGGAACTGTTATTATGCCTTCTTATAGATGATGAAATTGAGGCCCGGCAAGGTTTAAGTAAGTGGTGGAGTTGAAATTTGAACCCTGGTTTCTCTGACTTTAAACAGCATGCTCTTTTCATTAGATGCCAACTGTCTTTGTGAGAAGCTTGCCCCTGAGAGGCAGGACTGAAGGGGACAGGAATAAAGAAAGAGCTCCATGAGCTCTGGAAGCTTATCTGTCTTGTTCACCCTATCTCCCTATTACTTAATCTGGTGCTTGGCACATATTTGCTTAAAGAGAGAGAAAGAGAAAGAGAAACCAGGGAGAGAGAGAAGGAGGAGGAGGAGGGAGGGGAGAAGGAAAGAATGGGGGAAGAGAAAGAGGGGAGGAAGGAAGGGGAAGAGAGACAGGGAAAGAAGAAGGGCCATGGTCTTCTGAACCAAAAAAGTCCATACTCTTTTACTTGGCATGCAAAGCCTCTCACTGTGACCTCAACCCTCTTCTGGAGTTTTCTTTGTTCACACTGCACCTGAAACACACTCATTTATAAATTGAAATAACCGCGGTACCAACCCTGCCCTCCAGGCAGTGGGGGTGCTTCTCACAGTGGAGGCTTGCACTGGATGGTCTGAATGGAGCCTCTGAGCAAAGACGGCAGAAAGGAGAGGAGGTGGAAAGAGATGGGGGCTGGTTCTCAGGGCCAAGCTCTGAGACAGAGGCACAGGTCCTTTGCTCATCACCACTGTAGGAGGGCAGGCTGGGGCTGTAGAGGAAGGTGGAGGGAGGCAGGAGCGGGCAGGAATGTCTAAGTAACCCCCAGAGCTGCCCCAGGCCAGGGAGCCCTGGGTAAGCCCCTTGTGGGTCAGTCGACCCTTCCAGCGCTGCTGCAGTGCAGTCAGGCAAGGAGGCCTCAGGCCACCCAAAATATAATGACATCTTCCCCTGTGCACAGATCTTTACACTTTCCAAAGCCCTTTCCCAACTCACAGGATTTCCTCTATATCCATGAGGTACACATTATTAGGCCCATTTTACAGATGGGAATACTGAGGCTCAGATTGGCAGGCTAAACTGACCAAGGTGACCGATTAAACTGAGACAAGAACTCAGCTTCCTAGTCACTCCCAGTGCTCTATCTTAACCCACTCCTCCCATCTCCTCATTATCCTCCCTCCAAACTCATCCCCCCATCTCCCCTCTCCCTGGGGTCTTGAAGCCTCCTACTCCCATCCATGGTGACCCAGGTGCTCTTATTTTTCAGGAGCAGGGAGGTAAAGGAAAGGACAGGGATTTGGAGCTGCACAGACCAGGGCCGAATCCTACTGTACCAAACTCTGGCTCAAGACATGTAGAGAGGGCAGGCCTGGAGGCTAGGGAAGGAGACCTGAGGCTTCATATTTTACATTCATTACCTCCTGTGGCCTTTATAGACCCTGCCACGTGAGGCATTTTAGAAGTGAGGCAGTTGAGCTTCTGAAAAGTCGTTAAGACTTGCCCCAAATTACCTAGTCAGTAGGTGGCAGAGCTGGGACATGAACCTTGGTCTAACTCCACAGCCTTTCTGAGGCCAAGACCAAGAAGGAAGAGGGAGGGGTGGCAGGCAGGAGGCCATGGACTTCTCCTAGACTAGAGGACTGGAGGCAGCGCAGATACAGCACCGATCACCAGGGGCCGCTGTGATGACCACGCTCCAAAACATTCTGAGGGAAGGTGTTAGAATGAAAGACTATGATTATGAAGATAAGGAAGAGACAGCGACGATAAAACAGTATTGTACTGCTGTCAAAAGTGGTTAGGAGGATGAACCCTATCACTTATGAAAAGTGCCCAGCCAGGCTTTCAATGAACAGCTGTCTTTCCACTTTACCACCTGTGTGATTTTACTTTATTTCTCTATGCCTAAGTTTCCTCATCCGTTAAATGGGAATTACAGCAGCTGCTTCACAGTATCGCAGTGAGGATTAAGACAGTTAAAATGTGCCCGGCATTTTGTAATAACTTGGTAAATGTTTAATGTTGATTATTTACTTCCCTTCTGGTCAGACTGGATTCAAGTGCTGACCCTGCCCCTTACCAACTGTGCAGCCTTGCATAAGTGACTTAACTTCTCCCAACTTTATTTTCTCCATCTATGAGATGGTGGGAGTTGAACTTACTTGCTCAGGATTGTTAGGAAGTTTAAACAAGAATATATATGTAAATGATGCCTAGAACAGAAGCTATAAGAGAGAAAGCTGGGTTTTGTCTGTCTTTAGTAGATGTCTCACAGGTGCTCAAAAAATACTGCTGACAGAGAATGAAATCAGTAACTGAGGGGGGCAATTCAAAAATGCTAGTTAGTATCAGCTCCCTGGTTTTTCTCCTCCCTCAGCTTCCTTTTTGATTCTTTCTGATTTTTCTCCAACTCTAAATGTGGAAGTGTTCTGGAACCCAGTATTCAGCCCTCTGCTATCTACACTCACTTCCTTGGTGATGTTAGCCATTCTCATGACTTGAAATACCATCTCAATGCCAATGATCCCAAACGTTCTATCTCCAGCCCAGAATTGTCCTCTGAACTTGTCTCTTATATCCACTTGCCTTGTTGACATCTCCATTTGAATGCCTAACAGGTATCTCAAACTTCATAGGTAGATCCAAAACCAAAATGTTGATATTCTCTCCCAAATCTGCTCCTACTGCACTCATCCCCATCTCAGCGGCAGCTCCCTCCTTCCACTTGCTCAGGTCAAAAATCTTGGAGTTGTCCTTGACGCCTCTCCTTCACTTACACCTCACATTCAGTTCACCAGCAAATCCTACTCTCACAATTTTTTGGAATCCAGCCATTTCTCACCTCCTCCACTGCTGTGCCACCAGCATCTCTCACCTGGATTACCTTGATAACATTCTACCTGGTTTCCTGTTTCTGCCCTTGGCTTCTGTGCTGGTTTGGGTATATTATTGCCCCTAAAATGCCATTATCTTTGATGCAATCTTGTGGAAGCAAGATTAGATTAGATTGCCATCCTTTGATTGAGTGTTTCCATGGAGATGTGACTCCATCAACTGTGAGTGAAACATTTGATTGGATAATTTCCATGGAGGTGTTACCCCACCATTCAGGGGGGTGTTAATTGGATCATTGGAGTCGTATAAAGGAGTTCACAGATAGAATGACTTCAGAGCAACTGAGAGTGACATCTTGAAGAGGACCTGCAGCTGAGGCAGACACTTTGAAGACAGCCATTGGAAGCTGACGCAGACATTTTGGAGAACGTCATTTTGAAATGCAACCTGGGAGCAAGCAGACGCCAGCCACGTGCCTTCCGAGCTAACAGGTTTTCCTGACGCCAATGTCCTTTCTCCAGTGAAGGTACCTGATTGTTGATGCCTTACTTTGGACACTTTATGGGCTTAAGACTGTAACTTTGTAACCAAATAAACCCCCTTTATACAAGCCAATCCATGACTGGTATTTTGCAAAACGGCAGCATTAGCAAACCGGAACAGCCTCATACAATCTGCCTCTCCACATAATAAAGCAAGTGAATCTTTCCAGGTCTTTGCTCTGTTCCTCCAGAGGTTTTCCCTTCTCAGATGAAAAACTTAAGTCCTTAAACGTCCTTCCAAGCCAATACAATGCCTGACACCCCCACCCTCCATTTATCTCTCTGATTTCATCTCCTAGTACTCTCCCATTTCCTTTGCCCCGAACCAGCTACACTGGCTTCCTTTCTCCAATACTCAGACATGCTCCACCTCAGGGCCTTTGCATTTGCCTGTGCCCATTGCCTTCTGCCAAGCCTTCTTCAGTCTTTCTCGGTGAAAACTTCCCCAACTCACCTGATATCTAATTTAAAAACTGAAATTGAAACCCCCATCTCACACCCCCTTTGCCCTTCTATACCCTGTTTTGTTCCGTGACACTTACCTGATGTATCATATATTTTACTTATTTATTGTTTCCTCCCAATAAACACTCCATAAGGGCAGGGATTACTGTCCATTTTGTTCACTGTCCTAGCACATAAAAGTTACTTAACAATTTGGCGTGCCCTCGCCTCCTCCTGGTGATATCGGGCTGATTTGGGAGGGGGAAAGGCAGAGGCTGGGGCTGGCCTCCCCCACCCCTGAGAAGCCCTCCCTTCCCAGAGCCTTGCCTTTGTCCAAACTACCTGGGGCCTGGACTGCGCCTCCACCCCCACCTCCACCCCCTCCGTTTGCAGGTGGGGTCTGGATACAAATGATAGGGTGATCATTTCAGTGGTTTTCCCCATTTCATGGATAAGTTGAACAGGCTCAGAGGGGTAAAATAGCTTTACCTAGATTACATATAGTGGTGAAATAAAGCCAATGCTTAACTTCAAGAGTTGATCACAGCTTTTGAAATGCCTAATCCAGAAAAACAAAACAAAGAACCCCCCCCCCCAAAAAAAAACCACCACAACAAAACACCCTGTAAAACTGTTAATAACCAACCAAGTGAAATTGAACTTAGATATAATTCAGCTTTGGGTGGCTTTTTAAAAAGCCTAGTTCTGATATGAGGGGGCTGGCAGTCATAATTTGTTAGGTGCCTCCAGGAAAATGGAGTAGGTAGATGTTTGAATGCATCTTTACCCCAGTCTGGGATTTCCCAAACCTCTACCACCTGGGGCACTTGTGAGAAACAGATTCCTACCACTTCCCTGGAGATTTTGGATTCAGTGCATCCAGATGGGCTTGGGAATAATGAATCTTTTTCTTTTTTTTAAAACATATTTTAAAAAATGTTTATTGTGGTAGCGTATGTAATGAATCTTCTTGTCACAGGGAAGGAGGCCTTGGTGTCAGACCCTCCCTTATCCTGAGCAGAAGTTGCAAGACCCGATTCCAACACATTGAAAAAAACACTGGTATGTGTATAAATCCCAGTAGACTATTGCACTTGTTGAATTCACATTCTATTGCTTCAAAGAATGCCTTGGGCACTTTTATGACTCAGCAGTTACTGGAAAAGGGTTTTTTGTACGTGCGTTATTCTGCTGTGTGGAGGCCTGTCTGTTGGGAGCTGGGGGAGCTTCACTGGACTTTGTGGGAAGACCGGTTTGACCCAGTTCCACCACGAGTGGTGAATTTGGGATCTGGACCCCCGGTCTTGCCTGACTCCTGCCTGATCTTTACTCTCCAGCACGCAGAGAGCTGAAATGACATGGGCTTGGGGCTTGGCCTCGGGGTCACACACACCTCCAAACCCGAGGCCTCTTCCAGACCTAATAGTGCTTGCTGCCTCCCCCGCCACCGCCGTCACCCAGTGCAGTGTTTCGTGCCCCACCAGTTCTCTCTGAAGGACAGCCCTGAGTAGTTAGTGTTCAAATCCTTAACAGCCCCCCCATTGTCATCACACCAGGCTGCTGCACCTGGTTTGACAGACAGGGCTGCTATAACCTGGATACAACTCCTTCCCTGTGGTTAGCAGAATGATGGCCCCCAAAGATGCCCAAGCCCTAATCCCCGGAACCTGTTGAGTGCTACCCACAGCAAAGGGACTTTGCAGATGTAATTAGGACTTTGATCTGTGGAGAATATCCTGGAATATCTGGGTGGGCACAATATAATCACATGAGTCCTTAAAGGCAGAGAACCTTTCCTGGCAGTAGTTAGAGATGTGAGGATGGGAGAAAAGTCTGAGATGTGAGCTTCCTGGCTTTGAACCCCTGGAACCTTCTGAATTCAGTATTATATATATGCATAGTGTCTGTCACAAAAATAGGTAAACACTAGCAAAGGATGGAGGAGGCCTCTAGAAGCAGGGAAAAGGGCAAGGAGACTAATCTGAGAGCCTTGCTGGCATCTTAACTGTATGATGAATTTGTATTATTTTAAGCCACCTAGAGTTGTGATAATTTGTTATGGCAGTAATGGGAAATGAATACAATCCTCACAGAAGCCCACTCCAACAAACAAATATCCTGCTATTGTTTTTTTTCCCCTAATTGAAAATTAAAAAAAAATTATTGTGGTAACATATACACATTTTTTCCTGCTTTCTTACCACAAGTATCTCGTGCTTTCTTACCTCCAGCTTTCCTCTGCCGACAATTGTTGCCCCTGCCCAGGATATCTGGACCCCCTTTCTCTCCTCCAAGCCCCTTGCATTTCACTGTACGCTGCGTCCCCAGCATCGCCTACCTGCTTCCCGGCACTTACCCCACTGCCTACCCATCTTGTGGGCTCCCCAGAAATCATGTGCCCCCTGAGGGCAGTGTCTGTGGTTTAGTTTTCCTCTGGGTCCAGATGCCATGTGTTGTTTGAGGCCAGAAGTGGTCAACGGGGTTTGCATAACAGACCTGGGGCATCCTTATGTAAGAACAGTTGGCTCTTATTCTAGCTACATCAGGACCACCTGGGGATCTTGTCAAAAATCCCAATTCTACCAAGGCACTAGGAGGTGGAAAAACAGGAGGCAGCTCTATATGTGTTATTAGGGGGTAATTTCCAAGACTCGGAGTTAAGTAAAAAAAGGCAAAGGGGTAGAAGAGCAAGTAGAATATGTTGCTACTTGTGTGAAAAAGAAGAGAGTATTATTTGTATAATTTTTAAAGAATTGAGTATCTTTAGAAAGATATGAAATTTAGGCAAGAGAGTATATAACCCCTGGGAACCTTCTGAATTCTGTATTATATATATGCATAGTGCCTGTTCACAAAAATAGGTAAAATAATTAAAAATACTGATTTCTGGGATGTCTTCCTAGGAAAAATTCCAGTATGTCCTGGGTGGGATGCAGGAATCCATTTCTCAAGCACTTTCTGCCAACTCATACAAAGCCAGGAAGCTGAATTGTCAGGAAAAGGGTAGAGCCAAGATGCAAAGGATATTTGGAAGCATAAACTTAAAATGCACTTAATCAGAAAAATAAGTAGCAAGCTCTCCAAAGGATTGTGCAGCTAGATTTAGGAAACCCACAGCTTTAGTCCAACCTGTGTTCAGTATGGAGGAGAGAGAGTGACTTGCCCAAAGTGACACAGCCAGAGACACAAGCCAGTGCCCAGGAATGTTTGATGATAATGATAATGACATTGACCCCAGCCCTGCCCACCCTCAGAAGGTCTTGCTGACTCACAGGGCAGGAGGACAAGAAGGTAGAGAAGAAAACACCATCTTTAATCAACCCACCTGCACAGAAACCAGGGGCACACTCCCCACCTTGCAAGGTCCCAGTGAGAAGAGAAACTTGTCCCTTTGCAAACTTGTCTTATAAAAACAAAAGGCTTCAAAGCACTAGTGGCTAAACCCGTTGAGTAGAAAGGGGGTGCGGGGGTGGGGATGGGAAGAGATGAAAGCTGACTGGGAGTAGGAGAGGGAGATGGAGGCAAGAACTGGCCAAGTCTGAAGGAACTGTCTCCCTCTTGAGCTGGCTGAACAGACACCTGGGACCTCAGTGCCTCTGGTGGCCAGAGGTAGTCACGGGGCTGGCTCCCTGGCATAGCACTGCAGATGGGATGGTGAGTGTGGGGATGCCACCCTAGCTCCAGGACATTTTGGTCTTAGAAAGTAGGGAATACTAGAACCAAGGATGGAAAATGAGGAACGGAGTGGTCACCATGAATGGGCTCAGGTGTGCACACCATCTGCCCCACCTGGGCTTCCCTCCTGTTCCCCTCAGCCTTGCACCCTCCTTCATAATCCAGGGCCACTCCCATTTCAGGACCCAGATGATGAGGCCTGAGCCACCTGCCTGGGGACAGTGCACAGAACACAGGGTCCTCAGTGGGGGCAGTGGAGGGAGGTAGGGAGAATGAGTTCATGCCTCTACTCTTCTCCAAGGAATGATGGGGGTGCTGGCCCTCCCAATCTCTCCCATGACCCACACCCCTATTCTGCCCCTTCAGGGCTCCTTCTCGGCTTGTTAGAGATGGCCTCTGAACACTGGAGAGTGGCAGATGCTGGTGATCTGTACACACTGGTGACTGGGCCACACTGACTAGACCTCTTTCATTCAGGAACCGCTGGTCTTTCAACTGGTGAAGTTGCTGACGGGCTAGGGGATCATGGGTGCAGCAGATCCAGCCTCAAGGTCCCAGAAGTTAGTGGGGGGTGGTTGAGCCGTGGCCCCCTTGTACTGGAGGAGTGAGTGAGAGGTTTGCTAAGGGTGGACAGAGGGTGAGCCTCGGAAGGCTTCCTTGTGAGGCAGACTGAATTCAGGGCTCTGGGCTCCATCCGTCTGGTTCCCGACAAGAGAACAGGTATATTGCTTTAAGAGAGACATTGGCAAGGGTGATGGGGTGAAAATGTGCCAGTTCTCAAGGATCCAAGCTGGAAGAGGGCTTGGAAATGGAACTCAGACCAGCCTCTGGTTTTTGGAGTCTGACACTACAGAAAGTGCAGTGTGTTTCAAGGCCTGGCTCTACCAAAAGCCTAGCTGTGTGGCCTCAAGCAAATCACGCCACATCTTGGGCCACAGTTTCCACAGCTGCAAAATGGAAATTATAATCCTAGCCTGGCCCAGGGCATTGAGTCAAAGGGGAAGGCTGCTACGGAATTGGTAATCGGAGGTGGGGAGATGCGGCCCACAGGGGGCAAGGGTTCTGCGAGATGTCACACAGTCAGTGATGGAGCTGCAATTAGAACCCAGGACTCCTGCTCCCAGTTCGCGGTATCTCTGCCCAGGGCTGATGTGTGGTGGGATGAGGTGAGTCTGTCTGTCTAGTTGTCTCTGAACAGGGGACAGTGGTGGGTGAAGGGTGAAACAGAGACGCTGGAGGAGAAGGAAAGGAGGCCTCAGCGCACGCCAAGTCTGATATAAAAAAAATACAAACCCCGCGATCCACCCTCCCCCGCCCAGCCCCGCCCCTGAAGTCCGGGCCGTGAAGGGCGAAATCCAAGGCTGCAGGTCCTGCTTAGGCTGCAGACCCAGGTCGAGCCGGCGCAGGCTGCAGTTGGTCCGCGAGCCACCAGGGGGCGCGCCTGCCCATCTTGGCCCGATCTGGCCGCAGGGGCTGTCAGTTCAGCCGCCGAGGGAGCAGCGCCGGGGTGGCGCAGGGCAGAAGCTACCCCGACCTGGAGGAAACAAAGGCAGGTTAGGGAAGCGAACCCCGAAAGAATGCGGGCGGAGGCATACGGCTGTCCTGCCCCTCCATCTTCCCCTTCTTTCCCCACCACACTAACGCCCAGTCTCCCAACCACACCCTGCTCCGCGCCATGACTCACCGTGTACAGAGGCTGCAGTTGTAAATGCGACGTCTTCTGGGGCGCCTGGTAACCATAGGAGTCAAAACCACCGATGAAGTCAACTGTAGGGGTCGGGGAGGGGGAGATTAGGGTGTGCCGGTAGGGGGGTGAGTTAAAGGGGATAGGTCTGAAAGGAAAGAGTTTGAGGGGTAGGAAGCAGAGCCAGAGAAGCCGGGGGGAGAGGGGGCCGTGAGGAACAGACCCCAGGCAGGGCCTTGGGGGCGGGGCGGGGCCTGTTAAGTGTCTGGACGCGGGGAGCCAGGCCCAGATTGTTTCAAGACCCTGAGAGGGTAAGCCTGAAGAGCAGGGCGATCAAGGTAGAAGGCTCTAGGGAGCCGGGCTGGGGACACTTAAGGGGCAGGACTCCCTGGCGGGAGGTGGGATGAGATCGGAAGACTGAGCGGGGCCAGGCAGAGGTGGGGTTTGTGGAGCCCCTCCAATGGGCAGGGCCTAAGTGGGGCGAGTATGGGGGCGGTGCTAGGGCCATGGACTGGGCTGGCTATGCGGACCCCCACACCCCTCCCGCCGTCCGGTGTGGGTCTCTGTCCAGGGTGCTGAAGGCTCGGGGTGATGCGTTGCCAGGCCTCCCCATTTCCCTAGTGGAGTCGTACTCACAGCTGTCCTCCTCCTCCAAGAACACTTTGCTCACGTAGCAGGCAAACACGAAGCCGAACAGCTGGAGGAGGGAGTGGTGCATGAGAGAGGGAAAGAGGAGAGGGAATCTCTCTTCTCCCCTGTTTGCCCCAGCTTGGAGGTCAGGAAGAAGGCAAACTCACAACAACTGCAAGTTAAATGACTGTGCCTTAAAGTCAAACATACCTGGTTCCATTCTCTGTTCTGAGAGGGAGACTTTGGACAAGTCATTACTTTATTTCTTTGAGCCTCAGTTTTTCCAGTTGGATGTCGGCAAAACCGTACTAGGTGTTTATGTGCAAAGTGCCTAGAAGAGAGCTGACTCTTCTAGAAATGGGACCCTATTCACTAGTTTGGAGCTATTTCTGGGTCTTAGGCACTTTACCAGCACTCTCTTACTTTATTCTTACAACTCTATGAGGTGGTTATTGTCATTCCTCTCTATGAATAAGAAAGCAAGCTTGGATAGGGCAAGTGACTTGCCCAAGGTCATGTAGCAGGTCTACTGGAGATTCAAGCCCAGGCAGGACCAAATGACTCATGGTCAGATGTCTCATCCTATTCATTAGACTGGCTCACTCCCTGCATGGGGGCTGGGGCAAGGGTGAAGGGAGGTGATACAAGACATGGAACAGGCCCAGGCAGGCCAGAAGACTTAGGACCATCACCTCCTACCAAGGCTAGAAAAAAGGGCTGGGATGGGGGAGTGTGTGTGGGGTGACAGGACAGGAAAACTCACTGCCAGGAAGATCTGCAGGGCACTGCTGAGTGCCTCGATGTAAGGATAGTCAAGCAGGCAGCCGGTGACAGAGATGACATGGTGGTCCTCCAGGGCCAGGCGGGAGTTCAAGACAGGTGTCACCAGGCAGCCGGGCCCATTCTCCATCCACCAGGAGCGGTGCAGGGACGTGTTGAAGGTCATGATGAAATCCCGGTCCTGGGGGCAGAGGGGCCTGGGATACTGAGCCGGGAGGAGAGGGAGATACTCCCCAGGCCTCAGGGAACCTTATATAAGGCCTACTTCACACCTGGACTGAAGGTTACGGAGGGAATCTGCATCTGCAAGTCCACAATTGGCCAATAGGTGGCGCTTGAAGACCGTGTAGACCTTACTCTTCCATCAATGAGCTGGAAGGGGCTGGTGCTGACCCACAGAAGCCCAGGAATTTCAGGGGCTAGAAGGGACACTAACAGTGACCTGGGTCCAATTCCCCACTTATTGGTGAACTCCTCAATACAGGCCCCTTCTCTGCCTATTCAGCCTCTTTACTGCTCTCCCTGTGTGTGATCCTGGGCAAACCTCTCTTTAGTCCTTGTTCTCCTCATTTGTTAAATGGAAAATAGACTGGCCTAGATCAGAAGTTCTTAAACAGGGGTAGGCATCCACATATTTATCGAGCCATTCATTCATTATGGTGGCCAACAAATACTCATTTGAGTGCTTACTAGGTGCCAAGCACTTAGATGCATGATCTTCTTTCATTTCCTTAGCAACCACATGAAGTTAAGGTTGCAATTATCTCCACTTAATAGATGAGGAAACTGAAGCTCAGAGAGGTGAAGCTACTTGTCCAGGGTCATACAGCAAAGAAATGCTGGAGGTGGGATTTGAATCTAGCAGTGTGCAACTACAAAGCCAGTCTTATTCACAAAATTTTACCTTAGCTGAAAATGAACGTTGAGCCCCTCTGGCTCTTCTCCAAGGTAAATGCTCTCACTTCCTTTGATAATTAGTTCTGCATATAGCATTGTTCCCTCAATTCTTCCTGAACAAACTCTAATTAGTCTCCTTCCCTTTTGAAAAATAATGATCAGAACTGGACCCAACTCTCTGTGGTCTAAGCATAGAAAGTGCCAGTGTACCTCCCTTGCTCTGAACACTCTATTTTTATTAATGGGGCCTAAAAGTCACTTTCTGGGACAACATATACTATTGGTTTCTACTGAATTTGTGATCAACTGGGACTCCCCAGTCTATCTCCACATTGACTACTCTTTGGCCTTATCTGCTCCATCTTTTTGTTTGTTTGTTTGTTTTCCATCTTTTGTTTCTGAGAAGTGTGGAGGAAGCCAGAAACAAAATGTGGGGGACTGGGGAGCACAGATTATTTGGGTGTATAGAAGGAGGTCTCTCTAAGATATGATGCCCTAGACCCATGTCACACCAGGCACGCTCAGAGAAGGGAATGGGAAAGGTCAGGGCTCTGTCTATAGCACTTGCTAGGCTGAGGCTTACCTGGGACAGCTGTCCAACCTCCAGGTAGAAAGCAGATGATAAACGCATTCCAGCCAACCCAGAGCACCAACCAGGCTGCATACTGGGGAAAGCAGAGAGGAGGAATCAGGGTGAGGGTCTGGGGGCATGGGGATGGGGTGTATCAGTGGAGACGGAGCTCAAGCACTGAGGGGAGCTTTATAGGGGAGCACTTTATGGTTTACAAATCATTTTTACATCCAAAATTCAGTCCTTACAACAGCCCTGCAAAGTAGTCACTGTCCTTCTTCAGAGATAACTGATTTTAAGGCCCAGAGAGGAGATTGAAGTTGTTCAAGATCACACAATTAGGAAGAGGCAGAGCGGCACTTTTAAACCCCAGTCCTCGGATTGTTAATTCTATCCCACACTTCAGAGAACAAACCCACTAGACTAGTAGTCTCTGGAATGTCTGCAATCACGTGGGGAGTTTATTAAAAATGCAGGTTCTTGGGTCTCAACTCCAGAACTACTGATTGTTGAATCATTAGGGATGGGAACGCTTGGGAGCTTTTTTACACATTCCCTGGGGGCTTGTTGATCTTGGATGACCCTCTTTATAAACATGCTCCCAGGCAGTAAACCACTTGAGGGCAATGACCTGGCTTCGCCCCATTTCACCAGTGCAACGGCAGTGCCCAGCACAGAGCAGGCACTCGGTGGAGTCACAACTAAAGGAAAGTGGCTTACAGGAAGGGATGCAGGTTAGACTCACAGCCTGTAATTGGAAGTGGATGTCAGAAGACCTGAGGCAGAGGATTGGAATTTTTCGAGGGGTGGGAGGGTGAGGGCCCCAGATGGAAAGGGGGGAGCCCAGCCTGGATTCCTGTTGCTCTCACTTTGGGACTCCACCCCTTCCCTTCTTGCTCTGTAAACCACACCTGCCTGAGTGACACGGGTCAATCTGCAGCTCCAGCAACCCTTCCGCCTGGCTGGAGGGAGAGGGCTGGGTGGGAGGCTGTGGGAGCAGCATCCTTATGGCAGTGCCATGACCTTGGCCCCCAGTTCTCCCACCTCCTGGATGTGGCCGCTTCTGTGGAGAACAGCACCCCTCCCACGGCCAAAGAGCTAGAAGAGGGAGGAGGTTAAAGTAGGTCTGGGAGCTGGTTATTTCCACCTAAGTTCATAAGCCTGCAATTTCAGTGGCTGCCACTTGGCAGGCAGTGGTGCTTTCAGGGAGGCCTGGGGCTTTTCTGAGAACTAGAGAGAGGATTTTCTTATCTCAGGTGAGAGGGAGCTTTGGAAGCCTTGTTCACCTGCCCCTGGGAGCCGGCCATGGGAGGGGGAGAAGCCCTGGAATGAGTGTGGGTGGGCTTGGTGGCAGCATGGCGTGTGTGCTATGACTGGAGGGATCAGGCATTTATGTAGTAAATCCACTGAAAAGCCTTTTCCCTCAAGAGAGACATGTGGATAGGTCACTGAGAAATAGCATGGGACAAAGGGGAGTCTAGCTTAAAACAGGCATTGACCGAGACCATCAGGGAGCAGGGCTTAGATGAGGAAGAAGGGTGGTGGTGGTGGGGAGCTGGGGACACAGTCCGACTCCTGGGCCTGGAGTGCAGGTGGGCGCTAGCCTCAGAGCCACACCAGCCACTCTGGAACAGATCTCCAATGAGCATCACCAGCAGGGGTCAAATCATGGCAACCAGCAGACAAGATGCTTCTGAGAAACTGAACAAGATGAGGCCCCTCCCTCCCTCAGCCCTCGCAGGGCCCACTGAGGCAGCATGGTGACTTGGTGGGAGCCTCCACTCTGGATCTGGGGCTCTAATTCTGGCTCTGCCACCTATTAGCTGTGTGGCCTTAGGAAGCCTTGTAACCTTTCTGTGCCTCAGTTTCCTCATCTGGAAAATGGAGATGGTAAGATGTAGCTCAGAGGGCTGTCATCAAGATGCAATAACGCATTTGTGACTCTGAGCAGTGTGCCTGGCACGTGGTAGGCACTCACTAAATGATATCACTTGTTAATGTTTGGATTGTTTCCTTAGGAAGTTCTTTAGGAGAAATACCAACCTTGTCTCCACTGAACAGAGATGCATTGGGATTTGGGCTTCTGCTGTACCAGCAGGGCTGGAGCCGAGACAGAGCAGGGGTCTGGGGTCCCGGGAGGGGGGGCGGTTCTGGCTGAAGGACAAGGAAGTGTGGGCAGGGCAGAGAGAGGCAGGCTTGGGGAGAGGAGGGGAGCCAGAGAGGAGCCGGGTGAGCCGTACCAGAATGAGGTACCGGGAGCGGTACTGCACGGTGCCAAAGATGCCCAGGATGACGGCCATGATGTGTAGGAAGTTGGCTAGGATGGGGGCCCACTGGTAGCCCAGGAAGTCGAAGATCTGCCGCTCCAGTGCAGCCACCTGTGGGGAGAGAGCAGGCTGAGGCCACAATCACCCCCTAAAAGGACAGGGACTCTTCCTTGACCCTGTGGAGTAGGTGACACCAGTTACCATGGTGATGAACAACTGTGGTCTGATTGGTACACAAGTCTCAAGGCCATACCAGCCCCTCATTACAAAGGCATGATGGGAAGTGAGGGTAAGTCTGGGGGAGGGCAGTAGAGATGATCCTTGATCACCTGCTTTAAGGGAGGATGAAGGACGGTGCCAGCCAGGGTTCAGAACACCTGCCTCCTGCCCAAGTTCCTGCACCTTCCCAGGTGGAGCTCGGTGGCAACGGGTGCCAGGATCCAGCCCCCTCTCCAGGGCCCAGGCAAGGGCCAAGCCATGGCCCGGGAGGGCACCAGGGAAGCCCCTATGTCTGAGTCTCCCTTTCCAAGGACGCCCTATCTACACCTATCTAGAGGTTGCTTTTGGCCACAAATTCTTCCAGGACCCATGGACCACAGAGAAAAGGGATTTTCTTCACTCCCCTTCCCTGAGGGAGCTGGAGTAGATTGCAAAATTGGCCTCTAATTTTTCCTCTCCCTGTATCCGTGCTCTATGCAGTGTCTCCCACACTACCTCCATGCTTGGCCACGTGACTTGTAATTGCCCAATGGGACTTCAGCAACACAATGCAAGCCAAGGCTTGGAAATGTGGTTGCATTGGAGCTTGCCCACTTGCTTCACTTGTAACACATAGACCACCCTGTGAAGGAGCCGAGAGGCCAAGGGGAGGAGAACTGAGGGCACCCCAGCTGGCAGCCCTTCAACTATCAACATCCAAGTGGGGAGTCACCCTGGATTGTTCAGCTCCTAACTGACACGCCTGCTGACTACAGACAACAGGGAGACCCCAGGCCAGAGGGAATCTCCCAGTTGGCTCACAGAATCATGAGCCAATTAAATGGTTGTTTTAAACTCCTCAATTTTGGAGTGATTTGTTATGCAGCAGAAACTGACTGATACAGGAATCAGTCAATACCCTCCTCCCAGCAGCTGGGTCCGATCTTTCAGCTGATGCATTTAGGAACAAAGATGCCAAGATACCTATTGTTTGACTGTTCAACACCCCTCCTTCTGCTGCCGGAATCCAGCTGTTGTTAGAGAACTACCTTGTTGCTTGATGGAGCTGACCTCACTTCTAGTTTCTGGGGTGGGTGTGAGACCCAGGACTAGCCAAATTAACCCAGGATCGTGATGGTGCAGGGAAAGGCATTCACCCCATATCCCCCGCCAAGAGAGTTGCTCTGGATTGTTCTGGAGTAACTGGGAGAGAGATGCTATCTGCCAGCATATCTAAGTGGGTGTGTTGTCAGCTTGGAGTTGCTAGTGGCTATCTCTGTCACCTCCAGGGGACAGCCTACCTGAGGTGGTAGCCACACTTGAGGGACAGAGAGAGAATGAGGGAGCCAGTGTGCACAAGCAAGGGAAGTGTCTTGATGGCATCATTTTAGGTCCTGAATCTAGCCATAACTTAAAGCTCATTCTCTTTCCTTTGAAACCTCTGATTTCTATCACTTGCAAACCAGGAGTCTTAACTAAAATAGAAGGAGAGAGAAGAGAGTCTGGCTGGGGAGGGAGAGAGAAAATTCTGATAAAATGAGTAGATACCAGAAGCCTTTTTCCTAACAGGGAGGGCAGGAGAAAAGAGTTGATTTGCCAAGCAGATGGCAAAGCTTGGCAGACACCAAAGAAGCTGCAGGCTTGGGAAGGGGTTGTTAAGGGAGCCTGGTGGTGCCAGGTCCAACCCTGGCAATGACCCACTTGGCACCAGCCTGCTTCTTGCTAGTGGCTCCCCTCCCAGGGCTACGCGGATTGTGAAGAGCTTTCCAAGTTCATCTCTCACTGGATACTCCTTGCCAGAAAGGCAGGGCTGGGATAATTACCTTGTTTTGAAGAGAACACACAGCTTCAGAGAGGGGAAGTGACTTGCCCAAGGTCACACAGCAGGTTGGTGGCAGAGCCAGGCAGCCATCCTGTCTTTCTCTGCCACCTGTCTCATCTTGGCAAGAGACATACCATCCTTCCCATTTGGCACTGGTCAGGGAGTCAAGAGGTGCAGGTTCTGATGGAGGATCTGCGGCTGACTCCTGGGTGTCCTTCGACAGGCCACCTTCCCCCCGGGTCTTGGGCTCATCTTCTGTACACACAGGGCACTGGACTAGGTGAACCGTAAAGCCCCCTCCAGGTGTGACTTCAATGGTCTGCCGACCCTCGGGGAGGAGCTCCCCAGGTTTGCCCAGGGCCCACTGCCATGCTGATCCCACTTCTGAAAGCTCCTCCCCAACTTCTATTCATCCCTCTTACTTCTGGCTCTGCCAGGCCATAAAGCCAAGGGATCCCAGGTAGTTCGGTGTCCAGCTTGATGCTCTTGGTTCAGCTGGCACCTGGTCCTAGCGAAGGAGGTCCCCATGAGAGGATGGATGGAGGGGGAGGCTGTGACAGAGATGCCCAGGCTTGGGGGGCCTGGGGAGATGCCCACCCGATCCGTGACATTACCAACCCACCCCACCCCAGCCTCTGCTCAGAACCCCTGTGTCCTCCAGGATCTCAATGATAGAGTGAGCAGCACGGGATAGTTTTAAAAAGAAAACGAAGCTTTGAAGTCACTCAAATTCCAGCTTAGCAATGTGAATTGGAGCAAGTCCACTTCCCTCTCTGAGCTTATTTCTGCAACCATAAATAGGGAAGAAAATCCCTCCCCTGAGAAGTTGTTGTGAGGACATGGTGATATCACATAACTAGTGGACAATTAGATTTGATAAATGGTGGCTAATTAATAGAAGACAGAGTCTAAGCTTCTTGGTTTGGCATTGAAGGCTCGGCAAGATCTGGCTCAATCCTTTTCTCTCTGTCAGCTCCTGCCCCAGGTAGCTGACACAACACTTGAAATCTCACCTTCCTTTCCTTTTTTCCAAGTCTCCTCGGTCTACAAAGGGCAGATCACTCCCCCCCTGTCCTAGAAAGACCTCCCTGAGTGCTCTGGTCCAAAGGGAAGTCTCCTTTCACCGAACATGGACCTCTGGCTGTTCTAGACTCTCTCAGGAGTTGTCCAGCCTCCCTCCAGCCACCCAGCCAACAATCATTCACCCATTCCTCCCCACCCTTCCCCTTATCCATTCATCCAACATCCATTCATCCAACATCCATCCAGCCAACGTCTGCATCATTTATTTATTCATAGAATGTTTAGTCTGTGTGAGACTGTGCTGGTCACTTGGGTGCAGAAGTGAGTAAGCCGTGGTCCCTCTGGGAACTCAGAGTCTGCTGGAAGAGATGGGTGGGAGGCTGCAGTTACAAACCCAAGTAGTCAATGCTACAACCCAGGCCTGGATGATGCCGCCTCCCCCTCCAATGGGCCTGCAGAGATAGATTTAACTGTATTTTTTTCTTAAAACTGAAATTCAGTGTGTTAAAAAAAAAAAGAAAGAAATTCAGCATCTTATAAATAATCTGAATTTTTAAGTTACTGTTATTTTCAACTAGAAAACCAAGTCAAACATCCCAGAACTTCCATTTGTGCAGCAGTGACATGCAGCTAATTAACAATCAGAACAACAAAATAGGAGAAACGTCTTCCCCATCTGGTTGCACTAGCTTAGAAATGATAATCTGAGGGCTGTGCTGATTGTAAATCACAACTGGCTTTGGTGTGTCTTTGTTGTGTTGCTGGGAGGAATGGTGTGAAGGCAACAGTAACCTTCATGTGACTAAAGAGAAAACCACCTTCGGAGATAACTGTACCTGCTCACAGCCTGCAAGCCAGGTCCGGCTACCTGCCTGACCCGGGATTCTGGAATCTCCAGTGGGTAAGTGCTGCAGCCTCCTGCCTGACTTCCCAGCTTCCAGCCTCCCCCTGGCAGAGAAGGGTGCTTCTTCCTAAATAAAAATCTCATTGGGCCATTTTAATAACTACAATCAGCAACTACCATGCAGTTCAATTCAATTCTGACTCTAACTCCACGGAGTTAGCAGATGCCGCTGGATAAAGGCCAGCCCTCTACCAAATTGCCCTTCATACTCCGGTTGCAAGGTTCGGGGGCGCAGGCTGCCTGCACTTCTGACCAACTGGCTACAAATTTTGGGGGTTCCCTCAGGTTTGAAAATTCACTAGAACTCCCCAGAACTCACTGAAAGTGCTATGCTTACTATTATAGTCGTATTATAGTGACATGATACAAATAAGCAAAAGCCCAAAAGGAGACACATAGTGACTGAGAAATTACGAATCAACAATAAAGAGGATGACTGAATCACTACATATAGAGCCCCTTTCTTACTTTATAGTATATTGTAGAATAGCCAAAAGAAAGTACTTGGAATTACTGAAAGCCACTGAATTGTAACCCAGATGTCTTGATCTTTGATAATGATTGTATAACCACATAACCTTTATCTTGTGATTGTAAAAACCTCTAACAGGCTCCTCTTGTACCCCTTATCCTGTTTTACAACATTAGAGTTTTATGATCACAAAGATAACCCTCTAATACTTATTAATGAAGGAACTTGAGTCAGCCCAGAACTAACTGCTGACTACAGTGTTTATACTTACTATTGTAATTTTTTTTTCTCTTAGTTCTAGCTTAGTCCCACTTCTTTACATGGGACTATAGCTGTTTATACTTGTTATTGTAATGGTTACTTTAGCTTAACTCCACTCCTTTACATTTTGTAAACTGTAGTTGTTTATAGTTGTTATTGTCATGGTAACCACTCCACCTCCCCTTGTTTCAATCCATAAAAACCCTAAATTCCTTAGACTGGTGGAGACAGAGTTTAGGCTTACACGTCATCTCTTCTCCTTGATTCACATAGTAATAAACTCATTCTGGCTTTGAAACCCTGGTGTCATAGATTGGCTGTTATGCACCTGAGGCAGAGAACCTGGTTTGATCGGAATCAATGGGGCAAGGTCTGGGAGGGTCTCAAATGCAAGCGTCCGTGTCCTCTCCACTAGAGTCAGAATATGTCCCTCCCAGCGTAGCAATGTGTCTTATCAATTGTGGAAGCTCACTTGAGCTTCCAGTGTCCAGAGTTTCTATGGGGTTCCCTTGTGTAGGCATGACTGGTGGAATCAATGCCCATGTGGTTGAGCTCCAGCTGCAGCCCCCTGTCTCCCGGAGGACAGGAGGTGACAGCCCTGACCTGGCTCAACCCCAGACCCTCTTATCACATGGTTAGTCTTCCTGGTGTTCCCAGCTACCACCACAAGGCCACAGGGTGGTCCTGGGCTTACCATGAACAATGAAAGACAGAGGAAATTCCAAAGACTTAGAAGTTAATTTTCTAGGAGCCAGGGCAATGGTCAGACTTCTTTTTGGAGGCCAAAGTCATCACTTTATAGTCAACTCTGTCATGAATGCAGCCTAGAGGATTTGGGGAAGGCCTACAGCTTCTGGGCCTGTCAGTACCCCAGCCCACGCAGACCCCAGCCACATAGGGTGAATCTCCTGACTGTTAATCCCAGGGACCACCCTCCTCAGAGGGTGACAGAGATGACAGCAAGTCACTCAAGCTTCACAGCCCTAACTGTAGAGACCCAAAGTCCTGCATTCCTGCCCATCAGTTCTCCACCCTGGATCTCCACAGTCCTTCGTGATGCTTTCCCCAGACCAGCCTCACTCCAATCCCCCATAATGCCCCTCCAAACCAGCAAGTGCCCCTATGTCCTCAGCTCCTTCCCTGAGGGGTCTCTTTGGCTATTCTACATGTTGCACCCAAGGATGCTGCTTTCCCTGCAGCCCTCTCAAGTGAATCTGCTGCTCTTCCTTCATCCCATGTTCCTCAGGTCCTCTGGGTCTCTAAGCTGCTTGCAGAGCTGTATAACCCTGTGTCCCTAGGCTCAGGCCCTGTTATGCCACCTTCTTCATGGCTGCCCTTGTCATCTACTGGCCACAGGTCGTACTCCTTCTTTGAAAATGAGTTTGGGCCCTGCATCATTTTGGTTGACTTTGCCTTCTGGGGGCCACTTCATCCAGCACCTTGACCTTTCAGTCTCTCAAACTCCTCTTCCATGACCTTCTCCTCCATACTTCCTAATCCACAGCCACCTCTTGAACTGTGTCATCATCACTGGTAACTACCCTGCCTCCAAATTTACCATTTCAACAGGTCCCTCTCTGACCACCCCAGCTTATGCCCTTCCATGATGACTGGTCTGGTCGAGTCATCAGGTCTCCCAGACCCTCTCCCCTCTCCCATTCTTTAGCGCTCTCCTCTCTTTGTATCCCAACTCATCCTGTTAGGGTTCTATGATCCCTTACTGCAAAATCAGCTTTGCCCATGGCCAAACTCCCTTGCTCCTCTGCTTTTGCATTACATCTGTCTCCATTCACATCTGGATGAACTCAATTGCTTTTTTTCTTGGTGCCAGCAAAGGAGCCAAGCACTGCTGGAGAAAGTCACTGCATGGGGCAAGCTGCATCCATCACAGTCACAGACATGGACTTCAAGGGGGTCCCTGCTATTATCCCACAATCTGATGAAGTTTCTCTGGTGAACTCACTCCCTCTGATAACTTTCAGAACTTCCCACTGGCCTCAACCTTCCTGGGACCTCCTTCACTCTCACTCCCAGCAATTGCTTCTCTCCCTTCTGCCCACTCTACTTGAGGCGCAATCCCTCCGCCCACCTAAGGCCAATCCCTCCGCTGCATTCTGGAACCCATCTCCTGACTTCTCAGGAGCCCACACCATCCTCATCCTTCTCTCCTGTAAATGTGATTTCTCCCTGTCCCTGGTATGCTTCCTGCTGGCTCCTAAAAACCACCCTCAAGTCTCTTCCCTCAAACGCCTCCAGTGAATGCCTGATCTCTCACAACCAATACTGTTCAGTCTCCGTGCCCTCCCCTGCACTCACTGCCCTGCCCACTGCAGTGCGGCTTTCTGCCTGGCCACTGGTTTCTGCTGAGGTGAGTCTCAGTTCTCATCACCCTCACCTCTCCTGACCTCAACTGCCTGCTCTCCTGCTGGGGACACGCTCTTCCCTGGTTTCTGCACCGTGGCCCTCAACCAGGGGCAGGGCAGTTGAGCAGGTGGCGAAAGTCCACAGCCTGGGTTAGAGACCTGCTGCTCTGGGTGATTACACATCTCTGGGCAAGTCACTTAACCTCCCTGTGCCTCAGTTTTCCTTGACAACAAAAAGGAGGGGATTCACAGTACCTCCCTCACAGGACTGGGAGGAGGCAGTTATTATGTAAAATTATATATACCTCTGCAGAACTCCCGGCTGCCCACCCCCCAGCCCCTGCTCTACTTTTCCTATGACACTCAGCATCGACTAACATAATATCCACTCCTCATGTACCATGGGTCTCAGGCATTAGAAGGCAAGCTCCCAGAGGCCATGGATTTCCGCCTGTGCTGTCCACTGCTGCATTGTTCATGGCAAGGGCAGTGTCTGGCACATTACAGGTACTCAAAATTAAACCCATGCTCTGTCTTCCCTGGCCACTCCTCTGATCCTAGTGCAGCTCACTGTCCTTTGGCAGCGCCTTAAGGCCACATCCCAGTCCCTTTCCAAAATCCACTCATCCCAGGCAATGCATCCTAAGGAACTTGACTACCTGCTCATATTTCGGCCTCCCCTTTTAACCAGATGCCCACTGCATGGCTCATATTGGATGTTGTGAACTCAATATACCCAAACCTGGCCATTTCCGGTGTTTTGGACCCCATGACTTGTCCAGCTGCATGAGTTAGAAAACCTCAACTGGAGGTCCTGCTCGCGCTCCTGCTCCCTCCCCCATGCCTAGCCCGCTGTCAAGAACCTGGCTTTTTGATCTTGGAAATCTCCTTCACACCTGGCCACTTTTCTCCATCCACCTTCTTCTCCCACCTGGCCCACTGAACTACCAGCCGCCCTCTCCCCAGCCTACCTCCAGCCCAACCCATCCCTCTCCTCTCCAGAGGCGGCCCCAAGCCCCCCTGCTGCCCCTCCTCCTCAGTTCCCCGCTCCCACCCCTGATTATTTATTTATCGGGTAGCTGCCAGCTGAGGGGGATGCAGTTGCCATGGGAACCTTCAGCCCCGAGTCAGGGCTGCCTCTGTTCTCAGTAGGATGCTCTTGTCTGTCTAGACACCAACCCCAGGAGCCCAACACCAGGTGGGGGCCGGGGGGCGAGGGATGAATAATGCAGATGGGCTCACCCCAGCCCCCTGGAAGCTGGCTAGGGCGGCGGGGAGGGGCTGGGCTCAGGGCCACCAAGCCCATCAGCAGCCTCTTGTGCCCAAGCCTTTGCCAGCCAATTCTGCAAGTCAACTACTTCCCTGGCCAAAATTCCACCCGTGTCGCCACAGGCCTTAGACACCGAAGTCAGGCTGTCTGGGGAATGATGAGGGAGGCGCCCTTGAAGTTTCCGGAGAAAGGTTCCAGCCTGGTACTTTCTTTCTTTTTGACGTTAGTTCACGGAGGTGGGAAGCGGGAAGGGCTCCCCGGCCCAGTGACTGACTCCCCGGGAGACCTTGGGCAAATTACTTCCCCTCCCTGAGCCTCAGTTTCCTCTCTGGTAAAATGTCTTGAGGATTTGGACAGAATATGTCAATCATTCTGACCAGCGCCTGCACAGTTTGGTGCTCAGCATATGGCAGTGGCCTTTTCTGCACCCCCAAACTCAAGTCCCATCTTTCCCAATGGATTTCTGAAGCAGCTGACAAAATTAAACCTGACTCAGCCCCTCATCCATGAAATGAGGCAGTGGGACTGAAGACGCAGGCAGCAGAGTGGGCAGGGCCCCTGGAGATGAGCTGGGCCAACCCCCTCATCAGGGAGGCAAGCAAACGCAAACTGACAGCAGAGAGGGGCAGTGACAAGACCCTCCCCGAGCTCTGCCCCCACCTCAATGCCCTCTGAGCATGAGTTGAAACAAACACTCAACGAGAGATTAAAAGGAGCAATTGTACACTTCAGATGGATTGTAGGGTATGTGAACTAATCTCAATAAAACTGCTTAAAAAAAAAGGAGCAGAGTCACAGAGAATAGGGAGCCTCTGGCCCGGTTAGGGAAGATGGACCTAGTAGGGGTTCAATTCATTGAAACCCTACTATGTGCCAGGCCCTGGGCCAGGTGCAGTGGATATGGTGGTGAACAAGCTGCTGTGGTTTCTGCCTCAGAGAACTCAAGTTTGGGCACAGATACCACAGTCCTCTGGGAGCTGATGATCGGGACTGCTCTGTCAGGTTCCTGACCCCCACTTTGTGCAGTGGCGCACACACACACACACACACACACACACACCCTCTCTCTCTTCCAGGTCTTCGGCAGTCCTCTGCCTCCTCTGTCCCAGCCCAGATCCCACTATGTGGAATTGTTTCCCAGTCAATATCCCCCTGGGGGATCTCATTCCATTGTCCTTTGAGCAACTAGACTGGGATGCAGTTGGTGCCGAGTACATTGAAAAGAAGGAAGGAAGGATGAATGAATGAATGAGTCATTTATGATCCATATGTACTGACGCAGGAAAATGGCCAAGGCTCTCACTGCTAGGTGAAAAAAGCAAGCTGCAGAACAATATGATTCCACGTGTGTAAAAACACAGAAGCCAGAAAAAGACACCAAGTATGTGTAAGTGTAAATGCAGAATAAAGAGCCTGGGAAACCCACACATGGTTACGAGAAGCCGTCTCTGGGGAGTGGGAGCAGCAGACTTTTACTTTTAAATACACGTGCTTCTGTATTTCAGAAATTTTTGACAAATTTGTTGTATTTTTTAAAAGTTAAGAGAAAATACTTTAAAATTTTGGTTCCTGGCTTGGAATTGCACAACTCAGGGGAAGTGAGGTCTCCTCCTTCTCTAAGGGGTGCTGTGGGACCCTGGGCAAGTCCCCCCTCCTCTGGGCCTTGGTGTTCTCACCTGCACAAGGGGAGCCTCTGGAGCTGCAGAGGCCTGGGGTTGCTGTGGCCTGCCAGTCAACTGACCTCGGGGTTCTGAGACCTCTGCAGAGGGCCTCCTGGCCCTCCCTCCCCAGGACCCCACTGTGGTCTGGCCTGGGTCGTCAGCCCAGCTTCCTTCCCCCGGCCCGATGACACCCAGATCCAGCACCTCCAGGTCCTGCCAGCCAAGGGCACCCTCTCCCCACAGCCCTAGTGTGATAGACTCCATAAGAAGGCTCCCCCTTTACAGAGGAGGCTCAGAGCAGTCACCCGAGCCTCCTGAAGTCACCCAGGCAGGAGGGGACAGAGCTAGGGTCTCAGTTCTTGTCTCCACCTTCCACAAACATTTCCCTAGTGCCTTTTGTGTGATAAGTGGTGAGTACAGAGGACCCAGTTCCTGTCTCCTCAGTGCAGACACCAGGAACATCCGTCCCAGCCCAGAGAGCCAGGTAGAGGCAGAGGGGCAAGAGCAGGGAAAGTTCTTTCCCATTAAAAACTAAACAAAAATATCCCAGAAGGAGGTTAATAACCTCTCAGGGTGAGTCCAGGATTTTAGAATCACTTATTGAGCACCCACTGTATATTAATCCACGTACTTGCCTCGTATCTCTTAATCCTATACTCCTATTGATAAGAAGAGGAAACTGAGGCCAGGTGAAGTGAAGGGGCTTGCCCATGGGGACATGGAAGAGCTAAGACGCCAACCTGTTTGTTTGGGGGTTGAGCCCTCACCCTTCCCTACCTTGCCACTACACCAATCTCTGAGACTTGGCTACTGAGCCTGTTTGCATGCCCCAGCATTTGGGGATCTCACCCCTTACAGCCCTGTTGGAAAGTGCCTTTTGCCCTGGAGTGGCAATCTCCCTCCTCCTCAGGACAGCCAGGCCCCAGATCCATCTGCCTCCTAGACTTCCCCATGAGGAAGTCTGCCCTCACGCCCTCGGCTGGGCTGGGGGGGAGCCAGGGAGCAGCTGGCCACTGCCTTCCGTGTAATTGGCCCTCAGAGACCACGCTTGTAGCTGTTAGGGAGGCCCAGGACTGTCTCCGGGAGCTGATCCGGGCCTTCCCTGGTCCTGTCAGGTGGCAGCGTCTGGGGTCTGGCCTCTGTCTCCATGACAACCCCACCCCCTCATCTCAGCAATCACTGACCCGTCCCTACCCCTTCCCCAGCTGGGGGGTTCCTCAGGCCCCTTCCCACTATCCCACTACCCCTCTGAGCTGCAGCTCCATTAGAACAATGCCGGGGCAGGGATCTAATTCGCATACATCTACATAATTTGCATAAACCTTGGGCCAAGCAGCCCAGGGTGCTACAAAGGGGAAATTTAAAAAAATCCAAGGGTCCTTCCATCCCCATTGACCAGCTGGGCCAAACCCACCAGTGCAAGGCAGTGTGGGGCAGCACAGAGAAGGGCCTTCCGGCCAGTGGCTGTGACCCATTTCCTTCCTGTATAGAACGGGGGTGAGGATGCCCTCCCAGCAGTGCTGAGGACTATGACCAAGCCCAGGCCCCGGCAGCCCTTCCGGCTCCACTCCTGGAGCTCCTTTTCTTTGGCCCGTGGAGCAGACCCCTCTTAGAGGTCCAGGACAGCCCACAGGAGCCCAGTGGAGCCTGCTCCTTGGATCTGGGGTGACTGGGCCACCCGCTTCCCACCAGGCCTTTCCCATCTCTAATTTCTGGGTTCTGTCAGGAAGTGGACCAGAAGCTAGAGACCACAAGCTTTGCACAGTTGACTTTTTATCAACAATACTCCCAAGTGCTCTGTCCTTATGCTGGTGCATCACAGGCGCAGAGGGCATCTGAGCTGGCCATGGCCCCCAGCACCCCCATTCCCATCCGCCGATTGGAAAGGTGATTTAGGGTAGCAGGCAGAGGGCATGCCCTGCAGTCAGACTGCCCGGGTTTAGATCTTGGCTCTGCCACTTGCCAGTTGTGTGACTTGGGGTCTATCTTCCTTATGATCCTCAGTATCCCCATCTATAAAATAGGGAAAACAACAGTCTCTACACTTTGCAGAGGTGTGAAAACTAAATTAGATAATGTATGTCAAAGACCTGGCATAGTGAGTGCTCCATAAATATTAGCTATTGTTATTAAAATAATGACAGTAATGAGAAAAAAAAAAACAAAACTGAGACCACCTGGAGCGTCAAGGAAGGCTTTGCAGAGAAGGTGATATTTAAATATGGTCTTGAATTGCCTGTAATCACGAGGCACGGGAAACACTCTGTATGTTCTTCAGAAGCGGACACGATCACCTCCAACTCCACGGAATGCAATGCAGCAGCTACAATGTGACATGCCAAGAGGGCTAAGCTGTGTGGTGCAAAAGGCAGGCTTTCGCCAGCTCCTTGCATCTGTATGATCTTATTTTTGTGAAGAAGAGGAAGAAAAGAAAGAATCATCAAATTAATTGGGGCGTGGACTATGAGAGACTTTGAGATTCGGCCAGATATATATCTGGTAATGTTTTTACATTGAGGAATAATAAATACTTTGATAGAAAAACAAAGTATAGACATCAAAAGATAAAAGTAGTCTGTGAAGGAAGAATATGAAATTGACAGGTGACAAATGAGCGTGGGTCAGCATGGGCAGGAACCCCGGGTGTGGGCCGGGTGACCAAACGTCCTGGTTTGCCCCCAACTGAGGGCCCAGGATGTGGACTGTCAGTGTCAAACTCGAGGAAGTCCCGGGCAAACTGGAACAAGTTGGTCCCTCTCCCTGGGCACAAGAGTATGGAAGGCTTGGGTGCCCGGGAGCTGCTCTGAATGGATGAAGTGAGGGTGACAGGCTGGGGAAAGATGCATCTGGGCCTGAGTAGCAGGACTTCATCCTGTTGGCTTCTAGGAGCTGGGGAAGGGTTGAGCAGAGCGGCATGGAAACTGGGTGCTTTGGGCACAGTGCTCTCTGGATGGGTGAGGAGCATGGGCTGGAGGTGGGTGAGCAGGTGGAGATGCTGAGGTCTTGGCAAGCTAAGGACAGGACCCATATCTCAGGACTCCCCTCTTCCTGGCAATGTCCACTCTGCCTCTGCTCAGATCTCCATGTCCAAACTGTTGGGCCACCCCCAGACCTATCCCCCAGACACCAGCACCCCCAGCAGGCTCTGGAGTGGGCAGAGAAGGCCTGGGAAGAGGGTCCCCTCCAAAGAGGAGCCTTGAGACAGGGGTGGAGCAGAAGACAATCCAGGCAGGGAAAAAACTCAGCAAAACAGGGCTCTCCCAGGAGACACTAGCTGCAGACAAATGAACATTTGAATAAATAAAATGGTGATTAATCAGATTCCCCAATTAAGTACAATGAACGGCTGTATAATTAAGCAAAAAACTCATGGCAGAAAGTACTTTTAATGGAGCAGACACTTAGGCAGGAAGAATTAATTAAGGTAGTGTTAAGAACTCCAGGAGTGGCTCAAAGGGTGGAGGTGGGGCGGGGACAAGGAGGTTGAGAAGAGCAACCTGGAGTTAACCAACACCCAGTGGTTGTCAGCTCAGACTCAGGAGTCAGGCAGAGTGGGGACTGAGTCCCAGCTCTCACCTATAAGCTATGGGATCTGGGAAAGCTGCCTCCTGGAGCCTCAGTTTCCTCATCTAGAAAATGGGAATAACAATAATTCCTACTCCCTGGGGTTGCATGCCCATTCGATAGGTAATGTGAGTAAAGGGCTCTGTATATAGTAAGTGCTCAATAAATGATCATTGATTGGGCAAATAACCTTCTTCCTTTGAACTTAAATTTCTCACCAGCAAAAAGGGGATAATAATGTCCTACTTTCTTCACAGAGAGCTTAGAGTATAAAATGAGATCACAACCATGAAAGTGATTTAGATACAATAATGTGCTTTTTAAACACATCAGTCACTATTAGGATAATAATTATTAAGTCCTTGGTTTCATACCAAGGTCAGAGTCTTGCTGCTTGTTCCCTGAGAGTTTGTACAGTGTAGTGGTTTAAATTAAATTAAATTAAAGTTGTATTTGAATCCTGGCTTTAAGACCTCTTAGCTGTGTTACCTTCAGCAAATTGCTTAACCTCTCTGTGCTTTAGTGTCACCACCTGTAAAATGGGGTTGATGGTAATAGCACCTATCTCAGAGGGTGGTCCTGAGGCTTAAATGAGTGACCATGTGTAAAATGTTCACTGTCTGTCCCCCAGCCTTATAAATATCAGCTGTGATGACTGCTACCTATGGCCTGAGGGAGAAGGGGCACACTTGTCCTGATGTGTGGGACCCTTCAAGGCCAGGTAGCGCTTTTCCCCACCCATCCCCATCCATTTCAGCAGCTGTCTGGCCCAGCCTGGCCCCTCGTCCCACCCTTGTTCTTCTCATATAAGCCAGGCCTGTGCTGGGTGCACAGGGACAGCCGCCACCCTGTCCTCATGGGGCTCCCAGTCCAGAAGACACAGAAGACCAACTTCACGTGAGTCAGAGTAAAGAGCAGGGACTGAAACGGACACCAACCACCCCCGGCACTTACACTCAGCTGCCCTGTACCAGCTGCTTTATGCCCATTTCTCCATCTGCTCCTCTTAACTCAAGGTGAGGTATCGTTTTACACATGCAGAAACTGAGGCCCAGGGAGGAAAAGTAGCAGACCCCAAGTCACACAGCAAGTAAGTGGCAGAGCCAGGATACGAATGCAAACCTACAGGGCTCCAGAGCCTGTCGCTCCCTACCCTTTCCCACCATGCTTCCCTAGCAGCTGTCCACAAATGGCTGACCCGCACTACTGACCCGGCAACCCTCCAGAAGGGTTCACTTAGTGCCACCGATGCTGAGAACAGACGTGTTCTGTGTTCTGTTCAAATCTGGGCTCTGTCATTTGCTAGCTGTGTGACTTCTGGCAAGTGTCTAAAGCCTCCGAAGCTTCAGTTTCCTCATCTATAAAAAGGAAAAAAATGAAACCGACCTCTTGGGAGATGTGAGATCACAGGATGCAAAGCATGATGCCTGGCACAGAAGAACCCAATAAATGCCATCCTGTCTCCTCTGAACCCATTCTTCTGTCCACTCCCCACCCCACTCCTGGACATGTATCCTGATCCAGCTCCACCTCCACTGAGTGTCCTCAGTCCCAGCTGCCTTTTGTGAAGGTTTCTTTCAATCTCTCTAGAGGCCTTTCTTCCTTGCTAATAAATAAGACAAGATGTAGAAAGTTCTTCCTGCAACTCTTTGCCATCTCTTTAAGCAGAGAGGCCTGCCTGCCTTCTCAACACCCTGGGGGGGTGAGGGCCCCAGGCAGGGTGACAGCGAAGCTCACAGAACCCCCCCCCCCAGGTAACCCATGGGCCTTTGTGGGGGGCCCCTGGAAACGACATATGTAAGTGCACTGTTAACTGGGCTGTGGGGCCCCTTCCCATGCCCCCTTGAAGCTGCCCTCCCTCCATGCGAGACAAGCTGACCTGGCTTTTGAGAGGGGTCAGCCCTTGTCTCTATCAGAGTCGGTTCAACAAACACCAGACAAGAGGCCGCCGAACAAAAACCTCCTGACCCTCAGTGCCTTCTCCTGGCTCTGACTATTCCTGTCCCTTACCAGACATTGTCATGGGCCTTCGACATCTGATTCAGAGAATTACGATTTTGAGACCTTGGGCAAATTGCTTGACCTTTCAGAGCCTCAGTTACCGCCTCTGGAAAAAAGGAGTTATAATCTCTAGCCTTCTTGCCTCCCAGGTGGTGGGGTAGATTCTGGGAACCAGTAAGTTCTACAGATGTGAGGGCCCTACACGGGGGAGACCCGCGGGCCTCCTGCAAGAGAGGAATCCTTTGGAAGTCAGTTTTATCTTAAAAGAATCTGCATCCGACATCCTGCTCTGAAATAAAGCCTCCTCCTTAGTTCTGCCCCTCAAAGCCTGGTAGAATTGGTGCTCCGCAGAGAGGCGTCCCACCTCTAGCCTGTGGCTTAGTGCACTGGGACCCCAGCCTGGCAGGTACCGGGACCCCAGGCTGAGAAGCCAGCCAGGCTGGGTGCAAATTCTGACTCCACCACTTACCCACAGGTCACTCAATGGAGCTGAACCCGACTCTTAATCTGAAAATGGGGATAATTTATACCAGAACCCAAATCTATGGGTCACGCCAGGGTTAAGGCTTAGAGGAGGGAGTGAGGAGCAACGGTGTGGACAGCTCAAGCTGTTGAAGGAAGGGCCTTGGGAAGGCTGGGCTCTGATCAGCCATTATTAGTCCTTCTCCCTTTCACTTCATTTGTTCAGGCAATAAAAAGTTATTGGATGCCGGGCACAATACTAGACAGAGATAAAGTGGCAAGCAAAAACAGACACAGCCCCTTTCCTGATATAAACACTCAATAGAGTAGGAATAGGAAGGAACTTCCTCAACCTGAAAAGGGCATGTCCGAAAAACCCACAGCTTACATTATTCTTAATACTGAAAGACTGAAAACTTTCCCTCTAAGATCAGGAACAAGACAAGGGTGCCCACTCTTGCCACTTCTATTCTATCACTGGAGGTTCTAGCTAGGGCATCTAGCCAAGGAAAAAAAAACAAACAAAAGCTAACCATAGTGGGAAGGAAGAACTAAAACAATCTCTACTCACAGATGACCTTATATAGAGAAAATACTAAAGAATCCACACAAAAAAAGCTATTAGATCCAAGAAGAGTTTGGCAAGGTTGCAGGATACAGGATCAGTATACAAAAATCAATGGCATTTCTATACACTAGCAATGAACAGCATGAAAATAATTTAAGAAAACAACTCCATTTACAATAGCATTTAGAAATACAATACTTGAGAATAAATTTAACAAAAGAAGTGTAAGAGGTGTACACTGAAAACTATAAAATATTGCTGAAAGAAATTTAAGAAGACCTAAATAAATGGAAAGATACCCGGCATTCGTGGGGATTGGAAGGCTTAATATTATTAAGATGACAATATCCCCCAAATTGCAATCCCTAACAAAATTCCATCTGCCTTTTCTACAGAAATGGATAAACTGGCCCTAAAATTCATATGGAAATACAAGGGACCCAGAATGGCTGAAACAAGCTTGAAAACAAAGAACAAAGTTGGAGAATTCACACTTCTCAATTTCAAAACTAACTACAAAGCTACAGTAAGCAAAGACAGTTTATTGGTTTGAGGACAGACATAGAGATCAATGGAATAGAATTGAGAGCAGAAATATACCCGCACATCTATGGTCAATTGATTTTTGACAAGGGGGCCAAGGTCATTCAATGAGGAAAGAATAGTCTTTTCAACAAAAGGCACCGGGAAACATTTTTTTAATACAAAAACAAACTCAAAATGGATCAAAGACCTAAATGTAAGAGCTAAAACTATAAAACTCTTAGAAGGAAACATAGGTGCAAATCTGTGAGACTGTGGATTAGGCAATGATTTCTTAAATATGGTACTTAAAACACAGGAAACCAAAGAAAAAAATAGATAAATTGAACTTCATAAAAATTAACAATTTTTGTGTCTTGTGTGTCAAAGGACACTATCAAGAAAGTGAAAAGACAATCCATAGAATGGGAGAAAATATTTGTGAAACATATGCCTGATATGGGATGAATACTCAGAACATATAAAGAACTCTTACCACTGGACAATGAAAAGACAAATAGCTCAATTAAAAAATGGGCAATGCTGCGTATACTAAAATTTCTCACCCAGTCTGTTTCTTTCAGATCAGAAGCCTTTCATAACAAACTCCTCCTTCGCCAGAGGCTAAGCTCCCGTTCCTAGGCTCAGTCACCCTCAATGAACAGCCAGGGACTTCCACGCTCCGAAAAGCAGGGCCTGTGACCCTCTGACAGCTTGAAGCAGCTACAGAAGACAGACCATCAGCCCCAATTCCCTTAAGATGAAGGGGAGCTAGAACTCTCTGAGGGGGAAGTTGAGGCAGGGTTAGAATTAGGGTGACAGCTGGCTAATGAGCAAAGGGCAAATTCCAGAGAACAGTCAGGCTGCAAGGAGAAAGATATCTCTAAGGTAAAGGGCACTAACCAATCCCTGGCGCCTGAGTGAATTATCTATGATCAAGCATCAAAAAAAAAGAGGAAAAAGGGGAGGGTAGTAAAATAGTTAATACAGGTTACAAAAGGAAAAAAAAACTTCCCAGTGTTTTCAACCTCTAGCCTCGCGAGAGAGTCTACACGCCCTTCTTGTATGTATACTTAATAAACTTGCCACCTCCTTGCTCAAAAAGAAAAAAAAAAGGGGGCAATGAAATTGAATAGACATTTCTCCAAAGAAGACAGACAGGTGGCCCATAACCCCATGAAAAGATGCTTAACATTATTTATTAGTCAATAGGGAAATACAAATAAAAAGCACAAAGAGACACCATTTTCCATCCACTAAGATGGTTATAATCGTGCCTTGGTGAGAATGTAGAGAAACGAACCTCCATACGTTGCTGGTGGGAATGTAAAATGGTGCAGCCACTGTGGAAAACAGTTTGGCAGTTCCTTAAAAAGCTAAGCCTCGAGTTACCACATGTCTCAGCAATTCCACTCCGAGGTATATACCCAAAAGACCTGGAACTGTATATTCACACAAAGCTTGTACACAAATATTCATAGGAGCATAATTAACTGTCAAAAAGTAGAAACAACCCAAATGTCCACCAACTGAAGAATGGATAAAATGTGGGATATTCATCCAATGGCATATGATTCAACCATAAAAAGGAACGAAGTACTGATAGATGCTACAACATGGATGAACCTTGAAAACATTATGCTAAGTGAAATAAGCTAATCAGAAAGGACTGTGTATTGTATGATTCCATTTATATGAAATGTTCAGAGAGAGAGAGAAAGTAGATTAGTGTTTGCCAGGGCCTGGGGGAAGGGGAAAATGAGGAGTGAATGCTAAAAGGTATAGGGTTTCTTTTGAGGGTGATGAAAACTTTCTGGGAAGAGATAGTGGTGATGGTTGCACAAACTCATGAATATACTAAAACCCACTAAATTGTACACTTTAAAGTGGTAGATTTCATGGCATGTGAAGTATATATCCCCCCCCCCCCCGCCCTTTTTTAAAGACACAGCCCTTGTTCTTATGGAGCTTACTTTTATTGTGGGGGGAAGCTTGATTAATCTAATCAAATAGTGTCCAAACACATGGGTGCACACGAGCACACATGCACACACACACACACGGCAAAATTACCACTGTACTACATCTCTGAAGGAGGGGTGCCAAGAATGAGAGCCTATGATGGGAGTGACCCTGGGGAAGCGGTGCTTATGCGGAGATCTGAAGGATCGAGGGGTTAACAAGCTAAGGAGGAGAGGGAAGCAGGTTCAGGCAGAGGGACAAATGCATGCAAAGGCCCCGAGGTGACAGAGAGCTGGGCAAGGAGAAGGGACAGGAAAAGACTCATGGCTAGAGCAGTGAGAGGGCGTGGGGCACCAAAGGGAAGGTCTGGAAGGGCTACTGTGTCCCATGGCCGATGCCAGGGTGGCAGGGTCTGGGGCTGAGCAGGGAAGCATCTTCGGACTGGGGAAGGGGCACCAAGCCCTGTAAGTGACCCCTTGGACCAGGCACCATATGGGAGGTGTCAGACACCTACTGTGGAGGTGAAGGTGAGTAGCAAGTGCTGCCGGTTAACACTGGGAAGGAGTGAAGGAACAGGGATGTCATTTCTCCCAGCTGAGGTCACTCTTCATGTGACCCAATGGAAAGAAGGAAAAATCCAATTCCCTGACTTATTTAGTGGCACCTCCTGTACTGATGCTCCTAGGAAGGAAATACTGATTAAAACCAGCCTCACTGCTATGGCAACAGCAACCACTTCTGACTTAATCCCTTCCACCTAAAAGCCAGGTGGGGAAGTCTGCCTAGCAACAGCGCTGGGCGTCAGGAGCCAGTGGGCAAAGGTGCAGAGCAGCCCCCCTACTCCATGGCTTCAGGATTCCCCCTTCCCACTGTTGTCTCAGCCCTGCCTTCCATTCTGGTGTCCCTCCCTCTCCTGCCAGCGGAGAATCCAGCAGCTGCCAACATCTGGACAGCTCTTCACTGCTCGGTTGTGATTTATGCCCCATCCTGTGATGAGGAATTATTGGCCCCTCTGGACAGGTGAGGTCACAGAGACTCAGGGAGGTGGGGGGAGCTGGGAGGGCCCTCAGCCTGGTGGCCCAGTGGGCACCGCCCTTACTCTCCCATCTGGTAATGGTCTGACCATCTGCACAGGTCCCCTGCTCTGCTTCAGCCCTAAGATTCCGGGGCCAGCCAGGAGTAGGTCTCAGGGAAGGTCTGTGGCAGGAAGGAATAAAAGGAGGAAGAGAGTGTCACTCCCCCTGGGCACCGCCACTCTCTCTTGGTGATCTTCTGGTTCTGGGGTTGGGGAGCTCTATTCTGGTCTGGCCCAGGAGAGAGGGTCATGGGTCCTGAGAGAGCTGGGGCAGTAAAAAGGGACCACTGGAGAGGCCTGTCCAGTACCCAGCCCCGGTTCCATGAGAGGGGCCTCCCTCCCAGGTGACTGCACTGAAGGACTCTTCCCTTCAAAATGCCCAGCTCTGAATCTCAATGCAATTCTTGCTAACAATGGCTAGTATTCTGTGTGCACCTGCTGTGTGCCAGGCTCTGTGCGCACCACCTCATTTAACCCTCAGAGCCACGAGTGAGGGATGGGGCATCACCCCCTTTCTACAGAGGGGGGCTCAGCCACAGAGAGGTCTATACCCTTGACCTCTCATAACTGCAGAGGGGCAGAGCTGTGCAGACCCAGGTGGGTCAGGGCCTGAAGCCTTGCTCTTAACCAGATACCTGCAGGGCCCCCCAACCCCAGGCAGGCCTTGGAGATTAAAGGGGAGTGCGGGGAAGGGGAGCCGAGCTGCCTCCTGCAATCACTTCCTGGCCCTGGGCCAGAGGCAGCTGGTGGAACCTGTTGGAGGAAGAGGGGCTCTGGCTGCTGTCTGCACATGGGTGCAAGGTGGACAGGGGCCCCTCCTGCAAGGGGCCATCCTGATCTTCAGGCCTAGGGCTGAGAGCAGGAAGGAAGGGTGCCTACTATGTGCATGTGCTGAGCATGGACTTTACAGGTGCAAACAGCCAGCACTTATTATATGCCAAGCATCACTCAAAAGTTTAACCTGCTTTGATTCATTTAACCCTCACAGAAATCTGCTGCTTTGCACATGGGAAAACGGAGGCACAAAGAGAAGTAACTTGTTTCAGTCCCATGCTGTTAAGGATTTGAACCCAGATCCTCTGGCTCCAGAGTTTGTACATTTAACAGGCTCACTACACTGCCCAGAGAAGTGACAGAGTCCCATTCCCCAGAGGAGGCTTGAGTGCCCGTGCCACTGCTGCCCACCAGCCTCCAAGCCTCCTGGCCCCAGAATGAGGGTGGGTGCTGCTTGGAAACATCGAGACTAGCGGGAAAGGCTCTCATGCAATGCACTCTTGCCCATGGCAGCCCAGAACAGAGAAGGGAGAGCCGACTGCTGCCACCCACCTGAGGGAGCTTATTTTTGTTCAAGGTATTTTTGTCTGGTGCAATCTGGAATCACACACTCCACTGCAACCCTTCCCAGAAATGGTTTCAGTCTGCTCCCTGGGAACAGTTAGTTCACGAAGGACCCTGATGCCAGGCTCGCTGTCCTCTTTAGGGGCAGTGAGGAAGGGAGGCAGGGGTTGGACCCAACGGGCACCCCCTGCATCCCTGTACACAGGTGAACAAAGAAAGGGCTGAAAAGATACTGTCCGGGAAACCTCCTGGCCCCGTTTGCCCGTGTCTGCCTTACACACCCACCTGCCCACCAGGAGCCCGGGTGATTGGTGTTAACCATAATTAACTGCAGCTACCATTTTCTAAGTATGAACTAAGTGCCAGGTGCTGTGCTGAGTGCTTTTCATGGATTCTTAACCTGAATTCGCACAGGGAGTGTGCCTAGGAGGCAGGTAGGATTAGCTCCACCCTAAAATGAAGAAACTAGGCTCAGAGAGGCCGAGCAATTTGCCTGAACACACACTCCCAGGCAGTAGCAGAAGCGAGGCTCCAAACCCCTCAATTTCCTCTTCTTCAGAATGAGAGGAAATCTCGCCAGCACCTGGTGCAGCTGGGAGGGTGGGAGTTGATCATGCATGTCAAGCATCTGGCCTTAGCTGGCCTGGATAAACCGTGCCCCCACCTCCCTATGACCACCCCCACCCACCCACCCTGCCGCCAGCCCCATTCAGGCCCCGGGTGCTGACCAGCCCAGCTGTCACTGTCCATGACCATGGTGAGATTCCCAGGCTGGGACCCAGACAGCCTCCTGCTTCAGCTGAGGCTCCCTGTGTCCCCGGTGGCCTGTCTTGGAGATGATGGCTAGTGGCAGCTTGGGGACGGCAGGCTGCTCGTGGAGCTGCTGACCAGCAGACAGGCAGCGACAGGCTGGAGCAGCTGGCATCGTCCTCGAAGCAGATCCTGGGCCCCACCCCCAAGCCCAGACCCTTCTCTAACGTTTGGGGCCTCAGGGACCCAGGCAAGAGTCCAGATGGAGGCCTACACACCATGTGTCTAAACAGTCCGAAGTTACAAACCAAGCTAACAAACTCTTAAATACAATATGTTCTATCTTCCTACCTAGATATAACAGTCTGGAAGGCCAGGCTCAAATTTAAATTTCTCTGTCTTCTTGGAGTTCTGTTCTGGAAGGAAGTAGTGTGGGGAAAGTTGGCCCCAGCTGGCAGCCTGCCCCCCTTCTGGCTCTTGTTTGTGCAGGGGTCCCATACGGAGGTTTGGACATCCTAGGACACACGTGCAAGCAATAGCCACATATTCCCCTCCCCCAAACAGCAGGCCCCTGCCTGTCCTTTAGGTCTTGGGTGTGCACATGCCAGCTGTTCAGGGTGTCCTCTGGATGAGCCTGGCAGGTTCCAGAAGTGGACTTGGGCTGTTTCGACAGGGGACTCTGGGGCCCTGAGTATCTGGAGGGAGGTCTAGGGTGGGGGTAGGGCATAGGCTCCCGGTGGGCATGTGCCCCGGCTCTGTGGACTCCCTGCCCTGTGGTGAAGGACACGGCCAGAGGAGGGCCAGGACAAGGACAAGGCCATCTAAAGCTTCTGGTACCGCCCAGGTCCCCTGCAGGGGCTGTGGTGTCTGTTATGAGCAAACTGGTAAATCCTCACTGGAGACATGTCCCCCACAGAGAGTCTGAGGCCACACAGGTTCCTTGAGCCCAGGGGCAGCTGGGGGATGGAGGGAGCTTGGAGTGTAGTGTCAGGAGATCCCAGCTCTGCCTGTGCCCACCATGACTGGGGCCCAGTGATTCCCCTTGGGGGTCCTGGTTCCTCATCTATAAAAGGGAGATGACAGTTTCTGCCTGGAAGGGTTGTCATGAAGAATAAATGCAGTGAGTTGTGTGAAAATGTTTGTGTTTTACTTGTGGAAACCGTTCAGCTCCACTCTGACTGCTGGCTCTAAGAAACCCTCTTTGCAACGTCCCGATCCCTCACCGTCTTCTTTCCCTGTATAGCACTCGCCGTACCCCAATGTGATGCATTTATCATCTCTCGTGAGCCCCATGTGGGCAGGGACTTGGCCACCCACACCTCCATCTCCTCAGCGCCTAGCACGGTGCCTGGCATGCAGCAAACACCCAATGTCTATCTGGCTGAATAAAATAGGAAGTTTATCATTTGCCCACACCTTCCATCTGCTCGCATTACACCTCTACCGAGTGCCTTCCAGGGGCCAGACTTGGCACCAGACTCCCAGGTCCAGGTGGCTCGGAAACCTCTGCAGGCCTCGAGGAGAGGGATCAGCTGTGGGATGGGAAGAGAACTGCAATAGTGTGATACCTGCCATAACGGCGGTGCATGGGGACAAGGTGTCGGCAGAGGCCAGAGGAGGAAGTCAATTTTTAGTGGGGATGAGGTAGTGCAGGGAAAAGATGGACTAGCTGGAAAGGACTTCCAGGTGCAGGAAAAGCAAATGCAAAGGCATGGAGGTGTGGAAGGTCCCGGTGTGCTGAGATCTACAGGGCCAGAGCACAGGGATGTGGAAGTGGTGAGAGTTGAGATTGACCAGCAAGTCCTGGCAGGTTTTCAGTGTCCTGCTAGTGCAGATCAGTAATGCGCAACATGTGTTTCCAGACTTCAGCATCAGAAGCACATTGGGACTTGCTTAGAAATGCAAATTCTCAGGCCCCATCCCAGACCTACTAAATAAAAAATTCTGGAAGTGAGGTCCAGAAATTCATATTTTAACAATGCCTCCAAGACATTCTGATGCACTCTACAGTTTGAGAACCACTGCTTCATCCTGAAGGCAATGAGGGGCCATGGATAGATTTTAAACAGAGGGGAGGCAGGATCAGCCTGCACTTTATTAAGATCATTCTGTCAGTAGGTGATGATCCAGCAGGGGGATGGATCCAGGCAGTCTGGTGGGAAGCTGGTAAAAAGCCCACATCAGAAAGTTGGCCCCACGTGGTCCCTCACCTCCAGCTGGACCGAGCTGCTGTACGCCGCAGGAGTACAATCTATCTTGACATGTGAGAGGGAAGGGACCACTGAGAAGTCTGAGACCCTTGCTGGGCACAAAGCCTGTTGCCAGGGTGACCACCTGTCACTCAAAGGAAGGGAACAGAGTCCTGCAGAGGGTCAAAGAAGGTGAGCCTGATTGTCATGGCAGCATGCCCTCGGGTGGGGCAGGGTAAGCAAAGGAGAGCTTGGTTGTCTCCAGGCACCCCACCTCAGGAGGGAGCCCACAGCCCCAAGTTGCTCTTCTGACCCTGACGAGTTCATCATCCCATCCTATGTCCACTTGGGCCTCAAGAGGCAGTTTTCTCCCCTCCTCTTCATGAAGCCACACCCTCCTTGTCACAGCCTAAGGGCTGGGGGGCTGTCTCCTTGGTTACAGCCTGGGCTCCTGTATCCATGGTGACCCTCTCTCTAGAGACCCTCAGTTGCCAGGCCAGCACATGCCTTTGCCAAGGCTGGGTCTGGGGTCAGTGACCCAGCCAGTGGCAAGGCTCTCCCACTCTTTCTTCAGCTGGCACCGAGTGAGAGAAGGAGAACTAGGAGGATGCAATTTGCAACCTTCAACCAGGAGACTCACGCAGAAGGGAACATAAAACAGCTTTTCAAGGCCCCCCGACAAGGAAGTTCAGAACAAGTAGGGCCTAACTTGAAGCTCAGGAGAGGGGAAACGAGTAGAGTGCACTCTCAAACCTGGTAGAATGCAAAGTGCAAAGGGTTCTGGAGTCCCCAGGGCCTGGGTTTGAGTCCTGCACCAACACTGAGTTATCTTGAGTTTTGTCACTTCCCAAGCCTCAGCTTTCTCATCTGTAAATTGGAAAGTAGCCTACCTCTTAGAGTGATGGCACAGGTTAAGTGAGGAAATACATCTGAAGTGGGAACATGGTGCCCCGGCACTGCCCTGCATTTTGTCTTTTGGGAGGGGAGGAAGGACCACCCCCTCCTGTGGGCTTCTTGACGGTAGGAGACCCGGTGGGGAAGAGCAGTGGTTCTGGGGTCAGACATGCCCATGAACACTGACGGATGGTGTGTTATGATTACTCTTCATTGCCTGGCAGCGGAGTCCTGCGTGGTAAACTGCTTCCTCCAGGTAATTTACATTTCCTATTGTCCTTTACTCTTCATTCACTACAATCTGCTAATGCGATGCTTTCTAGAAAGCAGGAGCCATGTTGTGCTTTTTCATTTCCGGCAATGCCTGGCCCGGTCCCTTGCAGGGAGCACCCAAGAACTCAGCATGGAAGGGATGTGGAAATCATCTACTCTGACTCGGTATGCAAGGCAGAAAATTCCCTTCCCTAGCTTTACCAAGCGCTTGAATGCCTCCAGTGACGTGGTGCTCATTTCCTGCCCAGGGTGGACTAGCATCCAGGACTCTGGGGAGGCTGAGCTCCATGGGGTGAGCAGGAGCTGAATGGGCAGCTGCAGGAGCTGCAGATACAGGGAACTCCCAGGGCCACTCCCCACCCCCCCTACCCTAGCATCTTCCCTTCTCTCCCTCTGAGAACTGATAATAGGAGGTTCTAATTATGTTCTAATTGCTTTCTTCCAGGCAGTTTCTCTGGAGCCAAGGAGTTCAGAGTTCATGAATAAATGAAGAGGGAGGAAGCGGGAAGGGATGTTTATTGATCCACAAATCTCTACGTGTCAGTGTCTGCCCTACAAACGCTGGGGCATGCAGCTGTGTGCACTTTTGAATGCATACATACAAACACAGAAACACACACCGCACAGCCCTCAAACCCCTCTTTCCAACAGACCAGTGGGGTATAAAAGGAAGGTAAAAAGAAGTGTCCTAAATTGGCTTTGGGTCCTTGTCCTGACTCTGCCCCTGGCTTGCAACATGGGCAAGTCATAGACCACTTCTGGGCCTCAGATTTCCCACCTACATAGTGTAAAGATGGAGGTGATGTCTGACAGCCCCATCTTGGAGAACCCAGACTTCTAGCATGTCAACGGGGAACCATCCAGCTAGATAGAGCTCTGGGCGTGCCAGTTGGGCACTGCCCCCTCCATCCACACGCCTGATGCCATGAGAGGATCTGGCCAAGCGGCTGGAGGCTCCAGGGAAGTGGTGCGGGAATGGAACACTTGCAGGTGGGTGACATCTCCTTGCTGATGCGAGGCCCAGTGGGGAAGAGCAGGGGCTCTGGAGTAAGATGTCTGCTCTGCTACTCACCAGCTGTGAGGCCCTGGGCAAGGCATTTAAATTTCTTAAACCTCAGTCACTTCATCTGTTAAATGGGAACGGCAGATTATGTGTTACCAAAATTCACCTAAGGCATATAATAGCCTTAGCAGTGTCTGGCACATAGTGAGCATTTGATAAATGGTGGTTGTTAATATTATCATTTAAAATATTTCCAGCAACCCTGCAAGTTACAGACTGTTTTTTCATTACAGATAAAGAAACCAAGGCATGGAGAAGTCAAACAGGTTGCCCAAGATCAGGCAATAAGGGATAGGATTGAAATCGGACTCATCTATCCCTGAAACCTCTGTGCTCTGATCTTGCTTCTCCACGATATCTGATACATACGGGTTTCCCAGGGGCTAGCACACAGTAGGTGTCCATAAATAATATGCTCAATGACAGAGAAACGGAGAAAAAAATGGGCATAAAAACAGACCCTGTGTCCAGGGACCAAGGTTCAGGTGGGCTGATGGAGGAACTGGACCAAGATTTCCTTCAAGATCAAAGGGAAGGACTGGGTCCAAGGGACCCCAGGGGCTCCTTGTCTCCTCAGTGGCCGGGGCCAGGCTGCCCCCCAATGATGGGTAGGGATGCTGGGGATCCTTGGTTCAGGCTCACTGAAGGAAGTTCTTTTACCCCTTCATGATTTCCACTAAGAAGTCAAAGTTAGGAAGTTTGGCTTTTGGCATCAGCTAGACCCTGCTCTGCCACCGCCTTGTTGTGTGACTCTGGGCAAATGACTTCAGTTCTCTGGGTTTCAAAGTCCTCGTCAAGGAAACGGGGCTAAGACTTCCTACTTCTCAGGCTGTTGTGAGGATGATGTGAGGTGGCACACGTGAAGCACAGAGGTTAAGAGTTGGGCCCTGGAATCAGACTGCCTGGGTTTGTATCCCACCCCTGCCGCTACCTGATGTAACTGCTCTCAGCCTCAGATTCTACTTCTGTAAAATGGAGATAACTGTACCTAATACATCGAGGCATAGTGGGGATGCATGAGCTACTACGGGAAAAGCAGTTACAACAGTATGAGGTATGTCCTAAGTGCTCAATAAATCCTCCCTATTAGACTGTACCACGTGCAGAGACCCTGCAGTCCATTTTACATATGGGGAAACCAGCCTCAGAGACGGGCTGAGGCATGCCCAAGATCATGGAACCAGTTCACCCAGAGGTGGGCCTCTCTGGGAGCCGGGTACACCCAGGGCCCCCTCGCCAGGCCTCCGCTTCCCCAGTAGCATGGGAGGCTTGAGTGGATAACCGCCAGGCCTTTCACAGCATCTCTGCCATCCTGCTGAAGGTTTGAGGAACCTGGGGCAGGGGTGGGAGCTGAAAATCCCCTTCCCTGTCCTCCCCGGTGGCTGCAAGGCTGGCCTGAACCAGTGGGACTTCTCAGTGGGGTGTGTTGGGGGGCAGGGAGGGCTTGACCCACTCCAGGGCTGACTGCAGAGGCCTCAGAAGCAATCCAGGGGCCCAGGACCAGAACACCGTTTGTCAGCCCTGCACGGTGGCGGTGGGCTTGTCTCCATGGCAACAGTGCAGTGTGAAGGCATCCTGGCATCATTAGGGAGCGCACTGAGTAGTATAAACAGAGGCTGCAGTAGATTACACGCCTATTATGAACAGTCTCGGGCTCTGAGCACTGGTAATTATGCCTAATTGTGCACTTAATTGTGTAATTGAAAACTCACATCTCTGGTTCAGGCTGGGGCTGCACAACCACCCCCCCCACCATCCCAGCATCATCCCCCCCCCCCCAAAAAAGAGGCCCCTACCCTAAAATCCCAAGGCTGCCTTCTCTGCTAGGGCAAGGGGTGGCCAGAGCAGGTGGGGGTTGGGGTGGGGGTGCCAAGTTCCTACAGACTCCCATATCTCCCACCTCTATGTCAGGAGCTCAGCCAGGCTCCAAGATTCGGGGTGCGGAGTAAAAAGGGACATGCTTAAGGCAAAGGGATGATAAGTCCTGGAAGGTTAGCTCTGGAAGGGCTGTACCTCGACTATTCTTTGAGAGTGGGGCCTTGAGACCAGGAGGGGTCTGGCCCAAGGTCACACAGCATTTGGGGACACTAGGGGCTGGGCTCCCAGGTCATATTGGCATGGGTTCCAGTGTCAGGCAGACTGGAGTCCAGATCACGGTTCTGCTGCTTGCTGGCCATTTGACCTTCAGTGAATGTGCCTCAGTTTCCTTCTCTATAAAATGGAGATCATAAGAGTACCTAGTACCAGGCATTGGTCATGGTACAAGTAAGAGCTCAAAATGCTCCTCATTTTCATTATGCATAAAAGGTAGCATTTTGTGCTACTGACTGTCCTCTCAGGACCTGGAACCACACTTTGTGGTTCCCAGGGACCTGGATCATCATTACACCCATCACGTGTCCAAGTGGTCTTCCAAACTATGCATAAATTCTTAATCATTGCCAGGGACAGGGAACTCACCACCTGGCTAACAGCCCTGCCCTGGAAGAACCTCTGCAGACAGTCGGAAAACCACTTATAAGAGTCCAACACCTTCCCCCACCCCCTGGTTTCACAGACTGGGGAAAGAGAGGCTGGAGGGCCAGGGCCAGCCAAAGCTGCCGGGTAAGTTCCAGAACCCTGGGATTCTGACTAGCAGCAGAGGGCATATTTGGTATCCCAAGGTGACTCAGCACCTAAAACTGTGCCCATCACTTTGTGGGTGCTTCATAAAAATTTGCTAAATGCAACTCTGGGTAGGGTTAGCTGGTGGCAATCCTTATACTCTGACCCCAGAGTATTCAATCTTTCTGGAGGTCAGGAACTCCAGAAAGCTCACCTAGGGCAGGTCAAAGTTAGTGATGGGTCAGAACCTCCAGGCTCTGACTCACCATGGGCTGTGATTTGATTGCACAATCAAATATGTCATGTGGGCATCTGAGATGGGACAGTAAGGACTGTTAGGCAGATGGACAGACCAGTCACTTGTGTCCCTGACAACCTGACACCTTGTGCAGACCACTGGAGGCAGAGGTCTTCCTCTCCCAGGCTCTGATAGCCCCATCAGTCACAAATGCATGCAGCAAAGTGGGTCAACGTGGCAGCAACTCTGCTCTCCACCTGGGAAGGGAGGGAGCTCCTGGCTGACTGAGAGCTGACACCGAGGCTCAGAGAGGACCAGGCCTTCCTCTCGGATGCCAGGCCCTGTGCCTCTCTTAGTGCCAGGCCCCGTGCTCAGGTCAGAATCAGTATCGTCCCATGAGGTGAGGCCTATAATTATCCCCATTTTACTGAAGAGAAGACGGAAGTACAGCTGGGCCAAGACCACAGAGATTAAGCAGAACCACTGCTCCAACTCAGTCTTCCACTGGTTCAGAAAGGTGACATGTCCCCTTTCCTACTTCGTGTTCAGGATTCACAGAACCTGCTATGAATCTCATGTCAAGGCCTTCAAGGATGTGAACCTTTAGTGAGCTCCTACTCTGCAAATCTTATCTCAAAGGAGCCTCCTAACAAATCTGGAGGCAGACTTTAGAGATGCGCTAGGCGGAGCTCACAGAGGTCAAGTGTATTGCTCAAGGTCACCAAGTTACAAAGGAGCAGAGCTGGAACTCAAAACCCCAAATGACTCTAAAGTTCAAGCTCTTTCCACTCCACTTCCCTGGCTCTTGTTTTGCCAGCTGCTTTGAGAGGCAGGGACCAGAAGGCCAATGTAAACCACTACAATGTGCAACCACAGTTAACCCTTCTAAAACCTCGGTGCTCATTCTCCTGCCCCGCTGGTAGAAGCATGAGTCTCCGGCAGGTTTGCTTGCTGCCTGAGGCTCCCCCTCTGTCTCGGAATTGCCATCCCTCCCCAGGCCAGGGCACTTGGACTGGACCATTGAGGCCCAAAGCCAGCTCTACCCCCTGGCCTGGAGCTAACTTTTAAAAACATCTCTGAATAGCATTATTCACAATAGCCAAAAGGTGGAAACAACCCAAGGGTCCAGCAGCAGATGAATGGGTAAATAAAATGCGGCATAGCCATGCAATGGAACATTATACAACCATGAAAAGGAATGAAGTTCTGATACATGCTACAACATGGATGAAACTAGAAAATATTATACTAAGTGAAATAAACAAGACACAAAAGGACAAATATGGTATGATTTCACTTATATGAATATATAGAATATGCACATACATAGAGACAAAGTAGATTAGACGTTATAGGGGGGCCAGGAAGAGGGGAGAATGGAGAGTTACTGCTTCATGGGTATGGAATTTTCTGTTTGGGGGGATGAAAAAGTTTTGGTAATGGATTGTGGTGATGGTAGCACAACATTGAAAATGTAATTGATGCCACTGAATTGTATATTTAAAAATGGTTAAAATGGCAAATTTTATGTTATACACGTTACTACAAGAAAATGTAAAAAGAACACCACCACCACCAAAACCCCTCACATCTCTGATCTCAGCCTGTCTTCCTGTCACCTACCTCTCCCTGAAACCCGAGGAGAGAACAGATTCCCAGGATCAGAGCTCACCATCTCCCCTTGGTCCGGATTTCACAACTGTTCTCAAATCTTCTCCCCTTGATCACTCTTCTGAAGCTCAGCCTGCATTCCCTGTTTCCTTGGTAACAAGTCATTTCATTCCTCTGAGCCTCAGTCTGTGCCCACCAGTAAATGGGTGTAAAACCCACACCTGTCTCATAAAGTGCTATGAGGAATGGTAAGTCCTCAATACAAATTAGTTTCTTTCCTGGGTAACTTTCTAAACCTGCTTTATGGTTTCCTTAAGCCCAATACAGGGTTTGGAGTGGGGAGAAATTGGGAGTCAGATGGGGGTGGGGTTGAGCAAGCAACTCAGAAAATCTGGCATTTGGTAACAGCCCCTTCTGTCTGAGAGAAGCTTTTGATTTCTCCACTTGCTTCCATGCTCTGCACCTTCACAGACCTATGTGGGGAGCAATGTGGCATACAGGCTGGAGGTAGAAGGCTGTGGGGTCCTCACTCTGTATTTATGTGGCTGTGGATTAGCCAGGAACAAGGAACAAGATAAATAAAGTGCCTAGAACAGTGCCTGGCTCATAGCAGACCCCAAATGAGAGGAAGTTATAGAAGTGAGTCTCGAAGTTTCAAGGTGAGTACCCAACAGCTGTGGGGTAGGAGCTGTTGTTCTGACTACTTTATAGGCAAGGATGCAGAGGATCAGAGAGAGTAAGGGGCTTTCTGGAGGTCACACAGCAAAGCAGCATTGTCCATCTGATTTCAGAGGCAGTGTTTCTAATCCTTGTGCCACATCTCCATACAGTTGCCATTTATGGGGTACCTATCTCAAAATACCACCAAACCCACACACAAAAAAATCCCTCACCCATGCATACAGCAGAACCATGGCCCCCACCCCCAGAGGCCCTCTTCTTCGCCCCACCTTGCTCTGCCCATCTCATAAGGGCCTTGGGGGCCATCTGACATTGGTCTGTCCATCTGCAAAGGGGGACTGATCATGACCAAAGGGGTATGAGGCATGAGGATCAAAAGCACCCTGGCCAATTTCATGCTTTTGACTCTGAAGCCTGGCCCAAGAATCTTAACCACCCAGAGCAGAGCCAGACCTGCCCAAGAAAGCCAGGAGCTGGCAGCCACAGCTGCTTCAGAGCGCAGGCCCCTGCTGGAGCTGTCTCCCTCCAGTCCTCACCATCACTAGAGCTAATAACAACATCAATCAGGTTGACCACGTTTCACACCGTTACCCGCAGCTCAGCAAGAAGCTACATATTTCCCCCCTCACCCATCACCTTCCAGAAAGCAAAGAGCTTTCCAGAAGGGAAGAGAATGAAACCAATTTTTTTCTGAGTACCTACTGAGTGCCAGGCACCCTGGCTAAGCTCATTCTATGACCTTGTGAGGTAGGGACGACTTTCTCTTTTATGGAAGAAGAGACTTGGGTCCAGGAGTGAAGGCATGTGTCCCAGGTCACAAAGAGCTGGGACGAGAACAACGAAGGCAGTGATGCGCTAAGTGCCCACTACATGCCAGGCCCTGCACACAAGCTTACTGAAAGGTTATCATTTCCATTTTCAGAGGAGGAAACAGAGGCTTGGAGCAGTGAACAGACGTGTGAGGTCACACGCTGCAGAGGGTGGCTCTCTGCTCAGGCAGAAGAGTGCTGGCATCCTGGTTCTGTCACTGACTAGCTTAGTGACTCGGGCAGACCTTGTCACCAATCTGAGCCTCAGTTTCTCCTTTTGAAAACATAAGCATCTGTCCCATTGTGTGGAATAACAATAAGAAGAGGGATAAAAACAGTAAAAGAACTAACGTTTATTGATCATTTAACATGTACCAGGCACTGTGCCAAGCACTCTACATATGTAAGCTCATTTGGTTAAATGAGGTAATGCATATAAAGTGCTTAGCACAGGACTCCAGAAATGGAGTGATAATGATGATGATGATGAAACTGATGATGATTCCCTCAGGCAAACCTCCCGGTTCGTCATCTTACAGGAAGAATAGAGCGGCCTATAAGATTTCAGGAAGGAGGTGGACTAGGAAGGAAAAGCAAGGCTTGGGTGGGGGAAGGAAAAGGAAAATGTATACCAGTTAGTGAGTGAAGAGGGTTTAATAACATTGTCAAGATAATATGCTAAAGAGAACCCGGGAAAGCAAGGGGCCCCAGATGTTCTACAGAATACAATCAGACTAGATGAAACAAAACTGCCACATCAGCCCAGCTATCACCCCAGAGTCCTGGACAGGCAGAGTTGCCACGACTTTCGAGAGCCAGACCGATGATTCTTCCCATTGCACAGATGGAAGAAACGAAGCCTACAGCAGGGAAGAGACTTGCCCAAGTGTGCAGAAAGTCAGTGGCAGAGCTGGGTTTGCATCCAGGCCTCCTGCATCTCAGCTCAGTGCCCATTACCTGCTGCTTCCCACAAAGGAGAGCGCAGGGGGCACCAGGATAAGTCTGGGCTGCAATCCCAGGGAAACATCCCACAGTATGAATCGTTAAAATGGTAACAATAAAACGTTATAGTTTGTTGGGTGCTCATGCTATGCCTGGCACAGTGCTAAATTTTACATGTGTTTAATCCACACAACAAACTTAAAGAATTAGGAACTGTTTTTATCATCTCATCTCAACAGACGACAAAACTGTGGCTAACTGGGGGAATGCGGGGGGTGTGGGGGTAAGCAACTTGTCCAGTTGTCCCATATGACACAGCTAGAAAGTGACAGAGCCAGGACTCGAACCCAGGTCTGTTCCACTTGTCAGACTCCAGAGCCTTGACTACTTTCCTACACTTGCTCGCCTGAATGGCACGGCCCCCACCTGCTTCCCCCATCCCCCAGAATACCTTCACACCCTACTACCCTAAGCAAAGCAAGTCTATCCCAACTACAGAAGAGTGTTTAGAATTGGCCTGTTTTATAGAAACAATTAAATCCCACTCAGAAAGGAAAAACGACACAATTGTCCTCTTTTTAAGTTTTCAGCTGGAAAACATTTAACAGCCTCTTCCTTCCCCATCTCGTTCAGTTCGATGAGAAAACTAAGAGACTTCCTTCTGGCCTCAGGCTGGTGAATTCCAGCATCCAAGGAGCACGTTCTTGGAGTCACAGAAGGTGCCAGGCGCAGGGGCTCCTGGGGCTCAGTGACAGCTGGAGGGACCCACTCTGCAATCAGCCCAGACAGAGCAACAGAACCAAGAGACCAAATTTCAAGTCCCTCCTTGGAGCATCTCCCCAAATGATCTTATCACCCTCACAAGCTGCACCCAAACCACCCAGCCAGAACTGGGCATTTTGTCTAACTCAAGAGCCACTAGTGCTGGTGAAATCCTCTAAGCTGAAAGGTAGGTATAGCTTAGCTGGAAGAGAGAGTGGGAGGAGGCAGGGAGACCACGTCCACCACCTTCCTCTCTCTGCAGAGCACTCAGCACCTCCCGAGGGACCCCTGACTGACAAGGGCCAGAACTCCTTACTTTACAATTAAGAAGGTAACAGAGAATGCTGGTCAGCTGCCTGGATCCAAAGCCTGACTCCTAGCTATAGAACCCTGGGAGCAAGTTACTTCATCTCCACTACACAATGTGAATACTACTACTACTAACTTTACAGGGTCATTATCAGGAATAAATGGATTACTACATGGAAAAGTGCTTACAAGAGTAGCTGGCACCGAGTAAGTACTCCCCAAAGCTCCCCAGGGAAGGAAACTTACTTTTATCTTCTGCTCTGCTTGTTTATTTATTGATTTATTCATTTTTACCATTTATGTATATTACTTTTCTAAAAAAAAACAAAAAACTAGTTTAAATTTAAAAACAAACAAACAGAAAAAGAACATGTAAGGATTCAATGTTTCTTGGCATTTTATGTTCCACAAAATAGATAAACAAGGGTACTTTCTACTACAATCCGGAGGTTGCCAAATAACTGATTCATTCTTTTTTTTCTACAAATATTAACGGAAGAGCCAGGCACTGTTCCAGCTGCTGGGAACTTAGCAGAGAACAATACAGTCTCTGCCCTTCTGGAGTTCCCAGCCCCCCTCTAGCCCCTCAGGGGTGCCCTTTTTCATAGATTGGCAGGCCAAGGCCAGGGCAAGTCTCTTCCTGAGAGCACAGCTGGGAGCAGGGTCAGAGTCCTCAGCAAGGGTAGACAGGAGACCCTGCCCCTCTTTAACTGCCCTCCCCAATTCACCTACCAGGACCTGACTTGAAGCCCCCCAATTCCGATGGTCTCCCTGAGACAAGGTCCTGCGCTCCCTAAGCTGGGGCAGGCCTCGCACCCTCTGCTGCTCTGGTCCTCCCCAGGGCACCCAGGTGGAGAGGAGCTGCCTGTCCCCACCCCAGCTGCTCGAGTGGAACACCCATGGCCACAGCAACCCAGAGCCAAAGCAGGGAGGATGTTCTAGTACCCTGCGGGTCGGGCTGGCCCAGGACCTCGCAGCTCCTAGTGACTGTCTCCAGAGAGGTGCCCCTCCACTCCCAGGCCTGCCCAGTCGCTGGGGAGGCGGCGAAGGGAGGAAGCCGGCACAAAGGAGGAGTGAACGGTTCATGGAGTCTGAGATCCCAACACGCACGACAAAAAGGGACATGAAATGGTCAGAGACCTCGAGACACACACCAAGGGACACACGGGAGCAGAGACTTTGTGAGAAACACTCACACAGGGGCGTAAACCAGGAGCAGAAACCCGGAGGAGGAGAGACCCACGCAAAGAAGCAATCCGGAGGGAAGACACCCGCAGATCTCAACAGATCCAAAGACCAGCTTCGGACACACCCCCAGCTCCAGAGAGCCACAGCCCCACAGTGCACCCCCCAAAGTGGAGGCCACTTGTACCGCGCGGGGCGGGCCGGGGACTCGCGCAGAAGACGCACTAGGGGACCCGGGGAGCGCCAGGCACAGCGGCAAGAAGCGCACACAAAGAGACAGCCGGGCCAGCAGGAGCAGGCTCCGCCCGTCCCCTCCGTGACTCCAGTCCACTGCACCCCCCACCCCCCACGGACACTGGCACACACACACACACACACACACACACACACACACACACACACGACACACGACCCCACCCGCACGTCCCGGGACCCCGCCCCGCCGCGCCCCACTCTGCCCTGGCGGCCCCGGCGCGCAGCGCTCACCAGCTGTAGGCAGCAGAAGGCGACAAGCGTGCAGCGCCCGCTGCACTTGCCCATGGCTCCCGGGGCCGTGCCCGCCGCCAGCCGCGGCGCCCCCTCTTGCTCGGCGGCCGCCGCCTGATCCGCTCTGCGCGGGCTCCGCGTCTTCCCGCTGGGCGCCCCGGGCGGCGGGTCCGGGCGCCTAGGGCCGGGGCCGGGAGCGCCAGGTCCTCAGGGCTAGGGCCGGCCACCCGCGCTCTGAGTCCATGGTCCGTCCGCCCGCGCGCAGGCTCTGCTGCGCCGTGTCTCCTTTGTCTGGCCCGCCGGCCGCCAGGCGCGCCTTCTGCCCCGGGGCGGCTGGCGGGGAAAGCCGAGCGGGGAGCGCAGGCACCTAGCGCAGCGCAGCGCACAACAGCACTGCCCAGTTGAGGCAGCCGCCCGGGTGCTCGGCGGCCGCGGCTTCCCAGCCCCACCACGTGGCTCTGCCGCCGCCACCGAAACCAGGGAAGAGGAGGGGAGGGAGGGGCTTGGTGGCGCAGCCATAGGAGGGGAGGGGGGGAAAAGGGGTAAGGGGGCGGGGTCGTTGGGGGAAGAGTCAGGCAGTGAAGAGGGAAGAGTAGGGAGGGGTGCTGACAGCCCTTGATCAAACCCAGACTTTGCTACTCACTCGCTGTGTGACCTCGGGCAGATCGCGGCACCTCTCTGAGCCTCAGTTTTCTCATTAACAAAGTAGGAATAATGATGTCTTCTTCAGAGGGGATGCAAAGATGAAATGCAGGCACGTGAATAAAGAGCTTAGCCCTATGCCTGGCATCCTGAGGGTGCTGGAGCACCCCTCTGTCCATCCTGTCTCTAGGGCCATAGGGTTCCAAGCTTGGCCACTCCTGTTCCCATATGTGCTTCTCACTGGAGCCTCCCTTCTGAATGCCTGGCCACATTTTATTCCTTCCCTCTTTCCTTCTACTGGCATTTATTGAGCCCTGACTGCATCCAGACTCCTGGAAGCTCTGGGAACCGGAGATGAGTCCCTCAGGGCTGCCTGTTCCAGGCCCCATGGAGCTTCATAGCACAGAGAGAGGACACACTTCCAAGGACACACAGTGAGAAGGGTGATGGTGGAGGTCTGCCCAGGGGGCTTGGCCAGCCCTAACCCAGCTTATAGTGGGGAGGGAGTCAGAAAAAGCTTGCAGGCAGAGGACTACCTTCTCCAAACCACTACCCCAAATTACTTAAACCTGGGCACATCCCCAATCCATTTAATCATTTAAGTCCCACCCCAGCTTCCATATTCATCTTGGCAATTAGCCTCACCCAAGAGGGAACTCGTGGGTCATTCTTAGGGCTTCTCTATCCTATCTGATCCCTCATCATAGCTTATCAACCGTACCTTCCAACTAATGTTCATGAAATGCCTACTGTGTGCCAGGCTCTCAGCTGGGGATAAGGGGATGAAGCAAACAGGCAGTTTCAGCCCTCACTGAGCAAACAGTCTACTCTATGGAAGGACAGTCATTAAATACAAATAAATACATAATTACAAATTCTGATCAGTGCCTTGAAGGAAAGAGAGAATAAGGGAGGCATTATTTAGGTATTCAGATCCACAAAACCCCTCCTCAGGGAAGTGGCATTGATGCTGAGAGGACAATAGGAGGGAAGGAGGGGCAGAGGAACGGAGAGGAGTGTTCCAGAAGAGGTTCCCATACTCTCCTTCCTCGTAGGATTCTGAGGGCAGTATGCCGTAGTGGTTAAGACCCAGCCTTCTGGACTCAAACAGCCAGGGTTCCAGTCACAGCATTGCCAGTTGTTTGCCACTTACATAGTAAGCTTTCCAGTGCTAGCTAGTGAGGATTATTTTCTTCTCCCAGGACTTGCTACATAATTTGTGGGGTCCAGGACGAAATGAAAGTGTGGGGCTCCTTGTTAAACCAATTATTAAGAATATCAAGATGGTGCCACAGCCCACTGTTAAACCAGGCGCATGGGCCTGTGCAACTGCAGAGGTCTGACACATGCCCATGAAGCCAGCCCTGCCTTCTCCTTGGTGTCCTTCCTCCACTGGTTCCTCAGCCTGCCACTTTGTATCTTTAAACACACAGGATGTTCCCAGGGTTGAAACTATATGTGCTGAGGTTTTCACTAGTTACAATAAACTGAGATAACAGTGGGAACTTTTTTCAGCCATACTTCAGCAAGTAACAGCTGTGCCCAAACAGATTCCATGACTAGACAGGCTTCCAGAAGTCTGTGAAGTACCTAAAATAATATGGAAAGCTTCATGTGAGCAGATGTGCCTTTTTCTGGGGAGAGGATCCACAGCTTTCATCAGATTCTCCCAAGAGTCCATTTCCCACAAAAGAATAAGAACCACCCCCATAAAGGCTCAGTCCAGATGTAACAGTTCTCTAATAGATCCTCTGTGGGGCCTCTCTCAGATACAGCCTCCGGCAGTTGCCTCTGTAATGCTAACAATGCCATTCAATAATAATAATAATAATAATAACCATATAATTACTATCATTATAATAGCTTCCATTTATCTAGTGCTTCCTCTGAGCCAGGCACTTGACATACATTATCTTATTTAGCCCTTATAACAACAGTGGATTCTGCTTGGGCTCTGACCAGCCCTTGCTGGGTTATTTTTTTAAAATAGCATGCATATTTCTCATTTTAACTTAATACAAATTAAAAAAATTTTTTTTTGTATTAGAAAAGTTGCAGGCTTACAGAAAATTCATGCAGAAAATACAGAACTCCCATATACCACCCACCACAGTCCTCCCCATCACCAACACTTTGCATTCACGAGGCACCTGATACAACTGATGAAACAACATCAATTAATTATATCATTAACCACAGTCCATACCTTACATTACATTCACTGTTTGTGTTGTACAGTCCTATGGCTTTTTAAGTTTTCATTCTAGATATATTCACCTTTGTTAGGTTCTTGGCTATATCATGGCATGCTTAAGACATCCTGTTCCAAAGTCTGGCTTACTTCCTTGTGAGTCTGTCCTATGGAGTATGGAATGGCCTCTGGCCCTGGGTCATTCCTGTTTGGCCCAAGTCCTGACACTGATGAATCCACCCACACCCCCACTGTGCAGTCTCCCATTTCCCTGCTTTGTGTGTGCTGTTCTTTCTGCCTGGAATGCATCTCCCATCCAAATTCTTAGCCTGGGAAACTCCTATTAATCTTTCAAGCCTGAGCTCAGCTGTCACTTCCTCCAGGAGGCATTCCTGACACTCTGCAACCTGGGCGAGGTACCCCTCCTTTGTGCTCACAGAGTGTTCTGTGCTACCTCCATCATAGCTTTTACTGGGATTTACTATGCTTGTCTGATTTTGTTTCTGTTTCCCCCAAATGACTCTGAGCTCCATGAGGACAGCGACTGTGTCTTAAATTGTCTCTATCTCACAGAGCTTGCAACAGAGCAGGAGTCAGTAAATGTGAGCTGAAGGAATGATCGTGTCACTTCTTTCCTCACAGCCTTGGCCGGGCCCTACGAAACCTTTGTGCTTTCTTTACCCCCGGAAGGCCAGGGTTCCAAGGGGGAAGGCAGCCCAATTGTAGTACAGATGGAAACATCTTTGGCAGGAAGGTGGCGGGGGTAGGAGTGGGGTTGATGTCAGGAGGGGCTTGCAATAGTCGACATGAAGGATGACTAATCTTGGGACTACGGAAAAACTGTGGGGAAAATGAAGCAGGATTTAGAAAGCGTCAAGGACAGAGATAATTAAGAACATAGGTTCCTGAATGAGAAGGCAGGATCACAATCAGCCCCGGAGAGGGGCATGGTAGGAGCTGCTGAAGTGATGAGATTTATGGGGTATTAAGAAGTTTCTCCCCTACCCTAAACCAACGCTAGGCACAATGTCTGAATCTTTCACCATTAGTCCCTCTGTAGGTTAAAACACTGAAGACTTCTGAGGAAATTCACTCACAGTACAGTAAAATGTTAAACCTAATAATTCTCCTTTCTTCCAAGTTAGAAGATTGAACACGCTCACTAAATATAACTAATTGTTGCATCTCACTAAGCAGCAGCAGGAATTACCCCGAAAAAAGAAAAAGGTGGAGACCCAGCCAGGACTGCCCCAAACCACTGCACAATGGGGCTTGCTGAGATTCTGAAGAAAGAGGCACAAAATGCCAAGGTGATTTGTTCTTAAGTGTTTATTAGGGGAACTTACTTACAGAGAGCTGCAGCTACCTCATGACACACAGTGAGATGGCATGAAGTTCACTCAAGTATGTCCACACCAATAGCAACTACTCTTCCGATTATATAGGGCTGGGGGACAAAGGTGGCTGAATGCCACAGGATTGCAGGCAAGTTTTGGGAAAACATCTGGGTATGTGCTCTTTTCTCAAAACAAGATAGGTTTGGGGCAGGCACTGCTGAAGTTTCCAGCAGCTAAGGCATGGCGGGCTTCCAGCGAGATACAGGGAGGGATGCCTGAGGAGGGGGAGGCAGGGGCAAGGTCAGTCCTCAGTCAGATAGGGGACACTCTAAGTATCAAGCTAACACTTACTAAGCACTATGTTACAGGCACCATTCTAAGCAATTTAAACCTTGTGACAACCCTCTGAGGTAGGTACTGTTATTGTCATTCCCATTTTCTACATGAGGAAACTACAGCTCGGAGAGGTTAGGTCTTTTGCCCAGTGTCAGATGAAAGGAAGTGGCAGAATCAGGATTTTAGCCCAGACAGAGCTACTTTACCCATACTATTCCTTGAGGTTTTCAAACTTTTTTTTAGCACCAGACCCTTTTCTTCAAAAGAAACAGTGCATTCTAAAACAGGAAAAAGTGGGACTGCTCTAGCTATGTGCAAAGGAAATTGGTAATGTGCTCTCTTAGCCGGCTCTCACCCCTGAGTAGGCCTCAAAATCAGTACCCCAATCCAAGGCCTCCAAGGAACACAGGGGTAAAGCTACTAAACTACTGGCCCAGATGATGCTTGAGGTGTTTTTTTTTTTTTAAAGAGGGGATAAAGAAAAAGATAAAGAAAGGGAGACTCCGAAGGGCAGTGAGATCTAGTGACTTCCCTAAAGTCACACAGCACATTGATGGTAAAACTGGCTCTCAAGATCTCCAGGTGTTTAGTTCCATTAATGGGCCTGGCACTGAGCTAGATTTGGAGCCAGAGATGAATAGGACAGGTGTTCTTGAGGAATCTTTGGGATAAAGGCCTGGGAGTTAGCCCTCGGGCCAACAGTGTGACATTATCCATCACTTATTTTCTTAAGCCCCAAAGCTCAATCATTGGACTTTTCTCTTTGGCCCCTGACGGCATCTGAATTTGTGACTCTTGGGCCTGTGGGAGAGGCAGAACATATAGACAGATAATGACAAGTGATACACAGAATGGTAGAAAGAATAATTAACTTTGCTTGGGATTAGGTTGTGATAGAATGCTTCAGAGAAAAGATGATGCCTGAAATACAGGTTGCTAGAAAAGGATATGCAAAGAAAGATACAGAAATATCTAACAACAGCAAGGTACATTTCAGGAATTGAGATCCTTTCTTTTGTATAAATTCTCCCCATACTTTTTACTTCCTCTCATTTCCTTATTGCCACTGCCCCTTTCCAAGCAACTTCCTTCAAATACCTTCTCAGGTCCAGGAAAAATTTTTTTTTTCTTTAAGGTAATATCTTTCAAAGTATGATTTAACAAGTAGATATAAAGGAAATTTCCAAAGTTGTTATGAATTATAGTACCATAGTTTCAATTATTTCCTTATTGTGAAATACAACACATACAAAAAGGTATAGCTTTCAAATTACAATGTAACAAGTAGCTATAGAACAAATTTTAAAGGATGCTATGTTACAGTTCCACCATTTCAATTCTTTCCTTCTAGCTATTCTAATACCCTAGCAACTAAGAAAAAGAAAATCATATAAAGATTCAGTATTCATAATCCTTTGTTAAATTCCATCTTGTCTGTTGCTACCACTTCGTCTAGTTTAATTAACTTTCCTGATCTTCAGGGAACCATCCCTATTCAACCAGGGAATTAGGTGAAGAAGAGAGCATCAACTTGTGTTTTGATGGGTTAGCCTGTAAAGAAACTATTTAGGGGTTTGGGATTAGATGGGATCAGGGCTACAGGCCTAGAAGAAAAAATTTTATCAGGAAGGCCAAAACTCACATAGAAAAAATGGCCTGAAAATCCACTTGTCTGACAATTCAGCCTACAAAACTCAACTACTTGTTGAAGAAGAAATTTGGCTCTTTAAGTTCCAACAATATTAAGTGCTAGAGACTGTGGAAGTCATAAAGGGAAGTTAACTGAAAACTAGAGACAACGTTACTCATTTGGGAACAATCTGTCTCTCCCAAAGTGAGAAGACAACTTGTACCCTCTGGGGATGTTTTATACTCAAATCTTTATTCCCCAGGTTCAGGACCTCTATTCCCTTTAAATTCAAAGTGGTGCTGCTATTTCCTGCTAATGGCTCCTACTCAGTCTTTTGAAGAAAGCACTTGGGAGGACTGAAGAGGCTGAGGTTAGACGAAAGCCCTTGCAATCTCCAGGGCCTTGGTTCTTCCCAGTTACTGCCAATGGTTCAAGGGATTTGGCAGGCTTTTAAAAGTGCTGTGTCAAGGTTCAAGCCTTGTTTGTTTTATCAAATCAAAAAAGAGAGGGGTGGATGGAGGGGATGACTAACTTTGAGGTATTGTGGACCTGGTGTTTAAAAGGGATTAGGGAGTCACCTGTGAGAGTGCTGAAGCGCATGAAGTGCAGCTTGCTTGCATGCCATCCATGGCCAAATCTCTCCTGATTAAAGGGATGACCATATATATAATTGCTCAGGCCAGAAATCTGAGAGCTACTATTCCCTTTGGAGATCGCATTATGCTCTGTATATTAAAGGCTCTGAGCAGTCCTGCAGTAAAGAAACCAGTTTCACTTGGGTAACCTGGTCTTTCCCAAATTTATTTGAGAGTGGCATCTTTATTCCCTGAAATATCTAATGGCACATTTGGGAAACAGGGTTCTGTGGAATACACTTTAGGAAACCTCACCCTATAGGATCAAGTGCATGAAGTACAAGCTCTCCAGGATTTGGCCCCTACTCAATTCTTCAACTTTACTGTCTGCTGCTCCCCACTTCTAACCACCTCTAAGTGAAGTTCTTTGGGCTCATGAAATGTGCCATGCTGTTTCTTGGAATGAACTTGTTCTTTGCTATCTGGCAAAGTCCTATCATTCTTCAAGTCTCAATGTAAGCATAATCGCATAATCTGTGAAACTTCCTTAACTCACTCAGGCATAATAAATTGTTTCCTCCTGTGTTCCCAGGGAACTTTGTTCAAACTTCATTCACTGTATTAAAGATAATTGGTTTGACAGTTTTACCATCCTGCTGGTTCCTCCACTAACAAGTTAAATAAATCTTTGATATGTACTCACTTTAAAAAAGATAAAAAAGTAAATGATTTGAGACAGTCTTTTCTACCTGTCTGTGCATTTCCTGAAAAGGCAAGGATAGTGCCTTATTTACCTGTTCCTGGCAACAACTATCATGCCTGCCACATAATAGGGGTTGGTGTGTTTGCTGAAATATTGTTACCAAAACCCAGAGTAATATACTCCTTCTTTTACAACTCAAGAAAAATGCACAATTCAGGTTTATGAGCTAAAAGAATAAAACCAATAATGTTCAAAACAGGTTGGAGCCGTAAGGATCTCTTGGTTCTGAGATACGTGATTCAGAAAAGACACACTCGACTCCCCAGTGCCAGGTAGGAATACCTGTTTTTGTGATGGGCACAGGCACCCAGTGATCCAGGGAGAAAGTAACACCTATCCTAGGGGAAAGGTGCCAACTAATGGAATTTCTTAATGTCCCTTTTGGTTTAACCTAAGACAGACAAAACAGAATCATAAAATAGTTTCAGACAATGTCATGGTCTGGTTCTACCTAAACTTTCTCATATTCCTTTTGAAGTTTAGTTTTCAGCATTCCAGCCAATTTCGTCTCTACCAGGGGAGACTGCCACAGATCTGCTAACTTCAGAAACCTTGAATATAAGGACTGCTGTTCAGAAAAGTGCTTCTGGCAGGAGGCAAAAATGAACTCTGTTCATTAAAGATCATGTGCAAGTATGTAAGAATCAGTTTCTTTTAGAATTTATCACCTCTTGGCTGCTCTTCTAGAGGGAGGAAGTATTTGTTACTTATAAATAATTACTCTGTTATTTTCATGGGAGTAAACCTAAAAACAAAGAAAAGGGAAATTCCAAGAAAACAGCTTCTCAGAAGTTTAAATGGATTGTATAACCTGGCCACAACATGCTTTGCTCAGGTTTACAGTGATCAAGCATTAAAGAAAAGAGCAATAAATCCAATCCACATGGCTCTTGTAAAAAGGCATCTATTTGGCTTTTACTACAAAAATCTCAGAGAAACAGAAAGAATACAAGCAGTTACTGAATCAAAAACAAACAAAAAGCCAACAAATTTCAGTCACATTCCCTGTCTTCAGCCTGGATTAAAAACCAGGAAACTAAAAACCAACCATGTCTGTCTCTTTGAAGAAGTTCTATTGAAAAAAAGAAATAAAGAAAAAAACAGTCCCTGAAATCTGGCAGGTGGTTTTTAGAGGCCACTGGTAGCTTGCCTTAATCATCCTGGTGAAATGGGATATGAGTTGTCATTGGAATATGTCCACTTCCTCCTTTGTTTCTGGATAGTAATGGTCTTCATCTGAAAGGAAGATGCTAGCCTGGGTCCCATCAATGTCACGTCTTCAAGTCTGAGGTCTCAAGGTCAAGATGCCTCGGAGTCTTCCATTCCACATCTTCACTGAATCTCCCCCATGTACAGTCTCTTGTCACTTGATGCTGAGAGAACTGAGGTCAGAAGAACAGAGTAGATAACTGCAACTAATGAAGGCTCAAGGACACTTGGTGCTCAAGGGCTCTTGGGTCAAGAGCAAATTTTAGTTTAGAAGAACAATTGGATTTAGCTTGAATTCCCCTCCTTCTAAACACCAGTCACAGGAAACTGCAGACTGATTTAATACAAGTCCTCATGAAGCCACAAAGGCGACTATGCTATGGGAAATAGATTATCAGATATTTCTGATTTCCTTTGTCAGTCAGCCCTAAAATAAAGACCACCTCAAGTCATTCTAAAAGAGAGAAATCAATGTCTGTGCCAGTCATTTTGTAAATATGCTTTCTCTTTGTTACATTTTAGCCTTGGGGAAAGTTACATGTTCTCCTTAAATTCAAGGCCTATTATTTGGTTTAGCTAGCCAATAAAATTTAAGTTAATCTGCAATTTATATCTGAATAATAAGAAGCATCATTCTTTTATCCAAATGTATCATTGAAGCATATATTTGAAGCAAGTAAACTCAGAAGAACTAGAAATAGAGACTAACTAACCTTCCTTTGAGATGGAAAAAAATGGAACTTAGAGGTCACCCTCCCCATTTAGGACAACAATGGTGAGACTGCTGTTGAGTCTATTTGCATGGAAATGTCCATAAAACAGATGTCCATCTCTGCCTCTGTATTCCCAGGTCTCCTCTGGGGAGACTCCCACAGCTTCCCTCTCCCCATAGTCACACAGACTTACTAATGGGCTCATCGGGGTGGAAAGCCACTTCATTGATGGAGCCAGCATGGCCAGGCAGCTTATACAGAATCCTTCTGCTTGTGGTATCCCATACATACACAAACCTACAAGGTATCATGAAAAAAACAATAGTAAGGCCCCCCAAAGGCTGAAGGGTAGGGCAGAGGCATGGCTTTTTATGGGAAATGAAGCAAATTTATGTATTAACACTGTACTTATTGAGCTCTGCTTTTAGAAACTAGGAACACAGAATTTGAATAAGACATGGATCCTGTCCTTGAAAAACTCAGTAGGTAAATAGGAATAGTTAAAAATATAAACATTAGTGGTATTTTCAAGCACAGCTTCTGAACTAAGAAAGAATATGGAGCGATAAAAGGCAGTTTGTCCTATGGACCCCACACTCAAACTTTCTTTAAAGAACATTCTGTATAATTATGCTGTAGTTAACTTCATTTTCATCCAGCATCACAAGGTGGGAGTCTAAGTTGTAGATCCAGTTTAATTAGCTTAGGATTGTACTCAAATCGTAGAGCTCAGAGAAGGATCAGGGAATTTCTGCTACATAAACATAACCTAACTAGTCACGTACTCACTTGAGCCAAATCTTTTAGCGAATTCATGGGCAGAAAGAACAAAGAACTCCAGAATGGGAAAGAGCCAACAGAAATCAGCTTTTTAAGTTCGTCATTTTACAGACAAGAAAACTAAGGTTCAATAACTTTTCCAAAGTGACACAGTCAATCAGTGGCAGAACTAGAATTATTAGTTTTAATATATTACAGTATTCTTTCTCATACCACCCTCAAAATCCTGCCCCCACTCTACTACACCCCCCAAAAAAGTTTCTTTGACCCTCAATCCTGCTTGAATCATCTTAGCTGTAGCTGAAGTATAAAATAAAGAAGCATTATCTTCATATGACCATGCAAAAATAATCTGTTGATAACTTTAGAAGGCCATTGGTTTCCAAGCAGGTTATAAAAATTATTTACATATATGTTTTGTTCAATCAACACTTGAGAGGGTACACTAAACCAGTACTGAATTATAAAATGCCTAGTTCCAATCTTATGCCTTTGGTTTAAAATGCAAATAAACAAGAGCTTCTTAATTATACTGTTTAGCTCTCAAGGGCTAGGCTTCAAAGGGATTAAGTAAAGATTCCAAGCAAGATGAAGAAAAGGAGAAAACCCATCTGTCTACAGACTCTTTGGCTCTAATGCTCTTCCTTCCCACCATGCACAAATAACTGGTTCTCATTAATCCAGCTAGGGCAGTGTGGCATGGTAAGAGTGTGAGCTCTGAAGTCAGAAAAATCTGGGTTCAAATGTTAGTGCAGCCATTCATTAGCTAAGTAATCTTAGACAATTTAACTTCTGTGAGCTTCTTTCCTTGGTTATAATGATGGAGACAATACTGATCTCACAATTTTGTTGAGAGAAATAAATAAGACATTATATGTATGCAAAGCGTCCGTCACATAGAATTAATGGTATCAATTGTTATGATGAACAGATTGATTATCAAAACAGAATCACATGAAGTCAACAGGGTAAATAAACTACTCATAGCAGAGAGAATGGACAGTCTTCATGTAGTCCTTCGTAGGACTGTTGAAGGGTTTAAATCTGAACATGAGGAGGTGATGTGAAAGCAGAGAAGGCAAACTTGCCAAATCCAGGCCAAGCTGAAAGGCAGTTTTCTGAGAAGGAAGGATACATTTCCCAGGTACATGAGAGCCAGCAGCACCTCAGCTCTCCAAAGGTTTACTTTAAGGTCTCAGTCTCAATGGTTGCCAGTCAGATGCTAAATTTAGAGGGGTTACTAGTCTTCATCTTACTTTGGCATGGCAACCTTTGGCAGGAACCAGGTTCCTGAAATAGAGCCGCTTGTTGACTTGGGGCTGACTGGACAGATGGCCTGTGAAATCTGGTCAACCCCCAGCAGGTAGAGAGAGGTAGGCTTTCCATAGACCAAAGCCATGCTTCCACATATAAGGCTTAAAGGAATAGTGGGGAGAGTAAAAGAGGGCACTGCAAATCAGAAAGGGCCAATGTTAGAAACCAACCACTCTTGCCAGAAAAAAAATCTTATGCAAATATAATTTGAAGTTTAATTAATAGGAAAGATACAATATCCCTACTGAAAATATAGAATGGTTCTAACTCTGTCAGAATGTAAGACTTCTTAGTTTGTGGACCTCTTTCTTAAGGAGTTCTTTAGTAACCTGATAAATGAAAATCCCTTTGATTTTCAAGGCAGTTCTCTTAAACCATTGGGTTTCAAGCCATCAATGGGGGACTGTTTAACTGGGACCCCCTTTTTCAGAAAATACCTGAATACTTGTCTATTTTTCCTGGCATAAAACATGTCAGGAAAAAAATACACTCTGGAATCTTTAAGTATGTTAGTTTTGCTTTCTGAAGTATGGCAGAAGAATCTGATATGGGAGACTGGAGTCAGAGTATGAGGCTGAATTTTATTTTTCATGGCAAAGGGAATCCAATAGAATTAAAGAAATTGTTTACTCTCCAGGTATAAAATGAATCAAGATGATAGAAATGATGGACATGATCTTTAAAGCCTTCATACTGCACACAGCTTCATCTCTTGAGTACAGCTATAACTCTATGTCTGTTCTAGCTCTGTATTTGTAGTTCATGTATTAAACATGAGAAATACTTGCATAGCTACATCCTTCTTTACCTCACATCCAGTAATCCTTACCTGTCAGCTGATCCAGCCGCTATTTTGCTTCCATCAGGTGACCAAGAACATCTTAGAAGATTCTACAATATAAATAAGCAGGAATCCATTGAATACAGTAATGTACAAAAACTATTCTTTGCTAGACTACAGAATCATCAAGAGACTTTAAATTTCTTAGGTAGAATTTTAATTATTCTCCCCCAAAAGATGATGTACCAGTTTGGATATATTACGTCCCCCAAGAAAAAGCCATGATCTTTTAATCCAGTCTGGGATTAGGTTGTTTCCATGGAGCTGTAACCCACCCAACTGTGAGTGACACCTTTGATTAGGGTGTGACCTCTTGATTGAATATTTCCATGGAAGTGTGGTCCCGCCCATTCAGCATAGGTCTTGATTAGTTTACTAGAGTGCTTTAAAAAGAGCCACACAGGCCCAGATGCTTGCTGGCTTAGCTCAGAGATGCTTGGAATTGTGGACCCCTGATGTTGGCTGCAGCCAAGCGAGATATTTTGAAGACGGCCATTGAAAATAGACTTTTGCCACTCCTGAGTTTGCCTGGGAGAAACTAAGTGAAAACCCCCAGACACCTAGAGAGAATGTCCTGGGAGAAAGCCATTTTGAAACGCAACCTGGGAGCAAGCAGATGCCAGCCATGTGCCTTCTGAGCTAACAGAGGTTTTCTAGATGCCATCAGTGTTCTTCAGTGAAGGTACCCTACTGTTGATGCCTTTGGATACCCTCATGGCCTTAGGACTATAACTTTGTAACCAAATAAACTCCCTTTGTAAAAGCCAATCCATTTCTGGTATTTTGCATAACAGAAGCATAAGCAAACCGGAACAGATGATAAGCAATTATCTTATATTTTGTGGCCCCAAAGAGCATACTTTGTTATTTCACACTGTATAAATACTGAGGGGAAGGATATAGTCTAATAAGGATGGCTCTACTACCTGTTCACTAGAATTAAAAGGACAGGAGTATCCAGTTGAGGATGGACTGAAGTCAGAAGTCCTCAGTTTGAGGATTGGCCCCACCACTACCTCTGTGATTGCTTTCCACCCTCTGCCTCTATTAGCTTAATTTCTAGCAAGAACAGTTTTGATAATAGACAGATAGGATGATATGACAAAAGTGACAAAATGTTAAAAGGTGGTAAGGCTGTCCCATTCAAGATGGCTCCTGGGCACCATCTCCCCCAGAAACTTTAAACAAACAGCAAGAATTGGCAGAAACATTTTTGTCAAAGCTCCAGAAAACAGAGCACTGCAGAACAGGGTGAGTGCTGAATCAAGAAAAAAGCTACTTAAAAGCAGTAGGTTGCCCTGATGCCCTGGCTAGCCACTCCCCCACTTCTCACCTACTGTCCTCCCCACAGTGCAGATCCCTCATCCAGGTTCCACAGGGAGCAGAGTAACCCTCTTGCACATACTGGGAGCATGTATGTCAGGTCCAATCTGTCTGGTGGTAGCCTGAGGGACATGTTGTCCCATAACACTCTCTGCCTGTAGAAGGCAGCTCAGAGAGCTCTCTTACAGAATGTGGAAGAGTGTTCTAGTTTGCTAATGCTGCCGGAATGCAAAACACCAGAAATGGATTGGCTTTTATAAAGGAGGTTTATTTGGCTACAAAGCTACAGTCTTAAGGCCATAAAATGTCCAATGTAAGTCATCAACAATCAGGTACCTTCACTGGAGGATGGCCAATGGTGTCCGGAAAACCTTTGTTAGCTGGGAAGGCACATGGCTGGCAACTGCTCCAAAGCTCTGGTTTCAAAATGGCTTTCTCCCAGGATGTTCCTCTCTAGGCTGCAGTTCCTCCAAAATGTCACTCTTAGTTGCTCTTGGAGTGTTTGTCCTCTCTCAGCTTCTCCGGAGCAAGAGTCTGCTTTCAACAGCTGTGTTCAAACTGTCTCTCATCTGCAGCTCCTGTGCATTCTTCAAAGAGTCCCTCTTGGCTGTGTCAAGCTTGCTCCTTCTGTCTGAGCTTATATACTGCTCCAGTAATCAAGACCCACCCTGAATGGGTGGGGTCACGCCTCCATGGAAATTATCTCATCAGAGTTATCACCTACAGTTGGGTGGGTCACATCTCTATGGAAGTACTCAAAGGATTCCAATCTAATCAGCACTAAAACGTCTGCCCCACAAGATTGCATCAAAGTACATGGCTTTTTCTGGGGGACATAATACCTTCCAATTGGCACATTCCAAACCATCAGCTTCTGGTTTCTTTGAACCCAAGAGTTCAGTTCTAAGTTTCTCTCTCTCTGCTCGCATTTTACTATTAAGCTGCAAGGATAAGCCAGGGTACATCCTCCATACGTAGTATTCCGTTTGTCGCTTTCAAATTCTTCCTTCCATCTGACACCAGTACTCAATTTTGCCAAATTCTCTGCCACTTTAAGAGGACAAACACTCCAAGAGAAACTAAGAGTGACATTTTAGAGGAACTGCAGCCTAGAGAGGAACGTCCTGGGAGAAAGCCATTTTGAAACCAGCACTCTGGAGCAGATGCCAGCCACATGCCTTCCCAGCTAACAGAGGTTTTCCAGATGCCATTGGCCATCCTCCAGTGAAGGTACCCGACTGCTGATGTGTTACCTTGGACACTTTATGGCCTTAAGACTGTAACTGTGTAACCAAATAAACCCTCTTTATAAAAACCAATATATCTCTGGTGTTCTGCATTCTGGAAGCATTAGCAAACTAGAACAGAGAGCAATCAAGTCTTGCTGCTTAGGGCAAGAGATTGCTGGCTGTAGGACATAAATAGAGTGCAGTGCCCTGGACCATGATGAAACTGCTTCCTAGGGAAAACGGGAAATTTGGAACAGTGTTACTAGAGTGTAGTCCCTTCTTAGCAGAGCTACTGCTCTCTATGCTTAGCACCACCTTAAATGTCTCTTTGAATAAGATGGACAGTAAAACTCCTTTGCCATGAAGAACTCACCTTTTCAAAGTTGTGCACATTTCCTTGAAATATCTTCACACACCTCTCTTTTGGGGCAAATGGCCGGACATCCCAGACCCGCACTGCAAAACAAATCCAAACAAACCCGAATAGCTATCAGCCAGAGGTCTCCTGAGACCCAGCCAAAACTAGCATCAGCTGCTGTTTCCTGGGTGGAAGAGATCCAACATGGCGGCCCCTGCTACCTGTTAAGGTTCTTTTTTTTTTCTAGTGGGAACGGAATGCATACAAATTCCATTAACAGGGGCTAATGGCATGGAGAAAAGCTGAGGGAGGAGGAAAGGGAAATGTCAAACATATTACTGGGGATTTGCAAAAGAAAGTAGTTGAGTATGACACTAATTTCAGCATAACATTTTGCAAATGATTCCTCTGTCAACTCCTTTGCCAACATCCAACAAAGCTTTGACATGAAAATGTAAATACCACTAACAGTATACTGTGATGATGAATCTATAAAAACCAAATGTAGCATTAACCTTTCCTAATTTTGCTTATAGTGGCACTTAACAGTCTAAACTTGAACCAAATCAAATTTATCAAGAGTACTGGTTCTTGCTCTGTTGTATACATGGGTAACCTCAGGTAAAAAGTTCTTTTATGCCTTGATTTTCTTCTATAAAATGTGGAGAATATCACCTGCTTTTCTTTTTTTTTTTTTTTTAAGCATGTGATCTCTCTTTTTTTTAATTAAATTCAGTTTTATTGAAATACATTCACACACCATACAATCATCCATGGTATACAATCTACTGTCCACAGTATGATAACATAGTTATGCATTCATCACCACAATCTATCTCTGAACATTTTTCTTACATCAGAAAGAACCAGAACAAGAATAAAAAAATAAAAGTGAAAAAAGAACACCCAAATCATAAGTATTTTAAAGACCACATGAGATGATGTGTGTGAAAGGGCACTAAAAATTGGGAATAATAATAATAATGAATATTCATTCATTTAACAAGTATTTGTTGAGCACCCATTGAACGTTAGGCACTTGTTTTTATGTTAAAAAACATCAGTGAATGCATTTTAGTTTCTGACATGCCTGTGAATTTTTATACCAGGAGGCATTTTCCAAACTCCCCCAATTTAGGCATATATTCCAACAAGCTACCTTCCTTTTTTGCTATAGTAAACTCTTCCTCCCACCCTCCAACTCGAAACCAGTGAAGAAAGGGCCAGCATGTATGTTACTGCAGACCCAGAATGTTGAGATGTTTTAACAAGGATCTCTTGTCACACCAATTCTTCTGTAGTGGGAGAGAAGAAATTCTGATAAAATGAGCACAATTAAGCTATCGATAGATCTGTTGAACACTCAAGCTTGGAGCTCTCTGAAAATGCTTGAGAACTGCCATGGTTGGTATCTCCAGATTCTCACCTTTCTCCATAAACTAACTGCCAAGAGTTTTTGAATCCTGCTTGGATCCATAGTCTTGTATTCATAGCATGCCAGAGCTAAAATGGGCCTTAAAGGTAAAGTCCAGCCCTTTTATTTTATCAATGTAGAAAACGATGGCCAGAAAGGAGACCTGCTGTGTGCACAGTTGTGCAGGGACTAGATAGCAGTTTTTTTGACCTAGTCTAAAGCTTTTTCCATTATTAATGTGTTGTTCCAATTGATAAGGGGGAAACTTGTGAGTCATCCTTGACTCTTTCCTAGGACCCTCATTTATCTCTGCACACACTGCTACCACCCAATGACCACTTTCTTTAGGGTCTACAGAGTTTTTCTCTCCAAAGTTACCTGTGTTGTCCATTGCATTGGACAAGAGATAAGAGCCTTCAGAACTTAAACTCAGGCCAGTCACTGAATCTGCATGACCTCTCATGGTGTATGTGAGCTTGTTTTGGCGCAGATCCCAGACCTGTAAAAACAAAAAAAGGTGCTCCCAGAAACCAAATTGAGAACAGCAGAGAAATACAGTTACTTAACAATTGCCTGGAGAAATTGGTATCCTTTCTTAATGTGGTTCTGGAACAATTATTGTTTCTCCACAAAATATAGGTCTCTGTCAAAGAGGAAAAACTCTTGCCTTTCTAAAAAGGGAGTCAAAAGCTACTATGTTTGACTAGATAGAGAAGAACTAATGAATGCCAAATATTAAGATAAAGTTTAACAACAAAAATAATAGAATGGAGGTTATTTTCAAATGTAACAAAAGATATTAAGCATTAAAGAGAAAACTAAGGAACATTTAAAATGTTTAAACTATGATTGCTAGCCACTAAAAATGGATTATTAGAACTACATAAAAACAAGCAAATGTCATTTGAAAAAAACATGATTACATACAAAATTTGTATACATATGGAAAATTACAAGGCAATGTGCAAAAATATCAAGGCTTAAACATTTTCTTTTAATGTTATGTTAGTATATATATATGTATGTATATATGGCTATTATGTGTATACACACCTATATGGAAAAGTGTATTTATTAAAAGCAAAATAAACTGCCGATTTATGGTTGCCTAGGTAGGAAAGGTAAGATGAACACTTCATCTGGAAATCTCCTAAATATTAAATGACTAAATCAATGGTTCAGTAAGCTACGGCTCATAAACACATTGTGACATTATGAGTTTTCAGGCTAGGTCACAGCACAGCAGCGGAAAGAGTAGGGATTCAGAGTCAGACTAAAACAGTCCTGCCACTTACAGCTGTGTCATTGGGCCCTTAAGCTTTCTGAGCCTATTTCTTCATCTGGAAGATGGGGACAACAGTATTTAGTTCTTAGGGCTACTGGAAGGATTACAAAGAGAATGTTTAGCATATGCCTAGCACACAGCAGGCCCTAAATACTTAGCAGCTAATTATGAAGCAGCTCCTAAATATAACAATGAAAACCAAATGTAAAAATGTTTATATAATAAGCTATTAAAAGCAAAAAAGGGAAAATACAAATCAGTATTTATAGTTATATCTACATAGACCGTGACTAAGAAACAAAAGATATTAAATTGTCTGGTATATCATAAGGAAAAAGAATAGCAATTGTTAAGATCATTGGTATTATGCAAAATTTCTCCAGACTATTATTTAATAGTGTCACGTATGTTTTCTAACTGACAATTTTTTTGCTGTCCCTTCAAGAAAGGCACTTTACCTCACCCAGAAATGAATTAAGTCTTGAATGTCAAAGCAGTACATAAGGCAGACAACTCCACTTTCTCCATCAATAACTCATTCATGTGTGGAGCCCAACACCTCTTATATACAATCATTTTTGTGTTAGGATGTTTGCTGCCTCAGTAATCTGGAAAGCCTGAAATGGCTGACATTTTTTTCAAGCTGTTGTTCCTCCTCTTCAGAGGAAGCACTGTTGAAATCTTCAGCTTTGCAACAATTAGGAGAGAATGCAACTTGCCACCCCCACAGCACTTGTGAGCTATTTCTAGACTTCCCTTCTTGAGGCCTGCATACCTTGTTTATGAAGGTATAAAACATATCTGGGATTTGCCAAAAAAGAATGAGTATGGTATTATTTAACCCGACTATTTTGCACATGTCCTAATCAGCTATTAGATGAACACTTTGAGCATCTGATTAGTGGCAGGTGCTTTTGGAGATGAAAAAGACAAATTCCCTGCTCTCAAGGAGCTTTTAGTCTAGTAGGGAAAATAGACATGTAAACGATACAAGGCCTGCACAATATACAGTAGCAAAGAAGGCAGAAGGGTTAATTCTGCCTTGGAATAGAAGTGAGAGAGGAAAGGTTTAACAGGGAATGAAGCACTTGAATAGGGTCTGGAAGAAGGAAGAGAGGTATTTTACTTAGAAAAAGTAGAAGGGTATAGTTCATGAAATATTTTGAATGCCTGGCTAAGGAGCTTGGACTTTATCTAACCTTCCCTGGGGAGCCACAGAAGGGTTCAAAGTAGGGGAATGAGGTGGTCAGATTTACTTTCTAGAAAGATCCTTGAGGCTTGGATAATTGAAGGAATGAAACCAGAGGCTAGGAAATCAATGAGAATCTAGTCTATCCCCTTACCCACTACATTTAAAAGAAAACAATTAGCAACCAAACTCCCATTCTGACTAGAGCACAGGATTACAATATCAAGGAACTGCCAGCCAGAACTTCAAGTCATCAAGCAGCTGCATATTTTCTTCTTTCTTCCTTTTCCTCTCACACCACAATCCTGCCTCCAGGAAGAAAGTCCCAAGAGGTTGGCAGGACATACATGTGTTTGCCTGGATTTTAAAAGAGACCCCCATTTCCTATTTGTTTCCCTTTCTTAAAATAGGAGTTCTATCTGAAACAGACTGAGAAAGCAAATAAAAAAACACTCTTTCTGGAGCACCTCCTTATATGGTGAGGCAGTGTAGTGATTTGTCAAGCAAGTGCTCAAGACTGTTAGCCCCTATGTGCCTAAAAGGTACTCGTTAATTGACAGATTGAAAAGAATACTGGTCCACTGAGTGAGTGATCAACTGTGACCTTGACCAAAAATCACTTAACCTCTTAAGGCCTCATTTTAGTCATCTGTAAAATAAGGACAGACTAGAAGATATCTAAGGTCCTTTCTAGGTCTAACATTTTCTGAGCCTACTTCTGATGGAAAAGGAGCTTCTCTTTTACATTTTTAAAGAAATTTATGAGGGTCTGAAGACAATCGAGAGCCCTTCTGGATCCAACGGCAGTTACCCTCCCCAAAGCATATAAGAACAGGGTGAAGATTGTTCAGGGAGAAGACTGAAATTCTAACATGGTCTCACATCTCCCCATCCTAATACCCCTTAGTTATATAGGAGGAAAATGAACTCAGATAACTAGAGCAATCTGCTTTCAAATACTATATTAACTGTTGTCAAAATACAGGCTGGAAACCTGTACCCAAAATCTGAAATATCCTTACATTTCACCTGGAAATCTATTCTAAGGAAACAATCAAATATGGAAAAATTTTCACACACAAATTTCACAGCAGCATATTTTGTGATGGTGATACACATGAAACAACCTAAATGCCCAGTGACACGCTTATTGCTTGCTAAATTACTGAATATTCATAACAAAAGTAGTAATAATGACAATAACTGACAAATACTGAACACTTTCTATGTGCCTGCTACAGTGCCAAGACTATTACTTCCTTTAGTTCATTAATCCATATAACAATTGTATGAGGTAGGCTGATTATTCCCCTTTTGAGCAAAAAAGTGGAGACTCAGAGAGGTTGAATAACTTCCTTAAAGTCACATAGATAGTAATTAAGTGGCAGAATCAGAAAAATGATCCTAACTACATTTGTAGAGTAGTCATGTTAAAAAATAAATAAAAGGACTAAAAGAATTTACTGGATTTACTAAAAGAAATCATTGGTGACCTTGAAGAGAACAGTTTCAAAGGAACAATAGAGGGAGAAGCCAGAATGTTGAGGAGTGATCAGGAGATAAGGAATTGAAGAATGAATAGAAGGTTAAGATATTGAATACAGTGAGTGTAGAAAAATCTTCAGGGGATTTACCAGAGGTCAAGAGCATGATTCAGGATCCAAACTATATGGGTTTTGAATTGAAGTTCCATCTTTCATTAGCTGTATAATCTCAGTTGACTTGTTGTGCCTCTTTGTAGCTCAGTTTCTTCATCTATAAAATGGCATTAATAGTACTTATTTCAAGGAGTTGTTGTGAAGATTAAATTAATCAATAAAGTAAACCTCTGAGAACAATGCCCAACATTTAGTATGCATTATGTAAGTGTTACATGGATCATGCTGATGTTAACAACAGCATTATTATTATCGCCACCATCATCTTTTAAGACGTTAGGCTGTGAAGGGGGAAGGCTGACAGGGAATAACAAGAGGGGATACAGAGCTGAAGGAAAATATTTTCCCTCAGAGAAGAAACATGAGCATGATTAAATGCTGATAAGATGAAACCAGAAGAGATGAAGAAGTTGAAAAAACAGGAATTGGGAAAATTGATGGCATGAGGTTTCTGTAAAGGGAAGAAGGGTTGAAATCCTTTCATTTCATTTCCATAGCAAAGGAAGCAAGCCGGGATGGGAATAGAGTAGAGTTTCAGAGTAGATGCAAAACAGGAAGTTGAGTATTTACCTAATGGTTACTATTCTCTTGATTAAGCAGAAGGTGAGGCCAAAGTCTTTGAGATACTTAAGGAAGCTAACCTGTGACATTTACTGGCACTTGCTATGTCCAGGAACTCTGCTAGGTGCTCTAAGGCATTAGTTCATTTAATCCTTACAACAACCCTAAGAAGTAAAGATTATCTTTATTATTACCCCTACTGTTCACATGAGAAGTTAAAGAACTTACTTGAAGTCACAAAACTAGAAAATGGTAAAATGGGATTAGAACTCCACATCAATCACTCCAAAGATTGAGCTACACTGTACTAATATATAATATATTGCCTATTTCTCCAACATCATTACCTTCTCTCATCCTTAGCTATATATTCCCAAAACTTCTTTCCCATGTCTCACAAAAATAGACCATACAGAGACAGAGGTAGGGAATCATAATTTGATTCATTGACATCAGGTGTCTCATTAGGCCAACAGCTTTTTTAAAAATGATTTGGAATGTCTTTAGGTAGGGAATGAACTCTTGATTTCCACAAAGGCCACACCTAGGGACTTCATACTTCATATTAACTACCTGACTCCTGAAGGCATTTCAGAAGTTTGAAAAGATTCACTTCTGTGAGTGGACAAAGGTGGAAGGGAATGATTAAACCTCAAAACATACCTTGATATCGTTGTCTATGCCACCAGAAATAATCTGATCACTTGTGTCATTGAAGGTTACAGCTAACACCTGGTATGTATTCTGAAATGTCTGGATGGCTGCTTTCTTCCGGATGTCCCAAAGCTGCAGCAGAGGAACAGGAGTCTTTTAGAAAAATCACTCTGACAAATACTGTATGGTACACCCCTAGGTCCAAGGGCTTTGTAGAATTGAGCACATCTCCAATAGGAGTCCTGTTCAGAAACTAGTAACACAAATAGTAGGAAGTGGCCATTTTTGCCAACATATTTGAAGACTGGTGGAACAAATCACTTTAGTTTTATTTCCTTTGTTAAAGTTTGATTAAACAGTTAGCCAGCATGCCCATACAGTGGCAGTCCCTCTATCTGATTAGTTGGTATATTCTCAGGACAGCAAGGATATTAGACTAGTGTTTTCCAAACTGTAGATTGTAACTCATCAATGGACTACAACCTACATTTAAAAAAAAAAGATACAGAGGAGGGGACACAAGCGAAAATGGCAGAGAACGTAATCTAAAACTCCATCCCACAAAAAAAGCAGTGAACTGACTAGCAAATACAATCAACTTTATCAGAACTCTATAAACTAATCAAAAGTTTACATTAAATAGGCATATGCTTGATCAAGGAAATAACACTTGCATTTTGGTAATTTGTAGCCTTTTAACTTATCCTGGCTCCATTCCGTCTCCCCAGCTCAGGATTAGGGGTAGGGTGCTTTGGAGACAGCAACCTGTGTTCCTGGTAAAGGTTTTCACCACCAGGGGGAGCATTTCCCTAATGACTAATCGTGTTGAGCATCCTTTCATGTTATTGCTGGCATTTGTGTATCTTCTTTGGAGAAATTTTTATTCAAGTCCTTTGCCATTTTTTAGTTGAGATGTGTTTATATAAACAACCTTTTTTGTTGCATATATAAAGCATTCGTTATATATTCTGAATATTAAACCTTTTCAGATAAACGATTTGCAACTATTTTCTTCTACCCATAGACTGTCTTTTCAATTTCTTGAAACCATCCTCTGATGTACAAAAGTTTTTAATTTTGATGAAGTCTAATTTATCTAATTTTTCTTTTGTTGCTTGTGCTTTTGTTGTCACATCCAGGCAATTGAATCTGGTGCCAAATTCAAGGTCATGAAGATTTTCCATTATGTTTTCTTGGAAGAGTTTTATGGTTTTAACTCTTTAATGTCAGTTGTCTATTTTGAATTAATTTTTATGTATGGTATGAGTAGGGGTCCAATTTCATTCTTTTGCATATGGCTGTCCAGTTTTCCCAGCACCATTGTTGGAAATGAATTGGACACTGATGTACAGATACATGATTTCATTTAAAAATAATCACAAATTTACAGAAAAGTTGCCTAAGTCTTTTTTTTTTTTGCCTAAAACATTTTAGAGTAAGTTGCTGACCTCATGCCTCATCACTCCTGAAGTTGTGTTTTTCCTAAAACAAGGATGTTCTTCTACATAATCTCAATGTAATCAGAATTAATAACTAACAATAATTATCATCTAATCCTTAGATCCCATTCAAGTTTTACCACTTGCCCCAGCGATGTCTCAGAACAAAAGGATTTAGTTCAGAATCACGTGTTGAATTTAGCTTTCATTCTCTATAAGACAGAAAGAATTCCTAAGGCTTTCTCTGAATTTCATGACCTTGACACCTCTAATAATTACAGGACAATTTTGTAGAATACCCTGCAATTTGGGTTTGTCTGATGTTTCCTTATGATTAGATTCACAAGCTATGCCTGACTGTGATATCACTGTGATACTGCATTGTAAAAATTATGGTAAAACGCATAGAACATAAACTTTACCATTTTACGCATTTTTTAAAAAACAGAAACTGATACTTATTTTCCATCAGTCTTATTTTCATTTTCTGTTTTAAGGGACTGTGGAAGAACCGCCTAGGACCACTCAGTGGTTGTTCCTACCCATTCAATGGCCTAAGCAATGGAAGCTGCAGACCAGTCTTCAGCTTCAGGCTGAACACACCAGTTTTCAGTAGGGAACTGCTGAACAGGCACAGAGGGCACCTGCTCCAGAATACTCTGAGACCTTAGGTTGAGTAGCAGTAAATTCAACCTGAAATTCCTCCCTGGTCACAGTCTTTTCAGCAGCGACCTGCTCTTCCTTTTCAATCTCTTTAGAGTATCTGTATAAGCAGAGATCAGGTATGACCTTCCATGGGTGCTCATGGAGACAGTGCCACACATGTGCAGATCTTCCTAGGCCATCATCTACTAATTCAGACCCACTGAGTGAGTTCCTTTGTTGCTACATGGCATGACAATGTCCACACAGCATAAAGGAGAATCTGTGTTACTCAGAGCAGTAGGCAAGTTAACACTGGTGGACAGCCCTGGGATCAGTAACCACCAGAAGACGTAGTTCCTGGGCTGTTTGGATCTGGTTAGTGATGGTTCCAGGACTGAAGTGCCTAGCAGGCCGGTATCCCTAGAAGTGTTGACACTGACATCAGCCAGGTTTTCTATGGCAACAATGGCATGAGCTGCCAGGAGAAGCTTCTCCCAGGTCCTCTTCAGATTTATGATGTGGATGCTATCACTTTTCCTTTTGTAGATGTACCATTTCATTTGGAAGTCAAAGTTGGTGCCACTTAAGTGAGTTCCTGCTGCAAAGAATTTGAAGACATCCTCCTCGTTCATTTGTGGGACATCAAGGGCTCCAGATGTTGTGAAAGTTTCTCTTTAAGTTACAACAGGAACCCAGATAAATGCCACGTGGATGCCTCTCTGGGTAGCATGGAGAGCCATTAAAAATATTTTTAAGTGAACAATTCACTTAAAAATACACCAATTACATTCACAATGTTGTGCAACCATCACCTCTATTTCCAAAATATTTTTCATGGAAATGTTATACCCATTAAGCAATATACTCATTTCTCCCTCAACATTCATTCTTTTGCATGCAGATATGCAGTTTCATAGCACCATATGTTGAAAAAACTATTCTTTCCTCCATTAAATTGTGTCCACACCCTCTGTGAAAATCAAGTGACCAAATATGTGAGGGTTTATTTCTGGGTTCTCAATTTTATTCCATAATCTGTATGTCTAGTCAAAACACAGTTTTGATTACTGCAGCTTTGTAGTATGTTCTGAAATACAGAAGTGTGAGTCCTCCAATTTTGTTCTTGTTTTTCAAGATTGTTTTGGCTATTCTGGGTCCCCTGAAATTCCATTTGAATTTTATGACATGCTTTTCCATTTCCACAAAAAATGCTGTTGAGATTTTGATAAGGGATTGCATTGATCAATCTGTGTATCAAACTGGGTAGTACTGTGATATTGATAATATTAAGTCTTCTAATCCAGGAACATGGGTCATCTTTCTATTCATTTAGGTCTTTCTTTCAACCCAATGCTTGCAGTTTCAACTGTACAGGTCTTCTGACTCCTTGGTTACATTTATTGCTACGTATATGATTCTGCACTGTCACTGTGGCCTATCAAGTGGCTCACTATTTTGCTTTGTCCTGTTACTCATCATATTCAATTTGCTCATTTCATTGAGATATCCTTCTGATATATCCCATCGTTCTGTGAGCACATCCTTGCCTTCTTGCATAAGAAGTTGCAGGCTCATCATGTACTTCTCTTGTGCCATTCTTGAAACAAAGAGCCCTGGTTACTTTTAGTGGAAAATGGTATTTAAAGGTCAAGTGCTAGGTAGTAAGTATGCTCGTTGCTCCCGTACCCTCTCAGCGAACAGTTAGGCAATATATGTATGTATATACACACACACCTATATACTTACATCTATTTTTTTTCTATATGAATGTATTCATATATTATAAATCAAGAGTTCACAGCAACATTTTCAATTTTAATCCAACGCTATAAGTTTCTAGTTTTCTCCCTTTCTGTATTGGTAATTTCTTTCTCTGGCAGTAAGAAATCTGTCTCCCATTATCCTTAATGTATTTACTCATTTGATCAAGCTTTCTGAATGTGACCAGCCTCTCATATATTCTCTTTTACTTGTTAGATTACCCATTCTGGGCTGATCCTATGTGGATCCCCCCTTCATTCTACTTGAGTAATTCCTCCATGTGTACATCCTGTTCCCTCTTCTCTGACTCTTAAAACCTCCCTCCAAGTTGACCTTCCCCAGGGATGCCACCCTCATACTATTCAGCCTCAAGACTCCCTATACTGAACTGCTCCTGCCCTGTTGGGATACCCCCAGCCCTGGCTCTGGCACCCACACTATCCCCTCAACCCCTACTCCCCATATAGATGACCCTTTCACCCCTCTAGGGCACTGACTCCCCATAATGAGCTGCCTCTCTCTCCTACCCAAGTGGATGCTCTTCTATGTTTCCTATTTCCCACAGCAGGCTATCTACCCCAACTTGTGTGGATGCCCTCCCTACTCTGCTCAGCTTGAATCCCTACGCTGGACAGCCCTGCCATATGTTCCACCTCACTTGGGCTCTGGGACACTTCAGCCCACCTCACCTCCAACCTGAACACATCCCTTGCTTTGCCTTGTGTAATGCCTTTAGGACTGACTTGTTCAGGAAGGGGAATGATTTATATACATATATTGGATCTCATTTAATTTTTTTTCAATTACCAAAAAGAATGCACTTGCTAAAAACAGTCCGAAAAGCACTGGTATGGATAATGCTCAGGACACTACTTCTAGGCTAAAAATGCAAAGGCTGTTTGAAATATTTGCTTTCTGTTGAGAACTCTGACAAGTAAAAAGCAACATGCTCCCCCCCACCAAAAACAGAAGTTATTCAATTCCTGTACTTTTAAGCCGGAGAAAACAAAGCACTCCAACTTGACAAGTGACTAAAAGATATTTGTAAAAGGCTGTTCATTGGAACATTAATTGTAATAATATAGTAAAATTCAAAATAATGAACTGGTTAAAAACAATCACCTTTAGGTGATGTGACGTACTGCGCATTCAAAAAATTATTACCTTGAATAATAAAGTTAAAATAAGTATTTCATATCAAGGGAGGAGAGACGCAAGCAACTGAAAGAAGGAAAGGACAGAAAGGACAGACATACATACAATGGATGGTAGTAGACTAAAAAAGCTAAGGAGAGACAGAAAGATAGACATGAGGGTAAAGACAAATAAGAAAAAATGAAATACAGTGAGAGAAAAGACAAAATAAAGGGGGAGAAAAAAGAAATTCCTAGATGTTTACTTAGCAGGCTCTCGATACATGTTTTTTAAACAAAATTCATTAGGGAATGTTTATCTCTGCTTTTTGAAATGCCAATTAGAAAATCAGCTATTATTAAGACTCTCCAGCTATACCACACTTAGGTTAAGAGCTTTGGAACCATTCCTAAGCCAGATTCTCTTCCTAGCCAAGCTTGAAGGGACCCCAAGTGTTTAGGCATAAAAACCATTTAGTAGAAAAGCCTCTCAAAAGGAGACAACCCAGTATGTTAGTTTTTACGAAAAGAACATTGCATCCATTTAAAAAAGCAACATTCACAAGTTTGGCGTGGGTTGGTATTCTCCCTGTGTAGTCATTAAAATACCACTCAGGAGTCCAAAATCAGTGCCACAGAAAGAATAAAAGGGTTAAACACTACAAAGCAGTGTGTCTTTGTGTATCCTTGAGATAAGTTACTATTTCTAGGCCTCATCTTCCTTATTTGCAAAATGATGATGCTGGACGAGAGCAGACGTTTCCAAATACTGGACATACTACATCAAATCACTTGAGCAACACATTAAAAATTCTAATTCTTATTCTAGACCTACTGAACCAGAGTCTCTGGGTATTTTTAACATGTTCTTCAGGTGATTCCGAAACGAAAACAGGTAGAAAACCACTGGACTAAAGGATCCTTAAGTTCCCATCCTGTGCTAACATCATTTATTGAGCTTTTTATATATTTTCTATAATCTCACAATAGCCTCCTAAGACATATATATTACTGTCACTGTTCTAAAGATTAAGAAACTGTGACTCAGAAAGGTGAACTGGCCAAGGTCATACAATTAAGTAAACAATCAAGCCAAGAATCCAATCCAGGTAGTCCATTTTACTCCAAATAATTTATTCTATGGTTCATTCATTATTCTGTAGAGTAGTTAAAACTGCCTATTATTTAAAATTTATTTTTAAAAAGGGAACAACTTCAAGTGTCTTTCTGGGAAATGACTGCTAAGACAAAGTTGTGGAGAAGAGGGTATAGCACAGGTGGGAAGGAAAGAAATAGCTCATATTATCTCAGGAGTTACAACACACAGACTGATAACAATACCCACCTTAACTGTACCATCATCACTGCCAGTGCAGACAAGCTGGGGGCCTCTCCTGGCTGGATAACAGGAATTCACAAAGGAAGTATGTCCCTTTAGCCTTTTAACTCTCTCACCTGTTTCACTATCCCACACAGCTACGGTTTTATCTGTGGATGCGGAGAAGAGCATACTAGAAAGTAAGAGAAGGAACAACAACAAAAAATTAGTGAAGACAAACAATAGTAATCTATCTTTCCCACCTGCCAAAAGGCTCCAAATTCTTCAATTTTCCTGACACTTTGTGCTCTGACAGTTCCATACAGGATGCTATCTCTGCTTGGAATACCTAAACCCTACCTACAAAAATTCTACCTGTGCTTCAGACCCAATTACAAGGTCTACCCTATGAAGTTTTAATACATCTAACATATCAGTTTTCTCAATCTTTATTATTCTTCCTTTGTGATAATATTTTACACATAAGACACACTCCATCTGGAAATGTTTAATTACTCCTTGCTGCTGCAGAAATAAGACAGACTGGCAATTCCTATCCTCATATCTGTCTAACTCCCACACTTTCTCTGAAATCCAAAGCTTTTACTCTCTCTTAAAGACTATTCCTAATAATGCTTTCTTTTTAATAGAAAACCTGTATGCCAGGGTATATACCAACTGATCCAGGGCACAGTAATATTCTCAAGGTCAGAGATGTAAATAAATGAATGTTTACCAAAATACCCTATGATGGGATTAATTAACTGTGTATAACAAATTTTATATTATTTATAGGCATTCTATAATTATGCAATCATTAAAATAACGTTTGTGATAAACAGAGTTGTTAGGTGAATAAAGTTAAGTGAAAAACCAGCAAGCAATATTGTGCATGTAGCTCTAACAAATATTTAAAAACCAAACTATTTTGGGGAGAAAAATGGCTTGAGGGAAATGTATCATAATAATAACAGTGATTATCTTTGGAGTGGTAGAATGTAGATTTTTTTAAATCTTTCTGCCTTTTTTTCCCCCAAAATATTTTATTACTTTTACATTGGAAAGAATTTCTACATATGAAAATTACACTTCGCTTGGTGTTTTAAAAAGAATACAAGTTTGTCTGGGCTGTTGATGTTAGATGAGAGTGATGATATAGTTATAATTGTACACATGTAACAATAAACACTTTACTTGGGATGACAGTGACTGGGAATGACTAAAATCCAGGAAAGAACAAACTCAAGGGTGAAAGGTAAAAGGATGCTAAGAATAATTAGTATGAGAAGCAGTTGACATTCCATTATGTAGAATACTCACTCACCTGCCATCGGTGTTATAATGCAGTTCCATCACTGCTCCACTGTGTCCCTTCAGTGTGGCATAGTTATCACAGTCACCATAGACATTCCACAACACTGTTAGGGAAACAGGGAGTCTATAAGCATTACTAGGCAAAGGAAAACTCATTACTCGCCATGGAAAGATTACTTATGAATTTACCAAAACAAAACTTTTCAAATTATATTCCCTTGGAACACTACTGGCTCTACCAGCTGGACCAATTTTCCTGACACTTAAAAAAAAAAAAAAGGCAATATTTTCATAATTTACAAAGTAAAAAAGTTAGTTAATGGAGATAATTTTTTAAATCTTAGTTTTACCCTGTAATTTTTTTTTTTTTTTAAGTTGATACCTACTTTAAGTTGATACGAGTACAAAGTGGACAGCAAAATGATGGCACCTCTGGGAAACCTAAGAAACCACAACTGACTTGAAGGTTACAGAGCAATGAATTTATACTACATTTACTCATTCCACATGTATTAAATACGTATTACACATCAGGCATAATGTTAGGGTAAATGAGGCAGACACAGTTCCTATTCTGAGGGAGCTTGGTCCGGCATTGACAGAAGTTTGATGAGTGTCATTAAGGAGCAGCCATATAAATAAAAAGTTATGTTATAGAAATTTTTTTGCTGTTAAAACTGTTCTAATTTTTTAATGAAATTAAACAAAATCAACAATTTATGGATTTGTGCATAGATCCCCTTTCTTCTAGTTGCTTGGCCACCAATAAGTTTAAAGATCATAGAACTGGAGCATCTAAATCAAAATGGGTAGTGAAGACAGATAACATACACCCTGATGCATAGAACAAAAAGAGCCAAGGCACTCATTTCATCTCAGAATGGGGCGAATGACACCAGAAGAAAAAATGCTTCTGTTATCTTCTCTATTGCTTTTCTCATGACCCCTCAAAGTGATTTATTTCTACTTATTTTTCCAAAATGGGCATTCCTAACTAGTAGTCAAGAATCTAGCAGTTTTTCAACCAAAAGGGGGAAAAGAAAGGCAAAAAAAGGTTTCAGTGGCTAAGAGATTTCAAATAGAGTTGAGAGGCTGTCCTGTAGGTTACTCCCATGCAAGTTTCAGCTAGATATCCCAAATGGTCACAGCATGATAAGTCCAAGTCAACAGTAGTTTCCAAAACCCTAAAGAATACCTGGGTCCCTATGTAAGACTCTATAAAAGTTTCACTCACTAAGTTTATTCTTCAGAAACTTAATCCTCCAGAGAGCTCCTATGCCAGCTAAGTCCCAAAATCCAGAGGCAACAGACTCTTCAAGAATATCAACTAATTGCATCAATTTTTCCCATAATTTCAATACTCCTTTACAACATGAACAAGTTAGAGTGGTCACTGCCTAGACATCCCTGAAGATAGGGAAAGTGATTAAACTAGAGGAAGGGGTAGCAACAGACAACAAAGAATTTAACAAAGGATTACAAATACTGTACCTCTATATAATTTTCTTTTTCTTAGTTGCCAGAACTGAAACGGTAGAACTGTAACCCATAGCATTCTTTGAAATTTGTTATATAGATACTTGTTAAATTGTAATTTGAAAGTTATTACCTTTTTGTATATGTGTTATATTTCACAACAAGGAAATAACTGAAACTAAGGTACTATAACTCATAACATTCTTGGAAATTTCCTATATAACTACTTGTTAAATGATACTTTGAAAGTAATCACCTTTTTGCATATATGTTATATTTCACAATAAGGAAACAACTGAAATTGCGGAACCGTAACCCATACCTTCTTTGAAATTTGCTCTCTACTTGTCAAATTGCACTTGGAAAGTTATCACTTCTTTGTAAATATGTTATATACCATAATAAAAAAAAAGGAATCTGGCAGTAGATCCTAAAAATATCTAAGGCAGTCGCTACTCTAGAATCCCCTCGTTCCTTCCTATTTGATTGTGAGTGTAGATTCACAGGGCTTCACACCTTTGGGAAAAGAACTTTTCTCTCTCCTCACTACAGAAAGCTGGAGATCTCTTGTCTTGCTGAATCAGCTCAACATTTGCCTTCATGAGGAAGATATTCTCAAACTAAAGCAACTTACTTTCCAACTAGTAATATAATCCCTTCTGTATTTACTACACAAACCCCAAGTTCTACAGCTAAGATCATTTAGCATTTTCATGTCCCACTTTAGTTTGTTAGTCATGTAGTTTGCTATGTTTCCTCATCTTCAGTATTACCAAGTTAGACTGATAGCTTCTGTGGCATCCAGGGTTTTAAAAAATAATCACCACTTGGCAGAAAGCTATTATATCAAATTCAAAAACTATGGCTTACGTATCAGTCGGTCAAATCCTGCAGACGCTAAGGTGGATCCACTGGGGTGAAACTTGCAACAATACACTTCCCCTTCATGTCCTGAGAGCAGCATGATTGGGGCTTGCAGGGAGGAACATCTTGGAGGTCCCTAAACAAAAGAGAGAAATACAAATACTCACTGTATACAAGCAACAGAGGTGGAAAAATTTGGGGGAAGGGGGCCGTTAAGGGGAGAGGGAGAATAGAAAACAATGACTGACAGAATGGATTTCAGCTCTTCTCACAACACTCATACCTCTTTTTTTTTTTTTTTTTTTGCTGCAAAGCTTTATTGTTTACAATTGGTTCTTGTTTCTCATGCCTCAATTTGTTACTCTCCTGCTGAACATTCCAATGACTGCCTGTTTCGCTAATTCTTTTTCTCCCTCACTCTGCTCCTGTCACATAGCCAACATTTTATTGCTTAAACATATTAAACTTTTTTCTGATGCAGGGTCTTTTTATTTGTACTTCCCCCTGATTGGAATCTTTTGCCCTAGATCTGCCCATGTTTGGCTCCTTTCAAATATTTCCTCCTCAGAAAACTCTTCCTTGACAAGTAATGCCCCCTCTTTCATTCCATTCACCTTACTGCATTCCTTCACAGCACTTAATCACTATCTGAAATCACCTTGTCCAAGTATTTGTTTATACATCTTGTCTGTTTCCAACACTAGAACAGGAGCTCGATGAGTACAGGGACCTTGCCTGTTCATTCAACAATGTTTTCCCAGTATCTGGCACCTTTAACGAGCAAATGATTGAACTGAACTTCCCAACAATCCTTCAGGGTAGGGATTACTCCAGAAAGTAGGGTTTGATTATGGCCTTGGATACTAAGCCTAGGCTTGAGCAATTCACTTTCTAAACCCGGGCTTGTCAAATAGGAAGAACAGGTACACTACCAATAATCCCCAAATCTCTTCAGTGGTTTCCAACTTATTCATTCATACAAAAAATATTGTGTGCCCAGGCACTGCAGAAACATCAGTGGATAAAATAAACAATGGAGTTTGCATTCTAGTGGAAAGGAAAAGAGAAAACAGGTTAAAAATATATATATACATATATATATATGGTGTTATGTACAATGGGGAAAAGCAAAGCAGGAATGTGGGATAGAGAGTATAAGGGTATTGCAACTAAAATAGGGTGGTCAGGAAAGCACCCATTGAAAAAGTGATATTACACAAACATTTGAAGCAGCTAAGGGTGTAAACCTTGCAAACATTTGGAAGAGCATTTCAGCAAAGGGAGCAGCAAATGCAAAGGTGCTGAGGCAGGAGCATGGAGGCCAGTGTGGCTGAAACAGAGCCAGCAATGAAGATTTGGTAGAACAGAGAGGTAAAGGGAAAGAGGGCAAAAGATGGTAAATTTTTTAGTTTTTACTCTGAGTGAAGTGGAAAGCCACCAGAAACTTTTCAGTTTTAGGAGTGAGTGTGAGTAACATGATCTGATTTATGTTTTACTAAGATTGAGAATAGACTGCAGATAGCAACAGAGAATAGACTGTAGATAGCTGGATTGAGAACAGACTGTAGGCAGCAGGAGTGGAAACAGGAAGACTAGTTAGGCCCTCTGTGCAATAATCCCAGATGAGACAATAATGGCTTAGACCAGGAGGTAGCGAGGGAGATGGTAGAAGCTGGAACAATTCTGGAAATATTTTGAGAGTGGTGCCAGCAGGATTTGCTGATGGGGTGGTTGAGGATTTGAGAAAAAAAAGGGAGCACATATATTCTTTCATCTGATTCTCACAACAGCAGAATAGTAAGGGGTGTCATCACTACTTCTCTATGTTACAAGAGCAGTTAAGAGCATGGATTCTTTAGTCAGACGGCCTGGGTTCAAAATCTATTTCTACCACTTTACTAAACAAGAGTTTGTTGTTCCATCTGAAAAACGGGAGAATAATAGTTCGTAACTCTTAGGTTGTTAACAAGATGAATGGAGATCACACATACAAAGCATTTAGCACAAGGGCTCCAGGAATACTAGCTACTACTCGGTTCAAAATACTAGTGCAGAGACATAAAAGGAAGCTGAAGAGGGAAACGCAACTTGCCCAGTCCCATAGCGAGCCAAAATCATTCATTTCATTCCATCCTCCTTTCACTCACTCATTCATTCATTCAACAAACTTTTACTGAATGTGTATTTTATGCCGGCTCCCTGGAAGACTTCGCAAGCGCAAGCCGCGGCCACTTGGCCAGCTACGAACCGAAGGCTCTTCACTCCAATTCAAATGCCACCCCAAGGCGGTCGAGACGCTGAAAACGGATATCTAGCGAGGAAACAAGCATTGAGCATCTGCAGAGTATCTCTCGCTTTTACAGAGTATAACTCCAGGTGGAAATTCGCGTTCCTCTCCCGCAATGCGGGATCACCCAGTGCGGCGCTTTGAGGACAGCAAGAAAAGCTGAGGGTCAAAGGCCACCTGCTCCTTCTCTTACCGCTTGCAGCAAAGCTCCCGGCGTCGCCTGCTGCTGCCCTGCTCCGGGGCCCGAACCTGCCGCTCCCAGTAGCAACTCATGCCGCTGCCGCTTGACTGGGACCAGCGGCAACTCAGGGCCCTTGCGCTTCGGCTGTTCTATCATGGCGGCAGCCGCTGTCCTCAGCGCCACCACTGACCGCGCCGACACGCTTAGACGCACCGCGATTGGCACCTACTTAGCCCTTCCCCTAGAACTTCCGGCTTGGAGAAACCAATCGGCTTCCAATACCCCTCGCTGCGTCGTATTACAGACACTCTCTTGTTATTGGGCAGCTCTTACTAACGTCACGAGTGCCTGACTTCAGGGTTGGAAGATGAATCTGGCGTCCCGCCTAGGCGCGCAGTGTCTTGTGGGTAGAAGCGCGCTGGCTGGGTTCGTCGTTCCGCGCAATGCAGTGGGTGGCAGGACTTGAGCTGACAAGGAGTAAGTATGAGGGAATTGAGGGATGGCTGTCCGATTCTGGAGGCGGAGCCTCGGTTGTTGGGTTTGAGCGTGGCCCTTCTCAGTTGACGGTTCTGATAGGGGCCCCGAGTTCCTATCCTTGCTAAGTAGCTGCCTGGCTCCTTCCAGGCAGAAGCCGAGCTGTGGGCTTTCTAGCGGCAGGACCCAGATTCTGCGGTTGCGGGTACGGGGGCCTCGAGGACTGACTTGAATAAAATCGCCTACTTGTGTCCGGCCCTGGTGGGGCGCTCCCGGAGATGAAAGACGTGCCTCCCACATCCCTGTCTGGCTGAGGAGGCGAGGCTTGTTTCTGCCACGGATTATACAGCCCTTCATTAGAGTCTTCCCTATGCCGCTGAGAGAGAGAGAGATGAAGGAAACGTCCGCCTCCTGCTTCTCGAGAGCGCAGTCATGTTGAGAAATTTGAGATCCATGACCTTCTTCTCAATCATCCAACTAATGTTTATTGCGCGTTTGGGATACAGTGTGAACCAAACGTAGTGCCTGACCTCAGGGAGATTGAGTCTAGTGGGGAAAACATGTTAAATTGTTCAACATCTTTAATAAATGTAAAATAAATGCAACCTAGGAGAGATATCTGATGCTTTGAGTCCTTGAAATAAACAGAAAGTCTCTGAGGAAAAGATGCCTGAGCTGAATTCCGGTTAATTAGGTGAAGAGAGGAAGGCAGAGCATTCCATACAGAACAGCATGTGTAGAGGCCTTATGGCAGGTGACTGACAAAAGGCACAAAGAGGCTAGTGTGGCTGCTTTAAAGATAACGACGGGAGTGTGGTACAAGATGAAGCTGGAGGCTGTTAGAAGGTCAGGCCTTGGAGAAATTTGTAGCTTTTACTCTAAGAATGATGGGGAATCACTGAGGGTTTTTTTTGGCGGGGTAGGGGGAGAGGTGGCTTGATCCCTTTGTCTCAGTGGTGTGAACAGATTTGAGGGGACCCCAGTGGATTCAGATAGACCATTTAGGATCTGCAGTGGTCCCTGCGTGAGATGTTGGCAATGAAGACTGCCATATTTTGGTGGAGCTATGGAGATTGGACAGATTCTAGAGATATATAGGAGATAAAATGGTTAGGACTGGTGATGGTTTGGATTCATGGAGTGAAGAGAGAGGAATCAAAGATAACCCCTAGGTTTCTCATGCAACTGAATAGATAGCAGTACCATTCGTTGAGATAGGGAACACTAGAAGATGACTAGAGACTGGTTTTTGATTTCTTGTGTTTTTTTATGGAGGGAATCATTCATGATATCTAGGAGGCAGTTCAGAACAGTGCTTTGGAGCACAGAAGACATACTTGCGTTGGACATATAGATTTGGGAGTAATATAGTAATTACTATATTACTGGAGTAATATAGTAATTATAGGCAATAATTGAGCCGTTGGTATGGGTAAGATCACCTGGGTCAGAACCTTGGGTAGTTCCAACATTTAATGGCCAAGAACAGGAGGGTGAACCTATAGGAGAAACAGAAGAGCTGTTAGAAAGGAGAGCAAGAGGAATGTTCTTTCAGAAGTGAGGGAATGATCTGTGTCAGAAACTCCTGGAATTTCAATAACATGAGAATCAAAAAATGTCTGTTGGCTTTATCATGGAGCTCATGGTAACCTTAGCAAGAGTTATTTTGTGATGGGGCCGGAAGCAGTCAATCGAGACATTATTTTTCAGAGAGGATATGGTAGCTAAAGAGGATGAGGAGTTACCAGGGACCCAATTGAGAAGGCATAGTTAAATATACAAGAGAGAAATTTGGTCATCAATAGTGTAAGATTTCTGAGAAGGTTGGAGGGGATGAGATCCAAAGTATAGGTGGAGAGAGCAGCCTTAGGAAGATGGATAGATTCTCCATTTAACAGAAGGAAGAAAGAAATGAAGACTATAGATATGTTGTTTGTATGTTTAGTATTGGTAAGATGAGTGTCTTTCTTGTGGCTTTTATTATCTCTGTAAAAGAGGAGGTAGAATCTTATGCTTAGAGTGAAAGGAGGTCAGAGGTTTGAGTAGATTGCAGAAGATTTGGAAGTCATTGTGTAGTATGGGACAGTGACTTTACCAGAGAAATGTAGAATTGCCAGGCAGAGTTAAGGGCCCATTTGAAATTGGATATCATAACTTTTTTTTTTCCAACAACCCTAGGCTACTTAATGCAAGCATAACAAAGACTATGGATTTGTGCTGTTCAAAAAACATATTCCAGCTTCTAATGTGCCTTCTTTTACTGAAGAGGCTAGAAAGCTAAAAACTACTCCAGTTCTTCCTTGAGAACTGAATTTTCATCTGGGTTAAATGTGGAGAGAAGCAGAATATGAAGCATCCAGTTTTTCTGACAAATATGGCAGAGGCAATGAGTTTTCCATCAACAGTCACCTGCTTTGGTGACTTTCTGCAGTGATGGCCATAACATTTTTTTTTCACATTTTTTTTATTGTGAAATATGCACACAAGTGATAATTTTCAAAGTACAATTTAACAAGTAGTTATAGAGGAAATTTCAAAATATGGTATGGGTTACAGTTCCACGATTTCAGATGTTTCCTTTTAGCTGTTCCAATGTATTAGAGACTAAAAAAAAAATCTATATAGTGACTCAGTATTCATAATCAATTGTTAAATCCTATCTTCTCTGTCACATCTCCTCCCTCTCATTTGATAATTTTCCTAACCTTCAGGGATATTTGGGCAATGACCATCCTGACTTCTTCATGTGGAAAAGGGGTGTCAACATTATGGGGTAGGGGGATGCAACTGGTTGATGTTTTGGAGAGACTGGTACCTCTGGGTTTCCAGACTTATCTGGCATAGGAACAATCTGGAGGTTTTAAGTTCCTGAAAAATAAACTTAATGATTGAAACTTTTAGTTTCAGATAGAGACCTGTGTATTCTTGAGGGTTTTCAGGAATACCATGGGTTGGGGCTTGGCATACTGTGGCAATTTGCAGTATCTAGCTGTAGCTTGCACAAGGGTAACCTCCAGAATAGCCTCTCCACTATTTGAAATTTCTTAGCCACTGAAACCGTATTTTGTAACATTTCTTTTCCCCCTTTTGGTCAAGAAGACATTGTAATCCCATGATGCCAGGGCCAGGCTCATTCCTGGGAGTCATGTCCCACGTTGCCAGGGAGACTTAAACCCCTGGAAGTCATGTCCCATGTAGGGGGGAGGGTAATGAGTTTATTTGCAGAGTTGGGCTTAGAGAGAGAGGCCACATCTGAGCAACAAAAGAGGTTCTCTGAAAGTAATTCTTAGGCATAATTACAGGTAAGCTTAGCTTCCCCTTGCAGAAATAAGTTTCATAAGAGCAATCCTTAAGATTGAGGACTTGGCTTATTAAATTGGGAGTCCCTAATGCTTGAGAGATTATCAGAAATTTCCCAGGTGGGGAAGTTTAATAGTTCCATATTTTTTCTCCAGTCCCTCAAGGGACTTTGCAAAAACTTTTTTTTTGTTCATTACCTAGCCAACATACTCTGGAATGTATCAAGGTATTACATTAAACTATACAGAATTACAAGATCTCTATTCTAGACTCCATGTGTTTAGATTGTTTAAATGAACTAGCCAGAGGTTAAGTTCAATTGTGTGCTACAGAAAATTTAAATTTTGTATAAAATAAACATCTCTTCCTTTGGTCTCACACAGGAGGTGAAGTTTTAAAATACAGACATTATCATCCTTTACTCTGTATTCTGATTTAACTTAGTCCCAATCCACTTAGCTTCATTCATATCTCTAATTGAAGTCTCATCTCTTTTTTGGCTCTTTAAAACTTTCTGTGTGGAGTAATGATGACTCTCAGAGCTGCAGAACTCTAACTCTGAGTCTCAGGTGTTACACAGTTTCCCAAAGTTCCAGGGGAATACCAGGCTACACACATAGAGCACAGTTTCTTAGAATGTAGAAATAACATTTAAAACTCAGGCATAAATATGACTGTTGTGAGAGCTTACAATCTAGGCCCTAATTTTCTTGTAAGTATTTTCTAAATGAGACCATACAATATTTGTCCTTTTGTTCCTGGCTTATTTTGCTCAACATAATGTCCTCACAGTTCATTCACCTCATTGCATGCCTCACGACTTCATTCCTTTCTGTAGCTGTGTAATATTCCATTGTAAGTATATACCACAGTTCGCCTTTTTGCTCCTCAGTCCATGTACCCTTCAGCCATCTGCATCCATTGGCTATTGTGAATAATGCTGCCATAAACGTCAGTGTACAAGTATATTTTCGATCCCTGCTTTTACTTTTCTGAGTATATTCATGGTAACAGGATTATCTGATCATATGGTGACCTTGTTCTTAGCATCCTGTGGATCCACTGCATTATCCCCCAGAGTGGCTGCCCCATTCTGCTACCCTATCAGCATTGAACAGGTATACCTCTCCACATTCTCTCTAGCACTTGAATCTTTCTATTTTATTTATTTATTTTGAATCTGCAGATTTTGTTCAGATATATTAACATAACATATATTCTATGCAAAAGAAACGGTGTCTCACAGTAGCCTCACTTAGTTGTACAATCATCACCACTCAATTTTCAACAATTTTTGTTGCTACAAATAGAAAAATAACAGCTAGACACAGCCACACTAAAGAGAAAACCCAAAACACCCTGCAACTCTTATCCCACCCCCACCCGCAATTATTTACTTCTATTATTGGTGTGGTACTAGTGAGATGTTCCTGGTAAATATAGTCCATTGTATACAGTAGGTAGTTTTTCCCATATACTACTTATTATTAACTCTTTGTATAAGTGTCATACCTTTGAAGTAGTTCCTGCAAGAACTTATTTATATTTGTAGTACTAATTGGTGAGATATGTAACTTTAAACAACCCCTTTCAATCCTGTTCACCTTCAAAATGGCTCTATTGTTTACCATTCCAGTAATGAACTACCATCATCTCTATCTGTTGCCATACATTTAAGTTCAACTTTGTTAACAGGTCTGTACATATTAGGTAACCGATCCTCCTTCTCTAGCTTCTATCTCTAGGTCCCCTACATTCTACATCTTAAGACTCTAAGTTTACGTTTTTGGGAGAGGGGCAATTCATGTTAGTGAAATCAAACAATAGCTATCCTATGTCTGGCTTATTTCATTCAGCATTATGTTCTCAAGTTTCATCCATGTTATCACATGCTTCAGGACCTCATTCCTTCTTACTGCTGCATAATATTCCATTGTATGTGTATACCATATTTTGTCTATCCACTCGTTTGTTGATGGACACTTGGATTGTTTCCATCTTTTGGCAATTGTGAATAATGCTGCTGTGAACATCGGTGTGCAAATGTCTGTTCATGTCACTGCTTTCAGATCTTCTGGGTATATAACGAGTAGTCGAATTGCCAGGTTGTAGGGCAACACGATATTTAGTTTTCTGAGGAACTGCCAAGCTGTCTTCCACAGCGGCTGTACCATTACATTCCCACCAGCAGTGAATAAGTGTTTGACTTTCTCCACATCCTCTCCAACATTTGTAGTTTCCTGTTTGTTTAATGGCAGCCATTCTTAAAAGTGTGGGATGATATCTCATTGTGGTTTTGATTTGCATTTCCCTAATTGCTAATGAAGATGAATATATTTTCATGTGCTTTTTAGCTATTTGTATTTCTTCAGAAAAATGTCTATTCATATCTTTTGCCCATTTTATAATGGGGTAGTTTGTTCTTTTGTTATTGAGTTATAGGATTTCTTTATATATATATACTGGATATCAAACTCTTATCAGATATATGGTTTCCAAATATTTTCTCCCATTGAGTTGGCTGCCTTTTCACCTTTTGACAAAGTCCTTCAAGGCACAAAAGCATTTGATTTTGAGGAATTCTCATATATCTATTTTTTCTTTCATTGCTTGTGCTTTGGGTGTAAGGTTTAAGAAGCCACCTCCTATTACAGGGCTTGATGATGTTTCCCTATATTTTCTTCTAGGAGTTTTATGGTATTGGCTCTTACATTTAGGTCTTTGATCCTCTTTGAGTTAATTTTTTATATAGAGTGTGAGGTAGGGGTCCTCTTTCATTCTTTTGGATATGAATATCCAGTTCTCCCAGCCTCATTTGTTGAAGAGACTATTCTGTCCCAGTACAGTGGATTTGGGGGTCTTGTCAAAAATCAATTGACTGTAGATCAGGGGGTATATTTACAAACTCTCAATTCAATTCCATTTGTGCCAGTATCATGCTGTTTTGACCACTGTGATTTTAGGTAAGCTTTAAAGTCAGGAAGTGTAAGTCCTTCCACTTCTTTCTTTTTTTAGGATGTTTTTGGCAATTCGAGACCCCTTTCTCGTCCAAATAAATTTGATAACTAGCTTTTCTATGTCTGTAAAGTAGGTTGTTGGAATTTTAATTGGTATTGTGTTGAATCTGTGGATCAGTTTGGTTAAATTGACATCTTAATGACATGCAGCCTTCTAATCCATGAACACAATATCTTTCCTTTATGTCTATTTAGGTCTTCTTTGATTTCTTTCAGTTAAGTTTTGTAATTGTCTGTGTAGAGGTCCTTTACATCCTTGGTTTATTCCTAGATACTTGATTCTTTTAGTTGCTATTGTGAATGGATTTTTTTTCTTCAGTGTCTCCTCTTTTAAGTCATTACTAGTATATAGAAACATTGCTGGTTTTTTGCACATTAATCTTGTATCCCACCACTTTGTTGAATTTATTAGCTCAAGTGGCTTTGTCATGGATTTCTCAGGATTTTCCAACTATAGGTTCATGTCATCTGCAAGTAATGAAAGTTTTACTTCTTCCTTTCTGATTTGGATGCCTTTTATTTCTTTTTCTTGGCTAATTGCTCTAGCTAGAACTTCTAGCACAAGTTGAGTAATAGTGGTGACAATGTGTCCTTCTCTCGTTCCTGATCGTAGGGAGAAGGCTTTCAGTCTCTTACCATTGAGTATGAGGCTGACTGTGGGGTTTTTGTATATGCCCTTTATCATATTGAGGAAGTTTGCTGCTATTCCTACCTTTTGAAGTGTTTTTTTTAGGAAAAGTATGCTGAATTTTGTTGAATGGTTTTTAAGTGTCAGTCAAGATGATCATGTGATTTTTTCCTTTCAATTTAATAATGTCTTGTATTACATTGATTTTCTTATGTTGAGCCACCCTTGCGTGCATGCCTTCAATGAACCCCACTTGGTTGTAGTGAATAATTCTTTTGCCTTTGATTTGATTTTAAGTATTTTTGTCAAAAATTTTTGCGTCTATATTTGTTAGGGAGATTGGCTTGTAGTTTTCCTTTCTTGTAGTATCTTTATCTGGTTTTGGTATTAGGGTGATGTTAGCTTCAGACCATGAGTTAGGAAGTATTCCCTTTGCTTCAATTTTTTGGAAGAGTTTGAGCAGGAATGGTGTTAATTCTTTTTGGAATGTTTGGTAAAATTCCCCTATGAAACCATCTGGCCCTGGGCTTTTCTTTGTAGGAAGGTTTTTGATGACTGATTTTATCTCTTTACTTGTGATTGATTTTTTAAGATCTTCTATTTCTTCTCGAGTCACTATGAGTTGTCCATGTGTTTCTAGGAAATTGTCCATTTCCTCTAAGTTGTCTAGTATTGGTGTACAGTTGTTCATAGTATCCTTTTATGATTTTTTTTTTAATTTCTTTGGGATCCCCCTCTCATTTTTTATTTTGTTTATTTGTATCTTTTCTCTTTTTGCCTTTTGTCAGTGTAGCTAAGGGTTTGCCAATCTTCTTGATCTTCTCAAAGAACCAACTTTTGCTTTCATTGATTCTCTCTATTGTTTTTTATTTTTGGCTTTCAGTTCATTTATTTCTGCTTTAACCTTTATTTCTTTTCTTCTACTTGCTTTTGGGTTAGTTTGCTGTTCTTTCGCTAACTTCTTCAGTTCTTCAGTTAGGTCTTTGATTTCAGCTCTTTCTTCCTTTTTAACATATGCATTTAGAGCTATAAATTTCCCTCTCGGCACCACCTTCGGTGCATCCTATAGGTTTTAATATGTTGTATTCTCATTTTCATTTGTCTCCAAATATTTGCCAATTTCTCTTGAAATTTCTTCTTTGACCCACTGATTGTTTAAGAGTGTGTTGTTTAACCTCCATATATTTGTGAAAGTTCTGGTTCTTTGGTGATTATTGATTTCCACCTTCATTCCATTATGGTCAGAGAAAGGGCTTTGAATAATTTCAACCTTTTTAAATTTATTGAGACTTGTTTTGTGCCCCAGCATATGATCTATGCTGTAGAACATTGCATGAGTACTAGAGAAGATTGTATATCCTGGTGCGTTGGGATGCAACGATCTATATGTTTGTTAGGTCTAATTCATTTATCACATTGTTTATGTTCTCTGTTTCCTTATTGATCCTCTGTCTGTTTGTTCTATCTATAGAAGACAGTGGTGTATTTAAGTCTCCTACTATTATTGTAGAAACATTTGTTGCTCCCTTCAGTTTTGCCAATGTTTGTCTCATGAACTTTGGAGCTCCTTGGTTGGGCCATAAACATTTATGTTTGTTATTTCTTCTTGGTGAATTGCCCCTTTTAATAATATATAGTGTCCTTGTCTCTTATGACATCTTTGTATATAAAGTTTATTTCGTCTAATATTAGTATAGCTACCCCTGCTTTCTTTTGGTTACAGCTTGTGTGGAATATATTTTTCCATCCTTTCGCTTTCAATCTATTTGTATCCTTAGAGTCCAAGATGAGTCTTTTGTAAACAGTACAAAAGTACAAAATGGATTGTACTTTTTAATCCATTTTGCCAATCTGAATCTTTTAATTGGGGAGTTTAGTACATTTGTGTTCAAAGTTATTACTGTAAAGTCAGTACTTGAACCAACCATCTTATCCTTTGGTTTTTATTTGTCAGATCTGTTTTTTTTTCCTTCTGTCTCTTTTTTTCCCTTTAAGTTACCTTTAGTAATACTCTTCAATTCTGTGATCTTCTCCAGACCTCTCTCTCCTGTCTTTTATTTTTATTTTTATTTTTTAGCAGAACTCCCTTTAGTATTTCTTGCAGGCAGATCTCTTGTTAACAAATTCTCCTCAGCATTTGTTTGTCTGTGAAAATTTTAAAGTCTTCGTCACTTTTGAAGGACAGCTTTGCTGGATAAAGAATTCTTGGCTGGCAATTTTTCTGTTTCAATATGTCATACCACTGCCTTCTTGCCTCCATGGTGCCCATTGAGTAGTCAGTACTTAGTCTTTCTTATGTGGCTTTCCTTGTATGTGGTGAAGTGCTTTTCTCTTGCTGCTTTCAGGACATCCTCCTTCTCTTTAACATTTGACAATCTGATTAGTGTGTGTCTTAGAGTGGATCTATTTGAATTTTATCTATTTGGAATTCATTGGGCTTCTTTGATTTGTATATTTTTGTCTTTTATAAGGGTGTTCCCCAATTACCTTCTCAAATACTCTTCCTTGCCCTTACCCTTGTCTTCTCCTTCTGGGACACCAGTGATTCTTATATTTGTGTGTTCATTTTGTTCATTTCCCTGACATCTGATTCAAATATTTCTATTTTTTCACCATTTGTTCTTTTTTGTATTTGCATTCAATTGCCCTGTCTTCTAGTTTACTTATTCTTTCTTCTGCCTCTTCAAATCTGCTGTTGTGTTTCTCTAGTATATGTCTCCTCCCCACCATGGCTGAAGGTATGTTTATTTTTTAATTTTTAAAATTCAGTTTCTAGTATATTTTTAATTTGAGCCACAATATCTTTCATTTCCATAAGCTCTGCTATGTTTCTAGTTACTCTTTCAAATTCTTCTTTATTCTCTTCTAGTGTCTTCTTCATATCCTTTATGTCTTTAGTCAACCCATTGAAGTTATTTTTGAGATTTATATGTGCTTCTTTGATTAGTTCCAAAATCTGTGTCTCTTCTGGCTTTTTAATTTGGTCATGTGGCTTGGCCATGTCTTCTTTCATCTTTACATACTTTATGATGTTCTGCTGATTTCTTGGCATTTGATAATCTTGATAAGGTTATTTTGAAAGTTGATTTCCCTCACTCACCTAAGATTTTATAGTGCTTGGGTTTGCATTGACGATCTCCTCTGGTACTTGGCTTATCAGTAATTCCCTGCCAGACCTAGGCAAGGCCTCCTGCAGGAAAAGCAAGTCTGTTTGGGCATGTGCACAGAATTTGGCAGGACGGTGGTTTGCCAGAGTGCTCTTCCCTGTCTTCCCAGCAGATGGCATTCTTGGGACACGTTTTCCGCTCAAGCCCACTTTTACCTGACTGCAGCAGCCTGCTGGGCAGGGTCCAAACTGGGTGAAAATGCAGACAACGCAGCAAGTCTCCATGCATGCTGGAGACCGCCAGTCCGGGGGTGGGGGGTGGGCACAGTGTATCTTGGTGGAGAATCCACTTGAGGGCATAGTGGGTCTGGTGATTTTCAGGCTTCCGAGTGTAATAACCTTGGGCTGTGGGACTGAGATTTTTACCTCCCCCAGCCCTCAGTCAGCTCAGAAGCACCAAGCTATTTGTCAGCCCACAAGATACCTGCCAACCATGTACCTGTGGGCCCCTGGGGTGGGGGTGGAGTACTTGGTGTTTTTGTGTGTTTGTCTCCCTTGTCCCCATCTCTCCGCTTGTGCATGTTGTGAGCGCTGCAGGCCTCCATGGAGAAAGGGTGCAGGCTGTGGAACTGAGAGTATCTCTCTCGCCAGCTACTTGACACACCAGCTCTGTTCTGCTCTGTGTCCCCTCTCTCCCATAGGGAGGGCTTTCCAGTCTTCCTCCAAACCAGGCCCCTGCCACGGCCTACCTCAGGCTTAGGAGGTATGCGCTGCTCCCCAAAACAAGGTCTCTGTGTGTGGCTAAAACAAGTCTGTTGGTTCCTGAGTTCCCACACAGGCGGTCCTGACTGTGGGACTGAGACAGGTGCTGTCCCGAGCTGGTTGTGGAGATGGGAGTGTGGGAGTCTGTGGTTCCTTCCTCACTCACTCTGACTGGCATGTAGTCTGGCGAGGCTGTCGCAGTTAAAGAAACTCACCCTGTCCGTTCATTCGTAATTTCTCCACTTTTTCATCCAGGTCCTCACTATGTAATGTAAAGTCTCCCTCTCCACTCGTACCCTGAAGCTGTTGTCACGGTCGTTTTCTGCCTTTTCTGTTATTATTCCATGGTGGAGATATTAGCTCTACCTGTCCTATTCTGCCATCTTCCTGGAAATTCTGCCATAACTTTTTTTTTTCCTATTAAGACTAAATTTATTCAATAGCCTAGTAAAAGTTTTGATTATAAGTATCCAACAGTATAAAAAGTATAAAACAGATTTGTAGATTTCTAATATAATACAAAGTGCATAACTACATTCATACAGTACATCCTACAGGCAAAGAAAGGTGGAAGGGGAAAAGAAGACTGTGGTTGGGGTCTGATAATAAATAAATAAATACAGAAGTAGAGATGATCCATATTATAGTATATTTTACCACCAATACTGCAGTCAAAATGTACAAAAAAAAATACGTTTCAAATATAACTCAGAAGGAAGATGATAATGGCTGGGACTCTTGTAATATACCTCAAAGGCTGTGGGAGAGCCCACCCAATTCACTGTGTAGACTGTGCATTTGGTGGCATGTAGCATATAGGTTTTTCCAAAAGGAAGAAATATAGAATCTTAAGTTTAGATAAAGAACTATAAAACTATTGGGTGTCTATAAAAAGTGGCTCACTCCTTGTTATTTATAGCATCCAATTTTTAAAATCCAGTTTTGAAAATAAGCACTGAGTCATGCTATTATAAAAAGGTAGGCAAAAATGCTCCTCCCCTCATGAAAAGTGATTTTTTTTCCTCAAATTTTAGAAGTGAGGCAATGAGAGTGCTTTGGTTTGGATTCAAGTGAGAGACTTTTATTAGAGATTTTAGAATTGAAGAGCTTCATGTTCACGATTTATCACCTCACCTATCAGTGTTCAGAAAGCCCAACTAAAGAAGCCAAACCAAAAACCAACCCACCCAGCATTAACACACACCACTTTTTTATCTAGTAGAATTTTACTTTAAATATTGAAAAGAAAAAAAAAACCCCTAATAGGTTAAAACAACTCTAACACCTACTCTACACAGATAAAATCTTCACAAAGGTTAACGGAAGTAATCCAGAGCTGAAACTGAATTCTGCAGATTTTCAGAGAAGTCATCGAACAGTCCTATAACACAAACAAAAGTCAATTATATACACACTAGGCAAGCTCTCTAAGAAATGTGCCCCAAGAAGCATTAACCTTTGTTTTGTGCCATCTTCAAGACTTGCACCCTTTATTTTTCAGGCATTTTTAATAGTGTGTGCTCATCACCATGTGGTAATGCTTTGGTACTATTCATATAAGATCGCTTATCCTGAAGCCTTGCCATTTCCCCCAAGGGGAGCTTTGATTCTGCTTTAGAAAGTTTCATACAAATTAAAATTAAATCTTTATCAAGTATTAATGAAGGCAGGTGATACAGGATGCAACATATACAGTCAAGTTAACCTCTCTGATATTTAGTAATTACTTTTTTTTCCAAGCTATTTGTACCAAAAGCTTAGTCTTTCTTGCTTAATATTTCAGTATATAGGTTTGGATCATCAGAACCCTTGGCAAGACCTTATATTTTAAAATTATTAATAAATACCTCTAGGGGCAAGTCTATATTATTGAATTATGACAAATTAGTATCATGAGGGAAAACAAGTGTAGCCAGCCATCTTAAAAAATGCCCCAACCACCACTTCTCAACATAGAAAAGACTAAAACTACATATGGTTCATCATATAGCAAATCCCATCTTTGTCCCCTGAAATTCCTCTAATTTCATTCATGAGAAGGGGATTTAAAAAAAAAAAGACTTAAAGAGCACTTTATAGCAGCATTCAGCTTGCCTATGAAATATTCAGCATCTTAAATATTACATACACTTCTCTTTTTCTTTTAGTAAGCTAGACACTGGCTTCATTCAGAGTTTGTGAAACTGGGGATTGAGGGGATAACCCATTCAAAACCATTCTAAAAATTGTCTTTTGGCGGAATAGTAAGTATCCAAGTTAAAAATAGAAGGGTCACGTTGTTGTCTTTCCAAAATTATTATTTTTTTTGTTCTTCTACATAAACCTTAGTCACCACTCTTGAGTGGAGACAGGTAGAGGCTCTGACCCTGCTCCTCTGGCTTCTCAGCAGCTGTTTTCTTATTGCTGCAGCAAAGCTTGAATAGATGTGTGTCAGTAAGGACTTCTCCAAAACAGCCTTTATGGATAATCCCATAACATATTTTGTGTCTTTTCCAGTAGATGAGATCTAAAAAGGAAAAGACTGGAGTTCTATTAGAGCCAGAAGCCATCTTGGTATCTGAGCCATCATCTGACTAGTTACTGTAACAAGGAGATTGGGCTTGGGAGGAACTTGAGGTTGTACTGTGAGCATCAGAATTGTGACGTGTAAATTCTTATTGCAGTTTACTGATCTGGTTGTTTTTTATCCTATTTGCAGTCAGAGTTTTCACTTTCTTTGGTTTCAGTGTAGTCTTTAGACTGGGTCCTGCACTTGAATCTACCACATGATTCCAGTTTTGTTTTTTGTTTTTTTTTTTTTGATCCTGCCGGCAGCTTCTTCCGTCTTTTCACAAGCAAGATACAAGCATTACAGTTATCTCCTGAACGAGTCTCATGCAACCCAAAACAGCTCTGGAAGTTCTTTTCATAGCGTTTAGTCAGTGAATCGAGAACTGGAGGACTTAGCCCTGCAAATACAGCAGTCCTGTATACTTTGGTACATCTTTGGCTTGTGAAAACCAAACATCTTTTCTTCTGGGCAGTAAACTGAAGTCAAAGCCTCTTGAAACACTTTTGCACCAAAGTGAAACTTAGAATCACTCACTTTCCAAAAGCAGCAGTTCCACTTTTTTTTTTTTTTAAATTAAATTCAGTTTTACTGAGATATATTCACATACCATATAGTCATCCATCAGCCAGTCACAGCACCATCATACAGTTATGCATCCATCACCCCAATCTATTTTTGAACATTTTTCTTACGCTAGAAAGAATCAGAATGAGAATAAAAAATAAAAGTAAAAAAGAACACCTGAATCATCCCCCCCGATCCCACCCCGATTTTTCATTTAGTTTTTGTCCCCATTTTTCTACTCATCCATCCGTACACTGCATAAAGAGAGTGCAAATCCACAAGGTTTCACAATCACACACTGTCACCCCTTGTAAGCTACATTGTTTTACAATCATCTTCAAGAGCCAAGGCTACTGGGTTGGAGTTTAGTTCTAGTTTCAGGTATATGCTTCTATCTATTCCAATATGTTAACCTAAAAAGTGTTATCTATATATTGCGTAAGAATGTCCAGCAGAATGACCTCTCGACTCCATTTGAAATCTCTTAGCCACTGAAACTTTATTTCGTTTCATTTCGCATCCCCATTTTGGTCAAGATGTTCTCAATACCCCGATGCCAGGTCCAGATTCATCCCCGGGAGTCATATCCTGTGTCGCCAGGGAGATTTACACCCCTGGGAGTCAGGTCCCACATAGGGGGGAGGGCAGTGAGTTCACCTGCTGAATTGGCTTAAATAGAGAGAGGACCACATCTGAGCAACACAGAGGCTCTCAGGGAGAGACTCCTAGGCACAATTATAAGCAGGTTTAGTCTCTTCTTTGTAGTAACGAGCTCCATAAGGGCAAGCCCTAAGATGGAGGGCTCAGCATACCAAACCGTCAGTCCTCAATGTTTGTGAGAACATCAGCAACAATCCAGGTGGGGAAGTCCAACACTTCCACACTTTCCCCCACCTCTTCGGGGGGGGCCCTGCATATATATTTTTATTCTCTGCTCAAATTGCTTTGGGATGTGTTGCTTTTTCACTCTAACCTATACAAACCTACCATATGTCACTTCCTATTCAAAGTTCTATGTAATTATGGTGTTTGAACAAACTGACTGTAGAAGTTATATTGTTTAGGAAATACAGATCCTGCACCAAGTAAACATCTCTTCCCTTGGTCTCACATATAAGTTGAAGTTTTAAAACATGGTCATTTTCAACCTTTACGTTTTGGCCCAATTTGCCCTAGTCTTAACCAGATCTGCTTCATTCATATCTCAAATTGAAGTCTGGGCTCTTTTTCAGCTTTTTTTTTTTTTTTTTTTTAACAGTTGCTGTATGCTTTAATACTGACATACCTGTCTGCTGAGCTCTAGCTCTGAGTTTCAGGTGTCACACAGATACCCAATGTTCCAGAGACCAGTCAGGTTATACACAAAGGGATCAGCATCTCAGAGTTTGGAGATAGCCATTACAATTCATGAATGATTTGACTGCTGTAAGAGCTTACAATCTAGGGGCCGTTAAAATAATCATCCCCTGATAGGCTGTGCTCTACGATTCAATTCTGAGTTTATACATTGTAGTTAGTCCGTATTGGTGAGGCATTATAGCGTTTGCCTTTTTTTCTGGCGTACTTCACTCAAAATGCTGTCTATAGGATCCTTTTACCTCATTGCATGTCTCATAGCTTCACTCCGTCTCATAGTTGCTCAATATTCCATTGTATGCATACACCACAGTTCCCTATTCTGTTCCTCAGTTGATGTACCCTTAGGCCACCTCCACTCATTGCACGTCATGGATACTGCCTCCATAAACACCGGTGTGCAAATGTCCATTCATGTCTCTGCTCTCAGATCTTCCAAGTACATACTCCATAATGAGGTTGCAGGACCTTATGGCCCCCACATACTTAGCTTCTTGTGGAACCACCACACTGACCTCCAGAAAAGTTAACACCATTCTGCCTCCTCATCAACAGTAAATAGATACATCCCTCTCTCCATGTTTTCTCCAGCACTTTTACCCCTATTTATATTTTTTCTTATAATTTTATAGAGATATCTCCACATATCATACAGTTATCCACAGTGTACAGTCACTTGCTCATGTTATCATCATATAGTTGTACATGTATCACCAGTCAGCACTTGAACGTATTGATTACTATGAAAAAAGTGTTTTTTTAGCGAATAATAAAAAAGATAATAAAAAGAAAAATAAAATATCTACAATACAATATAAAAGTAAGCTCAGACAACAACATCACTATCAAGAATCCCATATCCCTCCCTTATATCCCCCTCTCATACACATTTTGCTTAGGTATATTGCCTTCGTTACATTTAGTGGAAGTGTATTACAGTGTTACTGTTGACCATAGCCTCCAGTTTGCTTTGATTATGTTTTTTCCCAAATACCATCCCTTTTTCAGTATTATGCATGGTTGACATTCATTTGTTCTCCCACATGTAAAAACGTTTTTATATTTGTACATTTAGTAACAGTCATTAGCCACTCCAGTTTTTGCCAAGTTATACAGTTCCGGTCTTTATCATCTATCTTTACCTCTGGTGTCATACATTCCACTGTCACACCTCTTTCAGCTTTGCTCACAGACATCTTTGTTCAGTGTATTTACAATATTGTGCTACCATCACACAGTATTATGCTGTGCATTTCTGGATCTATACAATCAATCCTACTGAACATTCTATAGTATTTCAGCATCAAATGCCTGATCTCTACCCTTTTTCTATCTCCTTATAGCCTATGTTATCAGCTTTTAACTCTCAAAGTTTGCTCATTAATGTTAGTTCATATCAGTGAGACCATTCAGTATTTGTCCTTTTGTTTCTGGCTAACTTCACTCAGCATAATGTCCTCAAGGTTCATCCACGTTATTATATGTTCCACGTCTTTGTTCTGTCTTACAGCTGCATAATAATTCCATCATGTGTATATACCCCCCTTTGTTAATCCATTCATCCGTTATGGACATTTGGGCTGTTTCCATCTCTTGGCAGTCACGAATAATGCAGCAATAAACATTGGTTTACAAATGTCCATTCATGTCTTAACTTTCAGTTACTTAAGGATATACCTAACAATGAAATAGCTGGGTCATATAGCATGTCTATACTTAGCTTCCTGAGGAACGTCTTCCAGAGTGGTTGCACCTTTCTACGCTCCCACCAGCAACGAGTAAGTATGTCTCTTTCTCCACATCCTGTCCGTCACTTGTAATTTTCTGTTTTTTGGATAATGGCCATTCTGGTAGGTGTGAGATGATATCTCATTGTGGTTTTGATTTGCATTTCCCTAATAGCCTGTGAAGTTGAGCAGTTTTTCATATGTTTTTGAGCCATTTGTATTTCCTCTTCAGAAAAGTGTCTGTCCATGTCTTTTGCCCATTTTTTAATTGAATTGTTTGTCTTTCTGTTGTTGAGTTGTAGGATCCCTTTATATATTCGGGATATTAAACTGTTAACTGATATGTGGTTTCCAAATATCATTTCCCATTGCGTAGGCTGCCTTTTTACCTTTCTGACAAAGTTCTTTGATGTACAAAGTGTTTAATTTTGAGGAGATCCCATTTGTCTATTTGTTCTTTAGTTGCTCACACCTTGGGTGTGAGGTCTCGGAAACCACCTCCTATCACAGGATCTTTTAGATATTACCCTACATTTTCTCCTAAGAGTCTTGTGGTCTTAGTGCTAACGTTTAGGTCTTTGATCCATTTCGAGTTAATTTTTGTATAAGGTTTGAGATAGGGGTCCTCTTTCATTCTTTTGGAAATAGATATCCAGTTCTTCAAACACCAGTTATTAAAGAGGCTCCTCTGTCTCCGTTGCTTTGGTTTGACTGCCTTATCAAAGATCAATTGTCTGTAGATGTGAGGGTCTATTTCTGAACACTTAATTAGATTCCCTTGGTTGGTGTATCTATCCTGATGCCAGAACCATGCTGTTTTGACCACTGTAGCTTCATAATATGTTTCAAAGTCAGGTAGTGTGAGACCTCCCACTTTGTTCCTCTTTCTCAAGATAATTTTGGCTATTTGGGGCACCTTGTCTTTCCAAATAAATTTGAGTATTCATTTTTCCATTTCTGCAAAGTAAGTTTTTGGAAGTTTAATTGGTATTGCATTGAATCTATAAATTAGTTTAGGTAAAATTGCCATCTTAACTATATTTAGTCTTCCAATCCATAAACATCGTATGTTCTTCCATTTTTTGTTAGGTCTGTTCAATTTCTTGTAGCAGTTTCTTGTAGTTTCCTGTGTAATCGTCTTTTGTGTCCTTGGTTAAGTTTATTCCTAAATACCTGATTCTTTTGGTTGCTATTGTAAATGGAATTTTTCTTGATTTCTTCCTCTTGTTGCACATTACTTGCATATGAGAACCCTACAGATTTTTGCATGTTGATGTTGTAGCCTGCCACTTTGCTGTATTCATTTATTAGTTTTAATAGCTTTGCTGTAGATTTTTCTGGATTTTCAACATACAGAAATCATATCATCTACAAAGAGTGAAAGTTTTACTTCTCCCTCTCCAATGTGGATGCCTTTTATTTGTTTTTCTTGCCTAATTGCTCTAACTAGAACTTCCTGTACAATGTTGAATAACAATGGTGACAGTGGGCATCCCTGTCTTCTTCTTGATCTTAAAGAGAAAGCTTTCAGTCTTTCTCCATTGAGTATGATGTTAGCTGTGGGTTTTTTGTATATTGCCTTTATCGTATTGAGAAAGTTGCCTTCCACTCCTGTCCTTTGAAGTGTTTTCATCAAGAAAGGATGTTGAATTTTGTCAATGCCTTTTCTGCATCAATGGAAATGATCATGTGGTTCTTCTGCTTTGATTTTTTAATATGATGTATTACATTAATTGATTTTCTTATGTTGAACCAGCCTTGCATACCTGGAATAAACCACACCTGGTCATCATGTATTATTATTCTAATGTGCGGCTGGATTTCATTTGTGAGTATTTTGTTGAGGATTTTTGTATCTATATTCATTAAAGAGATTGGTCTCTAATTTTCTTTTTTTGTAGTATCTTTGTCTGATTTTGGTATTAGAGTGATGTTGGCTTCATAGAGTGAGTTAGGTAGCTTTCCCTCTTCAATTTTTTTGAAGACTTTGAGCAGGATTCTTACTGATTCTTTCTTGAATACTTGGTAGAATTCACATGTGAAGCCATCTGGTCCTGGACTTTTCTCTTTTGGGAGCTTTTTGATGATTGACTCAATCTCTTGATTGGTTTGTTGAGGTCATCTATTTCTTCTTGAGTCAGTGTTGGTTGTACATGCTATTCTAGGAAGTTGTCCATTTTGTCTAAGTAGTCTAGTTTATTAGCATATAATTGCTTATAGTATCTTCTCATTATCTCCTTTATTTCTGCGAGGTCGGTAGTTATGTCTCCTTTCCCATTTCTGATTGTATTTATTTGCATCCGCTCTCTCTTTTTTTTGTTAGCCTAGCTAGTGCTCCATCAATTTTATTGATTTTCTCAAATAACCAACTTCTGGTTTTGTTGATTCTCTCTATTGTTTTCCTGTTCTCAATTTCATTTATTTCTGCTCTAATCTTTGTTATTTCTTCCCTTCTGTTTGCTTTGGGGTTAGTTTGCTGTTCTTTCTCTAGTCCCTCCAGGTGAACAGTTAATTCCTTAATTTTTGCTATGTCTTCTCTTTTAATATAGGTGTATAGGGCAATAAATTTCCCTCTCAGTGCTGCCTTTGCTGCATCCCATAAGTTCTGATATGTTGTGTTTTCATTGTCATTTGCCTCGAGGTATTTACTAATTTCTCTTGTAATTTCTTCCTTTACCCACTGGTTTTCTAAGAGAGTGTTGTTTAGCCTCTCTATATTTGTGAATTTTACGACCATCTTCCTGTTATTTATTTTCAACTTCATTCCATTTTGGTCCAAGAAAGTGTTTTGTATAATATCAGTATTTTTAAATTTGTTGAGACTTGTTTTGTGACCCAACATGTGGTCTATCCTAGAGGCTGTTCCATGAGCACTTGTGAAAAAGGTATATCCTGCTGTTGTGGGGTGTAGTGTTCTATAAATGTCTGTCAAGTCTAGTTCATCTATCTTACAATTCAATATCTCTTTCTTTATTGATCCTCTGTCTAGATGTTCTATCCATTGATGAGAATGGTGTATGGAAGTCTCCAACTATTATTGTAGATGTATCTACTGCTCCTTTCAGTGTTCTCAATGTTTGCCTCATGAATTTGGGGGCACTCTGGCTTGGTACCTAAATATTTATGATTGTTATGTTTTCTTGATGAATTGACCCTTTTATTAACATATAGCGTCCTTCTTTGTGTCTTTTAATTGTTTTGCTTTTGAAGTCCAATTTGTCTGATATTAATATAGCTACTCCTGGTTTTTTGTGGTTGTGGTTTGTGTTCTCCAGCCTTTCACTTTCAGCCTATTTTTGTCCTTGTGTCTAAAGTGAATTTCTTGTAGATGGCATATAGATGGGTCCTGTTTTTAAATGCATTCTGTCAGTCTGTATCTTTTTATTGGGGAGTTTAGTCCATTAACATTTAGTGTTATTACTGTAAGGCCAGTACTTTCTTCTGCCATTTTGTCTTTTGGATTTTATATGTCATATCTTATTTTTTCCTCTCTCTCCTTTTATCCTTTCTGATAATCTTCATTTCTATACTCTTCTCCAACCCTCTCTCTCCTGTCTTTTCCTATCAACATGTAGCACTCCTTTTAGTATTTCTTGTAGCGCTGGTCTCTTATTCACAAACTCTCTCTGTGTTTGTTTGTCTGAAAATATTTTAATCTCTCCCTTATTTTGAAGGACAATTTTGCTGGATAGAGAATTCTTGGTTGGCAGTTTTTCTCTTTCAGTGTCTTAAATATATCATACCACTGTCTTCTTGCCTCCATGGTTTCTGGAGAGAAATCTGTACATAGTCTTATTGAGCTTCCCTTGTATGTGATGAATTGCTTTTCTCTTGCTGCTTTCAGAATTTTCTCTTTGTCTTTGACATTGGACAATCTGATGAGTAAATTTCTTGGAGTAGGTCTGTTGGGATCTATTCTGTTTGGGGTACGCTGTACTTCTTGAATCTGTAATTTTCTTTCATAACAATTAGGAAGTTTTCAGTGAGTATTTCTTCTATTATTCTTTCTGCCCCCTTTCCCCTCTCTTCTCCTTCTGGGATACCCATAACCTGCATATTTGTGTGCTTCATGTTGTCATTCAGCTCCCTAAGACCCTGCTTATATTTTTCCATTTTTTTTACTGTCTGTTCTTTTGTGTGTATGAATTCAAATGTCTTGTCTCCCAATTCACTGATCCTTTCTTCTACCTGTTCAAATTCACTGTTGTATCCCTCCATTGTCTTTTTCATCTCCTCCATTGTGCCCTTCATTCCCATAAGTTCTACCATTTGGTTTTTCAAGTTTACAAATTCTTCTTTATGGTCATCCAGTGTCTTCTTTGTATCCTTCATCTCTTTTGCCATATCATCCCTCAGCTCATTGAATTGCTTTAGGAGATTTGTTTGAACATCTTTAATTAGTTCTTCCCTCAGTTCATTGAATTGATTTGGCATTAGTTGCCTCAATTCCTTTATCTCGATTGAACTGTTAGTTTGTTCCTTTGGCTGGTCCATATTTTTGTGTTTCCTAGTATGGCTCATTATCTTAAGTTGTCTAGGCATCTGATTTTCTTGATTAGTTTATTCTGGAACTTGTTTTCTCTCTTTTATCTAGGGGTTTCTTATTGGTTGGCTTTGTTTTCTAACCTTTGTTATTCAGTTCAACTTATTCTAGACCCCTAACTTAGGTTCTATTTAGCTGATCAGAATTTTTCACCTCTTGTTTTTCTGTTTCTTGCCCTGCCTTTATGTAGCCTTTTTGTGATAGGATCTGCTCAGATATGGTCAACCCCAGTCAGGTTTTCCCTGTCTAGAGAGGTCCACGTCTCTTGAGGAGGATATGGAGTTTCTCTGAGAATGAGACCCTTCTGTGTGGCCTCTAGATGTGATGCTTTTCCTATGCTGTCCAGCAGGTGGTGCTTGCCAACCCACAGTTCCCCCACCAGTGTAAGGTGGTGTGTGCCCTTAATTCTCTGCAGACTCTGAGCTTGTCAGCATCATGGCTGACTGAAGCTGGAATCTGAATTCCAGCCCCTGGGGTCTGAGTTCCCTGAAGGAGGGCTGCCAATTGAGCTGGACCTCCCTCCATTCTCCCAATCCTAGGAACTCCAGCTGTCTCCCAGAGGCACTATTCCCTTCTCCCCGATCCTCTTTGGGGAGCTCCAGCTTAATTCCTTGGTCAGCCTGAGTTGCCAATTAAAGACTGGGATGGAAGCCTTCTTCAGAAGTGAATCTGGAATCAAAGAATTCCGGGTACTCTGTCTCCCTGCCAAGCAAGACTAGCCTAGACTTTCAATTTGTGCTCTCCGATAGAAAATAACCACGTATCTTACTTTTAAATTTTAAAAAAAAGAAAAGGAAAAAGAAAAAAAAGAAGACCCTTTTTAAAGGCTTTCCCCAGCCTAGAAGTTTAGTCAGTGTCAGAACAGGGTATGTAAAGAAGGGCTTTGTGCTATTATCTGGATAATTACTCTCCAACAGCTTTGATTCCGCCCTTGCCAGGGGTCTATTGAAGTGTAAAAAGATCAGGAGTCAGTGAGAAAGGAGAAGGGACAGAATTTAGGGGGGGAAAAAAGCATTTTTGGAGCCAGGGAATGGGAGCCTGCTTTTATGTGCCCCCCCCCTTCCTGGAGCCCAGCCCTTCTCTAGCACCCCCAGCTCCAAAAATTAATTAATTAATTTGTTAATTAATTCTGGATTTGAGGCTGGGTTGAGCCCTCCTTCTTGCTCCCAGCAGATTTTTGTGCTTTTTTTCCATTCAGGGAGCCAGCTCCAAGGCAGTCCGTGGGTCTGGGTGGGGAGGGTCTCCAAACCCCTGGTCGGGGGAACTTATGAAGTTTGCTGTGATCTCAGGTTTTCCACCAGTTCCAAACTGGTGTACAATGTGTGGCTGGTCACTGGAGACTCCGAAAACACTGTTTCATACTGTTCCTGGGTAATTACCAGCTGCCCTACAGGAGAGACTAAATTCCACACCTCACCGCTCTGCCATCTTGCCCCGCCTTTCTTTGGGCCATAACTTTTTCCTCATGGGAAAGATGGTGTTACTTTGTGGGTTAGCCGTTGTTCCTGGAAGTTCTGCTAGGGCCTGTTCCTATAGCCCTTCCAATAATTTTGTAAGCCACGTAACACACCTGGCAATAAATTCCTTTTTGCCTGATTCACGTAGAGTGGGTTCTTTTGTCTGAAACTATATCATACCAGACCCCAGTTCCTTCTACCCCTACATTCTTAGACATCAGAATGCTTTCCCCCTTCTTTCTCCACCTGTGCTGGGCACATAGTAAGACTCTGTTCACTCATTCAAGAAAACTTTGAGTACCTACTGTATTCCAGGCACTTGAAACACAAAACCAAATAAGAAATGGTCCTCAATTTCATGTTTGAATGAATGAATTCAGACCCTGCTCAGTTGAATGATATCCTGCTCATGACTCCTCAGTCATTCCTCTCATCTTGGACCTAGTTATTCTTAGAGCTGTATGCTACAAAATTTAGATGTGGACTGTTTTTTTTTTTATTTGTTACTACATTTTTTTTATTGTGCTACATTATTTATTTGTCACTTTAATAATCATTTCTAAGTGTACAATTCAGTGCCATTAATTGTATTCACGATGTTGTGTAACCGTCACCACTATCTATTTCCAAAACTTTTTCATCACCCCAGTCAGACCCTCTGTGTCCATTAAACAATAAATTCCTATTCTTCCCTGCCCCCAGCCCTGGTAACCTTTGTTCTGCTTCCTGTCTCTATGAATTTCCCTATTCTAGTTATTTCATATAAGTGGAATCATAGAATATTTGTCTTTTTGTATCTGGAACTTCACTAAACATCATGTTTCTAAAGTTCACCCATGTTGTAGTGTATATCATTACTTCATTCCTTTTTGTGGCTGAATAATATTCCAACAAGATAAACCACACTTTGTTCATTCATCTGTTGCTGGACACTCAGGTTGTTTCCACCTTTTGGCTACTATGAATAATACTGCTGTAAACCTTGGTGTATAAGTGTCTTTTCGAGTCCCTATTTTCAATTCTTTTCAAAAGATCCCTGCCTTTTTTGGTCTTCTTGGGTATGTACCTTAGAGTGTGTATTCTTTTTGAGGCAGTTTAGTATAGAGGTCAAGAATGCAGGCTCTGGAATTATTATTCTGTCTTTGTATTACAGTATTTGTTCTTATTAGCCAACTCTCCTCTTAATTCTTATACATAGATTGAAGATAAATTACAATCCCTTTAAATCCCTCAGGGTTCTAGTCAATTAGTAATGTTATGTAACAACAACAAAAATCTTGACCAGATCTATGAGATAATTGTGAATTGTTCCAAAGAGACTTAGAGTGTCTTACCAATTTAATATGTTCAGTGTAATCATTGCTTAAGCAGAGGGAGGATAGGATGTGGGTTTTTATCCCAATTGCATGCATATATATTTTTAAAACTTTGAGATAATCATAAAACATTTTTTTCTGAACCATTTGAGAGTCAGGTGGCTGATCTGATGCCTTCACTCCAGAATACTTTTTTTCCCTATAAATGAGGACATTCTCCTACATAACCACAATATAACTATCAAAATTAGAAAATAAACATAGCATTACCACCTCTAGTCCTCAGGCCCTGCCTTCCATGCTGGGACTCTGAATCCCTGTTCTGGGCCACTCTAATGTATGGATGCCCACATCACCCTGCTCTTCCCCACACTGAGTTGCTCCTCTTTGCAGATTCCCTCTTCACCCAACATAAGCTGTGAAACCACCAACACTCCCCAACCTTGTTTCTTGCTCTGTTCTACGCTTTGGGAAGAAAGTACCTAGTAACTGGGTCCCTGTTGCTTCCCAACTGTTTAACATACTCAAGTGAAATGAAGCACTTAGGGAAGATTTTCTGCTTCCAAACTATTTTAAGACAACAGTGCACTTCAATCCTTGTCAGTTTACTTGCTTTTATTAAATGTATAGATGTGTCATGTCTGACTGGACTATATCTATGTCACTGTTTTTTTTTCTTTTTTTTTTTTATCTTCATTTTATTGAGATATATTCACATACCACGCAGTCATACAAAACAAATCGTACATTCGATTGTTTACAGTACCATTACATAGTTGTACATTCATCACCTAAATCAATCCCTGACACCTTCATTAGCACACTCACAAAAATAACAAGAATAATAATTAGAGTGAAAAACAGCAATTGAAGTAAAAAAGAACACTGGGTACCTTTGTCTGTTTGTTTCCTTCCCCTATTTTTCTACTCATCCATCCATAAACTAGACAAAGTGGAGCGTGGTCCTTATGGCTTTCCCAATCCCGTTGTCACCCCTCATAAGCTACATTTTTATACAACTGTCTTCGAGATTCATGGGTTCTGGGTTATAGTTTGATAGTTTCAGGTATCCACCACCAGCTACCCCAATTCTTTAGAACCTAAAAAGGGTTGTCTAAAGTGTGTGTAAGAGTGCCCACCAGAGTGACCTCTCGGCTCCTTTTGGAATCTCTCTGCCACTGAAGCTTATTTCATTTCCTTTCACATCCCCCTTTTGGTCAAGAAGATGTTCTCCGTCCCACGATGCCGGGTCTACATTCCTCCCCAGGAGTCATATTCCACGTTGCCAGGGAGATTCACTCCCCTGGGTGTCTGATCCCACGTAGAGGGGAGGGCAGTGATTTCACCTTTCAAGTTGGCTTAGCCAGAGAGAGAGGGCCACATCTGAGCAACAAAGAGGCATTCGGGAGGAGGCTCTTAGGCACAACCATAGGGAGGCCTAGCCTCTCCTTTGCAGCAACCATCTTCCCAAGGGTAAAACTTATGGTAGAGGGCTCAACCCATCAAACCACCAGTCCCCTATGTCTGTGGTCAAGTTAGCAACCATGGAGGTGGGGTAGGTGAATACCCCTGCATTCTCCACAGGCTCCTCAAGGGGGCACTACATCTTTTTTTTTTCCTTGTTTTTCCTTTTTTTTTTTTTAACTTTCCCTTCTTTTTTAAATCAACTGTATGAAAAAAAAAAGTTAAAAAGAAAACAAACATACAATAAAAGAACATTTCAAAGAGACCATAAAAGGGAGTAAGAAAAAGACAACTAACCTAAGATAACTGGTTAACTTCCAACCTGTTCCTACTTTACCCCAAGAAAGTTACCTAATATAGCAACATTTCTGTGAACTTGTTCCTACTATATCCATCAGAAATTAACAGACCATAGTCATTCCTGGGCATCCCCAGAACGTTAAATAGCTTATCTGTTCTTCTTGGATTATTGTTCCCCCTTCCTTAATTGCTCTCTACTGCTAGTTCCCCTACATTCTACATTATAAACCATTTGTTTTACATTTTTCAAAGTTCACATTAGTGGTAGCATATAGTATTTCTCTTTTTGTGCCTGGCTTATTTCGCTCAGCATTATGTCTTCAAGGTTCATCCATGTTGTCATGTTTCACGAGATCGTTCCTTCTTACTGCCGCGTAGTATTCCATTGTGTGTATATACCACATTTTATTTATCCACTCATCTGTTGAAGGACATTTGGGTTGTTTCCATCTCTTGGCAATTGTGAATAATGCTACTATGAACATTGGCGTGCAGATATCTGTTCGTGTCACTGCTTCCCGATCTTCCGGGTATATACCGAGAAGTGCAATCGCTGGATCGAATGGTAACTCTATATCTAGTTTTCTAAGGAACTGCCAGACTGACTTCCAGAGTGGCTGAACCATTATACAGTCCCACCAACAATGAATAAGAGTTCCAGTTTCTCCACATCCCCTCCAGCATTTGTAGTTTCCTGTTTGTTTAATGGCAGCCATTCTAACCGGTGTTAGATGGTATCTCATTGTGGTCTTAATTTGCATCTCTGTAATAGCTAGTGAAGCTGAACATTTTTTCATGTGTTTCTTGGCCATTTGTATTTCCTCTTCAGAGAACTGTCTTTTCATATCTTTTGCCCATTTTATAATTGGGCTGTCTGTACTATTGTCATTGAGTTGTAGGATTTCTTTGTATATGCAAGATATCAGTCTTTTGTCAGATACATGGTTTCCAAAACTTTTTTCCCATTGAGTTAGCTGCCTCTTTACCTTTTTGAGAAATTCCTTTGAGGTGCAGAACCTTCTAAGCTTGAGGAGTTCCCATTTATCTATTTTTTCTTTTGTTGCTTGTGCTTTGGGTGTAAAGTCTAGGAAGTGGCCGCCTAATACAAGGTCTTGAAGATGTTTTCCTACATTATCTTCTAGGAGTTTTATGGTACTTTCTTTTATATTGAGATCTTTGGTCCATTTTGAGTTAATTTTTGTGTAGGGGGTGAGTTAGGGGTCCTCTTTCATTCTTTTGGATATGGATATCCAACTCTCCCAGCCCCATTTGTTGAAAAGACCATTATTACTCAGTTCAGTGACTTTGGGGGCCTTATCAAAGATCAGTCGGCCATAGATCTGAGGGTCTATCTCTGAATTCTCAATTCGATTCCATTGATCTATATGTCTATCTTTGTGCCAGTACCATGCTGTTTTGGCAACTGTGGCTTTATAATAAGCTTCAAAGTCAGGGAGTGTAAGTCCTCCCACTTCGTTTTTCTTTTTTAGAGTGTCTTTAACAATTCGAGGCATCTTTCCTTTCCAAATAAATTTGATAACTAGCTTTTCCAAGTCTGCAAAGTAGGTTGTTGGAATTTTGATTGGGATTGCATTGATTCTGTAGATGAGTTTGGGTAGAATTGACATCTTAATGACATTTAGCCTTCCTATCCATGAACATGGAATATTTTTCCATCTTTTAAGGTCCCCTTCTATTTCTTTTAGTAGAGTTATGTAGTTTTCTTTGTATAGGTCTTTTACATCTTTGGTTAAGTTTATTCCCAGGTACTTGATTTTTTTAGTTGCTATTGAAAATGGTATCTTTTTCTTGAGTGTCTCTTCAGTTTGTTCATTTCTAGCATATAGAAACATTACTGACTTATGTGCATTAATCTTGTATCCCGCTACTTTGCTAAATTTGTTTATTAGCTCTAGTAGCTGTATCGTCGATTTCTCAGGGTTTTCTAGATATAAGATCATATCGTCTGCAAACAATGACAGTTTTACTTCTTCTTTTCCAATTTGGATGCCTTTTATTTCTTTGTCTTGCTGGATTGCCCTGGCTAGCACTTCCAGCACAATGTTGAATAACAATGGTGACAGCGGGCATCCTTGTCTTGTTCCTGATCTTAGAGGGAAGGCTTTCAGTCTTTCACCATTGAGTACTATGCTGGCTGTGGGTTTTTCATATATGCTCTTTATCATGTTGAGGAAGTTTCCTTCAATTCCTACCTTTTGAAGTGTTTTTATCAAAAACGGATGTTGGATTTTGTCAAATGCTTTTTCAGCATCTATTGAGATGATCAATTGATTTTTCCCTTTTGACTTGTTAATGTGTTGTAATACATTGATTGATTTTCTTATGTTGAACCATCCTTGCATGCCTGGAATGAACCCCACTTGGTCATGGTGTATGATTTTTTTAATGTGTCTTTGGATTCGATTTGCAAGTATTTTGTTGAGGATTTTTGCATGTATATTCATTAGGGAGATTGGCCGGTAGTTTTCCTTTTTTGTAGCATCTTTGCCTGGTTTTGGTATTAGATTGATGTTAGCTTCATAAAATGAGTTAGGTAGTGTTCCATTTTCTTCAATGTTTTGAAAGAGTTTGAGTAAGATTGGTGTCAGTTCTTTCTGGAAAGTTTGGTAGAATTCCCCTGTGAAGCCATCTGGCCCTGGGCATTTATTTGTGGGAAGATTTTTGATGACTGATTGGATCTCTTTGCTTGTGATGGGTTGGTTGAGGTCTTCTATTTCTTCTCTAGTCAGTCTAGGTTGTTCATATGTTTCCAGGAAATTGTCCATTTCTTCTACATTATCCAGTTTGTTGCCATACAGTTGTTCATAATATCCTCTTATAAATTTTTTAATTTCTTGAGGATCTGCAGTTATGTCACCTTTTTCATTCATTATTTTATTTATATGGGTCTTCTCTCTTTTTGATTTTGTCAGTCTAGCTAGGGGCTTGTCAATCTTGTTGATCTTCTCAAAGAACCAACTTTTGGTGATATTTATCCTCTCTATTGTTTTTTTGTTCTCTGTGTCATTTATTTCTGCTTTAATCCTTGTTATTTCTTTTCTTGTACTTGGTTTAGGATTGGTTTGTTGTTCATTTTCTAGCTTCTTCAGTTGATCCATTAGTTCTTTGATTTTGGCTCTTTCTTCCTTTTTAATATATGCGTTTAGTGCTATAAATTTCCCCCTTAGCACTGCTTTTGCTGCATCCCATAGGTTTTGGTATGTTGTGTTCTCATTTTCATTCGTCTCTACATATTTAGCAATTTCTCTTTCTATTTCTTCTTTAACCCACTGATTGTTTAGGAGTGTGTTGTTTAGCGTCCAGGTATTTGTGAATTTTCTAAGTCTCTGATGGTTATTGACTTCTAATTGTATTCCATTGTGGTCAGAGAATGTGCTTTGAATAATTTCAATCTTTTTAAATTTATTGAGGCTTGTTTTATGTCCCAGCATATGATCTATTCTGGAGAAAGTTCCGTGAGCACTAGAAAAGTATGTGTATCCTGGTGATTTGGGATGTAATGTCCTGTATGTGTCTGTTAAATCTAATTCATTTATCAGATTGTTTAGGTTTTCAGTTTCCTTATTGGTCTTCTGTCTGGTTGATCTATCTATAGGAGAGAGTGATGTGTTGAAGTCTCCCACAATTATTGTGGAAACATCAATTGCTTCCTTTAGTTTTGCCAGTGTTTCTCTCATGTATTTTGTGGCACCTTGATTGGATGCATAGACATTTATGATTGTTATTTCTTCTTGCTGAATTGCCCCTTTTATTAGTATGTAGTGGCCTTCTTTGTCTCTCAAAACATCCCTGCATTTGAAGTCTATTTTATCTGAGATTAATATTGCTACACCTTCTTTCTTTTGGCTGTAGCTTGCATGAAATATTTTTTTTCCATCCTTTCACTTTCAGTTTCTTTGTGTCCCTGTGTCTAAGATGAGTCTCTTGTATGCAACATATTGATGGTTCATTTTTTTTTGATCCATTCTGCAAATCTATATCTTTTAATTGGGGAGTTTAATCCATTTACATTCAACGTTGTAACCGTGAAGGCATTTCGTGAATCAGCCATCTTATCCTTTGGTTTATGTTTGTCATATTTTTCCCCTCTGTCTATTAATATCCTTTATTGTACCCATACCGAATCTCTTTAGTACTGAACCTTTCTCCAAGTCTCTCTGTCCTGTCTTTGTTTCTCTGTCTGTAGGGCTCCCTTTAGTATCTCCAGTAGGGCAGGTCTCTTGTTAGCAAATTCTCTCAGCATTTGTTTGTCTGTGAAAAATTTAAGCTCTCCCTCAAATTTGAAGGAGAGCTTTGCTGGATAAAGTATTCTTGGCTGGAAATTTTTCTCACTCAGAATTTTAAATATATCGTGCCACTGCCTTCTCACCTCCATGGTGGCTGCTGAGTAGTCACTACTTAGTCTTATGCTGCCTTCTCGCCTCCATGGTGGCTGCTGAGTAGTCACTACTTAGTCTTATGCTGTTTCCTTTGTGTGTGGTGAATTGCTTTTCTCTTGCTGCTTTCAGAACTTGCTCCTTCTCTTCTGTGTTTGACAGTGTGATCAGTATATGTCTCGGAGTGGGTTTATTTGGATTTATTCTATTTGGAGTTCGCTGAGCATTTATGATTTGTATATTTATGTTGTTTAGAAGATTTGGGAAGTTTTCCCCAACAATTTCTTTGAATACTCTTCCTAGACCTTTACCCTTTTCTTCCCCTTCTGGGACACCAATGAGTCTTATGTTCGGACGTTTCATATTATCTATCATATCCCTGAGGTCCGTTTCGATTTTTTCAATTTTTTCAATTTTTTTCCCCATTCTTTCTTTTATGCTTTCATTTTCCATTCTGTCATCTTCGAGGTCACTGATTCGTTGTTCAACTTCCTCTAGTGTTGTACTATGAGTGTCCAGAATCTTTTTAATTTGGTCAACAGTTTCTTTAATTTCCATAAGATCATCCATTTTTTTATTTAGACTTGCAATGTCTTCTTTGTGCTCTTCTAGGGTCTTCTTGATTTCCTTTGTATCCCGTACTATGGACTCATTGTTCATCTTTAGTTCTTTGAGTAGCTGCTCTAGGTGCTGTGTCTCTTCTGATCTTTTGATTTGGGTGCTTGGGCTTGGGTTATCCATATCGTCTGGTTTTTTCATATGCTTTATAATTTTCTGTTGTTTTTGGCCTCGTGGCATTTGCTGAACTTGATAGGGTTCTTTTAGGATTTGTAGACCTATTGAAGTCCTTATCTCTAATTTATCAGATCTACAGCTTCGTGGAGTACACTTTCTCTAACTAACCAGCAGGTGGCGTCCACGAGCCACCTGTTCTCCCCAAGCCAGTTCTCCCCTGCTTAGGCTTTTTGGTGAGTGGGGGAGTGAGTCTTGTGGGGTCCAATTGGTGTACCAAGCTTGCGTGTGTAGTTGGTGTTGCCTGCCCTGTATATGGGGCATGTTTCTGGGAGGGGGGGTGGCCCTAACAATCAAATCTCCCTGGTGATCCTAGAGTTTTAAAGCTGCTGCAATAGTCTAATCCTTCAGTTCAGTCCTGCCACAGTTTGTCTCTGCCACTGACCCACAAGTCCTTGGTATTGGCATATGGCTCCTGAGACTTGCAAGTGGGCCCCTCTTCCAGGCTGTGCACCCCGGGTCCTCTGTTGAGGAATGACTGTGCTATGTCACAGGTGAGTGCCATCCCCCCAGGGCAGTTCTGGGCTGCTGGGCTGTGTAGGGAGGCTCCCAGTCTGCTGAAATGATGGCTGAATGGGGCTTTGTTAATTCACACTGCTCCACCTTCCCAACTCTGGGACAATCAGCTGAGGTTGCAGGGAAGGCTAATGTCCACACCCAGTTTTGTGGTGTGTGCCTGTTATTTGAAGCACTTCCGTCACACTGGGTTGTCTGGGGCAGCTCTGGGCTATGGGGCTGGCGATGGGCAGGAGTGTTTCCTGTCCACCAGGATGATGGCTGTGAGCGGACACCCCCCTTTTCTTGTGAAGTTGTGGTGTTTAGTGAATTTTCTCAGCCACTGGATTATTGCGTTTTGTCTCAGAGCTCTCCTAGTTCTGCTCTTGACTTGACCTGCCCAAATTGCAAGTCTTTGAAGCTTTCTGTATTGGGCTTCTTAGAGTAATTGTTTTAGAAAAAGAAAAAAGGATTTAAAAAAAAAAAAAAAAAAAAAAAAAAAGGGCCCTCCTCAGAGATCTAATGGGTTATTGAAATGCTAAGAGACAAAGCAACCAGGGCCATTAAGGAAAGGTCCACAGGGCAGAGAGATCAGCTTTTCTTCAGAATTTGCATATGCGCCTCAGGGCCTGAGCTGGGGCTTGAGCTCTGCCCTTCCCCTTTCTATGTTCACCAGAACTCCAAAAATCCTCCGCTTTTATTTTGGAGTTCTTCGTGTTGTTTTTTTTCTATGCCTGTCTCCTCTCTGCTGGGCTGGCTGCTCTCAGATTCTCTGGTGTCTGTTCTCCATCTATCTATGGTTGGAGTTTGGATCAGCAGAATGAGTTTCCGATAAGGGCTGCCACTGCAGTTCTCCCTTCTCCTTCCCGGAGCTGACAGCCCCTCCTCCCACGGGACTGAGCCTGGCAGGGAGGGGCGCGGGTCCCCTGGCCGCAAAAACTTACAGATTTTGCTGATCTCAGCAGTTCCACGTTTTCATGGGTGTTGTATGAAGTATGCCCAAAGTCAGATTGCTCTGTGGTGTCCAGTCCACGCAGTTCCTGGCTTTCTACCTACTTTCCTGGAGGAGTAACTAAAACATACAGCTCACCAGTCCGCAGTCTTGCCCCGCCTCTCGTCACTGTTTTTTAAACTTCTTTAAAACAACAGAACTTTTTTTTTTTCAAATGAATTTTACACAGAAGCTTTACACATTAACTGAATCAAAGCAGAATAGTCTATTAAAGAAAGCCTTTCTCCGGTAACCTCCTCTTCCCTTACCACGGTGGCCCACCCCAAGGCTAGGAGAGCAAGTAGCAATTAACCTCTTCCTGATTACTAAAAGAGGCTCCTACCCTCCCAACTGCTCTGGGTGAGACCTCCCAACTCTGGTTTCTTTGGGATTCTACTTCCCCTGCCATTGCTATAGAAGCTCCACTTCTGTTGGTTGGCCTAGAGCCCTGCCTCTTTGGTTTTCTTGAACTTTTTGATGACCTGTATATTTCAGACTTGACTTTTAAAAAATAAACTTGAATTAATTGAGGAACCTCTGAATAACCTCCATGGACCCTAGGAACTGGAAAAGCTGCCTCCATTCTATCCATGTGCTTTTGGTAAAGTACTAAAACCAACTCTGACTGGCTTAAGCAGGAAAGGGCAAATTTATGATAAGGACACAAAGTTGTCTTATGGAACTCAAGGACAGAAATGTTCCTCGACCTTGGGATGATACCACATCAAGGGTTTGGAAGACTGACAGGATTTTCTCTCATTTCTGTTCCAAGTGAGGGGGTTCAGTTAATGAATGGGTGGACATCGTAAATCAGGAAGTCATTACAAAAGTAGAACACAAAGTTGTTATCTGAAAGTGAGGGTGTGGGCTGAGGATTGAGGAGTAGGAAAATATTTGGTTATGTAAACCAACCCATTGTTGGTGTCAGGTCTATAATTAAGAGGTTATGAAAAAGAGAACTGAGGTGAGTGGCATTAGATTAATCTCTAAGAGTGATTTATCCTGCAGAGTAAAGGGGCATGGTTAAGAACCACCAGATTGTGTTTGTAAGAGATGGAGGTAGGGATGGAGAACCGCTTTGAAGGACTTCAGGAACTCATCAGCAGCAGTTCATCTCCAGACCTCACTGGGTGCAGATTTCTGGTTCTGTAAAATTGGGACTTGTGGAAGAGTCCTAATGGCAGAGATTTTGCCAGGGAGAAGGGGAAAACCCAACTAGTTTCTGTATTGATGATAACAGCATAGTGATGAAGTGTTTGGAGTCAGACCTGGTTTCAGATTCCAATTCTTGTCACTTATTAGCTGTGTAACTTTGGACGAGTTATGTTAACTTTTCTGTGCCTTGGTGTCTTCTTCATCTGTGAAATAGACTGAATAGATTTGTTGTGAGGTTTAAATGAGATAATTGATGTATAGCACAGTACTTAACACATGGTAAGTGCACTATGAATGCCAGCATTATCATTTTCATCGTTATTATTTAAGCTGCCCCAACAAAGAAGGAAAAAAAATGCTCTAAAGTATGTACAAGTACTTATTGCTGTATTTATTATAGCAAAAAATTGGAAACTACCTAAATGTTGATTAATAGGGAAATAGTTAAATTTGGTGCAGTGGGTCATTATGTATGTATTTAAAAAGAAGGCTTTGTATATGAATTGCTGTATTAAGTAACAAGATGGCTGTAAATTAATGATTTAATGATTGCATTAAAAACTACTACATATTAAAAAGTCTGTGAGGATATAAACCAAATTGAATTATGAATGATTTAATTTTTTCATTATACCTTAATGTATTATCTGCACTTTTAAAATGAACTTGGGTGTGTTAATTTTATCAGGAAAAATATTAAGCTATCCGTCTCCCCCTCTTTTCTCTTTGAAGTCATTTCAGATTTAGCACCTAGCATAGTGGTTAAGAGCATGGGCTCTGGGTCAGCTAGAGTTTGATTGACCCATTTGCTGGCTTTTTGACATAGGCCTAATAATTTAATCTCTGTAAACCTTGGTTTTCTCATCTATAATAGAATAATAGAACCTACATCTTGAGAGTTTTGAGGATTAAATAAGATATTATTGCATGTCCAGTACTTGGCACACTATCTGGATGTGCTTGATAAATGTTAGCTGTTATTACTTTTTTTGAGATCCATTTACACACACACACACACACACACACACATACACACCTGCATACAACCTCCCTGCCCCGGCAAAAAAATAGCAACACTAGCAATTAAAAAATACCCAGTAGACAATTTGTATATAACAAAATGAAAAGAAATAAGATCCAGGTTTCTAGAACTCCCCATGATTAGTATTGACTCTGAAGAGCACAATTTGGATAAAAGTACATGGTGTTAAATCTAGTGGTATTATTCTGTAGAGAATAACTTTGAACTGACTGCTCGTTCATTTCTTCTTTAATGGAAATGTCTCTTTAATTGTTTGTCTTCTTTCTTTGTGACAGGACACTTGAATTAGCTTTAGCAGAAGAAAAAATGGAGGAACCATAGAGAATTAAGGATGAATTCAGGAAGACCCGAAACCATGGAAAACTTGCCTGCTCTCTACACTATTTTCCAGGGAGAGGTATATCCTTTTATGCTTTCAAAACCTAATATTATACTAAGTATAGCTTGAGGGTGAAAAGCAACTAGGTTTGGAAAAAGTGGATTTCCTGTCCACTTGAGAATATCTTGAGTATTACAGGTTAAATGGGAATGGCTAGTACAGCATCTGGTACCTACATGTGCCTTCTTTAATCTCCAGACTTCTAACTTCATACTTCACATCTTCATTTGGATACCTCATAGCATCTCAAAATTATGTTTTAAACTGAATTAATGATTTTCTCACCAAACCTGTTCCTCTTCTAGTCTTTTCCATCTTAGCAAAGGGAACCACTATCCATTCAACCCAAGCTAGAAGTCTGGGCATCATCTTTGATTTGATCTTCATTCCCACCCCCATCCCCACCCAGTCCATCAATAAGTTCTATGATTTCTATCTCCTAAATATATCTCCAGTTTGTATACATCTTTAACCCCTTGGTACCCCATTAGTTCAAGCTCTCCATCTTTTGCCTGACCTACTACAATGGTCTCCTTACTAGGATCCCTGCCTCTTTTGTAGCCTCTCTCTAATCTGTTCTTCACATGACAGACACATGCTGCTTTCTTCTCACAGTTCTCCAGAGGTTTCTTATTATGCTTGAATACCTCTAGACTTGTTTTCATGGCTCTTACATGAATTAACTTCTGCCTTCTCTAGTGGTAATGGTTTATTCTACTCTGCCCATACTCCAGCCACACTGACTTCCCTATAGCTCTGAACATTCTAAGCTCACTTCCTCCTTAGGACTTTTGCACATGCTATTCCTTCTATCAATCATTCTCTTCCACCAACTTTTCTTCAGCTTATAGGTCTCAGCCATAAAGTCATCTCTTCAGAGGTCTGTCTTTTTCACCCTACCTAAAAAGATACATCTTGTATTTATTTATTTATTTACTTGTTTAGTGCTCATCTTCTTCACATGACACCAGACCCCACAAGGGCAGAGCCATGTCTGTTTTGTTTACTGTTGTATATCTCAAGCTCAGGTAGATAGGTAGAAAATAGTAGGTACTCAGTACATTTCTGTATTCTTCGAGGGAGAAGACATTGTATTTATTTAGAGAACAGAGACTTTTTGTTTAGCCAGAACCTGGATTCCAGTCTTAGCTCTTTTACTTACTAACGGTGTGGTTCTTGAGATCATCACTTAATCTCTTTGAGCCTCAGTTTTCTCATTTGTTAAATGAAGAGAATAACTATTTCTATAGCATTGCTTTGTTGTTTAAACACGCTATCATCTGTAAAAGCCCAGTGCCTGAGACATAGAGTTTTTTTCAAGTTATCTCCCTCTTAAATTAAAAGTGAAGCCAAAAAAAAACTGTTTTCAGTGTCTTATGAGTGCCTGCAGTATTTTAACTTTATCATTATCTCATTCATACTTTCTTTATGATTGACAAAAGTTTCATCTATTAGAGTGAAGTTTCTGAGGACAGACTTTATGGTTGTCAGGTGGTTGTAGATAATTGTGGCTCTGACTTCTAAATTGATCTCAACTTGTAATTTAACAGTCAAAAGACAAAGGATAATAACACTAACAAAAAGCAAACAAGTCTGCTTTTCTGTCTTCTCTCTTGAAAGCCCAATGTATCCCCCAAGGGTCACTGAAATATCAGGGCTCAGAAAAAGGAAGTGGTAGCACTGGAGGTTAAATTGATTCCTCTTATCATGAAGCCCTCACACATAGGTGCTGCACAAAAGGGAGCTGACTCAGATTTCTAGTAATGTGGCTTCTGACCTACAGATTTTTCCTTTATGAGAGGGGACTTGAATTAGTGTAGATTTTAGATTTCCTTTTACTATCAGGAAGGGGGGGCTGGAGGGATGTTGTCAAAACTTTATAGTTCTAGCTTAGAATTTCAGGAGCACTTTTTGAAAAATTAAGGCTTAGAAGTGACTGGAATTAGGAAAAGAGAAATTTCATTTGGAATTTCCAACAAATTGGAAGAAGAAACTATTTTAAAATATTCATTCAGCAAACATTTAATGTGTACCTATTTGCAAAGAAGACTGGGTTACATTAAAATAAAATTTAAAAAAAAAATTGCAAGCCTAATGATGCTGGAGTCCATTAAGCATGGTAGGGGATATGAGCATAGCAGTGGGAGTTGGGATTTGGCCTAGTCTTGCCATAGCCAAAGAAATGCTGAGAGGAAATTGGTGTTGGTAAGAAATACTTTTGTTCTACACCTGGCCCTGCTACTTTTTACCTTTATAACTTTGGGTAAGTAACCTAATGTCTCTGATCTTCAAATTCTTTGTTTGCTTTATGGGGATAACTAATTTCAAGGCCAATGCAACCTCTAATCTGAAGATGGTAAATTCATTTTACCCAAGCCCCAAAAACAGTTGAGATAACTGAATATTTTTCCCTGAGCCATTTGACTAATTATTCTTGAGATACTAGACAGACTGTGTGATCATCTGTGGCAGGTGCCATCCTGTTAATTTCACCTCTGACTGTACCCTAGGAGACACAGTGATGGAAACACCTGGTGCTAGAAAAAGGCCAGAATGGTTTTTCCTAGCTGAACTGTTGAGTGTATCCATTCTGGAGCACATTAGCTTTTTGTTTTGGGAGCAGCCAAATTAAGGTTTGTTATGATATTTCCCCTAAAGACCATAATGTGACATGGAGCTTCAGGATTGAAAAGTGAGATTGTCTTAATTTATGGTAGCAAAGTGATTTGGGCTCCAACTTCCAGATGCTACTTTTAAATTTGTTAGATAATTATACCCTTTAATAATCCTGTTACACAATATGAGACTCTCAGCCCTTTTTTTTAGAACCCTGGAGCAAAAGCCAGTCAAAGTATCTTCAGTTGGCCTAGAAAGAAGCAGCTATTTGATTTTATTGTAATTAAAAATGGAAAGTCTTACCTTCTTTATCCATGTGGCCCTGTTTTACGGAGAACAAATTGCTTCGTGAACTTGGGTAAGCACTTTGTGTCTCTGTTCTTCAGTTCTCTCATTTAAAAATGACAAGGTTGGACCTGCTAATCTCTAAAGTCCTTCCTCCAGCTCCACCATGCCTTGATAAGTGCCAGTGGCTGTCTGATTGTACTGTATCTTTAGGTCTGTCTGATGCCTTCCCCAGCACAGAGATGTCATCTGTAGAACAGCAGTTTACAACTTTTGGTTCTCATTCCGTGTTTTTTTCCTTTAAAATGTTTTTTTTTTTTTTAATTTTATTTAATAGTTTATTTTTAACTGTGGTAAAATATATATAAAATAATCAACCATTTTAAGTGGACAGTTCTTTGGTATTAAGTGCATTGACAATACTGTGTAAGTTTCATCACTATTTCCAGACTATTTTCATCATCCCAGAACTCATACTCATTTGACAATAACGTTCCATTCCTCTCCTTCCCCCACCACTGCTTTCTGTCTCTTTGAATTTGTTTATTCTGAGTATTTCATGCAAGATAAATCGTGCAATATTTGTCTTTTTGTGTCTGTCTTATATCGTTCAACATGATGTCTGCAAGGTTCATCCATGTTGTCACATGTAGCAACACTTGACTTCTTTTTTGGCTGAATAATATTCTGTTTTGTAGATATACGACCCTTTGTTTTTCCATTCATCTGTTACTGGACACTTGGGTTGCTTCCCCCTTTGGACTGTTCTGAATAATGCTGCAATGAACACTGATGTACAAATATCTGTTCAAGTCCCTACTTTCAATTCTTTTTGGTGTACCTAGGAGTGGAATTGCTGGGTCATGTGGTAATTCTCTGTTTAACTTTCTGCGGAACCACCAAACTGTTTTCACACAATGGCTGTACCATTTTACATTGCCACAATGTACAAAGGTTCCTGTTTTTCTACATCCTTGTCAACACTTGTTATTTTCAGTTTTAAAAATAATAACCATCCTAGTGGATGCAAAATTGCATCTCATAGTTTTAATTTGCATTTCTTTTAATGGCTGATGATTTGGAGCATCTGTTCATATACTTATTGGCCATTTGAATGACCTCTTTGGAGAAAAGGTTATTCAAATCCCTGGCCCATTTTTTTTTTTTTTTTTTTTAATCTTCATTTTATTGAGATATATTCACATACCACGCAGTCATACAAAACAAATCGTACTTTCGATTGTTTACAGTACCATTACATAGTGGTACATTCATCACCCAAATCAATCCCTGACACCTTCATTAGCACACACACAAAAACAACAAGAATAATAATTAGAGTGAAAAAGAGCAATTGAAGTAAAAAGGAACACTGGGTACCTTTGTCTGTTTGTTTCTTCCCCTATTTTTCTACTCATCCATCCATAAACTAGACAAAGTGGAGTGTGGTCCTTATGGCTTTCCCAATCCCATTGTCACCCCTCATAAGCTACATTTTTATACAACTGACTTCGAGATTCATGGGTTCTGGGTTGTAGTTTGATAGTTTCAGGTATCCACTACCAGCTACCCCAATTCTTTAGAACCTAAAAAGGGTTGTCTAAAGTGTGCATAAGAGTGCCCACCAGAGCGACCTCTCGGCTCCTTTTGGAATCTCTCTGCCACTGAAGCTTATTTCATTTCCTTTCACATCCCCCTTTTGGTCAAGAAGATGTTCTCCGTCCCACGATGCCAGGTCTACATTCCTCCCCGGGAGTCATATTCCACGTTGCCAGGGAGATTCACTCCCCTGGGTGTCTGATCCCACGTAGGGGGGAGGGCAGTGATTTTACCTTTCAAGTTGGCTTAGCTAGAGAGACAGGGCCACATCTGAGCAACAAAGAGGCATTCGGGAGGAGGCTCTTAGGCACAACCATAGGGAGGCCTAGCCTCTCCTTTGCAGCAACCGTCTTCCCAAGGGTAAAACCTGTGGTAGAGGGCTCAACCCATCAAACCACCAGTCCCCTATGCCTGGCCCATTTTTTAACTGGATCTCATTTGTCTTTTTGTTGTTGAGTTGTAGGAGTTCTTTATATATTCTGTTTATTAAACACTTATCTGATATATGGTTTACAAATATTTTTCTTTTGTTTCTTGTGCTTTTGGTGTAAAATCTAAGTATCCATTGCAATTACTCCATTATTGTCTTTCTGTGTATTTTGCTGCTTTTTTTGTAGTGTACCATTTTGATTCCTTCCTTCTTTCCTTTTCTCTGTATCTTTTAATTATTTTCTTAGTGGTTACCTTTGTAATTACATTTAACATCTTAAACTGATAACAACTTAGTTCAACTAGTACCAACCTAGTTTCAATAGTATACAAAATCTCTACTCCTATATATCTCCTCCCCCGCTTTACATTGTTATTGTCTCAGATTACATCTTTTACATTGTATGCTCATTAACATAGATTTTAAATGTTTATTTTACAAGTGTGCTTGTTAGGTCATGGTGGGTGGAGAGGAAAGCAGTTACAAACCAGAAGTACAGGGTTTTTAATATTTACCTTTTAGTTACCTTTACCAGTGTTCTTTATTTCATCTTTAATAAAAAAAAAAATTTTTTTAAGAGAAGTTCTAAGTTTACAAAAAATTCATGCAGAAAATACAGAGTTCCCATATAGGTCTTCTATTATGAACACCTTCCATTAGTGTGGTACCTTTGATACAATTGATGAAATAATATTATTATAATTGTACTATTAACTATAGTCCATAGTTTACATTAGAGTTCACTGTGTTGTACAGTCCTCTGTCTTTTGTGGGTTTTTTTTTTCATTTTTACTTTAGTAACATGTATACATTGGCGTTATTGGTTGATAGTTTTTATACTTTAAGCACTTTAAATATGACATCCCAGTGTTTTCTGGCCTCCGTGGTTTCTGATAAGAAATTCTCTGTTAATCTTATTGAAGATTCCTTGTATGTGACGATTGCTTCTCTCTTGTAGCTTTCAAAATCTTCTCTTTGTCTTTGGATTTTGACAATTTCACTATAACATGTCTTAGTTGGATCTCTTAGAGTCTACCTACTTGGAGTTTGTTGTGATTCTTGGATGTGTATATTCATGTCTTTCATCAGATTTGGGAAGATTTGGGCCATTACTTCTTCATATACTTTTTCTGCCCCTTCCTCTCTGTTGTCTTTTTGGGGACTCCAGTGATGCATACGTTGGTATGTTTGATGGTGCCCCACAGATCCCTTGGGCTCTGTTCATTTTTCTTCATTATTTATTCTTTCTGCTCCTCACACTGGATAATTTCAATTGTCTTGTCTTCAAATTCACTGATCCTTTTTTCTGTCTCTTCAAATCTGCTGTTAAATCCATCTAGTGAGTTTTTCATTTCAATTACTGTACTTTGCAGCTCCAAAATTTCTATTTGATTTCTTTTTATAATTTCTATCTGTATTTTGTTCAGATGATGTAAGTCTTTAACTAATAGTTACAATGTATGAGCTTCCTCAGGAATGGTTTCTGGTGAATTCCTTTTTTCTGGTGAATGAGGTATACTTTCCTGTTTTTTTATATGATTTGAAATTTTTTTTGTTGAGAACTTGACATTTTGAGTATTATGTTGTTATAACCCTGGAAATCTAGTTCTACTTCTCCTCTGGGTTTGCAGGTTTTTTGTTGTTGAGAGATGGAGGTAACAATTTGTGACTTTTCTAAACTATTTTTGCTCCTAAATGGGGGATGGAAAGAGCAGAAAGGAAAAAAAAAAAAGATACTTCCTCTTTAAGACTCTTCTGCTGTTTTTACCTGAGGGGGGATGGAACAATGGCCACCTTCAGAGCCCGTCCCCCAGCCATCTAAAGTAGCTGATGAAAAGCTATGCTCAGCAGTCAGGTACCGCCTCCCCCCTTCCCCAGATATTGGAGGCCTAAGTCGTTTTAGCCCACTGTGGCACCTCCAATCTATACCAGCCCAGGCTGCAGTCTCCACTGCTGCCTGCAAAATGGTTGGATGGTAGCTGCTGCTCAGAGGGTGAAATTCACTGATACTTATGTCAATTTATATCTGCCTCTTCCTCTACCTCTTCCCTGGATGCTGCGCATTGTTCCACTAGACTCCAGAGTTTTGAAATAGTTGATCCAGACAGTTCCTGTCAGTTCAGTAGTTGTTTTGGTGGAGGGACTAAATCCTGGAGCTTCTTATGCCATCATCTTTTACAGTCCTTCTTCTGTTAACCCATTTTTAATGCTGTGTTATCTTGGAGATCTAATTGAAATTTTTTTTGTTGAGAACTGGTTATTTTGAGTATTATGTTGTTATAACCCTGGAAATCTAGTTCTGCTTCTCCTCTGGGTTTGCTAGGTTTTTTGTTGTTGTTGGGAGATGGCGGTATTAATTTATGGCTGATGAAAAACTATCTCAATATCCCCATTAAAAATAGGGAGAATGAAGTTCTTATCTGTTTTCATTCTAACATTAAAGTGAGTAATGTGGATATACTTGGTAAAATAGGAGGTACTGGCTAGGAGTTGAGACCTAGGTTCTATCCATAGTTTGTATCTAAGTTAGTTGTGTGCCTTTCTACCTACCTTTTTTGTGCCTCAGTGTCTTGGACTGTAAATTATTTTTTAAAAGCTGCAATTTATTGAATATACATTAGGTGCCAGATACTAGTTCTGGGTACTTTATGTACATCGTCTGTTATCTGTAGCAGCAAAGTGAGTATAAATAGGGACTTAGGCCCTGAAAGGCAAGTCATGTTCAAGATCCCATAGGTAGGACCTCAGCAAGATACTACTTCACACTCACTAGGATGGCTGTTATTTTAAAAATGGAAAGTAACAAATTTTGAGGATGTAGAGAAATTGGAACCTATGTGCATTACTGGTGGGAATGTAAATTGGTGCAGCTACTGCAGAAAACAGTTTGGCAGTTCCTCAAAAAGTTAAACATAGAATTATCATATGACCTGGTGTGCTGGTTTATATATATTATGTCCCCCAGAAAAAGCCACATTCTTTAATGCATTCTTGTGGGGGCAGATGTATTAGTGTTGAATAGGTTGGAACCTTCTGATTGAGTGTTTCCATGGAGATGTGACCCACCCAACTGTGAGTGACACCTTTGATTATAGTGTGACCTCTTGATTGAATGTTTCCATGGAAATGTGGCCCCACCCATTCAAGGTGGGTCTTGATTAGTTCTCTGGAGTCCTATAGAAAGAGCTCACAAACAGAGGGACCCCAAAGACAGCAACTGAGAGTGGCATTTTGGAGGAGCTGAAGCTAAGATAGACATTTTGGAGATGGCCATTGAAAGCAGACTTTTGCTAGCCCAGAGAAACTACGAGAATACCCCCAGAGGCCTGGAGAGAAATGTCCTGGGGGAACGCCATTTTGAAATACAACCTGGGAGCAAAGGAAGAGGACGCCAGCCATATGCCTTCCCAGACAACAGAGGTGTTCCAAGACACCATCAGCCATCCTTCAGTGAGGGTACCCTATTGTTGATGCCTTACCTTGGACACTTTATGGCCTTAAGACTGTACTTTGTAACCAAATAAACCCCCTTTATAAAAGCCAATCAATTTCTGGTGTTTTGCAAAATGGCAGCATTAGCAAACCAGAAAACCTGGCAATTCCAATATTATGTATATACCCAAAACAATTGAAAACAGGGACTCAAACAGATACTTTTTCAACAATATTCATAGTGACGTTATTCACGGTACTGAAAAGGTGGAAATGACCCAAGTGTCCATCAACAGATGAATGATAAATAAAATGTAGTATATCCATATAGTGAAATATTATTTAGTCATAAATAGGAATGAAGTTCTGATACATACTACAATATGGATAAACCTTGAAGACATCATGTTGAATAAAATGATCCAGATACAAAGGATAGATATTATACAGTTTCACTTATATGTAATAACTGGAATATAAAAGTTATTAGAGACAGGAGTACAGGTTACCAGGGGCAGAGTTTGGGGAATTAATGCATAATGGGTACAGATTTTCTCTTTGGGGTGATAGAAAAGTTTTGATAATGAATGGTGGTGATGGTAGCACAATATTGTTAATGTAATTAACACCACTGAATTGTAAACTTACAAATGGCTATAAAATTTAATATTATATATATGTTACCACAATAAAATTTAAAAAAAAATACAGTATTTAAAAAAAAAGATCCCACAGATAGTAAGTGACAAGATTAGAAGCTATATCTCTTTCTCTCCACATCCTGTGCTTTTACTATAACTACACTTCAGCAACGTAAGAACCGACCATATACACTTCCTAAGACTATTGCCAGAAGCAGATAATATATCAGATGTCACATTGATTTTGGCCTTAAAATTTTATAGTTAAAGGGAACTCATGAGCAGCTTTAGTGTGGTTAAGATTCCCTGGGTTCAAATCCCAGCTCTTTCACTTACTAGCTTTGGACCTTGGTCAGTAACCTCATCCCTTAATGCATCAATTTTGTCACCTTAGAATAGAGATAATAATAATACATAATGCATATGTGTTAAGAGAATAATGTAAAGCACTCTCAATAGTGTTTTCCACATAGCAAGCATTCAATATGTATTAGTGAGTAGCAGTGCAGCATAGATTGTTTTAGTTATGGTGAAACAGAAACCTAGAGAGAGATTGTGATTGCCCAAGATGAAGCAACTAAATAAAGATGCTGAAAAGAATTGTTTGTATGTGTAAGACAGCATTGAATGTTTTAATGAATTTAGCAATAATTATAGTATGTAGTGATAACTTTAATACTATTCTACATACGTGAGAATGGGCCAAAGAATAGAGAGGGCAAGGAGACAGGTAGAGCCTGGGATAACGATTCATTCATCTGGCAGGGGTTTTGGGTTTTTCATCACTAACATTTATTAGTTACTTGTTAGATAGACCCATCAAGCCTCTTAACTTCTCCATCTTGGATCATTCTGCAAAACATTTGGGGTTAAGTCTTTTCTTTATGATTACATCTCTCAGATTCTGAAGGATATCTGCATATTGACTTTTGCTTTAATTGTCTTGATAAAACCCAGGACTCAGGTTTGAAGTGAAAAAGAACAGCTGTATAGTCTGGTTTGATTTGAAGTTGAGCTCAAAGGGACATCCTACATGAACTATCCCAACTTACTAATGTTTCTTTATTGGAATGTGAGGACTGAGCCCCAGCTAATATAAAGTTTAGCTTAATTACCTGATTTTTTGCTATTTGCTCCCTTCATTCATATACTTGCTTTGGGGATTTTGATAAGTATGGAATTAAGGCATCCCAGGTACTGTCATATCATTTGACAGTAGACCTGTCTCACCAGTGTTTAAATGTTACCTGTCAGGCTAAATTTCAAAATGAACATGAAGATTGTTTGATGCATTATCACTTTCAGGCAGTTTTGCAGAAGACACAGGCAGTAAGTACCAAGTAGAAATTTGGGGAGACTTGTTAAGTGCCATGGAAGAAATTCTCATTTGTGTGACATTGAATTTTTTCCTTTACAGGTTGCTATGGTGACAGACTATGGAGCGTTTATCAAAATTCCAGGCTGTCGGAAGCAAGGTGAGTCTATAACTTATAACTCATTCCTCTCATTCTGTTCTTTCTGCCTGCATTCTCTGCTGTCACCCCCATCACATCCTAATTATAGGTTCTATGTTTTTCAGACAGTACTTTGGTTGGTTGGTTTTTAGTAGTTAGAGATATGAATACAGACAACTGATGACCATTCACTTTCAGCAGGTCTTAATTCAGGAAAATAGTGTTATTTGACTTAGAGGAGAGCTGGGGTGTAGCTACTTGTGATTCAGGTTTTCTCTAAGCTTCACCTATGATGTAGGCAAGTCATTTGACATCTTTGGACTTAGAATTTTGGGGAGGGCAAGCTACTTAATGTTTTTTGCGTCTTCTAGTATATGGCACATGGAGTGAAATAGTATTGTAAAAAACACAAATATATATTATGTATATAATGCTTAAAATTTTTTTTGATAAATTGACAGCATATGTTGAGCATTTTGGAGAATTTTTTTCCCATCTATTATCTTATTTGTTTTTTTGAAACAATTCTGTTAAGTAGAAAAGGCAGGCTGGGATGTATTGGGCTTTACTCTAACCTGTACAAACAACCAGATCTCACTCCCTGTTCAAGGTTTCATGTAGTTATGGTGGTTAAATAAACTGATCATATAAGTTCAAGTGACATGACTAGGTAATGGCACGGTCAGAACTAGAACCCAAGCCTCTTGATTCCTAGCCCCGTAGACTTCCTACTCTACCACACTGCTAGTGGATCCCAAGACTCAGCTTGCCAACTCCTTATGCTAAAATAAGTTAAAGATTTATTAAAGATTTTTACTGTAAAAAAACTAACCATTTTATGTTATTAGTATTAGAAGAAAATATAGAAGAATATTTGACTACACAAAAATAAAAAGCACTATTGCAAAACTCAACATAAACAAAACTAATTTGGGAAAAAGAATTTGTAGTACATATGACAAAGGGCTAAAAAAGGGAGCAGATAAGTAGGAAAAGGGGCTGAGGATATGAAAAGCAATTCAAAGAAGAAAAAATATCAGTTGATCAGTAAATATATTAAAAGACGCTCATTCTCAGTATTGATTAAAAAGTAATTTAAACAGGTACATCCATGTCATGAAATACTACTCAGAATTAAAAGTGAGAATGACCTTGTACTGGTTTGTATATATTATGTCCCCCAGGAAAAGCCGTGTTCTTTGATGCAGTCTTGTGGGGGCAGACGTATTAGTGTTGATTAAGTTGGAACCTTTGGATTAGGCATATTAGTGTTGATTAAGTTGGAACCTTTGGATTAGGTTGTTTCCATGGAGATGTGTCCCACCCAACTATAGGTGATAACTCTGATTAGATAATTTCCATGGAGGCATGGCCCCGCCCATTCAGCGTGGGCCTTGATTAGTTTACTAGAGCTCTATATAAGAGCTCAGACAGAAGGAGCTTAGTACTACAACTTACAGAGACATTTTGAAGACGGCTGTTGAAAGCAGAGTTTTGCTGATGCTGTGGAGGTACTAGCCCAGAGTTTGCCCCAAGAGGCTGATACAGAGACATTTTGGAGAATGCCTTTTTGAAAGGCAACCTGCAAGCAAGCAGATGCCAGCCACGTGCCTTCCCAGCTAACAGAAGTTTTCCAGATTCCAATGGCCTTTCTCTCATTGTTCTAGTTTGCTAATGCTGCTGGAATGCAAAACACCAGAAATGGATTGGCTTTTATAAAAGGGGTTTATTTGGTTACAGGGTTACAGTCTCAAAGCCATAAAATGTCCATCAACAAATGGTACCTTCACTGGAGAAAGGCCATTGGCATCCGGAAAAACTCTCTTAGCTGGGAAGGCACGTGGCTGCCATCTGCTTGCTCCTAGGTTGCATTTCAAAAATTATTCTCCAAAATGTCTGCACCAACTTCCAAGGCTGTCTTCAAAATGTCTGTCTCAGCTCCAGCTTGCTATGAGCTCCTTCTGTCTGAGCTTATATAGTGCTCCAGTAAACTAAACACCTCCATGGAAATTATCCAATCAGAGTTACACCCACATTTGGGTGGGTCACATTTCCATGGACACTGAACCAATAGGTTCCAACCCAGTCCACACTAATACGTCTGCCCCCACAAGAATGCATGAAAGAATATGGCTTTTTCTAGGGGACGTAAATATACAAACCAGCACATTCCACCCCCTGGACACCAGAAAAACATATTCTTTCCAAATACAAAATACATTCATCCCATCACAATATTGCAAAAACTTAAGTCATTTCAGTAACAATAGGTAAGTACAAGATCCCATCAAAATCAGTTACAAGCATGATCTGTCCAAAAGCAAAATTACCCTCTGGCTCTGTACCTATGAAAGTTAGAACAAGTTATCTGCTTCCAATATGCAAAGGAAGGACAGTCACAGGGTAAACATTCCCATTACCATAAGGAGAAACTGAAAGGAAAACAGGGTTTAAGGGACCAAAACAATTCCTAAAACCCACAGGGCAAACTCCATTAGATTTCAAAGTCTGAGAGTCATTCACAGAATGATGTAAGAGCAGGAGTCCAACCCTTTCCAAAGGCTTTCATGGCAGCCTTTTTCTCTACAAACACTGGGGTGAGTGCTCCAACATAGCCACACACTGGGGAGACCACCTTCTTGGCTCCACCCTCCTCAAACATTGGGGCAGCACCCAGATTCTCTTCCATTTCCTGGGCCCATGCTCAACCCCTTCAGAATAGTGGGGTGGCGGCCAGTCTCTCCCCAGTCCCCGGGGAATGTGCTCCACCCTCTTTCGCACCTGGTATGGCAGAACTTTTCCTGAGCATCAAGACAGAAGGCCCACCCTTGAACTCCGGGGCAAACTTGACCTTTCCATGTGTGTGGGCCACTTCACTCTTCCAGCCTGAGACCTCTTGACTCCAGACCTCAACCTCTATAGCTCTGTCTTTGAAGAAATTTTTCTTTCAATTTGTTCCTTGTCTGTTTTCTCCAGTCCAAACCGGCAGCATCTCAGTCTGTAAAGAACTTGCAAAAATTCTGTTGGCTTCGCATGAAGCACACAGGGGTCAAAGCCATCAGACAATAGGACTTTCCACAAATCCTTTCTGGATAAGTCCATCTCCAATCCTGGCTTGTATTGAAATTGCGGCTGGGTTCCATGTTTGTTTAAATCCTCACGTTGGGCTGTAGCTTCTGGGGTTCCACTTTTTGGAAGCCCGGAATTTTCCAAACCATCAGTTTCTGGTTTCTTTGAACCCAAGAGTTCAGTTCTAAGTTTATCTCTCTCCTGTCACATTTTACTATAAGCTGCAAGTAGAAGCCAGGCTACTACTATATTTAGCTTGGAGATTTCATCAGCTAAATATCTCAGGTTGTTGCTTTCAAATTCTGCCTTCCATCCAACACCAGGACTCAATTTTGCCAAATTCTCTGCCACTTTAAAACAAGGATCACGTTCCTTCCAGTTGGCAACAACACATTCGTTATTTCTGCTCAAGGCCTTATCAGAAGTATTTTTAGAGTCCACATTTCCACGAACAGTCTCTTCAAAGCAGTCTAGACCTTTTCTATCAAGCTCCTCACAATTCTTTCAGAATCTTCCCCTTATCCATTTAAAAAGCCGTTCCAACATGTTTGATATTTGCAAGCTCAGCAGCACCAGCATCCCACTTCTCTGGTACCAAAATCTGTTCTAATTTGCTAATGCTACCGGAATGCAAAACACCAGAAATGGATTGGCTTTTATAAAAGGGATTTATTAGGTTACAAATTTACAGTTCTAATTCCGTAAAAGTGTCCACACAGGAATGTAGACCCAGCATCGTGGGATGGAGAATATCTTCTTGACCAAAAGGGGGATGTGAAAGGAAATGAAATAAGCTTCAGTGGCAGAGAGATTCCAAAAGGAGCCGAGAGGTCACTCTGGTGGGCACTCTTACGCACAATTTAGACAACCCTTTTTAGGTTCTAAAGAATTGGGGTAGCTGGTGGTAGATACCTGAAACTATCAAACTACAACCCAGAACCCATGAATCTCGAAGACAATTGTATAAAAATGTAGCTTATGAGGGGTGACAGCGGGATTGAGAAAGCCATAAGGACCACACTCCCCTTTGTCTAGTTTATGGATGGATGAGTAGAAAAATAGGGGAAGGAAACAAACAAACAAACAGACAAAGGTACCCAGTGTTCTTTTTTACTTCAATTGCTCTTTTTCACTTTAATTATTATTCTTGTTATTTTTTTGTGTGTGCTAATGAAGGTGTCAGGGATTGATTTAGGTGATGAATGTACAACTATGTAATGGTACTGTGAACAATCGAATGTATGATTTGTTTTGTATGACTGCATGGTATGTGAATATATCTCAATAAAATGAAGATTAAAAAAAAAAAAGTGTCCACTCTAAGGCGTCAAGAAGAGGATACCTTCACTGAAAAACAGTCGGTGGAGGTGGAACACTTCTGTCAGCTGGGAGGGCACGTGGCTAGCGTCTGCTGGTCCTTTGCTCCCAGGTTCTGGTTTCAAAATGGCTTTCTCCAAAATGTCTCTGGGCTTTTGTCTCTCTTAGCTTCTCTCTCTCAGCTCCTGTGCAGCCTTGTATGTTCTCCCAGGATGCTTCTCTCTAAGCATCTGGAATTCCTCTCTTAGCTACTCCGGGGCAAACTTTGGGCTTCATCTCTTAGCTTAGCATCTCCAATTGTCTTTCTGTCAGCATCTCCAAGTGCCTGGGTCTCTTTTAGCCCCTGAGCTATCTTAAGGACTCCAGTAAACTAATCAAGACCCACTTTGAATGGGTCACACTTCCATGGAAATAGTTTAATCTAAAGTTCTCACCCACAATTGGATGGGTCACATCTCCATGGAAACAACCTAATCAAAAAGATCCCACCCACCATATGCTTGTCTCCACAAGATTACATTAAAGAACATGACTTTTTCTGGGGTACATAATAGACTCAAACCAGCACACCAGGGAAGTGAGAACACAGTATCTCTGCGGTTTCAGCCTTTGGGTGCCACAGTTTCAACTGCTTCAGAGGTGGGTTTTGCAAAAAGCCATAAAAGCTTGCCTTCCTAAGGCTGAGGAGAACAGGTAATCAAAGTGCACAATCTGCTGGGCAGGTCGGAAAGTACACAGGAAAAAGGGCTTTGGGGAGTGTTTCCAGACCCTAAAAACCCTTAATACAAACTGAATCAACAACAAAATCCTAGACAAGAGAGGGAAACTGATCTTCAGAATAAAACCATCAACATAATCAAATGACCAGATATCAGCAAAAAATCACAAAGCTACTAAAATGCAGGAATATATACCCCAGTCAAAGGAACAAATTAAAAAGTCAGAGGAGACACAGCATTTGGAACAGCTAATCAAAGATGTTTAAACAAATCTCCTAAACGAATTCAATGAGATGGCTAAAGAGAAAAGGATGTTAAGAAGACACTGCATGAGCATAAGAAGAATTTGAGACAATACCCGGAAAAATAACAGATCATATGGAAATGAAAGATACTATAAATGGAATTTAAGATGCACTAGAGACACAACAGCAAAGTTGAAGAGTCAGTAGAAAGGATCAGTGAACTATAAGGGTATCTAAATTCATACAAAGAAAACAAATGGAGGAAAAAAATGGAAAAATTTGAACAGGGTCTCAGGGAAATGATTGGCAATATGAAGTGTGCCAAAATACACATCAAGGGTGTCCCAAAAGAAGAGAAGGGAAAAGGGCCAGAAAGAATATTTGAGGAAATAATAGCTGGCAATTTCCCAACCCTTATAAAAGACATAAGTATGCAAATACAAGAAGCCCAATGTACTCCAAACAGAATAAATCCAAATAGACCCACTCCAAGACATATACTAATCAGATTATCAAATGCCAAAGAGAAGGAGAAAATTCTGAAAGCATCAAGACAAAAGCGACTCATCACATACAAGGGAAGCCAAATAAGACTAAGTGCTGATTTCACATCAGAAACCATGAAGACGAGAAGGCAGTGGTAAAATATATTTAAGATACTCAAAGAAAAAGATTATGAGCCAAGAATTCTTTATCCAGCAAAGCTGTCCTTCAAAAATGAGGGAGTATTTAAAATAGTCACAAATAAACAGAAGCTGAGAGAGTTTGTTAACAAGAGACCTGCACTGCAAGCAATATTAAAGGGACTTCTACCATCTGAAAAGAAAGAAGGAGAAAGAGGGCCTGGATGGGGACTGTAGAAATGAGGATTATCTGTAAGGGTAATTGAAAGGAAAAAATAGAAGAAAATAGATCTGACAAATAAAAGCCAAAGGATAAAATGGTTGAAATAAGTACTGCATTTACAGTAATAACATTGAATGCTAATGGATTAAACTCCCCAATTAAAAGACACAGATTGGCAGAGTGGATAAAAAAATATGATCCATCTATATGCTATTTACAAGAGACTCATTTTAGAACCATTGATATAGATAGGTTGAAAGTGAAAGGACTGAAAAAGATATTCCATGCAAGCAATAAGTGAAAAAAAGCTGGGGTAGCTATACTAATATGAGACAAAATAGACTTTAAATGCAAAAATGTTGTAAGAGATAGAGAAGGACATCTTGCTGGTTTGGAAGTATTATGCCACCCAAAATGCCATTATCTTTGATGCAATCTTGTGGAAGCAGACATAATAGTGTTGATTAGGTCAGAACCTTTGGATTAGGTTGTTTCCATGGAGATGTGACCCACCCAACTGTAGGTGATAACTCTGATTAGATAATTTCCATGGAGATGTGGCCCTGTCCATGCAGCATGGGCCTTGATTAGTTTTCTAGAGCCCTATATAAGAGCTCAGACAGAAGGAGCTTGCAGCCACAGCTGAGACAGACATTATGAAGATGGCTGTTGGATGCTGTTGCAGACATTTGGAGAACACCATTTTGAAATGCAACCTGGAAGCAAGCAGATGCCAGCCATGTGCCTTCCCAGCTAACAGAGGTTTTCCATATGCTAATGGCCTTTCTCCAGTGAAGGTACCCTATTGCTGATGCCTTACCTTGGACACTTTATGGCCTTAAGACTGTAACTTTGTCACCAAGTAAACTCCATTTATAAAAGCCAGTCCGTTTTTAGTGTTTTGCAGAGCAGCAGCATTAGCAATCCAGAACAGACATTATATATTAATGAAAAGAGGAATTCACCAAGAAGTAACAATCATAAATATCTATGTACCTAATCATGGTGCCCCAAAGTACATGAGGCAAACACTGGAAAAACTGAAGGGAGTAATAGATGTCTCTGCAGTAACAGTGGGAGACCTCAACACACCACTCTCTTCAATAGATAGAACATCTACACAGAGGATCAATAAGGAAACAGAGAACTTGAATGATATGATAAGTGTACTAGATCTAACAGACATATACAGAACATTGCACCCCAAAACAGCAGGGTATACATTCTCAAGTGCTCATGCAACATTCTCCAGGATAGACCACAGGCTGGGGCACAAAACAGGTCTTAATACATTTAAAAAGACTGAAATTATACACAGCACTTTCTCTTACCACAGTGGAATGAAGCTGGAAATCAGTAACAAACAGAGAACCAGAAATTAAACACATATATGGAGGTGAAACAACATGATCTTAAACACTGGGTCAGAGAAGAAATTGCAAGAGAAATCAGTAAATATCTTGAGACAAATGAAAATGAATGTACAGCATATCAAAACTTAATTGAGAACTAAAAATCAATAGAGAGAGTCAATAAAACCCAAACTTGATTCTTTGAGATCAGCAAGATCAACAAACTCTTAGACTGATAAAGACAAAAAGAAGTTGCAAATGAATAAAATCAGAAATGGGGGGGGTCATTACCATGGACCCCATAGGAATAAAAATATCATAAGAGGATACTATGAACAGCTGTATGCCAACAAACTAGACAATTTAGATGAAATGAAAAATTTCCTAGAAACCCATGAACAACTTACACTGACTGGAAAAGAAATAGTAGACCCCAACAAATCAATCGCAAATAAAGAGATTGGATCAGTCATCAAAAACCTCCCAACAGAGAAAAGCCCAGGACCAGATTGCTTCACAGGCGAATTTTACCAATCATTCCAAAAATTTCTGCTCAAACTCTTTGAAAAAATCGAAGAGGAGGAAATACTACTGAACTCATTTTATGAAGCCAATATCACCCTAATACCAAGAAAACTTCAAGAAAAGAAAACTACAGACCAATCTCTCTAATGAATATGGATGCAAAAATCCTCAACAAAATACTTGCAAATTGAATAATAGCACATTAAAAGAATTATACACCATGACCAAGTGGGTTTTATTCCAGGTATGCAAGGGTGGTTTAACACAAGAAAATCCATTAATGTATTCTACCACATTAACAAGTCAAAAGGAAAACCACATGATCATCTTGATTGATGCACAGAAGGCATTTGACAAAACCCAGCATCCTTTCCTGATAAAAACACTTCAGAAGGTAGAATCAAAGGAAACTTCCTCAACATGATAAGTGGCATATATGAAAAACCCACAGCTAGCACTGTACTGATCGGTGAGAGACTGAAAGAACAAGACAAGGATCCCACTGTCACCACTGTTATTCAAGATTGTGCTGCAAGTTCTACCTAGAGCAATTAGGAAAGAAAAAGAAATAAAAGGAATCAAAATCAGAAAGGAAGAAGTAAAACTTAAACTGTTTGCAGATGATATCATCCTATATTTAGGAAGTCCCCCCAAAAAACTAAGATAAAGCTAGTAGAGCTAATAAATGAGTTAGAGCTAATAAATGAGTTCAGCAAAGTGACGGATACAAGATCAACATGCCAAAACCAGTAGTGTTTCTATATACTAGTAATGAGCTATCTGAGGTGGAAATCCAGAGGAAAAAATGTCACTTACAATAGCAACTAAAAGAATCAAATAGCTATGAATAAACTTAAGTAAGGGTATAAAGGACCTGTATACAGAAAACTGCAAAATGTAGCTACAAGAAATGAAATAAGACCTAAATGAATGGAAGAACACTCTATGTTCATGGATTGGAAGGCTAAATGTAGTTAAGATGTCAGATGGACCCTAACTGATTACAGATTCAATGGAGTATCAATCAGAATTCCAACAGCTTTTGCATAAATGGAAAAGCTAATTATCAAGTTTATTTGGAAGGGTTAGGGGCCTGTAATAGCCAAAAGCATCTTGAAAAAGGAGAATGAGGTGGGAGGACACAGGCTTTCTGACTTTACAGCATGTTATTAAACTATAGTGGTCAAGACAGCCATGGTACTGGCATAAAGATAGAGAATATTGATCAATGGAATTGAATTGCGAGTTCAGAAATAGACAGTTGGTATGGTCAATTGATATTTGACAAGGCTCCCAAGTCCACTCAACTGGGACAGAACAGTATCTTCAACAAATGGTACTGGGAGAACTGGATATCCAAATCCAAAAGAATGAAACTGGACCTCTATCTCATACCTCGTTCTGGTTTGCTAATGCTGCCATTATGCAAAATATCAGAAATGGATTGGCTTTTATAAAGGGGGTTTGTGCTGGTTTGTATATATTTATATCCCCCAGAAAAAAACATATTCTTTAATGCAATCTTGTGGGGGCAGACATATTAGTGTTGATTAGGTTGGAACCTATTGATTGAGTGTTTCCATGGAGATGTGACTCAGTCAACTGTGGGCAAGACCTTTGATTGGATAATTTCCATGGAGGTGTTACCCCACCCATTCAGGGTCGATCTGAATTAAATCACTGGAGCTATATCAAAAGATGACAAACAGAAGGAACTCAGTGCAGCTGTGAGTGACATTTTGGAGAGCAACTGAGAGTGACATTTTGAAGAGGAGCTGCCTCCTAGAGAGGAATGTCCTGGGAGAAAGCCATTTTGAAACCAGAACTTGGGAGCAGACACCACATGCCTTCCCAGCTAACAGAGGTTTTCTGGACACCATTGGCCATCCTCCAGTGAAGGTACTCAATTGTTGATGCGTTACCTTGGACACTTTATGGCCTTAAGACTGTAACTGTATAACCAAATAAACCCCCTTTTATAAAAGCCAATCCATTTCTGGTGTTTCGCATTCTGGCAGCATTAACAAACCAGAACATGGTTTACTTGGTTACAAATTTACAGTCTGAAGGCCATAAAAACGTCCAAATTAAGGCACCAACATGAGTATACCTTCACCAAAGGATAGCCAATAGCATCCGGAAAACCTCTGTTACCTGGGAAGGCACATGGCTGACATCTGCTGATCCTGGGTTGTATTCCAGCTCCTTTCTCAGCTCCTGTGCGTTCTTCAAAATGTCGCCCTTGGGACATTTGTGTCTCTTAGCTTCTTCAGAGCAAACCCTGGGCTAGCATCCGCAAAAGTCTGCTTTCAATGGCCGTCTCCAAAATGTCTCTCTAGGCTATAACTGGCTGACGTTCTTCTGTTTGTGAGCTCTTTTATAGGACTCCAGTGATTAAATCAAGACCCAACCTGAATGGGAGGAGTCCATATCTGCATGGAAATAATTTACTCAAATGTTTCACCCACAGTTGATTGAGTCACATCTCCATGGAAACACTGAACCAATAGATTCCAACCTAATCAACGCTAATGTATCTGCCCCCACAGGACTGCATCAAAGAACACAGCATTTTGGCAGACATACTACATCCAAACCGGCATATACCTCATACAAAAATTAACTCAAAATGGATCAAGGACTTAAATATAAGAGCCAGGACCATTAAACTTCTAGAAGAAAATGTAGGGACCATCTTCAAGTTCTAGTGATAGGTGGTAGTTTCTTCAGACTTCACACCTAAAGCACAAGCAATGAAAGAAAAAATAGGTCAATGAGACCTCAAAATTGAATAATTCTGTGCTTCAAGAGGCTTTGTCAAGAAAGTGAAAAGGCAGCTGACTCAATGGGAGAAAATATTTGGAAACCACATATCCGGTAAGGATTTTTTATCCAGAATATTTAAGGAAATCCTACAAATCAACAATAAAAAGACAAATAGTCCAATTTAAAAATGGGCAAAAGACATGAATATATTCGATATTTTTCCAAAGAGGAAATACGAATGTCTAAAAAGTTCATGAAAAGTTGCTCATCTTCACAAGCTATTAGGGAAATGCAAATCAAAACAAGATATTTCACACCTGTTAGAATGGCTACTATTAAACAAAGAGGAAACTGCAAGTGTTGGAGAGGATATGGAGAAATAGAAATACTTGTTCACTGCCAGTAGAAATGTAAAAGGGTTCAGCCGCTGTGGAAAACAGTTTGGCGGTTCCTCAGAAAGCTAAATATAGAGTTGCCTTATGATCCAGCAATCCCCTTACTTGGTATATACCCAGAAGAACTGAAAGCAGGGACGCAAACAGACATTTGCACATCAGTGTTCATAGCAGCATTATTCAACAATTGCCAAAAGATGGAAACAAGCCAAGTATCCACTAACTGATGAATGGGTAAACAAAATATGGTATATTTATGCGATGGAATATTATTCACCTGTAAGACAGAATGAAGTCCTGAAGCACACAACAACATGGATGAATCTGGAGAACATTATGTTGAGTGAAATAAGCCAGACACAAAATGACAAATATTATATGATCTCACTAAAATGAACTAATTATATAACCTCGTAGATGTAAACTCTAGAATATAGGTTTACAAGCTGATAGAATGAGGCTAGAGAATGGGAAGCAGATGCTTAGTATGTGCAGAATTTTCTACTAGGTTAAATTTAAATGTGTGGAAATAGATAAAGGTGATGGTAGCACATTATTGTGAATATAATTAACAGTACTCAGTTGTGTGTGAGTGTGGTTGGAAAGGGTTTAGAGTCATGTATGTTACTAGAAGGAAAGTTAGAGATTAAAAACATGGGACTGTGTAACAGTGAATCTTGTGGTGGACAATGACTGTGATTAACAGTACAAATATCTTAAAAATTGTTTCATAAACTAGAATAAATGTACATCACTATTACAAGGAGTTAATTATAGAGTGGTATATGGGGGAAAATGCACATACTGTGAATTATGGACTATAGTTAACAGTAACATTTTAATATTCTTTCATCAACAGTAACAAATGTACCACACCAATGCTAGGGGTCAGTGGGGGGGGGATAAGAGGTATGAGATGTTTTGGGTTTTTTGTGGGATTTTTTTTTTTTTTTGGAGTAATTAAAATGTTCTAAAATTGATTGTGATGAGTGAACAACTATGTGATGATATTGTAAGCCATTGATTGTATACTTTGGATGGATTGTATGGTGTGTGACTATATTTCAATAAAATTGCATTTTAAAAAATGGGCAATGGATTTGAGTAGACATTTCTATAAAGTGGTCAGTCAACACATGAAAAGATGCTCAGCATCATTAGCCATTAGGGAAATGTAAATAAAAACATGGGATACTAATTTTCACCCATTAGGATGGCCATATTCAAGAAGACAGATACTAACAAGTGTTGGTAAGAATGTAGAGGAATTGGAACCCTTGTCCATTGCTATTAGGAATTAAAATTGTGCAGTCAGTTTGCAAAAAAAGTTTGGTAATATCTCAAAATGTTAAACATAGCATTACTCTATGACCCAGCAGTTCCAGTCCTAGGTATATGCTCAAGAGATATGAAAACATGTCTGCGCAAAAATTTGTACAGCAATGTTCATAGCGAAATTATTCATAATAGCAGAAAAGTGGAAGCAATCCAAATGTCCATCAAGTGATGGATGTATAAAAATGTTTACATACAGTAGAATATTACTTGGCAATAAAAAGAAATGTCTCTTCAACAAATTGTTAACCTCTGTGGGTTCAGTTTGCCAAGAGAGGAATGTCCATAGAAGAGGGATTTTCATATTTTGCAATTTTTCAAAATGTTTCTTAAAAAAAAAGTCCAACAGCTGATCTTTCAATAATAGAGCCATACCTCTAGCCTTGGAGACTAGTGTACTGCAAATTAAATCTTTGCATTAGATGCAGCTTACCAGTAGTTTCCTAGCAGACAGGAATCCGTAATAAAGCATCTCATTTTTTCTTGGCTGGAATTATTGAGGTGGAACTCATCCCCACTCCTATAGAGCCTGCATCTCTTTTGATACAAAGACAGATTATCTTTAGTATATTTTCCATGGCTTCTTGTGCCTGAAAGTTCTATCCTTATTGGGCACATACATATATGACACTGTGGGGACAATGCGGGGATTAAAGGCCTGTCACCTTCTAGCAGTCATTCTTCAACTCAGTTGTGTCCATACCCTGTCAAGTGATGCTCTTGATTGTGGCTGACAGCTTACAGGTTAATCTGTCAGTCTGACAGCTGGGCTGAGAGAAGCCTTGGAGGGAGAACTCAGGGAGCCAAGCAATTAGGCGGAAACTGTGCATTCTGATCCCAGGGTCTTGTGTAGATTTATTGGATAACTTGAGCAATTGACTTCCCTATAGTGTATCCTAGCTTTTCTTCCTGTAATGGGAAAAATTGAGTCCTATCTTAAAAGTTCTGGGTTATGAAACAACTCTTCTCTGAACAGATCTTAACATCGATTCAGGAGGGTAGATGCTAATTTGAGTTTGTTTTCCCAGACTTTTATTCTCAGAATTCTTTAACCACTACTGAGTACAAGACCCCTTCCCAAATATTCTGGGGAAGCCAGATCTAACCTAGATGTTCTTTCTCCTCTCATAGCACTGTCCAAGAGAAGTTTCTGTGATGATGGAAATGTTCTATATTTATGCTATCCAATACAGTAGTCACTGAATTTTTAATTTTATTTATTTTAATACATTTAAACAGCTACATGTAGCTAGCGACTGGATGGTTCAGCCCTATCCTTTGCTACTCTGCTTTACCCGCCAGCAATAAACTATGAAATTTTGAGAGCAGAGATTATTTTGTTCAACATTATATTTTTAGAATGCCTAGAATACTGCCTTGCTTGTGGTAGAAGCTCACATATTTTTAGCACTGAATTCTGCTTAGCAAATATTTATTGAGCTCTATTTTCTAGTCACTGTTAGAGATCAGAAAAACATTATCCCTGTTGCCTCAGATTGTTAATAATCTAGAAATGTAAACAAGTTACAGTGTTGTATAATAAAAATGAGTTAATCCATTGAACTATGGAGTAGTTAGGCTGTTTGAATGAAGCAGGGCCTAATACAATGCTTGAGGCATAGTAGATTGTCAGAAATTTTTATTAAATGAATAAATGAAGTTTAGCCTCACCTCCACCATTTACTAGCTTCTTGACTTGGGCAAGTTGCTTAATCACTGAGGCTTAGCCTCCTCATCTGGGAAATGAGAATAACGTGCATTTTTAGACTGAGTTTCTTGACTGGCAGGATCATGTGTTTTTCATCCTCTGATCCTTGCCTGCAATGTAATGGGTGTTTAGAAAAAGTTTAAATGAATTCATAATCCAAACAAGATAAAGGCTATGAAAACACTTTGTTAACTCATGACTTACGTTATTATCATATACCATTTTGGAGGACAACTTACTTGAAAAGTCTGGAAAAGGTATTCAAACTTCCCAAATGTAAAGACCTTTCACTTTGACTTTTTTTTTTTTTCTCTAATGGTTTGAAGTGGTCACCTCTTTATTGCAGGTGGAAGTTGTAAAAGAAATTAATGTTGAACTTAACACAGTTGGGAGAACAATTTTAAGGGTATTATAATAAGCCTATTCTATTTGTCTCATATGGTGATTGAGGAGTTGTAATCCTCTCCAACTAGTCAGAATTTTTTGTTTGTTTTTACCAGCTGACAGTCAGATGGGACTCATTCTGTAAAAGTGTCATGTTATGTTAGGTTTATTGAACTTGATGAATGACTTGAAGTGTATTTACCACTTGATGTCAGAAATCCAGGTGCAAACTGCTCTGAAGAACTCACGTTCTGTGTGGCATGGTGAGCAAAGCATTTTTTGTTGGTTTGTTTGTTTCTGTTCCATTTTAGAGAATGTACTAGAACAGAATTAGATGTTTCTGTAGTTGTAGGGGAGATCACCTTTCTCTTTTTTTAAATTAAAAAGATAAGATCAATAATTAAAAATGGGAAATATTGGTATGATGTAGGAGACCTGACATACTCATATTTGCATTGCAGTTCTGTTATTTATCAGTTTTGTGACCTTGGACAAGTTACCTCTCGACTATCTTCTCATCTGCAAAATGGAGATGTGAACCTATAGCTTTGATTTAATTACTAAACAAATGGCTGGAGGTAAAATATCTAATGAGATACTCAGCATAGAATGAGGGGTCCTCAAATGTCTTATTTGGTGCCCTCTAATGAATAAATTTAATGCAACAGTTGGTGGTGTGTGGGGGTGACAGTGAAGTGCCACCCAAGAGAATGAAACTAGTGAAACATCCATACAGAGTATGGGATTAACCATAGATAGAAATAAATGAGGTAATTGCCTATAAATACGGAACTGAAGAGATGGGAATACTCAAGACTCCAACAAAATAATCTGGTTGTAAACCTAGAAGGAATTGGAATAAAATCATAATTTAGGAGACAAAAATTTAATTAATGTATCATACTCTATTTGGGGAACGATTATATGAAAGGGGAGGAGGTTGTCAGTCTGGAACAAAGTAAAAGAAAGCCTGAGAGCCTGAAGTTGACAGTTTTACCTTTTCTAGGACAGAAATGAATCTGGATGATAGGAACTAGAGAGATGGGTTCTTTTGTGAGGAAGTGATACTCCATTAAACCTTCATGGAATAGAAAAGTATCTCAAAACATTTGTTTCCCTTTTGTTCTCATTCCCTGTCAAAGCAATTTCTGACCCTAATTTAATTTTTCAGGTATTTGATACTGAGGGTGACAGGTAGTTTACCTAGATGAGGATTGGGAACCTTCCAAGTAAAAGAAAAGTGTATTTTCCACTGTAAATTAGTGGAACTGACAGCCTGTTTTAGTGTATAAGCATCTAGAAGCTGATGACTACCACATTGATAATATCTCCGGATCATACTCCTCTGAGCTACAGACTTACATATATCTAACTGCCTACATGACATTTGTATTCAAGACTGAGGTCTAGACCAAGCTCCTTGTTTAATTCACCCTGTAAAGTAAAGCCTTTGATAACAAGTCATTACTGTCTCAAGTCTAAAAATCCTATACCCTAGTATGACTATTTCTAGATTCCCTTTTGGTCTCGGTCCATATGAAACATAATTTTATATAATTGCAATCATAATATACATATTTCTCATTAAATTTTTTTTATTAAAAACATGCTTATAGGAAAAATAAGGAAAATTATTGTTATATGATATTACTACTGCACAGAGATAGGCACTGTTAACATTTTGGTGTATTTCTTTATTGTCATATATTTGTGTAGAATGTAACATGTTGAGATTAAGATATCTTTTATATAAATTGTGGAGCTTTTTACACTTAATGAACCTTAAACAATTCCCTATCTTACTTTAAAATACTTTTTGCAAACATTTAAAAGCCTTCATTCTATTATTCAGATGTACCACGTAATCATTTTAAGTTGTTTCTAGGTCTTCACTATTAATGCTTTGAGAAATGCCATATTTATCCAGGAGAGAGGTGCCTGTACTAAAAAAAAAACCTACTTTGGGATCAGGTGGGACAAGAAGCAGTTGATGTATTTGTGGTACTCCAATAAATAGACCTTCTGTTTCAGAAAAGAAAAAAAAATGTTCTCCCCACTATATTAGGTTCATCATTAATTTCCTCCACAACTTACTTTAGCAGTAGAGGAATGAGGCAGATTCTAACCATTAGAGGACAGTTGCAGCCCCAAACTTTCAAAGTGAAAGGTTTCCCTTCCCTTCAGGGGATCTGAATTTCCTCGCCAGAAATTCCAGTTAGGCTAGTCTGCTCATTACACAATAATGGCGGGGGGGGGGGGGAATGCTGCATGAATTGTACCCAATTTGGAGATTATGTGATGGTCTAACATAAAATACAGGTTTCATGATATATAAAAAACACTTTGTGGGCCCTGGTTTTATGCAGAGAGATAGGCTATCAGTGTCCCAAATCAGCTGAAGTAGGTCTAAGAGACCTAGTGACCATGGATAGAGAAAGTGGTGGCTTCCAATTGGAGCTCCAAATGGAAAGGACAGGTGCTTCGAGCTGCTGGTGTGTGTGGACATCTGTGTACATGCATGTGTTTGTAGGCGACAGTGAGAGAGAGAGAATAAAGGTTTTTAGACATAAATCTTTTGTTTGCCTTATCAATTTTTTCCTTTAGGTTAGATTCATGGTTATGTCCATTAAAATAATTGTTTATTTTCTCCAGAATAGAAATAATTTTCTCTGTTATTAAAATATTTGAAAATAAAAGAAAAACTAAAAGTGTAATACTGCATTCCCTGAAATGAATTATTAACATGTTTATGTATAATCTTTTGAACATCATTTTTAATTGGCCAGGTGGCTATGCCATAGTTGACTAAACTGTTACTCATTGCTGGTTATTTGAAATTTTTTCTGTCTTAAAAATACATCAAATATTTTTATATAGATTGCTTTTCCTTTTGCATGTAGTTTTTCCCTTATGCCCTAGCAACTTGTAATTCTGCTGGTATTACATGAATGTAGATATTGTATCACCTCTTTACTAACATTGAGCTTATCTTAAAGAATGTTTGCTAGTTGGTTAGATGTAAAAACCTATCTCAAATTGTTTTAATTTGCAGTTTTAAATTAATGAATAATTTTCAGTGAAACATTGAATTTTCAATTGCATTCCCAACTCTCATCTTCTTCCTTTAGAGTATAAAGTCCAGATATACTCTGTGCTTTATTGACTTTCTCTTTCTTGTGCCCAGGTCTAGTCCATCGAACTCACATGTCATCCTGTCGGGTAGATAAGCCCTCTGAGATAGTAGATGTTGGAGACAAAGTGTGGGTGAAGCTTATCGGCCGAGAGGTAAAGTTTTATGCAACTTTCATTTGGGTAGAAAGGATTAGGAAAAGCTGGGATTTTCTTAGTATTTATGATGGTAAGTGTGTATATGTGGTTAGCAGTGGCAGATAATCTTATTTTTTAATCTTGCCATTATAATCTGTCTTGAATTTAAACCTTCTGGCTGGCTGTCCTGCAAACTCAGAATAAAGGGTATGGACAGTAGTAAGTGTGGTGGAATAGGTACATGTTTGTAAAACTTCCTTCCCTAAGGCTCACCCAAATGGTGGATGGGAGGAAAAAAAGAAAGAAAAGAACCAAAAAAGAGAGAAGAAAAATTTAATCTTTGGGATAAGTTCTCATCACAGACTTCAAAGAATATCTGATATTGTCAGATATCCTTCAATTTGGGCCAAAATGGGAAAAGACACAGAGAGTTTATAGTCATTTCTCCCAATTTCTGGTAACATGCAGTGTGAGGGGACTAAGAAAGGTCTGAAGGAACCTACTAACAACAGCTCCCTTGAGGTAATGAGGCTGTGGGTGTGTGCAGACCACAGGAGAAATATGAACATACACTGAACCCTGCTCTTCTACCAGAAGAAGGCAGGGGAGACAAGCCCAAAAGAGAGACCATTCAACAATATTTGAGTGCTTACTCTGTACTGGGTTCACAAAATATTTGAGGTAGATTTAGATAAAGTAGTCAATAAAGTCCTCTCTGAGGTGGCATATGAGCTGAAACTCAAAGGGAAACAAATTAGTCATGTGAAGAGTTGAGAAAAGAACATTCCTGGAAAAAAGAATAGTTCATGCAAAGACTCTGAAGTGAAGAAGGGCTTCATTTGCTGGTGGGAAGCAAAAGAAGACCAGTGTGGTTCACAGTGTCTTCATGCTTAGAGAAGCTCTAGACCAAGTCCAGAAAGAGAGATCTAGTCTGTTGGAATGTTCTGAAACTCTTTCTGGGCTTATGGAACTCTGAACTGAGTACAGCTGAATTTACTTACTTTCACAGGCCTTGAATTTCCAAACAACCATTTCTGTCTTTGTACCAGAGGAACAGGAATGACATGAGGACGATTTCCTAAAAAAATCTGCTGCAGTTTGTGTCTGTTATGCTTCTTTGTACCCCCAAGTTTCCTAGTACAGTGCCTTATTCGTTAGAGGAGCTCAATAAATGTTTGTTAGGGTGATGGTAATTTTAGACAGTGGTCTCTTAGATGTACTTAGAGTTTTTGGTGACTTTGCTTTTGTCTTTTTCAGATGAAAAATGACAGGATAAAAGTATCCCTCTCCATGAAAGTTGTCAACCAAGGCACTGGGAAAGACCTCGATCCCAACAATGTTATTATTGAGTAGGTCAAAGATTTGCAAAGGCTAAAATCTTTCTACTTCTCAAACTATAGAATGCCCTAGTGTATCAGACTAAACTGGAAACTCTACCATTTATAGAATTTGTGATATTGATGATTTATGTAACCTTTGTGATCTTTGGTTTTTAGGGCTCTAAAGTATAGATAATAATACTTGACCACGTAGAATTCTAAGAATAAAATTAGTTAACACGCAAAATCCTAGCATAGAGTTGCTTGAGCACATTAATGGTTTTGTTTCCTTTTCTTGGTCTCTTTCTGCTTCTCCTAGCAAGCAGCCAGCCAGCCAGCGAGCATTCATGAAATACCTGTTGCCTCTCTCTCAAGGATTTTTGGGCCAGGGCTGAAAAAAAAAAAGACCATGTAGGAGGGTAGAATGATCTAGGAGCAACTCCACTGGGTTTTAGATTCCTACGTCTTGGGATACACTGTGTTCTGAACACAACGTTACTTTTTTTGGTTCTTTTTATGAACAGATTTTCTGTCTGTGGATGATCGCATCAGTCATGTCAGGACTTATTGTCTGTCTTAAAGTCTTTCTTGAATACATGCCATTGATTTCTTTTTTTTAAATTCAGTTTTATTGAGATATATTCACATACCATACAGTCATCCACAGTGTACAGTTATTCACAGTACCGTTATATAGTTGTGCATTCATCACCACAACCAATTTTTGAACATTTTCATTACCACACACAAAAAAGAATAAGAATAAAAGTTAAAGTAAAAAAGAATACCCAAAACATCCCATACCCCCATCTCTCCCTGTTATTCATTTACTTTTTGTCATCATTTTTCTATTCATCTGTCCATGCACTGTATAAAGGGAGTGGGAGCCACAAAGTTTTCACAATCACACGGTCACACGATATAAGCTATATAGTTATACAGTTATTACGCCATTGATTTCTAAACAGGGGCTCTTGATTCCTTAAGAGGCCTAGAATATGTCTTAGGGGTTTATGAACTGTTTTCAATATTTCAGAAAGCTGATCAAAAATCATATATCTATCCTCAGGTTAGTCATGACATTGCTTTGTTACTTTTTGCCTATTATATGTTACATTGTTCATCTCATTGTAGTCAGACACTCTCAGTGACAGTTATGTTGTTGATTAATCAAAAAAAAGGAAATGTTGTTTGAGTAGGAACTCGGTGGCAGAAAGCATGGAAGCCCTAACTCTTCTTTGGATATGAAGGAATTTTACCTAAGGACAAAAAGTGGTATTTATTGAATATATACTATGTGCCAGGTGTTATGCAATGCAGTTTACATACATTGGTGCATCTAATTCTCAAAGTAGCCTGAGAAGTGGGTGTTATCTCCATTTTACTTTATATTCCTTGGTGTTTGGTGATAAGTAACTTGCCTGTTAATATAGAAGTTATAGGGAGACAGGGACTTAAATCTAGGCCTCTCTGATGTTAGTCTCTAAATATTGACATGTTTGTAGGGTTGACAAAACACTTTACAGTTACAGTAAAAATCCTTCCTAACTCAGCTCAGAAATTTTATTTTTATCTGGCAGTTACTGACTGCACTGTCAAAAGTGCTTCTGCTCCAAGAATCCTAGGCTAAACGGGCTCATTAAAAAGTAGTGTAATTTCCCTAAACCACCCTTACAAGGGTAAAGCATAAAACAGGTAAGATAAAAGAGTTACCTATGTGTAGGCTGTAATAACCAAGTGGCTGAAACAGTAATTTTTGTTGTAAACTATTTAGAAAGCTGCATCCGGGAGAGAAGCATGGCATAGTGAAATGATTACAGGTTTTAGAGGTGGACTTGAGTAAGAAAGAGTCTTGGTTCTACCCCTAACTAGTATATGACCTTGAACAGATTATTTAACATCTGTTAACCTCAGCTTCCTCACTATTAAATGGAGATAATAGTATCCATGTCTAGAAACAACTGGAATGATTTAATTAAAATCTTTTATAAAGAGACTTATTCAGTGTCTAGTAGAAAATTATGGTAGCTACTTACAGTTATTGTTTTAAAATGCCTCTTTGTTTTCCCTATAATATTTGAGATTATTACATCTTTTCTTTTGTAAAAATATATAAGACCCCTGAGAACAGGGACCACATCTTATCTTTCTTAACTCCCATAGTGCCTGACGTGCAGTCATTTAGATAGTACATTCATTTACTCATTTATTCAACAAATACCTATTGAGTTCATAGTCTCTATCAGGTACAATGGCAGTACCAAGGTTTCTGCCTGAAGACCTTACTGCCTAGGGTAATAAGACAACTATAGGAATTATTTTTAATTCAAGGCTACATGTAATAAATGCTAAAAGAGTGATTTGAAGAAAGGGTTCTAGAAATTACTTTGAAGAGGCAAAGTTCTTGTTGGGCCATGGTGATCAGAGAGGAGATGCATTTGAGCTAGATGTTGAAGAATGGATAAGATTTTCTCAGGGAGCAGGGGAAGGAATTGGTCTGAGGAGAGGCATGAGGCAGAAAAGCACATGGAATATTTGGGGAGTCTTATTTAAATGAAAGAAGAGGGTATGGTTGGTATGGTCAAATACTAGACTGTAAAGCTAGGAAGATATGTTGAGGTCAGATTATGACAGGTCTTGAAAATCAGTCAAAAAACATGCATTTAAAAGCCTTTGAGCACTAGAGGCTTCTGATTAGATTAATATGCTCACTCTAATGCTTATACTCTTATGCTATATCCTCCTGCTGTCTCCAGGTGGTCAGCCACCTTTCATTTTCCATCAGAATCTAGGGATTGGTCTTATATTCCATCCCCTCTGAGTCCAAAGTGTTAACAAAGTCATCTAATAAGTGACTCTGTAAATGGAAAGGGGCTAAAGGCAGTTTCCTGTTTAGGTAGACAACATAGTATCGTTGTTCAAAAGCATATTTTAGTCATCACACCATGATTATCCATTTATGTCTCCATCCATTGTTATGTCTACTTCCATTGTTAGATTTTAAGCTTCTTGAGGACAAGTCCCATGTCCTATTCATTTTTGCATACTTTTTCCTAGCACTAGTTCTAGAACTAGTGCCTGCCCCTCAGTAATCATTTAAATATTAGTTGAACTGATAAAAGAAAGATTAATCTACAGTGTATGCCAGATGGATTGAAGGAGTAGAAACTGCAGGCAAGGGGACCACTGAGGGGATTATTACTCTCTAGATGAAATATGATGAAGTCTAACCTATCATGATGGCAGTCAGAACAGAAAGGGAGATGTGGATGAGTGACACATCACATTTGTTGAATTGAACTGAATGTTAGATGGGAAGTGTTATTTGGCTTGCAGTGTGTTAGAATCCACAGGATATTATAATCGGGGTTAAAACTGCATATCACAACCACTTGGTACCACCTTTACAAATAAGGACACCTGAGAGCCATGGGGTTTATAATTTGCTCAAGTTATACCCCCATGTTCCTGCCTTGCTTTTTGTCATTCAAGCTTCAGTCTTTGTTTTGAAAGGACCCTTTCCCATGATCTATACCAGACAATTGATTGCCCAAAACTTGAGTAAGACTCTTTTAGGGCAAAAGCCAGGAATTTGAGCAGACATTTTCAGAACTTAAATTATATGCTAGTCTGCACTAATTGAGTAGCCACTCATTACATATGGCTTTTGAAATTTAGATTAATTAAATTAATAATTATAATTAATATTATATAATTATATAAATCTATAATACAATATAAATATACAAGTATATAATTATAATTAAAATTAAAAATTCAATTCACCAGACACAGTAGCCACATTTTAAGTCCCCATTAGCCATATGTTAGGACAGTATAGATTTATAGAATATTTCCATCATTGCAGAGAGTTTTCTTGGACAACAGAATTCTAGACTGTGTGCTCCCAGCTAGGATATAGGGAAGATAAGACATAGTCTTTACCTTTAGGGTGCTGCTCACAGTGCAGAGGGTGAAGCAAAATGTAAACAAATTTAACAAACTAAAATGATCAAAAAGTAAAATGCCGTGGAAGCACAAAGGAGTAAACTTTGCCTGTGATAGCAGGGAGAATTTTGTGGAGGATGTGATACTTGAGTTGAACTTTGAAGAAAGGATGGAACAAAACATGGAGTATCTTTGTTCCGTTATGAGCCCACATGTCTCATGAAGCTCTTGGCTAAAATATGCAAAGTGGGTAGCTCTGTTCTCCTTTGATCTTTCTATCCTGCATTTCTCTGGGTGATGTGACTGATTTGACAGAATATTTTTTGTTTTCCTGGACCTGAAAAATGGCTTGAAAATTTTAAGTGAAGTCAGAGTTCAAAGTTAAAGAAGTTCGAGTAAGGAAAAAATATTTTTGGGTGAAGAGCAAAGAAATTTCTACAAATACTTATTTATGATTATTATGTGTACCAAGCTTTGGCTAGGTGCTGGGCAAACAAACCCAAGTAAGACTCTGTAACTTACGGGCTTACAGTCTAGAGAAAAAACATACATAAATATATAATGCACTGAATAGTGGTATGTGTTAGGATTGAAGTATATATAGGATATAGTTAGAGTTTGAAAGAGAGTGATTGAGGGTAATGCTCTTCAGTTAAACATTTTTTGAGCACCTACTCCATGCAAGTACTCTGCCTTATACTAAAGGTTAAAAAAAGGAAAAAAAAAAAAAGATCTGTGACAACTGAGAGACTTATACTCTTGGAAGGAGTGTGAATTGGTAAACACACCATGGAAAACTGGCAGAATATGTTAGAGCTGATGCCCTGAGAACCAGCAGTTCCACTCCTAAGCACATACCCAATAAAAATGCATACATATGTTCACTAAAAGACATATACTAGAAAGTTGTTGTTTTTTTTTAATCATTTTATTGAGATATATTCACATACTACGCAGTCATACAAAACAAATCGTACATTCGATTGTTCACAGTACCATTACATAGTTGTACATTCATCACCTAAATCAATCCCTGACACCTTCATTAGCACACACACAAAAATAATAAGAATAATAATTAAAGTGAAAAAGAGCAATTGAAGTAAAAAAGAACACTGGGTACCTTTGTCTGTTTGTTTCCTTCCGCTATTTTTCTACTCATCCATCCATAAACTAGACAAAGTGGAGTGTGGTTTATGGTTTTCCCAATTCCATTGTCACCCCTCATAAGCTACATTTCTATACAATTGTCTTCAAGATTCATGGGTTCTGGGTTGTAGTTTGATAGTTTCAGGTATCCACCACCAGCTACCCCAATTCTTTAGAACCTAAAAAGGGTTGTCTAAAGTGTGCATAAGAGTGCCCACCAGAGTGACCTCTCGGCTCCTTTTGGAATCTCTCTGCCACTGAAGCTTATTTCATTTCCTTTCACATCCCCCTTTTGGTCAAGAAGATGTTCTCCATCCCACAATGCCAGGTCTACATTCCTCCCCGGGAGTCATATTCCACGTTGCCAGGGAGATTCACTCCCCTGGGTGTCTGATCCCACGTAGAGGGGAAGGCAGTGATTTCACATTTCAGGTTGGCTTAGCTAGAGAGAGAAGGCCACATCTGAGCAACAAAGAGGCATTCGGGAGGAGGCTCTTAGGCACAATTATAGGGAGGCCTAGCCTCTCCTTTGCAGCAACCGTCTTCCCAAGGGTAAAACCTACGGTAGAGGGCTCAACCCATCAAACCACCAGTTCCCTATGTCTGTGGTCATGTTAGTAACCATTGAGGTGGGGTAGGCCAATACCCCTGCATTCTCCACAGGCTTCTCAAGGGGGCACTGCATATTTTTTCCTTTTTTTTTTTTTTTTTTTAACCTTTTTTTCCTTTTTAAATCAACTGTATGGAAAAAAAATAAAAAGGAAAAAAAAAGAAAAACATGCAATAAAAGAACATTTCAAAGAGACCATAACAAGGGAGTAAGAAAAAGACAACTAACCTAAGATAACTGTGCGGTCGCAGTTGATTTATCTGGGGGGGGGGTGGCGGCCGGTAGCTAAATCCTAGGCTCCCAGGCTTGCTCTGAAGGTACCGGCGGCGGGGGCTCTTTCCCGGAGGCGAAGGCGAGGCGGGGGATTTGGCCAGGTCCCCGGCGGGGGGGCGTGCAAGGTGTGGAGGGCGGCGAGAAGGAACAGGCAGGACACGGTACTTTGAGGGATGATGAAACCAAGAGAGAGAGAGCTTTATTTGGCGAGAGCACAAGCTTATATTGGGCGATTAGAGGGCGGGGTAGCTGTAGAGGTCGAAGGCTTGGATTGGTTCAGAGAGGGCGCAGAGGTTGAATGACAAGGGGCGGGAGTAGTTTTGGTAACTGCGCATGCGCACTGACGGTGGGGGAGTTGCTCTGGCAATGGGGAGTGTCAGGGGCAAGATAAGGGGGTGGGGAAAAGGCGGTTCCCTCCGGCAAGCCTCCCCTACGGTGGTATTTTGGGTGAGGAAATGGGGCCTGCCTCCGGCCTCACTTTCCCAGGCCTGGGGGGCAGTGGAGGGCGCTGTCGCCCGTGCCCACCACCCTCCCCAGGGGCTGATCAGGTCCCCCAGCCCAGGCCCGCCAAGTCGAAGCACGTGATCAGTATCCCGCATTTCCCCCTTTTTTCTAATTAAAGGAAGAAGCTTACCGGAGAGGTCCGCCAAAGGATGAGGGAAGGGGAAGGTTGGGGAGGGGAAAAAGGGTTGACGGTAGCTCAGCAAGGCTGGAGCTCAGCGTTGGTGTGGCACCCGGGTGCTCGACAGGGGCCTTGTTGCTTGCGGGATGGACGAGGATGGGAGGTTTAAAGTTGGAGGTTCAGAGAAGCTGGAGCTCGAGGTTGGTGCGATGTTCAGGCGATCGAGAAGGGCCTCGCGGTCGGCGGGTTGACCGGTGGCGGTGAGGTTGCGGAGGGTTGGTTGTCATCTCGGAGTAGGGAGCGTCAGAGGTGGCGAGTCGCTGGTACTGGATTTGCACGAACGAGGAAAAAATAGCATCCGTTTGTTTCCTTACAAGTTGGACGATTCTGCGGATAATGCAGGGTCCTAAAGTGAGAGCTAGAATAATCATTAGTAGGGGGCCGAGGAGAGGGAGGAGGTATGGGAGGAGGGGGGTAAAGATGTGGGACCAATAGCTGGTGGCTTCACGGTCTCTTCTACGTTGTTCCAGTCCCTCTCGGACCTTCTTTAGGCTGTCCTCGGCGAGACCTGTGGAATTGGCATATACACAGCACTCTTCTCCTAGGGCGGCGCAGAGGCCTCCTTCTTTGAGGAGGAGAAGGTCGAGACCTCGGCGGTTTTGGAGCACTACCTCAGAGAGGGAATTGACAGAATTTTTAAGATGGGAAATAGCGTTCTGTAGGTGACGAATGTCTTCGTCAACCGCTGCTCGGAGGTGAGTTAGGGCGGAGCCTTGACTGGCTAATGCAGCGATTCCGGTGCCAGCGCCTGCAAGACCTAGGAGGGAGGCAATTGTGAGGGCGGTGATGGGCTCTCGCTTTTGCAGAAGGGCGGGATCTGCAGTCCTTTCTAGGCGGAGGAAGAAGTCTTTCTCGCTGTGGTATAAGACCCTAGGGATAAGGACAATCAAGAGGCAAGTTTCATGAGTTGTATTGAGGGTTAGTACGTTAAGGCAGGGAGTAAGTCCTGTAGAGGAGCACAGCCACTGTGAGGAGTTGTGGGGAATAAGAAACTTGGCAGAGCTGCTGGGAGAGGAGTAGTTGGCACAAGCTGTGAGGCTGAGAGAGTTACTTGAGCGAGGACGGATGCACTTTCCTGTAAAGGAGACTGAATGAAAGGTTAGGGGGACGGCAGAGGTATTCCAATTGCATTTCGAGGGGCTGTCCTCTGTGTTTTCTGAAAAGGAGAGGTTGGAGGCAACTGGCTCATACAGGGGGGAAGAAGTGGAGAGGCAAAGCCAACAAGAGGAGGTAAGATAGGGGTGGGAGGAATTCACTGAGGTGAAGGCTGCTTGGATAAGGTCGAGGAGGGGAGAGGAGTAACGAGAGGAGTAGCGAGAGGGGGGTAGAGGAGGTCGGGGTGGTGGGGTTGGCGATGCATTGTTTGCAGCTGAGGTGCGGCTGGTTGGAGCTGAGGTGCGGCTGGAGGGCTGTGGAAAAAGGGGGTTCACTCGGACTGGGGTCCAGGCCCAGGTGTACTGTTGTCATCTGGTGCACCAGGTTGCGAAGACGATGGCGTTCTCGTCTCGTTAGATGCGTGGTTGCTGGTGGCGGGCCGGATTGCCCTTCCTGGGATCCAGATTGGTTGTGCTGCATCATCTGGGAAAACACAAGCAAACCCACGCCCCTGGGCGAGAAGTGGGGAGGGACCCTTCCAGGCATTATTCTCTGGGTCCTTCCAGTAAACCATCGGGGCCTGGGTGGGCCTATACGAGGGCCCCCAATGTTTATGTAGGGGCGAAAGCCCTTCCTTATTGAATGTGAGTAGATTAAGGTGAATAAGGGCTGCTATGATAAGGTCCCCTGGAGTTGCCTGGGGGAGCATTGCCCTTTCTTTTTCAATTTGTGTTTTTAAGCGGTGATGGACGGCTTCCACAATGGCTTGACCCTGAGGATTATAGGGGATGCCGAAATGATGGGTGATGTTATATAACTGAAGGAAGGCCGCAAAGGAGGCACTGCGATAGGCAGGCCCATTGTCTGTTTTTAGGTCCCAGGGAACTCCCATGAAGAGAATTCCTTGTCTTAGGGCCTTGATACAGTGTTTGGCCGTTTCCCCGGCGAGGGGGACTGCATAACACATGGCCGAGAAGGTGTCAATCATTACATGTACATACTTGAGGCGCCCAAAGGACGGAACGTGAGTTACGTCCATTTGCCATCTAGAATTGGGCTTTAGGCCTCGTGGGTTGACTCCCTGAGGTTGCAGGGGGCCAAGCGGCGCAAAGGGCGCACAAGTTGCACAATTGCGGACAAGATGTTTACAGGTATCTAGGGGGAGGCCACATAAATGATGTAACGACGTAGCCGAAAAGTGAAACCTGGAATGCAATAACTTGGCCTGGTTAACAGCATCCCCCGGAGGGGCTGCCATGTGGGTTAGCATAGCTTGGGTATTCTGAGCTGAGACCGCTTGATCTACTATACTATTGCCATTAGCCAGGGGCCCCGGAAGGCCTGAATGACTACGAATATGGCTAATGAACCAAGGATCCTGTTGATGCTCCAGGATGCTCCTGAGTTCAGAAAGTGCTTTATCAATGGCCGAGTTCCCGGGGAAAAAGGTGGAAAATGCGAGGACTCGGCAGACCTGATAAGTGTAGAGGCTGTCAGTGAAAATGTTTACTGGGTGGTTGCAGTGGGCGTTCAGCGCGTATGACACTGCCAGAATTTCCCCCACTTGGACTGAATGAAGGTTGACATAACTGAATAGGCGGGGTTCCGGGTGGTCCTGGGAATAAGAGAGGAAGGCAAAACGGGTTTTGGAGGCGTCAGTGAAGACGGTGGTGGCACCCGGGATGGGCGCAGAGGAGGGGAAAGGATGGAAGGGGCTGCGGAAGGGAAGCTTGGTGAGCCCCTGTAACAGTTGATGGCTAGGATAGTGGCAGCTGAATTCTCCCTGAAATCCTTCTAAGAGGATTTGCATGTCCGGGTTATCACGTATGAGCAGGCGGGTTTGGCCTGTGTCCAGGGGCCAAACAATTTTTTCCGGCGGCTCTCCAAATACATGAACAGCCAGGGTGACTAGACCTGAAGCTAGGCTGATCCAGAGCCGCACTGCGGGGCAGATTTTTCTAAGCTGGCTTTTAGCAGGATGCACTCAAAGTACAGGGCCTGGCACGGGAGTGGGGGTAGGGGCAGCGCTGTTCTAAGGGTTGCCTTGAGGTGTAGAAGGCAGCCAGGGGTTGTTAGTCGGCAGGGCGGGAGTGGCGGCGGCAGCTGCCGGCAGCGGCTCCGAGGGGGAGCTTGTCGAAGGGGGAGGCCGAAGTGGGAGGCCCCAAGCGTCGCAAGATGGCGGCGCGGTGGGCGTGGCCAAGACACAAGATGGCGGACCAGCCCCGCCCTGTGAAAGGGCGGGGTCCAAGGCACAAGATGGCGGACTAGCTCCGCCCTGTGAAAGGGCGGGGTCTAAGGCATAAGATGGCGGACTAACTCCGCCCTGCGAAAGGGCGGGGCTTAAGGCATAAGATGGCGGACTAGCTCCGCCCTGTGAAAGGGAGGGGCCTAAGGCATAAGATGGCGGACTAGCTCCGCCCTGTGAAAGGGCGGGGTAAAGCGCATGCGGTTTCCGGCCGGGCTTAGGGCTGACGTCATCACTAGAGCACTTCCTCCCCTCAGTGGAAGAAGAAGGAGGAAGTTCGCCATTTTGGAGCAGTTTGGGGGGGCGGTTGCAAAGAGGCAGAGGGCGCCAAACAAAGAGAGAAACATACAAAGGACTACAGCAAAGTAATGGAGGGGAAGAGGGAGAGCGTTAGGAGGAATGGGGGTCATAGAAGAAAAGGACGAGAGGCAGACGTAAGAATGGGTAGTGGGGAAGGGAGGAGCGGCTCCGGAGCGGCGAGGGAGAGGCGGCCCCTAACGCGGAGCGGCGAGGGAGAGGCGGCCCCTAACGCGGAGCGGCGAGGGAGAGGCGGCTCCGGGAGCGGCGAAGGAGAGGCGGCCCTTACCTTGCAGGCGAGGAAAAGGAAAGCTGGAGAGGCGTCCGGGCGAGCGAGTGGCTTCACGGGACCGCTGCGTGGAGAGGACGTCTAATTGCAGGTGCCCCACGTTGGGCGCCAGTTGCGGTCGCAGTTGATTTATCTGGGGGGGGGGTGGCGGCCGGTAGCTAAATCCTAGGCTCCCAGGCTTGCTCTGAAGGTACCGGCGGCGGGGGCTCTTTCCCGGAGGCGAAGGCGAGGCGGGGGATTTGGCCAGGTCCCCGGCGGGGGGGGCGTGCAAGGTGTGGAGGGCGGCGAGAAGGAACAGGCAGGACACGGTACTTTGAGGGATGATGAAACCAAGAGAGAGAGAGCTTTATTTGGCGAGAGCACAAGCTTATATTGGGCGATTAGAGGGCGGGGTAGCTGTAGAGGTCGAAGGCTTGGATTGGTTCAGAGAGGGCGCAGAGGTTGAATGACAAGGGGCGGGAGTAGTTTTGGTAACTGCGCATGCGCACTGACGGTGGGGGAGTTGCTCTGGCAATGGGGAGTGTCAGGGGCAAGATAAGGGGGTGGGGAAAAGGCGGTTCCCTCCGGCAAGCCTCCCCTACGGTGGTATTTTGGGTGAGGAAATGGGGCCTGCCTCCGGCCTCACTTTCCCAGGCCTGGGGGGCAGTGGAGGGCGCTGTCGCCCGTGCCCACCACCCTCCCCAGGGGCTGATCAGGTCCCCCAGCCCAGGCCCGCCAAGTCGAAGCACGTGATCAGTATCCCGCATAACTGCTTTACTTCCAACCTGTTCCTACTTTACCCCAAGAAAGTTACATAATATAGCAACATTTCTGTGAACTTGCTCCTATTATATCCATCAGAAATTAACAGACCATAGTCATTCCCGGGCATCCCCAGAACGTTAAATAGCATATCTGTTCTTCTTGGATTACTGTTCCCCCTTCCTTACTTGCTCTCTATTGCTAGTTCCCCTACATTCTACATTATAAACCATTCGTTTTACATTTTTCAAAGTTCACATTAGTGGTAGCATATAATATTTCTCTTTCTGTGCCTGGCCTATTTCGCTCAGCATTATGTCTTCAGGGTTCATCCATGTTGTCATAGGTTTCACGAGGTCGTTCCTTCTTACTGCCGTGTAGTATTCCATCGTGTGTATATACCACATTTTATTTATCCACTCATCTGTTGAAGGACATTTGGGTTGTTTCCATCTCTTGGCAATTGTGAATAATGCTGCTATGAACATTGGCGTGCAGATATCTGTTCGTGTCACTGCTTTCCGATCTTCCGGGTATATACCGAGAAGTGCAATCGCTGGATCGAATGGTAACTCTATTTCTAGTTTTCTAAGGAACTGCCAGACTGACTTCCAGAGTGGCTGAACCATTATACAGTCCCACCAACAATGAATAAGAGTTCCAATTTCTCCACATCCCCTCCAGCATTTGTAGTTTCCTGTTTGTTTAATGGCAGGCACTCTAATCGGTGTTAGATGGTATCTCATTGTGGTCTTAATTTGCATCTCTGTAATAGCTAGTGAAGCTGAACATTTTTTCATGTGTTTCTTGGCCATTTGTATTTCCTCTTCAGAGAACTGTCTTTTCATATCTTTTGCCCATTTTATAATTGGGCTGTCTGTACTATTGTCATTGAGTTGTAGGATTTCTTTATATATGCAAGATATCAGTCTTTTGTCAGATACATGGTTTCCAAAAATTTTTTCCCATTGAGTTGGTTGCCTCTTTACCTTTTTGAGAAATTCCTTTGAGGTGCAGAAACTTATAAGCTTGAGGAGTTCCCATTTATCTATTTTTTCTTTTGTTGCTTGTGCTTTGGGTGTAAAGTCTAGGAAGTGGCCGCCTAATACAAGGTCTTGAAGATGTTTTCCTACATTATCTTCTAGGAGTTTTATGGTACTTTCTTTTATATTGAGATCTTTGGTCCATTTTGAGTTAATTTTTGTGTAGGGGGTGAGGTAGGGGTCCTCTTTCATTCTTTTGGATATGGATATCCAACTCTCCCAGCCCCATTTGTTGAAAAGACCATTATGACTCAGTTCAGTGACTTTGGGGGCCTTATCAAAGATCAGTCGGCCATAGATCTGAGAGTCTATCTCTGAATTCTCAATTCGATTCCATTGATCTATATGTCTGTCTTTGTGCCAGTACCATGCTGTTTTGGCAACTGTGGCTTTATAATAATCCAAGAAGAACAGATAAGCTATTTAACGTTCTGGGGATGCCCAGAAATGACTATGGTCTGTTAATTTCTGATGGATGTAGTAGGAACAAGTTCACTGAAATGTTGCTATATTATGTAACTTTCTTGGGGTAAAGTAGGAACATGTTGGAAGTTAAGCAGTTATCTTAGGTTAGTTGTGTTTTTCTTACTCCCTTGTTATGGTCTCTTTGAAATTTTCTTTTATTGTATGTTTGTTTTCTTTTTAACTTTTTTTTTTCATACAGTTGATTTAAAAAGAAGGGAAAGTTAAAAAAAAGAAAAAAAGAAAAAAGACAAACAAGGAAAAAAAAAAAAAAAGATGTAGTGCCCCCTTGAGGAGCCTGTGGAGAATGCAGGGGTATTCGCCTACCCCACCTCCATGGTTGCTAACATGACCACAGACATAGGGGACTGGTGGTTTGATGGGTTGAGCCCTCTACCATAAGTTTTACCCTTGGGAAGACGGTTGCTGCAAAGGAGAGGCTAGGCCTCCCTGTATTTGTGCCTAAGAGTCTCCTCCTGAATGCCTCTTTGTTGCTCAGATGTGGCCCTCTCTCTCTGGCTAAGCCAACTTGAAAGGTGAAATCACTGCCCTCCCCCCTACGTGGGATCAGACACCCAGGGAAGTGAATCTCCCTGGCAACGTGGAATATGACTCCCGGGGAGGAATGTAGACCCGGCATCGTGGGATGGAGAACATCTTCTTGACCAAAAGGGGGATGTGAAAGGAAATGAAATAAGCTTCAGTGGCAGAGAGATTCCAAAACGAGCCGAGAGATCACTCTGGTGGGCACTCTTACGCATACTTTAGACAACCCTTTTTAGGTTCTAAAGAATTGGGGTAGCTGGTGGTGGATACCTGAAACTATTAAACTACAACCCAGAACCCATGAATCTCGAAGACAGTTGTATAAAAATGTAGCTTATGAGGGGTGACAGTGGGATTGGGAATGCCATAAGGACCAAACTCCACTTTGTCTAGTTTATGGATGGATGTGTAGAAAAGTAGGGGAAGCAAACAAACAGACAAAGGTACCCAGTGTTCTTTTTTACTTCAATTGCTCTTTTTCACTCTAATTATTATTCTTGTTATTTTTGTGTGTGTGCTAATGAAGGTGTCAGGGATTGATTTAGGTGATGAATGTACAACTATGTAATGGTACTGTAAACAATCGAAAGTACAATTTGTTTTGTATGACTGCGTGGTATGTGAATATATCTCAATAAAATGATGATTAAAAAAAATATATATAATAAGCTTCAAAGTCAGGGAGTGTAAGTCCTCCCACTTCGTTTTTCTTTTTTAGAGTGTCTTTAGCAATTCGAGGCATCTTCCCTTTCCAAATAAATTTGATAACTAGCTTTTCCAAGTCTGCAAAGTAGGTTGTTGGAATTTTGATTAGGATTGCATTGAATCTGTAGATGAGTTTCGGTAGAATTGAAATCTTAATGACATTTAGCCTTCCTATCCATGAACATGGAATATTTTTCCCTCTTTTAAGGTCCCCTTCTGTTTCTTTTAGTAGAGTTATGTAGTTTTCTTTGTATAGGTCTTTTACATCTTTGGTTAAGTTTACTCCCAGGTACTTGATTTTTTTAGTTGCTATTGAAAATGGTATCTTTTTCTTGAGTGTCTCTTCAGTTTGTTCATTTCTAGCATATAGAAACATTACTGACTTATGTGCATTAATCTTATATCCCGCTACTTTGCTAAATTTGTTTATTAGCTCTAGTAGCTGTATCATCGATTTCTCAGGGTTTTCTAGATATAAGATCATATCATCTGCAAACAATGACAGTTTTACTTCTTCTTTTCCAATTTGGATGCCTTTTATTTCTTTGTCTTGCCGGATTGCCCTGGCTAGCACTTCCAGCACAATGTTGAATAACAGTGGTGACAGCGGGCATCCTTGTCTTGTTCCTGATCTTAGAGGGAAGGCTTTCAGTCTCTCACCATTGAGTACTATGCTGGCTGTGGGTTTTTCATATATGCTCTTTATCATATTGAGAAAGTTTCCTTCAATTCCTACATTTTGAAGTGTTTTTATCAAAAACGGATGTTGGATTTTGTCAAATGCTTTTTCAGCATCTATTGAGATGATCATTTGATTTTTCCCTTTTGAATTTTTAATGTGTTGTAATACATTGATTGATTTTCTTATGTTGAACCATCCTTGCATGCCTGGAATGAACCCCACTTGGTCATGGTGTATGATTTTTTTAATGTGTCTTTGGATTCGATTTGCAAGTATTTTGTTGAGGATTTTTGCATCTATATTCATTAGGGAGATTGGTTGGTAGTTTTCCTTTTTTGTAGCATCTTTGCCTGGTTTTGGTATTAGATTGATGTTAGCTTCATAAAATGAGTTAGGTAGTGTTCCATTTTCTTCAATGTTTTGAAAGAGTTTGAGTAAGATTGGAGTCAGTTCTTTCTGGAAAGTTTGGTAGAATTCCCCTGTGAAGCCATCTGGCCCTGGGCATTTATTTGTGGGAAGATTTTTGATGACTGATTGGATCTCTTTGCTTGTGATGGGTTGATTGAGGTCTTCTATTTCTTCTCTGGTCAGTCTAGGTTGTTCATATGTTTCCAGGAAATTGTCCATTTCCTCTACATTATCCAGTTTGTTGCCATACAGTTGTTCATAGTATCCTCTTATAATTTTTTTAATTTCTTCAGGATCTGCAGTTATGTTACCTTTTTCATTCATTATTTTGTTTATATGGGTCTTCTCTCTTTTTGATTTTGTCAGTCTAGCTAGGGGCTTGTCAATCTTGTTGATCTTCTCAAAGAACCAACTTTTGGTGATATTTATCCTCTCTATTGTTTTTTTGTTCTCTATGTCATTTATTTCTGCTTTAATCCTTGTTATTTCTTTTCTTCTACTTGGTTTACTAGAAAGTTCTTAAAAGCACCATTCATAATAGAAATTGCCCAGATGCCCAACAGTAAAATACTATACAGCAAGGAGAATGATCCACAGCTACATATATATAACTGTAAAGATGAATCTCACAAACATAACATGTTAAGCAAAAGAAACCAGCCACAGAATTGTCCAAACTCTGTGATTCCATTTGTATAATTTGCAAAAATACATATAAAGAACCTTTGTTGTTAGAAGTCAGATTTGTGGTTACCCTTGGAGGAAGCATGGTCACTAGAAGGGACTGGGAGAGGGACCTCTGAGGTGCTGATGATGTTCTGTTTCTCGATCTGAGTACTGCTTACATGGGTTTGTTCAAATTGTGAAAACCAATCAAGTTGTATACTTATGATGAACACTTTTTTCAGTGTATCTATTATACTTTGGTAAAAAGTTTAGAATTTTTAAAAAGTGCTATAGGAATGTGAATGAATAGATTAACTCTGCCTGAGGAGCTTAGGGAAGAAGACTTACGGAAGGAGAGGTGGTAACTGAGCTGAAGCCTTGGAATGTTTGGATGTAGTGAACTGGTGAGGCAGGAGTCAAGAGGGCAAGCAGAGCATTTCTGAGAGAGGGAACAGCCTGAGCAAAGTGCTGAACCATCAGACAGGTAAAATAGTCTGGTTTGGCCAAAGCATGTTATACAAGTAAACGTGAGGCCGGAAAAGTAGGTTAGAGACAGACTGGAAAAGGCCTTGAATGCCCAGGTAAGGATTCAGGCTTGATTTTTGAAGGTGTTTTAAACTGAGGAGTGACCTTGTTCTGAATGAAAAAGTTGGACTGTTTCATGTTGTTTTCATTACCTGTCTCCTGCCCAATGGTTCTCTCCCTTTTCCCTGACAAAAATAAAACAACAAACTAACATACAGCATTACTTTATCTCTCTGGTCACATCTCTTAAGATGGTCCACAGTCAGTATCCTTTTCATTACAGGCAAGAAGAGCGGCGGAGGCGGTCCTTCCAGGATTACACTGGGCACAAGATCACCCTTGAGGCTGTCCTGAACACAACCTGCAAGAAGTGTGGCTGTAAAGGTAAGGTGAAGCGTCTGCCATCCCAGTCTTTCTCTCCTTGTGTCTAGACCCTTTACAGAATGAAGGGGGTGGCCTAGTCTGAGTTTCGTTCACCTTGTTTTTTCAGTCAGGTGTTGGCCTCACCTGCTTATTCCTCCCAGACTCACATCGGAGGTATGGCTTGATGCTTTCTTATTTCTGCCGGATGCTACACCAACATCACCACCTGTTGATGCCCTGCCTTGGGCAAGATCCCCATTTACAATTCCAGGAGGGGTAAGAGTGTTGGATTATGGTTTACACTCTAAATTTTATCTCTAGGGACCATTATTGTTCTGCTGCAAAAATTAAGAGACTTGGAAATATATTCCTCAGGGATCCAAGTTAAACCCTTTCTTCCTCATCTTCTTCTCTTTAACTTTAGAGTTTTGAATACAAATCCTTTAGCAGTTAAGAACACAGGATAGTCACTTCCTTTTATCTCTATTTCTTTGGGTTTCATCTCTTCTTATTCAAATATTAAAGAGCTTTTTCAGCCTGACTCCCCTTGTTGGAACTATAATGAGAGGGATTGCCAGCTTCTCATTTTCAGTGACCTCAGTTTCTCACTCCTTCTCCCTAGCCTTCTGCTCACCTTGTTCTGTTGATTTTTCTCCAATGACTTTCAGCAAATTTGTTTCCTGGTTGAATTTGGGGGGTTTTAAACCCCTGTTTATCATTAATGTAGAGGGAGGAAGGGAAAATAAAATTGACAGAACACTTCCTCAGGTGAATTGTGGGAGCATTGAAGATAATTGGACAACTTTTTGTTGCATTCTCCTTCCAGGTACCATTCAGTTTTTGGACCCAGAGGTGCAAAGCAGTTTACATATAACCTTTTCAGTGTCTGATACATTTACTCTGTGCCCCTGAGGCAGAATCTACCACAAGCTTAGACAAAGCCAGCTCTATAGAGCATAGCATCTGTCAAAGGGTCCCTTGATACAAGCATTAGAGGCTTAGAGAGGGCAGGGTCCTCTTAACTTCAGCTTGTGTCCATCAGGTGTTACTCGATGCAGAGGAAGATACTGAGAGATGGAATTTGGCCTATTCAGCAAAGGTAATGCCAGAGGTAGTTGATTTTGGTGTAGCAGAAAGAGCACAGGGCAGGGAAGCATGAGACCTGGGATAATTTTTAGCTTTGTCACTCTCTGTGTTACCTTGAGCTACTTCTCTACTCTGGGTCTTCATATCCTCTGTAAATGGAGGGTGTTGGATTTGATCATCTCTAAGGCCCTTGCCAGACACGACAATCTGTGGCAGTGCCCCAGGTGACTGTGCCTGTCTGTGTATTAGCTTGGATTGGAGTTCCCCTTTCCTGCCAGCTGCCTAAGAGCTAGCTTCATACACTGCCACTTGGCTCCCTCCGTTAATTATTCTGCTCTTTGGCATGGCCTTGTTCATTGTCAGGAATAAGTTCCAAAACAGATCTTTAAAAATTAATCCCCATTGCTAATGAAGGGCAGTTCAAGCCTGGATCCTCCCATTCTCTGCCATTTCCTAAGCAGCATCAGTGTTTCTCACAGCTCTAGGACCACCTGCTAGTCTGGCTCTGGTTGAGTGAGCAATGCCATCTTGAAGTGACAGAAAATCTGCTCAGAATCAAACAGCTGTTCTGAATGAATTCAGTAATTCCTCCTGAAGCAGCTAGCCTCTTTCAGGAGCCTCTGATAAAGATCCACCTGCTGAGAGGAGAGACTACTTATTTCCTTCCTTTCTGCTTTTTCTACTTCTCTTCTGCAGGCCACTTTGCAAAGGATTGTTTCATGCAACCAGGCGGGACTAAATACTCTCTGATACCTGATGAGGAAGAGGAGAAGGAAGAGGCAAAGTCAGCAGAGTTTGAGAAGCCTGACCCCATGAGGAATTCTTCTAGAAAAAGAAAGAAGGTGAGTGCTGCTTTACTTTTATTTCCTTTATCATATTTTTCCAATTTGTGTAAGGGGATAAAGCACCCTGGGAAACTTTTTCAAGTACCTTTGTATATATAAGCTTCTAACTCATGAACTCTCTTTGATTAAAAAGTTCTCTGAAGTGTTGAAAAGGTTAAAATCTCCTCTTTGATGCCCTCTATTTTTACCAAGATAGCAACTGGCATCATTTTCCTTTTACCTCGTTGTTAATCCCTTCATTATCTTTTATGCCTTGTATTTGTTAAGCACCTAACAGTTTATAAAATGTCTTCATATTTTTTGTTTTGTTTTATCCTTATGCAATCTTATGAGGTAGCCAGAGCAGGTATTATTGTCCCACCATTTTACAAATGAGGGAAGTGAAGATTCAGAGAAATTGACTGACTCACCTAAAGTTACACTGCCATAAGAGATAATGCCAAAATAAGAAATAAGGATTTTAGATTCCAAATCCAGTATTTTTTCCCAAAAGTTCACCACACTTCAACCATTCATTCAATTCTTCGCTATTTCCTTAACCAACAAATGTGTACTGAGTGCCTCATATGTAGGTAACATTGTGTTAGGTTCATGTGCTAGACTTATCATGACCCATAACATCACTTCTTTGCTAGTTTTGCTTTTCACCAGCTACCCTTACCAGCCATCTGACATCTGTTAATCTGTTTTCTGTTCACAGCCATAACCAGATTCCAGGTTTCCCCATCTGTTCCTTTCACTCTCTAATCTTGATTCCAGTATGAGATTGGCTTTCCTTACAGTAGAAGTTGTACCGAGATTGACTTTTGGAGTATTGTGAAAGTGACAGATTCAGACACATACTCCAACCACTAGTCAGGTCTTTGGAGCAAAATGTTGGAACTGAATAGTTCGTCTGAAGGGAAGCCTTCAGTTCCATGTTGCTGCATTGTTTCGGCTGGGTACCAAATACCTGGTGTGGAAGGCCCATTGATAGGCAACACACATGAAAATAAAGGTCAACAGCACCTTCACTCAAGCAGCTAATAGTTTAATGGAGAAAGATAAGCAGCAAGGTATATCTGGTAGCAAAGAAGAGAAACTCACTCAAACTAGTCCAGATAAGAAGGGGGTGTTATTGGATCTCATAAACATCCAAGAACAGCAAATGAAGTATAGCCAGGCCAACCAGGATTGAAACAAGAAGTCAGAAATTGAGGCTGTTGGGCTCTCGTCTCTGCTTCTTCACATGCCTGCTTGATTGTCCCACATCTTTCTGTGGTATGGTGGAAGAGAATAATTAAGCAGGCTGCTAAGATGGAATGCTGGGCATGTGTTGGGGAGCCAGGAAATGGCCCATGATAAAAAAAGGATGTCACCTTTTCCAAGAAATGTCTACACATAATAGGCATGCACTTTACCTTTGAATCGATAGACCCTGTACTCTCTTCTATCTGTAGCTTCTTACTTAGTAAGTGAGACCTCTCATTCTGGAAAGTAATAGGGACTGACTCTTGCTGCTGATGGTGAGTAATAATTAATGAAGCAGGGGACAGAAGTAAGAAATCTTCCTGACCCTGAGACCTCAACCTCCTTTCTCTATACATATGTTGAACACATGCCCTTATCCAAAAATCTATGCATTGATTTAGTTCTGTTTATCTATTCAGTACTCGAGACAATTTTTATCCAAATATCTGAAAATTGCAAGTCATTTTTGTAGGGCATAATTATAACAAGAAGAAATTGTATTGTGCCAGAAAATGGGATATGAAGTGAGTGGTAAGGTAGGAATAGAAGTTTTTGTAGTGATCTTTCATAAGTCTGCGGTCTGTGCTTTGCTGGCCTCTTTCACTTATCATATGCCATGTTTTTACTCAAAGTGAGATGGATGTCATTGGAAGTTTTGAATAGAGGATCTGGCTCACCTTTTAAAATAATTATTCTGGCTGCAGTATGAAAACTAGACTGTGAGAGAACAAGTACAGGAAGCAGCTAGACAGTTAAGAGACAATTTCAATAATCTGGGTGAGAAATGATGGTGGCTTGGATTAGAATGACAGTAGTTGAGATGGTGCAAAGGGAGTTGAAGTATGGATTTATTTTGAAGGTAGAGCTGACAATTTGTTGAGGAAATGGAAATGAGGTAGAAAGAGGAATTGATGACTACAAGGTGTTTGGACTCAGCAACTAGATGAACAGAGTTAAGACAGAAAAGAAGATAAATGTGAGGGTGGTGAGCAATTCAGGAGTTTAGTTTTGTGTTCTGTCTGTAAAGATGGTGAAGTATTCTCGAAGGGGGTTAAACTTTGAATTGGGGGTGGATATAAGAGTTGAGCTATCAGATATCCAAGAAAGAAAGAAAGAGTTGAGCTATCAAATAATCCAGGCTAGAGATTAAATTTGGAAGTCATCTACATAGAGCATATAGATGGTATTTAAATTCATGAGATTATATGAGATCAACTGGAGAGTAAACATAGAGAAGAGAAAGGGTTTTGAGGACTGAGCTCCAGTGTGCTCCAGTCTTTAAAGGTTACGAAGATGAGGATAAACGAGCAAAGGAACAATCAGGGAAGTAGATGGAAAAGTAAGAGAATGTGGTGAAAATTAAGTGTGGAGTATGTTTCAAGGGGCCCAAGAATTGCACTGGATTTGTTCCTATGGAGGTCATGGGTAGTCTTAACAAGAGCCATTTCAGTAGAGTGATGGGGCAGCAACCTGATTGACTTCTTTTTTTGTTTGTTTGGAAAATCTGGTATTTTTAAAATAGGAACTATTGTAGCATATTTTCATATTGACAGGAATGAGCCAGTAAATAGAGAAAAATTGACACAGGAGAGGGGATAATTCCTGGACTAAGGTCTTTGAATAGAAGAGAAGGAGTATGATTCAGTGCATAATAAATAAACCATACAGGATAATTTGTCACTCCCTGAAAGATCTTTCAATCTTTTGCCTTATCCTGTCTTTTCTGGCTTGAAGGCCCTCACTTCCCTTCTGTCATCACCACCACCTGCCAAAACCATACTCATGCTTCAGAAGCACAGTGCACTTCATATATTTCATGAAACCAGCCTCAAATGCCTTGGACAAAATTGAATTCTTTCCCTAGATTACCCATGGCACTTTTTTTTTTTTTTTTTTTATACTTTCCTTACACCAATTACCATGGACTGTCTAGTGTCTTAATTACTCTTTCTCCTTAAGTAGATAATTTGTTTCCTTGAAGGCTTATGATGCCTGATTTCTGACCTCACTCACCTATTACAAGAGCCTGCTTAATGATATTCCTGGCTCATAGAAAGTACTCAAATATTTGTTGAGTATATGTACTCTATGGTCATAAGGGATTATTCTTTCCCTTGTATGATGCAGTTGGCTCAAGATTGAGGGTATGGTGCCAGGCACCACTACTGAGTGTGTTTACTTTGCATCGCCCTAGCACCTGTGCAGTGCTTTCCACTAGCAGGTACTCTTTAATTGAATTATATTAAGAATCTGTGTGTTTTCTTATCACCTAAGCAAGACAGTAACTATGGCTCTCCAAAGTGCTTTGCAGGTAGTAAAGTTCAGTCAATATTTGTAAGTTGATTAATAAACCTTTTTCTTCTAGTCTTACCTTCACCTTTTCAAACTATGGAAAGCTGGTACCAAAAGAATTGAAAGCAGGAACTTGAACAATTATTTGCAAACTGATGTTCATAGTTGCCTTATTCTAGGCAAGTTCTAGCCTGGATTCACCATTTATCCCACTACTCAAAAGTTTCCCTAGAGAATTAATAACTCAAGAATGAATGAATAAATGCTTGCTTGCTTGATTTCTGGCCAAATCATTACCTTTCCATTGGGAGGGGCTAAGTTAGGTGCTGCCTTTCATATAGAAGACAGGGCTAGAAAGAGCATCCACTTTGGGACCTAACCTGAGTCACTTCATCTCTTTGAGGTTATTACAGTTTTCTTATTGTGCTCACTTTATAGATTTGTTGTGAAGGGTAGATGAGGTAAGTATGCAAGGTGCCCAGGCCAGGAATTAGCAAATAAAGTACTCATTGTTAGCTGCTATTATTCCCCTTTCTCTTTCTTTTTTGTTTTTATTTTTTGTTTTTCTCCCATGTTAGGCTGCTGCTGTCCTGTTTCAGGACTCTAAAGAAAGTGGGTTGGGTGGCTGCTCCAGCTTTTGCTAGAGCACTGACATTTCTCCCATGCCCACCCAGGTCTCTTGTCATTGACTCACAATCCCTAAGTCATTTTTTTTTTTTATCTTCATTTTATTGAGATATATTCACATACCATGCAGTCATACAAAACAAATCGTACATTCGATTGTTCACAGTACCATTACATAGTTGTACATTCATCACCTAAATCAATCCCTGACACCTTCATTAGCACCCACACAAAAATAACAAGAATAATAATTAAAGTGAAAAAGAGCAATTGAAGTAAAAAAGAACACTGGGTACCTTTGTCTGTTTCCTTCCGCTATTTTTCTACTCATCCATCCATAAACTAGACAAAGTGGAGTGTGGTCCTTATGGCTTTCCCAATCCCGTTGTCACCCCTCATAAGCTACATTTTTATACAACTGTCTTCGAGATTCATGGGTTCTGGGTTGTAGTTTGATAGTTTCAGGTATCCACCACCAGCTACCCCAATTCTTTAGAACCTAAAAAGGGTTGTCTAAAGTGTGCATAAGAGTGCCCACCAGAGTGACCTCTCGGCTCCTTTTGGAATCTCTCTGCTACTGAAGCTTATTTCATTTCCTTTCACATCCCCCTTTTGGTCAAGAAGATGTTCTCCATCCCACAATGCCAGGTCTACATTCCTCCCCGGGAGTCATATTCCACATTGCCAGGGAGATTCACTCCCCTGGGTGTCTGATCCCACGTAGGGGGGAGGGCAGTGATTTCACCTTTCAAGTTGGCTTAGCTAGAGAGAGAGGGCCACATCTGAGCAACAAAGAGGCATTCGGGAGGAGGCTCTTAGGCACAATTATAGGGAGGCCTAGCCTCTCCTTTGCAGCAACCTTCTTCCCAAGGGTAAAACCTACGGTAGAGGGCTCAACCCATCAAACCACCAGTCCCCTATGTCTGTGGTCATGTTAGCAACCATGGAGGTGGGGTAGGCCAATACCCCTGCATTCTCCACAGGCTCCTCAAGGGGGCACTACATATTTTTTTCCTTGTTTTTCTTTTTTTTTTAACTTTCCCTTCTTTTTTAAATCAACTATATGAAAAAAAGTTGAAAAAAAAGTTAAAAAAAAACAAACATACAATAAAAGAACATTTCAAAGAGACCATAACAAGGGAGTAAGAAAAAGACAACTAACCTAAGATAACTGCTTTACTTCCAACCTGTTCCTACTTTACCCCAAGAAAGTTACCTAATATAGCAACATTTCTGTGAACTTGTTCCTACTACATCCATCAGAAATTAACAGACCATAGTCATTCCTGGGCATCCTCAGAACGTTAAATAGCTTATCTGTTCTTCTTGGATTATTGTTCCCCCTTCCTTAATTGCTCTCTATTGCTAGTTCCCCTACATTCTACATTATAAACCATTTGTTTCACATTTTTCAAAGTTCACATTAGTGGTAGCATATAATATTTCTCTTTTTGTGCCTGGCTTATTTCGCTCAGCATTATGTCTTCAAGGTTCATCCATGTTGTCATATGTTTCACGAGATTGTTCTTTCTTACTGCCATGTAGTATTCCATCATGTGTATATACCACATCTTATTTATCCACTCATCTCTTGAAGGACATTTGGGTTGTTTCCATCTCTTGGCAATTGTGAATAATGCTGCTATGAACATTGGCGTGCAGATATCTGTTCGTGTCACTGCTTTCCGATCTTCCGGGTATATACCGAGAAGTGCAATCGCTGGATCGAATGGTAACTCTATATCTAGTTTTCTAAGGAACTGCCAGACTGACTTCCAGAGTGGCTGAACCAATATACAGTCCCACCAACAATGAATAAGAGTTCCAATTTCTCCACATCCCCTCCAGCATTTGTAGTTTCCTGTTTGTTTAATGGCAGGCACTCTAATCGGTGTTAGATGGTATCTCATTGTGGTCTTAATTTGCATCTCTGTAATAGCTAGTGAAGCTGAACATTTTTTCATGTGTTTCTTGACCATTTGTATTTCCTCTTCAGAGAACTGTCTTTTCATATCTTTTGCCTATTTTATAATTGGGCTGTCTGTACTATTGTCATTGAGTTGTAGGATTTCTTTATATATGCAAGATATCAGTCTTTTGTCAGATACATGGTTTCCAAAAATTTTTTCCCATTGAGTTGGCTGCCTCTTTACCTTTTTGAGAAATTCCTTTGAGGTGCAGAAACTTCTAAGCTTGAGGAGTTCCCAATTATCTATTTTTTCTTTTGTTGCTTGTGCTTTGGGTGTAAAGTCTAGGAAGTGATCGCCTAATACAAGGTCTTGAAGATGTTTTCTTACGTTATCTTCTAGGAGTTTTATGGTACTTTCTTTTATATTGAGATCTTTCGTCCATTTTGAGTTAATTTTTTGTAGGGGGTGAGGTAGGGGTCTCTTTCATTCTTTTGGATATGGATATCCAACTCTCCCAGCCCATTTGTTGAAAAGACATTATGACTCAGTTCAGTGACTTTGGGGGCCTTATCAAAGATCAGTCGGCCATAGATCTGAGGGTCTATCTCTGAATTCTCAATTCGATTCCATTGATCTATATGTCTATCTTTGTGCCAGTACCATGCTGTTTTGGCAACTGTGGCTTTATAATAAGCTTCAAAGTCAGGGAGTGTAAGTCCTCCCACTTCGTTTTTCTTTTTTAGAGCGCCTTTAACAATTCGAGGCATCTTCCCTTTCCAAATAAATTTAATAACTAGCTTTTCCAAGTCTGCAAAGTAGGTTGTTGGAATTTTGATTAGGATTGCATTGAATCTGTAGATGAGTTTCGGTAGAATTGACATCTTAATGACATTTAGCCTTCCTATCCATGAACATGGAATATTTTTCCCTCTTTTAAGGTCCCCTTCTATTTCTTTTAGTAGAGTTATGTAGTTTTCTTTGTATAGGTCTTTTACATCTTTGGTTAAGTTTATTCCTAGGTACTTGATTTTTTTAGTTGCTATTGAACATGGTATCTTTTTCTTGAGCGTCTCTTCAGTTTGTTCATTTCTAGCATATAGAAACATTACTGACTTATGTGCATTAATCTTGTATCCCGCTACTTTGCTAAATTTGTTTATTAGCTCTAGTAGCTGTATCGTCGATTTCTCAGGGTTTTCTAGATATAAGATCATATCGTCTGCAAACAATGACAGTTTTACTTCTTCTTTTCCAATTTGGATGCCTTTTATTTCTTTGTCTTGCCGGATTGCCCTGGCTAGCACTTCCAGCACAATGTTGAATAACAGTGGTGACAGCGGGCATCCTTGTCTTGTTCCTGATCTTAGAGGGAAGGCTTTCAGTCTCTCACCATTGAGTACTATGCTGGCTGTGGGTTTTTCATATATGCTCTTTCATATTGAGAAAGTTTCCTTCAATTCCTACGTTTTGAAGTGTTTTTATCAAAAACGGATGTTGGATTTTGTCAAATGCTTTTTCAGCATCTATTGAGATGATCAATTGATTTTTCCCTTTTGAATTTTTAATGTGTTGTAATACATTGATTGATTTTCTTATGTTGAACCATCCTTGCCTGGAATGAACCCCACTTGGTCATGGTGTATGATTTTTTTAATGTGTCTTTGGATTCGATTTGCAAGTATTTTATTGAGGATTTTTGCATCTATATTCATTAGGGAGATTGGCCGGTAGTTTTCCTTTTTTGAAGCATCTTTGCCTGGTTTTGGTATTAGATTGATGTTAGCTTCATAAAATGAGTTAGGTAGTGTTCCATTTTCTTCAATGTTTTGAAAGAGTTTGAGTAAGATTGGTGTCAGTTCTTTCTGGAAAGTTTGGTAGAATTCCCCTGTGAAGCCATCTGGCCCTGGGCATTTATTTGTGGGAAGATTTTTGATGACTGATTGGATCTCTTTGCTTGTGATGGGTTGACTGAGGTCTTCTATTTCTTCTCTGGTCAGTCTAGGTTGTTCATATGTTTCCAGGAAATTGTCCATTTCCTCTACATTATCCAGTTTGTTGTCATACAGTTGTTCATGGTATCCTCTTATAATTTTTTTGATTTCTTCAGGATCTGCAGTTATGTCACCTTTTTCATTCATTATTTTGTTTATATGGTCTTCTCTCTTTTTGATTTTGTCAGTCTAGCTAGGGCTTGTCAATCTTGTTGATCTTCTCAAAGAACCAACTTTTGGTGATATTTATTCCTCTCTATGTTTTTTTGGTTCTCTATGTCATTTATTTCGCTTTAATTCTTGTTATTTCTTTCTTCTACTTGGTTTAGGATTGGTTTGCTGTTCATTTTCTAGCTTCTTCAGTTGATCCATTAGGTCTTTGATTTTTTTTTTTTTTTTTTTTACCCTTTATCTTCTGTTCTCTCCTCCCCCCAGCTCCTACTTCCAGCTTTCTTCTTCAAGTACAATTTCTGAATTACTGTTCTTCGTTCAAACCCAATGCTAGATACAAACTGAAAAATGATGCCACCTGCTGGAGATTGGCTTTTCTTTGTTCATGCTGCAAAAGTGCTTTTGCATCAAGCCTGGGTCTAGGAGAACGCCGTCTCCCCCCAAGTCTTCCTGGATAGCTAGAGGCCATGTTCCACTAGGGAACTAGGGTTCTCTAATGATTATTATTATATTATAAGATAAGGAATGAGCAAAAAGCTTTCTAAAATTAAAGCACTCTTTGGAGGGGAGGCAATATTACTCTCCTTTCTCATTTATTTATCCAGGGTGGGTCAGGCTTAGAGGATATTGGGGCCAGACTCTATGCTTGCTGATTTACTTTCCCAGGACCCAGCCCTCCCTACGGGGCAGAACCTGATGAAGCTCCCAGAGCCATATTTCCTGTGGTACGCTTTCATGGTCTTGCCATCCTGAAAGATGCAGCACCATAAGCTAAACCATTGATTTGCCACCTCTCACCTCTTCCCAGTCATGGTTCCTACAACTTGGTAATATGGGCCTGGGAAGCCCTTAGAGACTCCAGGAAAGAATTTTGGTTTAATCTCCTCTCAAAACATTGATTCATGTTCTGTAGATACTTGACTAATACATCAGAACAGCCTGGGATTTTCTTAAAATGAGAGGAAAATACTTCTAGCTTCCACTGAGGGCCTGCTGTGTATCAGGCATTCTAGTTAGTGCTTATCTTGTTTAATTCTCATAGCGTCCTTTGAAGTAGGTATTTATTATTCCCAATTTACTGAAAACTGAGGTTATACAGGAAGAGGGGCTGTGTGTTTCAGAGGACAATTCAGGAGATTTCTAGTCACATGATCTACATTCAAATCCCAACCCTGCCTGGCACAAGTGGCTCTCAACTTCTCTGGGCCACAGTTTGTTCATCTGTAAGATGGGAATGGTGTTTTCTATACTCACAGTAGTAATGGCAGTTAAGTGGCAGAACACGAAAAGCATGTGAATGTTCAAAATAAGGTAGGACCTCCAGTTAGCAGAGTGTTCAAAGAACACACTCTGTGGGTGGTACAGGCCTTCTCATGTCCTAAATTCCTTACTGTGGCCCCTGGAGGCAGACCAGTGATTTAAAACAACTAATAATAGCTACCAGGATATATGAATTTCACTGAATATAAAGTATACTATCTCATTAAATCCTCACAGCCATGTGACATATGGTACTTTTCTTATCTGCATTTTATATTTGAGGAGACAAGGTCTCAGTGAGGTGAAATGACTTGCCCAAGGTTACAGAATAGTTAAGTGACGGAGCCAGAACTCAAGTCTAGGTCTACCTGACACCTGGTTCAGTGTTTCCACCATTTCTCACAGCCAGCTACCAAGACCTCAGTGTATTCCTCAGGCATACTTATTATTCTCAGGATGCTGATTGTTAGCCCATAGGAAGAGCAGGAGCCTCATCTTCCTCTGCTCTCTCCCTTTCTCCTCCCATTTTCTCCCTCTTCCTCGAAACCCAATATAGATACATGGAATCCAAGGAATAGGCTTGTGCAATGCTTAATAACTGCCCTGAGCACCCCATAGAAGCCTGGAAATCTGCCTCCCATCCTTTGTATGGGTTTGTATTGTCACTTTGACAACATGGTGGTGATGGAAAGATCCTGCTTAGAGTCTAAGATGCCTGCATTCAAACTCAAGTTGCCCGCCTACTATGTGGATACTTTTGGAAAAGTTTTTCTGAGCTTTGTTCTTCATATGTATAACCTCATGAGGTAGTTGTGAAGGATGGATGATAAATACTCAAGGGTAGCAGTTAGAAGCTCATGAAGTAATGACAATTATTTTCCCTGAAAGCAGGGTCTAATTGAAACCAGATGAGGAGTTAGGAATCCTATATCTATCACTCTTTTATTCTGTGACCTTGGGCAATTAAGTCAGTCTTTAGAAAGCCTGGTTGACCTCTAAGGAATCCTTTGGGCTTTAATATCCTAGGATTTTAAAAAATGAAAGCAATAGATGTCTTTTTTTAAAAAATCAAACTGCACAGAATTACATGAAATAAAAAGTGAAAGACCCATTCATTTCATTCCTAAGGTAACCCTTATTACCAATTTGATGTGTGTGCTTTCAAGTGTCTTCTGAAATATATACGTATACATTATATGTGTGTACACAAATAAATATTAAATGTACCAGAATCGACAATATATTCTGTACTATGACTTGATTCTTTCATTTAACTTTTTTGGCCATTTTTAACTGTTAGTACTTAATAATGATTTACTTTATTATTTTAATAACTATGTTTTATTCCATTGTAAAAAGAATGTCTTATTATTTAAGTGGTCTGCTATTGATTACATGCCATAATTCTTTAAAGTAAATATACATGTTCAATGTTTTTAAATTTTCTTTTCAGGAAAAGAAGAAAAAGAAACATAGAGACAGGAAGTCATCTGACTCTGATAGCTCAGACTCTGAGAATGATACAGGCAAGAGGACAAGGCACTCATCAAAAGACAACAAGGGAGCAAAGAAGAAGAAAAAGAAGAAGAAGCACAAGAAGAAACATAAGGAGTGAGAGTGGAGAGTGGAGGGGTGGTTGAAAGAATACAGTACCAGGAGCCTTGTCCCTTGAAGCCCTGGCTCCTGGAAAGACTCAGTAGCAAGAATATGGCCTCCCACCCCATTGACTTCTCTCCCTTGGGAGATGGCTCCCCCTCATGCAGCAGGCAGGTTTGAGAGTTAGAAATTAAGAGCAGCTGCCTGAATTGTTGTTTCCTTATCACTTCTGGTCCCTCGCAAGTGACCTCTACAGCTCACCCATTCGTTCACTCAACTTCATTCAGGAGGAGGTCCCATTGTCCTTCCCAGCGGCCACTGCCGGAGCTGGATTCTTGTACAGGAGCCCAGGCTAGAGCCACAGGTACTGCTGTGGAGGTGAGTCTGGCTGTAGTTGCAGAACAGAGCAATTGGTCCCTCCCTGCTATCTGTCCTTGGCTGATAGGCAGATGATCCCTGCTGTATCCACCACAGAGGCAGAGAGCCTCTTCTCTGGCAGCATAAGGGGAGAGTGTGATAAGAAGTGGTACTCACTTTTTCCAGTCTCCCAACATGGTTCTAGTGTGCTAGAAATGACAGCCAATGGCCACACCAGAAAATAATCATCCACAGTGACTGAGCTTATGTGTGGCATTCCTCCAGACCACTGAACCAGACAGCACAAGCCAAGATCATTGCTTGTACTTGTATTTACTACTGTGTGAGTCAAGTCGGTTCCACTTCAGGTCTCTGCTTAAAATTCCTGGCACTTAATGGCAGTGTGTTTGGTTTTAAACTTACTGAAAGTTTCGTGTTCCTTTATTCTCTCTTCCTGGCTAATTTACAGACTTAAAGTCAGTGAGCCTGGATTAGTTGACCAAAACAAAAAACAAACAAACCAAAAAACCAAAAAAAAAAAAAAAGCAAAAAAAAACACCAAAACATTTATAATGTTACCTTAGACCTTGGCTAGAAGCCCAGCTGAGGTACAGAGCCAGAAACACAAACAGGTCATAGCCTTCTTGGTAGACCACTCATAAACCCTCCCTTCTGCAGTGATCAGAGGACCTCTTCCCCCAGAGCTGATTAGATAATTTGTAACCATGAGCTGTAGCCAGGGGCATAGGCAGGAGCTCAGCAGTCATCTTGGCCAGTGATCCTCTTCTACCTCCATCACGCAAGCCTGGATATCATATCCCGACCCTGTGCTCTGGAAAAGGAGCAACTGTACAGACCCCACAAGCATTCCATGTAGGATAGGCCTGAGGTGACAGTTCAGTAGCCAAGCCTGGGGAAGCCCCACCACTGATTTATCCACGTTGTGCCAGCTCAGTGGGGACAGTGTAAAGGTAAGGTATAAGTACAGGTGTTTTATTATTGACTGTGTGAGGTGATTGGCTGATTACTACTATCTGTGAGACTGTTCATTCCAGTCTTTTGTCCAGTGCCTCTTGCTCTGGGTGACCTCCAGTCAGTCAGGCATTTCTAAAGTTTATCACACAGGAGAAAAAAACTCAGAGTCATGTCACCAAAGGCAAATGTGTGGCCTCAGGCTTTGCTTTATTGACCTCAGAGCACCCTTTAGATGCAGTTAAAAAAACATACACACACAATGGGAACTGGAACTGAATCCAGGCTGGTGCCCCCTGATCCAAGAGAATTCACCAACCAAAGTGGACTTATACAAAATGTTAGAGGAAAAGATGAGGCATTCTGGTGCTGAGTCCAGTGGTGGCCTGTTGGCAGAGGAACAGTCAGTGATGGAGTGGGTACGTTCATGCCCCTCTCTCATAAGTGCGAATGCTAACTACACTGCCAAAGGTGAGTGTCTGGAAGGAAAGAAAGAGTTAGATTAGGGCAGGTGTGGAGGCAAGGAAGGTATTGGGAGCACTCTCCATTATGATGGGGACAGCCCTCTACCTTCATAATAGTCTTACTTTATTGAGTACCTACTATGTGCCAGGTACTTTACATACATTTTTTCCTGATCCTTACGCCAAGTCTTTAAGCTAGCATTATAATCTCCATTTTAGAGATGAGGAAAAGTGAGTCTGGAGAGAAGTAGTAACTTGGTCTAGATCCCAGAGTGTTTCTCTTTCCCTTGTACCATTTCACTTCCTTCATCTCTGGTGCCTAAGACAGTGTCTGGCACATAATAAACAAATAGGTAAATAAAAATGTTCTGAAGACTCTTGAGAAACAACCAGGCTAAGCCACCAACTCTCTATTCCTTCTTCTCTTAACTTAGGGGAGTGCCAGGGCCAGAGCCTCAAGCCCCCACCATCTAGTCTAGCATCTTTTTTTTTTAATGCAATTTTACTGAGATATATTCACATAACATACTAGTCTAGCATCTTAAAGCCAAGCCCATGACCTCATCGCCTGCTATTAAAACACAGTCCAGTTACCCAGTGAGTATTCAGGCCTGCATATCACATCCCCAGCAAAACATTTCTTAACTCTGCAGGGTCCTCTGCCCCATAGGAGTACAACCATGCAGTTAGCTGTGTATACTGACCCAAGAAAGTCTACAGTTAAGATGCTGAGGCAAAAACCTTAGGCCCCACAGAGTTAGGAGGCAGAGACTACAGGTTGATTTGCTCTCTCTGCCTCAGGTCTAAAGGTGTTCAGTCAAGGCTACGTTCTCCAAGTGAAGTCACCAAGCTTGTCCTTAAAAAGATAGACTCACCAGCCTGGTTGTATCACTTCCTACCCAGGCTGAAGTCAGGTACTTGTAGTGAGTACATGGAAAGCATTGAGGAGGTGGGGTTGCACTGGGGGAAAAGGACTTGGAGGATCAGCTACCACCAGCTTTCCCTAGTTTCTGACCAAAGGCTTCACATGTGACAGTGCAGCCCTAGGGAAAAGGGAAGGGAATGCTGTGATAGGAGGTAGGCATCTCTGCTAGAGGCCTGGAGTTGGATTTGGCCTTGCTTTCTACCTCTCACTGGGGCCAAGGCAAGGCAGCAACATAGGAGGAGGAATCTAAGGTTATAGGGCACCTACTGTATTCCTCTTACCACACTGGTGCTTTGTGCTGTGCACATGCTGTCTTTAGACATCACAGCTGCCTTGCCCATTTTACAGCTGAACTCAGAAAACATGACTTGTCCAAAGTCATGCAGCCTGTAGGCTGAGATTTTAATCTAGGCCTGTGTGATTCCAAAGCCACTACAGAGAAAATTCCCGCTTAATACCACCCAGCCCCTGTCTCTGCCCTCCCTTATCCCATCTTCCATTGGTTCCAGGTTAGGATTTTTGCTGTTTAAAATAGGTCCAGCTCAAGGGGAACAGTTGTAACCATTAGGTGAGGCTCCAAAGTTGCTGATCTTACCAGGATGAGTTTCCCATCCTTTAGCTCTCGCACAAGTGTCGTCTCTTTCCCGTCCCACTTCTGCACATGGACAAGTTTGCCTCCATCAAGTGTCACAATGGACTGTGGAAAGAGGATAGGAGTCTAAGCTGTGATCTGAGCCAGGATTGGGGGACAGGTAGGAGGTCAGAAGACTCAGCCTCTGACCCAAACTAGTGATGATGCTGGGACCAGAGATCAGGCAACCCACCTCCAACCTAGCCCTGCAGGATGTCCAGTTCACCTCCAGCCTCTGCTTCACTACTTCCAGGTGTTGGGCCAAGTAAGGGAAAGGCAGGCATTGTGTTGGAGCCAGACAATCTGGTTCTCAGATGTGCCACCAGATTTTGACATGAGTACTTACCCTATATGCAGGGATTTCCCATAGCCTCATTTCCCCTAGGATATATAAAAGCAGCACGTACCAGCCTATTTCCCTGAGAAACCTGGCTGGGGAGTAGTAGTCCTGAGAATCTCTCTCCAGCATTGTGGTTATCACACACAGTGTCAAACAGTCTTCCCCTTGATATTGGAAGTATTGGGAAAATGGACTTACTTGCTTTTATTCTTACCCCTCTTCTTGGTCTATACCATATGACTCCTTCAGTTAACCAGTGGGCAGCAATTACAGTGTCCTGGGACTGAGTGCCCTTGAAGTGTTCCATGTTCCTTGGTCCAATGCCCACTTAATTGTCTGGGCTTTGCCAGCCTGCATCAACTGATTCTCATTTGGCAGTTCTCCCGGGCCTCTCTTGAGGAATTTGGGGACTCTGAGCCAGGCTGTGGGACCATGGTTGAGCAGGGCTTGATAGGAGAATCTGAGAAGACTGTCTTTGGGGTCCTCACCCCCACTTTCCTCCTCATTCTCATTCCCCCCAGCTTTCTGCCTACTAAGAGTAGATTATTTTTGGCCTGCGTACCCCAGAGGACTACTGTTCTGTTTAATTGGGGTTCTGGCCCCTTAAGAAGGGGATAGGTCCAAGGACGTAGGGGCCACCTTTAGCCAAAGCCAGCTGCCAGCTGCCAGCTTTAGGCACCATCAGCAGGCTCTGCTGCCAGTCTCCTATGCCACCCTAGGCTGGGTTCTGGGTCTTCTTCCTCTGTAAGAAGCCCAGACTCTACCCTGTCTTCCCTGGGGGGCAGCTGTGAGGAAGAAGAAACAGCTGAGGTGCTGGATGATAGGATAAAGGTGGGAAGAGACTGCTGTAGGGCACCCTGTAGAGGTCAAAGCCCCTTTGATCTTTCTCCCCGATGCATGGCAACCTGAGCAAGCTGCCAAGATAAGAGAGACACTGCAAAGTGACAGAGCCCTGAGATGGGAGGTAGGTGCTCCCTCTACTTAGAGGTGGAGGGCTAAGGTTTTATGGGAAGACACTGCAAACACACCCAAGACAGTGTGAATGCCCTATCCTGGAACCTTTAGCTCTTCTTGGTTTTTAGTTCCTCAGGGTCATTGGCCAAACCCAGGATTGAAGAGGAGGAAGCACTGGAGTAAGTCTCGGTCTCTTGTCCCTGACTGCCTCCTTTTTTGCTGGAGGCCATGCTTGACCTGTTCACTCTGAAGGGCCCATACTTCTGGGTATCATTTCCAAAGTACTTCAGGTCCAGTCATGGCCCACATAAGTCCCCCATCTACAGAAAGGGAAAAAAAACCCAGAACTGTTGTGTGCCTTCCACAAGGTCACCCAGCTGGAGCTGAGGTAGACACTGAGGTCAGAAGAACATTTTGACTCTGTGCTGCCCACAAGGCTAAGATTTTCATCCTAGCTCTCCTAGAGGCAGCTAGTAGATGCTTCTCAAAAAAGGAGGGGAGGAAAACAGAAGGACATGTATTTAGGTACCTGGGACATGGACATTCCAACACAGTCCAGGCTTTATGAACCGTGTTTCATTTAAATCCCTCGTAATAGCCTGCCCTTCTCATGCTATGACAGGAAGTCAAGGCTACCAGCCTGTTCCTCTTCAGGGTCTTGGTGCCCTCCAGCCCCCATGCCTGCTTCCCTGACTCACCTTGACTTTCCTGTCATCTGCCGTTGTCTCATCAAACTCCACCCCTAGCTCGAAGCTGATTTCCGTGCTCTTGAAGGTGCTCTGTGTCTTTATGGTAATAGTGTCCCCATTTTTTTCAATGATTGTGGTAGGCTTGGTCATGACAGCCACCTGCCTGGTAGCAAAACCCACACCTGAGGGAAGGAGTAAGGTTACGAGTATATGAGCTGGAGTGATCAGGTGGGTACTATGAGCAACTCTAAGAACTGGGTGTGGAGAAGAGGGAAGGGGACTTAGCTTTCAAAGCCTTTGCATGACCATGTTTAAAAAACTCAGTTTTTGCCTTAGCTCTGTGCATTGAACAGATACTACTGATGCCATTAAGTAGATGAGAAAATTAAGGAACAGTCTGCAAGTCAATGGCAGAGCTAGGATTAGAATAAGCTATCATTAATTGAGTATTTTCTGTGTGCTAAGCACTGTACATGCATTGTCTCATTCAACCCTTCTAGCCTTCCTGAATGGTTGATACTCTTGTCCCCACTTTATAGATGCAAACACAGATAGCGTTGAAGTCCAGGGTCACATATCTGGGATTAAAACCTAGAATTGTCTCTAGAGCCCACCTAACTGCTCAACCATAGACTCCCAAGGCTGAAGCACAGGGTTTCCCTTTCAGGTCACCTTAGTAACTTTCGAACCACAGGGTGAAGAAAGAAGAGAGATGCACACTTTACCCATCAAAGCCTCAGGAACAAGAATTTTCCAGCTTTGGAAGTTTTTATCCCCAAACCTGAGAAGCACTGGTGCCCTTGACCCATAGATATCGAGGCATTTTCAAAGCCTCTTCTTATCCATGACCTGGGAAGTAGGTGGAAAGGGAGGTTTTCTCCCATTGTACAGATTTAGGAGGCCATAAAATGATAGTGACAATGAGTTAGTATATCAAGTCTCTGGACTCCTAGCCCAGTGCCCTGTGGGGACTCCCCTCCTGACTCAGGAATGGCTCCACCAAGGTCCTAAATGACCTGCCACTGAGTGAAGAAGAGCTTTTAGGCAAAGCCTTTACCTCTTGAGGTTGTAGCTTCCCTGGGCATCTGCCCTTTGGCCACTAACTTCCATCTTGACTGTCCTGTCCCTCTGCCCCAAGAACCTATGCTGAATTGTCCTCCAGAAAAGAGGTGAGATGGTCTGTGTAAAGTCTCCACATGTGTCTGGCATGTATGTGCTTGCTATGAGCTAAGAAAACTATGCCCTGAATAGGTTGTTTTACTTAATGTTCACAATAGCCCTGAAGGGTAGATTTCATTATCTACATTTTTACAATGAGGCTCAGAGAATGAAGTGACTTGCCTGAAGTCCAACAGAGTAAGAGTAAGTGGTTGATCTGGGATTAATGAGCTCCAACATGTTCACCATTCCCCCTGAGCCATTCTGCCTCTCAGCACCTAATCCAGGCACCAAGCCTACCAGATATGCCTGTGCTCACCGGTGTCAGGCTAAGCCTCTTTGCCCCTGAGAACACTTGGTCTAGAGTGAGAGGGGCAGGGACTGCTGTACTGATGCCGGCCCACCCTGCTTGTCCACTTGGCTTTGCCCCTTGGCCTCAGAGTGAGTCAGACCAACCAAACTCCCTGGCACGGAGCAGGGCTTACACTGGGAGCTCTGTTTGCTTAGGATCTACCCAGAGGTGCAGAATGTTTGAGAAGGAAACCACTTTGGGGTGAGGGACTGAGCCAAGAGAGACTAAAACAGAAAAGGTACTGACATTCAGAGACTCAGGAAAAGTTGGGTTCTTCTACTTAGAAAGTAAGCTAAAGCTACTTACTGAGCTAAGGAGGGCCTTTTCCCCAGTATTGGGCCTCAGCCTTTCTATCTATATAATAACAGCAGGCTGGATGGAATCTTAGCCCTAACATGAGGAGTTGCTCAAAGGCAGTTGATTGTTAAGGAAACCAGCCCCCTTGCCCAAATTGGGGCAGAATAAGGGAACACACTTGGTACTGATGTTGCAGCCCAGTTCAGAGACTTGGCTCTTTGGTCAAAATGTCCACTGGAGGAGGCTTGGAAGGAGGAACTAAACTTGGAGTTTCCAACTTCCCCAACAGCTGCCCAGGCCCCCGTTTCTCCAAGAATGGCTGTCTTCCTGGAGTCTCTGGGCATAGTGCCCAAATTAGGGTAGGGTCAGTTGAGAACTTGGGCCTCAACACTTGTGGGCCTCATTTCAGAAAAGGATTAGGAGCAGAGGTGAGGTGCCTGATCTCCCCCTACAAGTTTTGCTACAATCCAGCCCTCTCTGCCCTCCAAGGCAGGCATGGAGTCTATTAACCATGAACACCATTCTGGTTTCTCCTGTCCCATCCTGGGGTCCAGGATAATCTCATACCTAGGGACTTCAGAGAAAGCATATCACCCTCTCCATCTGTGCCCAAGCCAGGAGCAAAAGGGCTGAAGTCATCATTAGCTAAGCAATTCTACCACTCCAATGTGGGAAGAGCTCTGGGTGACAGATCTAGAAACCTGTTTTGTATCATTGTATCGGGAATTACTATGACAAGTTTCTACTCTCTCTGGCCCCCAGTTTCCCCATCTGTTGAATGAGGCAAGGTTTGAGGACCTCCAAGGTCCTCACCTTCTGTAAGATTCTTTGAATCTTTATCCTTTACTCTTTCCCAACACCAGATGGCTATCCCTACTCTCCCAGAACAATGACGTCTCTGCCTTTAGCTGGTCTTGCCGTCTTCAGACTCTGCTGCGGGCTTTCTCCACTTTGCCACACCGTACCGCTAAGTTCCCTGACAATGATTAAAGCCTGGTTACTTATCACTGCAGGACAAGGTCAGGGACTGACTGGGGAGAAAGACTGCATCCTCCGGCAACAATCTTCATACCTAACCCAACATGGAAGGGCAGAGATTGTTGCTAAGCTGGGTGGGTCTCTGTCACCTCCTCCCCACTTCAATTCACCATTCTCTCCTCCATCTCCCACCTCCTAGGCATTTCCTACTTAAGACGGTACACTCCCTGTCTGCCCCATTCCCCTTGTCAAGCTCAGTCTCCACTAATTTCCTAAACAACCCATGTCCCTCCCTGTTTCTTTCCTAGCTAGCCTTTCCACTTTCTGAGATCAGTGCTCTCCTTTTGTCCAATCCCCCACCCCCTTCCCACTTCTACAACATATACTCTTCCTAGAAAGCAGCTCTCTGCCACATCTGCCTCTTTCCTGGGCCTACCTGGGTGTCCCTCTCATCAGGTTCAGACCATGAAAGCCCCGCCCTCGTAAACCACAGCATGCCACAGTCCTCCCACCCCCGCCCCTCACTCCCAGCCTTGACCAGGAGGGATGCAGCCTGAGCGCAGGGTTCCGGTTAAGCAGGACCCGAGGCTCACTCACCAAGACACTTCATGTATTCATCGAAATTCTGGCTGTCCACTAGCTTCCAGGTACCCAGGAAGGCGTCCACCATGGTGAGGCTGGGTTACTGGAGAGAGAAACGATGAGAGAGAGCAAGCTGCTAGGACTCCAGGACCAGCGGCTCCCCTGCCCGCGCTGCTGCTTTAAATAGCATTTGCATCACATGATGAAATGTGGCCCAGCCTCCAGCTCCCGAAATAGGAAGCCCTAGGCTGCCGCGCCACCGCAAGGGGCTGGCCGCCCAGCCCCCAACCCTCCGAGGGGGGAGGAGGCCTGGCAGCGGCGCTCTGCCCGCCTACGTCAGCACCTGTGCCTGGCCTCGGAGCCCCTGCCCCTGGCTGGCAGGATTTGCACCCTACCCTAGCCTCAAGGCGCCTGTCGGAATTTGTGAAGGAAGCAGCTAGAGGGCATGGTGCCCACGAGCTAGGGCACAAACCCCGGACATCTTCCATTCCTCAGTCCCTCCCCGAGCTTGAGGTCAGAGCAGAGATGAGAGACCAAAGTAAAAGGAAACACACTGCTGCGCTGATTGATGCCGACACCGGGGAAGGCCCTGGTTGACTTCTTGGGGCACAGGCATCATTGTTCCAATTTAATACAGGTGAGCAGCAGGGGCTCAGCAGGGAGCTGACAAGATCACAAGGAGAAAGTAGGAGGGGGTGAATTGAAACCTGGTCTAGCTGGCTCCAAATCCTGCTTTCTCCTGCCGCTCCCCTCCACGGGGTGGTGGGAGCGTCACCAAAGGCACTGTCATGATTGAGCTGCTCTGGGCTGAAGTGTGACCCTTCTGTTGGTCTCTGCCTATCATGCCCCGGCATCTCCCTGCAGAATGTCTCTGCAGTCCTCCTCACGTCTCTGCAGGTACTCTTGGCTTTTCTGACTGATATACATAGCCCTGGGCTTTTTGCTTTTTACCCCACAGCCTTCTTCGGAAATTCTATCCCCTCTGCCAGCTCTTCAAGGCCCAACATCCACTCCCCCACCTCAGTGACTACTGCTGCCCCTTTTATGGCCCTTTCTCTGACCTCAGCACTTAGGCGCTGCGAAGTGAGCCCGCAGTCTCGTAGAACTGAACTCACCGCCTTTAAAGAGCCTACGGTGTGGTGGTTTCACACTTTAGTTTACAAAGCACTTTTAATAATCGTAAGACCCACCTTGTGTTGATTGTTTATTACGTGTTGAGGGCTTTAAGTATATTGTCTCATTGAACTTTTAGAACAAACTCCATAAAGTAGGTATGATTATCTCTGTTTTACAGAAAAGGAAACTGAAGCTTAGGGGAGACTATTTGTTACTGAAACATTTAGAAAGCACTTACTTTGTACAGGACCCTGGGCTAGAGAGACAACGGTGAACAAGACAGGCACACATGAAAGTAGCTCCCAGACTCAGGAGGGGACAGACGCAAACTATTGTGGGGACTCTAATGGGAGACCTGTCCAGACCTGGGGGTTCAGGGAAGGCTTCCCAGAGGAGGTGAGGTGTGAGTGAATGTGGCTGCTCTGGGAGGAGGCTGGGGAGGAAGAACCCTTCCCCCTAGAGGGTCTTGCTTCCTTTGGACAAGTCCAGTTGCCAAATGATTGAGAAGCCCGTTTCTGCCAAAGTTACAGGGACAGGCCTCAGGGCTGGGCGTGGAGCCCTGGTGACCTCATTGCCGGAGTAGGTGCAGGGGAGGGGAGTGGGATGGGTGGTTTCTCACTCAAGGTCACAGCTTTTAGACGTCAGGCCTCCTGTCAAGGACAAGGGACTGGGGAGCCAGGGACTAAGGTACATGGTTCTTATAATGCAGTGGTGAATGGAGAGCTTGGGCTGGACCAAGAGCCGCTGGCAGACAGCTCTGCCCTCCAATCCTCATTCTATTGCATACTAGTTGTGTGGCCTTAGGCAATTAATTTACATAAGCCTCTCTGAGATGCAATTTCCTCATCTTTAAAATGGAGATAATGACACTATTTACCTCATCAAGGAATTAAGGGATCAGGTGAGATAATGCATTTAAAATGCTGAGCATGGTAGACATCTCCATGGATAGTGCAGGACCCTGAGACCTCGTCTCAGCTCTGCTCCTCACCAGCTTGGTCACCCAAGGCAGTGTTTTCCTTCTCTAATGCTCAATCTTCTCATTTCACAAGCAGGATTAGAAATGGCTGCAGCTCTGCTGGGTTGGAGTGGAACTGCCACAAAGTCCTTTGCTTCCTCACATGCCCCTTCTGCCCCCCTCCATCGAATAGTACAATGCCTGAGGAACTCCAGACAAACCCCAGGTCCATTATCCTCATTCCCTACCCCCACTTCCCCACCATGCTCAGACCTCGGTCACCAAGGCTGACCCCTAAGCCACACCCCATCTCCTTTCTGCTGATTTTCATCCTTCTTCCTTCCAAGTATGTACAGTCCTCTCCTTATCCTTTGGCATACCTGGATCCTTCCTGTCCAGTGATGTTCCCTACACTTGGGAGAAAAGGGAGAGGGTAAGGGAATGTGAGCCATCTCCCTATACCTGCTCCCCTTTTTTTACCCTTGACAGATGCTGACATGGCTATAACATCTGGCAGGCAATAAAACCCGTCTCCCAAATGCAGCATCTCCACAGCCCTCTCCTATGGTGATGTCACTGTGCTGTGTTTCCACGGTAACCACAGGCTGAGAAGATGGAGAAGAGGAGAGATGAGTAACCAGGAGAGAGCCAATGAGATGGGTGGCAGCACCGGGTGATCCATGGGACCATGGGAGGGGGAAGAGGAAGGCCTGCTCAGCATCCTTAGCTCCTCCCTGGACCCTCCCTGCCATCTGGATGCCTCCACTAGGAAATACACTGCTGGGCTGGAGGCTCCACTGATCCCGAGACAGGCCCTCCTTTTGCCCCTTCAAGGGCAAGTGCTGACCCCTCCCCTTAGAAACCCCTTCCCCCAACTGCCTCCAATACCTGCAAATGGGAATTGTTCTCTTTTATAGTGATGGTGGTGGAGCCGTCTCTGTCACTGCTTGCCATATAGTCATCAAGTCTTAGACAGCCCTTTCCTCCACACTGTCTATATGTTGGTGCCTGGTATATCTAAATCTGAGGCCTGCCACTTACTAGCTAGAGATTCGGAGCAAGCCCCTTCCCCCTCTGAGTCTCGTTTTTCTCCCAAATGGAGGAAGGCCATCTACTCCTCAGAGTTGTCATGAGAATTGCTAGAGATAACATATAGAAAGTCTAACACACAAGCACTCGGTGAATGGTAGCTCCCTTCCCTTTTCTGGGTCTCCTTCTTTGGGCAGTTATCCCAGAGGTGGAAAAGAATGAGCCAAAGCCTTTAGAGACCGTGAATTGCAAAGGATTCAATTATATCACCAGCTCCTCCTCACCGAGGTAATGGAGTGTCCTTCAGATATTGCAGATAAGTTTCCTCATCTCTCCCTTCCCCTCACTCCCTCTGTCTATCAATTTCTCTCCCCCCTCCCCATCCATCCATCCATTCCACCAGTCTTCATGGAGCACTTCTGTGCCCAGGCACTGTGCATAGGAAGAGAGCTACAGCCCCTGCCCTCATAAATAGGGGGATTTCCGCTACAAGGTAGAATAGAGTGTTCTTCCTATCACAAGGAAGTCTGCTTCCCTGTTCCCTGAGAGTTCAAGATACTGTGGTCTGAAAGAACAGATGATGGCAGAAGATGGAGGTTTACTCAACACCAATTTCCTTCTGAGAAACTGCTGCCTGTGGCACAGTGCTCCCTGGAAGGGCCCTCACTGCCCCAGGGCAAGAGGGTGCTGCTCAGAGCTTGAGGGGCAGTCTAACTCTGTTGGCCTTCCCAGAAAACAGCTTTCTTCCCTGTTGCTGACAGAATAAAACCCAAACTGTTTAACTGAATCTCCTCTGGGTTGTTGGGCTAGTTTATTACTGCATTTCTGTTCCAAGAACAATGCTTGGCCAATACTGTGGAGCACAGTATACTGAATGAGTGAGTGAGTGCGTGAGTGAGTGAGTGAGTGAAGCTACTGCCACAGCCTAGGGGTTCTGGAGTGAGACTCAGTTGGGTTCCAGTCCTGCCTCTGCAGGTCATGATCTCACTGGGTACTGTTTTCTTCCCAGGTAGAAAGCACATCACAGTCCCCATCTAGCCAGCCTCCCAAGGACTCTGGGAAGGTTAGGTGGGATGCCTTGGAGATGCGGTAAAAAGTTGAGTTATTTCCCTAATCAGCACCTACGTGTCCGTGACAGCCTCCTTCCCTGGTTGCCCAAGGCCCTACCCTGGGCTCTGCCCCCACCCCACCCCCTCAAGCTCTCCATGCTGCAGCCACGTTCACCACCTTTTTGTACCTAGAAAGACCCCCACCCCACCCCCATTTTTTTCTTGCTTAGTGCTGTTTGCCTAGCTCAAATGCTCTTCCTCCTAGTCCCTACACTCTTATTTAATTCCTCAGTCTTCAGCTTAATTCTCCCGGCCTCCCTATTGTAGCCTTTACCCTGTTTTCCTGTGGTCCATTCATTTCAAAGTCATCTTTCCTGTTACACTGGAAGCCCTGCAAGGGCAGGGAAAGGGCTGGGGTTGCTCACCACCATGTCCTCCAAGCCTAGCACGTGTTTGTGGAGTGGACCAACAGTCTCTCTCCAGAGCAAAGAAAAGCCACTTGTCCTCTTCACTGTTCTCCCTGAGAATTCTATCCTGCCTTCACCCCTTCTCCGTTACTCTCAACTTTCTTCCTGCCAAAGTATCCTGCCTCGTGTCCTCTTTCTCACTCCATTCCCGAGGGCCAGGCAACTGGGCCATTTCCGGTGAACATTGGGGTCCCAGGTTCTCCCAGGTGAGAATCTCCCTTCTAGACCCATGGGTCCATCGTGGGTCACAGCAGTAGCTCTCTTTGGAGGCAGAGCCCTTACCAGGAAGTAATCAAACCGGGTCCCAGACGTGGGGCCACCCCTGGCTCTCTCCCCAAACTACAGTTTCCTCCTTTATCAAATGAAAAACTTGCCCATGCAAAGCCATAAATAACCTCTAATATGGAATAGATAAAAATACAATTAGAAAGATAAACCTAATGCTTAACACCAGCACCTCACACTCCTAGAGCTCTGGGACATGCTCATGTGCCATGTGGCAGGAACTTTACCCCCTCTCCTGGCACCAAACAGATGGTTCAGAGGTCACCCCCAGGGTACCTTCTGCCCACCTGGCCACTCCATCCCAGGAGCAGCCTGCCCAAGGTTTTGGAGAGATTTAGGCTGCTCCAGGGGCCCTGATGAGCCTGGCTGGTGTGGGCAGGTGACCCGGATGAGGAGAGCTGCCAAGTCCTGGCAGGAAGGCTGGTTAGGGGGTAACCTCAGGAATCTGGGAGCAAGTGTGTTCCAGAAAACAGGTACAAAGCCAAGGCTGTCAGCCTGGCTTGGGTTTTTTAGGGCCTGGGATCTTGGGTGATTGATTGGGTGATCAAGTATAGGGGATGGGTCAGCATATCTCGGCTAGTTACAGGGCTGTCCAGGGCTCTCTAGGAAACAAAGGCACTGGATAGGGAAAGGAAGGATCCTGTTTGCAGGAAGAACTGGGTGGGCTGGGGGTAGATCAGAACTGGAGCCCATGGTGAGAGATTTCCCTTTCTAGAGGTGGGAGGTGGGAAGACCAACAGGTTGGAAAGATGGGGTCAGGGTCAGGAGGGGGATGAGGTCAGATGAGAAAGTTGTCATTCCTGGAATGGGGTCCTCCAGTGCAGATGTAAGAAGAGCCCAGGGCAGCATCATGAGCCAAGGGCTGGCTCATGACCCATCGCCCCATACTCCCTGTCTCCATTTCATGAACCTGTGTATGACCTGCAGGTGGTGGAAAGACCATTGGCAGGGCACTTGTGAGACATGACCTTGTCTACACATGCTACCAGCTCTGTGACCTTGGGTGAGTCAATCTAATCTCTCCATGCCTGTTTCCTCTGTGCGATGGGGATTGTAATGCCCACCTTGCCAAGTTGCTGGGAGGAACAAATGAGGCTGTGAGTGCAGAGAAGTTCTGTATGTTTTCAAGTGTGGTGCAAGTAATGATCACTGGCATTGATGCAGCACTTACCAGGTGCCAGGCACAGGATTTAGCTTTTTGTCTTCTAACACATGTAATCCTCACAACAACCCAACAACACAGGAACTATCGTGCCCATTCCCAGTGTACAGATGAGAGCCAGTGTTTGAATCCAGGCAGATTGGCTTAACCACTACTCTACACTGCCTTACTGTGTGACCTTGAACCAGTCTCTTCCCTTCAGTGTCCCAAACTCCATGGTAGGGGGTTGGACTAGATGGTCTCTTCAGTCCTTCAAGCTCTGGCAGTTGGCAGTTCAGTGAGGGGCCGTCCAAGTGGGGAAGAGGGCAGGGAAGGGGCTGTGTATGCAAGTTGGAACCAGAGTGAGGAAAGGACAAACTTTTCCAATGTCCTCCAATGCCCCAACCCTGCCCCCTCATCAGTGGGGAGGCTGGCAGGCTCCCCTTTGCCCTACAAGCTGTGGGGCCAAGGGAGCAGCTGATGTTCAGCCCCAGCCTGAAATACTCCCTGGTCACTAAGGGTCGCTGAGATCTGAATGCCAGGACTTCCCAGACAACATTCAGGTGAGGGTCACTGAGATCTGAGTGCCAGGATTTCCTGCCTTGGCTAGCAGACCCCAAAGGGCTGGTGACCCAGGCAGCAGGGCCACAGCCTGCCTGACCCACACTCCTTAGTCTCTTTCCCGGGCCCTACCTCAACCTCAAGGTCAGTTTTCCTGGGCATTAGGCCAGGGCTGTGGCCCAGGGATGGAGCTATTTCTAGATGTCCCCATTCTCCTTGACCTGGACTTCCAGCCAAGTCAAGCCATTCACACACATACCTATGCATGCACACACACACATTCACTCAATCTCTCTTTGAACTTGACTGCCATTGGCTTGGTGTCTGGCCCTGTGCTGGGTATTGACAACCAATAGATGACCTGGACTTGGTCCCTGCCCTCTTAGAGAGGAGGGAGAGGTGGATGCATCTACAGACTATGACCATACAAGAAAGGCCAGCACTGTTACAGAGGGCTGTCCCCATGCCATGGAAAACCAGAGGAGGGAGTCACTAATTCTGCCCAGGGGGGCCAGGAAAGGCTTCACACAAGGGGTATCCTCTGGACTGAGTCTTGAAAGATACATAGGTTTGGGGAGAAGTATAGTGGTGTTTGCCAGGTGTGGGGAGAGGAATTGGGAAGGAAGAGGGAATAGTTGGGGAAATTTGAAATATCCCTGGGGGTTGGCCTGGTATGAGGGCAGAGGATAAAAGTGGCAAGTGACAAGAATGGAAAGATATTTGAGGCCTGCCAGGGAAGGACCTTGCACATGGTTGGGGTGGCTGACCTTTCTTCTGAAGGCCCCTGGGAGTCATGGAGGGTTTAGAGCAGGGGAGCAACACGGTATGATTCATATTTTGGAACGAGGTCTCTGGCTGTTGAATGGCAGCTGAATTGGAGACCAGCTGTGGGTCTGTGGTGGCTGTCCTAGTCTGCATGGTCCAGGACAGCTTGCCCAGGCCCATGGTGTGGCCAACAGGAAAGGGAAAAGGGGAGGGGACACACCTCTCCTGATTAAAGGTGTGACCTGGCACTTGCAGATATCACTTCTCTCTTGTCTAGGACTTAGCCACGTGTTCTCATCTAGCTCAAGGGAGACTCTAGAAAAAGGAGGATGGATCTCAGAGGCTGCAGGTCTCTGTCAGCAGTTAAATGTCTCACTGTGCAATATGAGTTCCTAAGTTTAAGTCTTGCTCCACCACTTACCAGCTGTGCAGGCAAATTACTGAGCCTCTTTGTGCTTCCATCACCTCATATGGGGGTACAGTGAGCTGACACACACCAAGTAGCACATAGTGGGGCCCAAAGCTATTTTAGTTTCAGAGAGAAGGGTATATTCTGGGAACAGGTGATGCCTGGGTGAGCTGAAGCACCCATCTGGGGGCTGATGTTTGACTAGGGCAGCTAAGACTATGAACTGTGCCCTTTATCCCTCTTCCCTCAAACCCATGGTTTAGCTGGTGCAGAGGATGCTGGAAGCAGGGTGTGGGGGTTCTGGGGAAAGAAAGGAGGGTCAAATCTGGAGGGAATGCAAGAATGAGTGGCCCAAGGAAAGCTCCCGGACCCAGAAACTTGACAGGCAGCCCAACTTGGAGTCTCCTCCCCTCATAGGACAGCAGAGCTCTCTCCCAGGCCTCTAGGGAAGGGGCTCATTTTGACTCAAGGTGATGAGGCAGGGCTCAGCTTCAGAGCTACTGTGTGACCTCAGGTCTCCAGCCATCACTGCCCCTTTGTGGATCTTGATCTCCCCGTCTGGAAGCTGGGCATCACTTACCATCCTCCCTGCCAGGTGACTGTGAAGATCAGATGTCAGTCCTGGCTCTGGAATTGGGTCGCTCGCTGCAGGGCTCAACACCTTGGAGGGGTGGTTCGTCTGCCGATGACAGCGCGCCCCCTCCTGGGAAGAGGCAGCATTGCAGCTCCATCCTGCTGAGCCACGCTGGCCAGTCCTCCCTTCTGCCTCATTTGACATATGCTCCCTTTCCCAGGTGGCTGGTAGCAAAACAGGACAAGATAAGAGAGCTAACATGAGAGGGAAAGGAGAAGAGTCCAGAAGGATTGGGGTGGGTGTAAGGAAGGCAAGACTGGAGCAACTTCAGGGAAAAGTGGCAAGATCGAAGGCTCAGGACCAGAGAAAATGGGAAGCTTAAGGCATGGAGGGTGTCTGTGGCTCAGGTGTCTGGGATCAGCCACACCTCCAAGGAAATACTTTAAGTAGAGATTCCACCCTAATCAACAGACTAATCAGTCTGTCCCCACAAGATTGCATTAAAGAATATGGCTTTTCTGGGGGGCATAAAATATCCAAACCAGCACACTCCCCAAACCATAAAAGATTGCAAAATCGTGGGCCCAAAGCAAATTCTTAGTTAATGACAGAAAATATAGGGTCATAAAGGTTGTTAAGCATCTACCCAAAGACAAACTTTAGATATGTGAGGGCAGGTCACAAGTTCTGATAACTGCACTATCTCCTGGAACAAAGAAGACACCAGGTGCTCAAAGGTCGAGATAAGAAAATCACTGTGAAACTTTCCTGTATAACAAGCTAACCCGCTGCCACTCAGTGGGTGCTTCTCCCTTGAGCACATCCACGTTATCTCTTTAACATGTATTTTTTCTTTCTTTAATAAACTTTACTACTTATTTCTACTGGCCCCTTTCATCTCTGAATTCTTTCTGTGGCAAGAGTCTCGATCCTGGAATGGGGTTCTGCCTGGCGCTGTTGCCAGCAGGGTGCCGATTAAATGTCATGCACAAAAAACATGGGGCAGGCTGGAGGTGCTGGATAAATATGCATTCTCTCCCACCACCTGCTGGGCATCATATGAGCCATCCCTCCTTGGCACTCTCAGGGTAGGGCTGTCAGATCCCCGTAGTCCTGGGTTCTGTTCTCTGCCCCTGAGGGGTGGGAATCTCATCTATCTCAGATGGGCAGCTTGCTGAGGGCAGGCATTTTGCTTTTGTCATCTGTCCATTCCCTTCCCAGGCATAGGATAAGCCTCCATAGAAAGAGATCTGTATTTAGAGTTTGTTAGTTGAATCCCAAACTCAACCCCACACTGGGGTTTCGTGAAGCCCCCACCAGCTCCTGCCTAGGGGAAGGTGTGAAAGGCAGCCTTGGGGAAAAGAAAGAACGCAGACAGTGGGTCCCAGGCAACGTTCTTCTTTGCCTTGCTGTGTGATCTTGAACAAACCACTTGCCTCTGGAGCTCATTCTCCCCATCTGAATATCAACAGAGTGGGGCTGTAGTTTTGGGTGTGTGTGTAGATTCTGTGCTAACATATATATGATATAATAGTTCCTATTTTAACCTCTTTCAAGCAGATAATCATTGGTAGTAATTACATTCACAATGTCATCACTGCCATCCATCACCAAAACTTTTCCATCACCCCAAACAAAAACTCTGTACCCATTAAGCATTAACTCCGCATTCCCTCCCCCCACCCCTGCCCAGGACTGTGGTTCTGAGTCATAGAACCCTGTCTTCAAATTCTTAGGAAGACGTCCAGGAGGTACATAGATAAAATGGAGCTGCACCTGTGGAATTAGGCAAGGGGCCTGGAGTCCACTTGAAGTCCTTGGAGGTCTGATCTGGGGAGGTCAGTTTAAGGGGTGCCAAAATGGACAATCTCTGAGTCTCTCCTGCTCCAAAGGCCTCAAAGAGGCCAGGCTGCCCCACCTGTGCCACAGTTCTGCACCACCCCACCCAGTTCCCGCTGCAGTTTAGGCAAAGAGCAGGCAGAGCCCCTCCCAAGGGTGCCCTTCAGTCCCTGGGAGCTGGCCCCACCCAGCAGAGATACAGGGACCTGCCCTGGGGCCCTGGACTGAAGGGGGCATCCCAGAGAGAGCTCTCAGATTGCAAGGCCCTTGGGGGATTTGCAGAGTTTGGAGTTCTAGTAGGTTTGGGGGAGAGTGAAATGGGGGAGAACAACCAGATTTGGAGATGGGAGGGTCCTGATGCCACCTGGTAAAGGGTCTCCCTGAGTCTCTCTCAGTTTCCCCATCTGTACAAGGAGGGTATGAATGGGACAATATCCTCAAACCCTTTCTGATTTGTGACTGGCAGGAAGACGGGGGTAGAGACTTGCTGTTGGTGCTGAATTTCCCGTTTCTCTTGTGGCTCAGTGGGCGGTGGCAGGGGGCACGGCAGCAGAGGCACTGGTGGGGTGTGGGGACTTGGCAGGAAGCCTAAGTTTGGGCCTGGGCTCTGCCACTGAGTTGGTGTGTGTCGTCCCCTCTCAGTGCTTCACTCTCCCCATCTGCCAACTGGGTCCAGATGCTCCCAGATTGCAGAAGCCTGGAGCTGGCCCAGGATCAGCATCGGGGGTCCTGTTGGGCAGAGTGGGATGTAAGGGCCTCTTCTCCCAGACCAGGACTGGCCATCACAGTCAGGGCGGTGGACCGAGAGTCAAGTAGGATGCAAGTGCTCAGGGGAACTTCCGGTCATGGCATTAGTTCTGCTTTGCTAAAGCAGCTATTATGTGAAATACCAGAAATGGATTGGCTTTTATAAAGGGGGTTTATTTGGTTACAAATTTACAGTCTGAAGGCCATGAAAATGTCCAAATTAAGGTATCAACATGAGCATATATACCTTCACTGAAGAAAGGCCGGTGGCATCTGGAAAACCTCTGTTAGCTGGGAAGGCACGTGGCTGGCGTCTGTCCCGGGTTGTGTTTCAGCTCCTCTCTCGGCTCCTACGCATTTTTGGTTCTTTCTCCCAAAACGTTTTTCTCTAAGTATCTGGGGGTCCTGTCTTAGCATATCCCAGGGCAAACTCTGGGCTTCGTCTCTTAGCTAAACATTCTTCTGTCTGCATCTCCAAGCACTTCTAAGCGTCAGCAAAAGTCAGCAAGTGTCTGGGCCTGGAGCTCTCTTAAGAAGTCCAATGAACTAATAAAGACCTACCCTGAACGGATGGAGTCAAATCTCCATGGAAACATTCGATCAAAAGGCCACACCCTAATCAAAAAGATTAATCAATCTACCCCCACAAGATTGCATTAAAGAATACGGCTTTTGCTGGGGGACATAATATATACAAACCGGCACAGCATTCAAGCTCTTTGTTTACAGATGGGGAAACCGAGGTCCAGAGAGGGGAAGCCAGTTGTCCAGGGCCCCAGAATAGGTTGGAGGCCAGGACTCCTGACCACCTGTTTTGGCTGCTCCTCACAGGAAGCCCCGATCGGGAGGAGCAGAGAGTCGCCTCATCCTGGAAATGGGGAGAGTGACCCCTCCCTGATATCTCCTAGGAGACACCTGTGGAGATGGTGGCGCCCAGTGGGGCTTGGCCAATATGGGGTCTCTTGCTCTTCCCTCTCTGTGCCTGTCCTGTGCTTTTCCCAGGACAGTGATGTCGGAGGCCCCCAGTTGTCTGTCCCATCTCCCCTGCAGCAGCAGGGAACAGGGTCCAGAGGGGCAGGGACAGCAGATCAGGGGGCTGGGATTTTGCAGGGACAGAGGCCCTGGGTGGGGGTGTGGGGATGGGTTGGGAGGCGCAGGGAGGAACTAAGGTGGGGTGGGGTAGGTTTGCTTTGTAATTTCTGGATCCAGCCCCCTTTGGGACATCTATGGAGACCAGCATTCTGGTCCCCAAGTCCTGAGTCATAGACATCCCAGACACACACACACACACACACACACACACACACACACTCAGACACACAGCTGGACACACACACCTATCAGCCTTAACCAGGACCGGGAACATAATTGGCAGGGCCTGGTGCGAAGTGAAACCTTGGGCCCCTTGTTCAAAAATTAAGAATTTCAGGATGGGGACAACAGAGCATTAAATCCAAGTGTGGGGTCCTTCTGAGCCTGGGGCCCTGTGCAACTGCACAGGTTGCACACCCATGAAGCTGGCTCTGCCCCTAACATACACAAACCATTCCCATGGGGACTTGCTTTCACACCACCATCATCCTGCTAGAGACTCACTCACACCCCTAGGCACACCCCCGACACACATAGCCACACCAGCCCTCTGTGCTGCTGCAGCCTCACTGGGCCAGAGCCCCTCCCTGCCACAAGGGTGGCCACAGTGCCTTACGCTCACCCTCACCTGGGCTGCCACACACTCTCCCACCCCCATTTTCCACCACCCCCAGCCTGCCTGCTGGGCTAGGGTGTTTGATAGAAGAGAGGGCACTGCGGCCCCTGCACCTTCTCTGTACGCCAGCCTGCAGGGGCCCAGCTGAGAATGAGATGCCAATAAAAATTAATAATAATAATATGCCAACCATCATCATAATAATAACGCCTAACATTTGTTGAGCATGTACTTGTGCCAGGCACTGTTCTAGTTCTTCATATATACTAACTCATTCACTATCCTCACTATCCTATGAGGTAGGTACTGCTGTTTATCCCCATTTTATAGATGAGGAAACTGAGACACAGACAAGTTAAGTCAGTTGCCCAAGATCACACAGCTGGCAAGTCAGGGAGCTGGATTAGAACCCAGTCTGCTGGCTCCAGAGAGCATACTCTGTCAGTTATCAGCAAGACTCTACCAGGAGCCTGCGACCCTGGGGTTCCATGGCATGAACCTGAGGAGCTTGGGCCTCTTGTGAAATGAAGAAAAGGGACAAAGATGATGCAGCAGCATCTTGTTGAGGTCCAGGGACATCCCCGGGAACCCAGGATGGCCTCCAGACTGGAGAAACAGGGATTATTTTCTTTTATTATAATCTCAATATTTGGAAAATGTCTATGCAAAAAGACATATTTCTTTTTTAATTCAATTTTATTGAGATATATTCACATACCATACAATCATCCAAAGTGTACAATCAGTTGTTCACAGTATCATCATATAGTTGTGCATTCATCACCCCAATCTATTTTTTGAACATTTTCCTTGTACCAGAAAAAGTGAAAATAAGAATAAAAAATAAAAGTAAAAAAGAACACCCAAATCATCCTCCCCATCCCACCCTATTTTTCATTTAATTTTTGTTCCCATTTTGCTACTCATCCATCCATACACTGGATAAAGAGAGTGTGAGCCGCAAGGTTTTCACAATCACACTGTCACCCCTCGTAAGCTACATTGTTATACAATCGTCTTCAAGGGTCAAGGTTGGAGTTCGATATCTTCGGGTATTTATTTCTAGCTATTCCAATGCATTAAACCCTAAAAAGGGTTATCTATATAGTGCATAAGAATGCCCACCAGAGTGACCTCTCGACTCCATTTGGAATCTCTCAGCCGCTGAAACCTTGCTTCATTTCATTTCACATCCCCCTTTTGGTCAAGAAGATGTTTTCAATCCCATGGTGTCAGGTCCAAATTCATCCCTGGGAGTCATATCCCATGTTGCCAGGGAGATTTATACCCCTGGATGTCAGAGCCCACGTAGGGGGGAGGTCAGTGAGTTCACCTGCTGAGTTGGCTTAGCTAGAGAGAGAGGGCCACATCTGAGCAACAAAGAGGCACTCAGGGGGAGACTCTTAGGCACAATTATAAGCAGGTTTAGCCTCTCCTTTGCAGTAACGAGCATCGTAAGGTCAAGTCCCATGATAGAGGGCTCGGCACATCAAACCTTCAGTCCTCAATGTTTGTGAGAACATAAGCGACAAACCAAGTGAGGAAGCCCAACACCTCTGCTTTTCCCCCAGCTTCTCAGGGGGGACCTGCATATATATTTTTATTCTCTGCCCAAATTACTTTGGGATGTGTCGCTATTTCACGCTAACCATGCAAACCTACCAGGTCTCACCTCCATGTAATTATGGTATTTGAACAAACTGTATGAGTTAAATTGTTCAGGAAATATAGATCTTGCACAAACTAAACATCTCTTCCCTTGGTTTCACATGGAATTTGAGGCTTTAAAACGTAGTCAGAATTGTCCTTTACCCTTTGGCCTGATTTGCCCAAGTCCTAACCACATCTGTTTCATTCATATCTCTAGTTGAAGTCTGGAATCTTTTTCAGTTTTTTTAACAGTTGCTATATGCTCTAATACTGACATTCATATCTGCCAAGTTCTAGCTCTGAGTTTCAGGTGTCACACAGATACCCAAAGTTCCAGTTACTGATCAGGTTATACACAAAGGGATCAGCATCTCGGAATCTGGAGAGAGCCATTACAATTCAGAATAGATGTGACTGCTGTAAGAGCTTACAATCTAGGGACCATTACAATAAGCGTTCCCCTGATAAGCTGTGCTCTAAGGTTCAATTCTGAGTTTACACATTGTAGTTAGTCCATATTGGTGAGGCATTATAGTGTTTGCCTTTGTTTCTGGCGTAGTTCAACAAAATGCTGTCTACAGCTTCCATTCACCTCATTGCATGTCTCATAGCTTCACTCCTCGCAGTTGCTCAATATTCCACTGCATGCACACGCAACAGTTCACTGTTCTGTTCCTCAGTCGATGTACTCTTAGGCCACCTCCACCCGTTGCAAATCATGCGTACTCTCTCCATAAACATCAGTGTGCAAATGACCATTCACGTTCCTGCTCTCAGATCCTCCAAGTAAATGCCCCCTAATGAGGTTGCAGGACCTTATGGCCCCCACACACTTAGCTTCATGTGGAACAACCCCATTGTCCTCCAGAAAGGCTATACCATTCTACCTCCTAACCAACAGTAAACATGTACATCCTTTCCTCCATGTTTTCTCTAGCACTTTTATCCCTGTTTATATTTTTCCATACAATTTTATAGAGCTATATTCACAAACCATGTAATTATCGACAGTGTACAATCAGTTGTTTATGGTATCATCATACAGTTGTGCATTTCCCACCACAGTCAGCACTTGAGCATATTGATTACTATGAAAAAAGTTTTTTTAATGAAAAATAAAAAAGATAATAAAAAGAAAATTAAATATCATACAATACAATAGTAGGGTCAGACAACAACACCACTACCAAGGAATACCATATCCCTCCCTTTTATCCCTCTCTCATATACATTTAGCTTTGGTATATTGCCTTTGTTACATTTAATGGAAGCATATTACAATGTTACTGTTGACCATAGACTCCAGTTTTCTTCGATTATATTTTTCCCCAACACCATCCCCTTTCCAACACTCTGCATGGTTGACATTCATTTGTTCTCCTATATGCAGGAACAGTTTTATATTTGTACATTTAGTCACAATCATTGACCACTCCAGTTTTGGCTAAGTTAAACAGTCCCAGTCTTTATCCTCTATCTTTACCTCAGGTGTAATTCATGCCCCTGGTCCACCTCTTTCAGCTTTACTCATGAACATCTTTGTTCAATGTAGTTACAATATTGTACTACCATCACACAGTATTATGCTATCTATTTCTGTACTCCTTCAGCATCAAATGCCCAATCTCTGCCCTCTTTCTATCTCCTGATAGCCTGTGTTATCAGCTTTGACTCCCAAAGTTTGCTCATTAATGTTAGTTCATACTAGTGAGACCACACAGTATTTGTCTTTTTGTTTCTGGCTAACTTTGCTCAACATAATGTCCTCAAGCTTCATCCATGTTATTATATGTTCCGTGTCTTTGTTCTGTCTTACAGCTGTGTAATATTCCATTGTGTGTATGTACCACAGTTTGTTTGTCCGCTTGTCCATTGATGGACATTTGGACTGTTTCCATCTCTTGGCTGTTGTGAATAATGCTGCAATAAACATCAGTTTACAAATGTCCATTCGGGTATTAACTTTCAGTTCCTCTGAGTATATACCTAGTAATGGAAAAGCTGGGTCATATGGCAAATCTATACTTAGCTTCCTGAGGAACTGCCCCACTGTCTTCCAGAGTGGCTGCGCCATTCTACATTACCACTAACAGGAAGTAAGTGTGCCTCTTTCTCCACATCCTCTCCAGCACTTGTACTTTTCTTTTTTTGTGATAAGGGCCATTTTGGTAGGTGTGAGATGATATCTCATTGTGGTTTTGATTTGCGTTTCCCTAATAGCCAGTGAAGTTGAGCATTTTTTTCATATGTTTTTGAGCCAATTGTATTTCCTTTTCAGAAAAGTGTCTGTTCATGTCTTTTGCCCATTTTTTAATTGGGTTGTTTGTCTTTCTGTTGTTGAGTTGTAGAATTGCTTTATATATTCAGGATATTAAACCCTTATCTGATATGTGGTTTCCAAATATCATCTCCCATTGCGTAGGCTGCCTTTTTACCTTTCTGACAAAGTCCTTTGATGTACAAAGTGTTTAATTTTGAGGAGATCCCATTTGTCCATTTGTTCTTTGTTTGCTTGTGCTTTGGGTGTGAGGTCTAGGAAACCACCTCCTATCACAAGATCTTTAAGCAATTGCCCTACATTTTCTTCTAAGGGTCTTATGGTCTTAGCACTAATGTTTAGGTCTTTGATCCATTTCGAGTTGATTTTTGTATAGGTGTGAGATAGGGGTCCTCTTTCATTCTTTTGGAAATGGATATCCAGTTCTTCAAACACCAGTTATTGAAGAGGCTGCTCTGTCCCAAATGCTTTGGCTTGACTGCGTTATCAAAGATCAATTGTCCATAGATGCGAGAGTCTATTTCTGAACACTCAATTCAATTCTATTGGCTGGTATATCTATCCTTATGCCAGTACCATGCTGTTTTGAGCACTGTAGCTTTATAATATGCTTCAAAGTCAGGTACTGTGAGACCTCCCAATTCATTCTTCTTTCTCAAGATATTTTTGGCTATTTGGGGCATCTGGCCCTTCCAAATAAATTTGGTTATTGGTTTTTCTATTTCTGCAAAGTAACTTTGTTGGGATTTTAATTGGTATTGCATTGAATCTATAAATCAGTTTAGGTAGAATTGACATCTGAATTATATTTAGTCTTCAATCCATGAACACTGTATGTTCTTCCATGTTTTAGATCACGTTCGATTTCTTTTAGCAGTTTCTTGTAGTTTTCTTTGTGTAGGTCTTATGTGTCCTTGGTTAAGTTTGTTCCTAAATACTTTATTCTTTTGGTTGCTATTGTAAATGGAACTTTTTCTTGATTTCTTCCTCTTGTTGCACATTACTTGTACATAAGAACACTACAGATTTTTGCATATTGATTTTGTTAGCCTGACACTTTGCTGTATTCATTGATTAGTTCTAATAGCTTTGCTGTAGATTTTTCTGGATTTTCTACATATAGAATCACGTCATCTGCAAAGAGTGAAAGTTTTACTTCTTCCTTTCCAATTTGGATCCCTTTTATTTCTTTTTCTTGCCTAATTGCTCTAGCTAGAACTTCCACCACCATGTTGAATAACAATGTGACAGTAGGTATCCCCGTCTTGCTCTTGATCTTAGAGGGAAAGCTTTCAGTCTTTCCCCATTGAGTACCATGTTAGCTGTGAGTTCTTTGTATATTGCCTTTATTATATTGAGAAAATTCCCTCCTATTCCTATCCTTTGAAGTGTTTTCATCAAGAAAGTATGTTGAATATTATCAAATGCCTTTTCTGCATCGAGATGATCATGTGGTTCTTCTGCTTTGATTTATTGATGTGGTGTATTACATTAATTGATTTTCTTGTGTCAAACCAGTCTTGCATATCTGGAATAAACCCCACATGGTTGTATTGTATAATTCTTTTAATGTGCTGCTGGATTCAATTTGCAAGCATTTTTTTTTTGAGGATTTTTGCACCTATATTCATTGAAAAGATTGATCTATAATTTTATTCTTTGTAATATTTTTGTCTGATTTTGGTATTAGGGTGATGTTGGCTTCATAGAATGAGTTGGGTAGCTTTCCCTGCTCTTCAATTTTTTTGAAGAGTTTGAGCAGGATTGGTATTAATTCTTTCTTGAATGCTTGGTAGAATTCACATGTAAAACCATCTGGTCCTGGGCTTTTCTTTTTTGGGAGCTTTCTGATGACTGACTCAATCTCCTTACTTGTTTGTTGAGGTCATCTATTTCTTCTTGAGTCAATGTTGGTTGTTTATGCTTTTCTAGGAAGTTGTCCATTTCATCTAAGTTTCTAGTTTATTAGCATATAGTTGCTCATAGTATCTTCTCATTATCTCCTTTATTTCTGCAGGGTCAGTAGTTATGTTTCCTTTCCCATTTCTGATTGCATTTATTTGCATCTGTTCTCTCTCTCTCTCTCTCTCTCTCTCTCTCTCTCTCTCTCTCTCTCTGTCTCTCTCTTGTTAGCATAGCTAGTGGTCCATCAATTTTATTGATTGATTTTCTCAAAGAACTAACTTCTGGTTTTGTTGATTCTCTCTATTGTTTTCCTAGTCTCAATTTCATTTATTTCTGCTCTAATCTTTGTTATTTCTTTCCTTCTGTTTGCTTTGGGCTTAGTTTGCTCTTCTTTCTCTAATTCCACCAGGTGAACAGTTAATTCCTCAATTTTTGATCTCTCTTCTCTTTTAATATAGGCACTTAGGGCAATAAATTTCCCTCTCAGCACCACCTTTGCTGCATCCCATACTTTTTGATATTTTGTGTTTTCATTGTCATTTACCTCAAGGTATTTACTAATTTCTCTTGTAATTTCTTCTTTTACCCACTGGTTTTCTAAGAGTGTGTTGTTTAGTCTCTATGCATTTGTGAATTTGAGTCTTCTGCCTGTTATTTATTTCCAACTTCATTCCATTATGATCCGAGGAAGTGTTTTTTATAATATCAATTTTTTAAAATTTGTTGAGACTTGCTTTGTGACCCAACATGTGGTCCATCCTAGAGAATGTTCCATGAGCACTTGAGAAAAATGTGTATCCTGCTGTTGTGGTGTGTAGTGTTCTATAAATGTCTGTCAAGTCTAGTTCATTTATCCTACAACTTAACATCTGTTTCCTTATTGATCCTCTGTCCAGTTGTTCTATCCATTGATGAGAGTGGTGTATTGAAGTCTCCAACTATTATTGTAGAGGTATCTACTTCTTCTTTCAGTGTTCTCAGTGTTTGCCTCATGAATTTTGGGGCACTCTGGCTTGGTGCATAAATATTTATTATTGTTATGTTTTCTTGATGAATTGACCCTTTTATTAATATATACTGCCCTTCTTTGTCTCTTTTAATTGTTTTACTTTTGAAGTCTAATTTGTCTGATATTAATATAGCTACTCCCACTTTTATCTGGTAGCTGTTTGCATGAAATATCTTTTTCCAACCTTTCACTTTCAGCCTATTTTTATCCTTGTGTCTAAAGTGAGTTTCTTCTAGACAGCATATAGATGAGTCCTGTTTTTTAATCCATTCTGCTAGTCTGTGTCTTTTTATTGGGGAGTTTAGTCCATTAACATTTAGCATTATTACTGTAAGGGCAGTACTTTCTTCTATCATTTTGTCTTTTGGATTTTATATGTCAACTCATTTTTTCCTCTCTCTCCTTTTACCCTTCCTGATAATCTTTGTTTCTACACTCTTCACCAAACCTCTCTCTCCTGTCTTTTCCTATCAGCTCTAGCACTCCCTTTAGTATTTCTTGTAGCACTGGTCTCTTATTAACAAACTCTCTGTGTCTGTTTGTCCGAAAATATTTTAATCTCTCCCTCATTTTTGAAGGACAGTTTTGCCAGATGTAGAATTCTTGGTTGGCAGTTCTTCTCTTTCGGTACCTTAAATATATTGTACCACTGCCTTCTCACCTCCATGGTTTCTGCAGAGAAATCTGTAGTCTTATCAAGCTCCCCTTGTATGTGATGGATTGCTTTTCTCTTGCTGCTTTCACAATTCCCTCTTTGTCTTTGACATTGGACAATCTGATCAGTAAGTGTCTTGGAGTAGGTCTATTGGGATCTATTCTGTTTGGGGTACTCTGCATTTCTTGAATCTGTAATTTTCTGTCTTTCATAAGAGTTGGGAAATTTCCAGCAAGTATTTCTTCTATTATTCTTTCTGCCCCTTTTCCCCTCTCTTCTCCCTCTGGGACACCGATAACACATATATTTGTGCATTTCATGTTGTCACTCAGCTCCCTAAGACCGTGCTCATATTTTTCCATTCTTTTCACCATCTGTTCTTTTGTGTGTGTGAATTCAAATGTCTTGTCTTCCAATTCACTGATCCTTTCTTCTGGCTGTTCAAGTCTACTGTTGTATCCCTCCATTGTCTTTTGCATCTCCTCCATTATGCCCTTCATTCCCATAAGTCTTGCCATTTGTTTTTTCAAGTTTATTAATTCTTCTTTACATTCATCCAGTGCCTTCCTTATATCCTTCATCTCTTTTGCTATGTCTTCCTTCAGTTCAGTCACTTGATTTTTGAATTGATTTAGATTTGTTTGAACATCTTTAATTAGTTCTTCCTTCAGTTCATTGAATTGCTTTAGCATTAATTGCTTCAACTCCTGTAACTCAGTTGAACTATTAGATTGTTCCTTTGGCTGGTCCATATTTTCATGTTTCCTAGTATGGCTCATTATCTTAAGCTATCTAGGCATCTGACTTTCTTAATTAGTTTATTCTGGAGCTTGTTTTCACTCTTTTACCTAGGGTTTTCTTGTTGGTTGGCTTTGTTCTCTAACTTCTGGTATTCAGTTCAGCTTATTCTAGACCTCTAACTTAGATTCTATTTAGTTGATCAGAATTTTTCACCTCTTGTTTTTCTCTTTCTTGCCCTGCCTCTATGTAGCCTTTTTGTGTGAGGGTCTGCTCAGATATAGTCAACCCCAGTCAGGTTTTCCCAGTCCAGAGAGGCCCAGGTCTCAGGAGGAGGGTATGGAGTTTCTTGAGAATGACACCCTCCTGTGAGGCCTTTAGACTCTGTGCTTTTCCTGTGCTTGCCAGCCCGTAGCTCCTTCCCTAGTGTGAGGAGGTATGGAGGCTTTAGTTCTCCTGGTGACCCTGACCCGTCAGGGTCATGGCTGACTGAAGCTAGTTTCTGAATTTCAGCCCCTAGGATCTGAGTTCCCTGAAGGAGGGCTGCCACTTGAGGTGGATCATGCCCCCTTTTTCTTGGGGAAGTTATGGCCTTCTTAGTGAATTTTCTCCTCCACTAGACTCAGAGCTGTCTTAGCTCTTCTCTTCTCTGGCCCAAATTGCAAGTCTTTGAGGCTTTCTGTAGTGGACAACTTAGAAAAGTTATTTTTTTAGAAAAGAGAAAATGATCAAAAAAAAAGAAAAAGAAGGGCCCAGTATAGACTATTTAAAGAAAAGCCCTTTAATTCCATTCTTGCAGTTCTGATGGGCTATTGAAATGCAAAAAGACAAGGCATTGGAGAGCAATTGAGTAGCAAACATGAATCCAGAAAAACTGGCTTTTCAGAGAAGGGCCCTGGCCCCCTGGTTTTGCATATGTGCCTGATTCTGTTTGAGCCCAGCCTTTCTCCATATTATGTTCACCCCCAATTCCAAAGGTCTCTATTTTTGTTTTTTTCTGCTGTTTTTGCTAGCGCTATCTCCTCTCCGATGAGCTGACTACTTCCAGATTTTCCAGGGTCTGGTCTCAGTTTATCTATGGTTGGAGTTTTTGTTCAGCAGTCTGAATTTGTTAATCAGTCCTGTAACTGCAGTTCTCCCTCCTGGTTCCCAGCACCAATGGCCCCTCTTCCCTGGAAGACCAGCAGCAAAACAGTCTGCTGTGCCTGGCAAGGAGAGGTGTGGGCCCCCTGGCCACGAGCACTTACAGATTTTGCTGATCTTAGCTGGTCCATGTGCTGGAGACTGTTGTATGACATGTGTCCAAATTCAGATTCCTCTGCAGCCAAGACATATTTCTTTTTGCAAACAAAATTGTCAAGTATGCTGTCAAGGCACATTTCACTGGCAGCTCTGTGTGTGGTCGGACAATGAATAGTCCTCATGGTGGCCAGTTACCAAGTCTAGAGGACATTGTCACCAGTGGGAAAGACAGAAACCTGCCCTGCTTGAGTGTCCACCTGGCCTCAGGTATGGCCACATTTCAGACCATAAACACCAATGGGAGAACCTGCCCAGCCCATGCCCACCCTCCTTCTCTGAGAGGTGACTCTCGTCCCACCCCAGATGGGGCCCCTGAGGGCAGGCTTGTATCCTATGAGCCTTCATCCCCTCCTGGCCACAAGTGATTCATCCAGGAAAGTCTGATCCAAGAGGGCCAATCAGATCCTTTGGGTATTCTCGAGCAGCATCTCAGCCAGCTTGGGCCTGTCCTTTGAACTACAGGTTAACTTGGGAATTGTTAAGCAGCCCTCATCACCTTCACTGCAGTGTACACAGAAGAAAAGAAGCAAAAAGGCATCTACTGGGGATGAGAAGCAGGAGGTAGTGATGAGGGATCTGTGAGGGTGGGGAGAGAAGCTTCCCAGGGTCCTGCACGGAACATTCCTGTCCCATTTGCTGAAGGCCACAACTGCTCCTCCTCCCCTACATCCTCATGATAGCACCTGCTTTCTGTCTTAGTTGGCCTGAGCCGGTTTCTGTTACTTAGGGCCAAACAACCTTCTCTGAGATGTTTAAACTGGAAAACATCAAAGAAAGTAGAGGAAACTCCTGAATGTGTTGGTTTTTCTCGTCTTTGTTGAATATGACAGACCACAAAGCCACAAGAGCTACCTGCCTGCAGGCAGTGTCCCCAGTGGAAGCATGAGGCCATCTGTCTGTCTGTCCTGAAAATCCTCTCCATAGCTGATATCACTTCCCCAAGAAGATATTGCTTTGAGAAAGACTTTATTAAGCTGGGATTTGTCCAGTGGTATGCCATTAAATGTTTGACAACTGGCTCTTCAAAAATCCAAATGTATAAACTATATATATGTGTATATACACACACACACATTTATTACAAATTTCCCTGATATAAAAGACAGTGTTAAAAAAAAAAAAGACGGTGTAGCACACAACTTAAATTAACACAATAGGCAGTACTCTTGATGGTAAATTTCATACAGCCAACTGATTCTCACAGAATGCATTTGTGAATTTTTGCCAAGCTCTTATATCTGTAGCTGTGCCGGTTTGAATGTATTATGTCCCCCAAGAAAAGCCATATTCTTTGAGGCAATCTTGTGGGGCAGACATAATAGTGGGGATTAAGTTGGAACTTTTGAATTAGGTTGTTTGCATGGAGATGCGCCCCACCCAACTGTAGAGGATAACTGATGGGATATTTCCATGGAGGCGTGGCCCCACCCATTCAGGGTGGGCCTTGATCAGTGGAGCGATATAAATGAGCTGGCTCAAGGAGAGGAAACGGAGTGCAGCTGTGAGTGACGTTTTGAAGAGGAGCAAGCTTGCTAGAGAGGAACGTCCTGGAAGAAAGCCATTTTGAAACCAGAACTTTGGAGCAGACGCCAGCCACATGCCTTCCCAGCTAACAGAGGTTTTCCAGACACCATTGGCCATCCTCCAGTGAAGGAACCCAATTACTGATGTGTTACCTTGGACACTTTATGGCCTTAAGACTGTAACTGTGTAGCCAAATAAACCACCTTTTTACAAAAGCCAATCCATCTCTGGTGTTTTGCATTCTGCAGCATTAGCAAACTAGAACAGTAGCCAACTCGTGGTTGCAATTCAACCAAAACTTGAAATGGAGTTGCATCTCAATCTGCTAACTGTTTTCCAAATAAACTTAAATGTGATACTTGATTACTAATACACTATTTTTCATCCTCATACAAACTTATTAATTAAACTGAAACCTTTTTCAGCTCCAGCACTAGAGAAAACAAAGTTTAATCTGCATTATTAACATTTTGTCTGTCACTTTCTTTACTAAATCAACAGAACAACAAATCAAACCCTGATCTTCAGCATTTGCCGACTTCTGTGTTGTAAATAGTCCCACCATGGCTGATTTTGAGCTATCAACGTAAGATCACTGAATGCTGAGTTGGGAAGAGATGCTCAGAAGCACACCATTATAGAATACTCCACCATACAGAAACAATAGATGTAGACCACCTCAAGAGCATAGATAATAGTAAAATGTAGTAACTGAACTTATCCTAAACCAAAGGCATCCCACGAGACACTGTCAACAAAAGAGGTCCCATGATGGTGAGCTGGTTTGTACCTTGGAGCAGAGGAAGAAACTTGAAGCAATGACTGTCAAATTTCAGGACAGACACTTCAACATAGCCCGGTTGGTTTTGATCCCTCCATATCAAAACATGAGATTGTTGTTTTATATTACTAAGTACTCAGCAGACACCCCGGCCCTTGGCCTCAACACATCTCTGCACCCCACTCATCACTGTCAACAGTAGTAGCGTGGTTTTGCCCCAGGGCACCCAAAGGAGCAACCCTTATACTTCCTTAGGTCTTCCCATCCTCATCAAATCTCATGCATACTCTTCTTCAGTGAAAGGCAGGACTTTCACCAAGGCTAAGGTCAATGTGACAGGAAAACCTACTCACATGTCTCCTTCTTTCTGATATGTCACCTCCCAACAGTGCTATGGCTATGACTTTTCTATATTTCTGTTGTTACTTGTTCGGATTAGAATGTAAATGTTTGTTTTCTAATCAGTGTCCTTCACTACACTGTACACTTTTCCTCAAGGGCAAGAATTGTGTCTGGTGTATGCTATTGTATGGCCAGTGTCCAGTGCATTGGGTGATTTTCGAATGAATATGTTAAGCATAAAAAACTGAATGTGTGTTCAATCCCATGTGGCCCCCCATTAGCCCTGGAAGATGATTTTGACCCATTCCTTTCCTCTGGGAGCTCTGCTTGGTGTGCCTCATACCTCATCTTCATATCCCAAAGTACACAGTTCTCCCTTGGATGTCAGAGTCAGAGGGGTTCTGAGGCCATTTTGTCCCACCAACTTGTTGTGCAGATGGGGAAACTGAGGCCCAGTGAAGGGTGGGGATTTGTCTAGGCTCATACAGCTTATTAAAGGGATGAAAACCAAATATCAAGCCCCCACCCCCAGGGCAGGGCTCATCCTATTCTCATCTAGAGGGAAAGGTGAGCACAAACTCATGAAGCAAGTGAGGGACTGATCAAGAATATTGGAATTCTCTTGGTCCACCTAGATCTCCTTGGGACTTTCCCCTTCCTTTTGGATGCCTCCTCCATGCACCCACAGCCAGGAGTCAAGACTGGGGAGGAGTGGTCCTGCTGGTCCTTTTCTCTGAGCTGAAGGAGGCATGTACCAGCTTGTCCACCATGCACCCATTTGTCCACCTGGGGGGCATTACAGATCTCTGTGGGAGAACAGAGGCTCACTGAGGCCTCCCAGTCCTCGAGTGGGGAAGATGGGAAAGCTGAGGCCCCTGGGGGAGAAGCACTTGCCTGAGAACTGGAGACAGAGCTGGCACTTGATACAGGCCTTCTGGCAACTGTCAGGTGCATTCACTGGCTGGTTGTACGTTGAGCTGCAGTGTGACCTGGATTCAGTAGGATGATTCCCACACTGAACAGCATAATATGGAAAGATGGAGGGAAACGGTGCAGGAAGGCCTTGATGCCTTCTCTTCTCGAGTCAACAGCCCTCAGTGAAGGCCCCATATCAGCTCAGACTTTTGTGTTCACATTCTCTGCCTTTGTGTGAAGAGGAAGAGTGCAAGCCAGGGTAGACAGATCTGGTGTCCAGCCCCAGAGCAGCTACCTGCTGGTTCTGTGACCCCAGCCAGGTTACTCAATCACTTTGTGGCTTTGCATCAGAATTTCCTTAGCTATAAAGCCCAGAAAATGGTAGTTTCTATCTCACACAATTGTTGGGAGGACTAAACGAGACAGCACATCATGTCCTTGGAATGTATTAACTGGGAGCTTTTTATCATGATTAAAAACTGTGCAAGAGTACTGAGAGATAGGTGATACTGCCTGCATCTTACAATGGCAGAACTAGCTCAGAGAGGTCATATAGAGAGTAATAATAGTGCAATTTTTAATTTGAGTGCCAGGTAGGATTGCTAAACCCTGATTCAAGAGTATAAAAAATGCAAGTTTAGGACTAAGATGAGACACTCCATGGTTCCATTCCCCCAAGGAATCTTTGAACAACTAGCAAAAACTGTCTCAGTGCTCCAGAAAACAGTTAAAGGGTTGCAGTAAATGGGCAAGCACCAAATCAAGAAAAAGGCAACTTAAATACAATAGGAAAATCCCGTGACACACTTGCTGGCTTCTCCTCCTATCCCTCCCTGGCTCAGTGTGGAGTCCCAGAAGGAGAAGAAAGAGATAAGGAGGCAGAAGGAATATTCAAAGAAATAATGGCTGAAAACTTACCAAATTTAACAAAAGACATGAATATACACATCCAAGAATCCCAAAGAACCCCAAACAGGATAAACTCAAAGAGATTCATGCCTAGACACATTATAATCAAACTGTTGCCTGCAAAAGACAAAGAGAGAATCCTGAATGTTGCAAGAGAAAACAACGTGTCTTGTCCAAGGGAGCCTAAGATTAAGTGCTGATTTATTATCAGAAACCATGGAGGCAAGAAGTCAGTAGGACAACATATGTAAGAAAATTATTGCTAACCAATGCTAACCAATTAGGGAAGGCTGTCTTTCACCATGAGGGAGAGATTAAGACATTCCCAGATAAACAAAAGCTGAGGGAGTTCATCACCACTAGATCTGCCCAACAAGCAATGCTAAAGAAAGTTCTTCAGATTGAAAGGAAAGGACATTAATCACTAGATTGAATCAGCATAAAGAAATGAAGATCTCTGGTAAAAGTAATTACATGAGTAATTATAAATGCCAGTACTGTTTTATTTTTGGTTTATAATTCCACTTTTTACTTATTATAGGATCAAAGATGCAGATGCATAAAAAGTAAAGGTAAATCTCCAGCTTTGGACAAACAATATAAAAAGCTGTAATTCATGACAAGAGCAACATAAAGGTGGGGTACAGAGGAATACAGGAACATAATTGTGTATGCTATTCAAGATAAGATGGTTGCAAATCAAACAAGATTGTTACAGATTTAGGATGTTAAATTTAAGTCCCATTGTAACTGCAAAGAAAATAACTGAAAAATACACTCAGAAGAAACGAGAAGGAACTCAAAATAGTTCACTACAAAAGATCATCTAAATACAAAAGTAGGCATTTGAGGAAGAATTGAGAGACAAAAAGTGCATGACTTACAAAAACCAAAAAGAAAGATGGCAGAAGAAACTTCTGCATTATCAATATTTACTTTAAATATAAATGGATTAAATTCTCCATTCAAAAGGCAGAGATTGGCAGAATAATAAAAAGCATGACCCAACTCTATGCTGTTTGTAAGAGACTCATCTCAAATTCAAGGACACAAATAAGTTGAAAGTGAAATGATAGAAAAAAATCATGAAAGAGAAACTGAAATGGAGCTGGGGTAGCTATACTAGTATCAAATAAAATAGACTCTAAGTAAAAAACTATTATGGACAAGGAAGGACACTATATATTGATAAAAGTGCCAATTCAACAAGAAGATATAATAATTATAAATATATATGCATCTAATAATGGAGCTCCAAAATATGTGAAGAAAATATTAACAGATTTGATGGAAGAACTAGACAATTCTACATTAATTGTAGGAAATTTTAATATACCATTTTCAATAATGGATAAAACAACTAGAGAGAAAGTCAATGAGGAAATAATAAACTTAAATTAAACTATAAATCAGCCATACCTAACAAGCATATATATAATACATCACCCAATAACAGCAGAATACACATTCTTCTCTAGTGCACATGGATCATTCTCAGGTTAGATCATATGTTAGGTGACAAAACAAGTCTCAGTAAATTTAAAAAGATTGAAATCAAAGAATGTATCTTTTCAACCACAATGGGATGAAGCTAGATATCAATAACAGAGAGAAAATAGAAAATTCAAATATTTGGAAATTAAATATAAACTTTTAATAAACCAAAGGGAAAAGAAGAAATAACAGGAAAATTAGGAAATATCTTGAGAAGAATGAAAACAAAAACACAACATACCAAACTTATGGAATGCAGCAAAGGCAGTGCTGAGAGGGAAATATATAGCTCTAAATGGTTACATTAAAAAAGAAGATAGACCTCAAACCAGAGACCTAACCTCACAATTGGAGAAATTATAAAAAGAAGAGAAATCTAAACCCAAAGTGAATAGAAGGAAGGAAATAAAGATTAGAGTATAGATAAATGAAATAGAGCATAAAAAAACAATAGAGAATGAATGAAACCAATAGTTGGTTCTTTGAAAAGATAAGTAAAATTTACAGGTCTTTAGCTAGACTGACAAAGAAAAAAAGAGAGCAGATGCAAATAACTAAAATCAGAAATGATAGGGGAGGCATTACTACCAACTCTTCAGAAATAGAAAGAATTATAAGAGGACACTATGAACAATTGTAGGACAACAAATAGATAATCTAGACGAAATGGACAGATTTCTAGAAACACAAAAATTACCTAAACTGAATCAAGAACTAGAACTGAAAAGACTGATAATAAGTAAAGGGATTGAATCAGTGATCAAAAAACCTCCCAACAAAGAAAATTCTGGGACAAGATGGCTTCACTGTTGACTTTTACAAAACATTCAAAGAATTTATGCCAATCCTATTTAAACTTTTCCCAAAAATTGACAAGGAGGGAACACTTCCTAACTTATTCTATGAAGCCAGCATCACCTAATATCAAAGTCAAATATCACAAGAAAAGAAAATTACAGAACAATATTCCTTATATAAATACAAAACTCCTCAACAACATGCTAGCAAATTGAATCCAACAACACATTAAAAGAATTATACTCCATGATCAAATGGGCTTTATCTCAGGTATACATGGGTGATTCAACATAAGAAAATCAATTAATGTAATATACCACATTAACAAATTGAAAGGAAAAAAACCACATGATCATCTTCATTGATGCAGAAAAGACATCCTTTTCTGATAAAAACACTTCAAAAGTTAGGAATAGAAGGAAACTTCTTCAACATGATAAAGAGCATATATGAAAAACCCACAGCTAACATCATACTCAATGGTGAAAGACTGAAAGCTTTCTCCCTGAGATCGGGAACAAGACAAGGATCCCGTTGTCACCACTATTATTCAACATTGTGCTAGAAGTTCTAGCCAGAGCAGTTAGCCAATAAAAAGAAATAAAGGCATCCAAATTGGAAAGGAACACTATTTGCAGATGACATGATCCTATACATAGAAAGTCTCAAAAAATCTACAACTAGAGCTAACAAATGAGTTCAGCAAAGTGGTGGGATACAATATCAACATGCAAAAATCAGTAGTGTTTCTATACACTAGTAATAAACAATCTGAGGAGGAAATCAAGAAAAAAATTCCATTTACACTAATAACTAAAAGAATCAAATATCTAGGAATAAATTTAACCAAGGATGTAAAGGACCTGTATACAGAAAACTACAAAACATTGCTGAAAGAAATCAAAGAAGATCTAAATAAATGGAAGGATATTCCATGTTCATGGATTGGAAGACTAAATATCAATAAGATGTCAATTCTGCCCAATTGACTTACATATTCAATGCAATCCTAATCAAAATTTCAATAGCCTACTTTGCAGAAATGGAAAAGCCAATCATCAAATTTATTTGGAAGAGTAATAGGACCTAAATAGCAAAAACATCTAGAAAAAGAACGAAGTTGGAAGACTCACACTTCCTGACTTTAAAGCATATTAGAAAGCTACAGTGGTCAAAACAGCATGGTACTTGCATAAAGATAGATATATTGATCAATGGAATAAATTTGAGAGTTCAGAAATGACCCTTAATTGACAAGGTTGCCAAATCCACTCCAATGGAAAATACAGTCTCTTCAACAAATGGTGCTGGGAAAACTGGATATCCATATCCAAAAGAATGAAAGAAGACTCCTATCTCATACCTTATACAAAAATTAACTAAAAATGGATCAAAGACCTGAATATTAGAGTCAGGACCATAAAACTCCTAGAAGAAATTGTAGAGCAGCATCTTCAAGATCTTGTGGTATGCAGTGGTTTCTTAGACTTTACACCCAAAGCACAAACATGAAAGAAAAAATAGATAAATGGGACCTCCTCAAAATGAAATACTTTTGTGCTTCAAAGGACTTTGTCAAGAAAGTGAAAAGGCAGCTGACTCAATGAGAGAAAATATTTGGAAACCACATATCAGATAAGGGTTTAATATCCAGAATATATAAAGAAATCCTACAATTCAACAATAAAAAGAAAAACAACCCAATTAAAAATGGGCAGAAGACTTGAATAGACACTTTTCCAAATAGGAAATACAAATAGCTAAAAACGCACATGAAAAGATGCTCAATATCACTACCTATTAGGGAAATGAAAATCAAAACCACAGTGAGATATCATTTCACACCTACTAGAATGGCCACTGTTAAAAAAAAAACAGAAAACTACAAGTGTTAGAGAGGATATGGAGAAATAGGAACACATTCAATGCTGGTGGGAATGTAGAATGGTGCAGTCATTGGGGAGGATGGTTTGGCAGTTTCTCAGGAAGCTAAGTATAGAATTGCCATATGATCCGGCAATGCAGTTACTAGGTATATCCTGAAAAGAACTGACAGCAGGGACATGAACAGACATCTGCACACCAGTATTTATAGTGGCATTATTCACATTGCTAAAAGATGGAAACAACACAAGTGTCCATCAACAGATGAATGGATAAACAAAATGTGGTATATACATACAATGGAATATTATTCAGCTGTAAGAAGGAGTGAAGAATGTTCTTAAATCTAATCTATTCCTATGGCTGTAAATCCATTATAAGTAGGACCTTTTTATGAGGCTACTTCAGTTAAGGTGTGACCCACCTCATTCAGGGTTGGTCTTAATCCTATATAACTGGAGTCATTTATAAGTGGAATGAATGCAGAGAGCCAGAGAAAGCCCCAGGAAGCAAGAAGCTGAAATGGAAACTGGAAGAGAAAGAAGAGACCAGGAGATGCTGCCATGTGCCTTCCTATGTGATAAGCTAAGGACCAAGGGTCACCAGCAGTCAGCCCCAGAACTCCACAGTCTTGGATAGAAAGCATTGCCTAGAAGATGCCTTGATTTGGATATTTTCTTGGCTTTAAAACTGTAAACCAATAAATCCCCATTGTTTAAGCCAACCCATTTCATGGCATTTACTGGAGCAGCCTAGGAAACTAAAACGGGCCATATATGTAAAAACCCACAGCTAACACTCAACAGTGAATGACTGAAATCTTTTCCCCCTAAGATTAGCTACAAGATGAGGATGTCCACTTCAACCACTGCTATTCAACATTGTACTGGAAGTTCTAGCCAGAGGAATTAGGCAAGAAAAAGAAATAAAAAGCATCAAAATTAAAAGGAAGGAGTAAAACTTTTATTATTTGTAGATGACATGATCTATACAGAGAAAATCCTGAAAAATCCACAATATAGCTACTGGAATTACTAAATGACTGCAGCAAAGTGATGGGCCACCAGATGAATATACAAAAATCAGTGGTGTTTCTATATAGTGGCAATAAATAATCTGAAATGGAAATCAAGAAGAAATCCATTTATAATGGCAACTAAAAGAATAAAATATCTAGGAAAAAATTTACTAAGTGTTTTACTTTGCTAAAGCTGTCGCAAGACAATACATCAGAAATGAGTGGCTTTTACAATGGGGATTTATTACCTTACAATTTACAGTTCCTAGGCCATGAAAATGTTCCAGATTAAGGCATCAATAGGATGAATTCCTGGACTCTGAAGACAGGCTGCTGGCATCTGGGATACCTCTGTCACATGGGAAGGCACAGGGCTACATCTGCTCATCTTTCTCTCCTGGGTTTCATTGCTTTCAGCTCTCTGGTTCCAGTGGCTTCCTCTGTGAAGTCCTGTGGATCCTTGCTTGCTTCTCCTGGACTTTTTCTCTCTGTAAGCTCTCTTAAATGGGGTGACTGACATCACAAATTGAAAAAACCTAACCAAAATGTCCCACCCACAACAGGTCTGCACCCACAAGAATGGATTAAAAGGACATGGCCTTTTCTGGGGTACCTAACAACTTCAAACTACCATGTTTTTTGTGCATAAAGCAAATATCTTTGTGTTCTTCTCTGTTTTATCCCCTTATCATATGACATAAGTTGTATTGTTCATGTTATAATATTGAAGTTATAGGATAACAAGTTTAAGAGTGACTATTACCCAAGGGCTTGCACCCTATTCTGAATAGATTTAATGTGTTTCCAGTTGTACATAGGACTGTTGAGTATTGCTAGGCAAAAAATATGTCTGTTACTGTTTTTTATTTAGAGATTAAGAATGGTTTAAAGTGATACATATAGCTGCCAAGTTGACAAGGGTTGGACTGTGATGGTTAGACTCATGTGTCAACTTGGCCAGGTAATGGTGCCCAGTTGTCCAGTCAAGCAAGCACTTGCCTGTTATTGTGTGGATGTTTTGAGGACGTAAGTAATTAGTAAGTTGATTGCATTTATGACTGATTACATCTACAATTAACTAAGGAGAGTGTCTTCAGCAATGAGAGATGTTTAATCCAATCAGTTGAAGGCTTTAAAAGGAGAAGTGATGATATCAGCAGTCAGAAGAGAAAACTTTCATCTCTACTTCGGCCAGCCAGCTCCTCCTGGGGAATTCACTGAAAACCCTCGGCAGAGTTGCCAATTTGCAGCCTGCCTTACAGAATTTGGACTCGTGCGTCCCCACAGTTGCATGAGACACTTTTACAAAATCTAATAATATTTACAGATATCTCCTGTTCATTCTGTTTCTCCAGAGAATGTGACTAATACACCAAGGTTATAAAAGATTTGTTGCAATAGTTAACAAGGCTAGGTTATGGTGTGCAGTTGTTTGGTTAAGCAAGAATGGCCTGTTTGTTACTGTGAGGGTATTTTGTGGATTTAAATCATTAAGTCAGTTGATTACATCTATGGGTGATTACATCTACAATCAACAATAGAGATTGCCTTCAGCAACGAGAGAAGTCTTATGCAATCAGTTGAAGGCCTTAAAGGGAGAACTGATGAATAATCCACAAAATAAACAGATATGTAACAGGTGTTTTCACTCCTATTACCATCTAAAATAATACATAATATAGTTTTCAAGAATGTGTTTATTGACTTCTAACTTCAGCTGTTCTTTAGAATTACCTTTGCTGCAGCCAGACATGCTCCTTTTTAATGATTCCACATTTATTCTCACGAGCATTTTTCATGGACTCTTCTGCTAATCAATGAATAAACAGTGAACTATTCAGTGGTCAGAAAGAAGAAATTCTATCTCTAATTCAGCCAGCCAGTTTCTCTTGGGGGATTCATTAAAACTTTCATCAGCGTCCCCAATTTGAGGCCTGTTCTATGGAATTTGGACTTCCCAATCTCTACAGTCATATGAGTCAATTCCTGTAATAACTTTCATAAATGTATATGTATCTCCTGTCAGTTCTGTTTCTCTGGAGAATAAATGATTAATACACTTGTACATGGAAAACTACAAAACACTGTGAAAGAAATGAAAGACCTAAATAGTTGAAGGACATTCTGTGTTCATGGATTGGAAGACTAAATATTGTTAAGATGTCAATTCTACCCAAAGCAATATATAGATTCAATGCAATCCCAATCTAAATCCCAACAGCCTTCTTTACATGCTAATCATCAAATTCATATGGAAGAGTAAGGAGCCCCAAATAACCAAAAACATCTTGAAAAAGAAGAGCAAAGTTGGAGGACTCACACACATCCCAATTTTAAAACTTATTACCAAGCAAAAATCAAAAACACAAAAATAAAATTAAAAAAAATTACAAAGCTACAAAAATAAAGAACAGTGTGGTATTGGCACAAGGATAAATATATAGACAAAAGGAATGGAATTGAGAGTTCAGAGATAAACCCTCAAATCTATGTCTAATTGATTTTTAATGCAATTTTATTGAGATATAGTCACATAACATACACTCCATCAAAGTGTCCAACTGATTTTTGACAAGCATGCCAAGTCCACTCAATGGGGTAGAATAGTCTTTTCAACAAATACTGTTGGGAAAACTGCATATCTACATGCAAAAGAATGAAAGTGGACCCCTACTTCAGACCAAACATGAAAATTAACTTAAAAAGAATAAAAGACCTAAATATAAGAACTAATACTATAATACTCCTAGAAGAAAACAGAGGGGACATCTTCAGGACTGTATATTAGGAAATAGATTCCTGGACTTTGCACCAAAAGCACAAGCGACAAAAGAAAAAATAGTTAAAATGGACCTCATCAAAATTAAAAACTTTTGTGTATCAAAGGCTATTATCAAGAAGTGAAAAAGAAAACCTACAGAATGGGAGAAAATATTTGGAGACCATGTATCTGATAAGGGTTTAATATTCAGAATATATAAAAAAACTCCTACAACGCAACAACAAAAAGACTAAAACCTAATTACAAAATGAGCAAAGGACTTGAGTAGTCATTTCTCCAAAGAAGATAAACAAATGGCTAAAAAGCATGTGGAAAGTGCTCAAAATCATTAGCCATTAGGGAAATGCAAATCAAAACCACAATGAGATACCACTTCACACTCACTAGAATGATTATTTTAAAAAATGGAAAATAAGTGCTGGTGAGGATGTGGAAAAATAGGAATCCTCAGCTGTGGAAGACAGTTTTGCAGTTCCTCAGGTAGTTAAGTATAGAATTATTATGTGACCCAGCAATGCCACTTCTAGGTATACACCCAAAAGAATCAAAAGCAGGGGCTCCAGTAGATAGTTTCACATCAATGTTCATAGTGGTGGTATTCACAATAGCCAAAAGAAACAACCCAAGTGTCCACCAACAGATGAATGTATGAACAGAGTGTGGTATATGCATATAATGTAATGTAGATCCATAAAAAGGAATGAAGTTCTGATACATGCTACAATTTGAACACAAGTTGCCTTGAAGACATCAAGTTGAGTGAAATAAGCCAGGCACAAAAGTACAAATATGAAATAAATAGAATATGCAGATTCATAGAGTCAGAAATTAGAATACAAGTTGCCAGGGGCAGGGGTGCAGGTGGTGAATGGGGAGCCAACGCTTAACTTGGTTAACAGGGTTTCTGATTGACATGATGATAGTGCAACATTGTGAATGTAATTAACACCACTGAATTGTATGTTGGAAAGTGGTTAAAATGGTAAATTTTATGTTGTGCGTATGTTACCACAAGAACAATTTTAAAAAACCCATAGAACTGTACATCACAACAAGTGAACCCTGATGTAAAATATGAACTTTAGTTAGTATAATTATAATGATTTTGGTTCATCTATTGTAACAAATATACCTCACTAATGTGAAATGTTAATAATAGGAAAAACTGTGAGTGGGGTGTGCTGGTTTGGATGCAGTATATCCCCCAAAACACCATTATCTTTGATGCAATCTTGTGCGGGCAGACGTATTAGTGTTGATTAGATTGTAATTCTTTGATTGAGTGTCTCCATGGAGATGCGACCCACCCAACTATAGATGATAACTCTGCTTAGATAATTTCCGTGGAGGCATGGCCCCACCCATTCAGCACGGGCCTTGATTAGTTTACTAGAGCACTATATAATCTCAGACAGAGGTAGCAAGTTTGCTACAGCCAAGAGGGACACTTTGAAGAATGCACAGGGGCTGAGAGAGGAACGTCCTGGGAGAAAGCCATTTTGAAACCAGAACTCTGGAGCAGATGCCAGCCACGTGCCTTCCCAGCTAACAGAGGTTTTCTGGACACCATTGGCCATCCAGGGAAGGTACCTGATTGTTGATGACTTACCTTGGATGCTTTATGGCCTTAAGACTGTAACTGTGTAACCAAATAAACTCCCTTTATAAAAGCCAATCCGTCTCTGGTATTCTGCATTCTGGCAGCATTAGCACACCGGAACAGGGGCTAATATGGGAACTCTACTTCTGTATGGTTTTTCTGTAAGCCTACACTGCTCTAGAAAGGAAGGAAGGAAGGAAGGAAGGAAGGAAGGAAGGAAGGAAGGAAGGAAGGAACTTTTCTTCACTTTTCTTCAATCCAGAGTTGTTTCTAAATTGGGGTCGGGGAGGGGAGATGAATATTACGTGGAGCTAAGCCTTGGGTGGGTCCATGTGTTTCCCGGTCAGGCTTCCACACAGGTCATTTTCGAGACATCTGTTGTCCCTTTTGCTTTGAATGGCCCTTCCAGGGTCAGCCTATCTGTGTTATGCTTGAGGGTGCAGGAATCATTCTGCTGAGCAGGGGTCACTCTGTGGCTTGGTCCTCCCCCCTGCTCCGGCCACTGCCCACAGGCTTTGCGCTGGGAGTAGGTGCCAAAGCCACTCTCCCTGTCCTTCCTCCCTCCCCTTTCCAGCCCGGGGGTGCCTGTCTCTAGTCCACATAACAGATCCCCTGCTTGCATTGGGAGAGGGAGTGGTAAGGGCAGAACACAAGGAGAGAAGCAAACAGGTTAAGTCACTTACTTTAAAATGTATTTCTGCAGCACTTTTTATGTACCAAGTACCTGTTCTAGGCCCTGGGGTTGCATCTAAGAGAAAGCAGACATGGCCCCTGCTCTCGAGGGGGCAGGAGGGAACACACAGTGATGGTCATACTGTCTACCGTTTATGAAGCCCTACTATGGGGTAGGCCCTGTGACATCTCATTTAGCCCTTCCAGCAGTGTGATGGTTTCAGGTTTTATGTACGCCCTTAGATCACATTGTTTATGCTAATCCATTCCCATGGGTGTGGACCCATTGTAAGTAGGATCTTTTGGTAAGTAGGATCTTAAGTTGAGATGTGACCCATCTCATTCAGAGTGGGTCCCTTTATAAGAGGGAAGCTAAGAGAGACAGATGCTAAAAGAGAGAAACACACAGAAGCATAGGAAGAAAGCCACAGATAGAGCAGCCAGAGGCTGAAAGCAAGGAAACGGAACCCCAGGGGAGAAGGACCAGCAGACGCCACCATGTGCCTTCCCATGTGACAGAGGAGTCCTGCATCGCCAGTGGCCTTTCTTCTGAAAGAAGGTATCATCTTGTTGATGCCTTGATTTGGACATTTTCATGGCCTTCGAAAACTCATAAGCTAATAAACCCCTATTGTAAAAACCAACCCACTTCTGAGATATTGCATTTTGTCAGCTTTAGAAAACTAAAACAAGCAGCATAATGACTGAAGTGCTTCTCCTACGCCCATTTTATAGGGGAGGAAACAGAGGCACAGAGAAGGTCAGTGACTTACCCCACCTAGGAGCTGATAGATGTAGGATTCTGACCCAGGCAGCCTGAAAATAAAACGAGGTCATGGGGTAGAGAAGGGCTGGGCAAGGACACCATAGTGCTTCTTCAACGAGGAGGGGCCGTGCGAGCCCTGCCTGGTGAGAAGAGCCGTGTCCACGTTGGGGGACGAGAGCACTGCAGGCAGAGAGAGGAGCAAGTCCAAAGACCCTGTGGCCTGGGAAGGAAGCCCCTGTGGGAGAGAATAGTAGGAGGGGAGGGGAGGAGTAGATGGACACAGAGTGTGAAGGACCTTTGTCCTTCGGTGAGCAACATAAAACCTGGCAAGGGTTTACAGGCACCTGGGCCTCTTCCCCTGTGCCATAAATCCCAAGAGGTCATTATTTCTCTGTCTTCACAGGTGGCAGGGCACCCACTGCCAGTGCTGTCCCCAATCTCCCACTGGTCCTGGAATCCTGGTGACCATCCAGAGGGCCTGGGGCCCAGGGAAGCCCTTTCAGTGGACAGGGTGCCAGGCAGGGGATGCTGATCCCAGGGGCATAGTTCCTGAGCATCTGACTTGGTGGTGTAAAGGCACTTTGGGGTCATTAAGATCACCAAGCCATGATGGCCTGACCTTGAGTCAAGGTTAAACCCTTTGGCTTCCTGGCCTGAGCTCTTCCCACCCCATAATGAAAGGAGAGGCCCCTCTGAGGGCCCTAATTAGTACCTCTTCTTCCGGATTTCAGAGCTTTCTCACTGGCTTCACCCAGGGAAACAGCTCCTTCCATGGACAGGCATTGCCCCCCTCTCCCACTTGCCCCAGATCCTGTGGGTTCAGCTGAGGCCAATGCAAATACATTTACCAGGTACATCGGGACCTCCCGGTTCTGCCGTAAGGAATTTTCACCCTTAGGTGCCTTTGCCCAGGCTGTTCCCTCCACTTGGAATGCCCTTTCAACTCTTGCTTACATTGAAAATTCCTCCTACTTTATTCTTTAAAAAGTGTGGCTCAGATGTCATTCTTTTCATTCATTAATTCTTTTATTTCAAGTCCATTAATTCATTTCACTCATACATTTTGCTCATTCATTCATTTGGTCTCTGCCAGGCACTGAGGGCACAAGGAGGAGTAGGACAGACCTCAAGTTCAAGGAATTTATTATCCTGTGTGAGTGGCAAAAGGTAAACAAGCAAGACAGGCTGTATAATTTGAGGGGCCCAGTGCAAAATAAAAACGTGGAGCCCCTTGTTCATAAATTACAAACTTCAAAATGGCAGCAGTGGAGCATAAACCAAATGTGGGGCTCTTCTAGCCGTGGGCCCCTTTGAGTGCACAGCCCATGGAACTGGCTCTGTCAACAAGTGACTCCATCCCAGAGCTGTTTGGTGGGGGTCGGCCTGGGGGCTGTTGGGGAAGAGGTGACATCCCCCACTGCCAACACCAGGAGGAGAGAGCTGCACAGCTCTTTCTGGAAACTGTGAGTTGTCAAGACAATGATGAGAGAAAGAGCCAGAGGAGCAGCTGGAGTCAGACCACGCAGGCCTCATGGGCCAAAAGGGAGTTGGATCTTTATCCTGTGGGCGATGAAAACCACCAAAAGTTCTAAACGAGGGAATGATTGGGTTTTTCTTTTACTAAGATCATTCTGGCACCAAATGAACACAAAACAACTAAAAATTTCAATCTCACTAATAATAAAAAAAAATTAAAACAGATACAGTCAGAATACTACGGCAAAAAAAGAAAATTAAAAGCAAAATGTTGTCAAGAAAGATGAAAAAGAGACTGCCCACTGCTGGTGAGCTTAGAATTTGGTACAACTTTCCAGTGGCAACATGCTTTCAATTCTTTGAACATTCCTGTATCTTCCCAGTTTTCTAAAATTAATTTATTCAATGTGTGCAGTGCCCTGGCAGGTGGACAGCTGGGAGCTGGGGATCCTGTGGAGAACCAGGCGAGGTCTCTGATCCCATGGAGAAGGTATTATTTTATAACTGGGGAGAAACAAAACCCGGAATAGAGGTTTTTTTTTTCAAAAGATGAATGAAGTTTCTCTGGCGGATGTGCCAGTGGCCTGTATGGCCGAGTGGGCAGCTTGGAGTCCAGTTAGTGAGCCATTGAGCAGCTGGTCAGCTGAGGGGCTCGCAGGAGGCCTTGTCTGGGAAGGAGCAGGAAGCTGGGGACACTTCTCAACACCCACCTGCTGTGTGCACTTGGGTAAGTCCTTTGCCTGGACCTCAGCTCCCCATCTGTTGAATGAGAAGGCACTAGATGGTTTTTGAGCTCCCTTCTGCTCTGTCATTGTAGGATTCTCAGTACAGAGTCTCTGTCCTCTGGCAGGGCTGTGTGCTGCTGGAGGGGTGACAGTGGGGGAGCTCTGGCTTCAGACAGTGTTTGCCTTGTGCTTGTGTCACCAGCAGGAGGCCTGAACCCGGTGGCCCTGGGGAGGCCTTGGGGAGTGTTTCCGGGGACCAAAGGCTTTGACTAAATACCTTCTTCCTTCTTTCCTGGGCTTCAACAGCCAGGTCAGGGCCCCAGGTGGGGGCCGGAAGCTAATGATGGCCTGCCCGGGGCTTGGTCCAGATGAAACGGGCCCTGCTCTGAGGCCTGGCTTGATTATAGGGAGCCCCCACGCTTCCCCACCCTGGGGCTCACGCCTGGCCTCGCAGCTCCCCCTGCATGTGCAGTTGTTCCCGGGCAGCTGCAGAGACAGGTGGGGCTGAGGAATTTGGGGTGGCAGCTGCCAAAATGCATTTGTCTTGGAACAACAGCTACTACAATTCATGGTGCGGCCAGAAGGCACATGCTTGGTTCTTGGCGGGCGGGGGATAAATAGTAATAGCAGCTACTATTGCTTGAAGTTTTAATATGCTCATCATGTGCCAAGCACTGGACATGAACTATCTCATTCAATTGTCACACAGCCCTGGGAGGTATTGTCACTCCATTTTACAGATGAGCAAACCAAGGCCTGGAAAGTCTTGCCAAAGATTGTGAGACTTGCCCAGGTAAGTGGCCCAGGGGGAATTGGGAGTTGGCTCTGTGCTGCAGCCTGACGTCTTACCCACTGGGTTCTGTGGAACTTTCTTTGGCAAGCTTCTTGGTGGTGGGTGCATGAAGGGGGCTGAGCAGGTTGGGGTTCACCTGCATCTCCTACCTTGACCAGGCAGCTCCTCTTGTGGCTGCTTAGAAGCATTATATGAAAGCTACTGCTTGTAGTTAAGCCCATTTATTTTACAGACAGAGCAACTAAGGCCCAGAGAAAGGCAGGGAACTACACAATGCAGCGCCGCCAGTGTCCATGGCAGAGCTGGGGTTAGAACCTGGGTCCTGCCTCCCAGTTGTGTGCTAGTTCTGGTGCCCACGCAGCCTCCTGGATCCTGTGTGTGCCCTGCACAGGCAGAAGAGCACTCTGGGGCCCACCTGGTGGGTCTGCTGGGCCTGGACTCCCCTCCTGCAGGGCCCTTTAGGTCCCAAGCCCGGGGGTATGGGAATGAGGGAGGGGACACAGACGGAAGGCCATTGGTACAGGGAATAGATTCCAGGCGATTTGAGTCCTGGCTCTGCTGCTAATTTTTGGTGTGGCCTGGGCAGCTCCCTTCTCTTGGGCTTCAGTTTCCACATCTGTACAATGGGGAGGTACTGACGGCATGAGCCTACAGGCACTGGGCAGGGGCAGAAGAAAGGACCACACAGGAGGTAATGAATGTATGGATAGGAAGGAAGGAGCTGATGGAGCCCCAGGCCCTAGGGAGCTCTGGCCAGTCTGCCTTTGCTCCACCCATTGTCTCCAGGAAACACCCAAGTTTCAGCCTCCCACACTCTAGCTGCCAGCCAGGGGACGCCGCTTGGTCTGAGCGTGTCCAAGCCTCAGATGACAGAGCTCCTGGTCCCCAAGACCGCCCTGGGGCTGGTGGCTGCCCTTCCTCAGTCCCAAGACATCCCCCTTGCCCCGGGAAAAGTGCTGGCCTCCTGGGGCCTTGGGGGAGGCTGAGCTCCCGGGGTGGGCATTCCCGTGGGCATTGGCCCAACCCACCCACCTGCTCCTACACCTGCTCATATGGACACCCAACCCCCCTGCCCCCCATGGCCGAGAAAGGCTCAAGCCTCTTCTGTTCTTTGAGGCTTCTGGTAAGGTAAAAATGAAAATGCCTAAACTGGATGGCACAATTATTGTAGGTTTTACATGTTTTTATCAAACAAATTAATATATTTAACATACACACACACACAAATCCAATGCACTGCAATTAAGAGGTTCAAGATACAAGAATGATTAAAAAATAGGCGTTCCCAGTGCTGTGTGGTCTAGTGATGGCTTATGAGTTTAAATTTATATGATGAATGTCTTGTTCTTTCTGTCATGTCCATGATTCTCTGGAACTAGAGATCCAGCTCTGCCTTTGAGAGTGCATTTTTCAACATTTTAATATGAAAAATTTCAAACATCCAGAAAGGTTGAAAGAATTCTCCAGTGAACACCCATAAACCTGCCACCTGGAATCTACAATTAACATTTGCAATATTGGCTTTATCACATTTCCATCCCTCTCTCAATCATCCCTCTATCCATCCATGCATCTATCCATCCATTTATCCACCTACTATCCATCCTTTAGCCATCCATCCATCCATCCATCCATCCATCCATCCATCCTTCTCATTTTTTGATGCACTGTTAGTCAAAATTTGAGGTTTGTGAAGTGAGGCCTGGGCCAAAGGATGCTCTCTTCTCTCCTCCTTCTCCCCCATAGTAGAAGGCTCTGCCACACACATGCACACATACACCTACATATAAAACCCGTATGTGCATACACCACCTACAATTTACCCATGTCCCCGAACTCACGTACATACACTCCATAAACATATCCACATGTAACCACATGTGCAAACACCACATACAATCACCGGTGCACACACATGTAAAGGAACTCACCCCCACCTATGTGTTCATATGTGGCAAACCCTTAACGTCTGTGAGGGAAGCATCTAGAGAACTTTTGGAATCTTCCAATCTGTGACTCACAGAGCTTGTGCCAGGTGCTGCTTTCCCTCCCACCTCATTTCTGGCAAATGTCTGGGGCTTCCCCACCCCACATTATCCACCTTTTCCACTTTCACCACAGTCTTCTCTCTTATCTCCTAGCTAGTTCCCACAAAGAGAAAAATGGTTTCCTTCGGGAGCATCATTGCATATGGAGAACAAAGTCCATCAAACTGTCCACTCTAGGAGGGCAGGAATTATGTTGGCTGTGTTTGTACTTCATCCCCAGCATCTGGCACACAGCAAGCCCTAAGTGTTGGTTGAAGAAAGGAACACAAGGGGCACAGAGATGCAGACACTGGGCAGCTTCAGAGGCACCCCCATCACACACGCTTGTATGTGTACATCCATGTGTACACAACACACAGTGCATATGCAGGACACTGCCCTCACAATACAACACACATGTGTGCTTGCATACGCATCACACGCGTACCTGTGCACATGCAAACACGCACAGAGCGGCTCACACCCATCTGCTTGTCCCCATACTCTCCAGATGAGGTTACTTCCAGGGCTTTCCAGGTCCTTTTCCAAGGCATTGGCCACCTAAGGCCACTGTGGGTTTATCATCTTCTGAGGACCAGAGGTGTGGAGGCTCCAGCTGTGGTCCAGAAGCTGCCCCATCACATGAGCTCAGGGCTCCCAGGTTGGTCCTGTGCATTGTGGTGGGAGAGGTTAAGAATACCAGCTCTGGAGTCAGACAACATCTGGGTTCAGATCCTCACTCTGCCGCTTGACCACTGTTCACATTCCACATATGATTTAAGCGAGAGTTCCTTAACTTCAAGGAGCATCAATTTCCTTATCTGCTAAATGGGGAGAATAGTTTCTACCTGAAAAGCATCTTACCTGAGATGCTTTTAGCATAGTGCCTGGCATGTTGTAAGCCCTTAAAAATCATAGCTGGTAATGCTTAATGGTGCAGAGTTTCTTTTTGGGGTGATGGAAAAGTTTTGGTAATGGATGGTGATGATGGTAGCACAACATTGTGAATATAATCAATACCACTGAATTGTACACTTGAAAGTGGTTAAGGTGGGACATATCCTGTTGTGTATATATCACCACAAGATAAACTTTAAACAAAAAGGTAGCCGTGGATATTCTTATTGTTATTACTCTGTTACTCTAGCATTCATCCCAAATTCCAGTGCACCTTTTGGGAGGGAAGGCAGCCTCAGATGGGGGACGTGTACTGGGAGAACAGGGTGGATGGTGCCCATGTGAACGCCTCTCCCCAAATGCTCCCCCAATCCCAAACCCTCATTATCCCACATGCATATTTATAAGGGATGACCTCAGCCTTGCTTTGTAAATGGGCCAGAAGCAGGAAGCGGAGGCCAGTGCAGAGAGTGAGGCCCAGAGGACAGGAGGCGTCAAGCCAGAGCATCTGAGTCCCCATGGACGGGAGGATGGTGAGAGGGGATGGGGCAGCAATGGGATGGGGGCACTGGGTTGCCTGGTACTTTGGGCAGGGGTTTGTACCCTTATTGCAGATTTGAGCACTAAGGCCCAATGAGATCAGATTAGAGAACCCTTGGGGTTAGTGGCCCAAGAAGCCAGAGCCTGCTTCCTTTGGAACCCAGAGAGTTGAGCATCTGTCTAGGGTGGGTGATGGGTACAGGGAGATGGAAGGAATGACCCCGTATGTTTCTCCCAATCAACATTGCTTACTTGGTGTTAGTTGAAAGAGCTCTGGCAATCCTAAATCCTAACCCTCTGGTGAGGCTAAGAGGTTGGGTGACTTCCCAAGGGCACACAGCTGCAGACTGTGATCTTGTCTCTGGAGGTGGGAGACACAGAGTCATCTGAGACCAGAGCTGCACCTTAAAGACTGGGAGAAGGGCTGGTGGGCTGGTCAGGATACCAAGACACAAAGCCTCTTCATATCTATTTCCTCATTTACTGCTGCAATGGTTGCCTGAGATAGCCAGAGCAAAAGTGATTATCTCCATTTTACAGATGAGAAGCGTGAGGCTGAGAGAGGAGGGGTCACCGGACGAAAGCCACACAGTGAGTTATCCACAGAGCGGGTCAGCCCCTCCGTGTAGGGTGAGGAGGGGGATGCAAGGGCCCTTCTCCCCTCGGTCTTGGGAAGAGCTGAGGCCAGCACATTGGCAGCACATTACCCTGATCTGGCAAACGTCATTCCCAAACCAGACGGGCTGTCTCTTTACACTTGCAGTCGTATTAACCCCTCACTCCTTTCAGATAACTATTTCGTCCAGTGCTTTCCCGGATCTTGCAGCTGCTCTGCATGGCAGCCGGATCAGGGGAGGGCATGGAGGCACAGAGAGGGGAAGTGCTACACCCAGCACAGCTGTGCTAGATCAGGAAGCTCAGTGTCACTCCTCTTGGTCTTGGGCATTTCTATTGTCATGGCAGAGGGATGGGTTGTGGGATGGAAAATTTACACTTGGGACAGAAGTGACAAAGGGAATTGACACTGGGGTGAGGAGGCTATGAGGAGAGCTCCCTTCAGACTGCTTGGTTTGCATCAAAATCACCCGAGCTGGGAAATGTCTGGTTTTCCTGGGCAGCTGGCCTTGGGAGTGGGGACCCTCACTCAGTTGGGAGGTTGTCACATGTCTCTTTAGCCCCCCAGCTTCCCTATGCCCTCACTTCCCCCTATTGGTTTCACTCCTAAGATCACTGTGTGCCTCTCCCTCCTCTTGCTCCCAGGAAAGGCTGTGAAGGGCACGCCCTGAAGGAGAGCAGCTCACAGGCCTGCTTTTTCCAGGGAAGTGTGCATTTCCCAGGGGGACAAAGCCTTAAGGCAGAGCAGTGCATCCAGTGGCAGCATTTTAGGTACAGGGGATTGCTGGGTAGGAGGACACTGTGTAGCGGCTGTTTTTGGATCAGACCTGTCAGTGGTACAACTTCAGGTATTTGTTCATTCATAAGGCATTTATTGCCCCACTGTGTGTCAGGCCGTGTGCTGCATCGGGGTGGGGAAAAGGGGTAGCCAGAGATGAATCAGACCTGAGAGGCTCAAAGTCTCCAGGGACCCAGACTATGGAAGGATTGAACATGTTCTACTCCTGGGGCCTGGCTATTGTCACTGCTGCTTTCCATGAGAGATGGTTTGATGTCAGGGGTCTGAGGTCAAGGCCAGACCAGGTGGCCCTCCAGTTTGTTCCCCTACGAGCTGTGTGGCTTTGAACAACAACAGTGACCACAATAACTACAGCCAACGTTTATTCAGTGCTTCATATGTCTGCAGCAAGTCACTTTACTTCTTTGAGCCAGTTTTCTCATCTGTTATTGGGTGGAGGTTGGGTCAATCTGCTTCTCAGGGCTCTTGTAGGGCTTAAATGGGGCCATGCAGGGGAAAGAATTTTGTACAGGCTTAAGCTTGATGATAACCTTAGTTATTTGAGAGGCCAAAGGGAGGCCCATATTGTTTTAGAAATAAGAGGATATTCATTCTTAATGGGGTCAGTAAGAGGGTTAGGGTGTACTGTAAGGATTTATTTACCAAGAAGCTATGGGATGTGAAGGGTAGAAAGGGGGATAATGGGAAGGACTTTCCAAGAGGAGAGCATTCTGTGGGTGAACATGTGGAGGAGGGAAAGTGCAGGTTGTGTTTGCCGAAGAGTCCTGGCACAATTAATGGCCAAGCCTGGCCCCTAGTGAATCACCCAAGGATGCAGTCAGGCTGGATCTTTGGCCCTGGGGCCCGCTGCAAGGCACTCAAACTTTCTTCTCTAACATTATCCTGTCTAGAGTTGGGCGAGTCAAAGGGCTGGAGGGTGAACCGAGACTAATTACAGGGCCAGGCTTCTGGGTCTCTCCCACCTCCCCCAGGTGGGTGGGGGAGTTGGATCTGCTAGGAATGTGACCCACACACCCCTTCTGACCTCCTTAGGTGGGGGCCAGGGATTGGGCATCCCTGGGGAGTGGGTGTGTGTGGCCCAAGACAGGTTGCTAGGAGTTGGTAGAGTGTGAAGGGTGGGAGGAAGTGGGGAATGGGGGGACAGGCTGAAAGGGTGAGGCCTAGGTCCTGGGGGAAACAAGCTCTCCTATGGTGTGTTGTTCCATTTATCCCCCTAATGCCCTTAGGAGGCAGGCACTATTATACCCTCATTTTACAGATGGGGAAACTGAGGCTCAGGGAAGTGAAGTGACTTGCCCAAGGTTCCTTATCCAACCATTCATCATCCAACTTGTATGCATGGAGCACAGGCTCTGCGCAAGTCAGCGGCCACCACCTCTCAGCCTCTGCCCTCAGAGTGACAGTTTCGTGAGGTCACGACCTGGCCTCGCTGGAACCCACGTCTCCCTACTTCCAAACCTTCGCTTTGGACCAGGACACGAGCCCAGGCCAGAGTCAGGTGCGACAGGGCGGCTCGAGTGGCCACCGGGTCCCTCCAGGGGCGCCGCCCGCACACCTGCTCCAGGTGTGCCGGGGGAGGAGCCGAGCGCCGCCGGAAAGCGTCGAGCGGCTTCGGTAGGTGGGGCGGGGCCGGGCCGGGGCCGGGGCGGGGCCAGGCGGCGGCGCCCGGAGTCCGGCGGATCCCGCGCCCCGCGCCCGCCGCGCCGCTGCCATGGGGGCCTGCCTGGGAGCCTGCTCCCTGCTCAGCTGCGTGAGTCCCGACCCCGGTGTGCCCGCCCGCCCGCGCCGCTCGCGCCTTCTTTAGCCGGGCACTTTTTCCTTACCTTCTTCCTCCAGAGAGTTTCTTCCTTTGCGTCCCACCAAACTTGTCTTTCGGGGTCCGCACCCTCCCGCCTCGCTCCTGGGCGCCTTCCCCCACTCGGCACCCCCGAACCCCCTCCCTGCCATTCCCGGGCAGCTGGTGCCGGGGGCTCGGGTTGCCGCGGGGGAGGGGTTGGGGCGTGCCCGGGGGCTCCCAAGAATTGGGGAGACTGAGGCCCGGAGCCCGGGGCCCGGGGTGGGGCTGGGTGAGCGCGGCGGGCCCCACCCCCGCCGGCGTCCCCACCTCGCCCAACTTTGGAGGCCGCGGCGTGCGTCCGTTGGCCCCTGCGCTCTCTTTGTGTGGCCTACCTGGTCTCCTTTCCTTCCTGCCCCTGTGTCCTTCTCTGTCTCCGTCAGTCCGTCCGTCTGTCCGTCCGTTCTGCCCCGGTCCCTCCGGCTGACTGCCCACATGTATTTGGGAGATCATCTGTCCCTGTCTGTTTGTTCCTTCGACTGTCTTTGTCTATCCGTCTGTCATTGTCTGCCCCTCCTGTCATGGGGTCTGTCCATCTATCAGTCCACCCTCTGTGTCTGCGAGTCCTTGTCTCTGCCTCATTGAGTCTGGCCCTTGTTAAGTTCTGGGCATTTCCCCAGAGAGCCCCAGACCGGTCCCATCTGGGCCCCAGAGTGGCGATGGGGGCGGGGCAGGGGACCGGGCCTTTCTCAGCCACCCTCAAGGGCGGTTGATGCCACCTGGGCCATACTCTGGGTTGGGAGACCAGGAGTTGAGGGAAGATTGGAAGGGGGGGCGCCTGATCACCTGGAGTGGGGGTTGGGAGGAGGCCCACCTCTACTTGGGGGCTGCTGCCAGCCTAGGGGAGGGGCTTTAGCCAGACTCTGGCTGGGAGGCCCCTTCTCCTTTCCCTTTTCCCAGCCTCCCAGCCGGGTTTCCTTTCCGTCTTCCCCTCATTAAATCTTTCTGAGGTTCATTCAAACTGCCCATCACCCCCTCCCCCTCTGGCCCCACACAAAGAGGAGCAGAGAGGGAGAGGGGGGCCTGGTGGCTGCTGGGTCTCAGGACTTGCTTTCCTTTGTCCCTGATTTGTGTGTGTGCGTGTTCTGGTGGGGGTGTGGGGGCAGGGAGCTGGGGATCTAGAGATTCGCTTCACATCCGTTTTCTGGGAATGGGGAAGCTGGAGAGTGGGTTCCTGGACAAGTCTCTTGTCCTCTCTGGGCCTCTGTTTCCCCATCTGTGAGAGCTGTGTGTGTGTGTGTGTGTGTGTGTGTGTGTGTGTGTGTGTTCACGTGTGTACATGTATACGGGAAGAGGAATAAAAGCTGGTCCCAGATGAAATCAAAGTTTGGGCTGGGTCCGTGGCCGGGAAGGGCTTGCTTCCTGGTGAGGGAGGGAGGGCCTCCTCTGAGTTGGCCAGCTTTCTATCTGGTTGAGTCTGGCGAGGCCCAGACCCTGGCTGGGCTGGCCCAGGGGTGGGGCGTGGCGAGGGGAGACTTGCCAGTCCCGTGTCCCCATCTGTATGTTGAGGCAGTAATGCCACCTCCCTCATAGTGCTGTCGCGAAGATTCAATGGGACAAGGCACCTGAAGTGCCCAGCACAGTTCCCAGTGCATTGTGAGTGCTCCTAAGCAGGAGCTATTGTTATCATCACCAGGAAAGGTGGGTGGAGAATTCTCTCTGGAGATAGCCAAAGCTAGGCTGAGTCATAGTATCCTACAGTGAGTCCACAGTGCTGAGACCAGAATGCACCAGAGCAGCCGCCCAAACCCTCCTTTTGCAAACGAGGAAACTGTGGCCCAGAGAGGGTAGCTGACATGCCTGGGGCTGCACAGTGAAGGGATGGGGAACTGCACAGTCAGGAGTAGAATCTGACTCCTGGTCCAGGCTTCTGCCCACACCTTCCTCCCTGTCTCCAGATCCTGGTTGCCTGAGAAACAGGGTGGCCCAGGGTAGAATGGAGAGGTAACCTAGTATCTAATATCCCAAAGGAACTGCCCCCTTTTCAGTGTCCTCCCCTAGGAGTTCTGGCCTCTGACATTTACTGAGCACCTACTGTGTGCCAGGTGCTTTGCTGTGCCCCTCACGCCTGCCATCTCATTGATTCTTCCCCCAGCCCCATGACATGGTTATTATCCCCATTTTACAGGTAAGAGTACCAGCAAAAGCCACCGTTTACTGCATCCTTATTGCAAGCCCAGCCCTCCTGTCCCCAGCATTGGCACAGGCCCAGTACTGTAGAAAGCACTTCACATATATGCTTCCATTTAATCCTCACAGTGACCCCATGGAGGCAGTTGATATTAGTCCATGTCACAGATGAGGAAATGGATCAGAGAGGGAAGGTGATTTTCCCGTGGCCACACAGTAGTAAGTGGTGCAGTTGGGCATTACCAGACACAGATAACGTCCTGTTTCCTTGGAGATTTGCCCCACAGGAGTGATGTTCTAATGGGGGTTCCCTAAGCAACTTCAGCGGCAATGTTTTGGGATGCATGGGTTGGTGGGGATGACTTTTTTTTTGTATAGCAGTTGAAGGTTTACAGAAAAATCATGCAGAAAGTCGAGTTCCCATATTATACCCCTCTACACACACACAATTTTCCCTATTATTATCATTTTGCATGAGTGTGGTACATTTGTTACAGTTGATGAACCAGTATTATCATTATATTCCTAACTTAAGTCCACAGTTTATGTTAGGGTTCACTCTTTGTGTTGTATAGTTCTGTGTTTTTTAAAATTTTTATTGTGGTAACATAAACAACATAAATTTCCCATTTTAACCACTTCCCAGTATACAATTCAGTGGTGTTAATTACATTCACAATGTTGTTCTATCATTACCAGCATCTGTTACCAAAACTCTTGTGAGTAAGACTTTCGTCCCCAGTTGTGCCCCATTTGCGTGGGTCCATTGTGCCTCTGGATCTGCCTTTATATTAGGCTGAAAGTGAGTCCTGCCCTGGATGGGGAGATAAGATGAAGCCACAAGGGATGGTTGAGTCGCCAGGGAAGCCAGCACATGGTGAGCTGGGCCATCAGCAAGCATTTAGGGAGGGCCTTCCAGATGACAGGGAGAGTGAGGGGCTCCGGGTCAGAACGACTGGACTCAAATCCTGGCCTGGCCTCTTCTTGGCTGTGTGACCGTGGTCACTCTCGTCTCTGAGCCTCTGTCTCCTTATATGTGAAGTGGCGGTAACAGTGGTACCTGCTTCTTGGAATGTTGCAAGGAGTAAATAGGATGGCACACATTAGCATGAAGCTGGTGTGGCGGCCCCTCCATAAACACACCAGAGTGATAAATTGCTTGAGACCACATGGAGGAAGTGGTGAAGCGGTGGAATGCAGGGCTGTTGGACTGCAGAGCCTGGGTTCTGAGCCGCTGTGCTGTACTGACCTGGGAGCCCGTTTTACAGATGAGGAAACTGAGTCCCACAGAGGGGAGAAGGGATTGCCTGAAGTCTTTTTGCCACTGAGGGGCAGAGCCAGGACTAGAGCCTGCATTCTCTGCACTGGGGAAGTGTGAACTGAATAATGTGGGGTTGACCATCTCTCTTGGTTTTGTCTTGTCCTGGGGTGACTCAGCCAGTTCTGGGGTTGTTCACTTGTCTGCCAGGTGCATCCCATTCTCGCCTGGCCCGGTTTGTTTTAAACAAATGTAAACAACTCTAAACTGTGGTCCAGCCTTCAACTACACCCCCACCCACCCATTGCCCTTTGAGTGGATCAAAGAACACGTGTTCGTGGTCCTAGGGGCAACCAGGAGAGAGTGTGAATGACTCCATGACAGCCCATTCGCACCATGCCAATCTACTCATGGCCCCAGAGCTGCCCAGCAGTGGTACAGCTTGCTTTGGGAGGGAGTGAGCTTCTCGTTTCTGGCAGTGTATGGATAGCAGAAATGGCCAGCTGCCTTCCAGGTGATTCTTCCTTGGAGAAAGACTGGACTGGTTGAATGTCAAGGAACCTTTTACCTTAAGACTCCAAGACCCGGGACTTTTAAGTTCAGTGGTTCCCCATTCTGAGAATTGGGGGTGGTGCTGAGATTCAGCTGCTGTTAGCCTTCTGATGCTTTTCCGAGGCTGCCTTTCCCTGCGGTGCATTTGGGGGGCAGGGCCAGGGGTGAGGTGGGAGTAGTGATTGTAATCTTAGTGCTAGAACAGCTTATGTTGTAAACATTAGTCCATGTTGCTCCGTGACAAATGATGTACATCTTTTCCTCTATTCCATTTCGGGAAGAGAATGGGCTGCTGCTGTCCCCAGCCGTTGGGCATTTAGGTTATTTGCAGTTTCTTGAGTTTCTAAGAGCTCACAAAGCCTAAAGCTTTGTGCCTGCTTTAGTTTTTTTTATTTAAAAATTTAATTTTTTATACTTATAAAATGAACTTTATTGAGGTATAATTTATTTACAATAAAATGCATCCATTTTAAGTGTTACCTGTCCATCTGCCCCATTTGGCACAGAATTCCCTATTATGGGAGCACCATGGTGTGCTAATGGGCATTTAGTTATTTTCAGTTTTCCCCTATTATTTCCCTGTTATAGACAGTACTACAGTGAACTGTGTGCATGTGTGTATGCACGCGTTCTTGCTCCCAGGGCTGGTATTTCTGTAGGAAGAGGTTCCTGTAGGAGCTATCCCGAGAAGTGGAGTGACTGGATCAAAGTGTATGAACCTTTCCAAGCATGCGCCACTCCCCGCCCCCCACCCTCACCCCCACCTCCTTGCTGAAAGCAGAAGTAGCAGGGGGCGGGTGTGAGTTTTCCTCTCCCTAACTGGATCTCTCTGGCTGTCGGCCAGGCCCTTGGAAATCCAGAGGTTTCAGGTATCAGGAACACTTGGATTTTGATCTCTAAGAACCAGAGTGAATTGAAAGGCTCCCTGACTGCAGCTGGGCAGCTTTTCCTGCGCCTCAGATGCCCCCAGTTTAAATGTAACAAGCCAGAGTCAGGGCCTGACCTGGGCCCATGGTGCCTGGTTCTTGGGATCAGCATCTCTTGACCTCCCTTGGTTTTCTCTGGCATTGGAGGGGTTATTTTTGTCACTGGGTGTTTTGAAATTGAATGAGACTGCCATCGATGAGTCAGCAGGCTTGGAAGGGGTGCAGCTCTGCAGACAGAACCTGTGCCTTGGCACAGACAGACCTGAGTTTGAATCCTAGCTCCTCAGCTCACTTTCTGTTTGACTGTGGTCCTCTCACCTCTCTGAATGTTAATGTATATAAAATGCTTACCATAGTGCCCGGGACTGAGTACTGAGTAACCCTTTGTAAGTGGTAGCTATCGCTATAATTTGAAACCCAGCAGTGCTATTAACTTGCTGTGTGACCTCTAACATGTGTCTTAACCTCTCTGGTCTCAGTTTTCTCCTCTATAAAATGGGAAATAATAATCTGCTCTGTCTAATAACCAGAATGCTCTTTATGATTGTACAAAACACTTTTCTGGCATTTGCTTATCTCCTCACTTCCCCATGATGGCTATGGGTAAGAGGCAGGGCTTGGGTGGGGGGCTGCAAGATGAAACCAGAAGTTACTGGGGGGGCGGGTTGTTATGATTTAGATCATGAGGAATAATTTCCTCCCACAAGCATTTCATTTAGCATCTGTGTTGTACTTGAATTTGTGGGTGATGGAGAGATGGGTAAGAAGGAGGCCCTTGGGCATTTCTAGTCTGGGGAGAAGGGAGAGGGAGATGGGAAGGCAGCTACACCTCAAGCCAGAGTGTGCTTCCGTCCTGTGACCAGGCCAGAGGGAAGGCTGTGGGGTCTCAGAGGAACGAGGGGCCCTTTCAGCCTGCTCCTGACTTAAAACTCTCAAGAGGATGCTACTGCTCTTAAGATGAAACCCAGGGCTCTTAAAATGAAACCCAGCAGCATCCTGTGCATGGCTTCCAGGTCCAGTCCAGCCTGTCCGGCCTCTGTTCGCCACCTGCTCCTGAAGCTTTGGCCACAAGGGCTTTCTTGCTATTTCCTCCTCTTGTCTAGCAAGTGCCTTCTTGTGCCTCAGCTCTCAGCTTCAGTGTCACTTCTTCAGGGGGTCTTCCCTGGCCCTCCACACCCCAGTCTAAACGAGGACCTCATTGGTCTCTCATGGCAGCGTGCACTTTTTTTTCTTAATATTATCATGACCTGTGTAATTATTTGTTTAGTGTTTATCTCACCCTTGGAAGCGCCAGGAGGGTGGGGCCTGCGGCTTTTGCTCTCCAGACTCTTAAATACCTGGGTGAGGAGTTGGGGCTCTGTGGGGGACAGTGAGCAGGCTACCAGATGTATTTAGATATGGGTCTGATTCCTCAAAGTCTGGGCTATGGACCTGGCTCCTAGAGAGGTGGCTCTGGGAGTGAATGGCACCCCCAGCCTCTAAATGATTGCAGCCTGTTTAAGGGCTGGTTGGGCAGAGGATCCGGGAACAGGAAAGGGTCTGACCACTGCCTGGGCGGTTATAGCCCCAGAGTGTGGACATGATAGCCGCTCACAGTTCTTCACTGCATCCATTCAACAGATGTTTATTGTGTGCTTGCTGTGTCTTCAGGTCTTAATGTGTCTGATACTTTGCCAAGCACTTTATATTCAGTCAACAGATATTTATTGAGCTCCTACTATGTGCCAGGTACTGTTCCGACTTCTGGGAATACCACAGTGAACAAAACAGAAAAGAGACCATCCCCCCCCATGGAGCTCACATGCTAGAAAGGGGTGACAGACACAAATAAAATATAAAGTGTCATAGCTGACAGTAAGTTCTGTGGAGAGAAGTTAAGCTGGGAAAGAGAAGAGGGAGACTGAGCAAGTTGCAATTGAAAATTCTTATTTCATTCTCACAACTGCCCTGTAGGAAGTAAGTTCCATTATCATTCCCATTTTACAGGAGAGGAAACTGAGGTTCAGAGAGGTTGAGGAAGTTGTCCAAGGTCACACAGCTAATCAGCGCCAGAGCTAGGATTCCGATTTTTTTTTTTTTTTTTTTTAAACCACTCTGCCTCCCTCTAAGTAAGAAAATGTGCGAGGCCAGCTCACTCTCGCTGAAGCCATGGTAACACCAGAAAGGGATCTGGGTTTGCACCTGGCTTCTGCTGCTTACGGTTCTGCACCTCTGTGTGATTCCCCGCCTCTCTAAGGCTTGGTTTCCTCGGCCTTCCTCCCCACTGGGCTTGAGAGTTGAATGGGTTAAGGTCTGGAGAAGGGGCGTACCAGGCACAGTGCAGGTGGATTTGGAGACGTTGACTGGGCAGGTGGCAGGTGCTGCGTCTAGTCTCAGGCAGGGGAGGGAAGAGAAGGCAGAGAGTAGAGGTGCCCGTCCCCGCCCTCCCCGCAGGCCTCCTGCCTCTGCGGCTCGGCCCCCTGCATCCTGTGCAGCTGCTGCCCCTCCAGCCTCAACTCCACCGTGAGCCGCCTCATCTTCACGGTCTTCCTCTTTCTGGGGGTGCTGGTGTCCATCATCATGCTGAGCCCCGGCGTGGAGAGTCAGCTTTACAAGGTAAGCAGCTACAGTGGCAGTGGGGCGGGGCCTCCAGGGAGGGGACTTGGCTGCCCAGGCATCACGGCTAATCAAGAAGGGGTGTGCAGGAGGGTCCGGGTGCACCGATGACTCCAGGTTGCTCCGGAGATGTTTCTTCATGTGGAGAGGAGGGCTTGAACTTCACATGATATTCTTGCTTCTCGTAAACCATGGTCCCCTTGGGAAATCTGATTATTTGTCGTGGCCCCCAGACACTGGGGTGCACAACCCCAGTTGAATGCTCCAGACCGATTTGGGGCTCCTACTCTTGCCTTCATCTCCATGTTTCATAGCCGAGCACAGATCCCCGGGATATTTAGGCCAGTGGCTCTCATGTTTTCGAATGTATAAAGGTATGAATCACCTGGGGAATTTGTTAGAAATGTAGCATCTCAGGCCTCACCTTAGAGACTCTAATTCTGTAAGATAGGGGTAGGGGCCTTCCTCCAAGATCTCAGGTGATTCTGATGTAGGCGGGGGTGGGGGTGGGGGAGAGCACTTTGGGAAATCTTGGATTAGTAAGGACTGAGGTTGTGAGGCTGACAAGAGGGAAATAAACAGATAGTAGTAAAACAAAAGGAGGCCATCAGACGGAGGGAAGGGGGAGGGCGCAGGCTGCCCAACCTGGCCCAGCCCCTGCTTGGACAAGGGGCACCTCAGGGGCCACGGGGGCTCTGTGTGGGGCGGGGCCCTCAGGCTGCTCCGTCTGTCTTCACAGCTGCCCTGGGTGTGTGAGGAGGGGTCCGGGACCCCCGTCGTCCTGCAGGGCCACATCGACTGCGGCTCTCTGCTCGGCCACCGCGCCGTCTACCGCATGTGCTTCGCCACGGCGGCCTTCTTCTTCCTCTTCATGCTGCTCATGATCTGCGTGCGCAGCAGCCGGGACCCCCGGGCTGCAGTCCAGAACGGGTGAGGCAGGGGCCCCGCCTGCCCCCGGACTGTCCCCCAGGGGTTCCTTCCTCCTCGGCCTGCTTCCAGGGAGCCCCAGACCCTACACTCAGACATGGAAGTCACTGCAGCCAGGAATGTATTTCTACCCATTTCTCAGCTGAGGAAATAAGGCTCAGAAAGGGCAGTGACTTGCCTAAGACACACAGCACTTCAGGGACCCAGATGGGACTAGAACCCTGTGCCTGCCCTTCCCTCTGCCCCTCGGGGTGGGGTTTAGGATCCATCAGACAGAAAGTCCCTCTTCACCTCACCCGGGTCTGCTCTTTGGGGGTGGGGTTTGTGGGGCCAGGCTGCCCTCAGTTCTCTTGTCCATTCCTCTCCGTCCTCTGTCGTAGGTTTTGGTTCTTTAAATTCCTGGTCCTTGTGGGCATCACAGTGGGTGCCTTCTACATCCCCGATGGCTCCTTCTCCCACAGTAGGTGGCTTGTGGGGAAGGGAGGGAAGGAGGTGGGGTCTCCAGCCCAGGGAGCACTGGTGGGGGGGGGCTGCCCTTTGCCTGGCACACAGACCCCATGCAGCTGGCTGGGTCCTCACTCCCCTCCCCGAGACAGCACCCTGCTGCTGGCCATGTGGCCTTTGGGAAATTTGAGGGGTGGGGGTGGGCCAGCCTCAGCCCTAACCATCCCCTGCCATACTGTTTGTGTCTCTGAGCATGACTGGGGGCTCCCTGAAGGGCAGGGACTTTGCTTCTCCTTGGTGTTCCCACTGCCAGGCTTGGGACAAACAATTAATGAATCAAAGCGGGTGAGAGAGACCAGGGGAGAGAGTGCCTTCCCCAGGAGGCCTGGGGCCTGGAGGGGTCAAGGCCCTGCTGGCCTCCCCCCTACCCCACCCCCATCCTGAGCTGTGGCCAGACCTCCTCGCCTCACTCCCCTGTCCCTGCACCCAGTCTGGTTCTACTTTGGCGTCGTGGGCTCCTTCCTCTTCATCCTGATCCAGCTGGTGCTGCTCGTCGACTTTGCGCACTCCTGGAACCAGCGGTGGCTGGGCAAGGCCGAGGAGTGCGACTCCCGGGCCTGGTACGCAGGTCAGTGCTGCCTGCCCGGCCTCGTGCGGGGACACAGACCCAGCCCTGGGTGGGGCCACCTGAGCCCCCAGGACCTGAAGCTGCACAGGGGCCTGGACGGCGTGTTCGGACAGGAGTTGGACCACCCAGGGCAGTTGGAGGGGAGAGGGTGTGTCTGTATTTGGAGAGAGGCAGCTGACCTGGGGGCAACTTTAGGGGGCTCAGAGGAGAGCTGAACTGGGAAGGCATTCGAGGGGTCGGCTAGTTCAGTGGTTCCTGCAGCATGGGCCAGACGGGGTGGGAGAGCAGGCCCTTCTGGTGGTACCGAGACCACGTTTCAGATGACACCAAAACACCCCTGGCAGAAGTCCCTGCTCAATTCTCTTTGAGTTCTTCTGAAGAAATAAAAAAGAAATGTTCACTTAAGTGCTGGTTTAGTTCTAACACTGATACTTGCTGATCAATCTCTGCTAGTGAGAGCAAGTCTTCAGCAGACCATTTATTAGGGTCAGTTTTCTTGTTAAAATCAACTGTGTTGTGTTCATTGCATTTATTTTTGTGGTTACTTAATTGATAGCGAGTAAATCCTATAAATGGGGCAAAAATCACAAAGGTGTTGGTGAATGACAGAAGTTTAGGAAACACTGATGTCATTCCTTGGAGGAGGAAACTGAGGCCCGAGAGGGGGAAGGACTGGCCTGCAGGCCCCCTCGAGGAAGACTCCTGCCCCACCCACTCACTGCCTGCCCCTCCTGCCCAGGCCTCTTCTTCTTCACCCTCCTCTTCTACGCACTGTCCATCGCGGCCGTGACGCTGCTGTTCATCTACTACACCCGGCCCGGTGCCTGCCACGAGGGCAAGGTCTTCATCAGTCTCAACCTCACCCTCTGTGTCTGCGTCTCCATCGTTGCCGTCCTGCCCAAGGTCCAGGTAAGCCTGCCTGTCCCCTTGGTGTGCGGGACCACATCTAAGAGCTACAGAACCCTGAGGCAGGAGCAGTCAGTCATGGGGGCTTGGGTTAAGAGGGGGTGTTCCCAAGTCAGCCTCCCTGGTTAGAGTCTTGGCGTGCACACCTTTGTGCTGGGAGCCTTTGCGAAAGTGTCTTAACCTCTCTGTGCCTCTTGTTAAATGTAAAATTGGAATAATAATACCTACTATCTGGAGTTATTTTCAGGATTGAGATCTTATTTGCAAAGCACTTAGAACAGTGCCTGGCATATAGATGTCAATCAGACATTAGCTGTTGCTATCATTTCTGTTGTCATCGTTTTTATGAGAATCAGGAGAAATTAGGGAGAGTTATTGAGTGTCAATTCCTAGACACCTTGAATAGTGGTGCTGGAAGGTACAGTCTCACCGTTCCCAATCAGTGAGCTCCAGACCATCTGGGGCAGTGGGCGGGGGCTCTTAAAGTTATTGTCTGTTGCTCAGAAAGAAAACTTTGTCAGTCCATGGATACTGTACAGTTTGGAATCTCAGCCCATTAGGGGTTTCAGAGATAGCTTAGGGAGTCTTGGGGGTCCTTAGCAGAAAGTTCGGAGGTCTCCCTTCTGGTCAGAGTCTCCATTTCTCAGTGAGAAGATCTGAAGCCCAGAGAGGGTAATGCCTGGCCCAGGTCACGCAGCAATCAGTGTTCATTCAGCACATGCTTCTTGAGCAAATGCTGTGTACCAGGCCCAGTTCTGGATGTTGGGGGTACAGCATGAGGAAAAGGAGGAGGAATAATAATAATAGCTAACGACCTGTGGCATCCATCATGTCGTTTAGTCCTCATAGCATCATCATCCCCACTTTACAGATGTGTAAAGGAGGCTTAGAGGAGTAAAGGCAAGCCTGAGGCCACACAGCTAACAAGGGGTGTAGCTGGGGTTTGAGTCCAGGCAGCCTGGCTCTGGAGCCTGTGCTTCTATCACAGAGTTTAGATTCTTATTTTCAAGTATATGAGTAGTGAGGGGTGGGGATGGGCGAGCAATAGGAGAGTACGACAAATAAGGTAATTTTGGATAATAGCTGCTATGTGGAAAATAAAAGAGGCTGTGGGCTGAAGGGCGAGGGCAGGGGTGGCTGCCACCAGGATTTTCAGGGCCTCTTTGGGTGTCTTCTTTGAGCCGAGGCCTGGGTACCAAAGAGGGGCTGCCCACGTGGAGATATGGGGGAGACATGTCAGTGACGGGACACAGCAAGTGCAAAGGCCCTGGGGTAGGAAAATGTTTGGTAGGCTCCAGGGACAGAGAGCAGGCTGGCTTGGGGGGGATGCGGGCAGCCGGGAGGAGCATGGTAGCAGATCAGTTGGAGACAAAGGCTGGGGCAACTCAGCAAGGGCTTTTACTCAGAGTGCGATGAGAGACTGCCCTTGAATGGTTTCAGCAGGGGAGGAAGTGGAGTAATTTGAGAGGGTGTTGGGAGAAAGAATTAGAACTCCACCTTTGGGTGGGGGAGCTGTATGGTGGGTGGCCTGGTTGGTGTGTTTCTCTAGGGTGGGTGGCAGTTTCCAGGGTCCCCTGGTTGGGAGTGAGTGGGCTGGGTGGGGGGTGGGGGTGGCCCTGGGTCTGGCGGGGGTCTTACCTGTAAACCTGCCCTTTCCAGGAAGCCCAGCCCAACTCGGGTCTACTGCAGGCCTCAGTGGTCACGCTCTACACCATGTTTGTCACCTGGTCATCCCTGTCCAATGTTCCAGGTGAGTAGCGGGCCTGGGCTCCAAGAGACCTGACTTTGATCCTGGGCCATCAGCAGCCCTCTGGGGAGGTGCCTGGAGGTCTTCACAGGTGTCAGAGACACCCCAGCTCCAGCCCATTCTGAGATTCAGCCCTTTAGGGAAGTGGGACCCTATCTGTTCCTGGAGATGTTTGTCATTTTGTCTGGTAAGCACAGTCTGTTGCTGGATTGGTTCGTCGGCTGTGTGTCTGTCTGTCCATCCAGTTGGGTTGGCTCTCTGCCCATCCACAGGGCAGACCTGGCCTGCATGGGCCAAGGGTGACTGTGCTCCCATCCCCAGACCAGGACTGCAACCCCCACCTGCTGACCCACCTGGGCAATGAGACAGTCCTGGCAGGCCCTGAGGGCTACGTGACCCAGTGGTGGGATGCGCCGAGCATCGTGGGGCTTGTCATCTTCATCCTGTGCACCCTTTTCATCAGGTATGGCAGACAGAGACTGGGCTCTCGGGAGGGATGATGACTGGGGGCCCAGAGCTGGGATTGAGGGGAGGGCGTTGGTGCCTGATTGCCAAGCTGGAAGATGTCCTTGGCAAGCAGCATGTCCGGCTCCTACACTGCGCTGGTGGGGAAACTGAGTCCAGCAGAGGGGGTGGGGCTGGAAGTCAGTCCCCTTCCTGCCTCCTGACCCAGGGTCCTTTCCTACACACCAGGCCACTGTTGGTGGCCTCCTCCCCCTCCCCCCCTCCCCCACCTCCCCCGCCGCCGCCCCCCCTCCTCCCCCCCCCCACCAGGTCAGAGCTGGGTACATGCAGCTGTGGGGGCAGGGTGAGAACCCAAACCTGGGCCAGCCGTTCCTAGACTGGACCAGCAGTTCCAGTCTGTCACTTATTGCTGTGTGGCCTCGGGGCATAACCTCTGTGGGATTCAGTTTCTTCCTCAGTAAAAGGAAGAGCAGAACCTCCACTGCCCGGCATGGTTGTGACCCCACAACCTCACCCAAGAGGTGGCAGGCTTGCAGTTAAGATCACACAGCACCTTATTTTTAAAGGGACATCAGTTGGATGCTAGAGCCAGGCTGCCTAGGCTTGAACCTGGCACTGCCACTTACTAGCAGTGTGATCTTGGACAAGTCACAGATCCTCTATGCCTCAGTTTCCATATCTGACAAATGGGGATAAAAATAGCCCTTATCTCATTGTATTGTTGGAGGTTGTAGATGAGTTACTATGTATAAAGCACTTAGAAAGGAATGTGGCAAGCAGTAGGCACTATGTAAGTGTTTGCTATCATTTCAAGTCACCATGAACATTTGTACAGCTGGGTGGATGTAAGTGGCTGTTCTGTTAGAGTCGCTGATCATAATATTCAGCATAATTGTTGTTTACACAGAATATGGCAAACCTGTAGATTGCCTCCCCAGGGCCCAGCATTTCCCCAAGCCCCACTTTCTCAGTCTCCCCTTTATTCTCCGTAGGGAATTTGGGTCCTGCTCCTCCACTCTCCCCCACTCAGCCATCCCGGTGCTGCCCGTTTCCCTAAGAGCAGCCCTCCTACCTCCAGACACCTGGGCTAGAACATTCTGAGACTGTTTCACATTTTATTTTGTTTTATTGTGTCCTTTTTCAAAACTTTGTCTCCAAGTCAAGTCTATGCAGTTCACAAACTTCTCTCTTCTTTGTCATCTCATTTGATGCCTTTTTCAACTAGGAAAGACTCATTTTAGCTCCGTGTTACAGATGAGGACACTGAGACTCAAGGAGGAGCAGCCACGGGTCCAAGGCCACGAGCACACAGAGGCCGTGGGCTTTGGCACACTTTTCCTGAACCCCTGGTCCTCTGTCCCTCCCCATCCCTGACCCAGCATGAGAGCTGAGATAGCTGTAATTCTCAGTGCTTCCGTATTCATATCTGCCTGGCCCGTGGCCCTGGGCAGCACTTCTGTCTGTCCTTAGCACGGTTCTTCAAACACAGGAAGCCAAGAAGCACAAGCGGCTCCCTGACAGCGGGGCCCACTGTTGGCTCTTCCCCCGGCTCTAGACCACCTGGGGCCGGAGCTGGGCTCCCAGGCAGTGGATGTCGGCAAAACACTGGGTGGCTGCCCGAGGGGATGGTTCTGCCCATTTGGCAGAGGGGTCAGCTGAAGCTCAGCAAGGGGTGATTTCCCAACTTGTTGGTGTGGGGCTGGAATCCAGGTCTCCTTCCCTTTTCCTTTTTTTTTTTTTTTTTTTAATATCAGTTGAATATTCAAAATTGTACATGTCTCAGATTATTAAATACTTTTAAAAACATCAAGACCTCATTATAGAAAAGCAATGCCATTAAATCATTATTATCGTTATCATTTTTAGTATAAACATGAAGGAAAGGGTGGTAACTGGTAATAGATCAAAGAGGAGAACAAAATAGCAAAATGGCATTATTAGTTAGCATAATAATTTGATGTGCTATGGTGCTTGGCAGTAGTAGATGCTCAGTGTGTTTATTGAATGAGCAAATGACTATGATAATAACAGTGGTGGTTTATTTGGTTTATATTCTATGCCAGGCACAGTGCCCAGGGCTTTAGTCCATTATTCCATTTTCTAGTCCATTTAGTCCTCCTAGCAACCCTATAAAGGAGGTTCCATTATCCCTGATTTTACAAATGAGGAATCAGGGCTCAGAGAGGTTAAGTGTCTTGCCCAAGATCACACAGGGAGTGGGAATAGAGTTGGAAGTCTAGGTTACCCGGTTACCCGGGTTACCTAACTACTGGTCACTGACTACTGAGGCTCACTAGGTCCCTACCGCTGGCCTCCTGGCCACCTCCAGCAGCGGCGGCCCTGATCGCCTGCCCCCACCCTCACTGCTCTGCCCCCTCCACCCCCACAGCCTGCGCTCCTCGGACCACCGGCAGGTGAACAACCTGATGCAGACGGAGGAGCGCCTGCCCACCCTGGAGGCCGCACAGCAGCAGCAGGTGGCAGCCTGCGAGGGCCGAGCTTTCGACAATGAGCAGGACGGTGTCACCTACAGCTACTCCTTCTTCCACTTCTGCCTGGTGCTGGCCTCCCTGCACATCATGATGACACTCACCAACTGGTACAGGTGCGTGCAGCTGGGCTGGGCATGGATGGAGCCCAGAGGGCCTGGGGTGTGCCACACATCTTCTCCTTCTCCTCTGGCCCATTGCTGGGTTTTTCCTGATGCCTGAGCAAGGCTTGGGGTTGGGGACATCTGTCCAGGACCCTCCATAGAGACTATGCCACCTGTGCCCGGTCTCCCTGCTGATGCCTTATCTGCTCAGCTCCAGTCCCCTTCACTAAGTACCTGAAAGGTGGAGCTCACAGGAAGTGGGGTGTGGCCTGCACAAGGCAGAGCTTATAGGACCAGAGAGGGTGATTTGGATCATAGGGTCAGATTTGTGTTTCTTGGTTGGACTGTTAGGATTAGCATGTGGAGGTTAGGATCAAAGTCACAGTGTCAGGGATAGAAGTCATGAGATCAAGGGTTGGGATTGAGGTCATAGGGAGTCATGAATTTGGCCACCTGGTTAGAATTGTGGTTAGGAGGCCATAAAGCCAGGATTGGAGTGGCAAAGTCAAGGAGAAGATGAGGGTAACAAGGTCAGGGACCAGGCCTGGCGTCTCAGGATCAAGGGTCAGAATTGAGCTCAGCATATCAGAACTGTGGTTATAAGTCAAGGGTCAGCACTGGGGACCAGAATCAAGGTCAGAGTCAAGGTTAGAGGTCAGGACTAAGTTCAGAAGCTCCAAAGTCTCAAGATCAGGGACCAGAAATGAGGTCACAGAACTGAGATCACCAGGTTATGGGCCAGGAGTTAGGTCACAGGGTCAGAAACAAGGACTGAGGTCATAAGGTCATGGGCTGGGACTGGAGTGAAAGTTGAAATTGAGATCAGGGTCAGATCTGCGGTACAAAGTCAAAGGCTGTGTCTGGGGTCACAAGGCCAAGTGTCAAGACTGAGGGTCAAAAATATCAGAGGCAGGGACTGGGGTTACAGGGTTAAAAGCCAGAATTGAAGTCCGGGGTCCCAGCTTAGGTCATAGGCCAAGGTCACAAGATTGGGGACTGGGTTCATGGGGACGCTGGTGTGTTCTAGACCTGGCGAGGCCCGGAAGATGATCAGCACGTGGACAGCCGTGTGGGTGAAGATCTGTGCCAGCTGGGCAGGGCTGCTCCTCTACCTCTGGACCCTCATAGCCCCCCTCCTCCTGCCCAACCGCGACTTCAGCTGAGATGGCCCCTGAGCCTGCTCACCTGCACCTCGGGGCTCAGTGACTGCCAGGCGGCCCCGACGCCCCTCGGCCAGGCCGACCCTGCCCCTGCCCCCTCCTCGCGGGCTTGGCCCTGAGCTGGGCCCCTCTGTTCTTAGTGCCTTCGGGATTGAAGAGGATCAGGCTCACGCCTGAGCTCGCCTTCCACAGCCTCACACCCACGGAGCCTCTGCCTTCTCCTTGCCCTGTTGGGATAAAAGGGCCCCTTGTCCTTGTGCTCAGGCTCCCCAGGAGAGGCGGTTAAAGAGAGGCCCCTCCACCCAGAGCGTGCAGAGCATTTGCCATGATGGGGTGCCCAGCACTGAGGCATGGGCATTCCCACCCTCGCCCAGGGCACCCGCCCCCTTCCTGGACCGTGCCTTACCGAGTCTCCAAGACTTTACTCAATAAACAAGCCAGTGCGTGTGCCTTCCTGTGCTCTGTGCTCCACTCGCCCTGGGGCTGGGGGTGGGAGGAGGGGGATCCATCCCATGTGGGGCCAGGCTGGTGTGGTCTGGGATGGGGTAAGGAGGCTAATTCACTGGGGCCAGACCCCAAGAGTCCTCGAGGGCCAGGCAGAGATGGAGACTCTGTTCTCTGGGTCATGGGAAGCGGGCCGGGGGTGGGGGGGGTGGGGGGTGGCACAGAGGAGAAAGGGCAGATCAGGGCTTTGGAGAGGTCCCTCAGGGGGGCAAGGAAAGGGGAGCCTAGAGGCAGTGGGACCAGCAGGAGGCTGGAGCAGCGTCCACGGAGGGGTGGAGAGGCCAGAGCCAGGGTGGAGAGGAGGGGGTCCTGCTGGGAGCTCACGCCCCTGCCCCCTTCCTCCTGCGATAGTTGTCGGTACCTGCTCTGGGCCAGGTGCCCCAGGGAATACAAAGGAGAGTCCTGCTGAGCCCAGGCCTCGGGGTGCGATGGGAAGCAGCATGTGCTCTGGGGCTCGCAGGTCTGGACCTGAGCTGCACCCAGAAGCTGTGGGGCTCCTGTAAGTCCTGCCCCTCTCTGGGCCCAGGTTCCTCAGTCATCACATGGGAGAAAAACGCCCTCCCAGGCATTGAATGAAGCCGCCTCTGCAAGGTGCCCGGCACTGCAGGTGCTCAAAAGATAACATGTTCCCATCTCCAAAAATGCCCAGTGATGTGAGGGGACAGGCTGCTGGCGTTGTGATGACGTCCGCAGGCCACTTGCCATCTCCATTTGTGAATGCAGCAAATATGTCTCAACACCACGGGGTTTTGTTGAGTGCTGGGGATGCAGCGGCTGGGGACTTGGCCCCTGTTTCTCAGGAGCTCCTGGGACCTGGGGGTGAGAGTCGGTGACAGAGGCAGGACAGACATCCTGGAGAGTGAGTAGGAGTCAGCCAGGTCAAGAGGAGCAAAAATGCTCAAGGCAGAGGGTGCAGCACATGAGCAGAAGGGGGTGGGGGGTTTGAGGTCCAATGTGCAAGGTGGCTGGGGCGCAAGAAGCACACGCATGCGTTGGGGGCAGTATTTTGTGCTTGGAAAGATGGGCCAAGCTAGGATACAGGCCTCTGAGGAGAGAGGGGACCAAGGAGGGTCTCTGAGGAGGAGAGAAGCAGTGACGCTGATGGTCCTGAGCTGATCGGCAGATCAGCCCCTGGCAGTGACGTGTTCAGAGTGATGTTTTAGAAAAATTTCCCTGGAGTGGAGGTTGGAGCAGCTGGAAGCTGGTGCCAGGGCCCGTGGCGGAGGAAGTGGGGGCCTGGCGCGTGCAGGGCTGAGGACAGATCCTGCAGATGCCCTTGTCCCCTGGGGCCTCTCAGCTAAAGGCGACCCCTCTCCCCGGGGCCCCAGCCTGAGCACCTTTCTCCCCAACACACCAGACTTCATTTTCCCCCATTCCACCTTTTGCAGTAAAAGCCCACCATATGCTCCCCAGTAACGTTTTTTTTATGCATTTGTAAAAGTAAGCAATTTTATCCTGCTTTTGCATTCTTTTTGCTCTTTAGTTCTCAGATTGCTCATTCAACAAACATGGCAGAGCATGAGTTAGGTGCCAGGGTCCGGGCCGGGGTGGCCTGCTGGGGAAGACTGAGGAGTTCAAGTTCAGGTTTGGGGTCACCTCATCTGAGAAGCCAACTCTGTCCCCTTGGGCAAGGCAAAAGGCCTTCCCTCCATGTTCTCTCAGCCCCAATTTTCCCTCCAGTGAGACATTGATCATACTCAGGCACTGGGGGTTTGTGGTGGTGAAGGTGGGGACCAACGTCAGGCCCGACCCACTGCCCACCCAGGGCAGGTGTCCCTCGTGTCTCCTGCTGCCTCAGCATTGTGACCGTCACACATTCTGCCCCTTTCCCTGCACCCCTTCCTCTCCCTCCCTGCCCCCGTCTTTCCTCCACCTCTCTTCTCCATCACCTCCTCTTCATACCTTCTTTGTCACCTCTCTCCCCTCTCACTCTCCTTCATCATCTCCCTCTTTTCTTGGCCTGTGGACCCAGCTCTTCCTGTCTGCCAGCTCCTGCAGGCCAGGCTTCCCTGCTGGGCCTGTAATGGGAAGGGACTGCCCTGGACCCCACAGGCCCAGCCAGAGGCTGTGACCTCTGCTCTGTCCCTGAACACTTGTGCTATCCCAGGTCTGGGCTGTTCTCACTGCAGAGACACCAGCAGCAGCCTTGGCCCTGCCTGCTCTGAACATCTTTGGACCCAGGTTGTGGAATGAATATCTGAGCAGATTGGGGGAACAGAGGCAGTGAGGTGTACTGGAAAGAGCTCTGGACTCGGCTCTAGTTCTGTCTGCATCACTCTCTCACTGAGTGGTCTTAGGCAAGTCAGTTGCTCTCTCTGAACCTCAGTTGCATTTTCTGTAAAATAACAACAGTAACTGTTTTGTAAACTACAAAGCACTGTGCATTCATGTAGCAGACATTCCTAGCTCTCTTCTCCCTTTCCTGCTTCCATCATGAAGGCTGGAAAAGCCAACTGATCACTTTGCAGCTTCCCTGAGAATTACGGGTTGACACCTGACAACAATCTGACTAATAGATCTAAGCAGAAATGCTAAGGAGCATTTATAGGAAAGTTTCTGCTTTCCAGTTACAAGGCACTGCTCATTCTCCCTTTTGCAATTGAACACAAACATGATGCCTGGAGCAGCAGCAGCCATGTTGTGACAATGAGGCGAGATTATGAGGATAAAAACCAACATGGTGAGAATGGTGGCACAGAAAATGGAAAGAATCTGGGTCCTTGATGCACCTTTAGCTGCTGTATAAGCTCTAAAGTAACTGACTCCAGACTTCTGTTATGTGAGGAAAACATATAAGTCCCGGTTAGTTGGGTTTTAGGTTCCTTGCAGCTGAATGCATTTTTAACTGATATAACATGTTAGATGATCATTAATTTTAGCAATGATAAAGATAAGAGACAGGAGAAACTCATTGCCACTTCTCAGGACTATTGGATTAATAGTGTAGTATGTTGGAAAAAACGTATGTGTATATCTGTATCTCTGCATTCTTATATATAATATTTTATATAACATGTATATGTATATTAGTAGCAGGACAAATTGTGATGGATAGGTTTTGAGATACTAATTTTTCTCATCTTTGCCATATACATGGAAGAAGATGGTCCTGCACCTCCTTGTCTGGGTGGAGGTTTGTACAGGGGCAGGAAGCAGGAGCAAGGTTACCTGAAAAATATGCTTCCTCTCCTAACTTTGGTTTTCCAAAACCCAAGTCCACTGAGCTCCAGGGTAGTGGGGGAGAGTGCAGTGATGGAGGAGGCACAGGTGCCTCCTGGAGGGAGAGGAGAGCGCAGGAGCCCCTGAAGGAACTTTTGCAGAGAGGGAGGGGTTTCTCCCAGACCCCAAAGAAGTTCTCAGTGACCGGAAGAGGAGGCAGAAGTCAGTGAGTTCTATGAACCAGGATAAGGTACCAGTTCACATCAAGCCAGGGGGAGCTGGCAAGACCTCAAAGGGATGGAAGCAGTTTCCAGCCCTGCCTGAGATGCCCTTGTCCCTGGTGGGCTGGGGCAGTGGGTGTTTCGACAGGAACCAGTGTGGACAGGTGTCCAATGACACTAAGTCCTCCCTGCTCTGCCACATCTTGTAGCCCCAAGACTCTTGCACGATCTTGATGGGGACCAGGTGTGAGTCGATGAGGACAATGAAGAATGACTGAGGTTGAATTTTCCATCAAACTGGTGGGATGGGGCTTGGATAGAAAGTTAGTTGATGTAAAGAAAATGAAGAGATGCTGTGTTTCTGTACATCTGTGAACAGCACTGCATACCCACTTAGAAATGTTTAGATATAAAGCATGTTAATGGTTTAAAAAACACAAACAGTATAGGAGAGTGAAAAGCATTTATTTACATCATTTTTTTTTTCAAGCAGCAGCATAGGAGTCTATTGAATAAATTCTATCTTTTGTTTATCACTTATTTAATCCTCAACTGATGAGCATCTTTGTTGTTTTCAGTGTTTGCTTGTTTGTTATGCTACCATCAGCCAGTAGCTTGTGGGACTGCACTCCAGGTTCTCATCTCAGCTTTGTCTCCTAGCTACTGTGACCTCTCTGGGTCTCAGTTTCCCCACGTGCAGAATGGGATGTCACCAGAGTCAATGACAGCCCATCCATAAAGGGACTGGCATTGTGCTGGGCAACAAGTGGGGTGTGCGTGTGTGGCTCCTTTCTTTCTCTGGTTACCTGTCCTTGGGGGCTGAGACAGAAAACTAGGCCAAGAAAGGAGGCACCTTAGCTGTCCCTCTACCTCCAGGGACATCTGCCCTTTCCCCCTCTGGAGGTGGGCGTGAATGAAAGGTGGCGGGAGGTGGCGAGAAAAATGATGACAGGAGCCAATATTTATTGAACAGTTCCTCTGTAGCCAGCCCCAGCCAGGAGCTTTCATTCCTAGAGCAAACTTATTGATCTCCAAAATGTATTTGTAAGCTGCAGCTCCTCTCTCAGCTCCTATGCATTCTTCAAAGTGTCCCTGTTAGCTGTAGCAGCTTGCTCCTTCTGTCTGAGCTTATATAGTGCTCTAGTAAACTAATCAAAGCCCATGCTGAATGGGCAGGGCCACATCTCCATGGAAACTATCCAATCAGAGTCATCACCCACAGTTGGGTGGGGCACATCTCCATGGAAACACTCAAAGAATTACAATCTAATCAACACTAATATGTCTGCCCACACAAGATTGCCTCAAAGATAATGGCATTTTGGGGGACATAATACATCCAAACCCGCACACAAGGTCAGCCTGCAAAAGACACAGAACAACTGTCCCTTGGAGGGTCCTGGAGGATCCCCTGCCTCTGCTTACACTTTACAGCCCGAGCGGTCTGGGACTGGCAGGTTGGGGGTTCAGGTGAACAGAGCAAACAATAATCCAGGGCTTGCTATATGCAGGTACTGAACTCAACATTTCCCATGTGTTATCTCATCTAACCCTTCCACCTACCCTGAGAGGTAGAAATACTCACAGCCCCACTTTACAGATGAGAAGAAGAAAAAGAAAAAAAAAAAAAAGCAAGGGGTGGTTTATAACTCACTCAAGCACATAGCTAGTAAAGAGCAAGGGGCTGAGTCTAGGATTTGAACACAGATCCGTGTGATGCTAAAGTCCACACTCTTTGCTCTATGTTCTAGAAGTCCGGTTGTGGATTGGAATATATTGGCATTCAACTTCTGGGCCCGGCCACTTACAGGCTGTGTGACCTTGGCAGGTCAGGCAACCTCTCTGAGTCTTGGTTTCCTCACTGATAACAATCCAGATGCTCCTCAATGGCCCCTCTTCCTCGTTGGCCTCCTGACTGTGACGAGGTTATTACCTGACCCCACCCCCACCCCGGCACCGAGGATTGCTCAAGGGGAAGAATCCTGACCGCTGTGGCCATCCACCTCCCACTCCCCAGGCCTGGCAAAGAGCAGGCATCTGTCAATGTTTAGTTGTTAAAGCACATCAGAACATTTCCCCAGGAGACCAGGATGCACCAGGATACAAGCCCTGCTGGGCAGGCAGAGGGTGGTGGAGGCCCAAGGCTTCTGGGTGACCTGGGGGCTGGAGGCCCCGTGTGGGAGTATCCCCCAGGGAAAAACCCTGCTGGGAACCTGGTCATGGGGACAGTATGTGCTCTGCCCTCAGGGCACATACCTGGGCTTTAGGCCAGTGTCGCTGGCTTGCCATGGGCCCTTGGGCAGGGAATACAACTCCTCTGCCCTTGCTTCTCCATTAGGTAAATAAGGGCAAAGGACAAGACTGCGAGTTAAAGTCTGTTTCCTTCCTGGGCTGAACTGCCTTTAGGAGCTCAGTCCACGTCCCCACAGAGGAAGTGTTTGTGATGGTCTTTATACATATAAACTCGTTTCTTTCTTACATTTCCAAATTTCTATGTATCCTACTTTCTAAATGTCTTTCAAAGCCATTCTCTCCCTTTCTTTTCAGTCCTTAGTTGAGCTCATCCTCATTATGCAAGAAATTTTGAAAGCATCATCTATCTGGTCTCACCGCCACATTTCCTCCCAAACCAAGTCGGTTATGAGGTAAGGGGAAGTCCAAATCGAGGCTCCAGCCAGGCAATGCTTTCTCCCCAAAGTCTGTAACGTTCTCCTGCCAGCTGCCAGTGATCCCTGGGCCTCCTTGGCTTGCATTCCTGCCTCACCACATGGCGATGTCCTCTTGTGCTGGTCTTTTTGATTCTGCCTCCTTCCCTCTGGTCTTGGTAGCCTCTGACTCCCCGATTTTCCCCCTCATCACAGGCACATGCACACATGCATGCACATAAGATACACATATGAGCCAGTGCATGCACACACATAAACACGCGGCATGTACACACACATGCATGTGCACGTGTGCACACACACGCACTGATGGACTCTACATCCATTCCCACCCGCCCTTTCTCCTGTCTTCCCCTGCTGCAGAGGCCAGAAAGCTGAACACACATTTCTTAGACTCCCTTTCAGTTAGAGCTGGCGTTCTGGGTGTGACCTAAGTTTGGCCAATTAGAGCCACTTACATGACCTTTGGAAGGTGGAAAGTGAGGCAAAGCCTGCACCTTCTGCCTCTGCAGTTTCTGACGACAAACATTTTCTGTGGCCATTTGTTTCTTTCTGTGGCCATTTCCAGCTCTTCGGGGTGGTGCAAATCATGGTTCTGCAATGACGGCAGCGGGGCCTCCCTGCCGCGGTTCCGGGGCCAGGGGCAGCACACTTGGTAGCCCATTTCCATGCTGTGACTCGGGGAGTCACTCCTGATTTCTTAACCCTGAGATTGTTTCTTCAAGTCTCCAGATTATTTCAGAACATGTAGCACCCTGCAGAACATTCCTTCCTGTTTAAAGTAGCTAGAGGGCTTGCTGTTTCTGCACCTGAATCCTGCAGGTCTTAGTGCAGATGTCCAGACTAGACTGAGCCCTCATTATGTGCTTCCCATTTGCCAAGAGTTGCCACACCGGTAATGACCTGACCAATGTCCATTCCCTGCCTGGATTGTACTCGCACTCTCTTAACACATATTTAGTGGGAACGTACTGTGTGTAGGCTCAGTTCTTGATGTTAGAGATTCAGCCATTCACAAGATGGCACATGGTGGGTACTAAGTAAATATTGGGAAACAGGTCAACAAATGAATCAATAAGGTAATTTCAGGAAGTGAAAACCGTTACCAAAACAGAACAGGGTAAAGGGGTGGAGAGTGATGGGAAGACTTCCGCTGGAGCAAGGGTGGTTAGGGCAGCCTCTGTGGGGGTGTGGCATTTGAACTGAGACCTGAAGGGGAAGGAGCCAGCCACGTGAAGGCCTGGGGAGGAAATTCCAGGCAGGTACAGAGGCCCCGAGGCCAGAAGGAGCTTGGAGAGTTTGAGGAACAGTGGAAAGGACAGCGTGGCTGGGAGCAGAGTGGGGAAGGGGGTGAGGGTAAGTAGGCTGGGTAGGTCACATAGGGCCTTGAAGGCCATGCCAAGGAGTCAGATTTTCTTTAAAGTATGATTGAAGGCCATTGGAGGCCTTTAAGCAGGGGCACAATGAAAGCCACTTTATGTTTTGAGAGACCATTATGGCTTCTGAGTGTGTGTGTGTGTGTTGGGGTGGGGTGGGGGTGGGGGGTCAGAGTGGGAGCAGAGTGACCACTTAGGAGATGACTGAGCAGCGTAAGAACAGTGGGGACGGTGCCATGTGATCGGAGCTGGGAATTATTTTGGAGGTTAAACCAACAGGACTTGCTGATGGTTTAGATGTGAGGATGTGAACAAAAGAGAAGAATCAAGGATGACCCCTGGCATTTGACCTGAGTAACTGGGTGAAAAATGATGTAATTTATTGCAATGGGGAAACTAGGGGAAGAGGTTTCAGAGAAGAGGGGTAATCAAGCTTTCTGCTTGCAATGCCTGTTGGAACATGCAGGTGGAGCTATTGAGAGGCTACATAGCACAGGAATTCAGAGCAGGATTCCAGAGCCAGACTGGCTGGGTTGGGGTTTTGGCCATATAATAACTGTATTGGCAAGCTACCTAAATTCTCTATGCCACAGTTTCGTCATCTGTAAAATGGGCCTGATGGTAGCTACTTGGTAGGATTAATGAGGATTAAATGAGTTGATCTATGTGCGGTGCTTGGAAGAGTTCCTGGTATTAAGTGTGTATTAGATAAGTGTTAATTTTATGATGATGTCAAGTAGGCAGTTGGATAAATGAGTCTAGAGTGTAGGGAAGAGGCCAGGGCTGGAGCCATTGGTTTATAAAAGATATTTGTACAATCACCAGGTTGGATGAACTTTTTCTGGGAGCCTCTGTCTCCTTTGGACGTGGCAGATAGCCTGTGCAGGGGCATTAGTTCATTCACTGCTACATTTCCAGAGCTCAGCTCAGGGCCTTGAACATAGTAGGTCCTTGTTCTAGTTTGCTAATGCTGCCGGAATGCAAAACATCAGAGATGGATTGGCTTTTATAAAGGGGGTTTATTTTGTTAGACAGTTACAGTCTTAAGGCCATAAAGTGTCCAAGGTAACACATCAGCAATCATTTACCTTCACTAGAGGATGGCCAATGGTGTCCAGAAAACCTCTGTTAGCTGGGAAGGCACATGGCTGGTGTCTGCTCCAAAGTTCTGGTTTCAAAATGGCTTTCTCCCAGGACGTTCCTCTCTAGGCTGCAGCTCCTCTTCAAAGTCACTCTTAGTTGCACTTGGAGTGTTTGTCCTCTCTTAGCTTCTCCAGAGCAAGAGTCTGCTTTCAATGACCGTCTTCAAAATGTCTCTCATCTGTAGCTCCTGTGCTTTCTTCAAAGTGTCCCTCTTGGCTGTAGCAAGCTCCCTCCTTCTGTCTGATCTTATATAATGAGCCAGTAATTTAATTCAGACCCACCCAATGGGCGGGCCAACACCTCCATTATACTAATAAATGGATCATTTACACTATCAACCCTAACTACCACCCAATCAGAGTCATCACCCACAGTTGGGTGGGGCACATCTCCATGGAAACACTCAAAGAATTACAGTCTAATTAACATTGATAGGTCCACCCACACAAGATTATGTTAAAGATAATGGCATTTGGGGGACATCATACATTCAAACTGCCACAGTCCTCAACAAACGGTAGAATTATTTGAAAGAATAAAGGAATAGCTTCCTGTGATGGTTAACATTGTGTGTCAACTTGTCTAGTTGTAGCATCTAGTTGTTTGGTCAAACACTGGCCTAGATGTTGCTGTGGAGATATTTTGTAGATGGGATTAACATCTACATGGGATTAACATCTACAATCAGTTGACTGATTGAATTTAGACTTAAGACTTCAACATCACTCTTTTGGAATTTCCAGCCTCCGGTCTGCTCTATGGTATTCAAGCTTGCCAGCCCTGACAATCACATAAGCAGATAGCTGGCTAGCTAGCTAGCTAGCTAGATATACACACACATATAGCTGTATATATATATGTATGCACACATGTGTGTGCATATATATACATATATATAGATGTGTATATGTATGCATATATATGTGTATCTATCTATATCCATATCATCTATATCTATGTCTGTGTGAGTGTGTATCCTGTGTGGATATATCCTGGTAGTTCTGTTTCTCTGGAGAACCCTAATTCACTCCCTATATGCCTAGCTCTGGGGTGGTCACAAAGCAGACCTGGCCTTGGAAGCGGTGCATGATTTTAACTGTTGCCTCTGGCAGCTACTCTACTCCCTTCTGGGTTCTCTGTGTCACGGGGGCTGGAAGCCTGGGAACTACATTCTCCAGACTCTTCCAGCAAGGTTATGGATACCGTCTAGATTATCCTGAAGAGATGTACATATGCGATATTTGGAAGGTAGAAGAGGGATAGACATTCCACCTCCTCTGATAGCAGCAGTAGGTGTGTGGGCTTCAGCAGGTGTATGTGAGTTTTTGCAGCAGCTGGGTGACTCCATCCCCCTGCCGGTCACCTGCCTCAGGACTGCAGGGCAGAGCTGACTGCGACGTGGGCCATGATTTCCCACAGTTTGCTGCCTCTGAGTGGCAGCAAGAATATTCTGACTCTTTATAACTAGTTGTGAGGTAACCCTAAAATCTGGCAGCAGCTCCTGACTTCACCTGTGATTCCCTTTTTGCAAATGTGTTAAATTCCTTTTGTCTTGAAATTCCTGGAGTGTCTTTTGTTTTGTTGACAGAACTTGGGTTAATATCGCATCCTTCAGCCAGTGACAGAAAGAATAGGGACTCTGGAGCTGTGCAAGCCTGAATTTCATCCAGCCCTGCCCACTTCTTAGCTGTGTGGGCTTGAGCAAACTCACCTTTCCTTGCCCCAGTTTCTCCATCTCTAAAATGGGTTTAGGATTAATAGTATCAACTAATCATAATAATTATAATTACCAATTGAGTGCAAACTATGAAATAAGCACTTTTCTAAATGATTTGAATGCATTTTCATTGAATATTTACAATAATCCCATGGTCAGATTTTTGAAGTAGAACTAAGAGGATTTCCTGATGGTTGCAGGGAGCACACAGCGAGTGAGTAGGTTATTGTCTAGCTGTACACTCCTGGAAGACATCCCATGCATGTATTCTCAAAGATGTCAGTGATCACCTACATTAAAGCTGGGAAATTTAGCATATGGACAGGGACAGGGGCTCATTCCCAAATAGATTTCTGTTTGTGAACTATGTAGACTTTTTTCTCCTCATCTTTCTAAAAACATTAACCATATGCCCTAAAAACTGGCATTTGTATGAAAAACAAAGGGCTTAGTAATGTCAGCAGTGGGCAACCAGTGTCCCCTTCATCTCGCTTGTGACCAGGGCCTTGCTCTTGTGGGGTTTTTTTTTGTCCTGGATTCCACAAGTTCCTCTTGAGCAAGTCTCCATCCCCTAAGCTCTATTTTTCCACCCAGAGGAACCCCTCATAAAGAATGCCTCTCAGTCTAAAGTGTTTCAGTTCCTTTTATAGTTACCCTACAAAAAAATAATGTGGGTAACTCAATCCACATCTAAAATTGTGTGTTTGTGAATGTGTGGATGTCCCCCACTGATGTGAGTCCACACCGTGCCCCTGGCTGCCCAGAGAGGGACCTGCTGCACCCTGCAGTAAACCAGGGTGTGCGCTGGGTAGATATATTCTCTGAGTTGAATCCTGACAACAAAATCTTAACGTGGCTTATGCCTGGAGATCAAACCTGGCGAGCCTGGGCCATGACCTCATCTTATTGTACTCTCCACGCTTTTCTATTCAAATCACGCATTATAGTCTTAGTAAGATGCTTTACCCACCTGGGAGTCTACAACATTCAGCAACCAAAACAGGATGACTGATCCACTCCTTAGGAGGACACAAACTTTGAGGTGCATTACTGAGTACAGGTGTGCAATATAGCTTTGGGCTAACTTCTTGAACACTTGGAGACTCAGTTTCCTCACCTGTAAAATGGCAATGATAATACCTTCCTCGTTCATTCACTCAACAACTGTAACCTACGCCAGGTCTTGTCCCAGGCATTGGGGATGCACCGCTCGGCAGCAGAAACTGTGCCAGCCATCATGGGGCTGAAAGTCCAATGGAGGAGATGGACATAAACCCAATGCACAAACAAAAGTGCAGTTGTAAATGGGTGAAGGGCTAGGATGGAAGTGAGCTTCTATAACAAGGAGGTTGAATCTGTCTGGAAGGGAATGGAAGGCTTCTTTGGAGATGTGATCCTTAGTTGAGGTCCAAAGCAGGAGAGTAGTGGTATCTTGTGATCTGAATTTGCATATCCCTGATGACCAGTGATGTTTGGCCCTGTTTCATACACTTATCAGACAATTGAGTATCCTTTTTTTGTGATGGGCCTGTTTAGCTCTGTTTCCCATTTTAAAATTGGGTGATCCATCTTTTTCTTATTGATTTGTGGGGGTTTTCAGGAAGTGAATCCTTTGTTGGGTATATATTTTGCAAAATATTTTCTCCTAGTCCCTTTCTTATCTTTTCACTCTCTTAATGCTGTGTGCTGATGAACTGCAGTCTTCTTTTTAATGAAGTCCAATTTATTAATCTTTTCTTTCATCGTGCTTATTTGGTCCTGCTTAAGAAATGTTTGCTTCCCCCAAAGTCATAAATATATTCTTTTATTTTTTTCTTCTGGGGAGTGTATTGTCTTCTTTTTCATATTTAAGTCTATGCTGCATCTCTGAAATGCTCACTCTGGCTCTGTTGTGGACAATGGACTGATGACAGAGTGGATTCAGAGAGACAAGTAGGAGATTTCATGGCAGTCCTGGCAGAAGTAATGGAGACCTGAACAAGGCTGGTGTCAGTAGAGGTGAAGAGAAGAGGGTGGATGGAGATACTTAGGAGGTGACATCAACAGTCTTGGTGATGGATTGGAAATGAGGATAAGAGGGGAATGTCAAGGTTCGTGGCTATGAAAGGGTTCAATAGTGGTGTCATTCATCAGGATAAGCCATAGTGGAGGAGGCCCAGGTTTGTAGGGGATATCATGAGTTTGATTTTAAACATATTGATATAATGTGAGTAAAGTACCTAAAACACTGAGCTTGGCACACCTTAGGTGCACAATACATGATACTGCTGCTATTATTTGTCTTATCAACCTCTTTCTTTGAGATCCAGTTCCATCATTGACTCATCTTTGGAACTCTCTGTAACCTCCCTAGGCTTTTTAAAAATGCAGTTATATCACTTTATCACCCAGTGTTTCAGTCAGAGTTGAGTGGTAGAGGATAGAATCCATGCTAGCTCGTTCAAACAGGAGGGAGTTTGTCAGAGTGTTAAATGGCTCACAGAATCATTGGGAGGTCTTAAGAAACAGAATCTGGGTTGGACTTTCAGCATCTCCCAAAACCAGACCATCAAGAGAGCTGCTATAATGGAAAGCCACTGGCTCAAGAACCACAACACCATTTCCACAACCAGGAACCCACCAACATCAGGAGGCCCCTAAACTGGTCCAGACCACGCCTGCCACAATCCTTGGTAGCAGAATGAATGGGTGTCCATGTTGTATTTTTGATGTCTGCTAAGCTGGGAAACCACATCTATACCAACTGTGCCACAGAGAAAATAAATGTCTCCACAAGTCTGTTGCCAGCAGAAATGGTAAAAACAACAGGAAGACACCTTCCACTTCTCTTCCTTTTCCAAATCTTGTGTAAGTGAACGTGATTGGCCAAACCCAAATCACACCCAAAGTCCTGGTTGCCAGGGGCTCTGGGACAGCACACTGGAAGAAAGGTGCCGACCCACAATATCCGTCACTGGAGTGGGTATCATTGTGATACCTGTGTGCTTTTCTCTTTCTTACTGGACTGGCTGAGCTCCAGGAAAGCAGGGTTTTCATGTTGGCAAGATGTGGGGAAACATGTTTCTGGCGGGAGTGTATACTGGAAAGTCACTTTGGAGGAAATGTGGCAAGATCTGGTAAACCTGAAGATGAGCACATCTATGTTCCAGCAATTCCACTGATAGGCGTTTGCCCTGGGGAAACCCTGCCCTTGGGCACGGGGAGACACGTACAAGGAAGTTCACTGTAGCTCTGTTCCCAACAGCGGAAAAGTGCGAAAAACCTAGTCAGCACTCAGCTGAGGATGGATAACTAACCTGAAGTTTATGCAGACAGTGAACTACTCTATAGCATCTGAAATAATTTAGATAATTATAATTACAATAATAATTTAGAGCTACATGAATCAGTAAGAATAACCTTAAAAACACAATAAAGATTGAACAAAATCAAGTTGCAAAATGATATGTTATGGTATGATACTGTTTATGTTAATTTTTTTTGAAACACAAAATAATACTCTGTATTGTCTAAGGAGTCATACATATGTAGTAAAAGGACCACAACAGCATGGTAATGGTTTCGACCAATTGCAAGATTTCTCTTTGGGGAAGAAGGGAAAAGGGAGGGGAGCTGGCCACAGGATCCCTAACCCTAACCCTATGCAGGACCGGGTGCTGAATCTGGGGAAGGCTCCCACATCCCTGTTGGAAGTAGCCACAGGTCATTGGTCGGACTCCAAAGGGAGCCTCGATGTACTGTTGTCAGGTGTGAGTTTGGGCTTGTGACCTTGGGCAAGTTCCAGGATCTCTCTGGACCTCGGTTTTCCCATCTATGAAATGAGCTTAAGGATTTAGACTCAAGAAGACTCAATCACAATTTTCACATTGTCAGAGGCTCATTACGGGGAAGAGAATTCAGATTGGCTTGTATTGTGTGGCTTCAAAGCACAGAACTGGAAGCTCAGGCCGAGCTGCTGTCCAAGGATGGAACCGAAAGGGAGGGCGCGCTCTGTCTTTGAGAGCGTGGGAGTCGCGGCAGCTGGACCAACATGTGGGAGGGAAGCAGAAGAGGGAATGTCTGCTCCGGGAGGGGTGGATGTTGCCCCAGAGACTTCCTGGGTTCTCGCTGCTTCTGAAAGTCTGGCTGTTAGCTTCTGATTCTAAGTTTCTCTGGTTCCATGCACCTACCTGAAATGTAACTTTTATCTAAGCCTATTCTGCAGGTAAGGAAACTGAAGCTGAGAGAGGATCAATAAGTATTCTGGGAAGGCCTGAGATCCCCTGTCCCTGTCAATTAACTCTTTTCCCTTCTCACTAGAGGCAGATGGAATTAGGAAGATTCCAGTGACTATTTATTCTTAAGAACCTTAAACAAAGGCTGCTGCACCCATTCTGTGAAATCGGTTCAGATCTGTGATGGGGAAGGAGACTTACATGACCTCAAGGCCCTTTGCTGAAAATGTCTTTCTGTTGGATACTTACGTGGTGTTTGTTTAAACGTTTTCCATCAACCCCCCTCTGTTTGGCCATCATGCTTGCCTGCTCTGCTTAATGGCCATGGGGCTGCACAAGAGCTTGCACATGATGTCACAGGTCAGGTAAAAGTAACCTGCGATGTCATCCCAGGCCCCAAATGTCTACCCAGAGTGAAACAATGACAGGAGTGAAACTGGCCCTGCCCCCAACCCTCCCAGTGGCCTGGTTGTTTCAGGGGGATTTTTGGCCATGGGTGGTGGGTAGCAAATCCCTGTTGGCTTTTATTGCCAAAGCGGATAATACAAACTTTGGGGGTCTGATGCTGTTGGGTGACTGAAGACTCCCACCTTCTGACAAGGAGCAGGAAAATATGTGCAGCAGTTTGCACTGTGATTAACAGGGAATGAAGCGCTCCTGGTATCTCATGATTTCTGGTTCTTTTGAACAGAAAACAAGATAAGATCTGGTCCCCAGTGGGAGGTAGTCCCAATTTGACTGACCCTAAAACATTCGGAATTGCATTTGCTGGATCTGGGATCTCAACAGATCTTGAACTTTGGTGCGGGAAACCACCAAGCTCAGATTCCTGACGGCCTGCTGGGCTTGATCAGTGGGGATTGGGGGTCCCCCTGACCCTTCCTGTTGCCACCACAGCTCAAGCTGGTTTGGGGGAATAAGTGCCCAGGAGTTGGTAGAAGCAGGAAAATAGAGGCAGCAGGTGGCCAGTCCCTGAGAAGCTGCCCTCCGTCAGATCTGGTTTCTGCCTGGCAGCCCCAAGTGGATCAAGTTTTTCAATTACAGACACATACTTTCCCTAAGAAAGCAATAAATAAACCTGGCTATTGCCAGAGGACAATGCTATGGGCACCCAGATGGGGAGCAAGGAGACTCGGGGACATTGGAACCCCCTCCTGGCTCCTGGCTACCTCCCCAAGGGACAGGTGGCCATGGTAGAATGGAAAGCCATCTCCACATCTTAAAAGAATCCTCTGTTCCGTGATCAGATAAACTATTTATAGAGAATCCTCCACTGAGCAGTGTAAAAAGATGTTGGGTCTAAAATGAGGGTTTTTTTGTTTGTTGTTTAAAGTCTGGATTTGGGAAGAGGAATTTGAAAAATGCTTGGAGGTGGGGGCAGATATGGGGAAGTTGAGGCATGTTTTGTCTGAAATAAGACGTTACTTTTAAAAAATGTTGTTAAATTGCAAACAACTCAGAGGAACCACACAGGTTGTCAGTTGAAGTTTTAAAATATGAGTAGTTGTTTTAAAATGTATATTCTTTTATGGGGAAGTGACTGTTTTCAGTTTTCAGAGTAAAGTTCTTTGACTTTGAGACACTGTGACTGCTGCCAACAGGAGGACAGGTGTCTAGGTGAGGATGTTTCGAAGTGTTCGAGATGTTTTTTTGCTTGGGAAGGTATCTCATAAGCAAGTTATTCACGATTCTTAATTGGGTCCTGTAACATTTCCATTGTTATTATTATGAGACCACTTGCATGGTGCCTGAAGCTTCTCCTTAAGGAAAATATTTGACATAAATAAGACCTTTAGCAGTGCCATTAAAGAACACCTGAGTCATCTTTCCATGTATTCCCATGGTCACCTGCAGTCATTGACCAAAGTCACCTCTTGAATTCCAATTCCATGCTCAAGACACAGGATCAAACGTCTTTCTTTGTTCAGAGCAATGCTCAAGAAGAAATGAGAATACAGTCAGACAGGCTGTGCTGAAAGTTGTTGACCCACCAAAGAGCCCAGTACATACAATTCACAGGCTCTGAGAAAGTCAGAGCTGTCAAAACCATTTGCTGGGCCCTTACGACTCAGGGTGTATCAGGCAGGAGAGGCCAGGGTTTGCTGCAGTAACAAACAATCTTCCCACATCAGTGCCTTATGTCAACAGGGTGTAAGCTAAGACCTTCTCTTGGGTGATCTTGTTCAATCCTCAAAACATCAGGCACTGATATTACCGTTTTACAGGTGAGGAAATGGAGGATCAGAAGGGGTGAAGGAATTTGACCAGGACCCAAGCTGGGACTCAGATGAAGACCTTTATCCCTGAGCTAAGCTGCTCCTTACGATTTTACAGCTGAGAGAATCCACGCCTAGGAGGGCAGTGACTTACTCAAGGTCTCGGGGCCCTGGTAGCTGACACCAGGGCACAGCCCACACAGGCCCCGGCCTTGAGGGAAGAACTGAGCTGTGCGTTTAGGGATCTACAGAGGTTGGAGTTGGTGCCAGCAGCTCTGTTGATTCTTTTGTCACATCTAAGCTTAAAAAGTCATCGTACCCCTCCCCCCCCCAAAAAAAAACCACATGATACGTCATCAAATCCATTCTTGTAAGATTTTCTGTGGCTTGTTTTAAAACATATATTTAACTCTTTAAACTATTTTGAATTTATTTTGGTAAGAAGCAAGGATCTGCAGAGATTTTACTTTCCAAATTGCTCATCTATTGTCTCCAAATCAGTTGCTCAATGAACTTTTCCATCTTTGTGATTGGTGATTTAGTAAATTCTTTTGTTCTGAGCTTTGTTTCCAGGCTGTCAATTCTGTCCCATTGATTTCTCTGCTCTGGAGCCCTAACAGAATTTGGAGTCGGACAAACTTGGATTTAAATCCCATATCCCACAGGTGTTAACTGTGACATTCATTCATTTCTGATATATTCATGAAAGCCAACTCTGTGCCAAGTCTAGGGACACAGTAAAGCAATCTGGTAGGGACAATTCCCACGGAGAGAAACACAAACACAAGCCCCCTGTTCTGGTTTTTCGTAATGCTGCCATTTGCAAAATACCAGAGATGGACTGGCTTTTATAAATGGGGTTTATTTGGTGGCACAGTTACAGTCTTAAGGCCATAAAATGTCCAAGGTAAGGCATCAGCAATAGGTTATCTTCACCGGAGAAAGGCCATTGGCATCCAGAAAACCTCTGTTAGCTGGGAAGGCACGTGGCTGGCATCTGCTTGCTTTCAGTTTGCATTTCAAAATGGCATTCTCCAAAATGTCTCTATCAGCCTCTTGGGGCAAACTCTGGGCAAGTACCTCCAAAGCATCAGCAAAACTCTGCTTTCAATGGCCGTCTTCAAAATGTCTCTGTAAGTTGCAGCACTAAGCTCCTTCTGTCTGAGCTCTTATACAGGGCTCTAGTAAACTAACAAGGCCCAAGCTGAATGGGCAGGGCCACACCTCCATGGAAATTATCTAATCAGAGTTATCACCCACAGTTGGGTGGGTCACATCTCCATGGAAACAACCTAATCCAGAGGTTCCAACTTAATCAACACTAATACATCTGCCCCCACAAGATTGCATCAAAGAACATGGCTTTTTCTGAGGAACATAATATGTACAAACTGGTACACCCCCTCAGTAGTAGCCAGGTCTTTTATACACATGACCTCACCTAACCCTCACCATTGTTCCTCGAGGTTCCATTTCCAGATGAAGAAACTGAGGCTCAGAGAGGTCAAATCACTTGCCAAGGCCACACCATTGTGAGTGGTCAAGCAGGCTGAGGTCAACCCATGGATCTAACCTTCGCTCTGCTGGGGAAAAAGGGCAAGGAGGTGCCTGCAAGCAGGAGGCAGGAGGAGGAGAGGAAGAATGGCTGGTCCAAGGCCACATGGCAGGTCAGTTTCTGGGTACAGACACACATCTGTGCTGCCCCAGGCTAAGAAAATTTAGGGCACTGCCATCTCTGCCATCCTTGCATCCTCTGCCTCTGCCTGAGGCAGGGTGGGCGGGAAAGAACCATCTGAGGAGCAGCAAGCTCCCTGGGAAAAAAAAATCCCACCCCCCCCCCCCCCCCCGCATAGGGTTGTTGGGAGGATTAAGAGAATACTACAGTATCATTGAGCATGAGCCTTTTCTTAGGCTCATCCTGGCCTTTATGTAGACTGTGGTGGATTGTCTGTCAGGCTGATCCACCTCTTCTGGGCTGGATGCCAGGGGACAGGTGAGGCAGGTATGGACTCAGCCCTGAGGGGTCCTTAGACCAGTCGAAAGATAAGGCTGGGCCCAGACAGCTGCAGGGCAGGGTGAAATGTGGGACATACCTGAAGAGCAGTTCAGTGGAAGCACGTCCATGGGGAGACTCAGGGGGCTTCTTAGAGGGGAGAGTGGTGGAACTTGAAAGCCAAGCAGAATTAAGGAGGTAAAGGGGTGGTGGTGCAAAGGGTGTTTCAGGTCAGGGAAGCAGCATGGGCAAGGGCAGGGAGGCCTGAGAGCAAGCATCTCCTTGGAGAACTGAGAGTGGTCAGGCTTGGAGATGAGAAACTGAAGGCGCAGAGACTGGGGACACAGGCTGTGCCAGTTTGCATGTATTATGTACCCCAAAATGCCATGTTCTTTGATACAATCTTGTGGGGGCAGATGTATTAGTATTGATTAGGCTGGAATCCTTTGATTGAGTGATTCCATGGAGATGTGGCTCAACCAGTTGTGGGCAAGACTTTTGATTGGATAATTTCCATGGAGGTGTTACCCCACCCATTCAGGGTGGCTCTTAATTGAATCACTGGAGTCCTATAAAAGTGTTCACAGACAAAAGGAGGTCCTTCAGCCAAGAGACACATTCTGAATTTGGCCATTGAATTTGAATTTGAATTTGGCCAAGTAGACTTCTGCTACTCCAGAATTTGCCTGGGAGAAACTGAGAATACCCCCAGATGCCTAGAGGGAAATGTCCTTGGAGACAGCCATTTTGAAACACAACCAGGGATCAGCAGACGTCAGCCATGTGCCTTCCCAGACGACAGAGGTGTTCCAGATGCCATTGCCCATTCTTCAGTGAAGGTACCCTATTGTTAATGCCTTAGCTTGGACACTTTTATGGCCTTTAGAGTGTAACTTTGTAACCAGATAAACCCCCTTTTATAAAAGCCAATCCATTCTGGCAGCATTAGGAAACTGGAACACAGGGTGACCAGTTCATCCCTGCTGACCCAGGACTTTCTTGGTTTCAGCATTCAAAGCCCCACATCCCAGGAAACTTCTCCATCCTGGACAACCCTGGACAGTTGGGGAAGGAGGTGAGAGGGCACAGGTGGGCCTCGTCAGGACACAAGGGCCACTTCCCTGCAGCAAAGGGTGGGTGCAGCCCCAAGATTCCCACAATAGCTGTTCCAAGAAGGAAGGCGCCTCCCCACCCCTCAGGAAGAGCCAGTCCACTCTCCACCCCTCCCTGCTGCTGCCCAGCTCAGCCAGATCCGCGGACGTGCCCAGCACTCCCTGGGGCTGAAGGGAAATTTTCTCTCTGGACACTGGAGGAGCAAAAGGTGGATTTGGGTAAAAGGTACCACCAAACGAAGCTAGAGGAGCCCAACAACCCCTCACAATTTGTGCATTTCATGAGTGCCTCTCTCAGAACATCAGATTTCCCATCTGCAAAATGGCCTTGGTAGTGTCCAATTATACACTCAGAGGAGTGAGGAGTCCAGATCAGAGACACCAGTGGGCTTCAGGGAAACATAAAACAGATCCAGATGGAAGACATTCCAGGGAGCTCTCTTTGTGTGCAAGAGGGCCTGGCATGTTGGGTGGGTCTGGGCACGTAACCCACAGGCCTCCAGACCTCACCAGCTATGACTGACCATAAACAAGCTGACCTCTGCTCTTTATATTCCATGAGAAGTCTCCATCACTCAAATCACGGGAAATTCTTTTTTTGTTGTTGTTGTTTAAACTAGATTTCCATCCTCAAGAAAACACTGGGGATGCTGGGGGAGTGTCCGTCTACCCCACAAAGGCGTCCCATTGTCCCTCTGACAGGTCTCCCCAGCTGGACCACTGCTGCTCCGGCCTCAGCGAGAGCCTTCAGTCCACAGCTCATAACTGCCACTTCCACGCGGTGCCAGCTGCCCGGGCTTCCTGAGCCCATCACTCTGAGCCTCCCCCTCACATCACATCACCCTGTGGTGCTGAGTTTTTCTTTTCTTCAATTTTAATGATGTGTTTTTTTTAATTCCATATATCCAAAACATTATCATTTATTCATGTGATGAATATAGAATTATTAATAAGATAGTTTATATTCTTTTTTGCATACTAAGTTTTTGAAATGTATTTTCCCAGGTTTTTTTTAAATTGAGATGAAATACACATAACATACAACTGACCATTTTAAAGTACAATTCAGTGGCATTTAGTGCACTCCCAATTGTTCTAGTTTCCTAGTGCTGCCGGAATGCAAAACACCAGAAATGGGTTGGCTTTTATAAAAGGGGGTTTATTTGGTTACACAGTTACAGTCTTAAGGACATAAAGTGTCCAAGGTAACAAAGCAATGGGGTACCTCCACTGGAGGATGGCCAATGGTGTCCGGAAAACCTCTGTTAGCTGGGAAGGCACGTGGCTGGCGTCTGCTCCAAAGTTCTGGTTTCAAAATGGCTTTCTCCCAGGACGTTCCTCTCTAGGCTGCAGCTCCTTAAAAATGTTACTCTTAGTTGCACTTAGGGTATGTGTCCTCCCTTAGCTTCTCTGGAGCAAGAGTCTGCTTTCAACGGCTGTCTTCAAACCATCTCTCATCTACAGCTCCTGTGCTTTCTTCAAAGTGTCCCTCTTGGCTGTAGCTTCTGGGATTCCACCCCCTGGAAGCCCATAATTTTCCAAGCCATCAGCTTCTGGTTTCTTTGAACCCAAGAGCTCAGTTCTAAGTTTATCTCTCTCTGCTCGCATTTTACTATAAGCTGCAAGGAGAAGCCAGGGTACATCCTGCACACATAATCTGGAGATCTCCTCAGCTAAGTATTCCAGGTTGTCGCTTTCAAATTCTTCCTTCCATCTGACACCAGGACTCAATTTTGCCAAATTCTCTGCCACTTTAAAACAAGGATCATCTTTCTTCCAGTTAGCAGCAACACATTCATCATTTCTGTTCAAGACTTCGTGAGAAGTATCTTTAGAGTCCATATTTCCACAGTCTCTTCAAAGCAGTTTAGGCCTTTTCTATGAAGCTCCTCACAGTTCTTCCAGAATCTTCCCCTTATCCATTTAAAAAGCCATTACAACATGTTTGGTATTTGCAAATGCAGCAGCAAAAGCACCCCACTTCTCTGGTACCAAATTGTATTAGTTAGGGTTCTCTAGGGAAACAGAATCAATGAGAGGTGTCTATGACTACAAAATTTATAAAAGTGACTCACGCAACTGTGGGTATGCACAAGTCCAAATTCTGTAGAGCAGTCAGCAAACTGTCAACTCCAAGGAAGATGTCCGATGAACTCCTCAGGAAACGAACCGTCAACTTCGATGAACTCCTGAGGAAACGCTTCACTGGGCAGCCGAAGAAGAAGTGAAGGTCCTCTATCTGTCTCGCTTATAAGTCTTCAACTGATTAATTGGATTAAATCCAGCCAATTGCATTCTCTCATTGTGGAAGACACGCCCTTTGGTGAGTCATCAGTCACAGCTGCAATAAATTGACTGATGATTTAATAAACCAGCCTGTTGGTTTATTAACCAGCCACAAATGTCCTTGCAGCAATTGTTAGGCCAGTGTTTGCTTGGGTATTATCACCTGGCCAAGTTGACACATGAACATAATCATCATACCAATGTTGTACAACCACCACCTCTCTCTAATTTCAAAGCTTTTTTATCACCCCAGAGCACTGCTGTTTTGCTTTCCTAGGCTGCTCAAGCAAATACCATGCAAAGGGATGGCTTAAAGAATGAGAATTTAATGGCTCATAGTTTGGAGATTAAGACAGAAATCCAAATCAAGGCATCATCAAGGCAATGCTTTCTACCTGAAGACTGTGGCATTCTGGGGCTGGCTGCTGGTGATCCTTGGACCTTAGTTTGTCACATGGTAAGATATATGGCAGCATCTCCTGGTCTCTCCCTTCTTTTCTGGGTTCCATTGATGTCCAGCTTCTGGCTGTTCCCTGTGATTTCTCTCTCTGTCTGAGTTTCTCTGCTTATAAAGGATTCCAGTAATTCTGACTGAGTTGGGCCACACCGTAATTGAAGTAACCCCATCAGAGGGTTTTATTTACAATGGTTTACACCCACAGCTACGGATTAAGTTTAAGAATATGTTTTGCTATGGTACATACAGCTCCAAACCACCACAATTCTAAACCCATTAAGTAACCACCCTCTATTTTCCCCTTGCCCCCAAACTCTGGCAACCACTAATCTGCTTTCTGTCTCAATGCATTTTTCACCTGTGGATATTGCAGACAAAAGGAATTATACAACATATGACCTTTTGTTTCTGGCTTCTTTCATATAGCATGATGTTTTCCAGGCTTATCCAAGTTGTAGCACATTTCAGTGCTCTATTCCTTTCTATGGCTGAATAATATTCCATTATATGGATGGACCACATTTTGTTTGTCCATTCATCATTGATGGACATTTGGGTTGTTTCCACCTTTTAGCTATTGTGAATAATGCTGCTATGAACATTCGTGTACAAGAAGGACATATGTTTTCATTTATTTTGGGAATATAGGAGTAGAATTGCTGGGTCATATGGTGTTTTAGTTTGCTAAAGCTGACAAAATGCAATAAACCAGAAAAGAGTTGGCTTTTACAATGGTGATTTATTAGCTTTCAAGTTTACTAAGGCCATGAAAATGTCCAAATCATGGCATCTACAAGAAGATACCTTCTTTCTGAAGAAAGGCTGCTAGTGATCTGGGACTCCTCTGTCACATGGGAAGGCACATGGTGGTGTCTGCTGGCCCTTCTCTCCCAGGTTTTGTTGCTTTTTTCAGCTTTTGGCTGCTCCATCTGTGGCTTTCTTTCTGTTTCCTGTGTGCCCTCTCTCAGCTTCTGTCTCTCTTACCTTCTCTGGGGATTTTTTTTTTTTTCAAGTTCTCTCTGTCTTTTATCCTCTTATAAAGGATCCCTGTAAGAGGATTAAGATCTACCCTGAATGAGGTGGGTCACATCTCAACTTAAGTTAAGATCCTACTAACCCAAAGGTCCTACTTACAATAGATTAGCTTTAAGAACATGCTTTTCTGGGATACATATAGCTTCAAAATACCACATATGGTAACTCTCTGTTTAACTATTTGAGGAACCACCAATCTGTTTCCCATAGTGGCTGTACCATTTTACATTCCACCAGCAATGTACAAGGTTTTCAATTTCTTCACATCCTCTCCAACACTTGCTATTTTCCTTTTTTTAATTGTAGCTATCCTAATGGGTATGAAGTGGTAACTCAATGTGGTTTTGATTTGCATTTCCTTTGTAAATAATGATGTTTAACATCTTTTCATGAGCTTGTTGGACATTTGTGTATCTTCTTTGGAGAAATGATATTCAAGTCCTTTGCCCATTTTTAAGTTGTTTGTCTTTTTAGTGTTGAGTTATAAAAGATCTTTATATAACCCTGGCTATTACACCCTAATCAGGTAAATGAACTGCAAATATTTTCTTCCGTTCTGAAAGTTGTCTTTTCATTTTCTTGATAATGTCCTTTGATGCACAAGTATTTAACTTTGATGAAATACAGTTTGTTTTTTCTTTTGTTGCTTCTGTTTTTGGTGACAAATCCAAGAATCCATTGTGAAATCTGAAATCATGAAGCTTTACCCCTATGTTTTCTTCTAAAAGTTTCATAATTTTAGCACTTATATTTAGATTGCTGCTCAATTTTGAGTTAACTTTTGTATATGGAGTTAGGTAGGGGTCCAGAGTCGTTCTTTTGCATGTGGTCATCCAGTTGTCCAAGGTACATTTGTTGAACAGACTATTATTTCTCCATTGCATGCTTCTAGCCCCTTTGTTGAAAATCAATTGGCGATAAATGTGTGGGTTTATTTCTGGATTCTCAATTCTATTTCATTGATCTATATATTCATCTGTGCCAGTTTGAATGTATTATGTCCCCCAGAAAAAGCCATATTCTTTGATGCAATCTTTGGGGCAGACATACTAGTGGGGATTAAGTTGGAACATTTGGATTAGGTTGTTTGCATGGAAATGTGCCCCACCCAACTGTGAGTGATAACTGATGAGATATTTCCATGGAGGCATGGCCCCACCCATTCAGGGTGGGCCTTGATCAGTGGAGCCATATAAATGAGCTGACAAACAGAAGGAACTCAGTGCAGCTGCAGCTGTGAGTGACGTTTTGAAGAGGACCTACAGCCAAGAGGGACACTTTGAAGAAAGCAAGGAGCTGCAGATGAGAGACAGTTTGAAGACAGCTGTTGAAGTCAGACTCTTGCTCCGGAGAAGCTGAGAGAGGACAAATATCTCAAGTGCAACAAAGAGTGACATTTGAAGAGAAACTGCAGCCTAGAGAGAAACGTCCTGGGAGAAAGCCATTTGAAACCAGAATTTTGGAGCAGATGCCAGCCACGTGCCTTCCCAGCTAACAGAGGTTTTCCGGACACCATTGGCCATCCTCCAGTGAAGGTACCCGATTGCTGATGTTTTCTTTTCATGTGATGTTTTTGTATGGCTTCATAGAATGTGTTATGAAGTTTTCCCTTCTCTTTATTATTTTTCTGGAAGAGTTTCAGTAGGATTGGTATTAATTCTTCTTTAAATGTTTGGTAGAATTCAGCAGTGGAACTATCTGGTCCTGGAATTTTTCTTGTTGGAAGGTTTTTTGATTACTGATTCATAGTATTCTCTCATAATCCTTTTAATTTCTGTAAGGTCAGTAGTAATGCTCCTACTTTCATTTCTGATTTTGGTTATTTGCATTTTCTCTCTTTTTCTTTTAATCTAGCTAAAGTTTTGTTAATTTGTTGATCTTTTCAAAGAACTGCCTTTTAGATTTGTTGATCCTCTCTATTGTTTTTCTATTCTCTATTTTGTTTACCTTTACTCTAGTCTTAATTATTTCCTTCCTTATGCTCATTTTTTGTTTAATTTGCTCTTCTTTTTCTAGTTCCTCTGGATGTGAGGTGAGGTTACTGATTTGAGATTGCTCTGCTTCTTCAATGTAGTTATTTACAGATATAAATTTTGCTCTGAGCCCATAAATTTTGGTACGTCATGTTTTCATTTTCATTCATCTCAAAGTATTTTCTAACTTCCCCAGCAATTTTTTGGGCTCCCAAAAAATGACCTTTCATAGTCTTAGCAAATTGCCTCTGCATTGGCTCTTGCTTTCCTTCAGAGTTCAGCCTTTCCACCAAGAATATCAGCCCAAGGTGAATGTGAGTGCAGGGTCCTCTCTGTCTTTTCTAAGCCTGTGTCTTTTCCTGGAACTCTGCTTACTCATGGCCTTAGGAAGTCCTCTGATTACAGCCACTTGAATGCCCCCCTCTATTCCTTTGAAATAGGCTCTCTCTCCCTCCCAGGCGCTCTATAATATAACTTAAAGTAGGTAATCCTTTGCCCCAGCTCACTTTGACTTAATTGTTTCTTACACTGCTTTAGGGGTTGTCGGGCTGCTTCTAGCTGCAGGGCAAGTTCTAGGAGGGCAAGCCAGAGACAAGTTTCCTGGTTCAGTGTCTCAGGCTGCCACCCAATAGATTGGCACTGACATACAGGCTCCCCAGTATGTGCAAAGGGGGTGCTCTTCTCCCTCCAGAACAGGAACCCACAATGGGAACACAGACAGGGACATCTCCACACCACACTGGAATAGGGTGGGGAAGGGGCCAGCAAGGGACCATGGGCTGCTTCTACCTTTTTTAAAGCTGTGTCTTCTTAATTTGGGACTCGCCCAGTTACTGCAACATTTTAACTGTTTTCCAGATGTTTGAGGAAGAGGGCTCTGCCAGTTTTTGCCAGTTGTTCACAGATTCTGTTGGGGAATGGCACCCTAGAATGTCTTACTGCCACCATCTTGGTTGACTGGAAGCCTAACATGGATTTTAACATCATCTGGGTACAGGACCCCTAAGAGGGAGATAGGTATTTGGATTTAAGACACCTACAGAAATCCAAAACTGTTGTAGAGCTCCACCCTTAGTAAAAGGGTGGACTAGAAAAAAATCCCCACTCCCTGCTACCTCCTCAGCATAGAAAGATAACAAGCAAGTTTATTTATCTTGACCTGTGCTCTGGATTAGAAAGAAAAAAAAATCTTCCCTTAAAAATTTACATTTTCTTTGTGTCTGAGAACTCCTTAAACTAAAAAACATAAAGAGTGGCCCATGATTGGTAATATCCTGGGGATGTCTAGCAGAAGCAAACAAAATCTGCTCCAGAGAGTCACATTGTCATCCCTCAGACAAAATGATCTCACAATCCCAAATTACAAAACACACAAAGAAACAATGCACCATAGCAAATGGTAGATGCTGAAAAAGAACCAACCCTTTCAAGCCCCTTAGATAAGAGAATTGGTGAAAACAAATGATTACATTGGCGCTGAAGGAAGAGTACAGGATGTTATGGAAAGGTATAGCTAGAGCGCTGGCTTAGTTGGCACGCTGGGATAAAGCCACTGGTGTGGGGCAAGTGAGAGATGAAAGTGGCCGGGGTTAGGGATGTCGGAATGGCACAGCAAGTGGAGCAGAGGAGGAACATCTTTACATTCTGCAGGCTTAAACCCCAGTTTTAGTCTCCTAGGGCTGCCATAACAAAGAACCACAAACTGGGTGGCTTAAAATAATAATTTATTTGCTCACAGTGCTGTAGGCTATGGTCTGAAATCAAGGTGTCTTTAGGGCCATGCTTCCTCTGATGGTTCTGGGGAAGAATCTTCCTTGCTCTTCCAGCTTCTGGTGGCCCCAGCATTCCTTGGCTGGTGGTGGCATCACTCCCATCTCTGTCTCCACCGTCTTATGTCTGTCTTCAGTGTCCCTGGGTCCTTGCCTCGTCCTTTAAGGACACCAGTCATTGGAGTTAGGACCCACCCTAAATTTAGGGTGATTTAATCTTGAGGTCCTTAATTAATTAATTGGTACCACACCTCTTTGGCACAGCCACCTCACATTCCCCTGGACGTCTCAGCCTCCTTCCTGACTCTGGGCCTGCACCTGGCTGTGGCCTGAGCCTTGTCCAGCCCCACAGCCCTCACTGAGCACTGCCTGCCTCAAACTCTGTCCGGGGTGGGAGATGGGGGTGTCTCCCCAAACTGTTTCATCAACAAGATGGAGCAACCTGGGATTTATTTGATTCCACTTGCAGAGGCGATTTTATCTTGCTGTGCAGATTATGTGGGGGGCAGGTGTCTTCTCTGTTTCTTCCAAAATGTAATGCAGGGACCCCTCTGCTTTCTGCTGTCAGGGGCAGCGCATGTCTGTCTGTGAACACCCATTTCAGAGGCATCGGCTGACCTTGCTGGGCTGGGAGTGAGTTACAGTCACTGTAGGAGACGACAGTGAAGCCAGGCTCTGTCCTCAGCCTTTTATCTGTGCACTGGCTTATTCAGTCTTCACAGCAACCCTGAGAAGTAACATCTTCCAGTACCCCTATTTTAAAGGAGTAGCAGAGGTACAGAAGGGTCCAGCTCCTGCCTTGAGCAGCTGAATTGCTGGCTCCGATCTCGGCAGTTTGGCTGCAGAGCCCTTGAACTTCACCACCATGCTCCACAGCAGCTGTGAGACCACGGGAAAGCTGAAACTTTTAACCTCCTCTAAACTCTTGAACTTCAATTTCCTCATTCCTGCCCAGTGAGTGGGGCACCCATGGCTGAGCACATGGACTGGCTCCCCTCAGCCCAGTCACATTCAGCTCACCCCACGTGCCCTGCCCCCTAAGGGCCTGGCTTAGTGTCAAGTGTTTCAAGTTCGCTGACATTGAGGTATGCAGGACCACGCCTCACAAAGCCCAGGGCACCAGTCCTGCTAGGGGTGGGGCCGGGAGGACAGGCCCTGCTCTGAGGGGGTGTCCTCCCAGGGAGGGGGTGTTGGATGATCCCTCTAGGATGACTCTCCCTCCAGCCTGCCTGCGGGGTCACCCCAGGAACTGAGTCACACACAAGGGAGCTCACAGGCCCTACCCTGAGGGATTCCTTGTTCTGTCTCTCAAAGGAGCCCTGAGGTGACTCTGGACTGTGACACCCACTCCCTTTGTGACCGTGAGCTCTTCCACATGGGAAGGAAGATGAGCCAGTGGGAACTGGGGACGCTGGACCTAAAGAAGAGCTAACTCAGGTGTCAGGAGCACTGCTGTGTGTAGTAGCTTCCTGGAAAGTTGCCGTAGGGAAGGGAATTGGTTTTTTTGCTCTGAGGTGCATTCACTTTTAATTTTGATTTTTTTTTTTTTTTTTGCCTTTTCAAAATTTAAAATGAAAATAATACAGATACACGGTAAAAAATAGTAGTGAAAAATTTGTAATAAAATCTGCAGACACCTGCCCCACACATCTCATCCTTTGGTTCTCAAACTTGGCTGCATGCTTTGGGGAGATTTTCCAAAAGCTCATTCCCACAAGTGCTGCTATAATCGGGTTGGAGCAGGGCCTGGGCACTGGGTTTTTGAATAGCAACCCAGGTGGTTCTAAAGTGCAGACAAGCTTGAGAACCCCTGCCCTGTCTTTCTCCCTGGAGGCATGTTATTTATTTTCCTCCATATTTATGATTTATACACTTGTGCTATTCTTTCTTGCTTTATCATTATTACTCAACTTCTGGATCTTAGAGTTGAGTGTATTAGTTATGAGGATTTCAGCTGCAGGTAACTCCCACAGGCAATACCGTAAATAATGGACATTTAATTATTGCACACCCAACCAGGTTGGTTTATGGATATCACTGAAGATTCAGGGTCTCTCGATTCTGCCAGTGGCCTGTCTCAGAATGTGGGCTGTTCTCTGTGCTTGTCCTCTCCTGGTTTCAATGAATCATGGCTGCTCATATTGGGCGACCAGGAGGACCTGCCCATCAAGGTCTAGTTTAAATGCCACCTGCTCTCCAAGCCTTCTTCCACTGTCCCTAGAAGAACTGGCCCATCTCGTCTGCAGCACTTTATGGAAAGTGCAAGTGCCTCACTTAACCCCTCATGTGCGGAATCAGTTTGCTCTCCTGACAGCTATCATGGGCTCCCGGAAGATGCCGCAGAGCCATTAACTATTCCATGTCCTGTGCATGGAAGATGATAGGTGCTTTCCTAATGTCTGATAAATAAATTAACCAAAAAGCAGTTTTCCCTACAGCATTTTGTCTATATTTCATTCAAGTTTCATTGGTAAGATTGGACAAGTTAGATGTGACAAGTGGTTCCGAACTTGTGAATTATCATTTATACATGCATTTTTCTGGAGTAAGGATCCACACATTTTATTGGTTTATCAAAGGGGCTCTGACCTCAAAACAGTTTTAAAGACCCTCTGGTTTGTATCATCTTTAGAGGCCCTTCTAGCTTTGCCATCATCATCATCAGCAGCTATAATTTACTTAAACCTTTGCTATGTTGCTTGTTTTGAGAGAAGTCTATTCAAATCTCTCACTAACATTGTAGTTTTAATTTGCATTTCTCAAATGGCGTGATGTAATAATCTTTTCATATACTTATTGGCCATTTGAATGTCTTCTTTGGAGAAAGGGCTATTCAAAACCTTGGCCCACTTTTTAATTGGGTTATTTTTCCTTTTGATGTTGAATTGTAGCAGTACATTATATATTCTGGATATTAAACCCTTATCAGACATATGGTTTCCAAATAGTTTCTCCCATTCTGTGGGGTTGTTTTGTTTTGTTTTTTCACTTTCTTGATAATGTCCTTTGATGCACAAAAGTTTTTTGTTTTGATGAATTCCATTTTATTAGTTTTCTTTTGTTGCTTGTGCTTTTAGTTTAAAATATAAAAATCTATTGCAATTACTTCATTATTGCCTTTTTGTATTTAGTTGCTTTTTTGTACTGAACCATTCTGATTGTTTTCTTCTTTCATTTTCTCTATACTTTTTAGTTATTTTCTTAGTGATTATCTTTTTTTTTTTTTTAATCATCATTTTATTGAGATATATTCACATACCACGCAGTCATACAAAACAAATTGTACTTTCGATTGTTTACAGTACCATTACATAGTTGTACATTCATCACCTAAATCAATCCCTGACACCTTCATTAGCACACACACAAAAATAACAAGAATAATAATTAGAGTGAAAAAGAGCAATTGAAGTAAAAAAGAACACTAGGTACCTTTGTCTGTTTGTTTGCTTCCCCTACTTTTCTACACATCCATCCATAAACTAGACAAAGTGGAGTTTGGTCCTTATGGCATTCCCAATCCCACTATCACCCCTCATAAGCTACATTTTTATACAACTGTCTTCGAGATTCATGGGTTCTGGGTTGTAGTTTAATAGTTTCAGGTATCCACCACCAGCTACCCCAATTCTTTAGAACCTAAAAAAGGTTGTCTAAAGTGTGCGTAAGAGTGCCCACCAGAGTGATCTCTCGGCTCGTTTTGGAATCTCTCTGCCACTGAAGCTTATTTCATTTCCTTTCACATCCCCCTTTTGGTCAAGAAGATGTTCTCCATCCCACGATGCCAGGTCTACATTCCTCCCCGGGAGTCATATTCCACGTTGCCAGGGAGATTCACTTCCCTGGGTGTCTGATCCCACGTAGGGGGGAGGGCAGTGATTTCACCTTTCAAGTTGGCTTAGCCAGAGAGAGAGGGCCACATCTGAGCAACAAAGAGGCATTCAGGAGGAGACTCTTAGGCACAAATACAGGGAGGCCTAGCCTCTCCTTTGCAGCAACCGTCTTCCCAAGGGTAAAACTTATGGTAGAGGGCTCAACCCATCAAACCACCAGTCCCCTATGTCTGTGGTCATGTTAGCAACCATGGAGGTGGGGTAGGCGAATACCCCTGCATTCTCCACAGGCTCCTCAAGGGGGCACTACATCTTTTTTTTTTTTTTTCCTTGTTTGTCTTTTTCTTTTTTTTAACTTTCCCTTCTTTTTTCAAATCAACTGTATGAAAAAAAAAGTTAAAAAGAAAACAAACATACAATAAAAGAACATTTCAAAGAGACCACAGCAAGGGAGTAAGAAAAAGACAACTAACCTAAGATAACTGCTTAATTTCCAACATGTTCCTACTTTACCCCAAGAAAGTTACATAATATAGCAACATTTCAGTGAACTTGTTCCTACTACATCCATCAGAAATTAACAGACCATAGTCATTTCTGGGCATCCCCAGAACGTTAAATAGCTTATCTGTTCTTCTTGGATTATTGTTCCCCCTTCCTTAATTGCTCTCTACTGCTAGTTCCCCTACATTCTACATTATAAACCATTTGTTTTACATTTTTCAAAGTTCACATTAGTGGTAGCATATAATATTTCTCTTTTTGTTTCTGGCTTATTTCGCTCAGCATTATGTCTTCAAGGTTCATCCATGTTGTCATATGTTTCACCAGATCGTTCCTTCTTACTGCCGCGTAGTATTCCATCGTATGTATATACCACATTTTATTTATCCACTCATCTGTTGAAGGACATTTGGGTTGTTTCCATCTCTTGGCAATTGTGAATAATGCTGCTATGAACATTGGCGTGCAGATATCTGTTCGTGTCACTGCTTTCCGATCTTCCGGGTATATACCGAGAAGTGCAATCGCTGGATCGAATGGTAGCTCTATCTCTAGTTTTCTAAGGAACTGCCAGACTGACTTCCAGAGTGGCTGAACCATTATACAGTCCCACCAACAGTGAATAAGAATTCCAATTTCTCCACATCCCCTCCAGCATTTGTAGTTTCCTGTTTGTTTAATGGCAGCCATTCTAACCGGTGTTAGATGGTATCTCATTGTGGTCTTAATTTGCATCTCTCTAATAGCTAGTGAAGCTGAACATTTTTTCATGTGTTTCTTGGCCATTTGTATTTCCTCTTCAGAGAACTGTCTTTTCATATCTTTTGCCCATTTTATAATTGGGCTGTCTGTACTATTGTCATTGAGTTGTAGGATTTCTTTGTATATGCAAGATATCAGTCTTTTGTCAGATACATGGTTTCCAAAAATTTTTTCCCATTGAGTTGGCTGCCTCTTTACCTTTTTGAGAAATTCCTTTGAGGTGCAGAAACTTCTAAGCTTGAGGAGTTCCCATTTATCTATTTTCTCTTTTGTTGCTTGTGCTTTGGGTGTAAAGTCTAGGAAGTGGCCTCCTAATACAAGGTCTTGAAGATGTTTTCCTACATTATCTTCTAGGAGTTTTATGGTACTTTCTTTTATATTGAGATCTTTGGTCCATTTTGAGTTAATTTTTGTGTAGGGGGTGAGGTAGGGGTCCTCTTTCATTCTTTTGGATATGGATATCCAACTCTCCCAGCCCCATTTGTTGAAAAGACCATTATGGCTCAGTTCGGTGACTTTGGGGGCCTTATCAAAGATCAGTCGGCCATAGATCTGAGGGTCTATCTCTGAATTCTCAATTCGATTCCATTGATCTATATGTCTATCTTTGTGCCAGTACCATGCTGTTTTGGCAACTGTGGCTTTATAATAAGCTTCAAAGTCAGGGAGTGTAAGTCCTCCCACTTCGTTTTTCTTTTTTAGAGTGACTTTAGCAATTCGAGGCATCTTCCCTTTCCAAATAAATTTGATAACTAGCTTTTCCAAGTCTGCAAAGTAGGTTGTTGGAATTTTGATTGGGATTGCATTGAATCTGTAGATGAGTTTGGGTAGAATTGACATCTTAATGACATTTAGCCTTCCTATCCATGAACAAGGAATATTTTTCCATCTTTTAAGGTCCCCTTCTATTTCTTTTAGTAGAGTTATGTAGTTTTCTTTGTATAGGTCTTTTACATCTTTGGTTAAGTTTATTCCTAGGTACTTGATTTTTTTAGTTGCTATTGAAAATGGTATCTTTTTCTTGAGTGTCTCTTCAGTTTGTTCATTTCTAGCATATAGAAACATTACTGACTTATGTGCATTAATCTTGTATCCCGCTACTTTGCTAAATTTGTTTATTAGCTCTAGTAGGTGTATCGTTGATTTCTCAGGGTTTTCTAGATATAAGATCATATCATCTGCAAACAATGACAGTTTTACTTCTTCTTTTCCAATTTGGATGCCTTTTATTTCTTTGTCTTGCCGGATTGCCCTGGCTAGCACTTCCAGCACAATGTTGAATAACAGTGGTGACAGCGGGCATCCTTGTCTTGTTCCTGATCTTAGAGGGAAGGCTTTCAGTCTCTCACCATTGAGTACTATGCTGGCTGTGGGTTTTTCATATATGCTCTTTATCATGTTGAGGAAGTTTCCTTCAATTCCTACCTTTTGAAGTGTTTTTATCAAAAAGGGATGTTGGATTTTGTCAAATGCTTTTTCAGCATCTATTGAGATGATCAATTGATTTTTCCCTTTCGAGTTTTTAATGTGTTGTAATACATTGATTGTTTTTCTTATGTTGAACCATCCTTGCATGCCTGGAATGAACCCCACTTGGTCATGGTGTATGATTTTTTTAATGTGTCTTTGGATTCGATTTGCAAGTATTTTGTTGAGGATTTTTGCATCTATATTCATTAGGGAGATTGGCCGGTAGTTTTCCTTTTTTGTAGCATCTTTGCCTGGTTTTGGTATTAGGTTGATGTTAGCTTCATAAAATGAGTTAGGTAGTGTTCCATTTTTTTCAATGTTTTGAAAGAGTTTGAGTAAGATTGGTGTCAGTTCTTTCTGGAAAGTTTGGTAGAATTCCCCTGTGAAGCCATCTGGCCCTGGGCATTTATTTGTGGGAAGATTTTTGATGACTGATTGGATCTCTTTGCTTGTGATGGGTTGGTTGAGGTCTTCTATTTCTTCTCTGGTCAGTCTAGGTTGTTCATATGTTTCCAGGAAATTGTCCATTTCTTCTACATTATCCAGTTTGTTGCCATACAGTTGTTCATAATATCCTCTTATAATTTTTTTAATTTCTTCAGGATCTGCAGTTATGTCCCCTTTTTCATTCATTATTTTGTTTATATGGGTCTTCTCTCTTTTTGATTTTGTCAGTCTAGCTAGGGGCTTGTCAATCTTGTTGATCTTCTCAAAGAACCAACTTTTGGTGATATTTATCCTTTCTATTGTTTTTTGGTTCTCTATGTCATTTATTTCTGCTTTAATCCTTGTTATTTCTTTTCTTGTACTTGGTTTAGGATTGGTTTGCTGTTCATTTTCTAGCTTCTTCAGTTGATCCATTAGTTCTTTGCTTTTGGCTCTTTCTTCCTTTTTAATATATGCGTTTAGTGCTATAAATTTCCCCCTTAGCACTGCTTTTGCTGCATCCCATAGGTTTTGGTATGTTGTGTTCTCATTTTCATTCGTCTCTATATATTTAGCAATTTCTCTTGCTATTTCTTCTTTAACCCACTGATTGTTTAGGAGTGTGTTGTTTAACCTCCAGGTATTTGTGAATTTTCTAAGTCTCTGATGGTTATTGACTTCTAATTGTATTCCATTGTGGTCAGAGAATGTGCTTTGAATAATTTCAATCTTTTTAAATTTATTGAGGCTTGTTTTATGTCCCAGCATATGATCTATTCTGGAGAAAGTTCCGTGAGCACTAGAAAAGTATTTGTATCCTGGTGATTTGGGATGTAATGTTCTGTAGATGTCTGTTAAATCTAATTCATTTATCAGATTGTTTAGGTTTTCAATTTCCTTATTGGTCTTCTGTCTGGTTGATCTATCTATAGGAGAGAGTGATGTGTTGAAGTCTCCCACAATTATTGTGGAAACATCAATTGCTTCCTTTAGTTTTGCCAATGTTTCTCTCATGTATTTTGTGGCACCTTGATTGGGTGCATAGACATTTACGATTGTTATTTCTTCTTGCTGAATTGCCCCTTTTATTAGTATGTAGTGGCCTTCTTTGTCTCTCAAAACATCCCTGCATTTGAAGTCTATTTTATCTGAGATTAATATTGCTACACCTGCTTTCTTTTGGCTGTAGCTTGCATGAAATATTTTTTTCCATCCTTTCACTTTCAGTTTCTTTGTGTCCCTGTGTCTAAGATGAGTCTCTTGTATGCAACATATTGATGGTTCATTTTTTTTGATCCATTCTGCGAATCTATATCTTTTAATTGGGGAGTTTAATCCATTTACATTCAACGTTAAAACCGTGAAGGCATTTCTTGAATCGGCCATCTTATCCTTTGGATTATGTTTGCCATATTTTTCCCTCTCTCTATTAATATCCTTTATTGTACCCATACCGAATCTCTTTAGTACTGAACCTTTCTCCAAGTCTCTCTGTCCTGTCTTTGTTTCTCTGTCTGTAGGGCTCCCTTTAGTATCTCCAGTAGGGCAGGTCTCTTGTTAGCAAATTCTCTCAGCATTTCTTTGTCTGTGAAAAATTTAAGCTCTCCCTCAAATTTGAAGGAGAGCTTTGCTGGATAAAGTATTCTTGGCTGGAAATTCCTCTCACTCAGAATTTTAAATATATCGTGCCACTGCCTTCTCGCCTCCATGGTGGCTGCTGAGTAGTCACTACTTAGTCTTATGCTGTTTCCTTTGTATGTGGTGAATTGCTTTTCTCTTGCTGCTTTCAGAACTTGCTCCTTCTCTTCTATGTTTGACAGTGTGATCAGTATATGTCTCGGAGTGGGTTTTTTTGGATTTATTCTATTTGGAGTTCACTGAGCATTTATGATTTGTGTATTTATGTTGTTTAGAAGATTTGGGAAGTTTTCCCCAACAATTTCTTTGAATACTCTTCCTAGACCTTTACCCTTTTCTTCCCCTTCTGGGACACCAATGAGTCTTATATTTGGACGTTTCATATTATCTATCATATCCCTGAGGTCCATTTCGAGTTTTTCAATTTTTTTCCCCATTCTTTCTTTTATGCTTTCATTTTCCATTCTGTCATCTTCCAGGTCACTGATTCGTTGTTCAGCTTCCTCTAGTCTTGTACTATGAGTGTCCAGAATATTTTTAATTTGGTCAACAGTTTCTTTAATTTCCATAAGATCATCCATTTTTTTATTTAGTCTTGCAATGTCTTCTTTATGCTCTTCTAGGGTCTTCTTGATTTCCTTCATATCCCGTACTATGGTCTCATTGTTCATCTTTAGTTCTTTGAGTAGCTGCTCTAGGTGTGTCTCTTCTGGTCTTTTGATTTGGGTGCTTGGGCTTGGGTTATCCATATCGTCTGGTTTTTTCATATGCTTTATAATTTTCTGTTGTTTTTGGCCTCGTGGCATTTGCTGAACTTGATAGGGTTCTTTTAGGGTTTGTAGACCAGTTGAAGTCCTTATCTCTAATTTATCAGATCTACAGCTTCGTGGAGTACACTTTCTCTAACTAACCAGCAGGTGGCGTCCACGAGCCACCTGTTCTCCACAAGCCAGATCTCCCCTGCTTAGCCTTTTGGTGAGTGGGGGAGTGAGTGTTGTGGGGCCCAATTGGTGTACCAAGCTTGCGTGTGTAGTTGGTGTTGCCTGCCCTGTATGTGGGGCGTGTTTCTGGGCAGTCGGGGAGGGGGGGTGGCCCTAACAATCAAATCTCCCTGATGATCCTAGAGTTTTAAAGCTACTGCAATAGTCTAATCCTTCAGTTCAGTCCTGCCACAGTTTGTCTCTGCCACTGACCCACAAGTCTTTGGTATTGGCGTATGGCTCCTGAGACTTGCAAGTGGGCCCCTCTTCCAGGCTGTGCACCCCGGGTCCTCTGTTGAGGGATGACTGTGCTATGTCACAGGTGAGTGCCGTCCCCCCAGGGCAGTTCTGGGCTGCTGGGCTGTGTTGGGAGGCTCCCAGTCTGCTCAAATGATGGCTGAATGGGGCTCTGTTAATTCACACTGCTCCCCCTTCCCAGCTCTGGGACATTCAGCTGAGGTTGCAGGGAAGGCTAATGTCCACGCCCAGTTTTGTGGTGTGTGCCTGTTATTTGAAGCACTTCCGTCACACTGGGTTGTCTGGGGGCAGCTCTGGGCTATGGGGCTGGCGATGGGCAGGAGTGTTTCCTGTCCACCAGGATGGTGGCTGTGAGCGGACACCCCCCTTTTCTTGGGAAGTTGTGTTGTTTAGTGAATTTTCTCAGCCACTGGATTATTGCCTTTTGTCTCAGAGCTCTCTTAGTTCTGCTCTTGACTTGACGTGCCCAAATTTCAATTCTTTGAAGCTTTCTGTATTGAGCTTCTTAGAGTAATTGTTTTAGAAAAAGCAAAAAGGATTTAAAAAAAAACAAACAAACAAAAAAAAAACGGCCCTCCTCAGAGATCTAATGGGTTATTGAAATGCTAATAGACAAAGCAACCAGGGCCATTAAGGAAAGGTCCACAGGGCAGAGAGATCAGCCTTGCTTCGGGATTTGCATATGCGCCTCAAGGCCTGATCTCCGCCCTTCCCCTTTCTGTGTTCACCAGAACTCCAAAAATCCTCTGCTTTTATTTTGGAGTTTTTCGTGTTGTTTTTTTTCTATGCCTGTCTCCTCTCTGCTGGGCTGGCTGCTCTCAGAGTCTCTGGTGTCTGGTCTCAGTCTATCTATGGTTGGAGTTTGAATCAGTAGAATGAGTTTCCGATAAGAGCAGCCACTGCAATTCTCCCTTCTCCTTCCTGGAGCTGACAGCCCCTCCTCCCCCGGGACTGAGCCTGGCAGGGAGGGGCGCGGGTCCCCTGGCCGCAAAAACTTACAGATTTCGCTGATCTCAGCAGTTCCACGTTTTCATGAGTGTTGTATGAAGTATGCCCAAAGACAGATTGCTCTGTGGTGTCCAGTCCACGCAGTTCCTGGCTTTTTACCTACTTTCCTGGAGGAGTAACTAAAACATACAGCTCACCAGTCTGCCATCTTGCCCCGCCCCTCTCTTAGTGATTATCTTTGTAATTACAAGTAACATCTTAAACTAATAAAAATGTAGTTCAACTAGTTCCAACCTGATTTCAGTAGTGTACAAACTCTACTACTATATGACTCCTTTCCTCCCTCTTTATATTGATATTATTGTCCAGACTACATCTTTGTACGTTGTATGCCCATTAACACAGATTTAAAATGTTATTTTACACATTTCCCTGTTAAGTCATAATTGTGTGTGGGGAGGAGCAATTACAAACCCAAAGTACAATAATATAAGATTTTATATTTTATATTTACCTATGTAGTTACCTTTACCAATGTTCCTTATTTCTTATAACTTCAAGTTACTGTCTAGTGTCCTTTTATTTCAGCCTGAAGCATTTTTGTATAGCAGGTCTTCTGGTAATGAACTCTTCATTATTTCAGCTTTTGTTTATCTTTAATGTGTTCATTTCTCCTTTGTTTTTGAAAGATAATTTTTCCAGATATAGAATTCTTGTTTGACGGGTTTTTTTCTTTAAAGACTTCAAATATGTCATCCCACGTCTTCTGGCCACTGTGGTTTCTGATGAGAAATCAGTTAGTCTTATTGGGGATCCCTTGTATATGGCAAGTCATTCTGTCCTGCTGCTTTCAAAAATCCTCTCTGTCTTTGGATTTTGACAATTTCACTTTCATGTGTCTTGGTATAGATCTCTTAGAGTCTATCCCGCTTGGAGTTTGTTGAGCTTCCTGGATATGTATTTTCATGTCTTGCATCAGATTTGGGAAGTTTTCAGCATTATTTCTTCAAATACTTTTTCTGTCCTTTTCTCTCTCTCTTGTCCCTCTGGGACTAATTTTTCTGAAATTGATAATTAAAGGAAAATAATTAAGCATTTATCCAGCCTAACTACATTTTGGGATAATTAAATAGCCAAAATGAAGGAAAGCTCTTCCATACAGAATTCCAGCTGATAAATGCAGAAAGAAAGAGAATTAGAAAATCACTATTTTTTTTTCAGCCCCTAATGAAATAACTGATTCAGGCAATAGTTTAAAATGGATGGCAAAACCATTAAGTGACAACTTGGTGGAGAACTTTTCAACGAAGGGTAACATTGTCACTGCCAGTCGTGTTGAGCAATAAATTTTATATTCTACCTATTCTCTTCTTCTCCTCTTTTTCACGTGCTGGCTGGATGCAGAAGAACCAGTGGAGGACTTTAAGGTCCTAGAGGTGGTGAGTCTCAAGAAGGAAGTTGTGCGGAGTCCTGAATGGCTACATGGGACTATTTACTTCCTATGACCTGGATAAGAATTGAACTGTGGTGGGAACAAGAAATAAGCTTTCCTGTGGTAAGCCACTAAGATTGTGATGGTTTGTTACAGCATTGAGCCTAACCAGACTAATACAGCTATTACATTTTTAATTTCTAAGAGCTCTTTCTTGTTCTCTGTTCCTTTTCCCTAGCACAATGTTCTTGCTTTATGCATCCAATATCCCTTACTTTCCTCATATCTCACTTCTGTTCCTTGTATTTTTTCTGTTTCTCCTGAGTTCTGTTTTTTTTTTTTTTTTTTTTTTTTTTTTTTTCCTGTTTGTTGGTCTTTGCTCTCAATTTCAAGTAAAACTTTAGTTAAACATTTATTTGGGCAAGAAACAGCATTGCATGGAGGAATTTAGAAGGAGGGCTTCTGTTGATAGCCCTTGGCTGCTCCCTTCCTGTTCTGAACAATTCATCTCTGACCCACACTTGCACACTGTAATTGGCAAAGCAAAAGCCCAGTAGTGACAAGACTCAATCTTCTAGGAAGACAGTCTACCACCAGCCGTTCTCACTGAGGCCTGCCTCCTGGAGAACTCATCGCACCCCAAGCAGTTTATTAAATATTCCTTCCAACATTGTCTTTATTTTCTCAGGTGTTAAAACTTCTTATGGACTAGTGTCTAAGTAGCCAAAAGATGAATAAATAGAGACATCATCTAGGCAGAGAGAGGAAGAAAAACCAACTTGTCTAGAGAGGGCAGATAGTATATAATGGCAATGAGGTGGGAGGGAGTGAGCATGAGAACATGACTTACTGAAGGAAGTAAACCACTGCTGGAGCCGATGGTGAGGGGGCTCATGACACAAGGTGAGGCAAGAAAAAAAGGCAAGGGCAAGACTAAGCAGGGCCTTGTAAGCCTTGTGGAGGATACCGAATTATTGAAAGATTTTTAAGAGTGGTGAACCACGTGGTTTGAAGAGGTCACTCTGACCAAAGTGGAGAGAATGGATGGGAGGGGCTAGTGGATGAGGACAGACGAGAGAGAACGTGACTGTAGATGGGCAGAGATGGAAAGAAGTGGAAGACGGGGAATATAGAGGAGGGAAAAGAAACAAGATTGGGATGGTTGCACATGGAGAGTGAGAAAGTGAGAAGTGCAAAGAATGATTCCAAAGTTTTTGGCTTGTGTAATTGGATTGGGAGGTGGTCCTTTTCACTGAGATGGGGAAAACTGTCAGGGGTCAGTTTGAGGGGAAAGGTCATGAGTTCAATTTAAGGAAAGTTGATACAATGTTTGTAAAGTGCTGAACACAGTTCTTGGCATTATCTGTCTTATCAACCCCCAGTTTCCTGCAAGGTCCAGTTCAAATGGAATTTCTCCTTGACTCCTCCAAGTACAGTGTGTCTTCTCTCCTGCAGTGCTTTAGGAGAAGCTCAAGAAGATCACTCACCACTTCACATGGCCATTCTGCTTGCTCATTTGCCTGCCCCACTGGTGCTCTCCCAATGTTGGCTGAATGACTTACCAGGTCAAGTGCACCTCTCCATGGTCTTGCGTTCCTGGCGCCACCATAAAAGCGTTAAAAGCAGTCAACCCTCTTCCCTCCTGCCCTCTGGACCTCCACCTCTCTGTGGGACCTGGTCAAGAAGAGCAGACTGATTGTAGACCAGGGGTGGCTCCTGCAAATTTTTCATGCCTCAGGATAGGTTGATCCCGGGTTTATTCTCTGTTTCCCCAGGGGCTTGCAGGGTTAATTTATCTTGCCAAGTATAATTAAACCATGCCGGATACAGGCACCTTCTCCCTTCTTTCCAGGAGGTTGCCAGGGGTCTCTCCATGTTCCCAGCAAGCGGATGCAGCTACTCAGTTTCAGGTTCCAGAAGCCCATTTCAGAATACAAAGAAGACCTTCCCCAGATGGCCAAGAGGCTCACAGAAACATCAGCCAGGGTCCCCATTCCCTCATCTATAAAAATTAAAGGTGTTGGAGTACCTTGGGGGTTCTTAATGCACAAAACATTGGGTCTCAAGGCTTCCATCAGAAGGGAAGTTTGTTAGCTTTCATAGGATTTTCAGCAGAGCCTCAAAAGCTCCAACCTGGCCCCTGGATTGGAGCAGTATAAGACCCCTCACAGCTCTGACATCCTCCTCACCATCAGGGACTAAAATTTATGAGGCACTTGGGATTTACCAACAACTGTCCCATGGGTTCTATATGTAAACGGTCTTGTTTGACCTTGCAATAGCTTGATGAAGTAGCTGCTATTTGGCCCACATTTTACACACATGAATCAATGTGCTTTCCCCAGGGACCTGAGGACACAGGCATTGGAGACAGAGGGGACTGGGCCCAAATCTGCTCTGCCTGAGCAGTGTGCCTTGAGCCAGTCATTTAACCTCTTAAATCTCAATTTCTTCATCCACCACTGGGGATCAAAACCTCCTATTCCCCCCACTGGCCTGTGTACATAGGAACACACCACAGAAAGCCCAGGGCACCAGTGCTGCTAGGGGTTGGGCTGGGAGGGCTGGCCCTGCTCCGTAGGGGTGTCCTCCAGAGGGAGGGTGGGATGACCCATTTAGGGTGACTCTCCCTCCAGCCTTCCTGCAGGGCCCCCCCACTCCCAGGAACTGAGTCACACACAAGGGAGCTCACAGGCCCTGCCCTGAGGGGTTCTTGATCTGCTATCTGTGAAAGGAGCCCTGGGCCCAACTTTGGGCTGCAGCATCAGCTCTTTCGGGCACCTTGGACACATTACATAACCTTTCCTGTGAGAAGGAGGAGGGGGAGTCAGATGGAATCCGGGCCTTTGGCCTAGAGAAGTGATACAATCTTATAAGCCATTTCTGCAGATTGCTGTGGAGCTGCTACAGGGAAGAGGATTTGTGGGGAAAACATAGTTCTGCAAGGCGTGTATAATTTCTTTCTTTATTTCTTTTATCAATCTTAAACTTTACAAATATTTCAAATATGAACAATGCATGGCGCCACTGAGGTTTATTAAAAATGCAGGCACTTATGCAAGGCTCCCCACCTCTGGTTTTGCCCTCAGAGGCCATCTCTTTGAACTGTAAGGCATTTCTTCCAGTATTTACCTCTCTATTTCCAAATAACAAGGCTGTGAAACTATTTCATTACTTACTGCTTTAAATATTAGATATTGACTTTCTATATGACATACGATCTTTAGTTCCTTTTATCTGCCCCACCTCCTCTCTTTAATTCTTCCAATATATTTGATCACAATTTTAGTTAAATTAGTAATCGGTGCTTACTCTATTATGACTATACAAATATTGTTTTTATTGCAGGGTCAAGGAGAATAATAGGATCACTTTCTTTTATAAATCTTTCTCTCCCTCCTCCCCAGGTCAGGGTTTCTCACCCTCAGCTCTATTGACATTCGGGACAGATAATTCTCTGTTGTGCATTGTAGGATGTTTAGCAGTATCCCTAGCCTCTATCCACTAGATTCCAGAAACCGCCCAGTGCCCCCAGCTGTGACAAACAAAAATATCTCCAGAGATTGCCAAATGTCCCCTGGGGGGCAAAGTCTCCCTTGGCTAAGAATCAATGCTCCAGGGTTAATTATTTCCTTTCTTCTAAAGTGTCAAGTTTTCTAAATCTATCCTTAATTTTTTTTTGAACCATTCCTTCAGATAAACAAAGATCTATAGCTAGGTCCATTTCGCGAATGTGTCAGATATTCTATCAGTCTCCCTTTTTCCCTTTTCTTTTGCTTGGAGGCATATGTAGGTATGTATGTCTTCCTTTGTTATCTTGCTACTTTCACTCAACAGTATGTAAGTTTCATTCATGTTGTATCTAACAGTATTATGTTCTTTCTCATTGCTGCATAGAATTCCCCTGGATGAGCATATCCAATTTATTTCTCCATCCTATTGCTGCTGGGTATTTGGGTTCACGGTTTTTAGGTAATGCGGATAGTACTGCCAGAAACCTTCTTGTAAACATCTTTCGATGAATGTATGTACACATTTATATTCGACAAACCTAGAAGTGGAATTGCTGGGTCATAAAATGCATGTCTGTTTAGCTTTGGTAGATAGTGTGAGCTTTCCAAAGTGGTTCTACCAGTTTACATTCCCACCAGAAGAGTATGAAGTCCCAGTTGCTCCACACCCTTGCTAACACTAGTTATTATCTGTCATTTTCATTTTCCCCATTCTGGTATGTGTTAGAGGTATCTTACTGTGAGGTTTTTTTTTTTTTTTTAGGACTATATATTTTTAAAGGAGTCAATATCCTCTGTTAATCAAAATTGAAGTATGGCTACAGGAGGAGAGGAAATATCTAAGTTGCAATGAACACAGATGTTTACTTAAAACCTTATATTTCTATTTGTACATATACCAGGTCACAGCTTAGAAGTATACCCCATCTAGCTTTCTTAAGGTACAAATTAAATCAGATTAGTGTATGTTCACTGAGTGATATTATCTCTGGATGTCTGTAGATTGGGTCTGAGTATAGATTCCAGGTTTCCTTGGATCCCTCCCAAGGGGTCTCCTTTTTCTTTATTATTGCTCTCTATTTAAAGAACCACCACTCCTAATATTTAATACCTGGTTTTCACCACTTGCTCATGTTAGTTCTTAGAAATGTTATTGCCCATGAACCATGACATGCACGCTTTACAATAGAAACCAGACATCACCCATTTTAATTTAATGGTTATTTTAAAGTAGAAAACAATGATAAAGACCCAGTCGCCAAATTAGAGGATTTTATACATTATGAAATGTCCTATTTTATATCCATGGTCTGAAATGTATTTCTCGCTCATGGAAACAGATTTATTCCTAAACATTTATTAAACCTTTTGCTGGAAACAGAAGAAATAGCTTTTTCTTTGACAAAATTGTCCCAGGGGAACAAAACCAATGTTTTCCCAAATTAGAACACGCGTTTCTGAATTGTCAGTATGCGATAGTTAGGATATGGTAACAGTCTTTTAGTTTAAACTTCATAAAAGCTATTGTTAAAATGGTGGTTTTGGCTGTTTTGCAGATGACCCATCTGAGTTAGTTCTGTTATCAATGGTATGTTCATCGTCTTCATCACCGTCCGAGGCCTCATCCTGAGCCACCACCACCCGGTCCTGTGCTTCCCTTGTACCAGGGGGCCAAGGAGCTCGGCCACTCACTCCCCGATCTGGGCCACGCTGACAGCGGGCCCTGGAAAGGTCAGTGTCCGACTGGAAACCCACTGCCACAGCCTGGCCAGCCCAATATCCTCCCCCAACAGCTCCATGGCAACCGCTGGAGCCTCTTAGTGCAGTTTTAATTTACATTTTCTTGATGGCTAATGATGTTGAGCACTTATTCCTATTAATGCCCATATGGATGTCCAAGTCCCTTGTTAAAGTGTCTTGTTCTTTAGGCAAATTTTAAGTTGAACTTGGATTCGGTTCCTGGACAACCAGCTATCGCCAGGCTCGATTGGCTTTTCACCTCTACCTGAAGATCTCTTCACTATTTTGCTACATAGATTTTTTCCTATCATGTTATTTTTTGGTCTTCACAAGTTATAGGAGTTCTTCATGTATTATGGATACCAGTCCCTTTTTCTTTCTTCAGTTGTGTGTGTTTATGGTTATGGGTGTTTTGCTCCTAGTTGTGCATTTTGAGAGGGCACGGAAGGAGCATGGCTGGCTGCAGCCTTCAGCCTCTTCTCTCTTGACCTGAGCAGTTCACCTCTGCCTCACACTTGCATGGCTTATTCCAGCAACCAAAAACCCTGCAGTTCCCTGCAATTACCTTCTTTAGATGTAATTTTGACACTGATTCCTATTTGATGGTTGCACTATTATCTCAAATAATTTATCAAAGGTTTTGAACAGTATATATTGCTTTCTCTGAGAGATGTTTCGATAGATATCATTTTTCTTCATCTCATCCAATATCAGTATCTCTCATGGATCCACGAGCAGCTGAGGATTGTGTAAGCAAAGAGAAGAAGAGTGTCCCAGGCAAAGGGAAAAGCAGGAGCAAAGAAAGACCCTGTGGTGGCAGGGAAAATGGCAAGCTTGTTTTACTGAAGGATGGTCAGAGACACAGAGAGCAGAGTGAGGGTTACTTGGTGCAGAACAAGGCTCCACTAGACTTTTCATCTGGCTTCTTTGCTCAATCTTATGTCTGTGAGCTTTGTCCGTGTTGTTGCATGTAGCATTATTTTCTTCTAATTCCACTGCTGTGTAGTAATTATTTCACCTGCTGTGAAATAAGGGCAGGCATCAGACCAAACATTGCTGTGCAGCACAAGTTAAAGAGTTTGCCTTAATTCTAAAAGCAATGGCAAACCATTGTCAGATTTTCAACAACTACGCAACAAGGCAACATTTTATTGTGAAAAGAGCCACTACGAATTCTGTGCAGAGAATGCATGTGAAGGGAGTCAGAGTCAAAGTGGGAATATCTCTTAGGAAGCTTTGCAGGCTTCAAGGTAAGAGAGAATATGGGAGCTTGGACTGGATTGGTGATAGTGAAGATGGACGTGTGAATGGATCAGAGATATTTAGGAAATAAAATCAATGGGGATTGGGGTGGATGGGATCTGTAAGGTGAGCAAGTGGGACCAATTACACAAATTCTAGGTTTCTGTAATGAGATGGAAGGTGGTTCCCTTCCTTGACATGATGAACACTGCGGGAGGAACAAGTTGGGTTAAAGGTCTTATGTTCAGTTTTGAACATGTTGATATAACATCAGTAAAGTGTCTAGCAGTGTGATTGGCCTCCTCTTCACTAAGGGCTTGGGTCTGTGCATGGGTCTTGTCTGGGGACTGGGTGAAGGCAGGACTCTGTAGATCAAGTGGTAGGTCTAGAGTCTTGATCAGTTCTTGATCTATAACCTAGATCAAGTCAAGCCTCTGCTCATTATACCTATGGTTTCTTTCTTTTCTTCTTCTCATCTCCCTTCCCTCTTCCCTTCCTCTCTTCTTTTGTTTTTAGTTTACTTTTTACTTCTTCTGAAGTATAACTTAAACACTGAAAATTATACGTCTTATGTAAACAGCACAATGAATTATTTTTAGCTCAACAAATTTTTACATATGTATATACCAACATAACCATACCAACATAACCACTGCTTAGATAAAAGTTTGAAACATTTCCAACACCCCAGAAGCTTCCTTTGTGTCTTTTCCCAGTTGATAACCCCCAAAATGTGATTGCTATTCTGATCTCTATTATCTTACATTACTCTGGCCTGGTTTTCAACTTCGTATAAATGGAAACATATAGTATGTATTAGTTTTCTTCGTTTATTTTTCATTCAACATTGTCTCTGTGATATTCATCCAAGTTGTTCTTTTTTAATTGCAATCACTGCAATTTCTATTTCAATCTTTTACCCATTCTACTGTGGATGAACATTTGGATTGTTCCCAGGTTTTAGCTATTATGAATAATTCTGCTATGAACATTCCTGCCCATGTCTTTTGGTGGACATAAGCATTCATTTCTCTTGGGTTTGTACCCAGGAGTAGAATTATTGGGTCATAGGGTATATGGAAGTTTGACTTTAGTAGATACTGCCAAACAGTTTTCTTTTGCAGTTGTGCCAAATTACACTCTCACCAGCAATGTATGAGACTTCTAGTTGCTCTACATTCTTGCTAACGTTTGGTATTATCAGTTCTTTAAATTTTAGTCATTCTGGTGAGCAGTAGTGGTATCTAATTTTTGCTTTAATTTGCATTTCCCTGTTAAATAATGATGATGAACACCTTTTCATACACTTATTGGCCATTTAGATATTTTCTTTTAGATATCCAGTTTAGGTCTTTTGCCTATTGTTTTAAAAATTATCGGGTACCTTTAGCTGGCGGGAAGATGTCGGAGTAGGTGAGGCAGAATGGGCTTCTTCTCCGCGAAAGTAACTAGAAAAGGGCTGGAGGACAGCAGGGACCGCAGTTTCTGGGTGTGACCAGCCATAGAGGGTCCCCCACAGTACGTGGAGAGGACACTGACAAAAACAGAGGAGACACGGTGGCTGAAGGGACACGGTGAATGTGTTCCCGTGGACGGCCTCCCAGCGGGCAGCACCAGAACCACTGCTGGGCAAGGGAGTGAGCAGCGGCTCTCTACTCCTGTGCACCTACCTTGGCAGTTTGCTGGGGGTGATCCTCCAGGGTCAGATAGTGGAGAGCTCCTGTGAGGGAACCTGGCAGGCAGCCTTTGCTCTCTTCCTGAGGAAGTGTGTGTGTGTGTGTGGAGGAGGGGGGGATGCAGCAATAAGAAGCCATACCAGTGATCAGGAGCCCCTCCCACACCTCAAAGACTTACCGGCACGAGGCAGGCAGAGAACCAGCAGGCAGGACCCACATTCCATCTATCTGTGGGTGCCCTTGACCTGACTGCCTGCCTACCTGCTCAAGGGCCCTCATGGCAGCCCTAGGAGAGGGACTCCCCAATGCACACTGGAGAATGGGTTCACTGATTGGTTCCCCATCCCGTTTGGACTCCGCCAGTGCACGGGAGAAGTGCGGGGGAAGACCTACCTGAGACCCCCACCTGCAGGTAGGATGGGAAATTGCACTCCAGCAAACCAAATTATATATAAATGCTCAAATAATTCTGCACTTCCCAAAATAACCCTATCAAGACAAGCAAATGCCCCAAAGTCAACAGAAAATTACAAAGCACTTGAAGTATCTAGAAGATAAGGACAAGCAAAGCCAACAAATTAAAAAGCTGCAAGAGACACAACATTTGGAGCGATTAATTAAAGAAGTACAAACAAATCTCCAAAACAACTTCAACGAGATGGCTGAAGACATAAATGAAATCAAGAAGACTCTACAAGAGCACAAAGAAGAATTTGAAAGAATAAATAAGAAATAGCAGACCTTATGGAAATAAAAATTATTGGGTAGACCTAGAGTTTCCTTTTGGGTTAGGCTGACCATCTCTTTTTATCCTAGGAGAGCTTATGGTCAGTTGGCCAGTCCAAAGATCCCTGCAGATTTGACCATTCTGATTCCACTTGTTTCTGATGTCCGTTATGGTAACCGCATCTTTTTTTGCCACTGGGGTCCAAATACTGCTACTTGGCCTCTGCTACACCCCAGGGCTTCATAATTTCCTTTGAAATCAGAATGTGAATTTCAAAGGCAGCATTTCCTTCCTTTATCTTTGGTTCACAGAGTGCTTTTCAAATATGCTAGTGCTCTCTTTACTGATGTGATTCTCAATGCATTTCCCAATCCTTGGAGAAGGGAGCGCCCTTCTGGGCCTCTACAGGGGACATAGTTAGGTGGTGGATGTGCTATTTCAATATTTTCCCTAAATCTCTGGTTTTCTTTTACTTCGTTATACCAGAACATTTCAGACCTCACAACCTCATTTATCCCATGCCGCCCTGAGTCTAGGTCCAGTTAATCAACTGAGCCAACATTTGGAACCCCTCTCAGATGTTTAAGCTAGCACCTAGAAGGCAAACTAGCTGGAAAATGAACCCATATTGGTAAATCAGTCTGATCTAACATTATGTTGCTCTCTTCTTGGTCTAACACCCTCAGAATCCATTCCTACATACAGTCTATAGATTTTTACTAATATAAATTAGTGAAACCTTGCAATTATTTTGGTATGTTAGCTTTCCCCTCTAGGGTAATTGTCCCCTAGGGGTGTGCTGGGATCTGACTTTTGTTGTAGATCTTGAGGCAATGAGGGATGATGGGCTGATGTATAAAGAGAATTGGTTACGCCTTACAGCCCTCCACAAAGTTTATTACAGGGAACTTTATAGAGTCAGAATTACTCTCAGCAGTCCAGGAAAGATGGGAAACTAGAACACTTGATGTAGTTGATGGGTTTGAGGCACTCAGAGACATTTAAATTCTCCCAGATGTCCTCATTTCTTAGAATGCACACTTCCCAAGTCAATCCTTCAACTTGCAAAGAAGATACCTGATGGGGCTACAAAATGTTTCAATGTTAAGTGTACAGCTCAATGAATTTTTACACATCTCTATGTATCTCTACTGCCCAGCTCAAGATGTAGGACATGTGGTGGTTTGAAACTGTGTACCCCAGAAAATCATGTTTTTAAAGCTATACATTCCTTTGCGTGTGAACCTATTATAAGCAGGACATTTTGATGAGGTTACTTCAGTTAAGGCATGGCCCAGGGTGGGTCTTAATCCTTTTACTGGAGTTCTTTATAAACAGAATGAAGAGAGAGAGAAAGAGAGAGTGCTCGCTAGGAAGCAATAAGCTGAAAGCAATGAAACCCAAAAGAGAAGGGAGACACCAGCAGACACCACCATGTGACAGAGGAGCCCAGAACCATGGGCAGCCAGTCTTTGGGAATAAAGCATCGCCTGATGATGCCTGATTTGGACATTTTTCTCAGCCTCAAAATTGTAAGCTTGCAAGTTAGTAAATTTGCATTATTAAAGCCAATGCATTTCATGGTGTCTGCTTTAAGCAGCCTAGCAAACTACTACAGGACATTTCCAGAACCCCAATATGCCCCTTCATGCCCTCTCCCAGATAATACCCATCTACCCAAAGATAATGGCTCTTCTGACCACAGTCAGCATAGATTAATTTCCTTGTTTTTGAACTTCATCTAAACAGAATCACATACTTTGTATTATTTTGAGTTTGCCTTTTCCACTCAATATTATGTCTGTGAGATTCACTCATGTTTCTGTGTTCAATACTAGTTTATTGGGGTTTTTTCATTGTGTGAAGTATTCCATGGACTATACCATAATTTATTTTTGGTTCACTGTTGAAGAACTTTTGGATTGTTTCCAATTTGGGGACTTATAAATAACATTTATGAACATTTTTGTGCATGTCTTTTGGTGGACATATATATTAATTTATATTGGGTATATACCTGGAAGTAGAATGGCTTTGTTGTAGGGTAGGTATATGTTTGACTTTAGTAGATACTGCCAAAGAGTTTTCAGAGTGGTTTTACCAATTCACACTCCCATCAGAAAGAATGAGAATTCTTATTACTCTATATCCTCAATCAACATTTTGTATTGTCAGTCTCTTTAATTTTAGCCATACTGGTATTCTGGTATTTAGTACATACTGGCATATACTAGTATTAATTTTAGCAGTATCTCATTGTGATTTTAATTTGCGTTTCTCTGATAACTCATGATGTTGAGCACTTTTCATATGCTTGTTGCCATTTAGATAGCCTGTGTGTGTGTGTGTGTGTGTGTGTGTGTGTGTGTTTGTTAAGTAAGGCTGTCAATTTAACCAACAGTAATATGGTAACTTGTATGCTCAAACTTTGATTTTGATTATTGGTTCTTTCATCTCTTCAGCTGCAAGACAGAGAGTCTTTATATTTATAGAAAGTTCCTGATTTTCTAGCTGTGTCTTATGCCAGTACATTATGACTTTGAGCTTGCACTTTGTTTCTCTAAGATCTTTAATATAATCAGAAGACATTAATCCACTCTATCACCTTTTTATTCTCGATGGATTTTGTGCTATTGTATGAAAGCAGACATTTGGTCCCTAAAGCCTTACTTTTAATGGGAGCATCATTAATGGGAACATCATTCCAGCTAACAATATATAGTAACTACCATTTCACCACTGCACACCATGGCTTCCAGAATCACTTTTATAATACTAGCTGGATCCTCATTGCCTTCAAATCAGCTTGTCTGGAGAATTAACCTTAGATTCCCTTTTGTGTGTGTATATATCCATTGCCTACAACCAAGTTGCAAACTGACTCTAGATCCCTCTAGCTAGTGAGCAGGAAAAAAATTTATTAAGAAGTTTTAGATAGCACCCAGGATTTCCAGAAAAGCCAGTGAGTCAGGTGTGCAAGCTCCAAAACCAGGAACAACAAAAACCCATCCAGGGCTGCTGCTGCAAAGACCCCACTCTCAGGCACTGGTACCACAGCTTCACACTGTTACAGAAACCAGGCTCCAGAGTCTCCCCTACAGTCACTTCCAAAAGCTATAGCCTTTGCTGCCACCTTTGGAGAAACTGATTCTGCATGGCACCTGCTTCCTTCCATTGCTGTCTTGCACACCCAAGTTTCACATGGATGCAAAGTCCAGGTAACATTGGCATGCATCCTGGCTGCAAAGGAGTCTGGGAGGGTTCATTTCTTGCTTCCACATTGGGGCAGTAGGACTAACAGGAAGAGTGTTCAAAAATGCTGAGCATCCACAAGACATCAAATGAATATCCACTATAGGGTTGATATTTTAGCTTTTAAGTTAAAAAAAAAAAAAAGCTGTAATACCCTTGGTTTTTATAGATGACCTACATGACCTTTTTATGCCAACATCATTATCATTTTCATTAACTACAATTTATTGAACTCTTAATGAGTGTTGTGGTGCTTTGGAGTTGTACGTACCCCAGAAAAACATGTTCTTAAACTTAATCTACTCCTGTGAATGTGAACCCATCAAAAATAGGACCTTTTGATGAGGTTACTTCAGTTAAGAAGTGGCCCACGTCAATCAGGATGAGTCATAATCCTATTACTGGAGTCCTTTATGAGAGAATGAAATTCAGACAGAGAAAAAATAGCCACAGAGTGAGCAGCCAGAATCTGCACATCAGTGGAATCCAAAAGAGGAAATTGGCAAGAAGCGGCTGCCACGTGCATTTCCATGTGCCAGAGGAGCCAGGACCAAGGATTGCCAGCAGCCAGTCCCAGAACGCCACAGCCTTCAGGGAGAAAGCATCGCCTTGATGATGTCTTGATTTGGACTTTTTCCTAACCTTAAGACTGCGAGCCATTGAATTCCCATTGTTTCAGCCAGCCCATTGCATGTTTTACCTGAGCAGCCAAGGAAACTAAAGCAAGTGTCATGAAGGCACTAGGCTATGGGCTCTAGAAGTGTTATCTCATTTATTCTCCACTATCCTATTAAGTAGATTCTATTATTACTCCACTTCTCTCTGCCTTGATTTCATCATTTGTAAAATGGGAATAATAATTGTAACTACATCCATAAGGTTTTATGAGTATTGAATAGTTTGATAGATACCTGTAAAGCACTTGGCAAAGTGCTTGACAGAGTGCAAGCATTCCATAAATAGTGACATTATCACTACCACCACCACCATAATCATCACCATCTCCATTTTATACATTAAAATCTATGTGTTGGACCTCTGAATGGTGCTGCCTTTTAATTCCTAGGAGCAGAAGCTATGGAGTCAACAGAGCCGGGCTCAAATCTTGCTCTCCTCTTGCCAGCTGTGAGGTGAGTCTCTCCATCTCCTTGAGGCTCCTTTGATAAAATGGGAATCCTAAGTCCTCCTCTCTGGACTCTGGTTGTCTATATCTATTGCTAGCACAACATGGAGGATTACTTGTGGAAAGGGAGCCTGTTGACCCATTGATTTGTTCCTCTAGGGCCTGGCATAACTGTTGGCTGTTGGTGAGTCATTTGACCCATCCTCAGAGGGACACAGGACACATACCGTACCAAGCAGGCTGAGCAAGGTGCAGGCTCAGCCTGGGGGTGTCCTCGGGGCTGGGGCTGGGCTTTTGAAGATGCCCCTCTGATAAATCCTGCACCCATCCCCAAACCAGGAGCCAACAAATGGAATTTAGTGGAGACTTGGAGTAGGCCACTTACCGTATGGCCTCTGACTCACTCTGTTACCTGCAGTGAACCTCTCAGCTTCTGTATGGGGAAAATCAGGGGGTTGGACTAGATGGAAATTGGAGGGGGGATTGATGTTGACCCAGAAAAGGACGGACTCAAGGACATTTTGATATAATCCTCAGGTCACTGAAGGGGTTCTGTGGGGTCTGAGAAGGCAGAGATAGGACATACATAAGTGGCAGACATGAGTTCAACTCTAAAAAAAGACCTTGCCATTAGTCAGAGCTGTCTAAGGGCAGAGCTGGCTGCTTTTGGTGGAAGTGAGCTCCCTATTCTGGGGAGTATGCAAGTGAGCCAGGGGCTGACTGCCTGTTCAGGAAGTTGAAAAAAGGGATTTTTACATTGGGAGGCATGGATGTTGGATTAGGCATCCTTTCAGATCTGAGATGCTTTGGATCAAAGTTCTGGCAAACTAAGAGCCTAAGAGTCTACCTTCCAGGCACTTATTATTATACCCACTCATGGAAGAGAATCTTGAGATTTAGAAAAGATAAATAAATAAGGTTTTATATTTTGGGGTTTGATTCAGACCCAGACTCACTTGCAAGATTCCAAGATCTACCTATGTTCTATCTATTTTACCCAGGGCTGGACTAAGACACATAGACCTCCTCTGTAGGTTAGTAATATTGTAGAGTATCTTTACATGAATATTCTTTTTAAAAGAAAACATCTTTATTGAGATATAATTCACATAGTATAAATGTACAATTTCAAGTGTACAATTCAATGGTTTTTGGTATATTCACAGAGTTGTGCAATCATCACCACAAGCTAATCTTAACATTTTCATCAAGAAACCCCATACCCATTGTGATGGTTTGAAGCTATATGTACCCCAGAAAAGTATATCCTTAAAGTTAATCCATTCCTGTGGCTATGGACGTCTTGAAGTAGGATATTTTGGTGACTAGGATCTTAACTTAAGACGTGACCTGCCTCATTCAGGGTGGGTCTTAAATCCTCTTACTGGAGTCCTTTATAAGAGAATGAAATTCAGACAGAGAAAGCCACGGAAACAAGAAGCTGAAAGCAATGAAACCCAGAAGAGAAGGGAGAGACCAGCAGATGCTTCCATGTGCCTCGCCATGTGGCAGAGGAGCCCAGGATCGCTGGTAGCCGGTCTTCAGGAAGAAAGCACCGTCCTGATGATGCCTTGATTTGAACATTTTCATAGCCTCAAAACTGTAAGCTAATAAATTCCTATTGTTAAAAGCCAACCCGTTTTCTGGTGTATTGCTTTCAGCAGCCTAGCAAACTAAAGCAGATTCTGGTATGAAGAAAGTGGGGTGCTGCTATTGCAAATACCAAAGATGTTAATTGGGTAATGAATAGAGTTGGGAATAATTGTGAGGTGCTTGATAGAAATGGCCCAGAATGTTGGTTGAAATATGGATGCTAAAGATACTTCTGCTGAGGCTTTAGATGGAAAAATGAATGCATCATTGCAAAGTGGGAGAAAGGTGACCCTTGTATTAAAGTGGCAGAGAACTTGGCAAAATCGAGTCCTGATGTCAGATGAAAGGCAGAATTTGAAAGTGATCAGCTTGGATATTTAGCTGAGGAGATTCCTAAACTAAACATGAAAAGTGCTGCCTGGTTTCCCCTTGCAGCATATAGTAAAATGCAAGAGCAGGGGACAAGCTGAAAACTGAACTCCTGGGCACAAATAAACAGAATTGATGGATTGGAAAATTCTGAACTCCCAGAAAGTGAGTCCCTAAAGAATAGTGCCCCATGTGAGGATTTAACTGAACATGGATCCAGTCAGCTGTTTCAGAGCAAGTCAGGATTGGAGATGCAGTATCCAGGAAGGATTTGTGGAAAGTTCTTTTGTCTGATGGTTTCGACCCATGTACTAAATGTGAAATCAACAAGTATTTTCCAAGATTTGTACGAACCGAACCACTGCCAGTCTGGACCAAAAGGAACAGAAAAGGGACATGGTGAAGGAGAAATGACTTCAAAGACAAAACCATGGAAGCTGAGGTCTGGACCGAAGACATGTTCTCAGGCCAAGAGAACAGACTCACCCATGTGTGTGGAAAGAGTGAGTTTGCCCTGGCACTTGGAGAGGGCCTTCTACCCTGTTGTTCAGGAAGAATGCTGCTGCCCCAGTTTTCTCAGATGCCTGGGGGATTGCAGAGAGGTTAGCTGTTACCCAGTGTTTGGCGAAGGTGGAGCTTAGAGTCAGGCCACCACCCCGGTGCTTGTACAGGGTGGCGCTGATAGCCTGGCCGGTCACCCCTAGTCTTGAAGATGTTGGAGCCTTCACCCCAGTGCACTTGCAAACGGTGGGTCTGCCGCTCCCCCAGGCCTGGAGGAGAGAACATCATTCTATAGTTGACTCTCACTGAAATCTAATGGGCTACGACCGGCAGGGTTTCCGCATTAAGACCCACAACCCCTGTTTTTCTTCCAATTTCTCCCCATGGGAATGGGAGTGTTTAGACTATGAATGTCCCTCATTGTGTATTGGAAGCAGATAACTTGTTCTCTAAGTATCACAGTCCACAGCTGGAGGGGAATTGTGTTCCAGAACAGGTCACACCTTTAACCAAGTTTGATGAGACTTTGAACTTAATAGTTAGTGAAATGATTTAAGGCTTTGGGGATATTGTCAGGGAAGGAATGTATTTTGCATATGGAAAGAACATGTCTTTTTTGGGGTCCTGTGCTGGTTTGAAGCCGTATGTACCCCCAGAAAAGTATGTTCTTAAAGTTAATCTATTCTTGTGGGTATGGGCCCGTTGTAAGCAGGATATTTTTTTTCCCTCTTATTCCTCTTTCATTCCCTTTTGATAACATGTTGTTCTCTACACCTGGTAAGAAAATGCTATTACAGTTTTATTTTATATTTCAAAATTAACTATTTCATATGTTCGATAAATAAAATATACATGGTGTATTTGGACCCAAAGCTAAACACAGGGGCTTTAAACACAGGCAAAAATCCTGTAATAAAATAATTTTAAATCAGCTTCCTATTTTTATAACATACTACAGAGAAACTAAATTCATAGAAAGTACATAGGAAAATATAATAATGATTTCAGTGTTCTCTTTTCAAATATATGCTCTGAAGCATATATTGGTTATATGCTTATATGTTATAAGTTAGCTGTTCACAACACTTTAAAAAACATATACAATGCAGCAAATAGATTTTTATTAATTATAGCATTTTCCTTTAGTTCATAGGTTATTCACTGTGATTCATAGAATATCCATGGAGGTTCATTACTTAAGGAACTCTTCAGGTTAGAATCACAACCAAATTTTAAACATTTGGTCAAAGGAGCATGAAAATGCAAGATCCTGGCACAATGAGTAGCTATTAAAAACAAACAAACCCACAAAGTAGTACACTTCAGATAAAGACAAGTTTAATGTGGCTCCACAGCATCCTTCTAGGTAAGTGGTACCTTACTTAATCTTATTAAGGAAAAGTCTTTACTACTGGGGACATGTGTCTCTGGAGTTGATTTAGAATAGGGTGTGGTTTCTTGCAAGTTTCCTTTCCAGTTAGTTTGCAGTTTCCTTCCCTTCTTTGCCAGCTTGGATGTATTATGTCCCCCAAAACATCATGTCTTTTGAAGCAATCATGTGGGGACAGGCTTATTAGTGTTGAATAGGTTGGAATCCTTTGATTGAGTGTTTCCTTGGAGATGTGACTCAATCAACTGTGGGCGAGACCTTTGATTAGATAATTTCTATGGAGATGTTACCTGAATGGGTAGGTCTTTATTGAATCACTGGAGTCCTATAAAAGTGTTCACAGACAGAAGAAGGTGCTACAGCCAAGAGAGACATTTTGACATTTTGAAGATGGCCATTGAAAGTAGACTTTTGCTGATACTTTGCTCTGAAGAAGCTAAGAGAGGACAAAACACCTCAAGAGCAACATTTTGAAGAGCTCACAGGAGCTGAGATAGGAGCTGGAACACAACCCAGGATCAGCAAATGCCAGTCACGTGCCTTCCCAGCTAACAGAGGTTTTTCAGATGCCATTGGCCTTCCTTTGGTGAAGGTATACTCGTGCTGACACCTTAGCTTGGACACTTTTATGGCCTTAAGACTGTAACTGTGTAACCAAATAAACCCCCTTGATAAAAGCCAATCCATTTCTGCTATTTTGCATAATGGCAGCATTAGCAAACTGGAACACCTTCTTTAACTTCTGTTCAAAGCCTTGATTCAACAGCTAACCTGGGAGAGTTAGTGCAACTCTTCTGAGTTTCACATGTTTCTTTTCCTTCATTGGCTGCATATCCATTGACAGATTTTTATTGGGGGAGAGACTGACTACTGGTCGGAGAAACTGTCTTTTCTAACTGCAGGTTGTTGTTTTCTAAATTATTGGGACATGATTGTGCCTCCTCTTTCTGAAGCGGCAATCTATCAACGTCTTCCCCGACATCACTGTTGTCACATACATCTTTAGGGGTGGTACCTCACGCATCTTTTTGAGTACAGGCACTTCACTCTTCTCTTCAGGTCCATACTTCAGCTTTAATGCATCTAATTTAGCTCTCAGTTTCATATTTTCACTTTGGGAAAGCTGGAGGCATCTTTCATTTGCAAAAAGCTTTCACTCAATATCCAGAGCCCCTCTGGCTCTCAAATCATGCTTTCATTTGCTAAATAGGCAGTTTGCCTCTAGTGCTTTCTTTCTCTTTGTTTAAATTATCAAGTTTATCTGAAGTAAATCCATACAATAAGTGTTACCTTCTAGAATGCCAGAATTGGGGGAAGGTTTATATTTCATACTTCCATATAAACTCTTAAATTTCTCCAGACTCCTAATTCCACCCAAAAAATGCTTTATTTCACCATTTTTCTGCTCCAGCATGGCAAGCAACATTTCCTGCTGCTCAAATTCAGACTGAGACCTTTTTGTCTATAGCAATGTGGCAATTGCTAACTTCATTTTTTGCATCTGTTCTCTATTAAATGTATTTTGCTTCTTTAGTGACTGATTCTTGACTTTCATATTGATAAGCTGATGTTCTTTACTACTGGGGTCCAAGACCTGCTGGAGCACTAGGTCCAACTACACACGAAGATCTTGATTTGCTTCACAAGCTTTCTCTAAGGCATTATAGTAAGAAATTGATTCCTTCTCTTGCACTTCTTTTTCTTAAGTTCATCTACCTGGTGCAGTAAATTAGAACTAAGAAGTTCTAGTTGTTCCTGTCTGTACTGTAGTTCATCCACTTCTTTTTCATTTCAGGCTGCTCAATTTGAAGAGCCAGCCTCTCTGAAGATGTGGTTTGGTGTACACGTTCAGACGTTATCTGCATTCCCTCTGATTTACGAGGAGTTCCTTCTGATGCTCTACTTCGTGCTTCAGCTGCTTTTCAGTAAGCCTCGCTTCATCTAATTCAGCTTTCTGTTTTTCTAACTTATTTTTTGGATCATTTACTTCATGTCCCTGGCTTTCTGCTCAGTTCCTCTAATTTCTCCAGGAGTACTTTTTTGTTGTCGTTTACTAGCTTTACATTCAGGACTCAAACTCTCTAACATTCGACTCTTGAGCTCAACTTCTCTCTGAAGAGTGTAGTATATTTTTTCTTGTTCGTAATTCTGAGTCGTGGGCATAATTTCATTGCCACATTTATCCAATTGATTCTGCAATTCACTTTGACTTTCCACTAGTTGTAAATCGTACTGCACAACTTTAGTCATTCTTCTTCAACCCCTTTGATCTTGCATCAAAGATCTGTGATTGCATCTGCCTCCATGTTCTCTTCCTGTTTTTAGCCTGCAGTAGCGCCAGGTCTTTCTGAATCAAGTAGGATCTTTTGGTGAGTAGGATCTTAACCCACCTCATTCAGGGTGGGTCTTAATGCTCTTACTGGAGACCTTCATAAGAGAATGAAATTCAGGCAAAGAGAGAGAAATCCATGGAAACAAGAAGCTGAAAGCAATAAAACCCAGATGAAAAGGGAGAAACCAGCAGATGCTGCCATGTGCCTTGCCATGAGGCAGAGGAGCCAAGGATTGCCAGCAGACAGTGTTCAGGAAGAAAGCATTGTCTTGATGATGTCTTGGTTTGGACATTTTCGTGGCCTCAAAAATGTAAGCTTGTAAGCTAATGAGTTCCTGTTGTTAAAAGCCAACCCATTTCCTGGTATATTGCTTTCGGCAGCCTAGCAAACTAAAACACCAATGAACAGTTACTCTTTTGGTTTTGTATCTAACAAACCATTGCCTAACCCAAGGTCATGAAGATTTACTCCTATGTTTTCTTCTAAGAGTTTTATAATTTTAGCTCTTTACTTAGGCTTCTGTTCCATTTTGAATTATTGTTGTGTACAGTGTGAGTTAGGGGTCCATCTCCATTCTTTTGTCTGTGGATATCAAGTTGTCCCAGTATTAAATGGGTATTTTATAAGGGTTTGCTCAATGTTTATTCAGAGACAAGTTTTGTGGAGGAAGGATAGAAGTACAGCCCTGTTGGTGACAGCACGCATCTCCTCTTTTCCTGTCTTCAGCAATTCACCTCTGCCCAAACTTGCAGACTGTCTTCAGCCAAGCAGAAGCCTTGCGGTTTACCAGACCCACCCTCTTCTGAAGCCAGGTTGGCCATGAGGAGTTATTACTTGAGCATCACCTCACTCCAAGTGGTTTATCAGAGTTTTATTTCCCACTACATATTAAAGTTTGGTAAATTCCGTTTACTTCTCCTTTCATTTCCTTTGTGTTTTGGTGCCATGGCAGCTATCTGGCCCATCCCCAAACCTAATTCTGGCCAAATGATTCCTGCAAGGAACAGGAGGCATGATTTGAGCATCTTCTGGGATGGTAGAAGTGTTCCTGGCAAAGAGGATGCATGTGAGAAGGACAACAATCCACCAAAGCCTGGGAGAGAGTGGAAAGGGATAACTGTGGTCGTGCTGATAGCTGCCTAGACTGGAAAATGGACAAGGAGCATCTTCCAGGACTGTGGATGGGGTAGGAAAAGGGATGCAGGTAAGGAACAGAATGCTTTCCAGTCTCCAAGATTGGGAGTTTGGCTTGGTCCAGTTCAGGTTTGGGTTTGAGGTCATCTTATTAGAAGGCTCCTTTGGGTTCTGGAAGTTCCACTCTGCCCCTCAGTTTTCATATCTATAAGATCAGGGGCATACTTGACAGGTGTTTGCATTGGCTTAGGAGCCCAGGAGATTCCTTTCCCCTTGGTCTTCTTCTACCCACTACACTCTGCTCCTCTGATGGCTTGTTCTACCCCTGAGCCTTTGCTAGCTGCACCAATGCCTGGAAGGGTCCTCCCTCTCGGCCTTCTCAGCCTTGAGGGCTCAGCTAAATGTCTCCTCCTCAAACAAGCCTTCTCTGACCACCTGTGCTCTCCCTGGGGTTATTTGCCTCAGATTCATTCCCCTTCTCTCCCCTAATCTGATTCATCTTGCAGGGGGTTGGCTTCCAGCAGAGGTCAGCTGCTGGGAGGCATGGCAGGCACCTGGAGGCCAGGGAGAAGCCAGGGTGTGTCTTCCCCTCTTCTCTGTGTCAGGTGGCTTCTCAGCTAGTGGTCATGTCTCTATGGCTCCAGTTTCCTGGTTCAGGGACCATGACTTTTCCCTTTGACCCTCCAGCCTTGGCATGGCAATAACTTCCTGCTAAGCTCTGGGTGCTGCAGGGTTTCCTGTTTGGCCTTCACTTCCTCCATCTCCCATGTGACTAATTCTTGCATTAAATTGTCTCTGCTATATACAGTTGAAATGGTTTTATTTTCCTGATTAGACTCTGATACCCCTCCCAAGCTAAACTGGATCACCAAATGCCTTGCTAAAATCAAGGTACACAGCAACTCCTTCCTTAAGCTGCCCCAGGGGTAGAAGTATTGAGGGCCCAAGTTCTGTATCCCTGAGATCCTTAGTACCTGCCCACCCCCACCCCCTGCCCTGGGCTGGGCAGCTGCCAGGGAGCCTCAGGGCAGGCCCAGAGAAGCAGCAGGCTGCCTGCTAATGTTCCTTCCCCAGAACATCAAGAAGGAGAGGCCCCAGGTGACTGCACAAAGGTGGAGCCAGCTTGAAGGAGGAGGTGCTGCCCTGGGTTGGGGGAGGCAGACAGGAGGGTCTGATGGGTGACAGCAAACCTGGGGCAGTCTGCATGGAGGATTAGAGAGACCAGGAGAAGAGGGGCCCAGGCAGGGGTGGGATCCCATTTGGAGAGACTTTCAGATGAAGGAACCCCACAGATGAGGGCAAAAATCTGCACACAGGCAGAGGCCAGCCCATGCTCTAGGACAGCAGGATCTGGAGTGTGCAGAGCGGGGTGGAGAGCAGGCTCATCACCAACTTCCTGGGTGCCCTGGGCAGCCCTCTCCTCCCTGGCCTCCCAGCTTTCCTACCTGAGCCATGGGAGGGGAGGATGGAAGGGAGCCCTGGTTCCCTCTGGTTCTGAGGGCCCCTGACTCTCATTTAGTAACGGGAGCCCAAGCTTCGCCCACAGGCCCATCATCATGCACAGACCTGGGGGAGATGAGTGGAGCCCCCAGTTTGACTGGAGCTGCTAGAAAAACGTGATCTTAGTAGTTGTTGGAATTCCATCATGTACTCTCTTCCCAAGGTCCTGGATCCTGCTTGGGCATGAGGGCAGGGGGAGAGGCTTCTGGTCCCTCCTTCGTGTGCACACAGGTGGCCACTGGGACGTCGGCCTTCTGGCTTGCCTGTCACCCTGGGCCACTCTGCTGTCTCTATCTCAGTTTCCATCCTTCCCCAGGATAACCAGTCCCACCTGGCCTCCCTGGGTCCACAGACTGATTCATTTTCTCCCTTCCTCTTCCCTCAACTTCTGGGGCATCTAGGGAAATAAACCCAAACTCTCCATATTTTCCAGGCCAGTCTGTTTCTGTCCTTCAATCCTTTTCTCCTAAGGGCTTAGGGTTTTGTTTGGTGGTTTGTTTGTTTTAAACAAAACAGGGTGTGTTGTTGGGGGTGGCAGTGTGCGTTATTTTTGCCCTTTGGGACATTGAAGAAAACACCTTTGTGTCTGCTGGGTTGGGGGTGGGGGTTGCTTTTCCAGCTGAGCAACGTTGGGCAAATTGCTGCGCTCCTCTGAGGTGCAGCTCTGAGCATGTGTTCTCAGCTTGTGCTTAGCATAGCATTGCCCAAGCAGTTGGTGCTGGAGAATCATGCATCAGTGCAGGGATGACATCTGTTCTGGACCTTTCTGCAGGGTTAACTCTTTACTCCTTGTTACCAGGGACAAAGAGCTTGGCCTCCAGGGTCGGGGTGCTCTAGCTTCCTTTCTTGACCCTGCTACTTACTGGCTCTGTTCTTAGGCCCCCCACCTCACCTCCCATGTCCTCAGTTTTTCCATCTGTAAAATGGGAATCACAGTAGACCCAGGACCAACTTCACGGATGTGTGACCAGTCAGTGCAGGCACACAAAGCCCGCTGCTCAGAAGGGCCTTATGTTTTGAGTGTAGTGCCCTGTGGTCATCATCTTAAAATTCTTAATTTAAACTTCGAATGTATGTTTTGTAAGTGAAGTCCAATGGGACAATGGAGCATGCACTGGGGACCTGGGTGTGGGTGCAGGGAGGGTTGGGGTCAGGTGTGGTCCCCGTGAGTTCTCAGGGCAGGGAAAAGTGGCAGCATCCCACCCTGGGCTGGCGGTGCCATGGCTGGTTTGGCAGGTGACTAGGCAGGAGCTTCTCACCTGCCCCACCACCTGGCCCTGGGGCTGCGATGCCTTAGGGGTCACCCGTCTACTGGAGGTTGGGGCTGTAGGCCCATGGAAAGGGCAGGTTGATTTTCCCATCCCCATCTGGGTCTCCAAATTTTCATTTTGCCCTGTGCCCCAGAAATTATGTAGATGGTCCTGAGTTGCAAGTACTTCATTGGGTTGCTGTGAAGACTGAGTTATCCCCTAAAGTCCACTTAGTAATGTTGGCTATTATTGTTATCATAATCATAGTTACTCTTATATACTGGACACTGACAGCTTTTAAAAGGCATTATCTCACGTAAACCTCACAGTCACCCTGGGAGGAGTGTGGATCTTATGATCCCATTTTGCAGATGATGAAACTGAGGCTCACAGAGGTGAAAACTTCTCCCAGGGCCCTCCTTCTAGCACACAGGAAGCTACAATTCAGTTCTACCTGTCTCAGTCGGGGGTGGGATGGGTGGGGGTCTCCACAGAAGCTATGGGCTTCCCCATCGTGCTTGGTCTCATAAAGCAAAGGGTTCGTCCAGCTCCTTCCCCCACTTGCCGCACCATTTTACAGATGGAACAAAGGAGGCCCCCAAAGGTTAAGGGAGTTTCCCACGTCCAACAGTGAGTCAGTCCCTCCTTCCAATACGGGCTCTTCTGCTGCCCCTTCCTGGACTTTTACACCTCCAGGTCTGCGGGAAGGGAGCGGCCACTGATGAGAGGAGGAAGAGCTGGAGGCCCCCAGCTCAGAGCAGCTCCAGCTCCTCCTCTGTGCCTCCCCTCCCCTCTCCCTGCCCCAGCAGGACCACCGAGACCCCCATCGTGGGAGCCACTGGGCATGCTGGCCTTCCGCCACTGCACTGCTCCTTAGCTTTTAGGGTCGAATCCATGCCCAAGAGGGCAGTGACTTACTCAAGGTCTCGCTGCCCTGGTAGCTGACACCAGGGCAGAGCCCGCGCAGGCCCCGGCCTTGAGGGAAGAACCGAGCTGTGCATTTAGGGATCTACAGAGGTTGGAGTTGGTGCCAGCAGCTCTGTTGATTCTTTTGTTACATTTAAGCTTAAAAAGTCATCGTTCCCCTCCCCCCCAAAAAAAACCACATGATATCTCATCAAATCCATTCTTGTAAGATTTTCTGTGGCTTGTTTTAAAGCATATATTTAACTCTTTAAACTATTTTGAATTTATTTTGGTGAGAAGTGAGGGTCTGCAGAGAGTTTATTGGTCCTCTGCCCGTGGGTGAGGACAGGGAGGGCACCTTCCCCCCGAGTGCCAGTTTGGAGCAGCCTGGAGGCACGTGGGTGCCTGCTCACGTCTGCTCGGGGCCTGGGGTTGCCGGTGGTCGGAGCCAGGGGACTGAGTCCTAACGCCCCCAGCCGGAAGGCGGGGGTCCTGGTGCCACTTCTCACCCCCAGCCTCTGGCTTACCTGTCCTTGGTTAGCCGTGGCCTCTCTGAGCCTCCACACGCTGTTTGACCAGGGGCGAAGGGCTGGGACCTGGGGGAGGCCTATGAGGCACTGGCCTCTGATCCAAAATTCAAGATGCAAAAGAATTTAGTATTCAAGAAGAATAGCATTTTAAGGCAATTTTTTTTTGGAAATCAAAATTAACATAAAAATCCACAAGGTAATAAATATCAAAAATTTAAAATAAAGTCAGGATTGGTATTACTGAATTTTCTCTTGCCATGGGCTTTAATACAGCTCTGTCCTGTTCCTGACTTTATTTAAAATTTTATATTCTGTCATCATGGAAGCATGGAAGTGTTTGCATTAATTTTGCTTTTTTATAATATGGCATTAAATGTTATTTGTCTTGATGGTTTGATGTTCTCATGCCCCCTGAAATTTTGCACCAGAGGCGAGTGCCTCGCTCGTGTCCCCGGGTCCCGGCCCTGAGTGGTTCCTCGGGCTGCGCTGCTCGTCGGCAATGGCACCGGGGATCTGATCACACGCACTCCAAAAGGGACCTCTGAGCTGGAGGTGTTGGGAGGGGGCAGATCTGAGAGAGGTGGTGGCCGTGGGTGCCCCGAGTCCAGGATTGTCATGGTAGAGGCATGTGCGTTCCCTCTTTGCTGTCCTGGTGTTGATTTAAATAGTTCCTAATTAGACATCTCAGGGGGCCACAGCCTATATACTTACTGTGTGACCCTGAACAAGTTACTGCCCCTCTCTGGGCCTCAGTTTCCTCCTCAGTAAACTGGGAGTGATGACCCTCCGCAAAGCACTGTCAAGGGGGTGAAGTTAGGCGACTGGCCACATTAGGGGCTGGGTCTGAAGCCACCCCCTTCTCCCCCACAGATGGCGAGAGTGACCAATGCTGCCCTGGCCCAGGACTTCCCCAGGGGCGGCAGCGAGGCCACCGCAGAGCCTGGCAGCTACTACGGCGTCAGTCTGCACGGCCACCATCAACGTCATCACCAAGAAGGCTGAGCTAGGGAGAGGATGGCGCTGAGGGGGAAGCCATCGCCCAGGAGGACCCAGCGGGGAGAGGATGGGCAGAGGCTGGGCCCCACCCCGGGGTGGGGGGATACAGGACTGAACCTGTTAGTATCACTATTCTGTTTTTCAAAAATAGACCGGGAGGTAGAGGACCAGGACAGAGGCTCTTCATTCTTCCCAACTAGCAAATGAATTTACACTACACTTAAGGAAGTGAAATCACAGAATACAACCCAGGAGGCTACAGAAACTTTATGACTTAAATTAGTAAATTCTTTCAGCAAGCATTTCCCAGAAGGTACAATTTCTTATAATCAAAAATATAGTGAAAAATTAAAAATTCTTACAACAAATACATAAAGGCAATTTGTAGTTATCATGGCCTCAAGGTCAAGGGTAACATCCATGAAATCCTGGTGAACTTTTGACAATAGAAGTGGACTGTCTCAGGAGAGTTTCTTCTTTTGTTTGCTATTTTGGCAGGGCCGGGGGAGGTGCTGTTCTCACAAAGCAAGCGACCCAGAAACTCAATTTCAGGGGATCTAGAGAGTATTAATAGATCTAACCCACTCTTTATTCTTTATGGCTTTATGATAACTGCTTTATAAATAGTCACAAATCGTGTTAATCTCCTCCCTTTTCCTTTTTGAACAGACGACTGGCTCAGTGCTTTGTAAGGCCTAAGGCACTTGTGTCCACTGATTTCTTTTCCTCACAAAGTGTCTTGTCAAAGAATATTGTGATATGAAGCATAAGGGTTCAGTCGCCAATTAACTGAAGCCCAGGTTATATGTATTTGGGGTGGATTGTCTTCTATTTCCACAAAACAAGAGCAGTCAATTATTAAGATTATTATGATTGCATTATTATGATTGGAGCACATACCTTGTCTCATTTCTAGTCGACCATCTTGTGAAGTGGTTTTGGGTCATCCCTATTTTACGAGTGAAGATGCTGAGGCTCAGAGAGTGGCAATGATTTCTCAAGGTCACACGGCTAGTAAGCGGGCAGCTGGACCCAGGACCCATGAGTCCAATGCTAGGGCACCTTTAATCGCATGGTGCTGTAAACTTGAGCTCTCGGGCTTGGGGCAGCCATGGCCAGTTCAGCCCTTCACTGTCTCAGGGGCTGGGGCCACGGGAGACAGGCGTTGGTGACGGCGGCCAGCAGAGTGGGGAGGAGATGGGTGGACTGACACCAGGGAGAAGATGGTGGAGAAAGACCCTAGGGGAGAAAATCATATTCAGAAAGATCTGGGCATCTAAGTGGTAGCTGAGATGCCCCAAATGTTAATGGCAGCTGATGTAAAATCCCAAGTTTGGGATTTTTTTTTTCAAGAAAGCAACAGTATGAGGATTGACTTGGCAGCAGGTCACGTGCAAAGGATCTGGAGGCCATAGGTGACCATAAGCTCCACGTGCATCAAGAGTGTAATGGAGCCAGGAGAAGGCAGCCACACACTTCAGCAATATCTACAGAGGCAGAGGATTCAGAGGGAGGGAAAAGAGGCTCGTCTGTGCTTGGTGTTGTCAGAGGCGGGCTCCACTTTAAGGAAGAACGCCAATAAATCAGCACATCCAGAAGGAGCACTGGATGGCACTGGGCCATCCAAACACATTTTGCTCGACACTTTGCCTCATGCACTACAGGTGCACTGGAGACCTGGCCTGAGTGAGGGCCACGGACTTGGGACCTGTGTCCTAGAGAGATCTGTCCCAACCCTGCCATTCTCCTCAGTGTCCTCAATTGTAAAGTAGGAGCCATTGCATTGTTAGGAGGATAAAATGAATCAGCACATGTCAAGAGCTTAGAACACTGCTCAGGCTATAGTTCATCCTATGCTAGCAATTATTTTGTCGTTAGCACTCTGATGAGGGTGGGCAGAGGGGCAGTGAGACCCCAAAAGACAGGTCTTAAGCTTGCCTAGGAGGGTGGATGAGGGTTGCACATTGCAAGGCAGAGGGCCTGGGTCTCTCCCAAGGGTGCAGGGAGTTGGGCATTGAGGGTCTGTCCGTGGTGAGATCTGGTTGAGCACCCCTTACTCCCGCCCTCTCCCCACTCCCAGGAGGCAGCAGAAAGCTGTTGTACTATCTCTACAAGAGCCATCATGGCACCTTCCGCATCCTCCTCAGGGAGCCTATCCCTAGGGTGTCCATCATGGCTCCGGCTGTCCCCACCCCAGGCCCTGAGACCACTGAGTCTGCCCCCTGTCCTGAGAAACAGGGGTCCCTGCTGCCAGGTCAGACACCAGGCTGGCTCTGCAGAGTGCCACACCACACGTGAGACCAAGGACGTGCATTTGCACAAGCACCTGTGTGTGTGATGTGACCTTACATGGGCCTGTCAATTTATCCCTGTGCAGGCAGGTGGGTGTGCAGGTACATGGGTCTGTGTAGGGAGGTATGTGTAAGCATCTGTGTGTTTCCATGTGCATCTCAGTGTGGAGTGGGTATATTTGTGTTTCCAAAATCCTTGAATGATGGAGATGAAGGAGACTTAAAGTAGAGGTTCCCAAACATTACTTCACATTAGAATCACCCCATTTCCCCACCATTGAAGGGGTTGGGAAATGGGACTTTTCCAGGGGTTGGGACCCAGACATCAGTGTGTTTAAAGACTCCCCAGGTGATTCCAATGTGCAGTCAATTCTGAGACCCAGTACTTTCTGTGCTTGTTGAATAAAATCACTGACACTGGGCGATGCTTGGAGACGTTTGGAGACACTGGCCCAGAGTTTGCTCCAGAGAAGCTAAGAGAGGACCCCGATGCTTAGATGCACAGGAGCTGAAGAAGATAAGAGAGACCCAGAGACATTTTGGAGAAAGCCATTTTGAAACACAACCCAGGAGCAAAGGACAAACAGACACCAGCCACATGCCTTCCCAGTTGACAGAGGTGTTCCAGACACCATCCACCATGGTTTGGACACTTTTATGGCCTCAGAACTGTAAATTTGTAATTTAATAAATCCCCTTTATAAAAGCCAATCCATTTCTGGTATTTTGCATAAGGCATCATTAGCAAACTGGAACAGAGTGACTTGCTAGAATAAGTTCCTTGAGGGCAGGGTCTTTGTTTAGTTCACAAGGATGCCTTGAACAGTGCCCAGCACATAGTAATCCTCAATAATTTGTGACTATGGCAAATGACCATGTCCTTGCTGGTCCCACTTGTACCCCAAGATGTGCCTCATGGCTGGAGGTATAGGAAGGGTATACAGGGAAGCCGCTTCCTTCTCATTCTCCCCATCATCTGTGGCCCTTAGGAGCTCAATGCAGAGGCCTCCCTCTTCCCCTGCACCCTCTACAGCCCCTACATGTGAGGCCTTGAAAAGCCCTTCTCGAGGAGGTGCAGCTGCCCAAGTTGGACATGGGCAACTGACTCATCTTCCCATCCGTGGGCGCCTACACAGCATCCATGAGCTCCTGCTTCAACGGCTTCCCACCCGCTGCTGTCCACTATGCCATGGGTCTGGGGGAGAAGGAAGGGGGCAGGGGCAAGGTACTGGGGACCTCACACCAGGATCTGAGCTTGGCAAGGGGAGCAAGTGACTGAGTTTGGGGATCCCAGGCCCAGGAAATCTCTTATTCCCCACTTGACCCCAGCAGAGCCCAAAGTGTTGGACTGACCTTTGACACTGACCTCTGCCTACGGGGCTCACTCATTACAGCCTTTCCCCAGGTAAATCATAGAGATACCCACCTGGTCAGCTCTGAGGTGTGGCACCTCTGCTGGGGCAGAATCAGGCAGCCCTATGGCTCCATTTGCCCCCCGGCCATTTTCAGCTGGGCTTCCCTGATTCCATCCTCAGACCTGCCCTGGGGTCCCCTCTCCATCTGGGGAGACCCTAGGTGGTGGAGGGGGCTCTATGACACTCCTTTATTGCTGCAATCCTTCCACAGGAGCCTGCTGGAGACGGCACCTTGGTCCTGGGATGTGGCTGGAATGGCGGGCTCTCAGATGCCTTCTGACACCCATGAGGGGAAAGCTTGTGGGCAGGGAAAGTGGGGCAGAGTCACAGGGAGGAAGCAGAGGACACTTCTGAAAGGATGAGGCAGGTTTTATGGTTCAAAGCTATTTTCTCCCAAAGGGGCCTGATATAGGGCCTGTCCATTCTGGGCAGCCAGCCCCACCCTGCTGCTCCTAACCCCTAGATCCAGGGTCAGGGAAGGGCCGAGAAGCCAGGCTATTCCAACAAGAGCCCCCTGAAGGAATTTAAGGCAACTTACATGGACCAGTACCTTGAAAGTCTTTTGTTCTTTCATTCATTTAATGATCCCTGTATTGTTCCAGAAAGGGTTTCCATGAACAAGAGGAACCTCCTCTAGTGGGTGAGAAAACTGGCTTTGGTGCCAGACAAACCTGGAGTGAATCCAGATACCACCACATACTGGCAGTGTGATCAGAGACTCAGTTTCCCCATCTGTGAAATGCACATGACATTAATATTTCCGTCTCAGGGTTGTTGAGAAGATGAAGTCAAATGATCGGATCTCCACTAAAGGTCAATTCACTCCCAGGGCCCTACCTCCAGCTGGCCCCCTTTCTAAGACCACCCCCTGCCCATGGTCTGGGCAACCTCAGGGAGTGTGTACAGCCTCTGGCTTGGATCCAGGGGGTGGAATGTGCCAGTTTGAATATATTGTGTCCCCCAAATGCCATTATCTTTGATGTAATCTTGTGTGGGCAGACGTTATCAGTGTTGATTAGATTTCTTTGTGTTTCTTTGGAGATGTGCCCCACCCAGCTGTGGGTGATGACTCTGATTGGATAATTTCCATGGAGGTGTTGCTCCGCCCATTCAGGGTGGGTCTAAGTTGAATCACTGGAGCCCTATAAAGGAGCTGATGGGCAGAGGGAACTCAGTGCACCTGTGAGTGATGTTTTGAAGAGGAGCTACAGCCAAGAGGGACACTTTGAAGAAAGCACAGGAGCTGCAGATGAGAGACAGTTTGAAGACGGCTGTTGAAAGCAGACTCTTGCTCTGGAGAAACTGAGAGAGGACAAATATCCCAAGGGCAACTAAGAGTGACATTCTTGAGGAACTGCAGCCTAGAGAGGAACGTCCTGGGAGAGAGCCATTTTGAAACCAGAACTTTGGAGCAGACACCAGCCACATGCCTTCCCAGCTAACAGAGGTTTTCCAGACACCATTGGCCATCTTCCAGTGAAGGTACCCGATTGCTTTGTTACCTTGGACACTTTATGTCCTTAAGACTGTAACTGTGTAACCAAATAAACCCCCTTTTATAAAAGTCAATCCATCTCTGGTGTTTTGCATTCCGGCAGCATTAGTAAACTAGAACACAAGTGTTCCAGGAAATTTTCCTATAAAGGAAGGCAGAGAAATGGGAACATAGCTGGAAGGGGATGTGGGGTCAAGGGAGGGTTGATGGGAGATACTATGGCTTGTTTATGCACTGATGAGAATGATTGCTAGAGGGAAAGATATTTAAGACACAGGAGAGAGAGGTGAGAGATGGGAGAGCAGAATGCTTGGGTGGGTGAGGGGTCTCCATCCTGTGCATGAGGGGAAGGTGTGCCCCTGAGAGCGGCACGCACATGAAGGCAGACGGAGCCTATGGGTGGGCACAGGCTGGTGGGAGATTTGGCATTCGGAGATTGAGGAGTTCTCTTCTTATCCTTTATCTTTGCTCAGTGAAATAAGAAACAAGACCGTGGGCTAGAGTGAGGAAGCAGGAGGTTTGAGGAGCAAGGGAGGAGAAGACAGTAAAATGTGAACAGATTGTCAGAAGCACAGGGGTGCCATTTAGAGGTAGGCCAGTCACCTGGTGTGGTTTTGCTTTCAGCCATGTTCACCTGCATGGGTGCAGGTGCAGAATGGGTGGAGGGGTTGGGGAGAGCCAAGAAAGCAAGATGACTCGGAGTCAAAGTGGCCATGGGGGTCTCTGGGGGTCAGGTTCCCCCAGTGGCTAGCTATCCCATGCCATGAAACCCCCATAGCCTTATCCTGCTCCCACAGGCTGTCCTTACACCCATATGGAGATGAATAACTACCCTTGATTCATGATGACCATCACTTTATAGGAGCAAATTACCCTGGGTCACCTTGCTGGTGAGAGGCAGAGCTGGGTTTTGAATTCAAACTTGAGTTCAATGTTCTCCATCCAGGAAGCAGGGGCATGTACACTGTGTTTAAGAAAGCTTTGCACCCCAGATGGTGAATATGCACAAGCCTTGGCTCTTGGGGCATTAAACTTCAGGTGTCATGTGCTGTGCTATAGTGGTCACGGTTCCACCATGGTGACTTGCTGCCACCTGCTGGCCAGTATCGGTGAGACACCCAAATGCAATCTGCATGGTATTTGCTCAGAAGACTAAGGAAGCACTGTCTGGGTCTACCAGAGCCTTGTCATCCATTCTGTTGTTCTTCATTCAGAAAATATTTATTGAACACCTACTATGTGCCAGACACTGTCCTAGGCACTGGAATTCAGCAGGAAATAAGATAGGGGAGACCACTGCCCTTGTAGAGCTGAGATTCCATAATGGGGGCAGGGGAGGAACAGAAAATAAATTAGATAATAGATTGTGATGGGTACTGTGAAGGAATTAAAAGGGAGAGTGACTGGAGATGACCTTGGAGGAGAGTTCTGCCAGGTGAAAGGGTGAGGCTGAGACCTCCAGGAAGAGGGAACAGCGCCCCAAGGGCCCTGAGGTGGGGCAAGGTGTGGGGGGTTCCAGGTTGAAGACCAGTGGGACGGAGCCCACCCCCCGGCCGTCCTGCCTCTGCCCTCATCTTCCTCAGACCCACCTTCTTCCCACGGACCCTCGCGTTTTGCACAGTTGGCCCCTCCTCCTTGAAACTCCCTCCTCTCCTGTGAAGATGAAAACTTAATACGCAACATAGAGATGTTACTGGTTTGAAGGAACCCACAGAAGTTATGTTGAAGCCAAGAGCCAGGAATGCTGACATGCAGAGTCAAAGGCCAGGGTTGACATTTCGGGATCCTGGGACAGGAGCACGTAGGAGAGAAGGCGTCAGGATGTTTGCGTTCTTGCCCAAAGCTGCCGTGGTGTTTTAAGTGTGGGCTTGTGACCCTGTCTGCTGCTGACGGTGAGCCATTCTCACAAATAAAATAAATATTTATATGTTTGCATACATAGTGCACTTTATTCAAAGCCTACAAGTGGTATTCCAAGAAATAACACATTTTGGAAGCAAAATCCTTAAAATGGCAATTTCAACATGTTACTTGAATGTTAGCTGGCAATTATGTTAGCTGGCATTTCCCAGTGTTTGAATATTTGCTATAGGCTACAGTCCTTTGTAAAGCATAATACTTTCATCATTTAAAAAAGGAACATATATAAAGCAACATGTACCCTAATGTCCAGCTTGAGGATGTATTTAGACCCACTCTTAACCATTCAACCAACATCAATGCAAAATGAAATAAAATTTTCTATGTCTGAAATATTTATCATAAGAGCAAAGAGCAAGACTGTTGGATAGGGTTAGTAATGCTTTGTGAGTTTTAAGACTGCACTTTAAGAAAAACTTTTAAATAGTAAATACTTGCCATATTATCTTTCCATTTTTAAAATGAATTTTATTTGGCATTTACTTTGGCTTAATGTTCTACTCTTTTACTCATTTCTATTATCAAATGTCTATATAAGTAGAGGTCATTTTTACATGTTATTGAAATATATCATCTTGTCATGTATTGGTTCCTTATAAACAAGTGCATTTATTATTATGTAGTTGTTGGGTTGTTTTTTTTTACAGAAAACCTCTGAAATTTTTAGTATAATCCTCTCACAGAAAAATGTCCACTGTTTATTATGATGATCAATCATTGTTTTCAAAACAGATAAAGTGGAAGGAAAAATACAAAATAATTTATGAATCTGGGATTCCTGAGAATTCTTGGAATTCTGATTTCACCATACCCAAATTCCAAAGATTAACATCTGTTGGGGATTTGGAAACACTTTTTGAAGTTTTATCGCTGTAATATTCCTTGAATCTGCATCCTGTTTGTGAGTCAACCTCCAGGGTCTTCTAATCTGTCCTCCATGCCGCCCCTGAGGGCTTTTTCTAAATTGAAAACTTGGTCTGTTATCCCTCTGTGCAAATACTTTCACCAGTATTTCTCAAAATGCATCGTTTGATTGCTACATCAAAAACATCTGGGGAGTTTCTTAAACATGGTGATTTGAGGCCTCACTCAGATACACTGAATCAGAATCTTTGGGTGTTGAAGCCTAGGGATCGCATATTCAGCATGTCTTCTAGGTGCTTTAAAAAAAAAAAACTTTTTTTTAATGGTTAAATGCAGCACAAATACAGAAAACTACATAAAACAAATACACAGATTAATGACCTGTCATAAGGCAAACACCCCTATACTCACCACCCCTGTCTGAGGACAAAACCTAACCACCCACCCCAGAAACTCTCCACATGCCCTTCTCCCAATCACAGCCCATTTCTACTCCCTCCCTCCAAGAGCAACCATCACCCTGACTTGTACAATTTCTTTTTGCCTGTTGCTGTTTTTTAGTACATCTTTTACGTCTCATTTAATCTTTGGTTTCCTTTCCATTTTTAAAAATTTGTAATTAATTTGTTAATAAAACTAGATCAGATTTATCCTAAAGGGTTTCCCACAGCCATGGCTAATTGCACTCCTGTGGTGTAGTTTAGTATGTTCTTCTCTCCTCTGAATCTCCTGTTAATTGGTAGTTGGATCTAGACACTTAATATGATTCAGCTTTATTTTTATCATTTTTTTCCAGCCTACTTTTAGGGTCATATTATTGTGTTTTCTCTATCTATCTTGTACATTTCCCGCCCCAGATCTGGAATCAGCCCAGATTTCTTGGGTACCTAGGAGTGGAATTGCTAGTTCACAAGGTAGATGAATGCTTAACTTTCTAGCAATGGTCAAACAGCTTTCCAAGGTGGTTGTACTCATTTATACTCTTACTAGAATGTATGAGAGTTCCAGTTGCTCTAAGTCCTCACCAATATTTGGTATTGTTAATCTTTTTAAATTTTAGCCATCTAGTGATATGAAATGGCATTTCATTGTGGTTTTAATTAAATTGGGGGGGGGGGGGTAGAGAAGTTGTACATTTAAAGAAAAATCATGCAGAAAATAGAGTTCCCATACACCCCATTTCTGCAGAGAAGGCTGTTTGACTTTTGAGTGGGATTGTGTTGAATTTGTAAATCACTTCTGGGAGAACTGACATCTTACCAATGTTTAGTCTTCCAATCCATGAACACATAATGTCCTTCTATTTATTTTGGTCTTCTTTTATTTCTTTTAGTAATGTTTTGTAGTTTTCCACATATAAGTCCTTTACATCCTTGGCTAAATTTATTCCTAGATATTTCATTCTTTTTGTTGCTTTTATATTTGGAATTCTTTCCTTCAATTCCTCTTCAGATTGCTCATTACTAGTGCATAGAAACACTACTGATTTTTGCATGTTGATCTGGTACCCCACCACTTTGCTGAATTCATTTATTAGCTCTAGGAGCTTTGTTGTGGGTTTTCAGGATTTTCTATACATAGGATAATGTCATCTGCAAATAGAGAAAGTTTCACTTCTTCCTCTCCAGTTTGGGTACCTTTTGTTTCTTTTTCTTGCCTAATTTCTCTGGCTAGAACTTCCAGTACAATGTTGAATAACAGTGGTGATAGTGGACATTCTTGTCTTGCTCCTGATCTCAGAGGAAAAACTTTCAGTCTTTCACCATGAGTAGAATGTTAATAGCGGGTTTTTCACATAGTTCTTATCAGGTAGAAGTTTCCTTCTATTCCTAATTTTATAAGTGTTTTTATCAAGAAGCGATGCTGGACTTTGTCAAATGCCCTTTCTGCATCAATTGAGATGGTCATGTGTTTTTTTCCCTTTGTTCTGTTACTGTGGTGTATTATATTAACTGATTTTCTTATGTTGAACCACTCTTGCATACCTGGGATAAATCCCACTTGATCTTGGTGTATAATTCTTTTAATGTGCTGTTGAGGATTTTTACAACTATATTAATAAGGGATATTGGTCTGTAATTTTCTTTTCTTGTGGTAATTCTATCTGGCTTTGGTATTAGAGGGACGTTGGCCTCATAGAATGATTTAGGGAGTGTTCCCTGCTCTTCAATTTTTTGGAAGTGTTTGAGCAGGATTGTGATTAATTCTTGGAATGTTTGGCAACATTCACCTGTGAAGCCATCTCATCCTGGACTTTTCTTTCTTAGGAGGTTTTTGATTACTGATTCAATTTCTTTACTAGTTATTGGTCTGTTGGGATCTTATATTTCTTCTTGATTCAGTGTAGGTAGATTGAGAATGTTTCTAGGAATTTGTCCATTTCATCCACCTTATCTAATTTGTTGGTACACAATTGCTCATAATGTCCTCTTATAATCTTTTCATTTCTGTTGGTGTAATGCATCCCCTTTGATTTCTCCTTTTAGTTATTAGCATCTTCTCTCTTTTATTCTTTGTCAGTCTTGTCAGTTTTATTGATCTTTTCAAGGAACCAGCTTTTGGTTTTGTTGATTATTGTTTTTCTAATTCTCTATTTCATTTATCTACATTCTAATCTTTGTTATTTTCTTCCTTCTGCTTACTTGGGGTTTAGTTTTCTCTTCTTTTTCTAGATCCTTCAGTTATGAGGTTAGGTCTCTGATTTGAGATCTTCCTCCTCTTTTAATGTAGTCATTTAGAACTATAAATTTCTCTCTCAGTGCTGCCTTTGCTGCATTCCATAAGTTTTGGTATGTTGTGTTATTGTTTTCCTCCAACTCAAGATATTTACTAATTTTATTTCTGATTTCTTCTTTGATCTTTTGATTATATAAGGGTATGTTGTTTAATTTCTACATTTTTCTGAATTTTCCAGTTCTCCCTCTGTAACTGACTTCTAACTTCATTCCACTGTGCTTGAAGAAGATACACTACATGATTTTAATACTTCTGAATTTCCTGAGACTTGTTTTGTGACCCAACATATAGTCTATACTGGAGAATGATCCATGATCAATAGAGAAGAATGTATGTTCTGCTGCTTGGGGTGAAGTGTTCTATACATGTCTGTTAAGAGTTTAGAGTATCATTCAAGTTTTGTTTTTCCTTATTGATCCTTGGTCTAGATATTCTATCTATTATTGAAAGTGGTATATTGAAGACTCCTACTATTAATGAAGAGCCATCTATTTCACCCTTCAATTCTGTCAATATTTACTTCATATATTTTGACGCTCTGCCATTAGATGCACATATATTTATAATTGTCATGTCTTCTTGTTGAATTAACCCCTATGTCAGTATATAGTGACCTTCTTTGTCCCTCATAGCAGTGTTTGTTTAAAGCCTATTTTACGTGATGTTAGTACACCTACCACAGGTCTCTTTCAGTTGCTATTGTATAGTATATCTTTTTCCATCCTTTTGCTTTCAGTCTACTTTTGTCTTTGAATTTAAGGTGAGTCTCTTGTAAACAGCATACAGTTGGGTCTTTTTATCTGTTCTGCCAATCTCTGCCTTTTGAGTGGGATGTTTAATCCATTTACATTTAAAGTAATTACTGATAATGCACAACTTTCTTCTGCCATTTTGACATTTAGTCTTGGTAAGTCTTGAATCTATAATGTCCCTCAATTCTTCTGTTAATGCCTACTGTCATATTTATTTGATTTTTTATGTTGTACCATTTTGAGTCCCTTACTTCTTTCTGAATATATATTTCATTTATTTTCTTTGTGGCTACCATGGGGCTAAACTTTAACATCCTAAATCCATAACAACCACATTTAATTTGATATAAACTTAACTTCAATAGCATAAACATACATTGTTCCTATACCATTTCATCCCCTGACTCTTTTGTTATACTTACTACAAATGATATCTTTATATATAGTATGTCCAAAATCATAGATTTATCATTACATTTTTAAATGTGATTTATTGAGGTATTATCACACACCATACAATCCATCCAAAGAATACAATCAATGGCTCACAGTATCATCACATTCATGCACACTATGCTTCACATTCATGCATTCATCTTCACAATCAATTTTAAACATTTTCATTACCCCAAACAAAGAAATAAAAATAAAAAATAAAACTCAAAACATCCCATGCCCCTTACCCACCCCCATTATTTTTTTAAACAGTTTTATTCACATACCACACAATCATCCTAAGTGTGCAATCACTGGCTCTTGATATAATCACATAGTTATGCATTCATCACTACAGTTAATTTAAGAACTTTCTCATTTCTTCCAAAGAAAAAAATCCCATTCCCCTTATATCCCCCTATTATTGACATTCAGCTTTGTTACCATTAATGCCAGAATATTACAATGTTACTGTTTACTAAAGACCTCAGTTTACCAACCTATTATTAACACTTGTAATAGTGACATACGTTTGTTCTAGTTCATGTAAGAACTTTCTTATGTTTATACAATTAGCCACCATCATGGTCCACTCTAGGTTTCACTAAATTATACAGTCCCAGTTTTCCTCCTCTAGCTTTCCTTCTGGTGACATACACGACTCTAGCCTTCCTCTTGCAACCATACTCATGCTCAGCTACACTAACAGTATGTGCTACCACCGCACGGTATTGTGCTGTCCATTTCCGAACCTTTACAATCTTATTGAACATCTGTACTCCTTAAGCATCGATTGCCCAATCTCTGTTTATTTAATCTTTCTATCTCCTGATAACCTGGAGTTTGTTCATTATCTTTAGTTCATATTCATGAGACCATCTCATATCTGTCCTTTCGTTTCCGGCTTATTTTGCTCAATATAATGTCCTCAAGGTTCATTCACATCGTGGCATGCCTCATGACTTCATTCCTTTCTGCAGTTGCACAATATTCCATTGTATGCATACACCACACTCTGCCCTTCTGCTTGTCAGTCACTGGACCCTTGGGCCACCTTCATCCATTGGCAATATTGAATAATACCACCATACACATCAGTGTGCAAATGTCTATTTGTGTTCCTGCCTTCAGTTCTTCCAAGTACATACCTAGTAAAGAAATTGCTAGATAACATGGCAATTCTATGCTTAGTTTCCTGAGGAACCACTCCACTGCCCTCCAGAGGGACTGCATAATTATATTTCCCTACCAAGAGTGAATAGGTATACCTCTTTCTCCACATCTCCTCTAGCACTTGTAGTTTTCTGTTTATTTAAATTTTTTTTAGCTTTTTATTTTGAAATAACTCCAAACTTACAGGAAAGTTTCAAAAATAATTCAAAAACAATACATATAACTCTTATATATATACCCCTTACCCAGATTTATCTTTTAGCATTTTATGACATTTATTATATCTATATCTTTCTATGTCTATCCTATCTAAACATTTGAGAGTAGGTTGCATACATCATGCTTCTCTAACACTTAATTCTTCCATATATGTATATATGTGGTGTTAATTACATTAACAATATTCTGCTACCATCACCATCATTCATTACCAAAACTTTTCTATCACCCCAAATAGGAATTCTATACCAATTAACCTTTTTTTTAGATAGAATATGTTTAAATGTTATAATGCTATACATGTGGTCTCTTAATTAACTATTTGTACAAGTGTCATACATTTGTAGTAGTTCATGCAAGACCTTATTTATATTTATACTATTAATCAGTGACATACATGACTTTAAACAACCACTTTCAACCAAATTCACCTACAATACAGCACCATTACTTATAATCTCAGTAACAAATTACCATTACCTCTATTCATTCCCAAACATTGAAGTTCAACATCATTAACGAATCTGTACATATTAGGTAACCACTCCCTCTTCTCTAGCTTCTGTCTATCTCTAAGTCCCCTATAGTCTATATTTTAAGACTCTGAGGTTACATTTTCTAGGTAATTCATGTTAGTGAAATCATACAATACCTGTCCTTTTGTGTCTGGCTTATTTCATTCAACATAATGTCCTCAAGGTTCGCCCATGTTATTGCGTGCACCAGTACTTGATTCCTTCTTACTGCTGCATAATACTCCATCATCCGTATATACCACATTTTGCATATCTACTCATCTGTTGATGGGTGCTTGGATTGTTTCCATCTTTTGGCAATTGTGAATAATGCCGCAATGAACATCGATATGCAAATGTATGTTCGTGTCCCTGCTTTCAGGTCTTCTAGGTATATACCGAGTAGCAGAATTGCCAGGTCATAGGGCAACCCAGTATTTAGTTTTCTAAGGAAACTCCAAACTGTCTTCCACAGCAGCTGTACCATTTTACATTTCCACCAGCAGTGAGTAAGTGTTCCAATTTCTCCACATCCTCTCCAACATTTACAGTTTCCTGTTTCTTTAATAGCAGCGATTCTTATAGGTGTGAGATGAAACCTCATTGTGGTTTTGATTTGCATTTCCCTAACAGCTAATGACAATGAACATCTTTTCATGCAATTTGTATTTCCTCTTTGGAAAAATGTCTATTCATATCTTTTGCCCATTTTATAATTGGGTCGTTCGTCCTTTTGTTGTTTAGTTGTAGGATTTCTTTATATATACCTGATATCAAACCCTTATCAGATATATGGTTTCCAAATATTCTGTCTCATTGAGTTGGCTACCTCTACCTTTTTGGCAAAGTCCTTTGAAGCACAGAAGTGTTCATTGTTGAGGAGTTCCCATTTATCTGTTTTTTTCTTTCATGCTTGTGCTTTGGGTGTAAGGTCTAAGAAGCTATCTCCTATCACTAGGTCTTGAAGATGTTTCCATATATTTTCTTCTAGGAGTTTTATGGTACTGGCTCTTGTTTTTGGGTCTTTGATCCACTTTGAGTTAATTTTTATATAAGGTATGAAGTACTCTCTCATTCCTTTGGATATAGATATCCAGTTCTTCCAGCTTCATTTATTGGAGAGACTGTTGTGTCCCAGTTCAGTGGATTTTGGGGCCTTGTCAAAAATCAGCTGTCCATAGATCTGAGGGTCTATTTCTGAACTCTCAATTTGATTCCATTGATCAATGTGTCTATCTTTGTGCCAATACCATGCTGTTTTGACCACTGTGGTTTTATAATAAGCTTTAAAGTCAGGAAATGTTAAGTCTTCCTACTTCATTCTTCTTTTTTTAAGGATGTTTTTGGCTATTTGAGGCCCCTTTCCCTTCCAAATAAATTTGATAACTAACTTTTCCAAGTCTGCAAAGTAGGTTGTTGGAATTTTGATTGGTAGTGCATTGAATCTGTAGCTCAGTTTGGGTAGAATTGACATCTTAATGACATTTAATCTTCCTATCCATGAACACAAAATGTCTTTCCACCTACGTAGGTCTTCTCTGATTTCTTTTAGCAATGTTTCATAGTTTTCTATGTACAGGTCCTATACATCCTTGGTTGGGTTTATTCCTAGATACTTGATTCTTTTAATTGCTATCGTGAATGGAATTTTTTTCTTAATTGCTTCTTCAGTTAGGTCATTACAAGTATATAGATACACTATTGATTTTTGCACATTAATCTTGTAACCCTCCACTTTGCTGAATCTGTTTATTAGCTCAAGTAGCTTTGTCATAGATTTCTCGGGATTTTCCAAAAAGGATCATGTCATCTGAATAATGAGAGTTTTACTTCTTCCTTTCCAATTTGGATACTTTTTATTTCTTTTACTTGCCTAATTGCTCTAGCTAGAACACAATGTTGAATAACAGTTGTACCATGCTGGCTGTGGGTTTTTCATATATGCCTTTTATCATATTGAGGAAGTTTCCTTCAATTCCTACTTTTTAAAGTGTTTATATCAGGAAAGGATACTGAATTTTGTCAAATGCCTTTTCAGCGTCAATCAAGATGATCATGTGATTTTCCCTTTCGATTTGTTAATGTGTTTTATTACATTGGTTGATTTTCTTGAGTTGAGCCACCTTTGCATGCCTGGAATAAACCCCACTTGGTCGTGGTGTATAATTCTTTTAATGTGCCGTTGAATTAGATCTTCAAGTATTTTGTTGAGAATTTAGGTATCCATTTCATTAGGGAGAATGACCTATGGTTTTCCTTTCTTGTAGTATCTTTATCAGGTTTTGTTATTAGAGTGAGGTTAGCTCAATAGAATGAGTTAGGTAGTATTCCCTTTTCTTCAATTTTTTATAAGAGTTTGAGCAGGAATTGTGTTAGTTCTTTTTGGAAAGTTTGGTAAAAGTCCCCTGTGAAGCTTTCTGTAACTGGACTTTTTCTTGTAGGAAGGTTTTTGATGACTGATTGAATCTCTTTAATTGTGCTTGGTTTGTTGAGGTCTTCTGTTTCTTCTCAAGTCAGTATAGGTTGCTCGTCTGTTTCTAGGAAATTGTCCATTTCATCTAAATTGTCTAGTTGACTAAGTTGTTGGCATACAGTAGTTCATAGTAACCTCTTATGAATTTTTTTTTATTTCTTTGGGGACCAAGATAATGACCCCCTCTCATTTCTGATTTTATTTATTTGCATCTTCTCTCTTTTTTACTTTGTCGGTCTAGCTGAGGGTTTGTCAATCTTTTTGATCTCCTCAAAGGACCAACTTTAGGTTTTATTGATTCTTTTGTTCTTCTGGTTTGCTAATGTGGCCATTATGCAAAATACCAGAAATGGATTGGCTTTTATAACGGGGGTTTATTTGGTTACAAAGTTACAGTCGTATGGCCATGCAGATTTCCAAACAAAGGCGTCAACAGTAGGGCACCTTCGCTGAAGAACACCTGTGGCATCTGGAAAACCTCTGTCAGCTGGGAAGGCACATGGCTGGGGTCTGCTTGCTCCCAGGTTGCATTTCAAAATTATGTTCTCCAAAATGTTGCTCTTGGGGCGTTTGTCCTCTCTTAGCTTCTCCAGAGCAAAAGTCTGCTTTCCATGGCTGTCTCAGCTGCAGCACTAAGTTCCTTCTGTTTGTCAGCTCTTTTATATGGCTCCAGTGACCAATCAAGATCCAGGCTGCATGGGTGGGGCCATACCTCCATGGAAATAATCCAATTAAAGGTATTACCCACAGTTGGGTGGGTCACATCTCCATGGAAACAACCTAATCCAAAGATTCCAACCTAATCAACGCTGATACGTCTGCCCCTACAAGATTGCATTAAAGAACATGGCTTTTTCTGGGGGACATAATATATCCAAACTGGCACAGTTGTTTTTTGTTCTCCAATTCATTTACTTCTGCTTTAATCTTTGTCATTTCTTTTCAGTTGTTCAGTTAGGTCTTTGGTTTTAGCTCTTTCTTCCTTTTTAATGTAAAAATGCACCACTTTCGCTACATCCCATAGGTTTTTATATGTTGTGTTCTTGTTTTCATTCATCTCTAGATACTTACTGATATGTCTTGCAATTTCTTCTTTGACTCACTGATTGTTTAAGAGTGTGTTGTTTAACCTCCATATAACTGCAAAAGTTCTGGTTCTTTGGTGGTTATTGCTTTTCAGCTTCATTCCATTATGGTCAGAGAAAGTGCTTTGAATAATTTCAATCTTTTGAAAATTATTAAGACCTCTTTTGTGCCCCAGCATATGAACTATCCTGGAGAATGTTCAATGAGCACTTGAGAAGACTATATATCCTGGTGTTTGGGGATAAAACAATCTACATATGTCTATTAGATCTAATTCATTTATCTGATTGTTTAAGTTCTCTATTTCCTTATTAATCCTCTGTCCTGTTCTATTTATAGATCTCAGTGGTGTATTGAAGTCTCCCACTATAACTGTAGAAACCTCCATTGTTCCCTATAGTTTTGCCAGTGTTTATCTCATGTACTTTGGAGCTCCTTGATTGGGTGCATAAACATTTATGGTTTTTATTTCATCCTGGTGCATTGTCTCTTTTATTAATATATAGTGTCCTTCCTTGTCTCTTATGACATCTTTTAATTTAAAGTCTATTTTGTCTGATGTTAGTATAGCTACCCCTGCTTTCTTTTGGTTACTACTGGTGTGGAATATCTTTTCCCATCCTTTTGCTTTCAACCTATTTGTTGCCTTGGGTTCAAGATGGGTCTCATTGTAAACAGTATATAGATGGATCATATATTTTCCATTTTGCCAATCTGTCTTTTAATTGGGGAATTTAATCCATTAACATTCAAAGTTATCACTGTTAAGGCAGTTCTTGATTTAACCATCTTATTATTTTATTTGTCAGATCTATTTCTCTATTTCTTTATCCTTTAAATTACCCTTACTATACTCAATTCTGTGCCTTCCTCCAGACTCTCCATCCTGTCTTTTTTTTCGGCTGACAGAACTCCCTTTAGTATTTCTTGCATGGAAGATCTCTTGTTGGCAAATTCTCTCAGCATTTATTTATCTGTGAAATTTTAAACTCTCCCTTGCTTTTGAAGGACACCTTTGCTGGATAAAGAATTCTTGGCTGGCAGTTTTCTCTTTCAGGACCTTAAATATGTCATACTGTTGTCTTCTCACCTCCATGGTGCCTGCTGAGTAGTAAGCACTTAGTCTTATGTGGCTTCCCATGTATGCGGTGAATCACTTTTCTCTTGCTGCTTTCAGGACTCTCTCCTTTTCTTCAGCATTTGACAGTCTGATTAGAAAGTGTCTTGTGGTGGGTCTATTTTGATTTATTCGATTTGGAGTTCATTGGATTTCTTTGATTTGCATATTTATGTCTTTTATAAGGGTTGGGATGACTTTCCCAATTATTTCCTCAAATAATATTCCTAGTCCTTGACTCTTCTCTTCTCCTTCTGGGACACCAATGATTCTCATATTTGTGCACTTCATTTCCTTGAGATCCAACTCAAAATTTTCCATCTTTCTCACCATTTGTTCTTTTATGTGTTCAAATTCAGTTGTCTGTCCTCTAGTTCACTTATTCTTTCTTCTGCCTCTTCGAATCTGCTGTTGTGTTTCTCTAGTATATTTTTAATTTGATCTTTCTGCTTGCTTTGTAATTATTCTTTCAAAATTTTCTTTATGCCCTTCTAGTGTCTTCTTGATATACTTTACATCTTTAACCAACCCATTGAAGTTATTTAGGAGATCTGTTTGAATATCTTTGATTAATTGTTCCAAATTATGTGTCTCCTCTGGCTTTCTAATTTGGTCATTTGGCTTGGCCACATCTTCTTGTGTCTTCATGTGCTTTGTGATTTTTGTTGGTTTCTTGGCATTTGATTATCTTCATAAGATTATTTTGAAACTTAATTTCCTTCATTCCTCTAAGATTTGTACGTGCTTGGATTTGCATTGAACATCTTCTTTGGCACTTTATTTGTCAGTAATTCCCAGCCAAACCAAGTCTGGGGCCTCACACTGGAGGTGCAACCCTTTTTGGAAGTCTGTTAGTGGCTGGGCAGAAAAGAAGTTTGCCAGAGTGCACATTCCCAGTCTTTCCAGCAGACGGAACTCTTTGGCCCCCTCTTCCCCACAACCCCAACTCTCCCCAACTGTGGCAGCCTGCTGGGCCGGGACTCAACCAGGCAACAATCCAGTCAAGGCCATAGTTCTCCATGTGCACTGGAAGCTGCCAGTTCTGGAGGTGGAGGGTAGAGGGTGGGCACTGTGCACTTTGGCTGAGACCTTGCCTATGGGCACAATGAGCCTGGTGATTCCCAGGCTCCAGCATGGAAAGACTTCAGGCTGAGGGACTGAGAGCTTCAACTTCCCCAGCCAGCAGCTGGCCCAGGAGTGCCCTGCTTTTCACCTGCCTGCAAGCCATGGCTGGTATGCAGCCATAGGCCTCAGGGGTGGGAGAAGGGCTCCTGGTGTAGCAATGCAGCTCCCTCCCTTGTCTCTGCCTCTCCTCCTGGGCACACAATGAGCACTCCTGGCCTCCATGGAGAAAGGATGGAGGCAGCAGGATCCAGAGCATCTCTCTAGCTGGCCAGTTGTCAGATCAACTCTGCTCTGTGTCCTCCTTCCCTCCTGAGGGGAGGGCCCCCAGTCTCCTCCCAAACCAGATGCCCACAGTGGCCTGCCTCAGGGATGGGGGTAAGCACTAGGCACCACAGAAGGTCTCATGTGTGGATAAAACAAGCCTACTGGCTCCCATGTTCCCAAGCAGGAACTCCAGGCTGATGGAATGAGAGGGATGATCTCCCCAGCTGGCAGCAGAAGTGGGAGTGCACTGCTCCTCCACTGCCCAATCCAGCTGGTGCATAGCACTTGGACCCAGGTGTGGTCATGATTGAGCAGACTCACCCCAACCTCCCAGTCATGGTTTCTCCACTTTTTCATGCAGGTCCTCCCTATGTAACGTAGAAGTCCCTCTCTGGTCACCCGTACCCTGGAACTGCTCTCCTGGTCATTTTCTGCCTTTTTTCTGGTTGTTCCACAGTGGAGGAGTTTGCCTATCCTACTCTGGCATCTTCCCAGAAGTCCTTATCATAACTTTTTATGCCTCTTATTTCAAAGCCAGTAAGAAGTAAAAAGTGGTGTTACATACCAAAAAATACAATACCATAGTATTGGTATTTATAATTACCCATATGATTACCTTTACCAGAGGTCTTTGTTTCTTCATGCTGCTTTGATCTACTGTCTAGTGTCCTTTCCTTTCTGTCTAAGGAACCCCCTTTAGCATTAATTGTAGGGCAGTTGTAGTGGTGAAGAACTCCCTCAGCTTTTGTTTATCTGGGAATGTCTTATTCTGTCCTTCATTTTTTTAAAGAAAGTCTTGCTGGATATAAAACTCTTGGTTGGTAATTATTTTCTTTCAGCATTTTAAATATTTCATCCCCCTGCCTTCTTGCCTCCATGATTTCAGCACCTAATCTTATTGGGACTCTCTTGTACATTCTCTTTGCTTTTCTCTTGCAGCTTTCAGAATTTTCTCCTTGTCCTTAGCATTGGGCAGTGTCTGAGCATGGTTCTCTTTGATTTTATTCTGTTTGGGGCTCATTGGGATTCTTGAATGTGCATATTCATGCCTTTTGTTAAATTTGGGAAGTTTTCTACCATTATTTCTTTGAATATTCCTTCTGTCCCTTTCTTTTTTCTCTTTCTGGGACTTTTATAAACTGTATGCTACCCTTGATGGTGTCCCATGGGTTGCTCAGGCTCTGTTCACCTTTTTAATTCTTTTTTCTTTCTGTTCCTTGGCTTGAATCATTTCAGTTGTCTTGTCTTTGAGATCACTGGTTCTTTCTTCTGCCAGTTCCAATGTGCTGTTGAAACTCTCTAGGGAATTTTTTTTTTTTTTTTTGTTAAACCACTCCAATGTTTATTGAATTGTGAACTGTTGCCGTAACCTGAGACTCTCACCCACTCATCCTGACCCTTCCCTTGGGAAGGAGCCTGAGGACCTGCTCCCCAGCATGCTCCAGAGGAATAAAACTCAGGGGGGGAGGAAAGCACTGAGAGACTCAGGGGAATTTGGGGAGATGTGAAAGTAGGGCCAGGAAGGCAGCAGGTGTGAAAAATTAGATTTCCAGGACACACACACACTCTCTCTCACAGAGGCAAAGCCGAGGGTGTCAGCCTCAGGACCCACCCCTGCCCCCAGCAGCCACGGGGACATCAGGGAAGGACCAGGATTCGTGAGACATTTCAGTCCTTCCCCTCTTGAAGTGTCTGCCAAGGGCAGCTGGGCCAAGGCTCCTGGACTCTGCCTTTGGGGCCTTTCACCCCTGAGCCAAGATGGCTTTGATAGCAGCTACTGGCTTCAGAAATTTGCCCTCTGTGTCCACAAAGCCATTGCCTTTCTTCTTGGAGTGAACCAACTTTCCAGCCACCATCACTTCAAAGAACCTGGTGGTTTGGGGGAGGTCCCCTCACCACTGATGTCCAGGCATTCAGGGAACTCATCTTCTAACTTCTTCTTGAGCTGAACATACTTGGGCTTGTAGCCACAAGTGCCACAGTAAACCACTCGGATGGTGAGCGCCATGATCTGGGATAGCAACATCCTCCGCAGTGCAGTGCTCTAGGGAATATTCTGTTTCAGTTATTGTGGTCTTCAACTCCAGTATTTCTGTTTGGTTCTCTTATTGAGAATTTCAAAGAGATTCTTATATTGTTTATTCATTGATTTCCTTATATCCTTTAGTTCCTTCTGTGTTTTCCTTTATCTCCTATTAAGCATATTAAGGATCATTTTATAAAAGTCTTTGGTATGTCCAAAGTCTGGTCCTCTTCTTTGGTGGTTTCTGGGTTTCTATCTTGTTCCTTTGGATGGGCCATCATTTCCTGTTTCTTTTTTGTCTTGTTATCTTTTGTTTACACTGTACATTTTAATGTTTTAAAGTGTTGACTCTGAGATTTAGTCCCTGAGCTGTCTGTTCCTTAAATTTCTGTTCAGCTAGTGATAAGACAGAGTTCTTTGAGTGCCAGAAGCTCACAAAACCAAACAAACCAAAGCAAAAGCACTTTTCATAGTCTTTGCAAATTGGCTCTGATTTAGTTGGTGATTCCTTTCAGAAAGGAGCCTTCCTATCAAGAAGATAAGCCCAAGGTAAATGCAAATTGCAAGGTCCTCTCTGTTTTATCTGAGACTCTGTGAAGTCATGGAGCCTGCTTCCTCCCTCTTCTGTTTATAGTTTACAGGATTTCCAATATCCCTTAAACTTCCTTTCAAATAGACTTTCACTTCCTCCTGGGTGCTCTATTGTACAACTTAATGCAGATGGACCTTTGTCCCAGATTATAGTAAACTTAATTGCTTCTTAACACTGCTTTAGCTTTCTGCAAGCTGCTTCTCTGCCTTAAAGACAAATTCTGGAAGGGCGAGCCTGAGACAAATTTCCCAGTTCACTCTTTAGGCTTCCACCTGATAGACTGGCACTGATATACAGGCACCCAATATTGCACAAGGATTACTCTGCTTCCTCTAGAACATGGACAAGTACTCACAGTGGGAGCGCCACACAGAGCCAGGATGGGGGTGGAGGTGGGCACTACAAGCTTAGCCTACCATTTTTCAGGCTGCTCTTTCTTGATTTGTCACATGCCCAGTTACTACAACCCTTTAACTGCTTTCTGGGGTTTTGAAGAAAATGGTTTTGCTAGTTTTTGCGGCTAGTTCAAAGATTCTGTGGGAAGGGGAACAATACCCTGGAGCATCATCTTATGCTGCCATCTTGGTCAACCAGAAGTCCATTGTGATTTCAATTTGAAGTTAATTTTAAGTTTCCTAACAACTAATGACATTGAACCCTTTTTCATGTGCTTGTTGATCATTTCTATTTCTTCTTTTGTAACTGTCTGTCCAAGACTTGTATCAATTATCTATTACCATGTACCAAATCACCAAAAAAATTAGTGGCTTAAAAATGGGGACAAAAACTAAATGAAAAATGGGGTGGGATGGGGGGCATGGAATGTTTGGTGTTCTTTTTTACTTTTACTTTTATTTAGTTATTTAACTGTAAATTTTTTATAGATGCCTTTTATCAGAAGTTCCATTCTATTCCTAGTTTGATGAGAGGTGTTTGTTTGGGTTTTTTCAAATCATGAACAGGTGTTAACTTTTGTTAAGTGTTTTTTCTGTATTTGTTGAGAATATTTTATGATTTTAATCTTTTGTTTGTTAACATGATGAATCACAGTGATTGATTTTTAAATGTTAAAACAACCTTATATTCCTAGGTTACATCCCATTCGGTATTAATGTGTTTTATCCCTTTTATATATTGCTAGATTCAATTTGCTAATGTATCATTAAGGATTTCTGTAACTATGTTCATGAGGGATACTGGTCTGTGGTTTTTCTTGTAATGTCTTTACATGATTGGGTATTAAGTTCTTTTCATCTACTTCCTTTAATATATTAATCATAGTATTTTTTAAGTTCTTGTCTGCTAACCCCAATAAGAGGATCACTATGGATCTGATTATATTGTCTGTTTTTTATCTTGATTATGTCGCATTTCCCCCTTGCATGTCTAGAAATATCTAGTAATCTCCACTATGGATCTGATTATATTGTCTGTTTTTTATCTTGATTATGTCGCATTTCCCCCTTGCATGTCTAGAAATATCTAGTAATCTCCAACATAGGATATTGTTAAAATTTGTAAATTATCCCAGTATAATGAGAGTATAGTGGCATCTTAATGTGATTTTAATTTACATTTCTCTGATTACTTATAACCTTAAACAACTTTACATATGTTTATTGGCCATTTGATCTTCCTCTTTTGTGAAGTGTCTGTTCAAGTATTTTTTCCATCATTTGATTAGGTTCTTTTATTGGTTGATTTGTAGGTGCATATAAATTGACATACTTTTCTGATGGAGTGATCCAATTATTATTATACAGTGACTTTCTCTAACCTTAATAGTTCTTCTTGCCTTAAAGTCTACTTTGTCTGATATTAATATTATTATTATTATTATATTTTGGTTAATAGACCTCATCCAGGGGAGACCTATTTGGAAACTAAACTCTGTTTTTATTGTTTTACTTGTTATCCTAGAGTTTATTATCTGCACACTTAACTTGTTCAAGCCTAGAGTTAATCAGCAACTTTACTCCACTTGAAGAAAATACAAGGAACTTCCAACAGTATAATTCCACTTAATCACCTCCTGCTTGAGTAAAAATTCATTTTTGTCATATATTTTAATTCTATATTCTTTTCTGTTTTAAATACCACAAACATTATTATTGTTTTATATAGTCAAGACTTATTTAGAATTACTTATATATTTGCCATTTTCATTGCTCTTCATTCTTTCTAGAATCTCCACTCTCCCATCTGGGACCTTTTTTCCTTCTACCTGAAGTGTGCTGGTGATATAACTCTTCCAGGTTTTGTTAGTCTGAAAATGTTTTTATTTCATCTTCCTTCTTACATGATTTTTCAGTGGATATAAAATGCTAGGCTGGAAATTATTCTCTTTTAACACATTGAAGATAATCCTTCTGCTGTCTACCTTGCTCCCTTAAAGAAAATCTGTCTTATTTTTCTAGCAGCTTTTAAGATTTTCTCTTTGTCTTTAGTATTCTGCTCCTTCACCATGATATGTCTAGGTGTGAATTTTTTAAAACATATCCTATTTGGGCATTTTGCATCTTCGACTGACATATTTCATCAGTTCTGGAAGTTTATCAGCCATTGATTCTTCAAATATCACCTCTGCCCCATTCTCTCTCTCTCTTCTCTCCTTCAGGGATCCCACTTAAATCTATGTCATATGTTTCTCATTTATTCTCCATGTCTGTTATTCTCTGTTGGGGATTGAATCATATACCCCACAATGTGTTCCTGTGGGTGTGAACCCATTTGTGAATAGGACCCTTTGAAGATGTTATTATTAGTTAAGGTGCAGCCAAATTGAATCATAGTGTGTCTTAACCCTTATGACTAGACTCAATCCATATGACTAATCCATATGACTAGAGAGAGGAAACTCAGTCAAAAGAAGCAAGACACCAGAGGAGAGAGAGCGCTCATCACGTGATGCAGGACTGCCATCACCAGAACACTACACCCCAGAGGAAAGCATGGCCATGGTGACAACTTAATTTTGGACTTCCAGCCTTCAATACTGTGAGACAATACATGCTTGTTGTTTAAGCCAAACCATTGTGTGGTATTTGTCAAAGCAGCCCTGAAAAACTAAGATACCCTCTCTTCTGTATTATTTTTTAATCTTTATATTTTCCCATGTTCATTCTGGATTGTTTCTTCTGAACTTTCCTCTAGTTCACCAATTCTCTCTTCAAATGTGTCTGATTGCTTTAAAGTTGCTATTGACTTCTTAACTTTTGTTAGTATGTTATTTATTTCTATAGGTTCCATTTAGTTCTTTTCAAATCCACTGTCACTTCTTATAAATTCCCTGTCCCATGCAAATATTTTCAAGCTAGTGTTTTGTTTCTTTAAGCATAGTTGTTTCATATTGTATATAAAATAATCACAATGTCTGAATTCTTTAGGCTTTTTGCTTCTTCTGCTTCTTGCTACGGGTCTTATTTCTTGTGTGCTTAATGATTTGTGAGACTAATTTGGAGCCTATGCTGAAGGCACCTCCCTCCAAAGAAGATTTCTCTTTGTATCTTCCAGGAGCCTGAGGGCATAAATGGTGTGTGTGTGTGGGGGGGGTCACCTAAATCCAAATTCAAGGCTTGAACACCATAAGAAGATGTGAACTAGAGTTGCAAACCTATACTAGGGATGGTTTACTTCTGAGAGTCTGGCTCTTTGAAATCCCAGCTAATTGTGGGGAGGGTCCTCTATATGACCCCTCACCAGGTGCTCTGGACTTTTATTTGCGCCCTTACCCAGAGGTCCCATCAAAACAGCAGTTCAAATTTGCCAAAATCAGGAAATGCCTTCAGAGTCCAAGGACTTTCCTGCTTTCATTATCCATCTAAGTTTCTATTTTCCCATCAGTTTTATTCTGGGAACTCCTTATCATCTGGTTTTACCAATATACCAGTGTTTTTAGTTGTTTTCAATGAAAAGATTGATCTGAGTAACCTGGTCTGGAAATACCAAAAAACAGAAGTCTTCCAGATAGTACATTTTACAGAGATGGAACTGCGGCTCAGAGAGGTGAGGCCACTTGCCCAGGGTCTCGTAACCAGTGAGAAATGGAGCCAGGCTGCAAACTGAGGACTGTCTTACACCAAATCTGATGTTTTCTTCTCCATCCCCTAGCAGGGCTCTTTGAGCCTTGTTTCTCCATATGCAATGAAAAAGACAGACCAAACGGTTTCCCCTTCCAATTCCCTGCCCCCCCCCCCCCCCCTCTTCTTTTGGTTCAGGGACTCAGCTTAGACCTGATGCCTGAGGCTAGTCACTGAGAATTCCCGGATCCGCCACAAGGGGGCAGCGGTGTGCAGAGAATGCACAAGTTCTGAGCGGAGGGCTTTTCTCTGCAAAGGGAGAAAGGAAAAAATGATTAAGCCGGGGATTCAAGACCTCCTGTGCCTTCTGCTTCATTTCATTTCATTCATCCAACTGACTGATGCTTCCTCTGACACAGAGGAAGGACTGCAGAGATAAGTCATATCTTGACCCTATCCTTGAGGCCTCAGGGACCCCTAAATCCTTCCCTCCAGGCCAGGCTTCGGGTTGATTTTCCGGCTTCCCCTTCCTCCATTGCTGCCTCTCCCCTCAGGCACCACCTCCTCCCTGGAGCTCCCCGAATGCCCCCGTCAGAGCCCCTCCTCCCTCCGCTGGTTCTGTATCCTAAATTCCAGTCTGGCCATGTGCTTGTCTCACATCCAGACTGGAAGTTCCTCGGGTGGGCTGGACACCCCGTGCCAGCCCAGGGTACAGTGAGAGCCGGGGGAGGGATGTGGGAAGATTTGCAGGCTGGGATTCCTGACGAGGCTGAAGGTCAGAGTCCAGCACCTAGAGTGAGCCACTGAGGCAGTTCCTTTCTCCACCCCAACCCCCAAGCCTCTCGGGGCCCAGCTTTGCACTTGCTGCTGAGATGACAAGAGAAGCTTCCAGTTGCAGGAAACAGTGGATAAAAAAATGAAACAAGAAAAATTCCAGAAGAAAACATCGGGACATTTCTGACTAATTTTGGAGTTAGAAAGGTCTTTCTATGATTCAAACCAGAAGCTGTCAAGAAAAAGAAATACAAGTGGCTCTTAAGCTTTTGAAGAAATGCCCAGCCTCATTTATAAGAAGATAATCACAAATTTAAACTACATTGAGAATCCATTTATCACCTATCAGATTGGCAAAAATCCAGACATTTGATAATCATTATTTGTTTGCTTTGTTTTGTTTTGCAGCATGTGGGGAAGCAGGCACTCTCATCAATGCTGGGGAAGGGGAGATTCTTCAGTGCAAACCCGATGGAGAACAAGTTGGCAATATTTATCAAAATTACAGATACACCCATGTCAGGCAGAATCCTAAGATGGCCTTCGATGATCCCTTGTGCTACCTCCTGCCCTTGAGTGTGGGTGGAAACCATGAGTATGATGAAATATCATTCTGTGGTTATGTTCTATTATGTGGCAAAAGGAGTTTTGCAGATTAAGTGAGGTCCCAAATCAGTTGACTTAAGATAGGGAGATTATTCTGCTTGGTTTGGAGCTAACCAGAGGAGCCCTTTGAAAGCAGAGTTTTCTCTGGAAGTCAGCACGAGAAGGCTTCACCATGCCATTTCCGGCTTGACAGAGGGAGCCCCATGGCTAGGAATGTGGGAGACTCAGGGAACAGAGAGCATTCCACTACCCCTCACCCCCCAGCCGACAGCCAGCAAGAAAACAGGAACTGCAGTCCTACAATCACAAGGAACCAAATTCTGCCAATAAGGAGGTGCCAGGCAGATTTCCCCCCAGAGCCTCCAGTTGAGAACTAAGCCTCATCTGCACCTCAATTTCAGCCTCGGGATTCCCTGGTGACACAGACCTGTGAGCTAATACATAGTTGTTGTTTGAAGCTACTATTTTCATGTTATTTTGTTAGGCAGCCGTTGAAAACTAATACAATACTTTTCAATTTAGTGAGCCACTTTTGGGGATTTATCCTACAAATATGTTTACACATATATGAAACAATGTAGGTACAAGATTACCTATTGCAGCATTGCTTGGGATACATAAAACCAAAACAACTCAAAACAAAACAGTGGAAACAACTCAAATGTTTGTCAATGGGGAACTGATTAAATAAATTATTTCAACCTATATAGTACTTTTCAGTGATATAAAAGAATGAGGAAGTTCTCTATTTACTGATAGGGAAAGATTTCAAAGAAGTATGATTTGGAAATAAAGGTCCAGCACAATGTAGGTTGTTTACCATCTTTTATGCAAAAATAGGAGTTAAGGGTTTATAGTCATTTGTGTATTTGCATAAAGCATCTCTGAAAGAGTACTGAAGATATAAATACAAAGTGATAACGTGTAGGGGGTGAGGACGAGGAGGCAGAATAAGGCAAAGGGACGCACAGGGGTGAGAGCAAGACTTTTTGTTGCAGGCTTTATATATATTTTTGGAACCGTGAGAAAGAATTATTGAAAAATCACATAAAAATGATCGTTTTTAAAAAGAATCAGTGAGTTACTGTCCTCCCAGCTTCTTCCTGGGCCTGGCCTTGCCTTGGCCTCACAGGTTGATTGGGGACATATGGGAAGCCTTGATCTCTTATATGCCCCCAGCCCCCTTCTGCCCTAGGGGAACTCGAGTCAAGGATTCAAGTCTTGGCTCTGCCCTCATTAGCTGCCTCTGAGTGAGCCGACTCTCTAGGACTCAGTTTCCCCATCTGTGAAATGGGGATAATAATACCTCATACGATTGCTGGGGAATTCAATGACAGGATCCATGTCAAGACGAGCCCATAGAAGGTGTGTAGACCTCAGCCGATGCTCACGGCATTTGAGCTGGCTGGGATTGTAGGAAAGACCATTCCATGTGGAAATGGTTCCCTCCCGCTCATTCACCACGTCACTGTGGCCCAATCCCGCCCTCTCTGAGCCTGGGCCTCTTTGGTCGTCAGATGAAAGGGTTGGACCCAGGAACTCTTTCTGATTTATGAGCATTGCATCCTCCTGGCGGGCACTCCCTCATTTCAGATACTGGCTGGCGAGACCCAGAAGGGGGTGGCAACTTGCTCAAGGCCATGCAGCAAGCCAGAGGTGGAGCCAGGCCTGAGGACTCTTGGCCAGCTGGTCTCTCCCTGCCCAAGTGCCATTTGTATCCAATCAGCCATGTGGGGACACGGGGGAGACTCCCTTCCCTGGAACGCTCCTTATCTCTGGGTCACTTGAGCAGGGGCAGAAAATATTCCCAGGCTCTGATACAGAAGGGGCACTGCCCACCCAGCTTTGAGCTGAGGGGATTCAGCTCCCTCCTCGGCAGGCCCCAACCCTACCCTGTTGCTTCCCTCCATCCCTCCCCAGCCTCTGTCCCAAATGAAAGAGGCAAACAGCATAAAATGTGTCACCGATGTTCCTTAAAGATGGAACCCTCACGCCCACCCCCACCCCGAGGGAGCTGGGGCACTTGTGACTATCAAGCAAGCTGCCTCGGGACAGCTCTAACTTGCAGTCTGTCACCCACAGCTCCCAGCTCCCAAGGCTCATGGTCCCTTCCCCTGCCCTGCTGCTCAGTTACTGGCCTCGGTGGAGTCACTTCTCCTCCCTGGTCCAGAGAGAGATGGGGCCTTGGCTTCCGACAACCTCCTGCATCCTCAGGGGCTCCCTCTGCACCTGCCCCTGGTTTCGTGAGGTTCTTCGGGACCCTGGACCAATAGATCCCATCCTTGTTTAATTAGGGTAAGGCTCCTGTCTGATATTTGAACCGTGGCCTGACATATGTCACTTGAGTGTTTCCTTTTGCAGGTGTTAATTGCTGCCGGTCATGTTTCCAGTGTTTCCAGCAGAAGAATGTCTGCCCCACACGAATGCCCACTCCTGGGAGCTGCCTGGGGCTGTGCGTTACTCTTCAAGCTGAAGTGCCAGAGAATCAGAGAGACCCCTCAGGAGTCCAAACCAGCTATTCTAAGCATGCTTTCACTGATTTAATCCGGTTTTAGTGCAGGTTGACCCAAGGGGTTTGAGCCGGTTTGCTAGCTTCAGCAAGCCTTAAGTGGTTTGACCCATTTTATCTTGGTTTCAGCGAATTTGACTCGACTTGTGACCATGCAGCAAGCTGCCCCAGGACAGCCTCTAACTTCCAGTCCATCATCCGGAAAATTGAGCTCAGCTTGAGTTTTTCATAGCTGTTTTGATTTGGGTTAGTTTAATAACAGCAGACACTTATCTCACACTTGCGATGGGCCAAAATGGTCTATTCCAAGTGCATTACATGTATTGATTTATCTCATCCTCGCAACCATCCTGCAGAGAGGGACTATTAATGTCCTCATTTTACACAAAGAAACTGAGGCACGGAGAGCTTAGGAAACTTGCCCCAGATTACACAGTTGCTGAGCAGCACAGCCAGGATTCAAACTAGTCCATCAGTCTACTGACCCGGTGCCGTTAACCTCAACACTTTGGTCTGTCACTGTGGACTGCATCTGTTTGAACCACTTCAAGATGCACCGATATTGCCTGAGCCAGTTTGTCTGGCTTTTGCCCATACCGGCTGCATTGTGCTGGTGTGATCTGCCTACAGCCTTCCACAATCAACAAGCCGATCTCAGGCCTCGGGGTCCTGCCTGGGGCCACTAAAGTCAAAGCACAGTATTGCCACCAAAGACTCAGCTCTTCTGCTAAGAGATCAAAAGGCAAATGTAGAAACAGAGCTTCGACCATGGGGGAGCCTGCTCTGAAGGGGAGATTTGATGATTTGGAAGGAGGAGATTTCCAAAGAACAAAGCCCTCAATGAGGTAAGAAGGGAGGGAATTCAGAGCAGAGGAAGACAGAATTGGCCTGTGGTAGGAGCCGAGACTGTCATTTGAGAGACAAATCAGACAGAGAAGAGAAAATGGGTTTATAGAATTGGTCATGCGAAGATGAAAGAGCCTCCCTCTGATGGTTTCTATTTTTTTTTTTTTTTCCAGTGGAGTCTGAGCAAGTTACAGCAAACACGAGGTGAGAGAAGAGGAGGTTTTTAGTTTGTTAAAGTTGTTGAAGTGCAATATAGCAGAAATGGGTTGGCTTTTACAATGGGGATTTTTAAACTTACAAGCTTACAGTTCTGAGGCCATGAAAATGTCCAAATCAAGGCATCATCCAGATGATACCTGGATTCTGAAGACAGGCTGCCAGCGATCCTCAGCTCATTTGCCACATGGCCAGGCACATGGTGACGTCTGCTGGCCTCCCCCTTCTCACCCGGGTTTCGTTGCTTTCAGCTTCTGGCTTCTTTTTTTCTCAGCTTCTGTATGTGTACTTCACTCTCAGCTTCTGTGCATTTTTCTGTGCATTTCATCCTCTTTTAAAGGACTCCATTAAGAGGATTAAGTCCCACCTGGGGCACCCCTCAACTGAAATAACCTAATCAAAATGTCCCACTCACAATAGGTGTACACCCACAAGAATGGGTTAGCTTTAGGAACGTGATTTTCTGGGGTACATACAGCTTCAAACCATCACAGGAGGGGGTGCGGGTGGAGGATTAGATGTGACATAGCTATCGGCCCTCTTTTCGGTTCTCTGCCCTCTTTTCAGATCCAAGCTGGAAACGTGTAGGTCAGGCCTGTTGTGCTCAACTGGTCGATGGCATCCCAGAGCTGGTCTAGGTTCAGGGCGCGGGAAGTGGTCTCTACCTCTCAGTGGGAGGCGGAGCCAAGGATTCGTGGCTAGAAACCCAGAAGCCCTCCTTAATTTCTCCAGCCTCTCACCCATCACATCTAGGGCTTCAGCAAGTCCCATCAATTCCACCTCCAGAATATGTCTCAAACGGGTCCACTTTTCTTGATCTCCACTGCCACCACCCTATTTCCAGCCTCAACACGTCTAGCCTGAATTAACAGCATCTTCACCTATCTGGCCTCTCTCATCCACGTCTAGTCTATAATAATCCTTCCTCTACAGGGCAGCTGGAGTGGGTTTTTGAATATGAAAATCGAAGACATCACTCCCATGTTTAAATCTCTTCAGTGGTCTAGAAGACAATTCGAGCTTCTGATCTGGCCACAGCCCACCTCTCAAGCTCGCTCGCTCGCTCACTGTGGTCTGGTCACTGGATTTCTCAAAAAAACCGAGTTGTGCTGGCCTCAGGGCCTTCGCTTGCCCTGGTCCGGCTTCCTGGAACATGGGAACACCTTCCCCAGCCTCTTGGAAGAGCAGCTCTTTCTCGCCCTTCAGGTCTCAGCACAAATGTCATCTCCTGTCTGAGACCTCTCTGGCCGCCATTATGATCCCAGCTTCCTATACCCTGTGCACATCTTCATAACCCTTCACATTTTGTAATGACTTGTTTATGTGCTTGCTTGCTTAGTCATCTGCCTATCATCCCATTAGGTTGCAAATGCCATGACATCAGGGCCTGCGTCTGTTTTGCTCAATGCTGAACATGGCTCCTAGCACAGAGCCTGGCACATAGTAAATGCTCAACAAATATTTGTCGAATGAATGAGGAAATCACAAGTACAGCATGCCATGATGGTGCAGTGCACTTCCACGAGGCCCAGGATATTAGCTACTACAAGCAGCAGCAGGCTATGGCCAGCACAGTGTCTAGTCTATCACACAGCCCTGCAGGCAGTGCTTTTTGCAACACAACTCAACAGGCCCCAGGAAGGCCCGACGTATTGTAACACAGCCTAGTATGTGGCTGCATTGGGCCTGGCCTGGATCCCAGACCCAGTCCCCGGTGCCACTGCCCCAAGCCCTGGACACGTTCAACTGACCACAGAGGGGGCCATTCGAGACTCCAGACCATAATAAGGACTTGCTGGAGCACCTTCTGGGACCCAAACATCTGAGGTCCTGGATCCCAAGCAGTGAGTCTTCACTCGGGTTCTGGGTCGAGGAGTCCGTGTGCCATGTCTCAGCCCCAAGAAGACACAATGGGGCTTTGTCTTCCCAGAAGGCCCAGCTCAGCCTCCAGAGGAGAATGGTCCATTCTGGGGACCTAGACCAGCTGCGAGGGTTGGGGAGCGCTCTGGACCCCTGGAGAGAGGGGAGGAGGCCTGGGCCCCTGCTCCGCTGTGTGCCCTGAGGCACGCCACTGGCCCTCTCTTGCTTTGCCTCCCCTGCAGAAAGAAGAGAGCACAGAGGGCTTCTAGAGAGCACCTGGGCACAGATGTGTAACCAAGGCCCGGGGAGGGGGGTAGCTGCCCAGGGTCACCAGGGAGGGCGGGTCCGAGTCTCCGCACACCCAGTCCGCCTGCCTCCAGGGAGGCTAGGGCTCGAGCGGAAGTGCTGCTGGGTATCTCCTCACCTGCCTTTCTGCCCCAGGCCCTTTGACAAGGCCCCACTCTGGGCAAGAATAAGACACAGAATGAGTCACCAGGAAGGAGGGGTCATGGAAAAGGAAAGTGGAGTATCCAGGCCTCCACCCCACAGCCCTGCCCTTTTCCTTTCCTCCTTAGTCAAGGAACCCAGTGAGTCACGAGATTCCACTGGGGCAGGCTCAGCAGCAAACTCAGTAACAACCAGTGACCATGAGCTCTCTCCCCTGCTCCCGGGTTCCTGCCCCTATGCACAGACAGAGACAGACAATGGACATTAGTAGACACCCACCCAGATACTCAAATACTAGAGAGACAGACAGGCAGACAGACACCCAGCAGACAGGCAGACACAGACAAACACACAAAGATAGCCACACAGATACACACACAGATATACCAGCCAACGAACACATAGTACAGGCAGAACAGTGTACTGACAGACAGACAGACCCATGACCAACACAGGGACAAATATCCAGGCAGATACACAGACACCCACACAGACAGGTCAGTGGAAAGACAGACCCAGACAACACATAAGCAGAAACATTCCACAGACACAGGTACCCAAATACACACATACACACACACACACACACACACACACACACACACACACACACACACAACACAGTCTTACTTGGGCAGACTACAGGGGACGTTTTGGGAAAAGGACAGGCCAGATGGTCCCGTGCCAGCTCCCCGCCCCAGAACCACACTGCAAGTGGTCCACAAAGTGGGGGGGGGGGGGAGTCCTTGGGCATGAGCTCTTCTGAAAGCAACTTTCATCTTTTACCCTGAATATTCAACAATTACCAAATATCAAGGGGCCCACTTTGCAGTAAGATGAATGGAGGTTAGATATGAAAAGGGACTTCCCAGTTAGGAGGGTGTTGAGACCTGTATTGGGTGACTAAGAGTGACTGGGGGGATGGAGTGGAGTTGTGGTGGATAAGGAGCCTGTGTTCCACTCCTGAGCCTCAGTTTCCCATCTAGGCAGCTCCCTGGGGGTGTTAGCACGAATGCTGGAGCCCCAGGACATTCCTCCTCCACCCCTCCTTTCCAGTCTGGCCCAGTACCCCTGGCAGGGGGTAACCTAGCCACGGATGCCCATGGTCCTTATCCCCCTACCCCCCCCCCAGGTGTTGGCCAGATGAGATGCTCCTAGGCTGGGGGAGGGTAAAGGGAACCCCAGCTGCATCCCCTCCTGGGGCTGCAGGCGAGACTCAGGCCTGGGGGCAGGGGACATGTCCAGGTGTAGTCGCTTTCTCTCAACTTCCCTGCTAAGAGTCACTTGGCCTGCGCCCAACAGGGAGAGGGAATTGCACAACAGGAGGTAAAAGGTGACAGAAGGCCTTGTGGGACAGAAGCCCCATTGTCTGGGGCCCAGGCCAGCCTGGGCAAAGGAAAGGTTTATGCCTGGGGCAGGAAGGGGGGGTTGCTGTGCAGGGGGCGCCAGCTGGCAGTGTGCTCGCTGTTGCACCCTCGGAGGGACAGGTTCCTAGCAGGATGGCCTCAGGGTTGACAGGGAGGAGGGGGTCTTGGCAAGGTGCCCAGATGGGCTGTTCCTCAGAGATGGATGGCAAGGCCCAGAGAGGAGCCCCCACATCACACCCACCCACCCACCCCCTCCAGGGAAGGAGCTGCCAGGGCATCTGCAGGGTCCTAAACCATCCTCCTCTGGATTCCGATCATTCCTGGGAACTGAGGTGGCCTGAGGGGCCAGGAGGGGCTTTGAGATTTTTGCTGCTTGTGCCCTTGCCATTAGTTCCAGCCATTAGTTCTAAAACTTGGCACTTGGCCGACCCTTAACTCCCCTTCTCTACACGAGCCCCTCAGTGCCATGGTGCAGCCATTGGGAAGTCCTTCCTAGTGTCAGTCCACAATCCTTTCTGCTTCAGATGGGAGTACTGCTCCCTAAGGGAGAGGTTCTCACCAGGGACCCCGCAAGGATAATCATGTGCTCGTCGCGCCCCCTCCCCGTGGCAAGTCCCAGCGTCTGAGTTACGGCTACAACTGCAGGTGCGAACCGGCCGGGGCCCCGCCCACTGGCAGCCCGGGCGGGGGCGGGGCTACGGGCGGGCGGGGAGGTACAAAAAGAGATCCCGCCCCAGGCTCCTCACTTGACTTTGAGTGTCCAGCGGCGGCGGGCGCTTGGGGCGGCCTGGGCCCAGCCCACAGCCCTCACCAGGTAGGGGACACTCTCCCGCTCGGAGGGGAGAGGGTGTGGATGGAGGGGGTTGAGGACAGGAGGAGATGGCAAGCAGAGGGACAGAGACAGACAGTGGAGGGGGGAGGGACACAGAGAGGGACACAAGAGAGGACAGGAAAGACAAAAGGGGAACATGAGGACACAAAGTCAAGGACCCAAGTCAGGGACAGAGATTGACAGAGGGACAGAGGGACCCAAGGCCGGAGAGAAGACCTGGGATCTGAAGGATGGGTTGGTGCCCGGTGGGGGGAGGAGGGGAGACACCAAAAATGCCACAAACCCCATCTCCTTGTCCTTGAAGATCCCCGGGCAGGCCAGGAGGGGACTCCATTTCTGTCCTAGTTCCTGTCCCCCTAACCTCCCCCACCCCCTCCCCAAGCCAGGACACATCCACTGTGGTACTTCTGCCCTTGCCCTGCTCGGGGACTCAGGAATCGGGGTCTGCTGAACCCCTGGGACTCGCAGCCCCAGGAAGCTGGGAGCTGGGGCCCTGGAGTCTCTGCTGCACACCACCTTGACCCTGACCTCTGCCCTCCTTGGGCCCAGGAGGCACCATGTGGCGATGTCCACTGGGGCTGCTGCTGCTGCTGCTGGCCGGTGAGGCAGCCCTGGGTGCACGGCGGGGCCGTGGGCGCCGGGAGCTGGCGCCGGGTCTGCACGTGAGGGGCATCCGGGACGCGGGCGGCCGGTACTGCCAGGAGCGGGACCTGTGCTGCCGCGGCCGCTCTGATGACTGCGCCCTGCCCTACCTGGGCGTCACCTGTTACTGTGACCTCTTCTGCAACCGCACCGTCTCCGACTGCTGCCCTGACTTCTGGGACTTCTGCCTCGGCGTGCCGCCCCCCTTTCCCCCCATCCAAGGTGGGCACCAAGACGGCCAGGGGGGTGGGTGGCCTTGTCAACTCCAGACTCAGCCAGGCTCAGGAGCAAGGCTGATGTGTTGCTATTCCCGGGGGAAGCACTGTAGAGTCGGGGACAGAGACCCTGCCCCACTCCCTGCCCCTCTGGGAAGTCCCCACTCTGGTCTATCTTGAATCTTTCCAGCTAGGCAGCGAGAGAAAGGATCCCAGGTCAGTGGAATTCTAAGTCTGCCTAGGGGAGGAACAGCCTCCTGTCCAGTCTCAATTCCGGACATGGAAGGTGCTGGCCCCACATGCCGATTCACCCTTGGGAACACATGGCCGACCACCATCATCTTAGCCATTCCTTTGCTCAAGATTCTCAACTCCTGGGGCTGCTGGTCACTTCCTGGGAGGTGGGTCAGATCTGTCCCTTTAGCCCTCACCACCATGTGCACACATTTGCCCCTGGCCAGTAGGAGAATCCCTTGAATTCCTTCCCACAGGTCCCCATGGGGCTTTGGGCTGGGAGGCTGCATATGTGGGCTGTCATTCCAAAGTGCTGAGTTCTCTTAGGAGAGCCACTTACCGTCTCTGGGTCTCTGCTTCCCCATGCCCCTCACACTCCCCCTCCCCATGCCCCAACTCATGTAAGCGGCACAGGCTCCCCAGGGCTCTGTGGCTGGCATCCAGTTGAAGCAGGAGGAATCCAGGGTGGTGTCAGTGAAGAGCTCCCCAAATAGCAGTGGATGGGGGACCTGCAGGAGACGGCTTGAGCTGTGTGGCTTTAGTTTCAGTGAGGACTGGTGGCATTAGAGGAGGTTGGGGTGAAGGGGTGTGTGACCGAGTCGACCTTAGGGGGTTTGGGGTGCCTGACCCTGAATGGTCCTGGCCATCTCGGCCCATCATCTCCAGCTCTGATTCCAGTTTTTTCCTCCTCTTCCCCCCAGGATGTATGCATGGGGGTCGTATCTATCCAGTCTTGGGAACCTACTGGAACAACTGTAACCATTGGTGAGTGTTTGGGGCCTGGAGGAGGCTTGCCTTGTGGCCAGCAGGTTCAGTTCAAATCCTGTCTCTGCCACCTGCTTGTGGGGGGCAAGTCCTTTTACTTCTGGAGCCTAGGTGTCCTCACTCATCTGTAACACAAGGTTTTTAACACTGACCGTGTGGACTTACGTAACAGCATTCCCCAGGACTGGTCAGCCATGGATGAGTGACCCCAGGTGCCGCCCCCGAGCTGGGAGTCCTGCCCTGCCCGTCCCATGTGTTTTGCTGTCACGGGAGAGTCCAAGAAGGGGGCGCCAGGAAGGAAACCTCTGGCTGCAGCATCCGCTCTCCTGGGCCGGATGAGGGTCAGGGATGGCTGCACTGGTGGCCAGCCAGCCTGCAGCAAGCAGGGCCTTCCCTGAAAGGAACCCCCCTTCCCAACTTACCCCCCCCCCCCCAATTTCCGGCAGGGAGAGGAAGGGGCCATGGGTGCCCCTCCTCTAACCTGTGGCCTGAGATGGGAAGTGTGTAGGAAGCCTTGAATGCCTAAGGGGAATAACAGGGACCTTGTGACTCGGAGGGGGAGGCCCTGCACCCACCCCACCCCATTCCCTCCTAGCCTGGGACTGAGAGGCCCCAGGGAAAAGGAAACTTGTTGGAATGGAATGTGCATGAGCTGTTTCCATTGCCTCACTTGGGTGAAGGGTGCTTAGGTCACAGTGAGAGTGCGTTTCAGCGTGTGTCTGGGTGACAGTGAGTGAGAGTGTGCGTGTGCGCAGAGCGTGTATGAACTACGTGTGCATGTTCCAAAAGACGGAGGATGTCTGCACGGTGCTGTGCGTCCTGGTGGGAGGTCTCTGGACCTGGAGGGGTTGACACCTGCTTCCACATGGGTCCCTGGGGCCTAGTCCCCTAGGCCCCCTCTGGAATGCCGGGACCCGTCACCAGCCTGCTTGGGCAGCCCTGTGGGCGAAGGAGGAGGTGGCAGGCAGGCCAGCTCTGTGCCACTGTGCTCCCTGCGTGGTGATACCTGAGCCATGGCGTGGTGGGTCTGGGGGCCTGCGAGGGTGTGGGCCTTCAAGGGAGGCCTCCAGAGAAGCTGCTGCCCAGTGTGCGAAGGGGGATGGGGAGGAGCAGGAGAGACCTCCGGCCTCCACCCCCGCTCCTTGGGCCTCCCTGGAAGTGCCCCCGCCCGCCCCTGGCTGGAGCCGCAGCCACCCGGGTCTACTTCCCCTGGAGGCTCCTTAAAAGGCAACATCAGAGGCGGGAGCCTCGGGCAGGCTTGGAAAGAGGCAATTTAGCATCATGTAATAGCAGAGTTATGAACTTGTAAAAGCATCCTAGAATTCTTAGAATGCGACTGTTCAGCCGGCACCTTTGTACTGAAGACATGCTCTGTGCCAGGAACTAGGCCGGGCCCAGGGGCTGCAGCCAGAACTCAGCAGATACAGTCCTTGTCCTACTCGAGCTTCCAGTCTAACGGGGAAGGGCATGGAAAAACAACCACACACACAAATACATGTAAATCACAACTTGTTACCAGTGTTATAAGGGGAAAGAAAGATAACAGGGGATCCTAACTTAGGGTGGGGAGGGGGCCAGGGAAGGTTCTAACACCCGGGAGATGAAGACAGGCAGAGCTGAGCAGCGCGGGGAAGAACGAGCTGGAGGGAGCTCCGAGTGGGGGAGAGAGGCCCAGAGGAGGTCCTGGGCCGTGTCCCATGGGACCAGGGAGCTGTGCCGCGGAATTCAGATTTTGTTCCAAGTGCCGTGGGAAGCCACTGAGAGAGCTCATGATCTGATTTACATTGTTCAACCATCTCTCGGGGTTCAGGGTTGGGAATGGATCTCTGAGTGTCCCGGGGGGACCAGGGGGAGGCAGAGAATCCAGAGAGGCCATGGCTGTGGCCCAGGCAAGAGGGGATAGGGACTGAGTAGGGTGGTGGCAGCAGAGGGGTGAGAGGGAGATGGACGCAAGGGCCCTTCCTCATGCACCAGCCACAGGACGTAGGGGAGGCTTTTGGTTTGGACAGCCGGTGGCAAGGTGCCGCCTTCTGAGCTGAGGAATCTGGGGAGAGGAGCAGTTTGGGGAAAGCAGTCTTGGCCATTATAAGTTGGCAATGCCTGTTACACATCCAGAGGAGATGTCAGAGGCCAGCTGGATAGAGACTGAACCTCCAGAGAGGGGGCTCTGGGGTTCCTGTAACGAGAACAATAGTAGTAGATGACAATTAAGCCTCCTCTCCTTCAATCACTGGGGAGGGACAGATTATCATTACCCTCATTTTACAGATGAGGACATTGAGGCAGAGAGAGTTTAAATAACTTGCCTAACTTGGCAGTTAGGATTAGAACCAGAATTCAAATCCCAGGACCATGCACTCAGTCACTCCACTATGCTGCCTCAATCATTCATTCATTCAACCAATGTTTATTGGTTGTCAGCTATGGGCTAGGCATTTTTTCCCCAAGCACTTTAGATACAAAAGAAAAAAAAATACCTCCCCTCAAGTAAAGTTGAGTCTATGGGGAAACAAGTAAAACGATATAAATACATCATATGTCAGATAGTGATACATGCTAAGGAGAAAAATGAAGCATAGAAGGGAGATAGGATGTGTGGGGGGTGCTGAAGTTTAAGACAGGGCGGCCAGGGCAAGCCTCCCGGAGAAAGTGACATTTGAATCAAGACTTGGAGTAAACGAGAATGAGCCACGGGATATGGAGGAAGAGCAGCTCAAAAGCCCTGGGGCAGGAGCTTGGCTGGGCTGGCCGGAGCTGCGAGAAGAGGAAGAGGAGGGGTCTCAGAAGGGGATAGAGGTGGGGAGACAGATCATGCAGGGCCTGTTGGTCGTGGTCAAGACTTCGGCTCTTATTCTGCAATGCAAAGCCAGTGGAGGGTTTGGAGCAGAGGAATGGCATGATATGACTTGGGTTTAACAGGATCACTCTGGTAGCTGTGTTAAAAATATACTGAAGTGGGGAGGTGGGTAGGACAGAAGCTGAGAGCACAGTGAGGAGGCTTGCAGCAGTAATCCAGGGGAAAGGTGATTGGACCATGTGGCTGCAGGGAAGAAACCAACACAACTTGGATTTTAGATGTGTTTTTAAGTAGCGTCAACAGGATGATCAGCATGTGAGAGAGGAGGGAGTCAGGGTGACTCCCTAGTTTTTGTCCTGAGCTCCAGGGAGGAGCCATTTTCTGAATGGGGAGGACTTTGGGAGAAGCAGGCTTGGGAGGAGGGTGGATCAGGGATTCAGTTTGGGACATGTTCAGTTTGACCTGTTGTTGGACACGTCTGTGGCAATATTGAATAGAAGTGAGATCTTTGAATCTGGAGTTCAGGGAGAGGTCTGGAGAATTGTCAATATGCAATTAACATTTAAAGCCATGAGGCTGGATGGAATAATCTATCCCTAGATTATCCCTAGGAATAATCTAGGGATTCTTCTGTAGATACCTGTATATAATCCCAGGCCTAGGTTGGCCTGTGAGGTCTAACCCCTTCAGAGGACCCCCACCACCACTTCTCACCCCTTCCCTCCTCTCTCTGCAGCACCTGCCAGGAGAAAGGGCAGTGGGAGTGTGACCAGGAGCCATGCCTGGTGGACAACGACATGATCAATGCCATCAACCAGGGCAACTATGGGTGAGAAGGCCCTGGAAATGCCCCCAGAGTGCACATGTGGAGATGCACCCATGCAACAAGTGAACATGCGTGCACACACATTGCCCAAGATGCACATCCTGGTACACAAACACACCCACACTCAGAGTTTACCCATGTGTATACTTAGCCCAGATGCATCTCCCCCACCCAGGTGCATATACCCCCAGGAACCCCCAGCCCTGCCAAGTCTGTGACCCCCTCCATCCCCTCTCCTTCAGGTGGCGGGCTGGGAACCACAGTGCCTTCTGGGGCATGACCCTGGACGAGGGCATTCGATACCGGCTGGGCACCATCCGCCCGTCTTCCTCCGTCATGAACATGAATGAGATCCACGTGAGTCCACCCTTGCCCACAAGCCTGCCGTCTCCCCGTGGCACCCTGTGCCCTGCTCCTCCAGGGGCCTCAGCCTGTCCCCCTCCCATGGCTGTGTGTCTGGGTCTTCACTGGGAGAACTGAGGCTCAGGTTCTGAGTTTGGTGACCTCAGCATCAGCTCCTCCCTGGCCTCCACAGCCTGGGAAAAATGCTGTTGGTTCCAGTCCAGCTGGGTCAGGGCTCAAGGGGCCACGAGGTCACCTGGATATTTTGGGAAGGGAGGGACAGACACTCCTTCAGCCCTGGCCAGAGAGCAGCAATTCTCTGAAACAAATGCTGACTCAGCAGAGCCCCAGGGAAAGAGGGGGCTCCTCTCCTCCCACCAGTGGAAGCTTCTGGGGGAAGAAACAGGACCCAGAGCTGACCATCCTAAGGGTGGGGAGGACAGGCCTAAGGCACATGCTGCAGGAGCTTCTGTCCATCCGTGTTGAGCAGGGAGGAGGCAGGGGCTGGCGGGAGTGGGCCTTCCTGCAGAGGAACCTCAGCCCAAAGCTGGAGTGACCGTGCCCTGCCCCTGCCCTTACTCCCCTGGGCCTCTGGCTATTTTCTGCCTGCTAGTGTTTGCCTTGGCCACCTGCCCAGTCACGGGACCCTACTGCCTTTTCCCTCCCCTGCCCTTTGCGGCCCCAGCCTGAAGCCCAAGGTCCTGGTGGGAAGCAGGATGGGGCAGAGGAGGAAAGAGGCAGGAGCTGAGAATGGAAAACTAGCAGATCCTGGTCTGGCTACTTCCCTCTTCCCGGCCTCAGTTGTCTGCTCTGTAAAACAGGACTAGCCATCACCCCACAAGGCAAATGGGAGGCACTACACAGTGCTTGGTTGTTCAACGCTAGTCAAAGTTGGAAGTAGCTGGAATCCCTCTGCAGAGGGCAGGCTCCTGATAAACTGCAGAAAGCCCTGGCGTCCCTGTGACCCTCCATCACCAAGGGGCAGAGGCAGGAGGCAGATGGACTGACTTTTGCCTTGCAGACAGTGCTGGGCCCCGGGGAGGTGCTGCCCACGGCCTTCGAGGCCTCCAAGAAGTGGCCCAACCTGATCCACGAGCCTCTCGACCAGGGCAACTGTGCAGGCTCCTGGGCCTTCTCCACAGCAGGTAGGGCCAGGGCCAGGGGCTGGCACAGTGGGGAAGGAGGGCCAAGGCCTGAGTCCTCTGACTGCCCCTCTGCCCCCACCCCCCTCCAGCTGTGGCATCTGATCGCGTCTCAATCCAGTCTCTGGGGCACATGACGCCCGTCCTGTCGCCCCAGAACCTGCTGTCTTGTGACACCCACAACCAGCAGGGCTGCCGCGGCGGGCGTCTCGACAGCGCCTGGTGGTTCCTGCGACATCGTGGGTGAGCAGCAGGGGATGTGGGCAGGGAAGAGGGTACAAGGCCGGGGCCTCAGGCAGGCCCCTGCAGGAAGGATCCAGGCCATTCTGCTCCATGCTCACTCTGCCCTTGCCCTCTCCTGCTGTCCCTCCAGGGTGGTGTCTGACCACTGCTACCCGTTCTTGGGCCGTGAGAGGCACGAGGTTGGCCCTGCCCCCCGCTGCATGATGCACAGCCGGGCCATGGGTCGGGGCAAGCGCCAGGCCACTGCCCACTGTCCCAATAGCCACATCCATACCAATGACATCTACCAGGTCACTCCTGCCTACCGCCTCGGCTCCAACGTAAGTCTGCACTTGGATGGGGGGGCAGAGGCTGGAAAGTGATGGGGATCGGCCTTGGCCCCTGATGGACTCTCTCTCCCACCCCACCCCCCATCCCCTGCCCTCCAGGAGAAGGAGATCATGAAGGAGCTGATGGAGAATGGGCCTGTCCAAGGTAAACGCCCCTCACCCTGCCCCCTGGTTCCAGAAGCTTGTGCCTGCTTGAGACCAGGCACAGCAGGCAAGCATAAGTGGTCTGTACAGCGTTAAGCAGCAAGTCTGGTGGGACCGGGAGTGGTGGGAGGGGAGAGCATGTCCACTCCCAGGCGCAGCGCCTGGAGAGGGGCATGAAGCCTTTGTACATAGAGGCCCTGGGGTCTGCATCTTCAGACTCAGGCGTCGGGGCGCTGCTGATGGGCTGGGGGGGGCTCCCACTCTGACCTCTGCCCACAGCCCTCATGGAGGTGCACGAGGACTTCTTCCTGTACCAGGGTGGCATCTACAGTCACACGCCAGTGAGCCTTCAGAGGCCGGAGCAGTACCGCCGCCAGGGGACCCACTCGGTCAAGATCACGGGGTGAGGGGCTTGGTGGGGCGGCGGCAGGGGCTGCACTGGGGTCTCAGGAGCCTGCCTTCAACCTTACAATCTCTTCCACAAAGCCAGGACTGCTCTCCTCATTTCAAAGAGGAGGAAACCGAGACTCAGAAAGAAGAGGGAGCTTGGCCGGGGTCACACTGAGAGTTGAGGGTCTTTGAAGGTTTTCTGAGATCTGTTCCTTCCTTACACACTGGGATAAAAATAGCTCCTCTGAAATATAGACAAGGATGCAAGAGGAGCTCAACTTCTCCCCATGCCAGCACCTGTCTCAGCTCTGCCTGACTCACTAAGTGACCTGGGAAGGTCATGCCCCCAGCCTCAATTTCTCCCTCTGGTATAACAGGAGATGTCAGACTAATTGATTTCAATCAACCAATGACATATACTTGGCCATGGAAGTCTAGGCCCTTTAACATACCCACATTCTCTGAGTCTCTTCCTTCTGGTCCCTGGCACCCACCTCTCCCTGGATCCCCAAGTGATGAGGGAGCACAGGCAGTTGTGTGGAGTTCCAGAGAGCTGGTTTCTTGGAGGACCCCAGCCCAAGTTCCCTCTTTTTCTGCCACTCCTCCCCCATTATCCCTTTGGTGCCACCCCCTTGTTGGGCTGGGATATGCCCAATGCACAGATGTGGAGACTAGGAGGGGCAGAGACTTGCCCAGGTCTTAAGGGTGTACCCTGAGGGCAGATGGAATCAGCACCCTTTTCCCCACCTCTTGTCCCCTGTGCCCCACAGGTGGGGAGAGGAGACGTTGCCCGATGGAAGGACGCTCAAATACTGGGTGAGTCCCTCCGCAGCGTGCCCCGAGGCCACTATCTCCTTCTCCCTGCCCACCTCATTCCCTCACCCCACTTACAGTCCCCTCCTCACGACCCCTCCTCATCCCCAGACGGCAGCCAACTCGTGGGGCCCAGCCTGGGGCGAAAGGGGACACTTCCGCATTTTGCGTGGCGCCAACGAATGTGACATCGAGAGCTTCGTACTAGGCGTCTGGGGCCGGGTAGGCATGGAGGACATGGGTCATCACTGAAGCCGCGGGCACCATGCCAGGCTGGCCCAGGGCCCCAGCCGAGGGGCAGCCGGCAGAAGATCGCCTGCAGGGCCGCGCCCCCCGCCACTGTGACAGAGACCGCATGGGAGCTCCAGCGCAGGCGGGTGCCACAGGTCTAATCCGGGCGCACAGATTCGCTGATGCAGCGCCCAGCCTGGGAGCCGCGGGCAGGAGAGGCTGGCGGAGCCCCCAGACCTCCCAGCGGGGACAGGGCAGGGCCTGGCCTGAGGAAGTGTGGGGCCTGCAGATCTCAGACCCCAGACACCCCACCCAAGACCAGTGAAGCCAGGACACTCCCAGGTCTCCAGCCCCACTATCCCCACCCCACCCATATTCTTATTCTCCAAAGATATTTATTTTTGTTTTCACTGTTTTAAAATAAAATTGAAGTATTGATAACTATAGGACCTTGGAGCCTCTGGAAGTGAAAAGCTAGGCCAGATTTGGGGTGGCAGGAGGTTAGCCAGGAGAAAGGACTGCCTGAGGCATTGCTGGTCTGCAGGGGTGGGTGGACCAGAAATCTTAGCGCTCCGTTCAGCCCTAGTTGTCAGTGGCCCTGGGCACTCACCCACTTGGAGGCAGAGCACAGATGGCACAACCTTTGCCCCAGGAGAAGAGTGGGCCCGTGGGAACCACCTTTCAGACGCTGAGTCAGCACCAGTGGGGGAGAAGGGGACCCACCGATCAGCAGAACTGGCGCCAGTGCCCGGCAGGCCGGGGGGCTCAGCCTCTCCAAAGCTGGAGCCTCTGTCTCTGTAGATCAGCCTCTCCAAGCCACCCATGCGAAGAGGCCCCTCTCCTTCCCCTGCCCCTGGATCAAGCTGGGCCTGCCTACCCCAGCCCTCCCCCCCCCCCAGACTCCCAGTGCCAGCAAAATATGCCCAGGCCTCAGCCTGGCTTTCAATGCCATCGGGATCTGCCCAGCCAGCTTCCTCTCCAGGCAACTCTGATCCTCAGTGCTCCACAAATGTGCAGTGTTCATGCGGGCCACCAGGCATGTGCTGTTCTCTACCCAGAATGCCCTTCCATCCCACCCACCCCTGTCCCACTCTTACTTCCAAAGCCAACTCCAGGGTTCCTTCATTCAGACAGATAGTAACTTCTGAGGGCTAACGATGCACCCGGCTCTGTGCAAGGAGCAGGTGCTTCACCCGACCATCCCCTCCCCAAGCTCATCTGCACCCTGCCCTATTTCACTTATCTGGGTGCCGGCCTACAACCCTCCCATTACACTGGAAGTTGCCTGAGGACAGGGACTGGGTCTGGTTCATTGGTGGGTCCTGGACCCAACCAGGACCCAGGCACACGCTGGCTTTATGGTTTGCCCGGTGACTGAGTGGATACGACACATTCTCTTCCCTCCTAAGCCCCCCACCCTGCCCCATCCCTCGAGGCACACATGCCCCTCAGCCCCCTCCTTTCCTGGATCCTGGGGGCTGTGCCTGAGGACGGGGGATCCCCCACCCAAGACTCCTCCACACGTACCCAACTCCAGCGGCTGGGGAAGGCGGGGGTGGCCGGAGGCCCTGAGGGGAGGCAGCGGGGAAGCCCTCCTCCTGGGACGCTTCCCGGGGCCAGGCAGCCCTCCGGGCCGGCCGCGTCCCCCCAGGCCGCGCGGGCATCACCTGAAAGGAATGCGGGCGGCCCGGCAAGCGGCAGCCATTGTCTCGTTTCCTGTTTGCCAGAACGTCCCGAGCCCGGCTCCTCCGGCCGGCCCGCCCGTCCCCGAGGAGCCAAGGCCGGCCGAGGCCCCCGGGGACCTCGATGGCCCGGAGCCCCGGGGCGGGACTGCGGGCGCCGGCCTCTCACGCCCCCCTCCGCGACCTCGGCCGCCAGGGCGCGCTCGCCCCGCCGCTCCCCACGCTGCAAAAACCCGCGTCTCGGGGCCGCTCGGCCGCGCGAGGCTGGAATTTTCTACAAGGAGCTTTGGCGGAAGCTTCGCGAAGGGAGGGGTCTCGAGGCTCCGCCCGCCCGCGGGAGGCCAGGCCCGCCGACCCAGCTTCCCGGCGCAGACACCGGGGGCCGGCCTCCCGCGCCGCCTTCCCGCGCCCGGCCCCGCCCTGGAGTCGAAGTGCGCGTGGGGGTCGTCAGGGCTTAGCGGGCGACCGACCCCCTTGTTCTCCGAGGTTGCTGATGGACGGGTTATGAAAAGAGCGGACCTCAGGCGCCCCTCCCCTAACGAGATCTCTGTCCTTGAGTGGGTTTGTAAAGAAACACGTACGATCGTGGCTGTGTGAACCGGGGCAAGTGCCTTCCTCTCTCTGGGCCCAGGGCTTGGGTCTATGGACAAACCCGGGTTTGACCCCTGCTCTGTTTGTTCCACACTTCTGTGTGTGATCTTGGGCAGGTTACTTGCTGGCTCAGGGCTTCCATTTTTCCATCTTTAACGGGGATGCTATGCTCATCCACCTGGGGGGATTATTGGGAGGATTAATGAGACAAAGCGTGCATTTGGGTGAAGCATTTAGCCCAGTGCTTGGAACTTAATAAGGACTCACAAAATGGTAACAGCTATCATCATTTTAAGGGGATTGGACTTCATAATGTAAAGGCTTTTCATAGTGAGCGAAACTTTTACTGCGTGTTTAACCATGGGTTTCTGCCAACACATGGTTCTAAGTGATTTACGTATATTATCTCATTTTCTCCTCAAAACAAAACCCGAACAACTATTTCTTTATTTTGTTGTTAAGGGAACAGAAAAACATGGCTGAAAGTCATACAGTTAATAAGTGGTTGAGGCAGGATTCAAACCCAGGCTGGCTGACCCCTAGAATCCTCACACTCTTCAGCTCTGTACTATTGGCAGGGGCTAAAACTGGTAGTGATAGTCCAATGTCCCTCTCCAAGCCCTTTACCTGTCCGGCAAACTCTTATTCATTTCAAAACCCAGTTCCAATGGCCCTCCTCTGGAAAGCCCTCCCTATCCTCTAGGCTCCCAGGGACCCCAGTATAAATTCCCGACACAGATTAGGTGCCTGTTGACAACTTCTTCCCCCACAAAGAAATGGGGCAGGGGTTGTTTTTCTCAGCTCCACCCTCTCCTATCCTCCACATGTGATTCCCAGGCCCCATTGGTCTTTGCAGCTCCCATGGGGCTTTGCAGGGTCCCAAAGCACCTGACTCCAGTCTCCCAGGAACTGATGAGTTAAAGCCGCTGCACGAGTGCTGGTGCCTCAGATCCTCCTACTGTCTTGCCAACCCCCCACTTCTGCCCAATGCCCATTAAGGGAAAAGAATTCATGCCTACTGGGCCTGCAGTGGGCCAGGCCTGGGGCCGAGCACTTCACACACTTTACCTATTTGATCCTGTCCACGTCCCTCTTAGGAAATGTGTTGTTGGAACCCCAGTACCAACCAACAAGGTGACTCCCAGAACCTAAGGGAGGGATGAGCCTCCAAACCGTGGGGAGAACTAGTGGGTCCAAGAACAGCTAGAACCAGGGACCCAAATGCCACCTGGACCTTCTCTTGCTGCTGCTCTCTTTTCTGCCTTTCTCTCTACAGACTAACTCTGCCATGAGGAAGAATATGTGGCCAGTGATAACTCCTAAGCCTCCCGGCCACAGCCATTTTCCCAGCTCTGGTTCACAGCAACAACAACAAAAACAAAACCAAAAAACAGGAGGAGAAGGTTGCTGTTTCAGGAGCAAGGAGGAACGCTGGGCAGAGCCCAGAACCATGTCCATGGCAACTAGGGATTACTGTCCCCTCCATATTACAGACAAGGAGATGGAGCCTGGGGAGGGGGTGTGAGTTGTCCAGGTGGCACAGCTGATAAACTGTAGCGCTGGTGACAGGCCACACTGCCTTCCACTGACTTTGTAGAGCAAGCCAGAGGAACACCCTTTGCAGGTCAAGGAGTGAGGGATTCTCCCACCTCCTGTTTCTCTCTGATGACTCACTTCTGGCCCTGGGGATACCTTTTCTAGAATTCCACCCACCTCATGAAAATTTGGTGGCCTAGACTAACACCCAGGAGCAATCTCCTCCCAAAGTAAGAGGAGGCTGAGTCTGAGTAGCTCTTCCAAGAAAGCAACCTGCTCAAGGGGGTGGGGTGGGTGGGGGGCAGAGTTTGGGGAGCAGAACAGCATGGTCCCCACTATGGGATGGGGTGAAATGGTTAACAGAATCTGAACATGCCAGTCTATAGATCAGAGAGAGGGGTGCAGGTGAGCCATACTGAGGATATGCGCTGAAGGTAAAAACTGTTATTACCTCAGGAGGAAACTGAGGCTGGGAAGGTGATGGGGAAGCACATAGCTAGGAAGTGGTGGAGAACCTTACTTGTCAGGCTCCAGAGCTTGAGCTTTTCCGTGTTTCCAGGTGCACACTCAAGCCCCTTTTCATCTCAAACCCGAGCAGGTTCTTTGGCTCCCAACTCTGCACACAGGCAACCAGGACTTGGAGTTTGAGACTCACGGAAGCTGATGATTAGGGTGCACCTGTGGGAAGGAGATAGTGACTGGGGGTAAGGAAGGTGAGGAGGTTATGTAACATTCAGGTGGGGTTGTCCTGTAACCATAGGGAGTGTGTCAGGATCTGCAGAATGGGAACCAAATTCCTGCCTATTCTGTAAAGTCAAGTTCAAAAGCCTCCTCCTCTGAGAAGCCTTCCTGACTTCTCTGGACAGTCATGGTTCATCCTCTGAGCCCCTGCCCTCACCTTCACTCCAGCAAAGCATTGCAATTGTTCATACCCCTTCCTGACTGTGGGCTTCTTGAGAAAAAACCCGTGCCTCCCCCTCTCTGTGCTCTCAGAATTGCCAAAGATAGTATTGGGCATGGAAGCGACACAGAAGCTGTTTGATGGGAGAATGATGATGGATGGATGGATGGATGGATGGGTGGATGGATGGATGGATGGATGGGGATGCACATGCAGAGCCCAGAGCCAGTGTCAACCTTGGCAGCAGCGCCCCCTGGTGGCTGCATCCTGCCCCCAGGGAAAAGTAGCAAAGAAGGGACCTCTGCAGATGCCCCCAAATGAACACCTACTGGATGTTTTATACACATTCTATAATCAAGTCCTCACAACTGCTCTTCAAGGCCCCAAGACTGGTACAAGGGCCCAAAGTGGGAAGGGGCGGAGCTGGAAATGGATCTCAGTCTATTGGACGGCTACAGCTCCACTCTGCATCCCTCACCCAGACATTGTGCCCCAGCCTGGCCAGGGGAGGGCTAGTATTTGGCTTCAAGGTTTCCTTGCCTCGTGGCACTGCCTTTTGCTCATACCTCTACTCAGGCTACCCTGTGTTCCCCCACCCCCACCCCATCCCCCAGCACACAATCACCTCCCTCAGAAAGCCCCTAACACAGAGCCAGACAGTCCCAGGTTCCAGATTCAAATCCCAACTCTACTGTACTCCCTGAAACTCACTTTCCACTCTGAGACTCAGTTTTCCAGTCTGTAAAATGGGAATAATGATCCCAGTTATCCCTGCATGGGAGCTTCCCTAGATTGAGGAGTTCCTTAAGAAGAAGGAAATGGAAACAAGCCTGCCCACTAAGAGTTAGAGTGAAGAAATTGGTGCCTAATGGAGCAGAGCAGAAATGTGCAAATTACCTTAAAGGGCCAGGCTGACTCTGGGTCCTGCAGAAGCTGACAGGCACCACGGTGAAAGTTTTGACGCATCTAAAGTAGTAAGTGGGTCGCTATGACCGGAGATGCTGTATACTGTTCAGGGAGAAGCAGCCTCAGCCATCGGACCACTGGCCAAGCTGAGTCCTGCGTTGGGATGGACGCAGAAGGTGTGACTGAGGAACTCTGAGTGGTTCCTTTCCCCATGGCAGATGGCACTGTGGAGACCTGGATGTGCCAGGGTCTCTTAGCTTGGGGCCTTAAGCCCAGTCTCCCTGCCTTTGAGAGTAGCAGCTACATGAGTGAGCGGGGGTGTCAGAGTCGGGAGTTGTGGACCCTGTGCCCAGCGTGTATTGGAGAGCGCACAGGTGCCTAAAGGCATTCAGAATCAAAGACTTTTGAAAACATGGTACCAGCCTGCATCACTCAGGGTCCCAACAGGAAACAGATGGCACACTCTAATTAGGAGAATTGGGGTAGAGTTTATTTTCGAAAGGACTAATTACAAAGCAGGGTGTAGGGGGGTCACAAGAGAGAGTGCAGGAATCCGAGGCTAGCAAACGGCAGAGCTTTCACCTCCCCTAGACCTGCAGGGACAGGGGAGGGGGCGGTAACCACAACTCTGAGGGCGAGTCAGGGAGCACAGAGGCGACTTCCCAGGGAAGGGGCTGGGGAATAGATACCAAAACCTTGACCTTGCTCTCCTCCTTCTCCTGTCCTGCTGGGACCCCATTTACCATGCATCTGTGGCTGTGGGTTTTTCACAAGAACAAGAAATACACTTCTATTTAAACCAACCACTGCTTTTAGGGTCTTTTGTAACAGCTGCTTAACCCATAACCCAACCGATGCACGCTCAGAAGGAAACATCGGCCAGGCAGGTATAATACTCGTGAACTTATATGTATGTAGCAACATATTTATTTTGGCAAAACATATAAAGCAAATCTGGCAGGATTTTAAGGAGAGATCCACAAATCTATAAACAATGTGGGAAATTTTAATTTGACTTTCTTAAAACCAAAGGATCAAGAGGAAAAAATGAGAAAGGATACAGAAATTTGAACAATATAATCAAGGAGCTTGATCTACTAGATAAACATAAATCTCACACCCCACAAACACAGAATACCCGTGATTTTCAAGCTCATGTGGAACGTTTTCTTAAAATATCACATACTTGGTCATAAAGAAAGTCTAAACATTTTTCAAAGAATCAATATCATCCAGCCTCATTCTCTAATCTCAATATAATAAAATTAGAAATCAAAAATAAAGAACTGGCCAAGGAAATCCAAAACGTTTGGTAGCTTAAAAACTCATTATATAACTAAATAATTCATGGAGTGAAGAGAAAATCATAATGAAGATTGCAAGATATTTAGAACTGAATAACAAGAAGCTAAAGTGAAACTAAAAGAAAAAATTATAGCTTTAAATATATTTATTAAAAACAGGAAGGATTGACAGCAAATGAATTAAACACCCAAATCACTACTCCAGGAAGAGACAAACAGAAAACCCAAAGAGCGTAGAAGGAAAGAACAAAAATAAAGCAGAAAGTAATGATACAGAAAACAACAAAAAGTTGAACTGAATCATTTAGAGGACTTAAGAAAATAGGCAAATCATTGGCACAAAATACACAATAGTAGGAACAAAAAAAAGGAGAGAACTAGAGATGCAATCAAAATTTTAAAAATCACTAGAACACACCACGAGGACCTCCAGTTCTGGCAAGATATCACACTACAAAGATATGAAAAACCCAAGAGATAAACCCAAAAGGAAGGAGTAGCCTGCAAGAAGAAATGAAGAGTCAAAAAATTATTCAACACATAGGAAGTTCAAACAAGTATAATGTTTTATAAAACAAATTGTAAAGGCTGATTTGGGAGATAAGAAAACAAAAGTGAGAGTGAAAAACTGGAAAATTATAAAATGGCAGGCAAGGGGCAGTGATCAGAATTAAAAAACATTCTAAGGTCCTTGATTGTTCTAGAGGAGGATATTGATTAACTTCAGACTCTGTTATCTGAAGTATGAAGGTTAAAATTTTAAGGATGACTAACAAAAGTACAGAAATAGAATGTATTCCAAATCAGTGGAGGGGAAACAAAAGGAATGGAGAAAACCCAATCTATCCACCACCAGGCGGGAAATGACAAATAAAAGAAGCAAAAAAAAGCTTGATGTAGGTGCCAGTTTCCAAGACAGCCCCAGTGATCCCACTTCCTAGAATTCACACCCATGTGCAGTCCTCTCCCATAATGTGTGGGCTGAAATTAGTGACTTGTTTCTATCTAATAAAATGCAGAAGTGATGATGGTTCACTTTCAAGCATACAGGCTTTATGGGAGAGCAACCTGTATAGTAAAACAGGGTGCTGGATTCAGAAGGGCTCTGTGTTTGGTTTAATATTTTGCTCTTGCTGACTTGAAATTCTTAGTAATTTTTAAACAAGGGGCTCCACAAATTATGTAGCCAGTCTGCTTCCAAGATTAGGTAACAAATAGGGTTAACAGGTAAAATACAGGATGCCAAACAAATTTAAATTTCAAATAAGGAGTAATTTTTGATATAAGTATGTCTGTGGTGGTTTGAAGCTATATGCACCCCAGAAAAACATGTTCTTAAATCTAATCCATTCCTGTGGGTATGAACCCATTGTAAGCAGGACTTTTGATGAAGCTAAGGTTAAGGTGTGACCCACCTCATTCAGGATGGGTCTTAATCCTATTACTGGAGTCCTTTATAAATGGAATGAATGCAGAGAGAGAGAAGGCCATGGAAGCAAGAAGCTGAAATCAACAAAACTCAGAAGAGAAAGGAGAGACCAGCAGATACCACCACGTACTTTGCCATGTGGCAGAGGAGCCAAAGATCACCAGCAGTTGGTCTTCAGGAAGAAAGCACCACCTTGATGATGTCTTGATTTGGACATTTTTACAGACTCAAAACTGTAAGCAAATAAATTCCCATTGTTTAAGTCAAACCATTTCATGGTATTTTACTTTGAGCAGCCCAGGAAACTAAAACAATGTCCCAGAAAAATATTGAAATATTATTTGAAATTTAAATTTAACTTGTCATCTTGTATTTTGATTTGCTAAATCTGGCAACCCTATTGTATAAGACCCTGTGGCTTCATTTTGGTTCCTCTCATGTTCTCTCTCTGTCTTGGATCACTCACTCTGGGGAAGCTATATTGTGAGCAGTGCTATGGAGAGGCCCACAAGCCATGTGTGTGAGCTTGGACGCAGATCCTCCAGAACTTTCATGTGACTACAGCCCCAGCAGACAGTTTGACTGCAACCTCTTGGAAAAGGCTGAAGAAGAATGACCTAGCTACAAAACTGTGTGAAAAGATAAATGTTTGTTGTTTTAAGCTGCTTAGTTTTGGGGTAATTTGTTATGCCACTATAGATAACTAATGCACATGATAAATGGAAAAAAAACACAAAATAAGATGGTAAAGACAAATTTTTAGATGACAGTAATCATGAAAAATGTAAATGGGCTAATTTCACCAGTTAACAAATTATTAGGTTGAATGAAAATACACAATCCAGCCTATGCTGTTCATAAGAGACATGCCCAAAAACATAAAAATATGGAAATATTGAAAGCAAAGATATGAAAAAAAGATGCCCCAGGTGTGGCAGACACTGTCCATGGCCTAACAAGCAGCTAGCCCCAAACCCTTTGCACTCTGCTATGGAATCCTGATTTTTTTCAGGGAGCAGGCAGAAATCTGTTGGTCCCAGGAGGGGTGTCTCTACCCTGGCCCCAGTTTATATCTCCTTAATGTAAAAATATCAGCCTTAAGGGGTGAATCATAATTGGCCTGAACCAACCATGGGATCTATTTCTCTTGGATGGTGATTAGGAAAAAAAAGGTGCTTATATGATCCAGTTCAGGAAACTGAGACATAGGGAAAATCTTCTGGGAAGTGTTTCTCGACTCCTTCCTTCCTCTGGATTTGGACATGGACACAATGTGTGAAAGCTCAGTAGACTTTTGGCAATCTTGGCATGACACACATGGGCACAAAGACAAAAAAGCTAATAATGATGAAGAGGAAAAATAGAATAAGCTTGGGTACTTGATGGCTTCACAAAGCAGATAAAATAATGCCAACAATGGCCTAAATCTAGAATTATTATTTAAAGAAAAAAATACCCCAATTTGTTTCGGCCACTATAGTTTGGTTTTGTTACTTTCAGCTAAACACATTCCTAATTCAGGCACATACTAGGCAAAAGAAAGTTGATGTAGCCTAGTAAATATCAGACAAAATGGACTTTAAGACAAAAGGCCTCATTAGGAATACTAGGATCATTACATAATGATTAACAAGAAAAATCTTACCAGGAAAATATAATTATGATTTTTTTTTAAACTAACACCACAGTCCTCAGATTATATAAAGCAGAGTCAGCAAACTTTTTCTGTAAACGGCCATATAGTAAATATTTTAGCCTTTTGAGCCATGTGATCTCTGAATCAACTACTCAGTTTTGCCAGTATAGTGTAAAAGCAGCCATAAACAATACACAAACAAATGAGTGTGGCTGTGTTCCAATAAAACTTTATTTACAAAAACAATGTGTGGGCCAAATTTGGCCCACAGACCATAGTTTGATGACCCCTGATATAAAAAAAAAAAGAGAGAGAGAATTTCAAAGGGAGATAGATGGATCCATAATCTTGCTGAGGATTTTCTCTTTCTTCTCTTAGTAGTTACTAGATTAGTAAATATGTAGAATATTTGAATTAAACAGTTAAGAAATTTGATCAAACAATCAGGACATGGACATTCTTTTTTAAGCAAAAAGGGAACATTTACAAAAATTATCATGTAGTAGGTCACACAGCAAGTCTCCACACAAAGTAAAAAACTGATTTTGTATAGGTTCCCTTCTCTGACCACAATAAAATAAAATTAGAAAACCAAAACAAAAAGATAACCCCTTTATGTTTGAAAGCTAATGATCATACCTCCAAATATTTACTGGGACAAAGAAAAAAATAGAAAATATTAGGAATTGGATGATAAAAGCACTAAATTTTGAGATTTGAATGTATCTTAAACAATCCTTGAGGAGAAATCTATAGCATTGAATATAAGTGTTAGTTAAGAATAAAGATTGCATCTTAATGAGTTTAATTTTCCAACTTAGGAAACCAGAAAAAGACAACATAATTACTCCCCCCCCCCCAAGAAGCAGAAAATAATAAATAGAAGAGAAAAATTGATGAAACATAAAGCAAAGAAACAATAGACATGACTAATTTGAAAATCACTAACAAAATAAATACCATTCTAGCAAAGCTGGTAAAGAAAAAGAGAGAAAGCCCCAAAAAACAATGCTAGGAATAAAAGGGGGGATTTAACTATAAATATTTTGTTAATCATAAGAAACAACTTTATGCAAATAAATTTGACAATGTAAATGTGATGGATGTCTATAAAATTTAAATTATCAAAACTGACTTAAAAATGGAATTGAGAAAATATAATGACATTAAAGAAATAATTGTTCAGAGTGTTTTCTTTTTGTCTTTTAAATCTTTCCAGATTCTGTAATTGCCATATCCTTTACATTCTTAATATTTTTAATTGTACCTTTTCCTTTTTTTAAAAAAAAATCAGCCTTCCCAACAACTTACTTTGCAGAAACAGAAAAACCAATAACCAAATTTATTTGGAAGGAAAAGGTGCTCTGAATATCCAAAAATATCTTGAGAAAAAGGAAGGAAGTGGAGATCTCACACTACCTAACTTTGAAACATACTACAAAGCAACAGTGGTCCAAGCAGCATGGTACTGGCATAAAGATAGATATACTGACCAATGGAATCAAATTGAGTGTTCAGAAATAGACATTCTCATCTATGGACAATTGATCTTGCATAAGGCAGTCAAGACAAAGCAACTTGAACAGAGCAGCCTCTCAATAAATGGTGTTTGGAGAACTGGATATCCATATCTAAGAGAATGAAAGAGGACTCCTATCTCACACCTTATACAAAAATTAACTCAAAATGGATCAAGGATCTAAACACTAGTGCTAAGACTATGAGACCTTTAGAAGAAAATGTAGAAGAAATATCTTAAACATCTATTGATGGGAGGTTGTTTCCTAGACCTTACACCCAAAGCACGAGCAATCAAAGAAGAAATAGATAAATGGGGTCTCCTCAAAATTAAACACTTTTGTACATCAAAGGACTTCGTCAGAAAAGTAAAAAGGCAACTATGCAATGGGAGGCAATATTTGGAAACCACATATCAGATAAGGGTTTAATATTCAGAATATATAAAGAGACCCTACAACTCAATAAGAGAAAGACAAACAACCCAATTAAAACATGGGTAAAAGACATGGACAGACACTTTTCTGAGGAGGAAATGCAAATAGCTCAAAACCATATGAAGGGATGCACAATTTCACTGGCTACCAGGGAAATGCAAATCAAAACCACAATGAGATATCATCTCACACCTACCAGAATGTCCATTATCCAAAAAAAAAACAGAAAATTACAAGTGCTGGAGAGGATGTGGAGAAAGAGGCAACTTATTCACTGTTGGTGGGAATGTAGAATGGTGCAGCCACTCTAGAAGGCAGTGTGGAGGCTCCTCAGGAAGCCAAGTATGGAATTGCCACATGACCTAGCTATTCCATTACTAGGTATATACTCAGAGGAACTGAAAGCTGAGACACAAATGGACATTTGTAAACTGATATTTATAGTGGAATTATTCACGATTTCTGAGAGGTGGAAACAGCCCAGATGGCCATCAACGGACGAGTGGATAAACAAACTGTGGTATATACACACAATGGAGTATTACACAGCTCTAAGACAGAACAAAGTCATAGAACATATAATAACATGGATGAACCTTGAGGACGTTATGTTGAGCGAAGTTAGCCAGAGACAAAAGAACAAATGCTGTATGGTCTCACTAATATGAACTAACATTAATGAACAAACTTTAAGAGTTAAAGCTGAGAACACAGGTTAACAGGAAATAGAAAGATGGTAGAGATCAGGAATTTGATGCTGAAGGATTATAGAATGTTCGGCAAGATTGACTGTGTAGATCCAGAGGTGGAGAGTGCAGTGCTGTGTGACGGTAACGCAGAATTGTAGGTGCACTGACCAAAGATGTCTGTGAGTAAAGCTGAAAGGGGAGGGCTGGGGGCATATAGGATACCAGAGAGAAGGATGGACAATAAAGACTGGGACTGTGTAACTTAGTGAAACCTAGAGTGGCCAGTGATGGTGACTAAGTATACAAATGTAAAAATATTTTTACATGTGGGAGAACAAACAAATATTAACCTTGCAAGGTGTCGAAAAAGGGATGATATTGGGGAAAAATATAATCAGTGCAACTGGAGTCTGGGGTTAACATTAATATTGTAATATGCTTCCATTAAATGAAGCAAGGGCGATGGACCGAAGCTGAATGTCTGGGAGGGAAGGGTGTAGGGGAGAGGTATGGGATTCTTGGTAGTGGTGGTGTTGTCTGACCTTATTGCTGTATTTTATTTTATTTTTACTTTTTCTTTTATCTTTTTTATTATTCTTTTGTTTCAATTCTTTTTATTTTTTTGAGTAATGAATATGTGTAAGTGCTAATTGTGGTGATGAATGCACAACTATATGATGATACTGTAAACAATTGACTGTATACTGTGGATGATTGTGCGGTATTTGAATATATCCCTATATGCAAAATTGCAGGGAAAAAAAGAAACAGAAGGGCACAGGTGCTGGAGAGAAAAAAAAAGTCAGCCTTAGAGGTTTGGCTATTTTATTAATTTTTTCAAAGAACATTTGGCTTCATTAATCGCAGTATATGAATATAACACAATTTATTTACACATATAACTGCTGATATATATTTGGGTTGTTTCCAGAAGTGTGTTTTTTAATTTCCAAACAGATTGGCTTGAGAAGAGAAAGTGTCAGGTGTTAGATTCTCTTTACATTGATAAATCAAGCTTGTTAATTGTCTTGTTCAAATGTTTCATATCTTTACTAATTTCTTTTTCCAATTAGTCAATCAATAATTAAGAGAAGTGTTTTGAAATTTCCCACTTAGGATTGTGTATTTATCAATTTATTATTATTACTAATGTATTTGTCTTACCTCCTTCATTTCACATTTTGCTTTCGATCTGTCCCACTTTTGCTCTGCTTTGTGGTCTCCTTTCTCACCTTTTCAAAAAGTAGACTGAATTTATGTTTGTTTTCTTATTGTACTTTTCCTGTCTACTGGTTTGAAAGTCATTCACTCTATTTCTATTCTTACAGTGGTTTCTCTTGAAACTTTACACTGCCTGCTTAACAAAGCCTAAATTTAACGTCTCAACCCTCCTTCCAAACAGCCCTTGGATTACTCCAACTCCAATTACTACTCCCTTTCACCTGTGTTCAGATTTTCTTTTAGTCCTGTCCTTTTTATTTTTCGCCCACAAATTTGCCATCATGATCATCATTATATTATACAATGTTTGTTTAGCTCTGTCTACATGTTTCTCATTTTCCTTCCTCAACAATCCTTGCATCTCAGACTTGCCTTTTTAAATTTTCCTTCTTTCTAACGTACATACTTGGATGTCCTTTTAATGTAGCTCTGTTGGTGGTAAACCTCCTGTGCAGATATTTTTTAAACTTTATTTTGGGATAATTGCAGATTCACATGTAGTTGTGAGAAATAATACAAACAGATCTCTTATATCTTGTACCCAGTTTTCCCCAATGGTACAGTATCACAACCAGGAAATTGACAGTGAGGTAATCCACTGGTCTTACTTAGATTTTACCAGTCTTATGTGTGTGTCTGTGTGTGTGTATGTTTAGTTCTATGCAATTTTATCACGTGTAGAGTTGTGTAGCCACACCACAGTCAAGATACAAACAGTTCCATCCCAAGGACCCCTCAGCCTCCCCTTTACTACCCACAGCCACCTACCTCGTCGTCCCACTCCCTAGCTCCTGGCAACCACTAGTCTGTTCTCCATCTCCATAATTTCAAGAATATTATATAAATGGAATCATACAGTATGAAGCCTTTTGAGGTTGGCTTTTGGCTTTTCTTCACTCAGCATAATTCAAGTTGTTACTTTTATCAATGGCTCCTTCCTTTTCATGGCTGAGTAGTGAGTGCTTCAGGGGATGGACGTATCATGGTGTGTTTAACCACTCACCCACCGAGGACAAAGCTGCTAGGAACATTCATGTGCAGGTTTTTTTGTCACCATACATCTTCATTTCCCTGGGATAAAGCCCTAAGAGTTCATTTGCTGGGTCATAGTCCTGTCTTCTTTTAAATTTCCAAGTTACTTCAACCCTTGTTTTTGAAAGGTAACCATTACTGGATACACATCTCTAGGTTAACAGTTTCTTTCTCCAAGAATTTTGAAGAAATTATTCCCCTGACTTCCAGCTTCAGTTGTTGTTGTTACAAAGTCAGCTGTTTGTCTAATTGTAGTTCCTTTGTAGATAATTTGTATTTTCTCTCTGGCTGTCAGTAGTTTTTTTTTGGCAATTTAGTGTGCCCAGGAAAAAAATTTCTGAGCTTTCCGTCTTTCATCAGCCCTCCATCCTATCTTTTGTCTCTCTCTGGAACTCTGCTTAATAACATGTTAGACCCTCTGCTTTTACTCGCCACATCACTTTTCTATTTCCCATCTCCTTATTGTTCTCTATTGCATTCTGGGTAATTTCCACAGATCTTTCTTCCAGCTCATTCTCTCTTCAGCTATATTTAACGTGCTGTTTTTTAAAACCTTTCTATTATGACATATGACATACATATGGAAAAGCACATCAAATGTAATTGTACAGCTTAAAGAAAGATTAGAAATCAAACATCTGTGTAACCACTCCCAAATCATAAAGTAGATGATTGTTATCCCAGAGCTCCCCTGGATAACTCCCATCACAATCCCCTCTCATAGAGGAAATCACTATCCTGACTTTTCGTGCTTTTCTTTTTAGCTTTGCCCTCTGTTTTAGTTTCCTAGGCTGCTCAATCAAATACAATGAAATGGATCAGGTTAAATAATGGGAATTTATTTGCTCATGGTTTTGAGGCTAAAAGTCCAAATCAAGGTATTATCAAGGCAATACTTTCTTTCCAAAGGCCTGGCTTTCTGGGGCTGGCTGCCGGTGATCCTTGGCTCCTCTGTCACAAGGAAAAGCACATGGTGGCATCTCCTGGTCTCTCCCTTCTCTTCCAGGTTCCACTGATGTCCGGCCTCTTACTTCCTGTGGCTTTCTCTCTCTGTCTGAACTTCATCCCACTTATACAGGATGCCAGTAGAATTAAGATCTATCTGGATAGGCCAGGACCACGCTGTAACTGACGTAACCTCATCTAAAGGTCCTACTTACAATGGGTTCACACCCACAGGAATAGATTAGATTTAAGAACATGTTTTTCTGGGCTACATACATCTTCAAACCACCACAGCCTCTAAGTGTGTATGCCTAAAGATTCATTTTTACCAGATATTAGATTTCATATAAGTGGAATCATATTGTATTATTTTTGTCATGCTTTTAAAAAATATATTAAACAGTGTGTTACTTAAGATTCATTCTTATTGTTATGGCTAATCATTCATTTAATTTCATTGCTACATACTAACTAGTCCATTGTATGAATAGATCACTATTTATACATTCTCCTATTGATTGTCTGCAACTTGTGGTTATTACTGTGTTGTTTCTAACCTGCTATTTAACCCATTCCCTGAGGACTTTTTTTCCAGCATGATATTTTCCTCTCTAATAGTTCTATTTAGTTCTTTTTTCATGTCTGCTTAGTCATTTTTGACAGTCTCTTGTTGCTTGTTCATTTTTGAAACCATTATATCCACTAAAAGATCTCATATGTGATTATTTTATATTCTATGTCTGATCATTTTGATATCTAAAGTCCTTGGGGCCTAAATTTTTTTTATTGTTTCCAACTGGTTCTCAGTCTTGATGACTTGATTCCTTGGGAATTTTTTTATCTTTGATGGTGAGCACATATTTTATTAATCTTAGCCTGTAGAAAATATGTGGGCCCAAATTGAGGATGTTTTCCTTCATGGAGTATTTCCTGTGCTTGGATCTGGGGAAAGCCACTGACCTGGGATCACTTTAACGCACCTCCAGGGTACCTGTTCTATACAGGAGTCTCCGGCTCAGGTCCCCCTATGTGCTTCTGACACCATAGGTGCTCCCAGTTGTGGCACTGAATCAGCATTAACTCTGTTTCAACTCTTCCTCTCTAACTGCTTACTTTTCATAGTTCTGGATTCAGCTCACAATTTTGTTTGTTTTGGAGTGGGAAGCCCTTTTGGAGTACCTGGTCCACAGTACTGTCAGAACTGGATTCCATTCCATGCAAGTTTTTATGACTTTTCTCCTCTTGTATATAGCCTTGAGTAGTTGAGATCATTGTCTTGCCTGTTTTTAAATTTCATACAATGTTACTATGGTGCATATTCCACTTCCTTTTTTGCTCAGTATTATGTGTAACAGTTTTCCATATTAATACATAGCACCTCCCATAGATCCAGGCAACTGTGTCCCCTGTCCAGGATCCCACTCTGGCCTGCTCCAGTCAGCTCCCCCCAACAGGGTGAGGCATCAAGGGCAAGTGGACATACCCACCCACGACATCCCTCCCTCTTCTGAACCATATCCTGGGCACCCATGACCCTGGAATCCCAAGGGCCCAGAGTTGTTGCCAAGGCCAGAGAAGTCCTTTCCCTGGGGAGTTCTTCCCGAAGGTGACCACACAGCCACTCACACTCATATCCCGAGGAGTGGCCAGGAGGCCAGGAGCTGGCTGCTGGTGGGGACGGGGGACAGAGTAGGGACAGATAGGCTGACTGTGTTCAAGCATGCGTGTGGGGTCCCTCAAGGGTGGAGTGGAGCCAGAATGGGAAGAGAAGAGGTGTGAGCCCTGAGCCTCTGGGTTAGTCTCTTTTTTTTAAAATTCAGTTTTATTGAGATACATTCACATACCATGCAATCATCTGTGGTGTACAATCAGATGTTCACAGTACCATCATATAGTTGTGCATTCATCATCCCAATCAGTTTTTGAACATTTTCCTTATACCAAAAAGAATAAAAATAAGAATAAAACATAAAAGTAAAAAAGAACAACCCAAATCATTCCACCCACCCACCCCCATCCCACACTATTTTTCCTCTGGGTTACTCTTGCCCTGTGCCCCATAAATGTTAATAGCAAGGCCTGTGACACCTAGAGCTCCAGTGCATTTATTTTAACTTTAATAACTCTACCATGATATATTTATACATATTCTTATTGCCTCCAATTTTACACTACACAGAGTGTTGTAAAAAGCATTCTTGTATGTATGTGTCTTCTTGGGCCCATGTGCAAGAGTTAGGGTTTATATCTAGAAGTGAATTGCTAGATCAGCACATAGGCACATGTTGAACCTCCTAGATTTTGCCAAATTGCTTTTCAAAGTGGTTATAATTTAAATCTTCTTTAGCATTCATTCCCATGGTTCCACTTATTCACCAATGCTTTTTACGGTCAGACTGGAAATGTTGCTGATCTTTGAATTATTAATTTGAGGTGTAAAATTATATCTTGTTGCTGTTTTAACTCACATTCCAATAATTGCAGGTAAGGTTAAGCATCATTTCATATTGATTTTGGTTATTTGCCTATTTATATCTTTCACTTGTTTTTCTATTGGGTTGTTTGAATTTTTGTATTAACCCATAAAAATTCTTTATATAGTCTGGATACTAAAGCTTTGTTTGTTGTGTGCCTTACATATATTTTCTCCCCATCTTGTGGTTTGGATTCTCATGTGGTTTTTTTGCTAGCCAATACTTCGGAATTTTTATTATTCAACTCTATCAGTGTTTTCTTTTTCTTGTGCCTATTGTGGCCAGTTTAAGAATTCTTTACACCTTGAGGTCCAGTTCTAACCCTGGTCCTGGGTGTGAGCTCATTTATAAATAGAATCTTCCATGATCCTATTAAGATGAGGCCAAAGTGAACCAGGGTGGGTCTTAATCTGATATGACTGAAGTCCTTATAAGCACAGGGACTGTGGACATTGGTAGCGTGAGTGTAGGGAAAATAGAAGGAGGCAGATGGCCACTTGATAGAGTCAGAAATTGAGTTATGGAATAGCCACCTCCAGAAAGCCACTGGCTTCAGAGAAAGCACTGCCTGCCGAGACCTCAATTTTGGACTGCTAGTCTCCAAAACCATGCAGCAATAAATTTCTGTTGTTTAAGGTATCTGGTCTGTGGTACTTTGTTACAACAGCCCTGGCAAATTAAGATAGGATGCAATTCTCTTTTTCCACATGGAAAACCAATTTTCCACCCTTGTTTGTTGGAGGGAACCCTGCTTTGAGTGCTACCTCTGACATATGCCAAACTTCCAGTGTTCACTGCTTTGATTCTGAGTTCTCGATTCTGACCCTTTTATTTATTTGTATATTCTTCTGCCAATATAGTTTTATAAAAGGTTTTGACATCTGAAGAGCAATTCTCCCCACTTTGTTCATTTTCTTCAAAATTGCCTTGGCTCCTCTTGGCTATTTGTTCTTTCATATAACTTTAGAACAAGCTTGACATGTTTCCCAAAACCTTAAAAGAAAATCCTTTATTGAAATGGACGTAAATTTATAGATTAATTTGAGAAGAAGCAATATCATTACAATCGAGCCTTTTCTTTTAAAAGCAAGATACAGCTCTCCATTTATTTGGGTCATCTTAAAATGAAATCAGAGAGTCGGGCAAGATGGCGGCATAGAGAGGAGTGGAAGCTAAGTAGTCCCCATGGAACAACTACAAAAAACCAGAAACAACTAGTAAATAATCCAGAATAACTGCGGGGGGACAAACGAGACCATCCATTCATCATACACCAACCTGAATTGGGAGGAATGCCCGAGAACACAGCATAAAATCTGTAAGTAAAACCTGCGGAACCAGGTCGGGAGACCCCCTCCCCCATAGCCTCGTGGTGCCAGAGAGAAGCTCTCTCCCAGCAAGCGAATATAGCTCAGCTGAGCTCCAACTGGGGTTTTAAGTAGCGAGTGTGAACTGCTCACTACAGGTATGCATCCCCCAAAAAACAGACAGAGGCTTTGGGTGACAACTGACCTTGGAGAGCCTTGGACTGGGTCTGAAGGGGGCTATCTGATTCTTTTTCGGCTCAGTGGAGAAAGCCCCAGTCATTTTCAGTTTCCAGGGCTGTGAAGCCAAGAAGGGTGGAGACAGCACAAGCAGAGAGCAAGACCACTGAAATGCTAATGACCTCCACCTGGGGGCTCTGTCTTCTCTAGGAGGAAAGGGGTGGGGCCCTTTCCATTCAGAACCAGACCCCAGAGCCTGGGGGAACACGGCCATACCTCCTCACACCAGTCAAGAATTATAGGCTAACAGGCGTCACCTGCTGGGCAGAAAAGCACAGTGACCCGAGGCATCAAAGGGTGGAGCAATTTTCTAAGACACACCCTCAGGGAAACCAGATACTAAATATTTCTTCCCTCTGGGACTTGAGCCTGTTCTGGTCTGAGAAAACCCGATTTGGATAACCAAGGAAACCATGCCTAGACAACAGAAAATTACAACCTACACTAAGAAAAACAAAGTTATGGCCCAGTCAAAGGAACAAACGTACACTTCAACTGAGATACAGGAATTTAAACAACTAATGCTAAATCAATTCAAAAAGTTTAGAGAAGATATTGCAAAAGACATAGAGGCTGTAAAGGAAGCACTGGACATGTATACGGCAGAAATCAAAAGTTCAAAAAACCTACTAGTAGAATCTATGGAAATGAAAGGCACAACACAAGAGATGAAAGACACAATGGAAACATACAACAGCAGATCTCAAGAGGCAGAAGAAAACACTCAGGAACTGGAGAGCAAAACACCTGAAAGCCTACATGCAAAGGAGCAGATGGAGAAAAGAATGAAAAAATATGAGCAACGTCTCCGGGAACTCAAGGATGAAACAAAGTACAATAATGTACGTATCATTGGTGTCCCAGAAGGAGAAGAGAAGGGAAAGGGGGCAGAAGCAATAATGGAGGAAATAATTAATGAAAATTTCCCATCTCTTATGAAAGACATAAAATTACAGATCCAAGAAGCGCAGCGTACTCCAAACAGAAGAGAGATGAATAGGCCTACGCCAAGACACTTAATAATCAGATTATCAAATGTCAAAGACAAAGAGAGAATCCTGAAAGCGGCAAGAGAAAAGCAATCCATTACATACAAAGGAAGCTTAATAAGACTATGTGCGGATCTCTCAGCAGAAACCATGGAGGCAAGAAGGAAGTGGTGTGATATATTTAAGATACTGAAAGAGAAAAACCACCAACCAAGAATCCTGTATCCAGCAAAGCTGTCCTTCAAATATGAGGGAGAGCTCAAAATATTTTCTGACAAACAGACAATGAGAGACTTTGTGAACAAGATACCCGCCCTACAGGAAATACTAAAGGGAGCACTACAGGGTGATAGAAGACAGGAGTGTGTGGTTTGGAACACAATTTGGGGAGATGGTAGCACAACAATGTAAGTACACTGAACAAAGGTAACTATGAATACGGTTGAGAGAGGAAGGTGGGGAGCATGTGAGACACCACAAGAAAGGAGGAAAGATAATGACTGGGACTGTGTAACTTGGTGAAATCTAGAGTATTCAACAATTGTGATAAAATGTACAAATATGTTCTTTTACGAGGGAGAACAAGCAAATGTCAACCTTGCAAGGTGTTAAAAATGGGGAGGCATTGGGGGAGGGATGCAATCAGCATAAACTAGAGACTGTAACTAATAGAATCATTGTATTATGCTTCCTTTAATGTAACAAAGGTGATATACCAAGGTGAATGCAGATAAGAGGGGGGGATAGGGGAGGCATGTTAGACACTTGACATTGGTGGTATTGTCTGATTCTTTATTCTACTTTGATTTAAGGTTATTTTTCCTTTTGCTGCTTCCTAGCTGTCATTTTTTTTTTTTTGTTTCCTCTTTCTTTTGCCTCTCTGCCTTCTTTGACTCTCCCTCCTGCCTTGTGGAAGAAATGTAGATGCTCTTGCTTAGTATGAACAGAATGTTCAATTAGGATGAACTTAAATGTTTGGAAATGAACAGGGGTGTTGGTAGCAAGATGTGAGAATAACTAACAGCGCCGAATGGTGTGTGAATGCGGTGGAAAGGGGAAGCTCAGAGTCATATATGTCACCAGAAGGAAAGTTGGAGGTCAAAAGATGGAAATGTATAAAACTGAATCCTATGGTGGGCAATGTCCAGGATCAACTGTACAAATACTAGAAATCACTTCATGAACCAGAACAAATGTATAACAATACAATTAGAAGTTAATAATAGAGGGGCATATAGGGAAGAACTATATACCTATTACAAACTATATACTACAGTTAGTAGTATTTCAACATTTTTTTCATAAACAGTAACAAACGTACTAAATCAATACTAGGAGTCAACAATTGAGGGGGTTGGTTAGGGATAGGGGAGGTTTAGAGTTTCCTTTTCTTTTTTTCTTTTTTCATCTTGCACTTTATTTCTTGTCTGGAGCAATGAAAAGTTTCTAAAAATTGAACAAAAATTAAGTGTGATGGATGCCCAGCTGTATGAGGGTACCCAGGGGCAAGTGATTGTACACTTTGGATCTTTGGATAATTGTATGGTATCTGAACAATCTCAATAAAAATGGAAAAAAAAATGAAATCAATAAAATTTTATAACGTTCTCCATAAAAATCTTGCACAACTTTGCTAGATTTGTTCTTAGGCACCTCACAGTTTTTTATGCCATGGTAAATGGTACTTTTGATAAATAGCAGTTCCTGTTTGTTGTTAGTAATTACAAATGAGGTGGCTGAACTGTCAAGGATGTGAAGGGTCTGAGATTTTACCCTATTCAGGCTTTTAGCCACCATGGTAGCAGAAGACATGAGACCCCTGGGTCAGAGACAAAGTGCTTTACCACTCATGGTCTGGTTTGAGTCAGCGATTCCACCTGTGCTCCAGGTCCCACAGGGTGGTGACGTGGAGGTGCCCAGGTAAATGCTGCATGTACAGTGGGTCTGCATAATACCTGAGCAACCCTGAGCTTAGGGAATCGAATGCCTGACCTTTGCTGCAGAGGGAGACATTATCTTTATTACACTGGATAGTAAGCAAACCTGTCTTCTGCTCCAGAGGGAGACACTAATTCTATCTTCCAAGGATGGTTGCTATACAAGCATCCTGAGAAAGATAGTCCAGAACAAAGGGCAGTTAGTGCCTCTGTTTGCAAGGCATCCAGGAATGCAAGGCACCCATGGAAAACTGTCTCTCAACATGAACTCTCTCAATAGTTTTAATAGTTTGTCTGTAGAATCACTTGGATTTTCTAGATAGACAGTCACATGATCTACAAATATATAATGACCATTTTATTTCTTCCTTTCCAATGGTTTATGTTATTTATTTTCTTTCCTTATTGCACAGGATAGGAAATCCAGTTCAGCCTTGAATATAAACAATGATAATGAACATCCTTCTTGGATCCCTGATTTTGAATGCTTTTAAGTACTTGCTATTCAGCAGTACGTTTACTTACTGGAAGTTTTAGAAAGCTGCCTTTTATCAGGTTAAAAGCATCCCCTTGTATTCCTAGTTTGCTAAGATTTTTCACAAATTGCTTAATTTTATCAAAAGATTTTTCTCCATCTGTTTCATATGATCCTAGGATTTTTATCTTTTAATCTGTTAATGAGGTGACGTAAAATGACAGATTTTTTTAATGTTGAAATAGTCCTACATTCCTGGAATAAACCCAAGTTGGTCAATATGAATTTTTAAAATGTATTACTGTATTTAGCTTGATAAATACAGTAATAATGTCCCCACATGCATACACATAATAATACCCACATTCATACACATCAGAAACATACAGGGAGGGGGACAGATTTAAAAATGGTAGAGAAGTACATTCTAAAGAAACTGAGTGCACTTTCTCAAAAGGCCTCAGGCTTCTCCTGGGAGCACTGGTATCTAGAGCAAATCCCCCCTTATTTTGGCCTGGGTTGCAGGGCTGGGGTGTCTGCCTGCCCATTTGCCCCTCTCTATTCACCCTAAAATGAAGCTTGCTGGCTTAAGGACAAATTAAAGGCATGTTCAGACAGGCAAAGATTCAGAAAGTTTTCCTTCCAAGCACCGTTTTTAAAAATGTTGTTTGAAGATATACTCCAACAAAACAGGGACGTAATCCAAGAAAGATAGAACAGATTCACAAAACCATGGAATTAACCCAAGACTGCAAGGAATGGGAAGCCATCAGTCAGAATTAGAACAGGAAGTCAGAGGGCTCCAAGAAGAACATCTTTAAGAAGAAAAATGAACTTTATTTAACAAATAATGTCATTAAGATGCTGGAAGATTTTAATGATCTGATTTAAAAGGCATATGTTTCTTCTCTCAAGAAGAAAAGAGAAAAGCAATTAGAAACTCCAGGAGAAAAAAAGTTGCTTAAGAAAGTCATGGCCCAAATATGAACTGAATTAAATGTACCATGACAAAGAGTATCTGAAGGAGTATAGGCGAATACTTGTGTCCTGGAGGCTTGCAACATTCTTCTTGGAGAAGTAGTTAGGCCATAAAATTATAATTCTTTCTTTATGGGTCCCAGGATGCTACTTGGCTCTGCAGAGAATAATGTTTACATAAATGTAATTTAAAAAAAAAAAAATCACTTTACTGATTTTCAAATTTTGAAATTCAGAGATAGACAACACACAAAACCAGAACATTTAATTACGGATATTGAACTAAATGTAAATGCAAATGTAGTGCTTTAGCAAGAGGAGTTAGGAGGAGGGAGGGCAAAAATGATAAAGGACGTCGCGTCTTACACAGTGGGGAGGCAAGAGACACTGTGTAAAATTGATGGGACAAGAAAGAAGAGCTGGAAAAAATGAGTATGCAACCAAATTCTAGACGGGAGGGATAGTTGCTACATTCAGAGTAGGAATTGTGCCAGACACTGTTAGTTCTTCTTTAAAACCCACTTCCCTTCATTCTTTAATCTTAGAACCTTATATTTTAGCTGGGCACATGGCTACCCACAGAAAACGTATTTTCCAGCTCCCTTGCAGCTAAAGGTGACCAGGTGACCCAGTTGAGGCCAGCTGGATGTGAGCAGAAGCGACGTGCTCTTAAAAGGAAAAGCCAGGTTGCCCACACCCTTCCACCCTTCTGGTGTCCGGAAGGCGGAGGTGACCAGCCATCTCAGACCCAGGCCCAGGCTTGCTGCCACCAAAGAATTCTAGCTAACATGTACATATATGCTAACTGTGTGTCAGGCACTTTTCTAAGTGCTTGGTATATACTAATTCATTTAACCCAATGAAGTTGTGCCTTTCATACTTCGGCTGTAACAAATTACCCCAAACATAGCAACTTAAAGCAATACATATTTATCACCTTACAGCTCTTGGAGATCAGAAGTCTAAAGTCACAGCGTGGGCACGACAGGTTCCTTCTGGAGAACTTAGAGGAGATTCTGTCCCTTTGTCTTTTTCAGCTTCTAGAGGCTGCCTATCTTCCTTGGCTCGTGACCCTTCCTCACCTCATCACCATCTCTTGCTTCCGTCTTCACATCTCCCCCTAGGACTGATCTGCCTCCCCCTTATAAGGACCTGTGATCACACCAGGCCCAGCCAGAGAATCCAGGAACACCAGGATCCTTAACTTAATCACATCTGCAAAACTCTTTTTGCTATAAAAGGAAACAGCCACAAGCTCCCGGGTTTAGGACACAGACACCTTTGGGGGGGGGGGGCGGTGCCATTATTGCCCCACAGGTGACGTGACTGGCCCAAGACACACAGTCATGAGCATCAGAGCTGGGTTCTAACTGAGGGGTTTCTAGCCACAAAGCCTGTGCTCTTAACCTCCACTCAACACTAGACTTACCACACTGGGGGTGTTTGTTTTGTTTTGTTTTTTTCTTTTGGTTCATGTGCACTCTCATTTTTGGTCCCCAGTCCCATTCTGCCCCTGCCCTGCCTCCATGCCCCCCACCCCCACTCTAATGCATTGGATCCCCATCCCAGTCTATCACTTTGCATGTGAAGCTCCCCAGGCTAACCAGGAAAGCCCCCATCTCTGCATCCTACCTGGCTGCCCGTGTTTGAGGGTGAGGATATGAGTGAACAGACAGAAGACTGATGTCACCAACCCCTCATCCTCAGTCTGGCTCCTGGCTTGATGATGCTCTCTAGCTTTTGATGTCACCAAGGACTCTGGGCCCTGGAAAGCCTGCTCTCCCATTGGATGCTGCTGCCCTTCCAGCCTCCCAGCCCTCAAAGACAGCCAGCTCTCCCTGAGCACCCGGTCTGGAGATGAGGCCCCTGGGTCCCTCTCTTGCACCTGGGTACTTTGTCAGGAGCTCCCAGAGGCCAGTGCTGTGGGCCCAAGGACCAAATAACCTCCTTAGACTCAGCCCTCAGAATACCTCTTTCAGGGAGAACCACCCAGTCACTGCCCCACCTCCATCCACCCCACCCCACACCTCTGCTTGTTTTCTGATCTGTTTTTCTGAAAAGCACCTTTGCCCTGCCCAGAGTGTTCCCATCTACATTCCCAGGTCTGTAGCAGCATTAGCAAGTTGCAAACCCAATTACATTTCAATTACTCTAGTCCCAGCCAGACAGAGGTTACTGTAAGTCACACTGGAACTGGAAGGGAGGGGGAGGTAGCACCTGGGGCCAGGGCCCACGCTGACACTTGAAGATGGATGTGACAGGGACCTGTGGCTCAGAGGCTCAGGATTAGATCAACAAGGCTGGGGCTGGCTGGTTCCAGGAAAGAGGTCATGTGGGCACCAGCTGACAGACAGCTCAGGCAAAGCAAAGGCTTCAGGCAGGCCCCCCCTGGGCAGAGGTGGCGCCAAGGCTGAGTGCCCGGCCTGGAAACGGAGGGCATGAGGTCCCAGAGTCCCTCCCCTGGGCTCCTCATGGCTCTTCCAAAGCATCCCTGGAACCCATGGACTCCAGGATTTCCTCTGGGCACACACCCCAGGGTCTCTTCCTTGTGCCCGCCCTGCTCCCACCTGCCATGGAGGAGAGAAGTCTAGGCTGGATACTGGCCTTCTCCCTTCCTCTGACCATGGCTGGGGAGAGCCAGGCTCAGGACCAGGGGGGCCTGGGGGCCTTGAGCCTCCTGGTCAGGGTCTGAAGGGGAGAAGGAAGGTCTGCTGGGACAGAAAGAATCACTCAGGACCCCTTGTCCTGGGAAACAGCCATCTCTGGGGCACTGAAGGGATAAAGAGGGGGTCTAGGAATTGGGGAGCTCTCTTAAGGGGAGAAGGAACTGGCTTTGTGAATCATGTATTGTGAATGGGGGGCAGGGGGTGTTCAGCCATGATGCCCCACACAACACCTGTAACCCCTACATATAATCATTTGGAGGGACTGGGGAGCCTCTTGTCCCACACCAACCCACAGTGCCTTGGAGACCCTTAATTAGAGTCTGGGCCGGGTTCTAAGTCGGACCCTGGGTTTTGCTGGGGCTCAGCTGGTAACTTTTGCATCACCGGCTGCACCTTGCTTGCTGCAGCAGTCATCTGCATGTCCCCACATGATCTGCCTCCCAACTCCCACGTGCTGCAGCCCCCTCCCCTGTCCTCACACAGCAAACAGTGGTGGCTGTAGGATGGGGAGGCTAATGTGGGGGAAGAGGATGAGTCATCACCAAGGGGGCAGATGTGCCAAGCTACACACACACACACACACTTGCAGATCCATGGGCACAAAGACCTGCCCACACTCACATCTCACACGCATAGGGAAACCCACTGCAAAGCTAGTCAAAGCCGTAGTCACACATTCAGACACAGATGCACACACATATTCTCTATAGACACAAACATTGATAAATAGAGGCAGACACACAAACACCCCACACACTGAGACATGCATTCCCCAGAGACACAAATGCCGGTAGACACAGAGACAAATTAAGTCACACACAGACACATGCCACCCATGGTAACCCCCAGTCACAGAACCTGTCACCTACCCCCCCAACACACACACACACACAAACACACACATCCAAACACACACACCCAGTCACACACCGGATTCCCCAGACAACTCACAGCCCTTATTTGAACAAACGCAAACACGTACATGCACACCCATACACACTCGCATGCACTGCCCAGCACTCCTCCCGAGTCACCTCATCCGTTCCCCGACCTCTGCCAGCACCTGGGTCAGGCAGGACAGAGCTTTGGAATCATAGGAGCATGATGACCCTTCGCCCACCGCGCGGATGCCGTACCTGCCCAAGGACAAAGTTCTGCCTTAGGTTAACCTCCCTCCTGAGAAGACAACCCCTTTGCTCTACGGAGTGAAGGAGACCGCTGGACCTCCATCCATTATGTGCCCAACAGCTGGTCCCCAGTCTCCAGCTCCTTTGTGGAAAAGGGTTGCAACAGGGAAGGCTGCAACAGGGAAGATGAAAGTTATACCTCAGGAATCCCTTCCCAGGTGGGAAGGAGAACGTCTTAGAGGATGAGGGAAGATGATGGGAAAGGTCCTGTCCTGAGGTGGAAGATAGCCAAGATGAGTGCCTGATGCCCAGGAGTGCTCCCTTCACCTACCTGTGATTCCCAAAAGACCAAACCTCCAAACCTTTGCATCTGCTATTTCTTCTACCTTCAATACCTCAGCTGCCGCCACCACAATCCCCCTTGCAGGGCTAACTTCTTATTCTTCAGGGCTCTGTGTAGATGTGCCCGCTCGAGGAAGTTGTTCTGGTGTCCTTCTGTGCCCCCCAGTCCTCTCCCATCTCTCTCCCCCACTAACTCTCATCACACCCTAGGATAATTGTCTGGGTATGTGCCTGTCTCCCTCCAACCAGCCTGGGAGCTTCTCTCTGGTGAGGGAGGCTGGGTGGATCTGGGAGCTTGAATCCCAGCTCTGCCTCTGCTGTGTGACCTTAGGAATGTGACTGAGCCACATGCATCCAGAATCTTCATCTATAAAATGGGGACAATAACCTGCCGGGATTGATTAAATGGAATAATGCCTCATGTGGACTATGTAAGTGGCAGCTCTATCATTATAGCTCATTGCCTGGCACAGGGCCTGGCACACCGTTTAGTAAATACTTGTGGAATAAATTAGCCCCTCTCACCCCCCCCCCTCCCCCCCCACCCCCCCCTCCCATCCCTGTCTTGGGAGGGAAAATGTAGAAATGAACGAGAAGAAGGATTCGGGGGCAGAAAGAATCGGGGACTGGGAGATGGACGTGCTGGTCCTTCTGGCATCGCTGGGAGCTGCCCCAGCAGCAGCCGAGCTTGGCTGGAGAATGTGCAGGCATCGGCCGGCTCACCCCTGTGACCCACCTGTGCCAGCAGCCTCGTCAGCTAGGTGAGCAGCGAGGAGAGGTGCAGCTGGGATCGCCCTCTGCACTGAGACCCTCCGAAGCGGGCCAGGGCCCGCCGGCACACAGTAGGTGCGCTCGGAATCCGGAGTGGAGGGAGGCATCGATGCTGAATGAATGCGGACCGTATGAATGAACCGAGAGACGCATGAATGGAGGTGGGATGGAAGCTTGAAGTGGGAAGCCGGGAGGAAAGAGCATGTCTCCCCCGCCCTTACAGTTTCGGGGCTGAGACACGACGCCGAGACGGACTGGGGACTCCCCTCCCCTCCCCGCCCTGCCCCTCCCGCCCCGAGCCCCCCCTCTCCCCGCGGCACGCAGCCCCGCGGAACCCGCGCAGAGCCACAGCCCGCGCTGGAGCCGGGGCTCGCGCCCAGCTCGGCGAGGCGAGGCGAGGCAGCGCAGCCTCGGGAGGGGGCTCGCCCGGCCCCCTCCCCTAGCCCCGTCTCCCAGAGGCCCGGCCTTCGGGGCAGGGAGGCGAAGTCCCCGGTGCAAGCTCCGGGACAGCAGCCGAGGACGCCGGGGTCCCGGAGCCAACAGGTGCGGGGTGCGGGGTACCCCAGGCCCGGGGTGGGGATTCCCAAGGACCCGCGGCGGTGGATGGGAGGAAGCCAGTGGTCCCCGGGGAGTACCTGGGTGCTGGGAGACTGAGTCCCCAGCCGCCTCTGCCTTCCGCCGGGCAGGTTCCCGCGGAACCCCTAGACCCCTCCCTACTCCCAGACCCCCGCTGCCCCCGAGATGCCGGGAGGTCCCGCTGAGGCAGCGGGTCCGCGGGCGCAGGGTGGGGATGAAGGAGTCCTCTTCCCCCACTCCCAGGGGTCTCCGGGGACCGGCGACCCTCCCACACATGTCCTGGTCGTCCCTGCCCAGCCCGGGAAGGAGGGGTCTGAAGGAGGGAGGGGCGAGGAGCGAAGCCGGATTTATGAATGGAGGGCGGCCCGCGCGCCCGCCCAGCGACCCCTGGCGACTGCCCGGGCGCATGGCGGCCCCGAGGCTTGAACGCGGGACTAGAAAGGCGGCCTGAGTGGCCCGGCCGTTGGGCCGGAGGCTGTCCTCTCGCTCCCAGGCAGGTCGTCGGTCCTTCCGTGTGTGTGTGTGCGTGTGTGTGCGTGTGTGTGTGTGTGTGTGTGTGTTTATCCCCACCCGGGAGGGGCTAGCAGGTCTGGCGGGCGAGACCCGGGTCGCCCAGGCCACCCTTGACCTTTCTTCATCAAATCCAGGCCTGTGAACCGACTCAGGAGAGAATATTTTCAATTGCGATGGCGTCCCCTCCAAAATCTATGGTGTTTGGTGGATTCAGACAGAGCTGGTTTAGTAGATTTGTGATCTTGAGGAAGAGGCTCAACCTCTCTGAGCTTGTATCTCCTCGTCTGCAAAGCAGGACTCCCTAGTAACGATAACCTCTAACGTTCTTGAAGCGCGTTTCCCGTGCCAGGTTCCGGGAGAAGCACTTAGCATGCATTAGAGCGCATGCCATTTAGGAGGCCATTGGAGAGATGGGGAAACTGAGGCTGAAAGAGGCGAGGTAAGTTATCCAAGGGCAGCAAAGCCGGTGTGTGTGCAGTTGGGATGGAACCCAGGTCTTCCTTCCTTTACCAATCTCAAGTTCACCCTTGACCCACACGACTGTGAGAACTTGCTACGCAAAGTGCCCGCACGTTCCCTAATTCCCTTCCTTCCTTCCTTCCTTCCTTCAGGAGGTTTGGGGCTGGGATCCTGAAGACCTGGATGCAAGATTCCGGCCCCCTGGGGGAGTGGGCTGAGGCCAGGCCTGGCTCCTCTCCTTCTGCAAAGTCTAGGATGTCTACCACCCTAGGGGCCCAGACAGGGATCCCCACTGGCAGCGGGGAGCCGTCCTCCGCGCCCCCCGACTACGAAGATGAGTTTCTCCGCTACCTGTGGCGCGATTATCTGTACCCCAAGCAGTATGAGTGGGTCCTCATCGCAGCCTACGTGGCTGTGTTCCTCGTGGCCCTGGTGGGCAACACGCTGGGTAGGCCTGAGTCTCGCTCGGTGGCGCTGCGGACTTCCCTTGGGGACCCGAGGGGCCTCTGGGCTTCACCTGCCTCCGGGGTACCACTCGCTCTCCAGGCTGTGTTGGGAGGGGCTGGCCGCGGGGGCGGAGCTTGGGGGTGGGTGTGGCTCTGCCGCCGGCTTCATCTCGTCCCCGCCCACCCGCAGTCTGCCTGGCCGTGTGGCGGAACCACCACATGAGGACGGTCACCAACTACTTCATTGTCAACCTGTCCCTGGCCGACGTGCTGGTGACAGCCATCTGCCTGCCAGCCAGCCTGCTGGTGGACATTACCGAGTCCTGGCTCTTCGGCCACGCCCTTTGCAAGGTCATCCCCTACCTACAGGTGAGCTCTGCCCACCGGCTCCCCTCACCACCACCCTGCCTCGAACTTTCCTTTCAGACAGGACACGGTGGCTCAGGACCTGTGCAATGCCATCTTCTACTGCCAGCAAGGGGGGCCCCACGCTGGAGGACACCGCCCAGCCCCAGCCCCACACACTCATGCAGATATTCCCTTCCCGACACACCCACAGACAGATGCACGACCATAGCAGACACATGTACAGTCACCCCAGGGACATGGGCACAAGTCCGCAGTGACTGACACACTACGCACATCCCCAGGGAGGAAGCCCCGGTGCTCCCCCAGCTGTGGGAATGGAGGAGTGTGGGCAAGGCCAGCCGGATGGGCCAGTGGGGTGGAGAGAGGCTGGCCAGAGGCCGGTGGGCCTCTCAGTCGTGCCCTTGACCTTCTCCCTGCACCCCAGGGGAGAGGGGGCACCTGGAGGTGAGGCCCACCCACGCCTCTGGCCCAGGCTCTCTCTGCCTCCCAGAAAGAGGGATCCTTTTCCTAACAGACTGGGGAAGGGACGGCAGCCCAGGGCAGAGAGCATGCCTCTTGGATTTCCCAGTTCTCAGGTTTTCCATAAAACTGACTAACTCTGTTGACCCTGAGAATACAGACAGACAGGTGAGGGAATTCACCTCGATCGAGATGTTTAACCTTTTTATGTCTGTTTCCTCATCTGTAACATGGAAGTAATAATAGCCCACCACCAGGGTTGTTGTGAGGATAATGAGAACAGTTAAGCTCCATCAGTGTAAGCTATGATTATTCATAGTAGGGGAACACCTGCTATGTGCCAGTTCCCAGGCTGGACATTTTCCATGCATGATTTCATTAATCTCACAAGGATTCTGGCAGGCAGGTGGCATACTCCCATTCTGCAGATGAGGCTCAGCGAGGGTGAGGGATTGGCTCAAATTCACGCAGCCAGTGTGAATCTGAGTGGAGTCGGGACTCACACTGCACTTGGCTGCTCCACATCTCTGGGATGGGAGACCCTCACTCCCAGACCTCTGGGTGGCCCCAAGAGGACTGACATTGTATCCCCACGGGCCAGGCAGTGTCTGTGTCCGTGGCAGTGCTGACCCTCAGCTTCATCGCCCTGGACCGCTGGTATGCCATCTGCCACCCGCTGATGTTCAAGAGCACTGCCCGGCGTGCCCGTGGCTCCATCCTGGGCATCTGGGCCGTGTCCCTGGCCGTCATGGTGCCCCAGGCCGCTGTCATGGAATGCAGCAGCGTGCTGCCGGAGCTAGCCAACCGCACCCAGCTCTTCTCTGTCTGTGACGAGCGCTGGGCAGGTAATGGCAGGGGCGTTGGGCAGGCATCCCTGAGATGGACACCTCTGGGCCATCTAGCAGGGTGGGCACCCCAGGGTGGGCACTTTCCCAAGAGGATGCCCTATGACAGATATCTACCAGGGATACCTCCAGGGTGAGGGCTTCCTGGGTGACTCCTCCATGTAGGCATCTGCTAGAGGTCCCTCCAGAATGGACAACCCCAGGTTGAGCAAATCCCGGTCTTCTTCCATAGTACCAGGAGGGGACCACCTGCCCCCAGAGTGGCACTGCTAACAAGGTCAGGTGAGGGGATCCTGGACTGGGCCCATCCCTCTATCTCTTGGCCCCTGCAGATGAGCTCTACCCCAAGATCTACCACAGCTGCTTCTTCATTGTCACCTACCTGGCCCCGCTGGGCCTCATGGCCATGGCCTATTTCCAGATCTTTCGCAAGCTGTGGGGCCGCCAGGTGAGGCCCACTCTGGTGTCACTGTTTGGGCTGGGAGGGATTGGGGGCACTGGTCTAAGGGAGTAGACAGTCCTGTGCTCTGCACCCATCCTGGCTGCAGGCAGAGAGAGGCCAGGCCCAGGGACAGATAGAACTCACTGCAGAAAGTGCTGGTGCCTTCCCGGGAACCAAATCATATTAATAGCTTATTGTACCATCCATACCCAGCTGATCTTGCATCCTCTTACCCACTCTCTGAAGTAGACATTATTATTATCCTCATTTAACATATGAGAAAACTGAGACCCCGAGAGACGAAGTAACATCCCCCAAATCACTCAGCCAGTGATTAGAAGATTGGGGGATTCAAACCCAGATCTGGGCTTCCAGTGCTCAGATTAGTGCCATGACAATGATCATAATAGCAGCTCTGAGTTTCCTGCCAAATAAGGCATGACTATCTAACAAAAGACGCACTACTACCCACTCGGCAATGCTGAGTAAGACTCACCAGCTTGCCAAAGCCAGTGAGGGGCAGAGCCCTTCTGGTCCCACAGCCTGTCTTCTTTTCTCTATTACAGACTGACCCACAATGGTGGGTTTTTTGGGGGGGTGCACAGGGTGGGGTGTGGTGTTCAGAGGCCCTTGGCACTAGTGGGAGTGAATCCTGGATCAGTGCCTGGGCAGTGAGAGAGTCACAGGCCAGAATATGACCAAGCCCCGGCCAGTGCTCACACTCAGGGATGTGGTTTCTGTGGCTCAGGCCCAGGCCCTGCCTGGTTGAGCGGGGCCCTCCCTGGCTGGCTAGCCTTGCAGTCTACCAAACACTTGCCCGTCTGCCTCTCACAGCCCTGGTCAAACAGGGCACTGTCCTTATCTCACAGACAGGGAAACTGAGGCTCAGAAAAGGAAAGTGAGCCAAAGTCCCACAGCTCACGAATGGCTGAGCTGGTCCTAGACCCCATTTCCTGAACTCAAACCCTTCTTGTAGGGTGATTCGGGGGTCTGGTGGTGGGAGAGGCTTCAAGGATGCCTGTGGCTGTTCCAGGAGCCCAGAAGCCTCCTAGGCTTGAGGACACTGACCTAGGCCGGGACTGGGTTCTGAGGCCCTGGCCATTCCATTTGCTCACCGGCTCACCCCACCACAGCATGGGCCAGGGGGAGGCAAAGCTCACCCCCACCCCCACCCCCAAAGCTGGAAGTGGGGCTTTAAGGAGGAGGGATGGGTGCTGGGAGGCTGTGCAGGCCTCGGGCTGGGGCCTCTTATCAGCTGTGTGACCTGGGGTCAGTCCCTCCACCTCTCTGAGTCTCAGTTGCCTCAAGTATAACAGGATTGTTGTGAGATGGTTTCACAATGAGCTAATGGGAATGGAAGTACATGCTTCACTCTCTAATCTAGAAGAAGCTTTTTCTTATAGTGAATGTTACGTTCCCTCCTATTGCACGGGTTTATTCCCTTTGCCCACTGCCATCCTGCCCGGGGTCCAGCCCAGAGCAGGGAGGAGCAAAAGAGAAGGACCCTCCCAAGGAGCCCTGCCAACTCCTCTGTCTCCATGTGTGCCGGGCAGATCCCGGGCACCACCTCGGCCTTGGTGCGGAACTGGAAGCGGCCCTCGGAGCAGTCGGAGGACCAGGGGCAGGGCCCAAGCATGGAGCCCCCGCCCCGGGCCCGGGCCTTCCTGGCAGAGGTGAAGCAGATGCGCGCGCGCAGGAAGACGGCCAAGATGCTGATGGTAGTTCTGCTGGTCTTCGCCCTCTGCTACCTGCCCATCAGCGTCCTCAACGTCCTCAAGAGGTGAGAGCACAAAGGGGGCCGTCGGGGCCGGGGAGAAGTTCTGAGGCCAGAGGAAGGAGCGCTCCCTGCCTTGGAGAAAGGCCTGGTTCGGTATCCACCGCATGACCACGGGGCAGGTCAGTTCTCTTCTCTGGGCCTCAGTCTCCTCCTCTGTAAAATAGGGGTAATAACAGACCCTGCCTCCCGGGGCTGCTGGGAAAATTCATTCATTTCACTCACTCAACTGTCAAATTCTAAGAGTGAGTGAACGAGACAAAGCCCCTTCCTTCAAGAAGTTACTTTATAGTGGGAGAGAAGGAAAATAAATTAAAAACAAACAAACAAACACTAAATATATAACATTAGGCAGCGATAATTGCTATGAAGAAAAATAAAATAAGGAAAGGGAATAGAGAGTGACGGGTTGGTTTTGGTGGTGGAGGGTGGTTTGGTTTATTTTTAGATATAATGGTTTAAAAAGAAAAGGGCTCTCTGAGGAAGAGACATTCCAGCAGAGGCTTAGAGGAAGTGAGGGATGGAGCCATGCAGGTATCTGCAGAAGCAGCACTCTAGCTGGAGGCTGCAAAGATCCTGAGGAAGAGCTTGGCCTCTTCAAGGGCCAGCAAACTTATGAGAAAGGCAATTTTAAATGAGCTCCTACTGGGACTCAGCTCAAGGCCCGGCTTTGGGAGAAGTCTGCTCCCCTCCTGCTGCAAACTGCTTCACCTGTAATGCTCAAACCTGCCTGTAGCCAAGCCCTCTCTGCAAAGCACTTCGACGTCACTCATCTCTTAAAGAGTTCTCAGAGGAGATGGCTGGAACCCAGAGGGGGAAGTGACCTGCAAAGGGGCACAGGTGCTAGGAGATAACATGGGCGATCTGACATGAGACCATCTCAGTTTGAGTTGGTGCTTGGCCACTTCCTGGCTGTGTGATCTTGGGCAGGTCACTTTGCCTCTCTGAACCTCAGTTTCCTCATCTGAAAAAAAATGGATGTTGTCTATGACTCGTTCTACTGCTGTGGGGATGAGAAAGTGGATGGGGGAGGGACAGGGGATCCAATCACTAGTGACCAAGCAGATGTACTCTGGTCCCTGTCCCCAGACTCGCCCTGGTCACACTCCTCTCTGTGCCAGAGAAACCACAACTGTGGTCAAGACCCCAGACCCAGAGGCCCTGCCAAGGGCCACCTGGTGGACGGAAGTGGACAGTGGCAATTCTAGCAGCCCGAGTTCTGTGAGCAACCCCGCCCCCCACCACCATTTCTGATCGTCCCCCACCCTGCCCTAGGGTGTTTGGGATGTTCCGCCAAGCCAGCGACCGAGAAGCCGTCTATGCCTGCTTCACCTTCTCCCACTGGCTGGTGTATGCCAACAGCGCCGCCAACCCTATCATCTACAACTTCCTCAGTGGTGAGTGCTGGGGAGGCAGAGTGACAGGGGCTGGGTGGCCAGTAGCCCCCAAGACACAACAGTCTCCCCACCCCCAATCCACGGCCCGAATAAGGGACAGGGTAGGGTGGGGGGAGGATATACCATCTCCCTCTGGGGACAGTGACCCTGCTCTGGAGCCCCCAGTCAGGGGAAAGACCTAGCCCTGCCAGGGCAGGACATCCGGTCTGAGTGGGAGACAGGCCACAGCCCCAAAAGTGGCCACAGAAAGCTGCCTGACACCCAGGATCCGGTTTTGCAGATGCTGCAGACCAGTGAGTGAGTGGAAAGGACAGAGACTAGGTCAGCTGGCCTCCACCTCGCTGGGGGGAAGCACAGTAGGACTCCCACCAGCCCCTCTCTGGTCAACACAGGCAGATGAGTCCTTCTTCCCTGGAGGGAGCCAGGCCTGTGGGAAGAGGTCCTGGGAGCACCTGCCTGAGGGGACCATGCATTATAGAGCCATCAGGGTGAGAGAGGCAGGCCTGCAGAGGCAGCCAGGGCCAGGAAAGAGCCAGACACGTACTGGCAGAGTGGCAGCATCTTAGGGACTATCCCTGGATCCACCTGCCCCCAGCACCGGCCCTCCTGCTCTCCCCTCTACTTCCCAGCCTCAGAGTGGTTGTGTCCTGGCCATCTTTAGTAGCAGAGGTGCAACCACCAGGCCTCTGATTTGGGGCAGGCCTCTACTGAGCTGGTCCAGATGATTGTTCAGGCCTGGACAAATCGTCTTTAAAGAAGGAGGGGTCAGGGGTCAATATGACCACCCTCACTGAGACGCAACAAAGGCCGGCTGACTGGTTTCCAGCTCACAGGTGAGGTGAACACTGCAGCGGAGGAATGTCCGGCAGAACTTGCTGCCATGCATCCCCTTGTTTTGCCTACATTTACTGAGCACCTACTGTGTGTTTGGCCTTGTGCTGGGAACTGGAGATCATGCTTGAAACATGATCAAGGAGGTTTCAGTTCCAGAACAAACCGGTTTCCTTGATATGCATTAGCTGAACCAGTGGTTGTGGGAGTGCCTCCTTCCCCACCCAGTCTTCCCCTTTTAGAGCTTTGGCATTAAACAGCTTCGACTTCTGGCTGGGGACCTTGGGCAAGCCACTACACCTCCGTCTCATCCAGGAAGTGAGGATAAAGGGCTCCAAACTCTCAGGGTGCTGGGATGATTTGGGGGGGACAGAGGCCACGAGGTCCCAGCATATCACCTGGCACTGTGTAAACACCCTCAGCGAGGGCTGCTCCTGCTTCATTTTCATCATTAAGGGGCAGAGAAGGGGAGAGCCTAGCAACAGATAATGAGCTCCGATTCCCATGAGTACTCATGCCAAGGAGGGCAGAGGTGATCTGAGGCCCCTGAGCCAGACACCACGTTTTGAGCCAGGCTCTGAGCCAGAGTGCAGCCAAAGAATCAGATAAAAAATTGCATTTCTCCCTCGGAAACTGCCCCAGGGCCTCTGTCCTCAGTCTGCCTGGCAGTGAGGAGGTTGCCTTGGGGTTTTCTATCTCAGATCTACCCTTGACCCCACCACCACCACCCCACCCCCATCCCACGGCCTCCTCACAGGCAGCTTGGCTGGAGCTGCGTGGGTGTCCCTGGGCCCAACGCCCCTTCCGTCTGTGTCTGTGGCATCACGGCTGTGTCTTTTGTCTCCCAACTAAGGCAAGTTCCGGGAGCAGTTTAAGGCCGCCTTCTCCTGCTGCCTGCCTGGCCTGGCACCCTGCGGCTCTCTGAAGGCCCCCAGCCCCTGCTCCTCTGCCAGCCACAAGTCCTCGTCCTTGCAGAGCCGATGCTCCATCTCCAAAATCTCGGAGCACGTGGTGCTCACTAGCGTCACCACAGTGCTCCCCTGAACGGGGGCTGCCCTGGCGGCTCCAGGAGGTGTAACCCGTTCCCTGCCTGGGCAGTTCCAGGAGGTGGATGCCATGCCCTGCCTGTCTGCTCTTCTGGCCCTGGGGGGTCTGCCCCACCCCTGTGAGGGCAGGCAGCTGCGCTGTGGTGGGAAGACTGCTGGATGGAGAGGGAAGCCTGCGCTCCAGTCCGTTTCCTGCCTGTGTGACTCTGGGCAAGCCACGTCCCTTCTCTGAGCTTGTGTCTTCAGCAGGGCCGAGAGGTTCAGGCATGCTCGAGAACGTGGAAAGCTCCTTATAAAGCGCTGGGGACGTGATTATCATCGAGGCTTCTCACTTGGCCATACCCCACAGTACCATCCATCTACATTATCTTTCAAGAACTTGGCCTTCCTCCCAAAGACCCCTCTTCTGCCCAATTATAGGCCTTCCCTGGAGTCTGCTGTGAAGGTCCCAACAGGCATTTCCTTCTGGTCCAGTGGCTCTCTAAAACCCAGGGCTGCACTGGGCCAGCCACTCCGATGCCTGCATAAGCTAACCTGGGCCCAGCCCCTCTCCAGTGGGAACCCAGGCACAGCCCCACCTATACCAGATGCCCGAGTGCATGCACCATAGACTGCAGCCTGTTGGCTTCGCGGTGTGATAAAACACTCTGTGCAGCCATTTGGCATGGAGGCCAGCAGCCCAAAGCAATTGTAATTAAAAGCCTGGCACTGAATGTTCCCTTTCCTTGTCATTGCACAAAATCTGTTGCTGCTTAGGTTAGAAGTGGAGGGAAGCAGGGGAAGGGGAGGGAGGGGAAGAGGATACGGCACTGAAATGCTCTTCTCTGATGACACTCCCCCCCACCCCCACCCCCCACCTCACTGGATTCCAGAGGGACGCAGTCAGGCCTCGGAGCTGGCCTGGTGCTGCCTCCTCATGCGGCACCAGTCCTGACACCCAGGACCTTGATCCTTGGCACAGCCGTCTGCTTGCTGGCCCAGTGGCCTGTGGAAGATAAAAGGGTGCTCGGGCTGATTTCCTGTTAACTTCACCTTCTTGGAAATCAGGGTTTGCGTTTATTTTCTATGAACGCACAGGATAAAAAAGAGAAAGCCAAACAGACTTAGCCAGACGTGCTCTGTCTGCCACCGAGATGATTAGAGGGTTGTCAGAGGTCCTGATCCTCGTTGCCAGAGCAGGACGTGGCACGCAGTCTGAAGTGCTGCGCTGCTGAGGGGGACAGAGACATCTGGCAGAAGTCAGCTCAGCCGTGTGTACCACCACGTCTGCTTAACTTGATTAACGGAGCTGTGGGGCTCCCTCAGATCTCGCCCAGAAGTGGGGGCAAACCAGAGGCCTGCCAGGGGCCCGGCCCAGGAGGGAGCTTAAGCACCCTTCCTCTTAGGCACCACACTTTGCCCAGCACCGGTGAAACCCCCCACCCCACCCTAGAGATGTGGTGTAAGTATGTCATCCCGTTCCCCAGATGATGCACCAGCCCACATACAGTTGTTGCCAAGCCTTGGGATCCAGAGCTGTTTGCAGTTTGTAGCCAGTCTTGGAGGTGCAGTGTACAGGATGAGGTAGATGTGGGGACTGGCTCCCAAACTCAGACCCCTCTTGCTCAAAAGAACCAACCAAGGTCCTGGGCTCCTCGACCCCAGCTGAGCACAAAGGCAGGGAGAGAGGCTGCTCAGTACCACTCTGAAGACGGGTTTCCACAGACGCCTGGCTCAGGGGAAACAAAGCATCAGAAGCACCCCCTAAAGGCTGCAGTTCCACTGCACTCTCCCAGCTATACCCAGCACCATGGTGGGCCTTAGGTATTCACTTTGGGAACTCAGGTGAGAGGGAGAAAATTCAGGGGAGATGACTAGGACGCCAAAGGGAACTAAAACCTTGCTCGCCGAAGAGCCCGGGGGCTCTCCACCCTAGGGAAGAGAGGACTTGGGGAAATGTGTTGACAGTCTCCACCTGTCTAGAGGGCTGGCAGGCAGAAAGGGGTGATACATGTTCTGGGTGGTCCAAGAGAGAAAACCAGAGCCAAATGTGGCAGGATTTGGAATCCACACCAGGAAGACTATTCTCGCAGTCAAAGAGGAAATGAACTGCCTGGAAAGGCGCCAAGTTCTCTGTCATTGGAGGCTGGCAAGCAGAGCTGGACTTACAGAGGGGAGGCACAGAGGGGATTCCAGTTCTGGATGGGGACTTGCCTCTGGGAGCTGGATTCCACCTAATGCTGAGATTCTAGAACCACAGAAGCCAGAGAGAATGGAGCTGAACTGGCTGAGCCCAATACACCTGCTGGGCCTTACTGAGCATGAAACAGTCACAGCTACTCCCCTCAGTCACCCACTGCAGGGAGAAGAGCACTGCTTAGGGCTTCGAGCTCTTATCTTCATCTCAAAAAACCAAAGGATAATCATACCATGACCAGTGATAAGGCCCCCAGGCAAACTAGAATGTCTGGTGTCTTGGCTTTTGATTGAAATTATGTCAGCTTGTAGGACACTCAATGTAGAGTATCAAGCTGATCTGAAGATCCAACTGGCAAGGACAGATGTCTGTGCTTAATAAAAAATGGGGAAAAACTTATGACTTAATAAGTGGGGTTTGTCTGAAAGATAAAACTAGGGCTGGAGATAATAAAAAGTCCATGTTATGAAGTTCACCCTGGCAAATAAGAGCAACTCCATATAGACCATGTTCCCTCTGAGCTGCTTCTTTCTACATGGCTTGGTATACAGTATATACAGAATATTAAATATTTGTTGACTAAAAGAATAAATGTGTGAACGAATCGACAAGCATCTAAACTGGTAACCAGGGGAGGCATGGTAGAAAATGTGGAACTCCAGAGTTTCACCTTTTTATTGAAGCTTACAGTTTCCCTGTACTTTTGGCCCCAAATGAAAAAATGGCAAATTAAAAAAAAAAAAAAAAAAAAAGCATTGGCAGTGGGAGGTGGCAACCATCCCCTGGTGACTGAAGCCAAGCAGAGCATGGTGGGCAAGTGAAGGGTCCAAGCTGGGGAGGGGAGTCACCTGGCCAAAGATACCCAGAGAGCAGAAAGCCTGAACTCCCTGAGCAGGGACAGCCCCCAGGCAGCTGGAAGGTGGCACACAAGGACTGGTGAAGGTGGAATCAAAGCCACTGGTCCAGTGGAGAAATCTCTCTCCTGCTTGGTCAGATTCCACTTTGGGGAAGCCTGGGTGAGGGAACCCAGGTGCTAAAGTAAGAGTCCGACGAACACTTGCCACTGGCATCAGGGTGAAGAAGGGAGAGCCCGAGGCCTGAGCCCAGCTACCCAGACACTAAATCCACTGCAATGACTGACACCTCCCATTCCCGGTGGCAAAGCTGTGCCATTTAGATGCTCAGGGCTGTAAAGACCTTCAACTTCCAGTCCTCTCCTCAGACCTGGCCCCTACTTGTATGACCTCAGCACAGACCCCCACTATCTGGTGGATATGACACAGGACTCCCAACCCCTTTGGGAACAGTGCTGCATCAGACAAGGGTGAATCTTTTTCCAGAGGGGCGAAGTGGGGGGGGGGGGGGGTAGGAGGGGGCAGGAAAAGAAGAGAGGCCCACATGCTGCTCCCATTTTAAGGAGCCAGGAAAGGTCCCTGGTACACTCCAATCTCAACAGGTGACTGGGTCAAAGCATCCGAGAGGCTGTCATGGTGACGAAGTCCTCGAAGCTGAGCCGAATGTTGCCCTGCATAGCTGTGTCCTTCTCCCGGAAGGCCTCGGTCAGCACCTGCAGCTGGGTGCACACCTGGATGAAGCGGTCCAGCTGCATGGCAGGACTGGTGGAGCGTGGGCAGTAGCGGGAGACCAGGAGCTGGGTGAACTGGGGACTCAGGTTGTAGCCCATCTGGGACAGAGCTGGATGGGGGACACACAGAGCAGACACACAAAAACCTGCTGTGAACGCCTCCATCAACCAGCTCCTCAGGACCACAGCAGTTCAGGGAACTCTGAGGGATTGGCCCTGAAGCATAAGGAAGACAGAAGTCCTAAGGTTATGTCCAAGATGTCAGGAGCACAGGCTCTGTATGGAGCCTCCCTTACCTGGCAGGCCCCACCCCTCTTTCTCTGTATCTCCATTATTTTCTGTTCAATCAGGGACTCATGGGGCCCCAAATTTGACACTAGTCTATCCATACTCAACTCTGACTCATCTGCATTACAGAAGGAAGCCCGAGTCCCCAGGACCACCCTGCCTGGGAAGGACATTGGAGGCAGTGCAGCCCAGAGATTACAAGGGCCTCCTCTCGAGTCAGACAGTCCTGGGGAAAGTTGATTAATCTTGCTATGTCTCTGTCTTATCATCTCTAAAATGGGGACAATACTTACCCTGTAGGTTCTAGTAAGGATTAAACAAGGTGATCATGTAAAGCACCTGGCACAGTGCCTGGCACATAATAAGCACTCAGTAAATGTTACTTGTTAAAAATAATAAAATCACTATTATCCTTCCTGTTGAGGCTGCTGGGCAGTTCCAAGGTCATACCCACTGCTGCCCCCTCTGTCCCTCCACCTGGGACACTTCCTTCCATCCTCTCTGCCTCACTTAACCAGTCCAGCTTAAAATTTCAACTCCCCATTTGCTATGTGGGCCCTTGGACAAGTTACCTACCTCAGTTTTCTCCTCTATGAAAGAGTGATAATAAGGGATCCTTTATCTAAGGGTGTAGACTAATAAATAGTACCTATCACACAGGAAGAATGAATGATACGATAACATATTAAAAGTACTTATTACAGTACCTGGTACAGAGCAAGCATTCAGTAAATATTAGATTTTGTTGTTGTTAATATCAGCCTTAGCAATCCATGAAACAATACAGCGAAAGAGGAGGTGATCAGTAAAGGCCATCTCCTTTCCCTTCTACCAGGGGCCAGATATGGCCTCCCTAGACTGATAGAAATCCATGGCCAGAGCAAGATGCTGGGTTCTCTGGGGAGCCCTTGCTCTCTCCCAGGTGGCCACAACCTCACAAGCCACCCATCTGCTCACCAGACTAGCCTAAGCCCAGCCTGCAGGCTCTAGCCCCAGAGCCCAGAATCTGAACCAGACCTGGAGCTGTGATCTGAGGTCACCTTACCCAGCTGCAACTATTTAGAGTGGTGTGGGTCCCAGAGTTGGGAAGGAACCTCCCTTCTAGCAGAGCTGGCAACAGAACCCCTCTTTCTAAGCTCCTTCTACTCTACATAGGCTCTTTATACTCTCCATGCTAGAAAACTAGAGAGGAATGAGCCACACAAGCCACACACACCGGATTTGCAGTACCCAGGGGTGCTGAGTTTGGATCCTTAAGGCTCCCTGCCGACTTGGGCTGTGTCACCAAGGGGTCCAGCCCTGACTCTGGACCCAAGCATTTCCTTGCCCTGGGGGGTGGGGAGCAGGCCTGCACGGAGAGCAGCATTTTGCTGCACAGCTTGGACATTTGGCTAGAGTGAAATAAACCTTTCCTGTGTCTTAGTAAGTGAAAAGTCCAGCTTTGCTCCGCCCTGACATGCCCCCGCCACAGCCCTCACCTTGCTGTAGTTCTGTGTAGCTGATGGAGCCGGAGCGGTCCCGGTCATAATGCTGGAAGAGGTTCTTCCACTGCTGGATGAATTTCCATAGGGCCGAGAAACCATAGACATCAATGCGGCCTGATTTGGTCTTGTCGAACATGTCTGAGGGGAGGAGGGAGGAGGCGGGGAGAGCTTTGTGACTGAGGGTCAAATGTTCTTAGGCACCGCTGGGCTGGAGTGTGACACAGTGGAAGCACAGGCCTCGGGCACAGATGCCCTGCACCCCCGCCCAGCCTCTGCTGAACCTCAGCCCACCCCATCCAGAAGTGCCTTTTCTCGCAGGCTTTGGCAGCTGAGCCCCAAGGCCCTGATCTACACTGGCTCCTTCCCTACCATCTCCAACAGAGTCTGGAATCCCTTTCTGCAAAATGGTTAACTGAGTCTGTGAATAGCAGGGTCCAGAAATTGAGAAAAGATTTAAAGGTAAGAGCTCTCAGTCTAGGGAATCTCACCTTGAATCCACCTTCCTCCCTGAAATCTTCCCTGACCAAAGGCAACCCTTCTCCTTAGAATGGCTGCCTGCCTGCCGACGGTCAGATCCCAGGTGGCTCTGCCCCAGCTCAAGCCCATGGGACTCACTTATCATCATGAGGCACGTCTCATCATTGAACGAGGACCAGTTGGAGTTGACCAGAGCCTGCTTCAGCTCCTTGATGGAGATGAAGCCACTGTGATCGGAGTCCACTGACTGGAACCAGGAGTAGGCCTCGGGATCCACGTTGGGAGGGGCACCACCTGGAGGAGGGGGTGCAAACCAGGGAATCGGACCCAGGACTGAAGGCCAATGGGCAGAAATGCTGGGAAGGGCAGGCCTCGGGGCCTCCCGGGCTACAGGTTTCCCTATGCACAATGCCGCACGAACCCACCTCCTCCAGCCTTCCATCAAGCCAGCACTCTTGCTCTGATAGAAGAGGGCATCTTGTCAGTGCGACTCATAAGTGGTTATGGTTGATTTCCACCCACGAATCCTTCAGGCTCTTCTGACAATGCTTCAGCCACTTTCTCCATTTGATTTTAAGTTTCTAAGCTCTGAGAGTCACAGCAGCTAGGAGCTCTCTGGAGTGGGAAGCATGTTGGAACCATCTCTCATTCCTCTGTGCCCAACACCGGGCCTAGCAGAGTGGATATTTGACATGCTCTATTAGGAGCTGCCAAAGTGTGGGTGGCCCCCAAGCTTCACCTTTCCTCCTTCCCCATCATCTCAGGTGGATGGATGCCTTCCTCTCCAAGCCTCCCTGTAGACATCTTGGACACTCCCTTGTCCCACACATCCAACCAGAGGCCCAATTCTGTCAGTTCCATACACAGAGCCCCCCTCCTCTCCCTGTCCCCATTGCACCTGCCCTGGTTCAGCAACCTCTCACCCGGACACTTGTAACAAACCCAAAATCCTGATCAAATTATCCTTGCAGCAACTCTTCTCCACCCAATTCCCCTCTGTTCTCATCAGTTTTTCTCCACCTCAACTCAAAACTCTGCAAAGGCTCTCCACTGCCTCATAAAAAGCCCAACATCCTTAGAAGAGCATTCAGCCCACCACCCCCACAATGTGGGCCACCCATGTCTCCCCTTCCAGACCCTCTTCTCCTCTATTTCCTTCACAGACCCCCTCACACCTTTACTGCAGCCCAAATGAAGTATTCCCTTTGCTCTGACCCTCGGCACCCTGCATGTTCCCACCCCAGAGCCTCCACCCACTGTTTCCTCTGCCTTGCACCCCTTCTCCCTCATCTCTTTTGCATCCTTTTCCTGTCCATCCTTCAAAGGCCAAATAAAGTGTCCTTCTTTCCATAAAGTCTTCCCTATTATTCCCTCCCTGGACAGGCCTCCTTCCTCTCTCCTTTGCAATCCCTCTCTCTCCATGGCCCTGATCACTCTTCACTGTAGACATGCTCTTTCGAAACAGATAGAGGACTTTCACACAGCGAAGCGTTTTCTGAGTTCACTGAAGTTGCCAGTTCATTTCCTGAGGAGTTCAATGAACACATTCATCGAAGTTACCAGTTTCCTGCCTGAGCAGTTCATCGAATATCTTCATTGGAGTTGCCAGTTTGCTGCCTGCCCTATGGAATCTGGACTCGTGCATACCCACAGTTGCATGAGATGCTTTTATAAAATCTTATATTTATAGATATCTCTTGTTGATTCTGTTTCCCTAGAGAACCCTAACTAATACAAGGGCTATCTTTCCACAAGAAAGTACTGGAGATGGCCACTGGCAGTTGTGAAGCATGGAAGCCACTGCCCTGTCCCAAATGATAAGACCAGAGGAAAAAGGTGTGCCCAACCAAGGAACTAGTCTAACCTCCTTAGATGGGGAAATCCAACCCCCACCTCTCCTTTCTAGACCAGCAGCTGTGTCCTGGGAGAGCAAGGGTCATAGGCCCCTGCAGGACAGTTTCTGAAACATGGATGTGGTCTATGCAGCCTGTGTAGAAGTTAAGAGTCAAAGCAATCTGGATTCAAATCCTAGCTCTGATCCTAGCTGGCTTTTGTGACTTAGGCAGAATATTTAATTTTCTGAGTATGGATTTCCCCATTTCTAAGATGAACTCACTCCCAGAGCAGTTGTGATGACTAAATGAGATAACAGAAAAATAAAGTTCTTAGCAATTTAAATATCCTGAAGGGATATTTAAATTGGGTCTGAAAAGATGTGAGGGACTTGAGATGGAGAGTTAAGCATGCAGCAAAGACAGAGGGCATGTTCAGAGCACTCCAAGGAAACTTGGGCTGATGTGAGGGAAGAGGTGATGGCAAGTGAGGAGGCTGGAGAGGCCCTTTGGGTCTTGAGGGCCTTTAAGAGCTTTCCTGTGGGCTGTGGGATGCCTTAAGTGGCTTTTAAGCAGGAAGGTACCTGGTTAGACCTGTCCTCCAGAGCAGTGGTTCTCAAAACTTCAGACCCTGGATTTGGTGGATCTGAGGTGTGGCCTCACAGGTGACTTGATGCAGGTAACAGATACATGGGTCACGCTTTAAAAACCAGTGCTCCAGGGGGTGGGAGGGAGGGTGTCACTGGCTGCACTGGAGAGGGGGCAGTGGCAGCCAGGCAAGAGGAAGCTGCAGAGGGTGAGCTGTCCAGAGATCACTTTTGGTCTCAGGCCCTGGAGAGACAAGCCTCAGAGTCAGGGGCCCCTTTCCCTGCAGTGACCTCATGTGGGATTAGAGATAAGGTTTTTTATTTTGTTTTTTTATTTTGAAATAAATTCAAAGTTACAGGAACAGTTGCAAAAACAATACTAACCCCATACACAGAATACCATCATACCCTGACGCCCCTCCCCCAACAGCTCAATCCACCAATTTTAACATGCTGTCACATCGCTATTTCTTTCCCTCCCTATCTATCATCCATCATCTATTGCTCTGCCTTCTGAACATATGAGAACTAGCTGCACACATCCTTGAACATACACTATAATTCACGTATATACTTCCCATGAACAAGAACATTCTTTTATGCAACCCCATTAAGCACAGCTAAGAAGTACAAGAGATTCAACAATGATACAAAGCTTACATTCTATACTTCCTCTTCCTTATGTTAGAGATAAGGTTTTAAAATGACAAAGAAACCCACCAGGAACTGGCTGAGCCCAAAGCAAATGGCCAGAAACTCTGGGCTCTGACAGGATAAATGCGGCTGGCTCACAGTGCTCAGAATCCCCAAGGTTTTAGCATGTCCCCCAGGGCCACATGCCTGGGTACTATGCTAAGATGCTGCAGCTTCCCAGCAATGCCATTCCCTGGAGGCCCTGCAGGTGCATCTCAGTGGTTTCAAGCCGCCAGGCTGGGGGCCTGGTCTCCCGGGAACAGTCATCCCGTGAAGGGGCTGACGGAAGTATGAGGGGACGTAGGCGGCTGGGCACTCACTCAGCAACACTAACAGACTTATTCTGCTGATTGGCAAGCTGAGGCTGGGGGCAAGATGCTGAGGTGCCAGAGACCAGACTGCCTGCACACCTACAGGAAGGGCAAGGAGGGGCCCGCCATATCTCAGATCCAGGTTAGAAAACCCCAAAGTCCAAGATCCCTACTTACCTGGAGGAGATGGCTGCCCATAAGGCCCGGGCTGCTGGGCACTGTAGGAATTCAGAGGTGGCTGACCATAGGGGCCCCCTGGGGCCGCACCACCATATGGTCCTCCTGGAGTTCCGGAAGGGAGCCCCCCAGGGTTGGGGTGTCCGTAGGGCCCTCCACCAGCTGGTGGTCCATAAGGCCCCCCAGGGGCAGGACCCCCATAACCACCACCAGGAGGTAGCCCACTGCCATACTGCGCCCCACCATGGGGGGGTCCAGGGTAGTAGCTGCCTGGAGGGGCTCCAGGCGCTTGTCCTGCAGCTCCTGGGCAGCCCTGCAGAAAGAGCAAGGTGTTGTTTAGAATATCGAGGTGAGTACTTCTACCACCATCCTTTCAATTCATTAATCACGTAGGCAAGGCTGGAATTATGACCACTGTTGCTCAAGAGGGGGAACCCGAGGTTTCTAAAGGAGATGTGACTTACCCAAGGTCACGCCTCCAAGGACTCCAGCCAGTGCTTGAATCCTGCCCTCTTGACTCCCCTTTACTGCACACCAAGGGGCTCAGGAGGGCAGGGAGCATGTCTGACTGGTTTCCTAGTTTATCCCCAGCCCCCAGTGCAGAATGGATGCTCAGTAAATACTTCCCGTATGAATGAGCAGGCACAGGAACCAAATCGAATTCCAAATCCTCACCCTGTGGTTCCCCCATCTACAGCACAACTCTGGTCCCCAGCACACAGCTCCTGACCCTTCTCAGTCACAAATGACGCATCCATAGAATGTCTTCCTTACCCTACTCTAGCTTATGGTGCAAAAACATCTTCCCATCCTCACTCCTGGCTCTGCAAGGCAGGCAGGGAAGATCCCATTTCCAAGGCATTAAGTACGGTGGACATGAGCCAAAAAGACCCAGTTCAAGTTCAGGTTCTGCCACTTACTAGCTGGAGGAATGACTCGCCCTGTGTAAGTCTCAGTATCCTCTGCTGTAAAGTGGGACTAATAACAGTGCCTACCTTAGGCTGGGACATGCATGAAATGAGACCAGCCACGGGAAGCCCTTTTTTAACACAGACCCTGGCACAGGGGAAACATTAACCCACATTAACTAGGAGGAAGAAGCTCAGGTCCAGAAAAGTGACACACAGACTGTGTGGAGGGGCTGGGACCAGAACCCAGGTGTCCTGGCTGCTAAGTCTGAGGTATTTGTGCCTTAGAGCATACATGGAGGAATTCCCTCCCTCTCCCCCCTCCACACCACTAGCCAGAAACCCCTGAGTGTTCAGCTCCATCTTTCTAAATGGCCAACACAGGGCCTGGGGGAACACAAGCCACACATCTACAGGCAAGCTGAACTCAAGGGCTACCACCTAGACATGTTCTAGATCAACCCATAAGGCACATCAGTAGTCTGGTCACTGAGAGCCTGGGCTTTCTCTTTTTATTGTTTTTGATAGCTTCTGGGCCAGTTACCCTCCACACAAGAACCAAATTAATTTTTCATGGAAAGGGGGCCTACTAGCCAGAGGCTTCTCAGCATCCTCAGAGCTCGTCCTCCCTGGAAGCTGCCCTAGCTAGTAGCAACACTCCTTCACAGACAATCAAATCACAGACAGATCTCCATTCAAAACTCTTATCACCAGCAGAGTGCATGACCTTGGACAGTGGGTTAATCTGTCTGAGCCTGTTTCCTCACATGTAAAATATGATAATCCCTTCCTCACTGGATTTTTCAGTGGGTTATAAGAAATAAATGCAGCAGACTTAGTTTAATTTTTAGCTAAAGAACCCTTTGATAAAATAAATAAAACTGATAAAAGGAAGTTGCTCTGGCTGAAGCAAGGTGGGGGGTCCAGATCCCTGTGGCCCTGTGGGGACCCCTGCCTTGCTGGATTCTGAGGAGGTACTGCAGAGCCCCCTCATAGTGACTCTAAAGACAGTCTGAAAATCACTAAGATAAGAAAATAGCATAATGGCATGGCATAAAGCAAACAATCACTACATCATAGCTGCCATTGTTACCATATTCATTATTATTACCAGCAAAGCCCTAGGCCAAGTGGACTCTTTAGGGGTTTAAAGGCTAGTAAACCATCATCCTGGCCCCGAAGGAGCACATGGTTAACAGGAGAGGCTTGGAAATTGTAACACCCAGCAAAACAGCATAAGGAAATAGGGGTTTCAAGTAGACCTATGAGCCATGTGCATGGGACTGCAAAGGAAAGAGGGCAAAATCAGGGAGGGTTTCCACAACCTGGGACTTGAAGAACAACCAAGATTCCCAGGGGGGTTGGAGAGGCATGATGCGAGAGGCAAGGCACCCAAGAGGCCAGTCACCCAACCTAACCCCCTCAATTTACAGAAGGGGAAACTGAGGCCTGGGGAGAGTCAGGTCACACTGTGAGTTGGAGGTAGGGGTGGGGCTAAACCACCCCCAACCCCTGCACACAGTATCCCCCACTGCCTCCTGCCACAGTGCTCTTTCCTGGAGTACCAGGGTGGAAGGCTTGGCAGGGCCTCTGCAGTCTGGGCACACCCAGGGAACAAGCTGGACACCAAGCAAGGAAGTAGCTGCTCCACCATGAGCCTCAGGAGCAAAGCTATAAATGTACCTGGCCAAGGGCACCTGAGGCACAGCCCTTGCACCTGAAAAACACTCCAGGCCAGCAAAACAGGTAGGTCTGACCTTCCTGCTCCCACATTCTAGGAGCCTGCTGGGTCTGGCACCATCTGGCAGCAATTAAACACTTTCCTTTCTACCTTGCATTAAAGTCCTCATATGCAATTTACAAAAGCACTTTCATATACACAAACGCTGTCTGCAGAATCCTGCCAACCACCCCTAATGGAGAAAAGGAAGATTTAGTAGACCCATTTTTCAGATGAAGAAACCAAGATTCACAGCCGCTAAATGACTTCATTCAGCAAATATGTACAGAGAAACAATATGGTGCTAGGCTCTGGGCTAGCTTGGGGCACAAAACTAAATGGGGCTCTGCCCTTGAGGCGCTTACAGATAACTATGACAATCTGGTCAGCCCTGTCACAAAAAAATCTCCTCAAATGCTATAAGGGTAGCATGCACAGAGGGATTGGTTCTGTTTGTTGGATGAATGAAGGAGCAAGCAATGAACAAATGCATGAAGTGGGTCAAGGAAGGCTTGCTGGAGGAGGTAGCAGTGATACTGAAGCTGGACCTTGAAGGATGCATAGGCATTCCCCAAAAGGCAGGCAGGGAAGGACCTTCCAAGCAGAAGTGAGAAGAAAGACAGGGGTGCAGACTTGTGAGGGGCCCAAGGTGGTCAGGAAACGGGCTGAAGGGCAGGGCAAGAAGAGCATGTAGTGTGAACCCAGAAAGGCAGGCCCTCTACACACACCTCAACCAGCCCCTCTCCCACTGCATTCCCGTTTGCTGTGAGCTCAGTGCCTTAGAGTAACTTCTGTCTGTCTATCTATCTTCCCCACTGGACAGAGAGCTCCCCAGGGCAGACACTGGGCCGCATTCATGATGGTACCTCAGGGCCCAGCACCGTCCTGGCCCCTCCAAGCCTCCATAAATATTTGAACAAATGAACATCACTCTAAAGAGCTTGGGCTTTCTGCCGGAGGAAACAGTGCACCATGGAAGGGTTTCCAAAAGGGGAAGACCGTGATCAGAGTCTTATTTAGAGAAGAAACCAGTGGTGGAGGTGAAAGAGCTAGCAGGGGAGGTAGTAGCCCGCGTGCTGGATGGGCCAGGCTTGAACCAGACAGCAGACTTGGGGATGGAGAGAAGGGGGTGGATTCTGAAGCTATTTCAGAGGTAGACTAGACATGACTTGGCAACTAATTAGATTGGGGAAGAGGTGGAGGGGGGAGCAAGGAGAGGGAAGAGTATAGAACGACTCAGGTTTCTAGCTTTCACAAGAAGATAAAGGAGGTAGGGCCACCAAGGGAGGCAGAATCCAGGGTGGGGGCAAGGGGGTAGTTTGGGGAAGATGGTGGGATGGTTCCCAGGGTCACCAAGCTGTTAGTAAAAGGTCTGAACCAGGAATGAAAATCAAGAGTCCCTGACTCTACATTCCTCTATACTACCCCATGCTGTCAATCCTTTTGAGAGTTTTTCCAACGGTATTTCATGCTGGTAAACACAAAGTTGTGAAAAATAAAAACGACAGGAAGAGCTCATTAACCATGATTTCCAAAGAAAAACGAACCTTAGCGTTCCTAGTCTTTAGCTGCAAATAAGCTACACAGTATATACTGGGAGGGAGTTGGGGAGGGGGGGTAAACATATATGGAGGCTCTGCTAGGTGCTTCCAGTTTTAATTGGCTCTCATTGATCCTTGGTCCTGTGAGGTAAGTGTAAAATCCCGATTTTACAGATGAGGAAATTAAGGCTCAGAGAGTTTAATAATGTGTTTGTGATCACATAGCTAGAGTGATTACTGGGATTCAAAATGGGGGCTCATGACTCCAATATATTACTCTTCTTCTGTTCCTTCACTCAGTAAAATGAGTGCCCACCATGTGCCCAGGGCTGTGCTAAATGCATTTGTCAAGCATGATGGATTTCAACCTGCACTGAGTACTGGGGGAAGGCTTGGATTAGGTGATCTTTAAAGGCTTCAAGCCCAGAAATCAGGGAGACTCAGAAGAATCTTATTCTTTCTCACCCTCCTCATCCCCCAGCACCTAGACCCAGTTTGAGAGCCAAAGAGACGCTCCAGTTCAACCTCGCAGTGGATGCTGGAATCTCTACAGGATCACCTGGAATCTCAGTACTCCTGCTAATGGTAGGGAGCTCACCCCACCTCAGTAGCCCATTCAGAGAGTCCTGGGTTTTTTGTTTGTTTGTTTGTTTGCTTTTGGGCTCTGAGGGCCCATTCTTCTATCCCCAAGACCCTTGTGAAGCTCAGAAGTATCAAAGGTTGGTCCACGCTGAGTCCTGATGGGGAAGGGAGGAGGCTGCATTTCAGAGAGAAACCTGTGCCCCAACATTGCCCCTTCACCAGGTGCTCACTGGAGGAGGCGGGAGCCCATGCTAAGGGATTAAACAATCACCGAGAGGACAGAAGGAGCAGCTGGGCATTCACTCACAAAGCCTCCTTAAATACTGAACAACCAGAAACTGGCAGCTAATAAACAATGAGCCAAGAACTGTCCCAAGACCTCAATTACCACCTCTATGTTGACACCCCAAAATCCTTCTCCCAGCTTCATCTCTCCTGAGCAGCAGACCCACATATCCAACAGCCTCCTGGACTTCCCTCCAAACCTATTCCTCCCTCTGTGTTCTCATCTCAGTAAGTGACACCGCCTTCCACCCAATCACTGAAACCTAGTACCCTAGTGCCCTCTTGGGCATCTCCTCTTTCCTTCCCTCTGTCACCTCAATTAGTTCTCACAATTCTACCTCCTGAGTGCCTCTCAAGTCTACCCACTTCTCTCCATCTTCACCAGGTCACTGCTTTCTCTAGCCTAGATGACTTCAATAGCTTCGAAACTGGTCTCCCTGCCTCTGGTCTCTCCTGCTTCAACCCATTCTCCTCAGCACCCCGCAGGAAGAGCTCCAAAGCACAGATGGGACAAAACCCTCCAACGACTCCCTCACTAGTCTTAGGATGAAGTCCACACCCCCTAGAAAGGCATACAAGGCCCTTTGGGATCTCGCCTTTGCTTACCTCTCTGGTCTTATTTCTTAACCCTTTCCCCTCTTTGCTATAGCTAGACTGATCTCCTAAAGTTTCTCCAAATAATTCAGCTCTCTTACTTGCCTCCCAGCCTTTGTGCATGCTGTTCCCTCTACCAAGAATACCATTCCTTTATTCATCCAAGTAATTCCTACTGGTAATTCAGTTTTTGGTTTAAATGTCACCTCTTTTAAGAAGCCTTCATGCACCCCTAGACTGAGTTAGGTATCTCTCCCATGCTTTTCTAGTTCCTTACACTTACCCCCATTTTATACTTATACTGATTCTACAATTTACATATCTGTATTGCTCTTCCATTTGGAGTTTACTATATGCCAAACACCATCAAAACATTTTAAATTGAATATCCCATTCAATTTTACAGTAAGTTCGGAGGTAAATACCATTATGACCCCATTTTAAAGAAAGGGAAACTGAGCCACAGGTTTTTTTGCAAGAATACTTTTACAAGGAAGTGGCAGAGGTGGGATTTGAAGCCAAATCTAGCTAGCCTCAGAAACCATACTCTTAAGCACTGAAATCCACCAACCTGGCTTCCCCAATCTATGCTTCAGTGATCCAGGGCTGGAAGCAGTGGAAAGTTACAGGAGTTTTGACTCCTAACAATTATCTGGAATCTTCCAGGGCTATGTTGTGTGTGTGTGTGTTGGGGTGCGGTGGACGGCTGACCAAGCCTTTGGTGCTTTAAAACAAGCCATTTCACTCTTAGAACACTTTTGACCAGGAGCGAAACAGGCAGAAAAGGGTATGCTAGGGGAAAAAGCCGCTTCTATTCTCGTCATGCTCCGTTTCAAGAATACATCCCAAGCATAAGCCCAGGCAGCATGGCATGATAACAGCAATCACAGTGGCAAGAGTTGCCATCAAGCACTGGCACGTACTATGTATTAGCAATGTGGTGCAGGCCATACAGGCTTCATCTCATTTCATCCTCACTTCAGTCCTATGAAGTATTATTCAGCCCTTTTCACAGTGAGGAAACTGAAGCTCACAGCCCTTAATGGTCTGTCCAAGGGCAAACAACTAGTAAGTGGCAGAGTTAGGATTCTAACCAAGTTTGGTCTAAACTGAAAGCTCAGGCTCTTAAATTCTGTAACTGATTTTAGGATGCAGAAAAATTACCCAAAAAGCTTATTAAAAATGCAGATTCCTGGACCCTTCCTGGACATGCAACAGGTCTGAGGTGGGACCCAAAAGTGTGCTTTTTAAACAAGCTTCCAGGTGATTATGATGCAGAAAACCATGCTCTGAGAAACAATGTACGGTGGCAGTGTTTTCTCAAACTGTGCTCCTCAGGAAGTCTAGTGTCACAAGACAGTTAACAGGTATTAAAAGGGAGAGGGGGAGGATCCATGGTTAAATAAGTTTGAGAAATACTGCATATTCTATCCCTCTCTGGCAGATTTACAAAGCACATTAGAAAATCAAGAATTCTGGCAAGTCCTGTAGTAAAGAAACGTATTCAACTGTATTTAACAGAGCTTTTCCAGAATTTATTTAACTACAGAATCCTTCCCCTATTACAAATACCTACTGAACGTGGCTTGGGAAACAGTGCTGGTTTACACTTCCTCCTAACCCCAGCTGATGCTGACTTCTCTCCTTCTTACTTCTGCTCTGTGTGCAATGAAAGGAGTTCTAAGCACTGCCCTCACCTTCACTTGCTATGTGTGCCTTTGTTCAGGCCCCTTAACCTCTTTGGGCTTGTTTTTCGGCTGTAAACTGGGGTAATCAACCCTGCTAGAGTGCCTACGGGGCTTTCGGGATTGTGATAATGGAGGGTGGAATGCTGTGAAAACTGCCAGGCTGCACTCCCTTAAAGAGTTCCTGCCACATCTTTTGTCACTATACTTAGTTGAGCGCTTTGTAATTTACCATCTGTTCTTGTTTTCCAATTTTTCCTGCATGTGTTTTATCTCCTAAATTACTGTGTGATCTTGGGCAATTCAGGACCCCTTTCTGGGCTTCAATTTCCTCCTCTGCAAAACGAGAGAAGTAAATCATATTTGAGAGCCCTCCCAGGACTGATCTTCTAGAAATCTAGTAAAACCCATAGTACCAAAGGGTAACGTTTGTTACACCAAATGCTTTACAAGCATCATTTCATTACCTCTATGAGGTAGATGCTACTATTTGGTCCTATTTTAAAGAGAAAACTTCACCTTAGAAAGGCAAAATAACTTGCTCAAGGGCTCAAAACTATTTAAGTGGTGGAGGCAAGATTCAAACCTAGGTCTGACTCCAAACTGCACTTCACCACCATGCAGTACTGTCACCTAACATAGAACTCTGGCCACAGAATCACCTTCTGAAGTGTTCTGGGCTGGATCAAGATGGGCTGGCAAGCCGGAAAGAGGCATTGGCTGGCAGCCCCGGGTTCTGATCTCCACTCTGCTGCTTTAACTACTTGGAGACTTGAGATAAATTCTGTCTTCTCTGGGCTTGACAGTTCCTATGCGTGCAAACCAGCTCACTTGCGGAGGCCGCTGAAACCACTGTCTCTCCTGAATATTCTGATGCAGATGTCTGGGGTGGTTCCGAAATCCTGTATCCTTATCCGACACCCCAAATGATACCGACGGAACCAGTGCCCTGTCGGCGCCGACGACCCCGCCCGGAGCCCCGGCGGGAGCCTGGGAGGGTGTGGGGCCCAGGAGGGGTCCAACCTGGATCCGTGGGGTCCAAGGTCCCCAAATCCTAGCATGTGAGACGTCAGAGAGGGTGCGACGCGACCTCTCAGACGCACGGTACCGCGTGACGTGAGACAGACGCGACCGACCATCAATTTTTCCCGTTAGGAAACTCAGCGTGGGGAAGGCGTAGAGAAAGCAGGGAGGAAAAACGGAGCGGGGTGTCCCGGGCCTGGCCTTGGCGCGGCCCCTACGTGGACTCGCGGGCCCCTCACACACTCACCTGCCCGTACGGATAGCTGGCCATGGCGGCTCTGACGTCACACGTCGGCGAGGGACGGGGCTTCCCGTCCTCAAACCCGCCCACCGCGTGGGCCTGGGAGCGGAGTCCCTCCTGATTGGACGCCCGTGACTGTCAATCCTGGGTGCAGTCGGCGGGGATGACGCAAGAGGGTGGCGGTCGGGTACCTCCTCGAGAGGCCTGAGGAGCCAGTCAGCGGGTGGAAGTTTCTGGAAATGGTGGTGGCTGCGCTGGCGCGCCTGTTCTTTCCTTTCCTGACCTGGCGTAGGCCCTAGGGCCGGTCAGGCTTGGGTACTCAATGAGACGCCTGGGTGGTGTTGCTGCAGTGGCCATGTTGTAACCTGGCAAATGGGACGCAGGATAGTGGCGTAGTTGCTGTTGTCACTCCAAGTTTCCGACCGAGGAGGGCCCGGGCGGTTGCCATGACAACAAGAAATCGCCTGAACCCTCCTGAAAAGGATGGAGGCGGATGGCCCAAGTACTCCTCTCTAATGACAAGACACCTAGGCACCAATTAGTAGCTTTGGGTTGAGGTACAGACCTGTGGTTTTCGGAGAAGAAAATACCAAACTGTCAGACTGGGAGGAAAATTAGATCATCTAGGGCCTCTTCTTTCATAAATGGGGAAACAGGTCCAAAGAGACAGTGACTTGCCCTGGTCCCCAGTGAGTTCATGGTGGTGTGGCCTGTAACCGGTATCAATGATTGTCCATTTTTCAGCAGGAAAATCTTGACTTACTCCCATTTTAGGTCAAATCCTGGTTGCTAAGTTAGTAAAAGGTACTTATGTGCCTCCTGGTGGAAGTTTAGATTCGACACTAGTCTATGTGTTTATTTGATTAATTGAAGTTCTTCCATGTGGACAAGGATCGTGTCTGTTTTTCCTTACCATTATAGTCTCAGTACCTGGCCCAGTGCCTCACACTGTATTTTTTAAATAAATGAATAAATTCATTTTATGAGGTGTTAGCCGGTCCAGCTCCTGTATCTAACCATCCAGCCAAACACCTTCTGAAATTACAGTGCTGATCATGCTACTTGTCTGTTCGACAACCTGCAATAGCTGCTCTCAATCACACCTACTGAGTAAGGCCCAGTCACTTCATCTTGGCACTCCAGGCCCTTCATCAGGCCCAAACTTGCCTTTGTAATCTAGGTTTTACAGTCCCTCCGCTCTGCCTCCTATGCTTTATCCCTCCCATTCAGCATTTTGGCTTTGGAGTGAGGGTATTGGTTTTACAGCTTTCTAGCTGCGTGACCTTTTTAACATATCTGATCTGTTTCTTCCACTCTCAGAAACAGATAAATATGGAAAAATGAGCTCACTGTATCTGCTCATGCCCAACCTCTGCTCAAACCACTCCTTTTACCTGATCCAGCAGCCTTCCCATCGCCAGTCCTTTTAGGCCCAGATCCAATCACATCCTCCTCCTAACCGTCCCTCATGTCCCCCAGCTCCAGAGTTAGTCACTTTCTTGCCTGTCTCCCCTTGTACTTGATCCCATCACTGGGTCATATACCAGATTGCCTTGTATTAGAGTTCTCTTTGATTTTCCCCCTCAACCCATTCCTCTTTTGTCTCAGAAAATCCACCCAGTTGCTGAGACTGAAATTCTAGGCTCATTCTTGAGTCCTCTGTTTCCCCACTGCCCCCACCTGCATTTGCTCTGGTTCAGAATTATACTCACATCTGCCCTCTTCTCCCTGTTTGCACAGTCATGTGGCCTGGATCACTACAATAGCCTCCTGACCAACATCTCTGCTTTTACTGTTGCCCAACACACTATTGTTCAAAGGGCCACCAGTGATCCTCTAAAATGTATATCAGGTTCTGTCATTCCTGGGCTTAAGCTCCTCCAGGGCCTTTCCATCACTCCTATAATAAAAATCTAAGCTCATCCTTATGACCTTCACGGCCCTCCCTGACCTAGACCTGCCTGTGTCTCCAGCCTCACTTCCTGCCACTGCTTCCTTCTTGGTTCACTCCCTCCTTGCTGGCCTGATCTCCGCCTCTGGAACATACCAAATTCATTCCTGCCTCTGGATCTTTGGGTTAGCTCTTTCCTGGGCTCTTCAGTGGTTGGCTCCTCCTTGTCTTTCAGGTGTCAGTTCAAATGTCACCTCTTTGAGGGGCACTCTTTGACACCACATCTAAATAGCACCACCCCCACCACTCCCACCTTCCAGTCATCTGTCATATCACTGTGTCTTATTTATTCATAATACTTGTCACTACTCAATTGCCCTCTTTAAAGTTTACATGCATATTGACCATTCCCCCACTAAGAATGTAAGCTCCATCAGAGTAGGATCCTCCTTTTATTATTCACTCCTCTATCCACAAAACCTAGAGTAGTGGTTATTATTATCGGGTATTGAGTGCTTACTAGGTGTCAGACATTGTGCTAAGTACTATGTATTGTTTAATTTTAACCATAATCCTTTGCAGTAGATACTATTTCCCATTTATAATGAGGAGAGAGGCTGAGAGACACTAAGTGACTTACCTAATATCAAACAGATAATAAATGGAAAAGCCAGGTTTGAACCCAGGTCCACACTCTTTTAACTACTCAGTGTTTCGTAGTTGATACCCCCCTGAACCAAGACCAATCCAAAAAATATTGGTGGAATTGAATTGCAAAATCTCAAAAAGAATAATTCCTGAAGTCTGGGCTGAAGGTCAAGAAAGAGAGAGAAAAGTGGCAGGGCAAACTGGGGTCATGTGATTCACACTCCTTTATTCCACAAACGTTAACCCACCACTTGCCAGACTGTCCTAGGAGCTGAGGATACGACTCCTATGAGATGTCCATGTTCCCAATCCCTGCTTCCCAGTAAAGGGCTCTTAGGAGCACTTTCTGTTGGAGCTCTGTGCTATGTGGGGGCAGGGGCATCTGAGTCATTTCTCAGGCAGTCAGGAACCAGCCAAAGCTCAGACATCTAGGGCTGGGCCTCTGTGGATCCACAGCAGGCCCAGGTGTGTTTATTTTGGAGGTTGCTGGATGAGAGGAAGAGAAGGGTTGCCCAAAGACTGAAAACAACTCATTTCCAAAACCTCAACTACCTGAGGCAGACAAAGGTGGGTGGAGAAGTTATCTTAGCTTTAGCCAAAGGACAAAACTTGGATTCCAGCCTTTTTCAGAGTGCAGAACACTTTCCTGAGCTCATGGAAGCCATGTGGTTGACCCATTAGAGGTGAGGCAGAGTTTGGTAATGGGAGGCCCATCCACTGGAAAATATCGCCTCTCCTAGAGACACAGTCCTGCGGCCTCCTGGCTCAGCGCCAAGCTCCAGTTTTGCTTATTGGGAAGGAATACCAGCACCCACCTGATTACTATGGAATTTCTTCTCTCTGATTCCAACTGGATCCAGTTCTGAAATTTAAATTCCACTTGGACATTGTGGATCAGAGGGTAAGATGCACTTTCCACAGAACAAACTGAAAAATGAGGACAGCAGACTTGGCAATTTGGCCACTCTTCCCTTCTATTATGGGATCATATGGAGAGTACATTTATCCATTCCACTCCCATAAAATACTAAGGACAGTAACAGAAAAGATCGAGTCTTGTAAGAGGTTAACGGACCACATGTAAAGGAAGAGTCTAAATAGATTCTGGTGAATTATGATGATGGGGGAAATATTATGACAAAAAGGAAGATTTAAATTCCAGAAGGCATCTAATTTAGGATTTTTCTCTGCAGAACAAATATGTGGCAGCCTGTTTTCCATCCTTCCATCTTGCAGAGCAGAGGGTTTCTCAGATTAAGGACCCTCCAATCCATTCTTCACACTGCAGCCAGTAAATGCACCACTAGGCCAAGCTGACTCCTCACACCCTTGCATAAAACCCGTCAGTGACTCCGCGCTGTGCCCCGCATTCCGGCCACACTGCCCGATGCCAGCAATGCGGCCTGCCGGGCTCAATCATCTCTGGACCTTGACACATGCCGTTCCCTCTGCCTGGATCGATCGCTCCCTCTCTTGTCTAGACAATGTGAGCACCCCAGCTGTGCTCCCCTGGCACGGCCCCATCATCCCACTCTATTGTAATTACTTGTTTAACTGTCTGCTTTCCCCACAGACACTGTGGGGGCGGCAACCTTTTCTGTCTGGTTTGCCTTTGAATCCCCCGAGCCTAGTACAGTTCCTGGCATAAAGTAGAAAGAGGAAACGGACTCATCGAGTTAGGCTTTGGCAATCTGAATGATCTGTGTTGCCTTAAAAGCTTGGAATAGACTAAGAAACGAAGACTGGAGAATAACAAAGCGGGAATTATGAGGAGGCTGCCTAAACGAAGTGGAAGGTATGCACCCCTCCTTCCTTTCCCTTCAGCGCACCCAACTTCTGAATTTATGAGCAAGATCCACTGATTTTTTGCTGACCACAGTAGCAGAAGAGACTATAAAATTTAGCTCTCCATCTGGCTCTTCATGGTCCAAGAAAATATAGCAATTTCAAACTCCAGGGAGGCAAACACTCAAATCACGAAAGCTTAAGCCTAGCCTATCATGGAATCCCCTAAGAGTAGTGTGAATTTGACTCAGGAAGAAAAGTGAAGAAAGCTTCATTTACCCTGGAAGGATCAATTCCCTGGTAACCCTCAAAAAGGATGAGCTGGATGTTTCCTCATGGCTATTTTCCCCTCTGGCCTTCAAAGCCAATCTGCTCCAGGCAGCAGCTGGTCCTTGCTTCTCGTCCTTTCTACTCCCGCCAACATGCTCCTTATCATGAGGCCCATCATCAGTTAGCAAGCCACAGACTGGGCTGAAAGTGGAAGTCGGCCTTCCAATGGGAGCGCTTTAACATCTGTCCTCATCCACTGTCCAAAACCTGGCTGCTATTTCAATGCAAAGATGATGTGCTTGCTTTTAATGTTTTATGTTAGAAGCAGGGTTAACTGAGGGTTGCTGGTGAAAGCTGAGACGAGAACCGACTCCTTTATCTAAAAACATTGTGTGAGACCCTCGAGCATGCTCAGGAGTCTGCCTGATTTCGTTCCTCTTGCCACCGGCACACCTCAGCTCCTGCAGGGAAATAAAACAGGGCAAAGGTTCTGAAAAGCCATCAATAAAGGTTCATCTAATGATGTTTGGGGCCCAAGGGAAAAGGGGATTTTCAGAAATGCCCTGGAAATGGCAGCTCTGGCGAGCTTCAGCACCTGGTTTGAAGGCTTCAGGCAGTTTGGATAAGCATCTGAAATGTGGGTGCATTTCTGAGCCTGCTCTGTGATCCCTTTGAAGTTTATCCAACTTGAATAAGTTTTTTTTCCAGAAAGCCAGGACCAGTAAAAAGGCTTTCTTGGGAAGTCCCTCTAGATATGTACCCCATTTCCTTCTCACCAGGACCAGGCAGCCAGCCCATCAGGACAAGAGATCTGGAAAGTGGACAAGTAAGAAGCTTGAGTCAGAATGTTTCCATACATTCAATTTGCTGCCCTCCCCTCAACCCCTTCTCCTTGCTAGTCTTTATAAAGATGGGGAAGGAGACAGCAGATATGACACCAAATTCCCAGTGGACTTTGAGGGCCCTTAGCTTAGATGTGACAGTGGCTCCTGCCTGTCAGCCTTTTGCACTGACGCAACCTGACTTGTTTCTGAAGGCCTTGCTAAGATGTACACATTGAATGGCAGAGATGCCATTTGTTGTCCAGAAAGTCATGGCCCGAAGCACTCAGGGAGAGCTGGAGATGGGGCCCTGTGTTGGTACCAGCAGGAGGTTCCATCCATTTCCCAGAGAAGCATTCCCTCGTGGCCTGGGCTGGGGGCTGGAGCCCATGTTGCCTCCTATTTGCACTGGCTTTCCAATCAAAAATTACAGGAGCATCAAGAAGAGACTGCATGCTCCAGCACTGTGTGAGATTTCCCAGGGTGTGACCTGGATTGGCTCTGTGTTGCATTCAAGAAGTGGAGAGGGTGGGCAGGGGGTGGGCAGGGTTCTAAACGCTGGTTTCTTTAGGGAAGCAAATAGGGAGGGGCCTTTATAAACTGGTAGTGGGAGTCTTCCAACCTGCCCACGACTTCATGGCTGACCACAGAGGGGGGAAATGCCCTTTCTTGACCCCGGACCAAATGACAAAAGGAGATGCAAAATGGCTGCAGCACCAAAGGAACACCACTGGGAGTGGGATTACAGATAGTTTTTGTTTCTTTTTTTAATTGTTAAAAAAATATTAACAGTAATTAAAAAAAAACAAACAGACAGACAAACAAACATTCACAATCCATCACAGAGTCCTGAAAGCTTTGGCCATTTGTTCCCAGTGGAGTCCTTCATCTGACAGCAGATGGTTATTTCAGCCAAAAGGCCCCTTCATGTTCTTCATGGGCGGGTACTGCTCCTCCATTGGCATGGCCCCAAAGCAGTCGGAGGGGCTGCAGTGGCCAGTCTTGCCTGGCTGGCCCGTGGGGCCTGGGGGGCCAGGGATGCCGGGAATGCCTTGCTGGCCCATGGGTCCAGTTGGGCCAATCTTGCCATATCCTGGAGGACCTTGTGGACCTAGGGAAGAAAGAGTCAGAAAAGGAAAGTCAGGAGGCCCAAATCATAAAGAAAGAAGAAGGAATGGTCATGACAAATAACACCATACCTCTGAGAAATATTTCTCAGGTTACAAGGTGTTTTCATGGAAACCTGATTTGGTCTTCCCATTAATTTCCCAAGAACAATACCACTAGCTTGTATTATTGAGATCTTCCCTGTGCCTGCTTTTCATAGAGTATTTTTTTAAATCTTCACAACAATTCCTTGAGAAAGGAGCGATCAACTCATTTGGTCGGTGAGGACACAGGCTCAGAGAGCTGCCTCTCTGGTAGGTGGTGAAGCTGGGTGGCACAGCCAGGTCATCCGCTTTGGTCATCTTTTTTAGGTATACAGCCAAGCATGTGTCTTAGAGAGCACCTCTGAGGGGTTACATGACCTCCTCAAGGTTATGCAGCCAGAAAGAGGTGGAGGAGGACTTGAACTCATATCCCCTGGCCCCCAACACATCCTGCTCTCTTCCACTGTGTCATGCTAGCACAGCTGAGGACTTGAAGGCAGGGAATGTCTTCCACTTTTCTTCCCCTGTCCCCTGCTGCCCCAGGCCCTAGGAGAGTGTTGGGCAAGCATGAGTATTACTATAAATGTTGGTTGATTGGCCTGTCGTCATTTGGGGTTGTACACAATTGTGTGGTAGAAAAATACCTAAAGAAAGGGGGTCTCTGCTGCTCTGAAGTCATCGTGTCAGGGGCTGGCTTTTCCTACCTGGGGGGCCGGGGAGACCACTTTCCCCTGCGATGCCAACGCCAATGTCTCCCTTTTCACCTTTGGTCCCGGGCAGTCCTGGGACAAGAGAAATAAAATAAAATAAGTCCTATCCCTGGGTAGAAAAAGATACCTCCCAGACGGATTATTTGAAACCCATACACAACACACCATATTCACAACAGACCTCATGTAAGGCTCACGCCTGCCCAAAGAGCTCTGTGTGCCCCTCAGGGATCCAGAGGACAGAGCTACCTCTCATTCCTGGCACGCCCTGCCGTCCTTCTCTGCCTATCTGTCCGGGGAGCCCAGGTGATCCTGGGGCACCTGGCCGGCCGGGAGAACCGTCCTTCCCTGGGAGCCCTGGCCGTCCTGGAGCCGCCGCCATCTCCACGGGGAACTGCATCCTAGAGGTGTAGTAGGCCATCCTCTCTGCAAGAAAGGGCAAGGGCAGGTCACAGGGTGACCCCAAGGGGCCCAGAATGACTGCAGATGCTGCAGACGGGCTGCCAGCCTAGAGGGCAAAACAGCCTTTCTTCAGTGGGAGTCAGCCCGAGGGCATGCGATCCACCTCCTCCATCGGCTCCGGGCCCTCGCCTCCAGCCGGCTCTGCGCGGTGACCTCTCTGAAGCACAGGTCGTTTACGGCATCTTTCTTCTCGAACGCCCTTCAGTGGATGACCACTGGCTTCAGGACCAAGTCCGGACCCTTGCCTGGCATTCGAGGTCTGCTTCCCAAGCTCGATGCCTAGCCCCTCAGGATGGGGTCCAGGCTCCCCCCAGCAGGGTGTCCCCAGTCCCAAGCGCCTCGATGTAGGGTCAACAAATGAGCAGATGATCTTACAAGCAGAAAACAGGGGCAAGAAGCTTTTTAAAAGACACCGACCATCTTACAGTTGCTGCTTGGCTCTCTAAAGATCACATACTGCTGCCTCGTTTGATATCACTTTACTTGTCTGTCTGCTTTGCTCAAGTGGGGGCTTGGGGAGGGCAGGAGGGGATCATTTTATCTCTGAACAAGCAGCTAACAGGGAAGGTCTGAAGTATAACTGAACAGAGGCCAGTCAGCCCCAAGCCATTAAGTATGTGTGTGGGGGTTGGAGTGGGGAGGACATGGAACTTTGAGGAAAAGGAGGCCAGCAGAGGGTGGAAAAGCAGCTGGGAAGGGCAAGCAGCACCCACTGCCACCCAGCCGGCTGCCAATTACCATCAAACATTTTAATGATCTCTTGTCGGATGAACCTCTTGATTTCATCATAATTCACCAAGTCTCCCTGAGGAAAAAGGAGAAAACCTCTCTCAATTATACTTCCAAGCCTGGCGCTTTCTCCAGGGAACAGATATCTATGGAAATAAAGGATGAGGAGGGTGGCAAGGTGCCAGGAGCCTCCCAGAGATTCTTACTCTAAAGTCCTAACCCTCCCGAAATGGTACAAAACATTTTGTGCATATGTGCATTTCTCTGGGGAGAGGGTTTCCTAATGCCCCCACCCTCCATACACATTCAAGAACCGCTGAATGGAGGATCGCACTCTTTCCCCGTGAACGCCGGCAAACCTCCTGAAATGGTCCATGCTCCCCCCCACCTGCTGGCTCCTTGGGGCAGTGCCCCGGCTGCCAGCCATCCTCCTTACCATGGAGCCTGGAACACCAGGCAATCCAGGGCTCCCCGCAGGCCCCGGAGATCCAGGGTGGCCTCTCTCTCCAGCGGGACCCGGTGGCCCCACAGGCCCCATGGAGCCACTCTTGCCAGGTCCCCCAGGCATGCCAGCTCTCCCCTTCTCTCCTGCCTGGCCCTTCTGTCCTGCAGGTCCCACATCGCCCTACAAGGACAGGAAGTCACAGTCCAGCACTGCCAAGTGTTGTCAAACCTCCTTCATGATGTCTCAGCCATCTGCCCCTTCCTTGCTGTCAGCCCACCGTGCCCACAGCATCTCCCTCTGGACTGTGGTTACAGCATCCTGACAGGTCACTCTGCCTCACTCTCCTCCCGCAATTCACCCTCCACCCTGCCCCCACAGTGGTCTTTCTAGAAGACAGCTCTCATTATGTTACTCTCTGCCTAGAAATTCTGATGCCTCCCAGCTGCCCTCGGGATAAAGGCCTAACTCCTTGATCAGATATCCAAGACCATCAAGATGCGGTCCTGCCATACCTTCTCCAGGATCATCTTCCTGCACTTACACCTCCAGTCATACCTCCCTGGATTTCATTTGTTGGATTTCATTTGCTGATTCTGCCATGCTGTCTTAGTCCTCCCTGCCTTCGTACAAGCAGTTCCCGTGCCTGGAATACTCTCTCCCACTTCTCTACTCAGTGCACTCCTCCCACTTGGCTGAAATGATCTTGTTCTTCATGCAGCCTCCCTGACTCCCCTGGCCAACTGGGGGCTCCTCCCCTCAGAATCCTCTTCTGTAAAACTCAACACACTCTAGTATAACTGAGACTAGACTGCAGTAAACACCTACTGTTTTAGGACCTCTGCCTGTTTACCCAAGGCCAGGACAGAGAGCTTGGAATATAAGCAAGATCAAGCAGATCCTTGAAGAATAAAAGAATGAACCAATCAATCAATCAATCAATGAGTGAATAAACGAGATTCCCATTTCCCCAACCACAGTTAAGAACCCTGAAAGAGCCTCATATGGGAATTTTTCAGAGATAAGTTTGTTCCAAGCACCTCCCCCTCCTTGGCCTTCCCATGTCCTCTTTCTGTAGCTAAAGTCAGAGCTGGGAGCTGGGCTTCATGGATTCATGAGCGTCTCTTCTCAAACCCAGCCAGTGGCCACTCACCTTTGTACCAGGAAGTCCATAGAGTCCCTGTTTTCCTGGTGGTCCCTAGAAAAGGAGAGAAAAAGGCAGGGGTCAAGTACAGGCAGTATCCCTGAGCCGTATGAGGAAGGGAGGTGCAGTGAAGGGACCACCCTCCATGGCCTTAGGTCCCCAGACTGTGACTATGAGAAAGGACAACAGCCTTCCTGCCAAGAGAGGGCTGGAAAGCCTGGAAGGAGAATGACATCCTCTGGGTCACGGCTTCGTTTGGTCATGGTGGCAGGGTTCCTCGTCACAGAAGAAGGGAGGTGAGAAGTCAGAAGGAAAGGGCCAGAATGTGGCAAGTGATGGGCCTGGCAAGAGCTGGTGCCCGGGAAATGTTGATTTGGGGTTTATTATTATTATAGACTCTGACTGGGCACATGGAAAAAGGAAACAATGAAAATAAGTCTTGTTCCCATCCTTGTTCCCTAGTCCCCAGTTTCTCTCTCCAGAGCAGCAAGGATTACCAGTTCCTTGTGTATCTGCCTAGAGAGAGGGTGCATACGGGGAAAGTTTACTGAACAAACAGGGGCCAGGATGAAGCAAGAGCAACAAGAAGCATCCTTAGGGGAAAAGGAGAAGCCCAGCACCACAGTACCTCTTTGCCAGCTGCCCCATCCATGCCTGGTTCACCCTGGAGGTGGAGAGCAATGGGAGACATGATGAGCTCCAACCCAGCTTGGCCTCACATGCCTTGCCTGGCCCACTGAGCATGCCGAGCTCCCTGGCCCACCAAGAACCCATGGTCCTCCAGCCCCCACCCTCTGACACTCTGGGCATGGCCCATGGAAACTAAGTCTCGCACCTCTAGCCCCACCTTACACCCCAGCCTGGTCCCCAAGTCCCAGACTGAGACCCTGGACGTCCTGACTCTGAACTCTCTGAGAGAAGAGCGCACCGTGCCTGCCTTGCTCTTTCTTAGATCCTCACACACTTCCTGGCTTTGCTATCTGCTAAATGTTTTTGCTGAGTGAATGCAAGAGCTGTGCCTCTGTCCTCCTGTGAGGTCTCTGAGATCCGCCAGGGTGAGCCTGAACCACTCCCTCCCCAGGACAGGAGAGTCTGCCTCCCTGGCCCAGCTCCCTCCTGCTGGGATGCTGGGAAGGAGGTATCTGTGATTGCACGCGAGTGGTAAATTCATCCCAGCCTGCAATCACAGAGGGAGGAGGGTCCAGGGACCTACCTGGGGTCCTTGGCAGGAATCTGAAGAAGTGCGAGTGGCGGAGCTCCTAGCAGATGGCTGAATGACTTCCCCCCGCCCCAGCTGCAGCCATTCACCCCATCCCAGGCCACCAGCTCCAGGGGCAGGCAGGGACCACAGCCATTACTACTGCTCCCCCAGAGACAGTCTGTTTTGGTGGAAAGCCCTGACCTGAGGTCTAGGAGACCCAGGACCCTGCCTCAGCTCTTCCAGGAAACTTCTCAGCCCTGAGACCTCCATCATTTCCACCTGATGTGGTTCACTGATCAGGAACGTTTGAAAGAGGTCACATTGCTCTGTGACTCGGGACACAAAGTCTGGAATCAGGCAGGCTGGGGATCAAGTCCCAGCTCTTCCACTCACTAGCTGTGTAACTGAGCAACCTACTTAACTTTGCTGAACCTCAGTTGCCTCATCTGTAAAACAGGACAACCAGACCCACTAAACAGGGTTGCAGTAGAGATTAAGTGGCAAAATGTACATTGAGCACTTAGTTCACCATCTAGCACATGGCCACTGACAATATATTGCAGCTGTGAATATTAAACATTAGCCAAGACCAAGGAGTGGTTTCTGGGGAGCTGAGAAAGCTACAGCAACAGTACTGCAATGTCTTGTTGCTGACATTTACGAAGATTTTCTGTGGTTACCAACAAGCTCCCCAAGTGAAGGGGCAGGAGCAGAACAGGGACCAAGTCTCCTCTGTCCAGCACCCAGCTGAGGGCTGGTATTGGTCTGTCATCAGAGGCAGTGACCTTGTGTGCAATTGGCACAGCACTGACTTGCAGGACTTGTCTCTTCTTCCAAATATTGTGATCCTCAGGCATAAGCTCCAACCTGCCATCTTGCCATGCTAACAGCCTCTCCTTCTCTGGAGAGCCCAGATTGGCAGTGCTGAGCTCAACTGGCAAAGCCAACTGACCTTTCCCTATGGGGCTGGGCCATGGATGGTAGGGCCTTACCGGGGGGCCAGGGTGTCCGGGTGGGCCGGGCTGGCCTGGAAGGCCTACAAGGCCTCTTTCTCCAGTGGCTCCCCTGTCTCCTTTCAGGCCCTAGAGGAGAGAAGGGAAGATGATGAGAGGGGAGGTGAGGCAGTGGGGTGGACCCCCATGTAGCTAGAGGCAGACATCCCATCATGCACCAGGCACCATGTCCCGCCTCCCAGAACCCATGGTGGGAGGTTGTGCTGTGTAGTCTTGCAGCAGGGCCCTAGGATGGCCTCCTGCCCTGTCTGAAGAGAGGCTGACACCAGGGAAGAAGGAGGAGAATGGGGGCAAACCGTTCTCAATCCCTTAGCCCCCCCCCCCCCCCCACCGAAGGAGCCCACAGCTAAGCTGGGCAAAGTCCCTGGGAGGGAGGGGCGAGGGCAGCATGTCACTCACCACTGCAGAGATCCCAGCCGGACCTGGCTGACCTGGAGGTCCTGGTGGCCCCTAAAGAGTGATGAGTCAGTGGAATGTCAAGAGATGCCGGTAATAAGGCCTCTGGGGAGGCAGAGAGGGGCTGACACAAGAGGCCTTCCTCCCAGTCAGCCCTCAATTTCTGCAGTTTCATTCTTGTCCTTAAACCTTTTCTTCTCTTCTAGTCCTGTGCCTAAGCTTTTGCCAGAAGATTTGTGCCCAGAGTTCCAATAAAGACCCTCACTCCTACCTCATACCCAGTGAGGCAGCCAGGGCAACCTGAGGGGATGATCTGAGAGCCGCCCACCGAGGCCAAGTACAGAGGGCTGAGGCCTGAGGGAGCTACTATGTGGGCCTGGGGTCTCCTGAGCCTCCCGCTTCTCTGGAGGCTGCTCCACTCCCTTCCTGTTCTGTGGGGGGAGTAACAAGTAGGAGCCAGGGGGCTGCATAGCAGGGGCGGGAGGGGCAGGGGCCCAGCTCCCACCCCAACATCCACACGGATAAACTCCGTGGCTTGGCACTCGGACCCTCGCCCTGGTCTCCTGCCATACCCCATCACTTGAGTGCACAGGGACTCCTTGTTGTTCGCCAAACCCCCCAGGAGGGCTCCCTCCTGGCCTGGTGAGGGCTGTGTCTGAAATGTCTCCCCCACCTCTGATGGTCACATCCTGGCCTTTGAGGCACAGCTCTCCCTGGTCAGAGGTGGCACCATCTCTGCACCCCAGGGTACTCGGTTCCCTCCAAAGCACTTCCCCCAACCCGGACTGAAAGTTCCAGAGTCCACGGACTCTGTTCTGCTCATCTCAAGTCTCTCGGGGTAGAAATGTCCAGCACTGGGGCACACAGCTGAGCAGCTGAGCTGGACATGTGGATGGGAGAGGGGCAACCCAGGGCCACCCAGGCCTCCAGGTCCCTGTAAGTCTCCAGTGAGGACCCGATTCAGTGTGGACCCCTGGACACATCACACTCTCCCTTCACCTGTAATGTGAAGGGACCGGGCTAGACCTGGGGTTCCCAGTCAAGGACCCCTGAACCTCTTTAGAGCCATAAAAACATGATGGGGATCTGAACATTACATTTTTTTTTGGTCATGAATTATTTTAACATTTCAAAAAGCCTCCTGAAAATTTCACAGCCAGCCACAATAGGGCTGCAAGAAAACACCGTGCATTTGCTTTCAGCTGGAACCCTCTCAGCTTGGCATGGTCCAACCGATTAACGGCACTGGTTGGCAGTTGTCTATGTTACTGATGTCAATGTTATTGCTTAATAAATGTCTTCTCCAAGTCGCCCTGTCTTGGTAAATTCTGCACCTACTTACCCAGTGGCTCAAGCCAAATGCAGGAGTCACCCTCCGTCCCTCTCTCCCTCCCTCTGGCAGCCCCCTCCCCAGGTAATCACGAGTCCTCTACCTCCAAACACACCAAATCTGCCCACACTTCCCCCTCTCTGCTACAACCATCCACCCCTGCTGAAGAAGCCCCCTGGTTGATAGCCCTGCTTCCCTGTGCTCACCCTTCCCCAAACTCCTGGCCAGGCCTCCTGGGCCCTCTGGCCCCATGTCCTTCTATTTAAGCTCACCTTCCCCTTCCCGGCACGCCCTCCTGGCACTACACCCCAGCCACGCTGACCTTCCTCAGACCCACCAGGCTGGCGCCGTGCCCCTCCCCACCTTGGGCTCTTGTGCCAGCTGCTCCCTGGGCCTGGAACACTCTCCCCCAGGTCTGTCTATAGCTAGCTCCTTCTCAGCTCAAATGTCACTTCTCCTTCCCAGTGCCCACCTGTCACCTCATATCATTGCTGGATGCTTTTCACATTAATTTTTTTGTCTGTTGTGACTGCACAAAGGCTTGGTAGATCAGGGGACCTTGTCTCTCATGTTCACTGCTGTGGCCCCAATACCTGGACCAGGCCTGGGATGGGACAGTGCTTGATAAACACTGGTTGCATAATTGGATGACCTTTGTTTGAACACGGTGAAAGGCCTGGAAACCACTGGGAGCCCCTTACAAGGCCGGCCCTGCTCCTCCTATGGTCAGTTCTTTCATCACCAGCTTGCCCGTCACCATCCTGCCCCAGCCGAATCCTAACCTCACAGAGGAAGAGATGAAAATGGTTTAACTCACAAGATGGCCAGGTGGACCGGGTCTTCCCTGGGGTCCCATGGCACCAGGCTCACCCTGCAGGAGCCAGAAAAAAGAAGAAATGAGACAAAAACAGATTACACACACACATGGCTGTGAGGTGAGGGGGCTGAGTGGAGCAGGTGGGAAAACCACCGGCCAAGCCCGGCCTCAGATCCCTGCCTTCCAGAGCCTGAGGGACCAGCCCTGCCCAGTGAGTATTGTTGGATAAAGAAAGTGGAGCCCCCAATCCAAGGAAGCCAGGCTCTGCCCTTCAAGGCTGGTGACCCAACAGCCTCTAGGGAAGGGAGCCGTAAGAGGGGGAGAATGTTCAAGATTGTAGTATTCAGCGAAACCTCTCCCAGAAGGGCAAGGGGAGAAGGTGACTACTTTGCCGGTGAGCAGGAAGAAGCCGCTGCATCCCAGACTCAGCAGAACCCAAAGGTTGTCCAAAGGTAGCCTATGTGAGCCCCAGGCCATTACCTCCGCTCCAGGCCGGCCACTGCTGCCAGGGGGACCCGGTTTGCCACAGTCACCCTGGAAGAGAGAGAGAGAATTGGAGCCCACCAAGCCTCTACTTGGCAATCCACCCCACTCCACTCAACCCCACAGGGGCCCTGCCACCTGCCCGGGTTCTGATGCCCTCAGGCTGGTGGATGGAGAAGCCCTGACCAGGGCTTCCGCCAGGCACTGGTGGCCTCTGGTGGCTTGGATGCGGCATTGTCACGTCAGCCAGGGGTCAGGGGTCACCTCTACCTAGACAAAGCTGCCATGCCTTGAGTCAGGTCTCAAGGAGAGCAGAGAAAACCTGCTTGGCAGACATTACCAGGCTCTCAATAGATGGAAACAGCCCAAATGTCCATCAGCTGATGAGTAGATAAACTGCGGTATGTACATACGATGGAATATTACAGAGCTGTACGAAGGAATGACGTCATGATGCGTGCAACAACGTGGATGAATTTTGAGGACATTATGTTGAGCAAAATAGGCCAGAAACAAAAGGACAAATAATGTATGGTCTCACTAATTCGAGCTAACTATAACGAGCAAACTCGGAGTTAAAGTTGAGAACAGAGGTTATCAGGAGATAGAAAGAGGGCAGCAATTGGGCAATTGATGCTTAAGGAGTACAGAGTGTTTAATAAGGTTGATTGTAAAGGTTCGGAAATGGACAGCACAATACTGTGTGATGGTAGCACAATACTGTAAGTGTAAGTAACAAAGCTGAGTGTGGTATGTGTAGTGTTAGGTGAAACCTAAAAATAAAGAAAGAGGAAGGCTAGGGTCATGTATGTCATCAGAAAGAAAGCCAGAGGATAAAACCTGGGACCGTATAACTTAGTGAAACCTAGAGTGGCTGATGAGAGTGGTTAATATAAATATAAGACTGTTCTTACATGAACTAGAACAAAAGTTGTCACTATTACAAGGTGTTAATAATAGGGTGGTATAAGGAAAAAAATACAATTAATGCAAACTAAGGTCTATAATTAACAGTAACATTGTAATATTCTTTGATTAATTGTAACAAAGGCACTATACCAAAGCTAAATGTCAATAACAGCGGGATATAAGGGGTATGGGATTCTTTTTTGGAAGAAATGAGAATGTTCTCATATTGATTGTGGTGGTGGATGCATAATTATGTGTTCGTAACAACAGGCATTGGTTGTACACTTAGGATGGATTGCACGGTGTGTGAATAAAACTGTTCAAAGAAAAAGAAGTTACCAGGCCCTTACCTTAGGTCCTGGGAGGCCAGGATGTCCTGTTTTCCCTTTGAAACCCTGGAAGAAAAAGCAGGAAGCTGTCATGCTTGTCTGCCCCTTGCCTCAACCAGAGGCCTCTTCCCACTCCTTACGTTAAATAAGTCAAACCAGTCCAAAGATACAACATGGTGGCCACGGAGAATCGAGATTTTAGTTGCCCACCCACCCAGGCAGAGCCTGCTACTTGCTCAGTCTTCAGGACCATGGAGCTCCCACTCCTTTCTGCAGTTCAACTTACCGGGGGTCCCATGATTCCGGGGGGTCCAGCAGGACCGGGGTCCCCCTAGAAAAAGAGACCAGGGCACTGAAGCAGAAGTCTTGCCAAGCCTGAATCCAACCCATTCACCACCGTCTTTTCCTTTCTCCAGCCCCTCTTCCCCCAGCTTCCCTGGGATGGAGGGAATGTCACATGGGGCAAGGGGAAGAATCCAAGTCTGGCTCAGCCCCTGACTGTGGACCCTGGGTAAACCCTGGCTCCTCTCTGGGCCTTACCTTTCCTTCTTCTGAGTACAGAAGGAGGTTGAACTTGATGCCTTGCCCTTTGCCATGGCCCCATTCCTTTCAGATTCCCCAGCAAAACCAAACCCAAGATGCAAAGGGTTGCTCAACTTCTTCTATGTCTGTAGCCTGATTCTTTCTGGAACTCAGCCTAATTTCTCTAGCTGCCTAAGTTTCTGTATATAAATTAATTCCCTTCCTGTCCTACCTTCGCTGAGACCCAGTACGTCCAACCAGTTAGGCTACCAGAAGGACTGAGAAGCCAAGGGGCTCTTCTGCCACCAAAGAGTTGGGGTGCAGTAGGAGACAGACCAAGGGAAGGCATGGGTGCCCCTTGACAGAGGTGGGGAACATTTCAGTTCCCTTCATCAGGGTTCCCTTGACTTTGGCTCCCAGAGAAGAAAGAAGAAAAAAGGAGTGCCCTCCCAGCCCATCATCTCACCCTCAAGCCAGGCTTGCCGTCCTTCCCATCCAGACCATCCAGTCCAGTGGGGCCCTGGAAGCAGGAGAAAGGCATTCCTGCAGGCCTAAGCTGGAGTCCCAGGGGGCCCGAAGACTGACCCAGCCCCTCGACTCCCTCCAGCCCACCCTCAGCCAGCTCCCAGTGCTAGCAAACATACACACATGCATGCACATGCACGCGCACACACACCCCACAGGTCCACCAGGCTAAGAGGACCAATACTCACCTGAATGCCGGGAGGTCCTGGTGGCCCAGGGGGACCAGGCATGCCTGATGGGCCGCGAATCCCCTCACTGCCCTGGAAACCAGCCCCCGCAATGGTCAGCAGGGCCTTGCCCCCCTGAGGTCTAGGTCCTAGACCAGGGGGACCTGGTGACTACTGGAGTTCAGGACAGCTGGCTTCTAATACTAGTCTGCCCTGGTAGATTCCACAACTACCCCCCAAGAGGATCTATCTTCCACTGCAAATGTTCCCCCTTCCCTCCCTGCTCCACGAGGAAGAGGCAGAGCCCACTTGGTCCAGTGTCTTCTTCAGGGCTAAACCAGGAGCTGGTGTGGCCAGTGCTCAGGGATGTGTGCTGAACTGAAGGCATCAGTTCCAACAACGTGCTAGGCCCTAAATGGGCATTGATGTCCCCAAGATGAGTAAAGGGTGACCTCTGCCATCAAGGAGCTCACAATCCGTGAGGGTCACAGGCCCATGGCCACCAAGGGCAATGTGACAGGCCACATGCTCTGTGGGAATGAGGGCTGGGGGAGTTCAGAGAGGGGGCACTTCCCTCTGCCTGGGGGACAGGGAAAGAGTCACAGAAGTGCCCCCAGACCCTGAAGGATGCCTGGGATTTAGGCAGATGGTACAGAAAAAGGCATGCCAGAGAGAATGCAGAGAAAGGATAAAGGTTCGGAAGTAGTAACATGCCTGGTCCCCCCAGAGTATTGGGGTGGGGGGAGGTATAAGATGGGGAGCCCGCGTGGGGGGAGGAGAGGCTGGAAGAGTTGGAGCCTGACTTGGGAGGGCCCAGAATGCCAAGAAAACTCAGTTTTCAAACTGTACTTCTCGGGGCCATGGGGGTTCCTGGAGAAACCTCTGTGCTGAGGGCACGAAGTGGGGGCCCAGAGGGTGGGACTCCAGGACCCCCCCCCCTTGCCTTAGCCAGAGCAGCTCCACTTGATTCTGAATTACAGATTGGGTTTTTGCTTGTGATTCTTTGTGAAGGAAGAGCTCAGGACTACAGAATAAAGCCTGAAAACCACCGCTGCAGGCACTCGGAGCTACTAAAGATTCAAGGCAGAGGAGTGATGAGAACTGAAGTGTAGATAAGAATGTTTACCGGAGATAGGGGTGGGCGCAGGCCGGCGAAGAGGGCCGCTGCAGCTCCCCGGTGGAGGGAGGGTGACTGCCCAGCAATAGGGAGAGCGGGGATGGCAGGAGGAGGGAAAGAGAATAGAGACCCAAGACCCAGCAGAGCAGGGAAAGAGCTTGGGGGACGAGGGGGTCATTGCAATGCCCCCAGCCACCAGGAGGGGTCAGCACAACCCTGGGAAACGGCCCCCACTGGGAGCCAGGGCGGAGAACCACTGGCCAGATGTTTGGGATTCTCCACAATGACCGGCCTAAGGAGAGCAGGCAGCCCTGAGACGCAGAGCCAGCTGGCTTCCTGCAGCACAGCCAGCTCCAGCCAGCGGGGGCTTCCCTCAGGGCGGGATGAGAATGCCCCTCCCACAGGGAAGGGAGGCAGCAAGGGGTTGCAGGGCCCTCCTGGGCTGGGAGGGAAAGTCTCAGCTCTGCTGCTAACACTGTGAGCCCCTGGGCCACTCTGCTACACCCTCCCCCGGCCTCAGTGAGAAGTTAAAGCAGGATGGCCCTTCTTCCTGGTCCCTGCCAGCTCTGAGGCGTGGTGCTGTGTGTGCTTTAGAGCAGAGAGACTTCCCACCAGGCTACAGGCCTCCTGCCCTTTCATCTGGGCCATGGTCCCCCACCTCTACCCCACCTCAAGCTCTGAAATTAGTCTTGGGGGCCCCTTACCCCCTCCCCACCCATCGAATCCGGGGATCCCAGAAGTTAGGCTGAGACGGAGATGTTAGCCCTCGAACCAAAGCCAAGCCCCATTTCCAAAGTGTATCAAGCCAGACCCAGGGGCAGAGAAGATGAGGCAGCCCCTCACTATCCCCTGGTCCTCCTCCCCACCCACCCTCCCTGCCTTCTCCCCTCTCCCCACAGGCCAGGACATCAGGTCACAGAGGCTGGTAGGTTCCTTGGGACCGGCTCCCATCCCTTGGAGCCCACTCCTCTGCCGGGCCCCTGTAGCCATCCCGCAGTTGCTGGCCCAGCTTGGAGATCTTTGCATTTCCCAAAGGCCTGGGGTAGGGATGAGGAGTGGGGGCTGCGTGGCTTAGATCAGCGCACTTTTGCCAGCTTGGGGTCCTGCTTACCTTCTCCGCCTGGGGACCGGGTGGGCCAGGTGCTCCAGCTTTGCCTGGGAATCCAGGGGGACCCTATATCAACAGAGGAACAGGTGGGAGTGAAAGGGGGGCTGGAGAGGCAGCTCCCCTTCTTTCCTCCTCCTGTTTGTGTTACACTGCTGTAATGCAGTATGTTTCGATTCCTTAGAAACACCCACCCAGAGCAATAGGTCTGGCTCCCCCCGCCACTGGGCTGGGGCCCACCCAGGAGGCCCTGCTCCCAAGGCCCCGGCTCCTGGAATCGGGCCTGGCCACCCGGGCCATCCTCCCCTGCCTCTTCCCTCCCTTCCCAGGCTCATCCTCATCCCAGCCTGGTCTGGTCAGGCTGGCCCCTCCCTGACAGGCCACATCAGACACAACCAGCTTTGTGTCTTCACTTACCGGTGGGCCTGGAAAGCCTGGCTGGCCTTGAAATCCCTATGGGAGGAAGCAAGGGACAGTTGGCTGTGCCGCCCCCTCTCCTGCCTGGCGGTCCAAATGGAAAAAATGACAGAGTGAGGCAGCCCCGAGCCCCTGGGGCCTGGGCTGGGAGGTAGCTCCACTTGAGATGCTGGCAAGAGAGACCATTAGCATGTGCTGGGGATGGGGAGGCAGGGGGTGGGACTTAAGGGCAGGGAGACTCTAGCTGGTCACCCCTGTGCACGTGAGGGTGACCACCAGGAAAGAGGACCCCTGTCCCCCCGGCTCCACCCAGCCATCCACCATGGTCAGGATGGCCTGGCAGGTCACTGTCACCTACTCACCTGGTCACCCTTCTCACCCGAGTTTCCTTGGGGTCCTCGCTCTCCTCGGGGACCCTGTCACCCACACAGAAAAAGCAGTTGGAACCCAATCTTTCTTCCCTAGAGCCAGGTGCAGGACTGGGACCAGGGGCCCAATGTCCTCCTCTCCCCTGCCCCCTCACTCACCGCTGGGCCTATGGGACCTGGGAGGCCTTCAGATCCTGGTGGGCCCTGCAGACACATAGCAGAATTGGACCCTCTGGCTGGGGTAAGTGGGTATGGGTGGAATGGGGCAGGGACAGTGCCATGGCTGGGGACAGAGTAGAGGCAGGGGATGGCAGGGCCTCCCCTCTTTCCTGAACAAGTGAACCAGCCTTCAAACTGTCTCACCACCTCCTGGCTCACTCCAAACCAGGGAGCAGATGGCTACCATCTTCTCTTCCTCAAGCACAGCTCTGATTATGTCACTCTCTGGCTCAAAAACTGTCCATGGCTCCCATTTACCAACTGAATGAGGAGACCACTCTCCACCAATGTTATTTTTTGAGTTGTTCTATAATCTGGCACCAACCACCCTTTCCCACGTCACGTTGCTCCCTTTCTTGTCTTCTGCTTTGCTCTGGCCAGACTGCATTCTTCCCTGAACATGCACTGAATGTCTACACCCTGGACCTTCGTTATCTCAAAGCCCACCATTCCCCAGCCCCTCTAGGTCTTTTGAAACTTTACTAAATCATCGCATGGCTCAGAGCCATTCCTGTGGTTCCCCCAGCCACAGTCCACTCTCTGGGGTCCCCCAGCACAGAGAACCGTGGCTCCCTCCCTCATTCCATTCAGGTCTCAGCTCAACGCCACCTCCTCAGAGAGGCCTTCCCCACCCTCCCTTCCTGCGCTCTTTTCCTCCACGGGTCTTAGCTCTCATGATTTATATGTATTTGTTTATTCACCTGTTAGCTGCCTCCCCCACTGGAATGTGAACTCCATAAGGGCAGGGACACAACTGTTTTGTTCACCACGGTACCCCCAGCAGGCCCACGAGGAGTTGTTATTGAATAAATGCGCGATGGGGTTTGCTGAATCCCACTGAGGCCCAGTGGAGATTTGTGAGGGAGGAAAGATAAGGCTCTGATCCCAGTTTGGCTGACCCCAGATCTGAGGATTGTGAGGTTTGTCACCAGACAGGCTTGGGTTCAAGTCCAGGCACCACCACTAGCCGGCTGCAGGACTCTGGCTGAGTCACGTCAGAGCCTCGGTCACCTCATCCAATAACAATCCTGCTCCCACGCTCAGCACGAGCTCCAGCAGGGCAGCCTCGGGGGATCATTCCCAAAGTCACTGGCCCCTCCAGGGATGGAGGCCGCGTGGAGCCCAGCCTAGAGTCCCAGGCCCGCCCCTGCCAGCAGCGGGGAGGGGGAGGACTTCTGCCAGCTGACTCCCCGGCCCCCCTTCCCAGCCTGTCTCCCTGAAACCCACTGGGATTCTCCTCAAGCTCCCGCCTCCGCAGCAACCAGCCTGCCTTGGCTGCTTGAGACGCAGCTGGAGCGACTCAGGGGGGCAGGGGAAGCAGGGGTCACGGTCTCCTCCTTCACCGGCTGCTAGGAAAATCTCCAGGCTGCCGCAGGGCAGGGAACAGCTCGGGTTTGAAGCCCTTTCTCCCACCCCCGCACTTGAGCGGCGACTCACCGATTCTCCCTTCTCTCCCGCAGGCCCCGGGTAGCCACGCTCCCCCTTGATGCCCTGACAAGCAAGCGGAGGGAGAGCAGAATTAGCCCCGTGGCCTGCCCACTACGGCGCTAATGCGAGGGGTGGAGACTGCAGCTGGCTCACAGACTGGCACTTAGAGGCAGATGGCACCAAGGGAGGCAGCCGGGGGAGGGGAGAGTGGCTCCCAGAGCCCACCTGTGGCCCTCAGTGGAAGGCGGGGACACACCCACCCACGGGCTCCCGGGTGGGGGTGGAGCCTCGGCACTGTCTCCCCAACTCTCCCACCTCCAGGAGGAGGCGGATTTCGGTTCCGGCTGTGTCTAGGCCTCTGGGAGGGCTCTGAGAGTCTGGCCCTTGGTGTACAATGGCTGGAATGGGTACCCAAAGGCAGAGTGGCGTGGCTGAGCCACCCACAGAGGGGGGCTGCCCAGATGACCTGGCGAAGGCATCGGCTGAAATGCTTGGAAAGGTGGGAGGTGGGCTTGGAGGGCGCTGGCTGGTGGATGCCCAAGCCTAGTCCTATCCTGACCACTGCCCCAAGGCTGACGGGGGGCCCAGGGCCGGGATCCCCATACTCACAGGCAGTCCTGGAGGGCCCACGGCGCCTGGGTAACCAGGTTGCCCTGGAGGACCCTGTAAGGAGAGGAAGGCACGCTGGAGCAGCCCCCAGCATTTCTGTTCCTGCCTCCCTGGGAAAGAAGGCGGCCAAAGCCAGAAGGTCCGGAGCTGCCTTGCAACAGGTGCCCATCCACCTACCTGGTACAGTCACTGCCTTGGGCCATTTCCCTAAGCCCGGGTCCCCTTGGTCATGACCACCAGCAGAGGACGGTGAGGACCAGGGAGGAGGGGCTGGAGGGGCAAGATGAACGCCACAGGAAGAGGGAAGGAGAAAAGCTCCCAGTATACTGGTGGAGGACGGGTGACGGCGTGTTTGCTCCTCACGGGGAGCCAGGGCACATGGGGATAGGCCCCATTAGATCCGGAGGGGGCACAAAGACCCCATACAGAGGGAATCAGGGCTGAGGGGCAGTGGGTTTCAATAGAAGGAATCCGACTCCCATCCTCCACTTCCTGTGGCCCAACCCCAGACTCCCCAGGGCCCTTGGTCTATCTCCTTCCCCACCAGCATCTTCTTACCGGCTCCCCCTTGTCTCCTGTCAGGCCCCTGAGGCCTCGCTCTCCTTGAAGACCCTAGGGGAGAAAAATCATGAGAAGTTGCAGAGGAGGCAGTCCCTCTGGCCAACTCCTTCCCTGGCCCGGCAGCCCTGATTCCCTCTCTAGGCAAAAGTGGAGGTCACTGGTGGCCCCTGGTGGCCCTGGCAAAGTGACTGTAGGAGGTGAGCCTCAGAAGGGTGACTGTCAGAGGCGTAAACCCCACATATGGGTGCCTCTCAGGAGCATGGCCCCCAAGTGGCTGACTCTCCGAGGGTACCTCTCAGGCAGGTGACTGTCACTGAGGTGACCTATTATGGTCACTTTTGGGGGTATACCTTTAAGAGGGTGACAACATGTGCTCTTCCTGAGGACGAATGGCAGGGGAGGGGCCCCCAGAGGATGCTCCCCACCAAGATGTTTCACCAGACCCTTGACACTTACCTGTCCAAGCCACCCTCCAAAAACCAAAATCACCTTCTTTTAGGGGTCAAGGGAGAGACATGGGAGGGCTTCCTGCAGAGCAGTCCCGTCACTTGTCAGGTGGGAGGGGCTATCGATTTCGATCAAAGCCAGAGCCCCGCCCCCTCACACCTGCCCTGGCCCTCGCCCATTCGTCTCCAGGAGGAGTCCCACACCTGCCCCTTCCCCCGCGAGAGACGGCGCCCAAACCTTTCCACAACCCAAGACAGATGGCTAGACGGACAGATGGCCCCTTCACCCAAGCAAGCAGAAACACACACAGTCCGGCCAGAGATGAGGGCGTGGGGACAGATGGAGCTGCGACGACGAGGGCCGGCCCCTGGGCCTCCACCACCAGGCCTGGGAGGAGAGGAGCCAGGCCCCGGGAACACGAAATCTGACAAACAGGAGGTTAGCGTCCGTGACCCAGGAGGGAGCAACAGTGAGGACGGGGGCGACTGAAACACACCTGTGACGACGACGGAGGCAGAGCAATTAACGACACCTGGCAGGAGCAGGCCAAGGCAATGGGCACAGAAGGGCAGGGCCTCGCGACACCCAGAAACCCAACTGGCTACTCGCATGTTCTCTGCTTTGGAGCAAACTGGGACTGGAGCCAAGGAGGAGGAAAGGAAGAGGAGGCGGAAGCCGAGAGTTTCCTCTAGGATGATGGGAAAGGTGCAGGCAGGGTGGCCCTTAAATCCCTGGGGGGGCCTCTGGACAGCCCCACCAAGCAGCAGGGCAGCCAACCCGTGCCAGCCTGCAGCGTGAAGCCCTAAAGCTCTGGCATCGCTGCCGGGCTCTGTGCCAGGTGCCCGGCCAGGCCCCAAGAACTACTTTCAGCAAATCTTCGGTCAACACCAAAGGTGGAAGACGTGGGGGGCAAAAGGGAGAAAGGGAGGAATAAAGAGATCCCTGGAGACGTCAGCTTAAATAAGAAGGTAAAGTAGCTCAGGAGGCTTAGAGGGAATGATATGGGATTGTGGGTCAGGGAGAGAAGGGAAGCAGAAGCTAGTGGAAAAGAGAAGGTTAGAGAAAGAAAGCAGAAGAGGGAGGGGGGAATGGAAAGAAGTCAGCCTGGAACCTCAGGGAACCTGTGTCGTTAGCTACGGTGCCTGAAGGGGGACAACAAAAACATGGAAGGCACGATGGAGGGGGAGACGAACAAAAGCCACAGAGACCTGGCTGGCAGGGGAAGGGGAGGCCGAGCAGTGCTAGGTTCTTACAGGCAATCCAGGGGAGCCAACAGCACCAGGAAAACCTGGGGGGCCCTGGTGGGAGAAACAGGCAGGTCACATCTCGTGAGCACGGTAACCCTGGGGCAGTCTGGGGGTCACAGGCAGAGGAGGTCAGGGGGATATTTCAATGCAGCTGGAAAAAAGACTCGCTGAAATCTTGGCCCGGAAGACATCTGCTCCTCCCCTATGCTCCAGGCAGAATGGCTCTGCCATCAGCAGAGACGCGAAACCATGCTCAGTGTCCAAAAGTTCTCCCTGCGTCTAACCGGGTGCCCTTGCTGGAACGGACACCCATTTCTGTCTTCCACCCTCCATAGAAATCGTCCTAAGGCGCCTCCCATCAGCCATTTCTTCCCTCCAGAGAAAGCATTTGCAACTCTCCCTGTCACTTCTGCTTTCCTGCCCTGTCAACACCACAGAGGACGTCAGGGTCCATGCTCCTGGCCTGGCCTTTGTGGACCTGACCTACGCATGGCCCTACAGGGTATGGAGGGTGGGTCCCCTCCTGGCCCCTGGCACTGCGGGGACTCGTGTCGCGGGAGCATGTGGAGGTCTGGCCAGGCAGCTGCACGTTCCCCTGGCTGCTGAGACTGTGAGCCTGGCAGCCTGGATCCACTGTAACAAACACAGCAGGGACGGGGCAAAGATACACCCGAGGCCCTCCCCTAGGCAGGAGCACAGGCAATGGGCAGAGCAGGCTGGTTCCAGGGGTACGGTGGTGGGAGGGAGAAGCTCCCTCTTTCTGCCCAGCCCACCTTCCTGGGACAAGGCAGCAGAATGGCATCTGGAGGTTATGACCCCAGGGAATCATAGATACTTACAATAGGGCCTGGGGGACCTGGGGAGCCCCTCATGCCAGGCGGACCCTGAAAAAGAAGCCAAGGGAAACGGGATGAAGAGGCCCAGGACCCACAGAGCCCAGGGTCTCAGCAGGCTGTCCTCCCAGCTCCCCATAGCTGGAGTCAGCAGAGGGCAGCGGGTGTCAAAGCAGGACCATGGAGTTAAAATGGCTTTTCATTTGGTTCATTCAGTCATTCAACAAATACTATGTACCAGGCACTATGCAGCTCCTATGTACCAGGCACTCATCCAGGTGCTGGGGACACAGCAAAAAATAAAACAGATGAAATTCCCTGTCTCGTGGCACTGACATTCTAGGGGGAGAGGGGGACAGTAGCAAACAGAACAGGCACAGGCACAAAGCTGGTGCTCAGCAGATACCCGTCAAGGGTTCCTGAGTGACGTAAACACGCAGTGTGTCCAGACGGTGAAGAGTAAAATGCAAGGAAGGGGGGCCAGGAATTCTGGGGTTGAGGTGGGGGCTTCGAATTTGAAGAGGTGGTTGGGGCAGGTCTGACTGAGAGGGTAACATCTGAGCAAAGAGCTGAAGAAAGGAAGGGAAGAGCCACAGGGAGGAGCGTCCCTGGTAGAAGGAGCAGCTGGGCCCGGGGGAGGGCGAGCGTGGACTGGGGAACAGTGAGGAGGCCAGTGTGCCGGGAGGCAGATGAGGGCAGAGCAGTAAGGCCAGGGGAAGGGGCGCCAGGTCACGTAAGGATTCCAAAGAGAACCAGCACCCTCCCGGCCCAGCCCGATGCTGGCAGGGTCCCCAGTCTTACCTCTTCTCCTCTCTGGCCTGGCAGTCCCGGAGGACCAGGCAGCCCGGGGCTCCCGGCACAGTTTAGCTCTCCCTCGTTGTTGTCTCCCTGGAGTGAGGATGGAGAGGGTGAGTGAGCACCAGGGACCCTTCACGTGGGGCACAGGGCAGGGGGCAAAGACAGGATGAGGGCCACTCACGCGGGCCTCCTCGGCTCTGGGGCGCTCCCGCTCTGTGAGGCACTGTGGAGGGCGATGACAGGCTCTGTCAGGTGGGGAAGGAAAGGGAGCTCACTCTGCAACAAGCTGCCCCGAGCCCAGTCTCCTTACCCGGGCACAGCTGTCGAGGCCCGGCACACCGGGGATGCCCTGGTCCCCCTTCTCTCCTTTCTCCAGGATGGACACTGGGCGGGCCATCTGCCCCTGGGCACAGTCCCCGCAGAGGCTCTGAGGAGGGAAAGGGGAGGGCAGTGGGGCACAGGCAGGAGAAGGCCAGGAGGGGCTGGACGGGGATCCCCACGCAGACCTGGGAGCCAGGGGCACCCTGCCTGGTGCTCCTCCACCCACACACTCTCCCTCCCCAGCCCCATCGCTACAGCAGCTTTGCTCGATCCTCAGGGGACCCAATCCCAACAATTGGCTTTGAGTTTCCTCCCGGAAGAAGCTCTGGTAGGGCCAAGCCAAAGCCCCTTTCCCAGACAGGCCTGTGGGAGGAGGGGGCGGGGCCCACAGAGGGACCATCTGTCCCGGCTGTTCCTGCAACCTGCACCCACTGCGAGGACAAGCAGTCAGGACTTAGGCTGGAAAGGCTGGAAAGGCGGGAAAGGCGGGAAAGGTGGGAAAGACGGGAAAGGCTGGCTCCACACAGCAGCCTCTGCCCCACGGGAGCAAAGGAAACAGCTGCAGGAAGAGCCAGGTCTGTGCAGACACACTCTGCGGAGGGGCCTGCCCCCCATTCCCAGAGCAGACCCGACTGCTCACGGCACCCCACTGAGCTGGGCCCAAACAGCCTTCCCGACAGGACGGTCTCCCTCTTAGCCAGGGGTGCAGACCTTCTCTGGGCCCCAGACCCCTCTGACATTTTGATGGAAGTATGGGCCCCTCTTCTTAGAAAAAGAAAACCAACACATAAAACCTGGCCTACAGTTTCAGAGGACTCGGGGAGCCTGGGGTCTCTCCAGGGACTGGCTGGGTGTCAGTGGACCCCAAGAGAGGAACTGCTGCCCTAACCCTCACTGTTCACAGCAAAGCCCAATGATAATGGCTGTCATTTATTCAGGGCCCATGATGCCAGGCCTTGCTCATTGTCACATTCAATCCTGAAGACGCAGCCAGGCAGGTAATCCTTTAAACATTCCAGAGATGAGAAAGCCGGCGCTCAAAGAGGTGCTGTGACTTGTCTAAGGTAAGTGGAAGCCTGGCAGGGCCTTGGCCATAGGAGGCCGAAGCCCATGGTCTCTCCAGGAGCCCAGGCTCCCTCAGCCTGAGGATGCACGTGGGACGGGAGCTCAGACACCACCTGACACCATCTTTATTGCACACTCAGTTCCTGCCCGGGGCCCTCTGTTGAACACAATTAAGAAGCCAACGGGTAAAATGTCACAGGGAGAAATGTCAGGTCCTGCATTTGGAGTCTAACAATCGACTGCCCAAGGGCAGGACTTGGGAGGCTTGGCAGAAGCCTAGGGGAGAACAGCTGGGGGGTTAGTTGCCACAAGCCCACTGTCGTCCAATATGGACCTGCTGCCAGGAGGTTAACCCAAGCTCAGGCCACTTCTGGAGGCATCTGCTGTCGAGGGCAGGGGTGGGCAGGCAGTTCCCCTACTCTGCCCTGACCAGGGCCCATTGAGGTGGTACTGACTACCTCAAGGTAGTCAGAGTACTGACTAGGCAGGATAGGGGAGAGAGGCGCCAGAGCATGCTGAGCTGGGGTGAGAGAAGAGTCCAGAGACATGAAGGTCGCCCTCAAATGCCAGAAGGCAGCCTGCAGAATCGCTGTGCTCTTTTCTCTTGAGGCGAATGAGCAAGGGAGGGCAGTGTGGCCTTTGGTCAGGGAGGGACCCAGGGGAACTCCAGCCTAGCTTGGGGGTCAGACTAGTGCAAGCCCCCAGGTCTGGTTTTGACACTATTTACAGGCTCCAGCACAGGCCGACTTTCCCATCAGGCCCCAAGACCACCTTGGGTCTTTTGGGGCCACTAAAATTGCTTCCCATGTCCCATCTGCTCCCTGGATTCTTTCTGGATTGGCCAGAGAATGGCTGAAGGCTTCTTCCAGGCCCCCATCCAGTCTCAGCATAGGACAGAACCTTCAGAGCCCCCTGCCCGACCTTCACTGCAGTGTCCCCTGCACCCCTCTGCTTTAGAAGCTGCCGAGCCCGCCTGGCATCTCCCAGGTGGGACAGGCCTCTTTGCAGCTGCTATGGCAGCTTTCAGGGCTGGATTCTGCGATAACATCCACCATGGGGGTGTCTTCCCTGGATTTGTTCAAGCACTCATTCAGCAAATACTGACTGAGGGCCTGGTACAAACCAGGCACTGTGCTGGGCCCTTAGAGAGATGCTGGGAACACACTTTCCCCTGGAACGGCAAGCTCTCTGCAGTCTTCCATGAGAGCTGCACAGCTGAGCACTTAGTATGAGAATCCCCTCAGGAGAACCCCCCACCTGCTCCTACACCCTTCCCTCTCACCCTTTTACCTTAAGGAGGTGCTGTTCGATTGGTAAGGATCCCTGCAAGAGACAGACATGTGGACTCAGGCAGGTGAGGGGAGGGGGGCAGAGACTTACAGGATCAGACATCAGCCCCTCAGGCTCCTCCTAGCCTCCAGAGGGAGAGGGGCCCCCACTGCAGCTAAAGGAGCCAGCCTGGCAAGCTCAGCCCTGAGAAGGGCAGGGAAGGGACAGGCAGGGAGTCCCGGCCTCTACCTACCAGTTCTGCAGTTAGCCCCGGCTCCCCTGGCAAACCGTTGTTTCCAGGCACTCCCTGCAGCCAAGGAGAGACACGAGTGAGTAGACGCCTCTCTCCAGCCCATTGAGCACCCTCATCCATTCTTGTCATCCCTGCTGACTCTTCCTCTCATCCTGCAGTGCCGAGAGCCCTGCCCGGCACAAAGCTGACATCTGTTCTTAGCCCCAAGTCTCCAGATCCTTTGAAGGAGGAGCCAGGCAGGCCCAGAGGGGTGGTCCCAATTCCCAAGCCAGTCCAATGGGGAGTCTTTTCCCACAAGACAGGGAAAGGACAGAAATTGGGAAGAGGGTCTTCCATACAGGAAATAACTATTGTTTCTTTTTCTGGGCTGAGCACTTTTCCTATGTTTTCTCACTTAATCATCATGTTATCTTGGTAAACTAGGAGTTATCTCCATCTTAAAAACAGAACAAAGAACTCAGAGAGGTGAGGAACTTTGCCAAAGTTTGCAGCACAAGCAAGGTACAGAGGTGAGATTCAGAGTGAGGCCCTCTGGCTTCCAACCCCTCTCTCAACCGCCATTTCAGCGTCATTCCTCACACGGTGTCCCCCAGAGCATTTGGGCACACAGCAAGCGGGGGTCTTCGGGAATCAGACCCATCTAGGTGCAAATCCCAACTATCTGTATAATTTTTGGCAGGTTACTTAAAAAAACAAACACACGCCTCTCCGTGCCTCAGTGTCCTTATGTGTAAAACAGAGCAAGTTTATCGTAAGGCTTAAAGGAGATAACGACTGCAAGATTAGTACAGAGCCAGGCACCCGGGACACTCACAGTGGGTCATCGTTTACCACCCATCCTCTTGGCAAGTCCCAGTGCACATCTGCGTCTTCACTGCTCCACGGAGGCGGGGAATATGTCATGTTTTAAATCTCCAGTGCCAGCCGCGGCAGAGGCAGCCATTGAATCTGCACTGAGGGACTGCATCGCTGCTTGCCCAGCTCTCCCTGCACAGGATTTCCTTGGCCACTCCGAATTCTGGCCTCTCTTCAAGTCCCAGCTCCCAGCAACAGAATGAGTCGCCTTCCCCGCCCAGCCCTCCCCATCGCAGGGCAGGCTCCGCGAGAGCTGGCCTCAGTCTCCACCCCGCCCCCAGGGCCCCCACATGCCGACCCCCAGTCCTGATCATTCCACCTCCTAAATGAGTTAATACTCTTGTAATAAATGCTAAATTAATAAAATAAGCATAAAGTGTTCAGAAAAGTGCCTGGCCCCGGGAAAGCAACTTGCAAGTGTTCAATATTCTGCCCTCTTTATCACCCCTTACTCCACGCTCACCACCCACAGGTTCAGATCTACTCTGTGATTGTTTCGTACCCTCCCAGCCTCCAACTGGCACTGGAGCCGAACCCTGAGTTTAAACCTAGGTTCAAGGACCTACAGATAGCCTCAGGGAAGTTTCTGAACCTCTGTGATTCAATGTTCCTCATTTGTGAAATGGGTGTGGATTAAATGAGATAAAGCTCTGGGACCACATGACCTCGGGCAACTAAGCCCCGCCTGTCCCTGGGTCAGTTGCTGCATGGAGGGGTGGGGGGCAGCTGTAGGAGAAGGCCCCACACCCTGCCTGGCACAAGGCAGAGGCCACCTCGGTTGGTGACCACGTCAGCTTGCTCTGGTGCCTGGGACCATATTCTCCTTTTCGTCCTCATTCTCCCAGCAGGTCTTGACAGAGTTCATACTATATCACCTTGGACTTGTTAATGGGTCACTTTGAAATGACTCTCACGCTGCCTCCCACTTCTCCAAGCAGACAGCAAGCCCCTTGCAGACAGATTCCTGTTTCTTGGCAGTGCAGCAGGAAGCCCGGGGCCATCCGCAAACACATGACTGGCCCATGGGGACGGAGCATGGGCTCGAGTTCAGAGTGACCAATGAGGCAGAGGGGACTGGGATCCGGCAGATTCCCATCAGCAGTGGTGGCTCACCAGGGTAGATCCTGGGAGGCAGGGGAGGGGTGTGTCTGGGGAGCATGGGGGGTGGGGGGGGTGGCATATATCCCATCTTCCGGACAGCAGGGAGTGGTTTGTGAAAAGCTTGCATGTGATTCTGTTCTGCTGCCATGCCTCCTCTCTTCAGGTAAGAAACATTCTTCCAGACACCCTAAGCTCTGGAAAATGTGGCCTGGTTTGCAAACCACTGGGAACCTGTCCTGGAAGGCAGCAGAGAGAGCAGGAAGTGCACTGCATGGGGAGCCCCGGGCCAGCGCTGCCACTTCCCAGCCAGATGACCTCGGAGGAGCTACTTCACCTCTCAGAGCCTCCCTGTGCCTGGCTGTGGTTCAGGTATAAAACTGCCTTCCCACTGGGTTTGATGTAAGGCTCAGATGAATCAAAGAGTGGATGGAAAACAATGACAGCAGTCACGGTAGTAATGTCGACTAATGCTTTCTAAGCACTTACCATGTGCCTGGCAAGGCTCTCTGCACTTTGCACACATTAACTGGTTTAATGCTAGCATAAGCCCTGTGAGTTGAGTCCTGTAATTGTCTCCACTGAGCAAATGAAGGAATTGAGGCACAGAGAGGTTAAGGAACTTACCCAACATCACACAGATAGCACATGACAGAGCTAGGATTCAAATTCAAGCCGCCTGGCCCTGGAATCCATGCTGTAACCACAATGCCACATTCACCCCAACTCCTACTACCATCCACTATCACTGGCCTCTTTGTTATTCCCCAAACACATCAGGCATAGCCCCACCTCCGGGCCTTTGCACCTGCTATTTTCTCTGCCAGGAATGCTCTCCCTCCAGATACTCACAGGCTCACTCCTCATTTCCTTTCATTCTGGACTTAAATGTAATCTTTTCAGGACTTTTCTTAAACATCATCTTTCCTGCTCCCCTCCTAGTTTCTATCCTCATTCCCTGCTTTATCTTTCTCCTTCGAATCATTGCGTTCTAACGTTTTTTTATTCACCTTTTTTATTGTCTGTCTTTCCTACTAGAAAGCAAGCTCCAATAGGGCAGGGATTTTTATCTGTTTTTCCACTGCTAGATCCCCAGCACCTAGAACAGTGCCTGGAAAATAACCGATGTGCAAAAGTATTTGTTGTACAAATGACTGCTGAACACTGCTCCAAAATTGTAGAGCTCTATACCATTGTAAGGGATTTTTATTTGACCCAGATTCTAGGTTCCCAACAGCTTGCCAAGACCTGAGCTTGGCATCCATCAGTGGGGTGCCTCAGTGGGCACACAATGGGGTATTCCTCAGAAAAGACCCCTAGGCCTGCCCAGGGTATCAGGAGACCCTCCGTGACACCCTGGGAAGCAGGAGCACAGGGGAGAGAGAAATGATGCATCTGTAGTTGGAGCAGGGGAGCAGCATATTTGGGGCCCAGCGTGGAGGAGCTGTCTGACACCCTGACTGCATGAGCCGAGCCTCCCTGACTCCCAAATCCCTCATTCCCTTCTCCCCCTTTACCTGCAGCCCAGGCATTCCAGGGGGCCCTGGGGGTCCGGGAACACCTGGGGGTCCCTAAGAGAGAGAAAGATGAGTCAGACATGGAAGAGAGCTCTGCCCCACTGCTGGGGGCAAGTGTGCTCAGTGGGCAAGCCGCGGGGCGCTGGTGGGCAGAGAGGACAGAGGTGACAAGCGACACACCTGCGGGCCCGGCTGCCAGGAGGTGCCCATCCAAAGTCCGGGAGCACCCTGGGTGGGAGTGGGGGTCGCAAAAGAAGGGAAGAGGTTATAGGCAACGTCCACACCAAGCGCAGGGCTGCATGGGAGGCGGCTGGCAGGGGCGAGAAGCCCTGCGGGGCCCTTGGCACAGTGGGCACGAGGTGAGAAGCTGGGCCTCTCCCCAGAGCTGGGGGGAGGGCTCTCAGCCCTACTTACCGGCATGCCAGAGAAGATGGGGTCTCCTCGAGAGGGGCAGGAGCACTCCCCTGGTTCACCCTGAAAAGACAAGAGCCCTGGTGAGAGAAAGGGAAGGACAGGGGGCCCCCTGGAAACCAACATCTGGGGGACAGCGCAGGCTCTAGAGATGGAGATTTCGGGCAGGGTTTAAATCCAGGATCTGCCACTTCAGATTTTGCCCCGGGGCAACCTGCTTAACCTCCCTAACCTCAGCCTCCTCAGATAATAATGCCAAATGCAAGGACTGCTGGGAGGATGAAATGGATTGATGTATTTAGAGCTCCCGCCACCTGGTAAGCTCTTGACAAGCAACAGCTACTGCCATTCCTGTCGTTTTTAGCCCTATCACCATCTGCTGCAGCACAAGGGCTCTTGCCTCCAGTGCAGTCAGGGCTCAACCCAGCTGCAGCCCCACTTCCCCTGGCCCAGCCCGCTCCCATCTCCGCCCTCTCAGCCCTAGTCCTTCCCAACTCGGTTCCCGTCCCTGCCCTTTGGCTCAGGCCCAGTGAGGCGGCTGCCCCATGGAGACCTTGGAGCTCTCTGGATCTCCTGTGAGGCTGGGTGAGCTCTGGGCCAGGGGCAGGTGAGGTAGAGGGTGTGTTTAGGGTCAGCTGCTGTGCCCCACTCCAGGGCTGCTTCTGTGTTTGTGCTCCCCGGCCTATGTCCTCCTTGTGGGGGTGTGGGGGGCTGCTAACTCCCCGGAATATTGGTCACAGGTCCCTGGGACTCACCTTCTCTCCCTGAGATCCCTTTTCACCCTGTGGGGAGGAAAGGCAGGGAGGTGAGTGGATAGGGGTGCTGAGGCAGGGCCAGCGGTGACATCCTGCTGCCTAGAGGCACAACACTCACCGTCACTCCTCTGGCTCCTGGAACCCCGGTCTGTCCTTGCTGCCCTTCATGGCCCTGAAGGGAGAGAGCCCAGGGTCAGTGGAGGAGGTGGACAGCAGCCACCAGGCCTGCCCGTGGAGAAGGGCGGTAGGACAGACAGAAGCAGTGCCAGGCACCCCCCTGGAACCCACAGCCCAGAGCCCGTGTTCAAGAGGAGGGAACGGAGACACAGCCACAAGGAGAGGATGGCGGGAGAAAGAGACTGCCATTTCCTCGTGCCTTCTGGGTGTTAGACTCTGGGCCAAGCACCTGTCAGAGAACTCAGTGGAATCCCCACTCCCAGCCCTGCAGGGCGGGATCATTCCGTTTCACAAGTGAGGAAACTGAGGCTTGAAGAAATGCCATAATAGACCCAAGAGCACAGCTGCACCCAGGTCTGCTCGGTCCCCACATCCCTGCTCTCTCATGCCTTTGGCAGCCACTCGGCACACGTTCTCTCTGTCCCATTTTACCGACAAGGAACTGGGGACTCTGAGAAGCTGTCACCTGACTAAAGCCACACAACTAGTGGGTGTGGGGCCGGGCCTGGGAGACTTCCGGGTGGGATTCAGCTTGAGGAAAGGAGGCCTGGGGAAGGCTCCTGAAAAGGCGGCAGCTCGAACAAATGCATGGAATCTGCTCGGGCCCAGAGAGGCCAGCCTGGTGGCAAGGAGGGTGTCCCAACAGCCCTGGGACTCAAAGTCCCAGGGATCAGGACCTCATCTCTGCCTTTGCCCTGGGGCTCCCCACGGCTCCCCCAGGCAGGCAGGGATCCCAACTGTCCCACTCTGCAGAGCAACTCAGATGGCCTCAGCACACCTTGGTAGGGAAGCCGTCGGTGAGTCCAAACTGGGCCTGGAATGTCTCTAGGGATCCACAAGGTTAGAAAAGAATACGGTTCACTGTGCTATCTTCAACCAAAAGCCCAAGAAAAATTAGACATTTGCCCATGACCCAGCAGGCACAGACTAGCTGAGAGGTAGCATTTGATTTAGGCTAGAATTATATCATCTTGTAAACTTCTTGTGGGTTCATGAGGAGTACAAGCTGACTATTGTACACTTGGATGAATAAAAATGAGGCAATGCATTCATTATCACTTAATCTATGCCATTTGTTTAGTAGACACAGTCTTTTAAAACATGGGAATCCTTGGCAGAGACTGTGATAAAGGGTGGTCTTTGAGGGTGATGAGCTTGGAGTCCCTGGGCAGGGCTGTGCTGTGGTCTGGCTGTGGCAGCCAGTGCCACATGTGGCTACTGCAATTTAAGTTAAATGAAATGAAATTAAAAATTCAGCTCCTCTATTGCACTGGCCACATTCCAGGTGCTCAATAGCCACACGTGGCTAGGAGCTTCTGTGCAAAACAAAGATTTCCATCAACATAGAAAGTTCTATTGGGCAGCACTGGCCTGGATAATCTCTAACGACTCCAAGGTTGGGGAGGATGATGGTTAATGTACGGACTTTGAGTTGGAGAGACTCTCCAGGCATGGTTTCCTCATCTATAAAATAGGGACAATAATAGCACTTCCCTCCAGGGCCCTAGTGAGATCAAGTGAATTGCTGTGTGTTTAGAGCTTAGCTCAGAGCCCCAGCATAGCCTCTGCTCATGGTGGTGGTGGTGGTGGTGATGATGATGATGATATTGATGAAGATGATGATGATTCAAGGCTCCCCCCACCCTCCACGGCATAGTCCTCCCTCCTCTGAGCTCTGAGGCTGAGGGGGCCTGGGGCCTCTCTCCTCCCATCTTCCCCTCCCAGCACCCTCTTCTCCTCCCCAGCAACAGTGTCCTTGGGGAGGCCCCCAACCCACAACAAGCCAGGGGCACAGAGAGGACCCTTACCGGAGGCCCAGAGACACTGGCACCAGGAGGTCCCGCAGGGCCCATGGCTCCTTTCACTCCTGGAGATCCCTATAGAGGGCACAAAGGTTCCAGGAGAAGAAATTGAACCTAGCCACAATCCAGCGGGAGGGGAAGGCTCAGGGCAGGTCTTGGGCAGCTCTCAGCAGGCAGCACTCAGCTCCCACCTCCCCAGCACTGCTGCCAGGGCACTCCAAGGCACTGCCAGCTCAATCCCCAAGGAGGCAGAGGCTCACCTTGGCACCCTTCTCTCCAGTGGGGCCGGGTGGTCCCTGAGGTCCTGGAAGTCCCTGCAGATGGAAGCACAGTTAGCTCTCCTCCATCCTGGAGAGGCCCCTTCCCCTGCCAGCCACCTCTAGGCCCGAGGCAGACATACCTGAATGCCAGGCAAACCCTGGGCTCCAGGCTCCCCCTGCAAAGCAGAAAGGGCAAACTGGGCACAGCAGGCCTGAGCCAACCTGTCTCACTGGCACTGCCCCACTGGCTGACCTGGTGGGGTGGGTTGTCTGCCAGCCCAAACACAGGAGAGCTCCCCAAGGAGATTCTGATGGCCAGAGAGGCAGGGGGACAAAGCAACGGCAGAAGCAACAGCAGACCAGACTGAAGCCCAACTCCTCACCCCAGAGCTCGGATGGGAATGGACCGCTGGCTATTGGGGGTAGGTCAGGCAAAGGGGCCAAGGAAAGGCTGGAGACTCACCTGGGACCCTTGGACTGCCATTCCTGGAGGTCCTGGCTCTCCCTGAAGAGGCAAAAGGACAAACCTTGGCTCAAGGCCCCCCTCCTCCCCTCCCTTCCTCCCCAGCTCCTCCTCAACCAGCTCCCCCTACACCCTCCCCCTACCTTGTGTCTTGCCTCCATTTCCCACTCCAGGCCCACTGCCCCCATGGATCTCCCTGCCCCCACCCTCACCCATACATACCTGCAGGCCAGGCCTCCCATCCTCACACATACCTGTACCCCCTTCAGTCCTGGGGGCCCTGGAACTCCTGGGAGACCAGTCTTGCCCTAAAAATACAAGGGGGCCCATAGAGTCCCAGCAGGGGAAAGGGAGGGCACAAGCAGAAGGCAAAGGCAGGCAGGGAGGGACCAGAACTCACGGGTTTACCAGGCCGGCCCACGCCTTCAGGGCCCTGGTCTCCTTTGGGGCCTCGCTTCCCAGGCAGTCCCGCCATGTCAGTCAGTGCCCCCTGCAGGCTGGGGCAGGCAGTGCAACCATCACCCTGGTCAGAGACCGTGCCTTGAGCCAGGGCTGGCAGCAGGCCAGGTGGAGACATCAGAAAGGGGGTCCTTGTGCCCTCTGAGAGCTCTGCCCCTCTGCTGCCCCCATCTCAGCCTGGAATATCAAAATAAGCCCCTGGCACTCCAACCCCTCTCCTCCCTGACTCGGAGAATGGCCGAGGTGCCTCCACCCAGTGAGTTGGCACCAGTGAGGGGTGACTCTGGCATGTTTTAGGGCTCACAGCCTGACCCTGCTCCTGACCCCACAGTCCTTTCCCTCATTAGCTCTCAGCCTGATTTCTTTTTGCTCGTGCAGCAGGCTGCATCCTGCCTGGCTGACCTTTTCTCCTTTCGGCCCTGCAGGACCCCGGACCCCAGGCTCTCCCGACAGTCCCGGCTGCCCCGTGGTGCCTGGTGTTCCCGGGTCTCCAGGATTCCCAGCATCACCCTGTAAGGAGTGAGGTTCAAGAAAGGCAGAAGTGGTCCCCTCTGGGGGCAGGCTGCCCTCTCGGACCTTCCTGGGATGGGTACTGCCCACCCACTTGCCCACCAAGGTTCTCTCACCTTCTGCCCCTTTGGTCCATACTCTCCAGCCTTGCCCTGAGGATAAAGCATTTCCAGCATCTGTTCATTCATACCAGACCCCTCCTAAGTGCCCAGCACCGTGTTATACCCAGGAGAGACAACAGTAAAGAAAACAGACCAAAATCTGCCCACATCCTAATGAAGCAGTGCAGCATTCAGTTCAAAGAGGAGGCTTGAGCCAGATGCCCTGCCTAGGTGACCCTGGGCAAGTTACTTAACCTCTCTGTGCCTCAGTTTTCTCATCTGTCTAATGGGGATGATAAAAATAGCACAGAGCTCTACTCCATGGGTTCTTGTGAGGACTGGATGAGCTGACATAGCGAGGCAGTGCTGGGCGTGCAGCATGCACCGTATCAGTGCTCGCAGTTGTTCTTTTTTTTTTTTTTTTTTAAAGTTTTAAAAATAACATTTATTTTTTTTTCAAACTTTTAATTGCGCAATATAGAAAACTGAAAAGCACAAGAAGCAAACACAAAAGTCATCCAGAATCACAAGCAGTTTACGGGTTGACATATCCTTCTAGGTGCTTTATGTGTATACATACAACTGAGCATACATTTTTATGTGTTTCATGCTTTTTCATGAATATTTACCAATTCAAAGTCCCAAAGCTGTGAGTACTGGGATATAACCAAGAATACATGACACCAACTCAATCAAGGGGGGAAAATGTATTCCTGCCTTTCTTGGGGACAACAATTTCATAAAAGACAAAAATGCAACAGGCCTCTATAGATATGGCAGAGTTAACAAATATCGCAGTTGTTCTTAAAGCAATAATAATAACAACTGCAGTGGGAACTGCCACTTCCCGAATGCCTATCGTGTGCTGCCAAGTGCTCCGCGCACGTCACTGCTAAGCTTTACAGCAACAACATGCACAGGAAGCAGAGGCACCAAGAAGAGAAAATTGCTCATGTCAAAGAGCTAATAAAAGGCAGGGCTGGAACTTGAACCCAGGTCTGTCTGTGCCAAGGTTGGTGCTGAGTCCCAAGATAAAGGGCAGAGGTCTGTCAGGCCAGCTCCCTCTGGAGACAGAGGCACTGACCCCTCCACACACTCCCCCTACCCCTCCACTGTCCAGGGAACCTGGATCAGAGCAACAAGACCCGGGCAGGATCCCTCCCCTCTCTTGAACCCTTCCTGCTCCCCAGCTCCAGAAGCCCCAGAACTCACCGGTTTTCCTGGTAGGCCAAAACTTGGAGGCCCGGGCTCCCCCTTCTCTCCAGGCGGGCCAGGCAGGGCCATCACTCGGCTGCCACCATCCTGAAGCTCAGACAGGGCTAGGCAGGGCTCGCAAGGCTCCCCCTGCCGAGCAAGGACCCAGGGTTAGGGAGTCCTCAGGCCTTGGTGTGCTAGGGCCAGGCTTGGAGTCTGGGGGTGGGGAGCATAGCCTGTCCCTGACCCAGCACCTCTGCGGGACATGGGGTATCTCGGAGAGACCGAAGGATATAACAGGTGAGAAACGAAGGTGAGCACCAAGTCAACAAGGGTCTTGAACACCCAGCTAAAGAGTCAGACTTCCCCGTACAGGTAGCGGGGGAGTCTCGGAGGGTTGGAAGGAGGCAAGACGAGTGGGTGTTTAGAAAGCTGAATGCAGCGTGGAGAAGGTCCCCAGGCTCACCTTCTCTCCTTTGATGCCTGCTGGTCCCACTGACCCTGGTAACCCCTACATGACAAAAAAAGCCACATGTGACGCCCACCATCGGCCTGGCACAGCCCAGGTCTGTCATTCCCCCAGCAGGGGGCAGCACCTCCCCCTCGCCCTTCTCCCCAGAGCCATCAAAACATACTCACTGGACTGCCGGCTGGCCCTGCCTCTCCAATATTACCCTGAGGGCAAAGCAGAGATCTTCAGGTTAAAGTGGGGGGTGGGGTGGAAGTGCCAGAGCAACCCCAAACTCAGGACTACAAAAGTACCCCCTTGGGACCTCTAGATCACCCCCTCAATTCCTGGCTAGGGAAACTGAGGCACAGGGAGGGAAAGGGATTTCCCCAAGGTCACCGAGAGACTCCATAGCAAGCCAGGGATTGAGGCCATGTTTCTGCCCTCAACCTCACTTCAAAGAATCCCAGCCCATGCTCCACCCCTGACCCAGCACACAAAGATCATTAATTCATTTCTCCAACAGCAATTCATCAGATGCCTGTTGTGTACTGGGCACTGGAATAGGTGCTGGGTATGCAGCAGGGAACAAGTCGGACAAAAATCCCTAGTGAAGCTCACATATTCATGGGAGACAATAAAAAATGTTAAAAGGTAATAATAACTTTAGATAGTGCTGAGTGCTATGAAGGAAAGAAGGTGATGAGAAAGAGTAAGTGGGAGAGGCCATTTTAGACAGAGAAGTGGTAACCACAATTACTATCAGAAAGATGAGAATGAGGTCAGCCAAAGAATGAATAGGGGGAGGGCAGAGAGTAAAAACTTGCTAGGCAATGGGAAACCCAAGTACAGAATCCAAGAGGCAGGAGCAGTCTGGACAGATTCCAGAATGGAATGAGGGCCAGTGCGGCCAAGACACAGCACTGGAAGAAGAGAGGAGTTGGGCTTGGAAAAGTAGGCAGGGGCTGGAACGTCCGGGGTCCCGTTAGACAAAGGCAAGTCAGAGGAGGGTTTTAAGCAGGGAAACAACATAATCTGATTTCATTTTACAAAGCCACATTGGCTACTAGATGAAAACAGACTGTAGAAGAGCTGCAGGGGAGGCAGGATGGCCGGAGAGGAGACTGCTCCAGGCGTCCAGGAGTGAGACAACTGGACCCTAGATCAAGGCGGTGATGGTGGAGATGCAGAGAGGTGGACAGAGGTGAGGGAGATTTTGTTGGCAGACGGTCCAGATTTGCTGATGAATGGGATGGAAAGGGTGATGAGAAGGGAGGAATCAAGAATGACAAGGTTTCAGGTTTGAGAAGCTGGGAAAATGCCATTTACTGAGATGGAGAAGACTGGAAGAAGAAGCAAGGGGAGGGAGAGGGTGCAGAAACTCCACCGGAGAGATATAACAAGTGTGAGTGCCTGTTAGAATTGAGTCTGAACATGTATTTTGAGTTTTCTCTTGCTTGATATGTGTACACCTGCAGAACCCCTCATTTAAGTAACGCTGCATTAGAAGTTCAATGCTGTCGTTTGTCTCCAATGCAATCGTAAATACAAACGTTAACACGAGCATAGAAACTGAGTGGCCCAGCTGAGTAGTGAAGATTACAGACTCCGGAGCCAGACTTTCTGGGCTCAAATCCCAGCTATGCACCCAAACACTGCATGACTTAGGGCAATTTACTTGAACTGTGCCTCCATTTCCTCTTCGGTAAAATGGGTCTAGTTGGGTACTAACTACCCTGTATGGTTTGGGGAGGATAACACAGGTTAATTCATTTGCAAGCCCTTGGAACATCACCCAGCACATAGGAAGATGTGTCAAAGTGTAAAGTACTATTTTCTTATAAGGTGGTCTTGAATGTGCTTAATTGTTTTAAATAGTCTTTAAATTAAAAAAGACAACATTAAGGAATGCTCTTGCAAAACGTGAGGGCTCTTGGGAATAAATTCTTTGACCCCAGTGTGCAAAACCCCAATGCATTTCTTGCACTGTGAATTGACAGCTTGACCTCTTGTCTATATTGCGCCTACTCTGTGCCCACTGGCCACCTCCTCCCTTGCCTCCCTGCAAGAAGCCCTGGTGTCCCCTGCTGTCTAACCAGCTCTCACCTTCTCTCCTTTCAGCCCTGTTGGCCCTGGAGCCCCAACTTTCCCCTGGAAGAAAACCAAGCCAGAGTCACAACACACACACCCCCACCTCCCACACCTCCAAGACTCCATGTGTCCCAGAGTCTACCAGAAAAAGAAAAGCAAGCTCAGAATTATGGATTCCACAACCTGCAGGTAGCTGGACAGTAACCCTCATACAACTAAGCAGGCACCTTGAGGTCCTAAGAGGGAGTACCAGAGCAAGTAGCCAGGAGCAGCGCGTGGTTGTAGAAAGAGGTCAGCCTGCAGGCCTGGGACACCTGCCTCCTGGCGTCCCTCCTGGCCCCTCCCCTGATCCTGGGCTGTTCTGGAAGGAGGGAGTCACTCACCAGAAGACCAGGCAAACCAAAGCCAGGAGAGCCCACATCTCCTTTGCCCCCTGTAGAGGGCCTGAGGTGCTGGGCCCCCACAGCTGAGCTGCAGGACAAGCAGGGCTCCCCCTGGGGAAGGAAAAGAAGGGATGAGAAAGGCACCCAGGTAGTCGGGAAAGGACAGTCAGGGGACTGGGGTTCCCTCACCTTCTCTCCTTTGATGCCTTGGATACCAGGGTCTCCCTGCAGGGAGGAAAGATTTGTGGACTGAGACTGGGTGTGCTGGGGCACCCCAAACTTCTCACCCACACATGAGGACAGTAACATCACCACCAAAAACACTTCAAATATCCAGGGTTTCCATGGGGTTCAAGGCCAGCACCCCAGAGGTAGAGCTTATCAACTCATGTAACCGATGGGGAAAATGAAGGCTGAACCACCTCGCCCGATCACCTTTTTGTACCTACCCGGTCACCTTTTTGTCGGACAGTTCCCAGGCCCTCCTGAAAGAAAAGGTCTGTGAGGGAGTGGGGTGGGGAGTCCAGGCCAGGACCCCTGACCCAGCCCTCCCCGCTCCTTTTCCTCATCCCCAACCAATACCCACCCCCAGGCGGAGGGCACAGCCTCACTCACAATAAGGGTTGGCTCCACCCCAGCTTGCCCAAACGGCATCCTAGGACCTCCTCAAGAGCCCTGGGAGGTTGCCATAGAGATCTGGGGTGGCCCTCTAGCCCAGCCCTAAGTTCTATGGTTCTGTACCCTCTCTTCCCTGGGTAAGAGCTTGGACCCTCTACCCACAATCTCTCTATGGCCATGAGAGGTACCCTGTCCCTCTGCCAAACACCTCTCTATGGTCATGTTCCCTTTTTTTTCTTTTTTTTTTGTGGGGTCCCTCAGTGGCCACTCTGGGCACTCACCTTGGTTGGTGCAGGATCACCTGGTTCCCCCTTGGGCCCTGGCTTTCCAGGCAGCCCCACAAAGTTCTGGAACCCTTCAGGCAGCGCTGGACACACTTCACAAGGGTCACCCTAGGAGAAGGGAGAGGCCATGAATGAACAGGGTGCGGGTCAAACCATGGAGAAGGCAAGGAGCCTCATGCCGATCCCAGCTCAAGACCCAGCGTGGGCCAGCACCCTACCCCAACATCAAAGTGGACAACAGGGATGCCGGAGCGGGTTTCTGTTCAATTTATTCATTCATTTAACTTATGAGTCCTGGACATCCCAAAACTACATCCTCCCAACAAACTATGAAGAATTATTGTGTCCCTTTTTTTCAGATGGGGAAATGCGGGCTAACAGAGAGGTAAACTGACCTGCCCACATTCACAAATCATGTGGGTAGCAGAGCTGGGACTTGAACCCACCTGTCTTCCTCCCAGTTAACCTCCTTATTTAGTGATCTCACTTGCACAGCACAGGAACAAAGTAGGGGGTAGGGGCCTACCCTGAGGAAGGTCCAGTTCCCCTATTCCAGGACCCTTGATGCTGTCTCCCCTTCAGAGAGGGGTTCCCACTCTCACCTCCAACCGGGGGCAACCAGACCTGGAACTCACCTTCTCTCCCTTCAGCCCCGGCAACCCAGGCTTCCCCTGTTGGAGAAGAAGCAGTGGGCATGAGTGCCAGGGCAGAGGGGCCTGATGTGCCAAGAGAGGACCCGAGGACCCAGCCCCTCCCCTCAGAGGCGCTGGCAGAGCAGACCTGGGTATGGTGGCAGTGACACCCCCCTCCCTGCTAGATCGGGGACACTCACAGGTTTCCCACCAGGACCTTCCTTTCCTGGAGTCCCGGAGCTGCCCTGTGGTCAGAAGGAAAGCTTAAGAGGGGGAATTGACGATCCTGGCTGATTTGACCTCACTCCACTCATCCCTTCCCTGTCCAGCCCACTCCACTCCCTAGTAGGACATTCCCTGCCAAATCTCCCATCTCCATTTAGACCGTTTGGTCAACAAACACTCCCTTCCTGTTGACTGTCCTTCTTCATGTCTAACCCAAGCCCTTCTGGTTGCAAAACCAGAAGGAAGGAAATGAGGCTTCTGGGTACCCCTGCTCTGGTACAGCCGGTGGGAGGTGATCTGGCTGACCCCAGAGGAACCACAGCAGACAGACACGTACACATTCCCAGGGGGGCTTCCTTCTCATCAAGATACAAGACCCTAAAATGAACTTTGGCCCCAGGAAAGGCCACTCTGGTCATTACTAGACTGGGGCCTGCCCATCCCCAGGCCTGACTCCCCAGCCAAGGCTCCCATTCAGCAAGCCCTGGGATGGGGTCACACTTCACTCACCAGGGGACCTGGCTGAGCAGAGCTCAACCTCAGATGGGCCAAATGTGTGCTTTCTCCCTGGACACACCTGTGGCCCCAGCTGCCCCGACCCTGTTCTCCTTTCTCCCTGCTAAGCGTGAGCTCTGCCATGTGCCCACCCACCTGCTTTTGCTTACCTTGTCTCCCTTAGGGCCTGATGGGCCACCTGGGTCCCCCTGAGGGTAGAAACACGGTCAAGGGGAAGCTTCTCAGGGGCTTGACTAGAGCAAAGGCTCCCACCCTACCCATCTCCCCCAACCAGGGCCCCTGGGACACAGCCTTATCCCCCACCTCCAGCCAGGGCTGGTGAGGGCTCTCTGAGGAAAGGACAACAGGCAGGGCAAGGGGCTACTCACTGGAATCCCACGCAGACCTATTCCAGGGGGCCCAGGAAGGCCGGGGGGCCCAGGCTCTCCTGCCAGCCCCTCAGGTCCGACAAAGCCAGGGTCGCCCTGGCACAGACATAAGACGGGTATGAGAGCGCTGCCTCCTCAGCCCCATGACCCACCGTCCGCCCCACTCACCTTCTGCCCTTTGGGCCCCATGACACAGATCTCTCCTGGCCGGCCCTGCAGGGGAGAGAGAGGCTGTGAGGATGGGCTGTGACCTGCCACCTCCCTGGGCCAGCAGCCACCCTGGGACCCGTGACTACCCACCCCCCACCCTCCTTGCCCCTCCCCAAAGTCAGACGCCACCCCAGTGCCCCAAAGTCACCAAATGTCAACCTCAGGGCGTGTGAGGTCAAGGAGGAGAACAGGCCCAGTGCCCTTCTGCCCCCTCCTTCCTGTGCCTCCTGGGCACAGCCTTCCCTTCCCTGGACCCCTGGGCTGAGCAAGAGGAAGTGGCTGGATTCGAACGGCTAAACTCCAGCATTTCAAGATCCTAAATTCCCACGCTGGGGGTTGTGGTGGGGGGCCCCGAGCTCCGTACATCTCGGCCTGGCCTCCCCAGCGAGCCCTTGAGGCCTTCGTCTCCCTTCTCGCCTTTCTGGCCCTGAGGAAAGAAGCAGCAAAATGACTGGGGTTGAGGGAAGGGGTTGGACGAACAGGGGCAGCTCAGCCTGAGGAGAGGGAACGGCCTTCCAGACTCCTGGTCCCGCCTCGCCGAGACTGAATGGCTTCAGTCACCGGGGCAGGAACTTCCCAGCCAGCCAGGCCACTCGCTCAGGGAGTCCGTGGCATTTGGCTATGCGTCTGGGCGGGTGTTTGGACAAGGCAGGATAACGGGGAGGGATGGGGGAGGAGGAGGGGGCTGCCAACCCTTTGCCCACTGATCCCAGAATGCTGGTCTCCCAGGAAGACTTTGGACATCCCCTCCTCCTGGCTGTAGGACCGCCTCAGACCTCCCCAGCACCCACCCCTCCAAATCTAGGCCTATTACCTTCTGGCCTGTTGAGCCTGGGAGTCCTGAGGGTCCCTTAGGTGAGCAAGGGGACACAAAAGAAGGGGTGAAGATAGAAGGGTGAGGCTGGCCTGGGACCCCGCCGCCCCGTCCCCTCCCTGGCGCCCCACTCACCGAGGCTCCTGACGCCCCCTTCTCTCCCTTCGGGCCTTCTGCACACTGAACAGGGAGATAAGGTGTTGACAGGGGCCCAGTCCCGTTTCCAGGGCCTGATGCCCTGGACCCCTGAGGGCACAGGTCCCTACCACCCGGCCCTGAAGCAGCCTCACCTCCAGGTCTTACCTGCAGCGGGGCATCTGGTGAGATTCGGACACAGTCATTGCCCTGGGAGTAGGGAAGAGAGGATCAGGAAGGGGTGGGCCTCCTGGGGAGACACCTTGAACCTACCCGGGAACCCCACATCCCAGATATCCCCGGAAAATAGGTGCTTCCATACACACGAACTGCCAGAAAGACCCAGCCCCTGTCCCTGCTCCAGGCTAGGCTAAAGGCTCCCAGCTGGGAGGGTGGGGTGATGGCTCCTCATCCCACCCCACCCCAGGCAAGGAGCATGGCTGGGGCACTTACCCGAGCTCCCTTCTCGCCCTTAGGGCCTGAGGAGCCACGCAGGCCCCGCTCGCCTTTCTCTCCCTGTGGGCGAGACCAGAACCAGACTGGGACCAGAGGGACACATGGGAGCTCAAGGAAGCTTCCCCTTCCCAGCTCCATCTTTTCCACCCACCCGGCACACATGGTTGTGTAAATTGCACACACCCAGGCAGCCCCCAGCCCCCACCCACTCATCCACCAGGCACACAGCATATGGATTCCATACGTGTTCCTCCACAAGCCCCCCAGCTCCCACAAAGGCTATATTTGGCAAAGTGAGTCTAATACACTGGTATCTCTTTCCCCACACCCACACCCAAGCACACCAACCCACACGCAGCAGAGACACACACATAGGATGGCAGATGCCGAGTGTCCAGTTGCCCGAGTTCAAATCCTGCCTCCATACTTGCAAGCATGTGACTTAGCACAATTCAAGTCACCTCTCTGAACCTCAGTTTTCTCATCAGTAGAATGGGGATGAGGTCAATACTGGGCTCGAGGGATTGTGGTGGGGACAAGCATGATGCTGCACGTAAAGTGCTCTGCGCTGAGCTAGCAGGATAAACCCGAATGAGATGGTGGCTCTGATAATTCTATCACACACTCCCAAGCACTCACAAGCACACTGACTCACCATTTGCACACCTGCTGCTGACCCCACTACTTTCAAGCTCGGTGGTCCCGTCAGGCCCACAGGTCTGTGCTCACCACCCCATCCCCCACCCCCAGTGAGTCACACATGTGCAAAGGCATGCATGCAAACAGTGCCCCAGGTGCATCTAGCCACACCCTCACACAATCACTCTGACCCACCCAGTCATGCACACCTGGCATAGCTGGACCTCAGCTTCCCCCTGCAGTAATACAATCTTACCCATTTCACAAAGGGTTCAGGAACATAATGTGCATGTGTGTGGCCCAGGATCTGGTGCACAGTAGGGCCTTGGAAAAGGGCAGCTCTAAACATCCTTGCACACACAAAAGCCCCTGCTCTCTCCAACACCTACACACCTAATACCACCCTCCCCCCACAGCCATACATGGCTTCAGGTAGCCCCGATATAAATACACAGCCATAGAGCCACATGCTGTGGGTGGGCTGGGGCCACTGAAGAGGGCAGGAGTGCCCTCTCCATCTGGAACTCACCTTGGAGCCAGAGGGGCCAAGTGTGACCTGAGGGAACAGAGGACAGAGGATTTCAGGGAGGAATAAGAAAACCAGGAGCCCAGAGAGGGCAAGAAATTTAGCCAGGGTCACAGAACATGGCGGCAGGACCCAAATCCCAGCCCCTTCTCTGCCTTCCAGGCCAACCAACATGCTGGCTTTATTTCCTAAGGCTGTAAACTTGCAGAGGGTTCTCAGCTATCTCCTCTAACCTGCCTGACTTTGGCTGTCTCCGCCCCCCAGTTGCTAGGATAACATGGCTTCTCAGTTGCCATGGTAACCCCTACACATCTGGGAATCATCAGCCTTACTAGATGTGGTGGGGAGCTGGATGGAAAAGGGGGCAGGCAGCAGAGGGAGTTATCTCCCAAGGTCAGGGCCCTTGGAGCTGAGGAGAACTGAGGTTGTGCCCTTCGTGGGACAACGTGGCATGGCAACTCAGAATGTCCGGTTACGGGAAAGTAGTGACTCATGCTCCACACACAAGAGACACAGTTGGGTACCAGATGGGCTTGCACAGATCCCCTCTGCCCTGTCCTTCTGGACCCTAGAAGAAGGCTGGGCCAAGATCAGCTGGAGAGGGATTAGGAAGGGGTTCTGCTCAGGCCCTGAGCCAATATATGGTTTTGGGGGCCAAAGCTGAGCTGGGTAGCCCTGAGCCAGCCTCTCCCCCTCTCTAGGCCTCCAAGATGACCCATGAAGCCTTCCAAGCAGAGCAGGCCCAAGAACCCTGTGGGGAGTGCAAAGCTGGCATCAGCAACCAAGGTCCTGGTCCTGCCTGGCACCTGCCCACCCCCACTCCACCCCGGATCCAAACCCAAGGCCCAGATCACAGGGCATGAGGCTCTTCCATGGCAGGGATGGAGGTGGGGCTCAATCCCAACCCTGAAGGATGGATAGGGAGGGTTTGTGAAAATGCACAAAGACCCCCTTGTCCTCAACCAGGAGGCTGCCAACCCGACCTCCAGGTAACACCCATCCCAGCCCTGCCTGCCCAGATCTGCCCAGATGCCCCAGGCCCTACCCACCCCAGCCCGCATACCCTCCGTTCACTCACATTGCTCTCCTGGGCACCAAGGGCACAGGGCGGGCACTGGAAGGGACAAACAAGGCCAGGATACCAATTCTGAGCCCCCAGATCAGCCCTCCCTGCCCCCCTTCCTCCCCCATGCACACCAAGCCCCCAGAACATCACACATGCCCTAGAAGGAATCTGAGGGGAGCAGGAAGATCAGAATCATATACAACAAGTCTCGTCCTGCCAACTCCCACCAGTGCAGACCCTGAGCCTTGTTTCAGATGAGGAAACTGGAGCCCGGAGAGGAAGAGCAGAGGGCCCTGGGTCACACCAAGTTTCGGGGGAGGATTGCGGCCCAGAATCAAGGGGTTCCAGGTCCAAGGCTTGGGTTATCTCCGTAGCACCCATGGCCATTTTTGCCAACTCAGAGGAGTGTCCAGGGATACTCCCCACCCACGGAGAGGCAGCAGGCAGACGGGGCCCAGCTGGAATTCCTTGGGCTCCCAAGGAATGCCAGCAGTTTGTGTTCACCCAGCCACCCCCATGCCCGGGCTCCAGAGCCCCAAAGCCTTGTCCAATGGGTTAAGGTTGGCATCTCCTCAATCGAGCCCTTATTGCCAGTCCAGCCGGGAGCCTTACCTCATTGGCCACTGCCTCCTGATGGGCCTGGGAAAAGGGAGGGCATGGGAATGGGCAGGGAATTCAAGAAATCAAGTATTGTTTCCAATACCCCTACCCAAGAACCACCCTAGATAGTGCCAGGGTGCTGAGTCTGCCTCGCCCCCATTTACCCTTCTTTCTCAGAGCTGGCACCTGCAGACAGGTGACAAGAGAGTGTGAGTAGTGTCTTATCCACAGGGGGCAGACCGAGGACCCCTCCCCACCTTCTCTACCTTTGTTTCCCTTTCTCCCTTCTGGCTGATTCTTCCCGACCGCTGGGCATCCACCTAGGCAGAACAAAGGCTGTGGGTTGATCTCGATGAGCTCCTTCAGGAGGGGCAATCTGGGGTCCATGCTGGAAAGGGGCACCCAAGGCAGGGGCATGGATCCCAGATACCCCCTCAGCTTGGTGTCTGGCACCTTCCAGGGCACAAGGGCCTCCTCAGGCCCTCGAGGCCCCATCCCTCTTCTTCCTGGCCCCTCCTCCTCTTCCCCCCACCCACGTGATGTTGGAGAAAACAAGACCATGAATCAATGGGATCCTATGTTTCTGCAGCCAAAGGCTGGGCATGATGCCTGGGGGAAAGGAGACTGCCCAGCCAGGGGGTGGGACTAAGGGAGGACTGGGCTTCCCCACCACCCCAAATGAACCTGGGAGTGAGCAGGGCAGCTGGCCAGGAGGCCAGGCATAGAACAAGCCTGGCATTGGTTGGGGCTGGGTCCAGGAGAGTGAGCAAGTAGGGGTCACAGTGCAACCTGACCTCTGACCCCAGACATCTCTGTCCCGGACGAGCCACCTTGGGGTACAAGCCTGGCCCTGCCCTCACCAGACGGTTCTGGATCGGCATCAGTGAGCGTCTGGGTAGTGGCAGAGCTAGATGGACATAACTTTCAATGGCAACAGGCAGACACAGGGTCATCCCATGGGCTCTTGTCCTCCCTGAATCTATAAGGTGGTCTGTAAATAGGCAAGGCTCCCAGGGCCTGTCCAGCCCTGGCACACAGCCGGCTGACCCTGCTGGCAGACCTCAGCCAGGTCAGGGGTGGGGCAGTCTCACTTGTGCCTGTGTCCATGTCTGCCCATCCCACCACTCACCTTGCTGTTTTGGGGTTCCTCCAGGCAAAAGCAGCGGGTGTAGACCTTGCCCTCAGCCTGTGGGTTGATCTCGATAAGCTCGTTGCTCTGGGTATCCCGGCGGGACTTGGAGGTCTCTGGGGGGCACTGTCCAAAGTAGGGGAGAGGCCAGGGTCAGTATGGAGGGCAGAACCCCCACCCTTGGCCACTCACTCTAAGATCTCCAGGCATCCCTCCTGGCTGCCCATCTCCACACGCTATGCCTCTGTGCAGTGCCCACCCCGAGCTGAGCTGGGGCGAGGTGGCTCACCCCTCGTGGTGAAATCTCACAGCAGCCCTCCTCCAGCACAAGCTCCGGGTCACAGTAGATGTGCGCCTGCTGGAGGTCAAACTGCCGGGGACAAAAAAGTTAGTTTCACTTCATTTTATCGATTTGTGCTGTGCCCTGTCCCCCAGTGAGCACAAAGATGGCCTCACCCCCAGATTTGACCTCAGGAGGTTTCCAGCCTGGCCTGGGAGACAATCAAGAATACAGCTGTCACCAAAAGCAGACTGAAACCTGCACGTGCAGGCAAGGGGGAGATGAGGGAGAACTGTCCCAGAGGAACGGGGCAGGACGGGAGTCCATTCAAACTGGGCCTTGAAGGACCAGTAGATATCCGGCAGGTGGGCACACAAGGAAAGACACGCCAGGTGGAGGTAACAGCACAGGTAAGGCACGGAGTGGTGAAAGTACTAGGTGAGCTGGACGAATAGGATGAAATTGACCAGAGCAGAGCCGCAGGGAGAAGTGTTGAGGCAGGCGCTGCTGCAGACATTGAGAAGGGCCCTGAAAGCCAGATGTATACATTTAGGCTGCATCTAGAGGGCAATGAGGACTCATGGGAGGATTCTGAGCAAGGGAAGGACCCGTGCAGATATGGATGGGCTTTGGGATGCTCACTCAGGCTCCCAGAAGATAGCTGCAGAGGTCAGGGCCTGACCTAGTACTCACTGAGATGGGCTGGCCCCGCTCAGCATCCATGCCCAGAAATATGTGGCCCACAGGCCTCAGGGGTCGCCGGGGCCCCAGAGGCTGGGAGGAAGCGGAGGTGCAATCCACATGCAGGGAGGCCACGCGCCCAGCCACACTCAGCATCAGCTTGTGCCATCGCAGGTCAAAGAGCTGGGGCACTGGGAAGATGCAGGAGACAAAGTCGCCATCTTGACCCCGGGCCCGGAGCTCCAGGCACTGCTCTTGGCTGTTGACTTCCAGGGAAATCTGTGTGGAATCGGGAAAGGGGGCAGGACAGAGAATCAAAGCCCCAGAGCCAGAGGATGGCAGACAAGAGCCATGAAGCTCATTTCACAGGAGGGGAAACTGAAGTCCAGAAAGGGAAGAAGTTGGCAGGGGTCCTGGAGCAGTACATCCTGAAAGAATGGGATAGGTGCTGGGGGGCCCTGGGGTGAAGCGGGGAGGCCCCGGTATTTGCCAGCTGGGATGGAGGGTGGGCTGAACTGGTACTGCTCAATGCCCCATGAAACAATGGGGGCTTGGGGCTGGGCTCACCTGCGGGTACCCATCTCCATCGGTCACTTGAAACAAATACCACGCGTTCTGGTGGGTGCGCTTCATTAGTAGTGTCAGCACCAGTGCAAACTCATCCGGGAGGCCCCGGGGGAACACCTGCCTGTGGGTGGAGCAGGGAGGGTGCTCTGAGGCTCAGACAAGGGCCTAAGTGGTCTCCCCACCCAGGTGTGTTGAGCCTACATGAGACGTGCAGGTGTACACCTCCAAAGAGACACACACACATCACAGTCATTCATTCCACACACATCCATTTAGTGCCTACGATGCACCAGGCAGAGGCTGCCTGCTGAGGATGCAGTGGTGAAAATACAGAGGTGTCTGCCCTCGTGGAGCCTCCAGTCTGATGAGGGAGGACACACCACAAAGAATCCCCAGAATGACTATTTTGTTACAACTGTGGCAAGTGCTTCCAAGGAAACTGCAAGCCCTGGAGAGAATAACTGAGGCCTGAAGGATGAGTAGGAGTCAAAGAGAGTAAATGAGGGAAAGGTGACCTCTCCCGGAAGAGAAAATAGCAAGGTGAGCTCTCCTCCTATGGGAGGAGAGATGCTGGAAAAAATGAAAAGGCTTTGGCCTGACCAGGGCAGCAAGAAAGAAAAGGGAACATTTTGGGAGTTGAGGCTGGAGTGTTAAGCAGGGTCTGATTTGTGGGAGTTTGGACTTCACACATGCGCGCACACACACGCACACACATAGACACGCCTCTTACCATGTTTCCACCCCTATCCTGGAGCTCTCGCAGGGCCCACAGAGTATAGATCTGTCCCCACCTACCACTAGCCCGAGATGGGGGAGGGACAGAGGGTGGGTCTGGGAGGGACCTTCTCTATCCACACTGCCAGCCCCAGGGATGAAAACCCAGTTGACTCCTGGCAGGGGAAGGGATGAAATGATCCACAGAGTCCCTGCACCCAGAGGTGCTGGGGCATGTAGCTGAGGTCAGCACTAACTCCCAGAGGTCATCCTGGGGTCTTTACCATGTGGGCTGGGTCAGCGGGGCTGCCCCCAACCGCAGAATGAGAGGCCCCTTGGGGTTGCGGATCTTCTTGACGGCGGATGTCTTCATGAGGCTGAGGCGGTGGATGAGGTTGAAGCCTTCAGGGGAGACACCAGAGAGAGGTCAGCTGGGCAGGTGAGGAGGGGCACAGGCCACTCCAGGAAAAGGGTGAAGCGGGGACAGTGGGTTGAAGCAGGCACTCACCTGTCATGTTGGCTGATAAGTTGCTGCTATGTTCCAACTTGAGTCCTTCTTGCTGCGAAGGCGGGCACTGCTCACCTGGAAGAGAATTGGCAGAGGGGCATTAGGTGGGCTCAGGCTAAGGTAGCTGCATAGTTGGGCTCTCGGGGAACCTGGGAAGGAGCGAGTTTATCGTCCGCATTCTGGACCTTTAACCAGGCTCTGCCTTGGGGCCCCTTTCACCACTTGCTGTCTGACCCTGACTACCCAGTGAGCCAGGAGGACTCCCATCATACAGATGGGAACACTGAGGCCCAGAAACTGAGGCGAGGCCCAGAAACTGAGGCCTGGCCCAAGGCTACTGAGTCCATCGCAGAGCAGGACCAGAACTCCTATAACCCAAATGCCACAAGATTCCAGGTCAGAGGCCAGGCCAGCAAGAGAGAGAATGAGAGAATCTCTGGGCAGCCTGAGAGCTCAGATGGGTTGGGAGCTGTGTGCTACATGTGCTCGCTCCACAAACACACACTCAGGTGGGCCCTGGGGCAGAGGGACACTTCAGGGGTAAGGAAATGGGTTCACACACACTTGTGTTATGTACAATTTCATGCGCATGGCTGCACAGGTGTGAGTTGTGGATGGTGGATGTTTGTGCCACAAGGAATGCCATGTACAGCTAATACACGTGTTCTCAGCAAAGGGTGGGGTTCATCTTCTGCATCCCAAGCAGAGAAGCAAGCCAGACACAAGTCTGAGCCAACAAAGTGGCTTTCCACCTGGATAATAACCCTGGGAAGCAGTGAAAAGAGACTGAAGGCCTGAAGGGCCCACAGACACAAGGGAACCACCCGGAAGGGCTCCAGACTGGGTATGTTAAGGGGGTAAGGGCTCCTGGAGAAGGGGATAGTTTAATTCAAGCCTCCAAAGCCCCAACAGGACAGGTAGGCAGCAGTGAGCCTCCCTTCTCCCCAATGAACGGAAGTGGGTGGGGGTGCTACAACAGCAGGCTGGAACCTAAAAGCCCTTTCCATCAATGCCGGTGGGATAGCTGGGATGAGACAATGAAGACAGCTCCAAGAAGCCAGGCATTGGACTCCCTGGCTGGTCTGGCTGGAATAAGCAACTCTGGGTCCCTGGGTCCAGTGTCCCCCACTGGAGACTCCCTCCCCCAGGTCTGGCCAGAAAGACCATCACTGTCTTCGGCAGCAACGAGTGACTCACCCCTTGGCAGGGGGCCCAGATTCCTTACAGATGTTGAAATTCTCTGCCCCAGCCCCCTCCAGGGGACCTGGTGAGGGAGAGGGGAGCAAAGCACATGCACATGGAGATACACACATATGCACACACATATGCAGCACACACAACCCACAAGCAGTTACATGGGCCCTGGGTGCACAACCCCCCTCGCATCTTCTCTTTGGTTTCTCTGCCTCTCTTGACTGGATTTGGGTTCTAGGAGTTCTGCTCCAGCTCAGCCAGGCAGCTGAGCTATGGCACTCAGAGGGTACTCGGCAGAGCCAGGCAGGGTGCCCCATCAACTTCCCCTTGGCTTTGGGCCCTGGAAAGCTCCGCCTTCTGTCTCATCCAGCATCTGAGCCGCAGGGCGGGCCCTTTCTCAGAGATCCAGGGCCAGCCTGGGAGGAGGAGGAGCACGTGGGCTAGAGGCTGGCTTCTCCACCACGGAAAGGATCAGAGGGGCCTGGGCCTCATTTGGGAGGTAGCTTCCCTCTGCAGGGAGAAGTCATTGCCTTCTCCTCCCCACCCCTTTCCACAGTCCTGCTAACACTTTGTGCACAGGATGGGTGCATGTATGTGTGTTCTCTCAGACTCGCAGAACATGGGTATACATACAGATGCACAGAGAGACACGAAGAAACAAACCCAGAGATGCTCAGAGACACACAGACATGTACAGACAGAAGCACACACACACACACTCTCTCTCTCTCTCTCTACCTCACCCTTGCACATGCTCACATGTGCAAACACCCCAGGCCACCCTGAGCCTAGCCCCATATGACTTAGGGATGGAGTAACATAGGTGCACAGGACCCCAGCACCTCAGAGCCAATCACAGGCCTACGACCCTCCTGTGTCATCTCACCTGTATCTGCCCCATGGCTGCAGGTGGCCCAGACACAGAGCAGCCACAGGCTGGGAGCCCAAGATGCCCACATCCTGGTCCAGAGAGGTCGGCCACAGCTGCAGCACCTGAAAACCACAGAGCTGGGAAGGCAGATTCCTGAGCTCACACAGCACAACTCCACACGTGGGCAAGATGCAGCCAGTCCATGGGGCCCCAGGCACTGGTCTTGGGGTGGCAGGAGGTCTGGGCAGGCATCAGTCCTTGGGCTAGGATTTGGGCAGGGGTGATATTCAAAATATTTAACCACCGGTATGGCACGGCCACTGACCAGCCAGAGCAAACGCTGGCTGGAACACAGGAACCGGCGGCCCTGGCTCGGCCAGCGGAAAGCTGCTGGATCGAGGAGAGGTCTCGGCAGTCCTGAAGGCCAGGGCAGTTGGTATAGTGAGGGGGCTTGAGGCAAGACATTCAAACAACCTGAGCATTGTTCTGGTATACACCAGCCTGGTACCAGGTCAGCAGCACCCAGTTCGGCCAGGCAGCCCTGCCAGGCACCCACAAAGTCAGGAGCCGCCGACTGAGCTGATTCTCCCAGCAGGCGTCACAGGGCAGTGTGTGGGCCAAGGAAGCTTCCCCCAGGGGTACAGTGGGCAGGAGAACAGGTCATCGAGGCTCAGGACCTCGTCACCAGCCTACCCTGCTGACGGATGCTTGTCTTTTAGTTTTATTAAACCCTGATGGATGGGCTCAGATAAATCAATGCAAGCTCAGCAAGCAGCCAGCAGAGTCATACATCATCTGGCGTTCCCCGGGACAGGCAGCTTGGAGCACACACTCTCCCTGCACGTGTCTGCATGATACATGCAAGTACGTAAGCACATATACACATGGACACATACATGCCAGTGTGTGCGTCCAAACTGATCTGCACACAGGCATGCTCCAACACAGAGAAATATAGGCACACTAATTTATACAGACACACCAGCCTGCACATACACATGTGTACACAGCCAGCCTATGACCACCCCTCTTGTAGGCCTTCCTGTCAGGAAGTTCTTATGCAAGTCTAACCTCATTCCTCCTGCCATAATGGAATCCTATTTCCCCTCCCTCAATCCTGGATAGGGAATGAGAACAGAAAAAAGCCCTTACCCCAATGCACTTGGAGACATGACCCCAGTCCCCTCCTCTCTGGGGGAGAATTATGCCCCCACCCTATACACCCTCCACACCCCAAATCTCAAGCCCTATCCCAGCCTCCGCCTCCTGCCAGCCAATGGAAGGGCTGCCAACCCGGGGAGGCATGTGGACGCATGTGGAGGCGTGAACATGGATGTACTCGTGACCCCTTCCAGCTCCCGATCACTGGCCTTTACTTCCTAGGCCCCAGTCAGATCTGGGGGCTACAGGGATAGAGGGAGAGAAGCTTCCAAGGAGATGACACACACACCCCTCCTCCCCGAGCAACTCAGATGTATCGAGATTTGGGGGGCAGGGAGAGTCAGAGTGAGATGGAGTTTATCACTCCATCAGTGGCAACCAAGGCCCAGAGAGTGGAAGCCACTTGCCCTGGGTCACACAGCAAGTCAGGGACAGAGAGGCCCTGAGGCCCAAGAGTCCACTGGCAGCCGACGTCACCCCCACTTACCCGTGGCTGGGGGTTCCCCCACCTCACTGAGCGATCTGGGTAGCCCAGGGCACGCCAGCCAGAGGAAGCAGGGCTGGGGTTCCTCAGCCCCTCCTGGGCCCTCGGTCTCTCCAGGCGGCAGGTCCGCAGCTTCCCGGGTCCCGAGTTCTCCCGCCGCTGAGTGCTGTTCCGTGCTTGCCTGCTCCAGACTGCAGGCCACGCTGGGTGGGGGGAGAGGGGGTGGTTCCAGGGGACTGGGGGCCTGCCAGGCCCGCTAATGGAACACAGCTGGACCGGCCCGCCAAGCAGGAGGAAGGCGGGTGGGCCAGGAGGGGGCTCAGGCGGTGGCGGCAGCAGAAGGCTGGACAGACACACAGCCCTGCTCCTGGCCTGGCGGTGCTCCCAGGCCTGCCCCTCCTCCTTCCCTGCCAGGTAGGCGATCAAGCCAGCAAGGCGGGACCCTGCGTGCCCAGAGCTGCCCTGGAAGGGGCTCCCGTGGGCAGGCAGACAAGAGTACCGGCCCTTTAAGAGCCAGGCCCAGGGCTTGAAGGGCCTCCCCTGTGCCACCTCTTTCCCTGTCCCTGGCTGGGCCCCCAGAAGGCTAGGGGGTGGGGGGTGGAGACCCTCCAACCCGGTTCTGTGGCACCCGTGACGTGGCTGCCGCCCAAGCCTCAGTGGTCAGCCTTTTCCAGTTCCTCAGTCTAACATTCCCAGTCTGTCTGTCTGCACCGGGGTGGGGGTGGTGGGGGGGAGCACACAGAGTGCTAAATTAACCCCTTCCTCTCTGGCCTCATTCCCAGAGAAGTGGAACCCAGCAAGTCCCCTTCTTCTTCCTTACACCATGAGGTTAGAAGGGCTCAAATCCCTGTCCCCGCTCTAGTTGTGTGGCTTCAAACTTATTATTTAACTATGACTCCACCTTCTCATCTGTAAAATGGGGTAATCATGGTATATAACTCACAGGGTTATTGTGAGCAGGTGATGGTTAAAGACTGTAAAAGTGCCTAGCACAGGCTCTGGCACATTGGAGGAGCTCAATAAATATTTCCTGTTATTATCATTATTAGTGTTGATCCCAGGCGGGAAGGGAGGGGAAAGGAGAGCAGGGAGAGGGGAGGAGGGGGGAGCAGACGGGGCTGGGGCTGGCTCATGTGCCATTGATGGGGAGGGGTCACTTTGGGTCACTTTATATTCAGGACCCAAGAAAGCAAGAGGGATTGAGATTGGATGAGACACTGGACTTCTGGGGAGGAAGGAGAAGGTAACGTTTCCATTTCTGCCCGGAGGCAGTGGGATGACCAAGGTGACCTCCCAGGGGTCTCCCCCTGGAGTCCTCAAACAGATTTCCAGACTCGAAGTCCGAGGAACCGTTGAGAAGTAGGTTCAAGAGGCCCATGGGTGGTGGGAATGGGTATGGGGGTTGAGGGGGGAGGAACTGGGTGCCCTGAAGGGGGGCAGGGGCTTCCCGTAGCGGCACCCTGGTGTGGCCTAGCCCTGTGGCCCCATCTAACCCTGGCAGCGTGGGGGGCAGGCCTGGGGTTCCGGCTCCAGGCCTCGAGGTGCTGAGTCAGTGGAAACCCCAGCCACGGCCATGGCGGGGCCCGACTGTGGTCCCCGCGCGGAGCCAGGCCCAGATGTGGTGGCTGCGGCCGGGTGGGAGCTGGGAAGCACTGAGCTCAGCAGACGGGAAGTGGAGGAGGAGGGGCTTTCTGGGCCCTCGGGGGCGCAGGCGCAGGCTGGGCCTGCCCAGGGGCTGCCGCCCTAGTAGTGGGCACTTGGGGAACAAAAGGAACGCACAGAGGACAGGCTGTGATCGAAGAACCTCACATATGTTAACTCCTTTAATCCTCACGACAACTCCAGGGAGCAGAATTCTATACTGATCTGCATTTTAGAGATGGGGAAACCAGGAGCATGGAAACCATGCAACTTGCCCGAGATTGCACACAGCTAGTCGGCGGTAGAGTGAGGACCATACCCTGTTAGCCTGCGTTCCCAGCACAAGCTCTTAACCACTGTGCCATCCGGGACGACTCCCACCCTTCTCCCTGCCATTCTCCAGACCCAGGCTCTTCCAGGCAGGGGGAATGGCTGGGCCCAGAGCAGCAGGAACCTGGGATGGCAAAACCTGAAAAGGGGGAGTTCAGACAAGTTCCCACAGCACCAGCACCCCAAGGATGCTCACAAGAATGGGAAAGCATAGGGCATGCCCCAGGCCTGGATACACTATCCCAGACCCAGTCTTAGAAATGCACCTATGTCCCTTCCGCCCTCCGGCACATATGTGCACACACCCAGAAACATGCGGTCAGATAAACTCTCTCACAAAACATGTCTGCAGATTCCCTGCACACACATGCACACAGACACACCTGACCCTAGAAACATTTCCACACAAACACATGCACACATACACTACACCTCTGCATAAACAAGTAATCAAAGACCCATGTATAAGCCCAGATGAACCCATAGAAATATATCCCTGGACACAAAAACGTGTGCACACAAGCGTACAAACATAATTACTCATAGACATAATTACGACCATAGACATAATTACTCAAATATGCAAGTACAGAGAAACCTGCAGACCTACCACACATGCACATGTGTGCACAAAGACAGAGGTGCACACAGACTCAGCCCCCACAGAAACACCCACTCAGACATGCACACACTGACACACATGCACACACACATGCATGCAGCTATGCTGACTCATTTACATGCATTCAGCCCCAGAAAGCCCTGCACATCAGCAAGCAGGGTATCCCGTTGGGCTGGGCTCAGTGCCCTCGCCCCAGATGGCATCTCCACGAGGTAATCAACACTGTTAATTGCCACCAGCTGCCCTGGAGCCTGCCTGCCACTGCCGGGCAAGGCTGCCAAGGCCTCCTGGGGCTGGGGTAGTATATCCAGATGTCGGGCAGTGCCCAAGGGCCCACCCACCCCCCTGCCCCAGCTGGTAGCTGGGGAATCCCCATCTGTCAGGGGCAGCACCTGGGACCCAGGGAGGGTGCAGAGCCAAGGACAGGGCTTGGTCAGGATGGGCCTAGGAGCCCCACACAGCCAAGAGGAGGTGGTCTGAATGTCTTCGCCTAGCGTGCACACAGGCACACTTGGGCCCTGGCATGTGTGCGCACAGGTAAACACATAGCCACAGCATGCAAAGCCAAAATGGACCTCTTGATTTCTGTCCACATCTACTCCTCCCTGTCTTCCCCATCCCCATAAATGTCACCACAATCCATTCAGTTGATCAGGCCAGAAACCTGGGCGTCATTCTTGGCTCTTTTCTTTCCCCCACCACTCCTGTCCAACCCGGTCCATTCTACCCCCAAAATATAGCCCCATATCCATCCACTTCTGTCCCCCTCCACAGCCACCACCCTCCCCCAAGCCACCATCACCTATAGCCTGGGCTGTTTTGTAAGAGCCTCCCAAATGATCTCCCTGCTTCCTTGTGGCCCTCCACACTCTACTTCCCACCAGCAGCCAGTCAGGCTTCTCAAAACCTGTGCCAGTGGATTTCATTCTCCTGCTTAAATGTTCCAGTTCTCCTTTCATGTAGAATAAAATCCAAAACCTTTCCCTTGGCTTCCCAGGTCTTTCACAATCTGGCCTCTGCTTTCCTGTCCAACTGCCTAACCTCAAGAACTGTGGCCCCACTGACTTTCTTCCGGAACCCTGAATTCACCATCCTGGCTTTCCCCTTTGGAGCTTTTATACCAAGTCTTCACTCTGCAGGGAAGGGTTTTCCCCTGATCTTTGCCAGGCTGGCTCTTTGATGTCCAGGTCTTGCCGCCTGCATCACCTCCTCAGAGTGGCCCTCCCTGACCACAGGATCCTGAGGAGCCCCAGCTCACTCGCTAGCACATCACCCCGTTTAACATATAACTCTGGCATTGGTTTGTCGTCCTTCTCCACTGATGGGCAGGGAGGCTCAGGAGGGGTCCCATCCACTGCCATCACTCACTGCCCTACGGCCGAGCTCGGCACCTGACATTCACCCACTAACTGTTGGGGTGCCCACGAGCACTACAAGCATGCAGACACAGATGTGCCCCTCCATCAGCATGCACCAGAACACAAATGAATGCACATGTGTTCAGAGGGATACACTCACTCACACACAAGCACACACACACACACACACACACACACACACACAGTTTCTGGGTTACCAAGGAGAGACGGAGACCTCCCTCAGTGTCCCTGGGTGCCTCTGTCCTGTCTCCATACCACTCCCCACTGTCTCTCTCCCAGTCTCAGTCCTCTTTTCTCTGCCTCTGTATCTCCACATCTCTCTGGTCTCTGGTTTTGCACTGGTTCTCAGGCTCTCCTGCCTCCTCCTCTGTGTCTCTGTTCCTCTCTCCAGCTATTTCTTGCCTTGTCTCTCTGCTTCCAACTCTTGTTTCCCTCTGTGTTGTTGTCTGTCCTTATTTCTGGGTCTCCATCTCTCTGTGTCTTTTCCTTGTTTTTTTTTTTTTTTGCACCTCTGTGCCTGTGTCCTCTCTCTTCCTGTCTGACAGTCCCTGTCACCATGTCTCTACTTCTGTGTGTATCTCTCTTCACCCTCTCTCTGTCTGTGTGTGCATGTCTGTAGCCCTGCCTCTTGGACTCTCTGTCTCTCATTCTCCCTCCCTCCCTCTCCTTGCCCTAAATCAGCCTCCATGTCTCCATGGCTGTCCGCGTCCCTGGGGCAGGGAGACCCATCTTTCACCTCTGGCTGGCAGCTTTATGGTCCCAGTGAGCAGGCTGGTGCTCTGCTTGGCTAATGCCCCATCTCCCCGGCAGGGCCCCGGTGAGCTCCACACAGATACTCGGCCCTGGTGACTCTAGCCGGCTGGCCAGGCCCAGCCAGGGCATCTTGCTTCAAGCAGCTCAGGGCACCAGGCACCTGCTCAGTTTGACTGCCCTGGAGATTCTAGAGGGGTAATCCCAGACTCCACGGCAATCGCCAGGGCAGCTGGGTCCTGAGGCAGGAAGGGAGGACACTCCAGGTCTCCTGAGCCCCAGCTAGGTTGCTCCCAGGCTCTGCCCACTGCTCAGAGTGCGTGGCCATCCCATCGTACCACATGGGTACACACCACGTAAGTCCAAGGCTATCCCACTCACTGACAGTTAAAGCCCCCTAAAACACTGGCCTTTGCCTGCACCTCAGTGGCTCTCAGTCAGAGGCGATTTTGCTCCCCTAGAAGACATTTGGCCATGTCTGGAGACATATTTGGTTGTCATAACTTAGGGCAGGTGCTGCTCCATGGGGGGTAGAGGCCAGGGTTGCTGTTGAGCATTGACAATGCACAGCACAGCACACCCCCCCCGACAATGAAGCATTATCAGGCCTAGAATATCAACAGTTCTGAGGCTGAGAAACCCCACTCTACCCAAAAGGAAGATTCCATGCAGAGTTCCCACACTCCTGACCTCCTTTCAACTCTTAATCATACGCTGACCAGGACGGCGTGGGCCCCGGGACACCAGACTTTGATCTGGCTCTGCCTTTAATAACAGCAGCTCACATTTACTGTGCCATTCTGAAGTGCCAGGCACACACGCACACTCATTTTAGTCTCACAACACACTGCTACCTCCCCCACTCTAGGGCTGAGGAAACGGGCAGAGAGAAGCTCACACAGCTGGCAAGGATGGAGCCTGGATTTGAAATGGGCAGCGTCCTGTCTGGGAAAGAGGCCCCACAGCAGGGGCCTGGGAAAGTGCTTTCCCCTCTTGGAGCCTCCATTTTTTCATCTGTCACACGGGGGTCTGTGATCTCATTCAACCTCCCCAGTGACAAACCCAGGAGGTAAGGCACATCTTACAGGCTAGGAAGGAGAGGATTCAAGATGTAAATCTCAAGGTCACAGGGCTGGGAAGGGGTAAAGCAGAGATTGGAACTCAGCTCTGCCAGACCCAGGGCCCATGACCTAAATCATGGCATCCGCAGTCCCCAAGTACTGTAGAGCAGTCGAGCAGGGGTTGTCAAACCTGAGAGTGCATAGGAAATGCCTGGAGGACTTGTAAAACACAGATCTCCAGACCTCACCCCAGAGTTCCTGATTCAGGGGAATTTGCTTTTCCAGCAAGTTCCCAGGAGATAGAGTTGCTACTGGCCCAGGGACCACACTTTGACAACCCCTGCAGCAGAGCATGGAGTAAGATCTCTTTTATCTAGGTTCAATCCTGGCTCTGGCTCTTGCTGCTGGTCAGCACAACGATCACCAACACAGGTGACTCCCCCCACTCCCTGTCTACCTGCCACCTCCCTGGGCCTGCACAGGGAAGGACCCAGAGATGGCATGTCAGAACAGGAGCGGGAGGGGCATCCCAAGGAGCAATGCGCCTCCTGGAGTAGGAGTGAGGGTGGAGCCCAGGCTGGCCCAGCTCTGTCGGCAACAGTGAGGGTCCCCAGGCTAATCTGGACCGCCATCCTCCCTCCAGACCCTGCTCCACCCCACAATGATCCCAGCCTTCCGGAGCAGGCATTGGCCTCGTTTGTGTACCCTTACCCAGACATCCCTTGGCTACCACCAAACAAACTCAAGTCAACCCTGCTGTGCTGTGTGACCTTGAGCCAATCCCTGGGCCTCTCTCAGCCTCGGTTTCTTCATCTATAAAAATCAAACAGTTGCCCAGCTCAATGGCTAAGAGTCAGGGCTCCAGCCCCAGAATCCTTGGGTTCAAACCCCACCAGTACCATTTACCAGCTCGGTGACTATTGGCAAATCACCTCACCTCACCTCTGGGAGTGAGCCTCAGTTTACCTTACTGGTAAAATGGATGCTGTGAGGTTTACCTGGGATGATACATGTAAAGTGCTGAGCCCAGTTCTCAACAATGTCAGCCATTATGGACATATTATGAAAATGTCTGGCTCCCACCACAACACACAATCTGTTGGTTGGCTTCCATCTCCCACTCCTCCCACACATTTAGCTTTGAGACAATTGGTAATGCAATTGGGTAGATCTGAGCCGAAGCTTGGAGGGGAGACTTGCAATCAGTTATTTGCTGTGGATTTCTTTGAGTGTCTTTGCACCCTGCTAGATTGTAAGCCCCAGGAGAGGGGCTGGCTTTGCTTCCATTTTGTCCCCAGAGCCCGTGACTCTGGGGACTGGGTACTTTATAAATATTTGCTGCATGAACAAAAGAGGCGGGAAAGCCCTTCTGGGGGCAAACTCCCCCCCATGGAGTGCAAACCAGGGAGTCTCCTGAAGGCCAAGGCGTGGTAAGAAGTGGGAAGTATTCAGGGACTCCCAGATTCTTTTTTAGCACGCAAGAGCCTCAGACAGTTGGAATCGTAAATTCTTCGAATCCAGGAATCTCTGGGTGGAGAGAGGCTTTGGCTGCTACCCAGCCCCACCTCCACCCAGCAGTGCCCGGGGCTGGGCGGGGAGGCCTGACAACCTGGCCAGAAAGCGAGGCTGCAGAACTGGAGGAGGGGAAGGGAGAGTTTGGAGTGAAAACCTCAACTTTTTCAATAAGGTAGAAAATAAAATCAAAGATCATTGAGGGTTGGATCCTGGCCCTCAGGCAAATTCCTTTACCTCTTGGGAGCCCAGTTTCCATATCTAAAATGCATCCGGTGATAACACCTAACCACGTAGAGCTGTTGTGAGGATTTAACAAGATAATGTGTGAAACAAAGCCAAGCATAGGGTAAGCACTTGAATATGTTAGTTATTATTAACATTATTATTATTTGGGAGTACTAGTAATTCGCCAGGGACTCCTGCCACACCGCACAACCATGGTTATCACTGGGCCCCCCACCTTCCGTCTCACTGTTTATATAGTGAGTGCACGTAGCTTTGAGAGGTCAATGACATTTCTGCTAGATTATAAAATAGTTTTTTTCCCCACAAAGTGGCCTAAATAACAAATAATATGTAAAGAAATAAAACCAGCTGGAGTAATGGTCAGCTTGACACTGGTGCTTGGGCTCGAGAGGAGGGGTGGTTAGAAGGTGGGGGAAATGCCCCAGACTGGGGCACTGGGGCCCTAGGCACTGTTTGGCCTTGTGAGGGTCACTACCTTTTGGCAACAAGGAAAGGCTGATCTCGGGGACCCTTTAATTCTTCAAGGCTGAGATGACCCAAACATGCCGCCTGCCCTGGAATGGGCATGGAGAGCCAGGCCTGTCTGCAGCCCAGGACACCCTCACTGGGGGCCAGAACACGTCACAGGTGTCCCACGTCCATCCAGGTGCCCTGTGACCATGCCCCTCCAGGGAGGGTAGCCCACCACCCCACACCCATTCATCCCCCTCCATACATCTCAAAGCAGGGAAAAACAGGGGCCAGAGATGGTAACTAACTTTGCTGAAGTGGGATTGAACCCAGGTGTGTGCAACTCCCAATAGACTTCTGCTGCTTTTAATGATTATTTTAATTATGGGGTCAATTCTAAGTATATCTCATCATCCCCATGTTATAGGTGAATGAGCCATAAACCTGGAACATTTCACAGGTAATGTCTAATTAAGCAAGTTGTCTGGTAAGAGGCAGAGCTACGATTTGAATCCAGGGCTAACACAGCACACTCTGCTGTGTATGACCGGCCCCTTCCTCTCCCTGGGACTCAGTTTCCTCATCTGTAGAATGGGGGCATTCACTCCAGAACCTCTAAGATCCAAGTCGGGCCAGGTCCCAATCAGAAGCCCAACAGCCCGGTAGGTCTGGGTGGGAGGGCAGGGCAGGACGGGGTGGGGGGATGGGGTGGGGGTGTGGGGGTGTGGGAGCCGCCGCCAGACGCACAAAAACAACCAAATAAATCAAGCCCGGGAACTCCTAATCCTCCCCGGCTGTGGCTGCTACCGCTCGCCTGCCTGCGCTGCCATCGCCTGGCCAGCTCCCCGCCCTGGAAACGGGACACTGCACGGCCAAGAGTGCACGGCCGCGCCAACCGCGTCGGAGGGGTGCCCGGCCATCAGGCCGCCTCAGAGGGGTGGGGGCTCGCCCGGAAGTGACTCAGCCCTCCCAGACCCCCGCCTGGGTGGGCATGATTCGGCGCCTTGGTCTACTTGGTCTATTTTTAGAGCCGGCTCCAGGCCTGAGCGCAGAGGGGCAAGGAAGGGGGCCACGGGGGTGGGAGGCACAGGTGCCTGACCAGCCTCTCCGCTTTAGGGGTCAAGGCCCAGGCCCTCCACGGTCCTCCCAGAAAAGAACAGAAGGACTCTGGTGGGTGGGTGGGTGGAGGTCATCAGCTGCGCAGGGGGTGAGGAGCAGGCCCAAGGAATGCGTCCCCTCCCTTTCATCCCTGCTCCTCACAAGGCCTGGCGGGTCCAAGGAGCTCCCTAGAAGTGACCCGGTCTGTTAAGTGAGTCCAGGAGCCTCCCGACAGCCGATCTGTTTGGCTAATAACCTGGGGGCCAGGGCGGCGGGACTCCCCGGCGACAGAGCCGGCTAGGGTGGGAGAAGGGAGGAAGCTTCCCGAGGGCGGGATCGGACTCCCTCCAGTCCCCACTCTGGCCCGCCCCCCGACCGGCCACGCCCCAGACCCCGCCCGGCCGCACGCGCGGCCTGAAGGTCTCCTTGGACTCCACCCCAGGCTCCGCCCCCCGCCCGGCTCGCCCAGCCCTGGCCGACCTTGGCTTTGGCCCCAACGTGCATAGAGGTCTGCCTGCCGGGCATCTGACCACCTGGACAGGAGCAGGGCCTGCCTCATGGGTCCGGGGTAGAAGTAAGAGGAGCGGGGCCTCCTCCCCGGCTCTGGGGTCGAGGAGAAGGAGGGCGTTGTGGGAGAAGCCTCGTGGCTGCAGGAGGTATCTGCGGTAGCCGAGCAGTCTTGGAGGCCGAAATGGCTGAGGCAGCCCCGAGCACGGAAACCACCCCGTATCTGGAGGCACGGAGAGGCCCCCGGAGGCCCCTGGCCGGGGGTCTCTGATACAGAGAAGCTGATGCCTCTAAAGCTGAGCCCCAGAGGCTGAGGCCTCAGTGCTGGGGAGTGGGGGCAGCTGATGGCCCAGAACACAAGCGGGTTCAGGGTGGCAGGGCCGGGTGCTGGTGGAGGTAGGGGAAGTTGAGGCCCCTCCCCCGGCGGGAGGGGCAGGGTGGAGGCGGAGCCCAGTCCCCCAGCACCAGCCCTCCACCTAGTGGGAAGTTTGGGAATTGTGGGATGCAGCGGGTATCCAAGCACCCAGACCCCTTCTTCCCGGATGTCTGCTGGTGCCCACACACTGCCATCCTGCCCAGTCTGCCCCATCTCCAGATTTGCCCCTCTCCTCTTCCCCCCAGCCCCAGGTCCTGTCCCGTCCTCCCCATGATTATCTCCAGAACCTGCCCTCTTCTCTCCATCCCCGTCCACTGGTCCAGGCCACCACCATTGTTTTCCTGGATCCCTGCAGCACTTGCCAACTACTCTCTCTGCTTCCAGTTTTACCCTTTCCTGTACTCATTCTTCAGAGCCAAGTAGGGTTTCTAAAACAGAAATCTGATCATGTCACTTCCTTGATTAAAATATTTCAATTGCTTCTCATGCACAAAATGAAACCCAAACCTCGGCTTTTCACTACCCAGACCAATGTCCTTCATCCCCAGCCACTCTTGCAGGTGCTTGCTACGTGCCATCCAGAGGGCAATTTTCAGTTCCTCACACATTCAGTTGGTTCACTCTCTCCCCAAGGCCTTCACATTTGCTGTTCCCTTTTCTGGAACATTCTTCCTCGTCTAATCCTTACTATCTTCTGGGATCAGTTTGGCATAAACTCCCCTCTTTGGGAGGCCTTTCCTGACCCCCAGATGTGAAATAGGTACATGTTTGAGCTCCCACAGCCTCCAGTACATACCTGCCCTTCTCAGAGCAGTCACTGCCTGGCTCTCTCATTGCATATTTACTCTGGTGGCAGGATAATTTATCAAGATATTAATTGCTTTACTACTCTGTATGCTTCCCTCCCAGTTTCAAGCTGATAGCCAAACTTTTTTATTTTTCTAGCCTTGGGGAGCTGGGCAGGACTGAACTCAAAAGCCACTTGAAGTCTGATGGCTCATCCTGACTTTTGAAAAGCTGAACTCCTGGAAGTGACTGTATTAGATGTTCCCAAGTGATGGGGAGGAGAAAGAGGATAGGCCTGTGGAGCAGTGAGAAGAGAGAGATGGCAGCCAGGTGTGTGGGGGGGGGGAGCCTGTGAGTGGTGAGGACCTGTGCCCAGCATCCCCTCTCCTGACAAGTGACTGGAGCTGTGGGCGATGGGTGGTGGTGCCCATGGGGAGGCTAGGGCCCAGGCATTAGGGTGCTAGCCTCAGAACAATGCTAGTAACCCCAAAGGGGCAAAGGAACAGCCAAGTGGCTAGACCTCAAGCAACTATGCGGATTAGGACAATGGGCAACTGTGTGAGAAGAGTAGACAGGAGGCACCTCCGCCATGCTTAGGCACAGGTGGGACCAGAACATCCTTTGCACAGGAGGTGGGAGGGCCCCCATAATGGTTGAGATTGAATTTTCTGCCCCCTTGTAGGAAAGGGCTGAGAGTGAGTCAGATTGGAATTGATTTAAAGAGAATACAAAAATGGGTTGTTTCTTGAGTTTGCATGCCAGGATTCCCACCTGCTACACCTGTCTGTGTGTATCCCCACTACAGGGCTGAGACTTGGTATGCCTTGTGCAAAATCTTATCCTCAGCACTCAGTGTGGTGCCTGGCACAGAGTAAGTGCCCAAAATGTGTTGTTGAATCCACTTTTCCTCGGTAGTTAGAGAAATCCCTCTAAAACCCAAGTATGCCCTTGGTTTTCTGTTGCCCTCAGAACAAAATCCAAACCCCTACCGGTGTTTGGCCTGGTGGGCCGCCTCTCTCTGCAGCCCATCCTCTCCTGCATTCTCCTCTCCAGCCTATTTGCAATTCCCCAGGCTTGCCAGGTGGTTTCATGCCTCAGTTCATTGGCTTATGCTGCACCCTTGGCTTGGAGTGCCCTCTCCCCTCTCTTTGCCTGCAAAGCTTTCAGTTAGTTCTCCAAGTGTTTCGATCTTTAAGACTGCACCTCCAAAGCAGAGGAGACTGCTCCTGTTCTGGGCCCATTGCTCATGTCTGTGTCTGTCTCCCTGCCCCCTTCCCCAAGCCCTGTTTCCCAAATCATGGTCTTCTCCAGTGTCATGAGTCCCCCATGCCTGGCACAGTGTCAGGTATTCCAAAGGTGCTTAATAAATGTTCTCTATTCACTGAGCTCCTGTCCTGATCCTCCATGGACTTACGGTGTGACCTTAAGCAACCTCTCCCCTCCTTGGGCCTGTTTTCCTCTCTGCACAATGTAGGGAATGGAACTCACTGGTCGCTATGGGCTCTTCCTTTCCTCATGCAGCTTGGAAATAATGGCGCGTACAATACAATTTCACTTGTGTGCACTGCAGGCTAGCAAAGGGCAGAACATGCAGACATGCAGCTGCACACATAGCACCCATGCATGGCCTCCTGGGAGCAAGCCTCTGCCTAAACAGCTGCACATGACACTCACACAACAGCATACGTGGCCTCCTGGATGTGGATGCTCTGTCCTCCCAACCCCCACTCCCAATCAACCATTAGCCCTGACACTGAAAAATTCAGCAGCAGCTGAGGCTGCCAGTCCAGCTGAGTTAGTATTCAAAGGATGAGCCTCCTGCAATATGCATGGCCTGAGGCTGGAGTCCTATGGGGCTCTCCCCTTCCCAGGCCTGTATGTGCAACCCTCCCACCCCTGCCCACCACCACGCATACAAGTGCGCGCACACACACACACACACACACACACACACAGGCATAGACAGACACAGTTTGCCTGGGATACAGCACTGAGGGCCCAACCCTCAGCTCTGTTTCCTAGAAACACCCCCCCTGGATGTCTTATGGGGACCCTAGACTCCACATTCATTCATTCATTCAACAATATCTATTAAGTTCCTATCATGTGCCAGGTAACAGTATGCATGGCAGTGACTATGACCCTATTCTGCCCTCAGGAGCTCACAGTATAGTTGGGGAGACAGGCTGTAACAGGTAATATAATTATATAATTTCAAATTGTGAGAAACAGTACTATGGAAGGCAATTGGGTGTTTATAAGGAAAAAAAAATTACTCAGAGGGGCAAAGAGTAGCCAAAGAAACGCTCTCTGGAGGTGGCATTGTGGCTTCAATCAAATGAGAAGGAGCCAGAAAAGATGACAGCTGGAGGAAGCGCCTTTCAAGTGGAGGGTACTGCAAAGGCCCTGGGGTGGGAGAAACCATGAAGTTTGTTTAAGGAGCAGAAAGGAGGCCATGCAGCTGGAGCTCAGTCTGAGAGGCAGAGAGAGGCAGGAGCTGTGGTCAGAGCAGGGGGTGGGCACCGGATCAGATCAGATCGGATCATGCCCGGCCTCTTAGGCCACAGGAGGAGCCTGGACTTTATTTTAAGGGCAATGGGAAGCCCTGGGAGGGTTTTGAGCAGAGGAAACAAAACCCATCTCATCTCCCTGATCCTCCTTCCTGGTCTCCTTCTTGGAGACTCTACCTTCTTCATCTTACGTTGTCAGTGCCCAGCCTTGGCATCAGACAGTATTTACAGAATAAATGAATGACCTAGTCAGGCTCCCCTGCTCACGACTTGACTGAAAGGCTCAGCAGTGGATCAGCAAGTCTGTGCAGCATCCATGGGCAGCCCAGGACACTGGTCAGCTGGGTCAGATTATGATATTTAGATGCCCTACCCATTGAAAGGAGCCTGGTGCTCCCCATTATAATACATAATAGAAAGAATACAAATCCATGAAGATAATCCTTAGGTGTGTGCTGAAATGAAAACCACTATTTTTTTTTTTCCAATCGCAAAATTCTGAAGAAGTGCAAAGCAGAATTTCTTTCCCGCTTACATGTGTGTGTACACATGAGCTGCCACCTCACTGGTGCCCCAGTCTGTCCTCCATCTGCCCATTGGGCCATCCGGTGCCAGGTGGAGGGCTGAACCAATTGTCCCCTCAGTGACGTGGTCTTGGCTAGTGAACTGTGGATAATGAGGTGCACCAACGCTACCCTCCTGACACAGGCCTCGGTGATGCTGAGTTGGCCCCACAGGTAGTAACAAGACAGCAGGATTACTGGCAGCTGCTCTGAGTGGGAACTTCTCTAGGGAACATTTCCTTGGGCATCAAGGCCTGCCCCTGTCTGTCCCTGACCCTCTGAAAACTATACAAAGTGAACAAGGTCCTAAGAGTCTTCTCAGAGGAGAAAAGCAAGGCTCAGAGAAGTTACTTAACTTATCCAGGGTCTTACAGTAAGTTGGGGAAGGAGTTGGGATTTGAGCCCAAGCCAGCTCCCAAAAGAAGGCCCCATTCCCTTCCTGAGGGTGGGTGGGATTGGTTGGGGAAGAAAATCAAGGGGCACAGCCCACCTCCCCGTATCTAGCTCTAGATCCAGAACAAATAATGGCACTGGGTCCCGGTTAGCCTTGCAGCAGACCCTGCCCTCCCCTCAGGCCCCTCTTTTGCTGCCCAGCTGGGCTCTAAAAGCCTCCAATTCAATGCTCCCCCAAAGTCCTCTCTGGGGCCTAGAGATGGAATAGTCTCTGGTCTCAGGGTCCTCACGTGGGTTCACATCATCACACGGGCACAACGTGGGGAACCCAGAAGGGGCTCCAGAAGTCTGGGCCTACACAGGTCGGAGGATTTGCTCTCACTTCTGTCCCACGCAAGCATAATCCACAGGTTCTATCCTTCCCTCATTACTTCTCTCACTCATTCAAGCCCCAACTATATCTGCTCAGTGTACGGAACTTCCAGTCCCCACTTGAGAGAAAAGATGACCCCCCACCTCACTTTGCCCCCCTCAGCACTCTCCCCAGAGATAGGGCTCAATGAACTCAGACAAAGCACATCAGTGATTCCCAGGGAGAATGGGAAACTGGGGGCTCAGAGCAGCACCCCCAGGCGGGCCAGTTTTCTCTAGCTAAGTCCAGGCTGTGAGCTCCACCTTCACTGGGTCCCAGCCACCTTCACCAGTGGGTGGGAAGTGACAGATGAGCCTGAAGAAGTGGAGTGGGGGGGAGGGGATTGGCAATCGATGGCATTAACATGGTGCCCAAATTAAATATTGACTTTCTTTGTTGACTCTAGGGACACCTAGATGGATGGCTGGGGCCAGGCTGGGCCGCCACAGGGGATGGGGGACAGTGAGGAGCTGAGATTGGGGGTGTGGTGGGGCAGCACTTGCCTTCCTCCTGCCTACTCAGGACCGGGGGAGAGGGCTGCAGAGGACCTGGGGCACCACGTCGGCATCTCCATCTTGTGCCCTGGGAGCTTCCAGTAGAGTCCAGGGTTCCCTCCTCCCAGACAGTCTTAGAGCTCAGGCTTCACTGAGAGCCCACGCCCCCACAACCCCTGCCTTCCAGAACTGTGGCTGGCCAACAAATGAGCAGAATCAGTCTCTCTGATGATATCATTACTGGGTCTCAGGACCCTGCACCCTAGAGTGGTAGAGCTGGTTATTGTTTGTCCACTATTATGTAGCTCTTGGGGAGGGATAAGGACAGCCTCTTCATTCCTGGAAACCTTCAGCTACCCTCTCCAGCTAATCCACCTTCAGAGTCCACAGTATGTCCTGAACTTTCACTCCCCCTTCTCATAACCTCACTTCAAGAATTGTCTATACCATCTTCATTTCTTGCCCTCCCACTTGCTCTACTCTGTGACTGCCATGTCAGTGACTCCAACTCAGCTCCTCTCCTGAGTTCCAGCCCTATGTGCCCAACAATCTATTTCCTATTTGACATCACCCCTTGGTCATCTCAAATGTATCTCAAGGTTAACAACCCCAAGGCCAAATTCATGATCATCTTCCCCAAAGCCTATCCTCTTCTTGAGCCTCTAATCCAGTGGCACCAGTATCCATCCACGTGTATAAGAAAGAAGCCCAAGAGTCATCCTTGGCTCTCCCCTCACACCCAATCCACATCAGGTGCTGCCAGTTCTACCCACGACATATAGATAGGCAGGTAGGTAGGTAGGTAGGTAGATTGATAGATAGATAGATAGATAGATAGATAGATAGATAGATAGATAGATAGATAGATAGGTAGATAGATTCTATTCCCGCGTTCCATAACACTCCTCTAAAGTTTCCTTCTTAAGAACTACTTACTAACTGGTCTTTCTGTATCTGCTCTCACTCCCCATCCATTTCCCATTCAGCCAGATCAGCAATCCTGTTAATATGTAAATCTAATCATGTAAGTTCCCTGCTCAACGCCCTTCCTTGGCGTCTCACTCATCTTAAAAGCCAAAACCCTTACTGTGGTGTCCAAGTTCGGTGGGACCTGACCTCACGGATCCACCCAGCTTCATCTCCTGCTTTTCTCCCTCTCACTGTCCACACTCTGGTCACACTGCCCTTTCAGTTTCTGGAATATTTCATGCTCCTTCCCATCACACGGCCTTTGACATATGGTTCTGTCTGTCTCAAATACCTCTGCCCACCCACCAACCCCACTGCCTGCCTGGTTCTTGACTACCTTCTCTGTGACGTGAGATGAAGCACCACTTCCTCCTATGACCCCAAAGGCTGGGTCGGGGTAATTTGTTATCAGTTCCTTTCCTTCAGTTTGCAAGTGAACATCCATCTGCATGCTTGTTAGAAGTCTCTCCCCTCATCCCACCCCCACTTTACTATGAACTCCATGAGCAGACATTATGTGTTTTCCTGTTTTATTCTTGGCTCCCAGAGCAGAGCCTGGCGAGTAGTGGTGATGAAGTGTTCCCCTCTCCCAGACCTCCTGCTGTGTCCCCGTCCCAGTAGAGCTGTCCATCCACCCTGTCGTCCAAGCCAGAAATTGGGCCATCATCCTTGACTCCACACACCCCTCCCTACTTCCTTCATCTATCCAGTCACCAATTTATGTCAATTCTACTCTCGCATGTCTCCAGAAACTGTTTCCTCTATACCATACCTGCTTTTAGGCCCTATAATGTCTCATCAGGGTTTCTGGGGGTAGTCTTTAGATTATCCCTATTCCTGGAATAATGTTCTACAACACCTTTTTTTACTGAGTTGTCCTTGCTCAAAAAGTTCCTGTGGCTCCCTAGTACTTATAGGATGGAATCCAAACTCATTACTCAGGTGTCCAAGGCCCTTCATAATCTAGCTCCAACCTACTTCTTCAGCTCCCTTCACCAATGGTTTCTTCATCCCAACCAGAAGGTGCTCTCCTTCTTGAGTGCCCCTGAGCGTATGCACATTTGCCTCTGTGCCTTTGCTCATACAGTTCCTCGCATCTAGGATGGCCTCCGTGTTCTCCTTCCTCCATTCTATCTATCCACCTCCTCCAGGAAGCCTTCCCTGATCAAACAAGGCTACACTGGTTTCTCTTCTGAGAAGTTCCAGCACTTCTGACTTACTGTCTGTACCAATTCTCATGTGTAGCATTACTCAGAGTTGTAGGCTCCAAAAACAGCAGAGCTGGAATGGGCCTCAGAAGCCACCTAACCCCACACCCCATCCTATTTTATATCTGAGGTTCAGAGAGACGTGACTTCCCTGGGTCTTCCTCCCCTGCTCATACTTTCTTCCTTTGCTTGCAACTCTGGCCTTTCTACAGAAAGAGGATGCTTCAGATCAGGATGAACTGTGCTGACCCCTCCTTAAAGAGTGGGGCCTGGAGTGGTCTCTGCCTTGGGCACTTAGCACATGTTCTGAAGGCCTGAGAGGGTGAGGATGCTGGGGGTGGGGATGTCTTTCTGGGTTAGGTGACCTTGAAGAAATAGAGGAAGGAATATGAAAAGTACTGGGACAAGCCCTAAAAAGGCCCCAACTGTGGGACCCCATGAGCCACCAGGGTGGGCGTGAGGAAGCCTGGGGGGAAATGAGTCCAGAGAAGCAGAAGTCAGCAACTTACTGCACCAAGGACCTCCTTCGGGCCACCTAGGACACCCAATTTCCTTTTAATTGGTGCCTAATGAAGTGAATTAAACCCAATTGAGTTTTAATACATCTGTTCAAGTGCCAGTCCCAACCTGCCTCCCCTCTCCTGGGATCTGGAGCTGCAGGTGGAGGAGAGACGACAGGCTGCTGAAGTAGCGCTGCTACCAGGCCACAGGTGCCCTCGGGACCAGGCCTGCAGGACACTCCAAATTGCCCATTTTTCCTACTTCCTGAGCACTCCCTTCCCACCTATCTTTATTCCCAGAATACCCAGATTCCAGAAACATCTATTTAGAACCTACTCCATCCTATCCCTGTGCTGGGAACTTTCCATACATCATCACTTGGAACCCACACAAAGACCATCGAGGCAGATAGGCTCTTACTCCCTTTTCAGAGGACCCTGAATTGACCTGCCCCAAGATCTCTGCCTTTGTTCTGTCTAGAGCTGTTTTCCAATATGGCAGCCACCGGCCACATCTGCCTTTATAAGTACTCAGAACATGGTCAGACTGAATTGAGAATGTGCAACACACATCATATTCCAAATACTCGAGATGAAAAGAGAATGTAAAATAGCTCATCGGTAATTTTTTTATATTGATTACATGTTGAAATATTTTTGATGTTGGGTTAAATAAGTTATTAAAATTAATTTCACCTGGTTCTTTACTTTAAAAAAAAATGGCTACCAGAAAATTTTAAATTACATATGTAGTTTGCACTATATTTTCACTGAACATTCCCCAGCATATGGTCTCATAAGGCAGGGCCAGTCCGCTCACCCAGGACCCTGCCACAGTCTGGGCGTCAAGGAAAAGCTACAGCTGAGCTTGGGTGCTCTCTCAGGCTGTCTCCTTGTCTTCAGAGGTGACAGGTCCCATTCAGCACGCTGGACAGCGGCCAGGCCTGGCTTCCCACTCGGGGTCCTAGAGTAGCACTGAAGCCAGGGAAGGAATGTCTGGGAGAGGGAAGATAACACCTGTAACAAAGCCCCCCATGAATCACACATCATCTTCTGGATACCCAGTGAGGAAAGCTGGGTAGGGATTTTGCAGATGAGAAAAAATGATGTGCAAGAGATTTGTGTACTCCATCCATTCACTCCATAAAGATCCACTGATGCCTGCTCCGCGTGGGGCCCTTGGCTGAGCGCACAAACCTGAACCAGGTCAACATGGATAACAGCAGTTCTGTACAACCAGAACAACAGTGAAATTGTGTGTCAAGGACCCTGAAAGTGCAGAGAGGGCTCACTGCTGGCAGTGTCGGGGTAGGGGCAGCATCACAGAAGGGACCCTTGGAGGCTGGTTCTGGAAGAATGGGTGGGAGTCTGCCATCGTAAGCAGGGAGGGAGTTCCAGGTGGAAGGAATGGCCTGTGCCTAGGTGTGGAGGAGAGAGAGACAGGTCAGGAGAGGTGTGTAAGGGCCACATTTTACAAAGGACCTTGCATTCTAGGTGAATCCTAGGATCCATGTAAGGTTCTGAGCAGGGCGGTGGCCTGCCCAGATCTGCATTTTGGAAAGTTCCCACTTGGGCTATGTGGATGAAGGACTGGAAACTGGAGGCAGAGAGAATAAAGATGATAAGTGAGAAATTCGAGCCCAGGGAAGAAATGACATTATCTTAGATGTTAGCCCGAATGGAAGGGATTATCAGGCCAACTCATTACAAATATGGAAACCAAAGCCAGAGTGTGGTGACCTGTCCAAGGTCACACAGAAGTCAGGGACTAGGGACAGGGAGAAAGCTCTGCCCCTGACCACGGATGTGGCAGATTTCAAAGCTCCCAGGAGCCTCTGCTGGCCGCTGTCTGGGCAGAATCAACCAAGTGAATACTAAACTTCCTCCTCAAACATGACGCAAAGAAGGAAACTACAAGACAGGAGGGAAAACGCACATAGCAGATGTGCCCCAGAGAGCTTCTGGAGGTGACAAGTGGAGCTCAGGGCTGAGCAGGTGTCGAGAAGGGTTCACCTGGGGGCCGCGGGTGGCTCAGGGAAAGGCCCAGCCCAGGGTGCAGGGTGGGGTTTGTTGGCACACATCAGGGACTGGGGAGACCATCCCTCCCCCTCCCCACTAGGGTCTTTCCTGAAGAGCTGCCAATCACAGTGCCCCATCCCCCACCTGGGGTCAGTCAGAGGCCTTCCTTGGCAAAGGCCTAATTGGAAATCAAGAGACAAAGTTTCCTCCTCTCTGGGGGCAAAGTTGATGATGAGAGCCAGGAGGGCCCAGGGGATGAGGAAACCTGCCTGAAAGAATGAAGCTGAAACTCGGAGAGCAGCTGAGCAGCCAGGAGGGGACAGCACACCTGGCAGCCACCGCGTCTTCGGCACAGCTGGCACTCCTGAGTAAACAGAGTTCCCTTCCACCTAAGCTGGCTGGCATTGGGACTCTGCCAGTCCCAACGACAAGTCCCAATACAGTGACTTATAAGCTGTGGGGGTTTGGGAAAGTCATGTCCCCTCTCTGAGCCTCAATTTCTTCATCTGCAAAACAGGGGAGTCACGATACCTACCTTCAAGGATCACGCAGGTGGTGCTAGTGTGAACGTTTTACACGCTTAGAGCAGGGGCTACCCCGGGGAGGGAGGCAGAGATGGGGGCCTGGAAAACCCCAGGGCCTCGGAAAGCAGTCTTGAGAGGGCTCTGTCCACACCCTCTGATCAGGTCCCACCACGGGCACGGTTCAGATGAGACCAAGGGGAAGCCTCCGCCGCTGCCCCAGCCCCCCGACCCCCCAGTTCCTGCAGCACCCACACCATCCCTGACATTTTCGACCACCCCCAAGACTGTCAGCTCTCCAAGGGCCTGGGTCTGCATCTCAGAGACCCTGGGGAGAGGCCAAGAGGTGCTAAGTGACCAGGTTGCAGTTCCATCTGTGGCCCCTGCTAACTGTGGCCCTGCCCCAGGTGCTGCCCAGCGACGGAAACGCCATGGCACTGACTGCAACGTGTTTCCATGTGCCGCTCCTGCGCCCTCTGCCTGGGAGCAGGGGAACTGAGCAAGGGTCCACTCACTTGGGCATCTAACAACCCAATAAGCAAGGCACAGAGGGACAAATAGTGTATGAAATCACTTACAAGAGATGACTAGAAATAGCAAATTTGCAGACACAGAAAGTAGCTTAGAGGGTACCAGGGTATAGGGGGAGATGGGAAAGCAGAACATCTGTTTGTAAAAATAAAAAATAAAAGTAAACAAGAATAAAATAATCAAAATAGAACTTTGTGTCATCTAAAATTAAAAAAAAAAACAAAAAAAACAAAAAAAAACAAAAAAAACCCTGAAAATCAAAAAAAGAATACAACCCAACAATGCGTCTCCCACCCTGCCCTCTGGCCCCAAGCTGGCCCGGCCCCTCCAGCCCTCAGCGTCGAGTCATCTGCTTCATCCTCCTAACAACATGCTGAGGGAGGCCTTACCCCCATCTTCCTTTCACAGAGGGGGAAACCGGGGTCACGAGGCTCTGCTTTGGTTCTCGCCCAGGCAGTCTGGCTCCTGGGCCCCCACGAATGACACCACGGTCATCATAGCCACCAGGAAGGTGACAGGGGAAGAGGGTGCCCAAGCCCACCTGGGGGCTCAGGGGCAAATATGGGGTCAGAGCCCAGGCCTCCCCCTCCCAGTCAGGGCCGGCCTGACTCCATCACACAATCTGAGATCAATGAGGCCACGTAGGGAGATAGAGGGACAGAGTTGGGGTCCCCAGGCTGGACCCTCACCTCAGGGAAGCAAACAGCTCAGCAACCAAATCCACAGAGTGAAGTTTATTCCCGACAAAGGCCCCCTCCCCCTCCCCAGCCCGGGACAGGGACAGGGACAGACAGGCTGAGGCAAAGATGGGATTCCAGTGGCTGAGGGGCCTCTGAGAGGCAGGGAGGGGCCCTGGCTCCCCCCAGGCCACACCACGTCTGGCTCCCCCAGCCCGGCCGAGTCCACTGCGCCTCCCTGCCCAGCCCTCGGGAGAGGGGAGGGGGCGCTGGCTCCTGGGTAGTTCCAAAGTGGAGTGTGAAAATAGAGAGATATATATATTTATACGCAGTGGGCAGTCTGGCGTGGCACTCACACCTCTGTCTGGAAGTCGCCGTCTGGTGGCTCTGCGGGTTCCCAGGCTGCTGCCCGGTGCAGAGTCAGCCGCTCTCGGGGCTTGGGGGGCAGTGAGCCCAGCGTCATGGACTTGAAGGTGCTCCAGCTCTGATGTCGCCGCTGCTGGGACAGGCCGGGATGCTCCCCTGGGCTGGGCTTCTCCTGTGGGGGAAGGGAAAGGGCCCGTGGGCAGGCCAGTACCCTCCCACCCACTCAGGCGGTGCAGAGGGACCAACTGAGGAGGCCCAAGGAGGGCCAGTGATGCCCAAAGTTTCAGAGCAGCCGGGTGCTGCAGGAGGGTTCGAATCCACCTGGCTCCAGAGCTGGGCTCCTGAGGCCTGTGCTCCATGGCCCTGGGCACACTGGCCCTATTCTGCCTGCCACGCACCCCCAAGGTCCCGGGGCAGCCCTGTCAGTGCTCGCCGTCTATGGTGCCTTCCCCACCCCTGCACAGCCTGAGAACCATTACTCAAGCCATAGCGGGGTTCTTGATAAGAGGGGATGAGGTTGCCCAGGCAGGGGAGTAGGGCAGGGAGGGAGGGAGAGGCCGGACATGCTCCACTGGGCTGCCCCACCCAAGGACACACTCCACCGCCTCGCCCTCTGCCACGGGGGCCACGGGTCGGGGTCCAACACTAGGGGCCACCGGCAGAGTCCAGGCCTTGTGCACCAGCTAGGGTCCTGAGCCTCGGAGAGCCCTCACCTTGGCCGAGGACTGGCTGTGGTAGCGGTCAAAAGTGTGGAACTTCTGGTTGAGCTCGTGGTAGAGTTCCGAGTGCCGCTTCCGGGTGTGCATCACCTTCTGGGATCCACAGGGCGTCAGAGAAGATGCTCCCGAGGCAGCGCCGTGAGCCACCCTCCGGGACACTCAGTGTCCTGCGCCTCCATATCCCTGACTGCTGCTGGCCCCCCGGGACAAAGGCCTGGGCTTGGGCAGGGAGGGGACACTGGGAAGACCTCCCAGAAACCACAGGCTCAGGGTCCTGGGGTCAGGCTCTGCTATGGGGCTCAGGATCTTCTGAGAAGCTGCAGTCCTACCCTCCAGGGACCCCACAGACAGATGCCCCCCTCAAAACACACACACACACACACACACACACACACACACAGTCAGCCTTACCTCGAAGTCTAGCACACACACACACACACACAGACACAGTCAGCCTTACCTCGAAGTCTAGGTCCGAATACCGTAACTTCTTCCGCTGGGAAGGAGCCACAAGGAGGCAGAGGTGGAAAAGAAAGCTTTTTAACCTCAAGCAGGGACTTTACAGCCAAGAAACCCAGTGTCCCCAGCCTGCCGCACCTTCACCCCAGCCCAGACCCTGGAGATGAGGATCCTTCTTGGGCAGCTCTCAGGGTGGTGGGAAGAGAGGGTGAAGCCCAGCAGGTGAGGAGCCACCACTACCCCTGCCACGGGCTGCAGCTCAGGCCCAGGCCCACACCCCCCTCATGCCCCTGCCACGCACCCACATGCCGGAGCCTGCCAGCAGACGCTCAGGGCAAGCACACACACACTCACACAAAAGATACAGACACGCGGCGCTAAGCACCCAGGCACCATCCAGTGCCACTCGCGGAGGCGGCCTTAGATTCCTGGAAGGTTGGCAGGGGGAGGACTCAAAAGACTAAGGCCAACTTTCCCATTTTACAGATGGGGAAACTGAGGCTCAACTTAGCAGTGGAGCTAAGACCACCATCTAGAACTCACAAACCCAGGCCCGGTGAACATGCTCACCACCCCGGCTTCCAAGACAACCCTCTCCTGGTTTGCTCCTGCCCCCCTGCCCACTCTTTCTCCACCGCCCACTCTGGCTTCTCAAACACCAGGCCCTCCAAGCTCTGCCCTGGGACGTTCTCCTGCCCAGCACCTCTCACGTGAGCGTCCTCCCCACTTCCGGCCACATCCCTTTCCAGGACAGCAGCAGGACACCTCCTGCCCGCCCACCCCCAGGGCCCCCCGGGCACTCACAAACACAGCCTGTGCCCCACTGGAATAAACCCCTAATTCTGCCGCCTCCAGCTCCATGGCCCCACCTCCGCCCCATCGCAGCTGCCCACATGGGAATTCTGGACGTCACCTGACCCCTGAGAATGTGGCCACCTGTACCGCTGCCTCCCATGCAAGGAGCCAAACCCCAGCCGACCACGGGCAGGTGCCCGCGGACCAAACCTACCGCCACACTGGACCCACCCCTCCCCAGCACTGGTTCCGAGTTTAAGTCTTCACTACGCCTGCCTGTTTTTGCCATCTGTGGCAGGAGCAGGCACCAAATGTTCAAGAAACATTTTGGGAGAAAAACTAAACTTGTGAACCCTCTAGCTGCTAGCTTAATTTGCTTTATGCAGAGAATAAGGAGCAGGTTTCTAGGGCCAAATCAGAGCAGCTCATCCTGTCTGAGCTGGGACTCCTGCCCCTTTCCTTACCCACATCCTCCTCATCCCTCCAGCTGCAGTTCTGGAAACGTCCCTACCACCTGCTTGTCCCGGTGTCCCCTGCAGGGAGCGAGCCTAAGGAGGCCAGAGGGGAGGGGGGAAATCCCCAGAAAACAGGCAGGCATGTGGATACAGAGGGGATTGGTATTCTCAGGAAGAGGGGTCAATTCCCACCGCCTATGGCAGGGCCTGGGGCTGCTTTCAGGGGTGACAATGACAGAAACTGGCAATTAATGAGCACTTTCCACATGCTCCACAGAGCTAAGTGCTTTCCATCACTCAATCCTCACAACTACTCTGCAAAGAGGCTAGTAGACTATCCCCACTTTACAAATGAGGAAACTAAGGCTCAGCAGGTTAACCCAGACTCTCATGATCTCACTGTGGACCAGCAGAACCCAGATTTGAACTCAGACCTGTGCAACTCAGAGGCCCAGGCTCCCGATCTGGGGCTTCCTAACAATACAGCGCCTTGCCTAAACCACGGGCTCCTTAAAGGAGGCCCCATCCTAACCAGTCACCCCACAGTAGGCCCTAGAGCAAGGGGAAATGAGCCAAGATGTGCCCCCTCAGTGAGTGAAGTCCTAGCACACTTGCAGAACAAAAAGCAGCCAGGATTTCCTTGAAGCCGCCGTGAACACAAACGGAGGCAGGCAGGCTCAGTGTGTACACCCACAATGACCCTGTACAGAAGTGCTGTTCCGGGAGGTTGCCAGCTGTCCCTTCCCAGCTGCTGCCTGTGCTGCCTCCCGCCCCAGCCCAGGGTCCTGCAGCCCCTCACCTCCAGCGAGCCCAGCTTCATGGTGGAGCCGGGCACAGTGCGGGGCATGGTCCGGCTGCGCTCCCCCGGCTCGGGCACCTGGCGGGCGCTGGGCGTCGGTGGTGGTGGTTGGAAGGTCATCCCGTAGGGGTTCTGCAGAGACCCATAAGCAGGGCCCAGCCCCAGGCCCGAGTGGTCCACGGACAGGAAGCCAGGGTAGCCTTCGGTGTGGGCCATGGCCTTGGCAGCCCGCCGGGGGGTACCCTCAGGCCGGGCCCGTGGGGCATCCTCGCCACCTGCGCCCCCACCGCCAGGCTGCAGGCTCAGAGTCCGCCGGGGCAGCACCATGTAGTCCCCCTCGGGGCCCGGCTCGGTCGGCCGCAGCCATGTGAGGTCCAGCTGCCGCAGGCCACCTTCCCCACACATGTAGACGGGGTTGGCCTCCTGCGGTGGCGGCGGCTCCCCCAGGCCTGGCGAGGCCGCCATGGGCACCAGGATATTCCCAGGCAGCGGTGAGAAGCTGAGGCCACCCTCGGGGCCCACGAGGCAGGACTTGGGCTCCTCATCCTCATCCAGGGACAGGCGGGACAGGGTGCCCGTGATGGTGGACGGGTTGCAAGTGTTGACCTCCTTGAACAGAACTGGAGGCAGGAGTGGGAGGGAGGGGTGAGTCCCAGGAAGGAGGAGCCCCCAGATGCCCTTGCCCAGGTAGGGCAGGAACCGAGCCGCTGGGCGTGGACAGGGGAGGACACCAAGCCCTGCAGAGGCGGGTGGGCGGGTGGTACATGACCGGCCCAGGGACCCACAGCAAGGCAGGACAAGAAATGAAGCCAAGGCCCAGCTCCCCCAGTGCCCTGGTACAGGTCCGGACCTCTGACCCCAGAGCCCCAAGGCTCTCCAAAGGGCCTTACTCTTCCCCCATCCATGGGTAACCCTCCCCAGGAGACAGAACTGGAAAGATCCAGTAAGAATCACGGAAACAAAATAAAAGGTATCAGTCACTATGCGCCAAGCACCCTGGTGACCTCACGATCTCACCCAATGTGTTTAAGCCTTCCACCCACTCTGGAAGGAGAATGTCAAGTCCTTTACGGGTGTGTTAAATGGGGCTCAGAGAGCTCAAGGTGCCTGCCCAAGGTCACAGGGCATGTGGTGTTCACATCCTTGACTCCAACTCGGCGCTCTCTGACTCCAGAGCTTGACCCGGGCAGCCAGACCCCAGCAGGCCCACCCTGCGGCCATCCTCAGCCCAGCCTGGGTAACTTACCCGTCTGACATGCCAGATCCACATCCTTTTCAAAGTCTGACTATAGGCGGAGAGGGAGAGAGCCAGTGGGCAGAGGAGGGATCAATGTATCAGGGTGGCAGGGGCTCAGGCTGCCCCCTCCACACCCCTGCTCAGTCGGCCTCCCAGAGGTACTGCCCACAGAACAGTGCCCAGCAGAACCCAGGGGTCCCCAGATGTGGTCTACCTCAGGCCCACATAACAGGTGGGAAACTGTGGCAGAATGGGGGAAGGACTTGCCCAATGTCACCCAGTTGTCAATAGCTGAGCCTGGATCAAGCCCCGTCTCTTGTCCCCTACCTGACGTGAATGGGGAAAGCAAGTGGCCTGGGGCAGGGAGGTGGAGGGGCTCCCAGAACCCACCTGTGCCCTGCCCAGGCATCCCCACTCACCAGGATCTGCAGCTGCCCATTCTTACAGGAGTCGGGGGAGTCCTCGCTCTCGTCAGCCCGGCACACGCCCATCTGGCACTTCACCACATCCTGGACCTGGGGACAGGGGTTGCCTGCTGGGCCTCAGGGCTCCGCTGGGCCCCGGCCATGGCTGCTGTGCCTCCCACCGCAGGCACCCAGGTGGGTGTGGAAGGAAGAAGCACCTATGGCCTGGGGGAAGTGATGACACCGGGACTGGGTCCAACGGAGAGAAGGAACCCCTAGAGGCCAAGGACAAAGCTGGGGTGCACAGCTTCCCCTCCAAGGGCTGCTTAGGGGCAGAGGGCAGAGCCCTAAGAGGCCATCCTGGCCGTAACCCAGCAGGTCACACTCCAAGCCTCTCAGGGTGGGGAGAAGCTAGAGGACCACCGCGGGGAGGTAGGCAGGTGCAGGCAAGGCCCAGCCCGCTCCTCACCTCTCGGCGCAGGAAGCAGTGCACAGCGGTGATGACAAAGCCCTGTGCGGAATTGAAAACGGCAAAGAGGGCCTGGAAGAGGACGGAGCGGCGGTCTGTCATGGCCAGTACGGCGGACATCCAGGTGAGCGCCAGCAGGGGCAGCACCACGCAGGAGCTCCACAGCGAGGCCCTGGGGATGAGGGGCAGTGGCAGAGCGTCCATAGGGTGGGCCAGGCCAGATCGCCACCCAGCTGGGGCCCTCACACTGCCCAAGCCCGGCCAGGTCCCAAACTCCAGGAGCTTAGTAATGTCCCCAGGCACAGGGGCTAAGGAGCCAGAGCCGGAGAACAGAAACAGAGAGCAGAGAACCGTGGGGCAGAGCAGGGGCCGGGAGGGGTGGCAGGAACGGACACACGGACACAGCGGGCCTGAGCCAGGCCTGAGAAGGTGGAAAGGTAGAAAAAGACAGCAGGAGAGAAGGGGAGGGGGCAGACAGGGGCAGATGCTGCGGTACAGAATCACCTGGGGAGCTTTTTAAAAATGTACCCAGAGACCCTGATTCAGTAGGCAGCAGAGAGGGGAGAGGATGAGGGACCAAAAAGGACGAAAGACACAGCAGAGTGCACATGAGACAGTTGGAGACACACAGGCAGAGTAAACGAGCAGAGCAGACATTTGTGGGGAGATGGGGGCCAGGGCCCACAAAGCAGAGGCTCTGCCCTCAGTTCCCAGCGGCGGCTCAGAGGCCCTGCGTAGGAGGATCATGGGCGGGGGCTGGGGTCAGGGTCAAACCCACAGAGCCCGGGCCCTCTTGCCCAGGGTGGGCAGAGGAGGAACGTGGAGGCGAAGGCAGGGGGAAAAGGCAGCCAGGCCCAGGCAGCCAGGCACCAGCCCCCCACCCCTCAGTCCACAAGACCATGGGAAGGGGAGGCTTGCCCAACTGGCTGCCACAGCCCACCCACTCTGCCAGAAGGACGCCCCCGTGGGAGAGGCAGGCAGGGGCAGCACGGCAGGCACAGTTCCGGGCAGAGCGGAGGGCGGCACCGCTCTGCAGAGGCCAGGCAGCTAAATGGGCAGGAGGCCCAGACCGAGCGAGGAAGGGCAGCTGAGGCCACACGGGCCATTCAGCCGGCAGGGGTGGGCACAGTGGTCTCTGCAGTCCCCAGAGGCAGAGCCAAGACCAACAGGGGGTCTAATCATAGCAATAAGAGCTACTGCCAACCACCAGTCCTTTTAGCTTGCGTACTAAATGCTTTACGTACATAATTTCACACTGATCAAAACAACTCCAAGGAACAGGCCTGGTGATTATTATCCCAATTTTCAGAAGAGGAAGCTGGAGTTGGCTCCCTGGGCAGAGAGAGGCAGAGCTGGGACACACACTCACGGTGGCTGACTCCAAACCCAAGCCCTGAACTGCTGCTGGTTCAGACAGACCAAGTCAGAGAGGCAGGGGCAGCCCGAGTTAAGACGGGGCTTTCTACCCTGCAGAGCTTCCCAGGGATGGGGGCAGCTGCCTCAAGACAGTGAGCTCCCCGGCCCTGGAGGCATGCAAGGTGAAGCACACTCCCGGTCAGGGAGGCTCAGATGGATTTCCGGCCCTGGGTAGAGGTTGGGCCCTTGTGGGTTCATTCTGCTCGTGCATGGCTGGGATTTTAAGACTCTCAGTTGCTAGAGGGTCTCCGTGAAATAATTCTCTACCTCCGAGATTCCCCGCCTCCAAATGATTTTGATTTCAATGGCTCTGAAACACTAAGTCTCAGATTCTGTGACAGATGATAAGATGCGATGATTCACTCATTTTAACATTCTTGGCTTCTGATTGTTTTATTCCAAGAGTATATCACTCTAATTCTAAGGTTCTATGACTCAAAGTCCTAAGGGCCTAGGATTCCATGGCCCTCTGTAGGGTGGGGGTGTGAGGAGGAGGCGCCTGCGGCTGTGCCTGGAGAGAGCGGAAGCCGGGATGCGGATGGGGGCAAGGGGTGGGCACAGGAGCCCAGCATCCTCCGGGAGGCACAGAACTTCACTCCCCGTCACCCTTAGCCGCCCTGATGCCAAGTCCTCGAGAATGCATGGCAGTTGGCAAGGCAGGGGCAAGCTTTCCAGGGTGCTGGGCTGACTTCCCTCCCCACCCCCCGCCACCAAAGGCACTGCCCCCCAGTCCTTTGCCCCCACCCACGCCCACCGCCCCCCGGGGGGCATGACTAACATGGCGTTCCTGGCCGAGGCTGAGCTGAGCAGGGGGCTGGGGACCGCTCCACACGCTGAGCAGGGGAGGAGCAGGCTGGCCCAGGGGCACCGCTCCGACCTCGGGGGCGGCACAGACATGGGAGAAGGGGAAACACATGGGAAGCCGGGAGAAGAGGGGGCAGAACGAGCCCCAAGTGGGGTGGGAGGGGGAGGGCAGATGAGAGAGAGAGAGCTGGGTTAGGGTGGGCGAGGGGCTGCAGCTGGGCACTCCGGGTGCCCACCTTGCCTGCACCCTTGAGGCACCAAGGTCAGGGACCCCCGTCGGTCGGCATCCTCAAGCCCTGAGCCTCCGGGAGTGCCCGTGGCCCACCCTCCCCACGCCGTTCCCCACAAGGCCAAGTCGCAGAGTCCCCCTTACCCGGCCCTCTGCTTCTTGGATTTGTCAGAGATGCCATCCCGTGCCATGAGCTTGTTGAAGACGATGATTCCAATGAGCATGTTCACCTGGGGGCCAGCAGAGTGGGGAGGGGGGAGATCAGCAGGTGCCCTCCTGGGGGGCAACCCCCTAGGTGGCAGCCAGAGTGCAGGGAGGAGGTGGAGGGATGGACAGGGTGGGCCCTGGGTCACACCCCTCCCAGGACACTGCAAGGGGCACGTACCAGGACGATGACAGCCGCAGGGCCCACAAAGGCGTAGAGCAGGCCACCCTCCAGGGAGAGCCAGCAGCTGGGGTGAGGGGACAAGAGAGGGCATCAGGTACCCAGCAGGCTCCCTCCCAACTGTCAACCACCACCCCCAGCCACACACCCCTCACTCTCCCCCGGGCAGGGTTCGAGGGAGCCACTGGCCCTGGCTGAGCCTTGGTTTCCCATCCAACAAAGACCAAGAAACCAGGCCCAGTCCCTGGAGCCACCAAGGGAATGAAACAAGGCAGACCCCTGAGCTGGATGGCTCTTAAAGAAAATCTAATCTTACTATATCCTTTTACAATCAGGGAAACCAAGGCTCAGAGACAAGGAGGAATTTACCCAAAATATCATAGCAGGGGTGAGCCAGGAGTTCAGCCTAAGAAGGCCTGATTCCCAGTGCAGTGCCCTCACAGGCCCACCTAGCCCCACCACCCACCCTGGAAGGCCCACGTACTAGCTGGATGTACCGTATCCTTTGGTGCGGGTAAAGCCGACAGACACAGCCACCACCAGGGCAGGCAGACCTGTGGGAGTGGGAGTGTGGGAGCACAGTGAGATAGCAGCCGGTCCTCGGGGGTCCCTTCTCTCTCCCAGCCCCCCAGCGCTGCAGACCCCTGTGCCCAGAGAGCTGGGCCGGGGCCAAAGCTGAATCTCTATTGCTCGCTGGCCCTGCCCACCAAGGCCCAGGGGCAGAGTCCGGCGCTAGCCCAGCTCACCCCAGCCCAGGCAGAGGAAGCGCTTGCGAACCAGGCGGGTGCGCATCCGGCCGATGACGGCCAGGTAGGACTGCCAGGCCTCGGTGAGCACCCAGCAGAAGGAGGAGAGGAAGAAGAAGTGCAGGAAGGCGGCTGTCATGGTGCACACGCCCTGCAGGGAGAGGGAAAGGGAGGCAGTGACCCCGAGCAGCCACTAGTGCAGGAGGTGCCAGGCATCCCACGCCCGCTGCTGGGCGCTGCCACGGCCACCCACCCGTGCCCCGCCCCCCACAGAGCCCTGCCAGGCGCCCCCGCCTTCCTGCACCCACACACGGCACGACACAGGCCTGGTGACATGCACACAGCGCTCAGCATCCGGGGAGGCGGGGAGGCAGGCCGCCCACACGGGGACGCGGCTTGCCGGGAGGGGGACAGGCACGAGCACCTGCCACGTCACGGCCGGGAGGGCCCCACGCCTGGCACACGTCACGGGGCTGGCACTGCGCAGAGAAGCACAGTGAGAGGCAGCCAGCGCAGGTCACCCCCAGGCAGGTGGTAAAGGAGGTCTCACTCAGGCCCCTAGAGACTGCCGACAACAAGGCGGCCCAGGCTTTCCAAGTACCACCCACCCAACACGTGCACACCCAGGCACTCAGCACACATTCACGGATGTACACAAACACTCATCACCTGAGTACGCACGGGCCCTCTCCCACGTTCTCACACATGCTCACGCCGTCTCACACACGCCCCATGCTGAGACATCGCTTGAGCGTACACAAACACCCATCACTCAGACATACACACTAGAGCACACGCACGGCCACCTGCAGACATTCACCCTCGCCCTCTCAACCCCTCTCACGCCCTGGCACCTCCGTGAGCCTGCACCTGCCTTGCTCAGCACCCGGGACTGGCCCACGAGAATGAGGATGTTGGATGCCAAGATGGACAGACAGAAGTTCAGCAAGATGATGGAGCGCTCCGATTTGATGAACCTGGGAGGGCACAGTGAACATAGACGGGGGAGCTGGCCACCCCGCTCCACCTGCCATGACTGCCTCCCACTCCTCCCAGTGTCAGACCTACCTCCAGAAGGCAGCGTAGATGGCAAGCAGGGTGAGCAGGGCCATGCAGGACACGGCACAGCCAATCACGAGGGGCACCGATGGGGAGCCCGCCAGCTCCAGGGTCTGGGGAGATGCAGAACTGCTCAAGATGGAGGGCTGGGAGTGGGGGCTGCAGGGGCGCCCGCCACTCTCCCCACACCCCACCTGGTAGAGGCTGGCAACCACCCCTTCCTCACCTCACACCCACCCAGAAGGGCACTCGCCGAGCTCCTCAAGCATAGAGCACACCCAGTCACACACATGGATGCACAATTACACTCAGTCACCACACCCTTCCACACACCGGTGCCTGCACTGTCTTCTTGGACACACACGTGGGCACAGGTGTGCACATGCACACGATCACCCACCAAGCACACACTCCCAGTCATGCATCCTCCCTCTCCTGTGAGCACCATCACAGGCACAGGCTTCCAGGTGCAGTCGCACAAGTGCACCTGCACAGACACACACCTGGGATCACCCAGGTGCCTGCCAGCAGGCCTGGCACCTCCCCCCCACCACGCACCAGGTCCTTGGGCGGCTGGGCCAGCACGGCAAAGGTGGAGAGGTGCTGGCACTGGCAGCGGGTGTGGGATGCCTGGGTCTCCAGAGTCTGGCAGCTCTCGGTGTCCCAGTCCCCCGAGCTGGCATCTCTTAGGTGGGGGCAGAGTGGAGTGAGTCCCGGCTCAGGTATGCCCCACCCCCACCCCCACCCCCACCCAGCTCCAGGACAAGAAAAACCCAGGGCAAGGCCATATCCAAGGACTAGGCAGTGGGAGCCCCAAGATGGGCCTCCGACCTCAGGCCCAGGCTGGCACCAAGGAACTCTCTGGCCTTCCTGGCAGGAGAGGCATCCTGCCTCAGTGATGAAGGGGTGGGTCCCAGGGCTACACCCTTCCCTACCCAGAGCCCTCACCCAACTCACGCTCTGGAGTAGTCCCAGCTGGCACAGTGGGGATCTGTGGTGCCCTGGGGAACAGGAGACACGAGTGCAGTGTGGGATGGGGAGCTCGCCACCCCTGGCAACCACCCATCCTGCCATGGCAGGCCCCACACAGGTCACAAATTCAGCTTGCCATTGGGGACAATCCACCCACCTATCCCCATCGGACAGGCCTTTGGCTGCCCACCTTGGGGTGTACCCAGGGTCCCTGCCTGGGCCTCCACTCACATTGATGATGTAGGAGAGCTCCACCGTGATGAGGGGCTCAGCTGGTGGCTGGGTGGGGGGCCGCACGGTCACTGTCATCACCCGTGACGTGACAGCCAGCGGGGGCCTGGAAGGGGCAGGCGCTGAGGTCAGCTCCTGCCAGCAGGTGCCCAGACCCAGTCAGGAACCCTGAAGCTGTCCTGGATAGAAGGGGGTGGGGAGGCTCCCACGCAAACCCAGCCCAGGGGAAGGCCTAGAGCTCGGTGGGCCCAGGCCTTTGCATGAGCTCCACCCACTGTCCCACCACCCTGGGCCCCAGGGAGGCCTCTGGGAGCTGCGTGAGTGCCTGAGAAGCACCTGTGTCCAGAGCCAGGCGAAGGGTCCCCGAGGGTGCAGGAGGCTGCAGACAGATCTCTCTGGCCAGTACAGGCTCAGTCCTCCTGGCTCTCAGCTGGGCCTTCCTGGACCCTCAGCACCCCCACACCCCCTCCCCAGCACTCACCTGGGGGGCGGCAGGATGAGGCCGAGGGTGCGGTAGAGCACAGCACCGATCACAAAGTAGGAGGACTCATCGGGGTCGGCTGGGAGGAGGCGCTGGTGGGAATGGCCCGGCTCGGGCACCGCGGTTCCTGGACCCCGTCCCAGAGCGGGGCTGCCCGCCGCCCCGGAGGCTGCCGGCTTCCCCGGGGAGGCGAGGCTGAGCACCTCCTTGGGCAGAAAGAGGCGGTCCTCCGAGTGCCGCACCCAGTCCTTCATGCCTCGGCGGCCCCGCATGGGAAACGTGATGTCGCTGGACACGGCGGAGACAGGCTCTCGCTGAATGCTGATGACTGCAGGGTGGGGAGACAGCACCGAGGGAGGTGGACAGACACCAGGACAGGGACAGAGGACGTGGACACCGAGGGAGGAAAGATGTGAGGTGGGGGACATGTACGGAGAGAAACAGACAACACAGGGAAGGAAGAGAGGAAGAAACATGGAAAGAAAGATACAAATAAGAAGTTAAATGGGGAGAGAAAGGGCCCAGGGAAAGAGAGAGAAAACCTGGAAGAGCCCCTCAGAAACCATCCCCCATCCATCATCCACCAGGCCCTGGGCTCCCACCAAGTCCAGCCCCCGTGCCCCCCTGAGTCCAGGTACCCAGGTTGTCCGTGACAATCAGAGAGCTCTGGAAGGCCTTGAGGGCATCGCCCACCAGGTGAATGAAGTCCTCCACGACGCGGAGCAGGTGCACAGAGCCTGGGGACACCTGGGGACAGAGGGCGCATGAGGGTCCAGGGAAGGGCCAAGGGAGAGAAGCCAGAAGCCCAGACCCTCACCTGCTGAGCATCATCCCATTTGTCCTTGTTCTCTGCATCCACCATGAAGCTCACCACCTGGAAGAAGCGCTGCGGAGAGAGCAGGTGAGGTTAGGGAGAGTGTCCCGGCCCCAGGGACTGAGGGCTTCCCCACTACGATCACACTCCCCACCCCCAGCAGAAGCCGCTAGAGCCCCCAGCCCCAGGCTGGGCCTTCTCCACCCTCAGCCCTCCTGGAGGGGCAGGGCGGCACCTGCACGTCATCAGCCGAGGGCACATAGGTGGCCCTCTTGAAGGTATCGGTGACATTCCTCAGAATGTCCACAGAGAAGAGCAGGTCCCCGCTGTAGAAGGTGCGCCGGGCCAGCAGCTCCTGCAGGCTGCGCACCACCTGCGACATGCCCTCGCCCGCCAGCATGCGCTGCCCCTTGGCCAGGTGTTCCCGCAGCTGCAGGTGACAGGGTGGGCTGCAGTCACCAGAAGTATCGGGGGGAGGGAGCAGCCCCTGGCCCACCCCACCCCAGCACACCCAGGGCTTGCATCCAGGGGGAGAGGCAGGAAAGGGACAGAGAGAGATGCTCAAAGGGGCGCAGAGAGGAGACAGAGTCCAAGAAAGTGACCCATAAAGAGAGCATTCCAAAAGACACTTTTAAGAAGACAGAAGAAACATCTAGGGAAAGAATTGCTCAAGTGAACATTTAAATGATGACAAGCATAGTGTGGGAACAGGGGACCCTCCCTTTCCAGAAGGCTCATAAACACTCTGGAGGGTAATGCGCATGTCCACACACTCCCATATTCGCTCTTCCCAACACAAGCTCCGAATGCAAACACACAACAAATATCCCATTATAGTCAAACACATGCAGACAGACCACATCGGCTAACCGTTCCTACCCCATGGCAGGCCCTGGGCTGGGCACTGGGGCACAGAAATATATTTGACTTTGTCTCTGCCTCCCAGGAGCTCCCAGCCTAGCAGAGGACACAGACACTGAAATGAGCACACAACACTTAATGACTGAGAAGCTCGGGGAGGAGCACAGGAAGGCACCCGCGATAAGGGAAAACACTTGAGAGCTGGGCCTTGAGACATGAATAGGAGTTCACCAGACACGGAGAGGCACAGCCAGGAAGAAGTGGGCACAGTGTATGCCAAGACACATGGACACGAGTGAGAATCAAGCTCCCTCCACCCCCTACCAGAGTTCAAGACAGATCCTGTGTAGCCCCAGCCCCACAGGGCACACTCACTGACAGATACAGGTAGCGGTACTCATGGGAGATGCAGCGGGCAAAGCTGGGCAACCCCCAGTACGCCACACCCTGGGCACTGAGGAGACAGCGACGGCTGGCAGATCCTGCAGGGGGACGGACAGAGAGCTGGGCATGGGTACCAAGCTCTCACCCGCTTCCTTCCACACCTCGGTTTGGAGGTCAAAGAGGCTGGGCCCAGAAAGGGGCAGCAGGGATGGCGGAGATGGGGGCCTGCAGGGAGAGCCGCCCGGCCTCTCACCTGAGGCGTTGGGGGGGCACTTGTTGTAGATGATCTCGCCAGCAGCCGCCTTCTTCCATGTCATCAGCATCACGTACTCGTCCCTGCACATCTCATGGAAGGCTGTGGGTGCAGAGTGGGGCTCAGCCGGGCTCACAGACTCGTCCCCCAAGCTCCCAGGGGTGTGCTGGGCAGTACCTGGACACCTCTTCTCACTGCAGGGCTTCACCTCCTCTCCGGTGCCCTCGCAGGGGTAGCCCTGTGCACCTGTGGCCTGGCACATGCGGAAGCGCCGCTGCCAGCCCGTGTCACACGTCTTGGAGCACAGGCTCCAAGCATTCCACGGCCCCCACTTGCCATCGGCAGCTGCAGGAGGGGGTGTGGGGTGGCACGTGAGCAGCTCCAGGTACCCCAGGGGACCAGCGCTGCCACCTGCCACCCTCACGCCGAGTGAGCACTCACCTGGGCACTCCAGGCTGCTGCACTCACGGGTGTCGGTGAGGGCCCCTGTACACGTAGCCCAGGCCGGGCCTGCCACACTGCACTTCCGGCTGCGCTGCTGGGTCCCATTGGCACAAGACGTGGAGCACGGGCCCCAGGGACCCCATTCTAGCCACTGGCCTTCCACTGCATGAGGAGACACAAGCAGGGGAGGCCGCTGAGCAAGGGCTGTGAGGACCGGTGGGGAAGAACACCGCAGGGAAACACGGGAGCCTGACAGACCCACTGGTGAGGGGTGGATGAAGGGAGGCTAGGGTGAGCAGGTGGTGCCTGGGCCTTCGCCTGCCTGCCTGGTCACCTGCTCCAGGAACACAGGGCACCCCCCACTCAGCACCGAGCCACACACGCTCTTCTCCTAGCTAAGGAGACAGGCTGCCTTCTGACCTTTGCCCACACTTCTGAGCTTTGCATCCCCTCCCAGCCTGACTAGCCATGGGCACCAGAGGCTTGCAGAGAAAGGGCAACCCAAGACTTACAGGAGGAGGTGAAGACAAGCATCCCCCTTTTGATGGGGTCACAGTGCACCATCCCCAAGTCTAGGCTGGGGGTCACCTCCCACTGGAGCAGGTATACTTCTCCAGTCTCCCCATGCTTGGTCAAAGCACCAGGGGCCCCCAGGGGCAGGACACCGGGAACCTGACGGCCTCCCCCCTGGGTCTCCCAACCCCCACCCGGCTGGGCAGCGCCCGCCTGGAAGCCCACGGGCGCTACTGACCCGGGCAGGCGGCCATACTGCAGAGCTTAGTCTGCAGCTCGGGACCCTCGCAGGCCTTGCCGCCGTGCTGGGGGGGCACGCAGGTCCGCATCCGGCTCCGGGACCCCCGCCCGCAGCTGCGGGAGCACAGGCTCCAGGACCCCCACTCCTCCCACACGCCGTGCACTGCAAGGAAGCACGTGGCTGGGGGCGGGGCGGCACCTTGGCCCCGCCCACTGCCAACACTGGCCCATCCGCCCACCAATCAGGAGCTCCAGCAGCTCTGCCCCGGCTCCTCATTGGCTCTGCCCTGTGTGCTGTTGCCAGGGAGATCGCTCAAGGCCCCAGGCCTCCACCCTTATGAGGGATCAGAAAGACACAGGTTCTAGTCCCAACTTGCAGCAGGACAGCTCTTACAGACTGCAGGACAGGGAGACTGGGCCCTATCCAGCAGGGGAACCAGGGACCCCTCTCCTGAAGGCCCAGGAAAGCCCAGGAAAGGACCCAAGATACAGCCTTTCCTCACTTCACCCACCTCCCCACTCCCAGACCCAGAACCTAAATCCAACATGGCAGCCTGGGGCAAGAGAAGGGCCCCTCCCAGCCCCAACTGCATGAACACACACAGAAACAGAACCCGTACAAGGACACCAACACAAAGAGCTCACACTCCAGGACAAATGAACACAGCTTTGCACCAGCCCCCTGCACCCTGCACCCGCCCTTTGCAAGCACCTGCCACACCCCCAGGCCCGGTGATCATCCCCCGCAAGTAGGCCCTATCTAAACCCCAGCCGGGAGCTCCTGCAGCCTAGCACCACCCGAGAGTGAAGCTGCCCTGCCCCTTTTGGTCCACTACCTGTCCCAGGAAGGCATGATGCTCAACTCTACATGCTTAACTCAACAGAGGACGGCTTGGGGAGTAGGATAGGGGGAACCCAGAGAAGAGAGAGGACGGTCCAGGAAGGCTTCATTTAAAAACAAAACAAAACAAAAATAGCATCTGTCTTAGGTCTTCAAGGACAGGCTGTATTTTAATAGCCAAGGTGGCAGGGCAGAGGGAGGAAAGAACTAGAACTAGCAAACACAGGGAGGAGGAAGTGCAGGAGGGGCTGGCGGGGCCAGAGAACAGGGAACGGGATGGCGATGCACTTTGATTACCAGGACATAGGCTTTGGGGAAATGGTGTACCCAGAAAGGGGCCTGCCAGTCAGGCCCTGGTCTGATTTCTGTGGGCCAGGCATGGTGCAGGGTCAGCAGAGTTTGGTGAATGAAAGCAGGCGACCTTGGGAAGCGTGGCCTGCCCAAGCCCCACGCAGGACGTAGCCCTGCAGACAGACCAGGTGGGGAGGAGGGCTGGCATACCTGGGCAGGTGGCCGAATTGTTGCAGGGCCGGGTCTCCCGCAGGGGCCCGCTGCACAGGGTCCCATAGGGGGAGGACACACAGGAGCGCGTCCGCACCTGCAGACCCTGCCCACACGTCAGGGAACACACGCTCCACGGGGACCACTCCTCAGCTGCCGGGTCGCCTACAAAAGAGGGACAGCGTCGGCGGCAGGGGGCACCTCCCATGGGGCGGGGGGAGCCATCAAGGGGAGAGGACTGGCATCGGAGGGACCCTCCTACCCTAACACCAAGTGACGGACTCTCTAGAAGGCCCCCCAGCCCTGCCCACAGGCCTCATGTGGCAGAGAGACGCGATTGAGCTCCAGGACATGGACACAGAAGGGCACACGTCAAGCACACATGCCACCAGACGTCACACAGTCGGGCCCCCGCCGCAGAGGGAGGGAGGCGGGCCCGAGTTACCTGTCTGTGCCATGTATAGCCCAGGCTCATCTGCAGACCTCGGCCACTGCGTTTTCACCTTCGGTTCCTCTTCCAGCTCCTCACCTGGAATACGGAGGTGATGGCGGGGGCTCAGCCAAGGCCAGCTCTGTCCTGCCAGAGTGGCACAGAGAGGGCAGCCCTGCTCATCCTCAGCCTGGGGTCTGGAACCGACTGCAGGCGAGGCTGACAGAGCGTCATGTACAGCCCCCTGCCCCCACTACCGCCGAACAGATAAGGAAACTGAGGCTCAGAGGGGCAGAGGATCTGCCCACGGCCTCACAACCATCTCTTGCTCCTGCCTCGAGCAGACCCAGGGCACAGTGGAAGGGGGGGGCCCCCTTGCGCACATCAGTGAGCTCTGGGTGAGGCTTCAGTGCCAAGTGCTTGCCATACCTATCTCCTTTCATCCACTCACTGGGAAATAAAGACCTTCCTCTCTGTTCAGAGATGAGGAAACTGCAGACCAGAGAGGGGAAGTAACTTGTTCAAGACCACACAGTGCAATGAGCCAAAGTCTGAAGCCAGGGCTGACTCCTAGTCTGGCGAGACAGCCAAGCCGGGAGCCGGGACCACCCCCTAAGTCTGCCCCTGTGCCACGATTCATGTCAGCCCAGGGGCTGGGTCCTGAGCCCAGATTCTGCTCCTCAAGCAGCACTGGACTGTGGCCTGGAGGCACAGGTCAGAATATCACTCCTCTGCAGCCAGCACATCCTCCTCCCCACGGCCCCTGGGGCCAGAAGAGCAGCAGGTGCTCCGGGAGGCAGCTGTTGCCTCAGCTCAGCCTCATCAGGCTCTCGGCCACCCTGATTTATAGGTCTGGTCTCAGCCTTGGAAGTGCCACCAGCGCTGGAGGAGGAGGCTGGGAGCCTCCAGATCTCCAAAGCCGGCCCTTCCTGCACAGATATGAGCTACTCCCAGGCCTTCCCCCACGGACTGGGCATCAGGGTGGGCTGCCCAGACCTGAGGGCAGAGGGGAAAGGCCCAGCCCACTCAGAGGAAGGCTGCTGGGCAGGTGGGATTGGAACAGCATGGGCTTGGCCCTTGCTGTTCCCACACTGGAAGGGCCTCTCCTGGTTTCTGAACACCAGGTCAACAGGCACTTAGAGTTTGAAGGGACCCAAGAAGCAGTACCCCTCCTGCCCCCTGCCGTCCAGTCCAGGCTATGCAGCAGAAAGCTCCTTCCAACAAGGCATGCAGAGTGGCCATGCCCCTCTCTCTTGCCAAGTCCTCACGGCAGGTGAACTCACCGCCCTCCCCTCTACATGGGACCTGACTCCCAGAGGTGGAAAACTCCCTGGCAACATGGGACATGACTCCTGGGGATGAGCCTGGACCCAGCCTTGTGGGAATGAGAAAATCTTCTTGATCAAAAGGGGGAAGCGAAATGAAACAAAATAAAGTTTCAGTGGCTGAGAGATTTCAAAAGGAGTCAAGAGGTCACTCTGGAGGTTATTCTTAAGCGTTACGTAGATATCCCTTTTTAGGTTTTAATGTATTGGAATAGCTAGAAGGAAATACCTGAAACTGTCAACCTGCAACCCAGTAGCCTTGATTCTTGAAGGCAACTGCATAACTACATAGCTTACAAGGTGTGACTGTGGTTGTGAAAACCTGGTGGCTCCCACTCCCTTTATCCAGTGTATGGACAGATGAATAGAAAAATGGAGACAAAAACTAAATGAAAAATAAGGCGGGATGGGGGTTCTTTTTTACTTTTATTTTTATTTCTTCTGGAATAAGGAAAATGTTCAAAAATTGATTCTGGTGATGAATGCACAATTATATGATGGTACTGAGAGTAATCGATTGCAAACTGTGGATGACTATAGGGTATGTGAATATACCTCAGTAAAACCATATTTAAAAAAAAAAAAAAGAGTGGCCACCCTTGGCCCCTAGGGACCTGAACCACCACCCAGCCCAGCTTCCATGTCCCCTACTTCAACCGCCCAGACCACACCATCCCTGAATATGTCTCTCTCCCAGAACAGCTGTGTAGTCAGGAGACCCCAGATCCTGGCTGGGGCTTGGACACTGACCAGCTGTGTGGCCTTGGGCAAGCCTCTTCACTTCTCTGTTCCTGTTTTCTCCTCTGAGGAACAATATTCATAATACCCCCACCTCGAGGGCTGATGCAAAGGGCTCCCCAACACGAGGCCGGGAAGCCCTTAGCATCATGCTCAGCCTGCTCAGGGTATGACAAAAGCTCAGGAGGCAGTAACTATCTGGTTTATTTTTATACCCTCCCCTCCCATGACAACCTCCTGCCCCCTCATATGCCATCCTTCACCCACCCCCCTCCTCCAGCCTCCTCCCTTCGAACAGTATCTGTCACCCCTCCTGGCTTCTCTTTGGGTCCTGCCCTGGTCTAGACTGCAGAGAGGGTGTGGGTGCCATGCCCACCTACCCCTTGAATCCCCTTGCCAGCCCTCCACCACGCCTGCGCAGCCAGCCCCACCCTGGGGCCTGGTGACAAGCCGCCTTCCCCATGCCCAGCCCCAGGCTGCTGGAGAAATCTCCAGCTGTGCCAACTGGCACCACGACAGATTCAGGGGTGCTGCATCCACGGGGCACCCAGGGTGTCTCGGCAGCCCTTCTCGGCTCCCTCTCTTCCTGGTGCCACCTTGGCCTCTTCCCCTCAAGCCTGTCTCCCCCTCTCTCAATGATGGCCTCCTTCACCAAGAAATGGGAAGCTATGACGAGGGAACACCCACCACCAGCTTCCTGCCCCACCCCTCCAACTCCCAACTTTCCTGTCGCATGGCATCCGTTCTTCCTTCCCGGCCCCTGTTCCCACAAAGGCCAGTCCCTCGGTTTGGTCCTGCGCCCTGCTCTTCCCCTCTTCTCAGGAGAGCACCCCCTCCCCCAACTGTCCCCTCTCCCAGGGCAGCCCAGGAATATACCTAGGCCCCCGCCATTCTGGAGAGGACCCTCCTTCCTCATCCGGCTGCTGCCCCCCGGCCTCTCTTCACCACCATTTACTGGTCCCCAAGCTGACACTCTCGTTTCTCACCTGCCACTCACTTCCCTGCTCAAATGTCACCTCCCCTGTTAATCCACTGCAGTCTAGCTTCTGCCCACATCTCTCCGCTGAAATCACTCTTGACAAAGTCATCACCACCCTCCTTGTTGCTAAACCCAATGGATGCATGGCAGGCCTCCTCTCACTGGACGCCTCGGCAGCCTTTGGCACCCCTGGCTGTTCCCTCCTCGAAACCTCTCCCTTCTCTAGCTCTCCTAGTTTCCTCCTGCCCCTCTGGCTACTCTGCCCCAGTCTCTTTGACAGGCCTATCTTCTTGCTGCTTTGCACAGCAACCCTCCAAGCCCTGTCCTGACTTCACTGCACATCCACCCCCAAGGCTTAATTCAGCCCTCGGAGCCACTGAACCGCTACTCCCAAGTTGTTATCCCAAGCATCCTCCTCTCCCAGGCTCCCTTCCTGTATACCCTCTTGTCTCCCCAACAGCCATCCTGACAGGGCCCTCGAAACTCAGTTTGTCCAAAATGCATTTGTGATCTCCTTCCCACCCTCTACCTGCTTACTTTCCACCTTCTTTCCCTGGAAAACTTCTACTCAACCTTCAAAACCCACCTCAAATGTCCTCTCCTCTGTGATGCCTTCTTTATCCCTGACTCCCCAGGCAGTGCTGGCTGCCCCCTCTTCTCTTCTCCGTGCCCTTTCGTCATAGACAGTTCTATCTTCTGACTGTTTGAACCCCACTGTGGGCCCTTTGAGGGGAGACTATGTGGGAGTCATCTCCTTGGCCCCAGTGAATGCCAGCACAGAACCAGCCTGGTGACACAGCAATCAATACCAGCAGATAAACTGCTCCCAGCTCTCCCCACCCTCCAAGGGGTTACTGAAGTGGTCATCTGTCATCATGACGTCCCATGTAAGCTATCACCTCTGACACCAGCACCAGCATCACAAATTTGATAAGCCAGACTTCCTCAAAGCTACTACTGAGACAGGCTCAAAGACAGGGCTCCAGGCCCTCCACCTAGACCACCCCAAGCTTGACACCATTTATTAATAAAAACTCTGGAGACATTGCTTGGCCCGATGCAAACCCAGCTAAGGGTGCTCTCGCCAACTCCTGATCTAGCCTCTTGGTCATCACCACACCTGCAGCGTCCCCCTCTGCCCCCATTCACCAGCCTGGCACCCGGTAAGCCCATCCAAAAAGGAAACATGGAGACAGCCCGCCCTGCTTGCTGCAGACTCACATGAGTGCCTGTGGTCCCCGCACACCCTACAGACCACTCACCCTGCCAGTCCCACAATTTATCCAGAGGTGGTGGTGGTAGTTTCTAGAAGGCACTCTATTTGAAAATCAATCATGCTCAGGTCCAGATCTTGGGCACCTCTCCCAAATCTCAGGGTGGCTCTGGAGCCCCCTGGGCTGGGCCAGAGAGGGGAAGGAACAGGCCAAGGCCACAAGCAGGAGCTGGTGCCCGGCCTCCATCCCCCGCCCCAGCTCCTCAGACGGGAGGCCAGCAGTCTATTTCCCCCATTACCTTTCTACCTGAAGAGGGAAGAAGACAGATAAGACCAGAGGCATCATTTATGGAAACAAACCTTCATTCAGCACATCCTACATGCAGGCCCTAGCCAGCTCTGGGCCCAGAACACGGGGAGCCCGAGGGGAAGCTGAGCCAGGTGAGATCCAGGAGGACAAGGAGGGGTCCAGAAAGGAATGTAGTGCCCTCAGATTCCTGAGTGTCCACCCAGTGGGCCCCATGGGCCTGTTGGAGCAGGGGCTCCGCCAGACAGATGCCCCCATCCTTCATCTGTCAGCTTTAGCGCCTGGCTGCCAGTCGCCAGACAGACAGCATCTGCAGCAGGGGACACACTTGCCCCTCGGCCTCCTGATAACCTCTGTTGTTTGGGTTTTTTGTTTTGAATAAGATACTATTTATTAAACAACTCCTAAGCACGGGTCACTGTGCACTCGGTATCACCTTGTGGAACCCTCACTAGGACCAGTTTCCCCCATTTAACTGATGAGGAGTGAGGCTCAGACAGGCAGCATTCCACCTGCCCCAGGTGTCACCTGGAGAGGGGCCAACAGGGCCTGCCAGGCTCCCAAGCCCAGGCTCTTCCCGCTGGACCACACTGGCTCTGACAAAACACAAATCGGCTTGGACCTGCTTCCCATGGGGCATGCGCGTGCGGACACGCACACACTTCCAAACTTCTCACACTTGCCTCCATTATTGTTTTCCCACCACTTTCTAATCTTTCCTTTGCACATCTGCCCCACCCCACCCCCACCCACAAGGGGAGCATGATTCTCCTCCGTGGCTGCCAAAGGGGTTCTCGGGGAGCCCAGCTCCAGCCACATGTTCCCCTCTGGAGGAACCTTCAGGGGCTCCCCAGTGCTAGAGGCTCCAGCGTGAACCTCCAAGCCTGGCATTCACAGTTCAGCCCCTGCTGACCTCCAGTCTTCTCTCTCCTTCCCATCATGCAGCCAAGCACCCTGTGAGGCCATGTGAGCCAGTGAGAAGGGCATAGATTTTGGAGCCAGACAGGTGTAGGTTTCATTCTCGGTTCTGCTGTTTGCTGTGTGCCCTTGAGCAAGTCACCCCACTTCTCTGGGCTTGAGACCCTTCAACTGAAAGTAAGGATGATACTTTCTACCATACAGGCTCATTGTGAGAGTTAAATGAGACAGGAGCTATGGACCGGCTAGAGCACAATGAGCTTTCAATGAAAAAGAAAATGAGTTGGCACCCCTTCTTGTTATTCCTTGAGCATGCAAATGTTTTCCTCCCTCCATGCATCTACTAATGCTGTTCCCACCCCCTTGGATGCCCTTCCTCAAGCTGCCAAAATCTTCTACTTGTCAAATGCCACCTCCTCCAGAAAGCCTTCCTAGGTTGGCCATACAGGTTTTGGCATTCTGGTCCTTTCTGCTGTGGCCTAGACCCAGAGGGCCTCCTGCTGCAGCTGTGAGTATTCTGGGCTGCCCTTCACGGGCCTGGGCGAGGGTCTCATTCACCCTTGTTCCTCTTACACGCAGGGCCTAGCTCTGGGCAGCCGGACACTGGACAAGCATTCAGCAAGCATCGGCCACATACCCCTGGGAGTTCTTCCCCTGCCCAAATCGCACAGGGGCCACCCTTGTCTGACCCCTATCCCTGGTGGGCAAGGGTGGCACAGTCTCTGCCACTTCAGCAGGATGTCAGATACCTGCTACACCCTGCTCCACAGACCCTTCCCCCCAACTCCAAGCAACCCAGCCCCCTCAGCCTCCTTTGTCATGAATACGTTAAAAATAACCACGATAATCATCACTTCCACAGGAAGAGAGCTTTGCGACTTACAAGGCCGTCCTCCCCACCCGGGGTCTCCACATTCTCCCCGAGGCTGGACCCGGAGCCCTTGGAACACGGCTCTGGCATGCCCCTCCATGGCCCCCAGCCCCAGCAGTGCTCCTCACACCCCGCAGCGCGTCAGAATCCCAGGGCGGGCAGGTGGCCTTTGAAACTTCCAGGCTCAACCTTGGCAGTACGATGCAAATTCCCCCCATGAGACCAGCTACCCAGCCAGCATGCGTGTCCTCCCTCCCGCGACTGCCCCTCCGCAGGCCTGGCTGCCGGCCTACACCTGGCCACCCCGAGAGCCAGCAGGGTCTGTGCCACCTCCCCAATGTGGCCAGGAACTCCTCGGGAGCAGGGATGTCTAACTCATCCCACCTCCTCCGTGACGCCCGGTGTCCTGCTGCCTTAAAGCCCTCGGCCAACAGGACGAGGTCCCAGAAACTTGGGGTAACAGTCAAGGCTTGTGATCTCCTTGACCCCCACCACCGGGGCCGTGGTCCAGCAACTCCAGCCTACTTATAGCTCCCCACAGCCAGCGTGTTTTGCAGCTCCACGCCTTTGTACAGGCTGTTTCTTCTCCTCAAAAGCCCTTCCTCGTGCAGGGCTTTCCAAAGCGTGGGGCAGGAGACAACTTGGGGCGGCTCACACATGTGCTGTTAGGTAATGCATGCAGGATGTCAGCCCCTTCCCAGGTTTGCTGTCACTAAGGTGATGACTTACCAGCTTCCCTGGGATGCCTGGCTCACACCTGTTGTCCTGGTGTAATTAATTGTACCCACCTTCCCCCTTTATAACCTCAAGTGTCCCAATTCTAATGATAAATTTTCCAGTTACCTTCCTTTGAATCCTTGCAACTGCATGAAAGATCAAGTCTCTGTGCAGTGCTAGACTTTAACGCATCTCCAACACTTGCTCATTTCTCTTCCTAACAAATTGAGAGGACAGAACAACACCCAGCTAGAATTTAATAATGTTTTGTTTTCACTGTGGATGTTTCTTGGGTTTGCTTTGACTTAAGGTGATATTCTTTTTCCATTTATGATAGGAAATTTCTTTTTTTAGCCATATTAAATTTAAAAAGTGATTCGATTTAAAGAAAAATTTCATGGGCTAGTGAATTCCTATTCAAGCTTGAAAACCCAACTCACGGTCACCTTTTTTATATGATCTGCCCACCCTGTCATGGTTTTCCCTCCCTCTCCCTCCTCTGACGCACGTACAATTGTACCTACTGCACTGAATGATGACGACACAGGGACTCCTTATTAGGACTTTGTCATGTGCCAGGCACTGGGCTAAGCAACCCCATTACCCTGTGGAGGTGCTCTCTCAAGCCCCACTTCACAGATGCGGAAGGAGGGATAAAGTAACCTGCCCACAGTCACACAGCTGGCAAGTGGTGGGGTCAGGAATTGAACCTGGGGCTGGGTGGCTGCAGTCTGTGGCCTTGACCCCCACTGTACATCTGTGGTCACTTCCCCTGACCAGAGGGCAGACATCGTGTCTTGGGCACCCTAGCCCAGGGCCTGGCACAAACTCCACTCTGATAAAGACACGAAGGCATGTGTTGTGGATCGGCAGGAGCTGAGAATATACAAGGGGCATCCGGGGCCCCCTCCCCACCCTGTGCCGCAGGCAGCCTGCAGGGCTCCAAGCCAAAAGAACACACACGGGAGACTCACCACAACTCTGGGAGGGAAGGCCCTTCCAGGAAACACTCCCAGCCCCACCCTGAGAGCCCCAAACAGGCATGTAGGGAGCCCCTTCCTTCAGCAGACCGGCAGCGGCCTGAGCCGGGGGGCACAGAAGAGAGAGGGGGATCTTGGGACTGGGCTGGGCACGTCAGAAGCTGCTCCCCACCGGGCACAGGGACTGAGCTGAGCTTGGAAGGATGGGCAGTTCTGGGTAGCCAAGAACAAAGGGCTTTCCAGGTGAAGGGGTAAGAGCGAATCAGAGGGAAGGCTGAGATGCAGGCGCAGCATGGGGACCTGCCAGGGACTGGATCAGGGAAGTGACATGCAGAGCACTGGGGGTCCGGAGGCCCCAAGGGGGGCAGCATCCTGTCCCAACCATACAGCGGTAGTGGCAGAGTGGGCATTTGAACCCACTCTTGCCTCCCAGGCCTGACACTCAGGACACAGCAGACTCAGCTGTTGCCACAGCCTCGGGAATGGAGGGCAGGCTAGCAGCAGGCGGCAAGAGTGGGACGTGGCCCTGGGGGAGGAAGGGGGTACAGCAGAGGAGGGGGGTGGGATGTGTGTGGGGGGTGTCTTTGTCCCAAGTGTCACTCTGCACAGCCATCCCCATTGGCCAGAGCCCCCTCACGAATGGAAGGTCAGTGGGCGGGAACTGCAGGCTGGCGGCCAGCCCCCAGGAGCCGGGTGGGCCCTGCAGCTGGCACTACCTCCGCTACCCACCTTCCTGCCCTGGCCCCACCAGCCCCCGTGCCAGTCCTCCACCAAGCTCCTTCCTGCCTGCCTTCCCTTTCTTCCTCTCCCCCTGACTTGACAGATTGCGGCAGCAAGATGGCACAAATTTATGGCTCAACTCACCAAAAATAACAAGAGATCTATCAAAGGCAGTTTGCGTGAAATTAACAGGCGCCTGTACCCTCTTGTCAAATGCACCCGGCTCCAAGGTGGGCCCGGGCACCACCGCTCCATCACTGCCCACCAGCTCCCAGCCTCACGGCCCTTCCAGTGCCAACCCCAAGCCCACCCTGCTCAGCCTTGCCACTGATCCTACTTGGGGACGTCCCAGAGAAGGCAAGGCTGTTCTGCCCCAGTGCCCAGCAGAGGGGCAGGGATGGGGCTCACTCTTCATGCCCACCACCTCCCCCACAAATCTTGCTGTCCATCTGGCAGGGCTGGCACCTGTGTCTGGAGGAGGTGAGGTGGCATGGAGGGCAGGCCAGGGGCTTGGCAAATGTGGTGGGTGCTACCATCAGGCACAAAGTGCTCTGGGTCCTGATGAAGCCACTGACCCCCGGACACCCCCTGCTATGCAGAACAAACTGAGTCGTGTGCCCATCACCCATGTACCAGCGCCCGTCTGTCTAGAGAGCTTGGGCAGGAGGGAGAGGGTGGCAGACAGGAAGAGCCTCCCACCTGCCAGGGGAGAGGAAGGGGCAGCACCAGCATGACTCTGGGCACCAGTGCACCATGGGATCCCAACTGTGATGGCCCAGCTGATGCCATATCACCCCCTGCAGCCTGGAGGCGTGCCAAGTAGGACGGGGGGCAAGAGCAGAGGTCAGGCTGGGAAACAGCTGGAAGCCCCAGCTCAGGGCTCCCTGCTCAGAGACGACACCAGACCTCAGGCCCAGGGACAATCAGGCCTCCAATCTCCATCAATTTCCAGTCACAGAGACCCCCACAGAGGCCAGGAGCATCATGGGAAACCACAGGTAGGGTTCCCTTCTGTCACCGGCCCTCTCTGACCCCCAAAACACCTTGGCTACCAACCAAGTCCTGCTTCCGGCTTCACCCCAGCCCAGCTGGCTGCTCCTGGCTGTGTGCGCCAATGGCAGCCTGCCCAGGTGATGCCTGCCCCTGAGGGCAGAGCCTCGCTCCATCCACTGTGAACCACTGGACCGATGGCCGGCAGGGAAAGCCAGACAAAAGAACCGGCCCTGGGCTGAGCAGGATGGGGGAGGCCCCCGCAGAGTGACAGGCAGTGGCGGCCAGGCAGGAAGACTCATAAACCTCCTGATATACGCCTGGCGCTCTCCGCCGATGTTCGACAAAGAAGCGAAATTCAATTTCTTCCTGCAGGTACTAAATCCCAGGCCGGCCTCCAGGGTCCATAACCTGCCCACAGCCTGGCTGTCACCCGGACGGCTTCATTGCCCACCGTTAGAGGCCACGTTGGCCTGGGGGAGGGGCCAGAGCAGTGCCACTTGACACTTGCCATGGATGGGCAAGATGCCAGATGCCTTGGGGGTGGGGAAGCCGAGAAGCCCCTACCCTCCCAGAGCACTGGGAGAGGCTACTGTGTTAACCAGGACCTCTAATTAATTCACAGGGCTATCTCCCCCATTTCACAGATGAAGAAATTGATGCCGCCAAAGGCAGTGTCCAACTCCAGGGCTCTGGCCTCTAAATTAGCGACGAGAAAAGGCAAAATGCTTGCCTCGCTCCTCCAGCATTCCCAGAGGCCTCAGACCAAGCCCCTGCCTCCTTGTGGATTCTCTCAGCAAAATCCAGATGCTCCACTGACTTCCCTCCCTGTGTCCTTATCCTCATGATGGTAGTGTTATCCCAAATGGGGAAACTGAGACCCAAGGAACGGAGGGGCCTCCCTGTCAGTACAAGAGCTAGAGACCAGATCTTAGGCCTGCCTCCCTCCCACTCCCTTATCCTTGGCCCCAGCCCCTGCAGGCCCCTGGCCCAGCACTGCTTGGCAGACTTGCAGGCTCCAGCTGAGGGGCTTGGGGCCTTGAAGCAGCAGGAAGGAGGGTCGGTGGAAGGCGGCCGTGGCTGAGGGGAACGGGAGTGGGAGCGGGTGCAGGCAGGACTCAAGGGCTCGCAGAGCTTTTGCCCAGTCAGCAGGAAGCTCTAGCAGCTGGCCACCTCAGTCCCAGAAGACGGGGGCCCAGAGTGGGGAGACGGGATGCTGGGAGCTGAGCCAGCCCAGCCCTCCAAGGCAGCATCAAAGCTCAGGCCTCTTCACTCAGGCACACTCTTCCTTGCCTCCTTCTGCCCTGACCCTGGGGCCACTGCCAAAAAACCACTGACCCATGTGGGCAGGGACACATCCCTGCCTACTCAAGCCTCCAGGCAAACTCGTCGACTTACAGTGCCAGGGCCTGCCCAGGCGCAACACCTTGGGCCTCTGTGCACCGCTGCCTCGGTCTGGATGCCCTCACCACTCCTCTGGCTTGGCTCACTTCCACTTGCCCTTCAGATTGCTGCTCCCATATCACTTCCTCTGGGAAGCCTTTTCCGACTGCTCAGTTAAGGGGTCCCCCCCTGGCAGTTATATTTATCACTCTGCTTTGTCTGAAGTATGCCCCAATTCATCCACCCCAGACTGCAAACTCTTCAAGAACGAAATCTGACCCCAATCCATCTCAGTGACCCCAACATCTGGACAAGGCTAGACACAGAAAGGATATCAGTGAACGATTACGTGAACGGCCAGAGTTTGCCAGGCGGGCACCAGCGGCCACCAGAGGGTCCCTAGACATACCCTCACCCCTCAGGCCCCGCTCAGACTCACCATATCTCATCTCGGTTGTGAACAGGTCATTGCTGCTTCCTGAATGCAAATCAGCCTCAGCGGGTGGGGCTGGGCCCCCGGGTACCAGGGCATTGGACAGGGTGTGGGCAGCAGGAGGACCTGGAGGTGGGGTGGTGGCAGGGCCAGCCCCTGCCTCTCCAGGGCAGCTGCAGCCCGGCTGGGCAAAGCCACAGGCCCTGCCAGCAGCACGGCTGCACTCCTCACTCCAGCGGCACAGCACGCCACAGGTGAACTGGCTGGAGTTGTTGTTGTTGATGAGCAAGACCTCAACAAAGCGGAAGGCCAGGGCAGCGGGTGCCAGCAGGCGCGGGGCCTCCGAGGGCTCCGCCGACAGGCACAGCTGCACAAAGTTCTTATCGAAGTGCAGGAAGGTAAAGGGGCCGGAGCCGCCACACAGCTCCAACCCAGCTGCCTCCTCTTCCTCCTCTGGCCGCCCCACCTCTGACTCCGCCTGGGTGGCAGCCTCCTCGGGGCTGGGCCGCAGGCAGGTGAAGTTGACCAGGTAGTGGTCCAGGGGCAGCAGGCGGGGGGCAAAGTGGGCGCACACCTGCTCCTGGCGGTTGAAGCGCAGGTAGAGGGAGTACTTGGTGGGGTCAGGGTTCTCCAGGGTCCAGGAGCAGCCCGAGGCGATGGTCGGAAAGAGGTCCTGCAGTGAGAAGGCTCCGTAGAGCACGCCCGAGGCCAGGGCAGAGCAGGCACTGGGGGCGGGATCGAAGGCGGCGGCCAGGCGCAGGGACAGAATCACAGACAGTAAGAGGGGACAGGCTGGGGTCATCCTATGTCCCTTGCCCTGTGGAGAAAGACAGTGGTCAGCGGGCCCCTGGCATGGAAGGAGCTCTGAACCTCCCGTGACCAGCTGCAGAGAGCAGGCCTGGTGGCTGAGACCATGTTCTCTTAAGTCGCCCAGGCCCACTTGGGTGATCTTACACAAGGGACTTGACCCCTCAGCCTCCGTTTCCTTACCAGTGAAATGGAGCAACGACGGTATCCAGCTCACAGGCTTCCTCTAGGGATTAAATGAGATCAGTGAGGGACAGGGCTGGGCAGTGTGCCTGGAAACTAGTAAGCCTTTAATAAGCACGAGCTGCCTTTGTTACTGTCCTTCCCTGGTTCCTTCCACTTGATCCCATTACTCACACGCATCTCAGCCTGATATTCAGGCCCTGGTGGTCCCCACTACCCAATTATTCTCCGTAACTGTTGCTCTCAGTCGCAGCGTGTTGTCATCGGCTGTGGGTGTGTCACGCGTAACCCAGCAGTAATTGTCAAAGCGGTGATGTTTGACAACGATTTGCTTTTTATAAATCACTGCAATCCAAGGTTATTCACAGAACAATGTCTCTCTCACTCACTGGCTTTACTGAGCAGGAGAGCTCAGCCTGGCCCACGGGAGGCCATTGCAGGCGTGACTGTCATGTGTGTCTCATGGCTGCAGCTGGCCTGGTGGAAACAGTGAGGAGAGGTATGGGGTGAGGTGGCCTTGAGCTAGAGAGCTGGCCTGGCCCACCACCTGCTGGCTGGGTGACCCTTGTGAACCTCAGTTTCTTCATCTGTGAAATGGGAACAGTCATTCCCCTCTGGCCTCCCTCTCCCCTCCAAGGTTACCCTCCACGGTCTAGCTCAGGGCCCGCCACCTCCCTGCTCTTAGCTCCCACAGCCCTTGCATGAAAATCCACCTCTACCAGTGACATTTCCCCAGGGCTAGCTTGCTCATCTCATGAGTCTTCAAGCTAACAGCAGAGGCCAGAGTTTATTGATTTCTGCCTCCCTTTTGCTGCACTAAGCTGAGCTCCCAGGAGATGTGAGCACACCCAAGCCCTGCCCTGATATATGTACAGGGGTTGTGAGGATCTTCCCACCCACGAGGCCAGGGTGGAGCCACCGCCCACAGCCCGCCCAGTCTCCATCCCCACCTATACAGAAAACAGAGCCTGGCACCTGGGCTGGCTCAACCCCACTTCCAGCCCAGCCCCGAGTGATCCACATTCCCTCCCACCTCTAGGCCCACAGCACAGCTCACAACATGGGATGGGACCCCAGAGCCTGGCTGCTCCACATTAGAGGAGGAAAGATGAGGCTCTGAGAGGGGAGGCAATCTGCTCAAGACCGTACAATGAGAGTAATAAGCTGGAACCCAGGACCTCGGACCCCAGCCTGAGTTTCACTGTCTCCTCTGCCAATAGCCTCTTCCTTTCTCCTTCCCTTTCCTTGCTGCTCAGGCTGCAAGTCAGAGAGACAAACTCTTAGCTCTGGGAACTGAATCACAAACAGAGGTGTAGTTTCCAGGTGTGGCTAGGTTTTCCCAAGACATAGATGCTCCCCAGAGACAGATTTCCCATGGGCTGTTCCAGGGTCTAAATAGTGACTGGGGGTGGGGAGGAGCCAGGAATTAGAACCCCAGAATTCCAATCCCTGTGCGGCATCTACAGAACCCCTCAGTGCCCCTGATCCCATATGCTGCACCTCTGAAACAGCCCAAGTCCCAGCCACAAACAGGCAGCCTACCCCTCCCTGGTCATATTGGGCAGGAGGAAGGGTGGGTTCAGCACAGGCCCAATCACCAGGGAAGAGCCCCCGACACTCCTCCAAAGATGAGACTGGGATTGTTGAGCAGAAGCCAGAACAGGCTGTGTGCGCCCCCCACCTTCCACCCCAGAGCTGGAAAAGAGACTAGAACCCTGGCCTACTCTGCCCCACATCGTGCCTGTCCCAAACTGTGCAGCCCGCCCAGCTGCTGCAGCACCACGGAAACCAGCGACTGATGATGAGTGACATCCAATCCCCCCCTACCCCCAATTATTTTTAAGCAGGCTGCAAAATTCAGGGTGTGGCTGCAGCTCAGTGAAGGGGACGTGGGGGCACACTGTAACTGGCCTCCCTACCCCCAATTAGAGCAGGGAGGGGAACCTCCACACACTCACCAACCCACGTGGACTTGAACATCCTGTGCCCCACATGTGTGCACAGACATACGCATAGACAGGCATTCACAGGTGTCCTGTATATGAACAGCACACAGGCACACAGATCAGTGTAAACCGCTGAGGCAGGAAGTCGCCTGCACACAGGGGTGCACGCTCTTACACATACAGGGATGTAAAGAGTCAGACACTTGAGCACATGCACAGAGAAGCAAATGCACTCTAATTGTGACCACACACACAGGTAGTTGGCCCTGTGGGGCCAGCATGTGGTAGCTAAGGATCAGGAGGAAACTGACCTGCTGCTCCCCTTTCTGTTCCTGACGCTGGGCAAGCAGATCCCCACCCCTACCTCCCAGGCCTCTGCTGCCCCCTTCTCCTCACCCAGCCCCTCTAGAAGCACTAGGTCCAGTCCCTTCAGAACCACAGCTCAGCTTCTCCGGAACAGGGCCATCTCAAAACCAGCCAAGCCCCCTCCCCACCTGGTCCTCCTCAGACACCCCCTTCATACTCTTGCCAGATTTCCTGGATATGTATGATTCTCACCTTTCCTGCTGCAATGGAAGCCCTTTTAGGGGTTCCTTTTTACGTTACAACCCACCTCACAACATAAGGCAGGAGCCAACTCCAACCTGGGCCAGAGAGAGCCACTGATTCATTCGAGACCCTCCTCGGTGTGCATGGCCAGGGCCTGGCCTCCTGGGACCCAGAGCATTTCCCTGAATGGCCCAGAGCCATTTCCGTGAGTCAAGGGGGGCCAAGAAGGACCTCACCCCACCCTCCCCTCCCCACATAGGCAGCCCAAGTGGTTATAAGCCTAATGAGTAAGCTCCTGGAGCCCCAGTTTTCTGCTCTGTGGGATGGAGAACATGATCCCTGCCCTGCATTAAATCTTCTCATTCAGCCTCCTGGCCTGTTCCCAGCACAGAACCTGGCACTAGAGCTAGAGAAAAGAGGAATGAAGATCAGCTCTGAGGAAGAACTTCCTGGGTCAGACAGAGACTGATAGAGAAGACCAAAAGACCTCCCTCCTCAGGTCCTCTCTGGGCTGGAATGGGTGAAGGGCTGGTGAGAGTAACCTCAGTCTCAGGGACCCTCTCCTCGGACTAAGGGCTCCCTTCCCCGCATCCCTCCCCCTCACCTCTGGCAAATCTGAGAATCCCCCTCTCTGCTCAAACACAGTCAGGTCCCCTTCCTCCCATACGCCAAAGGCCTGCCCAGTCTCGGGCTTCCTTGCCGCACCAGTGAAGGAATTCGAGGCTTTTGCAGCTTCTGGAAGGCCGAGACCGGAGGAGGGGAGCCTCGGGGTAAGGGTCGGGTCTCCAGAATCTCGGGGCTTGGACCCCATGGGCCGCTCCAGCTGTGAGCAGGGGCGAGGGGCGGCCCCGAGAGCCGGAGTCCGGGCCGCGCGCTGGGGAGGGACCCCGGATGGGGGGAGGGGGCCGCGGCAGCGCGCACTTCCGTCGCGTTTATCCACCTGGCAGCACCAATTCGCCCGCCCGTCACTCACCCTCCGCCCCCCGGGCGCTCGCTGCCCCGCCCGGCCCAGGCCGCCACGAGGGTAGGGACCCCCAATCGGGGCCTCCGGGTCCCCTGCCCGCGCACCCGGGCCGGGGGGCGGGGTCCTCAGGGACCCTTCTCCCGGAGCTCTGGGACCCGGGAGCGCGCACACTCTCCTGGGTGCCTCGGGAGCTGGACGGCGAGACTGAGCAGAGGGCGCGATCTCCCCACCAGCGCGACTCCTCCTCGGACGGGGAAGAGGGTCGCTCCGCCCCCTCCCCGGGGTCTCTCTGTCAGAGTACGGGGGCTCCGGGGACCTTCCCCACACCATAGAGAGGAGGTGGACACAGCCCTCCCGGGGGTCCCGGGGGGCGGGGCGGCGCGGGAGGGGGCGGTGACTCAGCCGCCCTCCGCCCACCTCCCCGGAACTTTGCAGCAGCTGGAGCTGCCGTTGCTACAGGAACCGAAAGCTTTTGTTCCCCAATGTCAGGGCTGCCCAGGCAGGCGGGTGGCTGGGAGGCTGCCCACTCCCCGGTGGGACCCGGGGCCAGTCCTAGTGCCCAGAGGACTGCCAGTCGAGCAGAACGTCACGGGTTCGAGCCAAGCCACTTAGGTCAAAGCCAGGTTTCTTCAAACTCCTCGGGCCCTCGGGCCAGGCCGCCGCCTAACTCTGACCTAGAGCACTAACCCTCTCCACAGTGTCCTGGGAGGTTCCTGAGGGTGTCTAACGTCCTGGGGTGAGGGCGAGGCTCCTCTGTGGTGCAGAGTGACTGAGTGACACAGGACGCTCTAACAAGCAGCCTGCCTCTGGGGACTCTGAAATGAGTTTCCTCTCTTTACTTATCCCACCTCCCCAGGCTCCACACCTGAACCCCGACCTCAGACACCTTGGCCTGGCATTCACCGATGTCCCTTGGGCCAGAGCTGATCCCAGAGAGGTTCTGTGTTGGAATGTTGCAGGAAAGATGGGGGGAGGGGGAGAACAATAGTCACAGGCTCCCTGCACCTACTCTAAGGCGCTGAAGGTATTTTCTAGCTTTATTATCTTGGGGGTGGGGTGAAGGCATCAACCTCTTTTGCATTTCTCCTCTAGAATAGGACCACAAGGTGGGGAGAAGAGAGGGGCCTGACCTTGGCCTTGAACAGAAAGAGATCACACCTTTCATTATTGAACATTACTTGGTACCGGATACTCTCTACAATCTCATTACATTCTCCCAGAACTACATAAGACTGTGATCACTGACCCATTTTACAGGAGGGCAATTGAGGCTCAGAAAGGTTAAGTAGCTTCCCCAGGTCACACAGCTTTTGAACCCAGGTCATGGGACCAAAAGCTAAGTTCCTTAACTACTCACTCAGCTCAGTAACCTGGGGGTTGGAAGGGAGGGAAGGGGGCAGAGACCAACTGGAACCTCACCTCATATGGTATTACAGAAATGCCTACACTGCCCCCCCCACACACACACACAGACACATACACTCATGATATGCCTGTTCCTTTCTGAAGAATGATGGGGAAGAGGGGCAGAAAAGGAGAGGAGAAGGAGGAGGGAAGGCAGAGAAGCCCATCTTGGTCCAGGGAACAGCCTCCCTCGCCCCCTCCTCACCAGTGTATACCATATGCAGAGTCTACACTGCTTCCCCGATCCCCTGTGACAGCACAGGGGACACTCCCAGGTGCCTGCTCTGTCCTGGGACCAGGTGGACTCCAACACAGTGTACACATGCCCAAGCCAGAGGAAGACCCCTTTGCCCCGCCCCCACACACACACCTCGAGGGGACAGCCATGGGGTAGACAGAGGCCCCTGGGGACACCTGTCTAAACCCAAACAAGCCCAACCAGACCCTCCCCGAATCCGGGGGACCAGTCCTACTGGCCTCCACATGAAGCCTCAAATGGCTCCTGATGTGCTGCAGGGTGAGCCCTACACCCCACCCCACCCTACAGCAGATGACCTGACAATTAGGAGTGTTGAGGCACGGATAGCACGAGTAGGCACCCGGCCTCGCCCAGCAACCTCCTCTCCCCAGAGACTTCCCACCGCCAATCCCGCAGCCACTGCTGCTGCTCTCGGCTGCGGAAACCCGGGGTTGCCCACGGGAGGAGAAGGGGCGACGGGTCCCCGGCCGCGGGCAGGGGGCGCCAAAGAACGCCCCGGGGCCGGGCGGGCAGCTGGCGAGGCGGGCAGGCAGGCGGCATCTCCCGGCCCGGGCGCCCCTCCCGGCGCGAACACCAGACCTGTCGACCGCTCTGCACCCGCCGCGGCCCGGAGAATTTCCCGCGGCCGTGCCCTCGGACCGAGCTGACTGCGGGAGTGGCCGCCAACTTCACAGCCTACAACCCCCCCCAAGTCATGCCCACCCCGGGGGCTGCGGGAGGGTGCGTCTCGTGCCTGGCTCTATGCCCGGAGGTGGGAAGAGAGGGGTGAGGGATGGACAAATAGACTCCGGCCAAAGATGGACTCGGGGAGCCTGGAATGTGGGTCCAATCAAGATCTGGGAGGGGGCTCGGAGAAGACACGGGGACAGGGCCCCAAGTCCAGGCTGGGGGGAGGGGATTTGCAGCAGAGATTGGCAAGGGAAGGCGGGACTCCGGGCAGATATGGGGGAGGGGGCACTCGGGGCAGAAATAGAGGGGAAGCGTGGTTCGGGTACAGGCGCATGGTTGGGCAGTAACTATGGGCAGACATGGATGGGGACAGGAAGGACTCCGGGCAGAGATGAAGTACGGGGAGGGGCAAGGTCCGGAATCCAGACTAGGAGGAGAGATGCAGGGAGACACCGTGGAGTCGTTGGTTGGAGAGAAAGGCTCTAATCAAGGCGGGGGGCGCACTGCCCGAATCGGGGCTGAGACAGGGAGAGACTCGAGTCAGCGATGCGGGGGTCTGGGTCAGGAAGAGGGATGGGTAGCAGAGAAGGGCAAGGGGGTAAGGTCCCAGGAGGAAGCAGAGAAGGGAATCAGAGATGAAGAGGGTCTCGCCCCCAAGCTTGAGAGTTCCCAGAGAGATAAGGGGTGGGTGGCTGCTGAACGAACTCAGCAGAGAGGGGCCAAGGGAGCGCCCCCGAGTCCATACCGGTGCGGAAACTCTAGACGGCGTCGAGAGGGCTCGGGGCCAGGCCGGGTCGGGGTCTGGGGCTGTGCACTCACCTGGGCGCCGTCAGCAGCAGGAGCGGGGGCCGGTGCTGGCGTAGGCGACCACGGGGCGCAAGTTTGCCATCCCTGAGGCGGGGTCCCGGCCGGGCGCGGAACAGCTCGCGGCCGCCGCGCCGATGGCCGAGGCTCCCGCTCCGCCGAGCAGCGGGTGCAGAAAAGGCGCCGCGGAGCAGCGCGGGGCGGGCGGGCGGGCGCCGGGCCGGGCGCGGGCTCCTGCCGCCGCCGCCCGCCGCCGCCTCCTCGCCGCGCCGCCCCCCGCTCCCCCGCCCGAGCGCCGCCCGCGCCGCGCGCCGCCTCCTATTCGCGGGCGGCGGCCGCAGCCCCGGGCCCAGAAAACCTGCGCCGCATCCTCTTTGGTCTCCTCGCGCCACCGCCGCGGCCGCTACCGCTACCGCCACCACCAAGCTGGGTTCCTCCGGCCGCTCCGGCCGCTGCCCGCAGCGCGCGCGGGGCCGAGTGACGGCCGAGGGGGGACGCGGCGCCTGCGCGTGCCGGGCCCGGGAGGGGGCGCGCGCCCGGCTGGGCGCGAGGAGCCGCGGGAGATGGGGCGGGGGACGGGGACGACGCGCGCCGCCTCCTGTTAAAGGGGGAGCAGCGCCAACCGAGTCAAGCGTACCCTCCACCCTCCCCCGCTCTGGGCCCTGGGCGCCGGCGGGGGAGAAACCCCGGGTAAGACCCCGCCCCACACGCGGCCTCCTGGACCGCAGGATGAGGCGATCCGCGACGTCCCTCCAGCGATACCCCGGGCTGGAGGCATCTCACGCAGCCAGGGTGTCCGAGCCCTGGGGGCTGAAACAGGTGCCCCCGGCCCTCATGCAGACTGCATTTTGCATATCTTTGTGCATGCAGGTGCCACTCTTGTGCTCCTAACTTTGCATATGCTTATGCATACAGGTTTCCTGAAAGCGTGCACTGCAATGTTGCCTGCCTCTGTGCATTCAAGTGCCGCACACATGCACCCAGGTCTTGATTGCATGTTGCTTGTTCTTGGGTATAGAGATGTTATGTGCATGTAAGCTTGCAAGTGTCACATGTGTGCTGTGTGCTGTGAGTCACTCGTATATAGGAACCATATATGTACACTACAGTGTGGTATGTTTGGTGCATACTCTAGTGTAAACTCTGCAATGTTGCATGTCCCTGGGCACGGGGATGCTGCACGTGTGCAATGTATTACGTGTTTTCCTGACTGCCTGTCTATCCCCACAAGTGCCTTTCCCTGTGCCAGGGGCGCCCCCATGTTGCATCTGTTTATGTAGAAGGAGCAGAAATGTACAGACCCACCCTCTCCCCATCCTGGCAGTGTGCCCATGGACAGTTGGGTGGGGCTGGGCCCACATGGTTCAGGTGGTGCCCAGGGAGATACGCATGGCTCAGGACCCTGGTCGGGTGGTTTGTGGCCTGGGCATGATGCCACCAGGAAGGTGGGCAGACCAGGAACACACCACTGCAGCCAAGACAAGTAGGTTAATCTGATGAGTCTGGTCAGAGGAGGGATGAGGCACAGCCAGCAGGGGGCAGCTTCGCAGTGAGGGTGGGGTGGTTTCAGGAGCTCTTTTTGAAGCTTCTCTGGCCTGTGCTGGGGGATGGGGGTGCGGGTGCTAAACTTGAAAGGCAAGGAAGTCTCCAGTCCACCCACCCCATCCCCAATTCTCTACTGAGGTCCCCTAAGTGGTGTTGCTCACCCCCACCCCCACCCCCCCAGGGACAGTAGCAGGAAGAGGCAGAGAGAGCACCCCCTGTTCCTTTCTTCAGTCCCTTCCTCTGCCAGCCATCACCGGTGACATTTGTTGTGAATGATTGTGAGAAATTATCACCTTTAATGGAAGGAGGTAATAAGGGGCGATGAAGGAATCTCACCCGTCACCTTCAGGGGATTTATGAGGCAGTATGAGAGGGGAGGGGGACTGGGCCAGCAGCTTTCCCTTCCCAGCAGGTGCCTGAGGAGGCTGATGCCTTGGGCCTTCGCCGGCAGGCAGGGCTCCTGGGTTCTCACTGGAACACCTTCAAACACACCCCAGCATCACTGGCTTTGGAGGCTCAGCGCTGCTGTGAAAGCCAAGCCAGGCTATCCTCGCCATCTGCAAGATGTTGAGAGCCATGCTGAGGATGGGGAAAGCACTGTAAGAGGCAACGGAATTTCTGGGATGGGGGACTCGAAGAGGTGGGCAGAGGTGGAGAAAGGCATTGGGACATGGAGTGCCCACAGGGATGCAAGGATGGGCCCTTAGAAGCGGCTAGGACCCTGTCCTCCAGAGCTCCAGCCCCTTTCTCGCTTACAGGGAGCCTGCCTCCCTTATGAATATTCATAATCATTAGCATACTAGAGCCCCAGAGCTCAGAGAAACCCAGACAGGGCTCTTGCAGATGTGATGCAGCTGGATCCCTTAGGCCCTCCCACTCCCTCCAGGATCCAGCTGGGGTGGGGGATAATAGGAGAGGCTGGTTCCAGATATACAGCAGTGGTTTGTCTGTATCTCTGTTCCGTGGTAGCCCTTTGACTTCTTGACCCCATTCATTCAGCCACAAAAATGTATGCCCCAGGAAAGACAGGTGATCAGACAGGGTGAAGGACTGACAGAGATTGTACCCCATCCCCAGGGGCTCACCAGGACAGGGTAGGGAGGACAGCAGGGCAAGAGCGGCTGCGAAGGCCAGGTGGAGAGAGTGGGACCTCCCAGGGTGGTGCAGAAGCAGGCTCGACTAGAGCAGACCTCTGAAAGGCTTCCCTGGGGGCGCCTCCCTGCTTTTGGGCTTCCCCACCTCCTTTCCCGGGAGCCCCTGCCCATCCAGGTTCATTGTGGTGATAATGCCACAGGGGAGGACTTGGAGCTTAGAGTAATTACAAATCGTTTCCATATTCAAATCCAGCTGGTTGAGGAGAAATTACTTCTTGACGGCTCAGGCAGAGGTGGGAAGAGCAAGACTTAGCTCCAGGAGACACCTCCCAGGAGCCTGGGGCAGAGACTGGGTAAAAGAAGAGGCACCAGCCGGAGCTTGGGCATAGAGCACTGGGGCAGAGTGAGGGTCATAGCCACTCACCCAGCCCCTGCACACCGGGCAAAGGGCAATGACTCCACCCTTTAGCCCCATTGGGGCCCCCCTTGGAGTCTCTGATGGGATGGAAGGGATTCACCCCACAAAGGCAACTAGAGGCCAGGTTCTGTTCCCTGCTCTCACACTGCCATTCTGGGTGACCTTAAGAAAGGGCCCTCAGCTTTCTGGGCCTCTATTTCCTTATCTGTTTAATGGCTCTAGTAAGATAAAAGATATGAATCAGCAAGGGCTATGCCCCTGAGAGGGGCCTTTTAAAATACTTGTTTTATTACCAACTAATTTGTAATTTTGTTAATAATAATAACCACCAATGGCAGCACGGCCCTCAAAGCCGATGGGGCAGCTCTGGAGAAGGTGGTGGGGGGTTGAGGAAGTAAGCTCCCCCCTCCCCCCACCCTCGCATGCTGCCTGGCCTCAGCTCTGCCTCCCACTGGGCCAGCAGTAGATACGCTTCATTGCCCTTTAAACAGATGAGAAAATGTTCTTCTTCCCTTCCCAATGATTTATTTGGCCCAGAGCCTAGACAGGTTTCCTTCCAGCCAGTGGGACCCAGGAGCATCTCACATTTAGCCCCTGCCCACCATAGCCACTCAGCCAGGCGCCCCACCGCCACCCCCAAGCTCCTTCCAGTCCCTTACCCCACCCCAAATCTGCGTAACAGTCTCCCTCGGATCTGCCTCAGAGCTCATACGACCAACACCCCACTGGCCTAGACATCATGGATCTTGGAGGGTGATCCTGGAGAAGAAGGAATGGCCCCCTTCTGTCTGTAGGAATTTCTGCATATCTAGCTTCCATCTTTCTGTCTGCGTATGCCAAATGGGTTAGGAGCCTGGATCAGCCCTGGCTGGGTGATGGTCACTTTCTTGGTACTGTAGATTGGGGAGAGATGGGAGGATTAGTTGTTCCCCAACCAAATCTTTCCAGGAGGTCGATGCCCAGTTTGGTGGGGGGGCTGTGGGACAGAGGGTGGAGAAACTGATTAGGGTCCTGGGCCATCTTCACACACATAATTCTTTTACTGGAGGCTGCATACAAGTGTCTACAGATCCTGGCGCCAAGAAGGTGCCTTCATTCATTCATTCAACAAATACTTGAGTGTTTACTGTGTTCTAGGCACTGAGATCCAGGCCATCAGCAAGTCCGCAGGTTCTACCTCCCAAAATATCCCAGATCTCTCCACTCTTCACATCCCTACTGCCAACACCGGAGTCCAAGCTATCATCCTAGTGCCTGGCTGCTTCTTCAGTCCCTAGGATCCCACTCCTACCTCTCCCACACCAATCTATTCTCCCAGAGCCCACTGAGCCATCTCTTCTTTAAAATGAAAATCAGAGCATGTCCCTCCCCTTTAGCCCTCCAGTGGCTTCCCACTACTCTTAGTGTAAATACAGTGTCCTCACCATGACCCTCCAGGTCTGACCCCTGCCTATCTCCAGAGCCATCTCCATCCCCCACCCCATCCCCATGCTCCAGTCACACAGGCTTCCTACTGTTCTGGGAAAACCCTAAACCCTTCCCCCAGCACTTCCCATGACTGACTCCTCATCATGGAGGTCTCAGCTCCAACCTCAACTCCTCCAGGAAGCCTCCCCTGATCACACCTCTAAAGCAGCCCCATGTTCCCAGTTGCTTCATCCCATATCCCTGTTTTATTTCCTTCATGTAATCATTACTATCCCCTGCTGGACCATGAGTTCCTTGAAGTCAAGGGCCGTGTCTGTCCATTCACAGGTGCATGTCCTGGCACTTAACATCATTAGTGTTAAGTGGACTCAATATTTGTTAAGTACATGAATGAATGAATAGCGAAAGGGCAAGCAGAGACCCTGTCCTCACAGAGCTTTCAGTCTATGGTTCTTGGTTGATGCTTGTTAACTAAAAGTGTTCCAGATTCCCGTGTGATAAGTCAGAAAGAGTTCAGGCTCTAGGATCGCACAGATCTGGATTCCTGCCTCTGTCCCTCACTCACTAGACATGTGACCTTGGGCAAGTTGCATATGCTCTCCAATCCTCTTCTTTCCTCTCTGTAAAACGGAAAGAATGATCCCAACCTAGCAGAGCTGATATGGGTCACACAGGATGATAAATGCCCAGTACCTTGCACAGCACTGGGCCCAGGGAGGTGTCATCTGCAGGAATGTGGGTCCCTTACAGACTTACTCAGGGCTGAGGGCTGGCCAAGGCTCTGGGGACATGGGGATGACTCAGATTAGGGCCCTGACCTTGAGGCCTTCCAAGCGGCCCCTCCCATCCCCTGAGAGGTGTGTGCCCACAGGAGTTCTTATTTGCTGAGCTGGGTGCAGCAAAGGAGGTGGCAGGAGCTATGGTGTGGCTGTGTTTGACCAGGCCAGTGTGTGTCATGATCCCTGCAGAGAAACTGAATCTGGATCTACCTCCTTGCATTATCGCCTCTCCTTATTTAGAAGTTCCTCCTTTTCTGCCTTCCAGGTCTATGTAAACACACACATGCACATACACAGATGCACGAAGAGACAAACCCATATGCACACAGTTACACAGTCCCTGGCCCAAGGTCAAATGTACTTGACTGGGATACACAGTATCCCAGTTTGCTAATGCTGCCATTATGCAAAATAGCAGAAATGGATTGGCTTTTATAAAGGGGGTTTATTTGCTTACAAATTTACAGTCCTAAGGCCATGAGTGTCCAAACCAAGGCATCAACAAGATGATACCTTCACTGAAGAAAGGCCGATGGCATCCGGAACACCTCTGTCAGCTGGGAAGGCACATGGCTGGAGTCTGCTGTTCCTTTGCTCCTGGGTTGTGTTTCAAAATGGGCTGCTCCAAAACGTCTCTGGGTTTCTCTTAGCTTAGCATCTCCAAGCCTCCTTCTGACCGCGTGTCTGAGCATCTCTAAGCGTCAGCCAGCATCTGGGCCTGGAGCTCTTTTTAAAGGACTCCGGTAAACTAATCAAGATCCACCCTGAATGGGCACAGCCAAATCTCCAGGGAAACATTCAATCAAGAGGTCACACCCTAATTAAGAAGATTAATCAATCTGCCCGCACAAGATTGCATTAAAGAATGTGGTTTTTGGGGGGACATAATATATCTAAACCAGCACACACAGGTATATAAATAACCATACACACCCAGGAGGCAGCAGCCCTCCTTTCTTCTGGTCCCGCAGGGACCTGTCTGGCTGATATATCAATTCTGTCACCTCCTGCTCTAAGCTGAGGTCAGACGCAACCCCTCCATGTTGACAGGAGGTAGTCTAGGCACTTGCCCTTGGTAAATTCTCCCTGAGGTCTAATCGCATAGTCCCCTGCTGTAGGATTTAAGGACGTGGAGCCCTGGCAGCCACTCCAGATGCCCGAGTGACAGCACCATACCCTGTATCCACTGGTGGACAGGCCGAGGGTGGAGGCGACTCAGAAGAATGCTCCCAGCTTCCTGCCAGGATGGAGGCAGAAGGGGAAAGCCCTCGGGGGGTGGCCAAGCCCCTCAGCAGCAAAGGGGTACATGGGCAGTGCAGGCCCATGGGTTCCCACCTGCTGGCATTTCCCCGGGTTCTCTCCGCAGGCTCTATGCCAAGCAGGACACAGCGGAATAGCAGGCAGGGGGGTGGGGACCAGCTCATCCTGGTGAAACCCTCTGTGGGCCTGACACTGTGCTGGCTGCTTTTCACTTATTGTCACATTTAGTCCTCAGAACAGTCTCTTAAATTGGTTTGGTCACCCCCATTTCACAGATAAGGAAAGTGTGGCTTAGAGAGAGGCAGGGAGAGGACCCATGCCTCCACCTTATCCAGGGTTTATTCAAGGCATGCCTTAGTCCTACCACATCCTTGTCCTCCTTGCCCCTCCACCCCCAGCCCCAGAGGACACCAGGCGCCAACTGTGGAAAACAATTTATTTTATGATTAGAGTTGATCTTCCAGAGAAGACCAGCTCCCTCAGGGTGAGAGATTTGACTTCCCCCACCCAGCTCCTGCTAGGGGAGGCTGAGGCTGGACACCCAGATTTGGGGGAGAGGCAACCAGAGTTGTTGAGGGTGTTGGGAAGGACAACATACGCAACATGATGCCCACACGCTTCCCTGGCAGGCACAACCACACTCCTCCCCAGTAGAACCGCACGCTGACACACACATCGGGAGGACATAGCTCTCACTTGAACATACACAATCTCACGCTGGCAGTAAAGCAATCCCTGCCGAGTGAGGTGGGGGGGCTTTCATATCACTGCCAAGCCTGGCACAACTCTGACCTTGAAGGGTCCCAGGTGCAGGGGGAGCCCTGTGGATGGGGGGAAAGAGAAGTGTTGTGGTTGCGGAGAGGCTCCCCCAGAGTGCATTGCTGAGCAAGTGTTCTGTGTGCCAGAGTGGGAGTGAGTGGGGCTGAGCTCCGGTACACGTGTGGGTGGTTGTGTGCGTCAATGGGGGGGCGGGGAGTCTGTATGTGTTTGTATGGTATGCCTGTGTGGAGGTTTTTTCATGTGTCTGTCTAGGCTTTGTACATCAGGAGCCTGGGCCTGGCTCTGGGGACTCTGCTCTGTGTGTGTGTCTGTCTATGTCTTTGTAACAGGGTGTGTGGCAGTTTCGTGCATTTTTTTCTGTTTGTATGTGTGGTGTAGAATGCATACATGTGTCTAGAGCTGGGGTTTGTACATCTACTCAGTGTCTGGGTGAGTGTGAGGTGTATTTACAGGGCAGCGTTTGTGTGGTGTGTATCTGCAACCAGAATGCACGATGTTTTCCTGTGTTCAGTGTGTGCTTGAGCCTGCATGTGTACATATGTGTGTGTGTATGTAGGGGGACAATGTTCAGACCTGTGTGTATCTGCACCTTTGTGTGGAATGCGACTCAGGGGGCACAGTATTTTTGCAGGCCTGTGTGTGACTGTATGTGTGTGTCAGTGTTTGGGACGTGTCTGGGCTAGTGTGTGGTGTGTGTTCCTCTGTGTGTTTGGGGTCCTGGCAGGCTTCCAAATTCCAAGAGGGTCTCCATGTGATGCTATTTGGTGTATGTCTGTATCTGGTTGTGGGCCTGGTGTCTGGATATGTGTGCCTAGGTAAGTGGTGTGGAGCTGTGAGTGATCTGTATCTCCAGATCTGGGTGTGTATCATCAGGATTCTTATCTTTGGGGTCTTTTTGATAATCCTTCCCAGGAAGCTGTCTCCCAAGGTCCGAGACCTTGGCCTTCCCCCAGCCCTCACCTTCCACCCCCTTTATCCCTAACCAGCTCTGCGCCTGCCTTCCTTGGGGTCTCCCGCGTGAGGGAATCCAGAGATGGTGGACCACCCGGCCAAAGTCACACAGCCGGGAGAGGCAGGGGCTCCTGCTCCTACCGTGTCCCTTCCCTCAACCCCCCACCCCTCACAAACGGCCCCATCGCTGAGGCCACCCGCGCGCCCCACGCGCTGCCTGGGTCTCCCATGAAATCCATGAAATGAATTTTAATTTCCGCTCGGGGCGGGCGGCCGTAATGAGCTCCAGCCGGCGACGATGGCTGGGGTGCGGGGCCGCAGGGCCACCGCGCGGCGGAAGGGAGCACGGATTTGAATTTCAAAGGCAGCCGGGGCGCAAGTGCATCGGTGTGTGCGGCGCTTGTGTGGCCGCGAATGCGCGCCTGCGTGTGTGGCCGTGTGTCTGAGTGAACGTGTTTTGAGATTGACTGTGCGGCTGTGTGTGAGCCCTTGTGGGATGCGAGCGTGTCAGTGAGCTTGAGTGTTCATAGGTCTGTCACCGTGTGAACGTCCGCGAGAGTGTGTGCGCGCGCGCGTAGACGAGCGTTTGCGTCTGTGAGTGTGTATCTGTGTGGGCGTGTATTTGCAGGACCGAGCCTGCATGAGCGTGTCTGTGTCTTCGAGTGTCCGTGTTCCAGCCCCTGAGTGTGTCTGCGAGTGTCCGTCGTGCGTTTGTGTGCTTGGGTGCCTGTGTCATTGTGTCACTGCACGTGCTTGCGTCCAGGAGTGTTGGTGTGTCTGTGCGGGTGTGTCGCTGTCGGAATGACCGTGCATAAGCGTGCGGGTTGGGGCACAGCGCATGGGGAATTGGTTGAACCGGGTCTGCACCCCCTGCTACCGCCCGCGCCGAGAGGGCGCAGAGTGACGGCCCCTCTTCTCAGGGACCCCGGGCCAAGCCCGCCGCCAGCCCTAGGCCCACACAGCCCGCAGCCGCCACCAACGACCACGCGATCGCTCGCATCGCCCTGCTGGCTCGCCGACCCGCGGGCTCTCAGTGGGTTCCTGGGAAGCAATGGCCGGAGAGGATGGGCAGTTAGCCCGCGGGGCGGTGCGGCGCGACGCGGGTTTCACGCTCAAGCTTTGCTGAGGGCGTGGGGGCCGCTCATCCGTCTTGGGTAATGGGCCTGCGCGGCTGTGGGATCTTCGCCGTCCTGTGGCTGCGCTGGACTCAAGCTTGAGCACAGGAAGGACCACCGAGTCCCGAGGAGGAGCCCACAGAACAAGCACACCTGCAGGCTCATGCACACAGGTGCCCTAACTCAGGCACAGCCTAGCACACCTCACATACACAGGTGTCTGGGATAGTTCCCTGGCTCCAGGCTCAGGGGGCAGGCCCACTGGCACACACGCAGGAGTGTGCACGCACTAACCCAGAGACACAGGTGAGTTTGTGTGCACACCTCACACTCACTTGAACAAGTCCCACCCACCCCTGGATTTTGGACCCTGGGGGATGAAGAGGTTCGAGGCTCAGGGTACCAGAGAATAGGGGAGGCCTTGAGTCACTAGATGTCCCCTCTACTCTGGCCCTAAGGACCCAGAGATGGAAGGTGGATTTGAGGAGTGAGGATTGGAGAAAGGGACTGGTTGGCAGCTCCTTCCTTCCTTCATTCAACAAGTATTTATTGGGAGCTTACTAAAAACTATGGGGCACTGAGGGAAAAAATCAATCTCAGACCTCAAGGAACTTCTAGAACCTGACCACATAACTGCTGTGCCTATGTGGAGTTCACATTAGAGTGGGGGAGGCAGACACAAATGTAAACATATGAAATGTCTGTGTTGCTAAGTGCAAAAAGAAAAACAGTGTGGGATAAGGGAGCAGTGATGGAGGGGCATAGGAGGCTGGTGTATGTCCGGTGGTCAGGAAGGGGGTCTCTGAGAAGGTGACAGCTGAGCAGAGACCTGAAGGAGGAGAGAGAGATTTGGAGGAAGAGCTGTCCAATAGGGGAAACTGCCAGTGCAAAGGCTCTGAAGGGGAGGGAGCCGTTTACTCAGATGGGGGAAAACTTGTGGGAAGTCGATGAGTTCTATTTTGGACATGTTGCACCGAGGTGCCTTCAGGACAACCAGGGACAGTGCCCAGGAAACAGGAGAGATTTGAGCAAAGATAGAGATTATGGAGAAATGAACCCTGGGAACTGATGCAGTAGAGGAGATTAAGCATGGACTGTGGGGAGGGGAATGGGGAGCAACCTGAGGCATGGGAGTCAATTCCAGAAAGACTGGCAGCTAGGGAAGGGGGAAGCATGTAACCCAAATGGCACCCCCAGAATGGTCCTGGTACCTGCTGTTCCTCTTCCCAACTGAGCCCACAGCCTCTTCTTGCTTGCCAAACTACCTGCTGCCTGGGAGAGAAAGGGAGGACAGGCTAGTTTATTGATGGGGACCCCTCTCTGGGGGGCCTCCTCCATTCTGGCCAAGCACCAACCTGTCCACCGTGAGTGTTTCTTTCCTCTAATTTGAGGCTGGATCCTCAAGTAACTCTGCAGCCCCCCTCAGCTGTTATCAGCCTTGGAGATTCGGGCTGGACTGAGAGGCTGGAGGTCTGGGTCACAGACCTCCTAGGTGACCTCTGAGTCTCAGTTTCCCTTGAGTTGGAATTGGAGGGACAGCATCTAAGGAGGACCTTCCAGCCCTAACGTGCTCAGACTTTCTGGGCCTCTTTCACCACTTTTTGGATGGGTTCAGTGGTGTGCTGATAACTGTTCAAAACTGGCTCTTGGAGGGTGGGGGTGGGGTGGCATGTATCTCAGATTTTTAGCGTTTGCCAATTTCCATGGTGTAACTCCTCCCACGATGGCCAATTTAAGCTACCAATGTGAAGTCAACTGGCTGGCAGAATTCCTAAAAATTTAACAATCGGCTCTCACAAACTGGCATGAGTCGGCTTTAGCACACTCACCAGACCCTTTCCAGAGAGATGGGAAGAGGCAGAAAGCCTGGGACGCGGGACAGAGTAGGAGTGGAAGGCTGCCTGTAGGTTGGAGAAAAGCCAAGTTTCTTAGCCTCCCCATCTTCCCTCATGGCACCCATGACATTCCGTAGGGAGAGGCTCTCTGAGCTTCTTGTCCACCCCTGTTTCTCCTCCAGCTCCAGCCATTTGACATCCTTTCTAGACCTTCTACTCACTCCTTTATTTGGAAACAGGAAGACAGGTAGCCATGGGCCATGCCATCCTGACTCACAGCCAGACCACGGCTATGGTCACTGGTGGACAGACAACCTGGGTGTCTGGCTCAGCTCTGCCACCAGCTCCCAGGGGGTCCTCCCCCTCTCTGTCCTCAGTTTTCCCAGGTGTTAGAGGACAAGTGCTGGCTTCTCCAAAGGACCCTTTCAGCTGTGAGATTCTGCAATTTCTCTCATTCCCTGTCTCAGCTCTGATGGCAGCTCCGGGTCTCCTCTTGCAGACACATTTCCCCAGCCTCGGAGCCCCCTCCCTGCTCTTGCGGCCCCCTACCGCCTCTGGCTCCCCAGGCTCCCCGATAAGGGGCCCAACTAATTACATTAGGATTTCATGCCAATTAGCAAACAATTACATGGGCAAATTGGTGCCTAATTTGGAGCAATAACAACAGCTCCACTGGCCGAGGAGGGATGGCTGCAGATAAGGCTGCTCACCCCAGCCAAGCCACATCACGGCCCCCCGCGGCTGGAAGCTGGGCTTTCTGCCCTGACCTGGGCCAAAGTCTGCAGTGCTCCTTTAAGGATCTTTAAGCACCTGTTTATGCCGATTATATGGTCCACCCAGGCCTTTGCCAAGGGTGTAGGGGGAGGAGAGAGAGGGTGGAAGGGAGGGGCAGAGGGGAGCTGAGGCAGACAGGGCTGGCTTCGCTGGGGAGCTGGGGAGGATTGGGGAGGCAGGGAGGAGGGAAGAGGGCATGGAGAGAGAGTAATTAACAGGAACAAAGGCCTGGATACTGGAAAGGGTCAAGAGTTTAGGGCTGGTGGAGAAACCAGCTGGGCAGATGGTGTAGGGAACTGAGGCTACAGAGGTAAGTAGAGCTAGATTGGGAGTGCCGGTCCAGAGAAGTTAAACATTCTCCTGGAGGCCTTGGGAGCCACTGGAGGCTCAGGGCTGGGAAAGGGGATGGTGCTGAGACTCATCTTGAGCTCCTTCCCACCTACAGCCTGCATGGGGTCCCACTGATCTCCCCTCTTAGTATCTCGGAAACCCTCTGCTCTTGTTCAGGACCACTGAGACCTCAGCAGTAGCTGCCAGTCATGCCCCACCCCACCCCCCTTCCCTTTCCATATGTTCCCCAAGTGATCACTCTAAAGCACAAACCCAACCATATTCCTCTTCTGCTTAAACCCTCAATGGCTCCCCAGAGCTCTCAGGATAAAGTTCAAACTCCTTATCTTAGCATTCAATACCCTTCACCAGTTGGCCCCTACTGACCTTGCCAGCTTTCCCTGTCTTCCCGCCTCCATACCCACCCCATGAACTAGACACCATTTCCTGATCGTGCAAGGCTCTCTCGTGCCTCTGAGCCTTTGACCATGCTGTTCCTGTCTGGATTGCTCTCCCAACACTCCTTCCATGTCACTGAATGCACCCTTCCAAGCCCCTTGTTCTGCTTCCCAGTTTCCTCCAGGAAGCCCCAGTTCTTCTGGGCTCTCTTTGTAGCCTGTACTCACTCTGTAGCTAACTCTTTGTATTAGGGTCTGCCTTCCCCACCTGGACATGGAGCTGCTCATGGGCAGTACTTGGGCCTCATTTAGCTAGTAACACTTTCATCTAGCACTGGCAGTGAATGAATACAGAAGATGAAGGGAGAAATATTTTATCCTGGTAACAGTGGGGAAACTGAGGCATGGAACCACAGAAATATTCATGAATCTGGGGGATGCTTCACTTCTAAAGGAAAGTTGGGTCAGCTTTCAGCCCTCTGCTCATCAGAGCCAATCTCTGTCCCAATCCCCTCCACCTTTTGCTCCTGAGCACCCTTATGAAGCCTGGAGTACTTCACTTCAACCACTCCTGCCCAGGAGATTTCACCCCTGCTTTCAACAAACAGGGTAAAGAAACCTCCTGAGGCTACAGAGTCCAAAAAGGTCAAGTTTGCTATCAAGGCAGCAACAAAACTGCAGGACAGCCGAAACTGCAGCAGGAAGGACTGTAGGCAGACTCAGGGAGGAACCTCCTGACCATCAGGATTTAACCCCCAAAGTGATCCTTAAAGGAATGACCAATGGGGAATGATAAGGGGGCTTGGCCTATCCAAGGGAGGCCGAACAGAGGTCAGGGATGGGATGTAGTCCTTCCTGGAGGCAGGGGGATGACCTGGCTGACTTTCCTGGGAACTTGGTTCCCACTAGGGGGGGTGCCACTCTGTTGCAGGGCCCATCACTCATGTTAATTACCAAGAAAAAGCCGATTTCTCCTCATTTCCAGACTCCAAACGACAGTGTCATTAGGCTGGTAATGTGCAGAGAAATTGTGCGTGTCTGTCTTGGAACATGTCTTGAGCCAGAATGGGCAAGGATGCCCCTGGCAGGGGGTTGTCTCTGAGATGCTCCCTGTGGCAGAGAGCCAATCACAGAAAGAGATGCTGTGCCACCAGGGCAGAGGTGTTCTCCCTCTCTGTTTGGCAGGCACCAATGGTGGTGATTAAACCATACTACGCAATGATGTGGGTAGTAGCCCAGAACACACGGACCCTGCCAGATATGAATGGAGCCAGGGGTTCCCCTCTCAGGTTAACCCAAGGCCATGAACCCCATTGTCTCAGATGAACGTGAACTCAGACTTGCCACAGCCCTTCCCAATCTTGCCTGAACCCGTTGCTATGAGCTCCCTGCCCACCTCTGGTCAAAGAGGTCTCTGGCAGGGAGGAGTTGGCCATTCCCATAAATCCTTTCCTTCCCTCGGCAAAGCCAACTCCTGGACTGCAAACTGGGTAAAGAAACCTCCTGAAGCTAAAGCCTCCCAGCCCTCAAACAGTAGCCCCCGGCACTGCTCACAGCCCTCTACTGCATCTTCACGCTCTTCTTTATGTTTACTCCTCACTCAAACCCACTTAACATTTGAGGAAACTGAGGCCCAGAGAGAAGTGATTAGCCCAAGTGCAAATCTCAGAGCTAAACTTGACCCCAGGTCTGCCCAATGCCTGTGCTCAGACTTAAGAGTTTCAATTCCATCCAACCAGGATTCTAGAACATGTACTATGTCCCAGCTCTTGACTCAGGAAATCAGTCACAAAGAGGCCTTACCCTCAAGAGCTCAAGTGGAGGAGAGGCAGGATGTAAAAATATAATTAGAGCTCAGTGTGATCTGTGCATGACACAAAGGAGAAACAAAAGGTTTATTCTCACCAGTAATCAAAGAAATGCAAATTAAAACAATATGATGCGGTTTTTATCTATTGAAATTAATACAGTTTTTTTTTCTTTAAGACAGCACCACTGTTGGTGAGAACTGGAATATGGAGCACTCTCTGATTCGAATGATGGAAGGTAAATGAGAACAACTTTTCTGGAAAGCCAATGGGCAGTGGTGTCAAGAGCTTTAAAAACAGACCCTTAGGTCCCATTAATCTACTTTTAGGAAGTCAATCCAAGAAATTACCAAAGATATTTTTTAAACACCTATGTACAAGGATGTTTATTGCTGTTATCTAAAACTCTGCAAAATCACAATCAACATAAATGTCTAGCAATAGAGGGTTGGTTAAATTATGATATATCCATATATAAGAATATTTTGCAACAATTAAAAGTCAGTTCTTGGAGATTTTCAATAATCTGGGAAAATACTCATCATAAAATGATTTGTGAAACAAAGAAGGAACTAAACTGTACATAAAGGATGGTCTTAATTTTGCAAAAACATTTAACGTGTTTAAAGAAAGTCTGGAAGGAAATAAAATGAGTTATTTGAGAGGGTCATAGGTGATTTTTGTTTCAATTTGTACTTTTTTGTTTTTCCTAAATCTACAAATTTTCTGGAAAAAAAAAAGAGTCCTTAGATATAAATGCAATAAGGATGGAGGGAGGTTAGTCTAGGATCTTATGGGAATTCATAGGGGGGGCTCCCAACCCAGCATGGGGGAGTCAGGGAAGACTTCCTGGTGGAGGTGATACCTGGGCTGAGTTTCTCAGAATGAGTTAGTTACCCAGTGCAGGAGGGTTGGTGTTCTAGTCACAGGGAACATATGTACAAAGGCACAGAAGCAAGAGAGATCCTGACTTGTGGAAATGCTGGGCGGCGTGGGTGGCTGGTGAAGTGGCAACAGGTAGGACATAGGCAAGGAGCATGAACCAAACCGGGGAAGCCTGAGAGCAGTTGAGCATTAATGGGTTCTAGGCAGTGGGGTGGGGTGGGGAGAGGGAAAACCATATCCAAGTCATGTTTTAAAAGAAAGATCACTGTGGCCACAGAGTGGAGAGGGGATGGGACATGGGAAATGGAGCGGGGCAAGATGTGGAGCCTAGAAACCTGGAGAGCCACTAGGACGCTGCTGCATCATGTGGGTGAGACAGGGGCTTGGCCTGGGCTGGGAGGTGACGGCAGAGGAGGAGATGGAGGGGTGGGGGTTGTGCAGCTGGAGCTGTGATTGAGAGATTTGACAAGCCTTGGTGACTAATTGGAGAGGGTAGGCAGGGGTGGGGGAGGGGGAGGTTCTGCCTCTGAGCCACTATAAGCACATGCTTTCACACACATGCACGCACACACATGCATGCACACACTCAGACAATTAGATTGCAGTTTCTGGGGTACCTTTCTCCCCCATTTGCCCCAAACGGGCAGATACGGGGCTTATTTGACATTGGTTGCAGACTCTGGAAGAAGTTGACCTTGGCCCCATCACCATACCTGGGCTGACCTGTTGGCTCATCCCGGGCACCTCGGCACCTGCTGGAAAGTGGGGACAGGCAGGGTGCAGGGAAAGCTACAGAGAGGTGAGGGCCATGGTGGGGGGGTGTACATAGGCAGGCCACTTCTGGGTCCCTCCCTCAGGACATAGACACATAAGGCCACACACAGACAATGTCACACACATGGGCATGGATCCACACAGATCCAGCACGGTCAGGTCACTGACGGAGACGAAACCAAGAGACACAGCCTGACAGAGGCCCTGCCACCCGCAGTCACACACCCACCGTCAGACAGCCTCAGATAGCCGGCCCCAGACTGGGTCTCACACACGGGCCTTTGTGCTCAGCTGGAGGCCCCAAGGTCCTCCGGCTGCTCCACCCCCAGCCCCAGGCCCCCCCTTCCTCCCAGGAGGACAGGACAGAGGGCTGGCAGAGGGACCAGCAGCCAAATGGGGCAGACGGGAGGGAGGCCGCCGAGAAGGGGTTGCCAAGGCAACAGGCTCCTGCAGAACCAACCAGAGGCTTCAATTCTCAGCTCTTATTTTTAGAAGTTGGGCCTGGGCTGGTTGGGTCGGCCAGTGGGCCAGGCGCCCCAGGGGTAGTGCCCACAGGCCCAGCCACCAGCCTCCACCCTCTTGAGGGGTGCTGGTGGGCACGGCCCTGGCCCAGGCTTCTTCCACAAACCCCAGGGCCATGTTTGGGGGAGGATCCTCTACTCTCTTCTCTCTTCTCACAGACCCAAGGTCCTTCTACCAGAAGTGCCCTCCACCCTCCCGGCCCCCCACACCCCAGGATGGGGACACAGCGTGCACAGCCTGCAGCCTTTTGATGTTTGTGGCTTAATTTATGGAGATGGGGGCAGTGGGAAGGGGCTTGCCTAGATTTGTGGGATGGTGTGTGTGAGGCTTGTGTGCAATTGTGTATGAATGAGTGGGTGTGTGTGTGCATCTCATGGGGTACTCTCACCCTCAACTCTGTGTGCATGTGGGTGCTTGGGGGGGTTCCCCCTTCTACAGGGGCCAAACAGCAGCTGCCCTCTCTCAGCCCCACTCACCACCCCACCTCTGACCTCCACCCTTGCCTGAATCTCTTAAAAGTAGGGGGAAAGGCAGAGATTTCAAGCTGGAAGGGTAGTGGAGGACCTGGCCCTTATTGTCCCTCCTTGTCCAGAACCTTCCTGTCTGAGCAGGTAGCTTCTGAGAGGGGCTGGTGGCAAGGGTGGAAGGACCAGACAGACCCAGGTGGACAGACAGACTGGGTAAGGGGGGAGACCCGGGAGGCTTAAGCTGACTTTAGGTGACTTCTCCAGCTGCTGAGGATTTCTCTGTTAATCTGGGACTGCTTGTTTGCATTTAATTTGCCTATATTTGCATAACGAGGGTCTGGCTGGCACAAGAGTTTGAAATTCCTGGCCTGGGTAATTGTATGCAAAGAGGCTGAGTTGGAATCCTGGGGCCAGGGAAACAGAGGCAAGGGGGCTGGTTGTGTTGACGTTGATGGTCCTCATCAATCTCAGGAGCTTCTACTTCTTCCCCAGAGAGGTGAACGGGAATGGGGTGGCACGGGTAACTTCATCATTGAGAGCCCCCTGCAGCCAGCAGGGAGCTGCTAGGGCCTGAATTTGGTAAGGGCAGAGCTGGCAGTGGGAGGGGGGTAGTGAAACTCAGCATCCTCTGCCCCTCCTCACCTCCCTAAGTCCCCATCAGTCTGGTAAAGAGCAGACTCTCCAGATAGAGTGCTTGGGTTCACATCCTAAATACACCTACTAGCTCCAGTACCCTCAGACCTGGGCAACCGGGGCCCCTGCCCTGGGCCCCCACCTTAGATGGCCCCACTCTGGCCCTCTTTCGCACGAGGTGAAGAATTTGAAGGTCCACGGGGTTGGGCCCACGTGGAGTTCCAGCCCCTTTTTAGAGCACAGCCCAGGAACCCAGGACCCAGGAGTCCCCTGCACAGCACCTCACCAGTTGCCAGGACCCGTGGGACCTCTTTCCCATGTCCGTCCTCCTCAGGCCCAAGGGATGGCCGTAGGGCAGCTATTTGGCAGGAATGTGGACCAGCAGGGACTTGAGTATGCGGGCAGACACATGTGACCCTTCATGGGGCAGGACAGAGTCCTGGGCAGGAAGAGAAAGTGGATGGAGGCATGCCATTTGTATTCTTGTCCCAGGCTGTTCAAATGTTTGGGGTGGCCCTGACAAGCTGTTTGACCTTGGACAAGTTACTTAACCTCTCTGTGCCCCCAAATGAAATTAATAATATATTATACCTGCCTCATAAAGCTTGTTCTGAGGATGAACTGAGTTTATTTATGTAAAGACTTAGTGCCTGGCACAGAGTAAGAGCATGTGTTAGTCCTTATTATGTCATCTATCATCCCGGGATTTGGCCTTTTTCCCTCCAGTTGCAGAAGCAGCACCTTCTCTTTCACTTCAAGAGAGTGGGGAAGAAGTGGAAGAAGTGGGGACATCTTCACTTTACTTCCCTTTCCCTTCTCCATTGGTGCCCAGACTCTCTTCCTTTCCTCCCCAGCTACAGCACCCCCAGGCCAAAACGCCAGTCGGGCAACCAGGCCATTCGACCTAATGTAGTGGTTTAATATCCTCATTGTTTGAATGAATGAAGGAGTGAATGAATGAATGAAAAACAAAAATTGAATGAATAAAAGTTAAATAGAACCTGGTTGACTGGCAGAAGGACAGACCAACAGGAAGACATTTTGGCCTTGGGCGCCTCAGATCTGTTTCCCTGTACACCATACTGTTTACTGTCTATTTTCATTGATGGTGAGAAACCGAGATGCAGTGAGGGGCCTGGCCAGGACCTCCTCAAGCTCAACCCTGGCTCTGGGGAGCAGCTCATGACTCACGTCTGTGGAAGGGGTGCCTGTGCCTGCACCTGTGGGCATTGGGGACAGTGCCTGTCTGTGTCCGGGTCCTTTTGTGTCCTGTGGCTGGCTGAACATGGGTGGGTGTTTCCGTGTGAATCTGTGCCTCTCTGTGGTTCAGAGCCTCCTCCCTGCCCAACCTTGAGAGGCCCTGGGGCAGGCCCCATCTGGGCCTGGGGTGGGGGTGTTGGTGAGCCTCATTACCTGCTTATTTACATCCCTGCTCTCCCCCTGGCAGAGGCAGGCCTCCCTTGGTCACAGCCTGTCAGCCGGAGGGTTAGCTGTTGATGGAGAGCTCTCCTGGGGCCCCCCGTAGCCTTCGCCATCTGGCCAGGCTGGTGCTCAGAGGAAGGCAGGCCTTGCCTCAGGACTTCTCTCTGGACCCTCAAGCTTGGCACTAGGCTCATGGCTGAGAGTGGAGGGTGTGAGGGCATGTGGGAGTGCAGGTGTTTGTGCACACGTGACTTTGTGTGTGCAAGTTGGGGTGGAGGGAGTCCATGAGTTGGTGGATAGGTCCAGGTGTCGTTGCAAATAGCTTTTAATGCATTTGCATTTGTGGCTGTTGTGTCTGCATGACAGTGTCTTGGTGCTTTGGGGTCTCTGTGTATGATGGTGTAATTCCCACACCATGGGCTAAGTGCATAGGTCTTGGGTCTGGGGGTTTTCTACAGGCAGCTCCAGGCTGGATGCAAGGGCTTGGACCCAGTGGGAACTGGAGTTGTGGCTTTGTGCCCTTTCTCAGTGAATTCTTGGTTTGACTTTCAATCAGGAGAAATTAACCTCCAGGTCCATTTCTTTCAAAACTATTCTCATTTCTCTCCTCCTACCAGCATAAGGCACAATGGTTCTGAGCACCACAAGAAGAGTGGAAGTCCCTGAGAGGGAAACTAAGTCAGCCTGAGAGGATCTCCGACTGTCCTCGAACCCTGTCCCCTGGAGGTGAACCTTGGTTTCAGGCATCATCAAATTCCCAGGCTCCCCAGGAAGCATCACATAGAAACTCCCTTCACCTGCCCCAGCACACTCAGGACAGTCACACAGCCACCAAAAGACACATGTAAAGCCACTCTGATGTATAGTCACACACTCACCCAGACATGGGCACAACCACAGCCTCGCACATGGGCCCAATACTCACATGTGTAGTCACAGATCTGCCAGATGCTAGCACGCATATACAGAAAAACACTCATACAGCCACACAGCCATACAGCTGTGCCAGACTAACATACCCATAAATTGGTGAAATAGTCATATGTATACACACTCTTGCAAGGACACACGTACTTAGTCCCATAGGGATGCAGACATGCTTGCATATATGCACACGCTCATTCTGTCCTTCTGTGCCCTCTCCCACCCTCATTCTAGTTCTCTCCATCCCATGCCCTGATGCAGCCCTCACCCAAATGGAAGGCCCTTTGCAAGGTGGGCCTCAAAGGAGAGCAGAGGCCCATATGCTTCTGCGACCCTGTGATTGCATAGCTGTGTGTCTCTACATGTCTAAGTTTGTCTATCTGTGTGTTGTTGTGCGCCTGCTATCTGCGTGCCTCTAGCTCTGTATATAATGGGGAGTGTCTCTCTGTGACATCGTGTGGGTAGTTTTCTGTGTTCCTGTATTTCTGGAAGGACCTCCGTGTGTCTGAGGGTACCCATCTGTGTGAATGTGAGTGTGTGTCAACAGGGAACTTGTGTATCTCTGTGATGGCATTTGTGAGCCAACTCTCTGAGTGTGTCTGTAGATGGATGCCTATGTGCACATTTGTATATCTATGCAGTCCCATGTGTGTATGGCTCTGTGGTCCAGGATCCACAGGCCGGCCCGGCTGGCTCCCCTCCCAGCAGAGGCTGTGGCCTGGGGCGGGTTTGGGCGGGACTGGACTGAATCCCTCAGCCATTGACAGTCGTATTTACAGAGCTCTGAGTAGGACATAATTGCTTCTATTAATCTTTCTCTGGTTGTTAATTGCTCACTTATCGGGTTGTGTATTATGCCAACTGTTGCTCTTAATTCGCCTCCATAGCTGCAGGTGTTTGCTGCCTTATTAACTGTTAATCGGCACGGCTAGGGATGGAGAGACTTAATTGGCCCACAGAGTGGGACACAGGCGGGCCAGCCGGGCACTGCTAGGGTCTCAGTCTGTCCCTGGAGCCCTCACCTGTGGAGGACAAGTGGTTAGCAGGGAAGGGGCTGGCCCACCGCCATCCTCTGGTAGACAACAGTCCTACATGCAGTGGTCAGAGTCACAATCCAGGGTATCTCCTCCATGCAATCCTACCTCTCAAGTCAATTGACCAATCAGAATCCAGCTCCTATACTGCCTCCCCATCACAAACAACCTTCCTCTACCCAGGATAGGAGCCAACCTCGTTTATTTTTATTTTCTGCACTGAACTGAGACCTAAGAGACCAGCACAGTGGAACCAGTTTTCCCCCTTTAACACCACCTGTCTTCCCTTTGATCTCAGCAGCCAAGGCTGTTAAGGTTACAGAAACGCTGGGATGGTAGGATAAGAAGCAGCAGCCAGAGCAGGAAGGACTGAAGTTAGAGCCAGGAAGGATACCTGGAGCAGTCAGGGTCCAAACAAAAACAAGAACTTCCAGGAGGAGATCTGCTGCCCCATCCCAGCCATCTTCAAGGGGTCTCTTGCAGCCTCTGTTTGCACAGCCCCAAGAATAGAGAACTTAGTCCCTCCACAGCACTGCTACTCAGCTGTGAGAAGGTTCCCTGTTCTGAGCTGTCTTTGCCCTTCAGTCACAGCAGAGGAGTCTCCATTGTCCATAATGGGGAAACGGAGGCCCAGAAAGGGCAAGGGAGTGGCCCCAGGGCTCCCCAGTCCTCTCTGGTAAAGGCTCAGACATCTGGATCTCCAAGCAAAGTTTCTGCCCTCAGCCTCCTGCCAAATCTCTGCTCTGTTCCAGATATCTCAGCCCTGGTGGCTATTTCCTCAGTCATGACCTCCTCAGCTTTGGTCCTTAGCCTCCCAACTTCAGTTGCAGCTGCTGCAGCCACCCCAGACTCCATCGCCTTGGGGACAGGAATGCAATGTTTCTGGAAACAAGCAGCTCCCTGAGGGAGACAAGTTTGTATGTATGTTAGGAGGAGGGATGTCTGCACCTCCAGCCTTCAAGCGGGACAACCAGGCAAACCAGTCCTCATTCTTTGCCTTGAATCCAGTCTGCCCTGACATCTGGAAGTTCTTCCTGGTATCTAGCTGCCATCTCTTGAGCTGCAAAGTAAGTTGATTCTGCTTTGATTGGGTCCTGAGAGGAGCTGGGCTCTTTAGGGGAAGAGAGGAAGCTACCATTATGCACCTATTACATGCCAGAACCAGCGATAAGTGTATATAAAAACAGCATCTCATTGAACCGTCACACAATGTGATGAGTTAGGGATTAGTATTTCTATTTACAGAGAAGGAAACTCAGGCACAGAAATGCAAACTAAACTTGCCCAAGGCCATACAACCAGGAAAGGGCAGAATTGGGATTCCAACCAGGCCTAGCATTGCCTGAGAAGGGTGGTTGTCTGTGGGCACGGATACCTGGACGGATTTCATGCTAATGGTTCAATAAAAGGAGGTGGGATCATGGCACCAGTGGTCACTATTACTGCTCACTTACCCACCCCAAATCAGGGAACTACGAGAAGCAAAACACTCACGCATGCGCAGCCCACCTTCCCATCCGGCTGGATGAAGGAAGCAAAACGAACCAACCAGAGATAGTTGCCCCAAGAAGTTCGGGCCCCGCCCCTATGTTAATGACATGTAGATATATGTAAATATGTGCACGCAACCGTTCAAACCTTTGGGAGCAACGGGGTGACACGAGAGCGGTTGCTGTGGAAACCCAAACGCGAGCCCCCCTCCCCGCTCCTCACAAACAGGTGCATGGACACGAGCAAAAAGACCCAGGGTTCATCACTCCAGTGCCGGGAGAATCACGGAGTCGCTGAGGGTGTGAACCGGAAGGACCCTCAGAGACCGCGTCCTGCTGTCCAGAGAAACGGAGGTCCGGAAACAGTCAAAGAGACAGCAGTGTCGCGATCTCTGCCCGCCTAGGGGCCTTCCACTAAAACCGAGGGGAGTAGGTGGCTGGCCCTTCGGGACCCTGCGACTTCCATTCGGGCCTAGCAACGCGAGCCCCTCCCGACGTTGCTTAGCAACATCCCTCGAGCCTAGCTGTCGCGGCCACGCCCCCTAGCAACAGCCTGCTTAACTCACGCTCCCGGTCTCAGCTAAAGGGAGAAAGGCAGGGACTCGTGGACTAGGGCCAAAAGGGGGTGGGGTGCGGATCATGTTGCCCAGCCCGCAGCCTCGAGGCAGGGTGCAGGATTTCGGAGTCCACTTATTGCCCTCTCCGCGGGGCGGGGTGTTAGCTGCGTTATCACCCCATTTACAGAGGGGAAAACTGAAGCTCCAAAAGCCCAGAGTACAGAGCTTGTTCTTCCCTAAATTCCCAGGAAATAAGCCATCCCCGACGTAGCGATCTCTCCCGTCTCCGTCGGAGGAAGCCCTGGGCTTAGGCGGACGGGCGTGTACAGCCCTTTCCCCCGCCCTAGCTGCGTTTGGAAAACGACCCAAATTGCCGACTCAGAATTGAAGCCGCAGGTTTGCATAGTAATTTGCGTCATTTGCATATGGCACGGAGGCTGTAGCACTCCCACGCCCCTCAGAGCCGGAAAAGTTCCCGCAGGGTCCCCGCACCCCTCCCCCGGTTCACCTGTCCAGTCCCTCTCCTTACCTCCCATCCGCATCCCACCCGCACCCCCCACCGCCAAGCCCCTGCCACTAAATTCCCGCACCTCGCCCCGCCCCCAGGTCGGTCTCTTGTCCCGCCAGCCCCGGCCTCCATCCCAAGGCCGAGGGCCCCCCCTGCTGTCGGCCGCAAGTAGGGCAGCCGCAGAGCTCCTGGGGCAGAGAGGGACCCCTCCCCGCCCCGCCCCCTGCCCATCGCCCCACCCTCCTCAGTCCCGCTGTGTCCACACAGACATGGGATCAGACACATTCACAGGCTAATGCGCACACAGAGACCCTCGCAGATGCACACAGGCACAGAGACACAGGAGGTATGGGCTACCCCCAACTATTCAAAGGGAAAAAATCTTGGTAATAGAAAAATTTTTAAACCACTGCAATTTGCTCTCCTTTTTCTCTCGCAATCTCTAAGTGGCTGTACTCCTTCAGCAGCCTCTGTACATTTCTATCTCCCCACTCCAGTCCTGCCTTCTCTGCCATCACCCCTTCTTCCTCCTACTTCAAAATCCTTGCAACAGCTGAACTCTGGGGCCCAGGACCTCAGACAATCGGCTCACAAGGCTGCCCCACTCCACCCCAGCACTTAAGCCGTGGCACATCTGTGCCCAGAAACTCACAGACACGCCAATCGGGTCTGGGGTCTCTCCTGACCAGTTAGCAGATGCAGCCCCAACTTTGCCAAACTCTTTATTGAACCAAAAATCAATACCAAACAGACTACAGAACAGGAAACAAACAGGGCAGGTGGGCTGAGCTGACCCCTCCCTTCTTCCACCCCTGCCTCTCTCTCTGGAAGTGCTCAAGGTTCAGCACCACAGGGGAGATAAAAACCCCTCATCTGTTAAGTGACCAGGGTCAAGCCCCTCTGGAGAGGGGGCACTCAGAGCCAGCCCCATCTGGCAGACCCAAAGAAGAGTCAGGGGCTCGGACCAGGGGGCTCTGGAGCTGCAGGGGGCTGGCAGAGGAGGCCAAGTATTCCAGGGGGTGCAGGGGGCTGGGAAGCAGCTGCAGAGGGCAAGTGCAAGAGCTCCTGGCCTGGGGGCCACAATGAGGCTTGGAGCTGGTGGCTCATGGTCACCAAGGATTCAAGGTGCTGGAGCAGGGCTTGGTGGGGACAGGAGGTCCTGTGGAGGTGCCGGCCAGGGCCTTGGCCAGCTGGTGCTGCCGAAGAGGGTGGCCGGGACCGGGACCAGCCCGGCTCTGAGGGCCACTGCCCTTGCCCAGGGCCCTGCCAGACCTCAGGCTCTCCCCACCCTCTCCCCCTGCCTCTGGGGGACCTCTGCCAACCACAAGTCCATCTTGGAGTCAGGCTGCTTTTGCCCTGGCTCCCCTGCAGGGAACCCCCTGGTGGAGGGGAGTCCTGCAGGGCCACATCCTGCCTCCTGGACTCCGGGTGGTAGCATCTCATCTCCACTTTCCTGTTGAAGGAGACCATCTTGCGAACCTTCCCCAACCAGGAGCTGGACCCTGCTGTGTCTGGTAGACCCGCTTTGGGAAGCAGCACAGCCAGCAACAAGCTTGAGTGAGTGACCTCCAGGCCTAGGAAGACAGGGAGGGAGAGAGAGCAGGAGACACCAAGAGCCTAGCGGGGAGAGCAGTTATATTATAGAGAAGCTATATTTTGGCTGTAGCAGGAGGGCTGGAGGTTAGATGCTAAGAAGAACTTCCCAGCATTGAGGGCTATAAGATGCTGGAAGGGAGAAGGAAGGTGAATGTGTCCCAGAAGATCTGGTCTCGGCATGGAAAAGGGTTCCTCTGCCTGAAGGTGGGGCCTGGATGGTTTGACCTCAAGACATTTACGGATCCGAACTCTACCTCATCGTCCTCAGGCCAGGCAGTTCAGAAAGGCCAAGTGCTTTGCTGAGGGGATGGGTATAGTCCACCCCTTGAGCTCCCCACCCCCTCAGCTGCTTTCTGGAGCTGTGACCTGGCTGGGGTCCATGCACAAAGGCCATGCGTGGCCTAGCATGGCTGTGGTGAAAACACCCCTCCCTCCTGTCTCGGCTGATGCTTTCAGTCCATGCTTTGAGGGTCCTGCTGTGTCTATCTCACAAGTTTCTATTCACGGTGCCTAACCGGAGAGGCAACTGAGTGTGGCAGTTGGAAGCCCAAGTTTCTGCAGATGTGAAGCCTGGCTCTGCTACTGACCTAGCTGTGTGACCTTGGACAAGTCACTGACCCTCTCCCTACCTCATCTGAGAAATGAAGAAACTAACAATGACTCCTACTCAATGGAGTCATTCTGAAGACTAAACGAATTAATAAAAGTAACGCTTTTAGAACAATGCCCGGCACATATCCAAGTATGAGCTCTTCTTGTTACCGCTATCATCACATTTGCCTGTCTCGGGAGTTTCCTTCTGAGAAGTGTCAGCCTCTGTTGACAGTGCCCAGGCTGGTCACCACGTCTGGGGAAGCAGGGACTGGGACAGCATCAGGACACTCACCTGGGCCCCCAAGAGGGCGCAGTCTGGCGGGCAGGGGCTGGAAGGCCGGCAGGGGCAGCAGGACCACCCCAACGTGTTCCACAGCGGCCAGGCTGTGACGCTGCTTATTGTTGAGGTAGGAGTAGAGCAGGCGGCAGTTCTGGGTGTCCCGAGCCCCCTGGGGGCACAGCCTGACCACACTGACGTCCTGAGGCCACAGGAAGGAGAGCAGCTCTAGGAGCAGCCATCCTTTGCTCCTGTAAGCACCCCTGGACTCATCTAAACCTCCAAGGACCCTGTGAGGACACATGGCCCCCTTGGACAGCAGAGGAAACAGGACTTGCCTAGGGTCACGCAGTGAATCAGCAGGCACACTGGGAACTAGACCCAGCTATCCCAATACCCAGGAGGAGGGTGGGGATGCAGGTGAGGTGCTAGGAGAAAAAGTGGTGCCCAAGGGGACTCAGTTACCTTGGCCTCAGCTGGGCAGATGCTGGCCAACAGTTCCCAGACAGTGTTGGGGGAGATGCAGCCGGCTGAGCGGATCACCTCAGGCAGGGTCTGGAGGCGAGGAGGATGGCCAGTCAGCTCCCCCAGCTTCCCACCCACTTAGAGGGGGACTCCATGCCAGTCCTCAGGGGGCCAAAGCTTGCAGCAAGGAGGATGGGCTGGCAGGAATCAGGACCCTCGGTGGCTACCGGGAGCCCAAACTGCCTCGGGGGGCTGACAGCCTGTCCAGGTCTAGGACTCCCACCCTCCAACACTTTATCTGATCATTCAATCTCTCAACGACCACTCCTAAAACCACCTCCCTGGGCCAGGGCCAGGGAGGTGCCGGTCTCCTCTGCTGGATACGTCTCACTTTCTGCCCTGCGTCACAGGGAGTCATCTCTGCAGGAGTGGGATTGGGGGTCTCATTTGCCCCCATGCTCAGCACAGAGCCTGGCACAGGTCGGTGCCAATGACTTGTTTAGAAGAAATGAGTGACTGAGTAAATGAATGAAGGAAGGAATGGGAGCGTGACCAGGCTGGTCAGTGTGTGAAGGAGTCCCTAGAAAGCAGGACAGGAGTACCTGGATGAGCTGACAGTTGTGCCCTGAGACCAGCTGGGCCTTGACCCGGAACCGCTTGATGGAGAACATGTCTAGAGCCCCCTCCCAGGGTGGCTGGCTGGGCAGGGCCTTTGTGGGCCCAGCCAGAGTCTGGGGCCTAGAGGGAGGAACCGAAGGACAAGGCCAGTAGAGCAGGTCACCAGGATCGCTCCCCTAGCTGCTGCTCCTTTCTTTTCAGAGCAGGTCCTGTGTCCCCACTGCTGGAGACTGGAATGAAGACCACAGTGCTGGCTGAACCCACAGGCTGGCTCAGCATGGGCGGGGCATGGGGGGTGGGGGGAGCCAGAAAGCTGGGGTGATAAGTTCCATTGCACAGGTGGAGATATGGAGGCGACCTTCGAGGGAAGTAGGACTTGCCCAAGGCCATACGCAAAGAATAGCCCATGCTGTGTCTGCTGCCCCAGCTGGTCCAACCCCCCACCCCCACCCCCAGCCAAGATGCCCACCTCCCTGCCCCCAGCCACACCTGTCCTGGGGCTCCGTGGGTGGCTTCTCCCTGTTTGGGGGCATCGTTGGAGAGAACTCAGGGGCTGGGCTTGGGGATCCCTGGAAGACATTGTCCCCTTGCTTCCTGGCATGTTTGAAGGAGCCTGGCTGCTCACTCAAGGGCTCCCAGTCTGCAAACAGCAGAGGCAGGAGCTGAAATCGGCAGGCGGCCAGGCTGAAGCCAGACCAGGGCTCTAGAACCAGGACCTGAACCAGGTTCTTTCTGAGGTGCTCTGGGGCCTAGGCACCCCACCCTGCCACCTTCTCCCCAGGCCACTAATCCCTATTGCTGCTGAATCCCACGCTCAGCTCCAACCTGCCCACCACCCCTGCACCCCACCTCTGCATCCCCTTCCCACCCGTGCAGATCTGGCAGTCAGGGTCCAGGAAGTGGTGCTCATGCTGCTCCGTGGTGTCCTCCGAGGCAGCAGGCAGGGCCAGGGGGCTGCAGTCTAGGGACACTGTGGGGCCCTGGGAGAGACAGAAGGAGGGCTGGGGAGGGAGCTGGGGGACTTGGGGGCCCTCCATGGGAAGGGAGCCTCAGGGGCATGGCTTATTTCATTTTTCCAAATAATACGTTCTTTCGTTTTCAAAATACTGTGAACTCATTAAAAAAAAACCTTAGAAAATAGAGAAAAAGAATTTTTTTTTTTAAATCACCCCTCGTCCCACCACTCAGAGATAACTGCTGATCTTCTGGGTATTTCTTTCTAATAGTTCTTCTTACAGGGCTTTTGGGTCCTTTCACTAAAATAGCTAGGATCAAATATTCATCTTCATATTTCATTTTGTTCATTACAGCAGAGGCATTTGTCATGTCATTACGTAGTCTTTGTCAACACTGCACTTTTGAGGTGGACTGGAGGTGACGCCCTGCTTCTGTTGCTAGACAGCCGGGTTGTTTCCAGTGTCTCCCTGTTCTAAACAGCATTGCGGAGATCTTTGTGCAGAAAGATTTTTCTTAAACTTTGAGTTATTTCCTTAGGACAAGTTCTCAGAATCAGGAAGAATGAACATTTTTAAGGCTCAAAGTTCATTGCCAAATCACTTTTTCTCCTCACAACAGCAATAGCTCTAAACACAAAACAACACACACACATCCACCGTGCGCATTGTAAAAAATTCAAACCATAGTGAATAAGGACAAGAGCAAGCATTGCTCTGGGAACAATATCCTAAATTTGAAATTAGATTGAAAGTCTAATCTGCTTACAAACCATCTCCACAGGGGTACCAAAATGCAGGCTTTGGGGTCAGACAGCCTGGGTTCAAATCTCAGTGTCACGATCTGCAAACTGTGTGCCCTCGGGCTAAGGGCTTCAGGTTCCTTATCCATACCACGGGCACAGTCATAGAACCTACCAGCAAGGCCGCAGTGAGGTCTGAACATGGCACTGTTTGTAAAAGGAGCATAGAGCAGGTGTTCAAAAAAAGAGCAGAGGTTATCATGTGTTCTTTTCTCCTCCCCTACTCTTCCACCTTCTGTCTCTCTCCTCTCTCCTGGGGCTCAGGACTTTTCTCCAGGTCTACCTGGCTTCTCCCCTTACACTTATATGTATAGGCATTGAGTCAAGGAATATGGTTCAAGGGACCTGCCCTCCACCCCCATCCCAGACACGCTGATGCGACAGGGGGACCCATGGAGCATCTAACCAGAACCTGAGATGAGCTGAGTGGCCTTCCTCCGGGAGTGGCTGTTCTGATTGGCTGCAGGAAGCGAAGCCAGCGGGGGGTGGGGGGTGGGAGAGGGGGTAGGGACAAGGGAGCAGGGCAGCAGGAGGAGGTGAGGATGGATCCCACCGGCCACAAGAGACCTACTCTTGGTGGCTGCCCTGGGGCGCTGGGTGGTTCCCTGCTTGGAGCATCCTCAGCCCTTCCACTGAATAGAGTAGGTCTCTGTTCACAAAAATATCTCTGCCTTGTTCAGCGTATCTATCCCGATTCCCAAACAGAGGTCCAGACAGAGTGGCTGAGATTGGGGGTGACCGGTGTTAGGGCTGATGACCACTCCCATGGGGTGCCTTGGGGGTCAGGCAAAGAGGAAGGGACCAGCGTGGAGGAGGCACTGACAGGCTGGTGGCCCTGACTCGCGCCTTGCTCATCTGGACCCTCTGCGATCACACCCTTCTCCCCTCTTTACCAGGGAAATGCTGGGCCTCAACATGGTCAGGTGACTTGCCCCAGGCCACACAGGCCTCACCAGGTGCCAGGTGCCAGGCTCCCACTCACCCCCAGGTCCTCCAAGGTCAGTATCTGGTCAGTGTCCCTCTGGATCTCAACCTCGCCCTTGTGGGTCAGTTTGGTGGACGGGAAGGGGCTGCACAGCTCCCGCTGCTGCTGCTCAATGATCTCCAGGCTCTGGCAGGGTGGAGTGGCTCAAGCTCAGCTGAGTTGGGTCCTCCCTGGCCCCCAAGAGCCCAACTGCTCACCCTCTTCCTTTGTGGCCCCTGTCCTTCCATGCCAGCCCCTTCCCTTCCCTTCCACCACACTTTTGCTTCTGCCACCCCCCTCACCTGGAATGCCTTCCTCTCTCGGCCCTACCTCTCCATATTCCACTCTTTCACTCTTCAAGTCAAGCCTTGCCTCCTCCAGGAAGCCTTCTTGGACTTCACCTTCATCTACAAGTTAATTCTGCCTCTGACCGAACCTACCTTCTGCCCTGGGAAAAGGTGTGGTGTAGTATAAAGAGGCTCTGGAGTCCCAGCCAGGCCTCTTATAGGGACCCACAAGGCAGCGTGGTAGCAGGCCAGCCCCTCCACTGTCTAAACCCCGGGAACACACAGGCTGACAGCATTATATCAATATGCAGAGTGCTCAGCCTGGGGCCTGCTCCTAGGAGACGCACATTGTGATTCATCTTGTTGATCAATGTCACCCCTGTCCAAAATGTCCCTCCTTTTCTAACAACTGCTAGAGGACACGAGTCCTATCCTCTCTGACAGGGCTGGCTCCATGGGCGTGTGATCTGTACACTCACACAAGACCCCACACTTGCTTTAATGCTCTGCTGTCGCCATCCTGCAATTCTTAATTTTTGAACAAGGGGCCTGTGGTTTCATTTTGCACTGGCCCTCACAAATGCAGCCAGTGCTGCCCCCTGGCCCCCCAGGGTGCCTGGTTGAAAAGTCAGCCTAGAGTGGACAGATTCACCTAATGAATCAGCCCAGTGTCTTCCAGAACAGGGGCCTTAGCGCCCCACCCCATACCCACTGGCCACGGTCCCTAGATCTTTCCCTCCCTCTCTCACTCAGCCACCCACAACCATTAGGCAGGCATTCCCCAAAGCCCACCTGGTACCCACACCTGGCCTGCCCCTGAGTTCCCAGGCAGGGAGAGGCCCATGGACACAAGGCGTATGGGCTGTCACTGTGACATGCGGGGAACATGGAGCCACTCACCCCTGGGAAGACTGCTAACCTTTCCTAGGGTTCTGAGCCAGGGATAGGAGGAGGGGCACCTCGGGGTGAACACACTCTGCCCCTCACAGACAGCTGGTGACAACCCTGCACTCTGGACTCCCACCATCATTCCCAGTCATCCCCCGTGCCCACCACCACACACAGCCCAGCTCCACGGAAACCAACTGGAAGACGCTGCCTCTCCTCCCAGCTCTCCACCCACAATCCCTTCCATTTCTGCCCCAACTCCTGTTTTTCTGGTGGGACGGTTCTCTCTGCCTCTCTCCCCATCTGCCTTCTCTTTCTTTCTGTTTCCTTACTTCCGTGTTTCTCTTTGTCTTGTCCTTCCTCTGTCTCTCCCTGCCCCATCCTCAGGCCCCCGCCCCCGCAGCCCATCTCCCTCTCGCCCTGTCCCCAGCTGCTCACCCTCTTCTCCTCCTGGTCCCGCCAGCGGGCCAGCTCTTGAGGCGCCAGCTGGATGGAGCTCATTCGCACCAGGCTGTGTGGGGTGACGTCTCCACGCACCACTTTGAGGAAGAGATCCTGCAGGGGCAGGGTGGCAGGGCTACACCAACCTGCTCCGAGAGCCCCCACCCCGACCTCCTGCCCAGCATCCAGTGCCCTGCAGTGCCCGAGGGAGGGGCTGGCCCGGCTCGAAGCCCCCCTCACCGGGTTCCTGGGGTTGCGCAGGTTGAACACCAGGCTGCGGTATTTGGCCTTGTAGCGGCAGGTGATGCCTTGCGTCAGGTGGAAAAGGGCGGCCTCGATGCCAGCAGCGATGCCCTCCACTTCCTCCTCAGTCGGCGCCAGGTGTGGGAGCACCTGGAGTCTGCAGGGAGCAAGGGGGGGCCACAGAGACCGGGCCTGAGGTCAGCCAGGCACTCAGTCCAAAGGGAGAGGAGGGTCGGAGCATTCTGGGCCAACTCTGCTTTCTGTTCTGAGCATTTTCCTTTTGTGAGCCCGTTTATCCTCACCCCCATTGGTGACGAAAGGCTATTATCATTCTGTTTCCAGATGGTAAGACTGAGGCTCAGAGGAGATAAGGGGCTTGCCCAAGGCTACATGGTTAGTGGCAACATCAAGATTTGAATCCAAATCTTTCTGACTCCTCCAACTATGTCCATCCCTGAGCCAAATGAACAAGGGAGGAAGCCTGGAGGGAAAAACACCAGTCAGGGAAGGGGACAGAGCCCTGGCCCGGAGGTCAGGAGACCCAGGCTGAAACTCCAAACCTGCCACTGACTTGCTGTGTGGCCTCTGCAAAATCCTGCCCTCTCCAGGCCTTGCTCTCACCATCAGAAAATGAGAGCGCTGGGCTCAGATCTCTGAGACGCTCCCAGCACAGTGTCTCATTGTGTCAAAGAGCATTTGCCGTGGGTGACATCCATGAGGACCTGAGCAGACGCTGAGAGCTGCAGGGACTTAATATGACTGCATGACCCTGGAGCAGAGACCCAGGTTCAGGTTTCAGCTCCCCACTGGCTTGTTGTGCGGGGACGTGACATTGTCATACACACAGCAGCCCTTAGGGCAGGGCACGGCGTGGCATCCTTTGACCACCGAGACCTTGGACCCCAGGAACCCTGGGAGGGGGTGGAACATGGAGGAATCTCCAGGGTCATGGATGTCAGGGAAGTGGGGAGCATGGCCTTACCGCATCTGCAGCACCTCCTGCAAGGCTTGGGCCACAGTGTCCCGCACCCCAATATTCAGGGGCAGCTTTTCCTGCTGGAGCTGAGGCTGAGCTACAGGAAGAGAGAGTTATAGATCCCAGCAGGTGCTGAGGAGCCTGGGAAGGGGGCAAACTCAATAATGAGGGGCTCAAGCAGGTAGGGGAGCGGTCTCAGGCAGCCACAGCCCCCGACCCCTTTGGGGGAAAGAGTCCCAGCAGGGGCTGGGGTCAGGGGCTGGGTGCGAGCCCTCCCCAGTAGTCCCTGCAAGACAGGAGGCAGCTGAGGGGGCACCCTCCATGGCCCCTCACCTGCGTCTTCCTCCTGCCCCCCTTGTTCACCAGGCCCCTCCTCCTCAGCATCCTCTGGGCTGCACTGTGGAAGCGGGGCCTGAGGGGAAGGGGGTGAGGAGCTGAGGCTGCGTCTCCTGGCCCCAGGGGACACTGCCTCACAGGTCACCCCTTCACCCCCACACACTTCCTGACCCTGGCCCAAGTGGAGGAAGCCGTGGGGCCAGGCAGAACCACTCACCCCTTGATGCTTGGCACCGACCTCCTGAATGTGAATCCCCTCCTGCAATAGAGAGAGGAAGCGGAGAAGAAGAAAGTAGGGTCCTCAAGGGGCAGGCTGCTCGTGCAGTGGAGGGCATCAGAGGCCGCCAGAGCCCCAGCCTGAAGGAGGCGGTGGAGGGCCTCGGGGGCGGCAGGGAGATGGTCAGCCAGGAACGAAGGATGAAGGCCGGCTGGTCCCTCTCCAAATGAGCTGGAGGCCCCGCCCCTCCTTCACGCCACTCAAGCTCCAGAACTCAGTGGCTCAGGAGAAAGAGCACACAGGCCCCAGGGCCCGGGCAGATTCGGGGCCCGACCCTGCCTCTGGCTGTTCCGTCCTGAGATCACAGCACCTCTCTGACCTCAGTGGACCAGGTGTGACAGTGCCTCCCGCAGCAGGACTGAGTGACATCGCATACATAAAGAACCCCGTTCTGTACCTGGTACCCAGCAGGGTCCCGGGCCCTGGGCCTTTTGTTTCTCCTGGGCCTCCGGACAGGTGAGGCTGAGCTGATCTCCATCAAGTTCTCCAGGGCCTCCAGCTCTGGAAGCTGTGGGCCCCCTGCCTGGCTGTGGGTGATGGCCCCCAGGAGCTGTATCACTGCCCCGGAACCAAGCTGCAGGCGGAAAAGTGCACCAGAGATTGCTCAATGTCACCCTCTACACTGGACCGTTAGCCCCATGAGGGCAGGGACCGTGTCTGCTTTGGCCCCACTGAATTCCCAATGCCCAGCAAAGGCCTGCTACATAGTAGCGTCCCACAAAAGTCTGCTGATTGCTAGTCTTCTCTGAAGGAAAAGGGCCTGATTTCATTTCCATATTACCTTCCTCTCTCACTCCCAGCCCTGTGCAGAGTTAAAAGAATCCTGTGCAGGGACCCTGCATCTGATCGGGGGGACATGCCCCGTTTTGGCTCTACCGCCTTGTCAAAGCTCCATCACACCCCTTTTCAAGGATCACTGACTCGCTCTTTGCCTCTCCTCTGAAGAAGCCACGTGGCGACCCATCCATGAACCTCCGTGAGGCTGCCAATCGCTCCTGCTATTGTCCCGAGAGAAAGCCCTCATGACCACTTCAAGGTGTAGAGTGGGTTTTGGTCTTCCAGTGAGCTTCAGAATCCATGCTGCTGCCTCTTTTGCTATGGAAGCTCAGAAAAGAGGGGACATCTGGGAAGGAAAGTAGCTTTCCAGGTGAAAGGGTAGTTGTAACAAAATTTCCCCTTCTCACTTATGCCCTTTCTTGACTTCATCAGACTCTTATCCTGTTTTAAGTGTGGTTTGATTCTTTATATTGATTGCAAACCATATGGAATTGTTTTGGAAACAAGTGGGTCGGAAAACTAATTTTTGAATTAATTATTATGAAATGGTCAGGTTCCAAGGTTTGTGGGAAACTGGAAGTCTGAGATTCAATATCATGGAGGGGGGGTGGATATTAGGACACGCTGGAGGAGGTCAGTGGGGCTGGGATTGCATGTACTGTGGAGGACCCCTCCACCCTCTCAGCTCCGGGGAAAGGGAGGAAAACGGGCAATAATAAAAAGTAAAAACCTACATAGCACACACGCTTCACCCCACAGGGCATCTCCACTTCCTCCTTGAAGAGAAAGAGCATGAAGAAATTAGAATCCAAAGGACCTGGTGACCCCACAGAAGGGAATCCACAGCAAGAAGACTCTCACACAAGGAAAAAAGATTTATGTTCAGTGTTCACTGGGTCAGCATTTCTAACAAAAAAGCTGGGTACAAGCCAATGTCTATCAAAGGGGGAATGGTCAGTAAACGATGACACATCATACTACGGATTCCGTGTGACCATTAAAAAAGGAAAGACAGGGGGCGGGGCAAGATGGCGGACTGGTGAGCTGTATGTTTTAGTTACTCCTCCAGGAAAGTAGGTAGAAAGCCAGGAACTGCGTGGACTGGACACCACAGAGCAATCTGACTTTGGGCATACTTCATACAACACTCATGAAAACGTGGAACTGCTGAGATCAGCGAAATCTGTAAGTTTTTGCGGCCAGGGGACCCGCGCCCCTCCCTGCCAGGCTCAGTCCCGTTGGAGGAGGGGCTGTCAGCTCCGGGAAGGAGAAGGGAGAACTGCAGTGACAGCCCTTATCGGAAACTCATTCTACTGATCCAAACTCCAACCATAGATAGACGGAGACCAGACACCAGAGAATCTGAGAGCTGCCAGCCCAGCAGAGAGGAGACAGGCATAGAAAAAAAACAACACGAAAAACTCCAAAATAAAAGCGGAGGATTTTTGGAGTTCTGGTGAACATAGAAAGGGGAAGGGCAGAGCTCAGGCCCGAGCTCAGGCCCTGAGGCGCATATGCAAATCCCGAAGAAAAGCTGATCTCTCTGCCCTGTGGACCTTTCCTTAGTGGCCCTGGTTGCTTTGTCTCTTAGCATTTCAATAACCCATTAGATCTCTGAGAAGGGCCCTTTTTTTTTTTTAATCCTTTTTTCTTTTTCTAAAACAATTACTCTAAGAAGCCCAATACAGAAAGCTTCAAAGACTTGCAATTTGGGCAGGTCAAGTCAAGAGCAGAACTAAGAGAGCTCTGAGACAAAACGCAATAATCCAGTGGCTGAGAAAATTCACTAAACACCACAACTTCCCAAGAAAAGGGGGGTGTCCGCTCATAGCCATCATCCTGGTGGACAGGAAACACTCCTGCCCATCGCCAGCCCCATAGCCCAGAACTGCCCCAGACAACCCAGTGTGACGGAAGTGCTTCAAATAACAGGCACACACCACAAAACTGGGCGTGGACATTAGCCTTCCCTGCAACCTCAGCTGATTGTCCCAGAGTTGGGAAGGTGGAGCAGTGTGAATTAACAAAGCCCCATTCAGTCATCATTTCAGCAGACTGGGAGCCTCCCTACACAGTCCAGCAGCCCAGAACTGCCCTGGGGGAACGGCACTCACCTGTGACATAGCACAGTCATCCCTCAACAGAGGACCCGGGGTGCACGGCCTGGAAGAGGGGCCCACTTGCAAGTCTCAGGAGCCATACGCCAATACCAAGGACTTGTGGGTCAGTGGCAGAGACAAACTGTGGCAGGACTGAACTGAAGGATTAGACTATTGCAGCAGCTTTAAAACTCTAGGATCATCAGGGAGATTTGATTGTTAGGGCCACCCCCCCCTCCCCGACTGCCCAGAAACACGCCCCATATACAGGGCAGGCAACACAAACTACACACGCAAGCTTGGTACACCAATTGGACCCCACAAGACTCACTCCCCCACTCACCAAAAAGGCTAAGCAGGGGAGAACTGGCTTGTGGAGAACAGGTGGCTCGTGGACGCCACCTGCTGGTTAGTTAGAGAAAGTGTACTCCATGAAGCTGTAGATCTGATAAATTAGAGATAAGGACTTCAATTGGTCTACAAATCCTAAAAGAACCCTATCAAGTTCAGCAAATGCCACGAGGCCAAAAACAACAGAAAATTATAAAGCATATGAAAAAACCAGACGATATGGATAACCCAAGCCCAAGCACCCAAATCAAAAGATCAGAAGGGACACAGCACCTAGAGCAGCTACTCAAAGAACTAAAGATGAACAATGAGACCATAGTACGGGAGACAAAGGAAATCAAGAAGACCCTAGAAGAGCATAAAGAAGACATTGCAAGACTAAGTAAAAAAATGGATGATCTTATGGAAATTAAAGAAACTGCTGACCAAATTAAAAAGATTCCGGACACTCATAGTACAAGACTAGAAGAAGCTGAACAATGAATCAGTGACCTGGAAGATGACAGAATGGAAAATGAAAGCATAAAAGAAAGAATGGGGAAAAAAAATTGAAAAAATCGAAATGGACATCAGGGATATGATAGATAATATGAAACGTCCAAATATAAGACTCATTGGTGTCCCAGAAGGGGAAGAAAAGGGTAAAGGTCTAGGAAGAGTATTCAAAGAAATTGTTGGGGAAAACTTCCCAAATCTTCTAAACAACATAAATACACAAATCATAAATGCTCAGCGAACTCCAAATAGAATAAATCCAAATAAACCCACTCCGAGACATATACTCATCACACTGTCAAACACAGAAGAGAAGGAGCAAGTTCTGAAAGCAGCAAGAGAAAAGCAATTCACCACATACAAAGGAAACAGCATAAGACTAAGTAGTGACTACTCAGCAGCCACCATGGAGGCGAGAAGGCAGTGGCACGATATATTTAAAATTCTGAGTGAGAAAAATTTCCAGCCAAGAATACTTTATCCAGCAAAGCTCTCCTTCAAATTTGAGGGAGAGCTTAAATTTTTCACAGACAAACAAATGCTGAGAGAATTTGCTAACAAGAGATCTGCCCTACTGGAGATACTAAAGGGAGCCCTACAGACAGAGAAACAAAGAAAGGACAGAGAGACTTGGAGAAAGGTTCAGTACTAAAGAGATTCGGTACGGGTACAATAAAGGATATTAATAGACAGAGGGGAAAAATATGACAAACATAAACCAAAGGATAAGATGGCTGATTCAAGAAATGCCTTCACGGTTATAACGTTGAATGTAAATGGATTAAACTCCCCAATTAAAAGATATAGATTCGCAGAATGGATCAAAAAAAATGAACCATCAATATGTTGCATACAAGAGACTCATCTTAGACACAGGGACACAAAGAAACTGAAAGTGAAAGGATGGAAAAAAATATTTCATGCAAGCTACAGCCAAAAGAAAGCAGGTGTAGCAATATTAATCTCAGATAAAATAGACTTTAAATGCAGGGATGTTTTGAGAGACAAAGAAGGCCACTACATACTAATAAAAGGGGCAATTCAACAATAAGAAATAACAATCATAAATGTCTATGCACCCAATCAAGGTGCCACAAAATACATGAGAGAAACACTGGCAAAACTAAAGGAAGCAATTGATGTTTCCACAATAATTGTGGGAGACTTCAACACATCACTCTCTCCTATAGATAGATCAACCAGACAGAAGACCAATAAGGAAACTGAAAACCTAAACAATCTGATAAATGAATTAGATTTAACAGACATATACAGGACATTACATCCCAAATCACCAGGATACACATACTTTTCTAGTGCTCACGGAACTTTCTCCAGAATAGATCATATGCTGGGACATAAAACAAGCCTCAATAAATTTGAAAAGATTGAAATTATTCAAAGCACATTCTCTGACCACAATGGAATACAATTAGAAGTCAATAACCATCAGAGACTTAGAAAATTCACAAATACCTGGAGGTTAAACAACACACTCCTAAACAATCAGTGGGTTAAAGAAGAAATAGCAAGAGAAATTGCTAAATATATAGAGACGAATGAAAATGAGACACAACATACCAAAACCTATGGGATGCAGCAAAAGCAGTGCTAAGGGGGAAATTTATAGCACTAAACGCATATATTAAAAAGGAAGAAAGAGCCAAAATCAAAGAACTAATGGATCAACTGAAGAAGCTAGAAAATGAACAGCAAACCAATCCTAAACCAAGTAGAAGAAAAGAAATAACAAGGATTAAAGCAGAAATAAATGACATAGAGAACAAAAAAACAATAGAGAGGATAAATATCACCAAAAGTTGGTTCTTTGAGAAGATCAACAAGATTGACAAGCCCCTAGCTAGACTGACAAAATCAAAAAGAGAGAAGACCCATATAAACAAAATAATGAATGAAAAAGGTGACATAACTGCGGATCCTGAAGAAATTAAAAAAATTATAAGAAGATATTATGAACAACTGTATGGCAACAAACTGGATAATGTAGAGGAAATGGACAATTTCCTGGAAACATATGAACAACCTAGACTGACCAGAGAAGAAATAGAAGACCTCAACCAACCCATCACAAGCAAAGAGATCCAATCAGTCATCAAAAATCTTCCCACAAATAAATGCCCAGGGCCAGATGGCTTCACAGGGGAATTCTACCAAACTTTCCAGAAAGAACTGACACCAATCTTACTCAAACTCTTTCAAAACATTGAAGAAAAGGGAACACTACCTAACTCATTTTATGAAGCTAACATCAATCTAATACCAAAACCAGGCAAAGATGCTACAAAAAAGGAAAACTACCGGCCAATCTCCCTAATGAATATAGATGCAAAAATCCTCAACAAAATACTTGCAAATCGAATCCAAAGACACATTAAAAAAATCATACACCATGACCAAGTGGGGTTCATTCCAGGCATGCAAGGATGGTTCAACATAAGAAAAACAATCAATGTATTACAACACATTAAAAACTCGAAAGGGAAAGATCAATTGATCATCTCAATAGATGCTGAAAAAGCATTTGACAAAATCCAACATCCGTTTTTGATAAAAACACTTCAAAAGGTAGGAATTGAAGGAAACTTCCTCAACATGATAAAGAGCATATATGAAAAACCCACAGCCAGCATAGTACTCAACGGTGAGAGACTGAAAGCCTTCCCTCTAAGATCAGGAACAAGACAAGGATGCCCGCTGTCACCACTGTTATTCAACATTGTGCTGGAAGTGCTAGCCAGGGCAATCCGGCAAGACAAAGAAATAAAAGGCATCCAAATTGGAAAAGAAGAAGTAAAACTGTCATTGTTTGCAGATGATATGATCTTATATCTAGAAAACCCTGAGAAATCGATGATACACCTACTAGAGCTAATAAACAAATTTAGCAAAGTAGCGGGATACAAGATTAATGCACAGAAGTCATGTTTCTATATGCTAGAAATGAACAAACTGAAGAGACACTCAAGAAAAAGATACCATTTTCAATAGCAACTAAAAAAATCAAGTACCTAGGAATAAACTTAACCAAAGATGTAAAAGATGTATACAAAGAAAACTACATAACTCTACTAAAAGAAATAGAAGGGGACCTTAAAAGATGGAAAAATATTCCATGTTCATGGATAGGAAGGCTAAATGTCATTAAGATGTCAATTCCACCCAAACTCATCTACAGATTCAATGCAATCCCAATCAAAATTCCAACAACCTACTTTGCAGACTTGGAAAAGCTAGTTATCAAATTTATTTGGAAAGGGAATATGCCTTGAATTGCTAAAGACACTCTAAAAAAGAAAAACGAAGTGGGAGGACTTACACTCCCTGACTTTGAAGTTTATTATAAAGCCACAGTTGCCAAAACAGCATGGTACTGGCACAAAGATAGACATATAGATCAATGGAATCGAATTGAGAATTCGGAGATAGACACTCAGATCTATGGCCGACTGATCTTTGATAAGGCCCCCAAAGTCACTGAACTGAGTCATAATGGTCTTTTCAACAAATGGGGCTGGGAGAGTTGGATATCCATATCCAAAAGAATGAAAGAGGACCCCTACCTCACCCCCTACACAAAAATTAACTCAAAATGGACCAAAGATCTCAATATAAAAGAAAGGACCATAAAACTCCTAGAAGATAATGTAGGAAAACATTTTCAAGACCTTGTATTAGGCGGCCACTTCCTAGACTTTACACCCAAAGCACAAGCAACAAAAGACAAAATAGATAAATGGGAACTCCTCAAGCTTAGAAGTTTCTGCACCTCAAAGGAATTTCTCAAAAAGGTAAAGAGGCAGCCAATTCAATGGGAAAAAATTTTTGGAAACCATGTATCTGACAAAAGACTGATATCTTGCATATACAAAGAAATCCTACAACTCAATGACAATAGTACAGTCGGCCCAATTATAAAATGGGCAAAAGATATGAAAAGACAGTTCTCTGAAGAGGAAATACAAATGGCCAAGAAACACATGAAAAAATGTTCAGCTTCACTAGCTATTAGAGAGATGCAAATTAAGACCACAATGAGATACCATCTAACACCGGTTAGAATGGCTGCCATTAAATAAACAGGAAACTACAAATGCTGGAGGGGATGTGGAGAAATTGGAACTCTTATTCATTGTTGGTGGGACTGTATAATGGTTCAGCCACTCTGGAAGTCAGTCTGGCAGTTCTTTAGAACACTAGATAAAGAGTTACCATTCGATCCAGCGATTGCACTTCTCGGTATATACCCGGAAGATCGGAAAGCAGTGACACGAACAGATATCTGCACGCCAATGTTCATAGCAGCATTATTCACAATTGCCAAGAGATGGAAACAACCCAAATGTCCTTCAACAGATGAGTGGATAAATAAAATGTGGTATATACACACGATGGAATACTACGCGGCACTAAGAAGGAACGATCTTGTGAAACATATGACAACATGGATGAACCTTGAAGACATAATGCTGAGCGAAATAAACCAGGCACAAAAAGAGAAATATTATATGCTACCACTATTGTGAACTTTGATAAATGTAAAACAAATGGTTTATAATGTAGAATGTAGGGGAACTAGCAATAGAGAGCAATTAAGGAAGGGGGAACAATAATCCAAGAAGAACAGATAAGCTATTTAACGTTCTGGGGATGCCCAGGAATGACTATGGTCTGTTAATTTCTGATGGATATAGTAGGAACAAGTTCACAGAAATGTTGCTATATTACGTAACTTTCTTGGGGTAAAGTAGGAACATGTTGGAAGTTAAGCAGTTATCTTAGGTTAGTTGTCTTTTTCTTACTCCCTTGTTATGGTCTCTTTGAAATGTTCTTTTATTGTATGTTTGTTTTCTTTTTAACTTTTTTTTCATACAGTTGATTTAAAAAAGAAGGGAAAGTTAAAAAAAAAAAAAGAAAAACAAGGAAAAAAAAAAAGATGTAGTGCCCCCTTGAGGAGCCTGTGGAGAATGCAGGGGTATTGGCCTACCCCACCTCGATGGTTGCTAACATGACCACAGACATAGGGGACTGGTGGTTTGATGGGTTGAGCCCTCTACCACAGGTTTTACCCTTGGGAAGACGGTTGCTGCAAAGGAGAGGCTAGGCCTCCCTATGGTTGTGCCTAAGAGCCTCTTCCCGAATGCCTCTCTGTTGCTCAGATGTGGCCCTCTCTCTCTGGCTAAGCCAACTTGAAAGGTGAAATCACTGCCCTCCCCCCTACGTGGGATCAGACACCCAGGGGAGTGAATCTCCCTGGCAACGTGGAATATGACTCCCAGGGAGGAATGTAGACCCGGCATCGTGGGACGGAGAACATCTTCTTGACCAAAAGGGGGATGTGAAAGGAAATGAAATAAGCTTCAGTGGCAGAGAGATTCCAAAAGGAGCCGAGAGGTCACTCTGGTGGGCACTCTTACGCACACTTTAGACAACCCTTTTTAGGTTCTAAAGAATTGGGGTAGCTGGTGGTGGATACCTGAAACTATCAAACTACAACCCAGAACCCATGAATCTCGAAGACAGTTGTATAAAAATGCAGCTTATGAGGGGTGACAATGGGATTGGGAAAGCCATAAGGACCACACTCCACTTTGTCTAGTTTATGGATGGATGAGTAGAAAAATAGGGGAAGGAAACAAACAGACAAAGGTACCCAGTGTTCTTTTTTACTTCAATTGCTCTTTTTCACTCTAATTATTATTCTTGTTATTTTTGTGTGTGTGCTAATGAAGGTGTCAGGGATTGATTTAGGTGATGAATGTACAACTATGTAATGGTACTGTAAACAATCGAAAGTACGATTTGTTTTGTATGACTGCGTGGTATGTGAATATATCTCAATAAAATGAAGATAAAAAAAAAAAGGAAAGACAGTAAAAACAAACAAACAAACAAAAAAACTACCATTCACAAGGTGGCAGACCAAAGATGATTCATAAGGTCACAGAATAATACCATGAGATATGTACTATTTCTATTCCCATTTTACAGATGAGGAAACTGAGGCTCAGAGAAAAGTCCCATAGCTACTAAGTGGCAGAGTTAGCATTAGAACCTAGTTCTGTGTGACTCCAAAGCCCAGGAACTTAACTGGTGGGCTATACTGGGAGATGGCCCTGAGAACACGGCCGATGTGGCAAGATTTGTGGTAAGATGTCATCGTGCATTATTAGGAGAAAAGGAGGAAAAAATAGGTTACAGAATAGTATCTGCTGCATAAGTCCATTTATGTAAATACATATTTGTAGATGCATAATGGAGGTTATCTCTGGGGAATAAAATTCCAGGGGGACGTCTGCTTTCCACTTGTAGACACTTCAATATTTATGCTCTTCAAAATGAACATGTATTTCTTTTATAACCAGAAACATATTTTTATTTTAAAACAAATCAGAACAGTGTATAGTGTGCTATCACTTGCGTTAAACAGCAAGAAAAAAATTTTTAATTTGTATTTGCTTGAATATGCAAAAATAAACTCTGGAAATATTCACAGGAACCTAACAATGAAGGCTGCATATGGACAGTGGACTGGATGGCCAGGAAGTAAACCCTTCACTTTAAAAAATTTGAACCATGGGAATGAATTACTGTTCAAAAAAGCAAATGGAGATGGAAGGAAAAAAAGAAAAGAGGGGACATCTGGGAAGGAAAGTAGCAGGAAAGTTATTAAGAATAGCCCTTCACAGTTTAAAACCTTTTGGCTGGCCCCTGTCTCAGGGTCCTTCTACCAGCGTTATGAGGTTCCAAACAATGGGCAGTGGAATTGAACCAGCAAAGACTTTAGATACTGGACTTATCAGACCAGAGTATAAAATATGTATGTATAATACATTTAAATAAATAAGAGAAGGAGTTGAACACATAAGTGAAGAGCAAAAAAACATTTTTAAAAATTAGGACCAAGCAGATTTTCTTGATAACTAAATATGATCTCTGGAGATGAAAAGTATAACAATAATTAAAATTAAAAACTCAATAGACAGGTTTAACAGCATATTAGACACAGCTGAAATGAATTTGTGAACTGGAAGCTAGATTTAAAGATATTAACCAGAATATCTGCAGCTTAGAGAATCAAAGAGACACAAAGAATAGAGTGAGAAAGACTAATTAATCTAACTAAAGTTCCAGAAGAAGAGAGGAGAGCAAATGAGGCAAAGGCAGTATTTGATGATATAATAGCTAAGAATTTTCCAGAATTGATGAAAAGCACCAATTCACAGCTTGAAAGAACCTGATGAATTCCAAAAAGGATAAACAAAAATAAATCCACATCTAGACATATCATAGTGAAATTCTCAACACCAATGATAGCAAGATCTTAAAAGCAGCGAGAGAAAATAATAATAACAGGTAACACTTTAAAAGCATTTAAAAGATGCTACCATAGTTCTGAATGTTTTACATATTAGTTCATTTAATCCTCACCCCAAACTTATGAAATAGATACTGGTACTACTATTGCCCCCATTTTACAGAAGAGGAAATGGAGGCATGTAGAGGTGCAGAGAGGTTGACTAGCTTTCCCACTGTCACACAGCTACTAGACCAATGAGCTGGGACTCAAATCCAGCAGCCTGATTCCAAGGGCCACACCTGTAACAACTACATTAAATGCTTCTCACTAAAAGACATTTTACCCACAAAAGGATGGCAATTAGACTAACAGCTACTTCCTCGATGGTAATATTGAAAGGCAAAAGACAGTAAAATATTTTCAGTGTGTGTAAAGAAAATAACTATCAATTGTAGACAAAATATTTTTTTAAGAATGACGATGAAATAAAGATATTGTAGAAAAAAACAAGAGAGTTTTTGTTTTTCTTGAGAATTTTATTTCTCTCAATAAACAGGATGAACTTGAGGCAGAAGAAAGGAAAAATGATCCCAGGTAGAAAAGCTGAGATGAACAGAGTAACATGGGGTATTAAATCTAACAAAACATGTCATTAAATCTAAACAAAAATTGATAATACTAAACTATAATAACAATGTACAATTTGTGGAATTAAAAAGACAGGACCAATTTACTGGATAACAACAGCACATAAATTGGGAAGGTGCATTGTTGGAATGAAAGCGTTTCAAGATCCTTGTATTACTTGGGAGGAGGATAAAGATAGTAACTACCTTTACACTCTGATAAGTTAGATATTCATGTTAAAATTTCTAAGATAACCACCAAAAGAATACAAATAGGGTATATGAAAATTCTAAACTACTAGAGAGATAAAAAGGGATAAGAAAAAGGAATCAGTTTAAAAGGAGCAAATAAAAGGGAGAAAGTATAGAAAAGCAGGACACATGCACAGCACAAAATAAAGATGATGAGAATAAATCCAAATAAATCAGTAATTACAACAACTGTAAGTGGACTAATGCTTCAGTTAATATGAAAATTATCAGAGCTTTAAAGAAATGAAATCCAATTATATTCATAAGACCCATTTCTAAAATATAATGACACAGAAAGGTTACCAATAAAAAGGTGGAATAATACGTGAACAGGCAAATGCCAACCAAAAAAAAGCTTGCATAGCTATATTAATATCAGATAAGACAGACTTTAAGGCAAAATACAATTAGAGGAAAGATCTCACTACATTACGGTAAACAGTTTCACTAAGAGCCATTAACAACTACAACAACTCTAAACTTATATGTACCTACTAACATAATCTCAAAATATAGAAAGCAACAATGGTCAGAATGACAAGAAAAAAGACAAATTCACCATTATAGTAAGAACGTTTTTATTGTATTTCCCTCACTCTTTGATAAATCATTTTGACAAAATAATTAGTAAGGATAAAGAAGATTTGATGAAATCTATTAGCAAGCTTAATCTTTTACAGATATAAAACACTGCTTCTAACAACTGCAGAATGCACACTCTTTTCAAGTAATGTGTAACATGTGAAAATTGAATACACCTGAGCTGGAAAGAAAATTTCAACAAATCTCAAAAGATTTGTGTCTTTTAGATCAGCACTGATCGATAGAAATAAAATGTGAACCATACGTGTACTTTTAAATTTTGTACTAGGAAAAAAGGTAAAAGAAACAACTGAAATTAATTTTATATTTATTCACCTCAACATAAACAAAACATTATCATTTCAACATGTAATCAATATAAAAAATTATTAAGATATTTTATGCTCTTTTTTTGTAGTAAGTCTTTGAAATCTGGTGTGTATTTTATGCTTATAGTACATTTAAATCTGGATTAGCCAAATTTCAGGTGTTTAATAGACACATCCGGCTAGTGGCTACCATACCGGACAGCTCAAAGACCACATTCTCAGACAACAACACAATTAAGTTAGAAAGCAGTAACAAAAAATAAGAAACACTTATGTTTGGAAATTAAGAAATCCTCCTAAATAGCACATGAGCCAAAGAAAAACTGTAACAAAATGTAATAAAAATTATAGAATACTTAGAATATTAGAATTGAATGATGATAAAAGACTATATAAAAACCTGTGGATGCAGCTAAAATGATCATTAAAGGTTCATTTATAGCTTATATTATTTTATTAGAAAGAAAAAAGCAGAAAATTAATGAACCAAGCACCATTCTTAAGACATTATAAAGTAACAGAATAAATTGAAAGAAAGATGAAGGAAGGAAATAAAGAACAAAACATAAAGACATGAAAATAAACAAGAAAGCCAAAAATTGATTCTTTGAAAAAACAAGACTGACTATTCTCTGACAAGACTGCTTAAGGAAAAGAGGGAAGGTATAACTCAACAATATTTGAAATGAATAATTATGAATGTACAGACATTTAAAGATAATTAGACACTATTGTGAAAAACTTCATGTCAATTTGACAATAAATTTGAAAACTCAGATGAAATGATACATTTCTAGAAAAAATAACTTACTAAAATTGACTCAAGAAAAAAACTGAATAAATCTATAACTGTTTAAGACAAACTGAATCAGTAGATTATAATTTTCCCCAAGGAAACATCTTCCCTAAAGAAAACACCAGCCCATACTTTTTTTACCAGTGATCCTACCAAAAGCTCACAGATCAAATAATTCCAATCTCATACAAATTATCACAGAGAATAAAAAAAGAGAAAATACTCTGCAGTTCATTCTTTGAGGGTAGCAAAATCTTGATACCATAACCTCACAATGACAGTATGATTACAAATCATTTCAGGCCAGTTCACTCATCAATATATACATAAAAAAATTCTAAACCAAACGAATTCAGGAAATATTTTTAAAATATTAAAACCTCACCAAGTTGGGTTTATTTCAGGAATGCAAGATTGACTTACCATTAAAAATATCAGCTAATAACATTCACTACTTTAATAAATTAGAGAATGATAATCATATGATTATCTCAATAAATGCAGAAAATGGGTTTGATAACATATAATGTGCATTCAGAATAATTAGCAAAACAGGAATAGAAGGACGCATCCTTAACCCGGTAAAAGAGTATCTACATAAAAACACAGCAAACATGCTTACGGTGAAATGACATTTCTTTTAAAATCCAGAACAAGACATGAGTTCATGCTATTATCACTTCTGCCCAGCATTATACCAAAGGTTTAGCTAGCACAGTAAGGGTGGGGAGGTGTAAGACTTGGAAAGGAAGGAACAAAGCCCTCATTATTGTGTATGATATGATTGTCTATAGAGAAAACAAACAAAAGCCTTTAGATAAATGATATGAATTAATAAAAAGAGTTCAGCAAGATTTCTGGATACAAAATCAATAAACAAAAATCAATTGCATTTCTATACACCAGCAATTAGAAAACGTAACTTTTAAAAGTTACGACTTTATATAATAGCTTAAAAAACATAAAATATAAAATATACAAACATAAAACAGTACAAACAGACATTATGTGCCTCTGATGGAAAGAACACACCACAACATGTGAAGTAGTTTGGGCTAAAAAATGTGAGCCCAAATCTAATCAAACCTCTGATTCAACCACCAGTTTACAGAAAATAAAGACGACAGGAATTTGTTTAACCATGCCACAGGATGCAATAAGCTACAGGACAAACAACCTAGTTTTTTTCCAAAACAGATAGCAAGCATAAACAAGCTATAAAGGGAGAATTTATAGATTCAAGGAGACTTAAAAGACATGCCAATCAATTGCAATGCATGGACTCTATCTGGATCCTGATTTTAAAAAGACAAACTATAAAAATAAATTATCAACTGTAGAAGACTATTGGAAATTTGGACATTGACTGAATACTTGATGATAGTAAAGAATTATCATCAACTTTTAGGCATGATAATGCTATTGCATTTTTTTTTTTAATTAATTCCTCTTCCATGGACTGTGGCTGGACTTACTGGCCGACTTCTAATGAACAGTGTGTGGAAAAGGGAAAATTGTACCTTTACAGTGACAAATGGCTGACAGCACCTTAACCAAGTGGTGAAGGTTAACATCACCAGTAATAATGTATCCCGTGACATCAAGTAATGAGAAAAGCATCACCTGTGTGGTTTTCTTTCCCTAAATCCATAATCCCAGTCTAATCATGAGGAAATGTCAGATGAACCTGAATTGAGGGATATTCTACAAAATACCTGATCAGTACTTTTCAACCCTGCTTTTCCGTGAAAAACAAGGACAGACTGAGAAACTGGCAGAAATTGGAGGAGCCTAAGTAGGGAAGACAACCAAATGCAAGGTGGCTATTGCATTTTAAAAAAGAGTTTTAGTTTTTAACTTTTGGAGATACAAATTAAAATATTTATGGATGAAATGATATCTGATTTTCTTCAAAATAATTTTAGAATGGGGGAGAGAGTGAATGGAAGTATGGATGATATGGTTGGGGCAAGACTAGTCCCAGGTTTCCAGTGCTAGGTCTGAGAGATGAGTATGTGGGTTTGTTCCAGGGGTTGGCGCAATTTTTTATGTAAAGAGCCAGGCAGAAAATATTTTAGGCTTGGCAGCTTTATGGGCTCTGTAGCAACCACTCAACGCTGCCATTAGAGCATAAAGTCAGCTATAGGCAATATGAAAATCGTTATGCCCGTGTTCCAATAAAACTTTATTTACAGAAACAGGTGGCCAGCCCACAGGCCATAATTTGCCAGCCCCTGCTTATGATTTGGTCTACTTTTTCATATCTTTGAAATTCTTCATAACAACAACAAAAATATATGTATATATAGTATTTAGGAATATATCTGGAAAAAGATACATATTGAAAGACATTAAAGGAGGTCCAAATAAATGGAGGAATATATTATATTCATGGATTGTAAAACTCAGTATTCTAAAGAAGTTAATTCTCCTCCAACTGATTTATAGGTTCGATATATTTCCAATCATGAAAGTAGGCTGAACACCTACTTCCCTTGCCCAGACTGTGCTCAGACAGCCCCTCCTTCTCTCCACCCCTCCCCAAAGCAGACTCAAATGCCCTCTGGGAATCCAGGATCCAGCAGGCTTCAGTCTGTATTGGGATTCTGGTTACTTGTTTTTTTTCCCCCTCTGAACTGTAAGAGGGAAAAAACTGTAACTGGGGAACTCCTGGTGGACAAACCATAATAAAGTCCCTCAAAAATCCCAGGCCTTTGGCACCTGGTTCAGGGCACTGACTGGAATTGTGCAGGCCTGGATTCACATTGGCTTCACCGCTTACTTGCTGGGTGACCCTGAGTGAGTCACTTAACTTCTCTGAATTCCAGTTTTCTTATTCAGTAAAATGAGGACACTGACGTTTAGTGTTGTTGTGAGGATTAAATGAAACAACACATGTGAAGCTCCTGGTATACAGTAAGCACTCAATAAAAAGAGCTATTCTTAGGCTGTCCATCTGCAGGGAAGACTTGCTCCTCCCCCACAACTCGGCCCCACACACCTCGTGACACTTTACAGCTGCAGACAAAGCTGTCCTCTACGTGTCTTCTGTGATCCCATCCTGCTGTCTCTGCCCCAGACGTCACTGGCCACTGCAGGGCCCAAGACAGAGATGGTGTCCCATCCTGCCATCCCTCCCCTCCAAGAGTCTCTGTTTCAAGTGAAAAGAATACAGGTCCAGCTGATTCTCCCCATTTAATAGAGGAGGAAACCAAGGTTGAGAGAAGAGACATCTCTTGTCTAGGGTCACCCGGTCATAAGAGGCAGAGCCTGATCTGGAACCTGTCGGTCTTCCACTGCCATGGGCCAGGCTACCCTGAGGGGAAGGTGCTGGGGTCTTAAAAAAGGCTCCAGGTCAGCCGGTCACTACACCCACACTTGCCCACATTTGCTCATTCCCCACTTGGCTCCGTCCCCAATCACCCGCCCTTCCCTGTCACAGCCTGGCCTCAGTTCTTCTCCCGCAGCTGGCACCTGTTACCATGGCAACAGGCTGTTTGGGAAGCTGTGGGATGATGGCTGTGCTGTAGAATCAAGGACGGGGCTGGAGGAGAGTGCGGCCGTGAGCTGCTACCAGCCAAGCCAAGCAGGAACCCGGTTCCACCATCAGGCTCAGGCAGAACCCCTCAAGTTCTGCAGACCCAGGAAACCCATTTCTGCGTATCTGGTTCAAATAAATAATCAGAAATGGGGATAAGCTGGATGCCTAAGGATGTTCACCCCTGCATTCCTGACAGCAGGACAAAATGGTGTGATACAGATTTGAGTATTTCCCTTGTACCAGTCACTGTGCTAAATGCCAGACACGTCACCTCATTTCTCCTCACCACCACCCAGAGAGATGAGTACTTTTCATACCCCCATTCTGCAGGTGAGGATATTACACTCTCAACGGTAGTGCCACTGGCCTAGGTCACTCAGAGAGTGGCAAAGCCAGGACAGACTGCCAGTCCGTCAGCCTGAGCTACAGCAGTCGGAAATGAGAAAAGGAAGTCACAGCCCATCCTCTGGTCCTTTTGGTGCTCTACGGCTGGGAAAAATACGTCTATGACAGCTGTGACGCAGGGTTCAGGGAAAGCACAGGCTCGGACGAACAATATGTACAGACTTGGAAAGATACACAAATACTATAGAGCCTAAAATATAAATAAAATGCATTCCCAGAACAATAAGGGATCATATGAGCCTATTTATATATAAAAAAGGCTTGATGTACAGATGTTCGTATGTTTACATCAGTTCATAAAAAGAGAAGTGGAAGGGCCCTAACCACTAACAGGGGTTATCTCCGGAGGAAGAGCAAGCTTAGGGCAGGGGTGGCATAGGGACTTCCTCATTCTGTGCTAACAATTTCGTGTGAAAAAATTTAAAGTGCCCAAAAAAAGCAGTTATAAAATTAGATACATATGATCCCATTTCTAGTGCATATACATAGGAAAAGGATGTATACCAAAAGGTCACCAAGAGGTAGCTCTGGATGTGGCATTATGGGGGATTTTTATCTTCTTTTTTATTTTCTGTGAAAAAAATATATTCCCTTTTATTTAAAAAAAAAATCAATGTTTTTGAGTGATGTTTACAAAGACAATGTAATAACATTTCAATGCAATTATAGTACCAAAGGGTGGTAAATTGTACAGGCTATTCCAGCTCTACTACTTATTTGCTGTTTGACCTTGAACGAGTCATTTCACTTCTCTGAGCCTCAGTGTTCACATCAGTAAAACGAGTATGTAGCAACAGTATTGATCTCATAAGGTTGTAACAAGGACTGAAGACAATGCACGTGGTACAGTACCCAGCACATATTCAGAAAGCTACATGCTATTTCCACTGTAATAATAACATGGAAGCTTCACCACCAGCCAGTGCAGCAAGCTGTCAAGACAGGCTGCCTGGTTTGTATCCTGGCTCTGTCATTTACCAGTTGTGTGATGTTGGGCCCATTACCTTACCTCTCTGGGCTTCATGTAAGGATTAAATCAAAAGTGCCCAGAAAATTATACATATTCAATAAATGTGGCAAAAATTCAACTATGTGAGAAATATACACTAAAAACAAGTAGAGCCATCTTCTTCCTTTGGTGTATAAATGTTAGCTATGATTATTAATAAAATAATAATTATTATAAGTAAAGAACAGCAGAAGGAGAAACAATGGATATAGGGAATATGGCTGGTACTAACTCCACAGCTGTGTAAACTAGGAGAAGTTTGTTAACCTCCCTGAGGCTCAGTTTTCCCTCTGGAATATGGGGCTAACGCCTATCTTATAGCGCTCACATTAATACTACAGGAAAAGCAAATTTCACATGAATTAAGCACTTTACCTTGTGCCTTATGCTGTGCTAGACAGACTATCTTACACATAATCCCATTTAATCCTTAAAACAACTCAATCAGGTTTGCATCAGCATTCCCTTTTCGTAGATGGGGAAATGTAGAGGTTTAAATAGCATCCCAAAGCCATTCAGCAAGGAAGTGGGCAGAGGTAACATTTGAATCCAGGACCCACCGACTCTAAAAGATAATGAGCCCCTCACAGGAGTTCAGAAAATGTAGTTTATTTTCTCCTTCCTGACCTTGATCGGTTTCTGTGTACTCATCTACAAAATGGGCATGAGGGACAATGCTCATTAAAAGCCCATCCATCTTAGCTCTGTTAAGTTGCACTGCCAAGAAATGGACTGGCCCATCCTATCCAAACTTCTCAGGCTCAGCTTACCAGTTTAGGGCAGTCTCCTGAGCTGGACTCCTCTGACCGGTCCTGGCTGGAGTTGCCTGAGCTTCTGTCTGTGCCTCGTGCCTGGGCATCGGGCGCTGGGCCCCTCCTCAACTTCTTTGTCCATTTAGATATTCCCCTGAAAGGGCCTGAGCGGGCCTTGCTGGCTACAGGCTCCGGGGGGCAGCTGAGGCTGGCCAAGGGCTCTAGGGAGCTGGCCTGGGTGTCCGAAGCCGCAGGGGGTCCCGGTCCCCACCTGCCCCTGGACACTGGCTGAGCCTCGACCCCCAGCTCCTCCTGGCTGTGTGAACGGGCAAGGCCACGGTCACTGCCAGCCCCTAGGGTGTTCTCAGCTTCTGGCTGCTCTGCAGAAGCCTCTCCACACACTCCCCAGCATGGCGCAGGGCTCTGTGGAGGATCCCGTGGGGCCAGACAGACAGACTCCCCTGCACTGGGCAGGAGGAGCCTGACAGGGCCTCGGGGGCTGCCTGGCCAGGCCCCATTCCCCACAGTGGGCAGGGCACTGGTCACCCAACTTCCACTTGGATCTCCAGGCCCAGAGCAAGTGGGAGAGAGAGGACTGTGGGGGCCTCCCAAGGACTCCATGTTAGCGTCTTCGGGGGGTCCTCCCACAGACTGGGGGCTGTCCCCACCAGGGCTCTGACCACCAATCCCCTCCCCACCCTCAGAAAGGGCCCCACACATCCTGCTTTTCTTTCTTGGCTCTGCAGTGGCTGAGTCTGGAGAGGACAGCAGGCCCTTTTCAGGGGGCTCCCCCTTGCTGAGGGTGGGGCTTCTTCCATCACACCCTAGAGAACTCATCCCTTCTTCTCTGGCTTCTCTGGGCCTGGGGCCGCCGGCCTCGTCCACCCCTGCCGGCCTCTCCCTGCCAACTAGAGCTCTCTCTGGGAGACTCACAGACACGCTACAAAGATTCCTGGACCAGCTTTCAGCTAAGATGTCCTGCAGAGAAATCTGGAGTCTTTTGGAGGAAACCCGGAGGTGGAGCCTGGGGTCAGGAATTGCATCCTGGCTCTGGCTCACAGCTGGCAGCTCCAGGACCCCCAAATGGGCCTCGGTGCCAGAGCCCTGAGCCCCCTGGCTGGCCCCTGCAGCACCCTCAGCCTGGGAGCTGGTGCCCTGATGGGCCTCTTCCCTGAGGACCCTCTTCTTGCTTCTAGTCCAAATTTGGGCCCCTGGGCTAGGCTCTGGCAGGTCCACCATCATGCCTGTCACCGAGCTGGCTCCTTCCATGTCCTGCTGGAAAAGTGCACAGCTGCAAAGGATACCTAGAGCACTGTCTTCTGCGCTGGAGCCCCCTGTGGCCCTTTCTTGGGACATGTCTGTTCACTGACAGGAGCTAAAAGCAGAACCCTGTGTGCAGACAGAGGCAGAAGAAACCTCACTGAGGGTCTGACCTGCCAGCCCCCTCGGGACACACCAGGCCACTGGGACGTGGGGGGCCGCCTCCCTGCCAGGCCATACCCCAGGCCCTGCTGGCTCTTGAGGCCTGGGGGCCACAGGCAGACAACACCCAGTGACGTAAGCACCCCAGCAGGACCCGGCCAACACCCAGGGGTGAGGGACCAGAGCGCTGCCTCCAAAACAGGTTGAGCTACAGCCACCTTTAAAGTCTTCCCATCGCTGAGAGTTCCCACTCTGAAAGGAGAAAACAGAATAACAGGTACCATTTATCGATGACTTACTTAGGTGCATTATTTCATTTCATGCTGCAACCCCAGGTGAGGAGACAGATTCAGAGACATTAAGAGACTTGCCCAAGGACACACAGGTAAGAAGTGGAGACGCCCAGCTTCTTCCCTCAACTTCAAGTCGAGCTCTAAACCACTCTGTACCCAGCAGGCACCGAATGGGGCTAATTCCCTTCCTCCCTCCCCTGCCCCTCTCACCGGGGTCCTGTTCCGATGGACATCCCACCCAGGTTCCGAGGCCTGGCGGGGACAACCAGCCCACCCCACCCCACCCCACCGGGCCCCTACCCGCACAGCCACTCTCACCCGGGGTCCCCTGGCTCCCCTTCCCCGGGTTCCACCCCCACGCTGGGAAGGGGCTGGGATCACGTGACGCGTGGAGCCGGCGGCGAGAGAGGGGCGGAGCCCCTGGTGATGCGTAAAGGGCGGATCCCCGCGTGCTGGCCTCCCGGCAGGGGGCGCGCGCTCCCTCCCGAGGGCTTCCCGGAGGAGGTGCCAGTCTCCCGGGCTCTGAATGGAATCCGGAGCAGGAGTAGGAGCGGTAAAGAAAGATGGTTAGTTGGCTCGGGGCGAAGGGCCTTAAATTCCTGTCGAGAGTTTAAACTTGCTCCTAGGGCGACAGAGAGTTATTGAAAGTGCTTGAGTCCCTAGGGGAATGTTAAAATCAGATGTAGACTTTTTGCCTGATTATTTATTATTATTTTAATTATTATTACCGCAAATATAATTTGTGTAGAAGGTGCGTATTCAACCCAAATAGAAGGGCTCGAAATAAAAAAGTTTAAAACTTCCTCTCACTGCCCAACCCCTCAACCCCTGGGGTTTGCATAATATTCTTAAACATCTGTTTTTTTTCTTTACATTGTACCTCTTGACTCTCCTTTGTGTGATGTGAATAACATCCCTTGTTCTCTTCCCCTTCCCACTTCTGTCTTCCTCCTACTAAACTTTTACTCTTGGATCATCAAAGTTTATAGCAACTGCATTTTATCCTGCAAGAATCAGTTTGCCTGTAGGTTGATTCTTAATATTGAAAATCAAGTGACATTTATAACATTACGATTATGTAAATACTTCCCCTATAGAACCAGGGATTTGATAGGCCTCAGTAGAGGGAGCTGGAATTCTCCCTCACCCCACCTGGCCTCCTGAGGGAGCACCTTAGAAGCTTCTCCGCCAAATGGAAGGCGGAATTCATTCAAATGGAACACCTCACTGCGGTTAGAAGGATCTCAAAGACATAATGTTAATTTTTTTTTTTTTTTTTTTAAAGCAAGATAATGTTAGTAATAAGAGAAACTGGGTGCGGGGTATGTGGGAACTCTGCACTATCTTCCACAATTTTCCTGTAAATCTAAAACTGTTCTAAAAAGTAAAGTTTTATAACAAAACAAAAAAAGCTGCAGTGTAATCCAGATAGAGTGTTGTCATGATCTGGCTGTCAGGGATGCAAAGGAGGTAAGAGTTGAGATTGGATGTCACCAGTGATGACAATCACTGCACTAAGGAAAGAATATTTTAGAAGTGAAAAGACCTCCCAGTGGGGCATGTTTGGGTCATGACGGCAGAGACCAGACCAGGCCTCCGGGAGACCAAGTGAGCTGAGCCATATTGGTCCATCTGGATGATCGAAGGCGGGCAACAACGGACACGGAGGTGTTTTTAGCATCACGTGCTGCTGGGGATAAAAGGATAGTGATGGCCAATACTCACAAAGTGCTACTGTGAGCCGAGGACCAGCCTGAATGTGTGACCTTTGTGAAGTCCTTTAATCCTCACACCGAGTCTGAGGTGAGTTCTGTTGTTATCCCTGTTTTATAGATGAGGAAGTAGGCACAGAGAGGGTAAGTGACGTGCCCAAGGTTAGTAAATGGTAGAGTCGGTTTTGGAACCCAGCCAGTGTCTCTGATCAGTCTCTGTCCCCTGATATTCTAATATGTCTCACTGTCCTAAAAAATAAATAAAGGTTTTGCCCAGGTATTGGCCCAAGGCCATTTACTGAATATTTGTGGTTTATCTCAATGATTCATGACAACCCTGTGATATAAACCTAGTTCCCGTTAAATACATGGATTTGTTTCTTGACTTTCTGTACTGTTCCATTAATCAATTAGTCTATTCCTGACCAGTAGACCATTTTCTTAATTCTATAACTTTACAATACATCTTGATATCTTGGGGGCAGGCCTCACCACCCAACTTGGTTCCTATTTTTCAAATTTTTTTTTAGCTATCCGTATACCTTTATTCTTCCATATAAACTCTAGAACCATTTTGTCAAGTTCCTGAAGAATTCTATTGGGATTTACTTTAGAATTTTGTTGAATTTACACATTAGATGTATAATTGAATATTTATAATATAGTGTCTTCACATCCATAGATGTGATATATCTCTCTCCATTCTTTCATGACTTCAATTTCAACACCACATCCATTTTCATTTTAGTTCCAGCTTTTTAAAAATTTTCATAGACATAAAAAATATTCGTTAGTGTTTTTAGTCAATACTTATTTAAGTTTATCACCAGGATCTACCTTCTTTTGTGCTTTGAGTTGCTTCTTGCATCAAACTCCTTCTGTGGAAGAGGTGAAACTAGAGAGTGACTAGATGGGAGGTTGTATCTGTGATTCAGTGTGAGGAGTTTCTTCAGCAAATATTTATTGGACAGTTCCTATAGGTCAGGACCTTTCATGTATTATCTCATTTAATCTTCGCATCAACGCTATAAGATATGATTATTATTTGCTTTTTTCGGGGGAGAAAAGCTGTGGTTCAAGTGGGCAAAGTGGCTTGCCTGGGACCATGCCCCGGGAAAGCAGTGGAGCTGGTGTTCAAATTCAAGTCCGGCTCAACCCGCAGTCCCTGCTTCAGACCATGTTCCCCTGAGGTCAGGAATCAGCCTGGGCCTGGCTCGTTTGCCATTTTATTCACAGTACCTAACCCTACGTACGATGCAGGACCTGCACTGCAGTGATATTTGGACTTAAAAGGAAGAAGACACACCACACACACACACACACACACACGCACGCACACACACATACACGTACACAAGCAGCCAGAGGTAGGAAGATAACAATGGAACATCATGGAAGCCAAAGAAAGAGTATTTTTTTTTAAATAAACTTATTCTTTGAATAATTTTAGCTTTACAAAATCTTGCAAATGTAATACAGGAAGTTCCCCACTCAGTTTCCCCCACGCTGTCATCTTGTATTATCATGGTACGTTTGTCACAACTAAGAAAATAATGTCAGTGCCTTACTATTTTTTATGCAATTTTATTGAGATATATTCACATACCATCAAATCATCTAAAGTGTGCAATCGTTTGTTCACAGTATCATATAGTTGTGCATTTATTACCACAATCAATCTTTTGAACATTTTCATTACTCCAAGAAATAAAGATAAAAATAAGAATAAAAATAAAAGGAGAAAAGAACATCCAAAACATCTCATACTGCCCCCCCCCATTATCCATTTACTTTTTGTCCCCCTTTTTTCTATTCATCTGTCCATACACTGGATAAAGGAGTATGAGCAACAAGATTTTCACAGTCACACAGTCATCCTGTATGAGCTATATAGTTATACGATTGTCTTCAAGAATCAAGGATACTGGGTCCGTGCCTTACCATTAAGTTTACTCCAGACTCTGGATTGCACCCGTTTTCCCTTCATGTCCTCCTTCTCTTCCAGGTTCTAATGCAGCGTGCTACCCCACATTGACCTGTCATGTCTGAAGTCTCCTCTGGTCTGTGACAGTTTCTGAGGAGCAACAGCTGGCTGTTTTGTAGAATGCCCCTCTACTTATGTTTGTCTGATATTTCTCTCCCCACTAAACTGGGGTTCTGGGTTTTTGAAAACAATATCCCCCAGGTGGCGTCTTCTCATCACATCATGTCAGGGGGTACATGAAAGTGATGTGACGTTGGTGACAATCTGCCAAGTTTCTCCATTGTAAAGTCATTGTATTTAGAGTTGTAAGACAGGTGATGTTTTCAAAGAATATTTAATGCCTGGCAAAAGGGTCATAATGTGATGTTAAGCACAGGAAAAAGAATGGAAGAAAAGACACCAATATTTTAACAGTGGCTCAAAGTTGCTCCTTTTTTTCTCTTTTGCTTTTCTGTGTTTTGTCACTGTTCTACAATGAATGTACACAGTGCTTGAAATTAAAAAAATTTTTTAACTGTATATGCTTTGTCCCCCATTTTGCAAAGTACACATACAGATGTGTATTCATAGGAAAAATTTTCTAAGGACATTTGCTAAATGTTGACAGCTAGGGGTGATCTCTAAGTGCCAATTTTTATTTTCTCATTTTGAGTTTCATATGTTTTTTTCATTTTTTTTAACAATAATTTTTTTTGTTGGAGCTCAGTGCATAGAATTACAGTTAGCATAATCATTGGGCATATATTGCACATTTTCATCATTAATTCCCATGCGCCCTTCCCTAAATTGTTTCTGTGTTCATTTTAATAATATAAAAATATCCATGAGATCGATGCCTATTATGAAAACTAAACCACTTACAAGGACTTCCATCTGCCAATATAGTCCTCCCACTTTCATCTGCCCAAAGTGACCCCTCACTTGAATCCTATTTTCACTGTTCTCTTTTATTACATCTTTATTTCCCAAAAATATTTTTTTCCTATATTCAGTTTTTATTAAAAGCTAACCACATTGAATGCAATACTTTGGAATTCGCTTTTATCACTGAACATTATGTTGCTAAATTTCATCCATATTATTGCATTTGACCACATTATGTTCATTAGAACTGTATAATATTCCATTGCATGTTATTCCAGAATATTTGTGTCTGTTCCCCCAACAGTGGACATTCAGATTATTTCCAGATTTTGTACTAATAGAAACATTCCCGTAGGCATCTCCTCATGTACATGGTAAGCGTTTCTCTTGAATGTGGAGCTAGGAATGCAATTTCTGAGTCACAGTTGTCTTCATTTGGGTTCCCTCAAAGCAGACCCTGAGACAGACTTAGGTGCAGGTAGTTTATTTGGGAAGTAATTCCAGGAGGCAGGAATGAGAGAGCAGGGAGAATGAATCAAGAAAGAAGGAGAAAATAAAATAGGGGTGCATTGTTGAAGTCACTTTGACTCCCAGAATGGTGGGCTGGGATGGTCAAAGAGGCATTTTATCTGCAGGCTCCTGGGTCCCTGTGCTCAAGGGCTGCTCCTGGGCTGTTAACCTCCCCATACCTCCAGGCCATGCCTACGCGTGACTGAGGCTGCTCCCCGCAGTGAAGCAGACTCCCTCCCACAGGCAGAAAGCAGACAGATGTGCATCTCGTGCTGAGCTCAGGGAGACCCGCCAGGATGAGTCTGAGTTTGGGTGGAACCGCATCAGCAGCTTCAGCCGGAGGTGGGCAGAAGGGCCGTGAGGCTGGCACCAGGGGCGACAGCCAGATAGGATGGGAAATGCTCAGCTTTACAAATCAATGCCGAACTGTGCTCGCAAGTGATCGTGCTGCTTTACACTCCCACTGGCGGCATCCGAGAAATCCAGCTGATTCACATCCTCTCTAACCTGGTATCTTCAGGCATCTTAATGACCATTTTCTGACTCTCAGTAGTTTCTCCCTTCCTTCCTTCCTTCTTTTTTTTCTTTTCTTTATTATTATTATTATTATTTTTGGCAATAAGCATGTACTTTTTTACATAAGTACAATAAGCACGTTCTTTTTTTGTACATATTTCTTTTAAATAGAAAGAAATTTCTATTCAGAAATAGTAGTGTGTGTGTGTGTGTGTGTGTGTGTGTGTGTGTGTATTTAATCAAGGAGAAAGAAATTAACAGTGTCAATTTCTGCTGAGGGTCCCAGAAGTATAAAGATATAAAGACCAGGAAGGAGCCATACATGGTGAGGCCCTGGTTTGGTGACTTTGGGGAACATGTGTCTAGCAGGGTGGGAGAAAAGGTGGGGACAGGGATTATTCAGTCCTCAGAGGGATAAGGAGGGATAAGGGGTGGGGAGAACAAGGATGCCACAGAAGGAAACCAAGCAAGAGGTTTAGTAGCAAAGGAAGGAGAGAATGGCAAGGTCAAGTGGAAGGTTTTTCCAGAAGAGAGAGAACTGAGTCTATAAGCAAATGAGAAGGAGCCTGAGCAAGGGGCTGCCTCCGTGCTAAAAACAAAGAGGGCATCACCGTTCTCTCCTCTTGCAGAAAGAGCACTGGCTTTGGAGCCAGAGTGTGGGTTCAAACCCCTGGACTGCCACAAGGAGCTGTAAGAGGGAGATGGCATGCCCAGCAAAGTGGCTGAGGACCCAGGTGCACCCAGGCTACTGGGCGCTCCCCATTTTGTGGTTCTTTCCCTCCCTTCCTCCTCCAAGAGAGTCTGCGAGCTGAGGCCCAGTCTAGATTTGGAAGCTGGGAAGTTGTACAGGGGGGGCACTTGGCTGAGTAGACTGCAGGGCCTTGGGTTTCCAAGAGTCTAAGGTAGGTGAGGTGAGAGCAGGGGCCAAGAACCCAGCTGGGAGAACCAAAGGGGTTCCCGAGAATCAGGGGTGATAGAGGTGGCAGTGGAGGAGGCTGAGATGCTACTGGCATGGCAGAGGAATTGCCCCTGATGAGGAGCTTAAAACTGGCCTGGTGGGGGGTGGGGGTGGAGGTAGATGCCCAGGGCTGAACACCAGCAGAGGGAGTGGACGTGGAGTCCTGGTAAAGGGCCTCGTCCTGCCCTGCCCAAGGGGAGCCAAAAGGGCAGCTCCACCTCTAGCCTGCCCAGTCGCTTTCCCACCAGTTCCTCCTCCTTTGTCCCCATCGTGTTGGGCTGGTGTCCAACCCCTGAGTCCTCCCAGCCAGAACCCTGGTGGTCTGCCTCGCCTCGGCTCTCTTGCCAGCCATCGGGCGCATGACCCGGCCTCTCTGCTTTGCCCTGGCAGCTCCCTGGTCCAGGAGGCCTCCCTGCGGCCCCAGGCGGCTCTCATCTGGCCTGTCCCCCAGGAGCGCGGGATCCCCTGCAGTCGGATTACACAGCTGGGCGATTCGCTGTGCTGTTCCCCTCTGGCTGCTGCCCTGGCTTCCTCATGGGTGTGACTGGGCAGAAGTTCTCAGTTTTGCCTCCCTGAGATGGAGTTTAATAGACTTCTCAAGCTGCAGGAAGGGAGTTCATTTTCCGCAGAGGCCTTTGTGCATATTCTTCAACCTCTCCTTACAAGCCATGGAAACCAAGGGAAGTAGGGGGCTGTCCCAGACCACAGCTGGCCCACCGCCCTGACCAGCCAGGAGAACCACACTTCCGGGGGGCACCTCCTCCACTGCCCACCAGCAGTAGGCACTGCTGCTTGTGCACTGTGTACCCTGAGTCCCAGCACCCTTCTAGCTGAAGGACCCCCTTGCTGCCCACAGCAACACCCATCCCAGCCTGGACGTGCCGCTGCTCACAGTCGGCCCAGCTCCCGGGTTCTCGCTTGGCTGAAGGACTCGTCCATGGTGATTGTCCTCCTGAACTGGAAAACCAGAGGTAGACCTCGGGACCCCGGGCAAGAGGCTCCAGAACACAGGGCATGCAGTTCCAGGTCCCAAGGCTCAGTCCCTGCCCACAGATGGACAGAACTACATCTCAGGGCTGCTAGGAGCTGCTGTCCCTCCGACCCCCAGCCTCCTCCAGGGACCTCCTCGGGTCACCATTGCTCCTGGGCACCCAGCGTCATGCCTGTGGCCACTGGCCACTGCTAGCCCTTGTAGCTCCAGACCTCTTTCAAGCTGGCTGGGCCCTGTGCTCTGACGGAGCCCTCCTGAGATGCCACTGAACGTGGCTACACCTCTAAGTCCTGGGCCACAGCGGAAGTGACATGAGTCCCTGTGCCTCTCAGCTCCTAGAAGCTGGAGGGAGATGGCCAAATGCCCCAGGTTCCTGGTCCCCATCTCCTGGGGATGTGGACAGAGGCAGCCCAGAGCAAACAGAAGCTGCAGCTCCTGCAGGAGGCTGTGCTTGGGCTTGTGAGGAGTGGGCCTTCTGCAAGGCTGCTGACAGACACCCCAAATCAACACAACTCACCACTGCTGCTGCTGACCCTGCTCAGCCGGCTGAGCTGTAGGTCAGGTTTCTCCACTGTAAAGTTACTCTCCTTTTCTCCCCTCTCCGCACTGTACTGTGGAAGGAAGTCACTGTGCACAGCCCTCACTCAGGCAGTGGGGAGCGATGCTCCACCAGCAGCTGCATAAATTATTTGGAATTCTGCTCAGGAGCTTCGTCTCTTTTTGGTCATTTATTTATATCATTTATTCAATCATTTATTTATATCAGTATGGATTCATGGATATTTATTTTATACTTCAGGTAATAATCCAATATTACTTTATTTTATTACTCAAATTGTTCCAGTTTTTGGCCAATGGGAACTCTTTCAGTTGGCTCCCGTGTTTCTTTGGCATACTCCCCATTACTCTGTGTGTGTGTGTGTGTGTGTGTGTGTGTGTGTGCATGAGCACTTCCTTACTTTCTGGCACTACAGGTTGTTCCAGGCTCATCTTGTACATTTCCTGCCCCGTTGGAGACCTTGGACCTCACTGATGGCAGATGTTAGATGCAGTTGCGAGTCAGGCTGACCCCTCCTTTATTCACCCCTGCTGCTGGCTATTGGTCTCTGAACCCTGAACCCTGGGGGGGCCTCAGAGCTGCTGGACATGCTGAACTCTAGACCCTGCCCTGTCCTCTCTCCCCCAGGCACTGCCCTGAAAAAACAGTGCCACCTCCCCCCGCCTCAACCCTGTTGCGTCTGTCTGCCAGTTCCGGCCCCAGAAAAGCTTTGTAAACTTTGTGGTGTAACTGCTATCCGCAGTGTGTGTGAACAAACTTACTTAAAGGACAAAACAAAACCAAAAATCTGCCTCTTTATTATCTTTGAAACCTGCTTTGTCTTCTCCATTCCTGGAGCTCGGATAAATGTGAGTGGCTCCCTTGCCCCTTTGCCTGAGACTGTTTTTATTACACACCTTCCCAACTGGCCTGGGCAGCTTCAGGGTCTCAGGAAATCAACCAGACTCTGATCCCAGTCATTGTAATCCTGGGCAGTCTCTTGATCTCTCAAAGCCTGTTTCCTCATCTGTAAAAGAGGGAGAATAATATCCTCCAAATAGCTACCATTTATTGAGCACCTATTACGTGTGCTAGTGACAATCTATGAAAAGCATCTAATATGATGCCCAACACATATCGGTGCTGGACACCTGGAAGCTATTACCACTATGAGTAGTAGGAACCGTGGCTTGTCTCCCTCCCCCAAACCACTCCCCCTCAAATCCACCTTCTACACTCATTCCAGAGGTCAGGGAGAATTGGGTCACTCTTCTGCTCGTGATCCATCCAGAATCCAGAATTCACACCCCCCTGGGATTCAAGACTTCTCACGATCTTGCCCCAACCGTGCCCCTGGCTCATCTCCCTCCTCTCCCCCAATTCCACCAGACCGGTCTCTGTTCCCAAACAAGCCTTGCCTTTCCACGCCCCCTTGCCCTTGCTTGTGCTGATGCCTCTGACAGCAGCACCTTGTATCCCCCCTCCCTCTAGGGACCCCAAGGTCTGGGCTCCTGTCTTCATGAAACATTCCCCAGTCAAACTGTGGGAGCCAGTGGTTCCTTCCTCCTTACGGCACCTCCCGAGGATGGCGACGGTTGGCTGATGTGTCCGCCCTGCCAGGCCTCCCTGCCAGGCCAGGCTGCCCACTGCTCAGGGTCATGTTGGAGCTGCGGTCAGGAGGACAGGCACGGACCTGGTGTCCCACAGACCTGGGTCTGATCTGCTCCCGGGCCCGCTCTGCAGCTTTTCAGCTGTGAGTCCTTAGCCAACTTCCCCAACCTCTTTGAGCTCCTTTTCCCTATTAATAAAGCAGTGATAATACCAGGAGTTACTTCATAGGACTGTTAGGAAGATTTAAATAGATAATCCATGTGAAGTGCTTTGCATAAAACCCTGCACACAGGAAGTACTTAATAAATGGTCCCTTTCCCTCTTCTTAGCGACATCAGGCAGCTCGGAGTTACCTGCTTGGCCAGTCTCCATCTAGTGACGGATTCAAGTCTAAAAGAGCTGCAGCCTTGGGCAGCAGATCCTCCCTGTGCCAGGAATGGGAGCCCTTGGTATTCTGGATGGGGAAGGAGTCTGCTTCTCCCTCCAGGACCCTGTCAGAGAAATGCAAATCTTGGTGCCTCCAGCCTTTCTCCCCAGTGGTTTTCAGGGCGGTGCACAGAGGCTGGAGCAGCCGGTGCCCACAAGCTCTCCGAGCAGAGCACGCTGCTTCTCACCCCATTCATAGGCCAGGTGACTGAGGCTAGCTACTTTCCCTCTCTGAAGATTATTACTCCCTAGCCTGGGAAACTGACGATGTTAATAACATGGTTAGTAATAACAAGCAGCCTACAGGAGCAGAGGCTTCGAAGCCCGTGATCAGCTCTGGGATTCAGCCTCAGTTCCCCTATCTGTGAAATAGGCACAGTCACTCTGGCCTTTTGAGGCTGTGGTGGAGACCCAGCAAGGTCGTGGGCAGCAGCCACTGACTGCAGTGATGCCTGAAGGGAACGTGGATTACCTAATGGTCCATCTCCTGGACTAAGGGTACAGCGAGCAGAGACAGAAATTTGTTTTAGCTGTTTGTAGCTATTGATCCACCAGCCTTGGAAAATTCAAAGAAATGCATTCAACAGAACTGTACCTGGCATCTTAAGCTGCTAACAGGCTGGGGCTGCCGGTGGATAAACCACTTTGCCTGTGCAATCGACTTTCCAGCCATCAGCTCAGTGCTCTTGGTGAGTTGTTCTGTCTCCCAGGACAAGGTGTTGATTTAATTAAAACAGAACCTGAGTGGCAGGCAGGAACTCCTTTTCTTTTGTGCAGCTAGTCTTCATGGTAATGTCAAAGGGCACAAATCTGGCTTCTAGGGGCACGGAGTCAGCCTCCTTCATGGGGACATGTGGGACTTGGCAGGCCTAAGACCTTAGGGCCACACTCCAGGGATTGTTTCTCCTCCTTCCCTCTTTCTGAAACAAGCCCAGTCAGACTCCAACCTCCCCCCCACCCACCGCCAGCTCCTCACTCATATCTGATCCTGAGAAGGACGCAGAATTGCATGGCAATGACGGAAACAAAAATCCACAGTCACTCCTCACATCTTCAAGGGAGATGGATCGTGCAACAGTCACAGCAAGAGATCACGAACCTTGGAGCCAGGGCATCTTGTACAAAGTCTCTTTTCCCATGCCCACAGGTAGAGGAAATGTGTGATCTTCTGCCCAGGCTGAGCTTGAAAGGAGGAAGACTGGATGATCGTCGGAAGGTGCCAGCAAGCTCTCCAGGACTGATCCCACCGCAGGCTGTGGTGTCTATCCAGCAGCATTCAGGGTGAGGGCTCTGGGTTCTCACTCTCCTAGGTTTGGGTCACAGCTCTGCTACTGGGTGGCCCCGCGCCAGTCTCCTAACCTCCCAAACCCTTGGTTCCCTTGCTGAGTATATTCGTCAGTATTCTTGCTTGCAGATATCAGAGTCCACCCTGGCTGGTTTAGGTAGAAAGGGAATTTACTTAAGGGATGTTAAAAGCTCCTAGGAGATGGAGACTGGATGAAGGGTGGGGTGGGATGGTGGGGATGGTTTGGGTGTTCTTTTTTACTTTTATTTTTTATTCTTATTCTGGTTCTTTCTGGTGTGGGGAAGATGTTTGGGAGTGGATTGGGGTGGTGCATGCATGACTACGTGATGGTGCTGTGAACAGTTGGTTGTGCCTCATGGATGATTGTGTGGCATGTCAATGTGTCTCAATAAAACTAAATTTTAAAAAATAAATAAAAATAAATTGGGGTGATGAACGCACAGCTATGTGGTGGTGCTATGAACAATTGGTTGTACATTTTGGATGATTGTGTGGTGTGTGAATATATCTCAATAAAATTGAATTAAAAAACAAAAAGCTCCCAGGAGCGTCTCCCAGAAGCACACTGCAGAGTTGGATTGATGGGGAGCTGCTGCTGCTGTCACTGCCTCGGCCACCACTCCGACCGCAGATGGATGCCCCGCACGCAGCTGTTCCCACACATATGTCACCTCTCAGTCAGTATCTCAGGTGGAGCCTGGGTCATGCACCTGCACTCTAGCTGCAAGGGGGCTGGCTTTTTCTTTGGAAAGGAGAGACTCATAAATAAGAAACAAGCAAAATGTAAAACGGGTTTTTTTTTTTTTAATTGTTAAGCAGTGATGAATGACAAATTTTCAGTGTATCTTCACTCTTGTCTGTTTCTCCCAACTTGGAGGTAAATTCCATGCCAGCAGGTACAATTTGAATGTAAACTCCAAGCAGGCAGGTATCCTGAGTGTCTTGTTCATAACATATCCCCAGCACTTAATAAGGAGCCTGCAAGTATGTACATAAAATGTAGACAACAATAGAACCACCTGTACTTTGAGGCTACTCACCAGCTTACAGTCTCCCACAGGGCTCTGCCTTCTTATACCTCCGTAACTTTGGAAACGATGATCCCTCTTTAGGGAATGCTGATGAAGTTGTCTTCATCTTTCAGGTCTCAGATTTGAACTCCCCTTCTCCCGGAGGTCTTTCTTGATGTACAGTCCACCCCTATCACCACCATTGTCACCACCGTGGCCACCTGCTCTGGGAAGGTGGTTTAGTACCATAGTTGGAAGGCAGACCCTGCAGTCCACCTGCCTAATTTTGACCACTGGCTTCGGCTCTTGATGGCTGTTGGAGTTTAGGGAAATCATGTAATCATTCTGATGCTCATCCTAATCTATAAAATGTGGGTAATAATAGTACCTAAGTCACAGGGTTGTCGTGAGATTTAAATGAGGTAATGCATGCAAATTCTTAGAATGGGGCTTGGCTGAGGGAGCTAGTGCAGTAAACTGCTGGTGCAGTGACTGTTGGTCTAGCATTTAGCAGGACGACATCGTGATTGTTCTCATAACTGTCGCCCCAACTTAACTAAGTCCTCTGGATATCAGGAAGTAAGGTGTCCTTTATCCCCTGGCACCTGGTATAGAGAGCAGGTGTTCACACCATGTTTGTTGGATAAATGATTAACTCAACTGAAGAAGTCTCAAATGCAAAGATTGAAAGATAAAGCATTTAAAGTTTGTGTATGAAAAGAAGAACTAAAATTAAAATGGCATCCTGGAGTGGGGGAAAATGGCAAATGGTTAATATCTACATTAGGTAAAGATCTCAGGCACATCAATAAAAATTATCTGAGTTGCTAAGAGATATCTGGGCAAAGGTCATGAACAGGCAATTCAAGTGAGGAAACAGAAACAGTATGAAAACATGGAAGAATATTCAACTTTCAGTAAAAGAAGTAGAAATGAGAGAAACAATATATCACCTTCCATCTACTGGTTTCAAAAATTAAAATAACATCCAATGCAAATGAAGTTGCAGTAAGACTAGTATGTTCATACATGATTGGCAGGAATATATTACTGTAAAAGTTTTAGAAAGCAGTTTAGCCATTAGGAATCAAAATTCTTAATGATTATACACTTATACCAGCAATCTCATTCTTAGAAATTAGTCACAGGGAAATAGACTTTTCAAAAGAATCATAGAAGGAAAAAAAAACTATATGTGGGAGATGTTAAATACAGAATTATTTACAACACTGAAAAATGTCCAATGGCAGAGGAATGGTTACATAAATAATGATACATTGATTCAGTATGGCATGGTGATTCACCATTAAATAATTACAAAAACTTTGAAGCAAGTACTTGTGATGTAGTAAGTTTACAAGCAGACTGCAAAATTAAATTTAAAGCATGATAACAAGTATGCAAAATGTTCATCTGGACTTGATGAAAGCTTAGCAGAAAAAAATAGGAAAAGGAAAACAGTTGCTTTGGTAGAAAAGAGACACACTACTGAGTGTCCACCATATGCTGGGCATTAATGCCAAGGGCTTTCACACACATTATCTCACTTAATTCCGCCAATTCTCCCCAAAGCCCTAAGAGCAGGTGCTATTCCCACTTTACAGATAACGCAACTGAGGCATAGAGAGGGGCGGAAACCTGCCCCAGGTGGCCCAGGCAGTAGTTGGCAGAGAGGGAAGCCAAGCCCCTTGTGCTGTACTCCAAGTCCAGTGTTCTTTCCAACACATCAGATTGTAAGATGGGTGGGGTCCAGCATGGCTTTTCTTTCTTTTTAAACATTACTTTTAGTGCTGTTTAAATGTCATTTGCGCAATAAAAATGCAATTAAAAGAAAAACCTAAGCCTGCGTCGGGAAGGCAGTTTAGCCCCTGTTCTTCTAGAAAGCTCTGTGGACCAGAGCCCCACCCTGCCATTGGCCAACGCCCTTGGTTTGTCTAAACAATACCAGGAAACCAGCCTGCTGCTCCCGAAGGGCTGTGTCTTCCCTCCCCTGCTCAGGGACACCCTCCTTTCATCTCAGGACAATCTAGCAATTCTGGGTACCTGGGCAATGAGGGTCTCAGCTATGGCTGGTACTTCAAAAAGCCAAATGGAAATGTGCTTCCACCCTGGAGGAGGCTGTGGAAGTGCCCAGCATCGTTCCTTGGGTGGAATTAGAACATGGCATGAAAGACCACACGGTGCTCTGACTGCACACCCGGAGGAGGGGTACAGAGTCCTGGGTGCGTTTTAACGGCTTGCCGAACCTTATCTGGGGAGTCAGGGAGGCCTCCCTGGGGAAGTGACTTTTTCAGCTGAGGTCTGGAGGACAAGGTGGAATCAATCGGGCACCAAGCAGAGGGAAGAGGTACAAGTCTTGAGGCGGGAAAGAGCATGGGCTTTGAAGGAAATGAAGTGGAAGAATCCACTGTGGTCAGAGTGGAGTGCATTGAGGATGAGGCCGAAGAGGTCACCAGAGGCTGGATCCCACGGAACTCAGGGCTGAGGAGGAGTGAGGTCCTTCATTTAGGTGCAGGGGGAAGCCCCTAAAGGGGAGAGAAGTGGATGGATCCATAGTGTAGTTGGATCTTTGTTTGAAAAGGATGCTTCCCCACTTCTCAGAAAGCAGCAAGAAAGAGGGAAAAAAGGTACAAACTCCATCTTTGAGGAAACCAGGAAAAATCTAAAACTGAATTGTAGATTAGGTAGAAGGGCAAATAAAACAGGAAAATGCAGTAAAAGAGTTCAGAAAGAGGTAGAGAATTCACCTCTTAGAGAAAGATGGTGAGGGCACCCCACAAAGGAAATGGAACACATAGGGCAGAGCCGGACTTCCCTGGACTTGTTTGGTTGCATGAAACAAGGAGTTGAGGCTCAACTAAAACTCACACATAGTCAAATGAGGTTCGAGGGAGGGGAGGGACTCTGATTTGTGAACCACCCTATCTCCATTAGCTGGGGAAAAGTAAAGGCTCAAAGAACTCATACACGGTCCTGAGTTATAGGGAAAATTCTTGCTATCCTGAAATAGCTCTTGTCCCTTCTCCACATTATCCCCTTCCAATATAACAAGTCAGCAGTGAACCACCTCAAGTTCTGTGCACCAATACTGTAAGAAACAAAAAGAATACAAGAACAAGTGTTAACAAGAAAAGAAATGAAACTAAGAACCAAATGAACAAAAACAAAGAACATCCACCAGAATAAAAACAAAGCAAAACAAATAAAAAAAAACTCGACAAAGCATTTACTTCTACAAAACAAGAGTACAGAGAAGAGATATAAGAGCTCATGGAAATAATAGCATGATAACAAAAGGAAAAAAAACATAAGCTGTCAGGGTCATGAAAAATGGGAAGAAAAATAACATCAGAGAAGTGAAAGTCAAACAGAAAGTTGTACAAGAGAGCAGACTGCTGAACCATAACAAGGGACAAAGAGGATACAAATGAGGAAAGTGAGAAAAATGAAATGGAAGTTTTTAAAAAGTTTCAACGATGAGAGAGAAAATGACAGAGGCTTTGTCGCAGCCCATGAGGGCTTTGCCAGTCCAGAGACCAAAGAAGATACCAGGCATTTTCTGATACATGAACTTTTTATTCAGGGCTTGCTTACAGGGTGAGAAGTTGCGAACAGATCATGACTGCTCTCTCACGCCAAGCGGGCATCCCATTCGCAGGGAAGTGGACCGTGCGATTAAAGAGGACAACAAGCCAGTTATAAGGGTTTGAGACAAAGACATTCCGAAGGGTACAAGCATGGGAACCGAGTCTTGTGACGTGAGGTGGTGGTGGTGATGGTGGTGATCCAGTAGATAACCACAAGAGTGTTAAAAAGGAAATAAACTATTAACACTTGACAATGGGAGGTCTGGGGACCATTTATATCTTGCTCTTTTGTGAAGCCAAGAGTTTCTCACCTCCTGCTTACTTCCCGTTTCATGTTTTAAAGTTACATTTTAAGGTTAATTTACTATTTTTTCTCTACTGGTTTACAAAGATGATCGGTAAACATTGGTTGCCCAGGTCACGCAGATTGCTGCGCAATGACAAGTTCCGCAGCCCTGTTTTGCTCAGGCCAGAAGCTGCCACAGATCTTGTATACAAAACAGGAGTCTCTAAAGAAACAAACCATAATAATGGCATCAAACAAATATTTTAAGATATAATTCAAGAAAATGTTTTAGAAAAAAAAGAAGACTGATCAAAAAGTTACCGAGACCCAGGAAAACTGACTCAGAATCATCAATACCAAGATACATTCTAGCAAAGTTATTAGATTTCAAAGTTAAGAAAGAGTCCTTTGGGCCTCCAGACAAAAAGAACGAGTCACTTATAAGGGGAAGATACCTGGCTGGGCTAACTTCTTGGTGGCAGCATCCAACCTTGGAATATAATGAAGAAACAGCTTCTTCAAAGTCACCAAGGAAAGAAAGTGTGACTCGGGAATTTTATTTCCAGCCAAATCATGAACATGCATGGGAAGTTTGGGGGCTCATGTGTAGGCTGGGTTTGTTGAAAGAGTAGAAAGACTTTTTTTCTTTTGGGTGACCTAGAGTTTTAGTCAGGAGTCCACTTATGCATTTATTCAACAGACACATAGAGACCCAGTGTCCAGGACTGTAAGCACCTTATAGCACGGGTGGGAGGAAAGCTTCATCGAAGAGATAAGTTTGGCCTTTGAAAGAAGAGTAGGATTTCAGCAGGCAGAAACTGAGAGGAACGGTGTTCCAGGCAAAGAGAAGAGCTGTGCGAAGGCAGGCAGGCCTGAAGGAAAAGGGTGTTGTGCCGGTTTGGATGCATTATGTCCTCCAAAACACCATGTTCTCTGATGCAGTCTTGTGGAGGCAGCATATTGGTGTTGATTAGTTTGGCATCGTTGGATTAGGTTGTTTCCATGGAGATGTGTACCACCCAACTGTGGGTAGTACCTTTGATTAGATTATTCCCATGGAGGTGTGGCCCCACGCATTCATTGTGGGTCTTGATTGGTTTATTGGGGCCTTATAAGAGCTCAGACAGAAGGAGCTCCCTGCTGCAGCTGAGAGACACATTTTGAAGATGGCCATTGAAAGCTGACACTGACATTTGGAGAATGTCATTTTGAAATGCAACCCAGGAGCAAGCAGACACTAGCCATGTGCCTTCCCAGCTAACAGAGGTTTTCAGGATGCCATTGGCCTTCCTTTGGTGAAGGTATACTTGTGTTGCTGCCTTAATCTGGACATTTTCATGACCTTCAGACTGTAGCTCTGTAACCAAATAAACCCCCTTTATAAAAGCCAATCCATTTCTGGTACTTTGTGTAACGGCAGCATTAGCAAACCAGAACAGGTGTGTTCTGGAACATGTGGACTTTGCAGTGGAATGAGGATGGCGGGAATGGGTGAATCTGGAAACTCGGGATTAGGAAAGAGGAAGAGGCCCTGAACAGGCCCTGAACGCCGAGCTGAAAGGCTTAAAATTTATTCCACAGGCAATGTGGAGTCATGGGATGATTGAAGCATGAAAAGGACACGATATTCCTGGTCAAAGACTGTTTAGCTGCAGGAACAAAAGGTTTAGAGGTTTTCTGAGGATTCAGATTTCACCATCCCCACAGCTTCTTAAGCTAGCAATCATCCTTATCAGTGCACATTGGAACAACTCTCTTGAAAGGTAAGAACAAGACGAGATTGCCACTCTCATTGCTTTTGTTCAAGATTGAATTGGAAGTTCCAGCCAGCATAGAAAGACAAGGAAAAGAAAAGTTTAAGGATTACTGTGAACATTTAAATACTGTTCACTGCTGATTCAAGGAGTGTGCTTGTATATTTCCTTCCTTGTACATCTTTATGTTTTTCCTGAAGTTTTCAATTGTCTTTCCTTTATTCTTGCACTATTTACCTTTATTATTGAGGGCAATTATCAGCTTTTTTACTCAATGGTAGGCACTTTTTTATATCTTAATTTGTTTAGTCTTCCCAACAATATGATAAGGTCGGTATTCTTATCCCCTTCTTACAGATGGAGAAGGAGGCTGTGAGGGTTGAATAACTTAACCAAAGTCAACAGCCAGGACACAATGGAGCCAGGATTGTCATCCATCCCAGTGGGAGGACTCAACCCCTAGGCTGGCCCTATACAAAGAAACAAATTACACATGGGAGGATGGTGATGCAGCGAAGGTTGTGTCTCAGTTATTTGAACCTGACAGAGAGGAGGATGCCTGCAGGAAATCCTAAAAGGCACCTAATTGGTGATAATGTGGCCACTCGGCCAAAGTTCAACTCCCCAAAGGGGCCAAGTAACCTTTTTCTAGCCTCGGAACATTTACACATTCCATCCCCTTGCCTAGGACATTCTTCTCTGCTCTTCACATGCCTCCTCCTTCAGGTCTCTGCATTCTTTCCTCCCCTCAGAAAGCCTCCCCAGTTATTCTCCATCACCACTTCCCAAAGCTCAAGGCTTTGTTACAAATCAGGCTTCCACCTCCCCTAAGGGGGATGCTTCCAGGAGGTTCCCCACGCCTGACATATAAAAGCCCTTGGGTGGGGGGAAGGGGGCTCATCCCTGCCAGGTCATCAGACCAGCCCATTCGTGTAGGGGGTCCCAGCCTAGACAATGGTGGAGGTCATTTCCACCCCCTGCAGAAATATAGAGAATGAAGCACTTGGAAAATTCTATGTTGTTCTGCACCTGGAAGCAGAGGACTTCTTTTTGAGCATGAGTGAGAACCCCTTAGGGTTTTCCTGAAATACCTGCCTCATCTCCCTCTCTCTAAACTCTAACATCTAATCATCTGTTTATTCAATAAATTTCTTGAGCACTTCCCATGTGCCAGGCATGTGCTAAGTGCTGGGTGTAGGCACTAGGGGCAGGCTGCTCCACTCACAGGGACACCCAGCCCAGGGACACGAGAAGACTGAAACCAGCCGGTGGACCAATCGCCAACCCGTCAGCTGGCAGAGCTGCGTCTGCTCAAAAAGGATGCCTTCTTCTAACTCCCTTAAAAGCTCTATATGGGCTAGTAGCACCCCCTGTACATCAGTGAATTAAAGCCACATGGTTCTTGCCCGTGGAAATTAGTTGATGGTAGACAGACAAATAATTAAACAAGTAAATGTATAATTCCTGAAAAGTAGTATAGCCCTTATTTTGCTGCTCAGGACACCAGGGTTCCTAGAAGTTAAGTAACTTGCCAGATGTTACATCGCTAGTGAGTGACAGAGCCAGGATTCAAACTCAGGTCTCCTGGCTCCAAAGTCACAGTCTGGTCGGCAGCATGAAAGATGCATTTTAGCCACATCCATATTAATGCTGAGCATCTGTCCCAATCTCCAGCATCTCAGAGTCTCCCCCTTCTCTACCCCCTTGATGATAAACTCAGTTTTCTCTGATCCTGAAGGTCCCTCCTCTTGACCTTGCTAGCTCCTTCAGCTCAGCTTAACCTTCCTCCTCTCCATTTACTGCCAAAACTCTTGCTTGGTTCCACCTGCTGCCCATTGCAGAGACCTGGGTGAAATGGCGCCTGTAGCTTTTACTTCCTGTCCCATGTGTCTTTTGGACCCATCACGCGTCCCAGGAACTGGGCGGCTGGAGACAGACCCGTTACAGTTCTGTGCTGGGCTCAGGATTCCATTCCTAGCGGCAGCTAAAACCATCACACATCTAGGAACAAGCTGATGGGAATGAAATTACACAATTTTACTGAAGGATCTGAAAGGAGAGCTGAATAAGTGGAGAGATGCACCATATTTCTGGGTGGAAAGACTCGGTATTGTAGCGATGTTAGTTCTCCGTAAAGTAACCTGTACATTTAATGTAATTCCGATAAAAACAACAAAGGTATTTTTTATGGGATTTGAAAACTGATTCTCAAGTCAAACTGGAAGAGAAAATACAAAGAACATGACAAGAATAGAATATTCAAGGAAAATGTTAAATGAATAAAAATGAAGAGCAACTGTCCAACCAGAAATAAAAAAAAAAAAAATCTTGTAAAACAAGAGAAATTCAAGATAATTTGGACAGACTAGAGACCAGAAATAGTCTATCATCTCTCTCCCTCCCTCCCCCCCTCCCTCTCTCTCTCTTTCACATCTACGGCATTTCAAATCCATGAGGAAAAGATAAACTAATAAACGACATTAGAACAAATGGCTCTCCAATTTGAAAAACATAAAATTTGAACTCTACCTCACTCCAGACACACAAAGTTCCTCTGATTTAAAGAATTAAATGTAAAAACCAAAATCCCATAAAGGTTATTAGAAGAAAAGTAGGGAAAATGGATAGGTTTGACTATGTAAAAAAAATTTTTCTGAAAGGCAAAAGTGTTAAAAGACAAGGAACAGACTGGGAAAGCAAATATGCCATAGACATACAGGAATGTCAAAAGAAAGTATCTTGAAGTAGTAGCAATTTTGCTTTTATTTTCCCCACTTCCTCATGTCAGTCAGAGGTTTCACTTTACCTCCAGGAGAATTAGTGCTTTTATAGCAGGAATAGAAAGAGAAATAGTCAATGTTCAGATGTCATTGTTTTCCTTTTTTTTTTAAGTTCCCAGGTAGGCTATTGAAGCCCACATCAGAAACCACACTTTTGAAAGGCAAAGCCTTTGATTTGCAAGAGGCAGCTTTTGCTGGGAAGAAAATGCTCCTGAAAATCAAAAGGGCAGGTCCTGGAGGAATCTGGAGATAGATTTTGTGTCTTAACTGTATGTAGATTGAAAAGACAGCAGAGACGAACACACCACACACCATCTGGGGAAGTAAACAAGGTCACCTGGCTGGAGAGAGGAAGGCAGTGGGATGAGGCATGACCTTGGAAGAGTTCAAGGAGGCTTGGGATGAGGGAACCAGACCTGCAGGACTATAAGGAGGAATGTGGAATCAGTGCCCAGAGACTGCTAAGCCTCCTTCACTGGCACCAGAGAGCTGCCTGGGGACTGGGCCATTACCAGTAGACCCTCCATGGCCATAGCCACTCAAGTTGGCACCAGAGGCAACGCTGACTGAAGAGACACATTAGCCATTCTTTTCTTCACCGTCCAGTGAATGCCTTTATTGACAGCTTTCTGGAGTGCCCAAAAGCTGCTTTGCTAAGGAGCCCCACCTACACTGACCTCTATCAATGTATCCTCCTTTTAAATTTTTTAAAAACAGCTCAAGACATTCATCAGCTCCCCAAACAGAGGATAGGATCTTTGACAACTACAGAGGAGATGGTAGTATGGAAATGAAGGCCCCCTGTAACCTGTACTTGGGTAGAACTAAGTAATGGTGAAACTTACCTTGGCTAAATTAGCCACAATATATAAAGAGTTCCTATAAATCAATAAAAAAGAGAACAACTGAATAGAAAGAAAGGCAGAGTCTATGAAAAATAAAATTCAAAGAAGAAATATAAATTTCTAATATATGAAAAGATGTTCAGTCTCAGTTCTAATTAGGAAAATGCAAATTAAAATAACAAGAAGATTTTCTTTTTGCTTAGCAAATTGGTAAAAATTAAAAAGACAATGGGGGAGGACACACTTTCATAGGCCAATGATAATAGTAAATATTGTTGAAGACTTATTATAGGGCAATCTAATAATTCTATAGAAATTTTATATTTGCACACCTTTAAATCCAATAATTCTGCTTCAGCCAAATGTCCGACCAGGGAATGGCAGAGAAAATCATGAGTTAAGGAGTCTGTCCAACATGTGTGCATAAAGTTTCAACTTGTAGTGAAAGATTAGGTAACTGAGACTGGGAGTGCACTTGAGGGGTGTTGCCATTGAACTGGAGTGGCCTGAATGAGAAGGTGATCCTTGAGTAAACCCTTAAACAAGTGAGGAGTGAGCCACACAAATTTTGGGGAGAGATATTCCAAGCAGAGTGAAGAGCCAGTGTGACGGCCCTGAGGCAGGAGCATGCCTGGCATGTTCAGGAAAGCAAGGACACCTTTGTGGCTGGAGCAGAGTGACAGGGGAAGGAAGGAAGTTCAGAGAGGGACCCAAGTGGCGAGGTGGAGTAGGGGGCAACAGGCCTTGTAGGGCAGTGTAAGGGAGCTTTAGGTTTTGCTCTAAGTGACATTGGAAGCGCTGGAAGGATTTAATTTTGAGATAAAAAAGCAGAATGTAAAACCCAAGTATAGGATATGTTGTGTTTTTTTTTCAATTAAATTCAGTGTTATTGAGATATATTCACATACCATATGATCTTCCATGGTGTACTATCAACTGTTCACAGTACCATCATACAGTTGTGTATTCATCACCCCAGCCTATTTTTTGAACATTTTCTTTATACCAGAAAAAGTAAAAATAAGAATAAAAAATAAAAGTAAAAAAGAACACCCAAATCACCCCCCCCACACACACCCTATTTTTCATTTAGTTTTAGTCCCTATTTGTCTACTCATCCATCCATATACTGAATAAAGGGAGTATGATCCACAAGGCTTTCACGATCACACTGTCACCCCTTGTAAGCTACATTGTTATACAATTGTCTTCAAGATCAAGGCTACTGGGTTGCAGTTTGATAGTTTCAGGTATTTACTTCTAGCTATTCCAATATATTAAAACCTAAAAATGGTTATCTATATAGTGTGTAAGAATGTCCACCAGAGTGACCGCTTGACTCCATTTGAAATCTCTCAGCCATTGAAGTTTTATTTCATTTCATTTTGCATCCCCCTTTTGGTCAAGGAGATGTTTTCAATCCCACAATTCGGGTCCAGATTCATCCCTGGGAGTCATATCCTGCGTTGCCAGGGAGACTTACACCCCTGGGAGTCAGGTCCCATGTACAAGGGTGGGCAGTGAGTTCACCTGCCAAGTTGGCTTAATTAGAGAGAGAGGGCCACATCTGAGCAACAAAGAGGTACTCAGGAGGTATTTAGGCATAATTATAAGCAGGTTTAGCCTTTCCTTTGCAGTAACAAGCCCCAAGATAGAGGGCTCAGCATACCAAACCTTCAGTCCTCAATGTTGGTGAGAACATCAGCAACAATCCAGGTGAGGAAGCCCAACACCACTGCATTTTCCCCCAGTTCCTCAGGGGTCCCTGCATATATATTTTTATTCTCTGTCCAGATTATTTGGGATGTGTGGCTACTTCACTCTAACTTATACAAACCTACCATATCTCACTTCCTATTCAAAGTTCCATGTAATTATGGTTTTGAACATACTGACTGTAGAAGTTATATTGTTTAGAAAATATAGATCCTGCACCAAAGAAACATCTCTTCACTTGGTCTCATATGGATGTTGGAGATTTAAAACCCAGTCAGTTTCAACCTTTACCCTTTGGCCCGATTTGCCCTAGTCTTAATCAGATCTGCTTCATTCATATCTCTAATTGAGGTTTGGGTTCTTTTTCAGCTTTTTTGTTTGTTTGTTTGTTTGCAGGTGCTGTATGCATTAATACTTACATTCATATCTGCCGAGCTCTAGCTCTGAGTTTCAGGTGTCACACAGATACACAACGTTCCAGAGGTCGATCAGGTTACACACAAAGGGATCAGCATCTCAGAGTTTGGAGACAGCCATTACATTTCAGGAATAGATGTGACTGCTGTAAGAGCTTACAATCTAGGGACTATTACAATAATGGTTCCCCTGATAGGCTGTGCTCTAAGATTCAATTCTGAGTTTACACATTGTACTTAGTCCATCTTGGTGAGGCATTATAGTGTTTGCCTTTGTTTCTGGTGTACTTCACTCAAAATACTGTCTATGGGATCCATTCACCTCAGCTGCGTCTCACAGCTTCACTCCTTCTTGTAGTTGCTCAATATTCCACTGTATGTGTACACCACAGTTCATCATTCTGTTTCTAAGTCCATGTACCCTTAGGCCACCTCTACCCATTGCAAATCATGAATACTGCCTCCATAAACACCGGTGTGCAAATGTCCGTTCATGTCTCTGCTCTCAGATCTTCCAAGTACACACCCCATAATGAGGTTGCAGGACCTTATGGCCCCCACATACTTAGCTGCTTGTGGAACCACCACACTGACCTCCAGAAAGCCTACACCATTCTGCCTCCTCATCAACTGGAAATGGGTACATCCCTCTCTCCATGTTTTCTCCAGCACTTTTATCCCTACTTATATTTTTTCCTACAAATTTTTAGAGATATATTCACATACCATACAATTATCCACAGTGTACAATCAGTTGTTCACGGTATCACCATTTAGATGTACATTTATCACCACAGTCAGCACTTGAACGTATTGATTACTAAGAAATAAAAGTTTTTTTTGTTTGTTTTTTTTTTAGTGAATAATAAAAAAGATAATAAAAAGAAAAATAAAATGTCATACAATACAATATTAAGGACAGATAACACCACTACTACCGAGAATCCCAATTCCCTCCCTTATATCCCCCTCTCATGCACATTTAGTTTTGGTATATTGCCTTTGTTACATTTAATGGAAGCATATTACAATGTTACTATTGACCACAGACCCCAGTTTGGTTTGATTATGTTTTTAGGATATGTTTTTAAAAACCACTTTTGAAAGACTGAAAGGAAATAATCAAATTTGCTGAATTAGGGTGATGAGCTTATTAATTTTTCCCTCTATAGATCCTATTTTTTAATGTTTCTTCATAGAATATTTGTAATTAAAATATTTCTGTAAGATTTTTTTTTTTGAGCACTGGCTCCTGACGAGCATTCTGAAGAAGCAGGAAGGCACAAAGAGCAGTGGAGCTAGAAGTGGAGGCCACAGGCCAAGACAGAGGCAGAAATGGGGCCAGCGTTAGAGAAATTGGACAGAGGCAGGAGAGAGTCAGGGATGGGGAGGGAGAGGGAGAAACTGAGGCAGGCAGGGGTGGGGCAGAGAGAGAGATGAGAGCCGGGCAGAGATGGAGACCAGGCCAGGGGCTACTAAGGCCTAGGGCAGAGATGGTGTCCCTGCCTGGTCAGTGGAGGGGCCCAGCCCCTCGACAGCCCCATCAGGCCCTCGATGCCCCCGTGGACCCCACAGGCCCAGGTGCTGACCCAGCAGCCAAGCAGGAAGCCACCCTCCATCCCCACGCCACATGTCAGGGTCGGAAAGCCCCATCGGAGGCTGTCCGGGTGATCTTAGCAGACCTGGGTATTCACAGAGCACATGCCTGTGAGGAGGAAATGGGCCCAGCAAAACCACTCTGAGAAACACCTGGTACTTCTGAGAGCAAGGCAGGAGCCACAAAACGCTTTCCCACCCCCCATCCCCCCAACACACACACACATGGGCGCAAACACACACAATACGGAGGCCCCTGCACGTGTGTTTCAGCCCGCACAGAGAATTCTGGTAACTGTCAGGGACGTGGTGTCTGCTGGAGGTGTCCAGTAGGGCTGTAGCAGCATCTGGAAGCAGGAACCCGTTTTTGTTGTTGTTGTTGTTGTTTTAACTCAGTTTTATTGAGATATATTCACATACCATACAGCCATCCACAGTGTACGATCAACTGTTTGCAGTACCATCATATAGTTGTGCATTCATCACCCCAATCTATTTTTTGAACATTTTCCTTGTACCACAAAAAGTGAAAAAAGAATAAAAAATAAAAGTAAAAAAGAATACCCAAAGCATTCCATCCCCCCCTATTGCTGACAGGGCGACGCAGGAATGAGACACGGACACAAAGCTAAGAGTTAAGGGAGCAGGGGGCCCACTTGCATCTCGTGGTAAGTGGATGACAATGCAGCCTTGCTCCAGCTATTTATTTCAGAAGATCGGGTGTATATGCTAAAGGTGCTCAGGTGGGGGAGAGCCCACCAGATACTTATATTTACATCAGGTGTATTTACATCAGGTGCATACAATCTAGGTTTAAGACAATGGTAGTCACAAGACACACATCTTTACAAGGCGGGCCTGCATGGCATTCTATGCAGGCCTGCGGCTCAGGGTTCTAAGCCACCACCCTAGATATGCCTCAGGCAACATGGAAGACTCAGTTTCCCACACACCCCCAGCCCCATCCCACTCTATTTTTCATTTAGTTTTTGTCCCCGTTTTTCTACTCATCCATCTACACACTGCCCTCCCCACTACGTGGGACCTGACTCTCAGGGGTGTAAATCTCCCTGGCAACGCAGGATATGACTTCCGGGGATGAGCCTGGACCCAGCATTGTGGGAGTGTGAGCCACAAGGCTTTCACAATCACACAGTCACACCATGTAAGATACACAGTTATACAATCATCTTCAAGAGTCAAGACACCTGGGTTGCAGTTCAACAGTTTCAGGTATTTCCTTCTAGCTATTCCAATACACTAAAAACTAAAAATGGATATCTACATAGCACACAAGAATAACCTCCAGAATAACCTCTCAACTCCATTTGAAATCTCTCAGCCACTGAAACTTCATTTTGTTTCATTTCTCTTCCTCCTTTTGGTCAAGAAGATGTTCTCAGTCTCACAACACCAGGTCCAGGCTCATCCCCGGAAGTCATATCCTGCATTGCCAGGGAGATTTACACCCCTGAGAGTCAGGTCCCACGTAGAGGGGAGGGCAGTAAGTTCACCTGCCCAGTGTGTTTAGAGAGAGAGAGAGGGCCACATCTGAGCAACAAAGCGAGGAACCCGTTTTTGAGTCATGTGAGAATTCATGGAGACTCTTATACAACCCTGGTGGTGCCCTTCCCCACATCCCCTTGGCCCCCCTAATTCGGGGCAGCTAGGGAGACAGTTGCATGCATCTTGCCAGCACCCCACTTCAAGTGTGCCTGTGGCTTCTCTTGGCTTTTCTGCCTCCGAGCTTTCTCTTTAGCTGGAAAACACCACTCAGCCTCAATCAGGCACAGCCTGGAAACTGAGAAAGCTGAGGCCCTGGAGCAACCCTCAACAATGCAGGAGAGGAGTCAGCGAATAAATGGCTCAGCTTTCTGTCTGCGGGTGGAACAGTTCTGAGGGACCTTCTCCTGGTTCCTCGGAGAACTCCCAGAAAGTTTGAATCCAGTTGCTCCCAGTGGTAACCAGCTCGGAAAACACCAGGGTGGAAGAAATCATTTGTGATGTAGAATGTCCCACTTTCTGGATTTGTCTGTTTGCTTCTTTATAGTATCATTTAACTTGCTCCTCCATCCCCTGGATTCCCTGTAAAGAGAAGTCAGCCCTAAGGTTCAGCTCATTGGCAGATGTCAGTACCTCGCACACCCCTCAGCCAATCCTGGAGGCCACCTGCAGGCGGCGGCCCCAGTGCCTGAAGACACTCTGGCCATGAGAAGAGCCAGGGAGTTAACACCCCAGGGAGCTAACACCCCCGAGCCACGTGCAGGGCAGAAGCTGGCCGCTAAATCCCCTAGCTTCCTTGTTTTCTACAGGAGTTTTTTTGTTTTGTTTTGTTTTTAATGCAATTTTATTGAGATATATTCACATACAGATAATCATCCAAAGTGTACAATCAATGGTTCACAGTACCATCATATACTTGTGTATTCATCACCACAATCAATTTTTGAACAACTTCATTATTCCAAAAAAATAAAAATAAAAATAGGAATACAAATAAAAATTTAAAAGAACACCTAAAACATCCCATACCGCTTATCCCCCTTTTATTTATTTTTTGTCTTTATTTTCTTACTCATCCGTCCACACTGGATAAAGGGAGTGTCAGTCACAAGGTTTTTACAATCACACAGTCACACCGTATAAGCTATGTACTTATACGATCGTCTTCAAGAATCAAAGCTACTGGATTATAGTTCAACAGTTTCAGGTATTTCTTTCTAGCTATTAAAATACACTAAAAACTAAAAGGGAAATGCATAACAATAATCTCCAGAAAGACCTCTCAACTGTATTTGAAATCTCTCAGCCACTGAAACTTTACTTTGTTTCATTTCTCTTCCCCTTTTTGGTCAAGAAGGCTTTCTTAATCCCACTATGCAGAGTCTAGGCTCATCCCCGGGAGTCATGTCCCACATTTCCAGGGAGATTTACACCCCTGGGAGTAATGTCCCATGGTAGGGAAGAGGGCAGTGAGTTTACCTGCAGAGTTGGCTTAGAGAGAGGCCACATCTGAGCAACAAAAGAGGTTCTCTGAAGGTGACTCTTAGGCACAATTTTAAGTAGGCTTAGCCTCTCCTTTGCAGGCATAGGTTTCATAAGGATAAGCCCCAAGATTGAGCTCTTGGTCTATTAAATTGGTAGTCCCCAATGCCTGCAAGAATATCAGGAATTCCCCAGGTGGGAAAGTTTATTTCCACATTTTTCTCTAAGGGGGTTTTGACATATGTTCTGCACACTCTTCCTGAGGGTCCCCAGAGGAACCGAACCCCAGCTGCCTGAGCGGTGACCCACTCACTAATTCATGCTTTATTGGCTTTCTTCCTTCCCTGCCTCACTTCTCCACTCCCTACAGGGGGCTTCCTGGATCATCTCCCAAATAAACTACTTTGCACCCAAATCCTTTTCTTAGGGCTGCTTTATGGGGAATCCAAACTAAGACAGAGACTTCACAGGTGGGGCTGTGCATGTCCTATGACATATATCAGGAGACAGGCACAGATATGCTGAGATTGATCAGTGGGCTTAGGTGATGACAACGTGATCCTTGCATTGTAAAATCCCCCGTAAACCTTTCATATAATGATTTTAAGCACTGATGATTATTGCCTGAATCCATTACTTTATTAAGGGTCGTAAAAAGATGATTTTCTAATCCTATCAATCCTTCCACATTTATTAGTTGGAATATTTTTTATAAACTAGGAGGACTTTTTTGGTTCCACTAAAATATTTGATAGAAAAAGAGACAGGATAAAGGCCTAATTCTTTCCTTTACATTGCTAATTCTAAGGACAAGGAATTGTGCCCTAGTTGCCGCTAATGATATTTAATGATATTTGTTTGATTTGGGGCTCTGAGTGTCAATATGAACAAAAGAAGGTTTACATATTCAGTGTTTTTTTTAATCATTTTCAGTCATTATTCTTTCTGATGCTCAAATTGCGCCATCTTTAGCCAGTGGATATCCCTCCATGTTGGCTGCTATGTTCTTTGGGCATGATCCCGTTACTATTTGACAATGTCCTTGCTTTCTGGTCCAACAAGATGTCCCAAGCTCATGTTGTCTATTTCCTGCTGAGGCCCTGGAATCGGCATTCCTCCAAGGAGCTGGTGCTTGGTATTTGGAGAACGTCATCTGGGCACCAGGTGTGCATATTTACTATTGGGTTGTCATTGCTTCCAGGCTTTTTTAGTGGACATATCTGGGAAATACATACTTTTGAAGAGTGGGAAAGAAGGATTATGAGTTGCTGCTGATGTTTCCAATTCAAATTTATTTCAGGATTTTTATTTAACTTCTTTAGTCTTTTCCTCATATCTCATACACTGAAGACCTTGAGTCCTAAAATTAACTTATTTATTTGCATTGTCTTGTGATACATGAAAAATAGTTCCAGAAATAATGCTAACATTTTCACTAAAAATAAGACTTCCAAATGAACTTTTAAGATTTCTTTGCATCTCTTTTTCCCTTAGAAAATATTTCTTTGAGAAATGTAGAATCAATATGATGTGTTCTAAAACCATTTAAAGTAATTATTGTGGTTATATCTCCAGCTTGATATACATTTAGTTTCCTTCATTTCAGGTTGTTTTCAAATTTCAGGGATTACTTTTTTTCCTGCTTTTCTTTAGATATAATATTATTTTTGACTATGTAAAATATTTATCTGATTCCAAAGTCAAAACCACATAACAATAAATGTTTAGCGATATTTTCTTCTGTCTCAGCCCCTCCACCCTCTTCCTTCTCCTATAGATAATCATTTTTTTTTTGTTTGGTTGGCTTTTTTGGTTTCTTTTCTGCAAATATAAACACAACTGCATGCATATTTATATCCCTCCCCCACCTCATTGATAAACAAAAGGGAGCAAGCTACGTATTCAGTCCTACATCTTGTGCTTTTCATTTAACAAGGTATCCTGGATGTTGTTCCATTGCAGTTGTACCTTCCACATTTCTTTTTTGTTTGTTTGTTTGTTTATTAGAGAAGTTGTAGGTTAACAAAAAAATCTTGCATAAAATACAAGTACCCATATACCACTCTATTGTTAATACATTGCATTGGTATGATACCTTTGTTACAATTGATGAAAGAACATTTTTATAATTATAATAATTATAGTCCATGATTTATATTACGGTTCACTATTTGTGGTGTACAGTCCTATGCTTTTTACAAGATTTTTATTCTAGTAACATATATGCAACCTAAAATTTCCCCCTTTTAACCATATTCAAATATATAATTCAGTGATGTTAATTTACAGTCACAATGTTGTGCTACCATCACCACATCCATTACCAAAACTTTTCCATCAGCCCAAATAAATGTTGTACAATTTAAGCACTAATTCCCCATTCCCTACCCCAACCCCAGCTCCTGGTAGCATATTCTAGCTTCTGAATCCATGAATTTTTTTATTCTATCTATTTCATATTGATGAGATTGTATAGTATTTGTCCTTTTATGTCTGGCTTAATTCACTCAACATGATGCCTTCAGAATTCATCTATGTTGTTGCATGTTTGAGAACTTTATTCCTTTTTACAGCTGAATAATATTCCATTGTATGTATGGACCACCTTTTATATATCCATTCATTAGTTGATGGACACTTGGGTTGCTTCCATCTTTTGGCAATTGTGAATAATTCCACAATGAACATAGGTGTGCAAATATCTGTATGAGTCCCTGCTTTCAATTCTTCTAGAAATGGGATTGCCAGGTTGTATGGAAATTCCATGCTTGACTTTCTGAGGTACCGCCAAACTGTCTTCCACATTGCTGCACCATTTTACATTCACACCAACAATGAACAAGTGTTCCTATTTCTCTACATCCTCCTCAATCCTTGTAATTTTCCATTTTTAAAATAGTAGCCATTCTAGTGAAATTCTATCTCATTGTGATTTTGATTTGCATTTTCCTAGTAGCCAGTGATGTTGAGCTCTTTTTCATTTGCTTTTTGGTCATTTGTGTATCTACTTTGAAGAAATGTCTATACATGTCTTTTGCCCATTTTTAAATTGGGTTGTTTGTCTTTTTGTCATTAAGCTGTAGGATTTCTTTATATATTCTGGATGGTAAATCATTCTTGGATACGTGGTTTCTAAATAGTTTCTCTCATTGTGTAGGTTGTCATTTTACTTTCATGATAAAATTCTTTGGTGTGTGTTCTAGTTTGCTAATGCTGCGGAATGCAAAACACCAGAGATGGATTGGCTTTTGTAAAAAGGGGGTTTATTTGGCTACACAGTTACAGTCTTAAGGCCATAAAGTGTCCAAGGTAACACATCAGTAGTCGGGTACCTTCACTGGAGAATGGCCAATGGCATCCGGAAAACCTCTGTTAGCTGGGAAGGCACGTGGCTGACGTCTGCTCCAAAGTTTTGGTTTCAGAATGGCTTTCTCCCAGGACATTCCTCTCTAGCAAGCTTGCTCCTCTTCAAAACGTCACTCACAGCTGCACTCCGTTCAGTCTCTTTGAGTCAGCATGTTTTATATGGCTCCACTGATCAAGGCCCACCCTGAATGGGTGGGGTCACACCTCCATGGGAGTATCCCACCAAAGTCACCACCCACAGCTGGGTGGGGCACATTCCAAGCAAATCTAACCAGCACCAAAACGTCTGTCCCACAAGACCACAAAGATAATGGCATTTGGGGGACACAATACATTCAAACTGGCACAGTGTGCAAAAGTTTTTAATTTTGATGAGGTCCCATTTCTCTGTTTTCTTTTGTTGTTCATGCTTTGGGTATGAAGTCTAGAAACCATATTCTAATACAAGGTCCTAAAGATTCTTCTTTACATTTTCTTCTAGGAGTTTTATAGCTCTGATTCTTATATTTTGGGTTGATTATTTACATGACATAAGGTAAGGGTCCACCTTTTTTCTTCTGCATATGGACATCGAGTTTCCCCAGCAACATTTGTTGAAGAGACTATTCTTTCCAAATTGAGTGGACTTGACACCCTTGTCAAAATCAGTTGGCCATAAATGTGAGGGTTGATTTCTGAACTCTTAATTTGATTCCATTTGTCTATACATCTGTCTTTGTCCAGTTCCATGCTGTTTTGATTACCGTGGCTTTGTAATAAGTTTTAAAATTGGGAAGTGTGAGCTCTCCATATTGGTTCCTCTTTTTCAAGATGACTTTGGCTATTCAGGACCCCCCAGTCTTCCATATAAATTTGAAGATTGGCTTTTCCATTTCTGCAAAGAAGGCTTTTGGAATTTTGATTGGGTTTGTGTTGAATCTGTTAATTGCTTTGGGGAGAATTGACATCTTATCAATATTTAGTCTTCCCATCCATGAAGACAGAATGTACTTCCATTGTAGGTCTTCTTTGATTTCTTTTAGCAATGTTTTATAGTTTTCTGTGTACTAGTTCTTTACAACCTTGGTTAGATTTATTCCTAGATGATTCTTTTACTTGCTATTGTAAATGAAATGCTTTTCTTTATTTCTTCTTCTGATTGTTCATTACTTAGTGTATAACAGCATTACTGATTTTTGGGTATTGATCTTGTCCCTGACACTTTGCTGGATCTGTACATTAGTTCTAGCAGCTTTTTGTATATTTTTTAGGATTTTTAAAATATAGGATCAAGTCATCTGCACATAGGGAAAGTTTCACTTCTTCCTTTCCAATTTGGGTGCCTTTTATTTCTTTCTCTTACCTAATTTATCTAGCTATGACTTCATTATAATGTCAAATAACATTGTTGACAGTGGGCATCCTTGACTTGTTTCTGATCTCAGAAAGAAAGCTTTTCACCATGGAGTATGATGTTAGCTGTGGGTTTTTCATAGATGCTCTTTCACATAGTTTTCCAGGAGTTTTTATTAAGAAGAGGTGCTGGATTTCATCAAATGCCTTTTCTGCCTCAACTGAGATGGTTGTATGTTTTTTTCCCCTTCATTCTGTTAATGTGGTGCATTACATTAACTGATTTTCCTATGTTGAACCACCCTTGCATACCTGGGATAAATCCTATTTGATCATAGTGTATAATTCTTTTGATGTGCTGTTGAGTTCAGTTTGCTAGTATTTAGTGGAGGTTTTTTATGTCTATATTCATAAGGGATATTGTTTTCTTGTGATATCTTTATCTGGCTTTGGTATAGGGTGATGGCCTCATAGAATGAGTAGGGAGTGTTCCCTCCTTTTCAGTTTTTTGGAAGAGTTTGAGCAGGTTTGGTGTTAGAATGTTTGTTAAAATTCCCCTTTGAAGCCATCTGGTCATAGGTGTTTTTTTTATTGGGAGGCTTTTGATTACTGATTCTTTCCCTTTACTAGTTATTGGTTTGTTGAGATCTTCTGGTTCTTCTTGAGTCAGTGTAGACAGTTTGTGTGTTCTAGGAATTTGTCCATTTAATCTAGGTTTTCCAATTTATTGACATACAATTGTTCACAGTATCGTCTTAAAGTTCTTTTATTTTTGTGGGGTTGGTAGTAATAGCCATCTCTTATTTTTCTTTTATTTATTTATTTATTTGGGTTATATATATCTTTTTTTTCTTTCTCATCTAGTTAAAAGTTTATTGAGATTATTTATCTTTTCAAAGAACCAACTTTTTGGTTTGTTGGTTCTCTCTACTGTTCTTTTATTCTCTATTTCATTTATCTCCACTCTATTCTTTGTAATTTCCTTTCTTCTTACTTTGGGTTTAGTTTGCTCTTCTTTTTCTAGATCCTCTAGTTTTCAGGTTAGGTCTCTAATATGAGATTTTTTTTCTTTTTTAATGTAATCATTTAGAGCCATAAATCTCTCTCTCAGCACTGCCTTTGCTGTATTTCATGAGTTTTGTTATGCTGTGTTTTCATTTTCACTCACCTCCAGATATTTCCTAATTTCCCTTGTGATTTATTCTTTGACCTATTAGTTGCTAAAAAGAGTGCATGGTTTAATTTCCATATATTTGTGAACTTTCCTTTTCTCTTTGTTTAATGATTTTTAGCTTCATCCCATTGTGGACTAAGAAAATACATTGTATGATGTCAATATTTTTTTATTTATTGAGACTTGTTTTGTGTCCTAACAAATAGTCTACCCTAGAGAATGATCCATGTGCACTAGAGAAAAATGTATATTCTGCTGCTGTTGGGTGAAGTGTTTTAAATACATCTGTTAGGTATAGCTGATTTAGAGTATCATTCAAGTTTTCTATTTCTTTCTTGAGCTTCTGTCTAGATATTCTATCCTTTTTTTTTTTTTTTTAGGGCCAAGCCATTTTACTGAGGGATCTCTAGGGATTGAAGGAGGGGGACAATGAGACCTGACATCGGCAAACTGACAGGGACCTCCTGACCTCGCTGTTGTGGAAAGCTCTATCCATTTTTGAAAGTGGTGTAGTGAAATCTCCTACTATTAATGTAGAACTATTTCTCCCTACAAATCTGTCAATATTTGCTTCAGATATTTTGGGGCTCTGCTGTTAGGTCTGTATATATTTATTATAGTTATGTCTTCTTGTTGAATTGACCCCTCTATCAGTATATAATGACCTTCTTTATCCCTTTAACAATTTTTGATTTAAAGTCTATTTAGTATGGCTACTCTAGCTCTCTTTTGTTTACTACTTGCCTGGTGTATTTTTTCCCATCCTTTCACTATCAACATACTTATGTCTTTGAATTTAAGGTAAGTTGCTTGTAAACAGCATATGGTTAGGTCATGTTTTTTTTATCCCTTCTCCCAATCTCTGCTTTTTGACTGAAGGGTTTAATTCATTTACATTTAAAGTAACTACTGATAACACAGTCCTTTCTTCTGTCATTTCACTATTTTGTCTTTGTAAGTCTTATACCTTTTTGACCCTCAATTCCTGAATTAGTGCTTACTTTCACCATATTTATTTGATTATTCTATTGTACCATGTTGAGTCCCTTGTCACTTCTTTTGGAATATGTTTTTCATGTATTTTCTTTGTGGTTAGAATTTAACATCCTAAATCTATAGCAGTCATATATGATATGATACCAACTTATCAATAGCATACACATACACCATTCCTATGACCCTCCATTCCTCTATCTTTTTTTGTGTGTACTTGTTACAGATTATATCTTTGTACATTGTATGTCCCAAACCATAGATTTATCATTACTTTTTATGCATTTGCATTTTAGCACCTGTAATAAGTAATAAGGTGTACAATGGCATGTACATCGATTACCTTATGATTACATACGATTACCTTACCAGAGATCTTTTTTTCTTCATAGCACTTTAATCCACTGTCTGGTGTCCTTTCTTTTCAGTTTGAAGAACTCCCCTTAGCATTACTTGTAGGGCATGCTTAGTGATAATGAACTCCCTCAGCTTTTGTTTATCTGGTAATGTCAAACTCTCCTTCATTTTTTACACAAAGCCTTGCCAGATATAAAATTCTTGATTGGCAATGTTTTCGTTCAGCACTTTAAATATTTCATACCACTGACTTCTTGGCATGGTTTCTGATGAGAAATTGGCACTTAATCTTATTGGAACTCCCTTGTATGTAACTTGTTGCTTTTCTCTTGCAGATTTCAGAATTTTTTCCTTGTCCTTGGCATTGGACAATTTGATTACTATGTGTCTGGGCACAGTTGTCTTTTAGATTATCCTGTTTGGGGTTTGTTGGGCTTTTTGAGTGTGCATTTTCATGTCTTTTGCTAAAAATGGGAAGTTCTGTGCCATTATTTATTTGAATATTCCTCTACCCCTTTCTCTCTTTCTTCTCTTTAACTAGAAGGAGAGAAAGGTGTCCCACAAGTCTCTTAAGCTCTGTTCATCCTCAGCCTGAAGCATTTCAATAGCCTTGTCTTCAAGATCACTAATTTGTTCTTCTGCCACCTCCATTTTGCTGTTGAAACCATCTAGGGAATCTTTCATTTCAGTTGTTCGGTTCTTCAACTTCAGTACTTCACACTGTCCCAGCTGTCTGCAAGCCACTTCTCTGCCCTCAGAACGAACTCTGGGAGGGTGAGACAGAGACACATTGCTAGACACAGTCTCTCAGACTTCCACCTGATAGATTGTCACTGACATACGTGCATCCCAGTATGTGCACGGGGGCCACTCTGCTTCCTCTGGACCAGGGCCAGGGACCCACAGTGGGATCGCAAGCTGGCTACACCCAGCTTTGTGGAGGGGGTGCAGAGGAGACCCACAAGAGCACCAGGAGCTTATTCTATGGCTCTTGAAGCTGTGCTTTCTTGATTCAGCCCTTGTCCAGTTAATTCAGAACTTTAACTGCTTTATTTTGAGGAAAGTTACTTTCTTTAAGATTTCTCTACTGCCTTTGTCCGAGGGGGCTTGGAACGATGGCTGTCCTCAGAACAGGACCCCAGCAATCTGAAGCGGTTGATCAAAAGCTGTGATCAGCCATCAGAACCCACCCACCAGAGTTTGGAGAACTAGCTCTCTATGGCACATCCTGGCACCAGGAACCTGCTCCGGGAGCCCAAGCTTCAATACCCAGTACTGCCCATCACGAGGCCGGGGGAGGGAGGGATGGCAGCCAATGCAAGGAGGGTGAAACCTGTTGGTGTTTATCACAATTTACTAGTCTCTTCCTCCTCCTCCTCCTTGGATGCTGCACAGTGTTCCACTATACTGCAGACTATCAAAATAGTTCCTGCCAGTTTAATAGTTGTTTTTGGTGAAGGAACCAATTCCTTGAACTTCCTGCTCCACCATCTTCCAAAATCCTCCCCACATTTCTTTTTACAACTGGATAGTATGCCATTGTGTGGATGTACTACAGTTTATGCCGCCATCCTCCTAGTGATGGACATTTAGATGTTTCCGATCTTTTGTGGTTTCAAATAATGCCACAATATCCTTGGTTTAGAATCCTAGAATTGGGATTTCTGTGCCAAAGTGTAAATGCATAAGTAATAACACATTTTTTTAAAATGTTTTGCCAAGTTCCCTTCCAAAAGAGTAGTTCCATTTTGCATTCCAACTAACAACCACTTTTCACTCATTCACTCAATAAGCACATGTTGTCACCTACTATACACCAGGCACTTGCTTGTTTACTGAGAATACCACAGCAAAAACAATAAACACAGTCCCTGCACTGAAAGAGCTTATGGTCTGGTGAGTACATGCGAGTGACAGATAATAACTGAAATAATCATTCATGATGTATGTTAAGGAGAAGCAGCAAATCTATACGAGTTTACAAAAAGGGCCCTAATTTGATTTGGGGGTTGGAAGACTTCTCTGGAATGAGGTACAAATTGAAACCTGATGAACAAGTAAGAATTACTCAGGAAAAGTGGGTGAGGAAAGTACCTGGGTTAAAGAGAAAATCAAAACAGAAATTACAATAATCAACTTGATAAAAATAGGAACCCTTTATATTAAAACCTATGAGGTACAGTAAACTGTATTCAGAAGATACTTTTAAACCTCAAAGTACTTTATTTTTTTAAATGCTGAAAATAAACTAATTCTATAACTTAAGAAGCTAGAAAAAGAACAAAATTTGAGAAAGCAGAAGAAAATTCATAAATATAAAATAAGAAATTAATGAAGTAGTAGATATAAATAAAAAGCAGTCCAAAGGATAAGTTTAAAACTGGCTCATTGAAAATATTTTTAAAAATATAAATCCACTAGCAAATCTCATTAAGTATAAAAGAGAAAAATTACATACATTAAGAATGAGAAACGACCTAAAACTATGGCTACAGAAGTGACTAAAAAAAGAATAAGAAGACATTATGGCAACAAATGTGTAAGTCCACAAGAAGATAACAATCTATTAAAATGTTAATGACCAAAATCAACTCAAGAGGTAGAAAAGTTAGACAAATACTCAAAGAAATGAATAAAAGGCTATTAAAGTACTGCCATTAAAAGTAGGCACAGAGAGCTCCCTCCTTATCCTTCCTCCCTCTCAGCCTTTATTTGTATGGCTGCTCCACACCAGTCTTGAAGCGATTGTCCTAGGCTGGGTAATGCTGCTGCCTTCCATGACTGAGGTGGTTGGAGCACCATTTTGGATAACTCTATCCAGATTACATGGAGCTGGGAGGAGTTTCCCAATGAACTATAAGCCTATTTTAGCTTCAGGGACTCCAGCACTTTCAGACAATGAAAACAAGGAGAACCAAGTAAATATGTAATCAATTGGAGAATGACATGATGAATTGTGACCTCAAGTTAGACAAACCACTTGACTGATCCAAAATTCAAGTGGATATTATCTCAAATACCATCTATTCAACATTCAACCAATATTTTTGGAACACCTACCTTGTGCCAGTCACTGGGGAATCATTAAGGAACAAAAGAGATAGAGTATTCAAGACTATCTGGTCTCATGGAGCTTATGTTCTGCCTGTAGAGCTGTGTGACCATGAGAATATGACAGAATGAAAGATCCCGTAGAGTTTGAAGGTCTTTATTGCAATATGAAAGCCAAGTTTACATATCTTCTTTGAGTAATAGGAAGAATTAGATAATGTGAGTAATCTGAATCCAGGGAATAGGCTACATGAATTCTCATTTTCTAAGTTTGAAGGGAGTGGTTTAAAGCACGTGAATTCTCAGACCAAATCCCAGCTCTATCACATATTGGCTGGGTGACCTTGGACAATTCCCTATCTTTTCTGTGCCTCAGCTTCTTTATCTGTAAAACAGAAATTAAAATTGTGCTTAATCGTTCATTTAAAAAGGACTTTTTGAGTGCACACCAAATGCCAAGCGTTATTCTAGGCATTTGGAAGACATCAGGGAACAAAATAAAGATCCTGGCCTCGTGGAGCTTACATTCAAGCAGGAGGAGAAAAATAGTCAACATCAGAAGAAAGTAACTTATATGTATTTTAGGAGATGCTAAGTGCTGTGGAAAAAAGCAAAAGTGGAGCAAAGGAAGAGGAAGAAAGAGGGCTGAGGGAAGATTGCCATATTAATGGGGTGTTCAGGTTTGGTCTCACTGAGAAGGTGAGATATGAGCGAGGGCTTAAAGGAGATGAAGGAGTGAGGCAAGCAGGTATCTGGGAAAAGAGCATTCCAGGCAGAGGAAAGAGCTGGTGCAAAGGAACTAGGGTAGGAGCTTGCCTAGGGTGTTGGAGAAATGACAAGGAGGGCAGTGTGGCTACAGCTGAGTAGAGGGGAAGGAATAGGAAAAAGAGCCAAACCATGTAGGGTGTTGGAGCTATTGCAAGGACTTTGACTTTTACTTCAAATGAAATGGGGAACCACTGAAGGTTGTGAGCAGAGGAGTGATGTGATCCGATTCACATTTTCAAAGGATACCTCTGGATGTTATGTTGAGAATAGAATGTAAGTGGACAAGGTGAATCAAACATATTTAAATGTATCAGTGCACTTTTAAAACAGTGAGATAATTTAATAAACTGAGTTCATAAATGGGACTAATCATTATTCAACGTCTCCGTAAAGCTCATTGTTGGAATTTATTAGACATATAAATAGAATAATAAGATTTGAACATGAAAGACTAAGGAAGAATCAAGGTTTTTGAATCTGTAATTTTAATAAACTGTGCTGGTTTGAATGTATTATGTCCCCCAAAATGCCATTGTCTTTGATGTAATCTTGTGTGGGCAGACGTATTAGTGTTGATTAGATTGTATTCTTTGAGTGTTTCCATGGAGAGGCACCCCACCCAACTGTGGGTGATGACTCTGATTGGATAATATCCATGGAGATGTTACCCCACCCATTCAGGGTGGGTCTAAATTAAATCACTGGAGCCATATAAATAAGCTGACAAACAGAAGGAACTCAGTGCAGCTGAGAGTGACATTTTGAACAGGAGCTACAGCCAAGAGGGACACTTTGAAGAATGCACAGAAGTGATAGAGTAGCTGCAGATGAGAGACAGTTTGAAGATTGCTGTTGAAAGCAGACTTTTGCTCTGGAGAAGCTAAGAGAGGACAAACACCCCAAGAGCAACTGAGAGTGACATTTTTGAGGAACTGCAGCCTAAAGAGGAACATCCTGGGAGAAAGCCATTTTGAACCCAGAACTTTGGTGCAGATGTCAGCCATGTGCCTTCCTAGCTAACAGAGATTTTCCGGACATCATTGGCCATCCTCCAGTGAAGGTATCCGATTGCTGATGTGTTACCTTGGACACTTTATGGCTTTAAGACTGTAACTGTGTAACCAAATAAACCCTCTTTTATAAAAGCCAATCCATCTCTGGTGTTTTGCATTCCGGCAGCATTAGCAAACTAGAACATACCTCAATTGAGGCAGAAAAGGCATCAGACAAAATCTAGCACCCCTTCTTAGCAAAAACTCCTTGAAAAATAGGAAAAGAATGAAACTTCCTCAACATGAGAAAGAGTGTCTATGAAAAACCCACAGCTAACATCATACCCAATGGTGAAAAACTGAAAGCTTTCCCTCTAAGTTCAGGAATAAGAAAGGATGTCACCACTGTTATTCAACATTATACTGAAGTCCTAGCTAGAGCAATTAGGCAAGAGAAAGAAAAAAAAGGCATCCAAATTGGAAAGGAAGAAGTGAAACCTTCCCTACTTGCAGATGACTCAATCCTTTACAGAAAATCCAAAAAAAATCCACAACAAAGCTACCAGAACTAATGTGGCAGGAAAGTGGCAGGAACAAGATCAAAACCCCAAACTAAGTAGTGTTGCTATATACTAGTAATGAACAATCAGAAGAAGAAATCAAGAAAAAATTCCATTTACAAAAGTAAAAGAATCAAATATCTAGGAATAAATCTAACCAAGGATGTGTACCAAGACTAATACAAAGGAAACTATAAAACATTGCTAAAAGAAATCAAAGAAGACCTAAATATGGAAGGGCATTCCATGTTCAAGGATGGGAAGACAAAATATCGTTAAGATGTCGATTCTACCCAAAGCAATTTACAGATTCAACGCAATCCCAATCAAAATTCCAACAGCCTTCTTTGCATAAATGGAAAAGCCAATCATCAAATTTATATTGAATGGTAAGGGGTCCTGAATAGCCAAAGCCATCTTGAAAAGAGGAACCAAGATGGAGAACTCACACTTCCCAATTTTAAAACTTATTACAAAGCCACAGTAATTAAAACAGCTTGGTACTGGCACAAGGTCAGACATATAGACCACTGGAATTGTATTGAGAGTTCAGAAATCAGCCCTCACATTTATGGCCAATTGATTTTGACAAGGGTGCTGTGCCTGTTTGAATGTATTGTGTCCCCCAAATGCCATTATCTTTGTGGTCTTGTGGGGCAGAGATTTGCTTGGAATGTGCCCCACCCAGCTGTGGGAGATGATTTTGATGAGATGTTCCCGTAGAGGCGTGGCCCCACCCATTCAGTGTGGGCCTTGATTGGTGGAGCTATATAAATGAGCTGACTCGGGGGGAGGAAAAGGAGTGCAGCTGGGAGTGATGTTTTGAAGAGGAGCAAGCTTGCTAGAGAGGAACGTCCTGGGAGAAAGCCGTTTTGAGGCCGGAGCTTTGGAGCAGATGCCGGCTGCCTTCCCAGCTAGCAGAGGTTTTCCTGACGCCATTGGCCATCCTCCGGTGAAGGTACCCGATTGCTGATGTGTTACCTTGGACGTTTTGTGGCCTTAAGACTGTAACTGCGTAGCGAAATAAACCCCCATTTTATAAAAGCCTATCCAATACGAGGCAGGCGGGGCAAGATGGCAGACTGGTGAGCTGTAAGTTTTAGTTACTCCTCCTGGAAAGTAGGTAAAAAGCCAGGAACTGCGTGGACTGGACACCACAGAGCAATCTGTCTTTGGGCATACTTCATACAACACTCATGAAAATGTCGAACTGCTGAGATCAGCGAAATCTGTAAGTTTTTGCAGCCAGGGGACCCGCGCCCCTCCCTGCCAGGCTCAGTCCTGTGGGAGGAGGGGCTGCCAGCTCCGGGAAGGAGAAGGGAGAACTGCAGTGGTAGCCCTTCTCAGAAACTCATTCTACTGATCCAGACTCCAACCATAGATAGACTGAGACCAGACACCAGAGAATCTGAGAGCTGCCAGCCCAGCAGAGAGGAGACAGGCATAGAAAAAAAAAAATAACATGAAAAACTCCAAAATAAAAGCAGAGGATTTTTGGAGTTCTGGTGAACACAGAAAGGGGAAGGGCGGAGCTCAGGCCTTGAGGCGCATATGCAAATCCCGAAGAAAAGCTGATCTCTCTGCCCTGTGGACCTTTCCTTAATGGCCCTGGTTGCTTTGTCTATTAGCATTTCAATAACCCATTAGATCTCTGAGGAGGGCCCTTTTTTTTTTTTTTTTTTTTTTTTTAATCCTTTTTTCCTTTTCTAAAACAATTACTCTAAGAAGCCCAATACAGAAAGCTTCAAAGAATTGCAATTTCGGCAGGTCAAATCAAGAGCAGAACTAAGAGAGCTCTGAGACAAAAGGCAATAATCCAGTGGCTGAGAAAATTCACTAAACACCACAACTTCCCAAGAAAAGGGGGGTGTCCGCTCACAGCCACCATCCTGGTGGACAGGAAACACTCCTGCCCATCACCAGCCCCATAGCCCAGAGCTGCCCCAGACAACCCAGTGTGACGGAAGTGCTTCAAATAACAGGCACACACCACAAAACTGGGCGTGGACATTAGCCTTCCCTGCAACCTCAGCTGATTGTCCCAGAGCTGGGAAGGTGGAGCAGTGTGAATTAACAAAGCCCCATTCAGCCATCATTTCAGCAGACTGGGAGCCTCCCTACCCAGCCCAGCAGCCCAGAACTGCCCTGGGGGGCACTCACCTGTGACATAGCACAGTCATCCCTCAACAGAGGACCCGGGGTGCACAGCCTGGAAGAGGGGCCCACTTGCAAGTCTCAGGAGCCATACGCCAATACCAAAGACTTGTGGGTCAGTGGCAGAGACAAACTGTGGCAGGACTGAACTGAAGGATTAGACTATTGCAGCAGCTTTAAAACTCTAGGATCATCAGGGAGATTTGATTGTTAGGGCCACCCCCCCTCCCCGACTGCCCAGAAACACGCCCCACATACAGGGCAGGCAACACCAACTACACACGCAAGCTTGGTACACCAATTGGGCCCCACAAGACTCACTCCCGCACTCACCAAAAAGGCTAAGCAGGGGAGAATTGGCTTGTGGAGAACAGGTGGCTCGTGGACGCCACCTGCTGGTTAGTTAGAGAAAGTGTACTCCACGAAGCTGTAGATCTGATAAATTAGAGATAAGGACTTCAACTGGTCTACAAACCCTAAAAGAACCCTATCAAGTTCAGCAAATGCCAAGAGGCCAAAAACAACAGAAAATTATAAAGCATATGAAAAAACCAGACGATATGGATAACCCAAGCCCAAGCACCCAAATCAAAAGACCAGAAGAGACACAGCACCTAGAGCAGCTACTCAAAGAACTAAAGATGAACAATGAGACCATAGTACGGGATATGAAGGAAATCAAGAAGACTCTAGAAGAGCATAAAGAAGACATTGCAAGACTAAATAAAAAAATGGATGATCTTATGGAAATTAAAGAAACTGTTGACCAAACTAAAAAGATTCTGGACACTCATAGTACAAGACTAGAGGAAGTTGAACAACGAATCAGTGACCTGGAAGATGACAGAATGGAAAATGAAAGCATAAAAGAAAGAATGGGGGAAAAAATTGAAAAAATCAAAATGGACCTCAGGGATATGATAGATAATATGAAACGTCCAAATATAAGACTCATTGGTGTCCCAGAAGGGGAAGAAAAGGGTAAAGGTCTAGGAAGAGTATTCAAAGAAATTGTTGGGGAAAACTTCCCAAATCTTCTAAACAACATAAATACACAAATCATAAATGCTCAGCGAACTCCAAATAGAATAAATCCAAATAAACCCACTCCGAGACATATACTCATCACACTGTCAAACACAGAAGAGAAGGAGCAAGTTCTGAAAGCAGCAAGAGAAAAGCAATTCACCACATACAAAGGAAACAGCAGAAGACTAAGTAGTGACTACTCAGCAGCCACCATGGAGGCAAGAAGGCAGTGGCACGATATTTTTAAAATTCTCAGTGAGAAAAATTTCCAGCCAAGAATACTTTATCCAGCAAAGCTCTCCTTCACATTTGAGGGAGAGCTTAAATTTTTCACAGACAAACAAATGCTGAGAGAATTTGCTAACAAGAGACCTGCCCTACTGGAGATACTAAAGGGAGCCCTACAGACAGAGAAACAAAGACAGGACAGAGAGACTTGGAGAAAGGTTCAGTACTAAAGAGATTCGGTATGGGTACAATAAAGGATATTAATAGAGACAGGGAAAAATATGGCAAACATAAACCAAAGGATAAGATGGCCGATTCAAGAAATGCCTTCACGGTTTTAACGTTGAATGTAAATGGATTAAACTCCCCAATTAAAAGATATAGATTCACAGAATGGATCAAAAAAAATGAACCATCAATATGTTGCATACAAGAGACTCATCTTAGACACAGGGACACAAAGAAACTGAAAGTGAAAGGATGGAAAAAAATATTTCATGCAAGCTACAGCCAAAAGAAAGCAGGTGTAGCAATATTAATCTCAGATAAAATAGACTTCAAATGCAGGGATGTTTTGAGAGACAAAGAAGGCCACTACATACTAATAAAAGGGGCAATTCAGCAAGAAGAAATAACAATCGTAAATGTCTATGCACCCAATCAAGGTGCCACAAAATATATGAGAGAAACACTGGCAAAACTAAAGGAAGCAATTGATGTTTCCACAATAATTGTGGGAGACTTCAACACATCACTCTCTCCTATAGATAGATCAACCAGACAGAAGACCAATAAGGAAACTGAAAACCTAAACAATCTGATAAATGAATTAGATTTAACAGACATATACAGGACATTACATCCCAAATCACCAGGATACACATACTTTTCTAGTGCTCACGGAACTTTCTCCAGAATAGATCATATGCTGGGACATAAAACAAGCCTCAATAAATTTAAAAAGATTGAAATTATTCAAAGCACATTCTCTGACCACAATGGAATACAATTAGAAGTCAATAACCATCAGAGACTTAGAAAATTCACAAATACCTGGAGGTTAAACAACACACTCCTAAACAATCAGTGGGTGAAAGAAGAACTAGCAAGAGAAATTGCTAAATATATAGAGACGAATGAAAATGAGAACACAACATACCAAAACCTATGGGATGCAGCAAAAGCAGTGCTAAGGGGGAAATTTATAGCACTAAACGCATATATTAAAAAGGAAGAAAGAGCCAAAATCAAAGAACTAATGGATCAACTGAAGAAGCTAGAAAATGAACAGCAAACCAATCCTAAACCAAGTAGAAGAAAAGAAATAACAAGGATTAAAGCAGAAATAAATGACATAGAGAACAAAAAAACAATAGAGAGGATAAATATCACCAAAAGTTGGTTCTTTGAGAAGATCAACAAGATTGACAAGCCCCTAGCTAGACTGACAAAATCAAAAAGAGAGAAGACCCGTATAAACAAAATAATGAATGAAAAAGGTGACATAACTGCAGATCCTGAAGAAATTAAAAAAATTATAAGAGGATATTATGAACAACTGTATGGCAACAAACTGGATAATGTAGAAGAAATGGACAATTTCCTGGAAACATATGAACAACCTAGACTGACCAGAGAAGAAATAGAAGACCTCAACCAACCCATCACAAGCAAAGAGATCCAATCAGTCATCAAAAATCTTCCCACAAATAAATGCCCAGGGCCAGATGGCTTCACAGGGGAATTCTACCAAACTTTCCAGAAAGAACTGACACCAATCTTACTCAAACTCTTTCAAAACATTGAAGAAAAGGGAACACTACCTAACTCATTTTATGAAGCTAACATCAATCTAATACCAAAACCAGGCAAAGATGCTACAAAAAAGGAAAACTACCGGCCAATCTCCCTAATGAATATAGATGCAAAAATCCTCAACAAAATACTTGCAAATCGAATCCAAAGACACATTAAAAAAATCATACACCATGACCAAGTGGGGTTCATTCCAGGCATGCAAGGATGGTTCAACATAAGAAAAACAATCAATGTATTACAACACATTAAAAACTCGAAAGGGAAAAATCAATTGATCATCTCAATAGATGCTGAAAAAGCATTTGACAAAATCCAACATCCCTTTTTGATAAAAACACTTCAAAAGGTAGGAATTGAAGGAAACTTCCTCAACATGATAAAGAGCATATATGAAAAACCCACAGCCAGCATAGTACTCAATGGTGAGAGACTGAAAGCCTTCCCTCTAAGATTAGGAACAAGACAAGGATGCCCGCTGTCACCACTGTTATTCAACATTGTGCTGGAAGTGCTAGCCAGGGCAATCCGGCAAGACAAAGAAATAAAAGGCATCCAAATTGGAAAAGAAGAAGTAAAACTGTCATTATTTGCAGATTATATGATCTTATATCTAGAAAACCCTGAGAAATCGACGATACACCTACTAGAGCTAATAAACAAATTTAGCAAAGTAGCGGGATACAAGATTAATGCACGTAAGTAAGTAATGTTTCTATATGCTAGAAACGAACAAACTGAAGAGACACTCAAGAAAAAGATACCATTTTCAATAGCAACTAAAAAAATCAAGTACCTAGGAATAAACTTAACCAAAGATGTAAAAGACCTATACAAAGAAAACTACATAACTCTACTAAAAGAAATAGAAGGGGACCTTAAAAGATGGAAAAATATTCCATGTTCATGGATAGGAAGGCTAAATGTCATTAAGATGTCAATTCTACCCAAACTCATCTACAGATTCAATGCAATCCCAATCAAAATTCCAACAACCTACTTTGCAGACTTGGAAAAGCTAGTTATCAAATTTATTTGGAAAGGGAAGATGCCTCGAATTGCTAAAGACACTCTAAAAAAGAAAAACGAAGTGGGAGGACTTACACTCCCTGACTTTGAAGCTTATTATAAAGCCACAGTTGCCAAAACAGCATGGTACTGGCACAAAGATAGACATATAGATCAATGGAATCGAATTGAGAATTCGGAGTTAGACCCTCAGATCTATGGCCGACTGATCTTTGATAAGGCCCCCAAAGTCACTGAACTGAGCCATAATGGTCTTTTCAACAAATGGGGCTGGGAGAGTTGGATATCCATATCCAAAAGAATGAAAGAGGACCCCTACCTCACCCCCTACACAAAAATTAACTCAAAATGGACCAAAGATCTCAATATAAAAGAAAGTACCATAAAACTCCTAGAAGATAATGTAGGAAAACATCTTCAAGACCTTGTATTAGGCGGCCACTTCCTAGACTTTACACCCAAAGCACAAGCAACAAAAGAGAAAATAGATAAATGGGAACTCCTCAAGCTTAGAAGTTTCTGCACCTCAAAGGAATTTCTCAAAAAGGTAAAGAGGCAGCCAACTCAATGGGAAAAAATTTTTGGAAACCATGTATCTGACAAAAGACTGATATCTTGCACATACAAAGAAATCCTGCAACTCAATGACAATAGTACAGGCAGCCCAATTATAAAATGGGCAAAAGATATGAAAAGACAGTTCTCTGAAGAGGAAATACAAATGGCCAAGAAACACATGAAAAAATGTTCAGCTTCACTAGCTATTAGAGAGATGCAAATTAAGACCACAATGAGATACCATCTAACACCGGTTAGAATGGCTGCCATTAAACAAACAGGAAACTACAAATGCTGGAGGGGATGTGGAGAAATTGGAACTCTTATTCATTGTTGGTGGGACTGTATAATGGTTCAGCCACTCTGGAAGTCAGTCTGGCAGTTCCTTAGAAAACTAGATATAGAGCTACCATTCGATCCAGCGATTGCACTTCTCGGTATATACCCGGAAGATCGGAAAGCAGTGACACGAACAGATATCTGCACGCCAATGTTCATAGCAGCATTATCCACAATTGCCAAGAGATGGAAACAACCCAAATGTCTTTCAACAGATGAGTGGATAAATAAAATGTGGTATATACACACGATGGAATACTACGCGGCAGTAAGAAGGAACGATCTCGTGAAACATATGACAACATGGATGAACCTTGAAGACATAATGCTGAGCGAAATAAGCCAGGCACAAAAAGAGAAATATTATATGCTACTACTAATGTGAACTTTGAAAAATGTAAAACAAATGGTTTATAATGTAGAATGTAGGGGAACTAGCAGTAGAGAGCAATTAAGGAAGGGGGAACAATAATCCAAGAAGAACAGATAAGCTATTTAACGTTCTGGGGATGCCCAGAAATGACTATGGTCTGTTAATTTCTGATGGATATAGTAGGAACAAGTTCACAGAAATGTTGCTATATTATGTAACTTTCTTGGGGTAAAGTAGGAACATGTTGGAAGTTAAGCAGTTATCTTAGGTTAGTTGTCTTTTTCTTACCCCCTTGTTATGGTCTCTTTGAAATGTTCTTTTATTGTATGTTTTTTTTCTTTTTAACTTTGTTTTTTTCATACAGTTGATTTAAAAAAGAAGGGAAAGTTAAAAAAAAAAAAAAAGAAAAAAACAGAAAAACAAGGAAAAAAAAAGATGTAGTGCCCCCTTGAGGAGCCTGTGGAGAATGCAGGGGTATTCGCCTACCCCACCTCCATGGTTGCTAACATGACCACAGACATAGGGGACTGGTGGTTTGATGGGTTGAGCCCTCTACCATAAGTTTTACCCTTGGGAAGACGGTTGCTGCAAAGAGAGGCTAGGCCTCCCTATATTTGTGCCTAAGAGTCTCCTCCTGAATGCCTCTTTGTTGCTCAGATGTGGCCCTCTCTCTCTGGCTAAGCCAACTTGAAAGGTGAAATCACTGCCCTCCCCCCTACGTGGGATCAGACACCCAGGGGAGTGAGTCTCCCTGGCAACGTGGAATATGACTCCCGGGGAGGAATGTAGACCCGGCATCGTGGGACGGAGAACATCTTCTTGACCAAAAGGGGGATGTGAAAGGAAATGAAATAAGCTTCAGTGGCAGAGAGATTCCAAAAGGAGCCGAGAGGTCACTCTGGTGGGCACTCTTATGCACACTTTAGACAACCCTTTTTAGGTTCTAAAGAATTGGGGTAGCTGGTGGTGGATACCTGAAACTATCAAACTACAACCCAGAACCCATGAATCTCGAAGACAGTTGTATAAAAATGTAGCTTATGAGGGGTGACAATGGGATTGGGAAAGCCATAAGGACCAAACTCCACTTTGTCTAGTTTATGGATGGATGTGTAGAAAAATAGGGGAAGGAAACAAACAGACAAAGGTACCCAGTGTTCTTTTTTACTTCAATTGCTCTTTTTCACTCTAATTATTATTCTTGTTATTTTTGTGTGTGTGCTAATGAAGGTGTCAGGGATTGATTTAGGTGATGAATGTACAACTATGTAATGGTACTGTAAACAATCGAAAGTACAATTTGTTTTGTATGACTGTGTGGTATGTGAATATATCTCAATAAAATGATGATTAAAAAAAAAAAAAAAGCCTATCCATCTCTGGTGTTTTGCATTCTGCAGCATTAGCAAACTAGAACAGTTACCAAGTCCCCTCAGTTGGGAAAGAACAGTCTCTTCAATAAATGGTGCTGGGAAAACTGGATATCTATATGCAAAAGAATAAAGATGGACTCCTACTACACACAGTAAACCTAAGTCAATTCATAAAGGATCATTGACCTAAATGTAGCAATCAGAGCTATAAAACTCCTAGAAGAAAATGTAGGGAAGAATCTTTAGGACCTTGTGTTAGGCAATGGTTTCTTAGACTTCATACCCAAAACACAAGCAAAAAAAGAAAACATAGAAAAATGGGACCTCATCAAAATTTAAAACTTATGCACACCAAAGAACTTGATAATCAAAGTAAAAATGACAACCTACACAATGGGAGAAACCATTTAGAAATAACATATCCAATAAACGTTTACCATCTAGAATATATAAAGAAATCCTACAACTCAATGGCAAAAAAACAAACAATCTAATTTTAAAATGGGCAAAAGAGAGTGACATCACCAGAATGGTGACATAAACAGCTATTGAAAACTCTCCAGAGATTCAGTGATAAAAAGGACAATTCTGAATTGTTTGAAACCCTGGAGGAGGATATAGACTGGAGAAGGACCCTGCAGATGCCAAACTGAAGAAAGAGAAGAAATATTAGGTAGGAATCTTCCATTTCAGACCTTCCCTTCCCTTTCCCCTCAGGCTTAGTGTGGGAAAGGCACGGAATCAGCAGATGGAAACCCTCCCACCAGGGACACAGATTTTAAAATCCCTCACAGCAGTGAGACATACTGACACTGTTTGAACACCTGGGGGACAGGGAAGGAAATTTCAAGGTCAGTGAGTGACAAAGAGACTGAGAAAACATGGACAGAGACTGCATTTCCAGCCCTGGGTCTGAAACCCTTCCCCCACCCTTGAAGTAAGCAGCAGTCAGCAGCCATTGCCTTGCTTTGGGGATGGCTGGAGTACTAGGCCAGCTGAGGGAGTACTCTGCCACAGGTGTACCCCACATTGAGCCAGATTTTGGCTGGCAAAGTGAGGGCAAAGGAATCCTGCAGTTTCAGCTCACTTGTGTAGATGCAGCCTGTGCTCAGAGGCAAAGCAGCCTCTGAGGACAATTAAATTACTAAACTACACCATCTTCTGGACAGTCTGGAAAGTGCAAGGGAATAGAAACTTTTTGGAAGATGCTCCAGACCCTTTATTAGGACCACAGAAACTTGTCTAGATGCTCTGTACAGAAATCCAGCCCAGTTTTGGCTGAGAAATATGGAAAAACCAACCATCAAAGCAGGGCTCTAAAACAAACCCAGGTCTTGCTGACCAGCATAAAACAGAGCAACACTGGAAGTCAGCAGAACTATATTACCACACACAGTGAACTTGCTTGGGTGCCCAGTGCTTACCTGCCATCCCTGTGGTAGGTCATGGTGGGTGGCTGATTTGGGGGGAAGACTTGAGGCAGAGCCAATCTGACAACTGGCCAGCAAGAAGAACAAAGAAATACAGAGATCAAAGAAAACTCTGGAGAGAAAAAAGCCAAAAAGCCTCCAGAATAAACTAATCAAGAAAATCAGATGCCTAGAGTGCAAAAAATCACAGGCCACACCAGGAAACACGAAAATATGGCCAGTCAAAGGAACAAACACCTCAACTGAGATTCAAGAGTTCAAACAACTAATTAAAGATGTTCAAACAAATCTTCTAAATCAAATCAATGAGTTGAAAGAAAATGTGACAAAAGATATAAAGGATATAAAGAAGACACTGGGTGACCATAAGGAAGAATTCATAAGCATGAAAAAACAAGTGGCAGAACTTATGGGAATGAAAGACAAAATAGAAAAGATGAAAAACACAATGGAGACATACAACAGCAAACTTGGAGAGGCAGAAGAAATGATTACTGAACTAGAGGACAGAACATGTGAAATACTACACACAAAAGAACAGATAGGGAAAAGAATGGAAAATGTGAACAGGGGCTCAGGGAACTGAATGAAAACATGAAGCACATGAATATACATGTTACATGTATCCCAGAAGGAGAAGAGAAAGGAAAGGGGGCAGAAACAATAATAAAGGAAATAATCAATGAAAACTTCCCAACTCTAATGAAAGGCATAAAATTACATGTCCAAGAAGCACAGCATACCCCAAACAAAACAGGTCCAGATAGATCTACTCCAAGACACTTACTAATCAGATTGTCAAATGTCACAGAAAAAGAGAGAACTATGAAAGTAGCAAGAGAAAAGCAATCCATCACATACAAGGGAAGTGCAATAAGACTAAGTGCAGATTTCTCAGTACCAACCATGGAGGTGAGAAGGCAGTGGTATGATATATTCAAGGTACTGAAATAGAAAAACTACCAACCATGAATCTTATATACAGCAAAACTGTCTTTCAAAAATGAAGGAGAGTTTAAAATATTTACAGAGAAACAGACACTGAGAGAGTTTATAAACAGGAGACCTCCTCTATAAGAAATACTAAAGGGAGTGCTACAGACAAATAGGAAAAGAAGGAGAGAGAGAGCTTTCTACAAGAGTATAGAAATGAAGATACCAGGAGATAGAAAGAGGGTTAAGACTGGGCATTTGATGCTAAAGGCGACAGAATATTCAACAGGATTGATTGTACAGATCCAAAAATGGATAGCACAATGTTGGGTGATGGTAGTACAATATTGTAAGTACACTGAACAAAGATGAGTGTGAGTGTGGTTGAAAGAGGAAGGTTAGTGGTATGTAGGAAACCAGAAGGAAAAATAGAAGATAAAGACTGGGATTGTATAACTTAGTGAAACCTAAGTGGTCAATGATTGTGATTAAATGTACAAATATAAGAATGTTTTTACATGAGGGATAACAAATAATGTCAATTTTGCAAGGTGTTTAAAATGGTATGGTATTGGGGAAAAATATAATCAATGCAAACTAGAGTCAATAATTAACAGTAACATTGTAACATGCTTCCATTAATTGTAACAAAGGCAATAAACCAAAGCTAAATGTCTATAAGAGGGGGATATAAGGGAGGTGTATGGGATTCTTGGCATTGTTGTTGTTGTCTGAGCTTTTTATTGTATTTTTTTATCTTTTTTTAATTCAATTTTATTGAGATATATTCACATACCATGCAGTCATACAAAGCGCACATTCAATTGTTCACAGTACCATTACACAGTTGTGTGTTCATCAACAAAATTAATTTTTGAACATTTTCATTGCCACACACACAAAAATAATAAGAATAAAAATTAAAGTGAAAAAGAACAATTAAAGTAGAAAAGAACACTGGATGCCTCTTTTTTTTTTTTTTTTTTTTTTTCCCCTCCCATTTTTTCTACCCATCCATCCATACACTGGCCAAAGAGGAGTGTGAGCCACATGGCTTTCCCAATCACATTGTCACCCCTCATAAGCTACATTTTTATACAATCATCTTCAAGATTCAAGGGTTCTAGGTTGTAGTTTGATAGTTTCAGGTATTTACTGCTGGCTATTCCAATTCATTAGAACCTAAAAAGGGTTGTCTATATTGTGCGTCAGAGTGGCCACCAGAGTGACCTCTCGGCTCCTTTTGGAATCTCTCTGCCACTGAAGCTTATTTCATTTCCTTTCACATCCCCCTTTTGGTCAATTACTGTATTTTTATTTTATTTTTCCTTTAGTTACTTTTTAGTTGTCTCTTTTTCTTTCTGTTTCTTTTTCTCTTTTTTCTTTTTTCACCACTTCCTCTTCCTTTGTGGAAGAAATTGAAATTCTTCATATAGATAGTGGTGGTGACTGCATAACTATGTAATTATACTGGGAACCATTGATTGTTTACTTAGGAGGGACTGTATGGTTTGTGAAAAAAATGACTAAAAAATAAACAGAGGGATACAAGTGCTGGAGAAAATGTGGAGAGAGGGATGTACATAATCACCATTGGTGGGGAAGTAGAATGTGCAGCCCATCTGGAGGGCAGTGTGGTGGTTCCACAGGAAGCTAAGTATGGGGTTGCCATAGGGTCCTGCAACCTGTTATTGGGTGTATATTTGGAAGAATGGAAAAGAGGGACATGAATGGACATTTGCACAATGGGGTTTGTGGTGGCAGTATTCACGATTCACAATGGATGGAGGTGGCCTAAAGGTACATTGACTGATGAATGGAATGGCAAACTGCGGCGTATAAATACAATGGCATACTGAGCTGCTACAAGAAGGAATGAAGTTGTGAGATAAGCAACTAGGTGAATAGACATTGAGGACAGTATGTTGAGTGAAGTAAAATAGAAATGAAAAGACAAACAGTATAATGCCTCACTAATACGGCCTGAATATAATGTGAAAACTCTGAAAATTGAATCTGAGAGCACAGGTTATCAGGGGACACTTATTGTAAAGGTTCCTAGATTGTAAGCTCTCACAGTGGTTGCATCTATTCCTGAATTGTAATGGTTATTTCTAAATTCTGAGATGCTGTGCTCTTTGTGTATAACCTAATCAGTCCCTGGAACTTTGGGTATCTGTGTGACACCTGAGAGTCAAGCTGGAGTCTGGCAGCTATGAATGTCAGCATTACCCCATATAGCAAACGTCAAAGAATCTGAAAAAGAGATCAAACTTTAATTAGAGATATAAATGCAATGGATTTAGTTAGGGCTAAGGTAAACCAGACTAAAAGGTAAAGGGTGATATTGACAGTGTTTTAAAACTTCAACTTCTGTGTGAGACCAAAAGAATAGATGATTATTAGGTGCAAAATCTATATTTTTTGTAGCACACTCTATCATTTAACTTGTATGTTTAGTTTATTCAAATGCCATAATTACATGGAACTTTGAATAGGGAGTGAAATCTGGTTGGTTTGTACAGGTTAATGTGAAGCCCCGATACATCCCAGAGTAATTTGTGCAGAGAATAAAAATGTATTTGCAAAGCCCCCTTGAGGGACTGGGGGGAAATGTGGAAATATTAAACTTTCCCACCTAGGTGATTACTGATATTTTCACAAGCATTAGAGGCTACTAATGCAGAAGACTGAGCCCTCAATCTTGGGGCTTGCCCTTATGAAGTTTGTTACTGCAAAGGAGAGGCTCAGACTTCTTAAAATTGTGCCTAAGAGTTACCCCCAGAGAACCTCTTATTCTGCTTAGATGTGGCCTCTCTCTCTAGGCCAACCCTGCAGGTAAACTCACTGCCTTCCCCCCTATGTGGGACATGACTCCCAGGGGTGTAAATGTCCCTGGCAACATGGGACATGACTCATGGGGATGAGCTTGGCCCTGGCATCACAGGATTGAGAAAGTCTTCTTGGACCAAAAGAGGAAAGAAAAATGAAACAAAATAAAGTTTCAGTAGCTGAGAGATTTCAAATGGAGTTGAGAGGTCACTCTGCAGGGCATTCTTATGTGCTATATAGATATCTCTTTTTAGTTTTTAGTGTATTGGAATAGCTAGAAGGAAATACCTGAAACTATGGAACTGCAACCCAGTAGCCTTGATTCTTGAAGATGATTGTGTAACTATATAGCTTACACTGTTTGTGTGGTTGTGAAAACCTTGTGGCCCACACTCCCTTTGTCCAATGTATGGACAGATGAGTAGAAAAATGAGGAAAAAAAAGTAAATGAATAATAAGGAAGGATGGCTGTATGGGATGTTTTAGGTGTTCTTTTTTACTTTAATTTTTATTCTTATTCTTTTTTTTGTGTGTAGCAATGAAAATGTTCAAAAATGGATTGTGGTGATGAATACCCAACTATATAATGGTACTGTGAACAATTGATTGTAAACTGTGGATGATTGCATAGTTTGTGAATAATCTCAATAAAATTGATTTTTTTTAAAAAAGGAGTGAAAGACAAAATAAAAAGAGCAAAAGACTTCAATAGACATTTCTTCAAAGTAGATACACAAATGGCCAAAAAGTAAATTAAAAGATGCTCAACATCACTAGCTATTAGGGAAATGCAAATCAAAACCACAATAGGGTACTATTTCACTAGAATGGCTACTATTTTTTTTTAATGGAAAATTACAAGGGATGGAGAGGATGTGGAGTGCAGCCACTGTGGAAGACAGTTTGGTGGCACCTTTCTGAGGTGGTACCTCAGAAAATCAAGTATAATTTCCATATTACCTGAAAATCCCATTTCTTGGTATATACCCAGAGAAATTCAAAGCAGGGACTCGAAGATTTGCACACCAATGTTTATAGCGCATGATTCACAATTGCCAAAAGATGGGGGCAATCCAAGTGTCCATCAACCAATGAATGGATAAATAAAATGTGATATGTGTGTGTGTGTGTGTGTGTGTGTGTACACACACACACACACACAAACACACAATGAAATATTATTCAGCCACAAAAAGGAATGAAGTTCTCAAACATGCAACAACATGGATGAACTTTGAAGGCATCTTGTTGAGTGAATTAAGCCAAACATGAAAGGACAAATATTGTATGATCTCACTGGTATGAAATAATTAGAATAAGCAAATTCATAGAGTCAGAAATTAGAATATAGGTTACCAGGACCAGGGGTTGGGGTAGGGAATAGGGAGTTTATGCTTAAATTGTACAAAGTTTCTATTTGGGTTGACGGAAATGTTTTGGTAATGGATGTTAGTGATTGTAGCACAATATTATGAATGTAATTAATAAGACTGAATTATATATTTGAATGTGGTTAAAAGGGAAAATCATAGGCTGTATATGTGTTACTAGAGTACATTTTTAAAAAAAGCCTAGGACTCTACAACACAAAGAGTGAACCCTAATGTAAAAATGGACTATAGTTAGTACAATTATTAGAATATTCTTTCACCAGTTGTAACAAAACTACCCTCCAATGCAAGGTGTGAATAATGTGGTACTATATAGGAACTCTGTATTTTATGCGTGCTTTTTTCTGTAAACTTTCAATTCCCCTAATAAAATAAAAAAAATAAAGTTTCTTTACAGTCTTCTCTGCAGAGAAGAATCATTTTCAAGGGCATCAAAGCATTGCATCAACAAATTCCAGGAGCCGCCAATTCTTGTGGGAGAAGCAATCAGAGCCCAGGACAAACCATCTTGCTGGGGATGGTCATGTTGGGAGCTGGGCACCATGCGTGGGCACAATGTGTAGAAGGAAAGGAATGAGGGTGGGGGGGTGGAGGTTGACAGAGGATGGTCATCCAGCTGGAGTGGAAGGGAGTTGAGTCTTCAGAGCAGCTGGGATGTGTGAGTGAAGCAACTTGAAAGGAAGGCAACTTCAAGTATGAACATTCTTCACTTTATCCCTTTTATATTATTAAGGAAATACTGGTAAAATTTTGAATTGCTTTTTTAAAAACTTCTATTTTGAAATAATTTTAAACACATAGAACAGTTGCAGAAACAATGCAAAACCAATACAGGGAACTCCAAAGTTCTCCCTCCGCAGATACCCAGATTTACCAACTTTTAACATTTTGCCACATTTATTGTATCGATCTATCTATCCATCTATCTGTCCGTGTGTGTATGTATCTTTTCTAAACATATGACAGTAGGTTACATACATCATGCTCCTTGAACACATAATACTTCCATATATTTGAACTGCTTTTACTTTGAACAGTCCTTCTAATGCAATTCCAGGCCAAATCATGCCGGGCCTGGGTTGAGGAGAAGGTGGTTCCTGCAGGCAGAAAGCTGGCTTGGGGAGGGTGCTTGCAGTCCTGTTCCTGCAAGGGATGCTGCACCTGGAAAGCACGTCGGGTGAGGGTCCTAGAGAGGGTCCTAGAGGGTGCACTGAGGCTTTCTCTCAGCCCGGACGGAGCCTCCTCAGGACTGTCCTCCCTCGGCCTGATTCCTGGCTGGCCAGACAACCTTCTGAGTTTTGTTTTGTCTAGTTTTGATTTCCAACTCCTCTTTATTAGTTTTTACTATATGCCAGGTGTTGCTCTGAGCACTATACACAATTATCTCGTCAAATCCTCATGAAAACTGTAGGAAAAGTTGTCCAAGGTTGCCTGACCCTAGAGTGGAAACACTAAACCGCCATCCTACATGGCTTCTCAGGGAGGAAGTTTACCTCCCAGAGGCACCAACACCAGGCTCAACAATGGCGAGTCTGGGCCATAAAATGGGAATAACGCATCCTGTGTGCTGGCCAACTGCATCAATTAACATGGACAATTGTTCAGGGCATAGAGAGAGAAGGAAATATTCCTGGTTTTCTTTAGAAAGCCAGCACAAAACTGCCCTCAAATCCAACAAGGATAGTACAGAAAAGGAGAAGAATAGACCAACCTCATTTGGCCATATTGATGCAAAACTCCTAAATAAAATTGTGGCAGAATGAGGAATGTGATATTTCTTGTGCAACTGAATTTGCAGACTGAGCTTCATATTTTTTTAAAAATATTAGCAATAAGAACACAGCAGTGTATTAAGAGAGAAATATACCATGATCAAGTGGTATTTATTATAGGAATGTGAAGAGAGTTCAATATTAATAAATCTATTAATATAATTTATTCTAGCAAATAGACTACAATAATGGCTTAAAAGAAAAATATACCATGATCACGTGGTATTCTTTACAGGAATAAAAAGATAGATCAATAATTAGAAAATCTATTAATATAATTTTTCTTATTAATAAGTAGAAAATGAAAAACTATATAATATTATTAAAAGATAATGAAAATTCACTTGATAAATTTAATACCCACAACTAAGTTTTTTAAATCATAGTAAAATAGGAATAAAATAGTTTTTATGATTTTTTTTTAATGTCACAAGCCAACTTTAAGCATCATGCTTCACAATAAAACTCTAAAAATAATCCCATTAGGTAAAGATCAATCAAGGATCCCTACTACCAGAACTCATAATTAATATTGTTCTGAAAGTCCTAGTTGATTTAATTAGGGAAACACATGAAAGAAGGTATAAATACTAGAATGAAGGCAAAATAATCCTTATTTAAAGTTAATATGATTATATATCTGGAAATCCACCCCACAAATCCTTTAAAAATATTGAGTCCAAGAGCAAATCCAATTACAAAATAAATATACATGAAATCAATAACAATTCCCAAACACAATGAAACGGTGTTAGAAAATATAATGGAAAAGAGCTCTATTCATAATATTAGCGTGCTGGTTTGGATATATTATGCCCCCCAAAAAGCCATAATCTTTTAATTCAATCTTGTGGGATATTTGGATTAGGTTGTTTCCATGGAGATGTGCCTCACCCAACTGTAGGTGAAACATCTGGATAAAATTACTTCCATGGAGGTGTGGACCTTGCCCACTCAGGGTAGGTCTGCATTGGTTAACTGGAGTATTTCCAAGCACTCAGAAGCCCACAGAGATGCTGATGCTTGGAGATGCTTGGAAATACAGACAGAAGGAATTTTGGAGGTGCTAATCTAAGAGATGAAGCCTTGAGTTTGCCTCAGAGAAGCTAAGAGAGGATCCCCAGATGCTTAGAGAGAAATGCCCTGGGAGAAAGAAGCAAGGACACAGAGGAGCTGAGAGAAAGAAGCCAAGACAGATGCCCAGAGACATTTTGGAGAGAGCCATTTTTTAAAAATTCAGTTTTATTGTGATATATTCACATACCAAACAATCATCCGTGGTGTACAATCAACTATTCACAGTACCATCATATAGTTGTGCATTCATCACCCCAATCTATTTTTTGAACATTTTCCTTATATCAGAAAGAATAAAAATCAGAATAAAAAATAAAAGTAAAAAAGAACACCTGTCATCCCCCTCATCCCACCCTATTTTTCATTTAGTTTTTGTCCCCATTTTTCTACTTATCCATCCATACACTGGATAACGGGAGTGTGATCCATAAGGTTTTCACAATCACACTGTCACTCCTTGTAAGCTACATTGTTATACAATCATCTTCAAGAGTCAAGGCTACTGGGTTGGAGTTTGATAGTTTCAGGTATTTACTTCTAGCTATTCCAGTACATTAAAACCTAAAAAGGGTTACCGATATAGTAAGAATGTTCACCAGAGTGACCTCTTGACTCCATTTGGAATCTCTCAGACACTGTAACTTTATTTTGTTTCATTCGCATCCCCCTTTTGGTCAAGAAGATGTTCTCAATCCCACGATGCTGGGTCCAGAGTCATCCCCGGGAGTCATATCCCGCATTGCCAGGGAGATTTACACCTCTGGGAGTCAGACCCCATGTAGGGGAGAGGGCCTGAGTTGGCTTAGCTAGAGAGAGAGGGCCACATCTGAGCAACAAAGAGGCACTCGGGGGGGAGGGGCTGTTAGGCACAATTATAAGCAGGTTTAGCCTCTCCTTTGCAGTAACGAGTTCCATAAGGGCAAGCCCCAAGATAGAGGGCTCAGCATACCAAACCGTCAGACCTCAATGTTTATGAGAACATCAGCAACAATCCAGGCGAGGAAGTCTAAAATTTCGCATTTTTCCCCAGCTCCTCAGGGGGGCCCTGCATATATATTTTTATTCTCTGCCCAAATTACTTTGGGATGTGTCGCTATTTCACACCAACCTATACAAACCTACCAGATTTCACTTCCTATTCAAAGTTCCATGTAATTATGGTGTTTGAACAAACTGACTGTGCAAGTTAAATTGTTTAGAAAATATAGATCCTGCACCAAATAAACATCTCTTCCCCTGGTCTCACATGCAAGTTGAAGTCTTAAAACACAGTCAGTATTGTTCTTTACCCTTTGGCCTGATTTACCTTAGTCCTAACCAGATCTGCTTCATTCATATCTCTAATTGAAGTCTGGATTCTTTTTCAGCTTTTTTAACAGTCACTGTATGTGCTAATACTGATATTCATATCTGCTGAGCTCTAGCTCTGAGTTTCAGGCATCACACAGATACCCAAAGGGAGAAAGCCGTTTTGAAACACAACCTGGGAGCAAAGGACCAGCAGATGCAGCTACAAGCCTTCCCAGCTGACAGAGGTGTTCCAGATGCCATCAGCCATTCTTCAGTGAAGGCATCCTCTTGTGATGCCTTAGTTTGGACACTTTCATGGCCTTACAACTGTAAATTTGTACCCGAATAAATCCCCTTTATAAAAGCCAATCCATTTTTGGTGTTTTGCATAATGGCAGCATTAGCAAACCAGAACAGATTTTGGTACCAGAGAAGTGGGATGCTGCTGAGTTTGCGAATACCAAACATGTTGGAATGGTTTTTCAAATGGATAAGGGGAAGATTCTGGAAGAATTGTGAGGAGCTTGATATAAAAGGCCTGGATTGCTTGGAAGAGACTGTTGGTAGAAATAAGGACCCTAATGATGCTTCTGATGAGGCCTTAAACAGAAATAATGAATGTGTTGTTGCAAACTGGAAGAAAGGTGATCTGTGTTTTAAAGTGGCAGAGAATTTGGCAAAATTGAGTCCTAGTATCAGATGCAAGGAAGGATTTGAAAGTGATGAGCTGGGAATCTTAGCTGAAGATATCTCCAAGTTAAGTGTGGAAAATGCAGCCTGGCTTTTCCTTGCAGCTTGTAGTAAAATGCAAGAGGAAGGAGACAAGCTGAGAACTGAATTTTTGGGTTCAAAGAAACCAGAAATTGATGGTCTGGAGAACTCTGGGCTTCCAGAAATTGAAACCCCAGAAGCTACAGCCCCATGTGAGGATTTAACAAAATCTGGAACAAGCCAGCCATTTCAGTACAAGCCAAGATTAGAGACGGAGTTATCCAGAAAGAATTTTTGGAAAGTCCTATTGTCTGACCATTTTGACCCTAGTATGCTGCATGCCAAGTCAATAAATTTTTTGTGAGATCTGTCTAAATGGAATCACTGCCAGTCTGGACTAAAAGGGACAGATAAGGGACAAATTGAAGGAAAAATTTCTTCAGAGAAGGCAGAACCATAGAAGCTAAGTTCTGAAGCCAAGAAATCTTGTTCAAGAAGAACAAAGCAACCCATGCACATGGAAAGGGTGAGTTTGCCCCAGAGGCAGAGGCAATGCTCAGGAAGAGTGCTGCTGCCCCAGGCTTCAGAGAAGGTGGAGCACATTCTCCGGAAATTGGAGAGTATCTGGCCACTGTTGGGAGAGGGAGAGCCTTTGCCCCGGAGAGGCAGAGTCTGGGTGGCACCCCGTTACTTGAGGAGGGTGGGACCAAGAAGAAGGTGGTCTCCCCAATAAGTGGATATGTTGGAGCACTCACCCCAGTGCTTGGAGAGAAAAGGGCTGCCACAAAGGCCCTTGGAAAGGGTTGGACTCCCGCTCTCTTCAAGTCCCAAAGATAAAACCTCATTCTATAAATGACTCTCAGACTTTGAAATCTAATAAAGTTTGCCTCGTGGGTTTTAGGGACTGTTTCGATCCTATGACCCCTGTTTTTCTTTCAATTTCTCCCTGTGGCAATGGGAACATTTATCCTATGACTGTCCCTTCTTTGTATATTGGCAGCAGATAACTTGTTCTGAGTTTCACAGGTGCACAGCCACAGGAGAAGGTTGCCTTTGGACAAACCACACTGCTAGCTGATTTTGATAAGACTTTGTACTTACCTATATCGTGATGGAATTAATGTGTTGTTGTTTCTTTTGCCTTTTGAAAGAACATGTTCTTTTTGGGGTCCAGGGGGTGGAATGTGCCGGCTTGGATATATTATGTCCCCCAAATTCCATGATGTTTTAATTCAATCTTGTGGGATATTGGATTAAGTTGTTTCCATGTAAATGTGACTCACCCAATGTAGGTGAAACATTCTGATTAGATATTTCCGTGGAAGTATGGCCCTGCCAATATAATAAGAATTATATTCTTATATAAGAATATTCAGAGAAATAAGAGTGAGAAAGAACTTACCCATCTATTAAAATATATTACAAAATTTTAGAAATTAAAGCAATATGATATTGGCACAGAACAGACAAATGATCAGCAATTCAGAATAGAAAGCTGAGACCTAAGTGCATAAAATTATTTAATAAATATGCTTTTCCACATCAGTGCGAAATTGCTAGGTTATTCAATAAATAGTGCTGGGACAACTTCCTAACCATTTAAGAAAAAATTAAGTTAAAACCATACTTTACTAATATATTTTAGAGGGCTTAAAAATCTAAGTGAAATTATAATGCATTAGAAAAATATACAGATGAATATATTTTTATGTCCTTGGTGTGTAGGTAGGGTTGCCAGATAAAATACAGGACAAGTATGTCCTATGCTTATGCCTATTTGGGGTATACTTATACTAAAACAGTATTTGTTGTTTATCCTAAATTCAAATTTTACTGCATGTCTTGCATTTTTATTTGTTAAATTTGGCAACCCTGAGAGGGGGAGACATTTCTAAGAAAAACAAATAACCAATAAACCTATGAAATGATGTTCAACTATCCACCAGAGTGGCTATTAAAAAAACAGAATAGGCAAGGAGGTGGGGAAATAGGAACCTTCGTACACTGTTGATGGGAATGCAAAGTGGTGCATCCACTGTAGAAAGCAGTTTGGCAGTTCCTCAGAAAATTAAATATAGAATTACCATATTACCTGGCAATCCTTCTACGTATACACCCAGAATAATTGAAAGCAGGGACTCAGATATTTGCACACTGATGCTCATTGCGGCATTATTCACAATAGCCAAAAGGTGGAAGCAACCCAACTGTCCATCATCAGAAGAACTGATAAACAATATGTGGTATATAAATATGTTCTGGTTTGCTAATGCTGCCATTTTGCAAAACACCAGAAATGGACTGGCTCTTATAAAGGGGGTTTATTTGGTTACAAAGTTACAGTCTTAAGGCCATAAAGTGTCCAAGGTAAGGCATCAGCAATAGGGTATCTTTGCTGAAGGATGGCCAATGATGTCAGGAAAACCTCTGTTAGATTGGAAGGCACCTGGCTGGCATCTGCTTGCTCCAGGTTCTGGTTTCAAAATAGCTTTCTCCAAAATATTCCTCTCTAGGCATCTGGGGATGTTCTCCTAGCTTCTCCCGGGCAAACTCTGAGCTAGCAAAAGTCTGCTTTCAATTGCTGTCTCCAAAATGTCCCTCTTGGCTGCAGCATCCCCTTCTGTCTGTGGACTCTTTTATAGGACTCCAGTGATTCAATTATGACCCACCCTGAATGGGTGGGGTAACACTTCCATGGAAATTATCCAATCAAAGTTCTTGCCTACAGCTGATTGAGTCATATTTCCATGGAAACACTCAATCAATAGGTTCCAACCTAATCAACACTAATACGTCTGCCCCCACAAGGTTGCATCAAAGAACATGGCGTTTTGGGGGACATAATACACCCAAACTGGCACAACATACTATGGAATACCATTCAGCTGTGTAAAGAGGAAGGAAGTTCTGATACATGCAATGACATGGATGAAACTTGAAGACATCATGTTGAGTGTATAAGTCAGACATGAAAGGACAAATATTGTATGATCTTACTTATATGAGCTAATTAGAATATACAAATGCATAGAGCCAGAAATTAGAAGCTCTCACCTGAACAACAGCAGCAGCCTCCTAAATTGTCTCTCACTTCCATTCCTCCCCTTCCAAGACACCCTCCACTCAACAGTCACCGGGCTTTCTAAAATGCAAATTTTGTTCTGGCATGTCTGTTTAAAACTTTCCATTGCTCCTCAAAGCTCTTGGATAAAGTTTGAACTCCTTATTATGGTTGGAAGGATGTTCATGATGTGGCTACTCATTCTCTCTCTCTCTCTCTTTCTCTCTCTCTCACCTTTTCCCCCACAGCATCTCTTGTCCCGTACTCTGTGTTCTACTGAAACTCATTTCTTCTAACACAAGACCCTCATGTCATGCTGTTTCCTCTGCCTAGGACACCCTGCATCATCTTTCCTTGCCCTTACTAACTCCCTCTTTAGCACTTATTTGCTCTGGGAAACTTCCCTGGACCCCCAAGTTCAGGTCAAGTTCCTCTCTTACATGTTCATACAGCTCCCGTCCTGGTCTCATCAGGGCCTGTATTGAGCTGCACTGTAATTGCCTATTCATTGGTCTGTCTCCATCACTGCAGGGCAAAGACTACCAAAAGGGGAAAGATTGTGATCTGGTTCCTGTCGCATGCCAGATAACTGAATGAAGGAAGTGGTGAGGGATATCGTGGTAGCCTGCTTCCAAGACGGCCCTCAACGAACCTCACCTCCTGGTATTCATACCCGGTGTAATCCCCTCCCGCTGAGCATGGGCTGCACTTAGTAACTCATTCTAACGAATAGAATAAGACAGAAGTGCCAGAAGTGATGTGACGGTGTGGGACTTGGAGACTGGGTCACCAAAAGCAGAGTGGCATTACTTCTCTCTCTGTTGGATCACGTACTCTGGGGGGAAGCCAAAGGCTACGTCATGGGCTGATCTTTGGAGAGACCTGAAGCCTCCTACTAACAGCTCCAAGAGAGAGTTGGAAGTGGATCCTCCAGCCTAGACAAGCCTTCAGATGACCGCAGCCCCAGCCGACCCACCACCATCTTCACTACATCCTCATGAAGGACCCCTGAGCCGGAAACACCCAGCTAAACTGCTCCCAGTTAGGTTCCTGACCTTTAGATACTCTGTGAGATAATAAATGTAGTTGTTTTAAGCCACTACATTTTGAGGTAATTTGTTACCCAGCAATAGATGACTAATAGGGTGTGAATCGATATGTTTTGGAAGTACAATTTGGCCATATGAATAAAATTCTAAATGTGCAAAGCCTTTGGCTCCCACAAGTCTATCTCTCTCAATTTATCTCAAGGGAACATTCAGTCAAGTATGCAATTTTTAAAAGATTTATAAGGAAACAACCTACATTTCTCTCAAGGGGAGACTGGTTGTATAATTATGACATGTCCATGTGATCGAATATTATAAAACAGTATGTGCAAGCATAAAGAGATGACTAAAGGGAAATTCACCAACATGGTAACAGTAAGATAACCTCAGGCTGATGGGTTCCTGGAAACTTCTTTCTTCCTTATCGTTTTTTTCTACATGAATATGCATTTTCTTCGGAGTATACAAAGACACTATGATTATGCTTTACTTTTGGAAATCACACAGTACAAACAATTAAATCTTAGCATATAAAAAGCACATGCAAATCAATGAGAAGAAGACTTCCCAGTAGAAATACAGGCAAAGGGTGGAAGCAGGAAATTTGCAAAAGAAATTCAAATGGCCAAAAAACATATGACAAAATTATTGTAATTAAAGGTACACTGAACTTAAAAAATGAGATGTTGGCAAGGATGTCGAGTAATTGGAATCCTTATACATTGCTAATGGGAATGTAAAATTGCACAGCCACTGTGGAAACAGTTTGGCAGTCCCTCAAAAAGTTAAACATAAAATTATCATATGTCCCATCAATTCCATTCCTAGGTATTTATCCAAAAGAATAGAAAACTGGCATTCAAATAGAAACAGATACTTGTGCACAAATACTCATACCAGTACTATACACAATAGCCAAAAGGAGGAAACAACTCAAATGTTCATTGACTAAATAAATGGATATACCAAACATGGTGTATGCATACAATGGAATATTATTCAGTCATAAAAATGAATGGAGGGGAGGCAGGGCAAGATGGCAGTCTGGTGAGCTGTAAGTTTTAGTTACTCCTCCAGGAAAGTAGGTAGAAAGCCAGGAACTGCGTGGACTGGACACCACAGAGCAATCTGTCTTTGGGCATACTTCATACAACACTCATGAAAATGTCGAACTGCTGAGATCAGCGAAATCTGTAAGTTTTTGCGGCCAGGGGACCCGCGTCCCTCCCTGCCAGGCTCAGTCCCGTGGGAGGAGGGGCTGCCAGCTCCGGGAAGGAGAAGGGAGAACTGCAGTGGTAGCCCTTCTCAGAAACTCATTCTACTGATCCATACTCCAACCATAGATAGACTGAGACCAGACACCAGAGAATCTGAGAGCAGCCAGCCCAGCAGAGAGGAGAGAGGCATAGAAAAAAACAACACGAAAAACTCCAAAATAAAAGCAGAGGATTTTTGGAGTTCTGGTGAACACAGAAAGGGGAAGGGCGGAGCTCAGGCCTTGAGGCTCATATGCAAATCCCGAAGAAAAGCTGATCTCTCTGCCCTGTGGACCTTTCCTTAATGGCCCTGGTTGCTTTGTCTATTAGCATTTCAATAACCCATTAGATCTCTGAGGAGGGCCCTTTTTTTTTTTTTTTTTTTAATCCTTTTTTCTTTTTCTTAAACAATTACTCTAAGAAGCCCAATACAGAAAGCTTCAAAGAATTGCAATTTGGGCACGTCAAGTCAAGAGCAGAACTAAGAGACCTCTGAGAAAAAAGGCAATAATCCAGTGGCTGAGAAAATTCACTAAACACCACAACTTCCCAAGAAAAGGGGGGTGTCCGCTCACAGCCACAATCCTGGTGGACAGGAAACACTCCTGCCCATCGCCAGCCCCATAGCCCAGAGCTGCCCCAGACAACCCAGTGTGACGGAAGTGCTTCAAATAACAGGCACACACCACAAAACTGGGCATGGACATTAGCCTTACCTGCAACCTCAGCTGATTGTCCCAGAGTTGGGAAGGTGGAGCAGTGTGCATTAACAAAGCCCCATTCAGCCATCATTTCAGCAGACTGGGAGCCTCCCTACACAGCCCAGCAGCCCAGAACTGCCCTGGGGGGACGGCACTCACCTGTGACATAGCACAGTCATCCCTCAACAGAGGACCCGGGGTGCACAGCCTGGAAGAGGGGCCCACTTGCAAGTCTCAGGAGCCATACGCCAATACCAAGGACTTGTGGGTCAGTGGCAGAGACAAACTGTGGCAGGACTGAACTGAAGGATTAGACTATTGCAGCAGCTTTAAAACTCTAGGATCATCAGGGAGATTTGATTGTTAGGGCCACCCCCCCTCCCCGACTGCCCAGAAACACGCCCCACATACAGGGCAGGCAACACCAACTACACACGCAAGCTTGGTACACCAATTGGGCCCCACAAGACTCACTCCCCCACTCACCAAAAAGGCTAAGCAGGGGAGAATTGGCTTGTGGAGAACAGGTGGCTCGTGGACGCCACCTGCTGGTTAGTTAGAGAAAGTGTACTCCACGAAGCTGTAGATCTGATAAATTAGAGATAAGGACTTCAACTGGTCTACAAACCCTAAAAGAACCCTATCAAGTTCAGCAAATGCCACGAGGCCAAAAACAACAGAAAATTATAAAGCATATGAAAAAACCAGACGATATGGATAACCCAAGCCCAAGCACCCAAATCAAAAGACCAGAAGAGACACACCTAGAGCAGCTACTCAAAGAACTAAAGATGAACAATGAGACCATAGTACGGGATATGAAGGAAATCAAGAAGACCCTAGAAGAGCATAAAGAAGACATTGCAAGACTAAATAAAAAAATGGATGATCTTATGGAAATTAAAGAAACTGTTGACCAAATTAAAAAGATTCTGGACACTCATAGTACAAGACTAGAGGAAGTTGAACAACGAATCAGTGACCTGGAAGATGACAGAATGGAAAATGAAAGCATAAAAGAAAGAATGGGGAAAAAAATTGAAAAACTCGAAATGGACCTCAGGGATATGATAGATAATATGAAACGTCCGAATATAAGACTCATTGGTGTCCCAGAAGGGGAAGAAAAGGGTAAAGGTCTAGGAAGAGTATTCAAAGAAATTGTTGGGGAAAACTTCCCAAATCTTCTAAACAACATAAATACACAAATCATAAATGCTCAGTGAACTCCAAATAGAATAAATCCAAATAAACCCACTCCGAGAAATATACTGATCACACTGTCAAACACAGAAGAGAAGGAGCAAGTTCTGAAAGCAGCAAGAGAAAAGCAATTCACCACATACAAAGGAAACAGCAGAAGACTAAGTAGTGACTACTCAGCAGCCACCATGGAGGCGAGAAGGCAGTGGCACGATATATTTAAAATTCTGAGTGAGAGGAATTTCCAGCCAAGAATACTTTATCCAGCAAAGCTCTCCTTCAAATTTGAGGGAGAGCTTAAATTTTTCACAGACAAAGAAATGCTGAGAGAATTTGCTAACAAGAGACCTGCCCTACTGGAGATACTAAAGGGAGCCCTACAGACAGAGAAACAAAGACAGGACAGAGAGACTTGGAGAAAGGTTCAGTACTAAAGAGATTCGGTATGGGTACAATAAAGGATATTAATAGAGACAGGGAAAAATATGGCAAACATAAACCAAAGGATAAGATGGCCGATTCAAGAAATGCCTTCACGGTTTTAACGTTGAATGTAAATGGATTAAACTCCCCAATTAAAAGATATAGATTCACAGAATGGATCAAAAAAAATGAACCATCAATATGTTGCATACAAGAGACTCATCTTAGACACAGGGACACAAAGAAACTGAAAGTGAAAGGATGGAAAAAAATATTTCATGCAAGCTACAGCCAAAAGAAAGCAGGTGTAGCAAAATATTAATCTCAGATAAAATAGACTTCAAATGCAGGGATGTTTTGAGAGACAAAGAAGGCCACTACATACTAATAAAAGGGGCAATTCAGCAAGAAGAAATAACAATCGTAAATGTCTATGCACCCAATCAAGGTGCCACAAAATATATGAGAGAAACACTGGCAAAACTAAAGGAAGCAATTGATGTTTCCACAATAATTGTGGGAGACTTCAACACATCACTCTCTCCTATAGATAGATCAACCAGACAGAAGACCAATAAGGAAACTGAAAACCTAAACAATCTGATAAATGAATTAGATTTAACAGACATATACAGGACATTACATCCCAAATCACCAGGATACACATACTTTTCTAGTGCTCACGGAACTTTCTCCAGAATAGATCATATGCTGGGACATAAAACAAGCCTCAATAAATTTAAAAAGATTGAAATTATTCAAAGCACATTCTCTGACCACAATGGAATACAATTAGAAGTCAATAACCATCAGAGACTTAGAAAATTCACAAATACCTGGAGGTTAAACAACACACTCCTAAACAATCAGTGGGTGAAAGAAGAACTAGCAAGAGAAATTGCTAAATATATAGAGACGAATGAAAATGAGAACACAACATACCAAAACCTATGGGATGCAGCAAAAGCAGTGCTAAGGGGGAAATTTATAGCACTAAACGCATATATTAAAAAGGAAGAAAGAGCCAAAATCAAAGAACTAATGGATCAACTGAAGAAGCTAGAAAATGAACAGCAAACCAATCCTAAACCAAGTAGAAGAAAAGAAATAACAAGGATTAAAGCAGAAATAAATGACATAGAGAACAAAAAAACAATAGAGAGGATAAATATCACCAAAAGTTGGTTCTTTGAGAAGATCAACAAGATTGACAAGCCCCTAGCTAGACTGACAAAATCAAAAAGAGAGAAGACCCGTATAAACAAAATAATGAATGAAAAAGGTGACATAACTGCAGATCCTTGCGGGACACTGATTACGTGCTTCAACTTGGCGGGCCTGGGCCAGGGGACCGGATCCGCCCCTGGGGAGGGTGGTGGGCACGGGCGACAGCGCCCTCCACAGCCCCCCAGGCCTGAGAAGGTGAGGCCGGAGGCAGGCCCCATTTCCTCACCCAAAATACCACCGTTAGGGGAGGCTTGCCGGAGGGAGCCGCCTTTTCCCCACCCCCTTATCTTGCCCGGACACTCCCCGTTGCCAGTGCAACTCCCATCACCACCAGTGCGCATACATTGTTGCCAGACACCGTTGCCAGAGCAACTCCCGCCCCTTTTCAAACAACCTCCGTGCTCTCTTAGAACCAATCCTAACCTCCGCACCCTCTCAGAACCAATCCTAGCCTTTATCCCCTCAGCATTGGCTTGTAACAACCCCCGCCCTCTATGCCAGCCTATATAACCTGTGCTCACCCCTAATAAACTCTCTTGGCTTCTTCACCCTCAAAGAACCGTGTCCTGCCTGTTCCTTCTCGCCGCCCTCCACACCTTGCACGCCTCCGCCGGGGACCGGGCCCAGTCCCCCGCCTCGCCCTCGCCTCCGGGAAAGAGCCCCCGCCGCCGGTACCCTCCGAGCAACGCCGAGAGCCGAGGGTTCGGCAACCGGCCGCCCCCACTCCAAATAAATCAACTGCGACTGCAACTGGCGCCCAACGTGGGGCAGGTCCTCTCCACGCAGTGGTCCAGTAAAACCACCCGCTCGCCCGGACGCCTCTCCAACTCCCCTTCTCCTCGCCTGCAAGGTAAGGGCCGCCTCTCCCTCGCCGCTCCCGGAGCCGCCTCTCCCTCGCCGCTCCGCGTCAGGGGCCGCCTCTCCCTCGCCGCTCCGGAGCTGCTCCTCCCTTCCCCAATTATCCTGGCTGCCTCTCGTCCTTTTCTTCTATAACCCCCATTCCTCCTAACGCTCTCCCTCTTTCCCTCCATTACTTTTCTGTAGTCCTTTGTGTGTTTCTTTCTTTGTTTGGCGCCATGTACCTCTTTGCAACCGCCCCCCCCAGACTGCTCCAAAATGGCGAACTTCCTCCTTCTTCTTCTACTGAGGAGAGGAAGTGCTCTAGTGATGACGTCAGCCCTAAGCTGGGCCGAAAACCGCATGCACTTTACCCCGCCCTTTCACAGGGCGGAGCTAGTCCGCCATCTTGTGTCTTAGCCACGCCTACCGTGCCACCATCTTGCGACGCTTGGGGCCTCCCACTTCCGCCTCCCCCTTCGACAAGCTCCCCCTCGGAACCGCTACTGGCAGCTGCTGCTGCTCCTCCCACCCTGCCGACTAACAACCCCTGGCTGCCTTCTACACCTCAAGGCAACCCTTGGGGCAACGCTGCCCCTACCCCCACTCCCGTGCCAGGCCCTCTGGAAATTTAGGCTCCTCCATGATCTGCGGGAGATCAATAAGCATATTCTTCCCATGGGTTCCCCGCAGTCTGGTCTCCCCCATCCGGTGGCCATCCCAGCCCACTATCACGTAGCCACCATTGACATCAAAGACTGTTTCTTTTCCATCCCGCTACATGAGCGAGACCGCCCGCGCTTTGCCTTTACAGTTCCCGTCCCCAATCACGCGGGCGCGGCTAGCAGGTACCAATGGAAAGTCCTCCCTCAAGGGATGCGTAACAGTCCGGCCATCTGCCAAATGTATGTTAATCACGCACTGGCCCCCCTGCGAAAGCGGGCCATGCTTCCTCTAATCCTCAGAGACCTCACCACTAATTTAGCTGACCTCGGCCTTACGGTTCAGCCCGAAAAGGTTCAGATTGTGCTGCCATTGGCCTTCTTAGGGTTTAGTATTGATAAAACCATTGCCCCGTCCGCTCCCCAGCTGGACATACCAGATCAGGTCACTATCACTGAGCTCCAACAGCTCTGTGGCCAGATCAATTGGCTCCGCTCTGCGTTGCCAATCACCACCGCGCAGCTCCAACCACTCTTTATGCTGCTGAGTGTCCCTGAAGTGTCCGGCGCCTCTCCGCCCCGCCTCGAGTCCTCGGTCGGCCGGCGATGGGGACCAGAGAGATAAGGGGAGAGAGGGTGCGGACAACGTCTTACCCGGAGCGCTTGTGATCACTCAGGACTCGCAGCAGTGGAGCATGTAGGCTTTTAATGGGACTAGGCAATACAGGTTCCACCCGGGGCGAGACGCCTCGGGGGAGAACAACCTCGATGCGGCCGTCAGGCGCGGCTCCTTGTGGGCTGTCTCACCCTACCCCGTCCGGGTAAGACCTTTTATACATAATTAACAACCAATAAGCTTCTAGGCTAGTATCGCGTATACAGGATTTTGATTGGTAGGAGCGGGTGGCGGATACATGCGTCACTATGCGGAAACAGGATGCAGGCGCCATCTTGGCTCACTCGGTGGGCGGGGGTAACTCTAGAGCAGGCTGCAGCGCATACGCTAGGCCCGATTCGGGAGGCGGCTTTCCACAGAGTGGGAGCCGGGACCGGGCGGGCCGCTGGGCATTACTCGATCGCGGGCTCGGCGCCGGCTCCCCGGGCAGCAGCGCAGACGCCCGCGCCCCGGCACCCCTCGGCCGGGCGCTCGCGGCTTCCCAAACGGCACACACACGCGGCCCGGTACGAGCCCACCCGGGCCCGGGGGCTTCCCGTGCGCAGAGCACCCGCCCGCAGCGGCGGCGGCGGCGGCGGCTTTCCACACTGAAGCCCCGCCGCTAGCAATCTCCCAGCGCATTAAGCTCACCCAGGAGGCAAAGGAAGCCATTGCCGCCATTAACAAGGCGCTCGCCGCCTGCTGTCTCAACAGGTTCAGCACTAGAGAGGGCAATCTTATAGCACTCATCCTTTCTACGCCCGGCACACCCATGGGCTGCCTGTGGCAGGAAGGCCCTCTGCTTTGGGTGCACCCTGCTAAAAGCCGGCTTAGGAAAATTTGCCCCGCAGTGCGGCTCTGGATCAGCCTAGCTTCAGATCTAGTCACTCTGGCTGTTCATGTATTTGGAGAGCCACCGGAAAAAATTGTTTGGCCCCTGGACGCAGGCCAAACCCGCCTGCTTATACGTGATAACCCGGACATGCAAATCCTCTTAGAAGGATTTCAGGGGGAGTTCAGCTGCCATTATCCTAGCCATCGACTGTTACAGGGGCTCGCCAAGCTTCCCTTCCGCAGCCCTTTCCATCCTTTCCCCTCCTCTGCACCCATCCCGGGTGCCACTACCGTCTTCACTGACGCCTCCAAAACCCGTTTCGCCTTCCTTTCTTATCCTCAGGACCACCCAAGACCCCGCCTATTCAGCTATGTCAACATTCATTCAGTCCAAGTGGGGGAAATTCTGGCGGTATCATACGCGCTAAATGCCCACTGCAACCACCCAGTAAACATTTTCACAGACAGCCTCTACACGTATCAGGTCTGCCGAGTCCTCGCGTTTTCCACCTTTTTCCCGGGAGACTCGGCCATTGATAAAGCACTTTCTAACCTCAGAAGCATCCTAGAGCATCAACAGGATCCTTGGTTCATTAGCCACATTCGTAGTCACTCAGGCCTTCCGGGGCCCCTGGCTAATGGCAATAGTATAGTAGACCAAGCGGTCTCACCTCAGAATACCCAAGCTATGCTAACCCACACGGCAGCCCCTCCAGGAGATGCTGTTAACCAGGCCAAGTTATTGCATTCCAAGTTTCACTTTTCGGCTACGTCGTTACATCATTTATGTGGCCTCCCCCTAGACACCTGTAAACATCTTGTCCGCAATTGCGCAACTTGTGCGCCCTTCGCGCCGCTTGGCCCCCTGCAACCTCAGGGAGTCAACCCACGAGGCCTAAAACCCAATTCTAGATGGCAAATGGACGTAACTCACGTTCCGTCCTTTGGGCGCCTCAAATATGTGCATGTAATAATTGACACCTTCTCGGCCATGTGTTATGCAGTCCCCCTTGCCGGGGAAACGGCCAAACACTGTATCAAGGCCCTAAGACAAGGAATTCTCTTCATGGGAGTTCCCTGGGACCTAAAAACAGACAATGGGCCTGCCTATCGCAGTGCCTCCTTTGCGGCCTTTCTTCAGTTATATAACATCACCCATCATTTCGGCATCCCCTATAATCCACAGGGGCAAGCCATTGTGGAAGCAGTCCATCGCCGCTTAAAAACACAAATTGAAAAAGAAAGGGCAATGCTCCCCCAGGCAACTCCAGGGGACCTTATCATAGCAGCCCTTATTCAACTTAATCTACTCACATTCAATAAAGAAGGGCTTTCGCCCTTACATAAACATTGGGGGCCCTCATATAAGCCCACCCAGGCCCCGATGGTTTACTGGAAGGACCCAGAGAATAATGCCTGGAAGGGTCCCTCCCCACTCCTCGCCCAGGGGCGTGGGTTTGCTTGTGTTTTCCCAGATGATGCAGCACAACCAATCTGGATCCCAGGAAGGGCAATCCGGCCCGCCACCAGCAACCACGCGTCTAACGAGACGAGAACGCCGTCGTCTTCGCAACCTGGTGCACCAGATGACAACAGTGCACCTGGGCCTGGACCCCAGTCCGAGTGAAACCCCGGAGAAACAAGAAATCAGAGAAATCATACGCCTCTATAGACAGGCAAAAGCCAGCCCCCTGCACCTCCACAACCCTCACCCAAGCATTGCTTCCCTTTTAATAATCATGCTGACCCTCGCCTCTTCTACCCAGGCCAACCCCCACCAGCCTTGGAAATGGACCCTTGTGCGTTGGGAGGATTCAAAAATTGTCTTTTGCAATATCACTGCACAACCCCCCTCCTTTTCTTTTAATGCCTCTGAACTGTTTCTTCCCGAAACCTTTGCCCCCGCCAATAGCGATTCTGGTAGTTCTAGAAGGGGAGGCCGAGTTGGAGTACGCAGTAACAAAAATCTAGACCAGTATTACATGTGCCCATCCTCAAATCCTGGAAAATCGTACTGCAATTCCCCCGAGTACTACTGTGCATACTGGGAATGTGAAACATTAGCCACTAATTGGAAGCCTCCTGTTCCTGATCAATACCTTACCTTAAAGTGGGCCCCTACAGGGTGCAAACTCCCTACAGTTAACTGGCTCGGCCAAGAAAGCGAGGGATCCTGCACACATCTTAATCTTACAGTGCAGCTCCCCACTGATCCCTCCTGGTTACTCGGTCGAACTTGGGGCTTCAGAATCTATGAGAAAGGAGCCGACCGAGGATCACTTATTCTCATAAAAAAGGAGGCTGTAGGCCAACCATGCCAAAATACTGCTTTAAAAGCACCCTCTGGCATAGGTCCCAACCAAGTCCTTAACCCTCTTAATCCACAGCCCTCCAGCCGCACCTCAAGTACAAGCAGCGCATCCGGAAACCGCACCTCAGCTACAAACAGCGCATCGCCAACACCACCACCCCAACCTTTCCTACCCCCCTCTCGTTACTCCTCTCCCCTCCTCGGCCTTATCCAAGCGGCCTTCACCTCAGTGAATTCCTCCAACCCCAATCTTACCTCCTCTTGTTGGCTTTGCCTCTCCACTTCCTCCCCCCTGTATGAGCCAGTTGCCTCCAACCTCTCCTTTTCAGAAAATACAGAAAACAGCCCCTTGGAATACAATTGGAATACCTCTGCCATCCCCCTAACCTTTCATTCGGTCTCCTTTACAGGAAAGTGCATCCACCCTCGCTCAAGTAACTCTCCCAACCTCACAGCTTGTGCCAACTACTCATCTCCCAGCAGCTCTGCCAAGTTTCTTATTCCCCACAACTCCTCCCAATGGCTCTGCTCCTCTACAGGACTTACCCCCTGCCTTAATGTGCAAACCCTCAATACAACTAATGAAACTTGCCTCCTAATTGTCCTTATCCCTAGAGTCCTATACCACAGCGAGGAAGACTTCTTCCTCCGCCTGGAAAGAACTGCAGCTCCTGCCCCTCTGCAAAAGCGAGAGCCCATCACCACCCTCACAATTGCCTCCCTCCTAGGTCTTGCAGGCGCTGGCACCGGAATCGCTGCGTTAGCCAGTCAAGGTTCCGCCCTAACTCACCTCCGGGCGGCCGTTGACGAGGACATTCGTCACCTACAAAACGCTATTTCCCATCTTAAAAATTCTGTTAACTCCCTCTCTGAGGTCGTGCTCCAAAACCGCTGAGGTCTCGACCTTCTTCTCCTCAAAGAAGGAGGCCTTTGCGCCGCCCTAGGAGAAGAATGCTGTGTTTATGCCAATTTCACAGGTCTCGCCGAAGACAGCCTAAAGAAAGTCCGAGAGGGACTAGAACAGCGCAAAAGGGACCGTGAAACTGCCAACTATTAGTCCCACATCTTTACTTCCCTCCTCCCTTACCTCCTCCCCCTCATAGGCCCCCTACTAATAATTATTCTAGCTCTCACCCTAGGACCCTGGGTTATCCGCAGACTTCGCCAACTTGCTAAAAGCCAGGCCAATACCAATGCTGTCCTCTCATCATTTGTGCAAGTCCAGTATCAACAACTTGCCTCCACTGAAGAAGCTAACCCTCCTCAGCGTCGCCACCCTCGTCCATCCCGCAAGCAGCAAGGTCCCTGTCGAGCGCCCGGGCGCCACACCAACGCCGAGCTCCAGCCTCGCTGAGCCACCGTCAATCCCTTTTCCCCTCCCCGGCCTCCCCCTTCCCTCATCCCTTAGCGGACCTCTCCGGTAAGCTTCTTCCTTCAATTAGAAAAGAAGGGGGAAATGCGGGACACTGATTACGTGCTTCAACTTGGCGGGCCTGGGCCAGGGGACCGGATCCGCCCCTGGGGAGGGTGGTGGGCACGGGCGACAGCGCCCTCCACAGCCCCCCAGGCCTGAGAAAGTGAGGCCGGAGGCAGGCCCCATTTCCTCACCCAAAATACCACCGTTAGGGGAGGCTTGCCGGAGGGAACCGCCTTTTCCCCACCCCCTTATCTTGCCCGGACACTCCCCGTTGCCAGTGCAACTCCCATCACCACCAGTGCGCATACATTGTTGCCAGACACCGTTGCCAGAGCAACTCCCGCCCCTTTTCAAACAACCTCCGTGCTCTCTTAGAACCAATCCTAACCTCCGCACCCTCTCAGAACCAATCCTAGCCTTTATCCCCTCAGCATTGGCTTGTAACAACCCCCGCCCTCTATGCCAGCCTATATAACCTGTGCTCACCCCTAATAAACTCTCTTGGCTTCTTCACCCTCAAAGAACCGTGTCCTGCCTGTTCCTTCTCGCCGCCCTCCACACCTTGCACGCCTCTGCCGGGGACCGGGCCCAGTCCCCCGCCTCGCCCTCGCCTCCGGGAAAGAGCCCCCGCCGCCGGTACCCTCCGAGCAACGCCGAGAGCCGAGGGTTCAGCAACCGGCCGCCCCCACTCCAAATAAATCAACTGCGACCGCAGATCCTGAAGAAATTAAAAAAATTATAAGAGGATATTATGAACAACTGTATGGCAACAAACTGGATAATGTAGAAGAAATGGACAATTTCCTGGAAACATATGAACAACCTAGACTGACCAGAGAAGAAATAGAAGACCTCAACCAACCCATCACAAGCAAAGAGATCCAATCAGTCATCAAAAATCTTCCCACAAATAAATGCCCAGGGCCAGATGGCTTCACAGGGGAATTCTACCAAACTTTCCAGAAAGAACTGACACCAATCTTACTCAAACTCTTTCAAAACATTGAAGAAAAGGGAACACTACCTAACTCATTTTATGAAGCTAACATCAATCTAATACCAAAACCAGGCAAAGATGCTACAAAAAAGGAAAACTACCGGCCAATCTCCCTAATGAATATAGATGCAAAAATCCTCAACAAAATACTTGCAAATCGAATCCAAAGACACATTAAAAAAATCATACACCATGACCAAGTGGGGTTCATTCCAGGCATGCAAGGATGGTTCAACATAAGAAAAACAATCAATGTATTACAACACATTAAAAACTTGAAAGGGAAAAATCAATTGATCATCTCAATAGATGCTGAAAAAGCATTTGACAAAATCCAACAACCCTTTTTGATAAAAACACTTCAAAAGGTAGGAATTGAAGGAAACTTCCTCACCATGATAAAGAGCATATATGAAAAACCCACAGCCAGCATAGTACTCAATGGTGAGAGACTGAAAGCCTTCCCTCTAAGATCAGGAACAAGACAAGGATGCCCGCTGTCACCACTGTTATTCAACATTGTGCCGGAAGTGCTAGCCAGGGCAATCCGGCAAGACAAAGAAATAAAAGGCATCCAAATTGGAAAAGAAGAAGTAAAACTGTCATTGTTTGCAGATGATATGATCTTATATCTAGAAAACCCTGAGAAATCGACGATACAGCTACTAGAGCTAATAAACAAATTTAGCAAAGTAGCGGGATACAAGATTAATGCACATAAGTCATGTTTCTATATGCTAGAAATGAACAAACTGAAGAGACACTCAAGAAAAAGATACCATTTTCAATAGCAACTAAAAAAATCAAGTACCTAGGAATAAACTTAACCAAAGATGTAAAAGACCTATACAAAGAAAACTACATAACTCTACTAAAAGAAATAGAAGGGGACCTTAAAAGATGGAAAAATATTCTATGTTCATGGATAGGAAGGCTAAATGTCATTAAGATGTCAATTCTACCCAAACTCATCTACAGATTCAATGCAATCCCAATCAAAATTCCAACAACCTACTTTGCAGACTTGGAAAAGCTAGTTATCAAATTTATTTGGAAAGGGAAGATGCCTCGAATTGCTAAAGACACTCTAAAAAAGAAAAACGAAGTGGGAGGACTTACACTCCCTGACTTTGAAGCTTATTATAAAGCCACAGTTGCCAAAACAGCATGGTACTGGCACAAAGATAGACATATAGATCAATGGAATCGAATTGAGAATTCAGAGATAGACCCTCAGATCTATGGCCGACTGATCTTTGATAAGGCCCCCAAAGTCACTGAACTGAGCCATAATGGTCTTTTCAACAAATGGGGCTGGGAGAGTTGGATATCCATATCCAAAAGAATGAAAGAGGACCCCTACCTCACCCCCTACACAAAAATTAACTCAAAATGGACCAAAGATCTCAATATAAAAGAAAGTACCATAAAACTCCTAGAAGATAATGTAGGAAAACATCTTCAAGACCTTGTATTAGGCGGCCACTTCCTAGACTTTACACCCAAAGCACAAGCAACAAAAGAGAAAATAGATAAATGGGAACTCCTCAAGCTTAGAAGTTTCTGCACCTCAAAGGAATTTCTCAAAAAGGTAAAGAGGCAGCCAACTCAATGGGAAAAAATTTTTGGAAACCATGTATCTGACAAAAGACTGATATCTTGCATATACAAAGAAATCCTACAACTCAATGACAATAGTACAGGCAGCCCACTTATAAAATGGGCAAAAGATATGAAAAGACAGTTCTCTGAAGAGGAAATACAAATGGCCAAGAAACACATGAAAAAATGTTCAGCTTCACTAGCTATTAGAGAGATGCAAATTAAGACCACAATGAGATACCATCTAACACCGGTTAGAATGGCTGCCATTAAACAAACAGGAAACTACAAATGCTGGAGGGGATGTGGAGAAATTGGAACTCTTATTCACTGTTGGTGGGACTGTATAATGGTTCAGCCACTCTGGAAGTCAGTCTGGCAGTTCCTTAGAAAACTAGATATAGAGCTACCATTCGATCCAGCGATTGCACTTCTCGGTATATACCCGGAAGATCGGAAAGCAGTGACACAAACAGATATCTGCACGCCAATGTTCATAGCAGCATTATTCACAATTGCCAAGAGATGGAAACAACCCAAATGTCCTTCAACAGATGAGTGGATAAATAAAATGTGGTATATACACACGATGGAATACTACGCGGCAGTAAGAAGGAACGATCTCGGTGAAACATATGACAACATGGATGAACCTTGAAGACATAATGCTGAGCTAAATAAGCCAGGCACAAAAAGAGAAATATTATATGCTACCACTAATGTGAACTTTGAAAAATGTAAAACAAATGGTTTATAATGTAGAATGTAGGGGAACTAGCAGTAGAGAGCAATTAAGGAAGGGGGAACAATAATCCAAGAAGAACAGATAAGCTATTTAACGTTCTGGGGATGCCCAGGAATGACTATGGTCTGTTAATTTCTGATGGATATAGTAGGAACAAGTTCACAGAAATGTTGCTATATTATGTAACTTTCTTGGGGTAAAGTAGGAACATGTTGGAAGTTAAGCAGTTATCTTAGGTTAGTTGTCTTTTTCTTACTCCCTTGTTATGGTCTCTTTGAAATGTTCTTTTATTGTATGTTTGTTTTCTTTTTAACTTTTTTTTTTCATACAGTTGATTTAAAAAAGAAGGGAAAGTTAAAAAAAAAAAAAAGATGTAGTGCCCCCTTGTGGAGCCTGTGGAGAATGCAGGGGTATTCGCCTACCCCACCTCCATGGTTGCTAACATGACCACAGACATAGGGGACTGGTGGTTTGATGGGTTGAGCCCTCTACCATAAGTTTTACCCTTGGGAAGACGGTTGCTGCAAAGGAGAGGCTAGGCCTCCCTATATTTGTGCCTAAGAGTCTCCTCCTGAATGCCTCTTTGTTGCTCAGATGTGGCCCTCTCTCTCTGGCTAAGCCAACTTAAAAGGTGAAATCACTGCCCTCCCCCCTACGTGGGATCAGACACCCAGGGGAGTGAGTCTCCCTGGCAACGTGGAATATGACTCCCGGGGAGGAATGTAGACCCGGCATCGTGGGACGGAGAACATCTTCTTGACCAAAAGGGGGATGTGAAAGGAAATGAAATAAGCTTCAGTGGCAGAGAGATTCCAAAACGAGCCGAGAGGTCACTCTGGTGGGCACTCTTATGCACACTTTAGACAACCCTTTTTAGGTTCTAAAGAATTGGGGTAGCTGGTGGTGGATACCTGAAACTATCAAACTACAACCCAGAACCCATGAATCTCGAAGACAGTTGTATAAAAATGTAGCTTATGAGGGGTGACAATGGGATTGGGAAAGCCATAAGGACCAAACTCCACTTTGTCTAGTTTATGGATGGATGTGTAGAAAAATAGGGGAAGGAAACAAACAGACAAAGGTACCCAGTGTTCTTTTTTACTTCAATTGCTCTTTTTCACTCTAATTATTATTCTTGTTATTTTTGTGTGTGTGCTAATGAAGGTGTCAGGGATTGATTTAGGTGATGAATGTACAACTATGTAATGGTACTGTAAACAATCGAAAGTACAATTTGTTTTGTATGACTGCGTGGTATGTGAATATATCTCAATAAAATGATGATTAAAAAAATATATATGAATGGAGTTCAGATACATGCTACAACGTGGATGAATCTCAAAAACATTATGCTCAGTGAGAGAAGCCAGACACAAAAGATCACATACTGTATGATTCCATTTTTGTGAAGTGTCCAGAATAGGTAAATCCACAGAGATGGAAAGCAGATTTGTGGTTGCTGGGAACTAGGGGATGGGGGAAATTGGGAGTGACTGCTTAATGGGACGAATCTCTTTTGGGGGTGATGAAAATGTTTTGGAACTTGATAGAGGTGATGGTCACATAACATTATGAATGTACTAAATGCTACTGAATTGTACACTATAAAATGGTTAATTTTTCTATGTGAAATTTCACATCAATAAAAAAAGATAGGATTTTTTTGTGCTTAAAAGATCTGCAAAGATAAGAAGATGACAACCCCTAATACTAATGAAGTCCTGGGGAATGGGACATTCCCACATTGGGATAAACACTTGTAGAGAGCAGTTCTCAGTCTCTGTAAAATTTCTGAATGAGCAGAAACTATAGCCCGGAAAGTCCTCTTCTAGGAATTTATCCTAAGGAAATGATCAGTTGTAAATAGTGTGAATCGTGACATTCATTGCAGCACTGAGTCTGTCAGAGCTAATACTCACTGAGCATGGATTCTGGGCCAAGATCCATGTCTAATATTCATTTTCTCACTTAATCCTCACAGCACTCAGCACTGTGGGGCCCAGAGTATTGACACCATTATACAGATGAGAAAACTGAGGGTTAAAAAATTAACTTTCCGCAGGATTTGTGTTAATCAGAAGTATAAAAGCCCACAATCTGCTGCCTCCTCCACATAAACGCATTGACCTCTGAGGGAGCAGGTTCTGGGGAAATACCTCCTGGATGGGTTGTAGGAAGGGAGCGGTGCAGCGGGTGTGAGAAGGGACATTTATAGTGCTCCAAGGGCAGCTCCAGAGTCTCTGTATAGAGGTTTGGAAACAGCCGTCCGGTTGTGGACATCTAGGGTACTTGTTTTGATGTTGTACTTGCATGGAAAATATGTTTTTACTTGACTGGCTTGGGGAGTTAATGGATATTATAGAGAGGTATATCAGTTAGGAATTGATTCAGGCCACAGGTAACTCAGCTGACAGCAGCTTAAGTGAGTAGAGATTTTTTACTCCAGCACCCATATGGTGGCTTGTCCTCCTGCTCTGCTGTTCTGCTGCTCTGGTATCACACCCACAGCTGGCAAGAAGGGATCTGCATGTGGAATAAGCAACCAGCAGAGTCTGCCACAGGAGGATAAATTCCCCAAGCCACCTCTTGGTTATAAGGTTCTAAGGAGCTTTGAAAGCTAGGTGGTGAGAGGAGAAGCTGAGGGATGGTGTTGGAGAAACCCTGGATCTCCAAAGTGCCATTACATGTCTGTACTGGAAGAGCAGCCCTTCATTTTGCCTTTGGCTCCCTGAGGATATATGTCAGGGACATTCCCCAACAGCCTTCACAGTGGATCCTGGGAATTGTAGCTTATAAATTCACTTGGGACATTTATACTGGTAAACTGGCTCTAAAACAAACAGAAAACAACCACCACCGTGATTTGTAGCATTTGCTGATTTCTATGGTGTAAATACTCCCACTGTGGCTGATTTCAAACTACCACAGTATCACAGCTGGCTCACAGAATTCCTGAATAGTTAACAATTGGCTCTCGGGGGACTGCCGTGAGCCCTCCTTTGGGGACTCCCAGAACTAACTGCAGGACTCCTTAAGGAGAGACTGAGGATTTGCCATCACATGAATAGGGTGTTAAGCCTTTATAATTTGAATATGAGAAGGCAATCAGGCAATGTATTAACAAGCTGATGAAGTTTAGGTGCTTGGGCTATATTTGCATTAAAAATTTGATACACATTCTCACTATAAGATAGACAAGGACGCAGATTTGTTCATTCAACAAGTATTTACCAGTAACCTCCTCTGTGCCAGGGACTGTTCTAGACACTAGGGATACAGCAGTGAATAAAATAAAGTTCTTAACCTTAAGGAGTTTAGAGCCTGGCATATATGAAATAAAGTCAGACAGTGATGATTATGCCGGAGAGAAGTAACGCTGAGAAGATGGAGAGTGCTGTTTTAGAAGGGGTAAGCAGGGGAGGTCTTCCTGATGAACTGACATTTGAGCAGAGATGGGAGTGAAACAAGGGGGCGAGGCAGCTATCTGGGGGAAGCATTCCAGGCAGAAGGAAGAGTCTGTGGAAGACCTTGAGATGGAGACAAACAGCATGAGTGAGAAACAGCAAGCATTCCTGTGTGGCTGGAGCTCGGTGAACAAGGGAGACTGTGGTATGAAATTAATTTAGCAGATAGGCAGAACCACATTACGTAGGACTCTGTATCCTATGTATGGAGTTTGCATTTTTTTCTAAATGTGACTGGAAGACATTGGAGGTTTTGAACAGGGAAATCACAGTACCTCCTTTGCATTATAGAAGGATTTTGCATCAAAAATAAAATGTGGGGGTTAAGAGTGGAAGCAGAGAGACTAATTAGGAAGTTGTTGCTATAGTTTGGGTGGGAGATGATGGTAGTCTGTGCTAAGGTGGTAGAAGCAGAGGAAAGTAAGAAGTAGTTGGATTGACGTAGAGCTTACAAGATTGAACAAAGAATGTGAGATGAAGGAAAAAGAAAATAAATCGTAGAAAATTCCAATATTTCTGTGCCCCTACTCCAAATTTTGGGGATTGCTGAAAAAGAGCCCAGACTTCAATTAGTGATATGAATGAAGCAGGTCTGGTTAAGACCAGCACAAGCCAGGCCAAAGGGTAAAGGTTGAAACGGATTGTGTTTTAAAACTTCAACTTCCATATGAGACCAAGGGAATAGATATCTATTTAGTACAGGATCTAAATTTTCTAAACGGTACAACTCTACAGTCAATTTGTTCAAACACCACAATTGCATGGAACTTTGAATAGGAAGTGAGATACGGTAGGTTAGTATAGGCTGGAGTGAAATAGTGACACATCCCAGAGTAATTTGGGCAGATAATAAAAAATCTATTTACAGCCTCCCCCTCCCCAGCCCCAAGGATCTGGGGGAAGGTGTGGATGTGTTGGACATCCTCACCTGGACTGGTGTTGATGTTGTCACAAACATTGGGACTGGCGGTTTGATGTGCTGAGCCCTCGAGCATGGGACTTGCCCTTATGAAGCTCATTACCACAAAGGAGAGTCTAAACTTGCATGTAATGGTGCCTAAGAGTCTCCCCCTGAGTACCTCTTTGTTGCTCAGATGTGGCCCTCTCTCTCTCTAACTGAGCCATCTTGACAGGTGAACTTGCTGCCCTCCCCCCTACGTGGGACCCGACTCCCAGGGGTGTAAATCTCCCTGGCAACGCAGAGTATGACTCCCGGGGATGAATGTGGACCCGGCATCGTGGGACTGAGAGTATCTTCTTGACCAAAAGGGGGATGCAAAATGAGACGAAATAGTTTCAGTGGCTGAGAGATTCCAAATGGAGTCGAGAGGTCACTCTGGTGGACATTCTTATGCACTATATAGATAACACCTCTTAGGCTTTAATGTATTGGAATAGCTAGAAGTAAATACCTGAAACTACCAAACTCCAACCCAGCAGTCTGGACTCCTGAAGACAATTATATAATAATGTAGATTACAAGGGGTGACAGTGTGATCGTGAAGACCTTGTGGATCACACCCCCTTTATCTAGTGTATGGATGAGTGGAGGAATGGGGATAAAAACTAAAGGACAAATGGAGTGGGATGGGGGGATGATTTGGGTGTTCTTTTTTCACTTTTATTTTTTATTCTTGTTCTGGTTCTTTCTGATGTAAGGAAAATGTTCAGAGATAGACTGTGGTGATGAACGCATAATTATGTTATTATACTGTGGACAGTGGATTGTATACCATGGATGATTGTATGGTGTATGAATGTATTTCAATAAAACTGAATTTAATAAAAAATTAAAAAAAAACCTGAATTTAATTTAAAAAAAAAAGAGTGGAAGCAGAGAGACTAATTAGGAAGTTGTTGCTATAGTTTGGGTGGGAGATGATGGTAGCCTGTGTTAAGGTGGTAGAAGCAGAGGAAAGTAAGAAGTAGTTGGATTGACGTAGAGCTTACAAGATTGAACAAAGAATGTGAGATGAAGGAAAAAGAAAATAAATCGTAGAAAACTCCAATATTTCTGTGCCCCTACTCCAAATTTTGGGATTGCTATTCGGAGAGCATATTTGGGGTGGGAAGAACTGAGGGCTCAGTGGAAGGATGATAGGTGTTTATTTTATCTTCATTCTTGAAGGATATTTTTGCTGGATGTAGAATTCTGGGTTGACATTTGTTTTCTTTTAGCATATTAGACATCTAGGATCAAAACAACCATAAAGGTGACATTTTCAGACAAACAAAAACTGGGATGGTTTGACAACAGCAGATCTGCAATAAGATATTCTAAATGTTTTATTTCAGATAGACAGAGAATAATCCGAAGTGGAAGGTCTAAATGAACATTGACTGATTATATAATAATAATAATAATAATAATAATAATAATAATAATAATGTCTTGTAAGTTTTTAAAAATAAATATTTCAGACAAAAGGCAAAGATTGCCAGACTGGATAATAAAAATCCAACTATATATAGTCTATAAGAGATATATCTGAAAGCATAAATATATAAAATCAGTTAAAAGTAGGAAGGTAGTAAAATAATAATACGTAAATACTAAACAAAAGAAAGCTGACATCGCTAGATTATTTACAGAAGAAATAGACTTTCAAGTCAAAACATTTCATAGTGAGGATGGGGATCATTTCATAATGATAAAAATTCAATTTACCAGGAAGATATAATAATTTTAAATTTGTCTATATCTAATAACATGCTTTAAAAAAGATATAGTGTAAAAAAAGGCAAAACAACAAGGAGAAACAGAAAAAGCCACAATCATAGCAGGAGATTTTAACATATCTTTTTCAGTAATTGCTAGAACAAGCAGATAAAAAAAAAAGTCATTAAGAACATAGAAAATTTAATGATTAAGAAGCCTGACCTAATAGGTATCTATAGAACACTATACCCATCAACTGCAGAATCAACATTTTTCCAGCACACATGAAACATTTACAAAAATCAACCATATACTGGGCCATTAAACAAGCCTGAACAAATCTCAAAGTATTAAAATCATATGAAATATGTCTTCTGACCGGAATACATTTATGCTAAAAATTAATAAGGAAAAGGTAACCAGAAAATCCCTTTTTATTTGGAAACAAAGAATAATGCTTCTAAATAACCCATGAAATCAACTGACTATATAAAACAATAAACATAATGTTTTCTGGGGTTAAAAGGAAAAAAGAAGATAAAGTTAAAATATACAGCAACAATAGCATGTAAGTTGGAGGGTACTTAATGGAGTTTTTAAAGTTTTTTTTAAGGTTGTTGTATAGTTCAGGAGAAAAAAAAAGATGTGGAATAATTTCAGACTTTACAGGTAGCAAGTTGAAATTATTAGGGTAGTTCTATAAGAATAGAATTAAAAAGTCTATTTTCTAAACTGGCCGTGGTCGGGGTGTGGGGTGGGGAAGGAACAAGGCAGAAAAAGCAGCAGACCTTTCTCATAATTAATAGAAACAAACAACACAATAAATAGGATATACAGTATAGGACTTGAATATACATGGACATTAAAAATGTTGCTTCCACAATGTAGTTATTTTAGATTATTTGTTTTTCTTACTCCTTTGTTTGGATATGGTTTATTAATTTTCTTGGGGTATGGTAGGAACATGTTGGAAGCAAAGTCGTTATTTTAGGTTATTTGTTTTTCTTAATCCTTCGCTTTGTTTTGTTTGAAATGTGGTTCTTTTTGTTGCTGTTTGTCTATTTTAATTCTTCAATAAATAAAGTTGAAAAAAAAATGCTGCTCCAGCAGGAGCTGGGGTCTGGGTGGTATAGTACTTAGGCCCAGAAGTGTTGGTACTAGGGTATGGCAAGGGCTGTAGATTCCCCCACCAATATCCCTCACATCCCTCACCCCTCTGCTGGGATAACCCTGAGGCATTCCCTGGAGTTTCCTCATGGACTTCAGCTCCAATTGCCTGAAGTAGTAGCTGGCTTGATAATACACTCTTCACTGGCAGCCTTCCTGTCACCGTATCATTTCCCCACCCTCACCCCCCCACCCCCCATCCCCGCACCTCCCGAATAACTATGTGCACTGAAATCCACATCTCAGGCTTTGCTTCTGGGGGAGCCAGGACTTTCGTTGATGTGGCTCCTGCACCCCAACCATGTATTAAACTGAGGCAGTTGCCCAAGTGGCCACTGGACAGCAGAGCCACGTTGTGATTGCTGCTCCAAGGGCCACAAACCCACAGAGGCCATGTAGCTGGACCCAGGGGAAAGCTGTCTCTGAGAGGGAAACACAAGACTCAGGGTGTGGCCGGCCAGCAGCTCGGCCTCAGCAGTGGAAAAAGCCCGGAGGGAGGGCGCAGTGGGCTTCCCTTGGGGCTGTGAGGGCACAAGGCAAACCAGCAAGAAGGGAGCTTGTGGCCTCAGGCAGTCCTAGGCTGCTGCCTGACAGAAAAGACCCAGATCTAAGACCTTCTGGCCAGTCCCCAGGGAAGACTTGCATTTGTTGGCAATTACCAGAACTTTCTTAAGGCGGAATGGGTCCAGGACATTTTTTTTTTTTTTTTTGCCTCCATTTAGGTTCCAAAAGAGCTTGATGGGGGTGGGGGATAGGGAGGGGGTTGCCCAAGCTCCTTGCCCATAAATCCCTCCTCTTCCCCCACAGAGCTCCTCCTTCCGTAGCCAGGGTGTGGTACCGTCAACTGCAGCCCATTCAGTGGCTGCAGTAAGGCGAATTTAAGGAGCCCTATTTCAGTAGGTGGGACACAGCACAGTTTAGGGGAAAGAGGGTAGGATTTAGAACTGAGTAGAGCTGCATTCAAATCCCCAAACCTCACTGAATTGCAGATTATTTACCTTTAAGACACGTATAATAACTGCATTATCCTATAGATTGTTGTGAGGGTTAAATAATGCATGTAAAGAGCTTAGCATAGTATCTGGTAACAGGAAATAATCAATAAATGGTACCACTATTAGTATGTTTGCCATAAGCTTGCTTTTAACAACAACAACAAAAAAAATGGAAACAATCTAAATGTCTATCAATGTGGAATTGGTTAAAAAAAAGATTTTACATCCATATATACAGTGGAATTCTGTGAAGCCATTAAAAATTATGATGTGAATATATACTTATTGAGATAGAAAAATGTTCATGTATTTATTATTTAGTAGGAAAAGGCAGGTTAAATATTAGTATACATACTATGAGTTGATTTTAGGTTTAAATGCAAGCTTGTATAAGTGTATATAGATGGGTATAATTATATTATTAGTGCTTAAAAACATATGTGGAATGAGATACACCAAACCATTAACAGTGGTTATCCAGACAGGGTGGGTATATGGCTTGGATTTTTTTTCTTTCTGCATCTCCGTATTTTTTTATAATGACCATGTGTGATATATATAATAAAAAATGAAAATAAAGGAAAATATAAAACTTGAAGTGCAGAACAAGAATGAGCTCCAGATGAGGTCTGTCCTACACAAAGCAGAGTAAAAAAGGAATGTTTTTTTAATGAAAAGCTTTAATCAGCTTTTTAATTGAAGGTCTTCAGACATCAGTCTGTGTCTAGCCTCTCTCTAACTGCTGATTAGATTGAGATTTAACTAACATTTAATAAATAGTTACTGAGTTCCAGGAACTAGGCAAAGTGCTTTCAACTCATTGCTTTATATAAATCGTCATAGCGGTCCCATAAGTGAAGTAAGCACTATTAACACAATATATAGATGAGGACACTCGTGCTCAGAGAGTTCAGGTAACATGTCCAAGGCCTCTGCATCAGACCGGCAGGATGGGCTAAGTTACTGTGATAACAAACGACCCCCAAATCGCAGGGGCTTACGATGACAAGTATTTGTTTCTCACTCGTGCTACATGTCACCGTAGGTCAGTTTTGCTCTACTCTATCTCATCTTCACTCCAGGCTGACACAGCAGCTTCTCTTTGGGACATTGTTAGATTCAGTGTAGACATAAAGAGAAAGATGGCAAATTAAAGCTAGCTCTTAAAACTTCTGCTTGGAGGTGACACTGCCATTTGCACCCATATTTCACTGAGCACATCAAGTCCTGCAGCCACTCTTGAGTTCAGCAGGGCAGATGTGTAATCCTCCCCCACGAAGGGCAGTGAATCATTTGAACGGAAATGTCAGCTGCCCCAGTGCCGCAGCTGGAGGTGCTCCTGGAGATGAGTGAGCCTGGAGTTCAGGCTGGGTTTACTGGGCGGTGCTTCAGCTTTGCAAAAGTAGAAACCCAAGTTTGTGAGATCCCCAGAAGTGTTCCATCTCAGAGCAGTGACCCCAGTGAACCAACTCACCGGAGACTCCAGGTAAACAGGAGGCTGATATATGTGTCTGCAGTGAGAACTAGGAGGGTTGTGGGGAGCAGACATGGGTAGCCTTTTGAAGTGGAGCAACTCCCTTGGGGGGAAGCCTCGTGAGGAGTCAGGACAGCAGAGTAGGAGGTGGGTCTTGAGGTCCGTGAATGGTGAACACAATGACAGGCCCTTGCCCCACCGGCTTCCCTGAAATGCCACCATTATTTTCTTTTCACATAGAAAAAGCAACCAGTATGTTCTTGGCTCTGTGCAGGCAAAAATCCCCTCAGGAACGTCCCTGGAACTCTGCAGATGTGTGTGTGCATAAGGATATACATGTATGCACATATATACATGTGCATATATGTTTACATACATGAGATTAGAGAAAGTCAGGAAGGCTTTTTTATTTCCTGAGTGATGTAATTATAGAAGGTATTTAGATTTTTAAAAATTATTTTCTGATCTCTATTAAGCATCTATTAGTCTGTAAGAAAAAAATTATTAAAAATTAAAACAACCTAATAGAAAGTGGGCTGATGATACATCCCAAAGTAATTTGGGCAGAGAATAAGGATGTATTTGCTGACTAAAAAACACTTGAAAAATTGTTCATCCTCACTAGCTATTAGGGAGATGCAAATTAAGACCACAATGAGATATCATCTCACACCAATTAGAATGGCTGCCATTATACAAACAGGAAACCACAAATGCTGGAGAGGATGTGGAGAAATTGGAACTCTTATTCATTGCTGGTGGGACTGTATAATGGTACAGCCACTCTGGAAGACAGTCTGGTGGTTCCTTAGAAAACTAGATATCAAGTTACCCTTCGATCCAGCAATTTCACTTCTCGGTATATACGCAGAAGATCTGAAAGCAGTGACACGAACAGATATTTGCACACTGATGTTCATAGTGGCATTATTCACAATTGCCAAGAGATGGAAACAATCCAAACATCCTTCATCAGATGAGTGGATAAACAAAATGTGGTATATACACATGATGGAATACTCTGCAGTAGTAAGAAGGAACCAGGTTGTGAAACATATGACAACGTGGATGATCCTTGAAGATATAATGCTGAACGAAATAAGCCAGGCACAAATGTGGACTCTGTAAAAAATGTAAAATAAATATTTTATTCTGTAGAATGTAGGGGACCTAGTGATAGCAACTAGTGAAGGGGGAACGATAATCTAATAAGAACAGATAAGTTATGGAGGGTAACCTTAATGTTATGGGAATGCTCAGGAACAACTTATGGTTTGTTAATTTCCTTGGGCTATGGTAGGAACATGTTGGAAGCAATGTAGTTATTTTAGGTGATTTGTTTTTCTTATTCCTTTGTTTTGTTTTGTTTGAAATGTTGGTTTTGTTTTGTTTTTTAATTTTTTGATAAAGTTAAAAAAAAAAAAAAGAATGCATTTGCAGGGCCCTCCCTGAGGAACTGGGGGAAAATGTAGAAATGTTGGACATCCCACCTGGGTTATTGCTGATAGTCTCACAAACATTGAGGACTGACAATTTGGTATGCCAGGCCCTCGATCTTGGGGCTTGCCCTTATGAAGCTTGTTACTGCAAAGAAGAGGCTAAGTCTACTTATAATTGTGTCTGAATCACCCCCAGAGAAGCTTTTTTGTTTCTCAGACGTGGCCTTTCTCTCTAAGCCAACCCTTCAGGTAAACTCATTGCTCTACTCTCTACGTGGGACATGACTTCAGGGGTGTAAATCTCCCTGGCAACATGGGATATGACTTCTGGGGATGAGCTTGGCCCTGGCATCGTGGGATTGAGAAAGCCTTGGACCAAAAGGGGGAAGAGAAATGAAAGAAAATAAAGTTTCAGTGGCTGACAGATTTCAAATGGAATTGAGAGGTCATTCTGGAGGTTATTCTTATGTTTTATGTAGATATCCCTTTTTAGTTTTAGCATATTGGAATAGCTAGAAGGAAATACCTGAAACTTGAACTGCAACCCAGTAGCCTTGATTCTTGAACAGACGATTGTGTAACTATGTAACTTACACAGTGTGACTGTGATTGTAAAAACCTTGTGGCTCACACTCCCCTTACCCAGTGTATGGACAGATGAGTAGAAAAATGGGGACAAAAATTAAATGAAAAATAGGGTAGGATTGGGGGGATGGAATGCTTTAGGTGTTCATTTTTACTTTTATTTTTATTCCTATTTTCATTGATTGATTGATTTTTGGAGTAAAGAAAGTGTTCAAAAATTGATTGTGGTGATGAATGCTCAACTACATGACAGTACTGTGAACAGTTGATGGTACACTGTGGATGAGTTTATGGTATGTGAATATATCTCAATAAAACTGAATTTAAAAAAGAAAGAAAGAAAAAAAATAGTGGGCTAAGGAATTGCAACTTATCAGACTTAACCTTTCCTAGATTTTCTACCAAAACCCCATTTTAGAAGTTCAGTTTGTTAGGTGCCCACTGTCTGCCCAAACTGTAAAATGCTGCATTTACAGTGGAAAACAAGACACAGTTGTGTCTTCACAGAGCTTACAAGGAGGGAAAACAAGATGGTGGATGAGTGATTTCCATAAGGTGTTATGGAAGCCCAAGAAAGCGATTTTCCTAAAATTGCCCAGTGAGTAAGTGGTTAGTGCTTCAAACCTAGAGCTTAAGAGCAGAATAATGTCAGGCCTGAAATCAAAATCCTGGTTCCATTTCCTAGCTGTGTGGCCCCCAGGCAAATTATTAAACCTCTCAGCCTCAGTTTTCCTATCTCTAAAATGGATTGTCATAAGATTGAGATAATGCATATAAAGTATGGAGCTCAGTGTTTGGCACATAGTGAGCCACAGAGAAGGCATTTGGCCCAGAACTCCAAATCCAAGTTCATTGTTCTTCCCAGTCCACCACCCTCTAACGAGGGACAAGGTGTACTTCCTTCATCTCAGTGACTTTGCCTGCAATGAGGTAGGGATCCCAAGACTCTTCTAAGATAATGACTGGCCAGAAACTGTTGTCTCTAAGGAAACAGAACCAGAAGGCAGAGGTGGGGAGACTTAATGTTTCACTGTTCATTCTTCTAAACTTTTGAAAAAATAATTTACCTGTTCCTGGATTTCTTTTCATGTTTAAAAATATGGGAATAAAATTATTTTAATAATTTGAATTAATGAACCATTCAGTTACTCTTTCAGTGAAAAGCTCTTTTCCCTCTGCAGAGAATGGTTTTCCTCAAAGTTTAGTCTAAGGACATCATATGAGAATGTCCTCCCAACCCCAGATCCAATGAATCAGAAGGCGGTGGCATGGAGGGGCCTGCTTGGCCTCACTTTTATTTAGCTCCCCAGATAATTCTCATGGACATCAAACCTTAAGGTCTACTACTTTATGAATTCCTTGGCATATCAAGTACTTAAAAATGTTACCTTCCCTTCAGCCTACCTTAACCAAGATTTTACAATTCAGTAGGTCAAGAGAATCCACCATTTTGTCATTATTTACAGTGCACATTAAAATTATTTACCCTGTAATTTCATTGTCCTACCAATACCAATGGGTCACACTCTGCTTCAACTGGTAAAATAAGTGAGGGTGAAATGGAATACTATGTAAATGTAAAAAAAAAATGAGGCGGCCCTTTCCCCAGTACTCTGGACTAAGCACTAAGATATATAAAATGGAAAAAATCCAAGTGCCCAACAATGTGATTAGTCTGCTAACACTTGTGTAAAAAGAAACCACACACACACACACACAATGTATACACATGTGTGGTTGTATACACAAAACTCTGGAAGAAATACAAGGAACCAGTAATGAGGTTCCGGTTGCCTCTGGGGAGAGGAACTCAGTGGCTGGGGACATGTAGGGAAAGTCTTTTCACAATACTGTATCCACAACCTAGCTTTTGAATTTTGAACCATCTGAGTGTATTTCCTTTTCAAAAATAAAATAAATGTAAATGTGAAAACACACTGCTCCCAGTGTGATCCTATCTTTAAGCTGTTCGGAATGCACCAGCCTTGTTCTCAGCTGATCCCTATGGCCCCCCTGTACTTCATCTGAGGCTCTCCTTCCCCTGGTCAATCACTGACCTTGTCCATGCACAGACATATTTTGATCAGACTGTTAAGCCAGACAATTCCTCCAGCACTTAACATTCCGGTCCAGAGGCAGCAAGAGCACACTTGCAAAAAATTCCATGATTCTAGACTTTGGCAAGAAGCAAGAGGTCAGTGTGCTTATGTAAGCCAACGATGCTTCTCAGATGCAACGTGCTCAGAAAGGTAAGGCGCACTTTCTGCCTGCCTTTCATTATGCACAAGCACAACTTCCACCAGAGCAGAGGCAGCTTGGAGGGGATCAAGTCAGAAGGAAGGGACCTGAGTCCCCGGCCTGTTGAGGGACCTTGACCAACCCCAAACTGATTAGCTTAAGCAAATAAAGGAACTCCATTACTAAGAATCTTAAGGTAACATGATCCAGCCATTCCACCCCTAGGTATTTACACAAGAGAAAAAGAAATAAATATATGTCCATACAAAAACTTATAAATGAAAGTTCATAGTAGTTTTATCCAAACTGGAAACAACCCAATTATCTATCAACAGATGAATGGATAAATAAATTGTGGCATACAATGGAATACCACTCAGCAATAAAAAGGAACAAATTATTGATACTTTTAACAACATGGATGAATCTCAAAATAATTATGCTGAGTGAAAGAAGCCAGACAAATAAAAGCACATACTGTATGATTCCTAGGGGCTACCACAGTCACATATACCGAAGGTACAGCCAACAGGACTTACTAATGGGTCAGATGTTGGGGTGGAAGAGGTTGACGGAGAGGAAAGAAGGATGACACGTAGCCAAAGAAAGGAATAAGTTAAACTTGGCAGGGGCAGTTTCTAACAAGGCATCTTCCCTAGTGATCATGTGGCTGAAGGTGAGAATAGGGGTGGCCAAGCAATCAAAGTAATATAGGTGTCTATTTTAAATTCCGTCTCTGAGCCTCAGTAACCTGGTCTGGAAAATAAGAAGGTTCAACTAACTCCAGTGGTCCTCAGTGGGAAAGGAACCACCCACTACAGAGCATTTGGGAAATGGGGGGGTGGAGGAGGTGGGTTGGTAGTATTATTGCATTGTCACAATGACTGGGGCGGGGGGTGGGGGGGCGGTTATCTACTGACATTTAGAGGAAGCCGGGGGATGTTAGACATCCAGAAATTTACGATGTGCCCCACAATGAAGAATGGGTTCATGTCCAATTTTCAAATGCCTTACTAGACATTTAAGCAGATGAAAAACCTGTAAAATTATGTGGACCTGGAATCTAACTCCATTTTATACAAGTACAAAAAATTTTATTTGGTGTTAAAATACTTTCCAGGAATGCAATTCAGGTGAAACCAAAGGATTTGATCTGTTTGGAAATGTACCCAGGAACTGATTCCAGACAAGCATGTCACCAACAGCAATGCTCATGGTTTTTGAGGTACAACACATTCATGTCGGTCTGCACTTACAGCTGTGGCAGCCATGGTGATTCTATGTATGGGTGGAGACATATGGCTATTTCAGTCTCTTCCAGGGTAATCATGCCTAAGAATTTATAAATTAAAATGCATTTTATTATAATTTACTTTTATTTCTTTTATTTTACAGTTAGATTATAATCCTAAATACTTTATATGTGTAAACTCATTTAATCATCACAACAATCCTATGAGGTAGACACTTGTTATTGGCCCCATTTCATAGATGTGAAGAAATGAGATACTAAGTAGTGCCCAAGGTCACATAGCTAGTAAGTGAAAGAGCAGGGATTTGAACTCAGAAGTTTACTCCAAAATTCATAAAGTCTAAAGCACTATAACATACAGACCTTAAGTAGTTTATATTATCTATGAATTTTATTTCAGATTTAAGGGAAGTTATTACTAAATATTGGTCTGAAAATGTTGAGATTCAATGGCTTAAATGCTTTCTAGGTCTTTCCTAGTTCTAAAATCCTTTTATTCTACTCTTCCCATTCAAATTAACCTTATGCTTAGAAGTGTGAGGAGTTTCCCTTAAAGAGAAAGTGTTATGTCAAATTTGCCAAACATTTTTTTAAAACCACAACACTGATTTCTAGTGAAAATGCAATACAGGATCTCTCAAACATTGCTGTTGGGAGGGTAATAAGTGACTCCTTCTCTACAGAAATTCAGCAAAATACCCCAAGAACTTTAAAAATGTCCACATCATCCTTTGACTCTGACTTCACTTCAGAAAATCTTTCCTAAGGAATTTTTTTTATTGTAGTAAAATACACATAACATAAAACCTACCATTTCAACCATTTTAAAGTGCACAACTCAGTGGAATTTAGTAAATTCACAATGTTGTGCAATTATCTAGTTACAGAATATTTTCATCACCTCCAAAAGAAACTCTATACCCATTAAGCAGTCATCCCCTATATTCCTCTCCCCACAACCCCTGGCAACAACCAATCTGCTTTCTGTCTTTATCAATTTGCTTATTTTGAACATTTCATATAAATATGTCACCTTTTGTTTCTGGCTTCTTTCATGTAGCATGTTTTCAAGACTCATCCATGTTGTATCAGAATTTCATTTTTATGGCTGAATAATACTCCATTCTATGGAAATACCATGTTTTATTTATACATTTATTTAGTCAATGAACATTTCGGTTGTTTCCATCTTTTTAGCTATTGTGAGTAGTGCTGCTATGAAACATTTGTATACAAGTCTTTGTTTGAACATCTGTTTTCAATACTTTGGGGCATATACCTAGAAGTAGAATTATTGGATCATATGGTAATTTGTTTAACTTTTTGCCAAACTGTTTTCCACAGTGGCTGCACCATTTTATATTCCCATCAGCAGTGTATGAGGGTTCCACATCCTCACTAACACCTGCTATTTTTCATTTTGTTTTGTTTTCATTATAGCCATCCCAGCGAAGATGAAGTAGTATCTCATTGTGGTTTTGATTTGCATTCCCCTAATGACTAATGACATTGAGCATTTTCTTTGGAGGTCTATTTAAGTCCTTTGCCCATTTTTAAATTGGGTTGTTTTTTGTTGTTGAGTTGTACCTAAGGAAGTAATTTTAAATTTCAAGAAGTATTTAAACATAAAGTATTCAAAAACAATGAATTCAGTAAAACCTCATGTTCAAGGGTGCATGGGATGACAAAGGAGATTGGAGGATTAGGAGGGAGGATTGCAGGGGAGGCTTCCCAAAGATAGGTAAAGAAGTTTAAGGATAAGGGTACACAAGACAGAAAGAGTGGCATTCAGAATTGTGAAAGAGAATGACAAAAACGGTGAACTATAAACGGTCTGGGCTGTAGAACAAGGTTCAATGTGGAAAGGCAGGAAGAAACAAAAAGACTTTTTATGCTAAACTTTTACCTGAAAGTTCAGGGAGCTTCAGAAAGAGGTGATACTATCAATTTTATGTTTTATAAAGATCACTCTGACAGCCAAATGGAGGATGTGCTATGGTGAAGCCAGACTAAAGCTGCTGCAAGACAAAATGAAGACAGTGGCTGTAAGGATAGAGGAGATAATATATTAAAAATTGTAGCACCATTAGACTAGAAGCCACACAGAGTCAGGATCTTATTTGTTTTGATCATTTATGTTTATCCAGAGTTTAGTATAGTTTCTGCAACATACTTATGCTATTCTGGCACAATTATTTCTTGAATACTTATTCTGTGTCAGGCTCCATTTTAAGTGCTTTACTCAGAGTAATTCATTTCATCCTCTCAACTCCCTGTGAGGAAGTTTCTATCATTCTTCTCACTTATTATCTAAAGAAATGGAAACACAGAATGGTGAGGCATATTTCCCAATTTTACAAAGCTAGTTAAATAGCAGAGCCACAATTAGATGCTTGGAAGCTTACTCCAAGCTCTAGTGCTCTTACCCAATACACTGTGAAGCCACTTCTAACAAACATTTGCTGAAAGACTTAATGGATGGATGAATGAATTAGTAAATCTGGATTTGGTACCAAGGCGAAAGATGGAGGCAGTGAAGAGAGGAATCAAGGATTACTCCAAAGCGTCTGACTTGGATGACTTAGAAGATAAAGTATCTCCACTTATTGACACCGGAAAAGGGGGTGGGATTTGGAGGTTGGGGAACTAATGAATATGTTCTTGAAATGCTGAGTTTGAATTGCTGTGAGACAAGGAAGTGAGGTGTCCCATAGACTGCTGGACAAATGGGTCTGGAGCTCAAAAGAGCTCTGGATTAGTATTACAGATTTAGGAATTGTCAGTATACTTAATGTCAGGGGTTTGGATGAGATCACCAAAGCAAAGTATGTGGAAAGAAAAAAGTAGACCACCCAAAGAGAGCCCTTGGAACACTGGAATTCAGGGGGCAAGTGGGGGAAAAGGAGCCTTTACTTATTGAGCACAGGATCTGTTACGGAAAAGAAAAAAGTCAGGTTGTGGTGGATTGAGAAATGAATAGCAAGGGAATCAAAGGGTAGGCATGTGTGCTGCAGGTAAGAATTGACAGAGATGGATTGGTGAGCTATGTGATCAGACAGTAGGTCCAGAGATGCCTGAAAACAGTGATGTGTTGCAGCCAACTCATACTGAGGGTTGATTGTTAAATTTTCAGGAACTTTGCAAAAAAATTTAATTGTATAAACTTACAATTAAATAATGTTAAAAACAAAGGCAACAAATTCTGAAAATTTGTTACTTCCCAATTCTTTTATTACACTTTACTATTTATGCCTGTGAAGTTATTTATACTTATTGTATCTGTATGGTATAGATACTATAATGGTGTGCCAATGCACATCTTTTTCCCAACACTATGTTCAGGGAAGTCACATTAGTAATTTGTAATCAGCCATGATGGGAGTATTTATACCATGGAAATTGGTATAAATGCTACAAATCAGGGCTTGACTGTTTTGTTAACTGTCTAGACTTAAAGTAATGGAGAAATTGTTAATAATGCAGGAATTAAACTTAAAAAACACATCATGTCTGTAAACTTAATACACTGAATACAAAAAACTGTGGAGATTGTCTTCCAGTATTCGAAAACTATTATCCAATTCTGCAAAGAAGAATCATTGATGAATGAAATTCTGACTAAGTTTTTGTTGTTTTACTTTTGATTCTTATGTCAGTCAACATTTATGTCAGGTTCGTCAACTGATCCCTAAATTGGCTGTACAAGAGTTCAGCCAAAATCAACAAAAGCACTCTGAGAATCAATTGACTATATGGAATTTACAATAAAGAGTAGTTATTATTGTCAATTGTTACACACACTTACACATATTTTCCCCCATCGTTAAACCCTTACCAGCATGTTAATGACTACCCAAGATGCAGAGCTGCCCCCCTCCCGAGGGAGCAGGTCACTGGAGTTAAGGCAGTCAAGGTAGTCACTGCAGAGGGGCTACAGAGGCACTTAATTCACCAAGAATGACAGAATGACTAAGGGGTAGGTCTTTAAGGCCCAAGGTCCTTTATGAATTGAGAGGGTGGCAGAGGACAGCAGTGATAAGGGGTAGTGGTGGCAACAGCCTGATGACAGGGCTTAAGTTAGTATTTCCCAAAAATGGAAAAGCAGTATCTGGACTTGGTCACGGAAAGCTGACCCCTCATCTCCCACTGGCCTTGTAGTACACTGATCATGGGAGAATGGGCAGCCTCCGTTTTTTTAGGTCAGAGAAAAGTAGTATCCTCAGGGGGGCAATCTGGCTTCAGTTAATAATAATAATAATAGTTTCTACTTATAGAATACAAGAAGAGTATAATGCAGTGGTATGATCAGGACTTCTGAGTTAGACACTTGAGGTTAGAATTCCGGCTCTGCCAGGTACTACATGTGTGATACTGGGCAAACTACTTACCCTCTGTGAGCCTTTGTGTCCTAATCCACAAAATGGAGATAATATCCTCTACCACTCAAAAGATAATACACTTAAAATACTAAGCAGTGTCTGGCACATGGTAAACCTTCAATAAATTGTAAATATTATTGTAACTGTAAGTGAAAAAGCACAAATTACAATTATACATGGGGGTGGAAGGAATACACCATAATGTTAATAATGGTTGTCCCCGGATGGACAACTTTCTCTTTATTTTACAAAACTTTTACAATAAGCATATTTTTATTTTCGTTCTGAAAAAAAAATTTTTTTAAGCAAGAAGTGCATAGGGAGGAAAATCTTCATTTAAAAAAAAAAGGGACCAGTGTTCTTTCAGGGCACGAGAAAATTAAAGCCTTCTGCAGTACATACAAGCCTATCACGTGGGAAAATTATTGTAAAAGGCAGAAAAACACTTGCAGAATGGAGCTCTTCCCAGTCATCCTTTTTCACCATTAAAAAGTTGGTAAGTTCAAAGTCTGTCTCTTTTCTATTTTCGCACTCCATGATTTTTATATTTCAAGAGGACTTGTAGTAATGAATAAAGGTGCTATAAATTAATCTAAATATGATTGAAACCTTTATGTATTCATTAAGTTTTACCTGTTATCAATCTTGGGTTCCAGGTGTTAATGGCAACTCCAAATGAAAGTCAAATATTACCATTTACATAAAAGCATTAGATGATTAACTGGTATTTTTCATGCAGCTATAATCTATCCTGCACTTGAAAAAAAAAGTTGAAAACTTTCTAACCGAAAACATTTACCTATGCTAATCTTCATGAGATTGCTTAACATCTTCCAGTTTTCCGTGTACTCAGCCACATTTACAGCATTTTCATTCCTGGGATCACATTTCTGATTTCCTGATTTTAAAAGCATTGCAATCGTGCGCCCTTCAAAATAGGGTGGATTTCCACATCACTATCTGAATATTTGTATTCTGTTCCCAAACGAAAATAGTGATTAATTTACTCACATTAGCAATTTTCTATTTGTGTGTCTCAGGAATGATGTGGGGAATATATTCCAATTTCAAGGGGCCTAAATTTGAGGTGCCCTAAAAAATAAGTCACATGGCTTGGGTATAAAAATGTTCAGAAAAATGATTTATCTATGTTGAATAAAAGCTGTAGCACTGGCAGCTCAGATCCAGTTACAAATGCTAAAGCATGTCCAGGCTGGTTATCTAAAGCCTTTGCAGGAATTCAGCCATGCATTAATGCACTGAAGATAAAATCAATTTGAAAATTTATTAAATCAAATACCAATCCTGTGTTTTGTTCTGTTCCAATGATCTAGATATCTATCTCTAACAATACTACACTTAGTTAACCTACCTCCATTGTAAGTCTTAAAATTGAGTAGTACAATACCAGTTATCAATAAGAGGGAGGGGTAAGGAGCATGGGATGTTTAGGGTCTTCTTTTTTTTTTATTTTTTTTTTCTGAAGTAATGCAAATGTTCCAAAAATGATCACGGTGATGAAAACAAGTATGTGATGATACTGTGAACAACTGACTGTATACTTTGGATGAACTGTATGCTATATGAATACATCTCAATAAAGTTACATTAATATATATATATATACACATACATACATACATACCAATCCTGAAGTAATAGTCTATGTGCAGAACCAGACAATAGTAATAGGAAGCCAATATAAACTATAAACCACTGTTCTAATGTCCTGGTTTGTTAGTAGTAGGGCCCATTACAGTTTGCACAAGTTTAATCCAGTGACTAGACAGAACTGCTACATACACACGTTTAACATAAAGATGCAGCTCAACTACCAAGGACTGTTACTGAAACCAAGAGAAAAGTGCAAAAATCCAAAGTAACATTCTGAACATAAGGGATCCCCAATAAACACTTTCCTATTCTACTATAGCAGTACAGAACAGTTAAGTACCAATTTTTGAATCAGATGGATCTGGATTCAATTCTGGCCCTGCCACTTGCTTATTACTTCACTTCTCTGAGCCTGTTTCTACATCTATAAAATGGGTTAACAATGAGGCCTATGTGGTAGCCTATGAAGATTAAATGCGATAGTGCATGTTAAATTCTGAGCACACCAGTACTCAGCAGATGGTTGCCAGTATTATCCCCGTTTCTGACTGCCCAATCCCAAAGCATAGGACACACATCTGTCATGGCTAATATCACACTGTTGTCACACTTGCCAGTGAACTCATCCAGAGTGGTTGGCAAGGCTGCAGTGAGGTCTAATTGCTTTTATTTGCATGTGAGGTGTGGAGAGAACTGGAGGTGGGGGTGGCTTACAAATCTCCCCCATGCCAGATAGTCCAGTTGATATAAATTAATCCCTTGAAATGTAAATGTAGATACACTGGTCACCTTTTCGTGTAGATCTGGGCTCTGCAACCCATCATTCTAACTGGTCTCTCAGCTTCCACTCTGTCCAATTCATTTTCATTCATTCAATTGATATTTACTGCATATATAGTATAAATCAGACACTGAGTTTACAAAACATGCATAATCTGACTTAAAAAGCTTCTTGAATAATTTTTTTGAGCATCCATCTGACTATGTAACTGCTGTTCTTACCAACATTCAGTGGTGCGCCATTGTTCAAAACAAATGAGATTCAGAATGACCAGGGTGGTGCCTGGACATGGGCAATTTGAATAAACCACACAGTTGAGCTTCATGGTTTCTCCAAATTGAGAAACAGTAGTATAAACTTTCAGATTTCTTACTATGGCACACGATATCCTCCTTGGTAAGACCCAACCACCTTCCCAGCTTCAGTCAGTCAATACAATTTTGCCTCTGCCTAAATTTTGCCTTCACTGCTTACTATACTCCAGCCATTGTACCCACGGGGCTGTTCTGAACATACCAAACAAGCTAATTCTTTCAAGTTTACACAAACTGCCTGGAAAGCTCTCCCACCATCTTCTCATAGCAGGCTCCTTCACCTTTATCAGAGACCTTCCCTGACCACTCTAACTTCGTAACTCTACTCATTATCCCCTTACCCTGCTTTATTTTCTTCCAACTTCACAGCACTTCTCACTGTCTGAAAATTCAAAACTTGTGTACCTATTTATTCTCTGTCTTCTCCTCTAGAATTTATGCTCTGAATGCATAGTTTGCCTTGTCTCCCACTATATCCCCAGGGCCAAGAATAGTGTGTTATGTAGCAGGTGCTCAAGTACTTACAGAGTATGTCATCACTCTTCCTATAGCTGGTCAGAGAACTTAACATGCTATTTGTATAATTCCTTCACGTCAAGGCTCTACTGGTTATTAAGAAACTGACAAGCTGAAGAGGGAGGGGATGTGGAATCAAATGAGGATTTCTTTTTTTAATAAATAGTAGTATGCTTGTAGGTTGATGGGAATGATCTAAAAGAAGGAGAAATTAATGAACAGAGAGAATAGGTAAGGAACAGAATCTGATATACAAATTGGAAAGCTTGCTTTAAATAGGTGCAAGGACAATGTAACAGTAACTGGAGGAAGATACAGCATATAATCACAAATGCAGGTGAGTACATATGATAGTGGGAACCTGTGGAAATTTTCTTCTGATCATTCCTATTTTCTAAGCTAAAAATAACAAAAATCTCAAGCTATGAGTAAGGATGGAAAAGTTGTTAAAAATTAATTCTTCTAGGAGACTGAAAGAGTACACGAGGTAGAGATATATAGTAGGATTGTCAAATGGCATTAAGGCCCACTTGAGGTTAACTTAAAATAGAGACTAAATCAGCATGTTCAGCTGCACAAGAAGAGAAGTACAGAGAAGGTGGAGTACTGAATTTAACCAAGAATGGAGTTTAGCCAGGCAAGTATAATGAAGTAAGAGAGGGAGCAAAACAATTTACTTGTGTAGCCAAGGGTAATTATGACAATGGACCACAGAATCTAAACTGGGTAAAGGAAGGAAGGACACAAGGAGGTAAAAATTTGACAGGTGAGAGATCACAGTACTGTAACGACCCAATATATATAACCATCTATCTATAAGTCTACGTATCTGACTCCCCTTTGGTCTTCCAAAGTGGGATTGTGGCCTTATCTTTTAATTCTTAGTATCTTAGCACATAAGTTATATGGATAGATGGAATGCTTACCCAGGGTTTAAGGGAAATTCCTCACCCCCAAATATGATATATAAAATTGCTACTTCTTCACTGCTCTTTAGGAGTTCAAGTAAAAAGTTGCAATGATTTATCAAAACCTATGACATAAACACGTCCTTTGGAAAGAGACAAGATGCTGAACTCTTTCAGTGTTGTGTCCAAGGAATATACCAAATATAACCCAATTAGTTAGGTTTGCCCTGATTTAATACCTGGGTGGCATGAAATCATCTAACTTTCCAATCTTGAATTATTTCACTTCACTTGCAGTAAATTCAGAGGACCCCAAACAGACCTTGACAATAATAGAGTAAGCTTTCTGAGCCGACACGAATCAAACTCAACGTGGGGGCAGAGAATAAATAGACAGACAAAGAGCATGTAAAATAAGTTTTATTGTTCTTTAAAAGGGTTCAAGGTTTGGTTTTAAATCAGGCTGCACACCTCTCATCAGTCTGACATCTCTCTCACCATGTCAAACTGGTTTCAGCTAGCATTACTTCATTAATTCAAAAGAAAAAAAGTTGTTTTAATTTTGAGGAAAAAAATCCAGTTCTGAGAGCAATTGACATTAGTCTGCAATTTAAAACAAAATATGGGCTAATGTTTCATGTTGCTTTATACACCCTTCTCATTCAGAACTAGGAATGTACTTTTCCTAACTCAGGCAGGCACTGATACTGATGGACACTGCACACACACACACACACCCTCCCCCCAAAATAACAAAAATCAGAGTACGTCAAAGGAAAAAGGTTTGTTATGGTATGAGCAAAACCCTTGGAGTCAACAGTCTATCTGAGCTTGGAGGGTATGTTAAAGGAATCTATTGTTATGTTCTGAAATAAAGAATTGTGGATAGTACCATCATCTTTCACTTTAAAATCCTAGAAGCAATTTCAGAAAGCATTATTTTGTTTTGTTTTTTTTTTTAGGGGTGGGGAAGGAGAGAATCTACAGATTTGCACATAGCTAAAACTCAAAACAACTCCAGCAATAGGAAATAGGCAGTTCACATAGCTGGCCAACATCTGAGGTATCATCAGCATGAGACAAGGTCCCAGTTCATTCTTACTGGCCTAGCTGATCCTAACAAAATGGGAGGTTTATGGCTCTGCACAGTAAATTCCAGCAGGACAAGATGACCCTAAAGCCTGTATTCAGGGCCTTCTTCAGAAGCAGATCATTATAAATATGTAATATTTAGGTGAAAAGAGTGCAAGAGCCCCCTGGTGGTGCCCCTTCAACTTGCTTTGTCAAAGCAACCCCGTCACAACTGCCTCCCATAAAGAAAAACAGCTTGTCTAGATAAGCACATTGAACCCAGCAAAGAATCTGCAAAAATACTACCTACACCACCTCACAAGCAACACAGTCCCTTGCTACTCGTTGGTGGCCCTGTGTTTCTCTTCTACCCTGTTATGGGCCTGTGGACACATACTCACTAGGCATTGTTGGTTTTAAACCAGCGATTTTTTTTTAAATCCAAAAAAGAACCTAGTATGAAAATAACAAGGCAATCAGTGGTTAAACGAGCTGTACATATAGGGGGCAATTTGGGAAAATACCTATCACAGGCATTTCTCAAGTCCAAAATAATTTTGTCTTGCTGCTACTCCTTATGACCACTCCTGAAAATTCAGAGCAGAAATCAGTCCTAAAACAAAATGTTAAACTACCAGAATTCTCTGACTTCATTAGACAGAAAATCAGAGTAATGCCTACAGCCCACAATTCTACAAGTGTAGAAAGTATGATGATAACTCTCTGCCTGGACAACTTGAGTGATGGCCTGGGGTCTTCCCCTTCAGAAAACAAGTTTCTAGGATACCTACTTAGCTTCATTGCTGGAAAAGGAAAGAATAACTCTCTCAGCTAAGTTCTCTGAAAAGAGGGACTCCTCTTAAATCCCATTCCCCACTAATTTACCAAAACAAAAATCAAAACAAAAAGGCTCTTGGCTACTTTTGCCTAGCATTGGATAGGATTTTCAGGAAAAGAAACTACAACAAACACACCCCATCATAAGTAAAGACTAAAAACCACCTGGGGCATATAATATATATGCCACTGCTTTTTTTTAATTCCTAAAAGTGCCCAGGTGGGCTTAAGGCTGCCAGACTGCACACACATCTACAGCAACAAGAGCTTCTCCTATTCCTTCTACAACTTTGTATCATGGAGTTGGGGGAAAGGAGAGAAGAGAGAGAAAATATACCCTTCTCACCTCCCATCAAAAATAAACAAAAGAAAGGAGAAAAGAAAACCAAAAGAAAGGAGAAAAGAAAGAAGAAAGAAAAGAGAAAGAAAAGAAAAGAAAGAAAAAGAAAAAGAAAAGAAAAGAAAAGAAAAGAAAAGAAAAGAAAAAAGAAGAAAAGAAAAGGAATTCCACCACAGGGAGATCTATATGCCAAGCATAATGGAAGAGTGTGCTCCCCAAACAGATGGTTCTGCACAGGCTAATGTTCTGCAGGTTTTCCATAGAGACCTATTTTGAAAAAGTTAAAAAAAGACAGGAGATTTGAAATAATTCAATCCTGCAGAAATTCAAATTCCAACACTGGGAGCAAAATCATCCTTCACTGAATTAACCCCTTTTTGTCTCCTTTTCTTAACATTTTATTCATGTTATAGAGGGTATTTCTTTTTTGTTTGCTTTTTCCAATCATGAGGAGAGTGGTTGAGGAGTACCGAATCCATCACTACTCTGATGACACAGTTACGGTTCCAGATTCACATTTCCAGGTACCAAGAGTTCCCTCTAAACGTCACAATCGAGTCAGCCTTCGTTTACATTACTTTCTACTGAACACAGCAATGCCCATTGGTATCTCTAAAGCGTAATCGCATCTTAGGTCGGTATTTCTCCAGGTAAAGCAGCTGTTTGGAATTGAATGCTCCCCTTCTTTTTCTGAAAACACAAGAATGGCAACTTTATCAAATTAAAAAAAATAAAAGAGCTGCCTATTTACTGAAATGCATTCTTTACTGCCTAAGGCCTTTACAACTAATTCCATACACATTTCCCATACCATAAGACTTCTTAAAATGAAAGAGCTGAGTTAAAACATCAACTTTCTGAGCTTCCGTAGAAGGAATGAACATATGTTTTTTTGCTCTCATTAGTCTATTAATGATTTAATAAAGGTCAAAATGGTTTATCCAGGGTATCTGACTATCGTCTTCCCAATTAGATTAATATATTCTTCAGATTAGAATTGGTAGCAAATATTTAAGATGCTAAAGAAAAAGATATTAAGTTGAAGAGAAGCAGACTCAATACATAAACAGATGCACTCCTTTGAATATGCCACCTTCTTATAGCTGCTACCATACATTTCATGTTCTCTGTCACAAACAGTCGTCTTCTTTTTAAGACTTGAAAGGGAAAGTGCAAGACAATAATTGTCAAAGAATTTTGGATAACAAAATAGCATAGGCAGTTACTCCAGACTGATGCCAAGATTCTATCTGGGAACTAATATCCTGGTTTTATGCCCGAACAGGTCACTTAAGAGTCCCAGGCAATTAACTGCTCTCTTCTATAGACTCTTTCTTGCCTCTTAGTTTTAGGGATACTAAGAGTTCATTTGGAAAGTATTTTGGGACATCCATGAGAAGTGACACAGGATTAATGAGATCCTACCACCTGGCTATTAACTTTCACAATTCCTAGAAATTCAAATCATACACTGGACATATTCTACAATGTCCAAATATGCCACCCAAATTAGAAAATCTTTAAAACTGGGAGTAAGTAGTATTCTGAGTTTCTTTACCATTTGCTCTTAATTTCCCTCCTCTTGTATCATCCTGCTTTATATGTTTCTGAATATACAACTGTCATACTCACTGTCTTATAAACTGAACTGCATCTTCATACTTCATTCCACATTCGATCAAAGCAAGTGCAACCAGCACAGGTGCTCTGCAGAGAGAAATCCATCTGTAAATATCTGCAAGTCTTTGGAATTAAAGGATTTTTAAAAACCCTAGATTATATATTAGCAAGGCAAAGCTTACACCTTTATTTATTCTTGTATACTAAAACATGTGATATTTCCTGTAATATAAAAATATCTCTATCAGTATAACAGCTTCTATAATATTATCTATTTTTAGTAAAACAGTAAATTCTAATCCTGTATTAAGAACTGTTAACACCACTGAATTATATATTTGAATGTAGTATAAAAGGGAAACTTTAGGTTGTATGCTACTAGAATTAAAAAAAAAACATACACACACACACACACACACACACAGAGGACTATACAACACTGAAGACCCTAATGTAAACAATGGACTATAGTTAATAACACAATTATAAAAATGTTCTTTCTGTAAATCTACAACTTCTCAAAAAAAAAAGATATCTTTACCTTGAAAAATCACATTTTATATATATATTACATCTCAAATTTTTTCACTGTTATAAATCATCAGAAATTCTTCGCTGGTCTCTAACCATTATCACAGTAAAATAAATGACCAAATTTATTATCCATTTCAAGTGCCTCCCAATTTTCACTCCAAATTGATTTTAATATAATTTCTTCTTCAAATACTAAAAAGGTACTAGACTCCTTTAACAAATTCCCTTGGTAGCTAGGAGTGTGGCAGAGAATCAGTAATAAGGAACAGCACTCTAAGTGATTATATTTTTAAAAAATCCAACAAAGGACATTTCTGAAAGTCCATACAGGGGAAAAAAAAAAAATCATGCCTTCATTTGCAAAAACAAAAACAAAAACAAACAAACAAAAAGTCCATACAGGGAACCAGGATAACTAAGGATAACTAGGATAGGTACTACATTAAAAATTGCCCCAAGTGAAGTTACACCACTACCCTCAGTCATTAGGATAAGGATTGAACCTTATAACCCTTAAGAAGAAACTATACTACATTAAATTGCGCAAAAAAAAAAATAGCGAACAAAAGGGCTGAGGAGCTAACAGGATGAGTCACCACCACCTTGAGGCGACAGCAGCCTGCACTAGTGTTTTGAGTCAAAAATTGGTATTTAATCTGCTGTTAATGGCTCTGTTCCAACACCATTCCAAGCAATGCTACAGGAAAAGGACTTTAAAATCAAAGTCAATTCTCGTTCTCCATAAATTCTTTCAAGAGTTTAAAGTTCAACCATCTGCTCTCTACCTAACAAATTTTCTATTACTCTCAATCCAAAAATAACTGTATAAATTATTCAAAGTCGCCCATTTCAAAGACCTGAAGCTTTGATTACCTGAAAGGGGGAGAAAAAGAAAATACACTGAATTAAGACTGTATTTTTAGCTCAAGGATAATTACATTAAATCAGTTTCAAAATAACTTCTGTACTAGATGTGTATACATCTAGTATAACACCAGAATTAAGACAACCAGATAAAACCAAAAAATTGTTTTGAAAAATCATTACGCAAGTTTTTACTCTCATTTCTTTGTCTTTCAGGCAATTTTATATCATTTAACATAACAAATTCAAATTTCTACCAAAGCGAAATTTTCTGCCGGCTTATGTTGGCATGACAATGAATTCACAGAAGTTAAGGGCTTACCTTCCCAATCCTGCAACACAATGCACAGCCACACAGCAACCTGGCTCTTCACGAAATTTAGTTTTTAATAGGTTTAGCCAATCATCTACTATCTGATTAGGAGGTGGAGCTCCATCATCAAATGGCCAATCCTGAAAAGAAAAAATCTTTTATATTAATTTCTCCAGGATTAATAGCCAAATGCAGAATAACTACACAAAGTACACAAGGAAGGCCTAGTTGAACTAACTGTACAATCTAGCCTTAAAAACACAGTCCTGAACACTGCTGCAAAATGATCCAAGATCTAAATTAAAGCTTCCCAAATAAATTAGCCTTCTCAATGAAATGTAGTCAATGTCATAAGTATCTATTTTATCTTAAGGGAATCTCTTTATCAGAGTGGTAAGAGGCTAGTGTTTTCCCAAATATTGTATTTGAGTAGAATACTAATTAGACATAACAGAGAAAACTGTAATTAAAGCCAAGACAAGTAATAGAGGACAAAACACATAGATATGATTTAAAAATCCACTCTGGCAAAAGACGCTACTTGGTACCAACTAGCATCTCATTGGTCTCTACAAGTATTTTTGAGGATCATCCTCCAGATGGCTGTAAATTATAACAACTTTTCTTTAGAGAAACGCTCTCTGATAAGAAATTTCCAATAGTTAGAAGGTTATTAACAAAAACATACTACCATTTTTATCTGTGCATATATACTTTTAAAAACCAATGCCAAATATTTTTAAAGTATTGCCTAAACTGTACATATCCCGCTTAATAAGCACAGCACTTCATGATAGGATCCTGAGCAAATGGACACCATTTTCTCAAAATATTCCTTTCTCTTTTTGTCTTCATCAATTTGCATTGTCTTTCACTTAAGACCAACTCCATGTGCATTCACAGTAAAGGGAGAGAGGTTTACCTTTCTTGTTACCTAGCAGAAGGACTTAAGAAACCAACACAAATCAGCTTTGAAGAAAGAAAGGATAGGAAATCACATTTTATACATCCTCTCTCCCATCTAGCTTCAAGGACAGAAATACAAGAACACTGGGAACTTTTTAAAAATTTAAGGCTATTCTAATGAGATTGGATAAGGACACTTTTAAAATACTAGAGAAGGAAAAACAGAAAAGTGATAGAGCACTAAACTGAATCTGCACTAATCATTGGCATCACTAGAACACTTCATGTAGTCCATTAGCCATGATAGCATATTGTTTGAATTGTCAACTATGCCCCATAATTAAAGGGCTTTCAGTATTATCGTTATAAATGTCATTATTCCAAAGTTTAACTGTAATTAGCATTACAACCAGCAAGCATCTTAGTCGAGAGCTTATTCCTCTAATAGTCCCTAAATGCATCTAGTTAAGAAACAATAATATAAAACCTACTTCACTTACTCATATAAGCAGTTTCTATCAAAAATAAAATACAATAAATAATCATTTAGAAGCATCTGAACCTCAAATTGACACTGCTGAAATACCATTAGTCTATTCCAACGTATGTCAGATTTTCAAGAACATTTAAAGGACTGAAAGGTCTTATTTTTAGGATATCCTCCTACAGTGAAGTGTTCCAAATCCTCTTTGCCTAGCAAAAGCATATTAACAATTCTTTTTAAAATTTCTATGTCTGGGAAAAGGAGACAAATTCTAAGTGTCCTTGTTTTTCCAAATTTAAGTTAGACCTTTAACCTTATCTGAGCACAACTTTTAAAACAAAAGAAAACAAAAACCTAGACTTAAGGACCTGGATTAAATCCCAGACCTACCATTATCTTCCACAAACTAGTTCAAGTTCTTTAGTTAATTTCTATTTCACGAAGGTGTTTACCAACATTACTGATTCAAACAGACTATGGTAAATCTGCAGTTCATTTTCTCACCCTGTCATCTGTCAAACAAGCTGAATACTCATCTTCCCACTGAAGAGCAACAGTACAGGAAAAAGAACTTGTATTCAGCTAATTTAGAAGTTTAAATTTTGTTGATATTGTTTTTAAAATAGGGCTACATTTTACAAATATTTACACTTACCCCCCGTGATTCCCAACCCAAGAACCTTAGTCATTTAAAAATGGGAATGCAAGTAAATTATTACCATACCATACTATTAAAAACACGTTTTAAAAAAAGTTTAGCTATTTAGTTTTTGTGTTTTTCACCCCCACCCAAAATGGAGGTGAAGAAATTTTATAGATCAGATATGAGGTGACTGCCTTACAAAAAGAATATTTATTCTCTGCATGAATTACCTTCCAAACCACTGACCAATGTAATAAAGACTACAGAACTACCTCTCAATAACAAGTAGGAGCATTACTTTGTACCAATAGCTTAATACTTTCTTCCTACCCAACTACTTACACAATACCCAAGCTCTCTTCCTACTATACTGCCTTCCCACAATCAAATAACATAGCTCCAGGAAACCCAAGACTACAAGGTCATTTTTCTAAAAGCTGGCTCCTGCAACTTTAAATAACTATTTAGGGAAGACAGTATACAATTTTATCAAATCTGAGGCTCCTGTTTTCTATAATGAAAAGCATATTTAGGTACTAAAAGAGAGAGATAATTTATAATAATTCTAATCACTTTTATACTGACCTATAAAACTGACCTATAAAAGAAATCTAATTACAAAAAAACTTCTAAGAAATCTACCAAAAAGTCAGAAACTATGCTAATTACTCTGGAGCAAGTTACCTTCTCTCTCTCCTTATTATCCTTTCCCCCTACTTTTTTTTCCCCTACAAGTTATCCATAAAATATTAACTAATCTTGTACTTGCAAAGTGGAAAAGAGTATCTCCATAGGTGACTTAATATCTGATGGAAATTACAGTTAGATTCAAAACAGTATCTTAGAAACAAAAGCTAAATACTGCATTAATGCTTGAAAGAAAACAAAATGCAAATTTCCATTTTCTTGATGTGTGCACTAAATTTTGTGGGGTTTTCTTGTTGAAAACACTCTGCATTTGTAAACTTTTAAGGGCACAAATGAATAAAGTTGTCAATTTATTAATCCAATAAACAATTGCTATGAACACTGCATCTATTATAAGCTTAAAAAATAAAATTACTGAATGTCATGTTTTATAAATATCTGTTTGAAAGGTACAACTTGTTTATAGTGAAAAATAAAAACACTGCACACTCACAAGAACATGGATTCCTTCTTTTTCAACTGGAGCTTTATCATATGTAGCATCACAAACTCGAACCAAAGTTGTTACTCCATACTTCTTAAGTTCCTTCATAAAGAAAAACAAATACAAGGGAACTTGCGTTTGGAACCTGCAACTAGATATACTATTGTACTTGAAACAATAAGATATCTTTCTTAGCCTACTAAATAGACAAAGATCAGAAGTATATAATGGACACTCATTATATAATGAGTGGGAATATGAATAACACACACCTTTCTAAACAGTCATTTGGTAGCATAACACAAAAACTGAAAGTACACATTCACTTTAACCAAGAAATTCTACTTCTGGGAATTTATACTAAGGAAATAATTAAAGATATACACAAAGATTTAGGTATCAGCAGGTTCACCAAAGGCTATTTGGAATGGTGAAAAACTGGAAATATTAACTGTCCAAAAACGGGAATGGTTAAATAATTTATGGCACAGCCATAAAGCAGAATACTATGATAGCTATTAAAACCATACTAAGGAGGTTGGGGAGAATATTATTTTTAAATGTACAGTGTGATCCTATTTATATGTATGTACATCTATAAATACATACATGTAGAGAAAAACAACCAGAAGCCAGGTATCAACAGTCAGGTGTTTTTACATTGGCTTTCTGCTTATCTGTAACGTCTGATTTTTTTATATAATAAACACTTTATTTTTTTTTTTTAATTTAAAGAAACAATAAATAAAAGTAGTTTTGAAAGAGAAAAAAGTGGTATTATATTTAAAAGTCAGCTAATACCAAACAATTATAATCAGAAGTCTTGCTACTTTAAAACTCTTTCCACAGTGCCTGCCTAACCCAATGACTACCTATCTTCAAGGGTCTACCAACATCTTTTTTTACAGTTGGAGGACAGTGATCTCGTCCCTGCACTTTTGGAGGGTATGGCCAAGGAAGCCAGGGGCTGAAAATAGTAGCATGTAATTCAGCCAGGCTTAAAGGTGACGAAACAGCCTGAGGGCATACAGGCCTAGAACCAACTTGTATATTGTATACACAAAGCTAAGAAGCTCAGGGAATTATAAGCATAAACAGGAACAGTGATATCCTACAAGTAGTTTCCTTCATTCAGTTATCTAACAAGTAAAGTTATTTTGATTGCTAAAGGACTTATTTTTTTCAGAAAGGCCTACTTATAATACAGACTCAAAGAAAGGCCGAAAGTATTGTTAGGAATTTTAAAAACAAGTTTCAAAATATAAATAAAAGTGCCTTAAAATGGACTCCATAGTAACTGTCCACTGAAATGTTGTGGTGGAATTTTTTTTGACCTTAGACAAGTCAAACCTCTTTCAGACTCAGTTTTCCCACGTAAAATGAGAAAGATAGACTTAGAATCCCTCTGAATTAGTCCAGCTCTCTAAGTCTACTCCATATAGGCATCAACAGAAAAGACATTTAGACTGAACAACCTGGGCATGATTTAAAAAAAGAAGAATCTGATACAAAAATGCCACTTTTAACACCTTTCTTTCCCCGAAGTTTCTGGACTCTGTATATGGATTATTACTATTCAAAAGTAGTTTTGGGGTGGCTTTTCATCGAGGGTGGCGAGAATATCTGAAGTAGGACATGGGCTTTAATGTCAAAGACATGGGTAAGTGTCCTAATTTAACCACTTACTGTGTGCCTTTAGACAAATTACTACATCATTCTGAACCTCAGTATCCTCATCGGTAAGAAGGAGACAATAATGGTACCTTCACCTCATAGTGTTATTGTGAAGAATAAATGATATAATGCATAAAATTATTTATTATAATGCCTGAAACATACTAAGTGCTTAATAAATGCTATTTTTATTATTTTAAAGTATGATAAAAGAACTGCTAACATATGTAAAAGGGATACAAGAAAAAACATGGTCTTAGATAATCTCTAAGATCTGTCCAAATTCCATATTCTTCTTTAAAAGCTCTGTTGTAACTAATTCAACCCAATTCACCCAAGGATTGCTAGTTGCTGGGATGATCATGTTCCAATCACAGAAATAACTGGCTTTATAGTAAGAGATTTAATGGGAATTTACCAATAAAGCAGTCCAAAATGTAAACCATGCTACAATCTTACCTCTGTGAACTTGTTGAGGGTAGCATTGGTAGGGTTGTGAGTTATCAGAAAACGCATGTTCTCATAGGAGATCTCCACAGGTGCTGGGCGGTTCATTATGGCAAATAAAAAGTGTGTGCGTGCTTGTGTGAGCGTGAGGGGAAAAGGGGGCAGAGGGGCAGGGAAAATCAATAAATCTTGAAATGTTTCACAGCAGAAAACATTAAAAAGACCACTAAAATGCCTATTATCAATCAGTGTTTTCTCTATTCAACTTGTTTATTCCTTAAGAAGCTTCTCTCTTCAAGATACGTAGAAAGATTTAGAATCCACTCGAATCCAAATTCAACTCAGGCCTCAATGACTGTAGATGGATACCTTCAGACTCCAAAAAGATCCAACTACATACAAAACGTAAGCAGCCTTTACTACATTTAGGCACTAGTGAGTCAAGTTAAAAGTGCAGATCGCTTTCCACTTTTGTTTACTTGACGTTTAATTTTACTGGAGTCATTAAAAGAAATATGCTTGCAATTAAAAAAAAAAAAAAAGCCAACTATTTCTGAGGCCAGTCTCGGTGTCCAGAGTCTTCAAAGGCAATGTTAATTATGGCACATAGAACCTCCAAGCTCACTTGTCAGCGAAAATGCTGTGCTGAGCCTGGCAGAACTCTGCCCTCACGCTCAGAATCGCCATAAATGTGCAGCGTATATTCCAACGAAAAACCTGGGGGAAGAAAGCATAAGTAAAATAAACTTGAGGTTGACAGCACAGTAAACACAATGTCAGAATGCATTCCTTATGAGCCCAAAGACATCAGAAATGTCTCCAATTCAAAATTACTGCCATCTACAAAGTGTGTAACAAGACTTAAAAATCAGAGATTTGAAAACCAAGCGTGTCATTCTTTTTTCAATACAGGGTTCAACAAAGTTTCTGAGATAATAAGATATTTCTAACTCAAGTCATTTTTAAATGATTAAGCTCAGAACTTAAAGAATCTTCCCTCCATGGACTCTTTTCATCAAGTTCACAGAAACCTCTTCGTTTTTCTGCTTTGATGGTTGTTATTCTTGCTTAAATAAAGTATATCTAGGTTTAGAATTTTTATCAAAATTCCCCTTTGAGGATTTAAAATTCTTTCCAACCAAAGTATATGCAGTGGACCCCAATTATGATACTAGTTCAAAAGCACTTTCAAAAAATAAATCTCCTTTTCTTTTCCTCACAACTGAGTAACTGTTTCTACCCATAAGGGACGATGGTCAGTGAAGTGACTTGTCTAAGGTCACTCAACGAATTATTTGAGCCTAAATTCAAACTCAAATTTTCTATTAGGCCAGAGTTCTCAATGTACCAAAATGTGTAGTACTGACTCAACTAATATGGAAATCCCACTTTTTATTTTTTTTTATTTCTCACATCACTACCTCAAGAGTACCAAAGCATCTGAAAGTACTGACTCACACAACTTTCTCCTTCTCCAAAATATCAATCCTTCCCAAAAAGAAGGGGGAAAAAAAAAAAAAAGGCAAGAAAGAAACATGGTAGAATTTTTATTATTATTATAAGCCTGTTGCTTTGAAACATAGCAATCTTTGTAGCTGGAGTATCAACATAATCATGACCCGCCTGGAAGTAGGGACAAGGTTGAGTTCTTTCACAAGCCTCCAGTAAGTGCTTGTTTAAAAGCCTAAAAAAAAAAAGAGAAAGGTGGCCAGATAGAAATACATGAAAGAGAATGATTATTGGACCATTTTCAGGAAGAGATTGAAAGATAACAAAGAACCTAGGCCTCCAAACTTTCAAGCCTATTCTTCTACCCTCAAATCTTTTTAGGATATTCTTATGGAATTTCATTTTGTAAGTTGCATATCTGTGATTATATTACCATGGACACAAGCCCAAAACTAAAACCTTCTTAAAATATGAAAGATACATGCAAAAAAAATTCAAAATGGCACTCTAAGAACTTCAAAAATACCTCAGCAGAATGAGATACCCACTGCAGTAAAAACATAAAACTTCTATATTCATACTAAGGAAAAAAAATACACACTACCCCTCTTCTTAACTCATGATTCTAGCTGTAACACCAAAATGCAACCAGCTTAGATTATACAAGAAAATATTCCGTAAGGAATCAAGGAATTTTAGAGCTAGGAAACAACCACACTGACCCCCTTTATAAAGAAAATGATGTTTGGGGTCCAGGGAGGTTAAAATGTCTTAGTTAAGAACACACTGCTAATAAGCAGCAGATCAAGGACAAAAACCCATGTCTCCTAATTCCCTATTTGTTTATCCTCCAATTTTGACCCATGAAGGTTCCTACATATTTTTCAGTCACAATCTTTGCAATGCAAGCATATTTTCTTCAAAAAAAAAAATTGCTTGGATGTTCATCTGCAACTCTGTGACCTTATACTGAGGGGAAGAAGGACGGTTATAAAAGTAGCTACTATTCAAAGAATAATTGTCTGCATGCAATGCAGAGCAAAACACAAGGAAATTCTAACCTGTTTGAATCCCTTTGGTTCAATGATGTTATCTGAACTAATAAGTAGCTGAGTAAAGGCAATGAAAAACAGCATTGTAATGATGGCCAGGCTTAAAAGGGTACAGTTCTCCCATTAAGTATTCCACCCAGTCTCCAGTATTTGTCTGCTCAGCAAACAGCAAACTTTATTCCATCTTATTCCTCCAACCTCATTTTGGAAGGACCACTTCCAGGCAGGGATGAGGATAATTCACTATTATCATTTTCAATTCTTAACACCCTACTGAAATCCCCAGCAAAGGGATTTTTGCCAAAAAAAAAACAAAACAAAACAGTATATTCTATCAATGTTAACAGATACACGATAAAAGCAAGCTTCTGTCCCCCCCCCTCAAAGGTTCAACTAAGCATCAACAGTTAAATTCCTGCATCTGTCAATTCAGATAAACTAATACTACACATAAAAGAATTCAACACAAACAAACTATACGAAGTCATAAACAACCAACTACAGTCGGGAAGTACTCAAAAGTTGCAGAGCTCTATGTTTTAGCATAAGCTCAAAAGCTGTACATCTTACAGGAAACCTTTCTTCCAACGTTGTCTCCCTCGCATTCTATCCTACCTAAGAAAAAGTTTTCGTTTTAATTTACTAGGTGATGGAAGGAGCTGATTTACCTGACATCTAACAGCAGTCAAATCCAAATATGCATCCAAATATCCTCTCCACCCTTCAACTTTATCTTTTACAGATGCTAAGTTTTAAAATGCTGAGTTTGGGACATTTCCATTTCCTAGGCAACATTTCAATTTTTAACAAAAGAATTTAACTTCACTGAAGGATTAGAAAGGTTTGGCTGTGACAGAGAAATCCTTTTAAATTAAGAGGAAGGGGAAGGAGGGAAGGAAAGAAGAAAGAGAAGGAAGAAAAGAATGAAAAAAGGGAGAGCTGGAAGAAAAAAGCAAGCAAGCAGAGGCCTTTTAAGCTGAAACTGCACTGTCAGTAAAACTAAAAGTTAATGTTACAATAGAGATGACAAAACTTTGAAGAGGTATGTTAAAAACAATTTAAATATCCAGTGTCGATACTCCATTACTAATATCTATGTAGGTGAGTATCAAAAACCAAAAGGCACAAGACATCCAATATTTAATCATTTAATTACAGCACATTCTTAAAAAGGAAAACTAGGCAGAAGTTTAAAAAAAGTAAAACAAATACATGAACTATATGGAAAGACGGCTATGATACATCAATAAGTGAAAAGAACAAGGTGAATTAGAGTATGAACAGCATGTATAGAAATATTTGTGAGTGCTCTATATGCTTTTACACCCTGGACTATCTGGGAGGTAACAAAGAACTGGTAACAGTGGTTGCCTCTAGAGGATGGGGAGGACTGCAGGGCTGGGTTAGGACCATGATCTACTTTATTCTAACAAGTAAATACCTTCTGAACTAAATGCCTTAATTTTTTTCCATGCACATATATTACCCTAATTTTTTTTAATTCTCTGAAACAGGGTGATAAAGAACCCTGAGACAATTTACAATTTTAACTACTTTCTTAACAGTGGTATAATCATGAGATCAGAAAGAGCTTCAAGAAGTTAGTCCCTCTGTCCTCAGCAAGCGTGTACCTAAATAATTCCAAAAGGTAGTTTTCTTTATTAGAGACACTAAATAATTTAGTAAAATTCATGTCCTGCCTTGGCAACAGTAATTCTAAGTTCACTGCTCTTGCTGCACCTTTAAGTACATGACATATAGTATATGCCCAGTAATTCAAGGATATGAGAGGACTTTATAAAATCAGCTCCATTTAATGTCACCAAACCTTGGTGGATACCCTTTTAAAAATCCTGTTAATCTGCTCCCAAAATGATTTCCACTGAGAAATCACTTTTTATATTTCCAAATTAAAGTAAATGATACATGGTACCTCTAATTTGATGGGTTATGCTAGTGTTGACCAAATTAAAACAGCACATTATAACACACACACACACACATATATATATACACATATATATATATATGCAATGAAAGAATTCTAGATCTCAGGAAATCAAATCTAAAAGCAAAGGATCTAAAATCAAATCTAAAAGCAAAAAGTGTCACTTTTGTTACCAGAAATTCTACAGGAAGTTATGCAAATTTGAGTCAGCTTGGTTTTTACAATAAGGCAACATGAAAGCATAATAACTATATATATGACAAAATTTTCGCAACAAATTTTTCTAAAAACAAGTAAGTATGAACTATCTAATCTGTCAACCATAAAGAATGTATCTTCATGAAGGGCTAGACACATTCCTTGCAATTCGACTAGTTAAGAATTTATTAATTCAGCAAATATTTACTGGGCATAAACTATATGTCACATACTTAGAGGTGCAGCAAGGGCAGTGAACAAAACAAACAAAAATTCCTGTTGTCCAAACAAACAAACAGATAAGGGCGCCCAGTGTTCTTTTTTACTTTAGTAGCTCTTTTTCACTTTAATTATTATTCTGGTTATTTTTGTGTGTGTGGTAATGAAGGTGTCAGGGATTGATTTTGGTGATGAATGTACAACTATGTAATGGTACTGTGAACAATCGAATGTACAATTTGTTTTGTATGACTGCATGGTATGTGAATATATCTCAATAAAATGAATATTAAAAAAAATTCCTGTTGTCATGGATCTTACATTTTAGTGGGCAGAAAAAGACAAAATATGTCACTGTTACAGAGAACAATGCAAAATAGGGGAATCAGCAGTGCCAGAAGGGAGGGGGATTCCAATTTTAAATAAGGTCATTAGGAAAAGCCTTATTAAAAAAGTGTCACTTTATCCAAGACCTGCGGGTATGAGCCAAATAGATATTTGAGGGGAGAGCATTCTAGGCAGAGGGATTAGCTGTACCAAAGGTTATAAGGTGGGGACATGCTTGGTAGTTCTAGGAATAGCACTGGGGACCACTGGAGCAGAGTGCTACTAGAGCAGAGAGGGAAGGGAATAAGTAGGGGGTCAGAGAAATAAAAAAGCCTCGTAGGCTACTATATGGACTTTGACTTTTACTCAAAGCTGAGAGAAGCAAGAGTGACAATTTGCATTTTAAAAGGATCAGTCTGGTTGCTTCCTGAGGAGACAGGCTGTAAGAGGGTTAAGGGTGGAAGCAAGGAGATCAGTTAGGAGCCTGTTGCTATAATCCAGGAAAAGAGATAATGGTGGCTTGGACCAGGGTAGTAGAAATAAAGGGGATGAGAAGGAGTCACTTTCAAGATATACTTTGAGGTAGAGCCCAAAAGGGCTTGTCCAGATTGGATATGGGATTTGTGAAAAAAGAGTCAAGGGCCTGAGTAATTGGAAGAATTCTTAGAAGCCTAAATTTGAGACCAGTTAACCAGAAGATGCAAATTAATGTTACTTCCCCACTTCCACTGACTATAGACCTGGGGAGTTGATAAGGAAAAAGTTATCCATTAAATTTTACACAAATTAAGATCCAAAATATCTTAATATTCAGAGACTTTTTAAAACACAGATGGTAAAAATCTTCTCAACTATCAAGAAAAAAAAAAAAAAAAAAGGGAAATTCCTCTGTCAAGTACCACTAAATCTAATGCATTTTGACCAGTTGAGAAAAGTGAAGACTTTGTAAACTAAAGAGAAGGCAACTTTGCTAACTAATTGCTCATCTTCTGGTTAACAGATCTCAAACATAAATTTTACTCATCTTTCATGACCTACTCCCAATGCATCAGAGCCATGTATAAACAACAGCTCCGGTTCATCCCTCTATTGTTGCAGTTATCAAACTAAAATTGAATACATCTGACTCCTTGAAATTTAGAAGATGCAAATTAATGTTAATTCCCCACCTGCACTCATTATGGTCCTAGGGAATTGATAAAGAAAGTTATCCATTAAATTCTGCGCAAATTAGGATACAAAATATCTGTAAATAAGCTAAAAATAGCAAAATAGTTTTTTACTGCTAAGAAAAAAAAAGTCTCAGTTACTCCCTTGGTTATTCCCACCTTTCCACTTCCTCATTTCAGGAGGGAACTTGAGAATCAAGTTCCAGTACAAAAATCAATAATCGGTTCTATAAAAAGAAATTATGACCTTGATGGTGGGAAAATGTCCTAACATTTCAGAACCAGAAAGAGATATATAGTTTGCCACTCAGAAAGAAAGGGAAAGCAATTCATGATCATATCCGGTTCTGAGAACAGTGTCAGTTATTTACTGAAGTCTTGTGGACCCTTTTTCCACCCAAACGAAAAGGCAGTGGTTTCAGCATTTGTTTATCCTTGGCGATTAGAAGCAGTTGTTATTTTCTACAGATGCCTACCTCTACAAGTAACTATAAGACAAAAATTATATTAAATATTTTCATGCCACATTTGAAAATATTTTTCAATTTTGTACTCCACTATTCCTCTAAAGAGTAGCAATTCTCCAGACGAATCTCTTGTCTTGTTTTTTTATTTCATAAATAAAAATTTAAATGAAGGTAACAGGACCATGAAATTTGCACTTTTTCTAAAAAAATTATTTGAGTACCAATGAAAACATTAAAAATCCAACAGCACAATTCTAAAATTGAGCAGTAATCTTGTTTTCAGTGAATCCTTTAAAAATTAAGCTAAACAGATCCAATAACCTGATTCTAATTTTTCATATTTTTCATTTCAAGCAAAGATATCATGGGTATCCTCTCCATGGGCTTTGTTTAAAGACTTCCATTTGTGTGCATTTTAAGACTCAGAAGCCTTTTTTATAAAGTTTAAGCACATTCTTTTCCAAAACAACCATGGTTATTCTCCCTCATACAGTAAGAACTATATCCAATTTGTTACTTTTTCATAAAATCAAATCCTAACATTTGTTTTCTTCCTTCCCATCTTTCTTTTAGCTCCAAAAATTTTCTAGAGAACAATTTATGTCTCAATAATTTTTAGTTTTCAAGATCACTATACATATATTAACCCAAGAACTGCTGAATCAATTATTTCATTAATAAAGTAATGTATTTAAGATTCTGAACTTTGATTGTAATAAGAATCCAAAATGACACCTGGATTCTGCCTGTCAACATCACTTTGAAATTTCTTCTGAGCTATATCAGGATAGTTAGAATGACTGTAGCAGCTGCAAGTTCCCTGAGGTTGCAAAATAGATACTTGGGAAAGGTTATTTGAATCACCTTTCAAAATAACCTACAACACAGGAGCCACATGCAAAGCAAAAATTTCCAGGCTATTGTTAGCATTATTTAGAATATACCACGTTTCAGAGCTTTGCAGTTTACAGGTCTACTTAACTCTTTCATTTCCCTATTCTGTCAAATGTATTGAGCGAATTTAAAAGTCTTGTTCAACTATCCACCCCCACTTCCTCTTCTAAACTTGCTTTTTATAAATTACATACTTCACAGGCATCTCTCTGTGTACTGAGTATAGTATACAAGATAAACAGACAAGAACCAAAGTCATTTTGAGTTCCTGGTGGTCTTATAAAATACAATCTACCCATTAATTGCCCAATAATGGCTTGAATTTATTTTCCCAAAACAATAGCATTTACAATCTTTCAAAGTCATACAGTGAAAGCAGTTATTCCACACTGCATATAAATGTAAAATAAAAATGGTAAAATACCTCTATAATGTCATATCAAGGTGTTAATATTCTCTGCTCACTAGCTTATTTCAACATGGATTCACATTCTTTCTCAATTAGAGGATGCAAACTTCAATCTTTCTTGTCCTCTTCTTCCAAATGCTTACTGAGATGAGGGACAATATACCACCTCTGAATGATACTAAAATGCACTACATTCTAATTCAGTCTTTCAACGAGCATTCGTGGTGCTCTGTATGTATATATAGACATTATCACATTATCCAGGACAAAGATCTTCGAAAAAACAACAGGGATAAAAAGCACTTGGTGATGGGCATTCAATTTTCACCTTAATACTACATATTTTGAGGACACAAAGTAAGCATGAGTAAAATAGCATAGGATTACTTCAGGAAAACTTCTGAATAAAGGTAAAACTTATAAAGCAATATTGGAAGACTGGTAGAAGGCATAAAGAACATGAAAGCGTGACTTGAGGAAGGAGCTCAGTCCTTGATTAGATAACTGGGGAGACCTTGACAAGGCTGAGAATTTCAGAACAACTCAAATGCAATAAAGGCTCTTAGGAATTTAAGAGTAGAGTAGTAGTCAAGGAACAACTCCACTAACTGAGAGAAAGCAAACACTGGCATACTGGTGGGCATCTTCTGAGTTACTGAACAGCCCCATAAAGACAAGAAGCTTAACAAATACTCTCTCAACTTATTAAATCCTACTAGTTAAATTATTTTTTCCAGTAAATAAATGATATGAGTTTAACTAAATTCTACTTGTTGTTGACTTCCAAATGAAGATCCCATCTCACTAGAAAAACAGTTGAGAGTATAGTCTATGACTTACATTTGAAGTGTTTTCTACCCAGAAAGAGCAAAATAATTAGAATTTAAACTAATCACCAAAGGAAACCTGTTTGTAACCAAACATGTGCAATGAAGAATAATGTCCCTAGAAACTACTGTTTCTCCATCACATCCTTCTCAATTTGCTGACAAATCCTGCTGATGACTCATATCCTTCTGTACTAACCAGCTACCCTGTTCTCTCATGATAGTCTCTTCACCAATAACGGAAAGTAGAAAACACATTAATTTGTTTTGCAACTAAAAACAGTAAATGCCAACATATGTACACAAGCCCAATTTATAAATACTGTGATGGTATTATCTAGCGAGTGTTTCCTATATAACAATGAAAAAAAAAAGAAAAAGATGCTCAAATCTTAACTAAAAATAAAGCACTAGAAGAAAGAAGACCCATTTGTGAATTTGAATTCTTGTCAAACAATACATTACTTAAGAGCCAATACTTCTGGCTATTGCAGAAACAAAAACATAAAGTAATTTATCTGATCTGCTAAAGCAAATATATCATGTGTGCACTTTAACCCAAAATGAATTAACATTTTCTGGGAAGAATGAAATTTCAACCCAAAATACTATGAAAGGAATTAAATACACAGTTCTCTGAAGGTAAAGACTTTTGTTCTAATGATCAAAATATTTTTTCAAACCAGGTTCAACTAGCAAAGAAAGGGTCACAGCAAAGCTCAATCTTAAAATTCTCTACAGTTTCAAAAGCCAATGTGCAATGTAAATTTATATGCAAATAATGAAATTTAGTTTCTAGACTACTTAAACTGGAGTGGATTCCATGTTACAGAAGCCATGGGTAAGGAAATCAATGCAAGCAAACAAAACATTTGTACTTAAGTCACAAAAAAACTACTGGTATGATCTGTTAACTCCTTACTGTCATTTATTCTGTAAAGATTTTGGGGGTCCTAGAAACCATACCGTTTGAACAGCTAGTACAGGGAAAACCACCTTAAAACGTGCTAAAGGATCATTTTCTCACATAGGTCCTGGTACACAAAAGGAACTGTGGAAAGTGGACAGAGACAGCAGTGCTGAGGCTTCTTTTGTGGAGGTGTCAGTGACAGTTTCTAGTTCAGCCTAGATCTCTACAACTCTGGAAGCAAAAGATATACATACTGTACCCATTTCAGCTCTACACCAAGCAATCCTGTGAGACTTCAAGTCCCAAGAGAGTGGCCAGAAAGTCAAAAGAGCTCAAGTCTGTGGTTCAGGCAATAGAATAAGTGGAAAAAAGCCACCAGGCACCTCTACATATGATATTATGAAGTTCAAAATGGATAGAAGGGTCTCCTAATATTCCACAAATTAACAAACTCAAATTGCCATTTCCCGAAGTAATTATAATTGGTGCCATCCAAAGACTCCTGTTTTATAGAATCAGAAGATAAGCATCAGTTTCTACATAATCCAAATAGTGTCCTGAGAGAAATATTAAAGTAGGAACATCTCCAAAAGAAAAAAAAAAAGTTATGCAAGTAACTAAAGTATGCTTTTTTCCAAAACATATGCACACACACATAAAACCCCTAAATGTCAAGCAAAAAAAAAGGGCCAACTTCCTCAAGTACCTATTAACTCCTACATAGCTCCCAGTAAAATGACTAGTTTACTGAATAGAGAAGTTCAGCCAAAGATTTAGGTGCTTTAAGCCCCAAGAGGAATATATATTTTTTTATTCCATTGCCATCTATGTACTGATAACCCTTTAATTTGGATACCAACATCTAGGATTTCACAACTGACCTATAAATCAAGTTCCTATCTGTAAAAATGAAAGAATACCACTTCCTCACAGTATTGCTAATTGTTTAAAATTAGATGATACATGATTCAGCACAAAGAAGGTTCTCAACAAGGGAATGCTGAAACCTAAAGCCTAAAGTATCCCAAGGCCACAAGATCTCTATCACACTACCCTAACTCCATAAACATAACTAAATCTACCTGGTTAAGACTATGGATCCTGGTTTGGAGTTACTCAAAATTGTGACAGATGTCCAACTTTTATTCAACAAGTAGCATAGCTACTTGGTATTAGCACCTGAAGAAATCCATCTAACTTGGGTTTCACTCTTTCTAAGTGCAACAGCTAATATATATACATACTGCTCCTCTGCATCGTACTTGCAAATGCTTTTTTCTAGATACCACTGGTTACCAACTCCAATTCCAACTAAAAGGAACAAGTACAATCAAACCCTGCAAAATAAATCCCTACTAAATTTCAACTTTGCATCTCAAAATTATAAAGTTTCTGCAATTACTGCGTAAGGAAATGATTAAAAGACACAATGACTAAAAAGTTAATTCTTAAGAAAAATAAATCTGAAAAATCTAAGAATAAATCTAAGAAAAACATAAACCTCATATACAAATTTTTTTCAAGTAAAATATGAGTTCTCAGACTTCTTAAAAAAAGTTTTGTGCAAAAGCATTCAAACATTTACTTTTCCCTTGTGCCACCAAAGTTCAATGATGTTGTAAATGGTTTTTGCCTATAAATTTGTTTCGTTCAAATTAAATATTACTTGACTGACTCATGGAAGGAGTGTCTGACTTTTGCTTTTCTGAGTCAGAACATACCCAGTTCTGCAGTTCTAAAAATTCATTTACAAAGGTGTTCTAAATGCCAGCATTTCTAAGCTACTAAATACAAGAATTAAACTGTGGCCTTAGTAGAAAAGTCTTAGTGGTGACAATACTTTGAATCTGTAGTTCAATTTATAATTAACAACCAAACGTTTTTGCATATTTTTTTTCTGTAAATGTAAGATTTTACCGAAGTGTCTCAGTTTGCATACTTTTCACTTGATGTTCACAATCTCCTAAGGACATATTCCACACAACTGAACCAAGAGCCTTTCACAAAAAAGTAACAACTTCTAGTTGACTCCTGGCTCCAACAAATACACTCTTACCCTTTCCCCCCAAATTAAAAAAAAAAAAAAAAAAAAAAAAATTTAAAACATAAAAGGTTGCTGGGTTTCTTTAATCAGACTCCTCTCCCAGACATATCCCAGGTGCCCCATAAAAACTGTCTCAAAGCACACACCCTAGGGCCCCAAGAGTTTCAGGGCAGAATCTCCTCCCAGATAAAAACCTAGCCTAGGCCCTAAAGGGCCTCAAGTCAGCATCTCCCTATATGATGTCCTTGCCTCCAGCCATTCAATCTTCTGCATTAATTCCAACAGCTCTCATCTGTACAAGCTACCAGATCATAAAACATTGTGTGGATGAGAAACCTCAAAGTGAGATAACCTACTGAGAGGGTAGTAATGGTGCAGTAGCAAAATCAAGGGCTTTAGGGTGAGACAGACCTGGGTCTTTAATCCAGCTCCAATTCTTATTAACTGTGTGACCTTGGAAAAGTTAGTTAACCTCTTTGAGTCTATCTCTTCATCTCATCACTCCACTGTATATCCATGAGGGCTCATCACTGTATCCCTAGTGATCACTGTATCCCAGGAAAGTAGAAGCTACTCAGTATCTGCTGAATAGATGCAAATTGAGGATATCTACCAACTTTCTGTAAATGTAAATGAGAGACTATAAAAAGCACCAGGTGTGTTAGTAGGCCCAAGATAATCCCTTCCCCAGCTGACTAGTAATACTATTTACTATTTCTGAAAGTAGAGAGATTGAGAGAAAGGACACTTCCCTCTGGATCAACATAAGCTAAGAACCATCACACATGACAAGGGAGCCAGATTGAGAAAAATATAATTTCTGGCTTTTAATTACATAACACAAATGCTTTTACCTGTAATTCTATGTCTAATTTCTAAAAGGACCACCCTACTCTGGTAATCATATTGAAAGACCTCCTAGGTGGAAGTCTTTACTCTTATATGAATTTCTCAACAAACTTCTAGGAGATTTTTCCATATTTAAGGTGTAAAATACATTATCAAGAGACCCTTCATCAAGAACCCTTACTTCTACACCACAAGACTCTGGACAAAGTCCATGACAATCATTAGTCCATTCAATCTTCAATATGAAACAATTTTTAAAAGGTCAGGGTCAGAATATTGGCAAACCACTCCTCACCATCTTCACCAATACAATACATGATGGCAAGTGATTCTGAAGCCCTGATAATGTGTCATCCTGTGTCCCTAATTTCCTTTTGCATATTTAAGTGCATTAACTTCACTCACTTCCTGTCTGAAACCACTATGTAATAGAGCATGGCAGTAAACACTACCATATTTTAATCCAGTGGTGGTTGCTGTTTGGTGACTCGGTGTCAGACAAGCATTTGCTAAATGCCTAAAGTGATTCTAGGGCTGCTAGTCATTTTATATGATGTTTCTTCACAAACACCAGGAAATAATCAACTATCCTATGGTTCATCAACACTATCATGTTATCATCATTAATATTTCTTATGAGCTTTTCTTCAGAAGGGCATCAAAGAGCCACAACCTAAAGATATTACTTCATTTATATAACAATGAAATATTTTTCACCTGAAAGACTAGCAGTACTTTAAAAGAGTCTATGAATCTGAATACTCGACAGTCAAGAGCCTAGGGTCCTGCCAATAGACAAGCTTGTTTTAGTTATCTCTCAGAGCCCCAGACCAGAATGGGATGGCAACCACACCACTGACGAATCTGGAAACTTAAGCCATTTTCAGAGACAAAAGGAAAGTAGGTGAAACACTGGGGAATAAAATTACAGAAAGAAAAATGCACGCCCTTTCTCAAAAAAAATCCCAAAGTCAGAAAGGATCATAGCGCCTCTGGAACAGACTCCTATATCCTTTCCACCTACCTGAACCCAAGGACCCAGGGAAGGGTTGGTCCTGAAAAGGAGTCCCTAACCCAGAACATCAGGGTTCACTACACCAAACACAAAGACCAGGGGGAAGAGCCCTCCAGGATGCCTGCCCCACACTCCTGTACGCCCCCACATCTGCCACCCACCTCCCCAGGCCCTCTCACACACTTCCACCCTCACTCTCCCCCTACACTCCCATTCTCACACACACATTTCTCCACACACTTGCACACATTCTCCTCTGCACTTACTCTCACCCACACATTCTCCATCCACACTTTTTCTCACCTAACTCTCCCTACACGCACGCACCCTCCCCCGACACTCACTCGCATTCTTCTCTCAGTCACTATCTTTCCCCCCACACCCTCCAGAGATATTCACACACACTCTCCCCATCCACACTTTTTCCCTCCACTCACTCACACACACACTCATTCTTCCCCGTCACTCACTTCTCCCTACACTCACATTCTCCCACTCACGCACACATACTTCACATACACACACTAATTCACCCACCTTGTTCTCCACGCTCCTCGGCCGCGCTCCCCCCACCCCCGGCCCGGCCCTCCTTCCGGGGACGTGTCTCAGGCCTGCACTAATGGCTGCGGCGCCTCCCGCCCTCCCCTTCCCGGAGGCCCGGAGAGCCCGCCTGGAGGCCGCCCGGGAGGGGAGCACTCACGCTGGCAAGCTGGGGACTGGGCATTGAAGTCCGGCGGCGGCGGGAGCGAGGAGGAGCCTCTCTCCTCAGTCACCTCGGCGGCGGCGGCGGCGGCGGTAGTGGTGGCGGCGACGACTCCCCCCCAGCCTCGGCGCGCGACACCCGGCCCGGCCCGGCGGCGGCGGCGGCGCGTGTCCACGAGTCCGTCTTGGTGCTGCTGCTGCGGCCGCCTCTGCGTCTCCTGCTACCGCCGCTGCCCCCGCTGCCGCCGCTGTCCTGTGGCGTCGCCTTGTGCCGTGCCTGGCCGCCGCTGCCGCTACAGCCGCTACCGGCAGACGACGGTTACAGCCCGACCGATTGCGCCGTCGCCACCACCGCTGCGCGCGCAGCCGGAACCAGCTCCCGCCGCCGCCCCTCAGGGGGCGCTGCGGGGCGCGGCGCGCGCACCCGCCGGCCCGCCCCCCGCGCCCGCTGACTGGTTGACTGGCCGGCTAGCGCTGACCCTCGGTTCCCGGCGCCTCTCCCGCTCCTCCTCGTGGTTCGTTCTGTTCTGCACTTCTGGCTACGGAAGGCGCGTCCATGTGACCGGGGAGGAGAGGACACAACGTGGTTGGGAGGCGTTCGCCCACACAGCGCTCCGCCCACCCGCACCTGGGCAGGGGCAAGAGCTTGCGACAGCTGTGTGACCCATAAGGATGAAGGGCTTATTCCTGCATTGTCCTAGGGCCAGATGCTGATGGAATGAGGTGGCGACCGAGCCCTTTGCTCGGGGATTTCCAACTCACAAGCGTGAACCAGGGCAGCTCCTTTCTAGGCTGCCCTTCTCGAGGCCCGGAACAAATGGCGTGTGCGTCGTTGCGAAGGATAGTTCTGTGCCCCCTTCCTCACCTGTGCCACACACACACAAGCCAATCAGACCTCAGAACCGTCCCTGACTGACTAAAATTCGAACTTCCGGGATGTGGGATCTTGAGCAAGTCATTTCCTCTCTGCGTGTTCGCAACTATTAAATGGAATAAATATAATCAGCTACCTCATGGGGCCCTTCCCACGTGTCAGTGTTATAATGTGTGCAAAATGACTGATAAAGAGGAGACCCTCAATTTCAAGGTTTCTAAACTAACGTTGCCTTTAACAACGGGAATCATCCTAGAGATTCCAGTACTCTCTGGCCGAAGGCTTTTGCCTCTTGCATTTGGAAGTGGGCCAGAAACTCTTTGCCAAACCATGCGGACAGAGTTTTAGTTGGAAATGTCACTGGTGAGTTGGGATACTGGTCTGGGCCACTGCCAGATGGCAGCCAGAAAGAGGCACAGGAGGCTGGCTTGGCAGGAAGGGGAGAGAGGCTTCTCCAGGAGGGAGAAGAGGAGGTGAGAGCTGGCCTTGGGTGGAGTGAAGTCTAGAAGTGGCTCCTACCCCTGGGGCTGCGTCATTGCCGCCTCACCACCACATACATGTACATCTGGCCCTGTGGAGAGAGAAAACAGTCAGTCGTCATTAGGCCTGGTCCAAAAGGTAGACATGGGGCATTGCTCTCCACCAAGAGGCTTCCATTAGGGCTCAGCAGTAAAAAGAAAGGTCTTATGACTCAGCCACATCAAGCCACAGCACAGAACCCAGGATGTTCACCACCAGCAGGTGGCCAGGAAGAGGGTATTCCAGGGCAGGCTGGCTGGCAGGGCTGTGTGGGAGATGAGAGGTCTTGACAAGCAAGAGGAACTGTAGATCAGGACAAGAGTGAGGAATATAGGTTCAGTTGCTGCTTGCTTTCTACCTACCTCCAGCAGGCAGCATTCTCTACTTCCTGGAAGCAGAGAATTCAACCAGAGAAGAGTTACCTCCTCTGCAAAACTTTTGATGACTCCTCTGGTTATTGCTTCCTCCACTAAGGCCTCAATGCGCCTTATGTAATCCCCCATCATAACATTTATCATGCTGTGTGGTAAATGCCTATTTTCATAATTCTCTCCTGCTTAGACTGACCTCCTTGGGGCAATCTAACAGTTATTGAACAAATGAATTAATTTCCCTCCACCTAGCTCTCAGCTTGGCTCTAAATGTCAGTAAATAATAACAACAGCATAAAGTTGTCAATACTGGCTACAATAATGGATACCATTTATTAAACATCTACTCTATGCCAAGCCCTGGGAGAGGTGTTTTTAAATATATTATCAAGTTTCCAATTCAAAATAACCCTATGAAGAAGGTATTATTGTCCCCAATTTAGAGGGAACCAAGGCACAGAGAAATGAAGTGTCAGAAGCAGGATTCAGGCGCAGGCCTCCAGAGCTCAAGTAAGCATGATGTCAGTCTCTGACTCCAGTCCATAACTTGTGTCTTTCACAGTAAGCTGGAAACCCTTCTGAGATGTTGGAAATAACCACTTCCAAAAGCAAAAGGCAAGAATCAGCCCTGAGACCATGGCACTTTCCCCAATTTCCCATATCCTAAGGACAGCAGGAAGATGCTCTAACCCCTGACATGAAAGACCTCATCCAAACTGATTTCCCAAGAAATGTTGTTACATGGTTTTGCTCCCTTCACACTTCAAACAGATCAAGAACGGTGCCATGGGTAACTTTTTACAACATGAACCATTTTTGGCAATGAGTTTCGTACATAATAAGTGCCCTGAGTTTATCGACTGCCTTTGCTCAAGAGTTCCACTGCCATTAGTTAAACCTCCCAGTGTCCCTGTGAGGCAAAGCTGGCAGTATTCTTGACTGGTTTTTATGGCTCCTTGAGAGCAGGAGCTATATGAGCCTGCCACACAAAGGGGTTAGAGAAAAAAGTCGTGATGGTGTGGCAAAGAAACCAAGACCCTTGGAGACAGAGGTAAAGACACAGCCTAGATGCGTGGTTCCCACACTGTTTCATCTAGCATCGTTGCCATTTAGTTGTTGTATAACCTTGAGAAGTTATGCCACCTCTCTGAATTTCTATATCCCTATCTGAAAAATGGAATGATAGTAGTACTTACCTCATAAGGTTATTATGAGAAATAAAGACTGTATGTAACTCAGGTAGCATATTGTTGGGCACTGGGCATGGTCTCAATAAATGTTAGCTATTATTAAAAATATTAACAAGGTGCTTAGCCCTGCAGAATGAATGAATGGAATGAATTTTGAAACTACAGGCTCTATAGAGTTTACTTCAAAATTGCTGGTACTGCTCCTTACTGATGCTTTATGACTTTGGACAGATGGCTTAACTTCATGAATGAACCTCTATCCTAATCTGTGAAATGGGGTGATAACGTGGCAATGAAGAGCTTGAAAGTCTTTGTAAACTATCAAGCACTAATACGGACTTTTACCTAAAGACCCCAGGCTTAGTAACATGACTGCAGGAATCCTAGCTCTGCCCCTTAAATTCCCAACCTCTGAAGTTTTCTCATGAGTGATACAGGCATGATGATCACATCTCTCTCAAGGGGTTGTTGGTGAAAAGTTAAATGATTAAATAAGATGATATATTTAAAGTGCCTGGAATGATGGGAGGTGGTCCATAAATGTTATTCACCTCCCCCCTCATAAGTGTTGGGTTTCAATGATCTGAAGTAAAGGAAGCAGCAGGGTATGGTGGGAAACCCATGAGACCAATAGAACTGGGATTATTCCTGGGTCTGCTGTATGACTGTATGACTTTGAACAAATTACCTAACCTCTCTGAGCCTTTGATTCTTTGCCTTTAACAGGAGACAAAGTATGTCTACATTGCAAAGTTTTGGGGAGATGAGAGTGACTGACCCAGCAGAGGCCCTGCCACATAGTAGGGGGTTTACTCAAATGGAAGCAACTAACAAACGCAAAAATAGGCCTTGAACCACCCTTATGGAAAGGACCCAGTAGGGGAAGTCAAAATTCCCCAACCAGAACTAAATGGGGTCATGAGCGATACAGGCTTTACAAAGTTCAGACGGATTTGGGAGGTTCCCACCCAGCACTGCTCAGCTTCTCTGGACCCTGCCAGTGGACCGGTCGGTCGGGAGAAGGCCGCCAGAGGCCCCAACCCTCCAAGAGTGATAACCGGGGAGGAGGAGGGAGGGAGAGGAAGGAATGTACTGATTCACCGCCCCACCCATCCCCTGCCTCTAATCTCTCTTCCGGAATTTTACAGCCCTCTTTTAAAGGGGCCGGGGCTGGGAGTGAGGGAGCAGAGGGAGGCAGGGCGCCTGTTCCAGCCGGCTCCAGGAAACACCCCCTCACCCCCTTGCAAATCAGCTTCTGCAGGAATCCCCGGGAAGTCGTGCACACACCGACGGCAGTTTGCTTTCAGCGAGCAGCGCCGGCCGCAGCAAGCCTTAGAGCCTCCCCTGCGTGCTGTTTGGAGGAACCCAGCAGGGAGGGAGAGGAGCTGTGAATTCCCGGAGACGTCAAGGCTCGCTCCGGGGTGGATCGGCGGGCGGAGTGTTTCCTCTCCTAGTGCCGGTAGGCGCTGGAAGCTTCGGCTGAATTATGGCTCGGGCCAGAATGTACTGGAAGGCCACAGGCCTCCTCCTGGATCCTGTTTTGGGCCCATCGGCAATCAGGATCCCGATCGCCACTGCCGCCAGGTGTAACTGGATTTCTGCTAGAGAAGAAAACAAGTTCAGGAACTGGCGATCAGGGAGAGGGAAAGTTGAGAAAGCGGCTCATTCTCCTTATTTTATCTTATAGAAGGGCAGTTGAGGTCCTCATAGGGCGGGGATTTGCTCAAGGCCTCCCGGAGAATCAGCCTCTGGCACTGCCCTGCCCGCTGGGTTTAGTTTACAGCATTCCTTGATAACTTGTGACTCAATTTCCCTGATAGAGAAATATTAAAGGCATTATTAATAACGGAAACAAGAGCTGTTGGAAGTGAAGCAGAAAATCACAGTACACGATGAAGGGGTTAGGAAGTAAATGATGATCACAGCTAACATGGAGCATTTACTAAGTACCAAGCACTGTTGTTCTAAGTATTTCGTGTGGATTAGCTAATTTAATTTTCACAGCAATCCTAGGAGGTGGGGATTATTAGCCCCATTTTACATATGGGGAAACTAGAATATGGTAGTCAGGATTTGAACCCAGGGAATATTGTCCCTGGGCCCCACACATTTAGCCTCTATATCATCTGTCTCTCCTAAAAGAGAATGTAGTTAAAAAGTGCCTACATTCCGGATGTTGGCTTACCAGTATAAACTCTTCATTATAGCAACCTCTTTCAGAGTGACTTAGATTATCAGCGCATATAAATGTTTAATATCTGACAGTGATAATGTTTCTACACACAAAGACATCAAAGCACTAGGCTAAATGGGGCAATCAAGGTCACACTGTGAAACTGAGAGGATTCCTTCCCCAGTGGTGCACAGTTTTTTTAATTCTTTCTCGAGTGCTGTGAGCAGAATCCTGACTCTCTCCCAGCCCCCTCCCATTTCACTTAGTGGAAACCCTGAAACCCCATTCCACATCAGTGATCCAAACTTGACTATCATGTTTTCAAGAATGCTGAAAAGATTACCCCGCCTCCTCCAGCCCCTTTAAAAGAGGGCTGTGAAGTTCCAGAAGAAAGATTAGAAGCCAGCCTGGGAATCAGTACATTCTTTCTGCCAGGTGATAGGCTTGAAGATTCAGCAGTGAACAGATACAGACCTTGCCCTCAAGAGGTTGACAGTCTAGTGGAGAGATGTACATCATATCAACTGGCATTTATGATACTATGTGATAAGTACTACAAAAGAGTAATTGCAGGGGAGATAAGGAGCACATAGAGGGGATATCTTACTAGCCTGAAGAAGGGCAAGCAAGGGAAGGGCTATGAGAAAGAAGTAATAGCTTGAATTATCCAAAGAGGGAAGGTAGTGAGCACCCCACCCACCGGAGGTATCCAAACAGAGGCCAGGACACAATCTCCAATAAAAACAAATAGGAGCAGTAAACCAGATCAGTAGTCTTCAAATATCTGCCCTCAGACTGGTGCTAGTGCATGGGGAAAGGAGAAAAATAAGGATAGATGAGTTTTCATATGCTAAATTTATTCAGTTTAAGGGACAGTCTTTTATTCTGACATTATACCCTTCCTTCTTCTTTTGGTATTAAAATGTCCTTTCTTTTATGAAGCAGTGGTTGTAGTACATGATAGTTATTTTTTTTCATGTTCTTACTTAGCCAAACTAAAAGTTGGCAGCCACATCTGGGTCCTCCTTCCTATTTTTAAAATATTTAACTACTGATGACCCCTGAAAGTCTAGGGACCTCTAAGCCAGGTGACTTCTAAGGTTCTTTCCAACCCTGTGATTATAAGATTCTCTGTTCAGTGGTGATTAAGGCCTCAAGCTAAATTGAGTTTGGAATGTGCAAGCCAAATCCTTTTCAACAGACACAGTGTAAAAATAAATACATAAGTACATGAGTAAATAAAAGTAAGAAAGACAAATAATTTGGTACCTTCTAAACACTTTTATTTTTTCGTTCCCAAACCACATAAAAGTACCTGAAGTTCCATATAGACTTGCTCCCTTGCTCCCCAGTTAATGCAGCACCTGAAGAAGAGAAACTGCAGAAATAATAGATAGAAGTGATATGGGAAAAATCAATTTGGTGCAGTTTTCACAAACCTTTAAAATAGAGGTATTTAAGTGGTAATGGGATTTCATGACCAGCAGAGGCAGAGTTTCTGATGGGAACATTGCTGGAGATTTTCTGGTGTTTCTCTGAGTGGTTGGAAAGGGGAGGATTATGGTTTTTTTCCCTCCCCTTCCACTTACAAGAAAATGGAGGCAACAAAAAACAGAAGTCTTCTGTAATGTCCCATTAAGAGGAACAAATGAAATGTCGTTTCCTTATAGACAGAAAACACAAAGCTCTGACGGGCCCTGGGCAGGCCTTCCTGGCCAATGCGGCAGAAACTGAACACACCTGCACTGCCGTTACCATGGTGACTTCTCACCTTTTGCATTCCTTTGCTTGGAGGTTGAGACTGGTTCAGGGCACATTTGAGATTTCATGTTCTTCTTTGGTTTCTGGAAAAGGAAAGGCGAGGGGAAGGATTCTAAATGGACTTGCCTGCTGCCTTGGCTATTTGCGTTTTGGCTTGTGCAACATGTAAACTAGGTCTCACTGGGCAAGGAGGGCCTGCCAAGGGTAGGGAGTTGATATGACTTTAGCAGAGAGCCCAGAAGACCTACATTCAAATCCCAGCTCCTCAATGACTCCATTTATTCATTCAAACAACCCTTCCTCTGGTCAGGCACTAGCAGGTACAGAGAGATGACTGAATGGCCAGAGTCTGCCCTCAGAGAGCTGGAGGTCAAGAGGGAAACCTGGGTCAGCAGATGAACATAAGACAGTTCAATAAATTACTTCACAGAGGCAGGTTCTGGTCCTATCACTGCCCAGAGAGGTGACCTCGTAGGGAGGAGAGAAACTATGTGAAACTGAAACTGTCTTGAGGAGGACTCTTAGGCCCACTCCAGCAAGCAAGATTCTCGCCTGCAAGAGTTCAGCATGCGGGCATCAAAATTAAGAGTAAGAAAAGTTGAGACTTACACTATGACCTCAGGCAAGTCATTTCCTTTTCCTGAGTCTCAGATTCTCCATCTGTAAACCAACACTAATAACTTCCTTACTGTTGTTGAAAAGATTACATTAATTAATATATAACGATGAAGCAGAGAGCAGACAGACCTAGATTCAAAACCTGACTCTTCCAATGCCTGGCTGAGTGATCTTGGATATGTCTTAATTTTAACTCCTCTGAGTCTCAGTTTCGTCACATATAAAAGGGGCATCATAATAGCACCAACTCAAAGGTGTAGCTAGAATTAGATGAGTTAATGCAGATAAAACACATAGCACAGTGCCCAATAACATGGTAGCTTCTTATTGTAGAGGTAGAGCTCCTGATCCAGATTCTGATACTTTGCAAGTTAGAGATCGTTATTGTTATCACTGTTACACGTGTAGAGAGCTTGGCAACTGGTTGGCACTCCCTAAACAACCTATTTGGATCCTTTCCTTCTGCCAGCCCACGTTTGCCCCCTCTGTAGCCTTCCAATGTGTTGGCTATTTCCCTTCTGGGTTCAGAAGGGTATAGCTTGAGGGTCTGCATCCCCTGCCCACTGGTCCCTCTTTTGCCTCACACTGAGCTTTTCCCTGGCCTAGTGAAGGGGAAAGGGCTTGGACTTGGCCCAATGGCCAGGTCCCCCGGGGCCTCCTCTGGAGACAGAGGTGGGGGAAAAGGCAGGGTGTGCGTCAGCCCTGATGCAATCACGGGCTCATTGCTTGGCCCACTTCCTCCTCCTTGGGTGTTTACTGGAGCCTGAATTCCAGAGGAACCCTTGGAAGTGTGCACCAACAGCAGGGACAGGTGGCTCACAAAACCTTCCCTGCTTCGGGGACAGCTTAGGAGGAAAGTGAAACTGAGCCCACCTGGGCCTTAGGCGCCCTGGGCCCAGGGACACAGGTAAGAGATACCAGGTGTCACGTCCAGAAGGAGGGGCAGGGAAGGCAGGCCCGAGGAGGGAGGCACGACCAGGGGACAAACCACTGGCTGATGCCAGGGCCGGCTTCCAGGCCCAGGTCTGCAGAGCTCAATGAATAGGCCTTTTATCTAAGCTCAGGGGAGAGGGCCAAGGAATGGGGTCTCAGGTGACAAAGAGCCTCAGAACAAGTTCAAAGGATCTGGTCCCTTCCTTCTCAGTAGAAATCTGGCTGGAAAGAGGCTTGTTAAATGGACTTTGTTTTCCAGCCATTTGCCCAGGATCTTCATTTGGAAGGCCCCCTCACCAATCCCTCCTAGAGACATTCCGAGAAGCGCAGTGTTGCACGGTGGTAAAGAGCCTGGGCTTCTACAGGTCAATCCTCAGCTCATCTGGTTACTGGCTGGATGCCCCAGGCAAAGTCACTTCACCTCTCCGACTCTCAACTTCCTTATGTCAAATGGAAATAATAAGAACAGCCCAGCTCAGAAATAAAGCCTACAGGCTCAGAGCACAGGGTCTGGCAGATGGTAAAAGCTTTCAACAACTGTTAGATATTATTTTTATTAAGACTTAGGGGGAGGCATAGAGGAAAAGCATGCCAATGTTAGCTGTTCGCTCCCAGATCCAAGCACTAGATTTTTCTGAAGCTGGGGCCCAATTGTTCTTCTTCCTTCAAAATCTAATGACTGTTTCCCAGTATCAGGAAAGAATCCAGCCTCCCCTCCCCCTGAAATGTGAAACTGAGTACGCAAAGCTTGCTCAAACCCCTGAGTCATTCGGTAAAACCAGCCCAAGAATATCAGTGGATCAAGGAAGCTAGACTCAGAGTGGGGAAAACCCAGCCACAAAACTGAGGCTGCTCAGGGCATTTCCCTCTCCTGGCCTGTCTAATCAGCTTTTACTTTGGGTTCCGCAAACAAGATAGCACCTGGCATCTGAGTTCTTCCCAAGCCTTCCCATACTCAGAATAAAGCATTAACTATACCTGGGTCTCTAGCCAGCAGCCTGGCCTTCCCATGCAGTCTTGTTTGACACAGTTTCTTTGTCCTTGAACCAACTCCCTCCTTCTCTCCGTACCCCAGCCCTCAGAAGGGCTGATACCCTGTCCTTGATCTTCACTGCCCACTCACTTCTCAGCCCCTGTAATTTGACTTCCCGCCCAACCATTCCACTGACACTCTCTCACCACACTTGCCAATGATCTCTTAATTACTAAACTCCAAAGACTGTCCCCAGGCCTTTTCTCCTTGCCCTTTCGAAACACTTGGCACTACTGACCACTCTCTCCTCTAAACTCTCCTTCCTGGGCCTCTGTCAGACCACAGCCGCCTGATCCTCCTCCTCCTCCCTCTGCAACAGGGATTTCTTGATGCTGGTTGCTGGCTATTCTCCATCCCTTAAATGTTGCTCCTCCCTGTTCTCTTAACCCTCTTTCCCTCTAAGATTTAACCTGTCCTGTGTCTTCAACTTTTACCTCTTTGCTGGTGACTTCCCAGATCATACTTCGGGCCCAGATCTTCCCCTGAAGGCCACCTGTCTACCAAGCAGCTCCACCTGTGTGATCCCAGGCACAGCAAACTCAGCATGCCCCAAACTGAACTTTGTACCCACCCCCCAAGCCTTCTCCTCCTCCAGTGTTCTTGTTATTGATGAATGACTGACATCATTGTTACCATTACCTAAGCCAGAGGCTCAAATGTCACCTTTGCTCCCTCCCACCCAAGCCCAGGAATCACCATGTTTTTAGCATCTTGTAAATCTCTTCCTCTTTCTCTCCTCTGTCCCCATTATTTCTGCTTCAATTCAGGCCCTCATCAGGACCTGCAGTCTGAATTATTATACTTAAAACTGGACTCTAGGCCTTCATTTCTTCCCCCTTTGTACTAGACTCCTCTTGCAATGTCTGCCCAATCACAGTCCCTTTGCTGAGAACCAAATGTTGCCCAAAGGCCTTGCTGGACAGGTGGCCCTAGACTCCATGTTGATATCATGGAGGCCTGCCCTGCTGTTGTCACAGGTTTTTGAACCAGCTACACATTTGACCCAAGCTGGACTGAATTCTCTCTTCCAAGAATCTCAAATTGGGATATAGTGACTCTGGTTCAAACACTCCAAAGAGTCACATAAGTATTGAAAATGAGTAAAGCAGCCCAATGAGAGACCATGGGGAGTGGTGGCAATTGTGGAGAATGGGGAGTGTAAGCCTCATCTAAAGGCAGCAGCTGCTACTCTACTCTAGCAAATGGTTCCCATGGGAATATAGGCTCAGAGTTGTCAGATATTCAGATTTTCCAGATTTTTATGTGAAATCTCCCAAGTTTTGAATATTGGGTACCAAGTCATTCTTTTAAATGCCACAGGCTAAACATATTTTTTTGCTTCATTTTTGGCCTATAGGGCTGCCAATTTGCAACCTGAGTCAGGTTTAGGTACTGGACCCAAAGCTAGGGATAGCCACTTTCTGCCAGGTATATGGAGAAGCAGAGAAAGCTCTCTACAATAGAAGGAAGAATGAAATCTGTCCCTGGTGGCTCCTTGCTACCAGGAATGCCACATGCCTATCTTTCCTGGCATAATACCTCCTGCCCTTCTTTCCAGGCTCAGGACTACATAATAGTTAAAGTTATGAGCTCTTAAGTCAGACAGACAAACTGCTGGCTCTGTGACTCCCCTGCTGTGTGGTCTTAAGCAAGTCACTTTGCCTTGCTGAGCCTCAGTTCCCTTCTCTGTAAAACAGGGAAATACTATACTTACTACATGGGGTCGTTGTGAGTATTAAATAAGACATTGCTTGGAAAGCTCTTAGCACAGTGCCTGACACCAGGAAGCACTGAGTGGATGTTGGCTATTATTAATATTATTATTATTAATATAACTTCTCCTTATCCAAACCCTCTCTCCCAGAATAGTTTCTTGTTTGCATAACTCTTTGGGCATTTACCATTTGTTCTCATTACTTATCACCCTTTTATCTCCCTCAGTATATTGTAAACTTCTTGAGGGAGAGGTCACATTTTATCTCTCTTTGTATGGGGGGTGGGTGTCTGAACACAGTGATTTTTCCAGAGTAGTTGCTAAAGAAACATTCATTTGTTGGTACATTACTTGGAATTTAAGCTCCACGAGAACAACAGCCTTATCTGTCTGATTCATTCTTATATCCCCCGAGCCTAGCACAGTGCTGAACACATATAGAACCCTCAATAAACATATCGAATAAAAGAAAGAATGAATGAATGAAAGTCATCACCTTCCCTCCACCATGATTCTTTAACATATCCCAGAAGGTTATAGATTCACATATCCCAGGAGGTTATAGGTTCTGGAATCTCTGTAATAGCACCCTAAACACCCCATTTTTCCTTTGGGGATCCACCCCCTCACACACACACACACACACACACACACACACACACACACACACACTGATAGTCCCAGTACTTCCAACATGGCCACCCCACCTCAGGTCCAGGAATGGTTGCATGAACCAGGACTAGCCAAACAGAGACACATATCCCCCTAGCCACGGTCAGTGGTTCCAGAATGCACTTCTGACTCAATCAGAGCCAATCAGAGCAGAAACTATTAGAAAGAGAAATCGGCTTTCCACAGAGGAAGCTAAGCCAGGGGAATATCAAGTGCTAGTGTCCATATTGAAGAGAAACCTCCCTAGGAATGAAGCAAACACTGAAAAGGCATAACTGAGAGTTGGAAAGAGATAGGGTCCTGACCGTGTTTTTTGGAGGAAGTGAATCTAGCTGTGTCTGAAGACAAGCCCTTGTCTTTTCTGTTAATGAGACTATAAATTCCCTTTTTTCTTTATGTCCATTTGAATTGGGTTTCTGTCACTTACGTCTGAAAGAGTCCTAATAAATATTTGGATTTTATAGTCAGGGGGTGGTTATGAGTTGAATTTAGTGCCCCAAAAGGATATATTGAAGTCCTAACTCCCAGTACCTTGGAATGTGACCTTATTTGGAAATTAAGTCATTGTAGATGGAATTAAAGTCATACTGAAGTCAGGTGGACACTGAATCCAGTATGATTGGTGTCCTTATTAGTAAAGGAGAAGAGACACAGACCCCCAAGAGGAGAAACCCATGTGAAGATGGAAGCAGAGACTGGAGAGGTACATTATTTCCCTATGTCGGGGGGAGGGTGATGAATTTATTTGTAGAGTTGGGCTTAGAGAGAGAAAGTCCACATATGAGCAACAAAAAAGTTTCTCTGAAGGCGATGAAGAGAACGTTTAAAAGCCAAGGAAAGCCAAAGATTGCTGACAAGCATCAGAAGCTAGGAGAATCAAAGGATTCAGAGATAGCATGGTCCAATCAACACCTTGATTTTGGACTTCTATCCCCCAGAACTGTGAGACAATAAATTTCTGTTTTTAAAACCATCTAGTTTGAGGTCCTTCATTATGGCAGCCCTAGGAAACTAAGACAGGGGTCATGGTGGACATAGGTGTGTATACCTTCATAGAAATCTGCTCAGCCCACAATGATGACCTTTCTCAAGAGCTGCCTTCTACCCTTTCATTACTGACAGCCATGTTAGTATGGCATAACCCTGCCCACCAAGGCTACAACTGATGAGACCAGAAGTATATTGCACAGTAATCAGATCAGATTCTTTCTCCTGGGGATTTGGGTTTAGGACTGAAAGATCCTAGTTCAGTCTGGGCTGCATGCTTAAACTGAGGGGATTTAAAATTGGATGCCGAAGCCACATTCATGAAAGAGCAAAGAAGTGGTCTGTTGAAGGAGAAGAATGAGACAGACAGCACACAGAAGCAGAGGCCATGATCTCCCAGAGAGAGAGAGAGGAAAAGAACAAGAAAGAAGAGAAAGACAGAGAAACAGAGAGAGAGCTACTTCCTCATTCCTCACGAGACTAATTACTTCTCCTCTTGGGTTGCATGAGATTTCTCTGTTCTTATAATCCCACCCCATTTTTGCTTAAAATAGCTCTAATGGTTTTTATTTTATTTGTTTATTCATTCATTTATTTATTTTACTTGTAACTAAAAGGTTTTTAGGCAACCATCCTAGGAGCAGGAGTCTACAGCCTAGCTGCCCTGTGCACTAAGCTGACCAAGAGACATTTATTAACTTGGGCAAAACACCTGGACTCACTGACCTGGCGTCCTCTTTTGCAAAATAAGAATAATAATGCCTATGCTACCGGGTTGTTGAGAAGTCTGAATGAGATAAGGTGGAAATAAGAGCTTAGCACAGTGTTAGGCACAGAGAAGCCTAGCAGTGTATGCTGAAGAAGAGTAGGCTCTGGGGACAAGCACAGGTCTGTTTAGGTGTAAGCCCCAGCAAGGACAAGAAAGGAAACTTAAATGGACACCCCTCTCCCTGTCCGCAACTTTTTCATTTCATTTGTACAAATTTTTCAAGAGACTTGAAGAGGAAAGGAATATTTTTATTTTTAAAAGTGCCCATTCTGGGACTCTATTCTAATGATTTAATCAGACAAGAGCAAATACATATGCATAAGAATGCTCATTGCAGTAGCATTTATATTAGAGAAAAATTGGCAATGACTTCAATGTCCAACACTGTGTTTCCCTTAGTGGATGATGGTACGGTGCATGCATACAATAGACTACTATGAAGATTTGGAGGAGAAGAGACAATATTTTTAAATAAAAACAAACAATGTAATGAATGCAAAATTTTATGGGGTATAAAGCAAATTTTGTCTGACGTTTTAAAGTGAAAGCCCAATATTTCAAAGCTGTTTCTCCCACTCTCTTACATTCCAACACTACACACACCATCTCACACCACCTGCCTGGCAATACATTTGTCTTCTCTGCCTTTGGGGTTAGTTTGGCAGAAAAGATTTAAGATGCATTTATGTAAGTACAAGTCCTGAGGCCTTTAACATTAAGATATTGACAAGGATAGATGTCCATAACATTTTTTGAGGAAAATTAAGAAAGCAGATTACAAAAATATTGCCAAAATTGTCAACAGCGGTTATCTCAGGTCATGGTCTTTCTTTTCTTCTTTGTACTTTTATGTATTGTTTGATGTTTTCTAATGTGCATGCATTATATTTATAATGATAAAAAAATAATAAAGGCATTTTCATTGGGAGGGGGGAAGAAAGCATCCACATTGAATTTATTTTCTCTTACATTGTCCTCAACTCACATTCAACCAGATCTCCTCTAACACATCCCCCTTCTTCAGTAAGAGGAGAGTTTACCTGGCTGCCTAATCCTCTGGGGAGCTGCTCCAGACAGAAGCTCCTTGTGCAGGGAGGGGAGCCTTCTATGAGCCTGGCAGATGTGCTAGGCAGCTCACTACTGTCCTCTTCTGGTCAAAACAAGTCAAAGCCTGATCCTGTTAAATGCCGCACACCCAGTGCATTCAACAGCCAAGGTCAACCCAAGAGGTGTGACTTCTGGCTACCCCTGTGGTCACCAGTGTGCTGCACAACAGCGTCAGTGGCTCAGCACTCCACCCCAAAACAGACCATGACCTGGACTTGGCCAGGCTAAGCCTAACGACGGCAAACCCATCTGGACAATGCTGTTCCCTCCAAGCCAGAGCCCCCCAGGAGCAAGTGATGCAGAGCTTTCCAGTCTTCTAGAGAGCACTGATGGCTAGGACTTGGGGTTCAAGAAAGGAGAAGGTAGGGTTGCAGGAAGACAGCTGCAATCCTTCTAATCATAAAAGCCCTTGCTCTTGTATGGTTCTTTTTATTTTTCAAAATATTTCCCAAGCCAGCTTGTTATGCACAAATAAGTTCAGACAAGGATGGTTGCTGCAGAATTGTTGAAAACAGCAAAAGATTGGAAACAACCTAAATGTCCTTCAGTAGGGAAGCATTTAGATCAAATGGAATAGAAGGCATCTGTTAAATAGAATGAGGCAGTTCTGTTTGTGCTGCTGTGGATCAATATCCAAGATTCACTGTTACATGAAAAATAAAGTAAGATGTATAGCAGTCCATATGTGTGTGTGTTTTAAATAAGGATCTGTACACCTATAGATACATGTATTTAGATATGTATAGCATATACTGGAAGGAAACACCAGAAACATAATAATAATATTATTAGGGGGATGGGAGAGGGAGCTGAAGGTATGGAGGTAGGAAGGAGAACTGCTTTTCACTATATATCATTTTGTACTGTTAAATTCTTTACTCTGTGCATGTATTACTTTTTCAAGGTAAAATTTGTTTAAATTTTTAAATAATATTTTTCAAAAGATAATTTGGTATAATGGAATCAGAAAGACTTGGGTTCAAATATAGACTCTAAGATGTACCAATTTTGTGACCTTCGGCAAATCACTTTACTACTCTGAACCCCAATTTTCTCATCTCTAAAATGGGATGAGTCAACAGACCTCATTTCTTCTTCTACATTCATTCATTCATACATTTATTCAACAAAGATTCATGACATAACTGGTACTTGTGCCAGTACTGATGTGTGCCAGGCATTGTTAAAGGTGCTGGAGATTCAGCAGTGAAAAAAAAAAACTGACCAAAATCCCTGCCATAGTGGGGCATACATTTCAGTGGAAAGACTGACAATAAACCAGAGTATATAGTGTCTTAGATGGTGGTAAGTTATGAGGAGAAAGTAATAATGTAGGGTAGCACAATAGGAAATATCGGGAGAGAGTGAATTTTTTACAGTTAGTCCAAGGTGATATTGGAGGAAAGATGTGAAAGAGATGCAGAAACAAGCCATCTGGGTATTTAGGAGAAGAGATTTCCAGGTAAGTAAACAAAATATGCAAAGAATCTGAAGTACGAGTGTGTGTGGTTTGAGGAAAAGCATGCATAGCCAAGTGATGAGGTTGAGAAGGAGAATGGGAAATGAGGTAAGAGAAATCTCAGAAGCCAGCTCAGATAGGGCCTTGTAGATCAGGGTAAAGACTTGGTTTTTACCCATCAATTTATCCATTGAAGGGTTTTGAGTGAAGGAGTGACATTTCTGAATCTGTTGAGAATAGATTCGAGGGGCACAAAGGCAGAATCCGGGAGACCAGTGAGGATGCTATTGTAATAATCCAGGAGAGGGATAATGGTAGTTTGGATCAGGACAAAAACAGTGACAAAGGTGAAAAGTGGCCAACTCTTTAGCATTTTGAAGGTAGGGCTGACCAAGTGTGTTGTTGGATTGTAACTAAGATGTATGAGAAAAACAGAAGTTAAGGATGACTCAAGGTCTTGGGCCTGAGCAAAGAAAGATGCGCTTGCAATGAACAGAACAGGTTGAGGGGAGTGGATACCAGGAACTCAGTCTTGGACATGTTAATTTTGAGATGTTCATGAGACATTCAAGTGAAAAGCCAAGTAGGCTGTTGGACATGCAAGTCTGAAGCTCAAAGGAAAGGCCCAACTACCTACTAGTTTACCATTTAGCCGCTTGCTAGTTTTGTGACCCTATTAGACATGTTGTTTTGGTTTGCTAAAGCTGCTGGGATGAAATATACCAGAAATGGGTTGGCCTTTACAATCGGGATTTATTAGTTTACAAATTTACATTTCTGAGGTCATGAAAATGTCCCAATTAAGGCATCAAGAGGATGATACCGGACCCTGAAGACAGGCTGCTGGCATCCGGGGTACCTCTGTCAGATAGCAAGGCACATGCCAGTGTCTGCTGCTCCTTCGACTCCCGGGCCTTCTTGCTTTCAGCTTCTGGTTCCAGTGGCCTCCTCGCTGAGCTTTTGTGGGTTCTCCCTTAGCATCGCTGGGGACTTCCTCTCCAAGCTCTCTGGGTGTTTCTCTTTCTGATCTATCTGGGCTTTTTTCTGTCCTTTTTCCTCTCATAAAGGACTCCAGTAAAGGAGTAAGACTCACCTTAAATCAGGTGGGTCACATTTCAATTGAAACAACCTAATCAAAAGGTCCCGCCCACAATAGGTCTGCACCCACAGGAATGGATTAAAAGAACATAATCTTTTCTGGGGTACAAAACAGCTTCAAACCAGCACACAAATCACTTGACTTCTCAGAGCCTCACTTTCCTCTTCTGTTAAATAGGCATAAAAGCAGTGGGTATACAAGGTCGTTGCAAGGATCGAATGTAATGATCAATAAAGTAACTGTTCACAGAAGACTCTGAATAAAGTATCACTATTATTAAGTTCAATTTGACATGCATTTTGTTGCTGGAAACACAAAAATGAAAGATACAATCCCTCCCTCACTCACAATGGAGAAAACTTGGTCAAAGCCTTCAGCAACCTCTCAGATAACAACCATTTGTTGAGGAGAATCCCTGGGTCCTGGCACCTTACTGGACATGGGAAGTAAAGAAAGAGTCTAAGATAATGGACAATCAGTCTCAGGAGGGAAGCAGCCAGGAGGATTGCAGGGTAAATGTTGCTGAGCAGCCTTGGACTTATCAACCATTCCCTCTACCACTCACTTCCCCAATAGAATAAACTCCAGTCCCCCGGAGATGTTTAAAAAGTGTCTGTTTTAGTTTGCTAATGCTGCGGAATGCAAAACACCAGAAACGGATTGGCTTTTATAAAAAGGGGGTTTATTTGGCTATACAGTTACAGTCTTAAGGCCATAAAGTATCCAAAGTAACACATCAGTAATCGGGTACCTTCACTGGAAGATGGCCAATGGCATCCGGAAAACCTCTGTTAGCTGGGAAGGCACGTGGCTGGTGTCTGCTCCAAAGTTCTGGTTTCAAAATGGCTTTCTCCCAGGACATTCCTCTCTAGCAAGCTTGCTCTTCTTCAAAACGTCACTCACAGCTGCACTCCGTCCAGTCTCTTTGAGTCAGCACATTTATATGGCTCCACTGATCAAGGCCCACCCTGAATGGGTGGGGTCACACCTCCATAGGAGTATCCCACTGAAGTCACCTCCCACAGCTGGGTGGGGTCACATTCCAAGCAAATCTAACCAGCACCAAAAACGTCTGTCCCACAAGACCACAAAGATAATGGCATTTGGGGGACACAATACATTCAAACCGGCACATTCCACCCCCTGGACCCCAAAATGACATTATCTTTCCAAATACAAAATACATTCATTTCATCACAATATCACAAAAACTTAAACCATTTCAGTAACAAAAGTTAAGTACAAAATCCCATCAAAATCAAATATAGGCGTGGTCAGTCCTAAGGCATACTTTTCCTTTAGCTGTGGATCTGTGAACTTAGAACAAGTTATATGCTTCCAGTATACAAAGGAGGGACATTCATAGGATAAACATTTCCATTGCCATAAGGAGAAAGAGTAAGGAAAACAGGGTTAACAGGACCAAAACAGTTCCTAAAACCTGAAGGACAAACTCCATTAGATTTCAAAGTCTGAGAGTCATTTACAGAGCAATGTTGCATCCTTGGGGCTTGAGAGAGTGGGAGTCTAACCCTTCCTAAGGGCCTTTCTGGCAGCCCTTTCCTCTCCAAATGCTTAGGTGAGTGCTCCAACATTTCCACACATTGGGGAGACCACCTTCTCGGCCCCACCCTCCTCAAACATCGGGGCTGCTCCCGGATTCCCTTCCATCTCCGGGGCACACGCTCAACCCCTTCAGAACAGTGTGGTGGCAGCCAGGCTCTCCTCAATTCCCTGGAAATGTGCTCCACCCTCTTTGGGACCTGAGGTGGCAAAACTCTTCCAGAGCATCGAGGCGGAAAGCCTGCCCTCGACCTCCAGGGCAAACTCACCCTTTCCATGCATGTGGGCTGCTCCACTCTCCCAGCCCGAGACCTCCTGACTCCAGACCTCAACCTCCATGGCTCTGTCTTTGAAGAGATTTTTCCTTTAATTTTTTCCTTGTCTGTCTCCTTCAGTCCAGACCGGCAATGGCTCTGTCTATAAAGATCTCGCAAAAATTCCATTGGCTTTGCATGAAGCATGCAGGGGTCAAAGCCATCAGACAACAGGACTTTCCACAAATCCTTTCTGCTTAATTCCATCTCCAATCTTGGCTTGTACTGAAATGGCGGCTGGGTTCCACGTTTGGTTACATCCTCATGTTGGGCTGTAGCTTCTGGGATTCCACCCCCTGGAAGCTCGTAATTTTCCAAGCCATCAGCTTCTCGTTGCTTTGAACCCAAGAGTTCAGTTCTAAGTTTATCTCTCTCTGCTCGCATTTTACTATAAACTGCAAGGAGAAGCCAGTGTACCTCCTCCACATGTAGTTTGGAGATCTCCTCAGCTAAGTATTCCAGGTTGTCACTTTTAAATTCTTCCTTCCATCTGACACCAGGACTCAATTTTGCCAAATTCTCTGCCACTTTAAAACAAGGATCGCCTTTCTTCCAGTTCATAACAATACATTGATCATCTCTGTTCAAGGCCTCGTCAGAAGTATCTTTAGAGTCCATATTTCCACAAACAGTCTCTTCAAAGCAGTTTAGGCCTTTTCTATCAAGCTCCTCACAATTATTGCAGAATCTTCCCCTTATCCATTTAAAAAGCCGTTCCAACATGTTTGGTATCTGCAAACTCAGCAGCAAAAGCACCCCACTTCTCTGGTACCAAAATCTGTTCTAGTTTGCTAATGCTGCGGAATGCAAAACACCAGAGATGGATTGGCTTTTATAAAAAGGGGGTTTATTTGGCTATACAGTTACAGTCTTAAGGCCATAAAGTATCCAAAGTAACACATCAGTAATCGGGTACCTTCACTGGAGGATGGCCAATGGCATCCGGAAAACCTCTGTTAGCTGGGAAGGCACGTGGCTGGTGTCTGCTCCAAAGTTCTGGTTTCAAAATGGCTTTCTCCCAGGACATTCCTCTCTAGCAAGCTTGCTCTTCTTCAAAACGTCACTCACAGCTGCACTCCGTCCAGTTTCTTTGAGTCAGCATGTTTTATATGGCTCCACTGATCAAGGCCCACCCTGAATGGGTGGGGTCACACCTTCATAGGAGTATCCCACCGAAGTCACCTCCCACAGCTGGGTGGGGTCACATTCCAAGCAAATCTAACCAGCACCAAAACGTCTGTCCCACAAGACCACAAAGATAATGGCATTTGGGGGACACAATACATTCAAACCGGCACAGTGTCCAAAGTCCCTCGGGAAAAAAAAAAACACTAGATGCCATGACGGTAATCATATCACCTCCCCATGCCTGTTTTCCCACCTGCTCTCCTTAGATTGAGCCCTATCCTCTCATCAGAACTTCTCCAGGCACAGAAGCCCTGAGCCTAGTTCTCCTCAGCTTCTAGGCACAGGGGAAATAGCTCAGAGACCACGTGTACTGTCAGAGAAACTGGAATGGCAAACACTGGGAGATGTGTGAAGCAGCATGAAGAGAAAAGTCAGGGAGCACGAGAGGAGAGGACCCACTATTTACTGAGTTCCTACTGGGCCAGAGACCATGCTTTCAGGGATGAGAAGTTGCAAGGATTAAAAATGAATCCACGTTTGTATAGATCCAGAAATAGATAGCATAATACTGTGTGATGGTAGCACAATATTGTAAGTATGCTGAACAAAGATGTCTGTGAGTAAAGCTGAAAGAGGTGTGATAGTGGAATGTGTAACACCAGAGGTAAAGATAGATGATAAAGACTGGGACTGTATAACTTTGCAAAAACTGGAGTGGCCAATGACTGTTACTAAATGTACAAATATAAAAGCGTTTTTACATGTGGGAGAACAAATGAATGTCAACCATGCAGAATGTTGAAAAAGGGATGGTATTTGGGAAAAAACATAAAGCAAACTGGTCAATGGTCAACATTAACATTGTAATATGCTTCCATTGAATGTAACAAAGGCAATATACCAAAGCTAAATGCGTATGAGAGGGGGATATAAGGGAGGGATATGGGATTCTTGGTAGTGGTGTTGTTTTCTGTCCTTACTATTAGATTGTACTGTATGACATTTTATTTTTCTTTTTATTATCTTTTTTTAATTATTCACCGAAAAAACCTTTCTCATAGTAATCAATATGTTCAAGTGCTGACTGTGGTGATAAATGTACATCTATATGATGATACCATGAACAACTGACTGTACACTGTGGGTAGTTGTATGGTGTTCTAGTTTGCTAATGCTGCTGCAATGCAAAACACCAGAAATGGATTGGCTTTTATAAAAGGGAGTTTATTTGGTTACACAGTTACAGTCTTAAGGCCATAAAATGTCCAAGGTAACACATCAGCAATCGGGTACCTTCACTGGAGGATGGCCAGTGGTGTCTGGAAAACCTCTGTTAGCTGGGAAGGCACGTGGCTGGCGTCTGCTCCAGAGTTCTGGTTTCAAAATGGCTTTCTCCCAAGATGTTCTTCTCTAGGCTTCAGCTTCTCTCCAAAACGTCACTCTCAGTTGCTCTTGGGGCGTTTGTCCTCTTTTAGCTTCTCTGGAGCAAAAGTCAGCTTTCAAAGGCCGTCTCCAAAATGTCTCTGTAAGCTGAAGCTCCTCTCTCAGTTCCAGTGCTTTCTTCAAAGTGTCCCTCTTGGCTGTAGCTCCTCTTCAAGATGTCACTCTTAGCTGCAGCTGCACTGAGTTCCTTCTGTTTGTCCGCCCATTTATATGGCTCCACTGATCAAGGCCCACCCTGAATGGATGGGGCCATGCCTCCATGGAAATATCTCATCAGAGTTATCACTTACAGTTGGGTGGGGCACATTTCCATGCAAACAACCTAATCCAAACGTTCCAACTTAATCCCCACAAATATGTCTGCCCCACAAGATCACATCAAAGAATATGGCTTTTTCTGGGGGACATAATACATTCAAACCAGCACATATGGTATGTGAATATATCTCTATAAAATTGTAGGAAAAAATATAAATACTGGTAAAAGTGCTGGAGAAAACATGGAGAGAGGGATGTACCCATTTACTGTTGAGGAGGAGGCAGAATAGTGTAGCCTTTCTGGAGGTCAGTGGAGTGGTTCCACAAGATGCTAAGTATGTGGGGGCCATAAGGTCCTGCAACCTCATTATGGGGTGTGTACTTGGAAGAACTGAGAACAGAGATATGAATGGACATTTGCACACCGGTGTTTATGGAGGCAGTATTCATGATTTCAATGGGTGGAGGTGGCCTAAGGGTACACCGACTGAGGAACAGAATGGTGAACTGTGGTGTATGCATGCAATGGAATGTTGAGCAACTACAAGAAGAAGTGAAGCTGTGAGACGCAACAAGATGAATGGATCCTGTAGACAGCATTTTGAGTGAAGTATACCGGAAACTAAGACAAACGCTAGAATTCCTCAGCAATAAGGACTAACTACAATGTGTAAACTCAGAATTGAATCTTAGAGCACAGCCTAACAGGGAAATGCTTGTGGTTGTGCCTAGGAGTCTCCCCTGGGTGCCTCTTTGTTGCTCAGATGTGGCCCTCTCTCTTTGGCGGGGCCACCTTGGTGGGTGATCTTGCTGCCCTCCCCCCCACATGGGACCTGGCTCCCGGGGGTATGTATCTCCCTGGCAATGTGGGATGTGATCCTGGGGATGAATCTGGGCCTGGCATCGTGGGATTGAAAGCATCTTCTTCACCGGAAGGGGGATGTGAAGTGGGGCGAGGTGGAGCTTCAGTGGGGCTGGAAGATTTCAGGTGGAGTCAAGGGGTCGCTCTGGTGGGCACTCTTGGGCGCTGTATAGATGATGCTTTTTGGGTTTTAATGTGTTGGAATGGCTGGGGATGGATGCCTGAAATTGTTGGGCTCCGGCCCAGTGGCCTTGACTCTTGAAGACGATTCTATAACAGTGTAGCTTGCAGGGGTGACGCTGTGGTTGTGAAAGCCTTGTGGATTGCACTCCCTTTATCCAATGTATGGATGGATGAGTAGAAGAATGGGGACAAAGACTGAATGAAGGGTGGGGTAGGATGGAGGGGATGATTTGGGTGTTCTTTTTTACTTTCATTTCTTATTCTTGTTCTGATTCTTTCTGGTATAGGGAGGGTGGTCAGGAATGGATTGGGGTGATGAGGGCATAACTGTATGATGGTACTGCCAACAGTTGATTGTGCACTATGGATGATTGTATGGTGTATGAACATTTCTCAAGAAAACTGAATTTAATTAAAAAAAAGTAAATCAACAATGGGGGGAGGAGGGGAATGGAATATTTTGGATGTTCTTTTTTATTTTAATTTTTATTTCATCTTTTGGAGTAATAAAAATGTTCAAAGATTGATTGTGGTGATGAATGCACAACTATATGATGATACTATGTACAACTATATGATGATACTGTGAACAACTGATTACACACTTTGAAGGATTGTATGTTATGTGAATATATCTCAATAAAATTGCATTTAAGAAAAATGAATCCATGTAAAGCACATGGCTCGGGGATTGGCACATAGTAAGAACACAAAGAGCACAATAAATGTTAGTGCTAAGTATTATTTTTATCATATCTCTTTTAATTCTCATAACAACCCTACAAGCCAGGCTCTAACTGGGGAGGCAGTTTGGTATAGTGGGATGTGCCCTTGTGTCAGACAAATCTGGGTTCAAATGCCAGCTCTGCCACATGAAGGCTTTCGTGACCCTAGGTAAAATACTTTATTTTCCTGAGTCTTGGTTGCTCATCTATAAAGTGGGGGAAATAATGACACCTGCCAAACAAAGATTCTTCTAAAACACTTAGTATAGGGCCTGATACATAGTAACTGCTCAATAATCATTAGCTATGCTTAATACTATTGGAAGAGGGAATACAGAAGTTCCAGAGGTTTATTCAATTGTCCAAGTCCACACAGCCAAGTAGAATAGACTCATGTGGTTTTGGCTCACTTTAGCATCCATGCCCCTTCTTCTGGTTAGAGAACCTTCACTCACTTTTTAAAAAATATTTTATTTATTTATTTATTCATTCATTCATTCATTCATTCATTCATTCATTTATTAGAGAAGTTGTGGGTTACAGAACAATCATGCATAAAACATAGGACTCTCATATACCACCCTATTATTGACAGCTTGCATTGGTGTGGAACATTTGTTACAATTGATAACAGCACATATTTTTATAATTATGCTATTAATTATAGGCCATGGTTTAACTTAGGGTTCACTGTGTAGTACAGTTGCACGGATTATTTTTTTAATTTTTATTCTATTACCATATATTCAACCTAACATTTTCCCTTTTAACCACATTCATATATATATTTCAGTGCTGTTAATTACATTCACAGTATTGTGTTACCATCACCACCATCCATTACCAACATATTTCCATTGTTCCAAATAGGAACCCTGTACATTTTAAGCCTAGCTTCCTATTCCCTATTCTTACCCTGTCTCCTGGTAATCTATATTCTAGATTCTGACTCTATGAGTTTGCTTATTCATACACTATTTGTCCTTTTGTTTCTGGCTTATTTCACTCAGTGTGGTGTCTTCAAGTTTCATCCATGTGGTAGCATATATCAGGACTTCATTCCTTTTTACACCAGAATAATATTCTATTGTATGTATACACCACATGTGGTTTATTCATTTATTGGTTGATGAACTCTTGAGTTGCTTCCATCTTTTGGCAATTGTGAGTAATGCTGCTATGAATACCACTGTGCAAATGTCTATTTGAATCCCTGCTTTCAATTCTTTTAGATATATACCTAGTAGTGGGATTGCTGGGTCATTGATAATTCTATACCTAACTTTCATAGGAACAACCAAACTGTCTCCAACAGTGGCTGCACCATTGTACATTGCCATCAACAATGAATGAGTGTTCCTATTTCTCCACATCTTCTCCAACATTTGTAGTTTTCCGTTTTTTAAATAGCGGGCACTCTAATGGGTCTAATGTGAAATGGCATTTCAGTGTTTCTTCACTCACTTTTGGGAACCACCTCCCCAACTCTTGGACCATGTGATTTGGTTAAGAATCTCACTCCAAGCTCCAGGGAAGAGAAAGTGACCCAGGTCTGGCCAATTGTCTATTCCATCCCTCTGACCACAGTGATTGGTTCAAGGGTGGACAAATGACCCATGCCAAGTCGATGAGACTCAACACTGAAACTTTTTTTGTATCCATTGGGAAAGAAATGAATCCTGTTTTGGACTTGACACTGGGAGGATAGAAGCCTGGAGCTACTGGAGGTGCTAGGTGAAGACAGTACCTGAGTGCAAAGCAAGCCCAGAGGAAAATAGAGTTGAAAGATGGAAAGAGACTGAAGCCTGCAAATTTTGTTTGAGCACTCATTACATGAGGCAATAATTTATTCTCTCTCTCTCTTTCCCTTAAGACAATCAAAAGAGTCTCTATTTGGCAAATGTATCAGTCAGGGTTCCAACCGAAAACAGATGGTACATTCAAATTAGAATAATTTGAAGAGGGTTTATTTATGATGATATACGCAGGTGCAGAGGAACCACAAGGGACAGCGTGGTGACCTGGGGCTAGTAACAACTGAGAAGCTGTCACCAACCCTAAGCCTGAAGGAACAGGGTAGAGAGAGTAGTCTGAACCCAGAGGGAGAGAGTTGTAGAGAAAAGTCTTCCTAGAGAAGAGTGGTGAAGGTCTGTCAAGGCACACAGCTGGCCTGCTGAGGAGCTGGCAGAACCAATACCCAACCTCTCTCTCTTTTTGACTCTCAACCCCAGGGTCCCCCTTGGCTGAGTCCAGCCAGAAGCCAGAAAGCAAAGGAGCCTGCTGATGTGTCCAGAGAAGCCAGACAGACCCAGAGCAGCAGGAAGAAGGGTGGAGAGTGGCTCTGAAGGGGCAGACAGAAGATACCTGGCCCATCCCAGAAAGTGGCACAGCCTGATCTGGCTGTCTCTTTCACAGTCCCACAATGACCATTTGGAACCCTGGACCAGAGTTTAAAAACTCTCATAGTTCTCTTTGATCTTTCTTGTCTCCTCCCTAGAGAAGAATCCCCTGGATGGCATCTAGAAGACACCTAGAAGACAAGGATCCTGAGCATCTGGAAGCGTCTGGGAAGAAGCCACTGAACCGGCCTTGATGACTTTGAAGGTAGAAAGATGTCCCTAGCCCAGCTGCCTGCATGGCCAGAAAGACCTTGGCTGTCTCTCAAGTCCTCACCTGCCAGCTTCCTTGTCCCCACAGAAATCTGTCTGCTGGCCAGTCTGGCTCCAACAGCAGGTACCCCCAGCCAGCAGCTCCACAAGTTCCTTTTCTCTCCATTGGAGATGTCTGTTTCCTTTTGCAGCCAAGCCAGAGAAGCTTCTGGGATTCCCTACTTCTGGCAGGAGCCCAATAGTGCCCTGAGGTCAGAGCTGACCTGCATCCAAGTGTCTCATTTTGGTCACACAGGCACCTTTTCTCTCTTCTTTCTTCCCCACACCTTCAGCTAATCTTCTCTGCCAAAATGGATTCATCCCCACCATTCAAATCCAGTTTAAACCTTAGAATCTCCTCAGAAAATCATCCTGGCCTTGTTTTCACTTCCTTTGTGACATGTCCCACCTGGCACTTTTCCCCCAGTGTAAACAAGTCTTTTTACATTAATCAATTAATTTAATGATCACAACAAAACTATGAAGTGAGTACTGTTACCATCTCCATCTAGTAATGAGGAAACAGGCCCAGAGAAGTTAAGTAACTTGCCCAAAGTCACACTGCTCGTAGTGGGTATGTTGGAACACGAACCCTAAGTGTGCTTCCAGAACTTGTGCTCTCCTGTCAGTAATCTCCTCAGAAAGAGAATACCTATTTCCCAGTTGTTCCAGCAAAAACTCTAAGATTGACTCTGATCACCTGCCTTGGTTCAGTGGGCCCAGGGGTGGAATATGGTGAGGAGCCAGGCCTGGGTGCCATGCCCACCCTTCTGTGCAGACCAATCTAAACCTCATGCACTGAGAAGGGAGGAATGGTTTCCAGGGAGAAATGAAGCACTGCGAAGAGGGGAACGAATGCTGAGTAGGCAAAAACAACAGATGTCTGATCCAAGATTCAGGCAATGAAAGTGGTAATTACAACACAGTGTGATAAACAACATGAGGGGAAGGAACTGGTGCTAGGGGAGCACACAGCAGACACAACTCAGAGGAAGTATCATGTAAGCTGAGTCCTGAGGAGGCAGTGTCCAAGCCAAGGAAGGGGCGGGGTGTGGGGAGGAATCAGCTCGTGCACATTTCTCGAAATATGTGAGAATGGCTGTGAGAATGAAGATGTGGGTCTGAGCAGAAAGGAAGGGAACATGGATTGCGGGCTGAAGAGGAGCTGCAGAGTTCAGTTTGGGATGTGTTGTGCGAGAGAGGCCTGTTGGTCATCCTGTTAGAGATATCACAGAGCCAGCCGGATACCCGGGTGTGGAGTTCATCAGTGATGTGTCGGTAGGCAGAGATGTGGGTGTGATCAGCACAAGGATGGTCAGTGAAGCAACAACTGTGGGTGAGAGCACTGAGCTTGAACAGAATCTTCACAAAGGACATCCAAAAAGCCAATGAGCATATGAAAAAGCATGCACTATCATTACTAATTACTAGGGTAAGCACATTAAAAAAATGAGATTCCACTACATATCCACCAGAATAGTTGACATTAAAAGGACTGACAATATCAATTTCTAGCAAGGATGAAGGGCAACTGGAATTCCCATAAACCACTGCTGGGAGTAGAAAGTAGTACAATCACTCTGGAAAACTGGCAGTATTTACTAAGGCTAAACATATGTAGCCCCTATGATCTAGCAATTCCATTCAAGTACATGTAGCCAAGAAAAATGAGTGCTCAAGTCCACCAAAAGATGTGTAAAAGGATGTTCTTAACAGTATTATTTAGAATAGCCAAAAACTGGAAACAAACCAAACATCCATTATTATATGTTCATTCACAGAATACTATACCATGAAGGAAAAAGAACTAAATACTGATGTGAATGAATCGTACAGACATACACTGAGTGAGAAACCAGACCTAAAAGAATACATTCCATGTGATTCCATTTATATGAAGCTCAAAAACAGGTAAAACTAGTTGATGGTGACGGAGGTCAGAAATAGCAGCATCCATTGTGGGAGGGGGTTTAGAGCTAAAAGGGGCCTGAGAAGCCTGCCGGGGTGCTGGAAATGTTCCATAGTTTGAGCTGGGTGGTGGTTACAAAGGTGCATACATTTACAGAAATTCATCCAGCTGATCATTTAAGATGTGTGCACTTTACTGTATTTTATAACTAAAAAGGGAAAAAAAGCCCATCCTCCTCAAACCCCTCAAAACAAGATGAAAGGCAGCACTGATACAAGGAATATCAATAGCATAGTTGGTCATATGATACGACCTTATAGGAGGCCTGACTTGATGGTGAAGCCCCCCAGGGCCAGAAGCCTCCCTTTGATTGAAGCTCTTATGTTCAAAAGCATCTACTTTAGGGTTCAGAACACAACAGGCCCCCGGCAATCCTGACTCAGTGTCTGCCTCTGAGCAGCACGACCCAGCCCTTGAGTTTTCAACTGAACACGCATTTCCTGAGTGTCTGCTCCACGCCAGGCCTCATGCTGAGATCTGGGGGTACAAAGAAGGATAAGACATTCTCCCTGCACTTGAAAAGCTTCTAAGCCAGGGGTGGGTGCTCCAGGATGAAAGATGGGTCCTTGCAGCAGCCAGCTCATCCATCAGGACATGTAAAAATACTGATACTAACAACCACCACTTATGAACTGCCAGGTGTTTTATGGGTGTATCGGATTTTTTTTTTCCTTAATTGCTATTTAAAACCACACTGCCTGCAGCTACTTTTGTCTGCTAGGGGAGTGGCATAATTTTTCTCCGGGTAGACAGCTCTTTGTTTAGGAAAATACTTAATAAGTTGCTTTGGTATGAAGAATGAAGCTCCCCAGGGCTAGGGCAAGACAAAAAGAGAGCTGAATTGCTTTGCAAATTTGAGTGGGAAAAATGTGGCAGCAGGGAGAGGGTGAGAGGGCCAGAAAACAGGAGGAGAGAAACGTTAGGAGGTGTAGTTAGGATGATCTATGTTGTTTTTGTTTTTCCAGCATCTTCCTTTAGAGAACCATCCCTTTGCCTTGCTAATCTCACTCATTCTTCAGGTTTTACCTTTTAAAAATCACTTCCTCATACCGTGCAGTCTTCAGAAAGAATGAGGGAAAGCTCTCAGTATTGACATGGAAAAGGGCACCAGTTATATTGTGAAGTGTGCAGGATAGCATGCTTTATATGATCCCATTTTTAAAAAGGAGAGCCATATATATGTATTTATGCTTGTATACATATGGAAAATTTCTGGAAAAGTACATAACACTATATTAGCAGTTGTTACCATAAGGGAGGGTGCTTGGGGGTAATCAGGAGCTTCTGTCTCCAACTTTTGTCCTTTTTACTTAGGCACATTTTATCATATTTTTATCCCTTTTTAAAAAGACTCTTTCTCCAAGTAACATTCTCTGACTTCTACTGTAGATCTGGTTCCCCTGCTAAATTCTCCCATGGTATCCTACCATCTCCTCCATTGTGACATTTGGCACATTTGTAATTGCTTGCTCACTGCCTCTCTCTGACCCCTCCACCTCCTGCACCCCTGTCTCCCTCTGCTCTGAGAGGCAGGGACCAGCAACTCCTAGCAAAGTGCTTGGCACAGCTGTTCAATGAATGAATGAATTCTTCCACCTTCCAGCCAGTTTTCTCCTACCTGGTACTGGAGACGTGTGTGCTGCCCAGGCCTGGCTCACTTTGTTCCTGCTAATTCCCTATCCAGGGTAGAGTGAGATGCCCTTCTTCTTGCTCTGGTGAGAGGTGTGAAAGCAACCACTCCGGCCCTTTGCACTGTCCCAGCCCTCAGGGACACCAAAATGCCTGAGACCCAGACAACCTGTGTGAGGTATGAGCAGGTGTGGGAGCCAGTTACTGGAACAGGCCTGGACACCCTGGCCGACCTTGGCAGAATCAGGGACGACTTTCCTTCCATCTTCATTTTCTCTCTGGCAGCAGGGAGAGGAGGGAGGATTTCCTAATTGCTTTCACCTTGAGAAAAATCTGCTGCTGACAATTTAAGGAAAAAATCACTCAGTTGTACAGCAGGGAGTTCAAAATTGTATCAGATCAGGATGGCCGACATTTTCCCTGAGGCTCTCTGATTAACGACCAAGGCGAAGAGAGGGGCTGCTTGGCCTAAAACACCTCCTCACTTTGGCCTCCCAATCACACAGCGTCAGCTGAGCTCATGCTCTTATTTTTGCCCAGAAGTCCACGTGGAAATCTCCATTCCTGCCCCCTTCCCACCCAGGATGCTATTACTAAGATCGCACCTTCTGTAGGTCTTTCCCAGGCCACAGCCAAGATTGCTGAGAGAATTAGAGCTCTGTTTCAAAGGCCCCCGACTGTCAGGCAGACGCCTCTGTCGACCCAGCCAGCCTCTCCCTGCAGAGTTCAGACAGGAAAAGTGCTGCTGGCCACTGGAGCTGCCCAGGAGAGGCACAAGTCGCAAGTGATAAAGCCCGGACACGGCAGCGGATGAGCTCTTTTGCTTTCCCCACCCCTGATGAAAAGCAAGTTCAAAAGCCCACACGCTGTCCTCAACCCCTGGAGTGAAACAAGGAATGTGATAAAGAGAAAGCAGGGTAACTCAACAGAGCAGTCTTGAGTGATACTGATGCTATACAGAGAGCCTGCCATCACCCCAGCATTCCAGCTACCAAAAATCACCCAGGAAGCATGCAACGGTAGCTGGTCTTATATGTATATAATTAACGACTTTTAAAGCTGTAGGGCACTAGGTAGTCACCTGTTGGGTCCCAAGAAGAAATTTCCTTTAAGAAATTCTGGGGAAGCCACAGAAGGCCGTGGCCTGTTTCAACAAATACATATAGCCCGTTTCAACAAATTTCTATGCGAACTTGGACACGTCACTTGACCTTTGTGAACTTCAATTTTCCCATCTGTAAACTGGAAAAATTTCTCCTACTTCAAAGGGTTGTTACAAGAATAAAACTAATGTATATAAACTAATTAGCACAGAACATGGTGTTCAGGATGGTGGCTGTTCATGTTCTCATTACGGAGCCACTGATGCACACTCAAGCACAGACACTGTGGGGAGCTGGAAAGTGGGGTCTTTAGGACCATACGCACCTGACTTGGAATTCTGCTTCCATCACTTCCTATTTATGCATCATCAGGAGAGTTAATTAACTCCTTTGAGTTTCAGTCTCCCTCTGAAGAAAGACACTGACAATTCCAACCTCATCAACAGGTCAGAGGCCAGCTGCCACCCAGGCCCAAGCACATAGAAGGTACTCTGCAAATTTGGTGGTCATTGCTATAGAATCATCACCCTCTTTCCAGCATCCTTCACCTTTTTTGTTTGGTAGATTTTACTAAGAGATAAAAACCTGCTTAAAGGGATTCACCTTAAGGTAGCATGTTGGTTTTCTCAAAGCCAGTGTTCTCTTTCCTGTCCTGATTCTCCTTGCCATTTCTGTACTATTTGACCTGGGTGGCCACTTCAACTATTTTTTTTAAACTTTTTACTTTGAAATAATTTCAAACTTACAAGAAATTTGCGATGATATTGCAAAACCCATACAGAAAATTCCAACATACACCTTCACCCAGATACCCAGATCCACCAACTTAATGTTTAGCCACATTGCTGTGTCATTCTATTTTTCTATTTTCTAAACATTTTGAAACATATAAGAGTAGGTTGCATGCATCACATTCCTTGAACACATAATGCTTCCATGTACATTTCCTAAGAACAAGGATATTCACTTAATGTAACTACCATAAGTACAGTTATCAAATTCAAGAAACTTGATCTATTGATATAAAGTTTAGAGTCTATCTATATTCCAATGTTTTCATATGTCCTAATAATGTCCTTTTAGGCACTTTTCTCCTCCATTGTTAGATCCAGTCCAGGATCGTGTACGGTATTTAATTGCCTTTGTCTCTTTAGTATCTCTATTTTTTTAATTGTGGAAAAACACATATAACATAAAATTTCCCAAATTGGTCACTCCCAAGCATACAATTCAGTTGGATTAATCACACTCGCAATCTTGTGCTACCATCACTACCATCCATTATCAGAACTTTCTTATCACCCAAACAGAAACCCTACACCCATTATGCATTTTTTCCCCATTCCCTCCTTCCCTACTGCCCCTGGTAACTTGACCTCTACTTTCTGTCTCTATGAATTTGCATATTCTAATTATTTCTTATATGTGGAATTACATAATATCTGAGTCTGTGTGTCTGACATTTCACACAATATGATGTCTTCAAGGTTCATCCATGTAGTGGTATGTATCAGAATGTCCTCTCTTTCTATGACTGAATAATATTTCATTACATGTATACACCACATTTTGTCTAGCCATTCATCTGCTGATGGACACTTGGGTTGCTTCCGCCTTTTGGCTATTGTGAATAATAATGCTGCTATGAATGTTGGTGTCTGAGTGCCTACTTTCAATTCTTTTGGGTATGTACCTAGAAGTGGGTTTGCCGGGTCACATGGGAATTCTATACTTAACTTTCTGAGGAACTGCCAAACTGTTTTCCACAGTGGCTGCACCATTTTACATTCCCACCAACAATGCTCTCTGACTGTTCTTATTTCTCCACATTCTTACCAGCACTTGTTTTCCGTTTTTAAAATAATAGCCATTCTCGTAGGTGTCAAGCAGTATCTCATTATGGTTTTGATTTGCATTTCTCTATCGGGTAATAATGTTGAGCATACTTTCATGGGTGTATTGGACATTTTATATCTTTATTGGAGAAATGTCTATTCAAGACCTTTGCCTGTTTTTTTTGTTTTTTTGTTTTTTTTTTAGGATGTATCAATCTTTTTTTTTTTAAATGTAATTTTATTGAGATATAATCACATAACATACAATCATTCAAAGTGTACAATCAGTTGCTCACAGTATTGTCATATAGTTGTGCTTTCATCACCACAAAGTGAACACATTCATTACTCCAAAAAATAAAATTAAAATTAAAATAAAAAAGAACATCCAAAACATCTCATTCCTCTCCTCTCTCCACTGTTCATTTACTTTTTTTTTTTTTAATCTTCATTTTATTGAGATATATTCACATACCACACAGTCATACAAAACAAATCGTACTTTCGATTGTTTACAGTACCATTACATAGTGGTACATTCATCACCCAAATCAATCCCTGACACCTTCATTAGCACACACACAAAAATAACAAGAATAATAATTAGAGTGAAAAAGAGCAATTGAAGTAAAAAAGAACACTGGGTACCTTTGTCTGTTTGTTTCCTTCCCCTATTTTTCTACTCATCCATCCATAAACTAGACAAAGTGGAGTGTGGTCCTTATGGCTTTCCCAATCCCATTGTCACCCCTCATAAGCTACATTTTTATACAACTGTCTTCGAGATTCATGGGTTCTGGGTTGTAGTTTGATAGTTTCAGGTATCCACCACCAGCTACCCCAATTCTTTAGAACCTAAAAAGGGTTGTCTAAAGTGTGCATAAGAGTGCCCACCAGAGTGACCTCTCGGCTCCTTTTGGAATCTCTCTGCCACTGAAGCTTATTTCATTTCCTTTCACATCCCCCTTTTGGTCAAGAACTTTGCCCGTTTTTTAAATTGGGGTTGTCTGTCTTTTTGTTGCTGAGTTCTAAGAGTTCTTTATATATTCTGGATATTAAACGCTTATCAGATAGATGGTTTCCAAATATTTCCTCCAATTCTGTTGGTTGTTTTTTTCCCTTTCTTGATAATTTCTTTTGATACACAAAAGTTTTTAATTTTGATGAAGTCCAATTTATTATCTGTTTTTTTCTTTTGTTGCTGTGTGCTTTTGGTGTAAAGTCTAGTCTTTGCTGCCTGTCTGAGGAGTTAGTCAGTGGCTGTTAGCTCCCCTGTCTGTGCCTTCAACTTACACCTGAGGACAGAGCTGGTGTCCCCCACATCCTCCTGGATGACAGAACATAGTGATTTGGAGACAGACCCTCATCTGTCACTTTCCCCACTGGTTACAAGCCCGTTGGTAAACAACCTAATCTCTCCAAGTCTCATTTTCCTCATCTGAAAAATAGGAGGCATAACGACTTCAGAGAGCTTTTGTGAAAATTAAATGATAATGTATGCAAATGACTTTGCACAGTGCCTGGCACATAGTCTACATTCAATAAATGGTAGAAATTATTATAGTTCCTGGCACCCTGCAGTCTAAACATTACTTACATAGCCCCACTTATTTGCATAGCCAAATAGTAATTTACATAGACTGTGATATTTTACTATAGGTATATCTTCTTCCAAAATAACGCTCTTTTCCAACTTTCCATTTTTTAGATGGCACTACTCTTCCCAGGCTCCCAAGCTCAAATCTTGGCAGTGTACTCAGCTTTCTCTGCTCTTTCATGGGCCAAACCCATTGGCACTTAACCAGGAGCTCTCTGTTGTTCTGAGTATGTCTTAACTCCCCATTGGGACTGTAAATGCTTTGAGAGCGGGAACTCTGACTTATACTGCCTTGGTATCTATTACACTGGCATAGGGCAGGAAGTCAGTATATATTTGTTTTCTGATAGTATGCTAGCAACAAATTAACTTACAAGGGAGGTGTGAAGGAGATCCTATAACAATCTGAAACAAGGAAAAGATATTCTGTGATTATATTTTATCCCCTTCCCTTACTCCATTCCTGCTCATTTTTTAAGGCCCAAATAAATCTCTTCCTCTCTGAGATCTGCTATAGCATTATTTCCAATCTTCCTGATGTACTACATATTTAATGTATAGTTTTGTTTTTTTTTACCATTTTTTAATTGAAAAAAATTGAAATGATACAGAATGTGTAAAGTGATGAATTTTTTTTCTCTTATTCCCACCTCTGAAAGATAACAGCTCGGAACACTTTGGGAGGTATCCCTCCAGATCTTTTTCTATTGCACTGGGAATTAATATCCTATATGAAAGCAATATATTAAAATAATCTTTTTAAAATAATTGGGTTTCTCTTAGATTTTACGTGCCAAAATATGGCCACTTTCTGGGTGGAGGGTGGGGAGCTAACATAAATCCAAGTTGAAAAATAAATGACAACCTGCTGCATCCCCCTTCCCCATAATGTCGACACCCCTTTTCAATATGAACAAGTTAGAGGGTCATTGACAGAGATCCCTGAAGATTGAGACAGTGACCAAGTCAGAGGGAGGAGTAGCAACAGATAAGGTAGGATTTAACAAATGATTGTGACTACTGAATCATTATACAGATATTTTTTTTAGTCTCTAGTATATTAGAACAGTTAGAAGGAAATAACTGAAATTGTGGAACTGTAATCCATACCAAACTTTGAAATTTGTTCTCTAACTACTTGTTAAACCATACTTTGAAAGTTATCACTTTTCTGTATGTATATTTCACAATAAAAAATGTTTAAATAAAAATAAATAAATAAATAAATAAATGAACTTCAAATTTGTAATTATTAGAGAGCACTTCTCACAATGTGTCTCCCCACTTGCTTGTATGCTAGGGCAGTGACTGTGACTAAATTTTGTATTCCCAACACCTAATATAATGATTTGCACATAGTAAGTACTCAATAAAAGTTTAGTAAAGAATGATTTAACTTTCACCTTTCATCCTTCTTAATGTGTTTTAGAGCTTTCTGAGTTTATCATTTTAATAATAAACTCAAATTTAGTTTGAAAATTTTGCAACTCACCTTTAAATAATTGATCTGTCACTCCAGGTCCCAGCAGGAAACTGAATCCAACTCAGATGGTTCAAAAAACTTTAATGAAGGGACTGTTCAAGGGGTGTAGGCAAGGAGCAAAAAGGGAGGTCGAAGGGGAGTCATTACAACCCCTGCTTGAAAATGCGGGGGGAAGAAGTGGTGTTTCCTGAACCCGGTGAGACCTGGAGCCACAAAAGAGGGGATGCCAACCAGAGCTGTTGTCTTGGGAGGAACACTGCCAGAAAATAAGAAATTGCAGTCCAGAGCTGGGAAAACCCCCAAACTCTCTCTTCTCTGCATGCTGATCTCCTGCAAGTGCCTCCCATTAGCTGAATCCAAGAGAAGCCAGCCACAAGTGGGCCCAGGTGATGCCACCCATGGGACTAGCTTCCTGGGGCACAGGCACATAAGGGCAGACAATGGATGGGGGCAAGGGGTAGAACAGGGGAGGCACAAAGTACACCAGTCACCAACTCCATATCGTAGCTGAGTGATGCCAGTTCAGTCATATTCTCATTGGAAACTAAATTGTAAAGTCAGCCACCACCAGTGTTTTTCATACCAGATAGTTTAAATTTACCAACTTAAATTTCCCTTAGATTGATTTTGTTTAGGAGGGTGAATCACCTCAATCATTCACCACCCCACCCCCAAAAAAGACTTAATAAACTTTAAGCAAACATGATCACTTAAACTTTATCACACCAACTTATAATTTTAGAACAAATGAGCTCCCTTAAATCAACTTAATGGTATAAATTGGTCATATCTATGATGCAGTGGTTAAAAATGTGGACTCTGGAATCAGATTCAAATTCCTGGTAACCTTGAGCAAGTGACTTAACCTCCCTGTGATTTTATTTTCTCAACCCTCAAAATAGGAATAACAGTAGTACTTACCTCATAGGGACATTATCAGAGTAAAATGCCATATGCGGATGTTGGCTATTATTATTTCTGTGATTCCAAGTTCCTAGAAGGACTGCATTGTGGAGAGAAGAAAGAAGAGCCTGCCTCATCAAAAGAGGTGTTGGCTGGGGACTGGCAGTTTGACATGCTGAGCCCTCTGTCTTGGGGCTGGCCCCTATGAAGTTTGTTACTGCAAAGGAGAGGCTAAACATGCTTATGATTGTGCCTAAGAGTCTTACCCTGAGTGCTTCTTTGTTGCTCAGATGTGGCCCTCTCTCTCTAACTAAGCCACTTCAGCAGGTGAACTCACTGCCCTCCCCCCTACGTGGGACCTGTGTCCCAGGGGTGTAGTCTCCCCGGCAAGGCAGGATATGACTCCTGGGGATGAATCTAGACCCAGCATCGTGAGATTGAGACCATCTTCTTGACCAAAAGGGGGATGCGAAATGATACGAAATAAAGCTTCAGTGGCTGAGGGATTTCAAATGGAGTCGAGAGGTCACTCTGGTGGACATTCTTACACACTATATAGATAACACTTTTTGGTTTTAATGCATTGGAATAGCTAGAAGTAAATACCTGAAACTACCAAACGCCAACCCAGTAGCCTTGACTCTTGAAGAGGATTGTACAACAATGTAGATTACGAGGGGTGACGGTGTGATTGTGAAAGCCTTGTGGATCGCACTCGCTTTATCCAGTGTATGGATGGATGAGTAGAAAAATGGGGACAAAAACTGAAGGAAAAATAGGGTGGGATGGTGGGTGATTTGGGTGTCTTTTTTTATTTTTATTTTTTTATTCTTTTTCTGATGCTTTCTGGTATAAGGAAAATGTTCAAAAATAGATTGGGGTGATGAATGCACAAGTATATGATTGTACTGTGAACAGCTGATTGTACACCATAGATGATTGTACGGTATGTGAATATATCGCAATAAAAAGAAAAAAACTTTAAAAAAAAAAAAAAAGAGGTGTTGGAAAGCCATAAGGGCCTAGTGCGCCTGTCTTGGGAACAACTGTGATTGCCAAGGTGCCAAACTCTGCCAGTAGAGTTATCCATTTTACACACAACTTCCCTAGAGGTTAGGGACAAACCTAATGAGTCAGCTTGTTGGGGCTTAAAAGCAACTATCTGGTCCCATCCTTTGATAAACTGGATCTTCCAAGAGTGCATAAAAAAGCTTAAAGCAGGCCCCAAGTTTCTGCACCACACTGTACCTCTGTACTGCGTGTGGCCTCACAGACAGCGGAATCTATGTGGTCTCAGGCAGTTTCCAGATAAGCGTTTCCTACTTCCGGGAGGGTAATAACACCGTGGTTTTTTCCCCTCCTCTGTTATTTTCCGTCTGGTTAAGGAAAACAGGAATATTCAACCAGTATGCTTTTTTTTTTCCAGCACTTAGTATCAGGTTCAATGTTTCAGCTCGAGATGATTATGAAGACTGGTTTGAGGAAATTAGTTGGAGAGGTAGTTGAGAGTTGGACAGGTTCCTGAGCCATGTCATTCCCCTGCTGAAAAACTTCTGAATGCCTTTCCTGTGCAAACTCAGGAGACTTAGAAAATAAAATGCAAAAATAAAATAAAATTAAGACTGATTTCATTTTTAAGAGGATATACACCTGTAAGATCCAGCCATGCTGAACTACTTGCAGGTCCTCAAACTCACAAAGTTCTCTCTCCCCTTGAAGCCTTTGCATATACTTGGGATGCCCTTCCCCAGCCCTTCACTTGGCTATCTCCTGAGGTCCTTCAAGTTTAGCTTGGATGACACCTCCTCCAGGAAGCATTCCTCAACTCCCAGCCTGGCCTAGGTGACCCTCCTCTGTATTCCCACTGCACCCTCTACTTATCCTTTTCTAGCACACCACACTGATTTGCAACTGCCCATTTACTTGTCCGTGTCCCTGACTCTTTTCAGCAACTTGAAGACAGGATCCCACATCTCATTCACCATTATACCTCTTGTATCTAACACAGTTCTTGGCGCATAGTAGATGCTCAATAAATACTTGTTGACTATTTATTGTAATAGTCACCTAAATGGTCTTTGTGCTTTTATTCTTCTCCCAGTCTCTACACAGCAGCCAGAGACAACTCCTCACCACGGCCTTCAAGGCCATATAGGATTTTTTTTTTAATATAGCCATGATAGGTTTACAGGAAAAAAAAATGATGCAGAAAGTACAGAGCTCCCATATACCTCCCCACATACCCAATTTCACTATTATTAACATTTTGCTTTAGTGTAGTACCTTTGTTATTGATGAATCGATATTACTATAATTATATTATTAACTATAGTCCATAGTTTACATTAGGATTCACTCTTTGAGTTGAACAGTTCTATAAGTTTTTTTTTTAATTGTAGTAACATATATACAACATAAAATTTCCCATTTAAACCACTTTCAAGCATACAATTCAATGGTGTTAATTACAATCACTATGTTTTGCTACCATCACCACCATCCATTTTCAAAACTTTTCCATTGCCCCAAACAGAAACTCTGTACCAATTGAGCATTAACTCATTTCCCACCCCCACCTGTGCGCCTGATAACCTCCATACAGGATTTTGACCTTACCTACCTCATCCACCTCATCTGCTATTTGTGCTCTCTTGTGCTCACTATATTCGCCAGCCACATGGCCTTTCTTCTGTTCCTAGAATTCACCTAATCAGTTCCTGCCTCAGGGCCCCTTCGCTCGCTGCTCCTTTTTTTCCAGAGTGCCCTTCCTCTAGCACTTGCCATGGCTGGCTTCTTCTCACCCTTCAGTATCCCCTCAGAAATGCCATTCCTGACCATCCCACTTAAAGTATATAACCCTGTCCCCTTCTCAGTTGCTTCATAATTTCTTGTTTTATTGTTTTGCTAACTCTTATTTTTACCCTGCTTGTTCACTTGGTGATTATCTGTCTCCCCTAACTAGAAAGTAAGCCGCACAAAAACAGGCATCCTATCTTTTGTTCACTGCTGACCTCAACAGCCAGAACAGTGCCTGGCATCTATTAGGAGGTATTTAATAAATATTTGTTGAATGAATGAATGGAACAAGTGCTGGCCTTCAAGTAGTTGCCTTAAGTGGGTGTGTCCACCCTTGCTCTGACCTGACATCATTGCTTGAAAGTATTTTGGGATCTCATTTTTTAGAATTGACTTCAGGACCACTTTAAAAGTCACACTTTCACTACTCTGCAGTCTTGCCCAATTTTGTCCTCAAAATCCTTCTCCCCAATTACTACCTTATATTCACTAACTTTGGTGTTGAATAATTTGCTTCTCAAAATTAAATTCACCCTCAAGAATGAAAATTTATCACCTGGGATAATAGTCTGAAGAATGGACTTTAGCTTCTGAAGGAAAGTTGAAAAGAGGAATAGAAAAATCTCTCATTTCAACGTGTAAGTTTTGGGGTGTTGTGTTAATTTTAAAAGATTACCTTATGTTATGGTGAAATCTTATACCCTGGGACAACAGTGTTTTCACTTGGATTGGTTTCTCATTCAAGCTATTTTTGAAATAGTTCAATTTTAAAGAATTCAATTTATAGGGAAAAAAATCCAATGGTATTTAGGTTAAAAGACAACTCCAACATAATACCTCACTATTCCTCAAATATCTTACATATTCCAACCCATTTGTGCCCCTCTTTCTGTTCTTTTCTCTGTCTAGAATGGACCTTCTATACTTCAACCCAACCCCTAGCAAAATATTATTCTTTCTTCTGGGCCCAGCTCAAACATCCACTTTCCAGAATTCCCACCCCATGCAAACCTCCTTCAGAATTAATTTCATCATCCTCTGATTTCCCAAACTGCCTGGGTATAAGCTCTAGCAGGGCAGGGGCTGGTCTGTCTTCAAAGCCATTTCCCCAGCACAGCACCTTGCAGGGTGCTCAAAATATATTTGTTGAATGAATGAACACTTTTCCATTCTATTACCCAGCACATATTATTTAGCTTTTAAACTGTCTTCCAATCCTACAAGACCTTCCATTTCTTTTACAGTAAGGAGCATGGTCTTATTCATCTATTATCTCGCTGACATATGGAGAGGGCAGGAGTGACCCTGGGCCCAGAAGAAGGGTATTTATCTTGTTTCAATTCCAAAACTTCACATATTTGCTCTCAGCTCAGCCAACATCACAGTGGATTTCCTGTTTGCTTGTTTGTTTGTTGCAGAAATCAAGGGTTTGCTGACAAATAATAAAGCACAATTTTCACCCCAGAAAGCAGTTCCTAACAGAAAACACGAATTAAACGTAAAACTACATAATTGCCTTTTTTTTTTTTTTGAAGGTATGAGGAGGAAGGCACATGTAGATGTCCCGAAGGATAAAAAAACAAAATCTTAACTCTGGTAGAAATTTAAATAACTTTTATTTTCTTCTTTATTTCATTATTTTCCAAATTCTCAAATATTTATCACATATTAGCAGTTAAAAAATGCTATTAAATAATAAAAGTATTTACTTAAATTAAATATCATAGCTAGTTTTTGCAAGATGAAGCCTTTTCACTAATGTTGATGAAAAAGAATCCACTCATTTAGAAACATCAAATGCTAAAAAATGCTCACCCAAGAAATATATGTAGAAAAGTCATTCTGTGAAAGGCACCTTGAAAGGTATGTATTAAAAATTTTAAGACAACTTGCTCAAATACATTACTCATTGAAAGGAGCTAAAATTAGAGGTATATTATCTAGGAATTTTTTTTAATTATAAAAATCAATTTATTTAAGGAAAACATCAATAAAATAACTCTAAATTGCCTTCCAAAACCAAGCCATTTTGCTAAACTATCTTCTCATTAAATAAGTCTTTAGAAATAATATTTTTCCATGCAAGGAATAAGGTTTTGTTCTATTTAGTAGCGTATCAGCAACCTAAAGAAGAAACAGTGCGTTAAGAATAAAGAGCTTCCCAATGAGATCCTTGATATTTATCATAAAATACTTCGAATGCCTTTAACACCAGATGAGAACAACGTTGCTTCTAAAATATAACACTGGAAAAGTCTAGTAATAATGACAAGTACATTAAAACAACAAACATCAAAACATGTTTTGAAAACAAATGGTTACATTGGCTAGTAGAAATAAAATCTTAAATGGAGTCAACTAAGCCTTCAACAGTATCTTTAGAACAGTTTTGCATAATATATCCATAAAGAAAGAATAGGTGTCTCCTTGGCTATTTTCACTATGCTTTCTGATATTTCACTTCGTCTGCATTTCTTCAATAGAAGCCTAGCACATCATTCTCCCTGGCTTCAAGAAGCTTCTGGATTCCCAAACTCATTTCCCACAGATAATCGAGATCCACTTGAGCAGAGTGCTGCAAGAAAATCTGCAGGGTAAGAAGTCAAATGTGTCCTAACTCTTCTGGGGAACACCTAATCCTTGTGACACAGGTGTTTAACAGAGCCATCACCCTCACTGGCCTCTTCTACCACTGCTGGTGTCTGCTGCTCAGGGTCTTATGGTGAAATATGAGCATCACAGTGGCAGTTGGTAGTGGCAACCATGCTGTTGCCCCTTCTTGAAAAGATAGCTTCCTGCCTTTCACTGACAAACTTCTTCAGGTCTCATACAGGGACTCATTATAGTCATGGAAAATGCTTGCAGCCAGGTCCCTTTCAATTTCCTTCTGCTGCAGTGTTTCTACCTCTCCAAGCAGCAGGTTCTCCAGTTCTTCAAAGTTCATTTCCTTGCTATTTAGCTGTGCCTCTTTAATTTCACAGGCGAAAACATGTATCTGAAATTCTTCTGAGCCATGGGAACTCGCTGTAAATGCAAAGCAATCACTCTCTGTTGTCCCATCATGTACAGACTAACATTTTATGGATTGGCAAAGATGCTATCTCCACATTGCTAGATGGGTCTATGATTCTAACAGTAACTTTGGAATATTTGGCACATACAGAGTAACAGCAAAGGGGTACTGACTAGAAGATTTTGTAATTGCCATTGCTCATAAAGCTTCCACTTCATTACGCAGAGAAGAAACCTTCATACGTCCTAAGTAGGTCAGTTTTTTAAATAAAATGCTGTCTTCTTCAGGTAGTCCACTTGAAGAAGATGGACTGGGTGTAGAAATTTCTGTATTTGATGGATCCAAAATTAACTGAAGAGATGGCTTATTTGTTTAGTTGGCTGAAACATCTCCAAGTGAATGGTCTACTAAAATCTCACTGGAACTTTGAGGATCAACAGAAAGATCGCTTTGCCCTTTTTCAGAAACTCTCAAAATTTCTTCCATGGCTTTCTCCCATTGTTCATCATCATTAGAAACTTCAGTTGAGGTTTTTCATCTTTTGTAGAAGTACCATCTGCATGCTGAGGAACAAAAACAAACTCTTCCTGTTCCATGTAGTCACAGAATCAGATGACCCACTAACCTTCTGTATTTAAGTTCTGACCTCCATTGCAGTTCTGCAAACTTACCTTCCCACATCCACTCGGTCAAAACTTCTCAGGGTCTCCACGGACGCTGCCAGAACCACTCCGCCAGGGACCGGCATCCCACCTGCCGCCCCGTGCTCTGCGGCTGGGCCTCTCACATTAACTCTGTGCCACCAGAGCCCTCCTGTTTTGTTTTCTATATTCTCTGAGCCCAAAGAAAGCTTCTGATGAAGAGAGGACTCTAATTTCTGAAGATTATCCCTGTCCCCCATCCCGAAGCCTGGGCCCGACTGAGTCCAGATATAATCTCCCTTGGGTCTAGGTGTCTCCAACTTGAATAGAACTCCCTTCTCTTCCTAGGTTCCTCTGGCTTCCCCTGCCCAGCTCTAATCTCTTCTCCCATTCCACCTCCAGAATGATCCCTCTAGGACAGGGTCACTAACTCAAATGCCTAAAGAACCAGGATGGTAGCATAAATGCCTCAAGGCTAGAGGCAGTGCCTTCTTAAGGTGGCAGCTAAGTATTGCTTGGAGGAGTATGGGCCCAGGACTCCAAGAACTTCTGATGTTTCAAGAAAAACTAAAAATCTAGAATTTTGTTTTTAAATGTGAAATCTCCCAATGTTTAAGTACTGGCAACCAATTCAATTTTTTTATATTAAGCAGGTCAAGTAAAGCATATGTACAGATCAAATATAGCCTGAAGCCACTGGTTTCCTTTCTCTATTCTAGATCTCTGACCATGTCACCTCACTGCTCTCGTTGGCACTCTATTTCCTCTCTCAAGTGACAATGCTCCGACAACCTTCAAGTTCTCATCTCCCACCATTTTCCTCCTCCCCAGTCTACTACACCACACAACTCGCCATTCTGGCACCCATGCGAAGTTTTATAATGTTTCAATGTTTCAAAGTGTGCTGTTCCTTCTTCTATTCATTGAGTTGGCAAACATTTCTTGATCAGCCAACCCATCCCTGCACTGTGCTGGGTGTTGAGGACATAACCTTAAGCACCAAGGGAAAGTTCCTGCCTTTCTGGAGCTTACATTTGAGCTGCAGAGATGGATGTTAACCACACAAATAAGTAAATACAAAATATGATAAGAGGTAAGAAGTAGCTAACAGCATACAACAAGGAGAGCTAAGCTAACCTGCCCTGGAGGTTCAAGAAGGCTTCCCTGAAGAAGTAACATTTTAATATGTATCTGAAGGATGTGTAGGAATGACAGTATCTAAAGGAAAGAGGCAGCAGGGACAAGGGGACTGGATGGGAAGGGAAAGGAACAGTGATTGGAATTCTAGGGAACTAGAATGTGCAAAGTCTAGGGAGACAGGATTTTGGCTTGTTGAGGAATTGACAACAGCCACGGTTGCTGAACACAGGAACTGAAAAGGAGAATGGCATGAAATTAGGCAGGAAAGCTAGGTGGGCCAGGCCATGCAGGCAATGCACAGCAGACATGTTAAAGATGCTGGTCTTTAACCTAAAGGCAATGGGAAGCCATGAAAAAGATTTAATCAGGTGTGTGTGTGTGTGTGTGTGTGTGTGTGTGTGTGTGTGTGTGTGTGTGTGTGTGTGTGTGTGGTGGGGGGAGGGAGGGAGGGAGAGAGAGACAGAGACATGATCAGTTTGCATTTTGAAAATTTTATGGTGATTTCTGGAGAATGGATTGAAGGGGCACAGAAGTAAAAGTGGTGAGACCAGCCAGAAGCTGACAGAAGTTCAGATGACCATTACGGCACCACAGATGGCGGTAGAGGCAATGGAGATAAGAGAAAAGTGGGTAGGATTTACCCTATGAGGTATAAACAATAGTCCCTATTGATGCATTGGTATCGTGGAGATAGAGCAGTGAGTCAATGGGGAGAAATTAAGGACAACTTCCAAATTTCTGGCTTATGTAGTGAGTTTGGGTGCAGTTCCCTAAGGTAGAGGACACTGGAAGAGGAGCCGGTTGGTGGTGAAGGCAGCCAGGAGAATGGGAGTTTCATTCTTTTGCAGACATTTTCTATTTTTTTTTTTGAGTGCCTACTCTGTGCCAGCCTCTGTCTATACAAAGACAGAAATGCTTCCTGCCCTCAAGCAGCTCACCTCCTGGTTGGGGCAACAGGTAGAAAAAGGTAATTATAATTTAAATACCAAGCAGGCTTCACCAGCCTGTGGATTCAAACAAAGTCACATGAAGATCAACCACCTAGAGTTCCTGCTCTTATCTGTGCAAAGTCTCCTTCAAACATTTCTGGGGTGCTTCAAGGGACTTTTCACATGTAGCTGACAGACAAAGCCACCTGTGGGCCACAGTCACTGGGCCCCTCAGCACTGTTCTGCTTCCTTTTGCCCTTGCCACTGCCCCCTACCAAAGATGCCCTCTGTGGGAATGCTAAGGGCAACACACGGACTAGAGGGAGGCAAGCAACGAGGATGGCCCTGCGAGTGAGCACCTCCTTAAGTTTTGCTGGCCCTGATGCTCTGAAGGTTCTGGAGCAGGCCTTGTCCTGGCCCGGGAAGGAAGAGACTCTCCTAAGCTGGGAGCCATGTTAAGTCACCTGGGCCTTAAAGCAGCACTACTAGTACCTGCAGCTTGAATTCTACTGGAGGCACATTGAGTTTCAGGGGCCTTTGAGACATTCATGGTGTAGCTGGCTGTCTGGATCTGGTACTTAGAATTTGGCCTAGAGATCTAAATTCCAGAGCCTTGAATGTGGAGGAGAGAGTCCAGGCACAGGGCCAAGCTCTGCTGAAATCCCATCATTTAAATGCCCTGCCTCCGCTCCACCTGGCAAGTTCCCAGAGTCCCAACTTTCCTAACTCATCCTAGCAGTTGGTCCATCACTCCTTCCTGTGTGTTGCCACAGCTCTTTTTATATTCTTCTATTACCTAGACAGTCAGTGGAAACGATACTGCATGGTAATTCTTGGGGAGTGTCTCGAAGACACAGGGACTCTCTCATATTCAATGTTGAATCCCCATCTTCCTGTCTCCTCCATATATTTGGTACGCAGTAAAGTTTAAGATTGAATAGATAACTACATTATTCGAAGAGAAACCCCCCTGCCTGGAGACAGAGCTCTTTTCTCCTGGGAATTTGCCACGATGCATGGGAGGTAGGTGGGGCCTGCTGGAACTCCCATCCCTGGAGGTCACACAGGTCCGGCAGCTACAGGCAAACTTCAATCCTTCTAGCCCCTCCATTAGGGACTCACGTGAAAGTGAAAGTCAAAGCCTGCAATAAGGTACTCAATAAATGTGTGTACGAATAGCAATGACTGCTATTGCTATCAAGCACTGGCTAATTGCCAGCTTCTGTGCTAAGTGCTTTATGGGGACACTATCTCTTCTAATCCTAACAGCCCTGAGGAAGGTATTGTTAAGGATGAGGAAGCAGAGGGTGAACAAGAGGCACCGAGCACAATTCGGACCTAGCACCATCTGAATCACTGTGCTCTCAATTATTCCTGCATCCTATACCAGAGTAACTGGATTGAGGGAGGAAATGGGATGGAAGAAAAGTGGTCTTCTTGGCCTTCCCCTTCCAAAACAAAGCCTAACTATAGTCAGTGAAAATGATAAAGATTAGACACTAGGCCTTTTAGACCCAGAGCCAATATAATGCACCCCAAAATCTTCAGTGGGCACAAAATAGCATAAAATTATAATGGGTCAATAATAATTGAGCACATAATAATAATGATGTGTCAGGAGGTTAACACTGGTATTGTTGACGTGCACAACAATCCTGTAAGGTAGATGCCATGATTCTCACTTTACAGAAGAGGATACTAAGGTTCAGAAAGGTTGTAATTTTCCTAATGATACACAGCAAAGACAAGTCCTCACTGGGTTTGAGCTTGTCTGCCTCACTGCAAAGTCAGTCTTTTGACTTTTTTGATCCTGCTCAACAAAAAATGAACTCCAGACCTCTAGGCCTTCAGGACAGGAATTATTCTTCCTGACCCCGAGAAGAGCCCCACAATGGAAGAAGCTGCATCACTTACTTGGTAATAATAAGGACACGGCAGCATCAGTAACCCTGTCTCAGAGATTACCCTTTGTGCTCTTCACCAGGAAGAAGAGCTCACAGTTCCCCCTCAGAGAAAGTAAGTAAAGGTTTGACAGCCACCAGCAAGACCGTTGATCCTAGTCTAGAAAACCAAGAGGCACCACTACCTAGGTCCTTTTCAAACTCTTCTTTATCAAAGTTTGGGCATCTCAGTACAGCAAAGGGACACTTCAGCCATTTGCAGCCCACCACCCAACCAGGATTTACAAGGATGGCTGCAGAAATGAGTTGGAAGGAAGCTATAAATTCTCCTAGCTGCCTTTCTGCTCCTCCATGCGATTGCTCTCTAGACCCACCAATTCCTTCACAGTCCACAGTTGGATTACTCCCATTCTCTGAATGTATCTCTGGCATTCTCATCTCTGCTCATTTATACACAATTCCCTTCACCTAGAACTCATACTCCTCTGGCTGAAATCTTTCTACTCCCACTTTAAACTTCAATAGCAGTAAATTTTCACTTATATTTGTCACTTGTCACATTATATTCTGCATTACAATTATTGGAAAACATTCTTTTTCTCTACTTGGCTATAAACTACCTGAAGACAAGGGTCACTTCTTATGTTACATCAAAGTAAGGTACATCCCCCAACACTGGAGATAAAAAAAAAATACATATGGGGACTTGTAGTCTAATGGGAGGGGGTAAGACTGGCAAAATAATTTATGGAGTTATGTGTTTTGTTCTCATTTCTGAATGTAATTTCTCTCCCCCATCCCCAAGAACATAGTCAGGCCTTTATGTTCCGTAGTTGAAGGCTTTTATGTTTCAGATCCAAAAATCAATAGATTCCAGGCACCCTAAAGACAAGTTCCAGAAACGTCTTTGAAAAGTGTGGGCCCATTAGGGCAAATGATCCAAAGGGAAAAGAAATGAATGTTAGCGTCTTGAATGGGGGAAGCAAAAATCTGAGGGGGGAAGCAAAAATCTGAGAAGGGAAGAAAAGGTTAAAGATGTTTGAAGGCATAGGGGAAAACAGAGACCTGGGCTCTGCTTGCATGTAGCGCTCCAGGACGAAAATTTGTTGGAAGAATGTCCACTATGCACCTTGGTCTTTGAGCAAGTCTGTAATGATCCATTGTGAGGAGCAGACAAAAGCAGGACTAGCACTCAAGTCCGTAGAGTTATCCTAATAAGACTCCTGTGTGTGTGTGTGTGTGTGTGTGTGTAAGAAACAATCAGCAGAAATCAGTACTATATGTAAATAAGAGCTAAATTTAAGAAGACTTCTCTGACCAATGGGGGCTAACGTTTTAGACTCTACTTGTAATTTTGGAAATCACGGGTTACGACTTCTCTTGCTCCCTAGTTTAGGCCAGGGCCCTTTTCTTTGGTAGGTCTCCGATCTGAACCTTCACTCTTAGTTCAAACCCTCCAGCAGCTTTCGATCTTCCCACCGAGCCGTCCTTCCACAACTTCTGCCTCCAAGCTTTCCTTCCCATCTCCATCCCTCATAGCTGCGTCAGACTTTACCTTAGTCTTCCCCTCCCCACCCCAAGTCTCCACCGTGCCCTGCCTCTTCCCCTTTCCCTGCTCAAGGCAGCCTCTCTACCTTCTCTTTTCCTGACCAGGCGGCCTCGATTCTCTTCTTCCCTCCATCAGTCACTCACCCCGGTCTCCTTTCATTTCCTCCCTTCAGCGACACCTCCCCCCTGCACCCTACCCCCACGCCCACACCAGCACCCGCACCATTGAGCGCAGCCCCCTCCACTTAGCCACTGAAGGTGCCGTGGCCCTACGAGTAACAGGCCTAGGACCCCACATTAAGCCAGCCCGCGCGCGGACAAAGACATTCCATAGTCCCCGCCCCCTTCCGTCTTTCAGACTGAAGGGGGAGGAGACACGTGTCCCGCTAGGCCTGAGTCACGTGGAAAAGAAAACGAACGAAACCCGCGGCGACCCGCTCATGCGCACAAAGCATAGGCCTGCCGAACTCGGAGAGAAAGCTGGAGTGAGACGACTTCTTCAAGCGCTGCGACATTTGCGCAGGCGCCGTGGCTCGACTGGGGACTTTGTTCTCCGCGGCGAAATCCAAGGGCGGTGCCGGTGACTGGCTGCGCACGCGCGCCGACTCATTTCCGGTGCTCTCTTTCGCTGGGTCGCTCGGGTCGGCTTCGGTCGCCGTCGTTCCCGCTCTCCCACCTCCGCCAACCGCCGCTGGGGCCTCTGTTGCTGCCGCGTCGCTTCCCGGATCCTTCGACCAGACATCATCCCAGATGCAGCGCCGGGACGACCCCGCCGCGCGCATGATCCGGTCTTCGGGCCGCAGCGGTTCCATGGACCCCTCGGGAGCCCACTCCTCAGTGCGTCAGGCGCCGTCTCGGCAGCCGCCGCTGCCTCACCGGTCCCGGGGAGGCGGAGGAGGATCCCGAGGGGCCGCCCGGGCTTCGCCCGCCACGCAGCCGCCACCGTTGCTACCGCCCTCGGCCACGGGTCCCGACGCGACAGTGGGCGGTCCGGCGCCGACCCCGCTGCTGCCCCCTTCAGCCACTGCCTCCGTCAAGATGGAGCCGGAGAACAAGTACCTGCCGGAACTCATGGCCGAGAAGGACTCGCTCGACCCGTCCTTCACTCATGCCATGCAGTTGCTGACGGCAGGTAAGCGGACCGCCCGGCTCCCTCTGGATCGCCGGGCCACCCAGGAGCTTGGGTGGCAGCGGTTTTGTTCCTCTCGCCCCCCCCCCCAAACCCCCCCGGGACCGAAACCGTCGTGAACTCCTCTTCCCTCATCCTCATCTTCAGGTGGCTGGATTCCAAATTCCTGTCCCTGCCCAGGGTGCGAGGGAGAATTTCTAGGCTGCGTTGGAGGATCAAAGGCGACTTGGCGATCTCTTAGCGCAAAGATCTTGATGGATGGTGCTGAGTTCCCCGCCTCTTTCCTAACCCTCCCCCCTCCCACTCTTGCAGCTGCCCCGCGCTCCAAGTGTTTAGATTCTTCCAGAAATGAACGTGTATCTTCCGGTTCTCCCAAGGGGAAAGCCTTTTCGATTGCTGGTGGCGATACCCGTCTCAACTGAGGGTGTAGGAAACGAAGACCAAGCCCGAGCCAGGAGGGACCGTGGGAGAAAGGGCCGAGGTGTGGTTGAGGCGAGGCTGGGGTGCCCTGTCCAGCGCTCAGTCGACACTGGGGCCGGGTCGTGCTTGGCGATGACTGAAACTTCAGTTGCCCCGAGGCTGTAGCTAGCGACCAATGGGGATCCGAGCTTGAGGTTTTCGGAATCATATTTCCGAGTTAGGTGGGTAAAATGATTGCTACAGAGCTGGAAGATTGGCCACCTTAGTTTTACAACGTGTGTTCACTCGCATCATTTAGAAAAGGAAAAAGAACCCTAGAGACTGTGAAATGGGATGATCGAGGAAAGTAAGGGACTCTAGGGTGGTTTGCATGACATTTCCCGAGGAGATGGACAATAATTGAGATATGTTGCACGAGGCTTGTACCTGGAAAGCTTGTGGGTTTTTTTTTGTTTGTTTGTTTTTTGTTTTTTTTTGCTTCAGCAGTGAAATAGAGGTTAGGAACGGTAGTCTTTGTTCTCTGTTTGTAGACTAGCTCTCCTTTTCTGATCACCACTGGCCAGTCACCTTGGCGCTCTGATTTCTCCCTAAAGCCGTCTGTTTTGCCCTAGCTTCTAGTTAAAACGTTTTAATAAGTATTTCTTACGGTACCTAAATTTTATTAAGCAAGTAAAAATTTACAACTTTCAACATGGAATGAGTAGTTAGACTCTTCGGCAAGGTTGAAATAAAGGTTAGATCATTAATGAAACGATCCCTTTGTTCTCTACTTTCCTAACGTTGGTAAGGGGTCTTTACTTTTAAACACAATAAGCAAAGCACTTGATGGTCAAAAATAAAATATTTGATTAAACTGCTAACATTTTTCAGCTCTCGGTGGTTTGCTATCCTGAAATTCATTCAGATTGTTTGAAACATTACTACTGTTCTGGTGAGCGCTTTGAGGCCAAGGATTGCATTTTATCTTTTTATTTTTCACACTGCCTTGCACTTAGCAAACACCAAGTGTTTAGTTGAACCCGGAAACATGTACTTGCAGGTTACCTGTGTGGTAAAGGTTAACTTGGTCTAATTTTTATTTCCCCACATCTTTAAATTCAATCCAGCTTAAATGCATGATGTTTAAACTTGAGAATATTAAGGTGTTGGAATGGGTTTTAAATTCTACGCTTAACTAGTTATGTGGTCTTGGGAAGTTTTCTGAACCTCAGTAACCTCATCTGTAAAGTGGGAATGATAAATTTTGAGGATTAAATGGTGTGTAAAAGCACGAGCACAGTTTCCTTTGACACGTTAAGTAATAATTTGTCATCACACTTGTCTCCTTGTTGCAAATTCATGGTACTGAACGAGGGATGAAAACTCAAGGTGTTTTTGCATTTGTAACATGTCAAGTGTCCAGTGTGGTATTCATGTTTTAAATAAAATAATGGTTTCTTAGGATAACCATTTTAAAGTATCGATCCTTAAAAGTTACAATTTTCACTCTCCTCTCACTGCTTAATTTCTATTACCAAGAGCATGCTCTTTAGTTTTTCTAACTTTGGTTTTTTTTTAATGTCTTTTTTTTTTTTTTTAACCAAACTGAAATGTTAATTTGGAGAAATGGGATTGAGGTGATGCTGGCTCAAGGAAAGAACAGATTGGGATGTGTAGAAACCTCTTAGCATGTGTGAGTCTTGATGTAACATAGGCCTGGCTTTTAAGGTATCTCTGAATAATCTTGAAAAGAGATTGCAGTGAAGTCATCAACTGTGAGAAAATGAGACTCGGAGAAGACAGAATAGTATTCTGGCACTGATGAGGACACATGTAAGTGCCAGGCCCTGGTCTGAGCTCTTTACATTACATATTTAACCTTCAGGATCACACTATGAGGAAGTTACTCTTACTATCCTCATTTTCGCAGATGAGAAACTGAAGCACATGGAGATGAAGTAATTTGCCAAAGGAAAAGTTAATAAGCCACATGGGATATGAACTTAGTCTGAATTTGGGTCCACACACCTCCTCCACCCCCCATTCCCTACTATGTTACTTGCAACAAACTGTACTTAAAAATTAAGCCCTAAACAGTTAAAAAAGAATTAAGCCCTGATTGGACAAAATATTAAAATCTATTTGAAAGTATCGGGCAGCCAACAAGGCAGTAAAGTTGACGAGGCCAAGATGCAGGAGGAGAAGGAATCCTGGAGAGCAGAGCCCAGCACTTGGGACTGCAACCCTCTCAGGCATCTCTGCTCATTCCCAAAAGGTGACATGAAGCCCAGACCACTTCTTACACACACACACACCTCTCCCCAGCTGTCCCTGTCCCATTCCCAACTTTATTTTATTTTGTACTTAACAGCATCTTGATAATGCCATATATTCTAATTATATATTTGTTTGTTTACACCCCTTCTCATTCATGGCTAGATTTTCAGGCTCCATGAGGGCAAGGATTTTTGTCTGCTTTGTTCATTGCTGTATCTCCTGTGCCTCAAAGAGTGCCTTTTACTAAAGAGTTAATAAATGAATATTCATCTTTAGTATGTGATGAAAACATATCAACATGATTTTGAGGGATGTAGATTTTTTAATATATACCTCTATTAGCCAAATTATTAGTCAACTATGATGACAATTAAAAGCATTTACAAACAGATAAGGACTCAGAAAGTCAACGACCCATGCTAGTCTTCTGAAGAAAAATTATTTGTTAATGTATTTATATAATAAATATAAAATGCTTTTTTATATAGTAGTGTTCTTTTTCTACTTTCTACAATTAGGAAAACATAAGTTAGTATAAATGACTCAGGAATTAATAAAACATATGAACAAATTAACAATCCCCAGTAGGTTTTAAAAAGGAGACTCAAATGTATCCTCCAGAAGCAAGCATGCAGTGGAAAACATTTTACAGTCTATTGAAACTTCAAAATAGTTAATTCTTTTATTTATAATATGCTATAGAGAGATAGACTGTCCTAGTTCATTCTACACAGCTAGCAAAACCTGTTAAAATTGGAAAGTTGCATGGCAAAGGAATTATGGGCCAAATATAGGTATAAATATTAGAAAAGAATCAGAGCTTATCACTGTTCGCAACACCATCATTGTTCACCTAGGAAAATGGTCATTAGTGTAGCTAATTACAAGATAAAGATGTATAAATCCATAGGTTTCTGATATACAAGCAATAGCCAATTAGAAAATGAATGGACCAAAGAATCTCATTAGAATAATATAAAATACCATGAAATAAGCAACAGAAGTTATTCAAGATGTATAATCATAACAAACCATTAGTATCATTTTTTATAGAGCATGTTACATGACAGGAAGTGTGCTGCTCATGTTGTAGTCATCATCTCCGTTCTTCTAGTCATTCTATGAACAGGAAGAATTTTTTATCTTAATGTTACAGATGAATATGTAAGTACATGGTTTGTCAACTTAAAATTTTACTGAAGGTGATGAAGGAAGATCTGAATAAATAGAGAAATATGCCATGTTCTTGGTGGGAGAAGGAGGGGGGAAATGACAATACTATTAAATTAAACGGTTGATTTTGTGCATTTCCCAAACTAATTCCAACTGGATTTATTTTTTTCAATTTGAAACTTGAATATAAAGCAGCTGAAAGAATAAAGATAAATAAATAGAAATAATTTTTTTTTAAGACCGGAAAGTAATAACCTACATTGACAAAAATTTAGAAGTCACACAATACTTAAGGCTTGAGAGAATGTGGATTAGAAGGAACTCTAAAACTTTGCTGGTGGAAGCGTGAATTGATAAAACCACTTTGGTAATGGTTTGGCATTTGATCTGACAACTGAACAAATTTTTTAAAACGGAGCAACCCCATTCCTAAGAATATGCCCAAAGAAACTTTTGCACATGAACACATCATTCATAAAATAATGCACCTTGTTGACAAAGTGGTGCAACTTGTTCCACCATTGATTGGATACTGTGATATATTCCCAAAATGAAATATTTTACAGCAGTGGATGTGAATGAACTACAGCTATATACAACAAGGAGAAATGTTGGCAATCTAATGTTGGGTGAAAAAGTCAGTCCCAGAGGACTATATATAGTACAATACTATTTTTATAGAACACAAATACTAGCAAGGTTAATCAAAATATTGTTAAGCATACATATATCTGTGATAAAGCAGCTTCTTAAAAAACTAAACCAGTGCTTACCATAAAACACTGCACTTGCACTCTTAGGCATTTATCCCAGAGAAATTAAAACTTAAGTTTCCACAAAACTTGTGCACAAATGTTCATAACAGCTTATTCATAATAGCCCAAAACTGAAAACAAACCATATGCCTCCAAAAGGTGGATAAATACATTATGGTACATCCATACCATGGACCGCTACTCAGCAATAAGAATAAATGAACTGTTGATAAACCCAACAACTTGGATGGATCTCAGAAAAATTATGCTGAGTGAAAAAGTAATTCTTAAAGGTTACATACTGTTTGATTCCATTAATATAGCATTCTTGAAATGACAGAATAATAGAGATGGACAAGTAGTGGTTGCCAGCGGTGAGGGATAGAGGGAGGGACTGGCTATAAAAGGGTATAGAATGAAGGATCCTTTTGATAGAACTGTTTTGTTTCTTAACTGTGGTGGTGGGCACATGAATCTATGCATGTGATAAAATTGCATAAAACTAAATATGCACAAATAAGTGCATGTAAAACTGGTGACATCTGAATAAAGTTAATGTGTTTTAATGTTAATTCTCTGGTTATGATACTGTATTATAGCTATGCAAGATGGTACTATGGGGAAAACTGGGTGAAAGGTGTACAGGATCTCTCTGTATTATTTATTACAACTGCATATAAATCTACAATTACCTCAAGGTAAAGTTAAGTCCTAAGTTTTAAATTGGGCCCTAAGGAAGAGACTTGGGAGACCATGGTCACTCTGCCTGTTTTAGTTTCTTGGCTGCTAAAACAAATACCATACAATGGGTTGGCTTAACAACAGGAATTTATTAGCTCACTGTTTCAGAGGTTAGAAGGCTTGCTTCTTCCTGGAGTCAGTATCTTCTGGCTGGCTGGAGAGCCATAGCTCTTGGCTTTTCTGTCACATGCACATGGTGGGGTCTTCTTTCTCTTTCAGATTCCTTTGATTTCCAGCTTCTGGCTACTCCCTGTGGTTTCCTCTCTGTATCCAATTTCCTGTTCTTATATGGACTTAAGGCCCACTCTAATTCAGTCTGGGTACTCCTTAACTAATAACATCTTCAGAGGTCCTGTTTACAAATGGATTCACACCCATAGGACCAGGGGTTGGAACCTGAATATGCCTTTTGTGGGAGACATAATCCAATCCCTAACAACGCCAATGTCTTGGAATGTGAACATTGAGCTCTAAAGAGGGCTCTAAACTCAGGCTTTGGGGGATTTTTTTTTAACAATACCCAACCTTTTTCTACCTTTAGCCGAAACCGTATATGACATGTGTGTTTGTCTCTTTTTCTGGGGAGCTGGACTTTTGCTTTCATCAGATTCTGAAGGGGCCCATGACCCAAAAAAGATGAAGAACATATTGTGCTAATGCTCTTGCTTGAAACAATAAGTAATTTGATAAATATCTCAATGACTCTTTATACAAAGATAGTATGCTTACTAGACTTGTGATTCCAAAAGGTGGTATCAACAGAAAAGGTATAGGGTAGGGCTTTATAAATTTGGGAATAATAAAGACATGAGAATCATTAACGGAAGTTGGAGGTTGTAATGGTACATTTCCTTCTTTCAGCAAGCATTTACAGATGCCTATTGTGTATCAGGCACTCTAGTAAGAATTACAGATACTTAGTTCAGTGAGGGTACAGGTCCAGAAATTGTAACAATGGGGAAAGGGATGCTGTGGGTAGAAGTATGAACCAAGGCATTGAGGGTTGAGAGGAAAGCATGAGCCCTAATGTTTTGGAACAGATATCCTATGTATCTTGCCCTTCTAGGAACACTATCTCTGGATGCTTTAGTTAGACGATCTTGACCATTGTCTTGTTCCTTGTGCCATCCTCATCAAAGGTTCAGTTAATGAAATATATGTGGTAATCTGTTTTAGTTAAAGTAAATCCATTTGATAAAGTATATTAATTTTTTCAAACTTCTAGTATTAACATTTTTTGTTCATTAAATCTTTTTGAATGTGCTTATGATTGTGACCAAGGAAGGCACATCAAAGCTATAAGCTGGTAGAAGAGAAGGGCTGGTGGGAGAAGTACTTGAAATTTTCATTTAAAACTATTACAGGCTGGCAGCCTGTTTTCTGTCCAGTTCTGGGCTTTGGTTACTCTTTATGACTGACTTTTTTTCTAACTCATGTTAACAAGATTTATAGTTTCTTCGATTTTAACTTAATTACTATGCTAGTAAAAAAGTACTGTAGTTCTGTGAACAAAATGAATCACAACCAAATCAATAAGTTAACAAGTATTTATTTGAATATATACTGTGTGCCACATGCATTATCTCAAACCCTTAAAACCCTGCCAGCTAGGCATCATTATCTCTCACCCATTTCCTGCCTTTTTTAATTATTTCCCTTTTAAAGGAAGAGAAGACTCAAAGAGGTTAAATGACTTACCCAAGGTCACACACCAAATATGTAGCAAACCTAAGAATCAAACCGAGTTCTGTCTAGCTTCAAAACCCATGCTCTTTCCTCTGGGACATACATTTAAGACACAGTCCTCAGGCTTGGCAGCTTACAGTCTCATTGTGATAAGACCCACAAAACCAGGAAAGATCAAGTTATAATAAAAACAGTGAAAGAAATGCCACAAGGTTAGTTGAATTTGCTCTGAATGGTGTAATGAGTTATCTGTGTTTAAATACTCTATCACTAATTAGTTTTGTGATCTTGGTCAAGTGATATTACTTTTCTGAGCCCAAATTTCTCCACCCTGTTGAATGGGGATAATACTGGTTAAAAAGACTAAATGAAATAATAAATATAAATAGGAAGGCACTGGATAAAATTTGACTATTCTAAGTGCCTGGCCAGGAAACAAATGTTTTGTTCACACCTAGCTTTTCTTTCTTTGGCTCTTGGGCTATTCAAAGTCTCCAGAGGCAAAGATCACTTAAAGGAGTTTCCAGAAGCTTATCTAGAAAGCATTTTTGCCCTGGAGCAAAGTTTTTTCTAAAAAAACAGTGTTTATCAAAATTGGCTCTTCTTTGCTCTAAAGGCCTCATGTTCCCTGGAAACCCCAAGTCCCACCCTGCCCCACTTGTTGAAAGGTAACAGGACATAACAGAAGTGGCATGAGTTTTGAAATTAAAGAAAGCCTTGTTTTTTTGTTTTTTTTTTTCCACAGTTTTTCTTCTTTTAATTCAATTTTATTGAGTTATATTCACATACATACACTCATCCATGATGTACAGTTGTTCACAGTACCATTATATGTGCATTCATCACCACAATCAGTTTTTGAACATTTTCATTACATACACAAAAAAGAATAAGAATAAAAGTTAAAAAAGAACACCCAAAACATCCCATACCCCCCATCTCTCCTTTTTATTTGTTTACTTTTTGTCCTCATTTTTCTGTTCATCTGTCGATACACTGTATAAAGGGAGTGGGAGCCTCAAAGTTTTCACAGTCACACGGTCACACAGTGTAAGCTATATAGTTATACAGTTGTCTTCAAGAATAAAGGCTACTGGGTTGCAGTTCAACAGTTTGAGGTATTTCCGTCTAGCTACTCCAATACACTAAAAACTGAAAAGGGATACCTAAATAATGTATCAGAATAACCTCCAGAATGACCTCTCGACTCTATTTGAGATCTCTCAGTCATTGAAACTTTATTTTGTTTCCTTTCTCTTCCCCCTTTTGCTCCAAGAAGGCTTTCACAGTCCCATGATGCCAGGGCCAAGCTCATCTCCACAAATCATGTCCCATGTTGCCAGGGAGATTTACCCCCTGGGAGTCATGTCCCATGTAGTGGGGAGGGCTGTGAGTTTACCTGCAGAGTTGGCTTTGAGAGAGAGAGGCCACATCTGAGCAACAGAATTCCCCAGGGGAGGAGGGGGGATTTAATTTTCCGCATTAACCTCTAGTCCCTCAAGGGGGCTTTGCAAATACATCTTTATTTTCTGCCCACATCTCTGGGATGTATTGGGGTTTCACACTAAACTGTACGAACCAATCAGATTTCCCTACCTATTCAGTGTTCCATGTGATTATGTTGTTTGAATAAACTGACCTTACAAGTTAAATTATATAGTGTGTTACCAAAAATAGATTTTGCACCTAATAAACATCTCTTCCTTTGTTCTCACATAGAAATTGAAGTTCTAAAAACACCATTCATACCGTCCTTGACCCTTTAGTCTAATTTACCTTAGTCCTAACCACATCCATTTCGTTCATATCTCTAATTGAAGTTGGATCTCTTTTTTAAACTCCTGAACATTTGCTGTATGGTGTAGAAAGCCTGGGTTTTAATCCTTACTCTAGTTCTTTAACAGCTTTATGACCTAGGGATAATCATTTAACCTTCCTGAGTTTCAGGAAGTTCCTCTACCAGCCATTTCACTAAGTTTCTTTTGAGGATAAGTAAGGTAGTACTTGAACAGTATTTGACATGAAGTAGACTTGAATAACCCTTCCAAACATGGGAGATTACCCTTCTCAAAGGGTCGAGTTACCCCTTAGTCTTTTGTTTTCAGTTCTCCCTCAGTTTAAGTCATTGTTCTTTAAATTCTCTAAAAATGTTTTTATGTTTTTAAAAAAAAATGTGAGAAAAATTGGACAAAGGGATTCTAATTAAGATCTGACTAGTTCAAAACAGATCTTTGCTATAGAGAGGCCTTTGAATTCACAGAGTGCATTACATTGACTATAAGCACACCTTTCTACTGGGTTTAATTTTGTACCCCTGCTCCTAAAGGAATACAGCAGATTAACAGATTTTGAGTCATCTTGCGCTAAGTAAGGTTTCTGGAAAGTGGTATAAATTACAGCTCAAGGGTCTAACTAGATGGTGGCAATTGGGAAACACATCAGACTGTCAAAGGTAAAAAGAAATAGATAACTTGTTTCACATTTTTACAAACTCCTCAATGATGTTTTCAGATCAGAATTGTAGGATCTTTGTTCCTCTAAAACCGTTGAGGATTGAGTACCCAGATTTCTAGCTTGGAAACGCTATGGTAGGCTCAAATGAGTGGCCAGAAAAGTTAATATTAGCAGTAAGTGGGAAGAAGTTCAGGTCAGGACATACCATGGTAAACAGGTAGGGTATTGAATGAAGCATTTGGTATGTTAATTGTAAGGTCAAATTTGTTTTCTATTCCAAGCAATGCAGAACAGGAGTTTGAAGACTGCTGGGTTATTTTACAGTTCTCATAAGGGTAAGGGTTTAGTTAAGAATATTTACAATATATTAGCAGTTTAAATAGTCAGAAAGCAGGATGTATGTGCTGTCAGGCATAAGTAGGTCAGTTAGTGCATTGTATACTGTAACATCTGAAATTAGGCTTTTCAGTAAACAGAAGGCTTTAGTTTGATGTTATGAAGTCTTACAAAGTCTGTCAAAGTTAAAGTAACTTTCCTTCATCTGCGTACTTCATTGCTGGATTTAGTGTAAAAAAGTTATTTTTAAAAACTGATAAGGGTATAAATTTGCAGAATGTGTTTGACATAGGGTATCTGTCTGCCTCTCAACCAGTGGTTTTCATAGTGTGGTCCCTAGACCAACAGTATCAGCAACACCCCGTAACTTGTTAGAAATGCAAATTCCTAACACAAATCCCAAACCTACTAAATCAGAACCTCAGAGGGTAGGGCCCAGCAATCTAGTTTAACAAGCCCCCAGGTGATTCTGATGCATACTGAAGTTTAAGGATGCCTGCCTTAAATTGATGGAAGATAGAAACAGTAGGGGATTATGTAAAGAGAGCATTCTGTCTCATTTAGAATGGCCCACTGATTTTAGGGAGTATAAATTTATTTTTTTGACTGTTCTCCATGGACCATGTAAGTTTTCAGTTGCTGCTTATTCCCTATGTACTCCCCTTCCCTCATTAGTTATCGCTTTTAGAGCTCCTATCATGGCACTTAACTATACATCATTGCCATCCGCATATATTGAGAACCCCAGTATCATCATAGTGAGGATGAAGACCGTGTCTGATCATGCTGTTATCTCCTATACTTTGCAAGATAGGTGCCTGGCTTTTTCCAAGTCACCCATAGTGGTCGTAATGATCATACTGAATTTCTTCTTTCATCTGCCTTGCCATAGGAAACACTCAAGTCACTTGCAATTACTTAATGAATGAATGAGTGAGGTTCCTTAATGATAGGGAATTGTTTCAAAATTGGATGCTAAAATTCTGATGAGGGCTAAAGAAACTGTCTTAACTAGTGAATTGAAAGTATTTTGGTATGTTTTCTCCTTCAAGACAATTACTGAATTTGGGCAAGATAATGGCAACTATGTGGTAAATACTTGATAAGATAAGGACTTTTATTAGACATGTGTACATATGTTATTTTCTTTATAGCAATCTCATGAGGGTAGACATTGCCACCATTTTACAAATGAGGAAACCAAAATTGAGAGCAGTTAAATAACTTGTCTGAATTCACACAAGTAGTAGGTGACAGAGTAAGGAACCAAATCTTTTAAACTCTTAAGAACTATCCAGAGCACTCTGCTACAGTGGAATTTTATGGGACTGTCCATTGTATATTTAAACTACTGACTTTAATATCATCATCAAGATGTGACTTTGTACTTTTTTAAATGCAAAATATCCTTTTTTTTGTCACTATATCCTCTCTTTCTCATTCTAACCTCCATTAGTTTGCTTTGTTAAATTCATTTATTCTTAAGTCATAAAACACTTGAACGTCTTTTATGTAGAGGCTCCAGGTGGAGGTAGGAAAGCAGACTTCTCTTATTAGAAGCAAGCTTTGGATTTCCTAGTCGACCTCATATAACTTTGGTGCTTTCAGCACCTGAACTGATCTGAACTATTTGGTTTTATTCACAAAGTTATCCATGTTATTGCTTTAAGCAGACTTGGAAATTTGCCTTTATTTACCACAGCAAAAAGAAATTCTCTTTGTCCCATTCAGAAATTGAGAAGATTCAGAAAGGGGATTCAAAAAAGGATGATGATGAAAATTACTTGGATTTATTTTCTCACAAGAACATGAAGCTGAAGGAGCGGGTGCTGATACCTGTCAAGCAGTATCCCAAGGTAAGACAAAAAGTACCTTGCCCCTTTGAGTTATCTTTGTAGGTGTTCAGTACATGGGCTGTAATAAAGATTTTTGGGGATTGTGATGCATCAGAAGCTTAAGCCTCTGAGGTTTCTCTTCCATGCTCTGAATGCCTATTTCTGGCAGTTGAAATATCTAAGTTCATAACTAATAGCATAGCTATAGCTAGGAAAGAAGTATAATCATCTCTTTGTTATCAAAAAGTTTCTTTCTCAGATATTTGTTCAGGCTCCAAGTCTAAAGGAAAAATGAACCTTGAAGAGTTGTTCTCTCTCTCAGATTGATCTGAAATCATTAGATCTAAATAAATGGAAATAAAACACAAATCCTTAACTGGATGAAGTTAATTTTATTTATTTCTTGTAGTTTTCTTTTAAGCAATGCTTTCTTATTTAGCTAATTATCTATTTATCTACCTAATTATTTGTAGGGAAAGCAATGGTTATATTTAGCTTACTAAACCAATGCTTTTGCAGGGTGCTATATGTCTGTTTTGATGTCATTGCTTTAAAAGTGTTTATGTATATTAAAGTATTAAGGGTTGCAGTGTGATACTCTGGAAAAAGCACCACATTACATCAGGAAACCCAAATTCAAGTCTTGGAACTGCCTCTTGTTAACTGTAACCTTAGGCTAATCACTTCATCAGTAGAGCTTCAGTAGATCCTTGTAAAGGGGGAATGGTAATAGTTTACCTATTTTACAGGGTTGTTGAAGATCAAATGAGATAGTAGGTATGGAAACATTTTATAGGAACATGTGTACTTAGAACTCTCTTATTTTCTGTCAGTTTAATTTTGTGGGGAAGATTCTTGGACCACAAGGGAATACAATCAAAAGACTGCAAGAGGAGACTGGTGCAAAGATCTCTGTGTTGGGAAAGGGCTCAATGAGAGACAAAGCCAAGGTAAGCTCAGCGTTAAAAGAGGCAAGAGGATGCCCTGATGCTTTCTAGTTGCTCAGAGCCCAGTACAGATGTTTTATGAAGCAAGCACTTTGTATATATACAGAATGTGACTCCTTTCAGTTTGAGTTGGATGCAAGACATTAAAGACCAGGTTAATTTACTTGCTTTGCAATCCTGGAATTGCCCATATGTGCCCATATGCAATTGTTTTCTTTCTGCCTTTTGACTGCATAGTAATGGAAACAGTAGTAGCAACTTTGACATTGGTGAGCTCTGTAAACTTTTGGAAAGGTAGCTGGATATACTAAAACTTACCCAGACTAAAGACTATAAAATAAGAACAGCATGCCTCTTTTCTAGTAACATGGAAAAGTGAGAGCAATTGTGTTGTGAGTGCAGGTGAGTTTGAGGATTAGTAGGTTGGTTGATTTTCCTGCCAGCTGGAATGTGAAGCCCACTGAAAGAATGTATTCTAAAGGGAAACGAGTAATCCTGACAACAGGAACTAATGCTTCTTTTTTTTTTTTACCCCATGCTACAGCCCCATATGCAGTTTACTTTTATAAGTGCCAAGAAACTTCCCACTGAAAAAAGAGTAGTTTTAGCTTTCTAGGGTCAGCTCTTTAGATGAGTCAGAATCTGCTGCAGACTAAAAGCTTGCTCCTTCACACCTTTTAATGCAGCCTAACTGAAATATTGTTTTTTCAGACCCTCTTTTATCCACTCACAAAAGGAATACATTTTGGGCTGAAGTATTTTATTCTAGCTGATGAGACTTAATGTGAGCTTTTCTCTTTGTCCTGACTTCTTTCCTCCCCTAGAACTCCCCAGACCATGTAAGCAGATAAGCAGAGCTGGTGATCAGCAGCTCTTCCTGGGATTTAAAAGTAAATACTTGCCAAACTGAATGGAGACTAGAGTTAGTTTTTTCTCTTTTATGCCTTCTAATAAGAGCTCCAGTTAATACCCCAGGGATTCAAGGTAACTGTAAACTGTTAGCAGGAGATCAAATGCAGGTTTAGCAGGTTGTGTAAAATGTTCTCCAGAGCTTCTTTTACTTTATTCTTAAAATTCATTGTTTTTCTTATTTCTTGCTCACTCTTTGGCCTAGAGGTAAGGATATTGTTTTCTCCCTAGTCCAAGTGATATGATGTTTGTCTGCATTTTTCCACAGGAGGAAGAGCTGCGCAAAGGTGGAGACCCCAAATATGCCCACCTGAATATGGATCTGCATGTTTTCATTGAAGTCTTTGGACCCCCGTGTGAGGCTTATGCTCTTATGGCCCATGCCATGGAGGAAGTAAAGAAGTTTCTAGTACCAGTAAGAAAATCTTTATTCTGTATCTTCTGAGCAAGGGAGAGCTTAGATCTTATGCTCTTGCTAAAGCAGGGGGTCTTAACCAGGGTGTATGCATAATCTGTAATTGTATACCAACTTATGCATTTATGTTCCGTTTTCTTAGGTGTCACATTATTTAGGCCTAGTTCTCACGTGTTGTGCGCAAGTGCTTCTGAGCTCTTTGCCTGCAGTAGAGTCTGCAGTGAGCTATTACTGAGCCCCAAGACCATTCTTCTCCTCATGTCCAGAGTTTTAGTTGTGTACCATTTTGTTGTCAGTATCTTGGGTCTTCAGTGTGTCTGCCATTCTAATATCCAGTTAACAAAGATTTAACAGGATCCTCCTTGAACTTAGTATTTTGGTTCCATGCAACTGGTGTGGAACCAAGAGGTTGTGACAGGAAAATGACTCAGATGAGTCCCTTCACTCAAGGGGTTTATATTCTAAATTCTGGGTAGTCTGGAGGGTAACATTAAGAAGCTTATAGCATACAGTTTTAATGGATTAAATTCTGACTTGTGTGCATTTAGGGTATTCTCTTCTAGAGAAACTTAAGTAGGGTTTGCTTTGGAAGAGATGTGATTATTATAGGCTTTACTATTGATGATATTAACCAAATTGGTGTGTAATTCCTTTCAAACTGTAACTGAGGCCCAGGAAGAGTTGGGACAGGAGATGTTTTTCCACTGACAGCAGGTCAGAGATCCATTTTCTGAATAAGTAGAAAATGGTGCTATTTTTGCTGTAGAAAGACTGGGTGGTGGTTGTCAGTTAGCATACTACTTATTTAATACCAAGGATGAACCTGAAACCATAGGAAGGTTTTGGAATATTTTTCAGCTAGAATTAAGCAAGTCTCAGGTTTTCATTACTAAAACTAAGAGGAGGTAAGATGCAGTCCTTGATGTTTTTTTTTGCATATAAAATGAAGGAGTTGGAACTAGACGTGGTGTCAGAAGATGCAAGACTTGGTAGAGCAACAACTAATAGGCAATGTATACCCATAATGCAGAGCTCCAAGGATTCCAACACTGTCTCAAATGTCTCACCTGCTTTGCTTCCAAATACCTTGACTTCATTGGAAGGTTCAGCATGAAACAACCAATTGAAAATATCCTAGAGAAAAACCCAGACCTGGTAAATTTTCCTGGGGGGTGGAATCTTTTTGAGGTGTTCTATTAAAGCATCCTGAGCTACCCAAATTCTGAAGGACTGCAGAGGGAATGGCCATCTCCTCTTTATCTTTGGTGTCCAGATTATTTCTCAGAAAGGATAGATTACGAGGCTTTCACGTAAATGGATCTTTGAAAAAGATGCTTGCCAGAGAGTTCTGGGTTTCCTCAGTGTCGATGTGGCAGTTAGAGGAATCTGAGCAAACACACTGGCATTAGTTACTTGATTCCCCAATGTGAGTCTCAAAGCAGCAGTAATATGTAAAGTAGGGTTGAGCAGGGCATCTCTAGTAACTAGAATCTTCTATTTATCCACTTGGAATGTATAAAAATTTATGAAGTAGTAGGACTGAATATCTCTAATCAGGAAATGTGTGAAAAGATTTGTGAATGGTATTTGACTCTTACCTGTCTGGAGATCAATTCTTCCCTCTTGTGGAGGAGAAAAAAACTGAGCCTGTTTTTGCATGTATGACCAGAACCCTCTCTTTTCCCCTTAGAACCATTTACTATACCAGAGAGGCTTCATGATATAGCAGAAAGAGGACTGGATTGGGGGCAATATCTGGGTCATCCTGGGCAAGTTATTTCACCTTTCTGAGCTGCAGGTTCCTTGTTTGTCCCCAAATACTTTGTTTTGGTCTGAAATTACAAAGATAGTTCCTGAAAAGCTCACAATCTTGTCAAGAATACAGCCTAACAGTTCTAAAATAATGTTGTGGTAAGTGCTTGGGTAGAGAAAATTACAGGATGTTCTCCTGTACAGGGAAGGGGGAGTGGAGGTGGCATCAATAGAGAGTTGCACAAGAGATACGCTTTAGGTAAGTCTTGTAAGAGGGAGGGGTGTGTGTGGTTAGAGTCTGTCAGGTGGACAAAAGGGCAATATTGCCTAATGATTGAAAGCCTATATTTTAAGAGACAAGTGATTATGAATTCACATCTGGAGTTTGCCACTTAATATAGCTGTATGTCCTTGTAGTAGTTGTTTTATACTGTCTGTTTTCCCAGTGATAAAATGGGGGAAATCTCAGAGTTATTTAAAAAATTAAACTAAAAAATACCATGGAAAGCTTATTATATAGTGCCTAGCACATAGAACTCTAGTAATAGTAATGGCTTTTATTATTCCAGGAAGAGGAAATGTTTACAAAGAATGGATATGTGAGAATATTCCATGCTCTGCACTACAAATTGTTCAGCTTGATTTGAGAGGAGGTTATATATGAAGAGAGGAGGAAAGTGATCTAGAGAACTGGGCAGGGACCCCATCATGAAGAGCTTTATCTGAATAATGAGGGGTCTGCCATCAAGACTTTCCCCAAAGAGGTGACAGATAGGGTGCCATTTGACTTCAGCAGGAAATGAATGACCTGAGACTTCATCTGGGCTTTGAAAACTATTCTGTGGCATTGGAGTTTCATGTGAACCAGATAACTTCTCTGCAGAAGGTGTAGATGATACACAGTGCTCCTCATTATCTCCTATTCCCAGGATATGATGGATGATATCTGCCAGGAACAGTTTCTAGAGCTGTCCTACTTGAATGGAGTACCTGAGCCCACCCGTGGACGTGGGGTGCCAGTGAGAGGCCGAGGAGCTGCACCTCCCCCTCCACCTGTTCCCAGGTAAAAATACTGGAGATAAGCAGAAATAGGATGTAAATTTGACTGCTTAGGCCCATCACCTCTTAGTGATGCTCCTATCCCCATCTTAGGAGGGATTTCTGAATTTTTATTTTGTATCGAGCAGAGTTCTAAATTTTGGGCACCTTGGCCATAATCAAATGCTGCAATCCTGCTGAAACTTTTGGTCTTTTAATTTTGAGCAGTCCTATGATTTTTTAAATGGTCTCTGACTTTTACCTTTTATGACTGACCTGTACAGAGTGTTCATACTCTCCAGACCTGCCCAAAGCAGCACTGATGAAGCATTCACAGGTCCAATATGGGATCTGTGGAATCTTTCATTGTAGGTCTTTTACTCACCTGTTCATTCATCTTTGTTTTAATACAGTCTAGTTAAGGCTGTAAATTTTATCTACTCCCAAAATTGCAAACAAATCTGAACGTGAAATAGCCAATTTATTAAAAGCTCCATTTTAAAATAAACTTTTTTCTTGCAGGGGCCGTGGTGTTGGACCGCCTCGGTCAGCTTTGGTGCGTGGTACACCAGTGAGAGGAGCTATCACCAGAGGTACCACCGTGACACGAGGAGTGCCACCCCCGCCTACTGTGAGGGGTGCTCCAGCACCAAGAGCACGGGCAGCAGGCATCCAGAGAATACCTCTGCCTCCACCCCCTGCACCAGAAACATATGAAGAATATGTAAGAAATCAGAACAGTGTACCATTTCCCAGTACCTGGAAAGTTGCCAAATGAGGTTGAATGACAGGGTCTTGATCCTTGATGTAGGTGGCAGGAACTGCCTGTAAGAATTGGAATCTTATCCTCCTGTCTAGTAGTTAATGTTGATCTATGAGAAGGTTTTTCCATTTTAGGCATGGTTTACCATATATTTGTGTATGAAACCAAATAAGCTGTGTGCCTTAATGTACAGTGTTTTACTAAGAGGTTGTTGCGGTTTGCTAGTGCTGCCGTTTTGCAAAACACCAGAAGTGGATTGGCTTTTATAAAGGGAGGTTATTTGGTTACAAAGTTACAGTCTTAAGGCCATAAAGTATCCACATCAATAATAGGGTATCTTCACTGGAGAAAGGCTGTGTCCAGAAAACCTCTTGTTAGCTTGGAAGGCACATGGCTGGCATCTGCTTGCTCCCAGGTTGCGTTCCAAAATGGCATTCTCCAAAATGTCAGCGTCAGCTTTCAACGGCCATCTTTAAAATGTCTGTCTCAGCTGCAGCTCTAAGGTCCTTCTGTCTGAGCTTTTATAAGGCTTCAGTAAGCTAATCAAGACCCATTCAATCAGAGGTCACACCTTAAGGAAAGGTGTCACTCACAGTTGGGTGGGTCACATCTCCATGGAAACAACCTACTTTCCGTATCCCACGAGATTGGATTAAAAGATCATGGCTTTTTCTTGGGGGACGTAATATATCCAAACTGGCACAAAGATCTCCCACTATTTTCTGATTAATACTAAAACTTTAGGGTTGTGTTTACTTCCTGCCCATATTTGTTCTGTGGCATATTACATGAACATTTTGTTATTTTTAGTAACCCTGTCTCTTACCTATTCCACAGTGGGTGTTAAAAACATCTTCGAGGGAAATTTCAAGTTCTGTTAATCCGGAAGCCTGCCATATCCTCATGGGATGTAATTGCTTTCCCTACTCTTTGATTCTGACTTTATTTCATTTTATTTGTTCTAGGGATATGATGATACATATGCAGAACAGAGTTACGAAGGCTACGAAGGGTATTACAGCCAGAGCCAAGGGTGAGTCAGCCAGTAGAAGTGCTATTGCACATCCTAGCGATGGAGCAAGTTGGAGGAACTGGGAGATTTAGCCAGCACAAATCTCAGGAGCAGTGTGGCTCACCTTTTGAGGATATTTCCTCTGCTTTTGGCACCTGTGAGGCACACACTTGGATCTGTAAGTTTGGATAACTTTGGATCTTAAGTTATAGTTAGAATCTAGGAATGGCAAATGAAAAACTCCCGACCTGCGACTAACATGGAAACAAAGGGAAAATGCCTTTAAATTATTTTGATTTATTATTTAAAACTATCATAGTCATATTAAAGTGGCATAAAAATTTTAAATGAAACTAGAATCCCACTACCAAAACTTAGATATTTTCATTTCTGCATGTTCTCTTAAAAAATAGTTTGTGTGTGTATATATATATATATTTCATCTGTGATTTATTGAATGAGAGGCTCTCATAATTCTATAGTAGAGACAGAAAAATTCTTTTCATGTCTCTTTATTCTCTTCCAGTGTTGAGCTATATGAATATATAACTATGTATACTGTGATTAAGATGGTCAGTTTTGGATTGTGCTTTTTCAGTTTAAATTGTATGTATCCATTTTTCTTTGCTAGTTGTCATATATTTTTATGAGTGCATAGTCTATACATGTTTAGGTTGTATTTTGTAGTTTGGGGATGGGGCAGAGTGAGCATTTTCCTGTATTACTGACACAGTAAATTGACTAAGATGTGGAGGCATTTGATAGGAAGGTAAAACTAAAACCTGGTCATCCTTCAGCTTTCTAACACCCTGTCTTTGGCTTTCAGGGACTCAGAATATTATGACTATGGACATGGGGAGGTTCAAGATTCTTATGAAGCTTATGGTATGTCTTTATTTCTGTGGTGGGGCAGAACATGCAAGTAAGTGCCTGGGAGGATACTAGTGACTGTATTATTGGGAGTAAGGCAGTTACAATCTAAGGAGAAATCTTTGGAAGCCCAAGGTAATATTGAGTGTAGATGTTGGAAGATGTGACAAGAGGGAGTCCTGTTCCTATGTAAATTTTTTGATATGGTATAAAGAGGAACTATTAAAGTGAGGTGAGGATACTATTATTCTTGGAAGGCCAAGTCTTATTTTAAAATGGAGCTCAGGTTCAGCCTGTTCTGTTTGCAGCAGCAAAGACTGTTAAACTTACATTTTCTTCTTTGGACAGGGAAATGGCTAGACTTGGGTTATGTTGCTGGGCTTTGCACTGATACCTGGGTCATATTGATAGAACTTTAATCGTATTTCATTCTACTGTTCTGTACTACCTTACTTTAAAAAATATTATGGATTCATTGAAAAGAATCTCACTGTAGAGGGAATGTGAGCTGAAAGGGACCTCGGTGACAAGCAGCTAGCAAGACCAGGTTAGGAGGCAAAAATAGCACATATTAGAATCAGATCAGAGGTTTTAGGGGCTTGTAACTTGGAAGCCTGGGGCCTGGAAGTACTAGGCACCAAGTTACTGACTGGCTTGGAGACATTTCAGTTTGGTCCTTGATCCCAAGAGAGCTGTTGAGGCTGGAATGGCAGCAGGACCAAACTGCTTTCCCTGAGTTTGGTTGAAAACACATTGCCCAAGAGTGGCCTCAAGAGCCAATTATGACCCCATGTTAATGGGCCCCAGAGGGAGTGCTATGTGGCAGTGGATTCAGAGACAGCAATCTTTTAATTGTGAGGTTTTTTCCACCATACCTGAGGGTATGTCATAGACCTTGGCAAGGGGCTCAGCAGATGGTAGTTGTTCATCTTAAAACATTAAAGTTTCCCCTAACCTTTGGCTGAAAAGGAGGAGCTTTTTAGACTTACCTACCCACAGACAGACCAGTTGAGCCTCAGTTCCTCAGGACAGTTTGAGATAGCCAATCAGCTGCTTTGCCCAGGGAAACAATTTTTACCAGTTTTCACTAAATGGTACTGAACAGTTGCCATCAGTAACATTGCACTGTTCACATGCCGCTGTTTGGAAGGGTGGTATGATTGTACCCAGATAGTTTCTTCTGTCGGTGAGGCAGTACAGTGGGGCCTCTTTTATGTGTTTGACTAAATTGGATTTCTGTTTTACTGGAGAAAAGACTATACTGAAAGAGACAGGCTGTTCCTTGTACTCCTGGTGTGATGTTGCCATGGTTAATCTGTTTTATCCAATATCATTTTTTTTCCTGATCTCTACCTTCGTAAAAACTGAATTAGAAAAACAAATTGTTTTGTTGGTACCCAGAAGCCACTTGAAAAGTGATAGACAAGTATTCCTGAGGGTTATTAATAGGCTTAGGCAGGGTTCTATGCAACTTCAGATCAATATAGGAGTTTTAAACCTGTTGTGATGGAGGGAGGTTTTTGTGAATGCAGACAGCTGGAGAAATAAGCTTTAGGAAGTGTTGGCATGGGTAAGGTATGGGGTGAATGGAAAGAATAAGCTTATAAACACAACTGAATTTCATGAAATAAAATAAGTAGGTGATCATCTCCCTCAGGCTTTTCCCTGTCTCACAGGAAAATCATTTGAGGATATCAACCATGTTTCTGGCTTCTCTGGCTGATTGGCATAAGAGAGGGGTTAATCAGTTTCCCCAAACAATACTATCAGTACAACATAAAATTGCACTTCCCCCTACCAGGGCAGTGAGTACCAGCTCTGTGGGTGAAGGGCCTCATGAAATACGGTTCTTGCTTGCTTTTCCCAGGGAGCCAGAGGAGACTTCACAGGGCAGTCTGACTTGCTATTGCACGAAAAAGGGGCTACCTGCTTCCAATCTGGAAGACTACAGAAGTAGTCACCTTACCTGAGACTGCTTCCAAAATGCTTTGGGAACAGGAAAGGCCATTTCAGAACAGTTGAGTTGACTCATTCACTGTCTTAAGCAAAGTGTTGGGTTTAACCAGGTTTGGGGACTGGAGTATAGATTATGTTGCCTTTGGAGAGTCTTCCCTGGAGATTACTCCAGAGTAAACTCAGGCCTTTCTGAGTTGGTCACTTTTGTCTGTGCACTCACAACTGCCTTACAGTTGGGAAATTGCCCGGGCAGTTCAGGAGGGCCAAGCAGAGCTGAAAGAAGGACACCAGGGAAGTGGCTAGACGTTAGAGGCAAGGCAGTGTTTTGGGTGGTGTTTACCAGTTGACCTACCCTTGCTGACCCCAAAATGGCATTGACACATGCTTTATAAATTGTTCTTGCTTTCCCCACAGGCCAAGACGACTGGAATGGGACCAGGCCATCGCTGAAGGCCCCTCCGGCTAGGCCAGTGAAGGGAGCATACAGAGAGCACCCATATGGACGTTATTAAAAACAAACATGAGGGGAAAATATCAGTTATGAGCAAAGTTGTTACTGATTTCTTGTATCTCCCAGGATTCCTGTTGCTTTACCCACAACAGACAAGTAATTGTCTAAGTGTTTTTCTTCGTGGTCCCCTTCTTCTACTCCCCTTACTCCATTCTTACTCTGCATTCTGGCTTCTGTATGTAGTATTTTAAAATGAGTTAAAATAGATTTAGGAATATCGAATTAATTTTTTAAGTGTGTAGATGCTTTTCTTCTTTGTTGTTTAAATATAAACAGAAGTGTACCTTTTATAATAAAAAAAGAGAAGTTGAGTAAAAAAACAAAAAACAAAAAACAAACCTGTTAGTTTCAAAAGTGACATTGCTTGCTTAAAGGTTCTGAAGTTAAGGCTTGTTAATTTTTTCTTAGTTTTGATTTGAGGCATCCCGTAAAGTTGTAGTTGCAGAATCCCAAACTAGGCTACATTTCAAAATTCAGGGCTGTTTAAGATTAAAATCACAAACATTAATGGCAGTAGGCGCCACCATGCAAAAGTGAGCTCAGATGTCTCTAAAAAATGTTTCCTTTAAAAGCACATGGCCATTGAATCTTAAGGTTAAATTTTAATATGAAAGATCCTCATTAATTAAATAGTTGATGCAATTTTTAACGTTAATTGATTTAAAACAACAACAAAAACAAAATTAGGTTTGTAAAACTGACTTTTTCGTTATGTGGGTTTTGAAATCTAGCCCCAGACATACAGTGTTGAGAGATACTTAGAGGGAGACTAGGTTTTGAAGAGGTTGATGAGGAGAGAGGGATTGGCCACCTGAACTGAACTTAATGCAGAACTTTTTAGCCAAGAAAACAGTCTTTGAGTAATAGTACTAATAACTAAAATTCCAGTATTTAAAAAGGCAAAGCAAAGTATTGTGTCCATCTGAGGTTCTATACCTTATGAAAAGCTCACTTGGACACTGGAGCCAAAAGCTGATGATTTTCATAAGTTGACGGTTGTCAATATAGTTAGTCAAGTATGTCTCAACACTAGCATGATATAAAAAGGGACACTGCAGCTGAATGAAAAAGTAATCAAAATCCACTTTGTACATAAGTTAAAGTCCTAATTGGATTTGTACCGTCCTCCCATTTTGTTCTTGAAGATTAAATGCTACATGTGTAAGTCTGCCTAAATAGGTAGCTTAAACTTATGTCAAAATGTCTGCAGCAGTTTGTCAATAAAGTTTAGTCCTTTTTTAATCAAAGTAAATGTGATGAATTGTCATTTTTTTTGGGTGGACAATAAAATAGTTTTCTCTTTCAAATAAACTTAAATTAACTCTAAAGTTAATGGGCTTGTTAAAAGTTGGAGACATTCTTAAAAGTGGTGGGGGGGGATTTTATTATAAGTTTACCAAAAAAAAGTTTATTGAGTTGATAAGTTTTAGTTTAAAAATAACCAAAGCTTTTTCACCCCCTGGAAGTTGTTGAAAGCAGTTTTATCCAATCCTATCACCAGCTTTGATTTCTGGAGAGAAAAAACCAACCGAGCCAAAACTTGAATTGGTTTCTGAACTTAGGTCTCAATATTTAAAGTGCCAGCCCCCCTAGTTTGCAGCTTCTAAAGAGCCCCTTGGTGGCCCCAAAGCGTGATGCCAAATAATCTCTGAGAGCTTGGAAAGGGATAGCACCTGTCCTTAGATACGACAATTCAGCAAAACCTGGGTACTTTTAAGGGTTTTCCTTTCAATCCCAGAAATGCTGTTAATAACTCCACTGGGTTGGGGCAGGATCTGGCATGATAGGCTGGCTCTGAACTCCATCCTTAAGAGGCCAAGAGAGGAAATGATGGAATTGGTTGGCCCCATTTCTAGTCCTCTATGTTAATTCTCAAGGTTCTCATGCCATCCATAGGGGAGCCACCTAAACTGCTCGGGGGTGAAAAATCCTCTTGTATGAAGTGCCAAGCTGCCTGCAGCAGTGCATGATGGACTTTTTTTTTTTTTTTTCTTTTTAAAACACACCAACAAAAATTTGTATTTGTAGATTGTGATAAAGTGTAAATAACTGAATTTTCAACCATGGTTTGAAGTCAGCTTTCAGGGCATTATGTCTTGTTTTGATGAAAAGAGATCACTCTATACCCCCCTTTTTAAAGGAAAATTATCGCAAGAGAATCAGGATGTGTAAAGCTAACATGCATCGCAAAAAACCAAAGGTAACCTAAATGTCTGATTTTAATAGCACATATTTCTCTTTTACATAAACTGTGACAGCAACTTGCATAAACAATTCTTTAGCTGTTAATTTTAATGTTAAAACTTTGAAAAACTTGTTTAATAAAAATAGCTGTAAAAAGAAAAACAATATGCTGCCGCATAAATTAGCCATAACTCTTAATAATCCTGCCCATCACAAGTGAACTGTAATGTAATCTGGGCACAAAGTCTGACATCTTAAATGACACATTGTAAAATTTCAATGACTGTAGATTAGACCTCCTGCTGCTCCCCAAAGTAAAGCTTTCTGCTCAGCTGTTTTAAAATGTGCAAGGATGAACCCCTATAGGTCCCCATATTGATATTCACAATGAAATGTTATTTAAAATTTCTTTAAGTTGCATGTTTCTCTCCTGTAATGTGTAAACTGCATGCAGGATCTCTTTATCTTTTATTTTGTATGTCTTTAAAACTTCCTCTTCAAAAGACTGATATCTTACTTCTCCATTTTCAGGTGAATGAAAGCTCCTGAGGCATTTCCTGGAATAGAATGGGTAGTGAAGACCCATGTCAGGTATGTTAAGGTGCCTTTCTATTAAGGATATGGCATTTTATCATAACTATAAAATAGGCTAGAAGATGGCCTGGGAGGTGGCAATGGGCTTATCTATCCTATAGTCATTCTTCCTATATTTGCAGCACTCCATGCTTATAGTCCATACTGAATTTAGTTAAGGTAGTCAATAAGGCCAAATGCTATGAACTTAAATCTCTTGAATTCCAGTCTTCTTGATCCTGTAAATAACCTAATGAGGTGGTGTTTCATTTAGACCTCATAGGTTACAAGCAACAAGTAAAAGGCTCATGTAAATAAAAGGAAATTTATTAGAAGAATGTTAGAGGCTAAAAATTTAGGGCAAAGGCTAGAAAATCTGGCTTTGAGGATTTGAGTAGCTGCAGAGAACTGGGACAACCGTGGTAGATCACAGGAATGATCTTAAAGCAGGAACTGGCTGCCTGGGCACTATTACTGAAATAAATAAACTCGAGCCATGTTTGGTTTCATTCTCCCTCTACTCAAGATTCAAGTTCTAGGGAGGGAATGTCAGATTGCATTAGCCTGAGTTACATGCCCATACTTTGCCATTATGCAGTCAGAAAGAACTAATTCCTCAAAAGGAAATCAAGGTGCTATTAGGAAAGGGAAATGGATACTGGGCAGCCAAAAAAAAATGATTTTCCACCAGATCCCTATTATACAAAAGAAGTAACTAAAACTTAATGAGTGTGAATATATCTCAGTAAAACTGAATTTAAAAAAAAGGTATCAGGCTTTCAGCTTTCAGCTTGGAGGAGGCCAAGGTGCAACTTTCTTCAGTTGCAGTAAACTTTCTTCTTTGGTCTGCCCTGGCCCCCAAGATCGGCCCCCTGGGTCTCTCTGCAAGACAGGTTGGTGATGACAAGGCCTAGGTAACTGGTGACTAGAAGGCTCTAAGGATTATGGTGAAACTGACCATTCAGAACAGACAGGCCTAGCTTGAGGGGATACCTTCTGCCTCCACCCTGATCCTCAAAGCCCTAAGGAATGCCAAGAAGACAGAAAGAAGCAGAAAAACATTAAGCACCATGGAAATACCACTTTTTATGAGACTGCCAACATTGCCTGACAGATACAGCACTGATCTTTAGCCACAGAACTCGCTGGAACATTAAAGAGATTCTGAGGACTGTGTTGATGGCCACCCTCACAACGTTACAGATTCATAGATGACATCAGCAATGGGGCAGTGGAATGCCCAGCTAGTTAAGAGTTATGAAGGAAAATATTTCAATAAAGGAATCATTTGACAACAACAACAACAACAACAACAGCAACAACAAAAAAACTTAATGAGGTTAAGTAACTTCCCAGGACCACTTAATATTGACAGTAATCAAACCCATTTGTATGTTGCTGGAACCTGTCATCTTAACCTCCATACTACACTGCCTTTAATCTAGGGAACGGGTATTTCTTAACACTTAGGAGACCCTTGGTAGTAATATTGTGTTGCAGTTGAAAAGGACATGGAGCCCGACAAACCTAAAGTTGAATCTATGAGCTGTCTTTTGTTCAGTGACCTAAAACAGATCACTTATTTTTGTGAGCCTCTTATTTCCACATCTGTGGAAGGAAAATGGTTGGTGAGCTGAGGAGGCCTGATATATATAAAGCCAACCAATTCAGTACTCTACACATAGTAAATATTAGTATTCTCTCCCTAAGGAGGTAACCCCCTTGATGTGGGTAGTGAGGACCTCTAACAACTGAGTGAGCTGTTTTTTTGCTTGAAGCCATCAGGGAAATAACTGGCTGATTTTTTCCCTTTGCCCCTGAGTAAGTTAGGCTTAGCGTGGCACTGAAAACAAAAGTTTCTAACTTAATAGGCCAAAGGTACATATAGCCTTTGACAGTGAAGTTTGGCCGCTTGGAGTTTGTCTCTTTCAAATCTCTGTCTCAGATGCCTCTGAGATCCGGAGGCTTTAATGAGCACCTTGTATAATGAGCATGGTTCTGGGTGCCCAGGAAGTCCTAAATTTGGTATTGGTCATGTGAATGGTTTGGAAACTTAGGGAAAGTCCCTGAATGCAGAGAATTTGGTCTTAACTCTCCCTAAGGTAGTCTTAAAAGAAGAAATGGATTTAGAAGTTTGGATAAACTTCTTTCTGCTTTGGCCTGTGATTTGTACTTAAAAAGGCAGGTTTCAGTGTTTATAGATTCAGGCCTGCCAATGGCCTGCCTCTTCTGGGTATGTAGCTTAGTCAGTTGATCCAAATATTTTCTGTAGCTGATAATATCTGTGACTTTTCATTACAGCTCTGTAAGCTTTAGACCCAAGCAAGATTGGATACCAGTCCTAGCTCTGCCTTTTCTTAGCCATTGTCACCTTAGACAAAAACAAAACCCTTAACTCTCCGAGTCTTGGTGCCTCATTTGTTTATCATCAAATGAAGCTGGTAATCATAGCTAACATTTACTACTATGTGGCACGTAATAGCCTAAGCATTTAATAATAAGAATTACCTCATTTGGTCCTCTCTACTACCTTTTTGTAAAAAATTGAAATAAAATTCATATAGCATATCATTTATAATTTCTAGAATTGTACAATTCAATGGTTTTTAGCATATTCACAAGGTTGTACAATATTGTACATGACTACTATCTAATTCCAGAAAATTTCCATTAGCCCCAAAAGAAACGCCATACCTCTTAGTAGTAACTGCCAATTCCTCTCTTTCCCCAGCCCCTGGCAACCACTATCTGCTTTGTTTCAAAGGATTTTTCTATTCTGGACATTTAATATAAATGGAATTATACAATACGTGCCTTTAATGATTTATTTATTTCACTTCACATAATGTTTCCGAGGTTCATGCATGTTGTAGCATGTATCAGTACTACTTTGAAAAGCAGCCTATTTCATTTCAGACAACTCCAAGTACTAAAGATTTTCCCTAATTTTGATTGAGACCTACACACCAGTACTTACACCACTAATCTTCGGCCCCTGAAGCAATATCATTTCAAGTATTTGAAGACTGTTTTCTTTTGTGTTTCTCTATCTCTGAGAGTTTTTGTTAGGCTCGCTAGATCTGATTTTTGAAAGAAGCCAGAAATTTGGATATTTATATACAGTTATTTAATGTCTGCTTAGATTTTTTTAAAATATTTTATTAGTTCCAATAAAACATCTGCTGCAAGCCAAATATGGCCAATTACCTACCAGTTTGTAGCCTCTGATTAGCTTCTGTTAACACAGATTAAAGGGCATGTTAGCATTTTTAAGTGATCCTGTCCCTTTGGGTAGAATTTGTGTCCTGTTTTTTTTTTTTTGTTTTGGGTTTTTTTGGTTGTTCTTTGTTTTGTTAACAGCTTTATTAAGATATAATTCATATACCATACAATTCACCCATTTAGAGTACACATGATATTTAGCATATTAATAGAGTTGTTCAGCCATCACCACAGTCAAAATTAGAACACTGTTTAGCTGTTTCTCCCTAATCCCCTCATTCTCTCCTCCCTGCCCTAGGCAACCACTAATCTACTTTCTGTCTCTTAGATTTGCCTATTCTGGATATTTCATGTAAATAGGATTATACAGTACGTAGTCTTTTGTGACTGGCTTCTTACAAAAACATAATTTTTCGATGTTCATTCATGTTTTAGCATGTATTAGTAATTCATTCCTTTTTATTGCCAAATAGTATTTCATTGTATAGATATAGCATATTATTTTTCCATTCATCCATTGATGAACCCAGGGATTTGATAATTATTCAAATAGCCTTTGAGTTTATCTGCTTTTGATCTCTCTCCCACCACTTACCGCTCTGGCTAAGAGGGAAGTTAGAGGTGCATCAGCTACTTCCAGGGCTTTTTGGCCACAAGTAATGAAACAAACTCAGACTGTTGTTTCAGGGACAGCAGCCTGTGAGCTGGGACCCAGAAGGCTTCTTGCCCACACATATGCAGGGAGTTCCTGAACCAAGTGAACCAGGGGGTAGTGGTGGTGGTAGGTGTTTTGTTCAGGTTTTTAAAACTTAAGTACTACTCCCTGGCCTCAAATCCTGAAGCTCTGCATGCCCTACAGCTTTGCCCAAAGATCATTTCTGGGTTAGAATGCATAAGATGGCACATGGACTCCCTGTCTTTTCATAAGTTTTTGTGCTTTATGTGTGCTTATAGAGGCTTCTGTTTGCTGAAAATGCTGTTTTTCTCATTTTATTACTTCTATCCCCATTCATTGGTCTTGACTCCCATTTACCAGAAGAGGAATGTGAGATAGGGAAAATAGGCTGCTTTGCCTGGCTAAGAGAGAAGATAACTCAATTTGAATGCCTAGTGTTTCCCTATTTTTATAAATGGGGCAACTGATACTAAGAAAGGTAAAGTAATCTACCATGGTGGCACAGCAGATCAGGGGTGGGATGGGGGCAGATTAACACTGTTGGACACCAAATTCCATCCTCTACACTGAAAGCATGCTGCTTCTGTAAGGTAATACCATAGTTCATTGACTCTATGAGGCCATTTATTTTAAGATACGTTATTGTTTTAAGTACTTCAGAGAAAGAAAAAATAGTGCCAGTTAAACTGACTGTAGTGGTTTCTTGTTACATTGAATATAAGATGCATTCTGATTTCAGAGATGTTAAAATATGGGGAAAAACTGTCTTAGTTACTGCTACATTTTGTCAATTCTAACATTTATTATTTACCATGTGCCACACACAGTTTTCTCCGCCTGTGAAATAGACATTATTATCCCATTTTTACACGTGATGAAACTGAGGATCAGAAAAATTAAATTAACTTCCCAAGGTCACACATCTTGTTAAGCAGAAGAGTCAGGAATCAAGCTTATTTCAGCCTATGATCTATCACAACTATGACATTGTACTAAAATTTAGAAGGAATTTTCCCTTTCAACCAGAACTATCACAAGGAGCCTGTAGAGTCATCCTCTCTCCTGGAAGGAAGCGTCCTCTACAGGAATATTACTAATTCTGTGAGACCACTTAGGCCCTATGCTGGCTATGCTGGGTCACAGGATTGCATCGGATCATAGTCCCTGACTTCCAGAACTTAGTCTTATAGGAGAGAGAGAGTCTTAGTTAGAGAAGTGTATGACCGTGTGCTATTGCACACCTGAATAGTGGGGAGCCTGGAAGAACTATCTCTGAAAGGCTTAGGGAGTACTAGAGAAGAGGTGACATTTAAGTCAAGTCTTGAAGAAGAGTTTGCTAGGCAGACAATAGAGAGTTTAGCATAGCATTTTATTATGACTTTAAACATACTAATTTCAAGCCTCTCCAAGCCTCAATTTCTTTTTCTGTAAAATGGGGAGAATATCATTTTATTTCACAACATCACTATGAAGATTGAATGAACTAAAAGCAGATAGAAATTCAATATGACATGTAGTAAGCATTCAATAAATGTTAATTATAAATAGAGGCTGGAAGAGTAGGTTAGTGCTGATTTTGAAAAACTAAATGTCAGGCCTAGGAATTTGGACTTTGTGCTAAATTTAGTTTAGGGATCCTTTTAAGGGCCTTAAGCATAAGCGTGATTTGAACACACCCATGTTTGTCTTTGTGAGGTGGGGAAAATCAGGGACGCAGAAGAGAAAAGCCTTCTGTAAAATAGCACCAATTCTTTGTTGGAGGGTGAAGAGGATATCTTCCCCTCACCTTGTCTTCCTCCTGCCTTCCCTCTTCCTTGAGAGCCTCTTGGTTCCTACCTGTTACAGTTTGCTAATGCTGCTGGAATGCAAAACACCAGAGATGGATTGGCTTTTATAAAAGGGGTTTATTTGGTTACACAGTTACAGTCTTAAGGCCATAAAGTGTCCAAGGTAACACATCAGCAATCGGGTACCTTCACTGGAGGATGGCCAGTGGTGTCTGGAAAACATCTGTTAGCTGGGAAGGCATGTGGCTGGCTTCTGCTCCAAAGTTCTGGTTTCAAAATGGCTTTCTCCCGGGATGTTTCTTTCTAGGCTACAGTTCCTCAGAAATGTCACTCGTAGTTGCACTTGGGGTATTTGTCCTCTCTCAGCTTCTCCAGAGCAAGAGTCTGCTTTCAATGGCCGTCTTCAAAATGTCTCTCAACTATCTCTCATCTGCAGCTCCTGTGCTTTCTTCAAAGTGTCCCTCTTGGCTGTAGCTCCTCTTCAAAATGTCACTCTCTGCTGCACTGTGTTTGTCAGCTCATTTATGTGGCTCCACTGATCAAGGCCGACCCTGAATGGGTGGGGCCATGCTTCTATGGAAATTATCCAATTAGAGTCATCACCCATAGTTGGGTGGAGTACATCTCCACGGAAACACTCAAAAGAATCACAGTCTAATCGTTTGGGGGGACATAATACATTCAAAGTGGCACACTACCTTTTTCAGAAAGGAGCATCATCTCTCCTTTCAGGTATTTAGAGCATTTGAGGATGGAATATTAGACCTTAGCTATAAGTTAAGGGAGTCTACCCAGATCCTGTTTTCTTCAGCCACCCTGTGAATTGAAGATCAAAGCTCCTACGAGTCTCCATTGACAGAAACTTTGCTCTTAAGAGATTGTTAAGCAAGGCCTTGCTTCACTATCTTAAATCCCAAATGGATGAAGGCTCTGCCTCCATTTTAAGCTCTTAATTCTGTACTAAACTCTGTGGTGGGATTATCCATATGCAGTTTCCCATTTAATCATCACCAAACAACCCTGTGAAGCAGGTTATTATCCCTAGTTTACAGAGTGGGAAACTAAGACATGTAGGGGTTAGGATGCCCACAAGGTCCGAGAGCTGGAGTTAGACCTGTCTTTTTGCTCCTTCTTGGCAGCCTCCTGGTCTCTCCTCTGTACTTAGAGTGGCCAGAACATCACTTTACCCTGATGGAAGTTCCTGGCTTTGGTGTACGAGATGGGTGCCCTTGTCTTGGTTTCCAGATTCCTGCAGTTTATTGAATTGCTTCCTTATAAGCCCTCGTCTTCTCTCTCTATGGACCCAGGTATAGCTCTGGCTCTCCAGAATAATAGTCATTGCCTGTTTAAAGCTAGCAAGCCTCTGATGAATATTTAGTAGCTTTTAGCAGACAAGCTGGAAACAGCTGTCTGAGACAGCAGCTGTCGTGGGGGATGGGGAGGAAGTGCAGTGCGCTGCCTAACTACTGTTCTTTTGTTCCTTGGCCTAGAAAATAGGCCTGGCCTTTCTCAGCCACCTGGGGGCAAAGGTCTGTGGTAGACACTGTAGCCTAACCCTATCGTGGCCTGATTGTTATTGTGGGCTCTCAAGAAGGCTGTATTCAAGCAGCAGACCAACCACTTTTTCTTGGGTCATGAGAAGCAGAAATGTTCACTGACATTTTGAAGCAATTTTCCAACCCCTGGGCTGGAGGTCACCTGTACTAAAGCCTATCCTGGCTGTAGGGCTGAGGACATGTTCTCATCCAGTGTACTGGCAACTGCAGCTCTCTTTTCCAAAAGAAGGAAGACTTGTATGTGTAAGGGACCTGCATTTCATAGCCATGCTGCTGGGATTTAGCTTCTTGACATTCCATAACTACTGATGTAGCAGTTTCTCAGCAGTAAGTGTAGTTTTCCTTCCTAGCCTATGCTGTGGTGGTTGTCTTTGGCTGCATCTCAGGCAGGGAGTGGGAAGATACACAAGCCCCGTGCTTCCCCCATCTAGACCTAGGGAGCTTCTTGCTTTCAAGAAGGCCTTGTCACTTCCAGGACAAATTTGGGAGATTGTGGGGACTCTTAAAAAAGGCATTTTATTTGAGATGTCTCTGTGCATATCAGGGCAGATTAATCAGCTAAAGAGAGCACACTGCCAGAAATATGGGCACTATTTCTGGTCTTAATACTGCTTTAAGATGCCTGAATTAGCTGTTTCCTTGTCAACTTCTGGAGCCCCCCTTCACCTCCACCCCCCACTCCCCCACCTCAGAGTAGCCAGTCTCTTTCCCCCAGGCACCATGGTGTGTATAAGAACTTGAGATAGAAAGACCTTGGGCTAATTCTTCTCCATGGTCTTTTGACTTTGTGTTCTTCATCCTTCGTATTCACCTTTCTTTAGACTCTGGCACAGCTAAAAGATAGGATGGGTGCCCCCCATCTCCTAGGCTCTTCTAGATCAAATGTAGGAAACAACCAAACTGCCTTTGAGAAAGAGAAACAAATACTTTATGCTCAGATATGTTTTTCATAAGCCTCTTTCCAGAGATCGCCACTCTTGGCCCCTTTCCTTCATTTTTTACATACATTCACTGTTATAAATTGGAACACCCAGCATGTCCTAGGCAGTGGGGATTTAGTAGTGAGTGAACAATATAGAATGGTTCCTGAACTCATGGAGCTTATAGTTTAATGGGGGAGTCAGGCACTAAACAGATAATCTCACAATGAATTTCAGTTGTGATAAATGCTATGATGGAAAAGAACAAAGTGCTATGAATGCATATGTCAGGGAGCTAACCTATATTTGAGGTTTTCCTTTAAAAAATAAAGTTTAAACTGACATCTAAAGAAAAATTCAGCTAAACAGTGGGGGGGCTTGGAGGAGATGGTTTGGGAAAGGGACATGTAGCAACTTTAGGCAGAGAACTGAAGCAGGTTCAAGGAAGCCTGTGAGGTAGGAGTCTGAACCTTATTCTGAGGTGTCACTCAACCATTGAACCAGGGGAGTGACATGATTTTCTGATTTTAAAACTTCACTTGCTTCACTTGAGTGGAGATTGAATTTTATCTGGGACAGTTAGGAAGCTTTATATTTGTCCAGGCGAGAAATGAGGAAGACCTAGATTGGGTAATATCTGGCAAAAATATAGGGAAATGAATGGTTTCAAGAACTTTTAAGAGATAGAAAGAACAGAATGTGATGATTGATTAGATATGGGAGAAGAGGGGAGGTCCAGATTACTAGCTTGAACAACTTGAGGGAGGGGGAGGGTTGCCATTTAAAAGATGGGAGCACTGCTACATGCTTTGTCATGAAATAAGGCCTCTGCCCTGAGCCCTGGGCTTAGGATGTCTGTCTTCTCTATATGACCCTGAGTATCTGGGACTCGTATGAACCCCACATTGGGCCAGAAAAGACATACCCATCAGCTTAGAATCAAGGTAATGATTTTCCCTAGTTCGTTTCTTCCAAAGAACTTTAAAGCTCTTTGTTGGTTTTTCTTATTTTATGTCTTTAAGAGAGCAGGAAGCATTTCTCCCTTTGTATAGCTGGAGATACTAAGTCCCCAAAGGTTTAGTTGATTCTGCCCAGGATCACCCAGCTCAGGCATGGCCACGCAAGTATGGGGTATGAGGCTACACTTTTCACCGCCTGACTATAAAAATTAAGCACAAAGGCTGTGGACTTCTGTTTTCTATCCACCTCTGTACAAAGTGATGTGTACTGAAAGGAACAACTGGACTTGGGGTGTGGGGTGGGGAGATTGTAAAGGAGGCATCCTGGCTAAGATAGAAGTCTAGGAAGTCCCCTGATAATGTCAGCTTCATGTTTCTTAATTTACCACGTTGTGTCTTTGCAGGGATCAAAGGGATTCTGAAAATCAAGGAGAGCTATCTGCTGTGTCAAGGCTGGCCTGAGGGCAACTGCAGGAAAGATCAGCAGTCTTGTTTCCACCCCATCCCCTGGTCTGTGTCATTTTCCCACAGAAAGCCAGCCAGGATTCCTAAAGAGTCTATAGGCTCAGCAGGGAGTACTCAGGGTTACAGGGAACTATGATGCTAAAAAAAACCAAACTGTTCAGAACTTTAGAAGAATTGAAGGGAACTAATCCCCACCACTGCCTTCTAGGTCTGAGTAAATGACAACTGTGTCATTCCCAGTCTACCTGATTCCCCTCAGCCTTCTGCAGGACTGCTGGAACACACCACCACCACTTCCTGATTCCCACCTTGCCATCCCTGTGTGGTGGGTGCCAGCCTGGGAGCCTTTGGACACTTCCAGAGGGCTCCCACGGGAAGGCTGGTCACTGCCTCTGTAACATAGGCTGAGGAAAGCAAAGGGAGAAGGTTGAGTTACTTTGGGCAATTTATTTAATCTCTGAGCCCGTTTTTCTCTTTTGTTGACTTTTCAGTATAAATATAACTGACATTTATTGCAATTAAAAAAGAACAAAAACAGTTTGATAAGTGCCTTTAATTACAATTTACCTTCTATTTACATGTAATTATATCTTTATGTACAGCTTGAATAAGGTTCATTACATGTAAATTTATATAAGATCTTCCAAGTTAAGCTTCGGCTTTTCTGAATATTCAGAATTGAAATACTACCAGCAGAAACACAAGGAAAACAAATAACCATCTCAGTTCCATAGGTACTGCTACTGGATGAATGATCAAGGTCTGGCCACGGAAGAGAACTGTAAATGTGCATTGAATTGAAACTTACTCTTAATATGACTAACAGTATTGCTATTATTTAAACATAATAATTGGATCATTAAAAAAATGATGCACCTTCACTTACATAGCACCTTTCTTCCAAAGAGTTCAAAGCATTTCATTCAAAACATCTCATTTGTCCCTGTAACAGCCTTATGAGGTAGGTAATGGTTGGTATCATTATCCCCATTTTGTATATGGAGAAACCAAGGCACAGAGATGTTAAATGATTTGTTCATGGTTCATAGTAATGTCAGTGTTCAAACGGTATAGCTTTGCCTGCTTCATCTCTGTACTATATCCCATTCTCTCCCCAACAAGTATCTGGTACTGAGGAGCTCAATAAAGGTTTGGTCAAGGGAAGAATGATCCCATTCTGGTAGCTTCTATAATCCTTGGGAGAGAGTTAAAGCCCCCTTCATCTAGTTTCCTTCCAGCTGTAGTGGGCTAGCTGTTTGTCCTAAAGTTTTTCTTTTAAAAGATTGGAAAGTCAGTCTTTAACAGACTTCTGGTTTCCTGTGGCCTGTGACCTAGGGCAGTTTTATACTGAGCTTCCTAAGAGGTTAGGAACCTCTAGTATTGTACTCTTGTTTAATACCTTCTGGTTATTTATCCTAATGAGGAAACAAGAGGAGGGACTGAGTTTAGGGAGAGGGTCTGTCTCCATTTTAACTGTACGTGGGGCATTTTAATGAGCTTGGATTTACTCTTAGCAGGAACAGAGAGATATTGTAGAAAGAGACTTTAAAATCAGATTTACTTTGGGCAAATTATCTAACCTCTGAATCCATTTTTCTCTTTGTTACTGATTACTGTAAATAATAGCTAATAGTTTACTGAGTGCTTAGTATGTACTCGGCCCTGTGTTAAGGATTTGTCTGGATTATTTTTCTTTTTCCTCCCACCTGTTATCCCCATTTTATAGATAAAGAAGTGGAGGCTCAAGGAGGACAAATAACTTGGCTAAGGTAGAAAAAGACTTCATATTCATAACCCATAACTTTTGACCTATTTGTACCTCTTACAATAAGCTGCAAGTGCTTTGAAACATTAATGCATTGTATTTATGTGAGGTGCTTGTCTAGGATGACAAACTGTCTACATTTGCCCAGAGGTTCCTGAGATACAGGAGTTTCAGTACTAACACCAGGAAAATCCCAGGCAAACTGGGACAAGGCTATCAGTCCAGGGCTGGCCACGGAGGCTGTGTTATTCTTGGCCCCTTGGGCCTCACTTTTTTGGCCAGAGTTACTTTTATCTAGCATTTGAGGGCCTGCTTCAATTCACCAGGCAGAGGAAGAGTTTGAGGCAGCCTGGTCATAGATGGGGGGAGCTCAGGCATGCCCCTTTGCCCAGGCCTGGCAGAGCCTGAGTCCTGAGAAACCAGCACTAGTATAGACAGCCATACCCTCAACCCCAGATGCAGGATAATCTGCTTGGGAACAGCAGAATCTTTCAGGAAAGCTAGCAAAGCTGAAGCCAAACAGATTTGGATCCAAATCCCAGCTCATTGTTTGCTGTATACTTTTCTGGATTTGTTTACTCCGTAAAAGTAGAGTAATAATTTCTACCTGCTGATTGGGATCTTGAGAAATAAATGTGTGATTTGCCTAGCACAGGGTCTTAGAAATAATGCTGCTCAATACTTAAGCTTCCTTCCTACTTTTTTTTTTTTTTTTTAATACAGGTTTGTGGGTCTTACCCAGTGCTGTCACCCATCACTTCTGTCACATATAGTTTTCTCTCCCCATTGAGAGACCTGATTTAGTGGGCTTGGCTCACCCACCCAGCTGCCCTGCATGTCAGTCACCACCCACTGCAACCAGAGAAGGGATATCAGCCTTCTTCCCAACCCCCATCCCAAGCCTCTGGACTGTTTTTGAGCCATAAATATTTTAGCTGGGGCTTTCTCTGACTGTTGCCAGGGTGATGGGTCCTCAGGGGACTGGGGTGGGAGTGTGGAGGCAAGGCTGGCAGCCTGGGGCCTAGCAGCAGAGCTGGCTCTGGAGGGGTGGGTATGAGGCCTGGCTAGGAGCCAGTGCTTGCTGCAGCTGTTCTGAATGCTGTTTCTCTGCCTGCCTGCCCTTTTCTGGGCACCTCAGAGCTGCTTTTACTGCTTCCAGGCCTAGGTCTGCCCCAGCGTGCTTTCTACATTTTAACATCTAACAAAAATCTCTAACTCAGTGTGGTTAAGTGGAGAAGATAAGGTAAAGGCGGTTTTTGAAAAATACTATGAAACGTTAGGTTATTAAGTTACAACTGGAGAAGCTAGGCCCATAGCCCTTCCCAATAGATCTAAAGGCTGTGCCTGAGTCCCACCCTCGCCCCATGCCATGTGGATGCCATTCCAAAAACTGTCAGATATGGCACTCCCCTTCCTCATACTGCAGCACCAGCTCCCTCATCTAAGGTGCCCTGGTCCAACTAGACTACCTGGCCTGAAATAGGGTATCCGAAGAAGTAGTTGGACCAGTGGTTTATGAGCAGATTTGATGAAAGCTTTTGTTCTTTGAGATACAGAAACCCAGGCTCCCAAACCAGATCTGCCCCTTATGTACCCCCCATCCTAGGGACCTTAACATCTGGTTAGTTGCTGGGCTCTAGTTACAGCAAGGCATACCTACCCCTGTGCTTGGGTGGGATCTGAGGAGCAGAGGACCGTAGGGGGGGTCCCCTGGATCAGTCCATGTCCCAGTTGAGCCCTAGATGGAGTCCACGATTGCCTGTCCTTTACCCAGCCTGGTCCGGCAGAATTTCCCCATTGTGCTGGGAGCTCTCATTCCTTTGTATCAGGCTGTCTCTGCTGTACGTTGCAGAAGAATAAGTCCTCAAACGTGAGACTGAATTTCAGGCTACCCTAGGTGGGATGGTTTGCTCTATACCAAGATTCTTTGTCTCCAGCTCCTAATAACAGTCACTTCCTTTGTCATATCTCCCATTTGTTTGCTTCTCTAATCACAACAGTTCAATGACATGGGAAATACCCTAATTTTACAGGTGAAATGGGTTTACAGAGGTGAAATCAAGTCTAAACTCTTCACTGCATTGAAGATCCTCAAGTGATCTGAACAATGTGTTTATTCAATCTCATCTTCATTTACTCTTAAGCCAAAACGGACTTCCTCTGTCTTCACCTCCCCCCGCCCCCCCCCGCAAGTATATTACCTTTCAAAAGTCTACCCATCTTTGATGAACTAAACAAGAAATAGAGTATTTTCCAAGTTTTCTATAGTTTGCATATATTATCTTTGTAAAAGTCAAATATAAGACAAGACAAATATCTGGAAGAGAACAGGTGGGTGGGTGGTGGCCCTGAGGGATGGAAGGATGGTTTGGGAGACTAGTTTTTATGTGGAGGCAAGAATGACCCAGGAAATTCGAAGAACGTGAAGACACCTGGATTCTTCTGTAGGCTCTTACAGTGCATATCAGACTACATATTCTTGCTGGCAGGAGAAAGTCAGCAGTTCCCTGTGGGACTGGGACAGAACTGCAGGTGATATTTCTTAAAAGTCTTCAATCCTAAATTCACATTAATTTTTCTTTGTACTTCATAATAATTCATGTTTTAATAGCTAATACTTAAATAGCACTTTATTATGCACCAGGCACTGTTCTAACAAACCAAACTGACTTAATCCCCACCATAATCCCATAAGGCAAGTACTAATACTATCCTCATTTTGTAGTGAGGAAACTGAGGCACAGAGGGTATGTAACTTCCTAAGATCATGCAGCCAGTAAATTGTGGAGGCCAGATTTGAATCCATCCAAGTCTGGCTCCGGAGAGGTGCTCTTAATAACTACGCTTTAATTGAAAATATTGCCTTATATTTCGTTTGAATAAAACTGACATTCCAGAAGGCTGTACAATGTTTTATCCTGTGATTTCAAGCACCCAGAGGTCTGCATTACCCAGGTTGAGAAGCAGTGACTAGAAGACAGACTTGACAGCCTTGGCCCTAGAATTAGCATGAGCAAGAAGGAGATTCCAACTCCTGATACCCAATGACAGAACTGGCTTAAAGCCAGTGGTATTTCCTCAAAAATTCAGACTCCTGGAAGAACCAGTAGAGACCAAATTAATCAGGAAACTGATACTTGGGAAGGGGAAGTGAAGGCTTCAAGGTCACAAAGCAGCTGAGATTGTTTTGTGGCCATGGTTCTGAAGCACAAGAGCCCAGCAAACATCCTGTCATCTTAGATCTGTTTTTCCCAGAGTCTGTAGGAGGCAGATGTGAAGGACCAAGACCCTAGATGTTTCTGGTAGATAGTGCTACACAGGTGTACGTTGTTCTGAATTATTTCAATTACAGTTATCAGATACCAAACACAAACTATGTAACAGAAAAGCTTTAGGTATGACTGGATCCAGGGATTCAAATGATGCCATGGAGGATGTGTCTCCTGATCTCTTGATTTTTCCTTCATTGTCAGCTGAGTTCTCCCCAAAAGGTGATAAATATAATGGCCACCAAGATCTCCAAGTTTATATCCTACTTGCTTAACTATCCTAAAGGGAAAAAATTTTCTTTCCCAGTAGTTTCAGCAAGATCATAGTACTGCATTTCATTGGCCTGATTTGTGTCACTAACCCACCCCTGAACCAGTCACAGTAGCTTGGGATGGCAGAGTTGGAATGCTCTAATTTGCCAGGCCAGGGATATCTGTCCACACTGAAACTCTGGGGTAAGGCAGCTGCAACAAATCACATGGACTGAGAGAGTGAGGAGGGGTAATTCCTCAAGGGAGAATCGGTGTTCTTACCGGAAGGAGGAATGAATGCTGGGCAGGCAAAGTCAACGGTTGACTGCTACAAGATGGGCAGAAACCACATGCATGGTAGTCCATATGAGTAGCCTTACTCTCTTACACTGAGTTGTATGAATGCCCTCTTAATTCAGCAAATGTTTCCTGAGTGCCTGCCATGAACAAAGTCCAACACCTTGCACATAATAGACACATAAAGACATTCCGCTGCCATCAACCCCAGGAAGGCAATTGCCGGACTCAAGCTGTTGCTTTCTCCCCGTAAGAGTACAACAGGCAGACTCCTATTCATGTCTCTAACACCAGCACTGACTTCATCTCCCATGAAGCCGCCTCCAGATATCCTCTGCTGTCAATCACCTTCCATCCACCTCTAAACTTGATATATAATTCCCCTCTGTCTCCTCCAACGAGTGACAAGGTTGAGACTCATTCATCTCTATATCTGAGTGCCTAATGTATAGTACTGCTCAAAGATGTTTGCTGGCCTGAGTTAAAATGAATTTCCAAGAATGGCCTGGCCTTAGTCTTCCATGGAATATACCTGAAACCGTTTTATCTTCCCTTCCCAACCACGCTTCCTTTCAGAAGCCACTGTGCCACTACCTTAACTCAACTGAACTAGTACTTACTGAATGTTATGTGCCAGGTAGTGTTAGGCTTTGCAGATTCAGAATTTAACAAGATACATTTCAAATTCAGCACCCTCAAAAGGGACCAGAACCAGCTCTTTTGCCAGAATTTCTTTGGCTGGAGAAAGAAATCTCAATTCAGTCCTGGTTTCCATTCTGCTTTGTGACCTGGGAGTGATCATTCTTCTTCCCTGGGCCTCTTTTCCCCCAGAAGGGAGGGACTGACTTGGTGTAAAATCTGTGATGATTTAACAGACATGCATGCGTTGAATTGGACTCCATCTTTCCATTTGCCCAGGTTAAAAACCTTGGAGTCACCCTTAACTCTTCTCTTTCTCTCATTGATTTGTCAACAAATCTTGTTGACTTCAGCTTTAAATCCAGAATCCAAACATCTCACCACCTCACACACCCTGGTAGAAACCACTACCTTCTCTTGCTAAGATCACTGCCTTAGCCTCCTATGTGGTTTCCCTGTTTCCACCCTTAAGCCTCTACAGTCAATTCTCAGAGAACAGGCAGAGAGATTCTTTTAAAATGGAAGTTTAAACCATCCAGGACAGAGTAAAAGTCACACAGCCCTACACAGTCCAATCTTTCCTCTCCTACGACTTCCCTGTTCATCCACACTACCCAAGCCACACTGGCCTGCTTGCTGTTTCTTAAATACACCAGGCACATTCATGCTGAGGGCCCTTGACTTGACTGTTCCTCTGCCTGGAAAGCCCGTTTTCTTCAGATACTTGCATGACTGACTCAATTCACTCAAAAGGCTTAGTGAAGCCTACAATGACCGCCATATTTAAAATTGCAACTTCTACCTCACTATATATACAAAAATTAACTCAAAATGGATCAAAAACCTAAATATAAGAGCTAAAACTTCAAAAAAAAACATAGGTATCTTCAGGACCTTGTATTAGGCAAAAGATACTTAAGACTTTACAACAAAAGTACAAGCAACAAAAGAAAAATAAGATATATTGGACTTCATCAAAATTAAAAATTTGTGTGCATCAAAGAACGTTATAAAGTGAAAAAGACAGCCTATAAAATGGGAGAAAATATTTAGAAATATTAAATCTCATAGGGTTTATAAAGAACCCATACAACTCAAACAACCCCATTTAAAAATAGGCAAAAGACACAAATAGACATTTCTCCAAAGAAGACGTACAAATGGTCAATAATCACATGAAAAAATGGTCAACATTATTAATCATTAGGGAAATTAAATCAAAACGGCAATGAAACACCACTTCAAACCCACTAGGATGGCTATTATTAAAAAAACTAAGTATGGTGAGAATATGGAGAAATAGGAGCCTCATAAATTGTTGGTGGGAATGTAAAATAGTACAGCTGCTGTGGAAAACAGTTTTCAGTCCTTCAAAAGGTTAAACATAAAATTACCATATAACCCAGCAATCTTTCTAGGCAAATATCCAAAATAATTGAAAGCAAGGACTCAAACAGATCACTGTATACCGATGTTCATAACAGCTTTCTTCACGATAGCCAGCAGGTGGAAGCAACCCAAGTGTCCATCAGCTGATGACTGGAAAAACAAAATTATTCAGCAGTAAAAAGGAATAATGTTCTGAAACTTGAAGACATCTTGTTGAGTGAAATAAGCCAGACACAAAAGGACAAATGAGATATGATTTCATTTATATAGAGTAGAATATGCAAATCAATAGAGTCAGAAAGTAGGTAACAGGTTGAGGGGTGGGGGCTGGGGATTGGGGAGAAATTGCTTAATGGGTGAAGAGTTTCTTTTTTGGGCTGATGGGAAAGTTTTTCTTTTTAATGCAATTTTATTGAGATATAATCACATAACATACAATCATTCAAAGTGTACAATCAGTTGTTCACACTATCGTCATATAGTTGTGCTTTCATCACCACAAACTTTGAACATTTTCATTACTACAAAAAATAAAATTAAAAAATATCCAACACATCCCATTCCCCTCTTCCCCCCATTGTTCATTTACATTTTTTTTCTTTTTTTTTGATGGGAAAGTTTTGGTGATGGATGGTGGTGGTGCTGATGGCACAACATTGTGAATGTAATTAATGCTTGAAGAGTTATAATGGGAAATTTTATGTTGCATATATGTTACCACAATTAAAAAAATGCAATTCCCCATCCCCCTTCCTTATTTTTCCCATAACAGTCACTCCCTTTTAACATACTACAGAATTTACTAGTTTTGTCTCCTATCACTTGACTGTAAGCTCTATGAATAGTTATTAGTTATATATCTATTAATTAAATATCTATTAAATATTTGTTCAATTAAATGAGTGAATATTGACATTTATTATGTACCAAGCACTGTGCTAAGCAATGGGGCTATACAGTGATTAAAACTAGCTATAAGTCTTGTAAGGGAAGAAATAATAACAATTAGTAGTAACAGTACATTTTTTGAGTGCTTCCTCTGTGTTAAGTACTTGTCATGTATAATAGTGATGATAGCTAACATTTACTAATACTAATACAGCCTCTGTTCTATTTGCATTATCTAATTTAATCCTCACCAAGCCCCATAAAGTTAATATTACTAGCCTCATCATAAAGAGCAAGAAACGAGATTTCAAAGTTTGGAAATGGCAGAGGAAAGATTTGAACTAAAGTGGTGCAGTGAGAAAGGAGTTTAGGAGTCTGAAATGAGAAATATTTAGGTCGTAGGGTCAGCAAGACTAGGTCAAAGATTGGCTGTGATCATGCTAATTCCTGGGGAAGGCCAAAAATGAGCAACAAGGCCGAAGGGAAAGATGAAAGTCTTGTTTGGGAGGTGCTGACTTGGTGGTGTCTGTGGGCCACTTAGGGCGGTGTACTGAGGTGGGTCAAGCCCCTTTCTTCCGGCCTGAAGAGATGCCGGGAGAAGGTATGCAAGGGAAGAACAGGAGGTGGGTTCCCCTCCCTGAGTCGCTTCAGTAGCAGCTGCAGGAAAGGCGTGGGCTACCACGAGACAAAGAGCGCTCAGGCACCGCCTTTGTCCCCGCTGCTCCTTTAAGATGCGCGCCCCCAGCTTCTAGCCCGCCTTCTATGCAAATTTAGCGGCGACGCGGGAGCGCGCGGCTGATACCCGGGGACTGGGCTGCGGCGGTTAGTCCTCTCCCGGCCGCCGTCGCCTCCGACATATTGCCCGCAGGAGCTGCGGCGGCGAAGCGGAGAGCGCCGGGGGGGAGGAGATGGGTGAGCAGAGCGGGCTAGGCTCGGCCCGGGAATGAGCGGGCTTGGGGGTCCGGGTGGCCAAGCTGCGAATTGCTGCCCCACGCGGACAGGAGCCCGGAAAGGGGAGGGGGAGGGGATGTGGGCGCAGAAGGGACCCCGCCCCCTCCTGTCGTTTTGCGGGGTGGGGCTTCTGTTGTGGGGGCGGGACATTGGAGCAGGGGGCGGAGCTTCTAAAATGAAGCTAGCCTGTTGGGGCTTGGTCTTGGGTGAGGACCAGCTCTGCGTGGATAGAAGCGGGGGCGGGATTTAGTGGTGGGCGTGGCCGTCGTTCCAAGGGCGGAGCTTCTGGGCTGTAGTCCCTTGTGTGGGGACGAACCTTGTGGGGTGTAAGGGACTTACGTTGGGGGACAGTGGGGCGGGAAGGAGGACTTCCAGTCTACAGGATCCCACTTTGGGGCAGAGCTTCTGGGCTGAAGGTATTTGTTGACTTGTGGGCGGGATTTTTGGGATGACAATTATGTGTAGGCGAGGATTCTGGGCTGAGGGGTTCTGTGTGGGTGCAGAGCTTCTGAAGAGAGGAGAGTGGGTGTGGGCAGAGCTTCTGAGCTGAGGGTGTTTATGCGAGGATTTTTAAGTCAAGTATAGCAGAGCTTCTGATTTGGGAGCTTGTTGGAGGCAGAACTCCTGGACAAGTACTATTTGGAGGCATGTGGAAAAAGCTTTGGGAGCTGAGGAGCTAGGGCACCGAGCCAGTGAAGATTGTTGTGCTGCTGTGAGGGGGTATGAACAAGGTTATAACTTTGATTAGGACTGGGGTGGTGCTAAGGAGCTTTGTGCAGGGCTTTTGTGCCAGATGGCACCTGGGGACTTGGGGTAGTCCCCTAAGCCCAGGAAAATAAGTTATGGGTCCAAGTTTTGGATCCACAACCACAACATTCTCCCAGAGCCTATGTCATTGACCCTGTGCTCAGGTCCTGGGTTCTGCCTATGAGACTTCAGGGTTCCCACTGAGCTGTGTCTCTGGCCCCTGGAGGAAAAAGCTGTCTCAAGGATACCTGGAATGTAAGCCCCCAGAAATTTTAGTATCCAAATGGGGTCCACTATCCACCAGAATTTATACTGCCTGTGACACAGTGTAAGCTCAGTTTCCTAATCTGTGAAAACTTGCTAGGTACTTTTGGAGGGGTTGAGGATAGTGCGGTAAAAAGACAAAGTCACTGACCTCAGAATGGGGCCTCCCATTCTAATGGAAAAAGGCAGACAAGGAATATGTTCACAAGTGAATAAATAAGATAATTTCAGAGAATGAAATGTGGAAAAAAATAAAAATAAGATAGAGAGTGATAGGAGCAGCTACTTTAAAAACAGCAGCCAGGGAAGGGCTTTTCATACAGAGGATACAGTGAGTACAAGAGGCAGCAACAAGCTTGGCTTGCTTGAGGAGAGAAAGAAGGCCAGGATGGCTGGAGCATAGGGCAGAGAATGGTAGGGGATGGGGTTGAAGAAGTAGACAGGGGCCAGATCCTAGTCCCCATGAAAATTAAATGATAAACTGAGATACCAGGTAACTGGTAGCCAGTATCATTTATCCTCAGTATCTGCCCCCCTGGCTTGAGGATCTACCTTTTGTTGAGCCCCACAGGAGGACGAAGAGGTCCCAACAGGACGTCCTATTGTCGAAATCCACTCTGTGAGCCAGGATCGTCAGGGGGCTCTGGCGGAGGCCACACTTCCAGTGCCTCAGTCACCAGTGTCCGTTCCCGCACCAGGTAAACCACCTCTCTGCCTCTTGGCCCCTCACCATGGGCTCACAGGGGCAGTATGGGCAAGGCTCTTCCTGACTGGGCCCCAGGACGAGATATCCCAGGTTCCAGGTGGGGGCTTAAATTTGCAGTGAGCAGTAGAAAAGACCCAGAGGGAGCTCAGCTGAGGGTGGTCACTTGGACAGAAGTAGCAGGATATGGTGGAATAAACCCAATGACCTAAATTCCAGTTATAGCTCTGCTCCTGATTTGCTGGTGGTTTAGAGAAGTCACCTCCCCTCTCTGGGCCTCCTTTTCCTCATCTTTAAAATGGGCCTAATAATTCTTTCCGTCCTGGGTTTGTTGGAAGGCCTGAACAAGATTGAAAAGGCTTTGTCAGCTACTTTGACAGGCAGGAGTAGGAGGACTCAAGGTGTCCTTGCCATGTGCAGCTTTTCTGATCCTACCGTCAGTCCTGTGCCCTAGAAGCCCTTCCTGGTAGGGTTCTCAGTCAACTCCTGATGTTCCCTCCCCACCCCCAGGAGCAGTTCTGGGACGGGCCTCTCCAGTCCCCCACTGGCTACCCAGACGGTCGTGCCCCTCCAGCACTGCAAGATCCCTGAGCTGCCAGTCCAGGCCAGCATTCTGTTTGAGTTGCAGCTCTTCTTCTGCCAGCTCATAGCCCTCTTCGTCCACTACATCAACATCTACAAAACAGTGTGGTGGTATCCACCGTCCCACCCGCCCTCCCACACCTCCCTGGTAGGTGCCTGGCCAGGGCCAGCTGTGTGTTCATGTGGGATGATAATTTGGTTTCAGTTTAGCATAGATTACCAAGAACCACTGTGTGCCTGGTCCAGTGCTGGGCATGGGAGGTGTAAAAGGAACAGGAAACTGACAATTCCTGAACACTCCTGGTGTGCTCAGCACCACACTAGAAATTGTGAGGGTAGCAGAGATGAATCTGAAATAGATTTTGCCTAAAGGCACTCAGAATCTTGAATCTTGTGGAAACCATGAGCCACTTGCATACATGAGTGTTTCAGAGGTGGAAAGAGCTCCGTGCAGAAGGAGTGGTGCAGGGACAGGGGCGTGGGTGAACAGAGCAAGAGGCCTCACACACCACTCTCTTATCCCCAGGGACTGTCCCACTTCCCTCCTCTGGGTCCTGTTCTGCTCCTCTAGGTACTTTCCTGGCCTGACTCAGCTGGAGGCCTATGAAGGTCAGAGAGTGGGGGCAGACCCTCTGGAAAGGACTGGGCAAGGGGAGGTGGGTATGAGAAAAGCCGGTATGTGAGCAGGGAGCCTGCGTGACGCCCAGGCCTCTACCCACTGACAGAACTTCCATCTGATCGACTTCAACTTGCTGATGGTGACCACCATCGTTCTGGGCCGCCGCTTCATTGGGTCCATCGTGAAGGAGGTGATTGGGTCCTACAGGCTGACTGGGGACTCTGGGACTCCCCTCTCCCCCTGGGGGTGCCAACGAGAGACATATATGCCTAGCCCCTCAACCCCGAGGCATTTCCCTGGGACTCACTTTGGACCTGGTTGAAGAACATTACTCACATCCCATCAGCTCTTGGAGTTTACTGGGCATCAGGGATCCCTGGGTGGGATCACAGACCATGCAGGGTGGGATTTGGGCACAGTCCCTGCAGCCTCCATCCAAGGCCCCATCCCGTCCTGTCTCACCCTGACCCAGGCATCTCAGAGGGGGAAGGTCTCCCTCTTTCGCTCCATCCTGCTGTTCCTCACCCGCTTCACCGTTCTCACGGCAACAGGCTGGAGTCTGTGCCGCTCCCTCATCCACCTCTTCAGGACCTACTCCTTCCTGAACCTCCTGTTCCTCTGCTATCCGTGAGTACCCCTCACTTCACCCCTCACAGCCTAGCACCTGGCCCCTGACCTCTGCCCCAAGTGGCTGGTTCACCAGGCCCCCAACTCCGGAAGACTCATGGGCAGGGCAGCAATTACATCCCCTCACACTGTCTGACAGCATCCCCGTGAGGTAGGGATGATCAGATTTCTTTTGCAGGAGAGGAAACTGAGGCAGAATAATTTACCCAATGTCCCAATGAGGGGGAGCCCTGAATGGGACTCAGATCTGAGTGTATATCCCAAAGGAGCATTTCCAAAGGGGAATGCCCAGACTTTTTGTCTGTCTCTCTCTCTCTTGCTCTTTCGCTTCTTTTCTTCCCTCTCTGGTTCTTTCTCTTTCTCTGTCTCTCTCTTTTCATGTATCTTGGTGTTTGTGTAATTTCTAGGTGCCTCGCCTGGGTCTTTGTGCATGTGAGCACTGTGTGCGTGTCTCTGTGTGGGTGTCCACACGAAGTGTGTGTGTATGTGTACCTGCACATGCAGGTGTACGTGTGTCTGTCTGTCTTTGTGTCTGTTTGGCTTACTCACTCCCTCCTCACTAGGACCCAGATTATTGAGGATGGAGAGAGTATCTGGGAGGAGACCAAGACTGCCCTTTCTGGCCTAGAATCAGGGAGGGCCTTGGCGAGGTGTCCACTGTGGCTGTTCCTGGAGTAGGCTCCTAGCTGCCTGGGCATTAGTAGTCATTCCCTTCCTTTCTGGTTCATGAACATCCTCAGGCTGGGCCAGCCCTGGTTGCCGGGAAGCTTCAGGACTGGATACCCTTCCCTCTCTACCCTGCATGACCAGAAGGCATTGGCCTGGGAGATCCATCATACTTGCTTCAGTTTTTTTCCCTTATATCTAATTTTTAATTATAAAAGTGATACATGTGTCTTAGAAAACCATTAAACATTACAGACACTTTTAACTTAGAAAATGAAAGACTCACATAATCCCAGTCCCCCAGAAACCCATTATTTGCAACAACATATCCTTCCAAATTTTTTTCTGTGTAAGTACACATAGATATACATTTTTTAAAAACAAAAATGAGATTACACCATGCATGATGTTATAAAATTTACTGTATTTTTCACATAATGATATAACTTGGAAATCTTCCCATGGCAATATATATGGGTCTGCCTCATTTTTTAATTGCATCATAGTATTCCATTGTATAGATTTTTCTCCATTTGTTTTATTTGTCTTCTTTTGGGGGACTTTTTAGTTGTTCCTGGCTTTTTGCTATTTGAAACAATGAGGCAGGGAACATTTTTTTTTTTTAGCCTTTTTTTATTGTGAAATATAGCATATATACAAAAAAGTGATAACTTTGAAATTACTATTTAACAAGTAGATAGCAAATTTCAAAGAATGTTATGGGTTGCAGTTCAGGGAACATTCTTTTGCATACATCTTTACATACTTGTCCAAAACTTCTGCACGACAAATTCCTAGAAGAAATACAGCACCAAAAGGTAAAGCCATTTATCTTTTTGATAGATATTTAAAAATTGCCCTCCAAAAGGGTGAATTCATTCTCCTTGAATATAGACATCACCTAACGTTTGTATTTTGCTTTATTTTTTATTTAATTTTCAAATTTTTATGAGCATACTACAAGTACGTCATAAAAATCAAATTCAATAGTGCTAAAAAGCTTATGATGGAAAGCAATACCCACCAACCAGCCCTATCCTCCAGATTTTTGGTCCCACTCCTCAAAAGCAATCTCTTTCACAGTTTCTAGTTTAAAGTATTTTTGGTTACCACCATAATTCTATTATCATTATATCTTTGTTTTTTCTCTGTAAAATTTTATTCATTAATTTTATAATTAGATAGTAAGTTCACATAGTTAAAATTCAAAAGGTATAAAAGAATGTAGAAAAAAGTCTCCCCTGACTCATGTAACCTTCCATGAGGAACTACCAGTATATCCAGTTTCTTACATATCCTACTGGAAATAAATGTTCTGTGCTTGTACAATCAAACCACACAAACACACACACTGATTCCCTACAATGACAGCTGGACCTTTAGTTCACCTTCTCATCGCTACTGTTCCCAGTATTTGATAGTTACCATTTTTAGTTTATCTGTTGGTTATCTTTGTAATAATATAAATATGTCTCTATTTCTTGTTCCACCAGTAGTTGATATCTTGAATCCCTTTTATGTAAGACAAGAATATTAGGAACTCTACCCATGCACTTTTTCTTTCCTCTTCCTACTCTCACTTTCTGGCAACTTTACTTTTACTTTTATATTTTCAAGCTTGACATTCAAATTCTCCTATAGAACTACACTTAAGCCTTCTATATTTTGTCTAAGGCTAATTCTAAAAATTAAAAACCCATAAGTAGCTGTGATATTATTTTAAGTATGAAGATATCAGTCACGGCAGGGCCATGAAGGATAGCCCTTCTCTGTAGATACCAAGTTACAGCCTTGGCCCTCGTAAGAATGTTCCTAGTGTCAAGGAACTGTTTCTCTTTTTCTTACATTCCATCAATTGCTTAAAATCATGTCACATTTTAGTTTGCTTCATATTTAGATTGTTACTTTCTTATACAGCTTTTTATATTCCTTGGAGTTTCTAATTACCTTTCTTTTTTCTTGTTGACAAAAGACCGACGGGCCTTCAATATATCCTCAAGTTTATGCAGCCTCTCAGTCATGCTACTGTTGCCCAGAGTCCATTTTCCCCCAAAAGACATCCCTCCTGGAGCCCTCCACCATCCTGTTCCAGTCTGGAGTTGTTGCTCTTTAGGCTTGCTCTACAGCTCTCAGCCTGGAACTTCCCTTCACTGCCCTCCTGGGTTGGATCCACTGTTTCCTGGATCCCATGTCTTCCTTTTTCTTGGTTTTCTCCCTTATTTTGCTGGAGTATCATTATCAGGTAATTTCCTTAACAATGGATATGTGGGAGGTATATATATTCAGAGTTCTTGCATGTCTAAAAATGTCTTTATTCTGCCCTTATACTTGATTGATGGTTTGGCAGAATGTAGATTTCTAAATTCAAATTAATATTCTCTCAGAATTTTGAAGACACTGTTCCGTTGTCTCTAGTATCTAGTGTTGCTGGTAATAACTGATTCTAATTCTAATTTAATTCTAATTCCATTATAGGTAACTTGTTTTTTGGCCTTTCTGAAACCTTTTAGGAATATCCTATTTATCTTGATTGAAATTTCACAAGAATACGTCTGGTGTGTAAATTTTGTCATTCATCCTATGAGTCCTCTAGGACCTTTTTAACCTGAAGATTTGAGCACTTCTTCATCCCAGGGAAATTTTCTTCTATCATTCTTGGATAATATCTTCCCCTCCATTTTTTCTGTTCTCTTTCTGGGATTTTGGTTTGTCAGATGGTAGACTTCATAGCTTAGTCATATTTCTCTTCTATTTTCTCTCACGTTTCCCTTCTCTTTCCTCTCTCTCTCTTTTTGCTTTACCTTCAGAAAGATTTCTTCAACTTTATCTTCCCAGCTTTCTTTTTTCTGATTGTTCTTTTCTCATAGCATCTTGTTCTTGTTTTAACAATCTCGTAAGTCTTTCTACTGGAGTAAGTTTTTCTGTTTCATGTTGCTAATTTACCTAGGTGGTTTCTTTGGTTGTCTATTTATAAGAAATAAGGCCTGAGTAGTTGAAGTGCATTTTCTCTCCCTCTGTCAGTATGTAAGTGGGAGGTTTGACCAGGAGTTCTTAGCACACTACATGGGCAGGGTACATTGACTCGCAGGCTCTGCTTTAGGATGAGTGGGTAAGGTACTAGTTATAAGGCTGTGGTTCAGAAATCAGGTGTGTGTGTGTGGGTGGGTATGTGTTATTCTTAGAGAACTCATTTCTCCTTAGACAGTTACTCAGTTTCTTAAGAGGAGAATCCTTTAGGTGGGTTGTATTAGGTGAGGAGGAGAATAAAGGAACTGACTCTTACAAATAAATACAGATCTTTGTTTAATTGCATTTGTTCAGCCTTTCTTGTCACTTCTACCCACTATCTTATTTTCTCACTTCAAGCCACAGTCTCTGTCCGGTCACTCTAGGCAGATAAACTCCCAGCCCCACTGGAGCCCTCTCTTATTTTAGACCTGTGCCATCCAGCCCCCTGTGGTTAGCGAGCACTTGAAGTAGGCTAGTCCGAATTGAGATGTGATAAAATGTAAAGTACAACCAGATTCTGAAGAGTTAGTACAAAAGAAAAAACAAAGTAAAATGTCTCACTTTATAAATATTGATTGCATGTTGCTAAGATAATATTTTGGATATATAGGGTTAAATAAAATACAGTATTAAAATTAACTTCATCTCTTTTTTAATGTGGCTACTAGAAAACTTGAAACTACTTGGGTAGCTCATTATGTTCCTTTTAGCCCTGCTCTGAACTGATGGCTCCCTCCTCATATGTTAACATGTTTCCATCTGCATTCCAAATCTGTTAAAATCATTTGTGTTTTGATAGTTCCCACTCCCATTCTCTTTGCTGATAGGGATTTATTTTCTACTTTGATACTTTCTTATTTGGGTGGAGGGGGTAGGAGGGAATCTGCCGTCTTGCATATGAAGCTGCTTCTGACTTCTGGCCTATCGTAGTCAGTTGCTGTCACAAGTAAGTTAATTGATCATAGAACCTACCTCCAGTCCTTAGAGACAAAGCCAGGGAGGTTCTTTTTTGTCTTTTTAGAGGTCCTTAAGAGACTGAGTCCCTTGTGTGTTCATGTAGGTACCCCAAACCCCTTATTCCCACAAGATACTGTGTCGAGTATTTTGGGAATCCCATTTTCAGTCATCTTCTTTCCTGTCCCCACAAAACCAGTACCCACTTTTTTTTCTAAACAATATTGTATTGATCTTCTCTGGGCCAGGTGCTATGCTGGGGACTGTTGTAAGAATGAAAGGAGAGTATTTATGAAAACACTAGCCTAATTCCTAGCCGAGAATAGAGGATCTATACAAACTATGTGATGGGGCAAGTTAAGAAAACTAAGGCTCACAGAGATTAAGTAACTTGCCCTAAATCTAGAGCTGGTAAGTGGCACAGGTGGGATTTTAATCTGGGCCCATTTGAACCCCAGAGGTTATGCTCTTGACCACAGTTCTCTATGTTATCTCATTTAACCTTGGGAGGTAGCATCTCCATTTTATAGACTGGAAAACAAAAACCCAGACAGGTTAAGTTAGTTGACCAGAGGCATTTATATATCCCTCTAAAGAGGATAAGAAGATTACTGTTGAAAAGAAAATGTGGCATTGTCATTGTTCTTAATTCTACTGGAGCTCTTGGGGACCTGGGGAAATTGAGAGGCCCCAAGCTGGAAAAAAGAGAATGCCTGTAAAGAACAGCTACTACAGTGTGCCTTGTACTGTGCTTGGCACTTATCTACTATTTGGAATTATCTGCTGTTCTGGGCTATGGGTCCATTTAGTTCCTCCCCACATGATACCAGCCATACACTCAACCCCCTGACTAATTTGCTGTAGCCCTGGCTCTAGAGATGCTGCTCAGGGAAAGGAATTTGTACCGTTCAAGGATCTGCTTCAGTGCTGGCATATAATAGAATAATTATCCTGATCCACCCTCCCCTACAAATTAAAGAACTGCTTCTGATATATATGCACCCATAATAGCTTATATCTCTTTTTGGTGGCGTTTTGTACACTTCTAATTAATTATTCATGGTGATTTGTTGAGTCACTGTCTTGATCTTTGGTACCAGACAGTTCTTTTGAGCCTCAGCTCCACACCTTCTGTACTCATTGTATGACCTTTGAGAATTCACTCCACCATTCTGAGCCACAGATTCCTCAGCTGAAAAAAGGACAAGATAACAGTGCCCACCACATGGTGTTTTTGTGAGAAATGAAAGGAGAATGCCTGTGAAACAGTACAGTGCTTAGAACATAGGCTGTGCCCAATAAACGTGGGCTGTTGTGACTACTGTTAGTCATCACTAGACTGTGAGGGAGGGAATTTGTCATTTGAGTACTGCTGTATGCCTGGTGCCAGCACAATGCTTGGCCTGCCCTCAGTGCTGATACACGTGTTCAATGACTGGATGGGAGGATGGGTAAATTCTCCCCTCTGAGTGAGCAGACAGAGCTGAGGCTCAGGGAGGAAAGACGATCCCTCCCTCCACCCCCCAAGGTCCTTAGGTTGAGATCCTGGCCCATGGGGCAGGCTGGTCCTCACGATCATCTTCCACAACAGGTTTGGGATGTACATTCCGTTCCTGCAGCTGAACTGTGACCTCCGCAAGACAAACCTCTTCAGCCACGTGGCTTCCGTGGGACCCCGGGAGGCAGTTAGTGGCCTGGCGCGGAGCCGGGACTACCTGCTGACACTGCGGGAGACCTGGAAACAGCACACGCGACAGCTATATGGCCCGGAGGCCATGCCTACCCATGCCTGCTGCCTGTCGCCCAGCCTCATCCGCAGTGAGGTGGAATTCCTCAAGATGGACTTCAACTGGCGCATGAAGGAAGTGCTCGTCAGCTCCATGCTGAGTGCCTATTATGTGGCCTTTGTGCCCGTCTGGTTCGTGAAGGTGAGTAGCTCAAGCCAGAGGGGAGAGAGGCCTGCCTGGGAATGCCCCTGCTGCCTACCCCACGTGAGCCCTCCTGCGTGCATAAATGACACAGCCATTTTTAATGGGATTTCCCACCTGCTCTCTGGAAGGCTGAAATGACTACTCTCTTCATTCTAGAATGTAGAGAACAAGGCTTACTGAAAGGAAGTGACCTGCTCAAGCAGCCAGAGAGGGGGACATGGCATTGCTGTTCATAATATTTGACAACGAGGAAGGAAGGAGAAACTATGTTTCAATGTGGCTGTTTTGACCTAGTCATGTTACAGTGTCCTGCTTTATTGTTAAATAGGGGAGGCAGGATTCATCTAGATCTGAGTGACTCCAAAACTCTGTGCTCTCTGTCTTGCTTGTCTCCTGGGAAGGGACCTCCTTGCCTGGCAGTAGGCTTCAAACATTTCTCCAAGGATGACTGCACTGAATGATTTGAGGTTGACAGGACTTAAAGTCTGTTGAACACCTACATGGTGCTAGAAACTTTCACATGTATTATGCCTCTCAGAAATGGTTGGTGGTTGCTCTTATCCTCATTTAACAGATAAGGAAACTAAAGCATAGAGAAGTTAAATGACATGCCCGTGGTCACATAGGTAATAAGCTGCAGAGCCAAGATTTGAATTGGGTCTGTTGGACCCCAGAGCTTGTGTTCTGGCTCAGAGTGGGGTCAGCTGGAGCAATTTTTCTTTGTAGGAAACTGACTAGTTGGCGCAGGGTCTGAGCCTATGATCAAACCTTCTTTGTTAGGTCTTTGATCCTTTCAAGCCTTCCCAGGATCCCCCCAGGACTGTCCTTACCCCTGGGGTCAGTAGCATCAGTGCAGCGAGGAGGAGTGAGACCATTTGGGGGTCCCAGGCCTCACCCACCTCCCATTGTCCCCAGAACACACATTACTATGACAAGCGATGGTCCTGCGAGCTCTTCCTGCTGGTTTCCATCAGCACCTCAGTGATCCTCATGCAGCACCTGCTACCTGCCAGCTACTGCGACCTGCTGCACAAGGCTGCTGCCCACCTGGGCTGCTGGCAGAAGGTGGACCCAGCGCTGTGCTCCAACGTGCTGCAGCACCCGTGAGTTGCCCTACCCTGCTCTGACTAACCCCACCCCTTCTGGTCAGTGTCTGAAGTCATTTGTCCACTCACTCTTTAATTCATTTATTCAGCCAAAAATAGTTATAGTTATATGCTAAGCCTTGTGTCCAAAGTGGATTTCGGCAGGGCCCAAGACAGACATGTTCCCTGTCCTTTGTAACTTGCAGTATGCTAGAAATGGGAGGAGGATGGTCACTAAATTCATGGACTTGTTGACTCTCTCGTTCACTGACTCAATTATTTATTTACTCATTGATGGACTTGCTCATGCATATTCATTCCTTCACTCCTCATCTGCTCACTCATTCACTCACTCACTCAACTTTTAGGTCACCTACTCTTTCAACAGACATTTACTTCTACCTGATCCTTATCAGGCCCGGTACTGTGTATCGGGCAAAGGAGCTTGTATTTTGACTTATAGGCAAAGGGGCCATAGAGGATTTTGACCAGTGGAGGGACCCTTCCAAGGTGTACTTCAGAAACCTCAGTCTGGTGACAGGATACGGTACCCATGATCTGATGGTGAGCCTTGGCTAGGGTAGGAGGGCCACAGGGAGGAAATGACTAAAACGAGATCCAAAGAGGTTCACAGTCTGGTGGGGGAGATAGCTGTTTAGACAAATGGAATGAATGGGGCAAGAGAGGCTCAGCTGCCGGACAGTGTTGCGCCCAGAGCAGAGGCAGAAGTCTCCCTGCTCAGGAGTCCTGAGGTGCTGGGCCATCCTGCCCTCAGCTGGCTCATCCTTCCAGGGTACCCAGCTAGCATTTCTGTATCCCTCACACAGTGCTCTTCACCCAGGTTATGCCAGTTTTCCTGCCCATATTCTTCCTGCCTGGATTCTTTCACATTAGACTGGAAGCTCCTCAAGGCCAGTACCATCTTGGAGCCATGTCTGAGGCTTGAGCTCAGCACAGGGCCTGACAGAGAGGAGGCCTTTAAGGCAGGTTTGTAAAGGTGCCTACCCAGCAGCAGAGATGCAAAGAGAGGCACAGAGCCCAAGTCTTCTGGTGTCAGTCCTCTGTGCCAATCTGGTGGTCTGTTCCAGGTTGTCCAGGAAAGGAAATGGGCATTGCTAAATGGGCAGAAGTGGAGCTTGGCTTAGCCTTGGGCTCTGAGGGTAGGGAGGAGTAGAACGATAGAACATTCCTGAGAGTGAGAAGGAACCTGTTCATGGCTCACCATGCTCTCAGATAAGATGCATGCTCCTTTGCATGTCTTCCCAGCTGATGAACTGGGTCCTGTCACCCTTTCCTGCCTCATCTCTTAACATATCTGACCTCACATTCTGCTCTCGCCAGACATAACCTCTTTGGGTCTGCCAGTGTTTTATATGCTTTTGCATGAAGGCTCTTGCCTTCTGCCTGGATTGCCCTTACCAGCCTTCTTTTCCTGGCTAACTCTTTTTTCTTTTTTATTCATTTTACTGAGATATATTCACATACCATGCAGTCATACAAAACAAAGCGTACATTCAGTTATTTACAGTACCATTATATAGTTGTGCATTCATCACCAAAATTCATTTTTGACATTTTCATTACCACACACACACAAATAATAAGAATAAAATTAAAGTGAAAAAGAACAATTAAAGTAAAAAAGAACACTGGGTGCCTTTTTTTTTTTTCTTCCCCCATTTTTCTACTCATCCATCCATAAACTAGACAAAGGGGAGTGTGGTCCATATGGCTTTCCCAATCACATTGTCACCCCTCATAAGCTATATTTTAATACAATTGTCTTCAAGATTCATGGGTTCTGGGTTGTGGTTTGTCCTGGCTAACTCTTATTTATCCTTTAGCACTTTGCCTCCTCCAGGATCACATGCCTTTCTACCCAGGATGGGTTCCATGCCCCTTCCTTTACTCCCATAGCCCCCATAATACCACGATCATTGCACTTAATGTGCTCTGCTCTGTTTGCTTGGTTGAGTTCCTGGAGGTCAGGGTGCTTGCTTGTCAAGCATTGGGCTTTCTTCTCACTCCTGGAAGATTGCCTGGCTCATAATAAGCATTCAGTATATTTTTTGTGGTTTTCTGTGTATATATTTTTCTTGTTTTTTAATGTAAAATTTACTATACTGAAATGGCATACATCTTAGTGTATAATTCTTTGAATTTTGAGGAAGGCATATAACCCATGCAACCCATGCCCCACCAAGATATAGATTATTTCCAGCCCCTCAGAAAATTTCCTTGTGACCCTTCCCAATGACACTGTCCTCTCAAGACAACTACCTTTCTGCTTTCTTTCACTAGAGGTTCATTCTTTTTGTTCTAGAACTTCATACAAATGGAATCATACAGTATTCTTGAGTCCAGCTCCTTCATTCGCATATCGTCTCTGAGGTTCACCCATGTTGTTACATTTAACATGAAAAATATTTTTTGAATGAATGAGTCAACAAGGCAGGAGCATGGGATTGAAGAGTGCACTGCTTATAGGCTGATTCCAGGACTCTTGGGATTCCTGGGAGATCTCATAGAATGTTGAAAAGAAGAGCTTTCTGGTTCTGCCGTCTCATTCTTCCAGTACATGTTCACTGGGATCTCTGTGTCAGGCCTTCTGGTGTGCTCCAAGGGTACACAAATGAATCAGACACAGCCCCTTCCCTTAACAATTTCCAGTCTAGTGAGGGCAATAGGGAAATAAGGTAATGGCAAAACGTTGGGTAAAGTGGACCAGTAGCAGGAGATTGAGGGAACAGTTAAAGTATGCTGAACTCTAGAAAATCTGAGAAAGGCTTTCTGGAGGAATTTGGGCTTTGAAAGGTCACAAAGAGCTTGCCAGAAGGGTAAGGCATCAAGAAGGGTAATTCAGTTGGCAGGAGCAGCTTAGAGAGAGACATGAAGCAGTACTGTGTGCTAGAGGAACGAGACACGGTTCTGAGTGGTGGGGGACTGGCTCATGCTACAGGGCAGCCAGGGCCTCACAGACTGCCAGAGAGCCTGTCCTTGACCCCAAGGGAACTGGGAAGCCTTCACAGGGTTTGTTTGTTTTTTCAACTTTTTATTTTGAAATGTTTTCACACTTATAGGACAGTTAACCCAAACAGAAAACCATAACATACCCCTCACCCAGATACGCAGATCCACCAACTTTTAACATTTTGCCACATTTGCCATAGCATTCTGTCTGTCTGTCTGCCTGTCTATGTATCTATCTTTCTTCTACTATTTTCTAAACATTTGAGATTAGGTTATATGCATCATGCTGCTTGAACAAACGATATTAACTTATGTAACTACTTTTGGTACAGTTATCAAGTTCATGTCCTTTTGGCCATTTTCTCTTCCCTTCAGAGGGTTTTAAGTAGAGGATGGTCAGGCTCAGCATGGTATTTTACAGAGACCACTCAGACAGCTGTGTGATAGACTGATTGGAATCTAGTGGTGAAGAGATGAGAGGAAGAAAGTGCACCCAGAGAGGGACAAGGGTTTTTTTTGAGAATCCCTCAGGCATTTGTGACAGCCATATGTAGTGAATTTCTCATGACTCTTACCCCATTTTACAGAGGATGCATCTGAGACTCAGAAAAGGAAAGTCACAGTGTCTAAATGATAGAAATGAGATGGTCACCTCTTGTCCAATCTTCTGATACCCTCTTCTGTGGGTGAGCTGGGGGTAAGGGGTGCTTTAGGGCTGTGTGTCTCTCCAGGTGGACTGAAGAATGCATGTGGCCACAGGGGGTGCTGGTGAAGCACAGCAAGAATGTCTACAAAGCAGTGGGCCACTACAACGTGGCCATCCCCTCAGACGTCTCCCACTTCCGGTTCCATGTGAGTCTCCTTCCCTGGGAAGGAGGAGTGGGCCCTGATGTGGAGGGCAGGAGGGTTGGTGGAGCAGGAAGGTGATGTCATAGCAAGAAAAGGATTCTTAATCCATTATTGCCCCCAGGCTATTTTCAGTTTTCCCAAATCCAAAGGAAGATAATGCAGGTGTGCAGCACAAGGACAGTTTTACAAATTATCACTTAGTAACTGCTGCTCACTTGCTGGCAGATCTTTTAGAACACTGGGTGGAGGGAGGGAGAAGATGATACAATAAAAGGTGGGGCTCTTGTGGTAAAAATAATAACAAACTATCATCAGTTCTTATTGTGTCGCAGGCACTGTGCTATGTACTTTCATGTATTCTCCCATTCCTTCCCCTTCACCAGAGCCTTGTGCATGAGAGAAATGCCTTGTCTGTCCCTGTTTTCAGGTACTGGAATAGGCTTAGAGAGTTTACCTCATTCAGGTATGCCTTGCTGGAATATTTGGGAACCGATGGAGGTAACTCATGAAGTCAGTACTATTGAAAGGGTGGCTCAAAATCGTCTAGGCTAGCTGTCTTCCTTTTATTTAAATTATTGTCAAAATCCTTTTTTCCAACACAGTCATAGTGTAGAGTCCAATATATATGACTTCATGGCACTGCTCTGTTTGAAGGGATCAGACCCCCCTTTGCTTCTCCCTCACCCCTGCTGTAGCCCCTAAGAGTCCTAGGAACCTAAGGCTCTAAGGTATACAGGGTGAGAAGTCACTGATCTTGGCTGAGATCTTCATTTTACAGAAGAGAAACCTGAGGCCCAGAGAGGGGCGGGACTTGTCCAAGGTCTTGCAGCCTGTCAGGCGCAGAGCTTGGCCTGGCATTTGGGTCTCTGGGACTCCCATTTCCTGCCAACCCTCCTCCCATCCTGTAAGCAGCTCTTGAGGCTTAGATACTTTGGCCCCTGCAGAATCAAGATTCCTAGACGATTGTTGCACGTTCTTTTGAACTGATCAGAAAAATTTTTTCTTGAGTCCCTATATTCTACCTTGCTTTGTAAATACCAGGTGAGAGTGAGGTAGCCGTGTTCCCTGGAAGATTCTGGTCTAGCTGGGGAAGGATGGAGTACTGAGTGACTTGGGCTGCAGTGTCTGTAATGAATTTCCATTTTCTATGTCATAAGATTCTAACTTGTTCAGGCCTGACAATAATCCAGGAGGATCGAATATAAAAAAGGTGTTGATTTTAAACTAGAAAGAGTGTTGGGGGCAAGACCTCACAAAAAAGTCTTCTTGGAGGAGGTAGAATTTGAACAGAATCTTAACTTATGTGGGAAGCAGCAGTCCTGGCAGAAGGACAACTCCCAGCAAGGCAGATGAGGTGGCAAAGGGCACGTAAAGTCCTTCTGATATCTTCTTCCCCATCCGGGTCTGCATGGGGTCCCCAGAGCTTGTCTCCTTTACTGGCCCACCCAGAACCCCTATCCATGCCCACCCTTTCCTGGGCAGTTCTTTTTCAGCAAACCCCTGCGGATCCTCAACATCCTCTTGCTACTTGAGGGCGCCGTCATTGTCTACCAGCTCTACTCATTAGTGTCCTCCGACAAGTGGCACCAGACCATCTCACTGGCACTCATACTCTTCAGCAACTACTATGCCTTCTTCAAGCTGCTGCGGGACCGCCTGGTATTGGGCAAGGCCTACTCGTACTCGGCCAGCCACCAGAGGGACTTGGACCATCGGTTCTCCTGAGTCCCAGGGTGACTCCAGGAACAGCATTCAGGCTTCAGCCAGGAGCTCCCTGGCAAGGGGCCAGGGGGGTGGGGTGGGAAGGGGGTCAAAAAAAAAAAAAAAGACAAAAAATCCACCAGAGCTTTGTATTTTTGTTACGTACTGTTTCTTTCTTTGATAATTGATGTGATTATAAGGGAAAAAAAAGTCTTATTTTTATACTCCCAATAGCCTGTGTTCTGTGGTTCTTTCCCTTCTTCCTGCCTGTCAAGCAGAGAGCAGAGGTGTGGGATGCTAGGCTGGGAAGCCCCACATGAGCCTTCTGGGGCCCCATGGGCTCTGCCTTCTGCGGAGAGGAGCTGAGGAGGCACCAGAGATCATGGTAGCAGTGAGATTTGCATTTGCTGAATGCTATCTACCAGTTAGTGCTCTGTATTTCAGGCCTTGAGTTATCTAACTTTTATGACAACCTAAGGAGATAGGTATTGTCACTCTTATTCTATAGGTAATTGATTTACCCAAGGCAACACAGCTAGGAAGTAGTTGAGTGGAACAAAAAAAAACTTCTGAAAGATGATACTGCTATCCTAGCAGGATGTGATGTCTTGATTCTTACAGTATGCAGTCCCTGAAACCTTGCTTTTCCAGGCGCTGTGGTACACAGTAACCATGCCAAGACACAGAAGTAAGCAAGTCATACTACACTGGGATGTGTATAACACAAGATACAGAGCAGCACAGGGGAAAGAGTCTTTAGTGCTCTGTGGGCTTCTTGGAGGAGGAGATAGTGTGAATTGTATTAGCTACTTCCTAGGTGGATAAGAGGGGTAGGTACTTTAAGAAGAGAGGAAGGGCACTTAAAAAGTAGCAGAAGATTTGGAAAATCCTCATGTATGTTTTGTTCCTAGAGCAGAGGTAAACAGAGGTAAACAGGGTGGGTTTGGGGTTGGGCTGGAGAAGTCCCCAGGGCTGGATCGAGGGACACTGGGCCCTAGGCTAAGGAAGGTGTATGAGCAGGGCCTAGGTGCTAGAGTGGAGACGAAGCTGGAAGGTCACCTGGCTCCTGGGGGCAGAGATTTCAGGGGCTGGAAGGACACAGGACAGACACCTTCATCTGATTAGCCCACATTCTTGGAGCCCTTTTTGGCCGTGGTTTCCATTGGTGCAAGGGAAACAGACATCTAAACAAATGTTTTGAGTACCCCTGTTGAGGCAGCACAGTGCAAAGCACTGGATCAGAGATGAGGATACTTTCCCTTCCATAGATGACCGGAAGAGACATACACCTTATGAGCAAGTTAGGGTGTGAAGTGCTGAGGAAAACTTGTGTCCAGAGCACTGGGGGAGCATGGAGGAGAGATGCCCGGATTCTGTCTGGAAAGAAAGGCTTCTCTAACGAGGTAATATTTGAATTGGATCTTGAAAGTGAGTAGTTCATCACATGGTCAAGGGGAGAAAGGAGGGCATTTCATTCCAAGCAGAGGGAACAGCATATGCAAAGACACAGGAGAGGTAAGATGGGAGCCTGTTTGGGGAAAAGTGAGTGGTATGGTTAGAGCCTGAATGGCCTGGAGGGGAGTGGCCCAAGAAACCCGTAAGGACCAGCCTGTGTGCCAGAATGAAATGTTTGGGCATTGTCTAACGGCAGGCAGTAGGAAATTGCTAAGCAGAGGAGTAACAAGGTTTTAAGGTCTCTGCTTTCAGGAAGATAGTAGGTGGAAGTAGACAGAAGACCAGTGAGGATACAGGCAAAATAGACCAGGAGAGAGTGATGAAGTCTAACCTTGAGCAGTGACAGTAGGAAGAGAAAGATAATGCTTTCTTTCTTAACTCCGAATCCTAGAGTTTGCCTTTTCAATAGTTTCCCTTAGTGGGCCACGCATGCAACTAGAGTTGGCAGTTTGTTGGGACATGCCCTGGGGACCAGCTACCAGGTTCCTTATTCTGCTTCCAAAAGACAGAACTCCCTCCTGGGACCAGTGGTTTGAAGACATGGCCTGATGTGTGTTCAAGTGGGGGACAGGGGTACTAGAATGTCATTATGCAAAAGGGAGGACTAATATGTATGAGCCATAAACTTCACGATTCAAAAGGCACATGAATACTCAGAGCCTCAGAGCCTCAGAGCCTCAGAGCCTCATCTGTAAAAAGGGAAGTCATATCCCTTGCTCTGCATAACTCACAGATCTGTTAGTTCATTTGTTTATTCATCCAACAGTTATTTATAGGGCACATTACCAATTGCTGGGGATACAATAATGAATAATACAACATTGACCCCTGCCCTCAGGGTACTTAGAGTGAAATGACCGAAATTGAAATTGATCTGTCAATTACAAAGTACTCTGACGTAATGTTTTTTTTTTTTTTTTTTAACTTCTTATCTCTCAATAAGATTGCAATCTCAACTCGGGCTAACTATAGTAGGCCAAGTCAGAAAACCTGAATTTGATCTTGACTTCTTCATTTCCCTAATGCTGTATTCTTAAGTAACTTCCCTTTCTGGGCCTCAGTTTTTTTGTAAGATTAAGATGATTCCTTATTTATATATCCGGCTCAGGGTCTGTGATATGCTTTAACTATGAAAGGAAGAGGTAAATTTCTGGGAGAAAAAGTTTCTGGGGGAGGAGCACCTTAATTTTCTTTAGTATGTGTCCCTCCCAGTCTCTACATCCATTCCTTTCGTATTCCATCCCTATTTCCTACCTTCAGCAGCTGCTGTCTCTTTAAGTGCGCGCCGTCTACGTAAACCAAGCTGTGGCGCCAAGAGCGCGTTTCGTCCCGGATTCGAGTTCTAAATGGTTTGTCCGTTTCAGGCTGCCGTCCTGCAGATCCGCCATATTGTCTGCTGAAGCTGCCGCCGCTGCCGCCGCCAAGTCTGAGCGAGCGGATCCGTGATGGGTGAGTAAGGAAACCAGGCAATTGGGAAGTCGAGCTGAGGCAGTCTCAGAGCAGGGGGTCTGGCGAGAGCCTGTCTGTGGTCTGCAGGCGGCTGTCCGAGGTTCCTCCAAATAGGTCTAGGGGGTGGAAGCCAGGCCGGGAATGCCTCAGGCCAGTGTGGGGCCGGTCAAGGCCCCACACGGGGAGCAGTCTTCGGGGGCTGTTTCTGGGGACACCTTGGCACACTTGGAACACCACGTGGTAGCCCCGGGCCGGAGCTCCGGCGTTCCCGCAAACTAGACAGAGGGTGGTCCTCCGCCCTTTGCTAAGGTTGGGGCTGGGGGACGGGCTCCCGGCGGCAGGCCCGGGCGACGCCGATGAAGCTCTCTACGAGCGCCTTGACTGGATTCATTGGCTTCCCTGAACTCGGGTTATGCTACCTATATCGCGAGGTAGGATCCTGAGGTGAAAGGGAGGCAGGCGAGCCAGCTCCAGGCCCATAAACAGGGTCAAGCCAGGCCGAGAACAGCTTGAGCCGCTGAAGGCCGGGAGAACTTCCTTTAGCAGAGACGGAAATGGAGTGGTTCCTTTGGGCCCAGAGTGACAGCTCTGGGAGTGGTAGAAAACCATAGACCAAGACCTCGTGGTCAGATTCAGATCGGGGATTTCAGCTTTTTGGTCTCGGTTCTGTTTTGGAGGAAAAGAGCGACCTGTTGCTCTTTCTCAGGGGACTCCTGCTGTCAAGGCCTCTCAGGGAGAATACGAAGGTGATGTCTTTGGACTTAAGAGTCAGCAATGGTATCTCCTCTCCAGCAATAAAAAATATGAAATTGGCTAAGCTTTTTCTATGTGCAGGCACTATTCTGATTGCTTTACATGTCTTGTTTTACCTAATTCGTACTCCAAAGCCTAGTTTTATAACCGCTGTTCTTTATGGCGTGGCCCTCTAGTGGTTGGGCGGCAAGAAGGGGAGAAAGAAAGCTTTTAACCAACCCTAGGCAAAGTTGTAAAGGTGTTTCCTGCTTGTTGGTGGGCCCACTTTGAAATTATTAGTCAAAACGAAGCTGAAAATGTCCAGATTGAATTACTAGCTCCAACTATTTGGGGACTCTATGAGATTCTGGGATTGAGTTTTGCAAAATAAGCATCCCCTGAGGAAACATAAATTATCCTCTTGAGTTATGAGGCAGTGACTTTAGAATCAGATTTTGTATTCTGATCTGTCTTGCCACATTCTAGCTCTCATCCAGAGAAGTCACTTTAATATTAGATGCAGCAATGCATGTGGAAAGCATCCAGTACAGTCCACAATAAATGTTATTTTCTTTTCTGAGCTGTTGTTCCCTCATCTCTAGTATGGTGCAGTATTATCAGAGTGTTTGAGGGTTAAATAACACACAGTGTTTGGAGCTTAGTAAGGGTTATATAAATGTCAGAACCCATCCTTTTCCACCTTCAGTAATGTTAGTTCCTTTCCCTTAAGCACTCTGTTTTCAGAATCCTCTGTTGAAAGATAAGACTTAGGCCTTATCTATAACTGTAGCTTCATGTGTCAATGAAAAACTTACGGGCTTTTATGTTTGGATACTTGATATTGGCCTTCAATTTGAGGAACACTGCTTCCTCAAAAGAAAGGAGCTAATGTTTAGTTTATTAAGCTAAGTGAAATAAATTTGGTAGAGATTTTACTCTGTTTTTACAGATTGGGAAATTACCTCAGAGAAGATAACATAGTTAGTAAGTAGCAAAGCCAAGAGTGAGAGTCTTACGTATTATGCCACATCATAAGCCTCTAAGAAGACTTAGGATGTGAAATAAAATTAGGCCTTTTCTGGTAGGCTTCAAGATGAAAGTTGAGTGGAATCACAAAACTTGACCAGAATCCTGAAGGAGATTTTTAGCCTAGAGTCAAATAACCTACCTTTTCCCTCTAACTCCATCTCAAGTACTTCTCTCCAGTCTACCTTGTCTCTCTGAACATCCAGCTATTGGTTTTTTTGACTGATCTTTATACCTTGGGAGTGAATCTAGAGTAAGAATACATTTAATTCTAATGTTAACCCTGAGGGGGTTGGGTTATCTCCATTTTACAAATGAGTAAATTGAGGCTTTTAAGATTAAGTGACTTGTCCAAGGCTGGTGATCTAGACCCTTTGGGTGCTGGGGACACAAACATGGGCTGCCCCACCACCCCATGAGTCCTGAACCTACTGTATTTCAAGGCCTCTCAGGTGTACTTCGATAGCCTATACTGTTTTTCCTGTGGCAAACTTCACTAGCCTCCATGGTGATTTCATTGTCCTTAGAAGCCATATGCTTGCAGCTCTGGGGTTTGTTTATTCTTACTGTCCCTAGCAGATACCACAACTTCTGAAGACTAAGTCGTGGCAGACACTTGTCTTGTCACCATTTCTACCATCTTGCTAACGGAATCTGGTAGCTGTGCCTTGGTGAAGAGGCCTTTCCCTAGGCCCCTTCCCAGCCCCAAGGGGCAGGTCTTGATTAATCTAAAACTTTGATCATTGTAATTCTGTCTCCCTAGCCAGTGATTGATTTAGCATGGGCATGATGCCAGTCTGGCTAATTAGACATGAGGCAAAACCTGGGGGAATTCTGGAGAAGTCTATCTTATTTAAAAGAGATTTATCAGCTTTTATTATTTGCCAACTTGTATTTTAGCCCAAGTTTCACAAAAGTGTGAGAGCCCAAAGAGAGATGTGAAAACTACAATAATAATAGTCAACACTTATATAGAGCTTGCTGTGTGTTAGGCACTGTTCTAAGTACCTTATATATTAATTCATTTAATTCTCAGATTCTCATGTTATAGAGGAGGAAACGGAAGCACAGAGAGGTTCAATAACTTGCCCAAGGTAATAGCTAGTAAGTGGAGGAGCCACTTATTCAGGTAGTGTGCTTCTAGCCAAAGTGCAATCTGTTAATGGCTATGTTCTACCTCTGGAAAGGAAAGAGCCCTTTTCTGACTCTGAAATTCCCATATGCTTTTGCTACTTGAAATGAAATTAGCAATTTTGGATCACAAGGTAAAATTTATAAATAAGACCGGCAGTTCTGAGGGTGAGATCAGAGAAGATGGAAAGGACCTGACCTCTCCATGACATTTTTGAGCTACTGAATTAGGGAACTTCCCTATCTCTTGACTTAAATGGGATAATGAAGACTGCTTCTAGTTTGCTTTTGACTGCAAGTAACAAAATCTCCAAATGTGGGGTCAGAGGAAGTAACAGCCCATCTCTTTTAGTTCTCTCCATTGCCCAGCCTCCCCACAGTTTGTAACAGCTACTTTCAGAGAAGGTACTAAGCCGTCAGTCACCACCTGAGTGTCCGTCCCACAGCATCAAACTCACTCCCTTCTCCTTGCTTGATTCTCCTGCTCTTTTGTTAATGGTGTGTCATTGGCCTAGACATCAGGACAGGAAACCTTATTCATGTATGGTTCCTTGCTCTTTTTCTACCCTTTCTGTATTGGCAGTTCTTACATACTGTATGATCCTGCCACTGAGATCTCCCCTAAATTGCTTGTGGGTTTTTCTCATAGCACAACCCTACAAAGAGGGTTAATTCTGTGGTCTTTAGCCTTTCTGAGCCTCAGGCTCTTCATGGTGAAAATATGGTTAGTATTATTTTTAAGGTTGTTGGTGAAGATTTGATGAAGTACTGGATGTCAAAAACACTTTGTAGATTGTAAAGGTGTTATTTCAGAAACTCTCCAAACTGATCTCTTTATTTAGCCTGTCCCACCACTACCACTAACAGTTCTGCCACAGCATTGTTACTTGAACACAGTTCTGATCTTGTCACTCTACTCCTTAGCTTAGGAACTTTCATAGTCTCCTTATTGCCTATAGGATAAAATCATACCCCATAGGTGTGTCATTCAAGGCCTTCCAATTGATTAGAAAAGTCTTATTCCGTTTAGCAGTTATTCATATGTCGTGTATTCCATTCAGACTACTTCCTTTGTACTTTAGCATTTCTGGTGGAGAAAATGGTAAAAGCACCCCCCCCAATCATCTTTTCCTATGGAAATCTCGCATGTTCTTCAAGATCTAGTTTAAATGCTACTGCCTTCATGAACATTTCCCATATATTTTGTCTTCCAAACTGGAAGTGAACTCTCCTGAATTCCACAGCATCTTGTTCTTAACCTTTCATATAACCCTTTAAGTATCTTTTCTAGCTTTTCAGTTATTTCATTCTGTAATATAGTTCTTCGATCAGTTACTTAATCAGCAGAGCTGCATTTTCCTCATCGCTAACAGTATCTGCCTTACAGGGTTGTTCTGAGGATTAAATGAGGTAATGGATGTAAAACATTTTAGCATGGTACCTAGCACATAGTAAGTACTCAGTAAGTGATAACTAATAGCTGTCAGTCAATTAGCAGACAAATAAAATGCTTACTGTGTGTCAACCCCAGTACTAAATATAAAGAAGTCTTAAAGGGGGCGGCAGCAATATAATATGAGTACTTTTGGAAATTCATGCTTTTAGGGGCCACACAGGTGGTAGTTATTAATTTCAGCAAATTTTTATCAAGTACCTACTATGTGCGAGGGGCTCTTCTATGTCCTGGAAACACAGCAGTGAACAAAACAGACAAAAAAATCCCTGGTTTACTGGTGAAATCTCAGAGTTTACATTTTAGTAGGCAGTTGAATAAAATAGACCAGATAGAGATTGGTGAACTGAAGAGCTCCATGCCCTGTCTATAGAGCTCCAGCCATTATTGCCATGGGGCAATATGGGCTTAATGTTGCCTTATTTCATGATTTTCCATCCTTTTCCACAATCCCTCTCCCCTCAAAGCTGAAAACCAGATATCCATGTGAATATGACCTGCTTTTTAAATGTTACCAATTAACTTTTAAAATCTAAAGATATTAAGCTAACCAGAGATACGGTATTTGGGACCAAGTATACCCCAAGAGTTGCCTATCTTATTTTGCTTGAATGTAATATGTACTTTGTAGAACATAAATAAAATAGACATTTTTAAAGGATGATGACAGAAACACTTTTAAATGTCTTGCTTATTGTGATAGCTTTATATTCAGTCCGTAGATATTATCTTTAAGCATAATATTCATTTGAAGTAAGGTTCACAAAAGATTGTAAATCCATATTTTAAATAGTTTTCTAGATAATTTTAAGTTTTTGACTGACCTAGATCTGATTAGCTAGACATTGTACTATTTTGTTTTGTTTTCTTGTAATGTGGCAGTTGGAACTCTGGTACTTAAGAGTTCATACTTCGAGAAGGCGTTAGCTCTGCCATTTTCTTCCTCTTGTTCTTGCATTATTAGCATTATCTTCCATTCAGTTTCTTGATAGGACTCTAAGTCACTTATCCATTTTGTGAATTTTAATTTGGTTAAAACTAGATAATTTGTAAATCCACTTAATTAGGTACACAATCTACAGTGTGATACAGTGTGTTAAATGTGAATGAACAAATATCAATCTGCTTGGTATAACTCCCATTCTTGCTGAACACTTGATCTTCTGAACAACAGAAGTTGCCAGTATTAATAGGTTAATAGATATATTAAATATTAGCAAGGCTTACCTTTTAAAAATGTGTATAAATGTTTTTCTTCCTATACCCCAGCTTTTTTGTGGAAAGTTCCACAACAGTTGATCTTTTTTTTGCTTGTTTTTCTTTTTTAATTCAGTTTTATTGAGATATATTCACATACCATGTAATCATCCATGAAGTACAATCAACTGTTCACAGTACCATCATACAGTTGTGCATTCATCACCCCAATCTATTTTTTGAACATTTTCTTTATACCAGAAAAAGTAAAAATAAGCATAAAAAATTAAAGTAAAAAAAGAACACCCAAATCACCCCCCACACACACACACACCCTATTTTTCATTTAGTTTTTGTCCCTATTTGTCTACTCATCCATCCGTATACTAGATAAAGGGAGTGTGATCCACAAGGCTTTCACAATCACACTGTCACCCCTTGTAAGCTACATTGTTATACAGTCGTCTTCAAGAGTCAAGCCTACTGGGTTGGAGTTTGATAGTTTCAGGTATTTACTTCTAGCTATTCCAATACCTTAAAACCTAAAAAAGATTATCTATATAGTATGTAAGAGTGCCCGCCAGAGTGACCTCTTGACTCCATTTGGAATCTCACAGTACCCCACTTGATCTTGTGCCTCATACTTTGGATACCAGTATAAAATGATAAATGTTTTGAACAGGACAGTCCAGAGTACTTTGGCTGCATATAATAAGGAGTTCCTTCCCAGCCTAGGGGAATCAGTGAAGTCATTTTGTCTAAGTGAGACCTGACCTATGGATAGGAGTTGTCAGTGTGAGGTGTAAGGGGGAATTACTAAGTATTTTAGAATCAAAAGTTTGGTTGGCTAGATGTGTTGGTAGCATGGGAGAGTGATGTTTGGACTTTCTCCTGAGGACGGTGAAATACCTTTGAAGTCTTTTAATCTCAGAAGTATGTGTGTATTTGTTTATTTATTCATTCATTCATTCATTCATTTATGTTTCTTGGGCTTCCCTGGGGATAATGAATTAGAATGCAAAAAGATTCCAACTAGGAGTTTTTTTGTTTTTTTGTTTTTTTGTTTTTTTTTAATCTTCATTTTATTGAGATATATTCACATACCACGCAGTCATACAAAACAAATCGTACTTTCGATTGTTTACAGTACCATTACATAGTGGTACATTCATCACCCAAATCAATCCCTGAGACCTTCATTAACACACACACAAAAATAACAAGAATAATAATTAGAGTGAAAAAGAGCAATTGAAGTAAAAAAGAACACTGGGTACCTTTGTCTGTTCCTTCCCCTATTTTTCTACTCATCCATCCATAAACTAGACAAAGTGGAGTGTGGTCCTTATGGCTTTCCCAATCCCATTGTCACCCCTCATAAGCTACATTTTTATACAACTGTCTTCGAGATTCATGGGTTCTGGGTTGTAGTTTGATAGTTTCAGGTATCCACCACCAGCTACCCCAATTCTTTAGAACCTAAAAAGGGTTGTCTAAAGTGTGCATAAGAGTGCCCACCAGAGTGACCTCTCGGCTCCTTTTGGATTCTCTCTGCCACTGAAGCTTATTTCATTTCCTTTCACATCCCCCTTTTGGTCAAGAAGATGTTCTCCGTCCCACGATGCCAGGTCTACATTCCTCCCCAGGAGTCATATTCCACGTCCAACTAGGAGTTTGTTTCAGTAGTGTGGCAGTCCTGGCAAGACATGGTGATAGAGAATGAGGTGGTAGTAATATCAAATAAGAGAGTTAGAAATTTGAATAAGCAGGTCATGGTTGTTGATTTCATCTGAAGGCTGAGGCAAAGGGGAGGGGGAAAAATTAAGCATGACTTCTAAGGCCTCTTGCTTTGAGCGGCAGAGTAGAGATTGCTAATTGATATGAGTTTAAATTTGGACATTTTAAAGTGTTCTGTGACCTCCAAGTACAAAAAGCAATTGGATATAGATGTCTGGAGCTGTAGAGTGAGGTCTGGGATAGAGGAAAAGATTTGCTCATTTATCTATATCAATCTGTGTGGTAGCTAAAACCATAGGCGTGACTGATAGACTGCACCTAGGAAAAATATTCTATATGTGTGTTTTAGTTTCCTAGGCTGCTCAAAGCAAATGCCATGAAATGGGTATAACAATGGGAATTTATTTGCTTATAATTAGGGTCTGGGAAAATGTCCAAATCAAGGCATCATCAAGGCAATCCTTTCTTCCCAAAGACTGACTCCTGGCGATCCTTGGGTCCTCTGCCACGTGGACCCATGTGGCATCTGCTGGTCTCTCCTTTCTCTTCCGGGTTCTATTGATTTCAGCTTCTTCCTTCTCTGGCACTCTCTCTGTCTCTCTTTCGCTCTCAAAAGGTCCTACTTAAAATAGATGTATACCCACAGGAATGGATTAGATTTAAGAATATGCTTTTCTGGGGTACATACAGCTTAAAACCACCACGATATGTTACCACAATTAAAAAAAATAAATATTACAAGAAGAAGGAAATGGTTTAAGTATTGAGTGCTGTCAAGAGGACAAGCACAGTAAGGACTGAAAAGCTCTTTTGAATTCAGCATCATGTACTTGATCCAAGGCTTCTGCAGAAACAGTCTTGATGGTATAGAAGCCAAATTGGAGTGGGCAAACATTTCAAGAAGTTTAGATGTAAACAGAGGAGAGGAAAGGTAGCTTAATGAGGCTGTTGTAATAGCCAGGCAAGAGATCATGAAGAGCTGAATTAGGGCAATGGCAATAGGGGTGGGGAAAGAGAGACATAGTCCTGAAATAATTGGGAAATAAAACCGGTCACTCCGTGATTGGATGTGGGCATAAAGGAAAAGGAATCATCAAGAGTTACTCCCAAGTTTCTGGTTTGAAAAGTCTGTCAGTTTGAATGTATTATGTCCACCCAAACGCCATTATCTTTGATATAATCTTGTGTGGGCAGACCTATCAGTGTTAATTAGATTGTAATTCTTTGAGTGTTTCCATGGAGATGCACCCCACCCAACTGTGGGTGATGACTCTGATTGGATAGTTTCCATGGAGGTCTTGGCCCGCCCATTGGGTGAGTCTGAATTAAATTACTGGCTCACTATATAAGATCAGACAGAAGGAGTGAGCTTGCTACAGCCAAGAGGGACACTTTGAAGAAAGCACAGGAGCTGCAGATGAGATACAGTTTGAAGATGGCCGTTGAAAGCAGACTTTTGCTCCAGAGAAGCTAAGAGAGGACAGACACCCCAAGAGCAACTGAGAGTGACGGTTTGGAGAGAAGCTGAAGCCTAGAGAGGAACGTCCTAGGAGAAAGCCATTTTGAAACCAGAACTTTTGAGCAAGGCGCAGCCACGTGCCTTCCCAGCTAACAGAGGTTTTCCGGACACCATTGGCCATCTTCCAGCGAAGGTACCCAATTGCTGATGTGTTACCTTGGACACTTTATGGCCTTAAGACTGTAAGCAAATAAACCCCCTTTTATAAAAGCCAATCCGTCTCTGGTGTTTTCCATTCCGGCAGCATTAGCAAACTAGAACAAAAAGATAAATTGTTTGTACAAGTTCCTAATCTTTTATATCATTGTTTCTCCTTTTTTTTTTCATTTTCGCCCTCCTAAGAAGCTTTTTAGACATTTTTTACTAATTGCCCCCTCTCCCCATGAAATGTTAGTACTGCAGATATACTCTATATCGTTTACTATAAGTGTAAATCTGTGCTTTATAAATATAAAGAATAACGCTTACTCTTTTTATTCAATGCAGGGGTAAGAATGACTAGATAAGTTTTTTATATTAAAAATTAAAATCTGTTTCCATTTAACTTTATAGCTGCATTTGCTGAGTAACTTTTTAACTTTCTGTTTTGAAATAATTTCAAATTTACAGGACAGTTGCAAAAATAATATAATAATAGTAATTTCTTATTGGGCTGGTCTAGTTTGACAGAGTCTCTCAGCTTTTGTTTATCTGTGAATGTCTTAATTCCTCCCTCATTTTTGAAAGACAGTTTTGCTAGATACAGAATTCTTGGTTGACAATTTTTTTGTTTTCAGCTCTTGAAATATGTCATCTTGCCTCCATGGTTTATGATGAGAAATTAGCACTTAAATTTTATTGAGGCTCCCTTGTATGTGACACATTGCTTCTCTTTTGTGGCTTTCAGAATTCTCTTTTTATCTTTGGCATTCAGCAGTTTGGTTGTGACATGGCATGGTGTGGGTCTGTTTGGGTTTATCCTGTTTGGAGCTTGTTGAGTTATCTTGGATGTATATATTCATATCTTTCATTAAAGTTATGAAGTTTTCAACCATTATTTCTTTGAATGTTCTCTTTGCCCCTTTCTCTCTTTCTTCTTCTAGGACTCCCGCAATGTGTATATTGGTACACTTGATGGTGTCCCACAGATTCCTCAATACAGGCATACCATGGAAATATTGTGGGTTCAGTTCCAGACCACCACAATAAAGTGAATGTTGCAGTAAAGCAAGTCATGAATTTTTTGCTTTCCCAGTGCATATAATAAGTTATGTGTTTACTATACAGTAGTCTATTAAGTATGCAGTAGCATTTTATCTAAAAAAACAATGTATGTACCTTAATTAAAATATGACAAAGTGAGCATATACTGCTGGAAAAATGGCCTAGATAGACGACTTGGTCCCCACAGGGTTGCTGAATTTTTAAAAAAAAAAAAAAAAAAAAAAAAAAGTAATATCTGCAAAGCACAATAAAATGAGGTATGACTGTATCTCTTCACTTTTCATCATTCTTTCTGCTTTTTGCTCCTCAGACCAGATGGTTTCAATTGTCTTATCTTCAACTTTACTGATTGTTTTTCTGCCAGCTCCAGGCTGCTAGAGAATTTTAAATTTCTGTTACTGTTGTCTTCAGCTCTCTTTGATTCCTTTTCATAATTTCCATTTCTTTGTTGATATTTTCTTTGTGTTCATCTTTTGCTTTCCTGATTTCCTTGACTTATTTGTCCATGTTTTTCTTTAGCTCTTTGAGCATATTTAGGACCTTAAAAAAAAAAAAAAATCTGTCTGGAATGTCCCAAGTCTGATCTTTCTTATAAATAGTTTTCTAATGCTTTAATCTTTTCCTTTGCCTGGCCACTGCTTCCTGCTTCTTTGTATATTTTGTAATTTTTTTTTTGAAATGTGGACATTTTGATATTTTAGTATGTTATTGCTAGAATTTAGACTCTGAGGCATTTGTTTCTTAAGCTTGTATCCAGCTAGTTATGACAGCTTTCCTTGAATACCAGAAGCTACAAAAAAAAAGAAAGAAAAAAAAGAAAACACCTTTCCCCATCTTTGCAGCTTGACTTGTGCCAGTGCTCTCCTTCAGGGCTTATTTATGAAATGAGTTTGGAGAATAGCTGCAGGCCAAAGCATAGGGGCTTTTGTCTTGCCCCTGCATGTCTCTTGTCTTGGTCATGTGTATGGACCTAGGAATTCCCCCATTTACAGGCTATGAATGTTCCTTCTCCCCTAGGAAAGTTTCCTCATGGTACTAGGCATTGCACTGTATGTTGTACAGCCAGCGATCCCTTGCCCCAAGCAGCAGAACTTGACTACTCTCCCACAGGGTTCTGTAGGAGAGCTCTGAGAGCCATCTTCTACATCTAGTGCAGGTTATGGGACAGTGAGTCTCTCACACCACCACCAGACAGACTGAGTTAGACACACTTGCCCCCAGTCTGTGCACAAGAGTTAGTCTGCTCCCTCCAGAATTGGGACCAGGGATTTGCACTGGGGGCGCAAAACGGATCTGTGCTGAGCTGGCAGCTGGGGGAGGGGCAAGCTCCATGAGATCCTACTGCTTTTAAGTTGCCTTTTTCTTCATCCATCACTGGCCAGGTTATTGCAATCTTTTAACTGTTTTCTGGAAGTTTTAGAAAGATGTGCCTGCCAGTTCTTGCTATTTGTTCAAAGCTATGGGAGGACTGAGCCCTGAAGCATCTCACTCTGCTATCTTGCCAGGTACTTCCTGAATAACTTTTAATGGGTGTATTTACTTATAAATTATAATGTATCAAACTACATAGGCAAATTAGAAATTTCTAAAAATATAAGCAATGTATCAAAACTTTTTCAGTAGAAGTACAAAAATTGAAAAATTAGTTTCTTAAAATTATTTTTTAATGAACTTTTAGCTTTTGCTTGATACAAGAAAAGGTTTAACTAGTTGCTAGATATTCAGTCAGATATTGTAGACATTTTTCTTTTCAGCAGTTGACAACATAATTTAATTTATAGAATTAAATAACAAAATATAAACTATTTATTTAATTACCAAAGCCCAGGTCACACACAAAAGCACTGAGGATCAAACAAAAATAACATCTCAAAGGCAGCCAGTAGCAGACAGTATGCATATTCAGCCTACCTCTTGCCATATGATTGCAAGATGCAGCAATCAATCAAGAGGAAGTCTTCCAATCAGGCAATACATTCACCACAGTTTTGTAGCACTGATTGTGTATACATTTTGTCTAGCTTCAGTGAACTCCATGTCAGTGCTTCTCATTTCCAGCAAAACCTAATCCGAGAAATTTAAATATTATTTTGTCAGCTAAGGGTGAGCTTTGGAGGACCACAAACCATTGTAATATCTAAGTTATTTCTCTCCCAGAGAACCAGTTTTAATTATTTGGGTGCAGTATTATTCTCATTAGTACCAGATATTTAAGAATTCTAATTTTTTGGATTTTAGAAGGCATTATAATGCACATAACTGGAATATCATCTCCAGCAGATTCTGGGGTAGTATCCTATACAGTCAAATATTAATATTTATGTAGCAAAAATTTGAATATTAATTGAGTGGGATAAATAAGGACTATAAATAGTCTCATGTAATTTTGGTTCAGATTTTGCAGATAAATATGTTTTTTACTACAAATTTTACTAGGAACTTTCCCGTTTTCAGAGCTCTTTTGATTTCAGAACTCCAGATAAGGGATTTTGGGCCTGTGCCATAAATTAACAGATATATAAGGAGTAGTTTTTTGGAGAAAGTGATGAAATTTTTTCCCGTATACGTCAGTTTTTGTTTTTGTTTTTTTTATGTTTTCTTGTGGTAACGTATACAATACAAAATTTCCCATTTGTAACCACTGTCATGTGTACAATTCAGTGATATTAATTACATCCACAGCATTCTGCTGCCAATACCACCATTCATTGCAAAAACATTACCCCAGACAGAAACTCTGTTCGCATTAAGTAATAACTTCCCAATTCCCATACCACCCCAATCACTTAACCTTGGTAACCTGTAATCTTTTCCTGTCTCTGTGTATTTGTGTATTCCAGGTATTTCACATAAGTGAAATCACACAGTATTTATCCCTTTTTGTCTGGCTTATTTTACTCAGTATGATGTCTTTAAGGTTTATCCTATTGTAGCATGTATCAGAATGTCATTCCTTTTTATGGCTAAATAATATTCCATTGTATATGTATATGACACATTTTGTCTATTCATTCATCTGTTGATCAACACCTGGGTTCTTTCCAGCTTTTGGCTGTTGTGAATTAATGCTGCTATGAACACTGGTGTGTATGTATATATCTCTTTGAGTCCCTGCCTTAAATTCTTGTTTAGTGGTTGAATTGCCAGGTTATATGGTAGTTCTGTGTTTACGGTTCTGAGGATCTGCCCAACAGTTTTCCACAGCAGATGCACCATTTTACATTCCTACCAGCAATGCTGTAAGGCTCCCATTTCTCCACGTCCTTGACAATACATTTTCCATTTTTAAAATAATAGTCATTATTTTTTTTTTCCATTTTTATTGAGATTGTTGAGATACCATACAATTATCCAAAGATCCAAAGTGTACAATCACTTGCCCCTGGGTACCCTCATACAGCTATGCATCCATCACCACACTTAATTTTTGTTCAATTTTTAGAAACTTTTCATTACTCCAGACAAGAAATAAACTGAAAGATGAAAAAAGAAAAAAAGAAAAGGAAACTCTAAACCTCCCCTATCCCTAACCAACCCCCCTCAATTCTTGACTCCTAGTATTGATATAGTACGTTTGTTACTGTTTATGAAAAAATGTTGAAATACTACTAACTGTAGTATATAGTTTGTAATAGGTACATAGTTCTTCCCTATATGCCCCTCTATTATTAACTTCTAATTGTATTGTCATACATTTGTTCTGGTTCATGAAGTGATTTCTAGTATTTGTACAGTTGATCATGGACATTGCCCACCATAGGATTCAGTTTTATACATTTCCATCTTTTGACCTCCAACTTTCCTTCTGGTGACATATATGACTCTGAGCTTCCCCTTTCCACCTCATTCACACACCATTCGGCGCTGTTAGTTATTCTCACATCTTGCTACCAACACCCCAGTTCATTTCCAAACATTTAAGTTCATCCTAATTGAACATTCTTCTCATACTAAGCAAGAGCATCTACATTTCTTCCACAAGGCAGGAGAGAGACTCGAAGAAGGTAGAGAGGCAAAAGAAAGAGGAAACAAAAAAAAAAAATGACAGCTAGGAAGCAGCAAAAAGAAAAATAACCTTAAATCAAAGTAGAATAAAGAATCAGACAGTGCCACCAATGTCAAATGTCTAACATGCCTCCCCTATCCCCCCCTCTTATCTGCATTCACCTTGGTATATCACCTTTGTTACATTAAAGGAAGCATAATACAATGATTCTATTAGTTACAGTCTCTAGTTTATGCTGATTGCATCCCTCCCCCAATGCCTCCCCATTTTTAACACCTTGCAAGGTTGACATTTGCTTGTTCTCCCTCTTAAAAGAACATACTTGTACATTTTATCTCAATTGTTGAATACTCTAGATTTCACCAAGTTACACAGTCCCAGTCGTTATCTTTCCTCCTTTCTTGTGTTGTCTCACATGCTCCCCATCTTTCTCTCTCGACCGTATTCATAGTTACCTTTGTTCAGTGTACTTACATTGTTGTGCTACCATCTCCCAAAATTGTGTTCCAAACCACACACTCCTGTCTTCTATCACCCTGTAGTGCTCCCTTTAGTATTTCCTGTAGGGCAGGTGTCTTGTTCGCAAAGTCTCATTGTCTGTTTGTCAGAAAATATTTTGAGCTCTCCCTCATATTTGAAGGACAGCTTTGCTGGATACAGGATTCTTGGTTGGTGGTTTTTCTCTTTCAGTATCTTAAATATATCACACCATTTCCTTCTTGCCTCCATGGTTTCTGCTGAGAGATCTGCACATAGTCTTATGAAGCTTCCCTTGTATGTAATGGATCGCTTTTCTCTTGCTGCTTTCAGGATTCTCTCTTTGTTTTTGACATTTGATAATCTGATTATTAAGTGTCTTGGCGTAGGCCTATTCATATCTCTTCTGTTTGGAGTATGCTGAGCTTCTTGGATCTGTAATTTTATGTCTTTCATAAGAGATGGGAAATTTTCATTGATTATTTCCTCTATTATTGTTTCTGCCCCCTTTCCCTTCTCTTTTCCTTCTGGGACACCAATGATATGTACATTATTGTACTTTGTTTCATCCTTGAGTTCCCGGAGACATTGCTCGTATTTTTTCATTCTTTTCTCCATCTGCTCCTTTGCGTGTAGGCTTTCAGGTGTTTTGTTCTCCAGTTCCTGAGTGTTTTTTTCTGCCTCTTGAGATCTGCTGTTGTATGTTTCCATTGTGTCTTTCATCTCTTGTGTTGTGCCTTTCATTTCCATAGATTCTACTAGTTGTTTTTTTGAACTTTTGATTTCTGCCATATACATGTCCAGTGCTTCCTTTACAGCCTCTATGTCTTTTGCAATATCTTCTCTAAACTTTTTGAATTGATTTAGCATTAGTTGTTTAAATTCCTGTATCTCAGTTGAAGTGTACGTTTGTTCCTTTGACTGGGCCATAACTTTGTTTTTCTTAGTGTAGGTTGTAATTTTCTGTTGTCTAGGCATGGTTTCCTTGGTTATCCAAATCAGGTTTTCTCAGACCAGAACAGGCTCAGGTCCCAGAGGGAAGAAATATTCAGTAGCTGGTTTCCCTGTGGGTGTGTCTTAGAAAATTGCTCCACCCTTTGATGCCTCGGGTCACTGTGCTTTTCTCCCCAGCAGGTGACGCCTGTTAGCCTATAATTCTTGACTGGTGTGAGGAGGTATGGCCGTGTTCCCACAGGCTCTGGGGTCTGGTTCTGAATGGAAAGGGCCCCACCCCTTTCCTCCTAGAGAAGAGAGACCCCTCAGGTGGAGGTCATTAGCATTTCAGTGGTCTCGCTCTCTGCTTGTGGTGTCTCCACCCTTCCCAGAGTCACAGCCCTGGAAACTGAAAATGACTGGGGCTTTCTCCACTGAGCCAAAAAAGAAACAGATAGTCCCCTTCAGACCCAGTTCAAGGCAACCCTCCGGCTCTCCCAGGTCAGTCGTCACCCAAAGCCTCTGTCTGTTTTTTTTGGGGGCCGCATACCTGTAGTGAGCAGTTCACACTCGCTACTTAAAACCCCAGTTGGAGCTCAGCTGAGCTGTATTCGCTTGCTGGGAGAGAGCTTCTCTGTGGCACCACGCGGCTCCGCAGCTCGGGCTGTTGGGGAGGGGGTCTCCCGACCTGGTTCCGCAGGTTTTACTTACAGATTTTATGCTGTGTTCTCGGGCATTCCTCCCAATTCAGGTTGGTGTATGATGAATGGATGGTCTCGTTTGTCCCCCCGCAGTTATTCTGGATTATTTACTAGTTGTTTCTGGTTTTTTGTAGTTGTTCCAGGGGCACTACTTAGCTTCCACTCCTCTCTATGCCGCCATCTTGCCCGAGTCCCCAATAGTCATTATTAAATGGGTGTGAAGTGGTATCCCATTGCGGTTTTGATTTGTCTTTCCTTCATGGCTAATGATCTAGAGCATCTTTTCATGTGGTTATTGCCCATTTCTATATCTTCTTTTGAGAAATGTCTGTTCAAGTCTTTTGCCCATTTTTTTTTTCTTTTTTAGAGAAGTTGTGGGTTTACAAAACAATCATGCATAAAATACAGGATTCCCATTCACCACCCCACCACCAACACCTTGCATTGGTGTGGAACATTTCTTACAATTGGCTATAGCATATTTTTATAATTGTACTATTAACTAAAGTTCATGGTTTAACTTAGGGTCCTCTGTTTGTTTAGTGTAGTTCCTTGGATTTTTTAAATACATCTTTATTCTGTTACCATATATACAATATAACATTTCCCCTTTTAGTTATATTCAGATAAATATTTCAGTGCCCTTGTGTTCACAGTGTTATGCTACCATCACCAACATCCTTTACTAAAACATTTCCATCATTCTGAATAGGAAACTTGCATGTTTTAAACCTTAATTTCCAAGAATATCTGGATCCCTTTCTGAGACTCTTTAAAAGTTTCACTAAGTTTATTCCTCAGAAACTTAAATCCTCCAGAGAACTCCTATGCCAGCTAAGTCCCAAAACCTGGAGACAATAGCCTCTTCAAGAACGTCAACCAGATGTGTCCCCTTTTCCCATAATGTCAACACCCTTTTTCAACATGAACAGTTAGGGTGTTCCTAGACATCCCTGAAGATCAGGAAAGTGATTAAACTATAGGAAGGGGTAGCAATTTCTTTGAATACTCTTTCTACAATCTTGTTTTTCTTTGATACCAACTTAACTTCAATAGGACACATAAACTATGTCCCTATACTCCTCCATTCCCCCCCCCCTTTATGTAGTTCTTGTAAAAAATTACATATTTTACATTGAGTCCAAAACCACTGATTTATCATTGCAGTTTATGTATTTTAGATCCTGTAGGAAGTAAATAGTGGAGTTACAAATCAAAAATACAGTAGTATTGGTATTTATATTTACCATGTGATCTTTACTGGAAATCTTTATTTCTTCATGTAGTTTCAGTCAATTGTTTAGTGTCTCTTCCTTTCAGCCTGCTCACCTTCCTTTAGCATTTCTTATAGGACTGATCTACTGGTGATGAAGTCCCTCAGCTTTTGATTATCCGGGAGTATTTTCGTCTCCCCCTCATTTTTACCCTCCAGGTGTTTGTGAATTCTCCAAGTCTCTGATGGTTATTGACTTCTGTTTGTATTCCATTGTGGTCAGAGAAGGTGCTTTGAATAAATTCAGTTTTTTTTTGTTTGTTTTTTTTAATTGAGGCTTGTTTTATGTCCCAGCATACCATGCATTCTGGAGAAAGATCCGTGATCACTAGAGAAGACTGTGTGTCCCGGTGACCTGGGATGTAATGTTCTATATATGTCTGTTAAATTTCTCTATATCTCTCTTTTCTTTCTTCATTTCTCTGTTGGTAGGGTTCCCTTTAGTATCTGAAGTAGGGAAGGTCTTTTATTAGCAAAATCTCTCAGTATTTGTGCAGAATTTAAGCTCTCCCTCAAATTTGAAGGAGAGTTTTGCTGGATAAAGTATACTTGGTTGGAAATTTTTCTCTCTCAGAGTTTTAAGTATGTCATGCCACTGCCTTCTTGCCTCCATGGTGGCCGCTGAGTAGTCACAACTTGGTCTTATGTTGTTTCCTTTGTATGTGGTGAATTGCTTTTCTCTTGCTGCTTTCAGAACTTGCTCCTTCTCTTCAGTATTTGAGAGTTTGATCAGAATATGTCTTGGAATGGATTTATTTGGATTTATTCTATTTGGAGTTAGCTGGGCATTTATGCTTTGTGTGTTTATATTGTGTAGAAGGTTTGGGACGTTTTCCCCAACAATTTCTTTGAATACTCTTTCTAGACCTTTACCCTTCTCTTCCCCTTCTGGGACACCAATGATTCTTAAATTTGGATGTTTTACTCTATCTATCATATCTCTGAGATCCATTTTGATTTTTTTCTGTTTTTTTCCCCATTCTTTCTTTTGTTCTTTCATTTTCCGTTCTGTGGTCCTCAAGGAGGCTGAGTTGTTGTTCAGCTTCATCTAATCTTGTATTATGAGTATCCAGAGTCTTTTTAATTTGGCCAACAGTTTCTTTTATTTCCATAAGATCTTCTATTTTTTTTATTTACTCGTGCAAATTCTTCTTTATGCTCTTCTAGGGTCTTCTTTATGTCCTTTATATCCTGTGCCATGCTCTTGTTGTCTGTCTTTAGATCTTTGATTAATTGCACCAAGTACTGTGTCTCTTCTGATCCTTTGATTTGGGTGTTTGGATTTGGGTTCTCCATATTGTCTGGTTTTCTCATTTGCTTTAAGATTTTCTGTTGTTTTTGGCCTCTTGGCATTTGCTTTACTTGATAAGGTTCTTTCAGGTTATTAAAAAAACCAATTTCTTAATTTGTCAGATCTACAGCTTGGTGGCGTATACTTTCTCTAACTAACCAGCAGATGTCGTCCATGAGTCAGCTGTTCCCCTCAAGTCAGTTCTCCCCCACTTTGTCTTTGTGGTGTATGGGGATCTGATTCTTGTGGGGTTCAGTTGGTGCACTAAGTTTGGGTGTTGTTGGTGCTGTCCGCCCTGAATGTGGGGCATGTGTCTGGGTGGTTAGGGAGGCAGGGCAGCTTTCATAATCAAACCTCCCATGTGTTCCTGGAGATTTAAGGCTGTTTGCAAGAGTCTAAGCCTTCATTTCAGTCTTGCCACAGATTGTCTCTGCCGCTGACCCACAAGTCCTTGGTATTGGTGCAGGGTCCCTGGGATTTCTGAGCGGGTCCCTCTTCTCAGCCATGCTCTTCCAGAACTTCTGCTAAGGGAAGGTTGTGGCACATCACAAGTGCGTGCCAGCCCTCCAGGGAAGCCCTGGGCCACCAGGCCGTGCAGGGGCGTTCCCAGCCTGATGTAAAGATGGTTGAATGGGGCATGTTAATTTCCCCCTTTTCGCACAGCTCCACCTTCCCAGCTCTGGGTCAATTAGCTTTGGGTGCACTAAGGGCCGCTGTCCATGGCTGATATTGTGGCATGTACGCAGTGCTGCGGTAAACACTCCCCGTCACACTGGGTTTCTTGGTGCAGCTCTGGGCTGTGGGTCTGGCCCCGGGCAGGAGCGTCCCCAGCCCTCCAGGGAGATGGCTGCAGGGGGCACAGTTTCTTTCTCCTTTTGGCTCCCCTCTGCCCCCCTGGCCCCAAGGCAATCAGCAGCAGGTGTGGGAAGGGCTATCCTCCACGCCAGACACTGAGGCGTTGGTACAGCGTGTTCCTGCCGTGGTTCACTGCGCGGTTCTCCCTGTTGTATCCGCAGCTGCTCCCGGGTTTTTTTTTTTTTTTAAAGAACTAGTCCGTCTCCAAACACCAACCCACGGTTTCCCCACACCACAGCGTGGCTGCCAGATTTTCAGCCGGCTCACTTACTTGTTTCAGAATGCAGACTCCCGGTTTCACCAAATGAACACTCCCTGTGGATTTAGCAGACCTTCTCCAGCTGGTGCATCACTGGAACTGATGTTCTGGGTCACATTCTGGTTTTTATCTAGCATTTTTCACGGAGGTGTTTTTTTGCCCTGTTTCACCTAGCCGCCATCTTAGGTTCCTCCTGTTAATTAATTTTTGAGTTGATTTTTTTAATGTGGTATCTGGTAGGGCTCCATTTTCATACTTCTGCCTGTGTATATACATTGTTCCCAGCACTATGTTTTAAGAGAATGTACTTTGTACAGTTAGTGGATTTGGCACCCTTGCTGAAAATCAATTAGCCATAGATATGTGGTTTTATTTCAGAACTCTAGATTCTGTTCCATTGGTCTATTTGTCTGCCCATATGCCAGACAAATAGCTTTGTTATTAGTTTTGAAATCAATTAAGTGTGAGTTCTCTAACTTTGTTCTTTGTTTTAAAGATGTTTTTGGCTCTTCTAGGTCCCTTGCCATGTCATATGCATTTCATGGTTGGCTTTGCCAGTTTTGACCAAAAAAAAAAAGGCTGCTGAAATTTTGATTGGAATTGCATTGAATCTGTAAATTGTTTTCATTCGCCTAAAGATACTTTCTAACTTCCCTTGTCATTTCTTCTTTTATCCATTGGTTGTTTAAGATTGTATTATTTAATTTCCACATATTTGTGAATTATTCAGTTTTCCTTCTGCTGTTGGTTTCTAGCTTCATTCCATTGTGGTTAGAGAATATACTTTGTATGATTTCAATTTTTAAAAAAGTTTGAGACTTCTTTTGTAACCTAACATATGGCCTGTCCTGGGGAATGATCCATGTGTACTTGAAAAGAATGTTTGTTCTGCTGTTAGGTGACATGTTCTATATAGTTCTGTTAGGTTTATTTAATTCCTCTGCCTCCTTATTGACTGTCATCTGAATGTTCTATCCATTGTGGAAAATGATGTATTGAAGTATCCTGTTACTAATATAGACCCATCTATTTCTCTCTTCAATTCTGTTTATTTGCTTCACGTTTTGGGGACTCTGTTAGGTGCATATATGTTTTTAATTGTTGTATCTTATTGAATTGACCCTTTTAACAATATATAATGTCCTCCTTTGTCCCTTGTAGCAGTTTTTGACTGAAGTCTACTTTATCTGACATTTAATATAGCCACTACAGTTCTCTTTTGGTTATTATTTGCATGAAATATTTTATTTCCCATCCTTTTGCTTTCAGCCTGTGTCTTTGAATTTAAGATGAGTCTCCTGTAAACAGCATTTAGCTCAGTCATGCTTTTTTATCCATTCTGCCAATCTTTGACTTTTGATTGCAGAGTTTAATCCATTTATATTTATAGTAATTACTGATAATGCAGGACTTCTGCCATTCTGCTATTTATTGGTACCTATTTTTTGTGCCTCATTTTTTCCATTACTGTCGACTTTGTTTTTAGGTGATCTTTTGTAGTGTACTACTTGGAATTGCTTCACATTTCCTTTTGTGTATATTTTTTTTAGATATTTTCTTTGTAGTTACCATGGGGCTTAAATTTAGCATTCTAAATCTTGTAACAGTCTCATTTAGTTTGATACTAACTATAATAGCATATACAAACTATGTCCCTAAACCCCTCCACACTGCCCCCACTTTATGTTATTCTTAAAGTAAATTACGTCTTTAGAATATATTGTATGCTCAACACCATAGAGTTATAATTTTTATACATTTGTATTTTGAATCATGTGAGACATAAAATCTGGAGTTACAATCCCTAATACAATATATTTATTCATGTAGTTACCTTTACCAGAGATTTTCATTTCTTCTTACAGCCTGGAGTGATCTTGTGTCCTTTTCTTTTCAACCTGAAGAATTCCCTTAGCATTTCTTATAGGGCCAGACTAGTGGTGACAAAGTCTCTTGGCTTTTGTTTGTGTGGGAATATCTTAATTCTTCCTTCATTGCTGAAGGACAGTTTTGCCAGGCATAGATTCTTGGTTGGCAACTTTTTTCTTTCAGTACTTTAAATATGTCATCCCACTACTTTCTTGCCTCCTTGATTTTTTTTTATTGAGATATACAATCCATACAATCCATCCAAGCCTCCTTGGTTTATATGAGAAATCTGCATGTAATCTTGTTGAGGCTCCCTTGTACATGGTGAGTTGCTTCTCATTTGCTACTTTCAGGAGTCTCCTACTTTTTCTTTGGCATTCAACAGTTTGATTATAATGTGTCTCACTGTGGAACTCTTTAAGTTTATCCTCTGTTCTGGTTTGCTAAAGCTGCCAGAGTGCAAAATACCAGAAATGGATTGGCTTTTATGGTGGGGATTCATTCACAAATTTACAGTTCTAAGGCCATGAAAATGTCCCAATTAAGGTATCAACAGGACAATACCTTCTCTGAAGAAAGGCCGATGGCATCTGGGGTTCCTCTGTCACATGGGAGGGCACATGGCCGGAGTCTGCTGGTCCTCTCCTGCATTTAGCTTCTGGTTCCTTGGCTTTCTCCAAAATGCCTCTGGGCTTCTGTCTTAGCTTCTGTCTTAGCTTCTCCCAGGGCAAACTCTGGATTACATATCTTAGCTTCTCTGGGCTCTGAGCCCTCTCCAAAATGTCTCTGCCTTTTATCCTGTCATAGAGGACTCCAGCAAGTGGATTAAGATGCACCTTGAATGGATGAGTCACATCTCCATGGAAACAACCTAATCAAAAGGTCCCACCCACAATAGGTCTGCCCCCCACAAGATTCGATTAAGAGAACATGGCTTTTCTGGGGTACAGAATAGATTCAAACCAACATGTCCTGTAAGGAATTTGTTGAGCTCTTTGGATGTGTGTATTCATATCTTTTGTAAATTTGAGAAAATTTCAGCCATTATTTCTTCAGATATTCCTTCTGCCTCTTTCTCTTCTCTGGGAATCCCATATTGCATATATTGGTACATTTGATGGCATCCCACAGGTCTCTTAGGTTCTGTTCACCTTCATTCTTATTAATTTCTGTTCTTCAGAGTAGATAATTTCAATTGACCTATTTTCAAGTTTGGCAGTTCTTCTGCCAGCTCCAGTCTGCTGTTGGACCCTGTGATGGTTTGAAGCTATATGTACCCCAGAAAAACATGCTTTTAAATCTAATACACACTTGTGGGTGTAAACTCATTGTAAGTAGGACCTTTTGATGAGGCTACTTCAGTTAAGGTGTGACCCACCTCATTCAGGATGGGTCTTAATCCTATTACTGGAGTCCTTTATAAACAAAATGAATACAGAAAGAAAGAGAGAAAGCCAGGGAAGCAAGAAGCTGAAATCAGTGGAACTGGGAAGAGAGAGAGAGAGAAGCAGAGACCACCATGTGCCTTGCCATGGGCAGAGGATCCAAGCATCACCATCAGCCCGTCTTCAGGAAGAAAACATTGCCTTTATGATGTCTTGATTTGGACATTTTCTTAGCCTCAGCTGCAAGCTAATAAATTCCCATTGTGTAAGCCAACCCATTTCATGGCATCTGTTTTGAGCAGCCTAGGAAACTAAAACACACTCCTCAAGGTAATTTTTTTATTTCAGTGACTGTGCTTCTCAGCTTCATTATTTTTAGTTGGTTCCTTTTCATATCTTCTGGATCATGATTGAAATCTCATTTTGTTCATATCATTTTCCTGATTTCCTTTAATTCTTTGTCTATATTTTCCACCTAGCTTTTTGAACATTAAAAAAAACTTTTTATTTTGAAATAATTTCAAACTTACATGACTTTGCAAAAGTAATACAAAGCCCATAAAGAGAAATCCAACATTCCCCCCCACTTCCCCAGATACCCAGATCCACTGATTTTAACCTTTTGCCACCTTTGTTTTATCATTCTCTCTATCATCTATCTGTCTTTCCATCTATCTATCTGTCTATCTATCTATCTATCTGTCTATCTATCTATCTATCTATCTATATCTGTCTATCTATCTGTTTTCTCATCATCTAAGAGCAAGTTGTGCACATCATGCTCCTTGGAACACATAATACTTCTGTGTACATTTCCTATAAACACGGATATTCACTTACACAATCATCTTAAATGTCATTATCATAAATTCAAGATGTAAAGCCTACAATCTGTATTCAGTGTTTTATTTCCCAGTAATGTCCTTTTGAACATCTTGAACCTTTTCTCCTCCATTCTTAGATCCCATCCATTATCGTGTATCACATTTAATTGTCATTATCTATTTATTGCTCTTTTTTATTAATTGTAGAAACATATACAATGTAAATCGTCACATACCAATGCTTCCCAGGCATTAATCACATTCACAATGTTGCTGCATCCTTACCACCATCCATTGCCATAGCTTTCTCTTCACCCCAAACAGAAACTCGACAGCTGTTTTGCATTAACTCCCCATTTCCCTTGCCTACCACCCCTGGTAACCTGTACTCTACTTTCTGTCTCTTTGAGTTTGCATTTTCTCTGATATTTTCTTTGTGGCTATAATGGGGCTTAAATTTAACATCTAAGTCTATAGCAAACTTGTTTGCTTTGATACCAACTTAGCAACTTCAAAAGCATATGTAACCTGTGTTCCCATATCCCTCTCTCCCTCCACCCTTATGTCATTCTTGTCACACTCTACATCTTTATGCATTATGAGTCCAAATCCATTGGTTTGTTAATACATTTTATGCATTTGTCTTTTAGATCCTGTATGAAGTAAAAAGTCTAGTTACAAATCAAAAATACAATACTACTCATTTATATTTACCCAAGTCATTATCTTTACTGGACACCTTTATTTCTTCATGTGGCTTTATTCAGTTATCTATATCCTTTGCTGACCACCTGCAGAAGTCCCTTTTTTGCAGGGCCTGTCTAGTGGTGATAACTTCCTTCAGCTTTTGATTATTTGAGAATGTCTTAATCCTTCCCTCATTTTTAAAAGACAGTTTTACTCGTGCCAACTTTGTTTCAGTAGTATACAAACTCTACTCCTGCATATCTCCACACCTCCCCCTTTTTTTTTAATCTTCATTTTATTGAGATATATTCATATACCACGCAGTCATACAAAACAAATCGTACTTTCAGTTGTTTACAGTACCATTACATAGTTGTACATTCATCACCTAAATCAATCCCTGACACCTTCATTAGCACACACACAAAAATAACAAGAATAATAGTTAGAGTGAAAAAGAGCAATTGAAGTAAAAAAGAACACTGGGTACCTTTGTCTGTTTGTTTCCTTCCCCTATTTTTCTACTCATCCATCCATAAACTAGACAAAGTGGAGTGTGGTCCTTATGGCTTTCCCAATCCCATTGTCACCCCTCATAAGCTACATTTTTATACAATTGTCTTCGAGATTCATGGGTTCTGGGTTGTACTTTGACAGTTTCAGGTATCCACCACCAGCTACCCCAATTCTTTGGAACCTAAAAAGGGTTGTCTAAAGTGTGCGTAAGAGTGCCCACCAGAGTGACCTCTCGGCTCCTTTTGGAATCTCTCTGCCACTGAAGCTTATTTCATTTCCTTTCACATCCCCCTTTTGGTCAAGAAGATGTTCTCCGTCCCACAATGCCGGGTCTACATTCCTCCCCGGGAGTCATATTCCACGTTGCCAGGGAGATTCACTCCCCTGGGTGTCTGATCCCACGTAGGGGGGAGGGCAGTGATTTCACCTTTCAAGTTGGCTTAGCCAGAGAGAGACACACCTCCCCTTTTATATTATCATCTAAGTTTATATTTTTTTACCTTATATAAGCCTTAATATAGATTTAAAATATTTTTTACACTTTTGTCTAGTAAGTCCTGTGTGGGGGGAGAGCAGTTACAAATCAAAAGTATAATAATACAGGATTTTATATTTATCTATTTAGTTACCTTTATCATTGTTCTTCATTTCTTCTTGTGGCTTTGAGTTACTGTCTCATGTCCTTTTATTTCAGCCTGAAGAACTTCCTTTAGCAGGTCTTCTAGGGCAGGTATTCTGATAATGAACTCTTTCAGCTTTTGTTTGTCTGTGAATGTTTTAATTTCTCCTTCAGTTTCGAAGGATTGTTTTGCCAGATCTAGAATACCTGGTTGACAGTTTTTTTCTTTAAGAAGTTTAAATTTGTCATCCCACTGTTTGCTGGCCTCCATGGTTTCTGGTGATAGTTGTCTGTTAATTTTATCTGGGATCCCTTGTATGTGACAAATTGCTTCTCTCTTGCTGCTTTCAAAATCCTATTGACTTTAGATTTTAACAGTTTCACTATAATTAGTCTTGGTGTTGATCTCTTCGAGTCGGTTCTACCTGGAGTTCCTTGAGCTTTCTGGATATGTGTATTCATGTCTTTCACTGGATTTGGGAAGTTTGGAACTGATATTTCTTCAGATACTTTTTCTGCTCCTTTCTCTTTGTCCTTCTGGGACTCCAGTGATTGATATCTTGGTATACTTGTTTTGTCATGTGATTTGTAATAATTTGTTGAGCATTGGATATTCTGAGTATTATCTTTTTGTAACTGTGGAAGTCTAGTTCTCCCTCTCCTGTCTGGGATTGCTAGGTTTTTGTTGTGTTGGTAGTTGTTGGGGTTGGGGGTGGTAGCCACTGCATGAAAGGTAAAATTCACCACTAATTTACCACAGTTTAATAGCTTCTTCCTCCAGCTCATCCCTGGATACTGCACAGTGTTCCACTAGATGCCAGAGTTCTAAAATAGTTGATTCAGACAGTTCCTCCCAGTTGAATAGTTGTTTTGGTGGAGGCACTTGGATTCTTGGATTCTTGGAGCCTACTGTTTTTAAGTTGCCTTTTTCTTGATTCAGAGCTTGCCTAGTTAGTTAACACTTTCCCAGGGCTCTGAGAATGTTTGTTCTGCCAGTTTTGGCTGGTTGTTCATTTTTGCTTTAGGGGGTCAGAACCTTGGAGTTTTTCACTCCACCATCTTGCTGACATCACTCCTCATGAAAATTTTTAGTTTTGAGTTTACGTTTAAGGTGCTTATGGGGTATGGTTGGAAGGAACAATTAGGTATTAGATGTGAACTGTGCATGTAAATTTGGAAGCCATCAGTGTTTTAATCCTCCATAGAGGCTGTAGTTGTCTAATGATGAGATGTGATTGGGATTACTCACCTTGGGATGAGGTGAATGGTAGGAAAACAGGCCCTTTTTTAAACCCCTGGCTCATTGATTTGTTCCTGTTATCTAGCTTTGAGGGAGAGTAGATGGAATAGAAGGATAAAGATTAAGAGAAAGGAGATAGAATGTTAGGAAGAAGGAGAGGGTAAAATTTCCTTTTAATACAGAGCAAGAAAATATAGTTGTCCTCTCCTGGAAACTGCCTTCATAGGAATTGAGGCTTTCAGTTCAGGAGCTGAAAAGAAAAAGGAAATGCCATTGATTCAACATTTAGGCTCTAGACACTTTCATATTATTTTATTAACCCTACAGGGCTCTGTGTAGTTTATTGTTCCATTTTATAGATGCAGAAATAGAGACTCAAAGAGTGGTTAATTTACCCATGCTTTTGCAGTTGGGATTAGAGCCCAGCTCACCTGATCTCCCAAATTAGTGCATTTTCCACTGTATCATGTTAAAAGGAGTTGATAGGGTTTGAGGGGCAACTTTGAGATGTCTGTTGATGGCATGTGTTCTGGGAGTGGAGAGGATTCCCTTTTTGTGGTGATTGCCCTATGCTTTTCTCTTACGGGGCTGCATAAGATTGTCTGCCAAATCTGGGTCCCTCTTTTTAGATTAATGTATACAAGTAGAGAAATCCCTGCTTTTGTTTTGTCTGGAGGGCTGTTGGAAAGCTCCTTTCTCACATCTTTAAAGTTAAAATGAAGAATTAATCCAAAGATTTATGTAGTTAAACCAACTTACAGAAAATACTGAAACCTCCCTGTCCAAAGGTTGGGGTTGGGTAGTGGGCTGTAGAGACCAGGTAGCCAGCTGATCTCTGATCATGCTTCTGATCTCAGAGGCATTTGGCTTGTTCCCCCAAACAACCTTGAGGCTTCTGATTTCCTGATCTTTGCTCCTGGTAAACTGCTCTCCCTCTGCAACCCCATTACCTTCAGAAATATTAACCATCTAGCCTTCAAAGACCATGTCAGAGCTTAGCACTCAGTAGATAGTTCTCAATCCCACCTTCTGGACTCATTGCACACATACATTCATTATCTTTTATATTCTTAATGCTATGATACTTAGGTTATAAAATTTCCTAAATGCAGAAACTTTTATACAGTAACTGGGACACACATTTTAAAAATGAATAACAAATCATACATCTGTTGCGCCAGTTTGGAGATGATCATTTATTATTAATCGTATATATATTTGATTCCTTGAACAGTGCAAGTGCTTAGGAGATACTCAGTAAATATTTATGAATCAGCTTAAATGGAAATTGAACTCTTTGGATTTCCTACTTTAAATAAATTTTAATTCTTAAAGTGTCCCTAGGAAGGTAAGAGCCACCCAGTTCTGCACATTCCACAAGGGATAGTTGGAAAAATTTCTTTTTGGAGAAATTGTTTGGACAGTGATCTAGTTTTCTTCCATGTGTCCCCCTACCCTTCATCCCCCATCCCTAGGTCTGAGCATTCCATTTCCTTATAGACTCAAGGGCCACAGGGATTAATAAATCCTAGGAGGGAATTTAGGACTGAGCTAGAACTATCAACTATCTAGTTGGTTTAGTGCCTTAGACCCTGAATTTCGAATATATAATTATGTGTGTAGAAGACAGTTTTCCCCAAATGGCCTTTTGGCTAACCTGTCTAATTTATAGATTCAGCATTGTTTCCTAGAGTGAGTGCCGTACTGTGAGGATACTGCCAGAACGGGAACCCTATTATGGCCCCATTGTGGACTGCCCCAGTTGTCCAATAGATGGATGAGCCTCTCCCTTTGTCTTGGTGACTAGCAGTTCTGACAAGCTTGCAAATAACACCCTGAGAGCCTCATGCTGTCAGACCTGTTTTGTGTTTTCTTGTTGCAGTATTTCCTGGTCAGGAGGCTCTGAGAGAGATTCAGGAGGTTTGGAAATCCATTTCCAAACTTTATTCTACCTTACCAATACAGCATTTTACTATTTGCAAACTACTTTCATGTATATTCCCATTTATTCTTCATTGTAACTTTGAGGTGGACAGGGAAAAAGGTAGGTATTGTGAACATTTTCAAGATAAGAAAATTGAGATATGGATAAATGACATCCAAGGTTGTACAACTAGTAAGTAGCAAGACCAGAACTCAGATAGCATGACTTTATAGCTCTTTTCACTGATACCTTCCTGCTTCCAGTGTGCCTGTTGGTAGTTCATCCAGAACAGCTGCCTTCTGTCCATGCGAGATATTTCTTTCTAATACAACCCTTGGAGGTATTCTGTCCATTGACAGATTGTTAAACTTTTAAAAAACTTCTCAGACCTTAAACCAGACTTGTGGGCATTTGTTTCAGCTCATCTTGTTTCCCTTGACTTGGAAACATTACTGTCATTGCCCCCTCCTCCACATACATGCATCCATGTTAATACACACACACACACACACACACACACTTAAAAAACAAAAATTGGGAGGGTTAACTCAAACAGTTGTTTTTGTTTTTCCTTTGAAGTGGCAAATAGCCTTCGCGTGACTACCTAAATATCAGGCAATCCCTATAGTTTTCTTCTGTATACATTAGTGTCTGTTTCATCTGATGTTTGTAATCCTTATTCCTGGCAAGAATTGGAGCACACCTCATTTGAGGGACCAAATCAGGTGACTGTTAGGGTGATGAAATCTAAGAGGAGCATTGACACTCCTCGGAGCACAGTCCTTCTAGGAAACAGGTGCAGGTGGTGTGCTGTTAAGTACGGAGTATGCAGTGAAGAGAGCATTGGCGTTAGTCCAACAGACCATGTAAACATTCCCACTTATTAACTGGTTTCTTCTGCAAGTTATGCCTCTTATTTCCCAACCTGTAAAATGGGGATTCCTCATGAGCTTGGATTTAAAAACTAAAGAAATCCTTACTAAATCCTTACCAGTCAAATTTTAATTTTCCCTGGGAACATCCCCTCTGTAGAGGTTAGAGATTGACTTTGGAATATATGAAAGATTTTTCAAGAAAGATATCCTAGGTTTTGGTCTGGATTTAGTAGATAAAACCATTTCACTGTGGCCAGAGACTGGAAAATCTTCTGGACTAAACTTGAGAAGACTAGTTCACAACTAACAGTATGGATACAGATGTGTGACTTTCTTGGCAGGAGCAGTTATGATTTTGCCTGCCCTGGTACCTGGCAGAGGTCCCCTTTAGTGAGTCACAGAAACCAAGTAGCTTGACACAGAAGGGAATTTGTTGTATGCTACAATAGATTGTTTTCAAGTGTTGGTTTAATCTTGGAAATATTAGCTCTGAAGGCATCTCAAAGGTAAGCTCATTAAGAAAGGACTTATGAGGGATCACTGGTTATTTTGATTATCTTATTATGTTAATTGCTATATTTGATACCTAAAAATAATAGGTATCCACATGCAAAAGAATGAAGTTGGACCCTTATTTCTCTCTGTATACAAAAATTAACTCAGCTGATCAAAGACCTAAATTGTAAAGGCTAAAACTCTTAAACTCTTGGAAGAAAATTTGTGAGTAAATCTTGGTGACCTTGGATTAGGCACCAGTTTCTTAGATATGACACCTGTGCAACAAGCAACCAGAGTAAAAATAAAGTAGACAATAAAAATTAAAAACTTTTGTGCTTCAGAGCACACCGTCAAGAAAGTGAAAAGACAGCCCAATGAGTGGGGGTAAATATTTGCAAATCATATACCCGATAAGGGAGTTGTATCTAGAATATATAATGAGAACTTTTTTTACCTTTTTAATTTGTGGTAAATATACACAACATAAAAGTCATTTTAACATTTCTAAGTGTAAAATTCTGTGGCATTAAGTATATTGTTAATGTTGTATAACCTTCATCACCATTTCCAAAACATTTTCATCATCCAAAACAAAATTTATACCCATTAACCAATAACACCCCATTTCCCACTCCCTCCCCAGCCCTTGGTAACCACTATTCTGCTTTCTGTCTCTGAATTTGTGTATTCTAGCTATTTTCTATAAATGAGATCATGCAATATTTGTACTTTTCACGACAGGTTTATTTCACTCAACATGATGTCTTCAAGGTTCTTCCTTGTTGTAGATGTATCAGAACTTGGTTCCTTTTTATAGCTGAATCCTTTGCAATACAATATTCAATTGTATACATTGTATACATTTTGTTTATCCATTCATCTGCTGGTGGACTCCTGGGTTGCTTTCACATTTTGACTATTGTGAACAATGCTGCTATGAACATTGTACAGATATCTGTTCAAGTACCTGCTTTCAGATCTTTTGGGTATATTCCTAGGAATGGGATTGCCAGGTGTCATAGTAGTTCTATGTTTAACTTTCTGAGGAATCACCAGACTTTTTTTCCATAGTAGCTGCACCATTTTATATTCACCCTAACAAATGCCCATCCTATTTCTCCACATCTTCACCAAGACTTGTATTTTCTGTTTTTAAAATAATAACCGTTCTAGTGGGTGTGAAGTGGTATCTCGTGGTTTTGATTTGCATTTCCCTGATGGCTAATGCTGTTGAGCATGTTTTCATGTGATTGTTGGCCATTTGTATATTTTCTTTGGAGAAATGTCTAATTAAGTCCTTTGCCCATTTTTTAGTTGGGTTGTTTATTGATTTGTAAAACAAGACAATTATTAGTCATCAGGAAAATGCAAATCAAAACCACAAAGAGATATCATTTCACACTCAACGGCTAGAATAAAAAGACAGATGATAATAACAAGTTGTTAGCACTGATGTAGAGAAATTGGAGCCCTTATACACTGCTGGTGGAAATGGAAAATGGTACCATCACTTTGAAAAACAGTCTGTCCCTCAAAAGGTTAAACAGAGTTACTCTATGACCCAGTAATTCCACACTGAAGCATATACCCTAGAGAAATGAAAACATACATCCAACACAAAAACATGAATGTTACTAGCAGCATTTATTCATAATAGCCCCAAAGTAGAAACAACCCAAATGTCCATCAACTGATGAATGGGTAAATAAAATGTGATATATCCATTCTATGAAATATTATCTGCAATAAAAAGAAACAGAGTACTGATACATGCTGTAACGTGGATGAACATTGGAAACATTATGCTAAGTTAAAGAAGCTAGTCACATTAGACCACTAAGCTAGTCACATTAGACCACTTACTATATGATTCTATTTATATGAAATGCCCAAAATAGGCAAATCCATAGAGATAGAAAATAGATTAGTGGTGCCTAGGACTTAGGGTCTGGAGAGCTTGGGGGGGTTGACAGCTAAAGTGTATGGTAGCAGCAGCAGCAACAGAGAGCCAGACGGAGTTAGGACCGCTCGGAGCCCCCAGGTATCTAGGTAGTAGAAGGTCTGCAGTCCTTCCACTTGCTGACAGTTGCAAAAGAAGTTCGGCTTTTAAGTAAAAGTACATGCCACCCCTCCGAGGGCTGCGGCTTCCCTGGGTTTGCTTCTTTCCTTCTCCTCCTCCTCCTCCTGCCCTGGCGCTCACTCTTCAATTTGTGCGCGCGGCTAAGTTTGCTGAGAGTTCACTGCCTGCACGGAGCAGAGTCCCGGCCAGGCGCCGTGGGTGGGGGCGGAGAGCCCGGGAACCGCAATCCAGAAGCATCGTGGACCATATGTATATTTTTCATCAAATGGACTTTGGGTACGGTCGCGTCTCGCAGCCATCAACACTATGTGCAGTGACATTTCTGAGTTGAGTGGAGGAATGCGCGAAGGAAGCCTGGGTGAAATTGATACGAGAGGATCTTCTTGGCGCCAATGCTAATTGTCCTGATTTATGTCCTTTCTGCCTAAGCTCAACGTGTTAATCTGAAATAAAATGAAAGCGGTGCGGCGCAGGGTAGAACCACTGGGCCGCTGGTTCTGATCCCCGGGAATCAGGAGATCATCCTGCGGCTTAACAAAATAATAATAAATAAAAAAAGGAATAGAAATTGAAAACAAACCCTCAGTGAAAGTTTAATGCGAGAAGTGGCAGAGGCAGCGGCGCGAGGAGGTGCGCAGGAGAGCCGGAGAGCGGGGGGACTGGACTGTTAAAGACCTCCCAAAGGCTGCGATTTTATTGTTAATATCACTATATTTTTGGAGGGAGAGGCACCTTTCTCATCCTCTTTTCCTCTCCATCCACCCCTGTTTCCTCCTCATCATCTGCCTGTCTAAGTCACTGATCTTTTGCATTTCGGAAGAGGACGTAAAAAGGGGAAGGAATTCCCCCTCTCGGTACAGGCTCCGAGAGGGTGTGACGCTTAGGAGGCTCCCCACCAGGGGCCGGAGGCGAAAGGTGTTGGTGCCAGACGAAAAGAATGATAGATTGGAAACAGACACCGGTCTATAGACATCCATCATTTTGCTTCAGGTACTGATATCTCAGCGCATCTGGGTATCCCTTGTAAGCCGTGAACATCCAGGATCACTCAGTTATGGGATGTACAACGAAAAACCCATCACTCAGCTAAATTATCTACTACATCTTTTACAAATACAAACTAGGCCTGAGTCTAATAGATATGTGCTAGGACAAAGAAAAAGCTGCAAGTTGTCAACACCTATCACACAAGTATGTTAGGCTACCAGCAAAGTTCTCAATATTCCCGAACACGCACAGCATCTTAACACTTCACATCTGGTGTTTGAATCTGCTTTGAGATCTCATCCCCTTTTCTTTTTTTAATAAACATATCTACCTACATACAGACATGTATGTGTGCGTATATATAAAATAGACATAGGTCACAGATAAGCAAACTCTGCTTTAGTTACCACGAAGACTGCAAAGGATTCAGAGATGTATTTGTCAAGATTCTTGTCAATCCATGCCCTTTGGGTTACAGTGTCCTCAGTGATGCAGCCTTACCCTTTGGTGTGGGGACATTATGATGTGTGTAAAACTCAGATTTACACAGAAGAAGGGAAAGTTTGGGATTACATGGCCTGTCAGCTGGAATCCATGGACATGACACAATATCTGAAAGTGAAACTGGATCCCCCAGATATTTCCATGTGGAGACCCTCAGGAGACATTCTGTGCAATGCTTTAACATCTGGAAGCTGTGAAAAGCACAACAGCCTGTCTGAAGTGATTGTCACAAGAAATCATGTTAAGGGACATATTATTAAGACTTGGCTAACCAACAGCACAAAAGCACCAGCCATGCTGACTCTGTTTCTGTATCACAGACTTGACTACACACCAAGGGATGGAGCATGCTTGGAAGATAGCTCCTAAAGTTCTACTTGGGAATTGCTTTTCCCAAAACAGATTCTTCTCTAGGTACCTGTTGACCCTTCACCTCCCCACCGCTGTCCCAGCCTGGTTTATCTCAGGCAAATAATAATTTAGCTATGACTGGTTCCTCGATGTCACTTTGCACTTAGTTCTAGCTGACAGATTCCTATGACAGAATCAGAAATAACGTTTGTGTTCGAGATTCTCACCTATCATATGTGCATCAGTATGGCTCTATGCCTTTGTGCTTTGTAATCATTATTTGAAGAAGCTAGTAAACAAGTAATTCTGTTTTTGAGACTGCAACATTTTAAAAAGAACCAGCCTGTAGATTTTTATGCTAGCCATAGCAAGAGGAATTAAGGTACCAGATTCATCCACTTTTTGCATGCATTTTAAACCTTGATTTAGGTTAACATATTTTTGTATTTATTCCCATTTTAAACATATCCTTTATATCTGGTATTAGCTGTTGTGCATATGTATGGCATAAAGGTTGCAATAATGGGCTCTGAGAATTTACTGTCTGCATTCAAATCCTAACTTGCCTACTTAGTAGCTGCGTGACAATTAAAGGCAATTTTCTTAAAAAAAAAAAAAAATTGATCGTGGTGATTGCACAACTATGAATATACTAAAAAGCATTAAGTTGTATGTATACTGTAGATGTGTGAATTGTATGCTATATGAATTATGTCTTAATAAAACTGTTATCAAAAATAAAAATAGACTTTCTCTTTGGCAACAGGTCACTTAAAGTCTGCTCAGAAAGACAGGATCACTTAAAATTATTAACATGGCCTTTAATTTGTATTAGTAGAAGCTAATCAGAGGCTACAAACTGGTAGACTGTGGATCACATTTGGCTTGCAGCAGATATGTTTTATTGGGACTAATAAAAATTTTTTAAAAATCTGCACAAACATTGAACAATTTACTGTATATAAAAATGCCAAATTTCTAGTTTATCTTGAAAATCAAATTTAGCAAGTCTAAAAAACTTCTAGAGATGGGAAGGAAACATGAAAGAAAATGGTCTTCACATGCTTGAAAGAATATTGCTTCAGGGGCCTGAAGTAGGACCAGTGTAAGTTACTGCTTGTATGTCACATTCAAAATGAGGAAAATGAAGTGGGTTGATCTAGGAAGCAAAGTTTCTTACCACTGGTAGTGTTCAAGCATACATACATACAAGGCAGGGAAATTGAAGAGTGATTTTAGTATCAGAGAGGAGATTAGACTAATAATCTGATTCAGCCTGTGGAATCTATTTGATAAATTGCCAAGCTATATGGAACAAGAAGAATGAGGTTCTCTTGACTTTTATTCCTCCTCAGTACATTCCATTTGGAATGAAGATATGGCATGGAGACATCATACCCTATTTCTATCAATTTCTCTGGTTCTGGAATCCAAAGTTTAAAGGGTTAGACTGTAAAGTCATAGGATTTGTTCATTCTTAAAGCCAAGTTTCAGAAATACTTTACTTTCCAAGTATACATGGGTATTCTTTCATGAATAATATTGCTTTATTTTGGCCCTAGGGAGTTGACATGCCAAATGCCCCTCAATTTTAATCATTGAATGATTGTTTGGATCCTGCTTATCTGCATTCATCTTTCCCCATTTTCTATGCAAATTTATATTTTCCTAGTCCAGATGTTTTTGTGTTTTTATTTTGTTGAAGTTATTGTAAACCACTTCAGATCCTTTAGAAAACTGAAGTTTAAAATTTTGAGCTTTCAGCTCATAGGAGTCCAAGGTGCAACTTTCTTTGGTTCATCCCACACCAGCTGCTTCTGTCATGCCACCCAAGTTCAACCCCAGTGAGATCAAAGACATATACCAGAGGTGTACCTGGTAGGAAGTCAGTGCCATATCTGCCCTGGCCCCCAAGATCGGCCCCCTGGGCCTGTTTCCAAAAAAAGGTGATAACATCACCATGGCAACCTGTGACTTGGACGATCTAAGGATTGGGGTAAAATTGACCAGAACAGGTAGGCCCAGATTGAGGTGGTATCTTCTCCCTCCACCCTGGTCATCAAAGCCCTTAAGGAACCACCCAGAGACAGAAAGAAGCAGAAAAACTTTAAGCACAATGGCAGATACCTCTTTGATGAGAGTGTCGACATTGCAATACTGATCTTTAGCCAGAGAACCCTCTGGAACCATTAAAGAGGTCCTGGGGACTGCCTACTCTGGACTTCAGTGTTGATGGGCTGCCACCCTCATGACATCATAGATGGCATCAACAGTGGTGCAGTGGAATGCCCAGCTAGTTAAGAACTACAAAGGAAAATATTTTTAAAAAGAATGATTTGACAACCAAAAAAAAAGTTGTTTGGAACATTTGAGAGCATGCTGTGAGCTCTGCACTGTGCTATTGACTCAAATACAAGAGGTCTGTGTTGCTCTCAAAGTTTTTTTCTAGAAGTAAGAAGTAATGAAGGTGTAAACTAAAACAGTGTCCTTGGAGATGGTCAGTAGAAACCATTTTGGGTTAACAGGTAAACTCAATATAATTTAACACCCTTACTGTCATTGGGGAAGAGAAAGTTTATGGCTGACTCCAAGGCTGGATGAATGGTGATGGCATTAACTCTGAACTAGGGAAAATAGGAGAAGGAACATGAGTTGGAGATAGCCAGTAGGCGTTTGGAAATCTTTCCGGCAGGAGGTTGCAAGAATAGGGACAATAGGGATTTGGTACTTGGTATAAAAGTGGAGGTCCAAGAGAGAGCACTTGGAGGAGGGGGGGGTTCTCTCACTCAGAAGAGGGCCAAAGGTAGAATTTTGGTACACACCAACATTGAGAATTTGGCATTGGAAGAGAAACACAGTAAGAAACCTGAGAAGGAGTGATTACAGAAGTTAGAGAAGAACAGGGAGGGTGGTGCCATCAGAATCTTGGGTAGAAAGTTTCAGCAAGGCAAAATGATCATCGGTGGCAAATTAGAAAATCAAATAAAATGAATCCTGACAAGGTCACTGGATTTATCTGAGGCTTCTGTGTCCTCTAGTCCTACAATGGAGTGTTGTTATTCAGGTTTCGCGTCTATTCTGCAGGAAACCTGTGGGTTCTGGGTTTCTATTAAATTTCCCTTCTAAAATCTGCCTTTGTAGGTTCTGCTCCACTGCAGTTGTGAGACAAGTTTCTTCACACTGTACAGTTCTTCACTTACCCATTCAGGAAACATTTATGAAGAGTTAACATTTATTAGCTAGATCTTGTGTTTGTCACAATGTAGTTGCTCACTAAGTATTCACATTTTTGTGTCTAGGGATACAACAAAGGTCCTTGCCTTTATAGAAATTACACATCCTACAGGAGGGAACAGACAGATTATAAATTAGTGTAATGAAAGAAATAAAGCAGGTGCTCTGACAAAAATGGGAAACTTTGGGTTGGGATAATGAAGGAAGGGCCCAGCAATTCCAAGAGCTGGGGAAGAGCATTGTACGCAGAAAGAAAACAGGAAGTGTGAAGTCTATGGAGCAGGAAACAGCTTGATGGGTTCCAAATACTGACAGGGTCAGTTAGACAGGAACATACAATGAATGAGGATAAAGAGTTGCTTGTGATGAGATGAGCTGAAGATGTAGGCAGGGCCTTGTATTGTGGAAAGGGTTTTATTATAATTGGGAGAGGGAGCAGTGTGCTCAAGTTTTATTGCTTATAGGGCATGGGAGTTAGGTGTATTCTATCATACATATGATAGAATAAAACAAATATGGCATTGTTTAAAATAACTTAGGGAATTTATTTATTTATTTTGCTATTTCAAACTTTCAGTGTTTGAATGTTTCCTAATAAGAGCGCAAAAAATTGTTTTACTATTCATGGGAACAGAGAAATGAAGTGATAGCTGGGGTGGGGGGTGGGGGGCGTGTATTTTGAATGACAAGTTGCATTCATAAGTGTTTAACTGATTTTCAGAATAAAGGATTGCAGGTAGTGATTTTACCTAGCAAAATTGTAAATCGATGATACCAAAATTTTGCCTTCAACCTTTTATTCATTCACAATAATTATCTACTAGGTAGACCAACAAGAAGAAAACAGGCAAAATTTAAGCCAGTCTATTTTGTTTTCTTTTGGCATCTTTGATAAGAAACTGAGCTAGGTAAATTTTAGAACATTGTTGAAATGTTTTGATATTTATTCTCTGGTATCTATCACTTGTGTGTTGTGTGTTGTCTTCCCACCCTTTAATCCCAACATCATGGATGGTTTTATTTGCATTGGAGTAATTTTAATTTGGTTAATTCTGATGGTGTAGGAATTGTTCCACATAAGGTCAGACATGCTTCAGCGTTGTAGTTGTTGGGTTTGTGGTCTAGGGAGAGAACTCACTGCCAAACAAGAACTTTTTCTGTGAAGATGAATTTCTAAAAATCAGGTTTGGTGGGAGGGGTGCTCTTAGGCTAGAGAGAACAATTAGAGTCCTCTAGAGTTTAGATGCCTCTTTAGTAGGAGTTTTCAATTGCTCCCTTTCATCTGCACTAATTAGAGGATTGATTGCCAGTAATTCTGAACTTAAAGTGACTGTGAGTAAGTAGATCATGATAGGCAGAAGGACTAATCTAAGGGCAGGAGCCAAATTGAATGAATTATATGTGTTGGCAGAGATGGCAAGAAGTGGTTCTCAGAGATTGGGGGAAAAAAGGAGATCTTGGTAATCAGAGAGCCTGGATCCCAATTCCAACTTCATAATTTAATAACTGAATGATCTTATGCAAGTCATGGCACTTCTGAACCTGGTTTCTCAGATATTAAATGGGAATGCTACTAATTGACTACTCTTCTCATTGTTTTTTGCAAGGGTCATATTATGGAAATATTTTTTGAAAACATAACCATGATATCCTGGGGTTTATTTAATTATAAATTATTTAATGTTCTCAAACCAGTCATTTAAAGCAGCTAATTTCACCCTAGCCCATGTCAAGTTTTGTTTGGCTGACACAGTGTTATAAAAATTGAGTATGAGTACAATCCCTGCCACTCCATACTGTGCTACTCTTATAACTATCCTCTTAAAAAATCATTAACCTCTTTACCCTTTAAGTTATTTAAGTTTGTGGTTAACTGAAATTCTGGGATGTGAACAGATTTGTTTCTGTATCAGTGATAGAGCAATCCCAATCCATAATTGTGATAGATTTGCTATTACCAATAGCTTCCCTTTTCACAAAATGAAAAAAAAAAACTGGAATTTTTAGGACCAGACAGGTCAGGTTTGACTTGGATCAGCTTCCATGGTATGTTAACCTCTGAGTCTTATTTTTCTCAACTGTAAAATGGAGATAATGCCTACTTCTCAGGACTGTTGTAAAGCTTGGAGATTGTATCTACAAAGAGTTTGGCATGTTATCAAACCCTCCTATCTCCCTAAGGCTGTGGGCTCTCTATCTTAGGATACTCTTTAAGGTCTGTTTTGTCTCGCATAGGTATAGCTACTCCTGCTCTTTTCTGGTTACTGTTTGCATGGAATATCTTTTTCCAACCTTTCACTTTCAACCTGTTTGTGTCCTTCAGTCTAGAGTAAGTCTCTTGTGAACAGAATATAGATGGAGCTTTTTTTTTTTTTTTTTTTTAAATCTATTCTGCCAATTTGTGTCTTTTGATTGGGGAGATTAGTCCATTAACATTCAGTGTTATTACTATAAAGGCAGTACTGTCTTCAACCTTTTAATCCTTTGGCTTTTATGTGTCGTATCACATTTGTTTCTTTGTTTACCCTTTTAGTTCCCTTACTGATAGTCTTCATTTTTACACTGTGCTCCAAACCTCTCCTGTCTTTTCCTTTCAGCCTGTAGCACTCCCTTTAGTATTTCTTGTAGGACAGGTCTCTTATTAATGAACTCTCTCAGTTTCTGTTTATCTGTGAATATTTTAAACTCCCCACCAATTTTGAAGGACAGTTTTGCCAGATAAAAATTCTTGGCTGGCAGTTTTTCTTTTATTACCTTAAATATATCATACCACTGTCTTCTTGCCTCCATGGTTTGTGATAAGAAATGGACATTTAGTCTTATTGAGTTTCTCTTGTATGTTGTATGTGATGAATAGCTTTCCTTTTCCTGCTTTCAGGATTCTCTGGCATTTCACATTCTGAATAATAAGTGTCTTGGAGTAGGTCTGTTCAGATGTATTCTGTTTGGAGTGCATTGTACTTGTACCTGTATGTTAATGTCTTTCATAAGAGTTGGAAAATTTTCAACCATTATTTCCTGAAATACTCTTTCTGCCCCTTTTTCCCCACTCTTCTTCTGGAACCATGACACATATTTGTGTGCCTATTTGTACGATTTCAGATGTCTTATCCTCTAGTTTGCTGATCCTTTCTTCTGCCTCTTCAAATCGGCTGTTTTATGTCTCCAGTATATTTTTTTGTGCCTTTCATTCCTGTAAGTTCTGTTTTTTTTTGTTTTGTTTTGTTTTTTTCACACACTTGCAGATTCTTTATGCTTACCCAGTATCTTCTTTATGTCCTTTATCTCTTTTGCCGTATTTTCCTTCATCTCCTTGAATTGATTTACGGGACTTATTTGAACATCATTAATTAGTTGTTTCAACTCCTGTATCTCATCTGAAGTTTTAGTTTGTTCCTTTGACGGGCGCTGTATCTTCCTGTTTCGTAGTATGGTTTGTAATTTTTTTTTTGCTAGTGTCTAGGCATCTGATTTTATTCTGGAGGTAAGTTGCTCTCTCTTGGCTCGGGTTTTCTTATTGACTGGCTTTGTACTATAGCTCTTCTTTAACACTTGGCTCAACTAATTATAGACCTTTAGAATAGTTTGTATTTTATCAGAATTTTTTTCAGCTCTTAACTCATCTTACTTTGCCCTGGATATATGGTACAATTTTTTTTTCCCCATTTTTACTGAGATTGTTCAGATACCATACAATTATCCAAAGATCCAAAGTGTACAATCACTTGCCTCTGGGTACCCTCATACAGCTGTGCATCCGTCACACTTAATTTTTTGTTCAATTTTTAGAAACTTTTCATTACTCCAGACAAGAAATAAACTGAAAGATGAAAAAAGAAAAAAAGAAAAGGAAACTCTAAACCTCCCCTATCCCTAACCAACCCCCCTCAATTCTTGACTCCTAGTATTGATATAGTACGTTTGTTACTGTTTATGAAAAAATGTTGAAATACTACTAACTGTAGTATATAGTTTGTAATAGGTACATAGTTCTTCCCTATATGCCCCTCTATTATTAACTTCTAATTGTATTGTCATACATTTGTTCTGGTTCATGAAGTGATTTCTAGTATTTGTACAGTTGATCATGGACATTGCCCACCATAGGATTCAGTTTTATACATTTCCATCTTTTGACCTCCAACTTTCCTTCTGGTGACATATATGACTCTGAGCTTCCCCTTTCCACCTCATTCACACACCATTCGGCGCTGTTAGTTATTCTCACATCTTGCTACCAACACCCCAGTTCATTTCCAGACATTTAAGTTCATCCTAATTGAACATTCTGCTCATACTAAGCAAGAGCATCTACATTTCTTCCACAAGGCAGGAGGGAGAGTCAAAGAAGGTAGAGAGGCAAAAGAAAGAGGAAACAAAAAAAATGACAGCTAGAAGCAGCAAAAGGAAAAATAACCTTAAATCAAAGTAGAATAAAGAATCAGACAATGCCACCAATGTCAAGTGTCTAACATGCCTCCCCTATCCCCCCCTCTTATCTGCATTCACCTTGGTATATCACCTTTGTTACATTAAAGGAAGCATAATACAATGATTCTATTAGTTACAGTCTCTAGTTTATGCTGATTGCATCCCTCCCCCAGTGCCTCCCCATTTTTAACACCTTGCAAGGTTGACATTTGCTTGTTCTCCCTCTTAAAAGAACATATTTGTACATTTTATCACAATTGTTGAATACTCTAGATTTCACCAAGTTACACAGTCCCAGTCATTATCTTTCCTCCTTTCTTGTGGTGTCTCACATGCTCCCCATCTTTCTCTCTCAATCGTATTCATAGTTACCTTTGTTCAGTGTACTTACATTGTTGTGCTACCATCTCCCAAAATTGTGTTCCAAACCACACACTCCTGTCTTCTATCACCCTGTAGTGCTCCCTTTAGTATTTCCTGTAGGGCAGGTGTCTTGTTCGCAAAGTCTCATTGTCTGTTTGTCAGAAAATATTTTGAGCTCTCCCTCATATTTGAAGGACAGCTTTGCTGGATACAGGATTCTTGGTTGGTGGTTTTTCTCTTTCAGTATCTTAAATATATCACACCACTTCCTTCTTGCCTCCATGGTTTCTGCTGAGAGATCCGCACATAGTCTTATTAAGCTTACTTTGTATGTAATGGATTGCTTTTCTCTTGCTGCTTTCAGGATTCTCTCTTTGTCTTTGACATTTGATAATCTGATTATTATGTGTCTTGGCGTAGGCCTCTTCATATCTCCTCTGTTTGGAGTACGCTGCGCTTCTTGGATCTGTAATTTTATGTCTTTCATAAGAGATGGGAAATTTTCATTCATTATTCCCTCTATTATTGCTTCTGCCCCCTTTCCCTTCTCTTCTCCTTCTGGGACACCAATGATACGTATATTATTGTACTTTGTTTCATCCTTGAGTTCCCGGAGACGTTGCTCATATTTTTTCATTCTTTTCTCCATCTGCTCCTTTGCGTGTAGGCTTTCAGGTGTTTTTTTCTCCAGTTCCTGAGTGTTTTTTTCTGCCTCTTGAGATCTGCTGTTGTATGTTTCCATTGTGTCTTTCATCTCTTGTGTTGTGCCTTTCATTTCCATAGATTCTACTAGTTGTTTTTTTGAACTTTTGATTTCTGCCATATACATGTCCAGTGCTTCCTTTACAGCCTCTATGTCTTTTGCAATATCTTCTCTAAACTTTTTGAATTGATTTAGCATTAGTTGTTTAAATTCCTGTATCTCAGTTGAAGTGTACGTTTGTTCCTTTGACTGGGCCATAACTTTGTTTTTCTTAGTGTAGGTTGTAATTTTCTGTTGTCTAGGCATGGTTTCCTTGGTTATCCAAATCAGGTTTTCTCAGACCAGAACAGGCTCAGGTCCCAGAGGGAAGAAATATTCAGTAGCTGGTTTCCCTGTGGGTGTGTCTTAGAAAATTGCTCCACCCTTTGATGCCTCGGGTCACTGTGCTTTTCTCCCCAGCAGGTGACGCCTGTTAGCCTATAATTCTTGACTGGTGTGAGGAGGTATGGCCGTGTTCCCACAGGCTCTGGGGTCTGGTTCTGAATGGAAAGGGCCCCACCCCTTTCCTCCTAGAGAAGAGAGACCCCTCAGGTGGAGGTCATTAGCATTTCAGTGGTCTCGCTCTCTGCTTGTGGTGTCTCCACCCTTCCCAGAGTCACAGCCCTGGAAACTGAAAATGACTGGGGCTTTCTCCACTGAGCCAAAAAAGAAACAGATAGTCCCCTTCAGACCCAGTTCAAGGCAACCCTCCGGCTCTCCCAGGTCAGTCGTCACCCAAAGCCTCTGTCTGTTTTTTTTGGGGCCGCATACCTGTAGTGAGCAGTTCACACTCGCTACTTAAAACCCCAGTTGGAGCTCAGCTGAGCTGTATTCGCTTGCTGGGAGAGAGCTTCTCTGTGGCACCACGCGGCTCCGCAGCTCGGGCTGTTGGGGAGGGGGTCTCCCGACCTGGTTCCGCAGGTTTTACTTACAGATTTTATGCTGTGTTCTCGGGCATTCCTCCCAATTCAGGTTGGTGTATGATGAATGGATGGTCTCGTTTGTCCCCCCGCAGTTATTCTGGATTATTTACTAGTTGTTTCTGGTTTTTTGTAGTTGTTCCAGGGGCACTACTTAGCTTCCACTCCTCTCTATGCCGCCATCTTGCCCGTCTCCATGGTACAATTTTTGAGATTTCACTATTGGTGCAATTGTTTCCCCCCCAAGAAAAAGCTTCCTCTCCCCTGTTCCTCTTCTGGGAATGTTGATCTGTTTGGTTTTTTTATTTGCCTCTATATGTTTTTAACACTCATTTTATTATCCCTAGTTTCTTTTACCTGGAGGGCTATTTCTGGGAGGAAGGTTCCCCTGGATAGGACCTCCCAAGTCAGTTTTTCCCAGTGAAAACAGACCCAGGTCCCATGAAAGGGGTATAGAACAGTTCCACAGTGCCTTGGGGAGGAAACCCAGAAGGATGCCAGTCTTCTCTGTCTCCCTGATACTCTGCTTTCCTGTTGTGCTCAGCAGATGGTGTTCTTCAGCCAGCTGTTCCCCACAGTCCTAAGGTGGTACTGTGCCTTTAATTCTTTTTTTTTTTTTTTTCAATTTTAATGAATCCTGTGACTTTTAATTAGTTTCTTTCTTTCTTTTTTTCTTTTCCTGCTTTCTTTTTTTTATATTCATTTTATTGAGATATATTCACATACCATGCAGTCATACAAAACAAATCATACATTTGATTGTTCACAGTACCATTACATAATTGTGCATTCATCACCAAAATCAGTCCCTGACACCTTCATTACCACACACACACACATAACAAGAATTATTAATTAAAGTGAAAAAGAGTAATTAAAGTAAAAAAGAACACTGGGTGCCTTTGTTTGTTTGTTTCCTTCCCCCATTTCTCTACTCATCCATCCATAAACTAGACAGAGGGAAGTGTGGTCCTTATGGCTTTCCCAATCCCATTGTCACCCCTCATAAGCTATATTTTTATACAATTGTCTTCAAGATTCATGGGTTCTGAGTTGTAGTTTGATAGTTTCAGGTATCTACTGCCAGCTACCCCAATTCATTAGAACCTAAAAAGGGTTGTCTACATTGTGCATAAGAGTGCCCACCAGAGTGACCTCTCAGCTCCTTTTGGAATGTGCCTTTAATTCTAAACCAGCCTCTGCCAGGGGTGTGGCTGAGACAGAGGCTTCCAGCTGCTTTGGGTGCTTTGGGCATTGGCCGGGGAGGATTGCTCAGATTCCAGGCCCTGGAATCTGAAGTCTCTAATCAACTGCCACTATCTGCGCTGGACCTCGCCCCCTACCCCCCTTTTCTTGGGGAAGAGCTGCCCCTCAGCCAGCTCTCCCCCACTATCCTGAGAAGTTACTGTGTCTCTCAATCAGTCCCACTTCCTCCCCTGCCAGGGGCAGAGTTGAAATGGAGGCTACCAGCAGATTAAAACTGTAGCTGTCTCTCTGAGCTAGAATCCAGCACTCCAAATCCACTAATCAAAAGCCAGTCGGTGACCAGCCCTGCCTCACCCTCTCCTTTCCTGGGGAAGAGCTGACCTTCAGCAGACTGACCTCTGCCATCCAGAGAAGTTACTGTGTCTTTCAGTCAACCCAGCTTCCTCCTTGCCAAGGGTGGGGTTGAAACGGAGGCTGTGCTCTGCTTTCTGTCCTGAGTGGGTTAAAACTGTGTAGCTGTTCTCAGAGCTGGGATGAGACCCAGCAGTCTGAACTCACTAATCAAAAGCTGCACTCAGTGCCTGGCCATGTCCCCCTGCCTCCCCATTCCTGGGAGACAGAGCTTCTATTTCCAGCCAGAGTGGCTCCCAAAGGTAGCTCATTATACCAATGGTGGGTGGAGGAATCTATTCACAGCTTTTCACTGCAGTTTATCAGTCTCTTCCATTCACTCTTGCCTGGATTGTGTGTATTGTTCTTCTGGTTTCCAGAGCCCCCCAAACAGTTCACTCAGTTCCTGGCTATTTACTACTTGCCCTAGAGGATGAACTGAATCCTAGAACTCCCTACTCCACCATCATCCCTAGGGCATTCTTAACCTCTTTCATTTTAATTAACCAGCATAGGGTCAGTGTTTTAACTGAGAATCTTCTTTAGATGATTTTTTTTTTTTAACTTGAGAATTCGTGGTAAAAAGTCAAAGCAGCAGCCAGCTGAAAAAAGCCATTTCCCCCTGGGAGGAGGCAGATTTCTTACACTCTTGAAGGAAGGTATCTCCTAAATGTTGGGAGATACCAGTTTATCTCTTTTATCTCTCCTCCCAGTGCCATTAAGTAATCTTTGATGCATCATGATGAACTGGAAGCTTCGTAAATGTAGCATATGCCCAAGAATCAGCCCACCTGATTTAAAGTCTTGGCTCATTCTCTGAGCCAGGGCAGCGGCAATAACAGTTCATCAGAAAGCCTTCCTTTGCAAGGAAGACAGCCAGCTCAACTGTAGCACCAGGACAAGAATCATAATTTCAAAAGATTGTTACTTTATGATGTTTCAGTGCCCATCTCCTTCTTTGAAGACTGACATGTCTTTAGCTACAAAATGAATTCTGGTTCCACTAACTGTGTGTGTAGCTTTTTTGGGCTCTTCTAGGTAGATTCCTTCAAATGATTGCTTGGTAACTTTTTGGAGTGTAGACCATGGGACTTGGTTTGGAAAGTCCTAGAGCCAGCAGCTAGCTGTCCAGGATGCTTTAAGCACACATTTTTGAGCTTGAAGATGTTATGGCATTGTTCCCATCCCACGTACAGGGTAGCTGGCTATATGTAGTATGCCTATTTCTGAGGAATTGTGCATAATTTTTAAATTTTATGACTCTCAAATTTTTAAACATACCAGTAACTAAATAGAGCCCCAAAGCTATCCACTTAGTGTGTGATCTGAGCCTGTTTCGTCATCCATCAGTTAGGACCCATACCTATTTTGTATTATTATTACTAGTTCCTCAATTCTAAAAGCTTAGAAAATGCATAACATTAGACATTTAATTCCTAGAATGGAGATATAACTTGAGGGACCTATTCACTTTGAGAGCGTTCCTTGCCTGAAAAAAATCCAAAGTCAGTCTAAGGCACTCAGATGCTAGAAAAGGTTTATCTGGTATTGTGGATTTTTTTGATCCAGCTCCTGTAGGTAAGAGAATGCATGATGGAAAAAACCCCTTTGCCTGTTGGGTCCCTGAGAGCAAGCCAGCCTTCTTTTGGTTGTTGATTCCAGATGTGCTTGTGCTTGTGTTCCTCCCTCCAATCTAACCTCTCCTGTCTGGCTTCTCCAGTGAAGTCATAAGCAAATATTTGTGATCATTTCTTGTCACCATGGTAACTAAGACACAGTAGCCTGATTCCCCTTCTAGCTTCACTGTCAGTGTTGCTGAAGGAGAGACAACCCTTGGGAAAGCTGAGGCCCAGAGTCATGAAAAACCATTTGTCAGGTAATGGGGGACAACAGTCCACGGTGTTTCCTTTAGGAATCTGCCCTTCTCTGTTAGCTTTCAGGCATAGGGATAATCAGGGACCCCAAAGGCAGGCCACTGCTGCCATCTAGAACTTTTTATAGTAAGTAAAATTGTGAAACTTGCACATTCTAAGAGACTGCTGCTGCTATTGGTCCGCAAACTGCTTTCCAGAACGCCCAGGGAAACCTTCTCTGAAGTTTCATCTCTTCTGTATACGTGGCTCCAGGGTTAAGCTCTCCTTCTCAACCTCCATTTTCATTCATCTTACATCAGATTCTCTTACAGATTACTTCCCCACCCCTTTTTATGTACACTCATTCATGTTCTGCTCTGTCCTTGTTTTCCACCACCAAGTTGAACTCCTGCTTGAAAACTCAGTCCAGATTTTATCTTTGGAAGATTTTCCTTAAAATTCTGTTATCACAATTACCACTGCCCCTCCAGAAAAGGGGCACAGAGTTAGTTTTCTCCTTCTGTGTTCCTTTAAAACTTTTTTCATCCCTTTTGCAATATTTTTAGTGCTTGTTGAAGGTTAGAATTTTGGAGGATGAGAGATACCAAAAGAGAGAAAAGCTAAGTTTGCAAGGTGTCAGTCCCATCTCGCCTTACTTCAATACAGTAAAAGTGAAGCCACTCCACTTTCAACATTTTTTTTCCTTAATATTGGGATTTCATGTCAGATTTAATTGGAGGAGGTATGTTGCAAAATGTTTAAATCACTGTTAAGTCGCAAAGCCATAATCATACCTAAATCCGTCAGACTCCAAAATGTTGTTTCCTGTGTGGCCTGCCTCTCAAAACATAAGAGTTTTTGGAGCTCAGATCCAATGATTACAAGGAGTGAAGGTATACTTGGCTGGGGACAGTTACTGGATAGAGAAGAGACAAAGGCAAAGAGATGTATCTGAGCAGTACCACAAACAAAAACCTTTGTGATAGACCAAGGTCATAGGCTACACAAGCAAAGAATAAAAGCAGTCTGTGTTGCAGGAACTTCCCTTCTTGTTATTTGGTGAAATGTGGTGGGGCCAAGCCTGGAATGCATTAAGCAGGTAGAAGGCTAATAGATTTCTCTTCAGCCTCTCCTGAGGCTGCACTGTATATTCAGTCACAGTTTCTCCTAACTTTTAACTCCCTTTTTCATCTGCCTGTGGCACTCAACCTTGGGAGCACTTGAGAATCATCTGTAGCAAAATGCAATCAAACCCATAGTGAGATACCATTTCACATCCACTAGAATGGCCCTTATTTAAAAAACAAAGTAAGTGTTAGCAAGGATGCAGCTAAATAGGAACCCTTGTGCTTTGTTGGCAGAATTGTAAAATGGTGAGCCACTGTGGCAATTCCTTGGAAAGTTGAACATAGAATTGCCATATAACTCAGTAATCCCACTTCTAGGTATATACGCCAAAGAATTGAAAGCAGGGACTCAAACGGATATTTATAAAACAGCATTATTCACAATAGCCAAAAAGGTGGAAGCTACTCAAGTGACCATCAACAGATGAATGGATAAACAAAATGTGGTATATACATACAATTGAATATTATTCAGTTATAGAAAGGGATGATGTTCTGATACATTCTACAACATGGATAAACCTTGAAAACATAACATTATTTGAAAACGTTAAATAAAATAAGCTAGACACAAAAGGACAAATGTTGCATGATTCCTTTTATATGAAATATCTAGAATAAGGAAATTCATAGAGACAAAGTAGATTAAAGATTACTAGAGACTGGGGGAGTTATTTCTTAACAGGTACAGAGTTTCTGTTTTGGGTAATGAAAAGTTTTGCTAATGGGTGATGGTGATGGTAACAGAATATTGTAAATGTAAAGCCACTGAACCGTGCACTTTAAATTGTTAAAATGGCAAATTTCAGGTATTTCATTTAGTACAATAAAATTAAATATAAATTTTTCAAAAATTTGTAGATATGAGGATATCTTTCTGACCTTGTGACTATGAAAAGATTATTAAACAAAACCCACATACCTATAGAGTTATAGCTAACTATAAAAGAAAAGATACATGTAACTACCTTAAAATTAAGAACTTCTTGCTAAAGGACTCCATAAAAAAGTGAAAAGGCAAGCCACGGAGTGCTAAAAGATAACCTGTAACACAAATAACCAACAAATGATTGATAACTAGAATATCTAAAGGACTACAAATCAATGAGAAAGGGACAGACTATTCAATAGGACGTAAAGGCATTTTTCACAGAAAGAAAAACATATATGGCCAATAAACATGAAATTTAACTTCATTAGTAATCTGAGAAATGCAAATCAATACCTCAGTGAAATCCTTCTTAAAGCCAATAGGTTGGCAAATTTCTGATAATTTCAAGTATTGGTCAGGATATGTTTCAGTGGGAATTACGCATTGCTAAGCTAGTGTAAATGAGTAACAAAGGAGGCAATTGACACTATCTGGTCAAGTTTTAACATTTACCTACCTACAACCCAGCAATTCATTCTTACGCCTAGAGCAGCCCTTCCGAAGTGTGATCTGCAGACCATTTTCATAAATAGACTACAACCCTGTTTTCGATTTTCCCTGTATTAACATTTGTACACATTCACCACCCCTCATCACTCACTGTTTAAAAAAGAAAAAAAAAGACAAAAAACACCAGTTTCACTTAAGAATGTCCTTGATGGAGTGAAGCTGTGAGACATGCAATGAGGTGAATGGAAACTGTAGGCAGCATTTTGAGTGAACTACGCCAGAAACAAAGGCAAACACTATAATGCCTCACCAAAATGGACTAACTACAATGTGTAAACTCAGAATTGAACCTTAGAGCCTGCTTATCAGGGGAATGCTTATCGTAACGGTCCTTAGATTGTAAGCTCTTACAGCAGTCACATCTGTTCCTGAAATGTAATGGCTATCTCCAGATTCTGAGATGCTGATCACTTTGTTTATAACCTGATCAATCCCTGGAACTTTGGGTATCTATATGACACCTGAAACTCAGAGCTAGAACTCGGCATATATGAATGTCAGTATTAGCACATACAGCAACTGTTAAAAAGGCTGAAAAAGAGTCCAGACTTCAACTAGATATATGAATGAAGCAGATGTTGTTAGAACTAGGGCATGTCAGGCCAAAGGGTAAAGGGCAATACTGACAGTGTTTTAAAACTTCAAATTCCATGTGAGACTAAGGGAAGAGATGTTTGTTTGGTGCACGATCTGTATTTCCTAACTCATACAGTTTATTCAAATACCATAATTACATGGAACTTTTAATAGGAAGTGAGACCTGGTAGGTTTGCATAAGTTAGTGTGAAATAGACACACATCCCAAAGTAATTTGGACAGAGAATAAAAATATATATATCCCCCCTGAGAAGCTGAGGGAAATGCAGTGGTGTTGGGCTTCCTCACCTGGATTGTTGCTGATGTTCTCACAAACATTGAGGACTGGCGGTTTGATGGGCTGAGCCCTTATTAATGAGCTCATTACTGCAAAGGAGAGGCTAAACCTGCTTATAATTGTGCCTCCTGAGTACTTCTTTGTTGCTCAGATGTGGTCTTCTCTCTCTAGCTTAGCCAACTTGGCAGGTGAACTCACTGCCCTCCCCACTATGTGGGATCTGACACCCAGGGGTGTAAATCTCCCTGGCAATGTGGAATATGACTCCCTGGGATGAATCTGGACCTGACATCATGGGATTGAGAACATCTTGACCAAAAGCGGGATGTGTAATGAAACGAAATAAAGTTTCACTGGCTGAGAGATTCCAAATGGAGCCGAGGTCACTCTGGTGGGCATTCTTACGCAGTATATAGATAACCCTTTTTAGATTTTAATGCATTGGAATAGCTAGAAGTAAATACATGAAACTATCAGATAAACTGCAACCCAGTAGCCTTGACTATTGGAAATGATTGTGTAGCAATGTAGCTTACAAGGGGTGACAGTGTGATAGCGAAAACCTTGTGGATCACACTCCCTTTATCCAGGATATGGATGGATGAGTAGAAAAATGGAGACAAAAAACTAAATGAAAAATAGGGTATGTGTGGGGGGATGGTTTGGGTATTCTTTTTTACTTTTTTTTTTTTTTTTCATTCTTATTTTCACTTTTTCTGGTACAAGGAAAAGGTTCAAAAAATAGATTGGGGTGATGAATGCACAGCTATATGATGGTGCTGTGAACAATTGATTGTACACTCTGGATGATTGTATGGTATGTGAATATATCTCAGTAAAATTGAATTTTAAAAAAAAAGAATGTCCTTGATGAAACAGTACAAAGTTAACCCTTGAAAACATGTCTGGAGGAAAATCACTTGTGGGATTAAGTTGTGAGCTAAAATAGACAGGTTTGTCTTAAAAAAGAATGACAAACTCTGGTTATTTGGACTTAAGTTTTACACTGCCTTATGTTTTCTCAAAAATACATAAAGTGAGTCCGTCAGTTGTCAGTAATAAAATATGAGCTTCCAAGTGAAAATTATAATTTAAAAAAATTTTGTATCTACCACTGAGTGCTTAACAGCTTCCTAGTAGGTTTGTAATAGGAAAAAACTGGGGGGTAAAAAGACCAAAATAAAAATGGATAAATTACGATACAGTCACACAGTGGAATAATATAACATGAAAAATGAAACACAGCAACATGCAGAAATACAAATAAATCTTAGAAACCCAGTGTTTGGGGAGAAATAATTCTCAGAAGACTAAATACAGTATGATACACTATTGAGGGTTATACATATGTGCTAAATAAAAACAAAAGCAAAAGATAATGACAATTCAGGGTAGTAATTTTCTTTTGGCTGAAGAGGGGGTAAGGGGAGCCTGAGATAGGGGAAGAGCCCATAATTAAATTCAGGCATATTGGTAATGCTCCAGTTCTTAGATTTGGTGTTGGGTTCACAGATGTTCACTGCATTTTGTTTGGTAATTTACATATGTTTCATCCTTTGGTATGTATCAGATATTACATAATAAATTTTAAACTTAAAAATATTTTTAAATAGATGGTGGGCATATGAGTAATTAAAAAAAATGATGCACAGATCCAAATTAGATATACTATAATGTTTTTAACCTGACGGGATATTCTTTTCATATATCTTAGTTCATTGGACAAGTCATATAACCGTTTTCTTGTAAAGAAGCATGGTTCTAAGAAGCACTTTTTTTTTAAACAACTAAAATGTAGGAACTATTATGTCCCTGTTTTAAAGATGAGATTCTGAGGCATAGAGAAATTAAAGCAACTTGTTCAAAGTTGTACAGCTAAGAAGAAGAGGAGCCAGGATTTAAACCCAGATGATCTGGCTCCAGGGCCCACATCTTGACTATGCTGTAGCAGTTGCTATATAATACCACCTGTTTAACAACCTTATTCTGATTGAAGGAGACTGGGGGTGGGGGTGGAGGGGTAGAACTAGAAATGTTAAGTGCTGTTACTCAGATTATTAGGTCCCTTTGAGAAGCCGTAGTCTCCTCAACCCCGGGATAGGGAAGGGTGGGCAGGGACAGAAAAAGTGAAAAGAAAATGCTCCCCTCTTAAAGACCTTGCCAGTGTATTTGAATCTTCCCTTCTTCTAGAGACCATGGCAAGCCCAGGAAAAGACAATTACCGAATGAAGAGCTATAAGAATAATGCCCTAAACCCAGAGGAAATGAGGCGAAGAAGAGAGGAAGAGGGCATTCAGCTCCGGAAACAGAAGCGGGAGCAACAAGTAAGTTAACCAGAGTACTCTCAAGCATACCATTCAAGGAGAGTGATCAGCCACCACAGTTGACCTCCACCTTGTACTCTCTCCTTCCTGCCAGCAAAGTAGCTTAGCTCTATGGGCCAGTCATTCCATTCCCTTTGTTGTATCAGAAATGTTGGAAGCCTTGAGAAAGGGAGAACCAATCTGTTGTCCCTATTTCACAAGTTTTACATACTATCTATGTCTTTAATATAACATTCTCATTCTAGCCCCTTGTTGCCTTCTTTCTTCTTCACTGTGTAGTCAATGACAGGCCTGGCCTTCAAGGCCCACCCGCAAATCTGGTCCTTTTTAAGAGGCTTACCAGCCATTCTAGGCTGCTTTACTTCTATTTTCTTGAGTCTGTTTTTGTAAGCCCCTCTAGAACAGAGGCTATATAAATACCGCATCATCTGTACTCCCACCCCTACCACCAAATTGGTAAGTTTCCCAGGTGTAGATTCATTCACCTAATCTGCTTTTGTCCACTCTTGCCATGTCATTATTCATTTCTTTCAAAGCCTTTTATGCCCATTGTCTTTTATACAAAGGGTAAAAAAGTCTTTAAATGTTTTTCTGCTTATAAACATTCTGCCTTAAAAAAAATGTAAGCAATTAGATACAACATAGAAAGTAAATCCTTAATATCTTCCCACATCAGTATATAAAGCTTGGTCTCATTTTCTTAGCTACTCTAGCATTCCTTGACAGTTATGCCATAATTTAACATTAGATTGTTCTGTTTTCTTTGGTTCAGTGAGTTTTCTTACCACGGTCTCTTTACTTTACTTTCAGCTTTTTAAACGGAGAAATGTAGAACTGATTAATGAAGAAGCTGCCATGTTCGATAATCTCCTCATGGACTCATATGTGAGCTCTACCACTGGGGTAAGAACCTTGCATGCTGCGTGAGCAGGCCTGAGAAGAACCTGCTTCTACAGAACAGAAATTGTTTACATCATACAGTAGCTTTGCTGATAATCTAGCTAAGTTTTTTTCATGGGCCCTTTGGAGCTGGTCACTTTAAGAAGCCATCAGGGATTCATCTCTGATAGAAATACCTCTGATATGAAAAATTTATAAGAAACCATCATTTGCCTCAGAGATTAGGAGTCACTTTTAACTGTTCTAACTTAAAATAACCATGGATTAAACAAGCCCCCTCTCCTGAGCCTGCTGTCATTTTGCCCTCAAGTCTTGAGAAAGCAGATTGTCAGGCAGGATTATATGCTCACATCTGGCTCTGATGTTGATTTGCAAAGTTCTAAACCTGTTTTATGTTGTAGGAGAGTGTGATCACAAGAGAAATGGTAGAGATGCTCTTTTCTGATGATTCTGACCTGCAGTTGGCAACCACACAGAAATTCCGGAAATTACTCTCCAAAGGTACAAAGCCTGATCCTCCCAGAGAAGCCCTACATAATTGAGCCTCCCCTTACTGACCACATTGATTACTTTCCCCCTTTATTGTGCTCTAGCCCTACTGGCCTCGATGTTCCTTGGGCATGACAGGCACATTTCCACCTTTGCACTGGCTTTTTCCACTGCCCTCTGATACCCTCTAGTCCCACATATCTATGTGGCAGATTCCTCACTTTTATGATCAGATCCTACCTTTTCAATAAAGCCTCTCCTGATAACTATCTAAAGTTGTAAGCCATCCTCCCCCTAATCATTTATTATTCCTTAACCTGCCCTGTCTATTCTTTTCTTCTCGTTATATTTTTTACTTTCTAACATAATCGAATGTCTCCCTCACTGGGATGTAAGCGCTGTGAGGGCAAGGACTGTCACTTTTGTTCACTACCTTATCCTCAGTAGCTAGAACCATGGCTGGCACATAGTTGGTGTATTACTTCCCTTGCTGCCAAAACTGACACCATACAGTGTGTTGGCTTAAACAACTGGAATTTATTGGCTCGTGGTTTTGAGGCTAGGGAAGTTCAAAATCAAGGCATCAGCAAGGCATTGCTTTCTCCCCAAAGACTGGCATTCTGGGGCTGGCTGCCATTGATCCTTGGTCCTTGGCTTTTTTGTCACATAGCAGTGTACATGACCATGTCTTCTCCTTTCCCTTAGGGGTTTCGTTGACTTCTGGTTTCCCCCTATGATATTGTCAGTGTCCAGTTTCCTTTGCTTATAAGGACTTCAGCCATATTGGATCAGGGCCCACCTTCATTCAGTTTTGGTGCATCTTAACTAATTTCAAAGGTCCTATTTACAAATGGTTCACACCCACAGGACCGGTGATTGGGACCTGAACATGCCTTTTATGGATGTATTAAGCAGTTCTCTCTCCACAAAAAGAGTTCTGTTCTTAGAATGGAAATGTATAGATAAATGTTGCTCATTCCTCAGGTTTTCCTCTCTCCCAAACCTTTTTTTGCTTAGACTCAGTAAGACAAAAGTGAGCAAAGCTAAATTAGGAGTAATTTACTCTCTAGCGTCCCAACTGTATTATGCAGTTCACAGATGACCAGCTTTTGTTAAAGTCACCTCACCAGAAGGGCATTTGGGAATAGTTTGAGGATGGTCAGGAATATCTGGGCAGGATTGTGGACTAACCCTAGTGAATGAATGGATTAGCCGAAGGATTTTCTGACTTTTCCTCTCATTCCCTTCCCCTTCTTCCAGAGCCAAGTCCCCCAATAGATGAAGTTATCAACACTCCAGGAGTGGTGGATCGCTTTGTTGAGTTTCTGAAGAGGAATGAGAATTGTACCTTACAGGTGAGGTCTTGGGTGAGGGAGTACCAGACAAAAGCCCTTCTTCCACGAGATTTCAGTGGATTTCACATCTTTTAGGAAATAGATAAGTAAAATGATGAGATGCCCTCTTGGCTTCAAAGAAGAGAACCACCAAGAAATCTTCTTTAAATCATGCAGTTTCAAAGGGAAGATGTCAGAACATGGGAGACTGGTCATTCTGTTATAAATCAGAGGTTCTAGTCCTGATTCCACTTCTAACTAGCTGTGTGCCCTGAGCCAAATCATTTAGCCCCTCTGGATCTCTCTTCTCAGAGATGGGTAATGAGTCAATCCAGCATTTCTTTTGGAGCTTGCTAGAAACTTAGCAGAAAGGGACAATGAGAGACCATCTCATTCTAATCCTGGTTTCAAAAGTGAAGACAGTGAAGCCCTTGAAATAAAGCATAACTTGCCCAAGAACCTGTGGGTGTGGTGGTAGCACAGGACTAAACCTGGGAACTTTGAAGCCCAGAATTGGGAAGACAGAATTGTCTTCCCATTGTGTCATATCACTACCAATACCTCTTTACACTATTTACAGTGGTGAAAGGGAAAAGCTTTTGTTTTCTTGGTGTTTTTTGTTTGTTTGTTTTGTTTTTGTTTATTTGTTTTTGCATTGCTCCTCTGTCTGGGATGACCTCTCAATAATGGCTTAATCTGTTTTTCAGTTTGAAGCTGCCTGGGCTCTCACAAACATTGCCTCTGGAACCTCTCAGCAGACCAAAATCGTCATTGAGGCAGGGGCCGTCCCCATTTTCATAGAGCTGCTTAACTCAGACTTTGAGGATGTACAGGAACAGGTAATGATCAGGTTTGACTTAATTCTTGATGTTACCCATTACCTGGTACCCACAAATCATAGCTATATATTCACAACTTCCATTTCTCCCACTGGGTCCTTGCTAGCTGCATAGAAGTGGAGAGTGGTACTGGAATCTTTCCTCCATTACTACATATGGAGTTGGTCCAAGGAGGCTACAAGAATGCAACTTTCTGATCTCTTATTCTTTTTTTGGCCATGGGAATAAGTGGGTCTTAGTTTGGCTTCTTTGGCTGCAGTACAGATGGCAGCCTATCTTTCCCACTGTACCAGGAACTCCCCAAGGGAAAGGCCCTCATAGCTTAAGTGTTCAATAAGGATTTCAACAGGGAGGGTACCTCAGCTTGTTCTATGTGTCTCAGGCCCTGACATGGTCCTCTGCTTGGGTCACTGGTGGGTATTTATGGAAGCCATTCAAGGCTCTGCAGGTGACAGTTCCATCATTCCGTTTTTAGGCAGTCTGGGCACTGGGAAACATAGCTGGAGACAGCTCCGTTTGCCGAGATTACGTCTTGAACTGTTCCATCCTTAATCCTTTGTTAACGTGAGTAATTATAATCAACTACACCTGGCACATCTATAGGGCAGCTATGTCATTTGGGAGCAGCTTACTTGGTCCCTTATGATGATAAGTAAATACAAAAACTTAAAAAGTACATTCTGATTGCCAAAGTAAAATGTTTCTTTTTGAGAGTAATATAGTTGTGCCACTAGGTTCTATCAAGATGGATCTTGTGCTTTCTAACCTCATGGTATTGTAGTCTCATGTTGGTTATGTCTGCTCCATTATTGAGCCAGGGTAGAGGGGCAGGACTAGCCTATTGAAAAATCCAGCCTTCTGCAGAATGCATTTGACTTCCTATGGTGTTATAGCCATAGATACATTTATTGTAATCTAGCTAACCATAGATCAAAGACTCCTTGAAGGGTTATTTGAACCCCTCTTCTGTCCCTATCCCCTTCCCCATACCCTTAAAATAGAACATCTAAACCAAGACAGGTGGACAAAATTCTAGAGAGACCACGATCTTATAGGTTACAACTGTCACTCTTACTAGGGCCTTTCACAGAAAAGTATTCCATATTACATAGCTAAAGCATCACACTAAACCTTCAGCTTTTATTTCCAAAAAGAACAATGATCCTTGCCCAGGATTTGTGGCCAAGGGCTGGGGCACAGTATGTCCTACCTTAAAAGCTTTGTAGGCTTACTCAAGATCTAGCCCTGTTTTGTCCTTATCAGCTATGATCTTAACTGGGAACAGCTAATCTTAGTCCTCTGTGGAGATATACGTTGGCCTCTGGTTCAAACATGCTCTGTTAATTTTGGTCTGTGATGGAGTTTTAGGGATCTGGTTGGATAACAGCCTTGTGTCAGGGCATCAGTGTTCAGGAAATGGCTTTACTATTTCCTTCAGACTCCTTACCAAGTCCACACGACTGACAATGACACGGAATGCAGTCTGGGCCCTGTCAAACCTCTGCCGGGGAAAGAATCCTCCCCCAGATTTTGCAAAGGTGAGAGAGACTTACCATTCCCTGCATGATAACCAGTTTCCTTCAAATGGAGGAATTTGGATGTGGGAGTTTTTTGTCTTTGGGGAAACCCCTTAGAATATCATGCCATGGGGAATTAAGAGAGACAGCTGTCAGTGAAGTAAATTCTCTCAACTGTCTGGTATGTACCTAAGTGGTAAAGTGAAAAGTTAGGCCTGATAGTTGAATGTAGTAGAGATCCTGGGTCCAGAATTACTTTCAGGAGTGAGAGCAGCAATGTTAGTGGTTGTGGTAGAGCTGACATAGCCCTAACCCCTTATAAGCCCCTCACACTGTCTCCTTCCAACAGGTCTCTCCTTGTTTGCCTGTGCTGTCTCGCCTACTCTTCAGCAGTGACTCAGACTTGTTGGCAGATGCTTGCTGGGCCCTGTCTTACTTGTCTGATGGCCCAAATGAAAAGATCCAGGCAGTCATAGACTCTGGAGTTTGCCGGAGACTGGTAGAGCTTCTGATGTGAGTAGTCTCAGATGGTACGGGTTCCCTAAGCTTCTCCAAGTTCAGACTAAAAAGCTGTAGACAGCAGTTTGCTGCCTTATCCAAAGGTCTGGAGCCATAAGAATGCTGCCAGCCTTGGTGGTCTGCAGGGCTAAATATGGTGTGCTGGCCCCCTGCTGAACACATCTCCTTCCCTCTATAGGCACAATGACTACAAAGTGGCTTCTCCTGCCTTGAGAGCTGTGGGTAACATCGTAACTGGAGATGACATCCAGACCCAGGTAAGGAGGAGGGCGTACAGGATCTTAGCTCAGACCAGCTATAGGAGGGCTGTGTGAAAAGATGCCTATGGACAAAAACTTTCTCTGCCAGGTGTTCTTTAGACCTGATGGGAAGCAGCATGGTCTAGGAGAGAAAGCATGGACTTGAATAAAATATTCCAACCCTGCCACTTTCTATAAGATCATGGGCAACTTGGTTGCCTTTATTTCTTCTATAATTTGGAAACAAATCATCATCCATTGGGTGCTGATCAAAACTAAATGGGAAAACCTGCCTTACTACCTGGGGCTCTGTTAGGTAGTTCTTTCTGAACAGTTTTTGAGTCATGTCTCCTTCAAGATACTAAAAGCTATGGAACTCCATCCCTACTTCCTAGACCTTTAGGGTCCCGGGGTCATTACCTCATGTTAATTTCATCTTAATATAAAACCCAGTGAGGGCACAGTAAACAAGGTTCTCCTGCTCAAAGGCTAGCATCTGGGTTTTCTTTGTGTCCTGAACAGTTGGCATAATTCTGCGGGATTCCTGAGTTCCTTATAGATGAGCAGTCTCACTCACACTCTCTTTCTAGGTTATTCTTAATTGTTCAGCCCTCCCTTGCCTCCTCCACTTGCTGAGCAGCCCCAAGGAGTCAATCCGTAAGGAAGCTTGCTGGACTATTTCAAACATCACCGCTGGCAACAGGGCTCAGATACAGGTAGAACAGGCAGGGAGGTCTGGAGAAGGGAGGTGGGAAGACATGGGAACATGGGAGGTTGTAGGATATTTGCTTTCAGAAGGAATAGTTTGTTTCCCTTTGGAAATTATGGTCCGTATGTGCTGTTGATCAAAGATTCTGGTAGCTGAAGCAAAGTTCTTTGTAGCCTCTCACCTATATGGGAGGAACAGAAGAGGACTCCCAAGAGGAAGAAGATACCTAAGTCTTTGCTGAATTGTGGGTTGGATCTGCTTTCTCTTGAAGTTGAATCCTTGAAAAGTGCTTGAAATTGTCATTCTCTGAGAGACTTTTTCCCCTTCCTCCCCGCTAATCCTCTTTCAGGCTGTCATAGATGCAAATATCTTCCCTGTGCTGATCGAAATCCTTCAGAAAGCAGAGTTCCGTACTAGGAAAGAGGCAGCCTGGGCCATTACCAATGCCACATCAGGAGGGACCCCTGAGCAGATCAGGTATCACATTCCCTTCCCATTGTCTTAAATGGTAAGTTTGCTACCCCTCTTGGCTCATGCTTTACAGATGACTTCTAAAATGCTTTTGCTGGGATAGTCCTACTCCTACTCCAGCTAAAATAAGGTTTAATTGGTAAGCTGCTACAGTGTCACTGGAATCTGGAATAGATTCAGATAGACCATGTTATATGGTAGCTGTTTTCTCTCCTGGAGAAGAGAAACCCATGCCACAGACATCCATCCCTCTTCTACCTCTCCCTACTCTATAGAAAAAACATTGAAATCCATGTTATTCTCAGATTACCCATACAAATGAAGTGGACTATGCTATGGCTCATTCAAAAAGGCTTCTTTGGGAAATCATTTTCTGGGGTGAGACCTGAGAGAAGCAACTAGAAAGCTGTTTTGTGCATGCGTGTATGTATGTGTGTTCTTTGATTTTAGCTTCCTTTATCTGAACATGAGTAGGAATGGTGGGAATTGGAAAAGTGTCTTGCTCATATTCTGCTAAGGGGAGTACAGTCAGTATATATAAAGCCTGAGAAGAAAAAAGATAACCACTGAGTTCATCTTTGAAGGTTAAATAGAAGGCTGCAAAACAAACTTTTTGACAGGGAGACGCATAAGTAATGGTACAGAAAGCTGGAGACCTTTACCTGGAACAACAAATTTGACTGGAGTATAGTGTCCTTGGAAGGGAATTGTGGGAAGTGAGGCTAGAAAAGGAAGTTGGAGCCAGATTGTGGAAGGCCTGTATGGTCATGCTAAAGAGCTTGGGCTTCAGGGAAATAGGGAGCCTGTGAAAATTTTTAAGCAGGGAAGTGATGTTTTCAAAGATGTGTTTCAGGAAAGGGTCATATTGTAGCAAGGGAAACACTAGAAGCAAGGAGGAGGAATCTATTTCAGTCATCCACATGAGAAATGAACTAGACCTATAACAGTGGGTAGGCGGAGAGATTGGGACAGAGGATGGGGTGGTTATCAAGGTTCATTAAGAGTAGATTACTGAGAGTATTAACATGTATTAGGGAGAACCACAGGCCGAAGCACCTACCCACCAACTCACTTGCCCTGTGTTAGAACTTGCTTGGTCTTTGTTCCCTAGGTACCTGGTCTCACTGGGCTGCATCAAACCCCTGTGTGACTTGCTGACTGTGATGGACTCAAAGATTGTGCAAGTGGCCCTCAATGGACTGGAGAACATCCTGCGGCTTGGAGAGCAAGAGGGCAAGCGCAGTGGCTCAGGGGTCAATCCATACTGTGGCCTCATTGAGGAAGCCTATGGTATATGACTTCTCCCCACCCTCACCTCTTCCTTAAGCAGACAGATTCTAGGCCTCCAAAGTGGTATACAGAATGTGAAGGTGTTTGTTTTTCTGAGAGCATCCATGTTTCCATGAGATTTGGGTCTATGTCAGTAGAAATGGTTAAGAACTCTTGCTCTAGCCAAGTTGTACCATCTACAGGGTTTCGCATGTACCTGTGAGCTAACGGAATGATGTACTGAATAGTCGACATAGAACTGTGATTTGGATTTGGATCATCTGACATCCAATCCAAGGTTTTATCTCATCAGTTCCTTCTCCTTCTGAGGAGAAATAGATCAGTTCTCTTTCTGATAGCCCCTGCCCATTAAGTCAGTGTGCTACAGATGCAAAGATAAAGATCCAAAACTGATCATAGAATCAGGAGCTGGAAGATGTGTGTCTTCCCTGAGTTTCTAGAAAGTTCCAGGAAGAGTTCTGGATTGATTTATCATCCATCTCTGAAAAGAGAGACCTGAGACCCAGAGAGGCCAATGACTTGCCCCGAGTCACACTGATAGAAGCAGGATCAGGACTAAAGTCTCTGGTTTATAACTGACATTTTGGTCTCTTTTCTTTGTGATTATGTAGTTTCAGAAAGAGATCTTGGCTCTCCTCTTTGAAGTTAAAGAGAGATCTGATCATATTACTTGCAGTTTGTAAACATATAAATCAGGGAAGGAAAAAGAGATAAATATTACATGGGGCGCAACTTCTTCCTATAGAAAAAGCACTCATACTTCTTGCTTCTAGGCTTGGATAAAATTGAGTTTCTTCAGAGCCATGAGAACCAGGAGATCTACCAGAAGGCCTTTGACCTCATTGAGCACTACTTTGGTGTAGAAGATGATGACAGCAGCCTGGCTCCCCAAGTGGATGAAACACAACAGCAATTTATCTTCCAGCAGCCCGAGGCCCCCATGGAGGGCTTCCAGCTATAATGTCTGCCTCCGGGGAGGGGATGGGAAGCACCACCAACCAGCGGAAAAGCAGCCCTCTGGTGGGCGGGAAACCAGCCCTCCCACCACCAGCCACCAATCACCTCTGCTGCCCTGGAGACTGTGCTCTTGACCTGCTCCACCCCTTCCCTGGAGGGAGCACCCTCTGGACAGACAGAACCATCTGAGGCTCATATTTGGGTTTGTGACAAGAAGGGGACATGTTAGATTTTTCTTCCTTACGCTGTATTTGGCTACACACGTCTTTTAACCCAGGAGCCCAGGGGTAGACAAAGGAGGACTGAGGTAATCAATTTTGCACCTTTTTTTATTTTTATTTTCTTTTGTGGTGACTTCCTTCCCTTTTATCTTCCTCATCCTTCCCAGTCCTCTGCCCTGATCGGTGTAACTCTTTATCTTGGGTACTTGAGCAGATGGAATATTCCAGAGGTGGGGGGAGGTGGGGTGGGAAGGGAGGGGAGAAATCCAAAACAAAGTGTTCTTGCTCTGACAGAATATTAATCTTGTATGCTTGGATTGAATTATTTAATTTTTTTTCTTTGCACATTTTTCTTGTATTAAGATTGCTCTTCCCAAGAGCCATGAGTTCCTGGTTTTAGGAATACTGGCTGCCAGCATTGTCTGGGACTAGAGGCTGAAGAGGAGGCCACCATGAGACAAAGGCCCCTCCCTTCTTCTGACCCATTTCCCAGACCTCTTTAGTTTGGGAGCTCTCCCTCACTCTCCTGGGGAACGCACACCAGTGGGTGTGGAGGGGAGGAGCACAGGTCTAAAGACGGGGCTTCCCATGTGTCGCTACTGATCCTATGTTTCCTACCCACCTTCCAAATGGTGTGACCCAACTTCATTTGTTTACTTGAAAATTCCTCTCAGAGTTGAGTGAACCTCTGAGGTGGCTGTATTTTCTCCTAAGCATGAGATGGGGTTGTGGTCCTTCCTTTCTCCTGAGGAGAAGATGGTCCTCTCTTTAGTGACCCATAAATTGCAGAGGAGGTTGGAGTGAGAGTGTCATGTATAGGGACAGCCAGGATCCCTGCCCTTTGGCCCTTTCTTCTTCTTTCTTCCTCTTCCATAGTTGGATCATGTATATTTTACTTCCAAAGGAGAGAATTTCAAAAAGTTCTGTATTTTTTTATATTCTATATATTAGGTAGGTCAATCTTAATTGGTCTCAAGAGGAAGAACTGTCTGTAATTTCTATAAGTAGGATACTGTGAGGAAGACCAAAAAGAGATGTGGAAGCTCCCACGCTTAGGAGGCCAAGCTTGATCCTTTTCTTCTCTGCCTGGTTCTGGGCTACCACCTGGGACCAACCTGAAGGGAGCAAGGATGGCCCCAGGCCCTGGTGAAATCTACCACGCTAGTCCTTACTGCTTAGCATTGTGCTTACATCAGGAAACCCAGAAAGCAGTCTGCCTTCTCAGATTCAGTCTACGTAAGTTATCACACATGGCTGCTTCTCCTATTATCACAGAAATTTTAGCAGCCTGCGTTCCTTTGTGAGAGCTATCAGTGTCTTCTGTGTTTGGGATCCTTGTACCTGGTTTGGGTCTTGCCCATCCTTGTAACAATTATAATCCAGATGTCTTTTCTTTCTCTTTGAGTAAAGCTAGTACAGTGCCTCAGTGGCTTCCCTATGCCTCTGGATGGATTATATATGATAGTAAAGCCCAGTCCGGGATGGAAGTGGAAGAAATTGTCAGTTAAGTGGAGACCAAGTGTGGGACTGAAGGCACAATCTGCTGCTCCCCCACCCAGCCCACTTGGTCAGTTGGAGAGGTGCCCTACTTCCAAGTTGTACTTTTCCTTCCCCAGAAACAATACCGTTCTTGCTCCCCTTCCTGCATACCCCCTTCTGGGTCTGGTGAAATCTGTAAACCCTCTGCTTACAGATCGAACAAGTGCTCACTCTGCACCACTGGTCTTGGATTTGCCCTCTTCTTCTAGTGTTGAGGGCCATCTCCAGAACCATTTTCTGAGGAAGGTAATTTGGGGCTGGCAGTAATCACTGAAAAGTCACATTAATGCTATACTGCCTTGGTGAATCAGGTGCCACTCATCAGCTTGGAAATGACTGCCAACCTCCAGTATCACATGTAGGTAAGGGGCCGGACCTTTTTCACCTGGCCTGCTGCCTCCATCACAAAACTGTTCTTGTACAGTTTTTTAAAAAATGCAAATCTTTCCCACCTACCCCCACCCCATTTTCCTTGTCCAGTGGGAAGAAGCAATTTAGTAGGTTCTACTTCGTACATCTCAAGCAATAGTTAAGTCTCTGACATTAGAGCCAGATTCTTAGTGTGAGACATACACATTCTGCTTTCCCAGCTGTCCTGCCAAAATCTAGTTTGGCTGCTGTTTGAAGACTGTTTTCTCCAGGGACTTCAAAGGCTGAAGTCTCTCCCAGGGGCACAACATGAGGGCAGATTTCTTGTCGGAGAAATGTGGCCTCTTGGAGCTTTTGTTCGTTTCATTCCCAGGCCATGTTTTCCCATTCTCTTCCTCTGCCCCCCTACCCCCAATTCAGTCAACAGATGAAGTTTTTCTAGCCCACAGAGAGGGTGACATTGTGTTTTACGTCTCCTCTCCTTTGGCCATCTGGGAAAACAAAAAGTTATTTCTCAGCTAGACTTGACAGCCACTCTTTGTGGGCAGCTCCCATCCATACTCGAAACCTTGGCCTAAGTGAGGTCAAAGGCTGTTTCTGGTAGATTTCTGAATGGTTGTTTCAGAAATGGAGGGACTCCCCAGCCTCTTTGTAGGGAATAATAGCCTGATAAGTCTAGACATGTGTTGGAATCCCCATATTTTGGCACATGACTGGTGTATCCTTAAGATCTCAGGTTGTAACTTTGCAGAGGTGGGGCTAGAGGTATCTAGGTATGGATTAAAAGGACACAGGGCCTTTTTCTTAGCTAAAGGGATCAAATACTGTTTTGAATATTTCCAGCTAATCTTTATTGCCAGCTCTTCCTTGGTTCCCAAATCCCAAATCATCTCTAGTACTAATGGGGTCTCTAGAAGCCTGCCTTTAGTTCCCAGCTGTCCCCACTGACTGCCTGGCCCTGGTGTTGGCAGAAACCCTCTCGTAGAACCACGTGGGTTCCATCCTCAGCTGGCCAGCCTAGTTACTTGGGGCATTGGGCATAAATGACCCTTCCAAGGAGCAGGTATTAATGATCCCACTTCCAGGGGCACTTGGTGTTCCCTTTTACCTGGATCTACCTTAGAACTCCTCCTTCCACTCCCTTTGCCCTGGAGTCCACCTTCCAGTAAGCCCTATTTTCTGGAGATGATTGCACAGATTGTAGCTGCTATTGTACTTAGTCAAGGAAGAGGGAAAGAAGACTGTCAGGCACACATGTTCTGTTTCACTCAGGCTGAACCAGTTTAAAACGAAAAACATCTGGCAAAATGAACTGGATTTCTCCACCTTCTCTCTATACCCTGGAGTTATCCATATTCTTTAGCAAACTAGAAGGAAAAGAGATGAAAGCCTATCAATACTTCCTTCCTCTTCCCACCTGCCCCTCTTTGAAGGTGCCATCTCATTTGCCCAGGTCTCATCCCTTCTCTAAACTCACTCATCTTGGTATCCATCATCTTGGGTTTTCCTTAGTGATTTATCCTGGGGTGTCAGATTCTAGATGCTCAGTTGAAGGCAGGTAGCAAAATTCTTCAGGTCTCTGCAGACACTCCAGGGACCTAGTAGGGAGAACAGGCTTGCTGGGGGCTTCAGGGATGTTGTGTGTGCCTGTCTGCCTAACTAACAGGCTGGGGAGGGTGCAGGGCCAGGATACTGAGCCACAGGAAATGCTCATAGCCAGTAACGTCTTCCAGGAAGGACTGCCCTAGAAGAGAATGTGTGTGGGACTGAGGTTGCTTAGAGGGGATTTCTTCCACAGCCATTTTAGGATTACACATTCTAGACTAACCTTGTCCAGTAGTTTTTCTGTGTCTTAGTTTTAGATTCTTTTGTTAAGCCAACAAGCTGAGAATGTGACCCTATAGGGACTCATGTGGTGGGCACTAGGCTGCTCTTCGGCCAAAACCGTGTAATTAAGCTGTTATTTTTCCTCTGAGAAGGCATTTTGCAAATAATGTTAACATTTTTCTTGTATAGCAAAGGAGAAAGTTTAACTTTTTTAACCCATGTTCCTATCAACTTTTCTTATTCCTTGCCTGCCAGCTCTATTGATACTACCCGTCTGGTCCCTATAAGTCAGTGTTGATTCTTGGCTGCTACACCTGCTCAGACCTGGGCTATATGCAGACCCAAAGCTGGCTACGGGAGTTAGAAGAGGCCCAGAACACCCTATGAGGGCTGCATAGTGTGGTGTAAAGGTCTTCAGTGGGCTTGGGCTTATTTGGCTACGGCTGGGCCAGCCTGGCTTCTCCTTCCGCATTAGCACTTACCTGAACCCCTCTGCTGAATGCCTTGTTCCCCTGTAGGTCCAATTTTCAGCCCCTAGGTTTGGGAAGAGAAAACTCTGCCATGCCCTTGGACAGTGAAGGAAGGCATTCTTCAAAGATTCTGAGACTGGCTGGGAATCTTTGACTTAGATAATGTCCTCTTCAAGAAACCTCAGGCCCTGGAGTTGAGATTTGGCTTCTTCAGCCAGCTGTCATGAGAACTGCCTTTGATTGAACCACTAGAGAAGGGAAAGGGGTGTGGGGCTCTAGCCACCCAAGACATACCAGATGTCCCTCAAGAGCAGGTAGACTTCCCAGCTACAGACCCTAGGAAGGTGACTCCATCCCTTTGCCTCACTGGTTTTTCTTTCAGAATTCATTTCTTTTTATTTTTCAAAAACCATAAACCATCTGGCTATCTTCCATGTTCTCAGGGCCCCTAGGGAGACAGATACAGCTTGATGATTTCAGAGCAGACATAGGCATTGAGTGTGCTGAGTCCAGACAAATGATATTTATATACACATCCAAATTTGAAGAGAAAATGTATTTCTTTAGGTTTCAAACACTGTAATAGATATAAAGCAAAAATAAAAACCTGTTGCAAAGTTCTAAATTGTTTCCTTTGATCTGGAGTGAAATTAAACTGGATTTTTTGTTAGTGAACGAGGGGAGGGTGTTTAAGCTTGTAGCCTAAGAGTAGAAAGAAGAATTGTACCAGTCTGCTCTTGCTCGACTGTTTTGGGTTTTTCAAAAATAATGAGGTATTGACATACAATAAACTGCACATATTTACAGTGTACAACATGGTAAGGTTGGACATATGCAACCATGAAACCACCATAAACAAGATAGTGAACATATCTTTGCCCCAAAAGTTTACACGTGTCCCTTGGATTCTCCCTGTCCTGCCCCATCCCCAGCAATCACTTATCTGCATTGTGCCACTGTAGACTGGTTTGCATTTTCTAGAGTTTCTATAAAGGATTTTCATCCAGAGTCCATAGCTCTCTAAGGCTTACAGGCTAAGTGAACATTATCCTCATTTTGCCCATGAAGAAACAGTCTCACAAAATTTGAGGTCATATAGTTTTAGAAACTACTAGGTTTGGTTTAGACTAATTCCTAAAGCAGAGATTACAGTCAACAACTTGTTAGCAGCCAACAAGTTGATTCTGCCCAAAAGGAGGATTTTGGTCGGCCAATAGAGTGTGTTTAAGTTTTAACTGGTTGCCAAAGTTAAAAAAATCAAGATTTGGCTTGTCTTGAAAAATACTGTATCTCAGGTACTATTGGGCCTGAGTTTCTGCTTGGCAACAAACTGCAAAAACTGCTCTATTTTACCATAATCCCCACTGTTCACAATTATCTTCCTGACTCTGTCAGGTCTAAATATCATTGTCATTTTTTTTTCTCTTGTAGCAAAGGAGAAAGTAACATTTTAACCCATGTTTCTCTTTTTCTTATTCTCTGCTTACTTCCTTTATTCCTATTATATATTACCTCCATAAGAGCTTTCCAGCATGCTGCTATGGAAGTAATCAGGTCCTTAGGGTAAAGAGACCTGGATTTCAAATTCTGGCTCTTTAGAACACAATCTTTCTGAGCCTGAGTTCCATCATCACACCATTCACCATACTGCTTCTCAGTGTTACCTGGTAAATGCAAACACTGGTGCTGCCTAAGGGCTGGGGAAGATTAGACTGAGCACTGCCCTGAAATCTCAATGGAGGCTGTGCTCTCAGACTTCTGCTAGGCTCTACGGCTAGAGAATTTAGTCAACAGTTCTTTGGCTTGTAAATAAATAGTAATTTCAACCCTTACCGATAATGCTGTAATAACAGCTCTGTCCAGACCTAGAGAGTTAGGACAGACTGCAGAACATTGGGAAGGCTCTGAAGTGACCTTTGAGCGGGGCCTCAGAAGATTTAGTTTTTGCCAGAGGGTCATTTTGGAAGAAGGACTAGCATCTGCAAAAACCTGGGAAATTGCAGAAATTCTAAAAACATAGTTGGAATCAAAAGGCAGAGAGAAGAGGGAGGATTGGCTGGAAAGAGGCAGAAACCAAACCATGTAGGCTATAAATTCCAGGCACAACGTTTGTCTTTATTCCATTGTCTAAAGGCAGATAAAGAATTGTAATCTCACATTTGGAAGAAAAGAAAAGAAAGAAAGAAAAAAAAAAAACACCTTTGGGCTTTTTTTCTCTTTAGCCCCAGTACTACTGGGACTTTGTCTGTAGGGGGTGGGCCAGAGAAAAGGTTTAGGAATCTCTGCCCCAAGCCAAGCTCTCCCTGCAGGACCCCCTCAGACCCTTCCAAAAAGGGACTAATTGCCAAGTTAGTGATGGGGAGGAGAAAGAAAAACTTAGTTTCACAAGTTACCTTGACTCATCCTGAGGGTAAGTGTGCCATGATTATTTCTTTGGTTATTCCAGGTGAAAGTGGAGCAGAGTAGTTAACGGTGGCTGATGGTGAGAGACTTAATAGTTTTGAATCTCTGCTCTAACCACTCATTAGCAGTGTGACCTTGGACAAGTTATTTTTTATCTTATTGTCCTCACCTGTAAAATGGGAATAACAATTGTACTTACTTCAATGAGTACCCGAGGATTGAACTAGTAGGTCCCGGAAAAGCACACAGCATACGCTCAACAAACCGTTATTGTTATTAAAAGTCCCCACTTGAATAAGGAAATAGGAGCCCAGTCACACAGCAAATTAGTGTAGTTAGGACTGGAATACAGGTCTCCAGGTTCCCAGCCCAGAACATATAGCCACAGAAGTTCACGGTAAAGCGGATGGTGGAAAGAATAACCAGGAGCTAGGCTTGGTGGCTGAACCACCGATTCTGCATAACATGAAAGAACTTGACTTCGGTATTTGTGCAGAATGGCTGCTTTCGAACTCCTGGGACTCCTAGGACTAAAGCCCCTTCTATTGCATCTTGGGAGTTGCGGTCAGCTAACCCCGGTGCATGAAGGGACACGTAGTCCTCGCCTACCCCCGCCTTCCCAATTTAAGCAGCCTCAAAAGGCGCCTTCGCTTCATGTTTCCCAGCAAGCTCCGCGAGAGCGCGGACTATCGATTGGCTGTGGCCCGGCACTGCCGGCAGCGGTTGCCCAGGCTTTCCAGCGCGAAGCCGGAGCGGGTGAACCCGTCTGGACGTCAGCGGTGAGGTGCGTGCTGTGGCGGCTAGTGGAAGGAGAGAATCAAAGGGCCTGTGGGCCTGGACGCTTCCGGCCAGCGGCAGGAATCTCGGTGATTCCGGGCGTGGGCCCGGGCCGGAGGGCGGGTTAATGCCTCCACGCATGCGCGACCGTGCCGCGCGCACGACTGGAGGGCGCGCGGGGCGTGGGTGTCTGCGAGCGCGCACGGGAGCCCACGTGGGGTCTGGGGGCGGGGAGGGAACGGGAATCGAGCGTCCCGCCACGTCAGTCTCCGACCGTGAACCAATCCCGCTTTCGGCTTGTGGTGAGGGGGCCGTGTTGTGCCGGGAAGTGGCTTCGGGAAAAAGGAGGCCTCTTTCCTCGACTGCTCCGGGAGGGGAGCCCCGAAAACCTGTCTTGGCAAGCCAGACTCCCCTGTCCGCCCAGTGACCAGGAGAACCTTTGGCTCCCTCCGGTGAAGGCCAGCCAATTTGTTTTTGTTGGTTTTAAAGAGCTTTGTGCTCCCGGACTTGGAATTTCTGAGCCAGGCAGACTGCGAAGAATTTCCAAGTCTGGCATATAGCAGCTGTGTTTGTTTCTAAAGGATCTGCTCCTAACCTAGCATCGTAAACTACAATGAAGAACCAAGACAAAAAGAATGGGGCTGCCAAGCAGTCAGTCAACACTTTCAACCCAAAAAGCAGCCCGGGGCAACCGGAAGCAGGACCGGAGGGAGCCCTTGGGCGGCCCTGCCAGTCCACTCCTGCGACAGAAACTGAAGGTTCCTGCAGCCAGGCCCCAGGGAAGCCTGAGGGTGTGTGTCAGCTCTGCTTTTCCGGTGATCTGGGGAGGAACTTGTGGTACGGTAGTGTAGCTTCTGGAGTTAGAGACCAGAGATGTGGAATGAGAAAAGGATGGTGCTGAGTCTGTGTGATCCCCATTTCTTGGGGGAGTTGATGGAGCCTCCCATTCCAAGCACAGGAACAGAACTCTCTTGAGAGAGGGCTTTAACAGGATTAACCAGGTGGCAGTCAAATGAGAGACCTAACCTGCAAATCTAGGTCCTGTTAGGAAACAAGTCAGTCACTAGTGGGTCTATATATTTGAGGCATTTCTGGAACTTTTTTATTGGCAAACATTGGCTTTTGGGGGAAAGAGAAAGCGATAGACTAGAAAGTGAGTGCCTGCTACCTGCCTAGCCCATGGCACTTGCTTTACATACTTGACCTCTTATCCTTCAACACACCTTGTTGGGTGGCAGTAAGTAGTTATACTGTTTTATAGGTAAATAAACTGAGGCCTAAAGAGGGTAGACAATGTTTAACCCCCACCAGGGAGTTTAGCAGGGCATGAGAAATCCCAACCAATGATATAACCATCTTATTTCTAATTCTGCTTCTCATCTGCTGCTGCTGTAGGGGCTGAAACCAGAACTACTCAGTCTGGGCCCCTCAATGATGTCTCCGAGGAGCTGAGCCGCCAGTTGGAAGACATCCTGAGTACATACTGTGTGGACATCAATCAGGGGGGCCCAGGTGATGATGGGGCCCAGGGTGAGCCCACTGAACCTGAAGATGCAGAGAAGTCCCGGAACTACACAGCAAGGAATGGGGAGCCTGAGCCAGTGACCCCAGTAGTCAATGGCGAGAAGGAGACCTCCAGAGGGGAGCCAGGCACAGAAGAGATCCGAGCAAGTGATGAGAGCGGAGACCGAGACCACCGTAGACCACAGGAGAAGAAGAAAGCCAAGGGTCTGGGTGAGTAGAGGGCAGCTACTTACAAGGCTGCTTGAGGGGAAGGAGTTGGGACCTGACATTCCTCGGGCTAGCTGCTCTGCCAGAAGTTAGAGGAACTACTCAGGGTAGCAAGCCATGCTAGCTTAATCAGAGCCAGTAGAGTGGGGCTACAGCATAGAGGTCTACAGGTTGTTCACGGCACCAGGGCACCTGGCGTTGGGAGCAAGTGGGGGCTGAAAGTCAACCTGCTCTCTTTGAGAAACGGAGAGCCAGAGGCCTGAGTGGTCTCCTGTGCCAGCCAGAACCATCCCTAACCTGCTGTGTGACCTTGGGCAAGTCCTTTCCCCGCTCTGGCCATAGGTTCCACTTTACTCCTATAAAAGGACTAGACTAGACTGGGGTCAAAAACTCAAATGTCTGCATAAGCCAGGCTAGCTAGGGAGCCTGTGAAGACCAAGAGAATTGCCTATGTCATCTACCTAGTACTAGTCAATTGGCAACATGCAAAACTACAGGCTCAGTGTATCCGGAATTTTGTTTCTTTCTTTGTCTTTTAAGAAACACCAGGAGTCCAAAGTAAAGTGAAATCTCTAGATTTTTAACTTTTGAAAATGAAATGCTAGGAGGCAAACAAAACCCACCCATGGGCTAGATTTCCCGTCTGTCAGTGATTGGCAGTCTCTGTACGCATCTCTTGGAGCCTCCCAAAACTGACAGTTGAGGACCCCAGTGCTATGCTGTGCAAGGTGGCCCTCCAGCGTAGCAGTGGAGAGACTGACTCAGTCACAGGCAGTGGGGAAAAGGCGGTGACTGACAGTCATTTGAAAGCCTTCCAAAGGGTATGAAGAATCGAGGTTAGGTGACATTATATCCGTGTCTTTCTCTCCACTTTCTTACCTCTTCCTGTGGTCCTCATTTAAAGAGGAAATACATACCTTAGGATCATATATATGGAAGGTATATACATTTTAAAGTTCACCATTTGGCTTCCTTTTGACAGAAGTTTAGTACTCCTGCCAGAAGACCCATTCCTTTTTGGATTCTTTCTCTTCCAGCAGGACCTTTCTTGCATTGAAACAGTAGCACATAACTCGCAGGTGGGACATCTTTTGTCTTTTGGTCAAGCAGGCAGTTTTTCCTCCCACCAGTGGTGCTTCTTTACTTAGCAAGCATTTGTGGAGCGTATCCTCTGCAGTAGGCACTGTGGATAGTGATGGCACTCAGTGATGAGCAGGACTGGGTTGGCCCCAGCCCTCAGGAAGCGTGCAGTCCAGCAGGGAAGGCAGCCAGTTCAACAAGCAGAAATAGAGAGGTTGGTGAGGGGTGCTGCCTCCAGACCCAGGTGGACAGGCCAGGCCTGGGCAGGGCTCTGGGAGCTGCGGAGAAGGGTGTGCATGCCTTTGCTCCCCGTGTCTTGCAGGGAAGGAGATCACGTTGCTGATGCAGACATTGAACACACTGAGTACTCCAGAGGAGAAGCTGGCAGCTCTGTGCAAGAAGTATGCTGAACTGGTCAGTTCTAGCCTTCCCCTCGTACCCTCCCTGCGTTTGGAATGTCAGCAGGCTACCTGGAGTGGGGTTGGGGGTGCAGGGGCAGGTGATTGGCTTGTTTCCTATTCAGCCTCTATCTGAGTGTTTTCTCCTTCTGTTAAATGGGGGTCAAGATCCAGCCAGCCTCTTCAGGGCTGAAAGTAAGAGGAGAAACTTTGCATCCCTTGAAAGAAATTTCTCAAAGAATGAGTCCCAGTTGGTAGAGCCCTAGCTCAGATACGATGTCAGCTTGCAGCCTCTGAAAATATGGACCTGCCACAGTGCCATTATCGCACTTAATAAAATGAATACTAGTCTCTTGGTGTTCTCTAATACCCAGTTCATAGTTGAATTCTCCCAGTTGTTTGAAAATGTCACTTTGATCAAATCAGAGTCCACATGAACTCCAGTTATTACCTTTGGTTGTTACAACCCTTAAGTCCTTTTACTCCAGAGCAGTCTTCCCCTCACACCTCTTTTCCATGGCATTGACTTATTGCAGAAACCAGATCAGTTGTCCTGTAGACTGCCCCACTTTCTAGCTGTCTTCCTTGTGGTGGCATTTAACTTGTTCCTTTGCCTCTTTATTTCTGGTAAGGGAGTAGAAGTTTAAAAGCTTGATCCAATTAAGGTTCAACTTTTTTGACAAGAATTCTTAATAGGTAGCATCTGTACTTCATGTTGCATCCCAGGAGATACAAAGTGTATTTTCCCACTTTCAGTGATACAAGATTGTTCAGTGGTATCCATCGATGATCATTGCAGTTCTTTTATTCCATCCATTATTAGCTGGAATTCTCTCATAAGAAACTTTTCTCATCTGTAAAAAAAAAAAGTAAAATCATACCTCCCTAATGGGATTATTGTAAGCATTAAATATAAGAAAAGATATAAAGAAGATCACACCCTTTCAGAATGATCCAGCCAGGGAAAGATGGATGATGCAAGAGGAGGGAGCAAGGTGCTGGGGTGATGTCCTCCAGCAGAGGAGAGGGTTCGGTCTAGGTGAGGAGTGCAGCCAGGTCCTCGTGACTGGAGGAGAGGATGATGAGGTGGACGGATACAGGTGGACTGGCAGGTGCTTGCACTTCTCTGGTTGCCTCTGTGTTCTCAGGGAAATGGGAAAGGTGGGCATAGCAGGAGTGGGGGAGCTTGGAGGAGGAGGGTGAAGAGGTTGGCTAGATGAGAGGGAGTGTGAATAGCATGGGAAATGAGTAGGGTTGCGGGGCAGAGAAGGGCTGCTCAGCACCTGAAGTTGGTGGCCATGGATTTAAAGTGAGAGCCTTCAAGAAAGAGTGCTTAAGGGCAGGTACAGAGGAAGCACATGGTTGATTTGGGGTTGGGATTTGGCTGGGGAAAAGGAGCGAGAGAGTTGAGGGTGTAAGGAATCTAAGCCGGGTAAGAGGGAAGTGATGAAAGGAGGGTTGGAGGTCCAGTAGGGTCGGAGACTTGTTGGGAATACAGGTATTGGAGGGAATGGGCTAGAAAGGTAGGTGATGGTTCTGGTCTGGGATGCTAGAAATTGAGGTGATGGAAGTGAGTATAGTTCTGGTAACAAGGTCTAGACCTGCACTGCCCAGGATGGTAGCCACCAGCCAAGTGAAATGTGTCTAGTCTGAATTTGGATGAGCTGTAAGTGTAAAATTCACATCAGAATTTGAAAACCTAGGATGAAAGAAAGAATGTGAAACAGATAACAGATTTCTTACATTGATACTATATTGAAATATGGTATTTTTGAATATTGGATTTAAAAACTATTATTTAAGTTAATTTCACCTATTTCTTTTTACTTTTTTGACTTGGACACTAGAAAAATTTTAATTGTGTACGTGACTCACATTATATTTCTTGTGGACAGTGCTGAATAGGACCATGGGCGTGGGCCCGGTCTGGGGCAGGGGACAGGGTCTGTGGAGGAAGCTAAGGGCTGTGAGGCCAGGGAGTCTGGAGGATTGTCTGTCTGCATTGAAATGACCAAGAATGGTGTTAGGAATCGTGTTGGAGAAAGAGATGGTGAGCCAGCGCCGAAGTCTTAGAGGACTGCACACAAGGCAGGTGGTCTCCGGCGGCTTGAGTGTCCAGACAGTGGCCTGCTGCTGTGGTCTGCAGAGTCTTGAGAGCTTTGTCTCTGCAGTCAGAGCTGGGATAGAAACTGGATCTCCTGGCTGTGCAACCCCCTGCTTGTCCTCTTTGAGTGCCTGTTTCCTTCACCTTCAGGCGCGGCTGGGGTTATTGTGAAGAGCAGATGGGAGGATGGGTGCCTGGGTGTGAGAGAGCTTGGGTGGCCTCAGCTGCTACAGCTGGAGTTGGAAGGGGCTGGGCTGGGGCAGCAGGGTGACCCCCATCCGGGAGAGCCCCACGGGGTGCCCACCTGCCCTCTGGTCTCCAGCTGGAGGAGCATCGGAACTCCCAGAAGCAGATGAAGCTCCTGCAGAAGAAGCAGAGCCAGCTGGTGCAGGAGAAGGACCACCTGCGCGGTGAGCACAGCAAGGCCATCCTGGCCCGCAGCAAGCTCGAGAGCCTGTGCCGCGAGCTCCAGCGGCACAACCGCTCCCTCAAGGTAGGCTGCCCGGACCTCTGCACAGGGAAACACAGATTTTGTTTGGCTTCCACTTACCTTTGGTGGGTTTTCCCCTTAAGAAGTAGCACAGGCTTGCGGTACAGAAATAGATTACCCCCACTACTGCCCCCCAGTGCCCTACCTTGGTTACCTTGTAACAGCCTGCAGTTTGACACTTACTGGTATTACTTGGTATTGTACGAGGTGAAGACCAAGCTGCTGTAACAGAGAACCCAAACGCAGTGGTTTCCACATTTCTCAATTCAGTAGCAATTCAGGGGTAGGCCGGGGCGAGCGCTGACAAGCAGCTCTTCTAGGATGGGATCAGCCTGGGGTCAAAGCTGGGTCACTACCTTAGAGAACCCCCAGGTCTCTGATATGTTCTTGCACAACATTTTTGTATTCTTTTCTGTCAGATGAACCACATTTCACAGCGGGGGGAAAAAAAGCAGGGTCACTGCTGTGACCTCCAGATTGTTTTCATCTGCATATCCTCACAAATTTAAATGATTCTTATAACAGGTTGAATCATCAAATAGCTGGGTTTTTGCAGCTTGATTTTGCTCTTTTGTTGTTGTTGTTGTTAATAAGCATTTATCTTTTTAAATATTACAAATTTAATATTTGATGTGAGGGATTCACAGGTGACAGAAGTATAAGAAATTAAAGGTAATAGTTGCCACCCTCCTGGTTTCCACTGCCCAGCAGCATCTACTGTAAAGCAAACCTACCTGGATGTAAGTTTAAGCCTTCTAGACTTCCCTCTCTGCATGTAAACTCTTCCATACAATTTTTAATGAAATTATTACGTGCTCTGTTTTGTATCCCATTCATTTTTTCACTTTCCAGAATGCCTTATCTTTCCCTATCAGTTTACATAGGGCCATTTCATTCTTTTTAACAGCAGCATCATTTGGATATAATGTATTTATCCAAGCTACAATAGGAATTCTTGTATATCCGTGGCCAATTATATAGAATTTATATAGGACAAATCTCAGAAGTGAAATGGCCTGACCAAAGAGTATGCACGTTCTGAATTTTAAAAGAGTTTGCCAGATTGCTTTCCAACAAGGGGCAGCGGCATCCCCTCCCACCAGCAGTGTCTGAGTGCCTAGTTCTGCACAACCTTGCTGAGCCTGAGTTATTACTGAACATTTACACCTTAGTCTCTTGGGGGTAGGCAGTGGAGATAAAATCATGCTAAAATGAGGTGCTTACTCTGAAATACTTAGTCAGGAGACTCAGATCGCTTCAGAATGGTCCTCACATGTGTGCCTGCCTTTTTTTAGGTAGACAGTCTCATCTATGATAGGCAGAGGGGTTCATTAGGAGACCCCGTCGCCCAACAACCCTGTAGCCTGGCTGCTCCTCATTTGGGAGCAGGAGGGCTATTGGTGGGGACCGTCCCTGGACCAGTTGGGGGAGCCTTGTGGAGGCTGGCTGGGGAGCTGTGGGTGATGGGGCCAGGGCTCCCTTCTCTGCCTAGGAAGAAGGAGTGCAGCGGGCCCGGGAGGAGGAGGAGAAGCGCAAGGAGGTGACCTCGCACTTCCAGGTGACACTGAATGACATTCAGCTGCAGATGGAGCAGCACAACGAACGCAACTCCAAGCTGCGCCAGGAGAACATGGAGCTGGCCGAGAGGCTGAAGAAGCTCATTGAGCAGTACGAGCTGCGGGAGGAGGTGAGGTGGTCACAGGCTAGGGCTAGGTGCCAGCACAGTACTTCCCGGCTCCGTGGCCTTTTTCCTCCTCTTTCCTTGGGAGGGGAGTGATGTTGTCGTCCCCATGGGTATGGGAACTGAGGCACAGAGAAGTGGGTGAAGAAACTTCACCTGCTGCCATGCAGCCTCTGTCCCCAGTTCCTGGTTCCAAAGCATAGGGTCAGGACCTTTCAGAATTTAGAACCATCCAGGTTTTAGAATGAAGATAATACAGATGTGTATATTACGTGGCATCCCCAGGAGGGCCTTAGAGCAGCACCCTCAAATCAGACCTTTTTAACATTTATGCAGTGAAACTTCTGAATACTCAGATTATAAATAGCCTCACAGTGGTACTGGTTTAGTTTGGCTGCCAGTTTACAGCAATTTCCATTTTCAGAGCTTTTTAGAATTCAGCATCGCAGGGGAGGGTCTGGGCCTGTATCAGTGATGGATTCCAGGAGCTGCTGTCTCTGATTCCTTGCTGCTCTGCTGCCCCTGCCACTTGACAGCACCGTTTGTCACTGCCCAGGCCCTCGAATCCCTCTGCTACTTTGGGTCGCCACACCCATCACTTGGCTTCCCTGGGGTTCTGGAGAACCACATCTCCCTGAGAAGGCTGGACAGACGAGTGGGACATATGTCCACTCAGCAGATGGACACTACAGACCTGCTCTGGGCCAGGCCTCTTCCTAGGCCCTGGGGTCTGGTGGTGGGTGACATGGGCAGTGCCCTGCTCTCTTGGGCTCATAGCTCACTGTGGTGGTCGTGCGTGCAGGGCTTGGAGGCAGCTCCTCTGACCCATCCCTCACAACTTCATCCTCTGGGAACAGGGCTGCTTGTGGTACATTTGGTTTGCAGAGAGTTGGTTTGGTTCTGTTCCGTTGGCACTGAGAGACATGGGGGATTTTTGGCCATCACAGAGTGAGGCACCCACTTCAAGAAGCTGAGGACCCTCTTTCTCTTCCCCCTCCCTCCCCCTGAGGCAAAAAGGACTTGGTACTGCCTGTGGGGGTGGGGATGTGGGTCTATTAGGCTCCGCTGCGTCTCATCTATGCCCCTCCCTAGGGTCAGATCCAGGCCCTACCATCCTGTCCCCTTTGAGCCTCTGAACCTCAGATCACAGGCCACAGAAATTCATCCTGTCCCAAACTGGACCTGCCTCCAAGCCACCTCACCCATCCCACCCCATCCAAAATATAAATAAAATTTCCCATGTCCCTTACTTCAGTAAGTTCAGTGGATTTTGCCTTTGAAGCAGCACCTGAGTCCTTCACTTTCTCTCCATCCCTGGTCCAGGTTCCACAGCTCCTCAGCAGTCAGGGTGGCTAGTCCTTGGAATGCACCTGTCTGTCTAATTTTCACTTAGAGATACAGCAAATCTCTGCCACCTGAGTCAAGCTGTTTTATTGGTGGTGGCACAGTGTTTGCCCTTCTCATTTAAGGAAGTCAGGGGCTGCAAGGGTGAAGGTTGCCAGCCCTGTGGAGTGATCCACACTGGGCCTGGAGGGCTGAATGTATCTATTGCTTGGCTTCCCTGGGCCTGAGACCATCCCAAACCCCTGTGCTCTTATGAGACTGATTCCTCAGATGGGGGAAGATGTGAGGCTGGGGAGCAGGCCTTCCAGGGAAGCGGGGGTCCCTGTGCTGGACTGTATGCAGGTGTCCAGCACGTCAGGTTGATGGGAGGCTGGACAGGGCACCCTGGTCCCTGCACATGGGATGTCCCTGTGGCTACTGGGCCTCCCTAGGGAGAGAACTTCAGGCGGACTCCTCACACCATGCTTTCCTGCAGCATATCGACAAAGTCTTCAAACACAAGGACCTGCAGCAGCAGCTGGTGGATGCCAAGCTCCAGCAGGCCCAGGAAATGCTGAAGGAGGCAGAGGAGAGGCACCAGCGGGAGAAGGATTTTGTGAGGCTCGGGCCCCAGGGGCAGCAAGGGGTGGAGTAAGAGGAGGTGGGTTGGGTTCAGGCTCAGCTCACAGGCGAGTCTGTAAATGGGAAAGGCTGCTGCCTGGCCAGAAAGAGGGCACTGCTTCCTCAGAAACCAGAGAGCCTCAGGAAACCTCAGTGGGTTCTGGTGTTTATTGCTAAAAAAAAAAAGCCAAACACAGCCCCTGGAAGCTTCTGACAGGATCTGGGGTCCTGTCTTGGAAATAGCTCCTCAAAGAGGCAGTGGAGTCCCAGAGGATGTGCGAGCTGATGAAGCAGCAGGAGACTCACCTGAAGCAGCAGGTGAGACAGTGTTACCTGACCTTGCCTCACTGGGCCCCATTCTCAGGGGGAGGAAAATGGGACCCTCATTCTAGGACCAACTCAACCTCGGACAGCCATATGACCCTGGGTGAGCCTTTGTCCTCTGTGAAACTTTCCAGCACCTGTGTGATGGTGGTTAGGTAGCTAGGTGAGCTCAGAGGACCTGACTTCTAGCCTGAATGGACTGAGCTGTTTTTGAGGAGATGGGACAAAACTGCTATTTTTAATTAAATTAAGTTAGACTTGATTCCAGAAGAAAATTTTGAAAATAAACAGAGGTAAAATGTGTCACCTAAAATCCTACTTCTCAGAGTTAGCATTTTGGATTATATCCTTCTAAATATGAGTGAGAGGAGGTGGGTTGGGTTCAGGCTCAGCTCATAGTCAAGTCTATAAATGGGACAGGTTTCTGCCTGGCCAGAAAGAGGGCACTGCTTCCTTATCCGTCTTTATTTTAAAGAAAAATGGTTTCAATAGAACCATTGGGCCAGGGGGCCAAGGATGGGTGGGTGTGTTGATCAGAGGTCCCTCCAGAGAAACCAGTTTCACCAATGGGCTTCTGTCTTGTCCAGCTTGCCTTATACACAGAGAAGTTTGAAGAGTTCCAGAATACGCTTTCCAAAAGCAGTGAGGTGTTCACCACATTCAAACAGGAGATGGAAAAGGTAACGATGGGCCAGGCTGGGTGTGGCTGCTGGGGAACGGGCTACGTCCTTCAGGATTGAGCACTGGGCCTGCCTGGGAAGCCCCCATCCCTGGAGTGCCTCAGGGGGTCCAGCTTCCTGTAATTGAGTGGTCCATTAGAAGGGATCCCCCTCTGAAGGAAGCTTCAGTGGTATGTGCACCCTCCAGAGTGTCCCAGAGAAGGGGCAGCATTGTCATTTCTCGTTGGTGGTGATGGGCATTTAACTTGGGCAAATTCCTGAGGAGGCACAGAGGCGGTGGCTGTGCCGCGGGATGCCCTGCCCTCTTGGACCATTCCCCACTTTGGAGACAGACTCACAGGCAGGCCACCCCTGACCATTTCACCATTTCTTTCTGTCACATAACTTAGATGACTAAAAAGATCAAGAAGCTGGAGAAAGAGACCACCATGTACCGGTCCCGCTGGGAGAGCAGCAACAAAGCGCTGCTCGAGATGGCTGAGGAGGTGGGCCACGTGTGGGCTGCAGCCTGGTGGGGGGCAGCGATGCAGTTATTGAGTATTGGGCCCTTTCCTGTATGTTAAGTGATGCAGCTAGCAAGGAGGGGTGCTGGGATTTATAGCCATGCTTGTCCACACCCAGAGGAACTCCTGGCTGCTTGCCCAGGGGAGGAGGCGAGTCCAGTGGTAGGTCTGCAGTGGGAGCAAAGGGAGCAGATGGAAGGAAGGAGCTGGAAAAACAAAAAGCAAGAGTTGCCAATGATGTGCATGGTTTGCCTTCAGTGTGGCCCAGATAACTTGTGGTTTCATGACTTGAGAGGTAGGAGAGAAAAGGAACAGTGCTCAAGCAGCTGCTGCTTGGCTTTCATTCAAGCTGAACCTTCTAGATAGGCTAGTTCATTGAACCTCCCTTCAGATCTGTGAGGTGGGGGTTAGTAGTCCTATTTTACAGATATTGCAATCGGCTTAAAAGCCAGGGACTTTGCCAGGGTCACCTGGTGGCTCCATGGAGGAATACATTGTCTGACCTCCAAGCCCTGCCTCTTTTCTGCACCATCCTACCCTCAACTGCAGCCACTTCGTGGCATAAACCAGGGCTGTTTATTAGAAAAGGGGGCCACCTTTTGACTCTGGTCTGCTCCCAGCCTTGTTAAAGTGAAAGCGTTTTCCTCCATGTGGGGGTGGGGGTGGGGGGTGGTAACGAAATGGCGCTGAGGACCCGTTCCTCTCCACAGAAAGCACTCCGGGACAAGGAGCTGGAGGGCCTGCAGGTGAAAATCCAGCGGCTGGAGAAGCTGTGCCGGGCGCTGCAGACCGAGCGCAATGATCTGAATAAGAGGGTACAGGACCTGAGCACCAGTGGCCAGGGCCTCTTCCCTAACAGCGGCCCTGATCAAAGGCCAGAGGCTCCCAAGGAGCAGGGTGGCGAGGTGCCTGGGGCACAAGCACCCAACCCCTCAAGGGCCACAGAAGGTGCCTGCTGCCCTGGAGCACTGAGCACAGAAGCCACAGGCCAATCAGAGCCCCTGGAGCCCAGCGCCACAATGGCCTAGAGAGCCTGGCACTTCAAGCATGCTGGGAAGGGAGCGGGCAGCCTGGCCAGGCTGGCCCATGCTAGCCTCCCCCCACTAAGCCGTCCAGTGCTCAGGCTGGGGTGCTCTGGCCGGCTGGCATTTGACACTTTGCAATTTTGGATTTGGTAGGTCCATTTTACATGTATATGGCATATGTGCAAGGCCTCCTACATTTCTGTCTGTAATGTAAAATGGACTTGCATTGGGAGCGGGTTGTGTATAGATAAGGTCGATGGCTCTTCTGTGAGCTGAAGAGTCTTAAAAGAGGAGCTGTCTTCTGTGGTGCTGTCACGGTCAGCTGGCAGGACGAGTGGCTTGAGTTTCTCCTGCCTCCCAACCCTCGGGGCTCATGACAAGTGACAGGCCCAGGCCTTGGCTGTGTTTCTCACGTGCAGGGCTTGGGCAGCTCGGACTCTCCCAGCTCCCCCAGAGACTCCTTCACTTCTCTTGACCTGAAAAAGATATTCCCAGGCAGAGCCGTGGCAGGGCACCCAGAGCGGGTGACTGGACTGCTCTCTCACCCAGGATGAGGGGCCAGAGAATGTTTCTGTGGTCTGATGTGCTGTTAGGGAGCCCCCCAGGCACTGCTTCGCCTGCCCCCTGGGAGTGGAGGGCTCAGGCCAGTGATGCTTCTCAGTAGCCTTATCATTCACAGGTGCCTCTCCAGCCTGCACAAATGGTTGACAAGAGATCACCCAAAGGATTTTTTTTTTTTTTTTTTTTTTGCACATGACAGTGTCTGTATTGGGGATTTGCCAAGGAAGGAGCAGGGGTGCCATGGCAGTGGTGCCTGGGTTCTGGTCTCCAGTGTCCCACCACCCCACCTGTTTGGTGAGACTAGATTCCTTAGAGTGAGAGAAAGGAGAGAGTTTCTGATGGCTTTGCCACAAGCTTGCCTGTGGGTTTGAATCCTAGGAGGCCGCCTCTGATTCCCTCTACCTCTGTCTCCACACAGCAGTTTGCTGGTCCCCAGGCCCAACTGCTCCTTTGGCTTTATGGGTCCCTTTCCACTTCTTCACACCAGATGTACAGTCCTTAGGATTGTCCCATTTCCTGGTACCTCTTTTTTGCCCAAGAGCTGAGGTCTGTCCTCCCTTGGGTTCCACCCCTCCCTGTGTGGGAGCCCATAGGCCAGCCCCCAGCTGTTGTATGGCATCGTAAGGGATAAAAATGATACCCCAGAAATCCATAAGCAGGCTGCGGACGTTTTTGTTTGTCCTCCCCAGTATACACTACTCTATACTCTGAAAGTTCCGCTGGAGGTAAACCTGCCAGTGTATTAGCCAGTCTTTTCATACGAGCAGTTTTCTGGGACAAAGAATAAGTCTTAGGAAGCAGGGCTCTGCTGGGTTTGGGCTACAAGGCCCCATCTCCAGCTGGGCCTCAGCTTCCGCCTAGCTGAGGGAGCCACAGACCAAAATGGATAGAATGGTTGGAATTTTGCTTCTGGCTGTCTTTCCTTGAAGCTACTTCATTGTCCCACTGTTCCTTTCATCTTCTACAACTAGCCCACCCTCTTTCAGCCCCTGAATTAATCCCTCAGGCGAGTAGGTTCATAATAAGGAGTGACAAGTGTTCCTGAATCAGGTTCTGACTTAGAGGAGAGATGGCTAATGTGTCACACACACCCGTGTTCCTTCTCGTGCCCCCGGCAGGGACCGCCAGTCTGCTTCACAGTGTTTTCCTGCTAATCTCTGTTCTGTTTCTTGTCAAGGTCTGTCCCTGGCAGTGGGTTTGATTGTGGAGACCTGTTTGCATCCCTGGCTGAGATCCTGCTCTCTTGTGGAGAAGTGTTTCCCAGGATCTTTTCTCCTCTTTGGAATCCCTAGGTGGGATGGTCCCCAAACCTGCCTTTTTTTCCTGCTCCAGTCAGGCCTCCCTCCCACCCCCCAGCCCTTTGCCCAGGCTGGGGTACAAGAGCTGCTGGCTCCACACGGGGTTTGCTGGGCTGAGGAGGCACAGGAAGGGGCAGAGGCATCCAGCTTCCCCCTTGAAGAGAAGGGAGAGACCTGCAGTGGCTCACATAACTGCCTGTCTCACTTAAGCTACCTCGCTAACGTCCACAGGGGGCTTGGGTCTTTTGGAGCCCAGGGTGGTGGTGTGGGAGCCCAGCTAGGGACAGGGGGCCCCTACTGGCTTCCCGGGTGAGGACTGTGGGCCTGGGGCCGGACTGAACCTCTGCTGTCGCCTCCAGCCGTTTCTAGGTGCCCAGGCCAGGCTGGAGGTGGCGCTCTGATCCCTTTTTTATCCTCTTCATTGACCAAACCTCACCAGTCACTACAGCTGCTCTGCTTGCTCTGCTTTCCAAAGTTTGCTCAGGTGCCTGAGTGCTGCCTGCACAGGCCAGGAGCCTGGGCCGGATGCAGGAGAGGAGGCCAGTCATGAACGAAGGCCAGTGCCTTCCTCGCCCGGGCAGGCCCGTGCACGTGACCTCAGTTTTAGGACCAGGAGCTGTTCTGTCTTGGTTTCTTAGATTGCTAGCTTTTCCTCCAGGGGACCACAACAGGTGAGGCTCACAGCCCAGAGCTCCAGCTGAGAGCTTCATATACACAGGGTTCTGCAAAGTGTCGGCAGCACTTTTTTATTTGTTGTTTTCCATGAGGTGTTTGGACCAGGGGCTGGGCTCAGGCACTTTCTGTAAGAGAATGTTACTTCTGTGGAGAAGGCTCCCCAACCCCCATCGTGACCCTGCTGAGGGCTGCCCTGGGGTCTCCTGGGGGAAGACCAAGACCTGCTGAACTGATCGTGCAGCCCTCCCACCTTGCACAGCGCGGGGGTGGTCACCGCAGGGGCAGCCAGGCATCTGCCTGCTCCCTGAGCCCTTCCCAGAGGCTGCCTCTGTCCCTAGAGCTCTGCCTCCCAGCAGCCTGACCTGGCCGCCCAGACTTGTTTGAAGCTGTGCTGACAGCTTTTCTTTTGGTATTTACAACAGCCCAGGGGTTTGATTTTGATGTATTTTAAACCACATTATATAAATAGTCTGTTGCCTTACTTGTTTCTGTCCTGTGTGGCCATTTAGTGCTTCTAGATCCATCCAGTCCCTTCCATGCTTGTAGACTCACACCATCGCTGATCTTCCAGGATCTCTGCTGCACAGTCGCTGTGGCTGTGCCCTGGCATCCTGCATCCCCCAGAGGGCTCTCCCGCCCGGCAGTCACGTGGGCTCTGGACACCAGCAAATTTACTTGAGGTTCCTGAGCAGAGCCCTTGGCAAAGTCAGCATACAGCAGAGGGTCAGAGGTGATTTCTCTCAATCAAAAATTGTCTCTATCCCGAGGGCTCACAGGCTAGCGAGGGAAACAGGTACTTAGAATACAGAAACGTCGGTGGTGATGTGGGAGCACAGAGGTGGGCCCGTCCCTGCTTCAGGGGCAGAGGACTGGATGTCAGAAAGGGCCTCTGTCCCAAAGAGCAGGATTTATGACTGGAAGTGGTTCACCTGGGAATGCAGATTCACAGGAGGGCAGTGGGAAGGGTCAAGGCTGGGGCCAAATCACCAAGAGCCTGTGTTTAAGCCGACAGGGATTTGGGCTGGATCCATGGGGTAGGGGGGAACTGCCGAAGGTGTTTAAATGAAGTTGGTAAGGCCCCTGAAGAAAGAATGAAAGGCAGGGAGTGCAAAGAGCTGGTCATAGGCCCGCTGAGGCCCAAATTAAGACAGGTGACCACTGTCATCACTGCTGTTTGACACAGTCGGCCATGGGCAGCATCCTTTGTCACTGGCCCACCCAAGGGAATGTGCAGGGACCTCCACTTCTCTGATGTTGTGCATTCCTTGACAAAACCACATTCTTCAGAAGGGGCTGGCTTCCTAACACACAAGTCTGGCGATTAAAGCTGAGGCTCTTGTATGGGGGGCACCTTACTATATGGCACCCTGTTCTCCCTGTGGGGCCTGGGTTGGATTTCATGAAGGATGGTACACGACTGTCCAGCAAATGGCAGAGGCGGCTACAGTGCCCTCCCCACACAGTGGCTGTGGCAGACTCAGCAGAGCCCCTGTCCAGCCAAGGTCCTGACAAAGGAGCGATATTTTTCTGTGCTGACCACATTGGTTCCCATAAAAGAGCTTCTGGAGGGGCAGTGGAGAGGGGACTGCCATACCAACTCGAGCTCCCAAGCAAAGCAGCTCTGAGAGTAACTTCAGGTTTCTGGTTCCCAGGGAAACAGCTGGGGTGGGAACCCCAGAGGTACTCCTGGACCCTCTGCCGCTCTCCTAGAGGAGCCCTGGCACCACCGTCTAGCAGCTCTGGGAGGGCTCTTGTCCTAGCTGACTGAACAGCCCCCCCTCCACCCCCTTGGATACTGAAAAAGTCCTGCATTGACTGGGTGCTGGAAGCACCTGTTAGAGAACCCTGTGCAGGTATCTGCAGACGTGGTTCCCCCAAGCAGCCAAAGGCCCTGCCCCGAAGCTGCCCAGCAGGAGGGGAAGGTGGCCAGGTGGTGTGTGCTCTGCCCTGGGGCCTTTATTTGAGATTACTGGGCAGCCTGACCAAGGATGAATGTCTCTCCTGTTGCATCAGATGCTGCACCAGGAGCCTCTGCCAGGTCTTTAAATAGCTGCCCCGTCCATCTAGCCTCCCCAGCGGCGGCACCAGTCGCACCACTCGGCTGTTGGCGCTCAGGTTTCCCTTCTGGAGGCTGGAGTCAAGCGCCAGGGAATCGCTCTGTCTTCCCTCTAACCTGGCGCTTCCAAAGATGTCTTCCAGGCCTCTGGGTCAGGGAGGGGTAAAATGCCTTGGTCTGTCCCTTGCCTGGTGGCAGAACACAGCCCCCAGCGCTTACCAGGCAGGCATGCCTGGGTGTGGCAGGGGAGTTAGTAATGCTCTCCAGGGACCGCAGCCAGTGCCTTGAAGAAGCAAGTGAAAAACAAGACAGCTCCAGGGCGACGTCAGGGACAGCTCAGAGCCTCGGCTCCAAGCCCGGCAAGCTAAGCTCCCAGCAGAGGTGCTCAGAAACTACCCCTTCGAGGAGGCTGAAGCTTTCATTCACCTTCTTCCCTTGGGCAAATTTCTTGATCCCTCCGGTTTTCAGGGAAGCAGCTGAGTGTAGGAACCTTTCAGTAAAATGGGGACGATAATGGCATCTTCCTTGAGGGCTGTGATGAGGATCGCCCTCCAAAGCCCGGTGTGCTGTGGACTACGACTGTATTATTACACAAAAGAGCGCGTAATAGGAGATCTAAAACCGAAGCGATGGTTGTGTTCTCTTACAGTTTCATCCTTTTGCGACTTCTGATTGCTCATCCTCTCCCTCCCCTTCCCCCTCCCCTTCTACCTCCTCACCCCCTCTCTCTCCAGAGTCCCTCCTGGTTCTGACAAAGCTGCTACCATTTTGTAAGGGTCTGTAGCTTCTCTAAAACTGACAGGAAAGTGTTTTAGATTGCCATCCCACAACCAATACCATCACCTTGGTTCAGGTGGGGAGAAACAGCTCAATAAATGTGGGGCTGCTCCTCCCATCTAATTCCATCCTGAGCTCCAAAGAAGGTCACTTTCCCTTTAAATGCAAACGACCTCCTGCCAGTTAGCGTTCCTCCGTTCCTGTTCCCTGGGAAAAGAGAGCTGAGGGAGGGAGGAACCTGCAGGGAAACTTCACTCCAGACCCCAAGCTCCAGGTCAGTTGCCCCAGAGGGGGTGGGGGCTGGGGGGCGGAATGACGCGGGTCTGATGCTTCATCTCGGATGCAGGCTCTGGGCTGAACGATCCATATGGCACATGGCTTCGGAACGTGAGCATGGGAAATAGATCTCGGGTCACCCCCAATGCTCCTGGGGAGGTGGGGCGCCTGCTCCAGTTCTGTCAAGTCCCTAATTGGGTCAAGCTGCTGTAGGGAGGGGCGGAGGATGCAGCTCCTGTCTCCCCTCCATGCCGCCAGACACGTTCAGTGCCAGCCAGCCAAGTGCCAGTTTAAATGTTATGCCCCAACCACCATCACCACCATCCCAGAGTACAGGGTCAGGATAGGTGGTGGCAGCGGCCTGGTGTGAACAGCTTAGGAAACCCCTCTAGTGGGCCCCCCAGTGGGGAAGACCCCAGAGACCCTGGGGGCCTTAGCAGCAGGGCTGGTGCCAGCCACGGGCACAGCCATTGTTGGAGGCCAAGACAGCCAGCTGCCAAGCACCCGCCCGCAGCTGAGGCTGACAGTGTGTGAGCTGAGCTGGGACTTTCAGAAGGGAGAATGAAGCTGCTGGAAGCATATCCCAAGGATTTTCTGGGAGTCGCCTGTTGTTTGCATTGGGTGGGGAGATGGAGGAGGGATGCCAGGGTCTACGAGAGGCTGTTACCTAACCCCGGGTGGCTACAACTCTGGGCCTTCCTGGGTGCCCCCACCTGTGCCCTTGATCACCCCCCGTGCTGACTGGGTGTGTCAGCATCTGCCTAGGGGAAAGAGGGATTTGAGATATAAAAGGGCCTAGTTAAGACACCCCTAATCCTTGGCTGTGCTCTGCCAGCTGGCATCCACCCCGTCTCCTGTTATGTTTCCTCTGCTAGCCCCGCCCCCTCAGCTACTGGGACAGGAAACCCCAGCAGCAGCAGGATATTATCAGGCAGGGTCTAGAGTTTTCACTCCAGGAGGGGACCTGGAGCGGACTGGGGAAGGCCCTTCAAATAAACATCCATGACCCCAGAAGCAGGCGCTGGCCTCTGGCCCTGCCCCCATAGCATAGGTGAGGGGATAGAGGCCCTGATAGTTGAGGGGAAAGTAGGATGGTCCCAGGGCCCTTTCTTTGCAGCTCTCGGGTTGCTGGGTGAAGGGATGAGTGTGCCCCTCACTATCTCAGTGAGGCTGCCTCCCTCTCAGGGCCTGAGGCCCAGCAGCACCCAATGGATGACAAGAAGAAGAAGAGGAGCCCCAAACCCTGCCTGACTCAGCCTGCCCAAGCCCCAGGCACGCTACGCAGGGTCCCTGTGCCCACCAGCCACAGCGGCTCCTTGGCCCTGGGACTCCCTCACCTGCCATCCCCCAAGCAGCGGGCCAAGTTCAAAAGGTGGGTACAGAGGGGAAGCAGGGCAGGAAGGGAGAGATCCCAACTTTGCATCTCTGTGGGGAGGTAGGCAAGGGAGTGTGGGCTCAGCCTTCGATTACTAAGCAATAGCTGATGCTTTCCCTGAGGTTGGCCTCAGCTAGCCTCTGGGAACGCAGAGATGACAGCCCCAGGCCTTGCCCTCAAGTATTTTGGGAGAGGGCCAGGTGGGTCATTGGGATCACATAGAATGTGATGATGAGCCTCAGAGGAGGGAGTGAGCCACCCTGCCTGGAAACAAGAGCCAGAGAAATTGTTAAGCACAATGGAGGGGAAGAACATTCCAGGCTGAGGGACCCACCTGGCACAAATATGGACAAAAGAGATTACCTAGAAGGTTCCAGAAACTGCAGGTAGTTTGGTGACCCTGGAGTGTTAGGGGGGTAGGAAATGAGGAGGGGAAGCCGGGGCATAGAAACTGAATTCTCTGCTGAATTCTTTGTAATGATGGCAAATTCTGCATTCTACCCTATAATGAGTCTGTGTTTGTTTCCCACTAAACACAATAAATTTTTCACCAATTCTTTCCAAGTAAAATCACCATGTTTCCCTGCCTAAGAGGCATGTTCTAGATGGCCAGCAGCAGGTTATAGAGGAAGCTCAGGTCTAGGGCAGGAGAAGTAGGAAATGCAACTGGAGAGGCAGCCAGGTCAGGCTGGGAGGGGCCTTCGACGGTGTCCCTAGGGCAACGGAGAGCTCAAAACAGTTCAGAAGTAGAAGAGGGGCAGGAAGATATTTTGGAGCAGAGTAAGGTGGCCCTGGTGGCAATAAGGGGTTAACTGTCCCCATGGAACAAATTCACACATGTCAGGGTCCCAGAGGATGGAGGTGAGAGGCTCAGACAGGTACCCAGTAGCCCCCTTCCAGGCACGCCTCTGGGTGTGTGAGTCATTTGCAGAAAGAGACTTCTTTTGACCTCCTACCTTCACCTCTCCTCACCCCATTCCCTGCCCCCACTACCAACCTTGGTGCCCCAGTCAGGAACAGAAGAACAAACATCCATTTATGTGGATGGGTGGATGGGTAGATGAATTACTGCATAGAAGTGGCACAAAAAATCTGGGGATGTCTGGTTGCCCCCAACCTATCACCATGGCCATGCCCACCCACCCCCATCCAGGGTAGGCAAGGAGAAATGCCGCCCAGTGCTGGCCGGAGGTGGGGGCGGCTCTGTAGGCACTCCCCTGCAGCATTCCTTCCTGACCGAGGTGACTGATGTCTATGAGATGGAGGGGGGGCTGCTGAACCTGCTCAATGACTTCCACTCAGGCCGGCTGCAGGCCTTCGGTGAGTCCTGGGGGCTGAGCCTAGAGGGTGTGCAGGTGGAGCTGAAGAGCCTGGTCTCTGGGGCAGGGGGGGCCAGGGTCCCAAGCTCGCTTCCAGGGCTCAGACAGGGGCTGTCCAGGGAAGGAATGCTCCTTCGAGCAGCTGGAGCACGTGCGAGAGATGCAGGAGAAGCTGGCCCGGCTGCACTTCAGCCTGAATGTGTGTGGGGAAGAGGAGGAGGAAGAGGAGGAAGAGGACGGTGTCACTGAGGGGTTGCCTGAGGAGCAAAAGAAGACGATGGCTGACCGCAACCTGGACCAGCTGCTTAGCAATGTGGGTCAGGGCTGGGTGCTTCAGTTCCTGGGAGCCCCAAGGGGTGGGGGAGGCACATGCTCCCAAGGCCACTCCTGGCCCCTGGGGGAAAAGGTGGGGGTGCATGGATCCAAGGGCTCGGGGCCCCTCAACCCCCACCAGAAGAAGGCTCCCAGAACATCTGGGGTTTGACCTGGTGTCCCTCCTGACAGAAACCTCCTTTTCTCTTTTTATTGACAGCTGGAAGATCTTAGCAATTCTATGTATCCTTTCCAAGGGAGCTGGCAGAGTGTGAGTGTGTGAGTGTGAGTGTGAGCGTGTGTGTGTGTATCCTGGAGATGAGGTCAGTTTCCTCTTCCCCTCCACACCGTCAGGAGTATTCACATACAACTGACATTCCCATCCCTTTCAGCCCTACTGAGTCAGCATTAGGCACAAATTGTCCATGCCCAGGTAGAGGAGCATGGCAGAAAAGGTGGTTGTGGGGAATGTTTTACCTACTGATCAAAATTTCTGCAGTGAAACCAATCCATGGCAAAGCTGATGCCCTCCTACTCTTTCAGCATTGTACATTTCTTTTTACTAATTTAGACTACCTCCTCTCCATCTAGTTCTCAGTCACAAATCACGAGCACACATACACACACACTCACTCGTCATAGTCTGGCTCATGGGTCTACCAGCTCGTCTGACCCAGAGATGGCATGACCTGGATCAAGAGTAAGGAAAGACAGCTACCTAGCAAGCGGGGCAGACAGGGGGACTGCAGCCTCAGACCACGGGCGGCCCCGAAGACCCTCGCCCCTGCCCCTCTGCACAGTTTGGGAAGATGGGGGTGAGACGGAGGACTTGGCCCAAGGCGCACAGTCCTTGACTGGCACAGACAGAAGCTGCACCTGGCCGAGAACGCCGAGCCTGAGGAGCAGTCGGCGGTGTAGGTGGCACCCAGGCCGACTGCCCGCTCTCGTTCTTTCAAACTGTGACTTTTTACGGACTCGGGCGGGTATTCCGCGGCCCTCCAGGTGCTATGCGGGAGGGGGGCACTGGATGGAATTAAACCCGAAAGAAAGAAAGTCGCTCTGTGTCCTCTCTCCCCTCATGACGCCTTCACTGGGCGAAGGCGCCAACGACCCCTGCCTCCGCCGAGACCCCTATCCGCAGCCCACTTTGGCTTTGGAAAGTCCGGCTCAGGTGGGGCTGGAATCCCCGGTGCGGGTCTAAGAGGGCGATTTGGGGCGCCGGCACCACGTAGGTGAGTCAGAGGGAAAAAGTCCTCCATCCCTGCTGAGACGGTTGCCGTGGAGACTGCGGGGGCGGGGCGTGCGCCCGCTAAGGCGCGGCGCGGGCTGATGACGTACCACGCAGCGCCCGGCGGGCTGGCTGGGCCGTTGGCACCGGGATGGAGCGGGAGCAGTTGGTCCGGAAGGTGTCGGTGCTGCAGGTCCGGGGGGCGGGGGGCAGGGGGCGGGGAGCGGGTGCATCTGGCTTCTCCCCACGAGCTCTCGTCTGGACTGGACCTTCGAGCGAGATAAAGCTTATCACGTTCAGTCCCTACCCGCGCAGCGGCCAACCTCTGGAGATAATGACCCACCTTCACGACCTTGAAGAATGGTGGGGTCCACAGACTTCCCCTCGCGCCCCCTACTCCCACCACACGCTTCTGCAGGGATCAGGGAAATGGCGGGAAGGGCCTTAAAGCGAAGGGGGCAGAATACGGTACGGCACCCGCCCTTGAGCCCTCAGAGACCCAGCGCACAGCGTCATATATCCTTTCCCCGTGGCCATGCCCCCTTCTGCAGTGGCCCGGATGACTTCTCCGGGAGAATTCCCCCAAGACGCCCCTTTCTTGCAGTAATAAGGGTCTTCCTTTTTCTCTTGAAAAACACCAGGCTTGCGTCCGGGGCTTCTTGGTCCGACGCCAGTTTCAGAGTCTGCAAGCTGAGTATGAGGCCATTGTTCGGGAGATCGAAGGTGACCTGGCCACTCTGCAGTGGACTGAGGGCTGGATTCCGAGGCCCCGATTTCTCTCAGAGGTATTACACACGCCAGGGGAAGAAGGGAAGGGAAGAAGGAGCTGGCAGGGGGATTCAAGTGACTGGTGGAACCCCCTCTTCCTGCTGACAAGCCTTTCTCACTGGAAGGGGCAGCAGATCCATCTCCTCACACCCCAACTCTTAATCTTCACCAATTTGTCTACTGGATCATGGCACCCAGATACATGGAGGGTGGGGGGAGGTGATACAGGTAGCTCTAGGGCGCTCATACCTCTCTGACTGATTCCTCAGAGGGTAAAATCCAATCAGACCTGGAAAGCGGGAGAGAGGGTGCCAAATCCAGAACGGAAACTGCGGCGCTACTTCCCATGTAAAGATCCTGAGAGAGAGACTATCTGGGAGGAGATGGTGCTGAAGGAGTCGGGAGAGAGCTCAGCAAACCCAGGAAATCTTCCCTGCAGAGACAACAGCCCCTGGATTCAGGCTGAGCAAAGCAGGAAAACCAGAAAACCCAGCCAAGGGGAGACCAAAGAAACATCAGGGATGGGGAACACAGGTACTTCTCTGCCTAGATCAGGGCAAGCTCCTAACGCTCTCTGGGCCTCAGCTTCCCCATCTGAAAAGTAAAAGGCTTGTGCTAGATAAGCCACATCCTCTTCCTCTTCCCTCTGCCTGGTTGGAGGCAACACGCAGGTAGACGGGGAACGTATCATTGTTCTAAGCCTAGGCCAGTGCCCAGTGTCTACCCCTCAAAATCGTCTCTTTCCATCCATCCCTCACAGAAGTTGCAGTTCCAGGACTGCCCCACAGCCAGCCTGAGCTCCAGTTGCTCCAGCAGCACCGCAGCCACTTGGCCATGGAACTGCTGTGGCTGCAACAGGCCATCAATAGCCGTAAGGAGGTGGGTGCTGCCTCAGAGCCCTTTCTGTACATTTAGGACCAGGGGTGGGGGGAAGGGGAAGGCCTCCTGCCATGCCCATCAGGCCTTTGTACATTCCTGTCCTCTCCCCCAACAGTACCTAATTCTCAAACAAACACTGAGATCCCCAGAGGCAGGCCAGACCAGAGAAACGCCCAGCATAAGCCCAGACCACAGGGGACAAGCCAGTGAGAGGGCCCAGCCACAACCAGGTCCACTACTGGAGGACCAGTCCTATAGAGACAGGACCACTGGAGAGCTGGAGTGTGCCGATAACTCCTGCTGGAGAGCCAAATCACAATCCCACACATCGCCAGAATGTCTGGCCATGACAGACGAAAGAACTGTTGGGGCCAAGTACAGGGAGCCATGCTACAGGAAAGCTGGCCAACAGCTGCCCAGATCATCAGATAGTCAGGCTACAGGGGACACAGGAGACAGGCTCACCAAAGAGACTTTCAGAAAGAACTGCCTGCGGCCATTGAAACCCTTGGATGATCAGGCCCCTGGAGGCCTCAAAGCTAGGGGCCACTGTTCTGAAAAGGCCAGGTCACAGCTGCCTTCACTCCCTGAGGACCTGATTATCAAGGACAAGTCTTCAAGAGGGCCAGACCACAAAGGGCCTGACTGCCGAAGAGCTAGGCCACAAAAGTTGGGCCTCTCTGAAGAACACATCATCTGGGATGGGACCTTGGCAGGGCCCAAGCATGGCAGCCTGGATCTCTGGAGAACAAAACCACCCAAGGGCCAGACCCCCAGTGATAGAACCTCCTCACATGGAACCTCCAATGAGTCTAGCTAGGAAGGATGGACAAACCAGACAGCTGTACCATGGAGATCAAGGTCACTTGAGAATATGTCTTTGACAGAGTCATACCATACTGGAGAGGACCACAGGAAGGACAGGCTATGGAAAACAGTACCTCAGGGTTAGGTCCTGGAGAGCCAGAGGAGGGCCAGTTGCCAAGGGGGGTGCTCTGGAGGGGCAATGAATAAGACAGGGCCTTATCCTAGCTCCTGGGTACCAACGCTACCTCCTTCCCCCACCCCCGGCCACTGTGGTTAGTGGGGCCAAGAGAAACTGGAGCAAAGAGCTGATAGCAATATAGAAAGAATAGAGAGAAGGACGCCCTTTTTTCCTCTGTGTGTGGTTCGATTCAAATTTCAGGACAGGGAGTTACCTGGGGGAAATAAAGTGTGGGGCCTGATAGAGAATAAAGGTTTTTCTTCGACTCTGAGTCTCGCTGTTTTCATCTTCTGCCGTGGCCCAAGAGCAGACCTAGCCACCCTTGGGGAAGGACTTTCAAAGCTGATCCACTTCTGAGCTCAGTCCTTGGGAGTGGCAGGGAGGCTCTGGAGATGCCTCTTCCTTCTCAAGTATTGGAACTTCTGTGTGTAAGTTTGATCTCTAACTCTCTCTCACTGCATGACTGTGGGCCCATCTCTGAGCTCCAGGGTTTCTTCCGTATATAAGGCTCATACCCACCCAGCTCTTATGAGGCCCTGTCAAAGGCAGGTCAGGTGAAATCCTGAATGCACATATATGCTCCTGCAGAGGTTCTCCCTGCCTTCCTGGGCAAGAGGGCAGGACTCCACCTCTGATTGGCACTGTTCCCAGCCCTGCTTTAGTTCCCTGGCAACAGCTCTGCGTCTCTGCCTGAGGATACACTATGGCGGGCAGCAGTCCAGTGGCCAAGAGGGTAGTGGTGTACAGGAATGGGGATCCCTTCTACCCAGGCCATCAACTGGTGGTGACTCAGCACCGCTTCCCCACCCTGGAGACATTCCTCCGTGAGGTGACATCGGCCGTGCAGGCCCCACTGGCTGTGCGTGCCCTCTACACACCCTGTCACGGCCACCCTGTCACCGACCTGGCAGACCTGCAGAATGGAGGGTGGTATGTGGCTGCTGGCTTTGAACGATTCCGCAAGCTAAAGTAAGTGGGGTGGGGCTGGTCAGACAATCTAGGGAGGGAAGTAACAGCAATAGCATTTATTAAGTACTTACAATGTATGTGCTGATACTTTATACATTTTTCTCATTTAATACAACCCCATGGAGGAGTGGTTTTATCTTCATTAGTTAGAAGGAGAAATACAGTGAAAGGAAGTTAGAAGGAAAAGGCAGTGAAGCTAAGTAACCTGCCTAAGAGTACACAAGTAACAAATGATTGAGCCTTAGTTCAAACTGAAGTCTATCTGGTACTGATGCTTATGCCCGTGACAGCCAGGACCAGCTGAGGGGAAGGAAACTGTTCTCCTGACCCCTTTCCCAGAAGCTCTTCTTGATGGGATCCCTTACCACCACCATCAGACCCTCTACATCCAGCTGTTCACTTCCTGCCTGCTGTGCTTAGGCATCTGGTGCTCCTGTTAGGCTGGGATCGCATCAGGGTGGGGTTGTGTCTCTTAAAACAGGAGAATTTGACAATCTGAACTTCTAACTCAGACCTGGCTTCCAGGTCCTACTCTTCACTCTCAGCAGAGATTTCTTTCTATAATGCAAAGAGCAAAGTGTCAGGAGCCAGACATAGAATCTGGGCTCTGTAACTTACTTCTTCTGTGACCTGTGACTCACATAATGGAGATAAAACCACCTACCCCATGAATGAGAAAATTCCTGGGATACAGCAGGAAGCGTAATGAACTAGTTTCTCTCAACCCTTTGGTCTTATGGTTTGCATCTGAGACCCCATCTGGATTCCCAGCCTGAACCAGGGCCCTAAAGAAGACAGGTTCAAGTGCCAGCATGTGTTTCTGGACTGAGATGACAGAGGCTATTCCAGTGGGGAGGGACACCTGGTGCCCTGGGTCCCAGCCCCATACTCAAGCAGCTGCAGGGCTGCTGAGGAACCAGGCTCCCCAAGGTGACCTATGACCTCTCTGTTTTTTCAGCTATTTACCCCCTGGAGGGACGGATAGCAGGCTACCAGTGAGTCCTGGGGAAGGCTGTCCCCTGCCCCTCTGTCTTCCCACCCCTCCTGGGAATGCCTCCCCAATTGGTCTGGGTAGTCAGGGGCCCGGGGAACAGCAGGATCTTCCCCATTCCATGGTGGGCATTCCCCTGCCCACTCTGGAGTCAGTTGTTATCTTTCCTGGGGTGCAGAATTCCCTTGCTCCTTTCCCAGCCTTTTCCTTTAGTCCCAGGCTGTGGTCCCCAAAAGAAACAAAGCTGTTCAACATGGAGGTGAGTAGGAAATGAAGTGACTTACGGGAAGTAGAGGTACCCTTAGGTGAAAGGTGTGACCAGTCTTCATCCCTACTTATTGCTCCCCACCCTGGTCTGGTTCCTTCCCCCTTCACCCCACCCACCTTGGACTGATTCATGTAACCAGAGGCCCCAACTCTCTTGACCTTGGGGACTGACTTGGGTTTCAGGGTCCCCCAGTGACTCGTCACCTATGTGATGGAGCCCTTGGAAGGTGGCTGCCTGCAGGTGCCCCCTGCTATATCCAGTGAGTTCTGGTGTCAGGGAGCAGGGGCATTTGAGACCAAGAAAATAGGGGTGGGTTTGCTCCAGGAGTCTCTGGTCACTGGTGGGAATGTAAAAAGTCCAAAATACTTGATGGGTGGGAATGGACCAATGCAGTGATTCTTGGAGCATCTTCTGGCCCCTGTGCCACCCTTTCTCCTCTCACACAATGGGAGTCCTGGGGCCTGGATGGGAGCAACAGGCCCTGGGGACCCTCCTCCTTACCAGACTGCTCGTTGTCTCAGTGTGTTCAGGAATGGGGATCTGTTAAGCCCCCCATTTAGCCTGAAGGTATCCTGGGCTGCCAGCCAGGACTGGGAAACAGTGTTGAAGCTCCTGACCGAAAAGGCCAAGTTGCCGAGTGGGGCTGTATGCAAGTAAGTATGGGGACTAGGGAGGTCCAAAGTCCCCAAAGGGGCACCTCCTCATGGGTTTGGGCTGTCCCTGAGGATGAAAAGGCAAAAGGAAAGCATGTTCCCCCAAATGGAACTTCCTTCTATACCAGGGCAAAGCCCCTCTGGCCCAGCCCTTGGTTCCAGAGCCGAGCCATGGTGGCCCTGATACCCAGAGGGCCAGCAGCCAGAGGGCACCCTGGGAATAGCTGGACCCACCCCCTTAGTCTGCTGAATGTAATGAGGCATCTTGTCCATGGCCCCTGTCCCATTTACCTCTCTTTCCTAGACTCTGCACCCTAGAGGGGTTCCCACTGTCAGCAGGGGAGGCTCTGGTGAGTGGCTGTTACTATGTGGCTGTTGGAGAGGATGAGTTCAAGGCCCTGCCCTATCTGGAGCTGCTGGTGCCCAGCCCCTCACTGCCCAGGGGCTGCTGGTATGTTTGCATGAGGTGGAGGGGTACCAGGTTGGAGCAGAGGAAGCCAGCTTCTGGTCTGTGTGCTCTCAAAATCATGTCCTCCTGTGGCTACTACATACAGCCTTTCTTTCATTGCAGGCATCCCCCAGGCCCAAAGTCTAGGTGCCACAGGCAGGCGGTAGGTGATGAGGGGGCCGTAGGGGACGGGAGGGCAGGGGAGTGACTGGCTGTCTCCTCCAGCTCAAGCTCTGACTTTATCTCACTGCATCCTCTCAATAATCTTGTGAAACAGATTATCCCCTTATTCCAGAGGAAGAAACTGAAGCTCAAAGGAGTGAAGTGATTTGTTTGGAATCACACAGTTAGTGTCAGAGAGCCAGCTCATCTAGGCCCTATTGAGGTCTTCTGATTTTCTGGACCTAATTCCCTCTTGCCAGGCTGGATGCTGAGAGAGAACTGGCATATCTGGTATAGCAGGGTCCAAGGGAGCTTACCAGCTCCACATCTGATCCCAGGCCTGAGCCTTCCTAAGAAATGAGCCAGTGAGCAGGAGGGAGAGGTGGGGGTGTGGGGGGAAGTTTCAGCCTGGTTCCACTGGGCATTTCTGAATGCCAGGCATCAGCTGTTTTGCCTCTCAATATGGTAGCCTGATGGGAAGAGTGAGCAGGAAGGGAGGATGCGGGCGTCTCCTCTCCCAAGCTCCCACAGGCATCAGAGGCACTTTGAAGGGGGTCTGGATTAGGGAGTAGGGAAGGTAAGGACAGCTAGCCCCCATGGCCCAAGCCCACTGTCCCTCTACAGACCCATGGCCACGGGGCACAGGCCACCCAGCCCTCTCCAAAGGAACCAAGCCAAGTTGAGCCATCTGCTTTCTATGCCAGACCCCGGCAGGCCATTCAGCCAAGAAGCAAGCTTCCCGCTCTCTCATTTCTATCAGGTGAGGGGCCCTGGGGCCCAGGCCCTTCTCAGCTGCACTCTGATATGACATTGGCCGACTTTGCTGTTGTGGGGGAAGTCCATGGGGGCAAATCCCAGGAACAGCTGACTCTGGCCTCAGCAGAATGTCTCCAGCTCCCCCACTTGCATATCCAGTCCCTTGTCTCCTCACAGGGACTGGGCATGTGACAAGCAGCACATGGAGAGGGCAATGCTTAACCCAAAGGGATGAGACTCCAGGGGTAAGATTTGGAAGGGATGGGGATGGGGGCCAAAAGCCCTCCTCTCAACTTCCCTCTCATCCGGAGGTGGTGAGAAGTGTGGAGCAAGGCTCAGGAGAGGGGTGGGGTGGATGAGAAGGTCAAGGGAAAGAATGCTGAGGGCTCCTTAGCCTGGACATCAGCTGATGTTGCCTCCCTCATTAGGAGTCAAGTAAGTACACAAGGCTCCCCATCCAAGGACAGAGACAGCAGGGGCCCGGGAAGTAGCTGATGATGAAGACACCTGGACAGAGAGGTCCTTGGATCAGGTGGGCTGGGGCTGGAAGCAATATGTTGGGATGGGAGGAGTTTTGAGCTGGAAACTGGCAGCTCTGGGCTCCAGGAACAGTTCTTCCCCTTTGTGACTCTCCCAATATCTCAGAGCCTGACTTCCTACCTTGTTAAATGAGGGGGCAGATCCTGAGTTTTAAAAATCTCTTCCTTTCCTGGGGTCAGGGAGCTCCCTGCTAAGGGCTGGAGGTTGGCCAGAGGATGCTAATAGCCCCATCCCGTATGTCTCCAGAGGTCAGTGCAGACAATGGAAGAGGCCCTGTTCCTGGGAAACGACCAGCCTGGGGCTGGAGCAGCCTCAGCCCCTGCTCCAGCATCTTGAGAGCCAGCAATTCCAGCCAGAAACTGGGGACCAGTACTCTGCAGCTACCTTTTGTCCTCAGCCTCCAGCAGCCTGATCCCAACGAGCTATGCCTCCCCTAGCTCACAGGGTAGCCTGTGGCCTCCTCAGCCCTTCCCCACTGCTGTATATCTAAGCCCACAGTCCAGTGTCCCCTTCCTCTCTGAGCAGAGCAGTCCTAGCTGCAAGGCCATTTCCTTTTGGGGTTCTCTGGCCAGCGAAAGACCAGACCGAGAATGAGAGGCTACAAACTTGGAAGCGGGCTTGTCATAATAAAAGAATACATAAAGACCATTGTCTGTTTACCACAGATTTATTGAAAGCTATCACTTGCTAGGTGTTTGCTTTGTGCTGTGTGCTGCAGCTGGACAGTGCCGGGGCCCACAGTTGTCTACCTGTTTGAGAAGGGCTGGGCATTTGAGGATTCTCGCCCACCTCATGGGTGGGACAAGCAAGGTCAACAGACAGCTCATCTCACCTACACCTGCTGCTTCTGATGGACCTTCTTCCCCTCAACTCCACCCCTTCAGTCAGCCAAGGCACTCTGAACCTTGGAGGCCTCCTGTTTGCATTTCTAGCTCAAAGTCCACAGCTGGAGTCCTGAGGTTCACGGCCACTGCCAAGATGGCCCAGATCAGGCCACAGTAATGGTGGCTGGGCTAGGGCCAAGGTGATGGCTGGGCCAGAAAGGTTGCTGAGGGTGAGTGTGAAGTCTCTTGTGCTAAATATTAGCAGCTGAACAGCACTTGAAGGTTACAAAACCCTTTCATTCATGTTCTCTTATTGTAACCCATGAGGTAGGTGTTATCCCCATACGTGATGAGGAAGCTGAGGCTCACAGAGGGAAGCTGCTAGGTCCATCTGCTCACTGTCCTGCACTTCATGGCCCAGGGTCTTCCTGGAGTCAGCAGAGCTGCCGAGTGGGCTCTTGCCACTCAAAGGGTAGTCTGCTGCCCCTGGGTCTTGCTCACTGAGCTTGTGATGCAGAGTGTAATTCCTGTCACGGTGAGCACCATGCCTGCGACTGCCCCTGGGATGAGGGGCAGAAATCAAGGGCCTCTGAGCTCAGCCATGCCAGTAGGAGCTGATGCAGAGCAGGGGACAGAGCTCAGGTAGGGTGTGGTCCCAACCCCCACCCCAACCTCTGTCTCCAACCCAGACTGCCCAAGGGAAGGAAACTTGGAAGGAAAGGATGAGAGAGCTGGAGGCTGAATAGAGAAGGGGGCAGGATGGGGAAGCCCTCTCCCCACCCATCCATGGGAGATGGGCTCTGGAAAGTAACTAATCTGGGTATGCCAAGGACCAAGTAGCTGCTTGCCACACTCGCAGTGGCCTGACTTACGTTTTCCACCAATATCTTCTCCAAGGATCTTCCCAACAATCAGCGTGAACACGATGGCCAGAGAGTTACAGATGGGTACTGCTAGGGTCAGATCTGGGTGGTTAGAATGAAGAATCCCTGAGATGTAAAAAGTGTCTTTCTAGGCACAAAACACTTTCATTTCATTATCAAGATGGCCCTTCATTTTTCAGGTGAAGTCAGAGCAAAATTTAGGACTCACCCAGGTCTTTTGACTCCAAGTTCAGTGCTCCCTCAAGATTCTGAAATGAAGACCTGTTCCCCAAGGCGTAGCACCATTGTGGTTTGATGGCAAACAGACAGACACCCAAAACCCAAGGAATGCAGTGGAACAAGTGCAATAAGTCCAAGCCAAGTCACTGTTTATTAAGCACATACTATGTGCTGAGTGCTCTATGCCTTATACCACTTATTCCTCACAACAGTGCAGGGAGAGAATTATCACCATTTTGCATAGGGAAAGGAAACAAAGGCTCAAAGAAGTCACATACATTGAGGCAAATTGAGGATTTAAGCCAAGGTCTGCCTGACTCCAAAGCCTGTGCCTTTATTGAACCAGATGGATATGGACAAACCACAACAGCAGGGAAAGCACATTTTGTTTGTTTCAGCTCAGGCATGGGCCTTAATGGAGTTAAAGAAAAGACAATAAAATGTCAGAAGTGGGAGGTCAGGTACATGTTCAGGACAGCCCCACAGAGTAGAGGTCACCATAGTCCAGGATCTGTTCCTTAGTTTTGAAGCTGCAAGGGACTGACTCTTGATAAACCAGCTGCTGAGTTACTTGTTTTACAACAAGACTCGTAACTACTAAGCAGACTTGGATACTCATGTTGGCTCCTCACCACATTCTTTCCCAGCATTCCCAGGCTTCACTTGCTTCAGGGAGAGGAGGGAACTGTCCTGCCCTCATTCCCTGCCCAGTCCCTGGTGTGCCTGGCATTACCCATCCATAAAACTGCCACACCACTCCTATTTACTCATTCCTACTTACTTAACATTACATACCTTACATGGCACGCTGTGCTTGCTAAAGACTTTGGTTTGAAATGGGAGACAGCGGAGGGGAGCAGCACAGTGCCATGGAAGAGCCAGGGCATTGGAGGGAGGCAGACTTAGGTTTCCCAATGTAATCTTGGTTGGGTCATTCAAACACTCTGGACCTCAGTTTCCTCACATGTAAAACCGTGATTGCAAGATAACATTTCCTTTGTAGGGTTGTTGTAAGATGAAATATGATAATGTATGGATCTTGTCCCAAGAGATGCTTGGCCAGTAATGACTACAGTTCTGAGTATTAGAAAGTGTGTTGTTAGAAGATAGAGGCAGAGCAGGTGATGAGATACCAGGGTCCTAAAACTGCCATTTGCTGACACCTTGGTAAATGGTTCACTGCAGGGAGCTGGCCAGAGGATTCAGCATTCCTGGGCAGCAGGGAGTGCATTAAGTCAGAGGTTTCAAACTTTCTTTAAAGGGAATCTTATGAGAAGCCAAAAGTGTAAAACAGATGAAAGCAGAGTGACTCTAGTTGAAACTGGGGTGGCAGATTTGGAGGCTGGCTATCGCTTTGCCCTTCCATGGCCTCTGAGGGGTTCCCCAGTGCTATCTGGGGCCTAGAATCCCCTCAGTCTCTTAGAGGCTTGGGTGAGACTCCTGGGCAGCTGAAACACAGCAGGAGGTCTTATTATAGAATTGAAGAGTATAAAACTTTAAGTAATATATGGCTTCAAATCCATCTGCACTGATAAGCTATGGGACTTAAGAGAGGTGAAATAAGTTGCCCAAAGTTTTGTAACTTCATCCCCTGACTGCAGATAATCATATCTGCTTCACAGGGTCATGCTGGAAATTAAATAAAATGTGTAAAACTCTAGCACAGCATCTGATGCAATAAAAGGCAGTCAACAAATGCTGGGGGAAAGGAAATTTATATTTATTGAGCTCCTACTGTGTACCAAATGCTTCTCAAATATTATTGAATTTAATCCTCACCATGCAATAAAGCAGACCATATAAAATCAAGAGTCAAATAAGGGACTTGCTCACACATAGGGGAAGCAGACACATCAAAGCCAGCACTTAGTACAGCAAGATGAACCTTTCTCTTCCGCTGCCGCTCAAAGCTATCAAACCAACCCTAGTACTGGCCGCATATTCATAACCAGCCCACTGTGCCATAGTGCTCAGAGAATAGGGTGCAAAGAGAGAACCAGAGAGTGGACTTTCCTCACTGATGTGAGCAAGTTATTTCAAGGGCCCTCCCCAAGATGACTCAATCCAGAGACCTACCTGTTGATGCCAACGTGAAGTAGTAGAGAAGGGAGCCACACTGGTTGACAAGAAAGGGCACCAGGTACTGGAAACAGGGTAAAGCTGCATTCAGTGTGGTTGCTAGACTGAGCAATGCTCCCCACTTTGAGCTTCTAGCATCTATGTGCCTTTCCTTAGAGAGAGGAATGGTTAGAAGGGCCCAGGGAACACTAAGTCCTCTCAGAAGGACTTTTCTAGGGCAAAGAGGGAAACAGTTACTGACTAAACTCCATGCCTTTACCCTGGAATGCCCTCTCCCTAAGATCTATTAGTTCCCATTCTCTCCATTCTGGTAGGTCCTGAGTGTCAACGTCACCCTCTCCAGGAAGCCTTCCCTGAGTTCCCCAGCTCCAGCCTCCCACCTCTGAACACACAAAGCACTTTATCTGTACCTCTCTCATAGCCCTTAGCCCTGAGAGGTGGTTGAGTCCATGTCTTGTCTTTCCCTCTACCTAGATTGGCAGCCTTGGAGTCAGAGGCATTCTCCATAACTCTCCTCATTCCTCCCTGCACAGGGCCAATCTAAGCTCCAAGCCTTCCCTCTGGAAAGGTCTGTTGGAGAGATCACGGTAACAACAGCAGCATCCATGGATTGAGCACTTCTTATGTACTAGGCCCAGTGTGCCTCATCTCACTTAAGCCTCACAACTGTGCTATAAGGTAGTTTCTATTAGTATCCCCATTTTACAGATAATGAAACATAGGCTCAGGAAGGACAAGTGACACATTCAAAAACATCTAGCTTGTAAATGGTGGAGCCTGGATTTTGACTCAGACCTGTTTGACTACCAAGACCAAATCCTTAGCGGCCACCCCAGAGTGAAGGGCCGTTTACAGACGCACCTCAGTATTCAGGAAGAGGGTCTTCATCTCCTGCAGCAATTGCTGGGCCCAGGACCGCTCATGAACCTGCTGCAGGCCGGCAGAGGCCCGCTTCAGCAGCGGCTGAGTGCCACCCCACAGAGCGGCCACCAGCACCAGGGCCAGCACCTGCCCTGGATGGAGGTTTAAGTCACCCTGCCGGCCCTCCCCAGCCGGCCGCCGGCCCGGCCCGGACCTCCCTTGGCCTCCCATCCCGGCCCGGCCCTCTCCTGGCCCACCCTTATCCCCAGCCTGGTCATATCCCTCCTTCGCATTCCGACATCCCGAGTGCGACTGGCAGGCCTGGGGAGGCCGGAGACGTCAGTCTAGGGGCCTGGGGTCCGGAGTTATAGCAGAGGGAAAGGTTGGGCAGTGGAGGTGGATAGAAAATAAACAACCGGTGGGGGTCGGGGTCGGCTACCCACCTACAGTCGCCGCCATGGCAACGCCGCTGTCTTCTACTTCCGGGAACCGGGGGGGGGGCGGGGAACCCATAACCCGGAAGTGGAACCAAGGCCTTTTCCGGTTCTGCGCACGCTATCGCTTCTCTCGCGTTGCCGCTGGGATGGTGAGAGCCACTGAAGGGGGTTTGTTGGTGTGGGGGTCCTGGGCTGGGGCAGGGGCCCGATTCCGGGCGCTGACACTCCCGTCCTGTTTCCACAGAAGCCGATCCTGCTGCAGGGCCATGAGCGGTCCATTACGCAGATCAAGTACAACCGCGAGGGAGACCTCCTTTTCACCGTGGCCAAGGACCCTGTGAGCGTGGCCTGGAGGGCGGGCGGGACCAGCGTGGTGGGGATGGGGGTGTCCGCGAGAGGGGAACCAAAGAGTGCACCGTTCTGAGAATTAGGGAGAAACCATCTCGGGGGTAGGTGGGTGGGAGCAATTTACCGGAGAAAATGGGAGAAGAGCCCGATCGTTGGTGGAAGGAGGAGGGTAGCCGGGGAGAATAAGAGCAAGAATTATGGGAGGGGGGCGAGGGTAAGCTGTTCAGGGGCCCGGGACGAGTCTGTTTTGGGGAAGAACGAGCATTATACCAGGATAAGAGACAGACCATCCCTTGTAGGGGAAAGTTGGTCCATGGGCAACGAGGGAAACATAGGATTTGAAGGTCTGTTTAAAGGTTACCCCTTTTTCAGTCACTTTCTGTTTCTATCAGTTCTTCCCGACCCCATCCTGCACTCACAGTGTGCAAACATCCTGTTGCCGTACTGCTGTTCCAAGCACCTCCATAGAGAGAAAGTTAACCATGGTGTTTAAAAGTGGGGGTTCTGAAGCCAAACAGACCTGCTTTAAATCCTGACTCCTGCATCTATTAGCACTGTGGCTTTGAGCATGTCATTTAACCTTTGTAAACTTCAGGTTTCCATTTTTATAAAATATAAGTACCAGTAGTACCTCCCTCAAGTACCTCCCTCAAGGTATTCTTTAGGATTAAATGAAATTATTCATGAAAGGATCTTAGCACACTGCCTGGCACATTTGAGTGCTTAATTAACATCAGTCATTTATATTTTAAACCCCTTAGACATCATTTTACTGGAGCCTCACAGCTACCCTTTGAAGGAAGCATTTTACAGATGGGAAAACTGAAGTTCAGAGGGGAGAAGAGCTGTATTTGAGACAGTAAACTGAGATAGAGGCAGAGCAGTGCTGGAACGCAGGCTTCTCTACCAGCAACTCCTTCCACTTGGACAGGGCACCAAAGCAACTGTTTTTCCGGACTGAAGCTCAGCTTGGCCTTTTACTCTTCCAGGGGTTTGGGAAGGGGAAAGCAAGAGTCCAGGGACAGTGGCAAAGAGGATGTTTTTGCAAGCCTCCTGATCCCGTGCAGTCTTTCTACAGGAAGGGAGGAGAATCCAGGAGACGGTCTTTTTATTAGCTCCCTGATAATTTCCCAAGAAATAAGCAGGAGAGGGCAGAATCTGGTCTGGCTGGAGGCTGCTGGGGATTCCTGGGGTAAAAATAGGAGATTGTACTGTCCTGCTTGGGATGTGTAGTATCCTGTCATTTGATTCCTCCAGATTGTCAATGTATGGTACTCCGTGAATGGTGAGAGGCTGGGTACCTACACAGGCCACACTGGTGCTGTGTGGTGTGTGGACGCTGACTGTATCCTTGTCTTTGCTCTGAGTCTGTGCTCCCAAGTTCTTCAGCAATAGAGAGGCTGCTGAGTGGGAGGTTGGGGGTTTCAGATGGTAATGTGAGTCTAGAGAATGATACCTCCCTGTCTTCTCTTCCGTGGTTGGGATAACATTTGGGACAGGTTCCAGTTCTGGATGAGGAGGTGAGAATCCTCTGAGGTAGGAGGGGGGGAAGAAAGACTGAACAAGGATGTGATTCGTTTGGCCTTCCAAAGGACAAGGGTTCAGGTGAACTTGGCCGTGTTTCTTAACACTCTTTTCAGGGGACACCAAACATGTGCTTACCGGCTCAGCTGACAATAGCTGTCGTCTCTGGGACTGTGAAACAGGTAAGCATGGGTCATTCACTTTTTCAGCATTTAAGTGAACAAGTTCTGAGGAAATGGAGATAAATCCAGAAACAGTTCCCAATCTAGGGAACAAGAGACAGCCAAGAAAATGAGGAAGATGGAAGAGAAAAGAGGCATTCTTGTAAGATAAAAGCCATGTTGGAGGAAGCATAGAATACTGTTGGAGGAAGAGGGAACAATTGACTGCCTGGAGTTGGGTAGAAGCAGTTGGGGAAGGTTTCCCAAGGTAAATGTTATGAGCTGAGGCTTACAGGATGAGAAGGATTGCTTTTGGCACATGTGAGAATGAAGCCATGGTGAGTGTCACATCCAAGTCATCTCTTCTGGCTGGAGTTCTTGCTTCTTGGAGGGTAAAGTAGATGGACAGTGGAGAAGACAAAGCTGATGAGGTAGGCCAGGGCCAGAACAGAACTTGATGGCCAAACTGAGGAGCTTAGCTTTGTTCTGTAGGTCTTGGCAAGTTGTGGAGTTCTTTGAGCAGGGCAGAGTGGTGGTCCATTTACTTCTAGCAAGTTCAGGTAGCAGTGAGGAGTATGCATTGGAAGGGCTGAGACTGAAGACAGGGAAGCCTTTTAAACTGCTCTGTTTAGTTTGTATTTACTGGGTACCCAGTTCTATACCAGGTTTATGGGTACTGGGGACATGCAGAGAAATTAGACCAGGTCTTTGCTGTGGAGGAGCGCCATCCGAGACGGAGACAGATTTTTTGCAATCCACTGTGAGCAGTGCCATATTAGTGGGATGTCTGAGGAGGCACTACAGGGAAGAAGTTAAAAGATTTGAGCCAAAGAAGTGAAAGTCAGGTAAAGGAGAGGGGTGGGTTGGAGTTACTGGAGCAGGAGAAACAGTAGGACATGATGATGGGCAGGTAGGGAGTGTCCTCCCCACTGTGGCAATGGATGGGTAAGTAGCAGCCCAGACTTTGCCTGTCCCCAGGGAAGCAGCTGGCCCTACTCAAGACCAACTCAGCTGTCCGGACCTGCGGCTTTGACTTTGGGGGCAACATCATCATGTTCTCCACGGACAAGCAGATGGGCTACCAGTGCTTTGTGAGCTTCTTCGACCTGCGGGATCCGAGCCAGATTGGTGAGAGCTGAAGCTAGGGCTGGGGTGGAGGAGATTCGGGTTGAGGTGAATACCCCAGGGCCTGACATATGCTGCTCCACACAGACAACAACGAGCCCTACATGAAGATCCCTTGCAATGACTCCAAGATCACCAGTGCCGTCTGGGGACCCCTGGGGGAGTGCATCATTGCAGGCCATGAGAGCGGAGAGCTCAACCAGTACAGCGCCAAGGTAAGGCACCACATAGGGCCTGAGCCCACCAGAATGATTCTTTATGAGAGCAGGAGCAGTGCAGTGGTTAAGAGCAAGGGCTGGATTCAAATATAGATTTCACCACTTTCTAGCTGTGTGGTCTGGGGCAAGTTACATTACTTCCCTGGGCCTGTTTATTAGTAAAAAAAATTTTAAAGATCAAATGACATCAAGTATTTAACTTGTCATGGAGTACTCAGGACATATTAGTAATTATCACAAATAAGCATTTTCCTGCTACCACTGAGTGCCTGGATCTGTACTGGGCTCCAAGCTCACAGACATGAATCAGACATGATCTCTGTCCCAGGGGGAGACAGACTTGTAAACAGATAGCACATGAGTCAGAGTGTGAATTGTGCCTCGACAGGGTGGAAGGTGCACTCCGTCACAGAGGAAGTAGGTGTGCATTAAGCTGTGAAGAATAAACAAAGCTTCTCCAGGAAGGAAAGGGCATGCCACAAGCAAAAGGAACAGGAAAAGCAGATACAGTGCATGGATTCTTCAGGAAAGGAAGTCTGGTGTCATTAGAATGTGGAATTAGGGAAAGTAGATAGGGACTGGGTTTTAAATGTCCTTGGGTGTCAGGAGCTAGAGAGTTTTGATTTTCCTTTAGGTAGTAATCTTTAAAGGGTTATTGATGATTGTATTTTCTCTGAAAGACTTTTCAGACTGCAGTTTGGAGAAGGGACCTGAAGTAGGATAATAGCCACAGGGATACAGAATATTAGACAGATTCCAAAGATATTTAAGGGTGACTAATTAGATTGAGGGGTGAGGAAAGGGTCAAGTCCAGGTTGTCTCAGATTTCTGATTCAGATGCCTGGGTTTCCGGAGCTTCCAAAGCACAATACCATAAAGGTCACTCACTGACTGTGTGGCCCAGGAGGAGCCAGGCCTACCCTCTGGAAGGGAATGGGTCCAAGATCACATGGCTATACTGGGCTGATCCCAAAATTCTGCCCTTTGTATTATACAGTTGAGCTGGTTGTTTAGTGGGAAGGGAAGTCAGGAGATAAGAAGGCTTTTGAGGAGACCAAAAATGATGGACATGCAACAGTCCCTGTGGGGTGACTTGACCAAGACTGTGGGTGGGAAGGGGGTGTGAATTTGGCTTTCATGCCTCTTCTCTGAACCTTAGTTTCTTCCTCTTAAAATTGAGGTGGTAATACCCACTTCAGGGGATCGTTGAGGATTAAATGATGTATTATTAAGTGCTTGACACAATGCTTGGCAAATAGTGGCTGTTCAATAAATGTTCATTGAAGGAAGGAATAAATGGCAACTGCTCTACCATTTTAATATGATTCATTAATGAATCCATAGATTTGTGGCCATGAGTATGTTTTTTTCTAATTCTGGATGGCCTAGCAGTGTTTGTGAAACTCACACTCATGGGCCGGGTCAGGGTGTGGTACTGGGCCCAGGGAAGGGAGTAAATATTGATTCAGGGGGTACGTAGGCAGGCCATGCCCAGGCCCACTCTCCCCTTGATGGGGCAAGAAGTAGTGTAGAACCCTGGCTGAACAGTGGGGCAGGTGAGGCTCGGGGCCGGTTAGAGCCTCTTTTTTTTTCCCCTGCTCCAGTCTGGAGAGGTACTGGTGAATGTCAAGGAGCACTCCCGGCAGATCAATGACATCCAGTTGTCCAGGGACATGACCATGTTTGTCACCGCATCCAAGGACAACACAGCCAAGGTGAGCCTGCGGAAGGGTCAGGCAGGGCTGCTCCCACCCGCCTGCTGCACAGCTCCAACCTGCCTGACTTCCCCCAAGAAGGCGCCTTTTCCAGATTTCTTCCCTGCCTTCTCTCTCCAGCTCTTTGACTCCACAACCCTCGAACACCAGAAGACTTTCCGGACAGAACGTCCTGTCAACTCAGCTGCCCTCTCTCCCAACTATGACCACGTAAGGGAACCCCTCTAGGCATCCTGCTTAAGCCTCAGAAAGCTTCCTGGATCTAGATGTTTGTCTGGCAGTTGGGCCACAAACCCTGGGGGGAAATGGTGTCAGGCAGAGGAGATTCCCCGAGCAGTGGCAGAGCAGAATGGTTGGGTAGCCCCAGGGAACAGGGCAGGAGGTGGCTGAAGTGTCTCTTAGTCCCCCTCCCTTCATATCTTCCCAGTCTAATGGGAGGGAAATAAACAGAAAAAGGACTTGGTTGCCCTTTCTTTGGGCCTATTAGAGTTTCTTTCCTTCAGGTGGTTCTAGGTGGTGGTCAGGAAGCCATGGATGTAACCACAACCTCCACCAGGATTGGCAAGTTTGAGGCCAGGTAAGGGAGGAGGGAGCTCTTCCAAATTGAAACCTCACACAAACCATATGACTGAACAGGCTGCCCTTATTTCATTGGCTGCTAGAAAATGCAGCCAAATTTGCAGTGGTTCTGTAATAAGTGTGTAACTTAGTTGATTTGAGCGTGAACTTTCCTCTGAGGCCCTAGACACATCATTGTATTTCTCTGTGCCCAACTTTCCTTATCTGTAAAATGGGGACAGTGGTAATACCAATACCTACCTCATAACATTGTGCAGATAAAATAAACAAGTGAATGCTTGTTACACTCTTGGAGCACTAACACGTAGTAAGCACCAATAAGTGTTAGCTGTATATTCAGGCAGACATTTGGGTCTAGTCTTCCCCTAGCTTCATCTTATTTTGTTCACATTCATTTCCCCTTGTTCCAATTTCCCCATTTTATTTTTTGTTACATAGTTTGCCCTTGGGGAGTGCCACCTCAGTAGTGTTTGGGAAGAGATGGAAAATGAATTGTGTCCTTTCACCCCCTCTCCCCCAGGTTCTTCCACTTGGCCTTTGAAGAGGAGTTTGGAAGAGTTAAGGGTCACTTTGGACCTATCAACAGTGTTGCCTTCCATCCTGATGGCAAGAGGTAGGGCCCCAGCTAAGGGAGCTGAGCTCAGCTGGGCCAGGTCTCTGCCCCTCTCCCATGCCTTGCCCCGCAGGCCTGCCTCTTCCAGAACAGGCTTCTGACTGATCCCTGGCCGTCTCTTTCCAGCTATAGCAGCGGCGGCGAAGATGGTTATGTTCGCATCCACTACTTCGACCCACAGTACTTTGAGTTTGAGTTTGAAGCTTAAGAAGCTGGATCTCCATCCGGACCAGGAGGCTGCTCACAGAAAGTTTAGGACTCTGAGAAATAAATTAGTCTGGAAATAAATGTCTTCTGGTCAGATATTTTGTGGGGTCTGTTTCACCATTTTCCCTTCTCACTGACACCCCAGCAAGCCGATGCCAATCATGGATACCTTTATTATTTGGACCTTCTCCTTACACTTTGGACACTTCAAAACTGGAATGTCAGTATTGTTGGCTAGGTTGGGTTGCAGGCACCCTCACCCAGGGTCGGAAGTCGCTAAGGGGCCTAGAGAGGTCTCAGGAACATCTCAGTCACTATCCAAGGAGCCAGTGCTTAGGATTGGGGCTCTGAGTCTGAGGCTGTTGGCTGAGAGTCCCCTGTCTTCTCTCTTTCTGTCACTATTTGCCACACCTTCTCCCATGCCACCTCTGAAGGCTCAGGAGGGCGGGTCCAGCGCAGAAACAGGCCTGAAGAGGAGGAGGACAGGTTAGGAAGTTGACCAGAGGGATAACTCCCCCTGGGCAAAGGGGTTGGGGAGGGGGCAGTCACCTTGCCACAGTCGCAGGCTGGGGCTCCACAGAGGGCCAGATGGCCAAGGGATTGAGGACGTAGAGTGGGTTCTGGAGTTTCCGCTGTTCTTTTGGCTGGTTGAGCCCAGACCACAGGGAGTGTGTTCGAGTCCTCACTTCACACAGGCATCTGCAGGGAGTGGAGGAGTGAGTCCGGCTCCAGCCATGCCCCCTGGGATTCTGGGGTAAGAGCTACACTGGGGCAGCAATAACCTCTCATTTTTCCTGCAAAGTTTACTGTCAGTCAGATCCTGTACTGGAAACTAGAATAGAGCAGGAACAAGTTCTTCAGCTGTTCTGCATAGAGGGAGAAACCAAGTTAGCTTTGCCCAAAAGTGTCAAGGAAGTCTCATCAGGAATGTGATTTTTGATGTCTGAGCTGGGTCTATCAGCAGAAGTTGCCAGGTGTGCAAAGACAGGGAAACATTTGGGAGAGGACCCACATATGCAAAAGCAGAGTGGGAAAGAGCCCAATGTGAATGTTGATAGGTCTGGACCAAAAGTTTTAGAAAAACTTAGGAAAGTGGAGTCAGGGAGAGCAGTGAGGAGGCTGTTTCAGTGGTCCAGGTAGGAAGGAACAGGGGTTTTGATTAGGGCAGTAGGAAGGATGTTCTGACAGGAGGGATCCAAGCTAAGAGTGAAAGTGAATACGAAGGATGGGGAGAAGGAATAAAAGGTGACAGTTTTCTAATTGGATGTCCCACTAGAGGGGTTAATAGAAACAAGATGCCCTCCTCCCCGCCCCCCACCTACCCCCCGTTCCTCAGCGTGATGAGACAAGGTGGTTTATGGGGGCTTACTGGGAGCATGTGCAACCAGCCACCCAAATAATAAAAATAACTACCGCTTCTTGTACATATCTGTGTGCCAGGAGTTATGCTAACCTCAGTTAATCCTCACACCCACCACCCCTGTAGATTATGGCTACTAATTTTGTCTTCCCGGTGCTACAGATGAGGAAACTGAGAGGTTTCCTCAAGATCACCCAGCAGGTGAGAGGTGGAGCTGGAATTTAAGCCCAAATATGACTCAGCTTTCAACCCCTATGCTACTACTTCACTGGAATCGACCCTGCAAAGTGGCAGAGAGCCCCAAAAATGATTTCTTTTGGCAGCAACTTTCCCCTTAGATCCTTGTTTTCTAGCCAGAGGCACACTTGCTCTTGGCTGTGGGTGGGATGGGCAGGTCTGAAGAATTGGCTTTATGTAGAAGTTAGAGTCATGTGCGGTCCGGAGGTAGGGGAGGGGAGGACAACAGAGTTCTCCTAAAGAGAAACTGTTTTGTTCTAAGCAAATAAGGTGCCAATGCAGCAAGTGCTGACCCTTTTCCTGTGCCTGCCCCCTGCCTCACCTTGGCACCCCCTGAGCTCACCTCTCTTTTTCGCTGTTGCAGAGGAAGGTGCCAAAAGGGGAGGCATAGGCGTGATCAAACAGCGCCAGCAGCAGCCCCTCCCCAAACTCCAGCGACAGCGGGAACTGGCAGCCCAGCTGCCACACGCAGTCCAGGAAGAGGAGAAAGGTGGGTGCCTCTTGCTTGGGGCGGGCGTGGGACAAGGCTGAGTGGGCACAGCGCACCTGGAAGGGGTGGCCGGCCTGGGAAGGGAGCAGAGCGTTGGGCACGAGGAAGCAGGGGTTTCTGGATGGAGGGGTAGGGCTGGGGCTGGCTGGCCACATACCTGGATCCACTCGCGCTCCACCAGCTCCTGGAATCCAGCCATGGTCCGGTTCATGGGGTCCAGGATGAGTTGGGCCAATGAAGTCACGAGCAGGGTGCTGTCTGTGCCTTCAGCCCCATGCACAAGGACCCAGGCCCCTTCCCTGTGGGCCCAGGGCTTCAGTCAACAGCAGCCAGGAGTGACCGGGCCAGGAGGAGAATGGCCCAGTTCCAGGCTGCATTTGCTTCCTGAGACACAGCTTTGTGCTCAAGGGTTGAGAACCCAGCCCTTTCTGCCCTGTTCTCTGCCTCATAGGTGGGGGCCTTACCTCTCCATGCCCTGGGCTGCCAGGCAGGCAGTACTCAGCGCCTCCTTCACGTGTGCCAGCCAGCGGCAGCCCTCTAACCGACTAAGCCAGCGGTCCATGCTCTGCTCCGGGTCCCCACAGGCCTCCACCAGGCGCACGAAGCTCTCCTGTAGGGGCCGCCCCCTGGGCAAGTGGGAGCCTGGTCAGCACTCCGCAGCCCGCGTTCCTAGTGTACATGGCCTGGGAACAGGAGCATGCCAACCCAAGGAGAGAGAAAAAGAACCCTGCCCGGGGGCCCATGTGATGGGTGGGACACGGGATCCTTTGGGGGGCCCAGTCTCAGAGAGCACAGAATCCACTGAAGAGCTAATCTGATGGAAGTACTTCCGTATCCTTGAGGATTCCCCATCCAGAAACCCAAGACCCTCTGAGGAAACCTTGTCTGTTGGGAGAGTAAGGGGAGTTTACAGCATTATCTGGGAAAGGGTCACAGTCCTCTGGGGAAACACAGAATGCCCTGGGAAGCCCCCGATTTGATGGAAGTGTCACAGTACCCTGGAAGTTCCCCAGTCTGATGGGACAGGTACAGAATACTCTGGGGATCCCCAGTCTGATGTGAGAGACACAAACTCTTGGGATTCTGGCCCTGCTTCTAATTCCCAGAAACGGCTCTGCTCAAGGTCACCAGTGACCTCTTATCAGAAAATCTAATGGAGACTTGTCAGCCCTGTTTAAAAGCCTTCAGTGACTACCCACTGCCTATAGGATAGAGTCTTAACTCGTGATCATGGCTTTCAGGTTTTTGCTGTGCCTGCAACCCCCATCTCTCTCCACTCTCGCCTCACACTCTACACTCGCACCATACTGAAGTACTTGGAATTCTCCAAACTGGACAAATGGCCAGGCTCTTTGCAGCTGTGCACCTGCAGTTTCCTCCACCTGGAATGTCTTTTTCCCTCCCTCTGGCTCTGTCCTCCTCCTCTTCCAGGTCTCAGCTAAAGCATCCTATTCTCAGAGAATCTTTCTTTGGACTACCAAGAGGATGCCTCCTTTGGGCTCCCACTTACCCTTCTGAATTCTAATTGCCATTGACCACTGATCTCAGCCTTGTCTGGACTTGTTGGCATATCAGAGCCCCTGGGCTCAATCAGTGTTGGTTGAACAGAGAGTTTGTATTCCAGAAAGGGGAGCAGTCCACTCAGAGCTCCAAAACTCCCTCAAGACATCCTCTTGGCACTACCATTGCTTGGGGACAGAAGGACACATACCCTGGGCAGGCCCTCAGGGCAGGGCTGAGTCTAGTGAGAAGGTGCATGTGTCTATGTGTGTATGGGGTGTGTTCCAGGAAGACAAATTTCGGTTTAATGTCAAGAGGTTGGGATGCCTACAGAGTAATGAGCTCTAACAGTGGGGATGTGCAAGTGGGGATGGCCCACTTTGCAGGATGGCAGTCTCCAGGGTTCCTAGCAGATGCATCTAAACACACACACACCAAGAGTCCTGCAGGAGAGCCTAGGAGAGGATGGGAAGCCCTGCGGTGTCCCTCACCTCTCCAGGGGCCGGTGCAGCCGTTTCCAGCCAGGATAGGCGGCCTTGGCCTCGGTGCCACCGCCGGTTATGCGAGCCTGTTTAGCGGCCTGGGCCGAACACGTGTCCACGATGTAGCCCCGGGCCCCGGGCCGAGCCCCCGCCAACACTGCCCGCAGCAGCTCCTCATCTTCGGCGCAGCGTCGCTTCTGGGGGCCGGTCAGCGGCTGGCTGGAGCGTAGCAGCACCTGCAGGCAGGGACCCAGCTCCGGAGGCCATACCCACCCGGCCCGGGCTCAGGGACTGCGCTCCGGGAGTCCCTCGGCCGGGTCTGCATGGAACAGGGCTACAGATGGCAAAGGCTTAGAAGTGGAACTCGCGAGGGGTCGGTCCCTCCCTGGGTGTGTTCGAGGCTGGTGGGGGGAAGGATCCAGTTAGACTGTGGGCGGGTCCTGTGTTTGACAAAGAAGGGACTGGGGTTCTAGCAGCCCGGACTGGCCGGGGGCGGGGTCAGGGAAAGGCGAGACCCCGACAAGCGCGGGGGGGAGGGGCCTATTGGAGGCAGGATGGGATTGGGGCCAGAGGAGGGCGATATCCCCAGCAGTCGTCTGGCGGCGAATAGGCCGGACCAGAGCAGAAGAAGGCCAAGAAGGGAAGCAGCCGGTCCCAGGGGCGGAGTCTGGGGAGGGGCGGGGCTCACGGTTCCGCTGGGAGGGTGGTAGTAGCTGAGCACCCGGCAGCGGCCTCCCTGGCGGAAGCGGGCGCTGCGCGCCAGGGTCTCGTCGCCCACCGCGCGAGGCACGATCACCGCGCGGGGGTAACTGGGGCACAAGCTGAAGTCCTCGTTCACCTCGCTCAGCCGCCACGCGTTGGTCTGCGGCGCAGGGAGGGGCGAAGGCCAGATCTAGGGCACCCAGTGAGTGCCCAGTCCCCACTCCCTTACCAGGCCCGGCGCTTCCACATCCCCAGGCCCCCACGACCGCGCCCACCTCGCGAGCTACTCGCTTGTAGTAGCTTTCGGGCGGGTGGAAGTGCCAGGCGTCGCCCAATCTCAGGCCCTTGGGACAGTAGAAGAACGGAAAGGAGGTGATGACCGATTCCAGGGAGGACAGCGCCTGGGGAAGGAAGTCAAAGGGCTGGGAAAGGTCGGAATCGACTCAGCCGCCCCTTTCCAGCCCTTCCGCTCTGCAGCTTCCGCCTCTCCACATACCCCTCCACCCTGCATCCCCCACAGCCATTTAGCCGCGTCCAGGGATAACACTGGATGTGGATTTCCCTCTCATAGTGGCCTGTTTCCTCCCCTCGGTACAGGATAGGGGTTGTTTAAGGGCCTCTGTTGCGCCCCCGGCGTACCTCAATGGAGCGGGCGATGTCCAGAGTCGCTTCCACACCCTCTATGTCCAGCTGGAGCACCCGCAGATCCTTACAGCGTAGCGTGATGGTGCCCGAGTCACCCGCGACCCTGGGGACAGACGATCCCAGGCTCAGTGTCCCCCGTTCCCCACCGGGGGAAGAGAAACAAGCCTTATAGGATGGGACTTGATGCAGCTCTAATTGCGCTTGCCCTTCCCCCCTTCCCTGCCGAGCTGCGCGCGCCCCAACTCTGGGGACTCCCCCGCCACGTCTCACCGCTTCTCGATGGAGTCGACACTACGTAGCAGCAGCAGCCACAGGTCCGGGGTCGCCTGGGGCCCTGGCGAAAGCAGCAGGTGGTGACCAGTGACGCACAGCGTGCCGCGCAGCGGGGGCGCCTCCGGGCCCCGCAAGAGCTCGGCTTGGGCCCGGCCAGTACGGATCAGTTCGGAGAACTCCATGCCGCCCGTGGGGGGCCTGGGGCCCTGCAGAAGGACAGGCTCCGGGAGCAACAGGCGGGGCGGGCGCGGGCTCCTAAAGGGACAGGAACTGGCTGGGCAGCTGGCGACGCCGGCAGGACAGCTGTTAAGGAGGCCCCTCCGAGGAAGGAATCGCACGAGAATTTCCCCTTCCTATTGTCCGCACCTCCAAGCGAGGACCCAGGCTAGAGCCTGTTACGGGAACCTCTATTTCCTCATCTGTGAAATGGGGAGAATAATCTTGCCTAAAGCTCTTAATCCAGTGCCTGGATCGCAGGAGGCACTCAATATTTTAATTTTTTTAAACCCTGGAGTGCTGGCACTACTGTTGACTTAAAAATTAAAGAAAAATAACCACCTCTTCCCCTGTACTCTGATGAGAGTTCTGGAAAGGGTGGGCGTGAAATGGGGAACTGCCTGCTTTCCCCCATACTTCCGAGGCTTGGGTGGGGGAAGCCCCTTGTTCTACCTTAAATGCAAGCAGCTGTGTAGCTAGCGCCCCTCCCCCTCCACAGCTGGAAGGCCCTGCAGGAGGGCACCCTCTACGGGGACCACTTTTGTCAGAGTTCTGCCCTCGGGAGCCCCATCCCCTATCACTCCATCCTTTCACCAAGTGTGTATTTCCTGCCACTAAGCTGGGCCCTGTGTTTGGTGTTGGGGACCCAGGGATGACTGAGGAAAGTTCTGATGGCAGGATTTCAGTTTGCCAAGAGACAGACTTAGAATGGTAAATTATCAGGTTAAACCTATTTAATGGAGGACCCATCCATCCATTCATCCATCCAATTATTCTTTCGTTCCTTAAGCACTGATTTCTACCCTGTGTTGGATACTGATACCTAAGAAGACCCACTCCTGCTTATAACAGGCCTTCTGGTCAACTAGTTCCAGCCTTTTTTTTTTTTTTGCAATATTCTTCTTTCAAATGAAAAAATGAAATCATAGGTGGACCCCCGTAAAATAAATACAACATTGGAATTGCTGTACAGAAAATAACAGACACAAAAGAATACAAATTGTGAAGTCCCAGACCAGGACCAGCACCTGGTAATTTATTAGAAATGCAAATTATCAGGCCTCACTCCATACACACTGAATCAGGAACCCTGGGAGTGGAGCCCAGCAATGTGTTGTTGTTGTTGTTGTCTTTCCCCTAATATTAGAGAACTTGTAGGTTTATAGAAAAATCAGGTAGAAAATACAGAGTTCCAATATAACCCCCCCACTCACACTTTTCCTTATTGTTAACACTTTGCATTAGTGTGGTAACTTTGTTCCAATTCATGAAAGAATATTATTGAAAGTGTACTTTTAACTATAGTCCATAGTTTACATTAGGGTTCAGTGTGTGTGTTGTATGGTTCTTTTTAAAAAACAAAAACAAAAACAAAAAAACATTATTCCAGTAACATATATATAACCTAAAATTTCTTCTTTTAACCACATTCAAATTTATATAATTCAGTGGTGTTAATTATATTCACAATGTTGCGCTGCCATCACCACCATCTATTACTAAAACTTTTCCATCACCCCAAACAGAAACTTGGTACCGATTAAGCATTAACTTTCCATTCCTTACCTCCACTTCAGTCCCTAGTAACCTGTATTCTAGTTTCTGACTCTATGAATTTACTATTCTAATTATTTCATATCACTGAGATCATACACTATTTAGTGTCTGGCTTATTTCACTCGACAAGTGTCTTCAACGTTCATCTATGTTGTCACATGCATCAGAACTTCATTGATTTTTAATGCTGAATAATATTCCATTGTATGTATGTACCACATTTATTTATCCATTCATCAGCTGATGCACACTTGAGTTGCTTCCTTCTTATGGCAATTGTGAATAATGCCACTGTGAACATCAGTGTGCATATCAAGCATTCGGTTTTTAACAAGCTCTCCAGGTGATTCTGGTGCATGCTAAAGTTTGAGAACCACCGGAAATACACAAAATGGCAAGACTGATCAATGTGGTCAGAAAGTTGGGTAGCAATTACCCTTAAGGGAGTAGTGACAGGCGAGGAGCCCAAGGAAGGAATTCTGGGGTGCTGGTAATACACCTGCTTGATCTGGGTTCTGCTTACAGAGGTGTGGTCAGGTTGGGAGACTTTCTCAAGGTGTGTATTTGTGATATGTGCATTTTTCTGCATGTGTGTTATATTTCAAATATTTCAACACTATGTTTTAAAAAGGGAAATGATCTGCTTGAAGTCCTGGGAGGGAAAGGGGGAAGGTGGCTAAGAATCCATCCACAACTCTGCCCTTCCCTCTGCCCTGATGAATTTCCAAGGAATCTTAAGGCTCCTTAGAGTATAACTTGAAATCACTGATCTGCCCCAACTGAAACCCAGAGAATGTCAGTGACTTGTCTAAGGTCCCTCCAAGTCAGCCCCAGGACCCTGGTCTCCAGGGTCCAGCCAGGGCTCTGGACACTATTCCTTTGCTGAAGCGCCAGTGTCATGAGTGGGGACAGAGGGCAACTGGACAGTCTCCTCTCCCTTCCCCACTCACTTGAATTGGGACTTGGGGGTAGGGCCAAGACTCTGGTGCAGATGATGCTTTCCTTATCCTGGAGCAACTTCCTTTCTGGGAACTGGGTGTCTCCTTCTGGGCAAAAACAATAAAATTCATCCAAGGGGTCAGAGGTGCAGGGCTCCTCCTGCCCGCACCCGGATGGGCATCACGTGGCTCCCTGGGTTAGCAGTTCAGGAAAATCCCAGTCCTTGTATACTCGGTCTCCTACACCCATCTGCTCACCCGCGCTGTCACACTCAGCCTCTCAGGCCCACCTTGAACATTCACCATCACGCACACCCTGGCACACCCCTTTCACCCCCAGCTTCTGCCACCTCTCCCTGGGCAATATTGCCAGCTATTCCCTACCCCAACTCACCCATGTCCCTGGGGTCATTGAAATTCCAGGCAGTGGGCGAAGTGGACGAGAAAGAGGAGAGCCTGGACTCTGTGAAGGCACTAACGGCGAAGCTGCAGCTGCAGACACGGAGGCCCTCCTACCTGGAGTGGACGGCCCGGGTCCAGAGCCAGGCCTGGCACAGGGCCCAAGCCGGGCCTGGGCCGGGGGGATCTGGGGCCATCTGCGGCTTTGACTCAATGGACTCCGCTCTTGAGTGGCTCCGTCGGGAGCTGGTGAGTCTGCTGGGGATGGGAAGCCTTGCCGAGGCCAGTCCTGCTTAGGGCCCAAGACCAGGGGTGTGGGGAGGGGGTGAGAAAGGACCCTATACCCCCCAGAAGCTGCCCATTCCTGGGACTCTATCCTGAGGGTAGGAAGCCAGGAAGGGATTTGTTCTGTGTTTTGTTCAGGGAGCTTTGCTGAAGAAGAATTCCCTCCAATTCACGGACTATGTACCCCTGTGGCCCTGTCCTTGAGGGGGCCACCAGTTATGAATGGGAGAAGATATGTCTTCTCCTACTCTGGGAATTGCTGTATCCCAAAGATTCAGTGATGCACAAAAGGAGGCAATGACTAAGCTGGAGGCAGAAATCTGAGGAGTTGAGAGTTGAACAGGGGACTCTCAACCCAACATGTGCAAATATAAAGATTCCCAGGCTCCAACCTGGAGATCCTGCTTGGCTGATCCAAGAGGGCTGGGCCCCAGGCATCTGTATTTGTTTAATAATAGCTCCTTAGCTTGGTTTGAGAACCCCCCCGCAGAGCCAGATCTGAGAGATGGGGAGGGATCGAGCTGGGGTGAGAGGAGGCTGCAGCAGACACGACCGGCACAAAGGCCCAGAGTGTTGACAGGAAGGGACAACTGGCTCAAGGGCAAGAGCAAGGGCTAGTCCAGCCAAGGCTCACACCCCCTCTTGGTCACAGAGGGAGATGCAGGCTCAGGACCGGCAGCTGGCGGGGCAGCTACTGCGGCTGCGGGCTCAGCTGCACCGGCTGAAGGTGGACCAGGCCTGTCACCTGCACCAGGAGCTGCTGGACGAGGCCGAGCTGGAGCTGGAGCTGGAGCCAGGGGCCTGCCTTGCCCTGGCCCCCCTGCTGCGGCACCTCGGCCTCACGCGCATGAACATCAGCGCCCGTCGCTTCACCCTCTGCTGAGGGCCGAGCGCTAGGAAGGGAGAAGGGAGGGGGTGCCCCAGAGGCCCCAGCACCTGGCAGAGGGTGGGGGTGAGGAAGGGGCACCCCCTACCCCGCCCCCCGCCCCAGCTGGGGATGGGGAGAAGGGATGATGCTCACAGATGCACACACACACCCCACCAGGCTCCTCAATAAACACCGTGTCTAATTTCTGCCAAGGTCTCTGCAGTCATTTATCCACTCGCAAGGTTGCTGAGTGCGGTCTGTCGCTGGGACCAGTGATTCTGCTGCCAGAGAGAAGGCCTCTTTGGGAGTGAGGAATCCCCATCTCCTCCAGAAGCTCCAGCTCTAGTTCTCTGTCTTATCTTTCGGCTTCTTTGTCAGAAACTCAAGCTCAGAACTGGGAAAGAATTAAAAATCCCAAGTCACTCCCACCTGGTAAACTTGGGAAGGTGTAGAATGCAGGGTCTGGTAAACCTGAGTTCAAAGCCAGCATCCCCGTTTATTTCTGTTAGAACTTGAGGAGGTTCCTCCACCCCCTAATCTGTTTTCTTACCTCAGATGGAGATGCTAATTCTCACTCCACAGGTAGTTAGATAGGGTGAAGTGAGATAATGCACAGAAAACACTCAATAAATGTGAGCTTTCTATTGTTTGTCATTATTGTCACCCAGTAGTATTAGTATAATTGTTCTAAGGGCCCAGAGAGGGACGGTGAGGTGCTCAGGTTTGCATGGCAAGACGGGCAGGACCCTCGGCCCTGCCCCAGGCCTCGAGCCCTGGTTCTGGGCTCAGTATCACTCTGTGAATTTTTCACTTTGCATCTCTCTAGCTTTGTTTCTGTGTTACTCTTTGTCTGACTTTCCAATGCAGGCTTCCTCTTCCCCCCACCCATTTCCTGCCACCCCCCCTTCACAGCTGAGGTGCACACAACATCAGCTTCCACTTCACAAACCCCAACAATACTCTGCGGGTTCCCCTCCCCCAGCCTGCTCAGGGCTCAGGCCATCACGGTGACGCATTCACACTTTTCTCGGGTGGGGTCAAGGCCCAGCTCTCAGGCCTGACAGAGGCCACCTGGGAGTTCTTCAGATCCCTGGTGACCTGGCCCTGTGCCCACGATGGGTGCTACCATCAGCCTGGCCCCAGGCAAAAGGGAGATCCTTGCTTTGCCTACTGCTCATGACAAGGATCCTGCATGCAGCCTATAACAGGAAGTTCCACCAGTCTGCTGCCTGCACCTGGGTGCCTGGGTAGGCGAGTTTGTTCTGCCCTCCACCTGTTGCAGATGGTGCCAGGCTCTGCACCTCTAACAGGGGCTGTGGCCTGGCCTTTACCTGAATTAGAAGTGTGGCCCCACTCTCCAATCATAATTAGTGGGTATTGTCCTGCTCTCTGCCACAACAGGGGCTGTTACTTTGCTCTTTTGAAGACAGTGTGGACCACCTGCTTCTTGAAACTGGGTTGTCCAGGATTTTGTCTCTAAGAGGGGTGTTAGCCTAGCCTCTGACTTTCATGAAGCAATTTTCCTGTCCCCTGAGACAATGTGGCTCTTTTTCCACCAACCAACTGTAGCAGCCCTGTTAGCCTGCTGTCTGACTGTGCATGGGTGTTGTTCTGATCTCCAACTGTTGAACAGGGGCACTGTCCTCTCCTCTGACTCTGAAGCCCTCAGACTGTAACAAAAGGATCACAGCTCTCAGTGACTCTAATGGGTGCTACCTGCCTTTCACTGTAAGCTGAGCAGCGTGTGTCTGCTTTCCCCGTGCTCACTGGGGTCAAAGGCCCCCCTTGAATCTCTTGCCCAGGAGCACCCTGTAGGCCAGGAGGTGAGGTTCCATCCAACATCCTTCCCTCAACGTTCATCCTCCAAGTGTCCACCCTCGGGTGAGTAGGGCCTGCCCCTGGAGATGTTTGGGACCCCCAGGGGCTGAGGGGTGGGGGGCTATGGTGGCAGGAAGCATGGGGTGCTGAAGGCTTGTGGTTGGGCTGCTGGGGCCGGGTTGGCTGTGGAGCCCTCACGAGGAGGCAGGAAGTCAGGGTGGGACGTGGGCGCGAGGAGGCAGGCGGTGGCTCTGACGGCGAGGGGAGCTGAGACTGTGTCTGGGCGGCCAGGCCGGGCCAGGAGGACCATGTGAATGGGGCCAGAGGCTCCCGGGCTGGGCAGGTAAGGGGTACTGGGAACAGGGGTCTAGGGGCTGTGGTGGGGGTGGGGGTGACAGCAAAGAACCAGCAGCTGGGCGTGGGGCCAGGCTTCCCCTGGTACGCGGCTGCTTTTCAGGATGAGGGAAAAGAAACCTTGCTGGTGGTCAGGTGGGAGGCATGGAGGGCAGCGGGACTACCTCCTTCCGTCGTGGTTGGTGGCTCTTGCCTCTGCCATACCGTCCCCCATCAGCCCTTACCTCGCTGGGAACACGTTTCTAGAGGATCTGACACATGGATAGTCAGATATTTAAAAGGCTTTCGGAAACCACCAAGTACAGCCCCTTATTTAATGCATGAGGCTCCTGAGATCCAGAAACAGGCAAGACGCTCACTCCCCACAGTCCCTCAACAAGGCAATGGCGGGGCTAGGGTGAGAACACAGAGCTCTGGCCTCACCCAGAGCATGGCAGCCTAGACCAAGACCCCACCCCACCCCCACGGAGTAGGGCGGTGGACAGGCTTGAGTCCAGGGGACACGGGATCCTTCTGTGTCCCAGGACAGACCTAGAGACCATAATCTTCTGCGTGCATGAGGAGTCTCCCAGGACATTCGGATGGACCTGTGCGAAGCGATTTAAGCCTTCAGTGACCGGCATTGCTTAGACAGGGAGGAGGACAGTGGGAGCAGATGGCTACGTGAGGGTTATTTATGATGTGGGATAGACTCTCCAGGGTGGAAGTATCTGCTCTGACTCTGGGAAGTTGGAGGGGGGCAGGATGATGGGAGAAGGGGAGAGGAAGGGTTATTTTTATCCTGGACAGGGTGCAGTTGGCCTTGGGCAAGGAACTCTGAACTTCCTTCTGGAAAGCTGCCATTCCTCCCTCTGCCAAGAGTTGTAGAATGTCCTCCTCACTCGCCTTGCTCCCTCCTGCTTCAGCCCATAAGCTGCCACAGCATGTGTAGGGCTACTTGGTCCTGCCGATTCCTCCTTTCAACCCTAGGGTAGGTGGAGGCCTAGGAAGGCATAGTCAGCTACCTGCCCACCCCCTCACATCTAATTCTGAGCCTTCAGTTTAGTGGGGGAGTCCCCAACCTCAGCCAAACATTCCAGGTTCCCCTGCCATGCCCTCCGTCAGTGGAGTTTTTCTTAGCACACAGTTTCCGCCCAGTCAGCGTGTCCCAGCCTTTCCCTGTCCCCAGCTTCAAGGCCTGTGGGGGCTGGAAACAGCTGTCTCAGCTGTGCTTCGGGGAGGCTCATCTACCCCCTGGACAGATGTGGACAGTCCCCTCCTTTCCTGTGCTAACAGATGAATCAGACAGCATCCCCATCTTTGGGGCTCAGAGGCAGAGGCTCTTCCCAAACGGAGAAAAGGCTAAGTAGATAGGGGCAGAGAAAGGGCTGAGAGTTCAGAGCAGAGAAGGCCTCTCGGGGATCTGGAAGGCTTCCTGGATGAGTTGGGGCAGTTCTGAGAAGGGCAAAAGCCCGTTTTGGAGAGAGCTTCAGACATGAAGCCAAAATCACTATCCCTGGGCTCTATTCCTTGGGTACCCCAAGATACCCAAAGGCAGGAGAGCCAACGGGTGTGGTGTAGTGCAAAGAGCATGTGTTTTAGAGTCAGGCAGACCCAGGTACAATTCCGGTCCTGCCATTTCCTCGGACGCATGGCTTCACTCTCTGAATTTCAGTTTACTTCTCTGAGGCAATGATAAAGCCGTCCCTTACAGAGTGCTTGTGAGGAATCAAAGAGAAGATAATGACCGTGATGAACCCTGGCTAGCACCTGACACGTAGTAGGTGCTTAATGGAGGTTAGGCACTCTCTCCCATGCAAATGGTGCACCAGAGGGAGGGCTGTCCTCACCCAGAATTGCACCTACTCAGCATCTGGGTGGACCAGTGAACCGCCCATTCCCTCACTGTTGTGGTGTGGCTTTGCATAGAAGCTTGTTGTTTCCTGTGTGTAGTCGGTGTGAGAACTCAGGCACGCTGGATTCTGGGCTGGGCCAGGGGTCCACTTCAGAGGAGGGTCCCACACACTATTTCATACCCCCACAGCCTCCCTGTCCTAAACACGCTGGATATCATCACGAGGAAATGCATGTGTGCTTGTACACCCAGAGGCAGGAGCAGAGGCTACACGTCCAGCACACCCTAGCTTGTAAAATTCCATACGCACCCCCCAAGCTGATGGCGTCAAGGCCAAGTTCAACTCAGTGAAAGCAGTTGTGAGGGGAGATGAGAGGGGTGGGGACAGGTAGGACTGAGATACCATCCAGGGATGTGGCCTCTAACCACCAACCCCAGCGTCAGTTTTAAAATTTCTGGAGCTGCACTTCCAAAGCTTGTTCTAAAGAACATTAGTTCCATGAGGTATCTGTAAAGAAAAGTGTTCTGGGGCCAAATTCACTTGGCTTCAGTTACAAACTGTCCCTCTGTGTTAGTTTTATTATCAGTGTTAGCTTGTTAGAGCTCTAAAAGCACCCCCAAGAGAAGAAGCCTGATTAATTTTGTCTAATCCAGTGTTTCCCAAACTTCCTTGGTCACAGAACCTTTTTAACTATTGACCTATTCCATGGCCAACACCTCTTGAGACGGGCAGGGCAGTGGGAAGACGGGCTGTGCGGTTGTCCCTCAAATGACCATGACTCTTGGCAGTTTTTGCATTGGTAGTGGTTTTGTTTTTTTCTATTTTTCATTTACAAAATCAGCACACGGCTGTTTTCAAATTTTGAAAAGTGGAGACATATAAAAAATAGAAGAAATGTGCTGGGATGTGCTCACTGTCAACAATTTGGTGTGCATTCTTCTAGATTTTTCCATCTGTGGCTGTGTAAGAGCATAGCAGTTAATAGTCTCTGGAGGCAGGTTGACCGAGGCTCAGCTCGCAGGTCCACCACGTATTTGTTTGTTGAGGCCTCAGGCACACTACCCTCTTTGGGCCTCAGTTTTCACACCTATTGAATGGGGATAATAATAGCACTTCATAGGATTATTGTGAGAATTGCATGAAATCGTGCAAAGGCTTAGCACAGAAGCTGGCGTAGAAGAATTCCCTATATATACATATTTAAATGCAGATAGGCTTATTTACTACATTTGGTTCTGCAGCTTGCTTGCCGTGTTATCTGTGGGACCTCTTTCCATGCCAGTACCCAGAGCTCTACTTCATTCTTTTAACAGTTTTAGCTATTAGCTTGGTAGGTGGGTAATGGTGGTGAATCTGAGATGCTACTTCCTGGCAAGTGGAACTGTTTTGTGTTGACAGTGTTGTTGGGAGTCACAGACATTACCCATCAATGAGCTGATGACAAACTTCCTGGCCTCCTAAGGAAAGAGAGTGACCTGCTAGAGGGGTGCCCTCTGTCCAGAGGCAGCACCCAGTGGATGGGAACCCCTCTGTCTGCTCACCTCTGTGTTCCCAACACTAGCCCAGAGCCTGTCACATAGGAAGTCCTTGTTACATTTTTGTCGATCGACTGGCCAGCTAAGAAAACGGGGTCTCCTCTAACCCACGAACAGGGGCCTAATCCCAACGCTCTCCCTCACAGTCCAGCATTTCCCAAAATGTGGCCTGTACACCACAGATGGGTGTGGGGTGATTTTAGGGAGTAATGGATGAATGTTTAAAAATGTCAATTTATGTACTACATTAGGTGTTTATTTTAATGTGTACTATCTGTGGCTGGTAATACTATGTTTCCTTTTATGGTAGTTTAAAAGTTTCCTTTTCAAGTGGATATATTAAAAATGAAAAGGTAGTCTGTGGACATGGCAAAAATCATGGAAAATGAAGGAAAATGAAAATGATGGATCAGTTTAGTCTGGAAAATGTGTAAGACGGTGCAATGGAATGTCCACCCTATCCTCGAATAACAATTATTTTCATTTATTGAGTCTTTACTATGTAACAAGCACCACATTAAGCACTTTATATATGCTATCTCATAACGCATATGACAACTGTAGACGTAGCTCCTATTTTCATTCCCATTTTGCAGATAAGGGAACTGAGAGAGGCTCAGAAAGTTTTAATAACCTGCCAGTGAGTGTGACTGGAGACCTTGGGATTGAAATCGGGTCACCATGACCTGTATGTGGTGAGCTGGATCTTGATGACCTGCAGAATCCCAGAAATCTTATAAAGCAGCATAGATTGCCAAGCCCTAAGCAAGGCTTTGTCTTGATAAAACCACCCTGATGTAAAAATGCACATAGATCTACCCAAGGAAGGGACCTCACTGAAAGGTGCTAAGTACATACAAGTCACTAGTTTGGGGACCTCTACCCAAACCTGGCATAGACTAATGGCTCTATAGCCCTTTGTTCATGGCAATAAATGTAACAGAATTGGCTTTATGTTCAAGTCACTCCCAGTTTTTGATAATAAATGTCTTGTTTTACACATAAAAGAAGGCTTATCTTTTTGTTCTGTGCAGCCAAAGGCCATCAAGTTCACTCAAAAGTGATATTCTATGAAAAAAGAAAGGATTTAGGACATATCCTTGTTTTCCCCACTAGAAATTATTTACCAAGTCTGCCAACTCTGATTCTTGAGTACTATGATGAGGGTTCTGTGTGGACATTCACCACTAAGGCTCTTCATTGAACATATGCAACTTGGCCAGTAAGCAAATCCTGGCCAGAAACAAAGACCAAGAAAATGTTTTAAATTATTCCTGATACATTTTGCCACAAGGTGGCCCAGAGGACAACAATGGCCTGTAGTGGAATAGCTGGCTTGCTCTTGACCTAAACTTTAGCCTGAGAAAACCCAGTCAAGAAGCAGGCACACATTGGGACAGAATGTTCAATAAAGGAATAGGTCTGTAGTTTGAGGGAAGGAAAGTGGTGCCCTTTAAAAAAGGATGGTGGGGGAGGGGGGGGGCACATTTTGAGCCCAGCCAGACAAGATAACGTCTGCGGAGTCGATAAAAGTGAACAAGTTGGCAAGAACCAACTTATTGTGGACTTACTATGATTTGATTCCTAAACAACTCTGGGATCAGAAAATCTAGTTCAGGAGCTTTTTGTAGCCTGGGATTTTTGACCAATTATGTACAATGTGTGCAGGGCCACTGTTGGGAACAGTGCAAGAAGGGAAGGTGGGGGTTGACATCCAGCCTTCACTTCACCTCCATGATTGCAGTCCCAGGGAGGACTGCAAAGTGCTGTGTGGGTCTGGAATAGCCTTGAGTTTCACCAAAAACATGAGGAGCCCCAGTCAGAGGCAGTCCAGAATCTACAAAATTCCCACAATTGACCTTAGGTTCCTGGTTTAGGAGAACAGAATGTCTTGTTTCATTCAACCCGGAGGCTTTGGTTTGTTTGTTTATTTGCTTTTTCCAGACAATGAGAAATTTATATTAAGCTTTAACTTTGATTCTCTTTTTACTCACCTGGTTTTATTAACCTGGTTAAATCATTTTGGCTACCTAGCAATCTTAGTCAAACTAAGAGCAGGAAGATTTGACCCACATTTTATATAAACAAATAGATGTATGCATATCTGACCTCATAATTACATGGAATCAGGCACAAGCCATACATACTCCCATTCTATTATACATCCATGTGAACACATGGACTGGCACAAACCCACAGGTATGCACACGTAAGCATAAAGCTCACTGAATCACGTGCCTCCATATACACATACTGGTATACACTGTAAATGTACCCAGAAACATGCATTCTAGACAGAGGGAGAAACTGGGTTGGAGAGAAAGACCTTTGTTAACAGCATAATGATCAAGTCTTGGATGGGGAGTTGACTCTACCCTGTCACACCTGTCCCTCCACCCGCTTTCTCCATGACCTCTCGAGATCTCCCCATGACCTCTCAGGATTCCCTACCCTCCTTTGATTTCCCAGAGAGTGAAGACAAGAGGAGAGTACCTTGATAAAGGATGTAAGGGCCTGATTTGAGTTCAGCCTGTGCTAAGAGCTCTCGGTGCGCTATTGGGAAAATCAGTTAACCTCTCTGATCCCCAGCTTCTCCATCTTTAAAACGAGGCTGGTGAATTACATCAGCGCTTCTTAAACTCTTTCCCCCAAGGACTCTTTTGTCTTTCCCCTGCCCTTCGCCATCCCATAGATCTCACAATTTTAAAAGTTTTGCCTTCTAAACTACCTCATTTAGGTAATAATTTTGTTTTTTTCTACTCCATAATTTAATCAGAAAATTAACATAAGTATGCGATGAAGAAACAATACAATTTGTCAAACTGAAAAACAAGTAATAGTACAATTTCCCTTCAGATTTTGGAAATATTGTATTAACTTGAAGGCCTCCAACACTATTCTTAGGGCCTCATGGGAGCAAGTAAGCTCTAAGTATAGAACCATTGACCAAACCAGAATATTGCCAGATTCTGGGGTCTCGTGGTTGCTGCCAGGCCCTGTACTCCAAAGCTCACACACTTGTGGAGAGCAAGGTCTGCTTCTAGCAGCTGGAGGGCTCCCGGAGCACAAACAAGCCATAGAGAAAACAATAAGGGTCAGATACCCCAGCAGAGTTACAGAGTTCCTCTCGCCTTAATTTAACATAGCCAGGCTTTTTCTCACTTTTGGCTCCAGTCTTTAGGGACTTGAGGTCCTTTCTGCTGAGCCCAAATGCAGTCCAGTTCTAGGACCTGCCTGCATGCTCTCATGGATCCCAGCCCAAGGCCTAGTGGCTCCTTTTCCCTCCCCATTCTGACCCCAGTCTCAGCTGGGCACCAGATTCTAGCCCCTTGATTTCCAATCTGGATTCCTTCTGCCTCTTCTAGTGGCTTCTCACTGCTGCACCCATTTATCGTTTCTCAACCCCAAATTTTCCCATCTTTCTTTTACCCTTTTTCTCCCAGAACATCAAACCTGGAAGGTGCCTTCCTCATCTAAGTCTACACCCCATCTGATGTTGGTATTTTCTCTACAATATGACCAACTTGTGGTTTCCTGAGGCCTGTTTGATTAGACAGTTCAGCTCATCCTAGGCTGGTTCCAGGTTGCTGTCAGTCCTTTGCTGGAGGCTTTTGCTGTTAACCAGTTCCTGGCAATAACAAAATTAGCAGCTACAGATGGGTGGGCTCTGGTTTAGTAGGACTTACAGAATGTTCTCCCTCACAAGATTCTCATGTTGGATGGAAGAGTAAATGTGTACCCTTTTCCTTAAAGTCTCTTGATTTAGCTTAAAATTCCATGTTCATTTTGCATTTCTCTACATAGTAGATCTACATTTATTTAACTGTACAAATAAAGTCAGGCAATACTGATGTTCTGAGAAAGAAGATGCACACTGTGACTTCTGGTACCATGGGAGGCTATAAGTTCTTCAAGCTGCAAAACATGAGCCTAAAGCTAAGAGACCTATTTACCAAACAACCCACTCCCCTCCCAAATCAGGGGTTGGTAGGGTAGAATGGGCACTGGTGGGGGAAAGGAGGTCTTTCCAAAGACCTTTCTAACATGTGTGTAAGCTTATGAGAAAGGAATGATGATTCTCATTTGGTAGGAAAGGAAAAGCAAGACCTAGAAAGGATGAAATAATTCAGTAAGATCACACAGTAAATGTCAGAACTGGGATTTGAACTTGAGTCTCTCTGTGCTCCAACTCTTGCTAACCAGAAACCTCCATTGCTCCCTACCCCCACCTGGCCCCAGCAAAAACACAGCTGTAGTTATGCTCTGCTCCAAATAGGTTGTGTGACTTTAGGCAAGTCTCTCTGGACCTTGGTTTATTAATCTAAAGTCAGAGTTTGGACATGGTTGTTTCTAAGACATTTGCAGTTTGATAACCTGTGCATTAACTTTCCCACATACCATTTAACATCTGTTAATGACAACTGGTTCTGGTTGCTGCAGGCATTGAGGCAAATAAAGGACAGCCTCTGATCTTGATAAGCCCCCAGTAAGGGAGCAGGAGATGCTGGGGAACTGATGTGTAAATCAGTAATTATGGCACTCAGTGCCAAAGTTGATGATGTGGTCTAAATAGACTGTCATTGGAGCCCAGGGAGCAAAAAGCACTGGGAAGGCTTCACAGAGGAGGTGGTACTTGAGCTGAGCCTTGAAGGTTGAGTTAGACTTCAGCAGATGGATAAAAAAAGAGCATTCCAAGGCAGGGGAAACTACATGTGCAAAGGCATGGAATAAGAAAACAATATCAGGAGTTTGGGAAAAGTAAGAGTAGCTCAGAACACAGAGGGTCTGAGTGTACAGGAATGCATATGTGTATTGGTGTGTGTGAGAATGAATTGAGGAGGTGGATTTGGTTTTAACATTAAAGCGTCTTGAATGCCACGGCAAATTAGACTTTCTCTGAGGACTAATACTTTCTAAACAGTTCTGAGGAGCAGTCCTAGGGAAAGATGTACCTCAAGGACTCCCACTCTGCTTCTAGCAGAAGAGCTGCATTTTTACTTGCTTTATTTATGGGGTTCTGCTTGGTTTCATCTCACAAAAAGTTTCCACTGCTAAAAGAAACAAACAAACAAACAAAGTTAGGCCAACAGGGCACTGAAGGGTTTTCTACTGGGGAAAATTTGAAAGAACCCTCTAAAGGAGGCATTGGTGTTGGGGAAAGGGGGTCAGGGCCTTGATGGCTGACTGAACCCAGCCGCCAAGGCTGGAGAAGGAGGTTGTAATTAGGAGGTGGGGCATATACACTTCTCTGGTAGGGGAGGATCTGATCAAAACAGGTCTCTCCCAAGGCTTGGAGAAGTGTGTACTTGATCTCTAGGAGGGAGTCCTCCAACACTGGCAAGAAGTCGGGGGTGGGGGGAGCAGGAAGTGGGCAACTAGACTGACAAAGGTGCCTGTGGCAGTTTGCCCACCCCAGGTGGGAAGGCGGGGCCCAGGGCCTGGGGAGCTAGGACCCCCCATTTCAGCTTTTCTGTGTCTGGTGAATGGGGGTGGGGTGGAGAGCTGGCAACTTCAGGTACTTTTGGAAATCCCCAGGGCAAGACCCTAGGATGTCTGACGTTAGGGGCAGCAGATCACAGGGGAACCCCTTAAGTCCCCTTTCTGTTCCCTCAGGGACCATGGGCTGTAGCTGCAGCTCAAACCATGAAGATGACTGGATGGAAAACATTGATGTGTGTGAGAATTGCCATTACCCCATAGTCCCGCTGGATGGCAAGGCCACGGTAAGGGACCAGACAAGGGGCTTGGTGAGGGAGTCAGGTGGAGTGCAGGGCCAGGAGAAAGAAATGGACACCCAGGAGAAAGAAATGGACCACTACTACAGGTCCTTGAAATAACAGAGTTGACCCTCTCCCGTGATATACAGATGAGAGGCCCAGAGAGGGGAAGGACTCTTCCAAAGCCACACAGCAACTAGTTGGCAAAGTCATTGTCAAGACCCAGCCAGGCTGAAGTGAAGGAGAGGAGGGGAGGGGGAGGGAAGTCAGGGTGTGACCCAGCCTCCTGATCTCTGAACTCACCTTCATCCCCTTCCCACAGCTACCCATCTGGAATGGTTCTGAGGTGCGGGACCCACTGGTCACCTACGAGGGCTCAATTCCACCGGCCTCCCCACTGCAAGGTGACCCCAACCAGCAGGTTCCGGAAGCCTAGGCCTGGGATCCTTGGCTGTTTGCCTCCATCTCCTCCCCCATCCACCTTCTATCCTGTCCTGTCCCTCTGCCCCCAGTCTTGGACCCTGCCCTGTAACTCCTGAATTCCATGCTCCCTGCCTACCCCAGGCAGGTTTGCCCTGACTCTTACCCATCTGTCTTTGCAGACAACCTGGTTATCGCCCTGCACAGCTATGAGCCCTCTCACGATGGAGACCTGGGCTTCGAGAAGGGCGAACAGCTCCGCATCCTGGAGCAGTGAGTGCCCCCTCCACCTCACCCACTCGGGTCCCCATGAGGGAGATGGAATCCCGGGACCCCTGGAATTACTCCATCACAGATACTGCAGCCTCTGACTGGCTTGGGGCCGGGAGCCCTTAGGACAAAATGGGAAGCTCAGAGGGCTGAGCTGAGGGGTGGGATAGCCTGGTGGTCTGACCCTTTGAGGGGGGGTCCCCAGCCAAGTTGAGGGTTGAGCAGCCCATGCTGATGGCCACTGTGGCACAGGACCGGCGAGTGGTGGAAGGCGCAGTCCCTGACCACCGGCCAGGAAGGCTTCATCCCCTTCAACTTCGTGGCCAAAGCGAATAGCCTGGAGCCCGAACCGTGAGTGGGGACGCGGCGAGGAGGGGGTGGGGAGCACATCTAGGGATCCCGGAGCAGGGGAGAGTGGCTGAGGGTGGTGATGAATGCTTGAGGCGGATGGAGGAAGAACGGACCAACAGACCAGAACACGGCCATCGCTTCTGTCTGCGCAGTTGGTTCTTCAAGAACCTGAGCCGCAAAGACGCAGAGCGGCAGCTCCTGGCGCCCGGGAACACACACGGCTCTTTCCTGATCCGGGAGAGCGAGAGCACCGCGGGTGAGCGGCGGGGCGGGGCCGCGGGCTGGCACTGCCGGGCGCCGGGGAGCGGGGGAGAGGGGCGCGGGGGGCGGGCGCGGCTCGCAGCAGCCCACCCCGCCTTCTTTTGCATTCGTTGGTTGGTTCATTCGTTCATCCATCCGTTCATTCGTTCATCCATCCATTCATTCAGGATCGTTTTCACTGTCGGTCCGGGACTTCGACCAGAACCAGGGAGAGGTGGTTAAACATTACAAGATCCGTAACCTGGACAACGGAGGCTTCTACATCTCCCCTCGCATCACTTTCCCCGGACTGCATGAACTAGTCCGCCATTACACCAGTGAGCCCCTGCAGGCTCAGATATACCCTGAAGCCTCTTCACTGTACCCGATCTGTTCCCTCTCAGTGCGCTCCCTCATTTCCCCCAGTGGGTACAGTGGGGTCCACGACCCTACTGCCCGGGGCAGGCTGTCACCTGACACCTCCCTGCCAGTCCATCTCTCCTAGGTGGGGACTCGGCGAGGTTGGAGAGGGGGGAGCCCGAGGACCGCCATATTGACAGCCTTCCCCACCCCACCCCCCATGTCCCTGCAGATGCCTCCGACGGGCTGTGCACGAGGTTGAGCCGTCCCTGCCAGACCCAAAAGCCCCAAAAGCCGTGGTGGGAGGACGAGTGGGAGGTTCCCAGGGAGACGTTGAAGCTGGTGGAGCGTCTGGGGGCTGGCCAGTTCGGGGAGGTGTGGATGGGTGAGTGCGGTCCTCCAGGACTGTCGGGGATCGGGAAGGAAAAGGCGTCCGTAGAAATGGGGCCGAGGTCGGGAGAGTCCCGCGACAGTGCCCTGCTCCAGGGCAGCTGCCTGGCTTTGGGCGCCCGGGCTCCGGGTGACTTCCTCAGCCCCCCTCCCCCAGGGTACTACAACGGGCACACGAAGGTGGCGGTGAAGAGCCTGAAGCAAGGCAGCATGTCGCCCGACGCCTTCCTGGCCGAGGCCAACCTCATGAAGCAGCTGCAACACCAGCGGCTGGTCCGGCTCTACGCGGTGGTCACGCAGGAGCCCATTTACATCATCACGGAATACATGGAGAACGGTGGGCGCCACCGCCGCGCGCGGCCGCCGGGGGGCGCGTTTCCCCCTCCGCCCCTGAGGGAGGATGGGGATACGCCTTTTCTTCTAGCTCAGCACACAGGGCTTCTAGAACAGCTTTCTTGGGCCCCGGAAGACTTGGGACCAGAAGAGGGTGCATTGTCCTAGTTCAGACTAGGGACCCAGGCTTAGGTGGCAGGTTCTGGAAGAGCCTTCACCCGGATCTTCCCTGATCTGCAGTCCCATTTGCCTTCCTCAAAGCTCTACCAGGATATCAGGATGCTTGTTCTCAGGAGTTGAGTGGGCTCTGCACTAGGCCCCTAGCCCCATTTCTCTGCCTTCCATCCCCTAAGTCTTAGGAGGGCAGATTTGCCCCAAAGCCCTCTTTTTCCGTTCTGGGTGGGCCCTGGAGGGGCTACTGTAAGGGCTGTGCTGTTTGACAGAGTGAGAACTACAGCAAGGGGGAAACGGAGGTTCTAGTGTGGACTTTGCTGATTTGCTGTTTGACCCAGGCCACGTCTTGGTTCCACCTCTGTCCCTCAGTTTCCCCAAGAATAACAGCGGAAATCATAAAGGGCTCAGCCAGAAACAAAATAGAGTAGTCATTGGGGGAGCTAGAGACTGACTGCCTGGGTTAGAATTCTGGCTCCGTAGTTGTATGGCCTTGGGCTAATCACTTGGATTTTCTCTGTCTCAGTTTCCTCATCTGTAAAATGGTCATAATAATCCAATAGTAAGTTACTCATAGGGTCTTTTTGACAGTGAAAGTTAATGCATTTAGAGCAGCTAGAACAGAGCCTACCTTATATAAACTCAATAAATTTATTGTTTTCTGGCTCTGATTCTTTTGGAGTACAGTATCTGTCCCTCTTTCAAGAAGAGAAACAAGCTGTTAATTGGCTAATGGGTTCTAGACATGGCAGATAGGTTTTGTCATGTGTGCCAATTTTGATTGGCTGGTAGTTGCTTGGAGCACTGAGTTAAAAAGGATTCTGAGGCTCACTGAAAATGAATGCTGTGATTGTTAGCAACATCTGCCATGGAGGAATGGCAGTTATATGTACACATATTCACTGCCTCTGGGTGAGACCTTTATCACAGATGACTAATTCAGTACTCATAATGGAGACACCCAAGGAAGGCTGTCATTCTTACACAGGGTTTTATTCTCTTGGGAAGGGCCAGCAGTCACTAGCTCCATCCTAGCAACTCTCATGTGTTTTCTTCCTGCCACCCTCTGCTATGGGAGATGAGGTTCCTTGGGCCCCTCGGCACCTCTTTCCATACTTCATTCAGTATGTTCAGCACACACATTCATTGCTGCTTACTTTGGTCTGGGCACTGGGAACACACATGGATAAAACAAGGTTCCTACTGTCAGGGGAACCCAAGATTTTAGTAATGCATCCTGGGCAGACCAGGGTTTGTGCCTTGGGGAGGTTCCAGCATGCTGTGGGGATGCAGATGAAGATGCAATTTTTGTGACTGGTGGGAGCTAGAGGGGCTTCCTAGAGGGACATTCTAGCTGGGCCATGAAAGAAAAGTAGAATTTTTAGCAGGCAGAGATGGACAAAGAGACTTTGGGATGAGAGGCCAGCAATCTGTGTGAGGAGTCTCAAAATTATCTAGCATAAGTAGAGTGAAGGAGGCAGGGGTTGGGGGAGGAGAAGAAACTACAAATGTGGATCATGCGGGGCTTTGAATGCCTGGGGGAGGAGTTTGGGCTTTACCCTATTGGTGACAAGAAGCCTACAGACCCCTCCAAGCATGTTCCATCCCAGCCTTCTGAAAAAGCGGGGCATCCTCACCCTGAGCACACTCTCCTCCATTCCCACCCTTTCTTTTCCTTTCCTCTTTGACATTGCTTCTAGACACCCACTCATTTGGGGAGAAGGGTCGAAGGGTCTCCTTCTGGGGCAACTTGAGTCAGTTCTGCAGGAAGATCTCTCTTCTCTCTGCCCCTTCTCTCTTCACTACTCATGCTTCTGCTCACAGGGAGTCTGGTGGACTTCCTCAAAACTCCCCAAGGCATCAAGCTGACCATCAACAAGCTCTTGGACATGGCAGCCCAGGTAAGGAGACTGGGGTGGGGCTGGGCATGGGCATAGGCCAGCGGGGTGAGGATGTCCACCCAGGACTGCTGACCTGCAGATTGCTGAGGGCATGGCGTTCATCGAGGAGAAGAATTATATCCACCGTGACCTGCGGGCTGCCAACATCCTGGTGTCTGACACTCTGAGCTGCAAGATCGCAGACTTTGGCCTAGCACGCCTCATTGAGGACAATGAGTACACAGCCAGAGAGGGTAGGTGTGGGGCGTGAGGGAGGTCTGGGGTTTGGTAGGGTCTGGCCAAGCAACCCAGATGACTTCACTCTGCCTTCCCTCAGGAGCCAAGTTTCCCATCAAGTGGACAGCACCAGAAGCCATAAACTATGGGACATTCACCATCAAGTCAGATGTATGGTCTTTTGGAATCCTGCTGACAGAGATTGTCACCCATGGCCGCATCCCCTACCCAGGTCAGGGTCCAGGGCAAGAATTGAAAGGGGTGATGGGGAAAGGCAACAAATACACATCTTTTCAGTCTCTTCTTCCCAGGCCTGGAATCTGAAACTTTCTAGCTGCTTATCCTCCATCCTCCTGGGGGTGTGATTCCAACATCCCCAAGCCAATACGCTTTCTCCCAGGGCTGGCTTCCATCTCTGTCTCTGGATCTCTCTTTCCCTTCAATAACCCCAGCTCTTTTCTTTAGTTTTGGCACAAGCAGCTTTGTGTGGTACAAATGTATCTGGACTGGGTAGCAAGACACCAGATCTGCCACAAGTACTAATTTTCTGTTTGCCTTTAAATAGATGGCCCCTTCTTTCCCCATGTGTTAAAAATGAGCAACTACTATGTGCTGGCTACTGTTCTAAGTGCTTTATGCATATTAACTATTTTAACCCTCACAGCATCCCTCTGAAGGAGATAGGATTGCAGGATTGTTCTGAGATTAGAACAGTGTCTGACCCATGTGTTATATAAAGGAACCATGAATGGGCTTTGTTTTGAATCCAAGTTTGTGCCCTTACAGGACTCTGGGATCATTGAGATGCTTCAAACTCAGGCATTGAAAAAAATATATACAGCATAGTAAGCACTCAGGAGGGATAGGTTTTATTTTTAATCATCACTGACTTTAGACTTGTCACAGCCTCTCTGAGCCTGTTTCCTGATGTGAAAAAAGAGAGACTATTTTTGAAAGAGTAGGTGCTCATGAAACAGTAACTTCCCTTTCCTCAAAGCTTTCTTTCTCAAGAGGGTGGGAGACATGTAAACAACTAATCCCCCTCCCCCAAACACACACACCCCTCCCTCTGTTTCTTGGATGAAGTCCTTTATCCCCTAACACAGCCAAGATAGGGGTGGAATTTTTTGAAAGGAATGTGCTCAGAAATTCTGTGGAAAGGAAATGGAACACAAAGAGGAGAGTAGGGAGGTCACGGAGCACAGTGGCCAGATTCATAGAAGCTTCCTGCATTCCCAGAGCAACATGTGTAAAACTTTCCTCCCAGAAAGGTAAAGGCACCTTAGAATCAGGTGAGAGCCCAAAGGACTTTCCTGCTCTGGACATGCCCAACGTCATTCGGAGCCCAGGGGCAGTGCCAGGTCTAGAACCACGCTCCAGTGCTGCCAAGGGGCTTTCCACTCCTCCACTGTGCCCGTAGAGTAGAGGCTAACCCATCAGGAATTTCTCTATTAGAAGAAAAAGGGCAATAGAAGCATGATGATAAATGGCAACTGACACATGGATTTGAGGTCGGGAGACAATGGGGAATAATGGAGACCTTGGTGAACTGGCGTCTGGTGCAGCAGATGGTGCCATTAAGGCATAGGGGCCCTAAAAACAGATTTTTTGTTTTTTGTTTTTTGTTTTTCAAGAGAAGCCAAATCTCAGAGTTTTAGAAAATTTTGCAACCTTTCTAAATATTGGTGATTGATTCAAATTGTTTTAAAGCACCATATAGACAAAGCAAGGGAAGTCTGTGGGCTATATTTGGGCTGCATGTGGCCTATGGCCACCAACTTTGTGAGACTGTAGCCAAAGATGTTTGATTCCCTGGCCTATGTTTTCCTATGTCCTGACTCTGTAATGTGAGGGACCCATAGCTCAAGGCCTCCCAGAAATAGGGCCTGGGGAGGCAGAGGTCTCCGTTGACCAAGATCTAGTCCCAAGCAATGCAGGAGCAAAAATTCTATTTTGCCAGAACCCTAAAAGGGTTTGGTCTTTGGAGAACTGCCTGTCACAGTCTCCTCTCAGAAGACTGAGGGAGAAACCAGAGGCCATTTGGGTAATTTAGAAAGTGGGGGCTGTGTTTTTGCCATGGCCGTGCAGTACTCCAGAGCAGCCTGTCTGCCAGGAGGGCCGGGACCAGCTAAGAGGGAGGATACTGGCCTGAAGATTATTTCATCCAGGCTGTAGAAGGGCCTGGTGAACCTCTGCCCCATGCAGGGCCCAGGATCCATCTGGCCTCTTGATGCAGCATCACATTTGCCTGGTCCCAAAGCTGGAGTAACCCTACCACTGTCCTTTCTGTGGGCTCCCAGGCTGCCCTGAGCCCTAACCATCCCATCCTTCCCTGCCAAATAATAACAATTACAGCTCTCCTTTATGAAGCATCTCCTATCCAGGTACCACACACAGTGCTTTGTATATATTCTCTCACCCAATCCTCATTAACAACCTTGGGAAATAGGACTTACTAGCAACCATATTTTCCAGATGATGAAACTGAGGCTAAAAGAAATCATGCAGCTGACATACGTGTTATTGAACATCTAAGCTATACTGGTCACTCCAAATGGCACAACTGACATTCAGCAGGTGCCGCTAGTGTGGCCTTACCATTAACGAAGGCCAAGATCTTTCCAGATTGGTCCTCATCCCATGCCAGTTGTTCAGTATTCTGAATAGCACCCCTGCCTGTGGGATTCAAAGCCTGGAGCCTTGATGTCGTTTCTCCCATCAATTTCTAGGGATGACCAATCCCGAGGTGATTCAGAACCTGGAGCGAGGCTACCGCATGGTGCAGCCTGACAACTGTCCAGAGGAGCTGTACAGCCTCATGATGCTGTGCTGGAAGGAGCGCCCAGAGGATCGGCCCACCTTTGACTACCTGCGCAGTGTGCTGGAGGACTTCTTCACGGCCACGGAGGGCCAGTACCAGCCCCAGCCTTGAGGGGCCTCGCTGGCCTGGGGCCTGGAGCCCTTGCCACCTTTAGCCACCTGTGTCTCTCAGCCTGGCATGGGGAGATGGAGTTCTATTGCCATACCCATGTGGTCTGTGCACATATGGATGCTGCCCATGAATCCCATCCATGTGTGACACATTCACATCTTGTGCTGACGTGGGCTCTGCACACGTGCCTTGTACGTGTGGCCGATACCTGTTTGTCTTGCACACCTGTCCAAAGTGTCCCTTTCTGGATCCTCCTGCTTCCTGAGACCATAAGAAAGAAGAGAGAGGCTTGTGATTGACACCAGCTTCTGCCCTGCACCCCCATCCTTTCCCCAGGTCATCAAGAAGCTCCTTAAGGGTTGGGACCTTATCTAATACCTCTGCGTGCTCCTCTGTTGTGCCTGGCACATGTCAGGAGCTCAATAAATGTCTGTTTGTTGATGAAGTTTGTATATCTCACTGCTCCCCACTGTCATCACCCCTTCCTTTGGGTGGGGAGTGGGGGTTCAGAAGATGGAAACTAGGTCACCCTAATTTGGGGTGCAAGATAGGATGAGGGGACATCTGAATTTTTTCCAAGAGGCAGTCCCTACACTCTTCTGTGGGGGCTCTGCCAACCCCTTCAAATGGGACAGTGCTTCTCACCCCCAAACCAAAGGATTCAGATTGACCCCTACCCAGAACACCCTCAGGAGTGGGTGTGTCCCAGGATCCTCCCTGTTCTAGTTTGCTAGGCTGCCGAAATGCAGATACTGTGAAATGGGTTGGCTTACAGATTCTGAGACCGTGAAAATGTCCAAATTTAGGCATCATGAAGACAACATGAAGAAGCTCAAGACCAGCTGCAATCCTGGACTCCTCTATCTCATGGCAAGTCACATAGTGTCATCTGCTGGTCTCTCCCTTCTCTTTTGGGTTTTGTTGCTACCAACTTCTTGCTTCCATGGCTTTCTCTCTGCTATGGCTTTCTCTCCCTTTGTCTGAATTTCATTCCCTTCTAAAAGACTCCATTAAAAGGATTAAGACGTGGGCTGAATGAGGTGGGTCACATCTTAAATTAAGATCCTACTCACAAAAAGATGATACTTACAATGGGTCCACACCCACAGGAATGGATTAGCTTTAAGAATATGATTTTCTGTGGTACATCAAACCATCACACTCCCTCTCTCACGATATGGCAATAGCATTTTTTTAAAGCTAGTAATTAAAGGGCTATACCTACCTCAGATATGTTTTGATTATCCTTTAGGATGTTTAAAAAAATTGAGTTAGTTAATTCACTCATTTAACAATTCTTTTTTTTTTTTTTAGCAATTTGTTTTTTTTTTTTTTTTTTTTTTATTTTTGGTTTTTTTTTTTTTTTTTTTTAAATCATCATTTTATTGAGATATATTCACATACCACACAGTCATACAAAACAAATTGTACTTTCGATTGTTTACAGTACCATTACATAGTTGTACATTCATCACCTAAATCAATCCCTGACACCTTCATTAGCACACACACAAAAATAACAAGAATAATAATTAGAGTGAAAAAGAGCAATTGAAGTAAAAAAGAACACTGGGTACCTTTGTCTGTTTCTTTCCTTCCCCTACTTTTCTACACATCCATCCATAAACTAGACAAAGTGGAGTTTGGTCCTTATGGCTTTCCCAATCCCATTGTCACCCCTCATAAGCTACATTTTTATACAACTGTCTTCGAGATTCATGGGTTCTGGGTTGTAGTTTGATAGTTTCAGGTATCCACCACCAGCTACCCCAATTCTTTAGAACCTAAAAAGGGTTGTCTAAAGTGTGCGTAAGAGTGCCCACCAGAGTGATCTCTCGGCTCCTTTTGGAATCTCTCTGCCACTGAAGCTTATTTCATTTCCTTTCACATCCCCCTTTTGGTCAAGAAGATGTTCTCCGTCCCACGATGCCGGGTCTACATCACTCCCCGGGAGTCATATTCCACGTTGCCAGGGAGATTCACTCCCCTGGGTGTCTGATCCCACGTAGTGGGGAGGGCAGTGATTTCACCTTTCAAGTTGGCTTAGCCAGAGAGAGAGGGCCACATCTGAGCAACAAAGAGGCATTCAGGAGGAGACTCTTAGGCACAAATATAGGGAGGCCTAGCCTCTCCTTTGCAGCAACCGTCTTCCCAAGGGTAAAACTTATGGTAGAGGGCTCAACCCATCAAACCACCAGTCCCCTATGTCTGTGGTCATGTTAGCAACCATGGAGGTGGGGTAGGCAAATACCCCTGCATTCTCCACAGGCTCCTCAAGGGGGCACTACATCTTTTTTTTTTTTCCTTGTTTTTCTTTTTTTTTTTTTAATCATCATTTTATTGAGATATATTCACATACCACGCAGTCATACAAAACAAATTGTACTTTCGATTGTTTACAGTACCATTACATAGTTGTACATTCATCACCTAAATCAATCCCTGACACCTTCATTAGCACACACACAAAAATAACAAGAATAATAATTAGAGTGAAAAAGAGCAATTGAAGTAAAAAAGAACACTAGGTACCTTTGTCTGTTTGTTTGCTTCCCCTACTTTTCTACACATCCAACCATAAACTAGACAAAGTGGAGTTTGGTCCTTATGGCATTCCCAATCCCACTGTCACCCCTCATAAGCTACATTTTTATACAACTGTCTTCGAGATTCATGGGTTCTGGGTTGTAGTTTAATAGTTTCAGGTATCCACCACCAGCTACCCCAATTCTTTAGAACCTAAAAAAGGTTGTCTAAAGTGTGCGTAAGAGTGCCCACCAGAGTGATCTCTCGGCTCGTTTTGGAATCTCTCTGCCACTGAAGCTTATTTCATTTCCTTTCACATCCCCCTTTTGGTCAAGAAGATGTTCTCCATCCCACGATGCCGGGTCTACATTCCTCCCCGGGAGTCATATTCCACGTTGCCAGGGAGATTCACTTCCCTGGGTGTCTGATCCCACGTAGGGGGGAGGGCAGTGATTTCACCTTTCAAGTTGGCTTAGCCAGAGAGAGAGGGCCACATCTGAGCAACAAAGAGGTATTCAGGAGGAGACTCTTAGGCACAAATACAGGGAGGCCTAGCCTCTCCTTTGCAGCAACCGTCTTCCCAAGGGTAAAACTTATGGTAGAGGGCTCAACCCATCAAACCACCAGTCCCCTATGTCTGTGGTCATGTTAGCCACCATGGAGGTGGGGTAGGCGAATACCCCTGCATTCTCCACAGGCTCCTCAAGGGGGCACTACATCTTTTTTTTTTTTTTTCCTTGTTTGTCTTTTTTCTTTTTTTTTTTTTTTTTTAACTTTCCCTTCTTTTTTAAATCAACTGTATGAAAAAAAAAGTTAAAAAGAAAATAAACATACAATAAAAGAACATTTCAAAGAGACCATAACAAGGGAGTAAGGAAAAGACAACTAACCTAAGATAACTGCTTAACTTCCAACATGTTCCTACTTTACCCCAAGAAAGTTACATAATATAGCAACATTTCAGTGAACTTGTTCCTACTACATCCATCAGAAATTAGCAGACCATAGTCATTTCTGGGCATCCCCAGAACGTTAAATGGCTTATCTGTTCTTCTTGGATTATTGTTCCCCCTTCCTTAATTGCTCTCTACTGCTAGTTCCCCTACATTCTACATTATAAACTATTTGTTTTACATTTTTCAAAGTTCACATTAGTGGTAGCATATAATATTTCTCTTTCTGTGCCTGGCCTATTTCGCTCAGCATTATGTCTTCAGGGTTCATCCATGTTGTCATACGTTTCACGAGGTCGTTCCTTCTTACTGCCGTGTAGTATTCCATCGTGTGTATATACCACATTTTATTTATCCACTCATCTGTTGAAGGACATTTGGGTTGTTTCCATCTCTTGGCAATTGTGAATAATGCTGCTATGAACATTGGCGTGCAGATATCTGTTCGTGTCACTGCTTTCCGATCTTCCGGGTATATACCGAGAAGTGCAATCGCTGGATCGAATGGTAGCTCTATATCTAGTTTTCTAAGGAACTGCCAGACTGACTTCCAGAGTGGCTGAACCATTATACAGTCCCACCAACAATGAATAAGAGTTCCAATTTCTCCACATCCCCTCCAGCATTTGTAGTTTCCTGTTTGTTTAATGGCAGCCATTCTAATCGGTGATAGATGGTATCTCATTGTGGTCTTAATTTGCATCTCTCTAATAGCTAGTGAAGCTGAACATTTTTTCATGTGTTTCTTGGCCATTTGTATTTCCTCTTCAGAGAACTGTCTTTTCATATCTTTTGCCCATTTTATAATTGGGCTGTCTGTACTATTGTCATTGAGTTGTAGGATTTCTTTGTATATGCAAGATATCAGTCTTTTGTCAGATACATGGTTTCCAAAAATTTTTTCCCATTGAGTTGGCTGCCTCTTTACCTTTTTGAGAAATTCCTTTGAGGTGCAGAAACTTCTAAGCTTGAGGAGTTCCCATTTATCTATTTTCTCTTTTGTTGCTTGTGCTTTGGGTGTAAAGTCTAGGAAGTGGCCTCCTAATACAAGGTCTTGAAGATGTTTTCCTACATTATCTTCTAGGAGTTTTATGGTACTTTCTTTTATATTGAAATCTTTGGTCCATTTTGAGTTAATTTTTGTGTAGGGGGTGAGGTAGGGGTCCTCTTTCATTCTTTTGGATATGGATATCCAACTCTCCCAGCCCCATTTGTTGAAAAGACCATTATGGCTCAGTTCGGTGACTTTGGGGGCCTTATCAAAGATCAGTCGGCCATAGATCTGAGGGTCTATCTCTGAATTCTCAATTCGATTCCATTGATCTATATGTCTATCTTTGTGCCAGTACCATGCTGTTTTGGCAACTGTGGCTTTATAATAAGCTTCAAAGTCAGGGAGTGTAAGTCCTCCCACTTCGTTTTTCTTTTTTAGAGTGTCTTTAGCAATTCGAGGCATCTTCCCTTTCCAAATAAATTTGATAACTAGCTTTTCCAAGTCTGCAAAGTAGGTTGTTGGAATTTTGATTGGGATTGCATTGAATCTGTAGATGAGTTTGGGTAGAATTGACATCTTAATGACATTTAGCCTTCCTATCCATGAACATGGAATATTTTTCCATCTTTTAAGGTCCCCTTCTATTTCTTTTAGTAGAGTTATGTAGTTTTCTTTGTATAGGTCTTTTACATCTTTGGTTAAGTTTATTCCTAGGTACTTGATTTTTTTAGTTGCTATTGAAAATGGTATCTTTTTCTTGAGTGTCTCTTCAGTTTGTTCATTTCTAGCATATAGAAACATTACTGACTTATGTGCATTAATCTTGTATCCCGCTACTTTGCTAAATTTGTTTATTAGCTCTAGTAGGTGTATCGTTGATTTCTCAGGGTTTTCTAGATATAAGATCATATCATCTGCAAACAATGACAGTTTTACTTCTTCTTTTCCAATTTGGATGCCTTTTATTTCTTTGTCTTGCCGGATCGCCCTGGCTAGCACTTCCAGCACAATGTTGAATAACAGTGGTGACAGCGGGCATCCTTGTCTTGTTCCTGATCTTAGAGGGAAGGCTTTCAGTCTCTCACCATTGAGTACTATGCTGGCTGTGGGTTTTTCATATATGCTCTTTATCATGTTGAGGAAGTTTCCTTCAATTCCTACCTCTTGAAGTGTTTTTATCAAAAACGGATGTTGGATTTTGTCAAATGCTTTTTCAGCATCTATTGAGATGATCAATTGATTTTTCCCTTTCGAGTTTTTAATGTGTTGTAATACATTGATTGTTTTTCTTATGTTGAACCATCCTTGCATGCCTGGAATGAACCCAACTTGGTCATGGTGTATGATGTTTTTAATGTGTCTTTGGATTCGATTTGCAAGTATTTTGTTGAGGATTTTTGCATCTATATTCATTTGGGAGATTGGCCGGTAGTTTTCCTTTTTTGTAGCATCTTTGCCTGGTTTTGGTATTAGATTGATGTTAGCTTCATAAAATGAGTCAGGTAGTGTTCCATTTTTTTCAATGTTTTGAAAGAGTTTGAGTAAGATTGGTGTCAGTTCTTTCTGGAAAGTTTGGTAGAATTCCCCTGTGAAGCCATCTGGCCCTGGGCATTTATTTGTGGGAAGATTTTTGATGACTGATTGGATCTCTTTGCTTGTGATGGGTTGGTTGAGGTCTTCTATTTCTTCTCTGGTCAGTCTAGGTTGTTCATATGTTTCCAGGAAATTGTCCATTTCTTCTACATTATCCAGTTTGTTGCCATACAGTTGTTCATAATATCCTCTTATAATTTTTTTAATTTCTTCAGGATCTGCAGTTATGTCACCTTTTTCATTCATTATTTTGTTTATATGGGTCTTCTCTCTTTTTGATTTTGTCAGTCTAGCTAGGGGCTTGTCAATCTTGTTGATCTTCTCAAAGAACCAACTTTTGGTGATATTTATCCTTTCTATTGTTTTTTTTGTTCTCTATGTCATTTATTTCTGCTTTAATCCTTGTTATTTCTTTTCTTGTACTTGGTTTAGGATTGGTTTGCTGTTCATTTTCTAGCTTCTTCAGTTGATCCATTAGTTCTTTGATTTTGGCTCTTTCTTCCTTTTTAATATATGCGTTTAGTGCTATAAATTTCCCCCTTAGCACTGCTTTTGCTGCATCCCATAGGTTTTGGTATGTTGTGTTCTCATTTTCATTCGTCTCTATATATTTAGCAATTTCTCTTGCTATTTCTTCTTTAACCCACTGATTGTTTAGGAGTGTGTTGTTTAACCTCCAGGTATTTGTGAATTTTCTAAGTCTCTGATGGTTATTGACTTCTAATTGTATTCCATTGTGGTCAGAGAATGTGCTTTGAATAATTTCAATCTTTTTAAATTTATTGAGGCTTGTTTTATGTCCCAGCATATGATCTATTCTGGAGAAAGTTCCGTGAGCACTAGAAAAGTATGTGTATCCTGGTGATTTGGGATGTAATGTCCTGTATATGTCTGTTAAATCTAATTCATTTATCAGATTGTTTAGGTTTTTAATTTCCTTATTGGTCTTCTGTCTGGTTGATCTATCTATAGGAGAGAGTGATGTGTTGAAGTCTCCCACAATTATTGTGGAAACATCAATTGCTTCCTTTAGTTTTGCCAATGTTTCTCTCATGTATTTTGTGGCACCTTGATTGGGTGCATAGACATTTACGATTGTTATTTCTTCTTGCTGAATTGCCCCTTTTATTAGTATGTAGTGGCCTTCTTTGTCTCTCAAAACATCCCTGCATTTGAAGTCTATTTTATCTGAGATTAATATTGCTACACCTGCTTTCTTTTGGCTGTAGCTTGCATGAAATATTTTTTTCCATCCTTTCACTTTCAGTTTCTTTGTGTCCCTGTGTCTAAGATGAGTCTCTTGTATGCAACATATTGATGGTTCATTTTTTTTGATCCATTCTGCGAATCTATATCTTTTAATTGGGGAGTTTAATCCATTTACATTCAACGTTAAAAACCGTGAAGGCATTTCTTGAATCGGCCATCTTATCCTTTGGATTATGTTTGCCATATTTTTCCCTCTCTCTATTAATATCCTTTATTGTACCCATACCGAATCTCTTTAGTACTGAACCTTTCTCCAAGTCTCTCTGTCCTGTCTTTGTTTCTCTGTCTGTAGGGCTCCCTTTAGTATCTCCAGTAGGGCAGGTCTCTTGTTAGCAAATTCTCTCAGCATTTCTTTGTCTGTGAAAAATTTAAGCTCTCCCTCAAATTTGAAGGAGAGCTTTGCTGGATAAAGTATTCTTGGCTGGAAATTCCTCTCACTCAGAATTTTAAATATATCGTGCCACTGCCTTCTCGCCTCCATGGTGGCTGCTGAGTAGTCACTACTTAGTCTTATGCTGTTTCCTTTGTATGTGGTGAATTGCTTTTCTCTTGCTGCTTTCAGAACTTGCTCCTTCTCTTCTATGTTTGACAGTGTGATCAGTATATGTCTTGGAGTGGGTTTTTTTTGGATTTATTCTATTTGGAGTTCGCTGAGCATTTATGATTTGTGTATTTATGTTGTTTAGAAGATTTGGGAAGTTTTCCCCAACAATTTCTTTGAATACTCTTCCTAGACCTTTACCCTTTTCTTCCCCTTCTGGGACACCAATGAGTCTTATATTCGGACGCTTCATATTATCTATCATATCCCTGAGGTCCATTTCGAGTTTTTCAATTTTTTTCCCCATTCTTTCTTTTATGCTTTCATTTTCCATTCTGTCATCTTCCAGGTCACTGATTCGTTGTTCAACTTCCTCTAGTCTTGTACTATGAGTGTCCAGAATCTTTTTAATTTGGTCAACAGTTTCTTTAATTTCCATAAGATCATCCATTTTTTTATTTAGTCTTGCAATGTCTTCTTTATGCTCTTCTAGGGTCTTCTTGATTTCCTTCATATCCCGTACTATGGTCTCATTGTTCATCTTTAGTTCTTTGAGTAGCTGCTCTAGGTGTGTCTCTTCTGGTCTTTTGATTTGGGTGCTTGGGCTTGGGTTATCCATATCGTCTGGTTTTTTCATATGCTTTATAATTTTCTGTTGTTTTTGGCCTCGTGGCATTTGCTGACCTTGATAGGGTTCTTTTAGGGTTTGTAGACCAGTTGAAGTCCTTATCTCTAATTTATCAGATCTACAGCTTCGTGGAGTACACTTTCTCTAACTAACCAGCAGGTGGCGTCCACGAGCCACCTGTTCTTCACAAGCCAGATCTCCCCTGCTTAGCCTTTTTGGTGAGTGGGGGAGTGAGTCTTGTGGGGCCCAATTGGTGTCCCAAGCTTGCGTGTGTAGTTGGTGTTGCCTGCCCTGTATGTGGGGCGTGTTTCTGGGCAGTCGGGGAGGGGGGGTGGCCCTAACAATCAAATCTCCCTGATGATCCTAGAGTTTTAAAGCTACTGCAATAGTCTAATCCTTCAGTTCAGTCCTGCCACAGTTTGTCTCTGCCACTGACCCACAAGTCTTTGGTATTGGCGTATGGCTCCTGAGACTTGCAAGTGGGCCCCTCTTCCAGGCTGTGCACCCCGGGTCCTCTGTTGAGGGATGACCGTGCTATGTCACAGGTGAGTGCCGTCCCCCCAGGGCAGTTCTGGGCTGCTGGGCTGTGTTGGGAGGCTCCCAGTCTGCTCAAATGATGGCTGAATGGGGCTTTGTTAATTCACACTGCTCCCCCTTCCCAGCTCTGGGACATTCAGCTGAGGTTGCGGGGAAGGCTAATATCCACGCCCAGTTTTGTGGTGTGTGCCTGTTATTTGAAGCACTTCCGTCACACTGGGTTGTCTGGGGCAGCTCTGTGCTATGGGGCTGGCGATGGGCAGGAGTGTTTCCTGTCCACCAGGATGGTGGCTGTGAGCGGACACCCCCCTTTTCTTGGGAAGTTGTGTTGTTTAGTGAATTTTCTCAGCCACTGGATTATTGCCTTTTGTCTCAGAGCTCTCTTAGTTCTGCTCTTGACTTGATGTGCCCAAATTTCAATTCTTTGAAGCTTTCTGTATTGAGCTTCTTAGAGTAATTGTTTTAGAAAAAGCAAAAAGGATTTAAAAAAAAAAAAAAAAAAACGGCCCTCCTCAGAGATCTAATGGGTTATTGAAATGCTAATAGACAAAGCAACCAGGGCCATTAAGGAAAGGTGCACAGGGCAGAGAGATCAGCTTTGCTTCGGGATTTGCATATGCGCCTCAAGGCCTGATCTCCGCCCTTCCCCTTTCTGTGTTCACCAGAACTCCAAAAATCCTCTGCTTTTATTTTGGAGTTTTTCGTGTTGTTTTTTTTCTATGCCTGTCTCCTCTCTGCTGGGCTGGCTGCTCTCAGAGTCTCTGGTGTCTGATCTCAGTCTATCTATGGTTGGAGTTTGAATCAGTAGAATGAGTTTCCGATAAGAGCAGCCACTGCAATTCTCCCTTCTCCTTCCTGGAGCTGACAGCCCCTCCTCCCCCGGGACTGAGCCTGGCAGGGAGGGGCGCGGGTCCCCTGGCCGCAAAAACTTACAGATTTCGCTGATCTCAGCAGTTCCACGTTTTCATGAGTGTTGTATGAAGTATGCCCAAAGACAGATTGCTCTGTGGTGTCCAGTCCACGCAGTTCCTGGCTTTTTACCTACTTTCCTGGAGGATTAACTAAAACATACAGCTCACCAGTCTGCCATCTTGCCCCGCCTCCCAGCAATTTGTTTTTGAACATCTGTGTATCAGGCACCGCTCTAGGCTCATAGGATATACAGTGGATAAAACACATGAAAATCTCTGCCCTTGTGGAGCTTCCATTTTAGAAAAGGAAGACAAACAATAAACGATAAACACCATAAAGAAGTAAAAAATTATATAGTGTGCTACAAGGTGATGTGTGCTAGGGGGAAATTATAGCAGAGAAAGGGATATTAGGAATGCCATGTTTGGGGGAAGGTTTGAAATTTTAAAGATGGTGCTCATGGAAGGCCTCCTTGAGGAGCTGACATTTGGGCAAAGACTTGAAGGTCAAGGAGTGAACCGTGTGGTATGGGAGAGGAGCAGTCCAGAAGGAACAGCCCAGGCAGGAGCTTGCCTGGGGTATTCAGAGAAGGAGGATAATCCTATGAGGACTGGGGCTTTGTGGCTTTTACAGGAGCCATTTTGAGGAGCCTTTGCAGGGTTCCATGCAGCACCATGACATGATCTCACATTTTAAAAGGATGGCTTTTACTGTTGTGTTAAGAATGGACTGAGTTAGTAGCCCATTTATAAAACTGGGGAGATTTCGCATAAAACTGCAGATTTCTGCCTTCTCTTGAAACATAGGAAGAATTGACCACTTTGGGCCCACCTGCCTTCATGGAACTGAGCAAAGAGTGGGACATGAGATCTCTCCTTTACTAGAGACCCCTCCACTCCTTATTGCTCCCAGACAATAAAATTGTGTTAATAACTGTTGTTCTTATAATAAAGAGGAAAATGATTTTTTTCATCAATATCATTAAAAAGTGAGAAAATTAAGGATATGCCAAGATGGCAGTGTGTTTGAAGAAAGACAGGGGAAAGGCATATTACTTTATGAAAGTGAAGAAAAGTCCCATTTTTAAAACATGCAAAGAGGAGCTGCTGAGTCAAAACAATATAAATCCACTCATTTACCTCACCTGCATGACCTCTCTAGACATCTGAGTTTGTGACCTGTGCTGTATTTTTATAAAGTGCTGCCACAACCCTGATCTCATTTGACTCCACCCTCCTCCTGTGTTTAGCCTAGTCAGTGAACTTTGTATTCTTATCTTCCCTATTTTATGAAGAGAGAAATGGAGGCCCAGAAAGGTTAAGGTACCCACCCAAGGTTACTTAGGAACTAGCAACACAGAACTGGGAACAGGGTTTGTTCCTTGGCCTTTCCCATTTTTCTAACAGAATGGCCCAGTCTTAGATCTCCACTGTTACCTTTTTAATTAATAGCCCAAATGCAATTCCTAAGTGAGGAACACATGTCCTCCAACACTAAATTGTAAAGAGGAATAAAAATGCATCTTATTGCTATAGGACCACGAATAAGTTGACACACACAGTATGCATTCACTAAATATTAATATTGTTGTAGTTGTGATTTTAATAGCTCAGCACAGCATTTTTCAGCCTTTCAGTTGGCAATAATAACTGGTTGATGATGGATTGATCTGGTGCAGTGGTTCTCAAGGAGAGGGTGGGGGTGACTTTAACATTCACTCCCCCACCCTCCCCCAAAGACACATTTGGCAACTTTAGGGGACATTTTTGTTCCTCATAGCTGCAGCAGGTGAGGTGAGGGGGGTAGCTACTCATACCTAATGGGTAGAGGCCAGGGATGCATCTCAACATCTGACAATGCCCAGGACAGCCCCACACAACAAAGAATTATCTGGCATAAAATGTCATTAACTCCTAGGTTGAGAAACTCTGCTCTCATGTAAGAGTGCAATCCAGTCTCCTGTCCTGTTTAAAGACACTCCTTAGTCCTCCTGGCTGGCTGCTTCAGAGAAGCAGGCTTTGGAATCAGAATGGCTGGGTTCTGCCCCTTTGTCACAGTACCTTTGGCACATAGTAGACATTCAAAAAACTCGTACAACTGAAAATTGAATTTAATTACTAATTGTATCACTCTGAGCAATTCGCAAAGGGCTGAACTTCATTAACCTTAACTATAAAATAGGGATTAAAAAGCCCTCTCCAGGAGCTGTTGTGAAAAATAACTAAGATAACGTTGGTACAGCTATTGCACAGCGGGCCCTCTGCAAGCATTCGTTTCCGTTCCCTTTCTTGTCTATTTCTCCCTCCTCCAAATCCGCTTTCTAATCCAGAGTCAGTCCCATCATTAAGCTGGGTGACCTTGTGCAAGTCACTTTTCCTCTGTAGGCCTCAGTTTATTTTCTGTAAATTTACAAAGCTGGCCTCTGATCTCCAAACACACTTCCAACAACAAAATGGGGCTCTGAGGTTTCCAGACCTGCTTTCCTCCCCCGGGACTAATGGTACGGTCCCCAGGCAGCTCCCCCACCCCCCTGTCGCCGACCTTGGTACAGGCCCAGGGGGCCCTCGGCTGACTCTCAGGGCTGCCCTTGCCCCCTGTCGAGTTCCGGGCTATCCCCGTGCAAGCTGATTGGCTGGAGTGGTGCCCGGGCTGCGCGACTATAGGTGAGCCCGGGAGGGGACGGGCGGAGTGGGCTGGAGACCCGCCCACTCCCCCCCGGGACCGACGCTGAGCAGAGCCGCTAGCGAGAGGGCTGACGGACCGACTGACGGGAGGCACGGGAGGCGAGCAAGATGGCGCAGACTCAGGGCACCAGGAGGAAAGTCTGTTACTACTACGACGGTGAGCACCGTCCTCACGGCGGGGGCGGAGCCTGGGCTGGGCCGGATCGGAGAGAGGGAGGCTGAGGTCGAGATCTGAGTGGAGAAGCTGCGGGAGGCTGAGGCTGGCTGAGGCGTTGGAGAGAGGCTGACGGAGGAGGCTGAGAGAGGGAGGTCGAGACTGAGGGAGGAGGCTGAGGGAAGAAAGGAGGTCGAAGCTGTGAGAGGAAGAGGCATCGAGGCTGAGACCGAGAGGGGATGGTGATCTGGGGGAAAGGCTGAGGTGATCCCAGTGGCAGGCTTCTGAAGAAGTCCGATGTGGAGAGTTTGAGTGGAGCCTGAGTCTGAGGGGGGAGGCAGAATCTGATAGAGAAGGTAGTAAGGACATATTTTCCTGCTGGGACTACACAGGTCTTTCACTGTTCTTTTTCTTCCTCATCGATTTTGGTGAGAATCCTGAGAGACTTGCCAGCTGGTAGTTACCAGCTCTTCTCCCTCCCTCGGGTCTCTGAGCCTGGCCTGCAGTTGCTGCTGGGAAATGGGGTCCCTGGGGTGGGAATAAAGATGCAACTTGTTAAAACAGGCTTATCCATTTAACAGAAATCTATGGAGCCGCTTACTCTGTACTAGGTAGCGTTTAAGTGCGGTGATGATCAAGTCACACTTCCCATTTTCAGCTCACAGTCTAGAAGGGAAGATGGTACAGAGAATTACTCTTCAGTATCAGTGTTGGGATAAAGAAAAGTTTGGAGTGTTATAGGAGCACACGAAGAGGCACCCAACCCAGCTTGGGGAGTCAAGGAAGGAGTTGCCACCTCAGTTTAGGACCTGAAGAACAAGGAGTCATTAGCCAGGCACAGGGAAAACAGCAAGTAAGTGTACAGGATGGCTGAGGCATAGAGTTGGGAGCAGAGTGTAGAAGGTGAGAAGCAGGGGTTGCAAGTGGTGAATCTGGAGAAGTAATTGGGGACCAGATCATGAAAGTCTGGGCATGCTATCCCAAGGAAGTTGGGCTTTATTCTGAGGTTACTTGTGAGCCATTGAAGTTTTATCTGTATTACTGACATAATCAGATTTATGCCTTAGAAATATCACTCTGGGGCAGGAACTAAGATCATGAATGTGTAAGGGTAAGAAAGAAAGGATCCCAAGTTTCTGGCTTGTGTAATTTGATGGTGGGTGTTTGGAGAAAGCTATCTCGGTTGATAACTTTGTTTCATTTTTTTTTTTCTAATTAATACCTATTGGAATGTGTGGTGGACAGCCAAGTAGAGGCATCCAGTAGGCCCTTGACCAGGCCTACAGTTTAGAAGACAGAGATGAGAAGGTAGAGATTTTTGGTAGCCATCAGCATATACCTGGTAATTTTAGTCATAGAAGAGGAAGCAGTCACCAAGAAGTTGTGTAGGTTGAAAGGAGAGGAGGATCCAGAATGGAATTCTAAGGAAGAACAACATTTAAAAAGTGGACTGAGGAAAAGAAGTCTAGTGCCTCTCATGTGCTGAACTCTCCTGTCATAGCCCTGTCACTGTGTACCGGAATTACCAGTTTACTTGTTGATATTTCTTGCATACAGTAAGCTCCTTAAAGAAAGGAACCGTGCCTTGTCCACCTCTTTATCCCCAGCCCTCCAAACAGTGCCTCACTCATGGTAGACTCTCAGTAAATGAATAATGCAGAGAGGTAGGCAAACCAGGAAGTCTTGGATTGTACAAGCCCAAGGAGGGGAGGGAGTGGTCAAATGTTGGCAAGAACTGTTTCTGTGCAGGGCTTGTGGCAGAAGTTAGATTGCAGTAGATTGAGGAGTGAATGAATGGGTGAAGAGGAGACTTCATATTAAACCCTTTTTGAGGGAAACTTGTCTGGAGCAGGGAGAGAATGTTGTTGATAAAGGGGAGATGTAGTGGCTGAGAGTTGAACATGTTCAGATTCGAATGGAAAACAGCTAGGAGAGAGAGAGGTTGAAGGGACAGGAGAGAATGGGACTACTGGTGATGGAGGTTCCTGAGGAGACCAGGTGAGATGGAAACCAGAGGTAGGGACACTGTCCTTCAAGAGGAATTTCCTTTGTGACAGGAGGGTAAGTGGCAAGGAAAAGTTCAGTTGTAGGTGAGTTTGAAGGGGAGAAGATAGAGAAGGTTGAGGAAGTTCTCAAGATGATGTAAGTGAATATTTACTTGTCTGAGAGTGAGGGAGGGCAATTAATAGAGTAGGAATCTTGAAGAGAGAGAAGATCTGAAACAGCTGTTGTGAAAGAGAGAGTAGGGGAAATGGTAAGAATTGCTGGGCAGCAGTGAGGGCCCATTAGAGACTAGAGCCTGTGACTTTGTAGCCATCCCAGTTTGCATGGTTTTGTGATCCCCACACTCTCCATTTAAAAGAAGAAAAAGTGGAAATACCTAAGTCTTTGGAGCAGGAAGCAGACTTCTTGAGAAATCGCTTGTGAGTTTTGCCGTGAGGTCACTAGCTTGTGAGTCACATTTGGTTCTGCATGCAGAAGCTTTGCAGTATCGGTCAAGTCACTTTACCTTTCTGGGCCTGAGGTCACTCCTCTATAAAACAGAAATAAAAGCAGTTCTTATTATAAATATAATGATGGAATATACCTTTAAAATTTAAAGGAGTATCTGAATAAAAAGGATTATTTCCTCTATTCTTTTCCATAAAGTGTCTCAGTAACAGAATTAAAAACCTTTAAGAAAAAGATGGTGTCTCGGCCCCACCCTCCGGTACTCCCTTAGCCTTGTTGATAAGGTATCTTAGATCCTCAGGTTTGAGACTTGGCTGGATCCAGACTTGATAGGGCCTGGAAATCAAGGCCCATGCCAAGAAGGTGGGTAAACAGGAGTCCAAGAATAAAACCTTGTAATGGCCATTCAGTATACTGACTGCCCACAAATTGGGTCTGCACCTGAATGTGGCAGCCAATTCTTTGAGAGCCTATTCTACCTATCCCCATGACTGGTAAGGTTGTCTGAGAGACCCTGGGGTTGAACTTTTCTGCCTGCATTAACAGCTATGGCATCTCAAAATCTGGGTCTTTATGGGTCAAGAGTCCCTGTTGAATGCTTCTGTATTCTGTACTCTTGCTTGCGGCTATGGCTGAGAGTATAGTTGCTGCCCTCAAGAGACCTCATTAGGATTAAGAGAAGAGGATGAAAGGACATTAGGTAAAAACTGAGGAAAATCTGAATAAAGTATGGACTTTAGTTAATGATGTTTCAATATTAGTTCACTAATTGAAACGAATATGCCGTACTAATGTAAGATGGGTGTGGGTATGTGGGAAACCTCTGTACTGTCTACAATTTTTCTGTAAATTTAAAACTGTTCTAAAAAATAAAGTCTATTTTAAAAAGAGAGAGAGAGAGAAGAGGATGAGCTCCTAAATATTCAACTGTTTAGAAGTGTGCTATTATCCCAGGCCATGTCTGTGACAAAGAGAATTGGAGTGTGTCTTGAATGCTCACGGTGGCATTCCCAACAGTGCTCCCCAGAATAGAGCTTATTCCTGGGTCCACCAAACCACAGTGCATAAGAGGTTAGGACCTTTTTATTCACTGGGTGCTGAAAGCTCTGCCTCATCCCGATCTAAGGAGAAATCTAAGATGTGCAGTTCCCTCAAGTTTGGAACACTGTTCAAGGAACTTTCCACCAAGTAGACTCACAGAGCCCTCTAAAACTGAAGTAGTCCTCTGAGGAAACCCAGCGTAGCTCTTAGCATACTAGACTTGGAGACAGAAGATTGACTCCCAGATCACTCATTAGCTGTGTGATTTTGGGCAGGCACTTAACTTCTCTGAATCTTTGTTCAATTCACTGAGTCTTATTGCACCTCTGTGATGTACAGGGCATATTTGTTATTGCCTTCAGGGAGCACCCATTCTTGTGAATATAGATGGATATGTAAATAATTCAGTTACTAAACAAAATTAAGTGCTATATAAAAATTGAATGCAAAGGAAAAGACCATTCTTATCAGGAAGGGTTTTGGGGCTTGAGCTCATCATTGGAGAAGAAAGGACATTCCAAGCTGATGGAACAGTCCGACCAACGGATGCTTTGGTGTTAAGGTGAATGCCACCTTAAGGATGCTGATATAATCTGGTGTGTCTAGAACAAGAGTTGACAAACATTTTCTATAAGGGGCCAGATACAGGCATACCTTGCTTTATTGCTTCACAGATTTTGCGTTTTTTACAAATTGAAGGTTTGTGGTAACCCCCCTGCCCCATGCAAGTCTGTCGGTGCCATTTTTCCAACAGCATGTGCTCACTTCCTGTCTCTTTGTTACTTTTTGGTAATTCTTGTAATAGTTCAAAAATTTTCATTATTACGTGTTATGGTGATCTGTGATCAGTGATCTTTAATGTTACTGTTGTAATTGTTTTGGAGCGCCGTGAACTGCACCCATGTAAGATGGCGAACTTAATCGATAAATATTGTGTGTTCTGACTGTTCTTCCAGTTAGCTGTTCTCCCATCTCTCTCCCTCTCCTTGGGCCTCCCTATTCCCTGAGATGCAACAGTATTGAAATTAGCCCAATTAATAACCCTCTAAAGGCCTCTAAGTTCAAGTGAAAGGAAGAGGCAATGTGGCAAACTTTATTGTTGTCTTATTTTAAGAAATTGTGACAGTCACCCCATCCTTCAGCAACCACCACCCTGATCAGTCAGCAGTAGTCAACATTGAGGCAAGACCCTCTACCAGCAAAAAGATTACTACTAGCTGAAGGCTCAGATGTTGGTTAGCATTTTTTAGCTATAAAGTATTTTTTTAATTAAGGTATGTACATTGTTTTTTAGACATACTGCTATTACACACTTAGTAGACTACAGAATAGTGGTAAACATAACTTTTATATGCACAGAGAAACCAAAAAATTTGTGTGACTCACTTAATTGCAGTATTTGCTTTATTGAAGTGGTCTGGAACCGAACTTGCAATATCTCTGAGGTATGCCTGTCGTAAATATTTTAGGCTTAATTCCCCATAAGGGTGGGTCTCTGCAGCAACTATTTAACTACTCACCTCTGCTATTGTAGTGTGAAAAGAGCCATACGTAATATATAAATTAATGGGTGTGGCTATGTTCCCATAAAATTTTATTTACAAAAACAGGTGGCTCAGAGGTGGGGCAAGATGGTGGCATAGAGAGGTGTGGAATTTAGTCCTTTCGGGCAACTAGTAAATAGCCAGGAACAACTAGTAAATAGTCTGGAGCAACTGTTGGGGGACATCCATGACTGGACACACATCGTACACCAGCCTGAAATGGGTAGAATGGCTGAGATCGCAGCATAGAATTGTAAGTAAAGCTCCCCAAACTGCTGAGCTGGCGCCCCTCCCCCACTGGCATGGCAGGCTGAGTTGGAACTCTACCTGGAGCGAGGGAAAGTAACCCAACCAAGCTCCAATTGTGGTTTTAATTAACAAATTTGGACTACTGACTACAAACTACAAGCTGGAGCAAGCAGGAAAGGAACCCTGAGGTCTCTTCCGGCAGAGAGGAGGCGGGGCTGATGGGAAAAAAAAATAAAAACAAAAGCTTTTGAGGATGGCTGAGCTCAGAATACTGTAAAGTGGCCGTATCCAAGAAAAGGGGCATAGAGAACTGGGTACCAACAGTGGTCAGCCGGCGAAACTGGGAGGCTGGGGACTGGCTCTGAAAAGGGGCTTTCTCTCTTTTTCCTTTTTTTCCCTCCCAATGCAAGTAGCTCATTAGAGAAAGCTTCAGGCATTTTCAATAGTCAGCAGTGACCAGGAGTTAAAAGAATCGGAGACAAAGGAGGAATTCAAGTGTAGGAGATAACTCCCTTAAGGATGTATCTTCTCTAAGAAAAGGGGTATGGGGCCCAGCTTAAGTGGCTGTCCTCCTTCAGAGAAATCAGACACCAGGACCTGGGGTTAAACAAACAAACAAACAAACAAACAACAACAACAAAAAACCAACCAGAAACAACTTAAGTTTCGCTTCTGACACCCTTGGCCCCTGGCCAGGACAGGGTCCACTGAGAATTAAAGATACTGCACCTCTTTACACCAGTGGGAAGCTGCAGACTGACAAGCACCACCTGCTGGACAGAATAGGAAAAGCACAGAGTCTAGAGGCCTCACAGGAAAGTCTAACAACCTGCTGGGTCTCATCCTCAGGGAAATGTGATACTGATTACACATTCCTTCTGAGACAATGGACCCATCTGGTCTGGGAAAATCTGATTGGGGTAATCAAGGAAACCAGCTGCCTAGACAACAAAAAATTATGAGTCACATTAGTAAAAACAAAGATATGGCCCAAAGGAACAAACACACTTCAAATGAAATACAGGAGTTGAAACAAATAATTAAAGATTTTCAAACAAGTATGATCAACTCAAAAATCAAATCAATGAGTTGAGGGAAGATATGGCAAAAGAGATGAAGGATATAAAGAAGACATTGAGGAAACATAAGGAAGAACTCAAAAGTTTGAAAAAACAATTGGCAGAACTTATGGGAATGAAAGGCACAGTACAAGAGATGAAAAACACAATGGAGACATACAACAGCAGATTTGAAGAGGCAGAAGAAAGGATTCATGAACTGGAGGACAGGACATCTGAAATCCTACACACAAAAGAACAGATAGGGAAAAGAATGGAAAAATGTGAGCAGAGTCTCAGGGAATTGAGTGACAACATGAAGCACATGAATGTATGTGACATGGATGTCCCAGAAGGAGAAGAGAAGGGAAAAGGGAAGAAACAATAATGGAGGAAATAATCACTGAAAATTTCCCAACTCTTGTGAAAGACATAAAATTAGAGACCCAAGAAGCACAGAATAGATCCGAATAGACCTATTGCCAAGATATTAATAATCAGGGTATCAAATGTCAAAGACAGAATTCTGAAAGCAGCAGGAGAAAAGGGATCCATCACGTACAAATGAAGCTCGATAAGACTGTGGATTTCTCAGTAGAAACCATGGAGGCAAGAAGGCCGTGATATATAGATACTGAAAGAGAAAAACTGCCAACCAAGAATTCTTCAAACAAGAATTCTTCTTATTTTTGAAGGACAGTTTTGAAGGCAAAACTGTCCTTCAAAATAAGGGAAAGTTTACAATAAGGGAAAGTTTACAATATTTTCAGACAGACACAGAGTTTGTGAACAAAATACCTGCTCTATAGGAAACACTAAAGGGAGCAGTACAGACAGATAGGAAAAGACAGGAGAGAGAGGTTTGAAGCACAGTATTGGGTGATGGTAGGACAATATTGTAAGTGTGCTGAACAAAGATGACTGTGAGTACAGTTGAAAGAGGAAGGTTACGGGCATGTAAGACACCAGAAGGAAAGACAGAAGATAAAGACTGGGACTGGATAACTTAGTGAAAACTTGAGTGATCAATGATTGTGATTAAAGTACAAATTCAGGAATGTTTTACATGAAGGAAAACAGAAGAATGTCAACTTTGCAAGGTGTTAAAAATCGTGTGGTATTGGGGGAAAATACAATCAATGCAAACTAGAGTCTATAGTAACAGTAACATTGTAATATGCTTCCATTAATGGTAACAAAGGCAATATACTGAAGTTAAATGTCTATAAGAGGGGGATATAAGAGAGGGGTATGGGTTTCTTGGCATTGGTGTTGTCTGATTTTTTAATTGTATTTTATTTTAATTTAATTTTTTCTTTTGTTGCTTTTTGGTTGTCATTTTTTTCTGTCTTTTTCATTTTTTTTCACCTCTTCCTCTTTCTTTGTGGAAGAAATGGAAATGTCCTTATATGTGTAGTGGTGGTAAATGCATAACTATGTGATTATACAGGGAACATTGATTATTTACTTTAGGATGGAATGTATGGTGTGTTAAAAAAAAAAACACCTAAAAAATAAACAGAGGGCTATAAGTGCTGGAGATAATGTGGAGAAAGGGATGTGCCTAATCACTTTTGGTGGGGAAGTAGAACGGTGCACACTGGAGGATACTGTGGTGTTTCCACAGGAAGCTAAGCATGGGGTTGCCATATGGTCCTGCAACTCGGTTATTGAGTATAGACTTGGAAGAACTGAAAAGAGGGACACGAATGGACATTTGCACAAAGGGGTTTATGGTGCCAGTATTCACAGTTCTCAGTGGATGGAGGTGGCCTAAGGGTACATCAACTGATGAACGGAATGGTGAACAGTGGTGTATACATAGAATGGAATATGGAGCTGCTACAAGGAGTGAAGTTGTAAGGTGAATGGACATTGAGAACAGTATGTTGAGTGAAATAAACCAGAGATGAAAAGAAAAACATTATAGTCCTTCACTAATATGGATTAACAATGTGCAAACTCTGAGAATTCAGTCTGAGAGCATAGGTTATCAGGGGAAGGCTTACTGTAAAGGTTCCTAGATTGTAAGGTCTTACAGCATTTACTTCTATTCCTGAGTTGTAATGGCTATTTCTAAATTCTGAGATGCTGAGCTCTTTGTGTATAATCTGGTCAGTCCCTGGAACTTTGGGTATCTGTGTGACACCTGAGACTCAGAGCTGGAGTCTGGCAGCTATGAATGTCAGCATTACCCATACAGCAAATGTTGAAGAGTCTGAAAAAAGAGACCAGACTTCAATTAGAGATATGAACGAAATGGACTTGATTAGGATTAAGGTAAATCAGACTAAAGGGTAAAGGACGATATTGACATTGTTTTTAAAACTTCAACTTCTGTGTGAGACCAAAGGAAGAGATGTTTATTGTAGGTGCAAAATCTATATTTTTTGTTACACTATATAATTTAAATTGTATGGTCAGTCTTTTAAAAAAACATAATTACATTGAATGTTGAATAGGGAGTGAAATCTGGTTGGTTTTTACATGTTGGTGTGAAGCCCCAATATATCCCAGAGTAATTTGGGCAGGAAATAAAAATATATTTGCAAAGCCCCCTTGAGGGACTAGCGGAAAATGTAGAAATATTAAATGTCCCCACCTGGGGAATTTATGTTATTTTCACAAGCATTGGGGGCTACCAATTTGGAAGGCTGAAACCTTGATCTTGGGGCTTGCTCTTATGAAGCTTGTTACTGCAAAGCAGAGGCTAAGCCTACTTAAAATTGTGCCTAAGAGTCACCCCCAGAGAACCTTTTTTGTTGCTCAGATGTGGCCTGTCTCTCTAAGCCAACTCTGCAGGTAAACTCATTGCCCTCCCCCCTACAGGGGACATGACTTGCAGGGGTATAAATCTCCCTGGCAACATGGGACGTGACTCGTGGGGATGAGCTTGGCACTGGCATTGTGGGATTGAGAAAGTGTTCTTGGACCAAAAGGGAAAGAGAAATGAAACAAAGTTTCAGTGGTTGAGAGATCTCAAAGGGAGTCGAGAGGTCGTTCTGGAGGTTATTCTTATGCGTTATATAGATATCCCTTTTTAGTTTTTAGTGTATTGGAACAGCTAGAAGGAAATACCTGAAACAAACTGCAATCCAGTAGCCTTTATTCTTGAAGATGATTGTATAACTATATAGCTTAAACTGTGTGGCCATGTGATTGAAAACTTTTTGGCTCCCACTGCCTTAATCCAGTGTATGGACAGATGAATAGAAAAATGAGGACAAAAAGTAAATGAATAATAGGGAGCAATAGGGAGTATGGGATGTTTTGGGTGTTCTTTTTTACTTTAACTTATTCTTTTTTGTGTATGGTAATGAAAATGTTCAAAAATTGATTGTGGTGATGAATGCACAACTATATAATGGTAGTGTGAACAACTGATTGTACACCATGGATGACTGTATACCATGGATGGTGTTTGAAATTATCTCAATAAAATTGAATCAAAAACAAACAAAAAAAACAGGTGGCTGGCAGGATTTGACTCAAGGGCCATAGTTTGCCCACTGTGGTGTAGAGCAAAGGGTGTGTGTGTGTGTGTGTGTGTTGTGGGGGAGGGGTGATGGTAGGTAGCTGAAGATGAAGCTGGAGTGGTAGTTTAAGAAAGTTCTTGACTGCCAGGCTATTTAGATTATTCTTTCTCTTTATCTTTTAGGGGATGTGAGCCATTAAGGATTTTTGAGCAGTGGTGTGATGTTATCAGCTGTGGTTTAGGAAGATAACTCTGGTGACAACAGGTAGATAGTTTGAATTGAGGGGTGAGGGACCACTTTAGAAGGCCATTGCTGTAGACAAATCAAGAGATTTGTTTAGTTTTCGTATCTATAGAAGAAAATAATACTTCCTGTCCCACCTAATGTGTCGGTCTATTGTGAAAATCCAGTAAGAAATGGATATGAATGTGCTTTGACACCATAAAGTGTCACAATATGTAAAAGGTGAACTGTGGGCCTATAGTAATTCTGAGCAGTGGTGGTTATTTTCCTGTTGGGAGAGGGACTGTTCTTGGAGGTACAGTAAGGTGAGTCTCCAGTGACTTTGGAATGAATCCCTCATACTATCTAGTGCCTGTGGGTTCTAGGGGAAGAAACCAGAGTAGGCTTTGACATCCTTAAGTACTGACCTCATCAGGGTATCCTGCATTTTTTTTTTTAAATTCATTTTATTGAGATATATTCACAACCATGCAGTCATACAAAACAAAGAGTACATTCAGTTGTTCACAGTACCATTACATAGTTGTGCATTCATCACCAAAATCAATCCCTGACACCTTCATTACCACACACACAAAAATAACAAGAATAATAATCAAAGTGAAAAAGAACAATTAAAGTAAAAAAGAACACTGGATGCCTTTGTTTGTTTGTTTGTTTTTTTCCTTCCCCCATGTTTCTACTCATCCATCCATAAACTAGACAAAGGGGAGTGTGGTCCATATGGCTTTCCCAATCACATTGTCACCCCTCATAAGCTACATTTTTATACAGCTGTCTTCAAGATTCATGAGTTCTGGGTTGCAGTTTGATAGTTTCAAATATTTACTGCTAGCTACTCAATTCACTAGAACCTAAAAAGGGTTGTCTGTATTGTGCATTAAGAGTGCCCACCAGAGTGACCTCTTGGCTCCTTTTGGAATCTGTCTGCCACTGTAGCTTATTTCATTTCCTTTCACATCTCCTTTTGGTCAAGAAGATGTTCTGCATCCCACGATGCTGGGTCTACATTCCTCCCTGGGAGTCATATTCCACATTGCCAGGGAGATTCACTCCCCTGGTTGTCTGATCCCATGTAGAGGGGAGGACAGTGATTTCACCTGCCAAGTTGGCTTAGCTAGAGAAAGAGGGCCATATCTGAGCAACAAAGAGGTATTCGGGAGGAGGCTCTTAGGCACAATTATAGGGAGGCCTAGCCTCTCCTTTGCAGCAACCGTCTTCCCAAGGGCAAGTCCCGTGGTAGAGGGCTCAGCCCATCAAACCACCAGTCCCCTATGTCTGTGAGCACATCAGCAACCATCGAGGTGGGGACGCCCAATACCCCTGCATTCTCCACCAGCTCCTCAAGGGGGCTCTGCATATTTTTTTCATTTTTTTTTTTTTTAATTAAGTCTTTTTTTTTTTAAAATCATTTTGTTTTGTTTTTCTTTTGGGGTTATCCTTCCTCAAGATGGGAGAGAATCTTGGAGACTGAAAATGGGTTCTTCTGGGAGTGTGTGTCTAACTGTGTCACTGAAGCTGTCACTTTTTCTTCTTCAGGGGATGTTGGAAATTACTATTATGGACAAGGTCACCCAATGAAGCCTCATCGAATCCGCATGACTCATAATTTGCTGCTCAACTATGGTCTCTACAGGAAGATGGAAATCTATGTGAGTTACTGATATTTCCTCTCCTCCCTAACTGCATCTGCTCTGGTTCTCCAAATGTCATTCATATCTTAATGTCTCAACTACTCATTCATCAAACATGTGTTGAGTGATTGAGTGGTAGTTATGTGGCAGGAAATGTAAATGATATAGAGACTCTGTTTTTGAGGTGTTCACTCTCTAGTGGGGAGGACTGACATGTAAACAAATAAATTGTACCCTAGTATATAGGTGCAGCAATTTAAAATTGTACAAGAAACAGAAATTATGAAGAGTGAAGGAGGACGAGAGCCTTGGAATGTTTCTTAAATTGATATCTGAGCAGGATTTTAAAAATGAATAGAACTTAGCCCTGGGGTTCAGGAGGGTCTGACATTCTAGGCTAAGGGAAGAACATAAACGAAAAGGTAGAGGTAATACTAAGTGTGTGTTCTGGTTTGCTAAAGCTGCCATCAGGCAAAATACCAGAAATGGATTGACTTTTATAAAGGGGATTTATTAGGTTATAGATTTACAGTTCTAAGGCCATATAAGTGTCTAGACCAAGGCATCAGCAAGAGGATACCTTCACTGAAGAAAGGCCGATGGCATCTATAACATCTCTGTCAGCTGGGAAGGCAGGTGGCCTACATCTGCTGATCCTTTGCTCCCAGGTTCTGGTTTCAAGATGACTTTCTTCAGAATGTCTCTGGGCTTCTGTCTCTCTTAGCTTCTCTCTCTCAGTTCCTGTGCATCCTTGCCTTAATTTGGACATCTTCATGGCCTTTGAACTGTAAATTTGCAACCAAATAAATCCCCTTTATAAAAGCCAATCCTTTTCTGGTATTTTACATAATGGTAGTTCTAGAAAACTGGAACATGCAGTAAATTTTTTTTTTTTTTTAATTAGGTCAGTTGTAGGTTTACAGAAGAATCATGCAGAAGTAGAGTTCCCATAAACCCCACTTATTGCACACAGATTCCCATTATTAACATTTGCATTAGAGTGATATCTGTGTTACAATTGATGAAACTGTATTATTAACTTTAGCCCACAGTTTACATTAGGGTTCACTCTGTGTATTGTACAGTTCTATGAGGTTTTTGTTTTTTTGTGTGTGTGTGGTAACTTAAATACAACCTAAACTTTTCATTTTTATCCCTTTCAAATATACAATTCATGGTGTAATGACAGTTACAAAGTTGTATCTCCATCACCCTTATCCATTGCCAAAACTTTTCCATCACCTCCAACAGAAACTCCGTATTAATTAAACATTTACTCTCGTTCCCCTCCCCTACCCATTCCCTGGTAACTTGTATTCTAATTTCTGAATTTGTGAATTTTCATATTCTGCTTATTTCATATAAATGAGATCATACAGCATTTGTCCTTTTGTGTCTAGCTTATTTCATTCAACATGTCTTCAAAGTTCATCCATATTTTAGCATGTATCAGAACTTTAGTCCTTTTTACAGTTGAATAATTCCATGGGTGATAGGTGTTGGTACAAGATCCTGTCTTCAAGTGAGAGGGAAGATAAAACCACTTATTGAAGTTTACTAGGTGCTAGGCCAAAGGTTACCTGTTATTTCATGTAATCCTTATAATAACCCTAATTTATAGATGAAAAAGCAAGCTCACAGGGAGGCGGGGCAAGATGGCGGACTGGTGAGCTGTATGTTTTAGTTACTCCTCCAGGAAAGTAGGTAGAAAGCCAGGAACTGCGTGGACTGGACACCACAGAGCAATCTGACTTTGGGCATACTTCATACAACACTCATAAAAGCGTGGAACTGCTGAGATCAGCGAAATCTGTAAGTTTTTGTGGCCTGGGGACCCGCACCCCTCCCTGCCAGGCTCAGTCCCGTGGGAGGAGGGGCTGTCAGCTCCGGGAAGGAGAAGGGATAACTGCAGTGGCAGCCCTTATCAGAAACTCATTCTACTGATCCAAACTCCAACCATAGATAGACTGTGACCAGACACCAGAGAATCTGAGAGCAGCCAGCCCAGCAGAGAGGAGACAGGCATAGAAAAAAACAACACAAAAAACTCCAAAATAAAAGCGGAGGATTTTTGGAGTTCTGGTGAACATAGAAAGGGGAAGGGCAGAGCTCAGGCCCTGAGGCTCATATGCAAATCCCGAAGAAAAGCTGATCTCTCTGCCCTGTGGATCTTTCCTTAATGGCCCTAATTGCTTTGTCTCTTAGCATTTCAATAACCCATTAGATCTCTGAGGAGGGCCCTTTTTTTTAATCCTTTTTTCTTTTTCTAAAACAACTACTCTGAGAAGCCCAATACAGAAAGCTTCAAAGACTTGCAATTTGGGCAAGTCAAGACAAGAGCAGAACTAAGAGAGCTCTGAGACAAAAGGCAATAATCCAGTGGCTGAGAAAATTCACTAAACACCACAACTTCCCAAGAAAAGGGGGGTGTCTGCTCACAGCCATCATCCTGGTGAACAGGAAACACTCCTGCCCGTCTCCAGCCCCATAGCCCAGACCTGCCCCAGACAACCCAGTGGGACGGAAGCGCTTCAAATAACAGGCACACACCACAAAACTGGGCGTGGACATTAGCCTTCCCTGCAACCTCAGCTGATTGTCCCAGAGTTGGGAAGGTGGAGCAGTGTGAATTAACAAAGCCCCATTCAGTCATCATTTCAGCAGACTGGGAGCCTCCCTACACAGCCCAGCAGCCCAGAACCGCCCTGGGGGGACGGCACTCACCTGTGACATAGCACAGTCATCACTCAACAGAGGACCCGGGGTGCACAGCCTGGAAGAGGGGCCCACTTGCAAGTCTCAGGAGCCATATGCCAATACCAAGGACTTGTGGGTCAGTGGCAGAGACAAACTGTGGCAGGACTGAACTGAAGGATTAGACTATTGCAGCAGCTTTAAAACTCTAGGATCACCAGGGAGATTTGATTGTTAGAGCCACCCCCCCCTCCCTGACTGCCCAGAAACACGCCCCATATACAGGGCGGGCAACACCAACTACACACGCAAGCTTGGTACACCAATTGGACCCCACAAGACTCACTCCCCCACTCACCAAAAAGGCTAAGCAGGGGAGAACTGGCTTGTGGAGAACAGTTGGCTCGTGGACGCCACCTGCTGGTTAGTTAGAGAAAGTGTACTCCACGAAGCTGTAGATCTGATAAATTAGAGATAAGGACTTCAATTGGTCTACAAATCCTAAAAGAACCCTATCAAGTTCAGCAAATGCCATGAGGCCAAAAACAACAGAAAATTATAAAGCATATGAAAAAACCAGACGATATGGATAACCCAAGCCCAAGCACCCAAATCAAAAGTTCAGAAGAGACACAGCACCTAGAGCAGCTACTCAAAGAACTAAAGATGAACAATGAGACCATAGTACGGGATACAAAGGAGAACAAGAAGACCCTAGAAGAGCATAAAGAAGACATTGCAAGACTAAATAAAAAAATGGATGATCTTATGGAAATTAAAGAAACTGTTGACCAAATTAAAAAGATTCTGGACACTCATAGTACAAGACTAGAGGAAGTTGAACAACGAATCAGTGACCTGGAAGATGACAGAATGGAAAATGAAAGCATAAAAGAAAGAATGGGGAAAAAAATTGAAAAAATCGAAATGGACCTCAGGGATATGATAGATAATATGAAACGTCCGAATATAAGACTCATTGGTGTCCCAGAAGGGGAAGAAAAGGGTAAAGGTCTAGGAAGAGTATTCAAAGAAATTGTTGGGGAAAACTTCCCAAATCTTCTAAACAACATAAATACACAAATCATAAATGCCCAGCGAACTCCAAATAGAATAGATCCAAATAAACCCACTCGGAGACATATTCTGATCACACTGTCAAACACAGAAGAGAAGGAGCAAGTTCTGAAAGCAGCAAGAGAAAAGCAATTCACCACATACAAAGGAAACAGCATAAGACTAAGTAGTGACTACTCAGCAGCCACCATGGAGGCAAGAAGGCAGTGGCACGATATATTTAAAATTCTGAGTGAGAAAAATTTCCAGCCAAGAATACTTTATCCAGCAAAGCTCTCCTTCAAATTTGAGGGAGAGCTTAAATTTTTCACAGACAAAGAAATGCTGAGAGAATTTGCTAACAAGAGACCTGCCCTACTGGAGATACTAAAGGGAGCCCTACAGACAGAGAAACAAAGACAGGACAGAGAGACTTGGAGAAAGGTTCAGTACTAAAGAGATTCGGTATGGGTACAATAAAGGATATTAATAGACAGAGGGGAAAAATATGACAAACATAAACCAAAGGATAAGATGGCTGATTCAAGAAATGCCTTCACGGTTATAACGTTGAATGTAAATGGATTAAACTCCCCAATTAAAAGATATAGTTTCGCAGAATGGATCAAAAAAAAAATGAACCATCAATATGTTGCATACAAGAGACTCATCTTAGACACAGGGACACAAAGAAACTGAAAGTGAAAGGATGGAAAAAAATATTTCATGCAAGCTACAGCCAAAAGAAAGCAGGTGTAGCAATATTAATCTCAGATAAAATAGACTTTAAATGCAGGGATGTTTTGAGAGACAAAGAAGGCCACTACATACTAATAAAAGGGGCAATTCAGCAAGAAGAAATAACAATCGTAAATGTCTATGCACCCAAACAAGGTGCCACAAAATACATGAGAGAAACACTGGCAAAACTAAAGGAAGCAATTGATGTTTCCACAATAATTGTGGGAGACTTCAACACATCACTCTCTCTTATAGATAGATCAACCAGACAGAAGACCAATGAGGAAATTGAAAACCTAAACAATCTGATAAATGAATTAGATTTAACAGACATATACAGGACATTACACCCCAAATCACCAGGATACACATACTTTTCTAGTGCTCATGGAACTTTCTCCAGAATAGATCATATGCTGGGACATAAAACAAGCCTCAATAAATTTAAAAAGATTGAAATTATTCAAAGCACATTCTCTGACCACAATGGAATACAATTAGAAGTCAATAACCATCAGAGACTTAGAAAATTCACAAATACCTGGAGGTTAAACAACACACTCCTAAACAATCAGTGGGTTAATGAAGAAATAGGAAGAGAAATTGCTAAATATATAGAGACGAATGAAAATGAGAACACAACATACCAAAACCTATGGGATGCAGCAAAAGCAGTGCTAAGGGGGAAATTTATAGCACTAAACGCATATATTAAAAAGGAAGAAAGAGCCAAAATCAAAGAACTAATGGATCAACTGAAGAAGCTAGAAAATGAACAGCAAACCAATCCTAAACCAAGTAGAAGAAAAGAAATAACAAGGATTAAAGCAGAAATAAATGACATAGAGAACAAAAAAACAATAGAGAGGATAAATATCACCAAAAGTTGGTTCTTTGAGAAGATCAACAAGATTGACAAGCCCCTAGCTAGACTGACAAAATCAGAAAGAGAGAAGAGCCATATAAACAAAATAATGAATGAAAAAGGTGACATAACTGCAGATCCTGAAGAAATTAAAAAAATTATAACAGGATACTATGAACAACTGTATGCCAACAAACTGGATAATGTAGAGGAAATGGACAATTTCCTGGAAACATATGAACAACCTAGACTGACCAGAGAAGAAATAGAAGACCTCAACCAACCCACCACAAGCAAAGAGATCCAATCAGTCATCAAAAATCTTCCCACAAATAAATGCCCAGGGCCAGATTCCTTCACAGGGGAATTCTACCAAACTTTCCAGAAAGAACTGACACCAATCTTACTCAAACTCTTTCAAAACATTGAAGAAAATGGAACACTACCTGACTCATTTTATGAAGCTAACATCAATCTAATACCAAAACGAGGCAAAGATGCTACAAAAAAGGAAAACTACCGGCCAATCTCCCTAATGAATATAGATGCAAAAATCCTCAACAAAATACTTGCAAATCGAATCCAAAGACACATTAAAAAAATCATACACCATGACCAAGTGGGGTTCATTCCAGGCATGCAAGGATGGTTCAACATAAGAAAATCAATCAATGTATTACAACACATTAACAAGTCAAAAGGGAAAAATCAATTGATCATCTCAATAGATGCTGAAAAAGCATTTGACAAAATCCAACATCCCTTTTTGATAAAAACACTTCAAAATGTAGGAATTGAAGGAAACTTCCTCAACATGATAAAGAGCATATATGAAAAACCCACAGCCAGCATAGTACTCAATGGTGAGAGACTGAAAGCCTTCCTTTTAAGATCAGGAACAAGACAAGGATGCCCGCTGTCACCACTGTTATTCAACATTGTGCTGGAAGTGCTAGCCAGGGCGATCCGGCAAGACAAAGAAATAAAAGGCATCCAAATTGGAAAAGAAGAAGTAAAACTGTCATTGTTTGCAGATGATATGATCTTATATCTAGAAAACCCTGAGAAATCGACGATACAGCTACTAGAGCTAATAAACAAATTTTGCAAAGTAGCGAGATACAAGATTAATGCACATAAGTCAGTAATGTTTCTATATGCTAGAAATGAACAAACTGAAGAGACACTCAAGAAAAAGATACCATTTTCAATAGCAACTAAAAAAATCAAGTACCTAGGAATAAACTTAACCAAAGATGTAAAAGACGTATACAAAGAAAACTACATAACTCTACTAAAAGAAATAGAAGGGGACCTTAAAAGATGGAAAAATATTCCGTGTTCATGGATAGGAAGGCTAAATGTCATTAAGATGTCAATTCTACCCAAACTCATCTACAGATTCAATGCAATCCCAATCAAAATTCCAACAACCTACTTTGCAGACTTGGAAAAGCTAGTTATCAAATTTATTTGGAAAGGGAAGATGCCTCGAATTGCTAAAGACACTCTAAAAAAGAAAAACGAAGTGGGAGGACTTACACTCCCTGACTTTGAAGCTTATTATAAAGCCACAGTTGCCAAAACAGCATGGTACTGGCACAAAGATAGACATATAGATCAATGGAATCGAATTGAGAATTCAGAGATAGACCCTCAGATCTATGGCCGACTGATCTTTGATAAGGCCCCCAAAGTCACTGAACTGAGTCATAATGCTCTTTTCAACAAATGGGGCTGGGAGACTTGGATATCCATATCCAAAAGAATGAAAGAGGACCCCTACCTCACCCCCTACACAAAAATCAACTCAAAATGGACCAAAGATCTCAATATAAAAGAAAGTACCATAAAACTCCTAGAAGATAATGTAGGAAAACATCTTCAAGACCTTGTATTAGGCGGCCACTTCCTAGACTTTACACCCAAAGCACAAGCAACAAAAGAGAGAATAGATAAATGGGAACTCCTCAAGCTTAGAAGTTTCTGCACCTCAAAGGAATTTCTCAAAAAGGTAAAGAGGCAGCCAACTCAATGGGAAAAAATTTTTGGAAACCATGTATCTGACAAAAGACTGATATCTTGCATATATAAAGAAATCCTACAACTCAATGACAATAGTACAGACGGCCCAATTATCAAATGGGCAAAAGAGATGAAAAGACAGTTCTCTGAAGAGGAAATAGAAATGGCCAAGAAACACATGAAAAAATGTTCAGCTTCACTAGCTATTAGAGAGATGCAAATTAAGACCACAATGAGATACCATCTAACACCGGTTAGAATGGCTGCCATTAAACAAACAGGAAACTACAAATGCTGGAGGGGATGTGGAGAAATTGGAACTCTTATTCATTGTTGGTGGGACTGTATAATGGTTCAGCCACTCTGGAAGTCAGTCTGGCAGTTCCTTAGAAAACTAGATATAGAGTTACCATTCGATCCAGCGATTGCACTTCTCGGTATATACCCGGAAGATCGGAAAGCAGTGACACGAACAGATATCTGCACGCCAATGTTCATAGCAGCATTATTCACAATTGCCAAGAGATGGAAACAACCCAAATGTCCTTCAACAGATGAGTGGATAAAAAAAATGTGGTATATACACACGATGGAATACTACGCGGCAGTAAGAAGGAACGATCTCGTGAAACATATGACAACATGGATGAACCTTGAAGACATAATGCTGAGCGAAATAAGCCAGGCACAAAAAGAGAAATATTATATGCTACCACTAATGTGAACTTTGAAAAATGTAAAACAAATGGTTTATAATGTAGAATGTAGGGGAACTAGCAATAGAGAGCAATTAAGGAAGGGGGAACAATAATCCAAGAAGAACAGATAAGCCATTTAACGTTCTGGGGATGCCCAGGAATGACTATGGTCTGTTAATTTCTGATGGAGATAGTAGGAGCAAGTTCACAGAAATGTTGCTATATTAGGTAACTTTCTTGGGGTAAAGTAGGAACATGTTGGAAGTTAAGCAGTTATCTTAGGTTAGTTGTCTTTTTCTTACTCCCTTGTTATGGTCTCTTTGAAATGTTCTTTTATTGTATGTTTGTTTTCTTTTTAACTTTTTTTCATACAGTTGATTTAAAAAAAAACGGAAAGTTAAAAAAAAAAAAAGAAAAACAAGGATAAAAAGATGTAGTGCCCCCTTGAGGAGCCTGTGGAGAATGCAGGGGTATTGGCCTACCCCACCTCGATGGTTGCTAACATGACCACAGACATAGGGGACTGGTGGTTTGATGGGTTGGGCCCTCTACCATAGGTTTTACCCTTGGAAAGACGGTTGCTACAAAGGAGAGGCTAGGCCTCCCTATGGTTGTGCCTAAGAGCCTCCTCCCGAATGCCTCTTTGTTGCTCAGATGTGGCCCTCTCTCTCTGGCTAAGCCAGCTTGAAAGGTGAAATCACTGCCCTCCCCACTACGTGGGATCAGACACCCAGGGTAGTGACTCTCCCTGACAACGTGGAATATGACTCCCGGGGAGTAATGTAGACCCGGCATCGTGGGACGGAGAACATCTTCTTGACCAAAAGGGGGATGTGAAAGGAAATGAAATAAGCTTCAGTGGCAGAGAGACTCCAAAAGGAGCCGAGAGGTCACTCTGGTGGGCACTCTTACGCACACTTTAGACAACGCTTTTTAGGTTCTAAAGAATTGGGGTAGCTGGTGGTGGATACCTGAAACTATCAAACTACAACCCAAAACCCATAAATCTCGAAGACAATTGTATAAAAATGTAGGTTATGAGGGGTGACAATGGGATTGGGAAAGCCATAAGGACCACACTCCACTTTGTCTAGTTTATGGATGGATGAGTAGAAAAATAGGGGAAGGAAACAAACAGACAAAGGTACCCAGTGTTCTTTTTTACTTCAATTGCTCTTTTTCACTCTAATTATTATTCTTGTTATTTTTGTGTGCGTGCTAAGGAAGGTGTCAGGGATTGATTTGGGTGATGAATGTACAACTATGTAATGGTACTGTGAACAATCGAAAGTGCGATTTGTTTTGTATGACTGCGTGGTATGTGAATATATCTCAATAAAATGATTTAAAAAAAAAGATTAAAAAAAAAAAAAAAAATAGCAACACGCAGAGGTTAAATAACATGCCCAAAGCCACATAGCTTTAACTGATGAGCTTAGACTCCTACCCAGATTTCTCTGATTCCAGAGTCTGGAATGTGTCCTTCCTTCTTTCATAAACAATATTGTTAATTAGAAGTCTGGAGGTAGATGGTCTCAGGATTTTTTGGGCATGTTATCAGGGATCCAGGCTTATTTTGTCCTGCTCAGCCATCCTTAGCTTGTTGTTGTAATTCTCAGGTTTGTTACCTTGAAGTCACAAGATTGTTATCTCAGCTCCAAGCATCCTGTCCTCACACAACAGCACCCAAAGAAGGGGTCAGGGGCAAAATGGATCACTCTCCACTGTCCCCTCCCTGCCTTTATAAAAATTTTTGTTTTAATAACATATATATGAGGGACCCCCTGAGGAATTGGGGAAAAATGCAGAAATAGACTTGCCCACATGGTTTATTACTGATACTCTCACAAACATTGAGAATAACAATTTAGTAGGATGAGCCCTCAATTTTGGGGCTTGCCCTTATGAAACTTGTTACTGCAAAGGAGAGGCTAAGCCTACTTATAATTGTGCCTAAGAGTCTCCCCCAGAGAACCTCTTTGTTGCTCAGATGTAGCCCCCCCCCCCGCCTCTCTCTAAGCCTACACTGCGGGTGAACTCACTGCCCTCCCCCCTACGTGGGACGTGACTTCCAGGGGTGTAAATCTCCCTGGCAATGTGGGACATGACTCCCGTGGATGAGCCTGGACCCGGCATCGTGGGACTGAGAAAATCTTGACCAAAAGGGGGAAGCAAAATGAAAAAACATAAAGTTTCAGTGGCTGAGAGATTTCAAATGGAATCTAGAGGTCACTCTGGGAGGGCATTCTTATGCGCTATATAGATACCCCTTTTTAGTTTTTAGTATATTGGAGAGCTAAAAGGAAATACCTGAAACTATTGAACTGCAGCTCAGTAGCCTCGATTCTTGAAGATGATTGCATAACTGTGTAGCTTACGTGGTGTGACTGTGTGATTGTGAAAACCTCGTGGCTCACACTCCCTTTATCCAGTTTATGGACAGATGAGTAGAAAAATGGGGACAAAAACTAAATGAAAAATAGGGTGGGATGGGGGAGATTGAATGTTTTAGATGTTCTTTTTTACTTTTATTTTTACTTTTTTGGGGGGTGATGAAAATTTTGAAAAATTGGTTCTGATGAATGCACAACTGTATGATGGTACTGTGAGTGATTGTACACTGGGTGATTGTCGAGTATGTGAATATATCTCAATAAAACTATAAAAAAAGAAGCATGGGGTAAAAAAGGAAAAAAGTTTTGCTTTTCAGTGCAGAGTTTTTGTGGAAGAAGAAAGCATATTTTTCAATGGACAATCAACTGTACCATAAGTTACTTGAAGTCCTATACCTGTTTATTCTCATGGAAACATATGTTTCAGATAATTAAGGTTAGTAAGGTTTGAACCACACATTGTGTTCTCCTTTTAAGTTAATGAAATAAAATTTGAAACTGGAAAAAAATCATATGTACACCCTACAATGTCCCTCTTTTAACCACATTCAGGTATATAATTCAGTGATGTTAATTGCATTCACAATGTTATTCTACCATCATCACTCCCTGCCTTTTTATTAAAGAGGAAAACCTTTCCCAGAACCTTCCTAATAGACTTCCTCTTACATCTCATTTGGTCACTTGCCATCCTTAGAGCATTCACAAAGGGGAATAAGATTCTCAGAATTGGTTTACACTAATCACAGTTTGACCCCTGGGTCTGGGTACATTAACAACTAACCAAATGGGTTTGTCACCATGAAAGGAGAGAATGACTCTTCAGGAGGCAACCAACAGTGGCTGTTTTAGTTTCCTGTCTGCCAAAACAAATACCATGCAATGGGTTGGCCTAAACAATGGGAATTTATTGGTTCACAGTTTGAGGCTAGGAGAAGTCCAAAATCAAGGCATCATCAAGGTGATGCTTTTCCCAGAAAATCTGGTATTCTGGGGCTGGCTGCTAGTGATTCTTGGTCCTTGATTTTTCTGTCACATGGCCATGCACATGGTGGCCTCTCCTGGCTCCTCTGGGTTCTGTTGACTTCCACCTCTTTCCCATGGCTTTTCTTCTGACTTTCATTCTGTTTATAAAGGATCCTAATAATCTGGCTTAAAGCCCATCCTGATTCATTTGGATGAATTTGGATTAACTAAAGTAACATCCTGAGGAGATCTTATTTACAGTGGGTCCACACCCACAGGAATGGATTAAGTTTAAGACCATGCTTTTCTGGGGTACATAGCTCCAAACCACCACAGTGGCTGTCACAGGAGATAATAATATCTTATCAGAGATGACTTCCATTTGTTCTTATTATAACTCCTAGACCAAAATCTGTATAATCTCTCCTCAAATCTCTAAACCTTGTTAAGTGTACAATTCGGTGGCATTAATTACATTTACAGTGTGGTACTACCATCACTACCTTCCATTACTAAAACTTTTTCATTACCCAAAATAGAGACTCTGTACCCATTAAGCAATAACTCCCCATTCTTCCTACACCAGCCCTGGTAACCTCTAGTCTACTTTCTGTCTCTATGAATTTGATAATTTAATTATTTTATATAAGTAGAATCATAGAATATTTTTCCTTTTGTTTCTGGCTTATTTCACTTAGCAATGTTTTCAAGGTTCATCCATGTTGTACCAAGTACTAGAACTTCATTCATTCTTTTTTATGTCTGAATAGTATTCCATTGAATGGTTATACCACATTTTGTTTATCCATTCATCTGTTGATGAACACTTGGGTTATTTCCACCTTTTGGCTAACATAAATAATGCTGATATGAACAAAGTGTAAAAGTGTCTGTTTTCCCTGCTTTCAGTTTTTTGGGGTAAATACCTAAAAGTGAAATTGCCAGATCATGTGATATTTCTATGTTTAACTTTTTGAGGAACCACCAAGCTGTTTTCCACAGCAGCTGCACCATTTTACATTCCCATCAGCAAAGCACAGGGGTACCTATTTCTCTGCATCCTCACCGATACTTATTTTCCGCTTTTTTTGTTGTTGTTGCTTATTTGTTTGTTTAAATATTAGCCATCCTAGTGGGTTTGAAGTGGTGTCTCGTTGTTCCTTGTTCTTTTATTTATTTTTTCTTTTTCAGTTTCTTTTGTTTTGACTGTCTTTATTATTTATTTATTTATTTATTTATTTATTTATTTGAGATTTTTCATATACCATGCAATTATCCAAAGATCCAAAGTGTACAATCAGTTGCCCATGGTACCATCATACAGCTGTGCATCCTTCACCACAATTAATTTTTTTTTTCAATTTTTAAAACATTTTCATTACTCCAGAAACAAAAAAAAGAAACTCAAATCCTCCCATACCCCTAACCAGCCCCCTCCATAATTGATTCATACTTTTGGTATAGTACATTTGTTACTGTTGATGAAAAAATATTAAAATACTACTAATTGTAGTATATAGATTGCAGTAGGTATATCTGTATTTTTCCTGTATGCCCCTCTATTATTAACTTGTAGTTACAGTGTCATACATTTGTTTCAGTTCATGAGGGATTTCTAATATTTGTACAGTTAATCACGGACATTGTCCACCACAAGATTCACTGTTTTATACATTCCCATCTTTTAACCTCCAACTTTCCTTCTGGTGACATACGTGACTCTGAGCTTAGCCTTTCCACCACCTTCACATACCATTCAGCACTGTTATGTGCTCCCATCACCTCTGTCCATTTCCAAACATTTAAGTTCACCCTGGTTGAACATTCTGCTCATAATAAGCAACCGCTCCCCATTGTTTATACATCTTTATTCGTTCTAAACATCCTAAAAGTGAAATTGCCAGGTCATGTAATATTTCTATGTTTAACTTTTTGAGGAACCACCAGGCTGTTTTCCACAGCAGCTGCATCATTTTACATTCCCATGTATTTGTTCTAACTAATATATATATATATATATATATATATATATATATATATATATATTCGTTCTATATCCTGGTAACTTATATTTCATGTCTATGAGTTTATGTATTATAAGTAGTTCATATCAGTGAGACCCTGCAATATTTGTCCTTATGTGTCTGTCTTATTTCACTCAATATGGTGTCCTCAAGGTTTCTTCTTCAACCCATTGTTTTAAGATGATTTTGTTCACACACCATACATTCCATCCTAAGTAAACAATCTTTGGTTCCCTGTATAGTCACGTATTTATGTATTCAGCATCATCGTCACTATCTATATAAGGACATCTCCATTTCCTCCACAAGGAAGGAGGAAGAGTCAAAGAAGGTAGAGGGACAAAAGAAAAGAAAGAGAGAGAGAGAGAAAAAAAAAACATGACAGCTGGAAAGCAACAAAAGGAAAGATAGCATTAAAGTAAAGTAGAATAAAGAGTCAGACAACATCACCAATACTAGGAGTCCCATACCTTTCCCCTTTGTACCCCACCCCCCATATATATAGCTTTGGTATATTTCCTTTGTTATATTAAAGGAAGCATAATACAATGTTTCTGTTAATTACAGCATCTAGTTTGCATTGATTGTATTTCCCCCCCAATCCTACCCTATTTTTAACACCTTACAATGTGTTGACATTCATTTGTTGTACCTCATGTAAAAACATATTTGTACCTTTTATTACAATCATTGAGCACCCTAGGTTTCACTGAGTTATACAGTCCCAATCTTTATCTTTCCTCTTTAGTTACGGTGTCCCACATGGTCCTAACCGTCCTCTTTCAACCATGGTTACAGTTGTCTTTGTTCAGTGTACTTACATGACTTTGCTACTATTTCCCAAAATGGTTTTCCAAACCTCTCACTCCTGTCTTTTCCTATCTGTCTGTACTGCTTCCTTTAGTGTTTCCTGTAGAATAGGTATCTTGTTCACAAACTCTTTCATTGTCTGTTTGTCAGGGAATATTTTAAACTCTCACTCATATTTGAAGGACAGTTTTGCCGGATATAGGATTCTTGGTTGGTGGTTTTTCTCTTATGATTTCTTAAATATATGATACCACTTCTTTCTTGCCTTCATGGTTTCTATTGAGAAATACACACATAGTCTTACAAACCTTCCTTTGTATGTGATGGATCGCTTTTCTCTTGCTGCTTTCAGTATTCTCTCTTTATCTTTGATGTTTGATAATCTGATTATTAAGTGTCTTGGTAGGCCTATTCAGATCTATTCTGTTTGGGGTACGCTGCGCTTCTTGGATCCGTAATTTTATGTCTTTCATAGGGACGGGAAATTTTCATTGATTATTTCCTCTGTTATTGCTTCTGCCCCCTTACCCTTCTCTTCTCCTTCTGGGACACCAGTGACACGTACATTCCTGCATTTCAGTTTGTCCTTAAGTTCCCAGAGACATTGCTCATATTTTTCCATTCTTTTCTCTATCTGTTCTTTTTTGTGTAGGCTTTCAGGTGCCTTGTTCTCCAGTTTCCGAGTGTTTTCTTCTGCCTCTTGAGATCTGCTGTTGTATGTTTCCATTGTGTCTTTCATCTCTTGTGTTGTGCCTTTCATTTCCATAGTTTCTGCCAGTTGTTTTTTCGAACTTTTGATTTCTACCTTATGTACGCCCAGTGTTTTCATTATATGCTTCATCCCTTTTGCCATATCTTCCCTAAACTTTTTCAATTGAGTTAGTATTAGTTTTTTAAATTCCTGTATCTCAGTTGAAGTGTAAGTTTGTTCCTTCGACTGGGCCATAACTTTGTTTTTCTTAATGTAGGTTGTAGTTTTCTGTTGTCCATGCATCTGGTTTCCTTGGTTACCCCAATCAGGTTTTCCCAGACCAGAACCTGCTCAGGTCTTGGAAGGAGGCAATAGTATCCAGTTACCCTGAGGATGTCTTAGAAGATTGGTACACCCTATGAGGCCTCAAGTCACTGTGCTTTTCTGCCCAGCGGGTGGTGCCTGTCAGTCTGTGGCTCCTGACTGGTGTAAGGAGATGTGGCCCGTGGCTGTTTTCCCCCAGGCTCTGGGGTCTGGTTCTGAATGGAAGGCGGGTAGTAGAGCTGGGACTCACCTCTTTCCTCTTAGGGAAGTTACCCACCCCTAGGGAGAGGTCATTAGCATTTGAATAGTCTCTCTGCCTGTGCTATCTCCACCTTTGTCTGGGTCAGAGTGCTGGGAACTGAAAATGACTGAGGCTTTCTCCACTGAGCCAAAAAAGGGACAGAAAGCCCCTTTCAGGGTCAGTTTATGGCCACCCTCCAGCTCTCCAAGGTCAGTTGTCACCAAAAGCCTCTGACTGCTTATTGGGGATTCGTAGCTTGTATTGAGCAGTCCATGCTTGTTAATTAAGAGCCCAATTGGAGCTCAGCTGAGCTATATTCACTTGATGGGAGAATGCTGCTCTCTAGCACCGTGAGGCTTTGCAGTTTGGGCCTTGGGGAGAGGGGGCTCCCTGCTTGGATCTGCAGTTTTTACTTACACATTTGATGCTGCAATCTCAGGCATTCCTCCCAATTCAGGTTGGTATATGGTAAGTGGACAGTCATGTTTGTCCCCCCCGCAGTTATTCCAGATTATTTACTAGTTGTTCCTGGTTGTTTATTAGTTGTTCCAGGGGGACAAACTAGCTTCCACTCCTCTCTATGCCGCCTTCATCTTCTGTCTCCAATTTTGTTTTATTGGAACAGTTGTAGGTTTACAGAAAAATCATGCAGAAAGTACAAATTTCCCATAATACCCCCTGTCACACACACAGTTTTCCCTATTAAAATTTTGCATTGGTGTAGTACCTTTGTTACAAATGAAACATTATTATTATAATTGTACTATTAATTTTTTTAATTGGAGTAATTACAAGGTTACAAAGAAATCATGCTGAAAATACCAAGTCCCATATACATCCCCTATTATTAACACTGTGCATTAGTGTGGTACCTCTGTTACAATTGATCAAAGAATATTATTTTAATTGTACTGTTTACTATAGTCCATAGTTTATATTAGGATTAACTGTTGGTGTTGTACAAATTTCCCCCTTTTAACCACGTTCAAATGTATAATTCAGTGATGTTAATTACTTACAGAATGTTGTGCTACCATCACCATCATCCATTAACAAAACTTTTTCATCATTCCAAATGTAAATTCTGTACTTCGTTCTTTTTAATGTTATCTTTTTCCTTCTCTGGGTCTACCTCTCCACTGAGCATGAATCTGGTCCTGTTCTCCCAATGTGTTTCTCTGCATTCATCCCTTCCATCCTTTTCTTTCTCTGGGCTGTGATCCTAGCATCCCTTTCCCACAGCACAGATATTATCCCAGTATTTGTCCAGAGGTAGATGGCTTTTTGGAGTCAGTCCTGAAAGAGCTCCTTAGACTTCTCAAAGAAGTTGCAGAATTTTAAAGACTTATATTACCTCTCTCTGTATAGCTGAAGAGACATATTGAGGTCTTTGGTCTTTTTCACACAATTTCACCCTCTTTTATCTCTCCCTCAAATTCTGTCTCCATACATCTAATTAATCCCTCCCAGAATCCACATCCTTACTTTTTCATCTAAGCACCTTTCTGTTTACATAATCAAGAACTCTGTGCTCTTCCTTGCCATGGATACTAATTCATTGCCTTCTGTTCTTTTGTTCTTTTTTAAAAAAGGGTTGTTATTGAACTTTAAATAGGAAGTGAGATTTGGTAGGTTTGTACAAGTTGGTGTCAAATAGCTATACATTCCAAAGTTATTTGGACAGAGAATAAAAATATATATGCAGGGCCCCCCCTGAGGAGCTGGGGGAAAATGAAGAAATGTTCGACATCTCCACCTGGGTTATTACTTACATTCTCACAAACATTCAGGACTAACAGATTGGTATGCTGAGCCCTTGATCTTGGGGCTTGCCCTTATGAAGCTTGTTACTGCAAAGGAGAGGCTAAGCCTACTTATAATTGTGCCTAAGAGCCTCCCCCCAGAGAACCTGTTTGTTGCACAGATGTGGCCCTCTCTCTCTGTCTAAGCCAACTTGGCAGGTGAATTCACTGCCCTCCCCACTATGTGGGACCTGACCCCAGGGGTGTAAATCTCCCTGGCAATGCAGGATATGACTCCCAGGGATGAGCTTGGACTCAGCATTGTGGGATTGAGAAAATCTTCTTGATCAAAAAGGGGAAGCAAAATGAAGCAAAATACAGTTTCAGTGACTGAGAAATTTCAAATGGAGTCGAAAGGTCACTCTGGAGGGCATTCTTATGCACTATATATATATCCCATTTTAGGTCTTAGTGTATTGAATAGCTAGAAGGAAATACCTGAAACTGTCAAACTGCAGCCCAGTATCCTTGATTGTTGAAGACAATTGTATAAGTCTGTAGCTTGCATGGGGTGACGGTGTGATTGTGAAAACCTTGTAGCTCATACTCCCTTTGTCCAATGTATGGATGGATGAGTAGAAAAATGGGGACAAAAACTAAATGAAAAATAGGGTGGGATGGGGGGATGATTTGGGGGTTCTTTTTTACTTTGACTTTTATTCTTATTTTTAGTCTTTCTGGTGTAAGGAAAATATTCAAAAATTGATTGGGATGATAAATGCACAACTATATGATGGTACTATGAACAATTGATTGTATACCATGGATGACTGTATGGTATGTGAATATATCGCAATAAAACTGAATTTTAAAAAAAGGTTTGTTATTAAATATCAAATAGATATGAAATAATTTTTATAAAATACATGTAAGGTATAGATGTTCATAATGGCATTGTTCACAATTGCCAAGAGACGGAAACAATCGAAATGTCCATCATCAGATGAGTAGATAAAGAAAATGTGGAACAGAACGCGGCAGTAAGAACGAACCAGGTCGTGAAACATATGACAACATGGATGAACCTTGAAGACATAATGCTGAGTGAAATAAGCCAGTGTATGTTACCTCTAATGTGAACCCCATGAGAAATACAAAATAAGTGTCTTGTAATGTAGAATATAGTGGTCCTAGAGATAAATAGAAGCTGGTGAAGGGGGAATGATAATATAAGTACAGATATGATAATGAGGGTGAACTTAATGGTATGGGAATGGTCAGGTATGACTGTGGTTCTTTAACGGGATTATAAGTATCAGTGATGCGTTGAAGGTGAACATGTTTGTAAATGGTTGTTTTAAGGCATGTAACCCACAGAGTAGCACCACAGACCTAAATAAGTGTTAGCGTGATATACTTATAAGGTATGATACTGGTGCAGAGTGTTAACAACAGAGTGGTGTGGAAAATCTACCCATTATATTTTAAAGACTATATTTAATAGGAATATCTTACCAACACTGTGCTAATACTAGGGATGAATAATTAGCAGCTCCTAAGAGCTCTGGGATGTATTGTTATGATAACTGTTTAAAGTTGAGAGTGATGATTGTGCAACTGTTTATCTTGGGATAGAGTATATATTAAGTGAAATTAGGAACCCGCTACTTAATAAATCAAGCCCTTGACTTGAGACTTGCTCTTGTGAAATTTAGGCTGAACCCTCCTGTAATTATGCGTCTTTTGTTGCTCAGATGTGACCTTTTTCTCTCTAAGCCCAATTCGGCAAATAAATTCATTAACACCCCCCCCCCCCCCGCCAAGAGGGATGTGACTCCCATGGGAATGAATCTCCCTGGCGACGTGGGACATGACTCCCAGGGATGAGTCTGGCCCTTGCAGCAAGGGATTAAAAATGCATAGTTGACCAAAAGGGGGTAAAAAAAAAAAGATAACGAGCTGAAGTCACAGTGGCTGAGAGATCCCAAATAGAGTCAAGAGGCTATCTTGGAGGTTTCTCTTATGCATACTGCAGCTAGACATCCCAAATGGCCACAGTATGCCATGCCCTTACCAAAAGTAGTTACCAAATACCTAGGTCCCTACCTGAGATTCTATAAAAGATTCACTCTCTAAGTTTTATCTTTCAGAAACTTAAATCCACCAGAGTTTTCCTATGCTAGACAAGTCCGAAAACCCAGAGGCAATAGCCTCTTTAAGATCAACAATCAGATGCAGCCCTTTCCCCATACTGTTGACACCCTGTTTCAGTATGAACAAGTTAGAGTGCTCACTGCCTAGACACCTCTGAAGGTGGAGAAAGAGATTGAGACGAAGGGGTAGCAGCAGACAAGATTAAGATTTAACAAAGGTCTATGAGTAGTTAAACTTTATATAAATTTATATATTTTTTAGATCCTGGGGTGTTGGAATAGCTGGAAGGAGGTAAATGGCATGGTGGAACTGTAACCTATAACATCTTTTGATATGTGCTCTATAGCTACTTGTTGAGTTGTACTTTGAAAATCTTCACTTTTCTGTGTATACTTATATTGTATAATGATGGGGAAAGAACTGAGACTGTGGAACAGTAACCCATAACAATTTTTGAAATTACCTATATAGCCGCTTGTTGAGCTGTACATCGAAAGTTAACACCTTTTTGTATGTATGATGTATTTTACAGTAATGGAAATAGCTGAAGTTGTGGAACTGTGACCTGTGACATTCGAGATTTGCTCTCTAACCACGTATTAAATCATACTTAGAAAGTGATCACTGTTATATATGGGTGTTAAAGTTCACAATAAAAAAAATAAAAAAAAATATATGTAAGGTATAAAGAATCACAATTCAAGTAATACCACCTAGTTTAAGAAAAAGAACATTCCCTTTACTTCTCAAGGCCCTATATGCCTTTCTCTGGTCCCATATTCTTTTTTCTTCCCCAGAATGAATCTCTGCCCTGAATTTAGGGTTATTTCCTTGCTTTTCTTTGTAGTTTTACCGGTTTGCATTTTTAAACAATGCATTTTTTAGTTGTACGTGTTTTTGAACTTTATATAAACGGAGTCATACAATATTTATTATGTGACTTTTTTTTTGCTCAGCATGTTTTTGAGAGTCGTATATATGAATGCAGGTAGCTGTATTTATTTTCACAATATTCCATTGAATGAATATACTACAATTAGTGTGTTTTATTATTGAACATTTGGCTTGTTTCTTGTTTTTGGCTACTACAAACACTACTGCTGTGAACATCCTTGAACACAGTTTTTTTTGTTTTTGTTTTTTAATTAAATTCAGTTTTATTGAGATATATTCACATACCATACAGTCATCTATGGTGTACAATCAACTGTTCACAGTACCATCATATAATTATGCATTCATCACCCCAATCTATTTTTGAACATTTCCCTTACACCGGAAAGAATCAGAATAAGAATAAAAAATAAAAGTAGGAAAGAACACCCAAATCATTCCAGTTGCCCCCATCCCAACCTATTTTCATTTAGTTTTTGTCCCCATTTTTCTACTCATCCATCCATACACTGGATAAAGGGAGTGTGATCCACAAGGTTTTCAGTCACACTGTCACCCCTTTAAGCTACATTGTTATTCAATTGTCTTCAAGAGTCAAGGCTACTTACTGGGTTGGAGTTTGATAGTTTCAGGAATTTACTTCTAGCTATTCCAATACATTAAAACCTAAAAAGTGTTATCTATATAGTGCATAAGAATGTCCACCAGAGTGATCTCTCGACTCCATTTGAAATCCCTCAGCCACTGAAGCTTTATTTTGTTTCATTTCGCATCCCACTTTTGGTCAAGAAGATGTTCTCAATCCCACACTGCCGGGTCTAGATTCATCATCCCCAGGAGTCATATCCTGTGTTGCCAGGGAGATTTACACCTCTGGAAGTAAGGTCCCACATTTGAACTGCTACTGTGAGTCAATAAAAATATTGTCTATTTTTATTGACTCACAGTAGCAGTCAATAAAAATAAACAATATTTTTTATTGAGGGCAGTGAGATCACCTGCTGAGGTGGCTTAGATAGAGAGAGAGGGCCACATCTGAGCAACAAAGAGGCACTCAGGGGGAGACTCTTAGGCACAATTATAAGTAAGTTTAGCCTCTCCTTTTCAGCAACAAGTTTCATAAGAGCAAGCCCCCCGGAACATGTTTCTGGATGCACATATGTCAGAGTTTCACTAGGAGATATAGTAGGTGTGGAATTGCTGAATTGAGATGTATGTATATGTTTACCCTTGTTAGATAATGCCAGATTGGTTTGCAAATGCTAGCAATGTAGAATTGCAATTGCTCTAAGTCCTTCGTTGTATTTCCCTTGTTGCTAATAAACTTGAGTATCTTTTTGTTTGTTTATTGGCTAGTCACATTTCCCTATTGAAGTTCCTATTCATACCTTTAGCTCATTTTCTATTCAGTTGTTCTATTCATGGCAGGTCCTAATGGCGTCCAGTCCTGGGAAGCTTGCTGGTGCCAGAAAAAAAGGGAAATAAAAATCTACTTCCCAAAATCTGGGGAGGACATGGGCTGATTGCTGGTAACCATTTTTTTTTTAATTAAATTCAGTTTTATTGAGATATATTCACATACCATACAGTCATTCATGGTGTACACTCAACTGTTCATATTACCATCATATGGTTATGTATTCATCATATTTGGTTGTCTTTTTTTTTTTTTTTTTTTTTTTTGTGTTGGTCTGCAGAGGAACAAATGAGTTTATCATTATCCTTGGTTCATAAACATCATTGGTTCATACCTGGCCTTCATTTTTGTTTTTGTTTTTGTTTTTTATTGTGGAATATAACATATTTACCTAGAAGTGATAACTTTCCAGGTGCAATTTAACAAGTAGTTATATAGGAAATTTCCAGGAATGTTGTGGGTTACAGTACCATAGTTTCAGTTATTTCCTTATTGTGAAATATATATACAAAAGGTGATAACTTTCAAATTACAATTTAACAAGTAGCTATGTAGCAAATTTCAAAGAATCTATGGGTTACAGTTCCACCATTTCAGTTCTTTCCTTCTAGCTGTTCTAATAACCTAGCAACTAAGAAAAAGAAAACTATATAGAGAGTCAGTACTCATAATCCTTTGTTAAATTCCGTCTTTTCTGTTGCTACTCTTACTCTAGTTTAATCATTCTCCCGATCTTCAGGGATGTCTTGGCAGTGACCACCCTAACCTGTTCATGTTGGAAAGGGGTGTCTACATTAAGGGAAAAGGGGACTCAATTAGTTGACATTCTTGAAGAGGCTGTTGCTTCTGGGTTTTGGGACTTAGCTGGCATAGGAGCTCTCTGGAGGAGTTAAATTTCTGAAGAATAGCCTTAGTGAGTGAAACTTTATAATATAGAGTGTCACATAGGGACCTGGGTATTCCTTAGGGTTTTTGGGACTACTGTTGACTTGGGCTTATCATACTATGGCCATTTGGCATATCTAGCTGAAACTTTCATAGGAGTAACCTCCAGGATAGTCTCTCGACTCTATTTGAAATTTCTTACCCACAGAAACCTTATTTTGTTGCCTTTCTGTTTCCCCTTTTGGCCAAAAAGGCATTCTCAACCCCTCGATGCCAGGGTCAGGCTCATTTCCAGAATCCACATCCCATGTTGCCAGGGAGACTCACTCACCTGGGGTGTCTGTCCCACAATGGGGGGAGAGTGATGAATCAAAAGGGAAAAAACAAATACCGTCTCGATAGATGCTGAAACAACATTTCACAAAATTCAGCATCCCTTTTTGATAAAAATGCATTTGACAAAATTCAGCATTCCTTTTTGATAAAAACACTTTAAAAGGTAGAAATTGAACAAAACTTCCTCAATATGATAAAGGGCATAAATGAAAAACCCATAACCAGCATAGTACTCAATGGTGAGAGACTGAAAGCCTTCCCCCTAAGATCAAGAACGAGACAAGGATGCCCACTGTCACCTCTGTTATTCAACATTGTACTAGAAGTTCTAGCCAGAGCAATTCACCAAGCAAGACAAAGAAATAAAAGTTATCCAGATTGGAAAGGAAGGAGTAAAACTGTCATTATTTGCAGGTGATACGATCTTACATTTGGAAAATCCTGAGAAATCAACAAATAAATTTGTTTATTGTTAGGTCATAATAAACAAATTCAGCAGAGTGGTGGGATACAAGATTAATGCACATGAGTCAGTAATGTTCCTATACACTAGTATTGACCTAACTGAAGAGGCAATAAAAAAAATTACATTCACAATAGCAACTAAAAAAATCAAGTACCTAGGAATAAACTTAACTGAGGATGTAAGAGACCTCTACACAGAAAATTACAAAATTTTACTAAAAGAAATAAAAAAGGACCTAAATAGGTGGAAAGACATCCCATGCTCACATAAAGGAAGGCTAAAAGTTGTTGAGATGTCAGTTCTACCCAAACTGATCTACAGATTCAATGCAATTCCAATCAAAATTCCAACAACATATTTTGCAGACTTGGAAAGCTAGTAAACAAATTTATTTAGAAGGGAAAGGGGCCTCAAATTGCCAAAAACATCCTAAAAAAGGATGAAGTGGGAGGACTTACAATTCCAGACTTTGAAGCCTATTATAAAGCCACAGTGGTCAAAACAGCCACTGTTTTGACCATTGGCACAGATAGACATATTGATCAATGGAATTGAATTGAGAGTTTAGAAATAGAACCCTAGATCTATGGTCAACTGCTTTTTATATGGCCCCCAAATCTATTGAACTGGGACAGAACAGTCTCTTCAACAACTGGGGCTAGGAGAACTGGATATCTGTAACCAAAAAAATGAAAGAGGACCCCTCCCTCACACCCTATACAAAAATTAACTCCAAGTGTATCAAAGACCTCAATATAAGAGACAGCACAGTAAAACTCTCAGAAGAAAATATAGGGAAACATCTTCAAGACCTAGTAATACGAGGTAGCTTCTTAGTCCTTACACCCAAAGCACAAGCAACAAAAGAAAAACATAGATAAATGGGAACTCCTCAAAATCCAAAGCTTCTGTGCCTCAAAAGACACTGTCAAAAGCTGAAGAGGCAGCCAGCTCAACAGGAGAAAATATTTGGAAACCATTTATCTGATAAGAGACTGATCTCCTGCATATATAAAAAAATCCTACAACTCAACAACAATGATTCAAATAGCCCAATTATAAAATAGGTAAAAATATGAAAAGGCATTTTTCTGAAGAGGAAACACAAATGGCTAAAAAACACATGAAAAGAATGTTCATCTTCACTAGATATTAGGGAAATGCAAATCAAAACCACAATGAGATACCATCTCACACCAATAGGAATGGCTGCCATTAAACAAGCAGGAAACAATAAATGCTGGAGAAGATGTGGAGCAATTGGAACTCATTTATTGCTGGTGGGAATGTATAATGGTATAACTGCTGTGGAAAACAGTTTGGCGGGGTCTCTAAAAACTGGATACCGAATTACCACATGATCCGGCAATTCCACTTCTCAGTACATACTCAGAAGATCTGAAAGCAGTGACACGAACAGACATTTGCACACTGATGTTCACAGCAGCACTGTTCACAGTTGCTAAGAGATGGAAACAATCCAAGTGTCCTTCAGCAGACGAGTAGATAAACAAAATGTGGTATATACATACAATGGAATGCTATGCATCAGTAAAAAGGAACAAGGTCCTGAAACATATGGCAACATGGATGAACCTTGAAGATATAATGCTGAGTGAAATGAGTCAGACACAAAAGGAGAGATATGTATGTTACCACTACTATGAACTCCCTAAACAATGTAAAATCAATGTCTTATAATGTAGAATATTGGGGACCTAGAGATAGACAGAAGCCAGTGAAGGGGGAATGATAACCTAATATGCTCAGATATGTTAATGAGGGTGACTTTAAAGGTATGGGAATGAATGGGGTGATGATTGTTTGTTAATGGGATTATAAGTATCAGAGCTGCACTGAAGGTGAATAGGGTTGAAAGGGGTTGTTTAGAGGCATGTACCCCACAGATCAGCACTACAAATATAGATAGGTGCTTCCATGATATACTTCTGAGGTATGACACTGGTACAGAGAGTTGACAACAGAATGGTATATGGGGAAAACCTACCTATTATATAATAGAGACTATAACTAATAGGAATACCTTACTAGTACCACACAAATACTAGGAACAAATAGTTAAGGGCTGTAAAGAGCCATGGGGTGTTTTGGGTCATGAGAATTGTTTAAAATGGAGAGTGATGAGGATTGTACAACTAAGTGATGATGATGTGAAATACTGATTGATTATCGTGGACAGAACATATGCTATGTGAAATTAGGAACCCCCTGCTTTATAAGTCAAGCCCTTGCTCTTTTTTTTTTAAGATTGATTTCATTGTTAAACATCAAACATACAAAAAAACATAGTAAGAATGACCATCACTCAGCTTTAATAAGCCCAAACCTTTCTCACATTTGCTTATTTTTTAAACAAAATAACACGTTACAAATACAACTGGAGCCTCTTCTGTGTATATCTCAATCCCATTTATTTCCTACCTCTCCAGAGATTAAGAACAAGCCACATTTTAGTGTTTATCATTTTCATGCATCTTCTTACACTTTTACTATGTTTATGTATCTATTAACAGCTTTGTTTTCCATGTTTTAAAACTACTTTATAACACAACACATATCATTGGACCACTTTTAAAATCATCATTGTTTTTTGAGATTTATCCAAGCTAATATACATACTCCTATTAATTGATTTTAACAGCCATATACTGTGGATATACCACAATTTATCCATTCTTTTAATGGATATTAGTTCCTGGGTTTTACAATTAAAAATACTGCAATGAAGCTTCTGTATATCTCCTTGAGAATTCTTATACAATATAATACCCAGAGGCAGAATTGCTAGGTTCCAGTATAAGCATCTGTGATGGTTAGGTTCATGTGTCAACTTGGCCAGGTGACCCAGCTGTCTGGTCAAGCAAACACTGGCCTAACAATTGCTGTGAGGACGTTTGAGGCTGGTTAATAAACCAACAGGCTGGTTTATTAAATCATCACTCAATTGACTGCAGCTGTGACTGATGACTCATCAAAGGGCGTGCCTTCCACAATGAGAGAATGCAATTGGCTGGATTTAATGCAATTAATCAGTTGAAGACTTATAAGCAAGACAGATAGAGGACCTTCACTTCTTTCGGCTTCCCAGTGAAGCATTTCCTGAGGAGTTTGTCGAAGTTGCCAGTTCATTTCCTGAGGAGTTCATCGGACACGTTCGTCGACGATCCCAGTTCATTTCCTGAGGAGTTCGTCGAAGTTGCTGGTTCGTTTCCTGAGGAGTTCATCGGACATCTTCCTTGGAGTTGACAGTTTGTTGACGGCTCTACAGAATTTGGGCTTGTGCATACCCACAGTTGCGTGAGTCACTTTTACAATTTGATAATCAGAGACACCTCTCATTGATTCTGTTTCCCTAGAGAACCCTAACTAATACAACTTGGTACCGGAGTGGTTCTTGAGAATCTTAAAATGGGCTTTTACAATTTGTTTTCTACTCTGATTAGATTCAGAGGCACTAATGACTCTATTTCCAATAATCAAGAGGGCACTGACAGTCCATGGCATGAGTTGGCAAAGGAAATACACAAAATAGCACCATTTGATTCTCCTAATCATACTCTAGTATGAAGCAAGGCTCTGGGTGACAGTGTTTTCTACACTTTCACGGAGTTTTGCAGTATTAAGAGGTATAATGATGTTGGCTGGCTGCTCTTAGATAGTTTGGATAAAGTTGTAAGAGAAAGGGATGAGCTAAAGGCTTCAAATTCAAAACTTAAATGCTGTATGACAGATGTAAAGGTTTCCATGTGTGCCCTGAAAGAAAATCTTATTTCCTGTGCCTGCGGACTGGAAGTTTCTGAAAACCAGATGCAGTTTCTCATTGTGCGAGTAGCAAATTTACAACGTGAACTAAAATCTCAACCTCTCAGGGTGTCTGCTGTTAAAGTAAAGGCATTGATTGGAAAAGAATGGGATCCAGAAACTTGGGATGGGGACATATGGATTGATAATAATGGCAGTGAGGACATTGGAACCCTGGATTCTGCTAGGTCATTGTTAGATTTACCTGTAGAGGGCTGTCCTGGGGAAACAGCTTCCCTACCTCCAGTCTGCCCTAAGGAGCCTGCCACCCAACCCCCATCTAAGGAGATTAACCCTTCAGTGCCTGCTAATCCTGTAATCACCTCCCCTGAGGAAGCAGCCCTCACTCCTTTGTCTGGAGAGATTAATCCTGTTTTAAGAGATGAAAATGCAACAGAATGTTCTGAGGTGAATGGCTTGAGAGATAATTCTAACTCTTTTCATGACTCACCCCCAACACCAGTTTTTGCTTCAAGACCTATAACTAGGCTCAAGTCCCAGCAAGCCCCAAAGGGTGAGGTACAAAGTGTGACCCATGAGGAAGTACACTATACTCCAAAAGAACTGTATGAGTTTTCCAACTTATACAGACAAAAACCAGGGGAATATGTGTGGGAATGGATATTAAGAGTGTGGGATAATGGTGGAAGGAATATAAAGTTGGATCAGGCTGTTCTAGCTTGCTAATGCTGTGGAATGCAAAACACCAGAGACGGATTGGCTTTTATAAAAAGGGGGTTTATTTGGCTACACAGTTACAGTCTTAAGGCCATAAAGTGTCCAAGGTAACACATCAGTAATCGGGTACCTTCACTGGAGGATGGCCAATGGCGTCCAGAAAACCTCTGTTAGCTGGGAAGGCACGTAGCTGGCATCTGCTCCAAAGTTCTGGTTTCAAAATGGCTTTCTCCCAGGACATTACTCTCTAGCAAGCTTGCTCCTCTTCAAAACATCACTCACAGCTGCACTGAGTTCCTTCTCTTTGAGTCAGCTCACTTATATGGCTCCACTGATCAAGGTCCACTCTGAATGGGTGGGACCATGCCTCCATGGGAGTATCTCATCAGATTCATCACCCACAGCTGGGTGGGGCACATTCCAAGCAAATCTAATCAGCACCAAAATGTCTGCCCCACAAGACTACATCAAAGATAATGGCGTTTGGGGAACGCAATACATTCAAACTGGCACAGCATCTTCCATAAACTAGATGTTAACAACTCTCCAAAGAAATAATACAAATTTATACTATTATCAGCAAAGTATGAGAAGCCCAGAGCTCCAGGCCCAGCAACATGTGGAAGTGTCAGGCATTTTTTTTTTTTTTAACTTTTGCCCATTGATTGGCAGTGAAATGGTATCTCAGTGTTTTAATGCACAATTCTCTAAATTACTAGTAAGGATCTCTTCTTGTGAGTGACTACTCAGGGATCCTCATCTGTGAACTGCCTATTATATCCGTTTCTCATTTTCTTGATTTATATGGAGTCCTTTGTCAGTTGCATGGTACCAAATAACCAGCTTCTATCTAGGAATCACGTTGAGCTACATCATCTCTTTATAGTCCCATCATCATTGAGAAATGTCAGACTCCAAGCTAACTTGATTTTTAGGGGAGTATGCAGCAGATGTTTTGGAGGTTTTTACAGTGCCACTTTTAGTCTGGCACACAGGCTACTGGAAACCTAGGCTTTCCTCCTTAATGGATTCCATCTTCAACCAGCACATCAAAATGGAGAGAGAAGCCCTTGATCTTGAGGCCTGCTCTTGTGAAACATATGATTGTAAAGGGGAGGCTAAGCCCACCTATAATTATGCCTAGGAGTCACCTCCAGAGAACCTCTTTTATGTTGATATTTGGACTTCCTCTCTCTAAGCCCAACTCTGCAAATAAATTCATCCCTTTTGATTTGTTAATGTGTTATATTACATTGATTGATTTTTCTTATGTTGAACCACCCTTACATGCCAGGAATGAACCCCACTTCATCGTGGTATATAATTCTTTTAATGTGCCTTTGGATTCGATTTGCGAGTATTTTGTTGAGAAGTTTTGCATCTGGATTCATTAGGGAGATTGGCCTATAGTTTTCCTTTTTTGTGGTATCTTTATCTTATTGTGGTATTAGCTTCATAAAATGGGTCAGGTAGTGTCCTTTTTTCTTCAGTTTTTTGAAAGAGTTTGAGCAGGAATGGTGTCAATTCTTTTTGGAAAGTTCGATAAAATTCCCCTGTGATGGCTTGTGGCCCTGGGCTTTTATTTGTAGGTAGATTTTTGATGACTGATTGGATCTCTTTGCTTGTGATTGGTTTGTTGAGGCTTTCTATTTCTTCTTGGGTCAGTCTAGGTTGTTCATGTGTTTCCAGGAATTTGTCCATTTCTTCTAAATTGTCTGGCTTGTTGGCATACAGTTATTCATAGTATCCTCTTACGACTTTTTTTATTTCTTTGGGACCTGTAATAATTGTCCTACTCTCATTTCTGATCTTTGGGTCTTCTCTCTTTTTGACTTTGTCAGTCTAGCTAAGGGTCTGTCAATCTTGTTGATCTTCTCAAAGAACCAATTTATGGTTTTATTTATTCTTTCTATTGTTTTGTTTTTTTGTTCTCCAGCTGATGTTTTTCTGTTTTAATCTTTTCTATTTCTTTTACTTGCTTTAGGGTTAGTTTGCGATCATTCTCTAGCTATCAGTTAAATCTTTGGTTTTAGCTCTTTCTTGCTTTTTGATGTATGCATTTAGAGCTCTAAATTTCCCTCTCAGCACTGCCTTCTCTGCATCCCATAGGTTTTGATATGTTGTGTTCTCATTTTCATTCATCTCTAGATATTTACCTATTTCTCTTGCAATTTATTCTTTGACCCACTGGTTGGAGTGTTGTTTAACCTCTATATATTTGTGAAAGATCTGGTTCTTTGGTGGTTGTTGATTTCTAGTTGCATTCCATTATTGTCAGAGAATGTGCTTTGAATAATTTCAATCTTCTTAAAATTGTTAAGACTTGTTTTGTGCCCCAGCATATGAATTATCCTGGAGAACGTTCCATGAGCACTAGAGAAGAATGTATATGCTGGTACTATGGGATGTAATGATCTATATCTGTCTGTTAAGGTTAATTCATTTATCATATTGTTTAGGTTCTCAGTTTCCTTATTGGTCCTCTGTTGAGTTGTTCTATCTATAGAAGAGAGTGATATATTGAAGTCTCCCACTATTATTGTAGAAATGCTTGTTGTTCCCTTCAGTTTAGCCAATGGTTGTCTCATGTACTTTGGAGCTCCTTGATTGGGTGCATAAACATTTATGATTGTTATTTCTTCTTGGTGAATTATCCCTTTTATTAATATATAGTGTCCTTCCTTGTCTCTTATGACCTCTTTGCATTTAAAGTCTATTTTGTCTGATATTAGTATAGCTATCCCTGCTTTCTTTTGGTTGCAGCTTGCATAGAATATATTTTCCCATCCTTTCACTTTCAGTTTCTCTGTGTTGCAGGGTCTAAGATGAGTCTCTTATAAACAGCATATCAATGGGTCACACTTTTTAATCCATTCTACCAGTCTGTATCTTTTAATTGGAGAGTTAAATCCATTCTCATTCAAAGTTGTTACTGTGAAGGGAGTTCTTGAACCAGTCATCTTATTCTTTGGTTTTTAGTAGTCAGATCTATTTTTTTCCCTCTCTTTCTTTTTTTCCTTTAGGTTACCCTTACTAATACTCTTCAGTTCTGTGCCCTTCTCCAGACCTCTCCTTTCTTTTTTTCTCAGCCGGTAGAGTTTCCTTTAGTATTTCTTGCAGGGCAGGTCTCTTGTTAACAAAGTCTCTCAGCATTTGTTTGTGAAAATTTTAAGTTCTCCCACAATTTTGAAGGAGAGTATTGCTGGATAAAGAATTCTTGACTGGCATGTTTTCTTTTTCAGAATCTTAAATATGTTATTCCATTGCCTTCTCACCTCCATGATGCCCGCTGAGCTGTCAGTACCTAGTCTTATGTTGTTTCTCTTATATGTGGTGAATCACTTCTCTCTTGCTGCTTCTAGAACTTTTTCCTTCTCTTCAGTATTTGACAGTCTTATCAGTATGTCTCAGAGTGGATTTATTTGGATTTATTCTATTTGGAGTTCGTTGGGCATCTTTGATTTGCATATGTATGTCATTTAGAAGGGTTGGGAAGTTTTCACGAACTATGTCTTGAGACACTCTTCCTAGCCCTTTATTCTTCTTTTCTCCTTCTGGGACATCAGTGATTCTTATGTTTGTGCACTTTGTGTTGTCCATCATTTCTCTGAGATCAATTTCAAGTTTTTCGATTTTTTTTCACCATTTGTTCTTCTGTGTGTTCACATTCATTTGCTTTGTCCTTTAGTTCACTTATCCTTTCTTCTGCCTCTTCAAATCTTCTGTTGTGTGTCTCTAGTATATTTTAAATTTTATCAACAGTATCTTTTGTTTTCATAAGATCTATTTTTTTACTCTTTAAAATTCTTCGTTATGCTCTTCTAGAATCTTCTTGATGTCCTTTACGTCTTTAGCCATCTTGTCGAAGTTGCTTTGGAGAGTTGTGTGTACTTCTTTAATTAATTGCTTCAAATTTTGTGTCTATTCTGGATTTTTAATTTGTTCATTTGGCTTTACCATATCTTAGTTCTTCAGGTGCTTTGTGATTTTTTTGTTGGCTTCAGGGCATTTGCTTATATTGGTAAGATTATTTTGGGAAATGCAGATTATTAGTGATTTATGTATAATTTGGCAGAGCTGCAGCTTGCTTGAGTTAGTTTCTGTATCCTACCAGCCTGCCTTCCCCAAAATTCTCCTGTGCGCTGGGTGGAGTCCAAACTGGGTGGGGATCCAATCAGTGCACCAGTTCTCAATGTGCACTGGGGACTGCCTGCCCTTGGGGTGCAATGTATGCCCTGTGTAGTTCAGCAGGGAGTCTGCTCAAGCGCACCCTCCAGCTCAAACGTGCCCCGCTCCCTGCGTGCTGTGCGCCTGTGAGCCTCTGAGGTGTGGGAGGGGCTCCTGGTGTTTCTGTGTGGTTCCCTCTCCTATCGCCTTCTTGCCTGTGCACTCTGCCCCCCTCCCCCGGACTTTTGTGGGGGGAGAATAAATGCAGTCAGTACTTGTGTGCCGCCTCCTGGGTTCCCTCATGGGAGCTCCCAGCTATGTGGCTGTGGAGGAGTATCTCCCCAGTTAATTGTTGAGGTGAGTGCATGGGAGTGAAAAGCTGCTGCTCCCACCCTGAAACCGCGGTCCTGGGCATCCTCTGGCCCCTCTCTAGTTTCTTTTACAGAGGAGAATCCTGCTCTGCCGCATCCACTTGGTCTTCCCAGAACTCTATTCTACCAATAAGGTTTTATCATTTTCTCCATAAAGGTCATGCACATCTTCTATTAGATTTCCCCATGTATATCATTTTTAATGCTATTGGAAATTGCTTCTATTTTCAACTTTATTTTTTAATTGTTTACTGCTTTATAGAAATACATTTCTTTTTTATTTAAACATATATCTAAAGACTCTGTAGATCTAACTCTTCTATAAGTTATTTCTGTGGACTCTCATTCCTGGTGCCTTGTTTTCTTTTTTTTTTTTTTTAATCTTCATTTTATTGAGATATATTCACATACCACGCAGTCATACAGAACAAATCGTACTTTCGATTGTTTACAGTACCATTACATAGTGGTACATTCATCACCCAAATCAATCCCTGACACCTTCATTAGCACACACACAAAAATAACAAGAATAATAATTAGAGTGAAAAAGAGCAATTGAAGTAAAAAAGAACACTGGGTACCTTGTCTGTTTGTTTCCTTCCCCTATTTTCTACTCATCCATCCATAAACTAGACAAAGTGGAGTGTGGTCCTTATAGCTTTCCCAATCCCATTGTCACCCCTCATAAGCTACATTTTTATACAACTGTCTTCGAGATTCATGGGTTCTGGGTTGTAGTTTGATAGTTTCAGGTATCCACCACCAGCTACCCCAATTCGTTAGAACCTAAAAAGGGTTGTCTAAAATGTGCATAAGAGTGCCCACCAGAGTGACCTCTCGGCTCCTTTTGGAATCTCTCTGCCACTGAAGCTTATTTCATTTCCTTTCACATCCCCCTTTTGGTCAAGAAGATGTTCTCCGTCCCACGATGCCGGGTCTACATTCCTCCCCGGGAGTCATATTCCACGTTCCCAGGGAGATTCACTCCCCTGGGTGTCTGATCCCACATACAGGGGAGGGCAGTGATTTCACCTTTCAAGTTGGCTTAGCCAGAGAGAGAGGGCCACATCTGAGCAACAAAGAGGCATTCAGGAGGAGGCTCTTAGGCACAACCATAGGGAGGCCTAGCCTCTCCTTTGCAGCAACCGTCTTCCCAAGGGTAAAACCTGTGGTAGAGGGCTCAACCCATCAAACCACCAGTCCCCTATGCCTGTGGTCATGTTAGCAACCATCGAGGTGGGGTAGGCGAATACCCCTGCATTCTCCACAGGCTCCTCAAGGGGGCAATACATCTTTTATTTTCCTTTTTTTTCTTTTTGTTTTTTTTTTAACTTTCCCTTCTTTTTTAAATCAACTGTATGAAAAAAAAGTTAAAAAGAAAACGAACATACAATAAAAGAACATTTCAAAGAGACCATAACAAGGGAGTAAGAAAAAGACAACTAACCTAAGATAACTGCTTAACTTCCAACATGTTCCTACTTTACCCCAAGAAAGTTACCTAATATAGCAACATTTCTGTGAAATTGCAACTACTATATCCATCAGAAATTAACAGACCATAGTCATTCCTGGGCATCCCCAGAACGTTAAATAGCTTATCTGTTCTTCTTGGATTATTGTTCCCCCTTCCTTAATTGCTCTCTATTGCTAGTTCCCCTACATTCTACATTATAAACCATTTGTTTTACATTTTTCAAAGTTCACATTAGTGGTAGCATATAATATTTCTCTTTTTGTGCCTGGCTTATTCGCTCAGCATTATGTCTTCAAGGTTCATCCATGTTGTCATTGTTTCACGAGATCGTTCCTTCTTACTGCCGCGTAGTATTCCATGTGTGTATATACCACATTTTTTTATCCACTCATCTGTTGAAGGACATTTGGGTTGTTTCCATCTCTTGGCAATTGTGAATAATGCTGCTATGAACATTGGCGTGCAGATATCTGTTCGTGTCACTGCTTTCCGATCTTCCGGGTATATACCGAGAAGTGCAATCGCTGGATCGAATGGTAACTCTATATCTAGTTTTCTAAGGAACTGCCAGACTGACTTCCAGAGTGGCTGAACCATTATACAGTCCCACCAACAATGAATAAGAGTTCCAATTTCTCCACATCCCCTCCAGCATTTGTAGTTTCCTGTTTGTTTAATGGCAGCCATTCTAATCGGTGTTAGATGGTATCTCACTGTGGTCTTAATTTGCATCTCTCTAATAGCTAGTGAAGCTGAACATTTTTCATGTGTTTCTTGGCCATTTGTATTTCCTCTTCAGAGAACTGTCTTTCATCTCTTTTGCCCATTTGATAATTGGGCCGTCTGTACTATTGTCATTGAGTTGTAGGATTTCTTTATATATGCAAGATATCAGTCTTTGTCAGATACATGGTTTCCAAAATTTTTTCCCATTGAGTTGGCTGCCTCTTTACCTTTTGAGAAATTCCTTTGAGGTGCAGAAACTTCTAAGCTTGAGGAGTTCCCATTTATCTATTCTCTCTTTTGTTGCTTGTGCTTTGGGTGTAAAGTCTAGGAAGTGGCCGCCTAATACAAGGTCTTGAAGATGTTTTCCTACATTATCTTCTAGGAGTTTTATGGTACTTTCTTTTATATTGAGATCTTTGGTACATTTTTTTTTTTAATTCAGTTTTATTGATATATATTCAGAAACCATACAGTCATCCATGGTATACAATCAACTGTTCACAGTATGATCATATAGTTATGCGTTCATCACCACAATCTATTTCTGAACATTTTCCTTACATCAGAAAGAATCAGAATAAGAATAAAAAATAAAAGTGAAAAGAGAATACCCAAACCATCCCCCCATCCCACCCTATTTGTCATTTAGTTTTTGCTCCCATTTTTCTACTGATTTTTTTTTCAATTTTTTAACTTTTGTTTATCAAAAAATTAAAAACAAACAGGCAAACAACAACCAAAAAAACCCCACAACATTTCAAACAAAGCAATGGATTAAGGAAAACAAATAACCTAAAATAACTACTTTGCTTCCAATATGTTCCTACCATACCCCAAGAAAATTAGTAAACCATGTCCAAACAGAGGAGTAAGAAAAACAAATAATCTAAAATAACTACATTGCTTCCAACATGTTCCTACCATACCCCAAGAAAATTAACAACCCCTAAGAAAACAAAGGAATAAGAGAAAAAAAAACCCTAAAATAACTCTATTGCTTCCAACATGATCTTCCTATATCCAAGAAAGTTTACAAACCATAATCATTCCTGAGCATTCCCATAACATTGAGATTACCCTCCATAGTTTATCTGTTCTTATTAGATTATCATTCCCCCTCAACTAATTGGTGCGGGACACTGATTACGTGCTTCAACTTGGCGGGCCTGGGCTGGGGGACCTGATCAGCCCCTGGGGAGGGTGGTGGGCACGGGCGACAGCGCCCTCCGCAGCCCCCCGGGCCTGGGAAAGTGAGGCCGGAGGCAGGCCCCATTTCCTCACCCAAAATACCACTGTTAGGGGAGGCTTGCCGGAGGAACCGCCTTTTCCCCACCCCCTCTTATCTTGCCCGGGACACTCCCCCGTTGCCAGTGCAACTCCCATTACCACCAGTGCGCATACATTGTTGCCAGACACCGGTACCGGAGCAACTCTCGCCCTTTTTCAATCAACCTCCGCGCCCTCTCAGAACCCAATCCAAGCCTTTAACCTCTACAGCTACCCCGCCCCTCTAAACGCCCGATATAGCTTGTACTCTCCCCTAATAAACTCTCTTGGTTTCTTCACCCTAAAAGAATAACGTTGTGTCCCGCCTGTTCCTTTCTCGCCGCCCTCCATACTTTGCACGCCACCCGCCGGGGACCTGGCCGAGTCCCCCGCCTCGCCCTCGCCTCCGGGAAAGAGCCCCCCGCCACCGGTTACCTCCGAGCAATCCTGGGAGCCTAGGATTTAGCAACCGGCCGCCACCACCCCCCCCCCAGACGAATCAACTGCGACCGCAACTGGCGCCCAACGTGGGGCCCCTGGAATTAAAAGTCCTCTCCACGCAGCGGTCCAGTAAAACCCACCCGCTCGCCCGGACGCCTCTCCAGCTCCCCTTCTCCTCGCCTGCAAAGTAAGGGCCACCTCTCCCTCGCCGCCCCGCGGAGCCGCCTCTCCCTCGCCGCTCCATGTCCGGAGCCGCCTCTCCCACGCCGCTCTGCGCCCGGGCCGCTCTTCCTTTCCCGCGTTAACCTAACTCTTACCCCCGACTACCTTTCGTCTTCTCTTCCTATGTCCCCCCATTCCTTCTAACACTCTTCCTCCAGTAGCTTTCCCTCTTCCCCTCCATTACTTTGCTGTGGTCCTTTGTGTCTTTGTTTCTTTGTTTCGCGCGGTGTGCCTCTTTGCGACCGCCCCCCCCCAAACTGCTCTCGCTACTAGAAGCTCCTGCCTTCTATTCTCGCCGTCTCCTCGGCCTCGCGACCACAGTTTACCTCATTTTCTTTACTCAATAATCAACCCCCCTTTTTCTTTTCTCACTCCGCTATGGGTAATCGTCTATCTGCACGCCAAGCACCCCAAGTTCGTGCTCTGGCTGGTCTAGACACACATCGCTGTAAGGTGTCTGTCCGGCAGCTGCAAGTATACTGGGACCTCCTGCTGCCCTTTAACCCATGGCTCACCACTTGCCATCTTTGGGACCCTGTTACTTATGATCGCCTTATTGATCGGGTCACCAACGCCATGGAACATGAGAACAAGCGCTTCCCTCCCGGCTTGCTCCCCACCTTAATAACCGTCCGCTCCTGCCTTCAAGGCTCCCTCCCCCCTGATCGAGGCCCCATTAAATCCAAGGAGGCCCTATCAACCCAGTCAACAGATTCAGACAGCGATACTAATGTAGACCACGATTCGGACACAGAGTCCTTAGTCGAGCAGATTAACAACGCGCTCGAAGTGACTCCCAAAAAACAAAATAACACTGAGCCTCGCCAAGATGGCGAACATCCTCCTCCTCCTTCTTCTTCCATCGAGGGGAGGAAGTGCTCCGGCGATGACGTCAGCCCTAAGCTGGGCCGGAAACCGCATGCGCTTTACCCCGCCCTTTCACAGGGCGGAGCTAGTCCGCCATCTTGTGTCTTAACCATGCCTACCGCGCCGCCATCTTGCGACGCTTGGGGCCTCCCACTTCCGCCTCCCCCTCCGGCGAGCTCCCCCTTGGAGCCACTGCCGGCAGCTGCCGCCGCTCCTCCCCCCCTGCCGACTAACAACCCCTGGCTGCCTTCTACACCTCAAGGCAACCCTTGGGGCGACGCTCCCCCTACCCCCACTCCCGCGCCAAGCCCTCTGCAAGCGCGTCCTCCTTTCTCTCGTGCTTTTCACTGCTTTCCTCTTAACCTTACCCCCACACCACAGAAACCGTATAACTGGTATCCCATTGACTCTGATACTATTAAGCAGCTTCGCAGGGCCGTCAAGGAGGACGGGTTAGGTAGCCCATACGCTTCCCAAATACTGCAGGATCTCGCCATGGACTTTTGCCTCCCCCAAGACTGGGCCTCGCTTGCCCGTTCCATTCTTAACCCCGGCCAGTTTGTTGATTGGCGTGCTCACTTCCAGGCGGAAGCAACTAAGCAAAGTGAGCAAGACGCAGCCACTGGAGTCTATCATCACCCCGAAGCCTATCTAGGCACGGGAGCGTTTATAAATGCATCTGCCTATATTAATGCACCTGCCACCTTTTGGCCTATCCTTTGGGGAATCGCCTTACGAGCGTTTGCCAACTGCTCTGCCTGTCGGCCTAATAAATTCACCAAGCTCTTCCAGGAGCTGAGTAAGCCTTTCGCCACCTTTGTCTCCAGAGTCGAAGAAACCTGCGCTCGAAAGAATTGTCCAGCTTGTAAGGAAACAAACGGATGCTATTTTCTCCTCGTTCGTGCAAGTCCAGTACCAGCGACTCGCCACCTCTGACGCTCCCTACTCCGAGATGACAACCAACCCTCCGCGACCTCACCGCCACCGGTCAACCCGCCGACCGTGAGGCCCTTCTCGATCGTCTGAACATCGCACCAACCTCGAGCTCCAGCTTCTCTGAACCTCCAACTTTAAACCCCCCACCCTCGTCCATCCCGCAAGCAGCAAGGCCCCTGTCGAGCGCCCGGGCGCCACACCAACGCTGAGCTCCAGCCTCGCTGAGCCACCGTCAACCCCTTTTTCCCCTCCCCGGCCTCCCCCTTCCCTCATCCCTTAGCGGGCCTCTCCGGTAAGCTTCTTCCTTTAATTAGAAAAGAAGGGGGAAATGCGGGACACTGATTACGCGCTTCAACTTGGCGGGCCTGGGCTGGGGGACCTGATCAGCCCCTGGGGAGGGTGGTGGGCACGGGCGACAGCGCCCTCCGCAGCCCCCCGGGCCTGGGAAAGTGAGGCCGGAGGCAGGCCCCATTTCCTCACCCAAAATACCACTGTTAGGGGAGGCTTGCCGGAGGGAACCGCCTTTTCCCCACCCCCTTATCTTGCCCGGACACTCCCCGTTGCCAGTGCAACTCCCATTACCACCAGTGCGCATACATTGTTGCCAGACACCGTTACCGGAGCAACTCTCGCCCCTTTTCAATCAACCTCCGCGCCCTCTCAGAACCAATCCAAGCCTTTAACCTCTACAGCTACCCCGCCCTCTAAACGCCCGATATAAGCTTGTACTCTCCCCTAATAAACTCTCTTGGTTTCTTCACCCTAAAAAGAAACGTGTCCCGCCTGTTCCTTTCTCGCCGCCCTCCATACTTTGCACGCCACCCCGCCAGGGACCTGGCCAAGTCCCCCGCCTCGCCCTCGCCTCTGGGAAAGAGCCCCCGCCGCCGGTACCCTCCGAGCAATCCTGGGAGCCTAGGATTTAGCAACCGGCCGCCACCCCCCCCCCAGACGAATCAACTGCGACCGCAAATTGGTATCTCTAGGTCCCCTACATTCTACAGTATAAAACATTGTACATTTTTCACAGAATTCACATTACTGGTAACATACAATATCTCTCTTTTTGTGCCTGGCTTATTTTGCTCAGCATTATGTCTTTTTTTTTTTTTTTTTTTTTTAATCTTCATTTTATGAGATATATTCATATACCACGCAGTCATACAAAACAAATCGTACTTTCGATTGTTCACAGTACCATTACATAGTTGTACATTCATCACCCAAATCAATCCCTGACACCTTCATTAGCACACACACAAGAATAACAAGAATAATAATTAGAGTGAAAAAGAGCAATTGAAGTAAAAAAGAACACTGGGTACCTTTGTCTGTTTGTTTCCTTCCCCTATTTTTCTACATCCATCCATAAACTAGACAAAGTGGAGTGTGGTCCTTATAGCTTTCCCAATCCCCTTGTCACCCCTCATAAGCTACATTTTTATACAACTGTCTTCGAGATTCATGGGTTCTGGGTTGTAGTTTGATAGTTTCAGGTATCCACCACCAGCTACCCCAATTCTTTAGAACCTAAAAAGGGTTGTCTAAAGTGTGCGTAAGAGTGCCCACCAGAGTGACCTCTTGGCTCCTTTTGGATTCTCTCTGCCACTGAAGCTTATTTCATTTCCTTTCACATCCCCCTTTTGGTCAAGAAGATGTTCTCCGTCCCACGATGCCGGGTCTACATTCCTCCCCGGGAGTCGTATTCCACGTTGCCAGGGAGATTCACTCCCCTGGGTGTCTGATCCCACGTAGTGGGGAGGGCAGTGATTTCACCTTTCAAGTTGGCTTAGCTAGAGAGACAGGGCCACATCTGAGCAACAAAGAGGCATTCGGGAGGAGGCTCTTAGGCACAACCATAGGGATGCCTAGCCTCTCCTTTGCAGCAACCATCTTCCCAAGGGTAAAACCTGTGGTAGAGAGCTCAACCCATCAAACCACCAGTCCCCTATGTCTGTGGTCATGTTAGCAACCATGGAGGTGGGGTAGGCGAATACCCCTGCATTTTCCACAGGCTCCTCAAGGGGGCACTGCATCTTTTTTTTTTCCCCCTTGGTTTTTTTTTTTTTTTTTTTTTTTAACTTTCCCTTCTTTTTTAAATCAACTGTATGAAAAAAAAGTTAAAAAGAAAACAAACATACAATAAAAGAACATTTTAAAGAGACCATAACAAGGGAGTAAGAAAAAGACAACTAACCTAAGATAACTGCTTAACTTCCAACATGTTCCTACTTTACCCCAAGAAAGTTACCTAATATAGCAACATTTCTGTGAACTTGCTCCTACTATATCCATCAGAAATTAACAGACCATAGTCATTCCTGGGCATCCCCAGAACATTAAATAGCTTATCTGTTCTTCTTGGATTATTGTTCCCCCTTCCTTAATTGCTCTCTATTGCTAGTTCCCCTACATTCTACATTATAAGCCATTTGTTTTATATTTTTCAAAGTTCACATTAGTGGTAGCATATAATATTTCTCTTTTTGTGCCTGGCTTATTTCGCTTAGCATTATGTCTTCAAGGTTCATCCATGTTGTCATATGTTTCACGAGATCGTACCTTCTTACTGCCGCGTAGTATTCCATCGTGTGTATATACCACATTTTATTTATCCACTCATCTGTTGAAGGACATTTGGGTTGTTTCCATCTTTTGGCAATTGTGAATAATGCTGTTATGAACATTGGCGTGCAGATATCTGTTCGTGTCACTGCTTTCCGATCTTCCGGGTATATACCGAGAAGTGCAATCGCTGGGTCGAATGGTTACTCTATATCTAGTTTTCTAAGGAGCTGCCAGACTGACTTCCAGAGTGGCTGAACCATTATACAGTCCCACCAACAGTGAATAAGAGTTCCAATTTCTCCACATCCCCTCCAGCATTTGTAGTTTCCTGTTTGTTTAATGGCAGCCATTCTAAGCGGTGTTAGATGGTATCTCATTGTGGTCTTAATTTGCATCTCTCTAACAGCTAGTGAAGCTGAACATTTTTTCATGTGTTTCTTGGCCATTTGTATTTCCTCTTCAGAGAACTGTCTTTTCATATCTTTTGCCCATTTTATAATTGGGCCGTCTGTACTATTGTCATTGAGTTGTAGGATTTCTTTATATATGCAAGATATCAGTCTTTTGTCAGATACATGGTTTCCAAAATTTTTTCCCATTGAGTGGCTGCCTCTTTACCTTTTGAGAAATTCCTTTGAGGTGCAGAAACTTCTAAGCTTGAGGAGTTCCCATTTATCTATTCTCTCTTTTGTTGCTTGTGCTTTGGGTGTAAAGTCTAGGAAGTGGCCACCTAATACAAGGTCTTGAAGATGTTTTCCTACATTATCTTCTAGGAGTTTTATGGTACTTTCTTTTATATTGAGATCTTTGGTCCATTTTGAGTTGATTTTTGTGTAGGGGGTGAGGTAGGGGTCCTCTTTCATTCTTTTGGATATGGATATCCAACTCTCCCAGCCCCATTTGTTGAAAAGAGCATTATGACTCAGTTCAGTGACTTTGGGGGCCTTATCAAAGATCAGTCGGCCATAGATCTGAGGGTCTATCTCTGAATTCTCAATTCGATTCCATTGATCTATATGTCTATCTTTGTGCCAGTACCATGCTGTTTTGGCAACTGTGGCTTTATAATAAGCTTCAAAGTCAGGGAGTGTAAGTCCTCCCACTTCGTTTTTTCTTTTTTAGAGTGTCTTTAGCAATTCGAGGCATCTTCCCTTTCCAAATAAATTTGATAACTAGCTTTTCCAAGTCTGCAAAGTAGGTTGTTGGAATTTTGATTGGGATTGCATTGAATCTGTAGATGAGTTTGGGTAGAATTGACATCTTAATGACATTTAGCCTTCCTATCCATGAACATGGAATATTTCTCCATCTTTTAAGGTCCCCTTCTATTTCTTTTAGTAGAGTTATGTAGTTTTCTTTGTATAGGTCTTTTACATCTTTGGTTAAGTTTATTCCTAGGTACTTGATTTTTTTAGTTGCTATTGAAAATGGTATCTTTTTCTTGAGTGTCTCTTCAGTTTGTTCATTTCTAGCATATAGAAACATTACTGACTTATGTGCATTAATCTTGTATCCTGCTACTTTGCTAAATTTGTTTATTAGCTCTAGTAGCTGTATCGTCGATTTCTCAGGGTTTTCTAGATATAAGATCATATCATCTGCAAACAATGACAGTTTTACTTCTTCTTTTCCAATTTGGATGCCTTTTATTTCTTTGTCTTGCCGGATTGCCCTGGCTAGCACTTCCAGCACAATGTTGAATAACAGTGGTGACAGCGGGCATCCTTGTCTTGTTCCTGATCTTAGAGGGAAAGCTTTCAGTCTCTCACCATTGAGTACTATGCTGGCTGTGGGTTTTTCATATATGCTCTTTATCATGTTGAGGAAGTTTCCTTCAATTCCTACCTTTTGAAGTGTTTTTATCAAAAACGGATGTCGGATTTTGTCAAATGCTTTTCAGCATCTATTGAGATGATCATTTGATTTTTCCCTTTCGAATTTTTAATGTGTTGTAATACATTGATTGATTTTCTTATGTTGAACCATCCTTGCATGCCTGGAATGAACCCCACTTGGTCATGGTGTATGATTTTTTTAATGTGTCTTTGGATTCGATTTGCAAGTATTTTGTTGAGGATTTTTGCATCTATATTCATTAGGGAGATTGGCCGGTAGTTTTCCTTTCTTGTAGCATCTTTGCCTGGTTTTGGTATTAGATTGATGTTAGCTTCATAAAATGAGTTAGGTAGTGTTCCATTTTCTTCAATGTTTTGAAAGAGTTTGAGTAAGATTGGTGTCAGTTCTTTCTGGAAAGTTTGGTAGAATTCCCCTGTGAAGCCATCTGGCCCTGGGCATTTATTTGTGGGAAGATTTTTGATGACTGATTGGATCTCTTTGCTTGTGATGGGTTGGTTGAGGTCTTCTATTTCTTCTCTGGTCAGTCTAGGTTGTTCATATGTTTCCAGGAAATTGTCCATTTCCTCTACATTATCCAGTTTGTTGGCATACAGTTGTTCATAGTATCCTCTTATAATTTTTTTAATTTCTTCAGGATCTGCAGTTATGTCACCTTTTTCATTCATTATTTTGTTTATATGGGTCTTCTGTCTTTTTGATTTTGTCATTCTAGCTAGGGGCTTGTCAATCTTGTTGATCTTCTCAAAGAACCAACTTTTGGTGATATTTATCCTCTCTATTGTTTTTTTGTTCTCTATGTCATTTATTTCTGCTTTAATCCTTGTTATTTCTTTTCTTGTACTTGGTTTAGGATTGGTTTGCTGTCCATTTTCTAGCTTCTTCAGTTGATCCATTAGTTCTTTGATTTTGGCTCTTTCTTCCTTTTTAATATATGCGTTTAGTGCTGTAAATTTCCCCCTTAGCACTGCTTTTGCTGCATCCCATAGGTTTTGGTATGTTGTGTTCTCATTTTCATTCGTCTCTATATATTTAGCAATTTCTCTTGCTATTTCTTCTTTAACCCACTGATTGTTTAGGAGTGTGTTGTTTAACCTCCAGGTATTTGTGAATTTTCTAAGTCTCTGATGGTTATTGACTTCTAATGTATTCCATTGTGGTCAGAGAATGTGCTTTGAATAATTTCAATCTTTTTAAATTTATTGAGGCTTGTTTTATGTCCCAGCATATGATCTATTCTGGAGAAAGTTCCATGAGCACTAGAAAAGTATGTGTATCCTGGTGATTTGGGGTGTAATGTCCTGTATATGTCTGTTAAATCTAATTCATTTATCAGATTGTTTAGGTTTTCAATTTCCTCATTGGTCTTCTGTCTGGTTGATCTATCTATAGGAGAGAGTGATGTGTTGAAGTCTCCCACAATTATTGTGGAAACATCAATTGCTTCCTTTAGTTTTGCCAGTGTTTCTCTCATGTATTTTGTGGCACCTTGATTGGGTGCATAGACATTTACGATTGTTATTTCTTCTTGCTGAATTGCCCCTTTTATTAGTATGTAGTGGCCTTCTTTGTCTCTCAAAACATCCCTGCATTTGAAGTCTATTTTATCTGAGATTAATATTTTGCTACACCTGCTTTCTTTTGGCTGTAGCTTGCATGAAATATTTTTTTCCATCCTTTCACTTTCAGTTTCTTTGTGTCCCTGTGTCTAAGATGAGTCTCTTGTATGCAACATATTGATGGTTCATTTTTTTTTGATCCATTCTGCGAATCTATATCTTTTAATTGGGGAGTTTAATCCATTTACATTCAACGTTATAACCGTGAAGGCATTTCTTGAATCAGCCATCTTATCCTTTGGTTTATGTTTGTCATATTTTTCCCCTCTGTCTATTAATATCCTTTATTGTATCCATACCGAATCTCTTTAGTACTGAACCTTTCTCCAAGTCTCTCTGTCCTTTCTTTGTTTCTCTGTCTGTAGGGCTCCCTTGAGTATCTCCAGTAGGGCAGGTCTCTTGTTAGCAAATTCTCTCAGGATTTGTTTGTTTGTGAAAAATTTAAGCTCTCCCTCAAATTTGAAGGAGAGCTTTGCTGGATAAAGTATTCTTGGCTGGAAATTTTTCTCACTCAGAATTTTAAATATATCGTGCCACTGCCTTCTTGCCTCCATGGTGGCTGCTGAGTAGTCACTACTTAGTCTTATGCTGTTTCCTTTGTATGTGGTGAATTGCTTTTCTCTTGCTGCTTTCAGAACTTGCTCCTTGTCTTCTGTGTTTGACAGTGTGATCAGTATATGTCTCGGAGTGGGTTTATTTGGATTTATTCTATTTGGAGTTCGCTGGGCATTTATGATTTGTGTATTTATGTTGTTTAGAAGATTTGGGAAGTTTTCCCCAACAATTTCTTTGAATACTCTTCCTAGACCTTTACCCTTTTCTTCCCCTTCTGGGACACCAATGAGTCTTATATTCGGACGTTTCATATTATCTATCATATCCCTGAGGTCCATTTCGATTTTTTCAATTTTTTTCCCCATTCTTTCTTTTATGCTTTCATTTTCCATTCTGTCATCTTCCAGGTCACTGATTCGTTGTTCAGCTTCCTCTAGTCTTGTACTATGAGTGTCCAGAATCTTTTTAATTTGGTCAACAGTTTCTTTAATTTCCATAAGATCATCCATTTTTTTATTTAGTCTTGCAATGTCTTCTTTATGCTCTTCTAGGGTCTTCTTGATTTCCTTTGTATCCCGTACTATGGTCTCATTGTTCATCTTTAGTTCTTTGAGTAGCTGCTCTAGGTGCTGTGTCTCTTCTGAACTTTTGATTTGGGTGCTTGGGCTTGGGTTATCCATATCGTCTGGTTTTTTCATATGCTTTAGAATTTTCTGTTGTTTTTGGCCTCGTGGCATTTGCTGAACTTGATAGGGTTCTTTTAGGATTTGTAGACCAATTGAAGTCCTTATCTCTAATTTATCAGATCTACAGCTTCGTGAAGTACACTTTCTCTAACTAACCAGCAGGTGGCGTCCACGAGCCACCTGTTCTCCACAAGCCAGTTCTCCCCTGCTTAGCCTTTTTGGTGAGTGGGGGAGTGAGTCTTGTGGGGTCCAATTGGTGTACCAAGCTTGCGTGTTAGTTGGTGTTGCCCACCCTGTATATGGGGCATGTTACTGGGCAGTCAGGGAGTGGGGGTGGCTCTAACAATCAAATCTCCCTGGTGATCCTGGAGTTTTAAAGCTGCTGCAATAGTCTAATCCTTCAGTTCAGTCCTGCCACAGTTTGTCTCTGCCACTGACCCACAAGTCCTTGGTATTGGCGTATGGCTCCTGAGACTTGCTCCTCCTCCCACGGGACTGAGCCTGGCAGGGAGGGGCGTGGGTCCCCTGGCTGCAAAAACTTAACAGATTTCGCTGATCTCAGCAGTTCCCCATTTTCATGAGTGTTGTACGAAGTATGCCCAAAGTCAGATTGCTCTGTGGTGTCCAGTCCACGCAGTTCCTGGCTTTCTACCTACTTTCCTGGAGGAGTAACTAACACATACAGCTCACCAGTCTGCCATCTTGCCCCGCCTCCCTGCCTTGTTTTCTTTTGTGATTTGTTACTGTGGCATCATATTTCTTGGAACGCTGAGCTTGGGATGAAGATGGGTTTTAACAGCAAGATTAGCTTTCACTTTGTAAAAAAGATGGCATTTGAGCTGGGCCACATCATTCAGAGTTTGGGGATAAGACCAAATTTCAAATAGTAGGAAGGGCATGAGGGAAGACGTGGTGGGAAGGACTTATTGGTCTTGTTGAGGAAGAGTTCTGTTTTTCTGGAATATAATATTTATGAAATAGGGCAGGTGGAATTATATTGAAAGGGACATTGTAAAGTTCCTTGATTGCCATGTCATTGAGTTTAGAGTCTTTGCCATTGAACATTTTAGAGGAGGGCATTTCTTTCTTCTTCACCTTTTTTTTTAAAGCAGTTTTATTAAGATAAATTCATAAACCATACAATCCATCTAAAATGTACAATCATTGGCTTATAGTATATACACAGAGTTATACATTCATCACCACAATCAATTCTAGAATTGGGCATTTCCTATTTAAGATTTCTGTGATGCCAGTAAGGAAAATGATTGGAAGAGAATAAGGCTGGAAATACATGTGACCAATTAGGAGACCAAAAATAATCCAAGTGGAAGTTAATTTATTGGGGCAACAGATATGTATTGAACACCCACTTAGTACCAGTTACCTAGCTGAATGCTTAGAATAAGACAAATCTGTTCCTGGCTTCCCAGAATAGACCAAGCAAACAGGTCGATTTTTAACAGGTTTGATTAAGTATGGTGATAGGGGAAGTACAGGGTTCTCAGGGGAGCACTTCAGAGAGTTACTTAACTGAGACCCTGGGGTCAAGGACAGCTTTCTGGGGGAAATGACTTTTCAATTGCAACCTGAAAAGTTTAAGTAGAAATTAGCCAAGTGAAAGTCTGGGTGTGAAGAGAACAGTGTTTTAGGCTATAGCATATGCAAAGTCCTAAAGGTGAAAAAGAATTCTCTTGGGGGGTTGCAAGTAAATCAGTGCTTGGCAGATTGGTACAGTGCATGACCCATATTTAGCCCTTCAAACGTGTTTTGTTTAACCCACAAAGTATTTTTAAGAACATTATTTAGTGGCCAGCCTTTGAAAAAATAATGAAATTTGATCCTCTAAAAATCTGCATTTCTGGCTCTTCTAAAATCAGAAAGAATGTAGCAACACTGGGCCCAAATTCCCTCATGACAGTAATCAGCTAGAGCTGTACAATGGCTGTCCACTGCTCACCAGTTTTTTGTTTTGTTTTGTTTTGTTTTGTTTTAATTGTTATTGTTTGTGTAATATTTAATTGTATTTAATTGTATTGTTTGTGTTTGTATTCTAAGCACCAGATTAACTAAACTACCTACCCCTTATAAGTGTTTTGAATTTGGTGTTCCCTGGACTACAGGGTAGAATATTTAAGGGGATGCTAGAGAAGTGTGGAGGGACCAGATTATTCTGGCTTCCCAAGCAAATATAAAGATTGAGGACTCTATCTCCTGAGCAATGATGGCTGTGAAGCTCTTTATTTGAATTAGTCCCAAACTGGAAAGAACCCAAATGTCTGTCACCAGGTATATTGTTAAATAAGTTGTGTTATATCCATACAGTGGAATATTGTTCAGCAATAAATTTTTATACTTAATAACATAGATGAGTCTGAAAATAATTGTGCTGAATGAAGCCATACAAAAAAGAGTACATACTGTATGATTTCATTTATATAAAATTCTAGAAAATATAAACTAATCTGTAGAGACAAAAATTAGATCGGTGATTGCTGGGGATGGGGTCAGGGAAAAATAGGGGTAGAGAGGGTGGAAGGGAGAAAGGAATAGAAGAGGTCAAAAGTAAACTTTTCGAGGTAATATGTTTATTATTTTGATTATGGTGATGGTTTCATGTGTGTAAGTGTCAAAACTTATCAAAGTGTACCTTTTAAAAGTGTGTAATTTATTTTATGTCATTAAAAAAGATTTAAAAATAAAAACAAAGGGCATTTTTCAGTGAAAAAAATTTGTTGTGAGGATCTTCTGAGATAGCATATAAAGTGCCTGGAACAATGCCTGGCAGAGTAAGCTCAACCAATGCTAGCAGTGGATGTAAAAATGCTTTATAAAATATAAAGTATTGGTAATTAGAGAAGAAGAGAGTCATCTTTGAAGAACACCTACATTTAAGGGGTGAGAAAAAGAGGAGAGAGTTAAAGAAAAAGAGGGAAGGATTAGTCAGAATGTTAGGATGACTAGGAGGGTATCATGTCAAAGAAGTTTTAGTGGGGAGGAAGCTATCATGTCAGGATTGTTGGTGTGATGATTTATTTATAAAGAATTTTCTATTTATTTCAGTTGTCACTAGTCACATTTTCTCTTGAACTCTTGGGGCAATTTGATCCATAATTATATATTGTTATATTTAATAACAAAAATAAGTAATAATTTGTAAGGCACTTTACAATTTAATAAGTGATTTAACAATCTCATCCAATTCTCACAATTTCCCTTTGAGGTAGATAATGTTATTAAATGAGGAAATTGAGGCTCAAGAGATAATGACTTACTGAGCAACAGAGCTTGAACCGCAGCCTAGGTTTTCTGATACCAGATCTCCTTTGATAATCTTGTTTTCTTAAGTAGATTGTAAATTTCTTGAGGCTTGAATCTAATTCATTATTTCTTAATATCCTTCACAGCATCTAGCTTAGTACTGGGCAGAGAATAAGTGTTCAAAACAGGCCAAGTAAAGACTGGCAGTAGTCAAGAATAACATGCCCTTTCTCCCCTCTCCCTCCAGCGTCCTCATAAAGCCAATGCTGAGGAGATGACCAAGTACCACAGTGATGACTACATTAAATTCTTGCGCTCCATCCGCCCAGATAACATGTCTGAGTACAGCAAGCAGATGCAGAGATGTAAGTCCATTGTGCTCCCTCCCTACTTTCAAGCCCCAGTGGGATCTCTGCTCATTTGGAGAGGCTTACCCTGCCTTCCCTTGTGCCTCCCATCCCACTGACACCTGATTTCCCCTGCCTTTCAAGGAGCCAGAGTGCTCCTATTTTTTCAAGTCTGGTTTTCCTTCTTCCCTGTCAAGAGCACAGGTTGAACTTTTCCCAGTTAGGTTCACAGCACTATCCCAAGAAACTGTCATTGTTGTAATAGAAAAAGCACTGACCTGAGAGGGGAAGACAGGAGACATAGGTTCCAGTTCTGACTGGGCAAGTCACTTCCCCTCAGATTTTTCTTTCTAAGATGGGCTAGACTGTGAGATCTCTGGGGGCTCTCCCGATTGTAATTGCTCTAACTTTGTATTAATTAAGAGTTTAGTGGCCACTCAGGACAAACTGTAGATGATGATGATCTTTAGGATGAATTCTACCCCTCTGCTTGGGTCTCGAAACTGAGAGGTCCTATCTCAGAAGCCATGCACTCAGTTTGTAGGAATTGTGGGGATTATTTTAGCTGGAGGGGTTGGCAGAGGGAGAATTGTTCAAATTTGGGAAGAAACTATCACACCTGACTTCTCCTTTATGTTATTTTTTTTTTCTAAATGCAACATACAAACTTTATTAAACAAAAGTTAATAGGTAAAGTCAAACAGGAACTTTTAATGTTAAAGAGAAAAACTCACTAGAACAAACTGTATCTTAACGTCTTACAATAACCTACTTGCAGTTGCATTTAACTGAGCTCTGTTGCTGTGAAGAATACAGCTCATGCACAGGTATGGATGAATGATTTGTACATTTTTCAAGTATTCACTGAGTACTACCATATATACACATATACATTAAATTTGAAAACAATTTAATTGACAACTCCCAGATACACTTTATTTTTGTTGATCTTTTGGAAGAGGTCATCTAAAGAGAAGAATATGTGGTTCTGGGTCATGAATCATGTAATGAACCCAGCCAAGACTCTGCTGGGCACCAAGTCTCCTCCATTCTTCCTTAGATATTAGATGGGTTTTGGGTACTTGTTTGGAAAGTTCTCTGGGTAACATCACATGCTGGTATTCGTAATGCTTGTCAGAGTACTTGTCCGAGTAGTAGATCTGCTTATGCGCCATCCTGCCGGCTGTGAGGCCGCTTGGGATAAACCAACAGGGTGTACAGTGGGCAGCACGTCTGAACCCTGCGAGAGCAACGGCATAAATGAGCCCAACCCCCTTATGCTATTTTATAAATGATCTATCAGCACCCAAGAAAGTCCTTGTACAATAACAATGTAACAGCATTGTCCAGAAAGTTTTGATTAGTTTATGACAGCTTAACTTGAAATATCAGGAAATCTTTGCCACTTGTTTATTTGCTACTGGCCACAGGTAGTCTGATTCTCAAGGCAGAAAGTTATTTATTAGTTATAATAACTTTGCAGTGGTAATGATGACAGAACCACAAAGACTTTTTTTTTTTTTGAAGTTACTGCATCAGGTTTTTATTTGCCATCTTCAACTCCAGGAGCTGCTGCCCTCTTTGGGTGAGATGTTTGCTCTTTGAATTGGCAGGGTCTTATTTCCTTCCAAGGTGAGACAAGTTTATTCTTTTGCTCTGAAGGCTTTCGGGAGTCCTTAACCCATTGAGGTCAGGGATCAGGCTCCACTCTCAGCCGAGAGGGCTCTCATTAGAGAAGCAGCTTGGTATTGCAGCAAAAAAATGAATTGGTACCCTGGTTTGAATCCCCCACCTCTGCCACAGAGCTCTGTGATCGTGACTCTCCTAGCCATTCAGAGCCTCATTTTCCCTTTTTAAAAAGGGAAATAGGCTGTTTTAGGGGATGTAAGTGAGATAAAGTGCACAAAGCACCTATCCTCAATGAATAGTAACTTTTACTATTATGACATCATTTTTGTTATTTGTAAATCTGTCAAGGCAAAGAATTAGTTTCAGTTCCTAGTTTGCTCTAATTTTCCTGAAACCAGCACAGTAAAGATGTGCATTAAAAAATTAGGTTTGAGATTTTCTCTCACTGGAGATGGAGGCAAGAAGAATGATGGTCTTGACTTGATTCATAGGGGTTTAGAGGGTTGGAGCAGGAAAGGACTTTAGATGTCATTTAGTGCAGTGCTTTATAACTTGAGGTGTCTGCAGAGACAGTAATGAGAATGTAAGAGCTTTTTTTTTTTTTTTCTTTTTTTTAAATACTACTAACACCTAACCTAGGAAATTATACCTGTGATAAGGCAGAATACTCTTTGTGGTCACTTGAAGACTTTAAGGACTTTTAATCAGTTCTGACCTAACATTTAATTAATTCAAATGGGTGCATGAATAAATGCAATTTTGGGGGTAGATAATCTATCAAAACATGGGATTCGTGGTGGAAACATGATAATATGGGTTTTTGGTGGTAAAAAGTTTGAGAAATTCTCATCCATTTTATAGATTTATAAATTAAGACCCAGGGTGGTGAAATGACTTACCCACGGCAAGAATCACAAAGCAACATGATGGTAGAATGGAGAATAAAACTTGAAATTGCCTTAATCTGAGCACAGTAGTTTTTTAAAAATAGTACATTATAAAATATTTTAGATAAATAATATAAAAATATAAATATAATATAATAATAAAAAAATAATATGATAAACATCTATGTACCCACTACCCAGCCAAAGAAAGAAAACATTATTGATACAATTGAAGCCCCTCTGGGCACCTTTCCTTGATCACACACCCCTTCTTTCCTATTGCTCCTTCTCCGGTTACCACCACCACCAGGTAAGCACTATCCTGAAGTCAGTATTAACACTATGCATTTCTTTATGCAGTATACTTTTTGCTGCTCCATCTCTCACCCCATGTTGCTCCCCTTCAGTGGAAAGCCAGCCCAAGAATGAGAAAAGTCTTTATGGTGGGAAGAGGGAAAACCCACAGCCTCACAGCTTAGCCCGAGAGTCTGTGCTCCCTTTTTTCCCTTTTCCTATCTATAATCACACAGCTCATTGAGCTAGGAATAAATGGGCTGGCCATTTGGGCCACATGTTGGTTTGGGGCCTGAAGGAAAATACGTTTTTTTCTCATGTCTAATCACCCTTTCCTTCCTATGGAGGTTCCACATCCCAAAGGGGAATACAATCAATGCTTTGGAAACCCAGGTAGGCCAAACCCACTGAAGGAGGAAGCAGACACAGGGAGAAATCAGTTGCCAAAGGATAAGTGGCCTGGCACCCAGGGACCAAAGTTCCTATTGACTCAGCTTCTTAGTGTTTACCTGGAAAGTAGGGGAGAGAGCCACCCACTGCTCACCCCCTTATGCAGTCCACACTCCCTCAGAGCACCTGTGTTGGCAGAGCACACGATCAGCCTTGAGCTTCAGCTTGTTACTACCACTTTTCAAGCTGGGCTCTCCTACCCTCCTCATCCTAGGACGACGACTCCTTGCTCTGCTTGGGAATTCCTGTTTGCAAAAGCAAGGTGTAGTGGGAAGGCTGAGGCAAGAGAATAAGGATCTAACGTCACTCCTGCCTCTGACTTCCTCTGTATCATCAATGTCTTAGTAGTTTCCTTTTCTGTGAGAGGAGACTTGGAGCCATTAAGCTTCATCTGTAGCTCTGTGAGTCTACAACCTCCAGGTGTGCTTCCCTTCCGGTCTTTTTCATTTCATTTGCATTATTGTTTGCATGTATTTTCTCATTATGTACTAGTTTGTACTCTTACCCCTTTAGAGGCCCAAAATAACTTTTACTCCAGTTGTCACTTGTGGGTATAATAGAAAGAGCACTGCACTGTGGGAGTCAAGACACCTGGAACTCTTTCTGGTTCTGCCTGTGCCTTGTTAGACAACCTGGGGCAAGCCACTTGACATCTCCACATCTGTTTGTTCTCTGCACAATGGGGTTGATATCGGTCTTGTCCAGTTCATGGGGTTGTTGTGAAGATCAAATGAGGTTGTATATGTTAAAGTACTTGACAGGCTTTTTGATCGGACATACCAAGCTTTGAATACTACCTCTGCCATTTACTAGCAGTTCACCTCTCTGACCCTGTTTCTTCATTTGTGAAATGGGACCAAATCCTACCTCAGAAGATTGCATGAGGATAAACGAGATAAGGTATTTAAAGCATATACCACAGTGCCTGGCACATTGTAAGTGCTTGGTGAATGATGGTTATTTAGGTCCTCCACTTCTTGTTGGTCAGCTGGAGAGAGGTCTGGGAAGAAACTTGGGCTGGAAGAAGAGGCTAAATTTTTCTCCCTCAAGGAATGAACCAACATTTTCCAAGTACTTCTAAATTCTTTCCCACATAAGATTTCTGTTAATCTTTACAGTTGAGTAAGGTGTATATCATTATTGCTTGTTATAGATAATGGGCCGAAAGCTCAAAGGAGTTAAACAGTTTGTCTCAATCACACAGCTAGTGAGTAGTAAAGCTTGAACTAGAACCCAAGCTTTCTAAATCCAAATTCTCTGGTTTTTCCATCAGCTCATAAATACCTAAATGAAAACTAAAGGAAATAAATCGTGGAAACTAACCTTTTGTCTATTTCTTTCAAGTCAATGTTGGTGAGGACTGTCCAGTATTTGATGGCCTGTTTGAGTTCTGTCAGTTATCTGCTGGTGGTTCTGTGGGTAAGGAATATACATCCCCTCCCAATTATCCTGGCAGAGCAGATCTGTGACCATGTCTTAGAATGGTCCTATGGGTTTGCCTCTTTGGTCTCTAAAATGTCCTTTTGGTTTGATCTCTGACATGGTACTAACAGGCATCCTTTACTGTCCTCTCTGAATGAGAGACCTTGGTTTGCATGTGTTGAGATACTGCAGACCTCATGGGTTGAGATGCTGTACCTAAAAACAGCTTGTGACCTGCGAAGTACTATAAAAATGGGCAATGCCATCATCTCTATCTTACGAAAGAGCATGGTAGATACCTTTAGAGGTCAGAAATACTCCCCACATATCTCCCACTTCCATACTTAATTCCTGGGTTACCTCCAGGATTACTTTAAACCCTTTCTTAATAAATACTTACTTTCCTATGATCATTGTATCCTCCCCTATACCCCCAATACAATCAGGGAAAACAGAGATGTACAAAGAAAAAAATCAGAATCACCCACAATCACACTATCCATGTTAGTACTAACCACTGTTAGTATTTTGGTGATTATATTTCTACTCTTTTTTTCTTTTAATTTTTTTTTTACTGTGAACTTTAACATATATACATAACAATGATAACTTTCAAAGTATGCTTTCACAAGTAGTTAGAGAGCAAATTTCAAAGAATGCCATGGGTCACAGTTCCACAACTTCAGCCATTTCCATTGTTGTAAAATGTAACTTACATACAGAAAGGTGTCATCTAGTGATGTGCAGCTCAACAAGCAGTTATATAGGTAGTTTCAAAAATTATGTTTTTCCACTCTTATTGCTATGTGTATATATCTGTACATAACATATATACAATATCTATATTTTACAAAAATGTTTCATGTTATTTACATATAATTCTGAGTTTGCATTTTTTACTTAGTCTTTAAAACTTCTCTGTCCACAGTATTATTCTATAGCATGATTTCTAATGGCTGCTTGATTATTCCATTTTATAGATCTACTTCAGTTGGTATAATTAGTCCTCCATTGTTGGATAATTTGGGTTGTTCAATGTTTTTATTGCTGTTAAAGTTACATTGCCACAGATCTGTTTGCACATGTGGGTGTGTATTTCTCTCAGTTCTTCTTAGACTTACCTATTCTTTGAGGCAGCACTAACTTTGGTATCATTTCATAGTTTTTTGATCATGTACATTTGCACACACACACACACACACACACACACACACACACACTCGGAAACCAAAGTTTCACAAAAGAATTGTTACCTTTAATGTTATTCTGATATTTTTATTCTGCTCTATTTCATTAAATATGCGCACACACATACGCATTTACAAACACACACTGTGACCCACTAAATCAATTTTAAGGCCCACGAATAGGTTACCATCCTCAGCTTGAAAAACAATTTTTTAAGAGTAGCCAATATCATGTTTATTTCCTATTGGACTAGGGTGGGAGGGAGGAGGCTGGCTTGCAACAATACGGCTGTTGAATAAGCAGGTCCTACCTCTCACTGGGTTCCCTGGGCTTTTTGGGGGATGGGGGAGAGTGGTTTGGTAACAGGCTTATGTTCTCTCTTCCCATGCCCAGCAAGTGCTGTGAAACTTAATAAGCAGCAGACGGACATCGCTGTGAATTGGGCTGGGGGCCTGCACCATGCAAAGAAGTCTGAGGCATCTGGATTCTGTTACGTCAATGATATCGTCTTGGCCATCCTGGAACTGCTAAAGTATGCCTGCCTGGCTTTGTCTCTTGGAGGAGCACCTTAGGCCAGGTTCCCACTTCCCTCTCCCCCTGGGCTTGCCTCCCTAGTTTGCTTTTCCTAGCGGTGTGCTGGCTAGGATGTGTTCGGTGAGTGTCTCTGGCCATTCTCTCCTTGACGGGGTCTTGGTTTGATCTGAGCTCACAGCAAGATCAGGGGCAGGCGCTGCTCAGATCCTGCCTCCAGAGTGTCCCTGTGTGGCCGGAGTTGACCCTGGCTATAGAGTAGCAAGATCGGACTTTGGTCGGCTTGGTCAGGCCTCTGGAGACACCGGCCGCTCTTCCACCTTCCTTCAGCCGGTTTCCACGTCTCTGGTGCTTAGAGATACCTGAGGGAGGCAGCCAGCCCGGTAAGCTGGGACCTGGCGCCCTTGGCGCGTCCCACCCCCAAAGAACCCCCAGGCCCCTGATCCCCTTCTGATCCTAGGTATCACCAGAGGGTGCTGTATATTGACATTGATATTCACCACGGCGATGGCGTGGAAGAGGCCTTCTATACCACAGACCGGGTCATGACTGTGTCCTTTCATAAATACGGAGAGTACTTCCCAGGAACAGGGGATCTACGGGTGAGAACTCCCGTCAGGGGCCAACCAGCTCACCCTCAGCTGCCAGCTCTAACTCTCCTACCTTGTGCCACTAAAAACCACTTCCTACCGCTTCTGCCATTCAGAACACCCATACCTCAGACTGTGGCACCTGCAACTAGCTATGGTTTCCTCCTGCCCTTATTCTGGGGGAAGAGAACAATGGGATGTAAAGAGTGGGGGTGGGAGAAGAGAGGTCTCTTTTTACTTTCCTCCTTGCCACAGCTGAGTTGCATTACAATATTCAGATGTGACCTAGGCTTGAGTTTTGGGATAGAAGCATCAGATTCTCTCCCATGGGCTAGGAATTGGACCCTTATGGACCTTATCCAAGGTTCTTAACATTTGTAGGTCACCTTTCCCTTCAGCTTTCTGAGGGTTATGCATTCTCTCCCCAGAAAAGTATACAAAATTTTGCATCTGATATTGAAGGGTTAATAGATACCCTCCCTTTCCCACATCCCTAGACCTCAGGATTAGAATCCTTGTTAGCTAATTCATTGAACTGTTCCATCTGTTTCCATTAGCATGAATACAGTGAAACCAGCTGCTTTGCAGTACCAGTAGCCTTTGGGTGAAAAAGTGGCACTAACTGAGTTGTTTGCCAGGGCAAGCATTAGAGTAATATAGCAGTTACAGTTTTTGTTTTTTTTAGGTAGGTATGATTTTTATTTGTAAAAAAATTAATCATTGTAGTCTCTGAAAACTTATGGACAAAATTTAAAACCTTGTCTTATGGGAGGCCGACTAATAGAAAAATTACATAAATTATTTGTGACCAGTATGCAGACTTAATTTTGTGCTATTTTATCCTACAAAATAATACACTGTTTTAATTTATCTGTCAGTTGAACTGTATCTTTGAGACTTTTGACATTGAAAGCTACAATGTAAGGAATAAGAAAATAGAGATTAAGCATTAGCTCATGCCAACCATATACACTACATTGATATGAACGGTGATATTGCTAAGAGCATTGAGATGAGTACGCTCAAACATAGAAAACTTCCAAGTTTATTATTGATACATTTTTTCACCATAAAAACAGGGGTTTAAATTATAAATTAAATAAAAAATATAAATTATAATTTTGTGATTATGTTGAGCTGTTTATGTTTAATAAGCATGCACATTATGTACAAGTATTTCAAATGATCGTTAATTAAATATGGTGTTAGTTGTCATTTCTATAATAAGCTGGTTATTTAGGGCCTACTCAGATATATGTAACTAGTCCATAGTTTCATTAGGGTTCACTGTGTTGTACAGTCTATGGATTGTTTTAAATTTTTTATTATAGTAACATATTTACAACCTAAAATGTCCCCTTTTAATTACATTCAATTCAGTGGTGTTGATTACATTTACAATGTTAGCATCCATTACCAAACAGAAACTCGATCAACCAAGCATTAACTCCCCATTCCCTACCCCCATCCTGGCCCCTGGTAACCTCTATTCTGGTTTCTGACTCTATGAATTTAATTATCTTTTTAAAAATGGTTTCTTTGGGAAAATCAGATCCAATTTATGACACCTTTTCTGGGAATTAATGTTTGGGTGTGTGTGTTTTTTTGTTTTTTTTTTTCAAACTAGAGAAGTTATAGGGAGCATTTAAAGTTTTGAAATTGGTTGGACAAACTCTTCATCCCTTTGTGCTTCCCTTCCACCCCTCTCTAGAGAGGCAAGAATGAGGGAAAGTGGGTAGAGGGTAGCAGTAAAGTTCTCTGGAAAGGGTTGTTGAGGGTGGGGGTTATTTCTGTGACTCAGGGCTGGGCAGCTCTAACCTAATACAAAGGTAGAAATCTTGTGCGGTGGGGCAGGATATTCAGTCTCTGGCCTCATAAGTAGCTCTTGGTCTGGGTTTAGACTTAGTGTGTCTAGAGATGTGAAGACAGCTAGACTTGCCAGTGAGGGGAACAGGACTGACCAACGTACCCTAGCTCTGTCCCTGGTCCACCTCATGGGCCCAGCTTATCTCTCTTAGAACCACTGCCTCTTCCTTAGCTTTCCAGTCTCCATTCTCAAACTTCTTCCCAGCTTCATCTTTCAGTTTTACTTTAATGTTCTCTTGATTAGGATATTGGTGCTGGCAAAGGCAAATATTATGCTGTTAACTACCCGCTCCGAGATGGGATTGATGATGAGTCCTACGAGGCCATTTTCAAGCCGGTAAGTGACTTATCTGTCCCTAGGGTTACCACCAGGGGATTGCTCTAGGGGAGAGGTAGCAAAGCGCCCTGGCATACCTCAGGGGTATCTCTGCACTGTAGAGGCTGGCTGGGAAATGAGATGTGTCTTAAGTCCTGGATTGCATGCTTTGTGGTCAGTTAGGGGAACAAAATTCATCTAAATGTTTGTTGATACCTTCTGGGATCCAGGCCCTCTGCTGGATATAAGAATATCTGAGACATGATCTTTGCCTTTGAAGACCTTACAGTCTAAGGTGGGGAAGACAAGCACATACCCAACAGTGTGTGGTCAGTATTATTTTTGAGGGATGGACAGAGGAGTGAGAGACAAAGTGCTGCATGGTCAGGGATGATTTCATAGAGGTGGTAACATTTGAGCTGGACTTTCAAAAATGAGTTACCCAGGTGAAAAAGGTGGCGGGGGTGGAGGGGGGAACAGCACCAGCAGAAGTATAGAAGGGCCGGTATGTAGCTGCATGTAGACCAGTATGTGTGGGAGAAGTGTTGAAGGATGTGGTAGAAAATATATGTTGGGGTCAGTGTTTCAAAAGGAGCCTTGAATGTCGTGCTGAGGAGTTAAATCTTCACCTGTAAGCAGTGAGGAGCCATTAATAGAGTATTAACCTAATAGTCAGGTAGTCATTTAGCAAACACCAAGTGCCCATTACATGTCCAGCAGTAAGGATGACAGAGAGGCCTGTTACAGTCTTTATCCTCAGTAAAGTTAGAATCTGGTTGTGCTTCACAAAAGTGAAGTGCTTCCTCACAATTTATTGCTCACATGAGTAGAACAGGTGCAGCTAAGGGTGAGGAAGTCTTCCTAGAGGAAGTAACACTGAGGTATAGGTGAAAGAAGGGAAAGATTTAGGGAGTTGACAAGGTGCCATTGCAGGTTCAGAGTTATTAGAGCTAGAATGATCTCAGAGATCCTTTCACATTGGGAAACTGAAATCCAAAGTGAGAATCCCAGTCTGGTGTTCCCTTTTTTCCACCAAGCAGTATGAGGGAAGGGTGAAAGTAGGAGTTGGATGATAAGGACTAGAAGAAAGTGCTGCACCCATCCTTTCCGTTCTTGTACCTCTCATAGCTTTTCTGGAGGCTGGTGGTGACCAGGATGTGTCCTTTCAGGTCTTGTCCAAAGTAATGGAGATGTTCCAGCCTAGTGCAGTCGTGTTACAGTGTGGTTCTGACTCCCTGTCTGGGGATCGGTTAGGTTGCTTCAATCTGACCATCAAAGGTGAGACCAGGTAGCACAGGGATGGGCGGGTAGGGTCCTGCTGGGTGTTCCTGTAACCCAGCACCCTTTCTTCCCACTAAAGGGCATGCCAAGTGTGTGGAATTTGTGAAGAGCTTCAACCTGCCTATGCTGATGCTGGGAGGAGGTGGTTACACCATTCGTAATGTCGCCCGGTGCTGGACATACGAAACAGCTGTGGCCCTGGACACAGAGATCCCAAATGGTAATAGCTCCAGGCCACGTTGGGTTGGGCAGAGCTATAGCTCATAGCCCTCAAACTTCACAACTCCTTCCCCATTGGTCATAATACCTCTCCTTTTCTGATACTAGTCATGATGCTCCTGCCTGTCTTCTTGTGATAGACAGACCACATCAGTTCCTCCTTAGTCCATTTTGACCCTGTTCCCCCTCCCTCCTGGCCTCTGGACTGGGCAGAGTTATCAGTGGTTGTTTACAGCCTTGGAATTTCTACTCTATGGGGTAACTGGAGTGTGGAGTGAGGGAGTGCTCCCACTGAGCATTGCTTCAAGTTTTCTAAAGAAACTTGGGACCTCTCAGGGGCTTGGGCCTTCTTCTCATAGTGATATATATACCATTGGTGTGAATACAGGAAATTTTCAATTAAAAAGATTGAAATCCCACACTCACCCACATCTCTCTGCATTCTTACTGGAGGCAATCTTCTCTGCACTTGACAGATGGGAAGACAGGTCCAAAGAATCCTACAAATGTTTGCTCAGGATCCCATGGTGGAGGATTCACCAGATCTCTTGACTCTTTTCTCCCCTGCCCCAATCAGAGCTTCCATACAACGACTACTTTGAATATTTTGGACCAGATTTCAAACTTCACATCAGTCCTTCCAATATGACCAACCAGAACACTAATGAGTACTTGGAGAAGATCAAGTGAGTGCACCCGTCAGCCACCCCTTGACTGAACATTCTAGGCTCTGGTTTGTCCCTGACCACCCTCTCTTCCATTGGCCAGGCAGCGACTGTTTGAGAACCTAAGAATGCTGCCCCATGCGCCTGGGGTCCAAATGCAGGCGATCCCTGAGGATGCTATCCCGGAGGAGAGTGCTGATGAGGATGAAGAGGACCCTGACAAGCGCATCTCAAGTAAGACCCAGACCCAAGGGCATGTACCTTCCCACCTTGTAGGCAGCTCTGACTTCCCTCCACTGTTCCTTGTTCCACATTCCCGCAAGATACCTGCCTGTTGAGAAACCCAAATTCCTCATGTCCAGTGCCTGTAGGAACAGGTGAGGGAGTCCAAGATCCCTTCCTTTCCTTTTCTTGGTGCCCTTTTCTTAATATTCCTTGGGGGATAAGCAGGGAAATTCTGGGCACAGACCCTGAGATAAAGAACCTCCAGCTCTCTCACTCATACCCTTCTACTGCCTCCAGTCTGTTCCTCTGACAAACGAATTGCCTGTGAGGAAGAGTTCTCTGACTCTGATGACGAGGGAGAGGGCGGCCGCAAGAACTCTTCCAACTTCAAAAAAGCCAAGAGAGTCAAAACAGAGGATGAAAAAGAGAAAGACCCAGAAGAGAAGAAAGGTGGGTTGGGTTGGGCCAGGACTTAGGTCTTGAGCCCTGGCCCTGGAGGAGGAATCTATGTAGGGCACAGGGAGGAGGGAGCTGCAAGCCCTGCCAGCTTCTGTGGGGCTCTTCCTTAGCTCCTTTCTTGGGCCTTTTGGGAACTCCCAGAAGTGGCAGGGCCCACAAAAGAATGAAACTCTTCATCTACAGGGCCTGGGCTCCCCGTGGTCTGGAGCATGGCTCTCACATACCACCCAAGCCTTTTCCCAGTACTTTACCCTGAATTTCCCAGGGGGCACCTCCACCCACCGGGTTCAGGCTCTAGCAGGCTGGGAAACCGGTCCAACCTGTTTGTTCACAACAGAGCTTACTGGGATGGGCTTTTCTCTCTTGTATGTCCAGCGCAGTAGTGTTGGGGAGTTTCAGGATAAGTGACGACCCCATGAGTCTCTCCAGAGGGGCTACCCTTGGCCATCCGTACACTCTTGTGTTCTAGAAATCACAGAAGAAGAGAAAACCAAGGAGGAAAAGCCTGAAGCCAAAGGGTGAGGAAGGAACTGTCTGCCGTCTCCCTGACACTGGAGCACCAGTCCCTTTGTCCCACCACTCTCAGAGAAGGCACAGGGACAGCTGGTCCGGCTGACAAAGGCCTCTTTCAGGGACCAGTCTGTCCCCACAGTTCTAGGCAGAGCAAGGAAGCCCCAGCTCCCAGCAGTCACCTGGGCAGCCAGGATCCTATGGAAGTCATTGTACCCATACCTTTGCCTCAAAGCCTCTGGGGTGGGTTATCTCATGCTAGTCTCTGCTCTCTCCACAGGGTCAAGGAGGAGGTCAAATTATCCTGAGCAGACTCTCCAGCTCTGGCTTCTTGCCGAGTTCCCCTACCCTTCTCCCCCAACCCCTAAGAGTTTATATTTGCTATTTCTGTGTATTTATATAAAAATATATTAAATATAAATATTCCTAGGGACTAGACAGGATCCAGGACCCTAAGCCGAGGGTAGCTTTGCTGAGTGAACTCTTCTAGAAGCTGTCTTGCCATCCCTCCACCCCTCCCTCCCCAACTCTTTAATTTTGAACCATAAAGGGTACCAGGTCTGGGTGGAAGGGATGCTTTAAGCACAGAACAAAATCCTGAAGTGCCAAGTGCTTGCTTAGTTTAGTGGCTTTGGAAAGGTGCCCTTATTCTAGAAGGGGTGCTGGGCCTTCGGGGACCCCTTATTCTTTTCAGGCTCCTTAAAGTAACATCAGCCGTTTTTAGATTGGTTCCTTTCTCATAACCTTCCCACTATTGCAGCCTGGCTCCAGGTGAGCCAAGAAACTCACACTGCCTGTCCTCTCTGCCCTCCCCCAGTTCTGCAGGTGGAGGTTGAGTTTCCTTTTTGAGATGCTATTTTCATTTTTGTGAGAATCTTTGTAATAAAATGGTAATTTCTATACCTTCCTGAGCTGTTTCCTACCAGTGTCCCTGGTTGATTCAGACTCTGCTTCTCTGCCCTCCAGTGTCCATGAGGCCCCTTTTTACCAGTCTTTTCACTCTATCCCCAGAAGACCACTCATAAAAAAAGCACAACTAAAGGGAGAACATTTATTCCTTTTCCAAATGTTACAGTAAAACCAGATGGAAGAGAATGGTTTTAGCAGTTAGAAAAAAAAAATACAAATCTAGGGTTTGGCCATTAAAAGTTATTTACAAGGCAGAGGGAAAAATAAAAAGACAACAAGAAGTTGTTTCACATTACAGACCTCCCCTCCCACCCCAAAGCTTAATACTTGCTTACCAAGTCAAAAAAGAGACACAGTTGATTCACAAGCTGGAGGTTTGAACTTGAGTAAGACATTTATAAAAACCCAGACAGGGGCAGTGTCCTCCCTAGCCCAGGGGCCACTAGGCACAGCACAAGAGACTAAAAACTCAACAGGGAGGAAAGCTGGACACTCAAGAGTTTGGGAGTGCAAGCACCCCACTTCTGGCTCAGGGATTTGGGGAGCAGGGTAAACAAAACCTACTTGGAAAAGAATCAGGGAAGAAGACCAGCAATTGATTTCTGCAGGGGTGGGGCCAGGAAAGGAGGTAGGGCTGGGAGCAGGAGCATTTCACATCACTAACCTAACTTGGGAAACTGCAAGGGACCATCTTCAGCTGGCCTCCAGAGGAAGACCAGATGGATGATGGGAGAATCCACAGGAGGGAGAGCAGGAGAGGGAACATGGCTGGGAGGGGGCAACAGCCCCTTTCTGGGCACAGGAAGGCAGCCAGGGCACCAGGTCCAGGCAGTGACCTCACAAGGACAGCACAGTTCTTGCAGCTTAGAGATCACCCACCTGCCCCCACCCAGCTACTCATTCTGCTTGCTCGCAGGTGTAGGGCCACTCTCTGGCCCCGAGGGAGTGGAAGGCTCTGCAGCCTGGGGCCCTGCCTCTTCTTCTGTGTCTCCTCCCTTGGAGTCAGCACTAGCCTCTGCCCCCTTGGCCTGGGGCTCCTGGCTCTCAGGGGTAGCAACAGCCTTCCCTTCCTGGGCAGTGCCTTCGTCGCTGCAGACACCCATCTCCCCCTGCTCCTGCTCTTCCTCCGTGGGTGAGGAAGCAGAGGAATCACCCCCACCCTCCTTCCGATTTCTCTTGAAGGATAGGCCGCTCAATTTGAAAGGCTTCTTGAAGGAGAATTTCTTCTTTTTCTTGGGGGTCTCCTTGGGGGGAACCTCCCCCTTGGCCTCAGCGCCCTGGCTGGGGGGTGCTGGCTCGATGGCATCGCCGGTGGCCCCGGCTGCCTCATATGTTCCGTTCACGGGGGGCGACTCCCCTTCACCCTTGGGGGATAGGTCTCCATTGCTTTTCACGTGGCCGTTCTCCTGCAGGACAGAAGAGACAGCAATGAGGGCGTGGGCTCCTCTCCCCTCCCCCAGCCCGCTTCTGATCCCTTCCAGACAACGCGGCCCCGGATTCGGCTACTGCAACCCGAAAGTCTGGCTTTGGCCTCACCCCACACCCGGGATTCCATCAAACATCTTCGTCTCGCCCCTCACAGGCGCGCTGGGATCCAGCGCACAGAGGCCGCAGCCGGCAGGAGGCGCTGGGGTCCGGGGGCCACGCACACGCGCGCGTGCACACACACCCACACACACCGGCCGGGAGCGATCTCTTAATTCCGCGCGGAACCGCTCCGGGCCGTGGATCTCCCGCGGGCGGGCGAACAGTGCCCGGCGATATTGGGCGGGAAGCCGCCACGGGGCGCTGTTTATCTGTACCTGGACGGCCTGTTCTCCCAGCCTCCCGCTTTGTGCAAAAGGCCCCCCACCCACCCCAGGCTCTCCCCACGTCGATCGTCGTCCCCCCCCCCGCTCCCAGAAATAAACCGTGAACCATCAAGGTCGGGTCTGCGGGTGCGGTGCGCTCCCCACCAGGCACCCGCCCCGCGGCCCCTAGGCGCCCCCCTTGGCGCGGCCCAGCAGCGCCTTTGTTCCCCGCACAGCACTTGGGGCGGCCGGGGGGCAGCGCCCGCGGCCGGGGCCGCGAACAAAGAAGGCGGCGGGGCCCAGTCCGCGCCCCCTCCCCGCCCCTCCCCTTGCTTCGCCCGCGGGGGCTGCGGCGCCGAGAACAAAGGGACCCGGCGGGGGAGGGGGCGCCGCGTGTCCGGGGCCGGACAAAGCGCGCGGCTCTGGCCCAGGGCCGTAGAGGGGGCGAGGTGCGAGTGGGTCGGGCCGTGCCGAGCGCACCCACCTGTCCGTTGGCCTTGGAGGGGGAAGCGCCTGCTGCCTCCTCCGCGTTCACGTCGCCCCGGGGAGCCTTGGAGCTCTGGCTGCCCATGCTGGGGGTCTGCTGGGGGGCGCCCGGAGCCGCCCCGGGCTCGCGCCACAGGGGATACTTCGGCGAGGTCGGCCGGGCCGGCGGAGGGGTGGGGCTCGCGTCTGAGGGGGAGGGGTGTCAGGGGGAAAACCGAGCTGCACCCCCACTCCGCGCCCGACCCACTTGCAGAGCCGGCCGCTCTCCGCTTCGCGCCGGAATGCCGCCCGCCGCCCGCCGCGCCTGCATATATAAGCGCCCAGAGCCCGGGGGCGGGGCCGGACATTTAAATGAGCGCCCAATCGAGGGGGCTGAGGCGGGGTTAGGTCGCGGGCCCCACTTACTCTGTGGGCGACCCTGAAAGTGGTTTCCCCTTCCAACCCGACAACCAGGGGCAGGTGGGTCCGGGGTGGGGAGAAGAGAGAGGGCTTCTTCAGGGAGCTGCCTGGGAGGCGGGGTCCCAAAGGAAAAGGGGAGAGAGATCATCTTTTCCGTCCCCCAGCTCTCAGGGTGGGCGCCCCAGCGCTGTGCAGCGGAGTGACAGCATCTGTCATTCTCCCCCTCGAACTCGTCTAAGAGCTCACATGCCCAGACTTGTCAGACGGCTGGTCCTGAGTTATGCTCCAGGAAATGTGGCCCATAGAAGCTCCAGGCCCCGCGCCGCGTTCGCACTCCACTCCAGCCTTCCTGTCAGCCAAGGCCAGCCTGGGGTGGGGGGTGAGGGGTCTGACCTGGCTAGACTGGTGGATCCCACCCCTCAGCCCCACGGTCGCCAGTCATGCCGAGCCGGGGCAGTCACGCTGACCTGAGCCCCTCCTGCCCTCAGCCTGGTTCCGTTACGACTCCCGGGGGTCCTATGACTGACTTGAAGGTCACCTCCATTCCCATGTGAAAGTTGAGAAGCCTGAGACTCAGCGAAGGGGACAGCTTGTCTGGCTTGAGCCCGGTGCCCCGCCAGCCCACCCTCCACTCCCCACCCGCCATGCATCTTTTCCCCCAGGTCAGGGCTCCCCACACAGGCAGAGAAATCCTAGCAAGAGACTCAACAAACCTCAAAACACTCCAGCTCCTGAAGAGGAGGGATGTCCCCTTGAGGACAGCCCCCAAGACTGCCCAGCCCAGTCTCCTGCTCTGATTGAGAGTGAGGGAGAAGGGCAGTGGGGGTGGCTGGAGTCTCACCAACTCTGGCACTGCCACTTCCCCTTCCCCTGACCTGGGCAGGTCCGTGGGAACCCCCAGAGTCCTGGCCCCGGATGTGCGTGTCCTGTTGCCTGCTCTCAGCCCCCAGGAGGAAGAGGATAGGGGCTGGAGGAAGCAAAGTGTTGCAAAAGCAAGGCTGTATCCTGGCCAACTCAGCAACCCCTCCTGCCCTCCCTCCTATGGGTAATTACGGCCTCCTGGAAGGCCTGGGGCTGTGAGGTGTGGAGACACCCCAGCGCCTGAGAAATCAGGAACCTCCAGAGAAGGGCTGGCTTGTACATTCTGCACTCCTGCATTCTCCATCCCCACCCCACCCCTCTGAGATGACAGACTATTTTTGGCTTTATTGGCCCTCTCTTTCCCATTTTACAGATTGGGAAACTGAGGTTCAGAAAAGGGAAGGGAAACTGACGTGCAGTAGATACTAGCAGATAGCTGTAGTCGAGGGTGAGAAAGGGTTTGGAGAGGACTGATAAAATGGGTTGGGGGCTGTAAAGAAACTCCTAGAAGAATCCCTGGTTGAGACCTGGGGCTGCCTGGTTAGAGGGGGGCCAAGGAGAGCTATCTTTGGGACGGGGAGGGGCACTGTGCCCCACTGCAGCTTGCTGGCAGGACAGTGACCTCCGCCCACTGCTCCTAAGGGATGGACGTCGTGACCTGCATCTCTTGTCTCAGCCACAATAGGGAACCCACAATGCTGCCAGGCACTGCCTGCACTGACTGGCCGGGCTCAGATGAGGGCTTGTGAGTCCTGGAGAGGTTGGGGTCAGGGGTTAAGAGCAAATCCTAAGGCTTCTGACTCCCAGGCACTACCCTCTGGGGATCAGAGGCAGATCCCCTGGATGATGCCCAAGAGGAGAGAGGAGCATCAGGGCTGAACAACCCTGAGTCCCCAGATCCCCAGAGGGGGGACTCTGTAGAGATCCAAGAAGGCTGGGGAGAGTGTGCCTGAGAGCCCAGTCCCTCAGCAAATCCAGGTCCCGGTAGAATCTAGCTCTTCTAGAAGAGGGAAGAGGCTTGGATGTGGGGGATGTGGGGGGGAGGCGGGCACAGCAGCCCCCACAGCCTCCTCCGTCCACACTGGGGCTCCTTCCTCCCCAGCTGCTGCCAACCCAGACAATGCGCCCATTGTTCTGCGTCTCCGGGGGCCTGTGTGTGACTGTGTGTGTCTGTTTCTCTCTGTGTGTGACTGTGTATTGCTCTGTATCTGTCTGTGTTTAAGACTTTGTGGCTGTGTGCGCATGTGTGTGACCAGGTGTATATATTTGTGGTTGTATGAGCCTGCGTCTTTGTTTGGTTCTGTATATTTAAGGGTGAGAGAAAGCCGTGGTGACTCTTAGTGACTCTGTGACTTTCTGGGTGTGTGCCTGTCTGGTTTTGATGACTGTAGCTGACTGTGATTGAAAGTGTGGGGCTGTGTTAAGCTATCTGTGAGTGTGCAGATGAAGGTGTGGCTACCTTGTGCTTGTATGAGTGGCCCTGTGGGTGCCTCAGTGGGTCAGGAAAGCTGGGGGGGTCAGAACCTATGACTTGTGGGCCTTTGCCAGGGCCAAGTGGCAGGGAAAGGAGGACTGGGAAGGAGGGGTGACCCTGGATTGGAGGGGGGAGGGGAAGCTGCAGGGACCAGGAACCCCGTGTTCACATCCACTCCCCATCTGTCTCAGTTCTCCTTGTGAGGGCTCAGAGCCTGGCCCTGGCCCGTGAGTAAAGCATGGGTAGCAGGAAATGAACTTTCCTGGCAGGAAGCCTGGGGCCTCAGCAGAGACATGAAGGGCTGAAGGTGGGAGGAAGGGAGAAGAGAACACAGCTCAGTCAAGGAGGTTAGGGATGGCACTTGGAGGCCTCTGAGCAGAGCCCTGGGGCAGGGATCAGGTTAGATGCTGGCTGTGGTGAGACTGTGCAATATCTAGTCAGAGATGGGGGGATGGGCCTACCTAGTGGAGGGTCCAACATATGCAAAGAGAGAGATGGGAGGAGATATCAGAGAATGGTTAGGGCCCAATGGAGGCCCTAGAATGCTAGGCCGAGCCAAGGAACAGTGACTTGGCACTGTCTAGTGCCCCACCCCAGGGGTCCACCTCCTTTTAGGCAGCATCTGCCGGGCGTGGAGACCTGAGTTCTAGCCCCAGTTCTGCCTCTTCCTGCCCTGTGACCTTGAGCCTGTCCCCTCTCCTCTTTGGCCTCATTCTGTGCAGTAGGAGGTTCTCCATGATTCACACTCAAAAAGACTTCCTGGAGATCCTTCTGTTCACATGTGGCAGAGGGTAAGAAGTGAGTCATGCAGGGCCCCTACCCTCAGGGGTTTCCCAGTCCAGGGGAGGATACAGGCCGTGCCTTAGAGGAGAGTAAAGAGCCAGACATATTTTGGATGAGAGGCCTGTGAGCTGCATGGAGGAGGGGGCCTGTGGGTGGACCAGAGGATGGGGAAGAGCTTAGAGCAGCACAAGTGGGAACAGCCAATGGTCTATGTGAGGGTGTGGAAGGAGGAAGAGGCTGAGTTGGGAGAGAGGTTCAGGAGATGGGGTCCCCAATATTCGGGGGTCCCTGGAATTCAGTTAACAGCCTGGGCCTGGGGATAGGGCAAGGAGAGAGGAATTACACTCCTGCTGCCCATATTTCTGTTTCTGGGGACAGCTGGTGAGACGGATCCGTTGAGTGAGACAGGGACATCAGAGGACAAAAGAACTTGGAAGGGAGTTGCTGGATCTAGTCTTGCTGTGTTTGAGGTACTCAAGCAACATCTGAGAGAACATCCAGGAGGTAGCCTGAAATCTATGCTTCAGCATTCACACATGGCAATGATGTTTCCTGAGCCAAGGGCCGGGGTCCAAAGCCTAGCTAGTGACTTTATAGGGACAATGGACAGATAGTTTGAAATCAGGACTGATCTCAAGAAATCTGAGCCTCTGATTAAGAGAGTAACTGGAGCCAAGCAGGACATGATGTCACTCTTGAGGTACCTGGGCAGTGGGGAGCATTGCCACTAATGTGGCAGGTGGCAGGAGAGGACCCCAGGAAGGAACCCAGGAAGGAGGCAAAAGAGAGCGGGGAGGAAAACTCCAGAGTGCACAGCCATGGAGATCCTTAATCCCTGGCTAGAGTTAAGAAAAGGCAGGAATGACCAACAAAAACAAGAATCATAGCTGCTAGCAGTGATTAAGTGCCTACTGTATGCTGAGCCCGGTGCCACCTGCTTTACATACATCACCTCATGCCCTGGGGAGATGCGCACCATCACGGTTCCTATTTACAGAGGAGAAAACAAGTGAGGTGGAGCGTTTCTGTGAGCAGGGTCAGAGGAGGAGGTCAAGGACAAGCAGGAAGTGGTTTTCAGGAGCTCCGGGGAGCATGGTGGTGCTGGGTCCGGGTGCGTGCGGGCATCCAGAAAGGATGGTGATGCTTTGGGCTTGGGGGCATTAGTCAGGATGTCATGTCGGCAGGGAGAGTCAAGGTAGCCCCAGTGTGGGGACTCCTGGGGGTGGGCTTGACTCCCCAGAACCATGGCTGCAGCAACAGGACCCAGGTCTGCAGCTTCCCTGCCCGTTGGGGGTCTTGGACCCCAATGTGGATACTGGGGCATCTCAGGGGCTCTTTACTAGGACCCAAACAATCCAACTCATTACCAAATCACAAGGACAGGGATTCTGAAAGTTCCAAGCTGCCGGGACCGTTTATTTTCCCCTCTTATTTTTCCTCTGGGCTCCTGTGTGTGGCTGCATGAATGGGGGAGGGGGGGTTGTCACAAAAACTGGGCAAGGCCCAGCCACAATCTAACAGAACTGTCTCTCTGGGGCTTAGTCTCCCCAACACCAAAGAGGCACGTGATCCCAGCCCGCCTGTTTACTTCCTCCAGGCTTGTTGAGATCACCAGAAATTCAACCCAGTTTATCTGGGCTGCCCTGAGCCTGCCCCTTCTCCACTACCCTCCCCCACTTCCCAACTTTCAGTTTCTTTTCAGATCCTGGGTATCTTCAGGGGAAGGGGTAACAAAACCAGTGGAGTGGGGATTGCTTACAACTTTCCAGCCGAAATCCCCCACTTAGGGAAAGTCCCTTCAAAACGGAAACTGAAACTCCTTCCCGGTCCCTTCATCCCCGCCACCCCCACCCGACCTGATGACCGGCTTCCAGGGATCCTCTCCATATCCAGCCTCTGTCCCCTCTTCCCTGAAATGATCGGGGCCCAAATTACAGACCCTTTTCAAGCTTTGTGACCCTGGGCAAGTCCCTTCTCGCCAGGCCTCCCTCTGTCCCTCTGTAACATGGGGGTGGTGGGAGTGCGGGACTGTCGGGCCGAGGCAGCTGTAGCGCTGAAGAGACGGCTCCAGCACGTCCTTCCCAGCTATGTGCTTAGATCTGGGCTCAGTATACCCTCCTCCGTAAAGTGAGAATGATAATGGTACCAATTTTGTAGTTTTTTCTGCCGTAAATGAGTTAGTGCAATCAGGTAAAGCACCTGAGGTGCAGAACACCCTGGAAGCATTCAACAAATGTTCCTAGATACTGTTGAGCAAAATGCCAGGACAAGGGCCTGACACAAACTTGGGGCTCAACAGTGTGCCCATTCCCTTCCTTTCTCTTCTCTTCCTGCCTCAGGGAGGGGAGGTGGGAGTCTCAGATTGCCCTGAGATATCCCTGTGGCCCCGCCGCCCCAGGGAACCACCACCCTTCTTCCTCTGAGGCAGGTGATGGGGGGACTGACTGGGCTGTTTTAAAGGATGCTAAATTGTTCAGGGGGAAATTTATCTGCTTTCAACCAGTTCCTTAAATGGTAAAGGAAATTGCCACCACCCCCCTCCCCTGCCCCAGAACCCTGAGGACTCTCTCCCTCTCTTCTGGCACCCCCAGAAGTATCCACCTTGGACTCCCCTTAATGACCTCCCCTAGAGAGACACACTCTGGAAAGAAGCCCCCTTCAATACACACACATTCATCTGTCTGCCCCCTGCCAGCATCGCTTCAAATACCCCTTCCAGCATGGACTAAAAATGATGGTAGCGAGGGTGGTGCCTAAGAGGCTGGCTCAGGCAACTGGGTAGAAGGAAGTGCCGAGACCCATATGTGGGAGCCAAGAGGAGGAGCAGCAGAACATACACAGAAACAGAGAGGTCAGTTTGGGAAAGGTTGAGTTTGAGGTGCCTTTGGGATATCATGAGGACAGATCTCTGGGTCTGGAGAAAAATCTGTGTTGGAGAGAAAGAGAGAGGAAGAGATGACCGCTCTTGCTTTTCTCTCTCCTCTGTGTGTACCTGCAAGAGAATCTACATGCTGATGACTCAGAAACCTCTATCGCCAGCCCAGATCGCTTTCCAGAACTCCCGCTGCCCCTGGAGACCAACCCAGATGTCTTATAGGGACCTACAAGACAAACAAGCCCAACTGGACAAAGATTGGAAGGGATGAAGCTGGAGGAAAGATACCCAGGGAAGAGTCAATTAGACTCTGCCAGGGGAGGGCAGAGGACAGAGGAGGAGGAGATGAAGTCCAGAGTCATTCAGGGAACAGAGAACACCAGGGATGTGGAATGGTTTGATGTGGAGGGAAAGGGAGTTGGAGGAGGGAAGATTAAGGTTCTGGGAGTTTGCTGTTCCCTGAGAGATGGGCAGTGGGGAGCTGGTGGTGAGGAGCTGGGCATGGAGCTTCCTGTTAGTCATCTGCTTATGTGCCTGCGAGTCCTGCAAGGGCAGGGGCTGGGTCTTAATCAGGCCTGGCTGGGGTGTGTGTGCACTTGCTGTTGACCATAGAGAGGATCAGTCAGGGCAGCAGCCCAAAGGCTCCTTCCTCTAGCCATCAGCACCCTCTTGCCAGGACCCACTCCTGGGCTCAGTCCTGGACAGGACCTGGGAGTGTGCACAGGGACAGGTGCCCTGAGGCCTTGGACCTAGTCGAGGATCAGAAACTACCTGTTGCCCACCAGAGAAGCCTCTGAGATCCCTGGCAGGGCTCCGGGTCTGGCAATGCCATGCTGGGGGTTGGCTCTGCTGTGCTGCAGCCCTCAGCATCAGGACCCCACTCTGGGTGCTGCTCCCTGGGTGTCAGCCCTGACGGCTCCCACTTCTCCACCCCCACCTCAATCAGTACCCAGGGCCTGTCCTTGTTCTTCCTGTTTAACATCACCCAGCTGCACACATTCCCTCCTCAACTCATCAATACTTGCCAGAATTTCTGCACCCAGAAATGAGATGTATTAAGAAGGATCTTTGAAATGCACAGTTGGACCATGTCCCTCCCCCTGCTTTAAATCTTTCCATGCCCCCCTACTTCCTCCTGGATGTCCAACCCCCTGTTTTGGCCTTCAAAGCCTTTGAAGCTCTCTCCCCAGCCTGCCTCGTTTCAGGCCCCTCAGTGGAATGACAAATTCAGCCTGCAAATCCCCAAGCCTTTCTCTGTGCTGCACCCTCTCCCTGGAATACTCCTTGCCTTGCATGCTTTTCCAGTGCCTGCCCACCTGGCAAGATTCAGCTCAAGGGTCCCTGCCAGAAGTCTTCCCTGATACTCTGGGGACCCACTGTACCCCAGAGTAACGTCACCCTATTATGAAACTTCACTGAATCGGTGAATGTGCATGCCTTTCTCTTTCTACGGCACTGAAAGAGTCTGGAGAAGAGGAACCAGGTCTAGTTCATCTGGTCTATCCCAGATACAGGGGAATGTTCATGGGTGGGAAGGGATGCAGTGGGAGGGTGGGGAGATGCCACAAGGTGCTCTCCCAGCCCGCTGGGTTCAACCTAACTCAGTGCATGTGAATGGTGAGAACTGAGATATTCATCCCCCAAAGTGAAGAGAACCCGAGACAGGCAGAACTGTTTTATTTGGGGAGTGGGGAGCTACACAGAGACCCCAGGAGAGAGAACAAAGGTGGGTAATCTTCATCCCCAGAAAGGGGACACTGGATCACGTAGTGCTCCCAGGCTGTCTTCTTGCTCATCCCTGTCTCTGCTTCGAGATCTCCATGGGATGAACCTGAAGCCTGTCTGCCCAAATTCCTAGAAAAGAGACACTGGTGGCACTTTCCCAGAGCCTGGGGGCACAGGGAGGGTAGCTGAGCATGCCAGACTGCCTGGGCTCAAATCCAGCCCTGCCATGAACTAGCTCGGTGACCTTGGGCAAGTCAGTTAAGGACTCTGAGCCTCAATTTCCTTTTCTGAGGATAATGGAAATCATGATGGTACCCTATGATAAGCATCAAAAAAGAAAATGACTGCATAGGATTAGCACAGTACCTGGCAGAGAGTAAATACATGATAAATATCAATTATTATTATATGTTATCAAGAGACCTGGTTCTGGTTCTGCCATTGCTTTCCTCTCTGGGTCTGTCTCAGATTCTGTTTCTGTAAAATGGGGTGTTGAAGGATTAAATGATATAATCACTTCTAAGATGAATGATTATCTCTGCCCCTTTAAGGTTTGCCTCCCCTACTCTGTTAGGTCTTTACTGGACTCTGTCCAGGCAGGACCCGCTGCCACCAGGCCAGTCCAACTCCTTCCCTCTGCCCCCACAGCAGAATGAGAGGAAAGGGCTGGTGTTGTTTCAGCAGGGACTGTGGTTAGACAGGATGAAGGACTTCCTTCCAGGCTGCAGGATGCTACCCTGGGAAGGGGCCAGAGGTGATGGGACTGATGCCACTGGATGAGGGGATGCTTCCAGGGGAACAGCCAAACGGGGTGGGTTAGGCCAGGGCTGGCCAGCTCATCAGTGACCTCACTTCCAGAGATCCTGGAGGGGCTGTGTTTAAACTCATCCCACAGCTCCCAAGATCACAGAGATATCAGGCAGGCATTGAGACACAGCAAAAGAGAGATCTCCAGCTAGGCCTATAGCTGTTCCCTCCACTGGGAACGCTCTCCCCAGTGTCTCCAAGTGGCTGCACCTTCACCCTTCAAGCCTCCATTTCAGAGTTCCCTCCTCAGAGAGGACCTCCTGAGCACCGCTGCAACTCGTTTGATGTTTACTGATCCCCAACAACATGTCAGGCACTGTTCTAGGCACTGGAGAGAGATCTGTGAACAAGATAAAGTCTCTGCTCAGCCCGGTTCTTCCCAAACACAGAGGACTGTTTCTCTCTTACTCCTTTAGAGTGTCCATCTCCCAAATCAGAATGGAGGCTTCCTAAGGGCAGGGAGCTTGACTGTTTCACCAGCGTAAACCCAGTGATTCAGTGTAGACGCCTGGTACAAACCACTGAAAAAGGGCCTTGATAAATATTTGCTGAATAAATAAATGGACACAGAGACCAGAGATAGACTGATACACACAGCGATGTGCAAAGGTGGGTCCGGGCATTCAGAGATGCGGGAAGATGTGAAGAACACACTATCACACAGGATGATCACCTCGGCCCCACCCTTCAAGCCCAAGCCCACCCCGAGCCTTCCGAACCTTCCTTCCTGTCTTCCTCCCGAGGACACGACCTACCCTGGTCCCCGCCTTCTCGGGGCTGGAATTGATAGGTTTGAGGAGCCCTGTTTGGGACTTGTCATTTTTACTTTTTTAGGTGTCTTGATGAAGAGAAATTTTAATATAGTCAAATCTGTCAATCTTTAAAAAAAAAATGTGTGTGTGGAGGTCCAAAAAGGAAGGGTCTGAATGACCCGCAGACACCCACGCCGGCCCGCGGGGTCTTCTCCCGCTGTGGCCGGTGCTGGGGCCTCGCGGTCCGGCCTCGCCCTTTCCCACCGCCCGGTCAGGCCCCGCCCCTCGACCCGCCCCGAGGCCCCGCCAATGCCGCCGCGCCCTCTTCTGGCCCCGCCCCTCACCGGCTCTCACGGGCGCAGCGGAACTAGATGTCGCTTCCTCTTGCCCAGGAATTGGTAGTTAATATTCTGCCACCGGTGCTTCCACCTAGACGAAGGGAAAATTGGGCAGAAAGGATGGGGACAAGGCTCCTCCTCCCTCCTTGTCTACGTCCCGCAGCATCCGCCTAGCCCCGCCCCTTCCCTCCGCGCTCAGTCGCCTTCAGGCCCCGCCCATCCCACCGGGTTCTGTCCCCTCCGCCGGCTCCCAGGCGCCGTTAGGACCCGCCCCTTCCTTTAGGCCCCGCCCCCGGGCCCCCTCCTGCCCCCAGGCCCCGCCCCGCTCGGCGCGCTCACGTGAGTCGCGGGCGCGTGCCGTAGCAGCTGGGCCAGCGCGCTGAGGGCACGTCGGCCAGGCCGGTGGCCCCCGGCAGCAGCAGGAGGTTGCGCGAGAGCCAGCGCCAGGCGGCGCCGGGCGGGCGGCGGCGCTGCGGGCTCAGCCAGTAGTCGCCCAGGCTGCGGCGGGCGGCGGGCGACGGCAGGACCGGGCCCCGGCAGCCCCAGAAGCACAACTCCTGGTCCAGGCGGTGCGGGGGTGTGGCCCGGGGCCGCCTGCGGAGGGGGCGCGCAGCGGTCACCCCAGGCGGGCACGACGCCAGGAGGGCACGACGGGCGGGCCGGGGGGCGCCTCGGATCAGATTTAGAGGGACAGGGAGGGGGATTGGAGTCCCTCACCCGGGACTTCCCAAGGACTGGGCGCCTCCCCCCACAGCTGTCGGGCCGAGGCTCTTGATCCCGCCAGCGCCTTCCCCTGGGCCTCCTCACCGGGACAGGAGAAAATCCACCACGAAGTGGGCAGTCTCGGTGAATAGCATGGTGTCCGTCCCTCCCGGCCAGGCCTGCGCCTCTTTAATACCTGCCTGGACGTGGAGGGGGAGGCCTGAAAGCCCATAGTCCCCCCGGGCCGGCTGTTTTTAGCAGGAGGCGTCAGCTGGCAGAGGCGGCTGGGCCCGCTGCATGGAGGAGGTCAATCACAAAATTTGAGAGACCCCGGAGACACTTGCCCCCAGAGCCAAGCACAGAGGGCTTGGCAGAGGCAGCAAGAGGGGGTCCAAGGGAAGGAAGGTTAGCTGCCCACTGAAGGAACCCTTCCCTCCCCACCTGGCGGCCTCCATTCTCTGTTCACACAACCCTGATGGTGTGCTCAGGTGGGGCTGAACCCACACCTAGAGAGGTCTCCCTGCTCCCTTCCACCACCTTTATCTCCCACGACCCTTATCAGAGCCTTCTCCCTTGTTGCCACAAACTCTAGTGCAGGCGGTCTTTTTTGGGCCCCATGGATGAGCTTCTGGGGCTCCACGACTGGCTAGAACTTCAACGTTCCATATATGTGGTCCTTGACCACGTTCCCCGCCTCCCCCCCACCGAAAAAAAAAGTCTAACCCTGCCCTACAAGGGTTGAGAACAGCCCCTCTCTGTCCTTGTCCTGCTCTGAAGCTGGCGTTCAGGGCTCCGGCTCTGTGCCCAGGCTGTCCCCTGCTCCCCCAACCCCTGGGGATAATGAGGAACTTGCTGGCCCAACTCCTTCTCCCACACTGCCAGTTTGGGCTATTTCCCCCCTAGTGACTCATACTGGTGGCTGGAGGGAGTGGGCAGCTGTTCTGAGCCCCCAGAGCCCAGTACAAGCCTTGACTTGCCACCCCAGTTGTGCATATTTAGGGTCTTAGTCTCCGCCTTTAATTCCTTCCTCTCTTTCCTGTACCCAGCCTTTCCCTCCTTGCCAACTCCTTCTCATCAGCAAACAAACAGGCTCCAGTCTTTCCTATCTTTGGAGAAAAAAAAAAAAGTCCTCCCTCAACCCCTTATCCTTCTCCAGCTCCCCCTTCACAGCCCACATTCTTGAAAGAATTGTGTACAATCACTGTTTCCACTTCCTCACTGAACTCTTACAATCTGCACCGTCTCCCCCCCCCCTGCCCCGGCCTCATTTCTCAGGAACAGCTCCTGTCAAGGCCACCACTGACCTCATTGTTGCTAAATCCAAGGGGTCCTTATCTGACGTGACCCCTTAGTGGTGGCTGACTTCAGCACAAATACTCCCTCCTATCTGAAATCCTTTTTTGCCCTTGTTTTTCTGGACATTGTGCACTCTTGATTTTCTCCCTATCTCCCCGGTTGCTGCTCCATGGCAAATCTCATTCTCTGCTCACGCCTACCTATGGGTGTTCCTGGGCTCTTTGCACTGTGTCCCGGAGGAATTTCCTCAGTCCCCACACTTTCAGTGTCCACCCTGCGTCACTCCTCTCCTTCAGCCCAGAGCTCTCCCCCTCCATCCCAAGCCTGCCTCCTGGACACCTCCGCCTGGATATTCCACCTCACAGGAAACGTGCCCCGCACCTGCCCTTCCTCCATGTTCCCCAACTTGGCTATATTTATTCAGGTGCCTGAACTAGAAATCTGGGCTTGGTTCTTGACTCTGCCCTCTCTCTCCCTTTTCATACTCAAATCACCACCCAAATCCTGCCAATTCCCTCTCCAGGACATATCTATACTCGTATTGCTTCTCTCCACCTCCCCTGCCACCACCGGTCCACAACATCTCACCTGGGAGGCTGTCCCGGCCTCCTGACTTGTCTCGCTGCTGTCACTCTCAATCACCCACATGGGCTAGTCCCACGGAGCGGCCAAGAGTGTTTTTCCAAAATGAGCATGTCCCCCTGCTCTGCATCTTCAGCACCAAGTTCACCTGTGATGGCACATTCTAATCCCAGTGCTGGGGACATTTCCCACCCCCATGTCTTTGCCTGGGTAACTGCTTCTCATTCCTCAAGTGTAAGTTCCTTAGGGAAGCCATTCCCCATCCCTGCCCAGGCCAGGTGGCTCTGCCCTGCCTTCTCACTGCCCCCGAGACCCATCCTCTGCAGACCTACCGCAGTTACTCACTAGCTAGTCTAATCTGCAGACATTCTACCAACTCCTGAGGCCTCCTATGCTGAGCCCGGGGGACAACAGGGTGAGTGACCCAGACCCTGCCCTCTAGGAGTCCACAGAGTAGACGCATTAAATAGGGACCAGGGAATAGATGATAAGTGCACAGAGAGCAACTCAGTGGGGCAAGCAGGAGCCATGGGAGAGGGTGGACAGGTGGCCTGGCCAGCTGGGCAGTCAGGGGAGCCTTCTTTGAGAAGTGACAGTTGGTGGAGAGCTGAGGGATGAATGGAGCTGAGAGGGAAGTTATATAAGGCAGAAGGAACAGTGTGTTCACAGGTGGGAAGAATGTTTTCTTGAGTCGCTGAGAGGTGTCTGGTGTGGCTGGAGAGCTTGAGGGAAGGGGTGGCCTGAGGCCAGACCCCAAAGGATCTTGTCAGACAGTTGAACATCAGCCCACAAATGAGTAAAAGAGCCACCAATGAGATTTAAATAGGAAAGTGGCACTGTTGGGTTTGTGTTCTTTATCAAATAATTCTGGGTTGGAGGGACCTAGGGAGAAGGAAGCTGGAAGACTGGTTAGGGGTAATCTGGACAAGTAGTGATGGGGCCCTGCTCAGGCTGTTGGCTGTGGGGTTGGGGCAGAACAGTCGCTTGGACGGGGGTTGGGGAAGAGGGAGGAGACGAGAATGGCTCTCGTGCCCCTACCCCAAGGGCGGGTGGGGAGATGGTGGCTGGGAGCTGGGTGTGTCCTGTGATGTCCAACCCACCCTTCTACCTGGAGATGGTCCGTCTTATGTCTTCCCGTGGTCCCTCAGGAGGGGGGTGGGGGGTGGAGGCCCCTGAGGTGGAAGGTGCTCAGAAGGCCTGAGAGAAGACAGAAGGAAGGAGAAAGGGGAAGCTGGGTCAGAGTCCGGATGTGATGGGGTTTCAGGGCAAGTGGTATCTGGGGTTTCTTCAGAACCTGGAAATTCCAGTCTTTGGCTCCGCCCCAAGACCCCCCTCATCCTGAGATGCTCAAATCCTGGGGCCCAGGTGGAAGTCCTGGGGGCCCTCTAGGGGCTGAGTCTAAATTTGAAGGGATTCAATCCCCTGACAGGTTCCAGGGTGGTGAGCAGGACTCCCGGCCGTCCCTGACATGTTGATCGACCACTTCCTGTGAACTCTCTCCAGCACCCGTTACCTGCATCATTCCATGGAATGCTCACAGTAATCCTTGGAGGCACGTAGCTTATTTGTCTTCTTATGAGATTTTAAGGGGTTAAGGAAGTTGCTCAAATTCAAGCAACTAGGACTAGGCAGAACAAGGATTTGAACCGAGGTTTGACTGACATCAGAGTCTGTGCTTTTAACTCCTGTGCTATATTAAGCTTCTCGACCCCCACGCCCACCCCTGTGGATTGGCTCAGTAAGGGGAGGAGGCTTTGTGGGGGATATGCTCCTCGTGGTTGGGGTGGCTGCACAACCACTCCACCCGCCTCATATCAAGCGATGGGAAAGGGTAGCGCTGACGTCATTTGTTGCCATGGCAATACAGCAACCCTTTCCCTGCCATCTCCATGGTAACCTGGGGGGTCCATCTGTACTTCGCCCCCTCCTTCTAAAAGGGGGTCCCTTAAGGGAGGGGCTGGCTAATAAAGTGTCTGAGAGGGAAGTCAGGAAGGCAGTGATTTGAGCATTCCCCTTTCCCCAGACTCCTTCTCATTCCTTAGGCCCAGAGAAGAAGGCTGGGATCTGGAGGTCCTGCTTTGGGGTTTGGGGGCCAGCTTTACCCTCTAGGGTGAGGGAGGAGTCCCCTGGAAATGGTCTCCCACTCCAAGTTCCAAGTTCCTCAGCTCCTTAGCAGAACCGCTGGGAAGATGGCAGAGGGAGGTAAGAGGGGTTGCCTAGCCCTTTCCAGGGCTGGGTATCACCTGGCCCCGTGGAGACAGTGTCCTGGGTGGTCTGGCTCTCCACTGCCCCTTGAAGCCAAAGGCAGGAGCAGCAGCAGCAGCAGCCTCTCTTGCACCCTGAGTGCAGCCTGTGCCAGAGATTCCTGCCTGGTGCTGAACATATATGACTTTACTGAAACCTTCCAGCAGGTGTCATTACCCCCATTTTACAGATGTGGAAATGGAGGCTCAGAAAGGCTAAGTAACTAGGCCAAGGTTGCACAGCTAGTAAATGGCAGAGCTCAGGACTTGAATTCAGGACTAGAGTTCAGGTCAGTGGCTTTTCTAGGGAAAGAGGAAGAGCAGGATGGAAGAGGGAGAGATGAGAGATAGGACAGAGTGAAATAGCTTAGGTTGGAGCCTGTCGTGCTCCCTGTTGCTTACATTACAAACTCCTGAACCTGCTACTTGAAGCCCCACCCCCACCCCACCTCCATCCAGCTTCTCTTCTGTTAACCCACCCCACAATCGCCTGAATTGTGAGCTCTGCAAAGGCAAGTACAAGGGATCTGTGAGACTCAGGCCTGGGTTCCCAGCACCTGACCTGGCCCGGGTGGGGGTTGGTGAAAGTTGATTGAATTGATTGATCTTGAACTTTCCCTCTTCTGTCCTGCCTCAGGGCCTTTGTCCACAATGTTCCCTTCAACTGCAAAGCCTTTATGCCTTGCTCGTGGACATTCTAGAGCTAACTAGTCCCAGGGTCTGGCCTCTGGTAAGGTCTGCATCTGGAATTGTTGCACCTGTCACCCACCAAGTATGTGGGAGGGAGCAATAAATGAAAGATGGTTGAGAAGAGGGGAGAAAGGAAGGGACAGAGAGGAGAAGAGAGAAAAGAAGAATGGAAAGGATTCAGCATTTTTGGGCTGACAAGGTCCCTAGCATCCATCTGGTGCCTTTCTTTTTTTTTTTTTAACCAATGAAAAAGTGGGCCCAGAGGGAAGTGACTTGCCCAAGGCTTCGCAGCAGGTGACTGCTGGTGATGAGTCCCATGAGGGCACGGCCCATGTCTGTCAAGTTTACCACTGAATCCCCAGCACCTTGCCCAGGCCTGTCTGGTAGACCTGTGATGAGTCAGGGACAAGCCCGTACTACAACTCAGTGGCCGCCTCCTGGTGAGCCTGTTCAAAGCTCCTCGTTGTTCTGGAACACTGAGGCCTCAGTGCCCTCTACCCCTTCTTGATAGGCTTTTCCTCCAGTCAAGAGGAACAGCTCACTTTTTCCCAGGCATACCCAGTTTTTTTCATAAGTTACCCTTCTCCTGGAATGTTTCTCCATCTCCACTCATCATTTTCTGGTGATGCCATCAATCACCTGGCTGGGCTCCCACCTCAAGGGTAGGCCTGCCTGGTCAATTATAATTGCCCATCTCCCTGCCAGTGGTAACTGGTCCAGTGGGTGTGTATGTGATTTAAGAAGAGCTAATCTCTACCCTTCCAAGGATAGGGAAACTGAGACAGAGAGAAAGCAACTCTCGCTTCCTAAGGTTTCTTAGGGGCTGCAGCCATGTTCCCTGCTCAGAGGAGACCATCAGGGATGAGAGATGAACAGAGAGGAAGTCCTGGTGGGCTTGAATCCTTGTTTCCAGCCCAACAGATGTCCTGGTTCCCACAATTCTTTCTTTAATCCTTTGAACTAGCCCATGTATTTCCCGACTACTTGAACTATTGAATTCCTTTTTTGCTTAAGCTAGCTTCTGTGGCTTGCAATGGAGGGAACTTATCAATACAGAGGCCAACATTTTTTTTCTTTTTAAAACGACAACGGCTTCCCAAGGTGGGAGAGTACTGTTTACAGGGAAGGAGGCCCATTTTGAGTGGCAGCACAGCAGCGTGGGTGGTTAGGCTGAAGAGGGCCTACAGTAGAGTTTGGTGATGGGGATGGAAACAGCTGGAACACTCCACCTTCTAGTCTGGAGGAAAGGGTCGGGGCGGAGAAGAGTGAAGAATAGAGAGAGGAGCCGGCCCTATGGCTGAAAGCTGGACTCTCCTGGGGAAGGGGAATTGTAGGGAGCGGCTTCCAAGAACCAGGATGTTCAAAGAACCAAGAGGCTGAATGGTCAAGTCCAAAGTCCTCACTCTGAAGTCAACTTTTTGTTTTGTTTTTTTTTAGCAATCCAACCCCCCCCCCCCTTCAAATATGCCGCCTACATTTGGGACTGTCTGGGAAAGCATTTTGTGTAATTGAGAAGAGGGTCCCTTTTGGGAGATGGTGGGATTCTGAAGTGCTCCAGGGAAGGCATAGATTTCTAGTTGTGTGGATTAGGAGAGGGGTGTTGAGTCAGTTGTACTTAGATCTCAGGGGAGGGGAGACTGAATCTGATTCTTGGTTTATGCATGATTTTTCCAATATAAAAATAATTCAGGCTCATTACAGCAAAACTGGAAAGTGGAAAATACTCCTTCAGCTTAAATACTAGCATCTCTAGGCAGCCTTCATGTAAGGAACCCCTCCTGGATGGTCGGGTGGCTAGCCTTCCCAAGGGCTGTGAGGAGGGTGGTTGGCACCCCCTACCACCTGGAGGATCCCAGGCTCGGGTCCCTCACCTATAATATAGGAAGTGAAGAAACCAGTTTTTCAAAGGGCCTTGTCCCCAATCTCTTTCGGTGGTCCCACCAGCCCTAGGAGAAACCAAAGCTCAGCGTGGCCTGGGGCAGCCCCTAACGGCTACAACGAAGCCAGAGGTGCCCAGGGTCACAAAGTAGCAGGTGGCAGAACCTAATTCCAGTTTGGGAGAATTGAATGGACCTGATGTGGGTGGCCATTGTCTTTAATCTGATTGTCCGTTCACCTCTCCCGCCAGTCCGGAGCTTTTCTGGTTCCTTGCTGTTCAGCACTGTACCGTGAATTTCACTGGAGAACCAAGGAAAGGGCGGGGCTGGAAGGAAAAGGATGCCGAGGAAGGGATCAAGATGAGCGAGAAGTTGGGGGCGGGGAGAGATGCCCGGCAAGAGGAAGGCGGGCCCGGGAGGGCTTGTTCTTCGGGCTAGGGCCAAGAGCGGATGCGGCGGAAGGCAAAGTGTTATTGGATGGTGCGGGGCAGCAGGCGGGCCCGATCCGACGGATTGAAATACACGGCCAGCCCGGAGTGGAAAGAACAGTTTATGCTGTGCTTTATTAAAATGTGCATCATTCTTTTATTTTAAAATGTGCATCATTGTCTCGTGCTCGGCGCGCGCGACCTCAGCGTGGCGGCCCGCAGCGGGCCTAGCCCGCGCTCCCGCCCGGCTCCCGCGGAGCCGCTGTGCGCAGGCGCGCTCAGGTGGCGCGGGCCCGGGGGCTCCCGCCCATGGCCAAGTAGACGTCGATGGGCACGTGCAGTAGTGTCAGGCAGTGGCAGCCGGGGCAGCGTCGAAGCGGCCTGGAGAGGGTGGGGCACGACAGGGGACGCTGAGGCCCACCCCGGAGGTGTACCTGGTGTCCCCCGAGGTTCGGGTGTGGCTATGGGGACCTTACCCGAGATAGAAAGTGGGATGCTGGGAGCAGGGGGAGGGGAGTGGGGGGGTGAGGCAGGAAGGAGTGCCTCAGCGGGGGAGGTACCCAGGTGGGCCCCAGGCGCAGCAGTCTATGGGGCTCCACCAGGGGGCAGTGGGGGGGCCCTGGGCGCAGCATGGGGCCAGCGGGACCACGGGCCTCACCTGACCGGGTTGTGCTCCGTAGCTACCGGCTCCGGGCTGTCCTGGGATTCGGGGGCGGCGGCAAGGCCAGGGGAGTCTCCGGCCTCAATGGGGAATCTCCGACCTTGCGGGGGCTCCTGGGCGCTCATGTCCAGGCCCCGGGGCGCTCTGAGCGGGGAGTGACGGTCAGGCCGCTCCCAGGCCGGGCGCCCCCTCCCCGAGCCCGCCCCTCGGGCCGTTGCTCACCTGCCGGAGGCCGAGGCCGGTCCCAGCTGGAAGCAGCTGCCCGAGCCCTGGCCGCGGTAGGATGCTCCGGTCCAGGAAGAGCCGGGCAGGTGTCTGCGGCGCGTCGGGGCCCGGGCGTCGATGGGGAGGGCTGCATTGTGACCCGGCCGCGGCGCGCTGACCTCACAGAGCCCGTTCCTCCCGCCGGGGAACCCCCCGCCGCTCCCCCCAACCCCCCGCCGGCACTTGGCACGGGCGGGATCCGAGAGCTGAAGGGCGCTTGGCTATGGCGCCTTGAGACTGGGTGACGCAGACCCCCAGCCGCCTGGTGGGGGCGCAAGAGGCGAGGGCCACCTGCCTCGAGGAGGCAGCCGCACGCAGGAGCCGGGCATTCCTGGCTGCTCACAAAGATACCCCCGAATGCGTCCCCCGGCGGGGCCGCGACTCATTGCCTGGCGGGGGAGGGAAGAGGCCGTGACATAACCGGTGCTGATTTTGGTGGTGGTGAGGGCAGGTAGGGGCACTGCCCATTTTGGCTAAGGGTCACACAGCATTTACATCATAATTGGGCAGGAGTTTAAAAATGTCTGGCCCTCTCCCTCCCCACCACCCGCGGCTGTGTCCAGTCGGAGAATGTTCTAGCGCTGGGGGCGTCTGCGGATGAAGTCCTTGGGGGGAAAAGGAGCAGGCCAAGGGCGATGGTCGAGTAGAGCTGCCTTGTGGAGGCAGCATGAGCTGAGAGGGTGATAGGAAGGAAGGAGGCGCTAGACAGCATGGAGGACTTTCTGCTCTCCAATGGGTACCAGCTGGGCAAGACCATTGGGGAAGGGACCTACTCAAAAGTCAAAGAAGCATTTTCCAAAAAACACCAAAGAAAAGTGGCAATTAAAATTATAGACAAGATGGGAGGGCCAGAAGGTGAGCTGGGGCCCCTTTGGAGGAAGGGAGGGCTGGTTGAGGTGGGTGGGCCCTTCTTCCAGAACAAAGGATCATTCCTTTCTGGCCTTACTCTGGAACCTAGGAAAGCGGCCAGACGCGGCTTTGGGGTGGGACAGTGGGGAACAGAGTGATGCTGAAAGTCCAGGAGCACCACCCCTCCAAAGCCCAAGGTTAAAGGAAGTGGCAGGAGATGAAGGGTCCTCAGAGGCAGAACCTGAGCCCACCAGACCTTTCCTATTCCAGGCGGAGAACAGACACTGGCAGAGAGGCCACAGCCAGGGCTATCAGAGGGCAGGAGCTGCTGCCAAGGTGGGCGGAGACAGGAAAAAGGAAGACGGGGCTCATGGAAAGAACTGTGGTCAGAAGGTAGGAGTGGGAGGAGCTGGATCACCTCCTGTGGGCAAATCAGACCCCATAACTGAGATCCAATAGCTTTGTCTGTAAGTCCCCAAAGCACTTTGATATCTCACAGGCAGCTCACAAGTCCCTGAAGTGGGCGTGTAGTAGTGCTCTTGAATAATGTATTAACTATAAGAATGACAGAGGTGAATGTTCTTTGCAGAGTGCAGACAGCTAGACACATTTCAGACCACTAAAGGGAGCCAAGGAACAAGACCCAGACTGGTGGGCAGAAAGGCAAACAGGAGGAAGGCAGGAGATGGGAGCAGGAAGTTAGGCCCTTCTGGACTTGATCCCCCATCTCTCCTTCCCTTGTCTCCTCAGAGTTTATCCAGAGATTCCTGCCTCGGGAGCTCCAGATCGTCCGTATCCTGGACCACAAGAACATCATCCGGGTGTATGAGATGCTGGAGTCTGCCGATGGGAAAATCTACCTGGTGATGGAGCTGGCTGAGGGAGGGGATGTCTTTGACTGCGTGCTGAATGGGGGGCCACTGCCCGAGAGTCGGGCCAAGGCCCTTTTCCGTCAGATGGTCGAGGCCATCCGCTACTGCCATGGCTGTGGTGTGGCCCACCGGGACCTTAAGTGTGAGAATGCCTTGTTGCAGGGCTTCAACCTGAAGTTGACTGACTTTGGTTTTGCCAAGGTGCTGCCCAAGTCGCGTCGGGAGCTGAGTCAGACTTTCTGCGGCAGCACAGCCTATGCAGCTCCCGAGGTGCTGCAAGGCATTCCCCACGATAGCAAGAAGGGTGACGTCTGGAGCATGGGTGTGGTCCTCTACGTCATGCTCTGTGCCAGCCTACCTTTTGACGACACAGACATCCCCAAGATGCTGTGGCAGCAGCAGAAGGGGGTGTCCTTCCCCACTCATCTGGGCATCTCGGCCGAATGCCAGGACCTGCTCAAGCGGCTCCTGGAACCAGACATGATCCTCCGGCCTTCAATTGAAGAAGTTAGTTGGCATCCATGGCTAGCAAACACTTGATAAAAGCAATGGCAAGTCCTCCCCAATAAAGCAGGGGGAGAAAGCAAACCCAAAAACCTGCTTCTAAAATGGTGATATATATTTTACACTTTAAGTTTACTTATCCTAAATCTTACACCCTCCCCAGCCTTATTTCTCTTTCCCTTTAAACATCTTCATGGAACCAAAGGGCCTCATTCAGATCCCCCACCCCCCCTTTACCATGACTGACAAGTGGTTTTCATGGTGTTTAACTAAAGATAATTAAAATAGACCCCCAAATCACACACACACGGGGAGGAGAGGAAAGGAGAAAGATGACCAAGAGCAATTGGAACCACTTTTGTTGCAACTTCCTTTCCAAATAAAAGCAGAAGCGTTGGGAATGCAGAAATGGCCTCTTTGACTCCTTGTCTTGGGGAGAGGCTTGTTGGGGGCCCAGTCCCTTCCAAATCCCAAAGCCCAAGCTGAGTCTTGGATGAGGACAAGGGACTTCCTCAGGACCCAGGCTGCTCCCCTACCCTAGCCCTCCCCACACCCCAGGTTCCAAGCTGGAAGCCACCCCTACAGTGTGCACCTGCCCCGGATCCAGTGCAGCTACTGTGGGGGACAAGGACAGATCCCCAGACACCTTCCAACTTCTGTTGAATCTTTTTAATGCTGTTAATGGCAAGTCTGTAAAAGGTTCAGGACAAAGTTCATTTTTCTTTCTTTTTTAATTACAAAACTAACAGCTGTTAGAATTTTTTTTTTTTTTTTTCCTTTTTTCTTTTCCCAGCTACAAAAGATTCTGGGGAGATGCATTATAATTTAAAATATATAATATTGCACAAACAACCAAAAGGTTAATTAAACTAAAGAAATAATTACAAAGAGAAAAACCCCATCCCATCAAAAAAAGATTCAGCATTCTTTCCATCCCACCCCCTCGTTGAAGGTATGAAGCGGAAGTGACCACCACTCCCTCGGCAACCCTGACCATGATCCCTTTAAATCAGTGGTGAACACACAAGATTATGTACAAGAATCACCAGAGCAGCATCGTGAAGCACCAGGGTCTCCAGGGATTCCTGCAGCCCCTCATTCCCCCAAGAGAGGTACGCTAGACCAGAGTGGAAAGTGAGAGCCACAAAGGCTGGGTTTGTCTTCAGGAAGAAGAGCTTTTGCAGAAGTCCGATATAGTCTCAAGAAGTTCACCCCCAACATATCCCTTCACGAAGCAGAAGGGCTGAGGCAGAGTACTCGGCTTTGATCTCTGCTCTGTATTGCCAAGAGCTCGCTTACGTCCTAAGCTACAGGGGAGTTGAGGTGGGTAGTTGGTTGGACAAGGTATCCTGGCAGGCAATGCACAGAAGGGCCTGAAGTAGACCCCTCCCTTCCTGGGGAAGGGAAGAAATGCAAGAGCAGATTCCTGCAGGTGGCACAGCTGGGCTAAGGACTTGGGTGCATCTGACATGAAGAAGCCCTGGGAAGGGTGTGGGGACGTACCAGAGTTGGGCTGGATGAAAGGAAGGAGGTGGGAACTTGGGGTTTGGTCTCCAAATTCTGAACCAGGAATGGAAAAGGTCTAGGAGGGGAAAGAGATTTCCTGAGGGAGGAAAACTTCCCCAAGATTAATACCTCTTACCCACTGGGAAAGGAACTAAAATGTGCTCTCTTGCCACAAGCTCTATGTCCTTGTCTAGCCATAGCAGGTGGCATGACCTTCCTTGCCTGCTAATGGGTGGACAGAGTGTGTTGTCTCAGCTTGCTCCAAGAGGCCGATGGTTTAGCTTCTGACTACACAGGCAGAGGGGCTTGAGCTATTCCTTGGGACTACCCAGCAGGAGTCCCCAGGAATGGTGGGTACTCAGGAGAGAAATGTAGGCTCTTCTGGTGATGGGGGTAGGTATCCTTCCCCTTAGGTCAGTCATCCTATGATTGACACAAGTCAGAGTTCCTGGCTTGCATTTAGAGAGCCCCTTCCCAGGTAAATGGGCAGAGGTGCCTTTTTAGGTGTCAAAGGACCAGCAGGGAGCAACCCAGGATCTGTACACAGAGCTCTCTGGTTGGCAGAGGCCATTTAGGGGACATTCTCAGTCAGTGTCTTCCAGGGCCAGGTTGAGGCAAGCAAGGGAGGTGGGAGTGCTGTGGGTGGGGGAGCTGCTTGTTCTGGCTCCCCTCATTCCCAGTCCTCCCACTCCACATCTTCCAGCTGCAAATGGGAGGGGATAATGGAGAGCACAAACACATTGAGTTCTTTTGAGTCAAACCCAGACTTAGCCCTCCCTTGCTGAACAGGGCTTGCCTCCATTTGTGGATAGCCTGCCCTCTGCTGAGCCACACCCCACCCTCCTATGACAGTGAACTACCAGTCCTAAGGCTGTGTCTGCGAAGCAGAGCTGCCTTGTGCCTGAGGGGTAGGGCTGCTGCTCTAACCATTTCAGACTCAAAGGAAATGCTTCCACCAACTCTGGATACAAGAAGGGATGCCCTACCTATAGGAACCAAGTTAAGAACATGTCTCCTGCTGGGCAGTTAAGGCCACAGCTCTGAGAGGGAGGGAACCTGAGAGTGGCACTGGACTACGGGAGTTCACAGGGTCGTCAATCCTCTGGCACCAGCACCCTTATCCCCTGCAGGAGTCTCCTTGGGGAACTTTCTCTGGTCTTGCTATTACTCTTGGTCTGCCATCAGCTGTTCCCTGGTATGATTGCCTATAGAATGACTGCTCAGATATACTGTATGTCTAGTTTTAAAAAGGCACAAAGCCACTGTGACATGACAGGTGCTGTGGGCCTCCTTTGCCCTGGGGATAAAGAAGTCACAGGTATGAAAAATTCTTAGGTTTTTCCAATATGAAAGATGAGGCCCTTTGAGTCTCTCTAATCTGTCCACTTCTTTATAGCAGGTTCATGAGTTACTGGATGGTAGGATCATATGGTTCTTGGTTGACAGAGAAAGTAACATGGACTTGAATCAGATGTTTGGGCTGGTGCCTCAGTTCTGTCACTTACTAGTTGTGTAAGCTTTGGACTGGTCCAGCCTGTCATGCGAAACGACCAATTCTTGATTCTGGGAGGTAGTGAGGAACAGGAGCAAAAGGCTGCAATGAGCTGAGTCACTGGAGTGGGGTTTGGGGTATTTGGCACTAATGTCCACTGAGTGCCTACGATGTCCCAGGCATTATGGCTAGCATATCTATATGCATCATCTCATTATAGCTCATAAGCCAGGTCTGGCAATTGTCAGTCCCATATTTTAGATGAAGAAACAGAGGTGCCCTGGATCACATTCTGTCTTGGCCCATGAATCAGGTCTGTATTTTTAAGTAGTGTCTTAGGTGATCTGGATGAAGAGCTAAGGTCAAGGACTCTCTTATCTGTCCTCCCTAGAACTGAGGGGAAACAGAGCCTGCTGATGACAACTGTTCTGGGCCTGAGTGGGAGGCCTCAGCAATGTTCCTGAAGCCAGTCACTTCAGCCAGAAGCAGGGATCTGCTTTGAGGGGACTGCTGGGCTTGGTGGGAGAGTTCTCAGACCCTGGAATCACTTGGCTTACTTCCCTGTACCCAACCAGACCACTCACCTCCCCAGATGCATCCACTTTGGAAAGTGCGATCTGCACTTCTTCTTCAGTCATGTCCAAGTCAAAGTCCTTCTCCCAGTCCTCGCTGATGTCTGTGCTTGAGCCTGGAAACAAATCCACAGAGAGAAAGGCAGTGAGGAGCAGGGAAAAGGTTGTTGCTGAGAGTGATGACACTCTTTAAAAGTTCCTGACAAATACACATCAAAAGTCTTTATATTTTGCTTTCACGTTTTTGGCTCAGCAATCTCACGTTTAGGAATCTATTCCAAGGAAAAATTACAGATTCAGTCCAAGATTTAGCCAAAAAGAAGTTCACTGAGGACCATCATGAAAACTTAGAAACGACCTGGAAGACCACTATCAGGAATTACTAAAATAAATGGTGTAGTCACACCTTGGAATATTATACAGCTTTTAAAAGTTAGGATGTGAAACATTTATGTAAATGGCAAAACAGTCTTACACTACTAAGTGAGGAAAAGCAGATCACTAAAAAGTAGTGAAGCAGTTTGGCCCAGAGGCTCCTTGGGAGCCAAAGAAATCTCCCAGAAGAAATAATGAACCTCCTTTCTCCTTACTCACCCCATTCTGCCTACACTGATCTTGCTATTCCTTAAACATACCAGGTACATTACCACCTTAGGGGCTTTGCATAGGTTGTTCCCTGGACCTCAGATATCTACATGCCAATTTCCTCACCTCCTTCACTCCTCTGCTCAAATCTCACCTAAATGTGGTCTACCCTGACCAAACCATTTTAAATTGAATGTACCTCCTCATTCCCAGTTTCCTTCACTTTGCTCTAGTTCTTTTTTCCATTGTACTTATCACTTTCTAACATAATCAGACTTATTATGTTTATTGTTTAATAACAGGAATTAGAATTGAAGCTCCATAAGGACAGGAATCTTTGCTTGGTTTTCTGTGAATTCCAAGTGCCTAGAACAAACACATAGTTGGCATTCAATAAATATTCAGGGGCTCGTCTTCTAAACCTGATGTTGGAAAACTACAGCCCCATGGGCCACATCCAGCTTGCCATCTGTTTTTATAAAGTTTTTGGAACAGTCATGTCCACTTGTTTACATGGTGTCCATTGCTGCTTTTGTGATACAATGGCAGAGTTGACTAGTTGCAACAATCTGTTTAGCAAAGCCTATAATATTTAATATCTGGCCCTTTCAGAAAAAGTTTACCAACTTCTAGATGATTCTGATGCCTGCCGAAGTTTAACAAACATTGTTCTAAACATTCATCTTTGGGCATGACTTCTTACAAGGCATTATTAAAAATGTACACAGGAAAGTTATTTCTAAGAAGCAATTGCATGAATAGTTCTTTAACATAAGCCAGTATATCCAATATGATTTCATGAAAAAAAATACGCTCACAGATGCATGTAGAAATACAGAAAAGATGAGCAAGATACCCACAAAAATACAAATAAAAGTTATCTCTAGGTGATGGGTTCGTGGGTAATTTTTCTTGGGGCCTTTTTTTCTGAAAATGAACACAGACTACTTTGAAATTAAAAAAAAAAAAAAAAAAAGAAAAGCATCTTTAAAAAGATTAGGCTTCTAATCCCCAAGTGGGATAACCCATAAACATCTGGCTTCTTGTCCAACTTGCTCCTCACCAGGCCTCCAGGATCTGAGACCTCCCTGAGTCCCACTCCCACATTTCTTATAAGGAGTCTCACACTGTCCTCTCTTTTCAGCCACCTAGCTGGCCACAAGCACTGCGGGAAGAGCATGGTTTTTGGGGCCTGGCAGACCTGGGTTGAATTCTTACTCCTTTATCTATTGTGTAGCCTTGGGCAAATTATTCTGGGCTTTAGTCTATTTATAAAAAAAGGATAAAATCATCCCCTTTGCAAAGAACCACCCGAAGAGCTTATTGGAATGCAGATTCCTGCTTCCTGCTCACCCTGCCTCCCCATTCAGGGCCAGCAGGTCTAGGCGGTAACCCAGGTTTCTGCATTATAAACAAAATTGCATGGGTGATTCTACGTAGACCTTGACACACAGTGAGAAAGAATGGTGTCAGTGCCTCTTTACATATACATATATGTAACATATATATACAAATCACACACATATGTAACACATACACACACACCCACAGCAGATAATCAACAAATGGAGCCATAATTCTTCTAAAGGCCTTGCCTTGTCTCAGAGTTAAATAATTTTGCAAATGGTCCCACAGAAAGTCAGGGGCAGAGCTGCAATGAAGACCCAGTTCTCCTGACTCTTCAACTAAGTCCTCCTGTGCCTTCAGGACACACTGACGGTACTCTTCCGACTGGCCAGTGCAGACTCCTGGTGGGCTGGCAGCCTGGCTCCTGGCAGACTCCTCACTTCAGCACTGTGGCTGTGGCAGCTTTCCCTAACCTCAGGTTGCTCTGAAGGGATTTGAAATTCCCTCTTCAGGCTTCAACACTAGGGCAAACCCTTCTATGGGTAGAAAACAGAGTCTCAGCCAACACTCAGCACTTCACATCCACCCTCTGGGGTGGGTACTAGAGTCCCAGTTTACACATGAGGACATAAAAGCTACAAGTGGCAGAGCGAGATGAGAATTTGGGCTCTTTCTGCCATCTGCCTCCTCTCACCAACCCAAACTGGCACACAAAGAGTATGGAGATCAACATAACACTGTGCATGTGGTAGAGGACTCATCTGAGCAACAATTTACAACTTCATGACGGAGTTTGCTTCCTTTTTTTTTTTTTTTAAAGAAAGGGGAGTTTTCAGGTGATTACTAATGCTGTCACCCACAGCTCATTTTATTCTGTTTAATTGGATCTCTTCTTCCCCAAATAAGTAATGGAGGCAAAACTGCTTCCAGGTCAAACAGATTGTCAAGAGTAAAGCAGGGCCTTCAACCAGGGCTCCTTCCAGTTTACAGGTCTGCCTCACGCTCGCTTCTTCACCTCCCACCACTGGGAAGGCCAGTGTCATATATATCAAGTGGAAAGCAACTCTGCAATGATGGGGATCACCCTGGGACCCTGTGGCTAGCCACTCTAAGAGACTGCTGTGCCTGGAGAGCAACCCTCATGTCCTCTAGGATGTGGGCATAAGAGGAAAAAGGAGTCAATCTGTCTACAAGCCTCTATTCTTCCTTTTCGTATCTACTCTGTTCCCAGTGTCCTACTCCAGTCCTGGCTATCCTCCACCTAACTGTCTACAACTGCTTCTGGTGGGTCCTCTGCATCAAATCCCCAACCTCTCCTCTCACATACCCGAGTATAGCTGAGAGGTTAAGAGCTTACACTGTGCCTCCTCCACAAACTCAATTTCAAGATTACAGTCTCCAATAACCAGTATTTTTTCCCTCTAATCTCCCTCTGTAGTAGCCAATTCCAAATGGAACCTATAATTCTTTAAGCCTCCAACTGTTTCACTATCCCTCATTCCCTTTCTTACCCAGCTCAGATTCCATGAGCCATCATTTTGATCACTTCTTACATATATTTGGACTCTCTTCTTTTCTTCCACCGATTTCTACTAGCAAATGTGAACCCTGGTTAAACCCAACTCCCCATTTGCTCTGCCTGTACCTGAGCAACTGAACATGGCTGGACAAAAGCCAACGATGCTAACTGGTCTCACTTAAAATCCATGACCACTGCCTCACATGGGCCCTAAGTACCACCCAGCAATCCCACCACACTGTCAGGTTCATCTGCTCTTCCACTCTCCTTAAGGACTACTTCATACTTTTCTAAATATTTATTGGGTAAGTAAGATTGATCTCAGTTTCCTACTAATACAAAATGGAGAAAATACAACACACTTAATAGGGCTTTTGTGAGGATCGAGTGATGTGCATACAAAGTGCTTAGCACAGAGGTAGACATTCAGAGATTGCTCAGAGAAAGTTATCTCTTATCATCATCATCATCATTTCCTCAAAGCAAGGCTCTAATCAGATTTCTTCCTGCTTGAGAATCTATCCTGAAACAATTACTCCAATTTTTAGAGGAATAAGCAGTGGCTAGAAAAGATCAATAACTTGTACAAAGTCACATGGCTTATGAACAAAATTGGGATTTACACCCAGGACAGTTTGAACTCCAGAGCTTGAGCCCTTAGCCTCCATGCTCTGCTGCTCTATGGTGCCAACTCCAACATTCCAAATCTAGCTTAAGATTTTAAGTTCCAAACTTAAATTCTATTTCTGAGCCAACACGTCCACCCTTCTTGTTTCCCCCTCTCCCGGGAGACAACATAGAGAAGTGGGTTTTGATCAACACCCCTCAAATGTGCTCCATGCCCCCTTCCATCTGGAATTTGCAGGCTCCCTCAGCCTGGACTATCACTTCCCCTCACCTGCCCCAAAGTCGCCAACTCTCCTATACAGCGCCTGTCTCCTTGATGAAAACGCTGGCGCCGAGATTCCTTCCTTCTCCGGACTCCTCCAGCACCAACCCTGTCTCATGCTGCCTTGGACTCCATCATAAAGACTGCAACTTTTGCCCCTCCCCCTCCGGTGTCTCGTAAAGAGTAGGAGGAGTTCAGTGGATGACCTCACTGAGTCAGAGTCAGAAGGAAAGCACTGTGTTGGAAATTGGAAAGCCTGCAGTTCCATCAGGGGGCAGAGTAGGGGTGGGGGTGGGCCCATTTCTCATACCCTGCAGCAAACCAGTCCCGCACTGCACCTGCAGGCCAGGCTTTACCTGCTGGCAAGCTCTGGGGCTGTGATTGGTACTGAGGGTTAGCAAAGAGAGGATGTGTGTGTGAGGGACTGAGGGGAGATCTTGCTGACAATCCTCCATCTCTGGAGAGGTATTCTGGATGTGGCAAAAAAGTTGACACCAGAGCTACCCTTGTCCTTTAATTCTAGCAGTTACAGATGTTCTCCTCTGACATAAAGTCAAAGAGAACCCAGTGTAAAATTCTATTATACAGATAAGAAACCAAGGCTTTATTACTTAAGCTGGTCACAGCAATGGGTATTATTATTCTCCAAACTAGACATATAATTTTTGTTTCTGTATTTTAAAATGATTCATAATAATAATTAATGAAGGGTCAAAATAGCAAAATGACTTTCCTACAGTTAACCAGGGGAGAAGACCCTTGACATCAATGATGCAAGGGGCTCCCAGCCCAAGGTAAGGGTGAGGTGTCCAAAAGGACAGAAATGGGCATAGTATGGCAGGTAAAGGCAAAGGTCTGAATGAGCCAGACGTGGGCATGAATCTGGGCTTGTCGTTTCCTGGCCACCTGAAATGGAGCATGTTAACATTTTTGAGCCTCATCTTCTTCAGCTGTAGAATGAGGATAATAAACATCAACCTCTGGGTTGTGATGTATAAGTGAGAAATTAAATGCGATATAATGTATTTAGCATAGGGCCTGGCATAAACTATATTTTGTTTATGATTGTAAGATATATCCTGATTTTGGAGACTATGCACATCTTAGACTTGATGAAATATGGTGATAAATACCTAATATATTGTAGCTATCCTCATCATCATCAGTATCACAAATAAAGGGAATTTGTTCTAGGATCCTAACAAGGGACAAGAAGATAAGACTGCTTGCCCTGCCCCAACACAGCCCCAGGGTCAGGCCTCTGGACCTACCTTTCTTTCCGTTGTTGGAGGGTGTGGACTTCCCACTGTCTGAATTCAGTTCAAACACCCGTAAGTCTGTGGGCACTTCCTCCCTCAGAGTCTCTACTCTGGCAGGAGGCCTGGGCTCTGGGCCGCTGGGCCGGCCAGTAGGGGTGAGAGGCTTGGAGTGAGCTAGGGGCGGGGGCCCAGTCTCGCCCACATCCTCAGCCAGGCCCTGTTCCTCCAAAGATGCCTCCAGCAGCCTTTGGGACAGCTCCTTGGGCAGCACTGGTGTCTCAGATGAGGTGGCAGGGTTGACGATCTGTGTCACGAGGGAGATGCTCTCGCTGCTCTCTGACGGAGTCACCTCTGTTGGGGGTTCAACTAGGGTCACAAGATTCTCTTCACAGAGGCTCTGGGGGCCAGCAGCTCCTTCAGGCAATGTGGAAGTTTTGGCTACAGGGATCTTTACTTCTTTTGGAGACATAGGTGAAATGCCCACAGGCTCCTCTGTAGAGAGAAAAAGGCAGGAGGAAAAGGGCACTGTACCCTGGAGAGTCCCAAGACAATGTTGGAGCTCTATGAAGAGACCTCAGGTTTCTGGCCAAATTTACTCTGCTCAAGACTAACGCCAGTTTCCTCATCCTCCCTCATACTCTCCCCTCCGTGGTTCTGCAGATACTCTCTGCTTTCCCATATCCCACATAGGGCCTAGCACATGTCTGGTAGACACTTGGGTCCAGTCAATGCAGCACAAGATGGCCTCACTGATTAGAAAGCCAAAATTTGAAAATAAGTCAGTTTGAAACAGGTTAGTCTCTGCTACATCATAGGTGTATGATCTTGGACAAGTCATTTAATCTTTCTTTACTGTACCTGCCTAATTAGTGAAAGAGAAATGCTGGAGTTGTAGTGAGGACCGTGCATGGAAAGCTGGGCACACTATCAGGTAAGCAGCCTTAACATGCTTCCTAAGCTACACTACTAGATAGAGAACGCTTAGCTCCCTCCCTAAGACAGTGGTTCCCAAACGTGGAAGGGCATTAAAATTACTAGGGGAGCTGGTAAAATAAAAGTTTGGCCTCATCCACCTTATTTAGAAGGCAGGAGAGGGAATCTAGATTTTCAATAAGCAACCTGAGTGACTATGGAGCAGCCCATTCCTGAGCTGCACAGGAACCTGCTCTGACTGGCATCTGTGATTTCTGTACCTAAACCCAGGACTCTGCTGCCTTATCAAACATTTCCTTGTTACCTTAGCCTGTCCTCATTCACCACGTAAGAAAACTGTACTCATCCCCTTCTTCTCCCTGAGCATCAAATCATTCCAGGCTTCTGGCAGGGCCTGTCACTTGTCAGCCATTGCTGGCCATCGGTCCCCACTACTCACCTTCTTCCTCCTCCCAGCCAGGCTCTTCAGAGATGCTCTGTTCTGCCCGCTGCTTCAGGGCATCCCTCCGGGCCTGCTCCTGAGTATGGGGGAACAGAAGGCCAGAAGCAGTCAGGGGACCCTCTTCCCAGACACCAGGACTCATGGCACCCTGTGTCCCCTTCTTTCCTCCACCAAATCCAGCCTGTTTTCCCCAGGGCTGAGTGGAGTAGCTCCCTGGGCTAGGCCAGCCTACCTGCTCCAGTTGGTGTACTTTATAGAAATACCGATGCCAGAATTCTGAATGGGAAACTGCTGCTGGGACCTGGAGGGAGGGGAAAGTGGGGATGAGACTTTAGGAATGGCTGTGTGGGGTATGCATCCCCAGTGTTATCAGCCTGCTCCTAGATGCTGTGGATCCCAGCATAGTTAAGGCTTAGCAGTGATTCTCAGAGCACTTCCAACCCACCGAAGTTTCCGCCAGATCCACCTTCCTGGCCCAGCTCGGCCAAGGAGGATGAAAAGAACTTCCTTCAGGTGAGGACTTTGCTGGCCCTTCTATTTCTCACCATTCTCTGACTGCAGAATCCTGGTGAGTCGGCTTCTCCTGTGCGGATTCTCGGCTCATGACATGCCTGTCTGGCTCTACAGGGTTTCCCCCTGCTCTTTGGGCCAGATGACTCCACATTGATGCTGGACACGTCCCCTCCCACCTCCCAACACCTCAAGTCTGGTGCTGGTTGAGGTCCTGCCGACTGGGCCCTCACCATCTTGGTGTAGAGGGCCCGGATGGAGGGGCTGCCTACAAGGAGCTCTGAGATCTCCCCCTTCTTCTCCTCCAAGCAGAACTGGGAAAGCCAGGCGTCAAACAATTCCGGGGGCCCTGCAGAGGGACAGATGGTCAGTTCCCTGGGTCTTGGGAAAGAACACTGGGCCTACAGAATAAACCTAAGCCTGGGAACGGACAATGAGGAAAGCATATGGGTTTTTTCAAAGACATAAGGCCCAAAGTGGGGGGTCAGGCAGGGGGAGGGGGTGGGTGGACCTCAGAGATCAGGGTGGGGCACCTATGGGATCTCCAGAAAGGGCTGCAGCCCATTCCACCTGGCTACTGAATACCAGCCCCCCAACCCCCGAAAGTGCTGTTTTCAGATCACCAGTGACCCCATACCCCATGTTGCCAGATCCACTGACTACTTGTCTGTCTGCCCTTTATGTAACTGTTCTGCAGTTTCTGAACCTGGGAGCCACTGCCTTCCGCTTGAAGCCCTTTCTCCCCTGGCTTCTCATTCTTTTGAGACTCTCACACTTCTCTGGTTGCTCCTTCTGAGTCTTCATGGGTTCCTCTCTTTTCTTATGGCCCTTTTTGCTTCTCATTCTCTATTTTCTCCCAAGATAACCTCCAATAAACTGTGAGTTTCAAGCCCTTCCTCTCATCGGCAGTTCCTCCGTCTCTCTTTTCAACCCAGACTGCTCTTCTGGGCACTAGATCCACAGATCAAGTGTGGACACCTCCTCCTGCACAGGTGCTGCAGACTCAGTGTGAGCTCGTTTACTTCCTCCAGTCTGTCCCACCCAGTAATCCATGTAGAAACCTGGGAGCCATCCTAGAGTTCCGTTAGCCAATCACCATGGATCCCACTTTTTCAGTGTCCTGTATGTACACTTTCCTCTTCATTCCACCTGCCATTTCTTAGGTTCTGGGGTTAATTCTGCTGAGGTTCCAGCAGCCTCCTCATTGGGCTTCCCGCCTCTTGTCTCTCCCTCTCTCATCCTTCACAGTACTGCCCAAAGGCTCTTTATATAGTACAAATCTGATCATCTCAGGCTCAAAATCTTTCAACAGTTCTCTATGGAAAGGTTTTTAAAGCTGGGGTCCACAGATGGGCTCCAAAAGGTAAAAGAGTCCCCATATCGTATGCAAAATCTGGAAGCATATTCTGGAGAGAGCGTTTGTCATTTTCAACAGATTTTCAAAGACCTTTGTGACTAAAAAAGGTCAAGAACCACTACCTCCAGGCTGCTAGGACAAAATTCAAACTGCTTAATTTAGCAAGCAAAGCCCTTCCTACCAGCAGCTCTTACTCCCTTTACTCCCTCACACAAATCCTTTTACCAAATGGCAAGGTGCTCCCTGTCCTTTCTAGGCCTTCAAACATTCTGTTGCCTAGTGGGTTTACTTCTTATTCATCCCTAAAACCTCAATTCGAGTGTTATTTCCCAGATTCCCCAGGCTGGGCTGGGTGCCATTCCTCTAGGCTCCCAATGCCCCATCACTCCATTCTCTGCTATCTCTCTTTTATTCACTGTTTCTTTGTCTTAACTGTATGTTTCTCGAGGGTTTGACCTGGTTTGAGGGTTTGACTCATTTCTGTTCTCCAGCTTGCAGCATGGAACCTGCTGCATGGCAGGGGCTCAGCAAACAGGGGCTGAAGGTAGGCAGGGCAGCAGGACCGGGAGGGAAGCTGAACTGAGAGAATGAGGGAAGAGGGGAGCTAAGCCTCAGCAGATAGATGAAGACACCCAGATTCAGGGAGGAAAAGGGAATATCAACCCTTCCCACCATGCATAAGGTACACACTAGCCCCATTCTGATCCTCCATGTAAGGGGAACCTGGCTTCTGCTATCTGAGGCAAACAGGGCACACAGCCCAGATCCCCTTGGTCTATCTGCCCTGCATGTTTGCCCCCTCACCATCTGGTTCATTGCAGTAGGTTGCCGGGTCTGACTGCAGGCTATAAAGGCGAGCCTAGAAGAAACAGAACAGAAATTCTGTAGTGTTGAGCACAGAAAGTACCCTTTCCCTCCCAGGGTACCCAGTCAACCATAACCCAGCTTCTTCCATAGCCAAGTAGCCACCTGGCTACTATAACTATGGGCACTTGTTAATGAACACAGTGGTATAGGAAGTGGAACATGGTTCTAGGAGTCCAAAGAATTGGGCTCTCAGAAAAATGGTCTTTAACCCAGTACTCCACACCTGGAAACTAAGTTAAATACAGTGTAAGCAGGCTACAAAATTACATGAATAAAATGCTTCTAAATTATGTGAAATTTGAGAAATGTTAGAGAAAATATATTAACTAAGCCCAAACGTATGGGTAAATTTTGAAATACAACTCTCCTCAAATTAAAACCATTCATCAAGAATTTAACTTCATGGCCAGTCTGCCCAATGAACTGTAAGCTGTGTCCCCACTAGTGCCATAAGGTGGCAAACTTTAGCTGGTAAATAGCAAGCCCCACCCTCCTTCCTTAGTATTCTGTGAAGAACAGGTCTGCTTGCCTGCCTGCATCAGAACTTCTACAAATGGTTCTCCTGATAACTCACAGTCATTATCATGTAAAAGTTTTCATCATTTCACTCAAATGTATACTAAGTGGTGGTGCTAATGCTAGTGCTGAAAAACATGCTTGAAAAATCAGTGCGTTTGGAATGCAAATTCAAAGTGATAAAATGCTATGAAGGGCAAACTCCCATGACACAAACTGTTAATTTAGTAGAAAAATATTCATTGACCTAAGAGAAGGAATGATGAGAAAATAAACTGTGGCTGAAATACACTACCATGGTTGTTTATTTAAAGGCCCTGAGAACTCTTCCTCCCCATCTTACATTTATTCCTCCTGGAAATTAGTCTTAACCCAAATGTGGAGAGGCTAGACCTCCCAAGATGCTCCTCACAGTGTTTCTGATTATGGTTGAAAGCCGAAAAGAATCTAAGTGTCCAACACCAGGGAAATGGCTGAATAAATTATGCTATATGCACTTGCAAGAATTTAAAACCATTTCAAATAATGGTGATTAGGAAAGATGCTCATAGTTTGTTGTATTTTTTTTTAAAGGCAGGTTACACAATTATATGTATCAAGTCTATCTTTTGTTGAGAAAAAACCCCTAAATTTTATCTTTACCTATGTAAATGAATGTTCCTTTGGGTGATGAGATTATGGGTTTAGAAATAATTATCTTCTTGCTTATCAACATTTTCTAATTTCTTTATATATGTACTTTTTTTAGCTTGAACATGTCTTGCTTTGAGTACAGTTGAGAAGCTAAAGCCCAGTGCTGGGCAGCATCCACAGGAAAAACTGCCAGAGAATACCTTGGTGCCATCGTAGGGTTCTGCTGTGCCAGAAGGCGTGCCCATCAGGGTGATGACATCGCAGTCAATGGTTTTGTCTGGCGAGGGGGCAAAGGTGTCTGATATCACCCCCAGGAAATCAGACAGTCCCTTCTTCATTTTTTCCGTTGCCCCCAAGGAACCTTCGGTCTGCAGAGAGAAGCCAGCAGAGGAAGCAAGTGCCCCAGAGGCAGGCTGCAATCTGGAGTATGGGGGGTGGGAGGGTAGGGTGAAGCATCAGGGCCAAAGGCGAACGGGATGTGTGGGGACCAGGAAAGGGCTCAGGGCCTTTTACCCAACCTCTGGAACTGGAGGAGAGGGAGGCAGCCAGGCTCCTCCATTCCCCAGATGGAGCAAGCCTGTGTAGGTCAGAGAAGAGATCCTTGCCTAGCTGTTTCATTGAAATTTCAAGGCCATCCAGGCTGATCAAAAATTGACAGGAAAGCTAGTTTATGGATGGATGAGTAGAAAAATAGGGGAAGGAAACAAACAAACAAACAAAGGTACCCAGTGTTCTTTTTTACTTCAATTGCTCTTTTTCACTTTAATTATTATTCTTGTTATTTTTGTGTGTGTGCTAATGAAGGTGTCAGGGATTGATTTAGGTGATGAATGTACAACTACGTAATGGTACTGTGAACAATCGAATGTACGATTTGTTTTGTATGACTGCGTGGTATGTGAATATATCTCAATAAAATGAAGATAAAAAAAATTGACAGGAAAGGATCCGTGCCACAGACATTTCAGTGGGGCAGAGGGCCAATGGGCTGAGTGGTGGACAGGGTAGTAGCTTCGAAGTCAGCTAGATTGGAATCCCAGCTCTACCACATGTTGGTTAGGAGACCTTTCTCCTCTCTCTGAGCCTCAGTTTCCTTATCTGTAAAATGCAAATAAATATACATTCTTCATAGGGTTACTATGAAGATTAAATAAATAGTAATACTATAATAATTTCATAATCATTGTTGCCTAGGAAGTAGTCTATTTTGTATAAATGGCTGCGGAGACATAGTCAGGAGAGAACAGAGAGCCTTGCCTCAGGGCAAAACCTACCACAGTACCTGGCATGTGTTGGCACAGGTATATAATCATATTTGTTGAATGAAAAAAAGGAATGAATGAATGAAAGAAACAAGTGGTGTCTTTGCTACCGACTAGATTTATAGCATTGTCCCTCATGCACATCAGCAGCTGTGGTTAGCAGGCATACAGTATTTTACAAGAGGAGTCAACAAAATAAGCATGGCTAAAAAACTCCAAAATGTGTCTTTCATAACACAGCCTCTAATCACAATGCAATAGATTCAGCAGGTCTGCAAGGAACCAAAATCTGTTGCAATGCTAAAGGAAAAACCACAATCCAAAACCAGTACACTGTACTTCACTGGAAATTTAGATTTGCAGTTTCTTTGACCATACACAATTTCCACTTTTCACAGATTTTAGAACCTAAATCCCATTTCACAAGAGGCTTTCTGCTCTATATCACTGATTAATTAATAAAAACAGGGTCAGGAAGAGTATAAGTTGACACAATCTTTCTGGAAGGTAATTTTGCAACAGATATTGAAAGGCTTAAAACTATTCTCACTTTATGATTGATCCCTTCCAAAAGTTTATTCTAATTAAGCTATTACAGCAATGGGCAAAGATTTAGCAATCAGAATGTTTACTGCAGCTCTGTATATGATATTGGAAAAAACTGAAATAGCAAACTAGGAACTGGTTAAATCCACATAATGGAATACCAAGCCATTTATGATATTAGAATGAGGTTTTGCAATGATTATTAAGGTAAAAAGTATGTTACAAAACATAATATTTAGTTGATCCCAGTTTTGAAAACGATGCACTCCTTCCTTCCTTCCTTCCTCTCTCCCTCCTTCCTTTCCTTCCTCTTTTTTATATACCTGTATTTTCTAAATTGTCCACAGTGAATGGCTTTGCTAATAAGAAAATATCTGCCAACACAACACAGAAGTGGGAACGCTAAATATTACCTAACATCCATAGCTTATTTGCTTGACACAAATCTTTCAAAATGGGAGTCTATGGGGAAAATAATCACTTAGTGGTAGAAAGGTTGGGAAACCCCACCGGGATCCCAGGGTGGGTTAGGCTGTGAGGGGCAGTCACTTGGAGGGTGTGGGCAGTACTCACAGCCAGCTTCTCCTTGACCACGCTGGCGGTGGCTGCGATGGTGCAGGCTGTGTCATGCTGCACCACCTGGGTGAACTCTGTCAGGTCCCGCTTCATGAACTCCAAGGCTTCGGAGGACTATGGGAAGACAGAGAGGGAATGACAGAACCAGCTGGCCCCACCCATCCCCCTTGTTCCTGTTCCCTGTGTCTCTTTAGTACCGATAGAAACAAGTGCCATGGGGAGCCTGGGTTCAGAAACAATGGCCACTTGTCCTAATTCCGTGACCTGGGATTACCTGACAGCAGAGAGCACAGGGAAACTTCCTGCTGCTCTGGATGCAGGGACTGAATCTCAAGCTAAGGTGCTCATGAGCTATGTGGCTATAAGCATGTCATATCTAGAACTCAGTACTCTAGATGAAGGAGGTGGACTAGATCAGTGATTCTCAAGAGCAGACCAGGGAGGGGACACATAGAGTCTGAAAACAAAACAGACTTTGATGCACTGACTTGATATGCTTTAAGTCATGATATTTGCTTCAAATTTGAAATAATATGAAGAAAAGGTGTATGATTTTTTCATTCAACAAAGTGGGGAAGGCATTAAGAGAAATACTGGATCAGATTCTGAGACCTTCTTGGTTTCATCATTCCATGGTTCTACCTACCCATAAAGTTCCTGCGGACAGTAGACCCAGCTGGAGGAGCAGCCCCTCCGTCCTCTTCTAAGACTTGCCCTATATTGTTTCATATTCACCAACCCTAGGATACCTTCCTGGACTACCTCTGTGCTCACCCCTGCAATCCTTCTCATTTTACATGGGGATAATCACCTGCACTTTTTTTTTTTTTTTTTTTTTTTTTTTTAAGCAGGTTTCAGATGGTTTCTTCTGGGAAGAACCTACTCATTTGTTTTTAAATCAGCTTGGGAAGCCTGAGTCAGACAGTATCATCTGTCAGCACGGTGCTTCTCTGGGGAGTAGTAATCATGCCACACTATCAGACCAGGGCTCCTTAACTAGAGGTGAGGGATCATTTATTAATTCACTCTCTCCATCATGCTGCCACCACCTTAGTCTAGGCCACCCTGCTCTTTCAGCTGGACTTCTCCCAGATTGCATGCCAGATACTTCTACATCATTCTCCTTATGACAGCCAGGGGGAGCTTAGTAAAAATCTTCAATGGTTACTGCCATAAGAACAAGTATAAAACCTTTACCTTCACTTACAAGACTACATAATCTGGCCTCTGGCAGATTCTCATCTACCACCGTGCTCCTCACTGAGCTCCAGCCACCATGGCCTTCCTTAAGTTTCTCAAGTGCCCTAGGATCTTCCCTACTTCAGTGTTTGAAATCACGATTCATTCTACCTGACACATACAGTTCTAACTTCTCAAAACTAGGAAGCAAGCACAATGAATGAACCCTCTCATGTGAATGGCTAACTCCTGCTCATCTTTCAAGTCTATCTTACATGTCATTTTCCTGGAGAAGTTTCCCTGATGTTACCTCAAACTAGGTTATCTCCCCCTGCTTCACGCTCCAAGATGACCTGCACTCTTCTTAAACAATCATCAAACTCTGGACTCATGATTACCTATTCAACGTCTGACTTCCTGGATAAATCAAAGTTCTAGGAACAAAGGGCCCATGTTTTCTGTTCAGATGCTTCCCAGGTGCCTGACACAGAGTCTCACATATATTAGGTACTCAAAAATGCTGGCTTGTTAAATTTACGTGTCCCAGGGTGATTTTAATTACGTAACCATTTGTAAGACTATTTGATGAATGGTTGTCTTCCCCACTAGATTGAGCTCTGAGGGGACAAATATGAACAGACATGGTCCTTGCCCTCAACAAGGTCACAGTCTTCTGGGGAAAATGCTCACGTAATGGTGCTGATGTTAAAGGGCACAGCAGTGACTAGCGTATCATGGGGAGGTTGGGAAACTAGGGGGAAGGATGCCTGAGTTAGGCCCCAGAGAATGAGCAGAGTCAGCTAAGGAAGCGTGGGCATGGTAGAATATTCTAGGCTGAGAGAACAGCAACAGAAAATGTGGAAGCAAAAAACTGGCATGGGTTTATTGAGGCCTGCAAGTATTTTAGTTCTGATGAATGTAAAACGTGAAGCAGAAGTGGTGAGAGATGAGGCTGAAGTGGTTGTCAGGGGCAACCATGAAGGGCCTGGTAGGCCCTGTGGGTGATGGGGAGTCACCAAAGGTTTGAACAAGGTTGGGACATGAGATTTGCATTTTCAATAGGTCACTCTAGAGACAGGCATGCAGGATGGGTCCAAGGGTGACAAGATTAGAAAAATAGGAGGAAGATCAGTCAGGAGGTTGTTGTAATAGTCCAGGAAGAATATGAACAAGGACAGTGCTGGTAGGGAAGGAGAGGATGGGATTGCTTCAAGAAATATTAAGCAAAAAGGTGGACTTTGTGATTAAATAGATCTTGAATCTCAGGGCAAGAAAAGAGTCAAGGAAGAGCTGCTGGCTGCTAAAATAGGTGAGTAGGTAGTGCTGCCAGTTAAGATAGAAAATATTGAGGAGAATAGGTTTAGACAGAAGATGGTGAGATTGACTTTGGCCATGTCAAATACGAGATGACTGTAGGATATCTGGGACAGTTGTTCAGTGGAAGTTGTCTTCAAACACTGAGGTTCAAGGGAAAGGACTAGGAGTCACCTAGATGAACTGGGTGAAACATGGAAGTGGAGGATGTCATCCGAGAATTCCAAGTCTTTAGAGTGAGCAGAGAAGTGAGCTGAACACAAGGCCCTGCAGAACACCACTTTGAAGGGGCAGGCAGAGGTGAGGCACCATCAGGAAAGGAAAAGTAGAGAAGTACACGGAGAATTGAGAATCATGTCATGAAGTCAAGAGGGTAGAATTTTAAAAAAGGAGTGATCACCAGTGTCACTAAGCAGCAGAAAGGTCCAGGAAGATAAGGACTAAAAACCACCCTCTGGATTTGATAAGTGGTAGGTGGAGCTAAGTGTGAATATAGATAAGTATATGGATGGTTTAGATGGTGGCTACAGGGGTGGGGAAGTAATTAAGAAAGATCATGCTTGTTGATTTCAAGTTTCAAAAAGTAGAAGATGAGGTTCTCTCATAGAAGTGAAAGGGGAAGTGGCTGAAGAGGTGGCTTGAAGAAGAAGTTAGGTTTTAGAAAAGTGTCTGAAGGCAAAGGGAGAGAAGCAAATGAGGGACTCAGCAGGCTTGTTATGGAGTGTTCAGGCCCAGGTGAAGTTTTGGGAAATCTGTGCTGGGGCCATTGAGCAATGTGACTTTCCCTAGAAGTATTTAGTGCACACTCGCCCCTCAATGGGAGGAGGTAAAAAACAGGGGAAGGCAGAATATAGCACTATCTGATTCGTAGTTTCCAGGGCCATGTGTGCTAAGGGGTTCAAGGGAATGAGGGTGCTGGGAAGTAAGTCCAAATGGATCCTCGATGGGTAGGGAAGGAAAATAAGGCCAGGAAAGCATTGAAAGATGAAGAAAAAATGGAAGGAACAATAGACTGGTGTCTATGAGGTTTCGCCATCACCCTCAGCACTTCATAAAAACAGTTAATGTTTATACAGTGCTTACTGTGTGCTAGATATTGTCCTATGTAGTTTACATATATTATTTAATCCTTAGGATAATCCTATCAGGTAGGTATTATTAGTATTCCCATTTTACAGATGAAGAACTGAGGCCTAGAGACGTTAAATAACTTGCCCAAGTTCATATAAGAGTAGCCAAGAAAGAGAAATTAAATCTTCTTTTTCCAACTGGGGAATCACCAGAGGCAGACACCCCTCCCCCCCCCAATCCCCACACTTCAAACAAACTGGGATTGCCCAAGAACAAGGATAGACTTCTTTATGAGTTATGATAGGATCCACCTTGAGGGAAACACATTAGAGGCTCTCACAAATAGCCAAGTGATCGTCAGGCTCCCCTTTCAGGAAATGGCTCAACAGGAAACAAGCTACTCTGGGGCCTCTTCTATTAAACTTCAGAGTGAAATCCTCTCAGTCCTCATCAACAACATAAAACAGCTCAGGACCTTCTCTGATTTGTTGGGCTGCAGCCAGAGAGTCCAGAAGCACCCAGGCTGGGAGAGGAATACAAATGCTCCTAGTGTAGAGGACTGACTTTACTGAGGCCAGAAGTCTCCTGGAGTCTGCCCTGAAGCAGGACTCATCCCAGCTGCTTGAGGTTAAATAGTAATTAACTTTTTCCATAATTCAGTGGGACTGGTTTTGACAAACGAGCAGGGAATGAAACACACACTGGCAGTCTCCACTGGCAGAGCCAAGCCTCACTCACCCCACAGGGACTGCTTAGCTAGCCATTCAAGGTCCACCATTCTCTGGCCATCAATCTCTCTTTCTCTCTCTCTAGCCCCTCTGCAAACCTCTCAACTGGACAGAACTCACCAGGCACGTATGTATGGCTCATGCTCACCTCTGACCTGGGTACTTGGCACTCTTCCTGTCTAAGTGGGGCTGGCCTCAGTGAGGTTCCTTCCCTGGAGTGTTCTTGATGAGATATCCCTGTATTTTCCTTCACCAGCACTAACCACCATTGATTCAATAGCCATTTGTATGACTCTTCAGTTAATGGCTGTCTCTCAACCAGACTGTGAGACTGGTGAGGCCCAGAATTTCAATTGTTTACCTATATATGTAGTTTTGGGATGTGTCAGAATGCTGGCTGTGGCATATACTCTAACATTTAAATGACTACAGAAGTCAAAATTTTCCTATTGCTAGAATCCTTTATTTTCAAGGCCTAGATCAAATGTTCTCCACGAAGACGTTTTGAATTTCTCGAGTTGGAATAAATTGCTCCTTCCTATGGATTCCTACGAAAGGGTAGCTCCTGCCTTTAAAACATCTTTCTTTCACTCAGGCTAGTATCACAGTGGTCTGCGTCGGGGTCTGTTCTCTCGTAGAATGGCAGGGGCTAAAAGTAGGGTCCGGGTCTGCCTCTTCCCGGACGCCCGGCGTCCGCACAGGCTAGGGCCAGTGACAGGTTGTAATGAACTGCCCCGGGCCCTGCAGGAGAAAGGAGGGCGCCGGCTCGGCTTACCTTCTCTTTCACTGTCTGGTAGCTCTGCTGCAACCAGCTCCGCCACCAGCCCACGTCCTCCCTGTGGAAGACACACACATCTGGCTGCTCTGCGGTGCGACCCCTTTCAGCCCAAAGATCGGGCCTCAGTTTCCCCCCAGATATGGCCCGTGGACGGCGGCTTCGCAGACCGCTTCCCCATCCCCTCACACTGAGACTGCACCCCACCCTATCGGCTCCGTCCACGCCCGCCCTGTCCTCTTGTTCCCCACGGGGACCCTGGCCCAGCATCCCAATCCTGGGAGAGTTCAGGCCCCAACGCCCAGAAGCAGGACGACGAGCTCACCCTTCCGCCATCTTGCCCGCATGACATCACCACTATTTACTGACCTTTGACTTCCGACCGGCCCCGCCCCCCACAAGCTCCGCCCTAGAGCGCTCGACCCAATCCCTGAGCGGGCGCTGTCCTCAGTCCAATCCCCGCCCCGCTCCATCATTAAGCCCTGCCTCCCTGAGCTCCATCCAGTCTCTGCCCAGAGTTCGCCCTTAAACGTCCCACCTGAAGGTTCTATCCAACCCTCATTGAGTCCCTCCCTCAGGCCCCACCTCGAGCGTTGGCCCAACCCCCGCCACCCCCTAGAAGCTCTCAGAGTTTAGCTGCGGACATCAGTTACGGTGGCTGCAGTGGGACAAACTCGGAGAAGTGGGAGCAGAAAGGAAAAGATGAGGGAGCGCGACTGGAGCGCGAATGTTTAGATCCCAAAGCGCAGGGCCAGAACCGCCCCCCTTTGTGAAATCAGCTGCGTAGACAGCTGCTGCGGTCTCTTCGGGCTAATTCAATAAGCTCAGACTGCTAGGCTCTGGGTCGGGGTTTGGTGTGCGGAAATTCAGAGATGGCTTCCATGCTGCGTCTGAAGGGATTCCCAGGATATTGGGGAGACAGACACAATATTCAGTTACCTCAACTCTTGGAGGCCCAGCTGAGAACAACGCTGGAGAAACCCGAGGACTGTCTGGAGGAGGGGGATTGAGTTGAATTGAATTCGATAGGCAGATTTTTCCAGAGGGGACTTCCATGCTGCCACCTCCTCTTCTACCCTCGCCGGCATCTGTGCCTACATACTTTGCCTTCCCTCCTGCAAGGGTGCACTTAACTAAGATTAACCCATTCACTTGTGCACTAGATCCCGTCCCCTTTCGTCTTAGGGACGTGGGGCTAGTAATTCTCCCTCTCCGGCTTATCTGTTTTCCCCTCTTTACGGGATTATTCCTGCCGTCATACATGCTGTTATTTCTTCCATCTTAAAAACAAACAAACAAACAAAAACCAACTGTCTCTTGATCCCACACCATTTCCCTACTCCCTTTACGGCAAAACTGGAAAGAGTTATCTGTACTTACTGACTTCTAACTCTCCCATTCTCTTTCGAACCTGATTCTCTCTCCAGGTTTTTGCCTTCCCCGATCCCTGTTCTACATTGCCAAGAGCAACAGCCAATGCTCAATCCTCATTTTACTTGAACTATCAGCATCTTACTTGACACAGTTGATCACTTCCTTCTTGAAACACTGTTTTCACCCTCCTGGTTTTCCTCCCACCTCACTGGCGGCTCCTTCTCAATGTTCGTTGTTGTTTTTCTCTACTACCTCTTGATGCTGGAATGTACCAGGGCTCAGCCCTTAGCTCTCTTCTGTCTCTATAATCACTCTGGATGACCTCATCAAATTCTATGGTTTTAAATGCCATCTGTACGCCAGACTCCCCAAATTGCTCTCCAACCCGATTATTATCTCTATTTGGATGTGTAACAGGCATATTAAACTTAACATGTCCCAAAACAAACTCCTGAAGTATCCACCTCAACATGCTGCAAACTTCCCCATCTCTGTAAATGGCAACCTCATCCTTCCAGTTATTCAAGGCAAAAACCTGGGAGTCCCCCTTCATTCTTCACTTTCTTTCATACTCCGAAGCTAATCTCTTAGCAAATCCAGTTGGCTCTACCTTTAAAACAAAACCAGAATCCTGTCACTCCTTATCACCTCTACTGTTACTTTGTAGGTCTAAGCCACCATCATCTCTTACCTTGTTAATTGAAAGATCCTCTTATCTGGGATTTCTGCATTCACTCTTGTTTTCTTGTAGCCTAATTGTCCCGAAAGTGACTTTCCTCTGCTCAAAATTCTCCAATGTCTTCTCATTTTGCTTGGAGCATAACTCCTCACTGTCTTCTCTAAGGCCCTACGCAGTTGATCTGGCCTCCTGTGATCCTTCTGACCTCTCACCACTGGCTCCTATAGTTGCTCTGCTCCAGTTGGATTAGCCACTTTGATGTTCCTAGAAAATTCTGGGCACTTTCCTACCTGGGCCTTCCAACTTGCTGTTTTATTTTCCTACTCAGAATGGTCTTACCTCAGATATCCGTGTTCCTCAAACTATCATCTCTTTACTCAAATATCATCTTCTTACCCCCACTGACCATATTAATTAAAATTGCAAAGTGCCTCCTCCAGCACTCCCATTCTTCTCCCCTGTTTTTTTTCCTCCACACCACTTTATCATCATCTGACATACTATATATTTTACTTGATTTTTAAAAAATTCTCTGCCTTCCTTTGACTAGAATGTGATCTCCATGAAGGCAGGGATTTTTGTCCATCTTGTCCACCTTTCTGTCCCTGAGAACAGTGCCTGGCACAGAATAAACACTCAGTATTTGATGAGTTAATAAAAGAATAAATGTAAAGAGACTGAGGACAAAGGCAGGACTAATTTGGAGCAATCTGGAGTGGCTAAAATGAAAAGGGAAGGGAGGGTGGGGCTATAAAGGTCATTATCATCTAGATTAAATTTTGAACCTAATCCCCGGGCAGAGGACAGTCAGAAAGATTTTTGTTTTTTTTTTTAATTGTGGCAATATATGTATATATCATAAATCTTGCCATTTTAACTGAACCAATGATTTTTTTTACATTTTAAATATAAGCTTTATTTTAAGGAAACATTGGAAATAAATTTTTTTTTTTTTTACAAATTATAATGAAACATTTAAAACATAATTTGATAAAATTAAACATTAATTCTTAATTCAAAATAATGACATCCATAGAATACATTCTGGTATTGGCTACTATGAAGTTAAATTTACTTAACCCTCATATTTCACATGTGCTTAACCATTAATCCTTCCTAAAATTCAATGATTATAATTATAAGGTTAAGCAGATCTTCTATGTAATACCCCAGAGGTAATTATTGTCAATATAAAACATTATACTAGCAAAGAAAGTATAAAGATGTATAGAAATTATACTGAAGGAGTTGATTAAAAGCCTGCCTATATAAAGATAGAGACATTTCACCTTAGAAAGCACACACACACAAACCACAATCAAATATAATCACTGCTACATTTTCTTAAAGTTATATTACATAGAAAACTTCAGGCTCATAAACATCTTCTATTATGGATGAACTTATGTATATATATAAGCTCTTGAAGATACACAGTAGTGGAATGTGCTTGCTTTCAGAGCAGAAGCCTAATAGAACACCAATGACCACCTGTCTCCAGCTGTTGTGTACAAAGGTGTAATCATCACCACCTCCTATTACCATCATCTGAAAGAGAAACTCTTTACCCATTAAGCAATAGCTTCCCATTGCTCCTGGAAACCTCTAATATACTTCTGTCCCTAAGAAGTTGCTTATTCTGGATATTTCTTATAAGTGGAATCATACAATATTGTCTTTTTGTGTCTGGCTTAGAGTAAAGATTTTGAATAAGGAAATGACAAGCTGTGACGATGACACGACCAAATGGCCATATATGAGAGTTAAGAGTTCTAACAGTGCCATTTATTGAATGGGTGAGCATTTTACAGTGTACCTTGTGTAACTCTTTGAGGTAGGAAATGTTTTTAATCTCCATTTTATAGATGAAGAAGCTGAGATTCAGAGCGATGAAGTGACTTTCCCAAAGGAACACAGTTAGGAAATGGCAGAACTCTGATTTGAACCCAAGGCAAAATCAAGTTTCTGCACATCTTTCATGTTATGTCTTAACTTCTTCTGGCCTCATGCATGCCTCCCCACCCAGATGATAAACTGCAGACAAGCTAGGACTGCATTATCCTTCTTTATAGTCACCTTATTTCACCCCCCTCCTCCATCCCAGACCTATCATAGTCCTTGCCCGTGAGGACCTCAGTGTCTGCAGACTGAGTGGGACCCTTTGCTGCTGCCCTTTGCTTGGCTCTTTTGTCTTCCCCATCTATTCACCCCCACATCTTGACCCTTGGTTGCCTTCACTGCCATGACTTGTAGAGTCAAGCAGATCTGGAGGCCAGTCCCAGCTCAACCACCCACAAACAAAGTGGCTTTGGGCAAGTAACTTCACCAAATCTTAGTGTCTTTATCCATAAAACAGGGACACTTATCCTGGATGTTGTGAAGATTAAATAAAATAAAACAGCAAATACATTGTATGGCATAAGGTCCTTAATGTGGTAATTATTGTCTTAGTATGTTACCTGCACCCTCAGGGCTTAAAACAGTGCTAGGCACTGGTAGAGGGTTAATAAGCATCTGCTGAATTAAACAGCATGTTTAGTTAGATTTTAAACTTGGCTTGATCATTTTCTCTCTCTGGACCTGTTTTTTCATCATCCTTGGGGTCTCTAAGATCTCGTCTAGCTCTTAGGCGAAGTATGAATGCATGTAAATTCACCCCATCCCTTACCCTAATACTCTTTTTTTGACCCAGCCCCCCCCCCCCCCGCCCCGCCCCCTGCGCTGCCAGCACTGCTAGCACTGCTGGGCCCCTCTCAGCAGATGATTCTTTTTAAGGATCCCAAGCTGCCTTAACAGCCAGCTGCCACCAGATGGTGCTGTGGAGTCAGTCGGGTGAAGCCGGCCCCCTCCAGGATGGCTGGCGGGGTGGTTCTAGGACTGATGACCATCTGGCTTCTCTGCCAAGGGCTGGCTTCCTCAGACATGTGCTGGAGCTGGCTCTTACCAGTCTTCTAGAGCTGGTTAAAATTTCAGGAATTTCATCAGCTGGTTATTATCATTATCAAAAATTAAATTACATAAAATTACAATTAAATAAGTTATATTTTTAAAACAGGTAACAAATACCCCAAACTCATCACTATCTAATTATTTTTTTTTTTATTTTTATTTTTATTTTTTTTTAAATTCAGTTTTATTGAAATATATTCACAAACCATACAGTCATCCATGGTATACAATCAACTGTTCACAGTATGATCATATAGTTATGCGTTCATCACCACAATCTATTTCTGAACATTTTCCTTACATCAGAAAGAATCAGAATAAGAATAAAAAATAAAAGTGAAAAGAGAATACCCAAACCATCCCCCCATCCCACCCTATTTGTCATTTAGTTTTTACTCCCATTTTTCTACTGATTTTTTTTCAATTTTTTAACTTTGTTTATCAAAAAATTAAAAACAAACAGGCAAACAACCACCAAAAAACCCCCACGACATTTCAAACAAAGCAATGGATTAAGGAAAACAAATAACCTAAAATAACTACTTTGCTTCCAATATGTTCCTACCATACCCCAAGAAAATTAATAAACCATGTCCAAACAGAGGAGTAAGAAAAACAAATAATCTAAAATAACTACATTGCTTCCAACATGTTCCTACCATACCCCAAGAAAATTAACAACCCCTAAGAAAACAAAGGAATAAGAGAAAAAAAAACCTAAAATAACTCTATTGCTTCCAACATGATCTTACTATATCCAAGAAAGTTTACAAACCATAATCATTCCTGAGCATTCCCATAACATTGAGATTACCCTCCATAGTTTATCTGTTCTTATTAGATTATCATTCCCCCTCCAATAATTGGTATCTCTAGGTCCCCTACATTCTACAGTATAAAACATTGTACATTTTTCACAGAATTCACATTAGTGGTAACATACAATATCTCTCTTTTTGTGCCTGGCTTATTTTGCTCAGCATTATGTCTTTTTTTTTTTTTTTTTTTTTTAATCTTCATTTTATTGAGATATATTCATATACCACGCAGTCATACAAAACAAATCGTACTTTCGATTGTTCACAGTACCATTACATAGTTGTACATTCGTCACCCAAATCAATCCCTGACACCTTCATTAGCACACACACAAGAATAACAAGAATAATAATTAGAGTGAAAAAGAGCAATTGAAGTAAAAAAGAACACTGGGTACCTTTGTCTGTTTGTTTCCTTCCCCTATTTTTCTACATCCATCCATAAACTAGACAAAGTGGAGTGTGGTCCTTATGGCTTTCCCAATCCCCTTGTCACCCCTCATAAGCTACATTTTTATACAACTGTCTTCGAGATTCATGGGTTCTGGGTTGTAGTTTGATAGTTTCAGGTATCCACCACCAGCTACCCCAATTCTTTAGAACCTAAAAAGCGTTGTCTAAAATGTGCGTAAGAGTGCCCACCAGAGTGACCTCTCGGCTCCTTTTGGATTCTCTCTGCCACTGAAGCTTATTTCATTTCCTTTCACATCCCCCTTTTGGTCAAGAAGATGTTCTCCGTCCCACGATGCCAGGTCTACATTCCTCCCCGGGAGTCGTATTCCACGTTGCCAGGGAGATTCACTCCCCTGGGTGTCTGATCCCACGTAGGGGGGAGGGCAGTGATTTCACCTTTCAAGTTGGCTTAGCTAGAGAGACAGGGCCACATCTGAGCAACAAAGAGGCATTCGGGAGGAGGCTCTTAGGCACAACCATAGGGAGGCCTAGCCTCTGCTTTGCAGCAACCGTCTTCCCAAGGGTAAAACCTGTGGTAGAGGGCCCAACCCATCAAACCACCAGTCCCCTATGCCTGTGGTCATGTTAGCAACCATCGAGGTGGGGTAGGCCAATACCCCTGCATTCTCCACAGGCTCCTCAAGGGGGCACTACATCTTTTTTTTTTTCCTTGTTTTTTTTTTTTTTTTTTAACTTTCCCTTTTTTAAATCAACTGTATGAAAAAAAAAGTTAAAAAGAAAACAAACATACAATAAAAGAACATTTCAAAGAGACCATAACAAGGGAGTAAGAAAAAGACAACTAACCTAAGATAACTGCTTAACTTCCAACATGTTCCTACTTTACCCCAAGAAAGTTACCTAATATAGCAACATTTCTGTGAACTTGCTCCTACTATATCCATCAGAAATTAACAGACCATAGTCATTCCTGGGCATCCCCAGAACGTTAAATAGCTTATCTGTTCTTCTTGGATTATTGTTCCCCCTTCCTTCATTGCTCTCTATTGGTAGTTCCCCTACATTCTACATTATAAGCCATTTGTTTTACATTTTTCAAAGTTCACATTAGTGGTAGCATATAATATTTCTCTTTTTGTGCCTGGCTTATTTCGCTTAGCATTATGTCCTCAAGGTTCATCCATGTTGTCATATGTTTCACGAGATCGTTCCTTCTTACTGCCGCGTAGTATTCCATGTGTGTATATACCACATTTTATTTATCCACTCATCTGTTGAAGGACATTTGGGTTGTTTCCATCTTTTGGCAATTGTGAATAATGCTGCTATGAACATTGGCGTGCAGATATCTGTTCGTGTCACTGCTTTCCGATCTTCCGGGTATATACCGAGAAGTGCAATCGCTGGATCGAATGGTAACTCTATATCTAGTTTTCTACGGAACTGCCAGACTGACTTCCAGAGTGGCTGAACCATTATACAGTCCCACCAACAGTGAATAAGAGTTCCAATTTCTCCACATCCCCTCCAGCATTTGTAGTTTCCTGTTTGTTTAATGGCAGCCATTCTAACTGGTGTTAGATGGTATCTCATTGTGGTCTTAATTTGCATCTCTCTAATAGCTAGTGAAGCTGAACATTTTTTCATGTGTTTCTTGGCCATTTGTATTTCCTCTTCAGAGAACTGTCTTTTCATATCTTTTGCCCATTTTATAATTGGGCCGACTGTACTATTGTCATTGAGTTGTAGGATTTCTTTATATATGCAAGATATCAGTCTTTTGTCAGATACATGGTTTCCAAAAATTTTTTCCCATTGAGTTGGCTGCCTCTTTACCTTTTTGAGAAATTCCTTTGAGGTGCAGAAACTTCTAAGCTTGAGGAGTTCCCATTTATCTATTTTCTCTTTTGTTGCTTGTGCTTTGGGTGTAAAGTCTAGGAAGTGGCCGCCTAATACAAGGTCTTGAAGATGTTTTCCTACATTATCTTCTAGGAGTTTTATGGTACTTTCTTTTATATTGAGATCTTTGGTCCATTTTGAGTTGATTTTTGTGTAGGGGGTGAGGTAGGGGTCCTCTTTCATTCTTTTGGATATGGATATCCAACTCTCCCAGCCCCATTTGTTGAAAAGACCATTATGACTCAGTTCAGTGACTTTGGGGGCCTTATCAAAGATCAGTCGGCCATAGATCTGAGGGTCTATCTCCGAATTCTCAATTCGATTCCATTCATCTATATGTCTATCTTTGTGCCAGTACCATGCTGTTTTGGCAACTGTGGCTTTATAATAAGCTTCAAAGTCAGGGAGTGTAAGTCCTCCCACTTCGTTTTTCTTTTTTAGAGTGTCTTTAGCAATTCGAGGCATCTTCCCTTTCCAAATAAATTTGATAACTAGCTTTTCCAAGTCTGCAAAGTAGGTTGTTGGAATTTTGATTGGGATTGCATTGAATCTGTAGATGAGTTTGGGTAGAATTGACATCTTAATGACATTTAGCCTTCCTATCCATGAACATGGAATATTTTTCCATCTTTTAAGGTCCCCTTCTATTTCTTTTAGTAGGGTTATGTAGTTTTCTTTGTATAGGTCTTTTACATCTTTGATTAAGTTGATTCCTAAGTACTTGATTTTTTTAGTTGCTATTGAAAATGGTATCTTTTTCTTGAGTGTCTCTTCAGTTTGTTCATTTCTAGCATATAGAAACATTACTGACTTATGTGCATTAACCTTGTATCCCGCTACTTTGCTAAATTTGTTTATTAGCTCTAGTAGCTGTATCGTCAATTTCTCAGGGTTTTCTAGATATAAGATCATATCATCTGCAAACAATGACAGTTTTACTTCTTCTTTTCCAATCTGGATGCCTTTTATTTCTTTGTCTTGCCGGATCGCCCTGGCTAGCACTTCCAGCACAATGTTGAATAACAGTGGTGATAGCGGGCATCCTTGTCTTGTTCCTGATCTTAGAGGGAAGGCTTTCAGTCTCTCACCATTGAGTACTATGCTGGCTGTGGGTTTTTCATATATGCTCTTTATCATGTTGAGGAAGTTTCCTTCAATTCCTACCTTTTGAAGTGTTTTTATCAAAAAGGGATGTTGGATTTTGTCAAATGCTTTTTCAGCATCTATTGAGATGATCAATTGATTTTTTCCTTTTGACTTGTTAATGTGTTGTAATACATTGATTGATTTTCTTATGTTGAACCATCCTTGCAAGCCTGGAATGAACCCCACTTGGTCATGGTGTATGATTTTTTTAATGTGTCTTTGGGTTTGATTTGCAAGTATTTTGTTGAGGATTTTTGCATCTATATTCACTAGGGAGATTGGCCGGTAGTTTTCCTTTTTTGTAGCATCTTTGCCTGGTTTTGGTATTAGATTGATGTTAGCTTCATAAAATGAGTTAGGTAGTGTTCCATTTTCTTCAATGTTTTGAAAGAGTTTGAGTAAGATTGGTGTCAGTTCTTTCTGGAAAGTTTGGTAGAATTCCCCTGTGAAACCATCTGGCCCTGGGCATTTATTTGTGGGAAGATTTTTGATGACTGATTGGATCTCTTTGCTTGTGATGGGTTGGTTGAGGTCTTCTATTTCTTCTCTGGTCAGTCTAGGTTGTTCATATGTTTCCAGGAAATTGTCCATTTCCTCTACATTATCCAGTTTGTTGCCATACAGTTGTTCATAGTATCCTCTTACAATTTTTTTAATTTCTTCAGGATCTGCAGTTATGTCACCTTTTTCATTCATTATTTTGTTTATATGGGTCTTCTCTCTTTTTGATTTTGTCAGTCTAGCTAGGGGCTTGTCAATCTTGTTGATCTTCTCAAAGAACCAACTTTTGGTGATATTTATCCTCTCTATTGTTTTTTTGTTCTCTATGTCATTTATTTCTGCTTTAATCCTTGTTATTTCTTTTCTTGTACTTAGTTTAGGATTGGTTTGCTGTTCATTTTCTAGCTTCTTCAGTTGATCCATTAGTTCTTTGATTTTGGCTCTTTCTTCCTTTTTAATATATGCGTTTAGTGCTATAAATTTCCCCCTTAGCACTGCTTTTGCTGCATCCCATAGGTTTTGGTATGTTGTGTTCTCATTTTCATTCGTCTCTATATATTTAGCAATTTCTCTTGCTATTTCTTCTTTAACCCACTGATTGTTTAGGAGTGTGTTGTTTAACCTCCAGGTATTTGTGAATTTTCTAAGTCTCTGATGGTTATTGACTTCTAATTGTATTCCATTGTGGTCAGAGAATGTGCTTTGAATAATTTCAATCTTTTTAAATTTATTGAGGCTTGTTTTATGTCCCAGCATATGATCTATTCTGGAGAAAGTTCCATGAGCACTAGAAAAGTATGTGTATCCTGGTGATTTGGGATGTAATGTCCTGTATATGTCTGTTAAATCTAATTCATTTATCAGATTGTTTAGGTTTTCAATTTCCTTATTGGTCTTCTGTCTGGTTGATCTATCTATAGGAGAGAGTGATGTGTTGAAGTCTCCCACAATTATTGTGGAAACATCAATTGCTTCCTTTAGTTTTGCCAGTGTTTCTCTCATGTATTTTGTGGCACCTTGGTTGGGTGCATAGACATTTACGATTGTTATTTCTTCTTGCTGAATTGCCCCTTTTATTAGTACGTAGTGGCCTTCTTTGTCTCTCAAAACATCCCTGCATTTGAAGTCTATTTTATCTGAGATTAATATTGCTACACCTGCTTTCTTTTGGCTGTAGCTTGCATGAAATATTTTTTTCCATCCTTTCACTTTCAGTTTCTTCGTGTCCCTGTGTCTAAGATGAGACTCTTGTATGCAACATATAGATGGTTCATTTTTTTTGATCCATTCTGCGAATCTATATCTTTTAATTGGGGAGTTTAATCCATTTACATTCAACGTTATAACCGTGAAGGCATTTCTTGAATCAGCCATCTTATCCTTTGGTTTATGTTTGTCATATTTTTCCCCTCTGTCTATTAATATCCTTTATTGTACCCATACCGAATCTCTTTAGTACTGAACCTTTCTCCAAGTCTCTGTGTCCTTTCTTTGTTTCTCTGTCTGTAGGGCTCCCTTGAGTATCTCCAGTAGGGCAGGTCTCTTGTTAGCAAATTCTCTCAGCATTTGTTTGTCTGTGAAAAATTTAAGCTCTCCCTCAAATTTGAAGGAGAGCTTTGCTGGATAAAGTATTCTTGGCTGGAAATTTTTCTCACTCAGAATTTTAAATATATCATGCCACTGCCTTCTTGCCTCCATGGTGGCTGCTGAGTAGTCACTACTTAGTCTTATGCTGTTTCCTTTGTATGTGGTGAATTGCTTTTCTCTTGCTGCTTTCAGAACTTCTTCCTTCTCTTCTGTGTTTGATAGTGTGATCAGTATATGTCTCGGAGTGGGTTTATTTGGATTTATTCTATTTGGAGTTCACTGAGCATTTATGATTTGTGTATTTATGTTGTTTAGAAGATTTGGGAAGTTTTCCCCAACAATTTCTTTGAATACTCTTCCTAGACCTTTACCCTTTTCTTCCCCTTCTGGGACACCAATGAGTCTTATATTTGGACGTTTCATATTATCTATCATATCCCTGAGGTCCATTTCGATTTTTTCAATTTTTTTCCCCATTCTTTCTTTTATGCTTTCATTTTCCATTCTGTCATCTTCGAGGTCACTGATTCGTTGTTCAACTTCCTCTAGTCTTGTACTATGAGTGTCCAGAATCTTTTTAATTTGGTCAACAGTTTCTTTAATTTCCATAAGATCATCCATTTTTTTATTTAGTCTTGCAATGTCTTCTTTATGCTCTTCTAGGGTCTTCTTGATTTCCTTTATCTCCCGTACTATGGTCTCATTGTTCATCTTTAGTTCTTTGAGTAGCTGCTCTAGGTGCTGTGTCTCTTCTGAACTTTTGATTTGGGTGCTTGGGCTTGGGTTATCCATATCGTCTCTTTTTTTCATATGCTTTATAATTTTCTGTTGTTTTTGGCCTCATGGCATTTGCTGAACTTGATAGGGTTCTTTTAGGATTTGTAGACCAATTGAAGTCCTTATCTCTAACTTATCAGATCTACAGCTTCGTGGAGTACACTTTCTCTAACTAACCAGCAGGTGGCGTCCACGAGCCACCTGTTCTCCACAAGCCAGTTCTCCCCTGCTTAGCTTTTTTGGTGAGTGGGGGAATGAGTCTTGTGGGGTCCAATTGCTGTACCAAGCTTGCATGTGTAGTTGGTGTTGCCTGCCCTGTATATGGGGCGTGTTTCTGGGCAGTCAGGGAGGGGGGGTGGCTCTAACAATCAAATCTCCCTGGTGATCCTAGAGTTTTAAAGCTGCTGCAATAGTCTAATCCTTCAGTTCAGTCCTGCCACAGTTTGTCTCTGCCACTGACCCACAAGTCCTTGGTATTGGCATATGGCTCCTGAGACTTGCAAGTGGGCCCCTCTTCCAGGCCGTGCACCCCGGGTCCTCTGTTGAGGGATGACTGTGCTATGTCACAGGTGAGTGTCGTCCCCCCAGGGCAGTTCTGGGCTGCTGGGCTGTGTAGGGAGGCTCCCAGTCTGCTCAAATGATGGCTGAATGGGGCTTTGTTAATTCACACTGCTCTACCTTCCCAACTCTGGGACAATCAGCTGAGGTTGCAGGGAAGGCTAATGTCCACGCCCAGTTTTGTGGTGTGTGCCTGTTATTTGAAGCACTTCCGTCACACTGGGTTGTCTGGGGCAGTTCTGGGCTATGGGGCTGGCGATGGGCAGGAGTGTTTCCTGTCCACCAGGATGATGGCTGTGAGCGGACACCCCCCTTTTCTTGGGAAGTTGTGGTGTTTAGTGAATTTTCTCAGCCACTGGATTATTGCGTTTTGTCTCAGAGCTCTCCTAGTTCTGCTCTTGACTTGACCTGCCCAAATAGCAAGTCTTTGAAGCTTTCTGTATTGGGCTTCTTAGAGTAATTGTTTTAGAAAAAGAAAAAAGGATTAAAAAAAAAACAAACAAACAAACAAAAAAAAACAACAAAAAAAAACAGGCCCTCCTCAGAGATCTAATGGGTTATTGAAATGCTAAGAGACAAAGCAACCAGGGCCATTAAGGAAAGGTCCACAGGGCAGAGAGATCAGCTTTTCTTCAGGATTTGCATATGCGCCTCAGGGCCCTTCCCCTTTCTATGTTCACCAGAACTCCAAAAATCCTCCGCTTTTATTTTGGAGTTTTTCGTGTTGTTTTTTTTCTATGCCTGTCTCCTCTCTGCTGGGCTGGCTGCTCTCAGATTCTCTGGTGTCTGGTCTCAGTCTATCTATGGTTGGAGTTTGAATCAGTAGAATGAGTTTCCGATAAGGGCTGCCACTGCAGTTCTCCCTTCTCCTTCCCGGAGCTGACAGCCCCTCCTCCCCCGGGACTGAGCCTGGCAGGGAGGGGCGCGGGTCCCCTGGCCGCAAAAACTTACAGATTTCGCTGATCTCAGCAGTTCCACGTTTTCATGAGTGTTGTATGAAGTATGCCCAAAGGCAGATTGCTCTGTGGTGTCCAGTCCACGCAGTTCTTGGCTTTCTACCTACTTTCCTGGAGGAGTAACTAAAACATACAGCTCACCAGTCTGCCATCCTGCCCCGCCCCTAATTATTTTTATACATTTCACTACCAACTTGCTCTTGCTGTTATTTACACCTATATTGTACCTAGATGGTGGAAATACCACATAATGGACTGCTACTTAATACTCTTCTCTTCCCAACACTGCATTCAGTGATGTCATGTTGGCAGCTTAAAATTGATGGAGGGGGGATTATTTACACTATGGAAATCTACAGATACTACAAATCCTGCCCATCCACCCCCAAGCCAAGTGTTAAACTTATATCAGTACTCTCCTGGTCCTGGTTGTACACCTAACCTGCTCTATGCTCTCGAGGAAAGCCCTGTTCCTTCTAGCCTCCCATACATTTATAATTTACAAAAGGGAGTTACCCTCTGTATGCTGGGCACTGTTATCTCATAACCACTGAGGAGGTAGATTATTGTGGTACAAAGAGCAAGGGATGTTGCCACAGAAGAGCTGATTTTGGCTCCCAGGTGGGTCTGTCACCAAGGCCACCAGCAGATGGCGCTACGGACTGGTTCAGGGAGGCTGGTCACATTACCTTTCCGCTCTTGTCACTGGTAAAATAGTAATAATAATGCCTCCAGCATTGTTTTTTGAGACTCCTACGTAACAAGCCTGCTGCCTGGGAGTAGATAGAGGAAAGATCCAGCTCCCTCTGCTTCTGTAGTTATGACACAAAAATGGGAGATGAGAACTGGAATTTCCTTCCTATACAACAATAAGACAGTGAGATTTTTCCCAAAAGGGAGATTGGGGTTGGATGCAGATGGTGTGAGCATCAGTCGTCCTCTGTAGTGCACCCCACTTGCTGCCAAACACTTACACACATCCTGTGCTGGTTTGAATCTGTGACGTCCCCCGCAAAAGCCAAGATCTTTATTACAGTCTTGTGCGGGCAGACTTATTGGACTTTTGATTAGTGTGGAACTGTTTCATTAGGCTGTTTCCTTGGGGATGTGACCCACCCACCTGTAGGTGAGACCTTTTGATTAGATCATTTCTGTGGAGGTGTGACCTCACCCATCCAGTGATTAGGTCACTGGAGTCCTTTAAGAGAGCTGACAGCTGACACAGATCCAGATGCTTGGAGATGCTGGGAGATGCAGAGAGACATTTGGAGAGGCTAAGCTAAGATACAAAGCCCAGAGTTTGCCCTGGAGAAGTTAAGAGAGGACTCCCCAGATGCTTAGAGAGAAACACCCCAGGAAAACCAAGCAGAGAGCTGAGAGAAGCTAAGACAGACAGAAGCTCAGAGACATTTTGGAGAAAGCCATTTTGAAATGCAACCTGGGAGCAAAGGACCAGCAGACGCCAGCCACGTGCCTTCCCAGATGACAGAGGTGTTCTGGACACCATTGGCCTTTCTTTAGTGAAGGTATCCTCTTGTTGATGCCTTAGTTTGGACACTTTCATGGCCTTAGAACTATAAATTTGTAACCTAATAAATCCCCTTTGTAAAAGCCAATCTGTTTCTGGTAGTTTGCATAATGGCAGCTTTAGCAAACTGGAACATACCCTGTATCCCAAACTCAGACTTGCTTCCTACCTACCATAAAGCAGCCATCATTCCTGTAATTAAAAACACCCTTCTTACTCTTCAAGGAAGTCACCCCAAAACCTTGACATTCTTCCTCCAGCTTTCTCACAATCCCTGATTCTCAGTAATTTGAAATCTACAACTAAATAGTGAAATTAATCTCCCTGTGCAATCATTTAGAGGCAGTAGTGGGGGAAAGGAAGAAGACAGAGAAGGAAAAGTATTTAAAATATGTAAATGTATATATTTGAAGAAGGAAATTCAAGTAGAGGCTAGAATTCTCACTTCTGTAACTCATCCCAAGGCTGATCTAGTTATTTATGACTTTCCTTCTTCACTGTCTATTCCAGGTTTCTTTTGCTTTCAGGCAACAGATGGTCAGCCCACGAAAGAGACCAAACCCTTCATTCCTGAGAGGTCTGTACTCTGGGAGATCTCTGGTATAGAGTTGCAGTGGTCTTGCAGTATCTTTGATCACTGGATCCTGTAGTAGGAATAGGATCCTTAGGGAAAACGGTAGATTAGAATCTACCCCTGAGCCTCCTGCTCCCATTCTGTGAGCAATGACTCATTTCCCCTTGATTGTCAGAGTTAAACATCCCCGAAAATACCTTGAGTCCCTTTTTGTCTGTCTGTTGAGGTCCTCAAATGGTTGACTGTCAGTTTCAACTTCCAATTTGGTGGAAAAATTGTATCACTTGGTGAAGGCTTTCCTCCCTTACATGCTAAAAGCTTTTAACATACCTTCCCTCCCTCTTACAGTCATGGGGACAAGAAACAACTTTTGAGTGAGTCAAAAAGTTTGATTGTGAGAGGAACCACCTTTACATCCAGCCCTTGGTTCCTGAGCTTTTTATGTTTTCCCACTGGGAACTTTTGGTGAGATGCAAGACCCACCTCCCACTATAGAACCTTGAAAATCCAGACACAATTTCCCTGTGATCTGGGAGCCAAGGGAGGAAGGTGGGATTGAGGCTGGGTCAAGCAGTTGCTCTCATCTGGGACTTTAATCTGAGTGAGGGGCTTCATGAAGTGGTGACAGTGAGTAATACATTCTGGCTGCAGCCAGGATCCAGAGTCCAGTAATAGCAAGGTGTCTTAGTGTGGATTTCCTAGAAGCAGAACAGGAGGTGGAGATTCATGTACAAGTGCACTCAGGAAAACCCTATAAGGGAGTGGAGGGAAACAGGGTAGGGCAGAGGAAGAAGTTGAGCAAGCATGTTTGTTCAAGTGAAGTCCAGCCTCAGAATGACATCCTTCCACCCCCACCCCAGGGAGCTCTGGAGTATAAATTACAGAGCTTGTCCTGCTTTGAGGCAAGGGAGCTGTACCTGGTCTGTCTTTGGTTATGGGCCATGCAGGGGGTTGAGAGGGAGTAGGATGGGAGGCAGAGGATATGAATTTCCAGGTACTTCCAGAAGCCAAGGTATGCCCAGTCACCCATGAATAATTCTCCAGAGAAGGTTGCAGGTAAGCTGTTAGCAGCAATGCAGCCAACAGCTGGGAGATGGATGTACTGAACGAGTAAAAGGGATCCCAGGAAATTTAGATGGGGCAACAACAGCATCTGCTACACTTGGTCAGCCTTGGTGAAAAGAAGTCCATGTTTTGAGTTCTTGTACAGCTTCCATCCCTTTCAAGAAGTTCCCTTTGTTCATAAGTCCACTGAGAAAGCACAAGAGTGGCAAGTGATATAGATTGATTGGTATCTACATAGCTGGCTATCTTGTTCACTTAATTATTAAATGTGTCCTCTACAGTGGAGCCTTGTCATGTCCATTAACATGGACATGAATATTCTAATGGTCTGGACCCATTCCAGCAGGTATATCCTTTTATCTCTGCCCCAACTTTTTGTTTCTAAGCTTCTTATTTCATTTCCCCCAGTAGCCACTGCATATAATTCAGTGTCAACCCTGATTTCAGGACATCTCTCCTCTGAGACCAAGTTCTGCTACCAGGAAGATTTCCTTTCTCCACTCTCCCTCAGGGTCACCTCTGTACTACCGCATTGTACAGAGCCATACATAAAACAATTCCACAATTCTTCTTTCCCAATCATCTGGGTTGAAGGAGATGTAACAGTGTGGCAGAAAGGGACACACTGGGAGTGGGAACAACTTGCTCATGCATCTTACTTGTATCTTCAAGGCTGTTTGGGCCAGGTTCTACATGAACCATTTCCACTTGGACATAGGCAAATCAGAGAACACCCAGTTCATGATGGGCAGCTCACATTCAGGGTGAGGTGGTGTACTGGTTTGTATATGTTATGTCCCCCAGAAAAAGCCATGTTCTTTGATGGAATCTTGTGGGGCAGATATATTAGGGGGCATTAAGTTGGAATGTTTGGATTAGGTTGTTTCCATGGAAATGCACCACCTAACTGTGGGTGGTAAATCTGATTGGATAATTTCCATTGAGGTATGGCCCCACCCATTCAGCATGGGCCTTGATTAGTCTACTGGAGCACTATATAAGCTCAGACGGAAGGAGTGGGCTTGCTACAACCAAGAGGGACACTCTGAAGAATGCCCAGGAGCTGAGAGAGGAGCTGCAGATGAGAGACAGTTTGAAGATAGCCGTTGAAAGCAGATTTTTGCTCCAGAGAAGCTAAGAGAGGACAAATGCCCCAAGAGCAACTGAGAGTGACATTTTTGAGGAACTGCAGCCTAGAGAGGAATGTCCTGGGAGAAAGCCATTTTGAAACCAGAACTTTGGAGCAGATGCCAGCCACTTGCCTTCCCAGCTAACAGAGGTTTTCTGGACACCATTGGCCATCCTCCAATTGCTGATGTGTTACCTTGGACACTTTATGGCCTTAAGACTGTAACTGTGTAACCAAATAAACCCCCTTTTATAAAAGCCAATCCATCTCTGGTGTTTTGCATTCCAGCAACATTAGCAAACTAGAATAGTTGGTGTCCTATGAAGAGATATGCAGTAAAAATCCAGGAGCTATATCTCAAGAGGAAAATACTCACTTATGAATGAGGCGTGATTTTGCCCCTAAACCCCAAACCCCATGGTCTACAGTAATCCTTCCATCAGTGTTTGCCACAGGCTGCATAGATCTTAATTTACCTCAGACATATTGAGCCATGGATCTGTTCAGTCATTAGGTCCGGAAGGTTGAACCACTTGCAGGTTCAAGTAGCCTGAACCTGTGGAGGATACCTTCTTGCCCTCTCTTGGTCCCTGACTTACTCAAAGCTAGAAACTGGCAAATGGGTAGGAGTAGTTCACCCAAATATGTTTTCTTTTGCTTCCAAAATCCAAAGTGACCCATCAAACATTGGATCTCCTTCTCAGAGGAAGGTGTCCTGTCTATTTGCTTTGGAGGGAATATCTTGATGTGTCTTAGACCATGCAACCCCAGAATTGTAATGAAGAGGCAGGGTGTTATATTTTCATTAGACTTAGCTTCCATCCTTTGGCACCTGCAGTTTTCTATTTTTTGGGTTCTATCAGTGCAGGACACCAATATAGGGTAACAGTGTGACAGATGTGGAATGGATGACCTCTATTCCACTCTTCTATTTGAGGAATTTGAAAGCTAAAGACAACATTTACCAGACTTCCTTGCAGCTAAGGTTCTGGATATGAATTAGTATGCACTCACATGAGATCTGAGAAAACAACAGTGAGGCAGAGGTAATCTTTCTGCAGCTGTGGCTGCTGGCATGCAAGGTCTACCTGAAATACCTAAAGTAGTTTCTGAACCCTGACAGATTCAGATGGTGGCAGAGTCAAGATTCTTGCAGACTAAATTAGGGTATAGAGCAAAATAATCGGCTTTTCTTTGAGGCAGGGTTATAAAGGTATACATACTGCCAAGTGAAACTAATTGTTTTTTAGATTTTTTTTGTCATAATGGAGAAAAATGCATTTGCCTGGCCAGATTTCAGGGGTTGTTCTGATATACTCCCTCAAAGAAAACACATCTGCAACAGCAGTTGCAATTGATGCCATCCTTTGATTAAGTTTACAGTATTCCTCTAACTTCTTCAAGACCCATGTCTTTTTCACTGTCCAAACAGAAGACACAGATACAAATACAGATGTGACCGAAATCACCACCTCTGTATTGTTTGTCTTTGACAGTGGCATTAATCTTTGGAATATCCTCAGGATTTTTAAATTTTAGTTTACATTTTGGTGGGATTGAGGAACTCTGATAACTGTTACTTTGTTTTTCTTATAATAAAAGCTTTTAACCTGTGATCCAGGAGCCTGTGTAGGATTATTCTGGTATTTGAAGTTACTTATTCCAACTATACAAATGAGGACAAAACTACCAGATGGATTTGGGGTCTACCTTTCAATGGACTTTGGTCAAAGCTCCATTTATTACCTGACTCTCTATGCCTCCTATTTCTCTTGGTATGTAGGCTCTCACCTACCCTTCATGATCTCCCCTGTACTGCCAGGGCTAGAAGTCTGCAAACTATATTTCCCAAACTCCGTTGATCTTTGGGTTCCAATTAGGTTCTGCCATTGGGAGGCACTTGGTTATATTTGAAGGTGGGAATAAGGAAGAAGCCCTTCTGCTTTGGGAGAAGCCTTAGCTTTGGCAGCAGTGGGTCCTCCAGCATTGTCAGCAGTGAGTGTGGGGCTGTGGGCTTCAGCCCAAAGATAGTAGCAGTTTCTTGGGCTCTGGATAATGTCACCTTTTACCCTTAGTGCCTTCAGTGTTTCCAATGTCTTTATAACGAAATTCCTGCATTAAATCCCTCTCTGCTTGAAATATGTAGACTGGTTTCTGTTTTCCTGACTAGATACTGACTCATACACTTCCAGAAGCCCACAGCAGAAAGGCATTCTGGGCCTCCATGAATTTGTATGACCCATGTCTGATATCCCCCAAAAGGTTTTGGTGTTTCCCTGAGCATCAGCCCTTTGGAGAAGGGTAGGAGAGTAGTATGGACTTCTGTTGTTATTGTTTGATCTTTCATTAAGGGTCCTTAACCATCCTTTTATTCAATGGTTTGTGCACCCATGAATTGATTCAAGTATGGGAATTGAATGAGTGAGCAAAACTGTCTAGTGTGGTTGGTCAAGATAGACCTCTGTTCACTGGAAATGAAGGTATTTTTTTTCTGCTATTGTTATGAAAATTAATTGGGACCTTATTTGGCTGTCCATGATCAGTTACTTGTTTCCAAAGATCTCTGTGGGTTAGATCTTCTGATTGCATGCCAGTCCTGTTGCTTATTAGAAACCCTTCCCACTTCATATTTGGTAAGTAACTACTACCAGCTGGCCTCTGTCACCCCAGAATCCACTTATCTTCCTTGATATCAGAGTCCATTTCAATTATGAACCCATCCACCAACACTCCTGCTTAGAGAGGATGGAGAGTAAAGTGCTTTTTAATAATTTTGGCACTTCTCTCATCAGTTATCTAGCTTTGGTAAAGGAGGTTGTGCCGTTTGTATATTTATTACTGCCTGAAAAAGCCATATTCTTTAAAGCATTCTTGTGGGGGCAGACGTGTTAGTGTGGACTGGGTTGGAACCTCTTGGTTCAGTGTCCATGGAGATGTGACCCACCCAACTGTAGGTGATAACTCTGATTGGATAATTTCCATGGAGGCGTGGTCCCACCCATTCAGTGTGAGCCTTGTTTAGTTTACTGGAGCACTATATAAACTCAGACAGAAGGAGCTCATAGCTAGCTGTAGCTGAGACAGACATTTGGAAGACGGCCATTGGAAACTGGTGCAGACATTTTGGAGAACACCATTTTGAAATGCAACCTGGGAGCAAGCAGTCACCAGCCATGTGACTTCCCAGCTAACAGAGGTTTTCCAGATGACAATGGCCTTTCTCCAGTGAAGGTACCCTTTGTTGATGGACACTTTATGGCCTTAAGACTATAACCTTGTAACCAAATAAACCCCCTTTATAAAAGCCAATCCACTTCTGGTGTTTTGCATTCCGGCAGCATTAGCAAACTAGAACAGAGGTGAATTTCAGACTTTTTCAAGAAATGTGATCATTGGGTTAGTCAGCAAGATGCACATATAGATTCAATCCAGCACTCCTATCTCCTGAAGTCTGAATTTCTTCCTCCAGTTTATGCCAAGAGATTTCCACTGTCATACAAATTAATGGTCGGCTTGTATTGTATCCATGTTTGTGTCAACCAACACATCAAATTGCCAGAATAGCTGCCAGCTGTCAGAGGTAGCTCATTGAATGAATAATTGCAGTAGGCATATTCAAAATAATAAATTCATTTCGATTGAAAATTATATTCAGGCTTTCCTTAGTTAAGGACTCTCCAAATCCACTTCCATAAATAGTCCCTGATTTTTCATTTAATGAAATAGCAAATTTCTGTATTTCTTTCTTTGGTCAGACCTCCTCTACCCTACTTTTTGTCTGCTTTGCATCCCTCAGAATTGGTTTGGTGTGGACTTACCAAGGCAAGGGCAAGAAGGGACTTAGTAATTTTTATCCAGCAGTGAGTGTCCAATGTTCTCAGTTAAGGAACATTAGCCAAGGGAGGAGGGAATACTTCGTTGGGGAAGGGATTCCCAGTAGAAATGCTTCCCAGTCTCTTTTTCTTGTTCCTTCACTTTTGTCAATTTCTAATTGTGTGAGTTTTCCAAGACTCAATAGATAAACATCTAAACTATCTCTAAGAAAATTTTAATACATTTTTTATTTTGAAATTTAACATATGTTCATAACAGTGATAACTTTAAAAGTACAATTTAACAAGTAGTTATATAGGCAATTTCAAAGAATGTCTAAGAAATTTAATACAGTTTCATACTTGTATTAAATTTATTTAAAACTTCTCTCTTTTTTATTGAGGTGAAATTCACCATAAAATTAACCATTTTAAAGTGTAAAATTCAGTGGCATTTAGTGCATTTACAAATGTTATGCAACCACCACCTCTCTCTAGTTTCATAATTTGTTCATCACCCCAGAACACCCTGTACCCATTAAATAATCACTCTCCATTCTCACCATCCCTTGGCAACCATCAATCTGCCTTCTGTCTCTATGAATTTGCCTATTCTGGATATTTCATAAAAAGGAATCATACAATATGTGATCTTTTGTGTGTGACTTCTTTCACTTAGCGTAATGCTTTCAAGATTCATCCAAGTTGTAGCATGCATCAGTACTTCATTACTTTAAATGGCTGAATAATATTCCATTGAGTATATATACATCAGAATGTGTTTATCCATTCATTCATTGATGGACATTTGGGTATTTCTGCCATTGATCTTTCATGAATAATGCTTGTATAAACATTTGTGTACAAGTTTCTGTGTGGACATATGTTTTCATTTCTCTATGTATACACACTTAGGAGTAGAATTCTTGGGTTGTATAGTAGCTCTATGTTTAACTTTTTGAGGAACCTCCAAAATATTTTCCATAGTGGCTGCACCATTTTACATTTCCACCAGCAATGTATGAAGGTTCCTGTTTCTCCATATCCTTACCAACACTTGTTATTTTCTGCTTTAAAAAAAATCATAGCCATTCTAGTGTGCATGGGATGGTAATTCATTGTGGTTTTTATTTGCTTTTCCCCAATGGCTAATGATATTGAGCATCCCCTACTCCTAACCTCAGGACCTGTTCTGTCCTAATAAGGCCCTATAGAAACATTTGCTCTAGTTGGGTGAAGGGAAGGGGTTGTGATGGCCACTGGCTCCAAGTAATTAGTAATGCAATTACTTGACCCAGGATAGAACATTATGAACTTATTCCTTACCAAAGCACAACAGTCCTCCCACTAATATATGCTCAGGGCCAAGGTCTTACATTTACATAGATGGGTGCCACATCGGGTGAGGTGCAAAGTCCCTTTTAAGGCCTGTGAATGCTCTGTATGAAAACAAAGTAGAAGATAAACATATGATGATCTACCTCCTTTACTAAACTGCGGGTATTCCTCAGGTGCTGCCTGGTTAGGAATTATCAGCTGACTAAAAACACAATGATTTTCCTCCTTAGATGGCCTCGTCCATAGATCAATAACAAGAAGTTTCTAGGAAGGAAAGTACAGGTAGCAATTTATGATATCCAACGAGGTTTTCCCCCAAATCCCTTCCAGTTGCATTGTTTTCTCTGTGGATGATACATTTATAAGATGTTCAGCTTCCTAATCTGGTGACATATAATTGTGGATAGAGATTACATACGAGCCTATTGTCCTCCAAAGTTTGGGTACAATGAGATCATAAGACAGAAAAATCATAGGACAGTATATATTCTTCCCAGACTGAGAAAGGAGTGACAACTACAGCTGCATGTTCAGGGCCAAGGAGCGCATTATTTACATACTCAACCACCAGATTGTACACATTAACTATGTAGTTTGATTACCATTTTGGGAAGATGGAAAAGGCTATACCCCCTTGCTAGGACTGTCTGTGTTGCTCCCCATAGGAGGAAGGGCCAGAACAATTACAATTATGCCATAGCTGTAGCCACTCTGGCAAGTCACAGAACATGTCTTCATGTCAGGAACAGGCCACCAATAAAACTCCCCTGGTCAGCATCCAGGCCATCTCAGCAATGAGCCAAAACTGATGACACTCAAGCTCTTACTGGGAAGCCACACTACCAGTGTCCCTAGAATTTGGGATGTGCATGGTCTATTACAGGGACTGTTTATGGAGAAGGTGGTTGTTTCAGTTTGCCATAACTGCTGGAATATAATTTACCAGAAATGGGTTGGCTTTTTCAATAGGGATTTATTAGGTTACAAATTTACAGTTCTAAGGCCATGAAAATGTCCAAATTAAGGTATCAAGAGGAAGATACCTTCTCTGAGGAAAGCCTGCTGGCATCTGGGGTTCCTCTGTCACATGGGAAGGCACATGGCAATGTCTGCTTGTCCTTCTCTCCTGGTTCTGGTTTCAATGGCTGTCTCCAAATGTTTGGATATTTTTCTCTCTTATCCTTATAAAGGACCCCAGTAAAGGGATTAAGATCCACCATGAATGGACTGGATCACGTCTCAATTGAACCACAAGATCCTACCCACAATAACTCTGCCACACAGGGATGGATTAAAAGAACATGAACTTTTTGTGGGGTATATAACAGCTCCCAACTAGCACCAAGAATTGTGTTCTTTCCAGTCTTTGCTCTGCATTTACTCTGGCCAGCTACTGTCAACAGTCCTATCCAGATGCTCCCAGAACAATGAAAAAATTGTACTTACTCTTTAAAAGAGTTTCAAAAGAGAGCCACTTGAGAAACTCCAGAAAATTAACCTCTTCTTAGGGGTTTCCTAAGTTTCCATTGTGAGTGGATGTATGATATTCTTGAACAGTGGGGTCAGGAGCAGCTGGGAAATTTCCAATTTTCTGCAAGAACAGAAGCTGCACATCTGGTCAGGGGGCATCTGATTTGTCCAGAGCAAATGCTAGAGTACCTAAGAGTTATGGATAACTAGTACTGGGACAGAGGTAAAAGTGTGCTCCATCTGCCCTTCCCCTAATAAGAAGCTATACTGTCCGGGTCTGTAATCGATAGCTAGGGCAATGTCATCCCCTGACATACCACCTGCTCTGCATCTCTAGGTTCTGGATCACTATTTCTTCTCTCCTTGGGTGAATTGTGGGGTGGTTACCACTAAATATGTTGCTCTTCAATGGAAGGTTTTTTTTTATTTTAAGAAATTTTATTTTGAAATAAATTCAAACTTACATGAACAGTTGCAAAAACAGTTCAAACCCCATACATAGAACCCCAGCATACCCCGACCCCCCTCCCCTGATACCCCAACTTACCACCTTTAACATCCTGTCACACCACCATTTCTTTCTTTCCCTCCCTCTCTCCCTCCCTCCCTCACTATCATCCATTGTCTATTGCTCTGTCCTCTGAACATATGAGAGCAAGCTGCACACATCTTTGGACAAACACTATAATTCACATATACCTTTTCCATGGACAAGAACATTCTTTTATGCAATCCCGTTAAGCACAGCTAAGAAGTTCAAGAAATTCAACACTGATACAAAGCTTACATTCTATATTTCCTTTTTTTTCTTTTTTTCCTTATGTCCCATTGGTGTCCCTTTCAGCCTCCTCTCCTCCATCCTCAGATCCCATCCAGGATCATCCTTGGCATTTAATTGTCATCTATTTAGACTGTCTTTTTTTTTTTTTTTTCAATTGTGGAAACATATACACAGCTTAAATCTTCCCATTCCACCCCTTCCCTTGCATTCCATTAATGTGATTAATCACATTTAACATGTTGCAGTGCTATCATGTTCCCACCATCCATTTCTAGAAGTTTCCCTTCACCCCAAACAGAAACCCTACACTCATTTCTTAACTCCGCATTGCCCCTTCCCCCACTTCTCGGAACCCCTACTCTACTTTTCATCTCTATGGTCATATTCTCTGATACTTTCTTTGTGTTTACCGTGGGACTTAAATTTAACATCTTAAACCTATAACAATCTTGTTTTTCTTTGATACCAACTTAACTTCAGTATGACACATAAACTAAGTTCCTTTACTCCCTCATTCCCCTACGTTTATATAGATCCTGTCAAAAATTACATATTTTATATTGAGTCCAAAGCCACTGATTAATCATTACAGTTTATGTATTTTATTTCATTTTCTTATTTTGAAATAACTTCAAAGTTATAGGCACAGTTGCAAAAACAATACTAACCCCATACACAGAACTCCAGCATACCCTGACCCCCCTCCCCCAATAGCTCAATCCACCGACTTTAACATGCTGTCACATCGCTATTTCTTTCCCTTCCTTCCTCCCTTCCTCCCTATCTATCATCCATCATCTATTGCTCTGTCTTCTGAACATATGAGAGCTAGTTGCACACATCCTTGCACATACACTATAATTCACATATACACTTCCCATGAACAAGAACATTCTTTTGTGCAATCCTGTTAAGCGCAGCTAAGAAGTACAAGAGATTCAACAATGATACGAAGCTTACATTCTATATTTCCTTTACCTTATGTCTCAACTGTGTCCCTTTGAGCCACCTGTCCTCTATCTCCAATCCCATCCAAGTTCATCCTTGGCATTTAATTGCCATCAATTTAGACTTTTTTTTTTTCAGTTGTGGAAACATATACACAGCCTAAATCTTCCCATTCCACCCCCTCCCTAGCCTTCCATTAGTGGGATTAATCACATTTAGAATGTTGTAATGCTCTTTCCCACCATCCATTACTAGAAATTTCCCTTCAACTCAAACAGCAACCCTACACTCATTTCTTAACTTCCCATTGCCCCTTCCCCCATTTCTCTTAACCCAAACTCTACTTTTCATCTCTATGGTTATATTCTCCGATAATTTCTTTGTGTTTACTGTGGGGCTTAAAATTAACCTCTTAAATCCCTATCAGTCTTGTTTTTCTTTGATACCACCTTCACTTCAATAGGACACATAAACTATGTTCCTATATTCCTTCATTCCCCCACCTTTATATAGTTGTCTAAAATTACATATTTTACATTGAGTTCAAAACCACTGATTTGTTATTAGAGTTTGTGTATTTTATATCATGTAGGAAGTAAATAGTGGAGTTACAGTTCAAACATTATTGACTTCTATTTGTATTCCATTGTGGTTGGAGAATGTGCTTTGAGTATATTCAATTTTTTTTTTTTAATTTCCTGAGACTTGTTTTATGTCCCAGCTTATGGTCCCTTCTGGAGAAAGATCCGTGATCACTGGAGAAAAATGAGTGTCCTGGTGATTTGGGAAGTAAGGTACTATATATGTCTGTTAAAATTCTCTATATCTCTTTCTCCTTTCTTTGTCTCTCTGTTGGTAGGGCTCCCTTTAGTATCTGAAGTAGTGCAGGTCTTTTATTGGCAAACTCTCTCAGCATTTGTTTGCCTGTGAAAAATGTAAGTTCTCCCTCAAATTTGAAGGAGAGTTTTGCTGGATAAAGTATTCTTGGTTGGAAATTTTTCTCTCTCAGACTTTTAAATATGTCACGCTATTGCCTTCTCGCCTTCATGGTGGCCGCTGAGTAGTCACTACTTAGTCTTATGTTGTTTCCTTGTATGTGGTGAATTGCTTTTCTCTTGCTGCTTTCAGAACTTGCTCCTTCTCTTCAGTATTTGACAGTCTGATAAGAATATGTCTTGGAGTGGGTTTATTTGGATTTATTCTATTTGGAGTTCACTGGGCATTTATGCTTTGTGTATTTATATTGTGTAGAAGGTTGGGGAAGTTCTCCCCAACAATTTCTTTGAATACTGTTTCTAGACCTTTACCCTTCTCTTCCCCTTCTGGGACACCAATGAGTCTTAAGTTTGGACGTTTTATTTTATCTATCGTATCCCTGACATCCATTTCGTTTTTTTCGATTTTTTTCTCCATTCTTTCTTTTGTTCTTTCATTTTCTGTTCTGTGGACTTCTAGGACACTGAGACATTGTTCAGCTTCCTCTAGTCTTGTATTGTGAATATCCAGTCTTTTTAATTTGGCCAACAGTTTCTTTTATTTCCATAAGATCTTCTATTTTTTTATTTACTCTTGCAATGTCTTCTTTATGCTCTTCTAGGGTCTTCTTTATGTTGCATAATTATATCCTGGGCCATGGTCTTCTTGATGTCCTTTAAATCCTTTGCCAGGTTTTCGTTCCTTGATTGTAGTTCTTTGATTAATTGTGCGAGGTACTGTGTCTCTTCCGAAACTTGATTTGTGTGTTTGGAGTTGGATTCTCCATATCGTCTGGTTTTATCATATGCATTGAGATTTTCTGTTGTTTTTGGTCTCTTGGAATTTGCTTTGTTTAATAGGGTTCTTTCAAGTTGTAAAAAAAATATACCTATCTAATTTTTCAGAAACACTGTTTGGTGGCATACACTTTCTCTAACTAACCAGCAGATGGCATCTGTGAGTCACCTATACCACTCAAGTCAGTTCTCCACGTTGTCACTGCAGTGTGTGGGGAAATGATTCTTGTGGGGTTCAGTTGGAGAACTCTGTTTGGGTGTGTTGCTGGAGCCATCCGCCCTGAATATGGGGCGTGTGTACCGGTGGCCAGAGAGGAAGGACAGCTTTAATATTCAAATCCCCCAGGTTCCCAGAGATTCAAGGCCGCTGTGTCCCGGCCCGCGGGACATTCAACGGAGGCTCTGAGTCCTGTGAGGGAGGAATGGTATGGGACAAGAGACACGAGGAATGACAGCAAGACAGGTTTCTGATCAAGCTGCAAATCTTTATTGAAGGGGCAGAGCATATATACTCTAGGAGAGAGGGGGAGTGGCTAGCAAGGGCGGGTGGCGGTCTAGGATTGGTGGCTGCTGTTGCTAGGGCGGATGGCAGATGTAAGGCTAGCACAGGATTGGTAGCTACTGTTGCTGGGGTAGAAGGCAGATTGTAAAGCTAGCACTCTAGGCACGAATCTTAGGCGCGAACGGCTATCACTTCCGTAAAGAAGGCTGAGGGCAACTTAAGCCGCTATTGCATCAGCCCTAGTGGTCATGTTGCATATCTCCGGCATCGCTGAGGGTGGATTTTATACATGCTACCTTAATCGTCCCCAACATCTCCTCCCTTTGTTTTTCAAAAGGATGGAGGAAGAATGCTGATCGAGCATTCTTTTGGCATTAACCTGCTGGGGGAAATAGAGGCCTCATTCCCCAAGTTGTTTGTGGCTCTGTTTTTCTGGGGAGTGGAGTTTTTGGCAGAGCAAAACCCCTATGCAAATGAGGCATATTTCTCAAGGAGCTCGAAAATGGCCTTTAATTATTTTGGCCCTCCTTTGCAGTGCTTTGCCTCGCACCCAGCGGTACCAATCATAGCATACGCTAGAAGTATATTTTCGAGTTATATGCTGCTCCCGTAGGAGGGGGTTTCTTACCCGTAAGGGTGGGTAGCAGTCAGATGATCTGGATCCAAACCCTGGCCAGCGAAGTGAAGCCGGTGATAATGCACTTGAATAGGCTTGCTTAGGGCAGAGTCAATTTGGTCCTTAATTAGCTGTACTATTCTTTTTATGGCCCAGGGTGCAAAGGATATTATAAGGAGTATGGTTACTAAGGGGCCTAGTATAGGGAGGAGGTAAGGGAGGATTCCATTAAGCCCCCAGGAGATACCCCCTTGGGTTTCTCGCTCACGTTTGTGATTTTCAATTCCTTCCCTAAGTTTGGTCATGGAATCCTTAACTATGCCAGAATGGTCAGCATAAAAGCAACATTCCTCGCCTAATGCAGCACAAAGCCCTCCTTGCTTAAGGAAAAGCAGATCTAAGCCTCTCCTGTTTTGGAGAACAACCTCCGATAGGGACGTAAGGGATTTTTCAAGATGGGTAATGGAGGTTTCAATGCGGGCTAAATCTTCGTCTATAGCAGCTCTTAGGTGGGAGAAACCTTGGTGTTGGAGAATGATAGAGGCGGCTCCGGTGCCTATGCCAACAATACCTAAAAGAGAAGCAATAGTAACAGCCGTAACAAGTTCTCTTTTTTTTCTTAGCATGGCTGGAGGCTGTGCGTCCCAGTATTGATAAAGGTCTTCTTCTTTATGGAAGAGGACATGGGGTAGCACAGTTACTAAGAGGCACATTTCCCCTGTTTCAGTGAGGGCTTTTGCTGATACGCAAGGAGTAAGCCCCGTGGAAGAGCACAGCCATTTTGCCCCTATTGGGGGAATATAGAATTTACCTTGCGATGGAAAGGACGACTGTGCACAGGCCTTTTTTAAGGAGGCGGAAATGTTACCAATACAATGCCCAGAGTGAAGAACGGATTGCATGGTGAGACCGATTTTTTTGTTTGCATTCCAAGGACAATGGGGAGGATTGTCTTCGTTAGAAATATTAAATGAGGTATTAAGGGCTACAGCGTCATAATAAGGGGGCTTGACAGAGAAACATAGCCAACAACTGCGAGTAAGGTTAGGCTGGGAGGAGTTTAGAGAGAGAAAGGTGGCTTGGAGCACTGACCAAAGTGAGTTATAGATTGGCTTAAGCGCTATGGAAGAGCTTGAGGGTGACAATGTTGGGATGTTAGTAGGAGAAGAAGTAGCGGATTGACTTTTGCTAGGCGTGTGAGAGGTAGCGGATTTGCGAGGAGGGGTAGTTGGGGGCGGGGGTGCGAGCACCACATTTGGCCCAATGGCGGATGGTTTTTGCTGTACTGCTTCCTTTTTTATCATGATAAGACTCCCTGGGTCGACTCCTTCCAAATAGATTCTGAAGCCCCAGGTTCGACCGATTAGCCAAGAAGGATCAGTAGGGAGCTGTATGGTGAGATTTAGTTTTTGACAATTATATTTATCGTAATAAGGATTGATGGAATGGTCACGGGGCTTGCAGCCAAGAGGGGCCCATTTTAAAGTTAGGTAATGATCAGGGGCGGGAGGTTTCCAAGTAGTGGCTAATGTTTCACACCCCCAGTATGCACAGTAATATTGGTTGGGAGTATTGCAGTACTGTTTCCCGGGGTTTGAGGATGGGCACATGTAATATTGGGCTTGGTTAAGGCAAGGTGTGCCCTCCGGGAACAGGATTAGGTCACAGGCGTAAACAACGAAGGAAGGGCTTCCTGCGGTAACGTGGGTTTGCACAATTTTGGAATCTTCCCATCGTGCTAGGGTCCATTTCCAAGGCTGGTGGGGATTGGGATCAAAGATAGCGATACTTGGCTCACTAAGCATACTTTGCAAGAGAAAATGTAAGGTAGCAACTTTAAATGGCAGTAGGCTTAACAACGCCATACTAATAGGGGCTGTAGGTTTTTTTTTGTTTTGTTTTGTTTTGTTTTTGTTTTTTTTTTCCGTTAAGGAAAGCAAGCTAGCAGAATGATGCACCCTACAACGCACAAATATGTTATAGCAAGCAGGATTCTTTCTAACGGGTTCTAATCTTTTGGGGCAACGGTTGCTAATCCGGCTGCAAACAGCAAGGCCAAAAGACCAATTAGTAAAAGCCAATAGTAATTCAAGTGGTAATTCATGTGATTAGTGATGGAATAAACCTGTAAGCAGGACTTCTTTCCACTTCCGGTTGTGTGCGGGCTGGTCGTCTCCGGATGGGTTATAGCAGGAGTTATTGATGCGCTGGAAGAGAAAAGAAAGACATTTTTCTCAGGGAGAGGCTTCTACCCTGGAAAGGTTATCATTAAGAGGAGGGGAGGGAAGTGTCTCAGGGGTTTGTTTGGGCAATGAGGAATTAATATGTTTTATCAGCCATTCTGGAAGCCAGCGAGGACCTTCCCTCTTTTGATCGTATATGCAAGCAGAGCCTCGACCCCAAATAATCACGGGGTCAGGCCCATTCCATTCTGACGTTAAGGGGTCACGCCACATAACAGTGGCTTGTTGCGTTTGTGTTTTGGGATGCCAATGTCTGTCAGCTGCAGATTGTCCTTCATCATCCAGAGTTAGGAAGTTAAGAACAAAAAGAGCATGATGTAAAAGGTCTCGAGGTCGTTGTTTTGTGAGATTGAGAGTGCTTTCGACTAAGCGGCACAGGGCATTTTTTAAGGTGTGATGTGCTCGTTCTACTATTCCTTGCCCCTGGGGGTTATATGGTATTCCCATAGTATGCTTAATTTGTAATTGTTGACAGAAGGTTTGAAAATTTTTTCCAGTATATCCAGGCCCATTGTCTGTTATAATGATTTTAGGTTGGCCTAAAATAGCGAAGCAATGTAGTAAATGAGAAATAACATGCTTCAAAGCTTCTCCTGTTTGCAAACTAGCTTGAATAAATCCACTATATGTGTCAATACAAACATGGATATATTTAAGTTGCCCAAAACCGGCAAAATGGGTGACGTCCATTTGCCAGATTTCATTTGGGATGAGTCCTTTTGGATTGACTCCCAAATGAGGGACTGGCAGTTGGATCACACAATTTTTGCAGGTTTTAACAATTTCCCTTGCTTGTTCCCTTGTAATATTGAATTTTAAGCGAAGGGTATTTGCATTTAGGTGGTGTTGAGCATGGGCTTGAGAAGCTAAAGTTAGAGAATTAGAAAAATTAGGACATATTAATTGGGTGGCAGCATCTGCCTTTGCATTGCCTTCCGTTAGAGGGCCTGGCAGGTTTTGGTGGGCATGGAGGTGTCCTATAAAAAAGGGATGCTGTCGTTTAAGAATTAGTTTTTGTAACTTTGAGAATAAGGGAACTGCATTGGTGGATGGTTTGATAAATGGAGTTGTTTCTAATAGCGGCACAGACTGAGCTATATACGCGCTATCAGTATACAAATTAAAAGGTCGGTCTTGGAGATGGGAAAAGACCTGTAGGACTGCATAGAGCTCGACGAGTTGAGTGGAGGTATAGGGAGAGTGCATGGAAAATGCCTGGCCTTGGATGACATATGCTGCGGTCCCATTTGCTGAACCGTCAGTAAAGACCAAAACAGCAGGGTTTATTGGTTTTGTTTTGGTGACCTTTGGGAAGGTGAACTGATGGATTTTAGCGAATTGGATTAACAGATCGCTGGGGTAATGGTTATTAATATCACCCAGAAACGAAGAGCATGTGATAGCCCATTCGTCGTCGGTTTGGAAAAGCCAATGGATTTGATCTTGGGTGTACGGGACGATAAGGGAATCAGGGTCTTTTCCAAACAACTGGCGACTAGTTTGTCGGCCTTTAGTTATGAGGGCAGCTATAAGAGAAATATACGGTGAGAGCACCTTTGTTGGAGTAGCAGGGAGGTGAACCCAGAGCAATGGGTGACCTCGCCCGTTTGGTGATTTTAAATTGGATTGCCAGAATACACCTGTAGGTGTGTGGGTTCTGGCAAGAACTATAAAGACTAAAGGCTGGTGGTAGCTTATTTGATAGCAAATTTGATTTTGGATAGCCTGATTGATGATGGTGAGCGCCTGCCTTGCTTCTGGAGTTAGGTTTCTGGGAGAGAGGGGTTTGCGTCTCCTTTTAGAATATTATTGAGCGGCACAAGAGTTTCAGTGGGTAGCTTTAGATAGGGGCGAAGCCATTGAATATCTCCTAAAAGTTTTTGGAAGTCATTTAATGTTAAGAGATGGGAGATTCGCAGTTGAATGTGAGGTGTTAAAACTTGCTGGTGCCAAAGTTCGAATCCTAGATAGGAAAAGGGATCTGAAGTTTGTATTTTATTAGGGGCTATTTGAAGACCTTTTGCTGTTAGATGTTTAAGAAGGTTCTGAAAGCAAGAATGCAGTTTAGATATGTCCTGGCCTGCTAATAGAATATCATCCATATAATGGAGAATGTAAATTTGTGGCCATAGTTGTCTGACAGGGTTAACGGCGTCAGCAACAAATTTTTGGCATAAAGTTGGACTATTAGCCATGCCTTGCGGTAAAACCTTCCATTGAAATCGAGGCATAGGGCCTTGAAAATTAATTTGAGGGACACTAAAGGCAAAATATTGTCTATCTTCCGGGTGAAGGGGTATGGAGAAAAAACAATCTTTTAAATCTATAACTATTTTGTGAAAATTAATAGGGATAGCAACTGGCGAAGGGAGGCCAGGTTGCAGTGCTCCCATAGGTACCATAGCTTTGTTTACGGCTCGCAAATCTTGCAACAGTCTCCATTTACCTGATTTCTTTTTTATGACAAAGATAGGAGTGTTCCAAGGGGACTGAGTAGGTTCAATATGTCCGGCATTAAGTTGTTCCTGTACTAACTTTATAGCTGCTAGGGTCTTTTCCTGAGTCAGAGGCCATTGATCAACCCACACTGGTTCCGTAAATTTCCAGGAAATTTTTTCAGCATGGGGTACAGGGATGTCAATGGCCGTTAGGATAAATTTTGGGGGAGCCCAAGTCCTGTTCTAGCCATATTAGGTGTTACAGAGATGGGCAGTTTTATCCCTTGATTAGTTTTGCCCAGGCCTTTGCCAGGGAGAAAATTCATTTTAAGCATTTGAGCAGTGACTGTATCACTAGGGCTGCACATAAAAACCTTCATTTGATTTAATATATCTCTACCCCAGAGATTAACGGGGAGATGGGGGATAACATATGGTATAACTGTACCAGTGTTTCCTTCCTCATCCTCCCATTTTAGGGTTTGTGAACTCTGTAAAGGATTTGTGGCTTCGCCTATTCCTTGTAAGTGGGTGGCAGCGGCTGTAAGAGGCCAGGATTTAGGCCAGTGATTTGAAGATATAATTGTGACGTCAGCCCCTGTGTCTAAGATACCTTCAAATGATTTACCATTTAATTTTAATCATAAGATGGGCCGATTATGGGATATTGGCTGTGCCCAAAAAATATCAGAGGATCCAGGGGCCTCTGTAGGGCGCTGGAGTTTTTTGAAGTTCGAGTTGACATGCTGAATGGGGAGTATTATAAGTTGCGCTATTCGAGTGCCAGAAGGAATAGAGATAATATTGTTTGAGGTGGCTGCAATTATTTTTATTTCACCTTTAAAGTCATTATCTAGCACACCCGGGATGATTTGTACTCCGCGCAGGGTGACACTAGCTCTTCCTAGAATAAGACCAAAGGTATTCTGGGGTAAAGGTCCATAGACTCCTGTTGGTATGAGGAGAGGACTGTTTTCTGGGGTTAATATTGATTCGGAGGCGGTACAGAGGTCCATTCCTGTGCTCCCCGCTGTTGCTCTCCATAAGTCTGAGATATAGCAACGTGGTTTATGATTGGGAGCGCGGGTACTGCGACTGGGGATGGCTGAACAAACTGTACTGCCCCTGGGTTTGTTCTGGTTGGGGCCTGGGGCCGGCCCCATTGGAAGTTTCCCTGAGGCTTAGGCTTAAGGGGTTGGCCGTTTATGTCTGTCTGAGAATGGCATTCAGACGCCCAGTGAAACCCTCTTTTACAGCGGGGACAAATAGAGGGCGGCAATAGGGGTTTGTTGATAGTGGGTAAGGGGGAATTAATCCGTGGCACGGGGCAATTTTTTGAGAAATGGCCAGGTTGCTTACAGTTATAGCATGTTGGAGGCCTTGCTTGTGCCGCAAAATTTTTGTGCTGCGCTGCAAAATTTTGAAGAGCGGCGCCAATAGCTATTCCAAGGGTTTGAGTGGGCCCGATGCCAGAACAGAGCTTTATGTAATTATTAAGGCTAGTATTACGAAAGGGACGGATTGCTGCTTGGCAGGCAGCGTTAGCATTCTCATAGGCCAGGTGTTTGATAAAATCACTTTCGTTTTCACTAGCCCCAAATAAACGCTCAGCCATGTTTTGCAGACGGCTAAGGAAATCGGTATATGGCTCATCAGGCCCCTGTCTTAATTTAGCGAGAGAGGCAGTGGCGGCGCCCTTTTGCGGAAGTTTTTTCCATGCTCTAAGCGCGGCCGTTTGTATTTGCGCTAAGAGACCTGGGGGGAATTGAGCCTGCTTATCATTTTGATGGTAGGGACTTTGACCTAAAAATTTATTTAAGGTCCAAGTTTTAGAAGTGGTCTTACGGGCATTACGGGTGGCATATTTTTTACAATGTTCCTCATAATCAGATTTCCATAACAGGAAATCACCGCCAGACAAGGCAGCTCTGGCTAGCTGGAACCAATCGTTAGGAATAAGTTCTTTTTCACTAAGGCTTTCCAGCAGGGCGAGCGTGAAGGGGGCGGTAGCGCCATAATCACTCACTGCCTTTTTTAATTTCTCTAGATATTTTAGACTAAGTTTTTTATATTTAGCTGTTGAGGTGGAACTAGCTTCCTCCTGCTCTCCTTCGCTAGAGTCGGGGGAATCTGATTTATTACTCTCCTCGCTATCGCTACTAGAATCTCCATTTTTGGAGCCGGCGACACCATTTTGGGAGCTGGCGGCGCCATTTTGAGAATCTTGAGTCTGACTACGCGTAACCGGAAAAGCATAGGCGCGGCGAGTACAATGGAGGCGCGATGAGCGGGCGTTTTCTGGAAGCGAAAGAGCTGCAATGCTTTGAGTTGCCGACCGGAGGTCGGCGAGCAAATCGGCGGCATGCTGCCGCTCCTGTTTAAAAGTTTCTCTAAAATTATCGGCGTGTAGCCAGAGATTTTCTGTGGCTTCTTCTAAAGCGCGAAACTGAGATAAGGGTGTGACTGGATAAAAATGAGAATATGGTTTGAGAAAATCGGGTGCGTAAGGGGGTGGCCGAAACGGAGGAAAGGAGTTATTTTCTAAAGAGGGAGAAATTCTAACCTCCGGTTCCTCCAAAGAGGGAGAAATTTTAGCCTTTGGTTCGATTTCGTGCTGATCGGGCGACAAACTGACTTGACTGGTTGGGGTATTTGGCCTATCCCTGTTAGAATTTTCGTTTAAGGGATATTCAGGCATGTTAATAATTACTGGGCCGCACGCTGAAGCAGGGTGAGAGTGCTCTCTCAAAGCTTCCTCTCCTAATTTACAGAGGTTTTGAACATCTGGAGCTGAAGAGTGGACTTTCAGAATTTCATTAATTAGGTTCCAATAAGAAAAGGCAGTAACCGGGACCTTTTCAGGACCAAAGGTTCGAAAATAATCTTTTAAAAAATCTCCGACTCTTAGCCAGCACTGGTGGTCTATAGTACCTTCTTGAGGGAACCAAGGGCAAGTTTTTAAGAGGAAATTAAAAAAGCGCGTGAGATCTTTTTTCTTTACTCGTGTTCCTCGTGCCTTGAGTGATTGCTTAACTTGACTAACATATAATTCGTGTTGGGAAATTCCTTGTCCCATGATTAGGGTGGGGGCTTACCTTTTGTTGCTTTCTTTTCTTCTTCTTCTTTCCTTTCGCCGACACTGATCGACTGGTGAACGGATCTGTCTCGCGAGCGCGCTTCCCCGTGGCGATCCCGGGTGCGGTGAGTGTGAGGTACCCCTCTCCTAGAGTGCAGAGTTCCATCTCTCACAGAATTCAGGGCCCCATGTTGGGCGCCAGTTTGTCCTGGCCCGTGGGACGTTCAACGGAGGCTCCGAGTCCTGTGAGGGAGGAATGGTATGGGACAAGAGACACGAGGAATGACAGCAAGACAGGTTTCTGATCAAGCTGCAAATCTTTATTGAAGGGGCAGAGCATATATACTCTAGGAGAGAGGGGGAGTGGCTAGCAAGGGCGGGTGGCGGTCTAGGATTGGTGGCTGCTGTTGCTAGGGCGGATGGCAGATGTAAGGCTAGCACAGGATTGGTAGCTACTGTTGCTGGGGTAGAAGGCAGATTGTAAAGCTAGCACTCTAGGCGCGAATCTTAGGCGTGAATGGCTATCACTTCCGTAAAGAAGGCTGAGGGCAACTTAAGCCGTTATTGCATCAGCCCCAGTGGCCATGTTGCATATCTCTGGCATCGCTGAGGGTGGATTTTATACATGCTACCTTAATCGTCCCCAACACCGCTGCAAGAGTCTAAGCCTTCATTTCATTTCAGCCCCAGACCCTCTCTCTCGCTGTCCCACAAACCACTGGACTTGGCGTAGTGTCCCTGGGTTCTCCGAGCAGGTCCCCCAGCCCAGCCGCTATCCTCCAGGACCTCTGCCAAGGGAATGCAGTGCTATGTCACCAGTGTGCACCATCCCTCAAGGGAAGCCCTGGGCTGCCGGGCCGTGCTGGGGCGCTTTCAACCTGATGCAAAGATGTCCAAACGGGATGTCTCCACACCCCCTCCTCACACAGTTCCTCCTTCCCAGCTCCGGGACAACTGGCGGGGCTCTGGGCTGTGGGCACAGCCCCAGGCAGGAGTTTATCCAGCCCTCCAGGGAGCCAGCTGCTAGCCGTGGGGTTTCTTTCTGCTTCCAGCTCTCCCCTCCATTCCCCCGGCCTCGAGGGTATCTGCAGTGGGCTATCTTCCAGGCGAGACACTGAGAGCTTGGCCCAGCCCCCTCTTGCTGTATTTTGCTGCGTGGTTCCCACTATCGCAGCTGCAGCTGCTTCTGGGTTTTTCCCTTTTTTTTTTTTTAAAAGAGCCCATCCGTCTCCAAACGCCAAACCCTGGCTTCCCCAGACCACTGCGCGGCTGTGGGTCTTCCAGCCAGCTTACTCACTTGTTTCAGAATGCGGGCTCCTGGTTTCACCAAGTATACATCCCCTGTGGAACTAGGAGACCTCGTCCAGCTGGCGCATTGCTGTAACCAGTATTCTGGGTCACTTTCTGGTTTTTATCTAGTGTTTTTCACGGAGGTGTTTTTCTTGCCCTGTCTCACCTAGCCACCATCTTAGTTTTCCCCTACAGTTTATGTATTTTAGATCCTGTAGGAAGTAAATAGTGGAGTTAAAAATAAAAAATACAGTAGTATTGGTATTTATATTTACCATGTGATCTTTACTGGTAATCTTTATTTCTTCAGGTAGTTTCAGTCAATTGTTTAGTGTCCCTTCCTTTCAGCCTGCTCAACTCCCTTTAGCTTTTCTTACAGGACTGAGCTACTGGTGGTGAAGTCCCTCAGCTTTTGATTATCTGGGAATGTTTTCATCTCCCCCTCATTTTTACCCTCCAAGTATTTGTGATTTCTCCAAGTCTCTGATGGTTATTGACTTCTATTTGTATTCCACTGTGGTCAGAGAATGTGCTTTGAACAAATTCTTTTTTTTTTTCAATTTATTGAGGCTTGTTTTTATGTCCCAGCCTATGGTCCATTCTGGAGAAAGATCTGTGATCACTAGAGAAGACTGTGTGTCCCAGTGACCTGGGATGTAATCTTCTATATATGTCTGTTAAAATTCTCTATATCTCTCTATCCTTTCTTTGTTTCTCTGTTGGTATGGCTCCCTTTAGTATCTGAAGTAGGGCAGGTCTTTTATTACCAAAATCTCTCAGCATTTGTTTGTCTGTGAAAAGTTTAAGCTCTCCCTCAAATTTGAAGGAGAGTTTTGCTGGATAAAGTATTCTTGGTTGGAAATTTTTCTCTCTCAGAATTTTAAATATGTCATGCCACTGCCTTCTCGCCTCCATGGTGGCCGCTGAGTAGTCACTACTTAGTCTTATATTGTTTCCTTTGTATGTGGTGAATTGCTTTTCTCTTGCTGCTTTCAGAACTTGCTCCTTCTCTTCAGTATTTGACAGTCTGATGAGAATATGTCTTGGAGTGGGTTTATTTGGATTTATTCTACTTGGAGTTCACTGGGCATATATGCTTTGTGTTTTTATATTGTGTAGAAGGTTTGGGACGTTTTCCCCAACAATTTCTTTGAATACTCTTTCTAGACCTTTACCCTTCTCTTCCCCTTCTGGGACACCAATGAGTCTTAAATTTGGACGTTTTATTTTATCTATCGTATCCCTGAGATCCATTTCAATTTTTTCGATTTTTTCCCCCATTCTTTCTTTTGTTCTCTCATTTTCTGTTCTGTGGTCCTCGAGGAGGCTGAGTTGTTGTTCAGCTTCCTGTAATCTTGTATTATGAGTATCCAGAGTCTTTTTAATTTGGCCAACAGTTTCTTTTATTTCCATAAGATCTTCTATTTTTTTATTTACTCTTGCAATTTCTTCTCTGTGCTCTTCTAGGGTCTTCTTCATGTCCTTTATATCCTGTGCCATGCTCTTGTTGCCTTCTGTAGTTCTTTGATTAATTGTGCCAAATACTGTGTGTCTTCTGATCTTTTGATTTGGGTGTTTGGGTTTGGGTTCTCCATATCATCTGGTTTTACCATATGCTTTAAGATTTTCTGTTGTTTTTGGCCTCTTGGCATTTGCTTTACTTGATCCCTAATTTATCAGAACTGCAGCTTGGTGGCATACACTTTCTCTAACTAACCAGCAGATGGCATCCATGAGTCACCTATTCCCCTCAAGTCAGTTCTCCCCAACTTTGTCTTTGTGGTGTGTGGGGGTCTGATTCTTGTGGGGTCCAATTGGTGCACCAAGTTTGAGTGTGTTGTTGGTGCTGTCTGCCCTGAATGTGGGGTGTGTGGCTGGGTGGTTAGGGAGACAGGGCAGCTTTAATAATCAAACCTCCCAGGTGTCCCTGGAGATTTAAGGCTGTTGCAGGAGCCTAAGCCTTCATTTCAGTCTTTCCACAGATTGTCTCTGCCCTGACCCACAAGTCCTTGGTATTTGTGTAGGGTCCCTGGGGTTTCCGAGTGGTTCCCCCTTCCCAGATGGTGTAGGGCTCTTCCAGGACCTCTGCTGAGGGAGGGCTGTGCCACATCACAAGTGTGCACCGGCCTCCAGGGAAGCCCTGGGTCTCCGGGTCATGCAGGGGCGTTCCCAGCCTGCTTCAAAGATGGTTGAATGGGATGGGTTAACTTCCCCCGTTTTGTACAGCTCCGCTCTCCCAGCTCTGGGACAATCAGCTGTGGGTACACTAAAGGCCACTGTACACGGCCGATATTGTCGTGTGTGTGCAGTGCTGCAGGAAAGACTCCCCATCGCACTGGGTTTCTTGGCACGGCTCGGGCTGTGGGTCTGGCCCGGGCAGGAGCGTCCCTTGCCCACTGTGGGGATGGCTGCAAGGAATGCGTTTTTTTCCCTTTTGGCTCCCCTCTGCTCCCCTGGTCTCGAGACAATCAGCAGCAGGTGTGGGAAGGGGTATCCTCCACACCAGACACTGAAGCATTAGCCCAGCCTGCGCCCGCCGTGCTTCAGTGTGTGCCTCTCCCCATTGTATCTGCAGCTGCTCCCAGGCTTCTTCTTTTTTTTTTTCTTTAAAGAGCTAGTCCATCTCCAAATGCCAGCCCACCATTTCCCCACACCACAGTGTGGCCGCGGGACTTTCAGCCAGCTAACTCGTTTCAGAATGCAGACTCCTGGTTTCACCAAATGCACGTTACTTGTGGATTTAGCAGACCTTGTCTGGCTTGTGCTATGCTGGAAGCGGTGTTCTGGGTCACTTTCTGGTTTTTATCTAGTATTTTTCACAGAGGTGTTATTTTGCCGTCTCACCTAGCCGCCATCGTAGGTTCTCTCCTGTTTGTTTGTTTTTAATATCAATTTAACACAAGGTCAACTCTGGGTTGATCTGCCAATGTGGGAAGTTGACCTTATTTTCAGATGGACACATTTTTCCCTGGGCTGAACACCATGGCCACAATCAAAATGGCCCCCCAATCTATATTTTACTCCCAGTTGAAATCCTATCCTTATAGAGAAGGTTTTAAATGGACTTTTTAGCATCATGGCAGGCACTTGGGTGGTTCTCTGGTGTGAGTTTCTCAATTTCTGTTGTTTATTAATTTTGTTTTTCTTTGTGTTATGAAGAATTTTTGATATATCCACAAAGCACATTTATTGAAGATATTGATTAAGGAAGGTCTCTTCTGGGGAGGAAAGAATTAACAGCAGGCCTGTGACCCATTCCCTCTCTCTCCTGGGGTCTGTGGAAAGAAATGACCCTGGTCAAATCTTGTAAATATGTAATAACTTCTGCTCTTGGTAAACATATTAATGGTATTTACTAGCAGAAAAATAATAGAGAATCCTTATCTATGAAATGTTTTTAGCAGGATATTCCTGGAGGTTGATTATTGTAAATAACTCTAGAGTTTATGGATTTATAGGGAACATGGCTAGCCAGCGAATGGGAAATAGTTACATAGCTAGGAAATTAATGGCACATAAGATGGAGATATTTCATAATCAAAATGGTCCCCTCTGTGTAAGCAATGGCTTCCTACACATTGCTCAGAACATACACCACCTGTTAAATCTGAAACTAGAACAAAGTTGTACTAACTTGAGAGAGAAAAACTAAATAGGGAGCTGCATCTGACAGTACTGGACTTCTCTGAGGGAAGAATACTCTGCCTGGGCCTTGTTATTGCATTCGTCCTTTAAATTATTAGTCAGGCTTAGTATGGGGTAAGATCTATGATTCATAGATCTTGTTATGACAATTCATGTCCTTACCAAATCTTCAATTTTTAAAAAAATCATGAATGGATTTGAATTTTGCAAATACTTTTCTACATCTGTTGAGGTGAACATATGATTTTTCATTTACTCTGCAAATACAGTGGATTATATTTATTGTTTTTTATTGTTAAATAAATCTTGCATTCCTGGGATAAATTAAACTTGGTCATGATTTATTTTCTTTTTTTCTAAATTGCTGGGTTTGATTTGTTAATATTTTATTTATGATTTTTGCATCCCATATTCATGATTGAGAGGGAATTTTAATTTTTATTCTTGTCCTGTTCTTATCAGATTTGGTTTCCTGGTTACAGCAACTTCAGAAAATGCATTAGGGAGCATTCTCTTCTCTGAGAGAATTTGTGGAGGATGGTAATTTATTGTCACAGTCCACCTCTTTGGTTACAAAATATCCATACTCATTAACATCCTCATTTACTCCTCGAGTCCCAACCAGTTACTGCATCATATTCAAAGCCTCTGTGTGATGTGCAGTCATCTCCATCAGCAGCAGATGTGGAAAAATGTTATCTGCCTATCATGGCATACTCTTAATATACAATGATAGAGAACGAACAGGATAACTGCATTTTTTTAAAAAATTTAGACTAATTATTAAGAATAGTTTTTTTAATCTTCATTTTATTGAGATATATTCACATACCACGCAGTCATACAAAACAAATCGTACATTTGATTGTTCACAGTACCATTACATATTTGTACATTCAACACCAAAATCAATCCCTGACACCTTCATTACCACACACACAAAAATAACAAGAATAATAATTAAAGTGAAAAAGAGCAATTAAAGTAAAAAAGAACACTGGGTGCCTTTGTCTGTTTGTTTGTTTGTTTCCTTCCCCTATTTTTCTACTCGTCCATCCATAAACTAGACCAAGGGGAGTGTGGTCCTTATGGCTTTCCCAATCCCATTGTCACCCCTCATAAGCTACATTTTAATACAATTGTCTTCAAGATTCATGGGTTCTGGGTTGTAGTTTGATAGTTTCGGGTATCCACCACCAGCTACCCCAATTCATTAGAACCTAAAAAGGGTTGTCTATATTGTGCGTAAGAGTGCCCACCAGAGTGACCTCTTGGCTCCTTTAGGAATCTCTCTGCCACTGAAGTTTATTTCATTTCCATTCACATCCCCTTTTTGGTCAAGAAGATGTTCTCCATCCCACGATGCCGGGTCTGCATTCCTCCCCGGGAGTCATATTCCACGTTGCCAGGGAGATTCACTCCCCTGGGTGTCTGATCCCATGTAGGGGGGAGGGCAGTGATTTCACCTGCCAAGTTGGCTTAGCTAGAGAGAGAGAGCCACATCTGAGCAACAAAGAGGCATTCGGGAGGAGGCTTTTAGGCACAATTATAGGGAGGCCTAGCCTCTCCTTTGCAGCAACAGTCTTCCCAAGGGCAAATCCTGTGGTAGAGGGCTCAACCCATCAAACCACCAGTCCCCTATGTTTGTGAGCATGTTAGCAACCCTAGCAGTGGGCCAGGCCAATACCCCTGCATTCTCCACCAGCTCCTCAAGGGGACTCTGCATATTTTTTTCCTTGTTTTTTTTTTTAACTTTTTTTTTAAAAATCAACTGTATGAAAAATTAAAAAAAAAATTTTTTTAAATTTAAAAAAACATACAATAAAAGAACATTTCAAAGAGACCACAACAAGGGAGTAAGAAAAAGACAACTCACCTAAGCTAACTACTTTACTTCCAACATGTTCCTACTCTACCCCAAGAAAGTAACATAATATAACAACATTTCTGTGAACTTGTTCCTACTATACCCATCAGAAATTAACAGACCGTAGTCATTCCTGGGCATTCCCAGAACATTAAATTTACCCACGATAGCTTATCTTTTCTTATTGGATTATTGTTCCCCCTTCCTTAATTACTCTCTATCGCTAGTTCCCCTACATTCTACATTATAAACCATTTGTTTTACATTTTTTAAAGTTCACATTAGTGGCAGCATATAATATTTCTCTTTTTGTGCCTGGCTTATTTCGCTCAGCATTATGTCTTCAAGTTTCATCCATGTTGTCATATGTTTCACAACATCGTTCCTTCTTACTGCCGTGTAGTATTCCATTGTGTGTATATACCACATTTTATTTATCCACTCATCTGTTGAAGGACATTTGGGTTGTTTCCATCTCTTGGCAATTGTGAATAATGCTGCTATGAACATTGGGGTGCAGATATCTGTTCGTGTCACTGCTTTCCGATCTTCTGGGTATATACTGAGAAGTGCAATCGCTGGATCAAATGGTAACTCTATATCTAGTTTTCTAAAGAACTGCCAGACTGACTTCCAGAGTCCCACCAACAATGAATAAGAGTTCCAATTTCTCCACATCCCCTCCAGCATTTGTAGTTTCCTGTTTGCTTAATGGCAGCCATTCTAATTGGTGTCACATGGTATCTCATTGTGGTCTCAATTTGCATCTTTCTAATAGCTAGTGAAGCTGAACATTTTTTCATGTGTTTCTTGGCCATTTGTTACTTCCTCTTCAGAGAACTGTCTTTTCATATCTTTTGCCCATTTTATAATTGGGCTGTCTGAACTATCATCATTGAGTTGTTGGATTTCTTTATATATGCAAGATATCAGTCTTTCGTCAGATACATGGTTTCCAAAAATTTTTTCCCATTGAGTTGGCTGCCTCTTTACCTTTTTGAGAAATTCCGTTGAGGTACAGAAATTTCTAAGCTTGAGGAGTCCCCATTTATCTATTTTTTTCTTTTGTTGCTTGTGCTTTGGGTGTAAAGTCTAGGAAGTGGCTGCCTAATACAAGGTCTTGAAGATGTTTTCCTACATTATCTTCTAGGAGTTTTATGGTGCTTTCTTTTGTATTGAGATAAATAACCTATTTTAAAAACGGGCAAAAGAAAACTATCACTTGAAAAAGGAGATCTTGTGAAATTCCAGAACTTACTGATATGTGGTAATTATCAAAATTTCTGGGGCAGGGTTATAAGTGCTTTTTAAAAACAATTTATTTATTTTTAATTGTGGTAAAATATACATAACATAAAAATCATTTAAATCATTTTAAGTAGACACTTCTTTGACATTCATTATATTGACAATACTGTGTAATTTACTTTCACCATTATTTCCAGGCTATTTTCATCATCCCAAACCAAAACTCATACTCTTCTAAAAATAACTTCCCATTCTGTCCTCTCCCCACCCTTGGTAACCACTATTCTGCTTTCTGTCTCTATGAATTTGCTTATTCTAAGTATTTTATATATGATAAATCATACAATATTTGTCCTTTTCGTGTCCAACATGATGTCTTCAAGGTTTATCCATGTTGTAGCAGATGTCGGCACTTAACTTAATTTTTTTTTAAAGCTGAATATATTCCATTCTGTGGAATATACACATTTGATTTATCCATTCATCTATTGATGGACATGTGGGTTGCTTCCACCTTTTGCTTACTGTGAATAATGCTATGATGAGCATCAGTGTACAAGTACCTGAGTCCCTGCTTTCAATTCTTTGGGGTACATCCTAGCAATGGAATTGCTGGGTCACATGGTGATTCTGTTTGACTTCCTGAGGAACCACCAAACTTTTTCCCAGTGGCCACACTGCTTTACATTCCCACCAACAATGTACAAGAGTTCCTATTTCTCTGCATCCTCACCAACATTTCTAAAAATAATAGCTATCATAGTGGATGTGAAGTGGTATTTCATTGTAGTTTCAATTTGCATTTCTTTAATAGCTAATGATGTTGAGCACGTTTTCATATACTTATTGGCTGTTTGTATATCTTCTTTGGAGAAATGCTATTCAAGTCTTTTGCCCATTTTTAAAATAGGTTATTTATCTTTTTGTTGTAGAGTTGTAGAAGTTATTTATATTGTCTGTAGAGTAAACCCTTTTTAGATATATGGTTTCCAAATATCCTCTTCCATTCTCTAGGTTGTCTTTTTACTTTCTTGATAAAGTCCTTTGATGCAAAAAAGTTTTAAATTTTGATGACGTTCATTATATCTTTCTTTTACTTTTGTTACTTGTGCTTTTGGTATAAAAATCCATTACTTACTACAAGGTCCTGAAGATATTTCCTTATGTTTTCTTGTAAGAGTTTTATAGTGTTAGCTCTGATATTTGGATTAATTTTGTATATGGCGGGAGGTAGGGGTCATTCTTTTGAAGGTGGATTTCCAATTGTCCCAGAACCATTTGTTGAAGAGATTATTATTTTCCCATTGAATGGGGTTAGCATCATTCCTGAAAATAAACTCACCAAGGATTTATCTCAATTCCATTCAATTGGTTTATGTCTATCCTTATGTGAGTATCAAACTGTTTTAATTACTGTAGCTTTGTAGTAAGTTTTGAAATCGGGAAGTGTGAGTCCTCCATCTTCATTCTTATTTTCAAGATTCTTGTGGCTATTCAGGGCCCTTGGCAATTCCACATAAATTGGAGGATGAGCTTTTCCATTTGTGCAAAAAGGCTGCTGGGATTTTGACAGGGATTGCATTGAATTTGTAGATCGCTTTAGGCAATACTGACATCTAATGTTATTACATCTTTCAATCCATGAACATGTGATGTCTTTCCATTTATTTAGTTCTTCAATTATTTTCGGCAATGTTTTATAGTTTTCAGTGTACAAGTCTTTCATCTCCTTGGTCAAATTCATTCCCAGGTGTTTTATTCTTTTAGATGCTATCGTAAATGGAATTGTTTTCTTGAGTTTCTTTTTGGATAGTTCATTACTGGTGTATAGAAACCCAATATTGACTTCTGAGTGTTCATCTTGTATCCTGCAACTTTGCTGAATTCGTTTATTAATTCCAGTAGCTTTCTTGTGAATTCTTTGGGATTTTCTGTATATAGGATCATGTCATCTGCAAACAGGGATAATTTGGATGCCTTTTATTTCTTTCTCTAGATTGATTGCTCTGGCTAGAACTTCTAGTACAATGTTGAATAACAGTGGAGAAAGTGGGCATCCTTGTCTTGTTGCTGATCTTAAGGGGAAAGCTCTGAGTCTTTCACCGCTGAGTATGATATTTGCTGTGGAATTTTCATAAATGCCCTTTATCATGTTGAGAAAGTTCCCTTATAATCCTAGTTGTCTTAGTTTTCGTGGTCTTGTGCTTTTCTTTCATTAGAGATGTTCAAGATTTACAAAAAAATAGTGCATAAAATACAGATGCATTAGTGTGGTACATTTGTTACAATTCATGAAAGAACATTTTAATAATTATATTATTAACTATAGTCCATCATTTACAATAGGGTTCAATTTTTGTGTTATACAGGCCTATGTTTTTTTTTTAAAGTTTTATTCTAGTAACACATATACGACCTAAAATTTTCCCTTTTAACCACATTCATATATATAATTCAGTGCAGTTAATTACATTAACAATGTAGTGCTACCATCACCACCACCCATTACCACAACTTTATGATCAACCCAAATAGAAACTCTGAAGAATTTAAGCATTAACTCCCCATTCCCTACCTATATTCTATATTCTGACTCTATGAGTTTGCTTATTCTAAGTATTTTATATAAGATAAATCATATAATAAAAAAGTCCTGTTTTTTGTTTTTGCCAGGTTTATCCCCCTTCCCTTTCCTAATCCTACCCCAGCATTCCTAAACAAATAAGGATTTCCCTTCAACCAAAGCAATTGATATTACTTAACACTCATAGCACTTCTTACCTTGAAAGTGCTTTGCACATGGAATATGACTCCCGGGGAGGAATGTAGACCTGGCATCGTGGGATGGAGAACATCTTCTTGACCAAAAGGGGGATGTGAAAGGAAATGAAATAAGCTTCAGTGGCAGAGAGATTCCAAAAGGAGCTGAGAGGTCACTCTGGTGGGCACTGTTATGCACACTTTAGACAACTCTTTTTAGGTTCTAAAGAATTGGGGTAGCTGGTGGTGGATACCTGAAACTATCAAACTACAACCCAGAACCCATGAATCTCGAAGACAGTTGTATAAAAATGTAGTTTATGAGGGGTGACAAGGGGATTGGGAAAGCCATAAGGACCACACTCCACTTTGTCTAGTTTATGGATGGATGAGTAGAAAAATAGGGGAAGGAAACAAACAGACAAAGGTACCCAGTGTTCTTTTTTACTTCAATTGCTCTTTTTCACTCTAATTATTATTCTTGTTATTTTTGTGTGTGTGCTAATGAAGGTGTCAGGGATTGATTTAGGTGATGAATGTACAACTATGTAATGGTACTGTAAACAATCGAAAGTACGATTTGTTTTGTATGACTGCGTGGTATGTGAATATATCTCAATAAAATGAAGATAAAAAAAAAAAAACAAATTACTTATAGATCAAACCAAAACACATGTCTAAAAAAAGTAAAGACATGGAAATAAAGTAGTATTTGTCATATCAAAAAAAAAAAAAAAGTGCTTTGCAGTCATCCACTCATCAAATCCAGTACCTCTGTGAAGTAAGTATTATCTCAGCTTTACAGATGGGAAAAATGAGATGGACATTAAGGTACCAGCACAAGGTCACAGTGGGATCTTTGTAAGAACTTGCAATCTGACCTCAGGATCATCTTAATTCTAGGTCTCATGTGACTTATCCACACCTTTCTCCCCCCACCTCCATCCTTCAACAAATGAGGGGGGCTGAAGGAAGTAGGGGATACTAAGGACATCTGCCAACAGGAGAAAGGAAAAAAAGTGGAGACGTGTTTTTGTCAGTCAGCGATTTATTCTCAGTTTGTAGTAAGACTTGCAATCCTGAGGCCTTCCACCACTGCCCCAATCCATCAAAACAAAAATGAAGAAAATTAATGTTCCTGATTTTCTTGTGTAATTCCAGTCACTAGAAGAAGGTTACAGGCCCTAACTGAACACTCAGAACATTACTCATCTGCCGAGTGTACACACCCACAGGTTTGCTGGAGGAGCCATTGGCAGGAACACTGCAGTAAGTACTCCTAACATCCCAGACGTGATCGGGGCTGTCCATGGAGGTGAGGCAATCAAGCTACTGTCTGGACTGGAAGTAAGGCTGGTGATACAATTCTTCATAAATGGTACCAGATGCCAAGTCCCACAGCGTCAACTGTGGGTCTTTGCCAGCAGATGCCAAGTACTTGCTGTTGGGAGAAAATGCAGGAGAAAGCATGGGGCTTTGGTGGCCTGTGAAGAGCCTCACAGAATTTCCCTGCTGAGCATTCCACGGTCAGATGGTCTTGTCGGTAGAACCTGTAGCTTAGTAGTTTGAATTAGGGTGGAATTTGACACAGTCCACATCTGCCAGGTGTCCTGCATGTATTCTCAGTGAGTACATCTGGGCAAATGACCAAAGCCTTGCAGTGTGGTCATGGCGAAGTACAGACTATATGGGCTGATGTCCAGGTCCCACACAGGATAGGCATGTCCTTGGCACAACACAGTGTTGGTGAAACTTCCCAGGTCCCAATATTGGATGGACATGTCTTCAGAACAAGAGAGCAACCCTGAGCTATCTGTTAGGAACTTTGTGCTGCACACAGGCCCACAATGTCCTTACTTCATCACTGTGCCTGCATGATCATCCTCATTATCCTCTTTCCCCAGAATATCACAAGCCAAGTGGCTATGGGACAAGTCTGTTTGACGAGGTTTCAAGTTTTAACTTCTTGGATTGTAAACTCCAAAGTTTTATACAGGAGTTGGCAAACCCAGCAGCAAACAGCTTATATCTTGGGAAATTTCTGCAGTGTTCAACAGCTGCTCTGTGTTATAGAAGGCATAGAAACAGATGGTAGTCAGTGAAGGAGGCCCGTTCTTGACTCGCTTAATGCTTTCCTGCAAGACCCCCAGAGCAGCCTCATTCTGCAGAATAGGGGTGGGCATGTCAGTGGGCTCCAAGTTGCTGCTCTCACTAGGTGAGGAGCTGCAACTGGCATAAAGTTGGTAGTCTGTTCTCTTGGCAGGCTGCACATCTAAGTTGAATACGTAAGGTGAAGACTTTGCATTGGGCAGTGTTGTCATTTTGGAGGTATCGGATAAAGTAGTCGTAGCTGTCTTCTTAGAGATGGACCACATACTTGTTATCTAGGAGTGCTCAAAGCTTGAATTTAGACAGGATGTACGGATGGTTTGAGTAGTCTGTAGCTGCTCAATGACATCCTTCTGGCTAGTGTTCTGTAAAAACTTTCCACTGTGCTCTTCAGACTGCTCTGGATCAGGTTGAGATGGAGGTAGACAAAGAGAGGATGGAGGAGAGGCATTGCTTTGAGGCTGTACTCGGAAACAGAATCAGTGAGAACATTCCACAGGCATACAAACTGTAACTCATATTGCTGGGGCTCAGCCTGGAAAGGGGGCTACAGGCACCATATTGGCACAACCAGATTCTGATTGGATTCTGAGATTAGCTGCCGTCTCTTCAGCAGTCTGTGAAAGTTGCAATCCTTGTCTCAGGGGACCTTCTGTGTCCACATATTGTTGGTGTTTGAGGTAGCAGGACACTGCCATCTGAATCTACTCTATGCCTACTTTTTCATGACTGAACATCCCAGGCAGCTCTAGCTACTCTTGCTGCTACCATCTCTGGGATCTGGTTGCTTCTGCCCCCATTGTCTCTGCCACAGGCTCTTCCTCTGTTTGCTGGCTCTGCCGGCCTCCAAGTCACGCTACCTGTGGCCTCTGTGGAGGCTCTCAGTGATAGCTCCATGACTGACTGACACTGGGTGCTGGATTTTGTCAAATGTCTTTTCTGCAGCAACTGAGATGATCATGTGTTTTTTTCTTCACTCTGTTAATGTGATATGTCACATTAATTGATTTTCTTACGTTGAACCACCCTTGCATCACTTGATCATGATGTTCAAGAAATTTAACATTGATATAAAGCTTACATTCTATATTTCATTTTTTTTCTTATGTCCCCATGGGTTGTTTTGATTGATTTTTTGTTGTTGTTGAACCATTCTTGCATTCCTGGAATAAATTTCACTTTGTCATGGTGTATAATCCATTTAATATGGTGTTGGATTTGTTTTGCCAGTATTTTGTTGAGGATTTTTGCGTCTACATGCATAAGGAATATTGGCATGCAATTTTCTTTTCTTGCATTGTCTTCATCTGGCTTTAGTATTTTGTTATCAGAATAATGTTGGCCTCACAGAATGAGTTAGGAAGCAATTCCTCCTCTTCTCTTTTTTGGAGGAGACTGGGACATTTTCTTTAAATGTTTGGTAAAATTTACCAGTGAAACCATCTGACCCTAGGCTTTTCTTTGTTGGGAGGTTTTTAAGTACTGATTAAATCTCTTTATTTTTTATAGGTCTGTTGAGGTTTTCTATTTCTTCTTCCATCATTGTAGGTAATTTTTATGTTTCTAGGACTTTGTCTATTTCACCTAGCTTTTCTAATTTGTTGAAAGGTAATTGTTCATAGTACTCTATTATATCCTTTTTATTTCTGCAAGTCAATACTCATGTCCCCACTTTCATTCCTGATTTTAGTTATTTGGGTCCTCTCTCTCATTTTCTTTATCAGTGGGCTAAAGTTTTGTCAATTTTAATGATCTTTAAAAAGCAACAACCACCTTTGGTTCTGTTGATTACTGTTTTTCTATTCTCTCTTTCATTTATCATTGAACTAAACTTTTCTGTTTCCTTCTTCCTACTAACTTTAAGTTAGTTTGCTCTTGTTCTGGTTTCTTTAGGTGTGAAGTTAGGTTATTGATTTGTGATCTTTCCTCTTAAAAAATTTTTTTTTTTATTTTTTAAATGCAATTTTATTGAAATATATTTGCATACCATACAATCATCCAAAGTGTATAGTTGTTCACAGTACCATTATATAGTTGTGCATTCTTCACCACAATCAATTTTGAACATGTTCATTACTCCAAAAAATAAAAATAAGAATAAAAATGAAAGTGAAAAAGAACACCCAAAACATCCAACACCCCTCTTCCTCCCCCCCCCCCAGTATTCATTTACTTTTTGTCCCCATTTTTCTTCTCATTTGCCCATACACTGGGTAAAGGGAATATGAGCCATAAGGTTTCCACAATCACACGCTCACACCATATAAGCTGTATAGTTATACAATCATCTTCAAGAATCAAGGATACTGGATTGCAGTTCAAAAGTTTCAGATATTTCCTTCTAGCTATTCTGGTAAACTAAAAACAAAAAAGGGGTATCTATATAATGCATAAGAGTTACCTCCAGAATGACCTCTCAAATCCATTTGAAATCTCTGTCACTGAAACTTTATTTTGTCTAATTTCTCTTCCCCCTCTTGGTCAAGAAGGCTTTCTTAAGCCTACGATGCCAATGCCAGGTCCAGGCTCATCCCCAGAAGTCATGTCCTACATTGCCAGGGAGATTTACACTCCCAGGAGTCATGTCCCACATAGGGGGGAGGGCAGTGAGTTTACCTGCTGAGTTGGCTTAAGGAGAGAGGCTACATCTGAATAACAAAAGAGGTTCTCTGGGGGTGATTCTTAGGCATGATTATAGGTAGCCTTAGACTCTTATTTGCAGTAACAAGCTTCATAATGGCAAGCCCTAAGGTTGAGGGCTCACCCTACTAAACTGGTAGTACTCAATGCTTGTGAAAATATCAGGAATTCCCCAGCTGGGGAAGTTTAATATTTCCAAAATTTTTCCCAGTCCCTCAAAGGGACTTTGCAAATACTTTTTTTTTAGTTTTTGAAACACAAAGCTTCATTATAAATAACACCACCACCCCTTGTAATTGTGGTTCATCTCATTTGACCATATATCCCTTCCCAGTCAGGAAACTGGTTCATTCAGGAGAACAGTTATCACACTCAGGCAGTCACCAACAGGATTTTTTGACAGCTTTGTCAGATTCATTCAAAAGTGGAATGGTGTTAGAGTAATGTGGTTGTTGTTAGGTAAAGCAGCTGAACTTGGAGCATGGACTCCTGGATTTGAATCCAGCTCTGAGTCTTGAGTAGACATTTCTTATAACAATATATACATATTACCAATAATCACATGAAAAGACACTCAACATCATTAATCATTAAGGAAATGCAAATCAAAACCACAATGAGATGTTACTTACACCCACTAAGGTGGCTAATGTTCTTTAAAAAAAAAAAAAAGAAAATAACAAATGTTAGTTTGGATATGAAAAAACTGGAACCCCATACATTGGTGGTAGGAATGTAAAATGGAACAGCTACTGTGGGAAATAGTTTGGCAATCGCTCAAAAAGTTAAATGTTGAGTTACTATATGGGAAGTCACTTAACTACCAGGTATGTATGTTAAAGAATTAAACAGAGGGACTCAAACAGATATTTGCAAACCAATGTTCATAGCAGCATAATTCACAATAGCCCAAAGTGCAAGGCAACCAAGTGTCCATCAGCAGAAATCGGTAAAAAGAAAAAAAAAGTTGCATATCCATACAACGGGATATTATTGAGCCGTAAAATGTAATGAAGTTCTGATATATACTATGTTCTGAGTAAGGCAAGGGGCTGTGTAAAAAGACATCCTTCCACCAAACTGTGAGGTACGACAGACCACAGAATGACTTGGACAAGTCCAGCTTGGCGAGTAAGATCACCATTTACTGGGAGCCTGCATGGAGACTTCATCTGCAGTGGGAGGAGGAGACACAGCAATTCTTTGCTATGATGGTCTGCACCGACCAGAGGGGAAGGCAGAGTTGTACAGTGGGAATGGACAAAGAAGACATGGAGCCAGGGGAGTGCATGCACATAATTGCTGTCAAAGTTAACTGTTTCTTAATGTTTGTCCCTCTGGGCACAACGTCCCATGAAGTTAACCTTGGGAAAAGATAACGAAGGCACAGAGCTGACAGTATGTGCAGGAATGTGCATAATTGCTGACAAGGTTGGAAGAGTTGGGGGATATTGGAAAGCGTGACAGTCTTACTATATTACAATCTACCCCATCCCATAACTCTGTATTACAATCCTTCCGCCACCTCTTCTGCAGAAGTCCCTGAGCGTGGGATTGGGAAGATTCAGGTTTACAGCATGCAAAATTGAGAAATAAGGCCAAAACTATAATTTAAACAGCAACAATATAAACAGCAAAAAGATAGACAAATGATCAGTATAGTCAGTGTGCCACTAAAAGTATAACTCTAATATAAGGGTAGGTGAGTGAGCCAAGAGGAAAAGAAGTCTATAAACCCTAACTTTTTGATATGGTTTATAGAATTTTGCACATGTGCTAAGGCATTGGTGACATACCCATGTTCATCTGGTATATATATGAGCAAGTGGTGCCAATCATGACACAAGTACCACCTTGAGTGGCAGTAAGCATAGCTAAGGACATATGGTGTTTATAACACTATTTTTCTCATCGGGGTGGTTTCTTGTTTTAAAAGGCTTATATCACATTTAGTATCTTGGGGGCATGAGCAGTAAGTTTGCTAATGCTTTAACTTGTGTTAATGCATCTCATGTCCCCGCACTAGGGAGGAATATACTGAGCTGCCATTTCCACCAGGCTAAGGAGCATTTTCCTTTTAGACCAAAGCAATCTTGTAAAGCTGGGAAATTCTATGGCATGCTAGGTAAAATTTTACGAATGTTTGCTGGTAGGAAGGGGTATCCTAGAGGACATCTACCTGTCCAACTGTGAAGGAGATATGGCCAACCAGCCGTATCTCCACATAACCAACCAGTACCTGGGGCAGGCACATAGGCTCCGGCATGTTTGGAGGTGCTTTGCTTTCCTGTCTATTCATTCTGCCACACAATAATGTGCTGATCACATTCCAATGTGGACAGCCATCCCATGTGTTGGTGTGCAGCTAAATCAGAAGCATTACGTCTTTCAGTACACAAAGGAGTTTTGGCGCTTAGGATGCCGTACTCAGCAACCATCCAGGTCAAGCTGTCCCAAACAGATGTTACAACAGTCATTTTGATTGTGGACTGCAGACCATTGGAGCCCATTCAAGGAAGATGTTGGATGAGCTTTCACGTAGCAGGAAAAGGATCCATATTCCCCGCTAACTCCACTCTATCTAAGAGATAGGAACTATCTGTCCATGAAATGAGTTGTTTCAGGATATTCATAGCAATCGTGTTCATAGCAGCCCAAAACAAGGCTAGTGTCTGAGGACCCGCAGCCAATGGCCTGTTTGCAATGCCTCTGGCCAGGAACCTGCAAATACTTTTTATTCTCTGCCCAGATTACTCTAGGATATATTGGGGCTTCACACTGACCTGTACAAACCAACCAGATCTCACTTCCTATTCAAGGTTCCATGTAATTATGGTGTTTGAGTAAACTGACCATACAGGTTAAATTATACAATGTGCTGCAGAAAATATAGATTTTGCACCAAATAAACATCTCTTCCTTTGGTCCCACACAGAAGCTGAAGTTTTAAAGCACAGTTAGCATCATCCTCTACCCTTTAGTCTGATCTCCCCAGTTTCAATCAAGTCCATTTGTTAGTATCTCCAACTGAAGTCTGAACCTTTTCAGCTTCTTTAACAGTTGCTGCATGGGGCAATGCCGACACTCACAGCTGCTGACCCCTGCTTCTGAGTCCCAGGTGCCACACAGACACCTGAAGCTCTAGGGACTGGCCAAATTACACAAAAACAGCTCAGCATCTCAGAATTTAGAAATAACTGTTAACACTCATGAATAGATGTGACTGCTGTAAGAGCTTACAATCTAGGAACCTTTACATAAGCCTTCCCCTGACCACCCATGCTCACAGATTCAATTCTCAGAGTTTGCATATTATTGTTAATCCATAGTAGTGAGGCATTATAATGTTTGTCTTCATTTCTGGCTTATTTCACTCAACCTACGGTCCTTATGGTCCATTATTCACCTAGTTGCATACCTCACAACTTCATTCCTTCTTGCTGCTGCTCAATATTCCATTGTATGTATACACCCCAGTTCAGTATTCAGTTTATCAGTCAGTGTACCTTTAGGCCACCTCCATCCACTGCAAATTGTGAACACTGCTGCCACAAACACCAGTGTACAAATGTCCATTTGTGTCCCTGCTCTCAATTCCTCCAGGTGTACAACCAATAACAGGGTTGCAGGACCATAAGTCAATCCCATTCTTAGCTTCCTGTGGAACCACCACATTGTCCTCCAGATGGGCTGCACCATTCTACTTCCCCACCAACAGTGAATAGGTACATCCCTCTTCCACATTTTCTCCAGCACTTGTATCTCTCAGTTTATTTTTTAAACAGTTTTATTCACACACCATACAACCCATCCTAAGTAAACAATCAATGATTCCTGGTATAATCATATATTTATGCATTTACCACCTGTTCCAGTTTGGATATATTATGTCCCCCACAAAAAGCCATGTTCTTTAATGCAGTCTTGTGAGGGTAAGATTTATTAATCTTTTGATTAGGGTGGAAACTTTTGATTGAGAGTTTCCATGGAGTGGTGACTCAGCCACCTGTGGGGATACTTTTGATTAGATTATTTCCATGGAGGTGTGGTCCTGCCCATTCAGGGTGGGTCTTGATTACTTCACTGGAGTATTTAAGAGAGAAGCTAAGAGCTAACACAGGCCCAGATGCTTGCTAATGCTTAGTGGTGCTTGGAGATGTGGACAATGCTAAGCAAAGCATCTCATTGGAGATGCTAAGCTAAGAGATGAAGCCCAGAGTTTGCCCTGGAGAAGCAAAGAGAGGACTCCCAGACACTTAGAGAGGAAGCCACTGGAATCAGAAGCTGAAAGCAATGCAACCCAGGAGAAGAGGACCAGCAGACAATTGCCACATGCCTTGCCAGCTAACAGAGGTGTTCTGGACGCCATCGGCTGTTCTTCAGTGAAGGTATTCTCTTATTGATGCCTTAGTTTGGACACTTTTATGGCCTTAGGACTATAAATTTGTAACCAATTAAACCCCCTTTATAAAAGCCAATCCATTTCTGGTATTTTGCATAACAGCAGCATTAGCAAACCGGAACACCACCACAATCTATATGTGGACATTTCCATTTCTTAGTTCTATGCTGCAGTCTCAGCCACTCCACCCATTCCAGACTGGTGAATGATGTGTGTCTGGTCATGGATGTCCCCCAACAGTTGTTCTAGACTATTTACTAGTTGTTCCTGGTTATTTACTAGTTGCTCTAGAGGACTAATTATATTCCACACCTCCCTATGTCACCATTTTGCTCCACCTCTCCTTTTTCTTCTTTTTTAATTTAAGCACTTAGAGCTATAAATTTCACTCTGAACACTGCCTTTGCTGTATCCATAAGTCTGGGTATGTTTATTTTTGTTTTCATTCATCTCAAGATATTCCTAATTTCCTTTGCTATTTCTTCTTTGATCCATTAGTTGCTTAATAGTGTGTTGTTTAATTTCCACATAGTTGTAAAATTTCCAGTTTTCCTTCTGTTGTTGATTTCTAGCTTTATTCCACTGTGGCCTGAGAAGATACTTTGTATGATTTCAATATTTTTAAATTTAATAAAATTTGATTTGTGGCCTAACATATGGTCTAACCTGGAAAATGTTCCATGCACATTTGAGAAGGATGTGCATTCAGCTGTTGTTGGGTGGAATGTTCTATATGTGTCTGTTCCAGTTTGCCAATGCTGCTGGAATGTAGAACACCAGAAATGGATTGGCTTATATAAAAGGGGGTTTATTTGGTTACCGGGTTACAGTCTGAAAGTCATAAAGTGTCCATCAACAAAGGGTACCTTCACTGGAGAAAGGCCATTGGCATCCGGAAAAACTCTCTTAGCTGGGAAGGCACGTGGCTGCCATCTGCTTGCTCCTAGGTTGCATTTCAAAAATTATTCTCCAAAATGTCTGCACCAGCTTCCAATGTCTGTCTTCAAAATGTCTGTCTCAGTTCCAGCTTGCTATGAGCTCCTTCTGTCTGAGCTTCTACAGTGCTCCAGTAAACTAAACAAGGCCCATGCTGAATGGGCGGGGCCACACCTCCATGGAAATTATCCACATTTGGGTGGGTCACATCTCCATGGACACTGAACCAATAGGTTCCAACCCAATCCACACTAATACATCTGCCCCCACAAGAATGCATTAAAGAATATGGCTTTTTCTGGGGGACATAAATATACAAACCGGCACAGTGCCCATTTGGTCTAGTTGGGTAATAGCATTGTTTAAGCTCTTTGTTTTCTTACTGATCTTCTGTTTAGATGTGACATTAATTATTGAAAGTGGTGTATTGAAATCTTCAACTATTATTGTAGAACTATGTGTTTCTGCATTCAATTCTGTTATTTTTTGCTTCATATATTTTGAGGCTCTGTTGTGAGGTACATGTATGTTTATAATCATTATATCTTCTTACTGGATTGAACTTTTTAATCAATATATAATACCCTTCTTTATCTCTTGTATTTTTTTTTTATTTAAAGTTTATTTTGTCTGACAATAACATAGATACTCCAGCTCTCTTTTGATTACTGTTTGTATGGAATATCATTTTCCACCCTTTTTCTTTCAACTACTTTGTGTCTCTGGACCTAAGATGAGTCACTGGTAGACAGCATATGGATGGATAATGTGTTTTCATCCAATCTGTCAATCTCTGACTTTTAATAGTGGGAGTTAATCCACTGAAATTTAAGGTAATAACAGAAGGAAATTTCTTTATGTCTTGTATGTTTTTTTGTTCCTCAATTATTCCATTATTGCCTTTTTAAATATTTAATTGTTTTTTTGTAGTGTACCATTTTGATTTCCCTCTTCTTTCCTTTTCTCTATACTTGTTAGTTATTTTCTTAATGGTTACCTCTGTAATTACAATGAACATCTTAAACTAATAACAACCTAGTTTGACTTACCAACTTAGTATCAGTAAAATACAAAGTCTCTTCTCCTATATAACTCTATCCCTCACCCTGTATATAGTTATTGTCTCATATCACATCTTTAGACATTGTGTGCTCATTAACACAGATTGAAAATGTTTTGTTTTACACATTTGTGTGTTAAGTCATATGGGAGAGCACTTACAAACCAGAAGTACAATAATACAGATTTTATATTTACCTATGTAGTTACCTTTACCATTGTACTTTATTTATTTTTCTGGCTTTGAGTACTATCTAGTAGTCTTGTATTTCAACCAGAAGGACTCCCTTTGGCATTTCTTGTAGGGCAGGTCTTCTGATAATGAACTCTTTTATTAAGGACTTTAAAGCCATCCCACTGTGTCTGGTTTCCATGGTTTCTGATAAGAAATCTGCTGTGAATCTTATTTGTACGTGACAAGTAGCTTCTCTCTTGCTGTTTTCAAAATCCTCTCTTTGTCTTTGGATTTTGACAATTTTACTGTAATATGTCTTGATGTACTTCTCTTAGAGTCTAGCCTACTTGGAGTTAATTGAGATTCCTAGATGTGTATATTCTATCAGATGTGTCTTTTATCAGATTTGGAAAGTTTTCATTCATTAGTTCTTTCATCATTTCTTTTTCTCTTGACCTTCTGGGACTCCAATAATGCATATGTTGGTACATTTGATGTTGTCCCACAGGTTCCTTGGGTTCTGTTCATTTTTCTTCATTATTTTTTTCTTTCTGCTCCTCACACTGGATAATTTCAATAGTCTTATTTTCAAGTTCCCTGATCCTTTCTTATACCTGTTGAAATCTGCTGTTGAACCCACCTAGTGAATTTTTCATTTCAGTTGTCGTATTTTCAGTTCCCCAATTTCTGTTTGATTCTTTTCTTGTAATTTCCCATCTCTTCATTTTGTCCAGATAACATTTTCCTAGTTTCCTTTAGTTCTTTGTATGGGGATTCCTTTAGCTCATTGAACATTTTTAAAGCAGTTGATTTAAGATCTTTGACTAATAGTTCCAATGTATGAGTTTCCTCAGGGATGGTTTCTGGCAAATCTTTTTTCCTGTGACTAGTCCATAATTTCCTGTTTTCCTGTGTGTTTCGTAATTTTGTGCTGAGAACTGGACATTCTGAATATTTTATTGTTACAACTCTGGAAACCTAGTTCTTCCACTCCTCTGGGAGTGGTAATTTGTTGTTGTTGTTGTTGTTGTTTTCTTTTTTTCTTTGTTGTTGTTGTTGAGGGCTGGAGCCAACTCTTGTGACTTTTCCAAACTATATTTTGCTCCTAAATGGGTAATGGAAAAAAAGAGAGAGATAAAAATAGGTACTGCCTCTTAAGACTTCTCTGCCATTGTTGCCTGAGGAGTTTGGAACAATGGCTGTCCTCAGAGCTGGCTGCACAATGTTCTGAAGTAGCTGAACAAAAGTAGTGATCAGCAATCCAACCACACTCCCCAGGATTTTGGAGACCCAGGCCCTTATAGCCCACCCTTGCACCAGCAATCTTCACTAGGAGCTTGTCCCTACTGCTTCCTGCCAAGTGATTGGGGGGTGGGGAACAGTAGTGGCTACTCAGAGGCTGAAATTCACCAATATTTTCCCTAATTTACCAGCCTCTTCATCCAACTCTTTACTGGAACTGCTCCAGAGTTTCAAAATGGTTGATTTAGACAGTTCGTGCCAATTCAATGGTTATTTTTATGGAGGAACTGATTCCTGGAGCTTCTTACTCCACCATCTCCCCAGAATCCTCCCCCAGGATTATAAATTCTTGGTCAGCCAGCCAATCTGCCAGCCCCTGAATTTCTTCTCTGAAAGGGTTTTCCTAGTCCATTGTTCTCCGTGTCCACGTCTGAGATGTCATTGAGAAAATGTCCTTCTTGGCAGCTGCTCAGCTGTGCTGGTTATTTGGCTACTGTCTCTCAGCCTCAAACCCACCTTCTATTTCTTTGTGATGCCAGAGCTGAGATTCTGAAAAACACAATTATTTTTTGCCAGCTGCCGGTAGAGGTCACCAGAATGAAATTGCAAGGCTAGAAGAGGGAGAAGTTGTACCCTTCTATACTTTCTGTTCCTTTCAACATCACCTCCGCAATGATTTTTCACCCTGGAAGTTTCCATTTGGTCCAGTAGCAGCAGTTGATTTCAGTTTGTATTTTTCTAACACCCACAGAATCAGCTTCATTTTGACCCTCTTGTAAACACTGCCAAGCAGCCTCCTCTCCTCAGAGGTCTTAGTTCCACTAAGGGTTGCCTAAATTAGTAAAGAAAAACATATGACCCCTAGTTGAATTTGAATTTCAGATACACAGTTAATAATATTTTAGTATAAGTGTGTGCACAAGACATACTTACACTAGCAAATTATTTGTAGCTTATCTGAAATTCCAATTCAACTGGGGTCCTAACTAACTGGTGACCCTAATTTGAGCTTCAAAATTGGAATAATTCCACCCACTTCCCTATGATCCTCTAACTGTAGGGGTGGTGGCTGCTTCTTGCAGTTAATCTCTGTGATCCTTTAGTTTTCCCTTTTGCCTTTTCTGTTCTCTAACACTGAATTAACAATTATTTACATGAAATTCTCTTGAAGTAACTGATGTAGTTTCTGTTTCCTAATTGGATCCTGACCAATAAACCAGCACAGACCACTTCCTGCTGGTGTGGATTTTGGGGCCAAGGAATGGCCTTAAATGTTGAACAGTCACAGGCTTTCACCAGCCAGGCCTGAGGTGTTGTTTGGCCATACAGTTCCCTCAAAAATTTAGTAGGCTTCTGGTCTCTTTGCTTCCAGTGTATTTGATTCCATATATAAACAGCTATAGCCAAAACTCTCCTCTAGGCATAGTTTTAAGTCTGAGAATTGTTGGCTCCTCATGGCTGACCTCTGAGCTCTCCCCACCAGCCCCTCCTCTATTTTAGTAGCCACTGCCTTGTGGCTTTTTGAAATAACTGTGTGTGCTCACTCCTGAGGGCTGGCAGAAAAGGGGGAAGGTGCTTGAAGATGTCTTGGAGCCACAGCCATGCTTCCTGCCATGGTGACCACTTTGCTGCCATCACATATAACCTGTCCAATTTGGGATACAGAAGCAGGTGACCTTTTCAACTGTGCAAGGGACAAAATTAGGTATTCTCAGTCAGCTTAGATGTTAGGGTTTATGCAGAATTCCTTCCTTAGTAAATCTGTGCCTCCTACCATGTCTCCTTGCCAACTTGCTAGCTCTCTTGTGAGTTCATCTTTCTTTCAAAGGACTTTACAAAACTTGACAAGAAGGAGCCAGCTCACACTAATAATATGAATTTTCCTACCACTGCCCTTAAACCTACTGCCTCACTGGCTTATGATTTGCTTTCCAAGATGAGACAGGCAACATTTTGAACAAATATTTCACTTTTATGTTAAAATGGTTACTTGCTTTCCAGCTTGCAAAATCTGTTTCCTCACTGTGCCAAACCCCACCTTCTCCATGAATCTACCACCTTTAGATTCTGTTACCTGCAGCAACAGAAATGGAATTCTGATCAAATTAGGAACTGTATCCAGCTGTAAGAAACAGAGACCTGAAAGACTGTCATAGAAATTATGCACTTATTTTTTTCTCATGACATGAGAAGTCCAGAGGTAGGCAGCTAGGGTCCCAATGTTGTCAGGGACCCAGGCCCTTTTTGTCATCCTGTCCTGTCATCCTTAGCACATAGCTTTTATATTCAAGTTTTCCCCATGGCCATAGGATGATTACTGGAGTTCCAGTGATTAAAACCAAATTCTATGAAAGAAGGAGAATATAAAGGGACAAAAGATATTTGACAACTTTTATCCCATCTTTTAAAGGAGTTCTCCTGGAAGCTCTACCCAATGAATCCTACTTAGATTTTCTTCACCAGAATTTAGTCATATGGCCAATCTATCTGTAAGAGAGGCTGGAGAATTTTTAAATTGGACATAAGTGGTCCCCAACAAAACCAGGATTCCTTTAGTAAGAAGAGAAGTGGGAATTGAATATTGTAGGCATATCTCAGTTGGTGGGATTGTCATTGATGGGCCTATTTGAATGTAGCCCATTAAGCACAACCATTCCACATGCTGTGGCCATCAGATGGCATATTTAAAGAGGGCATGGAGAGCATCAGTTAATCGAGCAAGTCAGATTCATGTAGGTCAATTAAGAGAGGCTCTTCTAAATTAAAGAAGACAATTAAATTGTTAGAAGACAATATTTTAAGATGGCAACACTTCCCAAAGCAGATTCAACCCCTATCAAAATTCCAAGGATCTTCTTGCAGAAATGGAAAAGTCAATCAACAAATTCATATGTTAGGTCAAGGGATCTCTAATTGCCAAAACCATCTTGAAAAAGAAGAACAAATTTGGAGGACTCATACTTTCCAATTTCAAGACTTGCTACAAAGCTGCAGTAATCAAAACAGTATAGGCACAAGGGAAGACAAATAGACCCATGGAATAGAAACAAGAGTCCAGAAATAAATCCAAACATCTATGGCCAAATGCTTTCAACAAGGATGCCAAGACCATTCTATGGTGAAAGAATGGTCTCTTCAATAAATGGTGCTGGGAAAACTGGATACTCACATGCAAAGGAAGAAATTGGATCCTTACTTCTTACCATATACAAAAATTAACTCAAAATGGATCAATGATCTAAATTTTTTAGTACAAACCATAAAACTCTTAGAAGAAAACGTAGGGGTAAACCTTCATGATGTATTTGGCATTGGATTCTTAGTTATGACACCAAAAGCACGAGCAGCAAAAGAAAATAGTAGATAGGTTGGAATTTCATAAAAATAAAAAATTTTTGTGCATCAAAGAACACCAAGAAAGTGAAAGGCCAGCTAATGGAATGGGAGAAAAGAGTTGCAAATCACCATTAGGATGAGGGGAGGCTGGATAGACCAGCTTGATGGACCTGCACCCAGTGCTGTCACCCAGGGTCCTGCTCCCAGAAGGGCCCCATGCTTGGTTAAATGCTCTTCTATCCCCTTCTTTTTTTTTTTTGAGTTGTTGCAGTTTTCCACTGACCTAATTTTTTCTTCTTTCTTTTTTTAAATTACAGTTTTATTGAGATATATATATTTATCAGTAAAACTGTAATTTAAAAAAAGGGTGTATGTGTATATACATACCCTACAATCATCCACAATGTACCATCAATTACTCACAGCACCACCATATAGTTGTGCATTAACCACCTGAATCAATTTTTGAACATTTTCCTTATTCCAAAAGAAATAAAAATAGAAATTAAAAAGAACACCTAAAAGATTCCATCCCCCCCATTCCACCCTATTTTCATTTAGTTTTTGTCCCCATGTTTCTAATCATCTGTCCATACACTGGATAAAGGGAGTGTGAACCACCAGGTTTTCACAATGACACAGTCACACCATGTAAACTACATAGTTATGATCTCTTCAAGAATCAAGGCTACTGGGTTGCAGTTTGACAGTTTCAGGTATTTCCTTCTAGCTATTCCAATACACTAGAAACAAAAGAGGGATATCTATGTAGTGCATAAAAATGCCCTCCAGAATGATTTCTTGACTCCATTTGAAATCTCTTAGCCACTGAAACTTTATTTTGCTCCACTTCTCTTCCCCTTTTTGGTCAAGAAGATTTTCTCAGTCCTATGATGCCGAGTCCAGGCTCATCCCCGGGAGCCATGCCCCATGTTGCTAGGGAGATTTTCATCCCTGGGACTCATGTCCCATCTAGGAGGGAAGGCAGTGAGTTCACTTGCCATGTGGGCTTAGAGTGAGAGAGGCCACATTTGAGCAACGAAGAGGTTATCTGGGGGGAGACTCTTAGGCTTAGCCTCTCCTTTGCAGTAACAAGCTTCATAAGGGCAAGCCCCAAGATCGAGGGCTTGGCCTACTAAATTGTTAGCCCTCAAAGTTTGTGAGAATATCAGTAATAACCCGGGTGGGGGCCCTGCAAATATATTTTTATTCTCTGCCAGAATTACTTTGGAATGTATCAGGATTTCCCATTAACCTGTACAAACTTATCATATCTCACTTCCTATTCATAGTTCCATGTAATTATGGTGCTTGAATAAACTGACCATACAAGTTAAATTATTCAGCGTGGTGCAGAAAATCTAGATCCTGCACCAAATAAACGTCTCTTCCCTTGGTCTCCCACAGAGGTAATTCTGAACTCTTTTTCAGATCCACTTACACAAAGAGCTCAGCATCTCAGAATTTAGAGAGAGTGATTACAACTCAGGAATAGATGTGACTGCTGTAACAACTTACAATCTAGGGACCATTACAATAAGCATTCCCCTGGCAAGCTGTGCTCTAAGATTCAATTCTCAGAGTTTACACATTATAGTTAGTCCATATTAGTGAGGCATTATAAGGTTTGTCTTTTCATTTCTGGCATACTTCATTCCAAATGCTATCCTCAATATCCATTCACCTAGTTGCTTGTCTCACAGCTTCATTTCTTCTTGCAGCAGCTCAATATCCTATTGTATGCATACACCACAGTTCACCATTGTGTTCATCAGTCGATGTACCCTTAGGCCACTTCTGTCCATTGCAAATGAATGAATGCTGCCGCCATAAACACCTGTGTGCAAATGTCCATTTGTGTCCCTGTTCTCAGATCTTCCACGTATATACCCCATAATGAGGTTGCAGGATCTATGGCACCCACATAACTAGCTTCTTGTATAACCACACTGTCCTCCAGATGGGCTACACCATTCTACTTCCCCACCAACAGTGAAGAGGTACATCCCTCGCTCCATGTTTTCTCCAGCATGTGTATCCCTGTTTATATTTTTCCCTGCAATTTTACAGAGATATATTCATATACTATACAATCATCCACAGTGTACAATCAATTGTTCACAGTAGCATCATATAGTTGTGCATTCATTATCACAATCAGCACTTGAACATATTCATTACTTCAGAAAGAAGAAGAAAGTTTAAAAAAAGGCTAATAAAAAAGATTTTAAAAAATTAAAATATCGTACAACACAATATAATAATAAGGTCAGACAACAACACCACTACCAGTAATCCCATACCCCTCCCTTATATCCCCCTCTCATAGACATTTAGCTTTGGTATATTGCCTTTGTTACATTTACTGGGAGCATATTACAATGTTTCAGTTAACCATAGACTCCAGTTTGCTTTGATTATATGTTTCCCCAATACCATCCCTTTTTCAACACTTCACAAGGTTGACATTCATTTGTTCTCCCACATGTAACATCATTTTTATATTTGTATTTTTAGTCACCATCAACCACTCTAGTTTTCACTAAGTTATATAGTCCCAGTCTTTATCGTCTATCTTTCCTTCTGGTGTCATACTTGCCCCTAGCACTCTGCTTTCAGCTTTCTACCATCCCACAGTATTATGCTATCCATTTCTGGATCTACACCATCAATCCTGTTGAACATTCTGTACTCCTTCAGAGTCAAATGCCCAATCTCTATCCTCCTTCTATCTCCTGACAGCCTGTGTTCTCAGCTTTTGACTCTCAAAGTTTTTTCATTACTGTTAGTTCATATTAGTGAGACCATACAATATTTGTCCTTTTGTTTCTGGCTAACTTTGCTCAACATAATGACCTCAGGGTTCAATCATGTTATTATATGTTCTGTGACTTTGTTCTGTCTTACAGCTGCATAATATTCCATTGTGTGTATATACCACATTTTGTTTATCCACTCATCTGTTGATGGACATTTGAGCTATTTCCATCTCTTGGCAATCCTGAATAATGCCACTATAAACACTAGTTTACAAATGTCCATTAGTATCTTAGCTTTCAGTCAGTTCCTCTGAAACTGGATTATATGGCAATTCTATACTTAGCTTCCTGAGGAACTACCACACTGCCTGTGCCAGTTTGAATATACTATGTCCCCCCAAACGTCATTATCTTTGATGCAGTCTTGTATGGGCAGACATGTTGATTAGATTGTAATTCTTTGATTGAGTGTTTCCATGGAGATGTGACACACCCAACTGTAGGTGATAACTCTGATTAGATAATTTCCATGGAGGCGTGGCCCTGCCCATTCAGCATGGGCCTTGATTAGTTCCCTGGAGCCCTATGAAACCTCAGATAGAAGGAGCGAGCTTGCTACAGCCAAGAGGGACACTTTGAAGAACATACAGAAGCTGAGAGAAGAGCTACAGATGAGACAGAGTTTGAAGATGGCTGTTGAAAGCAGACTCTTGCTCCAGAGAAGCTAAGAGAGGACAAACGCCCCAAGAGCAACTGAGAGTGACATTTTGAAGAGGAGCTTCGGCCTAGAGAGGAATGTGGTGGGAGAAAGCCATTTTGAAACCAGAACTTGGAGCAGAAGCCAGCCGTGTGCCTTCCCAGCTAACAGAGGTTTTCCGGACACCATTGGCCATCCTCCAGTGAAGGTACCCAATTGTTGATGCGTTATCTTGGACAATTTATGGCCTTAAGACTGTAACTTTGTAACCAAATAAACCCCCTTTTATAAAAGTCAATCCATTTCTGGTGTTTTGCAATCTGGTAGCATTGGCAAACTGGAACACTGCCTTCCAGAGTAGCTGCACCATTCTACATTCCCATCAACAGTGAATAAGTGTGTCTCTTTCTCCACATCCTCTCCAGCACTTGTAATTTTCTGTTTTTTTTGCATAATGGCCATTCTAGTAGGTGTGAGATGGTATCTCATTGTGGTTTTGATTTGCATTTCCCTAATAGCCAGTGAAGTTGAGCATCTTTTCATGTTTTTGAGCCATTTGTATTTCCTCTTCAGAAAAGTGTCTATCCATGTTTTTGCCCATTTTTAAAATTGGGTTGTTTGTCTTTCTGTTGTCCACTTGTAGGATCTCTTTCTATACCTGGATATTAAACCCTTATCTGATATGTGGTTTCTAAACATTGTCTCCCATTGTGTAGGCTGCCTTTTTACCTTTCTGACAAAGTCCTTTGATGTGCAAAAGTGTTTAATTTTGAGGAGATCCCATTTGTCTATTTGTTGTTTGGTTGCTTGTGCTTTAAGAAATTGCCCTACATTTTCTTCTAAGAGTCTTATGGTCTTAGCACTAATATTTAGGTCTTTGATCCATTTTAAGTTAATTTTTGTATAAGATGTGAGATAGGAGTCCTCTTTCATTCTTTTGGAAATGGATGTCCAGTTCTCCAAACACCATTTATTGAAGAGGCTGCTCTGTCCCAGTTGCTTTGGCTTGAATGTCTTATCAAAGATCAATTGTCCGTAGATGCGAGAGTGTATTTCTGAACACTCAATTTGATTCTATTAGTTGGTATATCTATCCTTATGCCAGTACCATGCTGTTTTGAGCACTGTAGCTTTGTAATATGCTTCAAAGTCAGGTAGTGTGAGACCTCCCACTTTGTTTCTCTTTCTGAAGATATTTTTGGCGATTTGGGGCACCTTGCCCTTCCAAATAAATTTGGTTGTTGGATTTTCTATTTCTGCAAAGTAAGTTGTTGGGATTTTAATTGATATTGCATTGAATCTATAAATCAGTTTAGTAGAATTGACATCTTAAATTATATTTAGTCTTCCAATCCATAAACATGGTATGTTTTCCCATTTTTTAAGGTCCTGTTCAATTTCTTTTAGCAGTTTCTTGTAGTTTTCTTTGTATAGGTCTTTTGTGGCCTTCATTAAGTTTATTTCTAAATACTTGATTCTTTTGGTTGCTATTGTAAATGGAACTTTTTCTTGATTTCTTCCTCTTATTGCACGTTACTTGTGTGTAAGAACACTACAGATTTTTGCATGTTGATGTTGTAGCCTGCCACTTTGCTGTATTCATTAATTAGTTCTAATAGCTTTGCTGTAGATTTTTCTGGATTTTCTATATGTAGAATCATGTCATCTGCAAAGAGTGAAGGTTTTGCTTCTTCCTCTCCAATTTGGATGCCTTTTATTTCTTTTTCTTGCCTAATTGCTCTAGCTAGAACTTCCAGCACAATGCTGAATAACAATGGTGACAGTGGACATCCATGTCTTGTTCTTGATCTTACAGTGGAAGCTTTCAGTTTCTCCCCATTGAGTATGATGTTAACTGTGGGTTTTTCACATATTGCCTTTATCATATTGAGAAAATTCCCTTCCATTCCTATCCTTTGAAGTGTTTTTATCAAGAAAGGATGTTGAATTTTGTCAAAAGCCTTTTCTCTATCAATCAAGATGATCATGTGGTTCTATTGCTTTGATTTATTGATGTGGTGTATTATATTAATTGATTTTCTTGTGTTGAACCAATCTTGCATACCTGGAATAAACCCCACCTTGTTGTGGTGTATAAGTCTTTTAATGTGCTGCTCCATTTGATTTGCAAGTATTTTGTTGAGGATTTTTGCATCTATATTCATAAAGAGATTGGTTTATAATTTTCTTTTTTTGTAGTATCTTTGTCTGATTTTGGTATTAGGGTGATGTTGGCTTCATCAAATGAGTTAGGTAGCTTTCCTTCTTCAATTTTTTTGAAGAGTTTGAGCAGGATTGGTGCTAATTATTTCTTGAATACTTGGTGGAATTCACATGTGGAACCATCTGGTCCTCAGCTTTTCCTTTTTGGGAGCTTTTTGATGACTGACTCAATCTCTTTAGTTGTGATTGGTTTGTTGAGGTCATATATTTCTTCTTAAATCATGTTCATTGTTTATGCTTTTCTAGCAAGTTGTCATTTCATCTAAGTTGTCTAGTTTATTAGCATATAGTTGTTCATAGTATCTTCACATTATCTCCTTAATTTCTGCAGGGTCAGCAGTTATGTTTCCTTTCCCATTTCTGATTGTATTTATTTGCATCTGCTCTCTCTTATTTTGTTTTCTGTTTTTTTTTTTTTTTTTTTTTTTGTTGTTGTTGTTGTTGTTGTTAACCTAACTAGCGGTCCATCAATTTTATTGATTTTTCTCAAAGAACCAATTTCTCATTTTGTTGATTCTCTCTATTGTTTTCCTGGTCTCAATTTCATTTATTTCTGCTCTAATCTTTGTTATTTCTTCCCTTCTGTTTGCGTTGGAGTTAGTTTGCTGTTCTTTCTCTAATTCCTCCAGGTGAACAGTTAATTCTTCAATTTTTGCTCTCTCTTCTCTTTTAATGTAGGCATTTAGGGAAATAAATCTCCCTTTCAGCACTGCCTTTTCTGCATCTCATAAGTTTTGATATGTTGCATTTTCATTGTCATTTGCCTTGAGGATTTCACTTGTAATTTAGTCCTTACCCACTGGTTTTCTAAGAGGGTGTTGTTTAGCCTCCAGATATTTGTGAATTTTATGACCTTCTGCCTGTTATTTATTTCTAACTTCAGTCCATTATGGTCTGAGAAAGTGTTTTATATAATACCAATATTTTTAAATTTGTTGAGACTTGCTTTGTGACCCAACATGTGGTCTATCCTAGAGAATGTTCCATGAGCACTTGAGAAGAAGTATATCCTGCTGCTGTTGGGTGTAGTGTTCTGTAAATGTCTGTCAAGTCTAGTTCATTTATTGTAGAATTCAACATCTCCATTTCTTTATTGATCCTCTGTCTAGATGTTCTATCCATTGATAAGAGTGGTGTATTGAAGTCTCCAACTATTATTGTAGAGGTGTCTACTTCTCCTTTCAGTGAACTCAGTGTTTGCCTCATGAATTTTGGGGCATTCTGGTTTGGTGCATAAATATTAATGATTGTTATCTTTTATTGATGAATTGACCCTTTTATTAATATATAGTGTCCTTTTTGTCTCTTTTAATTGTTTTACTTTTGAAGTCTAATTTGTCTGATATGAATATAACTACTCTCACTTCTTTCTTGTTGTTGTTTGCGTGAAATATCTTTTTCCAACCTTTCATTTCAGTCTATTTTTGTCCTTGTGTCTAAAGTGAGTTTCTTGTAGACAGCTTATAGATGGGTCCTGTTTTTTAATCCATTCTGCCAATCTGTGTCTTTTTATTGGGGAGTTTAATCTATTTACATTTAGTATTATTACTGTAAGGTCAATACTTTCTTCTACCATTTTGTCTTTTGGATTTTACGTGTCATATCTTATTTTTTCCTCTCTCTCCTTTTACCTTTCCTAATAATATTTATTTCTGCACCCTTCTCCAACTCTCTCTCTCCTGTCTTTTCCTATCAGCTTGTAGCACTCCCTTTAGTATTTCTTGTAGCGCTGGTCTCTTATTCACAAACTCTCTCAGTGTCTTCTTGTCTGAAAATGTTTTAATCTCTCCCTCATTTTTGAAGGACATTTTGCTGGATATAGAATTCTTCATTGGCAGTTTTTCTCTTTCAGTGTTCAAATATATCATGCCACTGTCTTCTGGCCTCCATGGTTTCTGTGGAGAAATCTGTACATTGTCTTATAAAGCTTCCCTTGTATGTGATGGATTGCTTTTCTCTTGCTGCTTTCAGATTTCTCTCTTTGTCTTTGACATTGGACCATGTAATCAGTAAGTGTCTTGGAGTAAGTCTATTGGGATCTATTCTGTTTGGGGTCCACTGTATTTCTTGAATCTCTAATTTTCTGTCTTTCATTAGAGTTGGGAAATTTTCAGTGAATATTTATGCTATTATTCTTTCTGCTCCTTTTCCCCTCTCTTCTCCTTCTAGGATACCTATAACATGTATATTTGTGTGTTTCATGTTGTCACTCCGCTCTCTAAGACTCTACCTGTATTTTTCCATTTTTTTCACCATCTGTTCTTTTGTGTGTACGAATTCAAATGTCTTGTCTTCCCGTTCACTATTCCTTTCTTCTGCCTGTTCAAATCTACTGTTGTGTCCCTCCATTGTGTTTTTCATCTCCTGCATTGTGGCCTTCATTCCCATGAGTTCAGCCATTTGTTTTTTCAAGTTTATGAATTCTTCTTTATGGTCATCCAGTGTCCTCTTAAAATTCTTCATCTCTTTTGCTATATCTTCCTTCTGTTCATTGAATTGATTTAGCATTAGTTACCTCAACTCCTGTATCTCAGTTGAACTATTAGTTTGTTCTTTTGGCTGGTCGATATTTTCATGTTTCCTATTATGGCTTGTTATCTTAAGTTGTCTAGGCATCTGATTTACTTGATTAGTTTATTCTGATGCTTGTTTTCTCTCTTTTACCTAGGGGTTTCTTGTTGGTTGGCTTTGTTCTCTGACCTCTGTTGTTCAGTTCAACTTATTCTAGACCTCAACCTTAGGTTCTATTTAGTTGATCAGAAATTTTCACCTCGTGTTTTTCTGTTTCTTGCCTTGCCTCTGTGTAGCCTTTTTGTGAGTGGGTCTCCTCAGATATGGTCAACCCCAGTCAGGTATTCCCAGTCTAGAGAGGCTCAGGTCTCATGAAGAGGATATGGAATTTCCCTGAGAATGAGATCCTTTTATGAGGCCTCTAGAATCAGTGCTTTTCCTCTCCTGTCCAGCAGGTGGCGCTTGACAGCCCGCAGCTCCCCCACCAGTGTGAGGAGGTATGGAGCCTTTAGTTCTCCTGGTGACTCTGATCCTGTTGGGGGTGTGGCTGACTGAAGGTGGAATCTGAATTCCAGCCCCTGGGGTCTGAGTTTCCAGAAGGAGGGCTGTCAGTTGAGCTGGACTTCCCTCCACTCTCCCAAGCCTAGGAACACCAGCTGTCTCCTAGGGGCAATATTCCCTTCTCCCCTCTCCTCTTTGGGGTGACTCCAGCTTAATTCCTTGTTCAGCCTGAGTTGCCAATTAAAGATGGGTGTGGAGACCTTCTTCAGAAATGAATCTGGAATTTAAAGAAGTTCTGGGTACTCTGTCTCCCCCCAAGACTAGCCTAGACCTTCAACTTGGGCTTTCTGATAAAAAATAACCACATATGTTACTTTTAGATTTAAAAAATATAGGGAGAGGAGGCGGGGCAAGATGGCAGACTGGTGAGCTGTATGTTTTAGTTACTCCTCCAGGAAAGTAGGTAGAAAGCCAGGAACTGCGTGGACTGGACACCACAGAGCAATCTGACTTTGGGCATACTTCAGACAACACTCATGAAAACGTGGAACTGCTGAGATCAGCGAAATCTGTAAGTTTTTGTGGCCAGGGGACCCGTGCCCCTCCCTGCCAGGCTCAGTTCCGTGGGAGGAGGGGCTGTCAGCTCCGGGAAGGAGAAGGGAGAAGTGCAGTGGCAGCCCTTATCGGAAACTCATTCTACTGATCCAAAATCCAACCATAGATAGACTGAGACCAGACACCGGAGAATCTGAGAGCAGCCAGCCCAGCAGAGAGGAGACAGGCATAGAAAAAAAACAACACGAAAAACTCCAAAATAAAAGCGGAGGATTTTTGGAGTTCTGGTGAACATAGAAAGGGGAAGGGCCCTGAGGCGCATATGCAAATCCCGAAGAAAAGCTGATCTCTCTGCCCTGTGGACCTTTCCTTAATGGCCCTGGTTGCTTTGTCTCTTAGCATTTCAATAACCCATTAGATCTCTGAGGAGGGCCCGTTTTTTTTTTTTTCTTCTTTTTTTTAATCCTTTTTTCTTTTTCTACAACAATTACTCTAAGAAGCCAATACAGAAAGCTTCAAAGACTTACTATTTGGGCAGGTCAAGTCAAGAGCAGAACTAGGAGAGCTCTGAGACAAAACGCAATAATCCAGTGGCTGAGAAAATTCACTAAACACCACAACTTCCCAAGAAAAGGGGGGTGTCCGCTCACAGCCATCATCCTGGTGGACAGGAAACACTCCTGCCCATCGCCAGCCCCATAGCCCAGAACTGCCCCAGACAACCCAGTGTGACGGAAGTGCTTCAAATAACAGGCACACACCACAAAACTGGGCGTGGACATTAGCCTTCCCTGCAACCTCAGCTGATTGTCCCAGAGTTGGGAAGGTAGAGCAGTGTGAATTAACAAAGCCCCATTCAGCCATCATTTGAGCAGACTGGGAGCCTCCCTACACAGCCCAGCAGCCCAGAACTGCCCTGGGGGGGACGGCACTCACCTGTGACATAGCACAGTCATCCCTCAACAGAGGACCCGGGGTGCACGGCCTGGAAGAGGGGCCCACTTGCAAGTCTCTGGAGCCATACGCCAATACCAAGGACTTGTGGGTCAGTGGCAGAGACAAACTGTGGCAGGACTGAACTGAAGGATTAGACTATTGCATCAGCTTTAAAACTCTAGGATCACCAGGGAGATTTGATTGTTAGAGCCACCCCCCCCCCCGACTGCCCAGAAACACGCCCCATATACAGGGCAGGCAACACCAACTACACACGCAAGCTTGGTACACCAATTGGACCCCACAAGACTCACTCCCCCACTCACCACAAAGGCTAAGCAGGGGAGAACTGGCTTGTGGAGAACAGGTGGCTCGTGGACGCCACCTGCTGGTTAGTTAGAGAAAGTGTACTCCACGAAGCTGTAGATCTGATAAATTAGAGATAAGGACTTCAATTGGTCTACAAATCCTAAAAGAACCCTATCAAGTTCAGCAAATGCCACAAGGCCAAAAACAACAGAAAATTATAAAGCATATGAAAAAACCAGACGATAAGGATAACCCAAGCCCAAGCACCCAAATCAAAAGATCAGAAGAGACACAGCACCTAGAGCAGCTACTCAAAGAACTAAAGATGAACAATGAGACCATAGTACGGGATATGAAGGAAATCAAGAAGACTCTAGAAGAGCATAAAGAAGACATTGCAAGACTAAATAAAAAAATGGATGATCTTATGGAAATTAAAGAAACTGTTGACCAAATTAAAAAGATTCTGGACACTCATAGTACAAGACTAGAGGAAGCTGAACAACGAATCAGTGACCTGGAAGATGACAGAATGGAAAATGAAAGCATAAAAGAAAGAATGGGGAAAAAAATTGAAAAAATCGAAATGGACCTCAGGGATATGATAGATAATATGAAACGTCCAAATATAAGACTCATTGGTGTCCCAGAAGGGGAAGAAAAGGGTAAAGGTCTAGGAAGAGTATTCAAAGAAATTGTTGGGGAAAACTTCCCAAATCTTCTAAACAACATAAATACACAAACCATAAATGCTCAGCAAACTCCAAATAGAATAAATCCAAATAAACCCACTCCGAGACATATACTGATCACACTCTCAAACACAGAAGAGAAGGAGCAAGTTCTGAAAGCAGCAAGAGAAAAGCAATTCACCACATACAAAGGAAACAGCATAAGACTAAGTAGTGACTACTCAGCAGCCACCATGGAGGCGAGAAGGCAGTGGCACGATATATTTAAAATTCTGAGTGAGAAAAATTTCCAGCCAAGAATACTTTATCCAGCAAAGCTCTCCTTCAAATTTGAGGGAGAGCTTAAATTTTTCACAGACAAACAAATGCTGAGAGAATTTGCTAACAAGAGACCTGCCCTACTGGAGATACTCAAGGGAGCCCTACAGACAGAGAAACAAAGAAAGGACAGAGAGACTTGGAGAAAGGTTCAGTACTAAAGAGATTTGGTATGGGTACAATAAAGAATATTAATAGAGAGAGGGAAAAATATGGCAAACATAAACCAAAGGATAAGATGGCTGATTCAAGAAATGCCTTCCCAGTTTTAACGTTGAATGTAAATGGATTAAACTCCCCAATTAAAAGATATAGATTCGCAGAATGGATCAAAAAAAATGAACCATCAATATGTTGCATACAAGAGACTCATCTTAGACACAGGGACACAAAGAAACTGAAAGTGAAAGAATGGAAAAAAATATTTCATGCAAGCTACAGCCAAAAGAAAGCAGGTGTAGCAATATTAATCTCAGATAAAATAGACTTCAAATGCAGGGATGTTTTGAGAGACAAAGAAGGCCACTACATACTAATACTATGGTCTGTTAATTTCTGATGGATGTAGTAGGAACAAGTTCACTGAAATGTTGCTATAGTATGTAACTTTCTTGGGGTAAAGTAGGAACATGTTGGAAGTTAAGCAGTTATCTTAGGTTAGTTGTCTTTTTCTTACTCCCTTGCTATGGTCTCTTTGAAATGTTCTTTTATTGTATGTTTGTTTTCTTTTTAACTTTTTTTTTCATACAGTTGATTTGAAAAAAGAAGGGAAAGTTAAAAAAAAAAGAAAAAAGAAAAAAGACAAACAAGGATAAAAAAAAAAAAAAAAAAAAAAAAAAAAAAGATGTAGTGCCCCCTTGAGGAGCCTGTGGAGAATGCAGGGGTATTCGCCTACCCCACCTCCATGGTTGCTAACATGACCACAGACATAGGGGACTGGTGGTTTGATGGGTTGAGCCCTCTACCATAAGTTTTATTTGTTGGCTGTCTTTCCCCACTAGAACTACGCTCTTTGAAAACTGCTCTGTCTTGTTCACAGCTGTTAGCACCTTGTACCGTTCTTTAACTGTTTCACTTGCATGAACTTCAAAGCCTTTCAAAGGAAGAGTCGTATCTTTTCTCTTTTCTAACTACTACTCGGTAAAGGTGTGTTGTGTGTGGTCAGTAAAGACCTGTTGAGTAAATTAAACTATTTTACTCATTTCCAGATATTTGCGGAGAGCGCTGGTAGGTAAAAGTGTGCGGGCTGGTAAGTCAAAACTCCTGTTCTCGGTGCTGTATTAACATCCACGACATGATTCTAGCTCTCCGGACAAAGAGAATGGATACTTTGCAGGTCCTCGAGTGGGACTCAAAAGCCGGGAGAGCCAGCCTTTTACAAGCACTGGCCCTTGCCCCTTTTGGCATCTTGGTACTTGTAGTTTTGTCCACTATACTTTTGCCCGAAAAACGAACCCTGAGACCACAACTCCCATCTCCCCGCGAGCACCGGAGCCTTTAGAGCGCATTCTCCGGAGGGGGCGCCAGCGCCACTGACTAACCTGCTGGCCGAAGAGCCCGCCTTCCTGAGCCCACGAGCCTCCATGATTGGCCAGCTGCCTCGCCTCTCACCGAAGGGGGCGACAGGTGAATGAAAGGGGGGCGTGTCGGTGCACGTTTAAGGGTGGCCGCGCGGCTGGAGCCCGCTGGAAGGTGAGAGCCAGGATCCGCGTTCGCTCTTCTGCTTTTGTTGACTGGGGGAGGATTCGGGGTTCTGGGGGGAGCGGGCAGGGATGTCCTCTCGCGGTCGGCCTCTTTCCGACTGCCCGGCCTTGGCAACTGCCAGCGCCCCCGCCGCGCGAATACGCGCGCAGTGAAGACCCCCCTCCCAACCCCCCAGCTTGGGGAGAGGCGGGCGTGGCGGCAGATACCTCCGCTCCCCCCCCACACACACACACCACCACCAATTCCCTGTCACGGGGCTGCCCCCGAGTCGTCCATCCGGGTGGTGCCGGGGGCGCGAGGGCTTGGCCAGGCTGGGGCAGTGCCCACCGCGGTGGTGGTCACTTTGTCCGCGGGAGGCCACTGGAGGGTCAAGGCCGCAGGGCCCCAACCCCGGGGCCTGCAAACAGTGCCCAGAAGCTGGTTTCGGTAGCCTCCGCAGGGTCGTCTGCCTCACATCGTCTTGCGAACAGTTTAGCAAGCGAACCAAAGATGCCACTGGCACTGCAATTCTTTCTGTGGAAATGGAAACTTCTCCCGTGACGGTTCTCCTCGACTCCGTGCGTTGGGGAAGGGAGTCACTTCCCAATCCAGCGCATGGTTTCCTGGAGAGTTTAGGTATTCAGGTTAGTATAGTGGTTACGGGTATCAACTCAGGAATCAAATTTGATAGGATCCCTGTTCCAATGCTACCTTGGGCTGTTCTTTTGTATCTTTGAACCTCGATTTCCTCCTCTAAAAAGGAGAATGTCATGATAGAACCTACTTCATTGGGTTATCGTGAGGATAAAATTAATTAATGCTTCACAGAGTGGTGTTCAGCAAATGCTAACAATTGAGGAGCAGGGTTTCATGATTCTCAGGTTGGTGGGACGGGAGAAATCTTGTCAGTCACTGGAAAGAATTCAAGGCTGCTTTTGGCACCAGAATGAAAACAGTCACGTGTTCTGGCTAGGATTTCCTCAGGGGAATGTGGGAGTGTGTATTGTAGGTAGTGGTGTTGCCATCTGCCCTCTTCTGGAGGACAGGCACTATATTTGCTTCATTTTTCTATTTCTGGCACCTTCCTTGTATCCAGGATTGTATGTGGCCAGTCACTGTTGAACTGAATTGAAACCCTGGTGCAATTGGGAGGATCCCTGCCAGAGTGGTTAAATATGCTTCTGAGAGCAGTAGGTGCTAAGAGCTTCTTTTCTGGAAGAAGTGGTGATCCTCAGGATGTCCTAGGGATGCAGCCCACTGAAGGCAATTGGTGTTGATATGAATAAATATGTGTGTGTGTATATATATATATACACACCCACACACATAAATATAAAATATATATGCCAAACGTGGGATTGGGAAAAGGTTTGAAGAAAGTATGTGGAGTGACTGTTTCACAAGGTCAGGAGGTGTTTACATGACCAACAAAGAATCTAGGATATTTGCAGAGAGAAACCCACAGGAAATGGGTTTGGGGTACTATTGCTGAAAGCAGCATCTTCCTGTGAAAGATGGGAATGCCCTGTGAGGGGGTCCTGTAGATCGGTTAATTAGAATTAGATCAGTTAATTAGAATTAACTTCTAATACTAGAAGTTGAAGTGTTGGGTGTACTTGCATATATATTTCCCTGTTTGTTCAACTTCTTGTCCCCTGCCCCTCTCCCATTTCTTAGTTTTAAAAAAAAAGCAAGACATGCACATGGTAAAACATTCTAACAGTACAGGAAGATTTAAAGTAAGAAGTAAAGGTCCCTCTACACACCTCTCACCCCTAGACCCTCTCAGTAGTATCTAATGTTAACCCCCCCCCCTTTTTTTTTGTATAATCTTCCAGAAAAAAATGTATGCATATAGCAGCAAAAACATTTCCATAGATGGGATCATACTATATATTTTGTTTCACATTTTCCTTTTTTTCTCTTAATGTCCTTTTCCATGTGAACATATAAACATGGAAATCATTAAAAATATGATTGCATGATATTCCGCAGTGTAATTGTACTATTCCTGATTCTACTGATGGACATTCAGATTGTATCTACTTTTAAGCTAATTTAAAAACCTGGTGCAATGGACCTCTCTGAATGTATATTTCATGTATTTTTGGGAATACATCCAAAAGGGTAAAATTTTGGCTGTGAAATTTCTGGGGTAAAAGATATGCACTTTTTTTTTTTTTTTTTTTTTTTTTTTGCTATTTTAATAGACTATAGTTTTTAGAGTAATGTTACTTTCACAGAAAAATTGTGCAGAAAATACAGAGAATTGCCATATACCTCTCTCCTTACCCCAATTTCTCCTATGATTAACATCTTGCTTTAGTGTGGTAAATTTGTTATAATTTATGAGACAACATTAATACCTTAACAGTCTATAGTTTACATTAGAGCTCACTATTTGTATTTTACAGTTCTATAGGTTTTGACAAAGGCATAAGATCATGTATCTATCATTACTGTTACCACACAGAAGTTTCACTGCCCCAAAAATGCTGTGCTCCATCTATTCATCCATTCCCCACTGGCAACCACTGATATTTTTACTGTCTCTGTAGTACTTCCTTTGTCAGAGTATCAAATAGTTGGAATCATATATTATACAGCTTTTTCAGAGTTGCTTCTTTCACTATACAATATGCATTTAAGGTTCATCCATGTATATATTCCCCCAACATTTTATTTTTTTAAAATTCAGTTTTATTGAGGTATATTCACATTACCATACAATTATCTATGGTGTACAACCAACTGTTCATAATACCATCATATGGTTATGCATTCATCACCCTAATCTATTTTTGAATATTTTCCTTACACCAGAAAGAATAAAAATAAAAGTAAAAATGAACACCGAAATCATCCCCCCATCCCACCCTATTTTTCGTTTAGTTTTTGTCCCCATTTTTCTACTCATCCATCCACACACTGGATAAAGGGAGTGTGATCCACAAGGTTTTCACAATCACACTGTCAGCCCATGTAAGCTACATTGTTATACAATCGTCTTCAAGAATCAAGGCTACTGGGTTGCAGTTTGATAGTTTCAGTACTTACTTCTAGCTATTTCAATACACTAAAACTTAAAAAGGTATATCTATATAATGTTTAAGATTGCCCACCAGAGTGACCTCTCAACTCCATTTGAAATCTCTCAGCTGCTGAAACTATTTTGTTTCATTTTGCTTCCCCTTTCTGGTCAAGATGTCTTCAATCCCATGATGCCAGGTCCAGGCTCATCCCTGGGAGTCAGGTGCCAGGTAGGGCAGGCACTGAGTTCACCCACCGAGTTGGCTTAGCTAGAGAGAGAGGGCCACATCTGAGCAACAAAGAGGTACTCGGGGGGAGACTCTTAGGCACAATTAAGAATAGGCTTAGCCTCTCCTTTTCAGTAACAAGCTTCATAAGAGTTAGCCCCAAGATAGAGGGCTCAGCATACCAAACCGTGAGTCCTCAATGTTTGTTAGAAAATCAGCAATAACCCAGGTATTGGGAAGTCCAACATTTCCGCATTTTCCCCTGGCTCCTCAGGGGGACCCTGCATATATATTTTTATTCTCTGTCTGTTAGGTTGGAGTCGTTCAGGAATCCACACAATGCAGCGAGTCATGGTTTAAGTAGAGAGTTTAAGGTTTATTAGAGGAAGAAAGCAGGTGGGAGCCATCAGAAAAGAAAAAGGAAGAAAAAGGCTTCAGCTATTTGAGAGCAGCATTTTTTAAAGGAAAAACCCACATTGGGTGTTGGGGGGAAGGGTGCCTGCTGAGTGTATTCTGTGCCTCGACTGGGTGAGTGCTTATCAATTTCTGAGCTGACTGGTTACTAGAGTTCTAACACACTACTCTTCTTTGATGTGCACTGTATTATCTATGTGGAGGAAGCAGGCCTTTTGGCTTGTTTGTTGTTGTTCATCTTATGGGCATATCTGATCTTGCCTTGTCTGCCCCCTGGGGTCTAGGCACCACTGTGACTGGGATTTCTGAAACAGCCTTCAACCCTTAGTTTATGGCGCACCTGGTAGCTATGAGATAAGCAGCAGGGCCCCTGGATCAGACATTCCTTCTATATGTTAGACTCTTTTTTCTGAGGTCTGACACTGCCCAAATTACTTTGGAATGTATTGCTATTTCACATTAACCTGTCCTCCATAAACACCAGTGTGCAAATGTCCATTCATGTCCCTGCTGTCAGATCTTCCAAGAATATACTCCACAATGGGGTTGCAGGACCTTATGGCACCCACATAGTTAGTTTCTTGTGGAACCACCACACTATCCTCCAGATAGGCTACACCATTCTACCTCCCCACAACAGTAAATAGGTACATCCCTCTTTCCATGTTTTCTCCAGCACTTTTATCCCTATTTATATTTTTTCCTACAATTTTATGGAGCTATATTCACATACCATACAATTATCCACAGTGTACAATCAATTGTTCACGGTATCATCATATAGTTGTGCATTGATCACTATAATCAGCACTCGAACATATTATTTTGAGAAAAAATTTTTTTACAGAATAATTAAGAAATAATAAAAATAAAAATAAAATATCATACAATACAATATAATGGTATGCACATTTTAAGTGTTAATAAATATTGCCAAATTCTCCTTCAAAATGGGTTTCCAAATTACAGTCCCACCAACACTGGCATGTTAATTAATACTTTGAAAAATCTTTACCTGTCTCATAGGTTTCCTTTCAGTTCTGAGGAAGAATAAAATGTAGTATTTAAACATAGTGCTTTTCTATATCTTATTTTTCCATTAATATTTTGATTGTCAAAGGCAGTAGCAGGAGCTGCTAGGAAGGTTTGGTTGGAGCAGTGAGTGGAACAAGGTGTGAATGACAGTGAAACCTTAGCCCCGTGAAAACTTTCAGGGTTGATTTACTTGGGGATAGTTGAAATTTTCAGATACCTGACAGTTCTCTTCCTTTTCTATCCAAAATATTAATTTAAAGTACTTTGGATGAAAAAATTTCTCAGAATTATGACATAACTTCCTTGAGTTTAAAACAAATATAGAAATATACAAATATTTCTGATGGTCTTAGGCCCATCTTTTGAAACATCAGTCTTTGCCCTGGGCTATAATTTAGTGAATGCCCTTAGGCCATTTTGAATATGCAGGCACTACATACCGACAGCTAATACCCTTAGCTAAATGGCCTCAGGCTGGTAGTTTGAAAAAAATTCTTAGGTTTACTTTTGATAACTTTTTGACTTTTTCCTAGCTGCCGGTTCTCACTTTCAGGTTTGTCAATTTATTTGCTTCTAGAGGTTCCTCTCCACTTCCCTCCCTAATTGGTTTTCCATTTGCATTGCTTGTTACCATTGCTTGTTATGAAGGTGCAAAAAGTAGGTGTAAATTTGCCATTTAATAGGGCTGTGTTAGCCCTTTTATGAGGAAAGTCTGCAGTTAGGGCACAGACTTGGGGAATCTATTTTGCCAACAGAGGGGCCTTTTTTTCCCCACTGGGTTTTTCCTGATTTCTGGTTGGGTGAAGGATAGCTATGTTCCCTTTGTGTGAAAGAAGAGTGGTTAAAGAGTTGTTAATGGTGGCTGGCAGCTCTAATTAGGCATTTTGGGATTCCAAAATAGGGAACTGAAGTACTTGGTTATAGGAACTTCTGTGAGCTCAACAGCTCAGCAGGTAAAAGTGGTAGTAGGTGGATGGTTTTGTGGTTTGTGTGATGGGAAAAGATGATTTGGAGACCTTTGGAAAAAGATCAGCTTCTCTATCTTCCTCATTACCAGAAGGATTTTAAATTTGATTTCTACTTGTTATGCTTAACTAAGAAAGGAGTATTCTTTTTTTACATAGCCAAACTACTTTGTCCAAAGTACTCTGCCAGATGATTTGGGGGATATCAAACTGAATATGATAGTCTAAGCCTTCAAAGGGCTTGTAGTCCAACAACAGAGAAGGACCAGTGCATAAATAACAGGAAGGATCAAACCCCAAGCATAGTGGAGTCAATCAGTTAGGAGTCTGTAAGTTGCAAATGACAGAAAATCCAATTCAGAGCAGCTAGCACAAAAAGGGACTTAACTGGCTTCTGATACAGCTTGAGTTGGGGCTCAGATGGTGTCATTGTTAGTCCTGCCTCCGCTGGATCACCTGGTGGTGTGGCAGCAACAACCTTCCTCACATCTCCCATGCCCACAGGGCAGACAGTGCTATTTTTGGGGAATAAAACATTTCAGTGCTTTTCATTGGCTCTGACCAAGTCACATGGCCATTTCACATGGCCATTTCTGAGCAGATCACTGTGGTCAGAGGGTGGGATATGCTGACTGCCTGAGTCTACCTTATATCTTATACTCCTGGAGTCTGGGGATGGAACCAGCTTTATGTAAAGCACATTGGCTAAGGATGGCAGAGGGTGGTCCCACCAAAGCCAAAAAGGGCAGTAGAACCATAAGAACGAGGAATGGAAGCTGGCTAGAACAAGAATCCACCAATTGTTGCAACAAAGTGATGGTTATATGTGTGAGCTGAGGCTGGTTCTTGCCAGTTTCTGATTCCAGATTAGGACACTGGAGACTCATCTGTTATTCTTAGATTTGGGTATTAGCTATAGTTTGAGTCTTGAAGAAAGTAGACTATATTGCATAAGGGCATGGGCTCTGGAGGCCAACAGATCTGGTTTTGAGTCTGGCTCTGTTAGGCAGCTGGGTCATCTCCTAACCTCACCGAGTCTCAATCCTTATCAGAAAAATATTAGTTCTGACTCAGAGTTTTTATAAGAATTCATTGAAATAATCCATGTAAAACACTGAGTACTGTGCCCACGTGCAGTTAGCTATATTTTTGTTGCCTTTCATAAATTAACCAAGTTGGATAACCTCTCATTTGTCCCATATCACAAGGACACCAGTGAACCAGTGTTTTTTGGACAAAAAATTTTAAAAAATTAAAAACCAACATCTTATTTATAAGGTGGGGATTTGTGCATTAACTTAAAAAAAAAATCTTGGCAGAAATACCGGCTACTCCAGAGCAGCAGCAGCTGGCAGAGAAATGGAGATGCAATCCTATTATGCCAAGCTCTTGGGGGAGTTGAATGAACAGCGCAAGAGGGACTTTTTCTGTGACTGTAGCATCATTGTGGAGGGGCGGATCTTCAAGGCCCACAGGAACATTTTGTTTGCCAACAGTGGCTACTTCCGAGCCCTGCTCATTCACTACATTCAGGATAGTGGGCGGCACAGCACTGCCTCCTTGGACATTGTCACCTCTGATGCCTTTTCCACCATCTTAGACTTCCTTTATTCCGGGAAATTGGATTTGTGTGGGGAGAATGTGATTGAAGTTATGTCGGCTGCCAGCTACCTGCAGATGAACGATGTGGTGAACTTCTGCAAGGCATACATCAGGTCATCCCTTGATATTTGTCGAAAGATGGAGAAGGAGGCCGCTGTGGCTGCAGCGGTGGCAGCAGCAGCAGCAGCAGCAGCCGCAGCTCATCAAGTGGACAATGGAAGCCCCAGTTCAGGCCGGGAAGGAACCTCTTGTGGTCTCAAGAACTTGGTTTCCTCTCCAGCCAAGGGAGAAGAGAGTGTAGATTGTCCAAGAAAGGCTCCTTGTGGTGACTGTGGAGGCTGCCACCCCTTGGAACTGGTGGTGAAAGACAGCCAGGGCTATGGTTCAGCTGGGAGTGACGTCCCTACTCCTCCCAAACGGATAGAGCCCAAGGTGGAGTTTGATGCTGATGAAGTGGAGGTGGAGGTTGGTGAACAGCTTCAGCCATATGCCACCCCACTGAGCCTGGCCCACATGGAGGAAGGCTTGCCCAGTGGCCAGGCTGTTGACTTGGCATATAGTAACTACCATGTGAAGCAATTCCTGGAGGCACTCTTGCGCAACAGTGTTGTCCAGAGCAAAGATGACTCAGACCATCACTTATCTCAGAGTTTGGAGGGAAGACCAGATGGTGCAGGAGTAGCCATGAATTCTCTGATGGATGTCCAGGCTGACTGGTATGGAGAGGACACAGGTGAGCTCAGCCAGCTCCATTAGTATTCATCATCTCCACTGGTCATTTAAAATGCACCATCTGTGTTTTGTATTCTCCCATCATCATCATCATCGTCACCAATGTCCATCATCACCACCATCATCATCACTACTCTCATCACCATCATCATCATCACAGTCATCACCACTGATTGATATCAGCTGAACACCTGCTGTATGCAGGATGTTGTCTCTTCATGTATGTTTGTGTTTTACCTCTACAACTAGAGTAGAAGCATATTGGGGCCATGTCTTAGTTTCCCAGCTGCTATGGCAAATATCACACAATGGGTCGACTTAATGTGAATTTATTGTCTCGTGGTTTCAGAGGCTGGAAGGCTTGTTTCCTCTTAGGGTTAATAGTATTCTGGAAGGCTGGCAATCCTTGGGGTTCCTTGGCTTTCCTGTTACATGCTGATGTCCTCTTCTTTCTCTTCCTGGTTCCATTTACTTCTGGCTTCCAGCCCCTCCTGTGTCTTTCTCTCTATATATATGAATTTCTTCTGCTTATAAAGGATTCCAGTTATCTGCATTAAGGTCTAACCTCAATCAGTTGGGCCACACCTTAACTAAAATAGGATCTTCAAGAGATCCTATTTACAATAGGTTCACACCCACAGGAATGTGGATAAAGACCAAGAACATGTTTAAATTGGGGTACATAATTCAGTCCACCACAGTCTATCCAGTCTATCCTTTGGACCCCAAAATGTTCTTCCCACATGCAAAATACATTCACCTAATCCTAATATCATAAAACCTTAAATCATTTCAATAACAACTCTAAGTCCAAAGTCTCATCAAAATCAGTTATGGACGTGGCCTTTCCTGTGGCAAAATTCCTCTCAGGTTGATGGTCTTGTGAAACCTAGAAAAACAAGTTACCTGCTTCCAAAATTCAGTGGTGGCACAGGCATAGGATAGACTTTCCCATTCCAGAAGGGAGACATTGGAAAGAAAACAGAGGTCATGGGTCCCAAGCAAGTCCAAAACCCAGCATGGCAAACTCCATTAGATCTCAAGGCCTGAGAGTCACCTGTGGCTTGATGCTTTTTCCTCCAGTCATGCTGGAGCGGCAGCCTTTCCAAGCACTTGTACAGTAACCATGCTGTCCCTGAACACTGGGGCCTAGGCCCCACCCTCTCCGAGCACAGGAGTGGCAGCCTACCTCTGCTCTAAAACTGGAGTGTAGGTCCCAGCCTCTCCAAGCATTGTGGTGGTGGCTGAACTCGTCTGAACATCCAGGCCTAGATCCCATTCTCTCTGAGCTTTGGGGTGGTGGCCAAATTCTTCCTTTTCGGGGCAAGCTCTGGGGTGGATCAGCCCTTTCCATACATAAGAAGATTTTTTCAGTCCAGACCTCTGCTTCCATGGTTCTGCCCCTGAAGTTATTCTTCCTTTAGCTCATCCCTTCTCTGTCTGTCTCAGTCCAAGATGACAGGGTTTCTGATCATATAGATTTTGCAAAATACCTTGTCAGCTTTGCATGCCGTTCCAAGGGGTTCAAACCATCAAACAACAGAACTTTCCAGAGATCTGTCCTGAATAATTGCATTTCCAATTCTGACTTCCTCTGAAATGGCTGACCAGATTCATGTACAGCCACACTCTCTTTAGCAAAGGGTTGTTTCATCACACCCTCACCAAAAGCCCTGTTCTCTGGGAATTCACCTCCTGGGTGCTCAGGGAGGGCCCAGTAGAGCAGCTTCTGTCCCTAGACTTGAAGCATGCTATCTGGATAGGCTGAGAATTTTCCAAATCATCAATTTCTGGTCTCTTTGTGCTTAACAGCTTGATCTTCAGTTCTCCCTTTAAGGCCTCCAACAGATTGGATGAGGAGACTCCTCTCATTGCTGAAGGCAATCTCCCTTGTTGATTGTAGATGTAATCAGCCATTGATGCAATCAACTGACTAATGCTTTAAATCCATCTACTGAATACCCTCACACTAACAACCAGGCCAGTGCTTGCTTGACCAAACAACTGGACACCATAACCTAGCCAAGTTAACATGAGATTAACCATCACAGGGCAGTTTGGAAAAGTGGAAAGATCTCCACTCACTTCCACTAATCAGCACAGTGGGACTTTAGTTAAGTCACTGAATCTCTTTGAGCCTGTTTCATCATCTGTAAAACGGAAATAATCATCCCTGCTCTGACTTTCTCATGAGACCAACAGAGGTTTTCAGAATTTTTTCTCACATACGATAACATGTTTTATATTATGTAGGAAATTTATACTCCTCTGTGTCTGCCATGGTGTTTAGCATATAGTAGGCACTCAGAAAACACATCGTGGTCAATGGTGCTGACTCCTTGAGAATATTTTAGAGTTAGATGGTGTTTGGTTTCATGTGAGTAAATTTCTTAGATCCTTTGGTAGGTTTTTATGTTTTGAGAGAACTTGGTTGTTCCCCTGAAAGTTCTGAAAGATGAGCTAACATTGTTAACTCTTATTAATTGATGAGATCATCATGTTTCAAGGCATCTTGTAGGAGACAGAACTAAACTTGACTGCCACCTTACTGATGAAAGTACCCAGTGGCTTCCCAGCTTCAAGCCAAGAAATTAATGAATCACATTTCTAGTACACAGATCAATATTGATCAGTGAAAGTCTTTAAGGGAAGATCAGTTGCTTACATGCATTAATAAATGGCTCTTTTGAGGCTTTTTAATTTCATTTTCTCCTTAAGCAGTAACACTCTGTATGTTTGACTAAAATTAGAATTGAAAATACTGTTTCTCATCCTCAGAGACACTGGTTTAACTAGCAGTTGGTAGGTAGTGGGTCTTTCAAGGAACACACTGTGGGAACTTGTTGAACTTCTCATTTCTGTTTGTATCCTAGCACGTCACAGACTGTGACTGCTCTTTCACATCCAGTAGACCGTCATAATACCCATGAGTTTGGGAGAATAAGTGTAGAGAAATTGAGACCCAGAAGGGTTAAGTGAATTTCCCAAGAATTCAGAACTCTGGTAAGTACCAGGCACAGCCAGAACTAGAGTCCTGAGCTGGCTTCATTTCACTCATTAAACAAACTGTCAAGGCAGCACAAATGGGTAGAGGTTTTCATTGCAATTATTTTGCCTTTCCACCCTTCTGCCGTAAGCGCAAGTATCATGATATAATAATTTAGCTCTGTGCCATTTCCTCATTCAAGTCCAGTCCACACCTTTTGTCTGCCAGGTTTTGATTCCATTCACATGGCTTCAGGGTAAATATGTTCCAAGTGACAAGGCACAGACTGGGATTGATTTGTTTGGTCATTCATTTCTTGACAAATATTTGAGCACCTTCCTTGTGGAAATATGGAGATAAGTTAGACATGGATCCAGTCCTCAAAGAGCTGATGGTATCTGAGAGGAGATAAGACATACCTGTATATGACATTACATAGTGAAAAAAGTATGAGGACTAAAAGACACAGCTCTTCATTTCACAGTTGTCCAACAGAAGGAGAAATGGGTTCCCATGGGGAGAAAAGGGAGGGTTTTTTAGAAGTAGCATATGAGGGTAAGGAGAGGAGACACAGGGAGAAATCAGATCAGTATCAGATCATGGAAAACCTTAAGTGTTAAAAGGTTAGGTTTTTATTTGTAGCCATAGAGGAGTTTTCGGTAGCTTCTGAGCTTGGGAGTGGACAAGCTCTGTGCTTCACAGAGATGAATTTGGCCTCAGCACATGATGGCATGGAGATGGGAGACCTGGGCAGGGAGGCCCCTCAGGAGACTGCTGCAATGGTTAAGTATCAGCACTGCTCATCCCTGACATCAGCAGAAACTGCCAAGAACATAAGGTCCTCCTCCTCCGCCCTCCTTCCAGCCCCAGCTCCATCACCTCCCACCTCTTCTCGCAAGGGTCATACACCTTGGCTGCCTCCACTGTTTTACTTCCCACTCTTTTATCTCAGCCTGTGGAGGTCTGGCTTCCATCCCTCTGTGAAATTCTCTCTTCCCCTGGCTTCTGACACCATGCATACCTGTTGTTCTTACCTCTTTCCCTTCTGTTTTGGCCTCATCATGGGGTCATTTAATGTCACTCCTTTTTGTTCATTTGTTCTTTCATTTATTCATTCATTCATTTAACAGATATTTACCGAGTACTTACTATGTATTAGGCAATGTTAATGACAGTAAAGAGAGACAGTCCTTGCCTCATGGAGCTGACATACTAGTGTAAGTAAATATATAGTATGTCGGACAGTGGAAAGTCTTAGGGAAGAAAAACTAAAGCAGGGAAAAGGTGATAGGGAGTGAAAGGGATGCTATTTTATTTAGTGTTGACAGGGAAGGCCTTTCTAATAAGTTGCCTTTGAGCAGAAATCTCAAGGGGACAAGAGCGCAAACTGCAGATACTGGGGAGAAGACCGCTGCAGGCAGAGCAAAGGGGAAAGTGCAAAGCCCCAGTGCAGGATAGTGCTTGGTGAGTGAACAAAAGGAACAGAAGGGATGCTTGTGTGGCTGGAGGGGAGTGAGCAGGGAGTGGAAAGCGCTGAGGTCAGAGAGATTGAGTAAGGGCAGATCAGGTAGGGCTTGACGGCCATCGGAAAGTGTTAGGATACTGTTCTGAGATGGGAAGCCACTGGAGGGTCTCAGCAGAGTGACTGAAATGACTTATGTATTCAAAGGAGCCAGATGATAGGGGGACAAAGACAGAAGCAGGAGGACCATTTAGGAGGCTACTGCACGAGTCTGGATGAGAGAAGACATTATCTAAAGAAGTCTCTGTGGAGGTAGAGAAGAGAAGTCAAATTAACTGTGCTTGATGCTCACACAGGGGAGAATGGAAAGAGAAGATTCTAAATGATGCAGATTCTGGGTTAGCTGACTTTGATGGATGTTAGTGGAATCAAATGAAGCGAGAATGCAGGAGAAAAACAGGTACAGGAGGAGGAAAGTTCAGTGCAGATTTTACTGTATTTGAGGCACCTGCAGAACATCCATGTGGAAATACTCAGGTTAGGTAGAAAATCAGGAGCATAGAGAAAGAGGGGATGGATACAGTTTGAGAACCAGTAGATGAGAATGGTTGCTTTAACTGAGAACTGGCTCTCCCCTGAGGACCCTGCCTCCCTGCAGGCCTCTCCCATGGCATTGACATCCCTAGGTCAGAGGTGAGGAGGGTCCTCCTTGTGTTTTATTGCCACTTCCAGACCACTGTCCCTCTCTCTTTCCTTAAAACCCCTCAGATCTTTTAAAGCTCTTATGCTTTAATACCACTGCCTAATCCATAAAGAGATGCTGAGGAGATGATGATGATGATAAAAATGGCCAACATTGATGAGCACTTACTGTGTACTATGTCCTGTGCTTACAGGGTTTTAGGTGCTATTTAATTTAATTCTTACACAATCCTATGAGGTGGGAACTATTATCATCCATATTTTACAGATGAGGAAATTAAGGTACAGAGAAATTAAGTGAGATATTCACAGTCACACAGCTGGTAAGCAGTAGAGCCTGGAAAGCTTAAATCACTAGTCCCTTCATTTATGATATGATCAAAGGCTGTAACATCCTGAAGGGTGTGGAATTAGGGAACAAATCTTGAAATATCACAGTAAGGTACAACTCAGGAAACTTGCAAGGAACAGTTTCCATCTGTATGGGTGATACTGATGTTGTAACAATAAGAGTTGTATGAGCAAGGTGAAAAAATAATTGGAAAAGATTTAACTAAATTCCTGGACTTTTGATGATTCTAGATATGTAGAATTAATACGAATCCCAAAACAATTAAGGATATGCATCATAGCAAACCTCTTCTACACATACGTGGAAGATATTCTTAAGAATTACTGTCAAAGAAAGTATGAATTCTGGTTCAGAAGTTTGATCCATCTTAACAGAGTTTTTCAAATGACTGAGGATCATGAGATCATTCCTGGGGGTTTCAATCAGCATTCTCTTAAAATGAAATCAAATAGAATAGAAACTATCAGGGTGAATACTGTTTTGTGAAGGTTTTTCCAGTTATCCACACAAAGGTTTATGTGGTCTAAGATTATAGTGTAAGCTGTGTTTCTAACTGTGGGCCATGGTCCAGAAAGTTTGAAAGTATGGCATTCCTTGCAACATTATATCAGAAGCCCACTTTCCCCTCTGGCTAATTGGGAGCCATTTAGAGTTGGAATTTGCAGGCAAGGTCTTGCTGTCGGCTGGTGATGGAGTTGGCATCCGCTTGATCTGAGCTGGTAGGATTCTGCAGTGCTGGATCTCATCTACTGGAAGACAGTCAGGGTTATCACTGCTCACAGTTCAGCTAAAGCAATCCATTTGGTTTCCCAGGTGATGTGTTGGTGGTCCCCATCAAGCTCCACAAGTGTCCTTTCTGCCCTTACACTGCCAAGCAGAAGGGCATCCTTAAGCGGCACATCCGCTCACACACGGGTGAGCGGCCCTACCCCTGTGAGACCTGTGGCAAGAGGTTCACCCGGCAGGAGCACCTGCGGAGTCATGCCCTGAGCGTAAGTGTCTGAGCTGGCAGTTTTCTCATGGCAGGGGCAGTTCATGATGTCAACTAAGGTAAGGGTGAAGCCAGCCTGTTTTTTACTTCCCTGTCCACTGGGGTATTTTCAGAGAATTTTCAACATATGCTTCTGTTACTAAATTAAACCAAGATTGGTGGTATTTAGAAAAAGTTAAAACTTACATGGTAACAGACTTGTTTTCTAAGGGAAAGGGTCAAGAAAGTTTAGCTCCTGGTACAGGTGGTTGTTATAAGGCAGAGGACGACAGAGCTTAGACAGGGAACTGTGAGTCTGTCCCCGACTGTGTGATGCCAAAGGTAAGCTGCATCCTCAGTTTCCCACCCAACTCCAGCACCTAGCAGGGGAGAGGGGTGTATTGCCACTTATAGGGTTACTTGTGGGGAGCAGACAAAGAAGGCTCTAGCCCAAGGAGACCTCCCCTCTCATTGGCTGACTCCCTAGGATTCTGTCTCCCATTTAGGAGTAATAAGCATTCAGTAATAAGTAACTGGTAATTATTACTCCTGTCAAGTAATAAGCATTCAGGCCATTTAGAAAGGCATTGCAATTAAGATTCCAAAGATTGGGAGAAAATATTTGGAAACCATAAATTTGATAAGGATTTAATAGCTAGAATATATAAAGAACTTCTATAACTCCACAACAAAAAGACAAACCACCCAATTTAAAAGTGGGCAAAGGACAGGAGTAGGTGTTCCTCCAAAGAAGATATACAAATGGATAATAAGCAGATGAAAAGATGTTTAACATCATTAATCATTAGGGAGAGGAAAATCAAAACCACACGAAATACCACTTCACACCTACTAGGAAGGATATAATAAAAAAAACAAAAACAGGCAAATTGTTGGCAACGGTGTAGAGAAATGAAAACCGTCGCACATTGCTGGCAGGAATGTAAAATGGTGCAGCTGCTATGGAAAACAATTAGGCAATTCCTCAAAAAGTTAAACTTAGAGTTACCGTATGACCCAGAAATTCTATCCCTAGGTGTATACACAAGAGAATTGAAAACATATGTCTACATAAAAACTTGTATATGAATGTTCATAGCAGCATTATGCATAATAGTCCCAAAGTGGGAACAACCTAAGTGTCCATCAATGGATGAATGGATAAACAAAATGTAGTATCTCCATACAAAGGAATATTATTGCATGCCATAAAAAGGAATGTTCTGATACATGCTACAACATGGATGAACCTTGAAAACATTATGTTAAGTGAAGGAAGCCAAACAAAAAGACCACATATTGTAGGATTTCATTTATATGAAATGTCCAGAATGGGTGGATGCATAGAGACAGAGAGTAGAATAGTGGTTGCCAGGGCCTGGATGGTTGTGGGAATTGGAATGGGGTGGGGGGATGATGGCTAATGGGTACAGGGATTCTTTTTGGGAATCAGATAGTGATGATGGTTGCATAACCTTGTGAATAGACTAAAACCACTGAATTACACACTATAAAAGGTACGTGGATTATATCTGTTTTTAAAATGGAGACATTGGTCAGGATTTAATGGCAGCTCCAGTGACCTGAGGATCCTGCATTGGCCTCTCCCTGTCTCTGTCTCTTGTATCTGCATCTAGAACTCGCCAAAAGAGAGGCTCAGATAGGTTCAGAGTCACTGCACAATGGAGCCCCTATTGGCTGGAGTTCCTAAGAGCGCACATGTGAGGGAGATAACTTTTTATGCAGAGGGCACCCCTGCGGCTGTGGCCCTTAGGAGGGGTTGCGTGCCTTGGGGGATCAGGTTCTCTTTTCCAGTATGCCAAGCTCTCTTCTTGAAAGTTAAGGAATGCATTTATCAAGGAGGAAGTCAAGGGTGAAACATCTGCTGGCATGTCTGGAAAACGCACCTTCTTCCCTAGCAAATCTACCTTCTGGAAAAAAAATAACTAAACAATTCAAGGTTCATTAAAAAGCCATGCCTAACAATAAAAATAATAATAATAATAATAAAAGCCTAAAATCCTAATTTGTTCACTGAGTGCTCATTATATGCCAAGCACTGGGGATATGGTAATGAAGCCTACAGACAAGTCCCTGCCCTCTTAGGTCTCACAGTCTAGTGAATTTTACAAATGATGTGTGGGAAGTACAACAAAGGATGAGGTACAAGTGAGAGTATGTAGCTGGGAGACCTAACCTGGCCTGGAGCATCAGGGAAGACTTGTCCTTGAAAGACATTAGCAGCGGGTGAGGAGTTGGGGAGAGGAGAGAAGGGAAGGGCACATTCCACACATGTCCAAGGCCCTGGTGGAAAGGACCTTGGTGAGGCCGAGATTGGGAGAGAGAGAGCAAGTGGGAGGGAGAGCGGTGAGAAGAGAGACTGGAGGGTTGGGCGGGGCCACATCCCACGGGGCCTGGGTGGTCATGGCTCAGCCCCTTTGCCGTGAAATGTACTGTGGCTGCTTGTGGTTTTAGGTCCACAGGTCCAACCGTCCGATCATCTGCAAGGGCTGCCGAAGAACCTTCACGAGTCACCTGTCACAGGGGCTGCGGCGCTTTGGGCTGTGTGACAGCTGCACCTGTGTTACGGACACACACGACGATGACGATGACTTGATGCCCATCAACCTTAGCCTGGCGGAGGCTTCATCCGAAAGCCAAGAAAAGAGTGACACAGACAACGACTGGCCAATCTACGTAGGGTCTGGAGAGGAAGACGACCCTGCCAGAGATGACTCTGATGACAAGCCACAGATGCAGCCCAGCTTATCAGACCAAGAAACACTTATCTAGCAATAGGTTGGCAGGGAAGAGGTGTAGAATTTGCTATTGCTCCTTCTGTGATTGAAAGCTCTCCATTTGTTCAGTTTTGTGGAACCCTGAGAGGAATGTTCTTTCGCTGTTACTACATTTGCATTTTTGTTAGACCACGTGGTGGAGGTTGGATTTGGTGACTCAAAGGACAATTAATTTTTTTTAGTGTGGTGTCCTTGGTTTCTGAGGGCTTTGCCAGCCACTCCTTCATTTTGAGTGAATCCAGGCGGGTACTGAGGCTTCCCGTTTTTCCTGTTGTGCATCCAAACCCTGGTTAAGGGAGAAGCGAGAAAATCTCCACACTTGTTTACGTATTGTCCTCGTTTGTTCGCATTGCTTTGTCATCATCCTCTTTCTCTGAAGAGGTGGGCAAGAGTATATTAAGTTTCAGGATCAATCTTTTCTTTGCCATACCTCTCCTAATGAATTTCACATTTTAATTTTCTGGCAAAGTATCAACAAGAAAGCCTCATTGATATAAGGCAGGCAAGGCTGTCTGATTTCATGATCATAAAAGGTACTTTCTAATTCTGAGACTGCAATTTTAAAGGCTGGGGCTATTTATGTGCAGACAAGCATGGAAAGGAGCTGAAAGGCTCATGGTGTCCCCTGACTTGCACTGCTGAATTAAATTTCAAGTTCACTCCAGGAAGGGACCCTGGGGGGCAAGGTCTAGGTGGTCTCCCTGTCTGATTCGGCATCTGACACTTCTACACACATGAACAACCTGTTCTATGATCTTTAAACAAGTCATTTGGCAAAACTCTACTTTTTCCAGCCATTTCCACGAACCATTGCTGTGTAACCTGGAAATGTAGCCACTACTGACTTTTCTTTTATCTAATTTATGAAAAGAACTTTAACTGGAGTAATAGTGCAAGCCATAAAAAGAAGTCATACTTCTAAATCTTTTAAAAGATCCTCTGGTGGGAAAAAGGAGGGTTAGGAGAACAAGTTTTTAAAACCAGTCTACTTTTCACCTGCTTTGCAGTCATCCAATTATTCTAACAAAAGCAACTGAACTTCCTTAAAAGGTTCATGGGCAGGAAGTATAAGGAACTGAGGATGTAATTTAAGGCATGTTCATAATTTTATCATATCTAAAAATGGATTCTAAACAAAATCTTTTTTTCTCCCTTTTAGTACAGTTTTGTTTCAAAAGGCAGTAAAAGCACTCTCCCTTCCTTTCTGCCTTTTGAACAAAAAAAATTAATCAAAACATTACAAATTGGCTTTAAGTGTTCGTCATTGAAGAGTTGGAAAGGTATTTAAACTGTGCTTCTCAGTAGAAGTTAGAATCCAGAACAGTGCTACTCAAACCGAGGCCCAGACAGGCACTAATCTATGAATTATTTACTACCTGTCTGCGACAAGGAAAGTCAGAAATTAAGAGTGAGCATAGAGAAACTTTTATAACAATTTGATATTGCTGCAAAACCCAAGTGTGTGATCAGCGTTCTCGTACCTATTGAACAGGGCATGGATAAGCGCAGTTGTGCTAAGCTGCGTGGTATAGACATTGGATACCTGTCTACACAGTTGGGCCGTGTATTGGTCTGCCATGGGTTGGAAATTTAAAAACTGGTCTTTTACCACAGAAGGTTTGCAAATCGTTGTTCTAGGTCAAGAATTACAAATTGAAAATAGTCAGGGATAAGAAACGTTTTTCTCACCCAAAATAAAAATATTAGCTGTTGTTTTAAAAGAGGGAACTTAGCAAATGAGAAAGCTAAAGGGATGCATAGAAGATTTGCTCTGCAAGGAGTTATGTTTGATATTTTTGCCCTTTCTGTTTAAATTATTTATGATATTTTAATATGACTTTTCTACCTTACAGTTCAACTTTGCTCCCTGCTTTTTCTGGTAACCCCATGACCTATTCATGGGGTGAGCAAAAAGTCCAACATTAGAGATTTCACTATAAGACAATGATTCTCAACCAGGGCAATTTTGCTCCCTGGGGGACATCTGACAATGTCTGGAGACATTCTTGATTGTTATGATCTGCTGGCCTCTAGTGGGTAAAGGTCAGGGATGCTGTAAAGATCCTACAGTGCACAGGACAGCCCCTCCACAACAAAGAATTTTCCAGTCCCAATGTCAATAGTAGCAAGATTGAGATATCTTGATGTAAGATAAAGTAAGATTTAAAAAAATGACCATTAATGAGTGAAACTAATCTTGTGTTATACTTCAGACTACCTTTTACCTTCCTAATATTTCATAGGCCCTGATGCTTTCACACATTTTAGAAAATAGTGGATTAGTAAAATGGGAGAACTGAGGCCAGGATGGGTCACAGCTTGTCCAAGATCTGATTAGGTATATGATGTGGAAACTTGGGAATTTTGACACTGATTCATACACCCAGAACCATTACTAGGTTCTGATAATTTTATTAAATTTTAAAGTAGCAGCATCATTGGGAGAAAAGCTGCATGGAAGCTTAATATTTGAGTGAGTCCCGTTCTGCCATAAAGCCTCAGTTTGTTGCATTCCTGTTTGTTTGTTGGCATTGGCAATAACTGTTTGTAACACTGAATTCTATAACTTTTAAAAGAAATACTTGTTTTGTCTGGACTACTGGATCATAAGCTGGTTCTCTGTTTTAAATTTCTGTACACATTTTGGTGGTATTTATAATGTGCACAGTGTCTTTGAGGTTTAATTCAGGGAGCTGGTATTATTTTTATAAGTAAATTCACAGTTGGGCCTGACACAGACCGTTAGTGATTTAGTTTTTATTCTGGCATATTTCTGGCACATTCAGCAAACTCACAAAGGGATATTTTAAATCTTATATATTAATATATTGTCTGGGTGGAATAGGATTCTTACTTGTAGAATTAAAAAATGGCACCCTTGGGAAGTTGCTTCTCTTGAGGGAAGGGAACAGGCTTTCATCACCAGGGTTAAGAAGGAATGTAAATAAGGCTTGTAAATCCTAAATTCAGAAATTATACAGAGCATCATGATTTCTGGTCATTTGGCAGAAAGATACCATTATGATGTATATATTTTGGAGGCCACAAGACTGAATATTCCTTGAGAAAGCTGCTTTCTTAGTAGTCTGCAAAATGTTGTGGAATTGAGTATTCTGGTGTTCAGAATACTATGATTTTTTGTTGTTGTTGTTAACTGATGTTGTGACAAACCCCACAGGGAAAAAGTAACAGATAGGGCTGCATGCACTGATTATGAGAGCAGTGGGGAAGACAGGAATGGCCTTGGTCAGCTGAATTCAGATTGTTCCATTTGGACTTCTGGGTTTTTCTCGTATGCCCCTTGTACATACAGAATAGAATTATCTCTGGAAGTCTAGTGTAATGGGGTGGGGTGGGGGAAAGGCTGGGGGGGAGTATAAGAAGTTCCTATTACATTCTCTTTTGTATTCTGTTGGTGGTGGTCTCTTGTGATTTGCCTTGTGCTTTTGTGTGATCACACTATCTTCTAACCCAGAAAAAGGTTAATTCATCTGCTTATGACAGGCAATGTTTTCATTGATTTTTGTTGTTTTTATGGTTCAATCTTTCCACCGAATATATTACTGTATTCCTCAAGCATTGTTTTCTTCAAAGTTTTTTTGGTCAGGAGAAGTTTGGTTGTTTTTTAACATGTCCTTGTTTTAAAAGTAATTCATGCTATTACTTAATAAGATGATATGGAACTTTTATCATTGCAAGAGGACATGCAGCATGTGTTTTGACCTTCCAGGTAGATAATTTTACTACTAATTTTTCATTGGTAACTATGGTTTTGGGAGGGCATTTTTTTATATCCATCATTTGATTTTTGGACCTTTGTTGGTAACATATTTAAAATCAGTGGGGTTTAGGTTGGGTATTATGGCTTGAATGAAGAAGGTTTAGAAGTAACATGCTTGGGGATTTTGAGGTAAAGCAAAAATTTGAGATACATGTCTTGGTGACATGTAATGGATATGGATCATCTATCAGGCAGACTGTGAAGGATATAATCAGGACTTTTTTGGAAGCAGAAAAACTTATCAAACAGTTTCACATCTTCCAACTAGCCACAGTCCCTGTGGAGAAGCTACCAGTGCCAAAACAAAACAAAACAAAACAAAAAAACACACAAATAGGACTGCAGTGTCCTCCAGGGGTCTACTTAGGCTCAACTGAATGATTAGAAACATTCAGATTCATAAACTGCCACATTTGGCATCAGATTCACTTAGAAGGATATATAATGGGAAGCACAGCTTGCCGGCAGGGCAGATCCGTATGTTTCCCCTTCTGTGGAAGTCCCTGCAGCCATGCATGTTGCATAGCTCAGGTGCAAGAAGACAGAACCACATTAGGCAGGTAAGGAAGCTACCCTAGCTTAAAAGCCTTTTATCCCACAGGAGAAAAATAACAACTCCATAGACATAGCTTCCAGGGTCCCTGCAGAAGACATGCCTGTTACGAGAGTCACTGCACTCAGGGAAGTTCAAAGCCTGGCTTCCTATCAGGTATTTATAGCTCTTACAGTTGAGATGTACTTTACCAATTAAGAGTAATTTCTACCGTAAGTAATGTTGCCTAGCAACATAGGTGGCATGCTACTCTTATCAGGTTGCTAGGGAAACAGGGCTAGACAATTAACCAAAGGTCAAATTCTCATGCAGAAGGGAAAAATGTCTTGTTACTCCTCTACCAAACAGTATGCTAAGCAATTGTAAGATAGATGCTCCACCTAATTCCTATAACATACAGAGTAATTTCCTGTTAAAATATAGCCACTATCAACTCAGTTTTCCTTTCTTGCATAGTATTCATTCTTAGTGTTTAGCCGCTTGTGATTAATACACTGTTTGCAAATTTTCCTGAGGTACGTGTAAAAGTTGGAAAACCAGTCAAAACGGTCCCATCAAAATGTCATGTATCCTTCATGTACCTGTTGTATACAGGTATAGTATGACACACTATAGGAATATTATTGAATGGAAATTTCTGAGGATTTCATCAATCACACTTGGATGGGAACCTATGTCCATCTGGCAACCACAAAACACTAGGTTCTTACCAATAGTCTTGAAATTATTGCCTCTTATTGCTAAATAATATGGTGCTACTCTTGTCTGCTTCTGTGGCTCCTGGCAGATCAAGAGCTGAGGACAGTTGGTTACTTATGCAACAGTTGTCCAATAAATATGTATGGAGTACTTACTGTGTGCTAGGCACTAGGGGTCATCAGTGAATGAGCACAATCCCTGCCCTCAAGGGACCTGCAGCATAATCAGACAGACCAGCATTAAGCAGTTACAACATAGGGTGTTCAGAGTGACAGGGGCAAGGTCTGGGTTCTCTGAGAGCACTTCAGCGGAGCCTCAGGGAAGGCTTTCTTATCTAAGCTACTGTTATTGTGGTCCTTTCCATCTAATAAACTTCTAACTGCAGGCTACTGTTTGTAAGCAATTTAGACAGTTTCAGAAATTTCCTGCCTTTTCCCAGACATGGTGGCTTCCAATAATAACTATTTAAATTAGCTGTTTTATTCAGGCATATAAAAATTCTATAAGAATTTTAGGATACCCTAGTCTTTAGAAAATGTGCATCAAATGCTATGGTTTTCTTATTAAAACACATTCATAAACACATACACAAGGCAAATTAAATATTGTTCACTTTATTTAATATGTATTATATTATTTCTTTAAATTTATTCATTTTGTAAAAACTTTCAAAAATAAAAAAGTATACAACACTATCTTGAAATTACTTTTGCTAACTTCACTAACTGATTTTTAAAATATAAACTGGGCATGATTCAGGGAATTTGACAAGGTCAGTCTTATTTGAAACAGAAAATCACATATTTTAAAGCCAACAGCCCATATAATGTTATGGTATCTGAGTGAAAATGTATTTTAGGTATTTCTTGACTCAGTGGATTTTCATAAATCTGTTACAAAAACTAATTTTATTTGAAGTCCTGCAATAGTATGTAACAGTTACTAGTAAAACAGATTAGCCACTTTATAATCTAAAAATACCTAGAAGCAATGTCCTGGTTGTTAATGAAATATTTATCATGTTTGGGGGATTAAAATTAATTGTGTGCTCTCCCAAAAGCAGTGAGTAGACAGGCAGAAACTGTCCGAATCAACTGTTCTGGGGCTCCAGAGATCAGGGGAGTTCTGTGCAGCATCCAGGTACATGCAGGACAAAGAGACTGAGAAACCCTGGTCAGAGACTGTGAATAATTCTGACTGTGGCTCCTGGCACCCACCCCCCCACCCTCTAGGCAAACAGTGCTGGGTAGGTCCTGCTTGGCAGGCTGCTGTAGACAGGGACAGCCATGGCAGTCCTCTGCCCCGAGTACAGATGGGAACACAGCCAGTACTGATCCAGCTATTGGCTGGTGAGTTTAGACCACTGGATCCTGCTGTTCTAGTCTGACCCAGTCAGGCACTTTTGCACCATTATTTCCATCATGTCAGAGGGGGAGCTGGCAAAGGGCAAAAATAGCCTGCTGTCTTAGGGCTGAGGGGAATAGGTTGCTGAACTGTGTCATCAGCTGGGCAGGTGAGGAAAGTGCAAACTTGGGAAGTGGAAGGGGAAACAAAAAGGCTTTTTGGAGTCTTTCCTGAACCTTTCTCCAGGACCCTTTGGATCTGGTCTGTGCCCTCTTCCAGGTACCTGGCCCTGTTTTGGCTGGGAAATACTGATGAACCAACTGTCAAAGAAGAGCCTTAACACAAAACCCATTCAACACAAAATCCAAATGAGAGAGAAACTGACTTTCAGAATAAACTATCAAGATAATCAGATGCCCACATATCAGCAAAAAATTACAAGTCACACTAAGACACAGGAAGATATGGCTCAGACAAAAGAACAAATTAAAAAATCAGAGGAGATACAGAATTTGGAACAACTAATCAAAGATGTTCAAACAAATTTCCTAAATCAATTCAAGGAGATAGCTAAAGAGTTAAGATATTAAGAAGACACTGGGTGAGCATAAAGAAGAATCTGAAAGCATGCAAATGAAAACTAACCTTATAGGAATGAAAGGCACAAGAGAGGCATAAAACCACAGATTTGAAAAGGCAAAAAAAAGGTTCAGTGAGCTAAAAGACAAAACATCTGAATTCAAACAGACAAAAGAACAGATAGAGAAAAGAATGGAAAAATTTGAGCAGGGCCTCAGGGACATGATTGAAACATGAAGTGCACAAACATATCTGTCATGGGTGTCCCAGAAGGAGAAGAGAAGGGAAAAGGGGCAGAAAGAATACTTGAAATAATGGCTGAAAATTTCCCAACTCATAAAAGACATAAATGTGCATATCCAAGAAGGGCAACATACTCCAAACAGAATAAATCTGAATAGACTCACTCCAAGATACACACTAATCAGACTGTCAGATGCCAAAGAGAAAGAGAAAATTCTGAAAGCAGCAAGAGAAAAGCAATTTATCGCATTCAAGGGATGCCGAATAAGACTAAATATCAATTTCCCATCAGAAACCATGGAGGCAAGAAGGCAGTGGTAGGGTATATTTAACACACTGAAAGAAACATTGCTAGCTAAGAATTATGTATCTGGCAAAACTGTCCTTCAAAAATGAGGGAAAGTTTAAAATATTCACAGATAAACAGAAGCTAAGAGAGTTCATTAACAAGAAAATTGCCCTATAAAAAAACTAAGGGGAGTTCTGCAGGCTGAAAATAAAAGACAGGAGAGAGAGGCTTCGAGAAGAGTGTAGAAAGGAAGATTATCAGTAAGAGTAACTAAAAGGATAAAAAGAGAGGAAAAAAATAAAATATGACAAAAGCCAAAGGATAAAATGGTTGAAGTAAGTACTGCCTTTACAGTAATAACATTGAATGTTAATGGATTAAACTTCCCAATTAAAAGACACAGATTGGCAGAATAGATTAAAAAAAAAAAATCCATCTATATGTTGTTTACAAGAGACTCATTTTAGATTCAAAGATACAAATAAGTTGAAAGTGAAAGGCTGGAAAAAGATATTCACTCAAGCTGTAACCAAAAAAAGCTGGAGTAGCTATAATAATATCAGACAAAATAGACTTTAAATGCAAAAATGTTATAAGAAACAAAGAAGGACATTATATATTAATAAAAGGGGAAATTCACAAAGAAGAAATAACAACCACAAATATTTATGCATCTAACCAAGGTCCCCAAAGTACATGAGGCAAAAATTAAGGGAGTAATAGATGGCTCTACAATAATAGTTGGTGACTTCAATACACCACTCTCATTAATAGACAGAACATCTAAACAGAGAATCAATAAGAAAACAGAGAACCTAAATAATATGATAAATGAACTAGTCCTAACAGACATTTACAGAACACTGCACCCCCAAACAACAGGATATATATTCTTCTCAAGTGCTCATGGAACATTCTCAAGTTTAGGCCACATGTTAGGTCACAAAACAGATCTTAATAAATTTAAAAAACTGAAATTATACAAGGCACTTTTTCTGATCATAATGGAATGAAGCTGGAAATCAATAACAGGAGGATAACTGGAAAACTGACAAATATATGGAGGTTAAAGAACATACTTTTAAATAATCAGTGAGTCGAAGACATAGCAAGAGAAATGAGTAAATATCTCGACAAATGAAAACGAGAACACAACATGTCAAAACTCATGGGATGCAGCAGAGGCAGAGCTGAGAGGGAAATTTATTGTCTTAAATGCCTACATTAAACAGGAAGAAAGAGTGAAAGATCTAACTGAGCACCTGGAGGAAATAGAGAAAGGACAATAAACTAATCCCAAAGTGAGCAGAAGGAAAGAAATAACAAAGATTAGAGTGTAAATAAATGAAATTGAGAACAAAAAAATAGAATCAATAAAACCAAAAGTTGGTTCTCTAAAAAGATCAATAAAATTGACAAACTCTTAACTAGACTGACAAAGAGAAGAAGAGAAGATGCAAATAAAATCAGAAATGAGAGGGGGTCATTACTTCTGGCACCATGGAAATAAAAAGATCATAAGAGGATACTATGAACAACTGTATGCCAACCAATTAGAAAACTTAGATGAAATGGGCAATTTCCTAGAAACAGACAAACAACCTACAGTGACGAGAGAAGAAATAGTCCTCAACAAACCAATGATAAGAGGTTGAATTAGTCATCAAAAATCTCCCAACAAAGAAAGCCCAGGACCAGATGGCTTCACAGGTGAATTCTACCAATCATTCCAAGAATTAATACCAGTCCTCTTCAAACTCTTCCAAAAAACTGAAGAGGAGAGAACATTGCCTAGCACATTCTATGAAGTCAACATGACCCTATTACCAAAGTCAGATAAAGATTCTACAAGAAAATTAAATTACAGAACAATCTCTCTAATGAATATAGATGCAAAAATCCTCAACAAAATACTTGCAATTGAATCCACCACCATATTAAAAGAATTATAGGCCATGGTCGAGTGGGTTTTATCCCAGGTATGCAAGGGTGGTTCAACACAAGAAAATAAATTAAGGTAATATATAACATTAATAAATTGAAGGGGGGAAAAAAAACACATGAACATCTTGATCAACACAGAAAAGGCATTTGACAAAACCCAGCATCCTTTTTTGATAAGAACGCTTTGAAAGATAGGAATCAAAGGAAGCTTCCTCAACATGATAAAAGACATATGTGAAAAACCCACAGCTAACATTGTACTCAATGATGAAAGAGTGAAAACTTTCCCTCTAAGGTCGTCAACCAGACAAGGATGCCCACTGTCACCACTGTTATTCAACATTGTGATAGAAGTTCTAGCTAGAGCAATTAGGCAAGAAAAAGAAATAAAAGGCATCCAAATCAGAAAGGAAGATGCAAAACTTTCACTATTTGCAGATGACATGATCCTATATTTAGAAAGTCTTGAAAAATCTATGATAAAGCTACTAGGGCTAATAAACAAGTCCAACAAAGTGGCAGGATACAAGATCATCACGCAAAAATCAGTAGTGTTTCTACACACTAGTAATGAGCTATCCAGGGAGGAAATCAAGAAAAACATTCTATTTGCAAAAGCAACTTAAAAAATCAAATATCTAGGAATAAACTTAACTAGGAGATAAAGGACCTTTACACAGAAAATTACAAAACAATGCTTAAAGAAATCAAAGAAGACCTAAATAAATGGAAGGCATTCTGTGTTCATGGATTGGAAGACTAAATATCACTAAGACATTGACTCTACCCAAATTGATTTGCAGATTCAATGCAATCCCAATCAGCTTACTTTTCAGAAATGGGAAAGCTAATTATCAAATTTATTTGGAAGGTTAAGGGGCCCCAAATAGCCAAAAACATCTTGAAAAAGGAGAATGAAGTTGGAGGACTCACACTTCCTGACTTTAAAGAATATTACAAAGCTACAGTGCTCAAAACAGCATGGTACTGGGATTAAAAAAAGACATATTGATCAATGGAATTGAATTGGGAGTTCAGAAATAGAGCCTCACATCTATGGCCAATGATTCTGTACAAGGCTGCCAAGTCCCTTCTACTGGAATAGAATAGTCTCTTCAACAACTGGTGCTGGGATAACTGGCTATCCATATCCAAAAGAATGAAAGAGTACTCCTATCTCACAGCATATACAAAAATCAACTCAAAATGGATCAAAGACTTAAATATAAAAGACAGTACCATAAAACTCCTAGAAGAAAATGTAAAGAAACATCTTCAAAATCTTGTAGGCAGTGGTTTCTTAGAACTTACAACCAAAGCACAAAGCAATGAAAGGAAAACTATATATACATGCATTGAATATCTTTTTGTCCTTCAAAGGACTTTGTCAAGAAGATGAAAGGTAACCTACTCAATGGGAGAAAATATTTGGAAACCACATACCTGGTAAGAACTTGATATCCAGAATATAAAAGTAAGTCCTGCTTATGAGGAGTGACAATGTGATTGGGAAAACCATATGGACCACACGCCCTTTTGTCCAGTGTATGGCTGAATGAGTATAAACATGGGGGGAAAAAGGCATCCAGTGTTCTTTTTTACTTTAATTGTTCTTTTTCATGTTAATTTTTATTCTTATTATTTTTGTGTGTGTGGTAATGAAAATGTTCAAAAATTAATTTAGGTGATGAATGCACAACTATATAATGGTACTGTGAACAACTGAATGTATGCTTTGTATGACTGCATGGTATGTGAATATATCTCAATAAAAATGAATTAAAAAAAAAAGAAGTCCTACAACTCAATAAAAAGCAAACAACCCAATTTAAAAATGGCCAAAAGACATGAATAGATGTGTTCCCAAAGAGGAAATATAAATGGCCAAAAAGCACATAAAAAGATTCTCAACATTAGAAAAATGAAAATCAAAACTACAATGAGATATTTCACACCTATTAGAATGGCCACTGTTAAACAGAAAACTACAAGTGTTGAAGAAAATGTGGAAAAATAGGAACACTTATTCACTGTTGGTGGGGATGTAAATTGGTACAGCTGCTATGGAAGACAGCAGTTCCTCAGGAAGCTAACTATAGAATTGCCATATGACCCAGCAATCCTGCTGCTAGGTATATACCCAGAGGAACTGAAAGCAGGGATGTGAACAGACATTTGAACTCTGATGTTCATAGCGGCATTATTCACAATTACCAAAAGAAGGAAGCATCCTGAGTGTCCATCAACTGATGAATGGATAAACAAAATGTGGTATATACATTCGATGGAAAAATTATTCAGCTATAAGAAGGAATAGAGTCCTAATGCATGTGACAACATGGCTGAATCTGGAGGGCATTATGTTGAGTGAAATAAGCCAGACGCAAAAGGACAAATATGGTATGATCTCACTAATATGAACGTAGTGTAATGAGCAGACTCATGGAGTTATTATCTATATTATAGGTTACCAGAAGATAGAATGAGGATAGAGAATGGGGAACTGATGCTAATTTGTGCAAAATAAGTTAATAAGGTTGATTGTAAATGTTTGGAAGCGGATAGAGGTGATGGTACCATATTATCGTGTGTGTAAATAACAGCGCTGAATCGTATGTGTGATTGTGGTTGAAAGAGGAAGTTTAGGGTCATGTACATCGCTAGAGGAAAGCTCAAGGATGAAATGAAGGAAATAAGGGACGGTATAACACAGTGAACCCTGTTATGGATGATGAATGTGGTTAATAGTACAAGAATGTTCTTCCATGAATTAGAACAAATGTATGTCACAACTATAAGGTGTTAATAATAGGGTGATATATAGGGAAAAAATGCACCTAAAGCAAACTAGGGACTATAGTTAAACAGTAATATCTTAATGTTCTTCCATCAAATATAACAAAGGTACAACACCAAAGCTAAGTGTCAATAATGGGGGGGGGAGCGGAGTGTAAAAGGGGTACTGGGTTTTTCTTTTTGGAGCTATGAAAATGTTCTAAAATTGTGGTGATGTAAGCACAGTTCTGTGATTATACTATGAGCTACTGATTGTACATTTTGGATGGATTGTATGGTATGTGAATAAAATTGCATTAAAAACATTTTTAATTAGGGCCTGTGCCAGTTTGCATATATATTATGTCCCCCAGAAAAAGCCATATTCTTTAATGCAATTTTGTGGGGGCAGATTGATTACTCTTTTTTATTAGGGTGTGACATTTTGATTGGATGTTTCCATGGAGATGTGACCCACCCAACTGTGGGTAATACCTTTGATTAGATTATTTCCATGGACATATGGACCCTGCCCATTCAGGGTGGGTTTTGATTTCATCACTGGAGTCCTATAAAAGAGCTCACAGACAGAAGGACTTTAGAGCAGCTGAGAGAGACATTTTGGAGATGGCCGCTGAAAGTAGACTTTCACTGAAATTTTGGAGATGCTAGCGGAGTTTGCTCTGGAGAAGCCAAGAGAGGACAAAATGGCCCAAGAGCAACATTTTGAAGAACACACAGAAGTTGAGAGTGGAGCTGGAACACAACCCAGGATCAGCAGACACCAGCCACGTGCCTTCCCAGCCAAAAGGTTTTCCGGACACCATTGGCTTTCCTACAGTAAAGGTATACTCGTGTTGATGCCTTAATTTTGACATTTTCATGGCCTTCAGACTGTAAATTTGTAACCAAATAAACCCCCTTTATAAAAGCCAGTCCATTTCTGGTATTTTGCATAATGGCAGAATTAGAAAACTGGAACAGGGCCATTAAAGAATCAAATCATCTTTAGTTTAGTTAAATCAACCTGGAGGTAAACAGGAAATGTTCTCAAACTAAATTTTTATTTTGATGTATATAAAGTCAGATTGAGATCCCTAGTGACAAATTTAGAATAGGAAAATCCTCAGCCAGTTTCAAGAAAGTCTTCTGTTCCCTTATTGTTCATTTTGTCCTCAGAAACAAATGTAATTAACTATTTTCTGTATCTTCCAGATTTTAAATTGCTCTAAATTAGATAACTAATTAATTATCTAATTAGTTCAAGATGGTTAAAACCATTTCTTTACAATGAATGAAATAGAGAATTGAGGATTGATCCTCTCACATGAATGTTAATAATCTTTCATAATTTAAGTTTAACTTTTTTCTCAATGATATTATTTTACATGAAATTCTAATGAGGAATTTTATTTACAAGTTTTTAGTTAAGGAAAAACCACAAAATAAAAGGAAATATTAAATAGTGCTTGCTGAGGAAGTCACAGACAAAAGTTCAGCACCCATCTCCCAGCCCTCATCTACCCCTGCCCCTCTAGCCTGTCCCCCGTTCCCCACCCCCCTTTTCTATTTGTGTGCAGATGTTTCAGTCTGTTTCCACTGCACAGCCCCTGGGAAGGCCAGACCATACTTAAACCTAGAAACTGGGAATGAGCAGCTCCAGATGCTTACCAGGGCAGGCACTCTCAGCCGCAGGGCCCCTCCCCGCTGGGGTGTATAAATAATCAACACTCAAAACAGCAGAGAGTCCCTCCTCTCTGCAAGTGGGGCATGTGGAACTGCCATCCACCAACCTGACCGGAGCAGTGGGCCTCCCCAGGAGACCAGCCATGAGATGGGCTCTCTCTCCCAGCTCTTTTGGACCTTTTGTGCTATGTAAGTAATAAAGCGATCATTTGCTGGAAGTTCAGTTGTTCCTGAGCCTGTGTTCCCACAACACACCATGTAACAACTCGCTCCACAGTGCTCTAAACAGAAGAACTCTCCATCAAACATCTTTTTCCATCTCTCTGTCCCATGGTGTTAGGACCAGTTACTTCTTTGTATGAGGCAGTTTCTGGGCAGAATATCCCAAGTCTGTATATTTTAGATTCTGATTAAAGAGAACTGATAACTCCTTGACTAATGGGCAATGGAGTATGTATATATGAAAAAACTAATGTCAGACTACACAAAAACCAGAGGAGGTACAATCATTCTAAGCTCTGAGCTCTACAGCCACACACTTTCCAACAACCCTTGGAAGAAAAATAGATACTGATTTTATTTTTGGCTGCCAAGTTTCCAAGTGGATTAGTTCTTCTTACAAATGCATTTGTCAAAACTACTATTTTAAAAAAAGAGAAACCAAAGTTGGAAACACTCTTGACCATTAAAACAGTAGCAACTGACACCTTTTTAAAGGAGTGGGAAAATTCCTGCTTTTTGGATCTGAGCTGGTTTGGAACTATGCATTATCTTGTTTAAGCACTCACCCTCTTAATCCAACCCTTTAACTATTATCCAGATTTCTGAGGAAGAAGTTCATAAAAATATAATTGAAAATTTACAGTCTTTTTAAAGTAAATTACTATGCTATATTATCCTTATTTTCAGATCTTGTGTAAGTAATTTATTTTCTTGCTTGCTATTCACGTTCAAAAAAAAAGAAAATCTGAGCAGGTCAGTTAGTTGCCTTATAAGTACTGACTCCAGGGAGGTAAGGAAACTGGAAAAAGCCTAGGGTAGAAGTGGTAGCCCCAGAGAGGAACTGACAATTCCATATTAAGCTCAAATAGAAGAGTTTGGGGATGGGTTGGAGCATCTTGTTATAGAACAAGTTCTTATCCAAAGAGAATCAGGAAGATGACCAACCTCAGGAAACACACCTGGCAAGATCAAGTCAAGAAGGCAGGTCTGAACATCCTAGAGAGATACCAGGTAATCAAGAGACCCAAACAGGAAGATGAGCCTCCCCGTAAATTATATCCAGGAATGATAATTTTAGTCCAAATCTCTCATCTTATGATTAGGGCATGCGCTCATCTGAACCTATTATGTACCCCCAGAAAAGCCTTTGTTCATTTAATCCAATCCTAGGTGGGCAGAGTGGGAGGTCAGGGTCACTGCCCAGCACTTCTGTGAAAAGGACAAGCAGCATTGCAGAAGTGCCCTGGGGTGTGGTTTCTTCGAAGTTGGGGCTGTTCCTCCCAGGCTGGGTAGTGATGGCGGGGATTCCTCAAAGGGACCTTGAAGGCAGGAAAATTGACCTGTGTGTGCCATGGCCCAAGAGGGCTTTTGTAGCAAAAAGACTAAAGAAAGCACCCAACATGTTCTGAGACATGAGCTTTTATTATGGGGCTTACCTACAGGTTGGGAAGTCAAGTCACATTGCCCTGAATGCACGCGCTTTTCTGAATGGATTCAGGAGCTGCACTGAATGGCAGCCGGTTCAGAGCTCAACTTGAAGATACTCCACACTTTGGGGGGGGTGGGAGGGGGGGTGTTGAATAAGCTGGTTATAAGGGCTCCACATTCCAATGGGTATGAGAGCATAAGGCAGGAGGGAGGGTGTCTTGCAACATAAGAGGGATTGATTGTAATCAACAGGGAGGAGGGGAAGATTATAGATGGTCTTGTAGATAACAGTATCTCACGGAGTCTCAGGGAGGAGGTAGTTTCAGGTATAGATTACATTTAGCACCTGATTTTACAAGGAGACTAGGTCAAACCTTAACTGACCTAGGTCAAGCAAGCTGCTGTGTGCAGTCTTCAAGGCCCTTGGGGAATGCCTTGGGCCAGGGGTTCCCACAGTGTGTTTTATAGCAAGACAATCAAGGCAGACAGGGGAATTTTCAGGAGTACACGTGATGAACCCCCAGGAGCTCCCAGAATTAAAACTGGGGGAAAACTGCAAATTGGTTGTAGGGGGTTCCATTAGATAAGGAGCAAGAAACTATTAAGTTATTATTCGGGCTCCTATAGTCAGCATAGCAGGAGATGGAAGGCAGGGCCCGGAATATTAGTGCTTGCGCGGGTGGGGCGTCGGGTCTGCCTCTGACCGGCTCCCCGAGCCTACCTGCGGGTGGAGTTGCCGCGGTCCTCCCGGGCTCTGATTGGCTAGGACGCGGTAGGATGCGGAACCGGGAGCGCCACCCTCGGACGTTCCCAGCCGGGAGAGCAGTGGGACGCCAGAGGCGCAGGGCCAAGCGGGCGCCGTTTGCAGCCCGAGGCGAAGCGACGGAGGCCACCGGCTCCAAGGGGCTGGTGACGGTCACGAAGGAGACGTGGAAAGCTGGCGGCGGAGGACACGGCCTCGGGGCGGCGGCCGGGCTGTCGGCGGGGAGAAGCGGGCGGCGCCGGGGCGCACAGGCTCCGGGAGGTTGCCCTTGTCTGCGCCCGGCCGCGGCTCTCTGCCCGCCGGGCACCCCCGCGTGCGCGCCCGGGAGGGGATGCGGCACAATGGCCGCGCCGTCCCCGCCCGCGTCCGGCCGCCCCCGCCGAGCGCGGCGCCAGCCTCGCTGCTCCGCTGGGCCGCGGCGCGGGGAAAGGCGGGAAGGCGCGCGGAGCCTCCTGGTGGCGGCGACGGGTAGCTGGCGCGGGGACGGTGCCGGGCGTGTCTGCAGCCGTCGGGCGCCGCCGACTCCCCGAGGGTTGACGGCTGGCCAGGCACGGGCTGCGCGGCTGAGTGACGGGCGACCTGCCCAATGGGGCGGCGCAGGGCGCGGGCCAACTAATTTATAGGATTTTCCTCAATTTGATTTTGTCCGTTTCTCCTTGATTAGATTCAGGTTATGCATCTTTCGCAGAACTATATAAAAAAGGTGATGATGTGCTCTTCTCAATGCACGGTATCAAGTGGCACGCCACTTAAATTTATCAGTTTATTTCATTACTGATAATCACTTTGGTCACTAGATTGAAATGGTGTCTGCCAGACTTCTCTACTGTAAAGTTAACATTTTTCTTTTGTAATTAAAGAGTATTTTGTAGGGAGGTACTTTAAAACTGCATGAATCACCTCTTTCTTAACAAACCTTTTTTATTTTATTCATTTATTTTTATGTCAATATGGACTCATGGTTTCCTATTTTATTTATTGGGTTTATTCATCTGCTAACATCATTTATTTTAAATGCTTAACTTTTCCCAGATGTGGTCAGAGGAAGCCCAGTCACACTAGCTTTTCTTTTCAACACGTCTTTGACATGTCGTCATCATTCTTTGAGCACTTTTTTGCTTTCTGGCACAAGATGTTCCACAGGCTCATTTTGTACTTTCTCTGCCCCTGCCCCTGGAATCAGGTACTTCTCCAAGGAAATTCTTTTTAGAACCCTGCTTAGAAATCAAGATCTGGGCCCGCTTATTGCTTCTGGAGTGTTGTTGCTTTCAGGTCCACTCAGAGGACATTTTCATTTCAAATTCAGTTTGATAACTCCAATTCTAATCCAACACCATGGGATTCATTCTAGTTTTCTTCCTTGCCATGATTTTTGGGATATGTGCTATTAAAGGTGAACACTACCACATTTATTATTTTAAAAAAAAAGTTTATTTCCATCATTAAAATAAAATATTCCCATCAAGAAAAATTGAAATTATCAAAAGGCAAAGAGCGAGAGTATGCTGGTGTTCCCACAGCTGTGGGAAGCTCAGACCTGAGCTGCTGTGAAAAAAAAAAAAAAGTAGAAAATCACCCATAATCTTAGCCAATACACTCTCTCTCTCTCTCTCTCTCTCTCTATATATATATATATACACACACACACATATATATATGACTTCTATGAACATTTTGGTTGATTTCCTTTTAGTCTTTTATTTAAGAATATATCACCTTTTCTGGTTTACCTGAAAGCATAGTGTAAAGACAATTTTCTATCCTGTTTTTTTCACTTAATATTGCAGGAGTAGGCAAATAACAGCTGTCCTAGTTTGCTAATGCTGCAGAATGCAAAACACCAGAGATGGGTTGGCTTTTATAAAAAGGGGTTTATTTAGCTACACAGTTACAGTCTTAAGGCCATAAAGTGTCCAAGGTAACACATCAGTAATCGGGTACCTTCACTGGAGGATGGCCAATGGCGTCCGGAAAACTTCTGTTAGCTGGGAAGGCACGTGGCTGGCATCTGCTCCTAAGTTCTGGTTTCAAAATGGCTTTCTCCCAGGACGTTCCTCTCTAGCAAGCTTGCTTCTCTTCAAAACATCACTCACAGCTGCACTCCCTCAGTCTCTTTGAGTCAGCATGTTTTATATGGCTCCACTGATCAAGACCCACCCTGAATGGGTGGGGTCACACCTCCATGGGAGTATCCCACCAAAGTCACCACCCACAGCTGGGTGGGGCACATTCCAAGCAAATCTAACCAGCACCAAAGCGTCTGTCCCACAAGACCACAAAGATAATGGCATTTGGGGGACACAATACATTCAAATTGGCACATTCCACCCCCTGGACCCCAAAATGACATTATCTTTCCAAATACAAAATACATTCATTTCATCACAATATCACAAAAACTTAAACCATTTCAGTTACAAAAGTTAAGTACAAAATCCCATCAAAATCAATTACAGGCGTGGTGGGTCCTAAGGCGCAATTCTCCTTTAGCTTTGGATCTGTGGACTTAGAACAAGTTATATGCTTCCAATATACAAAGGAGGGACATTCATAGGATAAACATTTCCATTGCCATAAGGAGAAAGAGTAAGGAAAACAGGGTTAACAGGACCAAAACAGTTCTTAAAACCTGCAGGACAAACTCCATTAGATTTCAAAGTCTGAGAGTCATTTACAGAACAACGTTGTGTCCTTGGGGCTTGAGAGAGCGGGAGCCTAACCCTTCCTACGGGCCTTTTCGGCAGCCCTTTCCTCTCCAAATGCTTAGGTGAGTGCTCCAACATACCCACACATTGGGGAGACCACCTTCTCGGCCCACCTTCCTCAAACCTTGGGGCAGCTCCCGGATTCCCTTCCATCTCCGGGGCACATGCTCAACCCCTTCAGAACAGTGTGGTGGCAGCCAGGCTCTCCCCAATTCCCTGGGAATGTGCTCCACCCTCTTTGGGACCTCGGGTGGCAAAACTCTTCCAGAGCATCGAGGTGGAATGCCTGCCCTCGACCTCCAGGGCAAACTCACCCTTTCCATGCATGTGGGCTGCTCCGCTCTCCCAGCCCGAGACCTCTTGACTCCAGACCTCAAACTCCATGTCTCTGTCTTGGAAGAGATTTTTCCTTTAATTTTTTCCTTGTCTGTCTCCTCCAGTCCAGACCGGCAATGGCTCTGTCTATAAAGATCTCGCAAAAATTCTGTTGGCTTTGCATGAAGCATACAGGGGTCAAAGCCATCAGACAATAGGACTTTCCACAGATCCTTTCTGGATAATTCCATCTCCAATCTTGGCTTGTACTGAAATGGTGGCTGGGTTCCATGTTTGGTAACATCCTCACATTGGGCTGTAGCTTCTGGGATTCCACCCCCTGGAAGCTCGTAATTTTCCAAGCCATCAGCTTCCGGTTTCTTTGAACCCAAGAGTTCAGTTCTAAGTTTCTCTCTCTCTGCTCGTATTTTACTATAAGCTGCAAGGAGAAGCCAGGATACATCCTCCACATGTAGTCTGGAGATCTCCTCAGCTAAGTATTCCAGGTTGTTGCTTCCAGATTCTTCCTTCCATATGACACCAGGACTCAATTTTGCCAAATTCTCTGCCACTTTAAAACAAGGATCGCCTTTCTTCCAGTTTACAACAACACATTGATCATCTCTGTTCAAGCCCTCGTCAGAAGTATCTTTAGAGTCCGTATTTCCAAAAACAGTCTCTTTAAAGCAGTTTTGGCCTTTTCTATCAAGCTCCTCACAATTCTTCCAGAATCTTCCCCTTATCCACTTAAAAAGCCGTTCCAACATGTTTGGTATTTGCAGACTCAGCAGCAAAGCACCCCACTTCTCTGGTACCAAAATCTGTCCTAGTTTGCTAATGCTGCAGAATGCAAAACACCAGAGATGGGTTGGCTTTTATAAAAAGGGGTTTATTTAGCTACACAGTTACAGTCTTAAGGCCATAAAGTGTCCAAGGTAACACATCAGTAATCGGGTACCTTCACTGGAGGATGGCCAATGGCGTCCGGAAAACTTCTGTTAGCTGGGAAGGCACGTGGCTGGCATCTGCTCCTAAGTTCTGGTTTCAAAATGGCTTTCTCCCAGGACGTTCCTCTCTAGCAAGCTTGCTTCTCTTCAAAACATCACTCACAGCTGCACTCCCCTCAGTCTCTTTGAGTCAGCATGTTTTATATGGCTCCACTGATCAAGACCCACCCTGAATGGGTGGGGTCACACCTCCATGGGAGTATCCCACCAAAGTCACCACCCACAGCTGGGTGGGGCACATTCCAAGCAAATCTAACCAGCACCAAAGCGTCTGTCCCACAAGACCACAAAGATAATGGCATTTGGGGGACACAATACATTCAAACTGGCACAACAGCCCATAGGCCAAACCTGGCCCACCCCTGTTTTTGTAAGCCTGTGAACTAAAAATGTTTTTTTTCCTTTCTTTTCTTTTTATTAGAAAAGTGGTAGGTTTATAGACCAATAGTGCTTAAAATAGAGTTCCCATATACCACCCTATTATTAACACCTGTATTATAATGGTACATTTGTTACAATTCATGAAAGAATACTAAAAGTGGTTTTTAAATGTTTAAATGCTTGAAATACAATCAAAAGAACAACAATATTTTGTGACCTGGGAAATGATATGAAATGCAAATTTCAGTGTCATATATAAAGTTCACTTGAACAGTCGTGCGTATGCATTGTCCATGGCTGCCTTTGCCAACAACTGCAGAGCTGAGTAGATCCAGCAGGGACCGTATGGCCGGCGAAGCCTGAAATATTTACTATCTGGACCTTCATAGAAAAAGTTTGCCGACCCTGCAATATTGTACCTTAATAATGTTATTAAACTGATTGCTTAATCTATGTTTTTAAATATTATGGAACTGGCATCACAATGCTTAGCACATTTTAGCCACGTAGTAATAAATCTCTTCAAACTAAGGAATAGGAAGAAAAAGAGGAAGAGGAGGGAGAATAATTGTTTTCAGACAAGCCTGTTTTCAGGAGTCTGCTGAATTTATTATTCCTAACCTGTGAAAAAGATGTCTTCTCGCTACTCATTAAAAAGAAATATGTCTTTCATCAATCTTCACTGCTAAAATAATAGCTTCTTAAATATCCATTCTAAAATTTATTTGAGGCCAACGTAATCTTGTTGCTACCAAAGTGGTAATCTACCTAATTTTGGCTAGTTTTTCTCTTAGGACTGCAGGAGTTTGGGTGAAATTTTTAACTGCCTCCCAAACCAAGGTGGGGAGAAGATGGGGGGCTGAAGGGGCCTCTCCTACCTTTGTCCCTCCTCTGTGCCCCAGCCATGTGCAGCAAAGAACAGCCCTGAGTTTTAAAAAAACTATTTTTATTATGATTTATAACAAGGTATTATTTAAAACTATTAATTATTATTTTATAAATTTATCAAATTAACTTTGTTTACATTTACTTATTTATTATTTTACTTTTATTTATTATTTTGTATCTGTAGTTTTCGAAAATGGCAACAAATTCTTTTAATACTCCTCCCATGGAGTTGAGTGTGGCCTAAGTGATGCTGTGTGACTTCTAAGGCTAGCTCAGGAAGGGCCAGGAACCTGCTGCCTGGTTCTCTTGGAACACTCGTTCTCAGGACACTGCCTCTTGGTTTGCTCTCTGATGAAACCCGGCTACTGTATGGTGAAGAGCCAAGCCACACAGAGAGGCCACAGGTAGGTGCTCTGACAGTCCCCGCTGAGCCCGGCTGTCAGCCTTTCCAGGCTGGGCTCAGCAATGTGAGTAAAGAAGCCGCCTCAGAGTAGCTCCTCCAGCTCCTGGCTGTTCACATTATCAGCTGAGGTGTCTGCTCCCAGACACCATGGAGCAGAATTCCTGACCCCCAGAGTCCATAAGCATAATAAAATGGTTGTGGGTTTACACCGCTAAGTTTGGGATGGATGGTTGGGCAGCGATAGTGGCTGGAGCAATACCCTCTTAATAAAGGATCCTAAATAAGACACCCAAATAAGCATAAACAATAAAAAGCCAGGGAGAGTGGAGGGATAATTAAGGCTAAAGGGAATTAATCTAATGAATATTAAATATAGTTCTGAATTTTCTAGCAGCCAAAAGTGTAAGCAAAAGGACCATTAAATGTAATAGTTTTCATTTTACAATAATACAAAAGATGGTTATTTGTCAGGAGAGTGGAAATCTTTCTGGCACTATACTCTAAAAGAAATTTATTAAATAGTTCCCTCTGTAAAGGATATTGAAAAATATAATTGGCAGATACTTTATCAGCATTTTTATAGAATACACAAAGGCTGTTTCTAATACGGACCATCAATACACTCCAACTACATGACATTTAATCACAAACATTGTCTAAGTGTGTAGTTTTTAGGTAAACTAACTTAATTCAGGAACGGAGCTTGTACAGCCTAGAGGAATGAATAGTTAGCACATTCTCTCTTTTTTTAAAAAATTTATTCTTATTGAGATTGTTCACATACCATACAATTATCCAAAATTAGCACATTCTCTTGATCCTCTCGGCAGTTGTATCAACCGAGGCTTGTCAGTGGACAATTAATTAAAGAATAAGTTTTCTGATGAATACTTGGATTCAGGAATTCTTTGATGCTGATTGAAGGTAGATCCTTATATGCTTTAAAACTCAAGAAGGTGGCAATGCCTACAACATCTCAACATGGAGGGGGACTACACAGGAGGCAGGGATAAAGCTTTCTTTAAAAAATAATCTTGGAGTGAAACTATTGTGCATGACATTACAATGGCAGATACATGGTGTTATGCATTTGTCAAAACCCATAAAACCGTACAATGCAAAGAATGAGCCCTAATGTAAACGATGGACTTCAGTTAATAGAAGTGTACTGATATTGGATCATTAGTTGTAGTAAATGTACTACACTAATGCAAGATGTTAATAATAGGAAAAACTGTGTGGAGCATGGAGCAGGGGGAGAAGAGGTATATGGGAACTTACTGCTCAATTTTTCTGTAACCAATATATGTGAAATATAAATATGTCTCATTATGTGTGTGTGTGTGTGTGTGTGTGTGTATCCTCTTGGTTCTGTTTCTCTGGAGAACACTAACTAACACAATGTTGACTCCAGGGAGTAATGTTCTTGCCAATGCATCCAGACTGGCATCATCTCCAAAGGTGACCTCACCCTCTCTGCTTTCATTTCTGGAATACTCCCTGAAAATGCCATTCCCTTTTGTGTTGTATTTGCTCTTGTTTGCTTCTGCTCTCTTATCTCTCCCTTCACCTGCCCTTGTACACTTCTCCCTGGTGAAATCGTACTTATGCTTTAAGACCTAGACCCTACTTCATGAGGAGCAGAACCACATCTTATTCATTGCAGAGTAGGCCCTCAACACTGTTCTCTCTTCAAATATTTATTGATGCCTTTAGGTCCTGGGGATACTTGGGTGAGTGAGATACAGCCCTGCCCTCAAGTATCCTGTGGTCTTATGGGGATAAAGACAAATTAAAGAGGTAATTAAATACAGTTTGCTAAGTGCCAAAGCATAGAGTTGTGGGAGCACTTGGGAAGGTACCCAGCCGAGTTCTAGGGAAGCCAACTTTTCCCACACAAACTCTGAGGTAGGCCCTCCCCACTTTCCTGTGGAGGTTATACAATGTGCCTTCCTGTGCTTCCCTGTGTGACAACTTGGACACAGCCTGCTATTGGCTGACAGTTTTATTTGGGGGTACTTAAGTGGAGGTCACTGGGAGACTGATCACAGGTGTTAGACACCTCTGTTCTCTTTTCCCCTGTACTAATACTGTACTGTGGGTGTAACAGCCCCTGACCCATTTTTTCATACCCCTCAACCCCCTGCTGACCCACTTTCCAAAGCAGCTCCCTCCCTGACTAGGATGCAAAAGTTATCATTTCTCTTTTCTATGATCTCTGAAATTCCCAGCTACACACCCCATAGATAAGTTCTCATTTTTAACAGCTCCAGCCAAATCAGCCTTAATTGGCTTTAACCGCAAAGACGTGCAGTTAAAAAGAAAGTTAACCTGGGAGAAAACTTTGCCCAATTATAATAGTACAAATCACACTCACTGAACTGAAAGATGCCTTATTTTGCTGATGCTATGTTTTGAAACTGCACCCTGCAACTGGATAATAACAAGACAACTTGTGACCGGCTCCACATGTATCCCCTTATCTTGTTTTGCAACCCTGAGTCCAGAGCCCTTGCATGTAGCCTTCTGAAGCCAAGTGCCCTTGCACACAGCTCCCTGAAGTAGGATGCCCTTGCACATAGCCCCTTATTGGTTAATATGAGTCAGTCCAGAACAAAACACCCTGAATTCCTAAACTATCTTGCTGACCAAGCCAGCTCTAATCATCTCAAACAGCCTTGCTCTTTATCCTAAGCCTGCCTGCTGTTGTTTGCATGTTATCAAACACTGAAAGTTTCTCCAGTTTGGAGAGACAGATTTGAGGACTGCCCTCCTCAAAATAAACTTTTTCTCCAAATCCAAGTATCTACTGATTGACTCTGTGTGCATGGGGCAAGGACTCCCTTTTGAGCTGCAACATGGGTTGGAACCCAACAGCCATGTCCTTTCGGTTCTATTGAAAGCTCCCCAGCATGACCCTCTTTTGGAAACCCCTGCCAACACCACTCTGAAGAACCGATTCTGTCACATTAGCAATCCTGGGGGCATGTCCCTGGGTGAGCAGCAGCAACTATTGATTCTGATATTTTATCCATCAAATAATGTAGACAGAATCCAGCTGTTGCAAGGTCCCAGAGACTCAGGGTTGAGGCTTCTGATATTCTTCTAAGTTTGGTTTTCAAAACTTCAAAATGTGTTAGGAGCAATGATGTGAGGCTGTAAGGCTAAGTGCACATCCTTTACTTCTAACTTCTGAAGAGGGGAGGAAGCAGTGTTGGTGAGTGGAAAGAGTACTGACCCAGTAATTAAAAGCAGTGTGTTATTAGCACACCAATGACTAAAAGGATGAACAAAATAGAATATTGCATCCAGACAAAGATTCTTGAATATATGTAAATATTATATCTGATAAAACTTACTTTTTAAACCAGTGAGGAAAGGGTGGCTATTACATAATGTTGTTGGGACAGTTGGCTAGCTATATTAGAAAAAAAATTAGATCTTATACACCAAAATAAAATTTAGATGGATCAGTGATCTAAACATAAACAAACAAAATTGTAACCTCAACCACACCCACTAGGATGACCATTATTTTTAAAATGGAAAATAAGTGTTAGCAAGGACATGGAGAAATTAGAACTTTTGTGCATTGCTGGTGGGAATGTAAAATGGTGCAGCCACTGGAAAACAGTTTGGCAGTACCTTGAAGAGTTAAACATAGAATTATCATTATGTCCTGGCAGTTCCACTCTTAGGTATATACTCTTTAGAAAGCAGGGACTCAAACAGACACTATGTTCAAAGCAGCATTATTGACAATAGCCAGAAGGTGGAAGCAACTCAAGTGTCCATCAAAGATGAATGGATAAACAAAATGGGGTATATCCATACAATGGAATCCACTCAGTCTTAAAAAGAAATGAAGTGCTGGTACATGAACCCTGAAAACGTTCTGCTAAGTGAAATAAGCCAGATGCGAAAGGACAAATATCATATGATTCCACTTCTATGAAATATTTAGAATATGAAAATTCACTAAAACAGAAAGTAGGGGCTACAGAGTAGGGGAATGAGGAGTGGTTTAGTTTCTTACATAGGCTGCTTAAAACAGATACCATGAAATGGGGTGGCGTAAACAATGGGAATTTATTAGCCTACAGTTTGAATTGAGAAAATATCCAAATCAAGGCATCATCAACATGATGCTTTCTTCTAAAGACCAGCTGCCGATGATCTTTGGCTCTTCTGCCACATGGCAAGGTACATGGCAGCATCTGCTGGTCTCTTCCTTTTCTCCTGGGTTTGGGTGCTTCCAGCTTCTTTCTGTCATGGCTTTCTCTATATACTGTATATATATATATACATTCATCCCATTTGTAAAGGACTTGAGTAAGAGGATTAAGACCCATAGTGAATGAGGTGGGTCACAGCTTAACTGAAGTAGCCTCGTCAAAAGGTTCTACTTACAGTAGGTCCATACCCACAGGAATGGATTAACTTTAAGAACATGTCTTTCTGGGGGGTACATACAGCTTCAAACCATCTCAGGGAGTATCTGCTTAATGGGAACAAGAGTTTTGGGTGAGGAAAAAGTTTTGGTAATGGTTGGTGGTGATGGTAGCACAACATTGTTAATGTAATTAATGCCACTGAATTGTACACTTAAAAGTGGTTAAATGGCAAATTTTATAATGTATATATAACCATAATAAAAATAAAAAGCAAAATTATGAAATATTAAAGGGAAATAGATGATATTTTATAATCTTGACATGGGAAAAAGTTTCCTAAGAAAAAAACATAAAACCCAGAAACCATAAAGGAAAAGAATGGACAGATTTAATTACATCAAGATAATATCTTTTGTAGAATAAAAGATATAAACAAAGTTATAAGAGACTGGATTCATACATTTGCCACAAATGTAGCAGAGAACAGATTAATATCAATAATATATAAAGAGCTCCTTAAGAAAAAGCTCAAATATATGAATAGAAAGAAAGGACGAATGATATGGACGTGAATTAACAGAAGAAAATATACACTACCCAAAGTATTTGAATAGTTATTTCTTCAGGGAAGATGTACAAATGGCCAATAAGCACAAGAAAAGATGCTCAACATCATTAGCCATTAGGAAAATGCAAATCAAAACCTCAATGAGAGCTAAGATGGCAGCATAGAGAGGAGTGGAAGCTAGTTAGTCCCCCTGGAACCACTAATAAACAACCAGGAACAGCTAGTAAATAATCCAGAATAACTGTGGGGGGACAAATGTGACCATCCACTCATCATACGCAAACCTGAATTGGGAGGAATGCCTGAGATTGCAGCATAAAATCTGTAAGTAAAAACTGCGGATCAAAGCCAGGAGCCCCCTCCCCCCATGACCCGAGCTGCAAAGCCTCAAGGAGCCAGAGAGCAGCTCTCTCTGAGCAAGTGAATATAGCACAACTGAGCTCCAACTGCAGTTTTAATTAACAAGTGTGGACTGCTCGATACGAATCCCCAACAAGCAGATACAGGCTTTGGGTGAAGACTGACCTTGGAGAGCCGGAGGGTGGCTGCGGACTGGCCCTGAAGGGGGCTTTCTGTCCCTGTTTCAGCTCAGTAGAGAAAGCCTCAGCTATTTTCAGTTTCCAGTGCTCTGACCCAGACAGGGGTGGAGACAGCACAGGCAGAGAGAGACCTTTGAAATGCTAATGACCTCTCCCTAGGGGGTCTATCTTCCCTAAGAGGAAAGGGTGGGGCCCAGCTCTACTACCTGCCTTCCATTCAGAACCAGACCCAAGAGCCTGGGGCAAAACAGCAACGGGTCACACCTCTTAACACCAGTCTGGAGTTACAGGCTGACAGGCGCCACCTGCTGGGCAGAAAAGCACAGTGACCCAAGGCATCACAGGGTGTATCAATTTTTTAAGACACACCCTCAAGGAAACCAGATACTGCATAGTTCTTCCTTTTGGGACTGGAGCCCATTTTGGTCTGGGAAAACCTGATTGGGGTAACCAAGGAAACCATGCCTAGACAACAGAAAACTACAACCTACACTAAGAGAAATGAAATTATGGCCCAGTCAAAGGAATAAACTTACACTTCAACTGAGGTACAGGAACTTAAACAACTAATACTAAGTCAATTCAAAAAGTTTAGGGAGGATATGGCAAAAGAGATGGACTGCGTAATGAAAACATTGGGCATACATAAGTTAGGTGAAAGTTTGAGAAACCAACTGGCAGCATCTATGGAAATGTAAGGCATATAACACAAGAGATGAAAGACACAATGGAAGCATACAACAGCAGATCTCAAGAGGCAGAAGAAAGCACTCAGGAACTGGAGAACAAGGCACCTGAAAGCCTACACACAAAAGAACAGATTGAGAAAAGAATGGAAAAATATAATCAATGTCTCCGAGAACTTAAGGACAAAATAAAAATCAGGAATATACATGTCATTCATGTCCCTGAAGGAGAAGAGAAGGGAAAAGGGGCAGAAACAATAATAGAGGAAATAATCAATGAAAATTTACCAACTCTTATGAAAGACATAAAATTATGGATCCAAGAAGCACAGCGTACCCCAAACAGAATAGATCTGAATATGCCCATGCCAAGACACTTAATAATCAGATTATCAAACATCAAAGATAAAGAGAGAATCCTGAAAGCAGCAAGAGAAAAGCAATCCATCACATACAAAGGAAGCTTGATAAGACTATGTGCAGATTTCTCAATAGAAACCATGGAAGCAGAAGGAAGTGGGGTGATATATTTAAGATACTGAAAGAGAAAAATCAACAACCAAGAATCCTATATCTGGCAAAACTGTCCTTCAAATATGAGGGAGAGCTTAAAATATTCTCTGACAGACAATGACAGAGTTTGGGAACAAGATGCCTGCTCTACAGGAAACACTAAAGGAAGCACTGCGGACAGAAAGGAAAAGAAAGGAGTGAGAGGTTTGTAACACAATTTTGGGAGATAGTAGCACAGCAATGTATGTACACTGAACAAAGATGACTGTGAGTATGGTTGAAAGAGGAAGGTTGGGACCATGTGGGAAACCAGAACAAAAGACAAAGGATAAAGACTGGGACTGTGTAACTCAGGGAAATCTAGGGTGCTCAACGATTGTAATAAAAGGTACAAATATGTTTTTACATGAGGTAAAACAAATGAATGTCAACATTGCAAGGTGTTAAAAATAGGGTGAGATTGGGGGGAAAATACAATCAATGCAAACTAGAGACTATAATTAACAGAAACATTGTATTATGCTTCCTTTAATATAACAAAGGCAATATACCAAAGCTAAATGCATATGGGGGGGTGGGGGTAAGGATATGGGACTCCTGGCATTGATGTTGTCTGACTCTTTATTCTACTTTAGGTTAATGCCATCTTTCCTTTTTGTGTTTTCTAGCTGTCATGTGTTTTTGTTACTGTTTTATTTCTCTTTCTCTTTTTTTTTTTCTTTTGTCTCTCTACCTTCTTTGACTCTTCCTCCTCTTTGGAGAAAAAATGGAGATGTTCTTATATAGATAGTGGCAATGGTGGTGAATATATAAATACGTGACTATACAGGGAACCAAAGATTGTTTACTTAGGGTGGAATGTGGAGTGTGTGAACAAAAATATTTTAAAAGAAAGGGGTTGATCAAGAAAACTTGAGGGCACTATATTGAGTGAAATAAAAAAAACACATAAAGGCAAATATTTCAGGATCTCACTGACATGAACTAATTATAATATGTAAACTCATAGACATGAAATATAAGTTACCAGGATATAGAACGAGGCTAAAGAAGGGGGACTGTTTGCTTATTATGAGCAGAATGTTCAACTGGGGTGAATTTACACGTTTGGAAATGGACAGGGGTGATGGTAGCATGTTGTGAGAATAACTAACAATGCTGAAAGGTGTGTGAATGTGGTGAAAAGGGGAAGCTCAGAGTCACGTATGTCACCAGAGGGAAAGTTGGAGGTTAAAAGATGGGAATGTGTAAAGCAGTGAATCGTGTGGTGGACAATGTCTGTGATTATCTGTAAAAATATTAGAAATCTCTTTCATGAACTAGAACAAATGTATGACACTATAATTAGAAGTTTATAATAGAGAGGCATACAAGAAAAAAATATATACCTACTGCAAACTTCCTACTAAAGTTAGTAGTATTTTAACATTCTTTCATCAACAGTAACAAATGTACTATACCAAAACTATGAATCAATAATGGAGGGGGGAGTAGTTAGGGATATGGGAGAATTTGAGTTTTCCTTCTTTTGTCTTTATTTCTTTTCTGGAGTAATGAAAATGTTTTAAAAATTGAAAAAAAATTAATTGTAGTGATGGATGCACAGCTGTATGATGGTATCATGGGCAACTGATTGTACACTTTGGGTCTTTGGATAGTTGCATGGTATGTGAACAATCTCAATAAAAAATATGTATATATACATACAAAAAAAAAAACCACAATGAGATTCCACTTCATACCCACTAGAATGACTAATATTTTTTTAAACACAGAAAATAACAAATGTTGGAAAGAATGTGGAGAAATAGAAACACTCACACACTGTTGGTGGGGACGTAAAATAGTACTGCTGCTGTGGAAAACAGTTTGGTGGTTTCTCAAAAAGTTAAACATTGAACTACCATATGACTTAGCAATCCAACTTCTAGGTATATATCAAAAGAACCAAAAGTAGGACTCAAACAGATATTTGTATACTGATGTTCATAGCAGCGTAATTCACATTTGCTGAAAAGAGAAAGCAACTCAACTGTCTACCAACAGATGAATGGATAAGCAAATTATCCAATATGGATGAACTTTGAAGACATCATGCTGAGTGAAATATACCAGACACAGAAGAACAAATACTGTATGGTCTCACTTACATGAAATAATCAGAATATGCAAATTCATGGAGTAAGAAATTACAGTACAGGTTATCAGAGGCAGGGGTGGGAATGGGGAATGGGGATTAATGCTTAATTGGTACAGAATTTCTGGTTGAGATGATAGAACAGTTTTGGTAATGGATGCTAATGATGGTAGCATGACATCATAAATGTAGTTAATCCCATTGATTTGTATACTTGAAAGTAATTAAAATGATAAATTTTATGTTGTATACATGTTACCAGAATAAAAAAATTAAAAAAACCCATAGAACCGTATAACACAAAGAGTAAACCCTAGTGTAAACTATGGACTATAGTTAATAATAATTATAATAATATTGGTTCATTAATTGTAACAAAGTTCCCGATCACACTAATGCAAAATTATAGGGGAATTAATAATTTTATTAATTTATAGGAAAATTAATTAATAATAGGGAAAACTGTGCATGTTGGGGTGTGGGTAATATGGGAACTCTGTACACTCTACATAATTTTTCTGTAAACAAAATTGGTCTGATTAAAAAAAAGAAATATAATGTCCAATAACATTTGAAATATGTTCAACCTCACTGGTAAACAGGGAAATGCAAATTAAAACAATATATAGTTATTTATTATTTTTTATTTGCCAAACTGGCAAAAATGAAATTATATATAATAATTTTGATGATATTCTGGGACAATAAGCATCCTGATACACCATTTGTAAGAGTTCAAATTGGTAGTCTTTTTGAAGCACAATTTGGCAGTGTGTCAAAATTTTAAATATGCATACTTTTTTTTTTGAGGTGACAGAAAATTTTGTATTGAGATTGTTCACATACCATACAATTATCCAAAGATCCAAACTGTACAATCAATTGCCCATGGTACCATCATACAGCTATGCATCCATCACCACAATTAAAATTTTTTTTCAATTTTTAGAACATTTTCATTACTCCAGAAAAGAAATAAAGACACAAAAAGGAAACTCAAATCCTCTCATACCCCTAACCACCCCTGCTCCAATATTAATTCATAGTTTTGGTATAGTACATTTGTTGCTGTTGATGAAAGAATGTTAAAATACTACTGATTGTAATATATAGTTTGCAATAGGTATATTTTTCCCCATATGCCCCCCTATTATTAACTTCTAGTTATAGTGTCATACATTTGTTCCAGTTCATGAGAGAGATTTCTAATATTTGTACAGTTAATCACGGACATTGTCCACCACACTATTCACTGGTTTATACATTCCCATCTTTTAACCTCCAACTTTCCCTCTGGTGACATACATGACTCTGAGCTTCCCCTTTCCACCACATTCACACACCATTCAGCACGGTTAGTTATTCTCACATCGTGTTACCATCACCTCTGTCAATTTCCAAATGTATAAGTTCACCCTAGTTGAACGTTCTGCTCATAATAAGCAACCGCTTCATTGTTCTGTCTCCCAAAATTGTGTTACAAACCTCTCACTGCTTTCTTTTCTTTTCTGTCTGTAGTGCTTCCTTTAGTGTTTCCTATAGAGCAGGTATTTTGTTCCCAAACTCTGTCATTGTCTGTTTGTCAGAGAATATTTTAAGCTCTCCCTCATATTTGAAGGACAGTTTTGCCAGATACAGGATTCTTGGTTGTTGACTTTTCTCTTTCAGTACCTTAAATATATCACCCCACTTCCTTCTTGCTTCCATGGTTTCTGTTGAGAAATCTGCACATAGTCTTATCAAGCTTCCTTTGTATGTGATGGATTGCTTTTCTCTTTCTGCTTTCAGGATTTTCTCTTTGTCTTTGACATTTGATAATCTGATTATTACATGTCCTGGCATAGGCCTATTTAGATCTGTTCTGTTTGGGGTATGCTGCACTTCTTGGATCTGTAATTTTATGTCTTTCGTAAGAGTTGGGAAGTTTTCATTGGATATTTCCTCTATTATTGTTTCTGCCCCTTTTCCCTTCTCTTCTTCTGGGAAACCCATGACACATACATTTCTGCACTTCATTTTGTCTTTAAGTTCCTGGAGATGTTGCTCATATTTTCCATTCTTTTCTTTATCTGTTCTTTTGTGTGTAGGCTTTCAGGTATCTTGTTCTCCAGATCCTGAGTGTTTTCTTCTGCCTCTTGAGATCTGCTGTTGTATGTGTCCATTGTGTCTTTCATCTCTTGTGTTTTGTCTTTCATTTCCATAGATTCTGTCAGTTCTTTTTTCAAACTTTCAATTTCTACCTTAGGTACACCCATTGTTTTCATTATATACTTCATCTCTTTTGCCATATCTTCCCTAAACATTTTGAATTGTTTAGTATTGGTTGTTTAAGTTCCTGTATTTCAGTTGAAGTGTAAATTTGTTCCTTTGACTAGGCCATAACTTTGTTTTTCTTAGTGAAGGTTGTAGTTTTCTGTTGTCTAGGCATCTGGTTTCCCTGGTTACCCCAATCAGGTTTTCCCAGAGCACAACAGGCTCAGGACTGGTAGGAAGCAATAGTATCTGGTTTCCCTGAGGGTGTCTTAGACTGATATACCCTGTGAGGCCTCAAATCACTATGCTTTTCTGCCCAGCAGGTGGTGTCTGTCAGCCTGTAGCTCCAGACTGGTGTAAGGAGGTGTGGCCCGTGGCTGTTTTCCCCCAGGCTCTGGGGTCTGGTTCTGAACGGAAGGTGGGTAGTAGAGCTTGGCACTACCTTCTTCCTCTTAGAGAAGATACACCCCCTGAGGATAGGTCATTATCATTTGAATAGACTCTGACTCTGCTATCTCTGCCCTTGTCTGGGTCTGAGTGCTGGGAATTGAAAATGGCTGAGGCTTTCTCCACTGAGCCAAAAAAGGAACAGAAAGCCCCCCTTCAGGGTCAGTGTGTGGCCCCCCTCAGTTTCACCCATCGGCCAGAGACAGCACCTGTTCCTCTGGGCTTCCCCTCCCTCCCAGAAAGGTCCTCTGGCTCTCCAGGGTCAGTCATCACCAAAAGCCTCTGTCTGCCTGTTGGGGATTTGTAGCTTGTAATGAGCAGTCCACGCATTAATTAAAACCACAGCTAGAGCTCGCTTGTTTGGAGAGTGCTGGTCTCTAGCACAGCAAGGCTTTACTGTTTGCCATGGGGGAGGAGGCACTCAGGTTTTGCAGTTCGGGCCATGGGGTGGGGGGGCTCCTGGTTTGGATCCACAGTTTTTACTTACAGATTTTATGCCGTGATCTCGGGCATTCCTCCCAATTCCGGTTGGTGTATGATGAGTGAACAGTCGTGTTTGTCCCCCCACAGTTATTCCAGATTATTTACTAGTTGTTCCTGATTGTTTATTAGTTGCTCCATGGAGACTGACTGGCTTCCACTCCTCTCTATGCTGCCATCTTCTTCCATTCTCCAATAGAAATTTTTAAGGGAACCAAAGAGAAATAATAGGCCACAATAACTGAAGTGAAAAATTCCCTAGAGGGTTTCAACAGCAGATTGGAGCACTTAGACGATCCAGGGATGGTTCCAGAGGCTAGAAGTCCTGTCCTCCCAGGTCAGTAGTGTTCTGGCTGGCCAGCAGTCCTCGGGTTCTCAGGCTTTCTTGTCACATGGCGATGTCCTCTCCTTTCTTTTCTAATTCTGTCCTACACATACCTTTTGACCTAGCAAATCTACTTCTAGGGAATCTCTTCTACAGAAGTGTGAACAGGCATTGGGGAAGGGAAGATGGATGCAAATGGGGAAACAGGATGGAACTCAAAAGTATGGGCAGGAATCCCTCGGGGTTAAACTGGAACTTGTGTCAGTTTTCACTGCTTCCAACCTCACTGCTGTGGGTGTCCTATAAAAGCCGAGGTCCTTTGTCCTAGAGCTAAGCACATGCACCCAGACCAGGATCAAAGAAGCTGAAGGAGGATCCAGCCAAAGGTAGAGAAGTTGCTGGGCTACCTGCTGCTTCTCACCAAGGAGGTGAGTCAGCAGATCAGCAGCAATGTGTATCAGCCACAGAGTAGCTTCTGCTCTCCAAGTCTCTCCAAAACTTCCCCATGGACCACCCTAACTGGAAACATAAGAAAAGAAATTCTGAGAACTGTAGTTTAGTTCAGCCAAGCTGACATGTTACAAATAGGACATATGTGCAGATAGATGTCCTTTTGGGAGGCAGCCAGTGTGAATACACTGACATCTGCTTGCTCCATTCAGCTCTTGGAGGGTCTGGCTATGACCCAGAGCAGGCAGTATGGAGGAAGCTGTTTTGCTGGGCTGAGCTCAATTCCTCCTGTGTAGCCACAGCAAACAGAAAGGACACCTCCATAGACCTCAGTGGGGAGATTGTCCCGGCCCACAGGACGATCAACGGAAGCTCCAAGTCCTGCGAAGGAAGAATGGTATGGGACAAGAGACACAAGGAACGACAGCAAGACAGGTTTCTGATCAAGCTGCAAAATTTTATTGAAGAGGCAGGGTATATATACTCTAAGGGTGGAGGGAGTGGCTAGTAAGGACGGGTGGCGATCTAGGATTGGCTGCTGCTGTTGCTAGGGTGGAAGGCAGATGTAGGGGGATTGGCGGTTGCTATTGATGGGGGTCTGGGATTGGTGGTAACTGTTGCTGGGGTGGATGGCCAATGGGCGGCTACTGTTTAGGCGCGAACTAGCTACTGCTTAGGCGGGAACTACTGTTACTTCCTTGAAGAAGGCTAATTATAGCTTAGGCTGTTCTTGCATCAGCCCTGGCGGCCATGTTGCATGTTACCGGTATCGCTGAAGGTGAATATTATATATGCTACCTTAATTGTCCCCAACAGGAGATACCAGCCAACTATTTGGCTTACACCTTATTTTCCACTGTTACTCATTTATTCATTTAACAAACATTTATTAAGACCTGCTTGTCATGTAACCTAAGGATAAAACAGTAATTAAGACAGACAAGGTGTGCCAGTTTGAATGTATTATGTCCCCCAAACGCCATTATCTTTGATGTAGTCTTGTGGGGCAGACGTTTTGGTGCTGATTAGATTTGCTTGGAATGTGCCCCACCCAGCTGTGGGTGATGACTCTGATGAGATATTCCCATGGAGGCATAGCCCCACCCATTCAGGGTGGGCCTTGATCAGTGGAGCCATATAAATGAACTGACTCGAAGGAACTCAGTGCAGCTGTGAGTGACGTTTTGAAGAGGAGCAAGCTTGCCAGAGAGGAACATCCTGGGAGAAAGCCATTTTGAAACCAGAACTTTGGAGCAGACGCCAGCCACGCACCTTCCCAGCTAACAGAGGTTTTCCAGATGCCGTTGGCCATCCTCCAGTGAAGGTACCCGATTACTAATGTGTTACCTTGGACACTTTATGGCCTTAAGACTGTAACTGTGTAGCCAAATAAACCCCCTTTTTATAAAAGCCAATCCATCTCTGGTGTTTTGCATTCCGCAGCATTAGCAAAATAAAACACAAGGCATAAAGCTTACATTTAAATTGAGGTAGACAGAAAAATAACAAAAAACACATAATTTTCAGATGGTGATGAGAGTAAAGGGACAGAGACTTACTGGATCAGGGAGTACTACTTTGGTGAGATGGTCAGGGAAGACTTCTGTGGTAGATTGAATCTTGTCCCCCACTGTTGTGGTCTGGAGCTATGTACCCCAGAAAACTTGTTCTTAGACTTAATCCATTTCTGTGGGTGGGAACTCATCATAGGTGGACCATTTGATGAGGTTACTTCAGTTAAGGTATAGCCACCTCAGTCAGGATGGGTCTTAATCCTGTTACTGGTGTCCTTTAAAAGCAGAAAGAAATTCAGATAGAAAAAAGAGAAATCCAGGGACTTCCGGAAATATGGCGGAGTAGGTGAGATGGACGGACTTCTCCTCCATCAGAGTAAACTAGAAAGGGTCTGGAGGACACCAGGGACCATGGTTCCAGGGAGTGACCAGCCACAGAGGGTCCCCCACAGTACATGGAGGGGACACTTGACAAAAATGGAGGAAAGAAGGCAGCTGGAGGGATGTGATGTGTTCCCCATCCGGACTGCCAGCAGCTGCAAAGCCTCCACCAGGTAAGGGAGTGAGAAGCCACTCTCTGCTCCCATCCACCTACCTTGACAGTTTACTGGGGGGTGATCCTCCACAGCCAGACAGCCGGGAGCACCGTGAGGGAACCCGGCAGGCGGCGATTGCTCTCCCCCACAGAAGTCAGAGGTGGGGGGTGGTGCAGTGGTGAGAAGCAGGGAATGGAGAGGTGCCATACCAGTGATTGGGAGCCCCTCCCCCACCCCAGAGACTCCTGTCACAAGGCAGGCAGAGAACGGGCAGGCAGGGCCAATGTCCTACCTGCGGGATGCCCTTGATAAGGCTCCCTGCCTACCTGCTCGGGGCCCACATTGCAGCCCCAGGACCAGGATTCCGTAGAGCACACAGAGATCGAGGGCACTGATTGATTCCCCACCCGGTTTGGACTCCACCCACTGCACAGAAATTCGAGGAAGACATACTTGAAAGTGCCACCTTCTGGTAGGTAAGGGAAATTGCACCCCAGCAAGCTGTGCCTCAAGAGCGCCACCTGCTGGTAGAATTCAGAAACTGCACTGCAGCAAACCAAATTATGTATAAATATTCAATTAATCCTGCACTTCCCAAAATAACCCTATCAAGACAAGCAGATGCCCTGAAACCATCAGAAAATTACAAAGCACTTGAAGGATACAGACGATATGGACAAGCCAAACAAACAAACTAAAAATCCAGAAGAGACACAAAATTTGGAGCAATTAATCAAAGAAGTAAGCATAAATATCAATATTATGGCTCAGGATATAAAGGACATGAAGAAGACCCTAGAAGAGTATAAAGAAGAATTTGCAAGAGTAAATTTAAAAATAGCAGAGTTTATGGAAATAAAAGATACTGTTGATCAAATTAAAAATATTCCTGAGACACATAACACCAGATTTAAAGAAGTAGAGGAATGAATTAACAATCTTAAAGATAACATGATGGAAAGTGAAAGCACAAAAGAACGAATGGTGAAAAAAATTGAAAAATTTGAAATGGATCGCAGGGAAATTATGGACAACATGAAGCACACAAATATAAGAATCATTGGTTTTCTGGAAGGGGAAGAGAAAAGTAAAGGGTAATCACCACAAGTATAGATAGGTGCTTGCATGACATACTTCTAAGGTATGGCACTGGCACAGAGAGTTGACAACAGAAGTGTACATGGGAAAAAATCTACACATTGCTTACAAGGAACTATAATTAATAGGAATACCATACTAGTATTACACAAATACTAGGGACAAATAATTGGGGGGCTAACAAGAGCTGCAAGATGTTTTGGATCATGATAATTGTTTAAAATGGAGTGATAAGGAGTGTACAACTGAGTGATGATAGTGCGAGATATGGATGGATTATTGTGGATGAAACATACGCTCTGTGAACTTAGGAACCCCCTACTTTGTAAGTCAGGTCTTTGATATTGAGGTTTACTCAGGTGAAACATGGCTGTGAACAGGAGGCTGAACCCACCTGTAATGCCTGGGAGTCACCTCCAGAGAACCTCTTTTTTTGCTCAAATGTGGACTTTCTCTCTCCAAGCCTAACTGCAAATAAATTCATCACCTTCCCCCTAACGTGGAACAGGACCCCCAAGATGAATGAGCCTTCCTGGCAACGTGGGACATGGATTCTGGGAATGAGCCTGACCCTAGCCTCTAGGGATAGAGAATGCCTTTTTGACCAAAGCGGGAAAAGAAAGTAATCAAAATAAGATTTTAGTGGCTAAGAGAATTCAAATAGAGTCAAAAGGTTGTCCTGGAGGTTACTCTTATGCAAGCTTCACCTAGATATGCCAAATGACCACAATATGATAAGCCCAAGTCAACAGTATTCCCCCAAACTTTAAAGAATACCAGATCCCTATCTGAGACTCTATAAAAGTTTCAGTCACTCAGTTTATTCATCAGAAACTTAAATCCTTCAGAGTGCTCCTATGCTAGCTAAGTCCCAAAATCCAGACGCAATAGCCTCTTCAAGAACATCAACTAGATGTGTCCCCTTTGCTCATAAAGTTGAACCCCTTTTCAATATGAACAAGTTAGGGTGGTCACTGCCAAGATGTCCCTGAAGATTGGGAAAGTGATTAAACTAGAGGAAGGGGTAGTGACAGACAAGATGAAATTTAACAAAGGATTATGAATACTGAATCTTTATATAATTTTCTTTTCCTTAGTTGCTAGTGTATTAGAACAGTTAGAAGGAACGAATTGAAATGGTGGAACTGTAACCCATGGCTTCCTTTGAAATTTGTTCTATAGCTATTTGTTAAATTGTAATTTGAAATCTATACCTTTTTGTATATATGTTGCATCTCACAGTAAGGATATAACTGAAACTATGGTATGATTACTCATAAAACTCATAATAACTTTGGAAATATCCTATATACCTACTAGTTAAATCATACTTTGAAAGATATTACCTTTTTGTGTATATGTTATATTTCATAATAAGGAAATCACTGAAACTGTGGAATTATAACCTTTAATATTCTTTGAAATTTGCTAACTACTTGTTAAATTGCACTTGAAAAGTTATCACTTTTATGTATATATGTTATATTCTACAATTTTGAAATATGAGAAAAAATTTTCAAAAGGAAAAAAAAAAGAGAAAGCCACAGAGGGAGTAGCCAGAAGTTGAACATCTACAGAACCTGGAAGAGAAAGGACATGTGACAGAGGAATACAGAAGCAAGGATCACCAGCAGACAGCACCAGACACTGACTTCAGGAAGCCTGGATGATGCCTTGATTTGGACATCTATTAGCCTCAAAACAATGAGCTAATAACTCCCATTGTTTAAGCCAACCCATTGCATAGCATTTGCTTGAATATCCAAGGAAAACCAAAATACCCACAAAGACATGTTCGAGTCCTAACCTCTGGTCCTGTATATCTGAACCCATTTGTAAATAGGATCTTTGAAGATGTTATTAGTTAAGGAGTGGCCAAACTGAAAGAGGATGGACCTTAATCCAATATGGCTGAAACAATTCTCATGAGCAGAGGAAATTGGGACACAGAAGAAACTAGACGAACAGAAACACATCACCATGTGATGGAGGTGGAGATTGAGCCACCAGAATGCTACAGACTCCAGGGGAAAACATGGCCTGCTAATATGTTGGACTTCTAGCCTCCAAACCATGAGCCAATAAATTTCTGTTACTTAAAGCCAACCAGTTTGTGGTATTTGTCATAGCAACCCTGGCAAAACTAAGACAGCTTCTCTGAAGTGAATGCAGTGAAACTGAGACCGGAATTTGAAAAGAGCAGAGAGAGAGAGAACTTAGAGAGAGAGAGGGAACTTAGAGAGAAACACCCTGGAGATGCTAAGAGAGAAGGACCCACAGATGCTCAGAGAGAAAGCAACTAGAATCAGAAGCTAAAAACAATGAAACCTGGGAGTGAAAGACCAGCAGACACCAGCCATGGCCTTGCTACCTGATAGAGGAACCCTGGATGCCCGCAGCCTTTCTTCAGAGAAGGTGTCCTCTTGTGGATGCCTTAATTTGGACATTTTCACAGCCTTAGAATTGTAGTCTGTAACTTAATAAATCCCCATTGTAAAAGCCAACCCATTTCTGGTATATTGCATTCCGGCAGCTTTAGCAAACCTAAACAACATACATTGGAATATTATTCAGACCTTAAAAGGAACAAAGTACTGATACAAGCTACAATTTGGATGAACCTTGAAAACATTATGCTAACTGGAAGAAAACAGCACAAAAGTTTACATATTATATGATTCCTTTTAAATGAAATATCCAAAAGATCCAGAGAGACAAGAAGTAGATTAGTAGTTGCTGGGGATGGGGTTAGGGAGGAATGGGAAGTCATTACTTAATGGGTGCTGGTGTTTTGCTGGGATGATGAAAAATTTTTGAAACTAGAGAGATGTTATGGTTGCACAACATTGTGCATACACTAAATACCACTGAATTGTACATTTTTAAGTGGTTAGTTGTATGTTATGCGACTTTCACAGAAAGAAAGATACATAACATAAAAATCATTTTAATTATTTTAAGTGGACAATTCTTTGACATTAAGCACATTGACTATACTGTGTAAATTTCACTGCTATTTATTTCCAGACTATTTTCATCATCCCAAATCAAAACTCATAATCATTTAGCAATAATTCCCCCTCTACCCTCCCTCATCCTAACAACCATTATTCTACTTCCTGTCTCTAAGAATTTGTTTATTCTAAATAGTTCATATAAGAAAAATCATACAATATTTGTCCTTTTGGGTCTGGCTTATTTCACTCAACATGATGTCTTTAAGGTTCATCCACCCTGTAGCATGTACCAGCACTTCACTTTTTATGGTTGAATAATATTTCATTGTATGGATATATTACACTTTGTTTATCCATTCATCTTTTAATGTACAGTTGGGTTGCTTCCACTTTTTGGCTATTGTGAATAATGCTGTGATGAACACTGGTGTACAAATATCTGTCCAGGTCTCTGCTTTCAATTCTTTTGGGTATACACCTAGGAATGGAATCTCCAGGTGATATGGTAATTCCATGTTTAATTTTCTAAGAAACAACCAAACTGTTTTCCACAGTGGTTGCACCAATTTACAGTCCCACCAACAATGCACAAAGGTTCTTATTTCTCTGTACCCTTGCCAACACATGTTATTTTCAGTTTTTTAAATAATAGGCATCCTAGAGGGTGTGAAGTGGTATCTTATTGTAGTTTTAATTTGCATTTCACTAATGGCTAATGATGTTGAGCATCTTTTCATATACTTATTGGCAACTTGTGTATCTTCTTTGTAGAAAAGTCTATTCAAATTCTTGTTCCATTTTTTAACTATCTTTTAGTTGTTGAGTTGTAGGAATTCTTTATAAATTCTGGATATTAAACCCTTATCAGATACATGGTATCCAAATATTTACTTCCATTCTGTAGGTTGTCTCTTCACATTAAGAGGAAGGACTTTCCTTTATCAGTAGCTCCTAATTTCATAGCACAGTTTTGAGAAACAGCTAATATTTGAAAGCTACATCTGACTAGGACAATTACAGTTCTTGGCAAGTTAAGATAGGATTGTTGAATTGTTCTGATGATTCAGAAGGTGCATGTTTGTGGTCTGTTTCCATGTTGTTCAATATGTTTGTGCTGCTGACCTAAAAATACATCTTCACTATTTTTCAAGGCAGGCCTGACAGGACCTCTCCTTGTTATTACTTCAGTAGTTGGAATTGCTCTTTTTACTTGATGTAATAAAGAATAAAATGAATATTTGATACTTCCTACCAAATGAGACATATATTCTTTCTCAGTCCAAATTATTGAAGTTTTATCAAACCGAAAGTTAACACCTACTCAAATTGTGGTCTAGCCTTGGTGTTTGGTAATCCAGGGGCAGAAGGTCCATGGGAAGACACTTCTGAGTGGCAACTAAAGTCATTTCTCTGGTGTCCTTTTCACATTCCCTAACATTTGAACATTTCTTCCATTTTTCATTTTCCTCCTTTCACTTCATTTCACCTTTCCCCATCCCTGCTTATTCCTAACTTAAGCCCACCGATGGCACTCACTAAATGGTATTCAGGGCTGATGAATTATTGATCCTTAATATCCTTTCCAATATACCACAAAACACTGTTCTAATCTGGATAAGACCAACTCAGCATGCACTCTCAGTCTTTGCCCACATCTCTTATTCTCCCAATGCCCCCCGATACCTTGTAAAATTATGATCAAAGTCATCTGACTCTTGGATTGTTAACCTAAGGATAAAAACACTGATTTTTATACTGTTTTTATTAGTTTCAGCCTTTTAAACAGGTAGGCTTGTGGATTTTATCCTGCAAATTACTGGTGGTGGTGATAGCCATTATGTATATTTGTATTATGTTATTTTCAACTAAATAGCAATTGGAAGAAAATACCGTATTTCTTTACTATTATGCTCCTAAATCTGTTACCACATCTTTATCATTTGTGATGCAATATGGCATGTCACCTATATTAAAATGGCCAAGCATAAATGGCTTTTTTGAACACACACACACACACACACACACACACACACACACATACACACACACACAGTGACTCCATACTGCCTTTTAAAAATTTAGTTCCTTTTTTGTATTGCACAATTTTGATTCCCTTCTTCTTTCCTTTTTTCTATATTTTTTGGTTATTTCTTTAGTGGTTACCTTTGTAGTTAAACAAACATCTTAAACTAATAACAACTAAGTTTGAGTGGTACCTACCTAGTTTCAGTAGTATACAAACTTTCTACTCCTGTATATCTCTGTCCCTCTTCCTTTATACTGTTATTGTCTAAGATTACACCTTTGTATATGGTATTCCCATTAACATTGATTTAAAATGTTACACATTTGTCTGTTAAGTCATCAGGTGGGGGAGGAGCAATTACAAACCAAAAATACAATACAAGGTTTAATATTTACCCATGTGGTTATCTTTACAATGATCTTTATTTCTTCCTATGGTTTGAAAATACTGTCCAGTATCTTTTTATCTGTCTGAATGATTCTTTTAGCATTTTTGTAGGGCAGGTCTTCTTCTTTTTGCTTGTGTAAATAAATTCTATTTTTAATTTTCATAAATAAAAAGTTATAACACTTTAGATTGCTAATAAGACTTAGTTGACATCTAGTTAAACTCATACAACACTAATGTTTTTTCTTTTCTTGAAAATACTCAAATACGATTCCATTGTTCCTTTAGAAGATAAACCAAAAGATATGTTGCATATAATGAGTTCCATGAAGAACATTCTACCATATCCTTGTTTTTTCTGAAACTTGAACTCTTTCAGTTTTTGTTTATTTGTAAATGTCTTCATTTTCCTTCAGTTTTAAAACCATGCAATCATCCAATGTGCTCAATCAATTGCCCATGGTATCATCATACAGCTGTGCCTCCGTTATTCCAGAAAAGAAAAAAATCAATAAAGAAAACTCAATTCCTCCCATAACCCTAGCCCCACCCCCTCCATTATTGACTCATGGTATTGGTATAGTACATTTGTTACCGTTGATGAAAGAATGTTAAAATACTAATTGTAGTATATAGTTGGCAATAGGTCTATTTTCCCTATATACCCCTCTATTATTACCTTCTAGTTCTAGTTCATGAAAGAGGTTTCTAATATTTGTACAGTTAATCATGGACATTGTCCACTACAAGATTCACTGTTTTATACATTCCCATCTTTTAACCTCCAGCTTTCCTTCTGCTGACATACATGACTCTAAGCTTCCCCTTTCACCACATTCATACACCATTCAGCACTGTTAGTTATTCTCACAATAATGTGCTGTCACCTCTGACCATTTCCAAGCACTTAAGTTCAACTTAGTTAAACATTTTGCACATAATAAGCAACTGCTCCCCATTATTTAGCCTCATTCTATATCCTGGTAACTTATATTTCATGTCTATGAGTTTACATATTATAATTAGTTCATATCAGTGAGACCATACAATATTTTGTCCTTTTGTGTCTGACTTATTTCACTCAATATAGTGCCTCAAGGTTTCTCATCATCCCTTTTTTGTTTTTGTTTTGTTTTGTTTTAAAGATGGTTTTGTTCACCCACCATACATTCTGTCCTTAGTAAACAATCAATGGTTCCCTGTATAATCATGTATTTATGCATTCACCAACATCACCACTATATAAGGACATCTCCATTTCTTCCACAAAGGAGGAGGAAGAGTCAAAGAAGTAGAGAGACAAAAGAAAAAGAAAAAGAAAGATTAAAAAATGACAGCTAAAAAGCAACAAAAGGAAAGATAGAATTAAACTAAAGTACAATAAAGGGTCAGACAACATCACCAATGCCAAGAGTCCCATATCTCTCCCTTATATTCCCCTCTTATAGGCATTTAGCTTTGGTATATTGCTTTGTTACATTAAAGGAAGCATAGTATAATGTATCTGTTAACTATAGCCTCTAGTTTGCACTGATTCTATTTTTTCCCCAATACCACCCCATTTTTAACACCTTGCAAGGTTGACATTCATTTGTTCTCCCTCATGGAAAAACATATTTGTACATTTTATCACAATTGTTGAGCACTCTAGGTTTCAATGAGTTATACAGTCCCAGTCTTTATCTTTCCTCTTTCCATCTGGTGTCCCATGTGCTCCTAACCTTCCTCTTTCAACCATAATCACAGTCATCTTTGTTCAGTGTACTTATGTTGTTGTGCTACCATCACCCAAAATTGTGTTCCAAACCCCTCATTCCTGTCTTTTCCTATCTGTCTCTAGTGCTCCCTTTGGTATTTCCTGTAGCATAGATATCTTCTTCACAAACTTTCTCATTGTCTGTTTATCGGAGAATATTTTAAACTCTCCCTCATATTTGAAGGACAGTTTGCCAGATGTAGGATTCTTGGTTGGAAGTTTTTCTCTTTCAGTATCTTAAATATATCACACCACTTCCTTCTTGCCTCCATGGTTTCTACTGAGAAATCTGCACATAGTCTTATCAGGCTTCCTTTGTTTGTGATGGATCACTTTTCTCTGGCTGCTTTCAGGATTCTTTCTTTGTCTTTGACATTTGATAGTCTGATAATTAAGTGTCTTGGTGTAGGCCTATTCAGATCTATTCTATATGTGGTATGCTGTGCTTCTTGGATCTGTAATTTTATGTCTTTCATAAGAGATGGGAAATTTTCAGTGATTCTTTCCTATATTATTGCTTCTGCCCTTTTCCCTTCTCTTCTTCTGGGACAACCATGACACACACATTCATTTGCTTCATGTTGTCATTCAGTTCTCTGAGATGTTCCTCATATTTTTCCATTCTTTTCCCTATCTGTTCTTTTGTTTGTAGGATTTCAGGTGTCTTGTTCTCCAGTTCCTGAGTGTTTTCTTCTGCCTCTTGACCTCTACTGTTGTATGTCTCCATTGTCTTTTTCATCTCTTGCATTGTGCCTTTCATTTTCATAGATTCTGCCAGTAGCTTTTTCAAACTTTCAATTTCTACCTTATGTTCACCCAGTGTTTTCTTTATATCCTTCATTTCTTTTGCCATATCTTCCCTGAACTTGTTGATTTGGTTTTTGATTTGATTTAGCATATTGCTTTGAAAATCTTTAATTTACTGTTTCATGAAAGTGAAACAATATCTCAACTGCATCTTGATTGAGGTGTAAGTTTGTTCCTTTGACTGGGCCATATCTCTGCCCTTCCCAGTGTAGTTTGTAGTCCACTGTTGTCTAGGCATCCCCAGTTATCCCAGTTAGATTTTCCCAGACCAAAATGGGTTCAGGTCTCAGAATAGAGTTATATTCAGTTTCAAGTCCTCTGAGGGTTTGTCTTAGAAATTGACACTTTCTGATGAGGTCTCTAGCCACTGTGCTTTTCCTAACCTGCCCAGCAGGTGGCACCTGTCAGCCTGTCACTCCTGACTGGTGTAAAAAGATGTGACCCCTTTAATTCTTAACTTAGGTTGTTTCTGTTTTGACTGTTTTCCCCCAGGCCCTGGGGTCTGAGTTCTGAGGGGAGGACAGGCCCTTGAGCTGAGCCCCACCTCCTTCCTCTTAGGGAAGATATGGCCCAAGGGAGCTATCCTCTGCATTTCAATAATTCCTTTGTCTCTCTTACTCTGTCAACTCCACCCAGTCTGGGTCAGAGTGCTATGAACTGAAAATGGCTGAGGCTCCACTGAGCCATTCAGGTTGAGAGAGAGAAAAAGTGATAGAAAGCCCCCCTTTAGAGCCAATCCATGGCTCCTCAATTTTGCCCATCGGTCAGATAGAGCACCTGGTCTTCTGGACTCCCCCTCCCAGGGCACAGGTGTTTTCTAGCTCTCTAAGGTAAGTCTCTAAAAGTCTCTGTATTTTTTTTCTTTTTTAAATTTTTTTCCTCTCCATCAGCACCACCTTCTCTCCACTGGGAGTGACCTCAGGGTGCTTTGCTGATCTATGTTTGTAGCTTGTATTCAGCAGTCCATATTTGTTGATTGAAACCCCAGTTGGAGTTGGGCTGAGCTATATTCGCTTGCTCTGAGAATGCTGCTTTCTCCCACAGTGAAGTCCTGCAGCTCAGCCTGCCATAGGGGGAGGGGCTCCTGGCATGGTTCTGCAGTCTTTACTTACAGATTTTATGCTGCAATCTCAGCCTTTCCACCCAATCCAGGTTGGTGTACAAAGTGTGGACAGTCATGGTTATCCCCCAGCAGTTGTTCCAGATTATTTACTAGTTGTTCCTGGTTTACTAGTTGATTATTAGTTTTTTCAGGGGACTAACTAAATTCCACACCTCTCTATACCACCATCATAGCTCCTCTCCTCTCCTTCACTGAAAAATAATTTTGCCTTATACAGAATTATTGGTTGACTATTTTTCTTTAAGGACTTTAAATATACTGTTCCACCATCTTCTGGCCTCCACTATTTCTGATGAGAGGTCCTCTCCTAATCTTTTTGGTGATCCTTTGATGTGACAACTTGCTCCTCTCTTGTTGCCTTCAAAATCCCCACTTTGTCTTTGGATTTAAAAAAAAAAAAGTCTCATATTCTTTTTTAAATAAATTTAAAAACCAGTAACTTTGAAACACACTCTAATAAAAATACAGCAACTCACATTTGCCAAAGGAAAAAAAGGTTATAGAACAGGAGTGATGCTTACTGGCTTTGCTTACTAATCTGACAAGATAGAGACATCAGGTGTGTTAGTCAGGTTCTCAAAGGAAACAGAACCAACAGGAGATATTGGTAAATATTTTGAGATTTTATAAAAGTGTCTTATACAACTGTGGGATGCACAAGTCCAAATTCCTTAGATCAGGCTGCAACCTGGCAACTTTGGTGAAGGTTTTCAATGAATTCCCCAGGAGAAGCTGGCAGACTGATGTAGAGATGAAAGTTCACTCTTTTGACTGCTGAAGCCATCACTTCTCCTTTTAAAGCTTCAACTGATGGGATTAAACATGTCTCATTGCTAAAAACACCTCCTTAGTTGATTGCAACTAGCCATAAATGCAATCAACTTACTGATGATTTAAGTCCACAAAATGTCTTCACAGTAACAGTTCAGTCAGTGCTTGCTTGACCAGACTACTGGGCACCATTACCTGGCCAAGTTGACACATGAATCTAACCATCAGGTCTGTTTTTCTTTCTCTGTCATGATTTATCTTTCAATTGCTGGATTTGAGAGTGGTAATTTTGAATTTAAGTGGTATCTGATACCACTTGATGTATAGCTAGGAAAGACCAATAATGGGTGATGTCCTTATTTAATGTTCCATGAGTTTTTTTAATGCAGTTTTATTGAGATATATTCACACACAATACAAACTATCTGAACTATACAATCCCTGACTCACAGTATCATCACATAGTTGTGCATACCATACAAACCCTCCATGGGTTTTTCTGGATGCTGTTTGCATGTAATATCTTTTTCCAAACTTTCACTTTCAACCTATTTTTGTCCTTCTGTCCAAAGTGAGTCTCTTGTAGACAGTGTATAGATGGATCCTGTTTTTTAATCCATTCTGCCAGTCTATGTCTTTTGATTGGGGAGTTTAATCCATTAACATTCAATGTTATTACTGTAAAGGCAGCACTTTCTTCAATCACTTTGTCCTTTTGGATTTTATGTCATATCTTATTATTTTTTTCTCCCTCTTTTTGCCCTTTTAGTTACTGTTACTGATTGTTCTAGTTTGCTAATGCTGCCAGAATGCAAAACACCAGAAAAGGATCAGTTTTTATAAAGGGGGTTCATTTGGTTACAAAGATACTGTCTTAAGACCATAAAGTGTCCAAGGTAACACATCAGCAATCGAGTACCTTCACTGGAGAATGGCCAATGGTGTCTGGAAAACCTCTGTTAGCTGGGAAGGCATGTGGCTGGCATCTGCTCCAAAGTTCTGGTTTCAGAATTGCTTTCTCCCAGGATGTTTCTGTCTAGGCTGCAGTTCCTCAAAAATGTCACTCTTAGATGCACTTGGGATATTTGTCCTCTCTCATCTTCTCTGGAGCAAGAGTCTGCTTTCAACGGCCATCTTCAAACTGTCTCTCATCTGCAGCTCCTGTGCTTTCTTCAAAGTGTCCCTCTTGGCTATAGCTCCTCTTCAAAACTCACAGCTACTCTGAGTTCCCTCTGCCCATCAGCTCATTTATATGGCTCCACTGATCAAGGCTCACCCTGAATGGGTGGGGCCATGCCTCCATGGAAATATCTCATCAGAGTTATCACCTACAGTTCAGTGGGGCCCATTTCCATGCAAGTCTAATCAGCACCAAAACGTCTGCTCCACAAGGCTGCATCAAAGAATATGGCTTTTTCTGGGTGACATAATACATTCAAACCAGCACACTGATAATCTCCATTTCTACACTCTCCTCCAAACCTCTCTCTCCTGTCATTTCCCATCAGCCTGTAGCACTCTCTGAAGCATTTCTTGTAGAGCAGGTCTCTTGTTCATGAACTCTCTTAGTGTCAGTTTATCTGTAAATATTTTAAACTCTCCCTCTCTTTTGAAAGGCCAGATATAGAATTCTTGGCTGGCAGTTTATCTCTTTCAGTATCTTAAATATATCCTACCTCTGCCTTCTCTTCTTCATGGTCTCTGCTGAGAAATCTGCACTTAGTCTTATCAAGTTTCCCTTGTATGTGATGGATTGCTTTTCTCCTGCTGCTTTCAGAATTCTCTCTTTGTCTTTGGCTTTTGACAATCTGATTAGTAAGTGTCTTGGAGTAGGTATATTTGGATCTATTCTGTTTGGAGTGCATTGCACATCTTGGACTTGTAATTTGATGTCTTTCATAAGAGTTGGGAAATTTTGGGTGATTATTTCCTCAATTATTCTTTCTGACCCTTTTCCTTTCTCTTCTCCTTCTGGGACACCCATAACACATATATTTGTGAACGTCATGTTGTCATTCAATTTCCTGAGACTCTGCTCAAATTTTTCCATTCTTTTCCCTATCTGTTCTTTCCTGTGTAAGATTTCAGATGTCCTGTCCTCTAGTTCACTAATCTTTTCTTCTGCCTCTTCAAATCTGCTGTTGTATATCTCCATTGTGTTTTTCATCTCTTCTATTGTGCCCTTCATTCTTATATGTTCTGGCCCTCCATGGGTTTTGAATTCAGTTGTTTCTATTTGAAAAGAGAGATATAAAGAATGAGGTTGTGGTAATTTGGAGTTCTTATGGACCCCAGAAAAGATCATATCCTTAGATTTAATCCATTCTTGTGGGTGTAGACTTATTCTAGGTGGGACCTTTGATTAGGTTGTTTCAATTGAGATGTGACCCACCTCATTCAAGGTGGCTCTTAACCCTCTGGTGGGAGTCCCTTATAAGAGGATAAAAGCCAGAGAAGTTCACACAAAAATGCCTCAGAGAAGCTAAGAGATGAAATTCAGAGAAGCACCCAGATAATCTGAGATACAGAGCAGCCAGAAGCTGAGAGCAGTGAAATCCAGGAGAGAAGGACCATCAGATGTTGCCACATACCTTCCTATGTAACAGAAGAGCCCCAGTTTGCTGGTAGCCAACCTTCAGAGTCCAGGGAACATCCTGTTTATGCCTTGATTTGAACATTTTTCACAGCTTCAGAACTGTAAACTTGTAGGCTAATAAATCCCCATTGTAAGAGCCAACCCTTTTCTGGTATATTGCATTTTGTTAGTTTTGGAAAATGAAAACACAGGTTATCCGAAAGAATCTATGAAAGGAATGAGACAAGGAAAAAAAAAAAAGGAAGGAGAGAGGGAAAGGAAGCTTCCTAGCTATGACACCATTTGCAAGGTCACAATGAACACCTCAGAGATGGGCAGATCTTTTCTTCTCAGTTGGTACTAGGGAATCGTTTGGAATATATATGCACCGAGGCTTGGACAGGGGTTTGCTTGACAGAGCATCTTCTGTTGGACACCTCAGCATGATTTCTTCCTATGATATTCACCAGGTAACCTCATTCAGTCCCAGTCTTGTTTGTACTCAAAATACCAGGCTACCTGGCCTACCCTGCTCTGATTTCAATTTAACTGGTCCAGTCTTGGGAGAATGAAGGACTTAGAATGGTTGACAACAATCAGGTCTAGTGCATAAGCTGGAGGGCCCATTCCTTCTCTTTGAAGATAGCAAATGAGCTCATCTTCTTGAGAAATTCCTTGGTATTCTTTTGGTAAATTAAATTTTTGTGAAATATCAAATGGAGATCCCGTGTCTTCCTGCAACTGCAGATTCATCAGCCTTTGTCTTGAGTTCCAGAGATCTATATCACTTTCTGTATCAGATTCTGATTCACTGACAATTAATCATTTGTTGATAATACTTCCCCGCCTGGCTTCCTAGGTGTTCTGGTTTGCTAATGCTGCCAGAATGCAAAACACCAGAAATGGATTGGCTTTTATAAAAGGGGGTTTATTTGGTTACACAGTTACAGTCTTAAGGCCATAAAGTGTCCAAGGTAACACATCAACAATCAGATACCTTCACTGGAGGATGGCCAATGGTGTCCAGAAAACCTCTGTTAGCTGGGAAGCCACGTGGCTGGTGTCTGCTCCAGAGTTCTGGTTTCAAAATGGCTTTCTCCCAGGATGTTCCTCTCTAGGCTGCAGTTCCTCAAAATGTCACTCTTAGTTGCTCTTGGGGTGTTTTTTTCTCTCTTAGCTTCTCCGGAGCAAAAGTCTGCTTTCAATGGCCATCTTTAAACTGTTTCTCATCTGCAGCTCCTCTCTTCTCAGCTCCTGTGTGTTCTTCAAAGTGCCCTTCTTCGCTGTAGTAAGCTCGCTTCTTCTGTCTGAGCTTATATAGTGCTCCAGTAAACTAATCAAGGCTCATGCTGAATGGGCGGGGCCACACCTCCATGGAAATTATCCAATCAGAGTTATCACCCACAGTTGGGTGGGGCACATTTCCATGGAAACAACCTAATCCAAACATTCCAACTTATTCCCCACTAATATGTCTGCCCCACAAGATTGCATCAAAGAATATGGCTTTTTCTGGGGGACATAATACATTCCAACTGGCACACTAGGCATCACCTTTCTCTTCATCACTGGCTTTCAGAGTCTTTGGGAGGCTTCTGAAGCTGTTTCTGAAGCGGCATTACTTTTCACATGTGGGTAGTTGCACGGGACTCTCTTGTCCTTCTGGGACTCCAATGATGTAATTTTGGTATGCTTAATTGTGTCCCACAGTTCCCTCAGGCTCTGTTTACTTTCTTTCATTATTTTTTCCTTCTGCTTCTTACATGAGATTCATTTCAATTGCCCTGTCTTCAAGTTCACTGATCCTTTCTTCTGTCTGTTCAAACCTGCTATTGAATCCACCTAGTGAATTTTTCATTTCAATTACTATTCTTTGCAGCTCCAAAATTTCTGTTTGGTTCTTTTTTTATATCATTTCTATCTCTTTATTTTGTTCAGACAACATTTTCCTAATTTCCTTTAGTACTTGGTATATGTATTCCTTTAGCTCATTGAACATATTTAAGACAGTCTATCTAAAGTCTGACTAATAGTTCCAATGTATAAGCTTCCTTAGGGATGGTTTCTGGTAAATTCTTTTTTCTTTCTGTGAATGGGCCATAATTTCCTGTTTGTGTGTTTCATAATTTTTCATTGAGAATTGGACATTCTGAGTATTATCTTATTATAACTCTGGAAATCCAGTTCTCCCACTCCTCTGGGATTGCTAGGTTTAAGTTTTTTTGTGTGTTCATTCATTTGTTTTGTTTCCTGGAGAGCTGGAGCCATCAGTTTGTGACTTTTCCAAACTATTTTTGCTCCCAATCTGGTAACAGAGAGATAAAAGAGAAAAAAAAAAGGTACTGCCTCTTTAAGATGCTGCTGCTGCTTTTGTCTGACGGGGGTTAGAACAATGCCTAGCCTGGTTTCCCAAAATTTGAGGTAGCTATTTCAAAGTGGTAATCAGTGATCAGGTCACACTTCCCAGGATTTTATAGGACTATGTCCTTATAGCCCACCCAGCACCAACAAGCCGTACCAGGAGACCAGGCTGCAATCCCCACTGCTCCCTACCATGCAGCTGGGGTGTGGAGGATGAAAGCCACTGCACAGAGTTTGCACGTCACTGACATTTACCAGCCTCTTCCTCCAACCCTTCCCTGAATGCTGCAAAGTGTTCCACTAGAGTCCAGAGTTTCAAAATAGTTTATTTGGAGAGTTCCTGCCAGTTCAATAGCTGTTTTGGAGTAGGGACTGATTTCCGGAGCTCCCTACTCCATCATCTTCCCACCATCCTCTCCAGAGTTCTTTGAATTTTGGAAGGAATATATAGCACATTTGGGTGTTGCTCCAATCCATTTACTAAGTAACCCAAAGCACTGCCAACTTTGAGTGGGGCCCAGATAAATAAAATTATTTCCAACAGGTTCACTAACAGGGTAATAGTATGGAAGCACCATATCCTACTGGGGAATTAAGACAAGGGTGGACTGACTACTGCACTTGGTTATTCATTCCACCAGTCTCTCCTCCAAATATTCAAGGCTAGGGAATTGAAAGCTAAAAGCCTATCTCCTTCCAATGCTGTTTCTCCCTAAGAGTTTAAAGGTAAAAACTCAGAAGAGCAATCCACAGTGACAGCAAAGGGGAGGGAGTAAGGATATTTTTGTGGTGCCTGGCACTCCCTTCTCTGGACTACTCTCCTTCTCTCTCCTTAAAGTCCTCGTGACTATATTAGTCATGTTTTCTGAGGCAACAACCAACCTCAAAATCTCAGTAGCTTTCAACGGCATCAGCAAACATGTTCCATAAAGAGCCAGATAGCAAATATTTTAGCCTTTATGGGCCATATGGTCATGAGCACAGCTACTTAACTCTGCTATTATAGCATGAAAGCAGCCATAGACAATATGTAAATGAATGAGCATGCCTGTGTCCCAATAAAACTTCATTTATGAACACTAAAATTTTAATTTCATATAATTTTCACATCACAAAATATTATTCTTTTTTTTGTTTCTTCCCTAAACCTTTTAAAATGCAAAAACATTCTTAGGTCATTGGCCTTACAAAAACATGGTGTAAACTGGCTTTGGCCCATGGACTGTATAGTTTGCTGGCCCTTGCCCTACAATAATGAACATATATTTCTTGCTCACATTATCTGTTGGCTCCATGTGCCTCACTTTGTTATGATTTCTCATTATTGTGTTAAGACCTAGACTGGAGGAGCAGTCCCTATTTGAGGCATGCTGTTCTTGCATCAAAGAGGAAGAGCAAGAGAACTGCTGAATACATCTGATGCCTTTTACTCACAAATTGCTGTCACTTTGTTCACATGCCATTGGCCCAAGCAAGTCACAAGATCAAGACAGACAATGAGGCAGAGAAGTGCACTGTGCACTCTGCCTACAGAGAAACAATGCAAGTTACATAGCAATGGGAGGTAAGTACAATCTTCTTACAGTGAAGGAAGGGTATAGTTGGAAAGACTAATACAATATGCCACCCTGACCAGCACCTTTGCCCAATACACATTAGGACAGTATTAGTCAAAGTGTGGTTTGAGGACTGATGTCACTGGTCTATGATGAGTTAAGTACAAGAAATGAAAGTAGGCATTTAGAAAATGTTATTGCAATTTGATATTGCTATAATAGATTCACAACAGATTGAGAATAGACTGGTGAAAATTTTTAAATAAGCATGATAAACATGTTTAAATATAGAAGAGATTTGATTAACAAAATGAAGCAATAATGAAAAATCATAAAAAGAACCAAGAATAATATTCAAATTGAAAAGGTAATAGTTAAAAGAAATAACTCAGAGACAGAATAAGTGGCATGATGGATACAACTGAAGAACAAAGTATTAAATGTCAAGGTCATATTGAGGGCCTCTGTAAGATTATAACAAGAAAGGAAAACAGATAGAGGATATAAAAAGAAAACTAAGAGACATGGAGGGTAGGAGTAGAAATGCCAGCTTCTGGAAAACCAGGAATTCTAGAGGGGAAAAAGTGGAGAGGAGACCTTAATTTTTTTAAATAATGAAAATAAACTTCCCATACTTAAAGAAGGATGGAAAGTCATAGATTTAAAGGGTCTACAGAATGCCAAAAAAGAGAGTTAAGAAAAAATACATACCTAGATACCTTACAATAAAATGTAAAAAAAAAATCAAAGACAGAGAAAATTGTGTAGGCTTTCATAGAAATGGCAAATCAATATCAGACTACTTAATAGCAATATCGGATGCATGATAAGAACATAGTAACATGTTTTTTAAAAACTTTTTATTATTAAATACTTTCAAACATACAGGACAGTTATTAAATATTACAAACTCTATATAGAGAACTCCAGCATACTCCTATTCCCCCTAAGAACATATCCACCAATTTTAACACCTTGTCTCATTTGCTGTATCATTCTGTCAGTCTATCAATTCATCTATTTATCCATCTATATGTCCATCTGTCTATTTATCAATTCATTTTCTGAACACTTGAGTTTAGGTTGTAAAAATCATGCTCCTTGAACACGTAATACTGCCATATTCATTTCCTAAGAACGAGGCTATTCACTTATGTAACCAGCTCAGTTGCAGTTATCAAGTTCAAGAAATTTAACATTGATAAAAATTTTATGGTCTATATTACAATTTGTTTCATATATCCTAAAAATGTCCTTTTGAGCCTTTTCTCTTCCCTTATTAGTTCCTATCTAGGATCACATATTACATTTAATTGTTTCTTTAGTTGCTCATTCTTTTTATTTATTTGTTTAACTGTGGGAACATATATACAACCTAAACTATCCTGTCTAGACCTTTCCCAAGCATATCAGTAAATGAGATTACTCATATTTACACTGTTGCAGTATGCTCACCACCTTCCATTACTATAAGTTTCCCATCTCTCCATACAGAAACCCTATGCCCATTAAGAATTAACTCTCCATTCCAGACTCCACCCCACCCACCACCACCCCCATCCCTGGCTACCTATACTCTAATTCCTGTTTCGGTGAACTTTCACATTCTATGATATATTCTTTGTAGTTACCATGGGCTTAAATTTAACATACTGAACACTCTAGTTTGCCTGGATACCATATTAACTTCAATGGTATACAAAACCCTCTGGCCACCACCCCTCTTTATGTAATTCTTATAACAAATTACATGTTTATACATTATGAATCCAAAAAAACACAGATTTTTCATTCCCTTTTATCATTTGCCTTTTAGATCCTTTATGAAGTAAAAAGTGGAGTTACAAAAGAAAAATACAATAGTACTGGCATTTATATTTACCCATATCATGACTTTTACCAGAGATTCTTTCTTTATGCAGCTTCTATCTTTTTGTTGTTGTTGTTGTTTCTCTATCTATTATTTAGGGTCCTTTCCTTTCAACTGGCAGAACTCTCTTTAGCATCTCTTGTAGGACTGGTCTAGTGGTGGCAGACTTCCTCGGGTTTTGCTTAGGTGGGGAAGTCTTAATCTCTCCCTCATTTCTGAAAAACAGCGTGCCAGATACAGACTTCTTGTTAGGCAAATTTTTGCTCTAAGCACATTAAACATATTTTCCCACTGCCTTCTTGCCTCCTTGGTTTCTGATGAGAAATTGGCACTAAATATTATTGAAGTTCCCTTGTACATGACATGTTGCTTCTCCCTTGTAGCTTTCAGAATTCTCTCTTTATCTTTGGCATTCAACAGTCTGATTATAAAATACCATGGCATGTATCTATGTGGAGTTCATTGAGACTCTTGGATGTGTATATGCACATCTTCCATTAAATTTGGAAAATTTTCAGCCATTATTTCTGTGCATATTCTCTCTGACCTTTCTTCTCCTTCTGGAACTCCCACCATGTGTGTACTGGTATGCTTGATGGTGTCCCATAGTTTCTACAGGCTCTGTTCACTTTTCTTCATTCTTTCTTCTTTTTGCTCCCCAGACTGGTTGGTTTCAATTGACTTATCTTCAAGTTCACTGATTGTTCTGCCATCTCCAATCTGCCATTGAACCCCACCAAGGAATTTTTAATTTCTGTTACTGTGGACCTCAGCTCTATTTGGTTCCTTTTCATAATTTTCATCTCTCTATTGAGATTCTCTTTGTGTTCATGTACTGTTTTCCTTATTCCCTTTAGTTCTTTATCTATATTTTCCTTTAGCTCTTTGAGCATATTTGGGTCCATTTTTTAAAGTTCTTTGTCTGGTATTTCAAGGTCTGGTCCTCATTGATGGTTTCTGGTGCTTTAATCTTCTTTGCCTGAACTATCACTTCTGTTTCTCTGTATGTTTTGTAACCTTTTGTTGAAAACTGGAAATCTTATATTTTAATGTGTTAACAATGAAATTTAGACTCTGTAGCAACTGTTCCTTAAGCTTATATCCAAGTAGTGTTATGATTGAATTTGCCTTGAATGACAGGAGCGAAAAATTTTTTAAAAAGGTAAAAAAGAAAACACCTTCCCCAGTCTTTGCAGGTTGACCTGTGTAAGTGCTCTCCTTCAGGGCTTATTCATACTATAGGTTGTATGAGAATAGCTCCAGGCCAAAGTGTAGAGGCCTCCCTGATACTTTCTGCACATTCATCTAGTCTGGGGCATGCATGTATGGCTCTAGGAATTCCCCCATTTACACAGATGTGAATGTCCCCTCTTCCCTAGTGTTCTCCTTTGCTAATGCTGCAGAATGCAAAACAACAGAGATGGATTGGCTTTTATAAAAAAGGGGGTTTATTTGGCTACAAAGTTCCAGTCTTAAGGCCATAAAGTGTCCAAGGTAACACATCAACAATCGGGTACCTTCACTGGAGGATGGCCAATGGCGTCCGGAAAACCTCTGTTAGCTGAGAAGGTACGTGGCTGGCATCTGCTCCAAGGTTCTGGTTTCAGAATGGCTTTCTCCCAGAACGTTCCTCTCTAGCAAGCTTGCTCCTCTTCAAAACATCACTCACAGCTGCACTTGGGATATTTGTCCTCTCTTAGCTTCTCTGGAGCAAGAGTCTGCTTTCAACTGCTGTCTTCAAAATATCTCTCATCTGCAGCTCCTGTGCTTTCTTCAAAGTGTCCCTCTTGGCTGTAGCTCCTCTTCAAAACATCACTCCCAGCTGCACTGAGTTCTTTCTGTTATGTCAGCTCATTTATATGGCTCCACTGATCAACTTAAACCCACCCTGGATGGGTGGAGCAACACCTCCATGGAAATTATCCAATCAGAGTCATCACCCACAGCTGGGTGGGGCGCATTCCAAAGAAACACTCAAAGAATTACGATCTAATCAACCCTGATAACGTCTGCCCATACAAGATTACATAAAAGATAATGGCATTTGGGGGACATAATACATTCAAAGCAGCACACCTAGGAAACAGTTTCCCCATGGTCCCAGGCACTGCCCTGTACATCCTACAGCCAGCAATCCTTTGTCCCAGGCAACCCCTTGGTGGCTCTTCCACAGGGTTCTGAAAGAGAGCTCTGTGAGCTTCCTACTACAGGCAGGGCGAGTGCTGTGATGGGAGTCACTCAGGCCATCAACAGATAGACTGGGCCAGAAATACATGCTCCCAGTATGTGCATGAAGGTTACTTTGCTCCCTACATAACTGGGACCAGGGAGCACTGGGAGCATGAACCGGCTCCCAGCCAAGATGATGAGGGTTAGGAGAGGGACCAGCCATGGAACCATGAGATCCTACTCTTTATAAGTAGTCTTTTTTCTTGATTCAGTGCTCCCCTTGTTACTGCAGTCCTTTTATTTTCTGGAGCTTTGAAAAAGATGTTTCTACTAGTTCTTGCAGGTTAGTCAATGCTTCTATGGGATGATGGAGCCCTGAAGTGTCTCACTCCATCATCTTGATCAAAGTGGGGCCACATATTTTAAGGTATCAAAGGCAGAAACTTTGCCACACACAGACAAGCAATCTTGGAGAAAGCACTCAAGAAGGAAAACAAATGCAGGAGATGCTATGATATCAGGGAAGTAAAAGTGTCCAAATACCTTGGTGAAGTTTATCTTTCTCTTTAAAGGAAACAGTGTGTATCAAAGAAAATAAAAAGAAGAAACCCATCCATAACAACCCAGAACTAAGATTCCAAGTAATACAAATATTGGAAGGGGTAGAGAAAATAGAGACATGAAGATATGCTTAACTACTTTCTTATTAAGGAAAAGAAAAAGACAGTGATATATTTAATACATCCACTAGGATAAAAAGCATGAGTATAGGTCACAAATTAAGGGCAAGCACAATAAAAAAAAAAAAGGTATAACTTTCAAATCAGCAGGAGAAAACTGAATCTTGCCAATGGAAAATAGGAAAGAACAAAAAAATCTGGAATAAAACATAAAGCAAATGTAAAACATGAAATAATATGACTGAAATTGGTCCTAATTTAACCGGTAATACAACAATGTGACTGGGTTAAATTCAAAACTAAAAGGCAGAGACTCTCAGATCAAATTTGTAAAAATCCAACAATATGATTTATCAAAACATATAATTAAAACAAGAATAAACGGAAAGGTTAAAAACAAAAGAATAGGAAAGGATATACCAGGCATATATGAACCAAAACAATACAGAAGATAGCAATCCTAATATCTAATAAAATATCATTTAAGATAAAAGAATATTATAAGAGATAAAAGATAAGGTGGAACATATAATGAAAGTAGAGAAAAGAAATTATAAATGCTAACTATTGACTGGTGACCAGTTGCAGAAACAAAGACTGCTGTAGCCACACATATTTTCTTTCTTGATTACAGAATATCTTTTTGGGATTATGACAGAATAGAGGAGACATGAACATTTACCTGAGATTGATGCAGTTCCTGAAGAGATATTGGGTATTTCCTGTCACTGCAAAGGTGTGTTTTTTTTTCCCTATAACAAGTAGTTTAATTATATTAGGTGGGAACATATTGTTGCTATTGCTGTTTTTTTGTTTTGTTTTGTTTTGAAATTTAAGTATGGAAAGAAGATCATGTAGATGACTAGTTTCCAAAATGATGGACTGTGGATATACTATGTATTGACTCACTTAACACCATTTCCAATCCCCTTCTTGCCTTCTTATACTACATAGAAAGCTAAAGTCTACATTTCCCAGACTCCCCTACACTATTGTTCAAATAGCTGCATTCACAAGAGACTGCAAAGGAGGAGATGAGAATATGTGAGGTGTTGCTTGCTCATGTATACATTGGCTTTTCTTCCAAGCATAGTCTGAAGGCACTTCTTTCTTCTGGGGAAGTTCTGAAAGAGATTCCTGTGTCTAGTCCTAACATCCTAGAATCAGGAGGTGGTGGCATTGGCAGGTCTACAACAAGAGTCCCACAGTTTGTTTCGACGTTTCTCCTGGCTGCTGTTGTCCTGAACTTTCAGCATCTAAACATGGTTCCCTGGCCCACTTGGAGACTCAAAAGCCACCGAATATCATCCAATCAAGCCCTTTCTGTTTAAACCATCTAGAGTAGATTCCATTATCTACAAGTAACAATATTGACTACAGATAACTGGTAGCTATCTGTGAATGTCCTTCGTCTCCTTCCACAATAATAGAATTTTTATCTGTGCACATGAATTCCCTGTATAAAGATTATGTTTCCGTGATTCCCTTTTTAGCAGTTTTCTGGGCTGTTCAAGCAAATACCATGCAATGGTATGGCTTAAACAATGGGAATTTATTTGACCATTGTTTTGAGGCTAAGAGAACATCCAAATCAATCAAGGCATCATCAAGGCAATGCTTTCTCCCTGAAGACTGTGGCATTCTGGGGCTGGCTGCCAGTGGTCCTTTGTCACATGGCAAGGAATATGGTGGCATCCCCTGGTCTCTCCCTTCTCTTCTAGGTTCCACTGATGTTCAGCTTCTTGCTGCTCCTTTTGGCTTTTTTCCCTTTGTCTAAATTTCATTCCACTTATAAAGGATGCCAGTAATAGAATTAAAACCCATCCTAACTGGGCTGGGCCACACCTTAACTGAAGTAACTTCATTGAAAGGTTCTACCTACAATGGGTTCACACCCACAGGAATGGATTAGATTTAAGAACATGTTTTCCTGGGGTACATATAGCTTCAAATCACCACTCTAGGTATGGCCATGTGACTAAGTTCTGGCCAATGGGATGTAAATAAAAGTGTCATGTGGCAGATTCCATCAATCTTCCTTAAGAGATAGCAAGTGCATGCCTTTTACCATTCTTCACACTTCCTCTATCCTTCTGCTTGCAATGTGGACTTAGAGGTCCATTTATGAAAAGGAGCATGAGGGCCACACCCTAAGCATGGTGGAGTAAAAAGTTGGTAATAGCCCAGGTCTCTGAGGACTTCACAGAACAGAGCTACTAGAGTGGCTCCAGATCACCTATCTCCAGATTTTTACATAAGAGAAAAATAAACTTCCATCTTGTTTAAGCCATAGTTACTTTAGGTTTTCTGTCACCCTCATTTGAATCTAATTCAAATTAACCAATGAACAAAATACCATTCCCTAAGTCCAGAAAATATACACCCTTCCTATCTATCCATTAAATTCCTCTTCACATTTCAGGGATTAGTTTAAAATTCTATATTATGCAGAAAGTCTCTAACTACTCCAATCCACATCTTATAATAACTCCCAAGAGTGTAGTTTATTAAGTACAGTTATTTGAGTAGAGTTCCTCTTGGTCTGAAGATCTGTGAACTAAAGAAACAAGTTCAGTGCCTCATACACACTGAACATACAATAGTGGGACAGATAGGATAACCATTATAGATATTCCTGTTCAAAGTTGGGGGGAAATGTAGGCACAAATGTGTCAATGGTCCATTGCAATTCTGAAATACAGCTGGACAAATGTTGGAAATTCTTTGATTAGATTGCAAGTCCTGGGGATAATCATCCATGGCTCTTGGCTCTGCCCTCTGGGTCACCATTCCTTTTGTAAGTCACATAGCCCATATTTGCAGTTACATACTTTTCTCAGACTACATCCTTCCAGCAGAATTTTTGGGGTCAGAGAAATCTTTTCATTTTGCACCGTTTCTGTTCTTTTCAGTCCGAGCTGGCAGTGTTCCTGTGAGCAGTCTCTTAACAAATCTGTGGGTCTCTTGTGAATCTTCTTGGAGTTCACTCTATTAGACATAAGCTACCCCTACAAAACTCTTTGAGAGAAACCCTTTTCTATCTTGGGCTTCTGTTGAGGGACAATGCCCTTGAAGCTTCTTTTCTTTTTTTCTTTCATATAATTTATTTGAAAAGACGATGAATGTTCCCAAGTACAATTTTTAAAAGCTGCTCAGGGCGAAAACATGTTTAAAGGAAATCCACATCTTTCACAGATACAGAATTTAAGTTTACAGATATTCCAGAAGTCATCTTCATGCGTTGAATCATGCAAGAATACTACTGCTAAATGCTCTTTCTGCTTTCCTTGGTACCGTTTCCGCTCAGTTTGGCTTGATCGTATTGAGGTGATGGCAGCCCCTGGCTTGTGCTCACCACCGTAAGCCTGATGTAGATTCATATGTAATGTGTGTATCAGCCGGCTGTTAGTCATTTAATGAAGAGCTGCCTGGCTGTAGTTAGGTGCACCTGCGCTTATGCCTGCATCTCATTAATAGATGCTTTTGGCAGATCAGTCTGCAGTGCAGGAGAAGATGAAGAGGGGTGGGCCTGGGCACATCTTCTTTCACCAGTTTGTTAACAGCTAATAATCTGACTTGTATTTCTGGAAACCAAACTGAATGAAATGAAGTGTCTGGAAACCTCAAGCACAATTTTGGTTGGGTTTTAGGAGAGCCACAAATGCATTTCAGATGGAACTGAAATAAGTAAGAAAGAGTCAAGATTTAATGATTGTGAATCTTTAGTCCATAAATCTTCATTCAGAAATTCAGTTTTGGCCTGGCTCAATGAGGGGTCAAGAGGCTAGTCACCCTGCCCCAACTACAAAAGCTGTGGTTGACAGAAAAGGTTCCACAGGATATAGATACACCTTGTTAAGTTTGTCGCTGACTGTAGAAGGTGTTAACGCACCCAGGTCTGTAAACAGCTGTGTTATTAGGGAAGGGCCGGTGTAGTCGACCCATAGATGTTCCTCTTTGAGAACCTGTCCGGTATGCACAGACTTCAGAGTATCTGCTACTTAAACCTACCTGGGACATCTTGCAGGTTTAGCAGGAAGAGCCATACAAAATTGAAACTTTCCACAACCACGTAAAAAGGCTGTTCTGTGCTTTGGCACACACCACTATCAGGTTGGTTCCAATCTTGTTTATAATTCCTCCATTTTTGACAACTCCTTCAGCAACAACTATGACAAAACCCGCTGTCTCCATGATATAGCCAATAGCAGCATCCAGGACCACAGTGACAGGCACATTAAGGTGGCAGAGCACATTGGCCATTTTCTTTCCTGATAAATCAGGCTGAGACTCTGTAATGCACACACTGAAACTCTACTGGCCCCTAAAGCTGCTTCCAGGACTCTCAGCACCACTCCCAAGTAGACATGAGTTAATATTCTCGCCCCATCGTTGGCACAGATCTGTGATTTTATTTCTCGACAGTGATAGTGTCCTGAGAAAAAGCTCTCCCCTTTCACTCATGATCTTTTTGCATTTGGAGTGGTCAGCGTATTCCAGGGAGGTAAGGCTGATAAAAAAAAGGAAGAGTTCCCTGTCTGAGGACACTGCTGTGGAGGAGTCCGTGTCACACAGGGTTTCTATGGCCCTGGTGACATTTGCTCTCATGCCCTGGATTGTCTCCCCTTTATCTCTCTTCAAGAACTCCAGCAAAGCCCGGATGGCAGCCACTGCTGAAGCCACATCGGGATCTTGTTTCAAATGAGACTTAATGTATTCAATTAATTCCTTGTTGTCCATGGTGCGCTCCCCACTGCAAAGTCCAAGGAAGCCGGTGGGTTACGTGCTAGTGTTGATCCACCCTTAAGCTTCTTAGAAGCCCTATTGTCTGAGAAGATCTGTGAGTCATATCCTTTAGAAGACTTTTTGTCTAACTCAATAGTACTCTCAGGTACCAACTTAGATCTCCCTGAGATCTTAAAAAGGATTTTATGGCCACATCCATGGCTTCATCTTTAGACAATGTTTTCCTGGCAGTGCCCTGAATTTAATGATTGCTCAGAAGCCATTTGTTAATTTCAGCATCATTTGCCTCTAGAGAGGCTGGGAATTTTCAAAACTAGCTAGTTCTGGCCCCTTTTGTTTAACAGTCTTTCCTTTAGCTTATCTTTCTCCTCTCACATCTTACTACAGGCAGCGAGAATAAACCAGATGGCCCCCACAACACTCTGCTTGGAAATCTCCTTAGCTTGAGCACCCAGTTCATTTAGGTACATTCTCGACTCTTCACCTTACTACAGGCAACAGTGTTGCCAAATTTTCTGTCCACACATAACAAGAACTCCCTTTCCTCTGGTTTCCAACAAGAATTTTAAGATATTACGTTAAGCCCTCATGTACAGCTGCCTCAAGGCCATCAGGTTTCTACTGTTTTTTTTCAACTCAGGTTTACTGAGGCATAATTTACACAGAGTAAAATTCACTTTTAAAAGTGTACAGTTCAATGAGTTTTGAACCACAATCAAGATATAGACCATTTCTATTACACTCAAAATTCCCTCATGTCCCTTAGCAGTTAGTCCCTCCCCTGCCCCCACCCCCTTGGTAATCACTAATTTGTCTCAATTTCTGTCCCTACAGTTTTGCCTTTACCAGAATGTCACATATATGCTGTTTTTGAGACTCACCCATGTTGATGCATGTATCCATACTTTTTCCTGTTTATTACTGAGTAGTATGCCATTGCATGGAGGCACCACAATTTGTTTATCCATTCACCAGTTGATGAACATTTGGGTTGTTTCCTATTTTTGGTTATTATGAATAAAGCTGCTATAAACATTCATATAAAAGTCTTTGGGTGGACATATATTTTAATTTTTCTTGTTTAAATACCTAAGAGTGTAATTGTTGGATCCAATGGTAAATGTATGTTTAACTTTTTAAGAAACTCATATGCCAAACTGGAATTACTTTTTGGTTAGTAAATTGTGTTCCTTTGACTGTGACACCATTGTAAGCCTGAATAATGTGGCTCACAGCTTAATAGGGATTGCTTTATACTTTCATTGAATGAAATTATAGCTTCATATGTTATCTTTCCCAAGAATAATGGCATTTTAACTGTTCCATTCAACAAACATTCCATAAAAAAATGTTAAGTCAAAGGATTGGCTTCTTCTTCCATGTGGAAGTGTCTCCCATGAACTAGCAGGTAGGAGGTGTTTCCCCCACCCAGGGTAAAATGAGAATGGCCATGTGCTCTACTGTCTTTTAAAGACTCTTCAAGATTTTACTGACACTCACCAAAAGCTGTATTAGTTATCTGTTGTTACATAATAAATTACCCACACAACTTAACAGCTTAAAACAGCAAACATTTATTACTTCATATAGTTTCTGAGGATCAGGAATTCAGGAGCAGCATAGCTCTCAGTTTTTTTGTGAAGTTGCAGTCAAGCTGTCAGCTGGGGCTGCAATCATTTGAAGGCTTGTCCAGGACTCGCAGGTTTACTTCCAAGATGGCTCACTCACATGGCAGTTGGCAGAAGGCCTCAGTTCCTCTTTACAGGCTGCCTGACTCTCCTTAGACAGCTGGCTCCTCCCAGAACAAGCAATCCAAGACAGAGAGAGAGAGAGAGAGCAAGCAGGAAGCCACTGTGCTTTTTAAGATCAAGACCCTGAAATCACACCATTATTTCTGCTTTATTCTATTCTTTAGAAACAAGACACTAAGGCCAGCCCCTACTCATGTGGAGGAGAATTAGGAGCAATCTATTCAAAGGAGGAGTGTCAAAGAATTAGTGGACATTTAAAACCACCATACTGTTCCATGTTCTTTTCCATGCTCTCCAGTTTCAAGGGGATAAAGGAGTTATCACATTTCCTATCTATGGGATATTCCTCTATCTGAGCTTTGGATCTCCTTCTCACTGAATTCTCAGAAACTTTGACCACCAACTATTTCTCTTGTATATCCACTTATCTCCCTCTCACACTTATGCTTTCCAGCAATGTTTAAACATGTTGTAAAATAATTCTTTCATCCATATCCTCTAGCTACTAGCCTCTTTCCTTTCCTGTAGTGAACAAATTCAATAACCTAGATAAAATGGACAAATTCCTAGAAACAAACTATCCACATTGACTTGAAAAGAAACAGAAGATCTCAACAGACCAATAATAAATAAAGTGATTGAATCAGTAATCAAAAACCTCCCAACAAAGAAAAGCCCAGGCCCAAATTACTTCATTGTAAATGTTATCAAGCATTCCAAGAAGAATTAACACCAGTCCTGCTCAAACTCTTCCAAAAAAATAGAGGAGAGACATTCTCTACCTCATTCTTTGAGGCCAATATCATCCTACTACCAAAGCCAGATAAAGATACTACAAGAAAAGAAAATTACAGACCAATATCTATGAATATAGATGTAAAAATCCTCAATAAAATACCAGCAAACACTTCCATCAGCACATTAAAAGAACTATACAACACGATCAAGTGGGATTTATCCCAAGTAGGAAAGGGCAGTTCAACATAAGAAAATCAATTAATGTAATATACCACATTAATAGGATGAGGAAAAAAACACCCCACATGACCATCACGATTGATGCAGAAAACACATTTGACAAAATCCAGCATTGCGGATGACTTGATCCTATATACAGAAAATCCTGAAAAATCCACACAAAGCTATTGGAATTAATAAATGAATTCAGCAAAGTGGTGGGGTAGAAGATCAACAAACAAAAAATCAGTAATATTTTTATACACTAGTAATGAATATTCTGAAAAGGAAATTAAGAAAAAATTCCATTTACAATAGCAACTAAAAGAATGAAATATCTAGGAATAAATTTAACCACGGATGTAAAGAACTTATACATGGAAAACTACAAAACATTGCTGAAAGAAATCAAAGAAGACCTAAATAAATGGAAGGGAATTCCGTGTTCATGGATTGGAAGACTAAGTATTTTTAAGATGTCAGTTTTACCCAAAGTGAGTTACAGATTCAACACAATCCCAATCAAAATTTCAATAGCCTTCTTTGCAGAGATGGAAATGCCAATAATCAAATTTATATGGAAGGGAAAGGGACCCTGAATAGCCAAAACCATCTTGAAAAAAGAATGAAGTTGGAGGACTCATGCTTCCCAATTTTAAAACTCATTACAAAGCTATGGAAATCAAACAGCATGGTACCAGCACAAGGACAGACATATAGACCAAAAGAACTGAACTGAGAGTTCAGAAATAAAACATCATATTGATGGCCAATTGATTTTGGACAAGGGTGCCAAGTTCACTGAATGGGGAAAGAATAGTCCCTTCCACAAATGGTGCTGGGAAAATGGATATCCTAGATGCAAAAGAATGAAGGTGGACCCCTATCTCATACCATACACAAAGTTAATGCAAAATTGATCAAAGTTCTAAATATAACAACCGAAAGTATAAAACTTCTAGAAGAAAACATTGGGAATCATCTTTAGGACCTTGTGTTAAGCATTGGTTTCTTAGACTTTATACCCAAAGCACAAGCAACAAAATAAAAAAATAGATAAATGGGAATTCATCAAAATTTAAAACTTTTGTGTATCAAAGGACTTCCTCATGAAAGTAAAAAGACAACTTACAGACAAAACAAAGAAAAAGAATTAAAAAAAAAGACAACTTACAGAATGGGAGAAAATAGTTTGAAACTGCATATCCGATAAGGGTTTAATATCCAGAATTTATAAAGAACTTCTATAACTCAACAACAAAAAGACAAACAACTCAATTTTAAAATGGGCAAAAGACTTGAATAGACATTTCTCCAAAGAAAATATATAAATGCCCAATAAGTACATGAAAAGATCTCAACATCAACAACACTTGCAATTAGGGAAAAGCAAATCAAAACTACAATGAGATAACATTTCACATCCACTAAAAGGGCTACTATTTTTTAAAAATGGAGGAAAAAGAAAAGAAAAAAAAAGAAAAAACAAAAGCAAACCAAAAAAAATGGAGGACATGGAAGAAGATGGCGGCATAGGGAGGAGTGGAAGTTAGTTAGTCCCCCTGGAGCAACTAATAAACAACCAGGAACAATTAGTAAATGATCTGGAATAACTGCTAGGGGACAACTGTGACTATCCACACATCATGCATCAACCTGGATTGGGAGGAATGCCTGAGATTGCAGCGTGGAAACTGTGAATAGAAACTGCAGACCTGATCTGGGAGCCCCCTGCACTCACAGCAGCCCAAACTGCAAAGTCTTGCTGTAATAGAGAACAGCACTCTCTGAACAAGTGACTATACCTCAGTCCACCTCCAGCTGGGGTTTTAATTGGCAAACGTGGACTGCTCAATGCAAGCTACAAATCCCCAACAAGCAGACAGAGGCTTTTAGTGATGACTGACCTGGAAGAGCCAGAGGACTTCTGTGTCCCGGGAGGGGGAGCCCAGAGGACTGGGTGCTATCTCTGGCCAACGAGTAAAACTGGGGGCCATGAACTGGCCCTGAAAGGGGGCTTTCTGTCTCTTTTTTTTTCTCTCTCAACCTGAGTGGCTCAGTGGAAAAAGCCTCAGCCATTTTCAGTTTGCAGTGCTCTGACACAGACAAGGCTGCAGATAGCAGAATCAGAGAGACAAAGAACCTATTTAAATGCAGATGAAAACTCCCTAGGGGGTTATCTTCCTGAAGAGGAAGGAGGTGGTGCCCAGCTCCACTACCCACCTTCCATTCAGAACCAGACCCCAGAGCCTGGGGGAAAACAGCCAAAACAGAAACTAAGGAGGCCACACCTCCTTACACTAGTCAGGAGTGACAGGCTGACAGATGCCTCATGGGGTGTGTCAATCTTTTAAGGCACACCCTCAGGGAAACCTGATATTGATTATTTCCCACTTCTGGGACCTGAGCCCATTCTGGTCTGGGAAAACCTGATTGGGGTAACCAAGGAAACCAGATTCCTAGACATCAGAAAACAACATCTTACACTAAGAAAACAGAAAATATAGCCCAGTCAAAGGGAAAAACTTACACTTCAACTGAGATACAGGAATTGAAACAACTAATGTTAAATCAATTCAAAAAGTTTAGGGAAGATACGACAAAAGTGATGAAGTGTAGAATGAAAACACTGGGCGTACATAAGGTAGAAATCGAAAGTTCAAAAAAACAACTGGCAGAATTTATGGAAATGAAAGGCACAACACAAGAGATGAAAGACACAATGGATACATACAACAGCAGATCTCAAGAGGCAGAAGAAAACACTCAGGAACTGGAGAACAAGACACCTGAAATCCTACAGACAAAAGAACAGATAGGAAAAAGAATGGAAAAATATAAGCAACATCTCAGGGAATTGAATGACAACATGAAATTCATGAATGTATGTGTTATGGGTCTCAGAAGGAGAAGAGAAGGGAAAAGGGGCAGAAGTGATAATAGAGGAAATAATCAATGAAAATTTCCCATCTCTTATGAAAGACATAAAATTACAGGTCCAAGAAGTGCAGCATACCCCAAACAGAATAGATATGAATATGCCTATGCCAAGACACTTCAAAATCAGATTATCAAACATCAAAGATAAAGAGAGAATCCTGAAAGCAGCAAGAGAAAAGCAATCCATCACATACAAAGGAAGCTTGATAAGACTATGTGGATTTCTCAACAGAAACCATGGAAGCAAGAAGGTAGTGGTGTGATATATTTAAGATACTGAAAGAGAAAAACCACCAACCAAGAATCTTATATTCAGCAAAACTACCCTTCAAATATGAGAGAGAGTTTAAAATATTCTCTGACAAACAGACAATGAGAGAGTTTGTGAACCAGATACCTGCTCTACAGGAAATACCAAAGAGAGCACTACAGACAGATAGGAAAAGACAGGAGTGAGAGGTCTGGAACACAATTTTGGGTGATGGCAGCACAGCAATGTAAGTACACTGAACAAAGATGACTGTGAGTATGGTTGAAAGAGGAAGGTTAGGAGCATGTGGGACACCAGAATGAAAGACAAAAGAAAAAACTGGAACTTACAACTCAGTGAAACCTAGAGTGCTCAACAATTGTGATAAAATGTACAAATGTGTTTTTTCATGAGGGAGAACAAATGAATGTCAACCTTGCAAGGTGTTAAAAATAGGGAGGTATTAAGGGGAAAAGACAATCAATGCAAACTAAAGACTATAATTAACAGAAACATTGTATTGTACTTCCTTTAATGTAACAAAGGTAATATACCAAAGCTAAATGCATATAAGAGGGGGACATAAGGGAAGGGTATGAGACTCTTGGCATTGGTAATGTTGTCTCTTTATTCTACTTTAATTTAATGCTATCTTTCCTTTTGTTGCTTCCTAGCTGTCATGTTTGTGTTTTTTTTTTTTCTCCTTTTTTCTTTTTCTTTTGTCTCTCTACCTTCTTTGACTCTTCCTCCTTCTTTGTGGAAAAAATGGAAATGTCCTTATATAGATAGTGGTGATGGTGGTGAATACATAAACACGTGACTATACACGGAACCATCAATTGTTTACTTAGGATGGAATGTATGGTGTGAGAACAAAACCGTCTTAGAAAAAATGGGTTGATGCAGAAATCTTGAGGTCACTATATTGAGTGAAATAAGACAGACAAATAAGGACAAATATTGCAGGGTCTCACTGATATGAACTAATTATAATGTGTAAACTCATAGACATGAAATATAAGTTACCAGGATACAGAAGGAGGCTAAAGAATGGGGAGCGGTTGCTTATTATGGGCAGAATTTTCAACTAGGTTGAATGTAAATGTTTGGAAATGGACAGAGATGACGGTAGCACGTTGTGAGAATAACTAACAGTGCTGAATGGTGGGTGAATGTGATGGAAAGAGTAAGCTCAGAGTCACGCATGTCACCGGAAGGAAAGTTGGAGGTTAAAAGATGGGAATGTATAAAACAGTGAACCTTGTGGTGGGCAATGTCCGTGATTAACTGTACAAATATTAGAAATCTCTTTCGTGAACCAGAACAAATGTATGACATTATAACTAGAAGTTAATAATAGAGGGGCATATAGGGAAAAATATATACCTATGGCAAACTATATACTACAGTTAGTAGTATTTTAACGTTCTTTCATCAACAGTAACAAATGTACTATACCAATACTATGAGTCAACAATGGAGGGGGGTGGTTAGGGGTATAGGAGGATTTGAATTTCCTTTTTTGTCTTTATTTTTTTTCTGGAGTAATGAAAATGTTCTAAAAATTGAAAAAAAAAATTAATTGTGAAGATGGATGCACAGCTGTATGATGGTACCAGGGGCAACTGATTTTGTACTTTGGATATTTGGATAATTGTATGGTATGTAAACAATCTCAATTTAAAAAAATGGAAGATAACAAGTGTTGGAGAGGATGTGGAGAAGTAGGAACACTCATTCATTGTGGGTGGGAATGCAAAATCGTGCAGCTGCTGTAGAAAACAATTTGGCGGTTCCTCAGAAAGTTAAGTATGGAATTACCATATCACCCAGCAATCCCATTTTTAGGTATATATCAAAAAGAATTAAAAGCAGGAATGTTGCATATGGATGGTCATAGAAGTATTTTTCACCATAGCCAAAAAGTGAAAGCAACCAAATGTGGTGGTTTGAACTGTATATGCTCCAGAAAAACATGTTCTTAAATCTAATCCATTCCTGCAGGTGTAAACCCATTGTAAGTAGGATCTTTTGATGAGGCTACTTCAGTTAAGGTGTGACCCACCACCTTCAGGATGGGACTTAATTCTATTACTGGAGTCCTTTATAGATAGAATGAATACAGAGAGGGAAAAAGCAATGGAAGCAAAAAGCTGAAATAAGCAAAACCTGAAGAGAAGAGAGAGACCAGCAGATGCGACTGTGTGCCTTGCCATGTGGCAGAGGGGTCAAAGATCACTGGCAGCAGGTCTTTGGGAAGAAAGTATTGCCTTGATGTTGGCTTGATTTGGACATTTTCCTAGCTTCAACCATAAGCAAATAAATTCCCACTGTTTAAGCCAAGCCATTTCATGGTATTGCCTTTAAGCAGCCTAGGAAACTAAAACACCAAGCGTTCATCAATCAGTGCGTGGATAAACAAATTGTAGTATATACATACAATGGGATATCATTCAGCCATAAAAAGGAATGAAGTTCTGATACATGTGACAACATGGATGAATTTTGAAAACATCATGTTGTGTGAAATAAGCCAGACATAAGACGACAAATATTGTGAGAACTCATTGATATGAAATCATTAGATTTCATACAACACAGTGAACCCAAATGTAAACTATGAACAACAGTTAGTAGTATAATTATAATATTGTTTCAGTTGTAACAAAGGTATCACACTAATACAAAGTGTTAATAATAGGGATTCTGTGCATGTGAGGGGGATGCAATTTGTCTGTAAACCTTAAAAGGCTCTAAAAATAAAATTTATTTTAAAAAGGAGCACAGTATGGCAGGGAAAGCCACAGCCCAAACATTGGAGGCTACACTAAGTAGCCATAAACAAAAGCCAAAGTCACACCATAGAACTGGCCTGGTAAGGACACCACAACTGCTTTCAGCGAACAGAGACACAGCAGCTTGCACCACAAATACTGCTGGCACTGGACAGTGGATGCTGCCACCAGTAGTGCGGCCATCATGGCCCCTGATGTTATTTTTATGCAACCATCACCACTGTCAGAATCTTTTGAGGTCATTAATTATTGGCATCACAGCTCCCTCTTCAAGGCCCCTGGTGGGTGGGTATGATTATCAAAGAATAGACCATGGGTCACTGTCCTTGTGCAAGAGATTCTGAGAAAGCATCTCTCCCATTTCCAGATTCTACTTCACGTCAATTATTTATAAGGTAGGGAATCCCCCAAACATATAAATGAGATTCAGATGCTGTGCATAAAAAAAAACGAGGATGTCCAATCTGCATCTCTGTTGGCTGTCCTAAAGACACCTCAACCTCAACCTGTTCAAGATGAATTTATAATCTCTTCTGCTTTCCTACTCCACCAAAAAACAAACAAACAACACACACACACACACACACATACACACACACACAAACTGATCCTCTTCTAGTCTTTTCTCTCTCAGTGAATGGGAGCACCATTGATCTAACTCCACAAATCAAAGGGCTGGGAGTTATCTTCAGATGCTTCCTTCCCCTTTAGTTCCCATAGCCGACCTATTACTTGTAATATTTAAATCTCGATCTCTACTTCTATCCATCTCTCCTCCCTCCACTCCAGTTCAAGATCCATCTTCTCTTAGCTGACCACTGCAATCAACTCTTCCCTTCCTCTAATCTATTATCCCCTCTCTAGCCACAGCCATCTTTTCAAAAAGCTTTTCTCATCATGCCACACATTCCCCACTCAGCTTAACATCAGTAGCTTGCACAGTTCCTGACATGGCCTACAAAGCCCTGCATGGGCTGGCGCCTGCTTTCCTCTCCCACCTCTTCTCTCACCACTCACCCTGCAATCCAGCCTCATTAGCTTTCTACGTCATGCTCCTTCTCAACAAGCACCTTTTTACATTTTGCTCCTTCTATCTAGAATGCTCCCCATTACTCCCACCTTTGCCTATTAACTCCTATTTCAGTTTTCCAATCAAGATCACTTCCTCAAGGAAGACTTCCCTAAACCTCCCTCCCCCATAAGACAGGTCCCCACGGCTTCTATATGCTCATAGCACTATGTACTTTTCCTTCATAATTATCAAAGTTTTGAATGATGTATATGATTACCATCTGTCTTCCCCACTAGACTGCAAGTCCCATGAAGGCAGGGATCAGGTCTACATTTTGCTCACCTTTGCATTCCAAGAGCCTAACACAGAACCTTACCCCTAGGTGCTGAACAAAGATCTTTTAATATTGGAATGAATTATCTCCCTCAAGAATTAGAACTTGAAGACACACACACACACACACACACACACACACACACACACACAAACACGATGAAAGACAAAAAGAAAAAAATAATAAAAGCAAGCAGAACATAAGAGAATATGAGCTGGTTAATGGTGGAACACCAGCAAAGAGAAACATGATCTCCTGAAGCTGGGAGGGTGAAGGTGAAGAAAACATCTGGTGCTCTATGCTGCCTTGGACCTGCTGGACCTTCCAGTTTCAGTTTCTGGGAGGTCTAGCTGTACAACTCTTGCTTCTCACTTTTCCATTAATAAGTACAACAAAAAACTCTCCTTCCTTATAATCAAGAGTTTGTCACTGTCCTTATGTGCCCTTTTGAGCACACTGTGGTATAATTCTTTTGCATGTTTTAATTAATTGAGGCTAAAATGAAAACTTCTGCTGTAACAACGTCCAGGTCTCTCTGGGAGAATTCTCAGTATGGGTGCTAGCAGAGCATATCTAACAAGGCTGATGGATACCTGCTGGTTTTCAAACATGTCTCCACTTTTCTAAAACTAAATTAGCAACACACCTCTGGAATAATACAGAAGGGACACTAAAAGATAGTTGAATATTTTTCATCCTTCCTGCAAAGGGAATGATCTTCAAAATGAATAGCTAATTATTGATGAAACCAAAGTAATCAATAAACTTTGTTCAACATGACTGATTATGACATAGAAGCAAAATCCATTCAAAAGCTAAATGTATGTTTTGAAATTTTGAGTCCTTTTTTTCACTTTTACTATAATACAGCTCTTTTTAGTACCTGACCCCAACATAAGGAACTATAAAACTAATTTAGTTTCCAGAACTAATGCTTCTATAATAACATGACAATTCAGTGATTTACTATTTTAGCAAATGTATACCCTGATGCTTATACTCTAAAAACCAGAGACATAAATATATTAGGCGGCTTGATGTGAATGTATTTGGAATTACAAGACATGCCATTTTTATTAATTTTATATTTTCTCTGAACTAAGAATTACGTTCTATTTCATCCTGCCTGGTTTTTCCTCTTCAAATGAAATGCTTGTGACTTATAGAGGTTTAGAAAAGGTTATCTCCGACTAAAATAATTGCTTCAATAAAGGGGAAAATTCTGTGGAAATCTCTTATATTTGACGTTGCTAAACTTAAGTACAATAATGTCACATGTACTTATACAGTAATTGTGGGCACGCCTAAGTCCCTCCCTCTTTCCTAAACCAAATTCCCCAGATCGTAGAAATCCAGCCCTTCTGCCCTCCGGAGGCGCCTTTCCAACGTAAAGTACAATTTTAGATTTAAGCTCCTGACTAAATAATGATTCCGCAGTCAACTGCTAGGGAATCTGGGCACCCTGGTGCCTCTGGAGGGTGCAGCGGGGTGTAGGCAAGGACAGGGGGAGTGGGCGAAGCTGCTGGTTGGTGCCTGAAATCTGTGCGTTGCCCCTTTAATTGTGTCCCCAGCCCTCGGGCGTTTCTATCCAACGCCCACGTCAGCAAATACCTTTTGTTTCTCTCACGTTGGGGCTACTCGTTTTAGGGCGCAAAGGAACGGCTTCGAAAGGGGGTATTACCCCTGCCGAGAACCAGGAATCTTCCCCCGGCCCGCGCGCGCGACCCGCCGGTGCGACGCGGCCCGGTAAGTGGCAGCGCGCGGCGAGGGCGGAGGGCGGGTGGGGCGTCGGGGCTGTCTCGGACCGGTCCCCGAGCCTAGCTTCGGGCGGAGGTGCCACCGGCCCCGCGGGCTCTGACCGCCCCGGCGGCGGTGGGATGCGGGCCCAGGGCACGCCGCCCTCGGACGTTCCCAGCCGAGAGAGCAGTGGGAGGCCAGAGGCGCAGGGGCGAGCGGGCGCCATTTGCAGCCCGGGGCGAAGTGGCCGAGGCCACCGGCTCCGAGGGGCTGGTGACGGTCACAAAGGGGACGCAGAGAGCTGGCGGCGGTGGACACGGCCTCGGTGCGGCGGCCGGGCGGTCGGCGGGGAGAAGCGGGCAGCGCCGGGGCGCACCGGCTCCCGAGGATGCCCCTGTCCGCGCCCGGCCGCGGCTCTCTGCCCGCCGCGCAGCCCCGCCTGCGCGCCCGGGAGGGGCTGCGGGACAATGGCCGCGCCGTCGCCGCCCGCGCCCGGCCGCCCCTGCCGAGCGCGGCGCCCGCCTCGCTGCCCCGCCGGGCCGCGGCGCGGGGAAAGGCGGGAAGGCGCGCGGAGCCTCCTGGTGGCGGCGACGGGGAGCCGGCGCGGGGACGGTGCCGGGCGTGTCTGCAGCCGTCGGGCGCCGCCGACTCCCCGAGGGTTGGTGGCTGGCCAGGCACGGGCTGCGCGGCTGAGTGACGGGCGGCCCGCCCAATAGGGCGGCGCAGGGCGCGGGCGGGGGGGGGGCAGGGGCTTCTCCCCGCGCGGCCTCGGGCTCTTCTTTGGGAGGGTGGGTCCTAGTGCAGCAGCCCGAATTTCTCTGAACATCCTCCAGCCTCTCTTCTTGTATCCTGATGCGACAGATGTGGGCTTAGAACCGAAGGCAGACTTACTATACCTAACAAATACTGAGCTATAAGTATTTGTTTTATGACATAATTATACATACTTATCTTCTACTTTGATCTCTTTTGTAAATTAGTTAGCGGTTTGGCCCCTTCTCCTACAAATGCTCGTACTTAACTGTTGGTTGGCAATAGCCAGACTCCACATCTTTCCAAGATGGTGTGGAAGCGATGGAATCACTTAGCGGGTTTCTAACTACCCACATCAGTACTTAGCGGGCTTGTAACTACACGCGTCAGTATCACCTCTATCCTTAATAAACCTTCCTATTTGCAGAATAAAGTTAGTAAATGAAGTGTTTTATCTTATACAAATTGTTTCACTTAATCTCACATAAAACAACCATTAGTTAAGCTGATGGTTATTCCATTTTCCAGACGAGGAAACGCATTAAGCTCTGAGTTTCACCCCTAGGCCAGGAGGCGGAGGACAGCAGCCTTCCAAGGGGCCCTGCCTTCTGTTCCTCCCCTGCCTTCCCTCCCAATTGCACCAGTCTTCTCAGGGGGCGAGTTGGTCACATCTACACACATTTTTATCAGTATGGAGTCCTCAGCAGAGGGGTGGGCTTGTCTGACCCCCCTGAGCCAGAGCCCTTCACTGGTAATCGGGGTTCAGGTCTCGTTATTCCTGGGAACCTCCCCGACCACACAAGTGGAAAACAGGACGTGAGAATCTGTGGCCTGGGAATCTTCCCCACGTGGGCACCTGTGTGAAGTCAGCTGCTGTAAAATGTCAGCAGGGGGCCACATGAGTATGGGTGCACCTTCTAAGGAGCTGGCTGTTTAAATTTCCCACGCAACAAAGACGCATGCAAGCACTCCTTATCTCATAGCCCTTATGTCACCAGCGCTGCTGTTGAATTATGGTTTGGGCCCAGCAAAAACTTTGTGATACTTGATTCATCCCATATCATTTAAATGTTATTTTCTAGATAAAACAGAATTTCCATCTAATGAGCTTAGCTCTTTCAGTGGCATCATGATATGTTTTAATATTTGAAGGATTTGATATAATTTTTGATGCCTTTGAGGGAAGTTTTTGTCACTTCTCTGCTCAAAACTGGTTAGTGGCTCCCCATTTCATGCAGATTAAAAGCCCTCACAATGGTTTACAAGGCCCTACAGGAACTGTTCTCACATGCCCAACCCCCTCACTTGCCTTCCCTTTCTGACTTCATCTTCCATTGCTTTCCTCATCCTTCCTTGATGTTCCTCCAGCCTGCCTTTGCATTGGCTGTTCCATCTGTCTGGAACTCTTTTCCCCCAGATAGCCACATGACACTCTTCCCTCCCTCCCTCCCTCCCTCTCTCTTTCTCTCTCTCTCTCACACACACACACATCCCTCTCCTTTAGGACTTTACTCAAATGTCATCTCAATGAAGCTTTCCCAACTATGGTTTTGATATTCTTAAACATTTTTACACTTGATTCTAAATCTTGCCAGGGTTAAAAGATGTTTGCCCACCAAAGAATATAATTACCATTCTAGATAAGTTCCTTATCATCCAGAGATTTTGTTTAGATTCTTTATGGTGATCCTGATGGGATACACCAAATTCTAGGTTAATGACTACGTATCTTAAAAGAGGTAGTCTTACAGCCCCCAACCGTTCAGTTCAAGTTATATTTGTTACCTAAGTCTTTTGTCTATTCATAGAAGTACATGTGTTTTCTTTCTTCTATTCCAAAGACCTTTGAATTTACGGGTTCCTAAAATATGTAATTGTCTTTTCCATCCATTCTTTTAAAAATCTTTGTACTTGACAAGAATCTTGAATTCTTTCATATTCTTAGGACTATTATAGATATTTAACTCTTACAGATATTTGAAATGTTTCCAATGGAATTTTGGATATCCCACATGAATTAGTCTGACTTGTTTCAATTTATATGGTCAATCTATTGAAAGAAGAAAACCTGAAACGTATTAACCATTTCCGTGACTTAATAAATCACATATTCTGAAAGTAACTTAAACCGTTCTTGATGACTCAAGAGTACTATTATGAATATAAGTTATGTTAGTGTCCTGTCAGTGTAAATGCTGTCAAGTTGTAATTGGCTCTAATTTATAACACAACTCCTGTTTTCTTGAAAATAGTTCCTCGCTTCATCTCCTTCCTCTGTCCCCACTGCCACTGTATTAGTACAGGTCCTTGCCATTTCTTGCTTTGATGCTGTCACTCATTTTCTTTTGACTGTGAAAATTGGAACATCATGACAGTAATTCCTAACATTTATAGATCCCTATCCTTCTGCCAACCATTGTACTAGGTATTTTGCTTACATTATGAAAGGCAGAAGAGTATAGGATCTGTCTGCCTGAATTCCAATCTGTGTCGGTTTGCTCATTGTGCAATCTTAGGGAAGACTTTCTTCTTTTAGTTTCACTGTGCCTAACTTTCTTTATCCATACAAGATGGATTGCAGGAGTTACCTACCTCATGGGGCTATTGTGAAAGCTGAAATAAGATAGAGTGTAAAGTACTTAACGCAGTGCCTGCCATTATAATATGCATTCAAATACTATTATATATAGCTTTAATTGAGATATAATTCATATACTATAGGAAATATAACTCACATACAATAATTCATCCTTTTAAAGTGTACAATTTAGTGGTTTTTAGTATATGCATAAAAATCATGCAACCATTACCACCATTTAATTTCAGAACATTTCTACCAACCCATAAAGAAACCTGTTTTAGTTTGCTAATGCTGCAGAATGCAAGACACCAGAGATGGATAGGCTTTTATAAAATGAGGGTTTATTTGGCTATACAGTTACAGTCTTAAGGCCATAAAGTATCCAAAGTAACACATCAGTAATCGGGTACCTTCACTGGAGGATGGCCGATGGCGTCCGGAAAACCTCTGTTAGCTGGGAAGGCTCGTGGCTGGCGTCTGCTCAAAGTTCTGGTTTCAAAATGGCTTTCTCCCAGGACATTCCTCTCTAGCAAGCTTGCTCTTCTTCAAAACGTCACTCACAGCTGCACTCCGTCCAGTCTCTTTGAGTCAGCACATTTTTATGGCTCCCCTGATCAAGGCCCACCCTGAATGGGCAGGGCCACGCCTCCATGGCAGTATCCAACCAGAGTCACCACCCGCAGCTGGGTGGGGCACATTCCAAGCAAATCTAACCAGCACCAAAACCTCTGTCCCACAAGACCACCAAGATAATGGCATTTGGGGGACACAATACATTCAAACCAGCACAAAACCCCATAACCATTAGTTGTCACTCCCATTCCCACATCTCCCTAACCCCTAGCAACCACTGATCTACTCTATCTTTATGGATCTGCCCATTATGAACATTTCATATAAATGGGATCATGCAACATATGGTCTTGTGTCTGACTTCTTCCACTTAGCCTAATGTTTTCAAGGTTCACCCATGCCATAGCAAGTTACCAGTAACTTCATTCCTTTTCGTGGCTGAATAATATTCCGTTATCTCATTACCCTGAAATCACCACTATTGCTGTTCATAATGGTTTGTGGTTTAAATATTTTGTTTATCCATTCATCAGTTGATGGGCATTTGGGTTGTTTTTTGGCTATTTTGAATAGAGCTGCTATAAACATTCATGTACAAGTTTTTATGTGGACATGTTTTTATTTCTGTAGGTTATATTCTATAATTCGGAGTGGAATTGCTGGGTCATGCAGGAACTCTTAGGTTTAACTTTTTTTTTTTTTTTTTAATCTTCATTTTATTGAGATATATTCACATACCACGCAGTCGTACAAAACAAATCGTACTTTCGATTGTTTACAGTACCATTACATAGTTGTACATTCATCACCTAAATCAATCCCTGACACCTTCATTAGCACACACGCAAAAATAACAAGAATAATAATTAGAGTGAAAAAGAGCAATTGAAGTAAAAAAGAACACTGGGTACCTTTGTCTGTTTGTTTCCTTCCCCTATTTTTCTACTCATCCATCCATAAACTAGACAAAGTGGAGTGTGGTCCTTATGGCTTTCCCAATCCCATTGTCACCCCTCATAAGCTACATTTTTATACAACTGTCTTCGAGATTCATGGGTTCTGGGTTGTAGTTTGATAGTTTCAGGTATCCACCACCAGCTACCCCAATTCTTTAGAACCTAAAAAGGGTTGTCTAAATTGTGCATAAGAGTGCCCACCAGAGTGACCTCTCGGCTCCTTTTGGAATCTCTCTGCCACTGAAGCTTATTTCATTTCCTTTCACATCCCCCTTTTGGTCAAGAAGATGTTCTCCGTCCCACGATGCCAGGTCTACATTCCTCCCTGGGAGTCGTATTCCACGTTGCCAGGGAGATTCACTCCCCTGGGTGTCTGATCCCACGTAGGGGGGAGGGCAGTGATTTCATCTTTCAAGTTGGCTTAGCTAGAGAGACAGGGCCACATCTGAGCAACAAAGAGGCATTCGGGAGGAGGCTCTTAGGCACAACCATAGGGAGGCCTAGCCTCTCCTTTGCAGCAACCATCTTCCCAAGGGTAAAACCTGTGGTAGAGAGCTCAACCCATCAAACCACCAGTCCCCTATGTCTGTGGTCATGTTAGAAACCATGGAGGTGGGGTAGGCGAATACCCCTGCATTCTCCACAGGCTCCTCAAGGGGGCACTACATCTTTTTTTTTCCCTTGTTTTTCTTTTTTTTTTCTTTAACTTTCCCTTCTTTTTTAAATCAACTGTATGAAAAAAAAAGTTAAAAAGAAAACAAACATACAATAAAAGAACATTTCAAAGAGACCATAACAAGGGAGTAAGAAAAAGACAACTAACCTAAGATAACTGCTTAACTTCAAACATGTTCCTACTTTACCCCAAGAAAGTTACCTAATATAGAAACATTTCTGTGAACTTGCTCCTACTATATCCATCAGAAATTAACAGACCATAATCATTCCTGGGCATCCCCAGAACGTTAAATAGCTTATCTGTTCTTGGATTATTGTTCCCCCTTCCTTAATTGCTCTCTATTGCTAGTTCCCCTACATTCTACATTATAAACCATTTGTTTTACATTTTTCAAAGTTCACATTAGTGGTAGCATATAATATTTCTCTTTTTGTGCCTGGCTTATTTCGCTCAGCATTATGTCATCAAGATTCATCCATGTTGTCATATGTTTCACGAGATCGTTCCTTCTTACTGCCGCGTAGTATTCCATCGTGTGTAAATACCACATTTTATTTATCCACTCATCTGTTGAAGGACATTTGGGTTGTTTCCATCTCTTGGCAATTGTGAATAATGCTGCTATGAACATTGGCGTGCAGATATATGTTCGTGTCACTGCTGTCAGATCCTCCGAGTATATACCAAGAAGTGCAATCGCTGGATCGAAGGATACCTCTGTATCTAGTTTTCTAAGGAACTGCCAGACTGACTTCCAGAGTGGCTGAACCATTATACAGTCCCACCAACAATGAATAAGAGTTCCAATTTCTCCACATCCCCTCCAGCATTTGTAGTTTCCTGTTTGTTTAATGGCAGCCATTCTAACCGGTGTTAGATGGTATCTCATTGTGGTCTTAATTTGCATCTCTCTAATAGCTAGTGAAGCTGAACATTTTTTCATGTGTTTCTTGGCCATTTGTATTTCCTCTTCAGAGAACTGTCTTTTCATATCTTTTGCCCATTTTATAATTGGGCTGTCTGTACTATTGTCATTGAGTTGTAGGATTTCTTTGTATATGCAAGATATCAGTCTTTTGTCAGATACATGGTTTCCAAAAATTTTTTCCCATTGAGTTGGCTGCCTCTTTACCTTTTTGAGAAATTCCTTTGAGGTGCAGAACCTTCTAAGCTTGAGGAGTTCCCATTTATCTATTTTTTCTTTTGTTGCTTGTGCTTTGGGTGTAAAGTCTAGGAAGTGGCCGCCTAATACAAGGTCTTGAAGATGTTTTCCTACATTATCTTCTAGGAGTTTTATGGTACTTTCTTTTATATTGAGATCTTTGGTCCATTTTGAGTTAATTTTTGTGTAGGGGGTGAGGTAGGGGTCCTCTTTCATTCTTTTGGATATGGATATCCAACTCTCCCAGCCCCATTTGTTGAAAAGACCATTATGACTCAGTTCACTGACTTTGGGGGCCTTATCAAAGATCAGTCGGCCATAGATCTGAGGGTCTATCTCCGAATTCTCAATTCGATTCCATTGATCTATATGTCTATCTTTGTGCCAGTACCATGCTGTTTTGGCAACTGTGGCTTTATAATAAGCTTCAAAGTCAGGGAGTGTAAGTCCTCCCACTTCGTTTTTCTTTTTTAGAGTGTCTTTAGCAATTTGAGGCATCTTCCCTTTCCAAATAAATTTGATAACTAGCTTTTCCAAGTCTGCAAAGTAGGTTGTTGGAATTTTGATTGGGATTGCATTGAATCTGTAGATGAGTTTGGGTAGAATTGACATCTTAATGACATTTAGTCTTCCTATCCATGAACATGGAATATTTTTCCATCTTTTAAGGTCCCCTTCTATTTCTTTTAGTAGAGTTATGTAGTTTTCTTTGTATAGGTCTTTACATCTTTGGTTAAATTTATTCCTAGGTACTTGATTTTTTTAGTTGCTATTGAAAATGGTATCTTTTTCTTGAGTGTCTCTTCAGTTTGTTCATTTCTAGCATATAGAAACATTACTGACTTATGTGCATTAACCTTGTATCCCGCTACTTTGCTAAATTTGTTTATTAGCTCTAGTAGCTGTATCGTCGATTTCTCAGGGTTTTCTAGATATAAGATCATATCATCTGCAAACAATGACAGTTTTACTTCTTCTTTTCCAATTTGGATGCCTTTTATTTCTTTGTCTTGCCAGATTGCCCTGGCTAGCACTTCCAGCACAATGTTGAGTAACAGTGGTGACAGCGGGCATCCTTGTCTTGTTCCTGATCTTAGAGGGAAGGCTTTCAGTCTCTCACCATTGAGTACTATGCTGGCTGTGGGTTTTTCATATATGCTCTTTATTATGTTGAGGAAGTTTCCTTCAATTCCTACGTTTTGAAGTGTTTTTATCAAAAAGGGATGTTGGATTTTGTCAAATGCTTTTTCAGCATCTGTTGAGATGATCAATTGATTTTTCCCTTTTGACTTGTTAATGTGTTGTGATACATTGATTGATTTTCTTATGCTGAACCATCCTTGCATGCCTGGAATAAACCCCACTTGGTCATGGTGTATGATTTTTTTAATGTGTCTTTGGATTCGATTTGCAAGTATTTTGTTTAGGATTTTTGCATCTATATTCATTAGGGAGATTGGCCGGTAGTTTTCCTTTTTTGTAGCATCTTTGCCTGGTTTTGGTATTAGATTGATGTTAGCTTCATAAAATGAGTTAGGTAATGTTCCATTTTCTTCAATGTTTTCAAAGAGTTTGAGTAAGATTGGTGTCAGTTCTTTCTGGAAAGTTTGGTAGAATTCCCCTGTGAAGCCATCTGGCCCTGGGCATTTATTTGTGGGAAGATTTTTGATGACTGATTGGATCTCTTTGCTTGTGATGGGTTGGTTAAGGTCTTCTATTTCTTCTCTGGTCAGTCTAGGTTGTTCATATGTTTCCAGGAAATTGTCCATTTCCTCTACATTGTCCAGTTTGTTGCCATACAGTTGTTCATAGTATCCTCTTATAATTTTTTTAATTTCTTCAGGATCTGCAGTTATGTCACCTTTTTCATTCATTATTTTGTTTATATGGGTCTTCTCTCTTTTTGATTTTGTCAGTCTAGCTAGGGGCTTGTCAATCTTGTTGATCTTCTCAAAGAACCAACTTTTGGTGATATTTATCCTCTCTATTGTTTTTTTGTTCTCTATGTCATTTATTTCTGCTTTAATCCTTGTTATTTCTTTTCTTCTACTTGGTTTAGGATTGGTTTGCTGTTCATTTTCTAGCTTCTTCAGTTGATCCATTAGTTCTTTGATTTTGGCTCTTTCTTCCTTTTTAATATATGTGTTTAGTGCTATAAATTTCCCCCTTAGCACTGCTTTTGCTGCATCCCATAGGTTTTGGTATGTTGTGTTCTCATTTTCATTCGTCTCTATATATTTAGCAATTTCTCTTGCTATTTCTTCTTTAACCCACTGATTGTTTAGGAGTGTGTTGTTTAACCTCCAGGTATTTGTGAATTTTCTAAGTCTCTGATGGTTATTGACTTCTAATTGTATTCCATTGTGGTCAGAGAATGTGCTTTGAATAATTTCAATCTTTTTAAATTTATTGAGTCTTGTTTTATGTCCCAGCATATGATCTATTCTGGAGAAAGTTCCATGAGCACTAGAAAAGTATGTGTATCCTGGTGATTTGGGATGTAATGTCCTGTATATGTCTGTTAAATCTAATTTATTTATCAGATTGTTTAGGTTTTCAGTTTCCTTATTGGTCTTCTGTCTGGTTGATCTATCTATAGGAGAGAGTGATGTGTTGAAGTCTCCCACAATTATTGTGGAAACATCAATTGCTTCCTTTAGTTTTGCCAGTGTTTCTCTCATGTATTTTGTGGCACCTTGATTGGGTGCATAGACATTTACGATTGTTATTTCTTCTTGCTGAATTGCCCCTTTTATTAGTATGTAGTGGCCTTCTTTGTCTCTCAAAACATCCCTGCATTTGAAGTCTATTTTATCTGAGATTAATATTGCTACACCTGCTTTCTTTTGGCTGTAGCTTGCATGAAATATTTTTTTCCATCCTTTCACTTTCAGTTTCTTTGTGTCCCTGTGTCTAAGATGAGTCTCTTGTATGCAACATATTGGTGGTTCATTTTCTTTTGATCCATTCTGCGAATCTATATCTTTTACTTGGGGAGTTTAATCCATTTACATTCAGCGTTATAACCGTGAAGGCATTTCTTGAATCAGCCATCTTATCCTTTGGTTTATGTTTGTCATATTTTTCCCCTCTGTCTATTAATATCCTTTATTGTACCCATACCAAATCTCTTTAGTACTGAACCTTTCTCCAAGTCTCTCTGTCCTTTCTTTGTTTCTCTGTCTGTAGGGCTCCCTTGAGTATCTCCAGTAGGGCAGGTCTCTTGTTAGCAAATTCTCTCAGCATTTGTTTGTCTGTGAAAAATTTAATCTCTCCCTCAAATTTGAAGGAGAGCTTTGCTGGATAAAGTATTCTTGGCTGGAAATTTTTCTCACTCAGAATTTTAAATATATCGTGCCACTGCCTTCTTGCCTCCATGGTGGCTGCTGAGTAGTCACTACTTAGTCTTATGCTGTTTCCTTTGTATGTGGTGAATTGCTTTTCTCTTCCTGCTTTCAGAACTTGCTCCTTCTCTTCTGTGTTTGACAGTGTGATCAGTATATGTCTCGGAGTGGGTTTATTTGGATTTATTCTATTTGGAGTTCGCTGAGCATTTATGATTTGTGTATTTATGTTGTTTAGAAGATTTGGGAAGTTTTCCCCAACAATTTCTTTGAATACTCTTCCTAGGCTTTTACCCTTTTCTTCCCCTTCTGGGACACCAATGAGTCTTATATTTGGACGTTTCATATTATCTATCATATCCCTGAGGTCCATTTCGATTTTTTCAATTTTTTCCCCCATTCTTTCTTTTATGCTTTCATTTTCCATTCTGTCATCTTCGAGGTCACTGATTCGTTGTTCAACTTCCTCTAGTCTTGTACTATGAGTGTCCAGAATCTTTTTAATTTGGTCAACAGTTTCTTTAATTTCCATAAGATCATCCATTTTTTTATTTAGTCTTGCAATGTCTTCTTTATGCTCTTCTAGGGTCTTCTTGATTTCCTTTATCTCCCGTACTATGGTCTCATTGTTCATCTTTAGTTCTTTGAGTAGCTGCTTTAGGTGCTGTGTCTCTTCTGATCTTTTGATTTGGGTGCTTGGGCTTGGGTTATCCATATCGTCTGGTGTTTTCATATGCTTTATAATTTTCTGTTGTTTTTGGCCTCTTGGCATTTGCTGAACTTGATAGGGTTCTTTTAGGATTTGTAGACCAATTGAAGTCCTTATCTCTAATTTATCAGATCTACAGCTTCGTGGAGTACACTTTCTCTAACTAACCAGCAGGTGGCGTCCACGAGCCACCTGTTCTGCACAAGCCAGTTCTCCCCTGCTTAGCCTTTTTGGTGAGTGGGGGAGTGAGTCTTGTGGGGTCCAATTGGTGTACCAAGCTTGCAGGTGTAGTTGGTGTTGCCTGCCCTGTATATGGGGCGTGTTTCTGGGCAGTCAGGGAGGGGGGGGTGGCTCTAACAATCAAATCTCCCTGGTGATCCTAGAGTTTTAAGGTTGCTGCAATAGTCTAATCTTTCAGTTCAGTCCTGCCACAGTTTGTCTCTGCCACTGACCCACAAGTCCTTGGTATTGGCGTATGGCTCCTGAGACTTGCAAGTGGGCCCCTCTTCCAGGCCGTGCACCCCCTGGTCCTCTGTTGAGGGATGACTGTGCTATGTCACAAGTGAGTGCCGTCCCCCCAGGGCAGTTCTGGGCTGCTGGGCTGTGTAGGGAGGCTCCCAGTCTGCTGAAATGATGGCTGAATGGGGCTTTGTTAATTCACACTGCTCTACCGTCCCAACTCTGGGACAATCAGCTGAGGTTGCAGGGAAGGCTAATGTCCACGCCCAGTTTTGTGGTGTGTGCCTGTTATCTGAAGCACTTCCGTCACACTGGGTTGTCTGGGGCAGTTCTGGGCTATGGGGCTGGCGATGGGCAGGAGTGTTTCCTGTCCACCAGGATGATGGCTGTGAGCGTACACCCCCCTTTTCTTGGGAAGTTGTAGTGTTTAGTGAATTTTCTCAGCCACTGGATTATTGCGTTTTGTCTCAGAGCTCTCCTAGTTCTGCTCTTGACTTGACCTGCCCAAATTGCAAGTCTTTGAAGCTTTCTGTATTGGGCTTCTTAGAGTAATTGTTTTAGAAAAAGAAAAAAGGATTAAAAAAAAAAAAAAAAGGGCCCTCCTCAGAGATCTAATGGGTTATTGAAATGCTAAGAAACAAAGCAACCAGGGCCATTAAGGAAAGGTCCACAGGGCAGAGAGATCAGCTTTTCTTCGGGATTTGCATATGCGCCTCAGGACCTGAGCTCGGGCCTGAGCTCTGCCCTTCCCCCTTCCACGCTCACCAGAACTCCAAAAATCCTCCGCTTTTATTTTGGAGTTTTTCGTGTTGTTTTTTTTCTATGCCTGTCTCCTCTCTGCTGGGCTGGCTGCTCTCAGATTCTCTGGTGTCTGGTCTCCGTCTATCTATGGTTGGCGTTTGGATCAGCAGAATGAGTTTCCGATAAGGGCTGCCACTGCAGTTCTCCCTTCTCCTTCCCGGAGCTGACAGCCCCTCCTCCCACGGGACTGAGCCTGGCAGGGAGGGGCGCGGGTCCCCTGGCTGCAAAAACTTACAGATTTCGCTGATCTCAGCAGTTCCACGTTTTCATGAGTGTTGTATGAAGTATGCCCAAAGTCAGATTGCTCTGTGGTGTCCAGTCCATGCAGTTCCTGGCTTTCTACCTCCTTTCCTGGAGGAGTAACTAAAACATACAGCTCACCAGTCTGCCATCTTGCCCCGCCTCAGGTTTAACTTTTTGAGAAACTGCCAAACTGTTTTCCAAAGTGACTGCACCATTTTACATTCCCATTAGCAATGCATGAGGGTTCCAGTTTCTCTACATCCTCACTAACACTTGTGGTTTTCAGGGTTTATTATTATTCTTATTATAGCCATCCTACTGGGTGTGAAGTGGTAGCTCATTGTAGTTTTGATTTGCATTTCCCTAATGACTAATGATGATGAACATCTTTTCATGTGCGTGTTCCTATTTATCTTATTTAATCTTATTTATCTAAGCTATTATCTTATTTAATCCTCTTAAGACACTTCCATACAGCCTCTCAACAGTCAATATCCTCATTTTACAAAGATGATAGTAATGCTTAGAGATAAGCAACTTGCCGAAATCACCCAGCTAAACCTGCAATTGTGTCACTCTTCATAAAATCCTTCAAAAGTGCCCCAGAACCTACAGAAGTTGTTTTACCCAGGTGGAGAGGCTTCAGGGTCTTGCCCCTACTTACTCCTTGTGCCAATTTGGATGTATTATGTGCCCCAAAACACCATTATTTTTTGATGCAGTCTTGTGAGGGCAGACGTATTATTGTTGATTAGATTGGAATTCTTTTACTGAGTGTTTCTGTGGAGATGTGACTCAATCAACTGTGAGTGAAACATTTGATTGGATAATTTCCATGGAGGTGTTACCCTACCCATTCAGGGTGGGTGTTAATTAGATCACTGGAGTTGTATAAAGGAGTTCACAGCAGAGGACCTTAGAGCAATTGAGAGTGACATTTTGGAGAACACAACCCAGGAGCAAGCAGATGCCTAGAGAGGAAGGTGGTGGGAGAAAGCCATTTTGAAACTAGAACTCCAGAGCAGATGCCAGCCACGTGCCTTCTGAGCTAACAGAGGTTTTCCAGATGCCAATTGCCATCTTTCAGTGAAGGTACTCAATTCCTTTTTTTTTTTAATTTCAATTAAAGGATATTTATTTGCATCACAAAATAATTCTTTACAAAAAAAAATCACTGGTAGGATTTCTGTCAAGGATCCTTCAAATTGCAAAATTTTCTAACACATTGAGAATATGATTAACTAAATATGTGAGTCCCCAACTTTTTTTCTAGTAATGGCTCTGCTGCATTGAGATATAACTGAAATGTGGGCTTTAGACCTGACTGGGGAGATTATGTTCTATTATGAGGAAATGGTAGGGACACAAGTTCTCTCAATCTTTTGTTTCTCTCATCCTGAGGTCTTTTTTTTTTTTTTTTTTACTTTTTTTTTAATTCATTTTTATTGAGATACATTCATATGCCATGCAGTCATACAAAACAAAGCGTACATTCAATTGTTTACAGTACCATTATATAGTTGTGCATTCATCACCAAAATTAATTTTTGACATTTTCATTACCACACAGACAAAAGTAATAAGAATAAAAATTAAAATGAAAAAGAACAATTAAAGTAAAAAAGAACACTGGGTGCCTTTTTTTTTTTTTTTCTTCCCTCATTTTTCTATTCATCCATCTATAAACTAGACAAAGGGGAGTGTGGTCCATATAGCTTTCCCAATCACATTGTCACCCCTCATAAGCTACATTTTTATACAATTGTCTTCAAGATTCATGGGTTCTGGGTTGTAGTTTGATAGTTTCAAGTATCCACTGCTAGCCGTTCCAATTCATTAGAACCTAAAAAGGGTTGTCTATGTTGTGTGTTAAGAGTGCCCACCAGCGTGACCTCTTGGCTCCTTTTGGAATCTCTCTGCCACTGAAGCTTATTTCATTTCTTTTCACATCCCCCTTTTGGTCAAGAAGATGTCCTCCATCCCACGATTCCCAGTCTAGATTCCTCCCCGGGAGTCATATTCCACGTTGTCAGGGAGATTCACTCCCCTGGGTGTCAGATCCCCAGTAGGGGGGAGGGCAGTGATTTCACCTGCCAAGTTGGCTTAGCTAGAGAGAGAGGGCCACATCTGAGCAACAAAGAGGCATTCAGGACGAGGCTCTTAGGCACAATTATAGGAGGCCTAGCCTCTCCTTTGTCGCAACAGTCTTCCCAAGGGCAAGTCCCGTGGTAGAGGCCTCAGCCCATCAAACCACCAGTCCCCCGTGTCTGTGAGCACATCAGCAACCATCGAGGTGGGGAAGCCCAATACCCCTGCATTCTCCACCAGCTCCTCAAGGGAGCTGTGCATTTTTTTTTCATTAACTCTTTTTTTAATCAATTATATAAAAAAAAAATTTTTTTAAAACATACAACAAAAAAAACATTTCCAACAAACCATAACAAGGGAGTAAGAAAAAGACAACTAACCTAAGATAACTACTTTACTTTCAACATGTTCCTACTCTACTCCAAGAAAATAACCTAACATAGAAACATTTTTGTGAACTTGTTCCTACCATACCCATCAGAAATTAACAGACCACAGTCATTCCTGGGCATTCCCAGAACGTTAAATTTACCCACGATAGCTTATCTGTTCTTATTGGGTTATCATTCCCCCTTCCTTAATTGCTCTCTATCGCTAGTTCGCATACAGTCTATATTATAAATCATTTGTTTTACATTTTTCAATGTTCACATTAGTGGTAGCATATAATATTTCTCTTTTTTGTGCCTCGTTTATTTTGCTCAGCATTATGTCTTCAAGATTCATCCATGTTGTCATATGTTTCACAACATCGTTCCTTCTTACAGCCGTGTAGTATTCCATTGTGTGTATATACCACATTTTATTTATCCATTCATCTATTGAAGGACATTTGGGTAGTTTCCATCTCTTGGCAATTGTGAATAATGCTGCTATGAACATTGGCGTGCAGATATATGTTCGTGTCACTGCTGTCAGATCCTCCGAGTATATACCAAGAAGTGCAATCGCTGGATCGAAGGGTACCTCTGTATCTAGTTTTCTAAGGAACTGCAAGACTGACTTCCAGAGTGGCTGAACCATTATACAGTCCCACCAACAGTGAATAAGAGTTCCAATTTCTCCACATCCTCTCCAGCATTTGTAGTTTCCTGTTTGTTTAGTGGCAGCCACTCTAATTGGTGTGAGATGGTATCTCATTGTGGTCTTAATCTGCATCTCTCTAATAGCTAGTGAAGCTGAACATTTTTTCATGTGTTTCTGGCCATTTGTATTTCCCCTTCAGAGAACTGTCTTTTATATCTTTTGCCCATTTTATAATTGGGCAATCTGTACTACTGTCATTGAGTTGTAGGATTTCTTTATACATGCAAGATATCAGTCTTATGTCAGATACATGGTTTCCAAAAATTTTTTACCATTGAGTTGGTTGCCTCTTCACCTTTTTGAAAAATTCCTTTGAGGTACAGAATCTTCTAAGCTTGAGGAGTTCCCAATTATCTATTTTTTCTTTTGTTGCTTGTGCTTTGGGTGTAAAGTCTAGGAAGTGGCCGCCTAATACAAGGTCTTGAAGATCTTTCCCTACACTATCTTCTAGGAGTTTTTTGGTACTTTTATATTGAGATCTTTGATCCACTTTGAGTTAATTTTTGTGTAGGGTGTGAGGTAGGGGTCCTCTTTCATTCTTTTGGATATGGATATCCAACTCTCCCAGCCCCATTTGTTGAAAAGACTGTTATGTCCCAGTTCAGTGGCTTTGGGGACCTTATCAAAGATCAGTCAGCTGTAGATCTGGGGGTCTAGCTCCGAATTCTCAGTTCGATTCCATTGATCAATATGTCTATCTTTGTTCCAGTACCATACTGTTTTGACAACTGTGGCTTTATAATAAGCTTCAAAGTCAGAAAGTGTAAGTCCTCCCACTTGGTTTTTCTTTTTTAGAGTGTTTTTAGAAATTTGAGGCATCTTCCCTTTCCAAATAAATTTGATAACTAGCTTTTCATAGTCTGCAAATTAGGTTGTTGGAATTTTGATTGGGATTGCATTGAATCTGTAGATGAGTTTGGGTAAAATTGACATCTTAATAGCATTTAGCCTTCCTATCCATGAACATGGAATATTTTTCCATCTTTTAAGGCCCCTTCTATTTATTTTAGTAGGGTTATGTAGTTTTCTTTGTATAGGTCTTTTACATCTTTGGTTAAGTTTATTCCTAGGTACTTGATTTTTTTAGTTGCTATTGAAAATGGTATCTTTTTCTTGAGTGTCTCTTCAATTTGTTCATTTCTAGCATATAGAAACATTACTGACTTATGTGCATTAATCTTGTATCCCACTACTTTGCTAAATTTGTTTATTAGCTCTAGTAGCTGTATCGTCGATTTCTCAGGGTTTTCCAGATATAAGATCATATCATCTGCAAACAATGACAGTTTTACTTCTTCCTTTCCAATTTGGATGCCTTTTATTTCTTTGTCATGCCGGATTGCCCTGGCTAGCACTTCCAGCACAATGTTGAATAACAGTGGTGACAGCGGGCATCCTTGTCTTGTTCCTGATCTTAGAGGGAAGGCTTTCAGTCTCTCACCATTGAGTACTATGCTGGCTGTGGGTTTTTCATATGTGCTCTTTATCATATTGAGGAAGTTTCCTTCAATTCCCACCTTTTCAAGTGTTTTTATCAAAAAGGGATGTTGGATTTTGTCGAATGCTTTTTCAGCATCTATTGAGATGATCATTTGATTTTTCTCTTTTGATTTGTTAATGTGTTGTAATACATTGATTGATTTTCTTATGTTGAACCATCCTTGCATGCCTGGAATGAACCCCACTTGGTCATGGTGTACGATTTTTTAAATGTGTCTTTGGATTCGATTTACAAGTATTTTATTGAGAATTTTTGCATCTATATTCATTAGGGAGATATGCCTGTAGTTTTCCTTTTTTGTAGATCTTTGCCTGATTTTGGTATTAGATGGATGTTAGCTTCATAAAATGAGTTAGGTAGTGTTCCATTTTCTTCTATGTTTTGAAAGAGTTTAAGTAAGATTGGTGTCAGTTCTTTTTGGAAAGAATTCCAAATTTGGTAGAATTTGGTAGAATTCCCCTGTGAAGCCATCTGGCCCTGGGCATTTATTTGTGGGAAGCTTTTTGATAACTGATTGGATCTCTTTGCTTGTGATGGATTGGTTGAGGTCTTCTGTTTCTTCTCTTGTCAGTCTAGGTTGTTCATATGTTTCCAGGAAATTGTCCATTTCCTCTACATTATCCAGTTTGTTGCCATACAGTTGTTCATAGTATCCTCTTATAATTTTTTTCATTTCTTTGGGATCTGCAGTAATGTCACCTTTCTCATTCATTATTTTGTTTATATGGGTCTTCTCTCTTTTTGATTTTGTCAGTCTAGCTAGGGGCTTGTCAATCTTGATCTCTCAAAGAACCAACTTTTGATGTTATTTATTCTATTGTTTTTTTGTTCTCTATGTCATTTATTTCTGCTTAAATCCTTTTTATTTCTTTTCTTCTACTTGGTTTAGGATTGGTTTGCTGTTCATTTTCTAGCTTCTTCAGTTGATCTATTAGTTCTTTGATTTTAGCTCCTTCTTCCTTTTTAATGTATGTGTTTAGTGCTATAAATTTCCCCCTCAGTACTGCTTTTGCTGCATCCCATAGGTTTTGTTATGTTGTGTTAATCATTTTCATTCGTCTCTATATATTTAGCAATTTCTCTTGCTATTTCTTCTTTAACCCACTGATTGTTTAGGAGCATGTTGTATAACCTCCAGGTATTTGTGAATTTTCTAAGTCTGCGATGGTTATTGACTTCTAATTGTATTCCATTGTGGTCAGAGAATGTGCTTTGAATAATTTCAATTTTTTTTTAATTTACTGAGGCTTGTTTTATGTCCCAGCATATGATGTGTTCTGGAGAAAGTTCTGTGAGCACTAGAAAAGAATGTGTATCCTGGTGATTTGGGATGTAATGTTCTATATATGTCTGTTAAATCCAATTCATTTTTTTTTTTTTTTAGTGTTTAATTTTTATTGAGATTGTTCACATAGCATACAATTATCCAAAAATCCACAGTGGATAATCAGTTGCCCCTGGTACCCTCATACAGCTGTGCATCCATCACCACACTTAATTTTTGTTCAATTTTTAGAAACTTTTCATTTCTCCAGATAAGAAATAGAGCGAAAGAAGAAAAAAAAAAAAGAGAGAAGGAAACTTGAATCCTCCCATATCCCTAACTAACCCTCCTCCATTGTTGACTCATAGTATTGGTATAGTACATTTGTTACTGTTTATGAATGAATGTTGAAATATGACTAACTGTAGTATATAGTTTGCAATAAGTATATATTTTTCCCTATATGCCTCTCTATTATTAACTTCTAGTTATAGTGTCATACATTTGTTCTAGTTCATGAAAGAGATTTCTAATATTTGTACAGTTAATCACGGACATTGCCCTTCACAGGATTCAGTTTTATACATTCTCATCTTTTGACCTCCAACTTTCCTTCTGGTGACATAAGTGACTCTGAGCTTACCCCTTCCACCACCTTCACACACTTTTAAGCACTGTTAGTTATTCTCACATCTTGCTACCGACACCTCTGTTCATTTCCAAATATTTAAGTTCATCCCTGTTGAACATTCTGCTCATACTAAGCAACCACTCCCCATTCTTTAGCCTCGTCCTATATCTTGGTACCTTATATTTCATGTCTATGAGTTTACATAGTATAATTAGTTCCTATTCTATCAGTGAGAGCCTGCAATATTTGTCCTTATGTGTCTGGCTTATTTCACTCAGTATATTGCCCTCAAGTTTTCGTCATCAACTCATTTTTTTTTTTAAGATGGTTTTGTTCACATGCCATACATTCCAACCTAAGTAAACAATTGATGGTTCCCTGTATAGACACATATTTATGTGTTCACCACCCTCACCACTATCTATATAAGGGCATCTACATTTCTTCCACAAGGCAGGAGGGAGAGTCAAAGAAGTTAGAGAGGCAAAAGAAACAGAAAAAAGAAAGAGGAAGAAAAAAAATGACAGCTAGGAAGCAGCAAAAGGAAAGATAACCTTATATCAAAGTAGAATAAAGAGTCAGACAACACCACCAATATCAAGTGTCTCATACCCCTCCCCTATCCCCCCCTCTTAGCTGCATTTACCTTGGTATATCACCTTTGTTACATTAAAGGGAGCATAATACAATGATTCTGTTTCTTATAGTCTCTGGTTTATGTTGATTGCATCCCTCCCCCAATGCCTCCTCATTTTTAGCAAAATCTTGCAGGGTTGACATTCACTTGTTTTCCCTCGTGAAAGAACATATTTGTACATTTAGCACAGTTGTTGAACACTCTAGATTTCACCGAGTTACACAGTCCCAGTCTTTCTTTCCTCCTTTCTTCTAGTGTCCCACGTGCTCCCAACCCTCCTCTCTCAACCATATTCATAGTTATCTTTGTTCAGTGTACATACCTTGCTGTGCTACCATCTCCCAAAAAAATTGTGTTCCAAACCTCTCACTCCTGTCTTCTATCACTCTGTAGTGCTCCCTTTAGTATTTCCTGTAGGGCATGTGTCTTGTTCACAAAGTCTCTCATTGTCTGTTTGTTGGAAAATATTTTGAGCTCTCCCTCATATTTGAAGGACAGTTTTGCTGGATATAGGATTCTTGGTTGGCAGTTTTTCTCTTTCAGTATCTTAAATATATCACCACTTCCTTCTAGCCTCCATGGTTTCTGCTGAGAGATCTGCACATAGTCATTAAGCTTCCTTTGTATGTGATGGATCGCTTCTCTCTTGCTGCTTTCAGGATTCTCTGTCTTTGACGTTTGATAATATGATTAAAAGTGTCTTGGCATAAGCCTATTCAGATCTATTCTGTTTGGAGTGCACTGTACTTTTTGGATCCATAATTTTATGTCTTTGATAAGAGATGGGAAATTTTCATTGGTTATTTCCTCTATTATTGCTTCTGCCCCCTTTCCCTTCTCTTCTTCTTCTGGGACACCAATGATACGTACATTCTTGTACTTCATTTCATCCTTAAGTTCCCGGAGATGTTACTCATATTTTTTCATGCTTTTCTTCATCTGCTCCTTTGCCTGTAGGCATTCAGGTGTTTTGTTCTCCAGTTCCTGAGTGTTTTCTTCTGCCTCTTGAGATCAGCTGTTGTATGTTTCCATGGTGTCTTTCGTCTCTTGTGTTGTGCCTCTCATTTCCATAGATTCTGCTGGTTGTTTTTTTTGAGCTTTCAATTTCTGCCTTATGTATGCCCAGTGTTTTCTTTATAGCCTATATCTCTTTTGCCATATCTTCTCTAAACTTTTTGAATTGATTTAGCATTAGTTGTTTAAATTCCTGCATCTCAGTTGAAGTGTAAGTTTGTTCCTTTGACTGGACCATAACTTCGTTTTTCCTAGTGTAGGTTGTAGTATTTTGTTGTCTAGGCATCTGACCTCCTAGACCACCCCAGTTAGGTTTTCCCAGAGGAGAACAGGCTCTTGTCACAGAAGGAGGAAATATTCAGTGTCCGGTTTCCTTGATGGTGTTTCTTAGAGGATTGACACACCCTGTGTTTTTCTGCCCAGCAGGTATGCCTGTCAGCCTGTCAGGGCTGGTGTAAGGGGGTGTGGCCCACGGCTCTCCTCCCCCAGGCTTTGAGGTCTGGTTCTGGTAAGGCAGGTAGTAGAGCTGGGCCCCTCCCTTTCCTCTTGGGAAGGTATGCCACCTCCAGAGAGGTCATTTGCATATAAATAGATTCTTTGTTTCTCTGACTCAGAGTGCTGAGATTTTTAAATGACTGACGCTTTCTCTACTGGGAATAGCTGTGAGCTGAAAACGGCTGAGACTTTCTCCTCTGAGCTGCCCCGATTGAGAGAGAGAGAAAGGGACAGAAAGCTCCCAGATTCACTCATTGGCCAGAGATAGCACCCGATCCTCTGGGCTCCCCACCCTGAGAGAGATATGTCCCCTGACTCTCCCAAGTCAGTCGTCACCAAAAGCCTCTGTCTGCTTGTTGGGGATTCGCTGTCTGTATTGAGCAGTTAACATTAAAACCCCAGTTGGAGTTGGGGTGAGGTACACTAGTTTGTTCAGAGAGTGCTGCTCTCTAGCACCGCAAGGCTTCTGTGAGGGAGGGTCTCTTGGCTCTCGGCTTGGGTCTGCAGTTTTTACTTACAGATTTTATGCTGTAGTCTCAGGCATTCCTCCCAATTCAGGGTGGAGTATGATGAGTGGACAGTCACGTTTGTCTCCCCACAGTTATTCTAGGTTATTTACTAGGTTTTCAGTAGTTTATGTATTGTTTCAGGGGGACTAACTGGCTTCCACTCCTCTCTATGCTGCCATCTTAACTCCTCTCCTCCATTGATTCTTCGAATCCAATTCATTTATCAGATTGTTTAGGTTTTCAGTTTCCTTATTGGTCTTCTGTCTGGTTGATCTATCTACAGGAGAGAGTGATGTGTTGAAGTCTCCCACAATTATTGTGGAAACATCAATTGTTTCCTTTAGTTTTGCCAGTGTTTGTCTCATGTATTTTGTGGCACCTTGGGTGCATAAACATTTATGATTGTTATTTCTTCTGTTGAACTGCCCCCTTTATTAGTATGTAGTGGCCTTCTTTGTCTGTTATAACATCCTTGCATTTAAAGTCTATTTTATCTGAGATTAATATTGCTACTCCTGCTTTCTTTTGGCTGTAGCTTGCATGAAATATTTTTTCCTTCTTTTCACTTTCAATTTCTTTGTGTCCCTGTGTCTAAGATGAGTCTCTTGTATGCAACATATTGATGGTTCATTTTTTTTTATCGATTCTGCCAATCTATATCTTTTGATTGGGGAGCTAATCCATTTACATTCAATGTTATTACTGTGAAGGCATTTCTTGAATCAGCCATCTTATCCTTTGGTTTATGTTTGTCAGATATATTTTTTCCCTTTCTCTTAATGTCCTTTAACGTACCTGTTCTAGTTTGCTAATGCTGCCAGAATGCAAAACACCAGAAATGGATTAGCTTTTATAAAAGGGGGTGTATTTGGTTACACGGTTACAGTCTTAAGGCCATGAAGTGTCCAAGGTAATGCATCAATGATCGGGTACCTTCACTGGAGGATGGCCAATGGCGTCTGGAAAACCTCTGTTAGCTGAGAAGGCACATGGCTGGCGTCTGCTCTGGAGTTTGGTTTCAAAATGGCTTTCTCCCAGGACATTCCTCTCTAGGCTTCAGCTTCTCTCCAAAATATCACTCTCAGTTGCTCTTGGGGCGTTTGTCCTCTCTTAGCTTCTCCAGAGCAAAAGTCGGCTTTCAAAGGCCATCTCCAAAATGTCTCTGTAAGCTGAAGCTCCTCTCTCAGTTCCAGTGCATTCTTCAAAGTGTCCCTTTGCTGTAGCTCCTCTTCAAACATCACTCACAGCTGCACTGAGTTCCTTCTGTTATGTCAGCTCATTTATATGGCTCCAGTGACTCAACTTAGACCCACCCTGAATGGGTGGAGCCAACACCTCCATGGAAATTATCCAATGAGAGTCATCACCCACAGCTGGGTGGGACATATCGCCAAAGAAATGCTCAAATCTAATCAACACTAATAACGTCTGCCCACACAAGATTGCATCAAAGATAATGGCATTTGAGGGACACAATATATTCAAACTGGCACAGTACCCATACTGAATCTCTTTAGTACTCAACCTTTCTCCATCTCTCTCTCTCCTTTCTTTGTTTCTCTGTCAGTAGGGCTCCTTTAGTATCTCAAGAAGGGCAGGTCTCTTGTTAGCAAATTCTCTAAGCATTTTTTGTGAAAAATTTAAGCTCTCCCTCAAATTTGAAGGAGAGCTCTGCTGGATAAAGAATTCTTAGTTAGCAATTTTTCTCTCTCAGAATTTTAAATATGTCATGCCACTGCCTTCTCACCTCCATGGTGGCTACTGAGTAGTCACTACTTAGTCTTATGCTGTTTCCTTTGTATGTGGTGAATTACTTTTCTCTTGCTGCTTTCAGAACTTGCTCCTACTCTTCAGTGTTTGACAGTCTGATCAGAATATGTCTCGAAGTGGGTTTATTTGGATTTATTCTATTTGGAATTTGCTGAGCATTTATGATTTGTGTATTTATGGTGTTTAGAAGATTTGGGAAGTTTTCCCCAACAATTTCTTTGAATGTTCTTCTTAGACCTTTACCTTTCTCTTCCCCTTCTGGAACACCAATGAGTCTTACATTTGGATCTTTTATTTTATCTATCATATCCCTGAGGTCCGTTTTGATTTTTTCTATTTTTTCCCCATTCTTTCTTTTTTCTTTCATTTTCTGTTCTGTCATCCTCTAGGTCATTAATTCACTGTTCAGCTTCCTCTAGTCTTGTACTATGAGTATACAGAATCTTTTTAATTTGGTCAGCAGTTTCTTTTATTTCCATAAGATCATCTGTTTTATTATTTACTCCTGCAGTTTCTTATTTATGCTCTTCTAGGGTCTTCTTCATGTCTTTTATATCCTGTGCCATGCTCTCGTTGTTCATCTTTAGTTCTTTGATTAATTGCTCCAAATACTGGGTCTCCTCTGATCTTTTGATTAGGGTGTTTGGGCTTGGGTTATCCAGATCATCTGGTTTTTTCATATGCTTTAAAATTTTCTGTGGTTTTTGGCCTCTTGGTGTTTGCTTAACTTGATAGGGTTCTTTTAGGATATGTAGACTGATTCAAACCCTTATCTCTAATTTGTCAAATCTACAGCTTTGTGGAGTACACTTTCTCTAACTAACCAGCAGGTGGTGTCCATGAGCCTCCTATTACCCTCAAGCCAGTTCTCCTCCACTTTGTCTTTGTGGTGAGTGGGGGTGTGAGTCTTGTGGGGTCCAATTGGTGCACCAAGCTTGCGTGTGTAGTTGGTGTTGTCCGCCCTGCATATGGGGCATGTGTCTGAGCAGTTTTTTTTGGGGGGGGCAGCTTTAATAATCAAATCTCCCAGGTATTCCTGGAGATTTTAAAGCTGTTGCAATAGTCTAATCCTTCAGTTCAGTCATGCCACAGTTTGTCTCTGCTGCTGACCCACAAGTCCTTGGTTGTGAGTGGGTCCCTATTCCAAGCCGTGCACTCCTAGGTCCTCTGCTGAGGGATGACTGCACTACATCACAGGTGAGCACCATCCCTCAAGGGAGGTTCTGGGCTGTAGGGCTCTGTAGGGTCATTCCCAGTCTGCTGAAAGGATGGCTTAATGGGGTGTGTTAATTTCCCCCTTTTCACACAGCTCCACCTTCCCAGCTCCAGGACAATTAGCTGAGGGTGCAGGAAAGGCTATTGTCCATGCCCGATATTGTGGTGTGTGCGTGTGTTGTTGGAAACACTTCCTGTCACACTGGGTTGTTTGGGGCAGTTCTGGGCTGTGGCATTGGTGCCGGGCAGGAGCGTTCTCAGTCCACTGGGAAGATGGCTGTAAGGGGATGCTGCCCTTTTCTTGGGAAGTTGTGGTGTTTAGCGAATTTTCTCAGCCACTGGACTTATTGCTTTATGTCTCCAAGCTGTCTTAGCTCTGCTCTTGTCTTGGCCCAAATTGCAAGTCTTTGAGGCTTTCTGTAATGGGCTTCTTAGAGTAATTGTTTTAGAAAAAGGTAAAAAGATAAAAAAAAAAGAGCCCTCCTTGCAGATCTAATGGGCTATTGAAATGCTAAGAGACAAGGAGATTAGGGCCATTAAGGAACGATTAAGAAAGCAGAGAAACTGGCTCTTCAGACAAGGAAACGGACCTCTGGATTTGCATATGAGCCTGATTCTGTTTGAGCCTTGCCCTTCTCTGTTCTGTGTTCACCAGAACTCTAAAAGGTCTCTGTTTTTATTTTTAGGTTTGTTTGTTTGTTTGTTTGTTAACTGTTTTTGCTAGCCCTATCTCCTCTCTGCGCCAGGCTGACTGCTCCCGGATTGTCCGGTATCTGGTCTCAGTCTACGCATGTTTGGAGTTTAGATCAGCAGTCTGAGTTTTCAATAAGAACCACAACTGCAGTTCTCCCTCCTCATTCCCAGCACCGATGGCCTCTCCTCCCATGGGACTGAGACTGGAAAGGAGGGGCACGGGTCCCCTGGCCATGAGAACTTACAGATTTCGCTGATCTTAGCTGTTCCATGCATTCGTGAGTGTTGTATGAAGTATGCTCAAGGTCAGATTGCTCTCTGGTGTCCAGTCCACGCAGTTCCTAGCTTTCTACCTACTACCCTGGAGGAGTAACTAAAACCTACACCTCACCACTCCACCGTCTTGCCCCACCTGGTACCCGATTCTTGATGTTTACTTTGGACTCATTATGGCCTTCAGACAGTAACTTTGTAACAAATAAACCCCCTTTATAAAAGCCAATCCATTTCTGGTATTTTGCATAACGGCAGCATTAAGCAAACCAGAACACTCCTCCAGTTTTGTCTCCCATTTTCTCCCCAGAGGCCCTCTGTCTCTAGCCATAGCAAACCTTTGGTCATCCCTGAGGAGGGCATGGTGTTCAAGATGTCTGTCTGTGCCTTTGTACTTGGTGTTCTGTCTGGAATACCCTTTGTTCATGTGGTGAACTTCTACTCATCCTTCAAGACCGAACTCAAATGTTATTTCCATTTGGAAACCTTTCCAGACACTCCCAGGCACAATTATTTGCTTTGTTGGTTTTAAAATTACCTCCAACTAGAGTGTTTAGTTAATTGTATTGTAACTGTTTGAAACCCCCTATCTCTCTGTCTTTCTCTTTGTCTGTCTCTTTCTCTAACTCTGTCTCCTGATGGGCACTGAGGTGCTTGATCAAGGGCTCTGACCTTTGACCACATCTTATTCATCTTTGTCTTCCCAGGGCCTGATAGAGGGTCTGGCACGAAGTAGATGCTCAATAAATATTTGTTGAATGAATGCATTTCATCTTTCAGTTTGAAGATCTGCCCTTCTCATAAAAATAGAATAAAAGATATTTAGCTTTTTAAAAAAGGAAAAGAAAATATGTACAGATGCATGGAGTTCAAAACAGTGTGAAATTAATTATGGAATCCAAGGGTAAAGCTGCTTTCTTTCTATTATTCTCCTAACCATTCAGAAAATCTCCACTGTGTTATAAGTCCTGCGGCTCTTAGCAGAATCTAAAATATTGAGGATGTCAGCACCTTTGTACCAGCTTCAATTCTCTCTTCTCGCTGGCATTGTTGCATAGGATGGAACATGAAATTCTTACAATTTCATAATCTTTGTGGGGAGCAAAATCTACATTTAGTTTTCAGCATCAGAAGACACTTCAGCAAACCAAACCATTCCATTATTTTATCTAAGACCTTCTTAATGTAGGTTAGAATAGCATACTAGCCCAAACACTAAAATTTTAAACTTTTAGAATGCAAAAACCTATGGAGTACAGATCCCACTGAGGCAGGCTAGAATAGGGCACTCTGGACAGGCCAGGGGCATCAGTCATTTCAAATGGGGAGTTAGCATCAAGCCATAGTCGAGATAGTCAGATGGAGAGCAGGAAGGAGGGGGCCAAGCAAAAGGAAAAACAAACCCTAATTCTCAGAACCAGCTGAGATAGACAGGCAGAGGGAGAAAGGAGGGTCTGGGTGGAAGAACTAGACCCTAATTCCAAGAATCAGCTGAGATAGCCAGAAGGAGGAAAAGGAGGGGTTAAGCCAGGGTGGGGCAGAGTGGGAATTTTCACCCGCAACCCTGTCCTAAAGCATAGCAACAGGCTAACATATAAAACCTGGACATAGCTCAACCCAGTGCAGCCCCTCTCTTGGCGCCCGCCCATGCTGACCCCTCAAGCATGTATTCCTTCTTAACAACCTTGGCTATTTCCCTGTCCGTACTGGCTTTTTCAAATAAACTTTACTGCTTGCTACTATTCCTCTTGTCCCTGAATTCTTTCTTGAGAAAAGAAAACGAGCCTGCACTGGAGCTCACCTCGGGTGCCAACCGGGCTCCAGTAACACCATTCTCATGAAATCTCTTCTATGATAACATTTTTTTAATCTAAGTAACAAACATTGTGGTTCATAGGCCATAATTTGAAATGGGAAAATGGCAAAAATTGTTTCTAAATAATAATTCTTTCTTAGGGTGGGGTTACAATTGACTAGTTCCTCTAGATCTTTGCTATCCTCGGGTATGCGTGTTGTTTCGAAATGATCACTGTTTCTGGATACCTAGATATGGTGGAACCGGCAAATTTTTCTATGTCTACCTTAAGTTAGCATTCTCTAGGCCACAAAGAAATGTGTAGTACCAATAAAATTCTAAAATGTTTACATTTTATAATCAATGAAAGCAGTGTTTTAAAGCGGTCTGCATAATTAATAATAATAGCTAATATTTATTGAGGGCTTACTATAAGTCAGGTGCCCTTGTAATTACTTAACTTGGATTATCTTTTCATTTACTCCAGCCTCAACCCTATAAGGTATAGGCAGTATTACTATTCCCATTTTACAGATAAAGAAATTGAGACATTGGGAAGCTAACTTTCCATGTCACCCAGTTAGTGTGGGGCAGAGCCAGAATTTGCACCTAGGTACTCTGGCTCCAGAGCTCATACAGCAGTACATGCTGCCTGATGCTGCCTCTCACTAACAGACTACTCATTTGCCTTTTTGCTTAAATATTGACACAAATGATGTGCTAATCAGTCATCTGGGTCCAGCTGCAGGAAAGAGAAACCGCTCTAGTATTTTAAGCAGAAAAGGATTTAATAAAGGGATTGAGTGCTTACAAAAATCACTGGAAGGGCTGGGAGGAGTGGCTCTAGTCTGAATCACTCCTTTTTATGGCTGAATTCCATTGTGTGCATATCCCACATTTTGTTTATCCATCCATCTGTTGATGACACTTGGGTCAACTTCCACCCTTTGGCAATTGTGAATAATGTTACTACAAAAATTGGTGTACAAATATCTGTTCAAGTCCCTGCTTCAATTCTTTTGGTTATATACCCAGAACTGGGATTGCCAAGGTATGGTAATTCCATGTTTAATTTTCTGTGGAGCCACCAAGCTGATTTTCTTAGTGGCTGAACCATTTTACAGTGCCACCAACAACGTATAAGGGTTCCATCGACACATTATTTTTTGTTTTTTTAAATAATAGTGATGCTTGTGGATGTGAAGCGGGATCTTGTTGTGGTTTTGATTTGCATTTCCCTGATTACCTATGATGTTGCGCATCTTCTCGTGTGCTTATTGACCATTTGTATATCTTCTTTAGAGAAATGTCTATTCAAGACCTTTGTCCATTTATTTGTCTTTTGTTGTTGAGTTGTAGAAATATATATATATATATATGTATATTCTGGATATTAAACCCTATCAGATATATGGTTAGCAATTATTTTCTCCCATTCTGTAGGTTATCTTTCCACTTTCATGATAGTGTTCTTTGATATACAAACATTTTAAATTTCAATGTATTCCATTTTATCTGTTTTTTTTCTTTTGTTGCTTCTGCTTTTGGTGTCATATTAAGAAATCATTACCAAATGCAGTGTTATAAAGGTTCCTCGCTATATTTCCTTCTAAGAGTTTTATGGTTTTAGCTCTTATGTTTAGGTCCTTGGTGAATTTAGAGTTAATTTTTGTATATGGTACAAAATTTTTTTGCAAGTGAACAACCAGTTTTCCAACACCATTTGTTGAAGGGACCATTCTTTCTAATTAATTTTGTCAAAAATGGTTGGCTGTAGATGTATGGGTTTATTTCTGTTCCATTTGTCTATATGTCATCTTGATGCCAGTTCCACACTGTTTTCATTTCTGTGGCTTTGTAATAAGGTTTGAATTCAGGAAGTGTGGAACCTCCAACTATGTTCTTCCTTTGCAATATTGATTTGGCTATTCAGGGCACCTTGTGATTCCATATGAATTTGAGGATTGGTATTTCTGTTTCTGCAAAAAAAAAAAATGCTGCTGGGATTTTGAAAGGTTTTGCATTGAATCTTAGATCATTTTGGGTAGTATTGACATCTCAATAATAAGTCTTCCTATCTTGAGTACAGATGTCTTGTCATTTATTTAGGTCTTTAATTTCTTTTAGCAGTGTTTTGTAGTTTTCAGTGAACAAGTCCTTCACCTCTGTGCCTGTTTGAATGTGTTATGTCCCCCAAAATGCCATTATCTTTGATGTAATCTTGCGTGGGCAGACGTATCAATGTTGATTAGATTGTAATTCTTTGAGTGTTTCCATGGAGATGTGCCCCACCCAACTGTGGGTGATGACTCTGATTGGATAATTTCCATGGAGGTGTTACCCCACCCATTGAGGGTGGGTCTAAATTAAATCATTGGAGCCACATAAATGGGCTTACAAACAGAAGGAACTCAGTGCAGCTGAGAGTGACATTTTGAAGAGGAGCTAAGAGGGACCCTTTGAAGAAGCTGAGAGAGAGTAGCTGCAGATGAAAGATAGTTTGAAGACAGCCGTTGAAAGCAGACTCTTGCTCCAGAGATGCTACGAGAGACAAATGCCCCAAGAGTAACCGAGAGTGACATTTTGAAGAGAAGCTGTGGCCTAGAGAGGAACGTCCCAGGAGAAAGTCATTTTGGAACTAGAACTTGGAGCAGATGCCAGCCACATGCCTTCCCAGCTAACAGAGGTTTTCTGGATGCCATTGGCCATCCTCTGGTGAAGGTATACTTTGTTGATGGACACTTTATGGCCTTATGACTGTAACTGTGTAACCAAATAAACCCCCTTTTATAAAAGCCAATCCATTTCTGATGTTTTGCATTCCAGTAGCATTAGCAAACTAGAACAACCTCCTTGGTTAAATTTATTACTAGTTATTTTATTCTTTTAGGAGCTATTGTGAATGGAATTATATTTCTAATTTCCATTTCAGAATATTCTTTGCTGGTATATAGAAACAAGACTGGTTTTTGCATGTTAATCTTTTAACCTTCAACTTTGCTGAATTCGTTTATTAGCTCTACTACTTTTTTTTTTAATCATCATTTTATTGAGATATATTCACATACCACGCAGTCATACAAAACAAATCGTACTTTTGATTGTTTACCGTACCATTACATAGTTGTACGTTCATCACCTAAATCAATCCCTGACACCTTCATTAGCACACACACAAAAATAACAAGAATAATAATTAGAGTGAAAAAGAGCAATTGAAGTAAAAAAGAACACTGGGTACCTTTGTCTGTTTGTTTCCTTCCCCTATTTTTCTACTCATCCATCCATAAACTAGACAAAGTGGAGTGTGGTCCTTATGGCTTTCCCAATCCCATTGTCACCCCTCATAAGCTACATTTTTATACAACTGTCTTCGAGATTCATGGGTTCTGGGTTGTAGTTTGATAGTTTCAGGTATCCACCACCAGCTACCCCAATTCTTTAGAACCTAAAAAGGGTTGTCTAAAGTGTGCGTAAGAGTGCCCACCAGAGTGACCTCTCGGCTCCTTTTGGAATCTCTCTGCCACTGAAGCTTATTTCATTTCCTTTCACATCCCCCTTTTGGTCAAGAAGATGTTCTCCGTCCCACGGTGCCGGGTCTACATTCCTCCCCGGGAGTCATATTCCACGTTGCCAGGGAGATTCACTCCCCTGGGTGTCTGATCCCACGTAGGGGGGAGGGCAGTGATTTCACCTTTCAAGTTGGCTTAGCCAGAGAGAGAGGGTCACATCTGTAGCTCTACTACTTTTGTTGTGAATTCTCAGGATTTTCTAAATATAGGATTATGTCACATGTCAATAGGAAAAGTTGTACTTCTTCCTTTCCAATTTTGATGCCTTTTATTTCTTTTTCTTGCCCAATTGCTCTGGCTACCACTACCAGTAGAATGTTGAATAGCAGTAGTGAAGGTGGGCATCCTTGTCTTGTGAAAGACTTTCAGTCTTTTCACTGGGTAAAATGTTAGCTGTAGGTTTTTCATACATGCCTATTATCAAGTTGGGTAAGTGCCTTCTATTCCTATTTTTCTGAGTGTTTTTATCAAGAAAGGATGCTGGATTTTATCTAATGCATTTTCTACATCAGTTGAGATGATTATGTTATTTTTCCCCATCATTCTATTAATGCTGTACATTACTTTGATTGATTTTCTTACATTGAACCACCCTTACATTCCTGGGATAAATGCCATTTGGTTATTGTCCAGTTTGCTAGAGCTGTCATTATGCAAAATACCAGAAATGGATTGGCTTTTATAAAGGGGATTTGTTAGGTTACAAATTTACAGTTCTAAGGCCAAAAAAGTGTCCAGACTAAGGCATCAACAAGATGATACCTTCACTGAAGAATGGTTGATGGTGTCTGGAACACCTCTGTAATCTGGGAAGGTACATGGCTGGTGTCTGCTGGCACTTTGCTCCTGATTGTGTTTCAAAATGGCTTTCTCCAAAATGTTTCTGGGCTTCTGTCTGTCTTAGCTTCTCTCTATCTGTCTCTCTCAGCACTTGTGCATCCTTGCTTGTTCTCCCAGGGTGTTTCTCTCTAAGCACCTGGGGGTCCTCTTTTAGCTTCTCCAGGGCAAACTTTGGGCTTCATCTCTTAGCTTAGCATCTCCCAGTATCCTTCTGTCTTTATCTCCAAGTGTCTCCTAGCATCAGTGTCTTAGTTAGGGTTCTCTAGGGAAACAGAATCAACAAGAGATATCTACAAATATAAGATTTTATAAAAGTGTCTCACACAACTGTGAGTATACACAAGTCCAAATCCCATAGGGCAGGCAGGAAACTGGCAACTCCAATGAAGATGTTTGATGAGCTCCTCAGGCAGTGAACTGGCAACTTTGATGAACATGTTTGATGAACTCCTCAGGAAATGTACTGGCAAATTTGACGAACTCCTCAGGAAACACTTCACTGGTTAGCCGAACAAGAAATGAAGGTCCTCTTTCTGTCTTGCTTAAAAGTCTTCAACTGATTGGATTAAATCCAGCTGATTGAATTCTCTCATTGTGGAAGACACGCTCTTCATTGATGTAATCAGTCATAGCTGCAGCCAATTGACTGATGATTTAATAGCCCAGCCTTCTGGTTTATTAACCAGCCAAAAATGTCCTTGCAGTAATGGTTAGGCCAGTGCTTTCTTGACCAGACACCTGGGCACCATCACCTGGCCAAGTTGACACATGTACCTAACCATCACAGGTTCTAACCAGAACCTAAGCATCTGTGTCAGCTCTTGAGGTCTCTTAAGTAGTCCAGTGAACTAATCAAGACCCACCCTGAATAAGTGGGGTCCACACCTTCATGGAAATAATTCAATCAGAGTTCTCACTCATAGTTGAGTGGGTCACGTCTCCATGGAAACATTGAATCAAAAGGTTCCAACCCACAAAATTGGATTAAAAGATCATGGCTCTTCTGGGGTCCATAACAGTTTCACACCAGCACAGTTATGGTGTATAATTCTTTCAATATGCTATTGGATTCTATTTGCTAGTATTTTATTGAGTGTTATGGTATCTAGAGTCATAAGGAAAATTGGTCTTTAGTTTTCTTGTCTTGTCATGTTTTTTTTCTAGCATTGGTATTAAGTAATGGTAATATTGGCCTTGTAGAATAGGATAGCAAGAGTTCCTTTCTCTTCAGTCTTTTGGAAAAGTTTGAGAAGGATTGGTATTAATTCTTCTTTGAATGTTTGGTGGAATTCAGCAGTGAAGCATTCTGGCCCTGGAATTTTCTTTGTTGGGAGGTGCTTTTTTTTATTATTTTTTAACTCTTTACTTTGAAGTAATTTCAAACTTAGAGAAGACTTGCAAAACTAATACAAACCCCATGCAGAGAACTCCAACATATCCCCTCCTCTAGATGCCCAGATCTACCTTTGTGGTATGATTCTATCTATCTATCTATCTTCTCAACATTTCAGAGCAACTTGCATACATCATGCTTCCTGAATACATGAGAATTCCATGTACATTTCCTATAAACAAGGATATTCATTTATGTAATCACTGTAAGCACAGTTATCAAGTTCAGGAAAATTAATGTTGATGTAAAGCTTACATCCTATATTCCAATTTTTTCTTATGTCCCAATAATGTCATTTGGAGCCTTTCCTTCTCCATTCTTAGATCCTATCCAGTATCATGTATTGCATTTAATTATCATTATTTCTTTAGTTTCTCTTTCTTTCTTTTTTTTAGTTGTGAAACATATATACAACATAAATCTTCCTTTCCCAACCCCTCCCTCCCATGCATACCATTAAGTGAGATTAATCACATTTACAATATTGCAGTACCCTCACCACCTTCCAATACTAGAACGTTCCCTTCACTACAAACAAAAACCTCACATTCATTTTGCATTAACTCCCCATTACCCCTGCCCCCCACTGTGGTATTCTACTTTTTGTCTCTCTGTGTATGCTTATTCTCCAGTGTTTTCTTTGTGGTTACCATGGGGCTTAAATTTAGCATTGAAAATCTATAACATTCTTGTTTGCTTTGATACCAACCGAACAACTATGTCCCTATACCTCTCCACCGCCCCCCCACCTCTTTGTGGTTCTTGTCACAAATTACATATTTGTACACTATGAGTCCCAAACCATTGATTTATCATTACATTTTATGTGTTTGCCTTTTAGATCCTATAGGAAGTAAATAATGGAGTTAGAAAAAAAAATAATACTGGTATTTCTATTTACCCATGTCATACTTTTACCAGAGATCTTTATTTCTTCATGAGGCTTCAGCCAATTGTCCAGTGTCCTTTCCTTTCAAACTGCAGAACTCTCTTTAGCATTTCTTGTAGGTCTGGTCTAATGGTGATGAATTCTCTTAATTTTTTTTCATCTGGGAATGTCTTACTTTCTCACTCATTTTTAAAAGACAGTTTTGCCAGATGCATAAATCTTGATTGGCAATTTTTGCTTTCAGCCCTTTTAAATATGTCATCTCACTGCCTTCTTGCCTTCATGGTTTCTAGTGAGAAATCAACACTTAATCTTGTTGATGCTCCCTTGTATATGACACATTGCTTTTCTCATGTGGCTTTCAGAATTATCTCTTTATCTTTGATATTTGGGAGTTTGCTTATAACATGGTGTGGTGTGGGTCTATTTGTGTTTATTCTTTTGGAGTTCATTGAGCAACTTGGATGTGTATATTCATGTCTTTTGTTAAATTTGGGAAGTTTTCAGCCATTATTTCTATGAAATTATTTATCAGTATTTCTCTCTGCCTCTTCTTCTCTTTCTTCTCCTTCTGTGAGTACCACAATGCATATATTAGTATGCTTGATGGTGTCCCACAGGTTCCTCAGGCTCTGTTCACTTTTCTTCACTCTTTCCTTTTTCTGCTTCTCAGACTGAACGATGTCAATTTTCTTATCTTACAGTTCATTGATTCTTTCTTCTACAAGCTCCAATCTGCCATTGAACCCCTGTAAGAAATTTTTAATTTATGTTACTATGGTCTTCAGCTCTGTTTGGTTCCTTTTCATAGTTTCCATCTCTTTTTTGATATACTCTTTGTGTTCATATAGTGTTTTCTTGATTTCCTTTAGTTCTTTATCCAAGTTTTCCTTAAGCTCTTTGAGCATATTTAGGACCATTTTTAAAAGTTCTTTGTCTGGTATGTCTCAGGTCTGGTCCTCCTCGTTGATGGTTTCTAATGCTTTAACCATCTCCTTTGCCTGAACCATTATGCCATTTTTGTTTTTGTTTTTGTTTTTGTTTTGTATGTTTTGTAATCTTTTGTTGAAACCTGGATGTTTTGATTTTAGTGTGTTATTGCTGGAATTAAGACTCTGAGGCATCTGTTCCTTAGGTTTGTATCCATCTATTATTATGACAAAGCTTTCCTTGAATGTCAGGAGCTAGCAAAAAAAGAAGAAGAAGAAGAGGAGGAAGAAAAGGAAAAGGAAGAGGAGGAGGAGGAAGGAGGAGGGGGGAGGAGGGGAAGGAAAAAGAAAAAAAGAAAACACTTTTCCTAATCTTTGCAGATTGACCTGTGCAAGTACTCTCTTTCAGAGTTTATCCATACAGTGAGTTTGGAGAATAGCTCCCGACCAAGGCGTAGGGGCCTCCCTGATCCTTTTTGTGCATATTTCTTGTTTTGGACATGAGATTGTGGCTCTAGAATCCCCGTTTTCACTGATAAGAATGTGCCCTCTTCCATAGGAAACCGTTTCTCCACAGTCCTGGGTGCTGCACTGTATGTCCTACAGCTGGCAATCCCTTTCTGCAGGCAGCGTGACTTGATTGCTGTCCTACAGTGTTCTGTAAGAGAGCTCTGGGCCGCCTGCTACATACAGGTCAAGTTCTGGCACAGTGAGTCCTTCAGGCCACCACCGGACAGATTGGGCCAGACATACAGGCTCTCAGTTACTTTGCTTCCCCTGGAACCAGGATTAGGGATACACATTAGGAACATAAGCTGGCTCTGCGCCAAGCCAATGAGGCGATGGGAGATGGGCCAGCCAAGGCACCACATCATCTTACCACTTTTAAATGGTCTTTTACTTGTTTGGGCACTTGTTCTGTTACTGCAGTCCTTTAACTATTTTCTGGAGCTTTTAAGAAGATGTTTCTGCCAGTTCTTGCTGGTTTGCAAAGCTTCTGTGGTGGGGTGGAGCCCTCAAACATCTCTGTTCTGCCATCTTGATTGAGGTGGAGCTTGCTGGGAAGTTTTTGATTACTGATCCAGTCTCTTTATATGTTATAGGTCTTCTATGCTGAGATCTATTTCTACTTGAATCAGGTTAGGTAAGTTGTGTGTTTCTAGATATTTGTTGCCTCTAGATTATCTAATTTTGGCATACCGTTGTTCATAGCATCTTCTTATAATCCTTTTATTTTCTGCAAGTTTAGTTGTAATGTCCCCTGCCCTTTCATTTTCAATTTTAGTTATTTGCCTCTTCTTTCTTTTCTTTTTGTCAGTCTAACTAAAGTGTTGTCAATTTTATTAGTCTTTTCCAAGAACCAACTTTTGGTTTTATTGATTGTCTTGATTGTTTTTCTATCCTCTTTTTCAATTATGTCCCCTCTAATTTTATTATCTCTTTTTTTCTACTATTTTTAGGTTTAGTTTGTGCTTCTTTTTCCAGTTTCTCTAGATGTGAAGGTATGTTATTGATTTGAGATTGTTCTTCTGTTTTAATATAGGCATTCATAGCTATGCAAATTTATTGCAACTTGTTTATGACCTAACGTTTGGTCTGTCCTGGAGAGCGATCCATGGGAATCTGAGAAAAATGTGTATTCTGCTGTTGTTGATGTTTTACTAATTTTAAAGTATATTTAAAGTATGTTTGAGCAGTTCTGCCTTCTCTGGTGGTGTTTTCAGGATGCTCAGTTGAAAGCTGTTACTTTTTTTCCTTTTTTTATACTAGTCTGCATATTCTAAATTTTCAACAGGTATGTAATACTTCTATAGTTAGAAAAAATACAAACTATTAAAGTGATTTTATTAATTCAATCAGAATTATTTTGGAGGGAATTCTTACCTTAATTAATTGATTTTACAAGTGTCAAATTCATTTTTCCTTTGCCCATGTAAATAAAGCCTTAACAGTCTCTGCATTAATAAAACTTCATGGCCACTGAAAAAAATAGTTGAGCAGATTTTTGTGTATGTGTAATTTAAAAGATTTGGGAATACAGTAGAAACTGAAACTGATCTTTTATAACAATAGTTTTTACAGCTATTGTTAAAAATTGGGGGGTACACTCTGGCATAATCTGGCAAACTTGAGCAATGCCCACAATTTTCAAATGGATAATAGTTATGAAAGATACATATGACTGCGGTGAGACTTTCTGAACCATATACGGTAGAACTTTTATTTCCATTACTCTCTTAACTATACAGTTTTTAAAATATGTTGAATTTTTCAAGTTAAATTTTTTTTTTAAAGTGACAAGGGTAACTTTCTTCAAAGCTGCCATGGTAGAGAAGAGAGACAAGTTGAATCTTTAAAGCTATTTTGTTTGGTTTTCTTGCAAATCAGATTGATTCCACTCATAAGAAAAGGGCAATAGGACTTGTATTGCTGTCTTGGTATTTCATCTACTGATCCACCTTTTAATGTTCTGCCACCTAATAGTCTGCTGTCTTATGAAAGTTTATGTTACTGTCAAAGTTAAAAAGTAGTTTGCTTTAGATTTGCTATAGTATATTTTAATATTGAAAAACTCTTCTTCAGAGTTAAATATTGTTTGTCTTTAGAAATACATAAATACACAGAATGTTATTTTAATACTAGTATTGAATTTAATACAATATATAATATTTATAAAACAACATTAATATTTAAGGAAAAACAGTATTTATTATTATATATGGCACTTTTCTTTTAAAAAGAGTTCCAAGACAATTTGAAGCCAGATGATTTCTCTATTAACTAACAATCTGTGCCAGATTTTCTATTATTACAGGCTAGAAAGGAATACCTGGTAATGCTCTTATGTAATTTATTTAAATAAATATTTATTATGTATCTTAGATGTTTCTGCTTTTATTATAAAAGCACATTATAAATAGCTATTTTCTCTCTCTACAGGACAATCCTCCAAGCACAAATTCTGTTTGACTTAGAACCATTCCTATTTTACTCTATTCCATTGACTTAACAGTGTTTCAAGAGAAGCATCCATAAATTTCCAGGTATGAAAAATTTTAATTCTTCATATTGTGCCTAACTTTTATACCTAGATAAAAGGAAGAATTTTTCAGTTGTATATTTTCTATATCAGAGAACAGATATATTACTTGAACATTTACTGTACGAAACACTCAACATTCTCACTTTCTTGTCCACGTTTCCCTGTTCGCTTACTACTAAGTTTTGAATTCATTGCTTCTCTTGTGTATGTAACTCTTTCATCTACTTGAGTCACAGAATCATATTACATAAGAGCTGGAGAATATCTGGACCAATCCCCTCAATTTTCGGAGAAGGAAATTACTTTAATTTCCTAGGACTGCTGTGAGGAAGTACCACTAACTTAAAACGACAGAAAGGTATTTTCTCACAGGTCTGGAGACCAGAAGTCCTAAGTCCAGGTGTCAACAGGTGCCTCCACTAATGTCTTTAGGGTTGTGCTGGTTTGAGGCTATCTATGGGTGGCACAACTCATCTCTGCTGCCATCACGTGGTATCTCCTCTCTCGGTCTGTCTGTGTCTAAATTTCTTCTGGTTATAAGGACATCAGTCATATTGGCTTAGGGCCCACCCTAATCCAGTTTGGCCTCATCTTAACTAATAACATCTTCAAAGATCCTGTTTCCAAGCAGGGTCACATTCATGAGACTGGAGGTTTGGATGTGAATATATCTTTTGGGGGATACAATTCAATCCATAACAGAATTTAAGGCTAACATTAAATCCATAAGAGAATTCAATCCATAACAGAATTTAATTTACTTGCCTGTGGACATATAGATGGTTTAGTGGTAGAACTATTCTCAAACCCTGACCTTCGCCACTGATCCCAGGCTGTGATGAAGGAACGGAGCACAACAGTTAACTGAGCAGCTTTGGAGTCACTGTCTGGCTTGATGCCCTTTTCTGTAAAATGGGGATAGCAATACCACTTACCTGATAGCTTGTTGTGTGTGAGGATTTAAGGAGATAATGCATATTTTTTCCTTTTTGCTTATTGTGGTAACATATATACAACATAACATTCCCCATTTTAACCACCTTCAAGCATACAATTCAGTGGCATTAATTACATTCACGATGTTGTTTTCCCATCACCACCATCCATTACCCAGACTTTCCCAAACAGAAACACCATACCCATTAATTATTGACTCCCCATTCCTCTCCCTCTATCCCTGGTAACCTGTAGTCTATATTCTATCTCCATGAATTTGCATATTCTAGTTATTTCATATATGTGAAAAAATACAATATCTGTCTTTTTGTATCTGATTTCACTGAACAGAATGTCTTCAAGGTCCATCCATGTTGTAGCATGTATCAGAATTTCATTTCTTTTTATGGCTGAATAATGTTCCATTTATGTATATACTACATTTTGTTTATCTATTTGTCTGTTGATGGGCCTTTAACATTTTCTTCTATTCTGTAGGTTGTCTTTTCACTTTCTCAATAATGTCCTTTGATGCGCAAAAATTTTAAATTTTAGTTAATTCCAGTTTATCTTTTTTCTTGTATTGCCCATGCTTTCATTGTCGTATCTAAGATAATACAAGGTACTAAAGATATATCCTTGTTTTCTGGGAGTTTTATAATTTTGGTTCTTATATTTAATTTTGGCTCTTATATATTGTTGATCCATTTTGGATTAATTTTTTGAGCTAATGCATATTGCTACTATTACCATTGCCTCTTGGCCCTTTCATTTCTCATCACTTTGACTTCCTTACTGCATCTTTTTTTGAAACTCCTCACCCTTGGCTATGTCACAATGCTCTCCTGATTCTCCCAGTAATTCTCTGTCTGTAGCACTGGCTTCTCTTCCCCATTCTGCTCCACAAATGTGGGCAGTCCTCTAGGTGTTCTAGTTTGCTAATGCTCCAGAATGCAAAACACCAGAAATGGATTGGTTTTTATAAAAGGGGGTTTATTTGGTTACAAAGTTACAGTCTTAAGGCCATAAAGTGTCCATCAAGAGAGGTGACCTTCCCTGGAGGATGGCCAATGGTGTCCATAAAATCTGTTAGCTGGGAAGACATTTGGCTGGCATCTGTTCCAAAGTTCTGGTTTCAAAATGGCTTTCTCCTGGGACGTTCCTGTCTCTGCTGCAGTTCCTCAAAAATGTCACTCTTAGTTGCTCTTGAGGTGTTTGTCATCTCTTAGCTTCTCCGGAGCAATAGCCTACTTTCAATGGCTGTCTTCAAGCTGTCTCTCATCTGCAGCTACTTTCTCAGCTTCTGTGCATTCTTCAAAGTGTCCCTCTTGGCTGTAGCTCCTCTTTAAAATGTCACTCACAGCTGCACTGAGTTCCTTCTGTTTGTCAGCTCATTTATATGGCTCCAGTGATTTAATTTAGACCCACCCTGAATGGGTGGGGTAGCACCTCCATGGAAATTATCCAATCAGAGTCATCACCCACAGTTGGATGGGCACATCTCTACAGAAACACTCAAAGAATTACAATCTAATCAACACTGGTACATCATCTGCCCACACAAGATTACATCAAAGATAATGGTGTTTTGGGGGACATAATACATTCAAACTGGCACATTCCACCCCTTGGACCCTAAAATGACATGATCTTTCCATATATAAAATACATTCATCCCATCACAATATCACAAAAACTTAAATCATTTCAGTGACAATAGTTAAGTACAAGATCCCATTAAATCAGTTACAAGTGTGGTCTGTCCAAAAGCAAAATTCCCCTCTGACTGTGGACCTGTAAACTTAGAACAAGTTATGTGCTTCCAAGATACAAAGGAAGGACATTCATACGATAAACATTCCCATTGCCATAAGGAGAAACTGAAAGGAAAACAGGGTTAACAGGACCAAAACAGTTCCTGAAACCTGCAGGACAAACTCCATTAGATTTCAAAGTCTGAGAGTCATTTACAGAACGATGTTGTATCCTTGGGGCTTGAGAGAGCGGGAGTCTAACCCTTCGTAAGGGCCTTTTCGGCAGCCTTTCCTTCTCCAAACTCTGGGGTGAGTTCTCCAACATATCCACACATTGGGGAGACCACCTTCTCGGCCCTACCCTTCTCAAACATCGGGGCAGCACCTGGATTCCCTTCCATCTCCGGGGCACATGCTCAACCCCTTCAGGACAGTGGGGTGGCAGCCAGGCTCTCCTCAATTCCCTGGGAATGTGCTCCACCCTCTTTGGGGCCTGGGGTGGCAAAACTCTTCCAGAGCATTGAGGTGTAAGGCCCATCGTCGACCTCCAGGGCAAACTCACCCTTACATGCGTGTGGGCCACTCCGCTCTCCCAGCCCAAGGCCTCTTGACTCCAGATCTCAACCTCCATGGCTCTGTCTTTGAAGAAATTTTTTCTTCAATTTGTTTCTTGTCTGTCCCCTCCAGTCCAGACCAGCAGCGGCTCTGTCTATAAAGATCTCACAAAAATTCTGTTGGCTTCGCATGAAGCACACAGGGGTCAAAGCCATCAGACAATAGAACTTTCCACAAATCCTTTCGGGATAACTCCATTTCCAGTCTTGGCTTGTCCTGAAATGGCAGTTGGTTTCCATGTTTAGTTAAATCTTCACATGGGGCTGTAACTTCTGGGATTCCACCCCCTCAAAGCCCGTAATTTTCCAAACCATCAGCTTCTGGTTTCTTTGAACCCAAGAGTTCAGTTCTAAGTTTATCTCTCTCTGCTCACATTTTACTATAAGCTGCAAGGAGAAGCCCGGGTACATCCTCCACATGTAGACTGAAGATCTCCTTAGCTAAGTATTCCAGGTTGTCGCTTTCAAATTCTTCCTTCCATCTGGAACCAGGACTCAATTTTGCCAAATTCTCTGTCACTTTAAAACAAGGATTGCCTCTCTTCCAGTTCACAACAACACATTCATCATTTCTGTTCAAGGCCTCATCAGAAGTATCTTTAGAGTCCATATTTCCACAGTCCCTTCAAAGAAGTTTAGGCCTTTTCTATCAAGCTTCTCACAATTCTTCCAGAATCTTTCCTTTATCCATTTAAAAAGCTATTCCAACATGTTTGGTATTTGCAAACTCAGCAGCAAAAGCATCCTACTTCCAGTACCAAAATCTGTTGTAGTTTGCTAATGCTGCCAGAATGCAAAACACCAGAAATGGATTGGCTTTTATAAAAGGAGGTTTATTTGGTTACAAATTTATAGTCTTAAAGCCATAAAGTGTCCATCAACAAAGGGTACCTTCGCTGGAGAATGGCCAATGGTGTCCGTAAAACCTCTGTTAGCTGGGAAGGCATGTGGCTGGTGTCTGCTCCAAAGTTCTGGTTTCAAAATGGCTTTCTCTCAGGACGTTCCTCTCTCCGCTGCAGTTCCTCAAAAATGTCACTCTTGGTTGCTCTTGGGGTGTTTGTTCTCTCTTAGCTTCTCCAGAGCATCTAGGTTATCATCTCAGCCTGTGTTTCCGTGGAGCCCCTTTACCCCCACTAGCAGCCTAGTCTGTATTGGTAGATTACAGCAGTTACATCTATTCCTGAGTTGTAATGGTTATTTCTAAATTCTGAGATGCTGAATCTCTTAAATCTCTAGCTTCAAGTCTGATTTCTTTTCTGAACTCTGTATCAGCATTTCCAGTGGCCTTCTGGCCATTTCTACCTGATTTCTCACTCACCTCAAATGCTGTATACTTAGTCATTGCTTGTCCTCTAAACCAGCTCTTCCTCCTGACTTCTCAATTTCTATTAATGATACACTAAACACCTAGATTTGAAAAAATCACAGTCATCTCTTTTTATCTCTGTAGCATCCCATAACCAATCAGCCCTCAAGGCCCATGCATTTATTTCCCATTCAAGTCTTCTGCATCTGATCCTTCCTTTCCATTCCTGCCATCATCATCGCATTCAGGCCGTTACCCAGATTGACAATTGCAATAGAATAGCTGTTCTCCTGGAAGTAGCTTAGTTCTTTCTCTCTCTCATAATAAAGATACAACCTGTTGAATTTTTATAATGGAATGTCATCTTGTCATCTGCACATTTAACACATGAATCTTGATTTAAGTAAAGACACAGTATATTATCACACCAGGAGCTCCCAAGATATCTCAGTTCTGAATTGCTGCTACCCTAGACTGGCTAAATGTGAGATTCATAGTTAATATTTCACCCACTTGTTTGAAAAACTTTTTAAAATTTTGTTTATGAATATATTCATATGATTAAAAACTCAAACAATAATGAAAAATATACAATAAGAAGTCTCCCTCCCATCCTTGTCTCCTGTCTTCCAGATCCCACTTCAATCCCAATTGACAACCACTGTTCCAGATTTCTTATTAATTCTTTTGGAATTTCTGCTTTTGTTCCCTTTAATATTATATATACTATATACGCTGTTCTACAATTGCTCTCTCTAATTTTTTACTTTATTCTGTATCATAGCCACCTTTCTATATCAGTACATAGTGGTTTGTCATCCTTATTTACAGCTGTCAGTATTCTGTTATATGTGCATAACATGATTTCTTTAAATGTCCCCTATTGATGGACATTTTCTAATCTTTTGCTATCACAAACAGTGCTGCAGTGACTAACCATATGCATGTGTCATTTTGATCACATCCAAGCATACCTATATGATAAATTCCAGAAGTAAAATTGCTGGGTCAGAGACTATATGCATTCGTAATTTTGAGAGCTATTGCCAAATTGCCCTAAATAGAGTTGTATCAATTTATATTTCCAGTACTAATGCTTGAGATTACTCGTTTTCCCACAGCCTTAAGAGTTATCACTTTTTTTTTTCAATTTTGCCATATATTAGTGAGGTTTTAATTTGCATTTATATACTTATGAGTGAGATTCAACATCCATGATTAAGGAACATTTGTGTTTCTTCTGTGAACTGTCCGTTGTTCTATTTTTCTTAAGTTATTGTTCTTGTTCTTATCAAGTTCCTAGAAGCTTGGTATATATTACAGAGATTACCTTTTTCTCTGATAGAGGTTTTCACCATTTTGTCATTTATCTTTTGCATTTGCTTATGGTATTTTTTGCCATGCAGACTTTTTGTTTTATCTTTATGTGATCAAGTGTATCAGTATTTTCTTTTATGGTTTCTGAATTTTGAGTCATGGTTAGAAAGGTCTTTCCCACTCCAAGTTTATAAAAGAAATCTTCCATATTTTCTTTTAGAAACTTTCTGGCTTTGTTTTTCACATTTAAGTCTTTGACCCATATGGAATTTATCCTGGTATAAGGTGACATGTAAATCCAGCTTAATTTTAATTTTTCTCCTAGAAGGCTAACAATTGTCCCAATACTATTTATTAAATTGCTCATCTTTTCACCACCGTTTCATCATATACTAAATTCCCACATATAGTTTTGGATTTTCTAATATATTCCACTGGTCTGTCTTTCTTGTCATTACCAGCTATTCTTGTTTATTTTTCCATAAAACTTTAGGAACAACAACTTGTATTGATCTTAAAATAACCTGCTGATACTTTTGTTATAATCATGTTATATTTATAAATCAATTTAAGAATAACTGACATGTTAATATGTTAAGTTTCCCCAAAGTGTTTATCTTTTCAACTGTATAAGTCTTTTGTTTTCCACAGTGGTGCTTTAAAGTTTTCTTTATACAGGTCTTGTGCATTCCTTCCTAAACTTATTCCTAGGCATTTTTTTCATGTTACTGTAAATGGATGTCCTTTATTTCACTGTATCTTCTTCCTGATGATTTTTTGTATCTATGATAGTTACTGATTTCTTACATTAATTTTGTAAGCTCCCTCCCCCCAAGAATGCTCTTCTTGATTGCAGTTATTCCACAGTTGAGTCTCTTGTTCTTCTCCTTATGTACAGTCATATTATCAGCAATTATTGGTAGCTTTGCTTCCTGCCTTCCAGTGGTCATTTCTCAAATTTCTTTCTGTAATTTAATTGCACTGGCTAATACTTCCAGAGTGATGTTAAATAATAGAGGTAGTAGTGAACATCCTTGCCTTATTGCTCAGTTTACTGGGAAAGCTTCTAGTAGGACGTTAGACTTTGGTTGGACATAGATTTTACCAGAAAGCTTTTACTAAGAACAGATTATATACAAGATTCTGTATCATACAATGGCTATTTTTTTAAAAATGAGTATGACTCCACCTACCTTTAAAGAGTTTACAGGGGTTGGGTTTCCCCACCTCGATGGTTGCTCATGTGCTCACAGACATTGGGGACTGGTGGTTTGATGGGCTGAGCCCTCTATCATGGGACTTGCCCTTGGGAAGACTGTTGCTGCAAAGAAGAGGCTAGGCCTGCTTATAGTTGTGCCTAAGTGCCTCCTCCTGAATGCCTCTTTGTTGCTCAGATGTGGCCCTCTCTCTCTGGCTAAGCCAATTTGTCAGGTGAAATCACTGCCCTCCCCCCTACATGGGACCTGACACCCAGAGGTATAAATCTCCCTGGCAATGTGGAATATGACTCCTGGGGAGGAATCTAGACCTGGCATCGTGGGATGGAGAACATCTTCTTGACCAAAAGGGGGGTGTGAAATGAAATGAAATAAGTTTCAGTGGCTGGAGAGGGCGGGGCAAGATGGTGGAGTGGTGAGGTGTATGTTTTAGTTACTCCTTCAGGGAAGTAGGTAGAAAGCCAGGAACTGCGTGGACTGGACACCGCAGAGCAATTTGAATTTGGGCATACTTCATACAACACTCATGAACATGTGGAACTGCTGAGATCAGCGAAATCTGTAAGTTTTTGTAACCAGGGGACCTGCGCCCCTCCCTGCCAGGCTCAGTCCCATGGGAGGAGGGGCCATCAGCGCTGGGAACAAGAAGGGAGAACTGCAGTGGAGGCTCTTATCGGAAACTCATTCTACTGATCCAAACTCCAATCATGGATAGACTGAGACCAGACACCAGACAATCTGGGAGCAGTCAGCCTGGCAGAGAGGAGATAGGAATAGCAAAAACAGCAAGAAAAACTCAAAAATAAAAGCGGAGGCTTTTTGGAGTTCTGGTGAACATAGAAAGGGGAAGGGAAGAACTCAGGCCCTGAGGCTCATATGTAAATCCAGAAGAAAACCCATCTCTCTGCCCCCTGGACCTTTCCTTAATGGCCCTAATTGCTTTGTCTCTTAGCATTTCAATAACCCATTAGATCTGCAAGGAGGGCCTTTTTTTTTTTTTTTATCTTTTTTTCCTTTTCTAAAACAATTACTCTAAGAAGCCCAATACTGAAAGCCTCAAAGACTTGCAATTTGGGCAGGTCAAGCCAAGAGCAGAACTAAGAGAGCTCTGAGACAAAAGGCAATAATCCAGTGGCTGAGAAAATTCACTAAACACCACAACTTCCCAAGAAAAGGGGGGCATCCTCTCCCAGCCATTATCCTGGTGAACAGGGAACACTTCTGCCCGTTGCTGGCCCCATAGCCCAGAGCTGCCCCAGACAACCCAGAGTGATGGAAGTGCTTCCAATAACACGCACACACCACAAAATCGGGCATGGATATTAGCCTTCCCTGCACCCTCAGCTGGTTGTCCCAGTGTTGGGAAGGCGGAGTAATGTGAATTAACATGCCCCATTCAACCATCCTTTCAGCAGACTGGGAGCCTCCCTACACAGCCCTGCAGCCCAGAACCACCCTGGGGGGATGGCACTCACCTGTGACATAGCACAGTCATCACTCAACAGAGGACCTGGGGGTGCACAGCCTGGAAGAGGGACCCACTCGCAAGTCTCAGGGGCCATTCATCAATACGAAGGACTTGTGGGTCAGCGGTAGAGACGAACTGTGGCAGGACTGAACTGAAGGGTTAGACTATTGCAGCAGCTTTAAAACTCCAGGAACACCAGGGAGATTTGATTGTTAGAGCCGCCCTCCCTCCCTGACCACCCAGACACACACCCCATATACAGGGCGGGCAACACCAACCACACACGCAAACTTGGTACACCAATTGGACCCCACAAGACTCACTCCCCCACTCACCACAAAGACAAAGCAGGAGAGAACTGGCTTGAGGGGAACAGGTGGCTCGTGGATGCCACCTGTTGGTTAGTTAGAGAAAGTGTACTCCACGAAGCTGCAAATCTGACAAATTAGAGATAAGGATTTCAATCAGTCTACAAATCCTAAAAGAACCCTATCAAGTTAAGCAAATGCCAAGAGGCCAAAAACAACAGAAAAATTTAAAGCGTATGACAAAACCAGACAATATGGATAACCCAAGCCCAAGCACCCAAATCAAAAGCTCAGAGGAGACACAGTACCTGGAGCAATTAATCAAAGAACTAAAGACAAACGACAAGACCATGGCACAAGATATAAAGGACATGAAGAAGAGCATGGCACAGGATATAAAGGACATCAAGAAGACCCTAGAAGAACATAAAGAAGACATTGCAAGAGTAAATAAAAAAATAGATGATCTTATGGTAATTAAAGAAACTGTTGACCAAATTAAAAAGATTCTGGATACTCATAGTAAAAAACTAGAGGAATTTGAACAATGAATCAGTGACCTGGAAGATGACAGAATGGAAAATGAAAGAACAAAAGAAAGAATGGGGAAAAAAATCAAAAAAATCGAAATGGACCTCAGGGATATGATAGATAATACAAAATGTCCAAATATAAGACTCATTCGTGTTCCAGAAGGGGAAGAGAAGGTAAAGGTCTAGGAAGAGTATTCAAAGAAATTGTTGGGGAAAACTTCCCAAATCTTCTAAACACCATAAATACACAAATCATAAATGCCCAGCAAATTCCAAATAGAATAAATCCAAATAAACCCACTCCAAGACATATTCTGATCACACTGTCAAATACGGAAGAGAAGGAGCAAGTTCTGAAAGCAGCAAGAGAAAAGCAATTCACCACATACAAAGGAAACAGCATAAGACTAAATAGTGACTACTCAGCAGCCACCATGGAGGTGAGAAGGCAGTGGCATGACATATTTAAAATTCTGAGTGAGAAAAATTTCCAACTAAGAATACTTTATCCAGCAAAGCTCTCCTTCAAATTTGAGGGAGAGCTTAAATTTTTCACAGACAAACCAGAGCTGAGAGAATTTGCTGACAAGAGACCTGCTCTACTGGAGATACTAAAGGGAGACCTACAAACAGAGAAACAAAGAAAGGAGAGAGAGACATGGAGAAAGGTTCAGTACTAAAGAGATTCAGTATGGGTACATTAAAGGATATTAATAGAGAGAGGGAAAAAATATATCTGACAAACAAAAACCAAAGGATAAGATGGCTGATTCAAGAAATGCCTTCATGGTTATAACATTGAAGGTAAATGGATTAAACTCCCCAATTAAAAGATATAATTCGCAGAATGGATCAAAAAAAATGAACCATCAATATGTTGCATCCAAGAGACTCATCTTAGACACAGAGACACAAAGAAATTGAAAGTGAAAGGATGGAAAAAATATTTCATGCAAGCTACAGCCAAAGAAAGCAGGAGTAGCAATATTAATCTCAGATAAAACAGACTTTAAATGCAAGGATGTTATGAGAGACAAAGAAGGCACTACATGCTAATAAAAGGGGCAATTCAACAAGAAGAAATGACAATCATAAATGTTTGTGCACCCAGTCAAGGTGCCACAAAATACATGAGAGAAACACTGGCAAAACTAATGGAAGCAGTTGATGTTTCCACAATTGTGGGAGACTTCAACACATCCCTGTCTCCTATAGATAGATCAACCAGACAGAAGACCAATAAGGAAATTGAAAACCTAAAAAATCTGATAAATGAATTCGATTTCACAGACATATATAGAACATTACATTCCAAATCATCAGGATACACATTCTTCTCTAGTGCTCACGGAACTTTCTCCAGAATAGATCATATGCTGGGACATAAAACAAGGCTCAATAAATTTAAAAAGATTGAAATTATTCAAAGCACATTCTCTGACCACAATGGAATACAATTAGAAGTCAATAACCATCAGACTTAGAAAATTCACAAATACCTGGAGGTTAAACAACACACTCCTAAACAATCAGTGGGTTAAAGAAGAAATAGTGAGAACCTAAGATGGCAGCTAGGTGAGACAGGGCAAAAAATCACCTCCATGAAAAACACTAGATAAAAACCAGAAAGTGACCCAGAATACCGGTTACAGCGATGCGCCAGCTGGATGAGGTCTGCTAGTACCACAGGGGCCATATACTTGGTAAAACCAGGAGTCTGCATTCTGAAATGAGTGAGTAAGCTGGCTGGAAGAGTTGCAGCCGCACGGCAGTGTGGGGAAGCCAGGGGTTGGCATTTGGAGACTGACTGGTTCTTTTTTTAAAAAAAAAAAAAAAAAAGGAAAAAACCCAGGAGTGGCTGCAGTTCTTTCAGTGGGAACCACGCAGTAAAACACAGCAGGAGAGGGCTGAGCTGGCCTCTCAGTGTCTGGCCTGGAGGATAGCCCGCAGCAGATACCCTCAGGGCCAGAGGAGCAGAGGGGGGAGCCGGAAGCAGAAAGAAACCCCGCAGCTCACAACTGGCTCCCCAGAGGGCTGGATAAACTCCTGCCGGGGCCGTGCCCACAGCCCAGAGCCCCGCCAGTTGTCCTGGAGCTGGGAAGGAGGAACTGTGTGAAGAGGGGGGGGTTGAGATGCCCCATTCGACCATCTTTGCATCAGACTGAGAGTACCCCTGCATGGCCCAGCGGCCTGGGGCTTCCCTTGAGGGACAGTGTGCACTGGTGATGTAGCACAGCATTCCCTCAGCAGAGGTCCTGGGAGATCACAGCTGAGAAAGGGGGCCCGCTCGGAAAACCCAGGGACGCTACGCCAAGTCTGGTGGTTTGTGGGTCAGCGAGAGAGAGGGTCTGGGGCTGAAATGAAATGAAGGCTTAGACTCTTGGGGCAGCCTTAAATCTCCGGGAGCCTGTGGGATTTGAATATTAAAGCTGCCCTTCCCCCCTGGCCACCCGGACACACGCCCCACATTCAGGGCGGACGGCTTCAGCAACACACCCAAACTGAGTTCACCAACTGAACCCCACAAGAATCATTTCCCCACACAACATGGGGACAAGGTTGAGAATTGACTTGAGGGGTATAGGTGACTCACAGACGCCATCTGCTGGTTAGTTAGAGAAAGTGTACGCCACCAACTTGTGTTTCTGAAAAATTAGATTGGTATCTTTCTTTACAACTTGAAAGAACCCTATCAAGCAAAGCAAATGCCAAGAGGCCAAAAACAACAGAAAATCTTAATGCATATGATAAAACCAGATGATATGGAGAACCCAATTTCTAACACCCAAATCAAAATATCAGAAGAGACACAGTACTTGGCACAATTAATCAAAGAACTACAATCAAGGAATGAAAACATGGCAAAGGAATTAAAGGACATCAAGAAGACCATGGCCCAGGATAGAAGCGACATAAAGAAGACCCTAGAAGAGCATAAAGAAGACATTGCAAGAGTAAATTAAAAAATAGAAGATCTTATGGAAATAAAAGAAACTGTTGGCCAAATTAAAAAGACTCTGGATACTCACAATACAAGATTAGAGGAAGTCGAACAATGTCTCAGTGTCCTAGAAGTCCGCAGAACAGAGAAGGAAAGAACAAAAGAAAGAATGGAGAAAAAAATAAAAAAAATCGAAATGGATCTCAGGGATATGACAGACAAAATAAAACGTCCAAACTTAACACTCATTGGTGTCCCAGAAGGGGAAGAGAAGGGTAAAGGTCTAGAAAGAGTATTCAAAGAAATTGTTGGGGAAAACTTCCCCAACCTTCTACACAATATAAATACACAAAGCATAAATGCCCAGTGAACTCCAAATAGAATAAATCCAAATAAACCCACTTCGAGACATATTCTGATCAGACTCTCAAATACTGAAGAGAAGGAGCAAGTTCTGAAAGCAGCAAGAGAAAAGCAATTCACCACATACAAAGGAAACAACAACATAAGTTCTGACTACTCAGCGGCCACCATGGAGATGAGAAGGCAGTGACATGACATATTTAAAATTCTGAGTGAGAAAAATTTCCAACCAAGAATACTTTATCCAGCAAAGCTCTCCTTCAAATTTGAGGGAGAGCTTAAATTTTTTGCAGACAAACAAATGCTGAGAGAGTTTGCCAGTAAAAGACCTGCCCTACTTCAGATACTAAAGGGAGCCCTACCAACAGAGAAACGAAGAAAGGGGAAAGAGATACAAAGAATTTTAACAGACATATATAGAACCTTACATCCCAAATCACCAGGACACTCATTTTTCTCTAGTGATAACAGATCTTTCTCCAGAAGGGACCATAAGCTGGGACATAAAACAAGCCTCAGTAAATTAAAAAAAAAAAATAAAAATTTTGAATATACTCAATTGAATATTCTCCGACCACAATAGAATACAAATAGAAGTCAATAATTTTTGAATTGTAACTCCACTATTTACTTCCTACATGATATAAAATGCACAAACTCTAATGACAAATCAGTGGTTTTGAACTCAACGTAAAATATGTAATTTTAGACAACCGTATAAAGGTGGGGGAATGGAGAAGTATAGGAACATAGTTTATGTGTCCTATTGAAGTGAAGGTGGTATCAAAGAAAAACAAGATTGATACGGATTTAAGAGGTTAATTTGAAGCCCCACAGTAAACACAAAGAAATTTTCAGAGAATATGACCATAGAGATGAAAAGTAGAGTATGGGTTAAGAGAAATGGGGAAAGGGGCAATGGGGAGTTAAGAAATGAGTGTAGGGTTGCTGTTTGAGGTGAAGGGAAATTTCTAGTAATGGATGGTGGGAAAGAGCATTACAACATTCTAAATGTGATTAATCCCACTAATGGAATGCTAGGGAGGGGGTGGAATGGGAAGATTTAGGCTGTATATATGTTTCCACAATTGAAAAAAAAAAAAAAAAAAGACAGTCTAAATAGATGACAGTTAAATGCCAAGGATGAACCTGGATGGGATCGGAGGATGGAGGACAGGAGGCTCAAAGGGACACAATTGACACATAAGGAAAAGGAAATATAGAATGTAAGCTTTGTATCATTGTTGAATCTCTTGTACTTCTTAGCTGCACTAAATGAGATTGCATAAAAGAATGTTCTTGTACATGGGAAGTGTATATGTGAATTATAGTGTTTGTTCAAGGATGTGTGCAGCTAGCGCTCATATGTTCACAAGACAGAGCAATAGATGATGGATGATAGGGAGGGAGGGAGGGAAAGAAATAGTAATGTCACAGCATGTTAAAGTTGGTGGATTGGGCTATCGGGGGAGGGGGGTCAGGGTATGATGGAGTTCTGTGTATGGGGTTACTATTGTTTTTGCAACTGTCCATAAATTTGAATTTATTTCAAAATTAAAAGAAAAAGAAATAGCAAGAGAAATTGCTAAATATATATAGAAGAATGAAAATGAGAACACAACATACCAAAACCTATGGGATGCAGCAAAAGCGGTACTGAGGGGGAAATTTATAGCACTAAATGCATATATTAAAAAAGAAGAAAGAGCCAAAATCAAAGAACTAATGGATCAACTGAAGAAGGTAGAAAATGAACAGCAAACCAATCCTAAACCAAGCAGAAGAAAAGAAATAACAAGGATTAAAGCAGAAATAAATGACATAGAGAACAAAAAAACAATAGAGAGAATAAATAACACCAAAAGTTGGTTCTTTGAGAGAATCAACAAGATTGACAAGCCCTTAGCTAGACTGACAAAATAAAAAGAGAGAAGACCCATATAAACAAAATAATGAATGAGAAAGGTGACATTACTGCAGATCCCAAAGAAATTTAAAAAATTATAACAGGATACTATGAACAACTTTATGCCAACAAACTGGATAATGTAGAGGAAATGGACAATATCCTGGAAACATATGAACAACCTAGACTGACCAGAGAAGAAATAGAAGACCTCAACCAACCAATCACAAGCAAAGAGATACAGTCAGTCATCGAAAAGCTTCCCATAAATAAATGCCCAGGGCCAGATGGCTTCACAGGGGAATTCTACCAAACTTTCCAAAAAGAACTGACACCAATCTTACTTAAACTCTTCAAAACATTGAAGAAAATGGAACACTACCTAACTCATTTTCTGAAGCTAACATCAGTCTACTACCAAAATCAGGCAAAGATGCTACAAAAAAGGAAAACTACCGGCCAATCTCCCTAATGAATATAGATGCAAAAATCCTCAACAAAATATTTACAAATCGAATCCAAAGACACATTAAAAAAATCATACACCATGACCAAGTGGGGTTCATTCCAGGCATGCCAGGATTGTTCAACATAAGAAAATCAGTCAACGTATTACAACACATTAACAAATCAAAAGGGAAAAATCAAATGATCATCTCAGTAGATGCTGAAAAAGCATTCAAAAAAATCCAACATCCGTTCTTGATAAAAACACTTCAAAAGGTAGGAATTGAAGGAAATTTCCTCAATATGATAAAGAGCATATATGAAAACCCACAGCCAGCATAGTACTCAATGGTGAGAGACTGAAAGCCTTCCCTCTAAAATCAGGAACAAGACAAGGATGCCCACTATCACCACTGATATTCAACATTGTGCTGGAAGTGCTAGCCAGGGCAATCTGGCAAGACAAAGAAATAAAAGGCATCCAAATTGGAAAGGAAGAAGTAAAAACTGTCATTGTTTGCAGATGATATGATCTTATATCTGGAAAACCCTGAGAAATCGACGATACAGCTACTAGAGCTAATAAACAAATTTAGCAAAGTAGCGGGATACAAGGTTAATGCACATAAGTCAGTAATGTTTCTATATGCTAGAAATGAACAAACTGAAGAGACACTCAAGAAAAAGATACCATTTTCAATAGCAACTAAAAAAATCAAGTACCTAGGAATAAACTTAACCAAAGACGTAAAAGACCTATACAAAGAAAACTACATAACTCTACTAAAAGAAATAGAAGCGGACCTTAAAAGATGGAAAAATATTCCATGTTCATGGATAGGAAGGCTAAATGGCATTAAGATGTCAATTCTTCCCAAACTCATCTACAGATTCAACGCAATCCCAATCAAATTTCCAACAACCTACTTTGCAGACTTGGAAAAGCTAGTAATCAAATTTATTTGGAAAGGGAAGATGCCTCGAATTCCTAAAGGCACTCTAAAAAAGAAAAATAAAGTGGGAGGACTTACACTCCCTGACTTTGAAGCTTACTATAAAGCCACAGTTGTCAAAACAGCATGGTACTGGCACAAAGATAGACATATTGATCAATGGAATCGAATTGAGAATTCGGAGATAGACCCCCAGATCTGTGGCTGACTGATCTTTGATAAGGCCCCCAAAGTCACTGAACTGGGTCATAATAGTCTTTTCAACAAATGGGGCTGGGGGAGTTGGATATCCATATCCAAAAGAATGAAAGAGGACCCCTACCTCACACCCTACACAAAACTTAACGCAAAATGGGTCAAAGATCTCAATATAAAAGAAAATACCATAAAACTCCTAGAAGATAATGTAGGGAAACATCTTCAAGACCTTGTATTACGCGGCCACTTCCTAGACTTTATACCCAAAGCACAAGCAACAAAATTAAAAATAGATAAATGGGAACTCCTCAAGCTTAGAAGTTTCTGTACCTCAAAGGAATTTGTCAAAAAGGTGAAGAGGCAGCCAACTCAATGGGAAAAAATTTTTGGAAGCCATGTATCTGACATAAGACTGATATCTTGCATATATAAAGAAATCCTACAACTCAATAACGATAGTACAGACAGCCCAATTATAAAATGGGCAAAAGATATGAAAAGACAGTTCTCTGAAGAGGAAATACAAATGGCCAAGAAACACATGAAAAAATGTTCAGCTTCACTAGCTATTAGAGAGATGCAAATTAAGACCACAATGTGATACCATCTCACACCAATTAGAATGGCTGCCATTAAACAAACAGGAAACTACAAATGCTGGAGGGGATGTGGAGAAATTGGAACTCTTATTCATTGTTGGTAGGACTGTATAATGGTTCAGCCACTCTGGAAGTCAGTCTGGCAGTTCCTTAGAAAACTAGATATAGAGTTACCCTTCGATCCAGCGATTGCACTTCTTGGTGTATACCCGGAAGATCTGAAAGCAGTGACACGAACATATATCTGCACGCCAGTGTTCATAGCAGCATTATTCACAATTGCCAAGAGATGGAAAAAACCCAAATGTCCTTCAACAGATGAGTGGATAAATAAAATGTGGTATTTACACACAATGGAATACTACGTGGCAGTAAGAAGGGACGATGTCATGAAACATATGACAACATGGATGAATCTTGAAGACATAATGCTAAGCAAAATAAGCCAGGTACAAAAAGAAAAATATTATATGCTACCACTAATGTGAACATTGAAAATTTAAAACAAATGGTTTATAATGTAGAATATAGGGGAACTAGCGATAGAGAGCAATTAAGGAAGGGGGAACAATAATCCAATAAGAACAGATTAGCTATAGTGGGTAAATTTAACGTTCTGGGAATGCCCAAGAATAACTATGGTCTGTTAATTTCTGATGGGAATAGTTGGAACAAGTTCACAGAAATGTTGCTATATTAGGTTACTTTCTTGGGGTAGAGTAGGAACATGTTGGAAGTAAACTAGTTATCTTAGGTTAGTTGTCTTTTTCTTACTCCCTTGTTATGGTCTCTTTGAAATGTTCTTTTATTGTATGTTTTTTTGTTTTTTTTTTTTTATTTTTTATACAGTTGACTTAAAAAAAAAAAGTTTAAAAAAAAAAACAAACAAGGAAAAAAATATGCAGAGCCCCCTTGAGGAGCTGGTGGAGAATGCAGGGGTATTGGCCTGCCCCACCTCGATGGTTGCTAATGTGCTCACAGACATAGGGGACTGGTGGTTTGATGGGTTGAGCCGTCTACCACAGGACTTGCCTTTGGGAAGACTATTGCTGCAAAGGAGAAGCTAGGCCTCCCTATAATTGTGCCTAAGAGCCTCCTCCCGAATGCCTCTTTGTTGCTCAGATGTGGCCCTCTCTCTCTAGCTAAGCCAACTTAGCAGGTGAAATCACTGCCCTCCCCACTATGTGGGATCAGACATCCAGGAGAGTGAATCTCCCTGGCAACATGGAATATGACTCCCAGGGAGGAATGTAGACCTGGCATCATGGGATGGAGAACATCTTCTAGATCAAAAGGGGGAAATGAAAGGAAATGAAATAAGCTTCAGTGGCAGAGAGATTCCAAAAGGAGCCGAGAGGTCACTCTGGTGGGCACTCTTACGTACAATATAGACAACCCTTTTTAGGTTCTAATGAATTGGGGTAGCTGGCGGTAGATACCTGAAACTATCAAACTACAACCCAGAACCCTTGAATCTTGAAGACGATTGTATGAAAATGTAGCTTATGAGGGGTGACAATGGGATTGGGAAAGCCATAAGGACCACACTCCCCTTTGTCTAGTTTATGGATGGATGAGTAGAAAAATGGGGGAAGAAAACAAACAAACAAACAGACAAAGGCACCCAGTGTTCTTTCTTACTCTAATTGCTCTTTTTCACTTTAATTATTATTGTTGTTATTTTTGTGTGTGTGGTAATGAAGGTGTCAAGGATTGATTTTGGTGATGAATGTACAGCTATGTAATGGTACTGTGAACAATCGAATGTACGATTTGTTTTGTATGACTGCGTGGTATCTTAGTATATCTCAATAAAATGAATATTTAAAAAAAAAGTTTCAGTGGCTGAGAGATTCAAAAGGAGCCGAGAGGTCACTCTGGTGGGCACTCTTAAGCACAATATAGACAATCCTTTTTAGGTTCTAATGAATTGGAATAGCTAGCAGTAAATAACTGAAACTATCAAACTACAACCCAGAACCCTTGAATCTTGAAGATGATTGTATAAAAATGTAGCTTATGAGGGGTGACAATGTGATTGAGAAAGCCATGTGGATCACACTCCCCTTTGTCCAGTGTATGGATGGATGAGTAGGAAAACGGGGGCAAAAAAAAAAACCCACTAAAGGAAGAATGGAGGGGTACAGTTTGGGTGTTCTGTTTTTACTCTTGTTTTTTATTCTTGCTTTCACTTTTTCTGTTACAAGGAAAATGTTAAAAAAAACTGATTCAGGTGATGAATGAACAACTATATCATGATAATGTGATCAATGGAGTACATACTTTAGGTGATTGTATGGTATGTGAATAAATCTTAGTAAAAAAATAAAAAATAAATAGTTTACAGGGAAAGAGAGACAAGAAAGTTATTCGTATAGCTGTCACAGTAATTATGGCAGGGAACAATGGAGACACAAACAAGCATAATGGCTAAACGGTTTAGCCTTGTGTCAAAATAAAATTCCAGAACAATGTACTCAAGTCATATTGTCTTAGTTTGCCATTGATGTGTTTTCATTGAATGACTCATAGCATGTCCTTGATTTTACAGGCAACATATAGGAAAAATAATATAAAGAGCTTTTGTTTGTCCAATGAGAACATTTGTAAATATATCTGTTGAATGTCTCTTACATACCAAGCATTAAACTAAGGCTGGGGATGCACAGATATTTAGACAAGGCCCCTACTCATAAGTATACTACAACATAGTAGCGAAACATACATTAAAGTAGGCAAATATGATACAATCAAGCAGTTACCATGGAGATAGGTGTAAAGGATAGTGGGGTTTGGAGGAAGTAGTAATTAAAGTTTGCCCAGGGAAGGCAAGGTAAGCTTCAGAAGGAAGGTTGTGTTTGAGGTGACTCGGGAGGAGGAGTAAAAATCTGTCATATTAAGAAAAGTGAGGTTTTTTTAAAGAGCATTTATAGGTTTACAGCAAAATCATGTAGAAAGTACCAGCATTCCCATATACCTTACACTCTCCCCCACCACACACATTTTTCCCTATTAAATTATTGTGGTAACTTTATTACAATTGATGAATGATATTAATATAATTATATTATTAACTATAGTTGATGTGGTATTAGTATGCTAATTTGCTTTAGTGTAGTAACTTTGTTACAACTGATGAAACAATATTAATATCATTATACTATTAACTGTAGTCCATGGTTTAAATTAGGGTTCATTGTGTTGTAAGTTCTATGGGTTTTTTTTTAATGCAATTTTATTGAGATACATTCACATACCATACAGTCATCCAAAGTATACAATCAGTAGTTCACAATATCATCATATGGTTGTGCATTCATTACCACAATCAATTTTTTGAACATTTTCATTACTCAAAAAAAAAAACTAAAAATAAGAATAAAAATAAAAAGTAAAAAAGAACACCCAAAATATCTCATACTCCTTCCCCTCCCCCCTATTATTCATTTACTTTTTAGTCCCTCTTTTTTGTACTCATCTATCTCTACACTGGATAAAGGGAGTGTGAGCCACAAGGTTTTCACAATCACACAGTCACACCATATAAGCTATACCGTTATACAATCATCTTCAATAATCAAGGATACTAGATTGCAGTTCACAGTTTTAGGTATTTCCTTCTAACTATTTTAATACGCTAAAAACTAAAAAGGGATATCTACATAATGCATAAGAATAACTTCCGGAATGACATCTCAACTCCATTAGAGATCCCTCAGCCACTGGAACTTTATTTTGTCTAATTTCTCTTCCCCATTTTGGTCAGGAAGGCTTTCTCAATCCCATGATGCTAGGTCCAGACTCATCCCTGGGAGTCACGTCCCATATAGTAGGGAGGGCAGTGAGTTTACCTACCAAGTGGGCTTAGAGAGAGACAGGTCACATCTGAGCAACAAAAGAGGTTCTCTGGGGGTGACTCTTAGGCACAATTATAAGTAGGCTTAGTCTCTCCTTTGCAGTAACAAGCTTCATAAGGGCAAGCCCCAAGACTGAGTACTTGGCTTATTATAATGGCAGTCCCCAGTGCTTGCAAGAATATCAGGAATTCCCCAGATGGGGAAGTTTAATGTTTCCACATTTTCCCCCAGGCCCTCAAGGGGGCTTTGCAAATACTTTTTATTCTCTGCCCAAATTACTCTGGGATATATCAGAGTTTCATCCCACCCTGTACAAACCAACCAGATCTCACCCCCTATTCAAGGTTCCATGTAATTATGGTGTTTGAATAAACTAACCATTCAAGTTAACTTATATAGCATGCTACAGAAAATACAGATTTTGTACCAAATAAACAGCTCTTCCTTTGGTCTCACACAGAAGTTGAGGTTTTAAAACACAGTCAATATCATCCTTTTCCCTTTAGTCTGGTTTACTTTAGTTCTAATTAAGTCCATTTTGTTCATATCTCTAATTGAAGTCTGATATTTTTTTCAGCTTCTTTAATATTTGCTGTATGGGGTAATGCTGACATTCATAGCTGCTGAACTCTGGCTCTGAGTCTCAGGTGTCACACAGATACCCAAAGTTCCAGGGCCCAATCAGGTTATACACAAACAGCTCAGCATCTCAGAATTTAGAGACAACTGTTAACAACTCATGAATAGAAATGACTGCTGTAAGAGCTTAAGATCTAGGAACCTTTACCATAAGCCTTGCCCTGGTAATCTATGCTCTCAGATTCAATTCTCAGAGTTTGCACATTATAGTTAGTCCATATTAGTGAAGTGTTATAATGTTTGTCTTTTCGATTGTGGCTTATTTCATTCAACATACTGTCCTCAAGGTCCATTCACCTAGTTGCATACTCACAACTTCATTTCTTCTTGCCATCGCTCAGTATTCCATTGTGTATATACCCCACAGTTCACCATTCCGTTTATCGGTCGATGTACCCTTAGGCTACCTCCATCTATTGTGAATCATGAATTCTGCTGCCATAAACACCATCATGCAATGTTCACTCATGTCCCTGCTCTCAGTTCTTCCTAGTATATACCCAATATATATATTGGATCATATGGCAACCCCATAGTTAGTTTCCTGTGGAACCACCACACTGCCCTCCAGCTGAGCTGTGTCTTCTACCTCCCTAACAACAGGGAATAGCTACATCCCTCTCTCCACATTTTCTCCAGCACTCGTATCCCTCTGTTTATTTTTTAAACAGTTTTATTCACATACCATACAATCCACCCTAAGTAAATAATCAATGATTCCCAGTTTAATCACATAATTATGCATTCACCACCACAATCTATATGAGGACATTTCCATTTCTTCCCCAAATAAAGAGGAAAAGGAGGGGGAAAAAATAAAAGATAAAATAAAAATAAAAATAAAATACAATGGAAAGGTCAGACAATGACACCACCACCAAAGAATCCCATATCACTACCTTATATCCCCCTCTTATAGATATTCGATATATTGCCTTTGTCACAATTAGTGGAAGCATCTTACAGTGTTACTGTTAACTATAGACTCTAGTTTGCATTGATTGTATTTTTTCCTCTATCTCATCCAATTTTCAACACCTTGCAGTGTTGACATTCATTTATTCTCCCTCATTTAAGAACATTCTTATATTTGTACATACAATCACCATCATTGACCACTCTAGGAGTCGCTAAGTTATACAATCCCAGTCTTTATCTTCTGTCTTTCCTTCTTGTGTCATACATGCCCTTAGCCTTCCTCTTTCAATCATACTCACACTCATCTTTATTCAGAGTACTTACAATATTGTGTTACCATTATACACTATTATGCTATCTATTCCATTTCTGAATCTATACAATCAGTCCTGTTGAAACTTCAGTACTCCTTCAGCATCAAATGCCTGATCTCTAACCTCTATCTCCTGTAACCTGTGTTCTCAATTCTCAAATTTCACCCATCAGTGTCAGTCCATATTAGTGAGACCATACAGTACCCTTACTGATAGTCTTCATTTCTACACTCTTCTCCAAACCTCTCTCTCCTGTCTTTTCCTATTTGCACGTAGTGCTCCCTTTAGTATTTCCTGTAGAGAAGGTATCTTGTTCACAGACTCTCTCAGAGTCTGTTTGTCTGAAAATATTTTAAACTCTCCCTCATTTTTGAAGGACAGTTTTGCTGGATATAGAATTCTTGGTTGGCAGTTTTCCTCCTTCAGTATCTTGAATATATTTTACAACTGTCTTCTCACCTCCATGCTTTCTATTGAGAAATCCGCACATAGTTTTATCAAGCTTCACTTGTATGTGATAGATCACTTTTCTCTTGCTGCTTTCAGAATTCTTTTCGTCTTTGACAATCATCAGTTTGATTATAAATCACCAGTTTGATCACATGGCACAATGTGATCTCTTTGTGTTTATCCCTTTGGAGTTCATTGAGCATCTTGCATGTTGGTTATATGCATGTCTTATTTTAAATTTGGGAATTTTTCAGCCATTATTTCTCTGAATATTTTCTCTGCCTCTTTTTCTCTTTCTTCTCCTTCTGGGACTCCCACAATGCATGTATTAGTTTGCTTGATGGTGTCCCACACAGGTTCTTCAGGCTCTTTTCACTTTTCATTCTTTTGTCTTTATATTCAAGTTCATGGATTCTTTCTAATGTCAATTCTAATCTGCCATTGCACCCCTCTAGGGAATTTTGCATTTCTGTTATTGTGGTCTTCAGTTCTGTTTGGTTTCTTTTCATAATTTCTATCTCTATGTTGATATTCTCTTTGTATTCATCTAACATTTTCCTGATTTCCTTTAGTTCTTTGCCCATGTTTTCTTTTAGCTCTTTGAGCATGTTTAGGACCATTTTTTAAAAGTCTTTTTCTGCAATGCCCAGGTCTGATCCTCCTCATTGATGGTTTGTAATGCTTTAATCTGCTCACTTCCTGTTTCTTTGTAGTTTTGTAATCTTTTGTTGAAACTTGGGCATTTTGATATTTTAGGTTCTTATTGCTGGAATTTAGACTTTGAAGTGTCTGTTCCTTAAGTTTGTATCCATCTATGGTGATGACAGAGCTTTCCTTGAATGCCAGGAGCTAAAAGAAATAAAATAAATCAGAAGAAGGAAAAAGAGAAAACACCTTTTCCAGTCTTTGCAGATTGACCTGTGGGAGTACTTTCCTTCAGAACTTATTCATACAATGAGTTTGGAGAATAACTCCAGGCCAAAGCCTATGGGCTTCCCTGATCCATTCTGAGCATGCGTCTTGTCTTGGGCATGCACCTGTGGCTCTTGGAATTCCCCAGTTTACACGGATATGAATGTCCCCTGTCCCGTAGGAAACAGTTTCCTCCTGGTCCTGGGCACTGCACTATATGTCCTTAGCCAACAGCCCCTTGCCCTGGGCAGCATGACTTGACTGCTCTCCCACAGTGTTCTGTAGGAATGCCTTCCACACACAGGGCAAGTTCTGGGACAGTGAGTCCCTCAGTCCACCACCAGACAGAGTGGGTCAGACAAACACGCTCCCAGTATGTGCACAAGGGTTACTCTGCTCCCTCGCTACCAAGACCAGGGACCAGCACTGGGAGCTCAGGCTGGTTCTGCGTTTAGCTGGTGAGAGATAAGGTAGGTGCCAGCCAGGATGCCACAAAATCATACCACTTTTAAGTCACCTTTTTCTTGATTCAGTGCTTGCTCTGTTACTGCAATCTTTAACTGTTTTTGTTGTTGTTGTTGTTGTTTTGGAGCTTTTAGAAAGATGTTTCTGCCAGTTCTTGCTGGTCTTCAGAATTTCTGTTGGGGGATGGAGGCCTGAAACATCTCACTCTGCCATCGCGATTGGGGTGGGGTCCAGATTTATTTTTTGAACTTTTGTTTCCTCATCTGTAAAATGGAGATATTTGTAAAATTTACTTCATAGAGTTTTGGTGAAGTTTAAATAGGTTACATAAAGTACTTAGACCAATATCCCATAGTAAGTCCTCAATAAATGTTTAAATTTTTCCCCGGCTTTTGAGCTTATAAATCACATTGTAATGAATGTTCTCTGACCACCTCTCTGACTTTTCTTAAAATAGATTCCTAGAAATGGAAGTATTGAGCCAAATATGTAAACATTTTTATGGCTTTTTAATCAGACTACCAAAATGACTTCTAAATTTATACCAGACTATACCCTTACTAGCAATGTTTGATAATGCTATTATACCAAACTCTTATTGGCAATTATTAAAATTTTGATTACTCCCCTCCATTGATGACTAACAAATACTTATCTCCGACCTAGATCTGAGTATAGCTCCAAACATCCTCATACTGATTTCATGCTCATTCTGAGTAACATTTTGATAGTTTTACTTTGCCTATCACTTTCCCATAGGAAAAGGAGAATATGCTGATTAGTGGGAAATAAATATCCATCCATAAATGTTTTTTATCATAACTTACAAAATGACATCCTGTCTTAGACATATATATGGTATATGTGTGTGTGCATCTGACATTCTGCATTCATACACATGTATCTGACATATACATACTTATGCAAACTCTGTGCATTTGATTAGAAATGGGGAGGGGGTGGGAATAGGAGGGCATTTACCCCTAAGATGTAAGTCTTCTCTGTAGAAGAACAAAATCAAGTTTCTGATTCTCCAAGTCTGAGAATCAAATCCTGATCTGGGGGATCGACGTAAATGCCACCAATTATTTTCTTAGCACCTAGCCAGCTTGCCATTTTCTCTTTATTTTTCTTTCTTATTTCACCCCCCTTGTTATCTGTAGTAGTTAGCCATTTAGAGAAAAATTTAGCTCCTACCAAAATAAATTACAAAAGATATATATATATATATGTGTGTGTGTGTGTGTGTGTGTGTATATATATATATATATATATATATGAAATGAAAGCAAGCATTCATTAAACAGCTGGAGGTGGGAGAATGTCCTGGGGGTAGAAGAGATTGAGAACAAATCATAAAGGAAAAGGTCAACTTGTCCCATTCATTTATTTATTCATTTATTGGCCTCCCAATCTTCAAGATGTAGATGTGGAAGACTAAGGAAAAGGGAGAGGTTTAGGTTAGTATGGCTTCTGTCTCCTGAAATAGACAGAGGAGGAAGATGGGGGTCTAAACCACGAAGGTAGGAGATAAAGCCAGTGCTGTGAATTTGGGGGATTAGTAAAGGGCAGAGATAATAAGTTCAGTTTGGAGGTCCTTGAGTTTGAGCTATCCTCTGCATCTAATTGGCGACTGATAATCTAAATGATAATGCTGATAATGAGAGCAGCCAACATATTGTTGAGCAGTTACAGTGTGCCAGGTACCCGCTGAGTGCCTGACATTTACAATGTCTCGTTGAGTCTTTCAATTCTATTAACTCCCATTTATAAATGAGGAAATGGACACACAGGCCACAGCAGAGTCAGGGTTTAAATCCATTCTGTTTGATCCCATCTGCATTTATCCACTGTGTTATTTAGATATCTTCCAAGTCCTGCTGATTCTGCTTCCTTGACTCAGCCCATGCCCACTTCTCCTTCCCTACAACTACATTAGTTTCTATCTTCACCATTTTTATCTAGATTACTGCAGTTGTCTCCTGCTGGTCTCTCTGCCTTCGTTTTTACTCTTGTCCAGTCTGATCAAATGCCAAATCACTTCTCTCCTCTACATAAAGCCCTTTAATGGTCCCCCAGTGCTTAGAGGGTCAAGTCCAAACTTCTTAATGACACACATAAGGTCCTCTTATCTCATCTCTCACCAGCTCTTTTGTACTCTGTGCTCTAGCCATACTGAACTACTTTCTGTCCTCTGAATACACCAGTCTGTTTTATGCCTCTGTGCCTTTGCTCAGGTTATTTCCTTTGCATTGGATGCCTTTTCCCACTTTTCTTCTAGTGAAAACCTGCTTACCTTTCAAGCTTCTAATCTAGCATCATTTCATCTATGAAACCTTCAAACTGAGTGTTTTAACAGAACAGAATTTATTCTCTCATAGTTCTGGGGGCCAGAAGTCTGAATCAAGGTGTCAGCAGAGCTATGCTTCCTTTGAAGGCTCTAGGGAAGAATCTTTCCTTGCTTCTTTCTTGCTTCTGGTGGTTGCCAGCAATCCTTGGCATTCCTTGCCCTGTAGCTGCATCACTCCAATTTCTGCTTGTCTTCACATGGCCATGTGTGTATCTTCTCTGTGTCGTAAGTCTCTAATCTCTGTCTCCCTATAAAGACACTAGTCATTGGATTTAGGGCCCATCCTAATCTAGCATGACCTCATTTTAACTTGATTTCATCTGCAAAATCCGTTTCTAAATAAGGGCACATGCATAGGTACCACGGGTTAGAACTTCAACATATGTATTGGGAACACACAACTCAGCTCACAATGCCTTCCTGACTCTTTCCCTTCTTGTGGCCCATAAACTTCTGCTGTAGCTTCCATTATGTAGCACTGACTTGTTTAACTTTCTATCTTTCCTTATTATACTGATACCACATCTCAATGTCAATATTCCCAGAGACTTATATATCACATATGGGTCAATAAATGTTAATTGAATGAATGAATCCATGTGGAGCTGTCCAATAGGCAGTTGAGTATGTATTAATGGCTATATTGGACATATATAACATGGGAGTTGTGTATAAGTGATGTTTGGAGTAGTGATTGCAGAACCGGATTTTGGTATTCCAGTATTCCAAGATGCTAGAATCCTGAGCCATTTTTAAGTATGGAAATATTTTTAGGTATAAACTGGTATTTTCATATTCTAAAAATCTAAAATGTAAATCATTTATGTGTTGAGAGATGCCCAGAGAGTTATGTACTGCATTTATTTTTTTTTTTTTAAATCATCATTTTATTGAGATATATTCACATACCACGCAGTCATACAAAACAAATTGTACTTTCGATTGTTTACAGTACCATTACATAGTTGTACATTCATCACCTAAATCAATCCCTGACACCTTCATTAGCACACACACAAAAATAACAAGAATAATAATTAGAGTGAAAAAGAGCAATTGAAGTAAAAAAGAACACTGGGTACCTTTGTCTGTCTGTTTCCCTCCCCTACTTTTCTACACATCCATCCATAAACTAGACAAAGTGGTGTTTGGTCCTTATGGCTTTCCCAATCCCATTGTCACCCCTCATAAGCTACATTTTTATACAACTGTCTTCGAGATTCATGGGTTCTGGGTTGTAGTTTGATAGTTTCAGGTATCCACCACCAGCTACCCCAATTCTTTAGAACCTAAAAAGGGTTGTCTAAAGTGTGCTTAAGAGTGCCCACCAGAGTGACCTCTCGGCTCCTTTTGGAATCTCTCTGCCACTGAAGCTTATTTCATTTCCTTTCACATCCCCCTTTTGGTCAAGAAGATGTTCTCCGTCCCACGGTGCCAGGTCTACATTCCTCCCTGGGAGTCATATTCCACGTTGCCAGGGAGATTCACTTCCCTGGGTGTCTGATCCCACGTAGGGGGGAGGGCAGTGATTTCACCTTTCAAGTTGGCTTAGCCAGAGAGAGAGGGCCACATCTGAGCAACAAAGAGGCATTCAGGAGGAGACTCTTAGGCACAAATACAGGGAGGCCTAGCCTCTCCTTTGCAGCAACCGTCTTCCCAAGGGTAAAACTTATGGTAGAGGGCTCAACCCATCAAACCACCAGTCCCCTATGTCTGTGGTCATGTTAGCAACCATGGAGGTGGGGTAGGCGAATACCCCTGCATTCTCCACAGGCTCCTCAAGGGGGCACTACATCTTTTTTTTTTTTTTTTTTTTTTTTTTAACTTTCCCTTCTTTTTTCAAATCACCTGTATGAAAAAAAAAGTTAAAAAGAAAACAAACATACAATAAAAGAGCATTTCAAAGAGACCATAGCAAGGGAGTAAGAAAAAGACAACTAACCTAAGATAACTGCTTAACTTCCAACATGTTCCTACTTTACCCCAAGAAAGTTACATAATATAGCAACATTTCAGTGAACTTGTTCCTACTACAACCATCAGAAATTAACAGACCATAGTCATTTCTGGGCATCCCCAGAACGTTAAATAGCTTATCTGTTCTTCCTGGATTATTGTTCCCCCTTCCTTAATTGCTCTCTACTGCTAGTTCCCCTACATTCTACATTATAAACCATTTGTTTTACATTTTTCAAAGTTCACATTAGTGGTAGCATATAATATTTCTCTTTTTGTGCCTGGCTTATTTCGCTCAGCATTATGTCTTCAAGGTTCATCCATGTTGTCATATGTTTCACCAGATCGTTCCTTCTTACTGCCGCGTAGTATTCCATCGTGTGTATATACCACATTTTATTTATCCACTCATCTGTTGAAGGACATTGGGTTGTTTCCATCTCTTGGCAATTGTGAATAATGCTGCTATGAACATTGGCGTGCAGATATCTGTTCGTGTCACTGCTTTCCGATCTTCCGGGTATATACCGAGGAGTGCAATCGCTGGATCGAATGGTAGCTCTATATCTAGTTTTCTAAGGAACTGCCAGACTGACTTCCAGAGTGGCTGAACCATTATACAGTCCCACCAACAATGAATAAGAGTTCCAATTTCTCCACATCCCCTCCAGCATTTGTAGTTTCCTGTTTGTTTAATGGCAGCCATTCTAACCGGTGTTAGATGGTATCTCATTGTGGTCTTAATTTGCATCTCTCTAATAGCTAGTGAAGCTGAACATTTTTTCATGTGTTTCTTGGTCATTTGTATTTCCTCTTCAGAGAACTGTCTTTTCATATCTTTTGCCCATTTTATAATTGGGCTGTCTGTACTATTGTCATTGAGTTGTAGGATTTCTTTGTATATGCAAGATATCAGTCTTTTGTCAGATACATGGTTTCCAAAAATTTTTTCCCATTGAGTTGGCTGCCTCTTTACCCTTTTGAGAAATTCCTTTGAGGTGCAGAAACTTCTAAGCTTGAGGAGTTCCCATTTATCTATTTTCTCTTTTGTTGCTTGTGCTTTGGGTGTAAAGTCTAGGAAGTGGCCTCCTAATACAAGGTCTTGAAGATGTTTTCCTACATTATCTTCTAGGAGTTTTATGGTACTTTCTTTTATATTGAGATCTTTGGTCCATTTTGAGTTAATTTTTGTGTAGGGGGTGAGGTAGGGGTCCTCTTTCATTCTTTTGGATATGGATATCCAACTCTCCCAGCCCCATTTGTTGAAAAGACCATTATGGCTCAGTTCGGTGACTTTGGGGGCCTTATCAAAGATCAGTCGGCCATAGATCTGAGGGTCTATCTCTGAATTCTCAATTCGATTCCATTGATCTATATGTCTATCTTTGTGCCAGTACCATGCTGTCTTGGCAACTGTGGCTTTATAATAAGCTTCAAAGTCAGGGAGTGTAAGTCCTCCCACTTCGTTTTTCTTTTTTAGAGTGTCTTTAGCAATTCGAGGCATCTTCCCTTTCCAAATAAATTTGATAACTAGCTTTTCCAAGTCTGCAAAGTAGGTTGTTGGAATTTTGATTGGGATTGCATTGAATCTGTAGATGAGTTTGGGTAGAATTGACATCTTAATGACATTTAGCCTTCCTATCCATGAACATGGAATATTTTTCCATCTTTTAAGGTCCCCTTCTATTTCTTTTAGTAGAGTTATGTAGTTTTCTTTGTATAGGTCTTTTACATCTTTGGTTAAGTTGATTCCTAGGTACTTGATTTTTTTAGTTGCTATTGAAAATGGTATCTTTTTCTTGAGTGTCTCTTCAGTTTGTTCATTTCTAGCATATAGAAACATTACTGACTTATGTGCATTAACCTTGTATCCCGCTACTTTGCTAAATTTGTTTATTAGCTCTAGTAGGTGTATCGTTGATTTCTCAGGGTTTTCTAGATATAAGATCATATCATCTGCAAACAATGACAGTTTTACTTCTTCTTTTCCAATTTGGATGCCTTTTATTTCTTTGTCTTGCCGGATTGCCCTGGCTAGCACTTCCAGCACAATGTTGAATAACAGTGGTGACAGCGGGCATCCTTGTCTTGTTCCTGATCTTAGAGGGAAGGCTTTCAGTCTCTCACCATTGAGTACTATGCTGGCTGTGGGTTTTTCATATATGCTCTTTATCATGTTGAGGAAGTTTCCTTCAATTCCTACCTTTTGAAGTGTTTTTATCAAAAAGGGATGTTGGATTTTGTCAAATGCTTTTTCAGCATCTATTGAGATGATCAATTGATTTTTCCCTTTCGAGTTTTTAATGTGTTGTAATACATTGATTGTTTTTCTGATGTTGAACCATCCTTGCATGCCTGGAATGAACCCCACTTGGTCATGGTGTATGATTTTTTTAATGTGTCTTTGGATTCGATTTGCAAGTATTTTGTTGAGGATTTTTGCATCTATATTCATTAGGGAGATTGGCCGGTAGTTTTCCTTTTTTGTAGCATCTTTGCCTGGTTTTGGTATTAGATTGATGTTAGCTTCATAAAATGAGTTAGGTAGTGTTCCATTTTTTTCAATGTTTTGAAAGAGTTTGAGTAAGATTGGTGTCAGTTCTTTCTGGAAAGTTTGGTAGAATTCCCCTGTGAAGCCATCTGGCCCTGGGCATTTATTTGTGGGAAGATTTTTGATGACTGATTGGATCTCTTTGCTTGTGATGGGTTGGTTGAGGTCTTCTATTTCTTCTCTGGTCAGTCTAGGTTGTTCATATGTTTCCAGGAAATTGTCCATTTCTTCTACATTATCCAGTTTGTTGCCATACAGTTGTTCATAATATCCTCTTATAATTTTTTTAATTTCTTCAGGATCTGCAGTTATGTCACCTTTTTCATTCATTATTTTGTTTATATGGGTCTTCTCTCTTTTTGATTTTGTCAGTCTAGCTAGGGGCTTGTCAATCTTGTTGATCTTCTCAAAGAACCAACTTTTGGTGATATTTATCCTTTCTATTGTTTTTTTGTTCTCTATGTCATTTATTTCTGCTTTAATCCTTGTTATTTCTTTTCTTCTACTTGGTTTAGGATTGGTTTGCTGTTCATTTTCTAGCTTCTTCAGTTGATCCATTAGTTCTTTGATTTTGGCTCTTTCTTCCTTTTTAATATATGCGTTTAGTGCTATAAATTTCCCCCTTAGCACTGCTTTTGCTGCATCCCATAGGTTTTGGTATGTTGTGTTCTCATTTTCATTCGTCTCTATATATTTAGCAATTTCTCTTGCTATTTCTTCTTTAACCCACTGATTGTTTAGGAGTGTGTTGTTTAACCTCCAGGTATTTGTGAATTTTCTAAGTCTCTGATGGTTATTGACTTCTAATTGTATTCCATTGTGGTCAGAGAATGTGCTTTGAATGATTTCAATCTTTTTAAATTTATTGAGGCTTGTTTTATGTCCCAGCATATGATCTATTCTGGAGAAAGTTCCGTGAGCACTAGAAAAGTATGTGTATCCTGGTGATTTGGGATGTAATGTCCTGTAGATGTCTGTTAAATCTAATTCATTTATCAGATTGTTTAGGTTTTCAATTTCCTTATTGGTCTTCTGTCTGGTTGATCTATCTATAGGAGAGAGTGATGTGTTGAAGTCTCCCACAATTATTGTGGAAACATCAATTGCTTCCTTTAGTTTTGCCAATGTTTCTCTCATGTATTTTGTGGCACCTTGATTGGGTGCATAGACATTTACGATTGTTATTTCTTCTTGCTGAATTGCCCCTTTTATTAGTATGTAGTGGCCTTCTTTGTCTCTCAAAACATCCCTGCATTTGAAGTCTATTTTATCTGAGATTAATATTGCTACACCTGCTTTCTTTTGGCTGTAGCTTGCATGAAATATTTTTTTCCATCCTTTCACTTTCAATTTCTTTGTGTCCCTGTGTCTAAGATGAGTCTCTTGTATGCAACATATTGATGGTTCATTTTTTTTGATCCATTCTGCGAATCTTTATCTTTTAATTGGGGAGTTTAATCCATTTACATTCAACGTTAAAACCGTGAAGGCATTTCTTGAATCGGCCATCTTATCCTTTGGATTATGTTTGCCATATTTTCCCTCTCTCTATTAATATCCTTTATTGTACCCATACCGAATCTCTTTAGTACTGAACCTTTCTCCAAGTCTCTCTGTCCTGTCTTTGTTTCTCTGTCTGTAGGGCTCCCTTTAGTATCTCCAGTAGGGCAGGTCTCTTGTTAGCAAATTCTCTCAGCATTTCTTTGTCTGTGAAAAATTTAAGCTCTCCCTCAAATTTGAAGGAGAGCTTTGCTGGATAAAGTATTCTTGGCTGGAAATTCCTCTCTCTCAGAATTTTAAATATATCGTGCCATTGCCTTCTCGCCTCCATGGTGGCTGCTGAGTAGTCACTACTTAGTCTTATGCTGTTTCCTTTGTATGTGGTGAATTGCTTTTCTCTTGCTGCTTTCAGAACTTGCTCCTTCTCTTCTATGTTTGACAGTGTGATCAGTATATGTCTCGGAGTGGGTTTTTTTTGGATTTATTCTATTTGGAGTTCGCTGAGCATTTATGATTTGTGTATTTATGTTGTTTAGAAGATTTGGGAAGTTTTCCCCAACAATTTCTTTGAATACTCTTCCTAGACCTTTACCCTTTTCTTCCCCTTCTGGGACACCAATGAGTCTTATATTCAGACGCTTCATATTATCTATCATATCCCTGAGGTCCATTTCGAGTTTTTCAATTTTTTTCCCCATTCTTTCTTTTATGCTTTCATTTTCCATTCTGTCATCTTCCAGGTCACTGATTCGTTGTTCAACTTCCTCTAGTCTTGTACTATGAGTGTCCAGAATCTTTTTAATTTGGTCAACAGTTTCTTTAATTTCCATAAGATCATCCATTTTTTTATTTAGTCTTGCAATGTCTTCTTTATGCTCTTCTAGGGTCTTCTTGATTTCCTTCATATCCCGTACTAGGGTCTCATTGTTCATCTTTAGTTCTTTGAGTAGCTGCTCTAGGTGTGTCTCTTCTGGTCTTTTGATTTGGGTGCTTGGGCTTGGGTTATCCATATCGTCTGGTTTTTTCATATGCTTTATAATTTTCTGTTGTTTTTGGCCTCGTGGCATTTGCTGTCCTTGATAGGGTTCTTTTAGGGTTTGTAGACCAGTTGAAGTCCTTATCTCTAATTTATCAGATCTACAGCTTCGTGGAGTACACTTTCTCTAACTAACCAGCAGGTGGTGTCCACGAGCCACCTGTTCTCCACAAGCCAGATCTCCCCTGCTTAGCCTTTTTGGTGAGTGGGGGAGTGAGTCTTGTGGGGCCCAATTGGTGTCCCAAGCTTGCGTGTGTAGTTGGTGTTGCCTGCCCTGTATGTGGGGCGTGTTTCTGGGCAGTCGGGGAGGGGGGGTGGCCCTAACAATCAAATCTCCCTGATGATCCTAGAGTTTTAAAGCTACTGCAATAGTCTAATCCTTCAGTTCAGTCCTGCCACAGTTTGTCTCTGCCACTGACCCACAAGTCTTTGGTATTGGCGTATGGCTCCTGAGACTTGCAAGTGGGCCCCTCTTCCAGGCTGTGCACCCCGGGTCCTCTGTTGAGGGATGACTGTGCTATGTCACAGGTGAGTGCCGTCCCCCCAGGGCAGTTCTGGGCTGCTGGGCTGTGTTGGGAGGCTCCCAGTCTGCTCAAATGATGGCTGAATGGGGCTCTGTTAATTCACACTGCTCCCCCTTCCCAGCTCTGGGACATTCAGCTGAGGTTGCAGGGAAGGCTAATGTCCACGCCCAGTTTTGTGGTGTGTGCCTGTTATTTGAAGCACTTCCGTCACACTGGGTTGTCTGGGGCAGCTCTGGGCTATGGGGCTGGCGATGGGCAGGAGTGTTTCCTGTCCACCAGGATGGTGGCTGTGAGCGGACACCCCCCTTTTCTTGGGAAGTTGTGTTGTTTAGTGAATTTTCTCAGCCACTGGATTATTGCCTTTTGTCTCAGAGCTCTCTTATTTCTGCTCTTGACTTGACGTGCCCAAATTTCAATTCTTTGAAGCTTTCTGTATTGAGCTTCTTAGAGTAATTGTTTTAGAAAAAGCAAAAAGGATTTAAAAAAAAAAAAAAAAAAAAAAAAAAACGGCCCTCCTCAGAGATCTAATGGGTTATTGAAATGCTAATAGACAAAGCAACCAGGGCCATTAAGGAAAGGTGCCCTGGGCAGAGAGATCAGCCTTGCTTCGGGATTTGCATATGCGCCTCAAGGCCTGATCTCCGCCCTTCCCCTTTCTGTGTTCACCAGAACTCCAAAAATCCTCTGCTTTTACTTTGGAGCTTCTCGTGTTGTTTTCCTTCTATGCCCGTCTCCTCTCTGCTGGGCTGGCTGCTCTCAGAGTCTCTGGTGTCTGGCCTCAGTCTATCTATGGTTGGAGTTTGAATCAGTAGAATGAGTTTCCGATGAGAGCAGCCACTGCAATTCTCCCTTCTCCTTCCTGGAGCTGACAGCCCCTCCTCCCCCGGGACTGAGCCTGGCAGGGAGGGGCGCGGGTCCCCTGGCCGCAAAAACTTACAGATTTCGGTGATCTCAGCAGTTCCACGTTTTCATGAGTGTTGTATGAAGTATGCCCAAAGACAGATTGCTCTGTGGTGTCCAGTCCACGCAGTTCCTGGCTTTTTACCTACTTTCCTGGAGGAGTAACTAAAACATACAGCTCACCAGTCTGCCATCTTCTGTACTGCATTTAGATTTCACATCAAAGGTACGCTTTCTTAAGCAGGTATACTGCCTATATGCATCCAAACAAAGTACCTTACTGTTTAATTCTCGTTTGCAATGTTACTTGCAAAATTGGATCTTTTCTCAGGATTATTAGTCATTTGCACTTCCCCTGGAGCCAGTTCATCTACTGCCAGAGGCCCCTGAGGGAATCATTTTAGAATGAGATTGGGGATGGGGAAATGTTAAGAAAAAAAAAGGTAGATTAAGAGAGTAAAGAAGGGTAATGAGAAGTTACCAACCCCAATTCCCAGCCCTTCCCCTATAGTCTGACTGTCTCCATTCCACAGGGTTATATTCCCTCTACTTCCCTCCGGGTACATGGATCCTATAGATCCATTCTCCAATGGCCGACCCCTTCTCCCAAAGAATAGCTTATTTCAGACAGGAAAACGCTCAAGCCAGAAGGACCGGGGAAGCATAATTATGGACCCCAGCCCCATCTCAGGTGGGCCGGCCTGTGAGACAAAGCATGCAAGAGGAAGGAAGCGACCACATCTCACTTCTTAATAAACTACTATTATTGATCCCAGTGCCATTTTTTATATTATGCAAAATTGATACTAAAATGCCAGCAAGGTCATTTTACCTCAGTTTTGCAATTGTTAATTTGAATCCATGGACACAGTTTGAAACCATAATTAGGCAGTTCTGAACATCTCACCAGTCCACAGGACATGACTGCATTCGAATGAGAAGTAACTGTATACAGAAAAGGATACTCTGAACTTTTATGACTTCTTTGGCCTAGGGCCCCAAAGGACTTTATAGCTTTAAGGAATAGGTTCCCATCCCCTACGAAACTGTGCCTCGAGAATGATTCATCCCTAACAATTGTAGATAAATGGGATTTTACCTTATTTACTCCACCGCAGTACCAAGATCTTCACTACTTTTCTAGTATGATTGATGGATTAAGAGTTGTTATTTTATAAGCTCTGATGCAACCATAATAATCTTTGGCCACTTTAAGGCTGCGGCTGTGTTAGCTAAGTGGTGATGTAACACAGATGTCTAAGTAATTGAGGCAAATTGCCTGTTTTCAACAAAATTGCCCAGGAACAGAATGAAATTCCTTTTCTGTTTGCTCTTTTCCTGATATGTCTGACAAATCCCCCACCTCCAACCAAGCCTTCTGCCTATACCTCTAGGAGAAAGGATTCCTTTCTCTGTCTCTGATCTCTCCACATCCAGAAGAGACTAAATGTAATAAGTAACATGTTCAACAGCCAAATATACTTCAAATAGTTAGTACACATAATGAAACCAATAGTTTCTATCATTTTGAGGGTTATTTAAAAAAAATTTATGCTGGCAGCTTATAATTTGATTTATTTCAGGATCTCATTTAAAGAAACATGAATGCATTTAGTGTGTTTAACACGTATGTACTTAACTACAACAAAATAGTTTAACAATGTTTGAGTTGGAACAATCTTCAGATCATCTAGGTCAACCTCCAACAAAGTGCATTCACACTAAATCAGTGATATTCCACGTCTGCTTCAACAGCAACACAGAACTTGCTACTTTACAAGAGGGCTAATTCTGTTATTGAACAGCTTCAACAGTGTTTTCTCAAAATTTTTTTACCAAAACCTATAATTGTCACATGTATCAGGATATTATTTCTTTTTAAGACTGAATAATGTTCCATTGTATGTCTGTACCTCATTTTATTTATCTATTCATTGGTTGATGCGCACTTGGATTGCGTCCATCTTTTGGCAGATGTGAATAATGCCTCTATAAACATCAGTGCGCAAATATCTATTCGACTCCCTGCTTTCATTTCTTTTGGGTATATACCTAGAAGTGGGATTGTGGGGTATATAGTAATTTCTGAGAAGCCACCAAGCTATCTTCCACAAGCTGCACCATTTTACATTCCCATCAATGATGAATGCGTGTTCCTATTTCTCTGCATCCCCTCCAACACTTATAATTTTCCTTTTTTTTTTTTAATAGTAGCCGTTCTGCTGGGTGTGAAATGGTTTCTTATTGTGGTTTTGATTTGCATTTCCCCAATAGCGAATGATGTTGAACATCTTTTCATGTGCTTTCTGGCCATTCAAATCTTTTGCCTGTTTTTTTAATTGGGTTGTTTGTCGTTTTGCTAAGTTGTGAGATTTCTTTAAATACTCTGGATATTAAACTCCTATCAGATATGTGGCTTCCAAATATTTTCTCCTATTGTGTAGGTTGTCATTTTACTTTCATGATAAAGTCTTTTGATGCACAAAAGTTTTAGTTTTGATGAGGTCCCATTTATCTATTTATCTTTTGTTGCTTGTGCTTTGTTCGTAAAGTCTAAGAAACTGTTGACTGACACAAGGTACTGAAGATGTTTCTCTGTTTTTTTCTAGAAGTTTTATAGTTCTGGTTCTTATATTTAGGTATTTGATCCATTTTGAGTTGATTTTTTTATATAGTGTGAAGTAGAGGTCCTCCTTCATTCTTTTGCATATGGACATCCAGTTTTCCCAGCACCGTTTGTTTAAGAGACTATTCTTTCCCCCATTAAATGAAATTGGCACCTTTTTCGAAAATCAGTTGGGCATAAACGTGAGGTTGATTCCTAAACTCTCAATTTGATTCCATTGTTTTATATGTCTGTCCTTATCCAGTACCATGCTGTTTTCATTACTGAGACTTTGTAATAAGTTTTAAGATTGTGAAGTGTGAGTCCTCCAACTTTGTTCTTCTTTTTCAAGACAGTTTTGGCTATTAGGACCCCTTAGACTTCCATATAAATTTGATGATTGGGCTTTTCTGCTTTTGCAAAAAAGGCTGTTGGAATTTTGATTGGCATTGTGTTGAATCTGTAAATCACTTTGTGTAGAATTGACATCTTAACTATTTAGTCTTCTAATCCATAAGCACAGAATACCCTTCCATTTATTTAGGCCTTCTTTGATTTCTTTTAGCAATATTTTGTGCTTTTCTGTGTACAAGTTCTTTGCATCCTTGGTTAGGTTTATTCCTAGATATTTGATTCTTTTAGTTGCTATTATAAATGGAATTTTTTTTCTTGATTTCTACTTTAGATTGTTCATTACTAGTCTCTAGAAACTATTGATTTTTACGTGTTGAACTTTTGCCCTGCCACTTGGCTGAATTTGTTTATTAGTTCCAGTAGCTTTGCTGTGGATTTTTCAGAATTTTCTATATATGGGATTATGTTGTCTGCAAATAGGGAATGTTTTCCTTATTCCTTTCCAATTTGAATGGTTTTATTTATTTTTCTTGCCTAATTGCTCTGGCTAGAACTTCCAGTACAGTGTTGAAAAAGTGTGATAGCAGTGGGCATCCTTGTCATGTTCCTAATCTTAAAGGGAAAGTTTTCAGTCTTTTACTGTTGAGTATGATATTAACTGTGAATTTTTCATATATATGTCCATCATGTTGAGGAAGCTTCCTTCTATTCCTAATTTCTAAGTGTTTCTATGAAAAAGCAGTGCTGAATTTTGTCAAATGCCTTTTATGTATCAGTTGAGATGATCATGTGTTTTTTTTTCCCCTTTGTTCTGTTAGTGTGGTTTATTACATTAATCAATTTTTTTTATGTTGAACCACCCTTGCACACCTGAGATAAATCCCACTTGGATCATGGTATATAATTCTTTCGAAGTACTGTTGGATTCAGTTTGCTAACATTTTGCTGATTATTTCTGCTTCTATATTAATAAGAGATATTAGTCTGTAGTTTCCTTTTCTTGTGGTATCTTTATCTGACTTTGGTATGAGGGTGATGTTAAAATGAATTAGGGAGTGTTCCCTCCTCTTCAATTTTTGGAAGAGTTTGAGCAGGATTGGTGTTAATTCTTCTTGGAATTTTTGGTAAAATTCACAGTGAAGCCATCTGTTCGTGGGCTTTTCTTTATGGGGAGGTTTTTGATTACTGACTCAATCTCTTTACTAGTTACTGTTTTGTTGCAATCTTATGTTTCTTCTTGAGTCAGTGTAGGTAGTTTGTGTGTTTCTAGGAATTTGTCCTTTTCATCTAGATTATCTAATTTGTTGGTGTACAGTTGTTCATGGTATCCTCTTATAGTCTTTTTTTATTTCTGTGGGATCTGTAGTAGTGTCCCCCTTTTAATTTCTGATTTTCATTATTTTCGTCCTTTCTCTCTTTTTTTTTTTTTCTTGGTCTTGCTAAAGTTTTGTTGATGTCATTGATCTTTCAAAACTCCAACTTTTGGGTTTTTAAATTCTAATATTTTTTGTTTTTTATTTTATTTATCTCTGCTCTAATCTTTTTTTTTCCTTCCTTCTGCTAGCTTTGGGTTTATTTTGTTCTATTTCTAGATTCATTGTTTTCCTTATATCTTTTAGTTCTTTCTCTGTGTTTTCCTTTATCTTCTTGAGCATATTGCAGATCATTTTTTAAAGTCTCTCTCTGGTAAGTTCAAAGTCTGTTCCTCTTCATTGATGGCTTCTGGATTTTTACCTTGATTCTTCGGATTGGCCTGATTTCCTGTTTGTTTGTCTTGTAATCTTTTGTTGCACATTGTATTTTTAATGTTTTAAATTGTTAACTCTGGGATTTAGTCCCTTGACTATCTGTTCCTTAAGTTTGTATTGGGCTAGTGATATAACAGAGATTTTCTTGAATGCTAGGAGCTAATCCATACAAACAAACTCAAGCAAAAAGTACCTTTCATATTGGCTCTGCTTTGACTGGTAGTTTTGTTCAGAGTTTAGACCTCTGTCAAAAAGATCATCCTGAGCCATATGGGAAGTGCAGGGTCCTCCCTGTCTTATCTGAGCCTGCATAGAACCAAAGCCACAAATCCTGTATGTTTTCCTGGCCTTGAGCTTGCTAAAGGCTTTAGGAATTCCCTGTTTACAGTATACAGGCATTCAAATGAATGACCCTCCTATTCCCTTCGAAACAGACTTCCACTCGCTTCTGGGGCTTTCTCCAGTGATTTGCCCTAGGTGGCTTCGACTTAATTGTTTTTCACACTGTCCCAGCTGTCTGCAAACCACTTCTCTGCCCTCAGGACAAACTCTGGGAGTGTGAGCCAGAGACACTTTGCCAGACTCAGTCTCTCAGACTTCCACCCAATAGGATGTCATTGACATACATGTGCACAGGGGCCACTCTGCTTCCTCTGACCCACAATGGGAGCAGAAGCTGGCTCCACCTGCTTTGTGGAGGAGGTGGGGGAAGGAATAGTAAGGGCACCAGTATCTTCTTCTATGGCTTTTGAAACTGTTTTTTTGATTCAGCACTTGACCAGTTAATGTGGCCCTTTAACTGTTTTCTGTAGTTTTGAGGAAGGTTGAGGAATCCTTAAGATTCCTCTGCTACCTTTGTCCGAGGAGGGGCGGAACAAGGGTCACCCTCAGAGATGGCCCCCAGTGATCTGAAGTAGCTGATCAAAAGTAGAGATCTGTGATCAGAACATACACCTCTGGAGTTTGGAGGACTAGGTCTTTATTTCCCACCTGGCACCAGCAAACTGCAGTCCCCACTGCTGTCCACCACAAGGCTGTGGGATGGGGGATGGTGGTCACTGCAGGAGGGGTGAAACGCATCAGTATTTATCATTTTCTTCTTCATGCTCCTTCCTGGATGCTGCACAGTGTTGCCTGAGACTCAGGAGTTTCAAAATAGTTGATTCAGACAGTTCCTGCCAGTTGAATAGTTGTTTTGGTGAGGGACTGATTCTGCCATCTTCCCACAGTCCTCTTGTTGGAGCTCTTTATGTGTTCTGGATACACGTCTTTTGTCAGATACATGTATTACAAATATTTTCTTCCAATTTGTAGCTTTGTTTTTCATTTCCTTTATGGTATCTTTCAGTGAGTAGAATTTTGATGAAGTCTAATTTGTCAGCTTTTTTCTTTCATGGTTCATGCTTTTTGTATACTAAAAAATCTTTGTCTATCCATGGTACTGAAGATTTTCTCCTGTTTTCTTCAAGGAATTTAACTTCTACATTTAGGCCTATGATCCTATTAAATATTGTATGTGATATGAAGGAAAGGTCAAGGTTCATTTTTTCCTATATAGATATTCTGTTGTTCCTACACCATTTGTTTGAAAATATTAGCCTTCACCCCCATTGAATTACTGTGGCACCTTTGTCAAAAAACATTTGATAAAGTGAACCTGTCTTAAAAAAATCAATAATATATTTGTGTGTCTATTTCAGGACTGTCTATTTTATTTCACTAACCTATGTGCCAATACAACACTGTCTTCATTACTGTAGTTTTAAGTCTTGAAATCAGGTAGGATAAATTCCCTTTTATTTGTCAAAATTGTTTTGGCTATTCTAGGTCCGTTGCATTTCATGTATGCATATATGTTCATTTTTACAAAAAGAAGCTTATTTGGATTTTTAAAATTGGAGTGAAATTCACGTATTATAAAATTAACTGGCTTGCTTGGATTTTGATTAGGATTATATTGATTCTATTGGTCAGTTTAAATAGAATTGACATCTTAATTCTTCTTTGAGTCTTCTAATCCATTCATTGGCTCATGTAATTAAAAATCCAAAGGGAGCATTGGCTTTAGACCCAGCTAGATCCTTCCCCATCAGGTCCCTTTGGGGAAAAATTGAAGAAAATTTTACAGTACATGTTTGTGGTAGTATAGCTTCCTTCTTCAATGAAAATTTCAGTAAATCTGGTTCTGTAAATTGACCTAGGTCTGAGAAACTATGGTTTGCTCAGCTTATGCTGTGAGACTTTAATCTTGTGATTTAAGTGAAAAGCATAGACCAAAGTAGATTAAATATCAGATATGCATTGTTATATCAGCTACTGGAATTCTACCACATTTCCCCAATCCTCATAATTTTCCCAAATTGTATTTTTTCTTTATTAGAAAAGTTGTAGGTTTATAGAACAATCATGCATGAAATACAGGATTTCCATATACCATCCTGTTATTAACAACTTGCATTGGTATGGAACATTTGTTAAAATTGATGATAGCACATTTTTATAACTGTACTATTAACTATAGTCCATGTTTTAACTTAGGGTTCACTGTGAAGTATAGTTCCATGGATTTTTAAAAAAAAATTTAGCTTGTTACCATATATACAATCTAACTTTTCCCCTTTTAATCACATTCAGATATATATTTCAATCCTGTTAATTACATTCACAATGTTGTGCTACTATAACCTCCACCCATTACCAAAACATTACCATCATCCCAAATAGGAACCCTCTACATTTTAAGCTTTAACTTACCATTCTCTGTCCCCATGCCATCCTCTGTAAACTGTATTCCAGATTCTGATTCTAGAGTTTGCTTATTCAAATTATTTCATATCAGTGAGATTATACAAAATTTGTCCTGTTGTGTCTGGCTTATCTCACTCAATGTGATGTCTTCAAGATTCATCCATGTTGTCACATTCATCAGGTCTTCATTCCTTTTTATGGCTGAGTAATATTCCATTGTATTATATACCACATTTTGTTTATCCATTCATTGGTAGATAGACACTTGGATTGCTTCCATCTTTTGGCAACTGTGAATAATGCCACTATGAACATTGGTGTGCAAATATCTGACCCGTTCCCTGCTTTCTGTTCTTATGGGAATATACCTAGTAATGGGATTACTGGGTCATATGGTAGTTCTATACTTAGCTTTCTGAGGAAGTGCCAAACTGTCTTCCACAGTGACTGCACCATTTTACATTGCTGTCAGCAATGAGTGTTCCTATTTCTTCACATCTGCTCCAGTCTTGTTATTTTCCATTTTTTTTAAATAGCAGCCATTCTGATGGGTGTGAAATGGTATCTGATTGTGGTTTTGATTTGCATTTCCCTAATAGGTAATGATGTTGAGCATCTTTTCATGTGCTTTCTGGCCAATGTATATCTTCTTTGCAGAGATGTGTATTCAAGTCTTTTGCCCAATTTTTACTGGGTTGTTTGTCTTTTTGTTTTTAAATTGAAGGATTTCTTTGTATATTCTAGATATTAAACCTTTATCAGATATGTAGTTTCCAAATATTTTCTCCCATTCTGTAGGTTGTTGCTTTACTTTCATGATAAATTCCTTTGAGGTTCAAAGGTTTTTCATTGTGATGAGGTCCTATTTATCTATTTTTTTCTTTTGTAGCTTGTGCTTTATTTGTAAAGTCTAAGAAACCATTGCCTAACACAAGGCCCTGAAGATGCTTCCCTATATTTTCTTCTAGGAGTTTTATACTTCTGACTCATATTTAGTTCTTTGCCTTATTTTGAGTTAACATTTGTATATGGTGTGAGGTAGGGGCCCTCCTCCTTTTTGTGCAAATGAAGATCCAGTTTTCCCAGCACCATTTGTTGAGGAGACTGTTCTTTCCAAATTGAATGGACTTTTCCCCTTGTCAAAAATCAGTCAACCATCAATGTGAGAGCAGATTTCTGAGCTCTCACTTTGATTCTGCATGTCTGTCTTTGTGCCAGTACCGTGCTGTTTTAATTACTGTGGCCTTGTAATAAGTTTTAAGATTGGGAAGTGTGAGTCTTCCAACTTCCTTCTTCTTTTTCTAGATGGCTTTAGCTATTTGGGACCCCTTATTCTTCTATATATAAATTTGATGATTGGCTTTTCCTTGTCTGCAAACAAGATTGTTGGAATTTTGGCTGGGATTGCATTGAACTACAAATTGCTTTGGATAGAATTGATATCTTAATGATATTTAGTCTTCCAATCCATGAACACAGAATTTCCTTCCATTTATTTAGGCCTTCTTTTATTTCTTTTAGCAATGTTTTGTGTTTTCTGTGTACAAGTCCTTTACATCCTTCGTTAGATTTATTCCTTGATATTGATTCTTTTGGTTGCCATTGTAAATGGAATTTTTCTCTTGATTTCTTCTTCCAGTTGTTCATTGCATGTGTATATAAACACTACTGACTTGGGGTGTTGATTTTTACCCCACCACTTTGCTGAATTTGTTTATTAGCTCTAGGAGCTTTGTTGTGGATTTTCCAAATAATGATATTTTTACTTAGAGAGCAAAGTCATCTGAAATGAGCTCCCATATCATCCACTTCCCTTAGAATATCTGTATACTCACTTTTCCCCTCCCCCTCCTGTTGCAAAGAAGGTATCTCTCCCTCCACCCCTCACTTGTCCTTTCTAATGATTACCATTTTAGTTGCGTTCTCAATCTCATGCCTTCCTGCTTCATCTGGTAATTTATTTCTTTGGTTATTTTTTCTTTTGATAATATTCAAGCTCTAACTCAGCCTTAACTCCACTTCTTACTATCACCTCTTCCCTCATTCTCCCCTTCCCTTTACAGCAAAGCACCTTGAAAAGAGTTTTGTGTACTTGGTCTATGATTTTTCTCACCCCGTTCTTTGAATCCTCTCTAACACACACACACACACACACACACACACACACACACACTCACACACATGTTTAAACACAATTGCTAAGCCAGTGGTCATTTCTTAATCTTCATCTTACCTCATCCTTGAAACACTTTCTTCTTTTCACTTCCAAAATATGTTTCTTCCTATCTTTCTGGTTTTCCTTCTTGGGTTCCTTTATTCCTTTTCATCTCTCTGACCTCTAAATGTTGGTGTGCCAAAGATTAATCTCTTTTTTATGTACCCTGTCTCCTTTGGTAATTACACCTAATCTCATGGGTTTAAATGCCGCCTACATGCTGATGACTCCCAATCTTACATCCTCAGCCTGGATCTCTTTCCTCAACTCTACTCATACATCCACCTGCCCACTCTTTACCTCTTACTGGATGAATAACATCTCTTAAATTTAACATGTCCAAAACAGAACTCCTGATATCACGAACCCCCACAACCTGTTTCTCTCCCAGTCTTTACCCTTTCAATAAGTGGCAACTCCATTCTTCCATTACTCAGGTTATAAACCTCGGAGTCATTCTTAATTGTTCTCTTTCTCCTCCCTGCCATATGTGTATTACCTAGTTGTAGTTCTCTCTCTCTCTCTCTCTCTCTCTCTCTCTCTCTCTCTCTCTCTCTCTCTCTCTGTGTTAATTACCTTTCGCTTTTATCTATTGGGGTCTTAGTATTTTCATTATGCCCTTTAAACTCACTCTTAATCCTATCTTGAAACCATATCCTTTTCAGAAATGGGCTACATAGCACCAGAAACTCAGCTGCCAAATCGGGCACTTTAGGGAACTGTTCTGTTACTGCCCTCTGATGCAGTCTGCTGCTGACGTGATTCCCAAGGTAGTGCTCAGGTCTCTCCAGGCAGAAGAAGATAATTTTCCACTTTACTTTTAGTGTTAAATATCCTCCCACTCCCTATCAACTGTCAATTATGGGACTGTTTAAATAAATTTATACATTTTGACTACTCTTTGCAACTCCTTAGCAATGCTGATGCTCATTTACAACTATGGATTGCCTGGACAGTAAGTTGTTATTGAAACTTAACCTAAAAAACATTGTTTTCCTCCAATGTATTAACTTTTTTGCTGAAACTTTTAAGTATAGAATTAAAATGCTTTTATAACACTTTTATATCTGAAAGAGCACTGGCAATGACCCATGCGTCAGTTAATCATTCTTCTGTGATACCGACTTTGATTGCTTTTAGGATTGGGAGTAGATTTTAAAGGAAAGTTTCACTGATAAATGGGTGAAAAGTTACCCAAAAACCTAGACTTTTCAGGGAAAAAAAAATGTATAAATCAAGGATTCTCTGGTACCAAGTAAAAGGAAAACCAATTCAAACTGGCTTAAGGAAAAAGGGAATTCATTGACTTAAGTAACTGAAAAGTCCATATAGCTTGAGACGTGGTTGGGACTAGGACTGGGGTTTGCAAAAGATAACCTGTAGCTGTTTTTGTAAATAATGCTTTACTGGAACACAGCCATGCCCATTCCTTCACACATTGTCTGTGACTGTTTTTGCACTGCACTGGCAGAGTTGAGTAAAGCAGTGGCGGAACTGAGTAGCTACGACAGAGACCTACGTCTCACAAAGCCAAAAATACTTCCTAGCTGGCCCTTCACAGAAGAAAATTTGCCAACCCCTGGTGAAAGGGACAAAATGATGCCAGTAAGATCTGGGCATTCTATGTTTTTCTGGTCTGCTTTCCTCAACATTCGTCCTTTCTCATGTAAGCTCTCGCCTCATGGTGTCAGGATGTCTACAACAGCTCCAGGCTCACATCCTCACACCTGCAGAACAGTGGTGCTTTTTTCAAGTTGCTCCAATCAAAGTGCTAAGATTAGCTTTGATTGAACTTCATTTGCTTGCCTTGGGTGAGGTGCCCATCCCCAAACCAGTAACTAACCATGGGAATGCAGTGCTCTGATATGCCAGGTCTAGATCCCAGTTGGGCTCATTGGTAGTTATGTCAGTACCTCCCAAACCATATGAATCAAAAGAGGCAAAGGGGTGATTCTCTTAAGAAAAGTTGGGGGACTTTTATCAGAAGAAAAATAACAGCTTTTTAAAGTAGCTTCAATTTCTTCTGGTAATACAAAAGTAAATTTTTTCCCTCTCACCATTTCATTTAAAATTAGGATTTTAGATTAACTATATGAAATTACTGCTTTAATCGATCAAAAACAGTCAAATATTGGCAATTTCATGCAGTTCAACCTAATATTGGGAGAATTGAAAACACAGAAAAATTTATCATTTCAGTCCATTTATTTAGATAAATAAAGGTAAAGGCTAGGTTCAATTATTCTAGGAATGGAAAGATCATTCAACATCCAAAATAATCCTTTTACATAATATACCATGTTAACAAATTGAAGAATTTTGTATAAATGCAGAATAAGCATTTAATGAAATTTAGCACTCATTTATAAGAACTTAGAAAACTGGTAACAAAAGGGTACCCATCAAACTCCTATACTAAATGTCATTCTTAATGGTGAAATTTTGACAGCATTTGCATTCAGTCAGTGATGCCTGCTATCATGGTTTCCATTCCACACTTTATGGGAAATCCTAGCCCATGAAATAGGAAAAACATAAGATGAAATACAAAAATGGAATCATGAACTAAAACTGTCCTTATTTGAAGACATATAACTATCAGTAGAGAATATCCCAGATAATCTTCAGATAAACTATTAGAGCTAATAAGAGAGTTTGTTTAAAAAGGTTGCTGCATACAAGATAGATATACAAATGTCAATAGCAAGCCTGTAAACCAGGAACAGTGCAGTTGGAAAAAAGTACCCATTCACTATGGCAATAAAACCTATAAGGAATAAATCTAACGAAAACATACAAAATCTAACAAAAACATGTAAAATCTTAATAGAGAAAATAAGGAAATATTATTGAATAATATGAAAGAAGGCCTGAATAGAGAATATTACCATGTCATGGATGGTAAGACTCAATAGTATGAAAATGTGAGTTTTCCCCTATATTAAATCTATAAATTCAATGCAATTCCAATAGGATATTTTTTTTCTTTTTTGGTGAAAGCTGATCTGAAAGTTTGTATACAAAGGTCCATAATAATTTTTTTTTAATTTTTGCAGAACTAGGTGGGATGACTCATTATAAAGATATGGTAATTAATATTATGAAAGATTGTTGCAGAGACAGGCAAATAGACCAACTAAACTGAACAGAGAGCTCAGAAATAGATCCATGAATTTATGGAAGCTGGATGAATAACAGAGGTAGCATTACAAATTAGCGGGGAAAGGATGGGTACCAGAAAAAATGGTGCCAGAAAATTGGTTATCCATATGAAAAAAAAAAAAAAATTAGAATATCATATGCAGAAATAAATTTGGGCAGATTAAAGCCCTAAAAGTGAAAAAAAAGGAACTTTTTAAAAATATTTTTATTTTTTATTACAAGAACTTAAAAAAATATTTTATGACCTTTAGGTAGGGAAGGATTTCTTAAGCAAGATTTAGAAAACACACTATTAACAGATTGATAAAATTGACTGTATTAAAATTAAAACTTCTTTTAATGAAAGCCACTTTAAATGAAGTTAAAAAGACAAACCACAGACTGGGAGAATATATCCTCATGACATATAATTGACAAAGTATCAGTATGTGGAATATATACAGACAAGCCAATTAAAAAAATAAGAAAAGGATATTGTGGAGGTAGCAATTATTGATCCCAATTCTTTACCCTCTCCCTGTAATCACACACTTTGTTGTGTGACTTTGCAGTTCTTCCCACTAAAGAGCAGAGGATATTTCCCTATTCTTGACTTTGGATTTAGCCATGAGATTTATTTTGGTCAATAGACTATGGTAGAGGTCACAGTATGCCAGTTCCAAGCCTAAGCCTCTTCTTGGTGCTTTGCACATCTGCTGTTGTCACAAGAACTTTCCAGCTAGCCCACTGGTTCCAGGAGGAAGATGAGACACACGTAGCAGAACACCTCTGACAAGTTGCCCCATCCAGGTCCAGCTTAAATCAGCTGATCCATAGGCATGTGAGCTAAATAAATACTTATCATTGTATAACAGTGAGTTTTTGTGGTTAGTTGTTATGCAGTGTTAGTGAACAGTATGGTATGGACAGGCAATTCGTAGAAGGGGACACCTGAATCTCAGTCAGTAAGCATATTAAAAGTTGTTGAATCCATAAAAATAAAAGCAATGACATACCATTGCATATCCACAATATTGGCAAAATTAAAAAGTCTGACAGTACCAAGTGTTGGCAAAGATGAGAAGTAGAAATTTATATACACCACTGGTGGGTGTGCACATTTAAAAACTACCTGTCACAGATTCTGGCCATTGAATTGCAAGTCTAAGTCCCCTGGGTGAGGCATCCAGGAAAGCTATTTTTTTCCTGATGAAAAGGTCATCTTGGCTGCAGTTGCTTTTTGTCCTGTGATCTTCCTGCCACGAATGCAAAGATGAGGCCAGAGGTGGAGCAGCCATCTTGCAACATTAGACATTTTAATTTCATTAATTTTATTTTTCAAATATTACCTTTTATTTTGTTCCTCGTCAAACCTACCTCTTCTTTTTTCATGGTATCTTTTCTTGTGGATAATAATCAGACAAAGAAGAATGACTAACATTTGTAGAGTATCTACCATGTGCCCAACATTATTTTGAGTGTTATCAATTCATTTACTTCTCACAATAATAATCCTCTGAAATAACTGCCAGTTTTAGCCTCATTTTACAGATGAGGAAGTGGAGACACAGAGGTTAAATAAGTTGCCCAAGTTCACAAGGCTATTAAGTGGTGGAACTGGAATTCCAAATCAATCTACTTGGCTCTAGTGTCTTTATTCATAGCTATATGTTATTCTATATAATTTTTTTATCTCTTTAACTATTTTAAACATACTTTTTCAAAAAGTCTATCAGATATTTATTCTATTTGCTGAAGTTCTTGGGACTCTAATTCTCCTGTCTGTTACATCTGCTGATTCTCCTTTATAAAGAATGATTTCCATGTGTGTTTTAACATTTTTGATTCATTCCTTCAACAGCATTGATTGAGCATCTACTGTGCCCACGTGCTGTTCAGGTTGCTGGGGATACACGAATAAATAAAACAGGCAAAGTCTCTCCTCTCTTAAACCTTAAATTCTAGAAGGGGAAAACAGACCATTAACAAATAAATACATAATATGTCTGATGATAGCAAATGCTAAAAGGAAGGAAAAAAACCCAAAATATAGAAACAGACATGGAGGGGAAACTTATATAGGATGGTAAAGGAAAGACTCTCTGATAAGGTAACATTTGAGCAGAGACCTAAAAGAAGTGAGAATATGAGCTATGTGTCTAGCCTGGGGAAGAATGGTCCAAGCAGAAGGAATGGCAAGTGCAAAAGCTGTGCAACAAGAACATGTGTGGAATGTTCAGGAAGAACAGAGGCCCATGCAGCTAGAACGCAGGGGGTGGGGAGAGGGGGCAGGTCATGTTGAGCTTTTCAGGTCATGGGAACTACTGGAAGGTTTTGAACGGAGGAGGAACATGATTTCACTTAAGTTTTAGAAGGATCACCCTGGCTGCTGTTTTCAAACTAGACTGAAGTTTCAAGGATATCACTTGAGCTATTGTAATGGCCTCTAGGTGATAGATGATGATGACTTGGATCAAGGTGGTAGCAGCAGAGTGGAGAGAGCTGGTAAGATTTTGGATCTGTTTTAAAGGTAAAGCCGACAACATGGACTAAAAGGTGACTCCATGTTTTTGGCCTAAACAGCTGATAGAATGGAGTTACCGTTTCCTGAGATGGATAAGACTCTAGGAAAAGCGGGCTTAGGTTGGGGCAAATTAAGAGTATGGTTTTGGACATGTTAAGCTTAGGATGGCTATTAAACATCTAAATGGAGATGCAGGTAAAGAGTTAGATATATGTGTCTGAGGTTCAGGGCAGAGGCCAGGGGCTGGATATGTAAATTGGGGAGTTAAAAGCACAAAGATGGCATTTAAACCATGTGACTGTATGAGATCACCTAGTGAATGATACAGGTAGAGAAGAGATCTGAAACCTGAGTCCTGGGGCATTCCAGCACTTAGAGATGAGGAAAATGGAGAAGAACCAGCAAAGGAGACTGAGTAGTGTTGGCCAGTGAGGTAGGAGGAGAACCATGAAGGAGGGGTGTCCAAGAAGTCAAGTGAAGTTGTTTTAGGACAAAAAAAGTCATCAGCTAGGACAGTAAAATGAGGTCAAAGAAATGACCACTGAATTTGGCAACATACAAATTACTGATGACCTTGAAAAGAATGGTTTTGAAGAAGTGATAGGGATGAAAACTTCACTGGAGTTAGTTGAAGGGAGAACAGGAGAAGTGGAGATAGCAAATAAAAAATAAATAAAAAATAAACCCTCCTTTAATGAATTTTGCATAAAGAAAGCAGAGAAATGGTGGAGTCGCCAGAGAAAGACGAGAGATCAACGGAGGGATTTTGTTTGTTTGTTTTTAAGTTAGAGATATTAGACATCACATTTGTACAATTTTGGAAATGATCCACTTTGTATAAATAAAGAGGGGAATGATTTTGAGTTCTTGCTCTTAAACAGAGCGTGCTTCCTACCTAGCTTGGGTTCTGAGAGCATTTGTTTCTGCAAGGTGCCCAGGGGCCCCACCAACCCAGGATTAATTTTCATGTAATTTTTCAGTATGAGGTTTCACATCCTGAACAGATAATATAAATTTGGACTCCAGTGCTGCTTCACAAGGCACACTCCCAGGTTTAAATACCTTACCTAGGACTTTTTTCCCCACCGAGGCCCTGGCAAAGACAAGCTTTTTTTTTTTTTTTTACCTTTTCCCTGAACTTATGGGCAAAGTTTACTAGTTCCTTTTCACTGAGGTTGCTCCTACTTCGCACCTCACATAACCTATTTCTGGTCCATTCTCTTGAGCTTGCATCTCTGGTTCAACTCTCTTTTCACTAGTGGCATCTGAGGATGTCTTTGTCTTTCTTGCAAGCCTAGCCATACATTAAAAAATCTTGGTTATATTTTACCCAGCATCCCTAGGAATTTGTGGCAGGAAAGTTTTAGCACTTTCTAGACCACTTTGCTGAAACCAGAAGTCTTTTTCCTCACTCTCCACCTGGCTAATTCTTGGTCACCGTTGAGGTGTCGGCTTAAATGCAAATTCTCAGAGAAATTTTCCTAACTCTCCAACCAATCTAAGCTAGCTTACCGTTTTATACTACTCATAGCACCCACTTTCTGCCTTAGCACTTAGCTTGTCATTATAATTTCATATGGGTATTTGTTTAATGCCTGATACCTCTTCTAGATGGAAAGTTCCATGAGGACAGGAGCCAAGTCTATTTAGTTCAGCATATTGGTGCAGGGTGCCTGATTTATAGAAGATGCTCAATAAAATTTGCTGACTGAACAAGCCATTTTCTAAAAACCTAATAATTAATAGTATAGTATTAAATACCTTCTAAAGTTGAAACCTGATATCTTCTCTGAGGACTATATTCTCCAAGAAGTGTTTTTCATGGAAAAAAGAAAAAGGATTTTGATCATTATTTTAGTTGCCTCACTCTAGGAAAACAATGGTATTTAGTTTTTGGTAACCACGTGTGTCTTTTCCCCTTTAGAATGGAGATCTCCTCTCATCAGTCTCACCTTCTGCAACAACTGAATGAGCAGCGCAGGCAAGATGTATTTTGTGATTGCAGTATTCTAGTTGAAGGGAAAGTCTTCAAAGCACATCGAAACGTGTTATTTGCTAGTAGTGGCTATTTTAAAATGCTTCTTTCTCAGAATTCAAAGGAGACAAGTCTGCCAACCACAGCTACATTCCAGGCTTTCTCCCCTGACACTTTTACAGTTATCCTGGACTTCGTCTATTCTGGCAAACTGTCTCTTACTGGTCAGAACGTCATAGAAGTGATGTCAGCTGCTAGCTTCCTTCAGATGACCGATGTCATTAGTGTCTGTAAAACCTTTATTAAATCCTCATTGGACATTAGTGAGAAAGAAAAAGATCGCTATTTCAGTCTCTCAGATAAAGATGCCAGTTCTAATGGTATAGAACGTTCTTCTTTCTATAGCAGTGGATGGCAAGAAGAAAGCAGTTCTCCACATTCTCATGTGAGCCCAGATCAAGGAACAGGTTTAACAAGTGGAAAACCTTGGAATAAGTATAATTACCATCCAGCCTCCCAAAGGAATACTCAACAACCCTTGGCCAAGCATGAACAAAGGAAAGATTCCATTAAAAAGTCCAAACATTTGAGATTGTCACAGCCTTCTGACGCTCCTTGTAAGTCAAGCAAACGAGAATTACGGACATCTGATTCTTCCAGCCACATTTCCCAATCTGAAGAACAAGCACAAATTGATGCTGAAATGGATTCTACTCCTGTTGGTTATCAGCACAGTCAAGGATCTGAGGTCACATCTGGAAGTTTTCCAGGTACCCAAAAGAAAAACTTAAGTCCCTCAATCCAGTTCCAATCTCCTATAGAAATCAACCTTTGCCAATATGCCCTTAAGTTTAGTTATTATGGGTAGTTAAGCCAATGGTAAGAATTGACTTTTTGTAAAAATTATACTTTTCTAATGAAATTTGTTTAATAAAAACAGTTTTTAAAAATGTAAAGTACTGAATAAATTTAAAGACTGTCAAAACAATAGAGTACTGAGGGTTAAAAACCATGATTTCCCACAGCTAGATCTGTGGGTAGTAAGATTACTGTTAAATATTTAAAGCTCTTTTCTAAACAGTTGAATCCCTGAGACACTTATTTTCAGTCTATTTTTTTTCTGAGTATTCACTTAGGGAGGAGTATTTTTATACAAAAAAGTTTGAGCGACCATGCATATTTGCAAAGGTTCACAGGCCCACTAACTAAAAGAAATTAGGCTAAATATGAATTTATCAAGATATAAATACATACATATTTTTAAAACCCAACACAAAACTTTTAGCATTGATACTCTAATTCTACAGTTGACCAGTGTGCAACAACATGAGACATGTCATTTTGGTGACAGTAGTAAAATGAAGAAAGACTAGGTAGGTTGGTAGTTTCAAAGAACTACCCCTCCTCCCCATTCATTTGGGTTCTGCACTTCTAAAATTCTAAGTTATTTAAATCTAACTTCAGTAATGAAGTTGCTGTTTTACAACTGATAAATTGATGAGGTTTGCCTCCAAACAAAATTAGCCTTTTGAATTTATGAGTTTAAAAAAAAAAAAAAAAATAAGAAATCCTTGAGCTTTTTTTTTCACCTTTAAAAAATATAACTGTATCAAAAGAAAAGGCAGGGGATAAAGGCATGTAAACAAAACAAGTTACTTAAAAGCTTAAATATTAAATACTTCTTTTAAACTTCTTTTGGATTGTGTTTACAGTGTTAAAATCCAGTACTACTTTTTGACATTTAAAATCTAGTGACTCTACAATTATAATAATATTTTCTCATTAATTATAACAAAAGTACCGCACTAATGAAAAACGTTAAAAATGTGAGCAGGTACATGGGAATTCTGTATTGTGTGCATGATCTTTCTGTAAACCTAAAATTTCTCAAAAAAACCCAACAAACTAGTGATTCTACAATATTAAATAAAACAACAAGGGTGGCAGCCTACTAACTTTAGCCAGACTGTGAATAAATGTATCAAGTACTGAAGTTTACAGTTCTGTACTTAGGATTACATTGGCAACCTAGCCTTAATAAAATTGCTTTCTTCTCCTTTTCAAACACCCTTCCAAGATTGCTCTCACCAACTTTTTTTGGGTTTCTTTATGTTATGATGTTAGAATTATGACAATGAACTTTCCAGTGATTTAATAAAACTGTCTCATGACAGATGATCTGCCCAGGATGCGATTCAAGTGCCCATACTGCACACATGTGGTGAAGCGGAAAGCAGACCTAAAACGCCATCTTCGTTGTCACACAGGAGAAAGGCCCTATCCGTGTCAAGCCTGTGGGAAAAGATTTAGCAGGCTAGACCATCTAAGTAGCCATTTTCGAACAGTATGTATATGAAATTTTTCATCATTTTGCTTCTTAAGAAATGTGTGCATTTATCTGCTGTAGGATAATCTAATTTACTGAGGGAAACTGTTTTCACACAACTCTACCATATTCAGAAATTTCCCACTTAATGTTTTCACTTTGCACATAATGCATAATTTAATATTTATATAGATTGTATTGTCCTCTGAGACCTTGAAGTAGAGTTTTCTTTTGATGCTAAATAGTTTTATATTTTCATTTTAATTCACTTAAACTCTAATATGTTTTTATATGCTGATCTTTCCAGAGCCAAAGACAATGTAAACTGTATAAAGTTCAAAAGTCTGAGTCAGGATCACCACTTCAGATACTCAGCATCACCTAATGGTTCTTGAATCCTCCTCACCTGGTAGGATTTTAGTCTAGTTATGCTGCTGTCTGGCCTCTCTCCACCACACCCCCTGTCTAGTCCCCCCCTAGTTTTTCTTTAGTCTCATCAAGGAAAGAAGCAGGGTGAGCCATAGAGCCACTCCCAAACAGGGACTCGACCATCGGCAGTCAGAAAAATTTCAAGGAATTTACAGTTCATAGTCCTGGTGGTTTCATAAAGAAGTAACATTGGAATTATTCTGTTCATCTTACAGCAAGATTTTCCCCAAAATCTGGAGTTCTGTAACTGGTACTTCTATTGTATGCATAAGAACTCCTTTTAATTTTAAAGAACAGTGGAAAAACCCAGAGGGTAATTTAAAGTGATTTCTTCATGCATTGCTTAATAATTATTTATTCAATAAATATGTTGCGCACCTACTATGTGTCATACCCTGTTCTAAGTGCTAGGTACATAGCAATGGGCAAAACAAACGGTCTCTGTCTTCGTGTAGCTCGTGAAACTGGATTTTTAAAAGTCAGAAACAACTTTTTATTATTACAAAAGAAATATATATACATATTATAAAAAGTAAGAGAATAGATAGCAGTAAAAATAAGAAAATAAAAGTAGTATATTTTACTTCTAAGATATTACTTTTCTTAACACTTTATCATATATTCTTCCAGAACTTTTTCTGTGCATATATATGTATTTTTTAACCAAAATGTGATTATACTGTACAAGCTACTTTGTATCCTGCTTTCTTTAATGAATAATCATTATGCTTCCATCTCAATAAAATTTTATCTGCTCTAACACTCAGTCCAGTTCTGGATTTCACCATGGTCCCCCAAATACTTTTTATAGCTAGCTTGTTCAAGCCAGAATCTAATCTAGAACCAGGTATTCCACTGCACCATTGGGCCCCGTGAGTATATTTTTTAATCTAGTGTGGTCCCTTTTTCTTTTTTGTAACTCCGACATTGAAGAAGCTGAGGCAATTGACAAAATATCCTACCTATGGATTTTTCTGCTTGCTTCTACATGGTGTCATTTAGCTTGTTTCTCTATCCTTCTTATTTATTTTCTATAAAATAGAAGTTTTATCTTAAGGCTTTAATTCAAATTAAACACTTTCAGCTAGAACACAAAGATGAAATTGTACATTTCATTTTGTGTCATATCAGGAGACACATAATAATGTCTAGTAAACTCATCATTAATGTTGTCAAGATTGATCACTAGATTAGGCTGATGTGATCTCACTATTGTAGAGTTAAAGCTGCCCCCTTGTGATTAGAAAGGATTCTGTATAGAGCTATTTGGGCATTAAATGACTATCCAGTTCTCCATCAACCATTCATTTAATGGTATTAACACCAGTTGATAATTTCTGCCTGAATTAATAATTTTATTTGGAATTTTGGGATGATGATTTACTAATTTTAATAATTTCTTCTAATATAGAATCTGGAATTCTATAAAATAAGCTCTCTTTCATCACCTGGGCTATTTAGTTACTTTAAAATATATTTCCTATAGGAAAAGCAGAATGAATGGTTAATTCTTTTCCTTTACCAGTTTTCAAAGTAAAGAGTTGTTTTAATAGCAGTCTCAAATGATATCATATGAGCTTTTTTCTGGCTCTGTTTTTTTAAATAGCAGTATGGTCATAAATTTTCATTGGTTTATTGTGTTTGAAACACAACAATTATTCTTTTTCATATTTGATTTATCACAGTTTTTTCCATTGGGGGTACCTTGGAGCAACTCCATTAAATTTTGAAAGTGTCCTATTTTCTGGCCCCAAAAGAGCCCTAGGTTCACCTTGTACTTTCCCTGCCAGAAAACTGAAACAGACATTTCTCAAAGGAGCCCTGGTTCCTTTTAGTGGGGAATGAAATTAGAGACCAAAATTTGTACAGCCAGGGTGCTCATTGTTATTGGGCTATTATTCTTCTAGACTATGTCGGTGGAGATTGTGTGTGTGTGTGTGTGTGTGTGTGTGTGTGTGTGTTTGTATGATTTCATGTTGATATTCTCAATTTTAACATTATCATGTTTAACTTAATTTCTTTGACTTCATAATTGTATTAGAATGGGGGGTATTTCTTCCTGGGCACCGGGTCCCACTTGTACATGAATCTGTGTCAGAATTTTGTAACAAAAACCATACTACACATAATACTCATAATATTAGTATCTAAGACGAGATAAAGAGTACATTCAAATTATGTCCTTTTAATATTTACTGATTAATATGTCATCTGTTAAGCATAAGATAATAACTGTACTGGGTGGTAACCCATACATTTTTCTTAGCTCTTTTACCAGAACGTATTAATTTTCTTGTTTGTGTTTGGAGACCTATTTCCATACTGTTCTGACTTTATCTAAATGAATATGCCATAAATATTAATTAAACATTATACAATTCTAATAATTTTAGATTATAACCAATAATCTGTTCTGACAGCAATTGAACAAAATTTATTACTAACAAAATTATAATATATTATTATTTTTCAATTACAGATTTTTACCAAAGCATTTCACACATATTAACTCATTTGTTCCTCACATCAACCCTGTGAATAGTCTCCCCGTTTGTCATAAGGAAACATACAGTGTTAGTAATAGGCTGATATGTAGCAGAACCACTGTAGTGGTTAATTATGACCAGTGTCCTTTCTGAGTAGTCAGGCTTCTAATCTGTTCAGGTGGTACCTATCCCTTACCAGTTGGTAAATATCTTGACTGTCACCCTGGAAGTAGATTATTATGTTGAATTACTTGTCCCATATCCCCAAATACCTTTTAGTTAGTAAATGACTAAACCAGGTGTAGACCCCAAGCCTTCCAATTCCTAGTCCAGTCCTCTTTCTAGTAGATCAGTTTCATTAATAAAAATGGCAGGTAGTCCTTCTATCAAAAAATATTGATAAATTTAAGTTTTGGGCATCATTTTTTCTCTCTCTGGTGAAATAACAAAAAATCAATCTTCACATGAAACAGAAAGGTTTTGTTCTTGAATTAATATATGTAAAGTCCTTAGAACAGTACATGGCACATAGTAAGTGTTTGTGATTTTTATCACTATGGAGAGGTATCCCCTTGTTACCACAAATATTAATATACTCTTGGATTAAAGGAGATGGGAAATAATTTTATATTTATATTTTGTATGTTAATATTTTGTTATAAAATTATTATAAAACAATATTATTTTATTATTAATAAACACATTATAGCCATTGTTTGGAGAAAGCTGATGTTTACTATTTCTGTGACATCAATTTTATCACCAAAACTTCTGATCTTTTTCTAATAATTAGATGTTAATTTAAGTTTTAGTACCTCGCCTTGAACATCTTACTCTTATAAATTGGTACTTAAAATATCAAACTATCCTACGTCTGAAAAATCATTTTTATCACTATTTAAATCTCTATGCAGATTCACCAGGCATGCAAACTAATCTGCAGAAAATGCAAACGCCATGTGACTGATCTAACGGGGCAAGTGGTTCAGGAAGGAACCAGGCGCTACAGACTCTGTAATGAGTGCCTTGCTGAAGTCGGCATAGACAGCCTCCCCATTGACTTGGAAGCTGAGCATCATCTTATGTCCCCATCAGAAGGAGGCAAAGATTCCAGATGGCACTTGAGCGAAGATGAGAGTAGATCATATGTGGAAATTGTAGAGGATGGGTCTGCTGATCTGGTCATACAACAGGTTGATGATAGTGAAGAGGAAGAAGAAGAAAAGGAAATAAAGCCCAATATTAGGTAGCTGTAAAGTGGACAAACAGAACTGGCATGTCTGCATTTTACATTGACTTCCTGTATCTCTCTTTCCATGGTCAGGGTCTAGGGAACAAATTTATCATACTGACTTAAAAGAAATGACCTGATTTAACTTGCATGCTTTTCTGAACAGGCCATTGTATCCATTCTGAACTTTGTTGCCCTAAAATATGTTGCTGCACTGGAAAGAAAGACCTAGCTTGCATTGGCATGATGGATGACAACTAATCCTCTTACATTTATTACAGAGATACTGTTTTTTCTTTTAATTGTAGAAGATCTACTTAGCAAAATTTTTTGAAAGAAAATATTTTAAAGAAATTTACCACAACCAAGCTTGTAAGACAATTGCAAGGTGTTTCAAAAATACATAAACTACCAATATTGAATTTTCAAAGGGAACCAGGTAAGAGGACATTTAAGGGTCTGGCAACCCACCTCAGATCTGAAACAACCTATCATTATTCTGATATCCTAAATGTTTTAGTATTATGGCTGAAAACTGATTTTAAAAATTTGAAACCATTCATATTTGAAAATTTTGTTAAATTAAAAATTACTCTTATTTCATCAGTACTAGTAAACAAAACAAAGTAAAACAAAAAACCTAAAGTAGAGCTGACCAAAGATTGTATACAGACATCATTTTCCTAAAGTAGAAAACTAATACTGACTAAAGGACAAAGTAGTTTGTGAAGATGTGTCAAATAAAGTTCTCTTCTTCACCTACAGAAAAATGAACAAGTGGTTCTGAAGAGTAATTTCTAACATTTATGTAGTGCTATAATATTTATAAAGTGCTCTCACTTAATCATTGAGGTAGATATTATGCCTGATTTACAAAGGAAAAAATCAAGGTCAGAAAGGTTAAGTGGAGGGACTGGTGATTGGACAGGTTCTGATTTTAAACAGTCCTCTTTCAACTCTTTCTATATGTCTCCTGAAATGGCTAAGAATCAAAGTCACACCTCACTAATCTGCACTAATTATAAAAGTAAGGCAATCAGAATTAGAAAATTTGAAAGAAAAGTAATTTAATCATCTTCAACAAAATATATCCTGAACTAGAATTGTTCGAATAATGCTAATCATACAGTAATATTCTAGTGATATGTTTTTGTTTCAAGTTATTTATTTGTAAATTTCAAGTATCAAACTATTCGAACAAGTTATTCTCTTAAAACTTGAAGCATTTTTGTTTATCTTGATTATATAATATTTCAAAACAAACTTTTCTCCTAGCATACAAAATGAAGTTTAAACTCCTCCCCTGAATGACTTACCAAACCTTCCAAAATTAACCTAAATTGGAACGTTATTGTAGTACTAAATATAAGGCCTAAGTGGCAGAACTAAAGAACTGACCTTCATAAAGGTCACTGCAAGTTATCACAATTAAGTTTGATAGTTTAATTTTGATAGAGCAAGGTGCCATATTATACTGTATTTTTAAATGACGTGATATACCTCAGAGTGGCACGTTTTTGTTATCTTCTCTTATTTTTTAATTAATGATTTCCTTGATACCAACTGTGGGCTAAAATGGTAATTTCTAAAAAAATTTTATAAATTTTTTTATAAATCTTTGTTTTATGGTACTTAATTCTGAGATTTTTTCAATATTACCCTGATGGCAGCTTTCCATTGCTTCAAGTTGAGATGGTGTCTATTGAGTTCTTGCTCTCCCAACATTGACTGCTCCTGAATCAGAATTCTTAACAATTAAGTTCTATCCAAATGAGGGCAGGAACATTTTTCATTCACTGGTCCCACCAGAGTAATGATAACACCTTTCAAAATCATAACCTGATTTTTGGTTGGTGGGGCCAATCAAAAAAATGGCTGATGAGCTTTATTCATGGAAATAAAGTAGTGCTTGCATGTGTATACTGTTAACATACTTTGGTCTATGATCTAAATGTTCTTTTATGCTGTTATCTTCTGCATGCAAACTTTACATCCATCAGCATGAATGTTAGGAAAGTCCACTGAACACAGTGCCACCAGCACTTAGAGTAATTGCCTTTTCAGAAATAATACTTTCCCATATTGTTTATAACAAGCATCAAGCAATCCCCACAAAAACAACTATCAAGTTCACCAAACTAGTCAGAACATGTTACATCGTTTTAATATCATAAAAGGGGAACATTTATACATGTTTGTAAGTTTTTGTAAATACTGACTCCAGTCATCATATTATATATATGTCTAAGGCTTTAGAGACCAATTCTTTTCTAGAGTGAAACTGTCTATTAATTGTTTCTAAGAAAACTGAATTTTTTGGCTTTCAAATATGGGAAAATGTTATGTAAGGGTATAATCTGTTTAAATAAGCTTTATTTATGCCAGGGTTTTTTTTTTTTTAAATCAGGAAAATAATGGAATTTGTTAGATCAAAGTTTGCTCTTACAGGAATTCTGTTTATCAGCTTTGTGAACATCCTTCTAACTCTATTGTTCTTAAGAGTGTCTGGAAGTTTTGCAAAAATGAAGCCCCATTGTACTCGTGGCAAGTGTCTGGAGGGAGCATAATGGACTGGTTCAGTATTATAAAAGAACGTTTTTTACCCAAGAAACCCTTCCTTCCAAAGAACTGTACCATGGTGAAGCTCAACATAATAAGGCATAAGCCCCTGTGAGCCTTTCCCCACACCCTTCTGCAGCACTCAGGAGCACACTTTGCAAACCAGGTAACTGGAAACTTCTTGAATTCCCTTTGAGCACTGTGGTCTCACTTCATCTCTCCTTACTATTAGCACTGTATAAGCAGGTTAACCATAGAGTCTCATTTACCGTATCGTATTTAGCATCATTTAGCAAATCACGTCCTTAGAAAACAATGTTCCTTCTAAATATATGTCAGATCTTAAGCCTTTTTAAGAACAAAATTTTCAATATTATGTTTTTGAGAAATAATAAAAATAAACATGGTTACTGCTTTCATATGGCCAAGTTACACATAAAAAAAGTTTGATTATTCAATTATTTATGAACTTGGAACTTAATTCATTAAGTTTATTTTGCCAAGTTATACCAAGATATATTGAAATTTCCATTCCTACGTTTTTTCATATTTTTGAATCTTAAAATTCATAGTATGGAAAATCACTAAACACAAGACAGCATAAGAAGATGTCATATTTAACTGGGAAGGGAGATAGAAGGTACAGGAGAACCTAAACTTAGATTTTTAAATGGAAAGTTCTATTTTAGTTTATATTAGAGTACATCAGTATTACTATTTATCATTTTTAATCATATTTTATACTTGCAAAATATAATTTTTATCAGTTATTCTTTATGTATCTATGAAATAGAAATCATCTCACATGAAGGGTAAAGAAACTGAGGCACAGAACAGTAAAGCAATCCAGTCAAATAATGACAAAAATAGGACTTAGAATTACCCGAGTTTTTTGAATCCTAGAAAATCTGCTTAATTCACTGAAGAATATTGTATATTGTATATCACTCTATTTTATAAAGTGATTCTATACAAATTATCAGTTGCTTTAAAGCTGATATCATGTATGTGCTAAATCCTATACAGGATAAATATTATGTAAAGGACATATTAGTTACAAGAGTTTTAGTGATAAAATTCAGGTTAGCACAGAAATGATACTATTTGGCCAACAGTTTTGTATATTGTTAAGTGTAATTAATATTTTGTTTTGATACAGGCATTTCTTAAATATTCATGCTAATGGAACCATGAATAGGCAAGAAAAGTGAAATCAACAGAGGATCTATAAACTTCATTTTCAAATATGTCAGCCTTTTCCCTACAGAACTTTTATTAATGCCAACAAAAAGTAAAATATTTAAGTATAATGTTAATAAGCAATAAACCACACACAGCAAGAGAAGGCAAGGGACTCAACTTTAAATGAAAAATATTTTGAAATGTACTTTAAATAGCATAATAAACACTTTTATTCATCCTTTTTTGTTTTCTTTTTCACACCAGCGAAAGTCACATGCCATTAGATACTTTGTCACCTTTAGACAGAAAACCTTTGACCAGGTTGTCTTAGTTTGCCAGAGCTGCTAAGACAAATACCACACAATTGGTTGGCTTAAACAACAAGCATGCACTGCCTCACAATTTTGAAGGCTAAAAGTCCAAGATCAAGATGTCAGCAAGGCCATGCTTTCTCCAGGGGTTGGTAGTGTTCTGGGGATGGCAGTGGTCCTTCACATGGCATTACCTGTCCCTGGCCTCCTCCTTGGCTTTCTCTGACTTCTGGCTTCTCTTTATAAGGCCTTCAGGAATACAGATTAAGGCCCACCTTGACTCAGTTTAGACACAGCTAAATAGGATTTTTGGAGATCCTATTAACAAATGAGTCCACACCTTAACTGATAATGCATCTTCAAAGGGTCATGTTTACAAATGGGTTCACACCACAGGAAAGCAGATTAAGAGCATGTCTTTTGTTGGGTTACATGATTCAATCTACCGCACTGGGTAATGCCAGTCACTTCTTTATCTTTGGCTTGATTCAATCATTTGCAAATATTACATTGAATACAGCCTGGAAAGTAAATCTAAGAATTTTTAATATGTTCCTTCACTCAGATTTCTAGATACACAATTCCATTATATTGATTTTCCTATTGGGAAAGTCTCTTAATTTCTTATTGATATTACCTGCAACTACTTAATTCCCTCTTTAAATAAAGAGTAACTTCTCTTTATTCAACCCATAAGAAAACAAATGGAACACTTCTGCCTAAACCAGTGGTTCTCAACCCTGGCTGCATGTTAGAATTACTTGTGGAGCTTTTAAAAATACAGATGCCTAAGCAAATCAGAGTCTCTGGTAGGTGGGCGCTACACATTTAAAAAAAAAAAAAAAAGCATCCCAGTGTTTCTTGTGTACAAAATAGATCCCCTGTTCAAGGTTTTCCTCTGCCTTCCCCACAGAGGTGCTAAAGATGGGCAGAAGGACGCCTGGACCCTCCAGTCCACTGGTTTTCAACCCAATCACTGTGGGGAAATGTTAAAATATGGACAAGAAAATATTAATGTTTGTGAAATTTAATAGGAAAATTACAATAGGTAGTTTAAAAATAGCCCATTTTTACTTTGGGATCCATTTGCATTTTATTTGATTATGGGTATTATATACTGGGAATTCACACAGTACTTCAAACTAATAAAAAACTATATTATAAATACATGACTGAAATACTCTCTCCTGAAATTTTGTAAGCTTTACTATTTTCATTGCCTTTAAGAGAAAGTCACCAGAACACTCTCTAGGCACTGTGAAGCTCAATTGCTACACATTAGAATTCCATCAGTGAATTGAATTAAATAATGTTTTATTCAAGGTAAATATAACATTGGAGAAGTAGGACTCAGTAAGATTTGTTATTTAAAGAAATCTTTGGACAGATTTGGAAACAAATTTATTCTTTGCTTAACTTCTTCAGTTATCACCAAAAAAAAAAAAAAAATTTGAAAATTACTTTTTGGTAAAGCACAATTCTCAGTCCTGATACCAGACAAAAGCCTGATGCAAATAGACAATCCATGACACCAGGGTTTCAAAGAGAGAAATAATTCAATGCTACCCACGAAACAGGACAGCAGATGGTCTATCAGCCCCAAAATCTGTCTCCCTGAATTTAAGGAGTTCAGGGTTTTTATGGTTTCAAACAATGGGGGGATGGAGTTGTTACCATTACAATAGTAAGTATACACAGGGCTGAGACTGGACTAGAATAACCATTACAAACTAGTGACTAGACTAGGATAACCATTACAAACGTATAAACAGGACCGCGACTAGTTGAGTTTCAGTAATTTCAGGTATTAACTTCTGCCAATTCTACAATAGAGAAAGAAAAGCATCTATTTAATGATTCAGTAATCACAATCATTTAATTCTTAATTCCTCAGTTACAGCATTAAAGGGTAGAAACCTTTCTTTTCCTTCTTGCTTTTCTTTTCAGTCCTGTTTAGCCCCGCAACTACTTTTCCTGGAAAGTCACTCACAAAGTCTGGCAGCTAGAACCCAGGAGAGGTGACCGACCTACCAGCAGCCCCTAAAGCTAGATACTGCGGATGGGGGGTTGGAATAGAAAATTTTATGGTGAGTAGGGGGTGCCTAATGAAGAGCTCACATTTGCCAAGTACCGCCTAGATTCCAGTCCCCTGAGGTAGGTCCTCATACCGTCCCCACTCAAAACGGGAGGAAACGGAGGACTGAGGAGTTTAATAATCGATCCCGAAGACTCGCCACTCCTCAGTGGAGTAGCGGGATTCCAACCCGCGCACTCGGCTGCATGGCCCGTGCCTAAAATCGTCACCCTGCGAATGCAACCCAGCTGCCAGGGAGAGCTAATTTTATTCCTGCTTTAGAAAAAAAATTGGTGTTACTTAAGTTACCATATTGTGTTCTGTGCGACAAAGGCCACCGAAGTCGCCCCAGCCCCTCTCCTCCCTCCACACACCCCGCGAGGGCCGTGTGGCGCCGAAGGGTGGGCCCTGGCTGCCAGTAAAAGCCTCGGGCGCCCGGGAGTCTGCTACCAAGCTGCAAACCACTGAGAGCAGTGAAAAGGTCTGGGGAGGGGCGTGGAGGGCAGAGGAGGGGAGGGGATGGGGAGGGCAGGCTATTGGAGAATGGCTCCCTCTCCCAGAACGCTCTACTGCTAGCCAGATCTGGCCAGGAGCACCTCCCTGACATTCAAGTTTAACTCAGTGCCTGTTTCTCTTTTCTTTCCTTCTTTTCTCTAACTTCCTTTTCTTCTTTTCCTCCTTTACTTCCTTCTTGAGGAGGCCAGAACTCTCTAAGAGAAGTTTTATACCTCAAAAGTAATCCAACAACCCTGTGAATAGGTTCTATTATGGCTATTTTACAGATAAGGAAACTCAGGCTTAGAATTGCGAAAAGACTTGGCAAAGTTTGGAGAGTTGGGAGTTTACAAGAAGGAACCTGGAAACAAAGCTCTCATTGTAGGGTGTACAGATGAAAATGTCAATACATTGGAAGGTGAGGTATTTAATGATTTCTGGAACAGCATGCAAGACAGAAAAATGAAATGAAGTCCTGTTGGAGCTTTACATTCCAGCTGGGTAGACATACATGTGATCAATACTGATTTAAGGTTGAGAGAAGAAAGTGCCAGAAGTACATCCATTTATTCATTCAACAAATTAGAATCTACCATTTGCAACCTCCTTAAGCACCCAAACTCGGAGATGCAATTCAGCAAATAATTCGAGTGGGTAGAATCTCTCATTTATTAATGCTGTTTTTACACAAAAATGAATATAAATAAAAATGGCCCTTAATCCAAATACACAAGTGACCTCTGCTGGTTTGTTGTTTTAAGTCGATTTTGAGCTATGCTTTGAAGAATGGAAAGCACATCAAGTTAGGAAACTATTACAACAATGAAGGGAAAAGAAAATTGATCAATATAACTAAGAGAAACTAGCAAATAATTGAATGTAAGGAATGGAAATGCAGTCTGGGGAGTGAGAGGATGAGGGCGCTCTTGATAGAAATAAGGAACATGGAGTTTGGAAATGAAAACATGACATTAAGGATCATTTCCCTAAGTGGTATGTCACCAGGAGCTCTGGAATCAGGAAGACCTGAATTAGGTGTCACTAAAACAGGCCACTAAAGATAGAAGGTTCCAGGAAGGTATATAAAATAACCAGAAACCGGTTCCCTTGCTCCTTAAGGTGACTCCAACTTTAGCAGGGAGTTGAGACTATTATCTATGAATTAACTTCAGAACTTTCATGCAGCAGTGTATCTATAAATTGAAAATGTGGTCACAGTACTTCGTCAGAACCGAAATGATCCAGTAAACCAGAGATCAAGCAGGTGGGATGAGTCCAAATGGCTCCAAAGAGGTGAGTTTCCAGTTGCATTGAAAAAGAATAAGATTGGCAGGTGAGAAATAATTGAACAGAAGAGACAAACCTAAAGACAGAAAGCAGATTAGTGGTTGCCTATGGCTGGGGACATAGGAGTGGTAGAGGTGACCACTAAAGGGTAGGGGGTAGTTCTTTTTGTGGTGGTAAAAATGTTCTAAAATTGATGGTTGCACAACTGTGAATATACTAAAAACCACTGAACTGTGTACTTTAAATGGGAGAATTGTATACTATGTGAATTATATTTTAATAAAGCCATTACCAAAAAAAAAAAAAAATAGAAAGAAGATGATCTCAGCAAAAACTCAAAGTAGGAACTGATGAATTCTGTGATGTGAACTTTGCTGGTGAGTGACAGTAGGCAGGCTGCGTTGGTGGTGGGAAGACTCTGGGGAGGCCATGAAAACAACAATGAAGAGGAAACGGTTACCCAATAATTTGTTCATCTTTCTTCTCATTGTGATACACACCTTGAATGTTTAATACTGTGAGTTCTGAGGGAATCAGGAAGGGAAAATAAATAGAAGGCAGTCTTCTAGAAAGCCAATTGGTTTGGTGAAAAGGGGAAGGGCAGCTTTTGAAAACAGATGTCCAACTAAGTAAGATAAGGGAAAAAGAAAACAAGGTTAACACAAGAAAAATACAGGGAGTAGAGAACTCAGGAAAATAAGTCTGAAGAGGAGAAAGCAGAAGAGGGAGAAGCAGAAAGGAGTGGCTCTGCTTGCCTTTCTTATAAACTGACTCTGGCTACCATGTCACCCTTGCAGAATGGCACTGGCTATCAGGGTTGTCTCTAGACTGGCTACTCTCTACTCTCCCTTAACCAAGCACTGTGGACCTTCTTTTAAGAATTGAGAGTATATGTTGCTACAATAAAAATAAAAAGAGAGAGAATTAAAAAGGGAAAGTAAGGAGGCTGTTAGCATTTATGCTTGCCCCAATAATAGCTCTCACTTATTGAGCATTTAATATGTTTCAGGCACTGTTCTAAGAGCTTTATATGTATACATCCATTTAATCCTTTCAATAGATATAGAATCCCATTAATACTAGTATCATCACCACTTAGGATGAGGAAATTAAGCACAGAGAGGTTAAGCAACATGTCCAAAGTACAGAGTTAGTAAGGACTTGAACCCTGGTGACCTGGCTCCAGTTTGTGCTATTAACCACTATAACAAGACTTCTCAAATTTAAAAATGTTAGCAGAGTATTTAAATCCCAGAGCTCCAAGTATAATTTTAAAATGACGTCTTTTCTCTTCATTTTTAAAATAAGATTAACTACATTAGCATTGCTGGGGATATCTGGCCTGTGAATAGTTATTGTCTGAGGCTCAGAGAGGTTAAGGAAACTGCCCAAAGTCATACAGCTAGTGAAAGACAATAATTATTTAGCCTTCTTAAAGAAAGAGGCACCAGTAATAAAAGGTCACCATACCACTGTTGTTGCTTTCCTGAAAAGCCATTGCCATAATGTTGCACACCACCCCATTCCTGACAGTGGGTGGGTGGGTGAGCAGACCCTGGTGGTGTGACTTGCACCTTTTAGTCAAAACCACCAGAAACTTTCAGTTACAGATACCTTCTGTGCCAGTTTTGAATGTATTGTGTCCCCCAAACACCATTATCTTTGATGTAGTCTTGTGGGGCAGACATTTTGGTGCTGATTAGATTTGCTTAGAATGTGCCCCACCCAGCTGTGGGTGATGACTCTGATGAGATATTCCAATGGAGGCATGGCCCCACCCATTCAGGGTGGGCCTTGATCAGTGGAGCCATATAAATGAGCTGACTCAAAGAGACGGAACTCAGTGCAGCTGAGTGACGTTTTGAAGAGAAGCAAGCTTGCTAGAGAGGAACGTCTTGGGAGAAAGCCATTTTGAAACCAGAACTTTGGAGCAGATGCCAGCCACCTGCCTTCCCAGCTAAAAGTTTTCCAGACACCATTGGCCATCCTCCAGTGAAGGTACCCGATTACTGATGTGTTACCTTGGATGCTTTATGGCCTTAAGACTGTAACTGTGTAGCCAAATAAACCCCCTTTTTATAAAAGCCAAGCCATCTCTGGTGTTTTGCATTCCGCAGCATTAGCAAACTAGAACACCTCTTTCTGAGTTAAATCAGTTGTTTAAAATAAATTACTGGATCACAGAAACTTAGAAATGCGAGGGAATTGAGAAAACACTTTTGTCTAATACCCATGATAAACAGATGTGAAAGTAGGTCCAAGGTCTGACAGATCAAGGGTTAGAAATCGAGACTCATGACCTGCAATTCTTATGCTCTTGTAGATAGTCTCAAGAAGTTGACTTGCAGTCCCTAAGAGTTATGTGTAACCCTAAAATTCTTATTTCACTGATCACTAAGTATTAAATGATTATCTAGGAGCTTTCCTTCTATTCAGGGCCAAGACTAGCAAACAATAAACAATTATAAAATTGAATAAGCTCGAAAATCTTTTAAAGATAACTACAGAGACATAGTTCAGAGAAGACCACTGACGGTTAGAATGGTTAGGGAAGGCTTCAAAGAAAGATAAGAGTGGTAAGAGTGCAGAGGCTTCGGAGGAGCTGGCTGACACTCCAGAGAGTTGGTGGTCAGGCTGGGTCCTGGGGCTGGTTTCCACAAGGATAAGGAGTCTCCTGGGCTGCTGCTTACTTCCGTGATCCCTTTTGGGATTAGGCTGGAGGGTTTGAGTTCCATTACAAGGGTGTGAAGCATCTTCTGCCACAGCAGGGAATTAATAAATAAGGGGCCATAATCACCACCTGAAGAATTTTTAAAGTTTGAATATTTGGATAACAGACCACACCTTGCCCTGATTTTCCATCTCTGAAAGTCACACTTTAAGTTAAAAGTTTCTGTTCTGCAAGTTTTCATATATCAACAGATAATGTAGAAATTAAATCATGGTTTCTTCTCAAAAGGAAGGGAAATAACAGTTCTTCATGGGAGTCTTTTCTTTGTATCTTAAATGTCAATGATCACAAAAACTTCTGGCTTCTCTTCACTATAGACCTGCATTGCTGAATATGTTATTGCCTTGACTTCAGTTCCCTAAAGTTGGGGTTAGAGAAAAAACAAATAGAAAAAAAAGAGACACTGAAATCAGAATCATGAACTCTATTAACAACTGGCAGAAAGTCAAAATTTTATTACTCTTCTAATAAACCAAAAACCCACATGAAATAATTAGTTTTCAAATTATTACAGTATTACACCCTGATCCAATAATAAAAATAAGAGGCAACGTGTGCACAGTGGAAAGAGAACTCAACTGGAGTTAGGAGATGGAACTCTAATTCTGGCTTTGTTTCCACCTGGCTATAGAAGCTGTGTGACCTCTCTGGGCATAAGTTTTTTCATTTTCAAAATGGGTTGAATCAAAGAACACCAGCTTTTCTATTTGGCTACATGCCCCTTCTTGAGCTTAAACCACTTCCTGTACCCTAACCCAGGACCGAGGAGCTCAACCTATTCCCTTCTCTTCGGCTGCCTCTCTTCATTTTACCCCTTGGGGCTCTTCTCTCTCCAAGTCTAGCTGCAGAACGAGAGTCTATAAGCAGTAACTGTTAATCAGTTTTCTATTAACTTTATGGAACAAAATTACCATTCTAGGCCACACTCATGTGCCACTCATAGCAATATTCTCCCTGCAAAAGAAGCCATAATGGATGTGTTCTGGCAGTCATCTCTCATATCTACTTAAAATGCTCTGCCATACCCTCAATATCCTAGTCTCCCTTAGAAAAATCCCATTTCATTTGTACTGCAAAAATAATCTGAATTTACAGGCCCCCCTCTACTAAGGTAACTGAGAAATTAAGAATTAACAAATGATTAGGATTACAGAATCATTATACAAATGTTTTTCTTTCCATATTATAGAATAGGCAGAAGTTAATACCTGAAATTACCGAAACTCAACTAGTCTCACCCTTGTTTATACATTCTATTGCAATGGTTATTCTAGCCTGGTCTCTCAGCCTGTGTATATTTTCTACTGTAATGATTACAACTCAACCCTCCTCCCACACACACACACACACCTTATTTGAAAACATAAAAACCCTGAATTCCTTAGATTTGGGGAGATAGATTTTTGGGCTGAGAGGCCATCTGATGGCCTGCTCTTTCCCTCTTTGAAACCCTGGGGTCATGGATTGGCTGTTGTGCATGTAACAGAGGACCCACTGCTTTTGTCCTGTATCACTAGTTTTTATGCTTCTCTGTCCTGAGGTTCTAAATAACATTCTAACACTAACTTCCTGGAATTAATGGACAGGCTAAGAGCACAGTCCTCCACAAAGACTGCCCTCTCTTCAGATACCAGCTGCAAGTTCAAAGGGTTCCCAAGGCCACCATTACTTCTGACCAACTAGCTATAAGTTCTGGAGTTCCCACTACCCTCTCAGCTTCAATAATTAGCTAGAATGACTAACAGAACTCTCAGAAAAATGCCATACTTATTATTACAGTTTTATTGAAAAAGGATACAAATAAGAAGCCAAAAGAAGAGGTGTAAGGTCTGGAAGGATACCCAAATGTAAAACTCCCTTGTCCTGTCACCATGGAATTAGTCACCCTCATGGTACAATAATGTGTACTTCTAATCTGGGAAGGTTACGTGAGCTTCGGTGTCCAGAGTTTTTATTGGAGTTTCATTATATAGGCTTGACTGACTTAATCTCCAACCTTCCCTCTCCTCAGGTCAGGCTCAAATCACATGCTTGGTCTTTCTCACGTGGCCAACTAAGGTCACACTACAGCTGTGGCCAGCTTCACCCTGAGTCATCTTCTTACCATAAACTATCAGCTGTAAGTGTGTGTGCGTGTGTGTGTGTGTGTTGGGGGGGGGGGTGAATAACAAAGACCCGGTCACTCAAGAAATTCCAAGGACTTTAGAGGATACTCCCAGGAAACAGAGACAAAGACCAGCCAAAATCTTTATTATACAACAGGCTCCCTTGCCAGGCTTTATTTCATTATCTTGGGGTTGAAGAAATGACATGATAGCTATTGGAAGCAACTAGGATTTCCCAGTCACCACTCTTTCAGGCCTTTGACATAACCATAGAGGTTAGCAAACTACAGCTCATGAGCCAAATCTGGCCTGCCATCTGTCTTTGCATGGTCCTGCAAGCTAAGAATGGTATTTACATTTTTAAATGATTGAAAAGCAAAATCAAAAAAAGGTAAATACTTCGTGACATTTGAAAATTACATGAAATTTAAATTTCAGTTCCATAAATAAAGTTTTATTTGAACACAACCACACTCATTCGTTTATGTATTATCTGAGGCTGCTTTAGTGCAACAACTGCAAAGCTGAATAGCTCTCACCCACAAAACCTAAAATTTTTACTATCTGGCCATTTACAAAAAAAAAATTGTCAAGCCATGTTCAAACAGATTTGACTATAATGGACTCAGGCCACAGAGGCTGGCAAATATAAAATCTAGAGAACCACAGAAGGGAGAATGTAGTTTATAGAACACCTAGTCCAACGCCCTTAGTTTATAGGTGAAGAAACTGCAGTCCAAAAGGCAAAGTATCTTTTAAGTCCCACAACAATTTGTAACAAATCTGACCTTGGAATAAAAAACACTGACTCCTAATTCACCATTTCAGATGGTGAAATTACACTATTTTAACATAATGTATTCAGACAGAGAAGTTTAAGAAAAACTTATTTTAATTACACCAATTTATTAGACTGAGTTGAAGTTTACTATCAAATACACTGACTTTACGGTGAGGACGCTTTTAAAAACATACCTGAGGATGCTTGGACAATGAAAACTCTTCTCCCCACCTTGTGAAGGAAAATTAAAACATGATTAAGATTTACAAGATTTAACATTTGTTTTATCTTTTCATATTTAAAAACAAGCCTTTTAAATGTGGTTTAAGATACTTGGAAATCAAAACAAATGAGAGAGGGTAGGGGAGCTATAAATTTCACCGTGGCTTTCCAGCAGATACAGCTGTTGAAGGACTTGTGCCCAAGAGCCTTCTGGACAATGGTTGATAGTGTGCTTATGGTAGATTCTCAATAAACATTGTGGAATGAACACTGTTTCATACTAGAGTGCCATGTTCAAAATTTTCTCTGTGCTTAGGGCTATAGAATTGTTAAAAAATATCTCCCACTAGAGAAAGCAGGTCTGAGTAAAGCAAAGGCAAAATACTAGTTTCTATAATATGGCCTGAACTTGGTTTGCATTTTATACCTTTTCCAAAAACATCCACAGTCTGTATGTAGATGGATTTAGAAAGCATGTAGAATGTGGGATAAGCTTACTCTCTCCCCTTGACACTAATGTGGATGAAAATCACAACACGATGTAGTAGAAAGAGCAAAGTTTTAAAAATTCCATTCAACCACTTATTAGCTGAATACCTGTGATGGTTAGGTTCATGTGTCAACTTGGCCAGGTGATGGTACCCAGTTGTCTGGGCAAGCAAACACTGGCCTGTTACTGCAAGGACATTTTGTGGCTGATTAATAAACCAGAGAGCAAATTTATTAAATCATCAGTCAATTGATTGTATCTGTGGCTGATTACATCTACAAACAACTAAGGGAGTGTCTTCTGCAATGAATCCAATCAGTTAGATTTAATCCAATCAGTTGAAGACTTAAGGGAGAAGAGAGAACTTTCATTTCTTCTTCAGCCACCCAGCCAGCCTCTCCTGGGGAGTTCATTGAGGACCTTCATCGGAGTTGCCAGCTCGCAGCCTGCCCTGCAGAATTTGGACTAATGCATCTCCACAGTTGTGTGAGACACTTTATAACATCTCATATTTACAAATACCTCCTGTTGGTTCTGTTTCTCTAGATAACCCTGACTAATACGACACCCTTGGACAAACTTGTTTCCTTACATCATCAAAAACAGAGTGAGGGGTAATAAAAGACCTCACTTTACAGAAACAAACTAATAAAATTCAATGAAAAACGGAAAAGATAAGCTATATATAGAAATAACCTTAAAAATATAATTAAATGACAGAAGAAACTTGGGAAACACCAAATCCAAAGTGACCAAGCAATTGTTTTTGCAAACTCTGGAAGGAAAAGAAAAGTAGAAGGAACTGGTTTGAATGCAGTCTAAAAGCAAGGATCTATGAGAAAGAATATGTCAGTGTTTCTACACTGAGCTAGGCAGAAGGGGCCCCAGCTTTATGAAAGTATTTGGCCCATTTAGCAATTAAATTTTTTTTTTTTCCTAAAAATCAACTAATTGGGAATCAGGTTTAACGATCAGAATTAACTTTGTTCTGACAAATTTACGGTCCCTCACTAGACGCTGGACCATGAGCCCTTATTTTAAGTGTCTCACAAACTTGCAAAGCTGTACCAGACACAAGTGGTCCTCTGACGTGACATTTCTATCTTCCTGCCCAGTAGGTCCAATGGAGAATATAACTCTAACATTCTTCACAGCTTGCTAATTAAAAGAGTTCAAAACTTACCCAATTGACCGTAATTTGAAATTTCTTTGATCAATATTGAGTACTTTCACTTCCTAAAGAGGAAAAAAAATGTTAATTAAAAAAAATTTTTTCATAAAAGACTATTTACTAAAACACAATTAGATAACAACCTTGTCTAGAAGAATAATAGCATATAACTTCTCTCATGCAAAGAAAATTAAAATGTTAGGTAACATAGAACAACAAACTAAATACACTTCAAGGAAAGGATGGTTTTTTTTTTTTTTGAGCATACTCGGGAGGCATTCTTAAAAAATCTCAAATGTAAAAACAAAGGTGAAGGAATTTCTCTCTAAGATATATGGTAGAGGAGGAGGATCTAGGATTTCATTCACTCTCAGTCTATATTCATATAATAGTGTAGGCACTTGAACTCAGTAGGACAAGTAATTCAGTGGGTAGAGTGTATGTGGTGGAGGTGGTAAGGATGAGAACGGAGGAACTGGGGAAGCAGGGAAAGCCATCTATGTTTGATGACAATGTCGGAGAAATGCTCCCTTCTAGAGGTTGAGAACAGCAAGGAATCTCCATTTGGCTTTTCCTTTTTTCGCTTTAGAGAAAGCTAAAAGCAGCAATTCTTTAACCTCAGACAACTTGGCAGAACTGCTAAATCTCAAACGGTTACCATAACAAGAGAAGCATACAAATGGACATAAATATCACTCAAACTTGGGAGACATGAAAGACATAGATGAAGACAGAATACGTGAGAATTGTCCCTCAGGATAAGCAGCAGTGTACTGCCTATTTACACGGTAAGTGCATTCTGATTACAAAATCCTGGTAAGTGAGAGACAAGTAAACAATAAGAGATCTAAGTACAAAAAATATATACATAAGGCAAACACAAGTTAACCAAGAAGTGCCTATGGTTATTATAATTTCTGTAAATCAGTATCATCTTACTTATCTGTATGAACTGCTTTTTCATCATGTGTTCTATTTTAAACAGAGTGTTTATTTTTAAATATGAACTAAGAACCCATTTGTTCAGTAAGACGGAAAACCCTTACTTACCCGGGGTATAAAGAACTCATCAGCACTGAATTTATAAAGCCATTCATCCAAAAAGTGAAACAGAAGAGATTGTAAGTCATCTCCTACACAGGATAAAAAGAACAATAACAGTATATTTAATAATTTTGGTCTCTAAAGACTTATTTGAATTTAAAAGTGCAATGAATTTCTTAAGCTAGTCGAAAGTACAGTCTCAACATTGTTATTGTGAAAAGCTTGAAAATATACCCCAATTATGTAAATACTGCACATCTGTATAATAAGTTCTCCCTTGTGAATAAATCAGTTACCTTGGGTTTCTACTTCTACTGTTTGGAGGGGCTCAACAGTCCCAGTATCTGTCATGTAACCAAACATGGCCATTGCACATTGCTCAAATGCTTCCTCCAGAGTATCTCCCCATGCGTGTAACCTAAAGAAACACATTCATGCACTCTGTAATATTAATCCACCGCAAGATGGAAAACTTGACAGCAAGGTCAAATTAAATCAATATACTAGAAAAACCAAAGGTCTCCATTAATTCAATGGCACTGAAGTGGGGTATTTTCAGACTACCATTTTTCATGTTCTGAAGGAACCAAAAAAGAAGGAGAAAAATGAAAAATTAGGGACAAGATTGAAACATTCAGCCTGTTTAAGCACATTGTTTCAAAGGAACAAACTCCAGCTATACTCACTGGACATCAGCTGTATGATCCAAATCTGGAGAGAGAAAAAAACATTAATGAGATACTAAACTTCATTTTCAAATATATCACAAGAAAATAACTTTAGTTCTTTATTTTAAGAACATCATCCTTGAAGAGCCAGAAAATATGGGGCACCCTTTACCTTTTGCTATCTGTTTATACAACAAAGTTAATTGCTTAGTTAAGAGGAGTTTTTTTGTTGTTTTTTTAACCAAGGTTTACATTAAATGAATGACAGTTTCTGTAAGGCAGACGGCCAGGTATGCTGGGTAATCTAAAAAGTGTCTAATACATTACAGTTTCTCAATAAACAAATGACATTACCTGCCATTATTTATTTTTCCTCAGCAAACTAAATATCTACTGTATGAATGATCAAAATTCTAAGAACTACATTATCATCAAAGACAGAATTCCACATTTCTCTATCTTTCCTTTTCATGAATAGCTATCCTAAGCCTAGATAAAATAATTTTAGAAAGTAAATTCCATAACATGTATTATGAGATATTTCCTGAGTTTCGCAGAAACACCATAAAGTAACAACTGCTACCACAGCATGCTCCCATTGGATCTGTTTTCTCAACATTTTCAGAGTCTATTCTTCACCTGTATCATGACTTTCATCAGTTCTTCCCACTTAAAATCACAGAATATTGGGGCTAGAAGGAAGCCTTGGAGAAACATTTAACATAATTCCTTCACTCACAAGAAACCTGAAATCCAGAGGGATTATCACTTGTTCAGGCCCACGCTGCTGATCAGAGGCAGAGATGGGACTACAACTGAGTTCTTCTGATTCTCATTTTAGTATCTTTGCATTACAACATAATGTCTTTTGGGCAAGGTTCAAATTTATTTCTAATTCACGCAAAACTATTTAATGAAGACTTACTACATTCAGACAAGCAGAGATGACAAACAAGTTAAAAGAAAATGACAGGTATTAATGCTAAAGAAATGAAACATGCCACAAAAACTTATACAAAAATGTTCACAGCAACTTTATTTCTAAATACTAAAAACAACCCAAATGGCCATCAATAAGAAAACAGACAAACTGAGGTACAACCTTACAATGGAAAACTACTCAGCAATAAAAAAGCATGGTCTATTAATACATACAATAACATGGATAAATCACAAAACCATGTGGTGTAAAAAGCCAGACATAAGAGTCATTACTGTATGACTCCATTTATATGAAACTCTAAAAACAGGCAAAATGAAGCTATGGGAATAGAAATTACAGTGTTTAGCTTAAGATGTGGTAGGGGGAGGGAGGAATGAGTGGAAAGGGAACTTTTCTAGGGTGATGGATATGTTCTAAATCTTGATTAGAGTGTTGGGTACAGAGATGTAGCTGTTTATCAAAAATCATCAGACTTTACATTAAGATCTAAGCATTGTATTGTATGTAAATTATACCTCAGTTTTAAAAACTAGTTTAAAAAGACAATGATAGGTTGCTATAGTACAGTGAGGCTCAAGTTTTTTGGTCCTAGGAGCCCTTTACTTTCTTAAAAATTATTGCTATAACCCATATGGTCAGTTTATTTAAACAACATGGTTGCATGGAACTTAGAACAGGAAAAGGGATCTTGTTATTCTGTACAGGTTAATATGATACCCTGATGCACCCCAGGGTACTTCGGGCAGAAAATTAAAAAGTCCCCTTGAGGGACTGGGGGAAAATGTAGAAATATTAAACTTCCTCACCTGGGGAATTCCTGATATCCCCAGAAGCATTAGGAAATTCCAATTTAAAAATCAATCTTGGGGCTTGCCCTTATGAAAGTTATTCCCGCAAATGAGAAGTTAAGCCTACTAACAATTATGCTTAAGAGTCACCCCCAGAGAACCTCTTTTGTTGTTCAGATGCGGCCTGTTTCTCTCAGCCAACCCTGCAAATAAACTCACTACCCTCCCCACTATGTAGGACATGACTTCCATGGGCATAAGTGTGCCTGGCAATGATGGACAGAAATCCCAAGGATGAACCTAGCCCTTGCATTGTGGGATCAAGAATGCCATCTTGACCAAAAAGGGGAAGAGAGGTGAAACAAAATAAAGCTTCGGTGCCTGAGAGATCTCAAATAAGAGTCAAGAAGTCAATCTGGAGGTTATTCTTACACATTATATAGACATTCCTTTTTAGTTCCTAGTATCTTAGAACAGCTAGGAAATACCTGAATCTGCTGAATGGTAATCCAGTAGACTTGATTATTGATGATAATTATATAACTATATAGTTTTTATCGTGTGACTATGTGATAGTGAAAACCTGGTGACTGAGACTCCCTTTAACCAGTGTATGGGGAGATGAGTAATAAAATAATGACAAAAATATGTATAAATAATAGGGGGGGTAAGGGGTATGGGATGATTTGGGTGTTCTTTTTTATTTCTTTCTTTTAATTTTTAATTTTTTTTTTATTTTGGAGTAATGAAAATGCTTGAAAGTTGATTGTGGCAGTGAATGTACAACTATATGATGATATTGTGTCCCACTGATTGTATAATTTGGATGGATTATATGGTATGTGAGTATATCTCAATAAAATTGCATTAAAAAAATTACTGAAGACCCCAAAGAGCTGTTATTTATTTTGCTCATACCCACTGATATATACCTTATTAGAAATTTTAACTGAAACTTAAAAAATATTTATTAATTTATTTAAAAATAACAAGCCAATCATATAACATAAATTGATTTATGAAAAGTTAACTATATTTTCAAAAAAATAAATTTCTAAATAATAAAAAGAGCATCAATGCAATTCAAAAATGGGTTAAGAATATGAACATATGCTTCCCAGAAGGGGAAATACAAATGGTTCCAAACATATTAAAAGAAGTTCAACCTCACTTATAATAAGAAAAATGTAATTAATATGACAAGATACACAAATTGAAAAAAAACACAAAAATATGGTAACACAGAAAATTGGCAAAAATGTGGGAAAAGAAGTACATTCATATATTGCTAGTGAGAGTTTAAGTTGTTATAACCTCTATGAAGAGCAATTTAGCAATAACTGTCAAAAGTTAAAAATACACATAACCTTTGATAAAGCAATTTAACTTTCAGAAATTTATTCTAAAAGATACACTTATACATATGAAAAACAATGGATATACAAGTATATTCACTGCTGCACTGTTTGTAACAGCCAAAGAGAAGAAACATCCTGTCTTCTGGGAACTGTTTTTAAATAAAGTCAGTGCTAAGACATCTTTGCACGTACATATAAGAAAATGGTAATGATGGTTGCTCTAGAGGATGTGGGTTCAAAGGAAGACTTACTATTCACTGCATACCTCTTATACCTGTTGAATTATATAAATAACCTATTAAAATATTTTTAAACTGTTCTTAAGTGACAGAAAGATAAGCGAGAGAGATATGCAGGGTCCAGAAAGTACAAAGCCTAGTAAGCTATGGTACATAGTTGGACTTTACACAAAGGACAATGAAAAATCAACACAATATTTTAAGCAGTGAAATAGATTTGTGCACCCCAAATCACATCCACCTTAGAGTGTGCACTGTGAAGGAACTGAGATGCAAAGACAGGCTATGTGATTTGCCTGAAACCACTAACCAAATAAATGGCAAAACCATGTCTTCTTACTAACATCAGAATCCACGTAAAACACCAAATTAGAAGTTCCCGATTTGGCTTTCTGAATTCCCTGACCTGAACACACTATTCTACTGTTGGCGATACATGACAGCGATAGCCTCGAAACGCCTGAAAAGACGATTATCTTTAAGAATTAATACATTAGTAAACTCCACACAAGATATACGTGATTAGCCATATGTGAAAATTCAAGAGACTAAGTGTGGAAGCTCAGGTTTCCCGACTCTTAGGCTAGGTGGCTTTTTCCTTTAGCATCACCGGGACAAAACAGGGCGTATTAGGGTCATGCCTGAAGCACCTTTGGAGCGGGGTGAAAGGCGACGCCGGACGCCGCGGGTGAGAAGGGATGCTCGTGGGCCCAGCCACCTACTTACACTCGTACTTCCGATTGACTGGAGGATACTTGGCTTTGATTGCCTTCTGCTTCTCCGTCAAATTGTAGTCTCTCACATCTTCCTCCGGCTGCGCCATGAGTGTGGCATTGGGCATTCTACTTCCGCCCTTCATGGGCCGGACTTCGGTCCTTCTTTACAACTTCCGCTCTAGACTGCCTCCTACGGCATGCACCTTTAAAGGGCCAGGAATCCATTTTCGTAGCAAGTGGACATACTTTAGCCACTAAGACTTCCGTCTCAGGCCCAACAGCTTTAACTACACTTTTAAAGGACCAAAGCCTCATTTTCTGCGCTTGAATAATCAGTTCTTTTTTAGGATTAAAGAAACTAACTAGTTGAAGGATCGAGGAATAGGGGACACCTGAATTACACAACTCTAGGTATGGGTGATAGAAGCGTTTTCTTTCCGCCTCGCCCGAAGGTATCCTAGATTTCTCAACTGAGTACTTAGAAGGAGTTGTTAAGCCTAACAACCTTTAAGAAAATGGCTGCGCCCAGAAGAGTGCAGGCTAAACCTCTGTCACGTGACCCTTAACCGAGCACCGGGCCACCAACCCCCCCGGCGCGCGCAATTGAAGGAAGTCGGCAAGAGCCGAATGGGAGAAGGGGCGGAGCGCGCGCCTCGGCCCCGCGGAAAGCAACTCTGCTCGTCTGGATAGGCTGCGAACGCGGCTCCCCGCCCACCCCTCTGTTCGATGCGCTCCGATTGGCCGATGTTGGCGCGAAGGTGCGCAAGTCGGGCCTCGCGCAGGGGCAGCAGAAAACAATAGAGGCCGAGCGCGCTGAGCAAGCGCCCCCAGCCTCCCCGCCCCTCTCGCAACGCTCAACTCCGGGAACCACCCCCCGCGTCCCCCCCGCGCTCTCGCCTGTCCGCCATGGCCGACAAGGAAGGTAAGAGTGCTAGGGCCGTCCTTGGAGAGCGAGGGGAGCCAGGGCTGTGCCGCGGCCTCGACACGGCCTAACAGCGAGGGCAGACCCAGTTTTGCTGAGTGCGGTCCCCACCGTCGAAAGCGTGAGGCAAACTGTACCGGCTGGGCGGGCTAACGGCGCGCGCCAGTCCCTCAGGACGGGGTTGTCCATCGTAGTGGGCTGAAGCTGGCGGTGGGGCCCTGGCGAGTGCTTCGTCCATTCTCGAGCAGCCCGGCAGGCTCCCCGCGCTCCCTGTCGGTGTATCCTTCTCTCTCCCGGGCTTCCCTGCGCCGCTTCCTACCCCCAAGGCTTGGTTTTCGGGCCTCCTCGCGGGTACTCTAGACTGCCGCGTTGGAGAGCGTGTGCAGGAGCCACGGCGCCATCACACCCGAAGGATAACGGAGGGTCTGGCAGGGGCGAACCCAGGGTACTGTCGGTCCTCGTCTCGCGAAGGTGGACAGGGATGTTAGTGCCTCCGCATAGGAAGGCTTTGGACAACCCCTCCTCCTCCCCTATTTCGTTATCAGGACTCAAGAAGTAGCCTTAGAAGTGTGTGCTTGGTGTCGGTTTGGGTTTGTGTTTGCTAACTTCATTTATTTTTAATCCTTTAGCAGCCTTTGATGACGCAGTGGAAGAACGTGTGATCAACGAGGAGTACAAAATATGGAAAAAGAACACTCCTTTTCTTTATGATTTGGTCATGACCCATGCTCTGGAGTGGCCCAGCCTCACTGCACAGTGGCTTCCAGATGTAACCAGGTGATACGAATCTCTTAAAACTTTATTTTGGCGGACCCTCGGTGAAGTTTTGCACATTGATTTTTCTCTATTTTTTTTTTATACAGGTTACTTGGAGAGGGCATGGCATTTTTTTTCTTAGACCAAAAAATATGGCAAAATGTAAAAATGTTTTGTGACTTACCCGAGAGAAAAATACGTTGGCATTGTCTTCCTCTGATACTGAATTGAGTAGCCAGGTTGCAACTATAGTTTAGTATACATGTGTAATACATGTATGTGTATTATATGGGTAGCCGTGTTAAAACTACAGTTGTCCAAGTAATGTAAAACTTGTCAGCTTTCAAAAAGTATTGTAGTGAGTCCAGTTCTTTCAGCAAAAACCTACTTGAACTCTTTAACAGTCTCACGGTAATAGCTGGTTAATACAAAGATGAGCATGACATGGTACCTCCCTTCAAGGAGCACACGGACTACTCAAAAAGACAGGCATAAACTAATAGTTACAGTTAAAGGAGGTAACAACAGTTACAGAGGGATACTTAGGATACTTAGAAAACAACCTTAAGGTGGATGGTTTTCATATAAAAGATTTGGGCATAGTGAGGGTTATAGAGATTAATCATGATTTCCTGGAAGTGGGTAGCTTAAATCTCCAAAAGGGGAGATAAAATGTTACTTATTTAGTATACATTTATTGAGGGTTTACCAGATACCAGGGGAATACAAAGTTTCAGCAAAACTGGTATGGCTGTAGGAATATTGGATTTTCCTGTCAAGCGGCAGTACCTTCAGAGGAGCGTTTAGAGAAATCACAAACATCTTTACTGACTAATGATGCCTCAGAAATAGAAATCCTCGTTTCTTATTAGATTTGTTATAAAACTGCTTTACTTTTCAGAATAACAGTCAAAATTATATTGTATACTAAGTAACTAAATTCATTCAAAGCTCAGCTTTAGAAGTCAGGATATTGCAAAGTATTATTGTTAGACTATGATTCAGCTCAACAATAAAAATTTTGACATGTAAGTTTTATCAATAACTTAAGAATGAAGCTGCTACCTTCACAGTGACATGAAGAAAAAATGGGGAAATCTATCCTAAGGGTGTTATCTAAAACCATAATAAATACTCAGAAATTTAGAGTTGGAAGCCTCTTATCATGACCAAGAGTTTTGACGTTCAGCTTATCGTCAGAATTACTTAGGGAGTTCAGGATAAATGGATTCATTTCTGTTAAAAGTTCTTAGTGATAGTTCAGAGCATTTAGGAACTTGTGGCAGAAAGACACAGTACAGAGTTCATAGCTGAATGGTGATTCCATATTTAATCATGTGCTGAATTATATATATTAGATCACTGGATCCCAAATATTGGCCACCCTAGACCTACTAAATGATTCTGTAACCCATATTTTAAAACTTCCCAAGTAATGTAGTGTTTAACTGGGTTTGAAAAGCACAGAACTAAATTCCCCATGGCTGAAATCTATGCACTATCATCTTAGTTTGCTACCTTCACAGATCTGGGTAAATCTTTATGCATTGTTTGACATTGGTCCAAACGTCCTTTCTTTTTTGCATTTTACTTAAGGTAACATAATTTCTTTGTTTTGAAGATGAGGATCACTTATAAGCAATTAGCTCTATGAAGAAAGGTTTAATTTTTTTGATTTTTTTTTCCTGATCTTTATATCCGTATCCACTTCCTCTTTAAAAAAAAAAGCGCAATTGTGTTTCTATACTTATTATCTGATACAATGTTCCTCTGCCTTCTTTAGTTTTTTTTCTTTCTTTCTTTCTTTTTCATGTGTATTTTGTTTTACAGAAAGTAATAATAGCTAGTAATTTTTGAGCACTTGGTCATAATTGACTTTGGTTTCACATTTTCTAGGTTCTTCCCTTCCCTACTTGATATGCAGTCAATTTATAAGCCCCAGTGAATTCTACTCTACTTGTATAACATCTTTCCCATCTACACCACTGGTTGTCAAACTTTAACATGCATCATAACCAGCTGAAGGTTTTCTAAAACAGGTTGCTGGGTCCCACCTCCCGAGTTTTTGATTCAGTAGGTCTGGAGTGGGCCTGAGAATTTTCATTTCTGGCAGTTTCCCAGATGTACTCACACTTTGAGAATCAGTGCTTTACATTGTTAGATTAATTTCTGAGGTACCTCAAGTGAAGCTGCTCAGAAATTTTCCATGGTTCTTTGTTACCTACACTATAGGACACTGTAGACTCCAGAACCCCTTAGACCATAAACAGTCTGGTTCCTTCTCTCCCAACAGACTTTCCCATGCCCAGTTCTATTACTTAGCAGCTGTGTGATCTTAGGCAAGTTGCTTAACTTCCCTGAACCTCAAGTGTCTTCATCTTTAAATGTTTAATCATTTAAATAGTTTAAATGATTTAAAATATATAAAGTGCCTTGCAAGGTGTCTGGCATTTTGTAGCTCTTCCCATTTGCTCAATTCCCTTTCTTTGGATTACTGTTGCCTTGTATTTTGGTTATTTGTGTACATGACTCTCTAATTACCCTTGGTTTTTTGAGGACAAGGATTTCATTTTAATCCTTTTCATACATTTGGAGCAATATGTTCATTGATTAGGCACTTAGAAAATATTTGAACAATTAGATTACCTAATCTTATTTCCTTTTTTTTTAATAAAGGTTTTAATAAACTAAAGTGCTAGAATACCCAACAATTGTTTTCTTTCCCTCTAACCTATTGTAAAGGGTGAATAATTAGTTTGTTTTGTTCCATTAGATTTTTTACTTATCTGCCTCAAGATAATTGTAAATTTGTGGCCAAGTTAAGAAACACTTACAGTACTATGGATTTCTCCTTGTACTTGGTCCTGTGGAAAATGTAGCAAAAGTAGACGATGGTTCTCTTAATGACTTTCTTTTTTCAAAATCTAGTCATAATAGTGCTTTTTGCATATCTATATATATCACTGACTTCGTGGTCTATATTGGTCTTAGTCATTTGAATAATAACCATAATTGCTGTTACAGACCAGAAGGAAAAGATTTCAGCATTCATCGACTTGTCCTGGGGACACACACTTCAGATGAACAAAACCACCTTGTAATAGCCAGTGTGCAGCTCCCTAATGATGATGCTCAGTTTGATGCATCACACTACGACAGTGAGAAAGGAGGTAGGAATCTTAAAGGTGAAAATGAAAAAATGGTTTATGAGTTAACATTTTTCATCATATCTTTGAATTATCATAAAAAGAATGTACGGTTTGATAAAACAGACTTTTAAAGTTATTGAAAAGGAGGTTTTCTAAAACAGGTTGCTGGGTCCCACCTCCAGAGTTCTTGATTCAGTATCTCTGTGGTGGGCCTTAAGCTTGGGAAAGCCTGAGTTTGCAGTATAGGTAATTAAAGTTACAGGTATCAAAAAGATACTTCAACACAAATTTGAATCTGTACCTTTGCCGTCAACCTTTCTGTGCTAATCAGTGTGGGGGGGGGGGCATTTCTAGAATTAAAAGAAGCAAAAATCACTATGTCTTATGCTGTACCTGTATGCATTCTCAACAGAGGAGATATTACCCTCAAGGAGGCAAAGTTGACTCATGGGAAGGGGTGAAAAAGCCTTACTCTTTTTGTGTATCAAATATAGCGTCATAGAGTACATATACAGGATATCTGTTTTACTAAAATGTCATAGGGGGCTGTGGTTGGGGGGAAAAAGTCTTAAAAGGTCCTCTGGGGATGATAATGAAAAAAGGGCTAAGAAATACTGACTTAAATTTCTCTTTCAAGCTTTGAAATGTTAAAAATGACTTGCCATGGCACTACATATATAAGAAATTAAATTTAAACAGCCATTTAATTGTACCATATCCTTAAGAGATCCTTAAGGGTTTTTATGAAATGCTAACTCTCTCCTTTTTGGAAGAGGTAGGAATTGGTGAGTTTCTTTTATTGTCCTCAAACCCAAGTTATCAAAAGGTAGAAAATAGATTCTTATTATTGAGATTTCTACCCTAAATAATAATACATGTTTTATGTTTCTTAGATTTTTCCTGATTAGTGTAATCTGGTTTTTTATCTGTGTTCTTTGGGGCTCCCATTTATTTGCTAGAATTGTAATTGTGCATTTAGTCTTCTGATCTTTGCATATTTAGTTTTGCATGGTGCAGAATACAAAATAAATTCTTGGGATAAAGGTCAGCAGGCATGGTTTTGTGTCACTGACCCAAGTGTGTAACTGTAGGATGTGATTACTGGAAAGTTTTTCTTTGGGTAGGCATCTGTGATGGAGGGAAAGAACATTGAACCTAGAGTCAGAAGACCTGGGCTTGAGACCCTGTTGTGCCACTCATTGGCTTGTATGGTTTACGCTCAGTCATTTAGCTTCTCTGAGTCCCAGCTTCCTTTGTGTTAAATGAAGATAAATTGTCTTTAATAGGATTTTTGGTTATTTAGGCACAAATTAAATATTCTGACTGGTAACATAATAAATTGTTTCTAAAAAAATAAAATATAACACTAAATGAAAGTGCCCTCATAAACCTATCTGAATGATTTATCCCAAATATAGATGACTTGTTCAACAAATATTGTTGAGTGCTTACTATATGACCAGGTTTTGTTTTTCTTTTTTGGAACTGGGGATATAGCAAATATGGTACAGGTTTGAATTTGCTTTTTTAGTCTAATGTATCTTGGTATCTTGACTATCTTTCCATGTCAATGTATGGTGATCTATGTCCTTTTTGATGGCTCTAATAGATTCCATAATTAACTACTCCTTACCGAATGACATTTAAGTGGTTTATAATTTTTTGGCTTCCAAAACAGTCCTTATACGTACATCTTGTACAGTTTTGCTCTAAAGTAATTTTCTGCAAGTGGAATGCTGGACCAAGGAGCAAGAACACGTTCAGATATAGTTGATACTGCCAATTTGCCCTCCAAAAAAGATTCGCAATCCCTCCAACAGCGTATCAATTTATGCCTGTTTCCCCATGCCCTTACCAACATTGGACTTAATAGTTTTCAGTCTCATTTTAATTTGCTTTTATGACGTTAAGGCTTGTTTAGAAGCTATGAATTCTTAAGTACTCAGACTTCTTAAATCCTCTAGATTTTGTGTCACTGTTTGAAAAGCCTTTCCCATTCCAAGATTTAAAATATTCATCCATGGTTTTCTTCTGGTACTTTTATGTTTTTACCATTAAAACTTTGATTTCTCTGGTATTTATTTTGGTGCAGATATGGAATAGGGATCCAAGTTTTTTCATCAAATGGTTAGACAGTTTTATGGTGGTGGTGGTTGTTGTTGAGTACAATTTACTAACTAATCCTTTCCCCACATTGGTTTAAAGGGGCATCTTTTAACGTTTACTAAGTTGCCATGTATACTCAAATATTTTTCTAGTTTTCGGTGGTTTCGAACCAGTTCCCTTATTATGTTCCAGTGAAACCTTGCTCTCAGATGAAATGTCCTGGACTCAGATTGAACTACTCTTTAATTGATCCCTATCTACTTGACCCCATTTGGTTTGAGGTAATTGATGGCAGACAATTACCTAAGAATCAGGCTTAGGTCCATTTTGACATTAGAAAGAATTCATGTATTTATATTAGATTCATCCTGGCTATAGTCACATTTTAAATCCTGAAAGTCAGTTAGATGTAAAATTTTACTTCAGACTCTGCTACCAAGATCTTATATTAGCAAGTTAATAATGCTACGTTTAGTATTATTTTAGCATAGTTCGGTGCTATTTTTAGCATCTTACTTTGCGAATTAGTTTTCTATTTAAAATGAAATCTGATTTTGTCTAAATTACATATAATAAACTATTACTAAATCATGAAGAAATATTTTGGATATTTGACTCAGAATGTTAGAACTTGTTAATTCTTACTAGTTTCAAACTGTTTATGGGCTTAAAAAGTGGTTTGGTGATAGAAATCAGATTAGTGGTTACCTCATTTGTGGAGGGAGTATAGATTGAGAAGAACGCAAAAGTGCTTTCTGAGGTCCGAGAGATGTTCTGTATTTTGATGTAGGTGGTGATTCATCTGATAAACAATAAGCAAAAATGTATCAAGCCTAGATACTCAAGATTTGTGCACTTTTTCTATATGAATGTTATAACTCAATTTTTTCATTAAAAAGTGTTTTATGTTGAGAAGCAATCAAAATAAGAATGCATTTGGACCTTGGCATACCTAAGCCTGTCTTTCCTATTTCACATTTGGCCTTTCATGTGTCAGCTTTGACTTAGTAGCCTCTTTTTTTAGAGGATAAATCCTCATGAATGTGAAAGTTAAATTGTTACTCCTCTAATATGACTTACTACTAGTTCTGTTCTCTGCCTTTAGGGAGGTGCTTGCAGTATAGTATACGCCCAGTGCTGCAGTAGCCCACATTCTGTAATGCGTCTTGCTCTGTGGGCTCTGTGCTGGCTATTGCTTTTCCCTTACTATTGGTGCCTCTTCTGGCAGTTACGTTTTTTCATCACAGTCGTATGTAGCTGTGTACTAACCTGTCTCCCTGTATTTAGAACTAAATGTTCCTTGGGGGTCATGCATTACATGTATCATGCCTTTTTTTACACATTGTGGATGCCATGTGCAAGTTTCCTGGAAGAAATTAATGTTTGTTTCTTTCCTCCTTTGGAGTCTGTCTTAAACTTTTATTTTTAGGTTTTTAGCCTGTTTGAAAAACATTTACTTTTCAACTTAAGTTATTTTGAAGTTGAAAGTTACCTAATATGCCAGATATGTTACCTTATCTATGCCCTTCCTTTTCAGGGTTTTTATCCTTTACTTCAAAGATACAAGTGTTATTGACAGCGTTTTCATTTACACTTTCTCATTTAACTCTCAGAACTTCTTTGCTTTATAGATAATATATTTGAGAATCAAAAAAATTGAAAGCCTTTCCTAAATCAAAAAGCAGCTAAGTGGCAGAGCCAATTAGTTAGATCTAGGTCTGACTCTCACTTTGGTGCTTTTTCTACATTATTATGCTGCTTTCTATAATTCTTTGATCACTAACTTTGTTTATATGTTGCTTTGCCAAGATTTATATAGTCACAAATTATACTGTGACTTTATAATGGTACTTGGGAGGACTATCTTAAGTACATACAGTAGTCAAATATGAATTAAAAAATGCTTTTGTCTGGTACTTGCCTACCTGGTTTATTTCAGCCAAGGACTTCAGTTGGCAAGTGTCAGTGAGGGGTTAGAAAAATGGAACTGGTTATTGTAGCTCTGGTTTTCCTCTCAGAGCTAAGAGAAATGCTTTAAAGAGAAGGTAAGAAGGTGTGATAGTATTTCAGAAAGGGGGGTCCCCAACGAGCTTGAGATAAATGATGTAAGAAGGACACTTGAGTGCCAGCACACTGTACATAATATTCATTAAAAGAGTAATTTAGGTTTTATTTAGTCAATGTACTTAATTTGGTATTTTAAAAGAGATTTGAAAACTTCCTTTTGAGAACCTGCTTTTGAAGTAGAATTGGTAGTCTTGCTTAATTTCAAATAGTAGTATAATACTTTTTATGAGGTATATAGGCTACCTGGAGTTGTGAATATAGCTGAAAGAGGACTTGCCCATGAATCAGAAAAATAGGGATTCAGTTTAGACTACGAGTTTTTTCCCATTTTTTTTACTGTGAACTTTAACATATATACATAACAGTGATAACTTTCAATGTATGATTTCACAAATAGTTAGAGAGCAGATCTCAAAGAATGTTATGGGTCACAGTTCCACAACTTCAGCCTTTTCCATTGTAAAATGTAACATACATACGGAATTAGACTACTGTTTATTAGTCATGTCACTATGAGCAAATTGTATGTACTCTTGAGCTTCTGCTTCCCCATCTAAAATGGAGCTAACTCTTGCCTACTCTGTAGGGTTGTGGTAAGAATCAAATGAAATAAGAGGCATGAAAGCACTTTACAGTGCTAACAAATTTGTCTAAGTTACTTCTACTATTTTATCAGTTATCTGAAAAACGGCCTTGCCTTTGTCCATATACTTTGAGTGGTGTTTATGTTGTAGCTCTTGGTTTTCCTCATTTGCAGTCAATTTATCTTATTTACAGAATTTGGAGGTTTTGGCTCAGTTAGTGGAAAAATTGAAATAGAAATCAAGATCAACCATGAAGGAGAAGTGAACAGGGCCCGTTATATGCCCCAGAACCCTTGCATCATTGCAACAAAGACTCCATCCAGTGATGTTCTTGTTTTTGACTACACGAAACACCCTTCTAAACCAGGTACTTGTCCTTTTCCATTCAGATGCAAATAATGAGTCACTATAGAAATATAGTGCTCTACTCAATCTGAGTTTAATTGTTTTAATATATCTTGTGATTTATATTGATAGGTGGCAATACTCTTTCTTCATGCTTCTCCCTTAAGTGAAAAAAAAATACTTGTTTATGTAGAACAGAATAATGGTACAGCTTAAGTGTTATATATTTGATCATACTGTGTTTTATATCGCTTATAAGATAAGAGCTTTAAATCTCTTGATCAGAATTCCTTTATGCTTATTAGATCCCAGGTTCAGTGAACTAGATCGTCTTAATATGTCTGTTATTTTGCAGACCCTTCTGGAGAGTGCAACCCAGACTTGCGTCTCCGTGGACATCAGAAAGAAGGCTATGGGCTTTCTTGGAACCCAAATCTCAGCGGGCACTTACTTAGTGCTTCAGATGACCATGTGCGTATTCTTCCCATTTTGAACCAAATCTGGGCCTAGTTATCAGTTGGTTTCTTTTTTGGGGGGATAGAAAAGATGATCTTTTATATGATGGTTAATTTTGCATTTAAGACCATCTGCTTATGGGACATCAGTGCCGTTCCAAAGGAAGGAAAAGTGGTAGATGCGAAGACCATCTTTACAGGGCACACAGCTGTAGTAGAGGATGTTTCCTGGCATCTACTCCATGAGTCTCTGTTTGGGTCAGTTGCTGATGATCAGAAGCTTATGATGTGAGTAGAATCCTTTTTTTTTTTTCTCCCCCCATCACCCTTAATTTGTTATCTAAGTTTTACATTGTCACCCATTTTAAACTTTTTTTTTTTCCTAAAGCTGGGATACTCGTTCAAACAATACTTCCAAACCAAGCCACTCAGTTGATGCTCACACTGCTGAAGTGAACTGCCTCTCTTTCAATCCTTACAGTGAGTTCATTCTTGCCACAGGATCAGCTGACAAGGTCAGTTAATTTGGTTTATCTTAAGAGAAAACATAGGGTGAATTTCTTCAACTTCTTTTGAACGTGTAGAGATGTTTTAGTTATGGGTGGGTTTTTTTGGTCTCTTATAAAAAATTATTGATTGCTCTTGCTTTCCTCTTCTTTTTGTACATAGACTGTTGCCTTGTGGGATCTGAGAAATCTGAAACTCAAGTTGCATTCCTTTGAATCACATAAGGATGAAATATTCCAGGTAAGGGAAACTAATGCAACCAGTACTGTTTTTGGGGGATTTTGTTGTTGTTGTTGTTGTTGTTGTTCTTAAGGAAAATCTCCAGAGTATGTGAATAGGTATACTCATGCTTTATCCCATAGCTATAAATAGTAGAAATTTACTAATGCCTATGCCAATCCCTGTGAGAATTGGGATTGTTTTTCCTCCTTCATTGTGTCTATACTTCCTCAAACTGGTCATTAAGTGGTATTAAGAAAACTAGTGCTGATTATTTTGTCAGTCTTGTTTGCTACACTTGTCTCTTCCTTTATTTCCATTACTTCACCCTTTATATTCTTTCCATGTCTACTGATTTCTCAGTTCTAGTCTAAACTACTGGCTCCATGTTGTTGAGCTCCTTTGTTAACATGCAAAGTCCTCTGTCTTGATTCAAGAAATAATTGTTGCACTTATTGTGTAGGATACTTTATAACAGTTTTTGCTTTCAAAGAACTTAAATTTTTATGTTGAAGAAAGGTCCATTTGGAAATTGCTACAATAAAAGGTTGTTTTGTTAACCTTAGGTTCGTAACACCTAAGGGAGTGCAGATTAATTCTAATAGGTGAATGTGGTACCTGACCTGGGCTCTAGGTGACCCATTCCTAAGCACCCAAGCTCTTACCTTTTTTCTACTATCTTGTCTGCTCCGATTAACATTTTGTCTTCATCCTATCTCTTTGTTTTTGCTTATAGTGGTATTCTTGCCTGGAGAGTATCTAGATTTTCCCTGACTACTATATAGCTGTCACTGATGCCCTCTTCTCTGTACCATGAGACTAGCACATTCTTAACAAACAGAATAATTTGTGTGTTTACTGGTTTACCTTTCTTTAACTCTTTAATAAAATCGTTGCTGTACAGTCTCCCCCACCCCACCCCCAGTTTTGTTGAGCTTTTTTGTTGTTTTGTTTGTTCTGTTTTGTTTTTTCTTTGGTATTAGAAAAGTTGAAGGTTTACAGAAAAACCATGCACAAAATACATCCTATTATTAACACCTTGCATTAGTGTGGTACTTTTGCTACAATTCATGAAATTGCATTTTTATAGTTGTACTATTAACTGTAGTCCATGGTTTTCATTAGAGTTCACTGTGTTGTACAGTCCTGTTTTTTTTTTTTTTATTCCAGTAACATACATACAATCTAAAATTTCCCCTATTAACCACTTACAAATATTTAATTCAGTGCTGTTAATTACATTTACAATGTTGTGTTACCAGCACCAGCATCCATTATTAAAACTTCTCCATCAACCCAAATAGAAACTGTGCAATTTAAGCATTGACTCCCCATTCCCTACCACCACCCTGGCTCCTGGTAAGCTATACTCTAATTTCTGGCTGTTTTGTTTTAAATTTTATTGTGGTTACAAATGTAACACAGAATGTCCCATTTTATCCAGTTTTATGTGTACAGTTCAGTGATAATACATAACACTGACAATATTTTGTTTCTATCCCCACTGTTCATTAGCAAAACTAAGTAAAATCATAGAATATCTGTCCTTTTGTGTCTGGCTTATTTCACTCAATGTGAAATCAATCTGATAATAAAAATAAATTCTTAGTAAAGCCTTGGGGAAATAATTCTTATGTATGTGTGTGTGTAACATCTGTACTTTAGATCTTAGGTCAGAATTGATTTGCATTTGGCTACAGGGCAAAGTTAAGACAATAAGAATTGATAAGATGTGATCTTTAGAAATAAAGATGAAAATAGAATAAAAGCTGATTTCCTGGGTTGAGTAGTAAGTTATTCATAAAAGATACGATGTAGTCTAGGTGTCAGTTTTAACTAGAGTGTCTTCCGTACCTTGATTTCCCCTTCCCTTTTATTTTTAAAGTTTTTAATTGTTAAATACAGTTTTAGTTATTTTGCCTTCAATTTTCTAATGCTTGGCTTTGCTATTTCCTTCATTACTATGTGTAGGTTCAGTGGTCACCACACAATGAAACTATTTTGGCTTCCAGTGGCACGGATCGTAGACTGAATGTCTGGGATTTAAGGTAAGTCTTGTGTTAGTTACTTCCTCTGTGGACTTATTTTCTTTATCTCCACTTTACAAAGTTAATTAATTACTCAGGGTAAATCTGTTTTGACTTTGTAAAATCTTTTTGCTCTAGTAAAATTGGAGAGGAACAATCGCCAGAAGATGCAGAAGATGGGCCACCAGAGTTGTTGGTATGTTACCAAAGTTGAACAGTATTGAGATAGTCTATAATTCAGTATCTCCTATCTGCTTTTCATATTTTTGTTTTCTTCTCACTGTCAGTTTATTCATGGTGGTCACACTGCCAAGATATCTGATTTCTCCTGGAATCCCAATGAACCTTGGGTGATTTGTTCTGTATCAGAAGACAATATCATGCAAGTGTGGCAGATGGTAAGTGTTTGGTCATTTATTTCAGGCAGGTAAATTGGTAAGATAATTCAGAAGTGGTAACACCTTGTATTTCTATACTTCACATGAATACAGCTGGCATCTCTGTTCATTTTACTCCCAAATTTGACTTCAGTTCTTGTCCTCCACATTTTCCAGGCTGTTGTTTTCAACTGCCTGCTTTTTTGCCTTTCTCTGTTTGTCTCTCAAACTCAGCTAAACAAAACCAAACACCTTCCTGTCTCCCACTTCTCCTTACTCTCCTTTCCTTTTTTTGTCATCTTTGTTTTCTATGAGGCAACAATGTTTTCTCGGCTAACTAGACTTGAAAACTCAAGAATTGTTTTCCATTGCTTATTCACCTGTAGGTCTATTTCTTTTGCCACATTTTCTAGCATTTGTTTCTGCAGTGTTTCTCCCATCTGTCCTCATCCTGCAAATTCAAGCACATGTATCCAACTTTCCTGTCTCCACACCCTAGTCCTAGTTTTTTGGTCAGGTTCTCATTACTGCTTTTGCAGTAGTCTCCTAATTGTTGCCTTGCTTTTTGTTTCTCACGGTTTTGCTAGCACCAGAATCTTTAAGAAAGATCATTCCCCTGAAATTATTTGGACATGCCTAGCACAGTTCCTGTGACAATGTCTAAGATAAAGGTGTCTTGTGTTGCTGCCTTTACTTTCTCTGCAAGGCCACTTAACACTCTGCTTTTTATTCTATGCTCCAGGCTGACCAGATTGGATAAGTCACTCTTTCCCAAACAGCTCCCTTATTCTCACACTTTTCTGCCTTCATCTCTTTTTCATAACGTCTCTTCTGTTTTTTCCCAAATCCACTGTGTTAATTCAACCATTCCTCAAGGCCAATATCAAAAATTACCATTTCTCCTTGAAACCTTTCTAGATTTCAAACACTTCCCTACCTCCATACCCTAATGAAGGTGATTGCCCTTCCCTGAATTTTCAAAGCACTTGGAATTTAATAAGGATAACTGTAATGTCTGGTATGTAGTGTAAAAAGCAATTGTATGACTTTAATGAGGGTGGCCTGATGAATGAAAAGAACTCAAAAGAAATTTGTGATATCTCAGGATCTAGAACCAGGAAGAAGCTCCAGGGGAAAGTTGACTCAACAAGGGAAAAAACTTTTTAAGAACTTTTTCAAGCTTACAGGACAGTTACAAAAATAATACAGGCTCCATACAGAGAACTCCCAACGTACTCCTATCCCCACCATACCCAGATCCACCAATTTTAACATTTTGCCACATCCACCAATTTTAACATTTTGCCACATTTGCCTTATCCATTCTATATATCCATCCATCTGTTCCATCCGACTATTTACCAATCCATTTTCTAAACACTTGAGTGTATATTGTATATATCATGCTCCTTAAACAGTGTAATGCCATGTACCATATTTCCTAAGAACAAGGATATTCACTTATGTAACCACCTTAAGTGCAGTTATCAAGTTCAAGATATTTAATACTGGTATAAAACTTAGTCTATTCTACTTTTTTTTATAAGTACCAATAATGTCCTTTGAGTTTTTTCTCCTCCTTTGTTAGATCTGATTTAGGATCATGTATTGCATATTAATTATCATTGTTTTTTTAGTTGCTCTTTTTTTTTTTTTTTTTTTTTTTTAATTGTAGGTACATATATACAACTCAACTTTCACATCTCAGTCGCTCCCAAGCATACGATTCACTGGAATTAATCACATTCACAACATTGTCATACCCACACCACCTTCCATTATTAAAATTTTCCCATTTCCCAAAATAGAAACGCTACATTCATTATGCACTAACTCCATATTCCCCTTGCCCCCGTCTCTGGCATCTCTTGTAGAGCTGGTTTAGTGGTGAGGTGATAAATCCCTCGGCTTTTGTTTATCTAGGAATGTCTCAATTTCTCATTTTTTAAAGACAGTTTTGCCAGATACAGACTTTTGGGCTGGCACTTTTTGCTTTCAGCACTTTAAATATGTCATCCCACTGCCTTCTTGCTTCCATGGTTTCCGAAAAGAAATCGGCATTTAATGTAATTGAGGCTCCCTTATACATGATACATTACTTCTTTCTTTCAGCTTTCAAGATTCTCTTATCTTTGGCATTTGCTTATAACATGGTGCAATGTGGATCTACTTGAGTTTGTCCTGTTTGAAGTTTATTGAGCATCTTGGATGTGTATATTCATGTCTTTCATTAAATTTGGGAAGTTATCAGCCATTATTTCCTTGAATACCTTCTCTGCCCCTTTCTCACTGTCTTCTTCTGGGACTCCTACAATGCTTATATTGGTACAGTTGATGGTATCCCACGGGTTTTTCAGCCTCTGTTCACTTTTCTGCATTCTTTCCTCTTCTCAGAATAGATGATTTCAGTTGTCTTATCTTCAAGTTCTTAAACCCCTCCAGGGAATTTTTAATTTCTGTTACTGTGGTCTTCAGCTCTGTTTGGTTCCCTTTCATAATTTCCATCTCTATTAATTGTGTTCATCTATCTCATCTATTATTTTTCTGATTTCCTCCAGCTCTTTGATCATATGTGAAACCATTTTTCTTAAAGTCTTTGGAACATCCCAGGTCCAATCCTTACTGATAGTCTTTAATGCTTTGATCTTTTCCTTTGCCTGGGCCATTACTTCCTGTTTCTTTGTATGTTTTGTAGTCTTTTGTTAAATTTACACTCTGAGGTACCTGTTCTTAAGTGTGCTTCAGCTAGTGTTCTGACACAGCTGTCCTTGAATGCCAGAAGCTAACAACAACAAAAAAAAAGAAGGAAAAGAGAAAACACTTTTCCAAGTCTCTGCAGTTTGACCTGTGCAAGTACTCTCCTTCGGGGTTTATCCATACTGCGAGTTTGGAGAAGAGCTCTATGTCAGTTACCTCATGGTCCCAGCACTGCATTGTATATCCTACAACCAGCAATTCCTGCTCCAGGCAGCATGACTTGACTGCTCTTTGCAGCACTCTGTAGAAGAGTTCTGTGAGCCACCTTTTACAAGTAGGGCAAGTTCTGAGATGGTGAATCTCCCAGGCTATCAACAGACAGATGGGCCAGACATACAAATTCCCACTATGTGCTGAAGAGTTAACTCGGCTCCCTCCACTGCTGGGACCAGGGATCCAAACTGGACACATGGGCTAGCTTTGAACTGTACCAGTGAGGCATGAGGGAGGGGCTTTTAAGTAGCCTTTTTCTTCTTACTCAACCTGTTATTACAGTCCTTTAACTGTTTTCTGTACCTTTGAGAAAGATGTTTCTGCCAGTTATTGCTGATAGTTCAAAGCTTTCGTCAGGGGACAGAGCCCTGAAGCGTCTCACTCCACCATCTTGATCTGGGTGGGCTAATAATCAGAACTTTCTTAAAATGAGAATATTTGTGTCCCATGAGATTAGCAAATTATGTTACATCCATACTATGAAATATTATGTATCAAAAAAAGTATGTTTATAAGATATTCATGACATACTATTAACTGGCAAAAAAAATGCAAAACAGCATGATGGTTCTGCATATAAAGCCATTTTAGTACTTGCTATGGGAATGTTGTAAAGAAGGTTGACTAGTTCATTTCCAAGATATTTACCTCTAGTCCAGGTTATTTCTCTTAATCATTTTTTTAAGAATTGTATTCATTCCTTATCTCTGCTATCAGATCACAAGCTCTTTGAAGGAAAGATTGTGTCTTTCCCTTCGTCTGCAGTACCTAGTCTAGTGTAGTGATTTGTGCACAGTAGGTGCTAAGAACAATAAATTTGGCCTGGTTGAAATGAAAGTGGTTTCTGTATTTAAGATTATGTCTTTAGATACAGGTATTTCATGAAGTGGTAGAAAAGCAAGAGCAGTTTTTCTTAAAAAAATACTTACAGATTGAGATTTGGAACATAAGCCTTTTTCCTTTTTCTTTTTTTTTCCGGATACAGTTCATTGGTTTTTAGCATATTCACTGACTTGTGTAACCATCACCTCAACCAATTTTAAAACATTTCATTAACCCATAAAAAGAAACCTGACATCCATTAGCAATCACTCTCCATTTTTCCCTAATACCTCCCACCCTAGGCAATCACCAACCACCAGTGTACTTTCTTTCTTGTATGACTCTGCCCATTCTGGATATTTCATATAAATGGAGTCAAACAATGTGACCTTTTGTGATTGGCTTTTTTTTTTTTTTTTTTTTTTTTTCCTGAGTAATATTCCATTGTGTGGATATATTAACTTTTTATTCATCCATTCATCAGTGATTGTTTTCACTTTTTGACTATTATGAATAATCTCTGGTTATTTTGTAAAGTAAAGGACTCAAGAATGTTAGTTACCAAAAGAAACAGTGACCAAACTTCAGTTTTGTTGCAATGGACTACCCTAGGGGGAGTCGGCAAAACACTAAGGCTTGTGGGCTGACCTCCTGTTTTTATTGTAACACAGCCATGCCCATTCGTTACAGGTTGTCTGCCACTATTTTCATGCAACAGTGGCAGAGCTGAATAATTGCAGCATAGACTATTTGGCCCATCAGCCTAAAGTATTTTCTGTTTTGTCCCCTGGCCTAATCTATTGTTAAAACCTGACTTCAGGAAGTAACCTTATGTTTATTAAATACCTTTTTCTCCATCTTTTTCTTGTTTTGTTGCAGGCAGAGAACATTTATAATGATGAAGACCCTGAAGGAAGTGTGGATCCAGAAGGACAAGGATCCTAGATATGTCTGCACTTGTGATTTTAAACTCCCCTTTTTTCCCTCTCAATCCTGAGATTGATTTAACACTGGTTTTGAGACACAGACTTTGTTTGGCTATCCCTCTATAATTGCCATCAACAAATGCTATTAGCCCAGACATTGGGTGTTTTTCTAAATATTAACTGGGGGACTTGATTCAGCAAAGCCACAAACTTATATTTAAATTTTCTTCAGGAATTTTCTAGAATCAAACCCAGGTCTGAAGAAGACACAGAAAGGGGAATATAGTTGTGTGGTTGTTTTTCTTATGCTATATTCCCAAGTTTTTCAGACTCATTTCAGGTTAGAGTGGATAATGAATAGAGCCATGTTGGGTAGGCGTCTGAGCCATGAAGTATAATACTGCAGATGTGTTTATTCAGGAAATAGGGGAGAGATTCAAGTCATATAGATTCCTACTCTAAAATCATCATACCTAACTTTCCAGGATGCACATTTTCCTATATAGACCAGTCTCAGTTTCTTCAGTTAAGTCAAAACTATTTTATGTGTTCCTCTTTCCCCATATATTTTTGCTCGTTAGTGTATTTCTTGAGCTGTTTCATATTATTTCTTTCCTTTCTGTGAAATGGTTGTTTTTTAAACTTGGGACCACCAAGTTGTAAAGATGTATGTTTTTACCTGACAGTTATACCACAGGTAGACTGTCCAGTTAAGTTGAGAAGAATGACTTGATAGCGGATACTCGTTTTTAAAATTAAATTAATCCTGGATAAGAGTTTGCTTTTTTTTTTAGGAGTTAGTCCTTGACCACTAGTTTGGTACCATGTCCTTTTTGGTGACCTGTTTCACCAGCAGGCCTGTTATTCTCCATGACTAACTGTGCAAGTGCTTATAATGGAATAAATTGCTTTTCTACATAACTCCATGCTCATGGGTCTTATTTAGTACGTAACGTCCATCCAACACAGTATCTGGCTTGTAGAACAGTTGTTCGGATGGCAGTTATTTTCCATGGTCTTTGACTACCGAGAGCAGAGTTAAATGTAATGGACCCAGAACTATGGAAAAGAGCTTTCTTTACTTCTTCCCAGGGAGAGTGAAAGACCTAAAACACTGAGTCAGAGGTGCATGGATTATTCTTTGATAAATTACATCTCTCTGAAGTCTATTACCCATCCTTCTCTAAATAACTACTTGGGCTTTTTGTAAAATGTCAAAGGCAGTGTGGCAGAGAGAATTTAAGGCAAAGTTTAAATTTGGAAAAGGAGTTTGAACCTTTTCTTTTGGAGGCTGAATCTCCCCAGTATGTTTTCTCCTGGGGTCTGTACTTAGAGGTTAGAAATAACAGGCTCTGAAAGCCTTCATCACTAAGTGCCATAACCAAATAAAATGCCTGATTTTCTTTGCCAGTCACTCAGTTTTTGTTTGTTTTGTTTTTTTGACTGAGTAGATCAACTTGACCCAAAACTATTTTCTTGAGGAAAGATCTTTGGGAAAATCTTAATTAACCTTTAGGTTAAAATCTAAATTGGTTTCTTTTCCAAATCATGTAGGTGTTCTGGAGTAAGGTGAAATTAACTTGACACAAAGAATAAACCATATAAGGCAGAAAAACCTTTAAGAAAGAGTAAACTTTGTATAAGTATTTGTTTAGAGGCTAACACTCATCGCACAAGAATGCAAAATTGTAACCCAGGTAATGACAGTTGCTGCTTTTTTGACCTGTCTGTGCCCCCTTCCCTCCAAAATGTTTTTGGTTTGGGTCAACATAAGCAAGATACATTCTTGCAACACTGCAAGGTGTGCCCAACACATTCCTCCTTGGCGGCACGTGAGGGTTCTGCTGGAAGTTAGGAGGCTGGGCTTTCCATTCCTTAGTGTGTTGAGATCAGTACCATCCAGCCTATGAACTAGAATCCAGCTAAGGGTGGCCAGTGTTCTACTACCGGCCAGCCCTAGAGTCTTTTAACAGGTCAACCAATATTGTGACTTTTACAGGATGAATTGCTTGCCAAGTTCCTGGCAGTCCCTTGTCTGAAAGAAAGTATGTCCAAAGAATACTTAGTGATCCTTTGCTAATAAGTTTTTTTTGTTTGTTTCTGGGGTACAGATTTGGCCGTACGTTTCTAAACAGCCCCTGTAAGGTTGGGAAAAAAAGATTAAGTTTATACTTTGTACAACTTGAAATAACAGTAGAAAATTTATAACATTAAACCTCAAAAATCTAGTTAGTGCCACTTGGGAGAAGTTGGTCAAAACAATGAACGGTAACCAACGTGATTGTGGTGGGAGGCAGCTAACTGAAAATTCTCTGCCAGAGTTAACTTTACCCAAGTATTATTACAATGCCTAGAATTCTGTAGTGTTATTCTTTGGATTAATCATTCCCTTTTCCCTATTTTACTTCTCATCTGATCCACACAAGGTGTTTAGCCTGTCATTTTCCTTAATGACAACATAATGTAATTTAGTTGTGTCTGGATAAAACAGTAAAAGTCCTAGTAAGTTAAAAAAAAAAAACCAGAACATGAGTTATAATAGTTGTTTATGAATTTGTATCCAAGATGTAAATTTAACTAGGAAGTTAATAAGATTTATGGGTGTTTTACCTAGTATACAGCTTGATACAGACTTTTTAATCCTTAGTTTCTTTAAGATGGGATCTAGGGCTTTATAAAGAATATCAGAGCATAATAGTAGAACATGAGTAGAGGGATCTTTGATTGAATGTTTATTTTGTCATATTAACCAGATGTATAATATTTTGATTACTTTGTTAAAGGCAAAATGAGTAGGACATCAAAGTGGGCTATTAGCCAGTGCTTGTCTAAATAGGTCATTGGTCAAAAAGTGCTGTTTGTTTTGCCAGGTCCTAAAAGTAAATGTCAGTCAGAAATATGAAATATTTCCCACTTCTGTCAAACCACAGCCTTTGCATATTTTATTATATAAGGAAACTAATAGATAGGTGTGTTGCTTGTTTCATATATGCAATAAGCCTGCCCCTTAGCCTATAAACAACACCCTCCCTTAGCTTTTTGTGACTATCAGACTTAATTTGCCTTCTCCTTTGGCCTCCTGTGGCCATCATCTGAATTCTTTACACATCTGTCTTCTCTGCTATTCTTAGAAAACTGTGAATAGCAGGTGGACCTAGATGTTTTCCTGTTACAGAATTCCTGGTGATAATTAGGGCATATTTTGAGAGCTAATAGAAACTCAGACATTCCAAATGAATTTTGAATGTTTGAACCAGTGTTTTTGGAGGTATGTATTACCCCTAAATGATTTGTCATTAGGCACACTATTTTAGACACACATTCATTTTCTTTTTTTTAAGGCATTAGTATTGTTAAGTTAGGAAAGCAGTCAGGATGCAAACACCACTCTTCTCCCTGCAAGGATCACCTTGAGACTGTGTCTCAGTTCCACCTGCCTGAGAAGTGGGAGCCTCACCCTGTTCCAGGCTCTTGGAAAGTATAACCCTTTAAAAAAAGAGAGCCATTTTTCATCTCTTCATAGATGAGCACAATTTGAAAATCAATTCCCAGATCATTCTTTTGTTTTTCACTGTTAGATGACGTTTCCCCTGAACCTTTCCCTCCATCCCCTCAGCCAGTATTAGATGAGATTTGGGTGGCAGCAAAAACTGACTTAAATGTTGAGAGTTCTTCAGCAAGACTGATCCTTAGCTGCTCCAACTCTTTGTTTTTCTGCTGCTGAAGTTGCACCCCGCTTCTTAACTGCCTCTGTCGTTCTTCCATTTCCTCCAGTTGTTCCTGTGTGAAAGGGCCAAGAACATTTCTGATGAGTTACACAATAAAAACCTCTTTGTCCAATAGAGTTTACGAAATACTTCTTATACATTGTTTGATTTTCACAGCAGTATTCAGTCTGGTGTTATCTTTATTTGATAGATTAGGAAACTGAGATTCAAAGAGGTTAAGTGTCTGACAAACTGAAACCACTTTTGAAAATGTGGTGCCCTGAAAGGAGGCTTGTCTGCCACAGCTTACCTAATAGAATCCTGGAAAGAGTGGACAGGTACTCAGAGGGACTCTCCAGTTTCAAAGTCTTAAGAAATGCTGTTGGATAACTGAAACTGTGGAATTGTAACCTATAATATTCTTTGAAATTTGCTCTTTATAACTACTTGTTAAATTGCACTTGGAAAGTTATCACTTTTATGTATATATGTTATATTCTACATTAAAAAATATTTTTAAAAAAAGAAGTGCCATTGGGGAGAATTAAGTTGAAAGAAACCAAGTCTTTGTAGAAACAAGTAATTTTTAAATATTGGCTAGAATTCTAGGATAGCTGCTCAACAAAAGAAAGTTCATGTTTAGAAGCCATTTGGGTTGTTAGTTTACAGGAAGAAAAGATAAGTGAACTTTATTTCTTTCACAGTCTTATTTGTATTTTTCATGCTTGTTTTATTAGTGTTTGTGTTAGAAGCTCCTTGAAGTCAGAAATCTTCACTTAATACATAGCATCATATGCAGTAGATGCTTTGGTGGGGATGATGGCTCTTATAGTTGTTGATTTCTGTATCCTTTACTCATTATACAAAAGGACTGAATTTGCCCAAAAATTCTCAAGTTGGAAGATAAAGATGCTATGCCCAGGAGACCCTCAGGAGCCTTCGGAGAACTGTCCATTTCCTGTTTTGCCAAGATGAGGCTGAGATGCATTTTTTAAATTCTTGCTGCCTAGGATTATTGCTTGAGAAATGAGTTAAGGAAGATACCAGCAATTCAGCCTCTGGCTTAGCTGGTGGTGTCATAAAGAAGGGAAGGGGCATAAAGTTGGAAGATATATTTTAAAGGGACTGGGACTTCATGTCAGATTTTGAGGAATAATAGGATAGGAATCCAGTTTGGCTATTATTAGAAGGATCTAAATAATTTGTTCACTGAGTCATCCTTGATATAATACCTGTGGCACATTGATCTGTAGTGTTTGATACTCTGGCTGAATCTCAACTTTCATCAACTTGTCAAGCCCTTTTTAGTGCCTACCTATGCTTTGGCACCACACAGAGAGCTGCATCCTCACCCTCTAAGGGCATGTTGTCTGAAAGAAGGCATCTGTGTACCACTGTGCCCGTTTCCCAAACCTCACTACCTAGCAAACCTGTTATTTTTATGAGGCACTTAAGTACATGCTTGGGAAGCCAAGCTGTATCATTAATGATGAACTCTGACAGGATGGAACAGCATCAGTGGAATGAAGGAAGGATTGCTGTAATGGCAATGGGATAATCTAATCTAGTTAATTCAATCCCAAATTGCACCACTAGACTAACTTTCCAAAAACTGCTTTGTCACCTCAAAATCTTTTGAAGGCTTTCCACTTTCCTTTAGTCTGGTATTCAGACCCCCTCTAATTTGATCCTGACCTCTAACTTGAACCTCCATTACTCTTCCATATGAAGATTTCCCTCCAGCCCTGCACTGTCCAGTACAGAAGCCACTAGCCGCGTGTGACTATTGAACACTGATATGGCTAGTCTTGATTCAAAGAGCTGTAAGGGCAAAAGACACAGCAAATTGCTAAGACTTGGTGCACACAAAACATATGTAAAATATCTCAATTTTTTATACTGATGACATGGGTTAAATTAAAATTAATTTCACCTGTCTTTTTACATGTTTTTAACATGGCTACTAGGAAATTAAAAATGACATCTCTGCCTGCATATTTCTATTGAACAGCACTGCTAAACCCTGACCAACTCATAAATCTCTGTGCCTTTGCTCCTTCCATTTCACTCTCCTAGACAGCTTGCCCCTTGCTCTACTCATCATCTAAGCGTAGTGCACATATCTCTCCAGTGTCCCCAGCACCAAATCATCGTGTCTTCCTCTGATCTCGTGGCATTTTTATTGTCAACATTCCTGATTTAATTTTTCTCCTTATACATAGAAGATTACAAAGTCTACTACTCTGAGGAGGGAGAAAACAGTAATACAATGTGACAGGTTCTTCTGGGAACACAGGAAGAGTATCTGTCACACAGATATCTTTCCAGGAAGAAATGGAACTTGGGCTGATTATTAAAGAATGAGTAGGAGTAAAGTAATAAAGGGGAAAAGGAGTTCTGGCCAACTGTACAGGCATGGAATTGTGAAAAAGTGGCTCATTAGAACTGTAGGTAAGTTGGGATGGCTGGAGCACAAGGTAGTGGTAAGGGGATAAAAAGAGGGAAGGCTCTAGGCATCTGCTCTCATATCCCTTATTCATGTCTAACTCCCAATCAGATTGTAGGTTCCTGGTTCTTAGTATGTCCCATGCCCTACACATAATGCTTATTGATAGGAGGAAGTATGCAAACAGTAAGCATATTACATATTTCAGTTAATGGCATCAGCAGTCTATCAGTGGCGCACTATGGGATCATTCTCAGCAAATTCCTCACCCCATCCTCTGCAATGAGTTGCAAACCCTACCTGTTTTTCTCAGAAATATCCCATTATTTCTCCCTCTAAGGTCTAAGTGGTCATTCCAAGCTCTTTCAATCTGCCCTCCACACTCTGCCACCTAAAGGGTGTATTCCTGGGTGCCAGACACCATTGTAAGTTCTTTACAAATGTTAACTTGTTCATTCCTTGCAACAGCCTTAAGGGGTGACAGTGTTATTAATCCCCATCTTACATGTGAAAGAAATGAGCCATGGAGGTTAATTTGTCCAAAGTTTCTCAATAAATGATTTAGCCAAAATTTGCCTAAAAATTTTTATATAATTACCTCATACCAGTGCCTAAACATCTTCACTGGTTCTTTAGTGGTTGACAGACTTTTCTGTGAAACCCCAGGAAGAGGCCAAATTGGAGTGCCCTTTCCTGTCTTCAATCAGAGTAGCCCTACTTTTACCTGCTTTATATTTTGATATTCCATATGAAATTCTATTTTGGAAAAAGGATCCGTGGCCTTGGAAAAAAACTTTTTGAAAACCACAGGCCTAAAGGATACATAAAGCCTTTTACAATCTGGTTCCAATCTACCTCCCCAAACTCATCTCTACTTCTCACATTCCTTGTGATCCACCACAATAAGCTCTCTTCCCAGAACGTGTCTTTTGTATTTTCATGCTTTTGTACAAGCTGTTCCCTTTGCCATGAATATCTTTCCCCTGTCTGCCCAATGAATTCATTCTTCAAGGCCAGCTCAAACACCTTATAGTGGTTGATGTGAATGCGAAATGTGAGCTAGATCACTCAGGATCAAAGCCTTGACCCATCACTTCCCAGTTGTATGACCTTGGACAAATGACTTAATTTCTCTGTGTCTCACCTCGGTTTTTTCATTTCTCAAATGGTGACTAATTGGTACCCACCTCAATGCTGTAAGGATGACAGTGAGTTAGGACATGTAAAGTACTTTGAGTGCCTTACCTGGCATATAGTAAGTGCTCAAAAAGTGCTAGCTATCGTTACTCCTCTATGAAGTTCCCTCTTGTTTCCCCAGGCAGGGATCCTGATACCTGCTTCATCGGTACAGTGCCTTATTCCTGTAGCTATTACAGCACTTACAACATTGAGGTGTATAATCTCTTCATTGATTCTAAGACACTTTTTTTTTCATTTTAATATTTCAAATCAGATCACATCTTAAAATCAACAGTGTCTTAGACTTTATAAAATATGTTAATTTTATCTGGTATCCCTCTTGGAATGAGGGCAAGGAGCCCATCTTTCTCATCTCTCTTGCCAGCACATAGCTCACTGCCTGACACTCAAAAAATATTTGTTGAATAAATGGATGATGATGGTAGTGAAAGAGGCAAAGTTTGCAATTGGTAAGAATGGAACAGCCTAAGGATTAAAGGGGCATCCTTGAAAAGTAATCAAGTGCCACAGACGACAGAGTTTAAGAAGCCATTTCAGAAAGAAGTAGGTCCTTCAAACCTTGATTCCTACTTTAATTATGGTACAGTGATGGGAGAGGCTGCCCTAGAATGATCCTTGAAAAGCTGTATAGATCATCGAATCTGAAACAAACCCAATACAATGATGAAAATCACTGAAGGAAATAATTCTACAGTTTCTCTGATACTAAGTCAGAAAACTCGAACCCAAGTTCCCTATTTATGACTCCTCCATTTTAGTTAGCCATGCCTGAAATCTCAGCATCTTTGTCTTGTTCACCTCCTCACCCCAACCATTCAATCTCCAAGTTTATTCTTCTGCACTAGTTCTTGCATCCTTCCCCTTCCTTTATTCCCACTACCATTGTTACCTCTTACCTATAGTAGCTTCCTAATTAGTCTCCCTTGTTTCTGGGTCTCCACCCCATTTTACACACTGCCACAAGTACTTTCTAAAAGTGGAGAGCCAATCATATCACTCCCCTGATTAAATACCCGTAACAATGCAACTGAATACTAAATAAAGTCCAGACTCCCTAGTTTGCATTTCAAATCCAGTGTGATCTGCCCCAACCTACCTGTACACTTCAACATACTTTTATAGTTTTTCTCCCTTCACATGCAGCCAAATGTAATAACTTCCTGAACATGCTCTGCTTTCTTATACTTCCTATGCCTTTGCCCCATCTGGTTCCAGGCATCTCCACATGTCTAGATCTGCACTGTCCAGTGGAAGCCACGAGCCACCTGTGGCTGTTTAGCACTTGGAATGTCAGTAGGCCAAATAGAGATGTGATGTATGTATGAAAAACCAGATTTCAAAGACTTAGTACCAAACAACAAAAAAGTAAAATAGCTCATTAATAATTTTTAATATTGATAATATGTTGAGTTTATATTTTAGATATGTTTAGTTAAATAAAATACAGTATTAAAGTTATTTTTACCTATTTCTCTTTATTTTTTTTTTCATGTGGCTACTAGAAATTTTAAATTACATGTGTGGCTCACATTATATTTCTTCTGTTGGATGGCATGGGTCTAGAACTTCCTTGTACATCAATACCTGCTCAAATTCCACCTCTTCTTCCATGAAGAGTTCTCTGATTTAAGCCATGGCTAAAAATAACCTCATCCCAAAGCACTCTTACCTGCACCTCTCTTAAATCACATACTACTTTCTCCCTTGGGCTGCAATTATAGGTGTAATGTCTGTTTGCATGTAAGCTGTTAAGGGCAATATTTATGCTAAATCAGTAAGTGTCCTTTCACTAGATTGTGAACCAATTAAAAAAAAGCAATTGGGGGAGGGAGCTGAGTGGGGGAAGGTAGTACACATATTCACAGTTTGAAAACATCCAATTTTATAACAACAACAAAAATAACATTTTTCATAATAACTGCAGAAAGCTTGACAAAATCTTCCCTGAAGTGAATACTGCCATTTTCAGCAGGGGACATGTTCCCTTGGGGATGTATAAGAATCTCAGAAAGAGTGAGATTTTTAGTTTATCCAAAGGAATGTATGTTTCAAAAGACAAAAATGCTGCTCTCAAGCAGCGCAGCAGCATAAAATTCAGTTCAGCACTTAACTGATGTGTACTCCAAGCCATGGGGGGCAGAGAATAATACACAGATACGTAAAACATATTCCCTACCTTCAGAAAGCTCATAGTCTGTGGGAGAGACAGATGCAATTGTTTATTCATTCCGTTATTTATACCCCATTCTGTTCTAAAAAGGGATTAGAACTGGCTCACAATCAGAAATAAGTTGAATACAAGGGAGATGGTAACAAAAGCACAAATAAGGAGAATAAGGAATACAGATTTACAGATTTCATTCCAGTTTGAAGACTGGAGAAATGTCAGGGCACAGGTCAGCTGAGTGGGACTTGAGGGTGAGCATGGGGAAGACAGCAAGAAATGAATGAATTCTGTCTAGCCTCCTTCCTCAAGTGTGGTTCACTCAGAACTGGAAAATAGTGCCATGGAAAGAGCACTGAAATATTTGGGGTTGGGTTGGTCACAGCAGGGTTCAAATGATTCTCCCTCACTGAGCCTCAGTTTCCTCATCTATAAAAAATGATAATACTTGGCTTACAGGATTAATGTGAGGATCAAATCATATAATAGACGTAAAAAAGTGCTATGTACAAATTGGGCCAAAGGGTAAAGGTTGAAATGACTGTGTTCAAACTTCGGCTTCCATGTGAGACCAAGGGAATAGATTTTATTTGGTGTAGGATCTATATTTTCTAAACAGTATAACTTCTATGATCGGTTTGTTCAGACACTACGGTTACATGGAACTTTAAATAGGAGGTGAGCTATGGTAGGTCTGTATAGATTAGAATGAAATAGCAACACATCCGAGGGTGGTTTGGGTGAAGAATAAAAATAGATATTCGCGGGCCCCTTGAAGAGCTAGGGGAGAATGCAGAGGTGTTGGACTTCCTCACCTGGATTGTTGCTGATGTTCTCACAAACATTGGGGACTGACGGCTTGATGTGCTGAGCCCTCTGTCTTGGGGCTGGCCCCTGTAAAGCTTGTTGCTGCAAGGAGAGGCTAAACCCGCTTATAATTGTGCCTAAGAGTCTCCCCCTCAGTGCCTCTTTGTTGCTCAGATGTGGCCCTCTCTCTCTCTAACTAGGCCACCTTGGCGGGTGATCTTGCTGCCCTCCCCACTGCGTGGGACCTGACTCCTAGAGGTGTAAATCTCCCTGGCAACGCAGGATGTGACTCCCAAGGATGAATCTGGACCCAGCATCGTGGGATTGAGAACATCTTCTTGACCAAAAGGGGGATGCAAAATGAAGCAAAGTAAAACTTCAATGGCTGAGAGATTTCGGGTAGAGTCAAGAGGTCACTCTGGTGGACATTCTTACGCACTACATAGATAACACTTCTTAGGTTTTGATATGTTGGAATGGCTAGAAGTAAATAACTGAAACTACCAAACTCCAACCCAGTGGCCTTGGCTCTTGGAGACGATTATATAGCAATGTAGCTTATGGGGGGTGATGGTGTGATTGTGGGGCCCTGTGGATCACACTCCCTTTGTCCAGTGTGTGGATGGATGGGTGGAGAAATGGGGACAAAACCTAAATAAAAAATAGTGTGGGATGGGGGGGTGGTTGGATGTTCTTTTTTTTATTCTTATTTTTTATTCTGGTTCTGATTCTTTCTGGTGTAAGGAAAGTGTTCGGAGATGGATTGGGGTGATGAGTGCATGGCTATAGGATGGTGCTGTGGACAGTTGATTGTGCACCATGGATGATTGTGTGGTGTGTAAATATATCTCAATAAAACTGAATTTTAAAAGAAAGTGCTGTGTAAACTAAAAGAGTGTAGATAACTTTGAACCCCTAGCACAGGCCTGAATGAATGAAATGAGTGAAGAATAGAGCAAAGAAGTGAGTGAATGGCTCCACAGAATGAGTTCTTTCCACCTATGATAGTTTCCTTCAGCCCCCAAAATATTTAATTCTGGTCACCTTTTCCTTCCCCAGACTAAAAGACTTCATATCAAGCCCAATGGACTTACCCTGTACTGCTGCACCTCCTCATCTCGTTTTTGCCTCAGAAGTGTGATCTGGTCCTCCAAGTTCCTGTTTTGCAGGTGGAGCTGCTGGGCCTCTGCTTGCAGGGGTCTTAGAGCCTCCTTCATCTCCTGGATCTCAGACTGGGTTTTCTGTAGAGCTTTGGCCCCAGCTTCTTTCCTCTCTAGGAGTCGCAGCAGCTGAGGCTCATACTCTTCCTCCAGGCCCTGGCGGCTCTCTGCCATGAGGTTCTCAAACTGGGTAGAGAGCCGACGGCTCTCCTGGAGAAAGTGCCCATCACTCTGGCTTGGGGGTGCTTCTAGTTGTTGCCGCAGCTGTTCCTTCTGCTTCTGGTAGGTATCCCTGAGCTGGGCCAGCTCCTCTGAGAGCTGGGCTGCCCGGGTAGTTAGCACATCCTGCAAATCGGCAAACTGGGCCACATCCTGCCGGCGGCATTCCAGCTGGTATTGGTAGGCCACGCATTCCTTTGTCACCTTGAACAGCTTCTGCTTGACCAACCTGGTCTCTTCCCTTATCCCATCCCTCTCCAGCTCTGCCTGGGCGTGCAGTTTGTAGGCAGCCAGGATATCCTGGTGGACCCGCTGCACCTCCTGTAGGGCTGGTTCCCGGAGCAACACAAGCTCATGGATAAGCCGATCCCTCTCTTCTTCCAGCTGGGCCACAGCTTGGACACACTGCTGGAAACGCTCCTCTAGCAATTCCAGGTCCTCTATGCTCAGGTTCTCTTCTGTGCTGGGGCTGGGCTCGGCGCAGGGGCTCGCCTCCGAGTTAGATTGCTCCTCCCTTGTGTCCATCTCTCCCACATACACGATCTGCTCTGGGCTTGGGGTCTTTTCTGGCTTCATAGGCTCTTCCACAAACTGTATCTCAGCTGGCTTCCCAATCTCTTCAAACAGTGTCTCCTCTGGCTCCATGGGCTCTTTCACATACAGGACCTCATCTGGCTGCCTGGTTTCCTCAATATACAGCATCTCCTCTGGCTTCCCAGTCTCTGCCGCATACAGCATCTCCTCAAGGTCACCTGTGTCCCCCAGGTAGAGAATGTCCTCCAGGTTCAAAGTCCCCTCCAAAGATAGAGTAGACTCTGGGTTCATGGTCTCTGCCTCATAAAGGGATTCAAAGTTTTCCTCCTGAAGAGGAGAATTGGCCTCTGCTCCTGTTGCCCTACAAGAGAAATTATTTAAAATGAGAGGATGGTTCGTCACTGGAGTTGCTGGCCCACAGGCCTACATTACATCAGAGGTCGCCTGTCTAGCCCCTTTCCCTCCATCTGTTCTCTCCCTCTCTTACCTCCCCCCGGCACATGTACACAGTCCATTGCCTAGATCCTGACAACATCCCTACAACGTCATGTAGTCTCTGCTTACATACAGGAAACCCACACCTAAGTCACCACTATTTGTTCCACTGTTGTGAGAGAATTTTACTGTTGAGATAAAACCTTCCTCCCTGCAGTTTTTATCTGCTGGACTTGATTCTTCCAGAATCAGATAAATCTGGCTTCTTTACGTTCTTCAAACACTAAAAGGTGGTGTGCTTATCCTCTGAACACGTCCATGCTCTCTCTTTAATGTGTATTTTTCTTTCTTTAATAAACTTTACTACTTATTCCTACTGGCCCCTCTCGTCTCTGAATTCTTTCCGTGGTGAGAGTCCTGAACCTGGAATGGGGTTCTGCCTGGCACTGTTGCCAGCAGGGCACCAGTTGCATATTCTGCCTAGCCGCGCCAGGAGAAGACTGCTGCAGGAGCTTCCAAGAATCCATCTTTGCTGATTTCAAGGGAGAAGACATCCTGAGTCAGGGTCTGTGGGAGATAGGGTCTCCAGTTGGATTCACCTGTCCAGGGTCAAGCTCCCCAGCCAGGATCCTACAGACCCTCCTGACCGAAGAGAATCCTACAGCTGTTGGCCATTGGGTGGATTAAAGCTCCTACTAAAGAAACAGAGCTAAGTATAACGAGCTCTCCCTCTTTCGGCTTCTATGTCAACCACGCAGGCGAAATTCAAGCGAACATAGGGGACCTTTGGGAGTAATTCCAACAAATTAAATACAATGCTGAAAGTGACTGAAATCCTTTTCCACATCTGCCTAATCTAACTACTTGGATCCTTCCTTCTCTGAGTCCTTTAATTGCTTTTCTTCTCATTCTTATGTTTGACCCCTGCATGTTTAACCTACTTGTCAAATTTGTTTCCAACAGACTGCAAGCATTCCACACTAAACTCATGCTCTCCTGTGAATATTAAGTTACTCTGAACCAGGACCAGCCTACCCCCACCCTCACTAGATTAGGGAAAGAGTTTTACACCCTTACAGGCAGGGTCTACCATCCTTAAAACAGCAGGAAGAACTTTTGGAAGACAGACCTTCATCCCTCAGTACCCCGTTAAGATTAAGGGTGTTCAGAAAAAAAGATTAAGGGTGTTCAACTCTTTCAGGGGGAATTTGAGGCAGGATAGAATAGGGCAAAAAAAGCTGGGGTAGCTGGTCTTCTATTCAGCTTCAAAAGAGTTAATACAGAGCTGCAAACTTCAGCTGCCAACTTCATAGGTCAAAAATTTCCCCTAAAGGTCTGAAGCCTTCCCAAACCATAAAAGCTTGAACAATCATAGGCCCAAAGCAAATTCTTAGTTAATGACAGAAAGCATGAGGTCATAAAGGTTGTTAAACATCTGCCCAAAGACAAATTTTAGATATGTGACAGCAGACCACAAGTTCCGATAAGTTATCTCCTCCTAGAACAAAGAAGACACCTGGTGTTCAAAGGTGGAGATAAGAAAATCATTGTAAGACTTCCCTATATGACAAGCCAACCCACTCCCACTCAGTGCATGCTTCTCCCTTGAACATGTCCACGGTATCTCTTTAATATGTGCTTTTCTCTCTTTAGTAAACTTCACAACTTATTAAAAAAAAAAAAAAAAACACTAAAAGGTAACTTACTTATCTTTTCTATTATTCCATAAATGCCAAGGTTTCCCCAGTGCCCTCCTCATTTGGGTCACTTCTTTCTGACCAGTCTCCAGATTGCCACTGTCCCTTGGGGATGGGTATTGAAAGCAGTACCCCAGGTGTGCCCTGGGCAGTCAAGCCTCTGGACACTATACTCCTATGGATGCAGCCAAGATGCCCTTAGCATATAGGGCAGCTCTATCACACTCGACAAATGCTTAGTTTGATGAAAATCCTTCAGACTTTTTCACACTGAGTGCTTTTAAGCCACATCTCCTGATCTTTTGAAACTTCATCTGGTTACAAATGATCCAGCCTTCCAGCCTGTAAAAGACCTTTGAATTCAGATCCTATGATTCCAATTCCAACCTATGGGCTCCTTGACCCAGCTGCCTCTTGCCCGCCAGTCAGCCTAATCAGCGAGTTTCTGTTGGGAAATGCGCTCCTGCTTTTTTGACCCTCAATTGACTTCAGTCTTTCCTGTGATCTCTACTGTGATACCTACTATGGATCTCTGGGCAATTCCTTAAAAACATAAAATAGCATAGAAATAATCATCATAGTAAATCACATTTAAATATGCCAAGCCCTATTCTAAATGCTTTACATAAATCAAATCATTTAATCCTCTGTTCTAAATGTTTATCAACTCATCCTCTTAAAAACTCTGTAAGGTAGTTACATATATTATCCCCATTTTAATAAACAGATCAGAAAACAGGTTAGGAGACTGAGTAATTTGCTCAAGGAAACTAAGATAATCAGGAGACTGAGTAATTTGCTCAAGGAAACTAAGATAATCAGTGCCACTTATAAAACACTAAATTTAAGTGTAGCTTTCAAGAAACTTTTTTTAGGTAGAAAGTATAAATGAAAAATCCCATGTAACAAAGAATTTGATTTTTCTGTCTTGAAAAGGCCTACTTGTGTCCAGATTTTAAGCTCTATCTTAACTCCAAGTTCCCAATAAAGAACTTTTATTCTAAACCTTTGTGTACTCTGTCCTCCTCTCTAACACCCCAGGGATCCTTGTCTTCCCTTTCTGGGTCACATGGTAGCCCTCAAAACCACAAAAGTGAGGTTTCAACAAGCCTCAAACATCACTGACCTCATTTGATTCAGCAGTGGCACCACACCTGAAAGCTCAAAGACAACCTCAACAATCACCTAGTCTATTCACATCATCTTACCAGAGGGAACTGGTTTTTAGATATCTTTACTTACTATCACTTGGAACTTCAAACTCAACTGCCCCCAAATTCTCCTTCTCCCCAGCTTTGCTGCACTATATTCTCCAGCTCAGAGAAACACATCGCCATACACCAGGTTGAGCAGGCAAGCAGTCTTTTGCCTTCCCCCATATAGTCAGTTCACCTAGAACTGACCTTTCTCACTGAGAAAAGTCTCCGCCCCCTCTTCCCCATCCCACTGCCAGGGCCCTAAGCCAAGTCATCGTCTCTCACCTGGACTTTTACACCAGCCTTCTAATGGGTCTCCCTGCCTCCAGCCTTCTTCCTTCTCCGCATACCAGTCTATTCTCTACAGTGCCACGGTGAGTCCGCTACAGCACACAGCAAGCCATGTTGCTCCACTTCACCCAAAAAAAGCCAAACTGCTTAGCATGGGTCCAGGGCCCTTAAAGATGTGGCCCCTACATGCTTTTATAACCTACTCTCACGTTACTCTCCACAACCCACTCTATGCTTGGAAATCCACAACATGCGTTAACTTTTTACACCTCCCACTCTTAGCCCACAATGCTTGAAGGATCCAGCTGAGAAATGTAGTTCCTTGTACCCCACCTGATTAGAGAACAGCCCTACCTTACACCAGAAGGTACACCTTCAAGGATGCACCTTCCCCGCCAGCCAGACCCACCCTGGTATTCAACGGCGTCCCTGCTTTCCCAGCACACAGCCCTCACATCCATGCTTCTGGCGAGCTCTCCACTTTAGAAATGCTCCAGGTACTATTTTAAGCATTTTACATGTATACTCATTTATAAAATACTCATTTATTATCCCCATTTTACTGATGCAGAAACCAAAAAGCAAACAGATGAAAGAACTCATTCAAGGTTCCACAACTCGTAGGTGGTAGAGCTAGGAAAGGCTGGCCAGTTGGACTCCAGAGCGGGAATCGTTATTTGCCACCCTGTGTGCTCTCCTCCTAGGGTAGATATGATGCCTTAAAGATGTAAAACAACTACAACATGTATAACAAAGCTTGGCACATAGCATTCAAAATTAGTTAAACTTACCTAATGAATTCCCACGCTTACCAGGCCTCCTGACATCCAGGCAGTGCTGTTACTACACACCATGTTGTCTCAGAGACCGCACCCAGGGAGTCAGGCCTCTGCGAGACCCTGCCCTCGTGGTGCCTTTCTCTAAGGAGCTGGGCAAGGAGCAGCTTATGGGAGGCCTGGGGAGAGGGGGTGAGAGGGGGTGCGTGTGACACTGTACAGGCATGATTCCACATGTCTGACTCCATGTGTGTATGGCAGTGCCAGTGAGTTTCTGTCTGTGTTTAAGACAGTGTGTTTAGCCTTGTGCCCATGTGTGACAGTAAAATGTGGGGGGGGGGGCAGTATTCACACCTCCACCTCTTGGTACTCTGGAGAGCCCCACGGCCACACTCTGACCTGGGGTAGAAATGCTCCTCATTTGTGGCAAACCCCTCAGCCACAGGTCCCTTCCCCCTAACCAGGGGTACGCTGACAGTGAGGATGGATGAGAGGGTCGCTGCCCAGCCAGGCCCCTCTGCTGCACTGAGACAGCAGCCTCCCTTCCCCAGCCCCACCCTCCCCCTGCTGCCCCTCATCCCAGGCCCAGACAGGAGAGAACAAGCTGGTTGAACAGACTCAACTTCAATCTGGCCAAGGCCCAGCCTTGCACCAAGTGGCTTCCAAACAGTGCGATTCAGCGACTGGAGATCTTGGTCTCCAGTTGACATCTGGGGTGAGGAAGAAAGGACACAAGTAGAGTCTGTCTTGGGCCACTGGGGGCCAAATGGCATTTGTCTAGGCAGTTGATGCCCACCAGTCTGAAAGGGTCAATAGTTCTCACACAGCCCGTGGGAGGGGGAGGGGCGAATGGCGGTAGCTGACCCCGGGCCTGCGGGCCTGCGGGCACCCCACCTCCCGTCGCTCGCGTGGCTCCGCCCCCCACATCCCACCCCGCTAGACCACTAACCCCAGCCAGGTTCAGGGTGCTCGCAGTGGGGAAGGGAATCCGTCCAGAGCTCCCTCCCCAAAGGGCCAGCGATGCGGGTCCTGGAAGGTCCTACCTCGCGGCCTGGGCGGCGCCGTCCCCGCCGCGCCGGGGCTCCGGGCTGGCCATGGCTGCACCACCCGGGGCTCGCCGGCCGCGTTATTAATAGCCGGCCCGCGGGCCGCTCGCTCCGGCGCCCGACGCACGGCCAGCTGCAGGCGACACCGGATCCCGCCGCCCCGGGCCGGGCGCGCCCACTTGGCCCGGGCTCCGGCGGGGGGAGGAGGAGCGGGCCGCGCGGCCCTGGGGGCGGGGAGAGGCCGCTCCTCCCCGGACCAGCCTGGGGCGGCTGGCGGGCCGTTCACTGGCGTTTCCCAAACCAGCCAGCCCTGAGATCTTCCTGAACTTTTTTCCTCTCCACCCTTCTTCCCTGAGGGTCCTTCAGAGGTTTCTGAGGCTAGGGGTCTTCCGCAGCTCCGGGAGAGCCCCTCCTCTGAATGGCTGCTCCTCGGTCCGGCCGGCCGAGGGGGGCAGGGTTTGGGGGACTCAGCGGGACCCAGCACCCCTCGCCCGGGAGTGTTTGGGAGTGTGCGCCGCTTCTCGGCGCCCCCCGGTCGCCCCCAGCGCGCCCAGCCTGCACCCCCGCGGCGCTCTGAGCGCGGTGCCCGCAGCTGTCGTGGAGGGTGGGGCAGGGCGCGGGGCCGGGAGAGCAGGGCGAGAGGCCACGCCCCGTTCGTTTGGGGACAGTCTGGGACCTGTGGCCAGGGTTAAGGAAGGGCGGTGGGAGGGAGTTAAGCCTGTAAGGTTGAGTCCATATTTAACACCCTGTCCGCCCCCACCACGCCAGGCTTGCTCCACCTGTCACCCCCACCCAGCTTCTGTCAACTCCAAGGCCCGTCCCCTCCCCCAAGCGCTCAGTCCATCAGTGCCAGGGTCAGAATTCAACGTTGAAGTCTTCCTCCCCAAGCAAGAAGCTTGGCCTCCTTCCCAGACCTGGGCCCAAGCATTCGCCCTTCTGATTGCTTTTTTCCACATAAGCTCCCCTGTCTGGGAAGGTTTTTTACTCAATCGCGGAAGAATGCTGTGCCCTATGACAAGCCCTGGGTGTAATCAGTCAATCCTTGGGCACGGGGTGGGGGTAGGGTGGTCATGTGACTGTGTGTGTGTGTGTGTGTGTGTGTGTGTGTGTGTGTGTGTGTGTGTGTGGCCTTGTGTGTTGTGATCAGTGTGCCGACGGTGGGCTGTATGAGCATATGGTTATGGTTGTGTGTGGTGTGTATGGAAGGGGAGATGTGTGGGATCGGGTGCCCATGTTGTGACTGTGTGATGATTGTGGGGTACATGTCTGTGTGTGGACGTGTGTATGTTTGAATGTATGACCCTGGGGTGAGTGACTCTGCATGTGGCGATTATGCCCAGTGGGAGTGTCTGTGTGGGTGCGCTGGCTGTTGTAACAGTGTTTGGTGGGGGTCACGACCATGGGGTGACTGTCTGTGTATGCTGGTGATTGTGTGACTGTGTTTATGGGGGTGCGTGGTCATGTGTGTGGGCGTGTGCCTGGGCGCAACTGGGAGCTGATGTGTGTGCTAGGGGCGGGGGGTGCTGCTCACACGCAGATGTGAGAAGTGTCCTGTGGGTGTGACTGGGGGCCTGCGTACATGTGCATGAATCCATGTGCTCATGTCTGAGTGCCTCCTGTGGCTGAGTATTTATATCTCTCAGTTGAATGCAAGGGGGTGGAAGATTAACACCCAGGGCAGCCAAATATACCCTTGTAAGGTATGAAGGAGAAAAAGTCAGGGTTTGGAGGCTGCTGGTCATTTTCTGACTTAGCCCTGAAATATTCCAGGGGAGGAGGTTGGCAAAGCTCAGCTAGCTGCTGCTCACTTGACAGCTGCTGCCAGTCAGAGGGGAGTGTGTGCGTGTGTGACGGGCAAGTCCTGCCAACAGCAGTTTGCTGTGGTTGCTAAGCAATAGGCAGCAAGGGTGGCATTCAGAAGGGCCACCCCCTCCCCGCCAGCCCCCAGCCTAGATGCTGAGCCTGGGCAACTCCCCAAGACTGAATCTCTTAACCCTAACTAACTTACCCCTAAGCCCTTCTTTAGGCTGAGCCACTGAATCTTCCCAGGACCCAGAAACTTCTCCACCTCCAGGTCTTTGTTCTTACTGTTCCCTCAGCCTAGAACCCCCTCCAGGACTTTACTTCCTGATTTCTGCTCTCTGTGTGCTCTCAGCTCAAATGGCATCTCCCCAGAGAGGCATTCCCTGATGCCATTTCTCCTCCCAGTTCATGTCCACCCATTTACTGTTTATCCCATCACCCTGTTTATTTTCTTTATAGGCTTCCTCAATCTGCAGTAACACTGTTTATTTTTAATTCCTTCTTTTTCTGCTTCCCCTAGTAAAATGGAAGCCCCACAAGGGGAGTGTGTGTGTCTTGCTCACTGCTGTTTCTCCAGGGCCCAGCACAGGGGCAGGCACATAGTAGGACCTCGAAAAAAATTGTTGAATGAATGAAGGAAAGAACCATGGTCCTACCTGGGCCAGTTCAGACAACATTTGAAGCCTCTGTTGTGCCAGGCTTGTGCTGCTCACCACCAAAGAGCCACAGTCTACTCAGGGAGCAGACATAAACATGCAAGCAGAAAATTGGTACCAAGGCAAAATGCGTGAGACTGAGACTTCAGTTCACTTGGCCAACGCTGGCACTTCGTGCATGCCAGGCCCTGCGTTGGAGCAAACAGCCGTGCCTGCAAGGAGCTCACAGTGTAAAGGAGACTTGAACTGTCTCCTGGGGAGACAAACCTAGGCAGAGAATAATGCCAAATCACTGGGATCTGTGATATGATAGGCACTGAGAAGCAGGGAAGCCAGGGATGGGAGAGACAGCCTTGTGAAAAAGCAAGCAGGGCCTGGATAGATGTGAAACAGTGTTCTGGAGTCAAGCACAAATTCTCTGCTTTGAAACACAAGCACAACCCTGGGCCCCTCAGCCCCTTGCCATAGCTGAGTCCAGGAAGAGGAGAGAAGCCCCTGGGCTAGCCAGCTACCCTTGACCCAGCCTCCATTCTCTATGCTTCTCTGCCCTGCCCTGCGTCCAGGGCTGACCCTTGCTGCAAGCCTCACCTGGTCCCCCTTGCCATGTGGCTTCAGGCAGGGTTTGACCAATAGGAGACACTGGCAGGAGATCAGAGGGAGGGAGGGGAGTGAGATCAGAATATTTGCTATAGGCCCCCGCCCCCGTGATCCTGGCATTCACAGTGCTCCTCCACCGAAAGCCATAGCTCCTGTTGGTTGGCCTCTCCCCCACAGCCCAGCTCTCACCAGGTTCATGTCAAGGCCCTTCCCCTACGCCTTCAGGCCAAGGAGTAGCTAGGCCATCCTGCTGTGGTGAGCCCCAGGGGGTGGCACTGTCCCTGCCCACACTTCTGTGAAGAGTCCCTTCATTAAGCCCTCTTCTGGCAAGTGCTTTGAGAGTGTCCCTGTTTCTTGCCGAGATCCCTAAGCCAAGAACTGAAGCTGGGCCCTGGGTAGAGAACTGGGAGACCCTCTCTCTAAATCCCCATCGAAAACAAACAGCAATAATTTTAATTTCTTGTTTATGGAACACTCTGTTCATGTCCTTTATCCTTCCTTCTTTATCCATTTTTTTTTTCTATTGGGATATTGTAATTTTTTTAATGGATTTGAAAGCACTCCTAAAAATTAAAATGCCTAACAAACATAAAAAAACAAAAACAAAAACAAACAAACAGCAGCAAACAGGTCAGGATTCCATCCCAGGTGGGCACTGGCCTGGCCTGGCCATCACTCTAGGTGGAGTCCCAACCCCAGGGGTCCCTCTTAGCCCATATTACTCACTCATAGACCTACAGTAACTCATGAGAATGGGTCAGGGAGGAGGCTATGAGAGTGTGAGTGTGTGTGTGTGTGTAGGAATGGGGCATGGCTGGCCGAGGAAGGAGCTGGGAAGGGCAGAGGCACCACCTGAGGGCAGCAGGGGAATGCCAGAGGCAGAGGCAGGCTGCAGTCCCCACCACACCCCAGGGCAGGTCCAACCTCCCTGAACCTCAGTTCCTTATCTGTGAAATGGACCATTAATACCGTCTCTACAGAATAGCTGTGGAAAGCAATCAAATTGGGATTCAGCACATGAGCTAATGGACAGGAAGCCACTAAGCTGAGAGGAGCACAATCCCCTATTACTGCTGCCACTCCCCCCAGACACTCAATTTCTTTGTGCCAAGAGCTCTAGCAAACCATCCAGAGGTGGGAGGAGGGTGGCACAGAGATGCCCCAGCAGGCCCCTTGCATCCACTGCTTGGAGGGAGTTTGAAACCTGTCTCTGCATTTACTCTCTGTGTGACTTTAGGCACGTCCCTCCACCTTGCAGAGCCTGTTTTCTTCTCTGTAAAATTGGGATAACACTTTTTACCTCCCTGGTTTGCCAAGAGAATGAACTGAGAACACAAAAAACATCAAGCCAAGTTCCTGACACATTAAAACTCCCCCTTTTCCCTTGTACTCTCCCAGAAGATGTAACCAGGCACTGTCCCTTCACTCATTCATTCATTCCATTATTCATTAAGCCAGACAATGTTAGGTACTAGGAACACCATGACTAGTAAGTCATTAGGGCAGGAACAATATCTATATTTCTTTGTTGCTAGACCCCAGCCCCTAGGTTTTCAATAAATATTGGCCGAATGAGTGAATAAGCACCTACTACATGCTGGATGCAAAACTAAGCATTTTATGTGCATTATCACGGTGAACCCTCAGAACAAGCCTATAACATAAGGACCATAATAAAGCTCATTTTACTGATGAGAAAACTGAGGCTCAGAAAGGTTATGCAAATGGTTGCCCAAGGTCACACAGGCAGGGAAGTAGTGGAGCCCAGAAATAGTGGAGCACTGCCTCCACTAATGAATGAATGATTTTTTATCATTATCATTGACATTATCCCTGACCTACAGAGGCCTTCAGTCTAGTGGGGGCCCAGCAGCCTTACCCTCAATGGGCCCAGGCATAGCCACAGACTCCGGTAGAGCTGAGTTCAAATCCGGTTCTGCTTTGTACAATCTGCACCCCGTGGTTAAGTTACTTAACCTCCCTGAGCCTCACGTTCCCCTTCAGGGAAATGAGGCTGGGTGGGCATTAAATGAGAAAACGTGGAGGAAATGCCCAGCACCTCGCCCAGTATACAAGAGGTGCTTAATAAGTGTTACTCTCCGCATCCCCTCCTTCCTCCTCGCCGGTTTTGACCGCTGTCTGGGGGCTATCGGTCTGGGCTGGACGGCGGCGCTGACCACGCAGGCAGAGGGCGCCGCGCTCAGGGACGCCCCTCCCGCGATGGGGCTTTCGCGGTGGTGCGGAGAGCTGCCTCCAGGGGGCGCCTCCACGCCGACCCCGGGCCCGGGGGATTGTAGTTCCCATCGCAGCCGCGCGGGGCCGCGAGTTTCCAGGGACCGAGGGCGCGAGGGCTCTGGGGAGCTCTGAGTTTGAGCTGAATCAAGGATGTTATTAGGCATTACAGCGATAGCTAATAATTAACAACAATACTAGTAACAGATCTGTCCAACTGTTGCCGATTTGAAAGGCACATTCGCGTGTGGAGAGGCCGTGTGACTCAAGAGAAGGATCCAGGCTTTAACTCGGACCGGATACGAATCCAGACCCCTCATTTCCATTTTCCATTCTGACCTCCGGCCTCTCTGAGCCTCGATTTCCTCCGCTTTAAGATGGAAAATAGAATATAGCTCTTGAGATGCATAAATGAGCTCTTGGAGAACAGCTTGGAAAAATCTGTAATTTTCACTTCATTAAATTCATTTGACAGATGAAGATCCATTGGGGACTTCTCTCAGGCTCCGGGGCCTCCCTGGGTCTCTCCCTCTCCTAGCCCAGACCATGGGGCCAAGTCGGGAGCTTATTACCCCCTATACTCCCCCCCCCCCCAACAGCGTTCCCACTTCTCTCTGGAGTTACCTGTTCACCTTCAGACCTTCAGGCTCATAGGGGCATTCTCCCTCTATCCCCAGGTGCATGCTCAGGGCCAGCAAACTTCCCACCACAGCCCTACTCCCACCCTGACACTGATGCCGAGCCCCCTCCCTCCTGTCTACCTATGCTTCCAAAGCCCCACCCAGTCACCTCCTCCAGGAAACTTTTCCTGGGTGATGCTCTCTCCCCAGCCTTTGCCATTTGCTTTGCCTGGAACACCCTTCCCCACAGCCCTAAAGTCTGTTACTCAGGGCACCACTTAAATATCACTTCTTCCAGGAACGCCCCTGTTTTCTGCTCCCGCAGCACCTCCTGCTTCCTCTAAACCTAAATATGTCACAGAATAGGGGACTGTTTGTTTAATGCTCAGTCTCCCCCATTACCTAGTGACGCCTCTTAGGGCAGGAACCGCACCTATGGAGGGCACCATTGTATACTCAGGGCCTTGCCCAGTGCCTGGGGCAGGGTGGACACTCCATAAATGCCTGCCCAGGGAATGACCGATTAGGCCCATGACAGTCCATTCTCTTAGCCCTTTCATGCACATGCACAGAAGCCCCCCCACGGTCACACACAGCCACACACAGAGACACATGCACAGTCACACACAGCCACACACATGGAAATAAACACACAGTCACACACAGAGAGACACACACAGACTTACACACACAGAGCCCCCACAGTCACACATACAGAAACACACAGTCACACACACAGAGGTATACACACACAGTCACATGCACAGAGACCCACAGACAGCCACACACACACCAGCACAGGGGACCATGCACAAAGCTGAACCCGTGTATGCTCCTTTCTTCTCCGACTCTGGGTACCTTTTTGTCCCAGGTATGTGTTCGTTCTCTTGTGATTCGAGCTCCCTGAACAAGAGTTGTGACTCCTTTACCAGCCTGGTAGCCCCTAGGAGAGGGTGTGTGTCCCCTAGCAGACTAGGAATCCAGGGGAAGTGTCATGTCTCCCCCACTAGTTTGGAGGCTGGGAGCAGGGAGTGTCTCCCCTACCAGCCTCAGGGCTCTTAGATCAGGCTGCCTCCCACATCAGACTTGGAGCCTTTGGGGCAGGGCTGGGTCTCCCTTGTCAGACTGGAGTGACTCCTTTCCACTGGCCAACCCTGCCCCCTGCCCACCTGCCAGGCCCTCCTGCCCAATGCCACCACCGCGACACAGTGATCAGGGCTGCTGGGGCGTGGAAGCAGCAGCCGACCTAGCAGCAAACTGTACTGTAAGTTTGGTCCTGCGGGATCCCCTGGGAGCTCAACTGGGGTGAGAGATCTCAGAGAGGACCCTGGAGACTTCAGTTCACAGCCCCTTGGCCACCTTCTATGGATGCCCATTCCTGAGCACCAAGGGTGGCCTAAAAGCTCAGAGAGGTCCCCTAGCTCATCTAAAACAAGAGGGTGTTCAACGTGCCATGCCCCAGCCTCATATTGTCCCACTAGCTGCAGAATCCGGTCTAACCTTTTAGCAAAGCATTCATGACCTTCACGACCTGGCCCAAGTCAATATTCATGCATCAATCACTCACCAAACCTGTCTGGGGTACCTGGGCTCTCTACCAACATCATGTCTTCAGTTCTCTCACCAGTTGTGTGAGGTAGGTTTGATCCTCACCCCCACTTAGTGATGAGGAAACTGAGGCTCAGAGAAGGGGAGTGACTTGCCTAAAGTCACATAGCTGGGAAGCAGCAGAGCTGGGCTCCCCTCTGTGCTGGCCACACCTGCCCAGGTTTTGGGAAATATTTGGGAGAGTGACAGGTTGCAGTGGGTGATGGCTGCTGGGGAAAGGGGTATGTGTTAAGGGCTGCCCAGTCTTCTGGCTCCAGGCCAGGGTGGTGCTGGCTACAGAGTCAAGGGCTACCAGGGGGTGGGAATGCCTGTTGGGAGATGGGGAAGCGGGAGGAGGAGGTTTGACAGGCAACCAGCCAGGGCGGGCAAGAGTCACACCTGGCACCCCTCCCCACTCAGCTCCTGACACTGGGGTCCTGGGGTCAAGTCCCATTCACCATCTGACCCTTCCCTGGGCCTCAGTTTCCTCATCCAAGAAACAAGGGCAGAGACCCCCTGAGGTCTGAGCACTTGGGCTTCCTGCTTCTTTAAGCCGTTCCCAGCGGAGGGTGTGGCCCTGGCTGCAGGTGAAAGGAGTTGCCACATCAGCAGGGCGAGCCCGGCCCATCCCCGCCCACAGCCCCAGTGGATGGTGGGAAGTGGGTGGGGCGGAAGAGCTGAGCCCGGTTCGTGGGAGAGAAGGGGATGGCCCCGGGGTGGGCAAGGGAAACCATGTGCCTGTGATTATATCTGATTGTACTAGCCTGTGTATCTATGAGGGTATCCTCGCTGTTTCCGAGTGTACGGGAGTGTGTACCAAATGCGTGTATGCTTTTGTGAATGGGACTGAGTACACAACTCTGTGTGGACATACCTGAGTGTACAAGTGTGTGTGTGTGTGTGCTTGTGATTGTCTCTGAGTGTGTCTTTGTGTTTGTGGGTGACCATGTGAATAGGAGGGTGGGAATGTGTCTGTGAGTGCCTCTCCAGAGTGCCTCTGTGTGAGCACGTGGACAGGTGTGTGTGTGCCTGTGTGGTGCTAACGGAGTCCTCCTGGAGGCAGGTTGAGCCCTTGGGAGCCCTCCTTCCTCAGCCCCTCTCCACCTGGCCCCAGGCCCATAAAGGCTTAAACCTGCCCCGGCTTCGGAAAGCCCAGATACAGTCTTCTTTGTGGCTCTCCTCCCTGCTATCCCTGCTTCCTAGGGCCTCCTGCCTTAAAGGGAAGACCCTCTCTTGCCCAGCTTGCCCCCTCCCCACCTTCTCTGGACCTAACAGCTGAGCATGTGCCATTGTGCCCCCATGTGGTAGAAGAGAACACAAAGCTCAAAGCACCGCACTGTCACAAGGTGGGTGTGTTATTTCCAGACCCTAGAGCTCAGGGCACAACCTTGGCCTCCTCCAGCCCCATCAATGCCCCAGCCCAGGGCTCTGGACCTGGGCAGAAGAAAGACCCCAGTGTTTGGGGAACTCCTCCACACTGTCATTCCACTCACTGCCAACTTGCTCAGAGAGGTGAGGCAGCCGGCCTGGGGTCACGCCGGCCAGGAAGTAGCTGAGCAGGATTTGAACCCAGGTCCCTCTGGCTCTGGAGTCCAAGGACTTTCTGCTCTGCCAGGTTACTAGTGGCAAGGTAGGGGTGAGGTGTCAGTCCAGGGCTGCCTGGCCTCTAGACCCAGAGAGAACGGAGGCAAGTATGATAAGACACGGGTGGAAATGGGGAGAGGAGGCTTGAGACAGTTCTGTGCAGCATCACACTCAGAGCCCTGCTGATACAGCCCGATACACAACTGCCCTGGAGGACTTCCTGTTCTAACCAGTCCGGCTCTCTGCCTGGGCCCCCTCCCCTGGACTGGGGGAAAATGTGAGTAAATGAGCACTCTTCCCTGGCTGGTCATAGGGTCTAAAATTCTACCATTCTGCTGACCTCTTTCCCCTTGGGGCTCCTCTTTTAGATCAGGACCCCAGGCTCCTGGAAATGAGTCTAGAGCCCCCATCCCAGCCTGGTGGGAGTGGAGTGTCCCAGATCAGTGGGAGTCCTGGATGCTCTTCTGGAAGGGGGCAGGAAGCTATGAAAGGAGGCCGGGAGGCCAGGAAGGACTGGAGAGCAGGCCACCTGAGGAAGGCTGGAACCAGCTCTTTTCCTCCGTGGTCTCATTCCATTCTCCTGTTTGTGGGGCAGCAGGCATTACTCTCACGTTTCTGATGAGGAAACAGGCTCTGGGAGGCAGATGCATGATAAAAGCAGGATTTGAATCTCCTCCTTGGATTCCAAATCCAGGGCTCTTACTACTGTGGCTTCCTCCGGGCCTGGTGGCCTCTGGCTTTGCTGGGAGACGAGGCCAGAGAGGCAGGGATGTGGGGGGCCATTTAGTTTGGCTCTTTGGGGCAAACAAGGACTAGAGAAATGCACACCCAGGTGCCTCAAGGAGACAGGGGCTTGTCATGAGGCTTATGGGGGCAAGTAAGGAGGACAGGGATGGTGCTCCTACGGGGCCTCCACGGACGCTCAGGAAACAGAACGGCCCTGCTGACCTGGATGTCCAGGCTTGGCCTCAGCGGTGGGCACCCGATGCTCCCAAGTCTGAAGCTTGCTGGCCACAGAGTCTCATCATTCCGGGTCTCTGCTTCCATTCTTCCTGTACCTGCTGCCTGCCTGGCATCCCTGCTGCTCTTAGCTCCTGCTGCCTCACGACTCCTGCTCACAGCTTACTCCCCAAGAGAGGATCTACTTGGTTCAGTAAATCTGAATCCTGGAGGGCAGTCTCAAGCCAGACCACTTCATGGGCTGCTGGCCAGCCTAGAGAGGGTCAGAACCTGTGTCAAGCCCACCTCTGGCCCAGTTGGTGGCTGTGCAATAGGGTCACTGGGTTTAGAGTATGATGACCTAAAAAATCCTTAGAAAGGACTGTTGGACATAAGCAACTGTCTTTAATCCAGACCTTGATTTCAGCCACTACCGTGAATTTGGGATTGTGTCTTTCCATCTCTTTGTCTCTGATGCCAGCACAGGGCCAGCAGAGTTGAGTTTCAGTGGCTGTGCTGATAGACCAGTGAATGAACTCTGCTGAGGAGCTCTAGATCTCTGCTGAAGGCACACTTGTGATCCTTGTGTCCTCATCTGGGGTTCTCCAGGACAAACCCGACAAGGATCACCACCTGTACCTCCCCCACATGTTTCATGGAGACAGCAGAGACACTGGCACCCTCCAGAGCCACCCCAGGCTCAGGGTGCTGACACACAGCTCACAAGTCTGATGGTACATCCTGACCCTGGATCTCACAGCCTCTCTCCCTTGCTCTCTGGCTGCCTGGGTGTCCTGTTTCCGGCCTCCATGGGTGGCTCTGCCTGACCCTGGCCTGGCCTGAAGGGGGGTGGGTGGGAGGGGTGTGCACAGAGCGGCTCTTGTTCAGGGGATCAGGGCGGGACCAATGCCTGCTCTTGTGTTCCAGCCCCGGCTTGAGTCTTGGCAGGCTGGAGGGGGAGCTGCCTCCCTGCCGGCAGCATCAGCTCAACATCCGTTCCGCTGGCAGAGCAGGCCCAGAGCCACTGTGGAAGCCACCCAAGAAAGCCCTTGGCCGGGCTATCCTTCCAGGCCATCTCCTTACCTCTGGCTCCTCTGTCTCACAGCCTGTGTCCCGGGCCGTGATGAGGGCAAGGATGTGACTGGTATGGCTCTGGCCATGACTAGGTGGACACATCACTGGCCCAGGGACGCAGTTTCAAACGCCCTCATCCTGGAAATGGAGGTTAAATACCACCAGGCTTGAATAGGAAGACAGGAAATCAGTGAGGAGATGGCAGCTCTGTCACGGTGAGGGCTCTGAAGTAAGAGAAATGGGTGGACAAGGCTCTGGAGTAAATTAACTTGATCCTTTCTGGCTCAGGTCCCGTCCATACTCAGCTTGACTGTGAGGGACTTGGCAGGGCCCTTGGCGCCAGGCTTTCCCCTGAACAGCTGGGCAGAGACTGGAAACCTGTGTCTGCCAGGGTGGGACCCAAGCAGACAACACCAAGCAGTCCTGACGAGCAAACAAGGTAAGGAGTTGGGGGCCCTGGCAGCTGTTGGGGCCTGGGCTGGGAGTGAGCTGCTGAAAGCCAGAGAGAGGGGGAAACTGGCCTGAGGTCACTTGACCAAAAGTCATTGGTCTCTGCCTTGGGCCATGGAGAGGCCAGGAAGCCCTTCCCAGGTTTCTTATCTCCTCAGGGGTTCCTCTCGCCTTTGGAGGCCCTGCAGGTTGGAGGCAGCTTCCAGAAAGGCATTTGGAATCCTGAGAACGGAGGCAGCCACATCCGGGGACCTTGGAGCCAGCCCCTCTCCTGCTCAGGTTACAGCCCTCCACGACAGGGAGGCGGAGGAAGAGACAGGCAGCGGGACCACACCTTAGATTCCTGGGGGCGGGCAGGAATTCATGAATACCGAGCTTGGCCCCTTGCTGACTTTCTCTCCCCCAGTGAGTTCCCTCCCTCCCCCTATCCCAGTGCTCCCCTCTTGACTGAACCGCCATCTACCTTACTGAAGACCTCTCTGCCTTGATTGAGCCCACCTCTATCACCAGAGAACCTCCAGCTGCCTCTGAGCCACTGTCACCTGACAGAGCCCAAGTCTCCTTCACAGAGCCCTCTCTCCAGAACTGGATCCAGTTTTAAATCTTTCAGTCGAACCGTCGGAGTCCAGAAACTTTTGCATTTCAAGACTCAGGCACCACCCCTTCTCACCCGTGGGGAGGGCTGTTCCTAATCATTGCCCCATCCACTCGGCTGGCTGAGACCCTGTTGCCGAAAGAACTGCGGAGGCTACTAATGCTAGATGTGCTCATTTGCATTTCATTTGCATGGGTGCTATTTAATATTCAAATACCCAAGCCTGGGCTGGCAAGCAATAAGTAATAGTATGCATGTAATTTACATACTTCTGTTTTAGTGAGGAAAACACCCAAATCTTCCTCCCTCTCCAGCTCCCCAAGATTTGGGACCTGACTTGAGGGGAGCCTTGGTTGGCTCTACTGAGAAGGTGGAACAGTGCAGAATGTTAAATTGGAGCTGGTTTGGGTACTAGAACCCAAATATATACTGAGGACAGGCCTCAGGTAGAGTCTTTTCTCCTTCCCAGGGGAAGCCAGGGTCTGCAACAGGGAGTGGAATGAGAAGGAAAGGGTTCTTAGAACGTTAAAGCGGAAGTGGTTCTTGGGGCTTTCCTAGACTGCAGAGTGGCTCCCCAGCACCACCCCAGCTCTGCCACCTTGGCGGCATGATTAACTGATGAGGACACCCTTTCCCTCTCAGCCTGCTTCATGCAAGGTAGCAGTTGGAAGTGAGATTAAATCTACTTGTCTTCCCTCATTAGTTCAGCCCTTTGCTTTGCAGACAGGGAAACTGAGGCCCAGAGAGGATGCAGAAAATGCAGATTATATCCACTATCAGTACCACCTCCCCAGCCCAGATGCACCTGGACCATTCCCCTGAGTGGTGGCAAAGTTCTTCTCTGTATAAGAAAAGCATGACCAAAAGGTATTTCTGGGTGGAATCACAAGTGATTTTTATTTATGACTGTGTTTACTGCATTTCCCAAATTCTCTTTAAGGATGAATTCAATTTATAATCAGAAATCCCTTAATAATCATACTGGCTGTTTTTTGTTTTTTTGTTTTTAACACTGTGTGGTACCTGCTTTAGGCTTTCTCTGAATCAACCTTGACAACCACTCTGGGAAAGAGGTGCACTTATTGTTATTCCCGTTTTAAAGAGGAGGAAACCAAGACTCAGGGAAGTCCAGAAATTTGTCCCAAGACCACACACAGCAAGTGACACAACTGGGGTTCTAGCCACATTATCTACAATTAATTCAATCAAAAGTTAATACCAGGTTGGTTGCCATGAGGAGATCCAAGGGAATTTCAGATGCTACAACATCCGCGGGACCTCAGGGCTATTCTACATCAGGCTCTCGGTGGACAGGGCAGGAGCTGGGCCAGCCCTCCGAATGAACCTCCAACACATCAGAACATCTCAGTCTGGCCTAAGCCAAGGCAAGACACCTTCGCAGAGAGCTGAAAGTTGCAGTGACAAGGACCGTGAGGCAGAAGTTTTGGCCAAAGTGAGTCTGGGGCTCCCCTGCCAGCGCCATGCCGCAGACCAGGAGAAGAATGACCACAGTGGGCTTTCCCCGGGCAGATTTTCAACACGGAGGGGGCTGGGCCCTTTGGGAAGACCCGCTTTCCTTCCCCAAGTTCAAGGATGTGGAGTCCAGGTTGCTGTGTTTTAGGGACAAAGATGGAGGTGACTCCACCCAAAACCTTTCATCACAACTTCTGACTCCCTCTTTCCTTCCTTCCAGCACCCCACTGCCTGGTCCTCCTCCTTTTAGCTCAACCCCACAAAGCAAACCACGTCTGCCATCGTCTGTGCATTTTGTTGTTTTCATCTTATTTTCTAATTATATGATACTGTATATTAAAAAAAAAAAAAAAAGTTAATACCGGGGATGGCCTGGGTCTATATAACATACCTGGGAAGCCCCATTCTGGGAGGATGGAAGCGACATGCCTGATTTATCCCTGGGCATCCTGTGAAAAACCAGAGCCTTGGCTCCACAGGAGGCTGCCATGCAAGCAGCCTGGGAGAGATCAGAGGCCAGGGCAGGCCTGCTGCACCCCTCCCAGGCCCTGGACACCTCTCTCTGCTAAGGACAACGGGAGCACTGTGCCCTGGCAGAGTGCAGGATGGCAGGAGCTCAGTTACAGCCACCACCGCCTCCTCTGCTCTGCCAAGGCCCCTGCTGTTCCTCTCAGCAGGGAGCAGGGGAGGGGGAACGCCACTGAGGAATGGGTGACCGGGAGAGCGGGAGCACCCGCCCAGCTGGGCGGGAGTGGGGAGGAAAGAGGCCTCTTTCTCCATCGGGACTTTGGGAAAGGGCCATTTGGGCAGGAGCATGGGCCCACCCCTCCCCTCACCCAGCTTTAGCAGCCTTTGTCCTGCAACCCCTTCTTCCACTCTCTCCAAAAGCCCCTTCTTGTGCGCCAAGAGCACGGGACATGGATGCCAATGGACCAGCTCTCCAAAGCTGTGTGATCTTGGGCAAATCACTTCATCTCTCTGAGTTTCCTCACCTGTGAAATGATAAATCCTACTCCCCAGGGCTGTTCTGAGCATTAAAGGCAATTCCAGACATACAGGACAGTGGAGGGGGTACCGCAGCCCAGCAAATGCTGGTCGTTTGTTTATATGGCGGGGGATCTCCTCTCCCAGCCTGCCCCACAGGACAGTGAGGGCTGGCCTGCTGAGCCCTCCTGCCAGCGTGGCCAGGAGAGCTGGTGGGGGGAGGAGCCCTCTTCCTTCCTGCCCCCTCCATCTGGGTATCAAGATCTGAGACCAGATGTGCTGCTCAGTGACTCAGCTCTTTCCTGCCTGGAAACTCCTCCCTGCCTGCCTCACCAGGCTGGGCCAGGGAGGGTGAGACAGCAGACTGGGGGCAGGGTGGCTGACCCTCTGGGGAGCGATGGAAGAGGGCAGGGAAGGGGGGATGCCGGTGTAGCTTGGCCTGCAAGATGGGAGTGGGATGGTGGAGGTGGGATACTGACTGAGGATGTCAAGGAAGAGGTTGTGAGTGTCCTTGAGCCACCCACCCACACTAGAATGCTCACCCCCCATCTCCAATATTTCCAGGCCAGCCCGAGCCCCTTTGCCCCCCGCCCTCCTGGTCCTGCACACCCACACACCCACAGAGTGCCCCCTTCCTCTCATTTTCTCTCCTCTTCCAGTCAACCACCTCCACTTCCTCACCTCCTACTCGGCAGGCCATCCTTCTGCCTCCAAGATGCACGCTGAGACAGCTTTTGGGGAGGTTGCCTCCTAACTGCAAAATCCCTCACTTTACCCAACCCAGCGTGATCTAGGGGCAGTAGGCCCTGCTGACCCACTGCTTCTTGAAGCACCCTCCTTGGCCTCAGACACCACCACCCCTGGTTTCCCTCCGATCTCTTGGGCAGTTCCCTCTCCAGCCTCTTCTATAGCTCGGTCTTCATGCTCCACGATACGGAGGAGGGTTAAGTGCATGAACTTTGGCATCACATGAAACTGGGTTTAAATCCTGACTCTGCCTTTTACTAGCCGTGTAACTGCAGGCTCCCCTCCTCTCCAGTTCTTTCTGTCATGGCCTGGCTCCGAGCTGAGCCGAGTGGGAAGCAGTAAATATTTGATGAGGGTTTGGCCGAGGCCTCACTTCTCTGAGCCTCAGCTTCTGCCTCCATCAAATGGATTGATATCACCCGCTTCCTGAATCAAATGGGATGAGACATATAAAACATTTAGCACTGTCTGGCACATAGTACTCGATTATGACAGTTGTTATTAATATATTTTGTCCCTGGTTGGTCCCGCTTGCCTAGCTAGGCTCCCAACTCCCCTCTACTGGCATGCCAAGCCGGTGTCCCCATGGCACCTCAGACTCCGCATGGCCAAAAGTGAAATCCCATCCCTTCTTTTTTCTCCCCAAACACCAGCTTCTCCTCTTGATGCCCTTATTTCTGTTACCGCCTCACCATCTTCCACTGCAGCCCAGCCCAAAGGAATAAAATTCATTCATTCAACAAATACTGAGAGTCCAAAGCTGGAGTGGGGGGAGGGGAGATGGACTCAAAAAATCATTGTCTTTGCCCTTAAGGAGCTCACAGTCTGGTGAGGGAGACAAACAATTATCTATAATGAGATAATCGCTCTATTAGAGGTTTGTATGAAGGGCACTGTGTGCTTAATCAGGAGGTCTGGCTGGGTTAATCTAGGAAGGCTTCATAGAAGGGGTGTCATTTGGGGTGTACCTTGTAGGCTGAGTGGGAGTTTGAAAGATGGACAAGTTGGGGAGGGCATCCCAGGCCAAGGGAATAGCCACAGGCAAAATATGGCAGGGTGAGGTATGAGGGCAGGGGCTGGCCAGGTCCTTTGAGCTGTTAAGTTCAATGTTTGTGATTTAGAAAGTTCCCTTGGGGCAGCATGGAGGGGGGTGGAAGTGGAGGCAGCAGAGATGCCCAGGAGGAGGATTAGGGTCTGCAAGTTCCCTCCTGCTCTGTCACATACCGGCTGTGCAAACTTGGGAAAGTCACTTGACCTCACTGAGCTTCAGTCCCTCATCTGTCAAACAGAGATAATAATAGGCACCCACAGGGATGTTGGGGAGGGCAGAGTGAGCTAATGGAAGGGAAAGTGCTGGACAAATGCAAGCTGTTATTGTCGAGAATCCACCAGGGCTGGCTGTGTTGCAGCCGGAGCCCCACCACAAAAATGACGTCCCTGAACCTCCTGTGAGCTGGGGCCATATCCTCCCTGGCTGGGGGGTGGGTTGCCGGATGCAGGATGCAGGGAAAAGCATCACATACACCTGCCCTTGGATCCTGGCTCACTGGCTGTGTGACCTGGGGCCAGTGTCTTCCCATCACTGAGCCTCATTTCCCCAGCTGCAAAATAGGGCTGGGAACCCAACCTACAAGGGCTTTGGGGAGGATTCCATGGCACCTGGTAGGTGATCATTAACTGTAGACAGTTCCCTGCCCCCTCCTTCCTGGTCTTCTCCTTCCTGGCCTGGCTCAGAGTCAAGAGAGAGGGTAAATATTTGACAATGATTGACAGAGCTCCAGACGAGAGGGTGTTGTGGGGGAGCCAGAGGACACCTGCTTCCCCCGCAGGGTCTGCACAGCAGGTCCTGGGCTCCAGGGGCAGCAAGGGCCAGATCTTGGGGGAACTCTTGCCTTTGGTGACTTCTTGGAGGAGTCCCAGCTCGCAGGGAGGGAATCCCAGCCCCTCAACATGCCTCTCCTTTCCTCTCTCACTCTGACACTCAGCAGGGGACAGCAAATGGGTGGACCCTCCATTCAACAGCCATTCACTGAGCCCCTCCCCACTATGCCCGGCCTGTGCTGGCACCAGAGATTCGGGGATGAAGGCGGCCAGGAGGCCAGTCCCTGCTCCCCAGGGCCTCTGTAGTTAGCTGGGAGAGCAAGGAACGTGTGTGCTGTAATGTGATTGTAAGGGCTTTGGCCAAGGACTGCCTGCTGAGAAAATCAGACCTTGAGGAAGGGACTGAACCTCTCTGGGCCTCTATTTAATCACCTGCAAACTGGGGACAATAGTTCTTATCTCTTTAGGGCTGTTGTGAAGATTAAGGGAGGCGATTTTGATTTTGTAATGTGCTTATCACAGCACCTGGAAACTGCTTAGCCTTAATTGGAGATGCGATGAAGGTTATGATCCTCTTAAGTCCTGGGGTTGAAATATGGGCAAACGCTGTGGGACAGTCTGGGGAGTGGGATTCTGTATGGGAAAGTCGAGGAAGTCTTGGCAAAAAGGGCATTTGAGAAGAATCCTAAAGGATGAGAAGAGGTTTGCAAGTGAAAAAATGGGCTGGGCTAAGACCGTGAAGGACCCTACATGCCCCAGAGGCTTGGAATTTATCTCAGAGACAAAAGGAAGGGATTTAAGCATGGAAGGACAAGGTCTAGAATTATCCTAAGAATGGACTGAGGAAGAGAAGAGTTAGCAGACTTGAGGGAGCTGCTGTGACAGTCAGAGGTGAGCATGTGTCACTGAGTCACCTGCCTGGTTCTCACACCAGTCAATGATTCAAAGGTTCCCAGGAACACGTTTGCCCTGAACAGGAACTTGCAGGGACATCTTTGGTCAGAGGAGCCACTCAAGGGACTGAGACCCCAGAGCAATCAAGCAGAGAATGCGTTTCCCTTCCAGCTCCAAGGCGCTGCTCCCCACCTCCTGCTCCTGGGTCTCCCCTTTGAGAACGTGTGTCTATGTGGTTGTTTGTAGGCTGAAGTTGAAGAAAGCGCATTATGGAGTGAGACAGAGCTAAATTCAAATCCTGGCTTTACGACTAACTAGCTGTGTGACCTTAGTCAAATTTCTTAACCTCTCTGAGTCAGTTTTCTGGAAAATGTTAAAAATCTGCAGTATTTTTTGTATGTTTTTCCTGGAAGGGTACGTACTGCCCACAAACATCACTAGTGGCTGGGATGAGGTGGGAAATGTGCATCTGAAAAGGAATGTTCACATTTTTTCCTATTTACTTCCATATTGTTTGGGTCTTTTATAAGCATGTCTATTTTACATGATCACATTTGTAAAAAGCGGGACGATACTGCCAACCTCACAGACTTCAAAAAAATCCTATAGCTCAAACTCCTGCCATGGTGTCAGCTGAGGTTTTGGCCCTCACCAAATTTTTGTTCCCTTCTCTTAGCTTGGATCTGTGTTGGGTATTTGTGTATTTGTGCTTCTACTTGCTATTTGTCTCTTTATATCTATGTTTGTGTATCTGGCCCTGTGTACATATCACTGTGGTTTATGGGCCAGTGTCCGTATGTTTTCCGTGTTTGTATCAAGGAATATCTGAGTGTCTGTGCATATGGGAATGTGTGCATTTGTGTATCTATTGTGTGTCTTTGTGTCTCTGGGTTTGTATATAAGTGTGTCTATGTATAATTGGGTGTGTTAGTAGGGATGTAGGGATCTGTGCATCAGAGTTAGTGTTTCAGCCTTTCTATTTATGTGTTTATGTGTTTATATGTCAGTCTGTCTTAGCGGACCTAAGTATTTGCAGGTATCTGCATGCATCAGTGTGTATTGGTGTGTGTGTATACATGTATCTGGGTGTGCCAGTGTGAACTGGTGTGTGTGTAGGCGTGTCAATGTGTATTTGTGGCTCAATGAGTTGTAAATGCCTGTGTGGATGGAGGGGCTCTCTGAGAATCCATGTCCATCTGTTTCCCTCTGACCATGGGAAGAGGATTCTGCCCATACTCCTTTGCTCCTCCTCTAGCTTCCAGAAGCCACTGAGTGTGGGCATATCCCTCCCAGCTCTGAACCTGGGCAGGGGGCCAGCCTTGGTGCCCAGGACTGGTGGAGTGAATGTCTGCAAACATCTAGAGAGGGGCCCCACTCGGCAGCCCCCTACACACAGCTTTGCCAGCTGGCAGATCAGGCGTATCTTTTCCGTGTTTCAGAGCAGAACTTGTGAGAATGAGATTAAGTTTAGCTTTCACACAGGATAGGTGTGCCTGGCGGGGTGGGGCAGTTCAGGAATTGGCAGAAGGTTAAAAGACAAACTGTAGTCCATGGTCGGTCCCCATTTATCCGCCCACTATCCACGGTCGGTCCCCCTGTTTATCTGCCCACTATCTACTATCCTTGCAAGGTGGAGACTCGGGGTAGAGGTTCCCAAAATAGCCTCATAACTTGTTACCAAACTAGCTCAGACTGGCTCTAAAGAGGCCTGGGCATAACCATTATAGTCAGGGGTGGAGATTTGTTCCAACCGGTTCAAATGTTGCAAATTTGCGCTGGAAACTTATTTCAAGTGTTTCCAATTTGCCCGGGCATGTTTCAGATTTGTGCATGCTAGTTAGGCTTGTCAAATAGAATGTAACCTCTGAAGTATCCAGCCACTGGAGAAACAGGGGAGGGACTTGAGAGTTAGGTATAGGGAATAAATTCTGCTGGGTCTATTGTTCTAGGCACCAACCCCCCACATTTTGGTTGGGCGCCCGTTCTTGCAAGATCGTGAACAAATTCTTTTCTTCTCCACAATCGGGTGACCGTTCATTCCTTTTAGGAATAGTGCTTGTTTCTCACCATTCCTTGGGGGCTCATCCGGGATTTGAAGCATCGAGGAGGACCCAGGACAGAAGAAGGGAAGGTGCGCCCCGCCATTTGAGTGGTCTTGGACTCCAACATTGGGGGCCCGCCTCTGACTGCTGGTGAGACCCGTGATCAGACGCTTAGGTCTGCCGCTTGTGGACAGGAAAACGGGAAGGGAAAAGGTGCCTCACAGCGACTAGGTAACTCTGTGCACAGACCAAGGTAAGGAAAAAGGGACTATTAAGTATTATCTTGGTGGTTGGGACATTCTGGTAAGTCTGAGGCTGATCCTTAGGGAAAGATGCCCAGACAAGTGAGCCTCTCTCCTTGGAGAACATTGAGCCCTGTGGATCTCAGGGTCAGGAAATCCCTGCTCTCTTGGCCTAGGCCAGTATCCATCCGGTTGGGCTTTTTGTGCTTGTCAGATGCAGCCAGACAACTGGGGAAACAAAATGCATCTCCCATGGCAACCCGCCTCCACTGACCAACCTGTGCAGTACAGTGGCTCTGCTGGGCCCCCTCTTCAGGCCCTGCCCTAGAATGGGGGTCGGTAGTGGAGATGAGTTAATTAAGTTTCTTCATCCTTGAGCTGCATCTCCCACGCCAACTCACTCATATACACACACATAGATATGTATACACACACACTCCTTTCTTAGGTAAAATCAGATGTTCAGATGGAGAACACAGGCCCAGAGAGGCCAAGTGTCTTGCCTAAGGCGGCCCAGCAAATCAGTGGCAGGACTGATATGAGAACTAGGTCTGTGGACTTACTCCTTGTGAAGGGCTACTTTCTTTGCACCATGTGCTTTTCTCATTCTAAGATTCAACAATCATTTGATCCAAATTTCATTTGAAAATATATACAAGGATACATATTTATGTACACACAAATATATATATATATACATGTATATATATGGAAACATTTTTTAAAATCATAGAAACCATGTACACAGTTGGGCTTTTTGCTAACTTTCAATAAGTCATTAATCTGGGCTGGCTGAAGAGCTCATTTCTGTTCAGACCTCAGAATAAAGCTTCTCCTGACATTGCTTCTAAGTTTTTAAAACTCTTACCATTTGCTCCTGCTTGTCTTTGAGACTCAGTATTTTTCTAATTACTGAACAACCAAAACAAACCACAGAAATAAATTGGATGCTGGTGCTCAGTTAAAACCATAACCATCACCTATAACTCAGGGTTTTAAATTTTTAGCTCGTCAAAATGTTCTCACTGATCCCACTGATTTTAAGTTATCTGGTTATAAGTTTTTATTTGTGAAATAAATTTATCCTTGTAAAATAGCTCTGGGGGGGGGGTGGTTATCGGAGAAAAAAATCCCAAACATGCCACTGCAAAAAGAAAGTTTGTAAAACCACTTTTCTACACTGTGTACAGCTAAGAGAGTAACAATCTGGTTATCCAATTTAAAAAAAAACAAAAACATGTATATATATATGTAGTCATTCTCAGGAAGCCTGGACTGCAGAGCTGGTGTTGAAAGAATGAGGGAAACACAACTCATTCTACATTGGAGACTTGGTGACTGGGTAGTGGCCACAGCTACTTCTCCCTTCTCTTCTCCCTCCTCCCCCTCTTCCCTCACCTCTTCTTCCTTCTCTTCCTTTGCCTCATCTCTTCCTAGGAACTGGCACTGATGAGCAAGGAGGCCAGAAAACTCCACTAACAAAACCCACCTGGCCTTACCTCCAGAGAGTTATTTCACCTCTTGCTTCAACAGTAAAATGGGTGGAACTAGGCTGGGGCCCGAGTCTAAAAGACACTGGGAGGATCAGAGATGACCTCAGCAGGGAGGTTGTTTGAAATGCGAACATGGCTGCTCCATCTGCCAGGAGCCACAGATAAGAGAGGCAGGCAAGCTGCCTGCCACCAGAACTCACCCGTGTTGTTCCTTCTGGAGGTTTGTGAAGGGTTAGGGGGGAGAGAGGAGGAGGGAATTGGATGCCAGGAGCCCCTTCCCACCTTCTCCTCCCACTGAAAAGGCCCTGTCTCCCCTGATGACCAGAGGGTAGATTTTTAGTCCGTTCTGGAACAGGAATTTCCCTTTTGAGAATCTGGGAGCTTTCCATGGGCATGTGTGTTGGAAGTGAAGCAGACCTACTTCAGGAACTCCAGGAAGCCCAGCTGTGGCCCTTCGGTAAGTCCTCCCCGCTTCAGAGTCTTAAGGTGCCAGCCCTTCAAAAGCAGGGGTGTGTGTGTGTGTCTGTGTGGTGGTGGTGGGGGGGGGTTGCCTGACACAAAGAAAGTGTTCAATTAGGAAATGCATGCACACAAACACATAAGAACACAAATCAGTTTTCAACTCTGGTTCTGCCCACAGGCTTTGTGGCTGGGCAAGTCATCCCACCTCCCCTTCAGCTTTTCTGTCTGTGGAATGGGAATATTATTAAGTTCCCAACATCTCCAACTCTGCAGGCCCTCCCCTCCCTCCACCACACACAGACCTGTGCCCTCCAATTGCTCTAGGAACTGAGGAAAGCCACGGGTGCTCCCACCCTCAGCTGGGTGATATGCAAAGTCTCTTTCCCTTTCTGGTCTTCCGTGTAAAATGAAGGAGGCTCGGCCACACCAGCCACACACTGGACAGGGTTGTCCAGTCTGGAAGAAGGGAATCTGGGGCAGAGGAGGCCAGCTCTGGCAGGGGCAAGACTGGGGACCGGGGGAGACAGGTTTTCCAAGCTGGAGATTGGGTGGATGTGAGAACAACATTGGGGCGACACTGAGATTTCTAAGAACAGAGGAGCAAAGCCCTAAGCCTGGTTGTCACTGGTTCCTCCCTGGAGATAGCCTGTCAGCTCCCTGCCTGGTCAGGCGCCTGCTTGGGTTGGACTTTGGGCCTGGCTGACCGGGGCAGTTGGGAAGTCTGATCCCTCAGCTGCCTGCAGGGCCAGCGCAGAAAGCAGCCGAGCTGAGCAATCATTAATCCAGGCAGGATTCCAGCTGCAGGGCAGTGGGGGCAGGGGAGGAGGGGTGCATGCACGCCCCGGGTGTCCTGGAAGCCTGTCTGTCCATTAGGCCAGGGGAGAAAGCTAGGGCTGCTGGTCTGAAGGTGGCCCAAGCTAGGGTGGAGGTAAGAATGTATCAAGAGTTGGGAGCAGTGACCTCTTCCCACTCCCTTCCTCTCTCTCCCCCTCTCCAAATCAGGGGACCCAATTTGAAGGTTTATTCCCCAGACTTGGTTTAATGCTCTGCTGTTGCCCTCTTGAATTTTGAAATAATTTTTGGACAAGGGGCCCTGAATTTTCATTTTGTACTGCACCCTGCAAATTACATAGCCAGTTCTGGCCACTGGGAAGAAGGAGGTGCTGAGAGGTTGGTGGGGAGCAAGAATTGCCAACATTCTCCCCCCACCCCTTCCAAGAGCCAGAGTAAGTTTGCCTTCCTTCATCCCCCCTCTCTCCCCACTGCATCCAGACTTTATGCAGCAGGCCAAGGCTCTGTGCATCACTCTCTGCAAGTCTCAGCCCTGCCTTTGACCCGCAACACTAGCAGAAGGAGAGGTGAGGTCCTTCAGGTTAGTGCTGGGCTGGGCCTGGGCCTCAGCACCACAAGGCCAGGGCCCTCTGTGATCCCTGGACGAGGCCCAATGCACGGTCCAGAGTGGTGCTCTGGGGTTGTGGGCTGGATCTGAATGAACAGCGATTAGCCTGGAAACTGAGGCTCAGCAAGTACAGTGATCTGCTCCAGGCCCAGATTAGCCACTGCTGAGCCCCTGGGGGCACATGGGGGTAAGGCCCGATGGGGAGGTCACTCTGCGCACTCCAGTAAGTCTACAATACTACAATGAGTGTTGCCTATGGTGGGCTGGGGCTCAGGGGGCTGGGTCAGGTTGGGTGATGCAGATAAACTCCAGCTGGTGGGGTGACTACAGGGCCCTTCTGGGGACCCAGAGATGCTGGACCCCTAGGGCTTGGAGCCTCCCACCAGGCAGAGACAAGATCTTGACACTGGTCTTGGCTCCTCTGCTGCTGACTACATCTGTGCTCTTGGGCAATCACTGTCCCCTGTTGGCCTCAGTTTCCCTTCTGTACAATGGGGGTAACACTTCCTGCCCTGCTTCCCTCATAGGCTTGCTGTGGGATCAGATGATATAACAGTGCCCAGTCAGCTATAAAAAAAGAGCCAGAGGCCGGGAGAAGAGCACAGCACTTTCATGATTCCTAAAGGCTTTCTTCCCCACTGGCATCCTCATCACCCTTCTCACCTGCAGAGGGTCTCAAAAGACCTTATAAACTGATCCTGGGCCCCAGGATCTGCCCTAATCAGTGCTGAGCAGCTCAGTGGAAATCCTGAGCCAGGCAGGGGTGCCCTGGGGCCTCACAACCTAACCCAGGAGGAAACAGGCACGACTCCCCCCATCCCAGCCACCCAAGGGTGAACCAGTAACCCAGGAAGCCTGGCCCCCAGCTCCACACTCAAGATTCTTGGAGCCCGGAGCAAGGTGTGAGGAAGAGGGAAAAGGAGCAAAGAAGTAATTACCAATGGCCCTCAGGGAGGGCAATGCCAGCTGTCGGTCACAAGTCTTGGGCGGGTCCGGATCCTCAACCTCTAGGGCAAACCCCCCAGTACTGTCCCGGGTTCTGGAAAGAATTCTCAGAATTCCCTTATTCCAAGAAAAGAATTTCAGCTCCCCGCCCCTTCCCAGACCAAACCCAGGACACCAAGCTCTCCTGGGATTCAACCCCAGAATTTCTCTTCCCCTCCCGGGAGCCTGCCCCAGTACCGCCCTCTTCCGGGCCGAACCCCGTGTAGTGCCCCTCAGGGACCGAACCCAGCGCCGCCCCCCCCACACGTCCCCTGGGTCTCTGGACCAGACCTCGTCCTCTCCCAGCCCCAGCCCAGGACCCGAGGAGGAGGAGGCGGGGAGCGGCAGGCGGCAGCACAGCTCCCGCCCCGCGGCCGCTCCCTCGTCTGGCTCCTTCCCCCCCGGCCGGCCTCCGCGCCCCGCCCGCCGCCGGCCCGGCCCCTCCCGCGCCCCTCCCGCGCCGCTCCCGCCGCCCGCACCCTCCTCGCTAGCTCTGCCTCCGCCGCCCAAACTTTTCTCCGGGAGCGTCTCCCCCGCGGCGGCCGCTCGTCCGCCTGCCGCCGCCGCCCCCGCCGCATGGGCGCCGCGCCGCAGGGGGCCTGACCCCCGCCGCCAGGTCCGCCGCCAGCGCCATGGCGGCCCGCGCGCCCCCCGCCGCACCTGCGGCCGAGGAGCCGGGGGGCCCCCCGCGCAGGAAGAAGTCCCGCTCGGGCGCGTCCGGCCTCCGCCGTGCCTTCAGCTGGTTGCGGGGCAAGCGGCGCAAGAAGAAGGCGGCAGGGGCTGAGGGTGCCGAACCGAACGCCCCCAAGGCCAAGAAGGCGGACGACAAGGCCAAGAGGGCCAAGGGCAAGGGCCGAGGTAAGGCGGCCGGGCACCTGGGCTGCGCGCTGGGCGGTGCCGAGGGTGCGGCCACGGCGGCCCCGCTGGGGGTCCCGAGCGTGTTGGAGGCGGCGACCCCCTAGGCGCTGGTGCTGCAGGAGCGATGGGCCAAGGGTTCAGCCCAAGCACCCCAGTCCTGCACCGCCACCCCAGAGCTTACCACTCTGAGGGGAGGGGACCCCGGCTGGGCAGGGATCCCTGGTTTCAGCAGGAAGTGCTGGCCGTCTGACCGGTGGGCGGTGAGGCGATTCCCCCCTCCCCCAGGTTCGCCCGTGTCCTGCTGTCTGCTGAGTCAGGGGGCTGGAGACTTGACTCTGGCCTGGGGCCAATGGGAGAGGCCGGTGGCCCTGGAGCTCTCTGGGTCTGGTGGGAGTCCCTCTGGGTCAGGAAGGTCAACTTCACTCTAGAGGGGTTTCAGCCCTCTAGGTGGGTGTGGGTTTCCAGTCCCACAAAGGACCCAGCTGGGAGCACACAATGCTTTAGGTTCTTAACAGTGTTAGCTTTTCCCACCTGCTCCCCCTCCCACTCACCTGGGCCAAACTGCAAACATTCATTTCCTGAGGTGGTGAGCTCACGGACAGGAACCAACCAAGCGCCCTTCCCAACAGTCCTTCCAGCAGGTAGAATCCACAAAAAATGCCTGTGTGGAAGTGTAGTTACAGATGGGGAAACTGAGGCCCGAGTTAACTGGAGAGGCTGAACCTGGGCTGGAGTGGGGACATGGAGGAATTAGCAGTTGTGTTTTTTTCTGTCAGTCTCTGGCCTGATGAATAGGCAGCCTGAGGGCAGGGGAGGCTGAGCTGGCCCTTCCCTGCCCGGGTCACTTTTCTTTTGGCCACTTGCTTGGTTTTTCCTTCTGTTCCCATTTCATTTCCCGTTTGGGGCTGAGGGGAGGAGGGCCTGAGGCTCAGCAAGAGGGTGGGGCTCCCTTGGGGCTTGGTGTCCCCCCAAGTCTACCTGTCTACCCTTCTGCTGCGGTGCTGGAGGTGAGGAAATGGCGGTGTGTGCAGGCTCATCCCGTCCGCCTGTGTTTACCCTCCCAGTGTCCTTTAACCACCTCTTCCGGAGGAGAATTAGAAGGAAAACTTGAGGGATCAGGAATTGGGTGAAAGAGTCTCTTGTGTGATTGCATCTGGCCCCTTCTTCCTTTTGGATACGGGCCCTGCTCCCCTGCGGCCCAGCCACAAGTAGAAGTCAGGGTGCTGGGGCTGGGGTGGCTGGCCCTCAGTGGGGTTTGGGTGAGGTGTTGCCAAGGGTTCTGCAGGTCCCACAGGGCATGGAATCTGTCCCAGGGCTGCCTCACTAGTGTTCTGTCTGAAGACACCCCCATCTCACTCCAGAGGTAATGGGTCAGAATTGCAGCAGGATGGATTGTGTTCAGACTGTCAGGATTGGCAGGCAGAAGGCTAGTGGTATAGGCAGGGCAGTAGACCCTTTTTCCCTGGGAGACCAGCCTGGAGGCAGGGGGCTGGAAAAGCTGACCCTGAAGGTCCCTATTCCAACAGCCTGGATTTGGGGTCATTGGGTCAGTGGCCAGGCCTCCCTCCACCCTGTGCCTGGTATCAGGTGGCACTGGGCTTTCCAGGCAGCAAGTCAGCCTGATTTGAGCCCACGTGTGTGAGCAACACCTCCCTGCTCCTAGCTGTTGTTTCCCTGGGTCTGGGGATGGCCCCAGGTATGACTGGAGGAAGTCTTGCTCCATTCTGTTCCAGCCTCCCATTATTCCAATTGTTTCCTTGTCACCCACCCAGCCCAACTTCTCTGTTTATTAAGAGAAATAAATCTGATCTCTCTAATCTCTGCTGGCACTGCTGGCCAGGGAGGGGAAGCCCAAAAAAGCCTTAACTCTTTCTGGGGAGAATGTCCAGAATAGAGATTGGGGAGGTGGAGGGAAGGGATAAACCGAAAATTCCTGGAAATTCAGGGGCCTTTGCAGGGGGGAGGTCATTATCTCCCCCATCCCAAGCTCTGAACCAAAGGCCCAAGGGATGTGCAGTTAGTTCTAGATGCCTCTGTCGGACTCCTCCACTCCAAAGATGGGAAGACTTAGCTTGGAATACAGTTTTCAGCTCTTGTCTCTCAAGACTCCTCTGCTCCTCTTACCACCCTGAATATATTTAGAAGACAGGAAATCGCACATTTACTGATTATTCTGAATGTGTCAGGTGCCCTGTATCCATTATCTCTTTTGATCCCAATTAGAGATTAAAAACAAAAAAGTTGAGGTTCAGGGTGAGTAAGTGGTTGACTTGCCCAAGCTGGGATTTAAACCCATGTCATCTGCCTCCAAAACTGGTACTGCTTTTATGACCAGTACTGGTTATAAAACTAGTACTGTTTTGACTTTCCCTCAGACATGGAACAGAGGGCTTAATGGTTGTTCTTCATCCAACCCATTCCACAGATGGGAATATGCCCAGAGAAGTAAGGTAATTTGATAGAGAAGATGAGTATCAGAGTCAGGCAAATGGGAGTTTAAATCCTGGTTCAGCCACTGGCAAGCCCTGTGACACTGGGCGAGTCACCTCCTTCCTGTAGGGTCACTGATTCTGTTGCTGTCTCTTGGGGAAGAGAGGGTACCTTCTCTCAGGGGTGACCCTCTGGCTGGACATTGCCTGGATGGATCTGGGACCTCTTTGTCTCTCCAAGATGCTCACAAGAGAGGAGATAGAAGTTAAATGAAAGTGAACTTACCCTGGGAATGCGAGGGGTTGCTATTATTGCATTTATAAGTGTAATCACCTGAGCTCCAAGGACCCTATGGGAAGAGGAGTGGGCTCTGAGGCTGATAGAACACTTTTGCTGCCCTGGTCTTTCCCCTCTCAAGCCTTGTGACACAGGCAGCCTCCTAACCCCTCCAAGCCTCAGTTTCCTTATCTGTAAATCCTGGCCATACAGGGTGTTTCAAGGATGAAATGAGGTAACAGATATGCAAGGGGTTTGTGAGCTGTGAAGCACGGTCCAGATGGTAGCAGGTTTCTGCTGTCACGTTGCTGAGGACTTGAGCATTTGTGAAGTTCTTCCTGACCAGTGTTTGGAGAACTGCACACTTGGTTACCCGTCGGATACCTGTGATGGTTATTAGTGAGTGGGGATCAAAGAAAGTGCAGTCTTATCTTTGTCCAATGGTAGAACATAAGAAAAAATAAAAACAAAACAGGAATCCATGTTCTCCAGAAATATCAGCTGGACTCGAGACAAATGTATGGGGAGGAAGTGTTTCTGGGACAGATGCCAGGACTGGACAGCCTGGTATATAATCAGGGAAGCCTTTCTGGAGGAGGTGAGCAGTGTGGAAGGGTCCTGGCTAATTTGAAAGAGAAGTAACATGAAGGCTGCTATGGCCTGGCCAGGCATTTTCTTGAATGTCTTTTCTTGTCCTCATGATCACCTGAGAGGTAGGTAGTGACCACCATTTATATGTGAGAAAATAGGCCCAGGGGGTGCAAGTAAGTTGTTCAGGGTCACTCAGGTTCATTCATTTGAAAAGGCAGCGTTCTCTACCGTATAGTGCCAGGCAAGTGTCAAGGTGATGAGTGTACCTGGGGACAGGACAGGCAAGGTCCCCGCCCACCTGGAAGTGGTGCTCACAGCGTGGCAGTGCAGAGTCAGCTTGCAAAGGCTACATTCTCCAAACATAATAACATGATGTCACATATGTTTCTGACTATGGGGAGGGGTCATCGCTGTGGAGTCTTTGACAAGACAAGCTTTGGGGAAGGGTAGTCATCTCTCCCAAGGGTTTCTCTCTTGGGCAGTGGGCAGTAGCTGGGGGACTGGGACTGGGGATGGCTCTGATGCTGAGAATTCAGAAACAGGTGGCCCGCGTGTGGCCTCTCTCCACCCTGCCAGACCCAGTGCACATAACACCATGAGCTCACCTCTGGCCTGGGGTGGTAGATAGACGCCTGAGTTTGAGCACAGCCCCTATGTTGACGGAGGGGGGGGGGTGTTAATGGCTTCTGAGACCCTTGTAGTTCTAGGAGTCTATGGGCTTGAGAATGGAGGAGCAGGCTGCTAGGGGCTGGGGGCTGAGCAAGGGTGGGAGCTATACCAAGACTTTGGGACCCACTGCCTGGATGTCATAGGGAAGAGGGTAAGGAGAGTCCAGTATGAATGACGCCGTCTCTCTGTGCTGAGGAAGGGGCCTGTGTGGCTGTAGAGTGAAGCAAGGACCTACAGGCACTTTGCTTCTCTGAGGTCAGCACGGTGTCTCCTGCTAAGTGGCAGCTACTAGGACGTGTTTGCCTTTCAACTAAACACATGCCACTGCATGTGCTCTACTTCCGGGCCCAGGGTGTGTTTCTCTTCACTATTCTATCCAGTGAACTACAAATCCTTCAAGGCCCAATGTCTGGATAACCAGACATTGAAGTAATGAAGGGTTAGGAAGGGTGATGAAAGAGGAAGCACAGTGACTCCTGGGGCATCAGGGGAGGCTTCCCTGAGGAAGTGGCATTTGAGCTAAAATTGAGGGATGAGAGGAAGCTGGGGTTGAGAGTGCCTGCAGTCCTGGAATCAGGCAAAGCAACTGTTAGCGGCCAGCAGCCAGCCGGCCATCTGGGGTTCTGTGGGCTACGAGGATTGCTGTATTGCACTCTTCTACGGCAGGAACAGGGTTGACTGTCTCTTCCCTCTGTTCTGCCCAGCACTAGGCCTGGCACTAAATGGCTTTGGTAGATAGGTAGGTGGGTGATCTGAGCTGGAACCCCAGAGCATGGGCATCTCTGAATCCTGGATGCCCTCACAGCACATACAGATGGGCAACTGAGGCCCAGGGGAGAAGGTGACTTCCCAAGGTCACACAGCTAGCCAGCATCAGAGGCAGAGCCGGAGGCCCACACCTGCCAGGCCGGCCTCGGCTTCCTCACTCCTTTGTGCAGATGGAAAATCCTGTCCCAGAGAGGTGCCTCTGTGTGGGGGGTGTGGGGGATGGGGGGGAAGGGGGTGTGTGTGTACTGTGGGAAGAGATGAGCAGGAAGTGAGTCTAAGAGAGCCCCCCCCCCCACATACCTTCAGGGCTCATTCCAGCTGCTCACATCCTACCGTTCTCCTGGAAATTCCCCTTGGGCCTGGGAGGAGCACTCAGTTGGGGGCGTGCCTACTCCCTATCCTGTCCCCCCAGCTGCAGTCCCAGCAGCTGGGTCTGCTGAACTAGGATGGCTGAACCCTGTGGCCAGAAGAATCTTGACTCCATTGTCAGCAGAGGCCAGAGGGAGAGCCCTCCTCACCCACACTGCCCTTTGGAAAAACCCCTTCCCCCCAAACCCTCAGAGCGTCTCAAGCTGCGCATGACCTGTCACATGTTAAAGAAAACTAATGAGAGGAAGGCATTGGTGTGTTGTCTGGGCCACAGAGTGGACATGGCAGGGTTGGGGGGAGCGGGTGTACCCACCTCCACCTTCCATCTGCAGGCTCCAAGGCCACCTCCAGCTCCTTGGCTGACCTGGGGAAGGAAGTAGGTGGTGGAAGCAGCTTCCTGGGGCAGGAGGGGTGAAATCCCCCATCATTGTACCTCGCGGTACTGTATGCTCCTGCGCTCCACTACCTGTGGCTAAGTGCATGACTCCCCAGAGGCTCCTGGTGGCGTCAGCACAAGGCGGGCCTCCCTGCCTGCCTAGGACACCCTCTCCTTCCAAGCCTCACCAGGGGAGGACTTCACCACCATTCCCTAAGAGGGGCCACATGGCACTCAAGCCCAGTGCTGCGGTTCTAGAAGTTCTGGCCCATATGCCTTTCTTACCACCTACTTCTCACCAGCCCTACCTCAGGCTCTCCCAGCATCCTGGAGCAAGCACAGTTTTGTAGGGAAATATGTAGGACTAGGAGAGTGCCCTGGTTGCTCCTGCTTGTACCTCTTCACCATCTCCACTAGTATGCAAGTGCCACCATCACCACTTTCATCAGTACATAGGCACCACCATCACCACCTCCACCAATTTCCATTTAACACATATAGTGCACCTACTGTGTGCCAGACACTATGGGGAGCCTGGGGTTATGAATAGAAATGAAACAGTCACTGCCACTGAGAAGTTTGTTTTCTGGTTGGAAAGGCAGATACCAAAACAAATCAACCCTTTCAATGTCTCAAGGCAAGTGCTGGGATGGTGGTACATGGGGAGCTAGGGAGTGCTGAGCCCATCCTGGGAGTAAATGGAGAAATGGTCATGTAGTCGGATAATCATGGGACAGTGTGATCAGTACTCACTGTGTCAGAGGGCAGTACTCATGGCTGTGGGAGCACAGGGAACTGAGCAGGGGGAGGAATGGGTGCAAGAAGATTTCATTGAGCAGGACCTTGAGGGTTGAAAATGAATCTGCCAAGCAAAGGTGGAGGAATGCAGGCAGAGGAAAACAGCATGCCGAAAGGCCTGGAAGTGTTCACTGGGAAGCGGCAAGCAGTATTGTGTGGCTGGAGCTCAGAGGATGAAAGGGGTTTTGTGGGAGATGAGACTGAAATCGTGGGCAGGGACAGATCATGCAAGGCCTCCTGTGAAGGCTGAGGCACCGCAGCTCTTTGCATATCTGTAAATTCATGCCAAGACTTGGACTTGAACGTGGCTGTTCCCTCCGTACCCCCACACCACGTGAACCCTTTATGGCTCTCAGTTTCCCTGTCTATAGATTAAGGGAATTGCAATTAGCAGATCTCTTGAGGTCTCTTCCAGCTTTGGCACTAGGATTTTCTTCTCTATGTAATGGGGAGACTGGTGCACCCAACTTGCACCTCATGCCTAATAATTATTTTCTGGATGGATGAATTAAATACCGGCCCTCAGGGAGTACACTGTTATCAACCTCAGATCAGACTCTTAGCAAGAGAGGGCTTCAGAGAAGGGTCAGGATCAGCTTTGATGGTCTCGCTTTGCAGGGAGGGGACAGGCGTCATGGAGCCACTGGGCATAAGAGGCACCATAGGTAGTGGAGGGGCTTGCCCAGGTGGCAGAAATGAAGGGCAACATGGGGACTAGAACAGAGGGTTCTGGACTCCCAGCCCAGTGCTCTCTCCACTACACCACTCTGTCCCTAGTTGGAGAGACAGGGCAGAATCCAGTAAAGGTGAGTCACTGCCCAGCCGGTGGGGTCCTGGACAGGTCCCTAGGCCCAACAACACCTGGGGCGACACACAGGTGAGAGCCTGGGGCAGCCTGGAAGGCTTTCAGAAGAGGTGAGACTTGACCTGTGTTATAAAAAACAAATGGAGACGAATGAGGAGAATGCAGCTCCACAGATGCACAGATATGAGTGGTTTTACATATATTTACCTACATGCTCCATCACACACACTCTCCCCAAATGTAGATACAGGCATAGTTGCCCAAGAAACAATTGCACAACAAAAGCACATACAATGTCACAATCATAGACAAACGTATTTACACATACATGCACATAAGCAGACTGTTACACAAATATACAAAAGTCAATGACATTCGTCTTATTTTGAGAGTCACAGTTATATAGGCAGATATACAAAAGCACATACCCAAACATATGGAAACAGACTCCATTAGATACAGCCACATACAGATGAGTACACAGAGAAACCCGTATGTTCAAATCACATATACATACACAGGTACACAATTACATAGGCACATTCATGTCCACAATTACAAATGCACAATTTTATGCCCTCCTTCACGGTCATGTTGAGATGTGAATAAGCTGGAGGGGTCTCATGGAGCAGTGGCTATTGGAATTGGTCTGGGTTTGAGTCCTGGCTCTGTAGCTTCAGCAAGTCAGTTCACTTTATGGAGCCTCAATTTCCCTATCTGTAAATGGAAATGATCAAAGCAGCTACCTTATAGAATTGTGCTGATGAAATGAAGTAATGCATGAAAGCATTACTGGCACATAGGAAAATGCTAAATAAAAGGGTACGACTATTATTTTTGACACCATTACTGCAGAAATACAGTCGGATAGATACATTTGTACACACAGGCACCTGACACTCACGCATTGGTGACTGTGGGCCCTAGCAGCAGAGGGGCTACGGAGCCCTGCCTGGCCATCCAGGCCCCTGGACTGGGAGAGCGGACGACCCCGTCTGTCCCACCTGGAGGGGCCGGGGCCTTTCCCGGAGAGCTCTGGGCGGAGCGGCTCAGCAGGTCTCCCAGGTCCCTGGTTGGAGGTGGGGGCGGAGCCTACGGGACGCGCGCCAGGCCCCGCCCCTCCTCCGGGCCCGCCCCTGGCCCGGCCATTGGTCGCAGAGCCCGGGGGCGGGGCCGAGCTGGGGCTGGGGGCGCCGGCGGTGGCCGCCCGCGCGTGCTGCTGCCTCCCTCCCCGGGCTGCGGGCCGGCTGGGCAGCCTGGGCAGGCTGGGCCGCGCTGGGTTCCCGCGCCGGCCTCGGCGCCCGCCATGGGCAACTCACACCACAAGAGGAAGGCCCCCAACAGCCCCCGGGTCCGCAGCTTCTGGCGGTTCGGGCGCTTGGCGAAGCGGCCGTGCAGGTAGGGGCCGGGTGGGGGCGGGAGGAGGGTCTCCAGAGGCAGCCGCTCCCTCCTTTGCTGCTGCCCCCTCCCGGGGCACGCTGGGTGTGAGTGTGGGGGGCCAGGAATTTCCGCACAGACCCCACCCCTCACGCGCACAGTGATACATACGTACACACGAATACCCATGGACGGGTACACGGATATGTTCACAGCTTACACAGTCACACACAACGCCCACTCAGACATTCGGACATGCAGACACAAAATCACATACACAGTCACACCACCCACACTCCCGCACCATCGCTGCAGGTCTCACAGATCCTGAGACACAGGTACATATACCTATGCGTACTGTTTACACAGCACGCAGACTGCACGCGCAGATTCAGACACAGGCACACAAATCGTGCACACACATCATGTGGGCACAGTGTGCCCAGCGTCTTAGACACACACATGTACACACAGGTTCACAAATGCACAACCACCCAGGCTCACAAGACTCAAAGACAGACCCTAAGTACTTGTACACACACCGTCACTTGTTCCCCAGGCTCTAGCCCCCAACAGGCAGAAAGTTTGCAGGAGGGAGGGAGACAAAGGTGGAGGGAGAAGCAGGAAACCGGAGGTCGCAGGAGGCTGGAGGCAGGGGGCCGCCTCCATCTGGCGCGATCGGGAGTCGGACTGGTTCTCTGGGCTCTTTCCCCACCCCAGGCCCGCCGGCCGCCCCCCCCCCCCCTGCGGTCGCCGCCGCATCTTCCCTTTCAGTGCAGCCACCGAACTGGAACGCAGCTTCACCGGCGTGCTGCGGAATCCCTCCGCGGGTCACGTTTCCAATCCCCAAGTGGGGAGAATGGGGAGGGCTTCCCACACCGGGGCTGGAGGACGGGGCTCCTCATTTCTGTTCCAGCGGATGCGGCAACTCGGGGTATCCCCGGGAGCTGAAGGAGGGGCCATGGAGGGTGCCTTGCCTGGCCCCCTCCCCTGGGAATCCAGGGATGGGGGAGGGGCTGGTGGTAGATCTGCACTCCATTATCCATCCCCACCTCTCCCAAGATAGGGGGTCTCACAGAGAGGCCGGTACCCTAGGGATACCTGCTGGTCTGGGGGAATGAGGGAAGCCTGGAAGAGGTGAGGTGGGGGAGCCCCCTGCTGCGGTGGGAGAATCCACCAGTGTCTTCCCAGGATGGCTCACATTCCTAGAGGTTCAGAACCGAGCCTGATTATCTCATCCCTCCAAGCAGGGGGCAATGGAAAGAGCCTGGGCTGGGAATTAGGGTCCCTGGGTTCTCAGTGTGGCTCTGGCATGGGTTCTGGCGACCTTGAGCAGATCACTTTCCTTTCTCTGGACCTGTCTGTCTCCCCCCCCGGGCCTGTCTGAAATGAGGGGGCTTTGCTTGGGCCACTTCTCAGGACCCTCATGTTCTAGTGTGTGAGGGTTCTTGGTACCTCAGCTGAGAATGAAGAGACTGAGGTCCAGAGAATGGGGGGCTTGCCCAAGGTCATTTGCCTGTGGTGATTTGAGGAATAATAATAGTAAAAATAACAACAGGGAAAGGGCTAATTAAAGTTCAGGTAAGCCCTCTGAGGATTTTGCAGAAGGTGGGTGTTGAGAGCCCTGAGGACCTTCTAGTACTCTCCTTGTCCCAGATCCTGAAGTCCTGAAATCTGCGATATGCTTGCCTGCCTCTCCTACCAGAATCTGCACTGAGGGGCAGGGTTGGGGCTCTTATTCACCCTCTCGTGGTCCCTCTGATCTGATGGTTTCCTGAGAAGCAACTGTGGGCTCGGACTACTTGTGACCATTTGTGGTGGAGGAGAAAGACGATAAGAGGCTGTGTTTAGTCTCCTGGCCTCTGGCCCTCAGAAGGTGAGGAGGGTCCTCATACTGCAGCCCGGGGCCTCTAGCAACCCCATGTTCCTCCACCCCTGCTGCAACTCAGGGGTCAACCAGGCTTTGAGATGTTCCAAAAAAAACCACACACACACAAAAAACAAAACAGAAAGCAACGTCAAGACAACACAGAAGTAAGAGTGGAAACTGGGGAATATTCTAGACTATATATCAAAAGGCCTCTGGGTTGAGGCTGGCTTTAGAAAACTGAGGAGTTTGGGCCTTTGGTCTTTGAAGTAACTGTGGGATTGGAATTAGTGCTGAACTGTTGATTAAATGAGAGCACGTGGCTGGGGATGTGTTTCAGCTGCAGCGTACAGTTGTGAGTGAAGTCATGGAGTTGAGACCTAGGGTGGAGGTTGGAAAGAAAAGTAGTGGTGGTTCCTTCCTTGTGCCTGGGGGGAAAAGAGGTACCATTGTGAATGCAGACTACCATCCATTTCGTTGTACTTGCGCTGAGGATTCTAAGGCCTCTTTGGGCTCAGTTTCTGTGGTCACAGGCCCAGGGGTGGGAATTTGGGGCTTGAGTACTACCCATTTGATTAGTCTGTGAGAGGATGAGGGAGAGAATGCATGTTGGGCAGGGAGGGCTGGCGTGTACAGGCCATAGGAAGCCATTGAAGGTGTTTGAGCAAGGGAGGGGCCCACAAAAGTAGTGTGTTAGGGAGGTGGCTGCAGGGGGGGGGGCAGGTGCAGGCAGGATAGGTTGGTGGGGAGCAGGGTGTTGAGAGTGGAGGCTCAGAGAACAGTGGAGGCTGTTGCAGTAATCTAGGGGAGAGGTGATGAGGTGAGGGCTGGGACCAGGCTGGAGGCTGTAGGAGTGGAGAGGTGGCAGCTACGGAGACGAAGTGGAGAAGGTCGCAGAATTGATAGGATCTGGGATTGATCAAATGTTGGCAGTAAGGACGAGAGAGGTCTGTGAAGGCTCTCCTTGAGACTGCTCGGCTGAGGGATGGTAGCAGATAATGATAATAATAGGCACTTTCCATTTGTTAGCCAGGCCTATGCTATGCTCTTTACATGGACTAATTATTTGTCCTCTAATAGCCCAACAAGCCAGAAGCAATAATTCTCCCCATTTTACAGACGAGGAACCTGGAGCTCAGAGAAGTGAAGTCACTTGCCCAAGGTCACACAGCAAGGAGGTGGGAGAATTGAGATTCAAACCCAAGCCATTCAGATTCCAAAGCCTGTGCCCTTAACCAGTGTAAGGGTATATGGTTTTCATTTTATGACTGAGGGGCCTACAGTCCTGCTGGGCAAAGAAAGCCTCAGGCTTTGGAAGATTTGGACTCTATAGGGAGCATAGTGGAAGGAAGGGGAGGAGCAGGGGTTGATGAGCAAGAGTTGAAGACCCCACTGGCTTAGAGAGGGAACAAGTGGGAGGTGACAGGGGGAAACCAGGTTGGTTAGTTGGCTCAAATGCCCTTGGAGGATAGAGAAGGGTGAGGGTGGACGGGGAGAGGCTGACTCCTAGAACACACTGGAACCTGCTTGGATTGTTGGCCTTGGTTCTCAGGGATACAACCAAACCCTTCCCTCTCCAGGCCAGCTGGGTGCTTCTTCCTGGGCTGGTGGGGTGAATGGTGGAGGATGTAAATTGGGACCCCAGGATGGGCACTGCCCATCCTGCCCCCTTCTGTTCCCACGCAGTGTGCTGCCAACTTTACACACGTGGCCCTCCTTGAGGTATGGTTTGTTCCTGTCTTGCAGTTGGGAGAATGAGGCTTAGTGAGAGGAAGGGACTACTCGGTGGAGTCCAGCCACTTGCAGTTCTTTTCATCCCTCCCTCTGTCTCTGGACCTGGAGAGCTTAGGGTTTTTGGTAGATTCCACAGCTGGGAGAAGGTCCCTCCACCCCAGCTTGTCCTACGTCTCCACCCCTTTCCTGGGGGGAGACTTGTGATCAGCTGTGTATCCGGACTTGCTTGTGGGAGCCCTGAGCTCCTGGGCTGGCAGATAAGGGGCTGGCCCAGCCCTCACTGGTGTGACAGATCCAAGATAAGCTGAACCCTCTTGCTGCCCCAGGCCCTGGCCCAAAGTGAGGAACCACTGCCCTGTTTCCAGGGGCAGAGTAGTTCCTGCTGAGGGATCCTCAGATCGTTTCTCCAACCTTCCCACCTCACAAATGAGGAAACAGGCCCAGAAAAGGGCAGTGCCTGGCTCAAGATCATCCTGCAATCAAGGAGCAGCTAGAACTTGAACCTAGGATGCCTGACTCCCAGGGTAGTGCTCCCCCCACTTTACACCCTTAGGAATATCTGACCTGGGCCAGCAATCCCCTTTGCTCCCACAGGGGCTTAGGGCTGTGATAGGAGGGAGGTCACTGAGGAGATAGGGAGAGGTAGATTAAGTGTTCCTTGTCAGATCTTATCTTAATGGTCCTTAACTCCACTTGAGATTCAAGGAGAGCTCTGGAAGTGGGCTGTAGAGGGGGCCTCTGGTGGCATGGAAGAACACGGTTTTGCAGCTAGTCAGAGCTTGGCTCACATCCTGACTCTGCATTTACTAGCTGTGTGGCCTTGGGCAAGTCACTGACCCTTGGGGAACAACTCTGTGTGGCAAAGAAGATTTATTGAGACCGTGAGTGTTTCAATCAAAGGTGCTCAATAAATGCTAGTTTATTATCGTTAACATTGCAAGTGGAAAGGCAGAAGGCACTAAGAGGGCCCTTCACCTACTTCCACACCCTGGAGAGGCAGAGGCTCCCTCTGATTACAACACTTTGCGTTTTACGCTTGGTTGCATGGCTTCCTTCAGCTTTCCTCAGCAGTCTGTGAAGTGGGTTTTGTCCCACTTTACAGATGAGGAGACCGAGGTCGAGAGGCTGATTCATCCGCCCAGGCCCTGGGATCCAGATGACCTGATTTCTAGCCCTGTCCTCTCTAGATTTTATTGTGGCTGCCTCTCTGGCATCCATAAAATGGGGATAATCATGCCTCGAAGGAACAAAGGAAAGGGCTTTGGAAAGTCAGAATTGCACTCTGGCCAAAAGGGATTATTATGTCATTGTCAGGAGCAGATTCTCCTCAGGAGACTCATTATGACATTTATTAATATTGTAGCTAATTCCTCTTGTGCCGTTACTGTTCCTGGGGCACCCAGCAGTCTAGGATCCTCCCCTCCCTGTGCCGGGCACTCCCTGCCCCCCAATATTTACTTTAGAACCGGCCTGTCCGCTCTGCCAGTGGGGTGGGGCTTGACACTAAGGCAGGAAGGAGAGGGATTCCCCTTCTGGGGGGTGGGGTGCAGTGCTTGCCCCTCTTTGGACAGGAGCTGAGGCCATGACCCCCCTTCCCTTTAATTTCCCCAGACTCATGACCACCAAGGCTGTTTGGAGTGAGACCCAAGTTTGAATCCGGTCTCAGGCACTTCGGGCCTGGGTGACCTTGAGCAAGTCACTTTCCCTTGAGCCTCCTGGTGCTCATTTGTAAAAAGGGGACTTCACAGGTACCTTTCAGGTGCTCTGTGAGACAGAAGAGAAAGTGTTTGGGTTATGCTAATTTCCTTTGTCCTACCTCTGTGAGAATAAAATCCACGTACACTTTGCATTCTGCTCCTGCCTCTTGAGTTTGTGACCTTGGGAAGCCCTGGCCCTCTCTTCAGGCCTTCTTTGCCCACCTGGGCAGTGAGATGTTGAGACTGAGGATTTTTGAACTCCTTAGAGTTCTGGCTGCTGGGCTGGCCAGAGGCAGTCAAGACAGGAGTCGGGGCCGGGGGGCCGGGGCAGGCCCAGGCCCAGGCCCAGAGGTTCCAGCGTCTGAGCGCGGCCACCTGGGCAGCTGTGCCCTCCCTCCTCATTCCTCTCCCCTGAGTCAGGCCTGGCAGGCTGTGGGCGCGCCGCCCCTGCCCCTTGTTCTAGAATAGGGCAGGTTGAGGCCTCACCCGGTGGAGGAGGGTGCCAAGACGGTGAGTGCGCCTGCGCACCAATATGTGTGGCGTTGGGGGGCGTGGGCTCCTTTCCCCACGCCTCCTCTCCCCGGGCTCAGGAAAGCCCCAGAGCAGCGGGTACGCACACCTGCCTCCGTGTACACGCAGCCACCAGGCAGGGCCCTGCATGGGTCTGAGCTCATGGTGAGGAGGGCAGGGACTAAGGTGACCTGGGTGTACTTTGTGGGCGTGGTCCTGAGAGTGCCCACCTGTGGAGGTTGCCCTAGGGGGCATTCTGGAGGTGCATGCCTGTGTACTTGTCCCATTGTACTGTACCTGAGCTCACGAACTTGCTTGTGGACAGCCCTGCATGTTGGGGGGCATGGCCAGGAGCTGGGTGTCTTCTCCAATCTGGGTAGACTCCCCCCTCAGGCAGGTGGGGGAGAAGGGAAGGCTGAGGGTGGGTGGTGAGCTTCCTTTATAGCTTCAGCCCCCAGGTGCATCTCTGGACTGGGCTGGAGCAGAAAACCCTGGAACAGGGGCTCCAAGAGTGGCCTTGGGCAAGGTCCTTTACCCTCTCTCAGCCTTAGTTTCTTTCACACCCCACCTGAGACCCTGAGATTGCTAATCTGCTCTCTAAGCACTGCAGGTGTTTAGGCCTGAGACTGGGATGGCTCAGAGAAGTGGCAGAAGGCCCTGGCCAGGCTGTGGGTGGGGAGGGGGAGAAGCATTGCTGGGGCAACCAGATGATATCAAGTGTGAGGGCTTGGATCCCTCTGGGGAATATGCAACTGTGGCCCTGACTGCTAGCTGTGGGCCTGGGACCTTGGTGAGCTAATGTTCCCCCATGCAACTTAGCAGGAGCTCAGCCCTTAGTTACCCTGGTCCAGGGACAGCTGGGGGTGACTGTGTCCTGAGTGGTTAAAGCCTCCAGTTATGGAGTCAGCCAGAGCTTGGGAGGTCACCTAACTCGGAGCCTCACAGGCCTGTGATCAATTATTAGGAAAGTACCTGTCGGTAGTGGCCTCGAAGGGCTGTTGTAAGACCTGTGAGGGCGGAGAATGTGGTTTGTCCTCCACCAGCACCTGGCGTGGTGCCTGGCATGAATGAATCACCCTGGAAGGGTCGTCTGCTGCTCTTTTCTGTGTGTTTGGGACTAAGCAGGGTGGACACGTCTGGCCTGAGAGGGACAAGGGTGAAGGAAACGGTCAAGGAACCTCCTATGTGTAGGGACGATGGGGCCCCTTGGCTCTTTTTCAGCAGGGAGGTCAGGTGGGAGCTGGCACAGTCAAAAGAGCTTGGCTTCTGGATTCAGCTTGTCCTGAGGGTGAATCCTGCCCTGCCCCTTACCAGCTTTATAGTCCTTATCCTCCCTAGCCTCCATCTCCTCATCTGTAAAATGGGAATAAAATGGCTACTTAGGATTGTTGCTTAGATTTCAGGAAGACTGTGGATGTACATTATGGAGCTCCACAAATATTTGTTCTCCAGAGAGCCGGGGCTCTCCTGTCTCCAACAAGTAGGCTTGATGCTAGGGTAGGGCAGCAGATGGGGAAGGGGCTGTTGCATGGGTGCCACTGTGAATTCTTAGGTTCCTTCAGAGAGAAGGGTTCTGTGAGGGAGGGGTGTCCTCAGGTGAGTTTGGATACAGCTCTTTGTAGGTTACAGACCCTCTTTTCCATAGACTTATCTGTTCTCTTCAGAGTTGCCAGAGGGATCTTTCGAACACGGTCACTACCCAGCTTAAACCCTCAGTGACTGACCTGGGGCTCTTTGAATAAAATCCAGACTCTGCCAAGCCCTGTGGGGTCCTGCCTAGCCCGGCTCCTGTCCTCCGGTGACCCTATCACCTGCCGTTCTCTCCCTTGCTCGCCCATCTCCAGGCACTCTGGCCTCCTCTCCATTCAGGGAAACCACGGCTCCTGCCTCCAGGCCTTTGCAGGAGGCCTGGTGTTCCCTCTGTCTGGAAGGCTCTCTCCAGTACTTCCTCTGGGCTGCCTCCTTCTCATGATTAGGATCTCAATTCAGATGTCCCTTTCTTAGAGAGGCTTTCCTTGACTATTATCTAAAGGGGGGAGCCTTCCTGTCACAGTTCCTTATTTTTTCGGTCTTCACTGTTTGAAATTACATTGTTAGTTCACCTCATTCATGTATTCATCAAATATTTATTGGGCTCATAGCATGTACCAGGCACTGATTTAGGTGCTGGGGACATAATGGTGAACCAGACAAAGTTGTTCTCCATTAGGTGTAGCCCCTATACTAGCTTTATTTGCTGATTGAATGAATGGATACAACAATCTCTATAGAGAAGTTATTGGCCTTGTTTTCCAGGTGAGGTCATGACTTGTGTGTGATGGATTTGGATTGGGACCTGCGTTCCTTCCCAATCCCTCTTCCTGCACACCGCCCCCTGCCCCCAATTACCCTCACCTATGGAGGTGTTTCTTGGCTAACTCAGTTCTCCCTGACTGGTCATCTAGCACAGTCATCTAGCCACAGAATGGGGTAATGGAAGAACTTCAGGTTGAGGGAGCAGGAGGTCTGTTTACATCAAGTCCTGCCTCTGCTGTGTGACCTTGGAGAGTTCATCTGCTTCTCTGGACCTCTGATGTCACATTGCTAAAGTGGGAAGAAAGTCCTTTGGAAGGTGTGGGGCTGAACATACACAGGAGAGGTGGTTACCACCAGTCACCGTGATGGAGCTCAAAGCATCCGGCCCTGGCTTCTGGTACTGGGAAGCCCTAGGCTCCTGCCTGGCTGCTCCATTCTCTCGGCTCCTTCCCCAGGGCATACCCCCACCAGCAGGAGCGCCTGGTGGGAGGCACCATACCAAATCTAGTCTGGTGGCCTCTCCCACCCACCATCTGGTAGCTGGTAGCCTTAGCTCCGGCTCTAGAATATTTAGACCGGGACTTGGGGACTGCGTTAGTGGGCTGCTGCTGGAACTGAGTGTCTTCTGCCCTCCTGGTCATACTCCCTACCCAGGACTGACTCGGGGCCTCGCTTTCCCTCTCCCAGTCTGGGTGGTTCCTGCCCCTCCACTCCCCTTGAGAGGCGGGGCTGGCGGGTGGGCGGGGTCGGCGGCGAAGGTGGGCGGAGGACCCGGAGAGCAGCCCCTCCCCCGTCGGCCGGGCCCTGGCGAAGGTGCACCCGGCATTCCGGAGAGGTTGGGACCCCGGGGACGGCCCCGGGTGGTGCCTGCAGTCATGGTGGTATTCCTGGGCCGCCACCTCCCGGTGCTGCTCGGGCTCTTTAAGAAGAAGGGTGAGTGGGTGTGGCTGGGGGGGGAGGGGCAGGGACCCCCCGATTTGCCAGACCCTTAAATAGGAATGGGGGCAGGAAAGGGCAGTGGGGCAGGGGTGGCGGGTAGCGATGTGGCCACAGTCCCGGGTCAGCCGCCGGGCCTTTGTCCAGCTGCTTTGTTGTTGCCTTTGTCTGGGCCCGGCTGGTGCTGGGAGGATGCGGCCAGATGTCCCTGACCTTGGGAGTCTGCAGCCCTTGGCAGAGGCTGCCTCCTCCCAGGGTACCCACGCCTTACTGGGTGCAGCCCAGTAACCCACTCCAGAGAGGTCGGACGACCCCCTCCCAGGCCACCTGGGGTGTGTGTGTTTGTGGGGTGGGGGTGGGATATGGAGAGCAGAGAAGAGGGGAAGGTAATACCTATCACCCCAAGTCTGGGAGTGTGGTCAGTGAAATCATGTGTTTAGAGCTCTGGGGTGTGTGGAGAAGTTTTAGGGGGACCCACTTCTCCTAGGAAGTGGGCTTTCAGGACTGGGCTAAGACATGGGGGCCAGAGATTTTTGGGTTGGGGGTGGAGGGTAGGGGATCCCCAAGGCAGAAGGCCCCTCTGGGAACCCTGGGTTCAGTCCCAGCTCTGACTCAGATTTGCTAGGTGACCTTAGGCAAGGCTATTCCCCTTTCTGAGCCTGTTCCCCACTTGTCAAATCAGGGGATTGGGCGAGAAGATCCCCTGGGCGACCTCCTAGCTCCCACCTTGAGGAGTCCCATGGATTCCCTGGGCAGGAGCCCTGGCTCTTGAAGAATGGGCTGAGGAAGGATGAAACCAAAGCCCTGTTTCTGGGATGTGGCTCTTTAAAGGGCTTGTTTTGTTCTTGCCCCTCTGCCAGTAGCAGCCAAGGTCACGTGACCCTCCCAGAGCTCCTGCTTCTGTTGTGGGTTCCATTTGAAGGGGATTTGGGGCTGCAAAGTGCTGACACAGCCCCCACCCCCATGGGTGGGCCTGTAATAAGATCCTTTGTAATGGATCCCTGCCTCCACTGTACCAGGGGCCAGGCCCCTAGGAGAGCGGGCTACCCAGAACTGCTCCCCAAGAAAGGCTGGAGCAGCCTTGGCTGGGGGTGGGGGGAACTGGGGCCCTCTTCTCCCCTCCCCTGCCCATCCTTCCAATAAGGGGTAGCCACATGGATGAGTAGGAGACCCAAGAGGACATATCCCTGGTCTGTCCCTCCCTGCTAGATTATCTGGGAATCTGGTATGACCCTTTCTAGCCCCCACCCCTTCCCAGTTTCTCTTGGTGTCTTCTTCCTGGACCTGGGCCAAAGGTTTGTGTGGAACGAGTGGTTTGTTTTCTGTAAAATGGGACTCGGGGTCTAGAGACAAGTGAAATGTGTTTGCCACAGCTGTGTGTGTACTGGGGGTGTCTTGCATGGGCCCTGAGTCAGGTGTGGGTACACAGTTGTCTGTGTATGTGGGTATTGTTTGTGCTCATACAGAATGGGAGCTGTGGGGGTTGTGGGTATTCGTGGGGCTGGATGTGCCCTGTGTGGGCCTCTGTGTGTAGTATGGGTACACAGATGTTTGTTTGTATACAGACTGCAGCCTGTGGGTGTTTTGTGTATATAGGTGGGCTTCGTGTGCTTTGTGTGTGGTGCCTGGTCTGGGACCTTTTGTGTGGTGTGGGTACTCAGATGTGTGTACACTTGGGGATAATTTGTGCATGTTCATGGGGCTGGTGTATTGAGTGCACACCCCAGGACTGTGCGTTGTGTGTACAGACTGGGAGCTGTGGGTATTGCGTGGCTGTGCAGGGGCCTTGTGCACTCTGGGGACTGTGGGTGCTCTTGTTGGTGCCTGGGCTGGGCCTCACTTCCCTTCTTCCTCCATCCCACTAGGCTCTGCCAAGGCTGAGAGTGACAAACGTCTAAGTGCAGGGCCCAGCCAGGGGCCAGGGTCTGTGGTGGATGAGCACCAGGACAATGTCTTCTTCCCCAGCGGGCGACCACCTCACCTGGAGGAGCTACACACGCAGGCCCAGGAGGGGCTCCGTTCCCTACAGCACCAAGGTAACCCTTCCTTCCCCCCAGTGCTACCCTCTGTGCTGCCAAGGTTGGGAGCCTGGACCAACACAACCTCCTGATATCTTCCAGAAAAACAGAAGCTGAACAAGGGTGGCTGGGACCATGGAGACACCCAGAGCCTCCAGGTGAGCACTGCCCTCCAGCTCAGTTCTAAAACATCTTCTGTCTCCTGGACTGGCCCCAGGCTCCACCTTCCGACCCTGTGACTCATTTCACCCAGGGTGGTCCTGAGTCTAAAGCCAAGGCCTGACCGCCTTCTTTCCCTAATAGTCCTCCCGGACAAGGCCAGATGAAGACAGCATTTCCTTCTGCAGCCAGACCACATCCTACACTGCTGAGAGCTCCACAGCAGAGGATGCCCTCTCCATCCGCTCCGAGATGATCCAGCGCAAAGGTGTCTGCTCATCTGCTGGGGTTCCTGGGCAAGGGACAGGGTGGTGGCACCATCTGGGTCCCAGCACCTGCATTTCCCCTTTTTCCTCCTAAGCCAGCATTTCCCAAGGCTCTGGATTCAGTGAGCTCGGAAACACAGTACCCTGTGTCCTCATGGAGACTAAGGAGCCACATTAACTGCAAAGCAGGATAATTAAGGGTGGGCTCTGGAGTTCGGACACTTGGGTTTGAGGCCTGGTGTTGCTCCTTGCCAGCTGTGCGACCTTGGGCAAGTCCTTAAGTCCCTGAACTTCAGTTTGATGTTCCACAAAAATGAGGATCAGAACTTACCTTGTTGGAATGAATGTCAAGTATTCAGCATGCTGAATAGCACATAGTAAGCACTCAGTAAATGGAAATTAATTATCATTATTGACCTAGTAGAGCCTTCCAGAAGCTTTACAAGTAAAACGCCTCTAGCTTTGTTTATCCTAGCTTTGCCCAGGCCTGGCTGACTAACGAAATCCTTTTCCATGGGGCTCTTATTCATATTCTCTAAAAGTAATGCTCTGCAGAACGGTCCCAAGACATGCTCTTAACATCTTCTCTCTCCTGGGCTGGCCTCAGGCTCCACTTTCCGACCCCATGACTCATTTCCCAAATCATCTGGAAAGTCAGGTCGGCGACGGCGAGAACGGCGGAGCACAGTGTTGGGATTGCCACAGCATGTGCAGAAAGAACTCGGTGAGCCTGGTCTGGGGGGGCGGTGGAGGAGGGATGGGGGGGCCTGACCAGCACCTCTTGCTGACTCCTGCCTCCTCTCTGTCTGTCCCAGGCCTGCAGAGTGAGCGTGAGGCACCGGGGACTCCCCAGCTTCCCGGCCCCCGGGATACTGTACGCATCCCCACAGTGGATGGCCACCCTGTGCACCTGGCCTCAGGGACAGGGGCCCGGGTGTCCCTGCAGGCACTGGAGGCAGAGGCCGAGGCAGGTGCAGAGACAGAGGCCATGTTGCAGCGCCACATCGACCGCGTCTACCGGGACGACACTTTTTTTGGCCGATCTACGGGGGCCCGGCCTTCGCCATTGACCAGACCCATGTCCCTGGCAGTGCCTGGGCTGACAGGAGGGGCAGGGCCTCCAGAGCCCCTGAGTCCAGCCATGTCCATCTCGCCCCAGGCCACCTACCTGTCGAAGCTGATTCCGCATGCCGTACTGCCACCCACGGTGGATGTGGTGGCCCTGGGCCGCTGCAGCCTGCGCACACTGAGCCGCTGCAGCCTGCTCTCGGCCAGCCCAGCCTCCGTCCGCTCAGTGAGCCGCTTCTCCTCGGCCTCGAGCCCACGGCCCCGCATCCGCCACCCTTCCTCCTCCAGCGATACCTGGAGTCACTCTCAGTCCTCCGAGACCATCGTGTCTGACGGCTCCACTCTCTCCTCTAAGGGTGGCTCTGAGGGCCAGCCAGAGGGCTCCGCGGCTAGCAGTAGTGTGGTACCCCTTCCCCAGGGGGGCAGCGGGAGGGGCTCTCCTAGTGGGGGCAGCACTGCCGAGGCGTCAGACACGATCAGCATCCGGAGCAGTGGGCAGTTGTCTGGCCGGAGCGTGTCCCTGCGGAAGCTGAAGCGGCCCCCACCACCTCCCCGCCGGACCTACTCACTCCATCAGCGGGCCTCAGCAGCGCCTGATGGGCCTTTGGGGTTGCCTCCCAAGCCAGAGCGGAAGCAGCAGCCACGGCTGCCTCGGCCACCCACCACTGGTGGGTCAGAAGGGGTGGGGGCAGCACCCTGTCCACCCAGCTCAGGGGGCAGCTGGGTGCCTGGCTTGTCTCCAGGTGGCTGCCGGCGCCCCCCACGCTCCCCGGAACGGACACTCTCGCCTTCTAGCGGATACTCAAGCCAAAGTGGTACCCCTACCCTCCCTCCCAAGGTTCTGGCAGGTGCCTCTGCTTCCCCAGGCAAGGCCCAGCCCCCTAAACCAGAACGTGTCACTTCCCTTCGCTCTCCTGGGGCCTCAGTCTCCTCCTCCCTCACATCTCTGTGTTCTTCATCCTCTGACCCAGCCCCCTCAGACCGCTCTGGTCCACAGATGTCAACCCCCCTGGGTGACAGGTTTGTCATACCTCCCCACCCTAAGGTGCCTGCCCCCTTCTCTCCACCCCCATCCAAGCCCAAGGGCCCCAGTCAAGCTGCTCCTGCTCTGGCTGCCCCTGCTGTGGCTTCTGGGCCTGTCTCGACCACTGACACCAGGCCTGAGTCTCCTCCCGGTCTCCAGACATCCCCGACCCCACTGCAGGAGTCTCCCGTGGTCTCCCAAGACCAGTCACCCCCACCATCCCCACCCCCATCTTACCATCCACCCCCACCACCTTCTAAGAAGCCAGAGGTGGTTGAGGAAGCTCCGTTTACCCCAGAGGCTGCTGGGGAGCCCCTCCAGGATCCCAGCTGGCCCCCACCCCCGCCTCCTGTACCCGAGGAGCAGGACCTATCCATGGCTGATTTCCCCCCGCCCGAGGAGGCCTTTTTCTCTCTGACTGACCCTGAGCCTGCAGGTCCTTCTGAATCCCCAGAGCCTGTCAGCTCCTTGACCACTTTGCCCACAGACACTGTCTCTTCCCAGAACCAACTCTGGGGTACCCCAGGACCACCTCCTTCTAGTTCTGTTCCGGGGCTTCTGGCCAAGCTTCCTCAGAAGGAACTGGTGGGCTGCAGCAAGAGCAGTGGGGTTCCCAGAGAAGACACTGGTGCACCCCTGGTCACGCCTTCGCTCCTGCAGATGGTGCGGCTGCGCTCTGTGGGTGCTCCCACTCCAGCTCCAACTCCAGCATCAGGGCCATTGGCCCCTCAGAAGCCGCTACGAAGGTCCCTGTCAGGACGAGCCAGCCCAGTGCCTGCCCCCTCCTCAGGGCTGCATGCTGCTGTCCGACTGAAGGCCTCCGGCTTGGCTGCCAGCAAGGGCCTCGCAAGTGCCCAGCCCAGTGGACCACCTGAGGCAGAGTCTCGGCCCCCCCAGTCTCCTGCCTCTACAGCCAGCTTCATCTTCTCCAAGGGCACTAAGAAGTTGCAGCTTGAGCGGCCCATGTCACCTGAGACCCAGGCTGACCTCCAGCGGAATCTGGTGGCTGAACTTCGGAGCATCTCAGAGCAACGGCCACCTCAGGCCTCAAAGAAGTCACTTAAGGGCCCCCCTCCTGTGGCACGCAAACCGTCTGTGGGAACCCCCCCACCTGCCTCCCCCAGCTTTCCTCGGGCTGAGCCCCTTACTGCTCCTCCCACCAATGGGCTCCCTCATGCTGAGGACAGGACTAAGGGAGAGCTGGCAGAGAATGGCGGTGTCGTGCAGCTGGTGGACCTGGAGAAGAGGAAGCTAGGCTCACCTGGCTCAGGTGCAGTGGGCAGTGGTGGGGTGGGGGTCCTGTCACTCATGATGGGAAATAGGAATAGGTGAGACTGCAGAGTCGCCCACATTAGGGAGTTGCTTCTTGGATCTTTAAGACCTTTTTGGTCTTAGGATGCCTGGGAAGGGTGAACTGTTCCCTTAGATGGCTCTGGTGAAGGATCACGGTGTGTGGGGGCTTTAGTCAGACCTACTCAGTTTGAATTCCAGCTCTGCCACTTTACCGACCCTGTCCTAACCTCATGTTCCTTACAGTAAAGGCTGGGGCAGTGGTACCTATATAACTGTTGTAGAGAAGCAGTTTTTGACAGCCCAGTGCTGTCGGTGTGGTCATGCTCAGTAAATTGAGGGGGTGGGAAAAGGCCGGGTGAGGATGTGCCTGGGCCTCTCAGTGGCCAGAACCAAGCAGGGAGGGCCCCTGCTAAGTGTTACTTTTTCCCCCCCGCAGACCCACAGAGAAAGCTGGTCTGACCACCAGGCACCTCGCTGGCACTGCGGACCCATCCCAGGAACACAATCTCTCAGGGACCTGAGCAGCTCCAAGGATGAGAGGATACGGCAGACACTTAACCTAAAAGAGAGGATGCCTGCAGCCTTAACCTCCACGGCCTTTGATATTTATGCAAGCCTGGTGTTGCCCCCTGTCCTCCAAGTCATCCAGCTCTCATGCCTTTTCCCAAATGGACTCCTCTCTGGCAGCTGCCACTTCAGTCCAGGCCTTAGCCTCATCTGGAAAGAGGTAGCTGGTGGGAGTGGGTGGCTGCGCCCCCTGCTGGCCCTGAGGCCACAGAGCTGGGACAAGAACACCTCACTTTGAGTTTTTTTTTTGTTTCTTTTCATTTTTTCATGTCAGAATGAGCTCGGAATCATGCACATACTGTAGTCCAGAATCAAAAGCACTTTTGAAAAGCAGCTGCATGTCCATCCTCCAGGGCCTGTGAAGCCACATCCCAGAGGGCCTGTTTACATGGCAGCAGCCTTCATTCTATAGCTGGGACCAGTCTGTCTCCCCTTCTGCCTCCAGCCCAGTTTACTCCTTTCCTTAGTTCTTGGAGGTGGACTGGCCATTCGTTGTGTTCCCACAGTCTTCCCCAGGCTGGCAGCAGGGGCGGGGCGGTAAAATTCCAAAGCACAAAAGGTGCAGCGGGGGTTACCCTTCCTGTGCCTCAACTCACCACCAACCACCCTCCTGCCTCCCTGCTCTGCCAGGTGCTCCAAGCAGGGGACAGGAAATGGGAGACTGCCAGGGCACAAGTGGGTCAGGGAGGAAGGACTGGAGTGGGGCGCACAGGCTCTCTCTCCTCAGCTGATGAAGAGTGAAGGGAGTCATCTGAGTGGGCACCCGGCAAAGCCAAGCATCTGCCCCTGCTCACTTGATCAGGTTGGGGGTGGCAGGCACAGTACTCCCCAGGCGGAAGCCAATGGACTGCGGCAGGGCCGTGCCCCTTTCAGCTCAGCTGAGGAGGCTGAAGCGGGGGTGGGGGGGGTCTGGCAGTGCTTATTTGGGTAGTGGTCCAGACCTGGCCCCACGGACTATTCTCTGTCCTTTCTCCTTTGGTTGGCGTGTGTCCTTGCTGCAGCTGCCTCAGCACAAGTGGTTCCAGTGGGGGTGGAGAGCTGATGCTGACCGACAGAGATGGGAAGCCAAAGGTGCATTTTATCCCAAATTCTGCCCCTAGTCAGTGAGGACACCCAGTTGGCCAGGTGGCTGCGCTCCCTAGGCGTCAGCCGTTACTGATCTCTCCTCCGGTTTTAACAATCTTTCTATTTTCAGCCTGTACCACCTACTTAGGTAAGTGGCGTCCCCCATTGGCGGCTCTGCGAGGATGGCCCTAGTGTCTCACTATGCAGCAGCCTGGCTGCCACCCAGGGCCACCTATTCTTTCTCAACATCCTTTCCTTGACAGTGACTCAAGCTCAAGCCTGGCGAAGAACCCAGCTTTGAGTGTCTCTCCTCCACCAAAGACAGAGATAGACACCCCACTCCCGCCCCCACCCCCTGAACAAGAGCTGGGATCATAGGGGACTCGGCGTGCGAGCCCAGGTTCCTCTGGCCTGCTCTCTGGCTTCTTCAGTCGCTACTGTCTTCTCCCTGCAGCTATAAACCAATGTTCTTCCCATGCCCTTTGGGCAGTGGAGAGCTGCCACTGGGTGTATGTTGCACCTGCCCAGTGGGTTGGGGAAAGAGGACCATCAGTAAGCACTTCTTAGCTCAGAGCTCCTGATCTAACCCCTAGATTCCCAGGAACCAGGACTGGTCAAAGCCTCCAAAAAAGCCAAGCCCTGGCAGCAGCCTTGGAGCTGCTGGGGGTGGGAGGGAGCCCAACTTCCATGCCCTTCCCCTCCCCGCTCCTCCCAATGTTACTGCAACTCCTCATCCTCACTAAGGATCTTCTGAGCTTGTTTTCCCTCTGGGTGGGACAGAGGACAGAGGAGAAGGGAGGGTCTGGAAGAGGTAAATTCTTTTTCCTCTGGGGTAAATGAGCTTGACCTTGTGTAAATGGAGAGACCAAAAGCCTCTGATTTTTAATTTCTATAAAAATGTTAGAAATATATATATACATATATTTCTTTAAATTTTTGAGTCTTTGATATATCTATATAAACAATACATTCCCTCTGCCCTGAGTGAGACACAATGAAAATGCTCTGTATGTGTTTCATTTAAAGGTGTTAATTAAATGATTAAAACTTGGTTGTGGCTGCTGCTTCTTGACGGGGAGGGACAGGGCTATAGTCTGGGCCCATATTGAAGGGAAATTGTCCTGCCTGCTGCAAGCATCAAACCCAGAGTCAAGGTGTCTGTTATCCATCCTATTCCCTGTTCCCCCTCCCTCCCATTTACAAGGGTCAAAAGTCCAAGATACAAGCAGCTCCAGGCTCAGCAAGAGTCTTGGCACCCTTCTCCCAGCATCTCCTTCACATATGCATTCCTCTCTCTTGAGATGGTCCAGCTCATAGGCCCCATCCAGACACCTTGTTCAGACATTTTATTTCAATTCACAACAGTGATGGTTAATGATTTTGATTGAAAGGCTTTATGGCGAAGTCTCCAGCTTCTCTAGAGAAAGAACCATTCTGCACCATCCTCCCCACCCCACCCCCCACCCATGATGCTAACAACACACATCTGGTTCCGGGAGTGTCTCAATCTGGCAGATCAAGGGAAATTCCAGGAGCCCTGGGGCAGACCCTGCCCTCCCAGTGCCAAGCCCCAGGGTTGGCAGGCATCAGGGAATGGTGCCAACCACTTGGGAGACCACAAGGTTCTCTGTTTCCCTTTCCCTTTCCCTTTGAAATCTCTAAATTTCCTATTGGGGAGAAGTTGTAATTAGCCCAGCCCAGAGGCAGAACTGCTGGGATAACTCCAGGAAAACCTGGAAACCAGTATTTTTCCAATTAGAAGGATTGTGGCATAATCTTCCCTGTCAGTTATCCTGAAACCAGACTTCTTGTCAGCCGCTGCTCCCCACCCTCGTTACCAACTGGGAGGCCAGCCTCTCACGGCAGCTGGACTGATGATCCCGGATTCTGGGGAGGGTGAGCTGGTTCCTACAGAGTCCCAAACCTGCTTCAGAGTCCTGGGACACAGGTACATGGGTGATGGACAGAGCAGACTGAGGAGACAGCAGACAACTGGGAGTGATGGAAGGATGAGGAAGCTGGGCTGGCTAGCTAATGTTCCCCCCTTTCAGCGATTTACAGGAGATGTACCCCAGCTTGGTCATGAAGTTGGTTTGCTTCCACTGTGCAATGCAGTCCTCAGAAATTTTAAAGTCAGCCTGGAAAGACAGACAAAAACTGATTTTAGTGATGGTGGTGGGACTACAAGAAAACAGGGACTCTTATACTACCTGTAGTGTAAAGTGGTTCAACTTTTCTAAGACCGTTTGTCAAAAACCTTAATGCTCCTATCTTTTGACTCAGTTAAGTTCATTTTAGGGATTTAGCTTGAGATAATGATCAAGGTTAGTGCAAAGACCTATGTATGTACGGACATTCACCATAGAATTCTGGTAGTGAAAAACTGAGGACAACATCAATGTCTAATAAAGTTTTGGTTAAATTATAATAGAATAATATACAAAGTACTCCCCCTTCTCAGTATCCAAGATGGGAAAAATTTTCAGGCATAAAGTTATCATAAGCAGAATAGTGTATGGTATGACTCAAAGTATAAATATATTAAATCTCTGTGCAGGAAAAAAGCCAGATGGAAATAATCATTGACATTTTTTTAGTATCTCTAGGTGGCAGGACCATGGGTATTTTATTTTCTTCATTTTTTTTCTAGATTTTAAAGACATTATCTACAATGAACATTTATAGTTTGAAAAAAATAAGTGATTCAATAGGTCACCTGGAAAAGCAGGAAAGGAGGGTATAGGCAAAGCCATTTGCCACATGCAAGAGGATGGGAGAGAGGTAGAAACCACCCTAATTGCCCCTAGAAGCACTCTAATTGAGGAAGCAAGTTGTTACCTAGAAAAGTCATACATGTCATGTTAGGTTCACGAGGAGAAGGATTATTTTGCTGCTTTATTCACTGAAGTAGCCCAAGCACCTAGAACAGTGTCTGACATCTATATTAGGGGACTCTAGTTGTTGAATGTATTTGGGGACGGCAGGGGCAGGCCATATGGAGTCAGTGCCAAGGATGAAGAGAAAATGAACACTTTAAGATCAAAGTGGGCAGGAGGGACCCTAGGAGGGTTTGGGTCCTGGCTCCATCACTTCTGGTGACCCTGTGTAGCTTTGGCAGATGTCCTGCCAGATAAAATGGGGATAATCTCTTCCTATCACAGACTGCAAAGATCAGAAGAAGAAATGTCTGCAGTCCCTTGCACAGTGTCTCAGCCCATCAGTGTTCATGCCAGGTCCTTCTAAGAAACTCCCTGCTCCTCAGGCATTTTTCATTCAGAAAGGACTGGAAAGAAGGAAAAGAGGGGCTTAGGAGTAGGAAGTCCCAACTGGGAAAGGAGCAGCCGTGGACTTAGAGCAGTCTGGGATACACAGCCCAGGCAGCCTGAGGAAGAGGGGAAATAGCTGTGGCTTTTTACCTGCAACTTCTCAAAGACTTTCTTTTTGGGCTTGAGCTCCTCGTCTGGTTGGCCCTTCTCATAGCCCTTCACAAACACTCGCTCTCCAGGAGCAGAGCCTGCAGGAGGGTCCAGAGGTTCAACCTTGCGGTTTACCCCTTCTCTGGGAAGACAGACAAGAAAAAGGTGAAGCTATGGACTGTCTTGGATTGTCTCCAGCTGCCATGGAAACCAAGACAGTTGGGACCTTTCATAGGGGCCCAGGTGGGATTTGGGGCATCCTCCAATGTCAGAGCCCCAGGAGGTCCTCACTGCGTTACACATCTCTGTATATCACCAGGGTTGGACTAACCAAGTCTATATTGAAATTCTAGGTCAGGACTGATTGTGAGATTTGGGTCTCTAGGGAAGGAGGGGTGACACAACGGAGAGCATAAAGACTTTACAGCCCATCAGAACCAGGCTTGAACCCCGGTTCCACCTCTTACTGGTAGTGAAACTTGGGCATGTACACACCACTCTGAATTCTCACTTTTGGTTTAACAAAATTAACTCTAGGTAAAGTGCCTTATTCACAATATGTATATGATAAATAATTCCTTTGTGCATCATCTTTTGGCATCAATGAAGAGGGAAGAGTTCTTAGGGCTTCTACCTGGCAAGTGGAAGGCATTCTTTGGGCCAATTCCCCACTCTTCTTGGCCTCCCTAGGTCCTGTGCCCCGCCGCAAGCCCTCACTCACATAGAAGCACACAGAAGCATGCCTTGGGACTCGACTCCTCTCATCTTCTGGGGTTTCAGATTGCACAACAGCACCACCAGTCTGTCCTGCAGTTCCTCCCTGGGCACAAACTGCACCAGGCCGCTCACCACAGTCCGTGGTTCCGCTTCCCCCACATCAATCTTCTCCACATACAGGCTGTCTGCATCTGGGTGCTGCCGGCAAGAGAGGCCAGTTCCATCAAGTACCAGTGGAGTAGGGCATGGGGCCGGCTTCAATCCTCTGACTCCAGAAAAGGGGCATCTACTCCCTACAGAGCCCCCCAAAGGGTCTCTCTACACGTAATTCTCTTTCCAGGTGCCAGACAGCAGTGAGAAAAATGGAAAATACATTTTACTCTTAACCAAGAGTAAAATGAACCTAATTGCTTGTGTAAGAGGTGGAAGCAATTGCCAATGGAGATTAATGGGCCTGGTCTGTCTCTGGGTGGCTACCATTAGGGCCCATGTGCTGCACCAAAGGGTGCCAGGTGAACTGGAAAACGGGAGAGGACCATGGCTGGCCTCATCGGAAGCTGGCACATCAGCAGCTATCTTCAAGGTAGTTTTGGTGGTTAGATCTATGTAGTGAAAAGCAGATCACTGCTGGGGGGAAAACCCAGAACAATGGTTGCATAACCTCTGTCTCTGGGAAAAAGAAGTCCTCCTCCCATTACCACATTCTGGGCGTGGGGGGAGAGGCTGTCAGAATGGCTGAACCAAGCGAGATAAGGGCCACGGCTAGTCCAGACAAGCTGGTAGTGGCCAGGGGAGGTCCATCAGACCAGATTAACGGATAAACAAGTTCCCTCTACCGCCCCCCACCATCCCTCCTGAGTTCCTGGCTGCATTTGGTTGCATGACAACCACTAGGGAAAGCTTGACTCCTGGAATTAGACACCTGGGTTCAGACTTGCAATATCACCACCTCAGGGATGTTACTCCTCATCCCCAGGCCAGGTTTCCTCCAGATGGAAACAGACACATCTGATCCAGATCTGCCTTTCTAGGATATGGTGAAAAATAAGTACCTTTTCCACACTGATGACTTTCCCCACACGGACATCCAGCCGGGATGGGATAACCTCCTCTGGTTCTGAATTCTTGGCAGGACCTTTGGCCATTGGCTCTGGAATGAGAACGCTAAGGGGTCAGAACTCTCCTCCTTCCCCACAGCAGGTCAGCTGCTGATCCCACCAAATGAGCTCACTGAGTTTAGGCAGGATTTAGTGCAGAATCCCCAGAATCTACCAACTGAGTTACACCTTCTTTAAAACAGGGTCAGCAACCTTTCATCTATTCTGTCCCTTGGGTATTGGGCTGGGGGAGGTGGGGACAGTAGCAGCTTTGCCACTTTTAGGTATACCCATTTATGTATTCCACATATATTTATTGAGTCTTTTCTGGGAAGGTAACACAGCATCATGGATAAGTGAATGGCTAACTAAGAGCCAGCCAGAAGCACATGGAAGGAAATTGGGAGAATCTAAAGATGAGTTTCCCTAAGAAGCTGTGCAGGCTCTGCCTGAGCAGCTGCACAACACACTACCACTACCACGGTCTAACTCAACTGGTCTCCCCCTTAATGAAGAGGTAGATTTAGTGAATACAGACTCAGAGGATCAAAGTACATGCCTCGCACCAGCATCTCTCAGCAGTGTTGGTACAAAAGAAGTGATCAATTCATGGTATTGACCAAGCCCAAACCAAAAGTGACTCAACTTCCATTCCAGAAGTCAATGGGGTATGACATTCTGTAGTTCAATACTCCGGTTCTTGGCCCTGAACTTAAGACAGACCTTTTTCTGAGGCCCAAGACAGGCTCTTTCTCTCCTGATGATGTCAACCCCTCCCAGACCCTTCCCCTGCCAGCTGGCCTTACTCTGCTTTGAGGGATCTGGATAGGCAGCGCTGGCTAGTTTCTTCAGTGCAGGGGTGTTAAACTTTTCCCGGATGGGATCCAGCAACTTGTTTAGGGCGACTTCAACAGAATTCTTTAAGTCTCCAGGGTGTACAATCTGCAGAAGGGCACAAGGTCTAGTGAGATGAGGGACTTGAACAGGGTGCAGGACAACTGAATCTACTAAGAATAATAACGCATACAGGATGCACAGTTTTTTTTTTTCCCCAGCATTTTCTTTTGATCCTCACAACCTTGTAAGACAGGTAGAACAGGGAAGCAGAACAGGTTCAGAAAGGTTAACTGACTCATCTAAGAGCCAGGTCTTTTGACTTGGAATTCCATACTAATTTGAGGGCTTTTAGAGGCTAGAAGTCCAATGCTTCTAGTCCCTCTATTTATGCTTAGAGTAGTAGTATAAACCAAGTGTTACTTACAGGAAGAGGAACGCACTCAAACAGGCCACCCAAAAGCTAAGAACGCCTGGGGGAGAGCTAAGAGATACTGAAGAAAGAATAAGGACTTTGGACTTGGAGACACCTGGGTTAGAGTTCCAGCTGACTGTGTGACCCTGAACTGGGCTCTGAACCCCTCTAAGTTTTGGCTTCTTCACCTATAAAATGGGATAATGATACTATATTTCATAGGGTCAGAATGAGGATTAAGTGAGACAATGTGGGTGAAAAAGGGGAGAGTAGTGCTAGTACACGGTGGGAGTTCATTAATTCAGTTTTTCTTCCCAAGTCCTGTGACCACCACTTTTATAACCAAGTCTGTCCTGGGAGGACCTTCCAGGAATTTTGAGGGGCCCTTAGGTATGAATACCCGTACTACAATGCCTATACTTTGTTTTTGATGCTCCTTCTTCATTTCCTTGCAACTACTTAATTTTTAACAACACAAAAGCTTTAGACTTGTACTGTCCAATACGGGAGCTGCTAGTCTCATGTGGATATTGAAATGTAAATTAATAAAAATTCAGTTCCTCAGTGGCAGAAGCCACATTGATTACAATCATGGTCAGTGGCCATATGTGGCCGTGGCTACTGCAGTTGGCGGCACAGATGGAATATGTCCATCATAATAGAAAACGCTATTGGGTAATGCTACTCCAGACTTTTTCAGAGGCATTTCATCTATTTTTTTTTTTTTTTCATTATTCTCAGAAAAGACTGTTTATGGGGTTGAAGACTAGACTGTTTATGGGGTCCATGGCTTCAGCCTTTAAAAGAAGGGTGTATGTGTATGTCAAAAAGGGCCCACAGACTGCAGAGGTCACTTTTCTCCATTTGGTGTTCAAATCTTCATATGACATTGCCTCTAGGGGGTCCTCTAGCCTCTGCCTGAACACCTCCAGTGATGTGGAACTCAAGGTCAAGTGAGGCAGCCCAGTCCACTGCCAAAGAACTGAGGTCATTAGAAACTTCTTTCTGATGCTGGACCTAGACATGCTCTCCTGAGTCCCCATTCTCCAGGGTGGTCCTCTGGGCCACCAGAAGAAGCCTAACCCCTCTTCTCTGAGGGTCCTTCACACAATAGAGGATAACAGAACACATACTTGTTTTTCACCTAAACACCCTCAGTTATTTCAACAGTGTCCTCTGTGACACGGTTCTTTCCCTACCATGGTGTCCCTCCTCTCCCCACCAACATGCCCCAGCTAGTTAACAAGCCTCTTAAAATTCAAGTCCAAGGCTGAACGCACAACCTCAAATGTACTCAGAACACTGGAGGACCGAGTAGACTATCACCACCCTGGGTCCAAACTCTGCATTTCTGATGGCTTAGCCCAAGACCACATTAACACTTCTGACAGCCCCAACACACTGCTTTTCAACCCGAATTCAGAGTCAATCAAACTCCCATTTCACTTGCCATATATAAAGTCCCCACTATTATAAAGTCTTCCCAATATGACCTGGCTCTGCCTGCTTCTCCCACAATATGCCACCTCACCTTTTAGACACTAGTCAGACCAAACCACTTGCAGATCCCATATATACCACGCTGTCTCTTCTTATCACATCTTTGCACTACTTACTCCCTCACAGATTTCCTATGAACTCCTTTGCCTCAAGTGTAACAGTGCTTGGATGTTGTCCCCGCTGCGAAGCTTTCCCAGTCAGACAGCCAACATAAATCACTCCCTCCTATTTTATTTCTGGACCATGTATGTATCTTCATTCTGCAGTAATACAGTCAATGATGCTTGTTCACATGTCTGCCTCCCCTACTAGACTGTGAGTTTCATGAGGACTTATCCCTCTTTATAATGCCAGTCCCAGGCACAATAAGTCTTTTGTTAAAGCTGCTTATTGGAATGAACAGTGTCCTCTATTTTATACTTTCATAGCTGTGTCTTTTTCTTGAACCCTGATTTTGTACCTACCTCTGAAGTACTTCATCTTGTTGGGTTTGGTTTTTCATTCCAGCCTGTCAAACTCTTTGGAGAGTGATCAGGTTATTAATATTACTAGTCCCTCCTAGCTTTGTGCCATTTGCCCATCTAATCCATGAATCACCTGACTCCTCATCAGTGCCATTAACAAAATATATAGCCCTGGAGAGCCTCAAGGCAGAGCCCCACAGTACAGAACTAGAAATCTGTCTAGGCCAAGATGGAGAAGATAGTCAGAATGAGTTCAGTAGGGATCAGTCTTCCTCTGCTATTACCTCATCAGCAAAGTCCTTTTCCAGGTCCAAGTAAGCTGTGTAGGTTTTGTTTCCGCCCCATTTCTCATCTCGAAGGATTACAAACTCTGTAAGAAAAAGGATCGCCATGAACAAAGTCAAGATAAAGGTGGAGTCAGTATTCCTAGAACAAATGCATAAGTATTTGAAGTTCTGTCATATATTTAGAACTTTACCATATGGCAATGGTGTATATTGAGCTAGCATCCAAGCTTCTCAAGGGAAGGGTTGTGTCTCACAGTCAATTCTCATTATGTACGGATTCTATAACTGCAGATTTGCCTACTCACTAACATTTATTTGCAACCCTGTAATCAATACTTGCAGTATTTTTGTGGACATGTGCAGAATGGCAAAAAATTTGAGCCACCCAACGTGCATGTTCCCAGCTGAGGTGGAACATGGTGACACTGCTTTCTTGTTTCAGCTTTCATACTGTAAACAAGTATCCTCCTAGCAATATATTGAGTGCTACAGTTTTTCACATTTTTGTGCTTTTTGTTGGCGACTTTTCCATTTAAACTGTTCCCTAGGCATAGTGCTAAAGCACTGTCCAAAGTGTTCTTAAGTGCAAGAAGGCTATCATGTACCTTACAGACAAAATAAGTGGGTTAGATAAGTTGCCTTTGGCATAAATTATAGTGTTGTGCAGTGATTTCACTGATAATGATTCAACTATATATATGTAAGTATATATATACATATAAGAATACATATAAGAATATATATATATATAAGAATATATATGAGATAAATATATGAAAAAGGTGTCTTTAAACAGAAACACACATAAAATAAGGTTACATACTGACTCGCTGGTAAAAATGTTGTGACCACTTAACCCTGTATTTCTCCTAGAAGCAATCAGTTCAGTATTTGCTAACTGGATGTTCATGGTGACTTTACAGAACGTAACTACCACGAATAACGAGAATTAACTACATTTCTTTTCTATTCCTCTAGTTCAACATGTCTGTCCCCACCCTCATTTCTGCCACCCTTGCCCACCCTGACACCCTGCAGAACCTAGCTGGTAATGAACACAAGAACAAATAAATGATACCCCAAGTCAACCACACATTGATAATATGAAAAATCCAAGCAGAGAATCAGGACGCCAGCCCCCGGAGGAAGAGTCTGACAAATCACAAGTATGAGCTCAGCATTAGTTTTGCTTTTCCAGCCTGGCCTCTAAGAAAACAAGGAGTATCTTACCTGACTTGAGGGGAAAGAGGACATGTTTGATGAAGGACAGAACCCCATTGTTCTCCACATTCCCTGGCTCACAGAAGGCCTTCTTCAGTTTTTTCCTCACTTCCTCCTTCCGATCAAGAAGATCAATCTTGGACTCCTAGAAGCCATGGAGAGGAAGAGGACCTCTTGTGGTTGACAATGAGAATATGCTCAACTTTTACTTAACAATTTCTAAACTGTGTGATTATGTTCTAATTTTTACAAATTATAAATCATGCTACATTGAACATCTCTCTAGAGGTTTTTCACCTTTTCTAGGATTATTTTCTTAAGCACCCTAAAATTGCTAGGCTCAAAATTATTTTCTGAAAGAAGGATACTAATTGCTATCAGCAATGTGTGACAGTATTTGTTTAGCAGCAATCACCAATACCGAGTATTATATATTATTTAGAGTCATCTTTTCCTTTTAAGGTTAACAGGCTTTGCTTCTTATTTTAGAGTGAGTGAGCTCATGCTCATTTGAGTTCAATGGCTACCCAATTTTGGTCTACACGTATGACTGTATATCAGTCACCTGAAGTGCTTTTAAAAAATATAAATTACTGGGCTTTACCAAAACCTAATGACTCAAAATCTCTTGGGATTGGGCCAGGAATTCGTAGTTTTTAAAAGTTCTCCAAGTGATTCTTAGTGCACAGTCATGTTTGGGAACTGCTCCCAGAACCGATTTCCAGGGTTAAGATATGTCAAATGTCACCAAATAGGATGAGTGATAAGATACTTTGTCAGAGGAAGAACCTATACAGAAAGGAATGAGTATATTCCTTTAAAAATATGATAAATGTATCCACACACATATTTCCCAATCTCTGATCAGGCAGAGATCAAGAAGCTGGACAAAAGATCTAGATCAATGCCCTTATGTGACTTAAATCAGAATTACCTGTAGGCTTTGAAAGAAAGCTCAGATTCCTAAGTTCCTCCCTAGAACCACTGAATGAGAATCTCTAAGGACAGAGTCCAGTCAACTCTTTCGTTTGTTTGTTTGTTTAGTTCCCTAAGTGATTCGGAAGATCAGCCATGTTTGGGAACCCCAAACTCAACGTTTAATATTTCTTTGAGTTCCACTAATCCCTGTACTCTTTGCCCCTAATGATCAGAACAGGAGTGTACTTTCCCTAAGAAGAATTTTTAAATGTTAAAAGACAGCATACTTATAAATATTAGTTGTACTGAACATAACTCTAAAAATCAAGATGCTAACTGGTGAAGCAACCACAGCCTTCTCACTAATAAGGCTGGATTTTATCACAGTTCTATGAATAAGAAATTACTTTTGCTTGTGCTTTTTATCAGTTGCAGTAAAAACTGTTAAAATTATGAACTGATCTTATCAGGACTATTTCTGGATCCCTCAATATTCAAGAACCACTGAATTAGGTCTATGACAAAAGGTCACTTGTAACTCAAATATTAGAGAATTCTAGTTAGCCAGGTCACTTTCCTTTTGAGTTCACAATCTCTCCATCTCTTGCTCAAGATTTCTAAACTCAAAGTCAGAGTTAACAACCTACCTCTTCTGAAGAGCTCATTTTGCCTCCAGTTAATCCTGGGACCATCGGATTCATCATATGGACCCTTTTGGAGTAGCCCAGTGCAGGGAGGTACTAGGGAGGGGGGACAGGGTCATAAAGAAACATACAAAAGCAGGTATTAATATAAATTCCTCCTTGGTGCCTTGATCCCATCTTACTTGGCCAGCAACTTAATAGTTCAATCTTTTCTTCTACTGAATATATTTACTATTCAATGGTGATCATAATAGAAACAAAGGTTTTTTTCCCCAAATGTTTTTCTATTAGTACTACATTGTGAGGCTATTTGACTTACCTTCCCACCATAAACAACTATAAAAGCTGAACAAAATTTTAAAACAACGCTTTGCAGGCACTGGATAGCAATCAGTGTAGGGCTACAAATCTTGAGAGAAGGGAAGCAAAGATGGCCCTGCATTTATTCTGGCTTTCTTCTTCTGGGCATTTTTTTCACACCAGGTACTTAAAAAAAGAGACCAAGCAGAGAGTGGTAGTGTCACTAAGCAAAGGAAACAGAGACTGGGGTTCAGCTGGGAGGCTGGGATTTGGGAAGGGTTCTAGAGAGAAGGGAGCACCTCCCCTCATGCCAATCTGTATCAAAATTTCCCTTGGTTTCTTAGCTGACTCATAAACTGTATATGCACACAGTGAAACTATAGGAGGCCCAGCAGGGAATAGGCTTGAGGAGGCTGGTCACGTGAACAGAGATTTTATAGGCAGCACAGAGCTAGGGAGACAGAGGTTGAAGTTTACATTTAAAGTTGAGAGGCCTTTGAATGGGCTGAGATTTCAGTTTAAGACTCCAGAATAAGGATCACACTGCAGGAATAAGGGCAAAATTGAAATAAACTTGTTCTAACAAAGCCTTGAAACAATCTCTGACGGGATCACTGTGATCAGTCAGTAATTTGTTCACAGAACAAAATCTAGCACTCTTTAAAGTAAGATAACACAATCCAGGACCTCTATGATATACCTGTAATGTATCTGAAACAGTGAGAAAGTCCTAGAAATGTGAAGCAGAAAAAGGTGAATAATAAACAAGAGAAAACAGAAGCAGACCCAGACTGTACCCAAATATTGGAGTGAATAGACCAGGATGTCCAAGCATGTTAAAGAAAATAGGGGAAAAGATGGACAAGATGGATAAAAGACAGAGAATTACAAAAGAGAATTGGAATATAAAACAAGTCAAGTGGAAGTCTAAAATAACACAGTACAATATTGGATGGGTTTAAAAGAAGACAGGATTAGTGAGCTTTAAGACAGGTCAATAGAAAATATTCAAAATAAACCACAGAAGGAACAAAGAAAGGAAAATAATAGAACAGAATATGAGAGATACGTAGGACATGATCAAAAGAGACAAGCTATGTGTAACTGGAGTCCCAAGAGAGGTAAGAGAGAGAGAGAATAGGGCAGAAGCATTATCAGAATAAACAATGGCTGAGAATTTTCCAAATTCTATGAAAATATCAACCCACAGATTGAAGAAGCTCAGCAAAACCCAAGCAGGATAAATTCAAAGATGACTACAGCTGGAAACATCATAGTCAAATTGCGGAAAATCAAAGACAAAAAAAGTAGCCAGAGAAAAGATATATTATCTTCAAAGGAGAAATAATAATATTTACAGGTAACATTTCAATGGAGAGTATGAAAGCCAGGAAGCAATGGAATGACTCTTTAAAGGTACTAAAAGAAAAAGAACTGCAAACCTAGAATTTTATACCCAGGGACATCAAAAGAAAGATATTCTCAGACAAATGGTATCATAGATGTATAAGAACTGCAGGAAGTAATTGAGAGTATTGAAGGTGGATGACATCACCAAGATGGCAGAGTGAGATGCTCCAGGGCTCTATCCTCCTCTAGAAGTTTCAAGCAACAAGCAAGAAGTGGCAGAAACATCTTTCTCAAAGTTCCAGAAAATAGTGAAAAGAGTTACAGTAACAGGGAGACCAGCAAATCAAGAAAAAGCCCACTTAAAAATGGTGGAGAAATCTTGTGTGCCCTTGCTGGCCTATCACCCACCCCCTTACTGGCTCAGCATGGAGCTGGCACATGCTCCCAATGTGGGTCCCTGCTGGCAGTTCTGGAGAGTAGAGTAAAACCACTGTGCACATATTAGGGTGCAAGTCAGTCTGTATGGTGGCAGCCTGAAAGACTGAACCAAGATGCTCATCGCAGGCTTGCCATTCCAGAACTTAGTCTGTGTGCAGAGGTGGCTCTAAAGCTCTCTATAGAACGCTGTAGGAGAACAGTCAAGTTGCAGCTGCCGGGGACACAGGATTGTGTTGTACCTGTGACTGTGAGGAAACTGTTTCCTGAGGGAAAAGGGACATTTGGATCCATGTAAACAGGGAAATTCCTAGGATCATGCATGTGTGCCTGGGATAAGACTCATGCTCAGAAAAGACTAGGGGGGGACCCCATGCTTTTGCCTTCAGCTGTTCTCTAAACTCACTGTCAGGACAGCTAGACTCTGGAAGCTGAAAGGAAATGAAAACACGGTATACCAAAACTTATGGAATATAGCAAAGGAAGTGCTCAGAGGGAAATTTATAGCTCTAACTGCTTACATTAAAAAAGAAAGATCTCATATCAGGGACCTAAACTCACACCCAGAGGAACTAGGAAAAAAAGAGCAAACTAAAACCAAAGTTAATAAAAGGAAGGATATAATGAAGATCAGAGCAGAGATAAATGAAATGGTGAATAGAAAAACAAGAGAATCAATGAAAGTTGGTTCTTTGAAAAGGTCAGTAAAATAGACATACCTTTAGTTAGACTCACAAAGAAAAAAAGAGAAAGGATGAAAATAACTAAAATCAGAAGTGAAAGGGGAAGGCGTTCCTACTGACCTTATAGAAATATATAAGATTATAAGACAATTCTATGGAAAAGAACTGTATGCCAAGATATTAAGATAACCTAGATGAAATGGACAAATTACTAGACATATGAATTACGTAAACTCATTCAAAAACAGAAAATCTCAACAGACCAATAACAAGTAAAGAGATTGAATCAGTAATCAAAAACCCTCAAAAAGAACTGGATAGCCATATGTTCTCTCTCACAAAAATGAACTCAAAATGGATCAAAGACCCAAATGTAAGAACTAAAACTATAAAACTCTTAAAAGAAAACACAGGGAAACATCTTTAGGGTCTTGTGTTAGGCAACAGCTTCTTAGACTTTACACCAAAAGCATGAGCAACAAAAGAAAAAAAATAAATTGGACCTCATCAAAATCAAAAACGTTTGTGCATCAAAGGAACTAACAGGAAAGTAAAAAGACAACCTACAGAATGAAAGAAAATATTTGGAAACCATATATCTGATATGGGTTTAAGTATCCAGAATACATAAAGAACTCCCAGAACTCAACAACAAAAAGATAAACAACCCAAATAAGAAATGGGAAAGACTTGAATAGACATTTCTCCAAAGAATATATACAAATTGCTAATAAATACATGAAAAGATCCTCAACATCATTAGCCATCAGGGAAATGCAAGTCAAAACCATAATGAGATGCCATCTTATACCCACTAGAATGGCTGTGATTAAGAAAATGGGAAATAATTTGGGAAGATGTGGAGAAATAGGGGCACTCATTGGTGGGGATGTGAAATGGGGTAGCCACTGTGGAAAAGTTTGGTGGTTCCTTAGAAAGTTAAGTATGTAATTACCACATGATCTGGAAATCCCACTTCTAGGTATATACCCAAAATAATTAAAAGCAGAGACTCAAAACAGATTTTGCATACCAATGTTCATAGCGTTATTTTTCAACACTGACAAAAGGTGGAAGCAACCCAAGTATCCATCAGCAGATGAATGGAAAAACAAAATGTGGTGTATACATATAATGGAATATTATTTGGCTGTAAAAAGGAATACAGTTTTGATGCATTCTACAACATGGATGAACCTTGGAGATACCATTTTAAGTGGAATAAGCCAGACCTAAAAGGACAAAAACTATGATTTCACTTATACGAAATAAGTAGAATATGCAAATTTGGAAAGTCAGAAAAAGAATACAGGTTACCAGGAGGTGGGTGGGGGAGGAGAATGAGGAGTTACTGTTTAATTGGTCCAGAGTTTCTTTTCTGGCAATGGATGATGGTGATGGAGGCACAATTTCATGAATATAATTAACACCACTGAATTGTATATGTGAAAAGGATAAGAAGGGAGTTTTGAGGTTGTATGTAAGTTACCACACACACAAACTGCATAGAACTGTACAACACAAAGAGTGAACCCTAACGTAAACTGGGCTAAAGTTAACAGCATAATTATAATATTGTTTCATCAACTGTAATGAAGATACCCAGCAATGCAAAAATGTTAGTAACAGGGAAAACTGTGTGTGTGATGGGGGGTATATTGGAACTAGGTACTTTCTGCAAGAATTTTCTGTAAACTTACAACTAATCTAATTAAAAAACCCAGTAAAAACTTGTGATACAAATAGGGAAGAGATAATTGAGGAAGGGGTGTTACCATCCTCAACATGTGTCACCAAAAATTGTAAGGTTAATCTCATTGCTGTTTGTTTTAAAAGACAATTGAAAAGCCAATAAAACTCAACTTCTCTCTTTTCAGTAAAAACGTAGAGACAAACGATTAAATCAGTCTCATAGGTCTTTAAACGTTCAGTTCAGGAGTGCTTAATATGACTCAAGATTTGATACTTAGACCAATGAGCCCTTTGATGGAAATGGCAGCAAAATTGTTCATAAAAAGAGACCAGCTGGTCCACAACACAGGAGCACCATTAGCTATTGGAAATGTCCCAACCTACAGTTTCAAAAACTTCTATTTCTAGTTTCTGACATTCGCCAAGAGGTTCAGAAAACAACTTAAAGAGAATAAGCTGATTACTCAGTGAGTTTGCAGCTGTAGGAAAGCAAGTCCAGCGATAAACTGTAATGAGAAAGTTTTTCAGTGAGATGAAAGGGCCAATTTTATAGAAATACCATAAATATTGTTAACAGTTGCTCTAATTTCTGTTTTGAATACGTGTCCCTTGTAAACAGTTTATCAACATCGTTTTAAAAGGGTGTAAATATTGGGATTGTATGACTCAGTAAATCTTGTGGTGGACAATGACTGTGATTAACAGGACAAATACAAAAAATTTCCTCCATGAACTAGAACAAATGTATATAACTATTACAAGGAGTTAATAATAGTGGTCGATGGGGAAAAACGCACCTATTGCAAACTATGGACTATAGTTAACAGTAATATCTTAATATTCCTTCATCAACAGTAAGAAATGTACCACACCAATGCTAGGGATCAATGATGGGGGGGATAAGGGGCATGGTATGTTTTGGGTTTTCTCTTTCTTTCTTTCTTTTTTTTCCTGGAATAATGAAAATGTTCTAAAATTGATTGTGGTGATGAATGCACAACTATGTGATGATACTGTGAACCACTGACTGTATACTTTGGATGGATTGTATAGTATGTGAATATATCTCAATCAAATTGCATTAAAAAGAAAAAAAGGGGGTATAAATAACATAGACTTTATGAAATACCATACACTTTATCATAAATTTGAATGGTGTATTTTAATTTTGTTAAATAAAAAGGAATCTTAGGAACTAACAGGAATAAAATGATGAAATATGAAAACCAATCTTCAAGTTTGGGATTTTCAATTACTGTATGCATGATGTGTATGAATTTATTTAGTAGTTAACTCAATTATTGAGTTTTAGTAGATAACCTAACTTAATAAATAGATACATTATTTACTAGTTATATATTATGCATTAGACATTCTAGAAATAATATAAAAGATAGTTCTTGTCATACAAATACTTAAAATACAATATAATATTTTATTATATAAATTTGTGTATTTGTATATTGATATGGGGTGTTCATAAGCTGGTACTAATATAATAAAATCTAAAAATATAAGGGAAAAAAAAACTTTCCAACAAGAAAAGTCCAGGACCAGCTGGCTTCTCTGGTGAATTTTACCTAACATTCAAAGAGGATTCAACACCAGTCCTTCTCAAACTCTTCCAAAAAAATGAAGAGGAGAAAAGCTATCCTAATTCATTCTATGAGGCCAGTATCACCCTAATACCAAAACCAGAGAAAGATATCAAAAGAAAAGAAAATTACAGACCAATATCCCTTGTGAATATAGATGTAAAAATTCTCAACAAAATACTAGCAAACCAAATCCAACTGTACACTAAAAGGACCATACACCATGATCCGGTGGGATTTATCCCAGAATGTAAGGGTGGTTCAACACAAGAAAATCCATCAATGTAATACATCATATAAATAGAATAAAAAAAACAAAACATGATCATCTCAATCGATGCAGAAAAAGCATTTGACAAAATCCAGCACCCTTTCTTCATAAAAACACTCAGAAAACTAGAAATAGTAGGGAACTGAATTTTCCCAACATGGTAAAGGGTACATATGAAAACCCCACAGCTAACATCATATTCAATAGTAAAAGGCTAAAAACTTGCCCCCTGAGATCAGGAACAAAACAGGGATGCCCCAATCACCACTGCTATTCAACACTGTACTAGATGTGCTAGCCACAGTAATTAGACAAAAAAAAGAAATAAAAGGCATCCAAACTGAAAAGGAAGAAGCAAAACTTTCCCTATTGGCAGATGACATGATCTTATATAAAGATAGTCCTATAGAATCTACTGGAAAGCTACTAGAGCTAATAAAAAAATTCAGCAAAGTAGTGGGGTACAAGATAAATATGCAAAAATCAGTGGTGTTTCTGTACACCAGCAAGGAACAATCTGAAATGGAAATCAAGAAAACAATTCCATTTACAATAGCAACTAAAAGAATAAAATATCTACAAATAAATGTAACAAAGAATGTAAAGGGCTTGTATGTGGAAAACTAGAGATTGTTGCTGAAATAAATTAAAGAAGACCTAAATAAATGGAAAGATCTTCTGTGGCCATGGATTAGAAGACTTAATATCTTGAAGATACCAATACTACTCAAAGCAATTTACACATAACACAATCCCAATCAAAATTCAAACAACCTTTTTCACAGAAATGGAAGAGCTAATCTCAAATTCATATGGAAGGGCAAGGGATACCAAATAGCCAAAAACCATACTTCCCGATTTAAAAACTTATTATGAGACTACAGTAATCAAAACAGTGTAGTAATGCAAAAAGGACAAACATGGACCAATGGAATAGAACTAAGAATGCAGAAATAAACCCACCCATCTATGGCTAATTGATTTTTTCCCATTTATTTAATTAATTTATTTTTATTAGAGAAGCTGTGGGTTTATAGAAAAATCACGCATAAAAACATGGAAAGTTCCATGAATTTGTGTGTCATCTTTGTGCAGGGACCATGTTAAATCTTCTCTGTAGCATTTCAATTTTAGTATATGTGCTGCTGAAGTGAGCACTAACTGATTTTTGACAAGGGTGCTATGTCCACTCAACTGGGAAAGAACAGTCTTTTAAACAAATGGTGCTAGGAATACTGGATATCCACATGCAAAAGAATGAAAGTGGACTACAGCCTCACACCACATACAAAAGTTAGTGCAAAATGGATCAACTCCCTAAATATAGAGCTAAAACTATAAAACTGCTAGAAGGAAACAGAGGGAAATACTTCATGATCTTGTTTTAGGCAATGGATTCTTAAGACTTTATACCAAAAGCACAAGCAACAGAAGAAAAAATAGACCAACTGGACTTCATTGAGATTAAAATGTCAAAGGAAATTATCAAGAAAGTGAAGAGAGCCAACAGTATGGGAGAAAATATTTGGAAATCACATATCTGATAAGGGTTTAAAATCCAAATATATAAAGAAATCCTATAACTCAACAACAAAAAGACAAACAACCTGATTAAAAAATGGACAAAGAACTTGAATAGACACTTCTCCAAAAAGATATACAAATGGCCAATAAGCACATGAAGACATGCTTTTCTTTAGCCATTAGGAAAATGCAAATCAAAACCAAATGAGAAACCACCTTATACCTACTAAAATGGTTGTTATTTAAAAAGTGGCAAAAAGCAAGTATTGGTGAGGATATGGAGAAATAGGACCTTAATACATTGTTGGTGGGAATGTAAAATGGTGTAGGTGCTGTGGAAAACAGTTTGGCAGTTCCTTAGAAAATTAAACACAGAACTACCATACGACCCAGCAATCCCACTTTTAGGTATATACCCAAAAGAACTGAGAGCAGGTGCTCAGATATTTGTACACCAATGTTCATAGCAGCATTATTCACAATAGCCAAAAGGTGGAAACAACCCAAGTATCCATCAAAGGATGACTAGATAATCAAATATTAATACATACAATGGAATATTATTTAGCCATAAAAAGGAATGAAGTTCTGATACACGCTACGGCATGGATGAACCTTGAAGACATCATGTTGAGTGCAATAACTGAGACACAAAGGGTCAGATAGCTTACTATTTCACTTATATGAAATAACTAGAATATGCAAATTCATAGAGAAGAATACAGGTTACCAAGGGTGGGATAAGGGGGAATGGGGAGGTTAATGCATAAGGGATGCAGAGGTTCTGTTTGGGGTGATGGGAAAGTTCTGCTAATGGATAGTGGTGAGGGTAGCACAAATTTTGAATGTGATTAATCCTACTGATTAACTGTATGCTTGGGAGTGGTTGAGATGGGAAATGTTATGACATATATATATTTCCTTAATTAATAAAAAAAAAAAAAAAACAGCAACAATTAAACATAATACATGATCCTTGGATACAACAGAGGAGAAAATGCCCAAAAGGACATTATTGGAACATATGAAAAAATTGGCATGTAGACTGTAAGCTTCACATCAATGTTAAATTTCTTGAACTTGGTAACTGTACTTAAGCTGGTTATATGAGTGAATATCTTTGTTCTTAGGAACTATACATGGAAATATTAAGTATTCAAGGAGCATGAATTATACAACCTGTTCACAAATGTTTAGAAAATAGATAAACAGGTAGAAAGAGGTACATGGATGGATGGATGAATGGATAGGTGGATGGATGGTTAGAATGGCATAGTAAATGTAGCTAAAAATTTTTAAATTGGTGGATCTAGGTATCTGGTTGGAGGGTGTGTTAGAGGGAGGGAGGAGTCAAGCAACTGTCCTGTAAGCTTGAAATGATTTCCAAATAAAAAGCTGGAAAAAAAAGAGAGAATACTGAAAAGGTAAATAGGGATAAATACGTAAGAAAAGGTTTTAAAAAACAATTATAATAATGTGTTTTGGGATTTATAATATGCGTAAAAATAAAATATATGACAACAATAGCACAAAAGGGCAGGAAGGAGTTAAATAGAGTAGAATCGCTGAAAGGTTCCTGCATTGCTTGGGAAGTGGTAAAAAAATCTAACTTGAACTGTAATAAATTTCAAGGAGAGATGTTGTAAACTCTAGGGCGGGGGGGGGGGGGGAACCTGTTCTGTACAGAGCCAGATAGTAAATATTTTAGGCTTTGTAAGCCACATATGGTCTTGGTTGCATATTCCGTAGTTTTTATACAACCCTTTAAAAACTTAAAAACCATTCTTAGCTCATGAGTCATATAAAAACAGGCTATGGGCTGCACTTTGCTGCCTCCTGCTAGAATAATTAAAGGAGGTTCAAGTAAAAAGTTAATAGAGGAATAAAAAGGAATAAGTAATATTTGATTAATCCAAAAAATTACATTGTGAACATTTCCCTATTCATTAAATATATCCCAAACCCAGTATTTTATACTGTTTAATATTTCATTGTAAAGAGTTATCACAATATTTTTAACCAATCCCTTGCCACTGGATACAAGTTTATTTCCAGATTTTTGGTTTAACTGACAATGTGTTACCTACTCTTGTACATGAATCTACGTGTATATTTTAAAATTATTTACTTAGGCCAAGTTTCTAGAAGTAGATTTATTAGATCAAAGGGCAGGTAATTTTAGGGTTGTTAAATCACTGTCCAGCAACTTATATTTCCACTAACTGTGCTTTCTCCACACCTTTGCCAAAATGAGGTTTTGAGATGTTTTCAAAACTACCACCTAATTTTTTTTTTTTCCCCCACCTTTGGGCGGAGAGCAGGGATAGCACAGGCACCATCTGAGCAGTAATTAGCATTCATTTAACGGGGAAAAAAAGCATGGGAAACACACAATCTGGTCTCTCAGCTTTGAGTGTATCGTTGCAAACAAGAGAAAGTATCAAAACAAACATGACAGAGCAAAGACAGGATATAACCTAATTTTTACAGAGCCTAAAATTGTAGGTCATTCCTATATTTTGTTTGTGTTAAATTTCTAGTGACATATTGAAAAGTTTTATCATTATTTCTTGGAATATTCACCCTGCCCCTTTCTCTCTTTCTTCTCCTTCTGGGTCTCCCATACAGCATATATTTGTGTACTTGATTACCACCCAATTCTTAAGAGCCCTTTTCAACTTAACTCTAGTTTACGGGTTTGTGCTGATTTCCTGTTAAACATCGTCTCAGAGATGAACAGTTTATGTAAGATCCAGGGCAATACAGACCAAAAGTTGTGGAAAGGAGTAGTTCCAAGTGACAGTTCCTCTCCCTGGAAACAGAGCTACTAGGAAAGAAGCAAATGCAACTCCTGAGGCAGTGTCCTGGTGGCAGCCAGATACGGTAGCAAGAGCAAGGGCTTTGGAGTCAGACAGATCTGGGTACTAATTCCTGATCAGTCACAAGCAGTGTGACATTGAACAACTTTTTTACTCTTTCTAGACTCAATTTTCTCAACTACAAAACAAAGTGAATAATACCTACAAGGCAATATGGTTATGATTGGTGAGACTAGCACGTTATAGTTGGATAAACTTTGGTTGCACACCTCTGAGGCTCAAATGAAACCAGACAGGAAACAGGGCACTAACCTTTTCTGCAAAGGTGAAAATCTTTCTCTGATCAATGCCTCCAAATTGGGCATCTACTTTCAAATACTCTTCATCCAAGGCCTGTGGAAGGAAAAAACATGCGCATAAACGCCTACTGTATTTCTTCAACATGGGTCTGAGAAACTTTCAATAATCACTAGATTTTTCAGAAGGTAGAGCCAGGAAGCAAATAAATGGCATTCAGCTTCCCTGTTGGCCTCAAGAGCTGCAAAAACATTTGTGGAGTGCCTGCAGCAACAGTCATGGGGGAAACGAATGGAAGAACAGTCTCTGCCCTCAGGAAGTTCACAACCCAGCAGGGACTAGAAAGAAGGAGGGAGACAAACCACAGGCATGTTAAGGGTACTCCCCTGAATAAGGCAGCCTGTGACAAAGGCCAAGTAAGTGGCATAGAGAAGTGAGAGGTGTAAGAGCTCAGAAAAAAGGCAAGACTGAACTGGTGAAGAAACGGCACGTAATCAGACCCAGACTCAGCCTTCAAGAAGCCTGCTTATCCAGTTGGAGAGAGAGACATATAAACAGATAATTGAAATGCAGTGGGAAAAGGACTGATCTAGATGTACATACAAGGAATAGTGCTAACACAAAGGAAGAAATGATCAGAAGCGTATTAGGGAAGTCTTCCTAGAATCAGTTTGTGGGTTCTGAACAACATAGAGATGTTTTCACTGTGCACAGGCAATGAAATGTGAGTCAGTACAGAGGTGTGAAGCATTTAGGGGAACTATGAGTGATTTGTCTGCACAAGCACAGACTTCAAGCGAAATGGAAAGTGGTGAGTGATGAAGTTAGAGTATTCTATCATGCTAGGGTGCCTGGTTTTATCCTGGCCAGTGAATGGTTTTAGGGAGGGGATAAGTAGGACCAGCACTGTAGAAAGATCACAGGCCTGTGGGTTGGAGACTGGGAAAACTGTTGGAAGGCTGTGCGAGAGTCCAGGTAAGAGATGATGAGGAACCAAGGCAGTGGAGGTGCAGAGCAAGAATGAATTAAAGTGATGTTCAAGAGGTAGAACTGGTAAAATTTGGTGCATGATTGGGTGGGGGTAAGAGGACGAAGCAGAGGGAGAGGAAGAGAAAGGTGAGCAAGCAGGAAGAATCTAGAACAGCATTATCTAAAAGAATTTTCTGCAATGATCAACATGTTCTATATCTTTGCTATTCAGTATATTAGCCACTAGTGAGCACTTGAAGTGTAGTCAGTGTGACTGAAGAACTGAATGTTTTATTTTATTTAATTTTAATAGCCACATAGGACTATGAATAGGGGCTACCATATTGAATTAGCTCACAAACTGATTCTAGTGCAGATCTAGAATGACTCCAGGTTCAACCCTGGGAAAGATCACTTTTAAGTAATGAGAAAACCTTATTTTCTTTTAAACTTAAATTCTTCTTCATATTAGTAGAATAACTGTCATTTTAATTACTAAGGCAATCCCTACTAATCATAATGTGTCAAACATTACAGAAGTAAAGAAAGAAAGAGTTAAGTCCACCCACATTCTCATCCCACCTCCCTGAGGTAACCCAGTATTTACAGCTTGGTCTGCTCATACAAATACACACACATATATGGAGGATGATGTGTCTGTTTTGTTTAATGGAAAACAGGATAAGTCCTGAAATTTATTTTCACATATCACTTTGAAATTTATTTTCTTCACTTAAGGGATTATGTTTACCCTAAAGAAGATGTGCGCAATGACCAGTATCTGAAGGACCGACAGGGAGGTTTGTGTCTGGTAGCTAGAGCAGCAAAGGTCACTGGGGCCACAGCATCCCTCCTCCGTACCTGCAGTTCGGGGTAGAGTAGACCACTCAGCAGAGGGTGCTCCACCTGCTTCACCACCTCCGCTCCTGCCTTCTTGGCGTCATGCTGGGTGACCAAGGAGGAGAGCCTGTATACATCTAGCGTGTACTCCCTGAAGAGGAAAGGAAAAAGGGACAGCTGCAGGACTGGACCCAGGCCTCAGTTTCCCAGGGCAATCCTAAAGCTCATTAATGTTGCTTTTGTCTGGTAAAAGTTGCCATGTAAGGATTTACTTTCTTTTTTCTAGGGCTGTAGGGCGTCACTCCCAATTTACTCCTCCAATCCTAGAATCTTCGACCGGAGTACTGCCAGGGGGCTAAAATGTGAGAGATCCATCCTCTCGCTCACTTATTTTAATGTTTTTCCTTAAAAATAAAAAATGGCTTAAATTAATCTTTTTCTTCACTTCTGGAAAACTTTCAGCTATCATTCCTTCAAATACCACTTCTCTGCCATTCACCTCCATTCCCTTCTTCTGGGATGCCTATTAGGTAAGTGTCAGAATTTCTCAATCTATCCTCCATGTATTTTTTTTTTTTTCTTTCACTTCAATACATGTAAGGAATAATGAACAATATCGAGAACATCACCAAGTTTAAGGAAAAAGATTAATGATTACTTCTTAAGCCCCTGAGTGCCTTCCCCAATCCTATTCTACTTCCCACTCCTCCAGAATAATGACTATCCTGGCTTTTTTTTGTTTTTTTTTCCCTCCAGTTTTATGTTATTTTATATCTTTAATATCTTTAAACAATGTGTTGTAAATATTGTTTGTGTATCCTAGCATACATATGCAAGTTTCTCAACATATGCCTAGGAGTACAATTCTCTCTGGATCATAGAGAATTTGCATTTTTGAACTTTACTGGTGAATGCCAAACTATTTCCCAAAGTGATTTTTATCAATTTTTATTACTTATCATTGTCATTATTTAAAATTTTTGCCAGTCTGGTGAGCATGGAACAGTTCCTCTCTGTGATTTTAATCTACATTTCTTTTAATAATAACCAAGGAATATGAACATCTTTCCATATGCTTATTGGTCACTTGTTTATTTGTTTTTTTTCTTTAGTGAAATGTCTTTCTACCAGGTTAACTCATTGTCAAAAATACCTAATTTTATAGTTTTAAAAATATAATCCTGGATATTAATCCTTTGCCAATTATATGTGTTATAAATATCTTCTCTCAGTTGTGGCTTGTCTTTATACTTTATTCTGCTTTTGAGAGCCAAGGGTCTTAAATTTAATGTAGTTGAAGTCACCAATCTTTTCCTTGTGATTTATGTTTTTAGTATCCTGTTTAATTTTCCCCACTGAGATGATACATAGAGCCTCAGAAACTGTCTTTTAAGTGTTTTATAATTTGGCCTTTACAATTACATTTTCCTTCCACTTGGAACTGAGGGAGCTTTTTCTTTTTCCTCATATGGATAAACCAATTGTCTCTGCACTACTTTTTTTCCCATAAAAAGTTATTTCTTTCTCCACTGGTCTGCAATGCTGTCTCTGTCATAAATCAAGTTTCCATATTTGTGAGGCTCTATTTCAGAACTCTCTATTCTGTTCCATTCGTTAATTATCTAACCCTATGTCAATTACATATATATAAATGACAAAGGATTTAGTATCCAGAATATACAAGGAACTCCTAAAATAAAAATAGAAAAATAGGTAAGAAATATTTACAAAGGCAATTCATAGAAAAGGAAACCCAAATGGCCAATAAAGACATGAAAAGATGCTCAACCTCCTTAGTAATCAGGAAACGCAGAGCAAAACCATTTATAACTTTACAATAATTCTTTATATCTCTTAAGACAAATCCTTCCACCTTTTTCTTCTTCGGGAGTTTCTTGGATATTTTGGGCCCTTTCCCACAAATTTAAAATCAGCTTGTCAATTAAAAAAAAAAAAAAAAAAAAACCCCGATTAGGATTTTGATGGAAAATTGCATTTACCCTACAGACCAATTTGGAGAGAATTGCTATCTTAATAATATTGCGTCTTCCAATTTATGAATGAGGAATATCTCTCCATGTATTTATGTCTTTAATATCTGTTGATAAAGTTTTCTGATTTTATCCATAAAGACCTTGTGCATCTTTCATTAAGATTTATTATTTGAAGCATGAATATTTTCCTTGTCTGGCTGGCCTATAATTTTCCTTTATCACACTGTTCTCATCAGGTTTTGATATCATAATCTTTTTCTGCCAGACTGCAGGAAACAAATGTCCTTATCCACATCTCAACAAATCTCACATTTTTGGTCCACTCTCTATGCTAAATTCTGGGTGAATTTCTTAGTACTGTGCTTCAAATCTCTAATTTTCTTTTCAGATGTGTCCGGTTTAGAGTTTATCCCATCTTTTAAAGGTTGTTTGCTTATTTATCTATTTATTTATTTATTTTAATGACTGAAATTTTCATTTCCAAGATTTTTAAATGATTCTTTTTTATTTCTATAAGTTCATGTTTTATTTCTGCCTCTTTTTGTTTTATAATTTCTTTCTCTTTTTTAATGGATATTATTTCTTAGCATTTTAGGGCTTATGTCTTTTTTTGGTAGTATCAGGAATATAGCACTGCAAAAATGGTGAACAGCTTGATTCAATTCTTGGTTTGCACATACTCCAGTCTCCATAGGACTGAAGCTTGATAAAGAGAGCTACTGCTTAATAAATACAGGGTTTTTGTGAGGGATGATGAAAAAGTTCTGGAAATAGATAGTGGTGATGGTTATACAACATTGTGAATGTTAATGCCACCGAATGGCACACTTAGAAATGGTTAAAATGGGCCCTGCCCTGTTTAAGATGGTGGCAAGAGATGATTCAGGACTTCATCCCCCCACAGAAACTTTGAACAACCAGCAAGAACAGGCAAAAAAAAAGCTCCAGAAAACAGTTAAAGGACTGCATAACAGGGCGAGCTTTGAATCAAGAAAAAGACTACTTAAAAGTTTAATTAAAAATTAAAAAAAAAAGTGTAGATTAAACACAACACAGACAACCCTTTTTAGGTTCTAATGAATTGGAATAGCTAGCAGTAAATATCTGAAACTATTAAACTACAACCCAGAACTCTCAAATCTTGAAGACGATTGTATAAAACTGTAGCTTATGAAGGGTGACAACATGATTGGGAAAGCCATATGGACCACACTCCCCTTTGCCCAGTGTATGGATGGATGAGTAGAAAAATGGGGGCGAAAAGAAAAAAAAAAAAAGGCACCCAGTGTTCTTTTTTACTTAATTGTTCTTTTTCACTTTAATTTTTATTCTTATTATTTTTGTGTGTGTGGTAATGAAAATGTTCAAAAACTAATTTTGGTGATGAATACACAACTATATAATGGTACTGTGAACAACTGAATGTACGCTTTATATGACTGCATGGTATGTGAGTATATCTCAATAAAACTGAATTTAAAAAAAAAGTGGTAGGATCTTCTGACACCCTGGCTGGCCCCTCCCCTACTCCTCATCAGCCCAGTCAGAGCCAGCCAGCGCTCCCAGTTTGAATCCCTGATCCCGGTTCTGGAGGGAGCAGAGTGACCCTTGTGCACATACTGGAAGCATTTATGTCTGGCCCAATCTGTCTGGTGGTGGCCTGAGGAACCTGCTGTCACAGAACTTGCCCTGTGCGTATAAGGCAGCTCATGGAATGCTCCTACAGAACGCTGTGCGAAAGAAGTCAAGTCGTGCTGCCCTGGGCAAGGGATTGCTGACTGTAGGACTTACAGTGCAGGGCCCGGTACCTGAGGAAACAGTTTCCTTGGGGAGGGGGGACATTCACAACCATGTAAAATGGAGGAATTCCTAGGGCCACATGTGCATGCCCAAGATAACAGGCATGTGCAGAAAGGATCAGGAAGGCCTCTACGCCTCAGAGTCTCAGTTCTAGCAGTCACACGATAAAATGTCAAAATGTTCTGCTATCAACTAAAGGTCATGAAACATACAAAGAGGAAGTGATGGCCCAGGCAAAGGAGATTAAATCATTAGAAACCATCAATGAAGAGGAACAGACCTGGGACATAACAGACAAAGACTTTAAAAAATAGTCCTAAATATGCTCAAAAGGCTAAAGGGAAACACGGACAAAGAACTAAAGAGAATCTGGAAAACAATAGAGGAACACAAAGAAAATATCAACAGAGAGAAGGGAATTATGAAAAGGAAACAAACAGAGCTGAAGACCACAGTAACGGAAATTAAAAATTGTCTGGAGAAAACTGGAGCTCACAGAAGAAAGAATCAGTGAATTTGAAGATAAGCAATTGAAATCATCTAGTCTGAGGAGCAAAAAGAGAAAAGAATGAACAAAAGTGAACATAGCTTGAGGAACCTGTGAGACACCATCAACTGTGCCAATATACGCATTGTGGGGGTCCCAGAAAGAGAAGAGAGAAGGGAGCAGAGAAGAGTACTGAAGGAAATAATGGCTGACAACTTCCCAAATTTAACAAAAGACATGAATCTACACACCCAAGATGCTCAATGAACTCCAAACAGGATAAACCCAAAGAGAACCATGCTGTGGCATATTATATAATCAAACTGTCAAATGCCTAAGGTAGAGAGAATTCTGAAAGCCAGAAAAGAGAAGCAATGTGTCACAAACAAGGGAGCCTCAATAAGATTAAGTGCTGATTTCTCATTGGAAACCATGGAGGCAAGAAGGCAGTGGCATGACATACTTAAAGTGCTGAAAACAGAAATTTACCAGTCAAAAATTCTTTATTTGGCAAAACTGTCTTTCAAAAATGAAGGAGAGGTGGAGAACCTAAGATGGTGGCTAGGTGAGACAGGGCAAAAAAACACCTCCGTGAAAAATACTAGATAAAAACCAGAAAGTGACCCACAATACTGGTTTCAGAGATGCACCAGCTGGACAAGGTCTGCTAGAACCACAGGGGCTGTACACTTGGTGAAACCGGGAGTCCACATTCTGAAACGAGTGAGTAAGCCGGCTGGGAGACCCACAGCCACGCTGCCATGTGGGGAAGCCGGGGGTTGGCGTCTGGAGACGGACTGGTTCTTTTTTTTGAAAAAAAAAAAAAAAATCTTAATGCATATGATAAAACCAGACGATATGGAGAACCCAATTCCAAACACCCAAATCAAAATCTCAGAAGAGACACAGTACTTGGCACAATTAATCAAAGAACTACAATCGAGGAATGAAAACATGGCAAAGGATATAAAGGACATGAAGAAGACCATGGCATAGGATATAAGGGACATAAAGAAGACCCTAGAAGAGCACAAAGAAGACATTGCAAGAGTAAATAAAAAAATAGAAGATCTCATGGAAATAAACTGTTAGCCAAATTAAAAAGACTCTGGATACTCATAAAACAAGATTAGAGGAAGGTGAACAACGACTCAGTGTCCTAGAAGTCCACAGAACAGAAAATGAACGAACAAAAGAAAGAATGGAGAAAAAAAAAAAAATCAAAATGGATCTCAGGGATACGATAGATAAAATAAAACATCCAAACTTATGACTCACTGGTGTCCCAGAAGGGTAAAGGTCTAGAAAGAGTATTCAAAGAAATTGTTGGGGAAAACTTCCCCAACCTTCTACACAATATAAATACACAAAGCATAAAATGCCCAGCAAACTCCAAATAGAATAAATCCAAATAAACCCACTCCGAGACATATTCTGATCAGACTCTCAAATACTGAAGAGAAGGAGCAAGTTCTGAAAGCAGCAAGAGAAAAGCAATTCACAACATACAAAGGAAACAACATAAGACTAAGTTGTGACTACTCAGTGGCCATCATGGAGGCGAGAAGGCAGTGGCATGACATATTTAAAATTCTGAGAGAGAAAAATTTCCAACCAAGAATACTTTATCCAGCAAAGCTCTCCTTCAAATTTGAGGGAGAGCTTAAATTTTTCACAGACAGACAAATGCTGAGAGAGTTTGCCAATAAAAGACCTGCCCTACTTCAGATACTAAAGGGAGTCCTACCGATAGAGAAACAAAGAAAGGAGAAAGAGATATAGAGAATTTTAACAGAAATATATAGAACCTTACATCCCAAATCACCAGGAAACTCATCTTTCACTAGTGATCACGGGTCTTTCTCCAGAATGGACCATATGCTGGGACATAAAACAAACCTCAATAAATTAAAAAAAAAAAAAAAAAAAATTGAATATATTCAAAGCACATTCTCCAAACACAATGGAAAACAAATAGAAGTCAATAATCTTTGAATTGTAACTCCACTATTTACTTCCTACATGATATAAAGTACACAAACTCTAATGACAAACCAGTGGTTTTGAACTCAATGTAAAATATGTAATTTTAGACAAGAACTATATAAAGGTGGGGGAATGGAGGAGTATAGGAACATAGTTTATGTGTCCTATTGAACTTAAGTTGGAATCAAAGAAAAACAAGATTGTTATGGATTTAAGAGGTTAATTTTAAGCCCCACAGTAAACACAAAGAAATTATCAGAGAATATGGACATAGAGATGAAAAGTAGAGTATGGGTTAAGAGAAATGGGGGAAGGGGCAATGGGGACTTAAGAAATGAGTGTAGGGTTGCTGTTTGAGGTGAAGGGAAATTTTTAGTAATGGATGGTGGAAAAGAGATAGCATTACAACATTCTAAATGTGATTAATCCCACTAATGGAATGCTAGGGAGAGGGTGGAATGGAAAGATTTAGGCTGTATATATGTTTCCACAATTGACAGAGAGAAAAAAAAAAAAAAGACAGTCTAAATAGATGACAACTGAATGCCAAAGATGACCCTGGATGGGATCTGATGATGGAGGACAGGAGGCTCAAAGGGACACAGTTGAGACATAAGGGAAAAAAAAAGAAAAAAAAAAAAAATGAAATATAGAATGTAAGCTTTGTATCAATGTTGAATCTCTACTACTTATTAGCTGCGTTTAATGGGATTGCATAAAAGAATGTTCTTCATCATGGGAATTGTATACGTGAATTATAGTGTATGTTCAAGGATGTGTGCAGCTAGCTCTCATATGTTCAGAAGACAGAGCAACAGATGATGGATGATAGATAGGGAGGGAGGGAAGGAGGGAAAGAAATAGCGGTGTGACACCATGTGAAAGTTGGTGGATTGGGGTATCAGGGGAGGGGGGTCAGGGTATGCTGGAGTTCTGTGTATGGGGTTTGTATTGTTTTTGCAACTGTTCCTATAACTTTGAATTTATTTCAAAATAAAAAAATAAAAAATAAAAAAAATAAAAAAAATGGAGAGGTGACGTCATCAACATGGCGATATAAGACATGAGATATAAGGATAAATCCCACTTGATTAGAACCCTGGAGGATGGCAGAGACTGCAGAAGGACCCCATAAATAAATGCCAGATCAAAGAAAGAGAAAAGTATCAGGTAGGAAGCTTCCATTCCAACCTGCCAATCTTCTTCCCTCCCCATCACTTAGTCCTGCACAGCTTCGGAGTTGCTCAGAAACAGTGGCCTGGATCCCTTCCTCCCTCCGGGGATATAGCAACTTAGGTCAGTGAGTTAGAACCCCATGCATATCCAGGCACAGGGACTCAAGTCCACAGAGACCAAGGGCAGAACAAAAGCCACAGAGGAGTGCTGTATACAAAAGGGCCTCCAGGAACGAAAAAAGAAAAAACAAGAGAGAGGGACTGTGGAGGCTGCCAACTGATGAACTCATTCAATCCAGTTACTGTCAGCCAGACCATCTAAATGCAAAACACTTTTCTGGACTGACCCACCTTTCTGGATTGATCCCATTTGCCTCCCCACCATCCGCATGGGGTGAGATACCCTAATGGTCAAGAAATCAAAGGCAGTAGAGCCTCACAGAGAAAAAAAGGAATGGTGGGGTATGCATAGTTAAATTGAACTGCTGTAAGACAGGAGGGTTCCAGAACTGAAAAGTGTAAGGAAAAAGGGGCACTCAGTGAGGGAGAGGATTTTTTTTCATTTTATATTTATTTAAATATCATAACCAACACATGAATATATTATTCTAAAAATTAAAATCCTACAGATCAAGCTGAAATCCCCCTGACCAGCCCCTTGCCCCATGAGAGGGAGAGAATTTAAACAAATCATAGGAGTGGGGAGAAAATTCTGAACAAAACAAACAGAACAGATTAAGATTCCCAGAGAAGGAAAAGAGGAAAGAAAGCTTTCTCCTGGAGATGAAACAATTACACAAAAAATGCTATCTTAAAAAAATTGTACCTTATATTCAGGGCAAGAATCAGATTAAGAGGAGCTAAGGAAATCTGATCAGTTAAACTCAGGCTATTTTAAAGATCCAGAATAAGTTGGACCAAGCGTCAAAAAAAAGAGCCTTAACACAAAGCCGATCAACAATAAAACCCTAGACAAGAGGGGGAAACTGACCTTCAGAGTTACCTGATCAAGATAATCGGATGCCTAAACATCAGCAAAAAACTACAATTAAAACCTCAGAGGAAACACAGAATTTGGAACAACTAATCAAAGAAGCTTAAACAAATCTCCGAAATCAATTCAGGGAGATGAAGGAAAATATGTATAAAGATATAAAGGATATTAAGAAGACAATGTTTTGAGCATAAGTAAGAATCTGAAAGTATAAAAAGAAACAACAGAAATTATGAGGATGAAAGACACAGTAGTAGAGATTAAAATACACTAGAAGCATACAACAGAAGACTGGAACAGGCAGAAGAAAGAATCAGTGAACTAGAAGACCAGACAATTGAAATCATAGTGTTTCAGTTTGCTAATGCTGCTGTCATACAAAATACCAGAAATGGATTGGCTTTTATAAAGGTGGTTTATTTGGTTACAAAGTTACAGTCTTAAGGCCATAAAAGTGTCCAAGCTAAGGTGGTAACAACAGAGTAACTTCACAAAAGAATGGCCAATGGCATCAGGAACACCTCTGTTGTCTGGGAAGGCACGTGGCTGGTGTCTTCTTCCTTTGCTCCCAGATTGTATTTCAAAGTGATGTTCTCAAAAATGTCAGCATCAGCTTTCAACAGCTGTCTTAAAAATGTCTCTGTAAGCTACAGCAGGGAGCTCATTCTGTCTGAGCTTCTTAAACAGGACTCCAGTGATTTAATTAAGATCTACCCTGAATGGGTGGGGTCCATATCTCCATGGAAATTATCCAATCAAATGTTTCACTCACAGTTGATTAACATCTCCATAGAAACACTCAATTAAAGGATTCCAACCTAATCAACACTAATACATCTGGCCCCAGAAAATTGCATCAAAGAACACGGTGTTTTGGGGAACATAATACATCCAAAACAGCACATACAGTCAGACAAAAAAAAAAAAAAAAAAAAAAAAAAAAGATATGACATACAAAAACCAAAGGACAAAATGGATGAAGCAAGTACTCCCTTTATAGTAATAACACTTGTGCTGGCTTGTATATATTATGTTCCCAGAAAAAGCCATATTCTTTAATGCAGTCTTGTGAGGGCAGATGTATTAGTGCTGATTAGGTTAGAAACTTCTGATTGAGTGTTTCCATGGAGATGTGACCCACCCAACTGTGAGTTACACCTTTGATTAGGGTGTGACCTCTTGACTGAATGTTTCCGTGTAAATGTGGCCCACCCATTCAGGGTGGGTCTTGATTAGTTCATTGGAGTCTTATAAAAGGAGCTCACAAACAGGGACCTAGGAACAAGTAAGACTGACATTCTGAAGAGGAGCTGCAGCTAAGAGAGGACAAAATGCCCCAAGAGCAACATTTTGGAGAATGCCATTTTGAAACACAACCTGGGAGCAAGCGGAAGCCAGCCATCTGCCTTCTGAGCTAACAGAGGTTTTCCAGATGCCGGTGGCCATCCTTCAGTGAAGGTACCCTATTGTTGATGCCTTACCTTGGATACTTTATGGCCTTAAGACTGTAACTTTATAACCAAATAAACCCCCTTTATATAAGCCAATCCATTTCTGGTGTTTTGCAAAACAGCAGCATTAGCAAACCAGAACAACACTGAACGTTAGTAGATTAAACTCCTGAATCAAAAGACACAGATTGCAGAATGGAGAAAGAGGCATGAGCCCACTATATGTCGTTTACAGGAGACTCACCTTGAACCCAAAGACACAAATAGGTTGAAAGTGAAAGGCTTTCAACAAACAGTAACCAAAGAAGAGCTGGGATAGCTATATTAATATGACAAAATAGTTCAAGTCAAAAGCTATTATAAGAAGGACACCATATATTAATAAAAGGGACAATCCACCAAGAAGAAATAGGAATAGAAGGAAACTTCCTCAACACGATAAAAGGCATATATGAAAAACCCACAGCTAACATCATTAAGACGTCAATTCTACCTAAATTGATTTACAGATTCAATGCAATCCCAATCAAAATTCCAACAGCCTACCTGACAGAAATAGAAAAGTCAATGATCAAGTCAAAGCAAATTATCAAATTTATTGGAAGGTGAGGGACCCTGAATAGCCAAAAACATCTTTAAAAAGAACAAAGTTGAGGGACTTAAACTTCCTGACTTTAAAGAATACTACAAAGCTACAGTTGTTGAAACAGCATGGTATTGGCATAGGGATATATATATATTGACAAATGTAACTGAATTGACAGTTCAGAAATAGAACCTCACACCTGTGGCCAATTGATATTTGACAAGGCTGCAAGATCTACTCAATTGGGAAAGAAAAGTCTTCAACAACTGGTTTTGGGAGAACTGGATATCCATATGCAAAAGAATGAAAGAGGACCCCTATCTCACACCATATACAAAAATTAATTCAAAACAGACCAAAGATCTAAATATAAGAACCAGGGCTATAAAATCCTAGAAGAAAATGTAGGGAAGCATCTTCAGTCCTGTGTTAAGCAATGGTTTCTTAGACTTGATACCCAAAGCATAAGCAAAGAAAAAATAGTTAAGTAGGAATTCCTCACAATTAAAAACATTTGTGCACTAAAGGACTTTGTCAATGTGTTGGTTTGGGACTGTTGTGGACCCCAGGAGAGCCATGCTTTTTTTTTTTTTTTTTAAATCTTCATTTTATTGAGATATATTCACATACCACTCAGTCATACAAAACAAATTGTACATTCGATTGTTCACAGTACCATTACATAGTTGTACATTCATCACCTAAATCAATCCCTGACACCTTCATTAGCACACACACAAAAATAACAAGAATAATAATCAAAGTGAAAAAGAGCAATTAAAGTAAAAAAGAACACTGGGCACCTTTGTCTGTTTATTTGTTTGTTTCCTTCCCCTATTTTTCTACTCATCCATCCACAAACTAGACAAAGGGGAGTGTGGTCCACATGGCTTTCCAATCCCATTGTCACCCCTCATAAGCTACATTTTTATACAATTGTCTTCAAGATTCACGGGTTCTGGGTTGTAGTTTGATAGTTTCAGGTATCTACCACCAGCTACCCCAATTCTTTAGAACTAAAAAGGGTTGTCTAAATTGTGCATAAGAGTGCCCACCAGAGTGACCTCTCGGCTCCTTTGGAATCTCTCTGCCACTGAAGCTTATTTCATTTCCTTTCACATCCCCCTTTTGGTCAAGAAGATGTTCTCCATCCCAAGATGCTGGGTCTACCTTCCTCCCCGGGAGTCATATTCCACGTTGTCAGGGAGATTCACTCCCCTGGGTGTCTGATCCCACGTAGGGAGGAGGGCAGTGATTTCACCTTTCAAGCTGGCTTAGGTAGAGAGAGAGGGCCACATCTGAGCAACAAAGAGAGCCATGATCTTTTAACCTAGTCTTGTTGGGTGGAAATTTTTGATTGAGTGTTTCCATGGAGATGTGACTCACCCAACTGTGGGTGGGACCTTTGCATTGTTTCCAAGGAGATGTGACCCCACCCTCTTAGGAAAGCTGAGGAGCTGACACAGACTCTGACACTTGGAGACGCTTGGAGATGCTGACAGAACGTGTGGAGATGCTAAGCTAGGAGATGAAGCCCAGAGTTTGCCCTGGAGAGGCTAAGAGAGGACCCCCAGATGCTTAGAGAGAAATGCCTGGGAGAAAGCAAGGACGCACAAGAGCTGAGAGAGAGGAGCGAAGACAAAAGCCCAGAGACATTTTGGAGAAAGCCATTTTGAAACACAACCCAGGAACAAAGGACAAGCAGACACCAGCCAAGTGACTTCCCAGCTGACAGAGGTGTTCTGGACACCACTGGACATTCTTCAGTGAACGTATCATCTTGTTGATGCCTTGGTCTGGACACTTCTATAGCCTTAGAACTGTAACTTTGTAACCTAATAAATCCCCATTTTAAAAGCCGATCCATTTCTGGTATTTTGTATAATGGAAACATTAGCAACCCAGAACAGTCAAGAAAGTGAAAAGACAACCTACTCAATGGGAGAAACTATTTGGAAACCACATATCCAATAAGGGTTTGATACCCAGAATATATAAAGAAATCTTACAACTCAACAATAAAAAGACAAAGAATCCAATTAAAAAATGGGCAAAAGACTTGAATAGACATTTCTCCAAAGAGGAAACACAAACAGCTAAAACACACATGAAAAGATGCTCAATGTCACTAGCTATTAGGGAAATGCTAACCAAAACTTCCATGAGAAATCATTTCACACCCACTAGAATGGCTACTATTTAAAAAAAAAAAAGAAAAGAAAAGAAAACACAAGTGTTGGAAAGGATGTAGAAAAACAGGAACACTTATTCATTGTGGTAGGATTGGGTTTAGAGAATGGGAAGTTGATGTTTCATTTGTACAGAATTTGTATTGAGGTTGATTGCAAAGGTTTGGAAATGGATGATGATGATAGCAGCATATTATTGTGAGTATAATTAACAGCACCGAATTAGGTGAATGTGGTTAAAAGGGGAAATTTTAGGTTGCATATGTTACTGAATAAAAATTCAAAGATAAAACATAGGACACAGTGATCCTATTATAGATGATGGACTATAGTTAATAGTACAAGTACAGGAATGTTCCCCCATGAATTATAACAAATATATGACACTTTTAGAAGGTGTTAATAATAGGGTGGTATATGGAGAAAAAATATACCTAGCCTAAACTATGGGCGATAGTTAATAGTACTATTTTAATAATCTTTCATCAATTGTAACAAAGATGACTACTGTTAAAAAAAGTACAATTATGAAAAAGTGCTATCATCAATTGTAACAAATATTCCACACCAATGCAAGGTGTTGGTTGAGAGGTGGTGTATAGCAATCCTGTATTTCATGCATGATTATTCTGAAAACCCAAAACTTCTCTAAAAAAAAAAAATGAGGGAGAGATGAAGACATTGCCAGTTAAACAAAAGCTGAGGGAGTCTGTCACCACTAGACCGGCCCTAGAAGAGACCGGCTAAGAAGAGTTCTACAGGTTGAAAGGGAAGACAATAGATCACAGACTGAAGCCACATGAAGAAATAAAGATCTCTGTTGAGGGTAACAACATGGGTAAATACAAATGCCAGAACTACTGTAGTTTGGTTTTATAACTCCACTGTTTATTTCCAAAGGATCTAAAAGGCAAATGTGTAAAATATAATGACAGATCAGTAGTTTGGGGCTCATAATGTATAAATGTAATTTGTGACAAGAACTACATAAAGGTGGGAGGATGGAGGAGTATAGGGACATAGTTTGTGTATACTAATGAAGTTAAGTTGGCATCAAAGCAAAGAAGATTGTTATAGATTTAGGATGTTAAATTTAAGCCCCATGGTAACTTCAAAGAAAATATCAGAGAATATGCAAGTCCATAGAAGCAGAATTATTAGAGTTTATTAGAGTACACAATGCCAGCAGTGGGGGTAAGAGAAATGGAGAGTTAATGCCTAACGGATGCAGGGTTTCTATTTGGGGAGGTGGTGGTAAGGTTTTAGTAATGGAAGGTGGTGAGGGTACTGTAATATTGTGAATGTGATTAATTCCATTGAGAGATATGCTTGGGAGTGGTTGAGAAAGGAAAATTTATGTTGTATATATGTTCCCACAATTTAAAAAGAAAGAAAGAGCAACTAAAAAGACGATGACAATTAAATGCAATAGATGATCAAGGGAGGAGAAAATGCTCAAAGGGACATTATTGGAATATATGAAACAATTGGAATATGGACAGTAAGCTTTATATCAATGTTAAATTTCCTGAATTTGATAACTGTACTCATGATGGTTACATAAGTGAATATCCTTGTTCTTAGCAAATGTACATGGCAGTATTAAGTGTTCAAGGAGCATGATGTATACAACCTGTACTTAAGTGTTCAGAAAATGGATTGATAAATAGACTAATAGGCAGAAGGTGGATGGATGGATAGATGGACAGAGAAAAGAAAAGAAAAGATAAAGGAAAAAAAAGAAAGAAGGAAAGAAAGAAAGAGAAAAGAATGATAATGGCAAATGTGGCAAAATGTTAAAATTGGCGGATCTGAGTATTTGGGGGTATGTTGGAGTTCTCTGTATGAGGTTTGTATTACTTCTGTAACTGTCCTGTAAGTCTGAAAGTATTTCAAAATAAAAAGTTAAGAAAATGTTTAAAATGGTAAAAATTTATGTTATGTATATTTTGTTACAATATAAAAAAAATTCCCAAGGATCCAGGTGGGTTGGCAATAGTGACCTACCCTCTGGCTCCAATTTTCTTAAGGGGTAGTGCGGACATGGGAAATGGGGAAAAGCCCTACTTTGTATGCTCGGGCTCCCAGCAGTAAGCCTGATTTGCCCTGACTGCCCATTTCCAGACTGGAGTTCAGCAGACCTATAACTTCAGCCCAACTCATCAATTTCCATTTCAATTGTGTTTCTCTTATGGGAGAGATGTTTATTTTGTTTTTGAACTTGGTTTCTTACTTTTATATTTTTATCTACCATTGCTCTGTGTTTGGGGCAGAGGGAATATATCAAAGTGGGCACTTAGAAAGCCAACGTCTTTTAATTTCACATTTTTATATAGAGAAAGATCAAGTGACTTTGAAGGAAGATGGCTTTATTTATCTATCCCATCTTCCATGCCCCAATTTTTGTTAAGTTCGAAGAAAATAAAGACCTAGCTGGTTTTATTCACTGCTATAATTCCAGGGCCTAGAACAGTATCTGGTATATATTAACTACTTAATTAATATTTTCATGGCTCACTCCCTCACTTTCTTCAGGTCCTTGTCTAATGTCATCTAAACAGGGGGGACTTTCTAATTACTCTATTTAAATAGAACTCCCCACTCCTCCCTGAGAACTTTCTCTTCCCCACCTGCCCTGCTTTATTGTTTGCAGTACCTATCCTCATCTGATACACGATGTATATTAAATTGTTTATTTATTTACCATCAGTATTCTCATATAAACCCCATAAGTAGAGACAGTTTTGTTTCAGTTTACTTTTGCATACCCAGCACCTAGAACAGTGCTTAGCATATAACAGGGTCCCCATAAATTCCTTGGATTGAATGTAAAAAACCAAAGGTGTAGAAGCAAGAGACATGGGTTCACATTCTGGCTCTTCTACTTGCCAGTTGTATGAACTTGAGAAGGTTAAATCTGACTCTATTTTCTTATCAGGGAAATATCAGTGAACAATTTTCCTTGAAAAGTTGAGGACTGAAATGCAAAGGTGTCTAGTACATGGTATATAGTTAAAGGCTTTTTTGAGAGGTTTTAAAAATTAAAAAATGTAGACTATGAGGCAACATGGGGAATTACTTAGGAAATAGGAAAATAAAAAAATTAGGATACAAAATTATAACTGATAATATTATGAACATAAATAAAATTGACCAAGATAGGAAGCAATAAAGATTCTTCTTGGGAGTGGTGGGAAACCAGTGAAATATTTTTCTTGCATACTTCTTTTAACAATATTTGCTGAGGCTTGAAGGAAAAGAGGAGCCTGAATTGTTTATCATCACTCTCCCATAAGCTGTGGGCTCTGCAAGGTCAAGGATTTTATTAAACTTACATTTATATCTCCAGTAAATAGGACAATACCTAGGTATCTATTAGTCAGTACATTGTTGATGGGTGAAAAAAAGAACAAAAGCTATAAAGATTTTACTGGTTCATAATCAGTAGAGCCAAACAGCTTCTAATTCAAATTTAAGGCACATCTGAACTCCAAAGGCCTGTAATTAGCTGGAAGCACCAGAGCCACAAGGAGGGTGGATCATCAAGCACTTACTTGCTGAGCTGGTAATCAGTGCCTTTAACAAACTTGAGTTTCTCCAAGGGCACACCAATGCTCTCCAGCATTGCCTTGATCACATTCTCATAGTAGCTGGTTCTGAGTTCTAGAAGTTCCCATGGGGCTTTCATGTTATCCAGGTACGCATGAAGATCCGCAAACAGAACTGTTACCTGGACATAAGGGACCATCAAAATGTGAATTTGCCATGAATCCAGCTGTGCCCAAAGCCTACACCTGGATCTTTCAGTTTTGTGAAACAATAAATTCCCCCTTTTTGGCTTAAAAAAAAAAAAGTGTGAATTTGTCTGAGTAATCTCCTTTCCATTGTCCAGCTGCTCTCCTGCCTATTCCCCAGGGGCAACTGCTCAGCTTATAGCATTAGTTCTTACCTCACATCCTGCCTTTAGGAAGTCTGCGATCTTGGACATAGGCACAAAGTAAGCCACATGTGGCTTGCCTGTGGTTGCCGTTCCCCAGTAAACTTTAAGTTCGCGCTCCTTCAGTATCTCCTTCAGCTTGTCTTCTCCTAGAACCTCCTGTTGTGGAAACAGAAAAATGGTTTAATGTTGGTGCCCCATCTTGCTCAGTGCTAGTGATGAGTTCAGCATCCTTTACCCTGGGACAAGAAAGACCAAGGCATGTCTCACTGGGGATCCAGGCCAACAGCCAGTGGGGAAGCCCAGCCATGCTCTCTGCTGACTGACAATCAACCAACCTAATTTGGTGCTGCTGCAAGTACCAGTCCAGTGAGATGATGGTGATGCTGGGGAAGTGGGGGTGGGGGTGTGGTGTGTGTCCCTAACCACATCTTCCTCTCCAGCTACCTCTTATACACTCTCCTTCCTTTCACAGCCAAACTTCTTGGAATAGTTGTTGCTTATTCTGGTCTCCATCTCCTTATCTCCCATCTTATCTGAATTCCATACCCCCATCACACCAATGAAAATGCTCTCCTTAGATGTCCTCCACGTTACTAAATTCAATGAATACTTTTTAGCCCTCACCCCTCCATGAAACACCCTCTTCTTTTGGCCTCTTTATTTCAATGTCTTGGTTTTCCTCCTACTTCTCTAGCTGCTGGGTCTCAGATTTCTTTGCTGCTGCTCCTCATCACTAAATGTTAGCAATCCTTGAGGCTCCAGGCTCTTCTTTCTCTATATTTTCCCTAAGTGACCCCATTCAATTCCTTCAACTATTGCTCATGAACTAGTAACTCCCAAATCTCTTGCCTATACCTATATATAGAACAGTTTACTTGTTATTAACCCAGTTAATTCAAACTCAACATATTCAAATTTAAATTCAAGTTCTCCCCCCCACCCCCACCTCATTCTCCAACCATCTTTTTCATTTATAGTTTCACTCCTAGTTTAGTAGATGGTACTATTATTCACCAAGCTGCTTAAGCCACTACGAACCAGTTCTTAAATCCTCCTACTTCTATCTGCAACTACACCATCACCCTAGTCCGGGCCACCATCCGATCCCACCAGATTACTGTAATAGCCTCCTAACAGGTCTCCCACATTTATTTTTGCTCCGTCCAATCCATGCTGCAAAAGGTAGCCAGAGAGATCTTCAAAACCCAAAATTTGATTAGCCTATACCCCTGTTTAAGACCTTTAATGAGGCAAAATAGTAGAGAAAGAAGTTCTACAGATTATTCCTCCACCAATAACAATCAATAAGCTGAAAAAAGACATTGGAATTAACCAGCTTGTAATTCTGGAACCCGATCGGACTTTCAGGACAACCATGGGAATGCTGAAAGATGCGAGAGGCTGCCGAGCTTCCACGCCTTTGGAAATGCATGTGTAAGCCAGTGACCATCCTGCATTCCTCTGCTCTACAGTGGCTGCTGCAGAAATGACAGTCTGCATTCCAGGAGAGGTCAGCTGGAGCCAGGGTGGGCAGAGGAAAACTTGTCCTTAAAAAAGTTGTTGCAAGGCAGTCTGGCGGATCCCTGAGGGACCAGGGCAGATGCTAGCCCCTGTTTTGGCCTTCTTGGCAGCAGCAGCTTTTGCCTCTGACTGGCATCTATTGGGAAATTTAAAGAGTCAGTGTACCTACCTTTTTTTCATTCTTTTTTTTTTGGAGGGGTGGAGGGTCTGGTGGATCCCTGAGGAACTAGCTCAGACACTAGCCTCAGTTTCAGCAGCACTGGGTTCCCACCTGCATTGATTGGGACACTGTATTTATTTATTTATTTATTTATTTATTTATTTATTTATTTATTCGATGAAATTTATGTCAGCTCACTGGATTACTGCAGAAGTAAAGGAATAGAAACTTCAGTGGTCATACAATAAAATCAAGGAATTAATATTCTGCAAAAATAGTTTAGAAAAGTCAAACATGGGCAGTTCCAGTACTCAAGAGTAAAAATCACAAATCCCTAAAGACTGAGGAGTGAGAGAACTAGATATCTAGAGTTACCACAATATAATACTTGGAAGGTTCAGTTCCCAACAAAAAATTATAAAACACATAAAAAGACAGAAAAGTATGGCCCACTCACAGGAAAAAAAGAATTAAAAACTATCATGGAAGAAGCCCAGTCATTGGAATTAATAATCAAAGATTTTAAATCAACCTTCTTAAATACAATCAATGAACTAAAGGAAAACACGGACTTCAGGAAAATGATATATGAACAAAATGAGAATTTCAATAAAGACAGAAATTATAAAGATGAACCAAAAAGAAATTCTGGAGCTGAAGAGTTCAATAACTGAAATGAAAAATTCAATCGAGTGGTTCAATAGCAGAGAGGAGCAGGCAGTAGAAAGGATCAGCAAATTTCCCTTAACAAAATACTAGCAAACAAAATCCAACAGCATATTAAAAAGATTAGACACTACGACCAAGTGGGATTTATCCTAGGAATGCAAGGCTGGTTCAACATAAGAAAAGCATTCACTGTAACATACCACATTAATAGAACAAAGGAAAAAAACACATATGATCTTCTCAATAGACATGGAAAAGGCATTTGGCAAAATTCAACATCCATATACGATTTAAAAACTTAAGAATAGTAGGAACAGAAGGGAAATTTCTCAATATGATAAAGACTATTCATGTAAAACCCACAACCAACATCATACTCAATGGTGAAAGACTGAAAATTTTCTCCCCAAGATTAGGAACAAGACAAGGATTCTCCCTTTCACCACTGATATTCAATATTGTACTATAAGTTTGAGCCAGAGCAATTAAGCAAGAAAAAGAAATAAAAGGCACTGAAATTGGAAAGGAAGAAGTAAAACTATCTCCGTTTGTTAGATGACATGATCCCTTATATAGAAAATCTCAAGGAATCCACTGGAAAACTACTAGAGATAATAAATAAATTCAGCAAAGTAGCAGGGCAGAGGATCGACATGCAAAAATCTGTTGTGTTTCTATATACTAGCAATGAGCAATCCAAAAAGGAAATTAAGAAAACAATTCTATTTACAATAGCACCTAAATGAATAAAATATCAAGGAATAAATTTAACCAAGGAGGTGAATAACTTGTATGCTGAAAACTATAAAACACTGCTGAAAGAGATTAAAGAAGACCTAAATAAATGGCAAGAAACCCCATGATCATGGGTTGGAAATTTGATATTGTTAAAATGTCAATACTAACCAAATAGAGCTACAGATTCCAAACAATCCCTATCAAAATACCAAGAGTGTTGCTTGCAGAAAAGGAAAAGCTTCAAACTCATATGGAATTGCAAGGGACTCCAAATAGCCAAAACAGCTTTGAAAAAGATGAAAAAGTTGAAGTACTCATACTCATGTATTTCAAAATTTCCTACAAAGCCACAGTAATCAAAACAGTGGTGATATAGACATACAGACCAATGGAATACAATTGAGAGTCCAGAAATAGATACACACATCCGTGGCAAACTGATTTTTGACAAGGTTGCCAAATACGTACAATGGGGAAAGTATAGTCTATTCAACAACTGGTACTGGGAGAACTGGATTTCTTCACTGAAGAATGAAGTTGGACCCCTACCTCAGGTCTACACAAAAGTTAATTCAAAATTGAACAGCAACCTAAATATATGGGCTAAAACCATAAAACTCTTAGAAGAAAACATAAGGGCAAATCTTTATGACCTCAGATTTGGCAAGTTATTCTTAAATATGTTATCAAAGGCATGAGCAACAAAAGAAACAACAGATAAATTCAACTTCATCCAAATTAAAAACTTTTCCATATCAAAGAACATTATTAAAAAAGTAAAAAAAAAAAACCAAAACAATCAGTAGAATGGGAGAAAACAGTTGCAAATTAAATACCTAATAAGTGCTTAATATCTACAATATGTATAAAAATTCCTACAACTAAACAACAAAAGGATAAACAACCCAATTAAAAAATGGACAAAGGAAAGGGTAAAGGACAATACTGACTGAGTTTTAAAGCTTCAAATTCCATGTGAGACCAAGGGAAGAGATGTTGAGTTGGTGCAAGATCTGTATTTCCTAAACAATTTAACTCACAGTTTGTTCAAATACCATGATTACATGAAACTTTCAATAGGAAGTGAGACCTGGAAGGTTTGCATAGATTAGTGTGAAAAAGCGACACATCCCAAAGTAATCTGGACAGAGAAGAAAAATATATATGCAGGGCCTCCCTGAGGAGCTGGGGGCAAATGCAGAAGTGTTGGGCTTCCTCACGTGGATTGTCGCTGATGTTCTCACAAACATTGAGGACTGGTGGTTTGATGTGCCGAGCCCTCTATCACGGGACTTGCCCTTATGAAGCTAGTCACTGCAAAGGAGAGGCTAAACCTGCTTATAGTTGTGCCTAAAAGTCTCTCCCTGAGTGCCTCTTTGTTGCTCAGATTGGCCCCCTCTGTTTAGCTAAGCCAACTAGGAGGGTGAACTCACTGCCCTCCCCCACTATGTGGGACCTGACTCCCAGGGTGTAAATCTCCTGGCAACGCAGGATATGACTCCTGGGGATGAATCTGGACCCGGCATCGTGGTATTTAAAACAACTTCTTGACCAAAAGGGGGATGCGAAATGAAAGGAAATAAAGTTTCAGTGGCTGAGAGATTCCAAACGGAATCGAGAGGTCACTCTGGTGGGCATTCTTATGCACTATACAGATAACGCTTTTTAGGTTTTAATGCATTAGAAGAGATAGAAGTAAATACCTGAAACTATCAAACCGCAACCCAGTAACCTTGACTCTTGAAGACTATTGCATAGCAATGTAGCTTATAAAGAGGTGACAGTGATCGTGAAAGCCTTGTGGATCACACTCCCTTTACCCAGTATTTGGATGGATGAACAGAAAAATAGGACAAAAAATTAAATGAAAAATAGGGTGGAGGGGTGTTTTGGGTGTTCTTCTTTACTTTTATTTTTTATTCTTATTTTCACCTTTTTCTGGTACAAGGAAAATGTTCAAAAAACAGATTGGGGTTATGAATGCACAATTATATGATGGCACTGTGAACAACTAATTGTACACTTTGGATGATTGTATGGTATGTGAATATAGCTCAATAAAATTGCATTAAAAAGAACAAATAAAGCTCAATCCGCTCCCCCCCAAAAAAATGGGCAAAGGATTTTAATAGACATTATTCCACAGAGGATATACAAATGACCAATAAGCACATGAGAAGATGCTCATCATCATTAGCCATCAAGGGAATGCAAATCAAAACCTCAATGAAATAACACTTCACACCCACAAGGATGGTTGTATTTTTAAAAATGGAAAATAAACAAGTTTTGGAGAGGATGAAGAGAAATTGGAACCTTTGTACATTGCTGGTAGGAATATGAAATGGTGTGTCCTCCGTGAAAAGCAGAATAGAGGTTCCTTTAAAAGTTACATATATTTTGGAGTTGTTAAAAAAATGTTCTAAAATTGAATGTAGTGATGATTGTACAACTATGTGATGATACTGGGAACCACTGATAGTATACTTTAGATGGATTATATGGTGTGTGAATATATCTCAGTAAAATTGCATTGAAAAAAAAGTTAAATAGACAATTACTATATGACCTGGCAATTTCACTCCCACATATATACTCTAAGGAATTGAAAACAGCGACTCAAACAGATACTTGTAAATCCATGTTCATAGCAACATTATTCACTATATAGCCAAAAGTTGGAAAAAAACTATCCATTAATAGATGAATGTAAAAACAAAATGTGGTACTTACTCACATTTGGAATATTATTCAGCTGTAAAAAGCAATGAGGTTCTGATACATGCTACAACATGGATGAACCTTGAAAATATTATGCTGGATGAAATAAGTAAGGCACATAAGGACAAATATTGTATGATTCCACTTACATGAAATATGTAGAACTATCCAATTTGTAGAGACAGAAAGTAGATTAGAGGTTACCAGGGGCTGATGGGAGGCAGGGAAGGGAAGTTGTTGCTTGGTGGGTACATGGTATTTGTAAATTTTAGAAAAAAAAATATATATATAGCACTTTAAAAAGCTACAGAGATTAAAAAAAATACAGAGGAGAAACTAAGACGGTGGCTAGGTGAGACAGAGCAAAAAACACCTCCGTGAAAAACACTAGATAAAAACCAGAAAGTGACCCAGAATACCGGTTACAGCGATGCACCAGCTGGATGAGGTCTGCTAGTATCACAGGGGCCGTATACTTGGTGAAACCGGGAGTCTACATTCCGAAACGAGTGAGTAAGCTGGCTGGAAGACCCGCAGCTGTGCGGCGTTGTGGGGAAGTCAGGGCTTGGCATTTGGAGACCGACTGGCTCTTTAAAAAAAAAAAGGGGGGGGGGGACCCAGGAGTGGCTGCAGTTGCGGGAGTGGGAACCACACAGTAAAACACAGCAAGAGGGGGCTGGGCCGGCCTCTCGGTGTCTGGCCTGGACAGTCCGCTGCAGATACCCTCAGGGCCGGGGAAACAGAGGGGAGAGCTGGAAGCTGAAAGAATCCCTGTGGCTTGCAGCTGGCTCCCCGGAGGGCTGGATAAACTCCTGCCCGGGGCCGTGCCCACAGCCCAGAGCCCCGCTAGTTGTCCTGGAGCTGGGAAGGAGGAACTGTGTGAGGAGGGGGGGTTGAGACACTCCATTCGGCCATTTTTGCTTCAGGCTGAGAGCGCCCCTGCACGGCCCAGCGGCCCGGGGCTTCCCTTGAGGGACGGCGCACACTGGTGACGTAGCATGGCATTCCCTCGGCTGAGCTCCTGGAGGATCACAGCTGGGAGGGGGGACCCGCTCGGAGAACCCAGGGACGCTACGCCAAGCCCGGTGGTTTGTGGGACAGCGAGAGAGAGGGTCTGGGGCTGAACCAAAATGAAGGCTTAGACTCTTGCGGTGGCCTTGAATCTCCGGGAACCTGGGGGATTTAAATATTAAAGCTGTCCTTCCTCCCTGGCCACCCGTACACACGCCCCACATTCAGGGTGGACGGCTCCAGCAACACACCCAAACAAAGTTCTCCAACTGAAGCCCACAAGAATCATTTCCCCACACACTGTGGGAAAAAGGTTGAGAACTGACTTGAGGGGTATACGTGACTCACAGATGCCATCTGCTGGTTAGTTAGAGAAAGTGTATGTCACCAAACTGTGTTTCTGAAAAATTAGATCGATATCCCTTTTTTTTTTTACAACTTGAAAGAACCCTATCAAGCAAAACAAATGCCAAGAGGCCAAAAACAACAGAAAATCTTAATGCATATGATAAAACCAGACGATATGGAGAATCCAACTCCAAACACACAAATCAAGATATCGGAAGAGACTCAGTACTTGGCAGAATTAATCAAAGAACTACAATCGAGGAATGAAAACATGGCAAAGGATTTAAAGGACATCGAGAAGACCATGGCCCAGGATATAAGCGACATAAAGAAGACCCTAGAAGAGCATAAAGAAGACATTGCAAGAGTAAATAAAAAAAAGAAGATCTTATGGAAATAAAAGAAACTGTTGGCCAAATTAAAAAGACTGGATATTCACAATACAAGATTAGAGGAAGCTGAACAATGTCTCAGTGTCCTAGAAGTCCACAGAACAGAAAATGAAAGAACAAAAGAAAGAATGGAGAAAAAAATTGAAAAAATCGAAACGGATTTCAGGGATACGATAGATAAAATAAAACGTCCAAACTTAAGACTCATTGGTGTCTCAGAAGGGGAAGAGAAGGGTAAAGGTCTAGAAAGAGTATTCAAAGAAATTTTTTGGGAAAACTTCCCCAACCTTCTACACAATATAAATACACAAAGCATAAATGCCCAGCAAACTCCAAATAGAATAAATCCAAATAAACCCACTCCGAGACATATTCTGATCGCACTGTCAAATACTGAAGAGAAGGAGCAAGTTCTGAAAGCAGCAAGAGAAAAGCAATTCACCACATACAAAGGAAACAACATAAGACTAAGTAGTGACTACTCAGCAGCCACCATGGAGGTGAGAAGGCAGTGGCATGACATATTTTAAATTCTGAGAGAGAAAAATTTCCAACCAAGAATACTTTATCCAGCAAAACTCTCCTTCAAATTTAAGGGAGAGCTTAAATTTTTCACAGACAAACAAATGCTGAGAGACTTTGCCAATAAAAGACCTGCCCTACTTCAGATTCTAAAGGGAGCCCTAACAACAGAGAAACAAAGAAAGGAGAAAGAGATATAGAGAATTTTAACAGACATATATAGTACCTTACATCCCAAATCACCAGGACACTCATTTTTCTCTAGTGATCATGGATCTTTCTCCAGAAGGGACCATAAGCTGGGACATAAAACAAACCTCAATAAATTAAAAAAAAAAAAAAAAAAAAAAAAAAATTTGAGTATACTCAAAGCACATTCTCCAAACACAATGGAATACAAATAGAAGTCAATAATTTTTGAACTGTAACTCCACTATTTACTTCCTACATGATATAAAATACACAAACTCTAACGACAAATCAGTGGTTTTGAACTCAATGTAAAATATGTAATTTTAGACTAGAACTATATAAAGGTGGGGGAATGGAGGAGTATAGGAACATAGTTTATGTGTCCTATTGAAATGAAGGTGGTATCAAAGAAAAAAAAAGATTGTTATGGATTTAAGAGGTTAGTTTTAAGCCCCACAGTAAACACAAAGAAATCATTAGAGAATATAACCATAGAGATGAAAAGTAGAGTATGGGTTAAGAGAAATGGGGGAAGGGGCAATGGGGACTTAAGAAATGAGTGTACGGTTGCTGTTTGAGGTGAAGGGGAATTTCTAGTAATGGATGGTGGGAAAGAGCATTACAACATTCTAAATGTGATTAATCCCACTAACGGAAGGCTAGGGAGGGGGTGGAATGGGAAGATTTAGGCTGTATATATGTTTCCACAATTGAAAAACAAAACAAAAAAAAGACAGTCTAAATAAATGACAATTGAATGTCAAGGATGAACCTGGATGGGATTGGAAGATGGAGGACAGGAGGCTCAAAGGGTCACAGTTGAGACATAAGGAAAAGGAAATATAGAATGTAAGCTTTGTATCATTATTGAATCTCTTGTACTTTAGCTGCGCTTAATGGGATTGCATAAAAGAATGTTCTTATCCATGGGAAGTGTATATGTGAATTACAGTGTTTGTTCAAGGGTGTGAGCAGCTAGCTCTCATATGTTCAGAAGACAGAGCAATAGATGATGGATGATAGATAGGGAGGGAGGGAAAGAAATAGTAATGTTAAATAGCATGTTAAAGTTGGTGGATTGGGCTATCGGGGGAGGGGGGTCAGGGTATAATGGAATTCTGTGTATGGGGTTAGTATTGTTGCAACTGTTCCTATAACTTTGAATTTATTTCAAAATAAATAAATAAATAAATAAATAAATAAATAAAAAGCTATAGAACAAACACTCTATTCCTTTTGCACTAAGACAATATTGAAAAAATTTTAACAGGCCAGTGTGCCCCTGATAAAGTTTTTATAGTTTCTTCAGGTAATGGTTTTGGGAGGCTGTTAGAAACCACAATAGACAAAAATTGTTCTGTTGGTTTTAACCATATATTAGCAGGACTTGATAGAATCCTCTCCTCCAAGTCTGCTGGAAGCTGACCCTCCATCCTCTAGAGCCCCTGACAATTTGGACTCTTCCCAGAGGAAAGGTCATATCATTAAGCCTTTTAGACTTGAGTGAACTCTACTAGCTTTGTGCATCCTTTGAAACCAACCAGCACTATTTTTTTTTTTTTTAAGTTTTAAAAATAACATTTATTTTTTTTTTAAACTTTTAATTGTGCAATATAGAAAACTGAAAAGCACAAGAAGCAAACACAAAAGTCATCCAGAATCACAAGCAGTTTACGGGTTGACATATCCTTCTAGGTGCTTTATGTGTATACATACAACTGAGCATACATTTTTATGTGTTTCATGCTTTTTCATGAATATTTACCAATTCAAAATCCCAAAGCTGTGAGTACTGGGATATAACCAAGAATACATGACACCAACTCAATCAAGGGGGGAAAATGTATTCCTGCCTTTCTTTGGGACAATTTCATAAAAGACAAAAATGCAACAGGCCTCTATAGATATGGCAGAGTTAACAAATACTGCATTCCCTTAATGCTCAATTTAAAATTAGACATAAAGAATACAACAAGTATAATTCATCTAAGAGAATTCATGTTCAGATCTATATTGAAATAAGGTATGTTTCCACTGAATTATTTTTAGCAATGTCCTATGGTATAGCCAAGAGATGCCCAAGTACAATGGTTACATCAAAATGGAAATATGAACACAGTTGCATACATCCCTCCCCCCTGCACGTTCTTCCGCCCCTCTGCAGCCAACCTAATAAACAAGTTCTGATACCAACTGCTCAGAGGTCGTTTAACAATTCCATGTCAAAGATGCTTCTTTTCTATCAACAAAAAGATATTTATAAATTCGTTAATTCACTACTCTACTTTTTATCATACATTGTCACCTCAAGAAATCTAAAAAGCTTAGATATTGTGAAATAATGAATCTTATCTGCAATAAACACAGGTATTTTACAAAAAAAAATTCACATAGAACTATAGTTATAATCTAAAACTGTCTTCCAGATCTAGAGATACTAGCAAAGAGCCCTGCCTCTTCTTCCTCTTCCACTATTTCAATGACTAAGTACAGAAATGCATCTGGCTCCAAGAGGTGGATTAGCAAAGTCACTCCCAGAAGACAGACCTTCCTTTAAACTAACACAAGGACATTTCTATAGGGATTATCTTTCTACTTCTATTTTTAGTATACTCTGGACATTAGGACTTGTCCTTTAATACACAGCAATAACTAAAATGCCTATACAGAACAATGGTCAAACAATCTGAACTTGTCTAACTCCCAGGCAAAGAATCCTTCCCTCTGCACTTCATTCCCTACCCCACCCCCACCCCCTCAGCACACTGATCCAAGATATCCAGTTCAACAGTGCCATTCCCCAAATCCAGCACTATTTTATAGAGTGGCTAGGTAACACAGGAACTGGTGGCTAAGAGGAATCACGCAAAAATCTCTAGTTAAGACCAAGCTGTTAGTGGAAACAACCCAAATGACTACCAACTGATGAATGGATAAATAAAACTAGTATATCCATACAATGCAACATTATTCAGCCATAAAAAGGATCTATAATATGGAAAAACCCAAATATTAGGCTTAGTGAAATAAGCCAGACACAAAAGGAAAAATACTGTATGATTCCCTTTATATGAAATATCAAGGATAGGCAAATCTATAAAGCCAGAAAGTAGATTTCCCTAGGACTATTGGGGAAGAGAGACTGGGGAATAACTGCTAATGAGTATTCGTTTTCTTTTAGGGGTGATGAAAATGTTCTGGAATTAGATAGTGATGATGGGTTGCAAAACTTTGTGAATATACTAAAAATCACTAAATTGTACACTTTAAAAGAGTGAATTTTATAGTAAAATCTAAAAGAACAAGCCGTGGCCCAACCAATGTATCACTGCGTTTAGAATAACACCCAATTTTAAACATAGCCTACAAGGTCCTCAAGTGACTTGGTCCCTGCCTACCCCTCGCGAACAAATAAATTAAAATGTATAGTGCATCAGATGGTGATAAGTACTACAGAGGGGAAAAAAAAAAAAACCAAGTTGGGGGGGGGTTGAGATAATTCTGGTGGCAGAAGATTTACTATATAAGTAAAGTGGTCAGGAAAGGCCTCCCTGATAAGGTGACAACAGTCAGAGGCCTTAAGAAGGTGGGGGAGTGATGAATACAAATATTTATCAAGTGCTTGATCTGCATTTTGTCGTCCAAATTAGCCTTTTCTCTGATCCACAGTGTGTTTTTTTTTTTTTTCCCCTCTGGGTCTTGGCCCTGCTCTTCCCTCTCCCCGACATGCTGGTCACTCTATTATTCTTTTGGTTTACTCCTACCCCTGCAGTTCCTGGCAACAGCAGGAACTGCGAAAAACATACGTGTAGTGAAGGGCTGAATTGCATCCTCCACGGCGCAGTTTAGAGGTCACTTCCTCAGGGAAGCCCGCCCTGGCAAGCCCCCGTCCCCTCTTCCCTTGTTGACTTTCATAGCACGGGTACAATGCCTGCCGGTATCTGCTTCAATTATAATGAGGTGTTTGGATTATGGGTCATTTTTAAAGTCTGATCCCCTCCAGAGAAGCTGTGGGAGGGCAGGGCCCTGACGTATTCTCCAGCGCCTAGCACCGCGCCTGGAACATAATGGGGGCGGGTGGGGGTCCTAAATTGAAAGCATGGCTCAACAGGCTGCACGCAGATGAGCCCACTCTGATTTCATGGCACCCAACTGCCTGCTGACCGACTGACCGATCGGCAGTGCATACCATAGCCTCTCAGAGTTGCACCTGAGCGGAGTCCCCGGCCCCACACACTTAAGACCGGGTCGTGGGACTCAGGATCACTGGACCTCGGGCTCCCAGCCCCCATCGGCGCCATTCCAACCCCGAGGCCCGACCTGCAGGTTGCGGGTAATAAGGTGCATCTTCTCCTCAGTACTCGGAGCATCCCCCATGGCTCCGCTGTCACTGGCTTGTGTGTCCAGCCGGGCACCCGCTCCCCTTCCCTCGCTCCTGCAGCCGCGTGCGGAGAACCGTCACGCAAGTCCAGCCAGGTTGCATCAGCTGAACACGTCGCTCGGCTTGTTTGGCCTGGGCACTTCTCTGCACGGTAGCGGCCCGGAGAGTCAGGAGCAGCAGAGAGTCGACCTGGTCGATGAGACAGAAAGGGATAGAGTGAGAAGGCAGGGTAGGCGGTGCGGAGGACCCGGTTGGGGCGCCTGCGCCGGGCGGGGGCGAAGCAGAACCCCCTTAGAGGCGGGGCGGTTTCCTGCCAATCACCGTTTGTTGGCCCTCCCCATCCCCCAACCTGGCGGTGGCCCGGCTGCTTCCGAGTGGGGGAGGTCGGGGAAGGGGCGATAAAATGGCGCAGGGGGTGGAGTGAGGCACAGTCGTTCGCCCAGGCCTCGGCCCGGCTTCCGGAGGTGAAGAGCGGGAGGGACGAGGGGCTCGGCATTCCTCTGCTGGGAGGGGGATGGGGTCGCCTGTTGCTTCTCCTGGGGCCCCTGCAAGCCGTTCGCCCGGTTGAGGGGTTGGGAGGCCCTTGCCCTGCTGGGAGAAGGGCTCATTCCCGTACCCGAGGTGATGGGGTGGGTGGGTGGGGGTGTCCCTGCTCCCCACCTCCACGTCGGCGGGCGATAGACGCCCCTCACCCTGCTGAGGAAAAGGGAGGCTGTCTGGTCACCTGAGAGGCGGCGAGCCTTGTCCGTGCTTCCTGCTCAGTGGGGGTAGGGAGAAAGGATGTGTAGGGCGGTGGGTATTGTTTCTCCCGCCACTTGTGGGGTGGGGAAAGGTGTTACTAGGGAGAAGATCGCGGCCTTTTCGCCGCGCCTTGCGGGTGGGGGAGGGAGAGGATGAGACCCCCCCTTCCTTGGACAGCAGAGGGGTCTCGCCGCCGCTGAGGAGTGGGTGTGCGTAGCGATCTTCCGGGATCGGGGCACCCCTCCCTGCCCTCCTGCGGAGCCACTTTTGCCCCTGCTGGGGAAGGGATGGGGAGAAAGCCCGCGCTTCTCCCGCCTTCCGCGGGAGGCGGGAATTCTTGGTCTTCTCAGAGAAGAGAAGTGCGAGGGCCTTGCCCCAAGGGCGATGCCTACGGTGGCCGTTGCATTTGTGAGCGAGAGCAGGAGACGGCCGTTAGTATCCTCCGAAGGGAGGACTTGGGCCACCCTTCCCGCCGGTCCTCAAGGACTAGAGGCCTCACCAGTTCCTTTGAGGGAAGGTAATTGGTCCTGCAGGGTGGGTCCATGAAAGGGCCAAGAAGTGGTTGAATTATCCACGGCTGCCCTAACCAGCTCCACAGTTTTTAATGGATTTGTTAGAGGTTCCAAGCTTTAACAGACCTGTTTAATAATTTTTTAAAAAAACTTTTTTTTTGAAAAAGAAACTTGTTGCTGCAGCTTAGTACTATCTGGCCTCAGTGCCTACGTGGGAAAAGAGTCTTGGCTCCCTGATCCAGTGAAATACTTAGAGCAGATATTTCCAGCCCTGGGTTTTTCCAGCCTGTAGTGTTTCCAGTTACCTCAAAGTGAATTGTATAAATCTTACAGATAATTTCTGTTCACTTTGATTTTTTTAAATGTTATGCCAGTTTTATGGAGTGATTACAAAGCATGCCTTTTGTGGTATACCCGGGTGAATTTTGCGTGTAGGAAAAGGTCGGAAATCAAAGGCCAATGGAAAAGTGCTGTCCATTGGAAATAATCCTTCTCCTTGACCATGACCATCATGAGGCCCAGCATTAGCATCAAAAGATGGATAAATATGGTGGTGTGTCTGGTTCATAATTTATAATTGAATAAATTATAAATAATTTATAACTGAATAAAATAAGGCATTGTGTTCTAAGGCAATAGGTTTTCTGAGGTAAGATAAAAATAGAAAGGGAACCGGTTTCTGAGGTTGCAACTAGGAGGTTAGAGAACAGAGCGAGGGGGTGGTAAACTGAAGTGTGAAGAAGGGGGTGGACAGGTGAGAGAGATGTGGAAGGACAGAATAGGGTCACAGAAGGGATGGGGAGCAGAGGAATTAAGAGAATTGGGAGTTTGGAAAAATATTCTTCCTTTAAAGATAAAGAGGGTCCCCAGATTTTGAGTGGAGATTACAAAACAAGTACTAAGAAAGGCAGGAGATGGTGAAATGGCAAATATAAGTACTAGGGCTATCTTCTGGAACTTCACTTTAGAACTTAAATTTTCTATTTTATCTCTTGGACATTCATTAATTTCAACTTTCATTAGTATAGGACTTTTCAGGGTTTAGAGTGCTTTCATAAACATCTCATTTGATCCTTGTGATAATTTTTGTTTGAAGTTAATGAATATTTATCCCTTTTTGTTTCAGGTGAGCTCATATATACTGAGGTTCAGAGACTTCAGTCAAATTGCTGAGGTCTCTGAGTTTTAGTCTGGTACCTCTATACAAGATTAATTTGCAGAATTTGCCTGATATTTCTGGAATCCATCCAGTCTAGTCTTTAATTTAGTGACAATGTGGTTGAACTCTGGGTTAAACTAGGAGAGAGTACAGCATCCTTGATAATTTCTAAATGAGCAGGCACTAGGGAAGCTCCCTCACTCACAGTTTAGCATTCTTTTTTTCCCTCCCATTCCTGTGCTTCTCTTCAAAACTCTTCAGGGGTTGGGGAGCTAATAAGTTGGGATGAGATAATAACTACAACCACCACTTAATTTAGCTCCTACATTGTGCCTGTAGTGTGCTAAGTGCTTTATGTTCGTGATTTCCATTAATTCTTGCAACAACCTGTTGAGGGAGGTAGTACAATGCTCCCTATTTTATAGGGGAGGACATTTGAGTCTTCAGAATGTAATCATATCTTTCTCACTGATTAATTTTAAAATGTTTTATAAATATTTCAAGCATATATAAATTATAGAGGTAACATAATAATACCATTATACCCACCATCCAGTTTATGTTGCGATATTTGTTTAAGAGCTTTTCTTGTTATTGTCTTTTTAAAGAAATAAAACATTACAGGTAGAACTGAAATTCCCTATGCCCCCTTGCTATTCCACCAGAGGTAGCCACGATCCTGAAAGTGGTGTTCTCATTCCCATCCATGTTTTTATAATTTTATACACACATAGACACACACATACATCCCTAAGTAATATGTTTGTATTTCTCCCAGCAAACAAATTACAAGGAAAAAGACAGATGGGGAATCTATAAATTAAAATACAAGACATATCACCCAATTGCAACATATAGATCTTATTTGGGTGCTGATTTTTAAAAAAAATAGTGACCTGAGAATTGGAAAACTGAGATGGATAATTTTTTTTATTAAGGAATTCTTGTTATTTACAGATGAAATGTCTGTATGTGAAATGTCTGAGTGCCATGATGTCCAGGATTTGCTTCAGAATAAAATGGTAGAGGGGGAAAGTGTATAGGGCAGGTTTAGCCATGGGTTGATAGTTGTTTGGGCTGGGTAATGGTTATAAAGAGGTTCATTATACTATTCTATTATTGTTGTATATGTTTTAAATTCTCTATAATAAAAATTATTTTTAAAAATGAAGTAAAATTGCCAAGTGGATGATTTGTGCAAGTAAAAATTACATGGTATTGTTTTGCATGCTTTTGCTCTCTGATCTCTTAGAACATTTATATGAGAGAAGCTTAGAAGAGCCAGCTCTGTGCCCTTGATATAGGAACTGATGATTGCAGTGGTTGTGAAGGATTATTGGTCCTATTTATGTGCACAGTAAATTTTTAAATAATGATGTTTTTCTTCTGCTGAGGTTTGGCCACATCTGGTTTTTGTTTTTGTTTTTGTTTCTGTTTTGTGCTTCCATTTTACCTGGGAGGCCAAGGGAAGCCATCTGTACATTGAAAGGTGACTGAAATAATTTTTGTTGCGGGATCAAAAGCCCTGTTCGATGTTTACATCCTCTGTTGTATATTAGAGATTGTACTGAAAATAGAAGCCTGAGTTTGGATTCTAGCTCTGCGGTTTATGACCAATCGCTGGGCAAATCTATCAAAAGGGTAATAAAAAAAATACCTAATTGCGTTTGGAATTAGACCTGGTTTTGGATCCTTGTGGCATTATTAGGTATGTGTAATTAGTTGAGTTACTTAATACCTCTGAACTTGTAGTTTTGCAAGAGACAAATCTGTTGAATTCTTCATTTGGTCAGGCAAGCTCTAGATTATTTTGGACTGGACCTTCTGGAAAGAATTGAGGTGGGGGAAGATGGCCCTGAAGGGGCTTCCAAGAAATATAGCTGTTTAAACCGTGTGCCTGTGATACTTGTGTTTGATAACCAAAAACTTACTTAAGTAAAAGGAAAAATTTTCCAAAAGTTTCTTCTTATTGCTGCCCAAAGATGTAACTCTCTATAAACTCAGTCAGTGGGCTGAGGAATTACTTTTCTTTTCATGGAAGTACCTACTTCTATTACTGAGCTCTCTCATAATTGCTGGCATATTGGTAAATTAATAAGTCTTAGCTCTAAATTTAAACAACAGAAAGCTTGGTTTCTTTGATAAGATCAGTTTTACAGGGTCGTTTTGAGGGGTTAAATTAGAGTTGTAAAATGTTTCTCAGTACCTGGCTCACAATAGGTATTTAATATTTCTTCCCTTTTTGTTCCATTTCATTTCTAAGATGAGTAAATTTAAATAGGTCTCTTCTAATTCTAAAATTCTGTAATCTGTCCCCTTTCTCTCTCTTTAGAACTTATTGTCCTTTTCTATTTCATATTGTCTCATATGGGTGCTTAACTTTCAATAATGTCTCCCTAGCAAGACTACATTCCTTGAGGGTGGGAACTGTGTATTTCTTGTAAGACACATAGTGACATATTCTCTAAGTTAATGTTGTGTGATGATGATAGCTCTTAAGATGTCATCCAAAAGAATGCATGAATTAAAGCTAAGTCTCTGGGTGCATTATAGAAGGTTGTAGGAAGGGGGGAAATTTATGGTTAAAAGGCTACAATGAATTTTCCAAATTATTGAAGAGTTCAGTAAGCATTTCTTATGGCTTCTTCAATGTTGACATGTGATATGTGAAATACCAGCTTTTAAATCCCTTGATTTAACCTTTCCATCTAGAAAATAACTATAGCTTAGGTCCATCATTAGCTTTGTAAAAACTAAGTTTTCATTATACAAATAATACATAAATATTCAAATAGGAAAATAAAATGATACTGACTAAAATCTTCCTTTGACCTCTCCCTTTCCCCCTACATGATGTAACAGTCATCAGTTTTGTGCTTGTATCTTTCCAGACCGTTTCTACATATTTATATTGTATCGAAAGTAAGATTTTGTGTGTATGTGACTATGATTTTTATATCTTGATGGAATCTTAAACATCACCTAGTCTTCCTCCTCCACCCCTTTTCCATTTTATAAGTGAGAAAACTTAAGTCCAGTCCAAGTGGTTAAGTGGCTTGCCCAAGTTATTAGAGCTGGTTAGTGGCAGAACCAAGACTATAATTCAGGCTCTTAGACTGCAAAGCCAATATTCATCCTATTAAAGCAAATGATATTCTTAAGAGAGTCCAGCTTGTTGGGAGGAACAATATTAGTTCCTTAGTTGCATAATATTTTTCTCTAAAGGTTTTTTTTTAGTGTTCTTGACTCAAAATCCAACTTTCTGGTATTAAAAAAAATCAAAATCAAAATTAGTAGATGGAGCACCTTAAAGCATAATACAGTTTGACTTTGTAATTAGCAGAGTTGAAAGTGATGAAAAGATCCTCTAATTTTCTTTGTGCCTGCAGGAAGGTGGGCGTCAATCATTTTGACAAGTCTCCTGAAAAGAACAGCTAACAGGAGCTGAAACCTTTTTCCATTTGGTCTCGTGGCAAAGGCAGAGATTGCTGCAGCAGCTCCACACAGTATGGAAGACAATTCTTTTATCTTCTTGTACTCTTAAAGTTATCATTGTTTTTTTAAATTCAAAAATAGTTTTGTCTGTTTTTTTAAAAAGTATAAACTCTGAAGTTCCAAGTATTTTACATATATTTGTGTGGGGGTGGATGTTTTGTTTCTAAACAAATATTTTAAACAAAAATGAGATCGATAAGATATATATTCTTCTGCATCATGAATTTCATTCTATGACAGTATATGCATATCTACTTCATTATGTTTTTAAACAGTCATAAAGTATTCCATAGCATAAATATGTCATAATTTTACTGAAGAGTTCTTCTGGTGATGTACATTGAGGTTGCCTCTAATATTTGGCTATTTTGAATGATGCTGCTTTGAATATCCTTGTATATGTATCCATGTGCATTTGTGTAGGTACTTTTTTGTGGGATGAAATTCCAGAAGTGAAATTGCTGGGTCAAATGGTACAGCCAAGTTACTGTTCATAGAATATTGTGTTGACTTATAGTCTCACTTATAGTGAGTGCTTATTTCTCCACATCCTCCCCAACTCAGAGTATCATCAATCATCTTAATTTTTTTCATTTGATAGGGAAAAATGCATATCATTGTTCTTACGTGTATTTCCATGATTCTGGTAAGGTTAAATATTTAATTTTTCACCTTTACAACTGAAATAATTTGAAATACTGGGATACTACCTCTATGTACAGCAGATTGGAGTTGTGTAAGAGTTGTGTAAAAGTATTCCTGTTCCTCAGTGAAGTGGTCTTTTTTTTCTCCAGAGATGACATGCTCACTAGTGCCCTCTGAACAGTCTTCTGGTACCTGTCTCTTGCCTAAAAACAATGCCCCATTTTCATGGGGTTCCTTGGATGAAGATGAATTGGATGACTCCTTGCTGGAGCTTTCTGAAGGAGAAGAAGATGATGGCCATTTCAGTTACACAGAGGAAGAGATTCAGGAGCTCTTGAAGGATGATGACCCATCAACTGAGCACTTTTCTTGGGGAAGGGAATTGCTTAATGATGACAGTGGACATGTTGAGAAGGGAGGGAGAGAGAATCAAATTCTACTTGATGCTTCCCAAGAGAAAAATTCATTGCATAACTTGGGACCAGTAGCTGAGACCCCTGGCCTCTTGAGACTACCTCAGCTAAATACAACAGTTGGTCAAGAGCCAGCTCCTACTAAACCATTAAATAGACACTTTGCACTAGAGAAGAATCTTATAAAAATAACTGTTGTTGCACCATTTAATCCAACAGTTTATGATGCTGTACTTGACAAGGATAAGACAGATTCACCCAAAGATATCAAAAAACCCTCCTCCCTTGAGGATGATAGGAGAGAAGATGGTCTTAGCCCAAATGAGAGCAAACTTTGCACTGAATCTGAAGGGATCAACCCCACAAACTCTACCTGGGATGAGCCCTCATTCCAGTCTTCTTTGAACAATAACTTGGAACAAACTGTATGTGATAAAAATACGCCTGACAGTAAGAAACCTATACCTGTATTCTCTCAGATATTGGGCCATTCAGAGAGTCCTTCTAAGACAGGGTCATCCTGGAAAAATGATGGATCACATAAATCAAGTTGTGAAATGAGGTTTCCGATTATTTCCAGTTCATCAGACAAAGTAAGTACTATTTTCAAGGTGAAGAGAAAACCAAAATTACTTCATTCAGTAACAGTATCAGAGTTATTAAGAGTGGGCTTTTTGTTCAGACAAATCATGGTTTTGTTTTCCTATTTACCTGGTTGGTGAAGAACGGATTCCCCACCCTAAATAGGATGAGATGGCTGAACACATGACATCTGACACTGGACAAGTGATTGGCAGCAGCTGGTTAGTTACATATACTCACAGCCTGGGGGAGGAGGACACTGCATCTCAGGCAGGGCCTCCTGGGGGTTTCACTCAGAAGCAGAGTAATCCAGCAGGTGCTGTGGGAGGCAGACTTTGGTGACAAGAGGATGGTGTAACATCTGGTCCCTGTGGGAGGATGTGATTGGTTTGTGTAATTCCACTGGTTGACAGTTACTGAAGCCCGTTAGGTTGAAGACCAGGTTGAGTGCAGCTGGTCTGGTTTATAAGGGAACTAGTCAGGTGGGGAACATTTCCCCTGGGTGGGGGGCATACCTGATGGTTGAGAGCCCTTTGAACCTCAAAGGCAACACTTGAAATTTTAGGTCTTACAATACAGGTTTGAATCCAGACTAGCAAGCAGTGTGACCCAGGCAAATTATTTAACCTCTCTGTTCCCTCACTTTTCTTATCTATAAATTAGAGTAAATAATACTTCATGGTGTAATAAGGATTAAATGAAATAATATATTTATAGTAACTTGTACATAATATTGAATTATTTATTGAATAAAAAGCTTAAGATGATAACTTTATTATTACTTCTCCTTTCTTTGGGTTTTAGTTTATGTGTCAATCTCTGGTTTACATGCTATATCTAAAATGGTACCAGCTCTGAATTAGACACTGAAGAGCTGAAAATCTTGGGAAATTTACCTAACCTCTGAACCTGATTCCCTATGTGTCAAATGGGTATAATAATCCCTATTGCATAGTTTTGTTTGTTTGAAGATTACAGTCATCATCTCACTTAAAGCACTTACTGTAGTGCCTGGTGCACAGTAATCTTCAAGGATATGCCTCTGTTGCCTTTAGTTCAGAGTATTTCCATGAACAGTGTTGTTTGTTATCAGTTGTTTCTTATACTAACAGTCTCTCCATTTGCTTTCCTTCTGCTCTGAAAAAAGCAGGCTGTTCTTGACAAGGATTCTGGGAAGGTAAAAGTCAATGAAAGACGACTAGGCAAAGTCATTCCTGTTCTACAAACCAAAAGAAGGTAAATAGCAGTATAATTAAATATTCTGATTTCTGTTGGTATGCTTCAGTTTCTTTCCCCCCTCCCCAGTTTCCCCTTCCTGTAGGAAAAAAACCTTGCACCAAGCATAAGAAAATTTGAAGTCCTGGAATTACCAATAATTAGCTGTGTGACCGTGGGCAAGTAAAATAATCCGAACCTTAGCTTCTTCCTCTGTAAAATGAGGCTAATGCTGCCCACTTATAGCCTCACAGGGTTATTTTGAGGAGTAAAAAAGACATATTAATGAAAGCACTGTATAAAAATGTAAGATTTCTTTTCCTATGTTTGGGGAAAGCTGGTCACTAATATAATAGAGGGTTGGAATATTTGAACAAAAACATTAAAATATAACTATGTAGAGAGGAAGGTATCACAGTAGGAAACCCCAGGAATCACAAAGTTGGGCTTCCCCAAAGCAATTATTGAACTTGTAGGAACTCTTCTGAATCAGCTATTTTGAAACTGGAGTCTAGTGGAATACTGCAGCATCCAGGGAAGAGCTGGAGGAAGAGGCTGATAAACTGCAGTAAATATTGGTGAATTTCACATTCTGTGCAGTAACTACCATCCCTCATCCCACAGCTGCATGGCAGGCACCAGTGGGGACTGTAGCCCGGGCTTCTGGTATAGCTTGCTGGTGTCAGGGTGGGCTATAAGAACCTATTCCTCTAAAATCTAGGGATTTGTGCTGTGATGATTGATCACTGCTTTTGATCAGCTACTTCATATCACTAGGGGCCAGCTCTCGGGGCAGCCATTGTTCCAACCCTTCCTCAGGCAAAAGTGACAGAGGAGTCTTAAAGAGGCTTTTTTTTTTCCTCATTTTTCTTTCCACTCTCTGATTGGGAGCAAAAATAATTTGGAAAAGTCACAAATTGAAGTCTCCAGCCCTCAAAAACAACAACAAATGTCAGCAATCCCAGAGGAGTGGGAGAATTAGATTTCTAGAGTTACAACAACATGATACTCAAGATGTCCAGTTCTCAACAAAAAATTACAAAACACATGAAGAAACAGGAAAGTATGGTCCATTCATAGAAAAAAAAGAATTTGCCGGAGACCATCCCCTAGGAAACTCATACTTTGAAACTATTAGTCAAAGACTTCAAATCAACTGTGTTAAATATGTTCAATGAGCTGAAGGGATCTGTATACAAAGTACTATAGGAAATTAGGAAAATGTTATCTGAATGAAACAAAGTGATAGAAATTATAAAAAGAAACCAGTACTTGCTTCAGCAGCACATATACTAAAATTAGAATGATACAGAAAAGATTAACATGGTCCCTACACAAGGATGACACGCAAATTCATGAAGCGTTCCATATTTTTTGATTAGGAAAGCCATGTGGACCACACTCCCCTTGTCCAGTGTATGGAAAAATGAGTAGAAAAATGGGGACAAAAAAAAAAAGGCACTCAGTGTTCTTTTTTACTTTGTTCTTTTTCACTTTAATTTTTATTATTTTTGTGTATATAGTAATGAAAATGTTCAAAAATTAATTTTGGTGATGAATGCACAACTATATAATGGTACTGTGAACAACTGAATGTACGCTTTGTATGACTGCATGGTATATGAATAAATCTCAATAAAAATGAATTAAAAAAAAAGAAACCAAATTTTGGAGCTGCAAAGTACAGTAATTGAAATGAAATACTCATTATATGGATTCAGTGGCAGATTTGAATGGGTAGAAAAAAGGGTCAGCAAACTTGAAGGCAAGACAATTGAATTATCCAATGTGAGAAGTAGAAAAAAAAATAATGAAGGAAAATGAACAGTTTGAGAGACCTGTGAGATACCATCAGGCATATCAACATATGTATCATTGGAGTCCCAGAAGGACGAGAGAGAGGGAAAAGGACAGAAAAAGTATTTGAAGAAATAATGGCTGAAACTTTCCAAATCTGAAGAAAGACATGAAAGTACATATCCAGGAGGCTCAGCAAACTCCAAGCAGGATAGACTCCAAGAGATCTACATCAAGGCACATTATAGCAAATTTGTTAAAATCCAAAGACAAAGAGAAAATTTTGAAAGCAGCAAGAGAAGTGCTTTGTCACATCCAAGGATTCCCAATAAGATTTTTTTTTTTTTAATTTCTAATCAAAAAGTCATTGAGGCCAGAAGACAGTGGGATGACATTTAAATCCTTAAAGAAAAAATCTGTCAGCCAAGAATTCTATATCCAGCAAAATTATCTTTCAAAAATGAAATTTTTGAAAGAAATTAAGACATTTATAGATAAACAAAAGCTGAAAGTTCATTATCAGAAGACCTGCCCTACAAGAAATGCCAAAGGGAGTCCCTTCAGGCTTAAAAGGACATTGGACAGAAACTCAAAGTCATAAGAAGAAATAAAGAACGTTGGTAAAGGTAATTATGTGGGTGAATATAAGATCTTGTATTATTGTACTTTTGGTTTGTAACTCCTCCTTCCCCTCCATATGACTTAATAGGCAAATGTGTAAAATAACATTTTAAGTCTGCTGTAATGGGCATACAATGTATAAATATGTAATCTGAGACAATAACTCATAAGGGTGTGGGGGGTGGAGATATATAAGAATAGAGTTTGTATCTACTGAAACTAGGTTGATACTTAATCAAGTATGTTGTTATTAAAGATGTTAATCGTTATTACAAAGGTAGCCAGTAAGAAAATAACAGAAACAAAAATAGAGGAAAGAAGAGAAGAAGGAAAACAAATGATAATGTGGTAGTTTAGAGCTGTATAAACCCCAGAAAAACATGTACTTAAACTTAATCCATTACTGTGAGTGTGAACCTATTGTATGTAGGACCTTTGATGAGGTTACTTCAGTTAAGGTATGTCTCAACCCAATCAGGATGGGTCTTAATAGTATTACCGGAATCCTTTATAAGCAGAATGAAATTCAGACAGAGAGAAAGCCACAGAGGGAGCAACCAAGAGCCTGAGCAACAAAAGAAAAAGTGGATAAAATGGACTTCATCGAAATTAAAAACTTTTGTGCATCAAAGGACATTATCAAGAAAGTGAAAATCCTACCTATGGAATGGGAGAAACTATTTGAAAACTGTGATAAGGGTTTCCTATATAGAATATATGAGGAACTCAACAACAGAAAGACAAACAGCCCCATTAGAAAATGGGCCAAGGATTTAAATAGACATTTCTCCATAGAAGATAGTTAGATGCCCAATAAGTATGTGAAAAGATGCTCAACATCATCAGCCATCTAGGAAATGTAAATCAAAACTGCAATGACATACTACTTCACAACCACTAGGATGCTATTATTTAAAAATCTGAAAATAACAAATGTTAGGAAGGATGTGGAGAAATAGGAACCCTTGTTCATTTTTAGTAGGAATGTAAAATTGTGCAGCCACTGTGGAAAACAGTTTGGTGTTCCTCAGAAAGTTAAACATAGAATTACCATATTACCTGGGAATTTTGCTCCTAGAATTTTCAGTCCCCAAAAGAATTGAAAGCAGGAACTTGGACAGATATGCATACACCAATATTCATTGTAGCATTTTTCACAGTAGTCAAAAGGTAGAAGTAACCCAAGAGTTCATGAACAGATGAATGGATAGACAAAACGTGATGGAAGCAACTCAGTTGTTCATCAACAGGTGAATGGATAAACAAAATGTGGTATATCCATACAATGGAATATTACTAAGCTGCAAAAAGAAGTGAAGTGCTGGTACATGCTACAACATAAGTGAACCTTGAGTACATCGTGTTGAGTACAATACAAATATTGTATGCTTTCTCATATATGAAATAAGCAAATTCATAGAGACAGAAAGCAGAAGAGTAGTTACCCAGGGGGGGTGGAGGGGAGGAATGAGAGTTATCACTAAATGAGTATGAGCTTTGGTTTGGAATGATGAAATAGTCTGGAAATAGATAGTGGTGAAAGTTACACAGTATTGTCAGTGTACTTAATGTCCAAGAATTGTCCACTTAAAATGGTAAAATGATTTTTATGTTCAGTATATTTTGCCACTATTAAATATATAAATATATACATACTTACATATATACACACACACTCATACATATGTAGAAAATCATTTCTTCATCTCTTCTAACTTGTGTCACCTGTCCTAGGGGAAAAATTCTAGTAGGGGTTGCAGATTTGGATTTTCTTTTCAATCTGTTCTCTTTTTGCCAGGAGATGGCACTGTCTCTACATGGGCCTTTTCCACAGAATGCATTAGAAAAGCTGTTTCTTAGATTAAGTTAGATTGACTTCTTTATAGTGAGTTATTTATTTTAAATTCTGATTACACAGATATCATATTTATTCTGCTTTTTAAAATGTAAAACATTATAGATAAGACTATAGTCCCCTTTCACTCCACCCGTAATCTCAGTTTCTTGTATTTTAAAAAAAAATTTTACATTATTGAGGGAATCTTCGTGAGTTGTTTACAATGGAAATTATATCGAAGAACACAAGTCAAGCTACTTAGAACATTAATAATTTTACTATTTCAGTATTCTCAACCACTGACTCCTCAGGACAGTGCAGTTAGTCTGGGCAAGGACCAAGGTCACCATTGCCTTAATTGCCAGATCCAGCTGGTCCTTTTCAGTGTTTCTCTCATTCAGCTTGTTTGTGGCTCTGTTATAGTACCTGTTTCCTGATTAACTGTGAATTACTCAATAAATGCTTTCTTTTTCTAGGGAATAGATAGACAATCTTCCACCTTCCTAGGCCTTGTTAGCAGAAAGTTGTATCTATTTCCTCTTTCCACACTCAATTTCATTTTCATGCTTCTTGACGAACACTGACTTCTGTCACTGGATCTTAAAGAGAATTTTGACACTGAAAGTTATCTAACCAATAGCAGTGTGTGACTTTTCTCTATAAAGTACTATAATTGTGGTTCTAATTGTTTTTTCCTCCTGGTTTGCTTTGTTCAAGGACTAATGTTCCAACGTTTTCACAGTCAGATCTAGAACAGCAGAAGCAGATTTATCTCAGGAGAGTCATTGCTCATATAAAAGACCCGGTGGACTCTAATCAAGGTAACATGGTAACCAAAGAATGACATGTAAAAGATGTGATGGCACTTTTCTTTCCATTTTAATATACCTAAAGCTGAGAGATTGTTTTGAATTTTTTTTAATTGATGGGAAAGATACCTTCCTTACCCAAAAATTATTACTTCAGGGGACTAATACTATTGTCCCTAAAATGGTTTGTTTAATCTGTGTTAGAGAGGGGACCAAGAAGACTCATACCATTATATGAAGAGTCCCTCCCCTGTGGTTGCAGAAAACACCTGTACTCCTGTACTTTTGCTAGGGATTTTTTATTGAAAAATAGAAGTGGATGACCAGGCACTGCTTAGTAATCATTGGTTTTACATTTGAAGTTATTTTCCCTGGTGCCTTCAGCACTTAAATGTAAAAGCAGACATTTCAAACACCGTCCTGCATTTTGGTATCTGAATAAAAGCTCTTGAAAGCTTTGATTACCTTCCAGATGCTTCAAGCTGAATTTTCCTCCCTAGTTCATTAGAGGCCATTGCAAACCAAAAGTGACTAGATTCATTTTCCAGCCCTCAAGAGGCAATAGTCCATTTATCATTCATCCTGAACTGCTGGCTGATGATAAAACTTCTGTAGGGAAACCTGGACAAAACTGAAGGTGCTGAGGTTAGAGAGATCCTGATAAAAGAATTCCTTCTCATAAAGATCACCCCATATTTTGTCATTTAGCTTCTCTCCCTATTCATTCAATAAATTTTTCTCCAGTGGTGCTAGATGTGAAGATTAGGGATGGAAATGTACAAAGAGTTAAGATAGGGTATTGGCCCTTTGGGAATTCATAGTCCAGAGAAGGAAGGGGAAGGTTCTTTTCTGCTTATGTTTGGGGAGAGTGGAAATGGGGAAGGAAGATGCCCTAGAGAGGCTCCAAAGAGAAGATAATTAGTTCAATTACTTTGAGACCTATTGCAAATCACTAAGGAGGGTTTTAAGAGAGTTTTTGACCAAAGATCAAAGGAAACTCCCCCCTCATCCCCTTTATTTGACAAGTTCTGAATTATCTAGTAGTTTTTTCTTGTTTGTTTTATAAGGCTTTGAGTGAAAGATTTAGAACTCTGAGATAATCAGTCAGAAGAATTTTTTATCCCAGGTCCTTTTTGATTTTTACTCAGGAGTTCATTTAAGTAATCAAATATATTCATACTGATTTCTCATCCCACTGCTTGTGAGATTGTTTTGCATGACCTATCTTAAAGGTTTGGTGGAACTAGAGACACCCATTCCTCCCCATTGGAGGGACAGATATAAAGAAGTTTGTTTTATTTTCAAGCTCTGTGAAAGAGAGCTTTTCTCTTCATGAGCTGACCTACCTTCTCCTTTTATATTCCAGACAGTTGGCAGTGATTATATCCAATAATATTTTCCTTTCTCATTTGGGGCATTTAGAAAAGGAAACTTTCACAAGATTTTATATATGAACTTCTAATTATTGTAGCATCTTCTCTAATCTTCCCCATTCAGCAGTCAGTCCCTCTCCAATTACCACAACAACCTATATCCTGTAATAGCTAGAATAATTAGTATAGTGGAAAGGCAGCATATTGTAGTGGTTGAGGGAGTAAAGTCTAGACTAGTGTTAACTTTTGGGACCAGATCCTGGCACCACTGCTTATTAAAGGCTATGTGACCTTGAGCCAGTAAAAACCATGCCTCAGTTTTCTCATTTGTGAAATGGGGATAATAATGAGGTCTAGCTTATGTGAAAATTATATATGCAATACAAGTGTAGTGTGTAGAACAATACCTGGCCGTAACAACTAACATTTACTTACAATTATTGGCAAGAAAACAGAAGTTTCTATAAGTAAAATATGATGTCTGGTGTTTGTTTATAAATTTTCAGGAAAAAAGAAACCTGGAGAATTAGATGAAACAACTTTGATAAATGTTGATAAATGAAGCTGAGTGATGGGTACATGGGATTTCGTTATACTATTCTCCACTTTTATGTATGTTTGAAATTTTTCACAATTAAAGGTTGATTTTTTTTTTTTAATTTGCGTCTTTTAGAGTAGTCCTTTTTTGACATCTTAGGATTTTCAACATCACCAGTTCAAAAAATTCCATGGGCCTCTGGTGCTTCCTTCTGCCTTCTAGGAACTCAGTGTGCTACTGAGTTCTTGTGTCACTTCCTGCTGCCCAGTATTCATACATCCAAAATCTTAAGATTTTATATATCATATGCAGATTATATATGAATTACAGGGCAGCCAGAAGGTAAAAGAAGGAGCATCTAGTGGCTCTGTTCCTCCTCCTTTTTGAGATATTTAGTGCAATTTCACCTTGGTAAAGTATAACTCTTCGTTTTCTTATTAGACACAGAGAAATTACTAGGGGGCAGACTCAAATGTGGTTCATGCCAATTCAGTGTGAATCCTCTCCATTTATTGGCTTAATGGCCTTCTTTGCTTTATCAATGTGTGTATATTATTGATATAGAATGTTAACAATATGAATCATCCTTCAGCTCCATTATTCTAATATAGGTATAATCTTTTTCGTTTTGTTTAGTGCCATGTGGGTCTTTAACAGCATTTGAAAAGAAATACCAACCATTTCCTGGCATCCCAGCTAATGGAAAACTTTATGAAATTATAAATTCATAGAATAGAAAAGAACCTTCTCTTTTAATCTCCTAACACATAAATCTATTCTGTATATCTTGGCCAGGTGACCATTCAGCCTTTGCTGAGAGTTCCAATAATGCAAAACTCATTACCTCAAAAGGCAGGCCATTCATTGCTTAGAAAATTTTAATTATTAAGAAGTTATTCCTTACACTGAGTCATACTCTGCTTTCCTGTAATTTCTGGTAGTGGTTCCTAGTTCTGCTCTCTGGGGTCACAAAAAAATGGCTTTGTTCTCTCTTCCATTTTTTATTCTTACAGATATTAGAAGTAAGCTCCTCTCACCTACAAAGAAAAAAGTTAAGATCACCTATAAACCCATCTCACCACCTAAAAATAACAAAATTTAGCATTTGAATAATTATCTTTCCTATAGGGTAGAATACATACAGAAAAATTATGTATTAGTTTATAGTGTGCTCTTCCTTGTACTTAATGTATTATAAGGACCTTTTCATGGTAAATACTTCAATTTAAGATTTTTAATGATCACAGAGTATCCTATTACATAGTTTTGGATATTGAGGGTGTGTCCATTTTCTTCAGTAATGCTGCAGCAAACATTCTTGGGTCAATAAATGTTTATGTACAACTCTTATTTCTATAGGATGAATGCCTGGAAGTGGAATTGCTGGATAAAGTATATAAACATTTTAAAAACTTTCATTACATGTTGCCAGACTGTCCTGCCCCAAAAATTGTATTAATTTTCATTGTCACAATGTGATAGGAACATTTTAATATGCCTTGTATTAATAATTAGTGAGGTTAAATGTTTTCATATGTTTAATGGCAGTTTATATTTAATCATAATTTCTTAAAATCATCTAATATCTAGTCCATGCTTCAATTTCCCCAGTTGTCCCCAAAATGTCTTTTTAAAACTTTGTTCAAACAACATCTAATCAAGGTTCACAAACATTTGGTTATTGTCTCCTTAGTCTCTTTTACTTTAGGTTCCTTGTCTTGTAGAATGTTCCACATTCTGAATTTGTCTGATTGTTTCCCTGTGGTGTCATTTAACTTGTTCCTCCATCCCCTGTAATTCCTGTAATTGGAAGTTGGGTCTCAAGGCAGGATGAGATTCAGAGTAAACATTTTTGGCAGGAATAATCCATAGGTGCTATTGTGTATTTATCCCATATCAAATTAGGAGGCACATATGACACCTAATGACAGGTTGTCCCACGAATAGTGATGTCAATTTTGATTACTTTGTGAGGTGTTAATGATCAGATATCTCCAGGTATATTTTCCCCTTTACTAATTAGTAACTCATTTGTTTGGTGATGCTTTGGTACCATGAGAAGATCCTGTTTCTCAAAAACTGTTCACCTGTTGGTTTGAGCATTCATTGATGATCTTTGCCTGAACTGTTTTCACATGTTTAATGGCAGTTTATATTTAATCATAATTTCTTAAAATTATGTTATCCTATTAACATTAATATGTTTATTGGCATTCTCTTACAGTATACATAAAATTCTTTTAAAATTCCAATTCCAATTTTACTAGTCACAATAAACTTAATAAAGTTTTAATAAGAATGTACAATCATAGTGTTGTATTGAAGGGTTACTTGAAACAATTATTTTCTCTGTGTTGGTTTATCTGTTTGGTATGTAATTAGTTTCATTTGTTTCTGCTTGTAATCAATTTTAGGTGTTGTGATTTAAAAAAAAAATCCTTTTGGATTTTAAAAACTTGAGGTATAAATTACCTGGAGTAAAATACACAGATCTTAAGTTTACAGTTTGTAAGCTTTGACAGATACACACACCTATCTAACCAACACCCAAATCAACATAAAGAATACTTCTGTCACACCAGAGCTCCCTAATTCCCCCTCTCAGCCCAGAGGCAGCCACTGTTCTGATTTCTATCACTATAGATTAGCTTTGCCCATTCTTGAATGTCATGTAAATGGAACATTTGCTGTTACAAATCTGCTGTGAATATTTGTGTACAAGTCTTTGTATGGGTATATACTTTCATTTCTCTTGAGTAAATACCTAGAAGTAGAATGATTGGGTCATATGGAAGGTGTATGTGTAACTTTTGAAGCTGCCAAGTAGTTTTCCAGAGTTGGACCATTTTACATTCCCACCAGCAGTGTAGAAGAATTCAACTTGCTCCCCTCTTTACCAATACTTGGTATAGTCAGTCTTTTAAATTTTAGACAATTCTAGTATGTATACATTTCCTTAGTGAATGGAAATGTTGCACATTTTTTCATGTACTTATTTGCCACCCATTATCTTCTTTGATGAAGTGTCTTTTGCCTATTTTAAAAAATTGTGTTGTTTTCTTATTATTGGGGTTTGAGAGTTTTTATGTATTCTGATTGCAAGTCCTTTGTCAGATACGTAATTTACAAATATTTTCTCCCAATCTATGACTTGTCTTTTCATTTTATTAAGTCTTTGAAGAACAGAAGTTTTTAATTTTATGGATTGTACTTTGGTGTGGTTTTTAAGAAATCTTTGCCTAAACTAAAGTCACAAAAATTTTTCCTTGTATTTTCTTCCAAAAGTTTCGTAGCTTTAGGTGTTACATTTAGCTCTATGATCAATTTTGAATTAATTTTGCATATGTGAAGTATGTATCAAAGTTCCTTTTTTTTTTGCACATAGATATTCAATTATTTCTTTACTATTTGTTGAAAAGACTACCTATTTTCTATAGAATTGCTTTGTACCTTTGTCAGTAAAGAGTTATCTGTAGAACACCCAGGGGAGTGAATCTCCCTGGCAACGTGGAATATGACTCCCGGGGAGGAATGTAGACCTGGCATCGTGGGACGGAGAACATCTTCTTGACCAAAAGGGGGATGTGAAAGGAAATGAAATAAGCTTCAGTGGCAGAGAGATTCCAAAAGGAGCCGAGAGGTCACTCTGGTGGGCACTCTTACACACACTTTAGACAACCCTTTTTAGGTTCTAAAGAATTGGGGTAGCTGGTGGTGGATACCTGAAACTATCAAACTACAACCCAGAACCCATGAATCTCGAAGACAGTTGTATAAAAATGTAGCTTATGAGGGGTGACAGTGGGATTGGGAAAGCCATAAGGACCACACTCCACTTTGTCTAGTTTATGGATGGATGAGTAGAAAAATAGGGGAAGGAAACAAACAGACAAAGGTACCCAGTGTTCTTTTTTACTTCAATTGCTCTTTTTCACTTTAATTATTATTCTTGTTATTTTTGTATGTGTGCTAATGAAGGTGTCAGGGATTGATTTGGGTGATGAATGTACAACTATGTAATGGTACTGTGAACAATCAAATGTATGATTTGTTTTGTATGACTGCATGGTATGTGAATATATCTCAATAAAATGAAGATTAAAAAAAAAGAGTTATCTGTAGAAAAATCAGGTGTCTAGAAAAAAAAGACTGTTGTGTTCCATTGATCTATTTATCTATCTTGACATCATTATCAAACTGTCTTGATTATTGTCAGTTTATAAGACTCTTATAGTCAGTGTGAATCTTCTGACTTTCTTTTTCTTTTTCAAAGTTATATTTTCAAAGGTTCTTTGCATTTCCATGTGAATTTTAGAATCAGCTTATCAATTTATACAGAAAAGCAGGGATGATTCTATGATTGGTATCTTAACAAAACTTATCTCTAAGTAGGTCAGATTAAGATCAAGACTACAGCTGAACTGTAAAGAAGCAGCAGTTGCTTTTATAGGCTCAAAGAGGGGCATGGTTGATATTTTGTGGATTGGACATTGTTCATGTATTATCTATGTTCAGACAGGATTATGAAGTGGAATTGTTTATGTCATGGTCATATAGTGGTCTTGTCTGATGTTGATGTTCTCTGAAATTATGTTCACCTGGAGAACATCATGACTTAGCTGAGGTCATGAGGCCAGCTCCTGGATGACGAAGGCTGCTCTTTTCCTTTTCATACACAGTATTGAGATGTAGGGGCAGGAGGTGGCTGGAGAATTGCAGCCTGTTTGCTGGGGCCTTCAGGTTGTCTGCTGTTGACTCAGTCTGAGCACAGTGGGCTGACTTTCCTACAGAATAACTGTCTCAAGGGTTTACAGTTTATCTTCATCAAACAACTTTTGTCTGCTCCTGCATTTTTGGGGTATGAGGGCATTTTTGTCCTCCAGGAGGCTACACCTTTTTTCTATTTTCCAGACTTTCTTCTCTAGGTCTTTAATTTGACTTTATATTTTTATATTAGATACTTTAGCATCATTCAGTTATGTCTTCTCATTGGTTTTTCTTTTGAATTCCAGACATGATCTTAGCCAACCTATCATTGAAACTTGCTATTCTAAAACCTGAGGAATCTTCTGGCTGGGTGCTGTGGCCTTGCATCCATTATAGCACACACCTCATCTTCCATTTCTTTTTGTATCACAGCAGCATCAACATACATTGAGAAAAATGAGTGCAATCTCACTCAAAATGAGGGAAAAATTACTTGGTTAGGGGGCATATGATTTTTTTTATTAGAGAAGTTGTGGGTTTACAGAACAATCATGCATAAAATATAGGATTCCCATATGCCACCTTATTATTAATACCTTACATTGGTGTGATACATTTGTTACAGTTGATGAAAGCACATTTTTATAATTTATTATTACCTGTAGTCCATGGTTTAACTTAGCGTTCACTGTGTTGTGCAGTTCCATAATTTTTTAAAAAATTTTTATTCTAGTACCATATATACAACCTAAAATTTCCACTTTTAACCACATTCAAATATGTAATTCAGTGCTGTTAATTATGTTCACAGTGTTGTGTTACTATCGCCACCATCCATTACTAAAACTTTTCAGTCATCCCAAATAGGAACTCTGTACGTTTTAAACTTTAACTCCCTATTCCCTACCCCAAACCCACGCCTTGATAACCTATATTCTAGATCCTTATTCTATGAATTTGCTTATTATAATTAGTTCATATCAGTGAATATTTGTCCTTTTGTGTCTGGCCTATTTCACGTAACATGATGTCTTCAAGGCTTATCTATGTCGCATGTATCAGAACTTCATTTCATTTTACAGCTGAATAATACTCCATTGTGTGTTTGTACCACATTTTGTTTATCCATTCATCGGCTGATGAATACTTGGGTTGCTTACATCTTTTGGCAATTGTGAATAATGCCTCTATGAACATTGGTATGCAAGTATCTATTCAAGCCCCTGCTTTCAATTCTTTTGGATATATACCTAGAAGTGGGATATGCCAAGTCATATGGTAATTCTATATTTAACTTTATGAGGAACTGCTAAACTACTTCCACGGCAGCTACACCATTTTACATTCCTACCAACAATGAATGAGGGTTCCTATTTCTCCACATCCTCTCCAACACTTGTAATTTCAGGTTTTTCAATCATAGCCATTCTATTGGGTGTGAAATGGCATCTCATTGTGGTTTTGATTTTCATTTCTCTAATGGCTAATGACATTGAGCATCTTATCATGTGTTTTTTTGGTCATTTGTTTTTTTGTGTTTTTTTTTTTTTGGTCATTTGTATATCTTCTTTGGAGAAATGTCTATTCAAGTCCTTTGCCCATTTTTTAAATTGGGTTATTCATCCTTTTGTTGTCAGGTCAAAGGACTTTTTTATATATTCTGGATATTAAACCCTTCTGGATATGTGATTTCCAAATATTTTCTCCCATAGTGTAGGTTTTAGTTTTATTTCCATGATAAAGTCCTTTGATGCACAAAAATTTTTAATTTTTATGAGGTTTCCATTTATCTATTTTTTCCTTTGGTTGCTTGTGTTTTTTTTGTGAAATCTAAGAAACCATTGCCTAACATACAGTCCTGAAGATGCTTCCCTGTGATTTCTTCTAGGAGTTTTATAGTTCTGGCTCTTATATGTAACTAAGCCTTTGAACTGTTTCGAAGTTCATTTTTGTTTAGCATGTGAATAGGGATCCATCTTCATTTGTTTGCAAATGGAGATCCAGTTTTCCAGAACTATTTTTTGAAGAGGCTGTTTTTTCCCACTTGAGCAGTCCAAGGGACAGGAAGTGGAAAATTCCAGTTTCTTATGTTTGTGGATGTGGTCCCAAGTTGTCCCAGAGCTGTAGGCACCGCTCCTGTTGGTCCCGTGAGACTGAAACTCTTGTCCTCATTGGGGCAGCATTGCCATCCACAGAGCTTTCCAGTAGTTCTATAGTTTTCAGTGTACAGTTTTGCACACTTTCATAAGATTTATCCCTGAATAGTTCATATTTTAATACTATTGTAAAGGGTATTTTTTAAAATGTCAGATTGTTCATTGCTAGTACATAGACATTGAATTGGTGGGTTTTTTGGTGGTTGTTTTCTGTTTTGCCAGGGAAACCACTTCAGTTGGTTTTTGTATCTTGATCTTATAGTCTGCAACTTCGCTAAAGTCACTTATTAGTTTTGATATCTTTTTTGTAGATTCCATCAGGTTTTCCACATAGATGATCATGTCAGCAAATAAAGACATTTTTACTTATTAATTTCCAGCTTGGATGCTTTTTATTTCTTTTTCTTGCCTTATTGCACTGGCTAGAACTGCCAGTACAATGTTGACTACAAGTGGTGAAAGCAGACATCTTTACTTGTTGATATGTTAAGAGGAAAACATTTAGTTTTTTACCGTTAAGTATGATGTTAGCCCTAGGTCTTCTTGAATACCCTCTTAGCAGGTTGGAGAAGGTTCCCTTCCATTTCTAGATTTTTGTGTGGACATTTGTTTTCATTTTCTCTAGGGTAAATAAGTGGGAGTAGAAAGTGTTTGTTTAGCTTTATAAGAAGCTGCCAGACTGTTTTCAAAGTGATTACAGAAATTTTTGGTGACTTTTAAATTTCTTAATGGTGTCTTTCAAAGAGTGGAAGTCTTGATGAAGTCCAGTTTACCAGTTTTTTCTTTTATGTTTCTTGCTTTTAAGCTCTCATTTAAAAAAAATCTTTGCCCAGTCCAAGGTCATGAATATTTTCTTCTATAAGTTTTATAGTTTCAGTTTTTACTTCAGGTCTGTGATCCATTTAAGGTTGATTTTTGTGTATGTAGTTAGGTAAAGTTTAGGTTCATTTTTCTTTTCCATATGGATATCTAATTCTTCTAGCAACCTTTGTTGAAAGGATAATCCCTTTGAATTCTCTATCCTGGTCCATTGATACGTCTTTTCTTATGCTAGTATCACACTGTCTTAATTACTATGGCTGTATAGTAAGTCTTGAAATTGTTTTGGTCCTTTGGACTTTGGATTTCCTTTTTTATTATTATTTTTAGAATCAACTTCAGTTTGTCAGTTTGTTCAAAAACATCTGTGGGATATTTCATTGGGACTGTACTGACTATAGATCAGCTTAGAGAGAATTGACATCATAACAATATTGAGCCTTCCAATCAATGAACATGATATATTTCTCCATTTATTTATGTCTTCCTTAATTTCTTTTAGCAACATTTTATAATTTTTATTGTACAGGTCTTATACATATTTTATTAAATTCATTCCTAAGTATTTAATGCTTTTTTGTGCCATTAAAGGCTAATTTTTAGAATTTCAGTTTCCAGTGGTCATTGCTAGCATATAGAAATTCGTTTGGTTTTTATACATTGACCTTATATCCTGTGACCATGCAAAATTCACCTATTAGTTTTGGTACCTTTTTTATAGATTCCTTAGGATTTTTTATGTTGCCTGATAATACTATATGCAAATAAGACGATTTATTTCTTCCTTTCTAATCCACAAGCCTTTTATTTCTTTTCCTTGTCTTATTGCACTAAGACCTCTAGAACAATTAAATATGATATTAACTGAAAGTTTATCATAAATGCCCATTATCAGGTTGAGGAAGTTCCCCTCTATTCATAGTTTGGTAAGAGTTTTTATTATGAATGACTAATGAATTTTGGCAAATGTATTTTCTACATTTATTTAGGATGTCATATGGTATTTCTCCTTTATTCTGTTAATATGGTAAATTACAGTTACTGATTTTTGAATGTTAAACGAACTTGCATTCCTGGGATGTAACCTATTGATCTTGATGTTTTTTCTATAGCTGTCTATCTTTATCTATCTATCTGTCTATCTATGTATATGTATTTTAATTTGCTAATTTGTAAGATTTTTACTTCTTGTTCATGAGGAATATAGTCTATCATTTTCTCATCATGTCTTCCTCTAGTTTAAATGTCATTGTGACGTTGGCTTCATGAGTCAGGAAGTGTTTTCTCCTCTGTTTTCTTAGTTTGTGTAGGATTGATATTATTTCCTCCATAACTGTTTGATAGACTTCACCATTGAAGCTATCTAGGCCTGGAGTTTTCTTTTTGGCAAGTTTTGTAAAGACATATATAATAAGATATAGGGCTTTTCAGATTTTCTATATCTTGTTGAGTCTGTTTTCGTAATTTGCATCTTTCAAGGATTTTGTACATTTCATCTGAGTTAATGAACTTGGCATAATATTACCGGCATAATATTATCATAATATCCCCTTATTTTTCCTCAATTACTATAGGATCTGTCATGATGTTGTTTCATTCCTAATATTTGTAATTTGTGTCTGTTTTTTCCCTTAAACAGTCTAGCTAGAGGTTTATCTGTTTGATTGATTCCCCACCCCACCCCACCCCAAGTAAATGTTCAGTTTCGTTTATTTTTCTATATGGTTTTTGGCTATTATGTTTCCGGTTTCACTGATTCCTTTACTTATCTTTATTATTTCCTTTCTTCCACTTACTTTGGGTTTCTTTTGCTCTTATTTTCTAGCTTTATAATGTGGAAATTTAGGTAATTGATTTGAGACCTCTCTATTTTCTATAATCAATTAAAGTTGTAACTTTCCCTTTAAGCATATTAAGCTACATCCCATAAATTTTGATATATTTTTCATTTTCATTTGGTTTAGAGCAATTTCTAATTTCCCTTGTGATTTCTCCTTTGTCCTACAGGTTATTTAGAAGTATGTTGCTTAATTTCCAAATATTTGGGAATTTCCCAGGTATCTTCCTATTATTGATTTCTCAATTCTGTTGTGGTCAGAAAATATAATCTGTATGATTTTAGTCCTTTTAAATATATTGAGACTTTCTTTGTGGCCTCACATATGGTCTATCTTAGTGAATTCTCCATGTACACTTGAAAAGAATGTGTATTTTGATGTTGGGCATCGTGTTTTATAAATGTCAATACTGCTTTTTTGTTGGTGGTGGGGTTTAGTTCTTCTATATCTTTAAAGATTTTCTTAGTCAAAGAGGTATGTTCATATCTCCAACCATAATTGTGGATTTATCTATTTCTCTTTTGGTTCTGTGAGTTTTTGCCTCATGTATTTTAAAGTTCTGTTGAATGCTACAAATGCAGCTCTGCTATTGAATGCATATACACTTAGGATTATTATATCCTCTTCTTAAATTGACTCCTTTATCATTATGAAATACCAGTTTTTATCCCTAGTAATACTCCTTTTCTTGGAGTCTACTTTGATGCTAATATAGCCATTCCAGCTTTCTTTTAACTAAGGTATATATGATATATATAATGTTTCTTTTGACTAATTTTAGTATTATATACATTTCCTTTTTCTTTAACCTGTGTGTATCCAAGTAATTTTTTATGGACAGTTGTCTTGCTTTTTTACCTCTCAATCTCAGTCTGTTAATTGGAGTATTAGTCCATTCACATTTAATGTAATTATCAATATCATTAGGTTTAAATCTACCAGCTTGCTGTTTGTTTTCTATTTGTGTTTGTGTTCTTTGTTTCTTCTTTCATCTTTTCTTGGTTTCTTTTGGATTAAGTAATTTTTCTTATTCTGTTTTATCTCCATGATTGGCTTATTACCTATACCCCTTTGTTTTTTGTTTTTTTTTTTTTAGTGGTTGTTTTAGGGTAGCACTTCTCAAAGTTTTTGGTCTGAGGACCTATTTACACTATTAAAAATTATCTAAACTCTTAAAAATTATTGAGGATCCCAAAATGTTTTGTTTGTGTGGGGGATATGTGTTGACATTTGACCATATTAAAAATTAGAGCTGATAAATTGTTAAAATATTTATTTATGATACATTTTAAAATACTAATAAGCCCATTAAATATCATTTTCATTAAAAATAACAGTATTTTCAAAAGAAATCTAGGGAGAAGAGTGGCCTTGTTTTACATTTTTTGCAAATCTCTTTAATGTCTGGCTTAATGAAAGACTACTGAATTCTCATATCTGATTCTGCATTCCATATCATGTCATGGAACTTGTGGGAAATTCATTGAACATGTGTGAGAATGCAAGCAGAAAAGACAAATACATCTTAATAACATCTTAGTGTTCTTATAGAAATAATTTTGACCTTTTGAACCCCCAAACAGGTCTCAGGAACCCCCAGGGATCCTTGGACAGCACTTTCAGAACTGTGTTCTCTGGTTTACAATATGCATTTTTAACTTACCACATCTACCTTCAAATAATACCGTACCACTGAACTTATAATGGAAGACCCTGACAAAAATATATTGCCAATTCTCCCTTCTGTTTTTTTTTTAACATGCTTTCATGCATCTTACGTATACATATATTATAAATCCTTCAATATGTTATTTTTGCTTTAAATAATTCTTTTAAAGACATTGTTAAGTCAGAAAAATAATCTTTTATATTTACTCACATATTTACCATTTCTAGTGTTCTTAATTCCTTTCTATAGACAAGTTTCCATCAAGTATTATTTTCCTTTTTCCTGATGAAATTCTTTTAATATTTCTTGTAGTGTGGGTCTGCTGGTGATGAAGTTTCTCTGCTTTTTTTTATTTAGAAAAGTTTTATTTTCCCCTCATTTTAAAAATCTTTTATTTTGAAATAATTATAGACTCATAGATTCCCAAGAAGTTTCAAGATTCATCTCAATTGTTTTCCTTCCTTTAGGGATTACAATTATGAGTTGTCTGAAAAACGTAGTCTGAAAGCAGTTGTTCTATATATTTTGCCTGGTTTCTAGTTGCTAACAATGGGAGTTTAAGTCCCATTCATCATGACTAGAAGTGGAAGTCTCTGCCTTGACTTTTATTGACAACTATAAGCAGCAATGGCTATGTAAATTTTGATTCTGAATTTTCCATGTCTGTTGAGGACATTCGTATATCAACCAGTATCCCCTAAATAATACACCACTTCAGAAATGAGTTGTATAGTGATTCCTGTTTCTTTTGCTTTTGCTTTTTGTCTGCTCTGGAAGGAAAATCAGAATCAAGATTTGTACTACATCTAGAGGTGATACATTTGCAATCTTGCTTTTTAATGTTTTTTTCCTTTATATTCGTATTTTATTAATCTATTTGTAAAAGCAGTAGCCTGCACCCCCTGTAAGACATTTTTTCTTTTCTTCCCTCCCCATTTCCTCCCTTGTGTTAGGTATTTTAGGTTACACAGAATAGAGACATTTTGATTGCCTTCAAGTAACTATGTTTAAGGATTTATAGGAAAAGAGGAAGACTATACTCTCAATAATATATCCAGGCCTCACAATATCAGCTCTAGAGCCAGCTCTTGTGTCTCCTCAGAAATGGGTGCCTTTGTTTCCTATTTAGGTTTTCTCTGCTAATACAGTGGTGCTGATACGTGTAATCTTGTGTTTCTGACTAGTGCCTTTGCTGCTCTCGATTAGCTACCTCAAGTGAAGTGTCTGTTCCCTCCTAGAGCTCTGTGTGCTGTTTTCTCTTTTTCTCATTACTAAATCTCACATTCACATTCCATAGGAGAAGTTCTGATTAATTCACTTAATGATCTGTTAGTGTTAGGCCACCTTCAAGGTGTTTAGCCAGCCCAGAGATTCTCTGTCCTCGGGTCATGTGCCACACTTGATTGAGTTAGGGTCATGTGGTACAAAGTATGATTTATAAAACCTGTCAGAAGGGCCATTGACATAACATTATCATCCATCCTCCTCCACTCTAACATAACAATTGGTTCACTTTCAACTTTATTAAGGACAGTTACAAAACTAGATTTTTCCCCAAACCACTCAGCTACATATTTATAGATTAAGGCTTAGATGAATTGCTGATCACATTCCTGAAATGCTGGGGCTTTTACCTCCTAATTTCATTCTTAGATGAATTTCATTCTTAGCCACAAAACAAAGGACAGTCTTTGCCACTTTTTAGCCACAACTTAAACCCATGCTACAGATTATTGGTCCAAGAGAGCCCATCTGTTATAGAGACTCTGAAGAGAGGACAAAATTCAAATCTGTTTCCATTATTGGGCCTGGGTGTGAGTACTGTCTTTCCAGTTTACTAGATGATAGATGAGAATCTTTTCTAAGCTTCAGTTTTCTCATGAAAAAAATGGAGATTCTGGCATTTGCCTCATATGATTGTTGGTATTAAATGACAGGATACATGCAAAGTGGTTTAGCAAAGTGCCTGGCACATAATAAGTACCTGATAAATGTTAGTTTCCATTACTATGTCTTATTAATAATAAGGGTTACCTTAGTCCAACAGTAAGTTCTTACTACTAATGAAAACTAGCATTTCTTGGTGCATGAGCCAAGTGATTATTATTGAGCCCTGGTATGCTTACTCAGTGCTGTACCAGGTACCACTAGGTATATAAGAGACATAACGTGATATAATTCTTGCTTTATAATCCCAACTATGAAACATCAGTCCCAGAAAAGATTTTAGAGAAACTCAACCCTATAATGGTTTTATATTGTTGGGATTTTGGCTCTGTCACTATCTGTATGACCTTGAGCAAAGTACCTAACTTCTCTTTGCCTCAGTTTCGTCATCTGTAAAATGGGGAATTATAATAGTACCTACTTCGTAGGATTGTTGTAAGGAACAATCAGTTAATATATGTAAAGTGCATAGGACACTGTCTGATAAATAGTATGTGCTATTGCTGCTTCTGCTGCTGGATTATGTCCTTTAGCAGGTTGAATATTTGAAGCTTCCTTGGACCTAATCTACCACTCTTTTTCTTCACTTGATTTAAAGTGCACATATTTTTTTGTTGGAAGTTTATAATGTATCTTTAGTTTCCACTGCTGGGGCAGTTTTGCAGAATCCAAGTGGTAAGAGATGAGTGAGCTGAAGGACATGGTCTATGGATAGTCTTGTGGTGGTTTCATTTTGAGATTGGAAACCAGAATTTCCATAACTTGCCAGCTCTTCTTTTGTGAAGCTTTGGCAGGAAAAATGTATATTGAAATCTTTACAAAGTGGATTCCCCCTTCCCTGTGACTGAAACATCCTTTTTGAGGGGGCTTGAGGGAGCAGAGTACTAGCGGTATGAACGTAGGGTATAGGAAAAGGCAATTTGAATTGAGACTTTTGATCTTAGCCTACCAAATCCAGCAAGCAAGGAATTTAATCATAAGCTACTTCCCTTCTTAAAGAAGAAGCTCATTTCTAATTTATACTTCCTTTTCAAGGAGTGAGCTTAATATGTTTTCTTTCTCTATTAGTGAGACTGAACATCTTTTCATTATGTTTATTGATCATTTGTATATTTCTTTTGTGAATTGCCTATTCATGTCCTTGGCCTCCTTTTTTGCTTGTTTTTAAAGGGGGACTTGTTGAAGGGACTTATCTTTGTATAATAAGGACATTAAACCTTTGCCAACTATGTTTGGAATATAGTTGTCATCATTGCAAGTATCTTTTTTCCTTGGTTGTGCTCTTTTTTTTTTAAACACACATAAACTTTTAATTTTTATCTAATGAATGTGAATTTTTCCTGAAAAGTATCATCCCATTATGGTTAGAAAGAAAATTTCTGCTTAGTGCTGTAAAATATCAGACTATGTGTGGACGAATCTATTTTCCTGACAAATAGAAGGCAACTGATTGTCATAGAATTTGAAGAGTTTTTGCAAATTAACGTAGGCCTAAGTCTATAATGCCTTAACAATAATAGTTACCAATTATTGCACACCTGCTGCATGCCAGGCAATTGCTAGGCTTTTTATGTACAATATTCCTAATATTCTAAGGTAAATGTTATTGTCCACATTGCATAGTTGAAGTGAGGCTTAATGAAGTGAAATGACTTGCCTAGGGTCACAGAGGTTAGAAATGCAAATTCTTGGGCCCCATCCCAGACCTATGGAATCAGTAACTCCAGGGTTAGGGCCCAGCAATCTGTTTTACAATAGCTCCAGCTGATTATGACACATGTTAAAGTTTGAGAACCAGTGGTTTAGGGAATTATTACCTAACTATTGTTTTTTTCCACTTCTGGTGGTTTTCAGCCCTTAAGTACAAAATTAACAATATTACCTAGTGGCAAGAGCATGGAGTCAAACAGGAGCTAGTTGAATCCTGATTTAACAAGCATCCACCTAAGGCAAGTTCACCCTTCCTGAGCCACAGTTTCCACCTCTAAAATTATGTTAATAGCTTCTTTCTTTTTTACCCTCTCTCTCTTTCCCTCTGCCCCCGACTTTTCTCTCCCCCACCCCCTTCTTGTTTTTTTCTGCCTAGGCTCCCATGTGTTGAAAATTTGCCGCTAGTAATTTCTCTTGTTAGCCAGAACCCCCAACCTTCATCTGTTCTAAACTCTTGTTATTGGATATATTATGCTGTCTGTGTCTCTAGGCCTTTGTAGTAGCTATTTCTCCGCTAGGACACCCCCTCCTCCCATCCCTCTCTACTTCACAAACTTCTGTACGTTCTTTAGATCCCTGCTTACAGTTTACTTCCCCTGAAGGGGGCTTCCCCTAACCCCTACCTTCTAGTCTCTGTGCTTGCATAGCAGCCTTTATTCCTCCTATCACTGTACTTTATCACAGTTTTGGCAACACTTCTCTCCTGTATTAAACTTCACTGAGGGTAGGTTCTCTGCTGCATTTCCAGGGGCCAGTCAACTCCCTCACACATAGGAGCTGAATAAATTTTGAGTGAATGAGTGGTGGCTACCATTATTACTTCATTATCATCATTCTTGAGCAAGCTCCCCTCTCTGGCATGTGGTTTTTGCACTGACTGTTTGTGATAATCCTAATTAGATAGTGTTGGGACCAGTGCCTGTTTTCCCTTTCCCTGAAAGCACATGCTTTGGTCTAGACTGACATGGAAGTTCACTGAGTTGCTTCCTAACCGCTGATCCTTCTATATCACAGGTCCCTTGGAGGAGCTAGATGACTTGGTGAATCAAGTGCATCATATGCAGAACAAAAAATGGAAGCATCCTTCGGACCTCACCATGCGGTGAGTGGGTGATTATAGAAAAGGAAAAGGGTAGGATTTGGCTGCGGGAGGAATATGATGGGTAGTTGGGGTTGTAATTGTTGTTTAATTCCAGAGGTGGAAGGAGAAGTAATACAGTATAATGGAATAAGAACTGGACTGAAATTCAGAAAACCTGGGTTCTATTGCTAGCTTTACAATTTTTAACTAGCTATGTGATTTTGATCAAGCCACTTCACTTCTCTGGTCCTCACACAAGTAAAATAAAGTTGTTGAACTAATTGATGTCAAAGGTCCTTTCTAGTTCAGAAATCTTTTGGATTCTTGATGCAGTGTGGTTTACAGATTTATTCAGTTACTTTGATCTAGTTGCTCAAAAACATGGAGTCATCCTTGACTCCTTTTTCTGACCCCATAGTCAGTCCATCAGCAAATCCTATAGGTTCTACATATAAAATATATTCAGAACCTGACCACTTCTCATCATTTTCACCTGGACTATTGCAGTAGTCTCCTAAGTAGTCTCCCTGCTTCTGCTCTTGCCTGTCTACCAGTCTTAACTCAGCAGCCAAAAAGATTCTTTTAAAGCGTAAGTCAGATTCTATCACTCCATTGCTCAGAATTTTCCAGCAGCTTCCCATCTCATGTCATCCCATCTACAATCCCCTACAAGAGCCTATATGCTTTGGCCTAAGTTGACATTTTAGCTCACCGACCTCATCTCCTACTTCCTTTCCCTTTGTTCACTCTGCTCTAATCATACTTGTTTCCTTGCTGTTTTTCAAACATGTCAAACATACTCCAGTTCCGGGGCCTTTACACTGAGTGTTTCCTCTCAAGTCAGAGAGATGTGAGTTCAAATCTAGGCTCCTTTACTTACTCTACTAAGTGACCTTGGCCTACTTACTGAACCTGAGTCTCCGTTTTCTCACCTGCATACTTTCCTGTAGGATTGTCTCTGGTATTAAATGAGATGAAGTGTTGAAAGAATTCAGCAAGTATTTACACATAGGGCTAGATAAACATCAAGTACTGTTGTAATTATTTTCAATCCCGGCTACTCCTCATACTTACCTATGTAGATTTCTGAAAATGTAGATGGCTAGATCTTGACTGCAGAAATTCTAAATCATTAAGTCTGGGAGGGGGATATGACCAGGAATCCATGTCTTTAAAAAGCTTCCTAGAGAGGATTGTGGGAACACAGCAGAATAGGAAACTCTAGTAATTAGTCCCTCCACCAAAACGACTATTGAACTGGCAGGAACTGTCTGGATCAATATTTGGAAACTCTGGAGTCTAGCAGAATACTATGCAGCATCTAGAGAAGAGATGGAGGAAGAGGCTGGTAAATTGTGGCAAATGTTAGTGAATTTCACTCTCCATGCAGCAGCTACCATCCCCCATCCCCCAGCTGCATGGCAGGTAGCAGTGGGAACTGCAACCCCAGACTCTTGGTGCAGGTTGCTAATCCCAGGGTGGGCTATAAGGACCTAGACATTCAAAATCCCAGATTGCGTGGTCTGATTGATGATCACTGCTTTTGATCAGCTACTTCACATCACTGGAGGGCCAGCTGTTAGGGTGGCCATTGTTCCAACTCTCCTCAGGGAAAAGTGCAGAGATGTCTTAAAATGGCAGAATGTTTTTTTTCCTCTCTCTTTTCTCTTTCCATTCCCTGTTTGGGAGCAAAATTAGTTTGAAAAAGTCACAAACTGTTGGCTCCAGCCCTCAAAAACAACCAAAAAACTAGCAATCTCAGAGGAGTAGGAGAACTAGATTTCTAGAGTTATAAGAACATGATACTGAGGATGTCCATTTCTCAACAAAAAATTATAAAACACATGAAGAAACAGGAAAGTATGGCCCATTCACAGGATAAAGAGAATTTGTCAGAAACCATCCCTGAGGAAGCTCATACTATTAGTTGAAGACTTTAATTCAAGTATGTTAAAGATAGTCAATGAACTAAAGGAATCCATATACAAAGAACTATAGGAAATTAAGGAAATGCTGTCCGAACTAAATAAAGAGATAGAAATTATAAAAAGGAACGAAACAAATTTTGGAGCTGCAAAATACAGTAATTGAAATTAAAGACTCAATAGATGGATTCAGTGGCAGATTAGAACAGGCAGAAGAAAGGTCAGTGAACTTAAAGGCAAGATGATTGAATTATCCAGTGTGAGGAGCAGAAAGAAAATATGAAGTAAAAGGAACAGCTCAAGAGAACTGTATGACACCTTTAGGCATACCAACATATGCATCATTGGAGTCCTAGAAGAAAGGGGCAGAAAAAGTATTTGAAGAAATAATGGCTGAAACTTTCCAAATCTGATAAAAGACATGAATTTACACATCCAGGAGGCTCAACAAACTCCAAGCAGGATAGACTCCAAGAGATTCACACGAAGTCACATGATAGCAAATTTGTCAAAATCCAGAGGCAAAGAAAAAATTTTGAAAGCAGCAAGAGAGAAGTGACTTGTCACATCCAAGCATTCCCAATAAAATTAACTGTGGATTTCTCATCAAAAAACCATTGGGGCCAGAAGACGGTGGGATGACATACTTAAATCCTTAAAGAAAAAAATCTGTCGACGAAGAATTATATGTCCAGTAAAATTATCTTTCAAAAATGAAGGAGAAATTAAGATATTTATAGATAAACAAAAGCTGAATTCAAGTTCATTACCAGAAGAACTATTCTACAAGAAATGCCAAAGGGAGTCTTTCAGGCTGAAATAAAAGGACACTGAACAGTAACTCAAAGCCATAAGAAGAAATAAAGAATACTGGTAAAGGTAACTACATAGGTAATTATAAAATACTGTACTATTGTATTTCTGGTTTGTGTAATGGTCCCCCCCCCCATATGACTTAATAGGCAATTGTGTAAAATAATATTTTAAGTCAATACAACATTTTATATATGTTACTGATAAAATAACAATATGGGGGGGGACAGATATATTGGAGTGGAGAGTTTATATACTACTGGTACCAGTTGACTATGTTGTTATTAGTTTAAGAGGTTCATTGTAATTTGCAAAGGTAACCAGTAAGAAAATAACTTTAAAAATACAGAGAAAAAGGAAAGAAGGTTATCAAAATGATATATTACAAAAAAGCAATGCAATACAAAAAAGGCAGTAATGGAACAATTGACGAACATCAAGCATTCAAGGCATACAGAAAACAAATAGGTAATTTCAGAAGTAAATCCTTCCTCCCTACCTACTACTTTAAATATCAGTGGATTAAACTCCCCTTTTAAAAAGGCAGAAATTGGTAGATTGGATGAAAAAGCATCATCTACCGGTATGCTGCTCACAAGAGACTCACTTTAGATATAAAGAGACAAAGAAGTTGAAAGTAAAAGGGTAGAAAATATATTCCATGCAAATTGAAAGAGAACCAGAGTGGCCATATTATTGTCAGAAAAAAACAGACATTAAATCAAAAAACATTACAGGAGACAAGGATATTATATATTGATAAAATATTTAATCTAGCAACAAGATATAATGATTATTAATAACATATATCTCACAACAGAGCTCCAAAATAAATGAAGTAAAAATTGACAGAATTGAAGGAGAAATAGATAATGCTACAATAATAGTTAGAAACTTCAGTGCATCATTTTCAGTAATTGATAGAGCGTCTAAAAAGAAGATTAATAAGGAAAGAGACGACTTGAATAACACTTTTAGCCAACTTGATCTAGTGGACATGTATAGAACATTTACCCAACAACAGCAGAACACACATTCTTCTCAAGTATACATGCAACATTTTCCAGAATAGACAATATGATAGGCTACAAATCAAATCTTAATAAATTTTAAAATATTGGAAATCATACCAACTGTCTTCTCAGAACACAATGGAATAAAGCTAGAAATCAATAACAGTAGGAAAACTAAAATTTTCAAATATGTGGAAATGAAAGAATACACTATTCAACAACCAATGATGTCAAAGAAGAAATCACAAAGGAAATTAGGAAATATCTTGAGATGAACAAAAAAACACAACATACCAAAACTTTTGCATTCAGCGAAGGCAATGCTGAGAGCAAAATTTATAGCTCTAAATGCCTGTGTTAAAAAAGAAGAAAGATCACAAATCAATAACCTAACTACTCACCTAAATAAACTAGAACAAGAAGAGCAAACTAAACCCAAAGATAATAGAAGGAAGGAAATAGTAAAGATTAGAGCAGAGATAAATGAAATAAAGAATAGAAAAACAATAGAGAGCATCAATAAAACCGAAAATTGGTTTTATGAAAAGAATAATAAAATTGACAAAAAAAAAAGAAAAAGAAAAGGAAACTCTAATCCTCCCCTATCCCTAACCAACCCCCCTCAATTGTTGACTCGTAGTATTGATATAGTACATTTGTTACTGTTTATGAAAAAATGTTGAAATACTACTAACTGTAGTATATAGTTTGTAATAGGTATATAGTTCTTCCCTATATGCCCCTCTATTATTAACTTCTAATTGTATTGTCATACATTTGTTCTGGTTCATGGAAGCGATTTCTAGTATTTGTACAGTTGATCATGGACATTGCCCACCATAGGATTCAGTTTTATACATTCCCATCTTTTGACCTCCAACTTTCCTTCTGGTGACATATATGACTCTGAGCTTCCCCTTTCCACCTCATTCACACACCATTCGGCGCTGTTAGTTATTCTCACATCTTGCTACCAACACCCCTGTTCATTTCCAAACATTTAAGTTCATCCTAATTGAACATTCTGCTCATACTAAGCAACCACTCCCCATTCTTAAGCCTCATCCTATATCTTGGTACCTTATATTTCATGTCTATGAGTTTACATATTATTACCCCTGTATACAGATGGGAAAACAGGAAAAAAAAAAAAAAAAAAAAAAAAAAAAACAGTCAGAAAACAAGGAATAGAAGGGAACTTTCTCAACATGATAATGGGCATTTGTGAAAAACCCTGAAAAATATATTCAATAGTGAAACACTGAAAACTTTTCCTTTAAGATAAGTAATAAGACAAGGATGCCCACTGTCACCACTGTTAGTTTGCATCATACTGGAAATTCTAGCCAGAACAGTCAGGCAAGAGAAAGAAATGAAAGGCACTCCAACTGAAAAGGAAGAAGTTAAATTATCCCTATTTGCAGATGACATCATCCTATATATAGAAAATCCCAAAAGATCCACAAGAATAGAACTAATAAATTCAGCAAATTTGCAGGATACAGGATAAACATGTAGAAGTCAGCTGGGTTTCTGTACATCAGTATTGAACAATCAGAAAAGGAAATCAAGAAAACAATTCCATTTACAAAAAAATCTAAAAGAATAAAATACCTAGGAATAAATTTAACCAAGGAAGCAAAGATTTGTACATGGAACATATAAAACATTGCTGAAAGAAATTAAAGCAAACCAAAATAAATGGAAAGACATCCTGCGTTCATGGATTGGAAAACTTAATATTGTTTAGATGTCAATACTGCCCAAAGCGATCTACAAATTCAATGCAATCTCTGTAAAAATTCCAGCAGCCTGTTTTGCAGATATGGAAAAGCTAACCTTCAAATTCATATTTCTTTTTAAAAGAAAGACTTGTGATCTTTCTTCTTTTTTAACGTAGGCATTTAGAGCCAAACAACCTTGAAAAAGAACAACAAAGTTGGAGAACCCAGACTTCCTGATTTAAAAACTTACTGAAAGCTTCAGAAATTAAAACAGAATGGTTCTGGCAAGAAGGATAGACCAATGGAATAGAATTGAGAGTCCAGAGATAAATCCACATACCTCTGGCTGGTTGATTTTCACCAAGAGTCCCAATGGGGAAATAACAGTCTCTTCAAAAAATGGTGCTAGGACAACTTGGAAATATACACGTAAAAGAATGAATGTGGAACCCTAGCTCTCACCATATACAAAAATTCAAAATGGATCAAAGGTCTAAATATAGCACTAATACTATAAAATTCTTACAAAAAAACATAGAGAGTTATCTTTGGGACCTTGTAATAGGCAATGGAGTTTTAGACTTGATACCAAAAGCACAAGCAGCAAAACAAGAAGTAGATAAAAATGGACTTCATCAATATTGGAAACTTTTGTGCCTCAAAGGACATTTTCAAGGAAGTAAAAAGATAACCTACAGAAGGGTAGAAAATATTTGGAAACCATGTATCTGGTAAGAGTTTCCTTTCCAGAATACATAAAGTACTCCTACAACTCAATTACAAAAACACAAATCACCCAGTTAAAAAATGGGCAAAAGATTTGAATAGACGTTTCTCCATAGAAGATATTCAGATGGCTAGTAAGTATATGAAAACATGCTCAACATCTTTAGCCATTAAAAAATGTAAATTAAAACCACAATGAGATACTACTTCACACTCACTAGAATGGCTATTATTAAACATCTGAAAATAACAAGTGTTGGTAAGGATGTAGAGAAATAGGAACCCTCATTCATTGTTAGTGGGAATGTAAAATGGAGTGGCTGCTGTGGAAAACAGTTTGGCATTTCCTCAGAAAATTACCATTATTACCCGGCAGTTTGGCTTCTAGGCATATTCCCAAAATAATTGAAAGGAAGGACAGGAGTGTGTATGTCAGTGTTGATCGTAGCGTTTTTCTCAATAGCCAAAAGGTGGAAGCAACCCAAGTGCCCACTGACAGAGGAATGGATGAACAAAACGTGGTGTAACTGTACAAAGAAATATTATTCAGCCATAAAAAGAAGTGAAGTGCTGTACATGTTACAGCATGGGTGAACTTTGAAGACATCGTGTTGAGTGAAATAAGCCAAACATAAAAGGAGAAATAAGCAAATTCATAAAGACAGAAAGCAGAATAGTAGTTACCAGGGGTAGAGAAAGAGGAGAAATGGAAGTTATCACTAAAAGTATGAACTTTGGTTTGGGGTGATGAAATTAGTCTGGAAATAGATAGTGGTGCAAGTTATGCAGTATTGTCAATATACCTAATATCAAAGAATTGTATGGTTAAAATGATTTTTACGATATATATATTTTACTACAATTAAAAATAAAAAATTAAGTATTTTTTTAAAAAAGAAAGAAATGATGGTACAGATACATGCTACAACATGGAAGAACCTTAAAAACAAGCCAGACACAAAAGGCCACATATTGTATGATTCCATTTATGAAATGTTCAGAATAACAAATCCATAGAGACAGAAAGTAGACTAGTGGTTGCCAAAGGCTGTGGCAGGAAGTGTTTGAGGAAATCAGGGAGGAGCAATGGGGTAGTGACTAGATACAGGGTTTGTTTGTGGAGTGATAAAATTAGAAAGTGATACAGGCTTGTGAATTGTATTTTACAAGGATGAGTTTTATTGTATGTGAATTACATCTCAAAAGATGTTTTTTTTTGTTTGTTTTTAAAGGCTCTCAAGGATTTTTAATAATGTGGGGAAATGTTCTCAAAACAGCATGCAACTTACATATGTATAATTCCAATTTGGTTTAAAAATAGTATGGCAAAATGTTAAAATTGGTATCTAGGTATCTGGGGGTGGCCGTATGAGTTCTCTGTATGAGGTTTGTATTGTTTTTGCAACTGTCCTGTAAGTTTGAAATTATTTGAACATAAAATGTTTTTTTAAAATTAAAAAATAAAAAAGCTTCCCAGGTGTTTGTTAGGGACAATTAGAGTTGAGAATGGGATCATATTATCTCAGAAGTCCTGCTTGAACTTACAGCCTAGTACACAACTAAGAGACTCTCAAGAAACTTTACTTTGAGCCCGTGCTATTAACTGTTCAATCTCTTAACTTGCAAGGGGATTCTCATATGCCGACTTACCTTCTCTGGGAATTTTATTCTAATTTTAACCGCTGCGTCAGGAACATCTTGAGCTGTGTCAGACAATAAGGTCTTGTTGGAGGTATATGTGTGATGTAAGCAATGAAATATAGATCCTGCTCTAAAATTTCTGGAGGGAAAAGATATTTTTTCCCCATTAATATATTATTATACATTATACATTAGGTTTACTTACTACATTTGTGTATATGGCACATATCACCATAACACCTATATGGGAATTAGGTGGTTTGAGGAGTTGGAAGGAAATAGCACTTATAATGTAACTTTCATATAAATCAAATAGTTTAAAATTTCTGAAATGGTGAGATTGAAATATAAAATTAATATCCGATTTCCAAAATGTAGAGATAGTCTTAAAAATAGCTGTGCTGGCCTTTTTTGTGTACAAATAGCCATTCCATCTGAAACCCTCATCTTGCCTGTTTTTATTCTGTCTCCTGATAGAAACTACGCCCAGTTCCGACAGAAACCTCTGCAAAGATACAGTCTGACTCAGTGGGTTGACAGGAACATGCGAAGCCACCATCGGTTCCAGCGTCTCCCAGATTTCCCATACAGTTCATTTGTCTCATCCCATCAGCAGTGAAAGTCCTCACCCAGGGTCCTGTCCAGAGCAGCATCTCATTTTCTTCTGTTGTTTTGTGCTTTGTAGATTTGGGATTTTATTTTTCATAAGATTTTTATTTAAAGAACTTATCACCATTTGGAAATGTCCATTGCTGAGTTGAATTTTTTTGTATGAGTTTCCTCCTGTTTTATGTGTGTGTGTTTTTAAGCAGTGTTAAGTTGATATAGTTTGGTTTTTTAAAAATTTAAATTGAAGATGGCTGCCTTCTAAAAGCCAGCATTAAGCCAAAACACGTGATCTCAAGAAAAACATCCACTCTGTGCAGAGGTAGAGTCTACTTCTAATCTCCCTGCCCAAAAATCTTCTTTCTTTCTCCTATAAGGAAGAGATTCCTTACTAGGCCACAAAACAGTGTCAATTATTGCTGATGACTTGTGAACTGACAGAAGTCATTTTTTACACTCCCTCTTTTTAATTTGGATCGCTGAATACCTGTATTTTAAAGCTGGCAATCCAGGGCATTTGAAATACAATGGAATAGGACAAAATTCCCGTTGAAAGGACAAATTAAAAGTGTAAACCTACTCTCCTTTCTGTACCTACTAGCTGCCTTTATTTTGTGGCTTTTTTTCATTCTTCATTAAAATTATTTTGCACAATTATGTTTACAAATCTATACATCTTAACTATGTCAGAAGACTGCTGACCAACTCTTGTGGTCTGTGGCTGTGTCTCCTGTGCCCTTCTTAAATTTAGGGTTTTCTTTTTCCCCCCCAGTGATCACCCCACTCTTTCAGCAGTATTTCTATATCCTGTTAGATACTAATATACTTCATCAGAACAGCCAGCCTCTCTGCTCTCTTTACTGAAGAGCTGACCACCCAGAATCTTGACTCTAGGACAGGCCAGAATGTCAGTGCCAAAGAGCTGTCTGTTGGTCTTCAATTGTTGCTGCACTTCAAATCAGGAAGTTTTTCTGTGGGAGGGGCACTCATTTGTCTCCATTCTTAATTAACAAGAGGTGCCTTTAGACCCTGGACAGTACCATCTCCCCATTTGGTCACGCCTCTGATGCCCAGTTTCACATAACTGCTAAAGTCAGTCTAATAGAGATACGATTAAACCTGTATGCAAAAATAGTAGCTGATATTAAGGTTTGATATTCTAACTGAAGTTGACAGCCATCTTAATGAATGTCTTAATGTGCAATCTTAATGGATGTCTTAAGAGCTCGCTATTCTCTCTTTACAGACAGCTCTAGACTCCTTTTGGGGAGATTTTGCAGTCCAGCACTTGTGCTATTGTTCACTCTCTGTGAAGGTTTGTATAAAGTTGCTGTAACTCAGCCTGTGATATTGGGCTAACGGCCTCTGCCTGGTTGTGTTGTTGCATCGGCCCCATCTTTGTATGTAAGTAATTCATCTTAAACGTCTACCCAACTTCAGAAGCCGACTTGGGAAAAGCTTGGTTATTCATGCCACCAGTAAAATTTGGATGAATGTTCCTAAGCCCTTACTGTTTTTATCAATCAGATTCTTGTTTCCTGGGACACTTGGTTTAGATTCTGGGGCCGAAATGCAAAGAAGAAGTTCCATTCCCAGGCAAGAGTCAAAATCCATTATTTCAATTGGCATTTATTACAGCAGTCACTTTTCCACACTGCCCTAAATTAGCTTGATGGAGTGAGCCATTCCACACTTCTACCTTTGGAACTACTGCATAGTTAAAATTGAATGTAGCTGGAATAGCTAGTATTGCAGCTGTCTACTTGTCTATTTTCTAGTCTGAGGAGATTCCCCAGATAACCTGAGCAGTGAAGGGACAGCATTTTACTTAGGTGAAAATCTAAGCCCCATATCCCCATTTTCCTGGTACAAGATGGTTTAAGACTGAATGTGTAATGGCATATCACCTTTGTCAAATCAAATGAGTGACGAGATAACTAGAAAATGTGACAATCACATTTCCTCTTTTGCTCAAGTAATTCTGTTTTTCCAAAGCTTTAGCAGCTTAATTAAATCTTGGGCTGGAGGAGGAGAGAAGTGTTCTCTAGCAGTTAACATGGTATTCTTTAAGAAGAAAAAACAAAGCCAAAGAAATCTCATTATCTGGCATGTTCCCCTTAAAGATGGTAGTGGGGAGAATTTGGAGTTTAATATCTTTTCAGAGTTATTATATCCTTTATGTTTGGGGTTGGCTTCCTTGTCTAGTATTTCAGGTGGAATTTTTGCTGTATATGTTGAGTAAGGGGTATGTGCATTTAACTTCCTAGCTTTCTAGATCCATGATGACATTCTCACCACAGGGTTCTTGACAAAGCAGAGTAAAAATGTGCTGTTTACATAGTTTACTTTCAAGTAAGGGGCCTGAAATAACCCGTAGTTTCACATCTAATGCAGGACCTGATTTCTTTGAGTTGTTGTCGGGATCAATTATGAAACAAGTTTGATGCCTCTTCTTTATCATGTTTTTTTTCCTTGTAGCAGTTGTATTTAATGTCATTAAAAAGAAATAAAAGTTCTTGTCAGTGGCATATGTACTGTGGCCGTCTGTTGCACTCTGGAGGAGGGTGATCTGCCTTCCTCCTTTGTGTGGGTGGGTTAGTGGGGTATTGAGAAGGGGGTGGCAGCTAGTAGAACATGGTACTGGGGAGGTGAGGTTGCTTGCTCCCTGTTCTCTTGAGGGTAAATTACAGTGTTGAGAAAGGCATTCCAGCAGTTAAGAAGTATTGAAATTGATTGGGATTTGCAGCTACATATGGTGCATGTCAGGAGCCTGACACAGGGAGAGCCTGAAATATCACTGTGCTGCTGTTTTTGCAGAGGGGGCTGTGGCTCGGCCCAGAGCAGGCAGGCAGTGCCTTACATGCCTTCCCCTGGCTGTGTAGTGGGGAGTTGACCACAACCTCTCCAGAGCAAGCAGTGATTAAGGAAGAAGATAAACCATCCTGGGGTATCTTCCCTCTGAAGGAGATGTGAGAAACCAAAATTGACAGTACAAAATTCATAGGTGTTCTTACCCAACTTCTCCAGAAACCAAGTGCTCCCAGAACGGGGGTGAAGGAATGGCCTGGGGTGAAGGTTGGATAAGTGTATGTAGATGTGTGGGTCATAGCATTCCTTAGATCCCTTTTGTGAACCTAAGCTTCTTAGACCAACCCCCAGGAGCAAGGATGAAAGGGAAGGCAATAATAACTTGTCACCTATATTGGCTATTGCTTTTAAAATCTCAACTTTTGCTGAGACGATAATTAGCAATATGTTTGGAGAGGCTCTCTGTCCTGCTGTACTATAAATTTTGCCTAGAATATATATTCTACAGTCTGGGCAAAAGGCCCAAAATAAATTTGTCAGGTTCTCAGCTATTTGTCTGAATTCGATATACTCTTGACCTCTACATATCCACTTTGTTCCTGTCAGGTATAGTTGATCCTTTGGCCAGTGATTGCTTATTTCCTTCTTAGCAATGTGTTACTACTGTAGGCATCAAAGGTTTCAGAGACCAGGCTGAATTCTCTAAAGGTGGTGTCCCTTTCCCCTTCCCCTCAGTTTGTTTTATATTATGTGAAAGTGAGAAGAAAGGGAGAAGTGGATCTTCTCTAAGAGGAATGGGCTCATTGTCCAACCAGCTGGTGTTGAGCTTTTATGGGGGATGGCGGGGGGGGGGGGGGGGGGGGGGCGGGCAATCACCTAAAGACCAGAAAGCAGAACTCCCTGCTTTTCTTAGCGTTGCCCTGGTTTTCTAAGAGAAAACAGATTGATTCCTAAGCTGAGTCTAGGGTGTGCCTGCTTTGTGTGCCAGAGCACCTGTCCAGAAAAATACCACTTGCCACAAGCAGTATCAGCTGGTCAGTTGTGAAATTCCTAAATGAACAAGTTCCTGCCTTGGCAGTCCTCCCCACCCATCCTCCCCACTATTATGACAACTGGAACATACCATAGACAGAGAAGCAGACTCCCCAGTGCTCATTGACAAGGGAGTGGAATGTAGTCTTTGGGACAACCTTTAAAGCGGTCCAAGTGATGGTCCTGAAAGGTTGTATCACTCAAGAACTATTTGTATACAAAGACCTCCTGCAGTTTAGCTTCAAACAACATTTGAGGGTTTGGGAATATTTTGTGCTGATGGAGCTTGGTGGGGCTGGAGCTGGGGGGTGAGGGGTGGGAGGTAATTCCCTTTAAATTAAAAAAGCAATTTGTTCTTGGAAGCTACATCTAAAAAGCAAAATCCAAAAACCCAAATAGGTTTAAAGAGGGTGAGAAATAAAGTAGAAGTCTGAAACGCCAGGTGAATAGAGTGGTAAAATGTTAGATGTTTCTGTGAAGGGCTGACTTAGACATCTTAAAAGTGGATTCAGGAGGAGGCCTATCTGGAAAAGCTAGGGGTTAAGGGGAAAAATTACTCCTGTTCCACAGAAACACCCTCCAGTCCTTCCTACCCTCAGACCCTGAGATTTCCTATTCTAGGAAGCCAGTGGGGTCTGGGAGTCCTCTGTCTAACCCCTCTATTTTGGGCAGGTAAGGCAGCCAAGGCCCACCCTCAGAGAAGTAACATGCCTAAGGCCTACGTGAGGGTCTGCTGCCTCACTGTCTGCCTGGCGTTCCTCACCTGGGCCTGCTGTGGTCTGGAAGCCAATTCTGGCCTCGGAGAACTTGCCTGTGCCCTTCTCAAACTGTGAAAGATCTCCGTGGAACTGAGTGAGTGGTAAAGAAAAGTCCACAGCCCAGGTCACAGCTGTCGAGTTCTACTTTGCAAAAACAGTTGATTCAGGAAAGCTCCACGCTGGGGTTTAGGGAGGCAGTTAAAGGAAATGGCATTTATCTAAGCCAGGAGTGTCATTCCCTGCTCTCCCCTCATACCCTTTGTAGTGTGCTGCCACTTCAGGCACAGAGAAGTTGAAGACAGAAAACGCCCATTAGCAGGGCTCCCTGAAGCCCACTGGCAGCCATCTATATGTGATGCCAACTGGGGGCTTTTCCATCATTTGACACCAGACAGGCACAGAGGGCCTGGGGAAGTACTTCTCCGAGATTTGGCTTAGAGTTCTGTTTGTGACTCAGTTTCCCACTTTCTCATTCAACCTCTAAGACTTCTCACTTTCCCTCTACTTTCAGAACCTTACAGATCAGCCTACCTTAGGACCCTTTCACCTGACATTTTCTCTCTAGGCCCTTCTTGGCTTTGGACAGGAATGCTCGAGGTGCCCCATTTACAGGCTTGCTCATTGGCTGATGGCATCATTACTCTCTCAGCCTGCTGTGGGATTCTAATGACATTGCTTTGACATCCCAGAACAGCATGCTATGAATATTGAGCTGCAGAAAGCCGCTTTTACAGTTCTTCTTCACTTCCCTCTTCATCCTGGGGAAAAACAAGAACTACATCCCTTTGGCCAGGGGAAGCACCCAGCCCCATCCAGAGGGGAAAACCCTTTGTTTTAAAAACTGAGCACCAGCCTGCATAGCTATGCACTGAGGCAGCCCAAGCTTAGTTTAGAAGGGCCTCAGTAACAGGATGATGGAGCAGCTATTTTCTCCTCCTACACGTGCACCCCCATCTGTTTGAGATTTCCCTTCCAACTCCAGCTTGGCTGGTAGGCATGTCCCTAAGAAGCTGCAGGCCAAAATGGAGAGAGAGAACTGATTCCCTCCTCCACACATCCTGACTTGCTGCCAATTGCCATAAAAAGAGGGCAACATTTGGGCAATTACCAGAAGACAAGGATGTGCCTTTTCATTTGTCTTTTTATTTTACATTTAAAAAGTGGTTATTGCTCTAACTGAATCAGAAGTATAGACCTCTCCCCTAAGGAGCCTTGGCCTTGCAGCCCCATTCAGCAGGGATGGAAGTCACAAGACAATGAAGTGGAGCCTCATGCCCTCTATGAGGAAGCCCTTAGTATTGCTGACATCTGCTCTTTACCCTGTCTCTCCTCCCTCTCTGTGCTGCCACACTCGGGCAAAGAGTGGTGGCTGACCCAGCCATGAGAGCTCTGTGGACCGGAAGGACGGGGCGGTCATTAGTGATGGCTTTCAGCTCTCTGGCTTGGGAGACATTGCTCTTTGCTATTCAGTTCAACAAATAGTGAGTGCCTACTGTGTGCCAGGTTTGTGCTAGGAGCTCACATTCCCATCCTTGTCCACCAATGGAAGGATGCAGAGGTCTGACTCTTCCCATGGAGGCATTTGGTAGCTGTAACTCATCAGTCCTAGGGAAGAGTCTGCCTTCTCAAGCACCATTTTTTTGTTTAACCAGAAAAGGGCAGTGGAGAGAGAGAGAGACCTGTTACCTCACACCACTAGGCTCTAGGGAAGGACATGAGGACTGTAGACAGCTTCCACAGAACCCTGGATGAGATGGCAAGACATGGAGACCCCACAGGCCAGTGGTGATAGCCAGGGCTGCTCTGCTTGTTGGTGGCGAATGGCTCAGGCCTGCCTTCCAGCAGCTTCTCCAGAAGGGTGGTCTAGCAGCTCCCAGGATACTGGACGAGGACGTGCCTTTTCATTTGTCCAAGCCAGCATTGCTGAAGCTCCAAGAGACGTTTCCTAAAGAAATGGGGCCAGTATCTCCCAGTTCTCCTTCCTACTTTGTCTTTTTAAGACCTCAGCCTGATGATCTTAAAATAAAGGCCAAGGAAAATAGAGGATACAGGCAACTAGCTCAGTCCTTAGGGGAATCCCTCTGTCCTCTGGAGTGAAACCTCCTATTTTGTTTTCCAAAAGAGACAAAAGATACAACATCTTACACTTGCCAAGGTGTGCATCACATTGCAGACAAGTCCTTTATGGCTGGATCCAGAAAAGGCAATAATAATGGCAGCCATGACCCTGCAAGGCAGGCACCCCACGGCTTCCCTAATGTTCCTTGGTCTTGAAGACACAGCTTGAGTCAGTCTAGGTGCTTGTCATTCCTAGGAGCTTTGTGCATTTTCTCAAAGAGGAAGCCAGTCCAGGAGAGGCGAAGAGGCAGAAGGCTCTGTCTTGTGCAGCTTTGCCATTTCCGAATGGGGCCAGGCCTTTTAGTTTTTGTGGCTTACTTGTTTATTTTTTGCAGAATTTGGGTTTTTAGTTCAGCCTCCTTCACCAGACTAGGACTGGAAAAGGGAGAATTGTGCAGCTGGCTGTGCCTCCTCCTGCTGCTGCAGTCCTCCCTCTCCCTGTGCCTGTGGACCAGGGGACCAGCAGAGAAGAAAAATGAAATCCTTCTCCTTGCAGACAAGCAGTCACACTTCAATGATGTTCACCGAGGGCTTGTTTGGAAACTGGGAGAAAAGAAATGAGAGAAGCGGCCAGGGCTAATTGAACAGACTTCTTGCAAGGTTGGAAACAGAGGAAAGAAGGAAGGGAGCAGTAAGGCTGCAGCCTAAAAACCAGGCTCTTGTCCCTCGAGGAAGGAAGAGTAGCCCTGCCTGGGTGTCTCGTCTCTGCCTTCTCAAACCCAGCCTTCGGCCTCACTCAGCTGAATGGCTGAGACCAGGTCCTGAGCCCACAGCCCCTGTGACCCCAGTCTATGCCCAACAGAGCCATCCCTCTGGGTGGTTCTCTCCATCCTGCAGATCTGCCTCTGAGCACAGTCTCAGCCACTGACACTGTTGAGGTGCTTCTGGAGATGGGAGTTAATAAGAGACCTCAGGAAAATGCACCAGGAAGAGAGAAGCCAAGAGAGAGGACAGTAAGCCAGAAGGTACAAGGAGATGGAGGGAGAAGGAGATGTAGAGAGGGCCAGATGTTGGTTGAATAATCATCGTTAGAACCACGAGATCCTTGCATTCTCTACTGTCTTCCTTCTGAGCTGCTCAGAGCAAGTACTGAAAAGGTTTTCATATCTGTTTTACAGAAGAGGAAATGAAGGTACAGAGAGGTAAAGCACCTGCCTAAGGTCATACAGCAAAGCAAAAGCAGAAACAAGCCAGGAATCTCTACTTTTGCTTTCCCACACCAACCGAGAACTCCACCCTCCCACTTGCTGCCCACCCCCCCCCCCCTTTTTTTAACCTCCACTGGCCCCTGGCATCCTGCAAAAGGATTGGATCCAAAATCAATTTGCAGTGTTCCCAGTGTCACATGGGCAGCGGCCAAGTTTGATTCTGTCCAGCTGCAGCCATGCCAGGCCCTGAGCCAACCCCTTCTGCAGTCCAGGGACTACTAGTGCACAAGTCACGCGGCTGCCCACCTGGGCCCACATTTTGCCCTCACCTTGCTGCGGAGAAGCCCCCCACCCTGGTGCTCCGGTGTGCTGGTTTCTGACGTGCTCTTGGTTTTTTCCTTGTTGTTATTGGGTTCATTGTCCTTGATAATGTCATACTGGCGGCAGAAGAGGGCGATGACGCCTGGGGGTGGGGAGCAGTCAGAGACCAGAGCCTGAGTCCTGCTCTGCCTGCGTCATCCCCTCTAGCACTCGCTGAGCTGCTACTGGGTACCCAGCTCCAGATGTCCCCACACCTGCACCACCACAGCAGTGTCCCCCTGGCTCCAGTTCCCACCTGTCCCCTTACCAGCCACCCCTTCGCTGCTGCCGGGCTGATCTTCCTACAACATGCACCTGATCATGTCTCCTCCCCACCGTCCTTTTACCAAACCTCTGGCTGTTGAGAAACAGCAATAACATTTGTTAAGCACATGCCAGTTCCTGTGCTATGCACCGAATATTCTATCTCGCTTAATCCTTCTCACAGCCCTGTGAGGGCACCTATTATCATCCTCAGTGACAAGTGAGGACTCTGATGCAGAAAGAGTTTAAATCACTTACTCAAGGTCACCCAGTGTTGGAGCTGGGATGTGAACTCCGGGGCCTGCACTCTTGTCACATGTTTATTTTTATCAAACTAGTAATACATTTTTGTAATATTTTTTCAAAGTTGGATAGCATCAAGGCTATCCAACTCTCAACTCTTCTCAGGGTTCCCCCCCCCCCTTTTTTTTTTAACCTTTACACCTTTAAATATTCATACTGATACTTTTTGTTGTATCTATTTTGGATATTCTCTGTTGACTTCCCACCATGGTAGATAAAGCTGCCTAACAACTCCTCCCCGCCCCCCCCCCCACTTTCCATCCTTATCACAATAACAGGGTTACAACATAATTTGCGTTAATTCACTATGTTTATATTGTTATGAATATGTAAATTCTATCTGTGCCAAGTCTAATAATGCACCAGAAGCAAACCTCCTCTCTTGCATAGCCCTTTGTTTTTCCTGCTACTTTTTTAAGTCCCCGTTTTCCTACATGCCTAAGGAGCATTGCTTTGCAAATGCTTCTATGATAAAGCCTGCTCTACAGACCATCAGTGTGAGCTCAGGCCCCTCAAGGTGGACCCAGTCTACTTTACAGCCTCACCCACTTTCTTCCTTCTCTCATGGGGTACAGCTGTACTGTGCCAGATTAGGCTTACTTTGTTTCCTGAACACATCATGCCCAGAACGTATGCACTTTTCTGGTTGCCTGGTAAAGTCCTATTCAGCCTTCAAAGCTCCATTCCCATCCGACCTTGTCTGTGTTTTTCCTGATTTCTAGCCCTAGCCCCAGAATTAATTCCCTCTCCTCTGTTCCCATACATGGTACTATTATAGCACTCATGACATTGGATGATAGTTAAATTCAAGTATGGCCTCTCGAGACTGAGCTCCTTGCAAGCACAGGTCTCCCTGTAGCCCTACTGCCTGGGATGGAATGGTTGCTCAGTAAAAGATGGGTGAGTTGAATACAAAGATGGGACACAGAGGCAGGAGGGCCATTCATATGGAGGGGCTGGGGAGACTTCATGGAGGTAGTCTCGCTGCAGCTGGGTCTAGAATGATGTGTAGATTAGAAGGTTATCCCGAGCCTGAGGCCAGTCAGCCACTTCTGAGCCGCCCAGGCCCGAAGCCCCTAGAGGCTCAGCAACCCAGAAGCAGCAGAGGCTGCAGCCGTGGCCTGGACCACTTCTGAGAGAGGAGAAGGGCAAGTGCTCGCATAATCATCCAAGGCATGTATCAATATGCTGTTTTTTTTTGGGTGAGGGGTGGGTTAAGAGAAGGGATCAAGTCTGGTCCCCATCCCTGGCAGGACTTTGAGACACCTAACCCCTTCTCCGAGCTCTCCAGTCCCCTCCCCTCGGTTTCAGTGAGAGGTGAGAGAAGGGCCTGGAGGCCCAGACTCACCAGCCCACATGAACAGGACCACCACGATGATGAGCACCTCGCCCGTCCGCAGCTGCTGGCTTCTCCCCATCTCCTTCATGGTCACCTCATCTGCAGGAGACAGACACCAGGTCCCCGGCTCCTCCCCTGCCCCAGCCATAACTCCAGGGCCAGGCCCAAGATAAGAAGTGCTTGTTTCTATGAGTGCCCACATCTAACATTGGACATTCAAGAATATGTTGATGGCTACTTGGGGTAGCTATGATAGGACCTCACCCAAAACTGGGAGGTTATACACCACTGTCCTGGGGACTGGAGTGAACCTCCTCTTTCTCATGGAGCTTTAACTTGGCTGGGGGTGGGATGGGGGGTTTTGTGCTTCCTCAAGCCATAACCCACACTGGCCCTGACCACCCCCACCCCCGCCCATCCCTTCTGGGCAGTGGCCCAGGCCTGCCTTTGTTCTTGGCGGCCATCTTCTCGGCCTCGCGTGGGGTCTTGAAGAGCACTGGCTCACTGGCCGGGCTCTGGCCCTGGATGGAGATGGCCTGCACGTGCACGATGTACTCAGTGTCCTCCTCCAGGTCCCACAGGGCACAGGAGCGGGTGGTGGTGTTCACCTCCTGGATGAAGCGGAGCATCCGCACGTCCTTCTTCTGCAAGGCAGAAGCCAGCCCACGGTCACTGTGCCAGTCCAACCCCCACTCCGGCCCACCTCTCCAGGTGTGGTAACAGGCTCCCCCTGCTACCATGCTGAGTCCTTTACATACTCTTACTTAATCACCCCATCATGTCTGGAGGTAGGTATCATTGTCTCTGTTTTACAAATAAGGAAGCTGCGGAGCTTCCCAAACCCAGGTCTGTCTGAGATCAAAACCATGCTCTTAATTCCTAAGTTCTAATAGAAAGCTCCCAAACCATCTCTCACTGACTGATTCCCTTCTTGGGCCCCAATTTCAAGCCAAATGTACAACTTTCTGCCCCTTTTCTCTTGCCCCTTGTTCCTTTTTGCCTTCTATTTTTCCACATACACACCCCATTCACCACTACTCTCGTGATGTGTTCTTCCCTCCCGGAGACCCTCAAGGATTACCTGCTGAGAGATGGCAAATCCAATGACAACCTCATCTTCCAGCACATCCCAGCTCACCACCGCAGAGTTGGCCTTGAGGTGCCTGACAGTGACATTCACTGGGGCCGAGGGACTGTCTAGGGGGTGGGGAGATACCTGAGCCTGAACGCCTCCTGCTGTGAGGCCCAGGCCCACTGTCTCAGGAAGCAGGGTAGACAAAAGGAAACCTGGGAAAGGCCAGGCAGTGAAGGAAGGGAAAAACCAAGGCTTCAAAAGGAGTACGGGTTAAGGGACCTGGATCTCAGTTCCTTAGTGGCTTGAGGAGCCAGGCCTGAGAGTCCCCAGACACATTATGTCCAGGATGGAAGCCCCTGCTAGCCACAGCCTGGCCCTGCTAGGGGTCCACAGCTAAAAACTGGTGGTCCTGGGGCAGGGCCAGATCTAATGAGGAACAGTAAAAGTGGGAGAACAGTTATAGGGAAGGCATGGGGGCTGGGGGTGCAGGAGCTGAAGGATCATCTGATGAAAAACAGTCCAAAGGACTCCCAGTCAAATGCTCTTTCTACAATACTGCCCTCTCCAGTGAGTGACCTTGCAGAAAGGAGAATGACCCAGAGGTTGAGAAGAGCCAGGTTGGGTTGAGCCTTGAGATGGAGTGAAGAGCAAGAGAGGAACCCCCAGTATTGTGGCAATATGGGCGGAATAAAGATTGAGATAGGGTCTATGTGAGCCTCTTCCTCATACCCCACCAGCCCCAAAGGCTGAGGAGATGAGAGTCAGGAGCACAGGGTAGGAGCTTCTGGGTGGGGAAAAGGATGAATGGAGATCATTAGGGGAGTAGGAGGGAGAGCCAGGGGAGGGTGAGCTCAGGGCAGGATGTGGCGTCACACAAGCTTCTGTAATACCCGAGGGCCAGCTGCTGTCAGGGCAAGACCTGGGCATCAGCAGCACCCCTTACTCCACAGATGAGGCCTGGGGCAGACAAAGACTGAAGGACACTGGCAGGTGGCAGTGGACATGAGCCATAGAAGGGACAGGTGGGTTGTGAAAGAGACAGGGGCAGAAGCAGAGACGGTGCACTGAGCCAGAGAGAGACAAGCGAGGCAGCTGCCAGAGCAGAGACAGGGTTCCAGGGAAAGCTAGGAGACGGGGCAGGCTCAGGGGTCCACCCCCACCACCCCAAGCCCTCCAGCCTGGTCTCCAGAGCACACCCCTAGCCCACTCCTGCCCACCCCCCATGCTCACGCACACCAGGATCCCAGCCTGCTCGTCCTGCAGAGTTGGCCTGCAGGGCTTTGAGGCATCTTTGAGGACAGGGGGAGAGAGGCCCAGGCGTGAGGGGCTGGTGTCCTCAGCTACTTCCTGGACCAGAGAAGGGGAGCTAGGGGAACCTGAGGCAAAGGTCTGGGGTCAGAGGAAAGGGATCAGGAGATGAGGGACTACAAGACCCAAGAAAACCCAGGGCCGAGGTGATGAGGAGCTTGGAGGCTGAAGGACGGGCCTGAGGGTCAAAAAGGTGGGGGAGAGCCCGGTGTGCTGGGTGAGGGGAGCAGTGAGCGGAGAGAAGACAGGGGTCCCCAGGGAGCTGGGAGGGGGAACTGAGGACTCCCGGGTGGCGGGAGAGGAGTCTGCTCCGGCGCCCCGCCCGCCCGCCCGCCCGCGCCGAGCCCCCGCCCCCGGGCCCCCTTACCCGCCTGCACCAGCGCGAAGCAGACGCAGCCCAGCCACAGGCGGAGCGCGGCGCGGGCGCGGGGCGGCCAGGTGCACGGCGGCCCGGGGGGCATGGCGGCTCCTCCGGCCCGTCGGCCCGGGGCGGCGCAGGGGGACGCGGCGCCGGCGCCCGGTGGCCGCTCGCGCTCGCGCTCCGGCCGGCGGCCAGCGCGGCCCGGCCGCCCCGCGCCGCCCCCCGCCGCCTGCATGTCGGCTCCGCGGACAGCGACTCCCGCGCGGCGGCGGCGGCGGCCGCGTCCACGTCGGGCGCCCAGAGTGGGGGCGGGGCGCCCCCGCTGCGGAGGAGCGCGGAGGCGGGGTGAGGGGTGGAGGATGCCCCCACTGCTGTCCCCACTCGGTCCGCGGTCAAGCTCCCGAAGGGGACTTCGCAGACTGGCGGCCCCTCCCCTCCAGCCTGTGCCTGAGCCCAAGCAGGGCCCTCTGCACCCTTGCCGTGGTCAGCCCCAAGCGCCCAGCTCCTATTTCCTCTTCAGTCTTCGACAGCACCGCTGCACACACACACAGTCCAGCCCCGGCCCCCCATCTCTGCCTTTTCCAGGTGAAAGGGAGGGCAAGTGCTATTCTGTGCGCAAATCCCATCCCAACGCTGACCTCAGCTCCTTGGGCCTGGGGACCCCCTGCCCTCTCCCCCAGACCGGACCTAGAGTGCTAAGAAGTGCTGGGTGCATACAGTAGGTGCTCAATCAGTGTTTACCATAGGACAGGAGAAGAGGTCGCTCTCACTGAGGGGTTTAATTCTATGCCCTCAGGCATTCAGTCCTTTGCTTTCTTTGGGACATCTCCGTTTTCATCTCCATAATGAGAGTAAGAAGGAGCATCTGCTCTGTGTCAGATACTGTGCTAAGGGCTTTATTTGCATCAAGTCGCTTAATTCTCACTGCAACCTATAAGGTCTACTCATCCACTTTTTGCACAGGAGGATCCTGCAGCTTGGAGTGGTTACCTGGCTTGCCCCAGGCGGCACAGCCAGGATTTGCACACAGGCCGAGCTGCCTCCCAAACCTGTGCTTGAGTGACTTCACCCACCTGGGGATCCCTGAGATTCTAGAATTTTCCTGTGCCAGCTCCTCCCCAGCCAGAGAACAATCTGGATCCATCTCTCCTTGGAGGCTCCAGGGCTCTCTCCTCCCCCACCCCACCCCCTACCCCCACACACCCCCATATCAGCCTGGCGGAATGCTGTGAGCAGTGAAGGAGCTAATGGCTCTAAAGTGCCAGGGGCTTTGGAGACTTGCAGGCAGCCATAGTTAATAAAAGTGCTTGGATGACCCCTCCCCTCATTATCGTGGGGACATCCAGATGCTCATCACTGTTCCTACCGTCTGCCCAGTCCACTCCTTTTCTTAACTTGGGTGGCAGCAAGGTGCTCTGGCCCTGTACCCCCCATTCTCTCCCTGAGATAACCTTAGAAACACCAAGAAGCTGCAGAAGCCCCCACCCCCACCCCACCCTGTGATACTCTCCACCCCAAGTCCCAGTCAGAGGAACAAGGAGAAAGACATGGGCCAGGGCCCAAACCCCTGAAATGAGGGACCACCTGTCTCTCCAAATGAGCCCTCCACACATGCCGGCAGAAATTCTGAAATTCCACCATGCAGGGGCATTTCCTTTGAGTCTCAAAGGCCTCTTTCTTCCAGAGGCCCCTGAAAGAGCCGCTTCTCTTTGGACATCTTGCAAAGTTATCCCACAGAACCTACGCCTTCACGATCTTTCCAACCCCACCTCCTCAGTTTTGCAGATTAAGAAATGGAGATCTAGAGATGGGAAGAGCCAGGTGCAGATTCACACTGTGAGTCGAGAGCTACAACAGAGCCCTCCTTTCCTAATGTCCACCCAAGGACTCCTTCCAAAGGGGCGAGATGGGAGGGGGCCGAGGTTCTCACTGAGCAGTGGAGTCTGACTGCACAGCCCCTCAGTACCCCGAGACCTTCCGCACTGAGCAAGCTGACTCCCTTCCCCCAGCCCCCATCTATTTCCTCAGCCACATACCTTGTCCTGGGGGTTAACCTCAGCTGGGACCTCGACCAGTTTAGCAGTCAGGAGCCACAGCACCTCTCTCTCCCAATCCCTTTCTCTGTCTCATCTCTTTCCCAGCAGCTGCTACCCGCCCCACCCCACCAGCCCCACCCACCAGCTGCAGCTCAGCCCCTGGGGACCCCCTCCCTGACCCAATAGGCAGGCAGACACCCAGAGGCCGCCAGGAGCAACTGGATCCTTCTCATCCTCCATCACAGGAATCAGAAGGAGAGGGGTCAGTTAGAGGTCACAGAGTCCACCCCAGTCCCTGCGGGGGAGAGAAAGAGGGAGGGAGAGGGTCCTGGCAGGGTCTGGAGTCCTGTCCAGTGCTGGGGAAAGGCAAGCCTCAGTGCCACCTGCTGGCCTCTCTAGGTATAACCCCGGGTAGATGTAGGGCGTTGGGAGGGGGAGGATGGCTGTGTGTCTGAGGGTTTGAGAGGCTGGGGAACAGTGCTATAGGAGGAAGGCTTGAAGGACAGGGAGGATTTAGAAAGTTGCAACTCTGGGGGTGCAGCCCTCCCAGGCCTCATGATACATGGGGTGCTTGGGCATTACCTTGAAACTGGGAAAAATCCTGGTGCCTGCGGCCTGGAAGCCAGTGGGAGCTGGATTGGGGGTGGGAAGAGCTGGGAGCATTTAGAGGCACCTGGGTGGGCTTGGGAGGAGGCCGTCAGGACCAGTCTGTACACCATTCCTTAGCACAGGGCCTGCCATGCAATAGAGGCTCAATAGATGTTTGTTGAGAGTGTGGAATAAATTCATTCTTACAACATATATTTATTGAGCACCTACTATATACCAGGCCCTGTGCAATGTTCTGGGAATACGGCAACGGAAGAATGAATGAATGCATGAATGGAGATCTGGGTGGGTGCTGAGGGGTGGGCCTCCATCTTCCCATGCTACACTGATCTCCATTCTGGGAACTCCACAGACATCTCCTAGGGGACAAGCTGGCCACTTACACCTTATTACCTGATGGGGTCACTAGCATTTGGACCCTCCTGGGTGCCCAGAGCTTTCCAAAGTCCCAGCACCTAATCCAGACTGCAGGTGCCCAAGCCAGATCCCAGGTAGCCACTTAGAATAGGAAGGCTCCTCCCTGCAGCCTGGAATGGTTATGGCCCTGTCCAGTGGACCCTGTAGACACACGCACTACCCAAACCACAGGCAGAATCAGGATAAGGGCAGGAGATTGCTTGGAAGACATAATAGTCAAGCACCTATCAAGAACTTGGCTCTTTTCCCAGGTTATTTTGAGTCAAGCTGGTTTGTTTTATCTCCTGTTCCAGATCAGGAAGATGAGGCTCAGAGAGGGGAGGGGACTTGAGCTGGGTCACCCAGCCAGTGAATGATGGAGCTAGGTCTCAAATTCAGTTACGTGGTGCCAAGTTCAGTGCGTAACCCAGTCTGCCCACTGCTTCCCCTCACCTCTGGGGAGAAAGAAGCCTCTTTGAATCCCCACAATCCTGAGTGTTCGAGATTACTAGACTCATTTTACAGACGAGGAAACTGAGTCTCAAAGAGGGGACATGGCTTGCCCTGGGTCATGCAGCTGGGAGATACTGGTCTGGCCTGTCTAACCCCCAAATCCCCGTCACACGGTGAGGCCAGCTCAGCTCAACATTTCTAAGTGCTTGCGCCAGGCCAGTCTGGGGCTGGGTGCTGAGGACACAGAGGTGAACAGATTGGTCCGAGAGCTTCCATGGATGGGGGAGGAAGAGAGACGCGTAAGATACAGAGAGGAGACTGTGCTCAGACACAGGAGGCACCAGGGAGCTACAGGGGACAGAGGAGAGAAGTACTGACAGTCCGGGGGAGATTAGTCAAATGAGAGGAAAGTTGGCCCCTGAGGCCCCAGGAGCAGCCTGTTTATGGATGGGGTGGGTGGCAGAGTGTTTATGTGGGGCAGCAGGGAGGGGTGGGAGGGGTTGCCACAAGCCCTAGGCTGAGGCAGTGGGAGCAGGAAAAAGAGCACTGGTTGGAAAGACTGTTGCACATTTGAAAGTGAAGCCAAGGCTGGAGAGGGCTATATTCATTCATCAAATACTTAGGGAGCACCTACCAAGTGCAAGGCCCTGGGGGCACAAATGTGAACAAGGTGATAAGATCCCTGCCCCCACGGATCTCACAGTCCAGTGGGGGTGATGCTAGTAACTAAATCAAATATTATTAAAAAAAATAATAAAATAATGTTATGGGAAGTGGCCAGGTAGGGTAACGTTAGGTAGTGTGGTCTGGGGGGGGGGGGGGACACCTGAACTGAGACCTGAAGGAGGGAACAGGGTGGGGGTGGGGGGCATAACACATCACAGGAAGGGTGTTGCAGGGACAGTCGCAGCAAGTGTAAAGGCCCTGGGGCAGGAGTAAGCTTGGCATAGTCAAGGAACCAAAAGAAGCCCAGTGAAACTGGAGCTTGGTGAGCAAAGGAGAAGGGGCAGCTGGGCTCAGACAGGACAGGGCCTCGGGGGCATGGAAGGGGATTTGGATTAATTCCATTCATGATGGGAAGCTTCAAAAAGTGAGATGCGGTCTGATTTACGTCTTAAAAGGCTCACTTTGCCTGCTCCAGTGTGCAGACTTTGGAAAGCAGGAGCGGGGATCAGGCCTCTGTGAAGAGGTAAGGAGGCTACTGCAGTCGCCTGGCCAGAAATAACGGGGTCTTGGCCAGGGTGGTGGCAGGAGACAGGGAGAGAATTCAATGGAGGATTCAGGAGACTGTAGGAGGAGCTGATGGATAAGACACTGCAAGTGAGGAGAGGAGAGGTGAGGAGGGCACAGGGCAGGGGGTAGCTCTCCAAAGCTCAGGTTCTGAAGCCAGAAACACCCGGCTGCGTGACACTGGGCCAGTTACTCTCCCTCTCTGAGCTTCAAATGCTTCCTCTTGGCAATGGATAATAATAGCACCCACACCATGGAGGGGGGGAGATGATGAGGTGGGGGTGAGGCGGAAGAGGAGAAAGGAGAAGCGGAGGAGGGGGGAAGAGAGGGCTGATACAGCACTAACTGGGTCACGGAGACCTCCTTGAACTTTTTCATTTCTTCAGAGTCTGGAAGGGAAATGGCTCCCATCTGGAAGCCCTCGGGGATGTGGAGAATCTTACCCAAGATGACAGCCAGTCAGTGGCAGCTTCATGCCTCAAACCCGGACCCTGGCTTTGTCTGAAACATTCTCAGCTACATACCTGATCCCTCAGCTACATACCTGATCCCAGAGGCCCTATTTTACAGGGCCCAGAAGTGGAGGAGGGGAGACAGGAAATGGAGGCAACTGGGGTCAAACCTCTTCCCTGCTAGGAAGGGGTAGAAGGTGCAAGACAGCACTTGGCTTCAAGCCTCAGCCCAGCCCCTGCCTGGCTAGGTGACCCGGGGCACATGTTTTCAGTGGCAAAGTGGGGAGATCTGGAAGTGAGCATCAGAGGCTCAGGGCTTCCCACCTTCCTCCCTCAGTCTGAGCAAACATGGCTCTGCAGAGCCAGGGAATGGCCAGCAGGGGGCGCCATCCCCAGCCATCATCAAGCCAGTGTCGCTCAGAGCAGGAAAGGCTCCAGGGACCCACCTGGGGGAGGCCGCCCTGCCTCCTGCTTTGCTCCATCAGGCCAGGTCCCAGGTGGGCAGACCACAGACAAGTCACTGAACCTCTGTGAACCTCAGTTTCCTTATCTAACAATAGGGCCTACCTCACAGAGTTCTGAGAGGATTCAATGAGATTGACCATGAAAGGGCTTGATACATAGGAGCTGCTATTGTTATTAGCAGTAGTGGCAGTTGTATCATATCTTCAATCGCCTGAAACAAATGATGTCTGATCAGTGGTAACTATGATGACAGCAATGATGATGATGCAGGGATTCGGTGATTGTCCATATTGAAATTTCTTAATTAGGGTATATCCAGTGTCTCATGACCTAGGATGCCTCCTGTGACAGGCAGCTCACTCCCTAACCAAAAGCCCTTGTTTATTGTCAGAATGTCCTCTGCTGAAAGCTGCCTCCTGTAAGACCCTCCCCCAACCCCCACCAGTCACTGTCCAGGGTGACCCCTGCTGGTCTAGCCTCTGGTCTGGAGCCCTCTATTTCCCCCAAGGTCTGTCTGAGAAGCCCAAGAGCAGGTCTGGGGGCCAGAAATCTGCTGGAGAGGAAGGGAGCATACAAATCTTGTTCTTGCTGTTCAAAGTTTCTTTTCTGCAGACTGGGAAGAAGTAAATAAGTGACAGGAAAGCCCTAGCTACCCTCTGGATCTCCCCTCATTCCTCCCTTCTGAGAATAGCTGGAGGCCAGAGAGGGAATCTAATGACCCAGATCCACAAGCCCAAGTACGCTGGACTTCTGGTTGGGAGGTCTTAGCTCCAACCCAGCTGCTGCCAGGCACCCCCATCTGTGTTTGGGGGTCTCAGGGTGAATGTGCATGGGTCCAGCAATGATGTGTCTGGTGGGGACGCAAGGGCTCAAGCCTTAGAGCTGAACAGTCTGGGCTCAAAGCTCAGTTCTGCCAATCCCTACTGTGTGACCTCAGGCAAATCACTTTGTCTCTCTGAGCCTGTTTCCTCATCTGGTCCCTGCCCCAGTGTGGCACTGGGGGGACAACAGGAGATATTACATATAACATAGAGCACACCGTAGTTGGCACATAGTAAATGCTCTGTAGATGTAGCCCCCCATTTCCCTGAGTCTGAGGGGACCATGTGGCTGTGGAGTGGGTCATGTCAGCCACGATGACATCCTCACCCACTTCTGGGTTAGTGGGCCAGGGCTTGGCACATTCCACATGTGCGCATGTGTGCAAGAGTGTGCATGTATGTGCATGAGTGGGCAAGGGTGTGCATACATGTGCATTGTGTGTGCATACATGTGCATGGGTGCGTGTGAGTGTACGTGTGTGTGCACACATGTCCCTAAGGCCACCCCACCCTAGGGACACCCACAGCACATGCACACTTGCAGGTACCTGTGCAGTAGCCCTGCACCGATTCGGGAGGCCCCTCAGATCATTGTTACTATGGAAACAAAGAGGCAATCCCCAGCCTCAGGGAGAGCCTGGGGTGCCAGAAATGAGAGCTAGCACAGTTTTCCCAGGAAGAAAGACAGATTGGGAGCACAAGATCCCTGGGATGGGGCAACCTCGGCCTCTGGAAGTGGGGTGCTGGGACTGTGGGTACCCCTGTATCCTCCGGCAGCCTCCTTTCACATGCACCCTGTCTTGTGGGCTCCTTCCATCAGCTCGGGGAGGGAGACACTGCACAGAAGAACTGAGGTCTAAGGCGGCACAGCTGGCCAGTGAGGCACCAGGTCTGCTGCCTGCCTGCCTCCCCTCCCCCTGACCGTGCCCAGCCCTGCTCCACATGCCCAGGGCTTCAGCAGTGGCTGAGGATTCCAGCCACGTCCAGGAAGCCAGGGGCAGTGGGGAGGAGACTCACTCTGGGGCCACAGTCCCTGGGTGCAGCTTTCAGCCTGGGCAAAACCCGGGGCAGAGCTGGCCACTGGAAGGCTTCTGGGAAGTCAATCCCAATTTAGAAAGAACTTTCAAAAAGTTCTCTACATTTCAATTTAAGTTTCAAATGTTCTGCATACAGGTTGTAATAAATTCAGACAGAATTGTGTATGAATTACAAGTGAGAACACAGTTCCCTGCTCTCCATGCCACTTCCAAGAAGCAACAGTTTCCTTTGCTATGAAGTCAGGAACAATTTTCAAATGGTCAAAGCCATCACCAGATAAACCAGAATAGCAGTAGGAATGAGCTTCCCAGCAGGGGAAATGTGTAAGAAATATCCGGATGCTTATCTGTCAGAGAGGCTGCAAAGGGATCACTTCTGATTTGAGGATGGGGCAAAAGAACAGGCCTGGCTGGGTGACCTCAGGCAAGTCACTGACCCTCTCTGGTTGACCCCTGAGGCCCTTTCAGCTATGAAGACAGGCAAGAAGAGGGATTATTGCAATGGACAAGGGTTGGCTAGGATGTGACCCCAATTGCCTGCATCATTCTGCCCCACCCCCACCCAGATTAAAACCTGTCTAGAGAGATTAGGGCTGGGAGAGGGTTGGGGAGCCTCCTTTCTCCAGCCCTAACTCCAAGTCCCTTCCTTCAGTTTTGGGAGCTCCTGGTCATCTGAGGAAGGAGGAGGTGCTGGACTCCCCCTTTCAGTTGGGTGGGGAGTTGGTAAAGTAAGGGAAGGCAGAGCAATAAGAGATGGGGTGGGAGGTGAGGATTGGGGCATGTCCTGGAAAGATCTGAATTTCCACTTACTCTGGTAGGCAGTAGGGAGCCATGGAAGGTTATTGAGCAGGGAAGGAAGATGATCAGATTTAGAATGCTGTAACAAGGCCAGAACAATAAATACAGAGCACAGTGGACCAGAGCCTTAGCCCAGTGAGGAGCAGATGAGAGAAGGCATCTCTCTCATCTGCCTGAAAGACATCCTCTCATGGAATGGATACGACTTAGGGAGGAAGGGGGTGTGGGGTAAGGAAGAGGGAGGAGTCCTGGAAAGGACTGGGGCCTTGAGCTTGTTTGGTGGATGGAGGGGGTCTCAGGGGCAGGGCCAGCTGGCATGGAAGGCTAGAGTCTGAGGTGTCTGTGGCATTTGGCAGCAAGTCCAGGGTGGAAATGTGGGTTTTACAGAGAAAGAAACAGGATCTGAGGGTTTGTTTTAGCCAACTTTTCCAAAGCTGGAAAGGGGTCATGTCAGAGTTCAAACCTGGGTCTTTCACCCTGTGAACTTGGCAAAGATGCAGTCCCTTTCCCTGTCCCTCAGGGGCCCTGACTCTGGGCTTGGCATGGGGCTCAGCTGCCCTTACCCAAGAGTTGGGGCTCTTGGTGGGGAGCACAGCAGCCATCCTCCTGCCGCAGAGCCCAGCAGCCGCAGGGGGTTTGCAAGCAGCATCTTCAAGCCCAAACTTTGCTCTGTAGAGGGACCATCCCCACCCAGCCCCAGCCTTTCTGCTCTCCCATCACCAGGGATGCCCTATTAGCCAGCGGGAGCCACAGGCCCCAATCACAGCCAGCATTAAGCAAGCGCTGTGTGCGGTCACAGGCTGGGCACTTTACAGGCTCACCAAAACCCTTCCAGGGACGAGCTATTATTGTTGTTGCTGCCATTTTACAGATGAGGAGCCAACTGAGGCTGGCAGAGAGAGACGAAGGGCCTTGCCCCTGCTCCATCATAGGGGGTGGGGTGGGGGTCGGGGCTCGGTCTTGCTCTGTGGGGGCCTCAGGGCTGCTGTGACCCTGCAGACATGGCAGTGCCCCATATGTAAAGTGAGGGTCCCCAAGCCCCCAGGGCCTTGACTTCAGGTCTGCAGGCCCAGCTCCAAGGATCTCCCCCACCCCAGCCCCCCACCTCTCTGTTCCACATTGCCCGGCTCCCTGGGGAACAGCCAGGCCCGCACCCTCCCCCTCCCGGGCTGTGCTCCTGGCAGCTCTGCCGCCCTGGGCTCTGGTCTGGGGGTGGTCCCTGGCGGAGAGGGGAGCGGGCAGGAGCCAGGATGGAGCGGGCTGGGATGTGGTGGCATCCGGAGACCCCAGGCCCCCACCACAGGGCCAGTTGTGTTCCAGACTGGGGTGGGCTGAGCCCTTTGGAAAGGGGCTCCTTGGGATTATAATCACTTTATCAATGTTTGTTTGTGTCATGCAGCCCCGAGATGCTTTTCCCTCCATCTGTCCCCACCATCTGCTCTCATCAGAATTTTCCTAACCATTTGGGACCAAAGAGGGAAGGTGGGAGCTGGGCCTCCATGAGACTGGGGGTGGGGGTAGCACCTCCATGTACTTCACTGAGGGGCTTCCAGGGAGGGGTCTGGGCTTCTGAGTCGCACAGAACAGAGTTCAAATTCTGGCCCTGTAATTTCCTTGCTGTGCTACCTCCAGTGAGTGACTTCCCTCTCTGAGCCTCCATCTCCATCCACATTTATCAAACGGCAAAAACATTATTGACCCCTCAGGATTAATGAAGCTCAAACAGGGCAAGGCGTGCAAAGCCCCTGCATGTGGGTGCTCAAGAGACATGCAGTCCCTTCCCCACTTGTTCCCCCTTTGCTTCTCTCCTTGGCCCCCTGGAGCTGGTCTGTCCCTCTTTAGCGGTAGAGAAGGATAGCCAGCCCTAGTTTCTGTCCCTCTCACCTCTCTCCTCGATGACATCCCCTCCCCTGGGATTTGCTCTGTCTTCCATGGGCCCTGCCCACTGCTCATTCTCTCAGTAAGACCCCTTCTAGCCCAAGCTGTGAATTTCCCTCCCTCCTGGGTGCCTCAGTCTGGGTGGGAGGGAGCTGAGTATCAGCAAGTTTCCCCCCTCTTCTGGGCCTTCATAGAAGGCAACCCCGAGGGTTCCAGGATCACAGGTGCATCCTCTGTGTACACTCATGCCCAGAACTTCAGGTCTGAGGGGTCCAGTGAGTCTCGTCTTGCCCACAGGGTTCCTCAGTGCTCTAGCCAGGGGTTCCAAAGGGGGATGTCAAGGCATCCAGGTCCCCTTTCTAACCTCTCTGCTCAGAGAGGGGAAAGGACTTACTCCAGGTCATCCAGAAGCGAGGAAACCCAGGCCTCCCACCCAGCTGCGCCTCCACCCCCTTTCCTGGGCTATAGCCCAGGGCACTGGGTCTTTAGCCAAGGGCCTTGTAAGTGTAGCACGGGGAACTTCAGGTTGCCCCTTTGACTCAGACGCCTCGCTGTGCTTCTCAGGCCCCCAGGGAGGTCAAGGGGGGCCTATGGAAAGCAGCCAGCAGAGCCCACCAGGGCCCAAACTCCATCCCAGATCCACCCTAGTCACTGGGGTTGCAGGGAAAGTCTAGGAGAGGTGAGGGTGCCCAAGGTGAGAAGACATGGTCCCACATTCAGAAACCCCCATCTAAGGGTGAGACAGGACTCAGACAGGGGTCCTGAGGGCAGGACCCTCAGAGTCACCCTCACAGAGAAGAAAAACAGTGGGGAAGAGAGACGTTAGGCTCCTGAGGGGCTAAGCCAAGGAGCCAGCCTGGAGGAGGTGATGTTGGGGGGCGGGGCGGGGAGTAGGGAGCAAGCAGAGAGAGTGGCTGAATGGACAGTGGGGAATGTGGGTGGGGATGACAGAGACCCCCACAGGGTAGAGAAGAGGATCCAGACCAGGCTGGGGAGGTATGGGCTTTAGGTTGGCCTGAAGAAGGAAGAACCCAGAGAGGAGGGGCTGAGGGAGTGTCCAGGACCCTGCCCCAAGCGCAGCTGGGCGAGGAGGGAAGATGGGAGCTTGTCACCCAAGGAGCCTGGGGTGGGGGCTGAGCAGCAAGGCAACCCCCCCTCCCCAGGTCTTCAGCAGGAGGCAGCTGGGAACCGCCCCCACATGGCTGGTGGCTCTCACAGCAGGGTGGGGGTGGGGTGGGGGTCCCCAACACCGGAGCCAAAGCACGGAGAGGAGCCGAGGAGCTGGTGTTCCCGCGAGCCCAGCTGGCTCCTCAGCAGCTCCAGTTGAGACCTCCCGCCTGTCCCTGAGCGCAGGGACAAAGGCTACTCTTGGGCCACCTGAGAGGCTTGTCTGGGAACCCGGAGGTGGAGCTTTGGTGGGAGTCCTGGGGGTGAGGGGGTAGTGAGGATCTGTGCTGCTGCAGCCGAAAAACCACTGGACTGACAGGAGCAGTCCAGTCAGAGGGCAAACGGGGCGCCCTGCCTTCAAAATACATCCAGAAGCCAGACCCATGGCTGCTGTCCTGGTCATCTCTCGCCCTGAGGCAGCCCCTGCTCCCACCCTTGCTCACCCCCCCGTCTCCTGGCAGTCTGTTCTCAGCATAGTGGCCTGAGTGAGCTGTTGGTGTGGAAGTCAAACCCTGGCCCTCTGCTCAAATCCCCTTGGGTTTCCCATCTCACCTGTAATAAAATCTAAAGTCTTTGTCATAGTCACCAAGGCTCCAGATGTGCCACCAACCCGATCCCGGCACCACCCATCCCAACTTTTCTTATTTCCAAAACTCTCATGGAGTACACTATAGAATTGACTTGTGTATTATCTCCACTGTTTTTTCTCCGTTGCTGTAATCCTACTTCTTAGAACAGTGGCTGGCACAGAACCAGTGCTTCATAAATATTTGTGGAATGAATGAATGAGGGCACATGAATTCAAGTCCAGGCCCTCCACTTACCAGCTGTGAGACCTTGGGAAAATCATTTAAGGGCTCTGAGTCTCATTTCCTTATCTGTAAAGTGGGGACCAGAAGGACCACCTCATAGGGATGGTGAAGGAACAAAATGTGAGCCCAGGATGTGGGGCTTGCTGCCGAGGCTGGAGAAAGAAGGACCCACCACCCCCCGACACAGGCCGGAGGAGCTATGATGGAGGTGCCCAACTCTGGAATGGGCTGTCCTGTCGGCAGGAGCCCCCCCAACACCTCAGGGTGGACATGCCCCCCTGCCTTCACAGGTCACGATCCTGCACTGGCAGAGGAAAGAGGGGGTTTCCTAGTTGGGGGTGGGTGGGAGGAGCAGTTCACATAGATGTTGTGAGGTGCGATTTATTCTGAGCGGGGTCCTGGGGATCGGTTCCGGAGGTGTGAGCAAGGGAGGGGGCGGCGCTAAGGCGGACGCGGGGAGGGGGCGGGCCTGGCCCTCAGACCCCACCGACCGGAAGAGTGGGCGCGCCTCCTCCCCCGAAGAGCCCCCAGCTCAGGTAGCTCCGGAGTTGGGGCGCGGGGGCAGGGAGGGTGCCTATCCAGCAGCCCGGGAGCTGGATTCCGCCCTCGGAGCGACGTGCGGCTCCGCGCCCAGGTAGGGGTGCGGGAGGAAGGGGAGGGCAGCGGCCGAGGGCTGTCCCCGGCTAGGGAGAGGTGTCTTGTCACTGACCCCACCTCCTCCATTCGGGTTACTCGATGTGAGATGCTGAAGAAATGGGGGCCTCTGTCTTCCTCCCCTCGCAGGGTGCTCCCACGAGAGGGGGGCCGGGGAAGTAAGAACGCCCCCTCCTCGCTCCCTGGCTGGAGTGGGGGCGGAGCCTCGCACACCGCACGCCCCTTAACCCCCGCCACCCCCCGCCCAGGCCTGGAGGGAACCGGGAGGAATGGGGACCCCCCCTTGGGGAGGGGCTCCGGCGAACGCTTCTGGGCGTCTCCCTCGCAATCCCTCCCCCCCCTCGCCCGCCCGCCCCTCCGGCCGCCTCTGCCGCCGCGCGCCGCAGCAGCGCCGCCTTCCCTGCGCAGTCGGTGTCTCTGCGTCGCCGGGTGAGTGGGGGCCTCTCCGGCCCCGGCTGGGGGCCGCAGGGAGGGGGAATCCCGGAGGGAGGGGGCCACGTCCAGTGTTCCCCAGCCTCGCTGCTCCCGGGAACCCTCCCTCCGGGGACGCAGGGAGCCGGGGCGCCCCCGGGGAGCTCGCGGCGCTCTCTAGGGTCTTGAGCGCCGAGTGGCCAGCCCCGAGGAGTCGCCTTTCGGTCGCCCCGGAGCGCCCCCTCCAGGAGGGGCCAACCCGCCAGGCGCCCTCGAGCGCTGAAATTTCGGATTGGGGCGGGGGCTCAGCTAGAGAGCTGAGAGGAGGTCTGGAGAGGGTCCTCAGGGTGGGTTTCTCAAGTCGAGCTGTGGGGTCCCACCCATTTGTGGGATGGACATCTTTGCTGGGTACAGTTGTCTTCTGTCACCCTCGTTTCCAAGTCTCCCACCTGAGGGAGTGGGTAACTCTGAAGGTGGCTGGGAGGAGAGGGCCATCGGAGGTTCCCTCCTGTCCGGGGCATCTCTCCACCCAGTGACCCAGTTCCTTGGACCTTGAGGAGGGGAGTAAGGGACACATTTCCCTGCCCCAGCCCCACGCATTTCCTCGGTCCCCTCCCACAGGCTTGGTTCTCAGCCTGGGGCAGAAGGGGCTGATCTAGAAAGGGAGGGGCACCAACTTACAGAAATACACACACTGCTGAAGACACATATGTGTCCCCATATGGCCACACATGCACATCCCCCTCACACTGTCATGGGTGTTTACCTGGTCACATGCACATGTAATGCATAGATAAGGACTGAGACACACAGAGATACACATACAATGCAGAGGCCACGGACACACATGCACACAGGGGCACACACACTCACACACACACCTAGCCACACATGCATGGAGCTTCATGCACATGCAACACAAGGAACCCCCTCGCCCTGTTTCATGCACAGCCCCAAGGCCTGGGCGGGGAGCAGGGGGGTTGCTTCCTTCACCTGCACACACACCCACATCCCTGCTTGGCTGTCTCCTCTCCATTCCCTTCTCCTCAGCCCTCCACTCTCTAACCTCCTGGTATGAGGGGACTTTTCTTGACTAAATGAAAGGTAAGTCTTGGGGGGTGGGGTGAGCAGGTTAAAGTCCTCCCAGGCAGAGGGGCTCCCAGGAGGTCTAGGAAGGGCTGTGGCATCCTCTCCTGGGACCTGGCAGCACCCCTGGGAGAAGAGCAAAAGATGGCAAGGGTGCCTGAGGGTCCCACGTGCAGCTGGCCATGTGAGAGGTGTCGGCATGTGAGTTGGCGTGTGATGGCATGTGTGAGCCATGTGGGGTTGTGGGCTGGTGTGCTTTGCTGCACAGGGTACGGGAGGTGTGCGTGGTGCTGTGTGTTGGTGTGTGCGAGTTGTGGAGCAGAGGACTGTTGCGTGTAGAGGCATGGTGACCCATGGGTGGGTGCGGGCTAGTATGTGAATGGCATGGGACCCAGTGTGTGGGTTTGGTGAGCCATGTAACATGCTCCGTGTCAGGATGCATTTGTTTGCGTATTGTTGTGAGTTTTGTGACATCTGGGTACATGCAAATCATTTTCATTTATTTAACACTCGATACAGCACTTATATGTCCCAGGCACTGTTGCAACTGCTTCACATGTATTATCTAATTTAATCCCCACAACAAGCCTATGAGGTAGGTAGTTATTATCCCCATTTTACAGAGGAGGCAGACAGAGTTTAAGGAATTTGCTCAAGGTCACAGCAAGTAAGAGGCAGAGCTGGAGTTCAAACCCAGTGGTCTGGCTCCAGAGCCTGGGCTAATGGCTGTGCTGCCTCTTGCCAGGCACTCATGTGGAGGACAGGGCAGTGTCATGGGCTGTAGGCATATGTTATGGTGACCAGATGCAGATGAGGCAACGAGAGGGCAGTAGGAGGATCAGAAGGTCCTTCTGCACCTTCAAGGGCAACTCTGGGAAGCAAGCCTGTCAATCTATGGCTGTGCGACCTGAGGCAGGTCACCTCACCTCTCTGAGCCGGCCTGTAAAATGGGGCTAACCCCCATGCTTCCCCTTGTGAGGGTTAAATGATATGTCCTTGTTAAGGCTCAGTGTCTGGCACTTAGTAGGACCTCAGTAAAAGTGAGCCTCCTTCCCTTTCTCCCCTTCCAGGTCTGTTTCCTGGAGAGGTGTAAGGTCTGGGGAAACCGTGGTGAGCATGTCACAGAGGTAGAATGTGTGACCTTGGGCCAGTTCCTTTCCCTCTCTGGGTCCACCATGAGGCTAGGTGTCTGGAGGCCCTTCTGGAGTGCTGTCGAGGGGCCAGAAGGGCCTGACTACTCCTCTCTGTCTTTGATGCCCCTCGGGGGACCAGGTGGGACTCAGCGGCTATGGGCAAGCAGAACAGCAAGCTGCGGCCGGAGATGCTGCAGGACCTGCGGGAGAACACGGAGTTCTCGGAGCTGGAGCTGCAGGAGTGGTACAAGGGCTTCCTCAAGGACTGCCCCACGGGCATCCTCAACGTGGACGAGTTCAAGAAGATCTACGCCAACTTCTTCCCCTATGGCGATGCCTCCAAGTTCGCCGAGCACGTCTTCCGCACCTTCGACACCAACAGCGATGGCACCATCGACTTCCGGGAGTTCATCATCGCGCTGAGTGTGACCTCGCGCGGCCGCCTGGAGCAGAAGCTCATGTGGGCCTTCAGCATGTACGACCTGGACGGCAACGGCTACATCAGCCGTGAGGAGATGCTCGAGATCGTGCAGGTAGGCCCCCGCGCCCCCGAGAATGCGGGGCACAGAGCCCAGCATCTTCCACCCACCACCCCTTTTTATCCTCTCAACAGTCCTTGTGGGCAGCTGGTGACAGGTGCTTCTCTTATGACCCTATTTTTAAAACTCCTGGTTAGGAAATAATTTTCAATTTAAAGAAAAGTTGCAGGAAACTCCCATATGCCTTTTTGGAGATTCACCAATTAACATTTTGCCATGTTTGCTTTATCACTGTGTGTGCAAGAGTGTGTGTATGTGTTGTTCTAAACATGTGTGTGTTTTGTTGTTCTAAACATGACCCTTTTCCCTGGATATTTCAGGATATATTTCCTAAGAATGAGGACATTCTCTTATATAACCCATAATACAATTATCAAAGTCAGGACATTTAGCATAGAAACAATGCTATTATCTACTCTACAGACCTTATTCCAATTTTGCCACTTGTCTCAATAATGTCCTTTACAGCATTTTTTTGCCCTGCTCCAGGGTCTTGCATTGCATTTAGTTGCAATGCCTCTTTAGTCCCCTTTAATATAGAACAGTTCCTCAGCCTTTCTTTGTCTTTCATGGCTTGACTTTTTTGCAGAGTACAGGCCATTTAGGTTTTAATGATCCTTATTTACTCGGAGGGAAGGGATGCTCAGAGATGTCAAGAGAGGTGCTCAAGGCCACACAGCCTGTGAGTGGGCCTGGCTCCACCAGACACATTCCATCTTGGAAACTGATCCACCTCCAAACTAATTGATTGAGGGCCCACTGAGAGTCTGGTATGGACACAGGTGCTTATAGCCATGAGGTCATTGCATCTCTACCACAAGCCCATGAAAAGGGATAATTATCCCCATTTTCCAGAGTTGGGGGAGTCAGTCCTGAGGCACAGAGAGGTGAAGTGACTTGCCCAAAATCACACAGCACGTATTTGGAGTCAGGCTCAGGATGGCCTCTTGAAAGGGCCATGGACTCCCAATCAGGAGGCCGAGTTTCCAGTTTTGGAGTCAACCTCAACTCTTAAGTTGCTTGCCTGTAAAAGGGGGACAATGATAGCAATTCAAGGGGAGACTGAAGGAGCTGGTATGGATGCCCTTTCTCAAAACAAATTTAAGAGGGACACATGTTAGCTTTATCTCAAAATCTTCCAGAGTGTCCATCCCCTCAGCCCCACATAGGAGACTGTCCAGGCTCAGGTCCTAATGAATCTAAACGTTTCTTGCCCGCTGTTTTTCTGAGCCTCTGTTTCTTCACCTGTAAAATGAGGACGCTAAGTCCTATTTCACAAGGCTCTCTACAGATAAAGCAGGATAGGTACTCTAGCAGAGGGCTGCCATATAATTAGTACTCCGTAAACGTTAGCAATTGTCAGTCATTATTTTCTCCTGTACACTAGCCCGAATGGCCTTTGCAACATCCCTGAAATTGCCCTGAGCGAAGTCCTGCCACATAGCTCTGCACAAGCTCTTGCACCCTTTCCTTCTGCCTCTCTGAATCCTCTCCTTTCTGGTCCCCCAGCTCAGACGGCTGCACTCACCTTCCAGCTCCTGTGGCCCCTACTGGACTCTTGACTTTGGCTTCTCCTCTTGCTAAGGGTCTGGGCCTGCTCCCTCAGCTAGAGTAGAATGGGCTGCCTTGGGGTGCAGGGTCCTCCCTGTGCCTAGAGGTAGAAGAAAAGTTTAGTGCTTGGCACTGACTTCTACGGACCAGGCATGAACTCTTCAGTTGCTGGATAGTGGGGAGCTCTGGGGGACCTGGTGGAAGGATCAGGGTGGGCAGGGTGGTGGAGGATTTCTTGGATTGGGCAGAGGCAGCTGGATACCAACCAATCTGGAGGGATGTTGATGTTTTATCAGTTAGTGTGGTCACACTACTGGGTACTGGTAACTCTCAGCCCTGCTGGAGGCACCAGTCAAGTCAGCTCATTCTGTGGGCATCCTTAGGACCCCTTCCTGGCTGGCCTCTGCTGTCTAAGCCCTGGCTTCCTGCAGGGGGCCTGGCAGCTCCGGACGACCAGTGCAGTCGGAGTTCTGCAAACCCTAGTGACTGATTAATTACAGGTTGGCTCCAGTAAAACAATGAGCGAGCAGCAATTACAGGCAACTAATTAGGAGGCCCAGGAGAGGAACTGTCACAGGGGGATGGTCCTCTCAGACCCCGTCAGAGTCCTTCTTGGAACCCAGCTCTGTGCCAGGTGGTGGGCACACCGGGAGGGAAGAGGCTGTGTTTTAGCTTCTTGGGGATCCCACTCTAGTGGGGAGACAAGTATGCAGGCCATACTGACCAGCTTGGCAACTGGGATCCCAGGGGACTGAGGACTGTCCTGAGGATGTGATGAATGAGCTGCTGTTTACCAGACACTTAGGTTAGACAGCCACTCTTCCAACTGTTCTACACACATTTAATCCTCTAGACAATCCTAATGAGGGAGATATAATTACTCCTATTTTACAGATGAAAAAACCGAGGCCCAGAGAGGTTAAGTTATTTGTCCAAAGGCTACACAGCAAAGAAGTAGTAGAGCCAGGATGCTATTTCAGGTCCATCTTACTTCAAAGCCCTGCTGTTCACCACCACCCCACACTACCCAAGTATCTATCCAGCAGCTAAGAGGCAAGGGGTTCAAAATTTATCTCTGCCATCAACTCCTTTCTGAGTGGAGATGATGATACCTACTTTGCAGGGTTGTTGGGAGGTTTAGAGATTATGCATATAAAATACCTGGCACATAATAGGTGCCTGATAATTGGTAGCAAGTAATATTATTCCAGGCAGAGGTGGTAAAAGCTGGGAAATCTGAAAGACCCAGGGGAGTCTGGTTGTAGCAGAATCTCCCCACCAGTGGAGGCCTGATGGTAGGGGTCAGCAGGTGTCATAGCCTTAAATGTCAAAGGACCCAGTACTTTTGGACCTGGTAAGGGCAGTGGGAGGTGCCAACTTTTAAAAAGGGGAATCTTTTTAAAAAAAGGAAAGAAACTTTTTAAAAAGGGGAGTCATGCCAGGTACCAGACACTGTGCTAGGTTCTGGGGATATGGTCATGGTCCTCACCTGTATAGTGGGGACTATGAACAATCACACAAAGCCATAATTGCCTCTGGAGAGGTGTCCCCAAAGTCAAAGCCAGGAGGCTCCGGCTGGTGTAACCACACTCTGCCCCAGCCTGGGTCAGACAAGTCCTCCTCAAGAAAGCGCCAGGTAAGCTGAGACCCAAGGGGGAGTGGGAGGCAGCAGAAGGACCATGGGAGAGCATCCAGAAGGAGCTGGCTGCGCCTGGAGGGAGGCCTGCGAGAGGCTGAGCGGCTGAGCGAGGGGGCGGCCCGCTGGACTGGGAAGCTGGCGGCGGAGATCTGTGTTTGAAAAGAGCTTTTGGAGGCAGCGTGGGGGCGCAGAGTGAGGGAAAGAGGCCGGAAGACACTTTGTCCATGCAGCATGGAGGCTGAAGCCGGATCTGAGGCAGGGGCCGCGGGTGGGATGGGAGAAGGAGGAAGGCTTGTTGGAGGAGGTGTTGTGAAAACTGACAGAGAGATCGAGGCTACTGATCCGGTCCTTGAGTTCCGGGGCGCTGGGACCCTTCCCCTCCCAAAGGCTGAGCCCCAGACGCCCCGTGTACACTTGGAGAAAAACTCCCGCGCCCTCGATGAGTCGACCCGGGAGTTCCTGCCGGCGAGGTGGCCGCTGCCACACTCAAGCCCAGCAGAACCCAGGATGTCCCCGCCCCACAGAGATGCTCGTCTGCATTCATTTGCACGTTATTTCCCGTCTCCTTCGGGTTCAGCCGCCACGGGCTCTCCATACCTCGGCCCGGCCCTGCGCCCCCTGCCGGCCACAATCGGCGCTGCAGCCTAGTGCCACCCGCCAGGGGCCGCCCGGAGTCCGGTGTTTCTAAAAAGCTGCTCTTACCGGAGACTTACTAGGAACCTGGGGTGCCTGGCCCGAGCTCCTAAGCTCGGCGTTCTGGGCCCTTCGCCATCTGAGCCCCTCCACTGTGTCTCCTGACTGTTTGCACTCAGCCACTCCGAATTTCTCCGCGCCCACTCGGAGATTTCACGCTGCCATACCTTTGATCATGCAACTCCCTCTGCGGGCAGTCCTCTCCTACTCAGCCCTCCGAGGGAACTCGGTCAAGGCCCGCTCCACTTGCCCCTTCTTCTGGGAAGCCTTCCCAGATCCTCCTTCCCGCGTCCCACAGTTCCGCCAGCTTCAGTGACCCCCATGCCACCCCACCCAGGCGAGGCCCGGCAAACATTAAGAAGTGCCTGGGGCGTTTTTGAATCTTGGCCGGGAGGGTTTGGGGGCTCGGGCAGGCTCCTCTCACTCCTTGCCGTTCCCTCACGCCCCCCAGGCCATTTACAAGATGGTTTCGTCCGTGATGAAGATGCCGGAGGACGAGTCAACCCCGGAGAAGAGGACGGAGAAAATCTTCCGCCAAATGGACACAAACAACGACGGTGAGGGGCAGGGGCGGGGACGGGGGCCACTCCCTCCCCCCTGCCCTGCCCTGCCCGCTCCTCGCTCTGCGGCCTGCTCCCGCTCACTGCGTCCCTCACCCCGCAGGCAAGCTGTCCCTGGAGGAGTTCATCCGCGGGGCCAAAAGCGACCCGTCCATCGTGCGCCTGCTGCAGTGCGACCCCAGCAGCGCCTCACAGTTCTGAGGGAGAGGAGCCAGTCCCCCTCCATGCTGCCTTCACCGGCCCCCTCCCGGCTCTCAGCTTCTCCTCCTCTCGTGTCTGCCCGGGGCCAGGCTGGGGGCCAGGCTGGGGCCCCCCGGGGTGGGTCTACACTGTGGGGGACGTACGGAGAAGGGAATCCTGTGGTTACCCCAAGGCCCAAGCAAGCAGACGGTTGGCGCCCCCTTATGCAAGAGGCAATATCTCCCTCCCTAGTGATTGAGACACAGGCTCTGGGCTGGTCTTCCCCTCAGTCAGCCCCCCACCTTCATATCAGGACTTCAGCCACTCCTCCCTCCCTCCCCTCCCACAGCCAGGAGGCCAGACCTCCCTCCTCCAACCACAGGACAGACTCCCCGCCCCTGGGTCCCACCCTGGGGGGCGGGGGGCGCATGCTCAGGGGCGGAGCCTGTCGTTTGATTTGGAGGTGAGGGAAACATTTCAGGGGTGTGGGGGTTGAGGAAGAAGCTTCCTGGAGCTGCCCCTCCCTGAGCCCTTCCCACTCAGCTCTTGCTGGCCTGGAGGCCATGATGCAAAAGAAAAACCTCCCCGGATTCCAGCCTCGCTGCCATGGGGTCCATGCCTCATCCCCCAACCCCCCTTAAGTTCTTGGATGAGTAGAGCCAGCTACACACAGACCCATGGATCCCTCTGTGTATTTTGCATCACACACACACACACACACACGTGGGCAGATGCACCCAGAGCCCCACCCACATGCCCCCGGGGGGAGGAAGTATAGGGCCCCTGGCTGAGTGCCCCCTACCCCGCATGCATCCACATGGAGCATCTCTGTTCTTTTTAATAACTTCGGAATAAAGTCTCGTTTCAGTGCAGTGGGCTGGGTGGCTGGGTGGGGGCACTGGAAAGCACCACCAGTCCCTAAGTGTCCATTGAGCCCTCTCTGGCCGTCCCCAGGGATCCAGTGAATACCGGGTCACAGGGCCCCTGTGGCATCCGTCTTCAGAGTGTCAGTGGCTCGGAGCTGGTACAGCTCAGCAGGTCAGGGCCATCTGCGGGTTCTGGGCTCTCTCGCATCTGGGGAGGCACAGAAAGCCAATCTGGATCTCCTCCTCCAGGAAGTGCAGGGAATGGTGGGGGTGGGGACTGGGAGGATCCCTGTGCCCAAGGGACATCACTATCATCCCCCCCACCCCTGTGCAAAAGCCAGGCATAACCTCGGAGGTGCTCCCAGTTCAACCAGACACCCTCCCCCTCCCTCAAGAGCCATGCTGGGCCTTGGGAGAGTCAAGCGTCAGCTGTGTGACTTAGCTGGGAGCCTCCATGCCTCTCCTCTTGGTAAAGAGGAGAAAACTATTGTTCCAGCTTTCAAGGTGGGGCCCTGCACAGAGGAATGGGGGAGGGGGGGCAGACCCACCTGGACTCCCCAGGAGACAAAGGAAGTGGAGCAGGCCTTACCGTGTGGTGGCTGCTTTTCCCCCACCAGGGCTTCAGTTCCAGCAGCTGGTGGGTGAGATGGGCAGAACGCACAGCAAACACACTCTCCGCCAAGCAGAACGCCATCGAGATGCCCCAGAGGCACAGGCTGGAGCTCTGCAGGAGGCACAGGGAGCAGAGATGGCCATCGAGGGGAAGGACGGAGGGTGGGACTCCAAGCATCCTTCCGACCCAACCCGAGCAGCACCTAGGTATGTCCCCCCACCCCCAGCCTAGGTACTCACGTAAATACGGGTGGGGTCAAAGGGACAGTCAGGTGCGAGTGCCAGCAGTTCAGTGCTCCCAAAGGTGCAGGTAGAAAGCAGTGCCCGTCCCTGGGTGGCAAAGGTCACAGCGATCGAGGCCAAAAGGCTGAGGGCACAGGTAAGCGAGAGGAGGGCACACACCACACTTGAGCCGAACACTGTCCAGCGCTGGATGGGGGAGGCCACTGGTCAATGGATGTCAGGCAGCTCTGGCCCCTGAGGGATACCTACCCCCCTCCCAGCAGGCCAGGCTCCTACCCCAACCGCACACCCATTTCCCAGGAGGCACCACATACCAGGGGGGTGCTGGGGAGGTAGCGTGACAACACCGTGGCAGCAATGCCTGAGGTGATAACCTGTGGGGGAGGCTCTGGTCAGCACTGACCCCCTGTGGGCAGGGGTTTCAGGGCAACACTCCAAGAAAGATTCTTCCAGTGCCACTCGGCCCTCTCAATACCCCAACCCAAGCCCCCTGCTTAGCTTTGGCCTCATTACCTCCATCTGCATCGAGGCACTGGCTTCCCATGGTGCAGCCCTGGAGTGATGTTTATAAAACACAACCATTCCCTGCCTATAACCTTCCATGACTCCCCATTGCCTACAGCTGTGTCTCTCCAACAGGGGTCTGTGTACCCCAGGGCCACAGGGGCAGGCCTGGGGGTGTGCTAAGCCAGAGGAGACATGTGACATGTCTCCTGGAATGGAAAAGATTTTGAAAGAAACTAAGTGACGCAACTGGCAAGGAAAAGGGAACAAAATTGTTATATTAAAACAAATCGGGGCACTTTATGGAGTAGAATTCAAAGTATTTGAAGTTATTCCAGGCTCTCAGTGACACCAGCTTTTCAAGCCCACCGTGGGCCATTCTCCTCCCTCCTTGCCCTGGGTATGGCCACCCACACAGAGCCTGTCCCTGATGCTACCTATGCAGTAGCTCTCACCAGGAACTCCTTCCTCCTCACTACCTGTCCATATCCTTTAGTCCCTGTTCAGGCCCTTTCTCTGCAGGCCCCCCTGGCCTCCCTCAGTCCCAGGGGGGCAGGACCACCCCACTGTTTAGCCAAACAGCTGCCCCATGAATCCTTCAGGCTCCATTCTTCTTCCCTGTGCTTCCCCACTGTACCAGGCATGGGCTGGTATACGGGGGGCAGGTGGTACGATACCCTTAATTCACTGTGCAACCACAGGAAGCCCCCAGGACAGACTCATGGAAAGGACACTGGCTTCCGTGTTGGATACAACCAGGTTCAAATCCTGGTTTAGCCCTTTTGTGTCAGCGGGTGCTAGGAGCAGCAAGTCACTGAGGTGCGGGCATAGCAAGGTGGTCCAGCTCCAGCCCAGCTCAGCCCAGGGGGCCCTCCTGACCTTCAGCTGACCACCCTCCCTGCCTTCCTCACAGGCCAGTGAGAGGAGCAAACAATAACCACAGGACCCTGCACACATCTGCACAGCACAGCCCTGCCCTGTGGACTGAGGCTTTCCTACTCGCTGGGTCCTGGGATCCTCATTTACCCAAACCTTGAGGCTACCTGCTGTCTGAGTTTCATGCTACAGGGGAGGAAAGAGGCTGGAAGACAGAAGCAAGCCCCTCAGCCATGAGGGGGGAGGGAATGGAAGTAGACGCTGATGCACAGTGTTCTCCAAAGGCTGTGGCCACCTCTGCTGACAGGTGGGAAAGAGCTCCATAAACTTGAGAGCATGTGGCCCCTTCACTTATGTATTCATCAAAGAGGTACTGACGCCCAGTTGTAATCAGGGCTACCACAAGCACTTACCATGTGCCAAGTCTAATGCTAAGCTCCTGCCAAATTAGTTTTCCTACCTCCACACCTTGGCACGAGCCATTCTCTCGGTTTGGAATGTCCCCTGGCTTCCTCTACTACCTGCTAGCCCCAGCATGCCTCATACCTGGCTTATGGTAATTGCAACCCATCTGTGAACTCCTGCACATCCATCAATACCCAGCTCAGGGGACTCCACCTCTGGGAAATCCTCCTGGACTCTCCCAAGCTGAGCCAATGTTCCTTCCTTCTGTCTCCTGGAGCCCTGTATATTTCTCTCCTGGAGTAATAATCCCAGCTCAGGGCAGAGAGTTCTAACCAGGCACCAGGCACTGTGCTAAGCACTATGGGTGGCTGATCTTGTTCCAAACTCACCAACTCACCAGGACCATCTGAGGTGGATACTGTTACCACCCACATTTTCTAGATGAGGAAGCTGAGGCAATCGAGTGACTTGTCCAGGTGGTAAGTGGCAGAGCAGGGGTCCCTCTGACAGCCCAGGCTCAGGGCAGGGACTCACTGAAGGCCTCCCAAGCCCACTCCAGCCCCCTCTCACCAACCCCCTCCCAATGCCACCTGGCCATACCACAATGGCAGAGGTGACAGAGAGGATGTTGACCACACAGTACTGCAGGGTCACAGCATCGTGGGGAGCGGCCACATAGCGCAGCACAGTGCCATGGAGCAGAGCGGCTGCGATGAAGCTCACGTGGCCCAGCACCACTAGCACCAGCCCGGTCTTCATCAGCACCTTCCGGAAGTCATCCACACTCAGGCTGCCTGTGGGGGAAGCTGTGTCAGGGCCCTGGGTGGGGCTTGTCCTCCTGGGCAGGAAACTGAGGCCCTGGCAGGAGTGATGGATACTGGGTTCTAATCCTATTTCTGGATGACTTGGGGACAGAAACTCGTCTTCTCTGAGCCTCAGTTTCCTTATCCATAAAAGGGATTCATGCTGCTTTCCTGGGAGAGTCCTCAGGGGGATTATGTGGAATAAGGTCAAGAAACCACACAAATGGTGCTAAGTAAAGGGCTGCAGGCCTTGTTGCTCTAGATCGCTAGTGGCAGAGTAGAGATTTGAACCCAGGTCTTCTGACTTCATGATCTACCCCTAAGCTCCCCATTCAGTGACTGATTGATTCCTGTGGTGGTTATACAAATGCTCACTGCTCTGTGCCAGGCCCTGGGGGTGACACAGGGAGCTTGAGAGTCACTCTTCAGGCTCTCAGAGGCCCAAAGTCCATTGGGCAGGGATAGGATCTTATTCTGTTTGGTGGATTTTTTTCTGTTTGGTCGACAGGAGCTTGCACACTGTAAATACTTAACACAGCTGTAAACTGAATTGCCTGGAGCCAGGTAACCCTGGGCAAGTCACTCAGTATGAGACTCCATCCCCTCCCCACCCCATAAAATGGGAAGAACAACCTCTCCCACGTTTGTCTCCCAATGGGAGAAAGGAGGGAGTTCCCATGAGGAGATGAAAGAAAGGCATACCCAGGAGGTTCTGGGGAAGGCAAGCTCTTGGTGCAGGGACAGGGTGGGAGATGGTGGGAGGGAGGCTTGGGCTAAAGGACAGTAGGACCCATGAGCAAGTCTCTCAGCACAGCCCCAGGAACAGGGAGCACTCCTCCTTGGGCAGCTCAGGCTATTCCAGATCTGTTCTCAGGGATTTTCCCCATGTGTCCTGGCTTCCCCCTTGAGGACACATGCCATGTTGGCCCTGCCCCTTAGCACCCTCACCCTAGCTCTGTAAGACTGGAACACTGGGCTCAGGTCCCCAGCACTGAACAGCTCCTTCCTTTAGCTGTGCCTTATGGGACCTGATTTTGAGTCCCTTCCTAGACCTCAGTTTCCCCATCTGTGGCAGAGAGGGTTGGGGGGCCCTGTGCTAAGTTGCAATCCAGGGAACAGGGAGGGCTGGCAGCCACTTAGTCACCACCCCGCTGTGTGACCTTCCACCACCTCCTCCCTTCTCTGGGCCCCAGATGTCCGATCTGTGAATCAGGGAGGGGGTGATCTAGCTGGTCTCTGAGATCCCAGACAGGACCCTCTAGGAGAAGTAAAAAGCAGATGATGGGCTGGACAGGCATTGTGGAACTTGAGTGGCGTAAAAATTAGCTGCTAGCCAAACAGGAAGGGGCATGGCAGCCTTGTCCCAGTGGCCTGGCCCACCTCACCCCATCATCTACCCACCCACCTGGCAGCCAAGACACCATCAGGCTCAGGGCTGGGCGTGACAACAGCATCCCAGGAAAGAGACTTAGGTCAAACAGGAGGGGCAGTGTCAGCTTGAGTTCATGCTTGGAGCACTGGACAGAGAGTCTCAGGGTAGCTCTGATATTTTTGTTTCTAAGTTACCACTCCTGGAGCGCTTCGGCATGTGGCCGACACTGTGCTACGCACTTTACAAGAATTTAGGAGCTAACTTCATCCTAATAACCCACCTGGGAGGTGGTGGCTACTGTCCCCATTTTACTGATGAGGAAACTGAGGCTCTCTGGGTCTCTGGCTGGACAGTGGGGACTCCCCAGAGCTGTCTGTGGCCCAAGAGCAGCATCAAGCATCCTGGGAGTCTGAGGGAGTCGGGGGTGTGGAAGCAGGAGCCCTTTACAAGGCTGGGGAAGCTGCCACCCCCACCCCCCACCCCTGCAGGGAGCCTCTAGCTCAGAACTCCCTGAGAACTGGATGTTCCTTTGGCTGTCCCCCTCCCCCTGCTCCCCTTTCCCGGTGGAGTGGGGGGCCTCTCTCGTGCGTCTCCTCTCCCTCCCGGGGGTCCTGAGGGACATTCCTGCCCCTCCACAAGAAAGACAAGTGGGGGTGGGAGGGCAGAGGTTCCAGCCGCCCTCCTCCTTCCGTCTTCCTGCTGGGGACAGAGGTCCAGAGAGGAAAGTGACGCGTCCCACTCAGTAAGTTAGGAAGCAGAGAAGGCAGCCTGAACCCGGGGTCCCACTACCGTGCTCGGGCCCTGCAGAGGATCTGCGATGGGCTGGGGCCTCCCGGGCCCGCCCCCCGCCGGCCCCCCACCGCTCACCGAAGCGCAGACACATCTCGGCTCCTGCGCGGGGTCGCCCCGGCGGGCTTCAGCGGGGCTCCTGAGGCTGCGGGCCGCCCGCGGGCCCCGCTCCCATCCTCGGCCGCAGCAGCGCCGGCCGCCGCCCGCGCGCCCCGCAGAGCCCGGCCGCGCCCACTGCCCGCCTCGAGCCCGGGGCTCGGTGGCGCCGGGCCGGCCTCCCTTCCCGTCACCCCCCGGGCCGGCCCAGCCCCGGGAGGGCCCCGGCGGCTCGTTTGCATCCCGGGCCGGTCCGACCGGCTGGGCAGCCCTTCTCGGCCCGCCCGGCTGAGTCACGGCGCTGGCCCCGCCCTCCCGCGGCGCCTGGGCTCCCGGCTGGGGCCGCGCGGCTCCCGCACCCACGCTCGTGGGCCACCCCCATTCCAGATGGAAACTGAGGCTCCGAGGAGCCGCGGGCGCCCGGCGCGGACGTGCGATGCAGCGAAGCCTGTGCGCGTGTTAGCTGTATGTGTACTACCTGATGCGCACCTGGGCAGAACAGCCCCGGGGGAACGATGGAATTCAGCTCTTTGTAGATGATGGGGAGGGTCAGCAGTGAAAGAGCACTGACCTCCGGGGAACCGGGGACCAGGGTCTTTGAACCCCCATGTGACCTCAGGCGAATATTTCACTCCCTCCCCACCCCCCCCCCACCCCGGCCTTTCTTTTACTGGGCAAAACCGGCGCCCTGGCCTGTAAGTCTTGGGTCCTCCACGCTAAGCAAGGCACTTCTCTCAGTCTCGGGGTGGAGGTTCTGTTTCTTCGATGGAAAGTCAGGAAGTTAATTCCTGTCCCCCAAAGTCGTGGTAAGGACAAGCTGAAATACAGGATAAAAAAGCACTTTGAAAAAGTGTGTTTGTGAACAGAAGCCTGGTAGACCAGCAGGAGCTCACAGTAGGAGCTTTCCTAATCCTGCCTATCAGCACTGAGCCCGGTACCCATCCTTGTTTGGTCCTCAGCATCCCTTCCAGGGAGGTACTGTTCCTGCCCTTTGTGTTTAGACAGGTTGGCGACTTGCCCAAGACCACCAACTGGCTGGTGGAGTCAGCCTGCATCCCACCAAGGCCCGCTCCCCCCCTACTCCCGCCCTGGCAGGGCTGCACCTGCAGCCTCCCCAGGCTCCCCGGGCCTTGGCGGCACTGACCAGGGCATCTGCTCACAGTCTGTGCCCGGCTCCCTCTCCATCAGTGGCCTGGAGAGCAGGGGCTGGCCTGATGGTCTCCAGGTGCTCAGCGGAGCCTGGCACAGGAGAATGTCCCTGAATGCACGGCACTGTGTGCTCTGTGTTGGGCGCACAAGGCCTCTGGAGTTTGGAAAGCACATTAACACCGAAGAAGAGAGCAGCCCCATCTGGAGCCGGGACTGTGGAGCCCCCTGGATTGGGGGAACCCCTTGGGGTGTCAGAGAACCAGCAGAGTCAGTGAGGCCGGACTGATCACCCTTCAGCTGATGTGCTTCCCTGTCATCTGCTGTCTGCTGTCTGAAGGAGGACAAAGCCTGGCAGGTGGAGGGGGTGGGAGAAAGACTTTGTAAGATAGAAGAGAAGATGTGGGGGGCAGTTCATTAAGCCATCAGGATGGTGCCCCCACCCCCCCCCCCACAGGCTTCCATTTGAAGGTAGATGTTCATGGGGACTGCCTTTTGGGAGGAAAATCTGGCAGGAATTATCCATATTTAAATAGTCAAAAACTTGTACTTGGGGCTGAGGAATTCCATTTCTAGCAATTCCACACTCAAGAATGCAAAGATATGCATTTATTCGATGATTATGGACAAACTGTTCCTATGGCAACACGTAACACCAAGGGGGGAGTGGGCCTGGAGGGAGACTGTCCCGGCTTTTGTAGCCAAAGGACTAAAGAAAGCATCGGGCATGTTCTGAGACCTGAGCCTTTATTATTTATTACCTACAGAGTGGGAAGTCAAGTCACGTTGCCCTGAATTCAGGAGCTTCTCTGAATGGATTCAGGAGCTGCTCTGAACGGCAGCAGGGGCTGAATAAGCTAGTTATAAGGGGTTGACTTTCCAATGGGTATGAGAGCATAAGGTGGGCTTGCAATGCAGGGAGGGATTGATTGTAATAAACAGGGAGGAAGGAAGGATTATAGATTATCTTGTAGATAACAGTATCTCAGGGCGTCTCAGGGAGGAGGTAGTTATAGATTGCATTTAGCACAGAGGCCTGATTGTACAAGGAGAATAAGTCAAACATTAACTCTCCTAGGTCAAGCAGACTTCTGTGTGCAGTCTTCAAGACACTTGGGGGCCTGAGGTTCCCACAATCCACCCCCAGAGAGTGATTTGCACTGACCATAGGACAGACATTGCATCCATAATTGACAACAACAATACAGTGAACTGCAGAGTACAAGTAAACCAGTACATAAGGACAGTAATCCTATTAAGAAGTGGCACCATGGCCAAGTTAAAGAATTAAATCATTTGGACAAAGGATCATCAGATGAATGTTCAATATTTTGTATATGATCTGGCATGTGATCAAGAGCTTCTGTTACATTTTCTGAGTTATTGGGTACATATTTACAACATTGAATATTAATTAAAGCACAGGTACACCTGGGGCTAAAATAGCTAAAGGATGAAACTACCAGGCAGTCTGCTTTATTCTTTTTTTTTTCTCAATAGCAAAAAACTTTAAATTGCATTTTCACATGATTTTATAAATGACAACTTTTTTTATTTACATTTTATTATAAATCCCTTGAACATTCTGGAATGTATGGAATCAGACAGCAAGATCAAGAAAAGTGGATGAACAGCAAAAATTAGGAGTAAGTAGAATTTTAGTTTATAGTTAATTTTAAAAACACTCATTTTCTTTGCTTTTTAGCTTTATGAGTGGGTTTCAACCTCTTCTTTTTGAAATTTTTCTTTTTCTTGATGATACTTTTCACATCTCTGTTGTGTAGCCAGTCGTCACATTCAGCTTCCCATCTAAGCTGTTTGAAAGTTGCATTATCTTTATTAGACATGGCATTCATACCAATGTTATCAAATTTGGACCCCATATTTTCATCCAAAAGGTGGTCAAACTCTTCAGCAGATACAAAGAGGCTGGAATCATTGAAATTTCTTTTCTTATTCTGCCTTGGTCCTTGAAATGACCCAGCAAAGTCAATATCATTTACACATTTTCTCTTGCTTCTCTTAGTACTGACTTTGGAGCTGACTTCATTATCAAGTTCTGGAATGCCTTCACTTTCATCATCTATGAACGTTCCTCCATCTTCATCAATTTCAGCAAATTCTTCATTCATACTTCCTAAAGAAACTTCATCATCCAAGTTATTGAAATTATCATCACTACGCTCTGAATCTTCATCTTCTGAACTGTCCTCAGCTCCTTTTGTTTTCTTTTTCATGTTGCCAGCAAAATCAAGGTCATCCTTTCCAGAGATGAAGCAATTATCATCTTCAAATGGGTCAATCATTTTTTCAAATTCTTCATCATGCACATCTTCTATACTTTCTTCATCTGCGTGCCGTATTTGTTTCTCTTTAACAACAGCAACTTTTTTATAATACCTATGGAAAAACACTTCATCCACTGGTATTTGGCTTTCTTCTTTTGCAACGAACTCCTTACTGTTCAAGCAAGATTACCAACATCCTTTATAAAATGTTTCCTTTTGGGGGGATGTGAAAGGAAATGAAATAAGCTTCAGTGGCAGAGAGAATCCAAAAGGAGCCGAGAGGTCACTCTGGTGGGCACTCTTACGCACACTTTAGACAACCCTTTTTAGGTTCTAAAGAATTGGGGTAGCTGGTGGTGGATACCTGAAACTATTAAACTACAACCCAGAACCCATGAATCTCGAAGACAGTTGTATAAAAATGTAGCTTATGAGGGGTGACAAGGGGATTGGGAAAGCCATCAGGACCGCACTCCACTTTGTCTAGTTTATGGATGGATGAGTAGAAAAATAGGGGAAGGAAACAAACAGACAAAGGTACCCAGTGTTCTTTTTTACTTCAATTGCTCTTTTTCACTCTAATTATTATTCTTGTTATTTTTGTGTGTGTGCTAATGAAGGTGTCAGGGATTGATTTGGGTGATGAATGTACCACTATGTAATGGTACTGTGAACAATCGAAAGTACGATTTGTTTTGTATGACTGCGTGGTATATGAATATATCTCAATAAAATGAAGATTAAAAAAAAAAAAAAAAAAAAAAAGACATAATGCTGAGCAAAATAAGCCAGGCACAAAAAGAGAGATATTGTATGTTACCACTAATGTGAATTCTGTGAAAAATGTACAATGTTTTATAATGTAGAATGTAGGGGACCTAGAGATACCAATTAGTGGAGGGGGAATGATAATCTAATAAGAACAGATAAACTATGGAGGGTAATCTCAATGTTATGGGAATGCTCAGGAATGATTATGGTTTGTAAACTTTCTTGGATATAGTAAGATCAGGTTGGAAGCAATAGAGTTATTTTAGGTTTTTTTTTTCTCTTATTCCTTTGTTTTCTTAGGGGTTGTTAATTTTCTTGGGGTATGGTAGGAACATGTTGGAAGCAATGTAGTTATTTTAGATTATTTGTTTTTCTTACTCCTCTGTTTGGACATGGTTTATTAATTTTCTTGGGGTATGGTAGGAACATATTGGAAGCAAAGTAGTTATTTTAGGTTATTTGTTTTCCTTAATCCATTGCTTTGTTTGAAATGTTGTGGGGTTTTTTTGGTTGTTGTTTGCTTGTTTGTTTTTAATTTTTTGATAAACAAAGTTAAAAAATTGAAAAAAAAATCAGTAGAAAAATGGGAGTAAAAACTAAATGACAAATAGGGTGGGATGGGGGGATGGTTTGGGTATTCTCTTTTCACTTTTATTTTTTATTCTTATTCTGATTCTTTCTGATGTAAGGAAAATGTTCAGAAATAGATTGTGGTGATGAACGCATAACTATATGATCATACTGTGAACAGTTGATTGTATACCATGGATGACTGTATGGTTTGTGAATATATTTCAATAAAACTGAATTAAAAAAAAAAATGTTTCCTTTTGGGCTGCATCACAACACTGTCTGTGTTTTCTTTGCCTTTATGTGACTTTGGATTTCTGCATACAAATCAATCCAAGAATCTCATTAGCGTGAAGTCCTGCAGTGGGTCCCCTGAATACTGAATATAATTTCCCTGAAGGATAGTCTTTGCAAAAAGGGCCACAGAGGGATGAAAATGCTCAGATAGATTTTTGAGTTCCCAAACACATGTATTTTCAGCCCCACAGAACAAAGGGTTTCTACTGAATGGATCATATGTATTTAACTGTTTGCCACCTTTCAGATTATCAAAGTGCACCCAGGAAGCAGGCTGTAGCTTTTTGGTTTTCATAGGACTTTCAGACCTCGTTTCTTCTGTCTCAACTTTTTTAACTGTGTGTGTTTCCATTTCTTCATCTGCATCGGTGAACTTTTGTATGTCATCATCTCCTATGTCAATAAAATTTTCTTCATCATCAGACTCCGGGTGATTGTCTAGTTGACTTCTTAAATCGGCTTTGTTTTAATGATCTCAGACAGAAGATATAAAGCTCCACATATGAATGGTGGCATATATTCACAAGTAACTTGAAGTAACTGCTTCACAAAAGACTTCACCCAGTGCAACACAATGTCAGCTTTCAGAGACTTGTAGACAAGGTTAAGAAACATGGCTTGCTTGGAACATGATATCAACCCTGGATCCAACATCTTCCTTGTTGAAAGTCATCAATTGCTCTTTTTTTGCCTCCATCCACCACTTCCTCACTTTCATCCAAAGTAGCTAGCATAAAGTAATCTTGCTTGGTGCCTCCAAGACGTAACACTTCATCCAGGGAGAACCCATTGTCGGCTTCATAGCGATCATCCTCCTCGTCCTCGTCCAGATCTTCTACCACCTCTTCTAAGTGCCAGGGCCGCTTGGCATGAAATTCCAAAGGGGTCTTGGCTGCCTCCATGTTTTGCAAAACCTGCTTTATTCTATATCTAGAATTTTTATATTTCCTTACTTTGTCCACAGAAAGAAATTTCCCTTTCCGCAAACTTTCTGCAACTTTCTATATCCATACAGGTTTTTGTCCTACATTTTCTCTTTTTCATTCTTAAACAACCAGTCATTTAGGACAAAACTCCTTCTCTTTTCCTTTTAATACAAAATATCCTTTATACCTCTTAAGTTACCAAAATAATTTTGGAAACTGTTTTTGAGCAGACATTCTATAGCATACAATTACCACTAAAATTAAACCTTCTTAGAATAATGCTAAATACTTAAAACACTTTAGTTAATGCATTATTGAAACAGTAGTGTACAATTTTTAACAAGAATTAATAGCACATGTAGGAACAATATATAAGCTGAGTTTTCATTAGTGGATAGAAGAGTTCCAGGTGAGGGGATTGTTGAAATGCCATATTTTCTCCCCCTGTGGAGAGTCCTTCGGGGTCAGATCTACAGTTAGTTTGGGGTTGCAAAGCTCCGTATACAGCTCCCTGGGGGATGGGGGGGGGGTCCCAGATGGGAAATACAAATAACCTTTGGCATAATACCCCATGGGTTTAGGATTCTCAACCAGTGTGGCTGCATGGGCCAGAACCAGAGCCAATTGACCTTATTTTCCCCAATTTCTAGTGTTTGTGGCACAGGCAAGAGCAGATTATTATCACTGCCTTGCTGCGACTTGTAAGCAGGTGGCCCCCCTATGTGAATTTGTAAGGCCTGCATGGGCCCTGCGGTTACCATTTCCACAGGAGCAGGAGCTGCTGCTTTGGGTTTGGAGTTAATGCTAGTACAGTCGTTGAGTCCATTGTTGTAAGGAGTTTCTATCATCCTTTAAGTGTTCCTTTAAAAGGCCATTCATTCTTTCAATTAATCCAGCTTCTGTGGGATTATAGGGCAAGTGAAATGTCCAAAGGACATTATGTTCTATAGCCCAGGCCTGGGTTAATTGCCCAGTGAAGCGGGTCCCCCTATTGCTGTCCATGTGTGCAGGGACCCCGAAAAAGGCACTTAATTTTTCTAAGCTATGTATGGTCGCTTATTAGTTGGCCTTGCCCACTGGGAAGGCCAGCAGCAGTGCTGTAGCCATGTCTATGGTGGTGAAGGTATATTCTGCCCCTTTGGACAGAGGAAGGGGCCAGTATAGTCTACTCGCCACCAGGTGAGAGGGATCTGGTCTTGGCCAATGTGGTAAGGTAATAGGCAGCTGAAACTGTGTACTGGCTTCCACAAGGTCTGGTACCCTTGGTGCTCAGTTTTCTGATGCAGCCATTCAGTTGCTCATGCATCGTTGGCGTTAGGTTGCAGAATTTCGCTAGGGCACTCACTCCTGCATTATCTGGCAATGAGTTAACATTATGGGCAGAAATATGGAAAGCAGGTACCTTACATTTCTGGTAGGTAATCCAGATGTCTTCCCCCAATTCCTTCCCCCAAAGGGGGCAGTTGACCACCGTCCATTGCTCCTGCTTCCACGTGGCCATGCATACTGTTAGGCCTCGATATACGGCCCAATTATCTGGGCAGTCAAGGTGTCTCATGGCTCATGGACAATTACCATCCATACAACCCACGGCTCAGCCCACTGGCTGCTTTGCAACATTCCCGTCTCCCACCAGATGATGTCAATACTTGGCTGGACAGTCACAGCTGTCCAGGTAGCATGTTGCTCAAGTGTCAATCTGTCAGCATACCATACAGAGTCAGGTATACTCCCTCATCCATCAGTGGTGGACATGGGAGAAGCCACCTCGGGCGGATCAACAGGAGGCAGGGCATGCTGCTCTTCCACATAGGAGACTGGTCCTAAAATTTCATGCATCTCTGCACTCACAGGACTATTGTTAAAAAATCGGCATTGTAGGATGTAGGCTTTCCATTTTGTCGGTGTACTTAGCTGAGCACTCCCTGAATGGGGCTTATTTATAGTCTCCTGTGTCCACCCCTGTATGGGTATGGCCACTCATAAGGTCACTGGGCACCTTTGAGTTAGACCTTCAACTTGTAACAGCTGCACACGATTGCTTTTCCAATGGGCTATATCTGAGTTCTGTGCCCTTCCAAAGTTGGGACCAGAATCTACTAGTTACACCTTTAGCCTGTTGCCTTTGCTACAAACCCCAACCAAAGCCAATATTGGCAATGGCCACATCTGAGTCACAGGATATATCAGGACCCCCCCCCTTAAAGCCTGTGCTTGCGTGATAATTTGCTTAGCTTTTATAAACACAGCCTGCTGTGGAAAATCCCATTCGCATGCTTTTCCTTTTCTAATTAGGGTGTACAAAGGTTTTAAAATTTTTAAATAGAGTATAAACAGTTTCCAATAACCTAATAAACCAAGAAAAGCTATTAATTGTTTAGGAGTTAGCAGTGTAGGATAACTTTTTATTGTAACAAGAACAGCTGAAGGCATAGCTTTAGTTTTACCCAACCAGACAATACCCAAGAACTTGATAGAATGTCCAGGTGCTTGTAATTTGCTTTGATTTATCACCCATCCTCACCTTTCAAAGTGGGTCACTACTGTGCTAGCAGCGATTCCTAGTTCTGGAAAAGAATTACTGGTTAGCATGGTATCATCATTATAGTGACTTTTCTTTAAATCTTGTACTACCAGTCCGTGGCAGATGGTGGAACTGTGGAGGTGTCCTTGTGGAAGCACAGCAAATGTCCATTGTTGGTTTTCCCATGTGAAGGTGGATGCAGTCTGGCTGGAGGTATCCAAAATACTAAAATAAGCTTTAGCAAGGTTTAACACAAAGTGAAATCGGCTTATCTGAGTACTCATATCCTGAAACAAGGTAGCTATATTTGACACAGCTGCAAACAAAGTAGTTACTAAATTAAGTCTGATATAATTACTAGTCATTTGCCAGGTACCATTAGTTTTTTCCATTGGCCAGACAGGGCTGTTAAATGACCCAGGTAATTTAGACTGATATATTGCCACAGTACATCTGGGGGAAAGCACCTTTTGCTGGACCAGAGGACGTGCATGCTTACTTTCCTGTTTCAATTTCCCAGTCAGACTGGCCCATGAACTTTTTTTTTTTTTTGAAATAAATTCAAAGTTATAGGAACAGTTGCGAAAACAATACTAACCCCATACACAGAATTCCATCATACCCTGACCCCCTCCCCCAATAGCCCAGTCCACCAACTTTAATATGCTATCACATTGCTGTTTCTTTTCCTCCCTCCCTCCCTATCTATCATCCATCATCTATTGCTCTGTCTTCTGAACATATGAGAGCTAGCTGCACACATCCTTGAACATACACTATAATTCACGTATACACTTCCCATGAACAAGAACATTCTTTTATGCAATCCTATTTAGCACAGCTAAGAAGTACAAGAGATTCAACAATGATACAAAGCTTACATCCTATATTTCCTTTTCCTTATGTCTCAACTGCGTCCCTTTGAGCCTCCTGTCCTCCATCCTCCAATCCCATCCAAGTTCATCCTTGGCATTCAATTGTCATCTATTTAGACTGTCTTTTTTTTTTTTTTTCCAGTTGTGGAAACATATACACAACCTAAATCTTCCCATTCCACCCCTCCCTAGCCTTCCATTAGTGGGATTAATCACATTTAGAATGTTGTAATGCTCTTTCCCACCATCCATTACTAGAAATTTCCCTTCACCTCAAACAGCAACCCTACACTCATTTCTGAACTCCCCATTGCCCCTTCCCCCACTTCTCTTTACCCATACTCTACTTTTCATCTCTATGGTTATAGTCTCTGGTAATTTCTTTGTGTTTACCGTGGGGCTTAAAATTAACCTCTTAAATCCCTATCAGTCTTGTTTTTCTTTGATACCACCTTCACTTCAATAGGGCACATAAACTATGTTCCTATACTCTTTCATTCCCCCACCTTTATATAGTTGTCTAAAATTACATATTTTACATTGAGTTCAAAACCACTGATTTGTCCTTAGAGTTTGTGTATTTTTTATCATGTAGGAAGTAAATAGTGGAGTTACAGTTCAAAAATTATTGACTTCTATTTGTATTCCATTGTGGTTGGAGAATGTGCTTTGAGTATATTCAAATTTTTATTTTTTTTAATTTATTGAGGCTTGTTTTATGTCCCAGCTTATGGTCCCTTCTGGAGAAAGATCTGTGATACCTAGAGAAAAATGAGTGTCCTGGTGATTTGGGATGTAAGGTGCTATATATGTCTGTTAAAATTCTCTATATCTCTTTCTCCTTTCTTTGTTTCTCTGTTGGTAGGGCTCCCTTTAGTATCTGAAGTAGGGCAGGTCTTTTATTGGCAAACTCTCTCAGCATTTGTTTGTCTGTGAAAAATTTAAGCTCTCCCTCAAATTTGAAGGAGAGTTTTGCTGGATAAAGTATTTTTGGCTTGAAATTTTTCTCTTTCAGAATTTTAAATATGTCATGCCACTGCCTTCTCGCCTCCATGGTGGCCGCTGAGTAGTCACAACTTAGTCTTATGTTGTTTCCTTTGTATATGGTGAATTGCTTTTCTCTTGCTGCTTTCAGAACTTGCTCTTTCTCTTCAGTTTTTGACAGTGTGATCAGAATATGTCTCAGAGTGGGTTTATTTGGATTTATTCTATTTGGAGTTCACTGGGCATTTATGCTTTGTGTATTTATTTATATTGTGTATAAGGTTGGGGAAGTTTCCCCCAACTATTTCTTTGAATACTCTTTCTAGACCTTTACCCTTCTCTTCCCCTTCTGGGACACCAATGAGTCTTAAGTTTGGATGTTTTATTTTATCTATCATATCCCTGAGATCCATTTTGATTTTTTTTTATTTTTTTCTCCATTCTTTCTTTTGTTCTTTTATTTTCTGTTCTATGGACTTCTAGGACACTGAGACATTGTTCAGCTTCTTCTAATCTTGTATTGTGAATATCCAGAGTCTTTTTAATTTGGCCAACAGTTTCTTTTATTTCCATAAGATCTTCTATTTTTTTATTTACTCTTGCATGTCTTCTTTATGCTCTTCTAGGGTCTTCTTTATGCCACTTATATCCTGGGCCATGGTCTTCTTGATGTCCTTTAAATCCTTTGCTATGTTTTCATTCCTCAATTGTAGTTCTTTGATTAATTATGCCAGGTACTGTGTCTCTTCTGATATCTTGATTTGTGTGTTTGGAGTTGTATTCTCCATATTGTCTGGTTTTATCATATGCATTAAGATTTTCTGTTGTTTTTGGCCTCTTGGCATTTGTTTTGCTTGATAGGGTTCTTTCAAGTTGTAAAAAAAAGATACCGATCTAATTTTTCAGAAACACAGTTTGGTGGCATACACTTTCTCTAACTAACCAGCAGATGGCATCTGTGAGTCACTTATACTCCTCAAGTCAGTTCTCCACCTTGTCCCCATGGTGTGTGGGGAAATGATTCTTGTGGGGTTCAGTTGGAGAACTCAGTTTGGGTGTGTTGCTGGAGCCGTCCACCCTGAATACGGGTGGCCAGGGAGGAAGGGCAACTTCAATATTCAAACCCCCCAGGTTCTCAGAGATTCAAGGCCGCTGCAAGAGTCTAAGCCTTCATTTCATTTCAGCCCCAGACCCTCTCTCTCACTGTCTCACAAACCACCGGACTTGGCGTAGTGTCCCTGGGTTCTACGAGTGGGTCCCCCCACCCAGCTGCGATCCTCCAGGACCTCTGCCAAAGGAATGCTGTGCTATGTCACCAGTGTGCGCCGTCCCTCAAGGGAAGCCCCGGGCCACCGGGCTGTGCAGGGGCACTCCCAGCCTGATGCAAAGATGGCCGAACGGGGCGTCTCAACAACCCCCTCCTTGCACAGTTCCTCCTTCCCTGCTCCAGGACAACTGGCGGGGCTCTGGGCTGTGGGCACAGCCCCAGGCAGGAGTTTATCCAGCCCTCCGGGGAGCCAGCTGCTAGCCACGGGGTTTCTTTCTGTTTCTGGCTCTCCCCTCCGGTCCCCCGGCCTCGAGGGTATCTGCAGCGGACTATCCTCCAGGCCAGACACCGAGAGGCCGGCCCAGCCCCCTCTTGCTGTGTTTTACTGCGTGGTTCCCACTATCGCAACTGCAGCCACTCCTGGGTTCCCCCCTGCCCCCTTTTTTTTTATAAGAGCCAGTCAGTCTCCAAACGCTAAGCCCTGGCTTCCCCAGACCGCCACACGGCTGTGGGTCTTCCAGCCAGCTTACTGACTCGTTACAGAAAGCAGACTCCTGGTTTCACCAAGTATACGGCCCCAGTGGAACTAGCAGACCTCGTCCAGCTGGCGCATCACTGTAACTGGTATTCTGGGTCACTTTCTGGTTTTTATCTAGTGTTTTTCATGGAGGTGTTTTTTTGCCCTGTCTCACCTAGCCACCATCTTAGTTTAGTTCTGCTCCCATCAACTTTTGATGAGGAATTAATAGGGTCCCACACTTTAGGGTCCCAGTCAGGGGAAGCTAGGGTATGCCTAACTCGCTCTTTGGGCAATGTGATGGTTAGGTTCATGTGTCAGCTTGGCCAGGTGATGGTACCCAGCTGTCTGGTCAAGCAAGCACTGGCCTAACTGTTGCTGTGAGGATGTTTGTGGCTAGTTAATAAACCAACAAGCTGGTTTATTAAATTATCAGTCAATTGGCTTCAGCTGTGACTGATGATGTCAATGAAGGGCGTGTCTTCTACAATGAGAGAATGCAGTTGGCTGGATTTAATCCTATCAGTCAGTTGAAGACTTTTAAGTGAGACAGATAGAGGACCTTCACCTCTTCTTTGGCTGACCAGCGAAGTGTTTTCTGAGGAATTCGTTGAAGTAGCCAGCTCGTTTCCTGAGGAGTTAATTGAACACATTCATCAAAGTTGTCAGTTCGTTTCCTGAGGAGTTTGTCGAAGTTGCCAGTTCGTTTCCTGAGGAGTTCATCGGACATCTTCATTGGAGTTGCCAGTTTGCTGCCTGCCCTATGGAATTTGGACTTGTGCATACCCACAGTTGTGTGAGACACTTTTATAAATCTTATATTTATAGATCTCTCTCATTCATTCTGTTTTCCCAGAGAACTCTAACTAATACAGGCAGCTTATGCCTTCTTACTCTAGTGTACTGGCTTGCCAGTATTTCTAAACTTTTGTCCAGACCATCTTTCAATTCTGCTTGGGTCAATTGCATATCCCTTTCTAACTTCAATTCTTCTTCTAAGCAGCAGACTGTCACATCAGCCTTTAAGGCCTTTTCTGTAGCTGCACACACAGCCTCCAAGAACAGCCAGGTTACTGCTGCAGCAGGCTGGCAGCTTTTCTTTTTCTCAAGAAATCCTACTTGTCCTGTGGCCTGTAGCAGGAGGGCTATTAGTCCAGCTGGGGAGTCATACGCATCTCCATACTCCTTCAGTGGACCCCATCCATCTAGGACGGTGGCCATCCCTCCCCACATGGATGTCACAGGCCACCCCAGTATCCCGCCCGGGGACCTCCCCTTTCCCTTCCCCAGGTTCATGTCATCAGTGCTGGGATTCCTTTATTCTCCAGGCTGGCACGCCAATTGTCTTGGCCCAAGAGGCTTTGTAGCCAAAGGACTAAAGAAAGTACCAGACATGTTCTGAGACATGAGCCTTTATTATGGGGCTTACTGACAGGGTGGGAAGTTGAGTCATGTTGCCCTGAATACAGGAGCTTCTCTGAATGGATTTAGGAGCTGCTCTGAATGGTGGCAGGTTCAGAGCTCAACGCGAAAATACTCTGCACTTTTGGGGGGGGGGTGCTGGATAAGCTGGTTATAAGGGCTCGGCATTCCAATGCGTATGAGAGCATAAGGTTGGCTTGTAACGTAGGGAGGGATTGACTTAATCAACAGGGAGGTGGGAAGGATTATAGATTATCTTGTAAATAACAGTATCGCAGGGAGTCTCAGGGAGGAGGTAGTTGTACATAACATTTAGCAGGAGGCTTAATTGTACAAGGAGAATACGTCAAACATTAACTCTCCTAGGTCAAGCAGACTGCAATGTGCAGTCTTCAAGACACTTGGGGGCCTGGGGTTCCCACAGAGAGCAAGGAGAAGGATTCTGCTTTTGTTTTACATGTGGCTGTATTGTTGGGGACTTTTATAATGAGCACTTTTTCATGTATTGCTTTTGTTTGAAAAAAAGGGGGGGCCCTCACCACCACCCCATCGCCACTCCATCAACAGCTTTCTTATGACAAAAGCCATCTCCCATGGGCTGTCCTGGAGAGCATATGTAGTCACTGCAAAGTCTTTGTCAAAGTTGTCTCTGTGTGTGTGTGTGTGTGTGTGTGTGTGTGTGTGTGTGTATGTGTGTGGCTTCTCTATCAGTCAGAGTCAGACAGTCTCCTTGCCACTGAGACCCTCTTGTTGAGGGCTGGGGATCAGACCCCTGAAACATCTTTGCTTCTAGATGCAAAATGGTGATTCTCTCATTTTATCCTCATAATAACACTGAGAGTTAAAGATTATCACCGCCATGTTACAGATGGGAAAGCTGGGCCCATAGAGGACTTTTCAAAGACCACACAGCATGTTTCAGTGGAGGAGCTGAGCCTTGAGCCCAGGCCTGTCTGACTGGGAAGTCTGCCCTTGTTTTCTGAGTGTGCCTGTGTGTTGGGAGGTGGGGAACCCACAGCCTCCCGGGAGTACGCTTGTTCTCCGGGGCCTCTGGGGAGGGAGAACATTCCCATCTGTTTCTCCCCAGACCACAATTTCCTGGCCAACCTTAGTGACTCAAATTTAATGCCACTTCTCTTCCTTATTGCTAAGTGGCCAAAGTCCAGCAGCTGGAGCCACCAGCTTCCCTTGCTTCTGCCCCACCTCTCCACACAATGGCTGGAGGGCCTGGAAAGAGCCTCAGGCCAGATCTCTAGACACTTGTCCTCCATCCACTCACTCGTGGGACACCCTGGTGGCTCACTGTTTCTTTCTGGGACTTAGTTTCCCCATCTGTCAAATGGGGATGACGATTACCTTCCCTGCTTCCCAGATTTCTGAGGCGTAAATGGGTTGAGACATACGAAAAGTGGGTTGAAACCCAGCCAGAGAAATGATAGTGGTGATTCTCTCTCTTCTGAACACTTAACAACCAGGTGTGGCCTAGTTCACTTACACTGGAGGCTTGGTCTTCCCGGGATATGGCTTACCTGCTGGGCTGCTCAGCTGGAGAGGTGGATTCAGGCTCCTAGTCCCTCCACAATCCCTCCTCTCTTTAAAAAAACCTTTTTTATTTCCCTGATTATGAAAGTAGTATCTCCATGTAAAATTTTAAAAATCACATACAAACCCTACCATATTCTCTTTTATGTAAGTATATACATGTCTATAAATCTAGAAACTACTGATATTGTTTATTGGGGGGGGGAGAGGAAGTAAAGGGAAATTTAGCTATAGCTTTTGGGTCTTATTAAAAAAAAGGAAATAAGAAATTTATAATTGCAAATTCTGGATGATGTGAATAGGGGCTTTTGTTACATTATTATTTGTATATATTCTGTCTTTCACATTTCTAAAAGGAAATGGAGTGGGGCAAAGTTCACGGTAGAAAACTTGAAGGAACAAACAGAAAAGGGTAAAAAATGAATCAGAGGTCTGTTCAGCAGGAGCTCTGGGATCAAGCACCTCAGCAGGCACTGGTATTTTGCCGATGAAGGAATTTGAAGGTTAAGCAACTCTCCCAAGGTCACACAGCTGGGCAAGGCTGTGTGAACCCAGGAAGTCTGCCTCAGAGGGTGATCAAAGGACTTGGGGACTCCATCAGGGATGGGTCTTCATTACCTCCTTTGACCTTCCCTATGGCTCTCTAATGGGGTGAGATGACCAAGTCTAACAGCTAGGCCAACTCTGGGAACCTATGATCTTGGGTTGCCTGAAGGAGGAGTGGAGAAATGCCCATTCTCAGATAGATAAAAAGGACCTGAGACCAGAATGGAGGACTCTTTAGTATTTTTTTCTGAAATGGAAACATCTTTTTTTATTTCTGATGGGGTATGATCAATGTAAAAATCTCTCCCCTTCCTCTGCCTTCAATGCAATAGGCCTCTTCTTCAAAGAAATTCTTCAGTGGTTTCACGTACATTCTTCTAGGACCTTGGAGGTCCTGAGATGTGTTTGGAGAGTCCTCAAATCAAAACTATTTTCATATTCACACCAGGACATCGTTTGCCTTTCCACTGTGTTGATATTTGTGCTGATGGTGCAAAAACAATGGAAGGTAAAACTGCTGATACCTTAACACAAATCAAGATAGTAGCACCAGTAGTATCAATAGCCATTGTATTCTTCATCACCACACACTTGCAGTTAAGTGAAAATGGATTTTTTTTAAAAGAGTGTCCTTGATGAAGCAATGCTAATTATTACTTTTATTAAATCTCACCCTTGACTACACATCTTTTCAATATTCTTTGTGATGAAATGAGAAGTATGCCTACAGGACTTCTGTTGGAGGGTTGATGTATCATAGTTGTTTCAAAGAAAAGCATTTGTGCAGTTATTTGGGTTGCCAGCTGAACTAACCACATTTTTCATGGAACACCATTTTTACTTGAAAGTACAACTATCAGACAAACTTTGATTAAACATCTTTGGGAATTTGGCAGACAATCTCTAAAGAATGGACAAAGTGAGCCTGTCATTTCAAGGAGACCAACTGACTGTATTTGTTGCCAGTGAAACATTTGAGCTTTCAAGCAAATATTGGAATTTTGGAAAACTTTGATACTCCACAGTGAACTTGACAGCTTTCTGATCCTTAAAGACTTCTGATGAGATCAGGGTTGATATTAACTTCTGATTTTGTATAATGAAATGCATCAACATTTGAAAGATCTGCATATCTCATTGGACAAATATTTTCCAGGTGATTGATGGATGATGTTGTAAAATCATGCATGGTTAAAAGATCCATTTAAAACACAACATTAAAAATTGATTTTTAATATAATAGATGTGCTGATTTGAAGCTATTATGTACCCCAGAAAAGACTATGTTGTGGGCAAGAACTTTTGATTAGGTTGTTTCCATGGAGATGAGACCCAGCCCACTCAAGGTGGGTCTTAATCCTCTTGAGTCCTTTATGAGAGGGTAAAAGGCAGAGACATTTTGAAGAGAGTTTAGACAGAAGCCCAGAGACATTTTGGAGAAAGCCATGGAAACCAGAAGCTAACCCTTGGAGAGGCCCAGCAGACTCCGGCCATGTGTCTTCCCATGTGACAGAGGAACCCCAGATGCCATCGGCCTTTCTTCAGAGAAGGTATCATCCTGTTAATGCCTTGATTGGAACATTTTCATGGCCCTAGAACTGTAAATTTGTGAACTAATAAACCCCCATTGTAAAAGCAAATCCATTTCTGGTATATTGCATTCTGGCAGCTTTAATAAACTGAAACAATTGGTATAAAAATTCATTAATATGGTTTCAGATTTGATATTGAAACCAACCTTTTAAAAAACTACAACTTCTTGAGTTTTGATGTAGTATCAAAGAATAATATACAGAATTATATGAAAAAGCTATTAAATTTTTCCTTCCTTTAAAAAAAAATAAATCAGAGCCATCTGTAATTCTCTCTACTCCCACAGATAATGAACTGTACACATTTTGGAGTGGTTTTATTTTCCTGGGTGCATATATAGTGGTCCTAGAACACCCCCCAACCCCTTTAAAATCCTATCCCAAGCAACCCACAACATATTCAAGTCACTTCTATCCTAAAAACCCCAACCTTCCCTTGACCCCCTTTACCATTCTAGTTACTGCTTTTCACTTGGTTTCCCTTCCCCTCTAGACTTCCAGAATGAGTTCTCTTTACTTGCTGTCTCTACCTTCTCATCTCTTCCCTTCCCCTCCACCTGGAACTATCTGACCTGTTGACTGTAAGAGCCCTGGTCAAGGTCACCTGCACCTTCTAACCTGCTGAATCCAAGGGACATATTTCAGCCCTAATGACCCCTCTCTGTTAGCATTTCTACAGCATGCTTTTTTTTCTGGGTTTCCTCTTACCTCTCTGGTTGCTCCTTCTCAGTCTCCTTTGTGGACTTTTTGTCCTCAGCTCAACCCTTAAATATCAATATATTCCTTTTCATCCTTTCTGTTTCCTTTATGGTTCCCATTGGCTGGTTCATGTATTCCCAAAGCACCAGTCATCCTCTTATATGTTAATTCTCAAATCACTCTCCCCAACCTAGACAGTTCCCCTGAGCATCAGACTCAAATATCCAAATCAAATATCTTTACCCTTCTACCATTCTATCCATTCTATCCTTACCTTTCTTACCTTTCACCATCACCTCAAGCTTAGTATTACCAACTGATACCTTCATCTTTTCCTCCAAACTGCTTCTCCTGTATTTTCTATCTCAATTGGTCATCAAAAACCTGGAGGAATTCTTTACTCTTCCCTTTCTTTCTATGTAAAGTTAATCATCAATTTCTATTGATTTATGTAATAAATATGTCCATAACAAGTGCTTTCTTCTTTGTTCCTGCTCCTATTGCCTTTGTTCACGCAGCATCTTTTGTCCCTCAGTCCTTTTTGCACACTCGAGTGATCTATAAATCAGATCATGTCATTCTTCTGCTTAAAACCTATAACATAAAAGAAATCAAAGAAGACTTAGATAAATGGAAAGATATCCCATATTCATGGATTGAGAGACCTAATATGTTAAGATGGCAATTCTCTCCAAATTGATCTACAAATTCATTGTAAGCTCTATCAAAACCCAAGCTGCCCTTTGTGGCAGAAATTGACAAGCTGATCCTAATATGCATTTGGAAATTGCAAGGGACCCAGAATAGCCAAAACAATCTTGAAAAAGAAAAACAAGTTGGAGGACACTTGTTTCCAATTTCAAAACTTATGATATACCTATAATGATCAAAACAATTTGGTATAGGCATAAGGATAGAAATAGCGATCAATGAAATAGAATTCAGAGTCCAGAAATAAACCCATACATTTGTGGTCAATTGATTTTGGACAAGGATGCGAAAATTCAGTCTTTTGAGTGATATCATCAACATGGCAACACAAACAGCTACTGAAAATCTCTCCCCAGAGATTCAGCCAAAAGAAAAGACAATTCTTTCTTGTTCAGAACAAGACTGGATAAGGACCCCACAAATACTGAGTTGAAGAAAGAGAAAAATATCAGGTAGGAAACTTCCATCCTGGACCAGCTGCTCCTCTCCCCTCCCCCTGACTTGGTCCCACACAGCTCAGGAAGTGCCCAGAGGCAGCAGCTGGGATCCCTCCCACCCCCCACTGGGGACACAGACTATAAAATCTCTCACAGCAGTGAGACAGATCCCCACCTGTACCTGGACACAGAGACCCAAACTCACGGGGACCCACGTCAGGACTTAAGCCACTGGGGAGGGCAGCATATAAAAGGGCAGCAAGGAGGAATTTCCAAAATGTAGATATAGGGAGGAAATGGCAGAATCTTTCCCCAAAGCAGCAAGTAGCCAGGAAGAAACTGTCTGAATCAACTATTTGGGGACCCAGAGGACAGGGAGGACATTTCAAGGCCCAGATCAGTGAGGAAGGAAGACTCTAAGAAAATGTGGACAGAACCCATATTTCCAGCCATAGGTCCTGGTTCCCATCACCCACTCCTGAGGGAAATAGCAGTGGGTAGTCCAATCCTTGCCTGGGGGATGGCTGCAGACTAGGGCAGCTGGGGGAATCCTCCACTGCAAGTAAAGTGGGGGTCACAGCCCCACATTGAGCTAGACTTTGGCTGGTGAAGTGAGGACATAGGAACCCCACAGTTTCAGCCCTGCACAGTCAGACACTGCTGGGCTCCTGGAGGTAAACAGCTTCTGAGGATGATTAAGTCACTGAACAGTGCCATCTGTTGGGAAGGCTGGAAAGTGCAGGTGAAAACTGCAGGGCTGTTCAGAGCCTCTCCAGACCATATCCCAGCCCATCAGAGATGGTTTTACACCTCCTGCACAGGTACCTGGACCTGTTCTGGCTGAGAAATACTGATGACCCAGCTGTCAGAGCAGTGCCCTAATACAAACCCTGGCAGCAACTAAATCCTAGATGAGAGAGAGAAACCGACCTTCAGAATAGAACCATCAAGATAATCAGATGATCAGATATCAGCAAAAAATCACAAGTCAAAAAACTCAAGAAGAAATGGCCCAGTCAAAGGAACAAATAAAAAGTCAGAGGAAACACAGAATCTGAAACAACTAATCAAAGATGTGCAAACAAATCTCCTGAATTAATTCAAAGAAATGAAGGAAAATGTGTCTAAAGTGATGAAGGATAGCAAGAAGACACTAGAAGAGCATAAAGAAAAATTTGAAAGAATACATAGGAAAAGAACAGGCATTATGGAAATAAAAGACACTGTAGATGAAATAAAAAATATATTGGAGTCACACAACAGCAGATTTGAAGAGCAGGAGAATCAGTGAGCTACAAGACAGGTCAACCAAATTAGATCAGACAAAAAACAAATGGAGGAAAAAAGGAAAAATTTCAACAGGGTCTTAGGGAATTAATTGACAACACAAAGCACACATACATATACATCATGGATGTCCCAGAAGAAGAAGAGAAAAGAAAAGAGCCAGGAAGAATATTCAAAGAAATCATGGCTGAAAATTTCCCAACCCTTATAAATGGCAGAAATATGCAAATCCAAGAGGTCCAATATATTCCAAACAGAATAGATCTGAATAGACACACTCCAAGACACATACAATACACTCCAGGAGGGTCAAATGCCAAAGAGAATGAGAAAATTCTGAAAACAGCAAGAGAAAAGCAATTTACTACATACAAGGGAAGCCAAGTAAGACTAACTGTTGGTTTCTCATCAGACACTATGGAGGTGGGAAGGCAGTGATACAATGTATTTAAGATACTGAAAGAGAAAAATATCCAGTCAAGAATTCTCTATCCAGCAAAGCTGTCCTTCAAAAATGAGGGAGAGTTTAAAATAGTCACAGATAAACAGAAGCTGAGAGAATTCATTGATAAGAGACCGGCCCTACGAGAACTAAAGGGTGCTGCCAGTTGAAAAGAAAAGACAGGAGAGAGAGGTCTGGAGGAGGGTACAGAATTGAAGAGTATTAGTAAGGGTAACTCAAAGGATAAAGAGAGAGAGAAAAAATGGATCTGACAAATAAAAACCAAATGATAAGATGGTTGAATTAAGAACTGCCTTTACAGTAATAACTTTGAATGTTAGTGGATTAAAATATCCAATCAAAAGATTAACAAATATGATCACTCCATATCATGTTTACAAGAGACTCATCTTAGACCCAAAGATATAGATAGGTTGAAAGTGAAAGGATGGAAAAAGATATTCTACACAACTAGTACAAAAAAAAAAAAAAAAAAAAAAGAAGCTGGGGTAGCTATACTAATATCACACAAAAAAGACTTTAAATGCAAAAATGTTATAAGAGATAAAAAGGGACACTGTATATTAATAAAAGGGACAATTCACCAAGACAAAATAGCATTCATAAATATCTATGCTCCTAATCAAGGAGCCCCAAAGAACATGAGGCAAACACTGGCAAAACTAAAGGGAGTAATAAATGACTCTACCATAATAGTGGAAGTTTCCAATGCACCACTCTCTCCAATGGAGAGAACATCTAAACAGAGGATCAATAAAGAAACAGAAGACCTAAATAATATGATAAATGCACTAGACCTAACAAACATATATAGAACATTGTACCCTAAAATAGCAGGATATACATTCTTCTTCAGGATAGACCATATGCTGGGGCATAAAACGTGTCTTAATAAATTTTAAATGATTGGAGTTATACAAAGCACTTTCTCTGACCATAACAGAATGAACTGTAAATCATTAACAACTGGAGAACCAGAAAATACACAAATACATGGAGGTTAAACAGCACACTCTTAAACAATCAGTGGATGAAAGAAGAAATTGCAAGAGAAATCAGTAAATATCTTGAGATGAATGAAAATGAAAACATAACATATCAAAACTTATGGGATGCAGTGAAGGCAGTGCTGAGAGGGAAATTTATAGCCCTAAATGCCTATATTAAAAAGGAAGAAAGAGCTAAAATCAATGACCTAACTGAACAACTGGAGAAAGAATGGCAAACTAATCCCAAAGCAAGTAGAAGGAAAGAAATAACAAAGATTAGAGCAGAAATTAATGGGATGGAAAAAAAATGATAGAGTCAATAAAACCAAACGTTGGTTCTTTGATAAGATCAGTAAAATTGACAAATGCTTAGCTAGCCTGACAAAGACAAAAAGAGAGGAGCTGCAAATAAGTAAAATCAGAAATGAAGAGGTCATTACCATGGACCCCAAAGATGTTAAAAAGATCATAAGAGGTTACTACGAACAACTGCTTGCCAACAAACGAGGCAACTTACATGAAATGAACAACTGCCTAGAAACATGCAAACAGCCTACACCAACTTGAGAAGAAATAGAAGACCTCAACAAACTAATCACAAGAGATTCAATCAGTCATCAAAAGCATACCAATAAAAAAAAAGCCCAGGACCAGATGGCTTCAGAGGTGAGTTTTACCAAGTATTCCAAGAAGAATTAACATCACTCCTGCTCAAACTCTTCCAAAAAATTGAAGAAGAGGGAACACTACCTAACTCATTCTATGAAGTCAACATTACCCTAATACCAAAAATGGATAAAGATACTACAAGAAAAGAAAATTTCAGACCAATCTCTCTAATGACTATAGATGCAAAACTCCTCAACAAAATACTTGCAAATAAAATTTAACAGTATATTAAAAGAATTATACAACATGACCAAGTGGGTTTTATCATAGGTACAAAAGAGTGGTTCAACACTGGAAAATCAATTAATATAATATACCACATTAATAGAACCAAGGGAAAAAACACAAGATCATCTCAATTGATGCAGAAAAGGCATTTGACAAAGTCCAACGTCCTTTCTTTTTTAAAAAAAATTCAGTTTTATTGAGATATATTCACATACCATACAATTATCCACAGTGTACAATCAATTGTTCACAGTACCATTGTATAGTTGTGCTTCATCACCACAATTTTTGAACATTTTCATTACTCCAAAAAAGCAAGAATAAAATAAAAGTAAAAAAGAACACCTGAAACATCCCATTTCCCCATCCCACCCTATTTTTCAATTAATTTTTGTCCCTGTTTTTCTACTCATCTGTCCATTACTGGATAAAGGGAGTGTGAGATTTTCACAATCACACATCACACTGTATAAGATACATGGTTATATAATCGACTTCAAGAATCAAGGCTACTGGATTGCAGTTCAACAGTTTCATGTATTTCCTTCTAGCTATTCCAATACACTAAAAACTATAAAGGGATATCTATATAGCACATAATACCTCCAGAATGACCTCTTGACTCTGTTTGAAATCTCTAAGCCACTGAAACTTTTTTGTTTCATTTTGTTTCCGCTTTTTGGTCAAAGACTTTCTCATTCCCACCATACCATGTCTAGGCTCATCCCCAGGAGTCATGTCCCACGTTGCCAGGGAGATTTACACTCCTGGGAGTCACCACATCCTTTCTTAATGATAACACTCAGAAAAATAAGAATTGATAGAAACCTCCTCAACAGATGAAGGGCATGTATGAAAAATCCACAGCTAACATCATACTCAACAGTAAAAAATTTGAAAGCTTTCCCCTTAAGACCAGAACAAGACAAAGATGCCCCGTTTCATCACACTATTGAATATCGTACTGAAAGTTCTTTTCAGAGCAATTAGGCAAGAAAAAGAAAAAGAAGGTGTGCCAGTTTGGATGTGATATGTCCCCCAAAACACCATGTTCTCTGATGCAATCTTGTGGGGAAGACGTATTAGTGTTGATTAAGTTGGAACCCTTTGATTGTTTCATGGAAATGTGGCCCACCCAACTGTGAATGACACCCTTGATTAGGATGTGACTTCTTGATTGAATGTTTCCATGGAAATGTGGCCCCACCCATTCAGGGTGAGTCTTGATTAGTTCACTGGAGTCCTATAAAAGGAGCTCACAAACAGAGGGACCTCAGAGCAACTGAGGGTGACATTTTGGAAGAGCTGCAGCTGAGACAGCCATTTTGAAGATGGCCACTGGAAGCTGATGTATACATTTTGGAGAATGCTATTTTGAAATGCAACCTGGGAGAAAGCAGATGACAGCCACGTGCCTTCCCAGCTAACAGAGGTTTTCCAGATGCCAAAAGCCTTTCTCCAGTGAAGGTAACCAATTGTTGATGCCTTACTTTGGACACTTTGTGGCCCTAAGATTGTAACTGTGTAACCAAATAAACCCCCTTTTATAAAAGCCAATCCATTTCTGGTGTTTTGCATAACGGCAGCATTAGCAAACTGGAACAGAAGGCATCCAAATTAGAAAGGAAGAAGTAAAACTCTCCCTATTCACAGGTGACATGATCCTATATATAAAAAAATCCCAAAAATTCAACAACAGAGTTACTAGTTAATAAACAAATTCAGCCAAGTGTTTGGGTACAACATCAACATACAAAATTCAGTGTTTCTGCATACTAGTAATGGACAATCTGAAAAGGAATCAAGAAAACAATTCCATTTACCATAGCAACTAAAAGAATCAAATATTCTAGGAATAAATTTAACCAAATATGTAAAGGACTTGTACATGGAAAACCACAAAACATTGCTGGAAGAAATTAAAGTAGACCTAAATAAATGGAAGGACATTTTGTGTTCATACTGTAATGATGTAAATTCTACCCAAAGCAATTTACAGATTCAACACAATCCCTATCAAAATTCCCAAAGCTGCCTTTGCAGAAATGGAAAGCCAACCATCAGATTAATATCCACAAGACATTTTGAATGTAATGAACACCACTAAATTGTATACATGAAGGTGGTTAAAATGGGAAATTTTATGTTGTATATATGTTAACGCATTAAAGATTTTTAAAAAAGGTAACCATGTGATCCAGAAATTCCATTCCTAGTTGTATATTTGGGAGTTATGTACTTTAGAACACATAAGTTCACACAAAAACTTTTACATGAATGTTCAGAGCAACATTATTCAAAATTATACCACCAAATACCAAACAGGAACCCACACTGCTTTCCTCCCTGTTACCATGAACAAAGAACTCCTGCTCCTTTCCAAAGTCAAACTCTGTCCTTATCAAGGGTTTTTCTTCTGCAGTGATATCATTTTACTCCTGAAACATCAGCACTCTCTTTCCAATGGATCTTTCCAATCAACACACAAACATGCTGTATATCTCCATCTTAAAACAAAACAAAGCAATAAAACTTCCCTATACTCTACTTGACCTCCAGCTACCACCATTTTTCTGCTCTTACCTAGTTCTTCAAATTCATCACTCCTCAATCCAGTTTCTTTGGAAGAAGAAAGCCTACCATGCCACCAAAATTACTCGTCTCTTTTTAAAGACACCACCATCTTCCACGTTGCCAAACCTAGTGGCCACTTTTCTGTTGTCACCTTAACTTTTCAGTAATAGTCAACCAAGATGACTACTCCCTCCTGCTTAAAATATGTTTCTCTTGACTCTATGGCCCCACACCCTTCCAGCTTTCCTCCTACTTCTGTAAGTACTCATTCTTGAGGTCTCCTTAGTTGATTTCCCCTTTCTGGACCATTCTAAGGACAGCCCTTGACTTTATCATCATTAACTACACTAACTCTAAAATTTTAATTTCAGCAACTTCCTCCAGGACACCCATCCTATCTTTCCAGCTCACTTATTCTAATACCTCTCAGCTTCTTGAGATCTCCACTCTCTTGACACTCATGATGGCCTGCCTGAGAACTTGGGCAAAGGCCTCTTCTTTTCTCTATGTGTTCCTCTTTCTCAGTGATTTCATCCAGTCCCTTGACTTTTTTTTTTTTAATCATTTTATTGAGATAGGTGATGAATGTACAACTATGTAATGGTACTGTGAACAATCGAAAGTGCGATTTGTTTTGTATGACTGCGTGGTATGTGAATATATTTCATTTGTTTTTACAGCTGAATTTTATTTATCCATTCTTTGGTTCATGGACACTTGGGTTGCTTCCATCTTTTGGCAATTGTGAATAATACTGCTATGGACACTGGCAAGCAAATATGTATTCAAGTCCCTGCTTTCAATTCTTTTGGGTATATCCCTAGTAGAGGGATTGCTGGGTCATATGGTAGTTCTATACTTAGCTTTCCTTAACTAGTTTGGAAAGGAGATTTACAGTTACTTAGAAAGTTAAATATTCATTTACTCTATGACCCAGGAATTCCATTCCTACTTATTTACCAAGAAGATATAAAAGCATGTTTACAGGTGAAAATTTGCCAATCAATCTTCAAAGCCATGCTTCTCAAAAATAGCCCCAAGGAGGAAAAACACCTAAATGTCCATCAGCTTGTGAATGGAAAATGAAAAGTGATATCAATGTATAATGGAATCCTTGGCAATAAAATTGAATTAAATATGGATACCAGCAATGACATGGATGAATCTTATAAATACCATACTGTGGGACATTAATCTGTCAGAAAACATTACATATTCTATTTTTGCATTTATATCAAATTCTAGAAAAGGCAAGACTATAGTGAATAATGTTCAATATTGTAGCAAGGGGCACCATTTTATTCAGTTTTAAAAGTCCTTCACTTCCCATTACTTTCAGGCTGAAGCCTCAACTCATCATATCCAAGAACTTCTTTGACCTGGTCCTCATTTCCCTCTCTCGGTCTCACTCAGTCAGTCAGCAAACATTTTCCTGACATACACTGTGTGCTAGTCCCTGTGCTATGCACTGAGGGTGCATTTTAGAGCTAGAATAAGTGTTTTCAAATCTCAGTTTCCAATTGTTCATTGTCAGTACAAAGACACATAGTTAATCTTTGTATACTGATCCTGTTTCCTATGACCTTGCTCAACTCGCTTATTAGTTCTAGGAGCTTTTAAAATTGATTTTATGGGATTTTCAATCATGTCATATAAAAATTGAGTTTTGTTTATTCTTTCCAATTATTTTATCTTTCTTTTATTTCTTCCTTATTGAACTGGCTAAAATTCTTAGTACAGTGTTAAATAAGTGCAGATATCTTTGTCTTTTTCCAGAACTTAGGGGGAAATACGTTAGTCTTTCAAGATTAAGCATAATTATAGATGTAGTATCTTTGTAGATGCCCCCGGTGAGGTCGAGGAAGTTCCCTTGTACTGCCAGTTTGCTGATAGTTGTTTTTTTCCGTATATTTACTTTGTGTTGAATCTGTTAATGTTGTGGAGTTCCTGCACTGCCAAAACCGTGCCTGAGACTTCCAAGAAATTGTACAATGGACAGCCTCATTTACCCATCACACAGTATATAAAAACTTGATTCATGTCCATTTTCATAATTTCACAATATTTTAAAAAGTGGTAAAAAGAGTTGGAATTTTAAATCTGCAGCAGGTGTCCAGATTTCTAGTACAGAATGCCATTAAATAACATCTCCACATATTCATCTAAGTTCATTCCTCAAATACATAGCACCCAACAAGATTTTGCTGGAAAAGATACATTCTTTTGAGGGAAAATATGTTGCTCAATGTCCAAGAGATTATTTGTTAAGGTTTTTGGTTCCCAAATGAAATCTTCAGTTTAACCAAGAATCCCTGTTTCTCTTTGAATCATTCAACCTTTCCTTGGCTCAGCTACTTGCCCAAACAGATCAGAAGGCAGGTATCCTTCCTGCCACCTCAAATAATGCCAACATGATTGCCCAGAAGTGGTTGACAGATCCTGTCAGGGGACACAGGAACCTTCCTCGGAGTCCAATTCCTGTATTGCCACTTTCATCAAGACTGAACACAACTAGTGCAGCAAATATGAGGTAGTCAATCCTTACAAAGGCTCAAAAAGATTTTGAACTGTCCATTGGCTGGAGTTGTTTTTTGGTTTTTATATTTCCAGGGTACTCATGAAAGACAGTGCTGAATCTATTTCACACATTTATATAACAGTGAAAATTCCCCTAAATCCAATAGACATAAAGAGCAGTTGTGACAGTTTAAACATCCACAACAGGGCCGATCACTTATACCGAGGGATCTGCATCAGTTGCTGTAGATCCGGCAGAGATCAGATAATCGATGACTGTTCATGGTGGTTGGCTGTGGTCTAGTTACCTTAGAAGGGTTAGCAACGACCGTACCTGAATGTCTGCGTGTGGCTGCTTTTCTGATTTTCAAGCCCAGCATACGCGTTGTCTAGCTGAAGTTTAAGGGCCTGCTTTTTGAAACCTCCTCCATTCCCCTATGTTTGTGACTTACTACTTCAAAGCTCTTCACTTCTTGGTCCCTCCAGCTTTCTACAGGCTGGCAGGGGCAGCAGGGAGGGGACTGCGGGCCGCTGTCGGTTCCCGCCGGTTCTCTTGTTTTCCCTGTTGAGGTTAACCCGGCCCGGGAGGCTTACACACACCCCTGGTCATCAGTGGTTCTGGGGTTTCTGTAACAATTCCGGGAGCAGGAGGAGCTTGCACCAGAGCTGTTTTATTCCAGGGACCTGAAGATTTCTCTACACCACCAGCACCTCCACCTTCTTCCCAGCTGCCGCCTGGATCTTCTCTCCTTCCATCGTCATCTCCTTCCTTTGCACTTATTTCCGCTGCCCGGACTCGGAGGCCGCTGTGTTCACCCTCTTTCTGCTCAAATTCTTTCCACTCACCTTCACACTTCCTCAGGGCCCTGGAGCCCGGGGAGCGAGGTCCCCGCACCCGCAGACCCGCCGTCGCCCGGCTGCTCCGCCTCCTTCTCCGTCTCCTTGCCCCTCTCAGGGAAGGAGTCGTCCAGGCTCCGTCCTCCTCGGCCGGGAGCGGGGGGCCGGCGGCGGGCATGGTGCGGCGGGACGGGCGGCTCCCCCGGGTGCTGCCGGGCAGTGGGACAGTCCGCCCTGGGCTTCGCGCCGCTGCTGCCGCCACAGCCCACCCGGGCTCCGCTGCTCCCGCCCGCGGGACAGGATCCAGTCCCTTGACTTTTATACTATTAATGTGTCCTCTCACTATGTTCCAACTTATGTATCCATCTTCCAGTTTGTCATATCTACTTGAATAGTTAAAATAGTTAATAGCCACCTACACTTAATATGCCGAAGAAGAGCTCTTAGTTCCATTCCCTTCAATTAATCCTTCCCACAATCTTCCCTATCTCAGTAAATGTTGCTCAAACCAAAAGCTTAAAAGCCATTCCTAATTCTTTCCATTTTCTCATTCTCTATATTCTATCCATCTGCAAGTCCTGGCACTCTATCTCCAAAGTATATCTTAAATCCAATCAGCTTCTCTCCATCTCCACTGTTATTCCTGTATTAGTCAGGGTTATCTAGGGAAACAGAACACCAGGAGATATCTATAAATATTAAAAATTTTTATTAGAATTGTCACATGTGACTGTGGGGATAGGCAAGTTCAAATTCCACAGGGTAGGCTGCAAGCTGGCAATTCTGATGAAGGCTTTCAATGAATTCCCCAGGAGAAGTTGGCTTGCTGAAGTAGAGATGGAAATTCTCTCTTCTGACTGCCAAAATAATTGCTTCTCCTTTTAAAGACTTCAACTGATTGGATCAGACTTCTCTCATTGTTGAAGGCAATCTCTTCAGTTGATTGTAGATGTAATCAACCATAGATGTAATTAACTTACTGATGATTTAACTCCACAAAAGATCCTCACAGTAACAATCAGGCCAGTGCTTGCTTGACCAAATAACTGAACACCAAAACCTGGCCAAGTTGACACATGAACATAACCATCACAACTTCCTTCATCCCATAACCTCTTAACTGATCCTTTTTCTTCCATTCCTACAGTCCATTTTCCATACAACAGCTACCATGATCTTTCAAAAACATAAATCAGGTCATATTAATTCCTACCTTTAATGGCCCATGTAGGCCTTCACCATGGCCTGGGCAATGAAGGAATAGAAGATTGCCATCATTACAGAAAGATCAACTGCACAGCACTGACTTAGCCTGTGTGGCTCCCACCCGCCTCTCTGAGATCATATCCTATCACTCTCCTCTTCAATTACTATACTTCATCTCCACTGCTCTTCTTTCTTTCTTTTTTTTTTTTGAATGCACCAAAACATTCCCATCTTAGGATCTTTGCTCTTGATATTCCCTCTGCCTTCAATACTCTATCCCCAAATCGTCATTGAGGTTTTCTCTATCATACATGCTAAATCAGTGCTGCGTAATAGAACTTTTTGCAATGCTAGAAATATTCAGATCTGCACTGTTCAATACTATGGCCACTAATTACATGTGGTTACTGAGCACTTGAAATGTGGCTAGTGAGACTGAGAAACTGAATCATTTAATTTAATTAATTTATATTTAAATAACTATAGGGGCTAGTAGATCCTCTATTGAACCATGAAGGCAAATTACCTCCATGCCGTTCTCTATTAAAATACCCTATTTTATTTTCTTCAAGGCACTTTTCTCTAGGTGAAATAATCTTGTTCATTTATTTATTAATTTTCCACTTTTATCTACAAATGTTGGCTCTGTGAGAGCAGAAGCCTTAAGTATCTACTACACAGTTCACCATTCAATACTTAGCACCTAGAATGGTGTCAGAGACATGGTAGGCACTTGATAAACATTTATCAACTGATAGATAAAGTAGCAGATCAGCAGTTCCCAAAATGTGGTCTGCAGACTTCTGAGGGTCCCTAGACCTTTTCAGGGAATTCATAAAGTCAAGGCTATTTTTGTAATTATGCTATTTTTCTTGGTTTGCCTGGGCTGCTATCATAAATACCACACAATGTACTGGCTTAAACAACAAGCATTTATTGGCTCACAGTTTCAGAGGCCCAAAGTCTCACATCAAGATATCAGCAAGGCTTGATTTCTCCCTCAAGACTGTAGCATTCTGGTGCTGGCTGCCAGTGATCCTTGGGGTTCCTTGGATTTTTCATCACATGGTGATGTCTTCTTTCTTCTGCTCTTCTGGTTTTCTGCTGACTTCTGCTTTCTGGCTCCTTATAAAGCCTCCAATAATCTGGATTGAGACCCACCCTCATTCAGTTGGGCCACAGCTTAACTAAAAACAATATCTTCATGCCTCGAATTGCTAAAAATATTCTAAAAAAGAAAAATGAAGTGGGAGAACATACACTCCCTGACTTTGAAGCTTATTATAAAACCACAGTAGACAAAACAGCATGGTACTGTCACAAAGATAGAAATATTGATCAATGGAATAGAATTGAGAATTCAAAGATAGATCTCCAGCTCTACAGTCGACTGATCTTTGATAAGGCCCCCAAAACTGCTGAACTGGGACAGAACAGTCTATTCAACAAAAGGGGCTTGGAGATCTAAATATCCATATCCAAAAGAATGAAAGAGGACCCCTACCTCACATCCTACACAAAAATTAACTCTAAATGGATTAAAGACCTCAATATAAGAGACAGTACCATAAAACTCCTAGAAGATAATGTAGGAAACACCTTCAAGACCTTGTATTATGAGGTCACTTCATAGACCTTACACCCAAAGCACAAGCAACAAAAGAAAAAATAGATAAATGGGAACGCCTCAAACTTAAAACCTTCGGTACCTCAAAGGAGTTTGTCAAAAAAGTGAAGAGGCAGCCAACTCAATGGGAAAAAATATTTGGAAACCATGTATCTGACAAAAGACTGATGTCTTGCATATATAAAGAAATCCTACAACTCAACAACAATAGTACAGACAGCCCAATTTTTAAAGGGGCAAAAGATATGAAAAGATAGTTTTCTGAAGAGGAAATACAAATGGCCAAAAAAAAAAGTTCAGCTTCACTAGCTATGAGGGAGATGCAAATTAAGACCACAATGAGATATCATCTCACACCATTTAGATTGCCTGCCATTAAACAAACAGGAAACTACAAATGCTAGAGAGAATGTGGAGAAATTGGAACTCTTGTTCATTACTAGTGGGACTGTATAATGGTACAGCCACTCTGGATGACAGTCTGGCAGTTCCTTAAAAAACTAGATATAGAATTACCCTTTGATCCAGCAATCACACTTCTTGGTATATACCCAGAAGATCTGAAAGCAGTGACATGAACAGATATCTGCATGCCAATGTTCATAGCAGCAATACTCACAATTGCCAAGAGATGGAAACAACTCAAATGTCCTTCAACAGATGAGTGGATAAACAAAGTGTGGTATATACACACGATGGAATACTACGTGGCTGTAAGAAGGAACAATGTCGTGAAACATATGACATGGATGAATCTTGAAGTGAAATAAGCCAGGCATAAAAAGAGAAATACTGTATGTTACCACTAATATGAAAAATGTAAAATAAATCTTTTATATTGTAGAATGTAGGGGACCTAGTGATAGCAAATAGTGAAGGGGGAACGATAATCTAATAAGAACAGATAAGTTATGGAGGGTAAACTTAATGTTATGGGAATGCTCAGGAACAATTATGGTTTGTTAATTTCTGGGGGTGTTCTAGTTTGCTAATACTGCCAGAATGCAAAACACCAGAGATGGACTGGCTTTTATAAAAGGGGGTTTATTTGGTTACACAGTTACAGTCTTAAGGCCATAAAGTGTCCAAAGTAACACATCAGCAATCGGGTAACTTTACTGGAGGATGGCCAATGGTGTCCAGAAAACCTCTGTTAGCTGGGAAGGCACGTGACTGGCATATGCTCCAAAGTTCTGGTTCTGAAATGGCTTTCTCCCAGGACATTCCTCTCTAGGCTGCAGTTCCTCAAAAATGTCACTCATAGTTGCACTTGGGGTATTTGTCCTCTCTTAGCATCTCCGGAGCAAGAGTCTGCTTTCACTGGCGGTCTTCAAAATGTCTCTCATCTGCAGCTCCTGTGCTTTCTTCAAAGTGTCCCTCTTGGCTGTAGCTCCTCTTCAAAATGTCACTCACAGCTGCACTGAGTTCCCTTTGCCCGTCAACTCATTTATATGGCTCCATTGATCAAGGCCCACCCTGAAAGGGTAGGGCCACACCTCCATTGAAATATCTCATCAGAGTTATCACCTACAGTTGGGTGGGGTGCATTTCCATGCAAATCTAATCAGCACCAAAACATCTGCCCCACAAGACTGCATCAAAGAATATGGCTTTTTCTGGGGGACACAATACATTCAAACTGGCACAGGGGGGTGTGGTAGGAACAAGTTCACAGAAATGTAGTTATTTTAGGTTATTTGTTTTTCTTATTCCTTTGTTGGGTTATAGTCTGTTTACTTTCTTGGGGTAGGGTAGGAACATGTTGGAAGCAATGTAGTTATTTTAGGTTATTTGTTTTTTTCTTATTCCTTTGTTTTGGTTTTGTTTGAAATGTTTTTTATTGTTTGTTTTTTAATTTTTTGATAAAGTTAAAAAAATGAGTGTAAAAAAATAAATGAACAACGTGGGGAGGAGGGGAATGGAATGTTTTGGATGTTCTTTTTTGTTCTAGTTTTGTTTTATTTTTTGGAGTGATGAGGATGTTCAGGGATTGATTGTGGTGATCAATGCACAACTATGAACAGCTGATTGTACACTTTGAATGATTGTATGGTATGTGAATATATCTCAATAAAATTGCATTAAAAATGACTGCATAGTCGTTTACTATACAGATACAGAATAATTTAAGCAATTGTATTAGTTAGGATTCTCTAGGGAAACAGAATTAACAAGAAATATCTATAAATATAAGATTTTATATCATGCAACTGTGGGTATGCATGAGTCCAAATTCTGTAGGGCAGACAGCAAACTGGCAACTCCAATGAAGATGTTCGATGAACTCCTCAGGAACAAACTGGCAACTTTGATGAACTCCTCAGGAAACACTTCACTGGTTAGCTGAAGAAGTGAAGATCCTCTATCTGTCTTGCTTAAAAGTCTTCAACTGATTGGATTAAATCCAGCTGATTGCATTCTCTCATTGTGGAAGACATGCCCTTCATTGATGTAATCAGTCACAGCTACAGCCAATTGACTGACTATTTAATAAACCAGCCTTCTGGTTTATTAACCAGCCACAAATGTTCTTGCAGTAAGGTTAGGCCAGTGCTTGCTTGACCAGACACCTGGGTACCATCACCTGGCCAAGTTGACACATGAACCTAACCATCACAGTCCACCCCTTGTCAACTTGGCAGTTATACACAGCACCTTAAACCATACTTTATATCTAAGTAGAGAAAAATAACAGACATATATTTCACCTAACAATACTCCACTGTCCTGCATACAACTGGAAATGCACTAAATCTCTCCAGAATAGAGTGTGAGTCCTTGGGTGACATTAACTCTTAAAATTGATTTCCTTTAACTTAAATACTGCAAAATGAACAATACAGCTTATGTCATATAATAAGGGAATAAGATAGAGAAGAAAGCAAATATATTTGCTTTACAGATGAATACAAACATACTCACAACAAAACAAGGAGGAAATATTCATGCCATCATAGTCCTCATTTCTGTAACTGGTCACATGGTTGTAGTTCATTTATATCACTAACTTCTCCCACTAACCATTCCATGTTCCCTTTACCCTCAGCAAGCACTTCAGCTGGCATGGTTCTTTGCCTGGTGGGGTGACCCAAACCTTCATTCCTGAAGTTTCTTGGCCATTGATAGTCCTGTCTGAATTGGGTTGTTGCTGTTTTCCATTGACTTTAATCACAGGGCATGGTAGTACTAAGAGATGCCCTGGGAGATCTCTTGTATTCCAGGAAAACTCTTCTTTACCTCCATTGTGTAGTTGCAGTGCTATTTCCCCTTGATAGCCAGGATCAGTCACCCCAGCCAGTACAGTAATCCCCTTCCTTGCCTGTTGATTCAGAGGCATAAGAAGCCCAAAATGGACAGGTGGCAGTCTTAACTTCCAATTCAATGGAATTATTGTTGTGTTTCCTGGTGGAAGCACTCCTCCTTTTGGAACTAAGAATTGTAAACCAGCAGAGCTTAAGCTTGCAGGGACAGGAAGCAAAAATTTTCCTAGTGGATCACTAGGAGTGATAGTAAGTGGTGCCACTTCTGTTTCCACCCCTTGATTCCTGGACCCATGAATCCTGGCTATGGGAGAAACAGCCCCATAGAGTGGATGTTGATTCAGATCACACCCAGCCTCTTGGAGAACACCGTCCCAGTCATGCAAGGTATTGCCACCTAGTTGGCATCATAATTGAGCCTTCAACAGGCCATTCCACTGTTCTATCAATGCAGCTGACTCTGGATGATGAGGAATATGGTAAGACCAGAGGATTCCAATGGCATGTGACCATTCCCTCACTTCATTTGTGGGTTCCTTGGTCAGAAGCAATGCTGTGTGGAATACCATGATGGTAGATGAGGCATTCTGTAAGTCCATGGATGGTAGTTTTGGAAGAAGCATTTCATGCAGGGAAGGCAAACCCATATCCGGAGTATGTGTCTATTCCAGTAAGAACAAATTGCTGACCCTTCCATGATGGAAGTGGTCCAATGTAATCAACCTGCCACCAGGTAGCAGGCTGATCACCTCAGGGAATGGTGCCATATTGGGGACTGAGAGTGGGTCTCTGCTGCTGGCAGATTGGGCACTCAGCAGTGGCTATGGCCAGGTCAGCCCTGGTGAGTGAAAGTCCATGTTGCTGAGCCCATGCATAACCTCCATCCCTACCACCATGACAACTTTGTTCATGAGCCCATTGGGCAATGACAGGAGTTGCTGGGGAAAGAGGCTGATTGGTATCCACCAAATGGGTCATTTTATCCACTTGATTATTAAAATCTTCTTCTGCTGAAGTCACCCTCTGGTGAGCATTCACATGGGACACAAATATATTCATGTTTTTGCCCACTCAGAAAGGTCTATCCACATACCTCTTCCCCAGACTACTTTGTCACCAATTTTCCAATAATGTTCCTTCAAAGTCCTTGACCATCTAGCCAAACCATTAGCAACAGCAAATGAATCAGTATACAAATGCACCTCTGGCCACTTCTTCTTCCAAGCAAAGTGAAACCCAGGTGCACTGCTTGAAGTTCCAGCCACTGGGAGGATTTCCCCTCATCATGTCCTTCAGGGCATCCTAGAAAGGGGCTGCAGTGCTGCAGCTGTCCACTTTTGGGTGGTGCCTGCATATCGTGCAGAACCATCTGTAAACCAGGCCTGAGTTTTCTCTTCCTCAGTCAACTGACTGTAAGGAACTCCCCAAGATGCCATAGCTGTGGCTGGGAAAGAGAAGGTAATGTGGCAGGAGTGGGGACCATGGGCATTTGGGCCACTTCCTCATGTAACTTACTTGTGCCTTCAGGACCTGCTTGAGCTCTATCTTGTATGTACCATTTCCATTTTATGATGGAGTGCTGCTATGCATGCCCAACTTTATGGCTTGGCAGGTTGGACAACATCAAGCTCATGATAGGTAATTCAGGTCTCATGGTAACTTGGTGGCTCATGGTTAAGCGTTCTGTCTCTATTAAGGCCCAATAGCAGACCAAAAGCTGTTTCTCAAAGTAGTTATCTGCATAGGATGGTAAGGTTTTACTCCAAAATCCTAAGGGCCTGCATTGTGATTCTCCTATAGGACCCTGCCAAAGACTCGAAACAGCATCTCTATTTGCCACTGACACTTTCAGCACCATTGGATCAGCTAGATGATATGGTCCAAGTGTCATAATAGCTTGCACAGCAGCCTGGACTTGTTGCAGAGCCTCATCTTGTTCTGGTCCCCACTCAAAACTAGAAGCTTTTCTGGTCACTCGGTAAATGGGCTGGAGTAACACACCCAAATGAGGAATATGTTGTCTCCAAAATCCAAAGAGGCCAATGAAGCATTGTGCCTCTTTTTTGGTCATAGGAGGGGACAGATGCAACAGCTTATCCTTCACCTTAGAAGGAATATCTTGACAGGCCCCACACCACTGGACACCTAAAAATCTTACTGAGGTGGAAGGCCCCTGTATTTTTTGTTGGAATTATCTCCCATCCTCTGCCACACAAATGCCTTATCAACAAATCTAGAGTAGTTGCTACTTCTTGCTCACTAGGTCCAATCAACATGATATCATCAATATAATGGACCAGTGTGATGTCTCGTGGGAGGGAGAAATGATCAAGTTCCCTGTGGACAATGTTATGACATAGGGCAGGAGAGTTAATACACCGCTGAGGTAGCACAGTGAATGTATACTGCTGGCCTTGCCAGCTGAATGCGAACTGTTTCTGGTGGTCCTTACCAACATCTATTGAGAAAATTTTTTTTTGCCAGATCAATAGCTGCATTCCAGGTACCAAGGTGTGTGTTGATTTGCTTAAGCAATGATACCACATCTGGAACAGCAGCTGCAATTGGAGTCACCACCTAGTTAAGCTTATGATAATCCACTGTCATCCTCCAAGACTCATCTGTTTTCTGCACAGGCCAAATAGGAGAGTTGAATGGGGATGTGGTGGGAATCAAGTCCTTAAGAGTGGCATTAATCTCTCCATCCCTCCAGGAATATGGTATTGCTTCTGGTTTACTATTTTGCTAGGCAGGGGCAGTTCTAGGGGCTTCCACTTGGCCTTTCCCACCATAATAACCCTCACTCAAGTCAAGGAACCAATGTGAGGATTCTGCCCATTGCTGAGTATGTCTATTCCAATTATGCATTCCAGAACTGGGGAAATAACCACAGAATGGGTCCAGAGACCACTGGACCCATTGTGAGACAGACCTGAGCTAAAACTCTATTGATTACCTGACCTCTATAAGCCCCAACTCTGACTGGTAGACCAGAGTGACGTTTTGGGTTTCTTGGAATTAATGTCACTCCTGAACCAGTATCTAATAATCCCTGAAATATCTGATCATTTCCTTTTCCCCAATGCACAGTTACCCTGGTGAAAGGCTATAGGTCCCCCTGGGGAAGGCTGGGAGGAATATTAACAGTATAAATTTTTTGGCACTGTAACAGTGTCCTTCCCCAAGGGTACTTGGCCTTCCCCTCATTCAAGGGGCTCTGGATCTGTAAATTGTCTCAAATCTGGGAATTGATTAAGGGGCTGTGACTCTCTGTTTTTGTAATTCAAGTTAGACTTTTGTTCACTTGACATAGAATTATTCTTCTCATACAGCTCAAACAAGAATTTAGTAGACTGCCCTTCTATTTTACTGCTGGGTACTCCATGATCTATTAGCCAATGCCATAAATCTCTGCAAGTCAGATTATTTGACTGCTGCCTTGAGCCTGTTTTCCATTATGGTAGCCATGCCCACCTTGTCTTTGATGATTACCTGCTACCATGTGGCTTCTGCCGACTCAGGATCTGATTATCCCCATTGTGTTTAAGGATTCCAGCTCAGTGACAGCAGTTCCCACAGTAATATCCGACTTGCAGAGAAGGGCAACTAAAGAGCTCTTCAGGGATGATGGAGCTAGTCTCATAAATTTATTCCTCACAGTCCTGGTAAAAGGTGTGTCCTCTGGACATTCCAGGGGTGTAAGCGTAGGTCTTCCATGATAAATCCACTCTAACATTCCAATCTCTCTAAGCCTTTGAATCCCCTCCTCTACATTATACCAGGGCAGTTCTGGCATTTCAATCTCAGGTAATGTTGGCCACCTTTTGATCCATGTTTCAGCCAACCACCCAAGCAAACTGTTAATGCCCTTTCTGATCCATTGAGCTACAACATTGAATGCCATATCTTTGCTTAGTGGGTCCATATCAGTAAATTCAGCCTGATCCAACCTTATATTCCTTCCACCATTATCCCACACCCTTAATATCCATTCCCACACACATTCCCCTGATTTCTGTCTGTATAAGTTGGAAAACTCATACAGTTCTTTTGGAGTATAGCATACTTCCTCATGGGTCACACTTTGTGCCTCACACTTCAGGGCCTGTTGGATCTTTAGTCTAGTTATAGGTCTTGAAGCAAAGACTGGTGGTGGGGGTGGGTCATGAAAAGAATTAGAAGTATCCCTCAAGCCATTTACCTCAGGACATTCCATTGCACTTTCATCTGGTGAAACAGCATTAATCTCTCCAGACAGAGGAGTGAGGGCTTCTTCCTCAGGTGAGGTGATTACAGGTTTAGCAGGCACTGAAGGGTTAATCTCTTTAGGTGGAGGTTGGATGGCAGACTCCTCAGTGCAGGCGGGAGGTGGGGGAGGGGGTTGTTTCCTCAGGACAGACCACTACAGGTATATCTAACAAAGATTCAGCAGAAGCCAGGGTTCCAATATCCTCGCTGCCATTATTATCAATCCATATGTCCCCATCCCAAGTTTCAGGACCCCAGTCTTTTCCAGTCAATGCCTTTACTTTAACAGCAGACACCCTGTGAGATTGAGACTTTAGTTTACGTTACAAATCTGCTACTTGCACAATGAGACTCTGGGTCTGGTTTTCAGAAATCTCAAGTCTGCAGCCACAGGAAATAAGATTTTCTTTCAGGGCACTCATAGAAACCTTTATATCTGTCACATGGTGCTTAAGTTCATATTTGAAGCCTTTAGCTCATCCCTTTCTCTTACAACTCTATCCAGCGTATCTAAGAGCAACCTGCCAACATCATTATACCTCTTAACTCTGCAAAACTCTGTTAAGGTTTCAAAAATACTGTCACCCAGAGCCTTGCTTCATACAAGAATATGATTAGGAGAATCAAACAGTGATATTTTGCATATCTCCATTACCAACACACGCCATGGACTGTCAGTGCCATTTTGATTATTGGAAATGGAGTCATTAGTACCTTTGAATCTAATCAGAATAGAAAACCAATTGTAAAAGCCCATTTGAAGATTCTGTTTTTCAAGAACCACTCCAAGTACCAAGTTGTATTAGTTAGGGTTCTCTAAGGAAACAGAATCAACAAGAGATATTTATAAATATAAGATTTTATAAAAGTGTCTCAAGCAACTGTGGGAATGCACAAGTCCAAATTCCATAGGGCAGGCAGCAAACTGGCAATTCCAATGAAGATGTCTGATGAACTCCTCAGGCAGTGAACTGGCAACTTCGAAGAATGTGTTCAATGAACTCCTCAGGAACGAACTGGCAGCTTTGATGAACTCCTCAGGAAATGCTTCACTGGTTAGCTGAAGAAGTAATAAAGGTCCTCTATCTGCCTTGCTTAAAAGTCTTCAATTGATTGGATTAAATCCAGCTGATTGAATTCTCTCATTGTGGAAGACACACCCTTCATTGATGTAATCAGTCACAGTTGCAGTCAATTGACTGATGATTTAATAAACCAGCCTTCTGATTTATTAACCAGCCACAAATGTCCTTGCAGTAATGGTTAGGCCAGTGCTTGCTTGACCAGACACCTGGGTACCATCACCTGGCCAAGTTGACTCATGAACCTAACCATCACAAAAATTTTCTGCTAACACTGGAATATTTTTATAATTTTTCCATCTCATAAACAATGCTGTGATTAATATCCTTATACATACTCATTTGCAAATTGGTTTGAGTGTTTCTATTAAAAAAATAACATCTTCAAGAGGTCCTATTTAAAATGGGTTCATACCAACAGGAATGCAGATAAAGATTAGAAAAATGTCAAAATTGGGGTACATAATCCAGTCTACCAAAGAGCTATTTGCCTTTTTCATCATGTTGACATTTGCACTGATGGAGCAAAAACAATGGTGGGTGAAACAGTTGGCCCCTTAGTACGTGTCAACACAGTCGCACCAAACTCTTCTAGCAGTCATTGCATTCTTCAATTTCATTTATGAACATCTTCATGATACAGTAAAACTATTAATATTATTAAATCTCTGCCCTTGAGTTACCTCTTTTTACTATTTTGTTTGTCAGAATGGGAAGAATTCTGCTGCATACCTAAGTACCATGGTTGTCTCAAGGAAAAGCACTTGTGCAATTGTTTGAGTTGCAGGCTGAACTAGCCACTTTTTTTGAGGAACACCATTTTTACTTGAAAAGAAGGATTGAAAGACATACTATGGTTATGCAAATGGGTTTCTTTGAAGACATTTTCTCTAAAATGAATGAAGTAAGCTTGCTCCTTCAAGGAAAACAACTGACAATATTTGTTGCCAATGATAAAATTTGAGCTTTTGAGTGAAAATCAGAATTTTGGAAAATTTGAGTCTAGCACTGGGAGCTTACCAGTGCCTGAATACTTAAAGACTTCCTGATGAAATCAGTGGTGATATCAATGAATGTGATTGTTTAAAATAATTATATCATGAAGTGTGTCAACATTTTGGAAGATCTGCATAAGTCAGTGAACCAGTATTTTGCATGACACTACAAAATCATGCATGGATAAAAGATGCAGTAAAAGTGCAAGATAGACCAATGGATTTTAATTTAATAAAAAGTTAATTGAAATGATTTTAGATTCCACATTAAAACTTAATTATCATTTGTTGAGTTTTGGTGTGGTATCAAAGAAGAATATCTACAATTATCTGAACAGGTTATAATACTTCTCCCTCCTCCAGATACATTTCTGTGTGAGGGGGAATTTTCTTCATATACTTCAGTTAAAACAACATAATGTAACAGTTTGAATGAAAATATGAGAATCTAGCTGTTTTCTATTAAGCCAGACATCAAAGAGATTTGCAAAAAGGTAAAACAATGTCTTTCTTCTAATTTTTTTATTTTAAAAATGTGATTATTTTTCATTAAAAGATGTGTATGTTAATATCAATGGGTTTGTTTTTTTATTTTAAAATAAACTAATAAATATTTTTAATTTTTCCTGATTTTAATTTCTAATATGGTAAATATCATTAATATAAACTGACATAAACAAAAACTCTTTGGGGTCTTTGATAATTTTTAAAAATATAAACAGGTCCTAAGACCAAAAAGCTTGGGAAGTATAGCTGTAGATAAATAATGGAGTTGGTTCAGTGGTAGAGGGAAAACAAGATAATTATGAGTAAAAAATCCCATCTGATCCAATGTGTATATTATATCTTTCTGGTCAAGAACAGCAAGGACTCCTTGCCTGATAGAGCGAGGCAAGTCTGGCTGCACTTCTGAGTTGGAGGGTTTCCTATGTCTATTGTAACTCTGTGGCCACACCTTGGAAGGATTCTTTTTTTTTTTTGCATATTTTTTCCTTTTTTTCTTAAAAAAACTTTTTTTTAATCAACTGTATAAAAAATTAAAAAAAAACATACAATAAAAGAACATTTCAAACAGACCATAACAAGGGAGTAAGAAAAAGACAACCAACCTAAGATAACTGCTTTACTTCCAATGTGTTCCTACATTACCCCAAGAAAATAACCTAATACAGCAACATTTCTGTGAACTTGTTCCTACTATACTCATCAGAAATTAACAGACCATAGTCATTCCTGGGCATTCCCAGAATGTTAAATTTACCCACGATAGCTTATCTGTTCTTTTTGGATTATCGTTCCCCCTTCCTCAATTGCTCTCTATCTCTAGTTCCCCTACATTCTACATTATAAACCATTTGTTTTACATTTTTCAAAGTTCACATTAGTGGTAGCATATAATATTTCTCTTTTGTTCCTGGCTTACTTCTCTCAGCATTGTGTCTTCAGGGTTCATCCACGTTGTCATATGTTTCACGAGATCGTTCCTTCTTACTGCTGCGTAGTATTCCATTGTGTGTATATACCACATTTTATTTATCCACTCATCTGTTGAAGGACATTTGGGTTGTTTCCATCTCTTGGCAATTGTGAATAATGCTGCTATGAACATTGGCATGCAGATATCTGTTCATGTCACTGCTTTCAGATCTTCTGGGTATATACTGAGAATTGCAATCACTGGATCAAAGGGTAACTCTATATCTAGTTTTCTAAGGAACTGCCAGACTGACTTCCAGAGTGGCTGAACCATTATACAGTCCCACCAACAATGAATAAGAGTTTCAATTTCTCCACATCCCCTCCAGCATTTGTAGTTTCCTGTTTGTTAAATGGCAGCCATTCTAATTGGTGTCAGATGGTATCTCATTGTGGTCTTAATTTGCATCTCTCTAACAGCTAGTGAAGCTGAACATTTTTTCATGTGTTTCTTGGCCATTTGTATTTCCTCTTCAGAGAACTGTCTTTTCATATCTTTTGCCCATTTTATAATTGGGCTGTCTGTACTCTTGTCATTGAGTTGTAGGATTTCTTTATATATGCAAGATATCAGTCTTTTGTCAGATACATGGTTTCCAAAAATTTTTTCCCATTGAGTTGGCTGCCTCTTTACCTTTTTGAGAAATTCCTTTGAGGTACAGAAACTTCTAAGCTTGAGGAGTTCCCATTTGTCTATTTTTTCTTTTGTTGCTTGTGCTTTGGGTGTAAAGTCTAGGAAGTGGCCGCCTAATACAAGGCCTTGAAGATGTTTCCCTACATTATCTTCTAGGAGTTTTATGGTACTTTCTTTTACATTGGGATCTTTGATCCATTTTGAGTTACTTTTTGTGTAGGGTGTGAGGTAGGGGTCCCCTTTCATTCTTTTGGATATGGATATCCAACTCTCCCAGCCCCATTTGTTGAAAAGACCATTATGACCCAGTTCAGTGACTTTGGGGGCCTTATCAAAGATCAGTTGGCCATAGATATGGGGGTCTATCTCTGAATTCTCAATTCGATTCCATTGATCAATATGTCTATCTTTGTGCCAGTACCATGCTGTTTTGACAACTGTGGCTTTATAATAAGCTTCAAAGTCAGGAGTGTAAGTCCTCCCACTTCATTTTTCTTTTTTAGTGTCTTCAGCAATTTGAGGCATCTTCCCTTTCCAAATAAGTTTGATTACTAGTTTTTCCAAGTCTGCAAAGTAGGTTGTTGGAATTTTGATTGGGATTGCATTGAATCTGTAAATGAGTTTGGGTAAAATTAACTTCTTAATGACATTCAGCCTTCCTATCCATGAACATGGAATATTTTTCCATCTTCTATTTCTTTTAGTAGAGTTATGTAGTTTTCTTTGTATAGGTCTTTTACATCTTTGGTTAAGTTTATTCCTAGGTACTTGATTTTTTTAGTTGCTACTGAAAATGGTATCTTTTTAAGTTTGTTCATTTCTGGCATATAGAAACATTACTGACTTATGTGCATTAATCTTGTATCCTGCTACTTTGTTAAATTTGTTTATTAGCTCTAGTAGCTGTATCGTTGATTTCTTGGGGTTTTCCAGATATAAGATCATATCATCTGCAAACAATGACAGTTTTACTTCTTCCTTTCCAATTTGGATGCCTTTTATTTCTTTGTCTTGCTGGACTGCCCTGGCTAGCACTTCCAGCACAATGTTGAATAACAGTGGTGATGGGGGCATCCTTGCCTTGTTCCTGATCTTAGAGGGAAGGCTTTCAGTCTCTCACCATTGAGTACTATGCTGGCTGTGGGTTTTTCATATATGCTCTTTATCATATTGAAGTTTCCTTCAATTCTTACCTTTCGAAGTGTTTTTATCAAAAAGGGATGTTGGATTTTGTCAAATGCTTTTTCAGCATCTATTGAGATGATCATTTGATTTTTCCCTTTTGATTTGTTAATGTGTTGCAATACATTGATTTTCTTATGTTGAACCATCCTTGCATGCCTGAAATGAACCCCACTTGGTCATGGTGTATGATTTTTTTAATGTGTCTGGATTTGATTTGCAAGTATTTTGTTGAGGATTTTTGCATCTATATTCATAGGGAATTGGCCTGTAGTTTTCCTTTTTTTGTAGCATCTTTGCCTGGTTTTGGTATTATATTGATGTTAGCTTCATAAAATGAGTTAGGTAGTGTTCCATTTTCTTCAATGTTTTGAAAGAGTTAAAGTAAGATTGGTGTCAGTTCTTTTTGGAAAATTTGGTAGAATTCCCCTGTGAAGCCATCTGGCCCTGGGTATTTATTTGTGGGAAGCTTTTTGATGACTGATTGGATCTCTTTGCTTGTGATTGGTTGGGTGAGGTCTTCTGTTTCTTCTCTGGTCAGTCTAGGTTGTTCATATGTTTCCAGGAAATTATCCATTTCCTCTACATTATCCAGTTTGTTGCCATACAGTTGTTCATAGTATCCTCTTATAATTTTTTAATTTCTTTGGAATCTGCCGTAATGTCACCTTTCTCATTCATTATTTTGTTTATATGGGTCTTCCCTCTTTTCGATTTTGCCAGTGTAGCTAGGGGCTTGTCAATCTTGTTGATCTTCTCAAAGAACCAACTTTTGGTGTTATTTATCCTCTCTATTGTTTTTTTGTTCTCTATGTCATTTATTTCTGCTTTAATCCTTGTTATTTCTTTTCTTCTACTTGGTTTAGGATTGGTTTGCTGTTTATTTTCTAGCTTCTTCAGGTGATCCATTAGTTCTTTGATTTTGGCTCTTTCTTCCTTTTTAGTATATGTGTTTAGTGCTACAAATTTCCCCCTCAGTACAGATTTTGCTGCATCCCATAGGTTTTTATATGTTGTGTTCTCATTTTCATTTGTCTCTATATATTCAGCAATTTTTCGTGCTATTTCTTCTTTAACTCACTGATTGTTTAGGAGCATGTTGTTTAACGTCCAGTATTTGTGAATTTTCTAAGTCTCTGATGGTTATTGACTTCTAATCATGTTCCGTTGTGGTCAGAGAATGTGCTTTGAATAATTTCAATCTTTTTAAATTTATTGAGACTTGTTTTATGTCCCAGCATGTGATCTATTCCGGAGAAAGTTCCATGAGCACTAGAGAAGAATGTGTATCCTGGTGATTTGGGATGTAATGTTCTATATATGTCTGTTAAATCCAATTCATTTATCAGATTGTTTAGATTTTCAATTTCCATATTGGTCTTCTGTCTGGTTGATCCATCTATAGGAGAGAGTGATGTGTTGAAGTCTCCCACAATTATTGTGGAAACATCAATTGCTTCCTTCAGTTTTGCCAATGTTTGTCTCATGTATTTTGTGGCACCTTGGTTGGGTGCATAAACATTTATAATTGTTATTTCTTCTTGTTGAGTTGCTCCTTTTATTAGTATGTAGTGGCCTTCTTTGTCTTTCATAACATCCTTGCATTTAAAGTCTATTTTATCTGAGATTAATATTGCTACTCCTGCTTTCTTTTGGCTGTAGCTTGCATGAAATATTTTTTCCATCTTTTCACTTTCAATTTCTTTGCGTCCCTGTGTCTAAGATGAGTCTCTTATATGCAATCTATATCTTTTAATTGGGGAGTTTAATCCATTTACATTCAATGTTATTAATTTGAAGGCATTTCTTGAATCAGCCATCTTATCCTTTGGTTTATGTTTGTCATATATATTTTTTCCCTCTCTCTATTAATATCCTTTAATGTACCCATAGTGAATCTCTTTAGTACTGACCCTTTCTCCATGACTCTCTCTCCTTTGTTTCTCTGTTTGTAGGGCTCCCTTTAGTATCTCCAGTAGGGCAGGTCTCTTGTCAGCAAATTCTCTCAGCATTTTTTTGTCTGTGAAAAATTTAAGCTCTCCCTCAAATATGAAGGAGAGCTTTGCTGGATAAAGTATTCTTGGTTGGAAATTTTTCTCACTCAGAATTTTAAATATGTCATGCCACTGCCTTCTTGCCTCCATGGTGGCTGCTGAGTAGTCACTACTTAGTCTTATGCTGTTTCCTTTGTATGTGGTGAATTGCTTTACTCTGCTCTCAGAACTTGGTCCTTCTCTTCCGTATTTGACAGTGTGATCAGAATATGTCTTGGAGTGGGTTTTATTTGGATTTATTCTATTTGGAGTTTGCTGGGCATTTATGATTTGTGTATTTATGATGTTTAGAAGATTTGGGAAGTTTCCCCCACAATTTCTTTGAATACTCTTCCTAGACCTTTACCCTTCTCTTCCCCTTCTGGAACACAAATGAATCTTATATTTGGACATTTTATATTATCTATCATATCCCTGAGGTCCATTTTGATTTTTTCAATTTTTCCCCCCATTCTTTCTTTTGTTCTTTCATTTTCCATTCTATCATCTTCCAGGTCACTGATTCATTGTTCAAATTCCTCTAGTCTTGTACTATGAGTATCCAGAATCTTTTTAATTTGGTCAACAGTTTCTTTAATTTTGGAAAGATTTTGAGGATTTCTTATTGGTATTGTTTAGAGTCAGGACATTGCCTTACTGATTGATTCGTCACAGGCTTCTATTTGCCATGAAAGTAGTTTTTCTGGCAAAACCACTTCCTTAAAGATGTGTGGGTTTTCTGACTATATGCGCTTGGATAACCCCATGGGCTAATAACCAAGTTAGAAGAATCACGAATTATGGTTCCTGAGGGCCTCCATCTTGGAGACCTCAAGGCCCTCTGCCTTGGAGCAATTCTGAACACCAAACAACAGGGGATAGATGGAGTAGATTGCATCCCAGTGGATGGCTCTTTACATATGGTTAACTGTCCTCTTAGCAGGTGTTCTAGGTTGCTAATGCTGCCTGGATGCAAAACACCAGAAATGGATCAGCTTTTATAAAAGGGGGTTTATTTGGTTACATAGTTACAGTCTTAAGGCCATAAAGTGTCCAAGGTAACACATCAATGATCACATTCCTTCACTGGAGGATGGCCAATGGTGTCCGGAAAACCTCTGTTAGCTGGGAATGCACGTGGCTAGCGTCTGCTCCAAGTTCTGGTTTCAAAATGACTTTCTTCCAGGACGTTCCTCTCTAGGCTGCAGCTCCTCTTCAAAATGTTACTCTCAGTTGCTCTTGGGGTATTTGTCCTCTCTTAGCTTCTCCAGAGCAAGAGTCTACTTTCAGCAGCTGTCTTCAAACTGTCTCTCATCTGCAGCTACTCTCTCAGCTTCCATGCGTTCTTCAAAGTGTCCCTCTTGGCTGTAGCAAGCTCGCTCCTTCTGTCTGAGCTTATATAGTGCTCCACTAAACTAACGAAGGCCCACACTGAATGGGCAGGGCCACACCTCCATGCAAGGTATCCAGTGAAAGATCTTGTCCACAGCTGAGTGATCACATCTCCATGGAAACATCCAATCAAAAGTCTCCAACTCAATCAACACCAGTACATTTCCTGCCCACACAAGACTGCATCAAAGATAATAGCGCTTTGGGGGACATAATACATCCAAACCAGCACAGTGGGCAAGTAGGAAGGGCTTGGAAGGGGCTGTGTTTCCTGCCTCCCTAAATTTGCTCCCACTCACATTAGCTTTGACATAAGGAAACGAAATTTTTCAATCCTGCAAAGCACATGACTATCAGACTGCATCAGCTTGGATTGCTGGCTATGGTAGTCTCTTACAGCAAAGATGCATTTGAACAACATGAGGGGCTAGGCTGCCTGGATTCAAGCCAGGGATTTGCTAGTTTCATGGCCTTGGGCAAGTTACTTATTTTGTGCCTAAGTTCCTCAAATTTAAAATGGGGGATAATGACGGTAACATCTTATTTGTGTTATTGTTAATATGTGAAAGAATTAATATGTGTAAATTACTTAGAATAGTGCCTGGCACATAGGAGTACCACATAAATGATAGATTTTATTATTTATTATTCTCTCTGCAAAATCTGTCTCTTGACACTGAAGAATTATGAAAATAGCCAATAAACTGCTACCTCCTGACATATTTCTACCTAAAGCTCTTGTCTATGTTAGGTACATAGCCTGAGTTTCAGGATACCCTGGCCATGCAGCTACATCACAGGGAATGCAATCTCCCAGTTGAGGGTGGGGAAGTCCTCACTGTTCTGCAACTCATCTCAACTTAGACAATTCCATGTTTCAGGCTTCATTACTTGCAACACTCCACTTCCTGTATTAGACAGAACTTCAGTCACAGGAGACAGCATCCTAACTGAAATGGTCTTTGGATAGAAGGGAAGGAATTTGTTGGATTGCATTACTGATATTCAAACTATGGTGCATTCAAGCAGTGTCTCTGTCACTTGCCCTCTTTTCATTTCTCAGCTCTGCTTTCCTATGTGTTGGTTTCAATATCAGTCTCTGTCCACATAGCGGCCTCTGGAAGATCCATGCTCACATCCTTCCAGCCTAGAAACCCCAGGAGAAAGCAGGTGCAATTCCCCTAGAATTCCAGATAATTTGGGGATTGCCTTTAATGTCTCCAGCTCTAGTCATGCTCCCTTCCGTGAAGCAAGAGGCAAAGGAGCTTACCCTGAGCCACATGGACCCACAGTGGAGACACCCATATCCTTGTAATATTCCCAAGTGACATTGCATGTGGCCTCAGAGGACTGAAACTGTACAGCAAGAGAGGGGAGAGAAGGATGGGTATTTACCGACCATCTGTTCTGTAGTAGGCATCTTATTTCTTTTCATTGTGATTATCCCCTTTTGATGAGAGAACTACATCTCATGGTCCAGTCCACCTCCTCTCTAAGCTGAGAGGGAAGGGGCTCCTTCTTGTGTCCAAGGCCAACCCCTCTGCCTGTGCCCTTTGTCTCATCCCTCATCTTCTCATCTTCTTAAGAACAAAGCACCAATAAATATCTTCCTTCTCTTTCATATTGTCACTCTCTATTCTATTTTCTCCTGAGCCTCCAAACATTCTTAAGTCTCTCCCATTAAAAAAACAACAAAACCTCCTCCCCTTCTTAGGAGAGAGTGGTCTCACCATTTTCACCTCCTCACCTTCCACTCACTCATCTAAATGAAATTAATTTACTATTGCTGTCATCTTCTGAAATTGCTTCCTCTAAAGGAACCAGTTACTTCCCATGTGACAAGTCCAGTCCTCCACGAGCTTGACCTGTCTGGCATGTCAGTTAGTCATGCTTTTCTTCCTAAAAGTCTCACCACACTAGGCTTCCATTTTTCTGTTAATTTCTGGTTCTCCTTCTTCCATTTCTGGTTGATCCTTTCCCCACACTCACTGGTTAAATGTTTATGAGAACGGAAAGCCAATTCCTCTTTCACCCACATCTATGGTTTCCAGGGCCATTTTTCATTGGTCATTTCCCCATCTACACAGCCTGGGTCACTCACTGTCCGTGGCTGTCATTTTCTGTGAATGAGCACAGAATCTGGAACAGAACAGCTACCAATAAATAGTGAATAAATGAGTGAATTTCCCTAAAGGCAGGCGCCTCAGGAGCAAAGCAGGGAACTGTCTCCATTTCTGGTCTCAAAGTCATTTGTAAAAGTAGTTCTCCAAAAGGAAAGTTAAGTGGCTTCCCCGGTGCAGGTTCTGATAGGCAGTTCCCTTGCTCTTGTTAGATCCTTCTGATGACAGTCCAGGCTTTCAGAACCAATCATAGTATCAGCAGACTTTTCTCATTGTGTCCCCCCACTCAATCTGAGATGGCCATACCAGAAAGGAAAGAGCATGATATCTGGAATTTCAGATCTGGCTTTGTGTCCTACTTCTACTTGATCTGGCTATATGACCTCCAGGAAATCAGTGGCCATGTTTGAGAACACTTGTGAGCTCCTTCAGGTTTGCAAGGAAGGGCCATGCACAGATTCCTTTCAGTAAGGGGGGGCTATGGTTAGGACACAGGGTAAAGTGAGGTTATCAGCCCCAAGCAGGCCTGTAGAGAACAGGAATGCTGATGTGGCTTTGCCAACTTGTACTATGGGTGTGTTCCTAGCATTTAGGTCTGCCATACCAGGCAGTCTCAGATAGGCGGTTAGTCTCCATCACATCTAGCTTGTTCCGGCCTGCCTTTGGCTTGGGTCCAAATCCTGTGTCCAATCAGCTGCAGTAAAATTGGAAGGACTGGCCTCATTAGATTTATGTGACCTAGATCACGGTGATTTAATGAACCAAATCAGCTCAAGTCCATTGGCCTCAGGAAGAAGCTATGGGAATGGCAGACGCTTGGCTTAATGGTTTTTGCATCTCCTTTATTGTGCCTCAATTTCCCTCTCTGTCAAATGAAGGAGTAGGACTAGTTGATCTTCAAAGATGAGCGACTTTCTAGGGATTCAATATTATTATAACTTGGCTGCACATAGGCTCTAGCAAAATGACATGCTATATCCCTGCTCTAAGGGTTCACGTTTATCAGTTACAGGAAATAGAAACTAAGTATTTTAAGCAGAAAGTGATTTAATACAGGGAATTAGATGCCTAAAAAATAGTTGGAAAGGCTGGAGGAGTGGGCTCGAGGATAAGCCCTCCAGGAATGACTCCCAGAACAAGACCCCACACATGTGACCCTGGAGTAGCTGCTAACTCTACCACAATCAGGAAGGTGACACAGTCACCTATAGAACTGTGGCATTTAAGAACACAGCAAGCGAAAAGACAACCCACAGAGTGGGAGAACATAGTTGCAAATCATATATCTGATAAGGGTCTAGAATCCAGACTATATAATGAACTTTTATAACTGAACAATAAAAGGATAACAATTTTAAAATGGGTAAAGGATTTGAATAGGCATTTCTCCAAGGAAGATATACAAATGGCCAATAAACACATGCAAAGATGCTCAACATAATTTGATTTGATGCAAATCAAAACCACAGTAAGATACCACTTCACACTCACTAGCATGGCTACAATAAAAAAGACAGATAAGTAACAGTGTTGCCAAAGTTGTAGAGAAATTGGAACCCTTACACATTGCTGGTGGGAGTGTGAAATGGTACAGCCACTGTGGAAAACAGTTTGGCAGTTCCTCAAGAAGTTAAAGATAGAATTAACACATAACCTAGTGATTCTAATACCCAAGAGAATTGAAAACATACGATCACACAAAAACTTGTATGTGAATGTTCACAGCAGCATTATTCATAATAGCCCCAAAGTGGGAATGTGGTATATATATACAATGGAATATTATTCAAGCATTAAAAAAAATACTGTTACATGCTACAACATGGATGAACCTTGAAAACATTAAGAAGTCAGATCCAAAGGCCATGTATTGCATGATTCCATTTATACAAAATATCCAGAATAGGCAAATCCATAGAGACGGAAAGTAGATGAGCAGTTGCCAGGGCCAGGGGAAGGAAGGTATGGGGACTGACTCCTAATGGGTTTGGGTTTTCTGGAATAATGTTCTGGAATGATAGTGGTGATGGTTGTATAACTCTGTGAATACACTAAAATCCACTGAATTATACATTTTTAAATGGTGAATTTTTTATTATGTGAATTATATCTCAATTCAAAAAAGTATGGTTAAAAAAAAAAGGCACACAAGACTGTGGCTGCAATTTGAGGATCAGAAAGCCACTTCTGCCTCTGCCACCAATGCCTTTCAACTTCCAGGAAGCTAGTGACTGGAGGCTAGAACTTTTGGCTCAGCCACAATTGCTGCTGCAACTGCCTCTCAACACCCACAGAATTTGTGTGTGAACCCTGGAATTCTACTGAAGAGTATCCTAAGGTTGCCACAAATGTGCAGCAACAACTATACAGCTGGGAGAGGGCCTCCGTCTCACGTCCTCCTCCCAACTCTTATATAAATGCCTGCAATTGGCAGAATGATAGCTTCTTTCGAGTCTAGGAAACGTAGTGTTTAACTTAGCAGACTCTGTGGTATGAGGAGGAAGCTGGAAGAGATGCTGAAAGGCAAATGACATCATTGACTTTTTAGGGATCTAAACCCCCTCCCTATTTGGAGACACCCAAAATCTCATCAGTCACATATACATCTCTGGGCGATGTTCATTCTTCTAGTTCAGTCACAACTCCATCTTGACAACCTGTAATATAAGGACTAAATTATCAAATTACCACCATAACATTCTTTATAAAATACTAGGGAAAAGGTGGTGTGGAAGAAATGGGTTTATATCCATAAATATATAAAGAATACAGCAAGGAAGAAAATATGAAATGCTACCATAGTCCTCATTTCACAACTTTTCTTGAGTTTGATGTTCATATCCATTAATTTCTCCATACGCCACATTCCTTTTCCCCGAGCCAGTACCTAAACTGGAGGAGTTGCTTTTTTTTTTTTTTTTAATCTCATGTGCTGACCCATGTCTTATTCCTAAGGGAACTGAGCCCTTAATGGTCTAGCCTTTATAACTTTTACTTTTGGATATGGCAATATTAGAAGCAGCCCTAGAGCATCCTTTTGCTTCTAGATAAATTCTTTCCTGCCCCCACTGAACAACAGCAAACCTATTTCCCTTGATAATCAGAATTAATCACTCTACCGAACAGAATCACCCCCTTTTAGGCTGTTGGTTCAGTGGAGTGAGGAGCCCAAATTGGACAGGTGGCAGATCACTTCCTGTTCAATGGAATGCCCTGGTGGAAGCATTTCTCCTCTGGGTATTGAGACTTCTAAACTAACAAAGACCAAAGTCACAGGGATAAGAAGCAAATGTTGTGAGTGGGTTATTGGACATATTAGTCAGACACCCATGGGTTCCTAGACCCATGTATTCTGACTATGGGAGAAACAGCACCAGGTATTGGTCACTATTTCAGAGCATGCATTTTATCTGATAGGACAGAACTTCAGTTTCACCAGATGTCTCCCAGTGGTGCCATAAATGAGTCTTTAGTAAGACTGTTCAGTAAGGCCAACTGCTTTGGGATGGTCCCATGGGTCTTTAACCCATTGCTTCACTTGAACAGAGCAGTGTTATGTGGAACACCACATGATAAACATGGCATTCAGTAAGCTCATGGGTAATGAGGAGGAGGAAGATGATAAATGAAAATGCTGATGCTTGCAAATACATATAATACTCAGGTACTGTTATAAACACATTATACGTATTCATTCATTTAATCTTCAGAATTCCAAATGAAGAAACAGAAATAGAGAAGTAACTTGACCAAGGTCATAAACTATTTAAATGGTGGAATTAGAGTTCCAACCCAGGTATTCTGGCTCTGGATCCTATCTTCTTTACTATGCTTCTCAAAAGGAACATAATCAGATTTAGAATAATTTGGAGGAAATTATTTTTTGTACTTTGGTTTTGGTCTTTGGTTTTGTAACTTTGATATTCTCATTTAAGATATATTCTTTGTGACTATTTTAGGTTTGGCATGCCATATTCAGAATGAGTATCTTTTCTATGATGAAAGGGATGTGATGTAATCCAATGGCTATCAAGTGCCCCGCAGATCCCTCCAAGAGCATGGAGCAGGGGTCAGTAGTAAGTAAACCAGCTTCTCAAAAGGAGAACAGCCATAGTCAAACAAGTTATGGCTTGACTCCCAAAATCTTAGGACTCTGTGCTGTGATTCTCTTGTGGAAGTTTGTCACAGTGTGTATACAGCAACTAAGGGATTTTGCACACCACTGGATCTGCTAGCTCATAAAACCCAAACTGCTTACACTGCAACCTATACCAACTGGAGAGTATTTTCTTTCTCTTGGCCTTTCGAAGCCTTATGGGCTACTTGGTAAACAGGTTTTGCAGCATAGCCAAACATTTTTGATCCATGTTGCTTCCAGGATCAAGAGACCCATCAAATGCACAGGAACCTTCTCTAGAGTTGGAGGGGATAACCTGTCATGCTCCAGACTACTGGTCTGAACCCCTAAAAAATTCATTGAGGTGGAAGTCCCCCTTAATTTCCATGGGGATTATCTCCTATCCTCTAGAACACGTTTTACCAAGGCATTTAGGTAACTGCTACTTCCTGCATACTAGGTCCAAAAACGTCATCACATGTAGTGATGTTCTTGGATATGTGAGATGATTCAGGTGTCTGCAGATCACATTTCTTCAGAGCTAAAGAGTTGCTATTACCCAGATTCAGGACAGTAAGATGGACTGTTGACCCTGAGAGGTGAAAGTACTCTGCTATTGATGTTTTCTGCTTTGGGGGAAAGAGTAAAAAGCATGTTCTGAATGAATAGTTGCATGGCTGCAAGTGCCAGAGGCAGGTGTTAATTTGCTTCCTAAAGATATCATACCTGAAATAATAGCTACAATTGGAGTTACTACCTTACAAAGTTTATGATAATCCATTATTATTATCCATGACCCACTCAAATCCTGCACAAGCCAAAAAGGCTAAGTTAAATGTCAATTAAGATAGGAATCAGCACTCTTGAATTTCTGTCTTTGATGGTGGCACAAATATCTGTCATTCCCTCAGGGATGCACTTTTGCTTTTGGTTTATGATTTTGGTGGGGAAGGGCAGTTCCAGGGGCTTTCCTTTGTTCTTCTTACCATAATAGCTTTCACCCCATGGGTCAGTCAGTGTGAAGATTCTGCCTGTTGCCAAGTACGTCTACTCTAACTGTGCCTACAGGAACTGGGAAATAATGACGGATATATGAGATAGACCCGTGCCAAAACCCCTATCACCTAACCCCCATAAGCCTCTACTCTAACCAGTGGGCCACAAAGGTCTCTTGGGTCCTTTGGGATTAGTGCTGGCTTGGGACCAGTCTTCAGTTATTCCCTAAAACGCCCGGATATTCCCATTTCCCTAAGCACAGTAATATGGGTAAATGGCTTAAGATCCCTTTGGGGAAGACTAAAAGATTTACAATACACTTACGGTGGTATTATTGGGTCTCAGGTCTGAGAATTGAGTGAGTGCCCATTTTGGTGACTCAAAACAGGTCCCTCTTTGCCCTTTTTTTTGTGTGTTACATAAACTAAGCAGGTGTGGCAACCCGTGGCCTGAGCAAAACAGGCCTGCAGATCTTTGGTGCACAGCAGTCTGCATGACCTAGGCAGCTAAATGTTTAACCTATTGTCTTTCTAAACTAGTAAAGAGAAAAAGGATAAATTAACCTTAAAATGGAACTTGATGCAAGCAAGCAGGAAGTGAGAGGCTCTTAGTCTCACAAAAAGAGCAAAATGTAATTGCTCAAGTGTTATTCTAGTCCTTCCTGCACCACCCCTCAGGTCAGAATCACCTATTCCTGCATCTATGCTCCCCCCACCCTTAGGAAAGCCTTTGTCTTAAACCGTTATAAAAGGCTTTCTGCCCTGTTTGCATCGCGCGGTTGTCTTCCCTGCAAATGTGATGCCTGCCTGGCCTGAGAAAGCCATCATGATCTCTCCATGACTTCTCACCCTGTAAGTAATCCCCGAATAAAAGTTCATGTATCAGAAAATGCTTGTTGTCTTCTTTGGCCTCTGGACTGGCATGGCCCTCTTGGGCTGCGACAGCAGGACCTTAATAGGTTACCCATATATTCCTGATTGCTACTCTAGCTGTGTTGCCTTGGTACTGCCCCATGGCCCCTGCCACCCCAGGATTTCATCATCCCTACTGATATTAGGGATGCCATTTCAGTGGCAGCACCTTTGGCTTCATTTCTAGTCTAAAACATCACAGCACTTTTCAAGACACTGCTATGCAGTTTTCAATTCCTTGGGCAGTTTTGGAGACAAAATTACGTGATAAGTGAGCAGATCACATATATAATAAATCTAGATCAATATTCCTATCTTCGTATATCTTTTGATTCTTCTATATACTAAGGAATTTGGGGCATCTCAATTTCATTGAGTGCAAGCCAGTATCAAGTCCAGGATTCATCCAACCAACCAGCTAAGAGTCACTCTTAGCTGCCAGATAGTGAATCCAGAATCTCCAGTATGCTCATACTGAGAAATTCAGCCCAAATGAAAATTATGCTCCTTCCTTCCTAGTCCAACACTTCATAACCTACTCCACACATGTTGCCAAGGTTTCTGCCGACATAAATTAGCAAAATCTTACAATTCTTATATACACCTTCTTTTCTCAGATCAGACTTTGTGTTTGCCTTCCAGAAGCATACTAGGATCTGACTCTAATTACAAATTTGGTGGCAATGAGGGGTAGTGGGTGGGACATGAGAAGAAAGTGGCATTCCACTTAAAAGCAACTACTCCAGGTCTCCAAAGAAGATAGGACCAGCCATAACAGAGAGGGGAAGAAGGGCTGCTTTTGCTAGTAAGAGAAGCTAGGGATTCATCCAAATCCACTCACATGTTCCTGTTTCTCATTTTGGGGTCCCATTCTTTCCCACACAATGCTCCAACTTTCAGGTAAGAGACCTGGTAAGACTGTGAATTCAACTTATATTGTAACTCAACAACCCAGAATCTCCATATGATTTTCATGCCCATCAGCCTTGCAGCTGTAAGAGAAAATTCTTTTGGGGCTCTCCCCTACTCTGACATGCCCTGAGCTGCAAATTTAAAACTTCTGAGCTTTTCATTTTCTTTCTTTAACATGTCTAGTGTAGCCACCACCATCTAAGTCCTCATTTCTTACACAATGGTCTATCATGGCAGTCACCTGGTCTACTAGTCTGTCCTCCAACAGACACTTCATTTCAGGTGACCACAGGTATAAGGAATTTTTGCCACTGCAAGCCATAGACTACCAGTTTTCCATTTTCTAATGGTAACCAGATCCTCATTTGTTCAAATTCAACTTAGTTATACTAATTTAAGAGTCCCATCTTTGAGGGCTTGCTGCCTGTGATGACTTTTGGTACCAAACACTGTATTAGTCAGGGTTCAGTAGTTGCAGAAAACAAACCCCCCTACCTATTTAGGTAGAAAAGAATTCAATACAGTTAAATTTGGTGCTTACAAAGACTTGGAAAGCCAGGACTAGTGGTCTCTAGACTGAGCCTTCAGGAAAGATTTCCAGCATTGAACTACAGTGGGGGCTGCTACCTCTGCCCCCATCAGGAAGATAAGGAATCAGAAAGCCATCACAGGTACACTGTAAGAACACACACCACTTGAATACTATTGAAGAGTTAAGGTCCTTTCAGGAGTAACAGCCAACAGAGCTGAAGCTAGCCCCTGAATCACTTGCTCCTTTCACATTTTGTTTGTACATCTATCTAATAAGCGAAACTTAAAATGTATTCAGAACTTCAGTTTCAATAATATCTAAGACATACAGTTTCTAGCTTTCCAGTCTCTGGTCCAAAACATCATCACATGTAGTGATGTTCTTGAAGATGTGAGATGATTCAGGTGTCTGCAGATCACATTTCGTCAGAGCTAAAGAGTTGCTATTACCCAGATTCAGGACAGTGAGATGGACTGTTGATGCTGACAGGTGAAAGTACTCTGCTATTGATGTTTTTCTGCTTTGGGCGAGAAAGAAAAAAGCATATTCCAAATCAATAGTTGCATTAAGAAAGCACCTTAGAAGGTCTGTATGAATGATGATTATTTGTTTACCATACACCATAGATTTTTTCCATTGGCCCATCCAACTTTGATTGGCAACCAGACATGCCCTGTTTTAGTCCCTTTGAAAGTTGACTGCAAGCACCCTATCTCTCTGGCTTCCAAGATTACCTCCTTTCCTGGCCACAGAGGAATCTAGAATTTCTTTTTCTTCAGAGTTGTTTTGCTAATCTACACCATCTTGCCCCCAACCACCCATTCAACCTAATCTACTATACTCTTCCTTGGCTCACTTGCTACATACAGGCCTCTTTGCTATTTTGTTTTTTAATAGACCTAAGGGCCCTTGTACTTTACTGTTTCCTCTTGATATGCACTTGGTTCTTCCTTACTTCATTCAGGTCTCTAATAAAATAAACCTTCATCAAAGAAGCTTATACTACCTATCTAAAGTAGCACCATCTTTATTCCTTTCCCTGCTTTTCTTGAGTGCGCTTATCCCCAGCCAGATTATATATGATTGTCCTCCCCAACTAGAGTTTAAGTTCCATGGGGACAAGAACTTTGTGTTTTCCTCATTGCTGCATCCCATACCTGAAACGTAGTAGGAATTTCCAGAATGAATGAATGCTGTGTGCTGAGATTTCACTTTCCCCATTTTCTAAGCTGAGAACCAACTTTTCCAGTGCACTACTCATTTTCTCCTCTAGGTGGTGCTGTTAGACCTTTTCATCTGCTAATGCCTGCGCGATACAACAGGAGTGTTACAGAGTATTAGAATAAGCTTTGTTTTTCATGGCCTCTGGTCTAGAGATCTGGGCTTCCTTTCTTAGATGACACCCAATATCTCCCTTAACTTATTTCTTCATTCAATCTTAACCACCTCGTAACTGATTATTATCCCCATTTTGGCTAAGTGAAAACAGACTCAAGAGAGCAAGTTGCCCAAGTGTCATAATAGTAAGAAGTAGAGCCTAGATAAGAATACAGGTTTGGCTGCAAACTCTTGCCCCTCCAGCAGATTTCTTTGATTTTATCCAACTTAATTGCTCCCTTGATGAGGCTTCAAGACAATGACAAGTCTTGAGTTGATAATTGTATTTCAGAGCTTTCCAGACTGTCTGCCTCTTTTTTTCCAAACAGGTTTCTTTTTTCACACAAGGAAACTCTAGGACACTTTCTTCCAGAGCACCAAAGTCCACTAACGGCCTTTCTTGTCCCAGGTACAGGCAGGCAGCCTGAAGTCTGGCTGCAGTGCCCAAGAGATAAGCATCTTCCAAGCTGGCTGTTGTCCAGACTCATCATCCTCACTGTACACACAAGCCAGGAAGACAGAGCAGGTGCATCTGTGAAAGGAAACAGAAAGCCATCTGGTCCTCAGGGGAAGGATATTTTCAATTCTTCCTCTGGGCCCAGGGTTGAGGTGGTAAAGAAGGTTGGCACTGGAAGCTCCTTAAATATTGTCTTTGAGTTGGGGAAATTAGGAGCAGGAGAGGGTAACTGACTCACACAGTCTCAAAGTTAAGTTATTGCCAGATTTGGAATTCTACATCAGTTCTCATCAATCTTTAGTTTAATTTTCCTGCTATGCTATGTGTGACCTTTCATTTCTAAGGACGCCTAGAATGGTAAAGGAAAAATCTAAGTAGTACTAACTTGGCTTAATCATGAAAAATTTATAAGATCAGATAAAATTAAATATGTTCAGAGATTTTAATGACGTCTCCTCTGTCCTTTCATTACAAATTTCAGTTAGATTCTTTAGTCTCCCTTACTTAAACTAGACTGAGAAACTTTTTGAGAGAGCTAAGCAACTAAAGAAGCTCTTTGAACTGAGAAAACTGAGAAAGCTTTTTGAAACAGGAAGGGTGTACCTGAGAACACAGCAAACACCTAGGTTTTTGTTTGATGATTATGCAGAACTAGTACATTTCTTCCTCCAAAAATAACACTTCTCTTCCCAAGTTGGTAACCCTGTAACAGTCATTGCGATCTCTCCAAGGAGTTACCTGAGACCACCACCTCCTCCCCTCCTCTCAAGTTAACTACAATGTAGAAAAGGATAAATAAAGCTTTAACAGGAAAACTGCACAGCTGCCTCAAGAGGGCGAACGAGGTTCATTTTAATGTGTACCTTCCCTATCCAGCTGACTGAGCTAACAATTCTTCAGTCTTACTACATAGTCCAAAGCCAAGCCTAGTTTTGCTTCCTGTCATGCTGGAAGGAGTCACTGGTTCATAGATGACCCCATAGCAGTCTGATTTGAATATAATCCTTCTTCCCTGGAATTAGAAAATCTCAGCCCTAGAGACTGTCAAAGGCATAACATTCTGTTTTGATCAAATACTTGACTCTGTAGGACTACCCAAGCAAGGAAAATGATATGAGCTGAATTATGACAGAAATCTTTATTAAAATGTGTCCTTCAGTAATATGTTAGCATACATACAATATACACACATACATATGTACACTCTGACACACCTCATGGATCGCCACCGTCAGTTTAACCAATAAATTAAAACTAAAAGGGGGGAGGGGCTAGGAATAATGGGGGTGGGGCTAAGGGAAAAATTCCCATATTTCATCTGGTTAAGAAATCGCAAATTTCTCAGAATTTCCCTGGGAAAACCTGTGACTCTTTGAAACAAAATACATAAATCCCACCCCTACCTCACCCCCCAAAAAAAAGATTCCAAAAGATGCAGTTACAACAAGTGTGCTTCTCAGAACAGGAGCATTCATTCCACTTCATACGCTGGCTTCTGCACCTTCTGGCTTCGAGACAGTCTGCCCCTCAGCTGGGGCAGAGAGGTTCATATGGGCACTTGGGCTTGGTGCACCTTGGGCTCTAGGGGTAGAGGGACAGGCTGCAGTATGGGAGCGGGGGGAGCCACACTCATCTGAGGTGATGTCTGGCACATCATCTGACTGTGTATCAGAGCTCTCCAGGTCACTGCGGATGCTCTCAGGCTGGGCCAGGCTGATGTCCCAAGATTTGCTGGCCAAGCAGTCTTTCCGTTCACAGCTTTGGTGTTTACAAGGAGGACCCTCTTCACTGCTGCCACCACCACCACTGCCACTACCATCTTCTTCATTTTCTGCCATCTGAGCATGAACATGGAGCGAGTCCTCCGTGCTGCTTCCACTCACTAGCTGATAGTGACTTGGCTTGGCTTCAATGTCCACCTGGATTTCCATATTGTTGCACTCTCTGTGAAGACAAAATCCACCTTGCAGAGTCACGCATGGGGTTATATATAATCTGCTATACCTATTGGTAAAAGTAGTTTGTGAGCTCAGGATTAGAAATTAAAAAAAAAAAAAAAGATATGTAAACAGTGGGTTAGAGCTCATTTTTAGCAGAAAGAAAACTTTTAACCTAATACTCAATCAGGTCCTTTTTGCTGATTTAAAACACACACACAAACACACAGAAATACAGAACTTGGTCAATCTCTTTAGACATCTAAAAAAGAACATGGAAACTCAACTAAGGGTTACAGCTCACACCACCTTATTCAAAAAATGAAAGTGAAAGAAGAGTCATTCTTTTTTTACTATTGTGTAACAATTAGAAGAAGCCAGAATCCCTACAGCATGGAGTGCTGCAATCATACCACACCAGATACACTAGCTTCTCAAAAAGAAAAAAAAAGAGAAACAGATTATGGGAGCCACACCAAGCAAAGGGTGTCAGGAGAGCAGAAACCGTAGACCTACGGACATTAGTGAACACCAATCTAGCTATCTAAAAATATGCTGTTGCAAAGGCCAAGAAAAGATAAAAAGAAAAAAAAAGAAAGAAAAAAAGAAGAGAAAACCTCTAAAAATCAAGCACTATCAAGAATCAAGAAATGCCATTCTCATACCAAGAACTTGCTCAATGAATTCACAGGGTACACTATATATGCCACTAGATGGTACACAGAACTCTAACAGGAGGCACTGAGCTTCTGAAGACTAGCACCCAACCAAAAAAATGCAACCTCTCCTGGGCATCTGACTGTTCACATACCTGTCCTGTGGGTTGTAGGAACTGATTATGGAACCGGCCATAGCACGAGTGCTTGCGTTGTCACTAATTGCACCAAGACTGGCTGTGTCTTTGGGGAAAATTTCCTTTTGGACATCGGCTTGGACTTCTAACCTGTGTAAAGAGGGGACGTTCAAGTTAATACAAGACCTGGGTATTCCAAGACAGTCTGCTTCCTAGCAAATCTCTTGCAAATTGTGGTAATCTGATCTCCATCTGGTGGACCAGCTCAAATAGAAGTCCACAAATTTTCTCTCAAATACTTGTTGAAATCGTCCCCTCCTTCTTATCCCCACTACTACTGCTTAACTTCAGGCCCTCAACATCTCCTACCTGGATAACTGCATTTAGACTCCCTCTCCAGTATCTCCTAAATCCAAGTCAAACAGCCTCCAGACCAGTGCCGGTATGGACAAAGACCCAATCACTCTGAAAATTCTCTCTTGTCTTCTGATTGCCTGCAAGCATTTAAGGTCTTCCTGATCTACTTCCAAGCTTTCTCCCTAGTTCTGTATCTCACCATAGATCTTAAGTTCTAATCACTCTTTTCTTCTTTCATTAAATAACCTATACATATGTTACATCTCCATAACTTTGCATATAATTCTCTCTAGAAGTTTCCTTTCTTTACCTGACAGACTCCTTCAGACCTTAACAACAAATGCAGATGTCATTTCCCCTCACTCTCCCAGCAAACCAGTCACTTCCTGCTAAGTGCTCCCATAGCAGCTACCTATTTAATCATTTTCCGCATCTCTTTTCCACTAGTCAGTGCGCTCAACAAAAGGAAGGATCATGTCTCATTCACACTTTACCCTCAGTGACTTATACATAACGCAAACATTTAGCAATCAAATTACCCCCAAGATATGAGGCCGAAGACACACAAGGAGCCAAACTCCTAGTAGCAGCAAACTTTCCCAATGGTGTCTCAGAGCTGAGAAACCATAACTATTTCCTTTCTTGGCTTCAACACCACTTTGCTACACACGTAAGTATTTCCTCATAATGGGTTTCACAGTCAAACCCATCTGACTCATTCACTTCCTATAAAGGAAAGGCTTTTACAGAACTGGAACAGCTGGACTGGCTAAGCTGCAGTTTCAGCAAGTCAGTCTCCAATTATGTCTGTCTACTTATTTATAGGAGTGTTGATTTTAAGAAACCATAGCAGTGAATACTGCTGGCATATGGGGGCGGGATCCCCTAACAAGAAACAACCAGAATCATGAGATGCAGACAGGTCAGCAGCAGTCTGCAGCTGCACATTCAAACAGCTTCCATCCCACTGCCTGAGCTTTTGTTCTGCTGTTCCAGCCTCAGGTGCCCTATAAGAATATGTAAAGATCCAGGGAAATAAGACAGTGCAATGCAGGCTGCATTGAGTCAGAAGATCTGGGTTCTCGTTTCAGCTCTGTCACAGAGTCACTCTCAAGGGTTGGAAGGGATCTTTCACAAAAGCCATCTACTTGGGTGGTTTCCAGATACTGGTTCATGAAATCGCTACCCTAGAATCATGTAGGGAGATTTTTAAAAACACAAGTTTTCCACATCTTCCTCCCGGAGATTCTAATTTATTAATTCTGGAATAGGGCCCTGAAATCTATTTTTAAGAGGCTCCCGAGGTGACTGATGGACCCTCAGGTACGGGATCTAGTTTACCTGCCATCTGTTACTTGATCTCTCTAACAGCCAAACAGCCATCTGTTTTTACTTCAAACACTTCCAGAAATAGGCATCTCAGGGTCTACTAAGGTATCCCAATCTTCTTTGGACTTTTATATAGTTTTTCCCTATAATCTCTATATTCAACAAAATTAGTTTCCCCATAGCTTCTAACAGTCAGTTTTAATCTTTCTCTTGGCACAACTATCTGAAGGCAGTCATTTCCTCTACCTCCTTTCCTTCTTCACCCCACTTTCACCCCTCCCCAAGCTCTCTTCTCCAGTACATTCAACTAATGGCTTCTCATGTAATATCAGTTATCCAACTCTGAATATATTCTGGTTTATTTAACTGGTGAAATGACCAAGGAAGTCACAACCTTTTTCGATCACAATGCTTTACATATTCTCAACACAAGTTCACAGAACTGATTTTCCTTAGCTATCAAATGGGACTACGGGTAGGAAGGCAATAAAGATCACAGCACCAAAGCCAACAAGATGCAGCACAAATGCTGTTCAACTGAAAGCCAATGACAGGCCTAATGGAGTCCAGGGCCTTGGAAATTTTACAAGACGTATGTTCTCTTCCTGAGTTAAGCAGCTTAATGTAAAAGGAGAATCTGAAGTCAAAAATTAGATTATTCTTTATATGGTGGCATCTATGATGCAATGGAAAGAGCAGTGAACTTTGTGTAAGTCACTTAACCTTCTGAGCCTATTTCTTATTTGTACAAGTAAAAAACAAAACAAAACAAACAAAAAAACAGTAATGACTAAATCAAAATGAGGTGATGTATGGGATATGCCTGGCACAGAGAAATAGCTTAATACAGGGAGGTTACTTCTTATAATTCCAACTGGCTTTGTCAGAAGTTACATGCTTACCTGCTATATTTTCCCTTGCCACTGGACAGAATGCCGCCACTCAGTGTGCCCCCTGAGAGGGCTGCAAAGCTGGCTGTTTCGCTGTAAGGGCCTTGCATGACACTGAGTCCATCTGTAGGGCTTCCACTGGTGCTCAGGACACTAGTCAGGCCCTCGATGCTACTTTCCCCAATGCTGGGATTCTTGAGGGCTCGCCAGGCATCTGCCACTGGAAATGGAACCAAATATCTCAATTCGAGATAGAACAGTATCTTGACAGTCTGTAGGCATTTTCCTGCAATGACTCTTTTCAGAGTGGAGAATTTTCGTATAGAAAAGAACTCATTTATTCAAACATTTAATGAACAGCTACTATGTGCGGCCACAAAATCAGGTGTTTTAATATATGCTCGTATTTAATCCTTCTAATAACTAGGCATTAATAACCCAATTTTAGATGAGGAAACTCAGGCTTAGAATTAAAAGACTTGCCCAAGGTCATGACTAGTCACACAAAACTACAATTCAGACTCCAGGCCCACTATTCCTTTCACTACACCATAGCTGTCATCTAATCAAACCTGAAGGAGTTCAAGATACTTTTATATCACATGTTGATTCTAATAGGAAGCATGCAAAACCTTTGGGGATCCCTCGTGCCTCTTGTTAGTTAATATGGTTCAATGAAACAACATTATAGAAGTCAAAAGGGTTGCTCAAGTCACAGCTGTGCAAAACCTCTTGTCTTACTCCAGCTATGCAAAATCTCTTAATCCCATTTAAAAGATACAGAGACAAAGGCTTAGAGAAGTTAACTTCCCATTAAATGGGTATAATAATGTCACTGCAATCCCTCTTCAGAGGTCTGTTATAAAAAGCAAGTGAGAGGCAATAAGGAAATAACTGAGACTGTGGAACTGTAATGCATAACATTCTTTGAAATTTGTTCTCTAACTATTTGTTAAAGTGTACTTGGAAAGTTATCACTTTTATGTATATATATTTTATAATAAAAAATATGATAAAAAAGTAAGAATAACTGAATAAAGTACTCTGAAAAGTATAAAGTAGTGTGCAAATAAAACACTTTATTATAATCACTTTCACCACTGTATTTGGAGTTACTTAGCATCTTACTAGTTTTTACCTGCTACACAGAAGAAAGTACCAGAGGAATTAACCTATTAACTCTGGAACAAAGAAATGAAAAGCTAAAAATACTTTAACACCCCCTCCTTCTCCCTGCCAAAACTCATTATCCAAAGTAACCCAATAATGATCTCTCTGTAAAATATGCTGACTTTACTGATTTTATCTTGTACCCTGTAAATTCAAAAGAAAAAAAATTTTTTTTACCTGTGATTGGACCATCATCTTCATCAAACTCAATTTTCACCCCTTTTCCATTGGCTGTACTAACTCCACAGCCTCCTCCACGACAGAGAGAAATGGGCACAACCCCATAGACATATGCCAGCATAATGGGGACACCAATACCTAGGGGAAGAAAGGAAACATGTCAGCAGGCCATCAGGTTGCAACTGCCCTGAATTTTTTCAAACCACTTTCTAAAGGGCCAAGGAAAGACAGAAAGCTATCCCAAAAAGTTAGACGACTGGACTTGGAATTAGAAAGGTCTGGATTAGAAGCCTTGTTCCAATTTACCAGCTGTATGACCTTGGACATCTCCTCCCAGTGTTGTCAAGATTATATGAGAAAGTATGTATAGTGCTCAGCACAGTAATGACATGCTGCTTTCATTGTTCCCCTTCTATTCACTCCTTAAGTGTTAACTCTCAAATCAACTAGGAATCAAATATTAAATGACTGCTGGGGTTTAGGATTCCCCAGAATGTTAATTCCAAAATCTTACTGCGGTGTGAGGCAGAATGGCCTAGGAGCCTAGGCTTTGAAGGCAGACTGCCTGGATTCATGTCCTGCTTTGGATACTTCCAAGCTGAGTCACCTTGGGCAAATTACTGCAGCCTTCTGTTGCAATTGTGCTGTTGTAAGGATTAAATGAATTAATAATTAAATGAATAAAAACTTTCAGAACCACTCCCATCACATGGGAAGCCTTAATAAATATTAGTTATTACATTATTATTACTCTAAAACAAACCCCCAGACCTCCCAAAATATTGTGAGGCATTAAACAAATCAAAATAAAAGTAATTTTGTTTTGCAGATTCTGAGACATCTATGGCAAGAAGGGGAGGAGGAAGATGTAAGATGAAAAACTAGGTTTAAAGTAATTTTCTTTAATTTAACCTTTCCTATGTGCCAGAATGAGTATTAGGCGCTAACTTAAGAATGAAAGATCCAAGTTGGCAAAAAGAGACGCTTCAGGGCTCTGTCCCCCCACACAGTAACTTTGAACAACCAGCAAGAAGTGGCAGAAACATCTTTCTCAAAGTTCCAGAAAACAACTAAAGGACTGCAGTAAGAGGATGAGCACCGAATCAAGAAAAAGTCTTCTTAAAAGTGGTAGGATTTTGTAGCACCCTGGATGGCCCTTCCCTCCTTACCCATGTGGCATGAAGCCAGCACATGTTCCCAGGGGAGATCCCTGGTCCTGGTTCCACAGGGAGCCCAGTGACTCTCAGGCACACGATGGGTGCAGGTATGTCACATCCAATATGTTGGGTGGTGACTTGAGCAACTTGCTACCCCAAAACTTGCCCCACCATGTAGAAGGCAGCTCAGAGACCTCTCCTACAGAAAACTGTGGCAGAGCAGTCATGTTGTGCTACTTGAGACAAGGGATTGCTAGCTATAGGACATAGAGTGCAGTGCCAGGAAGGTTAAAAAAACTGTCCTAGAGAAGAAGGGGCATTTAAACAGGGCTATTCCTAGGGCCATGTGTGCATGTCCCAGACAAGATACATGTGCAGAAAGGATCAAGGAAGCCCCTATGCTTTGGTCTGGAGCTATTTTCAGCAATAACACATTAAAATATCAAAATGTCCAGGTTTCAACAAAATACACAATGAAATAGGAGGCAATGGGCCAGGCAAGGGAGAAGATTAAAGCATTAGAAACTATTGATAAGGAGGACCAGACTTTTAAAATGGTCCCAAATATACTCAAAGAGCTAAAGTAAAACAGAAAAATAACTAAAGGAAATCAGGAAGATGATAGATGAACACAAAAAATACCAACAGAGAGATGGAAATTATGAAAAGGAACCAAACAGAGCTGAAGGCCACAGAAACAGAAATTTAAAAATTCCCCAGAGGCGTTCAACAGCAGATTGGGGCTAGCAGAAGAAAGAATCAGTGAACCTGAAGATAAGACAACTGAAATCATTCAGTCTGAGGAGCAGAGGAAGAAATAATGCAGAAAAGCGAACAGAGCCTGAGGAACCTGTGGGACACCAAGTGTACCAATATATGCATTGTGGGAGTTCCAGAAAGAGAAGAAAGAGGGAAAGGAGCAGAGAGAATATTCAAGGAAATAATGGCTGAAAACTTCCCAAATTTAATGGAAGACATGAATATTCATATCCAAGTTTCAAGGGTGAAAACTCCAAAGAGGATAAACCCAAAAAGACCCATACCAAGACATATTATAATCAGACTGCTGAATGCCAAAGAGAGAATTCTGAAATCTGCAAGAGAGAAGCAATGTGTCAAGTACAAGGTAGCTTCAATAAGATTAAGTGCCAATTTCTCATTGGAAGCCATGATGGCAGGAAGGCAGTAGGATGACATACAAAGTGCTGAAAGTAAAAAATTGCCATCCAATAATTTTACATTTGGCAAAACTCTCTTTCAAAAATGAGAGAGGGAGGGATTAAGACATTCCCAGATACATAAAAGCTGAGGGAGTTTGTCACCACAAGACTGGCCCTATAAGAGACGCTAAAGACACGGGACTTGTCCTCGGGAAGACTGTTACTGCAAAAGAGAGGCTAGGCCTGCTTGTAATTGTGCCTAAGTGTCTCCTCCTGAATGCCTTTGTTGCTCAGACGTGGCCCTCTCTCTCTAGCTAAGCCAACCTGCAGGTGAAATCACTGCCCTCCCCACTACATGGGATCTGACACCCAGGGTTGTAAATCTCCCTGGCAATGTGGAATATGACTCCTGGTGAGGAATCTAGACCTGCATCATGGGATGGAGAACATATTCTTGACCAAAAGGGGGATGCGAAATGAAATGAAGTAAGTTTCAGTGGCTGAGAGATTCCAAAAGGAGCCGAGAAGTCACCCTGGTGGGCACTCTTAATGCACAATATTGATAATCCTTTTTAGGTTTTAATGAATTGGAGTAGCTAGCAGTAAATACCTGAAACTATCAACTACAACCCAGAACCCCTGAATCTTGAAGACGATTGTACAACAATGTAGCTTATGAGGGGAGACAGCGTGACTGGGAAAGCCATGTGGATCACACTCCCCTTTGTCCAGTGTATGGATGCATGAGTAGAAAAATGGGGGCAAAAACAAACAAACAAAAAAATGAACAACTATATGATGGTAACATTATCAATGGATTATATACTTTGAATGACTGTATGATATGTGAATAAACCTTAAGAAAAAAAAAAAGAGATGCTAAAGAGAGTTCTTCGAGTTGAAAAGAAAGGACACTAGACCAGAGATCGTATTGGCATTAAGAAATAAAAATCTCCAGTGAAGGTAAATATAAATGCCAGTATTATTGTATTTTGGTTTATAACTCCACTTGTACATTTTGTACTTCTTACAGTTTAAGCAAAAGTTTAAAATGCAATGATAAAATCAGTGGTTTTGGACTCATAATGCATAAGCATGTAATTTGTTACAAGAACTATACAAAGGTGGGGAGACAGAGGAATATAGGAATATAGTTTGTGTATACTATAAATTCGTTTCAAAGCAAATGAGATTGTTATAGATTGAGGATGTCAAATTTTAAGCTCCATGATAACAACAAAGAAAATACCGGAGAATATGCAAGCTCAGAGAGACAGAAATTAGAGTACAGATTGCAAGGGGTGGGGGTGGGGGGGGCAGAAGGCATGGACAGTTAATGCATAACAAGTACAAGGGTTCTATTTGGAAAGGTGAAAAAGTTTTCACAGTGGAAAGTGGTTAGGGTGTTGCTATGTACTGAATGTGATTAATCCCATTGAATGGTATGCTTGAGAGTGGTTGAGATAGGCAAAGTTTATATTGTATACATGTTCCCACAATTTAAAAAAAAAAGAGAAAAGAAAGCAAGTGAAGAGACGATGGCTGTTAAATGCAACACAAAATTCTGGACGGGATCTATCAAAGGAGGAGAAAAGGCTCAAAGGGACATTATAAAATGGATTGATAAATAGACAGAGATAGATAGATGCGTAGAAGATAGAAGGATAGATAGACTGATACAGCAAATGTGGTAAAAAGTTAAAATTGGTGGATTTGGTTATCTGGTGTGGGGGGTAGGGGTATGTTGGAGTTCTCTGTATGGGGTTTCTATTATTTTTGTAACTATCCTGTAAGTTTGAACATATTTCAAAAGTGAAAGTTAAAAACAAAAAACAAAAAACAGGAAGGATCCCAAGCCCTGATAATTTAGTATGGCTAAAAATGGAAAACAATTAGAATAATGGTGCCTAATTAGAGTTAACTACCAATGGGGGTCTGACATACAACGTAGGATTCTCTAGGATAAAACATCTGGCCAGACTGCTAACCTGCTATAGTCAGAAAGCTGATAGGAGAGAGACACAGAGGAGTCATGGTCCTGACTAGCTTACCAACACTAACTGCAGCAATAACGGGGGATGCAATGACTGACAAAGTTACTCCTCCTGTGATAGCCAAATTCCTCTTGTGCTTGGAGGTTTTCCTTCCCTCATACCTGCTGTGGATCTAAGAATAAAAAAGAAAATCCAAATCAGCAGGTTAGGACATCAGTCTTTTTGCCAGGAATAAAAAGGACAAGTAAATATTCACTTATATATTATCTACATTAAAACATAGCCCAAAGAGTCAACTTTCTCAAATTTTAGCCTAACTCAGACATGAAAGATAAAAAGTAATGCAGAAAAAGTTACTCCAAGAAGAAGCAGAATAACTCAGAAAGTAAAGTAAGCATTTTGCCTTTAAGTTACTGAGACAAACCATGTTCCAACTGTTAATAAGACCTTTCACATCTCTTGGGGGTTTAAAAAAATCCATTTAAGAAATTAAAGTTATTTTTATCCAGGAACAAGGTGATTTCCAGAAAGCTCTAATATATAAGGTCCTCTCCATACCCCTTAAACCTTTCCCAACAAACCTGAAGCCTACAGATTTATGCATGGAACCCTGCATGTCTTACCTTCCTGCCAACATAAACAGGAATGCCAATGACCATGGCAGGAATGGCAATGCCAGCAATGAGGGAAATCCCCACCGGAGCACCAATCAATGTGCCTAACTGCCAAAGAATTTTCTTCTTACGGCTCCATGGCTTCTTGCCCCAGAATGTACAGCCAGAGGGGCTGCGGAAGAGACATATACTGAAGTTAATGTCAGTATTACAAATGCAGATGTTGTTATCAAAGAGCTTGCTAAGAGCAAGGACCCCCCTATCAACAAGGAGTGATTAATAGTTACAAGAGGAAATGGATTTATTACACTAGAGAGAACAAAGGACAAGATCAGACTATTAGAGCTTTGGGTTCTGGACTTTCTTTTTTTTTTTTTTTTTTTTGTAAAGGCAGACCTCCATACTTGCAACTCTTTTCCATTTCTCTACTGAACTCTGTCTTCCCTAACCTACCAACACTGATCCAGTTTCCTTGACTGATACTTCTTGGGATCCTGCATTACCTTTGAATTTGGACATCTCAGTCAAAGGCACTGTGCCCTACAGCTAACTGGTACAGCTTTTGTAAAAGCAATGGACACATTACCCATCTCACCTGAGGTAATGCAAGTCTGAGATCTCTTTCATACAAAGCCAACAAAATTCACAGCCACATACTGCACAGGTCATGTGATTACAGCTTCCATCATTCATCTTGATGATGTAAGCACTGCATCGTGGGCATGGCTTGATGTCATCTGCTAAGGGGGAAAAGAAGAATGGGTAAAAAAATAACTCCAGTTAAAGCTAGTTTGACCTAATTATTCCTAGGAATATAGATAAGAAATGAGGAGGCAGTCAAGAACTCTTAACTGAGGATTCCAAATTGTGTAACCCTACTTTACTGAAGGACTGACTATGTCTAAACCTTAGGAAATTTCATAAAAGAGATTCTGTCTCATATTTAGCTGCCTTTCCAAACAACTGGCATACTACACAGCACTTGAACTTCACTCTAAGCAAAGAGACTTCCCTAGAGAGAAAGATGATTCCAAGAAAAATGGAATTTCCACCAGCCAATAAGCTGACAGAATTAAGGGCAGAATCCTGCCAGGAAGAATAAGCTACAGCCTGGAATTGACTTTGTTTTGAGTTTTGAAAATTTTAGTTGAAGAAACTCATTTTTCAGGCTCACAGAGTTATTGTGATTTGCTAACACAACCCACAGTCCCTTCCCATGATATTTTCAAATTCAAAACCTAAAAACAATTGGGTATGCTATGTAGCATACACCTGGTAATTTTCAGTGAGCTAGAAACTATCCTATTACGATTACAATTTAGGAGATTATGCTGTGCCAGGAAAAACTGAATGGTAAAATCCTTCCTACTAGCCTCTCCCAAGTGACATCAGTGAAACAGAATACATTTATAAAAGGCAATAAACCGACTGACATTTTAAAACAGGTTTATGCTGACTTGTCAAGGTTGCAACTGGAAATGTGCTATTCCTCCTTTTAAAGTCAATCATTAATCCTTACTATTATTATTTCCTTTGCTTAACTCTGTACCCTACTTCTAAAATTGGTGATGCACTCAAAGTTCAAAGGAAAAACAGTACAGGTTTAACACTAATTAAATGTCTTTCTGTTCACTTTGGAAATTCTGAAGAAGCTCCCATCAGAAGGACCTAATTGCTCTCCAAACTCAGACATAATACTAAAAAGGTAGAAACTTAGAGAATTCAATTTTGTTGTATTCTGATTCACCTGTGTGGATAACCTATAATGGTCAGAGAGGGACGCTACATATAAAATACAGTACTGAAAGTACTGCCAAACTATATTTTCTGCCCTTTGATTCCATGGAGTACTTGATTATACAGTCAAGCAATCTCTTCCAGCTTTGGGCTCACATTACAAAGTACCAAATGAAGAGACAATGAGACAATGTCAACTCATACCTGGTCCAGATTCTTGCCCATAACTGAGACCTGAAGTATGCTTGGTCCGTACTCGCAAACTCTGTGCCCTCTGCTGACGGGCCATATCGCATGTCTGATTCGGATGCCATATCTGCTTGCAGTGGTAGCAGAACTCGGTCTGGCAGCCTTCCCTCTCACAGGTCAGCTTTGGGCAGCTGGCACAGCCATAGGCGATAACAGCATAACTGCGTAAGGAAACAGGAAGAGAAACCTAGTAAGGCAAGAATGAGCTAATCAAGACAGACATTATTCATCAGTTGCAGTGGGGTAACACTGTTTGGCACCCACCACCCCACTACCACCACCACCACCACCATCACCACCACCACCATCAATGATGCAGAGAAAAGAACACACACATACATACATACACATACATGAGTGTGCCTGACTAACTGCAAAACATATTTCACACGACAAAGTAGATTTCTTCTTGAAATTTCAAACAAATCCTTTTATTTTCTGAAAAACTGGGGGAAAAGAGCACATTTAACCTGAATTTCTAGCATGTATTCAGTCACGGTTTAAACTGCTTTAGGAGCAATTTGTCACAGCAAGTTTCATAAATAACAGGGTACAAAACTATTTCCTTTCAATGGTTTGCTATATTTAGAGAGATTAGAATTTGTTTACATGAAGGAATAGAGCATCTGTAAAGAACTATAGCAAAAACTAAAGCAAATATACTTTTTAAAGTTCTACAGTGAAGCTATTCTGACCATAGCCTTAGAGACAATAGCCATGGATGGGTTCCCGATCAACTACTATTGAAAGCTCATCTTATCTTTCTATTTTTTTTCTTTACTTTTTAAATTTTAGTTCAAATCTATACCTCAAAATGTCTTCTTTCTTGACAGCCTCTAGAATCAAAGAACACCATACATATAGCTTATTAATTAATATAGCATAAAGTTTATCTACTTTCTCTTCCGACACATATTCTTAGTGTGAAGATAAGCAATTCAGAATCTATTGGCACTAACATCAGCCATTTCCTGCAATTCATTTTTATTTACCAAGGATTAGTCTCCCATAAACAAGCCAATACATTTATAGTGACTAGCCTTTCTGACTAATCTAAATTTGTCAACTAAATACTCAAATTAACCTAACAAGTGATCACCAGTTTAAAACACAATAAAAAATAATTTAAAAAAGCAAACAGAGAAAGGAAAACAGTTGCAAAAGTTCACCACACAATTTTTAAACAGGACAATGATTGCAGGTTTAGGTGTTATCATCTGGGCTTTGCTGTCCCTTACTCCATGTATTCCCAACAATTATGCAAAAGGCTAATAGTATTTTTGTGGATTTATTCTAAAGTATGCTAATTTATTTAAATGTACATTACATATTCCTGATAGCAACTCAAGTTTCCAGGTTTGTCACAGATTCTGCAAGTTGATTTGAAAATGAAGTCAAAATAATAGACGACAATGAATCCCTGATGTTATATAATACAGGCTGTATCAAAACTCTTCTCAGGGAAAAACTAAGCCAAACCTCTTCTCAGAAAGAACGAAATGAGAATAGGTCAATGTGTGAATGCAAATGATTCATATCCTGTAGGAGTGCTGAGCAAATTAACCACACCTAGACGCAAAATAAGGGATAGAGATAAACAATGCTTCTCCTAAAGAAAGTGACATGCTTGCTATTTTATGCCTAATGAGAAAGGTACTGACTGAAGTAGTATGTCAACTTCTGAAAATACTAACTAAATAGAAGGTAGGTCAGGAAGCCTTGACTAGTTCATGATCCATTCCTACCTCACATGATAGGGTAAACAGTTATTAACAGATACCAGTTTTTTGAAAAGAACTGACAATGTCAATTTGGGGTATGGAATTTAGTTCCAAAGAAGTAAAATTATCCCCAAATACTCACAAATCCATAGTAATCTATCAGCATGACACAGAATTACTAAGGGCATGAGACTTGGCATTCTGGTTTTGGGGCGCCTGTCTAGGCTCCTTGCCTTTGACTCATACTGCATGACACTGAGCAAGTTCAAAGATCTAAACTTAGCTTCTATTCCCAAAATAGAGGTATAGGGGTTCAACACCTTCAAGTGTAGCTAAAAATATGTTCTAAAACTGCATTTGAGATCTTTCTCTGAAAGGTATGCTATGCAACTAGCACACTTTTTCCTACTTCCTGGCCTTTGCATATACTAGTCCTTCTGTCTAGAAACATCCATTCCTTACTTCTAGCCCTAGCAAATACATATCCTATTCAAGAACCAGCTCAAATGTCATTTTCTTTATAAAATCTACTCAATCTCCAGGTAGCTGGTTGCCTTCTTTGTGCCTGTGCATAATTTTATAACACTTACCATATTATATTGCAATTATCTGGTTATCTGCTTACCTCTCTAACCAGACTAGACTCAAGGGACAGAGCATACATTTTTTAATCTCCAGGATCTAGCGTGTAAGTTCATACACAAAATACCTGTGTTGAATGAATGAGAGAGGTCCTTTCTGGCCTCTTTGACTTTTCCTCAGGGCATTCTAGCTCTTCTCTTGGGTCATCACACTGCCCTAAAGTAAGTAATCTTTTAAACTTATCCATGTATCTATTGTCTTACTGTTTGCCAGATACTATAACTTCATCCTAAATTTTCATATAAACCTATTTTAGAAGTAAACCCCTAAATTCTGAATACGATCTTTCTTCCCCAGGTAATTGAAAACCTCATCTTTGAGACCATATCTGCCCTGCCCCTCTTGTTCCTTTTATTCTATCCTGCTCTCTTAGCTTACCAACCATTCAGGTTTGCTAATTATAAAGTTAAAAGGGAAGTGCAGGAGATTACATGCTGCTAAGAATACACACACATTCTTTTGTCCCCACCCCCCTTTTACTATTTTACTAACTTTAATGATTTCCTAAATCTTCAGAAACATCATAATAGGCTAGCTTCAGCCCTGAAAAAAAATTCCCATTAGTATCAATTTAATTATGCTCCAACAGACCCCAGTTGTTAAGGAAATATATTTCCTATATTTTGTCTGTATTTCTCATCCCCAGGACATGTCACTGGGTTACCCATTTTCAAGTGGACCCTAAAGGAAGAGGTGGTTGACATGATTCATTCTTTTAAACACAAATGGGACAAGTAGTTGCACTGGAATAAAAATCCCAGAGTCAAATCTGGGTTAAGCTGTCACAATGAGCTGCACCTTTACCATCTTCCTTTTCCTGCCCTAGTTCAGACCCATGTCATCTCTAGGCCAGAAAACTGTAAGTGCCTCCTGTCTGGTTATCTAGCATACATATATTATGATGTTATACTATTTTGCTTAAAATCCTTCAACAAAAAAGAAAAAAAGTCCTCTAGATGAGTCCCCACTACCTATGAGAGAAAAACCTAAATTTTTCTGCATAGCATAGATATGCCTTATCAACCTGAATCCAGTCCACTTTTTCCAGATGATCTCTAAGTCACCACCCAGATCATGGTTCCAACCACATGCATCTAGAGGCTAACCAAACCAAATTCTAGACTTAGTATTGCACCTTGTGTTTTTATACCTACATGCATTTGCTCACAATACTCTGGTTTAAGGTACTTTTTTTTCCTACCCTCATTTTTGTTTGCCTGGTATGAATTCCTACTCATATTCTTCAAGGCTCAGATCAAATATTACTTCCTCTGTGAAGTCTCTTGACCATAATGCAAAACCTTTTGTTCTTTCATATATGTATTCAGAGATCCTTGTATTTTCTATTGTATTTGTCACATTTCATTTATAATGTCATATCCACCCACCTATCATGTCTACTCTACCAGATCAAACTGTATGTCAAGAAAGACCATGTCAAAGTCCTTTTTGTAATATCCAGTATGCTTCTGGAGTTCAAAACTATATAATTCTCAAAAGTATCTGTTGAATGACTGCCCACCCACCCTGCCTCTGTTCCTCATCTAAGAACTGAAATTTCACCTATCTTCTACCTCATTTTCCTGAAACCTACTTGAAAGATTTTGTACGTAAGAGTTGTACAAAAGTTGGAATATAAATATCTAGTCTAGAGAAGCCCTCGATCTACTCAGAGCACAAGATTCATTGTTAAATAAAGACACTAACAGAAGATGAGCTGGAGAGACGCCTGTTAAAGGAGTTTAGAAAATGTCACATAGGGAGAGACTTTTAGGAAGGTTTGCGTTAAGCCTTAGAGATCCACAGGAAAAACAAAATCATGTTCCATGGTTATCTAAGTTGGGGAAATTATACCATATCCCTCCACGTGAAGATTTACAGTGCACATTAATATGTTTAAAAACTCTAAGAAGCTCAGAAATAAACTTGCCTTATTTTGTTTAACACAGTATTTCCCAAGCTTATTTATTTTATCATAGAACATGTTTCTTCAAGTAATGCCTTGGGTGATTTGGATGAAAACTAGAACATAAGATCAAAGATCAATGTTCTTTGTTCAATGTTCAAAGATCAAAGATCAAAGGGCTTAAATGATAAGAATAGGTCATATACATAAGCTCTTAAAAACATAATAAGTCATCTGATAGGTCAGATGGTCAATTAACAGTTGTAAGCAAGGGAGTGATAAAAGACCTTCCACTTTAGAATGAGTACTTAGCAACTATGAGAAGGACACACTGGGCCAGAAGATGGTGTACATGGTTGGAGGATTCAGGAGAGAGAATTGTGGAACAGGAAGTGGGGAACCAAATTAAGAGAAGAGATCTAGGACGCCTTCAGAGAGGGAAAAGTCCTCCCTCACTGACTATGAGATCTGTCTTGCTTGGGGAGCTCGCTCTTCCCCCACAAGTGTGCTAGGGACAAACAGAAACTTCCTGTTTATGAGATGGTCCAGTTCAGCTGTCCTGGGAAGGTGAAGAGCTGATACCATCTTCTGCTGGGGGACAGAGGGGACTCTGCAAGAGCTAGAGGCAGCAGTGAGAGGCTGGGGTGGGACCTTCCGGAAGAATTTAGGTCATAACAGCCTTTGTCTCCTATTCATCTGTACCAAAGATCTGCCCCTATACTCCACATTTTCTGCTGTGAGACACTGGGCCCCAAGATTTAACCTCTGTGAACTGGTTTCTCCTTTATAAAATGATTTTACCGTCATCTACTTGTATGAGACTAAAATGAGATATGTCTGAATGAAATCATAGTCTGAAGACTATAAAGTAGTATGAAAATGTCAGCTATTTGTATTATGAATTATTTTTACCTCATTTAAAGTATGCTTTAAAAACTACATTTGCTAATATTGCATTTAGTAATATTAAATAATAATGTGAATGTTTTCCAACTGAAATCCTTCCCTTATTTACTAATAAAATGAAATCTTATTCAAATATGAGAAAAGAAAAATTCAAGACTCTTTGCTCTGTTCTACAAATATTTTATAAACAAATAATGCATCTCTTAATATAGGGCATTTTCATTATCATGAGTAATTATAGTGAAACTAACGATCAGAAAACTTTGTAAGATCATGTACCTACTCCCCACCCCCAAGTCTGCCAAATACATACACACACACACACAGAGGATAGAGGGAAGACTTGGTTATTTTGGCTGGCAAGAACTTGAGCTGTGAGCAGTAAAGATGGTCAGTATGGGAGAAGATAACTGGGGCTTGGACTTCTCTCCTAGCACTCAACCATGACTTTTACCAGGCCCAGAAGAATGAATCACAACATTCAGTGAGAACACAGAATCTATTTTTCTCCTGATTAAAAAGAGATGACAAAACCACTGCCCATATCCCCAGTGAACTCAGACACCTGTTTGGGAAATGACAGAATTTTTAAGTTACTCTTTGTTTACCTAACACCTACAACTGAGGATCTCAAAACACTTTGCAAATATTAATCAAGCCTCTCTAGCTAGGAAAGCATTATGGTTAATTTGACATAAGAAAAATAAAGTACGTAAGGGGCTGTTAATAGGAACCAGAAAAGAAACTAGATTCTAGTATCCTTGGCTCTCTCAATATTGTCCTTTGTCTACTACTTGACTAAACCGCCCCCCCCCACAACAGTAGCATCCCCGATAATGGGGGCTATGCTGAAGCACCCATGCTTCTAAAAAGAGAAGTTGAATGGTATGAATATTGGCCTCAGTTTGAGTTAAAATAGTATTCCAAGCCTTGTTCCATCACTTATATAACCCTGAACAAGTCACCTGGTTCCTCTGAACTTCAGTTTCCTCATCTGTAAAACTGGATCATGGGAGAATTAATGCTTAATTGGTACAGAATTTCTGTGTTGGGTGATGGAAAAATTTTGGTAATGGATGATAGCGAGGATAGCACAACACTGTGAATGTAATTAGCACCACTGAATGATATATCTGAATGTGGTTAAAGGGGAAATTTTAGTTTTTATATATATATATATATATATATATATATATATATATATATATATATATGTATGTATGTATATATGTATATATGTATATATATATAAATTGAAATTAAAACAAAAATAAACTGGATCAAATCTATCTCACAAGGTTGTTGCAAGGGTCAAATTGAATTATATGTTCCTGGCACATGTGCACTTAAGATGCCAGCTTGCTTTCTTTCCCCAAATCACTTCACCTTCTTTAAGCCCATAGACAATACTTAAAAATTATACAAATAATTATTATAATTCTTTTAATTAAGTCTTAAAAAATAAATTCTTGATGATACTACCTAAAATAAGAAATGGCCTAATTCTTAATAACTTCCAAATTGGCACTGGTTTAGAGTTGTTACCAAGCTTACAAATTAATTTCTATCCATTTTATTGATTTTTGCAAAGACAGAAATTAACTTCAGAGAAATAAAAAACAAAAGGAGGGCTCATGGAAAAAGATGATCAGCAATCCAGTCACAGATCTGCTCTAAGGCTGCCACCTTTCTTAGTTAAAATTCAGGGAAACTTGCATCTCAAAAAGGAGTTACTATACTATTTCAAAATTAAACATGCAGTATTCTCTTGAGTTAATATTCATTTGGTTCAGAAAATATATCAATGGTGTCTGCAAAATCTTGAATACCACATAAGGTCAGTAAGACCACCAGAGTACCAGATATAAGCAAACCCTTCTGAAAGCCTATATGGTCCTTTCTGATATTTATTAACTGAAACTGAAAGTGATCTGTCATAGATAAATACAGTACCTTTAACCACAATACTTCAAAGTAATTTAGAAATGCCATCTCAATGGGACTAAGTAACACACCCATCTCTACATCTCTAAACAAGTTTAGCAGAATAAAAAATAGAGCTTAACTCTTCTCACTCTCATACATTCTTAGACGGCTCCTTCTGAAAGGAGACAGCGTCATCCTGGAAATCTCAAAACAGCCTCCATATGGGTTACAATTAAGAGCTTTTCTTAACTCCTTTGAAGCAAAGGATCACACAGCATTTTACTAGCATTACATTTACACACTGCAAGGAGTCCCTCATATTTTTTTGCCCCAAAAGCATGACACACAAGAATAAAATTATCTGTCCAAGGTCAAAGCACAGGTAATGGCATAGTCTAGCTCCCAATCACTTAGGTGAGCCTCTCTGATGCACACTTTGTGGGATGTACTCACAGTAACACACCATCAGATTAAAAAGGGCAGGGGGGGCGTGTCTCCCCGAATGCTCCAGATAGTGGGATCGGGTGGTATTATGTCTGCAGATACTGCATATTTTAATTCACTAATACAAAAATTCAGTATACACGATATACTTAAACTCACGGTCATCAAAAACTCAAGATCAAAGGGGCTCGGAAACAAATTTTCTCTTATCATACCCATCTCTGGGCATCCCTCTCTGTGCTCCATTGCTTCTACAAACAGCCCCTCTTTGACAAAGGATCTGTCCACCCCTCAACCTGCCCAAGGCATCAGGTAAGAACCACAAGGTTCTTTCCCATACACTGGCACAGAAGAAACGGTGCCCAGAGTGCTCCTAGAGCCCAGTCCTTCTGCCCTAATGCCACTCCCTTGGCACCACCACTCCAACTTTCACCAGTAATTGTCAAGCAGAACACGCCTTCTCCTGCAATGCTAAGCCTGCCCCTAGCCAAAGAGACACACCCCTCCGAAGCACTGCCCCCTCAGAATGATCCCCCCCAGCCCCGGAAAGAGGACAGTCACCGAGCAAGCCTCGTGACTCGATGGACAGCTCAGCCCCCTTCTCAATACCTTGTGCACGGGTGGGTATTGGATGTCCACCCTGACTTGCTGGGGCTTGCCCGAGGTTACCGGTAAACCTCCCCAACCCGCCGCAGTTGCCGCCTTCCTATCCTTCCCACGAGTCATCCCTCACCTATCTTTTTCCTCAATTCTGGGGGACACTCGCGCGCTGCACCGGGGCGCGCCTCCCGGGGCTGGCCACACGCAGGGTGTGGTCCTCCGGCCCGGGGGTCCCACTCAGCACCCCCCCGCGCCACGCCCCTCGGCCGCAGCCCCCGGCGGCCACGCCCCCGCGCTCACCCGCAGTCGGGGGCCGGGCACCAGCGACAGTCCGGGTCTGAGGCCAGGTAGCGGCGCAGCATGAACTCCTCATACTTGTGCATGAGCGGCGGGTCGGCGAGCAGCAGGCGGATGTCATGGGGGTTGAGCCGCTCGCTGCACTCGGGGCAGCTGATGGGCACCCGGCTCTCGCTGATCTCAAGGCGCAGGTAGTGACGGAGGCAGTCCCGGCACGAGCGGTGCGGACAGCTGAGGAGGCGCGGGGCCCGCTCGGGCGGCAGCCGCACCAGGCACAGCGGACACTCCACCTCCTCCGGGCCTGGGCCGCCGCCCTCCGCCACCTCCTCATCGTCGAACCCAGGCCCGGCCGCCGCCGCCGCCGCTGCCACGGCCTCCGCCTCGGCCTCCGCGCCGGGCTCGGCGGGCAGCGCCTCGGGTGGCGGGGCCTGGGCCGCAGCCGAGGCGGTCGGCGGCGGCGCGGCCGGGGGCGGTGGCTCGGCCTGCGGCTTGGCCCGGGCGCGGCGGCCGCGGGCCGAGGCGGAGAAGACGCTGTGGAAAGTGAGGCGCCGGCGCCGGCCGCCGCTGCGGCACTTGGGGTCGGGCGCGGCCGCGTGTAGCGATGTGGAACGCGGCGACTCGGAGTCCTTCTCGGAGCCCATGGCCCGCAGAGGCCGAGGGGCGAGGGGCGCCCAGCGCCGCCACGGCACCCGCTTCCTCAGCCCCTTCAGCGGGTGCCCGGGCCGGCACCACCGCCTCACCCGCCCTCCGCGAGCTAGAACCCGAGCGGCTGCGACGAAGTGGTTATAAAGCCTCCGCCCCGCGCGCCGCTGCCCACTGCGCAGGCGCCTCGCTGAGACACCTCACAACTCGCGCCGCCCGGACGGAGGGGGGCGCTGGGCGGGGCCGAGCCGGGTGGGGCTGGGTGAGCTGGGGCGGAGCTCTGCCTCCTTCCCGTCATGTGGCTCCAGGGCGGCCATCTTGTAGAGACGCTGCGAGGACTTGGTCCAACTGCTTTTTTGGTTTCTTCCTCCAGTTCTATCACCCTCACCGTCATCATTCCCGAAGTGGCATTCTCAGGTAACCTTCTCTCACAGCTAGGCTGATTGGCCACCTCCAGCAAATGATGCCTTAGCTACTTTATCTGTAAAAAGAAGACAGGGGTTGATTAGATGCGGATTCCTAACTGATTCACCTTTCAACATTTCTTTTGTTGTTATTTATTAAGCAATAGCGTTAATTCATAAATAATATATTCATTCAGAATGTATTCATTCAGTGAGCATCTTCTAAGCGTGAGGCATTTGTAGGTAAGTCAGACAGCGTCCCTATCCCAAAAGCGTTTACAAAATAAAGTCCAAATTCTTTATTTAGCATTTATTCTCTCTGTGAGGGAGAATAAACTGTATTCCCAGGCCCGTTTCCCATTATATTTTCGTGCTATATGGCCACCTATCACTCCGGGAAGGAAACCCAGCATTTTCTTGCCTGTAAGTGCCTTTCTTCTAACAATTCCCGGCTCATCTGACTAGTGAAGAATCTGGATCCTTAGGCTTCTTAATGGGAGGCAGGCAAGGGGCCTCAAAAGCAATAGGACTGTATCAAGATTAGATTCAGTTGCAAATAATAGAAGTAAAAATGGCTTAAGATAGAAATTTCTTTCTTTCTCCATGAAAAATAAGTTCAGAGGGAGCAACTCGGGGCTGTTTGGCCAACCTCAGCATTTGGTTTCCAGTCTTGAGATCATCTCATTATTATCCACATATTATTACACCCTCTTCCTTTTAAGAAGACTTTCTTGGAAATTCCACACATTTTTGCTTACCTCTCATTGGTCAAAACTTAATCCCATGGCCATATTTAGCTGCACAGGAGTATGGGACATGAAATCTTTTAAATGGGCACAATGATACCCAGCTAAAAATAATGATGAAGAAGGATAGAATGAATAATAGAAAGTAACTATCTGTCTTTTCCTGGGTTATATTTAAAACCATGAGTAAGGTCCCCAGAAATAAACCCTGGGGAACTTGAAAATCTTGATACAAAGGATCTAAAACAGTGGAAGAGGAGCCAGCAAAGAAGACTGAGAAGCAGGGGCCCATAACATAGGAGAAAAACCAAGCAGGTGTGATGTCACAGACACCAAAATAAAATGTTTTCAGGAGGGAGTGGTCATTTGTGACAAATGCTAAGAAATCAAGCAAGATAAGAACAGAGAAATGACCACTGGATTTGGCAACACCAGAGAGTCCTACAGGTTCCTCCTCAAATAGGGAGGCAATTTGTTGCAATTAATGTTCATCTTTTTGGTCTGAAAGAGCAGTATTGTATGGTAACAAAAACCCAAACATCTCAATGACTTGAGAATGGGATATTTTTCCCTCTCATGCAAAGCTTGCCTAAGGGTTTAGGCACTCTCTGAGTTAGCTCTCCTATACTCCGTGGAGTAACTCAGAAATCTAGGTCACTTCCATCCTAGGCTCTGCCATCTCAGCGTGAGGCTTCCAGAATTGCCTCAATAGAGGAAAGAGAGCTGAAGGGTTGTGCACTGGCAATTAAATACTTCAGCCTGCAAAGGACATACATTAACTTCCATGCACAGACCAACCATTAGCCAGAATGTGATACATGGGTCCAAACTAACTTCAAGGGAGGCTGGCAAACTATAACTATTTAGTAAGCAATGCCCCTGCCACAGTTACCTATAGTTATCTTTGACTGTTCTCAGTACCGAACATCCTGATCGGTTGCAGAGACTCCTTAGAATAAGGTGTATGCCTGTGGCAGGGATGGCATTGGGGGGGAGAGGGCTTCCTTGTTCCTTGGGTCAGATTGGGCTGAGGAGATGGGGAGTCGCCTGATTCCAGGCATACCCATATGGCTTTTAGATGCTTCTCCCTGTGCAGGTGCCAGAAATGATTGTCAGAATTCTAGCTTGCTGAAAAGCTCAATGCACGAAACATTCGCTTGTCTTGGCACTGGCTCCCAAAAAATCTCTGGGATTAAGGCTTCCGCCGTCAGTGCTTTGACAGAAAACTGACCTCTCCTAAAAGGCCGTTGGACTTTACAATGGCCCCATCTTTACTAGGTTTTCTTCTCCCCTGAATCCACTGCCCTTGAACAGAAAGACTAAAGCAATTCCTACCACTTTTTCTTCTGTCTTTTCTTGATAGGAACTGAAATAGTGACTCAGGGAGACGGCATGAGGGAGAGGATTCTTTCTAATCTGTTCACTCATCCAGTTAACATTTATTGTACTTATTTTGTATCAGGTTGTTTTCCAGTCACTAGGGTCATGGAGACGGAAAGCACTGTCTAATGGGAGTTACAGACAAGAAAGTGTGCCATTAGGATATTAAGTGATGAGAGCATGTACAAAAAGCTGAAAGAGGTCATAGGAGGGCATGGCAAGCTCAGCTCAGGGTGGTCAGGGATGGCTTCACTGTGTCTCAAAGCATGAGTAGGATTTGAAGAACATACCAAACTAAGGGAGCCTAGAGGAAAGGCATAGGCGACACAAATGCAGGATAGGTTTGAGGAAGTGTGAGCATCAGGGTATGGCAGGAGTAGAGAATGTTTGGAAGGATACAAGAGAGGAGTGAGAATGGAAATGTTCTGTATTACGGCTCCATTGGATGCAAGGAACATAAGCCCAGCATGAACTAGCCTAGGCTAAAGGGGTGATTTTCAGCTCATGAAACACTTTGAGACAAGTATCAGGGTAGCTGGGCCCAAAGACCAACTGGAACCAGGGAACCAGATGCCATCTGACTTCTATACACCATCATCCATCTTGGCTTCTCTGCATATCAGATTCATTTCCTCAGATCACTTTCTTCTCTAAGCCAGAACTACGACCAGCTGCAATCCCCAGCTCACACTTCCTAGCTTCCTCACTAGAGATGAGTAATTCTCTTTCCTTTGTTCCACATCCCCTAAATCCTGCAGAAGGACTTTGGCCAGGCTTAGTCACATGTTCACTCACACTCCTGGTCATGGAGGATGGATGCCATGATGGATAGTCCCCACCTAGTCATATGGTTGGACCAGAATGGGAGGAGCACTCCTCCAAAAGGAAGGAGTTGTACTTTCATAAGAAGGAAAGGGTTAAACATGGGGCAGGTGAAACATGAAATGTTCAGCACAGATAGTATGGGGCCTGGTCACCAGGACCCTTGAACGCCAGTCCAAGACACTCAGGCTTTATTCTGTTAGGCAGTGGGGCACTGAAGGAAAGTTTTGGTTGAGAGGCATACGTACAATGAAGTTGGCCTGCAAAGCCTCCTCTTCCCTTACTTGAACTTTTGAGCCTTTTCTTGTCTTTCAAGTTTGCTCTGGAAGATAATTTAAATCAGATGTCACCTGGATACTGACTTGGTTTGAGGACCTGTTATGAGACCTACCCTTTCTCTCCAGATTAGGAGTGATGAATGTCGTGGTCAGCCTGGTCTGGGTCTCCTCCTGGATCTCCTGGCCCTGCCTCCCCCACCCCACCCCCACCTGCCTCAATGAATGGCCTCTCCATCTACCTGAAAATCCTTGTTTTCCTGCCTTCAGCCTGTCCTCCAAACAAGTCCTATCCATTTTACTTCCAAAGTGTTTATGGAATCTCTCCCCTCTTCCTTGTGCTCATAGGCACTGCCCTAGTTCAGTCTTCATTATCTCTCTTGCCTGGACTTTGGCTCCAGCTTCTCAATTGGTTTCTTTTGCAAATCAATGGCTCAAGTCAACCCCTACTCAAAAACTCTATAGTTCCCATTACCAGCCTCATCTCCTACAGTGCATCCTGGGTTCAAGCCACCAGGACTGCTTGATGTTATATAAACATGCTCAGAATTGTGAATCCTCACTTTGCACATGCTGCCCCTCTGCCTGTTATGCCCATCCTACCCCTCCCTACTTGGCGTAATCCTCTGCATTCATCTGGGCCCGTTTCCATTGTCACCATCTGCCTTTCTACAGTCAGAACTATCTCCCTCCCTACTTTGTGCCCCCAGAGCATAATGTAGATAACTAGTGTCACACCTGTAATTAAGTTGAGCACACAATTTATTGTTCAAACCAGGACACTTTTGAGAAAATGCTATTATTAATTGCTTGGTTCAACACGTGTCAATCAGGACTGCTTCAAGCAAACCAGAAGGTATGGTCACCCACCTACACCCAACATCTCTGTAACCCCTGGCAGTTATTGCTTTCATTTATCTTATTCATATATTGAAACAGTCCTTTGAGCTTGGTATACTTATCCCATTTGAGGCTTAGATTGAGGAGACTTACGGTCATACAGCCGGAAGGCAGCAGAGTTGGCTTGGGAAGCCAGATCATAGATTCTAAATCCTGGACTCTTGGGACCCCGGAGTCAGTGTGTACCACCACACCTGGCATCTTCAATACCACAGGGTCTTACTGCCTAGGTTAACCACCCATGGTCCCCAAGACAAAGAGGGAAGGTGGAAATGAAGTCTTGCATGTTTTATTCACTGCCCCATACACAGGGCCTGACATAGAGAAAACCTCAGGGCATATTTGTTGGATAGATGACTTCTCGAGGTCATGGAAATGATGTGTTTCATCTTGAAATCTGTGTCCCCCACCTTCCCCCATTACCTAGCTCAGGACTTGCTATGCATTCATTCATTCAGTTAACATTTATTGAGCACCTACTATGTGTCTGGGGCTGTATTAGTGATAGTGATGAGCAAAACAGACTCATTCCTGCTCTCATGGATCATACAGTCCAGTGGGGAAGACCTGTTTAAAACCAGTCACAGAAATAAATACACAGTTTCAAACCAAGATAAGAGCTAAGAAGGAAAAATAGTTACGTTTAAGAACTATTTTGGAGGTAAATTTAATAGATTTTGGTCATTTGATGGGGGACCAGGAGGAAACCGGGGATGGCTGTCTGGTTTCTGCTTGAAACAGTGATGGGGACACAAAGAAGGAGCTATTTGGGGAGATGATAAGGTCGGTTTGGGTGTGGGGACTTGTGCTTGTGGGATTTCTGTTTAATCCTCACCACCTCCAGCCAGGTTAACTGATTTGCCAAAACTGCTAGATTGTGGCAAGTAACGGAAACCTGCTTCAGCCAGCTCTCCAGGTGGATGTCAGAGAAAGAGGGGCAGGTGGAGGAAGGCAGAAAAGAAGCGGAGATGGAGAAGGGGGAAGGGATGAGATCATGGAGACAATAACCAGACCTCCTGGCAGGTCTGGACAATAACCAGACCTGCCAAGACTGCAGTTAGGAGCCGGGGGCCTGACAGCGCGTTGCACAATGCACGATCCCCGCCGTACCCTAGCCCAGCACCTGGGCCAGCGCGTGCTCCTGGGCGCCGGAGCGAGGGGGAGAGCCCCTCGGTGCCAGGAAACCCGAGCAGCCCGGGCTCGCTCGGCTGCGGTACCCGCCAATCGGGCTGCGCCTGGTGGCGGCGTCACGTGACTGGTCTCCCCCACCGCCCCGGCCTTTCAGGAAAGACCGGCATCCCCGCCATCCCCCCTCGCCCGCCATCCCGCCCCCGCCGCTCGCGTGCAGCATCGGCGCTCCGGGCGCGCGGGGGAGGGGCCGGGATTCCGCCGCATTCTGCCGCAGAGGGAAGGGGCGGAAGGGAAGCGAGCGAGCTGCGGGAGCAGCGTCCGCACTGCTGCCCGCAATGTTGCGCCTACCCGCTCCCCGGCATCACTGCTTCCGGAATCCCTGCCTTGCCGCTCTCCCTCACATTCCCACCTCCACGGCCACGCGTCCCACCGCAGCATCCCTCCCTCGCTCGCCTGGACCACTGCTCCAGTCTCTCGCTGGGTTTCCTGCGGGGGCGGTGGGGGCCTGGGAGGGCTTCAATCTACCCCGCTCCGCGAGCTTCCGCGCCATCTTTCTCAGACGCACACCTCGCGCCGTGGCGCCCTGCTTTAAATCCCACACTGGCTCTCATGGCCCTGCAAGATAGAGAGTGTTTAGGCCGTTTGTAACCACGCCCCTGCTTAACCTCTCCAGCCCCATCGCCCCCTTGCACCCGAGACCCCTTCCCGCTGGACTTCTTGCAGTTCCTGGAACAACTGTCACCTGCTTGCTTAAGTGGCTTACACTTGTACCTTCTGCGTAGAGGCCCTTTCCACCTTTGGGAGCCTAGCAAATTTCTAGATCTAACTTAATTATAAGAATGCAGCAGAGAGTGGCAACTGGCATGAAAGTGCCGGGTCACAAAATTGAAAGCCAACAGGAATTGGGAGGGAGACATAAATAAGGTCAGTAGGCAGCGGCATAAGAAAAACCTGCCTGAAGGGTAGGCGACCGCTCTCCATTCTGGCCAACATGATCCTTGGGGGAATGTGGGTCCTAGGATGCCAGATTTCCGGAGTTTAAAAAAAGGACACAAACCCGGATTTTTATGTGTAATCTCTCTATTTTTATATGTTGGGTTTTATTTTAAGAAAACACCTCTGTGGACTAGATGCAGCTCATAGACGCTCAGTGTGTGACCTCTGCTCTTGAGGAAGGAGCTGGCTTTCCTTAGGAAAATTCTTTGAAAAATTAGGGTAAATGAGCAGACTTGAAGCTCTGGGTGGCAGCCATTGCAGAGGCAACAAAGAAGATGGGTGAAGACCTGGATTTGGATTGGTTCCTAAAATGACTCTGGATATTTTATGCAAGAAGCCATATATTGAGAATCTGCCGAGGGCCCCAAGAATCTACCAAAAGCTAGAGGACTGGGCTTGAGAAATAGGTAGGACTTGAGGGTACTGGAGAGCGGTAGGCAGCAGGAACTCATCCAGGGTCACCATGATCGTCCTCCTGTTGCCCCCTACCCAGCTTCAGAGTGGATAGTCCTCTCACTAGTACCACTGCCAGAAAGGACTACAAATGTTTCCTCCCATCGTTGTGCGGGCTAGACAGAGACCAGAGAGGGGGCCTATGACTTAGGGTGGGGGAGAAGGGGGAAAGCCAACCCCACCTCCACCCAATTCCTAAGGCTTCACACCTTGGGATGATGCCTGGAAGGGAAATTGGAGAGCTCTTTAGGAGGAGAGAGTAGAAGTGCATAGCCAAACAGCAGATTACCCGGAGACAGGAGCAGACCCGCCAGTAAGGACTGGGACAGCACTGCACAGATGGAAGCAGCAGGGAGCAAATCCTCCCTTCCCTGTCTCCAGAGAGCTGACTGAGGCTCTTTTGGGAACCAAGGGCGGGGGTAGGGGTGTTAGTTCACTCTGAGATTTTCCTTAGCTATGATGTGTGCCTCCTTCCTTCCCTAGAAATCTTCAGGAAAGTCTCCTGCATTCATCAATACTGTCCAGATAGGGTATTTGTAGAAACAGCAGAAGAGGCTGAGCTTTCTGTCTGTTTTGGTGTATTGTTGATTCAAGATGGTACAGTCTGAAGCGGGAGCTGGACCAGGAGAAATATAACCTTCCAGGAATTTGCAGTAATCTTGGAGAGGGCTTTGGAATAGGTGCTTGGGCTCAATTCCTGAAGGTCTCAAGGGGTCGGGAGGCCCCTGGCTGACATCCAGGTTAAAATAATAAAGAACTAGCTACAATTAACTGAGTGATTGCTTGTGCCAGACACTGTGATAAATGCTTTCCATGCATTATCTCTGTTACCTCCACAATGATTGTCTGAGGGAGTTTCTATTATCATAATTCCCATTTTATAGATGAAGAAATTAAGACCTAGAGTTAGCAACCAGTGGAGCTGGGACTGCTCTCCTGCCAATTGCTCCAGTAGAACTGTTATTTTTTCTGGATTTTCATGATACATTCTGCTCACTCAAGGTCAGCACTTACCATGCAGTTATAAGTATTGTTTTGATTTTCATGTCTGTTCTCCTAACTCCTCTGTAAGGTGACAGGAACCATGTGGCCAGAGGCAAGAGCCTGGCACACAGTGAGTGTACACATTAAACGAACTGCTTGAAGGAAGGCCAAAAGTGGTGCCCTTAAGTCTCAGATCTTTGTGACCTTGGGCAAGTCATTCACCCTCTCTGGCCCTCAGTTCCCCCAGGATTATTGTGAGATTTAAGTGAAACCAGCCATGAAATTTCTGTAAATTGCCATACAAATGACAGCTGTTGTTGCTGTAAAGATGATGATGATGATGATGGTGATAAGGGCTGAGGAAAGAGCGGAGAAGGGAGCCAGGATCTGGAAATTCCAGTACTTATCAGCTCAGACAGGAAATTCTCAAGAAGTCCAGCCAGTTGGCAGAGTTTCCAACACTGCTGTGCCTTCATTTGCCATTGATGGAACATTCAAAACTCTGCAAAGCAGATACTGAAATTATCCTTATTTTATAAGTGAGGAAAATGAGGTTAGAGAGGTGACATTACTTTCCCAAGGGTCACACAGCTAGAAAGAAGCAGGGCAGGACTTGAACTCAGATCTAGGTGACTATAAAATTTTTGTTTTTTCCTCTTTCTAATCCACAGCTTCTTCCATCATCCCTTCGTTCCTCAAAACATTTAGCAGACATCAGCTAAGTGCCCTTCTGCAAGAGAAAGGGGATACAAGACCCAGGCTCTTATTTGCAAGATATTTCCTGTCTACTTTAGACTTGTCTTTCTCCTTGGCCCATGGACCCCTGGGGCACATCTTTAACTCTCAGTTCTCCTCCCCTGGCTTACCAAAGTGAGGAGGAGGTACACTCTCACCTCTCTTCTCTAGGGTGGATGGGGCAGAAAGGGAATGATTTACATCAAAGACTACGCAGCAATAATCAGTGCTCTCCAAAGAGAAATCCCTCCCATCTTGCTCCCCCCACTCCACCCCTCCCCCCCCCACACCATGAATTCTTTCCTGATATTGACCAGAAATAGGTAATGGAAGAACTAATGCTGGGAGAAACTAACAGGTTTCTCAGTGATCTCTCAGAATCCCCTGCTTGGGTGGTCTGGCATCTTGATTTAGGATGCAATAGTCCTTGGCACTGGCTGCCTCTGCCCCAAAGCCAAGGTGACAGGAAACTGGTATTTAATATCCTGTTTCACAGGCATGAAAAAGAAATCTGGAGTCATCCAACCGTCAACAGTGATTATCTCTGGGTGGTGAAGTTATGTGTAATTTCTATTTTCTTTTTGCTTACTTGCTTTAAAAATTTACAAAAGTCCATGGTAACAAATGAAAACTAAAATACAAGTAATATGTATATTTGTGTATAATGATAGTTCATGTTTATGGTAACTTAACCTTTACACCAGGCTTTTTGCTAAGTGGTACCCATTTGAGCCTTAGGGAAAAGGTTCTGTAACTTTGGAGTAAGAATTGAATTTGAATCACAGCCATTCTGCTTCCCAGCCATGTGACCTTGGGGAAGTTGCTTACATTCACTCAACAAATATTTCTTAGCACTACAATGTGCCGTGCACTGTGCAGCAAACAGAAAAAAGATCCCTGCTCTCCTTGCATTCAGATCCCTGCTCCAGAGTACATCCTACAATAAACTGTAAACATAGTAAGTAAATTATATCATATGTTAGAAGGTGGTCAGTGCTATGGAAAAAAGGATACAGAAGGGTAAGTAGGATATGCAGTGGGAATGGGGGTGGGGAGGAAGGAGGTTGCAATATTAACTAGTACTGTCAGGGAAGGCCTCACTGAGTCTGGCGATATTTAACAAAACCTTAGGTGAAGGAGTTAGCCATGCAAGTAACTGGAGGAAACCCTTTCTACACAGGAGGAAGCGGGCATACAAACACAGCCCTAGGTGTGCCTGATGGTTTCACAGAGCAGCAAGGAGGCTAGTATGGCTGGAACAGAATAAACTGGGGAGAGAGTCCTGCCTCTCCCCAACCCCTTCCCCAAGTCATTCTTTCTCATACCACTCTTTGCGCTTTCTTCATTGTTCTTATAATTTGTTATTATTTTATTTAGTTGGATGTTTGGATGTTTGCTTATTTATTGTGTTTCCTCCACTAGCCCTAAGACCCTTGGAAGCAGAGACCCTGTTAGTCTTGTTTGGTGCTTATCATAGAGCCTGGAACAAAGAATGGACTTAATAAATATTGGATGAATTGATGAATTAAATCCATCCGTCCATCCATCCATCCATCCATCCGTCTAACCCTTTTTCCACATTTATGATAGAGCCTCCCCATCATGTAAAACACTTCATCCTGAATTCCAGTTCAGGACATCAGGAACAGAGGCAAAAGTATGCAATAGTTAAGAGCACCGGCTCTGGAGCCAGATTTCATGGATTCTTGGTTCCATCACTTACTAGCTGTGTGACCAATTTAGGAAACAGAACCTCTCTGGGCCTCCATTTCCAAATCCATAAACTGGCATAATAATATACTTCCTCTCCAAGGATTATAAACAGTAAAAGCAGTCAAAGCAGTGTCAGGTATATAGTGCTTGCGTTTGTGTTGGCTACTGGTGTTTTCCCTCTGCACTTCAGGCATGGGAAGCCAGGACTCTAGCTCCCTTCTCAGGAAGTGAGAAGGACACTGGGGCAACCGTGGTAGGAGTGAGCCTGCAGAGCATCTGCCGTGCACAACGTCAAATCTGTGCTGTGTTCTGGCAGCAGTGGGGGCTCTAGGGTCTCTATTGGAGCAGCATTTTAGGGATAATGTTCCTTGCTGTGGTAGCCTCTCAGCCTGAATTCTCTGGCTCTTTTCTGTTTAAATGACCTAGAGTGGACTCTGTTGTTTGCAATTGAGAAAGCTGAAGACAGTGCTAGAAGGACAATTAATACCAATTGAGTACCTCACACTGTGCCTGGTACTTTATTCTTTCATGTCTTCCTCACACTGACCTGAGAGGTAGATATATCTTCAGCCCCATTTTACAGATGTGAGGGAACCAGTTAAGAGAGTCAGGGTGACTTTCCCAGGTCACACAGCCAATGAGTGGCAGAGACCAAGATTCAGGCCCAGGTGTGACTTTAAATTGCTCTCCCAAGGAGCCTCCCAATTGTGCCCAAAAGGCCCCGGCAGGATTTTCTCTCCCAGCGCTCACTGCTGATGGTGCTGTCAGCTCAGCTCTGCTGGAGAGAAGGAGTCATGTGAGTCTGAACCCTAAGCCAGAAAGATAGATGGGTCTGGGCTGCCTGGGAGGAGCTCCAGGATCCAGAAGGGAACTGTCTGTGCCTTGTCTGGGTCAGCATTCCAACAGGAGACACCCTACTCCCTACTGACCCTTAGATCAGAGACATTTTCTCTCTGACATCTGAGCTCAACTGTCACTGGGTGGCCTGATTCCCATGGAAATGTGGAGATAAAATCACCTGGGGCTGCTGTGGTTGCCAGGCAACAACCAGCCACTCACTTACTTGAGTGGTCAAGGAGGCTGCCTGATGCTGTCAGAGATACTTGGATCCAGGGCCTGGAGACCTGGATTATGGCTCTGATTCACTGTGTGATTTTGAGCAAGTCCCGCCCTGTCTCTGGGCCTCATTTCCCATCTCTTGTACAAAGAGAAGTCAGACTGTATCAACTGTAATATGAGTAGATGCCAGATGGTCAGAAAACAGAGTGACAGTGGGGCAGGGCCAGAGGCTCAGGGTGGTTCGTGGAAAGAGGAAGCCTGGGTTCTTTTCCCATCATCCTGCCTCAGCCTGTCTTGGCCCTGGTTACCAGCCAACGGCCAGGGACATTTCCTTTTCCATCCCTGAGCTAATTTAGGCCACCCAGACTCCATCCCAGGCTCAGACTTGTAAACTCTGAGTCTGGGAATCGTCTTCATACCCACGAGCTAGCTCAACCACCACCTACCCAGCAAATGTTTCCTCATGGGGAGTTTCCCCAGTTCCTGCAAAAATGAATCCACTCAGCTTTGGGCGTTTCCCCAAATACCCATCAGAGTCCTTCTGACTGCTGTTTCCAGAGATTGCACCCCTGAGGGTAATGGTGTGATTCACAGTAATCAGTGGAGTTAACATGTTCCGTTTCACATCCATTATCAAAAATAATGTTGGCAGCTGCCATTTGCTGGGGCTTGCACAGCACCAAATGGTTTATGACCATGATCTCATTTAATCCTCATACAATCCGTAGGGATGGGAATGAGGGCCCCTATTTTGCAAATGAGGAAATGCAACTCAGAGAGTGAAATGACTTGCTTAAGGTCCTAGTAAGTGGTGAAGCCAGGATTCCAACTCAAGGCTGTTTCAAAGTACTACAGGACACTGCTTCCCTATAGTCCCATCAGGGAATGTCAGAGCTGGCAGGGCTCAACCTGCCCCCAAGTCCCACCTTACGGATGGCTAAATAAAGGCCCAGAGAGAAGTGAATGGCCAAGGTCACACAGCAATTCAATGTCAAAGCAGATTCCAGGACCACTCCTCAAAAAGCCTCACAGCACTGTTCCAGAAAACAAAAAGTGACCCAGGCAGAGGAGGTGGATAAATGAGACATCCCAAGTCTTAAGAAATCCCCAGCATTTCTTAAGAATTAGAATAGTGCAGAGTTCACAGACAAGGACCTCCTAGAGGTTCTCAGAGTTAGAGCAGAGGATTGCAGCGTTCTTCTGGGCAGCAAGTGTGGGTGTCACTCTTTGGGGACTATAAAACTCCAGCATCTTGGTTAGGCTGAGGTGCTGTGTGCCCAGAATATTCTCCTCAATCACCTTGCCTGGTTAATGCCCACTTGTCCTTCAGGTGTCAGTTCAATGTCAGTCACTGCCTCTGGAAAGGCCTCTGTGAGCCCCCAACCTCCCACCACCATAGACTCTAATGTCCCCAATTCTTTTTCATAAAAGCACTGACCTCAGTTTGCCCTGGGGAGTCACATCAGAGGCACATTTAACTCACACCAACTTAAGCGCTTCAACACTGACAACAAAGATGCAATTTGGTGCTATCCTCACAAAAAAACAAAACAAACAAACAAAAAACTAATCTTTGATATCTACTAAGAAAATAGATGTTTACTATAAAAACAGATTGAAGTCACCCCTGCAGAAACCAGGGACACCCCAGAATTCTCTGGCCAACCTTAATCCATCCCTAGAGATAGGTCATTTTCTTAAAGGCAGATATCTGAAGACAGCCTCTGCTTTTGTTACATCTTTCAGTCTAGATTGCTGGTTCTCAGACATGAGCAGGCAAAGAAATTATTGCACATTATAGGCAAGGTAAGGGCTTTCAAATGCAATGTTGAACAATATGCCCTTTCACCTGAGTGGCGATTTTAGATCTGAGCTCCCTTCGGAGATAATCTTGCCGTAATTATGAATGTGAAAAAGTGTTGAACTTCTGCCCCTCTCCTGAGACCAGGAGCCCCATGAGGATCCATTTGGCTCACCTCTCTGTACCCACACGGGAACTATCCCCAGCACATAGCCGATATTTGGTAAATGTTTGTTAAAGGAGTGAATTGTATGTTTATATTGTGAACATAAGGCCAGAAGTGGCCTGTGTGTCTCAGTGGCTGCAGGTGCTCTCACTCTAGAAGGTCTGAAGTCACCTATGTATCTGTGTGCACCTGCTTACCTGCCAGAGCAAGGCTAGGGGCAGAGTGAGTGTGAATGTGGATATGTATAAATTTATTTGTTCCTACACTTGTATGAATACCAGATGCAGTTTTCTATTTTGGGTGATAGCATCTGTATTGGTTTCCTATCACTGCTGTAACAAATTAACACAAATTTAGTGGCCTAAAACAACACAATTTTATTATCTTACAGTTCCGGAGGTCAGAAGTCCAAAATGGGTCTAAATGTACTAAAATCAAGGTGTCAGCATGGCTGCGTTCCTTCTGGAGGCTCTAGGGGAGAATCCATTTCCTTGTCTTTTCCAGCTTCTGGAGTTGTACTGCTTGGCTCATGTCCCCTTCCTCCATCTCCAAAGTCAGTAGTGTCGCATCTTCAAATCTCTCAGCTTCTGTCTTCCACATCACCTTCTTTCTTATGAAGAGCCTTGTGACTACATGGGGCCCACCTGAATCATCCAGGATAATCTGCCCATCTCAAGATCCTTAACTTAATTCCACCTGCAAAGCCCCCTTTGTCATATAAGGTAGCATTCAAGGTTCCAGGGATCAGGACCTATGTTTGCGTGGCCTTTATTCAGCCAACCACAGCATCCTACCTCATACCAGCCCACAAATGGAGAACCCTGCAGCTGCGAGAGCTGAGAAATTGTGGGCATAGTATAACCCAAAGCCCCTCTTCAACATGGGAGATGCTGAATCATCATGCCACCCCCTCCCCCCCCAGGGCACCACTGTTTCTCCTGCCTCTAAGGGATGCTGGAAATCCTGCTATTTTATACCTCGAAGAGACAATTTGCAGGTTTGATTGTCACCAGACATCTAGAACCTTGACTTCTATTTTGGCTAAACATAAGTTTTGGAGTCAGAAAGACCTAGATTCAAACCTCACTTAATAGCTGTAAACAGTAATTTAATCTCTGGGAAAAGCCTGGGATGATGGTTTGGTTTGGTTTGTTTGATCTGTAAAATGGGGATAACAGAATCTCCATCATAAGGTGATTGTAACAAATAAATAAGATAACGTATATTGTGGTTCTCAATGTGTGGCACCAGACCAGCAGCACTGGCACTACCTGGGAATTTGTCAGAAATGCAAATTATTGGGCCCCACCCAGACCCACTGAAACAGAGACTTTGAGGGTGGGCCCCAGCAATCTTTTGCAACAAGCCCTCTCAGTGATTCCCATGCAGGCTTAAGTTTGGGAACCACTGATGTATATAATGTGCTAGAAATAAAGAGCCTAATATACAATAAGCATGCAACAATTTATGCTCATTTTTATTATTTCTATTGTTTACTATTGATAGTTCTAGCATATTCCCTCTGAGATGTTGAGTTGGTTATGCAACTCTCTCTCGCCCATATTCTACAAACACTGTACTCATTTTAGAGAATATGATGCAATCTGTCACCCACACAGCTGCCCTCTAATGAGGTGGTCATCCAACCTCTTCTTGCATACCTCCAGTAAAAGGGAGCTCACTATCTTTACAGGCAGGTGAAGACCCCTAGTTAAGTCCTGTCCATATCTGCAATGCCAACCTTCTCCCAGGTGCCTCTTCTAAATCTCTCAGCTCTGCTCAGGTCTCTCCCCAGTCACATGCGCGAGTCTCATCTGGGGCCCGACCAGCCCAGAGGTAGTGGGGAGGTTTTCTTCTCTGATCTGGGGCCCTGTTTCTACTTGTTTGCCTGGTGTTTTGGCAGCCACTTCACCCTGCTGACTCATACCCGGGTGAGGTCAACCAAAACCCCAGGCCTTTTTCTTAGGAACTGCTGGAGCTCTGATTGGTGGAGTCACCCAAGTCTTTGATGTGTGCAATTCATTTGTTAAAAATAACATTTGCTTTCGAATTACAAAAGCAACACATGCTTGATGTAACAAAATTAGGAAAGCACAAAGGGAAAGTATCACTGGAAATAATATTTTTTAAAAAAACGATCAGACATTTTGTAATCAAGGGAAAAAAACCCACACTCAAGCAGTTTCCATTTCTGAGGGAAGAAAAAGAAATGGAGAAAACAAAACTAATACACTGTAGGCATACTTGTGAATTTCAACAAACATGGATATCTTTTATCTCATAATTCACATATATGTCAGGTGTAAACTCACCCCCCACCCCCACCCTAGACTATCATTCTAATATTTTGGGTATAGTTTCTGGCCTTTAGAGTTAACATCCTGCATTTTAAGAATTAAATCTAGCTCTACACTTAGCACTGGATTTGGAATAAGACTTGGTTCAATTCTGGCTTCCCTACTTACTGGTTTTGGGCAACTTATTTAACCTCTTGGAGCCTCAGTTTCCTCATCTGTAAAATGAGCATGGTAATACCTACTTTCCAGTACTGTGATAAAGATGAAAATTAATGGAAATAAAGCCAGTGGCACACAGTAAGTGCCTGCAGAGCCTATACGGGGTTGTTACTATTATTGACTCTTCACCTGGCCAACTTCCCTTCCTGATCCAGGACAGGTGTCACCTCCTTTTTGTAGCCTTCCTTGACTGCTCCCACATGTCATACTTTCTGTCTGTCTTGCTGCTGCCTGGCGTCCATCCTTCCGTTATAGCATCAGATACACGCTGCTGCCCCCTACCACCCTTCTAAGTTTCTCCTTGCTGGGGACCAGGTACACCTCGTTCATTTCTGTGTCTCCAGGGTCCAGCAGAGGGCATGGCCCGGCGTGGCTGTCAGGAGGTGTCAAGGGAGACAGGGAGAGTTAGAAGGTGCTTGATAAGAATTTGCTCAAGGAACGAATGAGCATATGTTGGAGAGATTGAGTAAATGGGTAAGTGAATGCGGGAATGAATGAATGAATGTGAGAATGAGCCAGGAACAGCAGGCGTCGCCCACCAGCCCACCCTCTTTTTCCTCCACCTCCTGAAGTGGCCCTAAAGGGACGAGGGGAGGCGGGGCTCTGGCCGGCTCCGGCTGGGGCGGAGAGGCCCGGCCCTTCATCGCGGGAGCGTAGCTGGGGGCCCCGGCTGAGGGAGTGTGGGGAGGCCGGGGTGGGGCAAAGCGAAGGTGGAGGGACCCGGCACGCAAAGCAGAAGCTCAGAAGGCGGTCCGCTCCCCACCAGGCGGGATGGGAATCTATGCACCTACACAGCCAAACCTGTTTCCCACTGCGGCTGCGCAAACATAGCACCCACGGTCTTTGCGACCCCACCCGCCACTAAGTGTGGGCTCCGGGAGGGCTGCTGATCTAGAAAGCCGGGAAACTGAGGCTTTCGGGAGGCGGCGCGGAGCCTGGGTGGCCGGCCACCAAGCCTGGCAGGTGCTTCCCGCAGCCGGGTCTGTCTCCAGCCAGTTCACTGCTGTGTGACCCTGAGTAAGATTGGCCGCCTTCCCCTTGGTGTCCTCATTCCGAGGACTGTTCCCGCTTTAGCGTGATTATTAGGAGGCTTAACTCACTCTCAGGCAACCTCCAAAAAACTCCGAAAGCAAAATACACACAAAACAAAAAACCTGATACTCAACACCTTGTTTTGAGTTGCAGTCTCTTAGAAGGAGCAGTGAGCTCCAAGTCAGACAGAAGGGTTGTGTTACCCCGAGCTAGTTTCCTGCCCTTCAGTTTCCTTACCTGTAAAATGGCCTTGATAATAACTGTTGCACTGCAGGGGCTAGCTGCGAGGGTTAAGTGAGCTGTTGTATGTTAATTGCTTCGCATGGGTTGGGAGCAGGTTACTGTTACTCTCAGAAGCTGGTGGTTTGGGGCCCAGCCCCTTCCTGAGGCCACCCCCTACCTGCCCCCTAGCTTGTGGCAGTGGCAGAGGTGGGAGGGCCTCCTGGGGTATTCCTGAGCCTGGCGTGGTTGCAGTTAAAGAAGCCAGTCTGGGCATTCTGTGCTGAGAGCCTGGCTAGTCTCAGGGCCTGTGGGGATGTAAGATTTTAGAGAAGGAAATGGTTGTGGTGAGACAGAACAATGCAACAACTTCTGGGACATGTGGGTGGAAAGCCCCTCTCTCCTAGTGTGTTCTCTGGGATGTGGGGCTGGCACTGCAGCCCCACCCCATTCTCCATCATCATCAGAAAGTACCTAGTGTCACCAAGTACTATGATAAAGCAGAACAGGTCTTAAGTGGTGAAGCTTCAGGCCAGCCACTTGCCATCTCTGGGCCTCAGAACCTCCTTCTCCATTGAGAGATTTCCCGGATCACCCAGAGGCTGGTCCCACCAGCCAAGCCTCTATTCTGCTACTCCAAGGGACAGCCCAGGGAAATGGCCTTTGAAGTTAGCTCCTGATTTGCTGGGGTATGGACATGGGAAGGTCTTTTCCCCTCTCTGGTTCTCAGTTTTGAGCGAGAGTGAAGTTGCATCTTGCTCTGGCAAAGGTGTGATCTTGAGTCCAAGACCTATGGCCAAGACAAGCATTTTGTAAATTCTGGGCTTTGGATGGTAGACAGGCCCAGCCCTTGTGGAGAAAGAAACTACCCAGGACAGTTGGAGAGCTTGGTCACTTTTTACGAGCAGCAAGGAGAAGACCCAGGCTTCCTGTGTTTCTGCTTCCTCATCTGCAAAATAGGGACAGTCCCCTCTTTGGGCCTCTCGTTCATTTTGTGTAAAACAAAAGGGGGATGAGTTCCAAGGGACTTCGGCCCTGTGATTCTGCTTCCCTGCTGTGACACTGGGCAAGCCCTTTACCTCTTTGGACCTTAGGTTCTTCATCTGTCCAATGGATATTTTGTCCCTGCCTACTACAGGGTTGCTAAGCTCAAATGGAGTGATGGGTATTGTTCTAGTTTGCTAATGCTGCCGGAATGCAAAACACCAGAGATGGATTGGCTTTTATAAAAGGGGTTTATTTGGTTACACAGTTATAGTTTTAAGGCCATAAAATGTCCAAGGTAACACATCAGCAATTGAGTACCTTCACTGGAGGATGACCAATGGTGTCCAGAAAACCTCCGTTAGCTGGAAAGGCACATGGCTGGCGTTTACTCAAAAGTTCTGGTTTCAAAATGGCTTTCTCCCAGGACGTTCCTCTCTAGGCTGCAGTTCCTCAAAAATGTCACTCTTAGTTGCACTTGGAATATTTGTCCTCTCTCAGCTTCTCTGAAGCAAGAGTCTGCTTTCAACGGCCGTCTCTCATCTGCGGCTCCTGTGCTTTCTTCAAAGTGTCCTTGTTGGCCGTGGCTCCTCTTCAAAACATCACTCACAGCTGCCCTGAGTTCCCTCTGCCTGTCAGCTCATTTATATGGCTCCACTGATCAAGGCCCATCCTGAATGGGTGGAGCCATGCCTCCATGGAAATATCTCATCAGTTATCACCTACAAGTTGGGTGGGTCACATCTCCATGGAAATATCCAATCAAAAGGTCACACCCTAATCAAAAAGACCACTCAATCTGCCCCACAAGATGACATCAAAGATAATGGCATTTGGGGGACATAACACATTCAAACTGGCACAGGTATGAAAGTGCTTTGAATAGGGAGGAGGGTGGACCTGGGCTAGCCTCATCTCCCCCTGCTCCCTGAGGAGCTGGGGGTATGCTGTTCCATGGTGCCTACTGGAACTGATCTTTGGAATCATCTTCCTAAGGATCTGCTTAAAGGCTTGCGATGCCTCTCCACTGCCCAAAAGGGATCAAAGACCAATCTCAGCTTCCATTCAAAACCACTCTACTACCCACACCTTATTCTTCCCATTCTCCAAGACGCACCAACAACCTTCCCCCATCTGTTCCTCTTCCAATGTTCTCAAAATTAAGAGAAGGACTCTCCCATGTACCTGGGAGCTGAAGCCTGGAACCTGGAATTGAGTATTATACTCAATTCCTCTTCTCTCACCAACCACATTTATATAAGCCCCAAATCATAAAGATGCTGTCCTCTGGACATCTCAAGAATCCATCCTCTGTGTTTCTCACAGGTACCCCAGGACCTTGTGGACCAAATGGGGATGCTGTTGAATGGCCACACATTGTCTCTAGGACCTGTGCTGGCCCTGGAATTACAGAGGTAGGTCAGATCAATCTTTATTCTTTAGGGCCTAGATTGCTGGGGAGAGGTCATGTAACCACACTCCTGGACTCATCTCTTCTCTCCCTTTACATTTTAAGTCCTGCAATGGTTTGAAACTGTATGTACCTCAGAAAAGATCATGTTTCTTAAAGCTAATCCAATCCTGTGGGGGTAAACCTATTATGGGTGTAGACCCATTGTAAGTAGGATCTTTTGGTGAGGAGGATCTTAACTTGAGATGTGACCCATCTCATTCAAAGTCCTTTATAAGAGGATGAGAAAAAGAGAGAAGACAGAAAAAAGACACAGAGAAGCTGAGAGAGGACTCACACAGAAGTTCCGCCACAGATGGAGCAGCCAGAACTGAAAGTAAAGAAACCCAGGAGAGAAGGGAGAGACCAGCAGACGTGCCATGTGCCTTGCTTGTGACAGAGGAACCCAAAATTGCTGGTAGCCGGTGTTTGGAGAGAAAGCATCACCTGTTGATACCTTGATTTGGACATTTTCACAGGCTTAGAATGTTAAGTTTGTAAGTTAATAAATCCTCATTGTAAAAGCAACCAATTTCTGGTATATTACATTTTGGCAGCTTTAGCAAATTAAAACAAGCCCCTACACAGTAGAACATAATAAGACCCCTAAACATGGGTTGAAGACTGGCTGAGTGACCGTGGGGAGGCTCTTTGCCTCTCTGGACCTCTTTTTCCATCTGCATAATGGTCTGGAATCGACTTGAAAAAAAAAAAGGTTGAGGGTTTTCCCAGTTCCAAGAGTCTTGAAAGCAATGTACTCTCCAGGCCAGGAAGCTGGTAGAGAAGGGCGACAGAGGCACATGTGCCTGGTGCCTGACTGAGGAGAGCAGGAGGTCCTGCTTCTGCCAAGGGCTCCTGCCTGGGCAGCTCCTTTGATGCCCTAATCCTCTTGTCCTCACCTCTCCTCCCAGGAGGATGTCAAGCCCTTTGTGAAGGCTGAGTAAGTCTCACCTAAAACTGAGAGGCTGCTGAGTAGTTCCTTCCCCAAGCACTGCTGGATTATCTGAGTGGCCCACAGCCTCACCTGGCTGCTGACCAGCTGCTTCTCTCCACCTGGGCCAGCCCTAGAGTCCAGGCTGGGGAAGGGGAGTCCTGGATCTCTCTGCCCAGTAGCTGTGGCAGATATGCCCGAGTTCAAATTCCACCTCTACTGCTTTCTAGCTGTGAGGCCCTGGGCAGTTTGCTTTCTCACTCTGAGCCTCCATTTTGAAATCCATTAAAAAATTGAAATAATAATTCCTAGCATGAGAACCACTCTCCTGCTTTAGAATTCCTGTTACTTACAGAAAAACAAAACAAAACAAAACAAAACCAAAATTCCTTTGCAAGCATTTCAAGGCTCTTCTCTGCCCTGCCCTGCCTAGCCTGCCTTGCCAAGATTCATTTCCCCCATCATTGACTGGACACTTTGGCTGCACATTCCCCTTCCAGACTGCATGCCTTTGCGTGAGCTGTTCCCTCCTTCGAAATGCATGTCTTCTCTTTTGTGTATCTGGTAAACTCCAACTCATTCCTCAGGACAGAACTCCAAGGTGCCCTTCTCTCAGAGCCTTCCCTGATCCCCTTGGAGTTGTCTGTGCCTCCCTAGACCCAGCACAGCCCTTGGCGGTGGCCTTAATCATGCCCTTCCTTGTGTTTGCCCTTCCTTGTGTTGCCCTTCCTTGTGTTGGTTCAGTGTTTTAAGAGGATTTGCCCTTCCTTGTGTTGGTTCAGTGTTTTACAGTTTATGAAGCACTGTCAGATCCACGATCTCCCTTAAACTCACAGGCACTCAGGAAAGGAGGCATGATCAGCATGTTAGTGGCAGAGACAGGATAAAAGAGTCCAGTCACCCACCTGCCTGGACAGGGTTTTTGAGAAAGGAACTCAGGTGGGGGAGTTGGTTCTTTGGTTTTTAAGGCTCAGCTGCTTTCTCCCTTGCCTTCCAGCTCAAGGAGGCTGTGAAGAGGTTGGGGATGGGGGGACAGGAAAGGCAGGGCCAGACTGGTTGGGGGAATGTGGGGCTTCCAGGCTGGTGAAGGTGCAAGCGCAGATGGAGGCCATAGGAGAGGGTCAGGTCTGGGGCAAGCCAGAGAGAGCAGGCAGGAAAGGGCTAGATCTCTAATTCCAGATGCACTCCTTTCTGTGGGGCCTTGGGCAGCTCCCCTCATTTCCCCATCTTCAATCTCTCTGGAAGTAAATGGGCTTCATAAAAGGTAGCGTTCAGGATCAACATGGAACCCATGAGATCAAGGGGCAAGTGTTCTGGGAATAAAAGAGATTGAAGAAACTTCATGGGAACAGCAAATATATACCTCAAAATATACTCAAAGATACCTCTTCAATGACCCCATCTTTCTGACAAGTGATCTGTTATTGCTAAATCCCCTCCCAAGTCTAGAGACAACCCACCTATCAGTAACCAAAGACTCCCCATTCCCACCCTGCCTCAGTCAGGGTGGGATCCAAAGATTCCCTCCATAAGGGCCTAGAGACCCTCCCTCTGGAACTCAGAGACTCCTCAACGGGGTCCAGAGATTCCCATTCAGGTCCAAAGACAGTCCCTTAGAGGGGGGTCTCCATGTCAGAACTCATGGGTTTAGAGTGTCCTGTAGCTTACAGGTGTCTCTGATGGTGACACCCATATCCCCTACAATAAATCTCTTTAGTAAATATAAATATATATATTCATATAGTTATATATTTAAAATACACACACACATATTCTACTGGTTCTGTTTCTCTGGAGGATCCAGCCAGAATTGTGGGTACCCAGCAGATATCATGTCTGGCCTGTTCCCCAGAGGCTAATGTGGGATCTGACCCATAGGTGCTCAATAACTGGTTTTGGATCTCCTGATTAATTCTTTGAATCTCGGCCCTCTCACAGTGTTCTAGTTTGCCAATGCTGCCAGATTGCAAAACACCAGAAATTGATTGGCTTTTATAAAGGAGGCTTATTTGGTTACAAAGTTACAGTCTTAAGGCCATAAAGTGTTCAAGGTAAGTCATCAACAATTGGGTACCTTCACTGGAGGATGGCCAATGGTGTCCGGAAAACCTCTGTTAGCTGGGAAAGCATGTGGCTGGCGTCTGCTCCAAGTTCTGGTTTCAGAATGGCTTTCTCCCAGGACGTTCCTCTCTAGGCTGCAGCTCCTCTTCAAAATGTCACTTTCAGTTGCTCTTGGGGCGTCCCCTCTTAGCTTCTCCAGAGCAAAAGTCTGCTTTCAACGGCCATCTTCAAACTTTCTCTCATCTGCAGCTACTCTCTCAGCTTCCGTGCGTTCTTCAACGTTTCCCTCTTCGCTGTGGCAAGCTCCTGTCTGAGCTTATATAGTGCTCTAGTAAGCTAATCAAGGCCCATGCTGAATGGGTGGGGCCACACCTCCATGGAAATTATAGAATCAGAGTTATCACCCACAGTTGGGTGGGTCACATCTCCATGGAAACACTCAATCAAAGAACTACAATCTAATCAACACTAATACATCTGCCCACACATTACATCAAAGATAATGGCATTTTGGGAGACATAATACATTCAAACTGGCACACACAGTAATGCTAAAAAAAAACCAGAAGATAGAGAAGGGGAGGGAGTGTCGTGAACAGGGCACAGGGCAGCCGCTGGCCTTCGGGGAAGGAAGGAGGCAGCATGAGCCAAGCTGAGAGGTCTGTGTGTGGGCTCTGTTCTGTCTAGCCTGCAACTAGAGAACTTGGTGCTCAATCAGCCCCTTGCTGTCTCCTATCTGCCCTTTTAGTCCCATCTCCTTGCTTTTACACACACTCTTCCCCCTGCTATCTGCCATGTGGAGCTCACCCTTTCCTCCACAGACCCTGTCCTTTCTGCCCCCAAGCCTTTGCACAGGCTGTTCCCCTGCTCCCTGCACTGTTCCCCCACCTCCCATCTTCTCTACCTGGAAAATGCAAGCACAATCTATCTCCATGTTCTCTCTAATAGGAAGCCTTCCAGGAAAGACAGGGTTGCTTCCTCCTTATAGCCCCTTGGGTATCTTCTCTTTCTGCAGAACAGTACCTACCACACTGGGCTGTGATTGCTGGTTTTCCGTCTGTCCCCCTCCCTCCCAACTGCTTGGGAGCTACCTGAGGGCAGGGACCAGCTCAGCTCCTCTCCTCTAGCACAGGACCTGGCACCAAGGAGAGATCCTAAAAAACCTAGGGCCCAGGTTTCCTGGCAGGAGACATGCTTCATGGTATCCCTCAGGCCCAGCCTGTTACAGGTGATGTGCGGGAGGAAGGTCAGGGACAGGGACGATCTTATTCATTCACCTTCCAAGAAATTGAGGCCCATTAAGGGGTAGGGATTTACCCAAAGTCCCAAAGCACATGAGTTGACCAAACTGGGCCCAGAATCCATGGGTCCTGAGGCATGGTCCCCAGCTCTGGGCTGTAGCAGCCTGAACAGTGTCCAGGCATTAAGCCAAAGTCCTGGAGGCCCCAGGGGTCCCAGCCTGCAGCTGCTCACTCTGCACTGGCTCAGCCCTTCTGGCCGGGCTCTCAGCCAACGGCAGCACGAGGCTCTAGTTGCTCCTGCCAAAGGTCACTGTCAGCAGCTTGGTGGGGGGTGGCCAGGCCACTTCCCTCTGGATAGCTCATACACAGGAAGGCCTGGAGCAGCGTCTCCACTGAGCTGCGGACTCTGGGGTGGCCTCCCAGCTGGAGAGCATCCTCCTTGTCAACCTGATTAGAACCTGATTAAACCCAAGGTAACAGTTGAAATTGGACCAAGCAGAGCCCGGCATGAAGTTCATTAGCTTCGTTATTGTTACTATGATTGTGTGTGTGTGTGTGTGTGTGTGTGTGTGTGTGTGTGTGTGTGTGTGTGTGTGTGTGTGTGTGTGTGTGTGTGTGTGTGTGTGTGTGTGTGTGTGTGGTGTGTGTGTGTGTAAGGTTCCACCACTTACTGTGTGTGTGTGTGTGTGTGTGTGTGTGTGTGGTGTGTGTGTGTGTAAGGTTCCACCACTTACCAGTTTGTGACCTTATGCTAGTTACTTCTTTAGGCCTTGGATTTTGTATCTTTAAAATGGAGATAATAGTAATATCTGTCTTACTAGGTCATGAGAGAATTAAATCAGTTAATATGTATAAGGTTCTTAGATCAGGGCCCACAGAAAGTAATCACTGAATAAGTGTCACTATTATTACAAGTAAATGGCCTAAACACCAGGACTAATAGAGGCACCTTCTCACTGGCCTCTCCTCCCTCACTTTCTCCTCCATTTTAAAACACAAACTGACTCCCTCCTCTGGTTCTAAAATATGCGTCCAAATTCCTTGGGTAGGAGGGTTAAGGTTCGCACCTCCTCAGCCCCTGCTGCTTAGCTAGCCTCATCTCTAGTCTCCCTTCCATTCCTCCTATGCCCCAGCCTACAGACTCCAGGCTGTCCCTGGGCCATGATGTGCTTTTTTATGCCTCCATGTCTTGTACATGCTGCTCCTTCTGCTAGAGTCTTTCCTTCTTTCACCACCCAGCAAATTCCTGCTCAATTTTCAAGGCCCGGTTTGGATGTTGATTCCTGCAAGCTTCCCCAGTCAGTCTAACCAAAGTGCTTGCTCCCTCCTCTGTGTTCCCATCAACCTCCAAATGTCCTGTTATCCCAAGATGTCTCGCCCAACATTTAATTGTATGTGTGTGGGTTTCTCCCTGGACCGTCAGTTCTTCTAGGGTTGGACTGTACACTGTGTGTTTCGTATCTTCTGTGCCTGGCTTGGCACAGCCAGGCCTGAGGCAGAAGCTCAGTGTTTGCTGAAGGAATGAATGACTCTCAACTCTCCAACCAGGGATGCATATTCTGGGTCAGTCCTTGTGGTAGGCATTGGGAAGGAGAGGAAACTGAGCCCCAGTCACTTGGGGAGGGACAATGAGCCCATATATTTACAATTAAAAAATTGCTGAGGCGGTGTGAGCATCACGTTTCCAGGAAATGAACTGGAGGTTGCCAGATGGGTGTGGAGAGGAAGGGCACTCAGGGAGGAGAAATAGCGTAGTACTAAGTTTCGGGAACTCTAAGTGGTTCTGTGCTGCTAGAATGTGAAATACGAGGGGGAGACAAAGCTGGACAGGTCTTGGGTGCCAGGCTGGTGAGCCTGGACTTAAGACTGTCGGTGATACTCCTCCCCTGCCCCTATTCTAGGGCATTCCAGGGCATTGTTACCCACAGAAGCAATGTGGTCTCAGGAAGTTCCCGTAGCAGGAAAAGGCAGCCCAATTTATAAAACACATTAATTCGACGCAGGTTATCCAACTCTCTCAAAAATTCTGCCCTCCGTGGCTGCTGGCCAACTCCTACTTATCTTTCACAGCATGGCTCAGATGTCCCTGGCTCTGAGGTCTTCCCTGACCCTGAGCTAAGTTGATCACATTGTTCTTTATGATGCTTCTGATTTTACATCTGTCTCTCACATTAGACTGGCAGCTCCTTGAGGGAAGGCACTGTTTCTCATTCATCTTTGTTTCTGGGTACCGATGAGGCAATATGGTGTCTATTTTGCAGACAAGGAGCTGAGACTCAAGAGTGTGAGTGACAGATTCAAGGCCACCTATCAGGGCAGAACAGGACCGAGCCTAGGTTTTGGGAGTCTGTCTGGGGAAGAGGCAAGGCATGGCTTCAGATGGCTAAGGCCAGAGCTTGGCAACTTTCAAAGGAATCGTGCCTAGTTCTGACTCTAGCTGCCCTGGTGTTTTAGTTTGCTCATGCTGCAGAATGCAAAACACCAGAGATGGATAGGCTTTTATAAAACGGGGGTTTATTTCACTACACAAAATGTCCAAGGTAACACATCAGCAATCGGGTACCTTCACTGGAGGATGGCCAATGGCGTCCAGAAAACCTCTGTTAGCTGGGAAGGCACGTGGCTGGCGTCTGCTCCAAAGTTCTGGTTTCAAAATGGCTTTCTCCCAGGACGTTCCTCTCTAGCAAGCTTGCTCTTCTTCAAAACGTCACTCACAGCTGCACTCTGTTCAGTCTCTTTGAGTCAGCATGTTTTATATGGCTCCACTGATCAAGGCCCACCCTGAATGGGTGGGGTCACACCTCCATAGGAGTATCCCACCGAAGTCACCACCCACAGCTGGGTGGGGCACATTCCAAGCAAATCTAACCAGCACCAAAACGTCTGTCCCACAAGACCACAAAGATAATGGCATTTGGGGGACACAATACATTCAAACCGGCACATTCCACCCCCTGGACCCCAAAATGACATTATCTTTCCAAATACAAAATACATTCATTTCATCACAATATCACAAAAACTTAAACCATTTCAGTAACAAAAGTTAAGTACAAAATCCTGTCAAAATCAATTTAGGCGTGGTGGGTCCTAAGGCACAATTCTCCTTTAGCTTTGGATCTGTGGACTTAGAACAAGTTATATGCTTCCAATATACAAAGGAGGGACATTCATAGGATAAACATTTCCATTGCCATAAGGAGAAAGCATAACAGGACCAAAACAGTTCCTAAAACCTGCAGGACAAACTCCATTAGATTTCAAAGTCAGATAGTCATTAACAGAATGACGTTGCATCCTTGGGGCTTGAGAGAGCGGGAGTCTAACCCTTCCTAAGGACCTCCGCAGCAGCCCTTTCCTCTCCAAACACTTGGGTGGGCGCTCCAACACATCCACACATTGGGGAGACCACCTTCTCGGCCCCACCTTCCTCAAACATCGGGGCAGCTCCCGGATTCCCTTCCATCTCCGGGGAACACGCTCAACCCCTTCCGAATGGTGTGGTGGCAGCCAGGCTCTCCCCAGTTCCCTGGGAATGTGCTCCACCCTCTTTGGGACCTTGGGTGGCAAAACTCTTCCAGAGCATCGAGGTGGAATGCCCACCCTTGACCTCCAGGGCAAACTCACCCTTTCCATGCATGTGGGCTGCTCCGCTCTCCCAGCCTGAGACCTCTTGACTCCAGACCTCAACCTCCATGGCTCTGTCTTTGAAGAAACTTTTCCTTCAGTTTGTTCCTTGTCTCTCTCCTCCAGTCCCAACTGGCAGCGGCTCTGTCTGTAAAGATCTTTCAAAAATTCTGTTGGCTTCGCATGAAGCATGCAGGGGTCAAAGCCATCAGACAACAGGAGTTTCCACAAATCCTTTCTGGATAATTCCATCTCCAATCTTGGCTTGTACTGAAATGGTGGCTGGGTTCCATGTTTGGTTACATCCTCACGTTGGGCTGTAGCTTCTGGGATTCCACCCCCTGGAAGCCCGTAATTTTCCAAGCCATCAGCTTCTGGTTTCTTTGAACCCAAGAGTTCAGTTCTAAGTTTATCTCTTTCCGCTCTCATTTTACTAAAAGCTGCAAGGAGAAGCCAGGGTATATCCTCCACAGGTAGTCTGGAGATCTCCTCAGCTAAGTATTCCAGGTTGTCACTTTTAAATTCTTCCTTCCATCTGACACCAGGACTCAATTTTGCCAAATTCTGTGCCACTTTAAAACAAGGATCGCCTTTCTTCCAGTTTGCAACAACACATTCATCATCTCTGTTCAAGGCCTCGTCAGAAGTATCTTTAGAGTCCATATTTCCACAAACAGTCTCTTTAAAGCAGTTTTGGCCTTTTCTATCAAGCTCCTCACAACTCTTCCAGAAACTCCCCATTATCCATTTAAAAAGCCGTTCCAACATGTTTGGTGTTTGCAAAGTCAGCAGCAAAAGCACCCCACTTCTCTGGTACCAAAATCTGTTTTAGTTTGCTCATGCTGCAGAATGCAAAACACCAGAGATGGATAGGCTTTTATAAAACGGGGGTTTATTTCACTACACAAAACGTCCAAGGTAACACATCAGCAATCGGGTACCTTCACTGGAGGATGGCCAATGGCGTCCAGAAAACCTCTGTTAGCTGGGAAGGCACGTGGCTGGCGTCTGCTCCAAAGTTCTGGTTTCAAAATGGCTTTCTCCCAGGACGTTCCTCTCTAGCAAGCTTGCTCTTCTTCAAAACGTCACTCACAGCTGCACTCTGTTCAGTCTCTTTGAGTCAGCATGTTTTATATGGCTCCACTGATCAAGGCCCACCCTGAATGGGTGGGGTCACACCTCCATAGGAGTATCCCACCGAAGTCACCACCCACAGCTGGGTGGGGCACATTCCAAGCAAATCTAACCAGCACCAAAACGTCTGTCCCACAAGACCACAAAGATAATGGCATTTGGGGGACACAATACATTCAAACCGGCACACCTGGCAATGGCATGGCTGAGACGGGAGGGGAGTAACATTTATTGAGCACCTACTATGTGCAGACCGAGCATGCAACACTTTCACATACAGGATTCCACTTACTTCTTAAAGAAGACACTGTAACCAAATAATTAACAAATAATTATGATTACTGAATCATATAGATGGTCTTCCTTCTTACTTTCTAGCATATTAGAATAGCCAGAAGTAAATACCTGAAATTACAGAAGTGAGGCCCAGCTGCCTTCATCTTTGATAATGATTGTATAACTATATGGTTATTATCCTGTGATTGTAAAAACCTTATGACTGGCCCAACTTGTACCCTATTATCCTGTTTTTCAACTTTAGAGTCTTATGATCACAAAAGACAGTCCCTAGTGTTTATTAATGAAGGAACTTGAGTCAGCCCAGAACCAACCCACACCATTTCCTAAACTATCGTACTAGACAAAGCTCAATCTAACCAAAATTGGCCTGTCTGACATGCGCAGTAGCTTAAACTTTAACCTATAAGTGACCTATACCTCATTATAAAACTAATAAAAATCAAACCCATCATCATATTAAGGCTGCCATTTTCTTACATATGTTCTGTGACTAATCATGTAATCAATCTGTGCATGCTCAATAATTAGATCGTCTCTAATTTCATCATCTCGAGCCATTGTACTCATCCTAAAACCTGCCCATCTTTTGATTCCATAAAACTATCAGGGTTACTGCAGTTTGGGGAAGGCAGATTTTTAGGCCATCTGATCTGCTTTGCGCTTAGCAATAAACTCTTTCTCTCTTTGAAATGCTGGTGTCTCAGAAACTGGTCATTTGAGCACATCGGGCAGAGAACCCCCCGCTTTTGATTGGTATCAACACCATTATCCCCCTTATACAGGAGAGAAAGCTGAAGCTCAGGGAAGTGAAGTGACTTGTTCACAATTTCTCAGTTAGGGAGAGGCATAGCCAGGATCTGAGTGCCTCTAGCCTTGTCGACAGGGGCTCAAGTGAACAGGTTGTAGAGGCTGGGTGGGGACTCTTTAAAGGGGAATGCTTGGTTTGGCTTTTGGGTGGGGAGGGCAGTGCCCTCCGGCCCCGGAAGCACTCCTCATCCCAGGCAGAGACAAAGTGCTCAGGTCTCTCAAAGGGGTCCTGATTCTGGGCATCTGCTCTCTGACATTCCTGCTGCTCTCCGGGTCTGGCCTGGAGCATGTGAGGGGCTGCACTGCTGCTGCTGCAGACTGCGGGTCTGGTTCACCTCCAGCTCCCACACCTGCACGACCTCAGGCCTGTGAGGCAGCAGAGCTGGGAGCCCTGACCTACAAAGGAGTAGCATTAGCTCACGCCAGCACCCAAGGAAGGGGTTCTGGCCCACCCCAATCTCAAAGTTGCAGTGACTTCCTCTTTGTCTCTCAGCTGTCCCGAAGTGAAGTAGTTTAGAATGGGCTGTGTAAAAGGGGGAGGATCCTGCAGGCCTGTGGGATGGAGCTGGCACCATCAAGTCTCAGTGCCACCATTCTGATAACCAAAGCCCTCAATTCCTGATTCCTCCATGTGCTAGGTTCGATGCTGGGAGTTTTATCCGGATTAACTCATTGATTTCTCATGACAGCCCTGTGAGGTAGATACCATTACACCCCATTAACAGTTGAGGGAAATGAAGCTCAGAGAGGTTAAGTGACATCCAGTGTCACACAGCCAGGGCACAGAGAAGCTGGATTTGAGCTCAGTCAACCTGGTTCTAGAGCTAATAGTGTTCTTCTAGCTACATCATTTTGGGATCCCAGGCTCGTGGGTTCTAGACCAAACTCTGCAAGTCCCAACCTCTCTGGGCTTCAGGGTCTCCTGAAAAGTGAGAGGATTAAATCAGGTAAATCTCTGAGGGCTCAAATATTGAACCCCTCCAGCCCTCAGAGGAGGTGGTCATTATGGCAACTGTAAAAGGAAGTTCACTGTTTCAAGCCCCGAAGATTCAAAGATGAAGTGCAGTTCTTGTGATGGGCTATGAAAAGGCAGTATTTGGATAGGTGGGGTGAAAGAGAATTGTGGGTACATGAAACAGCAACAAACATGGGAAATGAGACTCTGGAACCTGGCTTCGTATTTCTTCACCACCTTTCATGACCTCTGAGGTCAGATCACCCACCTCATTAGAGCACAACCTTCCCAGGCGACTTTCTCTTCTCTCACCGGTTTCATGGCTACAGGTGCAGGCCCAAGATTCAGCTTCAGCACTTATTGTGTGACCTCTGGGTTTCAGTTCCTCATCTGTAAAATGGGGATGATACCACCAACCTCAGGTTGTGGCGAGGATTCATTGAGATAACGCATACGAAAAGTTTCGCATGAAGTCTGGCACATGGGAAATGCTCAACACATCTTCATGGGATGTCTTTCCCTTTCTCTCCTCCTACAACCCATCCCCCCCCCCCATATCTTTCACCTCCTTCAGGGTTTGGCTCAGTCCTCCTCCTCCTCCATGAAGCCTTCCTTCTCTGCATCAACCTGCACTCATTGCCTTCTCTTAGCTTCTGCAGTCCTTGTTGATCACTTTGCCATGGATCCAGACTGCTTTCCCCTTTCCCAAAGTGTCCATTCCTATTAGGAATCCACTTCTTTCAGAAACTTGATTCTAGGAACTTCCTACCCCATTCTAAGGGTAAAGCACATGATCTAGGCCAAGCCAATAAGCAACTTCTGCCCCTAAAGGCTGATTCTTGGGTGGGCGTGTGATCTTATCCAGCCCACAGTGAATTTCAGGAATTGTGCTGGGAATTTTGGGATTCAGATTCTCTCTTGCTTCAGATAGTACAGAGCGCAGCCATTTGCTACCATAAGAGAAGGCAGCCAGAGGGTGATATTGAGGGGGCAGAGCCAGGAGACTAGCAGAGAAATGGAGTCCTGATCAAATCATGCCAGGCTTCTGCAAAACTTTTCAGTTACAAGAACCAACACATTTCCTTATTGCTAAACCAGTTTGTTAGGTTTTCTGTTATTTGCAACTAAAAGCATCGTGATTCAAACACCATCTACTTAAATGATGTCACTTAGTTTGTCAAGAGACATATTTCTTCATTTATATGTTGATTAGGCCCCTGTTACAAGCCAAGCACTATATTAGGTGCTTGGGATTTAAGAGTTTACATGGTCCTGCCCTTCTCAGGGAGCTTACAATCTGGTGGAAAGAATTAAGGACTCGAATGCCTGCTACGGGGCTGTCTCTGATGTTGTAGTGGGCGCCAGTTATTCAACCTGCTCACATTCCTGCAGCTCCTTTGGATGGTAGCATCTCAGCTTTGCTTTGGGAAGCCGCCACTCCCTTGCTCTTGGTCCAGGAAGCTCACATGGGGCTACTCCCACCCCTTGGCTAGAAGCTTGGCCAATCATGACTTTTTCAGTGACGGGTATCAGTCAGCCTTGAGAATTAAGCTGCAAACTTGAAAAACAAGTGCTGTCCTGCTGGGACCACTAAACTGGGGAAGCATAAGCCTGGGATTTCCCTGAGCTGAAAAAGAGGGCTAAAACTAATTAATCTTTGAGAGTTGGTAGTAATAAACCTTTCTGACTTCACTCATTCATTCAACCAGACATTCTCAGTGCCTTCTTCCATGCCTGGCCTTGTGTAGTGTGATAGGAAAAGACGGATGAAGCAGACACGGCCCTCCTTTTGAGCTCAGTCTAAAGAGGACAGACAAGTGAATAATCACAACACAGCACAGCCACAGTAGGAGGAATCACAGCAGGCAGGAGCTCAGCCTGAAGGCATAATTTTTTAAAAAAAATTATGTGAAATGTTAAACATAGAAAAATTAGAAGACAATCAAAAATTTTTTTTAAATTCCCGTAATTCTACCACTCAAGCAATAATCAGTTAATATTTTCATGTATAACCTTCCAGATGCTTTTAAATGCATACACACTTTTAAAAAAATATACAATTCAGTGGTGTTACATTCACAATGTTGTGCTACCATCACCACCATTCATTACCCAAACTTTTTCATCCACCAACTCCTCATTCCCTACTTCTGCCCCTGGCTCTGGTACCCGGTAATCTACTGTCTCCATAAATTTGCATATTCTAGTTGTTTCATACAAATGAGACCATACAGAATGACCTTTTGCATCTGGTTTATTTCACTCAACATGTTTTTGAGGATGAACCTTGTGTGTAGTGGCATGTACCAGAACTTCATTCCTTTTTAAGGCTGAAAAATATTTCACTGTATGTAAAAATCACATTTATCTATCCACCCATCTGCTGATTGACATTTGTGTTACTTCTGCCAATTGGCTATTGGGGATAATGCTGCTATGAACACTGGTGTACAAATATCTGTCCAAGTCCCTGCTTTCAATTTTTTTGGGTGTATACCTAAAAATGGGATTGCAGGGTCATTTGGTAATTCTACACTTAACTTTCTAAGGAACTGCCAACTGTTTCCCACAATGGCTGCACCATTTTACATTTCCACCAAAAATGCACACAGGTTCCTATTTCTGTGTAACCTCACCAACACATATTTTCTGTTTTTTAAAATAACAGCCATTTTAGTGGGTGTGAAGTGGTATTTATATAACTTAAAAAAAAAAAAAATGCTGAAGGCAATGAGGCATATTGGATTGCATCCTGAAACAGAAGAAAGGACATTAGTGGAAAAACTGGTGAAAACCAAATAAAGTTAGAAGTTTATTTAATAATAATGTGCCAATGTTAATCTCTTAGTTTTGACAAATGTGTCATAGTTATGTAAGATATTAACATCAGGGGAAACTAGGTGAAGTGTGTATGGGAACTCTCTGTACTATCTTTGGAACTTTTTTGCAAATGTGCAATTAGTTCAAAATAAAAAGTTGGTTTTAAAAAAACGAATTCATTCTGTTCTGTTTTATAACCTTTGTTTTTCCAACCAATAGCATACCATGAAGTTTTTCCATGCCTTGAAATGATTTAATATATTTCACGGTTACATACTGTTCTATCTCATGAATGAATCACAGTCTGTCTCCCATTGCTGAAAATCTAAGTTATTTCCAATTCTTACCCTGTTATAAAAAATGCTGTGATGAACATCCTTGTGGCTGTATCTTGCTGCACATACTGAGTCATTCTCTTAGGATACATTACCAAAAATGGAATTGCTGAGACAGAGCTGCTAGCTAGGGCACATTTGGGCCAGTCACAGTTCTAAAGCACCTGATATTTACCAACTCATTTAATCTTGACAACCACCAAGAGGGAGATACTATCTTTAATCCTATACCATAGGGCAATGTTTCCACAGTTTTCAACAGATAAGCCAACAAATCCTCAGACCCTCTTGGTCCGCTCCAGCAACTTCCCTGATGTCACCTGCAACCAAAGTACATATTTATTCCACCCTGTTCTTCCATGCAATCTCCCATTTTATCTTCAAGAAGGGAAGTTCCTGCAGGCAGCCATCGGCATGTGTCTATGCAATCGGAGTAGTCACTGCTAGTCCAAGGTCTGGTTTAAACAGAAGCTCCTGTTTCCCTCGTCTTCTACCACAGAATGTCATGAGCTCTGGGCTTTGTGGGAGGTACGACTCTCCCTGGCTAGCAGGCAGGTAAACGCCGACAGTTCTGCTTCTTGCCAACCTGGAGTAGAATCAGCATCCCTGGGTATAGGAACTCTGATTCCCACCCCCATCTGGGGACACACCTGGCAGTTCAGGAAACACCCTGGAAAAACTGACCTGTTCTGCTTTAATGCAGTACTCCAAGGGGAATGGAATGGGCGCTGGGGAATAGGGATGGGTGAAAATACACACCCTGAAATGCTCGGTAGCCAAACTAAGTCCCTTTTCTCCATGGCAAATGGCTGTGAAAAAGGAGAAAGGAAGGATAATTTATTGGACAAGTGCTAGTGTTCCTAGATGGGTACTGTGGTAGGTTAAATTATGTATTCCGGAAAAACTTCGTCTTCATCTTAATCCATTTCTATAGGTGTGAATCCATTGTAAATAGGACCTTTTGAAGATTTTATTTTTAGTTCAAGTGTGGCCCAACTGAATCAGGATGGGTCTTAATTCTAAGACTGGAGGCTTTATAGAGAAGGCCACAAGGATAAAGCCAGCAGGGTGGAGTAGAAACTAGAAGTCAATGTAACCCGAGAGAAAGAGGACACTGCCATGTGACAGAAAAGCCAAGGATCCAAAGATTGCTGCTAGCCTGCCCCCAAACACCACAGTCTTGAAGGAGAAAGCATCACCTTGCTGATCCTTCAATTTTGTTTCTTCCAGCCTCAAAACTGCCAGCCAATTAATTCCCATTGTTTAATCTAATCCATTGTATGGTATTTGTTTTAGCTACTGGGAAACTAAGACAAGTACTATGATCTCCATTTTACAGATGAATTTGTTGAGGCTCTGAGGTTAAGCATCTCCCACCAGGCACACAGTGAGCACCAAGATCAAACCATAGGCCGTCTTTGTCACCCACCGAAACCCACCCAGACTAGGCACATGACTAGACACAGCAGACAGAACAAAAATCTCCCCTTTTTAGTTCCGCAGCAAAGGACGCCTGACTGAAGGTCAGAGAAGGAGGGGAGAAAGAAGGATGGCACATGGGCTGAGTTTAAAGTGGGCCACTGGCTCTACGTGCACGCATCCTTCCTTGTCTCCTGCTCTTCTGGATCCTCAACGTTATTCATGAGCTGGAAAACTCCCTTTCCAACCTGATGTAGATTTTCCAAGAACTCTAGGGGTTCATTAGGTAGGAGCAGCCTGGAGGCCTCTGCCTGGAATGTCTCCATCCTCCACATGGAGCCAGATGTCCAGATCCCACCTTCTCCATAAAGCTATCCTCTCTGCAATCTTATCACCTGTGCCACATCATTAACCCTTTCTTTATATCCTGATTCTTTTCCAAAATAGACTCAAGGGAAACAACTGAGAAGTTGTACATACAACACATGTACAAGCACAAGAGCACTAAACATTGAACAAGTGAAGTTGGAATGGGATGGAGTAAGAATTTTATTAAGAAACCTTGGCAGAAGAGAGCAAAGCAGTTGAACACAAGACTTAGTTCTGAGTTCCTCAGCCAAGACAAAAAGGAAAACAGTAGAAAATGAAGTCATTTCTTACCTAGTAGAACGTAGACCTATTAAATAGGAGGCATTATTTCTCTTTTTTTTTTTTTTTTAACATTTTGAAAACATGAGTTTCATCTGAATAGGGGAGATGAACTATAACTTCTCATCTTGTAAAAAGATGGAAAGCCTTCCAAGCTAACGAGGCGGCTGGATATGGCATTCCATTCTGTTTCAGCCAAGCACCCCCGAACCAGTCCTCTAGCGTGAATGATGCCTCGTTTTAGTCTCTCCATGGCACTCTTGCTTCCCGCGTAGGTGGGCCTGATCTCTTCTCCCAACTCTTCGATGATGGCCAGCAGCTCAGCATATTTGCTTTGGGGTACCTGGCTGTTCCCAGTTCCCTGGGTGTAGCCAAGGGATGAGGGTCCATAGTCACTCAGCAGCTGATGGTACTGTGAGGACGGGAAGAATAATCTCTTAACTCTAAGCTCCATAGCAACTTTACCCCAAAAGCAGATGCATTTGGCTCACAGGCCTGAGGGTTACTGGCATGGGATCTGGGCCTAAGCCTCACCTTGTTCTCTGACACCTCCTTCCACTCCTCTCTGCTCTCTGCAGGGGGCGGGGCACTTCATCTCAGTGGGGCTACAGGAGGGCCTCTGTGAGAGCTCATTACCACACTCCCCTGAACAACCCTAAACCCGGAGCTCCTGCATCCCCATGATGTCAGGACACGCTCCCTCTGGATTTGGAATGCAATGTCCTTAGCCATAGAGAACAGCAGCCTGAGGATGGCCGTGAAGGAGAGCCTGCACACACCCTCCCGTTGCCACCTCAGAGTGGGGAAAGCTGACTCCTCTCCTCCACAGTAATCTTCACTCCTTTCCCAGTCCCTCTGGCCCTTCTTGAAGAGGGGTGATTCTAAGAGTCTTTGCAATTCCAGCACATTGGATCTTTAGTACTCAGTTAGAAAGGCCCTGGGAAACAACTGAGAATGACAATAGAAAAAGGCTTTACCTGAGGCAGAATTCCCCACTCAGGTTCTTTACTGGGACAGAGCAAACCTACATAATCTCTTCTTCCTTCATTTAGAACCATGGCTTGTAGCTTTTTCTGTATCATGAGTGCCTTTGAGAAATCTTTCGCCTTTCCTCAGCAAGTGTCAAAGTAACCAGAACAGTGATAAGAGGCTGCTCATGCCCAGTTCTGCCATTACTAGATTTATGAGCCTCAAAATCCATACATATCACATGAAGATAATAAAACTACTCACTACCACATGGTTCTTGAGAAGAAGGAATGAGATATTTATGTAGAACCTGCTCCATAGTAAGTATCCAATGCAGGTTAAACTGTTATTTGCAATGCAAATATGCAGAATACTGCCTAGAATTTCTGAGGTCCATGGACTTCTGGGAGATCCTCAGGTTAAGAAACCTTCGGCTGGTTCCTGAAGGACAGAAGACAACAGCTCCCACCAATGCCTATATTTTCTCTCTGGATCCCAAAGGGATTTACCAAACATATCAGCTGTGTACAGGGAGCCCTGACTCACAGGAGTATCTTGGTCACCAGAGCTGTCAGCATACCCGAGGGGTGGGTTCATTTCAATTCTACCGATGAAGTGAGGTAACCTGCCTGATGTCTAATGGTAGCACAGAGTTGCTGCCGATATCCGTCTTCTGACTTACTTGGCTGTCGGGAGGAAAGAGACTAGTGAGGCTTCCTGAGGATGGAGACTCTGCTCTGTGACACTTGGTGCACACGGGAAATCCTGAGATACGTATGCTGGTCCTCTGCAGTGACTGCTTCATAATCAGTTCTGGTGTTGTGAGTCCTCAAGTCCTCACCCAGAAAGGCCTACCTGCCTGTGGAGCTGCACACATCACTAAATCACTTCAGCAACAAGGCCAAGTAGACAGACTGGTGAGGGAGACTGCATTTGAGTCCTGACTCTGCCTCTTATCTACTGTGACAGTAGGCATGTTACTTCACCTCTGAGTCTGGCTTCCTCACCTGTAAAATAGGATAACATTTCTGGCTGCACAGGTTTCTTCATGAGGTTAAACAAAGTTATGGGTGTGAACCCTTTGCACAGTACCTGGCATGACTTAAGTCTTCTGGGAATGGTACGCGCTTATCTAATCCAATCTCGGTATGCAGATGAGGAAACCAAATAAGTGAATGAATAGCAGCTTGCCTAGTCTTCATTCAGTTTATTCTTTTCAACCATGGCACATTGTCTCCCAGGCTGGTCTGACAAAAATTTCTCCCTGGTTTGGTTACATAATGATCAAGGAAAGGAAGAAAATTATAATGTGGCATTGAAATAGTTCAGAGAAAACAAGTCACGTTGACACCTGAAAAAGGACTGCAGAGGTAGGGAAGTGGTAAAACAAAAGAGGGAGGAGCTGGCTCAGGGAACAGGATTTAATATGCTAGTGCTGACTCTGCCTTTCCCAGCAACAAGAAGACCTGAAGAAGAATGGTGGCATGTCAAGCCCATCTCCCTCTGGTTTCAGGCACAGCAGTCATTTGTCAGAAATCCCACTGGCAAAGGCATCCCTTCCTAAGAGCATGAGGACTTCAGTTTGGACAAACGATTTAAACTCACTTCTGCTAGGGAGGAAAAGGATTAAAATAGGACAGACAAAGAAGCAAGCAAGGGTATTAAAGAGGCAGCTGAAAAGGCAGCCAAAAATCTGGTTCAAGGATTAGAAGCACTGGCTTTCTAGGCTAGGGACAACTGTCCATTCAATAATTATTCAGTACAGCAGGAAGCAGATATTTTTATGTGTATATTCTGATCCAACTAACATTCTTCTGTTATGTGCCAGGCACCAAGAAAAAGCCTGTCCTTATAAACCTTGTTTTACACCAACGAGTCTGAGAAGGTGGCATTTCAGATGAGGAGACAGAAGAAAAGTGAATGACTGGCTGGGATTTGTCCTTGGTCTACCATACCCTAAGCACAGTGCTGTCTGCGCTAGGCCAAGCTGCCTGTCCCCGGGGTCAAGAAAAACCTGCATATGAGCAGAAGCTCAAGAGGATGAAGGCTCAGTTCATCTCATAAACACACATTTGGACTTCCCTATCATAAGGCTTCTAACCACCACCAGCAAGGGCTTTCAAGCCAGGTCCAGAGTTCACTGCCATTTCTCTAGACCAGATCATTTAAAAAAATTCCACAACAGGGGGTACAATCTTTTAACATACTTTATTGATTTAGGGGCCAAACAAGGCAGCATTTGGTCAGTTAAGAAAGGCACCTCATTGAAAATAGGACATCACAGTGCTGTCGCGTAATCTCAGTCACAGATTTTGAGGATGGAAAGGACAATCTTTGGATATTGCTTAAGACATTTGCTTATTTATTAAAAATGGTCCCTTCACACACCGTGGATGGAAGAAGGCAAGAGCATAGGATTATGGCGAGTACTGGGTGTCTGCTGAGAGCTTCCCATGAGAAAAGGTCTACTGGTAAATCAGTAGCAAGTCAGGGGAAGAGAATGAGCCCAGCCTGTCCTCCCCTCCCCATGACTCTTATAAACTTGATTTGCTGAATAGCCCTCCCTGAGAATACAAGCCATAAGTATCTCAAATGTGGAGACGATTTTTTTATCTCATGGTATGGGGAATCAGGGTCAGATGTCAAACTCTCCCTGTTCCAACCTATAGGACAGACAGGAAAACAGTTCGGTTTCCTGCAACCTTGGGCTGGCAAACCATGAGATTATGAGATAAAAGCTGAGATCTTAGGGCACTGGCTTTTAAAAATGTTGCCAGTCCAGAGCATCAGAGAAACTGATTCCTTAGGAATAATACTGTATCTCCTTATTTCTACCACATCCTCCAATCACAGCTATATTTAAAAAGTTAAGTTCCCCTTTACATGTAATTTTTAAAACTCCCACCTATGTGAAAAAGAAACCACCTCACTACAACACTGTTGCTCTTCCAAATACTCCTCTTGAGCCCTTCAATACCCTCCCTTTCCAACCTTACCCTAACCACCCCTCCCTCTGCCCAGCACCTAAGAGCAGGGATCTCGCCGCAGGGTGATGAGCAGTGGTGCAGTCTTGCCTGGCCTTCTGTTACTAGGCTGAAATAGAGAGGAAACAAGAGAGAACAAAATGGGTTTTTAAAAATCAGGTAAATATCAGAGCAGGCTGGCATGCATGTCCCAGCAATCAAATGCATTTAACACTGGATATCTCTCTGCCAGATGAAAGCTCTCATGCCTGGAATTAAATGAAGCAAAAATCTCATCCTAACCTGAGAATGGCATATGCATCTCCTGTGATCTTCAAGTTCTAACTCAAATGTCACACACAAGTGTGTTGTGTGTGTATTCATGTGAATGAATGTGTATGATATTTGAGCAAAGATCATGCACATTCAATTAGCAAATATTCAGGGACCTCAATTTTGAGGCCAAGTGCCTGCCACCATTCCCAGTCAAAGGGCAGTTGACTACAAGACTCACAATGCCACCCTCACTCAGAGAAAGGTGTCAGGTCTCTGCAAGCAGCTAACATAGTTTTGGTTTCACTCTTCTTCCCTGCCCATTCCCAGAAGTCATGTACTTCCCAGAAACTCACAATGCCAGGCAGGGTTTCCGTTAAGAATGGGCGGAGTTAGTTTACAGCCAGAGAAACAAGGTAGAGAAGAGACAGCAGACACTCACTTGGACCAGAAGAAGTAGGAATCAAGACGGCCATGTACCTGCGCCCAGCTTCCACGTGGACTGGAGTAAGCCCTCTAATAGACCCACCAACAGGAGTTGAGCTCAGGTCAGATGGGGACTGGACGCTTTAGAGTCCGTTCCACCAAGTCAGCAGATTATGCCAAGGAAGGCAGCGTTATTTACTGGACTTGCCACTGACTTTCTAATGGTTCTCCAGAGGCTGCTGTTTTAAATAACAGCAGTCTATTAATTCACCTGTCTGCCACAAATCAAGGCCAGAGACAAAAGGGCACAGCATGGACCCCAGGAAATGCTTAATGGTTAGGGAGCTGTGGTTATACATAAAAACAGATTACTGTCTTATTTTGGGGAGACCTTTTCTTAGGGAGTCTGTGGCCACTGCCATCATGAAGTAAGGGGTTAAAGGCTTAGAGATGGAAAGGAGAGAGTCTGGGTTTAAAAGGGACACATCTGACTTGGGTTTCGGTTTCACATCCTGGAGAGAGACTGGGTTTCAATAAATTTTGATCAAAATGAATCCAAGAATAGATCATCCCCAAATCACTGCTTAAAAACAAAAACAAAACAACCTACCCTGGTCTCTTCTGGGGAAGTGGATTTGACTGCTATGATACCTGGTTTGGATGTTCAGAAGATAATGTCATTCAAAAAGGACCTTTCATCTGGTTTAACAATCTTTGGCAACAATTTAGTTTTCAAACACTGGTCCCGAATGATCCCTACTTACAGTACTATGACACAAATCACAAAAGTATTCCAACTTGGCCTGGCTCTGCCTATGGTGATACACTCTCTCAGTGATTTCTGGAATCTGTGATGCAAATGCCTATTTTTCCTTCCATTTAGGGAAAAAAAAAAAAAAATGGTCTCTATCTGCATACTGACTCGTGGCTTTTCACTGTGGGCCAGAGAACAAGTGGGATTCCCTGCCAACAATCTGTCATCAGGAACTTTGACTCAGCCTGACTTCATGTGACCATGGGCCTTTTCCTAATCAGCTGCTGGAGAATACCGTAAGGTTTTGGGATGGGGTGCCAGACAGTTACCTGGATTATTCATTTTGGTCAAACAGTAAGATCAAGAGTATGGCTTGAGAAGTAAATTGCCAGAAAGTAACCTATCCTGCAACTCCGAAAGTAGGGAAATGCACACATAATTACACGGACACACCCCCTACACACTCCCACACACACAGATGAGATGACAGTTGCACACGCACCAAAGTCACATCAAGCAAATGCTTCTTTAATCAATACATCAAATGGTATTCTTGCTAGCCTGAGTAAGCTTTCCTCTGCCTGCTCTGCAGTTCCCACCCACTCCCTCAATAGGGATAAGAAGAGAGAAATTCCTTTTGGACCCAACATTATATAAACATAACAAAGTCTTTACATGTGGCTTTGGAGAAGGCTGCTAGGATGCTCGCAAACACAACGTCAGGGGTCTGGGTTGCATCGATGGCAGAGTGGATCCCCTGTTTTCTGTAGTATTCTACCAGTGGGGTGGTCTGAGTGTGGTACGCATCCAGGCGGATCTTCAAGGCCTTCTCGTTATCATCTGATCGGCGGATCAAAGGTTCCCCAGTAATCTGAGAAAAGGAAAAGGGGAATGAAAGGGCATAACTGTTAGCAAGTTTTCCTTATTTGATGCCAGATGCAAATCTGAGGAAAACTCTGCCTGGATGCTGTCTGATTCCAAAGTCCACCAGAGGGAAAGATCAACAATCTCGACCCTCCAAGAAGGAATGTGGCTACTCCCAGAAGTGGACCAGCTGGTTCACAGAAGTCAGAAAGCCTTTCACAAACAGCAACCATGAGAAAAGAGCTCTTGAGAGGAAGATGGGCGATGCCTTTCCCTCACAGGTTTGTGTTCAGGCAATTCAGTTTCCAAGATGAATACTTCCAAGGTCAGAGGCAAGAAAGATAGAGGCCCTGGAGACCAGGAGAATATACTGAAATCAGAGATGCATCAGTGATGGTCATCTTAGCCTAAAAATTGACCATATTTATCAGAGTGTCATCCTCCAACATCCTAAATGTAGCAAGTGAAGTGAGAAAGAATTCTGTGAATGGTGAAATTACCAATTTTGTGAAATGTGAATAAGTTGAGATGACGGCTTTGGAACGTGTACTTATAGAGCCAAAAATGACCTGATGAACTTCTGTCGTATGACAAGGGTAAATCAAGGAAATTCTTACTGCTGTTGCCTGCTGTATGCTCTAAAGCAGATCATATGCCCTATTCATGGCAAATGTTACAGTGAACATGTGTGAGATCCTCTGTTTTACATTTGCAAACAATTGAAAACTGTCATAAGAACATGGCACTGGTAATTTAGCTAAGAGATTCAGGAGAGATTCTGAATCTGAAGAGCAGAGTAGAGCAGTCACTGGAAGACATTCTGCTGGATGTTCTGATTAGCAATATCCACCTTCTGGGCTCTAATTCTGGGTTTCCAAGCAGCGTTCTCCTGATTTTTTGTCCATTTAAGCTGCGTGATGTCAGGAAAGGGCTGCTCTGGACAGAAGTCAGGTACAATCTAAGCAATAGGTAGGTAACTACTTCAGGGTCAAGCGATCAACTACCTGGGGAGATTCTGTATAGATTAGGCATAGCCCATCTGATTCACTTGATGGGTTTAAGTTAGTAATATTGGTGGCAATAAAGGGAAGAACAAAGGTAAAAAGGAAACAGTGTTGAAGAAAGGAAAAGAAAATTTCCTATCACATACGTCATCTTTCATGGGCTCCTTTGGGGGGTTGAACTCTTCATGATAGGAGCGGCCACTCGTGGGGTGAATCAACCTGGAAGACAACAAACGAGTATGAGTCAGGTTGCCTGAAAGTATTACCCATCTGCCAGGTCTTCCGGGTGACAAAGACAGAGAAGTAGGATGTATGGACTTTCACCCAACAGAGAACCCAGCCACAGGTATCTCTTGCTTAGGAAAATAGCTAGCCTTCCAGGAGAGTTTATGTCAGAATGTAAGCATGTTTTCTATTTGGACCACACATTATAATGAGTGTCTGGCTTAAAACACCAGCTGCTGGCATAACAACCTAATGCAAGACTTGAGAGAAGGCACTCTGGTGTGCATCTCACACAGCCATCCATTCTGTTCATTCATTCAACAAACACTAACAAAGCACCTAGCTCAATTCAGGACTTAAGCTGAATCTAGGGGCTACAAAGCATCAAGGCAGGATCCCTGCTCACAAGCAGTACTTAAACATGGAAATAAGTAACTACAATAAATGTGATAATCCTTTAATAGAGATTTGTACAAAGTGCTATGAGAGACAGAGGACAGAGAAATTAATCCTATTTTCTAGCCTAGTTTGGTTACAAAACCAGAAAGGTGCTATACGGAAAATAAGTCTCATGGATGCAAACTCCACTAGACAATGCAGCCCACCTTTGAGATCACATGGTTAAAGGACAGACCAACTAGTACAGGGCAATATTCAAGGCATCAGGAAAAATAATACATTAAACAAGACATGGAATAAAGAGCCTAAGAACAAGCATTTATTCGGCACTCACTATGCAGCTTATAGCTGCATCTGTGCTAAGCTCCCTGAGGTAACACGTCTCTGTTCCTGACTAGGAATAGCCACATCTCAGGAGATCGGATTTTTAAGAAGGGAAGGAGGCAGGCCAAACATTGTACAGTAGCCAGGGCTTGCTTGAGTTCACGCAGTTTCCCAATTTGGCACCAACCAAATGTCTGCTTATTTAACTGATGGCTGCTCTTCTCATGAAGAACTGTTAAACCAGAGCTTCCCAACATTTCTCACATTGTGACATGCAAAGAAAAATTTGTACAGTACTTGGGGGGTAAACAGAAGAGGTTGTTTGATCCTTCTTTGAGGAGCTAATGCCACCTCAGGCCCTGTCCCAGCTGCTCTGATAGCTGAGTGGATCAATATGTCAGCACATTGGTTGGGAAAATTTGGGTTAGCCTATCAAAGTGACACTTTTATAAAATGTGATACTATATTTTAATCACAGCACATTTTTGGGGGGCCAGGCAGTCCATTTATGGCATAAAGCGGCAGTGAGGTTTTGGCGGGGTGCATGTGTGTGTGTGTATGTGAGTGACAGCAGAGAAAACAAGCTGAACTGAGGAGGAGGCCTGTGACTGCCATTGTGTACTGTGACACTGGGCCCTCTTACTTCAGTCCCTGGAGGGGTTCCTCTGGTGCAGAACTGACAGCACATCCATCAGGAGATCCAGGGAGAGGGAAAGCATAGACTGCTAGGCTCAGCCACGGCTTTCCCTATGGGAAGGGCTGGGGACATGAGACATGGGCCATGATGGTTTTTCACCATACAGCCAAGCCTCTCCACACCACTCACTCACAGAGACCCTCAACTCCCGCCAGTTACAAAAAACATACTGCTCTTTCCCGACTCACAAATACCATTTACAAAGGAATGCAAGGCTCATGCCCAGAAGGGAAATGAAAGAAAGCCCAATTCCAAGTTCTTCACTGGATCAGGTCTCAAGTTTCAACCCAAGCAGCTCCATAAGCCACTGAGCCTGGCCTGGAGGTGGAGCAGCAAGGGCAGGGAGGGGATCAGGGCTGGGATTCTATAGCCACAGCTACCTTGAGTGCTGACCCTTTAAATGTTCTCATCCACAAAACAGGGATGACACTAGATGTTAAGAAGATAGTCACCAGAGAGCCAACCCTGAGTAGATTAAAACAAACAAAAAAAATCAACCATATTTAAGAAATAAAATAATGATGCCTCAAAAAATTATTAAAAGTGAGCTCAGAGCTAATCCAGAAGATTATTACACTGAGACCTCTCCACTGGGGTCCTTATCACCTCAGACTTAAACAAGATCCATCTTAAGCTGACTAGTTCTTGTCTCTTATACCTCCAATGGTCAGTGTAGTAGACTAGGAAACCAGAAAGCAGGGTTCTGGTGCTAGCTCTGCCACAGACCTGCTGAGTGAACCTGGAAAAAAACCTTCACTAGTCTGGCCTGCCCTGTTTCCTCCTCTTTAGGGAAGAGGTCAGACCTCACACCACATGAGACCAAAGTACCCACTTCCAAATGGAGGGATCTGGTTGGTCTTCTTTCACCCTCTACAGCAATCCTACGGTTTTGTAATTCAGAATCTCTGATACCACCCCCCTCTCTAACCCTAGTTAGAGGCCTCTATCACTTCACATGTGTATCATGATCAGGCTCCTAGATGGAGTCCTTGTCTGTTTTTCCTCTCCCTCAATTTAGCCTACATGTCAGGACCAAGCTAATTCTCAGAATGCCGATTTGCCAAAATATCCAATGGCTCAAGAACCTCCTATGACTTCTGACTCTTTTGTCAAGTATACCCTCTTCACCTCGGCAGACCTTCCCCAGTCAATCTCCCATACTATCTTCCAAACAGTACTCATTCTACCATCCGGCTCCCCAGCCCACTCCAGCGGCAGATACGTCTGCCACCAACCCCAGCTAGACCTCTGCTACCCTATAATCATTCCCGCCTTTTCTCCCTTCTGGGAAAACTTCCCTGCAATCCTCCCCATCCAGGAAGGTCAAGTTTGAAGTTATGCCTCTTTCCTAGGCAGCCTTCCCTCCCTGTCTCCAGGCTCTCTTCTTCGACTTCCTATGGCACCAAAGAGCCCAGTTCAGCCCAGGTCTCACGGAGACCTTGCAGACTCTCTGGGGTCAGAGATATGCATCATCATATATTTCCTCTGCATCTTGTCCTGGTCCCTGGCTGCCAGTACCTAGCACTGCGCTGTGTACAAGCAGGCACTCAGGAAGCTGGGCTGACATAATCAAAAGCACCTCCCAGTGACACCTAGTTCTGCTAACACCTCCCTTTCTCCATGCTTTGCACCTCAGAGACCCTAGCCCTGGAGATACTTCTTACTGTCAACTCTATCTTGTCTTAGCTTAGATTGACTTTGTATGTCAACTCTGCCCTTAACAGGGATGCAAAGAAGCAAAAGACATGGAGCCTACAGAATAGCTGGAATCATGAAACCTGGACATTTGAAAAGAAAATTAATATATCTTGTATAGCCTTTCAGGATAACACCTCTAACATTCATTGTCTGTTTATACATCTCTCTCACTGAAGATATGGACTATGTTATATTCATCTTTCTCTTCCTTTAAATGCCTGGCACACAGAATACAGCCAATAAAAGTGTAATGAATGAAAGAATATCACAAAAGATGCACAACTAGTAAACAGATAGACAGAAAAAAACATTCAATCTCATTAGGAAATCAAACTAATAAAATTTAAAATAAGAAAACATTTTCTTCCTAATTAAATCTAAAAACTTACACACATTATGATGGTCATAGCATCAATTTAACGGTAACCAACTGGAAAAACACAAATGTACAACAATAAGGGAATAATTAAATAAATGATGGTGCATCTGCTGTGAAACATCATGCAGCAATTAGAAAATAATGGTCATGAAATGTCTGTTTCAAGATGGTGGGCTGACCACTTTCCTGAGACTTCATTAAAATAATAAAAGAAATTAAAAAGCCATAGCCCACAATAAAGAAGAGAACAGGAGGGTCTGTTAGTGGTTGAGAATTCCCAACATATTTCTGGAAGTCACAAAGCAGACACAGAGTGATTAAGAAACAGGGTGGAGGAAACTAGCCTAAAGCAGTGTAGCCTTTCAGAACAAACTTGTGAGAAGCAGAGTTCAATGTTGACTACTACAGAGAAACACTAAAACAGAACACAAACACACACACACACACACATGCAAATAGTGGTTTTGGCTAAGGTGGATAGATGTATTGTAAGCAAAAAAGCACTAAAATGGAGATGTATAGGTAAGGAGATGAACATCCCTTGAGTACCTACTATAAGCAAGGCTCTGAATTATGCACTTTATGTTATCTAACATGCACAATAGCTCCTTGAAGCAGGTGTTGTTAACCCCACTCTACAGATGAGGAAACAACCTTAGAGAGGTTAAGAAACTTGTCTAAGGTCAGAGTGACAAAGTGCCAGGACTGAGATGCTGTCTGACCTCAAATCCCTTGCTCATCTTTCCATATTCCCATCCCATGTCACTTCAGTGAATATCAGTAAGTAAGACTGATCCATGTTGAAAGAGCACTAAGCTTCACTGCTAGGACAAGGCAAAAGCAATTCCTACAGTTAGCAAAAGCTCTGGGGAAGCATGAACAGAAGGAACCTTCCTATCAGAAATTCAGGGGATATATACCTTCCCGTGATTCTCCGGACAAGCATAGAGTCTGGGATGCTGAATTCAATCACAGAATTAAGCTTCTCTTTCCTCTTCTCCATGAGGTCATCCAGCTGTAAAAGAAGAGTGTGCAGCCCACCTAAGCTATCAGAGCTTGATCAGACCCATCGCCCTCAAAGGAATTAAGAGTGAAGGGCCAGAGTTTACTTTCTTGCAATGGTGATACAAAAACAAAGCCACCCACCATTTCTGCCTGCCTCACAGTCCGAGGGAAGCCATCTAGAAGAAAACCATTCTTGCACGGAGGGGTCTCCAAATTCTTCTCGATGAGCTCCACCACCATTTCATCACTAACCTGGAAGTCAAGAACAAAGCACCCTTGGGTTTAAATCTGTTAAACAGGTGACACTGGGCCAACTCCAGGGTCAAAGATTTGTATCTGTATAATCTGATTACTACACAGCATGCCTTCTTGACTCCAAAGGAAAAACAGGAGCAAATGTGGAGTGGCTCTATTTGGAAGACCCAGTTACATGATTATTTCTGTAGATGCCATATACACAATCTCTTCCTTGAAATTCTCCTGTGTGTTAATAATCTGGGTGAGGGAACAGGGATTCCACTGCCTGTCTCCTCTGCCAGGACAGTTCCATCTATGTCTGAGGTCTTGAAGGCTTCTGCTGTCACTAGAATTGGCATCCTAACCATCAGATAAAGGCTTATCAGCAATCAGCTGTCTTCAAGGCACAAGAAAGGTGAGGATACATGCCTGAAAGATCACCTGAGGAGGGTTCCAGTAGAGAATGGAGGTCGACCAGAACACAGAAAGGCACCAACTTGCCCTGTTTTACAATTTTGCTTAGTCTAACCATAATGTGACCAAGGTATGTGCTTGACTGTGCAACTGGACCATCCTGGACATGAAGCAACAATGCTGAATTGGCAAAATCAAGGAACTGAGGAGCCATCCCAACACACCTTTAAGCCTCTATATGAACCCCAATAAGGACCCCAACGAGCTTCAAAAACTTATTTTTCTCCTGTCAGCATTACAGCAAAGGCTGCCCATCTTGGCAGATAATGGTCTTATCTCTGGGACCAGATGTGAACTGGAGGGACTAAGTGAAGGTTGGAGATAAGCAATCTCATTGCCACATCCCAGTTTTTTCTCAGTACAGATCTTCTCCAAGACCCAACGTCCAAAATATTTGGCTTTCTGACTTGACATTAACATGAAGGGTGAGCTAGAAAGAAAGGGGAGTTTGGTGAGGACACTACTTGATGTATCTATAGAATCTCAAACCCTAATAAGAGAGAACTTGGGGATGAAGACAAAGCCCAGTATGTTCCCCAACCAACATTCTGAGATTCAAAAAGATCTGAGGACTAGGCACAAAATGATTACTGATTCCCAGAGGCTGAGTCTCAGGACAATTCAGTTACAACTGAGTTCCAACGCTAATCAAAGATTTATAGATAATAGATTGTATTTGCCCAATCAGACCAACTGGACTAGAATGAAGAGAAAACATTAATAAATCCTCCAAACAGGAAACATTACGTTTTATTTTCTAGTCATTTTTTTAAAAGCAGTTTATTCACACATCATACAGTCCATCCAACATATACATCAGTGGCTCTCAGTATAACCACAAAGTGGTACTTTCATCCCCACAATCAATTTAGAACATTTTCATTGCTTCAAAAAGAAAAATCTCATACCTGTTATACCCCACTATTATTGACACTTGTTACAACTAATGGAAGAATATAAAAATATTACTGTAAACTATAGTCCACATTTTGCTTTAGGTGTATTTTTTCCCATATATCACCCTTTTATTAACACCTTGTAATAGTGTTCTAGTTCATGGAAGAACGTTCTTATATTTATTCTATTAAACACCTTCATCGTCCACAACAGGGTTCACTATGTTATACAGTCCCGTGTTTTAGCCTCTAGTTTTTCTTCTAGTGACATATACGACCCTAAACTTTCCCTTTCAACCATACGCAAAACCAAACGATTCAGCACTGTTAATTACCTTCACAATAATGTGCTACCATCACCTCTATCCACAGCCAAACATTTACAATCAACCTTATTAAAAATTCTGCACAAATTAAGCATCAGCCCCTCATTCTCTACCCTCATTCTTTCTTCTGGTAACCTATATTCTAGATATTAACTCCATGAATTTGTTCATTATATTTAGTTCATATTCATGAGATCATACAATATTTGTCTTTTTGTGTCTGGCTTATTTTACTCAACATAATGTCCTCATAGTTCATCCATGTTGTTGCATGCACCAGTACTTCATTCCTTCTTATGGCTGAATAATATCCCATCACATGTATGTATCACGTTTTGTTTATCCATTCCTCTGTTGATGGACACTTGGGTTGTTTCCATCTTTGGCAACTGCGAATAATGCCATTATGAAGATCGGTGTGCAAATGTCTGTTTGCATCCCTGCTTTCAGTTCTTCTGCTACCTAGTAGCAGGATTACCAGATCATTTGGCAGTTCTATAATTAGCTTCCTGAAGATCTGCCAAACCGTCTTCCACAGTGGCTGTACCATTTTACATTCCCACCAGCAGTGAATAATTGTTCCTATTTCTTCACATCCTCTCCAACGCTTATAGTTTTCTGTTTAATAGTGGCCAGTCTAGTAGGTATGAAATATCTCACTGTCATTTTAATTTGCATTTCCCTAATAGCCTAGTGATCTTGAGCATCTTTTTATGTGCTTTTTAGCATTTGCCTTTCTTCTTTGGAAAAATGTCTATTCAAGCTTTCTGCATATTTTAAAAATTGGGTTGTCTTTTTTTTTATGGTTGAGTTGTAGGATTTCTTTATATATTCTGGATATTAAACCCTTATTGGATATGTGGTTTCCAAATATTTTCTCCCTTTGAGTAGGCTGACTTTTCACCTTTTTTACAAAGTCTTTTGAAGCACAAAAATATTCAATTTTGAAGTAGTCCCATTTATCTATTTTTTTCTTTTGTTGCCTGTGCTCTCGGTATAAAGTCTAAGAAACCACTGCCTATCACAAGATCTTGAAGGTGTTTCCCTACATTTTCTTCTAGGAGTTTTGTGGTCCTGGCCCTTATATTTAGGTCTTTGATCCATTTTGGGTTAAGTCTATATAAAGTGTATGACAGGGGTCCTCTTTCATTCTTTTGGATATGGACATCCAGTTCTCCCAGGACATTTGTTGAAGAGACGTTTCTGTTCCAGTTGCACTTGGCAGCTTTGTCAAAAATTAATTGATCATAAAAGTGCAGGTCTATTTCTGAACTCTCAATTCAATTACATTGATCAACATGTCAAGCTTTACGCCAGTACTATGCTGTTTTGACCACTGTAGTTTTGTAATATGTTTTAAAGCCAGGAAGTATGAGTCTTCCAACTTTGTTCCTTTTCAAGGCGTTTTTGGCTACTCGGGGCCCCTTTCCCTTCCAAGTAAATTTGACAGTTGGCTTTTCCCATTTCTGCAAAGTAGGCTGTTGGAATTCTGATTGGGATTGCAATGAATCTGTAAATCAACTGGAGTAGAATTGACATCTTAACAATATTTAGTCTTCCAATCCATGAACACAGAATGTCTTTCCATTCATTTAGGTCTTCTTTGATTTCTTCTAGCCATGTGTTCTAATTTGCTAATGCTGCTGGAATGCAAAACACCAGAGATGGATTGGCTTTTTTAAAAAGGGGTTTATTTGGTTACACAGTTAAAGTCTTAAGGCCATCAAGTGTCCAAGGTAAACACATCAGCAATCGGGTACCTTCACTGTCGCATGGCCAACGGCGTCCGGAAAACCTCTGTTAGCTGGGAAGGCATGTGGCCGGTGTCTGCTCCAAAGCTCTGGTTTCAAAATGGCTTTCTCCCAGGATGTTCCTCTCTAGGCTGCAGTTCCTCAAAAATGTCACTCTTAGTTGCTCTTGGGGCATTTTTCCTCTCTTAGCTTCTCAGGAGCGAAAGTCTGCTTTCAACAGTTGTCTTCAAACTGTGTCTCATCTGCAGCTCCTCTCTCAATTCCTGTGCATTCTTCAAAGTGTCCCTCTTGGCCATAGCTCCTCTTCAAAATGTCACTCTCAGTTGCTCTTCAAAATATCACTCACAGCTGCACTGAGTTCCTTGTGTTTGTCAGCTCATTTATATGGCTCCAGTGATTTAATTCAGACCCACCCTGAATGGGAGGGATAACACCTCCATGGAAATTATCCAACCAAAGTGATCACCCACAGTTGGGTGGGTCACATCTCCATGGAAATATCCAATCAAAAGGTCACACCCTAATCAAAAAGACCAATCAACCTGCCCCACAAGATTACATCAAAGATAATGGCATCTTGGGGACATAATACATTCAAACTGGCACACCATGTATTGTAGTTTTCCGAATACAGGTCCTTTCAACATCCTTGGTTAAATTTATTCCTAGATATTTGATTCTTTTAGATGCTACTGTAAATGGAATTTTTTTCATGATTTCCTCCTCAGATTGCTCATTACTAGTGTATAGAAACACTACTGATTTTTGCATGTTGATCTTGTATCCTGCCACTTTGCTGAACTCGTTTATTAGCTCTACTAACTTTGTCATAGATTTAGGAAATATACTTTCGTCACAACTGTCAGCTCACTCCCCGTCTCTAATACATATCCACAAAAGATGGTTTAAAAAAACACTAATGTAGTGTATTAGTCAGTGTTCTCTAGGGAGACAGAATCAACAGGAGGTATCTGTAAATATGAGATTTTATAAAAGTGTCTCATGCAACTGTGGGGATGTACCAGTCCAAATTACGTAGGGCAGAATGCACATGTCCAAATTCCGTAGGGCAGGCAGTAAGCTGGCAATTCTGGTGAAGGTCTTCAATGAATTCCCCAGGAGAGACTGGCTGGCTGAAGAAGTGAAAGTTCTCTCTCTTCTCCTTTAAAAGTCTTCAACTGATTGAATTAAATTCAGCTGACTGAATTCTCTGATTGCCGAAGACACGCCCTTCCTTGATGTAATCAGCCACAGATGCAATCAACTGACTGACGATTTAATAAACCAGCCATCTGGTTTATTAACCAGTCACAAATGTCCTTGCAGTAATGCTTAGGCCAGCTGCTTTCTTGACCGGACACCTGGGAAACATCACCTGGCCAAGAAGACACATGAACCTAACCATCACATGTGGTTTCATGAGTCCTCTCTTGAATATAACCTGGCTTCTGGTGTAGGGATGGCAGTTTCATTTTTTGGCATTAAAAATAAGGTATATTACAAAATATAATATTGTGCATAAAATAAGTGCCATAAACAATTCAGAACACACCAAATAACTTGCTACTGTAAAAGCCCATATAATTCGCCAGTTGTTAAAACCCCTCTAGCCCAAGGCTGTCCAATAAAATTTTTCTGCAATGATGGAAATATTGCATCTGTGCTGGCTAGTGAACTCATAAAATGCAGCCACTGAGATTGAGAGCTGAATTTTAAATTAAATTAAGTAGCAACATGTAGGTGGTAGCTACCACATTGGACGGTGCAGCTCTACACTCTCTAAGGAATGTTAACACTCTCTGGACCACCAAACCTACCAGCTTCCCAGCATCCATTGTTGCCTTCAGCTTTTTCCCCAGCTCTGAGCCAGAAGCCACCATGGCCCTCAGCATGTCCCCAGTAGCCAGATGGCAGACACAGAAGTTTTTGGCCAATTTTGGTGCCTGTGGAGAGGAACAGAAAAAAACAAGATACAGTTAACACTGCAGGCCCTGGAGACAGACCGCCTGGGTGGGAATCTGGTCCTGCACTTACTGGTTGTGTGATCCTAAGCAAATGCCTATTTCCTCACCTGTAATACAAGGATAATAATACCTACCTTACATTATATTCTAAAGCATAATGATTATAGGGTTGCAGTAAGAATTACATGAGATAATAAATGTAAAACATTTACAATGGTGCACCTAGCACAAAGGAAGCTGTCATAAATATTGAGTAGTATCACTACTTACACTAGACACCCTAGTGATACATAAATCTCAGCTTCCCCTTTCTCAATGGGAAGAATAAAAATAACAGCATCAATACTTCACATGGTTGCTGTGAGGTTTAAATGAGATAATGTATCTAAAGCACTCAGCCACAATGCCTGGCACATAACATGGGCTGAATGAATATCTGTTCAAGGAATGAATGTGACATCATCATGTTCTGCAGCCACAGGAGGCAGCTGGAGACAGGGTAAAGATGGGTTTGCACCCAGGCAGATCTGGATTCTTCTCCTTCCATCTCTACGTAGCTGCCTTATCATCTCTAAGAGGCTCAATTTCCCCATCTGTTTTAAAATGAAGGCAAGGCAAGACGGCGGAGTGGTGAGGTGTATGTTTTAGTCACTCTTCCAGGGCAGCAGGTAGAATTGTAGTAAGAATTACATGAGATAATAAATGTAAAGCATTTACAGTGGTGCACCTAGTACAAAGGAAGCTGCTGGGAACCAGGAGGGAGAACTGCAGTTGTGGCTCTTATCAGAAACTCATTCTACTGAGCCAAACTCCAAACATACATAGACTGATACCAGACACCAGAGAATCCAGGAGCAGCCAGCACAGCGAAGAGGAGATAGGGATAGCAAAAACAGCAAGGAAAACCCAAAAATAAAAGTGGAGACTTTTTGAAGTTCTGGTGAACATAGAACAGGGAAGGGCAGAGCTCAGTCAGGCTCATACGCAAATCCAGAAGGTGAGTTTCTGTATCTGAAAAACAGATTTCTCTGCTCACTGGATCCTCCCTTAATGGCCCTAATCTCCTTGTCTCTTAGCATTTCAATAGCCCATTAGATCTGAAAGGAGGGCCCTTCTTTTTTCCTTTTTTAATCTTTTTCTCTTTTTCTAAAACAATTACTCTAAGAAGCCCATTACAGAAAGCCTCAAAGATTTGCAATTTGGACCCAGACAAGAGCAGAGCTAAGACAGCTCTGAGACACAAGGCAATAAGTCCAGTGGCTGAGAAAACTCGCCGAACACCACAACTTCCGAAGAAAAGGGGGGCGTCCCCTCAGACCCATCTTCCCAGTGGGCAGGGAACACTCCTGCCAGGTGCTGGCTCCAAAGCCCAGAGCTGCCCCAGACAACCCAGTGTGATGGTTTTGAAGTGTTTCCAACAACACACGCACACACCACAGAATCAGGCGTGGACATTAGCCTTTCCCGCATGCTCAGCTGGTTGTCCCAGAGTTGGGACGGCAGAGCTGTGTGAATTAACACACCCCATTCAGCCATCCTTTCAGCAGACTGGGAACACCCCTACACAGCCCTGCAGCCCAGAACCACCCTGGGGGGACGGTGCTCACCTGTGACATAGCACAGTCATCCTTCAACAGAGGACCTGGGGGTGCACGGCTTGGAAGAGGGACCCACTCGCAAGTTCCAGGGGCCATACACCAATACCAAAGACTTATGGGTCAGCGGCAGAGACAAACTGTGGCGCGACTGAACTGAAGAATTAAGACTATTGCAGCAGCTTCAAATCTCCAGGAACACCAGGGAGATTTGATTCTTAGAGCTGCCTCCCCTCCCTGACCACTCAGACACACGACCCATATACAGGGTGGGCAACAGCAACTACACATGCAAGCTTGGTGCACCAACTGGACCCCACAAAACTCACACCCCCACTCATTACAAAGACAAAGTGGGGGAGAACTGGCTTGAGGGGAACAGGTGGCTAGCAGATGCCACCTGCTGGTTAATTAGAGAAAGTGTACTGCACGAAGCTTTAGATCTGACAAATTAGAGATAAGGGTTTTAATCGGTCTACAAATCCTCAAAGAACCCTATCAAGTTAAGCAAATGCCAAGAGGCCAAAAACAACAGAAAATTTTAAAGCATATGAAAAAACCAGATGATATGGATAACCTAAGCCCAAGCACCCAAATCAAAAGATCAGAGGAGACACAGTACTTGGAGAAATTAATCAAAGAACTAAAGATGAACAATGAGACCATGGCACAGGATATAAAGGACACGAAGAAGACCCTTAGAAGAGCATAAAGAAGAAACTGCAAGAGTAAATAAAAAAAAGAGACGATCTTATGGAAATAAAAGAAACTGTTGACCAAATTAAAAAGATTCTGGATACTCATAGTACAAGACTAAAGGAAGCTGAACAGCAAATCAGGGACCTGGAGGATGACAGAATGGAAAATGAAAGAACAAAAGAAAGAAAGGGGAAAAAAATTGAAACAACTGAAATGGACCTCAGGGATATGATAGATAATATAAAACGTCCAAATATAAGACTCATTCATATTCCAGAAGGGGAAGAGAAGGGTAAAGGTCTAGGAAGAGTATTCAAAGAAATTGTTGGGGAAAACTTCCCAAATCTTCTAAACACCATAAATACACAAATCATAAATGCCCAGCGAACGCCAAATAGAATAAATCCAAATAAACCCACTCTGAGACATATTCTGATCACAGTCAAATACGGAAGAGAAGGAGCAAGTTCTGAGAGCAGCAAGAGAAAAGCAATTCACCACATACAAAGGAAACAGCATAAGACTAAGTAGTGACTACTCAGCAGCCACCATGGAGGTGAGAAGGCAGTGGCAGGACATATTTAAAATTCTGAAAGAGAAAAATGCCAACCAAAAATTCTTTATCCAGCAAAGCTCTCCTTCAAATTTGAGGGAGAGCTTAAATTTTTCGCAGACAAACAAATGCTGAATTTGCTAACAAGAGACCTGCCCTACTTGAGATACTAAAAGGAACCCTATCGACAGAGAAACAAAGAAAGGAGAGAGAGAGATGGAGAAAGGTTCAGTACTAAAGAGATTCAGTATGGGTACATTAAAGGACATTAAGAGAGAGAGGGAAAAAATATATATGACAACATAACCCGAAGGGTAATATGGCTGATTCAAGAAATGCCTTCACAGTGATAACATTGAATGCAAATGAATTAAACTCCCCAATTAAAAGACATAGATTGCATACAGGAGATTCATCTTAGACACAGGGACACAAAGAAATTGAAAGTGAAAGGATGGAAAAAAATATTTCATGCAAGCTACAGCCAAAAGAAAGCAAGAGTAGCAATATTAATCTCAGATAAAATAGACTTTAAATGCAAGGATGTTATGAGAGACAAAGAAGGCCACTACATACTAATAAAAGGGGCAATTCAACAAGAAGAAATAACAATCATAAATGTTTATGTACCCAATCAAGGTGCCACAAAATACATGAGACAAACACTGGCAAAACTAAAGGAAGCAATTGATGTTTCCACAATAATTGTGGGAGACTTCAACACATCACTCTCTCCTATAGATAGATCAACCAGACAGAAGACCAATAAGGAAACTGAAAATCTAAACAATCTGATAAATGAATTGGATTTAACAGACATATATAGAACATTACATCCCAAATCACCAGGATACACATTCTTCTCTGGTGCTCATGGAACTGTCTCCAGAATAGATCAAATGCTGGGACATAAAACAAGCCTCAATAAATTTTAAAAAATTGAAATTATTCAAAGCACATTCTCTGACCACAATGAAATACAATTAGAAGTCAATAACCATCAGACTTAGAAAATTCACCTGGAGGTTAAACAACATGCTCCTAAACAATCAGTGGGTTAAAGAAGAAATAGCAGGAGAAATTGCTAAATATATAGAGACAAATGAAAATGAAAACACAACATACCAAAACCTATGGGATGTAGCAAAATCTGTACTGAAGGGGAAATTTATAGCACTAAACACATACATTAAAAAGGAAGAAAGAGCCAAAATCAAGGAAATAATGGATCAACTAAGAAGCTAGAAAATGAACAGCAAACCAATCCTAAACCAAGTAGAAGAAAAGAAATAACAAGGATTAAAACAGAAATAAATGACATAGAGAACAAAAAAATATAGAGGATAAATAAAAGTTTGTTCTTTGAGAAGATCAACAAGATTGACAAGCCCCTAGCTACACTGACAAGATCAAAAAGAGAGAAGACCCATATAAACAAAATAATGAATGACAAAGGAGACATTACTGTGGATACCAACGAAACTTAAAAAATTATAAGAAGATACTATGAATAACTGTATGGCAACAAACTGGATAACGTAGAGGAAATGGACAATTTCCTGGAAACACATGAAAAACCTAGACTGACCAGAGAAGAAATAGAAGACCTCAACCAACCAATTATAAGCAAAGAGATCCAATCAGTCATCAAAAAGCTTTCCACAAATAAATGCCCAGGGCCAGATGGCTTCACAGGGGAATTCTACCAAACTTTCCAAAAAGAACTGACACCAATCTTACTTAAACTCTTTCAAAACATCGAAGAAAATGGAACACTACCTAACTCATTTTATGAAGCTAACATCCATCTAATACCAAAACGAGGCAAAGATGCTACAAAAAAGGAAAACTACAGGCATATCTCCCTCATGAATATAGATGCAAAAATTCTCAATAAAATACTTGCAAATCGAATCCAAAGACACATTAAAAAAATCATACACCATGACCAAGTGGGGTTCATTCCAGGCATGCAAGGATGGTTCAACATAAGAAAATCAATGTATTACAACACATTAACAAAGCAAAAAAGAAAAATCAAATGATCATCTCAATAGATGCTGAAAAAGCATTTGACAAAATCCAACATCCCTTTTTGATAAAAACACTTCAAAAGGTAGGAATTGAAGGAAACTTCCTCAACATGATAAAGAGCATATATGAAAAACCCACACCCAGCATAGTATTCAATGGTGAAAGACTGAAAGCCTTCCCTCTAAGATCAGGAACGAGACAAGGATGCCCGCTGTCACCACTGTTATTCAACATTGTGCTGGAAGTGTTAGCCAGGGCAGTCTGGCATGAGAAAGAAATAAAAGGCATCCAAACTGGAAAGGATGAAGTAAAACTGTCATTGTTTGCAGATGATATGATCTTATATCTGGAAAACCCTGAGAAATCGACGATACAGCTACTAGAGCTAATAAATAAATTTAGCAAAGTAGCGGGATACAAGATTAATGCACATAAGTCAGTAATGCTTCTATATGCTAGAAATGAACAAACTGAAGAGACACTCAAGAAAAAGATACCATTTTCAATAGCAACTAAAAATATCAAGTACCTCGGAATAAACTTAACCAAAGATGTAAAAGACCTATACAAAGAAAACTATATAACTCTACTAAAAGAAATAGGAGACCTTAAAACATGGAAAAATATTCCATGTTCATGGATAGGAAGGATAAATGTCATTAAGATGTTAATTCTACCCAAACTCATTTACAGATTCAATGCAATCCCAATCAAAATTCCAACAACCTAATTTGTAGACTTGGAAAAGCTAGTAATCAAATTTATTTGGAAAGAGAAGATGCCTCAAATTGCTACAGACACTCTAAAAAAGAAAAATGAAGTGGGAGGACTTACACTCCTGACTTTGAAGCTTATTATAAAGCCACAGTTGTCAAAACAGTAGGGTACTGGAACAAAGACAGAAATATTGATCAATGGAATCGAATTGAGAATTCGGAGACAGATGCCCAGATCTACGGCCGACTGATCTTTGGTAAGACCCCCAAAGCCACTGAACTGGGACATAGTCTTTTCAACAAATGGGACTAGAAGAGTTGGATATCCATATCCAAAAGCATGAAAGAGGACCCCTACCTCACACCCTACACAAAAATTAACTTAAAGTGGATCAAAGATCTCAATATAAAAGACAGTACCATAAAACTCCTAGAAGATAATGTAGGGAAATATCTTCAAGACCTTGTATTAGGTGGCCACTTCCTAGACTTTACACCCAAAGCACAAGCAACAAAGGAAAAAACAGATATATGGGAACTCTTCAAGCTTAGAAGTTTCTGTACCTTAAAGGAATTTGTCCAAAAGGTGAAGAGGCAGCCAACTTAATGGGAAAAAATTTTTGGAAACCATGTATCTGACAAAAGACTGATATCTTGCATATATAAAGAAATCCTACTCAATGACAACTCAATGACAAGAGTACAGACAGCCTAAGTATAAAATGGGCAAAAGATGAAAAGACAGTTCTCTGAAGAGGAAATACAAATGGCCAAGAAACACATGAAAAAAGAAACACATGAAAAAATGTTCAGCTTCACTAGCTATTAGAGAGATGCAAATTAAGACCACAATGAGACACCATCTCACACCAATTAGAATGGCTGCCATTAAACAAACAGGAAACTACAAATGCTGGAGAGGATGTGGAGAAATTGGAACTCTCATTCATTGTTGGTGGGACTGTATAATGGTTCAGCCACTCTGGAAGTCAGTCTGGCAGTTCCTTAGAAAACTATAGATATAGAGTTACCCTTCGATCCAGTGATCGCACTTCTCAGTATATACCCAGAAGACCTGAAAGCAGTGACACGAACAGATACTTGCATGCCAATGTTCATAGCACCATTATTCACAATTGTCAAGAGATGGAAACAACCCAAATGTCCTTCAACAGATAAGTGGATAAATAAAATGTGGTATATACACATGATGGAATACTAAGCGGCTGTAAGAAGGAACGATGTTATGAAACATATGACAACATGGATGAACCTTGAAGACATAATGCTGAGTGAAATAAGCCAGGCACAAAAAGAGAAATATTATATGCTATCACTAATGCGAACATTGAAAAATGTAGAACAAATGGTTTACAGTGCAGAATGTAGGGGAATTAGTGATAAAGAGCAATTAAGGAAGGGGGAATGATAACCCAATAAGAACAGATCAGCTATCGAGGGTAAATTTAACGTTCTGGGAATGCCCAGGAATGACTGTGGTCTGTTAATTTCTGATGGGTATGGTAGGAACAAGTTCACAGAAATCTTGCTATATTATGTTATTTTCTTGGGGTAATGTAGGAACACGTTGGAAGTAAAGTAGTTATCTTAGGTTAGTTGTCTTTTTCTTACTCCCTTGTTAGGGTTTGTTTGAAAATTTTTTTATTGTATTTAAAAAAAAATTTGTTTTAATACAGTTGATTTTAAAAAAAGAGTTAATAAAAAAACAAAAGAAAAAAAATGAAAAAAAATATGCAGAGTCCCCTTGAGGAGCTGGTGGAGAATTCAGGGGTGTTGGGCTTCCCCACCTTGATGGTTGCTGGGTGGTTTGATGGGTTGAGCCCTCTACCGCCCTTGGGAAGACTGTTGCTGCAAAGGAGAGGCTAGGCCTGCCTATAATTGTGCCTAAGAGCCGCCTCCCAAATGCCTCTTTGAGAGATGTGGCCCTCTCTCTCTAGCTAAGCCAACTTGGCAGGTGAAATCACTGCCCTCCCCACTACAGGGGATCAGACACCCAAGGGAGTGAATCTCCCTGGCAATGTGGATTATGACTCCCAGGGAAGAATCTAGACCCGGCACCGTGGGATGGAGAACATCTTCTTGACCAAAAGGGGGATGCGAAAGGAAATGAAGTAAGCTGCAGTGGCAGAGAGATTCCAGAAGGGGCCGAGAGGTCACTCTGGTGGGCACTCTTACGCACAATATAAACAACCCTTTTTAGATTCTAGTGAATTGGGGTAGCTAGCAGTAAATACCGGAAACTATCAAACTACAACCCAGAATCCATGAATCTTGAAGACAATTGTATAAAAATGTAGCATATGAGGGGTGACAATGTGATTGGGAAAACCATATGGACCACACTCCCCTTTGTCTAGTTTACGGATTGATGAATAGAAAAATGGGAGAAGGAAAACAAACAAACAAACAAAGGCACCCAGTATTCTTTTTTACTTTAATTGCTCTTTTTCACTTTAATTTTTATTCTTGTTATTTTTGTGTGTGTGGTAATGAAAGTGCCAGGGATTGATTTTGGTGATGAATGCACAACTACGTAATGGTACTGTGAACAACTGAAGGTACGCTTTGTTTTGTATGACTGCATGGTATGTGAATATATCTCAATAAAATGAATTTAAAAAAAGAATGAAGAAAAAAAAAGATCCATCTCAGAAGGTAACTGTAAGGATTAAAAGAGGCATGCATGACAAGTACGTGGCAGATAGTAAGTACTTAAATATTAGTCTTAGCAGGCAGGATAGCCTTTTTAGTTAAGAGCAGGGGCTTGAAAGTCAAACTGCCTGCCTGAGTTTCAGACTCCAGGTCCACGAATCATAATACATGTGAAATGAGAAAAGTTATTTCACCTCCTAAGTTTCAGATTTCCTCCACATGAAATGGAGATGGTAATAGTACCTACATCACTGGGCTGATGAGAAGATTACATAGAATTAGACATATTTGGGGCCTGACACTAAGTTAGTGCTCAGAGAGTGTCAGCTGTTACTGTAAACACTGTTCTAATTCCACATGCATTCATACAGAAGGAAAACATTTACTGAATGCTGCTTTAAAGAACCCTGCTGGGAGTCAGAAATGAATAGGAGACACAGACCCTGTCCTCAAGGAGCTCACAGTTTGGAGACTATGCATCAGAGAATCAGAATAGGAAGAGGTGCAATTAATGGACTGATTCCATTCAAGCACCGAAATCACTCTATAGTAAAATGGGACCTAGACCAGAAGGCTTTATTAAAAACTAGGCACTTCAGAAAACCAATGAAGGTCAAGACCCTCTGGCTATGGAAAACCTTTGGGTCCTCTACGTTGGCACTGTGGCTACAAATTCCAGAAAATGACACCTTCTGTCAATCCTCCTTGGTTAAAATCAACTCGAGCAAATAATTTGGAGGTCAGGCCTGCTCAGGGGAAAGGCTGATTAAAATGCGCAGAGAAGAGCTGTTAGTTCAGTACCTAATTGTTCTATTTTTATCATTCCCAAACTGCAGGACTCTTATGTGATGTTCCAGATGACTCTACAACTATATGGGAAGAACACCTATCAGTAGAGAAGACATGGCATAATGGAAAACTAACTCCTTCATCCCTTGCAGGAATGGATGCATGGGAGTCAATGTGTTAGACTGCAAACAGCATAGATTTTGGAGTCAGAAAGATTTGCACTTGAATCCTGGCTAAGGCACAATAGCTGTGTGACCTTGGGCTAGTTACTTAATTTCTCCAAATCTCAGTTTCCTCATCCAGTCAAATGGGGACAATGTCCACTTTTTAGGGTTCTTGCGAGAATTTAATGAAACAAAGTACCAAAAGCATCAGACACAAAGAAGACAGTCGATAAATAAAAGACCTTTATCTATGGTCTTTTTCTTGCATCACTCTTTACTCACAAACTGCAGAAGAAGTGTGATGACCTAACTCTATTATAATCCCCTCACGCTTCAAGCTTATGCTTTGGAGCAGTACTTCTCCAACTCTAATGTATACATGAGTCATCAGGAGATGCTGTTAAAATGCAGAGTCTGATTCTACAGGTCTGGGCATCCACGTTTCTTGCAAGCTTCTGGGGCATGCCTCCATGTTCTGTTGGCCCAAGGTCCTCACTTTGGAGATGCAAGGGTATCTAGAGTCCAGACAATCACACTCAGTTACTGCTGAGGCTCTGAGCCACTTGTGCCTCACTAGCCATGGACTGTTGCTGAGTCCAGGAAACAGGCTCATCACCTCTATGAGAGCCCTGTGTGTATAGTGGGGGTGGGGGAGGGGGAGGGGGAATGGGGGGGTGAGTGGATGAGAAGGTCTAAAGCCACTTGCGAGGCAGCACAATGAGGGCAGTGGTTATCAAACTTCCGTGTATTACCACAATCATACAGGGTATTTACTAAAAATACAAATGCAAGGCCCACTCTTAGTTTACGATTTAGTGGTTCTCAGGTAGTGCCCTGGGATTCTGATATACACACAGTTTGAGAGGCCCTGGGTAGTGGTAGGAGATTGGGTTTTACAAATCTGTGTTGGAAACCAGGCTCAACCATTCACTTACTGTATCACCTTGAATAAGCTACTAAACCTTCCTAAGGCCTTCGTTTCTTTATCCATAGAGTGCAGAGAACAATGTCTACTTGCAGAGCTGCTGTGGAGATTTAATAAGATTATGTATGCAAAAACATCCAGCACAGTGTCCAGCACTTAGGGAATAAAGGGAACTACCAGTTGTCTAGATTTGATTTAACCCCAAACTCACCTGTTTTCTCACCACATAATCATCTTTCTGCCTCCATCTTTCCCAAACCCACCTCCAATGCTCCTGCACAAATAGCTGGAATCATCTCCTAAAACACTGATGGATATGCCACCTGCCCCTGCCACTCCCACCCTACACACATTCAGAAACCGTCAACACCTCCCTAGTGTAATAGGGGAGAAATCCAAATTTCTTAGCCTGGCACTCAGTGCGTTCAATAATCAATTTCTGACACTTCCTAATCTCTTTATTTCTACCAGTCCCGTTATGTGTGCCTGCATCACTGCAGCTCTCTATATGGTTTCCAAACATGTAACACAAATGACTTTCCAAGGACCTCAGCTCAAGCTTCTCTCTATGCAGAAATGCCCTTTCCCTTCCCCCTACTGATCTAAGTCCTACTCTTCTCCGTAGCCAAATTCTGAGCACATCTCTTCCATGAAAAACTTCCGCAATGGATAAGTAGAAAAATGGGAGAAGGAAAAAACAAACAAACAAACAAAGGCACCCAGTGTTCTTTTGTACTTTAATTGCTCTTTTTCACTTTAATTATTATTCTTGTTATTTTTGTGTGTGTGGTAACGAAGATGTCAGGGATTGATTTTGGTGATGAATGCACAACTATGTAATGGTACTGTGAACAACTGAATGCATGCTTTGTTTTGTATGACTGCATAGTATGTGACTATATCTCAATAAAATGAATTATAAAAACAAACAAACAAACTTCCCCAACCATCCCTTCTTCCGAGGAAGAACCATCAACTACCTAACTCTGAATGAGTGTTTGCAACATGCCAAGTAATTTTCAGTGCATAGTTTTATAGTATTTAGTATGCATAATACATAATAAACTTATGACGCAAGAAATAATTTTACTCCCATTTTACAAACAAAACTCAGAAGCTAAGCTGCCCAAGATCACACAGGACTAGTGACAGCATAGATGGGAACCAGCCCCAAGATTGCGAGCCTTAGCTCTTAACCATGACTCTGTATCTATATTACCTTAAAAACAACAAAAATCCACAAGCCTTAGTGGCTAACCTTAAGGTGTGTATGTGTTTGTGTGCATAAGGGATCATAAGGAGGACTCACAGTGCTAGTAATGTTCCACACCGAGCAAAGGGTTTGCTCAATTGTGAAAATTCAACAAGCGGCTGGCTCACTTAAGGTATCTACAGCTTTCTCTATGTATATTATACTTTAAATAAAGTTCTTAAAAAAATCACAGAAACCTGTGCTTGAATTTCAGCTCTGCCTCTAACTCACCATGTTTCCTGAGGCAGTGATTCTTTGAGGCTGTTTTGTTACCAACCTCATTTGGTGGGTAAGAGAATGAACAGGGAGACACCCCACAAATCAGTTCTTGTTCTAACCCTGAGTTATCCCAGCATTAGTCACTCATTTGACACTTCTCACATGGCATCCTGCACTAGTGTGTAGTTTTTGCATGTATGTTTATTTCTGCCTCTCCAGCTAGATTAGATAGCCACAATGTAAACTGGTAATTCTGGCAAAGTGTCAAGACAGTCATGAGTTCAAACCTCACCTTTGCTACTTACTAAACACGTGTACTGGGGCAAGATACAACTCTGAGCCTTGGTTTCTTTATCAGAAAAGGGTATGGATAAGAACACAGGGTTATAGAAGGATTAAGTGAGATGATACATAGGAGGACTTAGCTCAGGGTCTGTCATGTAACTGAGCAAAGAGTGACTATGTTGTACACCATATGAGGGCAATGGCCACTTTCTACACTTCCAGCACCACACACATCCATCGAAACAGGCATAGGAGAAAAATCCAACCCTGCAGATAGCAGCAGAAAGAGCAGGAGCTTTGGAGTCAGTCAGAATGAAAGATCAAATCCCAGTTCCATCAATTAATTGCTATGTTATCTAGGGCAAGCAACAAGCCCTTTGGACATCAGTTTCTACAACTGTAAAAGGAGGAATACGAGTGTGGGTTTTAGAGAGTTGTTGTGAGTGCCAGTGACAAAACTGAGTCTGATCTGCAAGGTGATAGCTGACTGCCTAGAAGCACTGGGCCGTGAAGAATGGGCATTAATTGAACACATATAGGAAACTGAGCAGAGGCTGGCAGAAAAAAATACAGGAAACACACCTTTGGCTTTAACCACATTGCAGGAACATTCAACCCCAAAAGGGAGACAGGAAAGTAAGGTTATTTCAATAAAATAACAAACTCAAGTATTCTGGATATTTTAAAACATTATCCTGTTGACAGGAAAAGCAGGTGTGCTTTCAAATGTTTATTTTAGTTGAAAGTGACAAGTTTTAAAAGGAAACAGATGATTTCAGTCATGTCAACATAAAACATAAAATACTGAGTTACGTGGATATAAGACAAAGAATTAGTGAAAAGAAAACAAACATTACTGAGAAAGCAGTAACTCCAGGTTAGGGATTTTCCATCCAAAGATGGCAAACATCTGCAAACAGGAGCCAAGCAGGCAGTGCAAATAAATGAAGTGGGTCAAAGTAAGGGACAGGCAATGGAGGTGACTGTGCAGAGGATGGGAAAGCACATGGACAATCTAAGGCAGCAGCGCCACTCAGCTGTAGTTGACTGCTGCCGTGGTGGAATGGAGGCCTGTGCTGCCAGATTTTCTATTTTTCAAGAAAATCTGGAGCCTGGGATTTCGAAACAAAATTTCACTAATGCAAATACCATGCGGCCAACTTACTTTGAAAACTGGTAAGTCAAGGGAACAAGTAGAGCATTTATCCTCTCTTTTCTATTCAAACCCTACCACTGGGTAACCAAATAGTACTTTATAAAAGTATTCCAGCTAATAAATGAAAAAGGAATGATATAATTAGAACATTACAATTTGCCCTAGTGAAATAATGGATCTAGGTACTGAAGAGCAATGGCTACAAACACCACCAAGAGGCAAGTAGACAGCAAGTGCCATGTAATGGAGAGCAAAGTATCACCTGCAAAACAGTCTGCCCCCCCCCATAAAACCCATTCTAATTAAGTCTGTGGATCAAATGACCAATAGTTAGCAAATCTAAAGGACAGGGGAAGATGTTAAATACACCATGGGGATTCAATGAAAAATTCCCAGAATGAAAGATAATCTCCAGATAAACATCCAGTCTCTTCAACAACAACAAAAACAGAGAATATTAAAGAACTAATGGCTGAAACCTTCTCAAATTTAACAAGACATGAATACACACATCCAAGATGCTGAATGAACAAGAGAACCACACCACAGCATATTATAATCAGAATATCAAATGCCAAAGATAAAGAGAGAATTCTGAAGGCCACAGGAGAGAAGCAATATGTCGTATAAGGGAGCCTCAATAATGAGATTAAATGCAAATTTCTCATCAGAAACTATGGAGGCAAAAATACAATGGAGTAACACACTTAAAGTGATGAAAGCAAAATATTGCCACCCAAGAATTCTGTATCTGGCAGAATGGTCTCTTAAAACTGAAAGAGAGATTAAGACATCCGGGATAAACAAAAGCTGAGGGAGTCTGTCACCAATACACCAGCCCTACAGGATATGCTAGACAGAGTTCTGCAGGTTGAAAAGAAAGGACACTAGAGAATAGATCAAAACTGCATGAAGAAATAAAGATCTCCAGTGAGGGCAATGACATAGGTAAATATAAATGCTAGTACTACTATATATTTGGTTTGTAACTCTTACTTTTTACATTCTACAAGATCTAAAAGGCAAACGCATACAACGTAATGATAAAATCAGTGGTTTTGGACTCATAATGCATAAACATGTAATTTGTGACAAGAACTACATAAAGGCAGAGGGACAGAGGGGTTAAGGAACATAGTTTGTGCATGCTATTGAAGTCAAATTATAGATTTAGGCTGTTATAGATTTAGGATGTTAAATATAAGCACTATGGTAACTACAAAGAAAATATCAGAGATTATGCAAGCTCAAAGAGACAGAAATTAGAGGACAGGTTGCCAGTGGCAGGGGGAAGGGAGAATGGGAAGTTAATGCATAATGGGTGTGCTAATTTGGATATATTATATCCCTCCAAAAGCCATATTCTTTAATGCAATCTTGTGGGGGCAGAGGTATTAGTGTTGATTAGGTTGGAATCTTTTGATTGAGTGTTTCCATGGAGATGTGACTCAATCAACTGTGGGTGAAACATCTGATTAAATTATTTCCATGGAGACATGAACCACACACATTTAGGGTGGGTCTATTTAATCACTGGAGTCCTACAAAAGAGCTCAAAAACAAAAGGAGCCCAAGAGAAGCTGAGAGAGACATTTAGGAGATGGCCATTGAAAGCTGATGCTTAGAGATACTTGGAGATGCAGACAAATGGATGTTTGGAGATGCTAGCCCAGAGTTTGCCCCAGAGAAGCTAAGAGAGAACCCCCAGATGCTTAGAGAGAAATGCCCTGGGAGAAAGAAGCAAGGATGCACAGGAGCTGAGAGAGAGGAGCACAGACTGAAGCCCAGAGACATTTTGGAGAATGCTGTTTTAAAATGTAACCCGTGAACAGCAGACACCAGCCACGTGCCTTCCCAAATGACAGAGGTGTTCTGGACACCATTGGCCATTCTTCAGTGAAGTTATCTTCTTGTTGATGCCTTAGCTTGGACACTTTTATTGCCTCAGGACTGTAAATTTGTAAACAAATAAACCCCCTTTATAAAAGCCAATCTATTTCTGGCATTTTGCATAATGGCAGTGTTCTAATTTGCTAATGCTGCCGGAATGCAAAACATCAGAGAAGGACTGGCTTTTATAAAAGGGGTTTATTTGATTACAAAGTTACAGTCTTAAGGCCATAAAGTGTCCAAGGTAACACATCAGCAATCAGGTACCTTCACCGGAGGATGGCCAATGGTGTCCAGAAAACCTCTGTTAGCTAGGAAGGCACATGGCTGGCATCTGCTCCAAAGTTCTGGTTTCAAAATGGGTTTCTCCCAGGATGTTCCTCTCTAGGCTCCAGTTCCTCAAAAATGTCACTCTTAGTTGCACTTGGGATATATGTCCTCTCTCAGCTTCTCCGGAGCAAGAGTCTGCTTTCAACGGCCATCTTCAAACTGTCTCTACAGCTCCTGTGCTTTCTTCAAAGTGTTCCTCTTGGCTGTAGTTCCTCTTCAAAACATCACTCACAGCTGCATGAGTTCTCTCTGCCCATCAGCTCATTTATATGGCTCCACTGATTGAATTTAGACCCATCCTGAATGGGTGAGGTTACACCTCCATGGAAATTATCCAATCAGAGTCATCACTCACAGCTGGGTGGGGCACATTCCAAAGAAACACTCAAAGAATTCCAATCTAATCAACACTGATAACGTCTGCCCACACAAGATTACATCAAAGATAATGGCATTTGGGGGACATAATACATTCAAACTGACACAGGCAGCATTAGCAAACTGGAACAATGGGGGAGAGTCTCTGTTTGGGAAGAGGGGAAAGTTTTAGTACTGGAAGGTGGTAAGTGTACCAAAATATTGTTGATGTGATTAATTCCACTGAATGGTACACTTGAGATGGGAAAGTTTATGTTGTATATATGATCCCATAAAAAAGAAAAGAAAGAGCAACTAAAAAGACAATGACAACAAAATGCAATATATGATCCTGGATGAGATCTAGAAAGGGAGGAGAAAAAGCTCAAAGGGACATTACTGGGACATATGAAAAGAACTGGAATATAGACTGTAAGCTTTATATAAATGTTAAAATTGTTGAATTTGATAACTGCAGTGAAGGTGGTTACATGAGTGAATACCCGTTTTCTTAGGAAATGCATAAGGCAGCATTAAGTGTTCAAGAAGCATGATGTATACAATTTAGCAGTAAGTATTCAGAAAATGGACTGATAAATAGACGAATAGATGGAAAGATAGATGACAGAGAGACAAGATACAGCAAACCTGACACAATGTTAAAATTGGTGGATCTGGAAATTTGATAGGTGGGATATGCTAGAGTTCTCTATATGGGGTTTGTATTATTTTTGGACCTGTTCTATAAAGTTTTAAAGTATTTAAAAGTAAAAGTCTTCTGATTGACCAAGATGGTGGCGTAAGATGCTCCAGGGTGCCAGTCTCCCACAGAATCTTTGAGTAACTAGCAAAAACCTATGGAATCATCTTCCTCAAAATTCTGGAGAACAGTTAAAAGGCTGCCATAATAGGCAAGTTCCAGATCAAGAAAACACAGCTTTAAAAATGCACATTTGAAGTGTTCACAAAATGGACTGAACATTTAGAAATTTAAATGTCATGCCCTTGAGGGCCCCTCCTCAGCGCAGTGTGAAGCCAGCCTGCGCTCCATTTATGGGCTCCTGGCCCTGTTCTGGAGGGAGCAGAGTAATCCCTATGCGCACACTAGGGAGCCCATATCTTGGTGCCAATGTATTGGGTGGGGGCCTGAAACACTGAACTAGGAAACTCAGGCTAGCCCTCCCAGAACTTGCCCTGCTAGCAGAAGCAGTTTATGGACAGCTAAAGCTTAATTGTAAGAAAAAATTAAGTTGGAGAAGAAGACGGCAGCATTGAGAGGAGTGGAAGCTAGTTTGTTCCCCTGGAACAACTAATAACCAACCAGGAACAACCAGTAAATAATCTGGAATAACTGCAGGGGGACAAACGTGACTGTCCACTCATCATACACCAGCCTGAATTGGGAGGAATGCCCGAGATCGCAGCATAAAAGCCTCTTCCCACCATGGCCAGAACTGCAAAGCCTTGCAATGCTAGAGAGCAGCACTCTGAATGAGCAAATATAGCTCAGCCCAGCTCCAACTGGGGTTTTAATTAACAAGCGTGGACTGCTCAATACAAGCTACAAATTCCAAACTAGCACACAGAGGCTTTTGGTGACGACTGACCTTGGAAGCTGGAGGGTGGCCGCAGACTGGCCCTGAAGGGGGCTTTCTGTCCCTTTTTCGGCTCGGTGGACAAAGCCTCAGCCATTTTCAGTTCCCAGTACTCTGACTGGGACAAGGATGGAGATAGATAGCAAGGTAGAGACTATTCAAATGCTAATGACCTCTCCATAGGGGGAGTATCTTCCCTAAGAAAAAAGAGGTGGGGCCCAGCTCTACTACCCACCTTCTATTCAGAACCAGATCCCAGAGCCTGAGGGAAAGCAGCCATGGGCCACACCTCCTTACACCAGTCTGGAACTACAGGCTGACAGGCACCACCTGCTGGGCGGAAAAGCACAGTGACTTGAGGCCTCACAGGGTGCATCAATCTTCTAAGACACACCCTCAGGGAGATCTGATACTATTGCCTCCTTCCAAGACCTGAGCCCATTTTTTTCTGTGAAAACCTGATTGAGGTAACCAAGGAAATCAGATGCCTAGACAACAGAAAACTACAACCTACACTAAGAAAAACAAAGTTATGGCCCAGTCAAAGGAACAAACTTACACTTCAACTGAGATACAGGAACTGAAACAACTAATCCTAAATCAATTCAAAAAGTTTAGGAAAGATATGGCGAAAGAGATGAGGCGTGCAATGAAAACACTGGGCATACATAGGGTAGAAACTGAAAGTTCAAAAAAAACAACTGGCAGAATCTATGGAAATGAAAGGCACAATACAAGAGATGAAAGACACAATGGAAACATACAACAGCAGATCTCAAGAGGTAGAAGAAGAAAACACTCAGGAACTGGAGAACAAGGCACCTGAAAGCCTACACACAAAAGAACCGATAGAGAAAAGAATGGAAAAATATGAGCAACGTCTCCGGAAACTTAAGGACAAAGTGAAATGCAGGAATGTATGTGTCATGGGGGTCCCAGAAGAAGAAAAGGGAAAAGGGACAGAAGCAATAATAGAGGAAATAACCAATGAAAACTTCCCATCTCTTATGAAAGACATAAAATTACAGATCCAAGAAGCTCAGCGTACCCCAAACAGAATAGATCTGAATAGGCCTACGTCAAGACACATAATAAGCAGATTATCAAATGTCAAAGATAAAAAGAGAATCCTGAAAGCAGCAAGAGAAAAGCAATCCATCACATACAAAGGAAGCTTGATAAGACTATGTGCAGATTTCTCAACAGAAACCATGGAGGCAAGAAGGAAGTGGGATCATATATTTAAGATACTGAAAGAGAAAAAGCACCAACCAAGAATCCCATATCTGGCAAAACTGTCCTCCAAATATGAGGGAGAGCTTAAAATATTCTCTGACAAACAGACAATGAAAGAGTTTGTGAACAAGATACCTGCTCTACAGGAAACACTAAAGGAAGCACTGCAGACAGAAAGGAAAAGACAGGAGTGAGAGGTTTGGAACACAATTTTGGGAGATAGTAGCACAGCAATGTAAGTACACTGAACAAAGATGACTTTGAGCATGATTGCAAGAGGAAGGTTAGTACCATGTGGGACACCAGAATGAAAGAGGAAAGATAAATACTGGGACTGTATAACTCAGTGAAACCTAGGGTGCTCAACAATTGTAATAAAAGGTACAAATATATTTTTACATGAGGTAGAACAAATGAATGTCAACATTGCAAGGTGTTAAAAATAGGGTGGGATTGGGGGAAAATACTACCAATGCAAACTAGAGACTATAATTAACAGAAACATTATATTATGCTTCCTTTAATATAACAAAGGCAATATACCCAAAGCTAAATGCATATGGGCGGGGGACAAAGGGGAAGGGTATGGGACTCCTGGCACTGGTGATGTTGTCTGATTCTTCATTCTACTTTAGTTTAATGCTATCTTTCCTTTTGTTGCTTCCTAGCTGTCATGTTTTTTTCTCTTTTTTCTTTTTCTTTTGCCCCTCTACCTTCTTTGACTCTTCCTCCTTCTTTGTGGAAGAAATGGAGCTGTCCTTATATAGATAGTGGCGAAGGTGCTGAATACATAAATACGTGAGTATACGGGGAACCAGTGATTGTTTACTTAGGACAGAATGTATGGTGTGTGAACAAAACCATCTTTTAAAAAAATGGGTTGATGAAGAAACCTTGAGGGCACTATACTGAGTGAAATAAGACAGACACATAAGGACAAATATTGCAGGGTCTCACTGATATGAAATAATTATAACATGTAAACTCATAGACATGAAATGTAAGTTACCAGGATATAGAACAAGGCTAAAGAATGGGGAGCGGTTGCTTATTATGAGCAGAATGTTCAACTAGGTTGAACTTAAACATTTGGAAACGGACAGAAGTGACAGTAGCACGTTGTGAGAATAACTAACAGTGCTGGATGGTGTGTGAAGGGTGGTGGAAAGGGACTCAGAGTCACATATGTTACCAGAAGAAAAGTTGGAAGTTAAAAGATGGGAATGTATAAAACAGTGAAGCTGCTGGTGGACAATGTCCATGATTAACTGTACAAATATTAGAAAACTCTCTCATAAACTAAAACAAATGTATGATACTATAACTAGATGTTAATAATAGAGGGGCATATGGGAAATAAATATATACCTATTGCAAACTATATACTATAGTTAGTAGTATTTTAACATTCTTTCATCAACAATAACAAACGTACTATACCAAAACTATGAATTAATAATGGAGGGGGGGTGATTAGGGGTATGGGAGGATTTGAGTTTCCTTTTCTTGTCTTTATTTCTTTTCTGGAGCAATGAAAATGCTCTAAAAATTGAAAAAAAAATTAATTGTGGTGATGGATGCACAGCTGTACGATGGTACCATGGGCAACTGATTGTACACTTTGGATCTTTGGATAATTGTATGGTTTGCGAACAATCTCAATTAAAAAAAAAAAAAGAAAGAAACAATTAAGTCAAAGTGGCCTAGGGCAAAGTCTTATCTGCTTTAAGTCATACAACAGAGCACTTGAGAGAAGGAGAAACTCTATTTCATAGGGAATAGAGGGGGCATTCAAATTCCTGTAAATGGGGGAATTCCTAAGGCCAGGAGCAAGAAGAAGGCCAGGACAAGATGCAGACTCAGAAAAGATGGAGAGAACCCTAAACTTCACATTCGCTTCAGGCTTGTATTTTTGATAGCAGGGCTAAATTCTGAAGGACAGCACTTGCCAATACAGAGCCAATTTGCAAAGACAGTGAAAGGTGTTTTTTGTGTTGATTTGTTTTTGTTAGCTCCTGGCACTCAGGAAAATCTGTCATATCACTAGATGGATACAAACTTAAAGAACAGACAGCTCAGAATCTAAACACCTGAAAACATTAAAATGTACAGTGTGCAAAAAAAGATTATAAAACAAGCAAAGAAAAAGGAAAAATTATGGCCCACCCAACAACACAAGGAAAAAAATCCAAAAACCATCAACAAAGAAGACCAGAATATGGACACAGCAGACAATGAGTACATAAAAAAAAACGATCCTCAATAAGTCTAAGGAGATAAAGGTAAAACAAAGAGAAAGAACTAAAGAATATTAAGAAAACACTGAATGAACAATATGAGAATCCCAATAAGGAATTTTAAAAAGGAACCAAACAGATACTGGAGTGGAAGACCACAATAACTGAAATTAAAAATTCCCTAAAGGGTTTCAACAGAATATTGGAACTGTCAGAAGAAACAATCAGTGAACTCGAAGACAAGACAATTGAAATGATTCAGGCTGAGAAGCAGAAAGAAAAGAATGAAAAAAAGTGAAGAGGGCCTAAAAGACCTGTGGGACACCATCAGGTGTACCAATGTATGCATTATGGGAGTCCCAGAGGAGAAGAAAGGGGAAGAAGAAACATTTGAACAAATAATAGGAAGAAACTTCCCAAATTTAATGAAAGATAAGAATATGCACATTCCAGAACCCAATGAACTCCAAACAGGATAAACTCAAAGAGAACCATGCCCAAACATACAGTAGTCAAACTGCTGAATGCCAAGGTCAAGAAGATCCTAACAATTACAAGAGAAAAGCAACATGTCAGGCACAAGGGAGTCCCAAAAAGAGAAGTGCTGATTTCTCATTAGAAACCACGGAGGCAAGAAGGCAGTGGGACAAAATATTTAAAGTGCTAAAAGAAAATAATTGCCAACCAAGAATTTTATATCTGGTGAGACTGTTTTTCAAAAATCAGTGAGACACTAAGACATTTCTAGATAAATGAAAGTTGAGGGAGTTTGTTATCACTAGACCAGCCATACAAGAGATGCTAAGGGAGTTCTTCAGACTGAAACGAAAGGACACTAGCAGTGGGTTGAAGGGGTATAAAGAAATAAAGATCTCCATTAAAGGTAAACAAATGGGTATTTTTAAAGGCCGTAACTATTGTATTTTTTGGTATGTAACGCCACCTTTTACTTTTACAGATTCTAAAATGCAAATGCATAAAAAGTAATGATAAATCTATGGCTTTGGACATACAAGGTATAAAAGCATAATTAGTAACAAGTATAACAAAAAGGTGGGGGAGTGGAGGGGTATAGGAACAGTGCATGTATATGCTATTGAAGTTAAGTTGGTATCAAATCAAATGTGATTGTTACAGATTTAGGATGTTAAGCTTAAGTCTCATGGTAACCGCAAAGAAAACACATAAAAAGTATATGTAGAAAGAAATGAGAAGGGATTCAAAATGGTACAATACAAAAAATTAAATAAATATGAAAACAGGCATTAACCGAAGAACTGAGGGACCAAAAACGTATTAAACTGATCAGAACCAGATAGTAAAATGACAGAAGAAAGTCCTGCATTATCATTAGTTACTTTAAATATAAATGGAGTAAACTCTACAGTCAAAAAGCAGAGATTGGCAGAATGGATAAAAAAGCATGACCTAACTACATGCTATTTACAAGAGACATACATTAAATTCAAAGACACAAAAAGGTTGGAAGTGAAAAGATGGAAAATTATGCCATACAAATAGTAATAAAAAGGGCTAGAGTATCAGATAAAACAGACTTTAAGCAAAAATTGCTATGGGGGACAAAGAAGGTTATTATATACAGATAAATGGGTCAACTCAACAAGAAGATATGACAATAATAAATATATATGCATCTAATGGCAGGGCCCTAACATATATGAAACAAATACTGACAGAGTAAAAGGGAGAAATAGACAGCTCAACATTAATAGTAGGAGACTTCAATAATGGATAGACCATTTAGACAGGACATCAATAAGGAAATACAACATATGACTGATACTATAAACCAACTAGACCTAACAGACATATATAGAAAACTTTACCCCAAAGCAGCAGAATCCACAATCTTCTCTGTTGCTCATGGACCATTCTCCAGGACAGACCATAAGTTAGGTCACAACACGAGTCTCAATAAAATAAAAAATATTGAGATCATACACTGTATCTTCTCCCATTACAATGGAATGAAGCTAGAAATCAGTAACAGAGGGAGAACTGGAAAAAAATTCACAAATATGTGGAAATTAAACAACATAAACAACCAACGGGTCAAAAAAGAAACTGTATGGGAAATTAGAAAATATCTTGAGGCAAATGAAAACTACGTACCAAAACTTATAGGATGCAGCAAAAGCAGTGCTGAGAAGGAAGTTTATATCTCTAAATGCTTACATTTAAAAAAGAAGAAAAGATCTCAAATTCAAGATCTAACCTCACAGATGGCGGTAACAGAAAAGGCAGAGCAAACTAAACTCAAAGGGAGCAGAAGGAAGAAAATAACAAAGACTAAAAAGAACAAAAAAACAATAGAGAGAATCAATGACAGAAAAAGTTGGTTCTTTGAGAAGATCAATAAAATTGACAAACTTTGAGTTAGGCTGACAAAGAAAAAGGATGAAAAAACTAAAATCTGAAATGAAAGGGGGGACATTACTGACCCCACAGAAATAAAAAGGAATATAAAAGGATACTATGAACAACTGCATGCCAACAAAGAGAGAACCTAGATGAAATAGACAAATTCCTAGTTGATAATTGGTTCAAGTGACTTCAAAAAAAGTATAAATGAATGAAATTCAAAATTAATGTTACATAATAGATAACAAATACTATTGGGTACAAATTTGTTCAAGTGCAAGAACCCAATTTTCCAAATAAAATTAAATTGGGTTTGCATCCCCCCCACCCCAATTTTATCTTTTAGAGATACACACTGAGGTATTTACAAATGAAACGTAATGAGGCCCGGGACCTGCTTTAAATTAACATGTGAAGGGAGAGTGGAGGGAGAAAGAATAACTACCAGTTAATGGTTGTTGGGCCTGGATAATGGGTACATGGGCTCACTGTACTATCCTGTTTTCGTTTGTGTATTCAAAATTCTTCATAATAAGTTAGGGAGGGGGGTGCACCTGCAGGCTAAATACTGCTGAAAGTGGCAACTTTTGAAACCTCTGGTTTGTGAACTTTGTTTATTTTTAACCCATAAAACTACAATAACCAGTACTCCTAATTGTCTCAACTGTGGAAGGAAGATTTATAGAGGTTAAGTGGCTTGTGTAAATCTTAAACCCTTCTCTTAAGTCCCAGTTCTAATCACATATCTGCTACTTCAGAAAGGCTTCTCTGACCACCTCCCACCATACATGCACTTTATAAACCAGCTGATAGGTATAATTTTCTTCAAAAGTTCCTGAAGGAGTCATGTTTTACATTAATGTACATCAGAGATGAGGGGAGGGGGAATGAATATTTACGGAGCACCTACTATGTGCCAGGTTTTGATCTATGTATTTATGGGTGCTTTAAACACACATAAAACCTAATTGTCCAATATCCTTGTGAACTTGTAGTCTAAGTGGGCAAGGACCTTATCAGTCTTGTTCTGCTTTCTGTCTGATGTAGGTGCTCATGAAATGTTGAATGAGTAAGACAGGTATCCTCATTTTCCAGGTGGGAACACTGAGGCTCACAAGTTAAATAACAGACTATAAAGTCCCTGTATGCCCTTGCCATAGCACTGGCATGGGTTGGCCACTTCACAACTACTCAAATTATTAACTTCAAAATGAGCTGAGAAAAAAAAAGTCAATGCACTTGAGCTACCCTTTATACGTGGTCACTAACAGCAAAAGTCTGGCAGAGTGCGGGATTAAACATCCATGGGCTGCAGGTTACTTAATAACCGAAGGTGGCAGCAATAGCAGAGAGGAGAAATGTCAGTATCACTGAGGACAAGATTAGGTAATGGGGGAGCTGTGAGAAAGAATCCACTCAGGCTATGAAAAGAAAGGGAGAGTGGTCCTTCCTGACCTAGTGTCCAAATGTAAAACGCAAAGACACAGGGACAAACAGTCTCCCAGATGTTCTGTTTCATCATCCACATTAATCTATGTCATTCTCCATTTATAGCAAATCCACCAAGTGCCAAGTAATGTGCTGGGTGCCACGGGGGTGGAAAAGGGAGGGGAGGGTGTAGGTTGGCCAAGAACGAATAAGATGATCTGTTCGCCAAGACTTTGCAATCTTGGCAGGCGCTAGGAAGTGAAGAGTGGGCACAGAGCGGTCCCCAGATCCCTCCATTCACTTGGGGGCTGAGAGCTTTCAGGAATTCCCCCTCTAGAACCTAAAAACAAGCAATGACAGATCTTAAGAAGAAGAGAACATTGATAACCTAATCTATGGGTTTCCAAATCCTAAATGAGACCATAAATTCTGACCCTGATCTATGCCCCAAATGTCCCACATCTGGAGAGATCCAGATACCACATATGACCTCCCACAGCTAGGGCAGGGGAAGCTTCCAACTCCAATCCTCTGGCATTCCGTGGCTAAGGTCCCAGGCTCCCTGACACCAACTCCCCTAACTTGGGAAAGCCACTGACCTCTCTGGCCCAATTTTCTTACCTACATATTGAGGGGATCAAATTCTCAAGTTCCCTTCCACCTAAAATTATTTGAGTCATCTGAGCTGCTTAGCCCCTCCAGGTATAGACAGTGGTCCCAGATCCCAACTCTACCCAGAGCCCCATTAGCATTCCCTATCTTAACACGGGTACTGTTAAAAGGTTCTGTGGCTTACCAGAACCCCCATGGCTCCCCAGGCTTACTACAAGCCTGTTCTACACACCCATCCCCAGCTTTCAACGAACAGGGCCCTACCTAGGCTTTCTCTCCCATCACCCAACGTAAGCGACTCACTCGAGGTTACCTCGCTTCTCTAGCCATTTCTTCTCGTCAACACATATGCCACTCTGCATCAAGAGGTGGAGTCGCCACTCTGCATCAAGAGGTGGAGTCGCTCCCCACCTCCCCACCCCCCCCCCCCGTAATTAATCACAAACGAAAAGGTTCTCTCACCCCTAATGCCTGGACGGTAACCGTGATTCTGGACAATCCACCCCCAACTTGCAGGAAATTGGGCCATAAAAGCTTCCTGCCTCCACTCAGCTCCAGATGTCTCAGTCCGGGACTCAACATAACCTCCCACACCTCTCAGCCTTTAACCACTAAATCAGCCTCGGATCCCCTGACACGACTCCTCAAACTTAGATTCCTCAAGAACCCCAATCCTAACACTCCCCGACCTGAAATATGGAGCCTCCCCTAAACTTCGCCGGAACCCGAGACCACGACCACAGCTCTCTCGCACACCGCCTCACCACCCCTCCCCCCATCCTCCCCCCTACCCCTACCCCCATCCTCCCCCCCAAAGCGCCCAAGCCTCAGCGCCCAAAGCCCGGGCCTCCACAGCCCGCAGCTCCGCTCCCGGGCGAGAAACAGGCATCCGGACCTCCGGCCGCCCTGACCTTGGAGTTCCGCTCCTACACCGGGCCCGACCTGCCGCTCACCTGAGTACCCTTGCCAGCCCCGGGCGGCCCCAGCAGCACGGCCCGAATGCCTTTAGGGCTCTCTCCGGCCGATTCGGCCGCTGGCACATTAGGAGCCATGTCCGCGGATGCCTCTGGTGGCCGCACAACCGCACGCCTCGCAAGTCCAGCGCTTCCAAGCCAGTTCTCCACGCACGCCACGCACGCCACGCACGCCCCGCTCCGCGCTCACACTGGCCGGTCGCCATGTCCGTCAGCCCACTCCGCCCGCCCCCGAGAGTCACAGGTACCTCAGTTTACCAACCACGCCGCGATACTGGGGAAGACTGATTTTGATTGGACAGAATCGGTGCGGGAATAAGGAAGGGGAGGGTCATCATGGCCGAGGGGTCGGGGCGGCTTGTGGCTGTCGCGGTGGGTGTGTGGAGTAGGCGGGAACTGGGGAAAGAAGGCCAGGGGCCACGCTGGGAGTTCTGGTGAGGCATTTGGCAGTTTCTGATGCCAGCAACTCTAGAGTACTGGGCAACTATGGGAATGTAAATGGGTAAAAATCATTTAGACAAATTGGCAGTATGTATCAAATGCCCTTTGGCCCAACAATTCCGCCTCCAGGAATTGAAAGGACATAATCAGTGATACGTGCAAAGGTTATGTAACAAAGATGTTAATGGCAGCATTTATGATAGAAAGAAAAAAAAAAAGGCAGTACCCCAAATGTCCAACAAGAAGAGACTGGTTAAATAAATTGCAATGTGTTTGTATACTGGAATCCCCCCATTGTGTAAGACCAATCACGTGGGAAAATGTTCACCAAGCAGGATACAAAATTGCAGTTACAACAAAATCCCAGTTTTGTTGGATAGTTACAAGCGATGATCTTCGTGTAGTGTTATTACAGGAACTCCCCTTTGTACATTTTTATATATTTGAAAAGCTCTATAATGAATTCTGTAATAAGCAGGTATGGCCCTTGTAAGAAGAAAAAAACTACGACTTTTTTAAATATGAAAAAGAAAGTTTTTCTCAAAAGAGATGATCCTCCCTTGGAAGGGAAAATAATTTCTACAGCTTTTTTGTGTGTGAAAGTTCTGTCCACACCCATTATGAAGCAACCCCTGAAGGCTGGGCAAAACCAGCCCGGAAGGCCCCTTTGAACCTTTTGTAGAGAGTGTGATTATGAAACAATTATGTTTTCCCCACAGGCTCATAATCCAGTGATGAATTTGCTGTTCCTTTAACAGTGGTCTCTTCTACTTTACCACAGAGAAGCAGTTAACATTCATGTCCTCATCACCACACTGGACTTTTTACAAGGTGCCTGCTTCATCTTGTCAGATCCTCCCAGAGACGTTAAAGGAGCAGGGTGGTTATGCCCATATATCAGAAAGGAAACTGAAGACTAGATATGTGATGACCAGCCCAAAGCCGCACAACAGTTCCACTCAGGCTGGGGGTGTTGAGCTTGTGCCCCAGAGATCCCAGGGCTTATGGGGAAGGGATGAAGAGTAACAACATTTCCTCTGGTGGGAGCTTCTTCATGGCCCAAATTCACTTCAATTCAATAAGACCAGAGTCTGTTAAGGTTTGCTGTGAGTAGGGCACCAGGCAAGGGGTGTAGGAACAGCGTTCCCCTCTTGCCACCCATCCCTATGGTGATTCTGACCAGGCATGGACCCTCAGGAGGGAAAGCAATAAGACTACCCATAAATACCCAAAGTGTAAGATTTATTTATTCAATTGAAAAAATGTCCTAACACAAAAGAACAAATATTGTATTCATATCTCTGTATTCAAAGAGACAGATGGTAGACAAGACATTGCCAGGGGCTGGGGAGGGGGACCTGGGGAAATGTTGCTTAAAGGGCAGAGTTTCTCTTTGGGGTGATGAAAAAGTTTTGGTGATGGATGGTGGTGATGGTGGCACAAAATTGTGAATGTGATTAATACCACTGAACTGTGCACTTAAAAATGGTTAAGAAGGCGAATTTTGTGTTTTATTTATGTTGCTACAATAAAAATTTTAAAAAAGAGAGAGAAAAAGATCAATGGCTGCCATGGGTTCTGGGGGAGAGGAGGAGGGATGAATAGGTAGTACAGAGGGCAATTTTAGGACAGCAAAGCTGTTCTGTGTGATGCTGTAATGATGGATATAAGACATCAGGCATTTTTCAAAGCCCGTAGAACTGTATAATGCAAAGAGTGAATCCTAATGTAAATCATGGACTTTAGTTAATAAAAATGTATCACTACTGATTCATCAATTGTAACAAATATACCATGCTAATGGGAGATGTTCATATCAGGGGAAACTATATATATTGAGGGAGGTATTATGGGAACTCTGCAATTTCTGCACATTTTTCTGTAAACTTAAATCTGCTTTAGAAATAAAGTATATTATTATTTTTTAAATGTTGTAGGCTTTGGGGCATACTAAGGGCTCCTGATAGCCCAGGAGAAGGAGGGGGTATCTCATTCATTTATTTACTCAGCAGTATTAATTATTAATGATAACTGCCACCATCCACCTATTATCAAGTACTATATGCCAAGCACAGTGCTAAGTGCTTTACATGAATCATCTCATTTAATTCTCACAACAACCTGTGTATGAGGTAACTGCTGTTATTATCTACATTTTTTAAATCGAGGAGACTAAGGCACAGAAAAGCTAAGTGCCTTGCCCAAGTCCCGTGCCTAACCTTGGCTGAACTGAGATTGGAACTCAGCCCTGACTGGACGGTGTCCAGCACTGGAAGGAAACCAGACAGGCAGAATCTTCCAGCATGGAGCTCACAGTCCAGCTAGAGGGATCAGGGACATCTTTGTGAAACAGAAGGACCTTGAACGATGGAGGGGATTTGGTTTTGGGGTAGGAGTGCAGGACATTTCAGGTTGAGAGACCATTCGGAGCAAACCTTCAGAGGTGGGAGTCAGTTAGGTGTGCTGTGGGTTTTATCAAGTGGACTTCGGGGAATCAGGAAGTTTCTTTGTTAGGGAAGTGATGATCAGATTCACATTTTATCTTTATATCTCTTGCAGGACAGACTGGAGAGGAGAAAAAGGGGTGAGTGTGAGAAAAGTTAAGTATTTCTGTCAATGTTTTGTGCTCCCTGCCCAAAAATGTCCAATCCTAATCCTGGAACCTGTGAATATGCAACCTTACATGGCAAAAGGGACTTTGCAGATGTGATTAGGTTAAGGATCTTGAGTTGGGGAAATTATCCTGGGTTATCTGAGTGGGCCCAATGTAATCACAAGCGTCCTCACTAGGGAAAGAGGGAGGCAGGAGAATCAGGAAAGGAAATGTGACAATGGAAGCAGAGATCAATGTGATGTGATTCCTGCCAAGGAATGCAGGAAGCCTCTAGAAGCTGGAAAAGGCAAGGAAACAGATTATCCCCTAGAGACTCTGGAAGGAATGCATCCCTGCTGATATCTTGATTTGAGCCCTGTAATACCATTTTGAGCTTCTGACTCCCAGAACTGTAAGGTAATAAATTTGTGTTGCTCTAAAGCCAAGTAATTTGTGGTGATTTGTTACAGCAGCGATGGTTAACTAATACATGTGCTTTGATTGCAAGCCACAGAAACAGACTCTGGCTACATTAAGCAAGAAGGAATTCATTGGGAAGACATAGTTGAGCAACCAGAGGCCTTAGGAATGATAGAGCTAGGGCTGCCCTGGGAAATCTAGATGTTAAGAACAGGTGGACAGTGCTGGGGGTGGGGGGACATTTATTCCCTACACCAGCTTTTTCCAGGTGGAAGGACTTCTTTTAGAGTAACACTTTTTTGTCTTGTCCTGCCCCCTCACCCACCTATTACTCCCCAGAGGAGGAGGGCCTTACCTGATCAGTGAGTTTGGGGAGAAAGAACTGAGTCAACTCAGAAATTGTTCTCTTTCTCTTTGAGATCTGCCTGTCTTATTTGAAGCATGTTTTTTTTTGCTCTGTTCTTCAATGCCCGAAGTTTTCCATGTTCTGGTCCTCACTAGGAGGACTATGATTTTCCAGCACTGCCTGAGACCAGATGGGGAAGTTGAGTTCTAGGATCCACTATTAGTAAGTCCGCTTGTCCGTCAGACCTAAAGACACATCCCTAGCGGCTTTGTTGGTTATAAAGGTGATATTTGGTCTCCCTCTGCCTTACTTTTGTGGCTATTTATTTGGTTCTAAACTTGAGTGAGGCCATCACAAACCCCAGCAAACAGTTTCTCATGGATTTTGCAATCTGCATGACTCAGCTCCCATCATTTTCTATAAATGTGCCATTTCACTCAAGATTAAAATTTTGGGCTTGGCTTGGATCTCATGTTCGCTCCTTGGCAATGGTGGAGGGTACTTTGATTAAGAGTTCCCTCAAGACTGCAGGAGGAATAGTTACCCAAAAGAAAATGTTGGCAGTTTCCAAAATAAAAGGGAAAAAGGGAAGAGTTACTGAGCAGGCAGAAACAACAGATGTCTACCACAGGGAACTGTCACAAAGGTCCAGGGGAAAGATAATGAGGGCCTGGGTTATGGAGATAGAATTAATGGGACTTGACACGAGATCAGGTAGAGATGAGAAAGCTTGAATCTTGAGACTGGGTGTCTGGAAGGATGGTGGTGACATTAATATTCATTTCATTCATTCATTCACTCAGTGTGCGTTTAATGGGTACTTATTACTTGTCTAATATTGTGCTTGGTGCTAGGGATTCAGTGGTGGACAAGTTGAGCAGGGGCTCCACCCTCACAGCACTTGAGGTCAAATGGGAAAAAAAAAAATTAACAAAACAAGTGTTATGGATTGAATTGTGTCCCCCAAAAGGCATGTTCAGCTAATCCCCAGTGCTGTGAATGTGAACTTGTAAATAGGATCTTTGAAGATATTATTTAAGATGAGGCCAAACTGGATTAGGGTGGGCCCCTAATCAATATGACTAGAGTCCTTATAAGGAGAGGAAATTTGGACAAAGACACAGATGACTGATACAGAGACTGAGATGGGGGGTGGGGGAGGGAGGGAGGGAGAGAGAGAGAGAGAGAGAGACAGACATACAGAGACAAGCGATGATTGCTGGGAAGCCATCACTGGAACCTTACAGACTTCAGAGGAAGCACAGCCCTGCTGACATCTTGATTTTGGACTTCTAGCCTCCGGAACTGTGAGACAATACATTTCTGTTGTTCAAGCCAGCTAGTCTGTGGTACTTTGTTATAGCAGCCCTGATGTTCTGGTTTGCTAATGCTGCCATTACGCAAAATACCAGAAATGGATTGGCTTTTATAAAAGGGGTTTATTTGGCTACAAAGTTACAGTCTTAAGGCCATAAAGTGTCCAAGCTAAGGGGGTACATTCACTGAAGGATGGCCCATGGCATCCGGAAAACCTCTGTTAGCTATGAAGGCACATGGCTGGTGTCTGCTCCAGAGTTCTGATTTCAAAATGGCTTTCTCCCAGGATGTTCCTCTCTAGGCTACATCTCCTCAAAAATGTCACTCTTAATTGCTCTTGGGGCATTTGTCCTCTCTTAGCTTTGCTAGAGCAAAAGTCTGCTTTCAAAGGCCGTCTCCAAAATGTCTCTGTAAGCTGCAGCTCCTCCCTCAGCTCCTGTGTGTTCTTCAAAGTGTCCCTCTTTGCTGTAGCAAGCTCGCTCTTTCTGTCTGAGCTTCTATAGTGCTCTAGTAAACTAATCAAGGCCCACACTGAATGGGAAGGGCCATACCTCCATGGAAATTATCTAATCAGAGCTATCGTCTATAGTTGGGTGGGTTGCATCACCATGGAAACACTCAAAGAATTACAATCTAATCAACACTGATACGTCTGACCACACAAGATTGCATCAAAGATAATGGCGTTTTGGGGAACATAATACATTCAAACTGGCACACCTGGCAAACTAAGTAAGCTGTTTTTGATTACAGTATGGCGTGGTGGATGCTATACTGGGGAAAGTACAGGCTGCATTGGGAACACATTGGAGGAACACCTTGTTCAGATTTGAGGGGAAATGACATCTGAGATGAAACCGTAAGGACAAGGAGGATTTGCCTAGAGAAGGGGAAGGGGAGGGATAGTCCAGACAAAGGGAGTAGCATGTGCAAACACCTGGAGGCAAGAGAGAATATGGCAAGTTTGGGGGGCCTGTGGTGCTCAGCAGAGGAACACTTCTCTTATGTTTTGGGAATCTTCTTTGGAAGGGACTTGGGGGAAAACTCCCACATCTCACTCTACAGAATCTGAAAGACAGAATCTTGCCCACCTTCCTGGCATCAGGGGAGTGAGGACATGACTCAGTTTGGCCAGTGTGATATTCCTTAACAAAACTTTGACCTTTGAGCGAAAGCCTGTGTGATGGTTAGGTTCATGTGTCACCTTGGCCAAATGATGGTACCCAGGTGTCTGGTCAAGCAAGCACTGGCCTAGCCATTACTGCAAGGACATTTGTGGCTGGTTAATAAACCAGAAGGCTGATTTATTAAATTATCAGTCAATTGGTTGCAGCTGTGACTGATTACACCACGAAGGGTGTGTCTTCCACAATCAGAGAATGTAATCAGCTGGATTTAATCTAATCAGTTGAAGACTTTTAAGCAAAACAGATAGAGAACCTTCACTTCTTTGGCTAACCAGCGAAACATTTCCTAAGGAGTTCATCAAAGTTGCCAGTTCGTTCCTGAGGTGTTCATTGAACACGTTCTTTGAAGTTGCCAGTTCACTGCCTGAGGAGTTCATCAAACATCTTCACTGGAGTTGCCAGTTTGCTGCCTGCCCTATAGAATTTGGACTTATTCATACCCACAGTTGCGTGAGACACTTTTATAAATCTTATATTTATAGATGTCGCTCATTGATTGTTTCCCTAGAGAACCCTAACTAATACAGCCTGAGAGCTCAGCAGCAGTAGAATTGGCCAATGGTCAGTAGTGGCCATTCAAACCAGGCTTTCCCTGTGCCATTCTTTGGCTGAAATTTTAGTCTAATTGCTTTTGGTGTCTACCTATCTGTGCTGGTTTGAATGTATTATGTCCCCCAGAAAAGGCCATATTCTTTGATGCAATCTTGTGGGGCAGACATATTAGTGGGGATTAAGTTGGAACTTTTGGATTAGGTTGTTTGCATGGAAATGTGCCCCACCCAACTGTAGGTGATAACTCTGATTAGATAATTTCCATGGAGGCGTGACCCCACCCATTCAGGGTAGGCATTGATCAGTGGAGCCATATAAATGAGCTGACGGGCAGAGGGAACACAGTGCAGCTGAGAGTGACAGTTTGAAGATGAGCTATAGCCAACCTGAGAGAGTAGCTACAGATGAGAGACAGTTTCACGTTGGCTGTTGAAAGCAGACTCTTGCTCTGGAGAAGCTAGGAGAGGACAAACACCCCAGGAGCAACTAAGAATGACATTTTTGAGGAACTGCAGCCTAGAGAGGAACGTCCTGGGAGAAAGCCATTTTGAAACCAGAACTTTGGAGCAGACGCCAGTCATGTGACTTCCTAGCTAACAGAGGTTTTCCGGACACCATTGGGCATCCTCCAGTGAAGGTACCCTGATTGTTGATGTGTTACCTTGGACACTTTATGGCCTTAAGACTGCAACTGTGTAACCAAAGAAACCCCCTTTTTTAAAAGCCAATCCATCCCTGGTGTTTTGCATTCTGGCAGCATTAGCAAACTAGAACACCATCTTTGGAATTCCTGTGCATTCCACATTATTCAATAAATTCCTTCACTGCATAGTTAGCCACCAAAAACCATAATTAGTACAAAACCAAGAGTGGGCCAGCTTGACTGGAGTTACAACTCAAGAAGGTAAGGGAAGACAGAAGCGGGTGCGGAGGAGGGACTTAGGGGAAGTCCTTCTTGGGGCTTCTGGGGAAGACTTTCCTCTCTAGTAAAGCCCAGGAGGACAAGCTCCCTTCCTGCCTACCTGTGGGTGTTGAGGGGGCATACAATGCTCTAGGCTGTAACTGCCGTCTTGGGACTGTCAGGGAAGAGCTGAGAGACTCTTTGAGGGGAAGTAGACCTAGATTGTGACATCCTGAGCTGCTGAATTAAGCAACCTGGTCTCACTTTCCTGTGGACTGCTTGAGATGGTTAAGCCACAATTATTTGGGCATCCTGGTACCCACAAGTCATCCAACCCCAATGGACCTCAGTTCCTCTTTGCAAAATGAGGATGACTGATGCCTGCCTCCCAAGTCATAGGGAATATTGAATTAGATGATGGAAGTAGAGTATTTAACACAGTGCCTTACTCATGACAAGCACTCAGTAAATGTTAACTGTTAATACCTGCATAAAGGTGAGCACCAACGCCACAAAGCTGATGAGTTCATCCTGGGAGAGGATAGAGAGAAAAAGAGAATGAAGACTACTGGAGTGTATTTGTTTCCTAGGGCTGACATAACAAATTGCTACAAACTGGGTGGCTAAAAAACAACAGAAAGTGATTCTCTCATGTTTCCAGAGGTTAGAGGTCTGAAATCAGGTTGTCCTCAGGGCCAGATTTCCCTCTGAAGTCTCTGGGGAAGAACCTCTTCCTGCCTGTCTCCAAGCTTCTGGTATTTACCAGCATTCCTTGGCTTGGAGATGCACCCTTCTCATCTCTGCCTCTGTGGTCACATGACAATCCTCCATGTGTCTGTCTGTGTCTCTGTTTTCTCTTCTTCTAAGAACACCAGTCATTGGATTAAGGACCCACCTAATCCAACATGGCCTTATCTTAATGAATTTCATCTACAAACACCCTGTTTCCAAATAAGGTCACATTCTGAGGTTCCAAGTGGACATGAATTTTGGGGGGACACAATTCAACTCATTATAAGAGCCCAACACTTGGGAGTGAGAAGAAAGAGGAGCCAGCAAAGTTGATGGTGTTCTTGCATAATAATACAGCCTGCCTTCATGGAGAAGTCAGAGAAGATGAGGACTGAGAGAAACCCCTTGGACTTGGCCCCAAGGAGTTTGTCGATGCTCTTTAACAAGGGAACAGCTACAGTTGGAGGTCAGGGTGGGGGTTGGGTTGAGGTGAGGGAGGTGTGATTGGAAATCCCATCTTCTTGAGGCTTTTCAAGGAAAGGAGAGCCAGGAGAGCTGGTAACCTGTGGGGGTGGCCAAGTGGAAGGTGAGATTTCTTTTAGAAGGGGACATCCTGTTTATCTGTGGACCTGAATATCATGTTTAGTTTTTAATGTTAGCTCTTTCTGCAACCACAGGTTTCCATCTTTGTGCCTCGGGAGGAATGACATGAGGAAAGGCAAAGAACAAAAGAGAGAGAGTCTCAGTTTTGGGGTTCTAAAAACTGAGGTCCTGCCCCAAGAAAACAATTTAGAAGAAACAGAGTCACTTCCCCACCCCAGAGGGAAGAAGAGAGTCAGAAAGTCTGTGGATCACTGCAAAGGGGTTCTGTGACTTGCCCCTCACTGCTCTGGAGGTGGGTGGGGTGGGGAGTGGCAATGATATGATCCCCAGGTAGGTTTGGGAAATCCTAGGGCAGAGGAGGATCCCTCACTTCTGTCTCACTCTCTTTCTCTCTGTACATTGGGGAAGCCCAGGAAAACACACTTCAGAGCCTCCACCTCCACCCCACGCTGCAGAGCAAGGCCGAGGAGCTGAGACACATCCACAAGTCTCCTTGTGCCTCAATGAGCTACCAAGGGCAGCAGAATGTGCTTCTGCATGTTGTGGCTTGGAGTGGGGGCACCAGTGACCGGTGGATTAGACGAGACCTTGAGGAGGTATAAGGAGCCCCTGAGGAGGTACAGGAGCTTGCAGCAGGGATCTCTGTGGACAGGCGACTGGAAAACAAATAGGAACAAGGACATCCTCATGTGCCCTCGAGGAGGAGCCCAGTGCCAGGGTTAGCTGCTGCTGCTGCCATTGTTACAGGTCCAAGATCCCTCATCTAAACCCAGATATGAATCAGAATTGAGAATTTTTTTTCAGACTTGTGAAAAAGGAGATACAGGGTATACACTATACGTTATGGAACATACTACCCCTAGTATGGTCTGGGCACAGAACCAGGTAATAAAACACATTAATATTTTTGCAGTAAAATATATGGTATAAATAATTGAAAATAGTCATGTCTTCAGGTCAGATTTTGCTGCCAAGTTACATTTGGTGTGGTGTTTTAAACATCTTTCCTAAAGCAGTCCTGAGAGTCAGCTTTGACCCCTTCCTTCCCCTCTCTCTTTCCAGATCCAAGTTGTCACCAAGTCCTGCCCTTTCTATCTCCTTCCCCCCATCCTCCTTGCTACTGCATCAACTCAGGCCACCCCACCCCACCCCACCTTATGCACCCCAAGATTACTGCAACAGCCTTCTGGATGACCTCCCTGCAGCCTCCAGGGTCTCCTCCATGTTGCTGCCATGGAGAAGTCCATGTAGACCGGGTGTCCCATCAGGATAGTGATGTGATTAACAGAAAATTACCAACAGAATTAAGGAATGTCCACTTTCTTTCATAGTCTCAGGTATTGACACTTATCTGTTTGGACTCCACCAAGCAGGAGACAAGGTGCATGCTCCCAGATGGAAGGTTGGGTGGATTAGGTCTTCCTAGGTGTTTTAGTTTCCTGGGATGCTCAAGCAAATACCATGAAATTGATCGGGCTGAACATAGGGAGTTTATTCACTCATGGGTTTGAGGCTAACAGAAAGCCCAAGTCAAGGCATCATAAAGGTGATACTTTCTTCTTGAAGACTGGTGTTCTGGGGTTGGCTTCCAGTAATCCGTGATCCTTGGCTCCTCTGTCACATGGCAATGCACATTGCGGCCTCTCCATTCTCTTCTGGGTTCTGTTGAATTTCAGCTTCTTGCTTCTCTGAATGAATTTTCCTTTTTATAAAGGACTCCAATAATAGGATTAAGACCCATCCTGATTGAGGTGGGCCACACCTTGACTGAAGTAAGCTCATCAAAATCTCCTACTTACAATGGGTTCACACCTACAGGAATGGATTAAGTTCAAGAACAGGTTTTTCTCAGGTACATACAACTTCAAACCACCACACCAGGTTCTATCCTGAGATGTCAGCTGCTGCTGCCCTATAAAATGAGGGTTCTGCTTGGTGCAAGAAGCTCCTACCTCCCATTAAAGTCTGGCTGCTTCCTAGTTCCTCCTGACTGCTCAGGATTTGTATTGTACCTGCCTGATATTCAGGTAAAGTAACTAGTACAAAACACACACCCCAGAGTTAGTTTCTCAGATTTAAGAGGGACAGGCTTCAGTCTGCCTGAGATCTACTCCTGCAACCCCAAATCCAATGTTGACCATGGTGAGCCTGACTGGCCATATACATGGTCCTGTCTTGTCTGCTTCATTGGTCATGGCAGTCAAGAACCAAAGCAGGCCAGGAGGCCAGCTCTGCCTACTTCTGCCAGCAAAGGCCAAATGAAATCCCAGGCCTTCTCAGGCCAGAGCAGCAGCCTCTGGACCCAGCTGCTACAAGTGTGTGTGTGTGAGAGAGAGATGGTAGCTCCAGGGTTTGTACTGTTGCAGCCTCAGTGAAGCAAGTGACCTCGGGACTTCCCTTTTACTCTAGCCTTGTGGCAATCATGCTTCTCCATATCCTAATAAGAGTTACCAATTATGGAGCTAGCATCTGTACCAGGCTCTGTGCCAGCATTCTATATGCAATCTGACTGAGCTATCACAATACTCTTATAATGTCAGAACTACTATTGGCCATAATTCATCGATGGGAAAACTGAGGCTCAGAATAGTTAATTGGCTTGTTTGAAGTCATACAGCTGGTGCAGCAGCTTTGTTTGTTTGTTTGTTTGGTGGTTGACCATGCTGCTTTTCAGAAATAATTGATGTTCCTCTTTACGGGTGGATCCCTGTCCTATTGAACTTGGGCGAGGGCATGTGACTTGCTTTGGCCAATGAAACGTGAGCAGAAGTGATGTGCAAGCCACTTCAGGGCAGAAGCTTTTGAGAGTCAGTGCAGGCTCCACATGTTGTTTTTCCTGCCTCTGCAGTCATGGAAGCCTATGTTGAGATGGAGCTCTATTAGTCCTTGAGAGACTACCATGAGCAGAGGCTGCCAGTTGACTCAAGATGGACGTGCAACATGAGCAAGGAAATTATTTTGTTGTTTTAAGCCACTGAGGTTTTCCCAGTTGTATATCTTTTTTTATATAACAGCTTTATTGAGATATAATTTACATATCATACAACTCATTTATTTAAAGTGCACAATTCAATGGTTTTTAATATATTCACAGAGTTGGGCAACCATCCTCATAATCAATTTTAGAACATTTTCATCACCCCCTAGGAAAACCCCTTACCCCTTAGCAGTCACTCCCCTTTTTACTACCACTCTCTTGCAGCCCTAGGCAACCACTAATCTACTTTCTTTCTTTCACATAAATTGAATCGTATAATATGTAATCTTTTGAGACTGGTCTCTTTCACTCAGCCTAATGTTTTCAAGGTTCAACCATGTTGTAGCATGTAGTACTCACTTCTTTTTATGGCTAAATACTATTCCATCATATGGATACACCACATTTTATTTGTTTATTCATTTATCAGTTGATGGATATTTGGGTTGTTTCCAGTTTAGGGCTATGATGACTAAAGTTGCTATGAACAGTTACATGCAAATTTTTGTGTGGGCATATCTTTTTGTTTCCCTTGGTTGTATATCTAGAGGTGGAATTGCTGGGTCATATGGTAACACTATGTTTAACTTGAAGAATTGCTGGACTTTTTTTTCAAAGTGGCTGCACCATTTTACATTTCCACCAGCAATTTATGAGGGTTTCAATTTCTCCACATTCTAGCCAACACTTGTTATTATCTGCCTTTTTTTTTTTTAATCAAAATCATTCAAGTGGTAACTCATTGTGCCAGATTGGATATGTTGTGTCCCCTCAAATGCCATTATCTTTGATGTAATCTTGTGTGGGCAGACCTATCAGTGTTAATTAGATTGTAATTCTTTGAGTGTTTCCATAGAGATGTGCCCCACCCAACTGTGGTGATGACTCTGATTGGATAATTTCCATGGAGGTGTTGGCCTGCCCATTCAGGGTGGGTCTGAATTAAATTACTGGAGCATTATATAAAATCAGACAGAAGGAGCAAGTTGCTACAGCCAAGAGGGACACTTTGAAGAAAGCACAGGAGCTACAGATGAGAGACAGTTTGAAGATGGCTGTTGAAAGCAGACTCTTGCTCCGGAGAAGCTAAGAGAGGACAAATACCCCAAGCGCAACTAAGAGTGACATTTTTGAGGAACCACAGCCTAGAGAAGAACGTCCTGGGAAAAGCCATTTTGAAACCAGAACTTTGGAGCAGATGCCAGCCACTTGCCTTCCCACCTAACAGAGGTTTTCCAGACACCATTGGCCATCCTCCAGTGAAGGTACCCGATTGCTGATGTGTTACCTTGGACACTTTATGGCCTTAAGACTGTAACTGTGTAACCAAATAAACCCCCTTTTATAAAAGCCAATCCATCTCTGATGTTTTGCATGCTGGCAGCATTAGCAAACTAGAACACTCATTGTGATTTTGTTTTTCATTGTCCTGATGGCTAATGATGTTGCACATTTTTTCATGCACTTGTTGAACATCTTCAGTAAGACATCTTCTTTGGAGCAATGTCTTTTCAGATCTTTTGTCCATTTTTTAATGGGGTTATATGTCTTTTTATTAATGTACTGAGTTGTAATAGTTTTTTTATATATTCTAGATTCGAGTGCCTTATCAGATATATTATTTACAAATATTTTCTCTTATTTTGTGGGTTGTCTTTCCACATTCTTAATAGTGTTCTTTGGAGCATAAAAGTTTTAAATTTTGATAAAGTTTATTTATATTTTCTTTGGTAGCTTGTGCTTTCGGTGTCATATCTAAGAAACTATTGCCTGGCCCAAGGTCACAAAGATTTATCCCTATATTTTCTTCTAAGAGTTTTATGGTTTTGATTCTTATGTTTAGGTCTTTAATCCATTTTGAGTTAATTTTTCTCTCTGGTATGAGGTCCAGTTTTGCGTGTGGATATCCAGTTGTCCCAGCACCCATTTATTGAAAAGACTGTTTTTCTCCATTCTATTGTCTTGGCACCCTTGTCAAGTATCCTTTGACCATTAATAAAAATTTCTGGATTCTCAATTCTATACCAATGATCTGTATGTCTATCTCATGCCAGAATTATAATGTCTTGATTACTGTAATTTTGTAATAAATTTTGAAATCAGGAAGCATGAATCATTCGTCTTTGTCTTTCTTCTCCAAGACTGTTTTCACTCTTCTAGGTGCCTAGAATTTCCCTTTGAATTTTAGGAATTGCATTGAAACTGTAGATCAATTTGGGGAGCATTATCATCCTAACATATTTAAGTCTTCTGATCCATGACCATGGTGTGTCTTTTCCCAAGTTGTTTCTTTACTGCAGCAAAATCTAACCCATCCTAACTGATCTATGCTTCATTGGGATTAAAGTAAAGAGTCTGGACTGGAGACACGACACCAAGATCCACTCACTTACTTAGTGGAGGCAGGGATGTGAGTTTCAGGGGTTTTATTTAATTACTAAGCAGACCAGTTCCCTCCCACCTGTCAGAACACCCCCCCATCTGTGCCCGTCACAGGCTTTACAGCCCCACCTGAGCTGGCACCCACTTCCCAATCTCTGTACCATCCTTCCTGTCTCTTTGCCACCCAATCCACAAAACTGAGATGTGGTTTTCTAAAGAACTGGCCAAGTTGAAGTCACCAGAACAAGCAGAGCCTTTAAGTTACTGTTTTGAGGTCACTGTGACCAAATGCTGATTTCCATGAAAGCTTCCAGCCTTCCAAGAAAAAGCTTCTGACATTAGTGGCAACAAACAGACCCTTGGTGGAAATGCTGCACATCAGACACTGGCTGCGAGGAAACCCTTGTGGAAAGACCCAGAAGTTCTATTGGAAAATGACGATCCAGAGCAGAGAGCACTGGGTTGTAAATCCCCCCCATGAGATTCGGTGAGCCCCTGCTGTCAGGTCTCTGTGGTCCCTGGGTCAGGGAACTCACGGTCGATAGGGAGAAAAGTGAGTGGATGGTGATAACACAGTGTGATCGGTGATGTCTGTGGGTTAATTTAGTCATTCCTTCATCTGGCCCATATTTATGGAGCCCTCCTGATGTTCTAAGGGCTGGGCATTTGTGTAAACCAGCCAGGGACTCTCCTTGCCCTCCTGAACCTGACAGTCTAGGAGACATGAGAAAAGTAGATGCAAAGTGCTAATAGAGCACTTAGCAGGGGCAAATAACCTAATCTGGGGAGGGAGTCAGGGAAGCCTGGGATGGCTTTATAAAGGCTATGACCCCAGAACTGAGTCCTGAGGGATGAACAGGAACGAGACAGCAAAAAAGGAGGAGGAATGGCATTCCGGGCAGAGGGAAAGGTTTAAGCAAGGGACTGGAAGCATGAATCAGCTTTGTACATTTGGCAACTTCAAGTAGTATGGTATGACCAATGCATTAGGAACACCCCAGACTCAGTAAATAATTGTCCTGCTTGCTGTGCCAGTCAGTTATTTACCGCTGCGTATCAAACCACCCCAAACTCGGTGGCATGAAATGGCCACCATTTTATTATGCTCATGGATTCTCTGGGTCAGGAATTGACATGGCACAGCAGGTATGGCTTGTCTCTGCTTGTGGTAGGCAGCTTCCAAGCTGGCACTCGGTGAACCTGCCTCTTAGTGTAGTCCCTCCCACATTGCTTTGGGGTCTGTGTCTCGGTTTCCTAGGGCTGCTGTACCAAAGTACCACAAGCTGGATGGCTTAAAACAACAGACACTTATCGTCTCACGGTTCTGGAGGTTAGAATTCTGAAATCAAGAGTGTCAGCAGGGCCGTGCTCCACCTAGAGTCTCAAGGGGGTAAATCCTTCCTCGACTCTTCTATCTTCTAGCGTTTGCCAGCAATCCTTGGCAATCTGGTTTTGGATGCAGCACTCCAGTCTCTGCCTCCTTCATATTCACATGGCCTTCTTCTTGGTATCTGTCTGTGTCTAATTCCCCTCCTTATAAGAACACAAGTCATGTTGGATTAGGTGTCATCCTAATTCAGTTTGGCCTCATTTTGACTAATCACGTCTTTAAAGATCGTATTTCCAAATAGGTTCCCATGCATGGGAGCAGGGGTTAGGACTTGAGCATATCTTGTTTTGGAGACACAGTTCATCCCATTACAGTCCGTGACAAATAAAATATGGCAGAAGGAATAGTATGTCACTTTTGAGTCTAGGTTATAAAAGATATTGTGGCTCCTGTGTCTCTCTCAGATCACTCACTTTGGGGGCAGTCAGTTGCCATGTCATGAGGACATTCACATATGGTGAGGCTCACATGGAGAGGAATTGAGGCTTCTGGTCAACAGCCCCATGAATGAGCTTGGAAGTGGATCCTCCAGCCCTACAGAAAGATTGAGATGACTTCAATTCTGGATAACAGCTTGATTGCAACCTCATGAGAGACCATGAGTCAGAACCACCCAGTTAAGACACTCCCTGATTCCTGACTGTCAGAAACGGTGTGAGATGAAAAATGTTTGTAGTTTTAAGCTGTTACATTTGGGGATAATTTGTTATGCAACAACTGATAACTAATACATTGCTCCGTGATGCCTGGGGTCTTAGCTGGGAAAACTCAGATGGCTGAGTGTGTCTTCTTCAATCATATGTTTTGGTACCTGAGCTGGGATGACCCGAAGTTTCTGCTGGCACTGTGGCCTGGAGGACCTACATGTGGCCTCTTTATATGGCTTGAGTTCCTCACAGTTCCAAGAGGGATTCTGTTCGGTAAGCTTTCCAGGACACCAAGGCTTGAAGTTGCAAGGTTTCTTTTGGCCTAGCCTTGGAGGTCATGCAGTCACTTCTGTTGCATTTTATTACATACAAGCAAGTCACCAAGGCCAGCCGAAATTCAAGAGGAGGGGATTTTGACTCAGCCTCTTGATGGAGGAACGGTAAGATCATACGGCAGAAAAGCAAGTGGGATGGGAAGCTATTATGGCAGCCATTGTTGCAAAATATAGTGGGCCACACCTGCCCCGCCTCAGGGCCTCAGGGAGGGGAACCAGTCCACAGGGCCCTGCCCTGCCCCTCAGGAAGAGGGGGGACAGGTGGCTTGTTTTCCTCCAGCCCTGTGAGTAGTGCTGGTTCTGCTGAAATGGCACTTCTTATCCAGCCTTGAGGGAGCCAGCTGTTCTCTGGGCTTCGATGGTGGGATACTTCATGGCTTTTGTTTTCAACTGTGGACTCAGATGCCAAGTCCACCAATTCTGGAAAAACAGGACGCGTCCTACCCCTCACCTCTTCAGGTCACACCCCCTTTCTCTGCCAGTCACTGCACCGAGCAGTTTACCTCAATCTTACCCCTGCCCTATGAGCTAGGAATTATGACCCTTGTATTATAGATGAGGAAGTAAGCCAACCAAGGTCACACTCAGCTCCAGCTCTGACCCCTACATCCGTACTCTCAGGGGCCCTGGGATTCCAGAAAGCCTTCGGGCTGTTGGAGCCTCAGCCCTGGTCTCCATGGGCCCTGCCAAGGAAGGGAGAGGCCAGTGTGTGCTGAGTGAGAGGGAGGAATGTGGCGGGAGGTACTCACAGTGAGGTCAGGATTTCAAACTCCTGCCTGGGGATACTTGGCAGGTCCACTGTCTGGGTGAAGGTAGGGGTGGGGAGTGGGGGAGGCAGACAAGAGAGGGAGAGTTGGTTTTTACTTTCTTTTCAGGCCTATCCCTGGTAGATGGCAAGCCCAGTGGCCAGAGGGCTGACCTCCAGGGCGACAGCCCTAGTTCACCATCCCTTGCTGCATTTGTTCAACTGGAACCCCCTCCTTGTCATGGAACCCCTGGTTGGAGAGCCCTCTGAGCTCATGGGGCCTGTGGATACATGTGGCCGCAGAGAACAGGTCTCTGGCCAGCGCCTGCTCCCACTCCCCAACTCCCTACTAACTCCTGCTTCCCCCGTGTGCTACACGCCCAGGTCCCAGGATGTGACAGTTTCCAGCACCCCCTGCCTGCCAGGCGCGGAGCTCTTATTCAGGACCTGGAAGTAAGTGAGACCCAGCCTCTGCCCCGAGCAGGTCATAGTCTAGTAGAAAGAGAAACATGAGGAGTTAACTCCCAGATGCCGCGTTTCAGGGCACATTTACTAAGAATAAGAATTAGGTGCAGTGGAGCATGAAGGTAGGAGTGCGTAACTCAACAATAAAAAGGAGAGTCACGGATACACGTGGCCACGTGGGTGAACACAAGGCAGAACAGAAGAAGCCCGACACAAAAGAGTACACCGTGTATGATTCCATTTTTATGACTTTCTAGAATAAGCAAGACTGTGGATTATACAGAGATAGAAACAAGATCAGTAGTTGCTTGGGGTGAGGGACGACTGACTTGTAAGGGTCATGAAAGAATATTCTGAAGTGATGGAAATGTTCCTTACTTCGATAGGTTGACATGAGAACACTCTGTTGTTAAAACTGACAAAACTGATGTGTGAATTTCATCGTTAAATGAATTATACCTGTGGTAGGCAGCCTCCAAAATGGCCCCAAGGACCCCCGCCTGCCGTTATGCCAGCCCCTGTGTAATCCCCTCTCACACTGTCTCAGACTGGTCTGTGTGCTGACAGAATGTTCAGAAGTGATGGTATGAGGTTAGTCATAAAAAATACTGCAGTTCTATTTTGGTGTCTCTCTTGTGTTATTTCTCTCTTTCTCTTGGATCATTTGTTCCAGAGGAGGCCGTGCCTAAGTGTCCCTGTGGAGAAATACACATGGCAAGGAACTGAAGCCTCTGTCAAGAGTTATGTGAGTGATGGCAGGTCATCTCACTGCCCTCCCCCTACATGGGACCTGACTCCCAGGGGCATAAATCTCCCTGGCAACGCAGGATATGACTCCCAGGGATGAGCCCGGACCCAGCAAGTGGGATTGAGAAAATCTTCTTGACCAAAAGGGGGAAGCGAAATGAAACAAAATAGTTTCAGTGGCTGAGAGATCTAAAATGGAGTCGAGAGGTCATTCTGGAGGGTATTTTTGTGCATATATAGATATGCCTTTTTAGGTTTTAGTGTATTGGAATAGCTAGAAGGAAATACCGAAACTGTCGAACAGCAACCCAACAGCCTTGATTCCTGAAGACGACTGTATAACTATGTAGCTTACATGGGGTGACAGTGTGATTGTGAAAACCTTATGGCTCACACTCCCTTTTTCCAGTGTATGGATGGATGAGTAGAAAAGTGGGGACAAAAACTAAATGACAAATAGGGTGGGATGGGGTGGGGGTGGAATGATTTGGGAGTTCTTTTTTACTTTTATCTCTTAGTCTTTTTTGGTGTAAGGAAAATGTTAAAAAATTGGGGTGATGAATGCACAACTGTATGATGGTACTGTGAACAGTTGATTGTACACCATGGATGATTGTATGGTATGTGAATATATCTCAATAAAACTGAATTAAAAAAAAAAGAGTTATGTGAGTGAGCTTGGAAGCGGATCCTTCAGCCCCAGAGGAAGGCTTCAGATGTCCTAAGCCTCAGCCGACTGCTTGAACACTAACTCATGAGAGACCATCAGTCAGGACCACCTACTAAGATGCTTTCTGATTTCTGACCCCCAAAACCTGTATGGGATGGTAAATGTTTATTGTTTTAAGCCACAATGTTTTAGAGTAATTTGTTATGCAGCAATAGATAACAAATACAATATTTCAATAAACTGAAATATTCTAATTGCTCCTGGCCTTAATGGCTTTTCCAGGGACCTCAAGTGCTTTCTGTGACTCAGGCTTCTGGGCTCAGCCTCTGAGATGGAGAGGGGTAGGGCTGGGAGCTCTGTCTAGACACCAGGAACTGGTGCCTCCAAAATAGCTGCAGACTCTGCCCATTGAACCAGCCACTCAACAGCTGCACACAGGACCCAGGGCCATACCTGCTGTGAAGAGAATTCCAGAAATGCAGGACCCGCCAATGTGTCCACAGAAGCAGCAGGAATGCATTCAGGGCTCAGAAGCTATTAACAGCTACTAGTTTTTGAAAACTTTTTATGAGCCAGGTGGTAAGCAAAATGTGTTACGTGCATCTTTTATTTGCTCTTCCCAACAGCCCTCTGAAGAAGATATTACTAAATCCATTTTACAGCGGAGAAAACACCCCATTTTCCCATTCTCATTCCACATGGTAAGCAAGGGACTGATCCCAGCTCCTAGCTCCAGGCCTGGCCAAGGAGAGGTGTGCGCATCAGGGACACACAACTTGGGGTCCAGGAGATTAAAAGCCTTTCTGAGGAGGACGCCAACCCAGAGGCAGGCAAAGGTGAGACTTGGAGCCTAGAGATTCCCAGTGATGTTTGAGAGCTCTTGGGTTGAGTCTGTCTGAACTTCTATCCTTCAATAACTGAGTTATATGAGGCAGTAAATTCCCTCTTTGCTTGAGCCAGTTTTAGTTGCTTTTTCTCTTACTTGTGACTAAATACATCTTGTCTGATCCAAAGTGTCAGGGCCGACCTCTCAGAGGGGAGGACATTTAAGCAGAGACCTGCAGGCTGAGCCTTAGTTGATCAGGTGAAGCGTGGGAGAAAGTATTCCAGGCAGAAGGAACAACAAATGCCAAGGCCCAGGAAAGGAAAAAGTGTGGCATGTTTAAGGAGCTAAAGGGGCCCAGGATGATGGTGGCTGAGGGAGAACGAGGGGGAGATGAGCAGAGATACGGTTGGAGGGGGTCTGTGATGGAGGGCCTTGCAGGCTTTGTTACGGATCTGGGGCTTTTTGTCCTGGGAACAGTGGAAAGTCATTGAAGGGTTTTAAATAGGGATTGACTTGATTTGTATTTTGACATTATTTCCAGTGTGGATACTGGTTGGCAGGAGGTAAGAATAATGCACAGGGATCATTTAGAAAATTATTGCAGACCTCCAGGCTGGTGGTGATGATGATTTAGACAGAGTGGGGACAGCGGGCATGTAGTGATTGGATGGATTTTGGGCAGCTGATCTCCAAAGATGCCCCCCCATGAGCTATGCCTTGCGTATTCACATCCCACCCGGAATCTGGGTTGGCCCTGGGGCCAGCTTTAATCAATAGAATGCACAGGAAGCCTAGCAGCTTCCACCTTTCCTCTTTTAGGAGCTTTGAGCCACCAGGTAAAAAGTCCAACTTCTCTGCTGTGAGAAACATGGAAGCCACGTAGAGAGGCCCTGACATACATAGAGAGGCCCAGCTGTCCTAGTGTCCCAGGTGAACTTCCAGATGACTGCAATCTCAGATGCCATCTGATTACAACTGCAAAAAGAGATCTCACATGAGATCAGCAAAAACACTGCCCAGCAGAACCTGGTCAGTCCTCAGAACCCTGAGAGACAATGAAAATTGTAGTTATTTTGAAGCCACTTGAGTTTTGGGGTGAGTTGATTTGCAGTACTAGCTAACTGAGATAGATTAGAGAACTATTCAAGGGGCAGGAAGGGGGATGGGGAATCGGGGGCAGGAGTCAGGGGTGACGCCCAGCTTTCTTGCTTGAGTATGAGCAGGGAAATGCAATGGGGAGCAAATGGGAGAGAGTAAGATGACCAATGAAATTTGGGATGTGTTGAGTTTGAGGTGCCTGGGTCACCTCCATGAAGTGACTGACCTAGGCTTACACAAGAAGGAACAAAAGTCCACCCAAGCCAGTGCAAATGAGTGGTAGTCGTAGAGCCATACCTATTAAGTATTCACATGCATTCCTGTTCTAATCATTCTACAAGCTTTAGCTCATTAAACTCACCACATCAACCACATGAAGGAGGTAGTTTCATTATCCGCATTCTACAGATGAGAAAAGTGAGGTACAGAGAGGTTAAATGACTTTCCCAGGGTCACACCATTGGATAAATGGTGGAGCCGGGATTCAAAGGCAGAAGTCCAGCTCCTGTGCCTGTGCTCCTGGGGAACCTCCGTGAAGGGGCTTTCTGAATGGACTCAGGTCTCTCCTGGATGCCAGGCAGAGTTGGAAGATGCAGAGACCAAGGCAGACACTCTCTGGCTCTCTCTGGAGTGGATTCCATTAACCCTGGCTCTGACACCATCACCAACCATAGTTTCTCTGTCTCTGATTAGTCAATGAACTGGAGGCCTATGAATGAGGTGTCCAAGAATGGTTTAATCAGCAGTAGGAGAGGGAAACAGAGAGTCCTGAGGTACAAACATAGCCTCCTGGGTCCACACATCTTTGGGGGGGGGGTGGTGAACAGTTTTTAGAGAGGGGAATGTGGCTATGACAGCAATTTAGAAAGAGGCCCAGCTTGGGTCAGGCTTGCATGACTCAGTGGCCCTCAGCACATCAGCCCCTGCCCTGTGAAATCCCAGAGATCGGGTGTGGGGGGCGGAGGTTGGAAGAAATGAGTGGAATTCTGCTACCCATCCCCTCTCACTGTGCTGACCCACTCCCTGAGCCTCCTTCTCCCCTAATCTTCTGACCCCTACTAGGTGTTCCTTAGCTCAGGACCCCAAATCTCCATGGGGGGCTGCTCCTCCCATCTGGCCCCAGCATGCTGCTTCTGACGTAGTTCTGGATTTCCTCCTCTGGCCTGGTACACCCATGGCACAGGGTGAACTTTCTAACAGCTACCACTTAGAATGCATTTGCAAATGTATGTGCCAGGCATGAGGCAAGAGCTTTTACCTGTATTAGCTCATGAACCCCTTACACCAACCCTAGGAAGGCGCATGTGCCCATTTTACAGATGAACAAAGTGGGACTCAGAAGATAAGTAACTTTTTTTTTTTATTTTCACAAATATATGGAGGTTAAACAATACACTCTTTTTTTTTAATATTCATTTTATTGAGATGTATTCACATACCATGCAGTCATACAAAACAAATCGTACATTCGATTGTTCACAGTACCATTACATAGTTGTACATTCATCACCAAAATCCATCCCTGACACCTTCATTACCACACACATAAAAATAACAAGAATAATAATTAAAGTGAAAAAGAGCCATTAAAGTAAAAAAGAACACTGGGTGCTTTTGTCTGTTTGTTTGTTTGTTTGTTTCCTTCCCTATTTTTCTACACATCCATCCATAAACTAGACCAAGGGGAGTGTGGTCCTTATGGCTTTCCCAATCCCATTGTCACCCCTCATAAGCTACATTTTTATACAATTGTCTTCAAGATTCATGGGTTCTGGTTAGTAGTTTGATAGTTTCAGGTATCCATCACCAGCTACCCCAATTCATTAGAACCTAAAAAGGGTTGTCTATATTGTGCGTAGGAGTGCCCACCAGAGTGATCTCTCGGCTCGTTTAGGAATCTCTGTGCCACTGAAGTTTATTTCATTTCCATTCACATCCCCCTTTTGGTCAAATAGATGTTCTCCATCCCACGATGCCGGGTCTACATTCCTCCCCGGGGGTCATATTCCACGTTGCCAGGGAGATTCACTCCCCTGGGTGTCTGATCCCACGTAGTGGGGAGGGCAGTGATTTCACCTGCCAAGTTGGCTTAGCTAGAGAGAGAGGGCCACATCTGAGCAACAAAGAGGCATTCGGGAGGCGGCTCTTAGGCACAATTATAGGGAGGCCTAGCCTCTCCTTTGCAGCAACAGTAGAAGGTAAGTAACTTTTACAAGATCACACAGCTAGTGAGGGGTGTCTCAGGAGATGAACTGAGGCTTACATGCCTTGAAGGTTCCCTCCTCACCTCTGGAAACATTGTAGCCATTTACCCCAGGCTGGTTTTTGCCCCACCCTATCTCCTTGCCTCAAGAGGGACCAGGGGGTAGAGCCTAATGTCTTCTTTCAAGGATACACAGTTTTGACCTTTTTCCCTGCAGTGCTTTAAATTTGTTTAGAGCAGCAGTTCTCAAAGTATGGTTCCAGACTAGCAGCTTCAGCATCACCTGGAAATTTGTCAGAAATGCATATTCTTGGGCCCACTCCAGACCTACTGTGATGGTTGGGTTCACGTGTCAGCTTGGCCAGGTGATGGTGCCCAGGTGTCTGGTCAGGAAAGCACTGTCCTAACCGGTACTGCAAGGACGTTTGTGGCTGGTTAATAAACCAGAAAGCTGGTTTATTAAATCATCAGTCAATTGACTGCACCTGTGACTGATTACATCAAGGAAGGGCATGTCTTCTGCAACGAGAGAGTTCAATCAGCTGGATTTAATCCAATCAGTTGAAGACTTTTAAAGGAGAGAGAGAGAGGACCTTCACTTCTTCTTCGGCTAGTCATTGAAGTGTTTCCTGAGGAGTTCATCGAACACCTTCATCGGAGTTGCCAGTTTGCTGCCTGCCTTAACGGAATTTGGACTTGTGCATCCCCACGGTTGCACGAGACACCTTTATAAACTCTTACATTTACAGATATCTCTTGTTGATTCTGTTTCCCCAGAGAACCCTAACTAATACACCTACTGAATCAGAAATTCAAGGGTAGGACCCAGCAAACTGTGTTTTAACAAGTCTTTCAGGTGATTCTCATGCATGTCTAAGTCTGAGAACCACTGGAAATTGCAGAAGAAAGCTGCAGTCCACAACCTTTTCCATTCTACTCCCAGGTGACTCAGAGGAGAGCAGCTGGAGAAAGAGAATTTTCACTGGAGTAAGGTTTTATTTTTATTTATTTATTTATTTATTTTGAAATAAATTCAAAGTTACATGAATAGTTGCAAAAACAATACTAGCCCCATACACGGAATTCCATCATACCCTGACCCCCCTCCCCCGATAGCTCAATCCACCAAATTTAACATGCTGTCACATTGCTATTTCTTTCCCTCCCTCCCTCCCTATATCCATCATCTATTGCTCTGTTTTCTGAACATATGAGAGCTAGCTGCACACATCCTTGAACACACACTGTAATTCACGTATATACTTCCCACGAACAAGAACATTCTTTTATGTAATTCCATTAAGCGCAGCTAAGAAGTATAAGAGATTCAACAATGATACAAAGCTTACATTCTATATTTCCTTTTCCTTATGTCTCAACTGTGTCCCTTTGAGGCACCTGTCCTCTATCCTCCAATCCCATCCAAGTTCATCCTTAGCATTCAATTGTCATCTAGTTAGACTGTCTTTTTTTTTTCTTTTTTCTTTTTTCAGTTGTGGAAACATATACACAGCCTAAATCTTCCCATTCCACCCCCTCCCTAGCCTTCCATTAGTGGGATTAATCACATTTAGAATGTTGTAATACTCTTTCCCACCATCCATTACTAGAAATTTCCCTTCACCTCAAACAGCAACCCTACACTCATTTCTTAACTCCCCATTGCCCCTTCCCCCATTTCTCTTAACCCAAACTCTACTTTTCATCTCTCTGGTTATATTCTCTGATAATTTCTTTGTGTTTACTGTGGGGCTTAAAATTAACCTCTTAAATCCCTATCAGTCTTGTTTTTCTTTGATACCACCTTCACTTCAATAGGGCACATAAACTATGTTCCTATACTTCTCCATTCCCCCAACTTTATATAGTTGTCTAAAATTATATATTTTACATTGAGTTCAAAACCACTGATTTGTCCTTAGAGTTTGTGTATTTTTTATCATGTAGGAAGTAAATAGTGGAGTTACAGTTCAAAAATTATTGACTTCTATTTGTATTCCATTGTGGTTGGAGAATGTGCTTTGAGTATATTCAATTTTTTTTTAATTAATTTCTTGAGGCTTGTTTTATGTCCCAGCTTATGGTCCCTTCTGGAGGAAGATTTGTGATTCCTAGAGAAAAATGAGTGTCCTGGTGATTTGGGATGTAAGGTACTATCTATGTCTGTTAAAATTCTCTATATCTCTTTCTCCTTTCTTTGTCTCTCTGTTGGTAGGGCTCCCTTTAGAATCTGAAGTAGGGCAGGTCTTTTATTGGCAAAGTCTCTCAGCATTTGTTTGTCTGTGAAAAATTTAAGCTGTTCCTCAAATTTGAAGGAGAGTTTTGTTGGATAAAGTATTCTTGGTTGGAAATATTTCCCTCTCAGAATTTTAAATATGTCATGTCACTGCCATCTCGCCTCCATGGTGGCCGCTGAGTAGTCACAACTTAGTCTTATGTTGTTTCCTTTGTATGTGATGAATTGCTTTTCTCTTGCTGCTTTCAGAACTTGCTCCTTCTCTTCAGTATTTGACAGTCTGATCAGAATATGTCTTGGGGTAGGTTTATTTGGATGTATTCTATTTGGAGTTCTCTGGGCATTTATGCTTTGTGTATTTATATTGTGTAGAAGGTTGGGGAAGTTTTCCCCAACAATTTCTTTGAATACTCTTTCTAGACCTTTACTCTTTTTTTTTTTTTAATCTTCATTTTATTGAGATATATTCACATACCACACATTCATACAAAACAAATCGTACTTTCGATTGTTTACAGTACCATTACATAGTGGTACATTCATCACCCAAATCAATCCCTGGCACCTTCATTAGCACACACACAAAAATACAAGAATAATAATTAGAGTGAAAAAGAGCAATTGAAGTAAAAAAGAACACTGGGTACCTTTGTCTGTTTGCTTCCTTCCCCTATTTTTCTACTCCTCCATCCATAAACTAGACAAAGTGGAGTGTGGTCCTTATGGCTTTCCCAATCCCATTGTCACCCCTCATAAGCTACATTTTTATACAACTGTCTTCGAGATTCACGGGTTCTGGGTTGTAGTTTGATAGTTTCAGGTATCCACCACCAGCTACCCCAATTCTTTAGAACCTAAAAAGGGTTGTCTAAAGTGTGCATAAGAGTGCCCACCAGAGTGACCTCTCGGCTCCTTTAGGAATCTCTCTGCCACTGAAGCTTATTTCATTTCCTTTCACATCCCCCTTTTGGTCAAGAAGATGTTCTCCGTCCCACGATGCCAGGTCTACATTCCTCCCTGGGAGTCATATTCCACGTTGCCAGGGAGATTCACTCCCCTGGGTGCTAGACCTTTACTCTTATCTTCCCCTTCTGGGACACCAATGAGTCTTAAATTTGGATGTTTTATTTTATCTATCATATCCCTGAGATCCATTTCGATTTTTTTTATTTTTTTCTCCTTTCTTTTGTTCTTTCATTTTCTATTCTGTGGGCTTCTAGGACACTGAGATGTTGTTCAGCTTCCTTTAGTCTTGTATTGTGAATATACAGAGTCTTTTTAATTTGGCCAACAGTTTCTTTTATTTCCATAAGATCTTCTATTTTTTTATTTACTCTTGCAATGTCTTCTTTATGGCACCTATATCCTGGGCCATGGTCTTCTTGATGTCCCTTAAATCCTTTGCCATGTTTTTGTTCCTCGATTGTAGTTCTTTGATTAACTGTGCAAGGTAGAGTATTTCTTCCGAAATCTTGATTTGTGTGTTTGAGTTGTATTCTCCATATCGTCTGGTTTTATCATATGCATTAAGATTTTCTGTTGTTTTTGGCTCTTGGCATTTGTTTTGCTTGATAGGGTTCTTTCAAGTTGTAACAACAAAAAGGATATTGATCTAATTTTTCAGGGACATAGTTTGGTGACATACACTTTCTCTAACCAGCAGATGGCATCTGTGAGTCACCTATATCCCTCAAGTCAGTTCACAACCTTGTTCCCGCAGTGTGTGGGGAAATGATTCTTGTGGGTTCAGTTGGAGAACTCAGTTTGGGTGTGTTGCTGGAGCTGTCCACCTTGAATGTGGGGTGTGTGTACGGGTGGGCAGGGAGGAAGGGCAGTTCTAATGTTCAAATCCCCCTGGTTCCAGGAGGTTCCAGGCGCCAAAAGAGTCTAAGCCTTCATTTCAGTTCAGCCCCAGACTCTCTCTCGCTGCTCTGCAAATCACCAGACTTGGTGTAGAGCTCCTGGTTCTCCAAGCAGGTCCCCCCTCCCAGCTGCAATCCTCCAGGAGCTCAGCCAAGGGAATGCCGTGCTACATTGCCAGTGTGCGCCGTCCCTCAAGGGAAGCCCTGGGCCACCGGGCCATGCCGCGGCGCACTCTCAGCTTGTTTCTGAATGCAGAATGTCTGAGGCTGTCTTTACTGCAACGCCTTAAGGGATAAGAAAAGCTGAGGTTTTCTCCATGGTGGGGGGGGGGGGGACAGAAAAACTCCCAGGTTCACCTGTCAGCCAGAGATAGCACCCAATCCTCTGGGCTCCCTATCCTGAGACAGATATGTCCCCCGATTCTCCCAAGGTCAGTTGTCACCAAAAGCCTCTGTCTGCTTGTTGAGGATTCGCTGTCTGTATTGAGCAGTTAATATTAAAACCTCACTTGGAGCTGGGCTGAGAGAGTGCATGGCACGGCTTCCGTGAGGGAGGGGCTCTCAGCTCTAGCCTCTCTGCTCTCAGCACGGGTCCGCAGTTTTACTTACAGATTTTATGCTGTGATCTCGGGCATTCCTCCCAATTCAGGTCGGTGGATGATGAGTGGGCAGTCACATTTGTCTCCCCGCTGTTATTCCAGGTTATTTACTGGTTTTTTGTTCATTTGTGAATTGTTCTGGGGGAGACTAAGCCTTCCACTTCTCTCTATGCCACCATCTTCCCAGAATCTCTCAGTTTTATTTTTATTATTGTTTTTTCTCATCACATTTGTCAGAAATGACTCAGGTCTGGCTTGAGAGAAGGTGTAAGAATTCTTAATTGTCACACACTGTTTTTTTCCCCCCACATTTATGTTCAGTCTAAAAGAGAGTGAAAATAAACACAAAGAAATCCAAGCAACCACGTTCAGCATCTTAGCATTTTGTCTGTCTAGGGAAGGGTTGTGACTATAGTCCCCCATTCAGTCAACACACTTCAGATTTCTCTCCTAGGTGCTGGGACCTGGGCTGGGTTCCAAGAAAAGTCTGGGCCTCTGCCCTGCTCCTGTGTCAGGGGACCCAGACACCTCACAAATAACTAGCATTCGGGTTTCCAAGGATTAGAAACCTCCAGCATGACCTTGGGCCACACCATTTCAAGTTCTTTGCCAGTGTACAGCCCTGGGTTTGAGTCCAGACTCTGCCACTTACCTGCTGCGTGACCTTGGACAAATCACTTGGCCTCTCTGGGTCTCAGATTCTTCCACTGTGAACTGAGAGTAATAATTCTCACCTTGTGTCTTGTTATAATGATGGAAAAAATTTACCTAGCATAATAGTGCCACTTATTAGCTATGTTTGTTAGTCTCTCTGTGTTTCAGTTTCCTCCTCTGTAACATGGGGTTACTAATATTATGTAACTCATAGGGTTGTTGTGAGGTTAAAGGTTTTATATAAATCTTATAACAGGGCTGCATGATAGTAACCACTCTAGCAATGTTAGCTATTATTATTAAGTTCATAGCCGATGCTCAATGAATGGTGGCTACTGTTAGTATTTTAGTACTTTCCTTCCTTACCCCACTGACAGCTCTGACCTTACAATGTCCTGAGGCTGCTTTGTTTCTTGTTGCTTCAGGGTGTCCAGCTCACTGATGCCTATAAGGAGTTTGCTGTGCTGACTTCGGGTTGATGCTCTCTCTGATAGTTCATCTGGTGTCTGACCCTCGGTTCCAGCCACTGCACAGGTCTCCTGCCAGTTGCTCTTGGCCTGGCTTCAGCATTCTTTGTTCTGGCTTCATTCCCTATCCCCCGGAACAGCTCACTGTGGTAGAGTCAGACAAAGGTAAGTCTCGGCTCTGTTACTCTAGCTGTGTAACCTCAGACAAAGGATTTAACCCCGATTTTCTCATCTGTAAAATGGGGCAAATAATGCCTCTCTTGTAAGTTGCCCTAAAGATTGAATGCTGTCATGTGTTTGTGAACATACAGTACGGTGCTGACACAAAATAGGTGCTCAATAAATGTTGAGCACCTCTCCCCATGGAATAAACTCTGTATTCATTCTGTACTAGTATCCTGATCTATAAAAAGGGGATATAATCTTCCCTATCTGTGGCAGACCTGGTTTGCTAAAGCTGCCATTATGCAAAAATTCCAGAAATAGACTGGCTTTTGTAAAGGGGATTTATTAGATTATAAATTTACAGTTCTGAGGCCATTAAAGTGTCCAAACTAAGGCATCAACAATAGGATATCTTCACTGAAGAAAGGCCAATGGTGTCTGGAACACCTCTGTCAGCTGGGAAGGCTTGTGGCTGGTGTCTGCTGGTGCTTTGCTCCCAGGTTCTGGTTTCAAAATTGCTTCTCCAAAATGTCTCTGGGCTTCTGTCTTAGTGGCTCTCTCTCAGCTCCTCTGCATCCTTGCTTCTTTCTCCAAGGATGTTCCTTTCTAAGTGTCTGGGGGAGGGGGATCCTCTCTTAGCTTCTCTGGGGCAAACTCAGGGCTTCATCTCTTAGCTTTGTCTCTCCTTCTGTCCACATCTCCAGCATATCCAAGTGTCAGTGTCTGTGTTGGCTCCTGAGCTCTCTTAAGTACTCCAGTGAACCAATCAAGACCCACCCTGAATTGGGGGGGGGGGTCCACACCTCTATGGAAATAACCCAATGAAAGATCTCACCCACAGTTGGGTGAGTCACATCTCCATGGAAACACTCATTCAAAAGGTTCCACACTAATCAAAAGACTAATAAGTCTGCCCCCACAAGATTGCATCAAAGAACATGGCTCTTCTGGGGGACACAATCTATCCAAATCGGAACACCACTCAATATCCAGTCTCCCTTTCTTTAATATTTTGACTTTATTGCAGGGAAAGGGAAGGAGAGGAGCAGCAATGCATCCACCCAAACACTACATTTTCCCACCTCCCTTGCAGCTAGGTGTCATCATGCATCTCAGTTTTGGCTAATGATATTAAACTAATGGATGGAATTTTGGAATGATCGCTTAAACAGAGCTTTCTTCCATCTTCCTTCTTGATGTCTGAAATGTGCAGAGTTGGTGTTTAAAATACTTAACAATCAGTATGGAGATGGGCACTGACCAGTCAGAAAAGACGCTGACCACAAACAATTTGTCTGGTCACATTGATGTATACTGGCTAAATAGTAGCCCTGGAAATGTGGAGCTTCAGCAGCCATTTTAGACCATGAGGGAAACCTTGAGGATAGAAACCAGGAGCTGAGTATGGCAGAATTGAAAGCCTCTGATGACTCTGTGGAGCTGCCACACCAGACCTAGACTGCCTGTCTCATGGTAGAATAAACCTACATTTGTTTATGGGTCTGTTATTTTTACTTTTCTGCTTTTCTCATCCAAACTTAAACTTATGTGATATCCAGTCCCATGAAGTATTTAGGGTAGCCTGAATGAAATGATGAACAGGAAAATATTTTGCAAACTCCAGTTCTATGGACATATTAGAGATTCTTATTATTGCAATGTTTGTGACTCTGATTATCATTGGTTTAGGAAGAAGAGGTTGCAGTGGGCTGAGATGATCCTGGCCAGAGATCAGAGACCCTTTGTCCTGCTTCAGTTTCATGTTCTTGAGAGCTCTGCAGAGCATCTATGGATGCTGAGATAACAGACGCAGGAGAGTCTGGAAGGAAAGGAGCCAGCAGCCTTTGGGCTGGATGTCAGCAGGATAACTGGGTGGCTTTTGTTGAGCCGAGGTCAGAATTCTCAGCTGCTGATTGGCAGTCAAGCGTAAGGGGTAAGCAGATTTGTGTTTGAATCTGGGCTCCATCCTTACTTGCTGTGTGACCTTGGGAAAGATAGTGAACTTCTCTGAGTCTCAAATTACTCATGTGTAAACTGGTAACAATTATAGCCCCTATGACACAGGGTTGTCATGGAGGGTGAATGACATCATATACCCAGGAGGGAAAAAGACAAAGCTACAGACTATCTGGACCCATTCAGGATGCAGATTTTTCTGCTATAACTAACCTTTGACAGATTACAAATTGACAAGCTAGATTCTAGTTCATTCCTTCTTTCCTTTATTGATTCATTCCATGTAGGTAACAGGTGATGAAAACAGCTGGTGAGGCAGACCCAGTCCATGGCATCCAAATGCAGCTGGCTGAAAGAATGATTGTTTAAAATGTAGAGCCAACATTTATTTGGATGTCCGTCCCCTCCTCTTATGTACACCTTGCTTTTTTGAGGTCTCCCCTTGGTGTTTCTGCCTTGGCTGTGCTGGTCAACTCCCTCCCAGTCAGTATGTGAGGACCTTAGTCACTAATTCATACTATGGTGCAAATGACTGCCAATTTCTCAAAGCATGGGCCTGCAAATGATCGCTCCTGTGAGGCAAATGACCCCTACTGAAAGGCTGATCCTGTTCATAGAAAGCAAGAAGATTCCAGGCAAAAGGGTCCAGAGAAATCATTCAGTCTGAACACTCTCTTTACACAGGGGGAATTGAGCCAGGCAGAAGTGACCCAGGTCCAAGCAGGGTGACTCAGTTAGGGTCATCCAGCAGTCTGTGGCCAGGCTGGGTAGGAAGTAGGAAACAGTTCTCATGGACGCCATCCATGTTCATGCCCTGCACCAAGTATGTACTGAGTATGATGAGGTTGTGCAGGGTGCCCTAGGGAGATGCTGAGGTGGACAAGAAGGGCCTCTGGCTTTCAAGAAGCTTATGTCCCGTCGGGGGACAATATACACACACATGTTAGACTAAAAGACCATTTGGCCCCACTGATTTGAAATGCCACCTTCGTTATATACCAAATTCTCCAATATGCACGAGACTGTTCTAGACTCTATTTTCTTAAACTCCTCTCTCTTTCCACACCAGCACCATGCTTTTTTAACTACTATAGCTTTATAAAATATTTTGATGTCTGGAAGTTCTTTCTTCTTTTTCAAGAATATCTTGGCTATTCTTGTACAATTACTGTTTCAGTTAAACTTAAGAATTAGCTTGTGAGTGCAACAGCTGTTCAATGTTTTTGAGCACTCAGTCCCTGCCCCTGGGAGCTCACAAGCTGGCTGGGAAGTGTAACCAAGCAGGAAGTGTAAGGCAGCAATGGGAACCTCATGCTGTGGGTAACAAGAGCCAAAAGAGGAGTTCATACTGATCTAAGTACTTTGAGCTCTATTGTTCCCCAGGACTAGGAAAGTCATGGAAGGCTCAGCAGAGGAGGTGACATTTATACTAGATGTTGATGGATGAGCAGGAGTTTGTCAGGTATAGAAGAATTTCTTTGAGGGGAGGGAGTCAAAGAAAGCTTCTTGGAGAAGTTGACACATTTTGCTTTGAGAGGCGACTAGGAGTTTGCCAAGTTCAGAAGGTGAGATGAAGAAGGGAGGGGTTGTCCTGAGCAGGGGAAGTCCCAGGAAGGCTCTAAAATCACAAGAATGCTCTATGCAGACATTTTAGCCGTTTTCTGTTGAGTTGGAGGAGTTAGAGAAGGTATCTGGAGGAGGCAACTTTTTAAAAAAGCGTTTTATTATAAAAGTAATACAAGGAGGTGACAATTGAGCTAGCCTTTGAGGAATGAGTAGCAGTTCACAAGATAGACAAGAGGAAAGAGGCGCCACGGAGTTGGGGCAGTCACAGAAGGGACTTCTCGGAGCAAACAGGAAACCTCCTGCTCATTCTCTAGGATCCAGTATCCAGTGTCTAAGGGCCCTATTCGTGTACAGGCTCGGGGTTCGGAGGCGGCGGCCCTGCGGTTGTGGTTCTTCAACGTAAGGCAGCCTCGGGGAGCGTTCAGTGGAGCAGACTGAGCCGCAGGTTTGCGGAAACCGAGAGCTGAGCTGAATGCTTTATGTCGGAATCAACCAATGGGATGGCGGGACCCAGTTGCCAGGGCTACCGAGGGGCTGCTGGCGGAGGCGGGGCCTGGGGCCTGGGGGCGGGGTCTGGGCGGGGCTTATATAAGCGAACTGCAGGCAGAAGGCGGGGCGTGGGGGTCGGTGGCTGCAGGGCGGGCGGGGCGCAGGCCGCGGGGCCCGAAGCGGGGGCAGCGAGCGAGCGGAGGCACCGAGGACCCGATTCACTCGCTGGGGAGACCTATGGGCCGAAGCCGTGTAAATGCGTTTTAAGGCGAGTGTGGAGGGTGGCTTGGGGGAGCCTCGGGGAGCGGGCGCCCTCGACTCCCGTGCTAACCTGCTTCCCGGTCCCTCTTGCCTCCTCGCAGCAGGGACCTCGGCTCCGCAACTGCCACTCCTCCTCGGGGTGTTGCACAAGTTTCGAGGTCACCGGCGACCCCCCCTAGCAGCACGCCTGGCTCTGGCCCCCGCGAAGGAGGACGGGGCTTGGTAAGGGGGTCCGGGGACGGGGCGGGACCTCAGCCTAGCACGCGAGAGGGTCACCCGGACGGAACTTCAGCCTACCGTTCTCGCCGGGAATCCGGCAGCCCCCACCCACTATGTGGCGCCCCCGTGCGCTTTTGGAATCTCAGCACTTCGTGTCCAGTCCGGCCCCCGTTTGCAGACAGGAAAACTGAGGTTCTGAGTGGGGGGGACGGGGCATACCCAAGGTCACGCAGCAGAGAGCGGACTCGAACCTAAACTGCTTGCGGGCTGAGACTCCGCGTGGCTAAGGGCAGCCTCTCTAGGTGGGCGTGGTCAGGACTGGCGGCCTTGGAACCTTCCTCACCCAAGCTTCTCAGTTTTCTTGCTCCTGTCTCTCATTATTTCTCTCATTCCCTAACCCGGCAGGTCGAAACTGGAAAGCATCTCCAAAACAATCCCTCCATTTTACAGACGGGGCAACTGAGGCTAGGAGAGGCGGTGACATCAAGGCACACGATGCCATGTCTCAGTCTAGATAGAATCCAAGATTCCTTACCATCCCCATCCTTCCCAGGGATCCTAATCTCCCCGGGCTTGTGCTGGGGGCAGGGTGTGGCGGAACTGGGCGCCTTGGCCTGGGAAGGTTGAGGAAGGCAGTGGAGGCCGAGCCCCCCACCTGCCCTCTCCCCACCCCCCGCAGTGTGTTGCATACTTTCTAAAGCGGCGGCAGCAGCAGCAGCAGCGGCGGCGGCTCCATCCAATCCAGCCCGTGGGCTCCTCGGCATGGCTGGCTACCTGAGTGAATCGGACTTTGTGATGGTGGAGGAGGGCTTCAGCACCCGAGACCTGCTGGAGGAGCTCACTCTGGGGGCCTCACAGGCCGCCACGGTGAGGGGCTGGGGGAGGGATCCCCGGTTCCCTGTGCTGGCCCAGCTGCCTTTTCTGGAAGGGCCCCGAGACTCCCCATCTTACACTTTCATTTATTTGGTATTCCACCCTTCCTATTTGCAAGGGAGGGGACCATTTTATCCGTAATTTCTTGTCCTTGCTCCTAAACCTGCCCTGTCCCTGGGTTCCTGGCCTTGGGAAACAGCACCCCATCATCTACCAGACCTCTAGGTTGGAAACCTGGGAGTCTTTGCCTCCCCCACCCCCTTCTTCACCTCCCATATCTAGGCATCACCACACCCTGTCTCCTATAATAACCCTTCAGTGTGCTCACCTGGAACCTCCCTTATAGTTCAGTCTCATTTCTCTAAAGGACCTCCAACCTCCTCCCTGCTTCTTCCTGCCCCCTCCAGATATATCATAGCGTTGCTCAAAAGTCAGAATTCTTTTGTAGTTCCTCACTGCCTTCAGTGTCAAGAAAGTCAGCACCCCTTTGCATGGCCCACAGGATTTGCCTCCAGAGCCCCGTTTCTGGCTTCTCCCACAGTGTGCATTCACTCTCACTTCCCAATGATGCCACACATTCTATTACTGCACCCTGGGCCAGGCTATCCTCGTGCTTGGAACACCCTTCTCCCAGCTTCTCTCCCTTACCCATTTCTGGGCATGCCTTACTTCTCAGCAGCGTTACCTTTTTCCTGATTGCCCCAGGCAGTTTGAGTACTCTTCTCCAGGACCCCCACTGTACTTTGTGGAAACTCCCATCTTGCATTTTTTGAATGGACACAAGCCCCCTCAGGATGAGAACCCTGTCTGGACATGTCTGTTCCTTAGCATAGTGTCTGGCACTAAGTGTGCATCAGTTAAAAAAAAGCATTGCTTAAAAAGATACTGAGTTCCAGGGAAGGTTTAAGTAATGTGGTCTCACTCGCAGCTGCCTACATGCTGGGCCCTCAGCAAATCTGTAATGACCAGTTGTCCACAGGGACAGTTCGCAGTGGTGGTGGGATGACTTCAGGGCCTCACTGAGAATGTTCTATGTGAAAGGCCACTGCTTTGGACCATAGCCGTGGCTTCTGCCTTTAAAGAATTTCCTCTTTTCTGGAGAAAACGGGTGTATATGCAGTTCTGATATTTTGGAAGCACACGCAAAATACAGTGGGGGCATCAAGGGCAAAAAGTTGCCTTATTGGTGGGGGATGGTGGCAGCTGAGCTGGAGTTTGAAGGTGGATTAGGATTTTGCCAGGCAGAAGTGAGGGAAGGTATATTCCAAGTGGAAGGCCTGGCAGGAACAAAGCTTGGAGGTGGAAAAATGGTCTAGCCTGCAGCTGGAGTTTGAGCCACAGGGTCAGACCATGAATGCCAGGCTGAAGAGTTTGCCTTCTATCCTGAAGTCTTGGGGAGGCCCAGAAAGTTTTGAGCTGGGAATTGCTGCTTGGGAGGACTGTGGATGTTATGGATAGCGAGGGATCAGGGTGGGGCCTCACAGCCACCCCTCTTGTTCTGCAGGGTGAGGTCACTGCCTTCTTCGTGGCCGACCTGGGGGCCATAGTGAGGAAGCATTTCTGCTTTCTCAAGTGCCTGCCGCGAGTTCGGCCCTTTTACGTGGTCAAGTGCAACAGCAGCCCAGGTGTGCTGAAGGCCCTGGCCGAGCTGGGGCTGGGCTTCAGCTGTGCCAACAAGGTGAGCTCCCGGCCCCTCACCGGTGCACTGACCCTCACTGCCTACGGACGCCCATGGCTGGGCTGGTGGGCCCTTGGGAAGTAGGAGTGGCCTGCACTTGGCCCTCTGGGAAGGGCCACCCACTGGAGGGGGGGTGGCGGCTCAAGGGGTGAGGGGGGCAGAACAAAGGAGTTCAGGCATGGAATTTTGCTAGCCTTTAAGTTCCAAATTGGAACTTTGTGTGTCCCCGCAGTAGATGGGTTATCCTTTTAATGGAGACTTTCAAACTTCTTGGTATTCTTCCAATTAAAAATCAAACAAACCTCCACATTGTTGGTTTTATTTTATTTTTTCTTTTATAATCTTGATAATGTGTGACTGCATTTTCTTAACTAATCCTTCTAGGGCTTTTGTTTGTTTTTTGGCAATTCTACTGTCTTTCTAACTTGATTTCTGATGTTGTCTTAATTCCTTCTGCTCTCTTCGGATTTACTTTACCCATGTACTACTTTCATGTAATATTCATCCCCAATATTCGTTGAGCTCCCATGGTGCTGGGTAGGGCTGGCGGTAGTGTTGACTGAGACAGCTGCTGTGGTCCTCGAGTGGAAGACTTAATTCATCAATTTTCATTCTACTCTTACTTTATGATAAAAGCTTTTAAAGCTGTAAATTTTCATCTGAGTACAGCGTTGGACATACCTCATTTATTCATTCGGCAATTATTGAGCACCTACTGTGGAGCCAAGTACTATTCTAGGTGGGGACACGGCAGTGAACAAAACAGAAGGAAAAAATCCCTTTCCTCATGGCTCTTGCTGTCTAGAAAATAAGTTAAAGAATTAAATTTATAGTATTATAGATAGCAAGTGCTGTGGAGTGAATGAAGGGAGGAAAGAGGAGTAGGGGATGTTGGGAAGGAAGATTGCAATTTCAGATAGTTTGGCAGGGAAGAGAGCAAAGGATCTAGCTATGTGCATAATGAGGGGAAGAATGTCCCAGGATGTTGTGACCATGTTGGATGTTGTGGGGAGAGTTCTGGAAAGGCTTCCTGGTGGAGGAAAGACGAGAGCTAGCCTGGGCAGGTTGGCAGGACTGGAGGGTATTCCAGGTGGGAGAGAGGTGTGCACCAGGATGGGACGGTCAGAATGAGCAAGTTAACTGTTAATGTTAATGCTCTTAGTAGCTGATGAGTCTTTCCCTCTTGTCACCCACAAAGCCCCTTTGCGTAAACTCCTGCTTTGCACACATTATTTTGTGCATGTCTTACATAAAGCCTGTGCAGTGCCTAGGGGGAGATATTTCCATTTTATGGTGGAAGAAACCGGAGGCCCAACTGCACTCAGCTTGCTGGTAGTGGAAGCCAAGACTTTTCTCTTCACTGCTGCCTGCAGCATTCCGGCCTTCACTCTGGAGGAGGAGGAGGGGGAGGAAGGGGGAAGGGGGAAGGGGATCCTTTACCAGCACCCTTAATCCAGGGGTGAAGAGCAGGACCAACCCCCACTGACCAGTGTCGTTTCTGGAAACCCAGGGGTGAGGCGCCCAACTCTCTAGTCTCAGGGCCTGCTCTCCAAAGGGCAAACAGAACTGGGGGGTGTCAGGGCTTGGAAAGACGTTGAAGACAGTGGGACATTAAAAGCAGCTACAGCTTGTCGAGTGCTTTTGTTGTGTCAGGCACTTTGCCAAGCGTTTTCTATACATGATCTCATTTTATTCTCGCAGCAACCCAGGGAGGTCATTATTATTACCGTTTTCTGACAACAACCCTGTGAGACAAAGTCGAGTCACCCGCGCAGGGGTCACGCACTGGAAAGTGGCAACTCGAGAATGGGAATGCGGGCCCTGACTCCATGTCTTTTCAGGTCCTCAGAGAAGGAATTGCTGAGATAGGACTGGGCCAGCGCCGGGTGCCCCCGAGTAACTGCAAGGGCGAGTAGAAGCCGGGGCTCCTTCCGGCGGGTGGGGTCACGCAGCCCTTTCGCATATTTGCATTGACGAGAAATGACTCCCGGGACGCATTTGGTTGGAAGGCCGAGACTGCCCTCTACTGGCCAGCCGCGCTTACAACAGGGCCAGGCCGGGGCGCGGCTGGGCGTGCAGATGCGCATCCCACAGGCTCCAGGGCCGGGGGGCACAGCCCCACCTCGCCCCGGAAGGAGGTCGGATCCTCCCTCCCACCTTCTCAAGGACCTTGCCCTATCTCTCCTGTCCTCACCTCTTGCCCTCTCTTCCAGTCTCCCTCAGCATCCTCCCATCTTAAAAAAAAACCTTCCCTGGACACCACCTCCTTCTCCAGCCCAATCCCTTTTTCCTTCTTTATGGCTAAACTCAGCAGAGCTGTCTCCACTCGCTGGTCTGTGCCTGCTTGTTGTCTCTTTCCCTCTGCACTCATTCCTTAAGCCATTGCTTCCTGGCTCTACTGTTACAACTGCAAGGAATCTCCTCTTACCAAAGCCCACTGTGATCCCCAGGATCCTACATCCAGAGAGCACTTTATTTTAAACTTTAAATATGAATTATTCAAACATTAATTTTGAATTCATAGTCACACACAAAAAAGTAGGATATCAGCTTTGTGTGTCCACAGATAATCACCATTATGAATTTGGTGGGCATATAGTATTTAAAAAATACTTACTCCTATGCCCCATAGAGAAGATATAAAATGTTTTGTGATTTTACAAGCAAATATAAAAGGAATTCTTATGGTGCATGCTGATCTGCAGAAGCTTTAAACTTGGCAGGTTTTGGCAGTCCCTTCGTGTTGATGCATTTAGACCTTGTCCAGGGGGCACTCCCTTGTCCTCTTCTTATCTCAATGTCATTCAATGCAACGGCATTTTCTTTTAAAAAAGACTGAGCAATAACATACGCTCCCAGTTTTAAAGACTTCAGTGGTGTGTGAGCTGGAGACCAAGCACTGCTCCACGCCTGTCCCCCTCATTGGGCCTCTCTGACATCTTGCACACCTGCAGTCGAGTCACGGGCCACTGTGTGACCCTCTCCTTAACTGTTCTCCCTCCTCTGGAGATGGGCTCTGTCCTCACCACTCCACGGATCCCAGCAGCCGGCTCTTCCCTGTCTTCTCCTGTCTTCTAAGTGGTTGAGTTCCTTGGGTCTGAGTCTCAGACGCCTTTTCTTGTGAACCTCTTCTTAGGGGATCTCATCTCCCGTGGCTATAAGTGCTATCGGTGTGTCCCCACTTCCCAGGTTTTCACCTCAGTCCATCTGCTGACTCAACTCGATAGTGCCTGATGTCTGCAGCCCAGGGTGTTCAAAGGCTCTCTGTGAACGGCTCCTCCCTCTCCCCCCATCTGTCATCGCCGAGCTGGCCAACCCTACCTCCACAATACACCTCACCTCCTCTCTCATCTCTCCCAGGGCAGATGCGACAGCTGCTGATGGGTCTCCACTGAATCCCCTCGGGCTCTTCTTCAGGGTGGGCTGTGTTCCTTCATCACGCTGAGCACTTTCTTGCCTCAAAACCTGTGTACAGGTCATTTCCACTACCAAAAATATTCTTACCTCTTGGCCTGGCTGAGACCTTCTGCAGGGCTCAGTGTATATTTCTGACCCCCTCACACCCAGGTCTCCCCACTGCATGGTCTCCAGCACCTTGCACTTTTTCTTCTGGGCTTTAGCCCTTTTGTAAGCCCATCAGTATTCACTGATCACTTGTAACAGTCTGTCTTCCCCACCAGCCTGAAAGCTGGTGGTCAGGGTCTCTGTCTGCTTTATTTACCACTTGCTTTCACTGGTTCCCATCACAGAGCCTGGCAGCTCAATAGCTATGCTCAATGAATATCTGTCAGTTCAGCACTGAGGTCATAAGAGCTGGGATGCTCAAGTCTGACAATCCTGGGTGAAATTTCCAGCTCTGCCATTTATAAGCGGTGTGACTTTTGACAAGTCACTTAACTTCTCTGAGCCTCTGCTTCCTACCTCATAAGATTATCAGGAGGAGAAAATGAGAACACACATAAAATATTTAACAAAATGGCTGGCATATAGTAAATTTTCAGTGAATGAGAACAGTTATTATTTAAATATTTATCAGCAAAGCTAAATCACAGGTCCTCAAAGTGCTACCCTCCCTTCTTCCTTTTACATCATATGGTTGAGCAGGGAGCAAAAATACATTTTCACATCCACTCCTACTCAGGCAGGGGGCATGTCTGCCTTCTGGAAGCAAGCTGTGATGGCAGCAATTCCAGCTCTAGACTCGAACCTCTGTGTCCCACTCTGTCACTTCCCAGCTGTGTTATCACTGGCAGGTAGACCTCCCTGAACTCAGTTTTGTCCTCCATAAAGTGTGGCTGATAAATACTTCATGGGATAGTTATAGGCATTACAGAGGTAATGTGCGTAAATACCTAGTGTTGGAAAGTTGCTAAGTTAAAATTTAGGGTCCTATTACAAACTCAGGTGGCTAAAAATGGCTCCTATGTCTCCTACTGTGTTTCAAAACTGCCTGCCTCTTGACTTCCTTCCCTTATCCATGGATAGTCAGGTCTGAGTTTGAAAGTTGGTTTTGCTACCTACTTGCTACATGGCCTCAGCTAGCATTGGTTTCCTTTTCTGTAGACTGGAGCTCATCACCATCTGATGGATTATTGTAAAGATTAAATAAAATAGTGAATCTACAGCAGGGGTCTGCAAGCTGGACGGTGAGTCAAATCCAGCCTGCCACCTGATTTTGTTAAGTTTTATTGCATCACAGCCAAACCTATTCATTTACCTATTACCTGTGGCTGCTTTCACAGTACAGTGACAGTTAAGTAGTTGCAACTGTGACTCTCTGGTCTGCAAAGCATGAAATATTTGGTCTCTGGCCCTTTACAGAATATGTTTGCTGATAACTGATCTAATTCAGTGCATGGCTTGTGGTAGGTGCTCAATGAACATGGTTGCTATAATTATCATCATGAGCAGCAGCAGCAGCATTATTGTCTGTATCATTCATTCAGCAATCAGGCAGAACAGTGTTCTGTAAAGGTGAGGAAGAGGAGACCCCACAGGGAGAGGGGCTCAGTTGGGTCACTTAGCACAGTGTCATGCACAGAGTAAGCCTTTAGATGTTGGGTAACCTGTGTCAAAGAGACTCTTGGTCTGGTTGACTTTCAAATAAACTAACATTCTCTAAACATTAAATCTTCCAGGCAGATGTGTCAGAAGCTGGTCATCAGGGCTGCCCTGAATCCATATAGTGCCTTCGTGTGCTTTATAAAGACTGTTCTTTAAGATACTTAATTGTTCAATAAATATACTGATTTTTTTAGAACAAAATGCTTTACTGCTAGGAATTGTACTAAATATACAAATCTACCATGTATTCGATGTGAATGGGAACCTCTCAGGATGGGGCAGTGCACAACCCTGCCTGTCAAGAATGGTGAGCTAGAGTAGGTCCTGATTTCTGTATATCTGTTGTCTTAGGGTGAGACCCACCTGTTATGGGTCTCCCCAAGCTTAGGTACGACTTTGCACTTCATCTGTGCTTCCTTGGGCTCCGTGGGCCCAGCAGGCCCTGTTGCCTCCTCACTGTCACCTTTGGGACCCCACAGGCAGAGATGGAGTTGGTCCAGCATATTGGTGTCCCTGCTAGTAAGATCATCTATGCCAGCCCCTGTAAGCAAATCGCACAGATCAAGTATGCTGCCAAGCATGGAGTCCGGCTGCTGAGCTTTGACAACGAGATGGAGCTGGCAAAGGTGGTAAAGAGTCACCCCAGTGCCAAGTAAGCTGAGAACCACACGTGTGAAACGTGTGAAGGAGGGTAGGCTGGTGTGTGTGTGTGTGTGTGTGTGTGTGTGTGTGTGTGTGGCAGGTACTAGGGGAGCACACTGGGGCAGAGGACCATGCTCAGGGAGAAGGAAGCAGTGCTGGTGTCCTCTGCCCTGGACCTGGCCACAGTTACTGGAGGCTGGAGTGGGTGCACCTGGGCTGGACCCAGGATGCCAGGGCCAGACTAGAACAAGGACAAAAATACAGCCCTGGGCAGAGCAAAGCATGTGAATTATGGAGGTCAAAGTCCCAGGCTGACACTGCGAGAGGAGGGTGATAGAGGAGCTTCTCAATGAAGGTGGCGTTGGAAGGGGACCTTGAGGAGTGAGTAGAATTTCGAAGGGTGGGGCATGAGCAAATGCCTGGAGGTTGGAAGCAGCATGGGGTGTTTGGGGCATAACCAGAGTTTGGTGTGGCTGGAGCACGGCACGGGCAAGGGGTAGAAGGAGACAGTGACTGAGGCTGGTCACGGGGCAGCCATGCAGATGGGTTTTGGCAGGGCGAACGCCTGGGCATTATGCTCAAGCTTGTGGTGTTCCCACTGTGACACGGTGCCCTGGGGATTCCAGGCTGGACTCTCAGGTGGAGGGAAGCCAGGTAGGCGGGTCACTCTGGTTCACATCGAACAGCTTCTATTTTGTCCACTTTACGTGATATTGGGGTCCTCCTTAATATTTTGTTTAAGAATTGGCTCCCCTTGTAAATGAAAAGTTTGAAAACTCGGGCTGGCGTGGAGGCTGATTTGGAGGGATTGGAGCTTGGCGCAGCCCCCCAGGGGAGAACTGGTGAGGGTGGACAAGGGCAGGGGTTGCAGAGATGGAGAGAAGGGGACACAGAGACTTTTGGAGATGGATGGGACAAGTCTTAGAGGTTGGACTCGCTGGGCAGGGAAAGGAAGGGGCCAGGGATCCTGTGGAGCTGGGTGGCTCTGGTCTCCGAGAAGACACAGCTCGGGGTGGGGGGATGGGGCAGGGGGCTTGCCCCAGCAGAGGCGTGCTGCCTGTCCCCTCAGGATGGTTCTGTGCATCACCACTGATGACTCCCACTCCCTGAGCCGCCTGAGCCTCAAGTTTGGAGCGTCACTGAAATCCTGCAGACACCTGCTTGAAAATGCCAAGAAGAGCCAGGTGGAGGTGGTGGGTGTGAGGTGAGCATGTCCCCCGCCATCCCTGCCCTGCCAGGCCCACCACCCCTTTCCCAGGGCTTAATCAAGCCAGGCTCTGTTGCCGGCCCTGGAATCCTTTCCTGTCTGTGGAAAGAAGGTTGGGAGTGTTCCCTTGCCCTATCCCCACAGTCTCCTGAAGGTCGGTCCCAGTATGCTCCGCCCAGGGACCTGACTTCATGGGGGTTTATCAGCCTGTAGGCCAAAACTGTGCATCCTTGTTCTGTCACTCTTCTTGCAGGGATTTAGAAAAAGCAATAAGGATGCCTAACAATATAGCTTTCATTTATTCTGTACTTAGGATGTGCCAGGCAGTGTGCAAAGTGCTTCATGTATGTTATCCCACAGCCTAGTGTGGTACAGCATCTTATCCCCATTTTATAGATGGGTAAACTGAAACACAGGCAGGTTAAGTAACACTGATTTAAGAGACATATCCAGATCTGGCTGACTCTGGGACCCTGGCCCTCACCCTAAAAATTTCAGCCCCAGCGGGGAGGAGCACCGAGTGCCAAGAGACCTTGGAACTAGCCTTTTGTCCACTCCTCACTTGTCACATGGCCCTTGGCAACCCATTTAACCTTTCAGGCCCCAAGTCACAGCATCTGTAAAATGGGCACAATGTCCCATGTGCCTGCCAGAGACACGATACAACCAGCTGGGGTGCCGGAGTCGCTCCTGGCTGGGGCCAGGGTGGTGGCACCCTGGGGCCTGGCATGTAAGCCAAGGCTCTCCCTCCTTCCTCAGTTTCCACATTGGCAGCGGATGTCCCGACCCTCAGGCCTACGCTCGGTCCATCGCAGATGCCCGGCTTGTGTTCGAAATGGGCACTGAGCTGGGCCACAGGATGCACATCCTGGACCTTGGTGGCGGGTTCCCTGGAGTGGAGGGGGCCAAAGTGAGATTCGAAGAGGTAACTCTGGGGCTGGAGGCAGCTTTACTGGGCTCGGGGTGGGGTGGGGACCAGGGCAGTGATCATAAGGAGCTCCCTGGAAGCAGGTCATACACCATGCTCGGTGTTTTACCTGGAATATCTCACTTACTATCCCCATATTACAGTTGAGCAAACTGAGGCTCATAGAGGCTAAGGCCCCTCCTGAGTCTAAGGCTGAACCAGACTGCACACCCAGCTCTGCCTGACTCCTGCCCAGGCCCTTAACCTGCCCCATGCGACATATTTGCGTAACTCCAAAGGCTCTTTGAGGTCTGGGTACCCCTTATTTGCTGGCAGGTGGGCTGATGACAGATCAAGCAGGAGGGCAGGGGAAGGAAAAGCCAACCTTGATGTCCACTCCCAGCCCAGCTGTCTCCTTCCCACCTGTGAGATGAAACCTAGAACATTAGTCACTTCAGTTCGCACTCGAACCACTAGTGGTCGTGTCTCCTTAAAAAGCACCTTATCTGTAATAACTGGGTCTAGGAATTGATGCAAGGAAATGGTTGGGGATGGACATAGAGAAGTAGCCTCAAAGATGAGCATTGCAGCACTTTGTAACAGAAGTCCTGTGACTTTCCTGGTGCATCTAACAATTGGAAATTGGTTAAATGATAGTACATTTTTATGATGAAAATATTACACAGGGGAGGTTGTTAGTGGTCTATTGAGTAAAACAGGTTATAAAAACATGCACACACATACACACACAAACATATGCACAACCCCATCATGCTTATAATAAAAGTGTTTGTCTAGAAAAGAATTAAAGGAGCTACTCCAAAAAGTTAACATTGATTAAATTCATCTGGGTCATGGAATTAGAAGTGATTTTTATCTTCTTTTTTCCTTCTCTATATTTTCTGAATTTTCTGTAATCAAAATATGATATTTAACAAATTGGTTATTTACAAAATAACACATCAGGGTTTCCAGAATCTGAGTGTCAAGTGTTGTAATAAGAGTGCTCCTTCCTATTGTGGGGGGCATTGAGGGGAGCATTTCCTACAAGCAGGAGGCTCTCGGCCCAGATCCATCTCCCCCAGTCTCCCCGGCCAGCTGCCCTCAGTTACCAGCTGGGGCCACAGCCACTGCCAAATCCTCCTTCCTGAAATCAAAGCAGCTTTCAAGAAATAGACTTGGAGCTGTAGCAAGTCTTCAGTGTAAATTGTCCCCCCAACACTCTCACACCCAGATCGCTTCTGTGATCAACTCAGCCTTGGACCTGTATTTCCCGGAGGGCTGTGACGTGGACATCCTTGCCCAGCTGGGGCGCTACTACGTGACCTCGGCCTTCACCTTGGCAGTCAGCATCATCGCCAAGAAGGAGGTTCTTTTGGACCAGCCCGGCAGGGAGGGTAGGTGCCAGGGGCTCAGGGGACCCCTGATCTCCCCTGCGGCTGGCTGAGCGGGGTCTGGCTTTAGGCCCAGTGGCAGGGAGTGGGGGAGTCTGGAGAATGGGGCCTTGCTTTAGGGAAATTTACAATCAAATCCTTTCACCCCAAAGACACTTACTTAGCATCTTTTTTTCCCTGGGCATGTTCATATTTTGTGAAGATTAATAGAGATCAGAACAACTTTAGGGAAAATAGGCACTTTATCAATTCCATTTTATAGGTGAGGAAATTGAGAGCCAAAGAGAATACAAGTAATTTTCTTAACAGCTAATGAGAAGTAAAGTCAGGATCTGATCCCATGTCTGTCTCCTCTCCAAAGTGCAGACTCTTACTCACCTCAACTGATTCTCATAACATAATGAAAATAATGACAACTTATTTTTAAGTCCACTTTACAGATGACAGAACACACGCTTGAGAGGTGGACTCCCTAGTCCGGGTCATGAGGGGCAGTGCCGGGCTGATCCAAGGCCTCCGTGCCCGCACTGCCTCTGTCAGCGCCCTCCCCGGCCCCTCCGGGTCAGAGTAGTCCCCCAGCAACCCTGGGGGCAGGAGGTGTCAGGGACTCTGATCTTGGGACTTTGACCTCCAGGATCCTCAGGCAGAGAGCCAAGGCGGCCTGTGTGTTCTTCCCCGGAGAAAACCCATGTGGAGGGGTGGCGGGTTCCAGGTAGAATGTGCTGTGAGTGTGTGTAGGTTCAGCCTTACTCTGGCTTCCCTTAAAGGCCTGGGGGACTGTCCTTCTAGTCCAGCCAGGAGTCCCGGCCTCTTGTTCCTATTCATCTCCTGCCCCACCCTGTGCCCCCAGCGAGTGGCCTAACCTGTGAATCTAGCGTTTGGGTGGGCAGCTGCTCTGCCTCCACGGGGCGTCGAGGTGCTCAGATGCAGGCAGAGGAGCATGCCCTGCGCGGGGTGGCTCAGTTGTGTGGCTGTGAGTTCCTGACACTCTGGTGAACCGCTTGTCATTGACCAAAGCCCCCCCCCCCCCATAGTTGTGGAAGGGGCTTCTCTTTTGCTTCAGAGACCTGTGGTCCTTGCCGAGCCCACCATCGTGCCAGCTCCCTGCGGCTCTCCCCTGACCTCGCCGGGCTGCCCCTGACCCCTCCCCTCCCTGCAGAGGAAAGCAGTTCTGCCCCCAAGACCATCGTGTACCACCTTGACGAGGGCGTGTATGGGATCTTCAACTTGGTCCTGTTTGACAACGCCTGCCCTACCCCCATCCTGCAGAAGGTGAGCCTACCCCACGTGGGCCTCTTTTCAGCTAAGTGCTTTTTTTTCTTTTTTTTTTTTTTTTAGGAAAAATACATTGGTTATGTTTTTTTCTCTCTCTGTCTCTCTTAAAGTAAAGCACATTTATGGTAGAAAATGGGCAACAAGGATGAAGAAGGTTATCCCAAAATCTCAACCCATAGAGTAGGAACATTGCTATATTTCCTCTCAGTCTCTTTTTCAAATGCATTCTACCTTTTTTCATGAAGCTGGGATCACATTGCTTTGCAGCCTGCTTTTTGTTCTATTTAATGTGGGATGTGGCTATTCCCATGCCTTTAATCTTTCGCAACATGCTTTTTGATGACTACATAGTATTTTAACTAATGATGGTACTAATTTGTCTAACCCTAATGGTGGGACATTTGGTTTCCTGTTTTGAACACAGTAAGTACATATTAACATACACCTCTGATTATTGCTCTGGGGTAAATTCCTAGAAGTAAAAAGAAACAGTTCACCTTTAGTGGGACTAGGGACTAGTGATAGAGAAAACATTCTTCCTAGCCCCTAGAACTCAGCCCAGGGCCTCCAGCAGCTCCTGTGGGCATCTTTAAAAGGGGAAAGAAAATCAGACACACCAATGTACATCAACACCTCTGGGCCTTTGCTAGTGCTGCTTCTCTTCCCGGAAGAAGGAAACTTCTGATCAAGTGCCAGGCCAGCTCCTAGAACATTGTGCGCCTTCTTCCCTTCCCAACATGTCCAGTCTTTCAAAACTCCATCAGATGCCAGCTGCTCCTTGCAGCTTTTCCTGCCCCTCATCCAACTGCAGCTGGAAGGAACCCCCTACACCCCCCTCCAGACTCCTTCATTCTTGTAGACGAGCTTGATAGAGTCCTCATCCCTTAGTGCATTGCTAAATGTTAGGTGCACTTGTCTGCATAAACTTCCCTGATGTGCCGAGTGATTTGGTTTTCTCCTCCGACACAGCCACAATGCCTGAATTCTTGTGCTCTCTACATCCTCCTGCACCAGAAGGGACCACGTGGCTCAGACCAGCAAAACCTGAGGCTGCAGAGCAGTCAGCAGCTGCTTCCTAGTCACTCTCCCCCTCCTGTCCCCTCTTTCTGTTGCAGCCCTGACTCATTCCCCATCCCCTTCATCGGGTTCTCAGATGGTCAGGACTGTGGGCCCAGCTCACTACTCTTACCATCCCCCAGGGAGTCTGTTTTGACTGATCTCTAGTTGGTATCCCTGAGCGGACACCAGGATGTTATGGACCCTCTTGTGATCTGTACTATTTCTCCTCTGGACAACACAGAAGCTTCTTCCTTTGGGCTGTCAACCCCTTACCTAGCTTGGCCACATGTCCAGCTGTGGTGTGGGTCCCAAAGTCTGGAGACAGACATGGGGTAGATGACAACTCTCATAATAAGCTGGTTACAGTTGTCCTGGGAGTGCATGTCAGAGGCACCCAGCCTGGCGGGGGGTGTCTGCACCTTCTTCCCCAAGGAAGGTCCATCTCGCCAGTGGTTGTGGCTGCTTTGTACCCCTGTTCTTCTCTCCCAGGGTCTTTGTTCTTGGACCTCAGGTATAGAATATTGTATTAAGCATCATCCATGGCTCAAGGTATACTTCTCATCTTTGTACCATGCTTGGTCCTCTTTTGCTTATGTTTCTTTTCTGTTTTTCAAAACTTCAACAAGTATTTATTGAGTACCTTCAATATGCAAAGCACTATCCTAAGGCCTGCAGGGGATAGGAGGTAAGTAAGAATTGTCTCTACCTTGGAAATTCAAATCCTGTTACACAGAAACACTTGTATGTATAGGTGTCTGAGGGTGGGGAGGGGCAGTACACAAACTTCAACACTGTCAGAAGAAATGTATGGTACATGTGCTACTGGAATTTTTTCCATAAGTATTTTAATATATATCTCCAAAAGATAAAGACATAAAAAAATAACCACAATACCATTGTTCTGGTTTGCTAAAGCTGCCAAAATGCAATATACCAGAAATGGGTTGGATTTTACAATGGGGATTTATTAGCTTACAAATTTATGGTTCTTAGGCCATGAAAATGCCCAAAATCAAGGCATCAGCAGGATAATACCTTCTCTGAAGAAAGGCTGCTGGCATCTGAGGCACCTTTGTCACATGGGAAGGCACATGGCTGTGTCTGCTGGTCCTTCGCTCCCAGGTTTTGCTGCTTTCAGCTTCTGGCTTTTCCTGCTGCAACTTTCTTCAGTTTATTTCTTGAAGAAAGTGGGTCGTTTGTCCTGTAGCATTTCCCACATTCTGGATTTTTCTAATTGGTGAATTTCCTGTTTTTGAACATTTTTCTGTGCCCTGTATTTCTTTGAAATTAGTAAGTAGAATAAGCAGTTTGATTAAGCTCCAATATGGTTTTTTGATTTAAAAAACACTTCACGGGAGGTCTTGTTTTTATTTTTTAGTGTAATAAGCATCCCTATCATTTTCTACCTCATCCCTCTGTTTCCCACCCCCATGGCAAAGTAGCCCACGTGTTGACCATTCCCTTGCTTTTTTTTTTTTTAAACATGGTTTTATCACATCCAAATCTATTCCTAAAATGTATGTATGTATATATATGATTTTATTTGTTGTTTTGTACTTTATAAAAATGGTATGGTGATATATGTAACCTGCTTGGACTTTTTTTCACATCCTATATTTTAAGATTCATCAATGCTGCTGTGTCGCTAGACTTCATTCATCTGATTACTGTGTCACACTCTGTTGGTGAAAATACCAGTTTATTCATCCATGCTCCTGCCTAGGCATTTGGGTCATTTCTAGGTTTTTGCTACTGTGGATTCTGCCACTGTGAATATCCTTGTCCGCGTCTGTTACACACCAGTGAGGAGGAATGGCCGGGCCCTGGGATGTGACTGTTTCCTGTTGTGAGATAATGCCAAACTGTTTCCAAAGGGGTTGCACCAGTTTACAGTCCCACCAGCAGCGTGTTGGAGCCTCCGTGGATCCCGTCCTCCCCAGCACTTGGTATTGTCCAACTGGAAACGTTTTCCCAGCTGGCTGTAACGTGGGATCTAGTTGTGTCTGGATTTACATTTCCCTGGTCACTAATGCAGTTGGCCGTCCCTCTGTATATTTATTGGCCATACATGTCTCCTCTTCTCCTGGGACCACCTTTCTCGTCTGAACCTCTCCATGTGGTTTGTTCTCACTGCCCCTGCTCCCTCAAGCTCCTATTCTGCTTTGAACCTCTCCAATCTGGTGTCTGTCCCACGAGTCCACAGAAGATGCCCTTGAAAGCCACCGGCCACTTCCACATTGCTGGGCCCACTGGTGGCTCTCCTGTCCTCAGGAGCAGCATCCGGCACAGCATCACACCCTCCATCTTCACCCTTGACTCTCTTGGCTTCTTTGACAACATCCCTGGCTTTGTCCATGCCTCTGACCATTCCCACCTCAGCTCTAGCCAGCACTTTTTCCTTCCACTGCTCATTCTCTAAATGTTGACTAGCTCAGGCCTCAGGTCTTGACTCTGTTCTCTGTCTGCTCTCACTTCCTAGGTGAACTCTTTCAGATTGAGGCTTTAAATATCTTCTGTCTCTACTTTGGTTTGCTAACGCTGCTGGAATGCATTATACCAGAAATAGGTTGGCTTTTACAATGGTAATTTGTTAGCTTACAAATCTGTAGTTCTAAGGCAGTGAAAATATCCAAATCAAGACAGCAACAGGACTGATACCTTCTCTGAAGACAGGCTGCTGGCACCCGGGGTTCCTCTGTCAGATAGCAAGGCACATGGCCGGCCGTCTGCTGGTCCTTTGTTCCTGGGTCTCACGGCTTTCAGCTTCTGGTTCCAGTGCTCAACTCTCTGGGCTTCTGTGGGTCCTCTGTTAGCACCTCCAGGGCCTTTCTCTCAAGCTCTCTGGGCGTTTCTCTCTTTTATCCTCATAAAGGGTTCCAGTAAAAGATTAAGACCTACCTTGAATTGGGCGGGTCACATCTACATGGAAACAATCAATAGGGCCCCACCTACAATAGGTCTGCAACCACAGGGATGGAGTAAAAGAACATGGCATTTTCTGGGGTACATAACATCTCCAAACTACCACAGTTTCTCTCTCTAATCACTCTCAAATTTATATCTCTATTGCAAGCTCCAAACTCATGTATCCAATGGCCAACTTGACATTTTTTACTTGGGTGTCTCACAGCCATCTCAAATTTAACATGTTCAAACTGAACTCTTTTTTTAAAAATGCAATTTTATTGAGATATATTAACATAACATACAGTCATTTAAAGTGTGCAATCAGTTGTTCACAGTATCGTCGTATAGCTGTGCATTCATTGTCACAATTTTTGAACATTTTCATTACTCCAAAAAATAAAATTAAAATTAAAATAGTTTCCAAAACATCCCCTTACCCTCCTCTCCCCATTTTTATTTACTTTTTAGAAAATACAGTTTTATTGAGATATAGTCACCCCCCCAAGTCATCCACAGTATACAATCAATTATTCACAGCACCATAATACATTTGTGTGTTCATCAGCAGAATCAATTTTTGAATCTTTTCCTTACCCCAAGATAAAAATAAAAGCAAAAAAGAACACCTAAATCTTTCCATCCCCTCCATCCCACCCTATTCTTCATCTAATTTTTGTCCCCATTTTTCCACTCATCTGTCCATACACTGGATAAAGGGAGTGTGAGCCACAAGGTTTTCACAATCACAGGTCGCACTGTGCAAGCTACAAAGTTATATAATCATCTTCAAGAATCAAGGTAACTGGGTTGCAGTTTGACAGCTTCAGGTGTTTCTCTCTAGCCATTCCTATACACTAGAAACTAAAAGGTGATATCTGTATAGTGCATAAGAACACCCTCCAGAGTGACTTCTCGACTCCATTTGAAATCTCTCAGCCACTTGAACCTTATTTTGTTTCATCTCTCTTCCCCCTTTTGGACAAGAAGATCTTCTCAGAGGAAAAAATGAAAAAAGAGCAAAAGCCCCTTTGCAGGGCCAGTCCCCAGTCCTTCAGTTTTCTTGGGACACAGCCATCTTCCAGTATTCTGAAAAGTCTCTGTTTTTATTTATTTATGTATTTTTTTTCCCTTCAGCCCTGCCTCCTCCCTGCTGGGAGGAATCTGCTTCCCTTCCTGCTCTGTGCTTGTAGCTTATATTCAGTAGTCTAAATGTGTTAACTGCAATTGGAGCTTGGTTGAGTTACTTTCCCTGTAACCTGTTTCTTTTTTCCACATGGCAGTGTTTCAGCTCGGCCTGCCCTGTCCAAGGGGGAAGGGGCTTCAGCTCTGGGTTTGCAGAGCTTTACTTAAGATTCTGTGCTACAATCTCAGCCACTCCACCCATTCCAAGATGGTTTACGATGTGTGTCCAGTTACGGATGTCACTCAACATTTGTTCTAGATTATTTACTAGTTGTCCTTGGTTATTTACTAGTTGCTCTAGAGGACTAAGTAAATTCCACACCTCTCTATGCTGCCGTATTGCTGTGCCCCCCTGAACTCTTGGTTTACAACCAGAAACTTCTTCCCTTTCCAGTCTTCCCCTCTCAGTAAATAACACTGCCAGCTAGCCAGTTGTTCAAGATAAAAACCTTCAGCATTATTCTTTATTCTTGCCTTCCCTCCTTTCCCATATCCAGTCCACCTGCAATTCTCATCAAGTCTTATTCCAAAATACATTTCAATCCAGTTAAGTCTTTTTTCTGCCAGCACCCTAATTCAAATCATCATCACCTCCTGAGTGGGCTACTGCTTCAGGAGTGTGCTACTACTGTCTTCTGGCCTGTTTTAGTTTCCTAAGCTGCTCATGCAAATACCCGGAAACGGGTCAGGTTTAAACAATGGGAATTTATTTGCTTATGATTTTGAAGGCAAAAGAAAATCCAAATCAAGCAACAAGGCAATGTTTTCTCCCTGAAGACTGGTGTTCTGGGACTGGCTGCTGGCAATCCTTGGTCCCATTGTTTGTCACATGGCAAGGCACATGGCGGCATCTCCTGGTCTCTCCCTTCTTTTCTGGTTCCATTGATTTCAGCTTCTGGCTCCTTCTCTGTGGCTTTTTTTTTTCTCTCTGTCTGAATTTCATTCTGTTATAAAGGACTCCAGTCATAGGATTAAGAGCCATCTTGATTGAGGTGGTGTCACGGCCCAAGAGGGCTTTTGTAGCCAAAGGACTAAAGAAAGCACTGGACATGTTCTGAGACATGAGCTTTTATTATGGGGCTTACCTACAGGGTGGGGAAGTCGAGTCACGATACCCTGAATTCAGGAGCTTCTCTGAATGGCGGTGAGTTCAGAGCTCAACATGGATATAGTCTGCACTTTGAGAGGGCTCAATAAACTGGTTATAAGGGCTTGACATTCCAATGGGTATGAGAGCATAAGGCGGGAAGCAGGGGATTGTGCAATGTAGGGGGGGATTGATTGTAATCTACAGGGAGGAGGGGAGGATTATAGATTATCTTGTAGATAACAGTATCTCAGGGAGTCTCAGGGAGGAGGTAGTTTCGGGTATAGATTACATTTAGCACCTGATATTGCAAGGAGAATAGGTCAAACCTTAACTGTCCTAGGTCAAGGAAACTGCTGTGTGTAGTCTTCAAGACACTTGGGCGCCCAGGGCTCCCACAAGTGGGTGACACCTCAACTGAAGTAACTTCATCAAAAGGTCCTACTTACAATGGGTGTACACCCACAGGAATGGGTTAAATTTAAGAACACATTTCTCCTGGGGTACATACAGCTTCAAACCACCACACAGCCACCATCCCTGCTTTCCTACTCCCCATTCCCCACACAGCAAAGTGATCTTTTCAAAACCCAAAGATCAATGTCCTGCCTGTGCTGAAAACCTTCAGTGGATACCCACTGTTCTCAGAACAAAATCTAGACTCCTTACCACAGCTGGCAAAGCTCCTACCAGTCTCTCCAGCCATACCACTGGCCACTCCTCCCCTCACTCATCGTGCTCCAGCCCCACTGGCCTCCTTTCTGTTCCTGCGGTACCTGCTCTTTCTGACTATAGGCTCTGCCCTTGTCATTGGCTCCACCCAGAATAGTCTCTACTTGTTTCTGAGATGATTGCCTGTTCTCTCCCTTTATAGCTCAGCTCAAATGTCACTCTTCAGGGAGACCTTTCCAGACTGCCCTGTCCCACGTGGGATCACCTTCTACCTCCTGAGAATTTCGTCATCCTCTTTATTTTCTTCGCAACATGCCATATCTGTAATTATCTTGTTTGTTTGTTGTTTACTTGCTTATAGTCTTCCCCATTAGCATGTAGGCTCAAGGGGAGTGTCCAACTTGTTTTTTCTGTATTCCCAGCCCCTGGCACTGTGCTGGCACATAGTTGATGCTCAATAAATATTTGTTGACTGCATGGTGAATGAATTGCGCACTATACTGTGAGCCCTTTGAGGGCAGAAGACTGTGTTCACATCTGTCTCCTTGGTACAGGGCTTGGCACAGAGTAGGTGCTCAGTATATGTTGGAATCAAATTGATTTTTAAAAATCATTAAGAAACTTTAAAGGAACTTTCAAAAGTGGGAAAAAAATTTCAATCCTTTTCCCTAATGCAGCTCTATTCATTTTTCATAATGTTGTCCCGTCTTTCACCATGCATAGTGTCATGTTATTGCAATCCTCACATACATACTTGTGGCTAAAGTCATTGTGCACTTATTCTGGTAGGTGCTGTACTAAGCATTTTGGTGGCATTACTCTTATCAGTAGTAGTACTCTAAAGTAGATACTATTATCAGTCCCATTTTACAGATGAGAATACTGAGGTTTAAGGAGGTGAAGAACTTGCTCAAAGCCACACAGTTAATAAGGGGTAGAGCTTATTGTGAGACCCTTGGAGGGAGGGTTCATGCCCTTACTCTCAATCTATTGGTTTCTTTCTTTCTTTTTTTAAATTTACTTTATTTTAAAACACGAATCTGTTGGTTTCTTATTCTAGTTTTGTGATTTTGTCGTTGTTCTTGCATAGAAGTATCTATACACTATCATGAACCTTAACTAAGTGTGCTGGATAAGAGAGTCTGTCCCTTATCAATCTTTTGTGCTCTGTGGGTTATAGATTGCTTTTATTTTATATAGAACTTTTTTCTATTACTGAAATAGAAAGTTTACTGGAGAAAATTTAGCACAAAACGTAGGCTAAAAATTAATCAATAGTCCCAGGACTCAGAGATGACTGCCATTAAAATTTGCTTTGATTCCTTCTTTTTATTTAAAGTGTCATAGGGCACTTATTGTTTTTAACTTTTTGTTAAACTTAATATGAGCATCTGTTTTTCTCTAAATATTGTTGTATTAGTTGGGCTTTTTATGTGTCTAAATATTTCACGTGTTCATTGAGTGTCATTATAACATGACACATAATTAGAGTGCAAAGATACGATTCAGCAAATGTGTATTAGCACTTCATGTATACATACTATGGTTGAGTGTGGGAAGGGATCCAGAGGTGGCAAGTGCCATGTGAGTTTTACAAGAATCTGGGGAGCAAAATCCAGGGCCACAATCTCCAGCCACTCCACTCCATATTGAGTAGCCCTCCTCCTCTTGCCAATCTTGGAAGATTGGACTTTCTTACTTGTCATTCCATTTTATTCTAGTTATTTACGTTTTTTAAAAATGTGAGTCTGTCTGGAATGTATTGCAATGACATTTGCCAAGTATGGATCTGGCTAGTTTTTGTCTTAAAAATTCTTAATGATTTTTAATCCTTTTTTGTTTTCTGTTTTGCCATACTGTACATTGGTTTCATTTTTTCCCCAAGTATTTCTAGTCTTTATTTTGTTCTTTTGATTTTTTGTATTTATTCAGTCCTATTCTACACTCTTTTGACAACAACTTTGTGCTGTGTTTAGAAAACTGGTAGAATGACTTCTATTTCCAGCAAGGTTGTGGCTGAACAGCTTCCCCACTGAAAACAAAGAAAAATGTATCTGAGCTTTCAAGAAAGTAGGGAATCTTCAGAAGCCAAAAATTAAGTGAAAGCAGAAAGCTCCATTTCTCTTAGAGTCAAAGCCTGTCTATTCTCGACCCACTGGCCAGCGGGATCCTTTTAAACTGTCAGTTAAATCAAGTCTCTCCTTTACCCAAAACTCTGTGCTGGCCCCTCTGATGCTCTGAATTAAAAAGCCAAAGTCCTTACATGATCTGCCCTGTTCTCTCTCTGACCTCATCCTCCACCACCCTCCCCCCACCTTGCTCACCCCACCCCAGCCACACTGGCTGCCTCGCTACACCTTGGACTCACCCAGGCACATTCTCACCTTAGCATATTTGCATTGTCTTTTCTCTGCCTGGACCACTTTTTCTCCATCTCTCAATAAGGTCCTGCCCTACATCTTATACTCTATTTAATCCTCCAATCTGTTCCTCCCCTGCTCTGTTTTTATTTTCTCCAGTAGCACTTATTACCTTCTAGCATAGTATATAATTTATTTTGTTTGCTTCCCCCCTGCTAGACTGTAAGTTCCATGAAGACCGGGAACTTTGTCTGTTTTGTTCACCAATACGGCCCAAGCACATAAAATGGTGACTATTCAGATATGTTAAATGAATTAATTAATCCAGAACCATAGCCTAACCTTGAAATTGGTTTTCTCTCTGGGGGTATATGCTGAATCCTTGTAGCATTGATTTTTAGTTTTGATAGCTGTGTGGATGCCTAGGGCCTGATCAAGATGGGGAATCTAATAGGATTCCCTCATTTAAACCTGGGAACCTAAAATAGTACATCCTTAGTGTAAGGGTGAATCAGATGAAAAAACAAAAACAAAAACAAAAACAAAAACAAAAACCTGTCCTACAGAGGGTGACAGCAAGAAAACTTTTCTGTTTTGACCCTGGTAGTGTTGGAGAAGGGCAAAAAAATAGAGACTTTTCAACTATAAGCCAACCTTCTGTTGGGTTTGTGGCCCAAATTAATATTAACTGCATGGTCTAAAAAACCTCAAGCCAAGAATTTATTTTAAATTTATTTTACCTGGTAGTAGCAAGCACAGATTATCTCTGGAGGAAGGAACCATCAACTTAGGCTTTTAAGAAATCCCCCAGATAAAGTTCAAAGGCACATGAACTCACAATTGAAATATCAAGGTGCTACAACTCACCACAAGGCGAAACAGCAGAAGCAATAGACAGCAGAAACAATTACTTCATATTATCGGATGCTAAACATAAAACAAAAATATTTATGATGTTTAAAGAAATAAGGTATTAAAAATATGACCAAAGAATAAGTGGACATAAAAATATGAGCTAACGGGTTTTTAAAAGGACTAAACAGGACTTCTAAAAATGAAAAATAGGAAAATTGAAGTTATAGGGCAAGCAGCAGATTACTGACAGCTGAAGAGAAAAGTAGAGTATGGGAAGTTAGAGCTGAAGAAACTATGCAAATGGAGCACAAAAAGGCAAAGAGATAGACAATAGGAAAGTCAAAAGAAGTGGTAGAAAGAGTGAGAAGACATAATGTTTAATCATAGTTTCGGGAAGAGATTATTTCAGGATACAGAAACCACACTAGTAATTTGAAGATGGAAATTTTAATATAAAGAATTTCTAGTTTTAAAGGTAGTTAATTACTAAAAGGGGTAAAAGCAGCTACCACCTGAGTTGCTGAGAGAGAGTGAACAAGGAAGATACTTAGAAACTTAGACGAAGGCTTCTCCCTCCAAGGCTGAGGTTCAGATTTCAGGAAATGCGGACTACCAGTGGCAAAGAAACATGTCAGAGGGTGTCCACTGCAGCTGGATCACAGGAGCAGGCTGCTGCTGAGTGGAGGAGAAACTTGCTGGAAGGTGTGAGCCAAGGCTGAACTGTGAGGGCCACTGAGGCAAATGCTACTGGGCCCCCACATGTTGAGACATAGGTGACCACACAGAAATCAGCCTGCTAAAATAAGGAAGGAGCTCCCATCTGCCTGATCTGTCTTTGCAGGTTTTCTCCAGCAGTCTGTATTGACAAATTCAAACATCAAGCCAGCTGGCAAAGGAGAAATGTCTACAGGGCCCAGCTCCAGTAACACAAAGCAGGGAAAAGAAGGATGGATTTGCAGCTGAAAGGCAAAAAATTAATGACTGGCAGAAAGTTAGTGAAGAATGGGAGAAAGGAACACCTATTCTCAGATTCAGGAAATCCATCAAATACCAAGAAGATTACCTAAAAATGAATCCATATCTAGACAACATATTTGTGAAGCTAAATACCAAAGACAAGGAGGAGATCTTAAAATTAGTGAGAGAATTGAGACAGAGGAATATTTATAGAGCAATGATCATTAGACTTACAGCTGATTTTTCTGCCATGACAATGGAAGCCAGAAGACAGTGGAACAGTAGGTTCAATATGTCAACCCAGAATTTTATACCCAGTCTGCCTGTTTGGATGTATATGTCCCCCAAAACGCCATTATCTTTGATGTAATCTTGTGTGGGCAGATGTGTTAGTGTTGCTTAGATTGTAATTCTTTGACTGAGTGTTTCCATGGAGATGTGACCTACCCAACTGTAGGTGATAACTCTGATTGGATAATTTCCATGGAGGTGTGGCCCTGCTCATCCGGGATGGGCCTTGATTAGTTTACTAGAGCACTATGTAAGCTCAGACAGAAGGTGCAGGCTTGCTACAGCCAAGAGGGACACTTTGAAGAATGCATGGAAGCTGAGAGAGTAGCTGCAGATGAGAGACAGTTTGAAGAAGGCCATTGAAAGCAGACTCTTGCTCCAGAGAAGCTAAGAGAGGACAAATACCCCAAGAGCTGCTGAGAGTGACATTTTGAAGAGGAGCTGAGGCCTAGAGAGGAACATCCTGGGAGAAAGCCATTTTGAAACCAGAATACCCGACAAAATTGTTTTTAAAGAATGAGTGGGAAACATAGGTAATTTCAGACAAATAGCAAGAGACATCTTCACTGAAGGAAATTCTAAAGGATGTTTCAGGCATAAAGAAAATGATTCCAAATTGTATAGTTTGGGTTGCAAGAAAGAATGTTGAGCTAAGATAGGTAAATATGTAGGAACTTTAAAGAATCATTGACTGTTGACAAAACAATGCCAACTATGCTACTGACATCTAACTTGTGGGGTTAAAAAGGAGGTTTTAGTTATGATTAGGTTCAGCTGTGAGTAACAGATCCCAAAATAACATGACTTGAACAAGATATAGAGGTTTATTTCACTCTCATGTAAATGTCTGAATGCAGGTAATTCAGAGCTGATAGAGCGGTTTCATAGTTATCTGGCACTGTACAGCTACCAGTTGTCTGCTCTACTAAGTGTTGGCCTTGACCTGGTAGTACTAAGCGATGCTCCAGTCATCAAAGGAAAGAAAAGGTGAAGGACATACAACAGTTGTCTTTTTTTAAAAAAATTCAATTTTATTGAGATTGTTCCCATACCATACAATCATCCAGAGTGTATAATCAATTGTTTGTGGTACCATTATATAGTTGTGCATTCATCACCACAATTAATTTTTTTCAATTGTTAGAACATTTTCATTGTTACAGAAAAGAAATAAAAGTAAAAAAGAAAACTCAAAGCCTCCCATACTCCTAACCACCCCCTTCCATTATTGACCCACAGTACTGGTATAGTACATTTGTTACTGTTGATGAAATAATGTTAAAATACTATTAACTGTAGTACATAGTTTGCAATAGGTGTATACTTTTTCCCTATATACCCGTCTATTATCAACTTCTAGTTATAGAGTCATATATTTGTTTTAGTTCATGAGAGAAATTTCTAATATTTGTACAGTTAATCATGGACATTGTCCCTACAAGATTCACTGTTTTATACATTCCCATATTTTAACCTCCAATATTCCTTCTGGTGAAATACGTGTTTCTAAACTTCCCCTTTCCACCACATTTACACACCATTCAGCACTGTTAGTTATTCTCACAATAACAAGCTACCATCACCTCTGTCCATTTCCAAACACTTAGGTTCAACCTAGTTGAACATTCTGCTCATAATAAGCAACTGCTCCCCATTCTTTAGCCTTGTTCTATATCGTGGTAACCTATATTTCATGTCTATGAGTTTACATATTATAATTAGTTCATATCAGTGAGACCACACAATATTTGTCCTCCTGTGCCTGACCCATTTCACTCAATATAATGCCCTCAAGGTTTCTTCATCAACACATTCTATTTTTTTTTAAGACAGTTTTGTTCACACATCATACATTCCATCCTAAGTAAACAGTCAGTGGTTCCCTGTATAGGCATGTATTTATGCATTCACCACTGTTCCAGTTTGCTAATGCTGCCATTTTGCAAAACACCAGAAATGGATTGGTTTTTATAAAGGGGGCTTATTTGGTTGCACAGTTACAGTCTTAAGGCCATACAGTGTCTGAGGTAAAACATCAACAATCAGGTACCTTCACTGGAGAAAGGCTATTGGCATCTGGAAAACCTCTGTTAGCTCAGAAGGCACATGGCTGGCATCCATTTGCTCCCAGGTTGTGTTTCAAAATGGTGTTCTCCAAAATGTCAGTGTCAGCTTTCAATGGCCATTTTCAAAATGTGTCTTAGCTGCAGCTAGCAGTGAGCTCCTTGTGTCTGAGCTTTTATAGGCCTCCAGTGAACTAATCATGGCCCATGCTGAATAGGTGGGGCCACACCTCCATGGAAATTATCTAATCAGAGTTATCACCTACAGTTGGGTGGGTCACATCTCCATGGAAACAACCTAATCCAAAGGTTCCAACTTAATCAACACTAACACATCTGCCCCTACAAGATTGCGTTGAAGAATATGGCTTCTTCTGGGGGTCATAATATATACAAACCGGTACAACCACCATCACCACTATCTACATAAGGACATTTCCATTTCTTCCACACAGAAGAGGGAGAGTCAAAGAAGGTAGAGAGATAAAATGAAAAGAAAGAAAGAAAGAAAAAAGACAGCTACAAAGCAATAAAAGAAAAGATAGAATTAAAATAAAATACAATAAAAGAATCAGACAGCATCACCAATGCCTTCTCTTCTTCCTTCTCTTTTTCCTTCTCTTCTTCTGGGACACCAATGACATGTACATTTATGTGCTTCATGTTGTCATTCAGTTCCCTGAGACGTTGCTTGTATTTTTCTATTCTTTTCCCTATCTGTTCTTTTGTGTGTAGGATTTCAGGTGTCTTGTTCTCCATTTCCTGAGTGTTTTCTTTTGCCTCTTGAAATCTGCTGTTGTATGTCTCCACTGTGTCTTTCATCTCTTGTGTTGTGCCTTTCATTTCCATAGATTCTGCCTTACCCATACCCCTCCCTTATGTCCCCATCTTATAGGCATTTAACTTTGGTATATTGCCTTTGTTACATTAAGGAAGCATAATACAATGTTTCTGTTAATTATAGTCTCTAGTTTGCATTGATTGTATTTTTTCCCCAATAACACCCCATTTTTTAACACCTTGCAATGTTGAGATTCATTTGTTTTCCCTCATGTAAAAACATATTTGTACATTTTATCACAATTATTAAGCACTCTAGGTTTTACTAAGTTATACAGTCCCAGTCTTTATTTTCCTTCTTTCCTTCTGGTGTCCCACATTCCCCTAACCTTCCTCTTTCAAGCATACTCACAGTCATCTTTGTTCAGTGTACTTACATTGTTGTGTTACCATCACCCAAAATTGTGTTCCAAACCTCTCACTCCTGTCATTTCCTATCTGTCTGTAGTGCTCCCTTTAGTATTTCCTGTACAGCAGGTATCTTTTTCACAAACTCTCTCATTGTTTGTCAGAGAATATTTTAAACTCTCCTTCATATTTGAAGGACAGCTTTGCCGGATATAGGATTCTTGGTTGGTGGTTTTTCTCTTGTGATATATTTTAAATATATCACACCACTACCTTCTTGCTTCCATGTTTTCAACTGAGAGTTCCACATATAGTCTTATCAGGCTTCCCTTGTATGTGATGGATTGCTTCTCTTGCTGCTTTCAGAATTCTCTCTTTGTCTTTGACGTTTGATAATCTGATTATTAAGTGTCTTGGTGTAGGTCTATTCATATCTATTCTGTTTGGGGTATGCTGAGCTTCTTGGATCTGTAATTTTAGGTCTTTCATAAGAGATGGGAAATTTTCATTGATTATTTCCTCTATTATTGTTTCTGCCTCTTTTTTCTTCTCTTCTCCTTCTGGGACACCAATGACATGTACATTTATGTGCTTCATGTAGTCATTCAGTTCCCTGAGACGTTGCTTGTATTTTTCTATTCTTTCCCCATCTGTTCTTTTGTGTGTAGGATTTCAGGTGTCTTGTTCTCCATTTCCTGAGTGTTTTCTTTTGCCTCTTGAAATCTGCTGTTGTATGTCTCCACTGTGTCTTTCATCTCTTGTGTTGTGCCTTTCATTTCCATAGATTCTGCCAGTTGTTTTCTCAAACTTTTGATTTCTACCTTATGTTTGCCCAGTGTTTTTTTATATTCTTCATTTCTTTTGCCATATCTTCCCTAAACTCATTGACTAGGTTTTTGAATTGATTTAGTATATTTATTTGAAAATCTTTAATTGATTGTTTCATTAAAGTGAAACAATATCTTTACTGTATCTTAATTGAGGTGTAAGTTTGTTCCTTTACTGGGCCATATCTTCATTTTTCCTAATGTGATTTGTGGATTTCTGTTGTCTAGGCAAATGATTTCCTTGGTTACCCCAATCAGATTTTCCCAGAACAGAATGGGCTCAGGTCCCAGATGGGTCTATATTCAGTATCAGGTTTCCCTGAGGGTGTGTCTTAGAAGATTGACAGACTTTCCTGTGAGGCCTTTAGCTGCTGTGCTTCTCCAAACATGCCCAGCAGGTGGCACCTGTCAGCCTGTCACTCCCCATTGGTGTAAAGAGGTATGGTCCCTTTATTTCTCATCTTAGGTTGTTTCTGTTTGGCTGTTTTCTGCCAGCACTAGAGCTGGACCCCACCTCCTTCCTCTTAGGGAAGATACACCCCCTAGGGAGCTATCTTCTGCATTTGAAATACTCCTTTGTCTCTCTGATTCTGTTCACTTCACCCCTGTCTGAGTCAGAGGGCTGTGCAATGAAAATGGCTGAGGCTCCACTGAGCCACTCAGGTTGAGAGAGAGAAAGAAAAAGGGAAAGAAAGCCCCTTTTCAGAGCCAGTCCACAGCTCCCCAGTTTTGCCTGTCAAGGTCGGAGATAGCACCTGGTCTTCTGGGCTCCCTGTCCCACGACTCAGGCTCCTTCTTGCTCTTTCAGGTCAGCTGTCTCTAAAAGACTCTGTATTTTTTTCTCTCAGTTTTTTTTTCCCCCATCAGTCCCCCCTCCTCTCCACTGGAAGAGACCTCAGGGCACTTTGCTGCTTGACAGGGGTTTGTCTATGTCTGTAGCTCGTATTCAGCAGTCCAGCTGGAGCTGGGCTGAGCTATATTTGTTTGCTCTGAGAATGCCGCTTTCTCCCACAGCGAGGTCCTGCAGCTCAGACTGCCATGGGGGAGGGGGCTTCCAGCACAGTTCTGCAGTTTTTACTTACAGATTTTATGCTACGATTTCAGCCATTCCACCCCTTCCAGGTTGGCATATGATGTGTGGACAGTCACGGTTGCCCCCAGAGTTGTTCCAGATTATTTACTTGTTGTTCCTGGTTGCTTATTAGTTACTCTAGGGGACTGTTCCAGTTTGCTAATGCTGCCCTTTTGCAAAACACCAGAAATGGATTGGCTTTTATAAAGGTGGTTTATTTGGTTACTGAGTTACAATCTTAAGGCCACAAAGTGTCCAAGGTAAGGCATCAACAAAGGGTACCTTCACTGGAGAATGGCCAATGGTGTCCAGAAAACCTCTGTTAGCTGGGAAGGCATGTGGCTGGCGTCTGCTTGCTCCCAGATTGTGTTTCAAAATGGTGTTCTCCAAAATGTTGCCCTTGGAGTGTTTTGTCCTCTCTAAGCTGCAGCTCCTTTCCAAAATGTCACTCACAGCTACTCTTTGAACTCCTTTATATGACTCCAGTGATCCAATTAACACCCACCCTGAATAGGTGGGGTAACACCTCCATGGAAATTACCCAATCAAATGTTTCACTCACAGTTGATTGAATCACATCTCCATGGAAACACTCAATCAAAGAATTACAATCTCATCAACAGTAATACATCTTCCCCCATAAGATTGCATCAAAGATAATGGTGTTTTGGGGGACATAATACATCCAAACTGGCACAGGGACTAACTAAATTCCACACCTCTCTATGCCACCATCTTGCCCCTCCTCTGGCAGTTGTCTTTTAAGGAAATTTTCCATAAGTGGCTGCATAACACTTATCTCTTTATCCCAGTGGTCAGATCTTAGTCTCATGGCCACAACTACTTGCAAGGGAAGTTGAGAAATATAGTCTTTATTCCAGGTGATCCTGTGCTTAGCAAAAACTGAAGGTTGGAATTGTTAGGGGAGGCAACTTACAGCCTCTGTCACATAAAATAATTGAATAAAACATTGGATAACAAAATAATGTAAGTTGGGAGGTAGAGTGACCAAAGCTGATGTTCTAAGGTCTTGAATTGTTTGAGAGGAAGGTAAATATGTTGATTAATTTTAGATAATATAACTTTTCCAAACCTGCCCAGCAGGTGGCGCCTGTCAGCCTGTCACTCCGCATTGGTGTAACAGATAATATAACTTCCAATGTAGAGGATAATTAAAATAGTTTTGTTGTAGCACCAACATAAAACAAATAAACCAAATGAAACATAGTTGAGAGGTCAGAAAACATCCACACATACATGGAAACTTGGTTTTTGACAGGGCTTGCAAAGAAGATTGTTGGGGATTGTTCAATATATGGTGCTGGGGCAATTGTTTGTCCATATTGCAAAAAATGAAATTGGATCCCTATCTCACACCACACATGAATATAAATTCCAGAAACAAATTTAGGAGAATATCTGTTTGACCTTGAAAAAGGGAAGAATAAAATGCAAAACGCGTGAACTAAAAAGAAAAAGACCGATGTTAGTTACATTAAAGTGAAAAACTTCTGTTCATCAGAAAATACCATCTATGAAAGTAAAGAGGCAGTCACAAACTGGGAGAAAATATTGAGCCACATATACAATTGATCAGGGATTAGTCAACAGAATATATGAAGAATTCTTAATTAAGAAATATAGACAAATAAGAATCTTGAAAATGAGGAAAAAAGCAACCCCCTAGAAATATGGGCTAAGTTCACTATCGAGGAAAGCCAAATAGAAAATGAAAAGGTATGAACCTCACTGATAATCAAGGAAATGCAAATGCAAATGAAAATCAGAGGCCATTTTATACCCACAAAATTGGAAAATATTTAAAAGTCTGTCAATGTCAAGTGTTGTAGTTGGATCTCAGTGCTAAGTGGCAGTATAAATTGATATATCTACTTTGGAAAACAAGTTGGCATTATTCAAATAAATTGTATACCCTATATTCCAGCGAGTTTCTAGGCATATAATGTAAAGAAATTCTTGGTGTGTGTGTTTGAAGAGATAGATCAAGATGTTCATAGCAGCAATCTTTATAATAAAAAACATTGGAAACAACCTTAATGTTAGTTGGCAAGGTAATGGATAAATAAATTACAGTGGATTCCATACAATGAATACTGTGAGGCATATTGTGAATTATGGCTGCATGCATCAATTGGATGAATCTTGGAGATGTAAGCTTCAACAATAACAACAAAAAAACACAATTGCAGAGATTAATACTCTATAGTTCCAATTATATAAATTTCAAAATGTGTGAAACTAAACTATATTATTTAGGGATAGATACACTTGTGGAAAACAAAGAAAAGCAAAAGTATGATGAACACAAAGTTCAGGTAGTGATTATTTCTGCAGGGTACAGGGAAGTGGGTTGTCACTGGGGTAAGCCACAAAGGGGGTTTCAAAGGTACTGGTAATTTTGTATTTTGTGGCTGGGTAGTAGGTACATAGATTATTCATTATATTATTATTCTTTATGTCTTATACATGATGTAAATGTTCTTTTGTGTGTATTAAATGTGTAACAAAAATTTGAGTCTGTCATTATTGGTTTATTAATATTCTTTGAAAGGCTCATGTTTTTCTTATATCACTGTTTCTAACGTTTAGAAAAATATCTTTGGGATTTTAATTAGTAGCAGTTTATCTAATCTATTTATTAATTGGAGAAGAATTCTCTCTTTTTATGTTTTACTGTTTTTCCAGCTAGGAGAGGGCAGAGCTCATGTGTTTTATTTCTCCCATTAAGATTTTATTATTTTCTTTGAATAAGTGTTATTGTGCCCCAAGTATATCCATAACTTGGATATAACTTACTGCTTTCGTTACTATTGTGAGTGGAAGCTTTCCCCTGTGTTTTTGAGGTGTGACACCGGCTTACACAATGAAACACATTGATTTCCTCTAATAACTGCCCCCTTTGGATTTTCCCGGTGGGCAAACATGTTTCTTTGCAATGTGATATTTTTTCTTCGTTTTCTCTATATCATGCTTTTTTGTTTCTTTTTTTCCTAATAGCTATTGCCAGCATTTCTCATGATATATAAAATAGGAATGATGACAGAAAGCATCAATCAGACTTGGAGTCAAAAGAAATGGGTCCCAGCCCTGGCTCTGCCATATAATAGCTGAGTAAACTTAGGCAACTTCCTTAACTTCTATGAGCCTTGTTTCTCTGGTTTCTTCACCTGGACAATGAGGGGCTGAACTTGAATTACTAAGGTTGCATCTGGTTCTAAAATGTGGTCATTCTAGTGGTTTTCTTCCTTATTTAAAATAGTCTCTCTTCATTGTGGGCTTTTGTTTGCAGTTTTAATCAAGAATAGATGCTGTAGGCTTTTGAAAGCCATTTTGATGTACTGGGAAAATTAAATTTGAATCGTAGATCTTTGTATTTTCACATTATGATGAAGCCAGTGATCAACTTTGCTCTAATTGCTCCTGCCTTCCAGTTTAGAAATAAACTATCTGATCATTGAAGATGATTCTTTGAATATGAGGGTGGATTTGCCCAGCTAAAGCTTCATTTAGGATTTTTGCCTATGTGTTCACAATGAGCTATTGACATGTTTCTGTTCTTTTTTCCTTTTCGCATGTGGCCCTTGTCTCATCCTTTAAAATTATTTTTGTACACTTTATGTAATATAGGAATTATTGATTTAATCATTAAAAGTTAGAGAATTACTTAGAGATTTCATCAGGGCCACATGCCTTAAAACATTTAAAAAATGTTTGACCATCTGTGGATCCACTCTCACATTGGACCTCTTGGAGGAAGGCAGCCAGGTGAGTCCTGCCCCATCTGCCTCCAGAACCTAGGGTAGGTCACTAACCCTCTCCGTGGTCCCTCATCTGTAAAACGGGAATTACAGCTTAAGCCACCTCCTCCCAGACGGGGTGCGAAGTGGTGGGCAGGCTTTGTAGATTAGGAACCTCCACCTCTTGCAGACTTAGCATCTTGTGTTTTTACACTGCTTGTCCATTTCCTTTCAGTTACTGGACTTGCACATAGAGCTGAGGCTCACAAGCCTGTTGCCACATGATTTTGGAATATCTATTTTGCAGATTCTTTTTGTTTTCTTTTTAAAATAACGGCTTTAACCAATAAAAGAGTAGCTTTGTGTTAATTCCTGTGAAGTTTTCAAATCTTTTTTCCATAAATTTATACCACTACTAAGAAGTGAGAGAACTCTACTTATTATAACCCAAGGGTACCTTTTCTGTTTATTTTGGAAGAACATTGAAAACCTGTTTTCTCAAGAATCCTGGTGGATACATTTATATAGCATTTGTCTCTCCAGAACTTTAAAAGTTCACTTAAGGTTTTTAAATGATTAGAGTTAAGGGAAATAATTTAGAGCAATCGAGATTAATTTTATTCATTAACAGAAGGCTTGTAAACAAGAATGTTAAGTTACATGAACAAGGATATATTTGTTTGTCTCTCTCCCCTTTCTAGAACAAGAGCTTCATGAGCATAAGAACTTTGTTTTTGTGTGGGTGTGTGTGTTCAGTGCTGCATCCCTAGCTCCTAAGCGCAGTGCCTAGCACATAGTAGGTGCTCACTATGTATTTGTTGAATGAATGAATGAATGAATGAATATGGGATAGTTTTCATTCTTGATTTTAATTATGTGTACACTTTCTTATTTATTTCAATGAGACTAATGGTTTATAATATATAATATATAAATATATATATAATATATAAATATTATTTCTCCTTATGTACCTTGTGCCTTTTCTTTCTCAATTTTACCATTCTTGCCCTTGGCTAAAGAATTTCTTTCTTTTTGCATTGGTCTTCTCCACTGCCTCAGTCTAGGCTGTTTGGATGGCTTCTGTCCATATTGTCTTGTTTTTCTTTCTTTCTCTCTTTTACATCACTTACTACTTCCCATCCATTCATTCATTGATTTTCAAAAAAGCATCTATTGTATGCCAGAATGCTGGGCATGGAGATGGGAGTGAACAAGACTGACAAGCTTTCTGAGCTCATGGAATGCATGGTCTGACAGGGAAGACAGGCCTGAACAGATGCATTTCACAAATACTTAATTTGAATTATGGTAAACGCGATGAAGGCAAAGCTTGGGGAGCATAGGGCTTTTGGAAAGGCTTCCCTGAGGCTATTTTAACCGTACCCTAAAGCACAAGTTGGCAGGTTTGGGGCTGAGGGCACAGCATGTGGGAAGGCTGGGGCGGGGGAAGGGAAGCAGGGTGTTATTTGGGGTGCCTGGAGGAACTGGAACACAGCCAGCGTGGAGGAAGGTAGGCCAGGGGCCTTGAAGGGAACAGTGAAGATTTGCTCGTGAAATCTTTCAGAGTTGAGACTCGTCTTCTATGCCCTGCTCTGGCAGGATCCCTACACTGTGACAAATTGTATTATATCTTGTTTGCTCATAAGTGGTCTGGGTTACAGATTTCTTTTCTGGATTTGTAAGTCATTTAAGAAAAATTTTCTAATTTTTATGTAATTGGTATTTGTATCTTTGGGAAAGTCACTTAAACTTTCAGAGCCTCAGTTTCCCTGAAATGGGAGTAATCATGTCTACCCCGTGGGGTCTCCTGTGACCTCTGCCAGGTTGGCCGTGTGATTGTCTGTTGGAGGGCCTGTCTCTCTAACCAGACTGAGAACCCTGAGGCAGGCTGGGTCTAACTCTCCTGGGTACTTCTGGCTCCTGCACTGGGCCTGGCATGGAAGGAGGGGATCTGGGAGGCCTTGTAGAAGAGGCAGCCCCAGGGCTGGGCCCAAAAGACAAGCCAGATTTCAGGATGGGGGCCTAGAAAGTGGCAAATATGAAGCACAGAGATGAAAATAACACAATAACAAAAATAATACCAGTCTAACTTATTGGGCCCTTGCCATGCACCAGACATATATACTAACTCATTTATCCTTTCAGTAACCCTCTGGTTACTATTAGCATTCCCATTTAACAAATGAGAAATCGAGGCACAGAGAGATTAAGCATCTTGTTCAAGGTCACACAGCTAGTAAGTAGTGGAGCCTGGATTTAACACCAGGCAGTGTGGCTTCAGGGTGTAAGAGGCAATGAATGCAGAGAGGTGGGTAGGACTTTAAATGCCAGGCTAAGAGGCTTAGTCTAGTCTTTATCCTATTGGCTATGGAAGCCATGGAAGGCTTTTGAGGGAGGGAGTGTTAAGGCTGTGGCTTGCCCAGGAAAGTTGAAGGTGGCCATCCCTTTCTTCTGCAGAAACCATCCATGGAACAGCCCCTGTACAGCAGCAGCCTGTGGGGCCCGGCGGTCGATGGCTGGGACTGTGTGGCTGAGAGCCTGTGGCTGCCACAACTACACGTAGGCGACTGGCTGATCTTTGAGAACATGGGCGCCTACACCGTGGGCACAGGTTCCCTCCTCGGGGGGACCCGGGCCTGCCACGTCACCTATGCCATGTCCCGGGTGGCCTGGTAAGGGGGCCCTGATGGGGATTGGAGATTGGGGGAGCAAGGGGCAGCCTGGGCAGAAGCAGTGAAAGAGACCTGAGATTTGAGACCCCCAATCTCCAACTTGGGAAGTAGCTCTTGGCTGCTGATTCCAGGCAGGGCCCTGTGCTTGGCACCTGGGGAGTTCGTAGTCTGAGAGAGACACTGAGTGCTAACATTGTGCTGGGTGGAGGAGGTTGTGGGGTGGGATGGGGGTGGGAGGCTGTGGGGCCCAGACCTGCCTCCCTGAGGAATGCTTCAGCCCTGCCTGAGGGACAAAGGAGGTTAGCCAGCAGGGGGCGGGGGGAGGAAAGGGGGCTCCAAGCAGAGGGAATAGGGAGGAAGCCTGGCTCCTTCAAGGAACTAAAAAAGTGGACCGTGACTGGAGAGGCAGGGCTAGGACTTGGAAGGCCTAGCTTTGAGAACAGATTTGCAGTTTAGAGACCACCCTGTGTACCATATGGATTAGGGAGGACAAGGCGGGTGCAGGCAGACCTGACTGGCTGGGCCGCTGCTCCGTGCCGTGGAAAGACTTCCTTCCTCCCTGAGCCTGGGTCCAATCTCATTAGAAAATGAGCGAAACAGCACTGGCCTGTTTGCCTCCCCAGGCTAGTGTGCGATCTAGTGAGGCAAGAAGTATGCAAGGAGGTAGGAAAGTCACATTTACTGAACCTTTATTATCAGGTCTCACTTCAGGCATCTTGTGATTATTTCCCGTCACCTCCACAAACTATGGGGTCAGTGTGATCACAGACAGAGGGGTCACCTGCCAAGGTCACACAGCTGGTTGGTGGTGAACTGGGGTTTGTCTGATTCTTCCAACTCTAGAAGGGCCCCCCTTTGGGGGCTGGGGAAAAGGTTGTGGAGGGCAGAGTCCCTTCCCCAGAGAGGGCTGCAGAGGACAGGATCCCACCCCGACACCAGGGCCAGTCGGGAGGGGCTTTCATGAAGGGCACACAGGAGTGAGTGTGGCCCATGTCCCGAGGGGCAGGCTTGGTGCTTAGGGCTCCCCAGGAGCAAACATCAGACCTGACAGCGCACCTGCAATCAAAGTTGCATTTCATGTATCCATTTAATAGACCTTTGTTTCTGCACTGTGTAGGGGCATGGCATAGACATACAGTCATTTTGACACCAGAGACACTTTGATAAGGCCTAAAACACAAACTTAAAAAAAAGTCACCACCCAGGCTTCCGTATCCCATCCTTGGCTACGTCATCAGGAATCCCAGATCGGTGGGGTTTCAAGGAGTCAGTTGCACTCATTACTCGGAGCAAAAAATTGTGATGTATTAAAAGGGCCATGTCAAAAATCTCTCCATATCAAAGGGGCCTCGTCAAATGTTCTGCTTTAGAGCCTGTTCTGTGTTGGGTCCTGGGGATATGAGAGCATCTAAAGACAAGGTGGTGAGCCAAGGCCACAGGCCTGCACATACGGACACTGGCTCAGAGAATGGCAGGTCCCTAGAGAAGAGGATGGTGAGCTGAGGCAGGGTGGCCAGGGCAGTTCTCAGGAAGCCCTGATGGGGGGTTGGGGGTGGGACTAAGCCAGGCTCAGAGGGGCAGGGCAGCAGCAGACGGGGATCCTGGCCAAGATGAGTAGAGGCGTGAAAGGAACTGCAAGTAGTTCTGTCTGGCTGGAGTGGCATGTGGATGAGAAAGGACCTTGGATGTCCAAACTGGATGGGTAGAAGGGAACCATTGAGGGGTTTTAAGAAACTGGCCCAGCCCATTTTTTTAAAATGCAACTTTACTGAGATATATTCACATACCATACAATCATCCACAGCATACAATCAGTTGTTCACAGTACCATTATATCGTGTATTCCTCACCATAATTTTTGAACATTTTCATTACCACACACACAAAAGAATAAGAATAAAAGTTAAAGTAAAAAAGAACACCCAAAACATCCCATACCCCCCATCTTTCCCTATTAGTCATTTACTTTTTGTCCTCATCTTTCTATTCACCTGTCCATACACTGTATTAAAGGCAGTGGGAGCCACAGAGTTTTCACAATCACATGGTCACACAGTGTAAACTATACAGTTATACAATCGTCTTCAAGAATAAAGGCTACTGGGTTGCAGTTCAACTGTTCCAGGTATTTCCTTCTAGCTATTCCAATACACTGAAAACTAAAAAGGGATATCTATATAATGCACAAGAAGAACCTTCAGAATGACCTCTCGACTCTATTTGAAATCTCTCTGCCACTGAAACTTGATTTTGTTTCCTTTCTCTTCCCCCTTTTGGTCCAAGGCTTTCTCAATCCCATGATGCCAGGGCCAAGCTCATCCTCACAAATCATGTCCCACATTGCCAGGGAGATTTACACCCCTGGGAATCATGTCCCACGTAGGGGGGAAGGCAGTGAGTTTACCTGCAGTGTTGACTTAGAGAGAGAAAAGCCACATCTGAGCAACAAAAGAGGTTCTCTGAGGGTGAGTCTTAGGCACAATTTTAAGTAGGCTTAGTCTCTCCTTTGCAGGGCTTGGCCTTCTAAATTGGTAGCCCCCAATGCTTGTGAGAATATCATTAATTCCCCAGGTGGGGAAATTTAGTATTTCCACATTTCCCCCCAGGCCCTCAAGAGGACTTTGAAAATACATATTTATTTTCTGCCCACATTACTCTGGGATGTATTACGGCTTCAAATAACCTGTACAAACCAACCAGATTTCACCCCCATTCAACATTCCATGTAATTATGTTGTTTGAATATACTGACCTTACAAGTTAAATTATATAGTGTTACAAAAAATATAGATTTTGCACCTAATAAACATCTCTTCCTTTGGTTTCACACAGAAGTTGAAGTTTTAGAAACACTGTCCATATCATCTTTTACCCTTTAGTCTGACTACCTTAGTCCTAACCAAGTCCATTTTGTTCATGTCTCTAATTGGAGTCCGATCTCTTTTTTTCAGACTCTCTAACATTTGCTCTAAGGGGTAATGCTGACATTCGTAGCTGCCAGACTCTGGCTCTGAGTCTCAGGTGTCACACAGATACCCAAAGTTCCAGGGACTAATTGGTTATACACAAACAGCTCAGCATCTCAGAATTTAGAAATAACCATCACAACTCAGAAATAGATGTAACTGCTGTTAAGAGTTCACAGTTCAGGAACCTCTACAATAAGCCTTCCCCAAACAACCCATGCTCCCAGACTCAATCCTCAGAGCTTGCACACTATAGTTAGTCCAAACCAGTGAGACATTACAGTGCTTTTCATTTCTGTTTTATTTCACTCAATATACTGTCCTCAATGTCCATACACCTCACAACTTCACTCCTTCTTGAAGCACCTCAATACTCCACTATTTGTATATACCACAGTTCCATTCCATTCATCAGCTGATGTACCCTTAAGGCCACCTTCACCCACTGCAAATCGTGAACACTACCACCATAAACCCCACTGTGCAAATGTCCATTCATGTCCCTCTTTTCAGTTCTTGCAAGTATATATCCAGTAACCAAGTTGCAGGACATTATGGCAACCCCATCCAGCCCATTTTTAAAGATAAGGAGACAGAAACTCAGACACAAGGGTGCTTCGTCCTGAGAGCCTCCACCTGGAAGGAAACAGCCTACCTGGGCTCAGTATAAAGACAGTGATTTGCTGTTGAATTGTATCCACAGGCAAAGGAGGACTTCCTGTAGGCAGAGGGGCTGGGATGGGCCTGGGAATGAGAGAGGAGGGAGGGGAGGACCTGCATGGAAGGAGGGTCTTGTGAGCAGCAGATCCCAGAAGTAAAGGGCAAGCAGTGTGCCCATCTAGGTCCCTTGACTCTGAATCCAGGGCTTTATCCCCACCTTCCCATGGAAACACTCCCACCCTACCCCATCTCTGTCCTTCCTTTCCCACTGAGTGCCTATTGTGGGCTAGGCTGCTTTGGGGGCAATAGGCAGTGAATACCTCAGATCTATTCTCTGCCCTGCTGTGGTTGAGGACTATCTGCTGAGCAGATATTGAGTCCTTATTGTTATCAAGAAGCAGCCCACTATGCTGTGGGTCTTTGGAAGGCTTCTGAGATTAAATTGTTGAAGCTGTGACCTGGAAGGCTGAGAAGGAATGAGCCAGGTGAGGGATGATGATGCAGGCAGAGGGATGAGCACGTGCCAAGGACCAGGATGGGATGGGCATGAGAATGTGAAGCATGGCATCAGGGATCACTCTGGGGAGCGAGGTGTCAACACGTGGGGCCCTGGCTGAGGCAGGAGAGGCGGGCAGGGGCCAGATCCCGCAGGGCCAGAGAGCGAAGGGAAGCTGCTGGCGGCAGTTGCAGAGCTGGGATTTGCTTCTTGGAAAGAGACCATGGCATAGTACGGTCCAGAGAATTGTCTGGAGGGGAGGACCATGTGATCTGGCCAGAAATGGTGGTGGCAGTGGGAAAAGAAAGAAGCGAGAGTACATGTGAAAGATGCTGTGCAGCTGGGCTCAGCAGTCAGGGTGTGGGAACAAGCTTCCCCATCTGTGGCTGGAGCAGCTGAACACACAGTGGAGCCAGTTATCAATCTGGGTACATAGGAGAAGAAACAGTTTGTGGAATCTGGGGAGGGTGGACAGGAGATTTTTTTTTTTTTCATGTCCTAAGCCTGTGGTATGAAGCATGGGCTTTGGAGTGAGAGTTGGGTTCAATCTCAGTTCTGCCACCTTCTAGGTATGTGACCTTGGGGCTGGTCACTTTTCTCTGAGTCTCAATTTCCTCTCAGGGTGCTGGGGAGGATAAGATTAGGTAATGTTAATCAAGTGCAGGCATTCAATAAAGGTGGGTTCCCTTCCCTTTGGGAGCAGGGTGCACTATGGGGAGAAGAGAGCAGTGGGGGAGGAGGGGTCAGCAGGCCCTGGCCCTGCCCTCGGCTGGTCTCCAGGGCTCTAGGAGAGGGCCCGGGTCTGTAGGTGCAGGGCCCACCCCGGCTGCCCCCATGACCTCTGTCTTGCCTCCAGGGAAGCACTGCAAGGGCAGCTGCTGCCTGCAGAGCAGGATGAGGACGCTGAGGACGTGTGCAAGCCTCTGTCCTGCGGCCGGGAGATCACAGACACCTTGTGCGTGGGCCCCGTCTTCACCCCGGCAAGCATCATGTGAGCAGTCCCGTTCCCCCACCCTGGAGAACCCCAGCGGGGCCGCAGAGATGCCTCTGGGAGAGGCAGGGAAGGTGGCGAGCAGGGGCACGGGCCAGGACTCTGGTGCTCACTCTGCCGCCCCTGTGCCCTGCCTCTAGTGTTTCTGCCCTGTAAATAGGACCAGTCTTACACTCGCTGTAGTTCAAGTATGCAACATAAATCCTGTCCCTTCCAGCCGTGTCTGCCTCCTCTGCAGCGCCAGGGGCCTGGTCAGCCAGGTGTGGGGTGCGCTTGGGGTCTCCCTCGGTCTCCTTCTCACCATTGTAAATATGAAGCAAATAAATATTTAGTGTTTTGTTTTTTTTTTTTTAATATGGCAATTCGATTTGCAAAGTGGCCTGGGCTAGGCCTGCAGAGAGACTTCCCTTTCTACCCTGCCCCAATAAACCCATGCCTGAGGCTTTGGGCCTGACCACTCTCCTGAGCCCCAGCTGCACTGCGGGCGTCTCCCACAGGCACCCACCTTCTCTGCTTCAGCTCTCTCCTCCTCTCAGGCCTTCCTGCATGGCATCATAAGGAAGGATGACCTTTTGGGGGTTGAGGTGGGGGGATGCGAGTTGCCTCCCTTCAGCCCTGGCACTATGGCCTCTGGGTGAACCCAACCTCTAGCCCAAGGCCTGGCCCAGAGGAGGGGCCAGTGAGCATTTGACACGGCTCTGGAAATTAGAACCAGAGGTAAAGAAAGAACAGAAGATGGGCAGCTGGGAGGTTTTGAGACCTGCACCGCTGACCCTCCTTGCAGGTGGCAAGGCAGTGAGTGATGCACGTCTCCTGGTGGCTGACTGTACTTATCCAGGCAGTAACTGTTAGCGCACAGCGTGCTACCTTGTCCAGTGCCTATGGTCCTGACACCTCCTCAGACTGACAGTCCTTCCTCGGGACAAAGGCTCCCTCCCACTGCCAGGGTTCTAAGCTACCCACCTGGGGAGTCAGTTGCTAACCAGCAAAGGAGAAGTTCAGAGTTTAGAGTTCCCCTAGCTGCTCTAAGGGGCTCTAAAGGTCTTTCTCCTTCAGTTGTTTTCTTTTCTTTTCTTTTTTTTTCCTGTTTTGGAGCTATAACTCATATGCCATACAACTCACCCTTTTAAAGTGTACAGTTCAGTGGTTTTTAATATATTCACAAAGTTGTGCAACCATCACCACTATTTGTTTTAGAATATGTTTATCACCCCATAAAGAAACCCATATCCACTAGCAGTCACTCCCATTTGTGCCCTACTCCCAGCCCCAGGCAACCATGGATGTACTTTGTCTCAATGGATTTTCCCATCTGAAATTTCACTGCAATTATTTTTATACTGTCACTTGAGCTTCTCTCCAGGTAAGCCTCACTGTCCTGCTTCAATATCTCAGTTCTGGTTCCTGCATGTGGCTTTGAGGTCATCTTATGAGGTAACACATCTTAAGTTCATACCTTATGAGTGAACTAGGTGCTTGCCAGTGGCTCATGTTTCCAGGCTGGGCCTAATTTTTCAGACATCAAGAGACCTAGAGACCAATCAAAAAGGGTTACTCTCAGGCCCTTTCTTATCCATCCAAAGCTGTGTTTTACAGCTACTACCGCACTGACCTCCATCTGCCCTCTATGTGACTATTTGAGACTTGTTCCATCTCAGATGTCCCAGCAGACCTGGGCCTACTCACACTTTTTTTTTTTTTGGTGGGGTTAGCGAGTGGCAAATAGGTTTTTCTGCTGGAATCTGCATCTGCTTCTGAAAGCGGCAGGGGCCCTGGGGGAGACATGACTAGCCGCCTGTGTGAGGCCCCGGCACACCTGATTACCTCATCTGAGGCAGGTACTCTAGGGAAGGCCCTCTGTTGCTTTTATAGTGACAGCAGCTGGCACAGACATTGAACAGGGTTCTACTGGAACTTTTCAAGAGTGGCATGCTCTACTTGTTGCAAGAATGTGACATTTACCTATCTGAGAAAGATATACACAAACTTGATATTGCTTACATAGGAATACTAGTTAACATTCATTTCTTTTCAGTTATTTCCTATGGTTTGTTGTTTCCATCTTTTTCCCAAGAGAAAGAGGGAAAAAAGCATTGTGCATGTGGAAGAACGTTGGTGAGTATTAAGGGGCTTCAGGCACTTAGAAGGGAATTTGACCAGAGGTCTCTGGAGAACTGGCTGCAAGCTCCTCCCTAATCTAGGAGTGACCTCTCCCGCTATTCTGGATGCTCCAGAAGCCAGACTTTTCTGTTGGCCTCTCATAGACCCCTGCTGGGACCTCCTGCATGCAGCCTTACCTGCGGGACATCCTTCTCTCACCACCTCCCCACAACCTGAAGCTCCTCTTTTGCACCAAGTCCAGACATTCATTCACTCACTCACTTCACTCACTCACTTTGGATGGTTAACAGACCTGCTGCTGCCCCAGACCAAGCCACCATCCTCTCCCACCCAGGGACTGGTCCCCTGCTTCCCCCTTACCCTCCACAGTTCATTCTCCACTCAGGAGCCAGAATGATCCTCTACAAACATCATTAGATTTCATCACTTGGTGATTACCGTTTCACCAAGAATGAAATTTGAAGTCCTCGGGCAACTACCTCTCTTGACTGTCACCTGCTCCCCAACCCACCCACCCACTGGGCCCACACTGACCTCCTCACTCTTCAAACACTCCATGCATGTCACCTCTGTGGGCCTGCACCTACTGTTCCCTCTCTTTGCAATGATCTTCCCAGGTTATCTGTGGGGCTCACTCACTTCATTCAGGTTCTATTCAAATGTTTTCTTTAGGAGAGGCCTTTCCTGACCCTCCCTTTAGAAAACAGCACTCCACAGTCTCTCTTCTCCGTTACTGGTTTTCCTTTTCTTCATGACACCTACCACCACTGGACATGCTCTGCGCCAGTTTGGATGTATTATGTCTCCCAAAATGCCATTATCTTTGATGCAGTCTTATGGGGGCAGATGTATTTGTATTGATTAGATTGGAATCCTTTGTTTTTGGAGATGTGACTCAATCAACTGTGAGTGAAAGTTTGATTGGATAATTTCCATGGAGGTGTTACCCCGCCCATTCAGGGTAGGTGTTAATTGGGTCACTGGAGTCGTATAAAGGAGTCCACAGACAAGAGGACCTCAGGACAACTGAGAGTGACATGTTGAAGAGCAACTGCAGCTACGAAAGGACAAAATGCCCCAAGAGCAATATTTTGGAGAATGCCATTTTGAAATGCCACCTGGGAGCAAGCGGATGCCAGTCATGTGCCTTCCGAGCTAAGAGGTTTTCCCAACACTAATGGCCATCCTTCAGTGAAGGTACCCAATTGCTGATACCTTACCTTGGACACTTGATGGCCTTCAGACTGTAACTTTGTGACCAAATAAACCCCCTTTATAAAAGCCAATCCATTTCTGGTATTTTGCAAAACAGCAGCATTAGCAAACTGGAACATGCTCCATCATTTCAGCCTGTGCATCATCCATCGGCAGCTCTAGAGCATGAGCTCTTTGGAGAAGGGACTTTATTTAGTTCTTCATTGCTTACCACCTGGAATAGGTGCTTCAAAAGTTATGCCAAGTGGACAAATTAATAAACAGAGCACTTCACCTATCTGAATCTGTTTACTCATTTATAAAATTTGCTTTCTAAATATATATACTCCCCTCTGAGGTTTATTGTGAGGACTAAATAAGAAAATGGGCCAGGGCCTAGCATATCATTAGGTGTTAAATAAATGATACTGAAAGGTAATTCCTTCATCATTTATTGAGCACTTACTGTGGCCATGTTCTGTGCGAGATGGTGGTGATGCAGAGGTGAGTCCTTGTGAGTCCTCAAGTTGCTCACTCTGCAGTGAGGTCATAGAGGCTCTTGAATGATAGAGCAAGGAATCTGGACTTAATTTTGCAGATAGTAGGGGGCCATAAAGGCTTCCAGAGCAGCATGACAGGACTTGTGGGAAGATAATCTGAAAGTGTATTCAAAAAGGACAGAGAGAGGGTCCTTCAACCCCAATCAGTAAGACAAGCCTGGCCAGGGAGCTTGATGCGGTCAGAGGGAAACAAGTAGTCATTTCTGTCCACCACTGCTCAGGAGGGAGATGATAGCTCTCCAAGTGTGTGTCATCTCTCCTATTCCAGCTGTAAAGGGACTGTAGGGGAAGCAAGAGGATGGGGGTTCACATTTATTCCTATGCTCCACTTTAAACTCTTTTCCTGGCTCCTCTGGGGTGATCTGCTAAGCCTGTGTAAATTCAACCAACAAAATTATCAGCCTCCTAGCTGATTTATCAGTTTCCACTCTTGTTCCCCAATGATCCTTTCTCCACACAGCAGCTAGGGGGATCTTTTTGAAACATGAATCAGATTCTATCAGTCCTCTGCTAAAAACCCTTCAGTGGCTTCCCATTGCAGTGCCAATAAAAGCCAAATTGCCAGAGACTCTCTATGTTGTAAACCCCTGCCCACATCTCCAATCTCCTTCTCAGGCCATTCTTCTCTCACCATGTTCCAGCCCACTGGTCTCTTTTCAGTTCCTCACAATTGCTTCCTCCTAAGAAAATACCAAGTGCTGATCTTCCTTTCCTCAGCTGCATAGCCAGTTGATAACTTCCACCCTGTGTGGAGGAGATTGGCCCGAGAAGAGAAGTCAGGAGTGGGAAGTACTGGATTGGTTTGCATCCTTATTCCAACCCCTGATCCTTTTCCCTAACCCCCCAAATTGGTTGGGTTCAGGCTGCTAACGAGGCATGAGGCACATCTAGGACTTAGAGCCCCTGCAGGGGGGATCCACCAAGACCCACCAAGGAGGAGGAAACTACCCTGATGTCCTAGAAGATTAAGGTAGTATACCACAGTGTTTAAGAGACTTGGGTTCAAACCTCAGTTTTGCTGTTTCCAAGCTGTTACACTGGGCATGTTCCCCATCTGTATAATGCGCCTACTTACAGGGCTGTATGAGGATTGAGATAATGCAAGTGAAATGCTTATCATGGTGCTTGACATGTGGTGAACACTCTGTAAATGCCATTGTTAAGTTATGCCAGCCCCATCTGGTAGTGATTTCATGCTATCTCCTTCTCTATTCCTGTCATGGTTCCTGCCATCGTCTGCAGCTCTATTTACTACCACATACTGATAACCCCCAAATCAGTTATCTCTAGCCTAGAACTGCAGACCAGTGTACCCATATGGACATCTCCACTCTGTACTTCACACTCACCACATACACACAGAACTCATCACAATTCCCACTTCTCCCACCACAAACCTGCTCTTCCCCCCGTTTTTCTCATTTCAGTAAATGGCACCACCATCCACTCAGGTGCTCAAGCCAGAAATCTGGATGTCTTCCTGGCTGCTGCTCATTGCTAATCCACCACATCCCCCAAGTCCTTTCAGTTTTGTCTCTGACATTAGTGCTCAAATCTATCCACATCTCTCTTCTGGCTAGGCCATGCCACCATCATCTCTGGCCTGGTAATGCTGTGACTGGTCTCCTTTCTTCTACCTTCACATAGTGGTTAGAATTGTCTTTTTAAGATGCATATATGACCATGTTGTTCCTCAGCTTCAAACCCTTTCATCGCATCCCAGTGCGCTAGGGATCAAGTCCAAGCCCCAAACACAATTATACTGTGCAATAGGATCCGGTGGTCCCTATTTTTCCTCTACATCTTCGTCCCCTCTCTTTATATTCTCCACCCATATGTCCGTCCATCCGTCCATCCATCCATCCATCCATGCATTTTACCCATCACTTTTTTCAGTTCCTCCAAAGACTTCTGAGCTTTGAAACATGCCATCTTCTTTGAATTATTCTGCCTTCAGCTAATTTGCCAATGGTATTCTCAACATAGCAGCCAACATGATCTTTAAAAAATGAGTCAGTTCATGTCACTCCCTGCTCAAAATCTAATGGCTCTCCAGCTCACTGAGTAAAAGTGAGCTTACAGAGGCCTCCACAAATCAAACAAGCTTCCCACTCCCTCATCTCATCCCTCCGACCCCATCTCTTACTAGTCTCCTTCCTCAATCACACCACTCTAGTTTCATGTCCCTCTTTCTGTTCCTATAACATGCCAGGCACACTTTTTTAAAACCCAAAATATCCCCTTGGGTCTCTCCCTCATCCCTTTTAGGTCTTTGCTCAAATGTTACCAACTCAGTGATGCCTTCCTGACCACCCTCTTTAAAACATATCACCCCCACTCCCACCTCCGAACTCCATAATCCCCTTTTCAGCCTTGCCTTTTCCCACAGATGACCATTGACATACATTTTACTTAGAACTAAGCTCTTGAGGGCTTTTGTTTTACCTTGTTCACTGGCATGTCCCCAATGCCTAGAACCCTGGGCTACACATAGGTGTTCAATAAATAACTTGAAGTAATGAATGCATCTTTCAGGTCTCAGCTTAGGAATGTCTCCCTTTTCTATGACTCTCCATGCCTTGGTTAGGTGTTGCTTCTCTAGGCTTGATAGTATCCTGTAATTACTGCTATTAAAGAACTACTAATCACAGTGTAGTATAATTTTTCTCCCTACTTGTCACCCTGTACATCTGTTAATTTCACAAGGACAGGGAGTGTTTCTCCTATTTGCTAACATGATCCAGAGCCTAGCGGAGTGCTTGGCACAGAGTAAATGCTGTGTCTTTAGAATGAACTAGTCCTGGAGGATGGGGGTGTTTCTGAATCCTGAGTGGATGGGAGCATATGGCCCCTTCTCAGCTCCTGAACAGCACCCTAGATCCTGCAGTGAGGCATGCCAGTTCCAGAGATTACTATCTGGAACAGGTTGGGGGCCCTGCAGAACCTCATGATTACACTTAGCAAGAGCCCAGCTTGACACATCCATGAGCCCTAGGCAGGGGGGCAGTGGGCTGGGTGACTTTGGGCAAGGGTTACCAGACAAAATACAGGACATCTAGTTAAATTTGAATTCAGATAAACGAATAACCTTGTGGTAAATGTATGTCCCATGAATATTTGGGACATTCTTCGACATTATTTGTAGTTCATTTGAAATTAAACTTTAACTGGCATCTTACATTTGCTAATTCTGGGGTCCCTAACCTGGTAAGTCCCCGTACTCTGGATGACCCTGATCCTCTCTGAGTTTCGTTTTCCTCATCTGTGAAATGGGGTTATTTCTCAGAGACTTGCCGCAGGGACTCCTCAAGCGGAACTCCTCATCCCCAACCCCGGTCTTCCTTCTGCCCTGAGGAAGCCTGTGGGAAGCGCATTGGTCTCGGGAGAGTCTCTCGCCGAGTAAATAGTAGCAACAACCTTCCCTTAGCAGCTTCGGTTTTCTCACCTGTGAATAGGACTGTCGGGTGGAAAGGATACCCTAAATTACTGAACCGCCGGAGTTACGATTGCTCGGCTTTCAACTCCTTGAACTCTCCATCACCTCTCTCAACCCCGTCGGCCGCGAATTTCCGGTGATGTGACGTCACTTCCGTGTCCAAGAGCCTCTTCGTCTTGGTGCCACATGCTTTCGCGCCCTCTGCCGGCTCGGAGGAGGGAACGACTTTACCAAGGCGACAGTGCGAAGAGACGGCGGAGCCCATTGGTTGAAAGACGGAGAGAGGCACCTCGCCCTGCCAACCTCCACCAATCGAAAGCCGAACCTTCGCGGAGGGCGGGACTCCCACGGGAAAGGGGTCAACCAGGGACAGAGGTGGCATAGGAAGGGGGCGACCTCGTCCCTGCGGGCTAGAAAGGTCAGAAGTAACACCGGAAGTGGGTTCCTTGTCCATTGGCCACTTCCGCTTCTAATTTAAAAGTAGGCGAATGCTAGAGTAAAAGAACCGTAGGGCTGTGCGGATGTAAGGGAACTCGGCCCCAGTGTCTTCGTCACCCATTTCGTGCTCGAGAAAAGACATCTGTTGAATTCATGCAGAAAATCAGAGGCTTTGCATGAATTCTTGATTTCCAGGCCACGGTGGTTTCCGTTTTATAGTGATAAGGAGTACTTGCTGTGTGCCAGCTCTGTCTTTGTCCTTCATTCGCATTATTTCATTTAATTCTCACAGGCCTGGGAAATGGGTATTATGACACAGACTCCGACTCCTGATGCCTGTGTTGGTATCCTGGTTCTTTCAGTTATTAGTGTGTCTGGGGCAAGTTATTCTTTTTGTCACAATTTCTGCATCTGTAAAATGGGATAAGAATAGTATCTACCTCACACCATTGTTCTAAGGATTAAATAAGTGCATATATTTAAGCCCTTAGAACATGGTAACCATAATAACCATTTAATAAAGTAACCATTTGCAAAGTAGGAAACAGCTTAGAATATGAAGTAATTTGCCAAAAACAGAGAGAAACTAATGGAGGCAGGTTGGGAAGCATCTTTGCCTCCTCTGAAGAGTTCCTGAAATCACTGTAACATGCTGTGCTTAGAGGAAGCCATAATTGCCTTTATTGCAGCATACTTATGTACTTAATAGGACCTCATTACCATATGGCTGTTCTCTGGGCATTTTAGTAACTGATGAAAATGGTGAGGTTTTCTAAATTAGGGGCAAGGCTTCTGGGAGAGGTTAGGATGGGTGGTTCCAGGGTCCATCTCCTGTTAAATACAAAAATCAGCAGAAATGAACTTGTGAGCATGCTAAATTCGAAATCCTGGACGATATCCAAGTGGAGATAATTGTGATTTGGTGTGGTAAGTTTTGTGTCAGTGGGAAGCACAGGGGGCTGAGGAAGGACTTACTAGAGACAACTTGCCTGCTTTGGAAGTTAGGACAGGCTTTGCAGAGGCAGTGGGTCTTAACAGATAAACAGGAGTTGATCAGGTGGAAAAGTCTGGAGAGGTTGAGGGAAGCATGCCAGACCAGGATAATGGCATGTACAAGGGAATAGTGGTATGATAATTCTGAGTCTTTATCTTGGGGACTGGAGTACAGGCTGAGAAATGAGAATGAAATGGAGATTGGAGCCATATGCTGAACGGTTATCAGGATGTCCTCAGAAGTTTTTAAGCAGGAGAGAAAGGAAGCCAGCACTGCATTTTTGATGACTCACTAGGAAGCAGTGAAAAGAGTGTGGTAGACAGTCTCTAAAACAGCCCCCAGTGATCCCTGCCTCCTGTATTCACACTCTGGTGTAATCTTTTTCCCTTGAGTATGGCCTGGACTTCATGATCCAATTTTAAGGAAGAGAAGGCATCAGAAGTCCTGGGTTGTCATTTCTGAGATTAGATCTCAAAAAGTCTGTGGGCACCCTCTCCTCTCCCCACTTGTTCTGAGGGAAGCCAGCTACCATGTTGAGAGCTGCCCTTTGGAGAAAGTTATGTATCAAGGAACTAATGTCTCTGATCAATAGCCAGTGAGGACCTGAGGCCTGTCAACAGCCATGTGAGTGAGCTCAGAAGTGCATCCTCCCCCAGGGGAGCCTTGAAATGACTGTAGCACCAGCCAGCACCTGAAGAAAGACCCAGAGCCAGGGGCCCAGCTAAGCCATGCCCAGATTCCTGACCCACAGAAACTGTGAGATAATAAATGTTTGTGGTTTTAAGTTTTAACGAATTTTAAGGTAATATGTTATGTGGCAATAGATAACCGAGGGATTAGAGGCAAAGAAAGGGAGAGGAGGAGGAGAGGTGATGAAAATCTGAATTGGAGCAGTGGCTGTGGGGGTGAAGAGCAAGGGACAAATTTAAAATATGTCAGGATAAAGAATTGAAACTATTTGGCAATGGAGTTGGATGTGAGGATAGGGGAGAAGGCAGAGGAGAGAACAATGCCAGTATTTGGCAACATGGGATATGGTATTTGCTAGAATTGCTAGCCTACCGGGAACTGGGGAGGAGTTTAAAAAGAAGCTCCTTGAGATTTTGGGAAACAAGATAGATCAAAAAAGTAGATTCAGTTGGACAAAGAGAAAATAATCACTGTGGTCTGGGGAGGAAATATTGCAAAAATAAGTAAAATAAAATCAAGAAAGGAAAAGCTGGAGGAACCTGTCTTCCTTGAGTTAGATTTACTTGTCAAAGTGTATGCACTACCACTTCCCCCTTCATCCAGTCATTCATCCAACCAATATTTATTAAGAGCATTCTCTGTGCTGGGCACTGTTCTAGTACTGGGAATGCAGAAGTGAGCAAAAAAGTCTGCCTTCACGGTGCTCACATCCTGGCTGTGAGAGAAACAATAAGATTTTTAGCATCTGGCTGTCACTCTGTCTGACATGCATTCTACTTTACTCTTTGGGGGTTTCAGTATACACAAAAGTAATCCTTCCAACAACTGGCCTCTCAGTTTCTTGACCTCCTTTGAGGATCTTTTCCTCCATCCATCTCAGCCACTCACTCCCATGGTCATACCTTAAACCTTGTGATACGTCTAATTCTGCAAGCAACAACACCTCTGTCTTTCTAGTTATTCTCTCTAGAATCCTAACTTCGTCAATTCTTCAATCCCTGGACCTACAACCTATCAATCCTATATTTTTGTACTATTTCTCTCCCCATTAATGTCCTCTCTTCCCCCTTTACCCAGCTATATCATCCAGGATAGGTGAGGCAGTGGTATGGTAACAAATAATCCCAAAATTTCAGTGGTTTATACTTTAATCCTTAAAACAATAAAGTTTTATTTCTTGCTCACACTATTGTGGCTTGACAGGGTTTCAGCTAATCATTGTCCCTCAGAGACCCAGGCTGATGGAACAGCCATCATCTCAAATAATGCTGGTCACTATGCTAGAGAGAAGAGAGAACTCTGGGGGCCTCACTGGCAACTAAAAGCTCCATCTAGGACTGCTACCATCATGAACTAGTCACACGGCCACACCCAGCCTCAAGTGGACAGGGATGTGCATTTCTACCCAATGTCTAGAAGTGGGGTGGAGGGGTGAGGTTGAAGAAATGGAATATTTGTGAACAGCACTAAAGGCTCCCTCATCTACTTCAATTCCATGGTCAATCTTTATAATCATCTCCTTGCATTCATTCATTCATTGTAATCTCTTAGCAAAACTACAACCCTGGTTAAATACTACTCTGTGCCTACGCCCATGCAAGCTGAAAGTGCTGGCCATCTTGGAGTTGCTGACAGCTTCCCAGGGCAGGACCTCCAGCCTACCCTAGATTGCAGTCCCTGGCTTTTGTATTTCATAAATGGGGGTTAGATGTGGGCTGGAGAATTCAGAGAAGGCTTTCTTGAGGGAGGAAAGAAACATTTATTTGTTGAGACCCTACTGGGAACCATTTGTATGAGCAATAACATGCACTGGGCCTCAAAGATTGGGGAGAAGTTGCTTCTTTGGTTACTAGAGAGAAAGGGGAAAGATATATTTGGGGTGGGATGGTGAGAAGATGCACAAAGGGGTGCTGGTGGGAAATAGCTTTAGTGTGGGGAGGTGACAGTGGTGATGATATGAATGATCAGGTTCAAGTGACCAGCCACTGAGGTGTGCTGCCTCTGCCTCCTAAGTATCTCTTGAATTCAACTACTTTTCAGTATCCCTGCTGCCACTACCAAAATCCAGTCCAACCTCACCACTCATCTCTTATTTGGATTACTTTAACTGCTTGCTAACCAATCTCCCAACACTAGTCTTGTAACTGAGAAGTTGGGATTTAAGGGATGATTATGATTACTGTATCATTATACAGATATTCCTTTTTTACTTCCTGGTATATTAGAGTAGACAGAGGGAAATATCTGAAATCTCTGAACTGTAATCCAGCTGCCTTGATCTCTGATAATGATTGTATAACCTTTTTCTTGTGCCCTTGTGATTTTAAAAACCTTGTGACTGACCTTCAGTTGTATCCATTTTATCTGTTTTTTTGACTTTAGAGTCTTATGATCACTAAAGACAGCCCCTAATGTTTATTCTAATGAAGGGCCTTGGGTCAGTCCAGAACTAACCCACCCCAATTCCAAAGTTATCTTGATAACCTAACCAAAATAGGCCTGCCTGACATGTGCAGTAGCTTAGACTTTAGTATATGAGACCTATTCCTCATTATAATACTAAAAATCACTCTATCATCACATTAAGGCCACCATTTTCTTATATACATTCTGAGACTAAGCATGTAATCAATCTGTGCATGCTCAATAATTAATTAGATCACCTCTAAGTACATCATCTAGAGCCATTGTGTTCATTATCCTAAAACCTGCCCATCTTTTGATACTATACAACTATAAGAATTACTGCAATTCAGGGAGTCTGGTCACCAATGTCATGCGTAGCAATAAACGCTTTCTCTCTTTGAAACCCCATTGTCTCAGGAATTGGTCATTTGAGCACACTGGGCAGAGAATCCACCACCTTTGTCCAGTGCCAGTCTCCACTCTTCTCCAACCCATTCTCTTAACAGAAGTTAGGGTGATCTTCTTAAAATGAAAATTTGATCATGTTACTTCCTGGATTGAATATCTTCAGAGGCTGTCCACTGCTTTTAGAACAAAGCCAAGTGTCTTTAACCACATCCACATGGCCCCAAGGGTCTTAAATCTCAGCTTCATGTGGCTATGGAGCACTTGAAATGTGGCTAGTCTGAATTGAGATGTGTTTTAAGTGTAAAATACACACCAGATTTCCAAGGTGTAGTTTAAAGAAAAGAATATAAAATCTCCTCATTCATAACTTTAAAATATTGATTACATACTAAAATAATATGCATATATTGGGTGAAATAAAATATATTATTAAAATTAGTTTCATGCATTTCTTTTTACTTTTTTTAATGTGACTACTAGAAAATCTAAAATTACAAAAATGGCTCACATTATACCTCTGTGGGACCTCACTGGCTAAACCCTTTTTACTCTGCCAGCTTCATCTCTCTCCACTCCCTTTATTTTAGTTAAAGTGTTTTTTTCTTTTTTTTACAAGCAATCGAAATTGACTTTGAGCGGAATTGAAAATTAAAAGTTTGGAGAGTTGATTGGAAGGATCTTGAGAATCAAAGAATTGTTGATTGGCTCAGTCTCAAGAAGGGCTGGAGCCAGGGCAAATCCGAGGTCTGCAGTAGCGGAAGTTTGCAGACATTAACATGACTCAGCTCTGTTTCTGCGTCTTTTATTCCAAGTTTCAAATACCCGGAGAGAGAATCTGATTAGCTCAGTTTGAATCAGGTATATCTACTCTGGGGTCAAGCCTCTCTGGCGATGGGAAGGAGGACTCACTGTGAGCTGCCGAGTGCACCTTGCTGGCCCCTACCCTCCAGCCGCTATGCTTCTAAAAGGTCTCAGGAGCTCTCTAACTTCTAGGGGTTGGCAAACATTTTCTGTCAAGGGCCAGATAGTAAGTGTGTTAGGTTTTTCAGGCTCTAGGGTCTCTGTTGTAACTAAATTCTGCTATGTAGCATGAAAGCAGTCAGAGACAATACTTCAGTGAGTGGACATGGCTGTATTCCAATAAAATTTTATTTACAAAACCAGGAGGTGAGCCAGAGTTTGCCAGTCCCTTTACTGTACCTTCTGTTCCCTCTGCCTGGAATGTTCTTCCCCTCCTTCCTTTCAGAAAACTATTCATCCTTCAGGTCTCAGTTTAGATGCCCACTTCTTGGAAGCTCTCCTTAACCCTCCTCCCTTAACTAGTTAGTTGCCCCTTTTCTATGCTTCCCCAGTACCCCACACAAGCACTTCTCACACCATTGTCATTGTTCGGTTCTACCCACTAGATTACTAGTTCCGGGTCTCCTTCATTGTTATAAACCCGCACCTGGCACATGGTGCACCCTTGGACACCATGGGATGAGTGGAGGAAGCCATGAACCATGCGTCTAGCAATCAGAGCACACATCCTGAGATCTTAGGGCAGAGGTGAGGATTCTGGGATTTTTTATTACCTGTGTGAGAACCTCCTTCTCACCTTGTTGCCCCTCTGAATCCCAGAGCTCAGGAAGCAGTTCAGGAAGAGGGGAGGCTCTGGGTTGGTTTGGGGTCTAGGGCCTGGGCAGTCTCCATGCAATCCCAGCCTTGCCTGTTAGGGGCTTTTGGGGTATGATCTTCACAAGAAACACAAAATAAGTTGAAACTCTATGACCCCAGGAAGGCACAGATGAATGGGAATGTTTTAAGATATGAAAAGTGGAAAATTCTAAGGACCATAAGCACTGGATAATGTGATAAGCCACACTCCAACTGGGGTGAAACGGAAAGTGCTCTCATCCACTCCCTGGAAGCAGACTTCTTGTTGCTTGGTGAATTTCCCTGTGGAGGCCACACAAGACCTGGGGGAGGGGGAGGGTGGTTCTAGGGAGGCAGGGGTGGCAGCAAGTGGCTACACTCGCTGAGGGCCACAGATACAGGGGCGGTAGAATGGACCTTTCTTGACCTGAGGGGCTGGTTAGTAAAGTTCAGCAGAATTTGAACGAGGGCAGGGGAGCCTCTGAGGTCAGGTAACAGGGTTGTGCCTCTGCAGGGCTTTACCCAGGAGGGAGCACATCATCTCCTATTATTCAAGAGGGTAAGCAGAGTTTCTCCTCTTAACTTAAGGATCAAATGTCACAACTTTTTTTTGGGTAACAACATAGACATGATAAGGCTTTTCCCAGGCACTGTGCACAAGGAGACTACAGAAATGTTGTTTGGGTCCTCAGCCGGCCTACCTGGACCCCTCACGGGGAGGACGGGCTGGGGCGGGTGGCCCAGGACCACCGTCGGCACGTCTTCCATGAGATGCAGCTGACGAACAGCAGCGTGGATGAGGAGAGCAGGACCGGGATGGTGATCACTGCAGCCTGCAAGCCACCCACGTCTGGCCAAAGGAACGGGGGTGTCAGGACAGGTGAAGCAGCCTGCTCCTGAGGGTAGGCAGTGCCCTGCTCCTCAGCAACTATTGCACACACAACCTTGTGGTCCCAGGCCTGGGGGAGCGCAAGGAGAGCCTTAGAGGCAAAGGGATCAGCTCCAAGTGACCTTGGGCAAGTGGCTTAACAGCTCTGTGGAAATGGTTCCTTCCCCACAGTGTTTGGCACTTGGAAGGTGCTTGGTATATGTATGTGGGATAGAAGGTGTGTGGCTTGAAACTGTATGTATCCCAGAAAAACATGTTCTTAAGTTTAATCCATTCCTGTGGGTGTGAACCCATTGTGGCCCACCTCCATCAGAATGGGTCTTAATCCTATTACTGGAGTCCTTTATAAGCCGAATGAAACAGAGAGGGGGAGGGGAGAAGGGAAGAGGGAGGGAGAGGGAGAGAAAGGGAAAGGGAGAGGGAGAGAGGAAGGGAGAGGGAGAGAGTGGGGGAGAGAGAAGCCAGAAGCTAAACAGCAATGGAACCGGAAGAGAAGGGACAGACCTAGAGATGCCACCATGTGCCTTGCCATGTGATGAACTAAAGACCAAGGGTCAGCAGCAGCCAGCCCCAGAACACAACAGTCTTCAGAGAAAAAGCATCACCTTGGTGACATCATGATTTGGACCTTTTCCCTAACTTCAAAGCTTGAGCAAATAAATTCCCATTGCTTATTCTGACCCATTTCATAGTATTTGCTTGAGCAGCCTAGAAACTAAAACAGAAGGGAAGCAAGTAATAGTCCTAACACGAGATGCATAACACCAGGTGCTTTTCATGCCTTGTCTTATTCAACCTGCAAGTTACCTTGATTACCATGTACAGGATGCGGGAGCTGAGATACAGAGGCCGGCTTGTCTGAGGTTAAAAAATTAGTGAAGTGCAAAGACAGGATTTGGATCCAGGTCTGTGTGATGCTGGAGCCTTCATGCTGTCCATGTGCTTCCCAGGAGGTGTGTCCTAAACACTTATGTGTACCAGGCATGTGGCCCCACCCTGTAAGACAACACCTGGCATTGCTAGGTAGTCCCTCAATAAATCCTAGCTATCATTAGGTATCATTATTTTGATTCGTTTGGACCTTGCAGCAACCTTGCAAGGTAAATATTACTAGTCTTATCTTCCAGATGGGAAAACTGAGGCCAGTGAGGGGAAGTTATTTGCCTGAGGTCACCCAGCTGGCAACCGACAGGGCCAGGATTCAAACCCAGCCTGGTTTCTCTTCTCCCATGCCAGCTAAGGTGCTCAGGTAGGCAGCAGAGGAATCCAATATTTCTGTGTCAGTTTATTCAGCTGGAAAATGGGGTGGTGTCCTTGGACAAGGAGTGAACAGAGGGACCTTTAAAGGGCTGTCTTGTTGAAGGGAGAACAGACTTGTCCAAGAGTTAGAACCAGTGGGGACAGAAGGGGATCTGTGTAAGGAAAGACCTAATAATTAATATCCAATAGTGGAATGGGCTGTCGCACAGATAGTGAGCTCCCCGCCACCAAATATGTTTACCTAGGCATGTGTTAGTCAGGGATAACGTGGTATGAGAGACTGAAAAAAAAGTTCTAAAGATCCTGCTGGAGCTAACAAAGTACGTGGCAGCTCTGGGTTCTTGTCCCAGAGCAACCAGCAGCTCGCTCTCCTGTCCTCTCTGGGTCTCAGCGAAAAAGGAGAGTGAGGCTGAGTAAGCCATCTCTGAAATAGCCCCCAGTGCTCCCAGAAGAAAGTCTTATCCCTCATTGTTTCCATCCAGCACCCTTGGGGCTTGAATGACACATACCCCTTCCCTCTGATCTCTCTGCCTCCAGCTTTGCCCTCTTTGACACAAATATGACCATATCCCTTCCCTGTGAAAACCCCACCATGGCTCCCCGGTGCCCTCAGGAAGATTCAGAGCCCCAGAGCCTGCTTTCCTCTCCAGCTTCATGGCGTCTCATGCCAGTCTGCCTCACATGCAGCTCTCAGCCATAAAACCTCATTTCATATATGCTCTTTATCATGTTGAGGAAGTTTTCTTCTATTCCTCTTGTTCTAGGTGTTTTTAACAACATTGCATAGTGGATTTTTTCAAATGCCTTTTCTGCATGAATTGAGATGATCATTCCTGGCTGCCTATCCCTTGCACATGCTTTTCTCTCTTCTTGGAGCACTTTGCCCAACTCTTATTCACCCAGCAGGCCACAGCTCCAGCAGTACCTCCTCCAGGAGGCACCTCTTCTCTTAGTTCCTGCAAACCCCTCTTCTGTCCTAGCCCTTAGCACACAAGCTGTGATTGCCTGGTTACTATAAACTCCTGGATTGAGGCTTGAAACACACCTAGCATTGATTATCTCAGTGCCTAGCACCCAGCAGACACTCAGTATGGATTTGCTGGGTAAGTGGTTGAATGAGTAAAGGAGGGAGTGGAGAGCACAGTGGGGCTGGAGGAGAGTGGAGAAGGGGGAGAACCCCTGGCCCAACCCTCCCCCAACCCACAGGTAATGTCACCTTTTCTGTCTCTAGGACTTGCCCAAAGTCAAAACTTCTCTGGGCTGGGCTGGCTGAACAAACATGGCCTCCCTGCCTGGCTGCCCCACCCATTTAGTTCTGGGCATTTGACTCCAGCACAGGGGCTGTTTACGGTTCACCAGCATCCTTCTTTGAAGACACCAGTGCTGAGCAGGGGGTGGAGGTGGGCTGGGAGGCACAAAGTCCTCTGTCATGGACTTGCTGTGTGACTTTGAGGAAGTCATCTTTCCTCTCTGGTCTGTTTCTTCAAATGTGGCAAGGGCAGAATTATCCCCACAGAGCTCACAGAGTGGTACAGGGACTGGAGGAGAAAGAGGAGCTTGGGTTTGGGAATCGGTCACCCAGCCCTGGGCTCAAATGTGAGCTCTACCACTTAATTGGAAAATCATCTTAACTCCTGGATTTTGTATTCTCATCTCTAAAATAGGGATAAAAATGTACCTCCTTTTGAGCTTGTGAGGATTAAATGAGATGACAACTAATAAAAGCTATTTAATTCGTGATGTGTCAGACAAGTCCTGGTGCATAATTGGGTTCAACAAATCATAAGGTGTGCAGGGGTTTCGAGAGAAAAGAGAGCATTTGAAAACGTGGCTTTTGATGATAGAATTCTGGAGTTGGGAAGGTGCCTTAGAAGCCCCATGGTCTGTATTTCCCATTATACTGGTGAGCAGACAGAGACAAACCCCACCCTCACCCCCCAATTTGGCTAGCAAATTCTTGGGTCAGAACTTGGTCTGAGAATTTGGGTATTTGTGTTGGGAACTGGAGAGCTTTTAGGTATCCCAGTCCCTTCCCCTGGGGCTCAGGTTGGCATCAGGATTGGAGGATCCCTGAGGTCCAAGGAAATGGCAGAGAGAAAGGGGTGGGCAGCTCCTTACTGCACCTGTGGGCAGCGCTGGAGAAGTTGCAGGGGGGCTGTGAACCCATCCGGGGTGTGTTGGGCCCCAGCTCAGAAAGGGCCGAGGTAGCAGGTGCTCAAGGTCTCCCCAGGTTATTCTATTCCTGCAAGGCAGAGGGCAGGCCGAGGTTATACCCTGGAGCAACAGGGTCCCAGCCAACTGCTGCAGCAGCCTCGCTCCGCAGAATGGGGGTCAGGAAAAGCAGGGTTCTCTGGGGTCCCAAGGTCAAACATTCCTCATTAAACAGGCGCTGTAGAAGACCACTTAACAGCATGGAGAAATGCTTAAAATCTGTTGTGACATGACAAACACAAGAAAAAATTATGGAACAATAGGTAGAGTATGTTTCAATTTTTGTATAATAAATTGTACTCACATGAAAAAGACTAAAAACCTTGTCACCAAAACACTAGCAGTGGTAGCCTCTGGACAGTGGGCTGATGGATGAATTTTATTTTGTGTGTCTTGACTATATTTTCCAAATTTTCTACAATGAGTAGGTTAGAAGCAAAAAATTTTCTTAGAAAAAGCAACACATTTTAAATGAGCAAACCCTCTGAGCCCCAATTCCATTTGCAGGAATTTACCCCACAGAACACATAGGAAGATGAAGAATGATAGGGGAAGGATGATCATATTTTTGTAAAAGAAAGTTATATTTTTGCCTATGCATAAGCAAAAAATGACTGGAAGAATCTGAACCATTGTTAAAGCTGTTGACTGCAGGAAATTTCTACTTTATACACTTGCATTTATTTGGATTTTTTAAATAATGAGCATCAGTTATTTTATTATTTTAAAAAAAGCAAGCAATCAAACAACTTTTCCGGTCTTTGTCAGCTCTCCCTGGTTCTCCCTGCCCAGAATCGGCTGGGGATGGTCAGTGGGGCTCGCCTGGGCAGCTCAGTTTCCATCACGGCATCTTTAGAAAGGGGGCATCTTTAACCTCTAAGATCCCTCCCAACTTGGAGATGGGGTGGTTTCAGGGCTCCAGCTTTGACACCAGCTGGTTCTAGCCAGCAAGCGTTTTCCGAGCCCTCTCTGCGCCTGGCAGGTCGAGATTTGCTACACGATGTCTCCCGTAAGAAGCTCACGATCTAGTAGTAGTGGGAGACACAAGTGCTTCCGGGGCCCGGAGCAGTATTGTCTGCGAAGATAGCTTCACCCTGAGTGGGTCCTGAAGGATGGGTAGATCTCAGCAGGAAGAGAAAGGAAAGCAAAGGCGTTCCAGGTGGGGGGAGAGTGTTGCAAAGACAGGTGTGTTGAGGACAGAAACTATGTTTAACATTCTCTGTTCTGGGGTCCTCTTCTGAGTGCTCTGAGGCTAATGTTGCATGCACGGTCTTGCTCTCCTCCAGCAGAAGCCCCTAGAAACGGAAAGGCCATGGTGTGTCTGCCTTTAGCCTGTGTGGGGGTGTGGGTGAGGAGGAGTGGGGACCTGGGGGCTGGGCCGAGAGCAGGAATAGGATTGGCGTGGTAAACAGGAGCTGCTGTCAGTTTCTACCCTGGTTTGTATCCTCACAATAACAGCTGCTGTGATGCTGCCCTTAGGGAGCCATAAGTGCCTCCACCCCCACCTGGAAACTTCGTCCCACCTGCTTTTCATAGTGCCTGAAACCCCACCATTAGTCACTCTTTGGGGTGTGGTTTGTATTATAAATGTGCACAGGCGGGGTAGGGGGTGATATCTCAAATCATCAGGAACACAGGAAGGGGAATGTTTTGATGGAGGAATGAAAGAAGTGGGGGAGGGCGTTCCAGGATTGTGACAGAAGGAGGCCCCCAAAAAGGAAGAGGGATGGGGGGGCACTGTTAGGCAAACTCCATGAGGCTGTCTCGAACTAGCACCTTATGCCTGGGGGGGTGCCCCAAGGTCGGGACCACTCATCCCTCTTGCTGAACCAATGAGGAACAGAGACCCTGAAGGTGGAGATGAAGGCAGCTGCTCAGGATCACTAGTGGGTCAGGGACAAAGCCAAGACCCCCCAAGTTAAGCAAGTGTCTGCCCACAGCCCCACACCTGTGAGATGCACACACCTCCAGCCAGTCTCTGCTTTTGCAGAGGGACCTCTCGGGGCTCTTATCTGCATCTTCCCTCTCTCAGGTGGCCAGGAACAGAGCTACTGGGACCCCAGACCTTTGTTCCTGGTGGGCAGAAGGAGTAGGCCTAGGAACTCGGCCTACAGGGAGTGACGGGGCAATAGCTCCTTCTCTGGGAAAAAGACTCCAAAACCTCCCAATCTTCTAAGATCCCAGGGCTAATTCCAATGTTGTGGGATTAGGGGACCCTCTTGGGCCATCACTCCCGATGTCCTCACCCACCTAGGACAACCGGTGACTCCAGCGACTGTGGTTCTGGGGCTTCATTCCTGCTGTGGCTGGTGCCTCCCGCAGTGGTGCTGGCCCTGGATTCTGCTGCCAGAAAGGGAGGTACCAGGTGTGGGCAGGTACCAACTGGCTCTGCCCTGGAGGAGGGGCAGGTGGGTCCAGGCCAATTCTCCCTTTTCCTTGGGGAGGAGAAGAGAGGAAAGCACTGGGCTTTTGGTGCCTGGTGCTGTGGGGCCCTGGCCACTCCCCTTCTCCTTCTGCTCAGGTTTCAGGTTCCTAGTGGTTGGGGGAGGCACCAGAACACACAGGGGGAGATTGGAAGTGATAAAAAAAACCAATGGCTGATAGGGGACTGGTGGTTTGATGGGTTGAGCCCTCTACCACAGGTTTTACCCTTGGGAAGACGGTTGCTGCAAAGGAGAGGCTAGGCCTCCCTATGGTTGTGCCTAAGAGCCTCCTCCCGAATGCCTCTTTGTTGCTCAGATGTGGCCCTGTCTCTCTAGCTAAGCCAACTTGAAAGGTGAAATCACTGCCCTCCCCACTACGTGGGATCAGACACCCAGGGGAGTGAATCTCCCTGGCAACGTGGAATATGACTCCCGGGGAGGAATGTAGACCCGGCATCGTGGGACGGAGAACATCTTCTTGACCAAAAGGGGGATGTGAAAGGAAATGAAATAAGCTTCAGTGGCAGAGAGATTCCAAAACGAGCCGAGAGATCACTCTGGTGGGCACTCTTACGCACACTTTAGACAACCCTTTTTAGGTTCTAAAGAATTGGGGTAGCTGGTGGTGGATACCTGAAACTATCAAACTACAACCCAGAACCCATGAATCTCGAAGACAGTTGTATAAAAATGTAGCTTATGAGGGGTGACAATGGGATTGGGAAAGCCATAAGGACCACACTCCACTTTGTCTAGTTTATGGATGGATGAGTAGAAAAATAGGGGAAGGAAACAAACAGACAAAGGTACCCAGTGTTCTTTTTTACTTCAATTGCTCTTTTCCACTCTAATTATTATTCTTGTTATTTTTGTGTGTGTGCTAATGAAGGTGCCAGGGATTGATTTGGGTGATGAATGTACCACCATGTAATGGTACTGTGAACAATCGAAAGTACGATTTGTTTTGTATGACTGCGTGGTATGTGAATATATCTCAATAAAATGAAGATTAAAAAAAAAAAAAAACAAAAACCAATGGCTGAGAGGCAGGAGACCTGGGTCTGGATGCAGCTTTGCCCCTAACTGACCGAGTGACCACAAGATGGTGTCCTGTCTCTCAGCAGGCTCTCCTGGAGTCTGTGATGCTGACGGCACATCCAGCTGGGCTGAGTCTCCAACCCAGGGAGGACTTTCCTACTCCAGCACTCGTTGTCCCTTCCTTCTTCTCTCTGAGGAGTTGTAGTCCCTGACTCTGAAAGCTACCCCCTTCTTAAACATGTGGCCCTTCTCCAAGCACCATGCTCCTCAGCCCTGTCTCCGCTCACTCCCTGTCTGCCTTTGTGCTCCTTTTCCTTGGCCAGCCTGGAGCCCTTTCTCCCAGCTGGTTGTTCACTCTCTTGTCAGCACTGCAAATGCCTGGCTCTGCCAGATGGTGTTTGACTTTGAGCTGGAAACAATCCACTCTGTGCTTCAGGTTGGTCTGGAGGAAACCCCAGGCCCCTCCAACACTCAGATTTCATCCCATTGAGGCCCACAGCTGGGGGAGCTCACCAGGATCTGGGCTTTGTGCCTTCATCTCCAGCCTCTTGAAAAGTCTGCCACTGACATGACATCAGGGTGGGTATCCCCCGGGCCTCTGGTCCCAAGGGTTGACCCTTCCTTCCCCCAGTTCATCAAATTCAGTAGTGGTGGTGGTGAGCAGCATTTTGCAATAGTCAAAAATATTATATAGATGTTAAAATTTTTGAAAACAGGTAGAAGACTGTTCTATTCTGTATCTAGGGTAAAAAAAAGCAGTCATAATTTTCATCAAGGTAGAAAAGATAAACAAAGGAAAATGAACACATTTCAAAATAAAAGTCCTTCTACCGCTACCTCCTGCCAAACTGCATCTGTTCACATCTGTGTCTGTTCCAACCCTGACACCCATCACCCCCTCTTCCCTTATGTGGTTCAGGATTCTCAGGGGAGATTGGGTTGAATCCACCGTGTCCCAAAGGAAAAATAACCGTATCCTTATGGGGAATGATGATTCAGCACCTCGGTCAGCACCCACCCTCTGCGCTACAGGTAAAGCCTAGGGCAGGAGCTTTTGTAACGGACCTCCTGGGATGCACTTGGACATGGTGAACAGAGCAGGGCCCAGGCAGGAGGGGAGAAAGCTAGGAATGCTGTCCAGGTGTGAGCAGTCAAGCATCCCGGGATGGCCTCTCTGACAGGAGGGAAGACCCCATCTCCAGAGCTCCTGAACTGAGCTCTGTGCTGCTGAGAGAAGTTACCTCTGTTGTTTTCTGCCCTTTGTCCCCAGAGAGAAGGGCCAGGAGCTAATGGCCTTGTTAGGTGCTGAGAAGATGAAGCCCTGGGACCCAACATTAGACTTACAGTATCCTGGACCAGCAGATGGAGGACTCTGGCAACCAGTGAATTAGATCTCTAACCCCTCCCCATTATAAATGGGGATGCTGAGGTCAAGGGAGGGAGAGGGACCTGGTTAGGGTCACGTGGTGTCCTCATGAGTCTACCGCTGCCCCTACCTGGGAGACACATGAGGCTTGGCTCATAGTTAGACTTGGCTCACAATTGCACAATTGCATAACTGCACAATTCTTGGCTTAAGCTCCCACTCTGAATCCCTGGTTGACCACAGTTCTGGGTGGCTGCCACCCCTCACTTTAGGGTTCCCACCAAGTAGAGTAGCATTTCCGTGGAGGCCAGTGAAGAGTTTGACTTTAACTTTGGATGGGCCTGGGTCTGATTCCCAGCTCTGCTGAGAACTGGCTGTGAGTCTTCTGCGAAGTAATGTTTCCCCACTCAGACACTGAGAAATGCATACCAACCTCATGGGCTTGTTTCTACTGGGGAAGTGACAGACTCATGCTTAGAGGCCATCTCCCAGCCCTTGCCTACTCCCTGCCTCCTCTTCTATTGTGCAGCAATGTTTCAGTCTGTTTCCATTCCACAACCAGGCAGAGATGATAGGTCTAATGAAAATGCCTGATGAGAGCTTAAACCTAGAAACTGGGAAAAAGCAGTCCCAGATACTTATTGGGGCAGGAAACTCTCAGTGGCAGGACCCCCTCCCCCAGGGTGGACAAATACCCTACTCAGGGATCACAAACTAGTCTCTCTTCTCCGCAGTGAATGGGGAATGCAGATGACCACTGACCCTGACCTAAGCAGTTTGGCCTTCCTGGGAGACATGCCTGCTCTTTTGGACCCTTTGTGCTGGGTAATAAAGTGATCATTTGCTGAAAGTTTCTGTTGTGCCTGAGTCTGTGTTCCCATGACCCACAACTTGCCTCACAGTCTCGATGGTTGGGTAAGGTATAAAAAGAGCTAGCATTTTGCCTGCCGACCACAAACAGGGACTCAGAATGGGGTACTGTCTTTCTATCCATTATTTCCTGCTCTGAGGAAGATCCCTGCTGACTTCTGCCTTCTCCCCAAGGCTGGGCTGCCTTTGTTTTCCCTCTTGCCTGTGTTAAATGTGGGGTTCCTGGTATCAGCCTGCCATCCAAAGATCCTTTCATTCAGGAATTCTCTGGACACTTAGGCAAATACACTTCTTGGAGGCACCCTGATTTCTCCAAGTCCTCAGATGGGAATACAAATTAGGTCCCTATAGGTGATGGAAAAGTTTTGGTAATGGATGGTGCTGATGGTAGCCCAACACTGTGAATGTATTGACACCACTGAATTGCTCACTTGAAAGTAGTTAAAATAGGAAACTTAATGTTGTATATGTTTGTTAGTTTGAATCTATTATGTACCCCAGGAAGAGTCATATTCTTTAATGCAATCTTGTGGGGCAGACCTATTGTGGGTGGCATCTTTTGATTAGGTTATTTCCATGAGCTATGACCCACCCAACTGTAAGTGAGACCATTTGATTAGATTATTTCCATGGAGATGTGGGCCGCACCCATTCAAGGTGGGTCTTGATTAGTTTACTAGAGTCCTTAAGAGAGCTCTGGAGCCTACACGGACCCAGATGCTTGGAGATGCAGAAAGACAGACATTTGGAGATGCTAAGCTAAAAGATGAAGCCCAGAGTTTGCCCTGGAGAAGCTAAGAGAGGACCCCAAGATGCTTAGAGAGAAACACCCTGGGAAAACAAGCAAGGATGCACAGAAGCTGAGAGAAAGAAGCTAAGAGAGACAGAAGCCCAGAGACATTTTGGAGAAAGCCACTTTGAAACCAGAACCTGGGAGCAAAGGACTAGTAAATGCCAGCCACGTGCCTTCCCAGCTGACGGAGGTTTTCCGGATGCCATTTACCTTTCTTCAGTGAAGGTATCCTCTTGTTGACGCTTTAGTTTGGACACTTTTATGGCCTTATAACTGTAAATTTGTAACTTAATAAATCCCTTTTATAAAAGCCAATTCATTTCTGGTATTTTGTATAATGGCAGCTTTAGCAAACTGCAACAGTACGCTACCACAATAAAAAGTTTAAAAAAAATTAGGTCCCTATGGTTACTCCCAGACACTTGGAAACTGGGAATGAAAACTGGGAAGCAGCCATCACTTCTTGGGCCTGGTGCTGAGGCTGAGTGGGGAAAAGGGGAGGAAGGACTGTGTTTTGGGGGGCATATTCCCCCCATAAGAGAAGACAGGGTCCACTGAGCAAAGATGGAAGGGCGAAGCTTTGGGGAAGCTGCTGGGATCTGAGAGCAGAGATACTCTTGTCTCAGAATCGCCTTCATCATTTCTCTACTGTAGTCTGGGGAACTCTCCACCAGCCAATCAGAGACTTCTCCCTCTGTCCCTGCCAAGAGCTCTTCCCTCATTCTTGTTCATGTCCCTCTTCCTAGAACTCCCAAAACAAGTCAACACCTGGGGTCGTTCCCTCTCTTCTCTTCCCATCTCCAGGTCATAGGTAACGATCCACCTGGTGCCTCAGCCTTCAGTCTAACCTCCCTCATTCTGCAAGTGAGGAACTGAAGAATGGACTTTTGGGGAATGAAGTGAGTCAGGCAGAGCTGAGATAGGTTCTTTTTCTGAGGCTGCTGCCCTACACAACTGCAGGGGCACTAGTGGCCTTCCCTTGACAGTGTACCCAGCCTGTGTCCATATACAGGGTCCTGCCTGACCCCTGGCCAGGCTGCAACTCCATCAGTCAGAGACGGATGGACCTTCTTCAACACAGAAGACCTGGGGACCATCCTGGACCAGGTGTTCTACTCCTTCACAGGGCACAAGGAGAAAGATAGACTCCTTAGGGTCAGAATCATCCCAGAGGTTCAGAAAACCCACACAGCTGCAGGTATGACTCAGGGAGTCAGCAGGAGGGAGAGGCAAGTTCTCTCTAAGTGCACTGCCCTTTACAGCTTACCAAAAAATCATGTGAGGTTAATGTTATCTCCATTTTCCATAGGGGAAAACTGAATTCCAGAGAGGTTAAATCATTTTTTCTGAAGTCATACAGTAGTGGAGCCTGGATTCAAGCCCAGATCTGTGTGATTCCAGAGCCCAGGCTCTTGCCACTGCCTCCTCTACTTGTTCCCAAGGATAACACCACCCTCTCTTTTGGGCAAAGACTGACCCCCCAGATGGGTTTAAGATTCTCTACCCAGTAGGGTTGTTTTGTGGCCTGGCCAAGTTAATGTGTATATACTTCCTGGGACAGAATAGGGGAGCTTTTGTGTTTGTCAAAATGAATGGAACTGACCACTGACATCCTGTAACTTTAATTTAATACAAATTCATCATAACTCACAAAATGGGCAACATTTTAAATAAAAATACTCTTGGGGATGACCCAGAGATCTGGTAGCTGAAGGAGTGTGGTGGGGTTGAGGATTCTTCCCACTGAGGGGAAGCCCCAGTGGGCAGCAGTTGTGAGGTGGGAACTCCCCAAGTTGAGCGCTTCTGGTGCCCTTGGAACAGGTGTGGTCAAAGACCCCAAGTTCAGAATCTGGACCCCAGGACTAGAAAGAAAAGCCAAGGCTGGGGGACATTTCAGTTTGGTTCTCAGGTCCCAGCCCCAGCAGGGATGATACCTCAAGTATAGGCTGCCCCAAAATTATGCCTAGAGGCAGACTCCAGGCTCTCCTGGGTTCTTCAGTGTTGGATGCTGTGATGAAAACTGCAGATGGGTTTGCACAGCATCCATTCCAGCTTTCTTTTGCTAAGTCTGGAAAGATGAAAATGACAAAACCCAGACTCCCTTGCAGCTAAGGTTCTGGATCTGGCTTAGGTGTCCCCAAATAGATACATCAGACAGACTTGGATTCAAGAACTGAGTTAAGTGGGAGAGAGGCAGGCCTCAGCAAATACATTGGCTGCCTGGATGTTGGCAGAGGAAGCTCAGTTCTGTAGTCAGTGACTTCCTGACACTGCAGCTTCCCGCAGGTGTGAGCAGCTTTCCTGGTCATAACAGACACATGATGAGTCTGGGAGCAAAGAATCTTCTCCTCTAGCATTTCCAATGATTCTGCAAGTTATCAGGGACCTGGGAATAAATTCTCCTCTGCTTGAACAAGCTGAAGCGGCTCCTGCTGTTTGCAAATGGATCCTGACTGAGACAGATGCCAAGTCTGATGACTTGGGGGTTCTAGCCAGTGGCACCTCCCAGTGCTCAGGTCCTGCCTAAAACAACTGCTTCTAGCAGCCTCCCCACACCCTAGTTGGTCACAGTGGTCTAGGTGACAAGGGCTGGCCAGACCCTTGCCCAGAGCTGATTGGGAACCTGATCATCAGTGATGCTTGTCCCGCAAGTGCCTCTGAGCCAATAGGCTCTGCACCAACCTTGGGGTGTGCCTTCACCCTGCCCTTAGGCCAGTGGGCAGGTAAATTACATGTGGGCTCAACTGCTGGATGCCTTCCACACATCAGTACCCTCTCACAGGTAGCACAGCATCATCTCTGACCTACAGATCAGTAGGAAAAGAAGGAACCATGCAGCTCATGGTCTGAGGGTGGTTCTCAGAAAATCCCAGGCCCAACTACTGCCTGTGTCCACTGTGGTCTGCGGTCAAGAGTCAAATGGCCCATCACTAGCTTGGTCAGGGGCAAGACTTAGGTCATGGGGCATAAGAGGGTTCTGTGTCTTTTTGGGTTGGCCCATCTACTAGCAACATTCTGACACATCCTGAGTCCAGGGCATCTGGTCAGGAGGGAGATATGGGGGTGGGATGCAGGTGGGGGCAAGCCCTGCCTCTGAGAGGATGGGGATGAGGGTTGGGCAAGGCTTGATCATAAGAGAAGCCACGTGACATCCTTGGACCAAACCTGCATCCCCATCAAGGTCAGTGCTACAGAACATCAGTGCTGGGGAAAGCCCAGGAACCATGGGACACAGCCTCCATTTGACAGATAGGGAAATGGAGGTTGAAGGGTAAACAGGTGGCCTGAGGTTTCAGGATGGCCAAGCCCGGCCATAGTCCAGGTCTCCTGTCTCCTGGGCAGGGCTCTTGCCTACGACCATGGCCCCAGGAGGCTGTGGTCTCCTGCGGCCCGCGCTAGATACGGATGGTGTTGATCCGTAGCGGCTGCACATTCTTGCCATTGGCGTGGCTCTGGCCGGGGCTGAAGTAGGAGCAGAGCTTGCCGGGGAACTTCTCGCGGAAGGTGTAGAGCCAGGACATGTCGTCCGCGTTGTAGAAGATGAGCAGGCCTTGGTCATAGTCCAGGAAGACGCCCACCTTGTCAAGCTTGTCGCGGACGTTGAGCCGCGTCCAGGGCTCGGTGCAGGCACTGTACTGGTTGCCATCGTGCATGACGATGCAGTAGAAGCCGCGGCTGGGCTGGATCTGGATGCTGCCTTTGCGGCTGGCGGCCTCGTGTGCCAACCCGATCACCCACTGGGTCTTCTCCGCCACCACCACCTCCCAGTAGTGGACGCCACTACTGAAGGCCTCGGAGCCCAGCACCGACACCTCCACATCAAAGCGCTTGGGTGAGTCCTGCAGCGGCTGAGGGTGCAGGTTGCCGTAAGCCACGATGGTGCAATCGTCACTCAGGATCAGGCGCTGGTGGGCTGTGCCCGGGTCCAGGGTCAGCGCAGCTGGCACTGCGGGGGAAGGAAGGGAAGGAAGGAGCAGGGGGAGATGAGAGGCGAGAAGTCTGTGGACCCGCTATGCGGCGCCTTCCTGAGGGCAGGGTTCTGGTCCCCAGGAGGCCACCAACACAACTCTGCCCTCTGGGCCTCAGCTTCCTCCTCTGCAAAACGGAAGGCTGATTGAAGTCCTTCCACATTTAAATTTGGCTCCTGGGGAGCAGGGGCTATAACTGCTTGTCTACTGTGGGATACTTAGGGCAAGGCACATAGTGGGCAAGACACATAGTAAGCATGCCACAATGTTTGCAGAATGAACCGGTGAGTGAATGAGGTCCAGGATCAAGGAATTGCAGAGGTGGAAGGTAGTTTACAGATTATCCAGGGGCTCCTGTCCCCTAGGGGGTGATTTGAAAATTTGTGGGGATGTTTTGGGTTGTCTCCAGGGATGCAAAATACCCTGAAGGAAATGCACAGGACATTCCCACACAAGCAAGTTTTGGTTCACGCCACCACCACCATCACCCCCACCATGATTTCCGGATGTTCAACCAGACATTCATGTGCATGAAATATCTTTCTTACAATGATCTGAAACTATAATCTAACTCCATTTTATGTATAAACATGAAATAATTTTTGCACAGTTTTAATATATGCTGAATACTTTGAAATGCAACTACCATGTAAACTGAGGGAAGACAGAATCTCTTTTGTTTGGAACTTCACTGGGAATTGTCCACTTTTTTTGGAAAATACATCTCTATGGCCAACACCCTTACCAATACAACCTGCCTATATCAGTCTGCATTTGAGGCAGAATGGTGTTTTTACCAATGGCGTGAACGTCTGCCTACTTCATTATGTTTTCTAATGTGGTTGTGCTCCAGCATGTACATACAAATAACTTCCTTCTATTTTCCTTTATATTATCATCAGAATATATATATAAATTAATTAATTAATTAATTTCTGAGGTTATGTTAAATTTGAGACATTACAAATGATTTGCTATGAAAAGTAGACTAAGATAGAAACCACTGATTCCAAGCCAACTCTTCCATTAGACAGATGGGAAACTGAGGCCCAGAAAGTATATGTAACTAATTTCAAGTCATCCAGCAAATATTGGCAGAGCTAGCCCTAAGACCCAGGGCTTATTGACTGGGTAGTTATTGGTGGAGCACCTGCTTTGTTCCAGGCATGCTCAGTGCCTGGTCCCTGCCCTCTAAGAATTCTCAGTGCTCCTCACCTTGACGATCAAGACCATCTACAATCTAGCCCCAGCCCTCTCTTCTAGCCTCTCTGTCACTCGCAGGTCCCTGCCCCTACTCAGACCCAATGCCTTCACTTCCGCTGTTTTCCCCCACCTCCTCTCTGCTGTGGCAATCACCCCCATGAGGCTCAGTTCAAAAGGCCCATCCTCTGGGAAGTCTTCCTAGCTGCCCAGCATCATGCTCACTCTCTCCTCCTAAACTTTGCTGTGTTTTCTCTTGATAAGGATGTAGTCTTCTGTATCACTTCATTTGCACCAGGAGGGCAGGGACTGTGTACTGCCCATCTGGGCTCTCCTTTGTGTGTCCAGTGCCCAGCAGAGGGCCTGGCATGGGTCAGGTTTCCGGAAAGGCTCAGTAAATTAAGTTGACCTTGTTTGTTTTGCTCTTGGGTCAGGCAGCAAAGGATGGGTCATTTGGCTCTGGGCTGGCCACACCGGCCGAGCAGGTTTGGTTCTCAAAATCTCGTAAACACTTGTCACTGCCTCTGTTTATTCTTTCCTCCCTAAGGGAGCTGATGATCAGTCAGAAGGAGAAGGGGAGACCTGGGATTGGCTCCCCTTGATCTGGCTGGCCGTTTCCAGGTCAGAGCAAGACAGAAGGGAGAAAAACGGGAGAAGAAGGAATCCTGCCACCAGTTCCTCCCAGTAAAGGCCTTTTCCATCCAGCTGTCTGGCTCCTGCCTTATCAGGTGAAGCAGGGATGTGGTTACACTATGTCGGAGCATCACTAAGCAGTCCCCCCACCCACTTCAGTCACCTCTATTGGCTGTGTACATGCACAGAAATAAAATATCCCAACCATGGTGACTGTCCCCAACAGGGAACAACAGCCAGTCCCTGAACCATGCTTCTGTTCATACATCCACTAACAAAGCTCACCATTGACTTACATCAAGCTCCTTCCATGATCACTGTCAGGGGTAAATTTAGTTTTGCATTTTGTATTCCTCTTGGCTGTTCTTAGAACTCAGAGGGCTGTATGGAAACAATTAGCCCTGTGAATAGTGGGGTCAATGGAAACACAATTCTCTGTCTAGGGACATATAAGAGAGGGGGCCATGAGAAGAAACACGTGGAATGTGGAGATCTCCCACAGTGGGGTGGCAGGGTGATGGGGGAGGTGTGGTGGGAGGTGGAGGAGGGTGTGGGAGGTGTGGGGGGGAAGAGCTGGGAAGAGAAGAACCCAGCCAGATACAGACGGGTCCGCCCCTACGGGAGGAAGGGGAGGGGGATGCAGATCATACTCAGGTGTCTATATCAGCGGCTCCTGTTCTAGAAGAGCAGAGCAGGCACACTGCCAAGGCGTGGGCAGCAACGGTTCTGAGGGCCACCTGGGAATCGGGGCCTTAATCTGAGGCTTGGGCAGAAGGATCAGAGTGGGGAAACTGGCAAGCAGGCAGCCGATGCCACGGATGAGAGGGGAGGACGCTCTAGGAGGCAGCCAGTGGGCTCTCAGTGATTCTGGGATTGGGCCAACAGAGCTGGGCTTGCAGGAAGTGGGAAATCCTGACCGCACTGGGCGCCAGCTCGTGGGTTCGCACCCGCACGGCCTGAAGTCCAGGACTGCTGGGGCAGGGGCTCGCCACCAAGTGGGCGGGCCTAGGGACGGGGCCTGCTGGTCCTGGTGGTGCGGGCATTGGAGGCGGGTCTAGGGGCGGAGGGGGGCTGATCCCCAGGGAACAGGGCCCACCACCCATGGGGTGGGACTGGGGACCCGGCTGGCGGGCTCATTACGTCGGGGGCGGGGCTTGACGGGTGCAGGCTCTTATACAGAGAGGGTTAAGGCCTGGCAGGGCCTGACACCGCGGCTGAGGTCCACCTCGACGGCCTCCTACCTCACCACAGACACAGGTCCTGTCTTCCAGGACTCCCTCCCGCCTCCCCGAGACTAGGGCGGGCAGAAGTCAAAGTCTTCACACCAGAGACAGACACGCAAGGTGGGGAGGGGAGGATGGTGGCATTCTTTCCCCTTCCGAGAAGTCCTCTGTGTAGGGACAGTTGATGTCCCCACCCATCCTCTTTCCTCAGGGGAGTTGACAGGCCCAGCTCAACAAACCCAGTCCCCTGGGGCTCACTATTTACAGGTCAGAGCGCTTTTCCAGGGTGTGGGATGCTGCATGTTTTACAAGAACAAAAAGCCAGGCAGGGAAGCAGCCTGTCTGGTCTCCAGGTGTATTCTCCATCAAAAGGCCTTCAGGAAGGAGCATGGGCTGTGGGGGCCCCAGGAAATGTCTCCCAGCCACCCCTCAGCCACATTGCACAGCCCCAAGCAGCAGAGAAACCCCTCCCAGTGCACAGTCCCAGCCACCATCACCACCGCTTGGCAAAGCGAGTGGTTTGTGCCTCTTTGTTCTCAAGGACAGGGGCTTGAAGCCTGCAGAAGCCTGAGAGAACAGGAAGTGCTGTCAGCTCTTTCCACTGATGCCACCATTAAAAAATCTGGTTCCTCAGGCCTTCCACCTACCCAGGCCCGCAGCTGGCAGCACGGCCACTCACAAACCATTTTCACATGTGGACATCACAGCAGCCCCAGGGACACAAATTATTGTATCCATTTTTTCAGAAGAGGAAACTGAGGCTCCAAGGAGAGGTCTCTGGGTTAAGTGGCTTGCTCAAGGAGCCACTCAGGGTACAGGCAGGGTTGGAACTTGAGCTGAGGTTTTTTTTCCACATCATGTTCTTTCCATTATGCGGCCCCAGAAAGCCTGTTCAGCAAGACTGAGGAGCCATCCGATGATTCATGATAATTATAACAAACACATATCAGGTACTTACTGAGTTCCTGGATTATTATTATCACAAATAAATCATTTCATTTCCCTCTTACACCTACCCTGAGTGATAAATGCAACTATTCCTGTTTTACATATGAGGAAACTGAGGCTCAGATAGGACAGTGATTTGCCCGGAGTCACACAGTTAGGCACCTAACATGCTGGGGCTCAAAATGACTGGATTCAGATAAACAAGAGGAGGGTGGTGGCAGGAAGAAGGGGAGCAGTGTCTGGAGTCCTGGGGAAAATGGGCCGCCTGGCCTGGCTGGGGAGGAGGTTTGTACCTGGGAGCTGGGGTGTGATAAGGTCAGGTAGGTAGAAAGGTCACAGCTGAAGAGACTTTCCAGTGCCAGGCTGAGGGGTGGAGAAGGCTGAGCTGGGGCAGGGGAGGCAGGCAGGACTCTGCTAGAATCCATAGGTTAGGGTCATAGAAGTGCCCATCCCTCCCGTCTGACAAAAGTGCCTTAGCACTGCCAGAGGAGCCAGAGTGGCTTCACCAGCCACACAAGCAGAGGGAGGGGCCCCGCCAAGCAGGTCGCTGCTCTTTGAACTCCCCAAGGGCCATTGTCCTCAGCAGGATGTTCAGGGCACACACTAACTGCTTTCTTCGCCCCTCACCTGCAGGCAGCTTCCTTTCTGGGGCAGCATTTCCCACTCGGGGCAATTCTGTTCCCTGTTTCCAGGGACATTTGACAGTGTCTGGAGACATATTTGATCATCACTGAGGGGTGGGTGCTATGGGCATCTGGTGGGTAGAGGCCAGGGATGCTGCTAAACATCCTACAATGCACAAGACAGCTCCCACAACGAGGAATCATCTGGCCCCAGTGATAGTGCTGAGGCTGAGAAACCCGCCTCTGGGGCAATCAGCAAATTCCTACATCCATTTACTCACTTGGGTGGGAGTCGAGAAGGGAGCACTAGTACCTCTATTTTACAGAGGAGGAAACTGAGGCTCAGAGGAGGAAGCGACTTGTCTAAGGCTATGCAGTAATTCCTTCCTTTGACAAATATTTATTGAGCCCTTACTTTATGCAGAGTACTGTTCTACTAGCAGAACTGGGACTAGGACTCATTCATTTATCAACAAAGCTATATACAGTGATGAGTCAGAGCTGGCCCCTGATCCATCAGAGCCCACAGTCCAGTGAGAGAGACAGCCACATAGCAAGACCAGGAAAGCCAGAGGCTACCTGGAAAAATCTGGGAAGGCATCCCAGAGGAGGTGTTTATACACTATGCCATGAAGGCTAGTAGGAATTAGCCATGCAAAGATTGAGGTTTGTGGGTAGTTTTCCAGGCAAAGGGAATAACATGTGCAAAAATATGGAAGAGGGAAAATATGGGCCATTTAACTCCTGAAGATGGTACAGTATAGCTGAGTGATATGGAGGGAGGAATGAGAAGTTGGCAGGGCCCAGACTGCACGGGGCCTTGAATGTCAGGTTGAGGTGCCTGGAATGCCTCTCTCAGCTGTGACAGGGAAGGACAGGGACAGGTGGCAGCTGAAGCAAAGAGAACTCCCAGGACCGTCTTCCTGAAGGGCTTCCCCAGGTCAGTGGCTGGGGAGGGACCAGAACCATACATAATGCTTTTTGCCCCCTTGAGTTGTGTTGCTTCATAGGCGTGTGGCCCTCACCTTGCTGGGTCCCAGTGTGGAGGTTCCTCCAAGGCTGGGAGTGCAGAGACCCTCCACCCCAACAGGATACCCCAGAGCCACCACCGGTCTGCTGGAAAAGGAGCCCTTCCCCCAGCTATTGCCCCTTTGCCTTTGAGGGTCAGGATTTAGGGGAACTAGGAGGCAACCTTCACTGCTGTGAAATCAGTAACCAGGAATCAAGTGAGGCCTCCAGTTGCCTCCCAGGGAAGAGTCCCATCTCTCAGTCCGGCATTCCCTCCCTTGGTAATCAGTCCTCAGCACCTCTCCACCCCTACCCAGAAGCCCGAGTCATTAACATCCTGTGATCATTCATATCCCTGCCCGCTGCCCACGGGCTGTGCCTCTGCAGTTCCCAACACCGGGGATTATCCGGATCCTCCTGCTGCCCCCGCCCCTTCCTTGACTGGCAAAGTCCTCAGTGTTTGGTGCTCCCCTACCTTGCCCCTCACCCCATCCACAGCCTCCTGTTGCCCCCTCTGGCCTCCCAGGGCACCGTGTGAGTGCCATGTGAGTCCCATGTAAGTCCCCTGTCATAGTCTTGTCCCGCTGGACTGTTAGGGTCTGTTTGCCCGTCGAGTGCCTTGAAACATGTTCAATGTTTGCAGATGAAAGAGTGAATCCGGACACGTGGAAAGAACTCTAAGTCTGGAGGCCCGAGGCCTATCGCCTGCCTGCTCCTGATTCCCGTGTGACCTTGGGAAGTCAGGGAGCCTCTGCGAGTCTCATCTCCCCAGCAGCCTTCCCGCATTGGCGTAAAGCCAGAGAATGGCCGGGTAGCTTGGTGGGTTGGGGCATGGGCTCTGGGGTCTGACAGGGTTTAAATCCTGGCTGTGCTGTTTTCAGGTTGTGACCGTGGATGGTTCCTAACAGCTCTGTGCCTCAGTTTGCTTATCTAATAGTCCCTACCTCTTGGGGAGAATTCCTTCCTATATCTGCCTGACAGTGCACCTGACTCAGGAACATATAAGGTTCCCTCTGCCAGCGGGCTTGAATCTGGCCCCTCCTAGGCTGTGTGATCGAGAGCAGGCATTGCGTCTCAGTCTACTGACTGCCAGGACACCACCTCTCTCTGTAAACCTCCCATCACCTGGTCCCCCTTCTTCATCTTGGCTGCTGACCTTGCTTCCTACCTCACTGGGAAAGAAGAAGCCATAGGAAGAGAGTTCCCATGAGCTCCCACCACCGCCCCACCTGTTTCGGTGCTCATTTATTCTGCCTTCCCCGGGATCCTAAAGATGAACTGTTTGGCTCCTGGCAGAGGCTGGTCCTCCAGCCAAGCAGACCCCACCCCTGGGTGGCAGTCGACATTATCACCCCAACAACTAACTAACTCACTCTCACTCTCTCTCCTTCATATTCAGTTCTGCCCTCTCTATTGGATCTTTCTCATATTCCCACAAATATGCTGTTATTTCTTCCATCTTAAAAAAAAGCTGCTGCCACATTTTCTCTCCTTCCCTTAAGTAAAACTCCTTGAAACCATTGTCTGCATCTGCTGTCTCCGCTTGCTCTTCTTATTCCCTCTTGGACGGGCTTCCATCAGGTTTGTCACCCTATAACCCCACCCACACAGTTCTTGCCAAGGTCACCAGTGACCTCCACATTGCTAAACCTGTAGAATGATCAGTTCTCGGTCCTCCTGCACTTGGCTTAGTGGTCTTGACGCAGGTGACCAGTCCATCTTCCTGGAAACACTGTCTCACTTGGCTTCCAGGACATACCCAGAGTTCCCTCCGACCTCTCTGGCTGCTCCCTCTCGGTCTTCTCGGCTGGGTTCTCCTCCCATCCCTGACTTCTAGGCTTGCCTTGGGCTCCAAATGTTAGTGTTCCTGTCTCTAGGTGATCTCATCCAGGCTTACTGAATACCATCCACACACGGACACAGCCCGCCCTGACCACTCTTCTGTCCTCCAGACTTGTAATGCCAACTGCCTTCTCAACATCAGCACTTAGACATCTACTAGTCATTAGATTCCCCCCAACTTGCTCCTCCCAAGCCTTTCCCATCTCTGATAATGGTAACTCCATCCTCCTAGTCACCTAGGCCAAAATACTTGCTGTCTTCCTTGTCTTCTCTCATTCTCTCACACCTGAGATCCAACCCCTTAGCAAATCCTACTGGCTCTACCTTAAAATATATATCCTAGATCTGACCACTTCTTACCACCACCCTGCTCCAAGCCAACATCCCCTCTCACCTGCACTATTGCAGTAGCCTATGAATCAGTTTCCCAGCCTCCATCTTTGTCCCCCTTCAGCCTCTTCTTAACCAGCAGCCAGAGAGATTCTTCAAAAGTTTAAGTCAACTTATGTCACTCCACTGCCCCAAACCTTCCAATGGCTCCCATCTCTCAACGTACATGTCCTGGCCTACAGGCTTCCATGGTCTGGCCCCTGCTACTCTCTGACTTCCTCACCTCCACTCTCCCCCCTCACTCACTCCACTCCAGCCACACCAGCCTCCTTACTATTCCTTGAACATGCCAGGCTCCCTCCACCCCAGGGCCTTTGCACTCGCTGTTCCCATTGCCAGGAATACTCTTTCCTTAGGTACCCAAGTGGTTTACTCCCCTTCTTCCTTCAGGTCTTTACTCCAATTCCTCCTTCCCAGGGAGGCTTTCTAACTGGATCCCCTATCTAAACTCTATTCTACCTCAACACTCTCTAACTCTTCCTTAGCCTTTACTGTAAAGTATATATTTATTTATTTATTTTTTGTTTACTTTTGCTCTCATGCCTTAGAATATAAGATCCATGAGGGCAGGAATTTTTGCCTGTTTTGCTCACTGCTATATCTCCAGTGCCCAGAACAGTGCCTGGTGCAAGGTAGGTGCTTGAGACATACTGTGCATAGAGAATGAATGAATGAGCCACCCAGGCCTCAGTCCCTTCATCTGGAGAATGGGCATTCTAACAGAGCCCACCTCACAGGGTCTCATGAGGATTCACTGAGCTGCATGAAGGTGATGTGTTCCATTCCTCAGCCCTGCCCCTGTGCTGTATTTGAGGCAGGATGCTGGGCTGGGCTAGGACATGCCCCACTGGCTCCGACCCATGGCAGCCCTTGCCTCTACCTGGGTCCTCTCAGGGAGTGGCAAGCAGAGCCTTACCTGGGTGGATGTCCTGGAACAGGGACTTCCAGATGGTGTACTGCAGGGGCCCTGTGTACTTGGAGGTCGGGAAATCTTCGTATGTCAGGTTGGTCTCGTGGACCTTCCCCTTGAGCCTGGAAGGAAAGCAGGAGAGCAGGCTGCATTAGGGGCTGGATTCCTGCCCCCCCCCCACCAACTTGGGGCCCCTGCAGCCACCTTCAGGGTCTTGGGTGTGATGTCAGCTGGACCCAGGGCCAAGTGCCTGCTTGGGCCACTTCCCACTTCTCCAGCTATTAGCCTCATTTCCTCATCTTTAAGATGGGAATAAATGACAGCATCTGCCTCACTGGCTATAAGGATTACATGGCATAATGCATATAAAATGCCTAGCACAATGCTTGGCTCATAGCACTGAAACAGTTAACTATCAGTGTTAATCATCAACAAACCAATAATCAAGTGTTATTATTATTAAGGGCGGCTTTGGAGCCAGAGAGACCTGGGTTTGAATCCTGGCTCCACCACTCATTAGATGAGGAGCCCTGGCCTCAGTTTCTACCTGTGTAAAATGGGGATGACAGTGGTACCTACTCCCCAAGGGAGCTGGGAAGGCTATAATCACATAAAACCTTTATATAATAATATAAGTATTATTCATTATTATATTCAATATAAATATTATAAATAGTATAACATATAATTTAAATGTTATATTTAACATAGTTATAATTATAACACAAATAATATACTATATAAGTATTAAGAAATATTATTTATTATATATGATATATACATAATATGTTATACATATAATGATATAAATACATAAAGCCTTTAGCCCAGGCTCTGGCACACAGCAGGTGCCCCATAAATGTTTGATGAAGGTCTGAATTAATGAATTCTCTGCTAACCAGCCCATCTGCCTCCATGGTTTGGGGAGGGGACGCCCTTCTGGGGAAAGTCCCCGGCAGGTGGGCACCTACCGCTCAGACAGCGAGGCCATCCCGGCCAGGAAGGTGTGCCTGTCAGTTTCCGCCAGCCGCTCCTGCAGGATCTGTGCCCCCTCCTGCACCTTGCGCAGCTGTTGGCTATAGCGCTGGACTTTCTGCTCAATGTCGGTGAGGGTGCGGGCCGTGTCCGCCTCCAGCTCCTCTAGCATGGCCTTCTGCCGCTCACGCAGGAGCCGGTGCAGCCGCTCGAAGGCCTCACTGATGGTGGTCCGCAGGCTTTTGGTGGAAGACTGTGGGGACAGTCATCAAGGGTTATGGCAGGGGTAGCTGATGGGGTGATCCCTGGGTGAGAGGGGGAAATCGAGAGCCTTGACATGCAGAGGTGGGAAAGGGCACACTTGGTGGAGGGAAGGGCATATGCAAAGCACGGCACAGCCGGAGGCAGCAAGTAGCTCTATGTGGGCCATTAGGAAAGTAATGAAATGGTCCAGGAGAGATAATGAGGCTTGAACTAGGGGAGAAGCAGAGATGGGGAGAACGGGAAGCAGTTTGCAAGCTGCTTAGGAGGCAGACTCTTTGGGCCTGGTTGCTGGCTGTAGAGGTGCAGGAGACAAAGGTGTAGAGGATGACGCTCACATTTCTGGCTTGGGGGTGTTAGAGATGGAGAAACTTGGGTGAGGGGTGGGAGTGGGGACAGGGAGAAGATGTAAAGTTCAGTCTGGCACACAGTGAGGTCTTTATTTTTAAAAATCATTCACTGGATTCAAGGAAAGATGACAAGATCATGGAAGTCAAAGAGCTTTATAAACTGCAAAGTGCTGGGCAAATCTTGGTGGTCAGTTGCTCTGTCCTGCCACCCCTGAGATACTCTGGCCAAGGAGCGAGAGCTGGAGGTCAGAGCCATTTTCAGAGGAGGTGAGCACGGAGTTGTGTAGTTCTCCCTGCCCTGGGGGGCACTGCCAGGCTCAGGAGGGGGCTGGGTAGTAAAGGGCACAGGTCTTGGTGCCCGACAGCCTGGAAAGGATCCTGGCTCGGGGTCTCTAGCTGTGGCAAGCAATCTCAGTTGCTGAAGATCTCTAAGCCTCAGTTTTCTTATCTGTAAAAGGGATAACAAAATCTACATTGCAGGGTCATGGTGGAGATGAAACAAGGGAGTGTTCGTAAAATGTGTGCCGCATTTCTAAGCGCAGAGAAGGAGCTTGGTTATTAAAAAGGGATTCATTCTAATGGGCATGTCCTAGAAGTCTCCATTGAGAGATGGCCTGAAGGGTGGACAGGAGGTCAAGTGAGGGGTGAAAGGGGGCAGCCAGAGGGAACAGTAGGAGTAAAGGCTCAGAGGAAGGATGGCCCAGGGTGCAGAGGTCCAGCCAGACTGCCGCAGTGTGGGGGGCCTGCCTTTGCAATTTGACTTTGTGGGATTTTAGTTGGGAGTTCATGGAGTCAGAGACCCCGCTGTGCTCAGTGCCCAGGGCTCTGTGGGAGGCTCAACAAAGGCTCAATTAGGGCCTGTTCCCTCCCCATGCTGCTTGCAGGAAGAACTGCTGGCAGTGGGCCAGCCTCCCTGCGCATGCCCACCCAGAGCCCCGGAGAGACAAAGAAGGGGCGGAGGAGAGGCTGGGGATGAATGGCCAGGCTGCCTGTGGCCTCCCTCACCCAGGGAAGGATAAGGCTTCTGCAGCGGCACGTTGCTGACGGCAAAGAGGGGGCCTGCCCTCCCTGCCCTGTTTGGAGCTGCCCTCCCTGCCCCATTTGGAGCTGCCCTCCAAAGGCCCCCAAATCCCATGACCACCCCCTCTGGTTCTTCCTCTACGACTATTCTGCAGCGTTAGGTTCTCTGGCCACCTTCTTCAAATTGGAAACTCTGTTTCACATCCCACCTCTGTACTGCTCCTTCTCTGCCTCCTGTGTACCTCGGGGCTCATCCAGGCCCCTCCTCCCGTTCACACCCTCCATGCCTTTCCTATCCACTCCTTTAGTTTCAACTCCCACTGTGCTTTGAGGGGGCTCCCAAATCCGTATCAGTGGTCTTGCGTGTCTCCTGAGTGTCACATCCATCTTTCCAACTGCTCTTCAACATGTCTCTTCAGGGTCCCACTCATTTGGTCCGTAACGCAACTCTTTGTCTTGTCTAACAAACTCGTCACCAGAGTGATCCTTCTAATGTGCAAACAGGGTTGTGGCCAATACTGTGTTTAGGAATCTTCCTTGGCTCCTCGATGACTAGTAAAATGCTGAATTCCTTATCCTGGCACTCAAAGCCCTTCTCAATCTGATTTTGACTTTCGTCCATGGTACTACTGCACTGCAATTTCACCTGCCTAGAATGAACCACCCCCACCCCACCCCCTGCCGACCCTTTATTCAGTCAGCAAACGCCTACGCATTGTGCAAGACCCAGATTGAAAGCTACCTCCTCTGTGACACCTTCCCTCAATTTTCAGGCAGTTAGATGCTCCTGGACCATTTTGTAAACACTCTTCATACCCTGTCTCACATTTTGTGTCTCCTTGGCTAGTTGGAAAGTCTCTCCTGGTTAGAAATGATGTTTTTCTCATCTCTGGACACTGTGTGCCCAACACAGGGCTTAATACAAGGCTGAGACAGTCAGGAACTGCTTGGGGGTGAAAGAGGGAAGGAAGGAAGGGTCTTGCTCACGACTGTTAAGCAGAGCTGGATGCAGGCTCCATCTTCTTTCCAGGTTGGGGGCCCAGTGTAGTGGACCCTGACCCTTTTTTATACCCTCCCCCACCACTGCTGACCACTTTCCAAAGCAGCTTCCTCCCTGACTAAGCTATACAAGTTTCCATCTCTCTTTTAACTGTAACCCAGATACTTTGTTTTACTGATGCTATGCTTTGAAACTACACCCTGTAACCAAAACAACTCCTGACTGACCTTGCTTGTATCCCTTATCTTGTTTTGCAACACTGAATCTGGGTGCCCTTGCACATAGCTCCTGATTAATATAAGGCAGCCCAGAACTAAACACCCCAGGTTCCTAAACTATCTTGCTGAACCAAGCCAGTTCTAATCAAAGTTAGCCTGCCTGATATGCGCAGTAGCCAAATTATAAAATCACTTTATGTATACTCAGCAGTTAAGACTATCTCTGACCCTATCATCTAAAACAGCTTTGCGTATTATCCTAAGCCTGCCTGCCTTTGCTTGAATGCTATGAAACACTGGAAGTTTCTCCCATTCAAGGAGACAGATTTGAGGAACCCGTCCTCCTGTCTTTGCAAGGCTAGCCTTTGCTAAATAATCTTGAAATCCCTGTGTCTGATTGACTCCATGCGCATCGATGAGGACTCACTTTTGGGCCACAACACTGCACCCAGGACAAAGGAGGATGGGTGGGGAAAGGGGGAGAGGCAGAGAGAGGGCTGCTCAATGCTACTCCAGGAGCCCCAAGCATGTCCCCAGTGGGTCCAACCAACCTACCTGGCTTGGTGACCACAAAGCCATAGATCTTGGCTTGTGCATGCACTGGGCTGACACACCTGTCAGAGCATTGAGGCTGTGGGGCCTCCGGCCAGTCCCTCAACCTCTCCGTGCCTCAGTTTCCTCTCCAGTAAAATAGGGATAACAACAGTTCCTATCCCAAAAGATGTCCCCCCCACCCCACCTCATTTATTTGACAACTATTTATTGTGTTCCATGCACTGTGCTAGGGAATCCTGCCATTGTGGAGGGGGCATTCTGTGGGATTCAGTGAGATGATGAATGGGAAACAGTTCTCAGCACAAAGAAGGGTTCAGCTCAACTGGTGTGCACCCTTTACTCCTGCTCTTTCTAGAGACACCCCTGCCCTGCCCCCACCCCTTTAGTGTTGTGGCTGGGAAAGCAGCCTCTCCCCTCCTTCCCACCCCAGCTCACCACATCCCTGGGAACAGGAGGAGCTGGGGCTGTTTCAGGAAAACACCCGGCCAAGAATGCTTCACCCCTCCAGGGCCAACCAAGGAAAACACGGGGCCTGAGGAGGGAGACCAGAGAGGCCCTCAGGCCGGGCCATTGGAGGGGCAGGCGCCAGAGGAAAGCGAGTCAGGCACCAGGTGAAATATGACCTCCAAAGCATCCATAGGCATTTCTTGTATAAACACCCCAGTCCAGACAGGAAGCAGGGCTGGGGGAACTGGAGGGGGAGGTGGCCCTGCAGGACCCCCTAAAGGCAGACAGATGGACAGGAAAGCAGAGGAGGAAGAGGTCAGTGGAGAAAAACAATGGGGGGCGGAGGAGGGAGGGAGCTTGGAGAGAAGATGATGCTGTGAAGGAAAAAGACTGTAAGTCTCCTTTTTCCCTACTGAATTTTCCATTTGCTCTTCATTATCTGAGAGGTGCAGAAACACGAGACAGATGGGGAAACTGAGTCCTGGGGCTGTTTCTCATTTGTTGGCCACCGAGGTTTCTGTCCAGAGGCACTCTGGAATGTTCTCTGAAGAAATGTTTGTCATGACCTCCCCGAGACCGCAGTGGGTGGGTGGCCAAGCCGGGGCACAGACCTGAGTCTCCAGTGGCCTCTCCGGAAGCTTAGAGCATTCCAAAGCCTCTGCTCCGGCTGCTGCTGGCAGCACCCCACTAACAGAGTCTGCAGTCAGACTGAAGCCATCCTAAGGCTTGGCAGCTGGGCCTAGGTCCCCAGCTCTGGTCACAGAAAGATGGGCAGAAACGAAGGCAAGTGTTGCCCAGGAGTGAGATACCTGTGGGGGGATCTCAGAAGGAGCCCCCTTGGATGTGCGCTATGATACAGAACCTCAGGACTGGCAGGGGCCTGGGAGAGTTCACACCATACAGATGGAAAGACTGGAGAGCAGAGAAGTATGCAGTTTACACAAAGTCACACAGTGAGTTAGTGGCAGGATTAGAACCCACGTCTTCCTCTCAGGTCAAGGAAAAAGGCTTTCTGTTCCAACCATTGTAGCCAGGGACTGAAGGGGTTGGCCCTAGTTTTCAGGGTCCATATCCCCTGGCCTGAGCTAAAGAGAGGAGATGCTATCAGGGCTGAGCCACACACAATCGGGAGGGCTTTGGAGATGAGCAGGAAATGAACAGTGAGAAAACAGGCCCAGGGTTGGCTCCTGAGACAATGGGTGTGTTTAATGACTGGGAGAAAAAGGAGACTGGCTACATTCTCCCAGCTCTGCAAAACGCCGGCATTTCTGGAGGGTCCCTGGTCCCACCCCAACTTCCAGCCAAAGCGGAAAGGGAGAAAGAGCTCCCAACTCACCTTGGCCTTGGAAGGCTCCACTTATTTTTTTTTAAATACAGTTCTATTGAGATATATTCACATGCCCTCCAGTCATCCACAGTGTACAATTATTCACAGTAGCATCATATATGGTTGTGCATTCATCACCAGAATCAATTTTTGAACATTTTCCTTATTCCAAAAGAAATAAAAAGTAAAAAGAACACCTAAAACATTCCAACCCTCTCCATCCCACCCTATTTTTCATTTAGTTTTTGTCCCCATTTTTCTACTCATCTGTCCATACACTGGATAAAGGGAGTGTGAGCCACAGGTTTTCACAATCACACAGTCACACAGGCCCCATTCTTAACCCTACTCAAATCCTCCCACCCGGGTCCTGATCTGCCCAAATTCTTGCTCTCAATGACCCCGGCCTCCCGCATTTACCTTCAAGGAAGCCCCACACTGGGCCCCGCCCCCGCAACGCCAGGTTTGGCTCAGCGAAGCTCCACCCCCGCAGCCAGCCCGAGCCCCGCCCTCTCAGAGCCCCGCCCCTTCCTTCAGGCCCCCGCCCCCCGCCAAACTCACCTTGGTTTCCGCAAGCTGGCGCTTGAGCAGCTGCAGCGCCTCTGTGTGCTCCCGCTCGCTGTCCTGAAGGGCCTGAAGCTGCTCCTTCAGCTCCCTCTGGAACACACACAAGGCCGGGATGGGGGCACAGGCCAGACCCGCGCCAGCCGCCGACGGGGGCGCTCCGTAGTCATGAAGTGCCCAGACCCGACCGGGCCAGGCGTTATCCTGGACACATCCCTTCCGACACGGTTCAGTCACCAAGTTCGGTTGCGTCTGCCTCCTCAATGTCTCTATCTTCCCATCTTAAATCTGGAATTGCGCAACAGCCTGCTCTCTGGCCATCCCGGTAGCTTCCGGTCTCCATGTCCCAAACCCCACGTACTGCCCCTGCGGGGTCTGGCTGCGAGGCTCCCTGCCTAGACTCCTCTGGTGGGATGCGGGTTCTACCACAGCCTATTGCTACATTCTCCGAGCGCTTGCTGTGTGGCAGGCACTGTTCTCAGCCCTTTGCTGGCATTAATTCATTTGATCCTCTCGATTATCCCGAGGTAGGCGCTATTATTATCCCCATTTTCCTTGGAGAAACAGGTACAGAGAAGTCAAGAAACCAGGCCAACAGCACACAGCTAAGAATGTAAGGGTAAAGGCAGAATCGGAACCCAGACGTTCTGGTTCCGGAGACCATGATCTCGACAGCGGGCAGCACCTTTTCTACCAACAACAACAAAAATCCATGCTAAACAAAATATCAACATTTTAAATAAAGTCAGGATCAGTATTTCCTTAGGTTCCAATATGGCTACACAATGCACTGCTACTGATCTCTTTATTTAAAAATCCGATATTCTGCTCATCATGGAATTTTTTGGCATCAATTTTGATTTTTAAATATGTTGCATTAAATGTTTTCTCGATTACCGAGGTTTTTTTGGTGCCCCCTTAAAACTTGCACCAGAAGCTAGTGCTGCACTTGCCTCACCCTAGTCCCATCCCTCTCTGCTCCCCCTCCCTTCTCCCTCCCATCCAGTTAAAGTGGCCTTCCTCCTGTTCCTCCATCATCTCCAGCTTGTTCTGGTAGCAAGACTTTGCTGTTCCCTCTGTCTGGTGCACTACACGCTCAGATCTTCTCCTAGCAATTCCTTTATATCATTCATTTATCAACTCAGATGCTCCCTCCTCCCAGAGGGCTTGTCTGATGGCCCATGTGCAGTGTGTAGCACCTCCTCACACTTTGCCACACACCCTGTTTCACGGTCTTCATGGCGCCTTGGGTCTGAAATGCTCTTGCTCACTTAGTCTTGACTGCTTGTATATTGCTGATGTCCCCTACTAGAATATGAGCTTCCCGAGGCAGGAGTCTCGTCTGGCCTGTGCTTGCTCTAGCACGGTGCCTGGATGCAGCGCACCCTCAATAATTACTTGTCAAACGAATGACTGGGTGAGTAGGCGGGTGCTCCCCAGCCCAGGGTCCAGCGTCTGCATTTAGCAGTGTCTGGCCTGTTGTCCCATGGCCACTTGTTCTCTAGTCTATCCCTCCTCTGTCTCTGTACTAGCCCATGAGTCCTCCAGGGCAGGCTCTTACTGCCCCATTCCACATCCCCTGCACCTGGAAATGGCCTGGCACTGAGATGAGCCTCAAGGAAGTTTGCTGTGTGAAGGAATTGCCATGGAAACAGCTCAGTTCAGGGCCTAGGTTCACCAGTCAGCCTTGCTGTGCATGGTGCCAGGGCAGCTGACCTACCCATCCATGCTCACCCCCACCTGCTCATTCTTGTCAGAGCATGCAGGGCCCACCGGAAACATCTAGTTCAACTCACTTTACAGACTAGGTAGCAACCTGAAAAAACAATTATGAAAAGATGCTAAGAGAAGAATGCAGGAAACAAAATTATCTTTGCCTCCTGTTGCTCATTCACTCAACAAATATGTGTTGCGCAACTACTATGCACCAGCCACTCTTGAGGCACTGCAGATCCAGCAGTGAACAAGGGAGACATGGCCCCTGCCCTCGGTGAGCTTCTTGTCTAATGGGGAAGACAGCAATAAACAAAGAAAGTAATAGAAGAACCAGATAATTACCAGCTATGCTCTGTGCTCTTGAGAAAATAAAGCAGTGCTGAAAACAGGGGGCAACTTTAGGTGGGGTGGTCAGGGAAGCTTTCTCTGAGGAGGTAATACCTGAGATAACACCTGAAGGAGAAGGAAGAGCCAGCCATGAAAATAGCGGTAAGATAAAACAATGGGAGCAGCTTGTTTATGAAAGTGGAGAGCTTGTGCAGACATAATGGCCGGAACACTGGCAGCCATTATAGGCCATGAGGCAACCTGAAAGATGGAGCTGATGCCAGAGGAGAAGGAAGAGTCTGGAGCCTTGATGACCGTGGGGCAGCCACACCATCACTGTATTCAGTGATGTGCTGGGAAGCTAGCTGTCCACAAAACAAAACAAAACAAAAACCTCTGGTTTGTAGCATTTGTTGACCTCTGAAGTATGAATGCTCCCACTGGGGCCAACTTCAAGGCACTAGTGTGAGGTCACTGAACATGGAGTTGGGTAGAGTTGTGCACAATCAGCTCTCAGAAGGTGGTGTGAGCCAGCTCCAGCACACCACTGTCTGGAGTCCTTTCCTATAGACTTGCTTTACACAAGAGAGAAAATAATTTCAGCTACTTTAGTCAGGTCTCTATTATGAACAGCTGAAAGTCGTTCCTAACAGCCAGATTCATATGCATACTGGATCCTTGTGAGCAGTGAATCCCTGTTCACTTAGGACAGAACAACAACTTCTCAGGCCTTCCCCGACAGCGTGGGGTCTGTCTAGCTTGGGACAGAGCCCAGCTGAGATGCAGATGTTTGAGGAGGATGGACTGCATGCTACCACTCGCCAGCCCCTTCTTGGTGGTCCCCATGGGTCCACGGAAGACCCAGCCATCCAGGAAGCTCTTCAGCATTTCTGAGAAATTGGAGGCCGTGTTCTTCACATTGCTCAGGGTGCCAGAGAGACTTGGACAAATTCCTCCTTTTTGCTTTTGGGGTCAGGGAACAACAAGAACTGGCGTGCCTCTTTCCTCTGGACCCTGGGGGCTACGGAACACTCAATCTGTGCTGGGACCTCCTTGGGCCCCACACAGTGCTGCATCAGGGACAGAGAGAAGGATGAGGGACAGAAGGCATGCAGATGAGTTGGGAAGATAGACAGGGACACGGACATTTACAATACAGTGTGCACTACTATAATGTAGGGGACCCCAAACCTGCTCCCCCTTCCATGTTCTCATCTCAGCGAAGGGCAATCCCACCCCACCTCCACCCTCCAAGCCAGAAATCTGGGAGACATCCTTAACATGCTTCCCCCAATCCAACCAGTCATCAAGTTCTGCTCTGGAATCTGTTCTCTCCTTTCCATACCCACTTCCCCTGGTTAGAATTTCATCACCTCTTTTCTGGACTGTGGCCCCAGGCTTCTCCCTGCCCCTACAATCTCCCCTGCTGCCCCAAGGGACCCACACAGCTACTGGAATGATCATTCTAAAGGACAGAACTGTCCTCGCTTCTGCCACTGCACCCCTCTTCAGGATTTCCACGTTGCCTGGGAAAAAGGGCAGAAAGCCTTAGCTTGGCATTCAAGACCCTTCGCCACTGGTTCCGACCTTCTCCAGCCTTATCTCTTGGCCACACCGTGCTGACCAATACAGTAGCCACTGGCTGCATGTGGCTATTTAAATTAAAATTAATTAAAATTAAATAAAATTCAGTTCCTTGGTTGCACTGTTCACATTTCAAGCATTCAAGAGCCATATGTAACTAGTGGCTACTGCATTGGACAGTGCAGGCATAGAACATTTCCATTATCCCAGAAAGTTCCGTTGGACAGAGCTGTTCTAGACATGCTAAGCATTTTGCAAGCACTCTCCCTCCAGGCCTTGGTACGTGCTGTTTTCTGTCTGGAATGCTCGGCCACATGTTTTTTTCTTCCACTTGTTGAACTCCTGTTCATCCTTTGAGACCCAAATCAAATGTCCTCCACTGAGAATCCATATTCCACACTACCTCAGACACTCCTCTATGTGCACCGGGTCCTACACATTCCCCATCACAGCATATATGGCATTTTAATTGCAAGGTTACTGTCAGTCTCTGCTACCAGATTGTGGGCTCTTGAGGGCTGTGCCCATGTATGGTAGTTTTCACATACCCTCAGTAAATATGACAGGGCCAGGCACAGAGAGGTCCCCATAAGGATTTGCAGAATGAACCTGCTCAGGAAAGAGACTGGTCATAGCTCACTTCTAGAAGGTGGGAGGGAAGAGAGAGCCCCAGGCAAGCAGCTGTCTCCAGGTGGGCTAGGTACAGACCCAGAGAGAACAGCTAACTTCGGAAAACCAAACCCCAAGGCCACGGAGCAGGCCTGAGGAGGCAGCCTGGGCTGTCCTCACAAGGGTCTCCTCCCAGGCCTGGATCTTCAGGCCTGGCTTAGGGGCTGGCTCTGCACCCACTAGCTGTGACCTCGAGCACATCAACTAAACTCTCTAAGCCTTGGTCTTTCATCTGCAAAATGGGGATAATAACATGCCAAGGGTTGGGAGGGTGGAATGAGATAGTAGAGAAGCAGTGTCTAGCCTCACAGAGCCCAGAGCCTGGCATGCACTGGCTGCTGGGGCATCAGAGCCATCACCACGTCCCCCATGAGGCTCCACAGTGACTTCTGCATGTCCTCACCACTCCCTGTGTCCCGGCTCCTCCCTCAGGGATCATTTGCCCTGCCCTCTGGATTTCGCACAGGAAGCAGAGGGTCAGGACAAGAAGGCCCGGAGGTGGATGAGGTTCTGGTTTGAATTTTACAGGAGTTGTGTCACCTAATTTTCACTACTCCATGAGGTTGGTGCCATTGCTACTTCGGTCCCACAGAGGGGGAAATTGAGGCTCAGAGACATTAAGCAGCTTGCCTAGGATTACGCAGCTTGTAAGAGGCAGAGGCTGGGCTCTGAGTAATCCAAAGTCCATGCTGAAAACCGCTCTGCCACTCTGCCTCCCATTCAACTCAATACAGCAGTCATTTCTGTGCACCTGCCAAGAGCCAGGCTTTGCACAGGCCCCTCCGAGGGCTTCAGACACAGTCCTTGTCACTGGGAATTCACAGTTGGTCGGGGAGGCAGAATTTAGGGAGAACAGGACAAACATGGCAAATCTAATCTAGTTGCCATTTCCTGGCTGTGTTTGTGACAACCTCCCTCTGCCTCAGTTTCCCAATCTGTAAAGTGAGGTTATTAACAACACCTGCTTCATAGGGTTGTTGTGAGGATGAAATGGCTTGATTCGTGACCTGACATGACACACAGGGTGTGCTCAATCAATCTGAGTTGTTGTCATTGTCATCAGTGTCATACTTATACTTACATGTAAAATAGGGACTTGGAACTAGGGCAGTGTCAAGAAGAGAGTTTATTTCTGGTGTTAGGATTGGGGAAGATGGATGGGCAGGGTTCCTTCAAGTCTCCAAGATGGGGCTAGGACATTCCAGGCAGAGGAGAGAACCGGTTGGGTAGGGGCACGCCTGGTGTGTGCAGGAAGTGGGGGGCAGGCGGGGATGGCCAGAGCCAGGTGTGCAACAGGTGGACGGAGTGATCTGTTGGGGCCACCTGGGGCGGGGGTGGAGGAGGCCTTGCAGGTCAGTCTTGGGGAGGTGGACTCTGTAGGGCCCCATCGGACCTAGGGGTAAGGCTGGATGTGGCGGGCTGGGGAGAGCGGCAGCTGGCTGAGCCTTCGCCTGGGGAAGGGGTGGAGTCACAGCTGAAGCAGATCTGAGCACACAATTATGCAAATATGTCTGCTGAGAGGCTCTGGGGCTCCCATGGGCTTGGGGAGGCCAGGACTGGAGACAACTGCACCCCAAGGCCGGGCCTTCCCTCCTTGGAGGCCACCCTTCTCCCCTGCCCAGAAAACAAAGTAGCTGCAGGAAACCATTCAGCCCTGGCTTCAGGGACCCTTCTTGCCCCTCACCAAACAGTGCTGCCCAGTGGAAACAGCATGAACTCTGGAGTCAAAAAACGTGGGTTCAAAGCCAGGCTTTGCTATTTCCTTTCGGGCAGGTCACTTGTTTCCCTTTCAGAGCCCACCTCGCACAGCCTCATCCGTCAAATGGGGATATGATGAGGACCGAGTGAGACACATCTGTGAAGTGGCCCAGCATGGTGCCTGGCACATAGTAGGTGGTCAAGGCCCTCTGGCCTCCTCCCATGCCCTGGTACTGCTCTCTCATTTCCCCTTTGACCCAAGCATGCTAGAAATCTTAGCATGGTAAACTTAACTTGCCTCTCCTTTTTCCTCCTCTGCTCCCAATTCCTCTTTTAGGCCTAGAACCCCTGATGACAGGCCTGAATTCTTATCTCTCTCAGAACCCCAGCCCTGCCTGCCCACTTCTGAGCCTCCCAGTCTCTAGCAACACCTCCTGGCTGCTCCCCCTGCCTCCAGGCTCTCCCCACCAGTCCAACCTCACATTGCTCTGGCGTGCGTTTTTCTAAATGGACCTGGCCAGGTCACCCACCTGCTTAAAACCCACCCCTGGTCCCTGGAGGGTGGGATGGGGGTGCATTTCAGGCTCTTCACATGCTGGTGCAGCCTCACTTCCCGCCTCTCCACTACAATGAACCACCTGTGCTCCCCTCCATGCCTGTCCCTGGTCAGTCTCAGATGACCCGAGTTCCAGTCCTGGCTTCAGTGACACTTAGTGATTGTGACACTAGTGGCAACGCCCAGACACAGCTTCAGCTTCCTCATCTGTAAAATGGGTGATGCGGCCAAATGGACAGGGCTGCTGTGACGATGAAATGAGAGGGAGCCAAAGTTCTCAGCCCAGTCTCTGGCGCAGTAAGTACCCAGGAAATGGTGGCCATTTACATTTTTATTCCTGCTGCCCATAATGTCTTCTCTCTCCGCTCCCTGGCCGGAAGCACCTGGTACATCCTTCAGGACTCTGCTCACTGGTCAGCCCCGGGGCAGCCTGGGGTAACCCTCAGTTGCAACCTGAGGAGCCTGGATACAACCTGGCAGTTTACAGGCTGGTTCCGGTCCAGCTCTTTCTCCGCGCAGGGCCTGGCCCTCAGGAGCTGTAGCAGGGATGTTGAATGAACCCACGAATCCAAGACAGAAACCTCCCCAAATCCTCCACACCCACCCCAAGCACTGGAGTGAGAGTCAGGAAACTTGAACTGTGGTCTGGTCTTGGGCAAGTCAGTTTCCCCATCTGAAAAGTGGGGAGAGGGTTGAGCCAGATGGCTTCTGAGCCCCCATTTGGAGGCTCCCTGAGGCCGTCAGAGTGGTGGTGAAGGGGGTAAGTTCTGAGCCAGAGCGACGACCTGGGTTTGAATCCCAGCTCTGCTTCCTATTTGCAGCATGATCTTGGGCAAGTCATTGCCCAATAGTTCTCACGTGTACAATGTTGCTGATCCTAGTCCCATTCAAGGGGTAGGGCAAGGAAAAGGCTGTCATGAGGATTAAATGCCCATAACATAGCACCTGGCACAGAGAAGTGCCCAGTCATCTTTGGCTTTTGTGTTTCAGAATTATTGTTATTGTTTTTGTCACTCCCTCCCAGATCCTGGGATCCCCCACTACAACCCTGAGTTTCTACCGTCTGGCCTGTGCTGAGCCCAGGTATCCTGGAGGGACAGGGCATTCCTGGCAGCCCACGGACACCTGTGAAGAGGGAAGTGGTGATGCCACCAGCCCCGGGTTTGACTCACAGCCAGCCTCGCCCCCACGGAGGCTGCTGCCTGCACACACATCCTTTCCTCTTCTAGAAAAAGTAACAACAGAAGCTGTTTCTCTGGGTCAAAGACAACAGTGCCTTTGCAACTATCACCTCTTTGGATAGGCAGAACTGTGTTTTATATGTCTTCACACATAAAGTGGGGAGTCGTGTTCTTATTTCCATTTCCCAGGTGGGGGAAAGGGTACAGAGAAGGTGATGCCTTGAGCCAGGATTTGAACTCAGTCTCGTAAGCTGCTCTTTCCTCATTCCCTGCTTCGATGTCTTAGGATCACCAGCTTGTCAAAGCACCCATCCATGTTGTCCCTCGGGAAAGGCTCCAATGGTCACAGCGAGGCCTGGAGGGGGTGGCTGGCATGGAATCGGATCCCCTCCCTGGGGGGTTAGAACCTGAGATGGCCAAAGAGCCGGATGCCATGCCTGATGACATCCCAGCCACCTACCCTTGGTGCGTCAGCTGGCACAGACAGCCCATGACCTTAGCCTGGCCCTGGCACTCACAGTAGAGAGACAGGCAGGGGCTGGGTGGGAGATGGTCCCCCAACTCTCAGAGATGGCTCCAAGGTTATGAGTTGCCCAATCAGTCTGGGCTCAAATCCTGGCCCTCCATTTAATTTCTCAGAGCCTCTGTTTCCTCATCTGTAAAGGAGCAAATAACCATACCTGCCTGATACAGTGCTAGAAAGATTAAATGAGGGAATACAAGAAGAGTACATAGTACAGTCCCAGGCAGTAGGCAAGGGCTCAATATATATTGGCTAAGAAGCCCCAGACTCCTCTGAAGTGGGTGCCTCTCCCTCCCCTTTGCTCAGCAGGGCACCTGGCACGCAATGAAAACTCACTGCCAGGCACAGCACTCAGCACCTTTGACACAGCATCCCTAACCCTTACAGCATCCTTACCAGGAGTGCCACTTATCCCCTCATTAGAGATGAGCACGTGGAGGCTTAAAGAAGTGAGGTGACCTGTCCAAGGATGCACGGCTTATAAATGAGGGTGCCAGCATCTGACCCCAGTATTGGAATCTGGAATGCAGAGCAATTCTGCCTGGCAGGTCAGAGAAAGCTTCACGAGGAGCTGGTATTTCAGCTGAGCCTTGAAAGACGAGTAGGACTTTTCTGGGCCAGCCTTCTAGTCCAGGACGATTTTGACCTCAGAGAACATTTGGTAATGTCTGAAGACAGTTTCTGGTTGTCCTAACGGGAGAGTGCGGAGGGGTGGGGTGTGTGCTACTGGCATCTGGTGGGCTGAGGTCAGGAATGCTGTGAAACATCCTACAATGCACACATGAGCCCCCCAAAACAAAGAATTATCTGGTCCCAAATGTCGATAGTCCTGAGTATGATGTAAATACTGGAGCTGTCATTTATTGGGTGCTTTCTATGTGTGAGCTGCAGTGCTAAATTCTTACAAATATCATCTTGTTTAACACTAACCCCATTACTCCCGTGCTTCCAACAAGGGACCCGAGGCTCAGAGATGGTAAGTAACTTTCCTAAGGTCATACAGCCAGTAAGTGGCCAAGTCAGGTTTGGAACTGCCTGGGTACAAAGCCACAGCTCGCACCCTTTCTGCTCTGCCACCTCCAGGATTTATAATAATTGTAAAAGTTCCAGGCCAGCTGCTAGACAGGGTGTCAGGAGGCTCCAGGCCCACTGCAGGCCTGGCGTCCTTGGGGTCCCTCCACCCCTACTGCCGTTTCCCCATCTGTCAAGTGGGGGTTGCACCAAATAACCCTCAAGGCCCCGCCAGCTCTGAGTCTATAATTCTACAGAAGAAGGGTCCAAGTCCAGGCTCCCGGAGCCCTGGGGATGGAACTGCCAGCTGTTGGGGGAGGAGAAGGTATAAGGGTTGGGCTTAGCCTCATTCCCAGAGCAGAAACAGCCAATAAGCCCTGGCTTCCCACCAGAAGGGAGGGGTGGGGGCTGGGGGGCACGATTCTCTGCCACTCCCTTGCCAAGCCCGATGTCTCAGAGGCACCAAAGCAAGGCCTCCTTCTCAGGCAAGAGCGGCAGCTCTGGGCGTCCACCCAGCTGGGCACAGGAGCTCACAGGTAGAAGGAGAAAGGATGGAAACGTGTGTGCACCCAGCCCATCATGCTCCAAGCCCCTCCAACAGCAGGTTCATCCTGGGTCAGTTTCGTGAACCCTCATAGGATGCAATCACTGTGACCCCCATTTTATAGATGAGCACATGAGGGTTTCCATGAAGTGACTCACTGAGTTACCCAGACAGTGCTGGCCCCAGAGTCAGTGCACTGGAGGGTAAGAAGCAGTCCTGCTTTCCTTTCCCCTCCAAGAATGAAAATGTTTTAATAACATTTGGAGAAAATATATATTCAATGTCTCCTGCATTCCCTAGGACACAGAATAGAGTGAAAAAGAAGAAGAAAAACTGAAAACGGTAACTTAGATTTCCTGGTTTGCAGACAGGGAACCCAGGTACTGAAGGCAGAGGCCTCTTCAGCCAGACAATCCGACAGGGAAAGGAGGGGCGAGCAGCAGGAGAGAGAGCTGTGCTTTCTAGGGCTATGCTTTCTAGCCCTGGCTCTGTCACTGCCTAGCAGTGTGGCCTTGGGTAAGTCACATCATTTCTCTGGACCTCAGTTTCCCCATCTCCATAATGAAGAGGTTGGACAGATGGTTTCAGAAGGCCTCTGTGCAGAGCTTTCCAGAGCTATCAAAGTTCTCTCTTCCTTCCTGTTTATGTGACTTCACAGAAGGAGAGGTGGGGACACCAGTGCCTGGCACAGGGGGATGAAGCACGGATGCCAGCCACGTGCAAGCCAGGAATGGGCTCTTTGCTCCTAGAGCCCGTGACCCTTGCCCACACTCTAATGGGGCCTCCATCCTCAGAAAGCCAGACTGGAAGGGAGTCAGTCGTGGTTTCAGGATGAAATGGGACACAGAGGGGGCGATTGTAAACAAAGGGCCATTTCTCCTGGGAGCAACATGTATCTTCGAGGGCATCTGCTCGCTGCAGGCAGACTCACAGAAACTCAGACAGAAGTAGACAAGATTCCCATAACACTGGGAAAATTAGTATTTAGCTCCTGCTTAAGCATCTCAATGACCAGAAAGCTCACGACACCCCAAGTGGGTCCACTCCATTTTTATGAAAGCTTTGAGCTTTTTTAAATCTTCTGCCAAATACTCCATGGACTGGACCAGCTCAGGTCAGGGTTGGCCATTCATTCATTCATTCATTCATTCAACAAACCTTTAACTGGTGTGTTCTGTGGGCCAGGCCTTGTGCCAGGCTTTGGGGCACTGTGTCCTAGACTGGTATCCTGAGGCCAGGGACACAGGACTGCTGGATTTAAATGGTCTAGCTTGAGGAAAAGATCCCAGGTCTAATAAGCTTGGGAAACATTGTATCAAAAATATTTAAATGAGTTTTTTTTTCCTACAAGATTTCTTCAAGTCTTTAATATTCATTGAGAATCCTCCAAGGAGGATAGAGAGAATATACTGTATTTCTCAAATATAATTATCTTGGAGCATTTCTTTTAAAATGCCATACTTATTAATAGAGAGCATTTGGGGAAATGCTATTTGTTTGACCAGAGGAGTTTGGGGAAGGCTTCACAGAGCCGACATTTGAGCAGGGCCTTGAGGGCTGAGTAGGAGTTTGTCAGTGAAGATGGGAGGGTTCGAGGTAGACCAATTACAATCCTAGACTATGTTCCAATTACTTAACATGCAGTTTCACTCAGTCCTCACAGGTCCTGATGTGGGGGACAAGCCAAGGAGATCATCAAAAGCCTTGGAGACTCTAGAGGTCCCCCCTGGCCTCTTCTCCAACCACACACCTCTGGGCCTATCCTCCCAATTTTGTCAAGTCCTGGCCCCGTTCTCACCCTGGCTCCTACTCTGGTTTGAACCCATAATGTTTCTCACACACTCTGGACCTGATCCTAGTCTTAGCCCTTCACATACCGGTGGCCCAGCCCTTGGCTCAAACCCTCCTTCTCCGCCAGTCTCCCAATTTAGAACCCTCTCTCAGGTTTTAGCCCTGCTCCTCCCACCATAATCTGGCCCTCATACTGCCCCGTCTGCTCTAATGCGAACCTGATCGAGGGCTGGCCCCATCCTGCTGCTGAGTCCGCCTGAGCTCTGCTAGTCTACAGTCGTGACCCACCATCGGAACGCGGCCCCGCCACACCCCATTTCTGACTTGGTCCCCGACCCTGCCCTGAGCCATTCTGATGCGGCCTTGTCCTCAAGTCCAGCCCTCATGATCCCTGACAGTGGCCCTACCATTGCCCAAACTCTTGATTCAGCCCTGTCCCCAACCCTGCCCGGGCCTGGGAGCTGGTCCAGCTTTGATCTCAGTTGTCCCCGCTGTCCCACCTCATCCCCGATCTGGCCCCAAATATGCACCCGTCCCCACTTCAGGTCGAGCTCAGACCTTGCACCCTACTGACAGCCCAAGGCCCCGCCCCAATATCCCGCCCCTCGCCGCGGCTCCGCCCAGGCCCCGCCCCATATTGATTCTGATAGGGCCCTGACCCTGCTGGCGGCCCCACCCCTTGCCAATTCTGACTGGACCCCGCCCGCGGTCCAGCCTTAACCCCGCCCCCGCCCCGGGCCGGCCGGGCAGCGCACCTGCAGCTCCTCGAAGGCATCGTCGATGCTGGTGACCTGGTGCTGCTCGTGCAGCGCGGGCTCGTCGCAGAAGAAGCAGAGCAGCGCGCGGTCCGTGAGGCAGAAGAGCTTGACCTTGTCATGCGCCTGGCAGGGCCGCGCGGCCCGGCGCGCGTTGAGGATGGCGTCCAGCGGGAAGGCGCTGTAGCGCTCCACGATGTTGGCCAGCTTGAGGCTGGGCGCGAGCGCGGGCTCAGCGAACGTGCGCCGGCACTCCGGGCAGTCGCGGGCGCCCTGCGCCTCCTGCCGCACCCAGTGCTCGGTGATGCAGCGGCGGCAGAAATAGTGCTCGCAGCCCAGGCTCACCGGGTCCTGGTAGATGCTCAGGCAGATGGAGCAGAGCAGCTCGTCCTTGAGGCTGCACGCCATGGCGTCGGGGGCGGAGAGGGGGTGGGGGCGAGATGCCGGGCGGGGGGCGGCTGAGAGCGCGCGACGCCGTCGGGGTCAGCACCGAGGCAAGGGTTCAGGGATGAGCCCGAAAGAAGCAAGGGTAGGGACTACGGGGGATGGAAGAAGGGGCTGTCCAGGAGGGTGGAAACGCAGAGGAAAGGGTGCGGGGACTAGGGGCTATTCGGTACGCGAGCCTGGGGGAGTGGTCTTGAGGCAGTGGGTAACCCGGAGCGACTGATGCTGGGAGGAGGTCTAAGCCTGGTTGTCTGACGGAAGGGACTTCTGGCGAGGAGGTTCTAGAGAAGAGGACAGTTCGAAGGGATGGGTGCTGAGAGAAGGGGATCCACGAGGGGGTCAGAGGCCTTGAGGGAGATGAAACCCCAGGATGGGGGCGGTGGGGGAAGGGGAAGATGAGAGTGGAGGGTTCCGGGGGAGGTAAAGCCAGGCCGAGCCGCGCCGCGACGGTGCCGGCAGAGAAGAGGAGGCTGCCAGCCCGCTCAGCTGCCCGATCCTGGCCCCAAGCCCGGGCCCCGCGCGGTCCCTTACCCCGGAGGGCTCGGCGGCCACTGCTCCGGTCCGAGAGCAGCCTCCCAACCCGGAACCAGCCGAGCTCCAGCTGCCGGTGGCCGGAGCTAGCTCCCCGCCCTCGAGGGCGGAGCCCGCGCGACTCCGCCCCCGCCGTGGGCGGGGGAGGGGCGGGGCGGGCCTCCAGCCTGGGGAACACTAACACCCCCTACTCCCCACCCCCGCCCCCGCCACCACCTATCCTCTCGCTCCCCAGGGGGCGAAACACAGCTGTTCCTTCGGAGTCTGCACATGGACCGACATCCGGGCCTCGCTTAGGATTCCCGCGGTGGGTGGAGGGCAGCTAATTTGAGAGGACGAGTAAACAAGGAGCATCTTTCTGCATCATCAGTTTGAAGATTTGGGAAAAATAATATTTTGTATTAAAACAAACAAGAAGATGTCGTGTAATCTGCATAGACTACGACTTCCACAGAAAACACAAAGTTAAAACTCGAGAAATGCCCTGCTTGCTTAGGACAAATTCAATACCCCTACACTCCCAGGCTCTGGGTCCCTATTCTTCTTCGCTTTCTTTAGGTAAGCTTAAGGAAGAAGTTTGGAAAGCCCTGGCCCTGGCTAATGTCTGACCCGAGGGGCACTCTCCATTCAGCAAACATTTCTGGAAAGCTATATTGGGAGGAAGGGGGCTATGGGGGGAGGGTTACGATGGATGGAGCAGGAGAGAGGGGGAAAGAGTAATAGGAGACCTTGTCTTGTGCAGCAGATGGAGAGAGGATAACGGATTTCTAGGCAGAGAGGAAAGCATGTGCAAAAGACTTGAGGCGTGAAAGGGGAGGGCACATTTGGGGGAAATGCAAGTAATTCTGTGCCGATGGGGGTAGGGTGGGGAAGGGGCTTGGGTGAGATGGAGGGTCTTGAGGGTCCTGGCAAAAACTTTCCTAAAGACGTTGGGCTTTCAAACAGGGGAATGACCTGGTTAGATTTGGGTTTCAGGAAGTCCTTGGGATGCTCATTATACCACCAGCAGGGTGAAGGCAGGGATCCTTTCCCTTTTGTCTGTATTTGTGCAGTGCCTGGCACAAATTAATGGTGTGTAGTTAAATAACAGCAGAGAAGATGGGAATTGCAGGAGGAGAGCCTGGGCACCAGTGAGTTGATGTTGTCACAGCACCTTCAGGAGGCAAGACCTGAACAGGGGCCATGGCAGTGAGTAAGGAGAGAAGATCAGAGTCTTGAAAGTCTACACACTATGAAATTTAGTGATGGATTGGATGTGGGGGTGAGGGAAAAGGAGGGGCTGGTGGCTCCCCAGTTTATGCTTCCTCCAAAAATGTCTTGCCTGTAGTTAAAACTTTACTGAAATACAATTTACGAAGCCTCTGAGCTTAGCCCTCTGCTGTTTATGTGTTCTCCATCACACCATCACCTGGCCCCGCATCTCCATCATTGCCAGAAACAGGTTGGTTGCTCATTCAACAGCTTTTCCTTGACTTTTCCTCAGTGTCAGAGCCCTGATTTTTTTCAGGTGTCCCCCTCCCCTGTGTAACCAAGGGAAGGCTGACCCTATCGCAGCTTCTGCTCCAGGAGTTAATTACTATTTGGCCCAAGTCCATCTTGATGGTCCATTCTTCTTGATGGTTTGAGCATGGACATGTGATGCGGATCTGGCCTGAAAAACCAGAGGGGAAGCCTATAGCAAGAGGTGAGGGATGGGAAGGGGAGCTGGTTCTAAAAAGGATATCATCTTTCAAAAACAGTCTGCTCCCTTTTGCTGGGTGTGGATATATTTGATGGCAATGCTTAGACTTGTAGCAGCCACCTAGTTCCCAGTCTCAGGATGCATCCAACACGTGGAGGAGGGCAGGGCCAAGAGAATCCCAGGGAAGAGGAGCTGTTGCTCTGACACAGAGCCTGGCATTTTGGATATGTGCGATTGTCCATCTTATTGCTTAAGCAAGTTTAAGAGGGATGTACTGTCACTTGGCAACCAAAAGATACACAGATATGCACCTCCAATTTTTTAATTTTTAAACAGGCCAGAGTCTAAATTCTTGAAACATTTGATACGAAATAGAAAACGCCCTGGTGTTCGGCTTCATCTATTCAACATATATTTATTGATATTTTCCCTGGGTAGGACTGGTACTAGGGAATGGGGGTGTAGACAGGAATAAACCATGGCCCTTACTCCCGAGGAGTCTGCAGTCTAGAAGGAAAACAATGAGAAATTCCTCTCACGCACGGTCGAGTGTATCAAGCACTCTCACATATATTATTGGATGTAAGTCTCTTAACTACCTTAATCAGTAGATATTATTATCCCTCTTTTATAGAAGAAGAAATTGAGGCCCAGAAAGAGGAAGGGTGATGGAAATTGCAAGTTGTGCATCAGAATCCATTATCTGCTTCTTCTGTAGTTCTATTGTAATAGAGTTGTAGTTGGAGGAATAGCACTTCCCACCTGCCCTTGTCTATGTCCTTTCTAATAGACTATAAATAGAAATAGGCCCTAAGGCATTGAGTTCATGCTCTTTCCTGCTCCATTCCTCTTCCCTTGAGTTGGAACATAGATGTGCTAGGGTCCTGGCTTTGACAATGCTTCAAAGGGGCTGGCAGAGCAAAGATATAAAAAGAACCTGGACTACATAGAGTAGAGCTGCCCACTAACGTGTGCTACTGTGTGAGTGGGAAATAAACTCCATTTTCTATAAGCCATTGTTATTTTGTGTCTCTTTGTTGTAGCAGCTTAGCTTTCCCTATGCTATTCTACAGCTGTTTTAAAAAGAGGGTCTGGAACTATTTTATGCTATTTTCTAAAAGCCTTTCGGTAGTTAGGTTCTTCTTAATTTCTAGCTCAACTCTCTTCCAAAGCTTACAGAATTTGTTAGTTTCTGGTGAAAAACACAGTGCCTTTGACCTTTCATAATACTTGACAGTTTTCAGTCTTTTCACTCTTTGGGCTGTTCTCCTGACCTTCCACCATCTCAGTTAATATGCAGAACACTAAAACTATTGATTATATCTAAGTTTGGCAAGTCATTGCTCTCTCTGGATCTCAATTTCCCTATGTGAAGTCCTGATGCTTTTGAGGGATGTGAACTAAAACTTAGAAATCCTGATGACAGTGCACACTCCTTCCACTTATACTCTAAAATAAAACATCAGGATTTTTTTTTGAAAGCAGATATCATTTAGTGGGGGTGGGGGATTCCAAACACACAAACACAGACACAGACACATGTTATTTGCTTAACAAAATTGAGTAGAACCATATAGCCATTCTAACCATGTTTATCTATGAGGTGGGATTATGGGGAGACTTGAACTTTTACAATATAGTTCTCTGCTTATGATATTAATTTTATAGTCATAAAAATAAAATATTTAAAGTTGTGTATAATAGCATCTCAAGGCACCAACACTGACATCCCTATTCAAAATCCAGGTAACCTCTGCTTGTGCCTTCTCAAAGGACAACGGGCAGGAGAATGAGCTTCGATCAAGCCATCCCTGTGTGCCAGGCCCTGTGCTAAGTGCTTGATGTCCCTTACTTCATTTAACCCTCACGACAGCCCTCCAGACTTGACATTTTTATCCCCACTTGCAGATGAGGAAACAGAGTCTCAGAGGGGTGAAATGTCTTGCCTGAAACCAGAGCAAGTAAATGGCACAGCCTTTTGCACCCCAAGCTCCTGAGAAGATCTGGGCCCTCTGCTCCATGCAATGGTCTTTATAAATGGCCCACTCGGTCCCCTCTCTGTCCTTCCCCCCAATTCTGCACCTTTGCCCCTCTTCAAAGACCAGTAGAGACACCCCTGCACCCTCTTCACTAGGTGACCTTGCTTCTTTCTCCATCAAGAAAGTAGAGCCTCTCCAGGGGGACTTCTCAACTTCCAGTTCCCTTCAACCCATCCATTTATCTCTAGAAACACCGTCAATCCTTTGTGAAATGAAGCAGAGTATAACATAAACAAATGGATGAAGTAAATGCATTTATGACTTGATTTGTCCTCACCTCCTTTCCTCTGGTCTCAGAGGGTGGAATGGGCCTTCTGTTCAAGGCTAATTCCTCCACCTGGGCCCTCATCTAATCCGCTCTGGCCTCCTCTGGGATCTGACTCCTCCAATTATCCCTACCTCCACCCTGTATTTTTGTCTCCTTTTGCTCAGCCTGTAAACATGTTCACATTTCCCCTAAAACAGCATCTCTCCAGTCCCCCGCACCTTTAGCTACCACCTCATTTCTTGCCTTTCTCTAGCCCAGCTTCTTGAAAGAATTGTCTGCACGTCCTCCCTGCCATTCATCAGCCCACTGCAGCCTGGTTCTGTTCCCGCTACTGAACTCACTAATAATCTCCTAATTGCCAATTAAAAATAGCTTCTAATACACAATTGCTGCTATAGAAAAACAAATGACAGAAAAAAACCAAAAGAAAATTTGAAATATTCATGACTCCACCACCCAGAAAGAACAATTGTTAATACTTGGTTATATTCTTACAGACTTTTTTCACATACTATATATATGAACACACACACACACACACACACACACACACACAGGGAAAGAGAAAGAGGAGGAGGAGAGGAGGAGAGAGAGAGAAGGAGAGAGAGGTTTTTGGTGTTTGTTTATTTTTTTAATAGAAACAAGCTCACTTGTTAAATCTATACTTCTCAAAGCATGGTTCTTAAACCACATGTGCCTTAATGTGAGTTCTTCCAGGAGTAGGCCTTGAGAAAAGGATTGGAGTGAAAATAGTTTATTAAGCCAACGATCACAGATGACAACTGAAGATTTATCCTGCAGGGAAACTCGAGGAAGTGGTAAAAAACACATGCCTCAGAATTATCCCACCCGGAGGGCAGGGGAGCTGGGTATTTATATACTCTCTTTGAGTGTCAAGGCTGCTCTCCAGGGGTGTTTAATTCCTTCAATGTGCGTGGTCAGTGAGCTTTCTGCAGTTCTGGGGAAAAGATCCCTCAGCCACAGAATGCAGGTGCTGATAGCTGGAAATCTTGAAAGCACACTATGGTGTTTGAAGCTGTATGTACCCCAGAAAAACATGTTCTTAAACTCAATTCATTCCTGAGGGTGTTAACTCACCGTAAGTAGGAAATTTTGATGAGATTAGTTCATTTAACGTGTGGCCCACTTCAATAAGGATGGGTCTTAATTCTATTACTGGAGTCCTTTATAAGCAGAAAGAAATTCAGACAGCGAAAGCCACAGAAAGCAAGAAACAGAACATCAACGGAACCCAGTAGAGAAGAGAGAGACCAGGAGATGCCCGCATATGACGAGCTAAGGACCAAGGATCACCAGCAGCCAGCCCCAGAATGCCACAGATTTTGGGGAGAAAGCATTGCTTTGAGGGTGCCTTGATTTGAACTTTCTCTTAGCCTCAAAACCGTGAGCATGTAAATTCCCATTTCATGGTATTTTCTTGAGCAGCCTAAGAAACTAAAACACGTACTGACAGGTTTAAGGGATAAGGGTGGAACACGGACAGTATGTTACAGCCCAGCCCTTACACTTGCTCAGATCAGCTTCCACCCCACATGAAGTTTTATGTTCTGTCACTGCTTCTTCAAGGTGGTGGTGATCAGTTACAATTTTTTTTTTTAAGTAGACAATAGGAGGTATAGTGGGACAAGCTACAGGCCCCACTGCTGTGGTTGGCCCTGAGGCTTAGCCGATGGTCTTCATCTTCCTCGTCTACCACCTAATCTAGATGCTCCTCCCTTGGGCCAGCAGGAGTCACTTTCCCCTGCCAGTTCAGTAACTCCTTTCTTTGCCTGCTGTTCTACCGGCATGAGGAGCCCCAAATTACCAGTGACTGATATATCTTTAGGTTTAGTAAAACCTTTCCTGCGTCCTCTGGTAGAAGTGTTCACCCTCTACCTGCTGACCATTGGTACCCCTAATCCAACAAAACCTAAAGCCATGGGGATAGGGAGCACAAATTCACCACACCAGGCCTTGGGAACACAGTGAGAGGGGTCATGTCTTTGGGTCCAAGACCCATGTAGTCTATCTATCAGGATATAGCACATACGTGATGGCTACTGCCTCAAAGATACACATACATCTTAAGGACAGCACCTCAACCCTTTCTTCAAGACAACGTTTTAGCTATGCCTTTAAGTGGCCATTCCAACATTCTCTCAGGATGGCTGCTTCTGGGTGATGTGATATATTGTAGGACCAGTGGATACTATGGCCATGTGCTCATTGTCACATGTCTTCCCTCTGTGGTCATGTTATGGGGGATCCCATGATGATAAATTAGACCCTCTGTGAGCCTCAAATATGGTGCCACCCAAGTCATTGTAGATAGAGAAGACAAACCTGTACCAGAATATGTATCAATCCCAGTAGGCCATAGAAGAATCACCCCCTGTCCAGGGTGGTTGAGTCCAATGTAACTAACCTGTCACCATGTGAGTAGGCCCTCTTCTTCAGCGATGCAACCAAATCAAGAGCTCAGTATCCATCTCTGCTCTTATAGATTGGACATTTAGTGGTAGTAATAGCCAGATCAGCCTGGGTGAGAGGAAGTCCATGCTGCTGAGTCCACGTATGACCTCCAGCCCTCCACCATGACTACTCAGTTCATGGGTCCGTTTTGCAATCTCTGGGGTGGCTGAGGAGAAGGTTTGTCTTATTTCTGTTGGTTGATCCAGTTGTTCAGTGCCTCCTCTGTGATGGGCACTCTCTGATAGATATTGGCATGAGACAAAGACCCACACATTTTATATCTTCTCCCAGAGGTCAACCTGCATGCTTTCCCCCAGACTGCCTTAATTACTATTTTTCATTCTTGCTCTTTCAGGTCTCTGATTCCCAGCTAAACTATTCACCACTTCCCAGGAGTCCTCACTTTAGGCCACCCCTCCTTCTGCACCAAGCTGATTACTCAATGCACTGTTTGAAGGTCTATCTCCTGGGCGTGTATCCCTTACCACTGTCATTGAGGACACCCTTGAGTGGGGCTCTAATGCAGCAAGAGTTCATTTTTAACTTCCACCAAAATATTGTGTCAACCCATCCATAACCAGGTCCAAACTTTTTCCTTCTTTGTCAGCTGTTCATATGGAATCCCCCATGAAGTTCTAAGTATGAGCAGAGGGAGAAATTCCAGCATAAACACAGGTGACAACATGGGGGTCTGGATCTGCTTGTGCAATTTATTTGTGCCCTCTAGTATTCCTTGGGCCTGATCCTGAAGGTACCATGTCCATCCTACAATGAATTGCTCTTGCATCTCCCTGGCCTTTTGAGTTGGTAGGACTTGCAGTGTCTGCTCTGGTCACGTGGTCAGTTGATCTCTCATGGTTAATTGTTCAGTATTTATCAGAACCCAGTGGCAAGACAAGGGTTGCTTTTCAAATGTTGGATGCTTCTCTGCTGCAGAGAGCATGATCTCACTCCAGAATCCTAGGGATCTGCACTGAAACTCTCCTACTAGGGCTTGCCAAAGCCTCCATATCATGAATACTCCTATCACCATGACTTCTGCTAGGTCCTCTGGCTCAAGTGGCAGGGCTGCTTGGTCCACAGTTTGAGCTTGCTTCAGAGCCCTCTTGTTCTGCGCCCGCTCAAACCTGGCAGTCTTCTGGGTCACTCAGTAAATGTATTGGAGCAATATTCCTACAGAAGATACATGCTGTTGCCAAAATCCAAAGAAGCCTACTAAATGCCCCTTTCTTGGTGGTAGGAGTTGCAAGTTACAATTACTTGTCTATCACTTTGGAGGGGATGTCTCTGCATGTCCTAGATCACCAAATGCCTGAAAACTTTACTGTTGTGTCAGATCCCTGAATCTGTTTATCTCCAACCCTCATGTGCATGTGTCTTGAAGGGCATCCAGAATATTTGCCACATCATCTTCCCCAGATATCCTTAACATGATATCATCAATATAAAGAACTAGAATGATGTTCTGAGGAGTGTTAGGTACTATTTTATGACAGAATAAGAAAGTTAATATAACCCTGGGGCAAGACCATGAATGTACACTGCTCTCTGTTCCAAGTGAATGCAAACTGCTTCTGATCCTCCTTCCTGAAAAGTACTGGGCAGAAAAAAAGAAAAATGCATTTGGCAGAACAATTACTGTATACCAAGTGCCAGAGGTGTCTTCTTCTATTTTAGTAAAGATATCACATCTGGCACAGAAGCTGCAATTGAGCTGTCATTTAATTAAGTTTATTGTAACAGCACACCATAACCCACCATGATCTATCTAGTTTTTATTTTTATTTTTGCAGTGGCTAGTCTGGTGAATTAAATGGGAATGGAGACTACCACCCCTGACTTCTTTAAATTTTTGGTGATGGCACTAGTCTCTCCTTTTCACCACAGAGTGTGGTATTACTTCTCATTTATTGTCCTGTAAAATTGTGTGTATGCAATTTCAGATGCATACACTGAAATTGGCCTTCCTACTATTATGGATCTTTCTCTACAGATTAAGGAACCAATGTGATGCTTCTACTGATTTCTAAACTTATTCATCCTGATTAAGTATTTAGGGATGAGGAAATGATCATAGGGTGAACCTGAAGACCCACTGGACCCACTGTGAGATGGGATTTGGCCAAGACTCTATCATCTTGCCTCCATATACCTCTACTCTGTAACAGGAGGGTCATGGTGGCATTTGGGCTCCTCTAGTATAAATGTCAACCCAGATCCCATATCCAAAAACCATCAAAATATCTGAATAGTCTTTATCCCCAAGTGTATAGTTATTTTGTTAAATGGCCATAGGTCCCTTTGGGGAAAAAACCGGGGTAATCAAATATGTATAAACTTGCTATGGCCTTGTGGGGTCCTTTCTCAAAGGAATCCAGTCTTTTCTTCTCCTGGGCCTGAGCACTAGCTTAAGCATGGAAAATGGGTGATGGATAGTGATTTTCCACGTGATGGCTCACATCAGCTTTCAGATCACATGCTCTTGATCTGCTTTGATTTTGTCAAAAATCCCCTTGTTTGTTGCCTATTGATCTCGTACTGAGAAACTCTAAGGTCCATTAGCTATCCCACAGATTCCTGTATAAGAGCCCCCTGGTTGACTTTCCAACTTTGCTGCCCATTATGCTAATTCCCTTGCCTCTTATGGTTAAATGCTGCCACCTGGCCTCTGTGGCTGGAATCCTGTTGTCACCATTGACACTGGAGAATCCAATGCCCTGGAAGCCTCCCCTACTGTCCACTACCTTGGAAAGGACAGCTACTCCTGAGATGCTCTCTGATTCCAGTGCCCCCTTCATGAACTCACTCCTCAATGCCTTAGTGAAGGGGGTTGTTCTAGTTTGCTGATGCTGCCAGAATGCAAAACACTAGAGACAGATTGGCTTTTATAAAAGGGGGTTTATTTGGTTACATAGTTACAGTCTTAAGGCCATAAAGTGTCCATCAACAAAGGGTACCTTCACTGGAGGATGGCCAATGGTGTCTGGAAAACCTCTGTTAGCTGGGAAGGCACGTGGCTGGCGTCTGCTCCAAAGTTCTGGTTTCAAAATGGCTTTCTCCCAGAACGTTCCTCTCTAGGCTGCAGTTCCTCAAAAATGTCTCTCTTAGTTGCTATTGGGGTATTTGTCCTCTCTTAGCTTCTCCGGAGCAAGCGTCTGCTTCCAATGGCCGTCTTCAAACATCATTCACAGCTGTGCTCCTGTGCTTTCTTCAAAGTGTCTCTCTTGGTTGTAGCTCCTCTTCAAAAGTTCACTCTCAGCTGCACTGAGTTCCTTCTGTTATGTCAGCTCATTTATACGGCTCCAGTGATCAACTTAGACCCACCCCGAAAGGGCGCAGCAACACCTCCATGGCAATGATCCAATCGGAGTCATCACCCACAGCTGGGTGGGACACATTCCAAAGAAACACTCAAAGAATTACAATCTAATCAACACTGATAGGTCCACCCACACAAGATTACATCAAAGATAATGGCATTTGGGGGATACAATGTATTCAAACTGGCACAGGGGTGTTCTCTGGGAACATACACAGCTGGTGGGTTCTATCATTTTGGGTATAATTTTCTTCTATTGGATCTCTCTCAGCCTGTTGACCATTTCCCCTAGTTCTGGCAGTTCTGATATTTCCACATCATGTATTGTGGCAGTTCTTTCTGCAGTTGTTAAGCTTTGTTTTAGCTCCAAACCCACCCTGCTATATCTGTAGAAAATCACATTTCAGCATTGCCGACCGCTCCCTGTTAAGCTCTGTCAATAGAGTGTGCGGAGGGAGACTGCGAGGCTGAAGAAGGAAAGGGGACTTGCTCCTTCCTCCTGGCTTCCTGTCAGCTTCCTGTTCCTGTGAGCATTTCCCTGCCAATGCATCTTCACCGTGGCATTGCCACGGCCTTCCTTTAGCAGCAGCTGAATCCAGTTTGCAGTTTTTCCAACACTTTCTAGCACCAGTCAGCTGGTGCCTCTTCTCAGAGGTCTGAGTTTCAGCTCCATGGAACTCCTCCTCTAAGCTGTGAAATTTTGATAATTTTACCCTTACCTTGTTTCCTCAGCCCTGGGTATGGTATCTGCTTCCTGTAATTGTTATCTCTGTGCTCTCTTTTTACCTTTTCAGCTACCTATTTACTAACTTTTGAACTTAAACTTAATAACTTTGTTAGATTTTCTCTAAGTAACATATGGGTTACTTAATAAACAGGTGTGGTTTCTGTCTCCTGATTGGACCCCAAACATTATTTTCCCCAAGTTTCAAGGAGCCATCCCAGCTCCAGGTGTCCTTGACATCATGATAAATCCAGAGGCCTAGGAGAGTGCCTCCATATCAACAAATTCTTCTTATATCCAGCTCTGTCTTCCACTCCCCCTATCAGCTCGATCCTCAATATCCATTCCCAGCTGCAAGTTCTCCAACTTCCTGTTGGCACATATGAGCCAGATACTGCAATTCCTTTAGTAAAAATCTCTTTTCTCTGGCAGAGATAGTATTTCCTCAGTGGCACCATACTGAGACTTGACTCTAGTTATTGGCCTAAAAGTCACAAGATCAGGAAGGTGCAGGTCTTGAAGAGGATAAATATCACCTTGCAAGGTATTTATCTGCCTTAGGTGAGGACTCTGTGTGGTCTCTAGGCAAGGGGAGGGAGCCTGCTATCCTTTAGCAAACTGGACACTTCTGCCCAATCGTCATAAGGTCCTGGACCATCTGCCCTCCAGCTGCAGGAGATTAGGGGCTTTTGAAATGCTGTCAGAGAGGTTTTTTGGCTTTCATACCATGCTCTGAGTTGTCAGTTGACTGGTTTGAACCTATAATTTTCTTCCTTCAGCACATCAATGGTACTTAACAACCAACCAAAACATTCCACCAGTTCTTTTCATTACTGCTGCCTCTACATCTTGCAAATGTTCAAATGATGGAGAGGCTGCATAAACTGGTGTATGCCCTTACACCTGTATCCTATCCCAATCTACCACAGGTGAGAGTTCTTGTAATGGGGGCTTCTACCACGTGTCAAAGGAATACCAACAATGGGATCTCTGTGGCCATTTGGCCAGCAAGTGATCTCATCCTATATGTCTTAGCTTAGGAGCCTAGAAGCAGACCCCAAGACAAGGATCTGAGTTACATTTGGGGAAACGATAAAGGAACAGAAAGCAACCATCAAAAATGCACCATTAAACCCCCTACCACAAGTGGTGATCACAGTTTAATCAGCTCTGGGAAATGATGCAAAACTCATACCACAGAAATAACATGTCTGAAGGCTAAGGGAGCTGGGGTACTTATACACCAACTCTGAGGGTCATGGGTTAAGGGTAAGGGCACAAATTCAGATGCTGTGATTGGCAGCTGGCAGGAAAGATCCAAGGGATATGGGCAGGGAACTGAGAGCATCTGCAACAACCCGCACCTGCATCTGAATTGCCTGATTACTTGTTTAAAATGCAGATTCCTAACTGGGGGAAACTAGATGAATGGTACTTGGGAATTTTACACAACTTCCTGCAAATCTATAATTATTTCCAAATAAAAAGTTAAAAAAATAGGATGACCAAAGAAAACAATTATATGGAAATTCAATTAACAAAACATTTTTTAATACAGAGTCCTAGATTCCTAGATTTACTTTTGGTGAGTATGGGGATACTGTAGTGAGGACAGAAGCCATTTTCATCTCTTACTCTAAATAGAAATGCTGGATAAAATATAACAAATGTATTTTTAAATATATAGCTGAACTCAAAGGCTGTAGGTGAAAAAGTCACTTGGGAGCAATTGAAAACACACACTTGCATTAGTATGTGTATTAAGTTTGCACTACCCATATGTGCTAGCCTAGATGTATTATGTTGCCCAAAATGCCATGTTTTTTGATGCAGTCTTGTGGGGGCAGATGTATTAGTGTTGACTGAGTTGGAATCTTTTGATTGATTTTTCCATGGTGATGTGACTCACTCAACCGTGGGTGAATCATTTGCATAAATTATTTCTATGGCGATATGGACCCTGCCCATTCAGAGTGGGTCTTCATTTAATCACTGGAGTCCTTGAAAAGAGCTCACAAACAGAAGGACCTCAGAGCATCTGAGAGAGACATTTTGAAGATGGCTGCTGAAAGCAGACTTTTGCTGACACTTTGGAGATGCTAGCACAGTGTTTGCTCCAGAGAAGCTAAGAGAGGACAAACGCCCCAAGAGCAACATTTTGATGAATGCACAGTTGCTGAGAGAGGAGCTGGAACACAACCTGGGATCAGCAGATGCCAGCCACGTGCCTTCCCAGCTAACAGAGGTTTTCCGGATGCCATAGGCCTTCCTTCAGTATTGATGCCTTAATTTGGACATTTTCATGGCCTTCAGACTGCAGATTTGTAACCAAATAAATCCCCTTTATAAAAGCCAATCAATTTCCAGTATTTTGCATAATGGCAGCATGAGCAAACCGGAACACCATACGATGGTGGTAATGGCAGAGAAGGGAAATCTAGCCAAGAAATTGACATAAAATTTGTCCTGGAACTGGTGAAACTCCCGGAGCTTCTTGTGAAACAATCCGTGGTACTCTTCCACAATTCAGGACACATGGGACTTCTGTAGAAAACAACTCCCACTGAAGGTCAGCTCATAGTAAAAATATTACAAAGTAGGAAAGGAGAAAGAATTCTAAGAGAGGAAGTCACAAGATGGAACAACTTGGATAATTCACATGGTGTATTGGTGGGGTCTTCCAAGAAGAAGATGCAGAGATGAAGTTAGGAGTGCAAGAGATTTAGTGAGAAGTAATCCTGTGAAAGATAAAAGGGGGAGGATGCAAGGTTGGGCAGGGAGAGCCGCAAACATGACGCAGTTCTGACAAAGTCTTGGCTAACCCCAAGGGGAACTAAGAGCAAATATTTCCCATTAGAGGGGTCCCATGTTGGGCATAATGGCAAGACCCTAGTACCTCTGCTGTGCTCAGGCATGGCTTAGGAGCTTCTTAGGAGGAGCATGGTCTCAACTTGGAAGATGAGGCAGATCTTGAAGGCACTGACAGCTTGAGGTTGTCAGCTAACCGCATTCCTTGCGGCTGAACAGCAAGTGCTTTCTTGAAGGGAGATTTGAGTGGTGCACTTCCATGGCTGCCACACATGCCACAAATTAGGATAATAGAACAATCTGAAAGACTTTAATATATGTATGCTTAAAAGAGATAAAAGTAGGAATCGAAGACAAGGCAAGGAGAGGAGCTTATGGAAAAAGAACCAAATAGAAAGAGTAGAAATAAACTATGAAAGACTGAATAGATATTTTGAAGAGCAGATTAAAGACAGCTGGAAAAAGAGTTAGTAAACTCAAATAGATCTGAGGAAATCACCCAGAATACAGTACAGAAAGTAGCATAGAAAGGTAAAATTATGATAGGCAGTATAGAAGATTAGTGGGGTGCAAGGGCTCTGAAGCCCCATACCTGGGATTAAATCTCAACTCTGCTCCTTGCTAGTTATAAGGCCTATAGGGCCCTGGGCAAGATTTTAAACCTCTTTGTGTCAGTTTTTCATCTATAAAATGGAGATATGCTAATACTTACCTCATGGTGTTGTTATGAGGCTTAAATGAGTTTATAGTTTTTGGCATATAGTAAGTGCTCACTCAGTAAATATTAGCTAATATTACAGAGGAAAGAAAAATATGAAAGATAAATTAAAAGTCATGGAGGAGAGGCCCAACCCAGATTGCAGAGTGAAAAGTCTCAAGGCTCCATCCCCCCACAGAAGCCTTGAACAACCAGCAAGAACTGGCAGAAACATTTTTCTCAAAGCTCCAGAAAAAAAACCAGTTAAAGGACTGAAGTAACAGAGTGACTACCACTCAAGAAAATGGCTACTTAACAGCTGTAGGATCTCCTGGTGCCCTGGCTGACCCCTGCCCCATTCCCTCACTGGCATGGCATGGAGCTGGCCCCGAGTCCCAGTGTGGATCGCTGGTCCTGGTTCCAGAGGAAGCATGTATATGTCTGGCCCACTCTGTCTCGTGGTGGCCTAAGGTACTTGCTGTCCTAGAACTTGCCCTGCATAGAGCCATAGAACTTGCCCTGGTGAACTGTAGAAGGTGGCTCACCGAGCTCTCCTACAGAACACTGGGGGGGAGCAGTCAAGTGGATGCCTGGGGCAAGGGATTACTGGCTCTAGGACATAGAGTGCAGCGCCAGGACCATGAGAAAACTGTTTCCTAGGGAAGAGGGGATATTTGTATCCATGTAAACAGGGGAATTCCTAGGGCTACACCCATAAGCCAAAGACAAGACACGTGCATGGAAAGGATCAGGGAGGCCCCTATGCCTTGGCCTGCAGTTATTCTCCAAACTCTTATGGGTAAGCCTTGAAGGAGGACACTTGCACAGGTCAATCTGCAAAGACTGGGAAAGGTGTTTTCTATTTTTATTTTTTATTATTTTTATTAGCTTCTGGCATCCAAGGAAACTTCTGTCATAACACTAGCTGATAAAAGCTTAAGGAACAGGCACCTCATAGTCTAAATTCCAGGAATAACACACTAAAAATTCAAAATATCCAGGTTTCAACAAAACATACAAAGAAACAGGAAGTGATGGCCCAGGCAAAGGAGAAGATTAAAACATTAGAAACTGTCAGTGAGAAGGATCAGACCTGAGGCATTCCAAAGACTTTTAAAAGTGGTCCTAAATATACTCAAAGAGCTAAAGGAAAACATGAATAAAGTACTAAAGGAAATCAGAAAAGTGATAGCTGAGCAAAAAAGAGAATATCAATAGAGAGATGGAAATTATGAAAAGCTACCAAACAGAGCTGAAGACCACAATAACAGAAATTTTTAAATTCTTTAGAGGGGTTCAACAGCATATTGGAGATGGCAGAAGAATGAATCAGTGAGCTTGAGGATAAGACAATTGAAATCATCCATCTGAGGTGCAGAAAGATGAAAGAATGAAGACAAGTGAACAGAGCCTGAGAAACCTGTGGGAGAACATCAAGCATAACAATATACACATTGTGGAAATCCCAGAAGGAGAAGAAAGAGGAAAAGGAACAGAAGGGATATTTGAAGAAATAATGGCTGAAAACTTCCAAAATTTAACAAAAGACATGAATATACATATGCAAGATGCTCTATGAACTCCAAACAGGACAAACCCAAATAGACCCACACCACACCATATTATAATCAACCTGTCGAATGCCAGACACAAAGAGAGAATTCTGAAAGCTGCAAGAGAGAAGCATCAGAAACCACAGATGCAAGAAGGCAGTGGGAGGCATGTTTAAAGTGCTGAAACAATTTTTTTTCCAACCAAGAATCTATATCTGGCAAAACTGTCTTTCAAAAATGAGGATGGGATTAAGACATTCCCAGGTAAACAAAAGCTGAGGAAGTTTAACACCACCAGACCAGCCTTACAATAAATGCTAAAGGGAGCTCTGCAGGTTGAAAGAAAAAGATATTAGACAATTGACTGAGGCCACATGAAGAAATAAAGATCTCCAGTAAAGATAATGACATGGGTAGATATAATTACAGTAGCACTGTATTTTTGGTTTGTAAGTCCACTTTTTAACTTCTTACAGGATCTAAAAGGCAAATGAAGAAACTGTAATGATAAATCAATAGTTTTGGTCTCATAATGTATAAACAAGTAGTTTGTGACCATATAATTTGTGATCCCTGTGGTCACAAACATGTAATTTGTGAACAGAGGGATATAGGAACATAGGTTATGTATACTACTGAAGTTTTTGAGTTATTATCAAAGCAAATAAGATTGCTTAGGATGTTAAAGGCCCATAGGAACCACAAAGAAAATATCAGAGAATTTGGAAGCTCATAGGGATAGAAAGTAGAGTACAAGTTACCAGGGGTAGGGGCAGGGGCAATGGAGAGTTAATGCAAAATCAGTAAAGGGCTTCTTTTGGGGATGGAGGGAAAGTTCTAGTAATGGATGGCGGTGAGGGTACTTCAACATTGTGAATGTGATTAATCCCACTGAATGTTAAAGCTTGGGAAGGGTTAGGATGGGAAGATTTATGTTGTATGTATGTCTCCACAATTTAAAAAAAGAAAGAAAAATTAAAGAGATAATGACAATTAAATGCAAACATATTATTAGATGGGATCTAAGAATGGGGAGAAAAGGCTCAAAAGGATACTATTGGGACGTAAGAAAAAAATGGAATCTATATGGAATGTAAACTTTATATCAATGTTAAATTTCTTGAACTTGATAACTGCACTTACAGTGATTACATAAGTGAACAACTTTGTTGGAAATGTTCATGAAAGTATTATGTGTTCAAGGAGTATGATATGTGCAACCTGCTCTAAAATGTTCAGAAAATAGAGAGATAGATTAGATGAATAGATAGATGATAGATAGAATGACATGGCAAAAGTGGCAAAATGTTAAAATTGGTACATCAGGATACCTGGGGTGGGGGGAGTATGTTAGAGTTTTCTGTATGGGGCTTTTGTTACTCCTGCAACTGTCCTGTAAGTTTGAAATTATTTCAAAATAAAAAAGTTTTTAAAAAAGTCATGCAGGAGAAAATGAGAAGTTCCTAATCTATCTAATAGAAGCTCCAGAAGAAGAAAATAGGAGAGAAGCAGAATTTGAAGAAATAATGGTGGAGAATTTTCTATAAGTTAAGAAAAATGAAGCCTTAAAATGAAATGGCAGTCTGAGAGCTGAATAGGATAAAAAAAAATAATTACATCTAAGGCATATTATAGAGAAATTGCAAAACAATAAAGATAACCAAAAAAAAAAAAAAAAAATCTGAAAAACTACCAGAGAGAAAACAGTTTATCTACAAATGAAAGACTTTCTGCCTGCAGCCAATTTCTCATCAGCAACAAATACCAATGGAATAATATCTTCAAAGTGGTTGGAAAAGCAATTAGAATCCTACATCTAGCTAATGAGCATTTAAGGGTGAGTGTGAAATAAAGAAAATCAGATATACACAGACTGACAGTTTACAGATCTTCTGCTAGAAGAATTATGAAGGATGAAGTTCGAAAAGAAGAAAATTAAACTCAGAAAGAAAGGACTTCTCTTTCAGCCAAGATGAATAACAAGGACCAGATTTATCCTCTCACCTGGAACAACTAAAAATTGGACAAAATGTATGGAACAATGGTTCCCAAGGCATTGGAAACAGGCAATGAAGGCCAGTTTTCTCTGTGAGATGGGAAACAAACAAGGTGAGCCCTATAGTTGCCCCAGCTTACTGCTGAGAGAGTTTCCAGGCCACAGTGCAGGGCAGGGGAACCCAGGCAGAGCCTGTAGGTTTCCCTGAGATGCAGATACAGAGCTAGGAGTCTGAGGAGCCAAGGAGGCTAGAGTTTACAAGGCAGAGTACCAGAAAGAAGGGAGCTACACAGTACTGAGTACTGGTCAACACATGCATGTGAGGAAATGACTCAAAGCTGAGGAAAGAACCGTCTGGAAGGATTAGAGGAAACAATTCCCGGAGCTCACATATGAGCATGAATAGTAATGTTCTCACCAGCCAGAGTGGAAAATCTCACAATTCTTGGGTCACTGGGTTGAGTTCCTAGAAGGGTTTTGCTTCAGTTAATGGGAAAAATTAATTCTACAGTAAATGCTACTCTTGTCTTGCCAAAAAAGCTTAAAAGCAAGACATGAAAGGATCAAATTGTTTCCAAGTAACTTAACCATATCCCAGAAGAAACTCAAGAAAATTTATAGGGATATAAAAATTATGCAACACTTGACAAGGTAAAATTCACATTGTCTGACACCCCATAATTACCAGGCATGTAAAAAACCAGGAAATTACTACTTATAAGGAGAAGAAAATCAATTGATCAAACTGACCTAGAAAAGACACATGATGGAATTAGGAAACAAGGACATAAAAATAATTATCATAACCGAAACTCATATGTTCAAGAAAGCTAGAGGAAAGATTAAACAGGTTAAGCAGAGGCATGGAAAATATAAAAAGTAACCAAATCAAACTTCTGTAGGTGAGAAGTACAATTTTTGAGATGGAAAAAATACATTGGATGGGATTAATGACTGTTTTGACATTGCAGAAAAAAAGATTTGTGAAATTGAAAACATAGCAATAGCAATTATTCTAACTAAAATGCAGAAAGAAAACAGACTTAAAAAAAAATAAAAAGAACATTAGTGAGCTGTGGGACTGATGATCAGTGGCATAACATATGTGAATTTAGAGTCCCTAAATGAAAGGAGAGAAGGAGGGACAGAAAAATAATTTGAAGAAATAATGTCTGAAAAAAATTCCAAATCTGATGAAAACTATAGATTCACAGACAAAAAATTCAACAAATCACAAACACAAAAAAGATTAAGGAAAATACAAGGCACATTATAATAAAATTGCTTAAAACAAGTAATAAAGAGAAAAATCTTAAAAGTAGTCAGAGGAAAAAGATACACTACATAAAAAGAAACAAAGAATGATAGCTTCTTATCTGATGCAAGTTAGAGGACATTGGAACAGCCTCTTCAAAATACTGAGAGAAAAATCTGCCATCCAAGAATTCTGTGCCCAGTGAAAATATATGTTAAAAATGATGGAGACAGGCTTCCAGTTGACAAACATGGTGGAATGTTGAATCTTTGAACAACTAGGAAAAACTGGCAGAACCGTCTTCCTCAGAACTCCAGAAAACAGTTAAGGGATTGCAGTGCCAAAATAAGAAAACAGCTTTAAAAAATAGCAGGAGAAGCTTGTAGTGCAATTGCTGGCCCCTGTCTCACCCCTTCACTGGAGAGGTGTGGGGCCAGCCTGTGCTCCTACTGTGGGTCCCTGATCCTGTTCTAGAGGAGCAGAGTAACCCCCATGCACATACTACAATGCCTATATGTTGGTGCCAATCTATTGGGTGGCAGCTTGAAAGACTAAACCAGAAAACTTTTCTCTGCCACACTCTCCCAAAACTTTCCCTGCAGGCAGAAGCAGGTTGTGGAAAGTTCAAGTTATGTAAGAAACAAATAAGTCAAGGTGTCCTGGGGAAAAGGATTATCAGCTTTAAGACAAAAAATAGAGCACTCTGGAGGGGGAGAAAGTCTATTTCATAGGGATTAGAGGAGGCATTTGGATTGCAATAAATGGGGAATTCTTAAGGCCATGAACAAGTGCACACCCAGGAAAAGACTCAGCCTCCAAAAAAGACAGAGAATACCCCGAACTTCACTTTTGCCTCAGGCTGAACTCTGAAGGAGAGCCCTAGACAAAAAAGCCAATTTGCAAATAAAAAATAAAAAATAAAAAAAAGTGAAAGGAGTTTCTCTGCATTTGATTGTTTCTTTTTGTTAGTTCCTGGCACTCAAGGTAATCTCATATCATTATCTGGATACAAATTTAAGGAACAGACAGATCAGGGACTAAATCCCAGAGTAAAGGTTTAAGATATTAAAATGTAAAGTGTACAAAAATGCTTGAAGGCAAAGAAACAGGAAATGATGGCCCATACAAAGGAACAAGTTAAAAATCCAGAAACCACCATCAAAGAAGACCAGACTTTGGATATACTGCACAAAGACTTAAAAAAAAAATGATCCTCAGTATGCTCAGGGAGGTAAAGTAAGACACAGAGAAAGAACAAAAGGATATAAGGAAAACATTGAATGAAAAAGATGGTGTACCAGTTTGTATATATTATGTTCCCAGAAAAAGCATGTTCTTTGATGCAATCTTGTGGGGCAGACATATTAGTGTTGATTAGATTGGAATCCTTTGAGTGTTTCCATGGAGATGTGACTTAATCAACTGTGAGTGAAACATCTGGATAATTTCCATGGAGGTGTTACCCTGCCCATTCAAGGTGAGTGTTAATTGGATCACTGGAGTCATATAAAGGAGTTCACAGACAGAAGGAACAGAGCAACTGAGAGTGACATTTTGAAGAGGAGCTGCAGCTAAGAAAGGACAAAATGCCCCAAAAGCAAAATGCGGAGAGTGCCAATTTGAAACAACCTGGGAGCAAGAAGATGCCAGACATGTGCCTTCCCAGCTAACAGTTTTTCCAGATGCCAGTGGCCTTTCTCCAGTGAAGGTACCTGTTGTTGAAGCCTTATCTTGGACACTTTATGGCCTTAAGACAGTAACTTTGTAACCAAATAAGCCCCCTTTATAAAAGCCAGTCCATTTCTCGTATTTTGCTTAATGGCAGCATTAGCAAACTGGAACAGATGGCATTCTCAACAAAGCAAGAGAAAATTTTAAAAGGAACCAAACAGAAATACTGAAGTTGAAGACCACAACAACTGAGATGAAAATTCCATAGAGGATTTCAATAGCAGATTGGAAGCAATGAACTTGAAGACAAGACAATTGAAATGATTTAGGCTGAGTAGCAGAAAGAAACAGGAATGAAAAAAGGCAAAGGCAAACAGAGCCTAAGAGACCTGTGGGACACCATCAAGGGTACCAATGTACACATTATGGGAGTCCTAGAATGAGAAGAAAGGGAGAAAGGGGAATAAAGAATATTAGAAGAAATAATGGCAGAAAACTTCCCAAATTTAATGAAAGACATGAATTTACACATTCAAGAATCCCAACAAAACCCAAACAGGAGAAACTCAAAGATAACTACACCCAGACACATAGTAGTCACACTATCAAATGCCAAGGACAAGAAGAGAGTACTGAAAGCTGCAAGAGAAAAGCAGTGTGTTATGTATAAGGGAATCCCAATAAGTATAAGTGCTGATTTCTCATCAGAAACCATGGAGAAAAGAAAACAGTGGGATGGAATATTTAAAGTGCTGAAATAAAACAATTGCTAAATAAGAATTTTATATCCAGCAAGACTCTCTTTCAAAAATGAGAGACCAATTAAGATATTTCCAAGCAAGTAAAAGCTGAGGGTGTTCATCACCACTAGATTTGCACTATAAGCAACTCTAAAGGTAGTTCTTCAGACTGAAAGGAAAGGACCCAGACAGTTAATCAGAGCAGCATAAAGAAATAAAGACCTCTGGTAAAGGTAGCTATATGGGTAATTATAAATACCAATACTATTTTATTATATTTTTGGTATGTAACTCTTACATGTTGTAAAATACAAATGCATAAAAAGTAATGATAAATCTATGGTTCAGGACATACAATTATAAAGATATAATTTGTAACAAGTATAATAAAAAGATGGAGGATAAAGGGACTTAGGAATAGTGTATGTGTATGTTACTGAAGATAAGTTGGTATCAAATTGAACATGCCTGTTATAGATATTGGAAGTTAAATTTAAGCCTCATGGTGACCACAAAGAAAATACATGAAAAATATTCAGAGAAAGAAAGAAGGAACTCAAAATAGCACATTTAAAAAAATCAAACAAACATGAGAGGAAGTATTAACAGAAGAATTGAGGGACAAAAAATGCACATGACTTACCAAGACTAGTGAAATGACAGAAAAAAGCCCAGTATTATCAGTAGTTACCTTAAATGTAAATGGATTAAACCCACCAGTCAAAAGGCACAGATTGGCAGAATGGATAAAAAAAATGACCCAATTTTATGCTACTTACAAGAGACTTACCTTAAATTCAAAGACACAAAGGGGTTGAAAGTGAAAGGATGAAACTTAAAACATGCAAATAATAAAAGAGAACTGCGGTAGCTATACTAATATCTAATAAAATGGACTTCAAGTAAAAAATTGTTATAAGGGACAAAGAAGGTTACTATATACTGATACAGGGGTCAATTCAACAAGAAGATATAACAATTACAATATATATGCACCTAACAACAGAGCCCCAAACTATATGAAGCAAATATTGACAGATTTGAAGGGAGAAACAGATGGTGTTTTGGTTTGCTAAATCTGCTGGAATGCAATATTCCAGAAATGGGTTGGCTTTTACAATGGGCATTTATTAGCTTACAAGTTTACAGTTCTAAGGCCATGAAAATGTCCAAATTAAGCCACCAATAGGATGATACCTTCTCCCCAAAGAAAGGCTGCTGGCAATCTGGGACACTTCTGTCATATGGGAAGGTACATGGTGGCATCTGCTGGTCCTTCTCTCCCAGGTTTTGTTGCTTTCAGCTTCTGGCTGCTCCATCTGTGGCTTTCTTTCTGAACTTAGCTTCTGTCTCAGTGCTCTGGTTTGCTAAAGCTGCTGAAATGCAAAATATCAGAAATGGATGGGCTTTTATAAAGGGGATTTATTAGGTTGCAAATTTACAGTTCCAAGAGCCATGAAAGTGTCCAAACTAAGGCATCAACAAGAAGATACCATCACTGAAGAAAGGCTGATGGCATCTGAGGTTCCTCTGTCATGTGGGAAGGCACATGGCCAGAGTCTGTTGGGCCTCTCCCAGAATTAGCTTCTCATTTCTGTTGCTTTCTCCAAAATGTCTGTGGGATTCTTCTTAGCTTCTGTCTCTCTTGTCCTTTGTGTCCTTGATTGTTTCTCCCAGGGCATTTCTCTCTAAGCATCTGGGATCCTCTCTTAGCTTCTTCTGGGCAAACTCTGGATTTTATCTCTTAGCTTCTCTCCTGGTTCTGGTTTCAATGGCTGTCTCCAAAATATCTCTGGGTGTTTTCTCTCTAAGTGTCTCTTAATCTCTCTTCAAAATGTCTCTGCCTTTTATCCTCTCATAGAGGTTGCCAGTAAATGAATTAAGACCCACCTTGAATGGGTGGGGTCACATCTCCATGGAAATAACCCAATCAAAAGGTCCCACCCACAATAGGTCTGCCCCCACAAGAGTGAATTAAAAGAACATAGCCTTTTATGAGGTACATAACAGATTCAAACTGGCACACTTAGCTTCTCTTGGGGATTTTTTTTGTGTGTGTGTGTTTATCCTCCTATAAGGGACTCCGGTAAGAAGATTAAGACCCACCTTGAATGAGGTGGGTCACATCTCAATTGAAATAACCTAATCACAGGGTCCCACCCACAATAGTTCTATGCCCATAGGAATGGATTTAAAGAATATGAACTTTTCTGGGGTATATAACCACTTCAACCATTACAGATGGTACTATATGAATAATAGTATTCTACTATTCATATAGTATAGATGTACTATAATGGATAGAACATCTAGACAGAAGATCAACAAGGAAATAGAAGACTCAAACAATACTATAAACCAACTAGACCTAACAGACATATATAGAACATGTCACTCAACAGAAACAGAATACACATTCTTTTCTAGTGTGCACTGGTCATTCTCCAGGATAGGCCATAGTTAGGTCACAAAACAGGTCTCAATAAATTAAAAAATATTAAATCATTCAATGTGTCTTTCCAGCCACAACAGAATGAGGCTAAAAGTCAATGACAGAAGGAGAACTGGAAAATTCACAAATATGTGGAAATTAAACAAAACTCTCTTAAACAACCCTAGGTCAAAGAAGAAATAACAAGGGAAATTAGGAAATATCTTGAGGTGAATGAAAACAAAAACACAACATACCACAACTTATGGAATGCAGCAAAGGCAGTGCTGAGAGGAAAATTTATAGCTCTAAATGCTTCCATAAAAAGAAGAAAGATCTCAAATCAGAGAGCTATGCACACAACTGGAGAATTTAGAAAAAGAAGTGCAAACTGAACCCAAGACAAGCAGAAGGAAGGAATTAACAAAGATTAGAGATAAATGAAATAGATAATAAAAACAATAGGGAAAGGACATGAATAACTAAAATCAGAAATGAAAAGGGGGACATTACTACCAACCCCACAGAAATAAAAAGGATTAAAAGAAGGTGACTATGAACAACAGTATGCCAATAAATTATGTAACCTAGATAAAATGGGAAAATTCCTAGAAACACACAAACTACCCACATTGTCTGAAGAAGAAATAGAAGATCTCAACAGACTAATAACAAATAAAGAGATTGAATAGGTAATCAAAAACCTTCCCCCAAAAGAAATGATCAGGACCAGATGGCTCCACTGGTGAATTTTGCCAAACATTCCAAGAATTGACACCAATTCTTCTAACATCTTCCAAGAAATTGAAGAGGAGGGAATACTTCCTAACTCATTCCATGAGGCCAACATCACACTAATATAAAAAACCAGACAAAAATACCATAAGGAAAGAAAATTACAGATCAATATCCCTTATGAATATAGATGCAAACATCTTCAACAGAATACCAGCAAACTGAATCCAACAGCGTATTAAAATAATCCTACACCATGATCAGATTATTATTAGTGTATAGAAATAGTACTGATTTTTGCATGTTGATCTTGTACCCTGGCCCTTTACTGAATTCATTTATTAACTCTAGTAGCTTTATTGTGGATTTTTCAGGATTTTCTGTATATAGGATCACATCATCTGCAAATAGGGAAAATTACACTCTTTCCTTCCAATTTGGATGGTTTTATTTCTTTTTCTTGCCTAATTGCTCTAGTTAGAACTTCTAGTGCCATGTTGGATAACAGTGGTGACAGTTGGCATCCTTGTCTGGTTCCTGATCTTAAAGAGAAAGCTTTCAGTCTTTCACTATTCAGTAGGATGTTAGCTGTGGGCTTTTCATATATGCTCTTTATCATTTTGAGGAAGATTCCTTCTATTCTAAGTGTTTTTTATCAAGATTTTGTCAAATGCCTTTTCTGCATCAACTGAAATGATCATGTGGTTTTCTTTTTTCCTTCATTCTGTTAATGTGGTGTATTACATCAATTGATTTTATTATGTTGAACCACACTTGGATACCTGGGATAAATCCCACTTGATCATAGCGTAAAATATTCTTTGTGTCCCTTTATCACTTTCTTCCCATAATGTGTATATTGGTATGTTTGATGGTATCCCACAGGTGTCTTAGGTTATTGTCACTTTTTATAATTCTTTTTTTCTTTCTGTTTCTCAGCCTGACTCATCTTATTTTTCTTCTCTTCAGGTTCACTGATTCTCTCCTCTGCCAGTTCCAATCTGCTGTTGAAACCCTCCTGGGAATTTTTCATTTCGGTCATTGTGTGCTTCAACTCCAATAGTTCTGTTTGGTTCCTTTTTAAAATTTCCATCTCTTTATTGAGATTTCCATATTGTTCATTCATTGCTTCCCTATATCTTTTTGTTCTTTCTCTTTATTTTCAATCATCTCCTTGAGCATATTTAAGATCATTTTTCAAAAGTCTTTGACCAGTATGTCCACAATCTTTTCTTCTTCCTTGATGTTTGCTCTATTTTTATCCTCTTCCTTTGTATGGTCCATCTTTCCTATTTCTTTGTTTGTCTTGTAATCTTTTGTTAAACATTGTACATTTTAATATTTTTAAATGTTGACTCTGGGATTTATTCTTTGCAATATCTTAAATTTGTATCCAGCTAATGATATGTTAGAGATTTTCTTAAGTGCCAGGAGCTAACAAAACCAAGCAAACCCAAGCAAATAACAGCTTTCACAGGCTTTGTGAATTGGCTTTGTGTTGACAGGTGCTCTCTTCTCAGAGTTCAACCTTCCTATCGGCAAGGGCAGCCCAAGGTGAATGCAAGTTACAGAGTCCTCCGTGTCTTTTCCAGGCCAGTGTCTCGTCCTGGGTTTGTGCTTGATAGGGGCCTTAGGAGTTCCCCTGTTTGCTGGAGTTCCCCTTTTAACAGGAATTTGAATGCCCCCTCTATTCCCCAGGATACAGACTTTCTCCCTCTCCGGGGTCTTCCACCACAGGATTTAAGCAGGTGAGCCTTTGCTCAAGGCCGCCTGACAACTGTTTTTCTACTGCTTTTATTGTCTCAAGCTGCTTTTGCCGATAGCACAAATTCTGGTGGTGGGGAGGGGCATGCTGGAGAGGAGTTTCCCAAGTTAGTCTTTCCCAGCAGGAACAAGGCCAGGGACCCACAAAGGGAGCCCCAGCTAGCTCCAACTGATCTGGGGAGGTTATGAGGAAGGGGCCTGTAAGGGCGCCAGGAGCTTCTCCCTTACCTCTCCAAAGTTGCATCTTTCTTGACTTGGTACCTGCCCAGCACTAAGGAAGCATATGGTCTTTAAGTCTCTTCTACTGCCTTTGTCTATGGCAGGTTGGAACAATGGCCATTTTCAAAGTCCTGCCCCCAGAGATCTGAAGTAGCAAATCAAAAGCAGTGATCAGTGATTGGACCACCTCCCCCCAGCCCTGATCTTGGGGAAACTGGGTCTCTATGTCCCATTCTGCCACCAGCAAGCTGACAGTACCTTACTGCTGCCAGTCACAAGGTTGGAGGATGGACGATGGTGGCCGCTGCCTGGAGGGTGCAATGCACTGCTGCCTACCATGATTTGCCAGTATCTTCCTCTACTTTTTTCTGGATGCTGCACAGTGCTCTATCAGACTCCAGAGTTTTGAAATAGTTGATTCAGACAGTTCCCGCCTATTTAATAGCTGTTCTGGTAGAGGGAAAGATTCCCGGAGCTTCCTGCTCCCCAACTTCTGACGACCCCTGATCTCCCACTTCAAATACTAAGAAACAAATGGGTTAAAAGTAAAAGGATGGAAAAAAAGATACACTATACTAAATTCAGTCAAAAGAAAATAGGTTCCAGAGCATAGAATATTACCAAGGACAACATGACTTACTTTATAATGATAAAAGGATCGTTTTATCAGGAAGACATACCAGTCCTAAACATCTTGCACCTAATAATAGAGCTTTGAAATACATTAAGCAAAAAATGAAAGAACTGCAAGGAGAAAAAGACAGATCCACAATTACAGCAGGAGATTCCAACACCCATCTCTAAAAATTTGATAGATACAAATCAGTAAAGACGTATAAGGTTTTAACACACCATCAATCCACTTGAACTAATAGACATTTATAGAACATTCCGTCTGTGCCAGTTTGGATTTACTATGTCCTCCCAAAAAGCCACGTTCTTTAATGCAATCTTTTTGGGGTAGACTGATTAGTCTGTTGATTAGGGTAGAACCTTTGATTAAATTATTTCCATGGATGTGTGCAACCTGCCCACACAGGGTGGGTCTTGATTGGTTCACTGGTTACTTAAGAGAACTCAAGAGCCAACCCAGATGCTTGCTGACTTGGAGATACATGGAGATGTGGACAGAAGGACGTTTGGAGATGTTAAGCTAAGAGAAGAAGCCCAGAGTTTGCCCCGGAGAAGTTAAGAGAGGACCCCCAGATGCTTAGAGAGAAATGCCCTGGGAGAAAGAAGCAAGGATGCACAGAAGCTGAGAGAGAGAAGCTAAGAGAGACAGAAGCCCAGAGACATTTTGGAGAAAGCCATTTTGAAACACAACCCTGGAGCAAAAGACCAGCAGACTCCAGCCACATGCCTTCCCAGCTGACAGAGGTGTTCCGGATGACACTGGCTTTTCTTCAGTGAAGGTATCCTCTTGGTGATCCCTTAGTTTGGACACTTTGTGGCTGCAGAACTGTATATTTGTAGCAAAATAAACATCCTTTATAAAAGCCAGTCCACTTCTGGTATTTTGCATAACGACAGCATTAGCAAACTGAAACACCATTCAACATAAGGAGAGTATACATTCTTTTCAGTTCATATAGAACATTTATCAAGATAGACCATCTTCTGGGCCATGAAACAAGTGTCAATAAATTTAAAAGCTCTGAAGTCAAGAAAATATGTTTTCTGACAACAGTTAGAACAGTTAATAACAGAAATATCTTTGGAAAATCCCTAAATATTTGGAAACTAACATTTCTAAATAACCCATGGATTAAAGAAGAAATAAGATGAATTAAAAATTATTTTGAATGAAATGAAAATGAAAACACAACCCATTAAAATTTGTGGGATGCTACTAAAGTCTTATGCACAGGGAAATTTATAGCACTAAATGACTATATTACAAAAGAAGAAAGGTCTCAAATCACCTTAAGAAACTAGAAAGAAAGCAAATTAAGCCCAAAGTAAGCAGAAGAAAACAAATAACAAAGATGAGAGTAAAATTCAGTGAAATAGAAACAAAAAAATAGAGAAAAATCAATGAAACCAAAAGCTGGTTCATTAAGATAAATAAAATTGATAAACCTCTATCCAGACTGATTAGGAAAGAAAAAAAGAGAGAGAGAAAAAACAAATTATTAATTCTGGGAATGAAAGAAGTGACATCACTGCAGATTCTAAATATATGAAAGGATAATAAGGGAATTGTATGAACAACTTTGTGCCAACGAATTTGACATCTTGGGTGAAATGGACAAATTATTTGAAAGATACCACTACCAAAGCACACTCAAGAAGAAATAGGTAACCTGAATAGCCCTACATAAATTAAATAAATTGAATTTGTAGTGAAAATCTTTCCACAAAGAAAATCCCATGTCTAGATGACTTCACCAAGGATTTCTAGCAAATATATAAGGAGGAAATTATATTGCCACATAAAATGTTCCAAAAAAACTGAAGCAGAGAGAATACTTCCCAACTCATCCTATGAGACCAGCATTACTCTCCTAACCAAAATCAAAATAAGACATTACAAGAAAAGAAAACTACAGACCCATATCCCTCATGAACATAGAGGCAAAAATTCTTAACAAAATTTTAGCAAATTAATTTCAACAATATATAAAAAGGATAATGTATAATAGCCAAAAGGATAATATACCCGAAGAATGCAAGGTTGGTTGAAGATTTCAAAAGCAACGAGTATAATTTCACCATAGTAATAGACTGAGAAAGAAAAGTCATATGATAATCTTAACAGAAGCAGAAAAAACATTTGGCAATATCCAACATCCATTACTGATTAAAACTCTCAGTGTATGAGGAATAGTAAGGAAATTCCTCAGCCCGACAACGGGCACTTACAAAACTCCTACAGTTTACATTAAACTTAATGGTGAACAACTGAATGCTTTCTTCCTAAGATCAGAATCAAGACAAGAATGTCTGCTATTATTATTTTTATGCAGCAAGGTACTAGTGGTTTTGCCAATGCTAGTGGAATTAATAAGTGAGTTTAGTGAGTTTTCAGGATACAAGATTAATATGGAAGAAACAATTGTAATTCCATATAACAACAAAAAACCAGATATTTAAATTTAAAAAATCATGTACAATAATATAAAATATACCAAATACTTAAGGATTAAACTAACAAAAGATGTGCAAGACACATTGAACACTGTAAGCATTGCTCGGAGAAATAAATGTCAAATAAATGGGGAGATGTACCATGCTCTTACATTAGAAGACTCAAAATTGTTAGGCTGTCTATTCTCCCCAGATTCATCCATAGATTGAACAGAATGCTAATGAAAATCCTGGCAGGCTTTTCTTGAAAACTTGGCAAACTAATTCTAAAATTTATATAAAATTGCAAAGGACCTAAAGTACCCAAAACAACTTAGAAAAAGAAGAAAGTTGAAAGACCTACACTATTTGACTTTAAGACTTGTAAAGCTACAATAATCAAGACAATGTGGCATTGATATCAAGACAAACAGATGAATGGAACAAAATAGAGATCACAAAAAGAGACCCACACTTAAATGGTCAACTGAGTTTTGACAAAGATGTTAAAGCAATTCAGTCAAGAAAGGATACTCTTTCAAAGAAAAAGTTCTGGAACAACAGGATATCCATAGGCAAAGGAAAGCACAAAAACTAAAAACAAAACTTGACCCATAACTCAAATTGGATCATAGAGCTAAATGTAAACCTGAAACTGTACAATTCCTAGAAAATACAGGAGAAATTCTTTGTGACTTTGCGTTTGGCAAAGATTTCTTGGATAAAACACCAAAATAAAAAATTGGATACAAAACAAAAGAAAATTTTGATAATTTGGATTTTATCAAAACTAAGAACATCTGTTCTTTGAAAGACACTGTTAAGGGAATGAAAAGATAAGCCCCAGACTGGGATAAAATATTTGCTAATCGCATATCAGCTCAAGGATTTGAATCCAAAGTATTTGAAGAACTCTGAAAACTTGCTAAGAAAACACACAACTCCCCCCAAAATGGGCAAAATATTTGGACAGGCACTTCATGAAAGAAGATATATGGATGTCAAATCAACACATAAAAGGATGCTCAGTATCATTAGCCATCAGTAAAATGCTAATTAAAACCACAATAAAAGAACATTAAACACCAATTACAACATCTGAAACCATACCAAGTATTGGCGAGGATGCAGAGCCACCGGGCCATTCTCACATAGCTGGTGGGAATGTCAAATTGTATGACCATTTTTGAAAAATCATTTTGGCAGTTTCTTAAAAAGTTAAACATACTCCTACCATATGACCCAGCATTTCCAGTACCAGGCATTTACCCAAGAGAAATAAAAGCATATGTCTACACAAAGACGTATACACGAATGTTCCTTCCTACCTTATTTGTAAAAGCCCCAAACTGGGAATAACCCAATTGTCCATTAGCAAGTGAATGGATAAACAAATTGTGGTAGAGCCATACAACAGAATGCCACTCAGCAATGAAAAGAATAAACTACTGACACACACAACAACATGTTTGAATCTCAAAATAATTATGCTGAGTAAAAGAAAACAGAGAGAAAAGAGTGCATGGTTCTATTCATATGACATTTTAGAAAATGCAACTAATATGCAGTGACAGAAAGCAGATGAGTGGTCGCCTGTGGATAGGGTGGGAGAGAGAGTGGAGGGATGTGTGGAGGGATTACAAAGGGTCATGAGAAAACTTTGGGTATTGATGGATATATTCATTATCTTGATTGTGGTGATGATTTCACGGGTGTATACATGTGTCAAAACTTATCAAAAGCATCCACTTTAAATATATGCTGTTCATTTTATGTTAATCATACCTCAATAAAGTTGTTAGAAAAAATCCCAAAAAGAAGTGTGGGAGGCAAAAGGTATTGGTGAGCAAAGAAACAATAAATACTTTTTGGAGATTATAAAACAAGATGGAATGAAAACATTAGATTTTTTATTGATTGGGAGAAATCTAGGGATTTTACTCAACTCCAGGTATTAAGTGTGCATGATGTGTACTTATCTTCCATGCTAGCTGAGGGACCAAAGGGAGGTGTACCAGTTAGGGTTCCCTAGGGAAACAGAACCAACAGGAGATATCTGTAAATATGAGATTTGATTAAAATGTCTCACACAACTCGTGTGGGGACGCACGAGGCCAAATTCAGTAGGGCAGGCAGCAAGCTGGCAACTCTGATGAAGGCCTTCGATGAACTCCCCAGGAGAAGCTGGCTGGCTGAAGAAGAAATGAAAGTTCTCTCTCTTCTCTCTTAAAACTCTTCAACTGATTGGATTAAATCCAGTTGATTGAATGCCCTCATTGTGGAAGACCCATTCCTTGTTGCATCGATTGACTGATGATTTAATAAACCAGCCTTCTGGTGTATTAACCAGCCACAAATGACCTTGCAGTAACGGTTAGGCCAGTGCTTGCTTGACCAGACACCTGGGCACCATCACCTGGCCAAGCTGACACACATGAACCTAGCCATTACAGAATGTGATGAAAAAAAATCAATCCAAAAGAAGATATGAAATAAGAAAAAAGGGAGGAAAAAAAACAAACCCAAAAAACCATGGTAAATGGAAAGATACAAAGTAAGATAGTAATTCAAGCCATGGGAAAGCAATAGTTTAACACACCCCCTTAAAATATCCTGCGGGAATCAAGGAAGGCTTCCTGGAAGAGGGAACATTTATTTCAAGTGGTTTTAAAGAATGAGAAGAGGGTGCTCACATAGAGAAGACAGGAATATTATAACAAATAGAGAGGTTTGCATGAGCAAATGCATAGGGAGGTAAAAGGACATGGTGGGGCCAGCATATGGGATGTGACCCCAAAGCAGGTGGTTGGAGGGGGTGGGCAGGAGGCTGCCCATGTGGGTTGGGGCCACATCACTGAAGTCCTTGAGGGCAGATGGAAACCATAGGAAGCTTTTCTAAGATGAGTCAGTGTTTTAAAACAATTCCCCTGGGGTGGTGGAGAGAATGAATTATTGAAGCAGTATTGGAGGCAGGGGGACCTATGAGAAGGTTGAGGAGGAGGCCCAGGGGCCGGAGAGAAGGGGTCTCCTTCCACCCCCTCCACAATGCAGCTCCTGATAGGCCCTTTGGGGAACCTGTGACTTCTTGGCTCAGAGAAGAGGGGACAGAGGGAGATTAGGTATCTAACTCCCCCACTTCAGAGATGAGGAGACTGAGTTGGAGAGAATTGTTCTCATGGCAAATCAGTGGCAGCACTGAAACTGTGGGCATGTGCTGTTTAAAAGTGACCTCACGTCTGACTTGCAGACCCACTTAGGAAGTGGCAGCAGCTGGGAAAGAGCCCCAGCCTGGGGGTCTGAAGACCAGTGACCTGGGGCCCCGTTTTGCACTAGCCTCTTTGGTCCATCATCTAACCTATCACTCTAGCCTCAAAGCAAGGGTGCTGGATGCGCTGACTGCCCAGGACTCACTCCAAACCCAGAAGTGCACGTGGGTCAGCAGATGTGGTTCCAGATCTCCATGTCCTGCCTTAATGTCCCAGCCCATAGAACGTCCTCCCTGGAGGGTGACCCCTACCCCGTTTACCACTGGCTCCACCACTCGGGGGTTGCTTTCTTTCCTCAAAATGAAAATAACTTTATTGTTTCCATTATTAAAATCATGTAGGCTCATTGTAAAAATTTGAATTGTAAGAGAAGTATAAAGGAGAATGCAAAATTCAGGCGAAATCCTATCTTCCAAAGGTAGACACCGTTAGGATTTGGGGGAATAGCCTTCAGACGAATTCCTGTGTATGCACACACACACACACATACACACAGTGCAAACACTCTCACACAATTTTGTGTAAATGGAATCATAGTATTTTAACTGTGGCTCAATCTAAGTTTTCACTTAATAATATGTCACGGATACCTGTGTAAAATATTTTTTTACCTTGTTTTTTTAAAATTTATTTTGCTTACATGGTCACATCTAAATATACAATTTATGTAAATGTATAAATGTAATCAGCATGAACATGAGCAAACCGCAGCTTCCTCTTTATTTTCAGTGGCTACCTATTATCCTTTATAAATGGATAGACTATAAACACTGCTGCAACAAACATCTTTAGATATATATCCTTTTGCATATTTTAGGACAAATTTCTGGATGTGGAATGGTTGGGTAAAAAATGTGAACACTTAAAATATTTGATATATATTGCCGAAATACCCTCCAAAAAGTTAGTAGTGCCAGTTTTCACGTCTACCAACAATATATGAGTGCTTAGTTCCCAACACCCTTTTAAACAGAAGGCACTGCCAGTTTTTAATCTGAATGAACATGTCATTTCATTGTTTTTATTTTCATTTCTTTGGTTATTAATGAAAGTGATCACCTGCTTTTTGGCTGTTTTGGGTGTTTTCCTTTTGTGAAATGGCCTGTTTCTCTGTTGGGGACATTTGTTTGCCTCTTATTTATTTTTGAGAGCTCTTTATATATTAAGGATTTAACCTTAGGATACGTGGTTTCTCAGGGTCCCTGGAATTGGGCAATGTGGTTGCTTGCAAAGTTAGATTCCCAAGAGACTGGAGCAGTTCTGCCTCTGGTCAGTGGAGGGCAGCAGTGGGCAAGATTCCCTTAGTCCTGAATAGGAGCTGGGCAAACACACACACACATGCATACACACAAATGCACACACCACAAGGAGACTTCCAGAGAGCTTCTCAGGAAACCACTTGGTCCATAAACTCTTAAGTGTTTCCCAACACAGATTGTTTCCCACTAGTTTCTAGAGAACCAGACTCCAAAGTCAGACTGTAGTTCAAAATCCAGCTCTGTCACCTTGTGGCTTATAGGTTGGGTATAACCTTCCTGATCTCCCTACCTCTCAGTTTCCTCATCTGTAAAATGGGTTCAGTAACACCCACCTCACAGGGTGTGGTGGAAGTAAGGTAACGGAGGAATGTAAAAGCCTGGCCTGTCTGGGTGCTGAGTGTGTGTCTGTCCTGGGGCCCGCCCAGCCCACCTCCCACCCCGCCCCCAGGCCCTGCTCCCCATTCTCTCGTTCAAGGAACAGTGTGTCCCCATTGCATTTGCTCCTCTTGCTCCTTCCCATGCCGGCCCCCAGGCCCCCACGTTGGATCAGGGAGAACCATTTCGAATTGTGTGGAGAGAGCTTGCTGGGGAGGAGGTGGTGAGGAGGGGGAGAGCTGACTAGATAGGTAGTGAGGAGGAGGATCTGAACGGAGCAGTGGGGAAGGACTCCGGGTGGGGGGCAGCTGGAGAGATGCCGTTTTGAGGCTGAAAAGGCCAGGACCTGGCGATTGATGGGACATGCCGCTGGTGCGAGGAGGGGGCTGGGGGCCTCCGGGGTCTCTGGCCTGAGGGACTGAGTGGGTGGCCAGGAGAGGTGCAGTATTGTTTTGCTTGAGTTGTGCTGAGGTTGAGATGCTTGAGGTATTTCCAGAATCCTCCCAGCGGTGGGAAATCATGGCCCTGGCCTGACCTCTCTCTCCTCTTTACATTACCTCCCTGCCCAGGGATTGCACCTGATCTAGGCCTAATTTAGGAAGAGAGAGAGGATTGTCTCCTTCCTTGCTTCCTCCCTGCTCACCCTTCACCCACCCTGGACTCCTGCTCCATCCCAGGTCTGGGGAGGGGAACAAGGGGGAGCCTTTTATTTTCCACCTCAGCATCCCCACCCCTCCCCCAGACGGGGAGCAAGGCAGGGCTCACGGGGTGCCGACTCATGATGGGAAACCGGAAAAATGGGTTTCTGATGGGCACGACTATGGCCTCGGGGTGGGATGAATCATGAGTGAGCAGATGGGGGAAGTCAGCCGGGCAGGAGAAGGAGGTCCCCCACGCCCCCAGGCCCTGGGCTTTGGGGGAGGAGAGGCAGGCAGGAGAGATGAGGTGAGGTCCTGGGACTCCTCAATGGGAGGGAGGAGGGGGTTGGGGTGGGGAGCTGGAGGGGAGGGGGTGTTCTGAGTTTCCCTCAACCTCCAACCCGGTCCCAGGGCTGAGGCAGGACTGTGGACCCCATTCCTTTGTTTATGTCAATAGCGACAGCTACAACAGCTCCATTTATAGATCGCTTACTCTGTGCACGCCTCCTGCTAAACTCTTAAAAAATTATTTTATTGAATCCTCGATGACCTTATTGTCAATCTCCATTTCACAGAGAAGGACACTGAAGCTCAGAGAGGTGAAACCACTTGCCCCAAGTCACACCGAGGGGTCAGGGCCGAGCCCTCTGTGTGCCCCCGAGTCTGAGGGCTCACCTCCTTGTTTCCCACCCCGCACCCCACATGGCCATTGTCGGTCTGTGTCCTGTACCCATCAGGAAGTAACTGCATGTGAGAGCACTGCCTGGGGTTGACTCGTCCTCAGGGCAGGTGAGAGGCCAGGCTTGGAGGAGCCAGACCTACAGCACCAACCCCCCGGGCTCTACCGCTGCCCAGTCAGGGCCTAAATATGTGACTTGGGCAAGTCCCTTTGACTTTCCGGCCTTTAGTTTCCCCATCTGTCTAGTATGGTCAGTGGTTCCCAGCCCGGGGTCCCAGGACCCAGAAGTCCTGGTGAAGATGCCCAGAGGATGCTGGGAGACGCACCCACCATTGGGTCACCTTGGCCACTTTGCCCTAATGCTGAAGGACTCGGAAAGTTCTTTTAATTGTGGGCCTCAAAGGGAGAAAAGGACTGAAACCTGTTGTGCTCGTTGGGGGACATGACCGGGCCCCCTTCCCAGACTGGCAGTGCAAGGGTCAGCAGAAGGAGGGTAGCGGGGGCTCTTTGGGGTTCCTTAAAGCTGGGTGGGTTCTCTGGTTCTGTGGGGAAGACACAGGGAAGCCTGTGTATGTGGGAAGGGTGGGGCTGGCAGTCCACCCCTGCTGTGTGTGGGAAAGGCCTGCTGCTCCTCTCCTATCCAGCCAAGGTAGGCAGTGGGTGGTGGGTGTGGCTTCAGGAATCTTATCAATGCCACAGGAATGTTTGTGGCTTTGGGGTTTAGCAAAGCCCAGCCACAGGCACAGGAGCGGGGTGCGGGCCAGGGCCTGTCCTGGTTGTGGGTGGGAACCCCGGGAGGGCCCCTACCAGGCAGGTTTGGGTTGAGGCCAGGTTTGGGGTGGGGATGGCCAAGGAAACTGCACAGCAAGCTTCAGGCTTCTGATGCCCTGCCCCCTGCCCCGAGCTGCCTTCTTCTCCCTGTTGCAAGGCTCCATTCCAGCTTTACCTCCATCCCCCAAGTTCCCCAAATCAAACCCAGGGGTTGCAGTGATCTTTGTTATGTCCTTATTTATCAAAGCATAGAGTGCCAAAACTGTACCAGGCATTGCTCCTCATGATCTTATTTAATCTTCATAACTGACCCAATGAGGTGGGGATGTGCTATGGAGTGAATCAGGCCCCCAACAAAGACATGTTCAAGCCCTAACCCCCAGTCCTCTGGATGTGACCCTATTTGTAAATAGGATCTTTGAAGATGATATTAATTAAGGTGAGACCAAGCTGAATCAGTGTGGGCCTTGATCTAATATGACTGGAGTCCTTATAAGGAGAAGATATTTGGACATGGTCATAGTAAGAGTTAGTAGGAGGCAAATGACCATGTGACAGAGGCAGAGACTGAGTTATGGGTTGCTGGCAAGCCACCAGCAGAATGCCACAGACTTCAGAGAAAGCATGATCCTGCAGACATCTTGATTTGCACAATAAATTCCTGTTATTTCAGCCAATGAATCTGTGGTATTTGTTACAGCAGCCCTGGAAAACTAAGACAGTATATATACATACTTTAATAACTAGTTTACAGGTGGGGAAAAGTCAGTCTCAGAACATCTAAGTGAGTTGTCCAAGGCCACAGAACTACTAAATGTTGGAGTCAGGTTTGGAATCTAGATGTGTTTGCCTCCAAAGCTGGTTTGCCTTCCATTTCAGTAAGCTGGGGGTTCAGAGGGAATAAGACTTGGTCCTCACCCTTACAGGGTGTCCAGTCTGTTCCCAGAGGGATAAGCAGACAGGTAGATAACCTCACACAGCATGATCAGTGAGCGGAGAATGCAGTGGGTAGGAGCAGTGGAGTTTGATGGCTTTCTTCCCTCCTACTGCAGACTGTTTCCTCTGTGGGTGGAGCATGGCTGCATCCCTCCAGCAAAGGAAGATGAGAAGAAGGAGGAGAATGTGTGTGTGTGCATGTGTGTGTGTGTGTGTGTGTGAGAGAGAGAGAGAATGAATGAATGTGTGTGTGTTCTGATGATAGCTGTCCCTGAAGCCGGCTACAATCTGTCTCTCCTAAGGGTGTCAACCAACAATTTCCCATTTGTCATTAAGCCAGTTTGACATGTTCAACCAAAAGACACAAGATTAATGCCATCTGCAAAGCATGTAGATGGCTTCACGATGGAACCCTTGACCTATGCCTTCCCCATACTTTCCTATCTTGGTATATGGTTGCTAAAGTCCTTTTCTCACTCTCCCCCCACCCCCCAATACCCAAGCCACAATAAGCCCTGTCAATCCTACCTTCAAAATGTATCTCAAATTCATCTTTTCTCTTCAGTCCAGGCCATTATCATCCCTCCCCTGGATTACTGCAAATAGTCTTATCATTGGTCTCCCTGCTTCAATTCTTGTTCCTGCATGAATATTTCTCCACATAGCAACCAGAGTGATCATTCAGAAACATGAACCAGGTCACATTACTTTCTTGCTTAAAATTCTTCAATATGTCCCACAGCACTTAGAATGAAATACACACTCTTTGCCAGGGTTTCTAATATCTGACTCTTACCTGCCTTCTAATGCCATCTTGCCTTCTATCTATTCCAGAAACTGCCAAGCTCATCTCTGCTTCAGGGCACTTGCATTTGCTATTTACTCTGTCTGGAAGACTCTACATCTGCACATGGCTGTTTCCTTTTCATCATCAGTTGGGCCTCAAGTTCACCTCTAGCTAAAGCAGCATCCACTTCCCACTCCCAAGCAAAATTACTCTTTATTCTATCATTCTGTTTACCTCCTTCATAACACTTTTTACAGTTTGCAATTTTGGGTGAACCAGAAATAGACTAGCCCAGCTTCAGAGCAGCTCAGTCCCTGAGTACATTAAGGAGATCTGCTCATACTTCCTGTCAGAGCAAAAATATATCCTCTCTCTCGAAGAAGAAGATAACACGATCCAGAGCTTCAAATTAACTCTACATTTTTCATGCACAATTCAAAATTTAATAAAAAAATTACCAAACATGCAAAAAAAAATACACATTTATTTGTTATAAAACCAAGAGAAAAAATAGAAATAGATCCACAGGAGATGCAGTTATTTGCATTATCAGACTTTTAAATAAGAGTGATTAATATGCCAACAAATTAAATGAAAAGATGAATTACAGCAGAGAACTGGAAACTATGAAAATGGTCAAAAAATAAATTCTATAACTAAAAATATATCACCTGAAATTAAGAACTCTATAGATGGGTTTGACTGAAGAGTAACCACAACTGTAGAGAAAATTACTGTACTGGAGTTAGACCAAAAGAAAAGGTCCAGACTGAAGCAATGAGAGGCTAAAGATGAAAAACTAAAGAAAAGAATATGAGACACATGGAACATAGTGAAAACATTTGCCTTGTGTGTAACTGGAGTCTCAGAGTGAAAAGAAAGAGAAAAGAGGACAGAAGCAATACTTGAAGGGAAAATGGTTGAGAATTTCCCAATCCAAAGCAAGACATAGGATGTATGAAGTACTGTGAACCCTAAGCAGAATGAATAAAAAGGAAACATGATGGTGAAACTTTTGAAAACCAAAGTTGGAGAAAAGTCTTAAAAGCAGCCAGAAAGAGGGGAATTTCACCTTCAAAGGGACTACAATAAGACAGACAGCTGACTTCTGCACCTAAATCATGGATGCCAGAAGACAATGGAATAAATTATATCCTCACATTGCTGAAAAAATCCTGTCAATCCAAGATTCTTATATTCATTGCTACTATAACCCCAATACTTCTGCTCAAACCTTGACTAATTAAGTTCCAGTCACACTGGCTTCATTTTTCCTTCTACATACCAGACATGTTCACTCCATAGGCAGGTTGTACTTGCTCTTTCCTCTGGTTTGTTCTTCTCTCAGATATCTGTGTAGCTATTGCCCTCATCACTTTCAAGTCTTTTCTCCAGTGTCACCATTTCAATAAGGTCTAACCCAATCAGGTTATTTGAAACTGTAACATGCTTACTCCAACTGGCACTCCTGATCCCTTTTCCCTGAACTATTTTTCTCTATACATTATCACTTTCTTACATACTGTCATTGACTTATTTATAACATTTATTGTTTTACTAAATCAAGCTCCCTCTATTTAAATGGAAGTGATAGAGACTTCTGGGAAGATAGCAGTTTAGGAGAGGCAGAGCAAACTTCTCTTCCATGAAAAAAACTAGATAAAGGGCAGAAAGCACCCCAGAACAGCAGTTCCAGGGTGCAAATGGTCAGACAGGGACCTCTACAATACATAGTGGGGACATGGATGGAGAGGCAGAGAGACTGTGCCTGAAAGGACAGGGTGAGTGTGTTCAGCAGGACTGCTACTGGGGACTGGTGGCTGAAGCCAGCCACCAAGTACAGGAGGAAGCAGATTTTCATGCCCTGTGCACCCATCTCAGCAGTTGGCTGGAGATAACCCTTCACAGCCCCACAGCCAGGAGCTCCCGTGAGGAAACTCAGGATTCAGCAGACTTGTGGTGACCACATTTACTCTTCCTCCACAGAATCCTGAAGTGTGCATGGGTGAGAGATGCAGAGAGGCAAGGGTACTGTACAGAAGCACCAAAAGGCCTTCCCCAACCCCAGGGGCTCATGGGTGCATGGCTGACAGAGACTGCATTACATTTGAACTGGAGGGGGAGACGTGCAGCCTCATAGCCCCAGAGTGGTCCATTTGGAGCTCCAGGAACCACTGGACCCACAGTGCCCTGGAATGAACTCCTTGTCAAATCCACCCACAGGGATTGCAGCTCCCAGTGCACATGGAGAACAGGTATGCTGATTGGATTTCCACTTGGTTTGGACCCCACCCCCCTGAGCTCACAGGTGAAGCTGAGGGAGACCTTGCTTGAGGGTGAGAGGTCGCTCAAGAGTGCCATCTGCTGGGAAGACAGGGAAAGTGCACTCCAGCAAGCTGTGGCTCTGCCAATATATATATGTTTAAATAATCCTGCACTTCCCAAAATAACCTTATCAAGATAAGCAAATGACCTGAAGCCAACAGAAAATTATAAAGCACATGAAGAAACAAGAAGATATGGACAAGCCAAATGACCAAATTAAAAAGCCAGAGGAGACACAGAACCTGGAGCAATTAATCAAAGATGTACTTACAAATCTCCAAAACAACTTCAATGAGTTGGCTAAGGAAATAAAGGACATCAAGAAGATTCTAGAAGAGCATAAAGAAGAATTTGAAAGCATAAATTTTAAAAAAATAGCTGATCTTATGGAAATAAAAGATACTATTGATCAAATTAAAAATATACTAGAGACACACAACAGCAGATTTGAAGAGGCAGAAGAAAGAATAAGTGAACTAGAGAACAGCACAACTGGATGCAAATACACAAAAGAACAAATGATGAAGGAAATGAAAAATTTGAAATGGATCTCAGGGAAATGATGGACAACATGAAGTGCACAAATATAAGAATCATTGGTGTCCCAGAAGGAGAAGAGAAGAATAAAGGGCTAAGAAGAGTAACTGAAGACATAGTTTGGGGAAACTTCCCAACCTTTCTAAATGATATATATGTGCAAATCAAAGATGCCTGATGAATTCTAAGTAGAATAAATTCAAATAAACCCACTCTGAGACATATACTAATCAGATTGTCAACTGCTGAAGAGGAGAAAGTCTTGAAAGCAGCAAGAGAGAAGCAATTCACCATGTACAAGGGAAACCACATAAGATTAAGTACTGACTACTCAGTGACCACCATGGAGGCATGAAGATAGTGGTATGACATATTTAAAATTTTGAAAGAGAAAAATTGCCAGCCAAGAATTCTTTATCCAGCAAAACTCTCCTTCAAAATTGAGGGAGAGTTAAAAATTTTCAGACAAACAAATGCTGAGAGAATTTGTTAATGAGAGATCCACTCTGCAAGAAATATTGAAGTTCTACTGGCTGAGAAAAAAAAAGGAAGGAGAGAGGGGTCTGGAGAAGGGAGGAAACTGAAGAATATTAGTAAGGGTAACAAAGGGGAAAAAAGGGGTGGGGGTGGGGGTGGGGGAAACAGATCTGACAAATAAAAACCAAAGGATAAGATGATTGATTCAAGAACTGCCTTCACAGTAATAACATTAAATGTGAAAAGATTAAAATCCCCAATTAAAAGATAAGATTGGCAGAATGGATTAAAAAGTATGATCAATCAATATGCTGTTTACAAGAGACTCATCTTGGACCTAGCAACACAAAGAGATTGAAAATGAAAGGATGGAAAAAAATATTCCATGCAAGCTGCAGTGAAAAGAAAGCAGGGGTAGCTATACTAATATCACAAAATAGACTTAAATGCAAAGAAGTCATAAGAGACAAAGAAGGACACTATATATTAACAAAGGAACAATTCACCAAGAAGAAATAACAATCCTAAATGTTTATGTACCCCATCAATGTGCTCCAAAGTACATGAGACAAACATTGGCAAAACTGAAGGAAGCAATAGACATTTCTACAATAATAGTGGGACACTTCAGTACATCACTCTCTTCTATAGATAGAACAACTAGACAGAGGACAATAAGGAAATTGAGAACCTAAAAACTGTGATAAATGAATTAGACTTAATAGACATATATAGGGCATTACATCCCAAGTTACCAGGATCTACATTCTTCTCTAGCACTCATGGAACATTCTCCAGGATAGATCATATGCTGGGGCACAAAACAAGCCTCAATAAATTTAAAAAGATTTAAATTATTCAAAGCACATTCTCTAACCATAATGGCAATATCCACCAAAGAACCAGAACATTCACAAATATCTGGAGGTTGAACAACACACTCCTAAACAATTAGTGGGTCAAAGAAGAAATTGCAAGAGAAATCAGTAAATATCTAGAGATGAATGAAAAGGAGAACACAACATATCACAAGTTATGGGATGCAGTGAAGGTGGTGCTAAGTGGGAAATTTATAGTTCTAAATGCATATGTTTAAAAGGAAGAAAGAGTTAAAATCAAATACCTAACTGAACAAATGAAGAAGCTAGAGAATGATCAGCAAACTAACCCTAAAGCTAGTTGAAGAAAAGAAATAACAAGGATTAAAGCAGAAATAGATGATATGGAGAACAAAAAACAATAGAGGGGGGAGGGCCCAGCTCCCGGGCTGAGGCCGAGGCCTGGCAGTCACCGGGATGAGCTCCGGGGCGGGTGGCGGGCCGCGAAGCCGGAGCAGGAGCTCGGAGCGCCAGGGTACCACCAAAGAACATGATTTTGGTTTAGGGGCTCCAGTTTCTGAAGCTGAAAAATACCAGAATAATCTCCAACTAGAACAAGAAGTGAGAAACCAAGATAGATTCATCGATACATTGAAATTACAGCTGGGGTGGTTATCAGCAGAGGCCTAAGTGGGAAGCCCAAACTCTGCGTCTGCCTAGCAGTCAGAAGGAATCCCTCCATCTCCAGGGGTTAATGGAGACCAAGTGAAGCACCTGGATGTCACCCTCAGCTGGCAGGAATGAGGTGACACCCCCTAAAGCCTGCCGAAACACAAAGATTTCAGTTGGATCCACAGACTTATAATACCAAGTCTCCGTCAAAATCATTTGCCATCCTAAAAACTAGGAAGCTCTCAACCTGAATGAGGAAAAACAATCAACAGATGCCAACACTGAGATGAAACAGGTGCTAGAATTATCTGAGAAAGATTTTAAAGCAACTATCAAATAGATGCTTCAATAAGCAATAACAAGAATGCTTGAAACAAATGAAAAAAAAATAGAAACTTACAGCAAAGAAATAAAAGATAAAAGAAGAAAGAAATGGAAATTTTAGATCTAAAAAATACAGTAACTGAAATAAACTCAATGTATAGGCTATAGCAGAATGAAGAAGAGAGAAGACTGAATCAGTAAACCTATGAATAGAACAATAGAAACTACATAATACGAAAACAGAGAAAATAGGCTGGAGCTAAAAAAAAAAAGTACAGAGCCCTACGGACTTGTGGGATTACAACAAAAAGTCTAACATTCGGGTCATCAGAGTCCCAGAAGGAGAGGAAAAAAATGGTCGGGATGAAAAACTATTTGAAGACATAATGACTGAAAATTTCCCAAATTTGGTAAAATACATAAAACATAAAGGTTGGTTACACACCTAATAAGATAAACGGAAAGAAATCCATGCCAAGATACTTCATAGTCAAAATTTTGAAAACTAAACACAGGAAATTCCTGGAAGCAACCAGAGAGAAATGAAGCATTAGTTATAAGGAAACACTAATTCAAATGAAAGGCAGTTTCTCATATGAAAGCATGGAGGCCATGAGCAAATGGCACAGCCTTTTTCAAGGGCTCTAAAAAAGTACTGTCAATCCATTATTCTCTATACAGCAAAAATGTCTTCAGGAATAAAGGGGAAATCAAGGTATTCTCAGATGAAGGAAAACTAAGAATTTGTCACCAGCAGATCTACTCTAAAAGAATAGCTAAAGGAGTTTCTCTAACTGGAAAAGAAAGGATAAAGGAAGGAATCTTGGAACAACAGGAATGAAGAAAGAGTGATGGATAGAACAAAAATATGGGTGAATGAGTTTTGAGTTTTGTAAATTTTGTTTCACTGTCAAATGTTCTCAGAGTATGGAGAGGGAATACTTAAGACAGTTATTTTATAAATAGGGGGCATGGGTAGAGGGATGTAAATGGAGGTAGGGTTTCTATACTTCACTTGAGTTGCTGAAATGTTGACACCATTAGATGGATAGTTATTTGTGTGTATGTGTATTATATATATATGTAATATGTACAGCAACCACTAAAAGAACTATATAAAGATACATTCAAAAAAAAAGTATATGCCCTCCCCCCTACGTGGGATCAGACACCCAGGGGAGTGAATCTCCCTGGCAACGTGGAATACGACTCCCGGGGAGGAATGTAGACCTGGCATCGTGGGACGGAGAACATCTTCTTGACCAAAAGGGGGATGTGAAAGGAAATGAAATAAGCTTCAGTGGCAGAGAGATTCCAAAAGGAGCCGAGAGGTCACTCTGGTGGGCACTCTTACGCACACTTTAGACAACCCTTTTTAGATTCTAAAGAATTGGGGTAGCTGGTGGTGGATACCTGAAACTATCAAACTACAACCCAGAACCCATGAACCTCAAAGACAGTTGTATAAAAATGTAGCTTATGAGGGGTGACAATGGGATTGGGAAAGCCATAAGGACCACACTCCACTTTGTCTAGTTTATGGATGGATGAGTAGAAAAATAGGGGAAGGAAACAAACAGACAAAGGTACCCAGTGTTCTTTTTTACTTCAATTGCTCTTTTTCACTCTAATTATTATTCTTGTTATTTTTGTGTGTGTGCTAATGAAGGTGCCAGGGATTGATTTGGGTGATGAATGTACCACTATGTAATGGTACTGTAAACAATCGAAAGTACGATTTGTTTTGTATGACTGTGTGGTATGTGAATATATCTCAATAAAATGAAGATTAAAACAAACAAACAAACAAACAAACAAAACAATAGAGAGAATAAATAAAACCAAAAGTTGGTTTTTTTGAGATCAACAAGTTTGACCATCCCTTAGCTAGACTGACAAAATCAAAAAGAGAGAAGACCCAGATAAACAAAATCAGAATGAGAGGGGGGACATTAATGTGGATCCCAAGAAATTTAAAAAAAAATCATAAGAGGATACTATGAACAAACGTATGCCAACAAACTAGACAATTTAAAGGAAATGGATAATTTCCTGGAAACACATGAACACCATAGACTGACCTGAGAAGAAATAGAAGACCTCAACAAACCAATCACAAGCAAAGAGATCCAATCAGTCTTCAAACAGCTTCCTACAAATAAAAGCCCAGGGCTAGATGGCTTCACAGGGGAACTTACCAAACTTTCCAAAAAGAACTGACACCATTCCTGCTCAAACTCTTTCAAAAAATTGAAGAAAAAGGAACACTACCTAACCATTTATGTAGCTAACATCACTCTAATACCAAAATCAGATAAAGATACTACAAGAAAGGAAAACTCAGGCCAATCTCCCTAATGAATGTAGATGCAAAAATTCTCAACAAAATACTTGCAAATCAAATCCAAAGACACATTAAAAGAATCACATACCACAACAAAGTGGGGCTCCTTCCAGGCATGCAAGAGTGGAAAAAAATCAATCAATGTGATACAACACATTAACAAATTGAAAGAGAAAAATCCGATGATCATCTGAGTAGATGCTGAAAAAGCACTCAACAAAATTCAGCATCCATTTTTTATAAAATCACTTCAAAAGATAGGAATTGAAGGAAATTTCCTCAATATGATAAAGGGCATGTATGAAAAACCCACAGCTAGCTTAGTACTCAACAATGAGAGACTGAAAGCCCTCCTCCTAAGATTGGGAATGAGACAAGGATACCTGCTGTCACCACTATTATTCAACATTGTGCTAGAAATTCTGGCCAGAGCAATCTGGCAAGACAAAGAAATAAAAGGCATCCAAATTGGAAAGGAAGAAGTAAAACTGTAATAATTTGCAGATGATATGATTGTATATTTGCAAAATCCTGAGAAATCGACAACAAAGCTACTTGAATTAATAAACAAATTCAGCAAAATGGAGAGATACAAGATTAATATGCAGAAGTCAGTAATGTTCCTAATCACTACAAAAGACCTACATGAGGAGACACTCTAGAAAAAAATTTCATTCACTATGGCAATTAAAAAAAATCAGGTACCTAGGAATAAACTTAACCAAGGATGTAAAAGACCTCTACACAGAAAATTACAAAACTTTACTAAAAGAACTCAAAGAGGACCTAAACAGGTGGAAAGATATTCCATGTTCATGGATAGGAAGACTAAACATCCTTAATATGCCAATTCTACCCAAACTGATCTATAGATTCAACTCAAATCCAATCAAAATTCCAACAACTTACTTTCCAGACTTGGAAAAGCTTGTTATCAAATTTATTTGGAAGGGAAAGCAGCCTCAAATTGCCAAAAAATGTTCTAAAAAAGAAGAACAAAGTGGGAGGACTTACGCTTCCTGACTTTAAAGCCTACTATAAAGCCACAGTAGTCAAAACAGGATGCTACTAGCATGGAATAGACATATTGATCAATAGAATTGAATCAAGGGTTTGGAAATAGACCCCCAGATCTGTGGTCAGCTGATTTTTGATAAGGCCCCCAAAATCCACTGAACTGGGACCGAACAGTCTTTTCAACAAATGGGGCTGGGAGAACTGGATATCCATATCCAAAAGAATGAAAGAGTGCCTGTACCTCATACCCTATACAAAAATTAAGTCAAAGTGGATCAAAGACCTCAATATAAGAGACAGTACCATTAAACTCCTAGAGCGTAATGTAGGGAAATATCTTCAAGACCTAGTATTAGGAGGTAGTTTCTTAGACCTTACACCCAAAGGACAAACAACAAAAGAAAAAATAGATAAATGGGAACTCCTCAAAATCAAAAGCTTCTGTACCTCAAATGACTTTGTCAAAAAGGTGAAGAGGCAGCCAAATCAATTGGAGAGAATAATTGGAAACCATATATCTTCTAAGAGACTGATATCCAGCATATATAAAGAAATCCTACAACTCAATGACAATAGTACAAACAGCCAAATTATAACATGGGCAAAAGATATGAAAAGACATTTTTCCTAAGATAAAATACAAATGGCTAAAAAACACATGAAAAAATGTTCATCATCACTAGCTATTAGGGAAATACAAATCAAAACCACAATGAGATATCATCGCATACCAAGAAGAATGATTGCCATTAAACAAACTGGAAACTACAAATGCTGGAGAGGATGTGGAGAAATTGGAACTCTTACTCACTGCTGGTGGGAATGTATAATGGTACAGCTGCTGTGGAAGACAGTTTGGTGGTTCCTTCAGAAAACTAGATATTGAGTTACCCTACGATCCAGCAATTACACTTCTCAGTATATATCCAGAAGATCTGAAAGCAGTGACACGAACAGACATTTGCACACTGATGTTCATAGCAGCATTGTTCACAATTGCCAACAGATGGAAACAATCTAAGTGTCCTTCAACAGATGAGTGGATAAACAAAATGTGGTATATATGTAGGGTGAAATACTATGCAGCAGTAAGAAGGAACAAGTTCCTGAAACATATGGCAACATGGATGAAGCTTGAAGATATAATTCTGAGCAAAAGAAGTCAGACACAAAAGGAGAGTTACTGTATATTTACCACTACTATGAATTTCCTGAACAATGTAAAATAAGTGTCTTATAATATAGAATATAGGGTACCTAGAGATAGGCAGACGCTAGTGAAGGGGGACATGACTCCCAGGAATGAGCCTGGCCCTGATATTGAGGGACTGAAAATGATTTCTTGACCAAAAGGGGGAAAAGACAAAGAACAAAATGATACAGTGGCTAAGAGATTTCAAATAGAGTGTAGAGGATGTGCTAGAGGTTATTCTTATGTAAGCTCCAGCTAGATATCCCAAATAGCCACAGTATTCCACGCGCTAACCATCAGTAGACCCAAAATAACTAGGTCCCTATCTGAGGCTTCATAAAAGTTTCACTCACTGGGTTTATTTTTCAGAAACTTAAATCCTCCAGAGTGTTCCCATGCCAGATAAGTCCCAAAACCCAGAGGCAACAGCCTCTTCAAGAACATCAACCAGGTGCAGCCCCTTTCCCCATAACGTTGAACCCTTTTCAATATGAATAAGTTAAGGGTGGTCACTGCCTAGATACCCCATGAAGTTCGAGAAAGTGGTTAAATGAAAGGAAGGGATAGAAACAGACAAGATAGGATTCAACAAAGGATTACAAATACTGAATATTTATATAAATATTTTTTAGATGCTAGGGTATTAGAATAACAAGAAGGAAATATGGAAATTATGGAACTGTAACCCACAACATTCTTTGAAATTTGCTCTCTACTAGTTAAATTGTTCATTGAAAATTATCACTGTTCTGCATGTATGTTATATTTCACAATAAAAAACATAAAACAAATAAAAAAGTAAGCAGTAAAATAAAGAATGTGGGACTGAGTCCAATCCAGAAAAATAAAATAAAATAAATGTAAGTGATAAATGTTTAGTGATTTATTTAAATATATATATATAATATATATTTAAAATTACTCCTTTTTTTCATCAGGAGGATCATTCAGGGTATTTAATTTGCCATGATGACAGAAAGAGAAGCCCCCTTTATTACTTGTTTACTCTTGTTTTGATTATTTCCCAGTGTCTTTTATTGTAAGGCAAGACTAACCCTGTCTTGAAGTAGTTAGGTAGAATATATGTATATGACTATGTATATATGTATATATAGGTGGGAAATAAATACATGACTATGTTTTGAAGTATGGATGTTTTCAGTTGCAAGTTACAGGAAACCCAACTACAAGTGGCATAAAAAATAAAAACATTTATTATCTCACATAAGAAGTTATCCAGAGGTAAATTTTTTCCAGTTGTTAACTCAATGCCCACATCAATTTGCTTTCCATTTTCACATTTTATTATACCCTAGCAGGCTGATTGCCATGCAGTTTCACAAACAGACATGAAAATATCTTGCTAATGAGGGATGATTTCTTCTTATGTACCTCTTCTAAAGGGCAGAGATACCTGTGTTCTGCAGTGCTCCCCAGCAGACCACCTTCCTAATTGCCCAGGACTATATCACTAGGCCATTCCCAAACCATTTACAGGGAAAGACAAGGAGTACTTTGATTGACGTACATTTATCATGATTCATTTGCTTTGGTGGGAGAGGTCCAGGCCACCTAAGTGGCAGAAGGCTGCTTGATACCTGACCAAAATGAGAATTCTTTTACCAACAAAGGGAGTGCTGTTGAGTGGGCAAACCATGTGATCTCTTACAAAGCATGTTACATTTTATCACTTAAAAAGTCACTTCCCATTTTTGATCTCACGAATCCTCACCTGGCCAGGTGTATTTAACCATGCCATTTTGCAGATGAAACTCAGAGTTGTTGGGTGACTTGGTGAAGGTCACAAAGCTAAGATATTTCGAGATCCTATTTGGGGCCCACCACCCCTGGATGTCCCTGTCTAAGAGTGGCTGCAGTGGTTTGAAAAATTGGCCACAAAACTTCCAAAAGATGGAAGCAACCCAAGGGTCCATCAACAAATTAAAGGATAAGCAAAAAGTGGTTTATCCATACAGTAGAATATTATTTGGCCCTAGAAAGGAATTAAGTACATGCTACAGCATTGAAGGACCTTGAGAACATTATGTTAAGTGAAAGAAGCCAGTCACAAAAGACCACATATTATATGATTCCATTTATATGAAAGGTCCAGAAAAGGCAAATTCATAGAGACGGAAAGCAGATTAGTGGTTGCTTAGAGCTGGGAGTGTGAGTGGGATTGGGAGGATAAGAGGGTTTCTTTTTGAGGTGAAGAAAATGTTCTTAAGTTGGTTGTGGTGAATGGTTGTACAACTCTGACTATTCTAAAAACAATTGAATGGGTGCATTGTATGGTGCATGAATTAAGGTCCCTCAATAAAGATCCCTCAGTCAGGAGCCCTGGAAAAGCAGATGGCACTCAGAACTGGGGAGGGCAAGGGTCTTTCTTTTCCTCTTGCCCAGTTGTCTGAGGGTATTTCCTTCATGGTTGAGGATTTCACCTGCTGGTTCAAATTCCAGTTTTAATCCCTAGAACAGCTGCATCCACACCTGCTTGCCCTATCTCTGGGAATTGGGAAAAGGGCTCAGGTTTGTGTAGATTTGCATTTGTTTTACACATTTTCTGGGACCTGAGCTACCCTTGTCTCTCTCTTTTGCCCAGATCACTCTTCTGAGCTCATGACCTCAAGTCCCAATGGCCTGACAGGCCCTTTCTGTCCCCCTGTGACATCCCTTGGAATCTAAACTCAGTGTGTCCATAACTGAAGGTATCATCTTCCCTTGAAAACCAGCTCCTTCTCTGGTGTGCCCCATATCCGTAGAAGGAAAACCATCCCCCCAGTAGCCTAAGCCTGAAACCCAGAAGTCATCCTCCCTTTCTATGCTCTCTCCTAGACCGTTGTTCTAGTTTGCTAATGCTGCTGGAATACAAAACACCAGAAATGGATCGGCTTTTATAAAAGGGGGTTTATTTGGTTACACGGTTACAGTCTTAAGGCCATAAAGTGTTTAAGGTAATGCATCAACAATCGAGTACCTTCACTGGAAGTTGGCCAATGGCATCTGGAAAACCTCTGTTAGCTGGGAAGAAATGTGGCCAGCGTCTGCTCCAAGTTCTGGTTTCAAAATGGCTTTCTCCCAGGATGTTCCTCTCTAGGCTTCAGCTCCTCAAAAATGTCACTCTTAGTTGCTCTTGGGGCGTTTGTCCTCTCTTAGCTTCTCCAGAGCAAAAGTCTGCTTTCAAAGGCCATCTCCAAAATGTCTCTGTAAGCTGAAGCTCCTCTCTCAGTTCCAGTGCATTCTTCAAAGTGTCCCTTTTGGTTGTAGCTCCTCTTCAAAATGTCACTCTCAGCTGCACCGAGTTCCTTCTGTTTGTCAGCTCATTTATATGGCTCCAGTGATTTAATTTAGACCCACCCTGAATGGGTGGGGTAACACCTCCATGGAAATTATCCAATCCGAGTCATCACTCACAGTTGGGTGGGGCACATCTCCACAGAAACACTCAAAGAATTACAATCTAATCAACACCAGTACATTTGCCCACACAAGATTACATCAAAGATAATGTCGTTTTGGGAGACATAATACATTCAAACTGGCACAACCATCTTTGTCAGTACTTCAGCTTTAAATATAATCTGTACGTTGACAGCTTCTAATTTTTGTCTCTGGTCCTAACCTGTCCTCTGAACATCTCTCCAGCAAATCCACCTGCCTACTTGACGTCACCACATGGATACCTGAAAGGTATGTAAAACTCAACATATCCAATACTGACTGCTGGTTTGCCTTCCACAGATCTGGTTCTCAGGCAGTCTTCCTTTTCTCAGGAAATGTCAACTCCATTCTCCTAGTTGCATGGGTCATACATTCTGGACTTTCCCTTGACTCCTCTTTTGCTGGAAACATCCAATAAGTCAGGCAATGCTGTTGGTTCTATTAAAAATACATTCAAAATCCAATCACTGCTCAGCTTGACTCTACCATGCTGGGAGCCACTGTAATCTTTCTCCTGGATTATTGCAAAGTCCTTCTAACTGGTCCCTCTGCATCCATTTTTGCCCATGTCTATTTCCTACACAGCAGCCTGAGTAATCTTTCTAAAATGAAAGCCAAGATTGTCATTGGTCTGCTCAAAACTTCCACCGGCTTCCCTTCTTTGTGGGTTGAATTGTGTCCCCGCAAAAGATCTGTTGAAGTCCTAACCCCAGTCACTGTGAATGTGACTTTATTTGGAAATATAGTCTTTACAAATTTAATTAGTTAAGATGAGTCATATTTTTTATACCAAAATGTATTTTTTATACCAAATATTTTTTATACCAAAATATACACAAGCAATGAAAGAAACATAGATAAGTTGACTTTCATAAAAATTAAACTTTTGTGCAGCAAAGGATATTATCAATTAAGTGAAAAGACAACCTATAGAATGCAAGGAATATTTGAAAACCATATATCTGATAAGGGTTTCCTATCTAGAATATATAACGAACTCAACTCAACAACAAAAAGACTAATGACCCAATTAAAAAAAATGGGCAAAGGGCTTGAAAAGATATTTATCCAGGGAAGATATACAAATGGCCAATAAGAATACGAAAAGATGCCCAACATCATTAGTCATTAGGGAAATGCAAATCAAAACCACAATAATATACCACTTCACACCCACTAAAATGGCTATTATTTAAAAAATGGAAAACAACAAGTGTTGGTGAGGATTTGAATAGGAACCACAGTACATCGTTGTTGGGGATGTAAAATGGTGGTTCCTCAGAAAGTTAAGAATAGCATTACTGTTGGGGATTGAATCATGTCCCTCAAAAAATATGTTCAAGTCTTAATCTGTATTCCTGTGGGTGTGAACCCATTTGTAAATAGGATCTTTGAAGATGTTATTATTAGTTAAGGTGTGGACTCATTTGTGAACAGGATCTTCGAAGATCCTATTTAAATGAGGCTGAATTGAATCAGGGTGGGCTTCAACTTATATGACTGGGGTCTTTATAAGGCAGAGGAAATTTGGATGCAGTGAGTGGGTAGAAGCCAGAAGTCAGTGAACATGAGAGAAGCAGACCCCGAGGAGAGGCAGATCACCATGTGATGGAGGCAGGGATGCAAGCCAGGGAACCACAAGCATTGTGGCAAGTCAGCACCAGAAAGCGACAGACTCCAGGAGAAAGCATGGCCTGTCAAGACCTTGGTTGTGGATTTATAGCCTCCAAAAGCATGAAGCAGTGAATTTTTGTTGCTTAAGCCAACCTCAGTGTGTGGTAGGTGTCATAGCAGCCCTGGCAAGCTAAGAGAATTGCCATATGACCCAGCAATCCCATTTCCAGGTTTAGACCTAAAGGAATGGAAAGCAGGGAGTCAAAGAGATATTCACACCAATATTCATAGAAACGTTATTCACATTAATCAAAAGGTAGAAGCAACCCAAGTGTCCATCAACAGATGAAGGGATAAACAAAATGTGGTATAAACATACGATGGAATATCACTCAGCTGTAAAAAAGAATGAAATACTGATGCATGCTACAACATGGATGAACCGTGAAGACATAATGTTGAATGAAATAAGCCAGACACAGAAGGACAGACACTGTTTGATTTCACTTACAAGAAATAACTAGAATATGCAAATTCATAGAGACAGAAAGCAGATTACAGTTTACCAAGTGTGACGGTTAGGTTCATGTGTCAACTTGGCCAGGTGATGGCACTCAGGTGTCTGGTCAAGCAAGCACTGGCCTAACCATTACTGCAAGGACATTTGTGGCTGGTTAATAAACCAGAAGGCTGGTTTATTAAATCATCAGTCAGTTGACTGCACCTGTGACTGATTACATCAATGAAGAGTGTGTCTTCCTCAATGAGAGAATTCAATCAGCTGGATTTAATCCAATCAGTTGAAGACTTTTAAGGGAGAAAGAAAGGACCTTCACTTCTTCTTCGGCTAACCAGTGACGCGTTTCCTGAGGAGTTCATCAAACACCTTCATCAGAGTTGACAGTCTGCTGCCTGCCCTACAGAATTTGGACTCGTACATCCCCACAGTTGCATGAGACACTTTTATAAAATCTCATATTTACAGATATCTCTCGTTGGTTCCGTTTCCCTAGAGAACCCTGACTAATACACCAGGAGTTAATGCTTAATGGGTATAGAGTTTCTATTTGGTGTGATGGAAAAATTTTGATAATGGATGGTGTTGTGGTAGCACAACACTGTGAATGTAAATGATACTGCCAACTTATGTACTTGAAAGTGATTAAAATGGAGATTTTTATGTTATATATGTTACCACAATAAAAATGTTTTTTTAAAAAAGCTCTGGTTAGGAAAAAAGTAAAAAAAAAAAAAAAAAAAGAGGTCCTATGGACTTATCAGAAGAGGGAAATTTGGACACATAGACACAGACACAGAGGGAATTAAACCATGTAAAGACGGAGGCAGAGATTGGAGTCAGGCTGCAACAAGCTAAGGAGTACCTGGGACTTCTACAAGCTAGAAGAGATAAGAAAGGAGCCTTCAGAGGAAATGTGGCCCTGCCGACTTCTTGATTTAGACTTCTAGCCTCCAGAACTGAGAGAATAAACTTCTGTTGTTTTAGGCTACCCATTTGTGTACGGTGTTACGACAGACCCAGAAACTAAGACCATCTCACTCAGAAGGAGAGTGAAAGTCCTGGTGATGGCTGACATCACCTGGCACCCTGGCCTCTCTAATCCCATCTCCTACCTCTGTTTCCCTTCCCGACTCTGCTCCAGCCTCCCCGGCCTCCTGGCTCCTCCATGAACACCCAAGATGCTCTCACTGCAGGGTCTATGAAATTGCCGTGCCCTGAGCAAGGAATGGTTTCCTCAAGATCCTCACAGGGCTCCTTCTCACTTCCTTCCATCTCTGTGCAAATGTTAAAGGAGAGGCCTTCCCTGGCTGCCCTCCACCCTGCTCGCCCCTCTTCCCTTTGCCCCATACCTGACACCCTAGGCACTCATTAGTTCACTATCTTCTTCCATTTGAATGGATGCTCCATGAGCTCAGGGACTTGCCTGGTTCCCTGATTCCTAGAACAGGGCCCAGCTGGGGGAGACGCTTTAAATAGTCATCTGTGGAATGAATGCCTGATCGCGATGGCTCCCTCCCCCAGGTCCAATCAGTCATAAAGGCATTTCTACTCCACCTTCTTAAAATCTCTGTATCCACCCCCCACCCCCTCCACCCCGTCAACGCCCTGTTCACGACTCACCTTCTCTCCCCTCCACTAGTGCAGTTGTCTGCTAACCTGTGTCCCTCTCTCTGGTCTCCTTCCCTTGCTCTGCTCCCTATCTGTCTAGGCCCTTGCCACAGCTCTGTAAAACACTCATTTTGATTATTTTCCCCTAAGACAAAAGTAATGCATGTTGCTAATGGAAAATTCAGTAGACAGAGATAAATGAAAAAAGAGGGAGACAAACCCCACTCACGTTCCTGCTATCTGGAGATAAGCACATTCTTCATTTGAAGTGTTTTCCTTCTGGTCTTTTTTTCTGTGTACACTATTATTACTTTGTATTCCTGTGCTTATCCTGACTCCTCAGATTAATGTCTTACTTTGAAAAAAAAAACTATAATAATAGCAGCTAATATTTATGTCAGCTATGTGACTTTAGGCATACTATTTAACACTTCCGTGCCTCAGTTTCCTCGTCTGTAAAATGGGAATGATGTTAATATCTACTAGGTTGTGAGGATTAAATCTGGGAAGTGAAAGTGGTAAGTGTTAAATAAGTGTTAGCTATTATCATCCCCAGCACTAGTTATTATTATTACTGGGTGCCTACTCTGTACCAGGTACATTCCAAGCACTTTGCATGGATTAACTCATTTAATCCTCACAACCGCTTTATGAAGTAGGTGCGTTTATAATTTAACACGATAATCCAACCTGATGAGGCGCCAGTGGTATTATAATGGGAAGGAAAAGCAAAGCTAGTTATGGCTCTCTCCAGCCAACTAGCGTTCAAAGCCCCCACTGTCTGTAGGATACCAAATATTAATAATAAAAGATAGCATTCACTGAACAGTTAAAGTGCATCCAGTGCTAAGCATTTGCAAGTGCAGGCATTCCTCCCACAGCACCAGTTTTCACAGCCTGAACTGTGCATAGCTTGATGGATCAATTATGGAACACGACTTACCATTGGTTATACACCAGAGCATGCTGGAAGCAGCCTGGAAGCTGTGTCTACTGTGCGTCTGCTGGCTGGGGTTTGCTTTGTTTATCCTAACAATGGTTGCTTCTCAAGGTGCACTCCTTATGGTGCTGGTGGTGATAGAAAAAGGCAGGCCAGTGCTCCAGAGAAAAGTCTAGATGTAATCAAAACCAGTTTTTCTCAGGAGTGTTTAACTTTCATAGCTGTACATGGGTTGCTATGACAAATGCCTTTATGAAAATAGTGGCAAGAAAAATGACTTTGTAATTGCTCCACTGAAAATCTCTAATCCAACCACATTTGTCATATTTGTTTCTGTGATTAATTTCAAAACAACAGCAACAATAATGATAATCACTTTTGCTAACACTTATTGAAGTTACTATATGTGTCAGTAACTTAATATGCGCGATCAATTTAGTCCTTACAACAACCCTGTTTGTCACACTGACTCCATTACACAGATGAGGAAACTGAGGCTTAGAGAGATGAGGTGATTGCTCAGTGTCACACATTTAGGAGGAAGTAGAGCTGGGCCTTAAACACATGCAATCCAGCTCCAGCCAGAAGCCTCAACCATTGTGCTATAATAAAGGATTGTTGATATCATGAGATTTTTTAGAACTGCAATTATTGCATGATGGTCAAAAGGGGGAGTAGTGGGGTGAATTTTGGAAAGATTTGTACTGGGCGTGCTCGGGACAGGAGGGGTAGCTGGAGGCGCGAGCACTATATTTGGTCCAATGGCAGAAGGTTTTTGCTGTACTGCTTCCTTCTTTATTAGAATAAGGCTTCCTGGGTCGGTCCCTTTCATGTAAATCTTAAAGCCCCAAGTTCGACCGAGGAGCCAAGAGGGATCAGCAGGGAGCTGCACGGTGAGATTTAAATGTGAGCAGCTACCTGTAGGTGCAATGTGGTGATGACTTCCATAGATACCCCAGGTAATGGGTTCTTCAGGTGGTTTGCAGTTCAAGGGGGCCCATTTTAGAGTTAGGTAATGATCAGTGGCGTAAGGCTTCCAATGAGTGGCTAATGTTTCACATCCCCAATATGCACAGTAGTATTGGTTGGGAGCATTACAGTACGGTTTTCCGGGGTTTGAGGATGGGCACATGTAATATTGGGCTTGATTCCAACCAGTGGGGCGTACGGAAGGAGTGGGAAATAGATCAGTTGCATTGACAAGAAAGGAAGGTCGCCCTGCTGTAACTTGGGTTTGTATAACTGTGGAATCTTCCCATCGTGCCAAGGTCCATTTCCAAGGTTGATGGGGGTTGGAGTTGCCGAAGGTGGCATGCACACTTTGCAGGAGAAAATATAAGGCGGCAACTTTAAATGGCAGTAGGCATAACAAAGCCATACTAATAGAGGCTATAGGTTCTTCCCTGTTAAGGGAGACAAGCCAGCAAAGTAATACACCCTACAACGCACAAATATGCTATAGCAAGCAGGGATCTTTCTAACGGATTCCAATCTTTTGGGGCAACGGTTGCTAATCCGGCTGCAAACAGCAAAGCCAGAAGACCAATTAAGAAAAGCCAATAGTAATTCAAGTGGTAATTCATGTGATTAGTGATGGAATAAACCTGTAAGCAGGACTTCTTTCCACTTCCGGTTGTGTGCGGGCTGGTTGTCTCCGGATGGGTTATAGCAGGAGTTATTGATGTGCTGGAAGAGAAAAGAAAGACATTTTTCTCAGGGAGAGGCTTCTACCCTGGAAAGGTTATTATTAAGAGGAGGGGAAGGAAGTGTTTCAGGGGTTTGTTTCGGCAATGAAGAATTAATATGTTTTATCAGCCGTTCTGGAAGCCAGCGAGGACCTTCCCTCTTTTGATCGTATATGCAAGCAGAGCCTCGTCCCCAAATAATCACGGGGTCAGGCCCATTCCATTCTGACGTTAAGGGGTCACGCCACATAACAGTGGCTTGTTGTGTTTGTGTTCTGGGATGCCAATGCCTGTCAGCTGCAGATTGTCCTTCATCATCCAGAGTTAGGAAGTTAAGAACAAAAAGAGCGTGATGTAAAAGGTCTCGAGGTCGTTGTTTGGTGAGATTGAGAGTACTTTCGGCTAAACGGCACAGGGCATTTTTTAAGGTGCGATGTGCTCGTTCTACCATTCCTTGCCCCTGGGGGTTATACGGTATTCCCGTGATATGCTTAATTTGTAATTGTTGACAGAAGGTTTGAAAATTTTTTCCAGTATATCCAGGCCCATTGTCTGTTTTAATGATTTTAGGTTGGCCTAAAGTAGCGAAGCAATGTAGTAAATGAGAAATAACATGCTTCGAAGCTTCTCCTGTTTGCAAACTAGCTTGAGAAATGGCCAGGTTGCTTACAATTATAGCATGTTGGAGGCCTTGCTTGTGCCGCAAAATTTTTGTGCTGCGCTGCAAAATTTTGAAGAGCGGCGCCAATAGCTATTCCAAGGGTTTGAGTGGGCCCGATGCCAGAACAGAGCTTTATGTAATTATTAAGGCTAGTATTACGAAAGGGACGGATTGCTGCTTGGCAGGCAGCGTTAGCATTCTCATAGGCCAGGTGCTTAATAAAATCACTTTCGTTTTCGCTAGCCCCAAATAAGCGCTCAGCCATGTTTTGCAGGCGGCTAAGGAAATCAGTATACGGCTCATCAGGCCCCTGTCTTAATTTAGCAAGAGAGGCAGTGGCGGCGCCCTTTTGCGGAAGTTTTTTCCATGCTCTAAGCGCGGCCGTTTGTATTTGCGCTAAGAGACCTGGGGGGAATTGAGCCTGCTTATCACTTTGATGGTAGGGACTCTGACCTAAAAATTTATTTAAGGTCCAAGTTTTAGAAGTGGCCTTACGGGCATTGCGGGTGGCATATTTTTTACAATGCTCCTCATAATCAGATTTCCATAACAGGAAATCACCGCCAGACAAGGCAGCTTTGGCTAGCTGGAACCAATCGTTAGGAATAAGTTCCTTTTCACTAAGGCTCTCCAGCAGGGCGAGCGTGAAGGGAGCGGTAGCGCCATAATCACTCACTGCCTTTTTTAATTTCTCTAGCTATGTTAGACTAAGTTTTTTATATTTAGCAGTTGAGGTGGAACTAGCTTCCTCCTGCTCTCCTTCGCTAGAGTCGGGGAAATCTGATTTATTACTCTCCTCGCTATCGCTACCAGAATCGCCATTTTTGGAGCCCGCGACACCATGTTGAGAACCGGCGGCGCCCTTTTGGCAGCCAGCGACGCCATTTTGAGAATCTCGAGTCTGACTACGCGTAACCGGAAAAGCATAGGCGCGGCGAGTACAATGGAGGCGCGATGAGCGGGCATTTTCTGGAAGCGAAAGGGCTGCAATGCTTTGAGTTGCCGACCGGAGGTTGGCAAACAGATCGGCGGCATGCTGCTGCTCCTGTTTAAAAGTTTCTCTAAAATTATCGGCGTGTAGCCGGAGATTTTCTGTGGCTTCTTCTAAAGCATGAAACTGAGATAAGGGCATGACTGGATAAAAATGAGAATATGGTTTGAAAAAATCGGGTGCATAAGGGGGTGGCCGAAACGGAGGAAGGGAGTTGTTTTCTAAAGAGGGAGAAATTTTAACCTCCGGTCCCTCCAAAGTGGGAGAAATTTTAGCCTTTGGTTTGATTTCATACTGATCGGGCGACAAACTGACTTGACTGGTTGGGGTATTTGGCCTATCCCTGTTAGAATTTTCGTTTAAAGGATATTCAGGCATGTTAATAATTACTGAGCCGCACGCTGAAGCAGGGCGAGAGTGCTCTCTCAAAGCTTCCTCTCCTAATTTACAGAGGTTTTGAATGTCTGGAGCTGAAGAGTGGACTTTTAGAATTTCATTAATTAGGTTCCAATAAGAAAAGGCAGTAACCGGGACCTTTTCAGGACCAAAGGTTCGAAAATAATCTTTTAAACAATCTCCAACTCTTAGCCAGCACTGGTGATCTATAGTACCTTCTTGAGGGAACCAAGGGCAGGTTTGTAACAGGAAATTAAAAAAGCGCCTGAGATCTTTTTTCTTTACTCGTGTTCCTCGTGCCTTGAGTGATTGCTTAACTTGACTAACATATAATTCGTGTTGGGAAATTCCTTGTCCCATGATAAGGGTGGGGGGGCTTACCTTTTGTTGCTTTCTTTTCTTCTTCTTTCCTTTCGCCGGCACTGATCGACTGCTGAACGGATCTGTCTCGTGAGCGCGCTTCCCCGCGGCGATCCCTGGTGTGGTTTTCTTTCTTTCTTTAACTGCTGAACGGATCTGTCTCGCGACCGAGTTTATTCGCGGCGATCCCGGGTGCGGTGAGTGTGAGGTACCTCTCTCCTTGAGTGCGGTGTTCCGTCTCTCACAGGACTTCGAGCCCCACGTTGGGCGCCAGTTTGTCCCGGCCGGCGGGACGTTCAACGGAAGCTCCAAATCCTGTGAGGGAGGAATGGTATGGGACAAGAGACACGAGGAACGACAGCAAGACAGGTTTCTGATCAAGCTGCAAAACTTTATTGAAGAGGCAGGGTATATATACCCTAAGGGCGGAGGGAGTGGCTAGTACGAACAGGTGGCGGCCTAGGATTGGCTGCTGCTGTTGCTAGGGCGGATGGCAGATGTAAGGCTAGCACAGGATTGGTGGCTACTGTTGCTGGGATAGAAGGCAGGTAGTAAAGCTAGCACTCTAGATGTGAATCTTAGGCGCAAATGGCTATCACTTCCATAGAAGGCTGAGGGCAACTTAAACTGTTATTGCATCAGCCCCAGCGGTCATGTTGCATATCTCCGGCATCGCTGAGGGTGGATTTTATACATGCTACCTTAATCATCCCCAACAATCCAGCTCCAGCCAGAAGCCTCAACCATTGTGCTATAATAAAGGATTGTTGATATCATGAGATTTTTTAGAACTGCAATTATTGCATGATGGTCAAATAAGTCACATTATCTCACAGAATTTTCCTAACCACTCTGAGAGAGTTACCATTAGTTTTGCTATTTTCCACTGAAGCCAGAGGCACAGAAATGTCAAGCAACTTGCCTTTGCAAAATCACATGGTCAGTAAGTGGCTGAGCCTGGGCTCAAAATGACACCTGCCAGAACCCAAAGTCCTCAACCTCCCCACCTGGGTCAAGGCCCCCTGCTACTCCTTCTCCTAGCACCACGTACCTGTCAGTCACAACTGACCATAGTCATCATTTTACACACATCTGTGTGGTTGTTTGATCATCTCCCCCACTGGAGGGGGAATTCTGGGAGGGTAGGTTCCTTGTAGGGTTTTGCTCATTGCTGTGTCCCCAACCCAAAGCAGGTATGCAATGAATATTTGAAGGTTGAATGAGTGAGTGATGGATTTCTCTAGAGGCACAAAATTAGACCCAAGGGGCAAGGGGGACACACTTCAGCCCCCTCAGACCCACGGAGGCAGTTTCTAAGGCTCGGAGCCTGGGGCTCAGCCTGTCCTGACCACAGGGGCCGTGGAGAATGTCAGCCCTGAGCTCCCAGCAGGGGGTCCTGGATTACCTTTTTTGCCTTGAGCCTGGACCTAGTCCCTGGTGTCATGGACGATGCTGGTGGCCTAGCCAAATCCATGCCCTCTTCTTCCATGCTGGAAAGGTCTGTTTTGTTGGGTTCATGCCCCCATAAAACCCTGCATTCAAGGAAGAGGCACCTCCTCAGCCCTGGGGCATGAATCACGAATGTGTCTAAGCAGTCGTGGTGATTGTATTCCTTTTGCCAGCAAACAGTTTAACCAAATGCACGCCACCCAATTGTCTGTCTTCCCTTGAGACTATGAGCTTCCGGGGGCTAACAGGGCAGTGCGGTACAGTGGTCAAGAACTGGACTTCGGGCCGGATTCCTAGGCTTGAAGTCCAGCTCCACCATTTCCTGGCTCTATAACTATGGTGCATCCTTTCACTTCTCTGTGCCTTGGTTTCACTCTCTGTAAGATGGTGTTCTAGTTTGCCAATGCTGCCGGAACGCAAAACACCAGAAATGGATTGGCTTTTATAAAAGGGGGTATATTTGGTTACACAGTTACAGTTTTAAGGCCATAGAGTATCCATCAACAAAGGGTACCTTCACTGGAGAAAGACCATTGGCATCCAGAAAACCTCTGTTAGCTGGGAAGGCACATGGCTGGTGTCTCCTTGCTCCTAGGTTGCATTTCAAAATGGCGTTCTCCAAAATGTCTGCATCAGCTTCCAACGGCTGTCTTCAAAATGTCTGTCTCAGCTCCAGCTCACTCTGAGCTCCTTCTGTCTGAGCTTATATAGGGCTCCAGTAAACTAAACAAGGCCCACGCTGAATGGGCAGGGCCACACCTCCATGGAAATTATCCAATCAGAGTTACCACCTACATTTGGGTGGGTCACATCTCCATGGACACTGAACCAATAGGTTCCAATTCAATCCACACTAATACATCTGCCCCCACAAGAATGCATTAAAGAATATGGCTTTTTCTGGGGGACATAATATATACAAACCAGCATAGATGGGATCTTACTTTGCATGACTGTTGTGAGGATAAATGAGTTCATGCATGTAACATGCTTAGAACAGTACCTGGCACATAGCAAGTGCTCAATAAATCTTATCTATTTTTATTATCTCTGCACTCAGAGTGCTTGACACCTACCAGACATTCAGCAAGTGTTTGTTGAACAAATGAAGGGAGCAGAGGAACACAGATACCAGTACCCTTGGCATTGATGTGGCCTGAAGCCAAACACTGTTAAGAGCATGGGCTCTTTGATTGGACAAACTGGGTCTCAAATCCTCTCTGTGTGGCCTGAACAAGATACCTCACCTCGCTGAACCTCCATTTCTTCTTCTGTGAAACGAGGAAGCCAACATGTACCATGAAAATTTGTTATGTCTAGGAAAGATTCAGAACATGGCATATGAGAGGGGCTCAAATACCTTAAGTTTCCATCCCCCCATGTCATAGTTTTTGCCAAGGGCCACATCGGAATTATGAATGTTAGGAAATTGGCTTCTGTCCGATTAAAATCCCAAAGGATAAAGTCATCTTTGTGATCTAAAGACCCCCTCCCCACCCTGTGCTGTCCAGACCCGGGGCCATCCAGGAGTCTTTGAACTCACTCGGCCCTGGCAGGAAATGGAGCCCCCGCAGTGGAGAGCTCGGAAGCGGCAGGCCCTCCCCACTGCTTCCCGCCAGGCGAGAGGAAGCAGGGTGAGTGCTGAGCCGTAGAGGTGGCCCTGGGCAAGCGCCGCGGACCCGGATGCTCGTCCCCACTTCCCCAGTGGCCCCCTGTGCGATCCTGACCAAGGCCTGCTCCTCCCAGGGCCTCCTTGGCCCCATCCGTCCAACGGGCTTGGGCTCCACGATCTCGGATCTCCCTTCCGGGGCAAGGATTCTGGGATGCAGGAAGTGAGGCTCCTCGGCTGCCAGGAAGATCAAAGCATGGTTCCCAGAGGAGACCTCGCAGCTGCCTGCCCTCTGGAGCAGCTTCTGGCTTCCTGCTCAGCATGGAGCCTGCTGTGCAGCCCTGGGAATGGCGGAGGCCTCAGCCAAGGTCAGATACTGGGCTTCCTCACTTCCCTCCAGTCTCGAGTCATAGTTTTAAGACACTTGACCCGATTTTTCTCTGCTAGCCACCTGTGATGGAGGCGCCATGCTGTGTATTCTTCAAGGTCAAATCACAGAAGATGCCTGTCTGTACCCTAGGACATGGGGGGACGTCCCACTTAACCCTTTGGGAGCCTCCAAGGACTCTGCATGGTTAACAGATCCCATCCACAGGCCTCATCTGGCCTCAGGGGCTCTGTGACACCTGTTTTCACCTGGGTGGCTTAAAACAACAGAAATGTATTCTCTCCCAGTTATAGAGGCTGGAAGTCTGAAATAAAGGTGTCAGCGGGCCGTGCTCCTTCTGGAAGCTCTAGGGAAGAATCTCTCCTTGCCTCTGCCAGCTTCGGGTGATGTCCAGTGTCCTTGGATTGCGGAGCCTCTAAGCTCTGCCTCCACTGTCACGTGGTCTTCCTCCCTGCTGGGTGTCCTTCCCTCTTTATAAGGTCTACCCTTACCCAGGATGGCCTCATCTTATCCGATTACATCTGCCAAGACTGTTTCTAATAAGGTTACATTCTGAGGTTCCGGATGGACATGAGTTTTGGGGCACACTATTTGACTCACTACATATTCTACTCTCCAGCCTGGACTCTCACCCTCAGATTCCAACTGGGTGGCCTCTCCTGGCTCAGCTCAAGTCCACGTCTATACCTCTGTAGGTGCTGTCCTGCCTCATCCCCATCTGCCCCATTCCCAGGGACTCACAGCCAGACACAGGATTGGTGCTTTCCCAGGGCAGCTCATTTCTTCCTTGCAAAAGCCCCTGAGGGAGACATTATTGCCAACTTCATTTCTCTGGGGAGGAAACAACCTCAGAAAGGCGAGTTGTCCTGTTAAAGTCTCCCAGCCACCTCCAGGACGAGTCCAGACTAGGACCTGGCCTCTGCTCTCCACATCCAGCAACCTATCCGTGCTCCCTCCTGCTGGTTCCATTGACCAAGACTCTTGGGTTTGCATAGCACAGAAATCCAACTTGAAGAAGCTTAAGCCAAAAGGGATTTTACTGATTTACAAGAAGGATATCGGGGTAGATTTTAGAGGGAAACTTGGGAATCAGGCTGTGGAGGTGCAGCTGCTGGCTGTGCCACTTCCTAACTGTGCAGCTTTGAGCAGGTGAAGTTGCTTCTCGGTGCTCTTATTTCTTTATTGATAGAATGGTGCTCCTTGTAATACCTCCTCCACCGGGTTGCTGGGAAGTTCAAGGAATGAGGGCAGCGACTGAAACCCACAGTGAGAAAGATATAAAGTATCTTTACAACCCAGTACACACATAAGTGTAAAACAAAAGTTCACAAAACAATGTTTGCCCTTACTAGGTATGAGATGATCTTTTCTCTTCTGTTCTGGTTTAGTCTAGTCTATTTCATGCATTTAAAATACGCTAGTACCAACGCCTTAACCTGATTTCATGACCCCTCCCTCCCCACCCAGGGGTTACGTTTTGAGCGTGATCATTGTCAATGTCTGTTAAGACCACAGGGCCTGTTAATCAGCCCTCAGTAAAGGCCGGCTACTGTTAACTGTGGCTGTTTTAGGAGGGACCCACCGAGACAGGAGAGGGACAGGTTTGGTTGCAGCAGACAATTCAGTATGATTGGGGATGTCCCTCCGGCCTCTGTCCTTGCCTTGGCTTCTCCTCTGGGTGTCAGCATCTCTTCTACCCCGGCTTCCTCCACTCGGCAGGAGCCATAGCTGCAGGCTGCTCCGAGATGACATTGGTATGGCTCGGCTACATGCACTGCTTTTATATTGGAAAAAAAGAAATGTCATTAGAGAAAAAATAAGTGTCCATGCATTTGGAGATTGGTGAAAGAATTACCATTTGAGGGATGGGATGGGGGAAGCAGAACTCTGATCCCTATGAATAACCGCTGATATTTCTAGAACATTTTGTTTTTCAAAGTGCTTTCACAAACCTTATCTCATTTTGCAGACTTTGCCAGCTGGATGGGACCCAGGGGTCATGAATTCCAATCCCTAGCACATGAGATACTCCTCTTGGTGGTCTCCCATCTCCTGGCAAGCCCCCTGCTGTCCTGGGAGGAGGATAATCAAGAGACCCCCTTCCAGGGAAAACTCTCTCCATGAGTTTCCACGACTGGTTCTGCAGTGGGGGCTCTTACCGTGTGGTGATAATAGCCACTTATGTGGCACTTGCAAAGTGCCTGGCACTCAGCTCATCCTCACAATAGCCCTGCAACATGGGAAAGGATGTTAAATCATCTTCAGGTTATAGATCAGAAAATCGTGGCACAGAGAGGCTGAGTGACCAAGATTCTAACTCAGGTGGTCTGGTTCTAATGTGGCTATGCAGCCACTCTGCAGTCCCTGTGCTGCTCCAAGCCTCAGTAAGTTCTGCCTCCCAGCTCTTCCGAGCCTGCACCACTATCCCAGGTGTGCACCAGGGGAGCCATGAGGCTGCCTCAGGTGCACCTGCCTGGACACACCCTGAGGGCATTTCCTCTAAACCAGCACCCTGCAGGGCCCCAGGAACATGGGGTCCATAGCCCCTCCGGTCTCAGATCCCAAGACCCCTTCGGAGCTTCCTTCTCAGGGACCCTTCAGTGTTCTAAGCTTTGTTTTTTTTTTTTTTTTTGCTTTCTGATTTTCCCTCCCACTCCCCTCAGGGGTTTATTCTAGTCTCAAGGAAGAAACCTCTTCCTTACTTTTCACACGGTCTCCCAAGCTTTAGTCCTCGCGTCTGGGCCTAGGGTTTTGACCTCAAAAGTCAAGGACTTGACCCCTTTGTTATGTGTTATCATGTCATCTCTGCTGAGAGGCACTGACCGCAGGAAGGCCCTAGCGAACCGAATTTATTCATTCAACAAACACCTGTTGAGTGCAAGCGTGAGCTAGCCACTGTTTAAGTCAGGGAGCTAACAATTGTAGGACAAGTCTGATGGGGGAAGAACTGAGGATACAAGTTTTTTCAGAATAAAAACCTCAGTGACTGTATTGGTTAGGGTTCCCTAGCAAAACAGAACCAACAAGAGATATCTGTAAATATAAAATTTTATAAAAGTATCTCACACAGCTGTGGGGATGCACAAGTCCAAATTCCATAGGGCAGGCAGCAAACTGGCAACTCCGATGAAGGTGTCTGATGAACTCCTCAAGAGATGCTGGCTAGCCAAAGAACACTTTCTCTCTCTTAAAAGTCCTCAATGGATTGGATTAAATTCAGTGGACTGAATTCTCTCATTGCAGAAGACACGCCCTTTGTTGATGTAATCAGTCACAGGTGTAGTCAATTGCCTGACGATTCAATAAATCAGCCTTCTGGGTTATTAACCAGTCACAAATGTCTTTGCAGTATCAGTTAGGCCAGTGCTTTCTTGACCAGACACCTGGACACCATCCCTGGCCAAGTTGACATATGACCCTAACCATCATGGTGACTCTTTCAGAATATAGTCGATCCTCATTATTCATGGATTCCATGTTTGTGAATTTGCCTATTTACTAAATTTATTTGTAACCCCAACCCTCAATACATGTGGCACTTTCATGGTCATTAGCGTACATGGACACAGAGGTGAAAAATCTGAATTGGCCAATGTGTAGGTCCCCAGTTGAGGTGGAACAGGGCAATGCTCTGCCTTCTTGTTTCAGCTCTCATGCTGTAGACAAATATCCTTTTTGAGATATATTTAGTGTTGTGTTTTCCACACTTTTGTGCCTTTTGCTGGCGATTTCACTGTTTAAAACGGTGCCGAAACCTACTGAAGTGCTGTCCTGTGTTCCTAAGCACGAGAAGTCTGGGCTGTGTCTTATTGAGAAAATACATGTGTTAGCTTAGCTCTGTTCAGGCATGAGTTATAGTGCCCTTCGCCATGAGTTCAATGTTAATGAATCAACAATAAATATTAAATAAGGTGCCTTTAAACAGAATCATAAAACAAGGTTATATATTGATCACTTGATGAAAATGTTGTAACCAGAGGCTCACAGGGACCAAGCCCTGTATTTCCCCTAGGAGCCATGGGTGACTATTCACCAATTTGGTGCTTGCAGTGATGTTACAGAACATAACCACTGCGAATAGTGAGAGTCGACGGTACTGTCTGTTGTGGGTCTCATCCCACCCATGCCAGCCCGTGTGAGGAAGGGGCACCCGAAGGGCGGTTAGGATTGCTGAGGCAATGCAGTGGAGGAGACAGCTCCACGTATGGAGCAGGTCCAGGGTCCATAATTCTCTTGCTGTGTGACTTTGGACAACTGACTTCATGTCTCTGAGCCTCGGAAACTTTGTAAGATGAAAGCTGCCTCACAGAACTGTGGTGAAAATTTAATGAGGGGTCAAGGGCCTGAGCTGAGGCTGGCATGGAGGAAGCACCCAGGAAGGGGCAGTTATTAATATTGTTTTCCTCTCTGAGAAATCCCCCTCTGGGACTGGGAACAACAGTCTATCAGCCTATAGATTCCTGTGGTTCTACGAGGCTGACGGACCTGGCAAGAGGCTCCAACCCTCAGCTCTGCAGGAGCACAGTTTGATTTTGTCTGGTTCAGGGGGTCCGGTCTGGGTCAACTTGGGCTGACAACCCTCTTGGGGGCCTGATGAGTGAATCACGTGTCGTATGGTTTATTTGCAAATGGCTGTTTCTTTGCAGTGACCTGAAGACTCTTGTCAGCCATCAGGATCAGGGAGACAAATTCTCACTGAGCATATAACGTGAGTTTGGGTGTGACTCGTGGCATTTCCTTTAACCCATTCATCAGCCTTGTGGATAAATGCTTTTATCTCCATCTTTACAGGTGAAACACAAAAATGCAAGCTTGGAAGCTGAGGTTATTCCTCCCAAGGAGTGAGTGGGAATTATTTATTAGAATGTTGCTTCAGAGTCCAGATTCAGAGCAAGGGGAGGAGGGCTGACACATGCCTAACTCTGAGGCAAGTTATCAGTGAACATTCTTTTGGTTACAAGAGACACAAGCCTGCCCAAAGGGGAATTTGACTGCCTCACTCTAGTCAAACCCAGGGAAGGGCTTGCAGTTAGGTGGAACTCTGGGGTGGTGGGGGCTGGGGACGGGATGATGCTGGGCTCTTCTTCTCTGGATCTTCCCTCTCAGCACAGGATTTTCACCCTCTCATGGCTTCTTCTGGGGCTCTGGCCTTAGGTGCCTCCCAAGAACAGGCTGGGAGAAGGATTCTGATTGGCTTGTCTTGGGCCGTGCGATTCTCTAGTCCCCACTAGAACCACCTTATTGAATAAGGTGTGGCAACTCCCCCAAAGAAGGGGCCTTTTGTGCCCAGCAGGAGGAAGGGGCCTGGCCGGCTGCACCCATCTATGTTTTCATAGAAGGGGCATTTCACCTGCGCCATGGGGAAGCCTAGGAACTGCTTCTCCCTGCCTTGGCAAAGCGTACAAAGCGGGGTCCTCAAATCGAACCGGGTACTCGGCTCAGGGGACTGGCAACTGCTCTCCCCATTCCCCTTCCAGGTGAGCCTCAGCATTTCAGCATGCCTGGAGATTTCTGTCCTCTCCTGTTTTATGACATGTTCCCTTCACTCCTGCAGGAATTTTGTTTTAGTGAACTACTATTTTGCATGCCCAGTGCTCCTACTTCCTTCTGGGCCATACTAGTGCTTTCTCCATCCCTCACTCCCCAAGGGATGTTAGGCACCCTTCCCTGATGGCTGCAGTTGATCAAGTCAAGGGTGGTCCCCTGAGTCAAGCCCGGCCAATGAGTTCTGGTGGGCGGACTCACTGAGGTGGCCAAAGCTCTGACCGGCAGGTTTGGGCAGCTGTTGGTGCCCATGTGGCTCGCCCCCTGGAGAAAGGAGGAGAAAGAACAAAGCTGTGGTTCTCAGGAGAGAGATGAAGGGGGAGATATTCTAGTCCCTGACCCCAATTGTTCCCGAGACTCTGCTTTTTCCAAAGCTTGGCTGTTCAACCCTTTCTTGGATTCTCTGAGCCGGAAACCCCCCTCTCCTGCTTATTTGCTAGCCTGAGACGGATTTCTGACTCTTGCAACCCAAAATGTGCAAACAGGATTGCCCAGTATTGTGTATGAACAGACTGAAGCCTAGAACAATGGGCTCATGGCAGGGTCAAGTGTGGGCACCATCTTATTTTGTGTCTGGGGAAACAGAAGCCCAGAGAGGGGAGAGAAGCACCACAGCACACAGCATGTTTGTGGTGAGGTGGGGACTCAGACTGCAGACCCCCTCGTCTGTCACTCTGAGGATTTTTCCCTGACTCTGGTGCCCTGATTTCTGGCACTCTCTTTGCCTTGATTTCCCCATCCTGTCCCTGTGGCCACACAGTTCCTTGCACCAATGACAGGAACCAGATGCTATCAATGTTGCCTGCTTTGAGTTCTCAGGGCCTATAAGAGGCCGTTATTATTTAATTACCACGAAAGGTGATTATAAGGAAAGGTAGTTGTCTGCCCTTTGATTATGGCACTTCTGCCCTTTTACTCTGGCAGTCCCCAGGCCAGTCATAAAAGGGAGCTGGGTCCAGAGCTGCTCCTAGCACTGTAGAAGACCAGCTACAGGGAAGGGCTGTAAATAGTTACTGCTCTCAGCCTCACTTTCCAAAGGAGATCCAGGGTTGATAAAGCTCCTTAGACCTCACATCCTATAGGAAAAGGGAATTAGCCCTCAGTGAGCACCCACTATGTTCCAGGCACTGTGCTTGGTGGTCTGTGGGTGAGATCATGCACATCAAAAGCTCAGCAAGGTGCCCGGATTAGAGCAAATACGTAGTAAATGGTGGTGCTTACTGTTTCTAATCCTCATACACTGCCCTATGAAATGAGAATGATTATCTCCATTTTACAAATGAGAAGACTGAGATTCCCCCCAGGTCCTACAGCTAGTGGGAACTGATATTTGCACCCTGAGTGTCCGACCTCAAAGCATTCACACTCTTCCCTTACAACCTGCCTCAGGTACCACTGGCCCATTTCACAGATGATAAACTGAGGCCCAGAGACGCAATGCGGCTTGCCCAGCTCACTCAGGGATTTAACAGAATCAGGACCAGCTCCACATGTCCTGCCCTGCCTAGTCGGGGCTCTGACTTGCTACTGGCTCTGCATTACCCTCCCACCCTCCTCGGCCACATCTACTTCCATCTCATTCCTGAAGACGGGAGGAAATGGACTCAGGTTGCAGCGTTAAGATATAGGCTAGATCAGCCTCTCTTGAAGCCTTCACCAGAGAAGAACTCTCTGATCTGTGCCCTCACCCATCCCTCCACTCCCCTCAGACTCCAGGCTGCAGGAATTCATTTGGTTGCATGACAGATTGGGTGGAATTCTCTATAGGCTTTGTGTGGTCATTTGGAAGTCCCTGTGATGGCCTGCAAGGATCAGGCTGGGATTGTGATCCTGATAAAGGAAGAATTTTCTGGTGACAGTGGCTGAGTCCTGGGATGGGGATGGGGGAGTAAAGATCTCCGAAGGCCTCCTTTTTTGGGCTTTGCAAATGGAGAAAGAGACCCACCTGTTGGCCTGAGGGCCTTGGCTGAGCTGAGGGGGAGAGGTCTGTTGGCAGATGGTGGGTGGTGGGGGATGGGAGATTAACGTGAGAGCAGAAGAGGAGGAGGAGGGGTGGGCCTTGGCAGAGGCATTTGGTAGGAGGCTGAGTGAATCACTTCCCAAGTGTCTCTGTGGATCCTGGGATTCCACCATTATTTCCATTCCTTGGGTTAAGCTTGGGTGCCTCTGGAGTTTGCATCTCTGTTTACCTGCAGACAGTGCCAAATTCCTTGCTTTGCTCCCCACACATTGAAGGTTCCATTCCACAGCTGCCCTGTAGAGACTCTCAGTCCCAGCCATCCCTGCTACTCTTCTCCTACCCTGTAACCCACCAGATGGATGACATGCTTTTCTCTAAACACACACTTTACTTTTAGACCCTTTTGGTCCTCCTCCTGTATCTTGCTTCTGGCTCCACCACACTACAGAGCATCATCACTTCCCAAAGAATTGTCCATGTCTTCCATTCATCCCATGAGGCTCTTTACTGAGGAGAACTACCACTCTGTGAGCCTCTCACGTGGCTAAGGGGAGGGAGAAGAGAGAAAACAGTAAGGCTAGCAGGTGGGTTTTATCTGGAGTGCTGTTTTGAAAAGAAGCATTTGATGGAATCTGGGCTCCAGCAGGAAAGGTTCTGTGATGGATTAGCAATGTCTGCCATGGGCAAAACATCAGACTGTATTGGCATGTGTGCATAAACATTTATTCAGCACTGTGCAAGCAAATTATTGCCATCTTATGTTAACCCTCATGACAATCCATACTGGACATGGTTGAGGAAAGGTTGAGTCTCAGAAGGACTGAGTTAAGCTGTTATTCAAGCCCATGTCCGGCTTCTCTAAAACCTGAACTTGTTTCACTATATCCATGGTCTCACATGGGGTATAAATTAGGAATACTGGAGGATGGGAGTGCATATGGGAACTCTGTTCTTTCTGCATGATTTTCCTGAAAATCTACAATTGCACTAATAAAAAAAATTTTTTTTTAAAAATTAGAGACACTGAACAAAAATGCACTGTGTGTGTGAACCTATATTTGGTGCCAGGGGTGCTAGGGACACAAAGATGACTAAGACACAGTCTTTACCCTCTACTAAGCAAACACTAAGCTAAATTGTAGACCTGGGAGCCCCTGAATAAGGCTGGCCTGTGGGATAACCGTCCCTGCCTATGGCAGACATTGCTAATCAGTTACCACATTCTTTCCATTTGGAGCCTGAATTCCTAGTCTTCCGAAATTGACATAGAAATTGACCGGAATTTCCCATCTCATAGCTTGTGGAAATCCAAAGGTGTTCCAAGATTTCCACTAATTCCAGTGCTTTACAAAGTACTGGTTACTTTTTACCCCCACTGCACCTTTGCTCACTCTCTTCCACTCATCTTTCCTCTCCACACAGTGGCCATTGAGGCAACCTCATGTTCAATGGGCGGCTCATTTTACTAAAGACTAAAGGAGGGGAATCTTGGCCTAGGTACAGTTGGGGATGGTGGGGGTGGTGGTTCAGAACCTGGAAGTCACCTGGGCAGCTCCAGCTTTCTCACTCCCCACATCTATCAGTTACCAAGTCCTCGTAACACTGAGGCCTTAATATGTCCCACATATGTCCACTTCCGTCCACCTCTGCCAGTGCCACCATCTTTCACCTGGAAGACTTAGAAAGTCTCCTCACTGGCTTCCTGTTTCTCCACTTAGCCAGTTCCAGTCCATTCTCTACCCAGCAGAAACAAGGGCTTTTTGAAAAGAAGTCTCACCACAACACTTCTCTCTTAACTCCCCACCTCCTCATGACTTCCCATAGTTCTTCAGCTAAAATCCTAAATCCTTACCAGGGCCTACCTGGGACATCTAGTCCTCAGTGTCATTTCAGAGACACCCCCCCACACACACACACACACTCCATTCCACTCCAGCTCCACTGTCCTTTCTGTTCCTTGGATGTGGCAAGGACCTCCTTGACTCAGAAACTGTACTTGCTATTCTCTCTGCTGGAAGTACTCTTCTTTCATCCCTTCCCTGGTCTTAGCTTAAATGTCCCTTCCTCCAGGAAGCACTCCCAGATCTTTTCTTATCCATTCCCCTAATATCACAAACCTCTCTCCTGTAGCTCTTACAAGAATTAATTAGCTAATTGAGTTCTTATTTGTTAAAGTCTGTGTCCTGGAGCAGCCTGTGGGAGAACTCACCGATGTCTAGTTCTCTTCTTCCAGAGGAACACTGCACTTCCCAGCCCCCCTTGCAGCTGAGCAGGACCACATGACTAGTCTTGGCCAATAGACAGTGAGGGGAAGTATTGTGTGTCACATCCTGACCGAAGCAGTAAAAAACTAATGCACTAAACTTCAGCTTCTCTTCTTTGCCATGGTAACTGAGAAGGCTACATGGTACAGTGAGTGCAGCTGTAAGATGGTAGGGACCCCTCAGTGCAGGTTTCTGAGTAACTACAACAGATGGGTATGTGGCTTGTGTGAGAAACAAACTACTCTTGTGTATGCCACTGAGATTTTGGAGTTCTTTGTTACTGCAGCATAGCCTGCTTATCCTAACTGATCAGTGCTCCTTATGAGCAGGGCCTGGGTCTTGTTTGCTGCGTCTCCTGTGCATGGGGCACTAACTGAGACACAGTAGGAGGTGCTTTGTAACTACTCATTGAGTGAGTGAATGAGTGAAAAAACGGAAAATGTAAGACATGGTTCCTTCCTCAAAGAATTTACTCTAATCCAAGGGACAGATACTTATGCACCCAACAGTTTAAATACAATTAGGGGCTAAATTGTAAATGCTAAAGAAGAGGGAGGGAGGGCAATGGGTTGGAGCAGTCATGGAGGGTTTCCTGGAAGAGGCTGCAGATGATCTGCAGAAGTAGAGAGGATGAGTGTGGATTTACTGCCCATCCCATCATTTGTCCATCCATTCAGCAAACTTTTATTCTGATGCACTATGGTAAATACTTTGCCAGCAGTGTGGCCAGATGGCTACGGTCCTCTTGAGAACCAAGAGGAAAATGCCTCTTTCCATCCAGAGGATCCAGGACAGCTTCACAGAAGAGATGACTTTTTTTCATAAATAGGTATTCACCAAAGATTTAGGAGATGGGAAGAAAAGGAATAAAGATCCCAGGCAGACGGAACGGCATGAGCAGAGTTTGGAGGCACGAAGGCACACAGTGTGTTTGGGGAAGGGGTAGCCTCTAGTGTGGCAGGATTGCGGAGAGAGGGCTGTGGGTGCCAGAGGCAAGGAGATGAGTTCACTCTGTATCCCTGATTCCCTGCACCTCACCCCACAGACTCCATTCAGACCATATTAGCAGTATCTTAGAAGATTCCAAAAGGGTTCTTAGAGAATATCTAAGCTAAAACCTGAAGAATGAATTGAAGGTGGCCAGGAAAGGTGGGGTGAAAGAGAAAGGGACAGTGTTCCAAGAAGAGGGAACAGCATGTGCAAAGGCATAGAAGGGAGATGGTGAAGCCTCAGACAGCAGCTCATTTTGTCTGGCTGGAGCATAGCTTTCCAGGCAGGGAGTGGTCAGAGAGGAGGCTGGTGAGACAGACATTGGCCAGCTCATATCACTCTCCCACCATAAATCCCTTCTAAAATCCCTTGCTCAGCAAGCAAGGCCTTCAGGATTCTGTCTTCTGTCCACTCCAAACTCCCATGCCTTTGCATATACAGTTCGGAATGCCAGAACCATGATGATGATGATGATGATGATGATAATGATGATGATGATATAATAACATTTGTTGGGCCCTTAGAATGTGTTAGGTGCCGTATCAAGCATTATCTCATCGAACTTCTAACAATGCTGTGAGTTGGTACTTTAAAAAAATTTTTTTTCTTTTTAATTGACTTAATTTTTCAGACCAGTTTTAGATTTCCAGAAAAACTGAGAAGATAGTACAGAGTACTCATATACCCTTGTACCCAGTTTTCCCTTCTATTAACCTTACATTAGTATGTTACATTTGCGACAATCAATTAACCAGTAGGAAACATTATTATTAACTAGAGTGCATAGTTTCTTATATTTCTGTAGTTTCTACCTAATGTCCTTTTTCTATTCCAGGATCCCGTCCACCATACCACACCACATTTAGTTGTCATGTCTCTTCAGTTTTTCAGACTTTCTTTGTTTTTAATGACCTTGACAGTTTTGAGGAGCACTGGTCACGTAGTTTGTAGGATGCCTCCCTGTTGGAGTTTGATGTTTTTCTCACAGTAAGTCTGGAGTTATGGGTTATTAGGGGGAAGGCCACAGAGGTAAAGTATCACTTTCATCACTTATTTCAAGCGTACATACTCTCAATAGGATTTATGACTGTTAAGGTTGGCCTTGATCACACCTGGCTGAAGTAGTTTTCTCCAATGCAAAGCGACTCTTTTTTTTTCCCTTCCCATACTATACACTTTGGAAAGAAGTCACTATGTGCAGCCCACACCTAAGGAGTGGGGAGTTTGGGATCCCCTTTCCTTGAAGGTGGAATATCTACATAAATTATTTGGACTTTTTCTGCTTGGGAGATTTATCTCCTCCCCCATTTATTAATTTATTATCTCATTGAACTTCTCAAGAATCCTGTGGGTTGTTACTTTTAACACCCCCTTTTATCTGGAAACTGGAAGGTTCCTTCCTCCCCACCTGGTTCACCCCACAGCCTATTTCTGTGTCTGTGCACAGGACTTCGTAATTCCAACTAATTTATGCCACACATATTTACTGTGCCCCTGCCCGGTGCCAGGCAGTATGCTTGGGGCTTCAGAACACAGGGGCCCTCCCTCAAGTTGTTCACAGCATTTGCTAGATCAGAAGCTCCGTGAGGGCAAGGACTTGGTCAGTCTTCTCAGCTGTGCTCTGGGACAACCAGAGCTGCACCTAGTAGGCACTCAGCACTGAAATGGGGCATGCTTTCTGGAGGATGTGCAAAACTTGGCAGATTTTTTTTTTTTTTTTTTTTTAAGGTGTGTGTCCTTCCTGGGAGGACTGGGTGCTCCCTGAGGGCAGGGCCAGCCCCAGTTCATTGCAGAGCAGAGGCTGGGTGGCAGCAAGTGTCAGGGAAGTCTGAGACGGTGGCGAAAGGATCCAGGGACAGGCCGTCTCCTCAGGTGGAAGTGAAGTTTGGAAGCTGCCACAGCCCGGGAGGGCGAATCAGGAGGACTTAGTGACTGATTGGCTGGGGAGGGTAAGGCGGAGGAGGAGTCATATACAGATGGCTCTGAGGTCTGGAGCTGGGGGACAGCCGGTGCCACTTCTGATAGATTCCAAGAAGAGCCGCTACAGCCTCGGGTGGCCCCAACCGTGGGCGTCGGGCCTAGGGCCAGGGAGGGACGGAGCCTACAGAGGAAGGGATGGCCTGGCCAGTGCAAACTTCTGCCCCCAGCCCCGTGTCCTCGTCCCCCTGTAAAAAAAAAAAAAAAAAGGAAAAAAGGAAGAAAAGAAAAGAAAGGGGGGGAGGAGAACAGAAAAGAAAAAAAAGTCTCAGCCTGGATTTTGAGCATGACTGTAGCCTCTCAGGTGTGGGGGTCCATTCTGCGGTCCCCTCTAGCCTGCCGTCTGCAAAGGAGGCCCCAGGGGCCTCCTGGCACGGCCCGGTCAGGTCCATGGCCCGCCAAGTCCAGGTCCCCAGTCCGCCATCACCCGGGAGGGGGGCGGCGAGACGGCGGCCAGGCCTGGGCGGGACAATGGCCGCGGCCGCCGGGGCCCCGGGAGCCCCCGCGCTGGGGAAGGGGCTGTCCTAGGGCCGGGCGCCGGTGCCCTCCCCGCGCGGCTCCGGCGGGCGGAGGGGGGCGCGGAGTTCCTTTGTGGCTCTGCCTCCGGCGCGGCGCGGGCGGGGGGCGCAGCGCAACTTCGCGAGGCAGCGGCGGCGGCGAGCGCCAGACGAGGCCCCGGGGCCCGAGTGGGGCCCCCAGCACGCAGCCCGCCCCCGCCCCCCGCCCGGCCCCCTCCCCTCGCGCGCCGTCGCCTGCGCCGGGCGCTGCCCACTCGCGGGACCCCCGGGGCCGAACGGGCTGCGGAGCCGGAGAGGCCGGGGCCCCGACACGGCCCCCCACGGAGGCGGGCGCCTGGCGCGGGGGCTCGCCGAGCGCACGGGGGGCCGCGCGGCGCTGCAGACCCAGCCTCCCGCCCGCCGCCGCCGCCGCCGCCTCGGCGCTTGCAGAACCCAGAAGTGAACAGCAGGCGACCCGGAAGGTTTGCGCGCGGCTCCGCACGAGCCGGAGCCGGAGCCCGGCCCTGCTCCGGCCGCCCGGCGCGGGGCTGCGGCCGCGTCCCGGAGCCGCCACCACACAGCCAGGTCCGTGCGGGCCCGGGGCGCGCGGGGAGCGGGCCCGGCGGCGGCGGCGGCGGGCACTCGCCCGTGCGCCCGCCCGCGGGAAAGTTGCGCCGAGTTGCGGGCGGGGGAGCGGGCCTGGGCGCGGGTGCTGTCAGCGCGGGCCGGGCGCTCGGAGGGCCCGGGGCCCGCTGTGCCTCGGGCCGGGCCTGGAGCGGCTGCGGCGGCGGCGGCGCGCGGGGTAGGAAGTGTCTCCGGCGGCGTGTCTGGGTCTGGTCTCCGAGTGTGTGCGTGTGTGTGTGTGTGTGTGTTTTCTTAAGCCGGGCTATTCAAACCTGCTGCAATTCTCCGGTAAACAATGATTCATGGGGCTTAATGCAAATAAACGGATTGCAAACGGCGCGGTTCGCGCACTTTGCAGCCGGCCCGGTGGGGCGGCCAGCGCCGGATTTCTCCCTTTTTTTGCAGATCTGCAGAATATGGCGTCCCTGTCCTGTTTTAAAAATAAGCCAGGCTGCCATTTTTGTTTTTCTTTTGTCTGAAAATTTTAATAAAACTGTCTGAGAATGTGGGAGAGGCGGCTGGAAGCAGAGGGGGCACCCGAAGGGTTGGCTTTTTTCCTTTTCTTTGGCGAGAGTCGCGAGCCTTTCGGGGAGGTGAGACACAATGCAATTGCACTTTAAAGAAAAAAAAAAAAGCCACTGAGCGATTTGGGAGGGAGGGCTGGGAATTTAAAGTTAACTCCGAAAGTTTTCTTTTCTTTTTTTTTTAAGCTTTTTTTTTTACCTTTAAGCTTTTTTTGTGGGGGGAGGGCGGTGAAATGCCGCGAAAGTATCTCGGGGCCCATTTCTTCCCCCCAGCCGGCCACCTTTGCAGGATTTGGGGGAAAAGTTAACTGACGGTTTCTCGGAGCTGCACCGGGAAATGAGGAGGGTTGGGGATGGGGGTTTGGGGAGAATGAGAAACATCTTTTGAAAGAGGCTCTACAAAAATGGCATTCTAAGGAACTGTTTCTCAAGATTTGGGGGAGAGGGATATAGTGAGGGCTTAGAGTGGGCCCAGGGTTTCCAGCTAAGACCCCTGGCTTTGAGGAGATAACCCCGCTCCTCCCCCACGTTGCCCCTGGGCAGTGTGGACCTCCCAGAGCTGTGTGTGGGGGGTAGGGGTGGAGGGTGGTGGTGGTAGGGTTATTGGCCCTGTTTCCTTTATGGGTGGCTGGGGGCCTCCTTGTAAGTGGAGATCTTGTCTTGGGTGCTGGGGTTGGCTTTTTGGAATCTTTGGGCAAGTGTGCTTAGCGGTTTGCAGTTGGAGAGCCTCTTGCCCGGCCTTATGGGCTTGGTGGAGCCCGGGGCTGGCATCTGGTGGTGCCTGGTGGTGGGTTCTTGGCTGGGTGCAGGCGTGCAGCCCCAGGGGTCCTGTCTGAGGGGAGGCACAGTAGAGGTTGTCTGGTGATGAGGGGCCTCCGGTTTGCAAGTCCCCATGATCTGAGCCTCTCCCTTTTGGTGCACTCTCACCCTTTTCTGTCACCCCTGCCCTGGCACTCTGGAGGCTCCACTGTTGGAGGTAGCTTGGACTTCGGTTAAGTTCCTGAAGTATCTCTCCGAATGGGTCCAGGCCTGCCCGCTCTGCGGGCTGCAGTGGGGCTCTGCAGACTAGGTCTGTAAGGTTTGGGTGGCTGCTGCTGCCCCAGGTGCCAGGGCAGGGTTGGGTCTGGTCTTTCCCCTGTTGGGAGAGTCCATCTGTCCTGGGAGGACCCTGTGCTCTGTTGCTGAGCTTGCCCACCACCTGCCTCATCATCTCTTGGAGGGGAGACCCCTCCAGTCTCACAGGAGCTGACCTGTGTCCTGGCTCCCCTGGGCAGAGTCAGGGTTGAGGGCTGGGGTCCAGGGCTGCAGAACTTGGCATACCTGATCCACAGGGTACCAAGCCGAGCATTTTTCAGATGGAGAAACTGAGGTCCAGAGAGTGTAAGTGACTTGCCCAAAGTCACACTGCTGGTTAGAAGGAGAGCTGAGACAGGGACACACAGGTTCAGGCTCCCACTTCTGGGCTCTTTCCACTGTTCTCTTTTGGGATCCCTGGTCCCTGGAAGATTCGTTTTGGACAGAACTGGACTAGAGTGGGACAGCACGCCCCCACTGCCTACCCTCCCGCATCATAATCCCTTCTTAGTGAATCACATTTTACAGTTTGCACAGTGTGGTGCATGGTTGCTGTCACCTCGAGTTCTCCCAGAAACTCTGCAGGGCCGAAATTGGTCAAGGTGGGGATAATTATCTCCATTTTTGAGTTTAGGAAAGGGAGGCTTGGAGAGGTTGAGCAGGGGCAGAGGAGGGCTTGAATTAGGCCCGCAGACTCGTGATACAGACCTTTTCCTTTGCCGTCTTTGGTGCTTGTGGATAGGACTATATTCCGCCTTCTGGTTTTTGATGTCTCAGATTCTTCTAACCCTAGTGACTGTGTAGAAATCCAGAGGCCCACCCCCCCAAAGAGTGCCTGAGCAGGAAGGCCCTGAGAGGCCGTCTGCGAGCATGAGGGGAAGCCACTGCTTGAGGTCACCCAGTGATTCGGGTCCCAGCCAGGCCTCCCCTCTCCCTTCCTTCTGGGCACTTGAGGTTGTGGGACCCTCAGAGCAGGAGTGAACCATCCCATCCACTGCCAAGGCTCCGTGGGGCCCAGGAGAGGAGTGATTGCTGCTGTTACTGGTGGGCAAGGGCTGGGCACTCTTAATGGCAAACACCTGACAGAGACCCGGGCTTGTCCCAGGGGCTGAGGACTAGGCTCTCTGGGGTCTCGGGAAATGGAGGTGAGGGGGCCCCAGGAGGAGAGGAGGAAGCTGGTAGGTGGGTAAGGCTTGGACTAGGTCTGAAGGTAGCCTGGCTCCAGCCCTCCCCTGGGCAGACACTTCCCTACCTTGCCTCTCTGTCCAGTGAGGAGTCATTCAGTCCTTCCTTAATTCGTTCATTCATCTGCCACTGGTTAGTTTATTCATTCGTTTAGTTGCTAGGTATTTTTTATTCTTTCATTGTGCATTCATTAGTTTGTCAGTTAGTTCTTTCATTGTGCATTCATTAGTTTGTCAGTTATTTCAGTAGTTGTCCATCCACCCATCCATCCAGTCATCTACTCCTCGGCCCACCCAGCATAGGTTGGACACTGACATGTAAGGTACAAAGTGCCATCCTCTGGGCTTTGAAGCCGACAGGGGAGAAGAGATGACACTGCAGGTGTATGAAGCTCTGGCCGGGGCAGTTTTCTCTGGGAGCCTACGTGAGACCTCAGGGAGTGTCTCATGAAGAAGAGGCAGCTTGGAAACACCAGAAGAGTTACACAGGTGGTAGATCTGGGTCCTGGGATCAGCCCCTTTGTGCCACATGGCTTGTGTGTGACCTCCCCTACTCTGAGCCTGAGTTTTCTTATCTCTAAAATGGGGTGCTCTCTGTGAATCTCTCATGGGTTGTTGGGAGTGATAGCAAGGCAGTGTCTTGGATGTCTCCCAGCCCTGGCCTGGCATATGGTAGATGCTCAGTATATACCAATTAAATTAGAAGGATTGTTGATTACCACCCCGCCCCTCCCTCGATTTTGAAAATCATCATGGAATGAAATGATCCAATCTGAAAGCCCTCCTCTGCCTTGTCATTCCCCTTTTGGAATTCTTCTAATATTTCCCTAAGCATTTAGAAGAAGAAAAAATCCAAAGTCCTTTCTGGGATCACAAGACCCTGTGTGGTCTGTCTCCTGCCTTTCTTTCAACTTTAGCTCTCCCTCTGCCCATCTCACTGCCTCCGGCCACACCAGCATTGCTTGTTGCAGGGCTTCTGTGCTTGCTGTTCCCCTGCCTGGAATGCTTTTCCCTGTATCTTTGCATGACTGGTGCCTTCTTGTTTTACAGGTCTTACTCAGATGTCTCCACCCCAGAGGGGCTTCCCTGACCACAGCTCTAAAGTAGCTTCCTGCTGTCACTCTTTTGTCACATCAGCCTCTTTTTCTCTTGCAGCTCTTATCAGTATCTGAAGTTTTCTCCTTTATTTGCTTATTTGTATTTCTTGCCTGTCGGCACCCCTGGAACGTGCTTGAACCACGGCAGGGTGTGGCTGGGGCAGGTTTTTGTAGAGGTGAGGAAATGCTATGGGGCCCAGGTGTGGTGCGGCCCTGGCTGCTGGGCAGGGCGTGGCAGATGAAGTTACACCAAGGCCCGCCCTCACCTTCCCCCAGGAGGCTCAGGGCTGTTAGGAAATAATAAGATGATTAAATCATGGAACCTGAGTATTCCTGACTCTTCCAGTCTCAGAACCTTAGACCCTTTGACACTGGAATCTTAGCGTGATCCAGTCTTGGATTTGGAATCTAACAAAGTGACTTTCACTGCTTTATTAAGTGGCACAGGGTGCTTACTTTGTACCAGGCTACCTTCTTTATGAATATGAACATATTTAATCCTCAACGATATTACCCCTATTTTACAGATGAGGAAATCAAATCAGAGAATAGAGAGTTTAGGGAACTTGCCTGAGTTCAGGGAGCTAGTAAGTGGCATTGCTGGGATTTGAACCCAGCACTCTGGTCCCAGAGCCCCTGCTCATCCACACCCCTACTTGTTGGGGACAGCTGTTGAAGGGAAGCCCACCATCACCTGGTCCCTGCACAGAGCAGGATTCCCTTTCCCACATTCTTGACAAAAGGCCCACTGAGCTTTGCTAGAAACCCCCTCCAGTGTCAGAGAGCTCCTTTCTTCATCAGGACCCCCATCCTCCCACTGTCAGGCACTTCTCATTCCTAGGAAGGATTTCCTCTTTACAAAGTGTAAAGTGCTGCACCGCACCTGTGAATAACGCCTGGGAAGGGATGTTAGTGGGATGACTGCCCAGTGCTCTGACCTTCTGGCTTCGTGGCTTCAGTTGCCTCTTTCTCCCCCACTGGGTCGAGATGCTCTCTGGGGGCAGGCAGCCTCGGTGCACAGTGTTGACTGTACGAATGAATGAATGAGTGCACCCAGAACGCATGACTCCTCACTGTCTCCTGCCCTCTTCCTGTCTGTGGCACCGTGCTGGGCCGTTGATCTGGGAATTGGACAGGCTTGGTCGGTGTATTGGGGGAAAGGAGACCTTGTCATCTCTCCGTGTAGCCCCAGTGAAGTCTGTAGGTGATGATGTTTATATACACAATTCTTGAAGAATCATCTGAGATCTGTAGTTGTGCACTGTCTAGAGAGAGCTTGACGGCACAGAGCATCTGGGCAAATCTCATTTTACAGGCTGGGGACACTGACGCGGGAAGGGAGAGGAGTAAGCCTTGTCCAAGGCCACGTGCACCCCCTGACGCATTGCCTGGTGGGCCTTCTGCTCCCCAGGTGCCAACAGGCTGCCCCAGTGTCTGCCTTGGGGTTCAAAGGCAGGAAGATCCCCACCGGGGAAGCTGCTCCCCTCTTTCCACTAGGGGGAAAGCCTTCCTGGGTGCACGGGGCACCTGTAGGAGGGATGAGGTGTGTGAGGCCCCAGCACTGGGCTTGGCACGTGGGTGCAATGGAGGAATGGGTCGCGGTAGAAGTGGGTTGGGGCTGTGCTGGTGGGGATGGCCACTTCACATCTGTGGCTGGGGCTGGGCTTTGGAAGTTGGGTTGGATTTGGCGAGGTGGCCGAGTGGTGTCTTTGGTGGATAATGTGTGGGAAAGGCCAAGGGATATTTCTGTGTAGACCCAAGAGGTCGTGTCTTGTCCATTCCTTATCTGTGTGGCCACAAGGATGTCCTTGGGAGGGTCCCCACCATCTGGGTCTTTTTCTGAGCTTTGGGCAAGGCTTCAGACCCCTTGAGGGCACAGTCTAGCCAACCATTCCAGGATCCGGGTTACCCAGCTGGGGTGTGCCCGCTCCCCAGCCACTCTCAAACATATGCTCACGCATATTCATACCATCAGCCATTCCACAGCCACCCCTGACCCTAACCCCCATCCCATCTTGGCCAATTTGGGGTGCTCCTCTGCTGTTTCAGAAACATCACCTCAGATGCCCTGAACCAGGTCTCTGGGAACCCAGAGTTCAGCAGGTGTATCTGCCAGTGTGTGTCCAGGCACACACAATCCATACACATCACACAGGAACACGTATCATATTCCCGACACCCACTGGTTTATACACTTGTGCATATACCCAGGTGCATCCCCACAGCTACGTGCTTGCTCATCCTCACGTACTCTCACACTGTAACTGTAAACTGCCATGCACACGCTCCTGTTCACACACCACTGCACTCACCCAGGCGAACTGGTGCACATGTGTGTTTTTACATGTAGGGCATCTTGCGTGCACATTCATTTACACCCAGGAGAGCATAGCCTCATATTCTGGGCATTGCACACAGACCCTCATGCACACTTTTGCATGTGCAGGGGTACCACCCCCTACCTGAATTGGCTTGGAATGATGGAGCAGGCTGCTCATTTCCATGTCCTGCCTTCATTCCGCAGTATTTCTTGAGCATTTATTGCCTACCAGACGCTGTGTTGGATGCTGGGGATTGAAGTGAGGAAAACTGACATGGTCCACCTCCCCCCCCCCCCCCCGCCCCGGGCAGGGGAGACAGACATTCTATAAAAGAGCACACAGATTTATGTTTGCAAATGTAAATGCTGGGAAGGAGCTTTTTTTGTCTGATGAAGGTTTACCTATAGCTTTGTGCTTTTAGATATACGATGATGGATGATGATAGTGATGTGTGGGGGGAGAGGGGCTTCTGGGGAGACGTGCTCTCTGAACTGTGACCAGGTGAAGGGCATTCCAGGCAGAATGAACAGCCTGGGCAATGGGGGAGAGCGTGGCATAATCAAGGATCATGGAGAAGGCAGTAGCGCTGAGAGCTGGGGAAGGATGTTAGAGAGGAGGAGGTGGGTGGGGTCGTTAGTAACCCCCCACCCACACCTCCACCCGAGACTCTCCCCACCCCTCTCTGCTCTCCCCACCCCTCTCTGCCCCGGGTCTGGGACCATTATCATCCCAACTTTACAGATGAGAAAACTGAGGCTGGGGGATTTAGGCAACATCCCAAGGGCATGAACTGGGCTTTGAATCCAGATTGTCTAGTTCCAGAATCTGTACTCTTAGCCCCTCAGTTGCCATGTTGCCCCTCTGAGGCCGAGAAGCCCAGGCTATGATTTAGTTGAACCCCTTTGCTTTATAGAGGAGGGAACGGAGGCCCAGAGAGGGGATGGGCAGCCCAAGGTCACATGGTGAGCAGATGGCCGAGGGTTCCGGCTCCCTTGCCACTCCCCAGCTGCATGACCTTGGGCAGGTTATACCTCTTTGAGCCTCAGTGAACCCAAAGAAGGGAGAGATTCTGTAGAAGCCAGGAGGATGGGGACCCTCGAGGGAAAGGAAGAAGCTGTAATTGAGAAGGGGGCTACGGGGGACCCTGGATATTTGCTTTATAAAAATTCATTAAGCTGTTGGTTGATGTTCTAAGTATCTTTCTGAATGTGTGTTATATTTTGAAATGATCACAGCATCTACCCGACAAGGTTGTTAGGAGGTGAGATGAGAAATGCTTGTAAAGCATCTGACAGTGCCTGGCAGGGAGGAAGTTAGTGCTCAGTAACTCCCATCATCATCATCATCATCATCTTTGTCATCATTACACATTATTTCACACTGACAGAAGGAGTTCCCTGTGGGGATGGAGCTGGGGATCCTCAGGGGAAAGAGAAGCGGGGAGGGGTGTGTGTTTGGAACCTCCAGATCATCCTCTAGCCCTGAGAAGGGTGTTGTGGCCCATTTCCCAGACGAGGACACTGAGGCTCCCAGAGAGAGGCACTGCCCTGGGTGCCTCAGGGCAGCTTCGGGAAGTTGGGGTGGAGGGAGCAGCATCCCAGCTGCCTTTGGCCAGGGCTTCCCCCCACCTCCCCGAGCCCCCTGCCCCCATCACAATGAAAACAGCCCCTCCCAAACCCCACAGGGCAGCGGAAACCAGCCTAATTGGATCCAGGACCCTCGGGAGCCCGGGTCCCCACAGGAAGTTCCCAGGAGCGAGTTTCCGAGGGTGGCCTGGCCAGGCCAGCAGGGGTCTTGGGAGTGGGATGGGGCGCAGCAGTTGAGGAGGGAAGAGGGGTCGCGAGAGGCAAATTGAGCTTGGGAGGCCCGAGGGGCCTGGGAGATGGGAAACCTCTGCCTCTCTCTCCTGGGCCAGGCCTTCCTTCTGGCCCCATGATGACCCATGTAATGAAAACCTTGACCACAGCCTCCCCTGCTCAGGGAACACCCATGGCTCCCCATGGCCTGTCATCCAAAGTACCTTAGCCCGGAACTCGGGCCCTTTATGAACTGCTGCCAAGCAGCTTTCCCTTCTTGCCCTGTGAGCTCTTGCACTGTGCGGGCACCAGACCTAACGTGGTGCTGTGTGCTTGTCTGCGTGGGCACCTCTTCCGCCCGGCTAGCTGTTCCACGGCTCCTCTCTTTTGAAATCCCCCCAACCTCCCCACCATCAGTAAGTCCCATCTTCCTGGAGTCTTTGTTCATCCTTGGATGGGATGAGCGCACCTTCCCCCACCAGCAGCCGGAGCTTGTTGCCTCTCCCTGGGGCAGGGGCCACGTTTGAGAAGCCTTTGCTTCCCAGGAAGCCCAGCAGTTGTCCGTACCCTTGCAAGCTCTGCTTGGAATGCCCTCCTGCCCCTTCGCTCTCCTGGCAGTCTTCTCAGTCTTCAAGGCCCGCCTGGAAAGTCTCCTGCTTGCTCAGTGAACGTTTATTGAGCACCTAGTGTATACCAGGCACTGGAGTCGTTACTATGTTGCCAGCCCTTGGCTTTGGGGTGGTTTTGGTGACTTTGTCCTCGTGGGTAACAGCTACCAAGAGAGAGGCCTGGAGGGAGTATTTAGAGGCGTGATACAAAAGTGGGTGGGCAGATTTTGCATGGGGCTGTGGCAGCAAATAACTGGGAAGCCCAGTTTCTATGGGGGGTTGGGGGTTAGTCAGAGAGTGACCTTTAAGCTGAGACCTGAAGGAAGAGCCAGGAAAGCTGTGGGGTCAGGGCGTGGGGATGTACCCAAGAGCCAGAGGGGCCCTGCTCTCGGGGAGCTCACAGCTTTCTTGGGGGCTTGGACAGACAAATTACCAGGCTGTTCAAGGAGGTGGGATCAGTGCTCTGGTGGGGGAAACCTAGGAGGCCAGGGAGCCCAGGGGAGAAGCGATAAACACAGCCTTGGAATGAGGTGGTGATCAGGAAGTTTCCCCGAAAGCAATGACCCTGAGCTGAGTTTCGATGGTTGATAAGAGGAACCTGGCAGGGGTCCAGCTGGGTGACGTGCCCCCCCCTTTCCCCCAAGATGGGCAGGCACAGCCTGCTCATAGGCTTGGTGGCACGGGAGAGCAACTCATTTGGGGGGAGCTGCAGGTGGTGTAGTGAGGCTGCAGAGAGGGGTGCTGTGGGCACATACCTGTTGGGAAGATTGGTTGGTGAAAAACCCTTGGCAAAGGCCCCTGGGTGCCAGGCTGGGGAGTTTGAACTGTACCCAAAAGTGATGGGAACTCAAGGGGGATTTTATGTCAGGCTTTCCCTCAGCCAGGTCCTCCCTGCCAAAGCTGTACCCGCCAGGCAGGAGCCCCTTCCCTCTTCTGCTTTCTGGGCTGGGGTCTTGGGTGGGGCTAGAGGCTCACCGTGGAACTTTAAGGAAGCCCTTGCCCGCTCTGAGCCCCTCCCTTGACCTTAGTAAACCTCTGGGCTTGAGGCCAGAAACCAATGTGGGGATTTTGTGACTTGCTCAGCCAAAACTCGCTGAACCTTTAATTTTTTATTAAAAGTGTTCCTTGAAAAGTCACATAACCACCCTGCAGAAAAATCAGAGAATAGGGAAATGAAATAAGCAAAACCCCACCCCCATTTCTGTCCTCATTCCAAGCCTAAAACATCACCACTGTTAGCATGTTGGTGTTTCTTCCACTTATATGTTATACAGATGTCGTAGTTCTAGCTCTCTCTCTAAAACTTTTGTCTTGCTTTTCCCCCCTGACTAATGTTGTATCATAAGGTTTTTAATCCTTCTTTCTAATGGATCTAGTGTCAGGGTAAAAAGTGTGGGTTCAGGAGCCCGGCTGCCTGGGGTTCAAACCCTGAACTTACTGCTTGACTTTGGGCAAGTTACCTAATATCTCTGTGCCTCAGTTACTTGTAGGGTTGATAGGAGTACTCAGTGATTCATTACAATGATGGTAAACATTGGCTATTATTAATGACTAGATACTATGTCACTATGTAACATGATTGGCAGAGCCATTCCCTATTGTTCAAAATTTTGGCTGTTTCAGGTTTTTTCTGTTGTTAAAAAAAAAAAAAAAGATGCAAGCAGCTTTATGCATAAAACTTTTTTCTATTTTTGGGTTCTTTCCCAGGGATAGATGACCAAGATTGGGACCATTAGGCCAGGAAGTCTGAAAATTTTTAGAGATCTTTACAGACATTGCCAGATTGCTTTCAAAAATGATTGTTCCAATTTACATTCCTACCAATAATGCATGAGAGTGCCAATTCACCATAGCCTCACCAGGATTGTGTATTACCATTTTCTTTTTCCTCCTCTTCTTCTTTCCTTCCCCTTTCCCTACCCCTTCTCCCTCTTCCTCCTCTTCTTTCTTTTTGCTATTTTAACAGGTGAAACCTTTTACTTTTCACTGTTAGGGAAGCTGAACCATTTTTCTGTGTTTATTAGCTGTTGATATCCTTTTGGGGTCTCATAGTCTTTACTGAGTACACACAGCCCCTGTCCAGATCAATCGGGAAGGCAAGGCTTAAATACAGGACACAGGGAACAGTGTAGCCAGCATGGGTGGAGGGGACTTTCCTCAATCCAGAAATGGCATCTTCAGTTTCCTCCACCTAGAGTCATTTGTTGGTTGATTGATTGATTGATTGATTGATTCAAACATTTCTCAGTTAGTGTGCAGGACTTAAAAGGCAGATGAGTCAGCCCTGACAGAGCTGATGTCCAGGGCAGAGATGGATGGGAAAACAGACAGAAAACGAAATGATAAATACTCCAATGGTGGAAATGCAGGGCACAAAGAGAACAGGGTTGAAGGACTGAACTAGTCCAGGTGGTGGAGGTGGAGCAGTCCTGGAAGGTTTTCAGGAGGAAGTGGCCTCTAAGCTGGAGCCTGAGGGATAAAATTGGAGTTAACTAGGTGAAATGGAGGAAGGAAGAGAGCTCCAGGGGGAGAAAGCAGCATGATTAATGGTGAGGCAGTAAGAAGGGAAGTAGAGCATTTGGGGATCTGGGAAATTCTCAGGTTGCCCAGGCAGAATGTGAGACATAGCAACCAGTGAGGTTAATGGGCTGAATATGCAAGTCCTAAGTAATCCAGACCTTACCTTGAAGGAAGTAGGGAGCCATGGAAGGTTCTAAGGGGAGGATTGCAATCGATTACAGAGACTATAGTAAGAGAATGAAATGGGGAAAGACAGTGAAGTAGGGAAACCTGTGAGGAAGCTCTTGTGGTTAGTAAGGCCGGAGCTGAAGGGGGCCTGCAGTAGGACAGAGGAGATAATGGAGACCCTCCCCTTTCTCCACCCTTTGGAACTCTAACTGGTTTCAAAGTGCAGATTGAGTGTCACCTCCTCCAGGCAGCCTCTCCTGCTGCTCCGCTTCCCTTGGTTGCACATCGCTTGAGGACAGGAGCTGGGCAGGGCCTGGCATGCTGCTGTCAATTGAGTGCCCACCAGCGGCTGACCTGGCCTCCCCCTGCTCCCCCATGCCTCCAGACCCTCCACCTGTTCCCCCCTTGGGCTAACAACCATTTTCTTTCTTTTTTTCTTTCTTTTTTTTTTAAAGAATAAATGTATTGTTTTCATCATAAAAGCAACTGAACTGACATTATAGAGAATTTGGAAATCAGAGAAACGAAGTCAAGAAAACATATCAGTCCCAGCCACCTCCCCCAGCACTCCTAGCTCCCTCCGGGTGTGGCTCCCTGCAGCTTTCTTTTTCTGATGCAGGTTTTTATTTTTGCCTCTCTCTAATCACAGTGTCCAGGCAGTTTTGGGTCCCGCTGTCTCCTGTTGGCCTTGTTGGGAGTTAGTTCCCACATAGCTGTGGGGTCTGGGAAGTTCTCTTAGTTAACGTCTGTGGGCTCGTCTGGGGCTGGGACATAAGCTGCAGTGGGCAAGGCTGGTCACATTCCACCTGGGCTGCCTGTCTTCTTTGTGTCCCTGTGTCCAGGTCGGGCCTTCCCAGGTGTCAGGGCTTGATACCTTGTGTCCCCCTCTCCCAGTACCCCTTTGTGGAGTTTGCTGGGCTGGCCTCAGAGGCCATCCTCTTAGGAAAGGGTGCTGGGAAGACCTGGTTTCAAATCCAAACTCAGCTCTGAGCCATCAGGCAAGTTACTTAACCTCTCTGGGCCTCAGCTTCCTCATCTGTACAGTGGATCTATTGAGGCAGTACTATTGTGGATGTAAAATGCCCCGACGAAGTTCCTAGCCCATTGTAAGTGTTCAGGAAAAGGTAGTTGATTTGTTGTACTTTTTCTTTTTACAAAGAGTTTCTGGGACCACCTTGAGCTAGATGCTGGGAAAGACAGAGATGAGTGAGTGCCACTCCCATGTGTGAAGAGCTCAGGGTCTGGGAGAGAAGACACCCAGGGAAACAGATAATCACACCAGGATGTGATCAGCCCTGGAGTGCTGGATCAGGCCTGAGTGGGTGGTGACCTCACTCCATCACTTGCTAGCTGTGTGACTTTGGGCAAGTTGGTCAGCCTCTCTGAACTGCAGGTTCTTCTGTTAAATGCAGATCTCACAGGATCACTGGGAAGATGCTGTGACATGGTGCATATGACGTACTCAGCACAATGCCTGGCACATAGTTGAAATCAGTGGTGGCTGCCATTTTATTATTATTATTGTTATTATTATTCCCATATACAAGGTGCTGTTGGGAATACAGAGGAAGTGACTGGCTGGGGGTTCAGGGAAAGCTCCGTAGAAGAGGGAACACTTGAGCTGGGTCTTGAAGGATGAGTAGAAGTTCACCAAGTGGGAAAGGACCCTCTAGGTAAGGAGCCTGTGATTCCAGGTTAAAATCTGTCAATGAGGGGTTTGTTCTTTGGGGGATTAAGACACCATGTTCATCCCACCTTCCCCGAGTGGCCCTCACCGCCTGCAGCAGAAGCCAGCAGGCTTGGCTGAGGGGCAGTGAAGGGTCTTGGGGTCCATCCTGGAGGAGGCATGTGCTCACCCTCTGTAACTGCACCCATCTGTGCCTCCAGTCCCGGTGGCTGTTCCTGCTCACAGTAGTTGCTGCATCCCTGTCTGTCCATGATTGGGGCCACAGGTCTGTGCCTGTCCTGTGTGTCTGGGTTGGTGCTGTCTGTCTGCATGTTCCTGTGGCTGTGCTTGTCTGGGTGGGCATCCAGAGGACCTCCCAGGCCCCACTGTGGGGGTAGCGGGGGGACTTGCATGCTTCCTTGGCCTGCAGCTCTGACCAGATGGTCAGGCCTCATGTCCCTGGCCTCCAGGACCTAGCGCTGGTCTCTCCTCTCTGCCTGGGTGCAGCCCCAGCCTCTTCTCACCTTCTTCCTGCAGGGGCCTCCTAACGGGTTCTTCCACTGCCCCCTCTCCTGGCCTCTCCAGTCCCTTCTGCACTCAGCAGAGGGGCCTTTCTAAGCCACAAGTTCAGTCCCATCACCCCCTGCTTCAAGTTCAGACTCCAAGCCTACAGCTTAGGAACCCACGTTCTAGGTCTGGCCCTAGCTCATGGCTCCAGCCTCGGTGCCCATCTCCCAGTCCACACTGGAATCCTCATGGTCCTCACAACCCCCTGGGCCTTGGCTTGAGCTGCTGCTTCTGCCAGGAATGTTCCCCAGTCCTTCTGTGCGTGGCTAACTCCCACTCATCCTTTAAGACCCAAGGCAGGGATCACCTCTCCTGGGAAGGCCTCCTGATTGTCTTTCCAGGCTGGGTCTGGGCTGCCCATCCTTTACCTGGAGGGCGGGAGCAAGTGACTTTCCCAAGATCACATGGCTGGTGAGTTGGGGCCAAGATCCGGGCCCAGGTGTTTTGGGCTCCTGGTGAGGTGGTAGTGACTAGGACTCAGGAGGCCACTGTGGAGGAGGAAAGGAGTGGGTGGGTTTGAGAGAGATTTTGGAAATGGAATCCTGTAGCCGGTAGTGGATCTGAAGCGGGAGGGGTGGGTGGGGGTAGTTGTGGATGACTCGGGTGTCAGTGTTAGGAGCATGTGGCAGATGGAGACACACTGCTTGGAGCTGGGGATGACTAGAGTAGCTGCATGTCTGAGGGAAAGGCAGGTCCAGCTTAGGCCTACGGAGTCTGAGCAGCCCATGAGACAGCCATGTGGAGGAAGCAAGGAGCAGTTGGAGAAGGGGGCTGGAGCTCCAGGGAAAGTCCTGGCTTGGGAGTGGAGACTTGGGAGTTGGCTGGTACTTAGAGTCCTGGAGTGGATGGGCCACCCAGGGACTGAGGCCAGTGGGAGAGAAGAGGCTTCCACCCAACCCTGAGGTTGAGTTCAACCCCTGGGGAGGGTGGGATGCAGGCTGAGCCATGAAGGAGGTCAAGGAGATGAGGCCGGAGAGGAGGAGGAGCCCTGGGGTCACGGCACACAGGGCATCTCAAAGGAGGAAGGGCCTGGAAGATGGCCCATCGGCTTTGACCATGTGGAGCTCATTGGCGGTGCCAGGGAGGTCTCATAGATGGCTGTTCTGCTTTGCAGAAGCTTGCGGGTCACGGGTCTGCTTCCTCTGCTTAGCCGGGGGCTGGGCTGGTCCCATTTGCCTCAGGTGCCCCAGCACCAGCTCCTTGTTTGGCCCAGAGGATGTGTCCAAAACTAATGGGTGGACGGAAGGATGGGTGGACAGGTCAGCTGTCAGCCGAATGCTGTTTTCAGAGCCAGATCTAGGTGGTGTTTCATTCATCCATCCACCCACCCACCCAACTTTTTTCACCTTTTAGAGCAAGAAAAACAGGATGACAGCTTGTTTGCCTCACTGCAAGGACCAAGGCTGGGTGTCTCAGGGCTCAGAGCACAGTCTTGGCTTCTGTCTGATGTTTGGCCCTGTGCAGTCTGCGTGTCCTGTCTGATCACTGGCTTGTCTTCTCTGCCCAGTCCTGGGGTGGACACTCAGCTCCAGCCCGCCTGGCTCCTGCCTCCTCCCTGCCCTGGGCACTTGCCTCAGTCTTCTTTCTTGGTCCCCTCTGCTTCATCATTCCCTGGGCCCAGCACACTCCCTGAGGCCTGTACCACCACCACCATCCCAGCATCTTAGCATGACTTTCGAGGCCCTGCTGACGGGCTTCTCTTTTACCTCCTGGGGCTCTGATGAGGATGCCCTTGGGTACCGAAGAGCTCTGGAAATAGTCAACATTGTTGGATAATGGTGGGGGATTGTCTTTAAAATTCTGAGTATTATTTCTTCATTTATTCTTTCCATCATGCAACCCCCGTTATTGATAACCTTGGACCTGGGTGTGAGGGATACCGGGATGAATGAGACAATCATTTCCAATTTCCAGACCCGTGGGCAGCGCCTCAGCTCCCCTTCCTCCAGTCCTGGAGCCCCCTCACCCCTGACTTTACAGCTTAGTCTTCTCCAAGTTTTCCCCTGGGTGAATGGGTGCCCGCCTATGGGGTCGTGGTTGTGCTATCCTAAGTCAGGGCATGTTCACAAGTCCACAGTCAGGAGGCCCTGTCCTTCCCCTGAACAGCTAAAGAACTCAAGAGCTGGACTTTGGAAGTAGGCAGATTAGAGTGGGAATCCTAACTCTCTGCTTACTTGCTGTGTGACCCTGAGCAAGTCACTCCACCTCTCTGAACTTCACTTTCTTTGATTGTAAAATGGGGATGACAAGAATACCTGCCTTCCAGTGTCAGTGTGCCTTCACAAGGTAGGCACCTGATAAATAGCATTCCCTCACTGTTCTTATTGTTTTGGGGTCTTTCTGAGAAATGATTCTGGAGCAGGGTGTCTGGAGCAGTCAGGGAAAACTCCAGGCAGAGGTGGTTCTTGTGTTGGGCTGTAAGAGGAGGGCAGGAATTGGATGGGTAGAAGAAAGGGCGTTCTGTGGATGCCTGTGGGCAGGGGGCCATTAGAAGGCAGGGGCTGCCCCAGAGGAGGGTGCTGTGACCCCCAGCCTGGCCAGCCCCAGATCCAGACTGGCCTCCAGGCTGGGAGTGAAGGGCGAGGTCTTTTGCATACAGGTATTGAGCCATTTGCGTGTGGGTATTTCCTCAACCAAGGACTTAGGGTTAGGGTTTGCAAAGCAAATTCCCCGGAGGAACTGGGTCGAGCAAATCTGATTTCTAGTTGACTCTGTGGCACCTTAGCCCTGTGGTCTTGGACAGGTCTCTTCCCCTTCAAGCTTGATACTTCAGCTATAAAATGGGGGTTATAAAATTTCTCCTGTACCTTCTTTTCAAATAGAGTTAATAGATAATTCATATAAAAGTATGTTGTTAAAGCATTGAGATTAGGTTTTGTCCTTATTGAGGGTTTTCTCCTGAGATCTTCTGTCTGCAATTCCAGTAGGGGCTTCTCAGGCTCATAGGACCAGGAAAAGAGGTTGAAGGCACTTGATTTTGGCCTTTCTTGTCAAAATTAACAATTTCATTTAAGTAACGGTACAGGTTAGGTAAGTAATTTCTGCAAGAGAGGGATAAATTCGAGCAGTCTGAGAGGGAGCAAGACTTAATGGAATACCTCAGCACAGCATGGTGCCTGTAAGTCACTTCTGACTTGTTCTGGGGTCGCAGGCAGACGCACCCTCCGAGGGACTGAGCTAGCTCTGAAGGCCCGGCGCTGACACTGCTCCCTGCGAAACGGCCTTCCGACCCGGCAGGCCTGCCGGGGACACACTTTGACTAAAGGGCCCCAGACCGCCCTAGCTTCAGGCCTCCCCGCCCCCTCCTTAAGCACGATGATCTCAGGCGAGTCAGCGTAGGTGAAGTGCGGCACACGGCCATGCTGCTTTCTTGAGAACAAGGTACCGGAAGTAAAAGTTCGTGGGTCAAAGGGCAGTAATCACTTGGGGCTCCATAAATCATCTTGGCAAATTGCCCTTCAGAAAGGCTGTATCTGGTGACCCCAAGTTGCCCCCTTGTTCTGATGAGGATGTCTGTATTCAAGGGGCAGAGGGCCGGGGCAGCCAGTTGCCCCCTCTGTGGCCCCTCACACAGTTGTCCCCAGGACTCCCCAGCTGCAGGGGCTTCTGTGTGGCATCCATGGGTCCACGAACCTTCCAGCTTAGGGTCGTCCTGGGGGGTGGGGATTGGTCTAAGCATCCGGGTGCTGGGGTGCAGGGAGCATGTGACCTTTGCCCTGAGGGGCCCACTGAGGGAGACACTGAATTCCAGGCTCTTCAGCCTGGAGTTGTGGTTCCCTGGGCCGGGTGGGAGGTCTGCTCTGCTGCAGGGCTGCGGATCCCACGGGCGTAGGGACCCCGGACACTGGCCTGGACTTGAGTGGGCATAGCTGACGGGAGCTCACCCCTCGCCGGTGGGGAGGGCTCTCTTCCCTGTGACAGTCGCTCTCTCCCCGCAGGATGGCCGAGCCTCGATTTAACAACCCCTACTTCTGGCCCCCTCCTCCCACCATGCCCAGCCAGGTAAGATCGAGCGTCGTCGCCCCTCCGGCTGCTCTACCCACATGGGCGCTGCTTGGCTTTGTCCCCAAGGCTTTGGCTGGGCCTGCGGGACGAGGGGCTCGCGGGTGGGCCGGCGGGCCCGGGGAGGGGCCGGGCGCGGCCCAGGCACCCTCAGCCCCTCGCCTCTCCCGCGCGCAGCTGGACAACCTGGTCCTGATTAACAAGATCAAGGAGCAGCTGATGGCGGAGAAGATCCGGCCGCCTCACCTGCCGCCCACCTCGGCGTCGTCGCAGCAGCCGCTGCTGGTGCCGCCGGCGCCCGCCGAGAGCAGCCAGGCCGTCATGTCCCTGCCCAAGCTGCAGCAGGTGCCCGGGCTGCACCCGCAGGCCGTGCCGCAGCCCGACGTGGCGCTGCACGCGCGGCCGGCCACCAGCACTGTCACAGGTACCGTGGGCCCGCGGGGCGGGAGAGTGGGCGGGGACTGAGGCAGTGGGCGGAGACCCGGGAGGCTGGGCGGGAGCTGGGGAAAACTGGGACCCAGTGGGGGAGGGGCAGGTTTGGGTGGGGGTACTAGGACTGGTCCAGGTGAGGACTGGGCAGGCGGGTCCTGGAGGGAAGCTCAGGGTTGCCGGGCTGGTCAGACCGGCCACAACCACCAGATTTCCTCCCTCTCTGTACTGGGAGGACGCCCCCAGCCCCCATGGGGAGAGAATGGGTCACTTCTCCCTGGGGGCTCACCGCGCACCGGGGAAGCCAAGCCAACGTAAAGCACTTTGGGAATCCAGAGAAGACCCCTGACCAGACTTGGGGAATGAAAAGAGACTTCCTTGGAGGAGACCAGTATGCATGTGTTGGAGTCAAATCTAAGGAAGTGGAGCAGGAAGAGGGAACGGCATGTGCAAAGGGAGTGGGTGCGTAGAAAGCCAGAATAGGACCGTCTGTCTGGGATGAGGAGGGCCAAAAGATAATAGTAATAGCAGCTAACTCCTGTTGAGCATTGCAGTGTGTTTACCAGTATTCAGCCGTTGCTCCCAGCAGCCCTGTGAGGTGGGTGCTGTTAGTATTAGGTTGAACCAGTTTTAATCCTTTTGCTATACATAGTTATGCTGAGGCTAGAGAGGGAGCAGGCACCCGGTTATGAAAAGCCCTGGGGGCCACCCTAAGCAGTTTGGACTTTGGGCTTTGCCCATTGCTTTGGCAGTGGAGAGCCATGGAAGATTTTTAAGTGAGGAGGGAAGTGCTCAGAAATGGGTTTGGAAAGCTGAGTCTGGCTGTGACATGGTGGTGGGGTGGATGGGGGACCGGTGTGGATGCAGGGGAATCTGCTGGAGATGATGGTGGCTTGGACAAGGCAGTGGCCGTGGGGATGGAGAGAAGTGGACAATCCTGAGGGACACTGAGGAAGAAGAGAGGACAGGGTTTGGTGCTGGGCTGGGTGTAGGGGCTTGAGGAGTGGGAGGAGGAGAGGGAGACTCCCAGGTTTCTGGCCTGGGCATGGGCACTGCTTCTGGGACAGGGTTACAGGAGGAGGACTGGGTTGGGGGAAAGATGTGGCTCGGTTTTGGACAGGTTGGGGTGCCGGGGGAACATCCTGGGGTGGTGTCAAGAGGCTGAAGCTACCTGATGCCCACCTCAGAAACTAGGGGACAGGTTTTTCCCAGAGGCCACTGTGGCCAGGCCTTGTTCCTCCCTTGCTCACCTGCTGCCAGCCAGGAGACCTCCTTCCCTCCCTCCCTCCCTCCCTCTCTCTCACCCGCCTTCTCTCAGAGATGCCCAAGAATTATGGGGCCTGGTGGGCTCCCCACCTCCCTCCCCCACCCAGGCCCTAGCCACACTCTGCACATTCCCCATTATGATGATTGTATTGAATTTATTTTTTTCATTATGAAAGTAACATTTAAAAAGTAATATAAGCATATTAAAAAAATTTGGAAAAAAGAGAAACCAAGAGAAAAAACAATCACTTATAATCCCCAGCTCCTAACGCAGCAGCTTAGAGAGCTTTTTGGTCCATTTTCTTCCTTTCCCACCTTTTTTGTTAGTTTTTTTAAAATATATGCTTGTGTTTTCCTGAGCTTTTGGTAGTGCTGTATGCATGACTTTAATTTGCTTTTCCTAGTCACCATTTTATCATAAACATATTTAAAAGATTCTTTGTTATAAAGGTAATATATAGTAATTATAGAAAATGTGGAAAATTGCAGACTAGCTGAAAGGAGAAAATATTAGCCTGAGTCCTACGATTGTTAGCATTTTAATATGTTCTCTCCGTAATTTATTTTATTTTATCCTTTAATTCCAGATGTGAAAGGTGGATGAATTTGCCAGGTACAGTCAAATAATAGAGAAGCAGATAGACAAAAATATGAAAATCTCTCTTAACCAAAAATTTTTTCTCCCTCCCCAGAGAGCACCACAGAGTTAGCAGTTTGTTGTGTCTCTTGGCTCTATCCTTTGTCCATTTACGCACCAGATAGTGTCCTACATGCATACGTAGTTTGGGTGTGGGGTTTTGAGTTTTTCTTTTTTTTTTTTTTTTAACATAAATGGATTCATACTGCCTGTGATTTGCTTTTGTCACTTGACAGCACATTGCGGCATCCCTTCTATGCCGTTGAATTATATCTGTCTGATTTTAGTGGCTCCATGATCCTCCGTAATGAGGATGGGTCCCTGTTGACACAGCCCCTTCTGAGGAAAAGTGGGTGGTGTCCAGTTTTATCTGATCACAATTTTGTCCAGAAGATCTGTGTTCACAGACCTTTGTGCTCATGAACAAATATTTATTTTTATTTTTTTTCCAAATATTTCTCTAGAGTAGATTTCTCAAAGTAGAATTGCTTGGCCAAAAGTTATGTACATTTAAAATGTTATTGGCCACTGCCCAATTGTTCTCTGTTAAAATTGCACAAATGTGCACTCCCACCAGCAGTGTATGAGAGGTGTTTATTTCTCTAAAACATGCTTTTGCAGGCTCTGGTTATTATCTTTTTTGGCACACAGATTTTGGGTTTCTTTTTTTTAAAAAAAATAACAGGAGACCAACAACCGAGTTTAAACCACATAATAGATAACATTTTCATCTCCTTTTTTTCTACTTAACCTCCTATTGTAAATATGTTTCTAGTTCCCTCATTCTTCTAAATAATTTTTTCATTAGAGAAGTTGTAGATCTACAGAAAAATCATGCAAAAAATACAGTTCCCATATTACCCACCCATTAACACTTTGCATTAGTGTGATACCTTTGTTACAGTTGATGAAAGTACATTATAATTGTACTATTAACTATAGTCCATAGTCCATTAGGGTTCACTGTGTTGTACAGTTCTGTGGATTTTTTTTTTTTTTTTTTAGATTTTTTTCTAGTAATATTTAGACAACCTAAAATTTCCCCTTTTAGCCACATTCAAATATATAATTCAGTGGTGTTATATTCACAGTGTTGTGCTACCATCACCACCATCCATTACCAAAACTTTTCCGTCACCCCAAACAGAAATTCTGTACTAAGTAAACATTAACTCTCCATTCCCTACCCCCATCGCGCCCCTGGTAACCTGTCTTCTTGTTTTTGACTCTATGAATTTGCTTATTCTGATTATTTCACATATCTGTGAGATCATTCAATATTTCCCCTTTTTAGTCTGGCTTTTTTCACTCAACATGATGTCTTCAAGGTTCCTCCATGTTGTCACATGTATCAGAACTTCATTCTTTTTACAGCTAAATAATGTTTCATTGGATACACCACATTTTGTTTATCCGTTCATCAGTTGATGAAAAGATGGGTTGCTTCCATCTTTTTGGCAATTGTGAATAATGCCATTATGAGCATTAGTTTGCAAATATCTGTTTGAGTCCCTGCATTCAGTTCTTTTGAGTATATACCTAGAAGTGGGATTGCTGAGTCATATAGTAAATCTATACTGTACTTAACTTTCTGGGAAACCTCCAAACCGTTTTTCACATTGGCTGCACCACTTTACATTCGTCCCAATAATGCACAAGTTTTTCTATTTCTCCACATCCTCTCCAACACTTATTTTCCATTTTTTAAATAATAGCCATTCTAGTGGGTGTTAAAATGGTATCTCATTGTGGTTTTGATTTGTATTTCTCTAATAGCTGATATGTTGAGCATCTTTTCATATGCTTTTTGGCTATCTGTATATCTTCTTTGGAGAAATATCTATTCAAGTCTTTTGCCTATGTTATAATTGGCTTCTTTGTAGTTCCCTTATTTTTTAAAGAATAACTTTTGTTACAGATGTAACAAAATGTCCGTCATCAAATAATTAGAAATTACAGTTAAATTGTGTTTTAGAAGCATATCTTCATTTTTAATGGTTGGCTAATGAGGAGATTGATCAAAATTTACTGTATCCTTCCCTGATGTTGTACAGTCAGTTGCCTCTAACTTTTTGCTATAGGAAATAACACAGTAGTGAACCCCTTTGTGCCTCAGGTGTTTTTTGTGGTTTGAATTACTTCCAAAGTGCCTCTGTTATCTAATTCAATTTTAGCATTAAGTTTTCTAAGGAATCTTACACATACACAAGCTCTCACTTAGTTATCCCTGGGTAGTAACTTAGGAATGGGTGGGCTCAGAGAGGCTGTGTGACCTGCCAAAGCCACACAGCTTGGCGGTTGGGGAGGGCTGGGAGCTGAGCAGGCCCCTCCAGCTGCCTCTCACCCCCTCCCCGCCTGATCTCCGCAGGTCTGGGGCTCTCCTCGCGGACCCCGGCTGTGAGCACGTCGGAGTCAAGCGTGGGTACGGGGAGCAGCACCCCATCCACACCCACCACCACCAGCCAGAGTCGCCTCATCGCCTCGTCCCCCACCCTCATCTCAGGGATCACCAGCCCCCCCCTCCTGGACTCCATCAAGACAATCCAGGGCCACGGCCTGCTTGGCCCCACAAAGTCTGAGCGCGGCCGAAAAAAGATCAAGGCGGAGAACCCAGGCGGGCCGCCCGTCCTTGTTGTCCCCTACCCCATCCTGGCCTCGGGCGAGACCGCCAAGGAGGGCAAGACGTACAGGTGGGGGCCTCGGCGGGAGGGGTCGGGCTGGGCGCCCAGGGCTGCCCTAGGATCCCAGCAGTCCCGCCTGGAAAACGGGGGCTGGGGTGGGGGAGGAGGGAATGAGAGGGGTGGGGCCAAAGTCTGAAGGGGCGGGGTCTTCCAGCAAACTCCACCCACAGCCCAGGCCACCTCTGGACCGAAGGGAGGGTAACAGCCCTTGTTTCTTAAGAGGTGCCCTGGGACTGGCTAGGATCCGAGGCTGGGCTTGCCTGGGGCAGCCCCCACCAAGGCGTGGGGTTGTAGGAGGCCCTGTTTCCACATTTCCGTGTTCTTAACCCTGACCACTGTAGGAAGCATCTGCGGGCTGAATCAAAAAATGCCAATGCCAGGTTCCCATCTCCAGAGAGTGTGATTTAATTTGTGGGACCTCCAGTCTTAGGTATTTTTTGAAAGCTTATCAGATTCTAATGTGCTGCCAGGATTGAGAATCTCCTCCTCTCAGTGTTAGAGCCCCACCCCCGCTTCTCCAGAACCGAATCAGAACCTCACCTGCATCATTAGATTGCTCTTGCCCTTGACAGGTGTACACCTGCTCCCCAGACTGTCCTAAGTGTGCCCCCAGGTGTGTGAGAGCTTTCTCCTCCAGCTTGGAGGGTGGGTGCAGGGCTGGGAGCCTGCCTCCTGTCTTCCCCATTTGGTTCTGTGTCCCCGTGGACTTCTCACAGGAAAGATCTGTTCCAGGTGCAAGGTCTCTCTGATGGGAGCAGGTAAAGTTCCCTCACCCCCCATCCCCCAGGTTCGAAGGCAGGGGTGGAGGATCCTCCCAGGTGTGAACCTGCCTCTTACCCCACAGGTGTAAGGTATGCCCACTGACCTTCTTTACCAAGTCTGAGATGCAGATCCACTCCAAGTCGCACACAGAGGCCAAGCCCCACAAGTGCCCGCACTGCTCCAAGTCCTTTGCCAACGCCTCCTACCTGGCCCAGCACCTGCGCATCCACCTGGGCGTCAAGCCCTACCACTGCTCCTACTGTGATAAGTCCTTCCGACAGCTCTCCCACCTCCAGCAGCACACCAGGTGAGTGGCCTGCCTGGGGCCGCCCTCCAGCAGCTGGCATCAGCTCAGCACCTGCAGCCTGATGCTCCATGGGAGGGGCCAGGACCTCCTCTGGTTGCCCATTGCCCTTAGGGTCAAGACCAAACTCCTTTGCTTGGTGTTGGAGGCCTTTCATGATATGACCCTTGCAGACCTCACTGGCCTTGGCTCTTTTCTTCCACTCTCCACTCCAGCCGCACTGTTTCTCATCTCCAGGTCTTTGACCATGCTGGGTCCTTTACCTGAAACACCCTTCTCTCCTTTACCCCGTTTCTCTGGCCATCTTCTGCTCATCTTTCAGTCCAGCTTCCTCCAGGAGTCCCTCCCTGGTCCTCCAAGCTGGTAAGGGGCCTGGCCTCTGTGTTCCCATGTCCTCATGTGTCCCTGTCACAGCAGTGACAGGCCATCAGGTACCTGCCTGCTTATTTGCCCAGCTCTTCCATTGCATTGGGAGCTTTTGAGGGCGAGGGCTTGGTCTTCTCCATTTCCACATCCCCAGTACCTGCCACATAATGGGCAATTAGACATTTGTTAAATATTTTTGTGATAATAGGACTAATTTTTATAGAGCAGATAATTCATCCATTGAACAAACATTTACAAAGCCTTTACTATATACTGAACACCATGCTAAATGCTGGGGATATAGCAATGAACAAAACAGACAAAAATCCCTACCCTCATGGAGCTTACGTCTGGTCCAGTTATACAAATGCTTTAAAGAAAGAAGAGTGGTCTACTTGTAAAGTTTTGCAGGGGAGTACAAATTTCAGAAAGACCGGCTCACTGAATAAAAAGACTATAGGCATTTAAAGAAACAAACTGAAGGTTACCAAGGTGTCCTAGTATGCTAGGGCTGCTGTAACGAATACCACAGGCTCGTTAGCTTAAACAACAGGAATTTATTGTCTTGTAGTTTTGGAGGCTAATAGTCCAAAATCAGGGTGTCAGCAGGAAGGTGCTTTCTCTGAAGTCTGTGGCTTTCTGGTGGTGGCTCGCTGGCCACCATAACTCAGACTGCCTCCAGCACACGGCCAGCTGCCTTCTCTGCTCCCCTTGCGTCGTGTCCTCATGTCTTCTGCTTTGTAGGACTCTAGTTGTATTGGATTAAGGCCCATCTCAATTCAGTGTGGCTTCACCTTAACTAATAACATCTTCAGAGATCCTGTTTGCAAATGGGGCTCACACCGACAGGAGCCGGGGTTGGGACTTGAATGTATCTTTAGTGGGGCATGAGTCAATCCATAACGTGAGATTACAGTTTATCTGTTCAGTGGGGAAGCGACACAGCAGTTTTCTCACATGGTTATCATATCTGTAAGCACTGGCAGGTGTTGGCCGCTATCAGAATGATGAGAATCAGAGATAAGGCTATTTTTGCTGTGGAGTTGTAACTTACAGAAAAGGGCTCAAGATTTTGTCTATTTTGGAAACTGATTCTAGACAGATGGCCCCTCTTTTTTGTTATATGTTGTTGTTTATTCATTTATCCATTGTCTTTGCTTCATCCCAGGGTGCAAAGTGTTTTGTTTTATTTCTCTGACTATGGGGCATGATGTGTAGGTTTGAAGGTAAAAAACAAGAGATGAGTGACAGCAGGGTAAGGTAGCAGTCTATTTTCTCATCCTTTTTATTTTAGCATTTTTCTCATTTTGTCATTAATTTAGTGGGGTTTTGGGGGGCCACTTTTATGAACATAGAGGTGTTCAATGAGGTGTTGATTAATAAACAGAGTCCTCCTATTTGTACAATCATCAAAACTAGAGCACGTGCTATTAGGGCTTGAGCATTAACATCTGGCCGTAGACTTTGTAATAACTTGAATCGTTTTTGTTTCAGGTGTATTTTTATTTTCCCATCATATTGTCTGAGATCAGGGACCTAGAACCATCTGATTCATCTCTGCTAGGTTGTGCCCATAGAGCCTGTAACTCTAGGGGTATCCTCATTTTGGTGGATCCCCAAGTTTATCAGTGTTCCTTGACCAGCAAGAATTGACTTTTTTTTTATAACCCGAAAAGCTAAGATTCCACCAGCCACTAAGCATGTCCAGTCCAGTTTCCTGGAGGACTGGGAAAGCCTCAGTTCCTCATTTGAGGGACAGTCCTGTTTCTTGCTGTCAGGCTTATCACACCTAATTAAATGAGATTTGTCTTTAAATGTGACATTTCTGGCATGGTCATGGTTACAAATTTGATTTACCCAATTATATCCTGTTAGGAAGGAGGACAGCTTCTTGTTGAACCTATTTACATAACTAATGGTCATGAAAAGAAAAACTTCTCAGTAAAGGCACTTTGAATATTTTTAACACTTGTTCTGAGTGTTTTGTAGACAATTATGTAAGTTCTTTTTGATAGAATTATTATTTTAAAGTTTCCTTGGTATTTTATTGGCTCTTATCTATATTTAATTTTATAGTCAGCCTCCACCCCCACCCCGTATTCTGGTTAGTTGGAACAAGGCACCATTTAAAGATTATTTGATTCTAGTTTGTATACATACAAACTAGAGATAGATCAAAGGAGAAAAAGGATTTTCTCATATGCCCTTTAGAAAATATAACAATGAATCACAATTAAATTAGTTTCATCCAATCCTAGGTAATAATTCCTATTCCTGATCTTGGCTTAGCTAGTCTGCCTTATGGAGCTGTCTGCTTCTGGACTAAAGACCTTTGGCCCCTGCCTTGGCCTCTGACGATGTCAGCCTGGAAGCCTGTATCCCTTCGCCTGTTCCCGGGCGCAGGAGTAGACAAGCGTATTTGGTGCAGTCCTTTACTGAGGCTGTCATTCCTCTGAGGTTGCTTTCAGAAGACTCAGTTTCTGACTTGCAGCTCGAAGCAGAGGCTTTTAGTCGCGTATGAGGGGGGAAAGCAGATCTGTTGATAAGACTAAATGGCTCCGGTCAATGTATTTCTAATAACCCACAACATCAGAATGGAGGAGAAAGGAGTTCTCTCTTAAGGCGTAAGGCATGATCAGTTTTTCAGAAGGAGAGTATGTTATAGGCAGCAAGGGCCATGAACCATCTTCATGGTCTTTCAATTTATCCCATAAAGCATGGGTGTGGCCATCACTAATTGGTAAGGGTCCTTTAAATTCAGAAACAAAATCTTTTCAAAGAAATGTCTTTGTTGATACTTATTGTGACAGTCTTTGTCCATGAAAGTAAGTTTGCTTTTGTCCATCTTTAAAAACTGGATATATATACACAAATACATGCAAACACACATGTGTTTGTGTCTGTGTGTGTGTGTGCGCGTGTGTGTATAATTAACTTGGGTACACTGAGCTTCTCTTGATTTGCCCGCTCTTATACTACAGATGCATGGGCAGCTCTCACTGTAGTGTTCAGATAATTAAAAATATGGAGACTATAAAACATGCCTGATCATTCTGAGCATCCCTCTGTTTATAAAGTGAGAGATCAGATCTTTGTTGTTGCTCAGTTGCCTTCTAGAAGCTCCAAGAACATTTGGGTGTAAAAGACACCTTGGCAATTTTATTCTGAATGTGTGACTTGGATTCGAGAAAGTCAAGAATAAGCAAGCTGTGGGCATAGGTCGTAAGTGCCAGAAGTCAAAGAATGCTAATTGCCTCGGTCTAGTTGAAAATAAACACGTAGAGCGTAACAGTAATTTTTAAGAATCCTTGTTTTTTTTTAGATGTAGACTTCTGGTGGAAAACATTATTTAACAACATGACAAAGAAAGCAACAGAAAATTAACAGGCCTTTGAAGGGGAGTGTTTTGCCCTGATGCACCTTGACTCAGGGGTTGCTCCCCATTCCTCAAGGCACACTATTTTTTTTCTCTCTTTTTTTAAAATTTTGAGTGATTTCAGTTCATAACGGTGGGAAAACAGGACAAACAACATAAAAGGATTCTGTCAACATTCAGAAGACAAATTATTTGCCATTAAGCAGTGGTACATACAATTAAACTGATGTGTCCTGACTCAGTGGCAAAGTGGTGGGTGTCCCAAATGCCTGAAAGTACTGGAACTTTCTTTTGACAAACAAACAAACAAAAAGCCAACCATAAAGAAACAACCGGATTCCAGATTCCTTGTCCTCTGTCTTCCGACAGAGACTCTTTCCCGTTGTTTGCCCCTTGGCAGAGAATCAGACAATCAGATCGTATAATCAAGTCCATTTTGCCAACGTTACTGTCACTTATGAATGGAATACAATAAGGTCATGTCCAAAACAGAACCAGCCTTGTTCAAGTAGTGGAGTTAGCTAGAGTTGGAAATGGTGAGCTCGAGTCACCCTGGGAACCAAGAAAGAAGTGCCTGGCGCTCTTTTTGGATAGTGGAGTCCCCTGGGTGCTGGCGAATCTGGAGAGTCTAGGCAGGAACTCCAGCTGTGAAAGGGAGACTAAAGAAGAGTAGGTGACTCAAAGTGTTGCAGGGGTCCAGACTTCAGAAGGATCAACCCACTTAATAATCAATACCACCTGTATTTAAAGAGAAAGAAACAGGAATTTGTGGTTTGTCTGTTCCTGGTGGGAAAACAGCAGTTGTCTTGTGTGACTACCATATGCATACGGCTCATCTTACACGTGCTTGCTGCAAAAGTCAGGGGTAAAACTTTTGTGAGGGAGATAGTAACTTAAAGGAAAGGGTTCAAGGTTTTATCAATTTGGGGAACTAGTGCTAGACAGAATGACTCTGGATTTGTTTGTTTATTTAGGCTGCAAAGGGTTTTTCGATTTTGTTTTTATTTTCCTGGCTGGGTGATGTCACGTACCTGCATAATGATCATTGTGGCAGCAGTAGGTATCATTTTGTTTTCTCAAGTCTGATGAAAATAATGGTAACAACAACAGCTATTCTTCGTCACAGAGTTACCGAGCGCCCAGCCCGGTTAGTGGTGCTTTAATATACTTGGTGTCCATACAGTCCTTGTACAGTGGGCGTTTTTATTTCTATGTAAGAGATAAAAATCTGAAAAATGCTATGGAGAGGGAATCATCTCAATGAATGTTAGCTTTCATTGTATCTACCGTTATTTTAGTTACAACGCACAATCTGACTGAAGCCGTTCAGTTTAATGTACAGTTTCTAACCCAGGAAATAAAAATGGTTACTAATGAATCTTTAATAATTTTATTTAAACATTGAATAAATTCCCTCTATTGTTTTTCATAAGTTGCTCTTATCTTAAATAGAAATGAATATATTGAAAACTAATACTACAAAAATATCTTATTGCCACCCTTTGCATGAGGTCATTTTCATTTAATCCTTAGAGCACCCTGAAATACAGGTATTATTATTCCCACTTTAGAGATGAGAACACTGGGGCTTGGGGAGGAAAAGTCATTTGCCCAAGGTCACATAGCTAAGAGGTGGCAGCAGTGAAAGCCCTTGAGCAGCCCGTGCCTCAGAAGGAAGGCAGGCACCGGGTGTTAGGCTGCCTAAGAGAAGCTCACTTGGGGATGGAGGTTCCAGGCAAGGAGGCAGAGCAAGTCTTTGGGGCCACCAGGGTGGGCTGGGGTGGTGAGGGTGGAAGCAGCCCAGGGCCACAGATCTCAGCTCAGCTTTCATGAGCCGCCTGTGGGGAACAGCTGCTCGGAATCAATAGTGAGCTCCCTGTCACCGCAGAGTGGGAGTCAGGGCTGGGTGCCCCCCTATTGGGAGGATTCTTACAAAGAGAGGATTCTGACTTCAGAATTGAGAGCCTGGACCTGACTTGAAATTCAGGGACTGACGATAGGAGCTTTGGGGTCAGATGTGGAGGTCAGCAGTGGGCATGGTCACTCCCTGCAGCCCCTTCTGAGCCAGCCCAGTGGGTGACACTGGGACAAATCAGCAGTCAGAGACAGGCCCAGGCCCAGAGGACCTCCCACCATGACCTGGGAGGCTGATGGAGGCGGAAACTTCCACGAAAGAGAGAAGTATGGGGTGGGGGGGATCCCCTGGGTCAGGTGTTGGAGGGTCCCAAGCCCTCACCAGTCTGAGGAGGAGGAGGGTGTTCCCGGCAGGTGGAACGGTTTGAGCAAAAGCTCAGAGGCTTGCTGAGCTTTTCTTTCATAAGTTGCTCTTATATTAAATAGAAATGAATGTATTAAAATACTATGTATATTAAATATATTAAAAACATACTACAAAAATATCATAAGTTGCTCTTCTTATATTAAATAAATGCATGTGTGTTGAGGGGGAGCTTGGTAACATGCCCTGGCTAGCTGGGGAGAGCAGGGGCAGAGGAAGCTTTGGAAACTAAGGCCAGAAGGTGAGGTGCTTTGAATGCTGGGGCAGGGGTTTGGACCCTGTCCTGGAAACAGGGAGACAGTGGAGGCTGCAGACAGGGCTGTGACAATGTAGTCAGGAGGATCCCCAAGGCTGAGGCTGGGGCTTCAGGGAGGAGGCCAGAGGTGGAGTTTCCTGGTCAGGAGGGCTTGGCTAGGTCCCTGAGGAAGGACCTGAAGTCCCTGGAAGATGGTCAGTCAGTCAGTCAACAAACACCAAGGGAATCCATCTCAGGAGGGGGAGTTTTTTATTATGTTGACCATGGCACTCTCACCAGTGACCGACTTCTGAGGGAAAGAACTCACTTTCCTTCATTCCTACTGCAGTTATTTATCGAGTTCTCTCGATAGCTGTGCCAGGCACTGGGGCAATGGTGGCAAATGAGAACGAGGGACTTCTGCCCCCAGGGAGGCAGCCAAGAAAACAGTGACCAGACGTTGCAAAACAAGCACCAGTGAGCAGACTTCTGGGAATGGGTGTTTGTAGAACTCGGGGGGCTGGAAGCAGAGGGCTGGTCCTGGTCGGGGGGGTCTGCCCCGATGAAAGAGCTTCTATACTGAGAACGGGAGGAGGAGTGGGCATCAGCCGGGTACTAGCTGAGGGGGTGTGTTCCTGGTACAGGTGACAGCCTGGGTAAAGTGCTTGAGGGAGGAGAGAGCTTAGAAAGCGGAGAGAAACTGATGGGAGGCCGAGGGGCTGGAGCTTAGGGGCAGGGGGTGGGAGGGACTCGGGCTGGGTGGTATGGGTTTAAAACAGAACAAATGAGTGTCCCGGGAACGCTTCGGCCCCTCTGCAGCCTGACCCCCAGCCCCGGAGGAATGAGACGGGAAGGAATGGAAGGGATTCTGGTGTCGGGTGGAGTTGGTCCAGGTGGCCTTTAAGGGATGACGTCCCCAAACGTGTTACCCCCAGTAGTGTGCAGGGAGGACAGGGTTCTCGGCTGCAGCCTGCCCAGCCCAGTTGGCGCTTCTAGGTGTAGCCTGTGGGCTGGGCCCTTCGGGTGAAGGAGACAGACGCTTGGCAGCCCCTGAGAATCCGGTGGCATCAGTGTGGGGTGAGGGGGGTGCAGGGGCTCTAGGAGCCCCGGAGTATGGGTTGGTGGGTCTTGTACCTGGGGGAGTCGGGAAGAGCCTGCAGAGCCCTGCTGCTTGCGTGGGTCAGAGGGAACGTGTCGGCCCTGAGCAGACAGAGGATGCAGCAGGGGCACGGTTGTGGACAGTGAGGAGTAGCTCTCCGTGACCAGGACAGAGGGCAGGGAGGGAGGCTGGGTCCCAGGGTGTGCTAAGGAATTTGGGCTTTATCAGTGTTAGAGTGGGCGGCCAAACTTGGTGTCTTCTTGAACAGCGAGGAGTGTTTTTAAGTCAACCTGGTAACCCTAAGTCCGGCACCAGGCCTGGCTAGGGGGCCCTCAGGCCACGTTTGATGATGGACAGAGAAAACGCAGTCAGCAGGGCACACGGTTTAGCCAAATGTGGATTCTCCCTCCACTTAATGCTCTTTGGCAAATTAGGCAAAAAAAGTACAGGCCCAACAGGCATTTCATCGCCTGCCTGCTTAGCAGAAAGGCTTTGCTAGAACAGGTGATTAAAGACAAGCCCAGGTGACAGTGGAGAGGCGGGGGTACCCCCAGCTGAGTGTGCCGGCCCCTGAGCTCGGCCCACATCCATCATCTTGGCCCATTCTCACCTGGGCTGCCAGGCAAGCACAGGCTGTAATACAAAATCTAACAGAAGATTCCGTCAGCAGCCTTCAAGTCATTGCTCCAGTGAGGCCCTACCCTGATTGACCTATTTAAAATTGCACCCCCTCCCCTCTGTTCTCTTTTTCTTCACAGCACTTACCACCTTCTCTGTATGACTTATTTCTTTTGTTTCAAACTTGTTTGTTTCCATGAGGCAGTGATTTTTGTCTGTTTTGTTCACTGTTCTCTTCCAAGTGCCTTGCATGGTGCCTGGCACACGGGGACCCATGTGACAAATGTTGAATGGGTGAATAATAACAATCTGGGCGAACATTTATTGGGTGCTGACTTTGTGCCAACACTAGACTAAGCCCTTCATGTGTATTAGATAACATAATCATCACACGGCCCGGCGAGGTAGGTACTGTGTTTTTATACCCATTTTGCAGACAAGGAAACTGAGGCTCAGTGATTTGCCCGAGGTCAGGCAGCTAGTAAATGGTGGAGCCAGGAGGAGAACCCAGGAGTAGGGGGCTCCAAAGCCACCCTCTTTCTGCTCTTGTCAGCCCCAAAGGCTCCACATGGGTGGGGGGCAGGAGGGGCAGGAAGGGCTCGCAGGAAAGACACAGAGGGACTGAGCTTCAGGGCCCAGCTGTCCTGTGTTCTCAGCAGCTAGGGTGACCATGTTGCCATCATGGACACATACCTGACCTGGGGAGGGGACGGGGAATGGAAGCTAAGGACCGGTTAGAGGGAATCGTCTCCTGGGGGAAAGAGTGTTGGGCAGGGGAGGGTGTGACAAAGGTGCTCTTTTTAGTGGGTGGTCTGCAGGATGGGTCTTTTAGAAGAGAAGGGCAGAGTCCGTGCCCCAGGACTAGCCAGTGGCCTGGCCAGGTTTCTGAGGGGGTGCAGTGGTGATTTGGGTTCAGTAGGGGCCTATGGGGAGCGAGGGAGACGCTGGTTACAAACGTGGCGGTGAGAACCAAGAGAAGGAAGGGGGAAGGGCTGGCCTCTGAAGTCCCCAGCTCTTGCCTGGGGCTCACCCTTGGCCGCTGGGGAGAGTACATGGAGTGGAGACTGGGAGGCTTGGGGACCAGAGGGGTGGTCCAGGCCAGCCAAGGGCTTGGGGGCTGGAGCTGGTGCATGGGGGTCTGCCAGGCACCTCTGCCTCATTGGGCTGCCCATTGCAGAATCCATACAGGCGACAGACCCTACAAGTGCCCACATCCTGGCTGCGAAAAGGCTTTCACTCAGCTCTCCAACCTCCAGGTGAGTGCCTGCCTGCCTCTTGCCCACCAGGTGCACAGCTTGCTCCGCCCTCCCTGGGGAGCATAGGAAGGGGGTGGTGCTGGGGGAGCCCAGCCCATCTCACGACCCCTTGCCGTGCTCCCCACAGTCTCACCAGCGCCAGCACAACAAGGACAAGCCCTACAAGTGTCCCAACTGCTACCGGGCCTACTCGGACTCCGCCTCGCTGCAGATCCACCTCTCGGCCCACGCCATCAAGCACGCCAAGGCATACTGCTGCAGCATGTGCGGGCGGGCCTACACCTCGGTGAGTGCCGGCGGCGCCAGGGCCTGGGGTGCCTGGGGTCCCTCTGGGAACCTCTTCCTCTCCCTGGGCCTCCCAGTTCTGGCTGAGCTCCCAGTGCCTTGCCTTCCTTTAGTCTGGGTTCCCAGGCCCTGGAATATTCAAAGCAGCCGTGGGGAGCCTGGCAGCCTCCTGTCCAGAGCCAGGGAGGAAGGGCTTTCCCACAGCTGGAGGAGCTGCAGGCCCCTTTTTGGCCACAAGGTGTCACAGTGACTTGGCCCAGAGCCACTCCTCATCTTTCAGGAAAGGCCTAAACAGTGCCAGAAAGGTCATCATAGCCAGTCCCCTGTTCCCGGGTGGGCCCGTACCCACCCAGAAGAGGGAAGCCAGGTGCATTGCTTGTGTGTGCGCTTCTGGTTAAGCAAATCTTCTAGTTATCAGGCCCCCAGGTATATGCAGCATACGGATCACTGAGCCTCGATTTCCTCATCCGTAACATGGAGGAGGTGAGAGTCCTTACCTCTTGGGGCTGCGGCTGGCGGAGTCGGTGCCTAATCATCCGGAGCTAGGACAGTTGTTGGTTCGCTCAGTGTTTACTGACCACTTGTGCCACGTACTTGAGAATCAGGCTGAGCCAAATGGACACGCTCTTTGTCCCTAGGGCATTTGGAGTCTACTGGAGGAGATAGAGATCAAACGAGTATCTACACGAATAGATATGTAGTGACAAATTGTGGGTTTCTCAACCTCAGCCCCTGCTGACAGTTTGGGCCATCTGCTCCTTTGTCGTGGAGGTGTCCTGTGCATTGTAGGATGGTTAGCAGTGTCTTTGGTCTCTACCTCTTAGATGCCAGCAGCAGCTCCCTCCCCTGGTTGTGACAGCCACAAACATGTCCAGACTTTGCCAGATGGACCTGGGGGTGGTGAGGGGTTGGTATAAAATCGCCTGCGATTGGGAACCACTGCTATGAAGGAAAAGTATATTTTGCAAGATAGCCGCAGGGAGAATGAAATATAGATGGGGAAGGAAGATGGGTCCAGGTAGGCCGCCTGAGGAAATGACATTTCAGTGACGCTTTGGAGGATAATTAGCCAGGTGAGGAGCAGAGAGTGGGGAAAGAATCTTCCGTGTAGGGGAACAGTGAGCACAAGCACCCTGAGGTGGAACGAGCTTGTATTCAAGGAGCTGAAAGAAAACTGGAGCCCACGGGGCCTTGGGTCCCTGTCAGGGAGTTTGGATATTTTTCCAGGTGTAACGGGAAGCCGTGGGCAGGGGCCGTCGGAGAGGGTGTTAATGAAGGGTCACTGTGGCTGGAGGGGGCGCATGAATGGTGAGGGGTGGTCGTCGGGTTCTGTCAGGTGCCAGCCAGGGCTGCTGCCTGCTAAGTGCCAAGTGACATTATCCTTCCCTGCAGTTAAAGGGGCAGAGGAGACCTGAGAACCTGAGAGGACAGAGCCTGCAGGGACGTGGGCCCAAAAGGGGTGGCCGAGGGGCATCTCCAGAGACCCCTGCCAGTCCCCACCTCCCTTCAGGCCTCAAGTTCTCCGCGCCCCTTACACTGTTGGAGGAGAAGATGCCAGTGTTCAGGGCTGGGCTTCTTAACGGAAATCTGTCTGACCTCTGGGAGGCTGTGGCCTCTCCCAGACTGGGCCTGGTTTATGAACAAGAACAAGAATAGTGAACACATATATGGGAATTCTGTATTTTATGTATTTTATGCATGCTTTTTTCTGTAAACCCATAACTTCTGTAATTAAAGAAAAAGAAATCAGAGAAGATTTAATAATTTTTAAAAAATTACCACAATTTTTTTTTACATTTTAATGGACTAATTTATAAACTACCGTAATAAATAAAAGAAACAGAATAGAATAGTGAATCTCATGTAACTATAAGTCCTCAAGACCATTAGTCAATCCTGCCCCCACCCATATCCCAAGTTTTTGAAGTGAAACCTAGACATACTATAGCATCTAAACATTTCAGTTGGTGTTTTTAAAGATAAGGACTTCCTTTTTTTAAACATATCCACAATACCTTTATAGTACCTAAAAATAGTTCACTGTAAGTCTTTAATATCCTGAAATACCCAGTCAGCGGTCACATTTGGCTCACGAATGCCATCAATTTATTTATTTACAATTTTATTTTTTAATCAAAATCCAGTTAAGGTCCCTATATTGCACTTGGTTGATATGTCTTTTAATCTATAGGTTTCTCTCTCCTTTGCCATTGATTTGTTGAAGAAATTGATTGCTTATCCTGTAGTTTCCCAGTTTGGGTTTTGTTGATTGCTTCCCACTGGTGGTGTTGAATAGCATGTTGCCACCACATTTGAGGGCTTCCTCTGCTGGATTCCGAGCAGGCTGAGGTGTGAGGCCAGGGAGTGGCAGGTGGGAGCCAGAGGCCCAGCTCTGTTACCCAAACAGGCCAAGTGAGAGGACGCAGCTCAGCCTGCGGGTGCGCCCCGTGGTCTCCTCTCCCACCCAGTCCTGGGTGCCTCAGGCTAGACTTAGCAGAGCCTGTGGAGGGCTCAAGGGGCAAGCCAGGCAGGCCCAGTTCGTGCTTTCCAAACTCACCCATCAGACCAGGCCTGCCTCCTCCTGGACGGAGGGTCGTGGGTGGAGTGGCCAGGGCGCCCACCGCCATCTGGAATGAAAGGTAGAGGCTGGTGGCTGAGTGGTCCCCTCAGCCCTTAGCTTCATTCTAAGGGCTCTGTCCACATCACCATAGCAACCCTTTGAGGTTGTTCCTTCGCCCTTCCCACTTACAGAGGAGGAAACTGAGGCTCGGAGGAGTGAGATGACTTGTCCAAGGTCTTACTACTAAGAAATGGAAGAATTGGGTTCACACCCAGGCCTCTGCCTGGCTTTTACTGCGAGCATCAGTCAGATGAGGGGAGCTTTGCACAACCCACCAGGCTGGGCTGAGGTTCACGTAGCACACCCCAGTAAGTGAGTTGGTAAATGGCTGCTGGTCTGACCCTAGGGAGTCCCTGGTGGGCACTGCAAGGGGCTAGCCTGGTGCCCACCAGCTCTCCAGCCAACATGCTGTAGGCTTGGCGTCTGGCAAGTGAGTCAGCACCCCTGGAGGGGATGTGCCATCCCTGGAGCCAATGCCTCACGCCCATCTGCCCTCCCGTAGGTAGGTAGCTGTGGCGGCCCCCACCAGCGGGCCCTCCTACCAAGGAGCCCTCTTGTGGCCGCTTGTGGAAACTGCAGCCTCCACTGCATTCCTTGCCAGTGGTTACAAGTTCTGAATCTCACCCCTGCCTACAGGAGACCTACCTGATGAAGCACATGTCCAAACACACGGTGGTGGAGCACCTGGTGAGCCACCACTCACCGCAGAGGACGGAGTCCCCCGGCATCCCGGTGCGAATCTCCCTCATCTGAGCCGGCCCCACGTGCCGCCCTGCCCGGCAGACACGAACCCAGGCAGCACCAGGGCCCGGCTCCCTCCAGCGGCCCTCTAGGGACAGCTGAGCCCTCTCATGACCTTCCTGACCTTCCAGAAGGCCTGGGCCACTGAAGCCCTGCCTGGTCTGGCTCCTGGGGCAGCCAGGCCAACTGCAAGATTCTGGACTGTTTTGGTGGCATCCAAAGACGATTCTCAGAGCACTTTGAACCTCTTTGTTGAGTTCTCTTTTTGTTCCCCACCCTTCACTTTCTTCACTGTTTTTTTTTTTTTAATTTGTTTTGGAAGAATCAAAAAAAAAAAAAAAAAAGAAAGATATTTATTGGCCAAGAAGTTGGTGCTGCTAAGACCGAGAAATTAAAAGAATTGGACCGATGGACACAGAGAACCAGAGGGCAGCGCGGGACCTTCTCTTGCCACGGCCTCAAGTCTTGAGGGAAGGCCCAGGCCTGGGCTTCTGAACTGCAAAGGGGGCCTCCAGGTGGGAGAGGGCAGGAAGCAGCCAGAGTGAGCCCCTCACCCCTGGGTGTCGAGCTTGCACCTCTCAAGCTATGCCCTGGGCATCACTGAGCAGAGGAGTGTCGCAGCCGCCAGAGCTACTCGGTCTTCAGGAGGCAGCAGCAAGAGGGCCTGGGAGATCTGCAGGACCAAAGGGTGCAGCGATGGGCTGGGCTGGGCGGCAGGCCCGGAGAAATGGGGTGGGGTGGGCTGGGCAAGACCTGGCCCCTTGCTGTCCTGAAGACCACCCCAGTCTACCTCGGTGCTGGCCAGGAAACCAATCGGCTACCTCTCCCGCCATCCCAGACTGTGGGCAGGAGGACAGGGAGGGAGTGGGCCTGGGACTCTCCAGAATTTCCTCCACATGGGGGCAGTGCCCAGGGAGGGGTTATTAGTCTTCCCTGCCATGGAAGGGGGATCCCCCAGCCCAGGCCCTAGGCCCCTTGGCAGGGAAGGGATCCTTGGGGAGGGGGGTCCCAGGAGCAGACCCTGCCCCCAGCCCCCACAGACACACCCCAATCTGAAAGCCATGCGTGTCCATGTATATAGGAACAATGTACAGAACCCGGAGAAGCCCCCCACATCCCCCCGGGAAAAAAAAAAAAGAAGAAAAACTAGACAGAAACTCATCTATATATTCTGTATCTGGAGTTCCGTTTTGAATATTAACTGTGTTATTTTTATACACTTTTTAAGCCTTAACTCGCCATTGATTTACCAGTCTAATGTTTCCTGGGGTTTCTTTTGCCACAGGGTTCTCTGCCCCCGACCCGTGCCCTTTGTTTGACTTGCGTCGTCTGATACTCAGTATTGTAGCTTTTCGTCCGCATGATGTTACCCTGTAAATACGCTGTTATACATACTGTTAACACCCTTTTGCTTTTTTCTATGGGACCTCCAGGCCACCATATTTAGAACTAGCTACCTTATTAAAAAAGAGAAAACAGTCTGTTGGCTTCTCAGTCTGCATCTTGGTGGCAGGGAGGTGAGGGCAGGTGACCCTCAGACACTTCAGGACAGAAGTTTGCATTACATTTTAAACAAAAGGGGGTGGGGAGCAAAATAAAAAAATCACATGTGGGGGAAAGACACTAAAATGGGCAAAAAAACAAAGGAATTACAAACCGTCTGCTCTTTGTATTTCTCTGTTGTGAAGAATAAACTGTACCTGCACCCGGGTGGCGGTGGTGTGTGGTGTGCTCTGTGCGAGGGTGGGGCTGGGGGGCACCTTTCCACTGCTCCTCTCCCCTCCCCCCCAGACCAGGGAAGGAAGGACAGGGCCCCTTTCCGTGGGCCTGCCTTGGTTCAGGAGCTAAGTGCTTTGTGTTGATTACCTCATAAGTCCCCTGCAAGTGAGTAGCAAACAAAGAGAGTTTTTTTGTTTTTGGTGTTTTTTTGGCAGAGGGATCATGCTGTAATTAAGTGGCAGTGACACAAGTTTGACCCTGGCCTGTTTGGTCCTAATGCCTTTTGGGATGTGCTGGGTCCTCCATGAGGTTCACTGTCCAGCTCCCATATCCGGTTACCCTTACTCATCTCCGGGGGTGCATTATGAGTGCCCTGAATTGTAGAAGCCATTTCAGTGATTGGGGGAGGGGTGAGCAAGAAGCTCTCTTCCCTTGCATTCTTCTCATGGGGATCAATGCTTGATTGCCTGGGAGGGTAAGGTAGGAATTCATTCCCCCAAAAGTTGATCAAGGCTGGGCCTGTGTGAGGCATTGTGGGGAAGACTGAGTGACTCAGCCTGAGTCACCATGGAGTTCACCTTTGGAGCGTTCCCTTCCTCCTCATTCCTTCTGTATCCAGCCTTGGTTGCGAGTGACAGAAAACCCAATCCAATCGGGAGTTAATTGGCTCATGAAACAGGACAGTGCAGGGGTCAGGCCAGCTTCTGGGCTCAAATGATGTCTCTTCCGATCTCAACTTGGTTCTGTTCTCACTTAGCATCATCCTTGGGCTCCTGTGAATCAGCAGCTCCAGCCTCACAGCCCCCACATTTCTAGCAGGCAAGGCTCTATCCCTTTCCCAGAAGCCCCAGCCAAAGTCTAATTGCGTCTTCCTGGTCCTGAATGGGTCAGATACCACTCCTGAACCAATCACCATTGTAAGAGAATATGATGTGCTGATTGGCTCAGGCCTAGGGCCCGTGCTCTTAGCTTGGGGCAGTGGGTGAACCCCACCATCGGAAGTACATCTCCTCAAGAGGAAACCAGGGTGCGGATGTGAGGTAGCCAAGAACCAGCATCTCATAGGCCTCATGTCTGTCTTTGAAATCGTCCTCCCATGCCCCCTCATGCAGTGAAGGGATGGGCTCTGGCAGCCATACTGATGTCACGTGATCTTATCCCAGCCACAGCTGATTGGCCAGGGGTGGGTCCCTGACCTAGAGGGACTCCATCCATAGACTGGCCCGGGGTACGGTGTGGTGTGGTGTGGTATGCCCATGAAAGCAGACGGTGCACATATCTTCTCAGTTCCACATTTAGCAACTGTGAGTAGCTTAGAAACTGGCAAATGCTACCAATCAGGGCTTTCTTTTTCCTTGAAGAGCCAGTTGCTAAACATTTACCAGCACATCACTTGATGGAGCTGACTCATCAGAATCTCCATTCCATCCACGACTTAAGAACTAGTCAGTAGATGGCAGAGGCCTGAACTGGAAAACCTTGTATACGGGGAGCATGGGTGACTGTGTTGGGCTAGACACAAGCAGAAGGACAAAAGAGGCAGAGAAGCAGAGATGGGCAGAGGGCACTGAGAACCAGGGACAACCTCAGCTCTTGGCTTTCAGTCTCCATCCCCTGGCCAGGTTTAACTTCCTGCTTAGTTCTCACATCCGTGGATTTTAAGTTGCTAGTGGTGTGGCCCTGGGTAAGTTACTTAACCTCTGTGTGCCTGATTTTCCTCATCTGAGAAATGGAGGGAATAACAATAACCAATTTATAGGGTGGATGTGAGGAGTAAATGAATCAGTACATGTCAGATGCTTAGAACTGTGCATGGCACATAGGAAAAACCCAGTAAGTGTAGTTGTTCTTTTTATTGGCTTAGCCCTGATAAATCTTTGTTTCTTACGATCAAGGAACAGCTGATGTTTGGATATTTGTGGGGACGGCATCTGAATGGGCATGGCAGGTGGGGTGGCTAAGACAGGTGACGACTTTGCATGGAGCAGTGGCAGAGAGACACTGTTGCTATGGCTCTGGCAGAGCGGCTGAAGACGGTGTTGACAGGAGAGTCTGTAGGCCATGGAGGTGGATGCAGAAAGACTTTTGTCTCCCTTCTTGGATTCAGTCCCAATCCCCTCCACAGCCCCGCCCCGTCCTGAGGCCTCTGGGTTCCTCTGGGCTCCCTGCAAGAAGTTGCCCCATCCTGCTCCATCCTGCAGCTTCCTTGAGCCCCTCTCCCTCTTCAGGAAGGACTCCATCAGCAGCACCAGGCTGCTCCCTGCTCAGGACCTGGAAACCATGACCGTGCCATTTATTCCCCTTTAAAATAGGAAATGACCATTCTTGGACGCACCCTTTGCACTCCTTGAGAAGGGGAAGGCGGGGAGAGGGAGAAGGCAAGTGAGGTTTTTGGGAGCATCTCAACAACCCCTGTGATTAGAACCCCCATTTTACATATGAGAAAACAGGCCCAGCGAAGATAAGGAACTCATCCACAGTCACATACAGAGCTAGAAGAGGAGCTGAGATTTGCACCAGATCTTCCTGGCTAGTAGTCAGGTCTTTGGTGGCCCAGGGTTCAACCAGTCTGGTGTGTGTGGCCTTTAGGGAACGTTGCAGAGTAAATCAGAGGACAAACATTTTCCCACCAGAGGAGGGGATGTGCAGGCTCTCTAGTCATGAAACCATAATCTGTTTCTAGGCACATCTCTAATTCAGAGTCCAAAAGGCCTCTTGGTGTTTGCCAGTCTAATTTACTTAAGAGGCACTGGGAAAATTCAAATTACTATTGCAAGGCCAGACATCTCTTATTTCCTGTCATCAATAATTGAACCTGCTTGTAGAACTTCAGATTGTAAAAACCATCAGGATTAGGCCAGGAATTGCTTCCCTATCTGGAAGCAATGGAGGCTGTTAGAAACACAAGCTCTATGAGGACACCTCGTAAAGGATTCAGGAGACCCAGAGTGAAATCCCACCCTCTCAGGGCCTCAGTTTTCCCAAGTTACCTTCCCTATGTCCTTGGCTCTGTGACCACCCTTCCTGGAGAGCCCAGTGGCTCCACGCTCCCACTCAGAGCCTGCGTTTCTCTGCACTGAGGATGCAGAGATGGTGAAGAAACTTACCTCCCAGGTACTGTGGCTGAGGCTAGCCCTGAAGCCAGGAAATAGCGTTTTGTGGACTTTGAGTTTCTAGGAGAAAGGGTCATGAGGACAAATATTAGAATGAATTATTTTATTAGAATATTACTTAAATATCTATACACTCTTTATGCTTAAGCAGGGTGGAGGTAAAAGGGCAAAGAGATGCCCCCATGCTCCTTCCCTCTGAGGCTCCTGCCCTGAGGAGGTGTTTAGCCTGAGGGGTCAGTACTGGCTCTCCGACTGCTGACATCCTGAGGGACTCAAAGTTAGAGCCTCTGTCTTTGACAGTTAATGTTCCCTAGTTGTGCCTCAGTCTCTTTATCAAAAAAAAGTGAGGGGGTGGTGCTAAAACTTCCCTTCAGGAGGCATCAGATGAATTCAGGAAGGTCTACCGGCTGCTTGCCTGAGGCGTTTTTGCAGGCACTGTTGAAAGTGGGGCAAGGGGATCTCTTTCTCTCCAACAGAGTTAGAAACTCCCCAAGAGCCAGGATCTGCCCCCACCCCACTCCTCTCAGTACGCACGGGCAGCGTAGGGCGTTCTCCATCCACCCTCTCCCCAAAGCTGCTTCCAGAACGGCTTCACGATCTTCCCTTCTTGTTACTCCTATTCCACACCCTCCTGGTGCCAAGGATGCTCTGACGGGCAGGGCTACCCCGGGGCTGGGTGGGTCCGGGAAGGAGGAAGTCCAGGACTAAGCCCAGGCAGGGCCCTGGCTCCCGGGTCGTTGGGGCGCGCACCTTTGGACGTCCCGGCGGGTCGCTAGTCGCGCAGCAAGGCGTACTTCTTGGGCGCCCAGAGCAAGCGCGGATGGCGGATCTCGGCCCGTGGGCCGAGATCCGGGATCCAGCAGAACTCGGGCGACAGCACCTTGGCGGGCTTGTGCAGCCATCAGAGCTTGTTGAGGTGGCTCTCGTCCTGCCAGCGCGCCTCGAGGCCGCGCGCGCGGTCCCGCTGCAGGTCCCGCGCGCAGTGTGCGGTCAGCCGGCGCAGCGCCGCCACGCTGCCCCCGAACACCGCCGCGTGGTAGTAGAAGTCGCCCTCGCCCCGCGCCAGCACAGCGGCCGAGCGCGCGTCGCGCTCGAAGGGCAGCAGCCACCGCGGCCAGTGGTAGTGACAGGCGTGCAGCTGCGCCACCGACTCCGCCAGCGTCTCGGGCCCGAAGGCGCCGCTGAAGTGCTGGTCCACGTCCATGCAGAACACGAAGTGCGCCTCGCGGCCCAGCCGCCCGCCCAGCGCCGCGTGCAGCGTGTGCATGCGCTTCATGGACACGTCCTGCCAGCGCCGCTCGCGGGCCACGCGCTGCACGCGCAGCCGGCGGCCCGGGCCCAGCGCCACGTGGGGCACGGCGGCCGGGCGCTCGGTGAACACGTAGTACACCACTCGCTGGCCCACCATGAAGTGCTCCTCTGCGGTCCCCAGGAAGCGCGCCAAGTACTTCTCCAGGTACCTGCCCGGTGGGGCGGGGTGGGAAGGGGCGATGGACCAAAGTCAGGCTGAAGGCGTCTTCCCGAGCGGACTGGGCCGTCCCCTGATCCGCGGTTCCTAGTCCTTTGCACATCAGTGCTTGCAATCCTACAGTCTCAGCCCCTGGACTCCAGAATTCTGGAATCCTAGACCCTTTCTGCCTGGACGAGGTGCATTAAAGGTGGCTGCGAGTCTTTGCACTCCTGCCGGGTGGGTGATGGGGATCTGCGTCCTCTCCTTCAACATGACTGCTTTGAGCAATAAAATACCAAGGAAGTGATGCTGTGCAGACCCTCAGGAGGACTGGCAGCCTTAGCCTCGGTCTCTTTTGAACTCTGAGCCCTCCTTTAAGGAAGTTCCAGGACTGCCGTGCCCCGGGCAGCCGTGCAGCGAGTGGGTGTGCAGAGGGTGGCCCCACCAGCCCGCGGGCTTTGGAGTCACCTCAGTTGAGACCCAGATGTCTTGAGGCAGAGAGGAGCCCTTTCTGCTGGCCCGTCTGAATTCCAAACCCACAACATCCTGAGCTATAACAATAATAAACTGTTGTTTTAAGTCACTAACTTTGGGGTAATTCCTTACATGGATAACTAGAAAGCTTGTAATGCTAGACATGGAACCCTGGGATTCTGGGGTTTTAAGATACTAGCACAAATGCCTAATATTTCTGAACATTTATCATGCGGCAGACCTGTTCTAAGTCCATGTGCATTGGCTCATTGAATCCCCCCAATTTATTATTATCTCTGTTTTTCAGATGAGAGCCCTGAAACACAAAGAGCTTTATAGCTTGCCTAACCCAATAGGTAAGTAGTAGACTGAGAATTTGAACCCAACTGGGCATCCAAGCTTGTACTTTTACCTACACTTGCTCTATTTCTCATGGACCTGTGGGGAACTAGAGAATTTGGAAGCCTTAGAATCTCACTGGCCTCACAGAACCTTGGAACTTGGTCTTCTAAGACCTCAGGACCTCCAGATGGAGCAGCGCCAGCCCCAGGCTTCAAGGAGCTGGATGGGCTCTGTGGTGTTTTGTGTCCTGGGGATGACCCTGCCTTCACCCTGGGAGTCTGGGACAAGGGGTGGTGTCTTTGCTTCCTGCTTCACCTTGGGATTGTAGGGCATGGGGGAGCAGGGTGCCCCACCCCCACACTCTACCTCACATGCACACTCCTGCTCCCCGCCTGTACAGAACCCCTCCCCTCCCCAGGCCTTACCTGCCTATGGCAAAGACAGTTAGGCCCAATGGTGAGGTTCTGCTGTCCGGTCTCTCGCTGAGCCACATCTGGGTCGAAGGTGCCATCCCAAATTATGGGGGCCCCCCAGGAGGTGCAGGTGAGGACCTCAGGCCGGGCCCTGGGGAGGGCAGGGGTGGGGAGACAGGTCCGATTATCCACCCACTTGGTGCCTGCTCACTGCCACCTTCCCGGTGCTAGGCCCTGGGGACCCACAGATGGAGCAGGCCCAGTCCCTGCCCCTGAGCTGCCCGTGCCTCCTGGGACTGGGAGGTGTCTGCCCCTGTGGAACCTCGGCCTGGGCTCTGCCAGGTGGGGCTGGGGGGAGGGCAGGGACACCAGGCAGAGCTCTGTAGGGTAGGTGGGAGGGACGGTGGCTCCTTACCAGAGATGCAGGGGCCCCGTGAAGTTGTCTCTCAGCAGGGGCAGTGTGGCCAAGGGACAGACGCCCATAGGGATGAGGACTTCCGGATGCCTGCGGGGTGGGGGCAGCAGTGGGGGGCATCCGGCCTGCCGCAGGAGCTCTCGCCTTCTCCGTACAAGGAGGGAGAGCCCACGAGGACACTTGCCAGGGCTGAGATGGCCACCACCACCCCCATCCCTCACGTAGGCTCTTGGGAAGTAGATCTCTAGGGTCTTAACCCTGACCCTGGTGGCCCCACTTTACGTGCCGGGGGAGGGGTTTGTACCTGACTGCAGGGAGCATGTAGAGGAGCAGGCCCAAGCCCAGGGCAAGTAGGATCAGCTGCCAAAAGTGCCTCTTCCAGGTCCTGGGCAGTGGGGGAGAGCATCAGCAACCCATTTATATGTGTATGAAAAATTATTTATGTAATTTAAGTTTCATTTTGTTTTTTTTTTTTTGAAAATAAGAATATATTCTATTCATAAGGTACAGATATTCATTCAAAGGTACAAAAGGGTCATATACAGGCAAACACACACACACACGTTCTTCCTCTTTCTTTTATTAACTTTTTATTTTGTAATAATTTCAAACTCACAAGGCCATTGCAAAAATAATATAAGCCCCAGACAGAGAACTCCGACATACCCCCACCCCCCACCCAGTAACTAAGATCCACCAATTTAAAAATTTGCCACCTTTGCTGTATCTTCTCCCCTCCCTTCCTCCCTTCTTTCCTCCTCTCCCTCTCTCCTGTCTGTCTGTCATTTTTGGAACATTTGAGAGCAGGTTGTACACAACATACTCCTTGAACACAGAATACTTCTGTGTACATTTCTTACAAACCAGGATATTCACTAATGTAATCACCTTTAGTGCAGTTATCAAGTTCAAGAAATTTAATGTTGAGATAAAGCTTACATTCTATATTCCCATCTTTCTTATGTCCCTGTAGTGTCCCTTTGAGTTTTTTCTCCTCCATTATTACATTCCACACAGTATCATGGATTGCATTTAATTGTCCTTAACTCTTTAGTCTCCTTCCTTCCCTCCCTTCCTTTCTTTTTCTTTATCTCTCTTTCTCCTTTTCTCTCTCTCTCCCTCTCTTTCTTTCTTTGAAACAGATATACAACATCAATCTTTCCATCTCAACCACTCCCAAGCATACCACTCATGGAATTAATCTCATTCACAATATTGCAGTACCCTCACCACCATCCATTACTAGAACTTTCCCTTCACCCCAAACAGAAACCCTACCATTTTGCATTAACTCTCCATTGCCCCTGCCCCCACCCCTGGTAACCTGTACTCTACTTTCTGTACTTTCTGTCTCTGTGAGTTTGCATATTCTCTGTTTTCTTTGTGGTTACCATGGACCTTAAACTTTCATATCATAAATCCGTAACAGTAGTGTGTGCTTTGATTCCGACTTAACAACTTCAAGATCATACATAAATATATTCCTATACCCCTCTGTCTCCTACCTTAACATAATTCTTATCACCAGTTACACATTTATACATTATGAGTCCCAAACCATTGATTTATCATTACATTTTATGCACTTGCCTTTTAGTTCCTGTAGGGAGTACAAACTGGAGTTACAAACCAAAAAATACAATGCTACTGTAATTATATCCACCCATGTCATTATCTTTACTGGAGATCTTTATTTCCTCATGTAGCCTCAGTCAATTGTCTGGTATCTTTTCCTTTCAACCTGCAGAACTCCCTTTAGCATTTCTTGTAAGGCTGGTCTGGTGGTGTTGAAATTCCTTGGCTTTTGTTTCTCTGGGAACATCTTAATCCCTCCCTCATTTTCAAAAGGCAGTTTTGCTAGATATATAATTCTTGGTTGAAAAATTTTTTGCTTTCAGCACTTTAAACATGCCTTCTTGCCTCCATGGTTTCTGATGCTTCTCTCTTGCAGCTTTCAGAATTGTCTCTCTTTGGCATTCGACAAGTTGATTATAACATGGTGTGGTGTGGGTCTCTCTTCGGGTTTGTCCTGTTTGGAGTTTGTTGAGCACCTTGGGTATGTGTATGCATATCTTTCATTAAATCTGGGAAGTTTTCAGTCATTATTTCTTTGAATATTCTCTATGTCTTTTTCTCTCGTTCTTCTGCTGGGATTCCCACCATGTGTATACAGCTGCGCTTGGTGGTGTCCCACAGGTTCCTCGGGCTCTGTTTGCTTTTCTTCATTCTTTCATCTTTCTGTTCCTCAGATTGGAGACTTCAGTCTTCAAGTTCACTGATTCTTCTTCAAGTTCACTGATTCTTCTGCTGGCTCCAATCTGCTGTTGAACCTCAGTAGGAAATTTTTAATTTCTCTTACTGTGGTCTTCAGCTCTGCTTGGTTCCTTTTCATAATTTCCATCTCTCTATTGATATACTCTTTCTGTTCATCTATTGTTTTCCTGATTTCCTTTAGTTCTTTATTCATGTTTTCCTTTAGCTCTGACCATATTTAGGACCATTTTTTGAAGTCTCTGGAATGTCCCAGGGCTGGTCCACTTCATTGATGGTTTCTAATACTTTACTCTTCTTTGCCTGGGCCATCACTTCTTGTCTCTTTGTTTTGTAATCTTTTGTTGAAACCTGAACATTTTGATATTTTAGAGTGTTATAGCTAGAATTTAGACTTGGAGGTATCTGTTCTTTAAGATTGTATCCAGCTAGTATTATGACAGAGCTTCCCTTGAATGCCAGGAGCTAACCAAAAAAAAAAAAAAATTAATAATAATAAGGAAAAAAAGACAACACCTTTTCTAGTCTTTGAAGATTGCTCCCTTTCAGGGCTTATCCATACAATAAATTTGGAGAATAGCTCTAGGCCAAAGCATAGGGACCTCCCTAATCCTTTCTGCACATTCTTCTGTCTCAGGCATGCCTGTGGCCCTAGGAATTCCCTACCCCATCCCCCCACAGTTCAGAATATCCCCTCTCCCCTAGGAAACAGTTTCCTCACGGTCTGGGCACTGCACTGTGTGTCCTACAGCCAGCAACCACTTGCCCCAGAAAGTGCCACCTGACTGCTCTCTTAGAGTTCCGTAGGAGAGCTCTGCAAACTGCCTTCCACATGCAGGGCACGTTCTGGATGGCCAGTTCCCTTAGGCCACCACCAGAGAGATTAGGCTGGACCCACATGCTCCCAGTGTGTGCAGAAGGGTTGCTGTGCTCCCTCGGGGCCAGGATCAGGGATCCACGCTGGGAATGTGGGCCTGCTCATGCCCACCATCTTGATCGGCATCATTCTCTTCCTCTTTCTTTCCCCTCCACAAATGGTAGCGCAGTGGCCATGCTGTTCTGCACCTTGTGTTTCTCACTGAGCGTTGTGTCTTCAAGGTTATTCCATCTCAGTGCTTAAAAAGTTTCCTCATACTTTTTTCCAGCTACCTAAGATGCCACTGATTGGAGATAGGGCAATTTGCCTACCCAAGCCCCTTCTGATGAGCATTTAGATATCCGAACTCTTTGTTTTTCTCAGCAGTGCTACAGGGCGTGACCCTGGGCAGATCTGGGGGACAGTAACCTTAGGGGTTGGGGTGCTTAGTCTTGGTGGGGGTGTGTGATTGACTTTGGCCAGGAGAGAATGCCAGAAGCTGCAGGGGAGTTTGTACCTTGGTGGCTGGGAGTTGAGAGCTGTCTGGGACGGAGAGATGAGTCGCTGGGCGCATTGAGGGCCAGCTGTGGTCAGAGAGCACACATCTGTGCAGCTCTCATCACTGAGGGGGTTCCTCCTGCAGGGCGCAGTGGCCCCTTCCTGGCTCAGAGGAGGCAGGCTTGGGATTTGCCCATGCTGGGTTGCTTTCTAGGAAGCATCCAAAATGTTTAGAATACAAATAAGCATTCTAGGGACATCCCCACCCCCGCCATGTACCCCCGTTTCTAGAGACAGGGACTACGAAGGGAATGAGCAAAAATGCTGGAACCAGATCGCCTGAATTTGAATCCAAGCACCACCACTTTGTAGCTGTCTTACCCTGGCAGGGTTCTGGACTTCTTTGAGCTTTAGTCTCCTCGTCTATAAAATGAGGATAAGAATACCTACCTCGAAGTGCTGTGGTGGACCTCGAGTTAATACCTGCTGTTCTGGTCTGCTAATGCTGCCGTTAGGCAAAATACCAGAAATGGATTGGCTTTTATAAAGGGGGTTTATTTGGCTATAAATTTACAGTTCTCTGGCCATAAAAGTGCCCAAACTAAGGCATCAACAAGAGAATACCTTCACTGAAGAAAGGCCAATGGCATCTGGGAAGGCATGTGGCTGTGTCTGCTGGTCCTGGGTTGTTTCAGCTCCTCTCTCTTGGCTCCTGGCATCCTTGCTTCTTTCTCCCAGGGCGTTTCTCTCTAAGTGTCTGGGGGTCCTCTCTTAGCTTCTCCAGGGCAAACTCTGGGTTTCATCTCTTAGCTTAGCATCTCCAAACGCAACTCCAAGCATCTCTAAACGTCAGCCTGCATCTGTATCAGCTCTTGAGTTCTCTTAAGTACTCCAGTGAACTAATCAAGACCCACCCTGAATGGGCGGGGTCCACACTTCCATGGAAATAATTTAATCAGAGTTCTTACCCACAGTTGAGTGGGTCACATCTCTGTGGAAACGCTCAATCAAATGTTCCACTCAACAAGAGTGGGTTAACATCTGATTGGTCTCTGGAACAATGCATATCTCTGAGACACCTGAAACTCAGAGCTAGAGCTCGGCAGATATGAATGTCAGTATTAGTGCATACAGCCACTGTCAAAAAAAAAAAGAAAGCTGAAAAAGAGCCCAGACTTCAATTAGTGATATGAATGAAGCAGGTCTGGTTAAGACCAGGGCAAGCCAGGCCAAAGGGTAAAGGTTGAAGCTGATTGTGTGTTAAAACTTCAACTTTCATATGAGACCAAGGGAATAGATATCTATTTGGTACAGGATCTAAATTTTCTAAACGGTACAACTCTACAGTCGATTTGTTCAAACACCACAATTGCATGGAACTTTGAATAGGAAGTGAGATACGGTAGGTTAGTATAGGCTGGAATGAAATAGTGACACATCCTAGAGTAATTTGGGCAGATAATAAAAAATATATTTACAGCCTCCCCCTCCCCAACCCCGAGGATCTGGGGGAAGGTGCGGATGTGTTGGACATCCTCACCTGGACTGGTGTTGATGTTGTCACAAATGTTGGGACTGGCGGTGTGATGTGCTGAGCCCTCGAGCATGGGACTTGCCCTTGTGAAGCTCATTACCACAAAGGAGAGTCTAAACTTGTATGTAATGGTGCCTAAGAGTCTCCCCCTGAGTGCCTCTTTGTTGCTCAGATGTGGCCCTCTCTCTCTCTAACTGAGCCATCTTGACAGGTGAACTCACTGCCCTCCCCCCTACGTGGGACCCGACTCCCAGGGCTGTAAATCTCCCTGGCAACGCAGAGTATGACTCCCGGGGATGAATGTGGACCCGGCATCGTGGGACTGAGAGTATCTTCTTGACCAAAAGGGGGATGCAAAATGAGATGAAATAGTTTCAGTGGCTGAGAGATTCCAAATGGAGTCGAGAGGTCACTCTGGTGGACATTCTTATGCACTATATAGATAACACTCTTAGGCTTTAATGTATTGGAATAGCTAGAAGTAAATACCTGAAACTACCAAACTCCAACCCAGCAGTCTGGACTCCTGAAGACAATTATATAATAATGTAGATTACAAGGGGTGACAGTATGATTGTGAAGACCTTGTGGATCACACCCCCTTTATCTAGCGTATGGATGAGTGGAGGAATGGGGATAAAAACTAAAGGACAAATGGGGTGGGATGGGGGATGATTTGGGTGTTCTTTTTTCACTTTTATTTTTTATTGTTGTTCTGGTTCTTTCTGATGTAAGGAAAATGTTCAGAGATAGATTGTGGTGATGAACGCATAACTATGTTGTCATACTGTGGACAGTGGATTGTATATCATGGATGATTGTATGGTGTGTGAATGTATTTCAATAAAACTGAATTTAATTAAAAAAAAAAAGAGTGGGTTAACAGATCATGGCTCTTCTGGGGTCCATAATAGTTTCAAACCAGCACACCTGCTAATCACTTAGATTAAGCACCCCCCCCCCGCCCCCAACAGTGTCCTAGCTCAGTGTCAGCTGTCATTTGTTATATTATTATTGCTTGTGTTATGTCCCTTCTTCCTGAGCAGATGCTCATTGTCCTCTGGGCAACACACCCCCCCATCAGCTCCACTTCCTTCCAAAATCTGGCTCCCCTTGGTTTCCTTCAAGAAGCCCATCTGCATCAGACCCCCTTGCCCTGCCTTCTCTGCCTGCCTGTTCCCCTGCAGCTCTGTCTGGTGAGAAGTTCTGATAACAGGGCTAGCCATGATATGTGTAAGTGTATATCTGCCTGAGTGATCTCCCACCACACAGCAACACCAAGCCAGAAACCTGGCTGCACCTGACCCCTCACTCTCCTGTCAGTCCCCAGATTGTGTGGACATGGCCTCCTCGGTCTCATCCCCTCTTTGCCCCTACCGTTCCTGCCTGTAGCCCCCTGCGGGATACTGATTATGTGCTTCAACTTGGCGGGCCTGGGCCAGGGGACCGGATCCGCCCCTGGGGAGGGTGGTGGGCACGGGCGACAGCGCCCTCCACAGCCCCCCAGGCCTGAGAAAGTGAGGCCGGAGGCAGGCCCCATTTCCTCACCCAAAGTACCACCGTTAGGGGAGGCTTGCCGGAGGGAACCGCCTTTTCCCCACCCCCTTATCTTGCCCGCACACCCCCCGTTGCCAGAGCAACTCCCGCCCCTTTTCAAACAACCTCCGCGCCCTCTTAGAACCAATCCTAACCTCCGCACCCTCTCAGAACCAATCCTAGCCTTTATCCCCTCAGCATTGGCTTGTAACAACCCCCGCCCTCTATGCCAGCCTATATAACCTGTGCTCACCCCTGAATAAAGCCCCTTTTTGTTCTACCCCTACTGGAGGAAGAGTGTCTTGTCTTTCCCTTCTCACTGCCCTCCACACCTTGCACGCCACCGCCGGGGACCTGGCCAAGTCCCCCGCCTCGCCTTCGCCTCCGGGAAAGAGCCCCCGCCGCCGGTACCCTCCGAGCAACGCCGAGAGCCGAGGGTTCAGCAACCGGCCGCCATCCCCCCAGATGATTTAACTGCAACCGCAACCCCCAGTTATCCTGACCTGTTCAACTTTCACCAGGACCATTGCAGTCGGCCCCTCCCCACTGCTGGTCAGTCCCGCATGGAATACAAAGCCAGCCCGCCTCAATGACCTCCCAGACCGCGAACAGCTCCAACCTCAGAGCAGAAATACATTTAGTAGGCAAACACATGCAAAACTGTTCATCCTCACTCGTAATGAAACATGCAAATTACAGCAGGGTGGTATGTTTTGCCTGTTAAATGAGCACTTAAAAAAAAAAAAACAAATGAAAATAGTCAAGGTGCAAGAATAAAGTGAGATAGGCACTCTTATGCTTGCTGGTGTGTGTGTGTGTGTGTGTGTGTGTGTGTGTGTGTGTAAATTGTTGTAGCCTTTTTGGAAAGCTCCATAGCTGTAGGAACTGAAAGCTGTCAGTATTCATCCTCTTTGATCCAGCAACCCCAGCTTGTGGGAATTTGTTTAAAGGGGGATAATCTTCAGTAGGGAAAAAGTTTATGCCCCAAGATGTTCACCAGTTTCTAGTCATTTGCACATTCAACATTGAGTTATTGGGCACAAACTCAGTGTCAAGCATTGTGGTAGGTCAGGGATTTAGAGGTGAAGGAGACACAGATCTTGTCTGCAGGGAGTAGAGTCAGGAAGATGTGTGTGGGGAAGGTGGGAAGATGGGTCAGATGTTGGACAGAGTACAGGTGAATGAATCATAGCACGGTAAAGGCTGTGATTAGTATAAATACAGGATGCTATGAGGGCAGGTGGGAGGGTGGTGCCTGAGGATGGCGGATGGGGAGGAAGGCAGAAGGCTTCCTGGAGGCGACCTCCAAGCTGGGACGTGAAGAGTTAGAAGTTAGGCAAAGAAGGCGGTGGAGCAGGAAGGGAGGTCCATGAAAAGGAAACAACGACATGCAAAAGTGAATTGTATGTGATTGGGAAAGCCATGTGGATCACACTCCCGTTTGTCCAGTGTATGGATGGATGAGTAGAAAAACGGGGGCAAAAAAAAAAAACAAAAAAAACCCAGTGATCTTTTTTACTTTAATAGTTCTTTTTCACTTTAATTTTTATTCTTATGTGTGTGTGTGGTAATGTAAATGTTCAAAAATAGATTGGGGTGATGGACACACAACTATATGGTGGTACTGTGAACAATTGATTTGTTTGACTGCATTGTATGTGAATATATCTCAATAAAATTGAATTATTAAAAAAAAAAAGTGAGTTGGTGAGAGAAAGCTTGGAATGTGATGGAATTACAAGTGCCCCAGTGCTGGAGGAGTGCCGAGTGCAGACAAGGGGTGGTGCGAGCTGAGCTGCAGGGGGGAGCCAAGGCCACATCACACAGGGCCCCGAATTCTGCTGGAGTTTGGACTTTGCCTTGAGGCCCGTGGGGAGCCATAGAAAGTCTCTCTTCCAGGGAATGTCACCATGTTTTTATCGGAAGAAGATACTACCGTTCCACTGTTGAACCTGGGCATGGGTGGGAGATGAGTTAGAGCCAGGGAGCCAGCCCGTGGAAGCCAGTGGGGCCCGAGTCAGGGTGCTGGCAGTGGGGGTGGGGAGGGGAGACGGTGAAGGGCTGCTGAGGGGGTGGAGTGGCAGGACCTGGTCCCTGAGTAGAGGACCAGGGCTGGGGGCTGGAGCCCAGGGGAAAGCAGGCTCAGGAGAGAGTCCTGGGGTTCGCTGGGTCGGCACAGATGTCACAGGAGTGATGGGCTCCCTTGGGAGAGAACACAGAGGAAGAAGAGGCCAGGGTCCCAGCATCGAGGGGGCCGGTGGGGATGGGACAGAGACTGAGGATGGACGTCAGGTTCTCAGTGAGTGGGGGGGCGAGGGGAGGCGCAGGGTGGAGGCAGGGCGAGCAGGCGACTCCTTCCAAAGAACAGAGTGAGGAGGAGGCAGAAGCGTAATGGTGAGAGGTTGGGATTGATGGGGTGTTGGTTTGATTGGGCTTTCTTCTACACAAGGGAGACTTACCTGGGTTGAAAATGGACTGGAAAAGTCCCATGGAGAAGGCGGCTGCAAGTCACAGCGAGAGGCATTGTCTGAGCCGCTCAGATATTACTGCAAAAAGGCCCTAACATCTGGCCGAAGGGACTGGCTAAATAAATATGCTATGAAGACTGCAACAACATAGAAAATGCTTATACAGGAATGTTAAGTGAAAAAAGCAGGATCCCAAATCGATGTGCATCATTACAGTTTAGCGAAAAAAAAAGTACCAGTAAATAAGACTAAAAGGAAAAACTTAAGTGGTTGTGCTCCAGTAATGAAATTATAATAGATTTTTTTTTCCTTCCTTCCCACCCCCTTGTTGTCTGTAATGTCTCATATTGCTTTCCTAATGAAAAATACAAAGAGCAATTTAGAGAAAAGCCAAGGTGTTTTCTGGCTTCCTGACAACTATAGGACAAAGTCTACATCCCTTAGCATCGCCTAAGAAGCCTTCAAAAAAAAATCTGGTCCAACTGTCAACAGTTGTCTGTTGTCAACTGTCAATTAAAAAGTGCTCGCACCCCCAATCCACCTTTCCCACCTCCGGGAGTCCAGGCTACACAGTGGGGGAATACACAGATGTTCTTGTGGTGGTATTTGAAAAGGCAAATGGATATAAACTACCTTAGCATTTATCAGTTGGGAATTGGATGAATGAATTATGCATATCCATACAGTGGAAATCAATGTGGCCATCAAAAACAATGAGGTGGATTTATTTGTACTCTCTGAAAAAGCGATCCTAATGTACCAAATGGAAAAGGAACCAGATGTCGAGGCTGATCTCACCTCAGGGTGGGGGTGGGGGTGGGACGGGGGAGAGCCCTACACCTGTGTATCCATGCATCCACAGACATGTATATCTGTATTTTATAAACGTGTAGGAAAAGATCTAGAACAGCGTTGTCAGTAGAAATAAAAATGCGAGCCACATTTGTAATTTTAAACTTTTTTGGTAGCCACTTTGAAAAACATGTAAAGGAACAGGTGAAATTAATTTTAATAATATTTTAATCGAACCGAGGAAATCCAAAATACCTTCTTAACATGCAATAAATATAAAAAGTATTGAGTTGAGAAGTCACTCTGGTGGCACTCTTATGCACAATATAGACAACCCTTTTTAGGTTCTGATGAATTGGAATAGCTAGCAGTAAATACCTGAAACTATCAAACTACAACCCAGAACCCTTGACTCTTGAAGACAATTGTATAAAAATATAGCTTATGAGGGGTGACAATGTGATTGGGAAAGCCATATGGACCACACTCCCCTTTGTCGAGTGTATGGATGGATGAGTAGAAAAATAGGGGCAAAAAAAAAAAAAAAAAAAATACACCCAGTGTTCTTTTTTACTTTAATTGTTCTTTTTCACTTTAATTTTTATTCTTATTATTTTTGTATGTGTGGTAATGAAAATGTTCAAAAGTTAATTTTGGTGATGAACGCACAACTATATAATGGTACTGTGAACAACTGAATGTACACTTTGTATGACTGTACGGTATGTGAATATATCTCAGTAAAACTGAATTAAAAATATATATATATATAAAAGTATTGAGACATTTTACATTCTTGTTTTCATACCGAGTCTTTGAAACCCAGTGTGTATTTTAGACCAACAACATATCCCAAATGGGATGAGCCATGTTTCCAGGGATCAGTAGCCACCCAGCTGGGGGCTCCCACATTGGACAGCATGGATTTAGAAGGGGACACATCAGATTGATGACAGAGGGCTGAGATTGTGTAACGGAGCCCTAACAAATATAACTACAGTTACTTAATTATTATCTAAATGCTTTCTAGCCTTCTGATATATTGTAATGTAACCGGAAGCAAATATCTGTAACTGTTTTAACTCCCTGAACTGTAACCCAGATGCCTTGTTTCTTTAATGCTGAGGCTGTTTTGAAACTATATTATCTTTACCCTATAACTGGACAACTCGTGACTGGCCCTGCTCATATCCCCTTATGTTGTTTTGCAACCTTGAAGTCAGGTGCCCTTGCATGGAGCCCCCTGAGGTCTGGTGCTTCTGCACATCGCCCCCTTAATGATTATTAATGAAGTAACATGAGTCAGTCTAGAACAGACCACGTTGCTCATGACCCTAAGCCAGCCTGCCTTTGAATGCTATAAAACACTGAAAGTTTCTCCAGTTTGGGGAGATAGCTTTATGCCCATAGACCTTCTGAGCTCCTTGCTTTGCACTTAGCAATAAATGCTTTCTCTTCTCAATGTCCCGGTGTCTACTGATTGACTCTGTGCACGTTGGGTGAGGACTCACTTTTGAGCTGTAACAATTTGGCACTCAACGTGGGGCTGAGTCTCTGTGACCCCACAAGACGGTGAGTATCAGCCGCTGACCCAAATGGCCACCCAGACTCCTCTGTCCAGAGGCTTCGTGGACGATACTCGACTCTGTCCGCACTTGCCAGCAAGACTTCAAGTTTGAGGAGAGCAGTCCTGGCAACAGACGTCTTCTGGGTGAGTAACTTTGTTAAAGGATCTGCTCTTACCTGAAACCTGTCTGCTGTTCTGGTTTTTGGTTACCGGGTTAAAATTGTGGGTTAGAGTCCCACCTCAGCCCAGCTTGGTCCAAACGGGCAATACTGGGCACAGGTCCCAGGTGCAGGAGAGCCAGGCGCCGAAGTGCTCATGATGATGGTTGTGGGTTCGAGTCCCACTCTGGTTTCCTTTCTTTTAGCAGTATGAAGTTTAGAAGATTTTTTGTTAGGGCGCCAAAAAGGGAAATTATAACCATGGAAATGTTAAACAGTACTGCCAATAGTGGCTGCAGCCCCCTAAAATGTATTCTTGATAATTGGTCAACATTTAAATATGAACCTCTAAAAAGAAAATAAAACTGATATTTCTGTGCAAAACTGCCCAGCCTCAATATGATTTAAAATCAAGAGAGAAATGGCCTGAGAATGGTTCTGTAAAGAAAAATACAATATCACAATTAGACTTGTCTTATAAAACAGAAGAAAAATAGGATGCAATCCCATATGTACACTCATATGTCTTTGTATCAGAAGAAGAATTTACAAAAAGAGTGCAAAATTATGGTTCAAACTGGTGAATTATATATTTCTATGTTTCTGTATTTTGTGTCTAACTTTATTTTTGTGCCTCTCTATTTGTGATGTATATTTTCCTACCTCCAGATGGTAATACCAAATTCACAAAATAAGAAATTCTTTAAGAATTTAAGTTCTCTTAAGAGAACTCGTTTCAAATTTCTTAAAGATAAATAAGCCCATATATGTTAATATATGTTTTATCAGAATAACTTCTTGTACTTTATACTAATTTTACCATGTCCTTGGTTATTCAAGGGGAAAAAAAAAAACAAAGACTCTATGTATATCAAAATGTATCTCCTGTTCATTCTCAGTAAAGAAAATGTGTGACATATGAGTGAATATGAGATAGATATATATCTGTCTGGATTGTATTTCTAGAGAATCTTTAACACTATATTCTCCTTGTATTATCATAATTGATAAACTAAACTTGTATAAATTATATTCCTTTAAATAAAATATCTATTTTAGGAATTATAGAACAGAATATGTAACATGAAATTCTCCATTGATGTTTATGTTAACCTTATCATCCTGTATTGTCTTAAAAAAACAAGTCTTCTCCCTTTTAAAAGAACTAATTCTTTTAACTTCAGTTAAAAAAAGCCCAAAGGTTGTTTCAGAGTGACCCTTTTCCTGGTTAACATAATGTTCAACTCAAGGTCAAATCCAAAGAATGTCTTTTTATTTCAAACTGTCTTTGAGATTTTCCAGGGGAGCTCTAAAAATAAATTACAAAAGATTTATTCTTTCACCTTGTAAAAAAGAGGTACTTGAAATAGTTAAGTTCATATAATATGCTATGATTGTATGTTACGAATTGTATAAGAAATGTCAAATTAAAAAAGATTATCTAACCTTCTGATAGTTGGATTTGTATTGATGAAATATTGTTCATATAAATATTTAAAGATTATCTAAAATTCCTAGAGGCTTAACAACGTTCTGACTGTCTTATATCCTGATACTGATTTGCATGATATTAGACAACAGTACAGTAGTGTTAGTTATAGTTTTAGTTATTTTAAAAATGTTAAATGTTACAAAAACAACCAGATTTTCTCATTAGTTACTTTGTTTTACTCTTATGCTTCTCTGAAAGTGCTTGCAATCAGCTACAGGTCAGAGCTTCATCTTCAGCAAAAAGGAACTTTAAAAAGAAGGCAAGTCCATAAATTATATTCTATCTATTAATATAACCCTTGTTAAAATGTAAAAGCGAAACAAGACGAAACTTCTGCTATAGTCTATAGTTAATAATCTCAATATAAGTTAATTGTCAGATATTTTTACTTCTAGAAATGGCTTCATTTAGAAAATACTCATAAAGAAATTGGGACCTAAATTGTAAGCGCTTGTAGCAGTCACATTTGTTTCTGAGATTTAGTTGTTATTTCTAACTTCTGAGATGCTTTGCTCTATGTGTATAATATGGTAACTCCCTGGAACTCTGGGTGTCTGTAGGACACCTGAGACTCAGAGTTAGAGTTCTCCAGCTCTGGAGGTGCTAAAGAAGCAGCATTAATTAAAAAACAGAAACAAACAAACAAAAACCCCTCAACTCCATATAGCAGCTGTTGAAGAAACTGAAAAAAGGATCAGACTTCAATTAAGAATATAAATAAGACTGATCTGATTAAAACTAAAGTGAATTAGAATACAAGATAAAGAATAATATTATCTGTATTTTAAGACTTTAATTTATATATGAAACCAAGGAAAAGAGAATTTTTTTATCCAAAATTTGAATTTTAACCTTTTTAGTATGTTATTTGAACAACCTACCTCAGCTTTATTTAATATAAAACCTAAAATAAGAAATGAGATCTTAGTATTCTGTACAGGCTGATTTAATACCTTGATGTATTTCAAAATACTTTGGGCATAAAATGAAAAAGTATTTATAAAGTCCCTTGAGGGACTAAGGAAGAAAAGCATAGAACTGTAACTTCCTCCCCTGAGGAATTCCTGCTATTCTCTGAAGCTTACTGAAATTGTAATAAAAAAACTTTATAAGATCTAAATCTAAGATCTGCTCCTGTTAGAAAAAACTATCCTCATTTAAACTTATACCAAACTCTAAAATATATGAACTCTGCCTCAAAAAAAGAAATATACTAATGAACCAAGCCCTTGATCTTAAAGCAATTAATGCCTAAGAGTCAACCCAAGGAAACTTCCTTGTTACTCAGTGTTGCCTCTCTCTAAGCCAAACTCTGCAAATAAATCCACTACCTTCCTCCTACATGGGACATGACTCATAGGAATGAGTCTCCCTGGTGCTGTGGGACTAATAACAAATGTTAATCAGCAGTGCTTTCCAAGAGAGATCTTAATCAAAGGGGGAAATGTTAAAAGAAATAAAAGAGTTTCTATGGCTAAGAAATTTCAAATAGAGTTGGGAAGTCATTTTAGAGGTTATTCTTATGCAGGTGTCAGCCAGACATCACAAACTGCCACGGTAGGGAAAGCCTCAAGCAGAATTGCTCCTAAGGGTCCTGAGGACACCTGGACACCAAAAGCAAGCAAGCATGGAATCAACACCCCAACCCTTACCTGGGAGTCTATGAAAAGCTATTTCCACAATATGACTTTGTTATATTTACTTGTAAATCCCCTAACCATAGTCCTTCTACTTTTTAATTTAAACTTGTAGTTTTCAATTTACTTAAGTTATTTTCAGAAACTTAAAGCCTCCTGATTATTCCTATACCAGTTAAGCACTGCAACTCAGGAAAACCAGTCCCTATAAGACCAAACAGGAACTCATGAACTCAACTGCAAGCAAAACAATTCCATTCCTCTGTCTCATAACATCTACGTCCCTTTTCAGCTTGAAGAAGTTAGAGCAGTCGTCACCCAGATATCCCTCAGGATTGAGGAATGGATAAACAAAAGGGGAGAATTGTTGCAGAATGCTGACAATCATTATCTAAATGCTTTCTAACTTTCTGTTATGTTGTAATGTAGCTAGAAGCAAGTGTTTGTAACTGTTCTGACTCCCTGAACTATAACCCAGTTGCCTTGTTTCTTTAATGCTGATGCTGTTTTAAAACTGTATTATATTTACCCCGTAACTGGACAGTAACAAGACAACTTGTGACTGGTCCTGCTTATATCCCCTTATGTTGTTTTTCAACTTTGAAGTCGGGTGCCCTTGCATGTGGCCCTCTGAGGTCTGCTGCTCCTGCACATAGTCCCCTTAATGATTATTAATGAAGTGCACATTAGTCAGCCCTGAACTGACCACCTTGCTCATTACCCTAAGCCTGCCTGACTTTGTTTGAATGCTATAAAATACTGAAAGTTTCTCTAGTTCAGGGAGATAGATTTATGGCCCATAGGACTTTTGAACTCTTTACTTTGTGCTTAGCAATAAATGCTTTCTCATCTCAAAATCCCCATGTCTACTGATTGACTCTGTGCACGTCTGGTGAGGACTCACTTTTGAGCTATAACAATTGGAAGAAGAGAGGTGATTTCAATTTTACTGGATACCCTTCTTGAGTGTCTGACTTTGGTACAATGAACACATGTACTTTTGCTATGTAAAGGAGGAAAGATGACTGTTATGGCTCAGGATATAAAGACATGAAGGAGACCCTAGAAGAGCATAAAGAAGAATTTGCAAGAGTAAATAAAAAAGTAGTGGATCTTACGGAAAGAAAAGTTATGCTGATCAAATTAAAAATATTCTTGAGAAACATAACACTAGATTTGAAGAGGCAGAGGACTGAATTAGTGAACTCAAAGAGAGCATGATGGAAAGTAAAAGCACAAAAGAACGAATTGTGAAAAAGGTAAAACAATTTTGAAATGGAGCTCAGGGAAATGATGGACAATATGAAGCGCACAAATATAAGACTTATTGGTGTCCCAGAAGGGGAAGAGAAGAGTAAAGGGCTAGGAAGAGTATTCGAAAAAATTGTTGGGGAAAATTTCCCAACCCCTCTAAATGACATAAATATGCAAATGTAAGATGCCCAGTGAACTCCAAATAGAATAAATCCAAATAAACCTACTTCTGAGACATATCCTGATCATATTGTTGAATGCTGAAGAGAAAGAGAAAGTTCTGAAAGCAGCAAGAGAGAAGCAATTCACCACACACAAGGGAAACAATACAATATTGAGGACTGACTATTCAGCAGGCACCATGGAGGCAAGAAGACAGTGGTATGATATATTTAAAATTCTGAAAGAGAAAAATTGCCAGCCAAGAATTCTTTACCCAGAAAAGCTCTCTTCAAAATTGAAGGAGAGATGATGAGAGCCGGGTTTGGGCTGAACGTGGGTCCTGCTGGGCCTGCTGGTGTAAACTGCCCGCAGGCTTTCAGGGGCTTGCGCGGATGGTCCTGAGGGGCCCGCCCGGCTGTCCCTCCGTACGTACCGACCCACTGTCTTTGTAGTTAGCATTTGTTACCATGAGAGAATGTTTGGATTTTTTTTTTAAAAGAGGAACTAGAGGAGGCGGGGCAAGATGGCAGACTGATGAGCTGTATGTTTTAGTTACTCCTCCAGGAAAGTAGGTAGAAAGCCAGGAACTGCGTGGACTGGACACCACAGAGCAATCTGACTTTGGGCATACTTCATACAACACTCATGAAAACGTGGAACTGCTGAGATCAGCGAAATCTATAAGTTTTTGTGGCCAGGGGACCCGCGCCCCTCCCTGCCAGGCTCAGTCCTGGGGGAGGAGGGGCTGTCAGCTCCGGGAAGGAGAAGGGAGAACTGCAGTGGCAGCCCTTATCGGAAACTCATTCTACTGATTCAAACTCCAACCATAGATAGACTGAGACCAGACACCAGAGAATCTGAGAGCAGCCAGCCCAGCAGAGAGGAGACAGGCATAGAAAAAAAACAACATGAAAAACTCCAAAATAAAAGCGGAGGATTTTTGGAGTTCTGGTGAACATAGAAAGGGGAAGGGCCCTGAGGCGCATATGCAAATCCTGAAGAAAAGCTGATCTCTCTGCCTTGTGGACCTTTCCTTAATGGCCCTGGTTGCTTTGTCTCTAAGCATTTCAATAACCCATTAGATCTCTGAGGAGGGCCCGTTTTTTTTTTGTTTTGTTTTGTTTGTTTTGTTTTTTTTAATCCTTTTTTCTTTTTCTAAAACAATTACTCTAAGAAGCCCAATACAGAAAGCTTCAAAGACTTGCTATTTGGGCAGGTCAAATCAAGAGCAGAACTAGGAGAGCTCTGAGACAAAACGCAATAATCCAGTGGCTGAGAAAATTCACTAAACACCACAACTTCCCAAGAAAAGGGGGGTGTCCGCTCACAGCCATCATCCTGGTGGACAGGAAACACTCCTGCCCATCGCCAGCCCCATAGCCCAGAACTGCCCCAGACAACCCAGTGTGACGGAAGTGCTTCAAATAACAGGCACACACCATAAAACTGGGCGTGGACATTAGCCTTCCCTGCAACCTCAGCTGATTGTCCCAGAGTTGGGAAGGTAGAGCAGTGTGAATTAACAAAGCCCCATTCAGCCATCATTTCAGCAGACTGGGAGCCTCCCTACACAGCCCAGCAGCCCAGAACTGCCCTGGGGGGACGGCACTCACCTGTGACATAGCACAGTCATCGCTCAACAGAGGACCCGGGGTGCACGGCCTGGAAGCGGGGCCCACTTGCAAGTCTCAGGAGCCATACGCCAACACCAAGGACTTGTGGGTCAGTGGCAGAGACAAACTGTGGCAGGACTGAACTGAAGGATTAGACTATTGCAGCAGCTTTAAAACTCTAGGATCACCAGGGAGATTTGATTGTTAGAGCCACCCCCCCCCTCCCTAACTGCCCAGAAACACGCCCCATATACAGGGCAGGCAACACCAACTACACACGCAAGCTTGGTACACCAATTGGACCCCACAAGACTCACTCCCCCACTCACCAAAAAGGCTAAGCAGGGGAGAACTGGCTTGTGGAGAACAGGTGGCTCGTGGACGCCACCTGCTGGTTAGTTAGAGAAAGTGTACTCCACGAAGCTGTAGATCTGATAAATTAGAGATAGGGACTTCAATTGGTCTACAAATCCTAAAAGAACCCTATCAAGTTCAGCAAATGCCACGAGGCCAAAAACAACAGAAAATTATAAAGCATATGAAAAAACCAGACGATATGGATAACCCAAGCCCAAGCACCCAAATCAAAAGACCAGAAGAGACACAGCACCTAGAGCAGCTACTCAAAGAACTAAAGATGAACAATGAGACCATAGTACGGGAGATAAAGGAAATCAAGAAGACCCTAGAAGAGCATAAAGAAGACATTGCAAGACTAAATAAAAAAATGGATGATCTTATGGAAATTAAAGAAACTGTTGACCAAATTAAAAAGATTCTGGACACTCATAGTACAAGACTAGAGGAAGTTGAACAACGAATCACTGACCTCGAAGATGACAGAATGGAAAATGAAAGCATAAAAGAAAGAATGGGGAAAAAAATTGAAAAAATCGAAATGGACCTCAGGGATATGATAGATAATATGAAACGTCCAAATATAAGACTCATTGGTGTCCCAGAAGGGGAAGAAAAGGGTAAAGGTCTAGGAAGAGTATTCAAAGAAATTGTTGGGGAAAACTTCCCAAATCTTCTAAACAACATAAATACACAAATCATAAATGCTCAGCGAACCCCAAATAGAATAAATCCAAATAAACCCACTCCGAGACATATACTGATCACACTATCAAACACAGAAGAGAAGGAACAAGTTCTGAAAGCAGCAAGAGAAAAGCAATTCACCACATACAAAGGAAACAGCATAAGACTAAGTAGTGACTACTCAGCAGCCACCATGGAGGCGAGAAGGCAGTGGCACGATATATTTAAAATTCTGAGTGAGAAAAATTTCCAGCCAAGAATACTTTATCCAGCAAAGCTCTCCTTCAAATTTGAGGGAGAGCTTAAATTTTTCACAGACAAACAAATGCTGAGAGAATTTGCTAGCAAGAGACCTGCCCTACTGGAGATACTCAAGGGAGCCCTACAGACAGAGAAACAAAGAAAGGACAGAGAGACTTGGAGAAAGGTTCAGTACTAAAGAGATTCGGTATGGGTACAATAAAGGATATTAATAGACAGAGGGGAAAAATATGACAAACATAAACCAAAGGATAAGATGGCTGATTCAAGAAATGCCTTCACGGTTATAACGTTGAATGTAAATGGATTAAACTCCCCAATTAAAAGATATAGATTCGCAGAATGGATCAAAAAAAATGAACCATCAATATGTTGCATACAAGAGACTCATCTTAGACACAGGGACACAAAGAAACTGAAAGTGAAAGGATGGAAAAAAATATTTCATGCAAGCTACAGCCAAAAGAAAGCAGGTGTAGCAATATTAATCTCAGATAAAATAGACTTCAAATGCAGGGATGTTTTGAGAGACAAAGAAGGCCACTACGTACTAATAAAAGGGGCAATTCAGCAAGAAGAAATAACAATCGTAAATGTCTATGCACCCAACCAAGGTGCCACAAAATACATGAGAGAAACACTGGCAAAACTAAAGGAAGCAATTGATGTTTCCACAATAATTGTGGGAGACTTCAACACATCACTCTCTCCTATAGATAGATCAACCAGACAGAAGACCAATAAGGAAACTGAAAACCTAAACAATCTGATAAATGAACTAGATTTAACAGACTTATACAGGACATTACATCCCAAATCACCAGGATACACATACTTTTCTAGTGCTCATGGAACTTTCTCCAGAATAGATCATATGCTGGGACATAAAACAAGCCTCAATAAATTTAAAAAGATTGAAATTATTCAAAGCACATTCTCTGACCACAATGGAATACAATTAGAAGTCAATAACCATCAGAGACTTAGAAAATTCACAAATACCTGGAGGTTAAACAACACACTCCTAAACAATCAGTGGGTTAAAGAAGAAATAGCAAGAGAAATTGCTAAATATATAGAGACGAATGAAAATGAGAACACAACATACCAAAACCTATGGGATGCAGCAAAAGCAGTGCTAAGGGGGAAATTTATAGCACTAAATGCATATATTAAAAAGGAAGAAAGAGCCAAAATCAAAGAACTAATGGATCAACTGAAGAAGCTAGAAAATGAACAGCAAACCATTCCTAAACCAAGTACAAGAAAAGAAATAACAAGGATTAAAGCAGAAATAAATGACATAGAGAACAAAAAAACAACAGAGAGGATAAACATCACCAAAAGTTGGTTCTTTGAGAAGATCAACAAGATTGACAAGCCCCTAGCTAGACTGACAAAATCAAAAAGAGAGAAGACCCATATAAACAAAATAATGAATGAAAAAGGTGACATAACTGCAGATCCTGAAGAAATTAAAAAAATTATAAGAGGATACTATGAACAACTGTATGGCAACAAACTGGATAATGTAGAGGAAATGGACAATTTCCTGGAAACATATGAACAACCTAGACTGACCAGAGAAGAAATAGAAGACCTCAACCAACCCATCACAAGCAAAGAGATCCAATCAGTCATCAAAAATCTTCCCACAAATAAATGCCCAGGGCCAGATGGCTTCACAGGGGAATTCTACCAAACTTTCCAGAAAGAACTGACACCAATCTTACTCAAACTCTTTCAAAACATTGAAAAAAATGGAACACTACCTAACTCATTTTATGAAGCTAACATCAATCCAATACCAAAACCAGGCAAAGATGTTACAAAAAAGGAAAACTACCGGCCAATCTCCCTAATGAATATAGATGCAGAAATCCTCAACAAAATACTTGCAAATCGAATCCAAAGACACATTAAAAAAATCATACACCATGACCAAGTGGGGTTCATTCCAGGCATGCAAGGATGGTTCAACATAAGAAAATCAATCAATGTATTACAACACATTAACAAGTCAAAAGGGAAAAATCAATTGATCATCTCAATAGATGCTGAAAAAGCATTTGACAAAATCCAACATCCGTTTTTGATAAAAACACTTCAAAAGGTAGGAATTGAAGGAAACTTCCTCAACATGATAAAGAGCACATATGAAAAACCCACAGCCAGCATAGTACTCAATGGTGAGAGACTGAAAGCCTTCCCTCTAAGATCAGGAACAAGACAAGGATGCCCGCTATCACCACTGTTATTCAACATTGTGCTGGAAGTGCTAGCCAGGGCAATCCGGCAAGACAAAGAAATAAAAGGCATCCAAATTGGAAAAGAAGAAGTAAAACTGTCATTGTTTGCAGATGATATGATCTTATATCTAGAAAACCCTGAGAAATCGACGATACAGCTACTAGAGCTAATAAACAAATTTAGCAAAGTAGCGGAATACAAGGTTAATGCACATAAGTCAGTAATGTTTCTATATGCTAGAAATGAACAAACTGAAGAGACACTCAAGAAAAAGATACCATTTTCAATAGCAACTAAAAAAATCAAGTACCTAGGAATAAACTTAACCAAAGATGTAAAAGACCTATACAAAGAAAACTACATAACTCTACTAAAAGAAATAGAAGGGGACCTTAAAAGATGGAAAAATATTCCATGTTCATGGATAGGAAGACTAAATGTCATTAAGATGTCAATTCTACCCAAACTCATCTACAGATTCAATGCAATCCCAATCAAAATTCCAACAACCTACTTTGCAGACTTGGAAAAGCTAGTTATCAAATTTATTTGGAAAGGGAAGATGCCTTGAATTGCTAAAGACACTCTAAAAAAGAAAAACGAAGTGGGAGGACTTATACTCCCTGACTTTGAAGCTTATTATAAAGCCACAGTTGCCAAAACAGCATGGTACTGGCACAAAGATAGACATATAGATCAATGGAATTGAATCGAGAATTCAGAGACAGACCCTCAGATCTATGGCCGACTGATCTTTGATAAGGCCCCCAAAGTCACTGAACTGAGTCATAACGGTCTTTTCAACAAATGGGGCTGGGAGAGTTGGATATCCATATCCAAAAGAATGAAAGAGGACCCCTACCTCACCCCCTACACAAAAATTAACTCAAAATGGACCAAAGATCTCAATATAAAAGAAAGTACCATAAAACTCCTAGAAGATAATGTAGGAAAACATCTTCAAGACCTTGTACTACGCGGCCACTTCCTAGACTTTACACCCAAAGCACAAGCAACAAAAGAGAAAATAGATAAATGGGAACTCCTCAAGCTTAGAAGTTTCTGCACCTCAAAGGAATTTCTCAAAAAGGTAAAGAGGCAGCCAACTCAATGGGAAAAAATTTTTGGAAACCATGTATCTGACAAAAGACTGATATCTTGCATATATAAAGAAATCCTACAACTCAATGACAATAGTACAGTCGGCCCAATTATAAAATGGGCAAAAGATATGAAAAGACAGTTCTCTGAAGAGGAAATACAAATGGCCAAGAAACACATGAAAAAATGTTCAGCTTCACTAGCTATTAGAGAGATGCAAATTAAGACCACAATGAGATACCATCTAACACCGGTTAGAATGGCTGCCATTAAACAAACAGGAAACTACAAATGCTGGGGGGGATGTGGAGAAATTGGAACTCTTATTCACTGTTGGTGGGACTGTATAATGGTTCAGCCACTCTGGAAGTCAGTCTGGCAGTTCCTTAGAAAACTAGATATAGAGTTACCATTCGATCCAGCGATTGCACTTCTCGGTATATACCCGGAAGATCGGAAAGCAGTGACACGAACAGATATCTGCACGCCAATGTTCATAGCAGCATTATTCACAATTGCCAAAAGATGGAAACAACCCAAATGTCCTTCAACAGATGAGTGGATAAATAAAATGTGGTATATACACACGATGGAATACTACGCGGCAGTAAGAAGGAACGATCTGGTGAAACATATGACAACATGGATGAACCTTGAGGACATAATGCTAAGCGAAATAAGCCAGGCACAAAAAGAGAAATATTATATGCTACCACTAATGTGAACTTTGAAAAATGTAAAACAAATGGCTTATAATGTAGAATGTAGGGGAACTAGCAATAGAGAGCAATTAAGGAAGGGGGAACAATAATCCAAGAAGAACAGATAAGCTATTTAACGTTCTGGGGATGCCCAGGAATGACTATGGTCTGTTAATTTCTGATGGATATAGTAGGAGCAAGTTCACAGAAATGTTGCTATATTAGGTAACTTTCTTGGGGTAAAGTAGGAACATGTTGGAAGTTAAGCAGTTATCTTAGGTTAGTTGTCTTTTTCTTACTCCCTTGTTATGGTCTCTTTGAAATGTTCTTTTATTGTATGTTTGTTTTCTTTTTAACTTTTTTTTCATACAGTTGATTTAAAAAAGAAGGGAAAGTTAAAAAAAAAAAAAAAACAAGGAAAAAAAAAAAGATGTAGTGCCCCCTTGAGGAGCCTGTGGAGAATGCAGGGGTATTCGCCTACCTCACCTCCATGGTTGCTAACATGACCACAGACATAGGGGACTGGTGGTTTGATGGGTTGGGCCCTCTACCACAGGTTTTACCCTTGGGAAGACGGTTGCTGCAAAGGAGAGGCTAGGCCTCCCTATGGTTGTGCCTAAGAGCCTCCTCCCGAATGCCTCTTTGTTGCTCAGATGTGGCCCTGTCTCTCTAGCTAAGCCAACTTGAAAGGTGAAATCACTGCTCCCCACTACGTGGGATCAGACACCCAGGGGAGTGAATCTCCCTGGCAACGTGGAATATGACTCCCGGGGAGGAATGTAGACCTGGCATCGTGGGACGGAGAACATCTTCTTGACCAAAAGGGGGATGTGAAAGGAAATGAAATAAGCTTCAGTGGCAGAGAGAATCCAAAAGGAGCCGAGAGGTCACTCTGGTGGGCACTCTTATGCACACTTTAGACAACCCTTTTTAGGTTCTAAAGAATTGGGGTAGCTGGTGGTGGATACCTGAAACTATCAAACTACAACCCAGAACCCATGAATCTCGAAGACAGTTGTATAAAAATGTAGCTTATGAGGGGTGACAAGGGGATTGGGAAAGCCATAAGGACCACACTCCACTTCGTCTAGTTTATGGATGGATGAGTAGAAAAATAGGGGAAGGAAACAAACAGACAAAGGTACCCAGTGTTCTTTTTTACTTCAATTGCTCTTTTTCACTCTAATTATTATTCTTGTTATTCTTGTGTGTGTGCTAATGAAGGTGTCAGGGATTGATTTGGGTGATGAATGTACAACTATGTAATGGTACTGTGAACAATCGAAAGTACGATTTGTTTTGTATGACTGCGTGGTATATGAATATATCTCAATAAAATGAAGATTAAAAAAAAAAAAAAAGACATAATGCTGAGCAAAATAAGCCAGGCACAAAAAGAGAGATATTGTATGTTACCACTAATGTGAATTCTGTGAAAAATGTACAGTGTTTTATACTGTAGAATGTAGGGACCTAGAGATACCAATTAGTGGAGGGGGAATGATAATCCAATAAGAACAGATAAACTATGGAGGGTAATCTCAATGTTATGGGAATGCTCAGGAATGATTATAGTTTGTAAATTTTCTTGGATATAGTAAGATCATGTTGGAAGCAATAGAGTTATTTTAGGTTTTTTTTTTCTCTTATTCCTTTGCTTTCTTAGGGGTTGTTAATTTTCTTGGGGTATGGTAGGAACATGTTGGAAGCAATGTAGTTATTTTAGATTATTTGTTTTTCTTACTCCTCTGTTTGGACATGGTTTATTAATTTTTCTTGGGGTATGGTAGGAACATATTGGAAGCAAAGTAGTTATTTTAGGTTATTTGTTTTCCTTAATCCATTGCTTTGTTTGAAATGTTGTGGGGTTTTTTTGGTTGTTGTTTGCCTGTTTGTTTTTAATTTTTTGATAAACAAAGTTAAAAAATTGAAAAAAAATCAGTAGAAAAATGGGAGTAAAAACTAAATGACAAATAGGGTGGGATGGGGGGATGGTTTGGGTATTCTCTTTTTCACTTTTATTTTTTATTCTTATTCTGATTCTTTCTGATGTAAGGAAAATGTTCAGAAATAGATTGTGGTGATGAATGCATAACTATATGATCATACTGTGAACAGTTGATTGTATACCATGGATGACTGTATGGTTTGTGAATATATTTCAATAAAACTGAATTAAAAAAAAAAAGAGGAACTAAACACACACACACACACACACACACACACACACACACAAAATTGAAGGAGAGCTTAAAATTTTCACAGTCAAACAAATGCTGAGAGAATTTGTTAACAAGAGACCTGCCCTATAAGAACTACTAAGGGGAGCTCTACTGGTTGAGAAAAAAGGAAGGAGAGAAGGAAGAAAGGTCTGGTGAAGGGTACAGAAACTGAAGAGTCTTATTAAGGGTACCATAAAGGAAATAAAGACAGAGAGTTAAAATAGATCCAACAAATAAAAAAAAAAGGAGAAGATGACTGATTCAAGAACAGGCCTTCACAGCAATAAACATTGAATGTGAATGGATATAAACTCCCCACTTAAAAGATACAGATTGGCAGAATGGATTAAAAAATATGAACCATCAATATGTTGTTTAAAGGAGACTCATCTTAGACCTAGTGACACAAGGAAATTGAAAAGTGAAAGGATGGAAAAATATTCCAATAAAGCTACAGCTAAAGAAAGCAGGAGTAGCAATACTAATTTCAGATAAAATAGACTTTAACTCTAAGGATATTATAAGACACAAAGAAGGACACTATATAGTAATAAAAGGGACAATTCACTAAGAAGAAATAATAATCATAAATGTTTATGTATCCCAAAGTCCTCCAAAGTATATGAGACAAATTTTGGCAAAACTGAAGGAAGCAACAGATGTTTCCACAATAATTGTGGGAAACTTCACTATGACACTATCTCCTATAGATAGATCATCGAGACAGAAGACAAATAAGGAAATTGAGAACTTAAACAATGTGATAAACAAATTAGACCTAAAGATATTATAGAACATTACATCCCAAATTACCAGGATATACATTCTTCTCTAGTGCTCATGGAACCTTCTCCAGGATAGATCATATGTTGGTGCATAAAACAAGCCTCAATAAATTTAAAAAGATTAAAATTATTCAAAACACAATGGAATACAACTTGAAGTTAATAACTATTAAAGAACCAGAACATTCACAAATATCTGGAGGTTAAATGACACACTCTTAAACAATCAGTGGGTCAAAGAAGAAATTACAGAGAAATTGCTAAAATATCGGAGATGATATGAAGATAAGAAACAGCATACATCAAAATTTATGGGATGCAGCAAGGCAAGTACTGAGAGGGAAATTCATAGCTCTAAATGCATACATTAAAAGGAAGAACGAGCTAAATCAAAGAACTAATGGAACAACTGAAGAAAAGCTAGAAAATGATCAGCAAACTAATCCCAAAGCAAGTAGAAGAAAAGAAATAACAAGGATAGGCAGAAATAAATGACATGCGAAAACAAAACAAAACCAATAGAGAGAATAAATAAAACCTAAAGTTTGTTCTTGAGAAGATCAACAAGATTGACAATACCCTTAGCTTAGACTGGCAAAGTCAAAAAAGAGAGAAGACCAAATAAACAAATAATAAAGGAGAGGGGGGGATATTACTACAGATCTTGAAGAATAAAAAAATATCATAAGAGGATAATGAACAACTCTATGCCAACAAACTAGATAATTTAGAGGTAATGGTTAATTTCTGGAAACACATGAAACAACCTACTGAATAAACAGGAAATAGAAGAACTCAACAAACCAATCACTAATAAGAGATCTAATCAGTCTTCAAACAGCTTACTACAAATAAAGCCCCAGGCCCAGATGGCTTCACAGGGGAATTCTACCAAACTTACTGACACCACTCTTAAAACTCTTTTCAAAAAAACTTGAAGAAAATTGGAACACTATCTAACTCATTTTATGAAGCCAACAATGCTCTAATACCAAAACCGGGATAAAGATGCTACAAGAGAGGAAACTACAGGCAGTCTTCCCTAATGAATACAGAGCAAAATCCACAAAATAGTTGCAAATTGAATTCAAAGACCAAGTGGGGTTCATTCAGGCATGCAAGGGTGGTTCAACATTAAGAAAATCAATCAATGTAATACAAACACATTAACAAATCAAAAGGGAAAATCAAGTGATCATCTCAATAGATGCTGAAAAAGCATTCGACAAAATCCCAGCATCCCTTTTATGATAAAAACACTTCAAAAGTAGGAATTGAAGGAAACTTCCTCAGTATGATAAAGGGCATATATGAAAAAACCCACAGCCAGCATAGTACTCAATAATGAAAGACTGAAAGCCTTCCCTTTAAGATCAGGAACAAGACAAGGATGCCCCTTGTCACCAACATTGTGCTAGAAGTTCTAGCAGAGCAATCCTGCAAGACAAAGATATAAAAGGCATCCAGATTGGAAAGGAAGAAGCAAAACTCGCATTATTTGCAGATGATATGATCCTATGCTTGGAAAACCCTGAGAAATTGATGACATACCTACTTGAGCTAATAAACAAATTCAGCAAAGTGGTGGGATATAAGATTAATGCACATAAGTCAGTAATGTTTCTATACAGTAGAAATGACCTAACTGAAGAGACACTCAAGAAAAGATTCCATTCTCAATAGAAAATTAAAAAAAAAAAAAGTACCTAGGAATAAACTTAACCAAGGATATAAAAGACCTCTGCACAGAAAATTACATAACTCTACTAAAGGAAATAAAAGGTGACCTAAAGAGATGGAGAGATGTTGTGTTCATGGATAGGAAGTCTAAACATAGTTAAGATGTTAATTCTACCCATACTGATCTGCAGATTTAATGTAATTCCCATCAAAATTCCAACAATCTACTTTGCAGACTTGGAAAAGGTAGTCATCAAATTTATTTGGGAGGGAAAGATGTCTCAAATTGCTAAATACAAAAAACGAAGTGGGAAGAATTACACTGCCTGACTTTGAAGCCTAGTATAAAGCCACAGTAGTCAAAACAGCATGGTATTGGTACAAAGCTAGACATATTGATTGATGGAATTGAATTGAGAATTCGGAAATAGATCCCCAGATCTATGGTCAACTGATTTTTCTTAAGGCCCCCAAATCCACTGAATTGGGACATAACAGCCTCTTTAACAAATGGGGCTGGGAGAATTGGATATCTATATCTAAAAGAATGAAAGAGGAACCCTACCTCACACCCTGTACAAAAATTAATTCGGCATGGATCAAAGATCTTGATATAAGAGACTGCACCATAAAGCTCCTTGAAGATAATGTAGGGAAACATCTTCAAGACCTACTATTAGGAGGTCGCTTCTTAGATCTTACACCTAAAGCACAAGCAACAAAAGAAAAAATAGATAAAGGGAATTCCTCAGAATTAAAAGCTTCTGTCTCTCAAAGGAATTTGTCAGAAAGGTAAAGAGACAGCCAATTCAATGGAAGAAAATATTTGGAAATCATCTATCTGAAAAGAGACTGATATCTTGTATATATAAAGAAATCTTACAATTCAATGACAGTAGTACAAATAGCCCAATTATAAAATGAGCAAAAGATATGAAAAGACATTTCTCTGAGGAGAAAATACAAATGTCTAAAAAATACATGAAAAAATGGTTATCTTTGCTAACTATTAAGGAGATGCAAATCAAGACCACAATGAGGTATCATCTCACATCAATAAGAATGGCTACCATCAAACAAACAGGAAACTACAAATGCTGGAGAGGATGTGGAGAAATTGGAACTCTTAATCATTGCTGGTGGGACTGTATAATGGTTCAGCCACTCTGCAAGACAGTTTGGCGGTTCCTTAGAAAACTAGGTATTGAGTCACCCTACGATCCACCAGTTTCACTTCTCGTATTTACCCAGACGACCTGAAACCAGTGACACGAACAGATATTTGCCCACTGATGTTCACAGCGGCATTGTTCACAATTGCCAAGAGATGGAAACAACTGAATGTCCTACATTAGATGAGTGGATTAACGAAACGTGGTACATACACATGATGAATAGTAAGCAACAGTGAGAAGGAACGAGGTTGTGAGTCATGTGACAACATGGATGAATCTTCGAAACAAAATGTTGGGTGAAAAAGTCAGATACAAAAGGAGAGACGTTGTATGTTACCTCTAATGTGAACTTATATTGTGAATATAGGGGACCTAGAGATAGACAGCAGTTAATGTAGGGGAAATGATAATCTAATAAGAACAGATAAGATATTAATGGTAATCTTAATGATAAAGGAATGCTGAGGAAAGACTATGGATGTTAATTTTCTCATGGTATGGTAGGAGCATATTGGAAGCAATGAAGTTATTTCAGGATATTTGTTATTTGTATTCCTTTGTTTTGTTTTTCCTGGAAATTTTTTTAAATAAATAAAGTTAATAATTTTTTTAAAAAGATGACTTTTTTTTCAGACTCATCATCTTCCGCTTATGTTCTGGTCCCCCTCTCTCCTCTCTCCTCCTGCAAGTGTGGGCAGCATCACTGTCCAGGCCTCTGGTGGGAATGATCTGTGCATCATGGGGTACAGTGACAGAGAGCACCTGAAGGTGTTGGTGCCCCCAATCTCACCATTTGGAACTCTCACAGGCATCTCAAGCTTACACGGCAGAAAAGGAACTCTTGGTTTTCCTCTGAAACCTGCTCCTTGATCAGGTCTCCCCATTCCTCAAATGAAGACCTGTGAGTCCCTTTCCCTCACTGCCCTCATCAAGTCACCAGCAAATCCTGTGGGCTCTTGCTCACAAACATAGCCACAGCTGCCCACTCTCTGCCAGGTAACTTTTGTGGCCCCCTAGTTGACCTTGCTTGTACTCCTGCCCCCCTCCCCCAACAATTCATTCTCCAGGATGATCTTTTGAAGACAAAGTAGAATATGTGTCACCCCTCTTCAAAACCTGCCAGTGACTTCTCACTGCTCTGAGAATACGATTCACAACTTGGACTCTAGCCCCTGCTGACCTCTCCCACCGCATCCTGTTAGCTTTGCACTTGCCCCCTGCCCTCCAGCCACCTGACCTTCTTGTTTCCTTTTGCATGGCTTGTCCTTCTTGTCATTTGGACTCAGATAACTATCCTTGTCCACCTGGGTGTCCCACAGAGACCTGAAACGCAGCACTTCCCAAGCTGCGCTTTGCATTTCCCCTAGATCTCCTCTTCCTGCAGGGTTCCGTGACTGCTCCCTGTTACCCCAGGGACACCCCTTCTCCCTCCTCCTACAGCCACTCAGTCACTAAGTTCTATTGCTGTCACTTCTTTCTACCACACTGCCCTGGGCAGGTCTTATGTTTTCTCGTCTGGACTCCTGTAACAAGCTCCTAACTTGCATCCCAGTTTCCATCTCTTACCCTCTACCATGAAGTTTCCTAAACTTGCCATGGCTCTGTGTCCTTCCCACCTCCATATCTTTGCCCAGATTGCTCTTTTTCTATCATCTACCTGGCAAGTGCCTATTCTTTCTTTAAATCCCAGCTTTATCTTTTGAGAAGCCTTCCTTGACACGCCTCCATCATCCTTCTTCCCTGTTATGTTCCTCTGTTCCTCGTCCAAACCTCTATTCCAGCACTTGCCAAATTATACTATGTGACTGTCTCACTCACTAGGTTATGCGTTTCCTGTTTTATTAGACTTTGTGTTCTCAGTGCCAAATCCCAGATCCTGCCTCATAGTTGGTGGTATTAATAATTATTTGTTCAGTAAGTGAGTGAAGCAATGAATGGGTTCCTTGTCTTCATTGTCTTTCCCAAACTGACTGTGCCACTCTTTTGCTTAAAATCACATTTTCTTCAGAATTCAATCTACAGTCTTGATTAGTAATCATGGATGTCTACTGAACTGACAACACTTTGCCAGGCGCTTTATGTGCCTGTCTCATTGAAGTCTGCCCACAATCCCTTGAAGTTGCTGCTATGATTATCTCCACCTTCTAAATGAGGAAACTGAGGCTCAGAAAGTTTAAATCAATTGCTCAGGGGTCACACAGCTGGTCATGGTGGTGCTGAGATTTGAACCTGGGTCTGTCTGACTCCCAAGCCAGGACCTCTAGCATGGCATTTGGGGCTCCTAATGACCTGTCCCTGGCTCACCCTGGGGTTCATCTCCCAAGGGTCTCTGTCCACTGTTAGTATTGTTCCTCCTGGGCTTGGCTCCTCCCAAGGCACCTCACTTTCTCCATCTGTCAGTAACCCTCCTGCAAGAAGCCTTTCCTGAGGCCTCGGGCTGCTGAGCTCCTGGGCGGCTGGCTGCAGCTGGGCCTCCCTGGCTCCGAGAAACCTGGTCAGACCGAGACTCAGTACTTGCATGTGGGAAGGCTGCCCCAGCAGGGCATTGCGGGAGGCACCCCGTGCTGCAGGGGCAGGAAAGGGTGGGAGCAGACCTCAGGCTTTCTCTGACCCTCTTAGTCAGCCCCCTCCCAACCAGGGTAGGGCAAGCAGATGTTTATCTTGGGCACTGGGCCTGAGCCAGCCGGGCAGAGCTGGTTCTGAGCAGCCTGGGGGAGTGCAGCCTGTCAGGTCTGGGAGGGTGCTGAGGCCCAGACCCAGGGTAGGGACTTACCAGCCTCTTCCGCCCCGTCCCATGCCCCAGCCTGGAGGTCCCTAGACAGAGGCACCTCTGACTCATTCCTCTACATTCCTTGGCCAGATATTTTCAAAAAGACCCCCTCTACCCCACCTCCGCTGGCAGAAGCTGGTCCCTCAAGCTGCTTCCATCCTCCTCCCTTTCAAGAAGGGAGTGAAAATCTGCCACTAGTGCTTCTGTGGGAACATGTTTCCAATCCTGGACGGTCACTCCCAGGGGGGATGGAGAACTTCTAGCCACAATGGGAACGCCCCAGGTCTTCACTCACCAGCTCTTCACTGACTACAGGATCTCCTAGGACTCAGTTTCCCCCGACCCTGCTGTCCATCCCTGTGGACCGTCCCTCTACCCCTTGGACCCGGTGTCTTCTCTCACCAAGTTGCCAGAACCTGTGGCTCAGCCAGTACTCAGCAGGCTAGATTGGACTGTTGTGGCCACCAGCCTCTTCTTAGGCCAGCTGTCCCCACCTTACCTCCTCCCAGCCATTGTCAGAGTCCCCACTCACCGGAGTCCCTCCTTGAAAGCCATGTGGAGAAGCTGGTGGGACAGCCTGCCAGAGCCCTCTTAGTTCAGAGCCAGAGAAGAAACGACTGGTTCCTGGTGACTTGGACGAAGCAGCTCCAGCTCCTTGGCCTCAGGAACCACCTACAGAAGTAAACAGGGATGGACTGCCTAGGAGAGGGACCTGCTAGGGGTGGGGCTTGCTGGAGGAAGTTGGTCCCAGGATGGAGTGGGGCTGGCGAACCACCTTGGGCCAATCACCTGGAAGAGGAAGGATCTGAGTAAGGCTGTCTCTGGTTGGTTGGAGGCTCTGGGCTATTTTGTACAGACTCCTCTTCCCTCCTGTGGGTCCTTGAGCCCCTCCTCACTAATTTCCAGTTTCTGGAAATGGCCAGGGGCTAGGTTATAGTGTTTGCCACTGAGGGAGAACCCTGTCCTGCCAAGAGCCTCAGCCAGATCTCATTTTATTACAACATTGGACAATTCAATTCAATTCAACCTCCCGAAGATATTTACCTCCTCATAAAATGGGGCGCATATGCCAGTCACCCAGCTCAGTGTGAAGACCAAATAAGATAACAATGTGGAATATTAAAGTTTACACTGGGCAGTGGTTTTAAAAGTGCAAGTAGTGACACTTTAGAGGGCCATGAAATCAGTTTAGGGGACCAGGACCAAGGTTTTTCAAGTATGAAATGGAAGAGAATTGAAAGGAAAATAATAGAATGTGTTGTACATAAGGGTAGGTATTGTTTCATGAGATTTTTGTATCAGTTATATCCATATGTAAGTGTGTATACTAGGTTGGGAAAATTTTTATTTTAACTGTGGGTCATGATCAAAAAGATTTGAGAAATTTTGTGTGAAGTGTGAAACTGCCCAAAACCCTTTGGCTACTGTTTAATTCTTCCCTTTTTGGGTTGTTTTGCAAGCTCTGCCCCAAACCCATTAGTTGCATCAACTTCTTTTGAGATTGTTTTGCTCAGGGTCCGTTCAGGGTCCAGAGCGAGGGCCCCCCTCCCACTGGGGCTGCTGGCTGTGGGCAGGTGGTCCTGGGGCCTAGAGTCCCTTCATGGTTGTGAGCCCTTGCCCGGTAACAAGTGTAATGAGCAGGAGAAAATATAAATTGTATTTAAGGAAACACCCTTCAAAAGAGCAACAGGTTGGAGCCTTCTGTCCAAGATAGAGAAATAAGGCTGATAATTGATCTAGTTGTCAGTCCCCTCAGAGTCACCATTTCCTCTTTTAGTTTTCTTTCCCTCTTCCACTGTGCACAAAAAATCCAGGCGGGGCCTGGCTTTCATGTTCTTCAAAGGCCTCAACTGCCCCCTTTCTCCCTCACCCACATCTGTTTTTCCATAACGGGAAAACTGAGGTCCAGAAAGTGAAGAGGCTGTCCAGTGCCCCCACCGCAACTAGCGCCTGCATTCCTCTGCTGAGGGTCAGTGACGTGGCAGTGGGTGCTCTACTCCAAGGTTTCCTCCCTATCTCCCCCAGTTTAGGGCTCAGGCGGCCCCCGGCCCTGCCAGCCATCCGTACCTCCTGGAGCAGTACTTTCCAGCCCTGGGCTCCACCCCCTAGGGCTCAGCTAATCAGTTTGCATCCTCTTCTCCAGACAACAGGCTTTCAGGGAGGAGTTAACAAGATATGAATATTGGTTTTTAATCTTCTGCCCCACTCTGAGAGATTCTGATTTTTTAGGTTAGGGGCTGGGCCTCAAATCCTGCATTTATAACAAGCAGAAACACTGCCTTAAGGAAAAACTCTATTGGGGATTCTAGGTGTAGGGGCATAACTTAAAAAGGGGAAGGAGTGGTGAGGCCAAGTTGCCTTGATTTTTCCCTTCCACTGTGATAGCTGTGTGGTATGCAGTTGTTTTTACACCACTACAACCTGGTTCACAGAGGCGTGTGGTCAATGGGTCGACATGGACACAAAAGTCACTTCTCACAGATCACTGGTCTGCACTTCCACGTTCTGGAATGCCCTTTCTCCTTTATTCAAGGCTTAGGTGTTGCTCCTGGAGGATGGTGACTCTCCTGATCATTTTCTAGGTCAGCATTCAGAAGATGTTCAGAAAGTGTTGTATTAACCAAAGCTATCTCGGGAATAACTGAACAGTAGGCAGATCCAACCAAAGGCCTTAGCTGGGGGGTAGGAGAGTCTGTTCTGCCCCCAGGTATTCCAGATGCTACCTGCTCAACAGAGTCATGTCTTCTAGGTGGGAATGGTAGGTAGGGCTCAAGGTGCTTCTGGACCTTTCTATCCCAATGGACACCTGTGTGAATAGCCATGGCTACATATGCTTCTCCTGAAAGAAAAATGGCCTGGCCCCAGCAAGGTGGGGAGAATACGCAGTCCTGTTAAGGTGCTGATCCCTCCCCCGACCCAGGGACCACCCTTCTCCTTTGGATGAGAAGTTGCCGTTTAGAACTAGAGATGGGCATCCTCTGAAGAGAAAAGCAAAGAGACAGGTTTTACAGATTTATTTAAAAAAAAAAAAAACAACAAAAAGAAGAGGAGGTTAAAAAACTCCTTCATTTCCAACCCTGCCTGGGGGTGTGGGTGGGGAATAGAACAAGCTGAGTAGGTGCCTACTCCCTTCCTAGAAAAAGCCCCATCCTTCCCCCAGGAGCTGTCAAGGCCAGGGCAAGTCAGAGACAGGCCCTCGCCCTTCCTGCCCTGCCTCCTCCTCAGGTAGCTCAAATTACTGCCAGGAACTTGTAGAGGCAAAGAAGTGTGGGAGTGGGAAGTCAAAGGCTACCTTCTTCATATCAGCAGTAACTCCAGCTGTTTTCCCTTAGAAGGTTCTCTGGGCCTCCACCACTGGGGGTCCCAGTGAGCAGGCAGGCAGGTGGGAAGGCTGGCCTGGATCAGCCCTCTGCCCACCAGCAGCTTCCTTAATGCTATTTGTGGGACAGGAGGGCAGTCAGGGAACTTCACAGTGTGGGCTGGGGGCTGCGGAGACACCTTGGCAAGCCTGGAAAGGAAAAGGTCCTGATCATCAATTTCTAATCCTGCCTCTGTCTGAAGCTGCCCTTCTTTTTTGTTCCCCATCTTGAGGCTGAGTGGAGTCCAGAACAAAGCACTAAGTGGCTGTTTGCTACAAAATACCTGGAGATGCCAGAGGCCCATCTCTGTCAGTCCAGGCTCCCATTCAGTCATACAGTCACACACACAGCGTTAAGGCGTCTGTGCCAGCAGGCATGGCCAAACTGGCCCAGCTTCTCTCTCTCCACCTGCAGAGGATATATGGGAAGAACCCCTGGCTGCTTCGGAAACAGGCTGAAGGGGGAGAAGCTGGCAACGGAAGAGTCAACCAGGCCTGGAGAAAGAAGTGGGAGGAAGGCAGGCAAGGGCTCTCAAGGCCTCTATCTGGGCCTGCTGGCCGCCCTTGGAAGTAACCCAAGGTTGGGGAGCCCTGACCATAAACCCCCTGGAAAATGGGGGACAGACAGAGGGGGAGAGAGCAGGGCAAGAGGATTGGGACTCTGGAGGAAGCCAGTGCTATCAATATTTACAAGCATAAAGCCCCATCTTCTGCACCACCTACCTCTCTGCCCCTCCCACAAAAATGAAAGCCCCTGAGAGCCACTGAGACCACCTCCTCACCAGCCACGCCCCTAGGGAGAGAGCCCCTTCCCTCCAACTGGCCCCATTTCTGGGCCTCTCAGGAATGTCTCTCTGGCTCTGCTCAGTCGGGAGGAGGAGCCCTGGGCCAGAATCCCAGCTGCCCTGGCCAGCCCTAGGAGTCCTTGAGCATGCTGATGCGGGCATAGATCTTCAGGGCGGGCCCCAGCTTGATGTTCATAGCACTCATGAGATGGTCTTCCTTGAGCAGCAGCAGAGCTTGCCCATCAATTTCCTGGGCACGGAATTCTTCTGCAATCTCCTGGCAGCCTGAGGGGGACACCAACAAAGACAGTATCAATCAGAGTTACCAATATTCATTCTCGGCCATCACCATCTTTTAGATACATTATCTCATTTAAATCCTCATATCCATACCTCAAGAAGGGTATTGTTGTAAATATTTTGCAGACTGAGAGAGGCTAAGTGACTTATCCTGGGCAGTCAGACCCCAAGATGGTACCCAGTGATCCATGCCTCTTTATTCATGCCCTTGTGCAGACCCCTCTCACAATGAATTGCGCTACCTAGGTAACCAACAGGATATTGTGGAAGTGACAGCATGTGACTTCTGAGGTTAGATCCTAAAGGGCACAGAAGCTTCCACCTTGCTCTGTTGGATCAATTACTGTGGAGTAAGCACTATATTTTAAGAACACTCAAGCAGCCCTGTAGAAAGGCTCATATAGAGAGGAACTGAGACTTCTTGCAAACAGAAATCCCCAACTTGCCATGGGAATGAGTGACCTTGGAAGTGGATCCTCCAGCTCCAAACCTTCAGGTGACTTCAGCCATGGCTGACATCTTGACTGAGACCTCTTAAGAGACCTCAAGCCAGAAATGCCCAGCTAAGCCAATCCAAATTCCTTATTATTAAATGATTACTGTTTTAAGCTACTAAATACTGGCATAATTTGTTTCACTGAAATAGGTAACTAATACAGATTTTGGTATCTAAAATGTAGGCCTGACCTTGGAACTAGGCTGAAAGGACTCTGAAGAGTGCCTTGAAAAGACTAAGTACAATTCTGATGGCCTTTGAGGAAACTGCTTTTGGTGGTCTGAAGTTTGTATATACTCCAGAAAGACACGTTCTTAAATCTAATTTATTTCTGTGAGTGTGAACCCAATATAAGTAGAACCTTTTGATGAGGTTACTTCAATTAAGGGGTGGCCCAGCCCAATAGGGATGAGTCTTAATCCTATTACTAGATAGAGTCCTTTATAAGCAGAATGAAATTCAGACACAGAGAAAGAAAGCCACAGAGGAAGCAGCCAGAAGCTGAAATCATAGAACCCAGAAGAAAGGGAAAGACCAGGAAATGCCACAATGTTCCTTGCCATGTGAGAAGTTAAGGACCAAAGATCACCAGCAGCCAGCCCAACAGCAGGCTTTGGGGAGAATGCATTGCCATGATGCCTTGATTTGGACTTTCTTTTAGCCTCAAAACTGTAAGCTAAAAAATTCCCATTGTTTAAGCTACACCATTGCATGTTATTTGCTTGAGCAGCCCAGGAAACTAAAACACTGCTGGTGAGGGCTAAAAGGAAGGTGTGCTGGTTTGAATCTGTTATGTACCTCCATAAAAAGCCATGTTCTTTTAATCCACTCTTGTGGGGGCAGACCTATTGTGTGGTGGAATCTTTTGATTAGGTTGTTTCCATGGCGATGTGACCCACCCAACTGTGGGTGGGACCTTTACAAATTATTTCCGTGGAGATGTGACCAAGTCCATTCAGGGTGGTTTTGATTAGTTTAATGGAGTCCTCACGAAGCTGAGAGACATTTTAGAGAGAAGCCAAGATATGTAATCCAGATTTTGCCCCTGGGAGAAGCTAAGAGAGGAGCTGAGACAACAGAAGCCCAGAGACATTTTGGAGAAAGCCACTGAAACCAGAAGATAAACCTGGCAAAGAAGGTTCAACAGAGCCAGTCATGTGCCTTCCCAGCTGACAGAGGAACCCCGGATGCCACTGGCCTTTCTTCAGTGAAAGTATCCTCTTGTTGATGCCTTAGTTTGGACACTTTCATGACCTCAGAACTATAAAGTTGTGAACTAATAAACCCCCACTGTAAAAGCCAATCTTTTTCTGTTATTTTGCATTCCAGCAGCTTTAGCAAACCAGAACAGAAGGTAATGAAAATGTATACTAGGAACTGGAGGAAAAGGGATCCTTGTTATAGAAAAAAATTTAGCAACACTGTCACTGGCAGTAAAGTAGTAAGTAGAAAATGTATCTAATGAACTGAGTAATCTAGCTAAGGAGATTTTCCAGCAAACTGTTGAACATGCTGTCTGGCTCTTTATTGCTGCTTATATTAAAATAAGAAAGCAGAGAGATGAGCTAAAGGAGAACTGTTAAACCTATTTAAGAGCCAGGATTTGCTTGTTTTTGAAAATCCCTAATCTCTCCAGATGGGAAATGATGCTAAAATTAAGGCATGGTTTCTAGGCAAAGATCAAATCCAGGACACAATCAGGAAAACATGGTTTAAAGATGAAGCTAAGGGTGTGACTGAAATCTGCTAAGACTGCAGACAGATCTAGGTGGTGCTCAGAGAACTATTCAATCAAAAGTTCTCTAAGGATTTTTTAGGGGGTGCCCCACAGATGTTCTCGGTCTCTATTAAGTAAGTAGGAATTCTAAGAATCTAAAGGGCATTGTTCCTAAGCCTCAGGAGCCCAGAGTAGAGAAAGGCCTATCTTGAAAATATTTTGGGGTATGTTTTTGTCTCATGGCATGAGACCCAACAAGATTCATAGAAAGCCTATTTAAACTCATAACTGGCAGCTACGACTAAAAGGGTCAGAGGCAGTACAAAATAAAAAGAGGGAAGTAGGTTGAGAAAATTACTCTGCTGAAAAACCTGGCTACCTTTCATGGAAACTGAAGGATAACTCAGTGGGCAGAACCCAGAATGAAAGAGAATCCCTCTCAGGCCTTGAGTCCTAGTCAAGGAATACCAACATGTGCCCTGCTAGATTTCAGAACTGGTGTGGATCAGTGACTCCTGCATGCTTCTTTCACCATATGTTGGGTTTGTGGAGGGGGGGCAGATAATTTTCTCTTAGTTCTCAGGTCTTCAGATTGAGAGGAACTCTATTTGAGGAGCTGGATCCAAGGAGCCTGATCCATGCCTGGACCTGAGTTAAATGTTAAGATCCTGGACTTCAAGCTGACGCTGAAATGGGATGGGATTTGGGGGGGTCTTGGTAGGGGATGAGTGCATTTTGCATGAGAGAGGGACATGAAATCATTGGGGCCAGTGGTGAAATGTGGTAACCAGTCCCCAAGATGCATTTGTGAGTCCCCTCACACAATGATCACAGGGCTAACCTGTGTGACCAACAGGATATGGTGAAAGTGACAGTACGTGACTTCTGAGGCTACAACATAAGGGCACACTGGCTTCTGCCTGGCTCTCTGGCATCACTAGGTCTGTTGAAAACCAACTGCCACGTCCTGAGGACACTCAAGCAGCTCTTTGGAGAGGCCTCTTGCCAACAGCCAGCCCCAACTTGTGAATCATGTAAATGAGGGACCTTGGGAGTGGATCTTTGGATGACCTCAGGCTTCGTCAACATCTTAATTATAACTCTTAAGAGACCCTGAGCCAGAAGTGCCCAGCTAAGCCACTCCTGAATTCCCTAACCAAGAAATTGCATGATAAATGATTAGTAGTATTTTAAGTCATCATCAATAGATAACTTGTTCACTGGGTTTAAGTGGTAGAGCTAGGATTTGAGCCCACTTCTATTTGACTGAGAAGTCTGTGCTCTTAATCACTATATCACACTCCAGTCTCTTGAGTCACAGGTTTGTGGGCTGGCATCAATACCTGACCTATGGGTGAAGTTGGCAGAAAAAAAAACAACAGTAGAAAAGCTTTAGAGTCTCACTGAAAGCATCCACAAATGATGTAAGGTTTGTCTTAATATTGGCCCCAGCCTGCTTTTCAAGGATTATTTCTATATTCTAGCCCTCAGAACCACCTGCACTCCCCAACAGGCTTGTGTATAGTTCCCAGCTATATCATGAATGTCTTCATGGCTCTGCTCAAGGTGCTACCATATGCAGCCTCTCCATCTGGCAAAGGTCCATTTGTCCTCTGTTAGTTGGTTTAAATTTTCTTATTTCTTGACAGACTTCCCACACTCTCACCTGACTCCCCTCCCAACCTACTCCAGGAGACAGGCAGGGTTAATGATCTCTACATTTCACACATACCATCGACTATGCCAGTAAACACAGGCATATCTCACTTTATTGTGCTTTGCGGATATTGCATTTTTTACATATTAAAGGTTTGTGGCAACCCTGAGTCGAGAAAGTCTATCGGCACCATTTTTCCAACAGCATTTGCTCACTTTGTGTCTGTGTCACATTTTGGTAATTCTTGCAATATTTCAAACTTTTTCATTATCATTACATGTAATGGTGATCTGTGATCAGTAGATCTTTGATGTTACTATTGTAGTTGATTTGGGGAGCCACAAACTGTGCCATATAAGATGGTGAACTTAATTGATAAATGTTGTGTGTGTCCTTCTGAATTCTCCAATGACTGGCTGTTGTTCCATCTCTCCCTCTCCTTGGGCCTCCCTATTCCTTGAGACACAGCAATATTGAAATTAGGCCAATTAATAACCCTACAATGGCTTCTAAGTGTTCAAGTGAAAGGAAAGTAGCATGCCTCTCACTTTAAATCAAAAGCTAGAAATTATTAAGTTTAGTGAGGAAGGCATTCTGAAAGCCAAGAAAGGCTGAAAGCTAGGTCTCTTGTCCCAGTTAGCCAATTATGAATGCAAAGGAAGAGTTCTTGAAGGAAATTAAAATGTTACTCCTGTGAACACATGAATGATAAGTGAAGGAAGCAGCCTTATTGCTGAAATGGAGGAAGTTTTAGTGGTCTGGATAGAAGATCAAGCCAGCCATAACATCGCCTGAACCCACAGCCTAATCCAGAACAAGGTCCTAAATAACCCTCTTCAATTCTTTAAATCTGAAAGAGGTGAGGAAGCTGCCGAAGAAAAGTCTAAAGCTAGCAGAGGTTGGTTCATGAGGATTAAGGAAAAAGGTGTCTCTATAACATTAAAGTGCAGGAAGTGCTGATACAGAAGTAGAGCAAGTTATCCAGAAGAGTTAGCTAAGAAAACTGATGAAGGTGGCTAAACAACAGATGTTCAATGTAGATGAAAAAGCCTTCTATTGAAAGGTGCCATTTAGGACTTTCATAGCTAGAGAGGAGAAGTCAATGGCTGGCTTCAAAGGACAGGCTGACGCTCTTGTCAGGGGTTAATACAGTTGGTGACTTTAAATTGAAGTCTGCTCATTTACCATTCCAAAAATCCCAGGGTCCTTAAGAATTATGCTAAATATACCCTGCCTGTGCTCTGTAAATGGAAAAACAAAGCCTGGCTGACAGTCCATCTGTTTACAACATGGTTCACTGAGTATTTTAAGCCCACTGTTGAGACCTTCTGTTCAGAAAAAAAATTCCTTTCAAAATATTACTGCTCACTGATAATGCAACTGGTCACCCAAGAGATCTGACGGAGATGTATGAGATGAATTTTCATTCCTGCTAACACAATATCCATTCTGCAGCTCACGGATCAAGTAGTCATTTAGATTTTCAAGTGTTATTATTTAAGAAATACATTTCAAAAGACTATGGCTGCCATAGATAGTGATTCCTCTGATGGATCTGGGTAAAGTAAATTGAAAACTTTCTGGAAAGGATTCATCATTCTAGATGCCATTAAGAATATTCGTGATTCATGGGAGGAGGTGGAAATATCAATGTTAACAGGAGTTCAGAAGAAGTTGATTCCAACCCTCATGGATGACTTTGAGGGGTTCAAGACTTCAGCGGAGAAAGTAACCGCAGATGTGGTAGAAACAGCAAGAGAACTAGAATTAGAATTGAAGCCTGAAGATACGACTGAATTGCTGTAATCTCATGATAAAACTTAAATGGATGAGGAGTTGCTTCTTATGGAGGAATAAAAAAGTTTTTCTTGAGGTGGAATTTATTCCTGGTGAAGATGCTATAACATTGTTGAAATGACAACAAAGGATTTAGACTATTACATAAAGTTAGTTGATAAAGAAGAGGCAGGATTTGACAGGACTGACTCTGAAGTTCTACTGTGGGTAAATGCTATCTAATGGCATTGCATGCTACAGAGAAATCTTCCATAAAAGGAAGAGTCAATCAATGCAGCAAAATTCCTTGTCTTGTTTTAAGAAATTGTCACGGCCACTCCAACCTTCAGCAACCCACCACCCTGATCAGTCAGCAGCCACTGGCATCAAGGTAAGACCTTCTGCCAACAAAAAGATTACAACTCACTGAAGGCTCAGATGATGGTTAGTATTTTTTTAGCAATAGGGTATTTTTAAAGTAAGGTATGTATGTACATTGCTTTTTTTAGACATAATGCTACTGCACACTTAACTGATTATAGTATAGTGTAACCCTGACTTTTATATGCACTGGGAAACCAAAAAATTCATGTGACTCACCTTATTCTGATATTCACTTTATTGTGGTGGTCTAGAACTGAACCCACAAGATCTCCAAGCTATGTCTATACACCAAATTATAGCTATAGAATATTATTCAGTTTGTGTTCTGTGCTAGAATGTAAACACTTGCAGGTAGGAACTTCATCTTCTTCATCTAAGCATCCCAGTGTCATTAACTGAATCCCTTAATCGTTCCTGGTGGTGGGAGGTGACATCTCTCATTCCTTGCTATTCATGGAAGGCATGGAACTTCCTTACCTGGCAGGGAGCGGATGAATTCGTAGACATCTTCTACGTTCCATTTGGTGGGCTCACTTGGCAGGAAGTGGTGTCCCATGCCCACCAGGTCCCGCATGTGCATATCAGGGAGCTCCAGGTCCCGCTGGCCTTGTCGCCGGCGGGAGGTGGATGAGCTGGCTGAGATGGGTGACAAGGGTTCCTCATAGCTTGAGTTATCTGAGCAACGGCTAGAGTCTTCCTGGCTGTGTGTTAGCTGCAAAGCAGCAGTAACTGAAAGGGGTACGGTGCCTGTTGACTGGGGGCAGAAAGAAAGTTTTCTTCAGAATGTGGGAAATAAGTCATTTCTAACAGAAGTGTTGGGCAGCTGGGGTAAATGAAGGTATTTCTCCTTCTCCTACTTGGTCTACTATTACATATCTTTGAGTTCCCCAGATCAGAAAGCATCTTCTGGGCTGTCCCTTCCCCAACCTAAGCAGAGTTAGTCCTTCCCAGTATTGTAGAATGTACCACACTGTACTGCAATGATCCGCTTATATATCTATCTTTTCTTCTAGGTTTTAAAACATGGCTCTCTGAGTTAAGGGGGGAGGGTATGAACCACCTGAAATAACAAGTAAAATTTTGCATGTATGTACATTTTAGTTTACTGCTTTCTTCAGATTCTTACAGAGGTTTAAGACCAAACACAACAGCAGCAACAATAATCAAAACACAAATACACACAAGGTTATGAAGCATTATTCTAGACTGCGAGTTCTTCTAGGGCAAGACTATGTCATTGGAGCATTACTGTCTAACAGAGTTGTTGGCATATAGATGGTGCTAAAAAAAATACATAATGAATGAATACCCATGTCCCTGGTTGAGACCTTCAAGAACTCAATGCTCTAACATTCTAGGAGGCAAAATGGTGGGAAGGTAAAGGGTGTAGGCTGCCTTCTCACCTAACCCTCTGTGGTAAGACATGAATCTTCACGGGGCCAATCAAGGGTGACCCCACTTCAATGGCTCCAGAAATTAAGAATGGAGGCAGACTGAAAGTTGAGGGGTGGTGTTGGGGCAAGGCCACTGAAAAGGGAAAGTTACCTCATAAGCATCTGTGGAGCAGACCTATTAAGGGCCATAGGGAAGACTTGATCTGACAGATCTACGAGAAGTGAGAATGTGATAGAACATAATAACGTCAGCAGCTGAAAAGGAATGTGGTGTCTAAGGGTGTGTGAAAAAGGCAGTAGGTGGGAACTTGTGAGAAGGGAGCTTCAGGCTCTGCCCACACCCTCACCTGCTTCTTGGTATCCTTGGTAAGTGTTGGCAGACTGGCTTTGCTGGCCCGACGGCGGTTGTGTGTTGTGGCTCCTGGCTTCTGCAGCTTGCTCCGGTCTGAGTGGAAAAGTCCCACTCGTTTGGTGCATCCCACGTTGTACCTGTCAAAGACAGGGAAATGAGGGAAATCAGGGCACATGGCAGAGTCTATCTAACAAAATATGAATCCATCTACTTGGTTCAAATCCTAACTCCATCACTTACTACCAGCTGTGTGATTTTGGTCAAGCCACATCACCTCTGAGCCTCAAATTTCCTTCTCTGGAGTTGGGGATAGCACCACTCACTTTCTAAAACTGTTCTGACAATTCAATGACATAATGTATGTAAACTGATTGACATAACTTGGATCATGGTAAGAACCCATGGCTGACATATTCTACTATAAAAATTACCCATGCCAGTAAACTACTGTCCATTGTCCTGCTGGAGAGTAGCTTGGGGACAACTTGACCAAGGTACCAGCAAGGATTGAAGGGAATGAGGGCTGAGGACAACTCAGTCCTAGCTTGGCATGCACAGCAACCACTCAGCCGAAAATGAGTCATTGTACAAATGTTCAGAGCACAGAGTACCCGCCTTGGGACCCAGAGATTTTTTTTATCTTTTGGGGGCCTAGGGCTTCAAGGTCAGCTGTCGCTTCCATCTTAGTACAAAGACCACATAGGACTTCAGAGTCAGATGAGTCTAAATCCCCAGGTCTATGACATATTAGCTACGTAAACTTAGGCACAATTACTTATCCTTTGTGCCTCAGTTTCCTAGCCTATATAAAGGGGACAATAATACTTGCCTCACCAGGTTATTGTGAAGATTAGATGAGATAAGGCCTAACAGTTGACTTGCACAGTGCCTAGCACACAGCAGGCTCTCAATAAATGATAGTGGTTTTTTTAATTAACATTAGTCATCTAAGCTGAGGTGAAAGCTCACCAAGTGAACATTCGTGACTAAGGCAGTGGTTCTGGGCAAAGTATCCAGTGAAGGGCTTATTATAAGGAGATGGTACCTGCCAAGGGCAAGAAAAGAAGAGAATGGGTGCCAGTGGGACCCAGGAGGACCCTTTCCATAGCCTCTGTGCTGCCCTCTCTCACATCTGGCTCCTATTGCTTGGTGAAGTAGTGACATGATGCTGCTTCCAGGTAGGTCAAAGAAGCAGAAAGCTGGATAAGCCATACTTGTGACCTCTTGGGGAAGATGATGACTGGAGACAGACACAGTCCTGTGAGGAAAGTGAAGGGACCGGGCCCAGCAGTAGGGCTGAGGCTACTCACCTCTTTGCACAAGCCATGGAACAGAAGCGCTTGGAACGCTTGAACTTGTAGGCAAAGTCCACTCGGCCACAGAGCTCACATTTGAGCTTGAGGGGAGTACCCTCCTCTTTGGATTCTGAAAGGTATGGAAATGGCTAAGTGTGGGGACTGAGAAATTGCCACAGAACTGCTGATGGACCCCACCAAGATGCCTCCTTGCTCTGTTCTGCCTTTTCTTCATGTTCCCTTATCTGTGACTTGCAGCAGCAGTCTAGCTTGGAAAATGCCAAATTGCTTTTGTTACTGTCTTTGGAAGGCTGTGTTTATCCCCTCAGAAAGTACCCTAGGGTGTCTGTGTCCTTGGGTTCTTGTCAGCTTTCTAAATCCTATGGGCCTGAAGCAAAACACATGTGGTGAAGAATGAGTCCCTCTTTCTCACCTCAGAAGAAAGTAGGAGGCTCTTAGTAAACACTCATGCTGTCACAACCCACCCTATCTTGCTTCGTCTAGACGGCTAATGACCTGGATAACAGAACCCAGGAGTTTTGTAGCCTACGCAGCCCAGATTTAGGCAATGGTTCATGTGGAAAGAGTGGCCCCTTGCCTGGCCACTGCTGTACCTCACAGTTGGCCCCCAGCCCTGGGTGCAGACTCCTGACGCAGTCGGAGAAGGGCACAGCATACCTGGTGATGTCCCTACATTCCTTCCCATAACTTGCCAATGATTCATGTGGGAAAAGCAGCTCTTGGAATCCTGCGGTTGAATGGGGGTGGGAGGCTGAGGGAAAGGCAGGTGACAGGTGCCTCTCCTACTTCTACGAACCCTGTTTTCCAGGGGAGAGACTGAAAAGGGACAGGGATGGACTGTCAGTAGACTGACATGTTTACACACTCCCTGGCTCAGAGTTTGGCCATGGATACCAAGAAAGGATGTGTATAAGGTCTGCTTCTCCAGTCTTGCCTACTTTCTGTTTCAGTTTGCAATGGCAGCCAAATCAGAAGGCCTAGCATTAAAGGTTCAAGATGCTTACCTTGTAGATAGGGCTCCTCCATCTCAGAGTCAGTGGTGGTGGTATGATCCTGCTGTGGAAGTTTCTCAGGCAAGAACCCCTGTGCATACTTCTTCTTGAGATTCCCCACCAGCAGGGACGAGCGTCCCACCTAGAGGACAGGGTGACATGGAAGCCATGAGAGTTAGGTGGGAGATGCTCCTTGCTATCCAGACTCATCAAAATTACATGTATAAAGTATCCAGGTGCACAGATCTAGTGCTCCTCAAACTCTCCCCAACACCATTATCCAAGCAGACTTGCCCTGCTCAAGGCCTTTTTTGCTGTTTAGCTTAGAAGGCAAGATGCCAGTGGGCACCAAAGTACAGGGGTGGCTTTAGTCCAAGACTAATGGATGGCTTAGGAGGTTAGGAAAATATCGACTCTTCCAAGTATCTCTGGGGCAGAGATGGAGGCTGAGATCAGGTTTCCCACAACCTCAGATCAAGTGCCAGGACCCAGTGCTCATGAGTCACCAGGGCGGGACACAGCTGAGTCTATGTGTGTGAACACTGTATGTGTGAGACAGACAGAGACTCAGCACCCATTTTTTATTTCTTGCTGTTCCCCACCTTACCATCATCCCATCCAAGCCAGAGGTATAGGCACCTCTGAGAGGAGCAGGAAGAACTGACTCTGGGCCACAGAGCAAATGCCCTCTGGTGGCCAGGACCCCAGACTGCCTTATTCACTGCTTCACTCCTCCCTTTGTTCAGGCAACTTGGAAGCCAGATCACGTGGCGTGGCGTCTGGCTCTAGGGAGATAAGCTAGGGGTGCTATTCAACCTGCATCCACCCTGTGAGATCCACTGGTTTCTGATGTCATTCCAGGAGGCCAAGGGGAGGACCTAGTCTAATGGTGTGCGTGTGTGAAAAGGTTAGAGATACTTATAGCTAGGCTGCTCCAGGTGGATTTCTTTGCCCCTGGCCTTGAACAACTTCCAGAGGGTAAGAGGACAAGAACCTACACATCTTGTGGCATTTTAGGGCTGTTCACCCAACTCAGTTAATCAAGCTCAGAGTCTTCTGACTATTCAAAACTCTCATGGATCCAAAGAATGAGCAAAAAGGCAGATGGCATCCCATGATGCCAAAAATTTTTCATCAGAACAGAGGCTAGTGTGCACCTGGCTCTGGGATCCTGCCCACCTATGGAGCTGTACCACCTGTGCCGGCTAATTCACATTGCAGTCAGCTCTGGGTGCTCTGTTCTAATAAACATGCTCTTGATTCTTTTATATTTCCCTTTGTTCTCATGTTTTAAAGGGTAATGCTTGATCATGCTTTTTCTGAACTGCCTATCAATCTCCTTCACTCCCCTTTCCAGGGCCTCCACTAGAGAAGCAGCTTCAGGCTACAATCCTGTTCCCCTACCTTCATTTTGGATATATCCTGAGAATTCAGTTCTACACACATTCCTTCTGCTCTCTAACCGGCCAACAGTTTTGCCTCCCAGAGGTTTACGCATTCATAGGGATAACAGTGAGACCATGAAATCCCAGCTCAAGAATTGTTTCAAAACTGAACTAGGTCTCATTTTCTAAGAGCAACCATCTCTCACCAAACAGTCCAATGTGAACTCCCTATGAAATTGCTAACCAAGGGGTCTTGCCACTTATTTCTGATCACTGACCCCTTCTGCATCCTAGGAAGATACTCAATCCTAGAAACAAAATGGCTCTGTCATTCTTTTGGGGGAAAATTAGCAGGGAAAGAGCAAATTGTTCACATCTTAAGAAATTTTACATGGAAATGTAAAAATATTCTAATACACATCCAAAATATACTTAAAAAAAACAAAAAATAAAAAACAAAAAAAGGGGAAAAGAAGTAGTCCGTACCGGGAAAGGCTCCGCCCCCTCCTGGATCACAAACCCTTCGATAACATGCGTCAGGATTTGGGGTTTCACAATGGCCTGTGGTGGTTTATTCTCACCATTCTGGGGGGCAGTGCCGGTGATGCTGGAGGCAGAGTTTCCGTTCCCTGAGGTCATGCCGGGGCTGCTGAGGTTGGTCAGTGCATGAACAATGCCCTGCCCTGCCTCTGTATAAGGGAAGACAGGCAAACACAGAAGGGGGAGATCAGAACCAGAGTCTAGGCCAATAGCAAGAAAGCAAGGACTCAAAATGGGCCTGTCTTTTCCCGTGGGGCCAAGCAACAATGCAAATCAAGCCGTCCCCTTCCTCACTGACCTATTTAAAAGTGGTACTGTTTCAATGGACACACCACCAAGCATGCCTATAATCAGTTCTGCTACAGTGCAGCCAATCAGTTAGCAGTGTTCCCTTACTTCCAACTGTGTTAAGAAAGTCCAATCAGGTTAAACAGACAAGATTTCTGTGTTTGAGAAGTTAAGACCATGGTCTTCATGGACAAACAGGGTGACATTCAGTTCAAGAGAGATTAGGTATTGAAGGTTGTATCTAAAACCAGGATAAAACATTGACCTATGTACATGGTTTAGGGTGGAATGGGGTTTGGGGGAGACAGGTTAAATGGTGGGATGGGGTTTGGGGGAGAAAGGTTTCTTGGTGACGACTTGGGTTTTAAGAGCCCTGTGAAATGTCAAAGCACTGTATCCCAGAAGTGAAGGTAAAGGGAATTTGAGGGCTGAACCCTAAGTAAAGACTACAAGGTAGATCTGATGATTCAGAGACTGGTTATTTGGGGTCAGTGCATTAAGATATGAATGTACTCTATTTTCCTGTTAAGAAAGCGACTAGGCAGACCTGAGATTTTCTATGCTATTTCTTCTGGTCAAGGGCTCTCAGTCAAGCCCCTTGTCCAGCTCTCAGCTCCATACCCAATTTGATGCTCAGCAAATCACAGACCCCCTCTTTCCACCCCTCTGTGGACCTCCTTTCCTAAGTTCTCTTCCTCCATGGACCTGCTAGTCTTCCTCTGAGAGACCTAATAGAGTGCTCCAAAACGAGTGACGAGGGCCATCTATAGAACCACACCACAATGGTCCTCCTCGTCTGCACTTCAAAGAGCCTCTCATATGAGGTGCCTCCTTGTCTGAGAGGTGCAACACTTCATTGACTCACTTTTGTGACTTTATCCCTGCCCTTTTCTCAGGGCCATTTGCTACCATCACCAACTGACCAGTGAACTCTGATTGCCTTTAAATGGAAGGAAAGGCAGGGCAGGGGAGGGAAAAGCCATTTATTTAGTGTAACAAAGCCTATTAATATGAAGAATAACCCAGTGGAGTATGGTGGATGTGTGTATGTCATATATATACTTTTAAAACTATTTCAGTGCATTTGATATGTAAGTAATTTTTACACAAAACTTTCTATGAAGATGCTCTTATTTCATGTTAAAAATCCAAAGTATCAACATGGAATAGGAATTCATACAGTCTAATTACTGTAGCATTGAGAAATCAGGATAGACTCATTTTAAGAAAGGGTTACAATGAGGTCACAACAGGTCTTTCACCCCTTACAATTTCTTACTAATAGTCCTAATGCTCAGTAAACTAGATAAATCTTTTAGTTATTTATTTATTTTTTTGATGCAAAGGAGTTGGCTATGACACATGCCTTTAGTACTCACCAACTCATAATTCAACTACAGTAAACCTCAGGGCTGAGCAGGAGTTATCCAAGAGATGTGGCTGATAAGAACTTTTTATTTTATTTATTTTTTGTTTGAAATACAGTTGTGCCAGTAAGTTAGAAAAAAAAATGTTTTAAAAATAGCTTTAGCTTTTCTGTAGAGATGGAGAATTTACTCCTCTTCTGGAGTTAGCCCTTCTACATTGTAAAGGTGTTTGGGAACTGAAAAAATTCTTTCATATAAAGTACATGACTAACTGGGAGGCCTGACCTGAGTTAACTACACAATCAATCAAATTAAGTTTCTCTACATTTATGTAACTAATCAAATTAAGCTTTTATATTCAAATATTTAAGCCTGTATTTACACAATTACATTTTCTCTTTTATTTTAAAATACTTAAATAGGAAAAGAAACAAATATATATTTTATTTTAAATGATGAATAAATGCTAAAATTACAAAGAGTATGTTAAGTTAAATTTATTTTTAGATCATGGCCATTTCTTCCTAATTAGAACCTATTAATACCCTGATTAACCTAATGAACTGCAGATTACAGAATCACAAGATTGGAAAGTATAGTTCATTGCTTACCCCATGCTTGAATCTTCTCTATAATACCCCCACCCAATGATTTTTTGGCTTTTGTTTGGATGCCTCTAGTGACAAAGGAACTCACTACCTCTGATGCAGTTTATTCCCACTGTGCGCAGTTCAATTAAAAAGCGAGCCAAAAATCTGTCTTCCTTTAATTTCTGCCTACTTATCCTGATTCTGTTCCTTTAGACAACACAGAACAAGGTTTAGTATCAGATATGTATAATGATCAAAAACATAGACTTAGACCTGGCTTAGGGCCTGGTCTCCATCAGTCACTCGGTGAACTTGACAAGTCATTATCCCTCTGAGCCTCAGCTTCACGGGCCACAAAATAAAGATGACAACAATACCTATCTTAAGTGTTGTGTGAGAACTAAATGAACTAGTACGTAGTAGTGGAGTGCTAGTACACCTGGGAAATGCTCAGGACATAGCTGATGCCACTCTGGGGTCATGAAAGATATCACTCAAGACCCCTGTCATCTCTCCTCCAGGCCAAACCTCCTCTGCTTTCGACTGTTTCTTATATAAAAAAGTCACAAGTTCATCATCACCCCAGGTTTTTACCTACATCTTTTAAAGTTAGGTACCAAGTCAACACTAAACATAATTATCCCAACTACAGTCATCTAAAAGATTTGGTTACTAAGATTTGTTGTTTGGTAATGGGAGATAAATGATGCCTCTGCTTTAGTTTATAAAACTGAAGTTTATAATACTTCTATGGAATTAAATCATTTTCCTCTGAACTCTGGGATCATTCCCCACCTCCAACCTTTCACTGATATTCATCACCAAACAGCTTCTGATATCTTGTCTCCTTTTATGGGATCTCTGCTCAAGTCCTCTTCCCCCTCCACCCCTTTCCTCATACAAATATGCTAGTGAACAGATACATTCACCAGCTGAGAAGTTACAGAGCCAAAGCATAACTCTGGGAAGCAAAGAAAGTTTTGGAATCTGAGTTTTAAAAAAAGAAAAGGATCTTATTAAGAGAAAGAACAAACTAATAAATCCTTTGACACATTAGAAACCATCATTCTCTGTAACTGTGGGGTAGGTTACAGCAGAGACAGAATTCAAGGGAGAAAGGGAGAGTTTTACATATACACAAAGGTCTGCAACCATTTTGCTTTGCAGTCATCTTGTAGGCCAGTACCTTATCATTAGCTTTAGGAACAAAGGAGTTTGGGCTATTTCTGGAACAACCAAACACAATCTCATCCTCTGCCAAGCTCAGCACACTGAGATTAATTTAATCTGCTTCTCACTCTCTCAGACTACTTTGTGGCCTGCTCTGGGGAAAGAGAGCAGTTAAACAGTGAAACTTGCTGAAACCTGCCCTGCTGGCCTTGAGACCAGATAAAAGAGGGAGAAAAAGAAATACTCTATCTTTGGAACTTACTCTTTACTCAATTCAGTTCTCTTGACTGATCCGGAAGCTGTAAATGCTACCAGGGATTCCCACAGGTCTCAAATGCCTTTATACCAGAGTTAGGCAACTGAAACTGAAAGTGGAGGCCAGAACACCATGCGGACCAGAGGCATTGGGAAGGGAAGGAAAGGAAAGCCAAGCTTCAGTGGTGGTGGTGGTGATGGGACGAGGGGAGGCAGGATTGAGCCTTTAATTAAAGGTGACCACAAAGGGCCAAGTATTCAGGTTGGGATGAGCAGAGGAGGATGTTCTGGGGAGTCATTATATAATACATGTCTCAACCTCTAGGCTGCTTCTCAATTCTGGTCTCATCCACTAAGCCTGGCAGACAGAGTCCTTACAGGGGCAAGTAAGTGGTCCTTCTCTATGCTCCTGTTTGTGAAATTATCTGTTTCAGGATTGGTCACCTCTGCTAGGCAGAGCAGGTTTCTCTAGACAGCAGGCTATGTCTTAGTTATCTCTGTATCTTAGGGGCTAACCCAAAGTCAATATATAACAGATGCTTAATGCTTGTTAAACTGGAATGTAGGGAACCCATGGCCTCCAGCCTTCACTGTTGATGTAAAGTCTCCCTAGAACCAAAACAACTCGGCACCAGTTGAGGTTTGCAAATTACTTGCTGAGGCTATAATGATTTGACAGCAGCAAAACTGATGCCTGCCTGAAGAAGTGGCATTTCTGGGTACCTGACTATAAAGAAGATTGAGAGCTAGGTTTTGGCCCATTTCTTCCTGCTAGAGTGGGGATTTCCTCAGCAGAAGGGAAGCACAGCATTCAGTTTGCCCTGAAATCTGGAGGCCAACTTCCATATCCAGAACTCTGGATTCCCTAGGCCCTCTGAAACCCTTATGCTGGCTGCAGGCACTTGGAAAGGCAGGATGACCTCCAGAGGCAGAGGCAGGGAGGTGCCTGTAAAATCGGCCCTGCCCTCAGCACCAGGCAGTAGGAATCCAAAGAGGCTGTGCTCTCCAGCCTGCTTAAGACACATCAGACTGGTCGCAGCTGGGCAAAGTCTGGCTTCCTTCAGAACCAGTTTGATGTTCTTTATGGGCACTGATAAGGCAACAGCCATCGATTACACTGGAATATGATTTAGCACTAACAGTTGTAATGGGTATTTCAGATGGCCTCGCCATTCATTCTATTTGCCCCTAAGCCGAGTTGCCTTGCAGATCTGACTTCAGAGGAAATGGAGAGCAAGTAGAGCTTCTCCTGCTGCCCCCTCCACTTGGTCAATGGCTGATTTCCACTTTCTCTAGACCTGAGAAGGGAGTATTTGAATTGAAAAGACTTCTTACTAACCCTGCTTGGCTGCAGTAGGAGTAAGATGGAGTTAACAAAGTTAATAAAGAATTTAAGGAAGCAGAGTAGGTTTATAACATGGATCATTTACCTCCAGAAAATCCTGCACAACAAAATGGCAAAATAAGGTCATATACAACACAGAGTACTCTCTCCAGAGTCCAGCTTACTGGGCCCAGCTATGTGGTCAGGACAGGTGACATCAGGATTCTAAAGAACTGCTTGCTATAGAGTCTACATGGAAAAACGGCAAAGTGATGCATATGTTGAAACAACATCCAGGAGATGGACAGAGGAGATGCAGATCACACTTGATCCGAGCAGCAGGCTGTACTACAAGATAGTAAGCTGAGGGCAGAATTCCTTGTGGAAAGGCCTGTGAGCCACTCTTTAAAATGTCTCTAGCTATATTTAGGCCCCCAAGAAATCAGTGCCACTCTGAAAGTGAAAAAGGCAAGATCTTTCATAAGCACCCATTTATTGACTTCCTCCCCACCCCCAAAAGGAGGGTTGGAAGGGGAGGGAGGGAAAGAGATGGGGCTCTATCAAGGTTCCCTGACCAAGGCCATTAATTAAAGAGATTCATTTGTTTAACAGCTTTCTTTAAAATGCAAATACACACCTTCAGTCATTCACACCTTACTGGGAATCATTGACTCTGATAAGTAGATTGCTTTCCTCCCAGTTTAGGGAACAGAAGGTATGGTGGTGGTGGTGGTGGTGGGGTGAGGATAGAGAGTCATCGGTTTTGGATCCTGGGGCATTTAGAATCACTGGATCGTAGAGGATTAGAGGAAGAAAGACCCTGAATCTAATATCTTAATTTCCCAGATGAGACAAGTAGGCCTCAGAAGTGAGGAGACTTTACCAAGGGTACAAAAGTCAGTCAGTGGCAGAGCCCAGAGCAGGACTAGGACTCAGTTCTTTAGATTTCCTTGGTGGGCTGCTGAAGTGCAGGGAAGGGTGTGCTTTGGTTAGCTATGAGACAGAATGAGGACATCTGGGAAAAAGGGGGCAGGAAATGTAAATCGCATTCTGGAATGTTTTGAAGCAGAAGCCAGACATTTATGGGCTGGAGAATAATTTAGGTGAGTGATTCCAAAATGGGATTTCTGATCTACTAAAGAAGGGAATCCCTGAACACAGTAATTAGGACCCATGAGCTAGATTCTGTATTTCAAGAAGCCTAAAAGGAAATAGCACACATACCTTCAAGAGGACTAAACATGCCATTGGTTTAATAACATAGTTCCCTGATTCTAAAATGCCATCAGTTGCTCAGATGACCCATTTTCCCCTACAAGTTTCTGCACTAAATTCACATATTGATTATACACGCACCTCAACTGCAGACTGTATATAATGAAAATGTGTCTTTTAGAATGAAGGTAAGAGTAAATGCCATTATATTTGGAAATAGATAGAGGTGATGATAGCACATTATAGTGAGTATACTTAATAGCGATGATATGTGGGTGCAACTGTGGTTGAAAGGGAAAGCTTAAGGTCGTATATGTCACTAGAAGGAAAGCCAGAGGATGAAACACGGGGGTATATAATATGGTGAACACTCTTGAGGGTGAAAATGTTCTAGAATTGATTGTGGTAATGAATGCACAACTGTGAACTTACTAGACAACGGCTGTACACTTTAGATGGATTATATGGTATGATAGACAATGGTTGTACACTTTAGATGGATTGTATGGTATGTGAATTTATCTCAATAAAACTGTTTAAAAAAAACTCAAAAAGAGTAAACACCATTTATTTGGAAGACTGTCTTCTAAAGCACACACAAAAGGTGCACTTGGTGGTGGAAAACTGTAGGCTCCTTCCCACCCTGGGGTCTCCAGGGTACCAGAAGGCAGAAGGATGCAAAGCCAAAAGTTTATAAGCTTTTCAATATTGCTAAGGACCAAGCTGTCAGGCACAAAAGACCATCTTAAGGGCCCACAGCAGGCTGTGGCTCTCCTGCACAGATGCTGTGATCATCCTGCCCCTCAGGGCACCTTCCTCAGCTCTACAAACAAGAGCAGCCTGCTCTAAAGGACCTTTCCCAGAGAGGGGCAGAAACAGCACTGACAGGAGGTCCCTTTGGACTTCACCAAAGTGATGAGTTTTCCAGTCACAGGAGGGCCGAGTGCCTGCAGGACAGCTGGCCAACAGAATGAGTCTGAGCCAGGTGGCCTCAGACCTGTCCTCAGTGTCAATGCAAAATGACCTTAGTGGGCCTGCGTATAGAAGACTGGAGAGCAGACATGCTTCTTGAATCTTGAGCATCTGGGAGATCGCCCAGCAGTCCTGAGCAACTCTGGTTAAGGCATCTGCAAGGGAGGGCCCCTCCTCCCTTGCTGGCAGCCATTACCATACAGCTGACTTTCACGCTGTCTCTTAGGACACAGGCAAAGAGAACGGCCCTTCTGACTCACCCACAATCCCCAGCCAAAGTGTACATAAGCTGAATTGTAAACAGCTGAATGTTTTCCAAGCTGCCACCCCCAGCTACGAAGGAAGGAATCAATGGAGCGAACAGCCGCTGTCCCCCATGCAGTTCAGGACAACAGGAGCAATGGGGGATTTCCAAACAGCTGCAAAAACTGCTTCCCAGCCCACAAGCTGAGCCCTGTAACAGGGGCCTCTGACTCCCAGATCAAACTCGGCAGCAGCACCTGCAGGTCTGCGGGGTGCCTTCCAACAGGACAGGTCAATGCACCAGGGAATAATAGCTAGCTCTGCTGCAGGGAGGCAAGGGAGAGTTCTACTTAACACTTGGTGATTGAGTCCAGTCCTACAGTATCCAGTAGGTGGAGGGCTCCCAGATATTCTCACATCACAGTGCTCTGCTATGATTTCAAAAGGTAAAATATCTAGAACTAATGGTAAAGGATCCACAGCAGAGACATCAAGATAACAGATGAAAGGGAAGACTGGCAGAGCGGATAGAGCACTGGCACTGAGGATCGGCCTGGGCTCGTATTCTGGTTCCATCTTTGATTCGTGGTGGTTTCAAGAACTTGGTATCTGGTCTGAGCCTTAGCTTCTCTGTCCATAAAAATAAGGATTATACTGTCAGCCTTGCAAGGTTACAGTGAATATTAGAATATAGATCTGTAAAATGCCTGTTACTGAAGACATTTTGAAGCTGTACTACACAGCAGTTAAGACTTTGGGACCAGAAAACCTTAGGTTTAAATACTAGCTTGGAATTCAGGGCAAGTTACTCTAAACCCTCAGTTTTCTTATCTATAAAATGGGCCACTTACATCTGTCTCATGTGGCTGCAGCATGGCTTACATAAGAGTATGCAGGTAGAACGTAATGGAATCAGCCTGGCTTCGCCACAGGAGTCCAACATCACTGAGATCAGAGACAAGATGAGATAACAGCCCACATCACCTCACCATCTCACTAGTCAGATCTCCCACAGCTCCATAGCAGAGTTGTTCTTTCCTTGGCCAAAACTCAGTTATCATTCACGTTCCTCAGATGCCCTGGTCTACTCAGGGTGTCCCTTCCTTGTACTCTTGAGGTCAGGCTTCAGGAAGAATTGTTCCCTCAACTTTGACAATAACACTTTGACAATGCAACATAATGGAAATACCCCTGCCCTTTAGGGCAAACCAAGGACTCAATTCAACTTCAACAGCTGTTAATTTAAAGGTAAAGACAACCACTAGATTCCTTTTCTACATAGTCCTTTCATGAGAGTCCATGGTATCAAGGAGACAGTGCAAGAGCACCTCAGAAATCACCAAAGAGGTCACTTCAGATAAATAAAAGGAAGAACTAATTTACCTTGACATAATACATTTATGGACCTTGTAATGCTAGGAGGTGGTTAAGCCTGTGAAAAGAAGACAGCTTAAAAGACTGAAAATAAAATCAAGGTAGATTTATAGCAGTTCACAAAAGGAACCTGGAATGTTTAGTAAATTCCCTAAATTTTTTGAGGTTGATAACAAAGAAAGGCAACCACCTTCCCAATATGATGCTTTTTTTGTTTACCAATCACAAGGCTCACTAATATTCTTGGATAAATGGCTCAGAGAGGGAGCTAACCCTCAGCTATCCTGTCTATATATTGGGCTAGGTAATACTTAATTTTGCAAATCAATCCTGCTGCTAATTTCTGTTCCTGTAAAACATTAACTGTTCTTTCTTGTAACCATTTGCTAAGCTTTCAATCACCCTACCTTACCACCACTCCACTGGTACAACAAATTAATACAGATTACTGGCAATCTGGAAGTGCAGACTTAATCAATTAAAAAAAAAATTACTTCACATTACTTTTGCTTGAATTTAAGGTGTCATTTGCTTTGTTTAAAAACGTCTTAATATACACTGACTCCAGACCACATATTGATGATTGCAAATATGCTAAATATATCTGTAGCTACAGATAATTATACAGTATTTGAGAGATAAGAGCCATGCAACTACAGCTTTAAAAATAACTCACAGAAGTCATGCACTGTCATTTCCTTGTCAACAGTCTCAATATTCAGTATCTGGCTTGGTCCTTCTCCTTATCTACTAGAGACAAGTTGGTTATGATATGGCATTTAATAATCATAATAAATTTCACTGCTAAGAAGAAAATCACCCAAGAAACAGATATTTGCTGATGCTTTAAAGAAAATCTTAATAGCAAATTGGGACTCACTTCCACATCTGGATTCATCTTAGGCCTCTGGCAATCCACTGTTTAATAGCAATAGTTTTTTTTTTTGGCAGATGTGGGAAGAATGCTCTCTTCTTTTGGACATTTCTAAACTAAAAAAATCATTTGAACATTGAAAGAAAAGGAAAACTCATCCTTTTTCACTAACTAAATAATCTGGAAGGAGAAAGAAAAAAAACTATTGACTTTACTATCCTGGTCTGGTTTTACAATGAATCACAGAGCAACTATTCACTATTTAAATTATATGCCATGCTTCTTACTATATTTTTTTATCTTAAAAAACTAAAAATTGTTAATTGTGTAACTCCTGATTAACTGTAAAATAGTCTATTTCTTGACCCTGCCAGACAATTACACTCTACTTTTGCTACTGAAGGCGGAAAAAGTCCAGAATATTTAAGACTGCTCTCTTGGATAAGGAACTGGTTGATTAGTTTCCTAACAATTCCCAAAACATCCACGGTTACTCATGAAATTGAATTAAAGATGGTTTGCCTCTGAATAGCTTTGCAATTATCAAATCAGTGTTCTAATGTAGCTAGTAATTCAAACTCAAATTTTTAAGTGTATCAGTGTGTAAAATGAAACCACCATCTACTTGAGTTGTGAGTACATGATTAAAGTTATCTTAAAAAGGCACACTTAAAAAATCTTTTTAGCTGGTCAACCCACGTTGTAGTTTAAACCATGTCATAAAAGCATTTTAAAACATAAATCTACGAATGTTTGAACCTCCACCTTGAGAGGTAGTCCAGGTTTGAGCTCCATCAAACAAGATGCTAAATCACTGACTAGAGAGTCATTTCTGTCACTGGTGCAAAGGCCTCATCAGAATTTGACTGCATAAGGCAGTCTTCATGCTGCTGTTTCACAGGACCTCTAACTTCAGGACAGTCTCCTGAGGGCTACACAAAAGCCTCTCTCCTCAACCACTTTTGTGAGCTTCCTGCTGACCACAAGAACATCATCATCTTCTTCCAGCAGCAAGATGGCACAAAACAAAGGGAATAAAAGAGAAACTATCATTAATGAAGGGTCCTTATTCTTATTTCCCCACTCTCATCTCTAACAGATGTATCTTTTCGGAAGAAAATCTTCTGAAGGTGCAGCCAAGTCTGCCTGGAGATTAAGTAGCATTGAACAGCTGGGAGAGCTTTAATATAAATTTGGATTGACTTGAGAAGAGGGGGGGAAAAATTCCTTGTTACCTATCATACCAACAAGGAGCAGCATTAACAGAACTGGAAACTTCCATCCTGTTCCTTAGATTTTTAAATTTAAATCGTATTTTGGCTTGCTGATCCACACTAGTTGAAAGTGAAGGATGTGATAGGAGGTGGGTAAACTTTTTTCAGCTAATAATTACTGAATGCCTGGCATGAAGCCCACAGACCAAGGAATGACAGAGACTTAGAGGAAGAGTCCAAGGCAGTCATATTATCCTCTTCATACACGCACAAGAGAAACAATAGAGATTAAAAAGACATACAAGAATGCACAGGTAGATATTCTTAATTCTGAGACAGTAGTCTTTTTTTTTTTTCCCCTAAAATAAGAAAGTCTAGGGAGGCAACAAGATTAGAAGCAAGAACAGCTCAATTTTGTAAGATCATTTATCCATTCATTCCTCTTCTCTTAGTTTATTCCCTCTCCCTTTGAAAGATCAGAACCAAGGGATGTAAAGTATCTGAGGCAGGAAATGAGTAAGACAGGAAAAAGGATGTGGTGTGAGAAAGTGGATTCTGGGGCTGAGCCAGAGTAACAGGCAGGATCATAGACCGGGAAGAGTCTGATGGCAAGAAGAGAAATCTCAGGGTTCAGTAGCTTAGACTAGAAAGTTCTCTCAATGACTAGAGGAGGTAAGTCTGGAGAAAACTATGGAACTGGGCAGAACACCATCTTCCTAAGAGGTTACCCTCCACTGAAAGGCAGACAATGTTGATGGGACCGACAGTCAAGAGAATCATTACTGGGATGGAAGGCAGAAGGGCTGGAGTCTCCCCTTTATTTGGAAGGAAGTGGAAATAACATATATTGAGTACTTATAAATGAACCCAAGACCTGGAAGATAAAAGGAAAGGGCAGAGTGGTTGGTGGGGACATGATGAAACACCAACATTCATTAATATTAACCACCTACATGCCAGATGACAGTAAAACAGTTTAAAAAAATAGTGATAATAAAGAGGGAGAAAACAGAAAAGACTGCTCATGAAAATGCAGTTGGACCACTGAGAAACCAACTCGGTAACAGATAAAGTGGACTAAGAAACTACCCACGTTCTCAAGATAAGGCTGGTGAATAAAGGCATTATTCTTTTCATTGTGTATGGAAGAGCCTGGAAACAGATCTTGGGTGGGCTGAGAGGCAGCGCTCACATGATAAGGAGTGCCTAGAAAGGGCAGGTGCCAAAAGAGCACCACTACCCATCTGCTGGGCCCTCTGTGAAACAAGTCAGTCCTTGTGAATGAGCCAAACCAGAAGCCCTGGTTCCCGCCTTTCAGGGACTGGAATTCAGGTGCAGAAATTAACAGTGGAAAACACAGTTTATCAGCTGATTCAAACTAAATATTTCCAAATATAGATTCAATGTTGGGGGCTATGTGTTAAAATCACTTCCTATTTTCCACAGGACAAGGCTCTGCATCAAACAGGAGCCAAAATGATGTGTTATAACTAACCGAATGAAACTAAACTGCTTAGCTGTGAAGGTCTTTTAAGATTCAATAGAGATTGAATCTTTTGTCTCATAACCAACACATTAAGTTTCTATTCTAGAGTAAAAATGATGTGAAGCCTTACATCCCTGTGACCTAAACCTAAGTAAGTTTCTATTCTAGAGTAAAAATGATGTGAAGCCTTACATCCCTTGTGACCTAAATCTAAACCCTAATCAATATGCACTGTCACAGGTCTGCTTCCCTGTACTGGAAGAAAAATGGGGAGGGTGGGGTTGCAGAAATACAAGGGCAAGAAGGAATTTTCTTGCTTCATCAGCCTGTAATTTTCATGCTCACCTAGAAATCCTGGCAGATCTAACATTTGGGTTAATTCAGGAAGGGAAGAAAAATGTCAGGTGAATGATAATTGGATTAGCCAGGTATGCCCCAGAGCAAAATGGCTGGAAAAGGCCAGGACAGTATGCCTGGTACAGTAAAAGTGATGTTATTTTCTAAACCAAAAGTTGAGACACTCGACTGATAGACAATGGGATGGAATATTTTAAATTGGGGCTGTCCTAGAAAAATCAGGGACATATTGGATTTAGGTCAGAAGCTGATTTTACAACAAGGGATCCTCTGGGCCCAATATGCTAACAGGAGGGGATTAAGGATCAAGGATGGACAATATCAGAAGGAAAGGCTGTCACTGATTTGCAAAGCAGAAAAAGGAAAAATAAAAGTGTGCTCTGTAGACAGCACATGAAAAAGGTAAACATTCTACCTATAGAGTAGGAAGGAAAGGAAAGTATATCAGAAATGAAAGTATGTCAGTGAAATCTGTTCAGTTAGCAAGGGTGAGGGTGGGGGGATGGGAATGTGAGGGTTGGGATGGAGGGGGTATCACCAGGACAAACTGTATTCCACCTTACACAGGAGCCAGGGGTTAGAAGGTCAGATTGTAGCTTTCCTACTGGTGCAACCTGACCTTGGGCAAATTATTTCCCTCACTGTGGACTTTGATTTAAACAGAGATCCCCACAAATCCCGATTTTAATGTAAAGAATTAACAAATACAGTACATCTTCATTTCGCATGGGAAGGAGAGAAAACGCTCTTCTAAAAATGGAAGAGAGTACAGACACAGAACAGCTTGTCCTTTTCCATCCAATTAAAAACCTCGTGAGACTGAACTCGATGAAAAACAAAACTCTCCAGCGAAGCCGCAGGCGCCTCCAATAGGTAGACCACCACCAATAAAGTACAGCAGATGCCAGCAGCCCTGCCCCTAAACGGCTTGACCGTCCCGCGGTAAATCCGCATCCCTGAGAGGACCGAGACATGTTTGGGGTTAGAGTGGGTTATGCGGAGAGTCGGAGTAAGGCTGGAGGACACGCTGAAATGTCTGGCACGCCAAGGTTGACACAGAGACTTGCAGAGGGTGCGAGGGCCAGGCAGGGGCAGGATTTGGGCGGAGGGAGACGCTGGTTGCATCCCAGGCCACGGAGGTGGAGGAGCAGGGCACCTCCCGGGCGCAGAGAGGACGAGAGTCGCGGGCTGGCACGGCCTGGCAGCCGAGTAGGCCTAGGCCGGGAGAGGCACTGGAGGGCGGTGCCCGGTTTCCAGTGCGACGACCGCAGTTCCCGGCCCCCCCCCCTCCTGGCGAGAACCCCTCCCCCGCCATGGGCACTGACCTGTCCAGGGCCTGGCCGGGCCTGGGCGGGCGGGGCCTACGCAGCCCCTCGGCCGGGCGCCGCCTGGAGCGGGGTCCCGGACAGGCCGCCTTCTCTCCGCCGGGAGCCTCCGAGCCGGGGCCCGGGGCTGCCGCGGCGCATCCGACCGCACCCGCTGGCCGGCGTCAACAAAGGGCGGCCGGGACGCGAGGCCGGGGCGGGGGCGCAAGGCCCGGGCGGGTACGCGGTCGGCCGCCGGGATTGCGCGCGCGCGCGCGCGCGGCGAGCGCTCGAGGGCTGCAGCCGCCGCGGAGACAATGCGGCCCGTCCGGAACAGGCTCCCGCGGACGCCTCCGCTGGGGGCGGGGCGAAGGCGCGGGGCGGGGCCTCGGTCACACGGGGCGGGGCCGCCGGGGGGCGGGGTGAGCAGGCGCGGAAGCCCGGCCACGCGCTTTCTTTGTGCGGCGGGCCTCAGCAAGGCCGCTGGAGAGGGCACCGGCGCGGGCCGGAGCCAGCCCCGCCCCGCTGCTCGGCCCCTCCTCCCCGCCCTCGGGAAGGCACAGGAGGGTCGACGCCGCGGAGCGGAGCGAGGCCTGTGGCGGCTTAGGGACGTCAAGGTTTCGGTTTAGAGGCGCGGGCCTCGCCACGAGGACGCCTGCCACAGCCCCCATAAAAAGCCCCCTAAGTGGCGTGGTGGACTGATTCCCACCGCGGCCAATTCACTATCTGTGGGGCCTTAGAGGAAATAACAACAGCTACCGGTAATTGAGTGCTTAACATGGGTTAAGCCCTGTATGCACACACACTCTCACTTATTCACAATAACCCTACACGTAGTCATTATCCTCCCAGTTGGTAACTGAGAATCAGAGAGGTTAAGTAATGACCAAAGTGATCCAGTTACACCTTTATAAACAGTGATAATCCCTACTCTTTAGGCTTACTGTGAAAGTTAATTGAAGAAATGCAAATTGCCTTCAGTGTTTGGCACACAGTAGGAGCCCAATAAATGTTAGTTCTCTTCCTAAACCACACTGGTTTAAGACGAATTGTCATGGCGGTGCACATTTATTCAGTAAATATGCTAAGAGCTGTGGAGGATGCAAAAGATGTACAACTGGACATACACTTCTCATTTCCCCCCCATCCTCAGAGGTGCTGAATAGATGACAAATGTCTCTTTCAGTTCTTGAACTCTGTTCCCATTTCCCCCCTTTTCTTGCCTTTCTTAGCATCCTTATTCATATTCTTTGTCTCTCTGCCTCTCCCCCCATCCTTTTTCCTTTGTTTGCACGTTTTACATTTATATTATATTCCCTAATTGTTTACTTATCTCCCTTTCTCTTTCCCCATCCCCTTTCTTTCCCCTCTACCCCACGTATCAAATTTTGAAATCCTTCTTTCATTAATATTCACATTCCACCTCCCTCTGCCTTTGCATTTCTGACAGTTTTGTTTCTATAAACTAATGTGTGATTGAATATTTGACTTCCCTTTATTTCCCAAATGTGTTCACACTTTGTCTCCCTACCTCTACTGGAATGCCCCTTCCCCAACTCTGCATGCCCAAGACCTACCTATTGTTCAAGGAACTCAAGAACAGCAAACTTTTTCTGTAGAGGACCAGATAGTAAATATCTTGGACTTAGCAAACCATATGGTCTCTCTTGCAGCTACTCAACTCTGCCATTGTAGACGAAAGCAACCACAGATAATATGAACCACTGAAATTTGAGTTTCATATAATTTTCACATATCAAGAAGTACTCCTCTTTTGGTTTTTAAAAAACCATTTAAAAATGTAAATGCCATCATTACCTTGTAGGCTGTACAGAAACTGGAACTGTGATGGATTTGGCCCTTGGGCTGTAGTTTACCAACCACTGCTCTAGAATAATGCCACTTCCATGAAATCAATCCTGATAATCTCTAGCTTGCAGTAGCTTTTCCCTTTTCATAACTTTTAAAGCACTTACCTGTACCCCTTCTATAGCGTTTATCATATTTTAGCTTTTCTTGTCATTTTTTTCTTTGCATTTCTCATTTTCCCCAGCAGACTAAGCTCCTTAAAGGTAGCAAACAGATCTTACTTCTCTATGTACTACCCCCTACACCACAATGCTTTGCACAGATCAGGCATCCAAACATATACGGAAGGACAAATACTTAAGTCTTGGGTGGCTGACAACTGTTCCAACTGTGCAAAGCATACTTCTCTCTCATGAGACAGTACCTCAAGAACAGGATGCTTATTTAGATGATTCAGAGAAATATTTTGGGGAGCTCTATGAACAAAAGATGGAGAGAGGTGGGCAAATGTCTGTTCATTTAGGGTTTGTTGGATAACAAATACTTGAAAGGAGAACGCTGATTTGCACCAACCTGCAGGCAGGGCATATGTCCTCAGTCGGTCCTAGTCAATATTTCTATCAGCTAACTCATACAAGACAAAGAAGCATGCTATATAATTTACAGATGGCAAAGTTAAACAGAAGAGTTAGTTTAATGAATAAAAGCATTCAGATGGAAAAGATTCCTGCTCCACCACTTTTTCTCTCTGTGCCTCAGTTTTCTTATCTTTAAAGTGGGAATAATAAAAGTTCTTACCTCAGAGGATTATTGTCAGGATTAAATAAGTAAATACATGTACAGCCTGTCAAAGAGGGCTCAATAAATATTAGCTATTAACTATAACTCTTATTTTCTTGTTAGGCTGAAACTATGGGTCAAATTCACAAGATAACATTTAACAGATAGAATTAATTACATTTTGGTTCAAAATATAAATTGCACACATTTGAGACTGAGAAGACCTGGCATGATAGCAATTTATGAAAAAAAAAAAACTTCATAAAAACAAATTTTAAAAAAATGCAACCCTCTGTGAACCAACAATATCATTCCCACTGGGTCCAAGGAGTTAATATGGGGCCACAGGTGCAGCATCTTGATGGTAGAAGGTGAGGGAGTTACTGCACAAGGTGTGAGCCATTGCACTGCCCTTCCACAGCTGTGGGACCTGGGGCCTCTTCCAGTCTTAATTTCCTCCCATGCATAATAGGGTTAATGATACCTGTCTCTCGGGGTTGTCACAAGTGAATAAAGAACTACGTGCCTGGCACTTAGTAGGTGTATAACAAATGTCAGGGTCCTCCCTACCATACATACAGATGTAGGAAACAGTCCTGCCCCATGAAGGGCTTACAAAGCTAGGCCCAGGTGTCAACCTATGGTGACTAGTGGCTTTCTATATTTGGAATTAATGTGGTTAATTTGGGGGATCACACTTTCAGAGGATTAATTTGCATAGTCATGGATGACAATTATGGTGGGAATGGGAGTTCTTGATGTGTCTTGGTGAAAAAAAAAAAGAAAAAGAAAAAGAAAAAAGTCTCAGATATTGAGCCTGGAGATTCTCTCTTTTTTTAGTGGAATGGAGGGGGAAGAGAAATAACTGTCTACAACTGGAAAGCTGTAACTTATGAAGTGGACTGTGTTTTAACTCACAAGACAGAATCACGAGCAATAGGTAGAAGTCACAGGAGAGAAGATTTTGACTTAATTTGAAGAGCAATTGATAGAGTAATTCCACAATGAAATGGGCTGCTTTTCAACATGGAGAACCCCTCATCAATCCCAAGGATGCAAACAGAGAACAGATGACCTCCTTCCTGTCTTATAATTTTTCTAGTATTATTTTCTCCATATTCTTTTGCTTTCTTTTCCTTTGATTCCATTCCCCACTCCTTATAGGCTCTTTATAACTTCCCCCCTACCTTTTCACAAAGCATTTTTCTTCTCATTTCTCCTTCAGTTTCCAAACTCTCTTTCTCCTGGGTCTCCCCATCCCCAATGGCCAGCACACACTTGGCCAATGGTTGGAGCTGGTTCCCTGAGTTGTAAGTGGCCTATGGCTCATAATACTACAGAGACCTGGGCCAAGATTGCTGTGCGAACTGGCAGAGAGGGAAGGAAAGCAAATGGATCCCTGCAGGAGGTGAAGGTACTGGTATGACTCTCCCATCAGGGTAGAGGGATCCGGCACGGTCTCCTGAAACCCAGGTCATGGAAAAGTTCACGTGTAATTGGGCACTCACAAAGAGACAGATGATGATCCCAGAGCTGAGCAGTTTCTTCAAAGATGCTTCCATGAGCCATATGCAACCTGAATCCCCTTCTAGTTATCCCTAAGCAATTCCCATAGCTCAAAAGCTATGGTAGCCATCTTGCCATATTTCCAATTTTAAAAACTCCCTCCTAAACTAAGTGAAGCAGGGAATTGAGACAACTGGATAACTGCTTCAACTCTCAACTTTGCAAGTGTATATTTGGCCTCAGACACATGTACGCCATTTCATTGGCCTGACTCTAGAACTTTCAACTCTCCTTTTCTTTCTCTACCCTTTCACTCTTTTTTTCTCTTCTTTTCTTTTTTTCTTTTTTTTTGCCTTCTGAGTTCCCCTGTCTTTACCCCTGGTTCATCTCATTTTCTCCCTCTGTTTCCACCAACCCAGCAGGAGTCCTGGTTGCCTCTTTGAATCTGCAATAGTTTATCCTCCCATTCTAGATACCCCAGTGAAATGTGCCAAGGGATGGCAAGGAAGGCAGACTTTCTTCCCTCCCCCGAGGGCCCTGCTACACTTCATACCGTGAGCTGGGGGCTGCTGGATGTTAGGGCTCTTGGGTACAGGCAGGCCACCAGGCATGGCGGTGACAATGGCTTGCTGATGTCGTGATGGGCCAGACCGAGTCTCAGGCACACTCTTCTCCCCAGGCACCACCTCCTTCCATTCATCTGGGGCACATTGCTGGGGCTGTTAAGGGACAGGACAGAGAGATGGTCTTCTCATGAACTTCTTTTATGTTCTTGGACACTTCCCCTTTTTTTGTAGAGCTTGGGTAGCAGACAAGGACTATAAGATTCAGTCACCCTGAATTTAGAGAGCGTTCCCTTATCTTTCTTGCAATACCCAGAGAGGACTTCAACATTCAGCCTACACAGAAACATATCCAAATAGGGTCTGTGGGATTGCCTGAGCTGTGGTCTCCTCATTTGGTTCCTGAACCCTGGGATCAGCTTACTCACCACTGGCGAAGCAGGCTGTAGTTGTAAGATGACAGCTGATGTGTGCTGGAACCTGCGTTGTGGGGTGTGGGACAGGCCCTCAGGATGTCCATTCTGAGGCCCAGCATCTGGTGTGGGAGGGTGACATTGCTGGCTGCTGCCAGTCTTGTGAAGATTGGTGGTGGGGCACTGGAGTGGCAGGGTGGATGTAACCGGGCCTAGTGGCATGACATGGGCTTCTGAGCTGGGCTGCACGGCCAAGCTTGGAGGGATGGAGGTGAACTGGGGTTGGGATTGGGGTTGGAGCACAGGCCGTGATTGCTGGGTCTGCTGCTGCTGCTGTGGTGATTGTTGCTGTTGCTGCTGTTGGATCACAAATTGGGGCTGCAGGTGCTTTGATGGTGGCTGTGAGAGGAGCTGGTGTGGCTGTAGCTGAGCATAGGCTGAAGGGGGAAAGACCCAGGTTAGGTGGCATGGCTTGACTTCATCTTCTGCTGTGTCTTTTACCACTACCTTCCCCCAACTGTGCCCCTCCCACATCCACATAAAGAAGGCTGCCCAAACTCAGTGTCTCTGATGCTTTCAGCTCTTTCATCTTTCTCCTAGAACCTGGCTTGGTCATTGCCACAACCCTATTCTCTTTCTCTCTCTCTCTTTATTCTTGCTTTCTCTCTATGCTGAAACATTGGGCTCCTTGGACTGTCCCCCAATCCCAACTCAACATTCACCTCTTCTGTGAAGCTTTCTTTGGCCATTCCAGGCGTTCAGAAAAACACTGGATTCTACAATGTGCAACCATGTTCTCTCTCTCCTGTTCTCTGTGCCTATAATACCTGTTGCCTCCCAACTCCCCGCCCCCCCCTCAAGCCTGGCCCTGCCTGGCTACCTCTTATTCATCCTCTGGCTCCCCCCCAGGCCAGGCCTCCTCCAGAAAGAGCCGGTTTCACAGTGGCCCTCAGGCCTTTGCATTGGGCAGACCAGGGCTGTATGAACAGCTTCTTTTCTTATATACTGTGGGACCTCAGGCTAGCTACTTAATCTCTCTAGGCCTCAGCTTCCTCATCTAAAAATTGGAAGTAATAATAGCTCCTGCCCAGAAAATTGTTATAAGGATGAAATGAGAAAAAGTTGTGAGAAAATGATACAAGGGGCACAGCATGGTGCTTGGCACACAGTCATGCTCAATCATTTCTAAATGTAATTATAATGATTTTAGTTTGGTTTAGCCTCTCAAGGTATCCTGGGCTCTCTTCTATCATAACAATGTTTATCACATGGGTTACAATTTCTTTTTATAATCTTTCCTTCCAGATCACTATCCCCTTGTGGTCATAAACTACTGTGTATCTCTCAAACAAAACCTAACATGGTGCCTGACATCTACCAATAGATGACAGCTAAGTGAGTCAACTTTATTGTCCTGATCTGGAATTCATTTGTTGCCATGTGTTGTTAGCTTTTTCATTTTCCGTTTTAACCAGGCTGACCCTCTGAGGTCAAGATTCTTATACTTTTTTTGGTAATCCCTTCAGCATCTAGCTTCATGCCTTCCACACAATAGAGATTCAGGAAATTCAGCTCAGAGATTGATTGTCTTCATGCAGAGCACTCTGTTTAGTGGCATCCAGGCCAGCTCAGGATGAGAGCAGTTCAGCTGGATCTGGCCTGCCTAAAAGCTGCCCTTCACTGAGACCCCTTCACTGAGCCAGCAGGAGATGCTGTGCCATGCAAATGCAAAGAGGGCCACAGTTGGAAGCTCACAAATGGATTTTTACAACCAAAGGCTCACAGCCAGTAAAGATAAAGGCAAATTCTGGGTCCTGAGCTAACAGTTTCAAAGGATCCTGTGATGCTATAGGTGCAAAATAAGCAGATTTCAAACTGAGTTGGGGAGGTACCTTCTTTCTTGAATTTTGTCTATTTACATGGAAGTTTTTACCCATCTCATCACAGCCCAGTTATGGAGTTCTAAGCATAACTGCAAAAGGAATAGGAAGGGAAGGACAAAGGAAAGAGTCAAAGGAAAAACAAAACAGTACTTAGTGATTGCTTGTCAGAGAAGGAGGGAATGTTGTTGGCCCCCAAGGTTTTAGTCTGGCTGATTGGTAGCGAATGATGGAATGGAAACTTGGACAAGGATGTGGTTTTGAGGGAAATGTGTTGGGTTTGAAGCGATGGTGGAGCATCCAAGTGGAAATTGCCAGCAGGCATTTGGTGATTATAAATTCCCCTGACCCCAACCTCCAGCCCTGTGTCCTAATTCCACACTGAATAGCTGAAAACATATCGAGCAAAGACATTGCAAATGGAATTTTAAAGAAGACTACTGATAAGGCACCCGAGAGCTATCCAGCGCATGTTATGTTTTAGAAGCCAAAAAGGTCTGCAAAATGCTGGGCATCATCACTGAACACTCAACCAAAACTTTCTCTCCTTTAAAACAAAATTATGAATTCACATGAGTCTGGAACACAATCATTTTAGGAGCTGCCTATCTTAAGTGAGAGCTGGAAACAGTTCAGGTCAGGGAAGGTAAGAGGATCAATGGTATGGCCCACCACTAGTTGGCATCAGATTTTCATCAGTGACACAAGAGGTCTGGGTTAGGTGATCACTCAAGTCCCTTCCAGCCCTGCAATTTGATAGGAATGGCTATAATATAAGAATAGTTTAAAATTCAGGATTGATAAGGTGGAAAAAAAGAGGGCTAGAGAAGGAAAAGGCTCTAAATCTATAATGCAAAAAGAATATAGTTCTGGAAAATACCAATTTGTTCACCAAAGATTGGGAAGGGAACTCCTGGCTCCCTGCCCCTCTATTTCCTGTGCTTCCCGTCCTATCGTACTCTGTTCCCCACCCTGTGCTGCTCATTCAAAACTGAAGGCAATTGTTTTATGACAGATGATACTAGAATATATCAAGGCTGGAAATAAATCCATAGATCAAAGAGTCCAAGGTATTTCGGAGGGAGTGTATATTCTTAACTTTTTGAGGTTACTAAAAGACAAAGACCATGATTTAACTCTAGTATTATCCTGGCTCAAAAATCCTTTTGTATAGAGTATTATAATTACTTTCTAACTGGTGTCTCTGATTCCAGTTTCTTCTCTCTATAATCCAACTTACAGATAAATGGCAAATAATCTTCCTAAGGCACAGCTCTGATCCCTGATTAAAACCATCAGGGACTCTCCTTTGTCTACAGATGTCTAAAGCCTCTGGCATTTGCATTCTTTCTACAATATAAACTTAACCTTTTATTTTTTATTTCTTTGATCCAAGCAAATGTTACTATTCACCGTCCCCTATACAGAGTTTATGCCCTTTCTTTTACTGTCTATAGTATCACAAATCAAATCCTAGTCACCTTTCAAAGGCCAGTCTTCCCCTTCCTGTACAACTGCCAGGACTTTCTCTAAGCTGGTAGTGAGGTGAATCTGCCTGGCACTGTCCTCAGAGATGCTGCATGTCATAGCAGTCAAGTGTGGGCTTTGGAATCACAATGTTTGGATTTGAATGCTGACCTGTGTGATGCTGGGCAAGTTATCTGACCTCCCTGTACCTCTGTATCACCATCTGTAAGATGGGGATAATGATAAAACCTATCTCAAAGTTATTTCAGTAAATGACTTATCTCCCTCGTAGGCAGAATTTATGTGACTCATTTGTTTCCTCCAAAGTACTTTGAATTTAGTGGGTGCTTAATCAGTATTGCTGAATGAATGAATGAATTAATGACAACATGGTGGGACTCCACCTTGTTTGTCTCACAAAACTTTTCCTCTTCAGAACCAGCACATGGGTGAGATGGGTGTAACCCTAGAGCCAATTTTGGTCTTATCACCATCCTGATTTATTGTAGACCCTACAAATGTCCAATCTTTTCCCACTATTTTTCTGCAGTAACTTTCAATCCAACCTACCTGAAACTCATTGTTCCATAAAACTTCAGGTCCCTTTGTGGCTTTTTGGCTCTTATTTCAGTGCTTCTATTTTCTGGAATGCTCTCTTTCTGCTTCAGTGATCTAAGGCTTCAGCTTCTTTGGCCCAGGCTCAGTTCCTGTTTGTCCCTACATGTCTTAACCTTCAATTATGGTTTTTTCCTCAGAATTCTTGCATTCCTTTTTTGTTTGAGCCATACATGATTTAACATGTGCTACCTTATATACATATTACATTGCTTTTTAAAAATTTGTTCCTAATTTTCCCCCACATCTTTCGAATTGGAATGTGTCTCATCATTTAATTGGCAGTGTTTTTCTTTCTTGCGGTTAATAAAATAATGGTGCATTTTATAATCAATGATGTCTTGGATTAAATGAAATAGGAATACTTTTATTCTTTTGTGTGTATATGTCCTATCTTTCCAACTAGATTGTATGCTTAAGTCAAGTTTGTCTTATATTTCTTTTTGTTTTAATTTTGAAGATGTGTTTTAATTTAAACAGAAGGTTTTATGTTTTTCTTACCTTCCACATTGTCCAACAATATCTATATATGTTTATAGATGCTTAACAAGTATCTGTTCCTTAGCATGTAAGATAAATTAATTCTCTCTCTCCCATTTCCTTCCAGCTCAGTTTGGGGGGTAAAGGATAGGAGGGCATTTCCCATTGCAGCCATGATACTGGACGGGTCTATGTCCCCTTTCCCTACAGCTAGGACGGGGCCTATGAATTTGTGAAATATTAATGCACAGGAATCTCTCTAGACCTTTCTTTTTATTTCTTCCTAAGGTCCAGTAACTTCATTTCTCCCTATCACCCATATCAGCTCTGCCTCCCCCGCTTGCTAGAAAGTTCATTGCTTCTAAGAAACACAAGGAGTTGATTCAAAGGGACCTCAACCGAAGCTTTGGAAAGCCTTGATCAGCCTTTCTTGTTATGGAGCAGGGGAGGGGCAGGCCCAGGGCCTCTTGCAAATTAGGGCCTAGCTAAAAGGAGAGTTCAGGCAATGCTCATCTGTCCATCTGGTGCTCTAACTTTGACTTGCCTCCTTAGAATCTAAAGAGACCAATTCGCTTCTTCCAAACAACCAGCTGGTTGTAAGCAACAAGGGGATTAAGGTCCCTGGGGCAGCAGGGCTGGCTGGGAGGGAGATCACTGCCATGAACCCTTCACTGCTTCCACTGCCAGGACTTATTAATAATAGAGCTTATTGATCTCAAAGCTTAAGGTTGGAGGAAAACAACTCATTATCTCAGAAACATTAGGACTCTTGCCCCAAACTATATGGGAACCGTAAGCATCTCAGTCACACGTTGCAGACCTGCTTATTCACTTATTTTTCTAGGAGTTTACTATAATTAACTAGAGTTTGGAGTTATCTGGCTTGGAGAGAGGGGGCGTAGAGGGAAGGAGGGGGAAGAATACCTTGGGAGAAGAACAGCATAACTTTTTCACTAACTAATACTCTTCAAGATTCAGAAAGTTAAGTGAAGATATACTTCCAACCATTCATTCCCTCAACAGACATTTACTGAGCACCTACTACAGACCAAGTACTAGCTTGGTGCTGGCTAAAACACAGTCCCTTCTGTAGAACAGATTATAGTCTAGTAAAAGAAATAGATGGTAAACAGATAATTTCAGTACAATCTGGTAAATGTTACCATAGGAGATAAGCACAGAATATCATAAGAACGCAGAAATGAGGATTCAGCCTGGGGAAGGAGAGCAGAGAAGGCTTCTCAGAGGAGGTAAGTGTTTAACATTTAACATGATTCAGAGTTAGAGGCATTGTGCATTAATGGCATGGTGCATTTAGGGAATTAGGGGCATTCTGTATAGCTGAAGCCCAGGGTGTCTACAGGAGAGGAGCCAGAAGAGGAGGCAAGTTTAGGTTGGGTCTAAATTATGCTAGCACCCCCAAGAGGCTACTTATCTCCAAAGATGTCTCATGTGATCAGGCCTTGGGCAGTAACTGAGATTGCAGGTGACTCTAGAGGTCAGAGCCCAACATACAAATAAACAGACATGGAAGCCCTTTTTAGAAAAGCCAAAAGCAATAGCAGAATGAATTTTCTATGATCTATTCCCTTTGGGCTGAGCATTAGGATAAGTCGGAGAGGGGAAGCAAAGCTAAGAAAAATTTCACTTAGGAGGAAGCGTAAATCATAAAAACAGGGTTGCCAACTGCAGGGACATTCTGTGGTGGTCTATCTCTGCCCTAATGTCTTTAGGCCTGCTCTGCAGTCCTCTGACAAAACTATCAAATACTCTCTGTGTGCAGGATTCCTTATTAAGCAGCTTGGAGCATTAAAGAAACTTGTACCTGCAATTCTTTCACTACCCCATCCTTAGCAGAAGGATGGTAGGACCACATAAATGGTTAAAGGCATGGGTTTTAGAACCAGACAGGCCTGGGTTTGAATCTTGGCTCTGCCACTTCTAGGCTGTGCACCTTAGACAAATTGCTTAATGTCTCTGAATCTCAATTTCTTTTCTGTAAATGGTGATACATACCACACAGGGTAGTTGTTAGCATTAAATGAAATCCTATGTTCAAACTACACAGAGCTCCACTGCCTTTGTTCAATGCCTGGTACTTAGGTGCTCAACAAATTGTACCTATACTTAAAATACTACCTGATATTGGTATGCTGCTTTGAACTTATCAAAGCATTTTTAAATTTTGAATCTCATTCATAACAATAAACCAAGAGGCAATCAGGCAGTGTTACCATTTTACAAGCAAGAACCGAGTAGTTTCCATTCCAAATGACTTCTACAAAGCCGTAGGTTAAGGGAAAATTGACCTCATTTGACAGATGAGGCATGGTGCCTTTGCACTCAAAAAATGTTGTTGGATGAATGAATAACACAAGTCAGCAAGCTGGACAGTGTGATGATTGCTGATTCTAGGATACTTGGGTACCATATTTCCCTCCCAAAGCAGGGATGGACAATGAAAAGGGAGCATAATGTCAGTAGGTGGGGAAGGTAAAAGGTACATGACAGGTCAAATAAGTCACAAAGGGTTGGGAGCTGGGGAGAAGAGACAGCATATTAGCATATTTGCTTGGCTGTAACAGAGGGTCTGTGTGAGGAAGGAATGAGAAATTAGAGTGGTTCAATGGGCAGTTTGGGGAGGGTCTTGAAGTCTGACAGAATCAGAGAGTCAGTCTATCAGAAATTATTAATATGCTATTATTGAGTTCCTACTATAGACCAGGCACTCCAATTGGTAAAACAGGAAATAAAGATAGTGAAGGTTTCTAAACGAGAAAGAAATAGTAGTCTCTGAGGAAGATGATTCAAGCAGTGGCAAGCAGGATGTCCTGGCAGTCAGTTAAGCCTCTTAGTCAAAAGGCCTTGAGCAAAGGCAGGAAGCCAATACAGAGGAAGTGGCATCAGAATCTGATGATAAACTGGTGATAAGCTGGGCAGTGCTGGAGGGTGGGAATAAGGAAGGAAAGGGAACTAGCAACTGTTGTGAGCCTACTCTGTGCTGGTCACTTTCACAGGCCATTGCATTCACTTTCACAGTCTACGGTAAATATAATTGTCTCTGTTTTACAAATGATGAAATCAGGACTTACAGGGATTACGTAATTTGGTCATGTTCATAAAACTACTAAGTGGTGAAACTGGGATCTGAAACCAGATCTAACCCCGAAGCCAATACTTTTTCTACCACTCATTGCCTCTGTGGTGAAGGAAAGTAAAGTCAGAATAACTCTGAGATTGTGGGCCCAGCATACAGGAATACTTTACAAATGTGGACAGTGGTCAGCAAACCGGGAGAGGGGACCTGTCCGTAAAGGAAGGGTTCACGTTTTTTGTTTTTGTTTTTTTAATGAATTCTGACCAAAATTTTAAAAATATGTATGCAGGTGGGGTGATATCCAAGTAGGAATATCCTATAAACAGCTGGAGATCTACGGGGAGAGGGGAGAAGGAGAGAGATGGAAGCATATCGGGAAGTCGCCTGCAGGCAGGTATTACGTGTCTGAAATGTATGACGGGATGAACTCCTCTATGGAGTGGGTGCTGGAGTTAAAAAACAAGGGGCACAGGACTGAGTTTTTTGGGAATCCCACAGCTAATGTTTGTGGGGCAATAGAAAAGGAAAAAAAAGTAACAGGTCCCACCTACACCCACAGATGGTCACATGCACAAATGGCAACTCTGGGCGTAGGTGCTTCCCAGGACCAGCTGAGATGACAGCCATTTCCCCATCATACTTCTATTCCATTCTTGAATATTCATTTTTCAAGGCAAAACTCAAATTTCCTCAACCCCTACTAGAATTTAAACTCTTGTTCATCTCTGTAGTCCCCATAATACTCAGCATGTTTGGCCCATAATAGGTGCTCAATGAATATTATTTTCAGCTGAACTGAACAACGAGCGAAAACAACTATTTGAAGACAACAGTTAATTATTCTTTTTGAGCCATATCTTCCTCATTAGTGAAATTGCATAATCATTGTTAGGATTAAAAGAGACAGGTAGGTAAACCAGGTGAAACAGTACCTGGAGCATGATTGTTCATTAAGTGGTAATTATTATCATTAGCTGGCAGCAACCAGGGACGTGTGCATGGTAAGGGATGTTAATTAATCATAACTTGTATCCTCTTTTTTTCCCCCTAATAAAAGAAGGAGATTCTTAGCAATCTAAATTTGGTCCTACAGGTGATGATTGAAATGACCTCACAGTTCTGATTTCCAGTTAGATAGCAGGTCCACCTGCATGTTTTTATTTTCACTGAACTCTCTAATATCCCACTGCTTGGCAGCTGCTTTGGGAGGGAAATATGGTACCGAAGTATCCTAGAATCAGCAATCATCACACTGTCCAGCCAATCACATACAGAAATCACTAGTCTCTAACACAAAATCACCTTTTAATAAAATGAAGTACCAGGACTTCCTAATGGAGAATTCTCTCTCCTCAGCTGAGACCTGAGGCAGGATGAGGAGACAGAACAAAGACTTGGCTTCTGGAGGTGCAACTGTGTGAAAAGGGCCCTGGATTTTCAATGACCTGTTCCCTTTATCACAGCATCTCCCTCTTGGTCAGCAACTTTCTCCTCACCTTTGGGCTTGAATGTGCACTGAATGCCCAGAGTTTATGTCCTAGGATGAGGACCCCAAGAACAGAGCCAGCTGTGGGCCAGCTCCCATAGGGCTCGGCTTCCCTGGAGGCCATGCCAGGGGACCCTTGCTGCCTGCCCCTCTTATGTCCTCTGTTATCCAGTCCTCAGATCACTGAGAGGAGCAAAGCCAAGTCTTTTGCCTTCTCTTCTCAAACCCAACCTCTTAGGCTCTGCTCTCCGCCCCTCACTCCCCTCCGCCCCTCCCCCTCCCCCCTTTTCAGGGCATAAGGGACCTTTTCTATTCGCAGGGCCTAAAGAAGCTGGTTGCCAAGGTGACAGGAGCAGGAACAGCAGGGCGCTTGCCATGGGGAGGGGCTTTGCCCCCAAACAGCTGTCAGTGGGAGCAGCCCCAGCTGGGACTAGAGGGTTTGCCTGCGCTGAGAGGAAACAGCTCCCAGGAGAATACATTTCTCTCTGTTGTACAAACCTCCCCTCCCCCTGCCCCCAACAAGTCTCCACTGGTTCCTTTCCCTGGGGGCAGCCAGCCAGCCAGCTCAAAAAATGCTCCAATAACAAACAAAAAATGCTGTCTTTCTCACACACGCACACATGGACTCACAGACATGCGCACACACGCACTCTCCTCTCCAGCTTCCTGATCCGTCAGTTCATTCACAGTGGATTGGATGGGTAAGAGGCCAGAAGTTGCCTCTGCCTGGGGAACTGTGGAGCCCAGGACAGGTGCTGCTCCAGCCTGGCCCCCACTCCCCCACCCCAACACTACTCCAGGTCATAAGGGCTATTTCAGCCCTTTTTTGTTCCAGAGGCCCTGAGAGGAGATGTCATGTTCAAATCTCCCCCAGCTGCCTTCTATTTTGGAGGTGGGGGTGGGGGAGTGGAATCACAGGGTTTACTGAGAGGAAGGGGGAGAGTGAAGAAAAGAAGAACAGGAGGGGACCATGGGAGGCAGGAACAATGCAAAACCTACTGAGATGTGTCTCTGCAGAGAGGGTCTTTGTAGTACTGAAGCTCACAGCTGCTCTACAGAAAGTTCAGTGGAGTAACTGGTCTCTGTACTAGCCAATGTACTGTTAGCCCCAGGTCACACCTAGGCCTTTGGACCTCAAGCCTCTAACTCACCAACTGGCAGCTTACCAGGCCCAAGAGAAAAAACACCTACACCAAACTCTGCAATCCCCAAAGCTACCTTAGAACCCCAGCTTCTTTGAGCTTTGGGTCAGGAGCAGGAAAGACCTAGGGAGCCCCAAATTACTGTAAGGACTGAGAAGGGGCAGTACGGTTTAGTCATTATTTAAAATCACAGGATTTGATCCAGACAGGCCAGACATGGAACTGAATCACAGTTCTATCATTTACTACTTGTAACCTCAAGTGACAGATGTAGTTAACTTATGTAGTAAGTCCTTGGGTAACCTCACTGAAACTTCAGTTTTCTCATCTATAAAATGGATAATAACACCCATCTTACAGGGTTCTTGCAAAGGTTAAAAGTGGTAGTATACATGAAAAATGCCTAGCATATTATCTAGCACACAGTAGACACTCCGTAAGTGCTGGTCCCCTTTCTGCCACTTTTCTTGAGACCTCGGAGTTAACTAGTAGTCTTAGAAGAACCTGAGAACTGCCCTTTCTCTTAAAGGATCCTTGGAATTTTAGGGGGCTGGCTTAGATTTAAGGAAAGATTACATTTTGGACTGGGCAGGAATGGAGTTCTCAGGAAACCCTGAGGCTGTGAAGTTGCTCTAGGTTGAATGAAAAGGTAGTGGAAATGCTAATTTGGTATCTAGTCCAAATTGCCCTCAACTCACTGTAAGATCCCAGTCTTTCCCCTTGTGAGTCTCAGTTTCTTTTCTCATAAAAGGAAGGCACTGAACTAATCTCTAGAGGGACTAATGCCAGGCGTGGATGAATAGGGACTTGGAGTCACAGGGCAGTGAGGCCTCTGTAGGGACATGCCTTTTTTAGCTCAGCAGGGACTGCTGGAAGGCAGTGACTGACCCTCTGGCCCTGGGTTAAGTTCCGAAGCCCTGAAAAAGTGAATAAAGTTTAACTCAGTTTCCTCCCAACTCACTGCCATAATACTCTTTCTTCTTTCTGTCTGAAATACCTTCCCTCATTTTGTCTGCTGAGAAAACTACCCAGGCTTCAAGACTCATGTGCTGCTTCCTGTGTGACATCTTCACTGGCCCAGGCCACCTGGCATAGAGATGATCTGTGCCCACACTGCACCTCATACTTTATTCCTATAATAAAACTGACGAAATTGAAAGGATTTGCTCATATATCTGGCTCCCTCCTTTTGACTGCACACTCCTTTAAGTAAGGAACCATCTTCGGACCATTTGGGAGATGTGACCAGGATGATTCTCTCTTTAATGCAGAGCCAAGTGGTCCACCACTATATTTATTTCTGTGCTATAACAGCTTGGTCTTATTCCCTGGGCTAAGTCTGGCTTCTGGGATTCTTGGCAGATTTTCTCATGAAAGATTGCCTACAGTAAGCAGTGCTAGGAGAATTTTAGCAGGCAGGGGAAAGAATCTAGCCCCAGGGACTACTGATTGATCTTCCTAGCAGAACTTGTCCCACAAGAAACAGCTAGATATTTTCTTAATCTGCTAGATTTATTCTCAAGTGTCACTTCCTTGGCAAGCCTTTCTTGGTTCTGCTCTCCAAGCTTAGGTAGCTCCTCAAAGCTCCTACAGCACCCAGAGCTTATATATATGACAGCATTTATCATACTATATTACATTCCAAGTGTCTGTCTCCCCCACTAGACTGTGCTCTCCCTGGAGGTCATGGTCCAAGTCTTATTTATTTCTGCCCACCCAGAATTGGCCAAGTGTCTGGTCAATATTACTCCAAAATAACTATTGAATGATGAGAAAATAAACTGCCCACTTCCCCATCTCCCTGTGTGGTTCTTACATGCTTCTGGCTAGCCCCTCCCTATCCTTTTCCTTGACTCTTAAAAAATTTGAAAGTAGTCCTATTGCCAAGCCCCCATTCACTCAAGGTTAAGCCCTATGGTTATATATGCTGAAATTCACCACCGAGATTCATCCATCATGAAGAAAGACTCATTTATCCAACTTACACAGCTTCCTTCTTTAAAGCTAGAAGCATGAGACAGAACCAGGAGCTGATAAACATCTCAAGATTGGGAGAGGGGAGAGAGACAGGTGGCTGGTATCTTAGCATGTCTATGGGAAAAAGGAAAGTTTGCAAGTTACCTCCCAACCCCATTGTCCTCTTGAGTTTTCTGGGATAGGTTCTTTCCTCCTGGAGCCCTTACCTGGTGCAGTGAGTGGGTGGGGAGCCACAGCAGGCACCATGCGGCTGAGCCCAGCCCGGCCCTCCATGCTCCCTGGCACACTGTTGTTACCATCTCCTTTCTTGAGTGGCTCCATCACACTGTCAGTTATGCCAGGCTTGGTACCTGCAGGGGAACCCTGAGCAGTATTTCTGCCCTGCAATGGGGTAGGCAGAGGCTGGCTACCACCTGGTGTGGGTTTCAGGGCCAAGCTGGGCAGGACAGGCTGAGTGGGGGTGGGACCCGAGGCTGCTGCAGGTGGTGTCTGCTGTGTTCGGAGAGTCAAGTTCTGTACCTGAAAAAGAGGGGTCTATGGGAGTCCGGAGAATGTAGGTAAGAGCAATGCCAACATATAACTAAGAGAGGGAAGGAGTCAAGGATAGATCCAGGAATGGCTGAATAGGATAGTGGGTTACAAAATCAGAGAGAAAAAGAGAGAATAAGTTAGGGGTTGAAAGAGGAACCAGGAACAGGTGGAGTTTCTAAAAGAGGCAAGACAAGACTGCTGGTGACTGGATCCATTAGCAGAAGAAATTGAATTCTGAGAAGGGATTATTGCCTAGGCTGGCGCAGGCAGGAGCAGGTAGGCCAGGCTTTCTCTCCCTTCCATTACCTCCCCTCCTCCCCCAAACACTCAGGAGCAGATTCATTCTACTGAGAAATGTAGCAGGACATGGGGCTTTCCATGCTGGAAAAGGCCAGGGCAGAAGTGAAAATTAACTGACCAGCGAGGGAGACTACCAGGCAAAGGACTATCTTGTTCTTGGAATGAGGTTAACAGCAGGCCTTTCCAAGACAGAGCAGCATGCTTATTCAACCTGATCCGTGGTGCCCTCTGCCGGACACACAGAGGTTGTGCCAGACTCGAATCTGAAATCTGGTAATTATGCCACCAAATACTCTATCCACTCCCAGATCCCATTCTGTAGATGGGGATGGGAGAGATGGGAGCACGAGGGTGTTCCTCTCCTCAGCTGCCTGTGGAATCTTGACACCACAATATTTATGTGCTCCCAGTACAAGGTAGGAACCCAGAAATATCTTTGCTCCCTCTTCTGGATGCTTTAGGGATACTAGCACGTGTAATTAGAACAGGATGTTCCACTTAAAAGGCAATAACAACAAAATAAGTTATACTGGGACAGTGCAAGGTGCAAAAGGTAGCACTGACCACCCATCTGGCAATCATGCTTGCCTCAGCCTGCTGCTCTCTGACTCCTAACCTATGTTTGAGGGAACAAAACAGAATCAAGAGGGGCTGAGGCATCTATGGGAATGAAGGAGCAAGTCTGGAAGCACTGGGATATCTTGTCTCCCACCTGCCCTACTAAAAGGTCCCAACCTTTCAAAAAATGTCAAGCTCCTCCAAGCTTGCGCCCATCCCCAGGATCAATACCCCTATGCAGGGGTGCCCACCTCCCCATGCCCTCCCACAAGCATGGGATCCTCACCTGGGCGGGGGTGGGGGGCCGGGCGGGGGAGCCAGTGCCGAGCTCAGGCTGCACAGTAGCGACGGTGGCCGTGGGCGTGAAGATGAGCTGAGGGGACAAAGGAACAGTGCCGCCTAGGCTCCTAGCTACCTGCACCAGGTTACCTGGCTGGGCCTGGAATCACAGGAAACAAGGCGCCTTTTATCTGCCCAACGTGGGCTCAGCCACAGGACAGAACAGTTTAGCCAGGGAACAGACATGGAGGGAAGGCTAGGGAAATAGAATAGGGAGGCAGAAAAGGGAAGGAGTCCAAGATACTTCCTGAAGGTCTCAAGAGGTCTGTAGAATCCTACCCAAGCTGGGGAGTGAAGGGGGTGAGTGGAGGAGAGCCACTCAGGGGTTGTACCAAAGTCAAGTTACTTCAGAACCCTCTGTGAGGAGCTCATCCTTGAGGGGGCCAATATTGCTAGGACACCCTGAAGTCACTGTCTCAGTATCCTGGGGAGCTGGACCATTTTCCAGGCCTAACCCACTCCTGACTCCAGGGCTGAGACAGAACAAGACTGTCCTCCAGAAGGGATCAAATTAGATATATTCATTTGGTCATTTTCAAGTGAAATTCAGATTTGGGGGCACAGGTGACTGGCACGGCACTTGTGCCTGTATCTCCTTCTGTAGGCTGTGGCTATATAGTGTTCTCTGTGTGACACCCCAACATCTGGTGAGGTCTAGCTTCATGTCAGTGTGTATATGCTGCTGTCTTTACAAGATGCCTTCCCTAGAACTGTGTGATGACAGACCTGTGCCTGTTCTTCCATATGTACACACCACTTTGGGGAGGGAGGCTGATAGGCTGCAGGACCCTGGTTGGGGCATTTAGATAGGATGTAGGAATGAGGAAACTGAAGACAGACAGGTTTGAGCAGTGTCAGAGTGGCTGTCCCACTTCCCTAGAGAAATGGAAGTCCAGCCCACGCTAGTCCTGGGAGTGGAGACATGCCTCAAATGAAAAACTCAGAACCGAGAACCGAAGGATGGGAGTCAGACCAGAAAAGATCCAAGTGTCAAGTTCTGGCTACAGGAACAAAGGGAGGAGTAGGACTGTATCGTCTTCAGGATGGCGTGTCAAGGAGCTGAAGGAAGAAATCTTCAGAGTGGGAAGTATGAGATATGACTTACAAGATTTTGAGCCCAACGTTGTTATTTTCCCCAGGAAATTCTTCTAAGTCCTAGGAACCCACAGGACCGGTACAAAGGAAGATTCTAGGCATACATGTCCAGGGCTCATGCCAGCTTGAATACACTCTGCCTGATCGAGCCCACCTGATTAACAGGTGATGCTGGGACAGCAGTGGAAGCAGCTGCATGTTCTGAAGCTGGCTGGCCCCTTCTCACCCAGGCTGAAATACACCTTTGCTCCTGAGCTAGTGGTGGCCAGTCTCAGCAAGAACTGTCACAGTGGGATAAGACCCCATGTCTGTGGAGTACATGAATGTCTGTGAGTTTGCTTATCTCATATGTCTGAGACCCCTACATTGTCTACTCTAATTAATTTGAGGGTGAGGGGGACTAAGAAGAGGACAATTCTGTCTCACTCTAGGAGGGGAAGGAAAGGAGACATTATGGGTAACTTTCTCTATTTCAGCCTGGAACCCCACCCAACTTCGAGTCATTGAGCCTATACCAAAGTCCCTATTTAGCCCTTCCAGGCCCAACCTTCTTTATTCTGTTCCACCCCTTATCTCTTGCCCCCGGCCTCTTGTGTTTCCTTCCCATCCTTCTCTAACTTCCTACCCTTTTCTAATCTCCCAGATCCCAACTTCTCTGCCTCTGTTCTCCTGGCCCTCCTGAGCCATGGCCCAGGCTGTGGGTACTCACCATCTGTGCCCTTAGATACATCTGTGCTTGGCTTGCCGTCAGGGCTGGAGATGTGTTGCCCAAGAGCACAGCCTGCTGGGCAATGCCTGAGGCTGTTGCTGAGTTGACACTCTGAGCCCTGCTGATGAGTTGGGCTGCTGTTGGGGAGGCTGCCAGATTGATCTGATGAGAGAGACACGCAGTAGAAAACAGGAGGTCCTGTTGGTCAACTGTGTGTCCCCCTCATCTGTTTCTTTCTCTCCCCTTCTTCTGTTCCTTGGTGGACTCAACCTTCTTTAGGGCCACCTCTGGTCCTTGGGACTTGGCGCTTCCCCCAGTACTGCCCCCATCTCTGGCTTAGGTGCAGAGATGTAGGGTTGGTTGATCTAATGAGGAGAGAACTAAGCTATAAATAGAGAGCTTCAATGTTGGAAAGAAGACAGGGAGTTATTAGTGTAAAGTATTAGTATAGAGGTTTGAAAGAGGCATGTGCTTCTTTTCTGGCATGGTTCTACATGGCTAAGAACACACCACAACTGGGTCTGGAAGCTGACCGGTATTTTAGGCAAGGAGGAAAGAACTGGTCCCAGAGCTGTGGGCTCTGCCTGCTGCTCCCCATCCTACTCACCGAGGATGAATGGGCTGGGACCTGTGCAGCTACACTGCTGCCTGGAGAGCTCCCTTGTCTGTTAGCCACCAGGCTTGCCTAGAAAAGAACAAACCTATCACTAGGGTCCCAGATCTCCCACGAATCCTTCCCCAGACTCTCACCTTCCAAAAGAAGCATTAGGGAACAGTGGTAAAGAGAGTAGCCTCTGGAGTCAAACCACCTGGAATCAAATCCCCATTCTGTCACATCTGTATAACAAGTGCCTTAGGTTCCTCTTTTATAAAATGGGGACAATAAAAGTATTGACCTTGAGGATTGTTGAGAAGATTAAACAAGGCAATGCATATAAAGCACTTAAATGTAATCATTCAGATTGGTAGCTATTATTATTATCCAGGATTGCCAGCTCTCCTCAGCCCTCTGCTCCAAATCTCTATCATATCTGGCTCATGGGTCCCCTGGTGAAGAGTTTTGGTACTCTATGTGGAATGTCTAACTTGTTTCCTTCCCCTCAGCCAGCTTCTTCCCATCCTTCAAGTATCAGTTTAAATGTTACTTCAGCAGATAGGCCTTCCCTGACCACCCAATCTAGAGGAATCTTCCTTGGTATTCGGTCATAGCAATCAATTCTTTTCCTTCAGTGTGCTTATTACAACTTAGATCTTTAAATGTTTTGTTTCCTTGTCTATGTTGGTTTCTGTTACTTGCTGGCTCCCCACTATGAGTTCTAAGAAGACAGGGTCCACAATACACTCAGGACCTGACATGAACTTTGGCATACAGTAGGTGCTCAAAAATTCTTGCTGAATGAGAGTTCTTCTCAGCCACTAGGAAGAGAGAAAAACCAGACAGACAAGCTCAATGGACAATGCCCTTCTCTGGTGAACACCTCTTTGGACTCCTCAGTCCCTTCCCTTGTAGAGCAGTGGTGTGGAAAGGGGCTCTTGCAGCACTTCTTCCTCGGATTAAATGGGGTGAGCACCCCAGCTGCTCTACTCAATAGATGTGTGACCTTGGGTAAGATGCTTAACCTCCCAGAGCCTCTGCTGCTCGTCTGTAAAAAGGAGATGATGACAACAGCACCTAGTTCACAGAGGTTCTGTGAGGAGTCCATGAAAGAATGCATGTACAGCTCTGTGCAGAAAATCGCTGTGCCTGGCACACAGTGCTCAATAAAGGTAGGAGTCTTCTCCCTTTTACCACTATGGCTACTGCTATTACCATCAGCACTTGTCATTACTATGAATCTTACCTGCTGCACAGCCGCCAGGCTCTGGAGCTGGGCACTGCTGAGGTGCTGTTGCTGAAGCGCTGCAGTCTGCAGCATGAGGTGCTGTTGCTGTGCAGCATACATCTGCTGCAGGTACTGAGCTGCAGTGCTGGGTTGCCTGTGCAGGGCCTGCTGGATCACCTAAGCAGGGCGGGGAAGAGGGGAAGAGCAGGTGCAATCAACCAGTCTTACAACACATGGACTGTAGACCCACTCCTCTGTGACTATGTCTTATCAACCCATCTCTCCCTCAGAGCCGAAAGAAGGACATGTGAATTTGTGACTTCGGCTGTAACCAATTCCCACTCTCCAGGGAGGTAAGTTTAGACAACTACTTGCAAAGCTTTAGAAATTCCTGCCTTGTCTATCTTGCATCTCTCTTCAGTTCATGCTCCTTTGCTCCTCCCCAACAGGGTCTGCTGCTATGTCATCCACCCCATTATGGAAAGTCAAAGTTGCTCCAACCCACTCTCAGGACATTAGGGAGGCTCAGGATGAAAGAAGTCCTTCTAAGCCTCCAATGGTGCCATATCCCATGCCAGGCTTGTTAGGCACTCCCCTGCCCCTGCCATTCTTCAGCCAGACATTAAGTTGATTGAAACACAGGGAAGATGATGATGGAGGGAACCGAATCTTGACAAGGCAGACAGAAGAAAGGGGGTGGGAAGAGACAAGTCAGAAGGAGTGCCTATGCCAGATTCAGCAAAGTTAAAACTTATCTAGAGGTAACACCCTTCCCTGCTGAGGCTTCAAGACTTGGTGCTACTTCCAAGATTCTGCCCACAGCTTCTGAGAATATTGTCAGTCCCTTAGAAAAAGATCCTTTTGTCCTTGCAGAGCAGGTCAAGGCTACAAAATGACACATTTTTCTTACTCTAGCCCCTTTTCTCTCTATCCCTCCCTCTCTTTAGTTACCATCTCTCATCCCCTGGCATTACTGTTAACTCCCTCTTTCCTGATGGGATTGGCTGAGCCACAGTCTCCTGGGAGTGACAAAAAGTTGCTCTTTGAGTCTCTCCCATTCTCCACTCCCAACCTGTTAAAGCCTCTCCCAACCACAAGGAACAAAGAAAAGTGAATGTCTTTCTTCCAGCCCTGAGATCCTCTGTCTTCTTCTCCTAAGTCCTGGAGACACTTCTCCTTCTTTTTTCCCTCCTTTTACCTAGCCACCTTCCTGCTGCCTCTTCCCAACTGATGCCTTTCCCTGAGCCCTGGCAGAGCTTTGGCCTACTTCCTATCCTTATCTCTGTTGAGTCCCTGGCTATAGAGCTGCTCCAGACACTGGGCCTTCCCCCAGGCAAGCAGCCTCCAGTCTCGATCTCCCCAGCTTAGTGTGATTTCTAGAGCTAGTAGCTCTAGGACAAACCCTCCTCTGGGTTCTATGAGAACAGACTGACATCACTGATTCTCTATGGGCTCTGGTATCTCCCCTGATATCCCACCCGATCCAACACTTCTACACATTTCCCTCAGATACCACTCCTTTTCAGTGTGTACTTTCTCCTCCGAGGTTCCTGTTTTACATCAACTCAGTTCTTTTTACTCCCTGTCCTCCCCCAAATTATTTCTTCTTATTCCCTTATTCAGGCCTTTCTATTTTCCTTACATTCCTAAAAGTGACCTTCACAGCTAGCAGTAGATGAGATACTGTGACACTTCCTCATTAGAGGATGTCAATGAATGGAAACAGGAGAACCTGGAAATGGTTCTGCTTGGCTGTGGAAAACAACCTTGGGTCATTCCATTTGCCAGAGCAGAAACCTCAAATCCTTTTTGTCTAGAGTTGTGTTGAGTGGTAGGAGGAGGGAAGATCCTAATGTCAGCTGACGGAAACGAGAGCTAAGATACTCATGCACGAGAAGACCAGAGGAAGAGGCTGGAGGCGGGCAAGAATGGGTGCAAGAAACATGGCTTTAATATGAGATGGAGATAATTGGGAGAGGGAAGATTCCAGAGTGTCTGATGGCGTCTTTTTTAGCTAGATTTTTCAGGTCCTCTCACTTTCTGCTGTGGCTTCTCCTTCATTCATTTATCTGGGCCTAGGGCCAAAGTAGGATGAGGTCACTTGTCTAATACATCCAAGCTGTAACAGCAAAGTTATTAGAGTAAATAGAGAGACTAGTTCTTGGCTGCTGCCTCTCTTTACTGCCTGTATTATCTGGAAACCTCAAACAGACATGGTAGTGATTAGGAACACAGGTTTGGGGTAAGAATAAGATTCAGATTTTTTGTCTTTACCTGAATGACCTTAGAAAAGTTACTACTTTCTCTGAGCCTAGTTTTCTCAACTATAGAACTATGTCTGATAATAACCATTCTCAGAATCAGAGGAGGAGAAGATAAATATGCAAAATGCTTGGTACAGTGCCTGGCACATGGTGGATGTCAACAGGTGGTAATGACTGCATTTTGGAACAGTATGTAAATCAACTGGAAGGCTCACAGATGACCCTTTGCACCTTTGCAAACCACTGCTTTAGGGAAGAAGGTAAAACGCTTCTAAGACAAAGGGTTGTTTTGGAATTCCTTCTTGGTGCTCTCTCTTTAAGAAAACTTGTTACTTACTGGCAATGGTTATTTAGATAGTGGGTTTGGGTCACGGCTGAGCAGCTCCCAGTCATTTTTTGTTTGTTATTTTTACTTGTCTGCCCCTTACGCTTTCATATACCTATCTTCCCAAAACCGCATTCTGGGATCTGAGTCATCAGGTAAGAAAGGAGCTTTTCCAATCTGCTAAGTATTCCCCCTCTCCCCAAACTTCCTTGACTGGACACATCTAGCATAATTTCTTCTCCTCTAAATGTGCATAAATATATATCCACTAGCCTACTCCCTTATACCCATTCTAGATTCAACACAGGTTATTCCATCAGACCATGCCAACACTCCCTCCTGGCTAGCTCTGTGGATGATTAAAAAATACAATTCCTGGACCAGTTGGAATCTTACCTGCACAGTCTGCCGGTCGGGAATACCACTGTACACAGAAATCTGGGGCCCAGCTGGGCGGCCGTTTCCACTACTGCTGCTATTGTTGCACCCACTGCTGCTACTGACCCCGCTGGTACTGCCAGCAACACTGGTGCTGCTAGATGTATGCGGAATGGGCAGATCATTCTCCATGGCCTATAGGGTGGCACAGTCAGGGTGTTTGGGTGGCAGAAGAGCAGGGAGATGCTGGGAATGGAGAGGCAATAGTGAAATGTTAAACACTTACTTGAGAATGCACACATATGCTTCAGCGTTTCAAATGGCCTATGGTGAGGCCAATTCAGAACTAAGGTCTCCAGACACACCTACCATCAAAAGGACAGGGCCAGGCTTGGCTCTCCAGGAGAGATTTGAAATCAGGTCTGCCTGATTCTAAGTCTATATTCTATTCATTCTGCTAGAGGAAGTAGATTTCATCTAATGTTCTAACAGTGATTTTAGGGATCATTTCATCCCATCAATCTCTTCATTTTTGGGATGGGGAAACCGAACAAAGAATTCATGTTATTTGCCATATTTATACAGCCAGCTAGTGAAAGAAATGGGATTAAAAACCTAGTGAGAATAGAATGAAAAAAAGAGGCAAATAGGGAGGCAATAAAATAAATGTTTATTTTGACTGCATGTTTTTCAAAGCCAGAAGAACTTCAAGTATGTTTGAAGTCTGTTTTCTTTATTAAGTACTTACTGAGAGCTCTCTGAATCTCATGCTGATTGAGCAATGTGGTTAAAAGCACAAGTTTTGGAATCAGAAAGACTTGGATTTGAGATTTGGCTCTTCCACTAACCAGCTGGGAAACTTGTCATGCCACAACTTCTCCAAACTTGTTTCTTAATCTATAAAATGTGACAGTATATGAATTGTCATGAAACTCAAGGAAAAGACTGAAGCAGTATTTAGCAGAATGTCAAGCACACCGAGTGCTCCGTCAGTGCTGGCTGTTGACAGTTATTAATATTGTCCCCAGCCTGGTTCCCATTGTCCTATTTCAATAGATCAATACTCTTCCAAGGTGGAATTGGCAGCGCCTCTTGGAACCTTCCATCCCATTCAGGAAGGAGTGCCAGAAATACCTTCAGGGACCTCCTATCATGTAAGTTCAGACCTGGAAATTGCATATTCCCTTGAGGCAATGAGTTTGCAAGTGGAGAGGGGTTGGGAAGGAAGGAAGGGGTGGTGGGAGTAGCACACCCAGATCTGAGTTCAATTTCCTCTCTTCTTTCATGCTATTCTTAAAATCCTCATTTTTTCTATATACAAGCTTTACCTTCTACCCATTCCTTCCTACATCTAAAAATACCATTTCTTTGTCACCCTATCATATACAATCAATGCTCTGCTTATAGGTTATACCAATAAATGAATAAAATAATATGATTTTTCACATAAAGCATTGATTAGTGCAAAGGATCAAAATAGTCATTAATGTCAAGTTGTCATCTCCCCAATGCTGCTCCATTTTGAAGTTATCATATGTTCCTCAGGCTGCCTTCTTCAGACTGGGTGGGTTTGAAAAAGGTATGAGTGTAGACTAAAGGACAAGAACACTGGGGGGACAAAGATATCTGGGTCATCTGCAACTGAGTTGTAGTTTGGAGGTCTCTGGCTTCCAAGGCAGTGTAACAGCCTGCAAACTGTGCTCATTACCTGGGTCCTTGAGCCAATTTCCCCCAGTGTAAGTATATCTGCTTCTACTGCCACAGGGCAAGGCCCCTGTCCAGGAATTCCTTTGTCCTGTACTGCACTCAGTTCTGGACCTCATTGTGGTTATTCATTTGTTAAGGATGCTTATGATAATAATGGTGATGCAGGAATTAATGAAACAGCAAAGTCAACAAGAAATTCCTGTTCCCTGCCCTGTTGAAACCCAATTCATGTTCTCGGGTGGGAAAGGTAGGCTGGGTAGAAAGTGGTAGAAGGCACTGACAAACTAGCTGTAGAGATGGGGCTCAATTAAAATTTTAAAGATCATGAAGCAACAAATCAGTAAATGAGAGTCACAGTCAAAGACGAAATTCTCCATAGAATTCCAAGGTCTTCTCTTAGTCAAATGCCTGCCTCCCTTTCCCAAATGTTGATCAGCATTGGCTTTCAGTTCTTGCTTTTCATTCCACCTTAGGAAATCTCAATTGAAGTACTTACAAACAAAAAATAAAATGGGAAAACAGGGCAGCAGCTACAGCAAATTAAGAGGATAGGAGAAGCCACATCCTGCATGATCAAGCCACAGCTCTATTCATTTTCTTCTTCTGCAGCAGTTGGGGCAGAGAAATAAAACAAGACAAAATTCTAAAGAGAGGATGGTATTTCTTTATAGATAGATTTCAAGATAAGGACAGCAACTGCTGTCTACCCCATGCTGGGGAGAGAAACTTACCTTAAGATAGGGACACAGGCACAATGCATTTCCTGAACTCTCTTAGTGTCTCCCTCCTTCCTTCTGCATGTTTGCCTTTCCCTTTCTCTCTTCACTCCCTCATTTTTGGCATCACCCCCTCCACCCTGTCTTTTCAGTCTCACTAGTTTTTATCTCCCCCTCCGGCCTGGTTCTCCCACTCCCGTTCCTGTCCCTCTTCCCTAGCCTCTTTCACACCTGCGCTCATGCTCCCGCCCTTTGATCACTGAAGTCTAGCAGCTGGGTTCCTGACTCTTGCCCCAGCTTGCCCCACCCTCTTCTGTGCTCACATATTCACCTCCATTATTCTTTGACTCTCTTGATCACGTGCATGCTAACCCCCTCGCTCTCTTGCCCTCTTGCCCTCGTTTGATTGATCCTGACTGCTTGCTCTGGCTTTACTCTAATGAGCTCTCTCCCTCATTTTTGACCTCTTGGCTCCCTGCCTCTCTCGAGCACTGGCTCTCCCTACACTCTTCCGGCCCTGCTTGCTCTGGACCAACCTCACTCTGTTCTCGCTAGCTCCCTGGCCTTGAGTGCTCTAGTTTATTCTCCTCTCACCTGTGCTCCCTCCTGCTCAAGGATCTCTCTCCCCCAGCCTGACTGAGCCCGTCCTCTTTCACTCATGTGCATGAGTGTCCTCTCTCTCCACTCCCCTCTCTTACCCTAAAATATGAGTATCTATTGGGCACCTACCAAATACAGGGTATTTTTGTTAGGTACTGGGACTAGGAGAGAGGTAGAATACATGAATCCTGACTTCAAGGTTCTTGACTTTTGGGAGTATATCAAAATTTTGAAGCCTAAGGCCCCTTGCTCCAGAAAAAAATGCACAGGCATATACAAAAATGTACTTACAATTTTAGATTTTAATGGATCTGTTGAAGCTTGTCCATTTACTCAAAATTAAGAAGCTCTTCGCTAAACAGAGGTTGGGCATACAGTACAAATTTAAAGATGAAAATAATATTACCTATCATATGCTGACTTACACATGAGTGGAAGACAACATTTGCTCGATTTCAGAAGAATGAGGTGAAATGGCCTGAAGTCCAAATGGCCTGTGTTTTTGGACACTTTGCCATTTCCCACCTCTGTGGTTTTACTCACACTATTCCCTTCCCCTAATATGCCTTCCTTCCATTTTTTTCACTTGGCCAACACTTAGATTGTGTCAAGACAACTTGAGTTTCTTCTGTGAAACATTTGCTGACGTCACTTCCTCTAACTCTTCTCCTCTCACTTCCTTCAAACTAGGTCCCACAACACTCTGTACTTACCTCTCTCCTAGCATTTATAATGTAAAACTACAAGAAAGTGATTTGCTTATGCTTCAGTCTTCCCCACTGGGCTCTGAACTCTTGGAGAATAGGGATTGTGCCATATTCTCCTGTATATCCTGATGCTTCATTTCATAAATGTTAATTGAGCAGAACTGTTTGGAATGTACCATCCTCCTCCTCATCTGAAAGCTCAGCTTAATTTCCATTCATCCACAGAATTCTTCCCAACTACTTTAACATGAACTCTCACAATTATACAGAATCTTCCATATCAATGGTGTCTATACTAACAATAGTGACTATTTATTGAGCACCTTTATTCAGAAGAATAAATTATTATATTCAGAAGAATATATTATTCGTAACCTCCCTTATGGTGTAACTATTATCATCCCAATTTTGTCAATGAGAAACTTATCGAAGAAACTTACCCAAGGTCATCAAAGAACTGAGATACAAAGCTAGGTCTTACTCTAAAGTCAGTGCTTTTCCTACTACACCATCTAAGACTTCACCTGTAATCTCATCCTAAGCCATTATTTCAACCACATTGGGCAAAGTCCACATCAGAGCATACTAGATTTTCAGAGGTAGAAAGGAGCTGAGATCACTGAATTTAATCTCCTAATCATTAATTAACACCTGTTAAATACTTTATACTTACAAAATAATCTCTTTTTCTCTCTCCCCAACCCCCTTCTCTTTCTCTCTATCTCTATCTCTATCTCTCTCCACTATATAGATTAAATATAAAGGATAATATGCATGTGTACCCACCAAAGAGTTTAAGAAATGGAAAATTACTATAATTCCCTTCATTTTTCCCATGTAAAAATTGAGGCCCAGTTTTGGGGGAAGTGACTAGCCCAATATGATATGGCTCCTTTGAATCTCCTACATTGCCATGGACCTGGAAGGTACTCCCAGAAAACCTACTAGCCTCATGTTGGTGAGGACTTACCAGAAAGTTGGAATTTGCCCTGAGGAGAAATCAGAAGCTAGGGTCCTACTTAGGAGTCACTTTCTCACTGGTCTTCTAATGGAAGGGAACTTGAGTTAGCAAGAAACAGAATTAGGGAGAGGGGAACAATACAGTAGCTTTCAGACCTTTTCTTCTACAGTTCCAAGCTTTCAGTACCTCCCTACTCCCACCTTCCTTCTGCCTCAAAGCTCTGGTCTGCTGGAAAGTAAAAGAGGCTTTTGCAGTCTCATTGAGGGCTACTGAGGTATCTGAATCTTTTAAACTTTCATATCCAGGCTTTAAGCATTTTACCCAGCCTCATTCAATTTCCTTTTAATTCCTACTCTTATTCTTCCCTCTTCTTTCTAACTAGTTCCTTATTTCTTCCCCAAGGCCATCCATCTCTGTGGACGCCTACTATGAACCACAGCCAAGTCTGATTAACGGGTAATATCCAGAACTGGAAGTCTTCTTTTCTTTGGGTTCCAACTCACTGTATGGTTTTGTGTGAAGCTCTGAAGGGCTTACTACTTTAGTCAACTCTCCCTAGCAACCACAAGGGACCACTCTGAAAGATGTGCTGACTACAACTGGCTTGGACAGCGATATTACAGGTCTCTGCTGCCCACAGGGCCTGAGACCAGCAGCTGGAGAAATGCTGATGGTTCTGCCCCCCCAGGAGCCGCGAAGTCTAGGAAACACTAGACTTTTGCCCCCAGGGTCGGGGAAATCCATTTGCTGTGGATTACAGCTGTGACAGAGATCCAGGGAAGCAGAGAGAAAAGATACTGAAAACAGAGCTCTCCAATCTGGCCTAAAGCCCCAGGGTAGAGTGAGGTGGAGTGTTTCCTAATGGAATCAGAGATTGACAGGAAATGAGAGGTCTAGTCAGCCCGACAAAGGCTGCTGGTGTTATCAGTCCTGCAGTGGCTTGTGTGTGGAAAGTTTTAAAAAGCAGGGTAAAGGTGCTCCTTCGCTAGGGCTCTGCTTCTCCTCTTTGGGTATGTTTCTGTCTGAGGCACAAGGCAATAATAGCAAAGGGGTTCAGAGTCTTTTGATTTAGGGAACTCAGGAGACCTCCTTCCACCTCCGAATTGCTAGATTAATATAAATATCTGATTTGCAGCAGTATAATTATGCCTCTGGTAGCAGTCTGTGGCTACTGATACATTTGAAGTGGTTCAAATGGATATAGTTCAAGCCTCTTCAAAAAGTTCCCTCCCTTTCCCCAATCCTCTGCCTGTCTCTAGAAACTAAAGAAATAAATGAAGGGGCAGAATTGAAGGATGAAAAGTTAAAGCTGATCATACAGCCTAGCAATCAAAGTAAGAGTGATTTCATCATGAAAGAGAACACCATAAATCTTAAATGAATAAACATTTTCTGAAACCTTATAGTTTTCTTTATAATTTATAAAAGGCAGACCATATCAAGTATTTATATTTCAAAGTGGTGTTGGAAGGCTGAAGAATATGAGGAGGAAAAAGAAGCCTTTGACCTCTTTTAGGAGACATAGAGTTAAAGCCATGTTATGCAAATATGCTGAGTGGTGACTGTGGCTCCGGGATGAGTTTGTCTAGCTTCAGTCTCATTGTCAAGGCAGGACAACTATACATCCTCTATCTTCCATGGCAGGGTCGGCAACCTTTCTCTGTAAAGTAAAATATTTACCAGGTGGCAAATATTTCAGGTTTCGTGGGCCATATGGTTTCTATCGTGACTACTCAAAACTGCTGTTGTAACACAGAAGTAGCCATAGACAAGATGTAAATGAATGTGTGGCTGTGCTCCAATAAAACATTAGTTATCAAAAAAAGTGGCAAGTTGGATTTAGCCCATGGTTTATGGACCCCTATTCAATGGCAAACTCATTTTTATATATCAGTCACATGTCTGACAGTGTAGCTTTAGCATATTGGTTAACAGCATGGGCTTTAGAGCCAGAAAGACTTGGGATCAAATTCCCACTCTGCTATACACTAGCTGTGTATCCTTGGACAAGTTATGTTATCTTTTGAGGCCCCAGTTTCCTTAGGAGTTAAATAAGATGGCAGTCCCCTTTTTTGCATGGATTAAATGAGATGTCTGTAAAGCACCAAGCACAGTGCCTGGCAAATAGTAAGCAGGTGCTAAATGGCGCGTGTGCAAGAATCACAGCCCATTTTATCTGTCTAAATTCTGGTCTCTTTTTTAAAGGGCAGTTTTTCCAAGAGGCTATTTAGGAACATAAGAGCCAGTATATATAGGGATTAAGAATGTATGCTAAAGAGCCAGATGCCTGGATTTAAATTTCAGCTTCCTGGTGGTGGGACCCCAAGGACGTTTCCAAACCTCTCTAGGTTTCAGTCTCCTGAACTGTAAAATTGGGACAATAATACCATCTTGTAGGGTGGTTGTGAGTATTAAATCAGCTAATACTTGTAAAACAGTTAAAACACACTTGGCTCTTAGAAAACTTAACAAATGATAGCTGCTATTATTATTTTCTTCTACATCATCATCATCATTTGACATTATTAAATGTTCTTCAGCCTTTACTCCAGGGCTTAAACTGAGATGCTATTCTACTGGTTTTCTAGAAGACAAATATATACACACACTTAGGTCCAATAATTATGTTAAGTTGGTGCCTAGCTTTAAGCCATCAATTTCTTTAATCTCCCAGCTAGCCATCATACAGCATTTCCATTTCCTTTTTTCTCTCATTTCAAACCTTGTTTAATACTGAACCTGAATAGCCTAAAAAGGCAAAGTGAAACCAATGGCAAAAAAAGGGAGGAAAGACTTAAAAGGCAGCCTTGTTAACATAACAGAGGGTCTCAAAGTGTGGTTCCTTAGGAACTCCCCCAAAATGCAAATTCTAAGGCTCTACTTCAGACCTACTGAATAAGAAATTCTGGGGCTAGGGCTCAGCACCCGGGTTTTCACAAGCCCTCTGAGGGATTCTGATGCCCAGAAAGTTTGAGAACCTCTATTCCAAGGGACTCCATTATCAACCCTAACATAAGATTCTGAAGTGACATCACATTTATGATATAAAACAGCCATAATGAAGTTTCTGAAAGAGGGGGCTAGAAGTTGGGGAGGAGGTTGGATGGAGGAGAGTTACCATAGTTTCTTCCCTGTTGAAAATCCCAAATACCTCAGCATCAATAGGGAATCATGTTGGCAGCAATCAGTTTGGAGATCATCCTGCTTCTCCCCAGCCTCATCCCGTAACACATCCCCACATACAGCTTATTCTCCAGCTAAATTGAATTATCTGAAGCTTCCTAAATTAATCATACACTCTGTCTCCATGTCTTTGCCCACAATACTCCCTCTGCCTAGTCTGCTCCTTCTGCCCCTCTCCATCTCCCTAGCCAGGTCCCATTCAACCTTTGCAAATCAGCCACAATGTCTTCTCTTCCAGAGGGTTCCCCTGTACACTCTAGCCTGGATGTAATGCTTTCTTCTGAACTTTGATCACACATCAGCTCATTTTCTTTACTGGGCAGTGACTCATTTATATTTAGATCCCTACTGCCTAACATAGTGCCTGGCTAGCAACAGCAAATACTTGTTAAGTGAGGAGTGAATAAAGCTTGAAGCTCTACTGGTAGATCTCGATCTACTGATGAGAACGCCTAGGTTAAGATATTGAAGCAACCTGTGGAAATACAATATTATCTGAGAAGGTACCTTGTAAACTATTAGCAGCCATTAACATCTTTACTCAAATTTGCTGGTCCAGATTACTCTCATACAGATTTTGATTTGGGAATGGAGAGAGAGGGGAAAATGAAAGGTAACAGGTACTGAGGTGATTGGTATGGGGACTGTGGTTAAGACAAAGAGTAGATGCAGAAGATCCTGGTCAGAAAGCCTGGGTTCAAAACCCAGCTATACCATTTCCTAACTGGGAGAGTGATTCAACAGAATGAAATGGGGATGATAATACCTCACCTTGTACCTCAAAAACCTTTTTAAAAATGAGACAAAATATGTATGAGAAAGCATTTTGAAAACAAAACTACAGAAATGCAAAGTATGAAAGAGGGAGCTCAGAAAAAGGGATAGAAGTTCAGTACTATGAAAAACTGAACAAACATCTCTCTAGCATAGCAATTATGAATGCAACCCTGGCCAACTCATTTAACCTCTCTATATAAGATACAGAATAGTATTTCATTGGTTTGTTTTAAAGAATAGTTGATAGAAAGATTCAGGTGTTCTTTTTTGCTTTTATCTTTATTTTGGAGTAAGGAAAGCTTCAAAAATTGATTCTGGTGATGAATGCACAAATGTATGATGGTGCTGTGAACAACTGATTGTACGCTGTGGATAACTGTAGGGTGGATGAATATATCTCAATAAAACTTTTTTTTTTAAAAGTAAATGAACAATGGGTGGGAGGAGGGAAATGGGATGCTTTGGATGTTCTTTTTTATTTTGATTTTATTTTTTGCAGTAATGAAAATGTTCAAGGATAGATTGTGGTGATGAATGCACAACTATATGACAATACTGTGAACATTGTTTCTTTGTACGCTTTGAATGATTGTATGTTACGTGATTATGTCTCAATAAAATCGCATAAAAAAAGAATAGGTGAAATAATGAATTTTAAACATTTAGCACAACTCAGACACAGAATGGAAATAGAGTAGGTTGGGCTAAGGTAGAAGACAACTTTTTTTTCCCCAGAAAAAAAAGATACTATAATGTCCATCAATAACCTCAAAGTTAGAAAAATCTTTGTGTCTAGTGAGAGATCAAATTCTTCATGCCATAATTTCAGTCAATTCTTTTTTGTTTAGTGTTAGTGGAGCTATGTATTTCTGGGATTTGGACATAGAAATCTTAGTAGCTGTGCCAGTTTGGATGTATTACGTCCCCCAAAATGCCATGTTCTTTGAAGAAATCTTGTAGGGGCAGATGTATTAGTGTTGATTAGGCTGGAATCCTTTGATTGTTTCCATGGAGATGTGACTCAATAAACTGTGAGTGAAATGTCTGACTGAATAATTTCCATGGAGGTGTGGGCCCCGTCCATTCAGGGTGGCTCTTAATTGAATATAAGAAGCTCAGACGGAAGGAGCTTGCTACTGCAACTTACAGAGACATTTTGAAGATGGCCACTGAAAGCAGAATTCTGCTGATGCTTTGGAGGTACTAGCCCAGAGTTTGCCCCCAGAAGCTGACACAGAGACATTTTGGAGAGCGTCATTTTGAAACACAACCTGAGAGCAGCTAAGAGTGACATTTTAGAGAACTGCAGCAGCCTAGAGAGGAACATCCTGGGAGAAAGCCCTTTTGAAACCAGAACTCCAGAGCAGACGCCAGCCACGTACCTTTCCAGCTAACAGAGGTTTCCAGATGCCACTGGCCATCCTCCAGTGAAGGTACCCGATTGTTGATGCCTTACCTTGGACACTTTATGGCCTTAAGACTGTAACTGTGTAACCAAATAAACCTGCTTTATAAAAGCCAATCCATTTCTGGTGTTTTGCACAATGGCAGCATTAGCAAACTGGAACAGTAGCCAAGGCTACAAAAAAAAAAAAGGCCACTATAAAGAGCTCTCCATACTAAAACTCTCCACAAAGCACACATCTACACATAACTACAACTTCTAGAGCTTGCCATTTTCAGCCACTCCATCTCAGCCTTGAATTGACCTGATGTTGGATTAAACAGTGGTTAGGCAGTTTTTCTGCCACTGCTACTTCCTGGCAAGCACAACTAAACCATAACAGGGTTTAGTTGATTATCAGAATAAGGGCATGGGAATTTATCAATAAATTCTTCATCAGCGTTCTTTTATCTTCTTCCTCTTGCTCTACCCCTCCAAACTGGGCTATACCTTAGGCCCACCAGTGGCCCTATAGGTATCACTTAATTCTTAATAGCACTGTGGTTAATGAGTTTGCTGACTTCTATGAACACTAGCATCTAGAGTGTCTTGGACAAACAGGGACTATATTGGGGTGACCTGTTTTCTTGCTACCATCTGATCATGCTCCACTCAGAGTTTATTCTAAGAGAGTAGCCTTCCTCCCTTTGAGTTTCCCTTTATATCCCCTGTGAGTAGATTAAGGGATGGGACTTTATACACTTTGATATGCCAAAAAGACACAGATCACCTGGATAGAAGGGGTGTCTCCTGTCCTGAAGACTTTTCGTTTTGAATGTAAATGATCTTTAATCTTTTATTAGGAGGCCAATGAACAGGGGCCCAGTACTGGTGAATGATAATAATTCTTGTCATTTATTGAGAGCTTGCTCAGAGACAGGAGCTTTATATGTAAGAGCCCATTTATTTCTCACAATAACCCTATGTCACTAATTCCTTATTTTCCCCAAAAGGATATTGAGTATCAGAGGGGTCCAATAACTTATCTGAGGCTACACAACTAGCAAAAGGCAAGTGTAGGATTTGAAATCGGGGTTGCCAAGTCCATGTGCAAGAGGCAGAATTGCTTGTGCTTCCTCCAGTCTAGGCCTCTCTGTTACAATATGATACTATTCATAGGTATTTTCACATCTAGTATCTGTTCTACACAAAAGGTTGGTCCCATTAGCAGTGTAACAAAATAATTTTCAATCACTTATTTGAAAAGAATACAAAGCAAAAACAAGGGTCACACTGGGCTTTGGAGTGATAGGATAAAGGAAATCCACTTTCCCAAATGCCCGCTGTGTATCAGGCACAATCTCAGGGAGGCAGCATGATTGAGAAGCAAGAGGAGGAGCTTTGTGGTCAGAGAAAGCTGTTCTGAAGTTCTGCCTCTGACCCAGCTCTGAGACTTTAGACAGATTATTTAACTGCCATAGGCCTCAGTTTTCTCATCTGTAAAACAATGCTAATGATATTGATTTTTTAAGAGTTATTGTGGAAAGTAAATGAGAAAATGCAAGCAAAACATCTAGCACAGTGTGTAGGATAGAGCAGGTGTTCAATAATTATCAACCTCCCTTTGTCTGTCTGAATCCTTCTAATATTTTTTTGGAGTCGTAATTATAGATGAGGAAAAAGGTTCTGAGCAATCCAGTAACTCGCCCAAGATCATAAAGCTATTAAGTGGCATCAACCAGAACAGATGGAATGTAGAGCTCATGTCTCATGAGCTTTATGGGAATTCCTTGAAGGTGAAGAAGGGAAGACTCTCAAACATTTGGGCTTTTAATCCTTTAAAATTATCCAAACCAAGGCTAACTCAAAAATACTCACAGTTCTGGCTTGAACATAAGCTTACCATCAGAGTCTAAAAAGCTCCATTTTCAAATCCTAGCAATTTTTTTCCCAAGAAAGAAAAAAGAAAAAAACCCACCTACAGGTGAAATTGGAACAAATGATAACAAGGATAGATATAAACCACTGTGTATACGGGTTTGTGGGGGGCGGGGGATGGTGTTCATGCACATGCATTCATGTGCATATGTGTGCCAGGAAGGAAGGAGGGAAAGGGAGAAACCAGAAGCTGATTAGCAACTGCTATTACTAGATTACATTCCCCACATAACTCCAAGCTCTGGGCTGTAATGGTGCTATAGAAATCCAAAGAGTAAGCGATCAATAAATATTCTTCTTAGGGCTATTTTTCACGCCACAATTGATATAACAGATCTTACGATATTTAGATTAATATTAAGACTATATTACATTGTGAACAGGTTGTAAAACTTGAAATTTGAACCTCCTTTCTCCACTTCTTGGAGAAACAGGGACTATACTGGGGTGGCCTGTTTTCTTGCTACCGTCTGATCATGCTCCCCTCAGAGCTTATTCTAAGAGAGTAGACGTCCTCCCTTTGAGTTTTCCTTTATAGCCCCTCTGAGTAGATTTGAACCTCCTTTCTCTACACCTTCCTCCCATCTTCTTTGGGACAGATTCCTCCTTAAGGTCCTCACTACTTTGCCCCAGCCCACCATTTAGGAGTCTCAGCCCACCATTTAGGAGGCTTTCTCTTGCTCTGCTTCTGCCCTAGCAACTTGTCATGGCAGCTGTTTCATAAGTTTGGAATCACAAAGCAGCTCCAGAGTCCCCCAGGATCAGCTTCCGGGCCTCCTCACCCTCATTTGTCCCAAATAATAGCCTGTAATTTCTATTAACATTCCTCTCTAGTAGAAACATACTGCATGTCTGTGGTCAGCCTATGATCCACTGTGACCACCAGCTTTTTGCTTCCCATTCTATTTGGAAAGTTCTGTCTATTACATTTTATACCCATAGGTTTGCTTTTCCTCTCTTAGCCTACCTATTGGCTTTAGCTTTTTGTATTTCTGCTCAAACTCTATTATGTGCAGGGAAAATCTATCTAAATGGGGTAGATTTCCCCCAACCCTCCACTCTTTCCAGTCAAGTATAACGCTACTGTTTCAGTTTCCCAGCTGGTAAAACAAATAACATGCAATGGACTGGCTTAACAACAGGAATTTATTGGCTCACAGTTTCACAGGTTAGAAGGCTTGCTTCCTCCTGGGGTCAGCATCTTTTGGTTGGTTGGCAGTCTTTGGAGTTCCTTGGATTTTCTGTTACATGGCAATGCACATGGTAGCATCTTCTCCTTTCTCTTCTGGAGTCCAGTGATTTACAGCTTCTTGCTCTTCCCTTGGCTTTTTTTCCTATGTCCAATTTCCTTTGCTTATAAGGCTTCAGCCATATTGAATTAAGGCCACCCTCACTCAGTTTGGGCACACCTTAACTAATAACATCTTCAAACATCCTATTTACAAATGGATTTACACCTACAGAACTAGGGGTTGGGACCTGAACACACCTTTTGTTGGGGGACATGATTCTATCCCCAACATCTACCCTACTTTTTTCCTCATATTTATCAAAATCAGGTAGCAAATTTGGGTAGATAAAGTAGGCAAAACTAGGAGTACTGGGTGGTAACTGTAAGGAAATGGACTTCAAATCAACAACAATAAAAAATAGTTCCTAACAACTCAAGCTGTTAAAAGTGGATTGGGGAGACAGAAGAAGATGGTGGCACAGAGAGGAGTGGAAGTTAGTTAGTCCCCCTGGAACAACTAATAAACAACCAGGAACAACTAGTAAATAATCTGGAATAATTGCTGGGGGACAATGATGACTGTCCACACATCATACACCAGCCTGGATTGGGAGAAATGCCCAAGATCATAGCATAAAATCTGTAAGTAAAAACTGTGGATTTGAGCTGGGAGCCCCTCCCCCCAACAGCCTGAACTGCAAAGACTTGCTGTGCTAGAGAGCCCCACTCACTGAACAAGCAAATATACCTCAGCCCAGCTCCACTTGGGTTTTAATTAACAACTGTGGACTGCTCACTACAAGCTTGTCCCCAACAAGCAGACAGAGGTTTTTGGTGACGACTGACCTTGGAGAGCCGGAAGACATCTCTGGGAGGGAGGGGGAGCCCAGAGGACCAGGTGCTGTCTCTTGCTGATGGGTGAAACTGAGGGGGGCCACAGACTGGCCCTGAAGGGGGGCTTTCTGTTCCTTTTTTGGCTCAGTGGAGAAAGCCTCAGCCATTTTCAGTTCCCAGCGCTCTGACCCAGACAAGGGTGGAGATAGCAGAGTCAGAGAGACTATTCAAATGCAAATGACCTCTCCCTAGGGGGTGTATCTTCCCTAAGAGGAAGAAGGTGGTGCCAAGCTCTACTACCCACCTTCCATTCAGAACCAGACCCCAGGGCCTGGGGGAAAATAGCCATGGGCCACACTTCCTTACACCAATCGGAAGTGACAGTCTGACAGGCGCCACCTGCTGGGCAGAAAAGCACAGTGGATTGAGGCCTCACAGGGTATGCCAAACCTCTAAGACACACCCTCAAGGAAACTGAATACTATTGCCTCCTGCTGAGACCTGAGCCCACTCTGGTCTGGGAAAACCTGATTGGGGTAACCAAGGAAACCAAATGCCTAGATAACAGAAAACTACAACCTACACTAAGAATAATGAAGTTATGGCTCAGTCAAAGGAAAAAACTTACACTTCAACTGAGATACAGGAATTGAAACAACTAATGCTAAATCAGTTAAAAAGGCTTAGGGAAGATATGGCAAAAGAGATGAAGTGTATAATGAAAACACTGGGTGTACAAAAGGTAGAAATCAAAAGTTCAAAAAAACAACTGGCAAATCTATGGAAATGAAAGGCACAATACAAGAGATGAAAGACACAATGGAGACATACAACAGCATATTTCAAGAAGCAGAAGAAAACATTCAGGAACTGGAGAACAAGACACCTGAAAGCCTACACACAAAAGAACAGATAGGGAAAAGAAAGGAAAAATATGAGCAACGTCTCAGGGAACTGAATGACAATATGAAACGCATGAATGCATATGCCATAGGTGTCCCAGAAGGAGAAGAGGAGGGAAAAAGAGCAGAAGCAATAATAGAGGAAATAATCAATGAAAATTTCCCATCTCTTATGAAAGACATAAAATTATGGATCCAAGAAGCACAATGTACCCCAAAACAGAATAGATCTGAATAGGCCTACACCAAGACACTTAATAATCAGATTATCAAACATCAAAGATAAAGAGAGAATCCTTAAAGCAGCAAGAGAAAAGTGATCCATCACATACAAAGGAAGCTTGATAAGACTATGTGTGGATTTCTCAGTAGAGACCACGGAGGTAAGAAAGAAGTGGGATGATATATTTAAGATACTGAAAGAGAAAAACTGCCAACCAAGAATCCTATATCTGGCAAAACTGTCCGTCAAATATGAGGGAGAGCTTAAAATATTCTCTGACAAACAGACAATGACAGAGTTTGTGAACAAGATACCTGCTCTACAGGAAATACTAAAGGGAGCACTACAGACAGATCAGAAATTACAGGAGTGAGAGGTTTGGAACACAATTTGGGGCAACAGTAGCACAGCAATGTAAGTACATTGAACAAAGATGATTGTGGGTATGGTTGAAAGAGGAATACAATCAATGAAAACTAGAGACTATAATTAACAGAAACATTCTATTATGCTTCCTTTAATGTAACAAAGGCAATATACCAAAGCTAAATGCATATAAGAAGGAGACATAAGGGAGGGGTATGGGACTTCTTGGCATTGGTGATGTTGACTGACTCTTTATTCTACTTTAGTTTAATGCTCTCTTTCCTTTTGGTGCTTCCTAGCTATCATGTTTTTATGTTTCTCTCTTTCTTTTTTCTTTTTCTTTTGTCTCTCTACCTTCTTTGACTCTTCCTTCTTCTTTGTGGAAGAAACGTAGATGTCCTTATATAGATAGTGGTGATGGTGGTGAATACATAAATACGTGACTATACAGGGAACCATCAATTGTTTACTTAGGACTGAATGTATGGTGTGTGAACAAAACCATCTTAAAAAATGGGTCAATGAAGAAACTTTGAGGGCACTATATTGAGTGAAGTAAGACAGACACATAAGCACAAATATTTCAAGATCTCACTGATATGAGCTAATTATAATATGTAAACTCAAAGACATGAAATATAAGTTACCAGGATATAGAATGAGGCTAAAGAATGGGGAGTGGTTGCTCATTATGAGCAGAATGTTAAACTATAGTGAACTTAAATGTTTGGAAATGGACAGAGGTGATGATAGCACATTGTGAGAATAACTAACAGTGCTGAATGGTCTGGAAATGTGGTAGAAAGGGGAAGCTCAGAGTCATGTATGTCACCAGAAGGAAAGCTGGAGGTTAAAGTTGGGAATGTATGAAACAGTGAATCTTGTGGTGGACAATGTTCTAGTTCTATTCAATGAACTAGAACAAATGCATGACACTATAACTAGAAGTTAATAATAGAGGGGCATACAGGAAAAAAAATACCTATTGCAAACTATATACTACAGTTGGTAGTATTTTAACATTCTTTCATCAACAATAACAAATGTACTATACCAATACTATGAATCAATAATGGAGTGGGGGTGGTTAGGAACATGGGAGGATTTGAGTTTCCTTTTTTTTTGGTCTTTATATCTTTTCTGGAGTAATGAAAATGTTCTAAAGCCTGAAAAAAATCAATTGTGGTGATGGATGCACAGCTGTATGATGGTACCGTGGGCAATCAATTGTACACTTTGGATCTTTGGATAACTGTATGTTATGTGAACAATCTCAATTTAAAAAAAAAGAAAGTAAAATGACTGACACACAGTTCCAGGATAACCTAAGAACCAAATGTCTTACAACTGTTCTTGAGGAGGCTAAAAGAGATAACTTTCTCTCTTTGGAACAGCTCTCTCCTTTGGAACACATTCTCCACACTAACTTAAACGTGTAGTCATACTGTATGTTGGCTTTCATCTTCACAAAACAATCTATTTTCAGAAAAAAGTATCACTATAGATGAAAATTCATTTTTGAAATAGAATCTTCCACTATTTCTTATTTCCATGATAGAATCACTTACCTTAAGGGTCATGAACTCTTTTTATTAGAAAGTAGTTCATGATGACTCATGTCATCATTTGTGATGCATTATCTTTCTTGAAACATGCTGCAAATGGAAAACTGCACTGACAACATTGCATTGACTATGAGGGATCATTTGAAATATTTTTTAAAGGATATAAAATATAGGCTTGAATTAATGAAAAAAAAAGTGGATTGGGCTGCTTTGTGGAGCTTCTAGTCAGTGAAGATATTCAAGCAGAGGCTGGGCAACCACATGACAAGTAAAATCCACGCAGTGTTATCTTTTTCAACACTGGTAGTGTATAATTCCATGACAATCTCTTATCAGGCACCAGAGAGCCAAATGAGACTTTAAGCTTTTCACTTCCATTTGTGAACACACTAAATGCTAATCTTGCTTTTCAAGCTTCAGGGCAGTTCCTAACTGTTTTTTCATCTTTCTAGTTACTAATGAAAACAATAAATTCCATTAGTATGAACTTCCTGATTCGCATCATCTACGTAAGGTGGAGAAAACCATTGTTCTTATTTTATGGATGGGGCAGCCACAAAGTGGTTAAGTAGAAAAGTTGATTCTTAGAATCACAGAACACTGGTCAATCACCTGACTAGCCCACCCAACACCATCCATCCATCCTTCCTTCCTTCCTTCCATCCATCCAACCATCCACCTATCCATCCATCTCTCTTTCCATCCATCCTTTCCATATTTATTGAACAATTTTTATATGTTTGGTAGTGAATGGAATACAAAAATGATTCAGATATTGACTCTGTTTTTGAGGAGTTAATAGCTTAGGAAAGAGATTTAAAATATAAAGAAATAAGTTGCCAAATTAGTAAATGTTTTAGGCTTTGAGGACCACATATGGTTTCTATTGCATCTTCGTTTTTGATACTTTACCACTAAGCATTAAAAAATGTAAAAAACATTCTTAGCTTGAGGGCTGTACATATAAACAGATCACAGGCAGGCTGTTTTTGGCCCACTGGCCCTAGTTTACTTACCTCTGAAACATATCAGCAGTAAAGTGATAACCTTTTGTTGAATTGGCTAGCAGTTTCAGTTGGATTGGCTCTTTAAAGATGGGTTGATTGGGACTTACAGAAATGGAGAAGGGGCATTCTAGGTGGGAGAAGATTATTCCTGTTACATATTGTCCCCCGTCTTCTATTCTTAGAGCAGTTTTCAAAGAGTGGTCGATGCCACTTGAGAACTTATCTAAAATGAAAATTTTCTGTTCCATAGTGGTTCTCAAACTTTAGAGTGCATTAGAATCACCTGAGGCCCCACCCCCAGATTTGTTTGTGTTGGTACAAGGACCACATTTTGAGAACCACTGTCTTCGAGAATGCTGGAGAAGCAGAGGTAGAACAGAAATTGTTCTCTATTTTAACGTACGAGAAAACTGATGAAGAATCGAGAACTCAAGTGAATGAAAGTCACCACTGGAGACAGAAGAGGAAGAGGATCTGTATTCTAGGGCATGGAGGCTTTGCAGAACACCAGGTTTATTCCATTTAGTACATGAACACAGAAAGGGGCTTTGAGCCACTGTCACTTAGTGATGGCCTTTTTCCTCTAGAGCAGGAGCTCTGAGTTTCGTCAGGCTCACCCACTAGAAGCAGCAAATTATTGTAGAGGGTTATGTAGTTGGGAGGATCTTTTCTTCTGAGTCTTGGCTATTGGCATACATTCTGTTTTGCTCCTGATACTTGTACATACTTTTACCATTCCTACTAAATGCTCCCAACTGTATCATGCCTGGGACTACGTCCTTTGATCAGGGGGAAAAAAAAAAGCAGGAGTGCTTTTATTTCAGCATTTAACTTCAGTGACTTCTAAAAAGTCAGATGTGGAGCTGAGCTGAGCAAAGGAGTAGAATGGAAAGACAAGCCTGGGAAGGTAATAGAGGAATCTCAGAGGAGGCCATGGGCAAGCAGACACAGGAGGAGTCATTAATCTGGCAGACAATGAATGGCAAAAGGCAATTAGCTAGCCTGAGGTGGTAGCAAGCCAATGAAGTATGCAGTATGGCAACTGGCAGTCTAGTGTAAGGGGAGGGTCATAGCTAGGGGACTCAAAGGAGGACAAGGTAAGGGAGGTTAGAAGTGAAGAAGTCATCTGGGGCTAGCATGAAGGGAAAGGAAAGTGCCCAGGTTTTCCATGGATATTCATTACTCAGTTGAAGTGTCCCAGTATAGTCATACACTTGCTGGGGCTCCACATGCTCTTAGGCTAGAACACAATCTTGAAAATGAACTAGATGCTTCAGTCTCTCTCTCTCTCTCTCTCTCTCTCTCTCTCTCTCTCTCTCTCTCTCACACACACACACACACACACACACACACACACAATGCCTCTTCATTCACCTGCCAAATCTAACCAGGCAAAGGGGTAGGCTGAGGATGGCCTGGCTGAATAATAAGAGTAAGACCAAATGCCTAAACATTGGTGGAGTTACAACAGTTCTAAACTTCAGTTTATGGGGCTTCCTTCCACATTTTAAAGCATGTTTGTTTTCTGTCCTTCTAACATCTCATTCACATGCGTGCTCTCACATTCTCTTCCCCACAGGCACTCTACAGCCATGCTTATGGATTCTTATCTGCCTATACACATTCTTCAGACACATTCATTTATTCACCCTCACTCGGAGTCATTCCCATATATTAAACACTATCTCCTGCTTCTAAAAATCACTTCAAATGTCCAAGTTGCTTCCAGAGCTTCTGTTCTTGCCATCTGCAGGACCCTGCTAGCTCTGTCTTTCTTATTATAAAGGAAAATGTACGAATATTGGTCTGACTGAGTAAAGAGCCCAACCCAAAGCCGATTGTCCTACCGTGGGATGCAGGTTTGTGGCTGTGGTGTCCCCGCCTTCAAGACCATCCCATTTATCTCTCTTTGTTCCACTCCCTCTCTCTTCCTGCACAACGCTGCAATCACACACATACTCTGCGTTGGGAAAAAAAAAAAAAGGACAGCCTAATTTCCTGATGATTATGTTGTTACCTAGCAGCAGCCAATCAGGGGCTGGGCTTTTTGCCTGCAGTATTTCATGCAAATAGTTTGGAGAAATTGCAGGGTAACCCAGGCTGCTTGGTCTGTCTTCTCTGGGGACACATTACAGAATAAAACCAACCCAAAAGGGGACTATTGAAGCCAGGCACATGCTTTAGATAGCAAGCCATCTGATCCCTTCCCCTGCCCCCTCCACCCCATATCCCCTTACAAAGCATGTGGGTTCGACAGACAGACATTTAGTGAGGCCAAAAAGTTGAAAAGAGACTCATTATCAGCCATCTTTTTACTCTGGATTTCTGTACTAATAACTGGAGCCCAGAGAAACTTCTGAAAAACCCTACTTTCACAAGAAGGCAAAGAACGTTATACTTTCAGTAGATAGCTGTGGAGGACATCAAGGAGAATCTTCCACAGCCCTCTTGTTAAGAAAGGAGCTAAATCCTGGCTCTGCTATCCTGATTTAAGAGCCTCAGATTTGCCCATGTTGGCCTATTTCACATGGGAAACCCCATTACTTGCAACTGCATTCCTCCTGGTGTTAAATAGCAAATCCTCATTCAAAGAATGGTTGAACAACGAGAGACGCCACATCACTCATAAGACCTCTTAGCCCGCCCCCCCAAAAAAGGACTGAGCATCTGATGTAATGCATTGTCAGGGGCCGCACACACCAACTTTCTGCAACGCTCAGGGACCATTTCAGTCAGACCTGGACCAGTACCATATAAAGTGGGCTCAAGACAATCTCCAGGTCTGTCTCATCAAGGGGTGGGGTTGATGGTAGGGATCAGATGTTCAGTAGCTGTGTTTTGTTGAGGTTTTTCTTTTACTCACTGCTCTGTAATCCAGAGCCAATGGAAGCAAAAATAAACTATGACCTCAGCTAATAGACAACTCTTCACTCTTAATACAGACTCTAGCCAGCCATCTTGCAAGGTGTGCTGTTGGTTACATAGGGACAATGAATAGATAGATCAACCCAAGTCACTACCAGGAATGGAAAAACAATTCAAAATCCCTATCCCATTGATTTTTAGCTTTTATATATTTGTAAGATGAGATAATTATACTCCAATAATTTTAGGAAGGTGGTGACAGCTCTCCAATCTCTGACATTTACAGCTTCACAATCCCGAGCCTTTTATTATGGAACCAAAGAAAGAACTGTCAAGCAGCTTTTGCCTAGAAAGGGAGAGTTAAGGAATCCCACCCAGCTGGAGGAGTTAGGTAAAATCTCTACTCCCACTCAAGTCCTACCCAAGTAAATTTCAGAAAATTCTGAGTTAGGCACTTTTATCATCATAACCTTGGAATACATAGCATAACTCCATTTTACAGAAGAGGAAACTAATGAATAAATTTACTCCAAGTCACATAGTTAGAAAATGGCAAAGCTGGGATTAAAACACAGATCTTTTGATTCTAAAGTCTGCACTGTGATGTCCAAGTAATCCTAGGCCACCCCAAAGTCTTTAGAGCAGTAAAAGTAAAGGAAAAAGGGAACAACAACAGAAAGTCACTTTCCAAAGTAAAAAAATAATCTACTTTTTGCATTTATCATAATGCATTCAATTAACTGTTAAACCTTCAGTCACTCTCACCTCTGGCTGTACATTAGAACCACCAGATGAGTATAACAGAACTACTTATGCCTGGGTCCACTCTAGACCAATTAATTAATAATATCTGAGGCAGGGAGACTGGCAGTGTTTTTGAAAAGCTTTTCAGGAATAGCACAACCATTTTGGAAAACAGTCTGCAGCTTCTTATAAAAGTAAACATACACCTATCCTACAACCCAGAAATTTTCATTCCTAGGAATTTACTCAAGTAAAATGAAAATATATGTCCATAAAAAGTCTTGTACAAACATGTTCATAGCTGCTCTATTCATAATAGCCAAAAATGCAGTGAAGCCATATGATGGACTACTACTCAGCAATAAAAATGTACAAATTATTGATATATGCAACAACATGGATGAATCTCAAAAATACTATGCTGAGAGAAAGAACATATACACAAGGGTACATACTGAATGATTCCATTTATATGAAGTTCTAGAAATAGAAAAAGTTAATCTATGGTGGAAAAAATCACAATGGTTCTCTTCAGATTTGTGTATTTCATTGTGTGTAAATTTTGCCTCAAAGAATAAAAGAACCACAAACCAAAATTGAATTCTAGTTAATGATATGCATGCTGAAATGTTCAGGGGTAAAGTATACTGATGTCTGTAACTTACTTTGAAATTTGTTTAAAAAAAAAAGACAGAATGCTGAATGGTTAGAGGGATGGATAGTTGGATGTATATATGATAAAGCAAGAATAGTAAAATGTTAACTGTAGGAGACAGATAGTATATATATGAATGTTCACTGTACAATTCTTTCAAATTTTCTATATGTTTACAAATTCTCAAGACAAAATTTAGGGGAAAAATCTCCCCAGGTGATTCTGATGAGCAGCCATTGGGATAAGAGACAAATTTCAATGATCTTATTTGAAAAGTGTAAAATGAATAATGCCATGCCCCTAAATCTCCAGAGTGACTGCAATACCTTCCCCTATCCCAAGAAAGGAAAGAAGAAAGGAAGGGAGGGAGGGAGGGAGGGAGGGAGGGAGGAAGGAAGGAAGGAAGGAAGGAAGAAAGGAAGGAAGGAAGGAAGGGCCTGAAACCCTGGAATAAATGTCCAGGTTGAAACTAGACTTTCTACAGTTGGGCTAAACCTTTATGGGGATACTATGGCCTACTTCATATTGGGCTTACATAGGACACATCATTTGACATGTGGTCTGATGGGACAAAATATTTGAAATTAAGACAGCTCTGGAAAATCTGGGCAATATGGTAACTGTTCCTATGTTCTAGAATTACAAAACCTTGAACCAACCTCAGCAGGTATGAGAGTAAAGTATGCGTTCACTACTTAATATATGGCTTAAGAAATCCCATTTAGCCCAATTCTCCTCCATGATTTGTACCACTGAAGTCTTCTGAGATTTTCATTTTCCCTAGCTCCACTTCCCCCTGGTGGTTCACAAATCCACAGGGATAATGCAGGGTCCAGAATTTGGAGAGGAAGGAGTTGGTGTGTGGTGCCTCAAAGGATCTGTATGGATAGTTACGGGAAAAATCTCCCCAGGTGATTCTGATGAGCAGCCATTGGGATGAGAGGCAAACACAGCTACTGAACATTTGAAGAGAACCAAAGTAAAAAAGTAATCTACTTTTTGCATTTATCATAATGCACTCAATTAACCGTTAAACCTTCAGTCACTCTCACCTCTGGCTGTACATTAGGGGTGGGGAAAGAGTGAGGGGAGGAGTAAAAGGGGGGGAGAAATGCAGATAAGAGCAATATGGAGCCCCTATTCCCTGCGCTGCCCCATTTATTCTGCATAATTGCTTCTTTTCCACTGGCAGTGCATTTCAAAATGAATTTCATTACTGGTGCCTTGGATATCATATTGATTAGCAGTTTCATCAATTCCTATCTCGCTAATTAGCATATAAATTAGCCATTTGGGGGAGGCATTAGGCAAAATTGAATTTTCTCCTTAATCTTCTTTCAGAAAGTAAATGAAAATGGATGTGGCCTGTTAAGGCCCATGGCCTTCCTATGACACATTCTAAGTGCTGTTCACAGCTGAGGAACCCTCTCGTTGAAAGAGACAAGGTTCAATTTCATGAAAGAAGCCTTCCTACCCCATGATTGATGTAGCTGAAGTCAGAACCCCTTAGGAGTTACCAAGAAAATTTGAGTCAGAGGATAGGTAGAGACGTGTTTCCTTGGAGGAGACACCCTGAGCTGACAGTCAGCAGTGTCACTGTCCCACATATACACAGGGGAAATCCCGTGATATAGCAATCCCTATGGTGTTCATTTCCAAGGCTGGAACTGAGAATGTAGTTCCTGCTTTTTGATCAAGTAAGACGAGAGGTCTGGGATCAAACATCTGGGTTGGAATGCCTGCTCTGCTTCTTACTAGCTGTGTAATCTTGAGCATGTTAACCTCTCTAGGCCTTAGTTTCAACATCTGTAAGATGGGAATAATCACAGTACCTACTTCACTGGGGAGCTGTGAAGATTAAGAGAGGGAATGTTTTGGAGCAGTTTGCACAGTACCTGGCACACAATAGAGCTCACTGAATGTAGGCTTCCAGCACTACCACCGGTAGGTACAAGAGAGGCCAAATAAGAATCTTAGGCAACCAGATGCCAGGATTCTCCAGAGGAAGCTGCTCAGCTTTGAAGTAAATGTGACTCAAACTCCCAGGTTCTTAGCCCCTGGAAGGGGTCACAGGCCATGTTTTAGTTTCCTAGGCTGGTGAAACAGTATCATGTAATTGGTTGGCTTAAACAATGGGAATTTATTAGTTTACAGTATGAGGCTGAGAAAATGTCCAAATCAAGGCATCACTGAGGCGATGTTTTCTTCTTGAAGGCTGGCTGCTGGTGAGCCTAGGCAGCTCTGCCACATGGCAAGGCATGTGGTGGCATCTGCTGGTCTCTCCCTTCTCTTCCAGGTTTCGTTGATTTCAGTTTCTTGCTTCCCTGCCTTTCTCCCTTTTTTTTCTCTCTCTCTCTCTGTATCATTCCGTTTATAAAGGACTTCAGTAATAAAATTAAGACCCATCCTGAACAAGATGGGTCACATCTTAACTGAAGTAGCCTCATCAAAAGGTCCTACTTACAATGGTTTACAACCACAAGAATGGATTAGATTTAAGAACATGTTTTTCTGAGGTATGTACAGCTTCAAACCACCACAAGCCAGTAGTCAGACCATCAGTGTCCTTACTTTTCTATATGTGGCCCTGAGACCATTAGGATCACATCACCTGGGAACACACTAAAAATACATAATCTTGTGTCCTACCCCAGACCCAGAAGAATCAGAATTGGCATTGTAGCAAGATTTTGGGTGATTCATACATACATTAAAGCTCAAGAAGTGCTGTTCTAAGAGATCCCCTTCAAGTAAAATCTTACACTGTTAGAGAAGGAAGGGACTTTGGAGACTATCTGGTCGAAAACTGAGGCTCAAAGGACATGAAAAGATGCTCAGCTTCACTAATTATTAGGGAAATGCAAATCAAAACCACAAAGAGAAATCATCTCACACCTACTAGAATGGCCACTATTAAGCAAACAGGCAACTACAAGTGTTGAGAGGATGTGGAGAAAGAGAAAGTTATTCACTGCTGGTGGGAATGTAAAATGGTACAGCCGCTGTGGAGGATGCTTTGGCGGTTCCTCAGGAAACTAACTGCCTTACGACCTGGCAATCCCACTACTCAGTATATACCCAGAAGATCTGGAAGCAGGGACGCGAACAGACATTTGCACACTGAAGTTCATAGCAGCATTATTCACAATTGCCAAAAGATGGAAGCAACCCATGTGTCCATCCATAGATGAATGGATAAACAAAATGTGGTATATACATACAATGGAATATCATTCAGCAGTAAGAAGGAATGAAATCCTGAAGCATGTGACAACACGGATGCACCTTGAGGACATTATGTTAAGTGAAATAAGTCAGACACAAAAGGACAAATATTGTAGCCTTCCTGAGGCTGTTAAATCTAGCAGCCCAGAGATTCTGCCCCCTTTCTTTGGGGTGGTGTCAGTGGTATGGCTTTGAACCTGCCTCAGGATACATCCACAGTGGACGCTGAAAAGAGGAAATCTGTTCCCTTTGGAATCTTGTTGGGGGTTATGAGGCCTGGTTACTCCGATGACCTCTTTTGAGCTTAAGAAAGGTATCATCACAATGGAGAAGGATACTGATGTGATGGAGGAAAGTATCGAAGTGCTTTCTTCTGAGAACTCCTGTTCTTTATATTCAGAATGCTTCAGATAAAGACATACAAGAAACTGATAACATTGGTTCCTCCCACAGTGGGAGCTTGGCAGCTTGGAGATAGGAGTAGGAGGGAGGCAGATTTTTCACCATACACTCAACTGTATCTTTAAATTTTGTTCCATATGCATGTAAAACCTATTCAAAAATTAATTAGTAAATAATTTTAAAAAGAATATCTCAGATAGATACGAAATTTAAAACAAAACCCCATCTGGCCATGCTATTAGATCCCCTAGCTCTACTGATAATTGCACTGCTTTTCTTCTCTCCCCTCTTGAAATGTGAAACTTTAGAGCATCATGGAAAGATGGAATAAACAGTGGTACAAAGATTGAGGCTGGAATGCAGATATAGACTCTGGTCTTGCCTTTGAGCAAGACTGAGTAGTTTCCTCATTAAGCAAGACTGAGTAGTTTCCTCATAAGCAAGACTGAGTAGTTTCCTCATTAAGATGTAAAAGTGCTTTGAAATTTTTAAATGACATTAAGTGTAAATGTAATTATGATTTAAAGATAGGCTCTGAAACCCCTCTTCCCCCTCACCCTCAATTGCAGCGATAGAAAATAAAGGACTTTTCCTCTGAAGGGGCTTTAACTAGGTTTGGAATAACCAGTAAAAATGGAAGGGGACTAAGCATGTTATACACATAACATGCATAATATAATCACATTTTTGTTAATTATATGTTACTTAATATATAGCTAACTGGGAGATTATATGCTAAAATGCCAATAATGGCTGCTTTGGGTGGTACGATTACTATCGATTTTTATTTTCTTAATTGTGCTTTTCTTTATTTTCTGAATTATCTGTATTTTTAAAAGTATCTGGGCTTAAATGCCACAGTATTCTTAGCACAAAAAATAGGTGAGAAATGAAAGCCCCAGGGAACAGATGCAGGCTGTGCCCCCTTTGCTCATTCACCAACTGAACAACAACCAGTTATTCAGAAGCTGGTGGTACAGGTCTGCCTGCATTGGCCTACAGTGTCCAAACACCAGCTGAACTAGGGGCTGGAGGCATTTTGGTTTCCTAAATACATATTCCAGTGGATTCCAGGGACAATTTGGTATTTTTCAGAGTTAGAAGGGAGGCAACAGACTCCTAGGATAGTGCTCCCAGCAGAGTGCAACTGGCTATAGTCAGCTCCTGATATAGATACTGACCATGGATTGTTCTTGGGACAAACCATTCAATCCACTTCACCTCAACCACCTAACTTACTGCTTCTTGGAAAGTAAGTAAAAAAGACATGGTTTTAGCTTTCAAAGACTTTCACAATATTGTAAGGACTATATATAAAGACATATACATACTATATATGTATACATGAACAAAGCAAGGCAAAATGTGAAAAATTTTACCACAGACATTCAGAGGGAACAATGCAGCAAAGCAGTGTGGTGCAGTGCTTTGAAGTTAGCCAGGTCCAGGATGGGATCCACCTTTACCAATCACTACCAGTGTGACCTAGGACAAAGTACTGTACCTCACTGAGTCGTTATTTCCTCCTCTATAAAATGGAGATAATGACTCTTGAAGAGACAGTGAAAATAAAGACAGTACATGTAAAACTTCCAGAACAGTACTCACATACAGTAGGCACCACAAGAAAGGGAGCTGTAGTTATTATTACTTTGCACAGAAAGCTGACTAGGGCCACAGAGTCACATCAGAGTCATAATATCATCATCACTGTCCCTATTTAGAACAAGTCTCAAGGAGTCATTCAGTTACAGGTGAATAGATACCAAATAGCTCAGAGTTACTGGCTCCAAGTTTTCCAGGCTGATGGCACACAAACAGGCCAATCTTCCTGTTTGCTGTAATAGATTTAAGTATGCTTACTTTTGGAGATAAGTAAAGAACCTGCTTAGGTGCTAGACAACTTTTTGTTTTCCAAGCCTTAACATGACCCAATGGGTGATTTATGTCTTGGAATTGTGACTCAGTCCACAATTTAAAAAAATTTCTATAGCAAGGTCTCTCCACCAGTCATTGAATTTAGCCAAGAAACTGGCATTACTGGGGAATCAGGGGACATGAGGAAATAAAGGAACAGAAGTCACAGTCCCTGATTCCAAGAAATTTTAGGTAGGAATATTAAAAATACATGTATGTGGGGGAGGAAGCTTTAAAAATATTTACAAATAATATCAAGTGAATATAAATAATCACAGGTATACCTAATTTTCCCATTAACTATGTTTATGTAAACTGATGTAACAACAGTTTCATTTATAAGGACCTGGTGGCTCATAGATACCAGTAAGAAAAAATCCAGTAGGAAAGTAGGCAAAGAATAGGAACAAGCAGTTCATCATAATTTAAAAAAAATTTACAAATAATAAACCTATACAATGTTTAACCTACTCATTAAGAGATATAAACCAAAATAATACCTATAAGATTGGCAAACATTTGGAAATTTGATCATGGTGAGGTGAGTAAATATATCTCTTATACTGCTGGTGGGAATGTAATTTGGTAGATCCTTTTTGGTGGGCAACTTGGAAATAGTTATCAACATTTTTAGGTTTCCTTTGACTCAACAACACTGCTTATGGAATTTATCCTAGGATAAATCTTCCCAAGGATCTATGTACAAGGATGTTCAAACTGCATTGTTTGTTACAGCAAAAACCTGGAAACAAACCAATTGTCCATCAGTAATGTAGTAGTGGGAATAATGATAATACCCACAATAGTAATAACGACAATAGAAGCAGTTAACATTTATTGAGCACCTGCTATGTGGCGGGCACTGTTCTAAATATTTCACATGCATTATCTCATTTACTCTCTACATAAATGAAGTAGGCTGTTTTAGTTTCTCGGCTGCTAAAACAAATACTATTTAATGGGCTGACTTAACAACAGGAATTTATAGGCTCATGGTTTCAGAGGCTAGAATGCTTGCTTTCTCCTAGGGTTGGTATCTTCTGGCTAGCCGGCAATCTTTGAGGTTCCTTGACTTTCCCATCACATGACAATGCACATGACAGTGTCTTCTTTTTCTTCTGGGTTCCATTGACTTCTAGCTTCTAGCTGCTTCACATGGCTTCTCTCTCATGGCCTTGTCTATATGGCTTCTAGTAATAGGATTAATACCTTTCCAGATTCAGTTGGACCACACCTTAACTGAAATAACCTCATCAAAAGGTCCTGTTTACAGTGAGTTCACACCCACAGGAATGGATTTGTTTATAAAAAGAAGTGATTGACATGATTACATTTTTTGAGGAACATTGCCTCAAAGGTCATGTGTGGGATAAAACAAAGCAGCAGGAGAAGTAGGGAGAATGCAAAGAAGTTATAATAGCAATGTCAGGATGGGGTTGATAAAGTCTGGACCAGTCTGCAAGATGTGTAATTAGGTAGGATATACAGCATAGTTGATATGTATGTGTATGAATGAAAACTTAAGTCATTTCATGGTTCTTTGTGCTGGTAGCTACCTGCCCAGTCTTTCTTCTGTCTATGCTTTTGCATTCTGATTGCTACCACCTTTGTCTAGGCCCTCATAATGTGGCTGAGTTATTGCAAAGGGTTTCTCACAGGTTTTCCCTCTTTTTAGTGTCACTTCTCTAATCATCATGCCCAGCTCCACTAGTTTAATCTTTCTATAATACTGATTTTATTGCTTCCTCCCTTAAAAGACCTTAATAGTTAACCTTCAGGAAATAATTCATGCAATTCAGTGTGCTATTCACTGCTGTACAATTGGCCCCAACTATCTAACATCTCTGTTTGTTCGTTCATTCATTCATTCATTCATTCAACAAATACTGAGCATCAACCATATGCAAGGACCTAAGGATGCAACAGTGAACAGAACAAAGTCCCTTCCTCATGGAGTTAACATTTCAGTTGAGGAAGACAGAATATGACAAATAAATATCAGCTGATGTTAAATACTTTAATGGTTTGAAGCTATATATATCCCAGAACATCATGTTCTTAAAGCTAATCCATTCCTGTAGGTATAAATGTATTGTGGGCAGGACCTTTTGATTAGATTATTTCAGTTGAGGCATGCTCCTGGTGGGTCTTAATCCTCTCACTGGAGTACTTTATAAGAGGATGAAAGACAGAGAGAAAGACACAGAAGCTGAGAGAGAAGGACACACACAGAAAGAAAGCCACAGACACAGGAGCCAGAAGCTGAAAGCAATGAAACTCAGGAGACTTCATGTGCCTTGCCATGTGACAGAGGAGTCCAGGATCACCAGATCGCTTGTTGATGCCTTGATTTGGACATTTTCACAGCTTCATAACTGTAAGCTTGTAAACTAATAAATCTCCATTGTTAAAAGCCAGCCCATTTCTGGTATATTGCATTTCGGCAGCTTTAGTAAACTAAAACAAATGCTTTGGAGAAAATAGAGTAAAAAGGGCAGGGGGTACTAGGTGGCAGCAGGGGAGGTTGCTATTATATGAGGTGGTCATAGAGGAACTCTCTAACAAGGGACTTTCAATCAGAGACCTAAAAGAAATGAGGAGGTGAACCATAAAGCCCAGAGGCCCTGAGGTGGGAGTACATATCATGTGTTCAAAGAATAGTAAAGACCCCAGTGTGGTTGAGCTGGGGTCAGAGAGGTTGAATGGGGTGCAGGGCAGATCATATCACGTGGGGTAGTAGTTCTCAACAGAGGCACGTTTCACTTCCCCCACCTCAGGGGCAAATTCCACCTCCCCTACCACAGGGGGCAATATCTGGAGACATTTTTGGTTGTCACAACTGCGGGAGAGGAGGTGCTATTGGCATCCAGTAGTTGGGACACTAGGATACTGCTAAATATCCTACAATGCACAGGACAGTCCCCACAAAAAAATTATCTGGTCCAAAGTGTCATCAACAGTGTCAAGGTTGAGAAACCCTGATGTAGGGCTTGTAGGCTCCTGCAGGGATTCTGGCTTTTACTCTGAGATGGGAAGCCATTAGAGGGTTGTAAGTAAAGGGGTGACATGATTTAACTTACATTTTAAAAGTAACACTCAGTTTGTTTCATAGAGAATAGACTCTAGATGGACAAGGGCTGAAGCACAGAGATGTGCTAGGAGGGTTTTGAAATGATTTAGGGGAGAGATAATGGTAGTTTGGACTAGGGGGCTTGTGATAAAGATGGTGAAAAGTGGCTGAATTCTGGATATATGTAAAAGGTTGCGTTGAGAGGATTTGCTGATTTCAGTGTCACTAAATCTAATAAATATTTTCAATCCTCCTTTTCCTTTACATTTCAACAGCTGATTGATCATTCTTTCTCTTTGGAATAGTCTCTTATCTTGGTTTTCATGAAGCAATATTCTCCCGGTCATACCTTCTTAATCTTCTTCAGAGGTTTTATCTCCCACCATCGAACCATTAAATATTGTAGTTGCTCAAGGTTCAGCCCTGGTTTTTTTCATACTCCTTTATATATTCACATCCATGCATATGGCCTCAATTACCATCCGTAATCAGCAATATAACCCACTATCTAGTCAACATATCTACTTGTATATTTCAAAAGCATCTAAACCTCAACCTGTTAAAAATGAAACTGATTATTTCCCTCCAATTTTCTAGTCTTCTCTCTCAGTGGATGGCACTACCAGTTGACCTTAATGGTATTACTTCATGAAAGCAAAAAGCCTTGTTTTTACTTTCTTAAGAAGGAAAGAACTCATTTTCTTTTCTTCCTAGAAAATGGTTGAAAATGAGGAAACCCATTTTGGCTCTAAGTAGGAATGAAACATTTCAAAAAACAATGACATCATCTGGCAATTTAGGCTCTCTACATAAAGGGAGTGCAATGAAGTTAGTTCCTTCTCTCTAATTAGGAGTTTTTCCAAAACATAACCGTAACAATATATGATGAAAGTATTTTCCTCTCTCCTTTTAGTCTCTTTGTGTACATTTTCTTGTCTCCTTTCCTTTTTTTAAACTACATTTTTGTACATAATAGGTTCTTAGTTTCTGATATTTCTTCATTTTTATTTCTATTTTTCCATTATTTCCCTCAGCCACTTCTCCATGATTGAATAAGAACATGGTATTTCAATCAACAAATATTTATTGAAACCACCTGTTATGAATACTCTGGGATAGAGTGGTGAGCAAGACAGATAAAGTTCTCATTGTCAGGCATTTCATATCTGGGGTAGGAAGCAAACAACTAAAAACTTGGATAGCAAATATGCTAACTAGGGAATTAAAATTGGGTGATGTGATGGAGAATGACTTGAGTAGTCAAGAAAAGCCTTGTTGAAGAAGATCAAAGGAGACAGTCATTGTATCTCAGAAAAGCAACTAGCTAGTGCAAAGACCGTAAAACAGAAACAAACTTGGCATGTTTGATAGCTACATAGTGGACAAAAGAGAAAGTAATATAAGGTGAGGTAAAGGCAGGGATTAGATCACACAGGGCTTTGTATGCCCAGAGTAGTAAGTTTGGAGTTCATTCTTTTAGAACTGTATCTTTTTAATGTCTGTATGAGTGATGACCTCTTGTTCATTCTTCATATTGGTTGTGTCTTCTCTTTTTCTCTTGATCAGTCTTTACAGGGATTTAAAATGTTATTAGTCTTTGCAAAGAAACAACTTTTAGCTTTCACTGATTCTTACTGTTAATGAATGTTTTCTATTTCATTAATTTCTGCTCGTTTTAATTATTTCTTTCCTTCTACTTTATTTGGGTTTAACTTGCTGGTTTTTGTTTTTTAACTTTTTGTGATGAATGAATTTAAAGCTATAACATTCCCTTTGAACCCGGCTTTATTGGCACCCCAGAAGTTTTCTTTTTAATTTAATTTTATTGAGATTGTTCACATACCACACAATTATCCAAAGATCCAAAGTGCACAATCAATTGCCCATGGTACCATCATACAGCTGTGCATCCATCACCACAATTTTTTTTTCAATTTTTAGAACATTTTCATTATGTTAGAAAAGAAATAAAGACAAAAAAAAACAGAAAACTCAAATCATCCCATACCCCTAACCACCCCCCTCTCCATTATTGACTCTAGTATTAGTATAGTACATTTGTTACTGTTGATGAAAGAACATTAAAATATTACTAACTGTAGTACATAGTTTGCAATAGGTATATTTTTCCCTATATACCCCTCTATTATTAACTTCTAGTTATAGTGTCATACATTTATTCTAGTTCATGAAGCAGATTTCTACTATTTGTACAGTTAATCACAGACATTGCCCACCATAAGATTCACTGTTTTTTACATTCCCATCTTTTAACCTCCAACTTCCCTTCTGGTGACATACGTGACTCTAAACTTCCCCTTTCCACCAAAGACACACACCATTCAGCACTGTTAGTTATTCTCACAATGTGTTACCATCACCTCTGTCAATTTCCAAACACTTAAGTTCAACCTAGTTGAACATTCTGCTCATAATAAGCAACCGCTCCCCATTCTTTAACCTTGTTTTATATCCTGGTAACTTATATTTCATGTCTATGAGTTTACATGTCATAATTAGTCATATCAGTGAGACCATGCAATATTTGTTCTTCTGTGCCTGATTTATTTTACTCAATATAGTACCCTCAAGGTTTCTTCATCAACCCATTTTTTTTAAAGATGGTTTTGTTCACCCACCATACTTTCCGTCAAAAGTAAGCAACTGATGATTCCCTGTATAGTAACATATTTATATATTCACCACAATCACCAATATCTATATAAGGACATCTCCAATTCTTCCACAAAGAAGGAGTAAGAGTCAAAGAAGGTAGAGAGACAAAAGAAAAAGAAAAAGAAAGAAAGAAAAAAAATGACAGCTAAAAAGCAACAAAAGGAAAGATAGAATTAAACTAAAGTAGAATAAAAGTCAGACAACATCACCAATGCCAAGAGTCCCATATCCCTCCCTTATGTCACCCTCTTATAGGCATTTAGCTTTGGTATATTGCATTTGTTGCATTAAAGAAAGCATAATACAATGTTTCTGTTAACTACAGTCTCTAGTTTGCATTGATTGTGTTTTTTCCCCAATACCATCCTATTTTTAATGCCTTGCAAGGTTGACATTCATTTGTTCTCCCTCATGTTAAAACATATTTGTACATTTTATCACAATTATTGAGCACTCTAGGTTTCACTGAGTTATACAGTCCCAGTCTTTATTGTTCCTAACCTTCCTCTTTCAACCATACTCAGCCATCTTTGTTCAGTGTACTTACATTGCTGTGCTACCATCATCCAAAATTGTGTTCCAAACCTCTTTTCTGATCTGTCTGTAGTGCTCCCTTTAGTATTTCCTGTAGAGCAGGTTTCTTGTTCATAAACTCTGTCATTGTCTGTCAGAGAATATTTTAAGCTCTCCCTTATATTTGAAGGACAATTTTGCTGGATATAGGATTCTTGGTTAGCGGTTTTTCTCTTTCAGTATCTTAAATATATCACCCCACTTCCTTCTTACCTCCATGGTTTCTACTAAGAAATCCACAAACAGTCTTATCAAGCTTTCTTTGAATGTGATGGATTGCTTTTCTCTTGCTGCTTTCAGGATTTTCTTTGTCTTTGATGTCTGATAATCTGATTATTAAGTGTCTTGGTGTAGGCCTATTCAGATCTATTCTGTTTTGGGGTACACTGTGCTTCTTGGATCTGTAATTTTATGTCTTTCATAAGAGATGGGAAATTTTCATTGATTATTTCTTCTATTATTGCTTCTGCCCCTTTTCCCTTCTCTTCTTTTTCTGGGACACTCATGACACGTACATTCATGCACGTCATGTTGTCATTCAACTCCCTGAGTTGTTGCTCAAATTTTTCCATTCTTTTCCCTATCTGTTCTTTTGTGTGTAGGCTTTCAGGTATCTTGTTCTCCAGTTCCTGAGTGTTTTCTTCTGCCTCTTGAGATCTGCTATTGTATGTCTCCATTGTGTCTTTCATCTCTTGTGTTGTGCTTTTCATTTCCATAGATTCTGCCAGTTGCTTCTAACTTTCAATTTCTACCTTATGTTTGCCCTGTGTTTTCTTTATAGCCTTCATCTCTTTTGCCATATCTTCCCTGAACTCATTGATTTGGTTTTTGATTTGATTTAGCATATTTCTTTGAAAATCTTTAATAGATTGTTTCATTAAAGTGAAACAACTGTATCTTGATTGAGATGTAAGTTTATTCCTTTGGCTGGGCCATATCTTCATTTTTCCTAGATTGTAGTTTTCTATTGTCTAGGCATCTGGTTTCCTTTGTTACTCCAATCAGATTTTCCCAGACAGAATGGGTTCAGAACTCTGAATGGGGTTATATTCAGTTTCAAGTCTCCCTGAGAGTGTGTCTTAGAGATTGATAGACTTTCCTGTGAGGTCTCTAGCCACTGTGCTTTTCCTAACCTGCCCAGCAGGTGACACCTGTCAGCCTATTGCTCCCAACTGGTTTAAGGATGTGTGGCCCCTTCAGTTCCTGTTTTGGCTGTTTTTCTCAGGCTCTGGGGTCTGGTTCTGACAGGAAGACAGGTAGTAGAGCTGAGCCCCACCTCCTTCCTCTTAGGGAAGATACACCCCCTAGGGAGTTATCATTTGCATTTGAATAGCTTCTTTGTCTCTCTGGCTCTGTTATTTCCACCCCTGTCTGGATCAGAGTGCTGCAAACTGAAAATGGTTGAGGCTCTCTCTTCTGAGCCCCTCAGGTTGAGAGAGAGAAAAAGGGACAGAAAACCCCCTTTAAGAGCCAGGCCATGGCCCCCCAGTTTCACTCATCAACCAGAGGTAACACCTGGTCTTCTGGGCTCCCCCTCCCAGAACAGCAGAGTCTTCTGGTTCTTTAAGGTCAGTTGTCACTAAAAGCCTCTCTGCTAGTTAGAGGTTTATAGCTTGTATTCAGCAGCCCACATTTGTTAATTAAATCCCCAGTTGGAGTTGGGCTGAGCTATATTCGCTTGCTGAGAGAGTGCTGCTCTCTACCACAGCCAGGTTTTGCAGCTCAGCCTGCCATGGGGGGAGAGGGCTTCTGGCACAGTTCTGCAGTTTTTACTTACAGATTTTATGCTGCAATCTCAGGCATTCCTCCCAATCCAGGTTGGTGTATGATGTGTGGACAGTCACAATTGTCCCCCAGCAGTTATTCCAAATTATTTACTAGTTGTCCTGGTTGTTTATTAGTTGTTCCAGGGGACTTAATAAATTCCACTCCTCTCTATGCCACCATGTTAGCTCCTGCCTTCCAGAAGTTTTTATATACAGCATTTTTCATTATCATTCAGTTAAAAATATTTTCTAATTTCTACTGTGATTTGTTATTTGACTGATGGGTTATGTAGAAGTGTACTGCTTAATTTCCAAACATTTGTGGGGGTAGAGGGAGGGGTGTTCAGCATGTTTCCTGTCACCTTTTCCTTATTTATTGCTAACATAATTACACTATGGTCAGAGCATAATTACATGTGATTTTAATCCTGTGAAATTTGTTGAGGCTAGCTTTATGGTCCAGTACAGTCAGCTTTTATAAATGGTCCATGTGTGCTTGAAAGGAATATGTATTCTGCAGTTGTTAGGTACAGCATTCCACATATGTCCACCAGTGAAGTTTGTGTTACTCAATTCTTATATATTCTTACTGTTTTTGTTTTGAGTGCTTGTTATATCAAATACTGAGGGAGGAATATAAACATAAAATACTTCAATTGTGAATTTGTCTTTCTCTTCTGAGTTCTGTAAATATTTTCTTTCTGTATTTTGAGGCCATTTTATTAAGTGCATATAAATTAAAAATTCTCATATCTTCCTGGAAAATGAAAACTTTTATCATTTGTGGTAACACCTTTTGTCTATCATTAATATAGCTATATCATCTTTCTTTTGTTGTTTATTTTTGTGGTATTTTTTTCCATCCTTTTATTTTCAACTTTCTCTTTACTTATATCAAGGTTTCTCAACCTTGGCATTACTGACATTTTGAGCTGTATTGTACTTCGTTGTGGACAGTCCTGGGCATTGTGCAATGCTTAGTAACATCCATGGCCTCTTCCCCACACCTATCCCCCTTATCCACCCCCCACCTCCCAGCTATAACAACTAAAAATATCTCCAGAAATTATCATATATCACCCTGGGAGAAAAATCAACACCAACTGAGAATCAACTAACTTGTGTTTTAGGGGTGTATGTTGTAAATAGCAGACAGTTGAATTATTATTATTTTATCCAGTATGATAATCTTTGCTTTTTAATTGGATCATTTAGTCCATATACATTTAATGTAAAGTCAAAGCGGTAAATTTGGGTTTTGCTTGCCTCAAAATATCTTTAATTTTCATTCTGAGCTCAACTTTTCTTCTACCTGGGTTCACTGATGGGAAGAACAGTAAGAATTTGTGACCTCAAAACGAATAGAGGCAAGTTAAGTTTATTCCACCCTCTTCTGCAGAGCTCCTGCTAGCTTGTTTTGTAATTTTATGCAAATTAAAACATGGTATTGCCTCTGAGCAGATACCGCCCCAGTGGCACATGGCTTGGCAAGTGGAAGATACCTCTGAGGGGATTTTAAAAAGGCACCCCTTTCTCTGGAAAGAAATAGCCCCAAGCTGATCACAGGTTTTGGAAACTGGAAGGAGGACGAGATTTTTCCTTTTCTCACCACCCCCTGGCAGAAGGCCCTGTACAACAAAAAAAATCTGTAGAAAGAATTATGGAATACTTTGCCTTCTGACTTCATTGTTCAAGAAGTTAGCCATTGGTGTAATCTGTTTATTTTCTTTTTAAATTTTTTTTTTTTTTTTTTTTTTTTTTTTGGTTATCTGCAATTTTTTAAGTGTGGATTTCTTTTCATTTACCAGCTTGATATTCATTAGGCCTCTTGAATCTGTGGAATGATGTTTTATATCAGTTTGGGAAAATTCTCAGCCATCATCTCTTCAAACATGCCCCATCCCAAAATCTTTCTCCTCACTTTCTGTGACTCTCATTAAGGACATATTATCTCTTGTTACTCCATCTTTCATGTATCTTACTCTCTTACATATGTTCCATGATTTTATCTTCTCTGCTGCAATATGAATAATTTCTTCTGAATCATCTTCCAATTCTCTCTTCAGCTATGCAGTCTGCTGATAAATATGTCCATTTTGAAAAATTTTTGTTGTTGCAAATTTCTGTTTTAAAGGTTCTATGTATTTCTTTTTCAGATCTGTTACATCACTTTTTTTAATAGTTTTCTGTTCCTGTAGATATTTTCAAGGTCATTAAAAAATCTCTTTAAACATAGTCAGTATAGTTGTTTTATATTCTGTTTAATAATTGCAATATCTGAAGATTTTCTGGGACTTTTTGCATTGTCTGTTGTTTCTGTTTGTTACTGCTCATGGTATCTTGTTATCCTGTGAAATTATCTTTGACTGCTGATCATTATACTGAAAAAATTATTTTCAAGATTAATTTAAGACCTAGGACAATGACATCATCCTTTAGAAAGGACTTTCCTTTGATTCTCCCGGGCACCAGAGGATACTACTGGTATCAAACCATCCTGTTCCTAATTAAAAAGCTTAAGATTCCCTGGACCACCTAAATGACACAAACATGAACTGCTCTGGGGATGGTCTATTTCCAGTTTACTCTTCTTACCCCAAAGGTGTAGCTCTTAAAGCACCTAGCTTAAAAAGAGGGAGCGCTTATCAGATTTTTCGCTTTTTGTAGGCTCTAGACTTTGATCCTGCCTTCCCGAGTCCCTTAAGACTACCAAAAACTCAGTTTGATTTTACAGATACTTCTTCCAGGCTAAAAAATGCCTTTAGAAAAAAAAGGCTTTGAATGCTGATTTTACCTCTCTGGGTTCCTGCTTTACTCTAGATTTTGGCCCAGTCCTATCTTACTATTCTTTCAGCTCTTTTTTTTTTTTATAATTCATTTTTATTGAGATATATTCACATACCATACAGTCATACAAAACAAAGCATACATTCATTTACAGTACCATTATACAATTGGGTATTCATCAACAAAATTAATTTTTGACATTTTCATTACCACACATGCAAAAATAATAATAAAAATTAAAGTGGAAAAGAACAATTACAATAAAAAAGAATACTGGGTGTCTTTTTTTTTTTCCTTCCCCCATTTTCCTACTTATCCATCCATAAACTAGACAAAGGGGAGTGTGGTCCATATGGCTTTCCCAATGACATTTTCACCCCTCATAAACTACATTTTTATACAATCATCTTCAAGATTCATGGGTTCTGGGTTGTAGTTTGATAGTTTCAGGTATTTACTGCTAGCTACTCCAATTCATTAGAACCTAGAAAGGATTGTCTATATTGTGCATAAGAGTACCCACCAGAGTGACTCCTCAGCTCCTTCTGGATTATCTCTGCCACTGAAACTTACTTCATTTCCTTTCACATCCCCCTTTTGGTCAAGAAGATGTTCTCCATCCCATGATGCTGGGTCTAGATTCCTCCCTGGGAGTCATATTCCATGTTATCAGGGAGATTCACTCCCCTGGGTGTCAGATCCCACATAGGGGGGAGGGAAGTGATTTCACCTGCCAAGTTGGCTTAGCTAGAGAGAGAGGGCCACATCTGAGCAATAAAGAGGCATTTGGGAGGAGGCTCTTAGGCACAATTATAGGGAGGCCTAGCCTCTCCTTTGCAGCAACAGTCTTTCCAAGGGCAAGTCCTGTGGTAGAGTGCTCAACCCATCAAACCACCAGTCCCCTATGTCTGTGAGCACATCAGCAACCATCCAGGTGGGGAAGCCCAACACACCTGCATTCTCCACCAGCTCCTCAAGGGGGCTCTGCATATTTTTTTTCATTTTTTTAATTAACTTTTCTTTTTTAAATCAACTATATTAAAAAAATTAAAAAAAACATACAGTTAAAAAAAGACATTACAAACAAACCATAACAAGGGAGTAAGAAAAAGACAACTAACCTAAGATAACTACTTTACTTCCAACATGTTCCTACTCTACCCCAAGAAAATAACCTAATATAGCAACATTTTTGTGAACTTGTTCCTACCATACCCATCAGAAATTAACAGACCATAGTCATTCCTGGGCATTCCCAGAATGTTAAATTTACCCACGATAGCTTATCTGTTCTTATTGGGTTATCATTCCCCCTTGTTTAATTGCTCTCTATCGCTAGTTCCCCTACATTCTACATTATAAACCATTTGTTTTACATTTTTCAATGTTCACATTAGTGGTAGCATATAATATTTCTCTTTTTGTGCCTGGCTTATTTTGCTCAGCATTATGTCTTCAAGGTTCATCTATGTTGTCATATGTTTCATGACATCGTTCCTTCTTACAGCTGCGTAGTATTCCATCGTGTGTATACACCACATTTTATTTATCCACTCATCTGTTGAAGGACATTTGGGTTGTTTCCATCTCTTGGCAATTGTGAATAATGCTGCTATGAACATTGGCGTGCAGATATCTGTTTATGTCATTGCTTTCAGATCTTTCGGGTATATACCGAGAAGTGCAATCACTGGATCAAAGGGTACCTCCATATCTAGTTTTCTAAGGAAGTGCCAGACTGATTTCCAGAGTGGCTGAACCATTAAATAGTCCCACCAACAATGAATAAGAGTTCCAATTTCTCCACATCCTCTCCAGCATTTGTAGTCTCCTGTTTCTTTAATGATGGCCATCCTAATTGGTGTGAGATGGTATCTCATTGTGGTCTTAATTTACATCTCTCTAATAGCTAGTGAAGCTGAACATTTTTTCATGTGTTTCCTGGCCATTTGGATTTCCTCTTCAGAGAATTGTCTTTTCATGTCTTTTGCCCATTTTATAATTGGGCTGTCTGTACTCTTGTCATTGAGTTGTAGGATTTCTTTATATATGCAAGGTATCAGTGTTTTGTCAGATACATGGTTTCCAAAAATCTTTTCCCATTGAGTTGGCTGTCTCTTCATCTTTTTGACCAATTCCTTTGAGGTACAGAAACTTCTAAGCTTGAGGAGTTCCCATTTATCTATTTTTAATTTTGTTGCTTGTGCTTTGGGTGTAAAGTCTAGGAAGTGGCCACCTAATACAAGGTCTTGAAGATGTTTCCCTACATTATCTTCTAGTTTTATGGTACTGTTTTTTATATTGAGATCTTTGACCCACTTTGAGTTAATTTTTGTGTAGGGTGTGAGGTAGGGGTCCTCTTTCATTCTTTTGGATATGGATATCCAACTCTCCCAGCCCCATTTGTTGAAAAGACTGTTACGTCCCAGTTCAGTGGCTTTGGGGGCCTTATCAAAGATCAATTGGCCACAGATCTGGGGGTCTATCTTCAAATTCTCAATTCAATTCCATTGATCAATATGTCTATCTTTGTGCCAGTACTGTGCTATTTTTGTTTTTTAGAGTGTTTTTAGCAATTAGAGGCATCTTCCCTTTCCAAATAAATTTGATAACTAGCTTTTCCAAGTCTGCAAAGTAGGTTGTTGGAATTTTGATTGGGATTACATTGAATTTGTAGATAAGTTTGGGTAGAATTGACATCTTAATGACATTTAGCCTTCCTATCAATGAACATGGAATATTTTTCCATCTGTTAAGGTCCACTTCTACTTCTTTTAGTAGAGTCATGTAGTTTTCTTTGTATAGGCTTTTTATATCTTTGGTTAAGTTTATACCTAGGTACTTGATTTTTTTAGATGCTATTGAAAATGGTATCTTTTTCTTGAGTGTCTCTTCAATTTGTTCATTTCTAGCATATAGAAACATTACTGACTTATGTGCATTAATCTTGTATCCTGCTACTTTGCTAAATTTGCTTATTAGCTCTAGTAGCTGTATCATTGATTTCTCAGGGTTTTTCAGATATAAGATCATACCATCTGCAAACAATGACAGTTTTACTTCTTCCTTTCCAATTTGGATGCCTTTTCCTTCTATGTCTTGCTGGATTGCCCTAGCTAGCACTTCCAGCACAATGTTGAATAACAGTGGTGACAGCGGGCATCCGTGTTTTCTTCCTGATCTCAGAGGAAAGGCTTTCAGTCTCTCACCATTGAGTACTATGCTGACTGTGGATTTTTTCATATACGCTCTTTATCATATTGAGGAAGTTTCCTTTAATTCCTATCTTTCGAAGTGATTTTATCAAAAGGGATGTTGGATTTTCTTGAATGCTTTTTCAGCATCTATTGAGATGATCATTTGATTTTTCTCTTTTGATTTGTTAATGTGTTGTAATACCTTGATTGATTTTCTTACATTGAACCATCCTTGCATGCCTGGAATGAACCCCACTTGGTCATGGTGTATGAGTTTTTTATATGTCTTTGGATTTGATTTGGAAGTATTTTGTTGAGAATTTTTGCATCTATATTCATTAGGGAGACAGGCCGGTAGTTTTCCTTTTTTGTAGCATCTTTGCCTGGTTTAGGTATTAGATTGATGTTAGCTTCATAAAATGAGTTAGGTAGTGTTCCATTTTCTTTGATGTTTTGAAAGAGTTTAAGTAAAATTGCTGTCAGTTCTTTTTGGAAAGTTTGGTAGAATTACCTTATGAAGCCATCTGGCCCTGGGCATTTATTTGTGGGAAGCTTTTCAATGACTGATTGGATCTCTTCGCTTGTGATTGGTTGGTTGAGGGCTTCTGCTTCTTCTCTGGTCTAGGTTGTTCATGTTTCCAGGAAATTATCCATTTCATCTACATTATCCAGTTTGTTGTAATACAGTTGTTCATAGTAACTTCTTATAATTTTTTTTATTTCTTCGGGATCCGCGGTAATGTCACCTTTCTCATTCATTATTTTGTTGATATGGGTCTTCTTTCTGTTTGATTTTGTCAGTCTAGCTAGGAGCTTGCCAATCTGTTGATCTTCTCAAAGAACCAACTTTTTGTGTTATTTATTCCATTTTTTTTTGTTCTCTATGTCATTTATTTCTGCTTTAATCCTTGTTATTTCTTTCTTCTACTTGTTTTAGGATTGGTTTGCTGATCACTTTCTTGCTTCTTCAGTTGATCCACTAGTTCTTTAATTTTAACTCTTTCTTCCTTTTTATTGTATGCATTTAATGCTATAAATTTCTCCATCAGTACCACTTTTGCTGCATCCCACAGGTTTTGGTATGTTGTATTCTCATTTTCATTCATCTCTATATATTTAGCAATTTCTCCTGCTATTTCTTCTTTAACTCACTGATTGTTTAGGAGCATGTTGTTTAACCTCCAGGTATTTGTGAATTTTCTAAGTCTCTGATGGTTATTGACTTCTAATTGTATTCCATTGTGGTCAGAGAATGTGCTTTGAATAATTTCAATTTTTTTAAATTTATTGAGGCTTGTTTTATGTCCCAGCATATGATCTATTCTGGAGAAAGTTCCATGAGCACTAGAGAAGAATGTGTATCCTGGTGATTTGGGATATAATGTTCTATATATGTCTGTTAAATCCAACTCATTTATCAGATTGTTTAGATTTTCAATTTCCTTATTGGTCTTCTGTCTGGTTGGTCTATCTATAGGAGAGAGTGATGTGTTGAAGTCTCCCACAATTATTGTGGAAACATCAATTGCTTCCTTTAGTTTTGCCAATGTTTGTCTCATGTATTTTGTGGCACCTTGATTGGGAGCATAAACATTTACGATTGTTATTTCTTCTTGTTGAATTGCCCCTTTCATTAGTATGTAGTGGCCTTCTTTGTCTCTCAAAACATCCTTGCATTTAAAGTCTATTTTATCTGAGATTAATATTGCTACTCCTGCTTTCTTTTGGTTGTAGCTTGCATGAAACATTTTTTTCCATCCTTTCACTTTCAACTTCTTTGTGTTCCTGTGTCTAAGATGAGTCTCTTGTATGCAACATATTGATGGTTCATTTTTTTTTAAATCTATTCTGCCAATCTATATCTTTTGACTGGGGAGTTTAATCCATTTACGTTCAACGTTATTACTGTGAAGGCATTTCTTGAATCAGCCATCTTATCCTTTGGTTTATGTTTGTCAGATATATTTCTCCCCCCTCTCTCTTAATGTCCTTTAACATACCTATACTGAATCTCTTTAGTACTGAACCTTTCTCCATCTCTCTCTCTCCTTTCTTTGTTTCTCTGTTGGTAGGGCTCCCTTTAGTATCTCAAGTAGGGCAGGTCTCTGGTCACCAAATTCTCTCAGCATTTGTTTGTCTGTGAAAAATTTAAGCTCTCCCTCAAATTTGAAGCAGAGCTTTGCAGGATAAATTATTGTTTGGCAATTTGTCTCTCTTAGAATTTTAAATATGTCATGCCACTGCCTTCTCACCTCCATGGTGGCTGCTGAGTAGTCACTATTAGTTGTATGTGGTGAATTGCTTTTCTCTTGCTGCTTTCAGAACTTGCTCCTTCTCTTCCATATTTGACAGTGTGATTAGAATATGTCTCGGAGTGGGTTTATTTGGATTTATTCTATTTGGAGTTTGCTGGGCATTTATGATTTGTGTATTTATGGTGTTCAGAAGATTTGGGAAGTTTTCCCCAACAATTTCTTTGAATACTCTTCCTAGACCTTTACCCTTCTCTTCCCCTTCTGGAACACCAATGAATCTTATATTTGGACGTTTTATATTATCTATCATATCCCTGAGGTCCATTTTGATTTTTTTGATTTTTTTTTCCCCATTCTTTCTTCTGTTCTTTCATTTTCCGTTCTGTCATCCTCCAGGTCACTGATTTGCTGTTCAGCTTCCTCTAGTCTTGTACTATGAGTATCCAGAATCTTTTTAATTTGGTCAACAGTTTCTCTGATTTTCATAAGATCATCTATTTTTTAAATTTACTCTTGCTATTTCTTCTTTATGTTCTCCTAGGGTCTTCTTCATGTCCTTTATATCCTGTGCCATGCTCTCACTGTTTGTCTTTAGTTCTTTGATTAATTGCTCCAAGTACTTTGTCTCCTCTGATTTTCTGATTTGGGTGTTTGGGCTTCGGTTATCCATATCGTTTGGTTTTTTCATATGCTTTAAAATTTTCTGTTGTTTTTGGCCTCTTGGCATTTGCTTAACTTGATAGGATTCTTTTAGGAAAGGTAGACTGTCAAGCCGCTATCTCTAATTTGTCAGATCTAAAGCTTCGTGGCGTACACTTTCTCTAACTAACCAGCAGGTGGTGTCCGTGAATCACCTGTTCCCCTCAAGCCAGTTCTCCCCCACTTTGTCTTTGTGGTGAGTTGGGGTGTGAGTCTTGTGGGGTCCAATTGGTGCACCAAGCTTGCATGTGTAGTTGGTGCTGCCCTCCCTGTATATGGGGCATGTGTCTGAGTGGTTAGGGAAGGGTGGCAGCTTTAATAATCAAATCTCCCAGGTGTTCCTGGAGATTTAAAGCTATTCCAATAGTCTAATCTTTCAGTTCAGTCTCGCCACAGTTTGTCTCTGCTGCTGATCCACAAGTCCTTGGTATTGGCGTATGTTCCTTGGGACTTGTGAGTGGGTCCCTCTTCCAAGCCATATACTCCTAGGTCCTCTGCTGAGTGACGACTGTGCTACGTCACAGGTGGGCGCAGTCCCCAAATGGAGGTTCTGGGCTTCAGGGCTGTGTAGGGGCATTCCCAGTCTGCTGAAAGGATGGCTGAATGGGGCATGTTAATTTCCCCCTTTTCCCACAGCTCTGCCTTCCCAGCTCTGGGACAATTATCTGAGGGTACAGGAAAGGCTATTGTCGATGCCCGATATTGTGGTTTGTGCGTGTGTTGGAAACACTTCCTGTCACACTGGGTTGTTTGGGGCAGCTCTGGGCTGTGGCATTGGTGCCGGGCAGGAGCATTCCCAGCCCACTGGGAAGATGGCTGTAAGGGACCCCCCCCCTTCTCTTGGGAAGTAGTGGTATTTAGCTAATTTTCTCAGCCACTGGACTTATTGCTTTGTGTCTCAGAGCTCTCTTAGCTCTGTTCCTGTCTGGGCCCAAATTGCAAGTCTTTGAGGCTTTCTGTAATGGGCTTCTTAGAGTAATTGTTTTAGAAAAAGAGAAAAAGATAAAAAAAAAAAAAGAAAAAAAAAAAAGAAGGGCCCTCCTTGCAGATCTAATGGGCTATTGAAATGCTAAGAGACAAGGAGGTTAGGACCATTAAGGAACAATCAAGAAAGCAGAGTAACCTGCTCTTCAGAGAAGGAAACTCACCCTCTGGATTTGCATATGAGCCTGATTGTTTGAGCCCTGCCCTTCTCCGTTCTATGTTCAGCAGAACTCCAAAAAGTCTCTGTTTCTATTTTTGGATTTTTTTTTTTTTTTCTGTTTTTGCTAGCCCTATCTCCTCTCTGCCGGGCTGACTGCTCCCGGATTCTCCAGTGTCTGGTCTCAGTCTATCTATGTTTGGAATTTGGATCAGCAGTCTGAGTTTTCAATAAAAGCCACAACTGCAGTTCTCCCTCCTCGTTCCCAGCATTGACAGCCCCTCCCTCCCATGGGACTGAGCCTGGCAGTGAGGGGCACGAGTTCCCTGGCCGCAAGAACTTACAGATTTCACTGATCTCAGCTGTTCCACGCGTTCGTGAGTATTGTATGAAGTACGCCCAAAGTCCAATTGCTCTCTGGTGTCCGGTCCACGCAGTTCCTGGCTTTCTACCCACTGCCCTGGAGGAGTAACTAAAACCTACACCTCACCACTCCGCCATCTTGCCTCTTTTTTTTTTTTTAAGAAAATTAAAAAAATAATTCTCTCAGATCTTTTAGGTGTCCTCAGTGGTCCTAATTACCAACCCCACCATTACAGAAGTGAAAGTTCCTAGATTTCTAGCTAAGTGTGAAGTGATGCCAATGAATATCTTTTAAACAGTAAAGAGGTAATGAGCTAGACTACTTTCGTCACATTCTGTCAAACTCTGCTTATAGGCGAAAGGGATAGCAGATTTAAAACATTAGATAAAAAGAAAATAACACTGTTTGAATTATGTGAATTTGTTATTTCCATTTCACATGGATGTATGCTCTCTCTTTGACAAGACACTAAGCTCTTGAAGATCAGAGATCCTTCCTGTTTTTAATAAATATCCACTCTTTCTCTAGTACCTAGCACAAGAAGATAAAATGCCAGTCTTCACTACTTCCTTGTTACCATCCTGGGGCTTGAGAGCATCTGGGGAAAAAATATTAAGGAATTCCTATCTTCCCCCATCTCCCACCTTCTTGTATTAGAACATTAGCAGGATACTGCGAACAATGAAAACTACCACACATCAAGTTTGAGGATTTAATCAGAGTGCAGGACATACAGGTAGGTAAATACAAATATAGAATTCAATACTCTTCAATTATGTCCAGCATAGAAGTCAGACTTTCTTCATACACTCACTATTGACAGATGTATAAATCAGGGAAAATTTAAAATATGCATCAAGAGCCATAGTAGTTTATACAACTTGTGACCCAGTAATCCATGTTTAGGGCTTTATCTTTAAAAATTATAGATATTTACAAAGATTTAGCTATCTGGTAATCGTTACAAGAAGGAAAATTAAAAGTTTAAAAACTCATCAATAGAGGATTAATTATTGCACTTTCATATAATATAATACTATGATATTTAATGATGCACAAATGTTCCCAATAAGGCAATAAAATCAGTTTATCAAAGAATATATGGCAAGATCTCTTTTTTGTAAAAAATATAAGTGCCTGAGGCTCAGAGCTAGAGCTCAGCAGATATGAACATCAGTAATAGCGAATATAGCAACTGTTTAAAAAGCTGAAAAAGAGTCTAGACTTCAATTAGAGATATGAATGAAGCAGATCTGGTTAGGATTAGGACAAATCGGGCCAAAGGGTAAAGGATGATACTGTGTTTTAAAACTTCAACTTCTATGTGAAACCAAGGGAGGAGATGGTTATCTGGAGCAGGATCTATATTTTCTGTAGTACAGTAAACAATTTAACTTGTACAGTCAGCTTGTTCGAACATCATGATTACATAGAACTTTGAATAGGAAGTGAAATCTGGTAGGTTTGCACAGGTTAGTATGAAATAGTGACACATCCCAGAGTAATTTGGGCAGAGACTAAAAATATATATGCAGGGCCCACCTGAGGAGCTGGGGGAAATGTTGGACTTCCTCACTTGGGTTGTTGCTGATGTTCTCACAAGCATTGAGGACTGATAGTTTGGTATGCCGAGCCCTCTTTCTTAGGGCTTGCCCTCGTGAAGCTCACTGCTGCAAAGAAGAGGCTAAACTTGCTTAAAATTGTGCCTAAGGGTCTCCACCTGAGTGCCTCTTTGTTGCTCAGATGTGGCCCTCTCTCTCTAGCTAGGCCAACTCGGCAGATGAACTCACTGTCCTCCCCTCAACGTGGGACCTGACTCCCAGGGGTGTAAATCTCCCTGGCAACACAGGATATGACTACTGGGGATGAATCTAGACCTGGCATCGTGGGATTGAGAACATCTTCTTGACCAAAAGGGGGAAGCAGAATGAAACAAAGTTTCAGTGGCTGAGAGATTCCAAATGGAGTTGAGAGGTCTCTCTGGTGGGCATTCTTATGCACTATATAGATAACCCTTTCTAGGTTTTAGTGAATTGGAATAGAAGTAAATACCTGAAACTATCAAACTCCAATCCAGTGGCCTTGACTCTTGAAGACGATTGCATAACTATGTAGCTTCAAGGGGTGACAGTGTTATGGTGGAAACCTTGTGGATCACACTCCCTTTATCCAGTGTATGGATGGATGAGGAGAAAAATGGAGACAGGGACTAAATGAAGATTTGGGTGGGATTGGAGGGAGTGATTTGGGTGTTCTTTTTTACTTTTGTTTTTTATTCTTATTTTTATTCTTTCTGGTGTAAAGAAAATGTTCAAAAATGGATTGGGGTGATGAAGGCACAACTGTATGATGCTACTGTGAACAGCTGATTATATACCATGGATGACTGTATGGTATGTGAATATATCTCAATAAAACTGAATAAGATATATATAAAAACCTAGAAGGATATAAAACAAAATGTTAGAATTACTTTGGGGTGGTGAGATAATAGGTGCTTTTACTTGGCTTCACTTATTTTTTTCCCCAGAATCTTCTATAATGAAAATATATTATTTTGTAATAAGAAAAATAACATTGATTATTAAAAAATAATTTTAATTTAATAATTTAAATTAATATTTTATTTAAATTAGTATATTTTATTATTATTCATTATATTGTATTGTATTATTTAATATTTAATAAATTAATATATTTTAATTTAAAATAATAATTTTAATAACATTGATTATTAAAAAATAATAATTTTTTTCCCTATGGATACTTTCCTTTCCCTATGGATAATTCCATTCCCTATGGATACATCTAATCAGCCACCTCAGACCAGTTCTTTCCAGGTTTAGCAGAGAAATCTGTATTCTCCTAATTCCATACTCTCTCCAGGCCTGGTCCATACATAGCTTTATTCAGCATTTTGGCCTCCCAGAATAAAGAGTAGCATTAATTCATCTATGGGTAGGTGGCTCATAATACATAATTGATTGCTAAAATCCAGAAATTTACCCAAATAATGGTGACAGAATGTCACATACTTAAAATGTGACTGTTTTCTACCAAATAATCTCCATTTTAAATTATTCTTATGACATTATATTATTCCTCACACTCAAACTAAATAAAAATATTTCAAGAGAATACCCAAAGGGAAAGTTATTATCATAATGACTTCAGGTATTTTCCCTGAAAGGTCTGCTTGTTGTATCTTTAGTATTTCTGTGTAGTGCTGGTCGATAAGGCTTAATTGCCTCTGCTGCTGAATCTCTGTGTCACACGGAGAGAATCAACCCTGCCCTTACTCCTTTAAAGAAAAAATAAATGCCTGGAATGGCCTGTAATTTGTAGGAAAAACATAACCAGCTTAACACAGACCACTGTCAGATTACTGCATTGATGTCATTTTAAATATTCCTTACTCTTCCCCTCTGACTGCAACAACTCTTCCTCCTCCCTCAGATTCCTCTGCTGTTTTTCCTCAAAGAGCAGACTGTCTTTGTGAATGACTTGCTCAGGCAGCATGTGCAAGAGAAGCCCAGAGCTTCACTCCATGGGAACATAAGAGACGGAGCTAAAGAATGGACTGAGAACAGCAGCTGAATGGAATAGGTCATGCTGCTTCTCCAAGCTGAAAAGGCCAATCCTGTAAAAGAGTTGATGAGAGCACCTAATCAGGTTTGACCCCACAGGCTGTGTGTGCACAGAGGGCTGGGAAATGAAGCTCTGCAAATGAGAAGGTTAGTGACATTGCAGGGCAGCTATCCAGACACACTTATTCACTCATCTGCTTGATTCAATTTTATTTGTACAAAAGATCTGTTGAGGCAATGGGCAAACTAAGCCTTTGGGGATCAAGGGCTTTGCAAATAAAAACTAATGGGGCAAGATGACAGACTGGTGAGCTGTATGTTTTAGTTACTCCTCCAGGAAAGTAGGTAGAAAGCCAGGAACTGCGTGGACTGGACACCACAGAGCAATCTGACTTTGGGCATACTTCATACAACACTCATGAAAACGTGGAACTGCTGAGATCAGCGATATCTGTAAGTTTTTGCGGCCAGGGGACCCGCGCCCCTCCCTGCCAGGCTCAGTCCCGTGGGAGGAGGGGCTGTCAGCTCCGCGAAGGAGAAGGGAGAACTGCAGTGGCAGCCCTTATCGGAAACTCATTCTACTGATCCAAACTCCAACCGTAGGTAGACTGAGACCAGACACCAGAGAATCTGAGAGCAGCCAGCCCAGCAGAGAGGAGACAGGCATAGAAAAAAAACAACACGAAAAACTCCAAAATAAAAGCGGAGGATTTTTGGAGTTCTGGTGAACATAGAAGGGGGAAGGGCAGAGCTCAGGCTGGAGCTCAGGCCCTGAGGCGCATATGCAAATCCCGAAGAAAAGCTGATCTCTCTACCCTGTGGACCTTTCCTTAATGGCCCTGGTTGCTTTGTCTCTTAGCATTTCAATAACCCATTAGATCTCTGAGGAGGGCCCCTTTTTTTTCTTTTTTTTTTTTTTTTTTTAATCCTTTTTTCTTTTTCTAAAACAATTACTCTAAGAAGCCCAATACAGAGAGCTTCAAAGACCTGCAATTTGGGCAGGTCAAGTCAAGAGCAGAACTAGGAGAGCTCTGAGACAAAACACAATAATCCAGTGGCTGAGAAAATTCACTAAACACCACAACTTCCCAAGAAAAGGGGGGTGTCCGCTCACAGCCATCATCCTGGTGGACAGGAAACACTCCTGCCCATCACCAGCCCCATAGCCCAGAACTGCCCCAGACAACCCAGTCTGACGGAAGTGCTTCAAATAACAGGCACACACCACAAAACTGGGCGTGGACATTAGCCTTCCCTGCAACCTCAGCTGATTGTCCCAGAGTTGGGAAGGTAGAGCAGTGTGAATTAACAAAGCCCCAATCAGCCATCATTTCAGCAGACTGGGAGCCTCCCTACACAGCCCAGCAGCCCAGAACTGCTCTGGGGGGACGGCACTCACCTGTGACATAGCACAGTCATCCCTCAACAGAGGACCAGGGGGGGCACGGCCTGGAAGAGGGGCCCACTTGCAAGTCTCAGGAGCCATACGCCAATACCAAGGACTTGTGGGTCAGTGGCAGAGACAAACTGTGGCAGGACTGAACTGAAGGATTAGACTATTGCAGCAGCCTTAGGACTATAGGATCACCGGGGAGATTTGATTGTTGGAGCCACCCCCCCCCTCCCTGACTGCCCAGGGGCACGCCCCATATACAGGGCAGGCAACACCAACTACACACGCAAGCTTGGTACACCAATTGGACCCCACAAGACTCACTCCCCCACTCACCAAAAAGGCTAAGCAGGGGAGAACTGGCTTGTGGAGAACAGGTGGCTCGTGGATGCCACCTGCTGGTTAGTTAGAGAAAGTGTACTCCACGAAGCTGTAGATCTGATAAATTAGAGATAAGGACTTCAATTGGTCTACAAATCCTAAAAGAACCCTATCAAGTTCAGCAAATGCCACGAGGCCAAAAACAACAGAAAATTATAAAGCATATGAAAAAACCAGACGATATGGATAACCCAAGCCCAAGTACCCAAATCAAAAGATCAGAAGAGACACAGCACCTAGAGCAGATACTCAAAGAACTAAAGATGAACAATGAGACCATAGTACGGGAGACAAAGGAAATCAAGAAGACCCTAGAAGAGCATAAAGAAGACATTGCAAGACTAAATAAAAAAATGGATGATCTTATGGAAATTAAAGAAACTGTTGACCAAATTAAAAAGATTTTGGACACTCATAGTACAAGACTAGAGGAAGTTGAACAACGAATCAGTGACCTCAAAGATGACAGAATGGAAAATGAAAGCATAAAAGAAAGAATGGGGAAAAAAATTGAAAAAATCAAAATGGACCTCAGGGATATGATAGATAATATGAAACGTCCAAATATAAGACTCATTGGTGTCCCAGAAGGGGAAGAAAAGGGTAAAGGTCTAGGAAGAGTATTCAAAGAAATTGTTGGGGAAAACTTCCCAAATCTTCTAAACAACATAAATACACAAATCATAAATGCTCAGCGAACCCCAAACAGAATAAATCCAAGTAAACCCACTCCAAGACATATACTGATCACACTGTCAAACACAGAAGAGAAGGAGCAAGTTCTGAAAGCAGCAAGAGAAAAGCAATTCACCACATACAAAGGAAACAGCATAAGACCAAGTAGTGACTACTCAGCAGCCACCATGGAGGCAAGAAGGCAGTGGCACGATATATTTAAAATTCTGAGTGAGAAAAATTTCCAGCCAAGAATACTTTATCCAGCAAAGCTCTCCTTCAAATTTGAGGGAGAGCTTAAATTTTTCACAGACAAACAAATGCTGAGAGAATTTGCTAGCAAGAGACCTGCCCTACTGGAGATACTCAAGGGAGCCCTACAGACAGAGAAACAAAGAAAGGACAGAGAGACTTGGAAAAAGGTTCAGGACTAAAGAGATTCGGTATGGGTACAATAAAGGATATTAATAGACAGAGGGGAAAAATATGACAAACATAAACCAAAGGATAAGATGGCTGATTCAAGAAATGCCTTCACGGTTATAACGTTGAATGTAAATGGATTAAACTCCCCAATTAAAAGATATAGATTCGCAGAATGGATAAAAAAAAATGAACCATCAATATGTTGCATACAAGAGACTCATCTTAGACACAGGGACACAAAGAAACTGAAAGTGAAAGGATGGAAAAAAATATTTCATGCAAGCTACAGCCAAAAGAAAGCAGGTGTAGCAATATTAATCTCAGATAAAATAGACTTCAAATGCAGGGATGTTTTGAGAGACAAAGAAGGCCACTACGTACTAATAAAAGGGGCAATTCAGCAAGAAGAAATAACAATTGTAAATGTCTATGCACCCAACCAAGGTGCCACAAAATACATGAGAGAAACACTGGCAAAACTAAAGGAAGCAACTGATGTTTCCACAATAATTGTGGGAGACTTCAACACATCACTCTCTCCTATAGATAGATCAACCAGACAGAAGACCAATAAGGAAATTGAAAACCTAAACAATCTGATAAATGAATTAGATTTAACAGACATATACAGGACATTACATCCCAAATCACCAGGATACACATACTTTTCTAGTGCTCATGGAACTTTCTCCAGAATAGATCATATGCTGGGACATAAAACAAGCCTCAATAAATTTAAAAAGATTGAAAGTATTCAAAGCACATTCTCTGACCACAATGGAATACAATTAGAAGTCAACAACCATCAGAGACTTAGAAAATTCACAAATACCTGGAGGTTAAACAACACACTCCTAAACAATCAGTGGGTTAAAGAAGAAATAGCAAGAGAAATTGCTAAATATATAGAGACGAATGAAAATGAGAACACAACATACCAAAACCTATGGGATGCAGCAAAAGCAGTGCTAAGGGGGAAATTTATAGCACTAAACGCATATATTAAAAAGGAAGAAAGAGCCAAAATCAAAGAACTAATGGATCAACTGAAGAAGCTAGAAAATGAACAGCAAACCATTCCTAAACCAAGTACAAGAAAAGAAATAACAAGGATTAAAGCAGAAATAAATGACATAGAGAAAAAAACAATAGAGAGGATAAATATCACCAAAAGTTGGTTCTTTGAGAAGATCAACAAGATTGACAAGCCCCTAGCTAGACTGACAAAATCAGAAAGAGAGAAGACCCATATAAACAAAATAATGAATGAAAAAGGTGACATAACTGCAGATCCTGAAGAAATTAAAAAAATTATAAGAGGATACTATGAACAACTGTATGGCAACAAACTGGATAATGTAGAGGAAATGGACAATTTCCTGGAAACATATGAACAACCTAGACTGACCAGAGAAGAAATAGAAGACCTCAACCAACCCATCACAAGCAAAGAGATCCAATCAGTCATCAAAAATCTTCCCACAAATAAATGCCCAGGGCCAGATGGCTTCACAGGGGAATTCTACCAAACTTTCCAGAAAGAACTGACACCAATCTTACTCAAACTCTTTCAAAACACTGAAGAAAATGGAACACTACCTAACTCATTCTATGAAGCTAATATCAATCTAATACCAAAACCATGCAAAGATGCTACAAAAAAGGAAAACTACCGGCTAATCTCCCTAATGAATATAGATGCAAAAATCCTCAACAAAATACTTGCAAATCGAATCCAAAGACACATTAAAAAAATCATACACCATGACCAAGTGGGGTTCATTCCAGGCATGCAAGGATGGTTCAACATAAGAAAATCAATCAATGTATTACAACACATTAACAAGTCAAAAGGGAAAAATCAATTGATCATCTCAATAGTTGCCGAAAAAGCATTTGACAAAATCCAACATCCCTTTTTGATAAAACACTTCAAAAGGTAGGAATTGAAGGAAACTTCCTCAACATGATAAAGAGCATATATGAAAAACCCACAGCCAGCATAGTACTCAATGGTGAGAGACTGAAAGCCTTCCCTCTAAGATCAGGAACAAGACAAGGATGCCCGCTGTCACCACTGTTATTCAACATTGTGCTGGAAGTGCTAGCCAGGGCAATCCGGCAAGACAAAGAAATAAAAGGCATCCAAATTGGAAAAGAAGAAGTAAAACTGTCATTGTTTGCAGATGATATGATCTTATATCTAGAAAACCCTGAGAAATCGACGATACACCTACTAGAGCTAATAAACAAATTTAGCAAAGTAGCGGGATACAAGGTTAATGCACATAAGTCAGTAATGTTTCTATATGCTAGAAATGAACAAACTGAAGAGACACTCAAGAAAAAGATACCATTTTCAATAGCAACTAAAAAAATCAAGTACCTAGGAATAAACTTAACCAAAGATGTAAAAGACCTATACAAAGAAAACTACATAACTCTACTAAAAGAAATAGAAGGGGACCTTAAAAGATGGAAAAATATTCCATGTTCATGGATAGGAAGGCTAAATGTCATTAAGATGTCAATTCTACCCAAACTCATCTACAGATTCAATGCAATCCCAATCAAAATTCCAACAACCTACTTTGCAGACTTGGAAAAGCTAGTTATCAAATTTATTTGGAAAGGGAAGATGCCTTGAATTGCTAAAGACACTCTAAAAAAGAAAAACGAAGTGGGAGGACTTACACTCCCTGACTTTGAAGCTTATTATAAAGCCACAGTTGCCAAAACAGCATGGTACTGGCACAAAGATAGACATATAGATCAATGGAATCGAATTGAGAATTCGGAGATAGACCCTCAGATCTATGGCCGACTGATCTTTGATAAGGCCCCCAAAGTCACTGAACTGAGTCATAATGGTCTTTTCAACAAATGGGGCTGGGAGAGTTGGATATCCATATCCAAAAGAATGAAAGAGGACCCCTACCTCACCCCCTACACAAAAATTAACTCAAAATGGACCAAAGATCTCAATATAAAAGAAAGTACCATAAAACTCCTAGAAGATAATGTAGGAAAACATCTTCAAGACCTTGTACTACGCGGCCACTTCCTAGACTTTACACACAAAGCACAAGCAACAAAAGAGAAAATAGATAAATGGGAACTCCTCAAGCTTAGAAGTTTCTGCACCTCAAAGGAATTTCTCAAAATGGTAAAGAGGCAGCCAACTCAATGGGAAAAAATTTTTGGAAACCATGTATCTGACAAAAGACTGATATCTTGCATATATAAAGAAATCCTACAACTCAATGACAATAGTACAGTCGGCCCAATTATAAAATGGGCAAAAGATATGAAAAGACAGTTCTGTGAAGAGGAAATACAAATGGCCAAGAAACACATGAAAAAATGTTCAGCTTCACTAGCTATTAGAGAGATGCAAATTAAGACCACAATGAGATACCATCTAACACCAGTTAGAATGGCTGCCATTAAACAAACAGGAAACTACAAATGCTGGAGGGGATGTGGAGAAATTGGAACTCTTATTCATTGTTGGTGGGACTGTATAATGGTTCAGCCACTCTGGAAGTCAGTCTGGCAGTTCCTTAGAAAACTAGATATAGAGTTACCATTCGATCCAGCGATTGCACTTCTCGGTATATACCTGGAAGGTCGGAAAGCAGTGACACGAACAGATATCTGCACGCCAATGTTCATAGCAGCATTATTCACAATTGCCAAGAGATGGAAACAACCCAAATGTCCTTCAACAGATGAGTGGATAAATAAAATGTGGTATATACACACGATGGAATACTACGCGGCAGTAAGAAGGAACGATCTGGTGAAACATATGACAACATGGATGAACCTTGAAGACATAATGCTGAGCGAAATAAGCCAGGCACAAAAAGAGAAATATTATATGCTACCACTAATGTGAACTTTGAAAAATGTAAAACAAATGGTTTATAATGTAGAATGTAGGGGAACTAGCAATAGAGAGCAATTAAGGAAGGGGGAACAATAATCCAAGAAGAACAGATAAGCTATTTAACGTTCTGGGGATGCCCAGGAATGACTATGGTCTGTTAATTTCTGATGGATATAGTAGGAGCAAGTTCACAGAAATGTTGCTATATTAGGTAACTTTCTTGGGGTAAAGTAGGAACATGTTGGAAGTTAAGCAGTTATCTTAGGTTAGTTGTCTTTTTCTTACTCCCTTGTTATGGTCTCTTTGAAATGTTCTTTTATTGTATGTTTGTTTTCTTTTTAACTTTTTTTTTTCATACAGTTGATTTAAAAAAGAAGGGAAAGTTAAAAAAAAAAATAAAAAAAAAAAGAAAAACAAGGAAAAAAAAAGATGTAGTGCCCCCTTGAGGAGGCTGTGGAGAATGCAGGGGTATTCGCCTACCCCACCTCCATGGTTGCTAACATGACCACAGACATAGGGGACTGGTGGTTTGATGGGTTGAGCCCTCTACCACAGGTTTTACCTTTGGGAAAACGGTTGCTGCAAAGGAGAGGCTAGGCCTCCCTATGGTTGTGCCTAAGAGCCTCCTCCCGAATGCCTCTTTGTTGCTCAGATGTGGCCCTGTCTCTCTAGCTAAGCCAACTTGAAAGGTGAAATCACTGCCCTCCCCGCTACGTGGGATCAGACACCCAGGGGAGTGAATCTCCCTGGCAACGTGGAATATGACTCCCGGGGAGGAATGCAGACCTGGCATCGTGGGATGGAGAACATCTTCTTGACCAAAAGGGGGATGTGAAAGGAAATGAAATAAGCTTCAGTGGCAGAGAGATTCCAAAAGGAGCCGAGAGGTCACTCTGGTGGGCACTCTTATGCACACTTTAGACAACCCTTTTTAGGTTCTAAAGAATTGGGGTAACTGGTGGTGGATACGTGAAACTATCAAACTACAACCCAGAACCCATGAATCTCGAAGACAGTTGTATAAAAATGTAGCTTATGAGGGGTGACAATGGGATTGGGAAAGCCATAAGGACCACACTCCACTTTGTCTAGTTTATGGATGGATGAGTAGAAAAATAGGGGAAGGTAACAAACAGACAAAGGTACCCAGTGTTCTTTTTTACTTCAGTTGCTCTTTTTCACTCTAGTTATTGTTCTTGTTGTTTTTGTGTGTGTGCTAATGAAGGAGCCAGGGATTGATTTGGGTGATGAATGTACCACTATGTAATGGTACTGTAAACAATCGAAAGTACGATTTGTTTTGTATGACTGCGTGGTATGTGAATATATCTCAATAAAATGAAGATTTAAAAAAAAAAAAAAAAAAAGAATGAACCTTGGTTGAAAAAATGAAATTTGGCAGAAAAGTGATAAATATGGATGAGATAATGATTTAGAACAATAAAGGGACCCCTAGAGTGTTCAAAAGGAAATTTATCAATGCATCAGGGAAGACAGGATAACAAAATAATCACCCATCAAATCACCTGTCATCCATCAAACTGACAGGTGAGTTAAGTATGTCACTAAAAGCTATCATTGTTTCAAGCTGAAACTTAGTTAAAAAAAGTTGGGAATTTTTGAAATGAGTGAAGGGCAAAGTATATTTGGAAAATAAATTACTATCCTACAGAAAATTCTCTGAATAAAACAGAAGAGTGGAATTATACTCCCAGAGAAGAGTGCCACATATCTATGAGTAATACACAAGAATGGATCAATTTTGTACTCTTCCCTCCACTCAGTAGACCCTGCATCCATATGTAAAATTCTCTTTAATATACCCTTAAAAACCTCAAGCAATAACTCCATTTAAATAAGTTTTAAGATAGGGTTAATTTGTACCTAGGTTTCTAAATGTTAAAATGTCTTTATTTAAAATTTCTGTCAGTGTGAAACATTTTATGTAAATTTGTATAAATTGCATTAATTCATAAAAATATACAATAAATATAAAATTATATATTTTCCTATATCAACAAATAAAATACTCTTCCTTTTAAAAAAACAAACAAACAAAAAAAAAACTAATGGCAGATTAAATCAGCTGATGTCCCCTTCAGTGCTGTTTCCATTTATAGGACTGGAACTGGCAAGAAGAGGAATGAATCGCTCTTAATATATTTAAATGCTGATTAAAAAATGCCTTCTTTACAAAAATAGACCAGGTCTGGCAATACCTAGTAAAAAACAACAAAAATACCTTCCCTAAAGAGAAAGAACATCATATTATGGTCACGGTTAACTAGCAAAAGCATGAAAAATCTTAGCATCAACTATGGGCATCTTTGTTTTGTTTATCACTGATGATGAATCAAAACATTCTTCACTTGGAAACTTCTGCTTATTATGATTAGTATTCCAAAATCATTTGTTAATACACAACAACAATTATGAACTACTTGGCTAGCTGCAATATCTAGTATATCCATTTATTTAAAAAGGATGATGGCAAAAAGATAATTTTTCTGCAGGAAAAGTAAATGATCAGGAAGCCAATGTAAATGCACTGGTTGAGATTTCACTAAAATATATTTAAATCATTAATTAGGAAGACTCAATATAATCCCCCCCCGAAAAAAAAGATGTATCATTGTTGATTATTATGTCTTTCACAATATAGTCTTAGTGATGAAAGAGACAACTGGGGAATAAGCCTAGAGATTTTAAACTACCATCAGATACTGTCAGTTTCCAACAAAAGGCACAGAAATGGACTATCTCGATTTTGTTTTTGCTATATTAAAAAGTTTAACATTTGAATATGCATGTAAATCACCATCTTAACAGAATAAAGATGATCATATAGTCTCCCCTATACAAGAATAAAAAGCATTTTACAAAATTCAATATCCAAACATCACAACAACTCTCAGCAAACTAGGAATAGAAGAAAACTTCCTTAATATGACAAAGGACATGAAAGAAACACCTACAGCTAACACTATATTTATTTTAGTGAAAGACTCACTGATTTCCCCCTAAGTTTGGAAAAGCAAAAGAATATTTACTCTCACACCTTCTATTCAATATTGTACTGGAGGTTATTGCCACTGCATAAGGCAGGAAAAAAGGCATAAAGATTGGAAAGGAAGAAATAAAATTGCCTTTATTTTTAGACAACATGATTGTTATAGCAAACGCTAAGATATATACATACACATACATACATATATATATATATAAACTATTAGAACTAAAGTAAATTTATCAAGGTCACAGGATACAATAACACAGAAAAGTTAAGTAACTTGACCAAAGTGACTCATTTAGTAGTTAGAAGAGCCAGAATTCAAATCCAGGCAGTCTGGCTCTGGAGACTTATTCTTAACTATAACTTACATGGGTACTTAATAATTGAGGTGTTACTATATACATTCATGCAAATATTAAACATCACTTTTTCTCTTCTACACAATTACCTCTAGCTTTACCCTAAATTCTGATGAAGAAGAATAAAAAAATGAGTATACAAATCCTGAATCTTCATTCTACATACAAAAAGCATGACCCTTCATTGCCTAATAAAATCAAACTTGGAGATTTAATCCCTATACAGGCTAGCACATTTCACACTAAAAAACTCCTCACTAATACAGCCCTAGATATATGTACCCTAGTTAGTTCTTTCTCAGATAAATGGCAAGTACTCAAGTTCAGTGTAACTTATCTCTAATATTAGAAAACAAACCTTGAAAGAGTATTAACAATGCATTCGGAGCATCATCCTTATACACGAAGGAAAGCATATTCATTAATAAATTCAGAAACAGAATTTAAAAAGCAGAAATTTAAAAACCTGTGGAGACTTCAAGAATAAGGCACTAATGCCAAATTAGCCACAAGCCAAAGTTAAGGCTGGTAGCATTTATGTCTATAGGAGAAACTTGGGGTTATCATCAGGGACTTTACATATCAATTTTAAGTAGTTACAATCAAGGTTGCCTACACCATAAATAATAGGACTAAAGGATAACTAGCATTGCTAAATTAATAAGTATTTATTGGGCCTACTACTTAATAATGAAGTATTGGAATACAGCCAGTCCACCAACACTGGAAAGGGCACAGGCAGAGAAAGATTATAGCAAGAACCTGAGGAAGCTTCATCATGATGAGTTAAATCAAAGAGACTGTTAGCATGTAGATGCAATTATCTGACTTTGAAGTAGGATCTTAAACAGCATGGCACAGCTGAGAATACACACACGCAAACACATAAAAACACACACAGAAAAATCGTTATATGGTTGCAATCTCAAATGTGAAGGCTCTGTGTGAAGATCATAAATTTTAAAGACAGAGTTGCAAACACTGTCAGACTTTGCTAATAATGACTACAACCTCAAATTAAAAAGCCTGTCTTTGAATGACAGGTGGTATGGTATTGGGGATGTATCAGTCTTTTTCACTTAGATTGGCCTACATAGATAAAAATGTGCTGTCTTAATTATTGTTGCTTTGATCCAGGGTATGTAAATTATTAACTTCAAATTATTTTTCTAATGAGAAAAAGAAACTGTGATTATCTATCTTTCAATGCTTCTTGTGGCCCAGAGTATATGATTGCAATATGAATGGCCCAAGATTGTATCTGTCATTTACTGACAACCAAACTGTGGTGCTACTGAGGATAACGCAATTTGATTTTGTGAGGGGATCTCAGCTTTTTCAACCAATACTTAATAAGTAACACCTAAAAACTGAATTTACAGGGTTATTATGAAGATTAAATGAGACACCTGGCACATACAAGATGCTAAATAAATATATGAGAATGCATACTTGTACAAGTGTTCTCTCTTGCTCTCTGTCCCCCCAGCCCCACACACAAATATAGGAGAAAAGTTAATAGTGAAGGTTGATTTATTAGCCCACAAAACCCAGCCCAAGGATGGATTATTGTAACTGGCCTCACTTATTTTCAGTGTGACCAGCAAGGACATAGAGATAAATATTAATTCTGGGATAAGAGAGTCAGCAGTTGATAGAGGCTTCCACAGTTTCAACACTGTTAGTATTTCTGATCTTCTCACTATTGTTTTGATTTTTATCTCAATGGTTCTGATGATTTACTTATTATTTGAATATTGGGATGAGGCATCAAAATAAACATTTAAACATTGAAGACCACTAACAAAGACAGAATTTAAATAGACAGTAGGACAGTTAAAAGGCTCATAGCCAAGACTCAATAACTGGTTACAACTCTGATAAACTGTATAACTCTGATAAACTGCACAATCAGAGAATCTCAGTAACTCATAACCTGGTCTGCTTTAGCACTATACTGAAATTCTGCATTCTGATAACAATGTATTAGGCTCTAATCATATAATATATAGCCATGTGGGAGAGATCTAAATCCCTAACTTCTGTTTTGGCTTATCTAGACATATGATGTTGTTACTTTAAATACAGATCTAATTTTTAATTGTCCAGAAGTCATGTCTGAAGATGACAGAGTGTCTTTTAAAGAAAGAATCCAATGTCAACATGGAAAGTCCCTAGAAAAGATATTAAAGACTTCCACTTAGAAGTTAGAGAAACATGAACTATATTTACCCTTCTGCTTTAAACATCTGAAAAACTAGACAAAACATTTGAAACAATGGTTTTCAGACATTGGCTGACAGATATCAGAGGCATGTTATCTCTGAGAAAAGGGAAACAAAGTGAGCCCTATAAGTGTACCAGCTTACCACTTGCTAGCAGGTTCCAGGATGCAGTGTGGGGAGCAGTACCCAAATAGAATCCTGTGGTCCCCCTGAGTTGAGGAGACTGAGATTAGAGATCCAGGAGTGCAAAGTGGCTGGGACTTGTGGGGCAGAGAACTGGAGAGAAGGGTGCTGCTGAGAGAGAGAGAGAAAGAGAGAGAGAGAGAGAGAGAGAGAAAGAAAGAGAGAAGGAGGAGGAGGCGGCGGTGGCGGCAGAGGCGGCGGAAGGGAAAGAGAGACAGAAAGAGAAAAACAGGTCCATCTTGATTCTTCGGTTGAACACCGGCTGATCTGCATGTGTGAGAGGAAACTATTAAAGACAACTGGAAAGCAGTAGGCAGAACAATCCCAGAATTCACACAGGGCTGGGAATAGTTTGTGCTCCCATCACTCAGAGTAGAAATACTTTGAAATACACAAGAAATTGGACAGCACTCTTGGAAGGGTATTGCCATAAAAGTAGGGCTAAATTAGTCCTAGACTAAAGGCTGTCCAGGATCCACCATAGCAAAGCTTAAAATCAATCCTTAAAAGTATCAAACTGGTTCCAGGTAACTTAACTTCATTCCAAAACAAAGCCAACACCAATTAAAGAAATACAACAAAATCTAGCAATCAAGAATGTAAAAGTTACAATGTCCAGCATGTAATGAAAAATAACCAGGCATGCAAGGAAATTGCAAAATATGGCCTTTAACCAGGAGAACCTCAAATAAATTAAAAACATACTCAGAAATGACAGAGATACAAAACTAGCAGGCAAGGGCATTAAATACCTTTAATAAATATGTTCCAAATGTTCAAGAAGGTAGAGGAAAATATGAACATGATAAGAGAAATGAAAGATAATTAAAAACCCTATATTGAATTCCTAGAGATGAAAAATAAAATCTCTGAAATGAAAAATAGACTGGATAGGATTAACAGCGGATTAGATACTTTAGGAGGAAGGATCAGTGAACTTAAAGACAGCATTAGAAACTATCCAAAACAAAGCACAGATAGACTGAAACTGAATAAAAATGAACTGAGTATCAGCAACTTGTGGGACAATATCAAGCAATATAACATTCATTAACTGGCATTACAGAAGGAAAAGAAACCATAGAGGAAGGGAGATAAAAAAATTTTGAAGAAATAATGGCTAAAATTTTTCCAAATTCAATGAAAACTATAAACCCACAGATCCAAGATGCCCAACTGTAAGCAGAATAAATATAAAGAAAATGACTCCAAGGACCATCATAATCAAATTGCTTAAGTGATTTAAAAAACAAAACAAGACAAAACTTAAAAGTAGCCAGAGAAAAAAGACAAATTACAGCAGGAGGACCAAAGATAAAAATTACAGCAGATTTCTTAGCATAAACTATGCAAACCAGAAGACAGTAAATAAGACATCTTTAAAGAAACAGAAGAAAATGAACTCTCATCCTAGAATTTTTTACCCTGTAAAATATCACTTAAAAAATGAAGGTAAAATAGACAAGAAATGCTGAAATAATCAATTGCCAGACAAATTTTTCAGACAAACAAACACTGAAATAAACATTGCCAGGATACTTGTACTACCAAAAAATGTTAAAGGAAGTGATTTAGGCTGAAGGAAATTAATAACAGATGGAAATTCACTTCCACAGAGAGGAATAAAAAGAGTATCTGATGTAGTGCCCCCTTGAGGAGCCTGTGGAGAATGCAGGGGTATTCGCCTACCCCACCTCCATGGTTGCTAACATGACCACAGACATAGGGGACTGGTGGTTTGATGGGTTGAGCCCTCTACCATAAGTTTTACCCTTGGGAAGATGGTTGCTGCAAAGGAGAGGCTAGGCCTCCCTGTATTTGTGCCTAAGAGTCTCCTCCTGAATGCCTCTTTGTTGCTCAGATGTGGCCCTCTCTCTCTGGCTAAGCCAACTTGAAAGGTGAAATCACTGCCCTCCCCCCTACGTGGGATCAGACACCCAGGAGAGTGAATCTCCCTGGCAACGTGGAATATGACTCCCGGGGAGGAATGTAGACCCGGCATCGTGGGATGGAGAACATCTTCTTGACCAAAAGGGGGATGTGAAAGGAAATGAAATAAGCTTCAGTGGCAGAGAGATTCCAAAACGAGCCGAGAGATCACTCTGGTGGGCACTCTTACGCACACTTTAGACAACCTTTTTTAGGTTCTAAAGAATTGGGGTAGCTGGTGGTGGATACCTGAAACTATTAAACTACAACCCAGAACCCATGAATCTCGAAGACAGTTGTATAAAAATGTAGCTTATGAGGGGTGACAGTGGGATTGGGAATGCCATAAGGACCAAACTCCACTTTGTCTAGTTTATGGATGGATGTGTAGAAAAGTAGGGGAAGGAAACAAACAGACAAAGGTACCCAGTGTTCTTTTTTACTTCAATTGCTCTTTTTCACTCTAATTATTATTCTTGTTATTTTTGTGTGTGTGCTAATGAAGGTGTCAGGGATTGATTTAGGTGATGAATGTACAACTATGTAATGGTACTGTAAACAATCGAAAGTACAATTTGTTTTGTATGACTGCATGGTATGTGAATATATCTCAATAAAATGATGATTAAAAAAAAAAAGAGTATCTGAAATTGTAAATAGCTGGGTAAATAAGCCATTTTTTCCTCGTTTTTAAATCTCTTTAAAAATAATTCATTATTTAAAGCAAAAAAAATAACATTGTATTAAATAAAATTTATGACAATAATACAAAAATAGATGGGGAAAACTGTTAGTATGCAGTTTTAAATTTCTTACACTATACACAAAGTGATATAATATTATTTGAAAGCAGTTGGGGAGAAGTTAAAGACATATTATAAACACAAAATCAACTACTAAAAAAGATGAATCAAAGACATATAGGCAATAAGTCAATAATGAAGATAAAATGGATGATCGTATATAAGAAACTCAAATAATCCAAAATCAGGCAAAAAAGAAAAAAAATGGAATAATGAACAAATGAAACAAACAGAAAAGAAACAGCAAGATGGTAGATTTAAACTCAACCTTATCAATAATTACGGTGAATGTAAATCATTTAAATGTCCCAATTAAAAGGCAGAAAATTGTCATAATGGATTAAAAAGCTAGACCCAACCATATGCTTTCCATAAGAAACCCACTTTAAAAATAAAGGCAGGCTAAAAGTAAAAGAATGGAAAACATATACAATGCAACCATTGTAGGGACCTTCTCGACATCAAAGTAGAAAGGAGTATCCCAGGAAAAAAGGTGAACGTTTAATAATGATAAAGACGTCAATTCATCAAGAGGACATAATCATCCTAAATGTGTATGAACATTTCAAAACACATAAAGCAAAAACTGGTAGAATTAAAAGGAGAAAAAAACAAATTTACAATTACAGTTGGAGATATCAACTCTCTCTCTTAGTCACTGATAGAATAGACAGAAAATCAATAAAGATATGAAAGACTTGAACAACTTCCAACCTAATTTAGATGTAGAACACTCTACTCAGTGACAACAGAATACGCATTCTTTTCAAGCACACAAGGAACAATTTCCAAGATATATCATACTCTGGATCATAAAATAAGTCTCAAAAAATTTAAGAGAACTGAAATCATACAAAGCATATTCTCTGACCACACAATTAAACTTAAAATCACCAACAGAAAGCTACTGGGAAAATACCCATGTGTTTGGAAATGAAACAATATACTTCTAAATAATCCATGGGTCAAAGAGGAAATCATGAGATAAATTAGAAAATATTTTTAATGGAATTAAAACAGAAAAATTATACATAAAAATTTTGAGGGGGTGGAAACAGCCAAAGCAGTACTTAGAAGAAAATTTATAGCACTAAACACCTGTGCCGGTTTGAATGTATTATGTCCCCCAAAACGACAATATCTTTGATGTAATCTTTTGTGGGGAGATGTATTAGTGTTGATTAGATTGTAATTCTTTGAGCGTTTCTGCGGATATGCGACCCACCCAACTGTGGGTGATGACTCTGATTAGATGGTTTCCATGGAGGTGTGCCCCGCCCATTTGGCATGGGCTTTGATTAGTTTACTAGAGCACTGTATAAGCTCAGATAGAAGGAGCAAGCTTGCTAGAGCCAAGAGTGACACTGAAGAACACCCAGGAGCTGAGAGAGGAGCTGCAGATGAGAGACAGTTTGAAGATGGCAGTTGAAAGCAGATTCTTGCTCTGGAGAAGCTAAGAGAGGACAAACACCCCAAGAGCAACTGAGAGTGACATTTTTGAGGAATTGCAGCAGGAGAGGAACATCCTAGGAGCAAGTCATTTTTAAACCAGAACTTTGGAGCAGATGCCAGCCCCGTGCCTTGCCAGCTAAAAGAGGTTTTCTGGACACCATTGGCCATCCTCCAGTGAAAGTACCCAACTGTCAATGTGTTACCTTGGACATTTTATGGCCTTAAGACTGTAACTGTGTAACCAAATAAATCCCCTTTATAAAAGCCAGTCCATTTCTGGTGTTTTGCATTCTGGTAGCATTAGCAAACTAGAACAGATTTTGGTAATAAAAGACAAAGGATACCTAATGTTTGTCTTCCTACACAGCAGAAAACATGTAGAAGAGGAGGCTGGAGGCTTGAAAAGACTTTAGACATTGTCACATTGTTCTCTGTGGAATGTCTACTAAGTGCAAAGCCCTGTATGGCATAGTGTTCAGAAGCATGAACTTTTGAAGTTAAACCGCCTTGGTTCAGATCCTGGCCTTACAACTTGTAGTTGTATGACATTGCCAAGTTTACCTAACTTCTCTGGGCTTCAATCTTCCTATCTATAAATGGAGATAAAAACAAAACCTCACTCATATGGTTGTTATGAAGATGAAATGAGTTAATATACTTAAAATGGTTAGAATAAGATCTGGCACACAGTAAGCACTATATAAGTGCTTGCTATAATTATTATTATTAGCCATGTTACATTACTAGGTTGTTGTCTTTATTTAGTCATGATATTCGCCCTCAAAAATGAACTAAGTAGTACAAGACATGATTATCATTGTATTAGTTTCCTGTGGCTTCCATAACAAATTACCACAAACATGGTGGCTTAAAACAACAGAAATTTATTCTCTCATAGTTCTGGAGGCCAGTTTCACTGGACTGAAAGCAAGGTATCGGCAGGGCTTCATTCCCTCCAGAGGCCCTAGGGAAGAATCTGTTCCTGTCTCTTCTAGCTTCTGGAGGCTGCCAGCATTCCTTTGCTTTTGGCTGCAACAGTGCAATCTCTGCCTTTGTGGTCACACTGCCTCCTCCACTTCTGTGTATGTGTCAAACCTTCCTTTGTCTCTCTCTTATACGGACACTTGTGATTGGATTTAGGGCCCACCCAGATTATCCAGGATAACCTCTCCATGTCAAGATCCTTAATTTAATAACATCTGCACAGACCTTTTTCCTGATAAGGTACAATTTACAGGTTCCAACGATTAGGACCTGCTATCTTTGGATGGCAATTATTCAACCTAACACACTCACCGCTAGGAATAGAGACATCTATTGTGGAAATCACAACATGAACATTTTTTTTAAAAGGATATTCAGCTCTTTCTACAACAAACCTGTTAGTACCTGCAACCATATTCTAAGACACAAACTATTCACCAGGAGGTAGATTCCCTAAATTGCAAGCATAGAATCCACAGTGAACTAAAACATCCTATAGGGCTAACATGCAAACTCAAATCTCTAAAATTATGACAAACATCACCAACTTAGTGGTAGTGGGGGCATTCCTAGAAACTTACTTTTTCCATGATACAAATAAAAAAGCTTTCTAAGAACACCAGTAAGAATCAAGAAAATTGGGAGAGATTAGATACGATAATGGCAGTTATGACTAAAGAAAGTTTGAAACATTGGTTCACTCTTAATGGTCAAACATACTTGCACTGGGACCCTGCATATATACCCTACATTACACAGGGGTGAAGAATTTTGACTCTGAAGTTAGGCTTGAGTTTGAATTCTGGTTTTATTATGTATCAGTGATATGACCTTGGACAAGTTATTTCACCTCTTTGAGCCTGTTTCTTCATCTCTAAAATGAGAATAATATGAGGACCTATTTCACTGGGTTGTTGTATTAAGTATATTATATATTATATATTAAGTGCTCAATAAATTATAATCACAATTAACATCTGTAAGAAATACTACTGTTTCTAATGAAATCTCACCATCTCTTCTATTTCAGTTTTGTCTCATCTTCAATTTCTTAGGGGACAGGAGAGGTTTTCCTTGGGGGGCTGTGATTGCATTGGTGAAAGGCATTAACACCACACCGAAAAAGCAAAGGAAATAATGTAGTCTGCAGTTCTGGTATGCATATTCTTGGTGAAAGAAGAAAAGAAAAATAAAGAAATAAGGACTCTGTAAACTAGTTAGGGAAAAGAAGTAGGGCCCAAAGAGTTTAATGTATGACTAAGGTTAGCATACAGTACTTGAGGTTTGGGGAAAACAAAAGAGAAACTTAAGAATTTAAACAGCAGAAATCTAAAAAAAAAAAAAGTCTTAGGTCTCACTCCTGTCCAAACCACCCCCCACATTGCTGATAGGAGCTTTCTAATAAGCAGATCTCATCATGTGACTCCTAAAGTGCTTCAATAGCTCCCCACGGCTCCAACATAAAGTCCAAATTCCTTAGCATGGCAAACCAAGCCTTTTGTGATTTGTCCAGTTTACTTTTCAGCCTCTTTTCTGCTACTATACTCCCATGTTATGCTCCAGTCATGTCAGAGTATTTGGAGTTCCCCAAATATACTATGCACTCTCATATACAGACACCCCACTTCTGTGCATACTGTTGCTTCCAGGGTACACTGTCTCCCTGAGGAGCTCCTCTTCATTCCTCAATTGTCATTTCAAATGTCAAACTTCCTTCAGAAAACTTTTTGCAATGTTTCTTAGTGGAATTAAGTAATTCCTCCTCTAAGTTTTTATTTTTTTATTGAGATTGTTCACATACCATACAATTATCCAAAGATTGAAAGTATACAATTACCCCCAGTACTATCATACAGCTGTGCACCTATCACTACAATTTTTTTTCAATTTTTATAACATTTTCATTACTCCAGAAAATAAATAAAGACAAAAAAAGGAAACTCAAATCCTCCCTTACCTCTAACGAACCCCCCAATTGTTGACTCATAGTATTGGTATAGTATATTTGTTACTGTTGATGATACAACGTTAAAATACTACTAACTGTAGTATATAGTTTGCAATATGTATATTTTTTCCCTATATGCCCCTCTATTATCAGCTTCTATTTAAAGTGTCATATGCTTGTTCTGGTTCATGAAAGAGATTTCTAATATTTGTACAGTTATCATGGACATTGCCCACCACAATGTTTAGAGTTCTATACATTACTATATTTTAACCTCCACCTTTCCTTCTGTTGACATACGTGACCCTGAGTTCCCCTTTCCACCACATTCATGCATCATTCAGCACTGTTAGTTATTCTCACAATGTGCTACCATCACCACTGTCCATTTCCAAACATTTAAGTTCAACCTAGTTGAACATTCTACTCGTAATAAGCAATTTCTCCCCATTCTTTAGCCTTGTCTATATCCTGGTAACTTATATTTCATGTCTGTGAGATTACATATTATAATTAGTTCACATCAGTGAGACCCTGCAATATTTGTCCTTATGTGTCTTATTTCACTCAGTATAGTGCCCTCAAGATTTCTTCATCAACCCATTTTTTCAAAGACAATTTTGTTCACATACCATACATTCCGTCCTAAGTAAACACTTGACAGTGTCCTGTATAGTCACCACCCTCACCACTATCCATATAAAGACATCTCCATTTCTTCCATAAAGCAGGAGGAAGAGTCAAAGAAGGTAGAGAAACAAAAGAAAAAGAAAAAAGAAAGGGGAAAAAAACCACAAAAATCAAACAACAACAAAACATGACCGCTAGGAAGCACCAAAAGGAAAGATAGCATTGAACTAAAGTAGAATGAAGAGTCAGACAACATCACCAATGCCAAGAGTCCCATATCCCTCCCTTATGCCCCCTCTTACATGCATTTAACTTTGGCATATTGCCTTTGTTACATTAAAGGAAGCATAATACAATGTTTCTGTTAACTATAGTCTCTAGTTTGCACTGATTATATTTTTCCCCAAATTCCTCCTTATTTTTAATACCTTGCAAGGTTGACTTTCATTTGTTCTCCCTTGTGAAAAAATATATTTGTACCTTTTATCACAATTGTTGAGCACTCTACATTTCACTGAGTTATACAGTCCCAGTCTTTATCATTCCTCTTTCCTTCTGGTGTCCCACATGTTCCTAACCTTCCTCTTTCAATCATATTCATAGTCATCTTAGTTCAGTGTACTTACATTGCTGTGCTACTATCTCCCAAAACTGTTTTCCAAACCTCTCATTCCTCTTTTCCTATCTGTCTGTAGTGCTCCCTTTAGTATTTCCTGTAGAGCAGGTTTCTTGTTCACAAATGTCATTGTCTGTTTGTCAGAGAATATTTTAAACTCTCCCTCATATTTGAAGGGCAGTTTTGCCAGATATAGCATTCATGGTTGGCTGTTTTTCTCTTTCAGTATCTCAAATATATCACACCACTTTCTTCTTGCTTCCATGGTTTCTGCCGAGAAATCCACACATAGTCTTCTCAAGCTTCCTTTGTATGTGATGGATTGCTTTTCTCTTGATGCTTTCAGGATTCTCTGTCTTTGACGTTTGATAATCTGATTATTAAGTGTCTTGGTGTAGGCCTATTCAGATCTATTCTGTTTGGGGTACGCTGTGCTTCTTGGATCCATAATTTTATGTCTTTCACAAGAGATGGGAAATTTTCATTGATTATTTTCTCTATTATTGCTTCTGCCCCTTTTCCCTTCTCTTCTCCTTCTGGGACACCATGACGCATACATTCATGTGTTTCATATTGTTATTCAATTAGCCGAGATGCTGCTCATATTTTTCCATTCTTTTTCCTATCTGTTCTTTTGTGTAGGTTTTCAGGTGTCTTGTTCTCCAGTTCCTGCGTGTTTTCTTCTGCCTCTTGAGATCTACTGTTGTATGTCTCCATTATGTCTTTGGTGTCTTGTGTTGTGCCTTTCATTTCCATAGATTCTGCCAGTTGTTTTTTTGAACTTTAGATTTCTACCTTATGTATGCCAGTGTTTTCTTTATAGACTTTATCTGTTTTGCCATATCTTTCCTAAACTTTTTGAATTGATTTAGCATTAGTAGTTTCAATTCCTGTATCTCAGTTGAAGTGTAAGTTTGTTCGTTTGACTGGGCCATAACTTTGTTTTTCTTAGTGTAGGTTGTAGTTTTCTGTTGTTTAGGCATCTGGTTTCCTTGGTTACCCCAATCAGGTTTCCCCAGACCAGAACAGGCTCAGGTCTCAGAAGGAGGAAATATTCAGTATCCAGTTTCCCTGAGGGTGTGTCTTAGAAGACTGACACACCTTGTGAGGCCTCAAGCTGCTGTGCTTTTCTGCCCAGCAGGTGGTGCCTGTCAGCCTGTTACTTCTGACTGGTGTAAGGAGGTGTGTCCCATGGCTGTTTTCCCCCAGGCTCTGGGGTCTGGTTCTGAATGGAAGATGGGTAACAGAGCTGGGCACCACCTGTTTCCTCTTAGGGAAGATACACCCCCTAGGGACATTTTATTTGCATTTAAAAAGGTTCTTTGTTTCTCTGACTCTGCTATCTCCTCCCTTGACTATGTCAGAGTGCTGAGAGCTGAAAATGGCAGAGGCTTTCTCCACTGCAGAGTGCTGAGACAGAAAATGGGACAGAAAGCCCCCTTTCAGGGTCAGTCCATGGTCCCCAGTTTCACCCATCAGCCAGAGATAGCACCTGGTCCTCTGGGCTCCCCCTCCCGAGACAGAGAAGTCCCTTGGCTCTTTAAGGTGAGTTGTCACTAAAAGCTTCTGTCTGTTTGTTGGGGATTTGCAGCTTGCATTGAGGTATATTCGCTTGTTCAGAAAGTGCTGTTTTCCATGACAGTGAGGCTTTGCCTTTTGGACTGCTGTGGGGGAAGGGGGCTCCCAGCTTAGAGCCACAGTTTCTACTCACAGAGTCCATGCTGCAATCTCAGACATTCCTCCCAGTTCAAGCTGATGCATGATGTGTGGACAGTCACGGTCATCCTCCAGCAGTTATTCAGATCATTTACCAGTTGTTCCTGGTTGTTTATTAGTTGCTCTGGGAGACTAACTTCCACTCCTCTCTATGCAGCCATCTTCCTCTACCTGGGTGAATCTTATCTCTCCTCTAAGTTTTCAAAATATATCGTCTATACTTCTATTATGTCACTAATTACGAGCTAATTAATGCTTCCATGTATGTCTTCTTTTAGAAACTTCTAGGGTAGGAAGATTATGTTCTTTTCATGTTTGCATCCTCCACCACTAGCATGAGTTACAGAAGCCTAAAAATATGTTTGTTGAATGAATAATCAATTGTAGAGGCCAAAAACAGAAATAAAGCTTAAATACTTAAGTGAACAAGACACAGCAGGATATTAAAATACAATTATGTATGGACAAGTCAGTCCCTACAATTTGAAGATTTTGTCATGGATGGCAACCACAATATTCCCCTCCAACGATCCCTTGCTGTCATGACCAAAGACAGAATTTTGGTCTACATATACTGCAGCCCTGACACAGCATAACCTTCCCTATCTTATATTACTTAAAACAACTGTTTCTCACACTCACTTTGCCTTTGAGGAAGAAATTCCATTTTCATATGCTTTGGTATTACCAAGTTTAATGAAGTAACCTCTAGTTCACCATGCTTCAAAAGCCAAGTTCCTCCTTACTGTCTTTTTCATTTTCTCCCCCTCTTGCTAACTGGAATAGAAAACGTCAGTGCTACATTAAGGATGAAATAATCTGAGCCCAAACTTACTTTACAACTCTATACATCTCAACTTTCTCTTCCTTCAAATGGAATCAACTCTGCTGATCTACGAGTTCATAGGCAACAAAGGTAAAACTTTATAGCACTTACTATGTTACTTACATGTATTAACTCATTTAATTCTACAATTATTTGATAATAATACTATTATTATTCCCATTACACACAAGAAGACTTGAGTCCAGAGAGGGTGAAGACTTGATGAAGATATGAAAGCCCGAGTTAATAACTGGTTTAGGCAGTCTGACTCCAATGTCCAAGCCGTTAACCATTATATCCTGTACCCTACATTCATTACACCCTACTGCCTCTCTACTGGCCAATGAAAGGTACCATGCATAGTACAAAACGTCAACACATTAAAGTATAAAATGGCTTGGATATTTTAATTTTTTCAAACAAATACAAGTCTGTTTGTAGCAGAAAACATAGTAAAATTAAGAAGAAAAGGAAAGGAAATGCTGAATGGTAGGCCTTAGTTATGGGACAGTGTTCTACATTTCAATCAAAATGCATTTTACAGCAATTATTTTAGACCACAAATAATCCATGATTTATAGCTAAAATAATGGGATGTTAGCCATTAAAGAGATGCATTTTTTCCTCTCTAGTACTACACCAACAATTTAGATGAGAGTATCATTAGATAAACATCTTGTGGCTTTATGGATCAATCAGTTAGATTTTTCTCAGGAACTAATACCTAAGAATAGAAATATGGCACAAGATATACCTGTGCTTATGCTTTTTCTAAACAAACAGAATTTTATTTTTTAAAAAAGTATTAAGTACTTGTTTAAGCCCATATCACCCTGCACTCAAAAAATTAATTTAGAGAAAAATTTAAAGAATATTCATTAGGTCTAACACAGTACCTTCAAATTGCTATCAACCTCTTATAATCATATTCCTTTCTGGACAATGGATCATTTAGAAAGTGCAGAACAAGTATTTGTTGATAAATTAATACTGTATTTCAGAGATGGATTCAGAGAGCTCTGCATTTACATATGGCTCCTCAGAAGGAACACATACCTTACAACAGTCATTATTTGCCCTGGAGAACTCTACTCAGTCCCTCTTCAAGAGGGAGAACTTACTCCTTAGGTTTCTTGAAAAGTCTAAAGCCACCTTTAACTGTACCCATGGTTTCTACATTTTTCTTTTCCCATAAGAAAAAGAAAAAGATCAGGTTACATTGCTTCCTTGGGCCTATACAGATTCCTGAAAGGTTCTCTCTTCTGTCAAGAAAAGTTTCCTTAGCAACCATATTTACACACTCACTCAATTCCTTCCCCTCCTTTGATTCACTGGTTGGTATAAAAATTAATTTGCAATGAATTGTTGAAGCTTACAAGTTAATCAGTCTAACAGACTCACAAAATTTTAGACCCTGGTTTCTTCCCAAAGCTGCTTCTCAAAGGGCCTACCCATCTTCTTTAGAAATTTGAATGTAATTCTCTTCAATTCAAATATTTTTAAACACATTTAATGGTATGCTGGATGTTTCTGTCTATAGGTAAAGAAAAGCATATTCTCCTAAGGGCATCTGGCCAATATCATTAATTAGGAAGATCAAGAGGTATTCCAATTCTGAGTCAGAAAGGGATCTAATTCATAAAGATCAGCGATGATAAGGAATCAGAAGAGAAGAGGCAAGGACCAAGACAAAAACGTCTGGGTCACCTGAAATAATCAACTCAAACCAAAGATTCTGGGTAATCAGAGGTCAGGACCTAGATAATGGGAATGGAGTTTCATTACTTCATTCAACAAATATTTATTAAGCATCTGCTAGTGCTTGGTGCTGGGAATACAGCAGTGAATAAATCAGACCCAGACCCTGCCTTCATTAAATTTATATCAAATATTTGAATAGTGAACCAATGTTGACTTTGCTATTGAACCAATTATCTTTTGGGCTAGGGGCTCATTATATGATTTCCTACAAGGGGTAGAGTGGTTTCAGAGTATGGAGTAGAGACCTACAGATAGAGACAAGTTCAAGAAGTCCTTAATGAAGTAGAAAAGTTGGCAAGTCAAATCAAATGGTCTTTGACATATATAATCATTTCTTTACATTATAACTTTCAATGCCAATGGTACAAGAGTGTCTAGAAGGCGAGATGGAGAAGAGTATATTTTTCATAGGGCACAAGATTAGATGCTTATAGTATAGCTAAGTTTTCTAAAGAATAGAGTAAAAGTAAATAATGGTACCAGCTGTGCCTAAGCTCGTTCAACAGCCATTTATTGAACATCCACAATGTTCAAGGGATGGTTTTAGGAATTGTAGATATAGATATGAAAAAGACATTGTCCCTAGCAATTACAACAATTATAACAGAGATGTATAAAGAAAGAGCAGAGAGGAAGGATAGCAATTCAATAAAGTTAAGTCAGGAAATGCTTCTGAGAGATGATGTTGAATAGAGTCTTAAAAGGTAGAGAAGTTTGTTTTTTTAAGCTGATAAGTTTTAGCCTAATTTGTTACATAGCAATAGATAACTATGACAGTGCTTTATAGAGACTGTACCAATAGCACAAATAGGAGACCATGGAGAACCCTGGTCATCTAAACTTTGTTTTATGAAATATACCATAGGTTATACCCTAAATCTGTTCATCTTTTTAACCTTACTTATTCTTAGGCTCACCTGGTCCATGCTGGGGGCAGAAAACGAGAACAAACACTCTGATTGGGGATAAGAAAATGGGAGAAGGCAACACAATCTCAGTCTTGTATAATATCCTCCACAAAGGAATCCAGGTTGGCTAGTGCTAGGATTTAGTGAAATGGTCAACTAGTGTCAAGTAATGTCAGGACCTGGTCAAATGATTATTCAAAGAGGGAAGAACAAGAAAGTAGTAAAAGTTGGTTTGAAAGAATAATAATCATGACAAGCAGTAAAATTTAATTTGTTGTCAAACCCAGGTAATGACTATAAAGCCAAAATTGAAAGACAGTATCAAAAAGGCCAGAAGGTAGATAGATAAAGGAACAGAGTAGGCAACAAAGGCAAGAGTAGAACAAGAGTATTCAAGACAACTGTGTTAGACATGGCCATATGGTCCAAAGCTGCCGGGTAGTATAATACCCGGCCTGATTAAAAAGGCACCAGATGAGGGCAAACGAGTTGTATCATACCTGTTTAATCCCAGTTTGTTTCAGTAGGTTAAAAGTTGGTCTCCAAAGCTTCAGGAGGAACAGAAATTAATGCATTTCTTATTTAAGGTGGAAGGGACAGCAGCATCAGGACTCTTTCTCTCCAAAAATACCCTCAAGATATGATGGATGTGTTTCCAGTAGTCATTCTGAGTAAATAATTCCTTGCCTCTTTATTCGCTATCCTTTTCATGCTGGCTACTTGAAGCTCAAAACGTTCCTCTTTTGCCTTTCATACATTATACTACTGGACCCAAGGAGTCCAAAATGAGCGAGCCATAGGGAACGTGATCATGTACAACACAGCAAGGACTTTAGGCCATGCATCCAAAAGGATACAGCACAAAATGCTTTTCCGGTTTCAGGAGATAGTATCAATAGTTTCAGGCAGGACTGGCTACATTATTCTCCGGCCCAGTGCAAAATGAAACTTAGGGACCCCTTGTTAAAAATTAATAATTTCAAGATGGCCACAACAGAGCATTAAACCCAACACAGGGTCCTTCTAACCACAGGGCCCTGGGATACTGCACAGGCAATATCCCCAGGAAGCCAGTCTGGCTCAGGGACAGTATAGCAAGGTCCTTTAGAAAAGCTTTGGAGTCATTAGGTATGTGACTTTTGGCAATTAACTTAGCCTCTCCATGCTTTTAAGAGGTTGTGTAGGTACAATCAGTATTGTGAGGATTACATGGGATAATAAATAGAATATATACACAGTGCTTAGCACAATACCTAGCATGTAGTGAGTGCTGAATAAATGTAGCCATTATTATTATTATTCAATGAAATAAACAGGTAATTATGGAAGCAGTAAGTTTATGAAATGAATTGCTATTAAGAATATGAGAGAAAGAGAATGCTACTTCAGGGCAACTAAAACAATGAAGCAGATAGGGATGAACAAATCTTTTGCTTGATTCTGCTGCCTGCTCTAACCACTTTCCTATTTATTTTCTTCCTTTCATTGCCAAACACACAAAGGGTGTTCCACATGCCGTCCCCATCCCTTATCAGCATCTCATATCACAAGCCTCTCTAATGTTGGCTTTAAATATCCCCATGGCCACCACCTCTAAATAGAAGCCATCATGTCAAAAAAGTTACTAATAATCTGCTATTTATTAAATATAATGGGTGTTTCCAACTCCCTCTGTACAGTTTCACACTACTAACCAATTCCTCCAGCTTGACACCCTCTCTTCTCTGATACAACACTCTCATGGCTAACAGCATGCCTAGTTGACCTTGCATCTTTCAGGTACACAACAAATGGTGGTAAATGGAATGCATGTTGGACTAATAAATAAATGGTTATTTTGCTTCTCTGTTATACCTTATTTTCTACCATACTGACCTCATTTCTTCTCCCTATCTACCTAAATGTAGGCAATCTCCAAGTCTTTAGTCACTGGTCCTCTACTATTTCTATGATATCTGCACTGGCAACTGCAGCTAATCTTATGCCTGCAATTATCACCTTCTGCCAACATAATTACACCTTGTGTATGTAAGACTCCCTGACTTCACTCTTTTGAACACTAGCCCCCACTCCCAAATGCTTATGGGATGTATCCACTTATTAGTCCCAATATCACCTCAAGATATCTAACACTTAGCTTCTCCTCTTCTCTCTCAAACCAGATTTCCTTCTGTCTTTTCTAGTTCTGCCAATCTTGCCACTTTGGTTCAAGGCTATATTGACTCTTCCTTATCTCTTGTTCTCCACAAGCCATAAGTTACAAAGTCCTGTTCATTTTTCCTTCATAATACTTATTGAACCTATCTCTTATTTTCACCACCATCACCCAACTCAATTCCTTATCCCCTCACACTTACACTATTTAAAAAAATAACCAACTGTCTGTACAGTTCTCGTTCTCTCCGTACTAAAGTTTATTCTCCACATTGTCATTGAGAATCATCTTAAAATACTACTTTCATTACCTCACACTTCTCTAACAAAACATCTTCAGACCTTCCATAATCTACAGGATAAAATCCTAACTCCTTAGTTCAGCATTCAATGCCTGTTACCATCTGGCCTCAACCAACCCTTCCAATCTTAGAACTTCCCTACTTAAATTTTCTGTTCTTGACAGATGGGTCATCTTCATCAATTGATGCCTTCCATATTCTGGTACTATGTTTTATGAACATTATGTTTCCTGTCTGGAAATCCCTTCCTCCTTCCAGCTCTTTATACAACGAAAGTCACCATGTCTGTGAAAAAAGCCTTCCCTGATAATCACAGTCAACAATGATCTTTTCCCTCTCTTAACTCGTGTAATGCCACATATTCAGAACTTTAAAAAAATTTTACTGTATTACTCCTTTACATTTGTGATTTCATTTAATCCTCACATCAACTCTTTGAGATAGGTGGCATTACTACAGATGAAGAAACTGAAGTCAAGTAACTTGCCCAAAGTCACATAACGAGTAACTAGGCAAAAGTGAGATCTAAATCCTTGGTTAGCTGAGAATAACCCCCATGCTACACCATTTTTCTCATTTTTCTGTCTCCTCTGCAGCACCCAGCATCATATTTGCACACAAGCAGGATGTTCAGTAAATACGTTGATTGAGAAGACGGCTTAAATACCACCCTTGATTCCCTAGCACTTATGGAATTATCAGTCTTCTCAACAGTGCACATTAGGCATATCACCCCAGTGTCACCTTCTTTACATGGCTCGATCTGTAATATAGTTAAAAACAGGATATGCCCAAAATTCACCATCATCCATTTAAAAAAATTTTTTTTTAATTTAAGCAACGCTAAAAGGCCTTCTTCCAATTCAAACATTAGGTGAGTTTTGGGTCCACCTTACTACCTCTGGGCCCATTCTTGCTGTTTCCAAATGGTGAGGAAGTAAAAATAAGTTGGCTAGTTGATGGCTTATGAGGTAAAATGGATATTTATAGTTCTAGAGGTGGGTATGAAGGCAGCAGGAGAGAATTTTCTCTGCTTTGGTAGCCAAGACCTCAGTAAAAGAAACCCAATAAAAGTGAATCATGGGTGGAAATAGGGCTCAAGACAAGAGGGTGGAGGGAGAAATAACGGAATGAACATAGTACTAGAAATAGGTTATTAAGATGGAACTGTACTTTTTTTTCTACATAGCTGCTTGAAGCTGTCAGATCCAGCCCGGTTTAAAAGAGTTGACACCACATTAGCTCTATCATTTCTGTATGATACCTGGCATCAGTTCTGGACTGCCCGGTCTCCTATCTTAGCCCCAATCCTCTCCTGCTTCAGATTCTTCCAGCTTCTGATCTTATTACCCATTTCCTACAGTCCCACAGATCTGACTTCACAGACTTGATATTTAGCATTGTTTCCCTAATTATGATCCATATATTCCTTTGGTATGGTTTACATTTGCCCCCCCAAGATGCTGCCTCTAGCTTCCTTTGGTAAACATTACCTTGGAGCTACTGTAAAGATCCTCTTCCCACCTCTATATGTTAGACCCTTACTTGCAAAGATATGGGTCACAAAGACCAGGAACAGGCTCAGAAAAACTGATGAGAGGAAAAATTGGGGGAGAAGAACAAGAAGGAAAATACCACTGGAAAACTGTGGTGGGAACTAGAAAATCTAGGTTACCTTCGGAAAGTTACATGATTGAGAAAGGAGAAAAGCCACAGTTGCAATATAAAGCCATTCCTTAGACATATCATACACACTCTTTTCACCGTTTCCTCTGCTTTCACTGCCCTTCTTGTCCTTTTCAGTCTTGTCTACAAAACAAACTCCTATTTATCCTTCAAGACCTTGCCTAAACGTGTTCTTCTCTGGAATCCTTCCGTGACCCTCTCAGACAGCTAATCACTCCCTCCTCTATGTTTCCAAGCTCTTTATAGACAAATCTATTATAGCTGTTAACACTTTTACTAGTAATTTTATTTCTGTCTCTCCCACCACTTCTTTGAGGACAAGGACTAATTAATTATCTCATTCACCTCTCCATTCCCAAGACAGCAGAGTAGCTGGCAAATAGCAAGTGTCTGTTGTTCTGTAATAAAGGACATCAAAAGCAACGTGGAGGTGCAATTTGCACTTCACTTTGCAAAAATTAAATTGGTTCCTAGTACTTTTCATGTGTAACCAAGCTGTTCCTTGATGTAGAAGAAATCACTTTAGACCCATACAGGAAATTCTATTGATCTTATTGGCACATTAGCCAGTTTTTCATCCTTATTGGTTTTCGAAAACATTTTTCCCCACACTATCAAGAAACTCTCAGGGCAAGCTTAATATTGGTGGCACATCTCCCATACTATCATTTCTATTCTAGTGAAAGCTCAATTACACCGTGAAACTGAAGCCACCATCAGTGTTACTGCAATGGGAGGTGGGGGGTGGGTGGATAATTAAGAGATTTCTCTAGCAGACTCAGGAGTGAGCTGGGGAAAGGAAAATGAATTTAAACCCTGCCTTAAAAAAAACTGTCAGAAACTCACGCAAAACAGCCAGTTCCTCTGCACATGACAAACCAGATTCAGGTGTCCAGCAGTGACCTTTTTTCACAGGTGTCAGGTTAGCACACAGCACAGAATACGAGAGGCTAGTGCCTCTCTCCGGCATCCTTCCTTCCCAAACCTGGCAAATCTTAGGGCCTGCTTTTCCTTTACGGGATCGTCCTCTCCTCCCAGCACGGGCAATCTCCAGTTCCCTCTGCTGGCGTCCCCTAGGCACCAATCTTGCCTTCGCTCCACAGGGTGCCCCAGCTTGACTCCGGGTCAAAAGTGCCGGCGACTGGCCTGACAGGACACGGCTGAGGAAGGACGCAGAGGTCAGGCCCAGGCTCGACCCCCGCCGGGTCTCCCCGCACTCTGCGGAGCGCGCGAGGGAGGAACAGGCCCCGCAAGGCCACTGGCTGCTCAGGCGGGGGCCTCCACGCGGGACAGGACTCGGCTGCTCCTGGAGAAGCCTCGCGAGTGTCCGTACTTCAGCCCGTCCCCAACAGCTTCCCGCAGGTTTTTGGCCCCAGTGCTTCTCAGCACCCCTCGCCGCGGCTGAGTCCCGGCCCTCGGCGCGCCGCGGCCAGTCGATTCGTCGGCCGGGACTGCTCGGTCCTCGCGCGAGTCCCACACGGCGGATCCAGGAGGCCGCCCGCCGCCCGCTTGTCCGTGCCCACGGCAGTGCCCCGCCCCGCGCGGCCCGGCCGTGACAGCTGGGTGCCCAAAGGGTTAAGCCGGCAGCGCCGCGACCCGTGTACCCCGCGCGCTGCCCGCCCGCCGCGAGCCGGCCCCAGCGCGCACGCGCCCGCCCGTTACCTGCGGTCGCGTTCGCGCTCCTCCTCCACCTGGCGGCTCTCTCCCGGGGGCCGCCCCTCAGCCCGCCCCCTCGGCTTGGCGCCGCGTACCCAGCTGGCTACTCGGACGCAGCCCGGGGAGGAGGGGCGTGGGGGCTATTACCATATATTAGCATACCAACGCGCATCACGTGACCGTTCTAGCCAATGGTCACTCTGGAAAGGCGGCGATTGGCCTGAACACGCCTCAGTTCTGCTCCGGGCCTGAACCAGTAGCCATGGCAACGGCCGGCAGGGCGGGGGAGTGGGGAGGCACTGGAGCCCGGAGGGCCCCCGGGAGCGTTCTCCCTACCTGAGATGTGCGTGGCGGGTCCGCGTACCTTTTCCACCCAGCCGATGGGGAGGCTCAGCCGGATTCATATTCGGTTAACATTTATTCAGCGTTTACCACGTGACCAATACTTTACTGCGGTAACCCTGTGCTGTCTATTAAACACCCTTGAGAAGGGAACACTGAGACTCAGAGAGGTTAGGGCACTAGCCTAAAGTCACACAGTCCCAGTAAATGGCCACAGTAGGGATCTGAGTTCATTTCCGACTTCAGGCCCAGAACTCTTCCGAATTATTTTCTCCAGCAGGGGTCTCCCAGCACCTCCTCACAGTTCCAGGTCTACTAAGCAGATGAGAAAATCCTTGTACATAATTGGTATAGTGCTTTGCTGTTTCCTCACAATGACCTTTGAGGGCAGTAGACAGAACAGCTGAGGAAAAATGGGGCCCAGAGCGGTGATGTCACCTGCCCTGAGTCAAACATATTAAGAGCTTGCACTTAAATCCTATGATTTACAGTCAAGTTCACTACTTTATAAAACTTTTAATTCAATTTTTTCAATGCAGAAGGTTTGCTGTGACCACTTTACAGATAAAGAAATTGAGGTTTTGGAAGTTAAGCAAACTGCTGAAGGTTACACATCTAGTAAGCAGCATATTTTGGGTTCAAATCCATGCTCCAAAGGTTATCTCAAGGAATCTCAGTGTATCAGGTTCATTTTAATTTAGGCTTGGACTTGAGATCCCTTCTCTAATACAACGTCGCTCAAGATGTGACAGTGTTACCTCTTAATTCTACGGCAGTGTATCTCATGATGTGATATGGATTAAGGTCACAGGGGCTAAATATTAAAAGAAAATAGAGTCACCCCTGCAGGCAGGCAGGGGCACTCCAGAATTCTCTGGTACTCCATCTTTACCCTAGGGATGGTTCGCTTAAAGGTGGAGTAGTTTAAAAGCACAAACATTTGCATAAAGACTTTCCTTCTGCTCTTTAGTTTAGCTCAGTGTTTATCTATTTTTAATGTATATATGAATTACTGAACAGTGACCTATACTTCAAACCAAATATGCTAAACTTTATGGGCGTTTTAAGGGATTACCGAAGGTAATTTTGAATATATGTAAATGTCACCCTCCTAAACTGTGACTGGCACTTAAGAGCACAAAGTTGGAAGTAGACCTACCTGGGTTAAAATTCTGACTTAGACACTTTCTAGTTGTGTGACCTTGGGCAAGTTATTTAACCTCTCTGTGCCTCAATATCCTCATTTGTAAAATAGGATAGGAATGTTGTGAGAATTAAATGAATTAATATATATAAAGCCTATATATATATAGCTGTGGCATAGAGGTAAACCCTTCTTAATTTAGCATAGGCTGTGGCATAGGCTGTGGCATATGGTAAACCCTTCTTAATTGTTAGCTATTGCATTTCTGTTACTGTCTCAGAAGTTTTCCTAGGAACAGACAACCTGCATGTACAGAATCTCTCAAGGTTTCCTTGCTGTCTTTGGAATTCTGAATCTGCCTCCATCCCTGGTGGCATATTAAGCATCCGGTTGTGCTGGTGAAAGCTTGTTATCTCTCCAATTGACATTCTCTCTTCTTGGGATCATAAATAATTCCTAGACTCAAAGGAACTGGTTTCTCCTGGACATCTCCTAGCACCAAATTACCGTAGTGGCTCCTTGCAGAAGGGAATCTCCACAAACAGCAGAGCCATAAGTCAGGCTCTTTGAAACACTTTTATGAGGGCCTTAATGAGGGAGATGAGCTGTCATCAGGAACTCATCCCGTCCTTCCCGGCCACAGGAAATGAGCTCTTTGTGCTCAAAGGGTTTCCAAAGCTGAGGTGCAAACAGTTTTCAGGAAGTGAGCCAGGGATGAGAAACTGTTGATTCAGAGAATCCCAGGGCTAAACAGCCCCCACTTCATCCTGCCATTCACCCTTTGGATCAAATTACTCATGGTCTTATTGTAGCAATGGCACCGAAGGGTGTTTTGCAGGGGAGGAGGTAATTCTCTCCCTTTCCCCTCCCCCTTCCCTACCTGCTCACTTCAACAGCTAACCTCCCGCAAACTATCCCCAAAAGGTATTGCCGTATGGATAGTGATGAGGAGTATTGTCTCTGGAGCCAGAGAAGCGGCTGTACATATGTAAATGCTGTTTCCGTAACTCACTATCTGTGTGACCTCTGGAAAACTGCTTAACCTCTCTGCCTCAGTTTCCGTATCTGTAAAATGGGAATAATAGCAGTGCCCACCTCATAGTGCTTAGAACACCCTGTGGCATGCACTGGAGATGTATTTGCTAACTAAACAAAATAAACATACAAATTCAGAAACAATATACTTTCTCAGTGGTAATCACGACCTCAAGACAAGTGTCCTAGGTCTGCCCCTAAAACCCTTCCAAATTGCACTTAAATTTAGGAACAGGAAGAACATGTGCTTGGAAGCTCTAGTTTGAATCCTGGCTCTGCCACAATCCTTGCTGTGTGAATTTGGCCAAACTATTTTACCTCTTTGAGCCACATTTCATTATTCATAAATAATGACTAACTTCCTCCTGGAGCTGTTTTGGAGATTGATAGTACCTGGCTAGAGGTGATGAGGGCCTGAACTGACAGTGGTCCTGCTTGATCACGACCCCCTTGCTCCTTTGCCAAGCTGTTTTAAGTGAACATCTTTACTCTCCAATAATAAAAATAGCTAATGTTTATTGAGCCCTTACCCTGACCCTGTGCTCACAATAAACTTCACAATAAACCCAGTTAATCTTCACAATAAACCTAAGGCTCAGAGAGATTAAGTAACTTGTCCAAGACTGCAAAGAAAGTCAGTGGCAGAGACAGGATTCAAGCCCAGGACTGATCCCAAAATCTATGCAAACACCCCACTGTGCTACAGGTCCTCCAGCTGCAGCCTGGCTCATAGAATTCAGGGAATGTGTGTCATGTTTCTTTAGCATTCCTTCCCTCATCCATACACACACTCTCTCTCCAGCCTGCCAACAACGCCCAGTCAAGTAAGTTCCCTTCGTATGTACTGAACCATTGAAAATAAATGACTGTGACATCCTCTCATAGTCATGAAAACCCTTTTTTTCTGGGGCTGCCCCTGATGGAGCAGAAAAGCAGCTGGCAACCCTCCTCCTCACCCCTGAGCATTCTCTTCCTGCTAAATAATCATATGGGAGAGCTTCTCTCCTTTCCCCAACTAGGGAATCGGGCTTCTTAATTTCAGAGAGCCACAATAGCGATGAGTCATCTTCAGTGCATATTTGGATAGATGTCAGGGCTGCTGGAGCTTTTTAGGGCTCTGTTAACATGTATCAGTGGAGTGATTACCAAATAATGGCTTTAGATTGGTTTGAGGTAGAAGGAGTCCTGAGGAGATGGAAAATGAAGGAAGGGGATGATGGCCCTAGGGACCAAACTTTTTCTTCTTAGCCAATCCCATTTTTCCCCAAAGATGTCTCAGCTCATAGCTTCACAATATCAGAGCAGGAAGGGACTTCAGAGATTCATTCATTCATTCAACAAGCATTTATCAAAAACCTACCATGTGCTAGATACCGGGGGAAGGGGCATTCAGAGAGAAAAGACATAGTCCAGGGAAACTGAGGCCCAAAGAGAGGATGTGAGCTGTTTAAAATCACATGCCAAGTTAGAGTACAGCCAGGAATAGAACAGGGTATCCTGAGTCTTTTTGATGCCTACCAGGAAGTCTTCTCCCTGCCCCGCCCCCCTCCTGAACTACTGGCACACAGGCCAATCAAAGTTTTTTAAAGGTGTATGCATTTGAGGCTCATTACCAACTTCCTCAAGCTTCTATAGTCAGATGGGTTCAGTATTTGAGGGACTTTGGAGCCTAGGACAAAGCTAGAACCATCCTGTTCCTGAAAGTGCAATTCTGTAGCATTTCTTCTTGGCCCAATTGCCTAAACTTTGAAGCATCATCTTCTCTGGATGCAGTAGCAGAATTGGGAATAAAGGAATTCTTTGGGGGCAGAGACAACGTTTTGTTCATATTTTTTGCCCTCAGATAACACAAAAACTGTCATGGAATTGGCCTTCAATACCCATTTGTTCAATGAGTAAAAGAACATTGCTCCAGTTAGTACCAAGGGATATTTATTTTCTGACTGTGTCTACATTCTATGTTCAGTGACAGTGCAGAATTGGTTTAAGATGCCTTAATTTCACTCGGAAGGTCACAGTTCTCATTTGACATGAACATTCCCTTTGTCACTTCATCATTAGAAGAGATGGAGTCTTGATCCCAGTATTGGTGGCCAATGTGAATACTGTCATGTGTCAAGTTGTCATGATGTGAGATTTCAGGCTGGAGCGGTGAGGCTGAAAACTGGGGCAGGCTGGGGTCAGAGATGGGGTCAACCCAGCAGGAGTTGTTAGATCAGAGCAGGGGTGAGAAGGAGGTCAGATGAGAGATCAAAGTCCAGGAACTAGGGCAGGTACACAGTCAATCTAGACTCTCCTGGCGATGGTGGCCTGCCAGCTTGGAGCCCCTTGGAAAAATATCTCATAGGCAGATCCTATGATCAGGCCTTCTGCCTGCAGGTCCCCAGAGGGGTCGTTGTGATTGATCTGGGTTTGTATTCCCTCCTCACAAAAGGAGATACAATCAGTCAGCATTATTCCACAGGCCTTATGCTCACATAGTCAGATAACCTCTAAAATCCCGGAAACAGCCTTGTTTGTTCTAGCCACGTGGCCCAGGTTTAGTGCTACTCAGTTTTAGGTCTAATTCTAGTTGTACCTCAGAATCACCTGCAGAAGTTGTTCAAATACAGATTCCCAGGTCCTCCCCCAGAGATTCTGATTCCCCAGGTCTAGGGTGGGCTACCAGCATCTTGGGCGGCAGTAGGGTACAGTGGTTAAGAGTGGAGTTTCTGGAGTCAGGCTACTTAGATTGTAATGGTTCTGCCACTAGCTGGGTGAATTTGGGTGAATTTCTTAATCTTTCTGCGCCTCAGTCTCTTACCTATAAAAGGAATAATAATATTCAGTGCGTTGGTTTGATGTTATGACTTACTGCATACAAAGTCTCAGAATACAAAGTGCTCAATTAATGTTATCTGCTATTAGTATCTTTTTTATTTTTAACCAAGCTCTACAAGTGATTTAGAAGCACAGTTCTTAGTTCACTTATTCATTCAACAAATAACTGGTACCAATCAAAAGCAGTGGGTTCTTTGCCCGGTGTACTCAAATGAGGTGTAGGTCATTTATAGGTTATAGTCTAAGCTACTGCACATGTCAGCAGGCCCATTTTGGTTAGATACAGCTTCGGTTATCAAGATAACTTTGGTATTGGGGTGGGTTTGTTCTGGGCTGACCCAAAGCCCTTCATTAATAAACATTAGGGGCTGTCTTTAGTGATCACAAGACTCTAAAGTCAAAAAACTAGATAAAATGGGTACAAGTGAAGGTCAGTCACAAAGTTTTTACAAGCACAAGGGCACAAGATAAAAGCTGTACCATCATTATCAGAGATCAAGGCAGCTGAATTACAGTTCAGACATTTCAGGTATTTCCCTCTGTCTACTCTAATATACCAGAAAGTAAAAACGGAATATCTATATGATTCAGTAATGATAATCATCCCTTAAGTCCCTTAAGGCCTAACTTCTCAGTTACATAATTACTGAGTACTCCTACCTGCCAGGACCCATGCTAGACACACCTGGTCTTCCCTTTATTGGGAAGCACTGCTCCAATCACTACCTTCAGCTCTGCCAACCCTCACTGGATTCTGAGGCCCTGGGCTTCACCTCTGGTGTCCCTCAGGCACAAGGACCTCCATTCCATAACATAGGCCTAGGAGTCATTTGGACCTGGTATGCCATCATCTGGCTGTGTGACCTTGGGAAAACCACAGCAGGAGGTGTCTTCTGACTACTACCTCCCCAGTAGTCCTGTTCTATGAACAGCCTCGCTCCTACTGTATCTACCCTGACAACAGCTGCGTGGTTCTGCCTTTTACCCCCAGACCACAGATGATTGGTCCAGGGTGAGCACCTGACTCAAGCTGAGCCAATCATATTCCATCTCCAGGATCCTAGCCTGGAACTGAAGCATTTGTGCCTGACTCGGCCTGCTCCCTTGAATGAAGGCAATATAAAACGCAGGGGCTGTTGGCAGTGGACGTTTTCCACAGTACATACCAAGAAAAAGAAAAAGCCAGGCAGTCTGCAGTGAGAAAGAAAAGTAAAGCCAATGCTCGGATTTCTTAGGGCGCTAAAGCTCCTGATGACCCTCCTGTCCCAGGGGCTGACTTCTCCCCACCCTTGGCTTCTGGGGGACATAGTTAAGTTCTTTGTGTTTAAGTCACATAAATAGTGGGCATCTATTGCTTTTACCCGATAAAAAGCCAGGCTTTACCTCCAGAAGCTTGCCCTCCCAGGCTCAAAATTTCCACTTCCCTAGGGCTATTCGAGGAGGGTGCAAATTCAAAGATCTTGCTCTGGAGCCTTCAGAGGAAAACCCCCTTGCACGGTTCTAGAGTCCTCTGCCCCTACTTTGAATGAGCGTTTGGGCCTGAGAAATTTAGGAGCACCAGGAGGAAGAAACGACCTAAGTTTCCTGTAAGTTTTGAACACTAGTGGTGTGCCTGCTCAGGGCTTGCCTAGGAGGGAACACTATTTCTAACTTTTCTTAGTTAAGGAGGAATCTCCTGGAGAACCACAGGAGATGTCTGCCATCACCAGTCATGCCCTGTACTGTTCTTTTCCTTCATATTCACAACTCCTCAGACACTGACACCCTTTCCAAATTGAGCAGGATCCCCTACCCTGGAACTGGTTATTAGGACTTGTCTTTCTTTCTCCAGGATAGAATTTGGGGTGGGGAGCAGGGAGGTAAAGTGCAGCCATCTCAGTCCTAGTATTATTTAAGCTTCTGGTGTTTTCCTCACCAACGGCCTGCCTCTCCTGGCACATCATGCAACTGATTTATGCTACCTTCCCCCAGGATCCCTTTTGATCAGCTAGGTATCATTTCCTCCATTTTACAGACAGGGCTGATATTTTGCTGGTTTGCACCAGTATATCCTTCAATGATTGTTAATTTGGTGAAATATTTTCCTATTGGTTGCTACTCCAAGTCCCATGAGTGCTCCCCAACTTCCCCTGCCACACTAGTGTCTCCCCTGGAAACCCTGACTGCTGCACCATCCAGCCACAAAAGGATTAACACTGGCACAGCAGGGGCCTCGGGTTACTATTCCAGCATTGGCTTGATATGCTTTCTGATTTGTTCCTGCCTCTGCCTTACTAGTTAGGTATTTTAAATACTTCCCCTTGTTTACCCTTAAGGTTTACAAAAGTTAACTAACTTAATTCATTCTTTTATTCATTCATTCAACAAGTTTTTATTGAGTGGCAGCTTTGTGCCAGGCACTGGGCTAAGTGTCGAGGACACAATACTGAACAAAAGTAACATGGAGGATCCAGAATGGTGCAGAGACAGATAAAAATTAAGAAGTAAGTAGATAAATACATAGTAAACTCTGAAGAGTATTACAAAGGAAAAGGCCAGGGTATTATAAGAGAACCATACAGAGACCTACTTCAGATAGAATTAGCCAGACAAAAAGAGGGTGGAACTGCTCGGGCACAGACAAACAGAATGTGTGGACAACATGGAGTTAGATGAGATTGCCCAAGGTCACCCAGCCAATAGGGACCAGGCTGGGTTCTGGGCCCAGGTATGTCTGACTCTGAAGTCTCTGCTCTTTCTTACCTCCTGAGTTGTCTTGCCTTTGCTCATTCAGCCGCCTTTCCTAGATCCTTGAGTGAGGACCTTAATTCTCCTGCAAATCACTGCTGCCATGTCTGTGTCACAAAAACCTGCCCTTGTAATGCAGGGCATGATCAGGCCTTGGCCAGAGGCCCCATGCCACCTTGGTGAGTCCATCTTCCACCAAACTGGTCACCAGAATATAAAAACAGAGTATTAGCAAAGCTGCATAAGGAGAGTCTCCTAAGAGCAAAACACTGTGCTAAGGGTGAGGAAAGAGCTTTCCTTCCTTAGCTGCCCACAGCTTCAGCTCCTCTGAAGGCAGCTATATGCATGATCCCCACCTGGCTCCTCCACCTCTGGGCATAGCAGAATAGCCCAAAAATGGGCAACTGGTCCAGGCTAGGCATGCAAGAGACAGGAGCAGATGTGCTGTGCTAAGAACTTGAACCAAGGAGGAATGCTTGAGCAGAAAGTGAGACTTGCCAGGAATGAGAGAAGGGAGCAGAGGCATCAAGAAAATGTGGCTCACCTGTTTCAGAGACTACTTAGTGCTTCCCAGTGTCTATATCTCCAGGGCTGGCAAATGTTTAACTGGCTCCCAAGGGAGGGTGAGTGGAGGTGCGGGAGTACAGATTTGTAATGTTTGCTGATTTCTGTGGGGTAAATACTCCCACCATGGCCAATCGAAGGGATGCCACTGCATGTGGAGTTGGGAAGATAAGCATGCAGTTGGTTCTTGTGAGCCTATGTGAGCTGGCTCTAGCACACCCCTGAATTATCTATCCTTTGGCTATTATCTTTGGCTATTATCTTTGACTAATAGGAAGCCCCTCTCTGAGTTTTGTCAGGGCACATGGCCACCTGATTAGGAGTTACATCTACCAGTTTTGTTATAATTATACGTGGCTATATGAGTAAGATCTGGCCAATGGGCTGTGAGCAGAAGTGATGTGGGGAACTTATTTGTGACATCCTTAAAAGCCTGTTGCCCCCACAGCATATGACTCCTGGGGACGAATCTGGACCCGGCATCGTGGGATTGAGAACATCTTCTTGACCAAAAGGGGGATGCGAAATGAAACGAAATAAAGCTTCAGTGGCTGAGAGATTTCAAATGGAGTAGAGAGGTCACTCTGGTGGACGTTCTTACTCACTATATAGATAACACTTTTTAGGTTTTGATGTATTGGAATAGCTAGAAGTAAATACCTGAAACTACCAAACTCCAACCCAGTAGCCTTGACCCTTGAAGATGATTGTATAACAATGTAGCTTACAAGGGGTGACAGTGTGATTGTGAAAACCTTGTGGATTGCACTAGTGTATAGAAAGAAGAGTAGAAAAATGGGGACAAAAACTAAATGAAAAATGGGGTGGGATGGGGGGGATGATTTGGGTGCTCTTTTTTATTTTTATTTTTTATTGTTATTCTGATTCTTTCTGGTATAAGGAAAATGTTCAAAAATAGATTGGGGAGATGAGTGCACACCTATATAATGGTACTGTGAACAGTTGATTGTACACCATGGATGACTGTATGGTATGTGAATGTATCTCAATAAAACTGAATTAAAAAAAAAAGAAAATGCTGGGGAAAAACTAGCATCTCAATGACTGACAATGGAGGTGGGAGCCAAAAAAGAAGACTAAGGCAAGTCAAAAAAAGAAAAAAGTGCTGTCCCAGAAGCCAAGGAAAAGGAGATAATCAGTATTATCAAATAATGCATAAAGAGATATCTCTTTTAAGGCTGCTGAAAAGAATTACTTCTGGATTTTTTTTAAAGTGCAGAGGACTAAATTTTGTGTATCAGATTACATATTGATTATAATAAATAGCTTAATAGAAAAAAAAAAAAGCCTGTTGCCCCAACTTTCACTCTTTTTTCCTTTCTGTAGCTTGGAAGGTGGGTCTGATGTAGATGAGGTTGACACCATAGGGGATAGCATGAGAAGCAAGTTGGAAGGATCTTTGGACAACCTCATGGAACAGTTCTACCTAACAGCCCTGGACCACTTGCTAACCTCTGCACTGTTTCATGAGAGAGAAGTACATGTGAATCTTATTTAAGACTTGTATTTTAGAGTCTATTATGGCAGCTTTGCCTGCATTAAAACTTGGTCCTAGAGCTACCTGGGATTTGATGTATTTTATGGATATCCTTAGCACCTTCCTTTTAAGGTGTCCTAAATGAGCTGATGATTAGTTGGCTATGCTGCAGAAACCAACCCAAAATCTCAATAGATGGCAACCAAAACTTTATTTTTCACTCACATTACATGACAGATGTAAGTCATTTGAGCTTTCTACTCTATGTGTCTTCACATTCTGGCACATTCTGGATCTCAAACTGAAGGTGCAGCTCCTATTTGTCTCAAGGCAGAAGGAAAAATGCAAAGATTGAACCTTGTAGTGACTCCTGAAATCTTGGCTGGGATGTGGCATATGTCACTTCCATTTACATTCCATTGGCCAAAGGTGGTCAATGGTCTAGGCTGACACCAAGGGAACAGTGAGGTTTACTCCCCTCACAGAGAGGCACTGCAAGTAGCATAGCAATGGACAATGGATGGGTAATCCTTTTACTGAGAGTCCAGGAAATAGTTGGTAATAATTACACAATTTACCACACAAGAACCTAAAGTGAAAAACATGCATTATCTCAGGGAAGGTGCTACTATTATCCCTATTTTACAGATGAGGAAACTGAGGCTTAGAGAGTCGAGCCACGTAGTTATATGGCTTTATATTTGCTCTTATGTGGAAATTTCTGAGAAGGTTGCCTCCGTTTTTCTGCTATGGATCAAGTTGTTATTAATAAAATCTTGGAGATTGCCTAGAGTACATCCTGCCCTCTATGGTCTATTTTTGGAAGCTGAGCTGCGGAGTCTGTGAAGGGCTCACTTAATATTCAGTGTGGTAGAGAGGAAAGGGCTATGGGTTGTGAAATTAGGAGGTCTGAAATGTAGGTCAGGATCTGCCACTAAGTCACTGTTCAGCCTCAACAAGTCATTTACCCACGCTGGGTCTCAGTCATCTGTGCATTGAAGGGCTCAGAGCCCACAATTAATAAGGTCCTTTTTGGCTCTAAGATGCTACTGTCTACTTTCACTATTTCCAGTGAAACTTTGTGCGTCCCTCTTAGAAAGCTCTATCCTTTACTTAAAAACTACTCTTTAAGGAAACTGCCCATCTCTGTCTGTTCATTAATTCATTAATTCTTTCATCCATTCACTCATTCATTTATAAAAAAGTTCATGGCAAGTCCTCTCTGTCACGCTTTACTCTAGGCCTTGTTGGTGCAGAGAGAAGTCAGACCCACTCCTTGATTTCCAAAAGTTCACAGAATATTGGAGGAGACAGACAGGGATGTAGATAATGGTAAAACCTGTGATGAGTTGCCTTAATTACAAAGCAGAGTGGTCAGAGCTGTAGAACTGTGCGAGAATGCTGTGGCTGATGAGGGAAGAAGCAGCTTCCTCAGCCTGGGTGTTGTGCCGATCAATGAGGGTTAACACCGGGAGAGGAGCAGGTAGAGGGGTGAGGTTGATGAGTTCAGGCTGGGAGCTGTGGGACACACCAGGGGAGGGATCTACAGGCACTGGATACCTCGGTCTACGGCTGGGGGGTAGTATAGATTCAGGATGTGGATAGAAGGTCATTCACCACCAGACGGTCACTGAATCCATGACAGCATTAGACTGAATTTCCTCTGTACACTGTCCCTGGACACTGGGCCAAGTACAGGGCACTGAACTTCCAGCCAGCCTCATTGCACAGAGTGCCACACACACCAATATTCCCCAAGGAGGGTCCTACGGGGGATTGACCGAAGTGGGTGCAACAGTGTACAAGCTGGCCCTGAATAGTACAAATGTGCAACACAAATTCCATTTTATGGCCTTATCTGAAGCTGGAACCGTAGAGAGGGCACCGGGTCAACCCTGGTGCAGCAGAGACATAAATCAGGCAGCGCCCTGCTTCCTGAGGCCCCCAGCCAAGGAAGGCAGAGCCTACCCAGCTCTAACTGGGATCAATTACAGGCCATTCCTCTGCCCCAGTGAGCTTACATCCACAGACCCCTGCAGGCCTGGCCCCATGAGACCCTGTGGAGAAGTAGCTCTTAGGTTGTGTCTGTGACAAGATGCAGAGCTCAAACTTGGACAGGGCAAAAGAAAGAACGCCACTTACCTAAATGAAGAGGGTAGTAATAATAATAAAAGAATATCTACCCTTGTTGAATGTGATGGGCCAGACACTATGCCAGGCACTTTACATGCATTATTTCATTTCAACCTCACTATAATCCTCCAAGGTAAGTATTATTGCTGCCATTTTACTGGTGAGGAAATTGAGGCTTAGTGAAGTTGAGTGACTTACCCAAGTTCACGTACTTAGGAAGTGGTAGAGCCCTGAATTCAAACCCAGGTTCTAAAATAATGGCAAAGAAAGCAGGCCTAAACAGCCTGTCCTTTGGAGCCAAATAGGCTTGGATTCAAATCCTGCCTGACCATGATCTGAAGTAAGTTTCTGAACTCCTGAAGCCTTGGTTTCCTCATCTGTAAAATGGGGGCAACAGAGCCCACCTTGTGTCATTATGAAGAGTAGAGCTAATATATGTAAAGTATATATGGATGCTCAATAAACGGTAGTGTTCTCTTCATCACCATCCTCATCCTCGCCTCTTACCGTTGCTCACTACATTCAAGAAGATGGAAGAGTGGAAGAGTATATGTAAAGGCCTCTAAGCAGGAGAGAGAACAACACAATTGGAGACCTGAGAGCGACTTGAAATGGCTGAAAGTAAAGGGAGGGAGAAGGGTAACTGAGAATTGACGCTCCAAAGTCAGACAGGGGCTAGATCATGCAAAGCTGCCTTGTAAACCCCCAAAAGGATTTAGAGCTTTTTTTCTGAGGTCAGTTAGGAGCCATTAAAGAGTTCTAGGAAGGGCTAGGAGTGATGTGGTTGATTGTGCTCCTGAGAGAGATATTGAAGGCAACTAATCCTGTTTTCCCTAATTCTCTGGTACCTACTACTTTTGAATAGTAGGCATTCAAAACATATTAGTTGAATAAATTTGTCCAAGGTTACTGTTATTTCCAGGCTTGCTTGATTATGAGAAACAGGCATGCATTCTTGCTAGCTGTGGTGGTTTGGTGATAGGTACCCCAGAAAAACATTCTTAAGCTTAATCCATTCCTATGGGTTGTGAACACATTCTAAATAGGAACTTTTGATGAGATTACTTCATTAAGGTGGGGCCCAACTCAATCAGGATGGGGTTTAATCCTATTACTGGAGTCCTTTATAAATGGAATGAAATTCAGACAGAGAAAGAAGCAAGAAGCTGAAATTCAATGGAAGCCAGAAGAGAATGGAGAGGCCACCATGGGCATTGCCATGTGACAGAGGAACCCAGGACCAAGGATCACTGATAGCCAGCTCCAGAACACCAGTGTCCAGGTAGAAAGCATCACTTGATAACTCATTGATTTGGACTTTTCCTAGCCTCAAAACTGAACCAATAAATTCCCATCATTTAAGCCAAGGAAACTAAAACACCAGCTAAGGGAAAAGATGATGTTTTTAGGGATGATTGTGGACGTTATGAAAAGCCAAGAGCAGAGACTAGAAGTGGGAAATGATCCTGGATCCAAGGTGGTTGCAGGTCCTCAGCAGAGGTCCTCAGCACAGGCTGTCATTGATGCAATCTGCCTGCACTTCATGTACCTGCCCTTTTCCTACCTGCTGTCCTCCTCGTATCCTTAGTTTTGATTTCTCTAGCACTTTGGCTTGCATATGGCCTCTTGTAGCCTCACTGGCTCTCTCTACATTGTGAATTTTTAGACTTAGATCCCTTTGATAAGTGGCTCATTATTTGTTTCTTAGTTCAAAATCTAAGAGAGAATCTGATCAGTGTAAGTTCACCTTTTCATACAGAATGAGTCTGAATGAGGGGGGCATGAATATCTGAATACCAATCAGGATACTGTTAGATCGAAAGAGAAGTACAGGGTGCTTTGAGAGAATGTAATGGGAGGACCTAAATTAGGTGGGTCAGGGTCAGTGGAGAGGAAGAGTGCTTGTGAAGTTCTGTAAGAACGAGAAAGGCTTATGGATTGCCTGCCCTTGAGTCAATGCTATATTATTTAGAGAACAGGCTAGGTTGCTTTAACAGAGTCTCACAATACAGTAACCTAAATGAGATGTACATTTATTTCTCTCACATGAATAGTCCAAAGATGAGCAGCACATTGTTGGCAGGGCCAGCTATGCTGCAAGGAGTCATCTGGAACCCAGGTTGGAGGACTGATGTTACTATCCTTGACATGAGGCTCCTACCTCTGTGTCCACAGCACCAACGGCAAGACCAAGAAGTTGTCACATCACTTCTGCTCATATCCTATTGGAAGAGCTGGGAAATGCAGATTCCAGCTGGGCAGCCAGGTATCCTGTTAAAGCTCTGGGGGTGTTAACAAAATAAAAGGAAAGAGGAAAGTTGCTCGCTGAGGGCAATTCAAAGTCTCTACTATGGATACCCTGCTCTTGAGGGAAGAAGATATGGAGGAGTCAAGTGGTACTGAATAGTTAAGACCATTAGGGAAGTCCAGTAGGTGAGGACCAAAAAGGCACCTACTGGATTATGACTTCAGAAGGACAGAAGCCAGATCGTGGTGGGTTAATGATGAGAAATGAGGATATGGAGTCAGAAGTATAAGGCAATCCTTTTGAACAACTTGGAGGAAAAGGGAAGGAGAGGCAGAGATAGCTGGATCTAGAACAAAGGAGGGCTTTTTTTTTTTTTTTTTTTTTTAAGTTGGGAGAACTTTGACAATATTTTCAGGCAAAGAGAAATATTTCAGTAGAGGAGAGTTAGAATATGGGGGAAAGACAGGAGCTGACACCCTCAGAGCAGACAGGAGGGGGGATGGGATTAAGCACACAGATGCTGAGCTAAGCCTTGAACAGAAAGAGAATTATTTCTTCCGAGACAAGAGGGAGGAGGTAAGGATGGATGTAGAAAGGGCTGTATTTGTAGATGTGGGGTGGGGTGGGGTATTGAACAATTCCTGCCTAATGGCTCAGTTTTCTCAGTGAACCAGAAGGGATGAATTTCCTGGCTCTGAAGAGATGTCAACAAATGCTTAATCAAGGAATTAGAAAAGATCCATGTAACCAGGTATGGATTAAGTCAGGTTCAGTATCATGTGGCTTTGCTCACACATTCATAGCCTACCAAAGCCAGCTCACTCCAGCTTAGGGAAAAATACAGGGCTGTCTTATAGGCCCTAATGTAGGGGGGCATCTGGGCCTCAGAAAGAGCCTGGATCCAAGGGACTGGAAAGTTCTATTCCATTTGTGGTGACTGGTTCATGGCATGGGCCTAGAAGTGGAGGGAAGGTGAGGAGTAGCATGGACTGAATCATAAGCAATTTTGAGATATCCCTGGGGTGTCAGGAATGCCAGAACCTTGAAAAGGAACTGCTGTGACTCAGGTGCAGGGTTATTGAGCTACAACATTAAGATCTAAGTTATATTATGATTTCATTTATATCCACAAGCCAGTGAAGCTTGAGGGGCATCTAAGTTACATTTTTGGGAGTATAACAGTCAGGATCCCATCAGAAAACAGTTGACACATTCACATTGGATAATTTGAGAAAAGTTTAATGAAGTATCTTTACAAAGCTGTGGGCAGGTATGATGGTTAGGTTCATGTGTCAACTTGGCCCAGTTGTCTTGTCAACCAAGCACTGGCCTAATTGTTGCTCCGAGGACATTTCATGGACTTAAATCATCAGTAAGTTGATTGCATCTGTGGCTAATTACATCTGCAGTAGGCCAAGCAAAGTCTTCAGCAGTGAGAGACATTTAATCTAATGAGTTGAAGGCTTTTAAGGGGGAGATCATAGCTTTAGCGGATCAGAAGAGAGAACCTTCGTCTCGACTTCAGCCAGCCAGCCTCTCCTGGGGAATTCATCGAAGACCTTCATCAGAGTGCCAGCTTGCAGCCTGCCTTTTGGAATTTGGATGCGTGCATCCCCATAGTTGCGTGAGACACTTTTATAAAATCTCAAACTATTTATAGATATCCCCTGTTGTTTCTGTTTCCCTAGAGAACCCTGACTCATACAGCAGGGTTTAGGGAAACCACAAGAGATAGTGCAGGACCTGGGGCTAGGGACAGCAAAGCTGTTACCATCCCTAAGCCTGAAGAACTGCCAGGAAGAGTAATTGCCTCAACTCAATCCAGAGACAGAGGGGGCTGTGGGGAGAGGGCCACCCAACAGGAGCCGATACCTTCAGCTGAGGGATGCAGTGGCCCATGGCAACTCCACAAGGAAGGAGGCAGGGGAATACATATCCCCTACCCTCACTCTTCCTGCCTTCCAACTTCTGCAAGGGCTCCCATTGGCCGAACTCATCAGAAAACTGGAGGATAAGAGCGTTCACTGATGGAGGGCAGCCTCCTCATGCACAGGCTAGATGGAAAAGGTTGAAAGTAGATCTGGAGGGGCAAATGGAAGAGATCCAGCACAGAAAACTTACCTGGGATTATTTCTGCATATCTGTGCCGCAGACTCAGTGTCCTTACTTGAATATCTGAGTGCCCTCTCTGATAGTACGAGGAGAGCCAGAAGCTTCCCTCTGAGGGTGGGAGGTCTTCCCATTAGGGGGGTATATTCTCATCCTGATTTACAAGGTGGCTGATGTGGAAGTTCCTCAGAAAAGAACTTGAACTATGTCCATGTTAGGACTGGGGTGTGAAGAAGTGTTTGGAAAACAGAGAGAAAGAGGGGGTGATGGAAGGTGATTACAGGGAAGACCATGCATCCCTGAGGGGGAACCCATTCAGAATAATGGCCACCCAAAGATGTCCTTGTCCTCGCCCCTGAACCCTGTGAATATATTACCTAACAAGACAAAAGAGCCTTTGCAGATGTGATTAACTTGCGGATTTTGAGATGGAGAAATTATCCTGGATTATCCAAGTGGGCCCAATGTAATCACTAATGTCCTTATAAGAGGGAGGTAGGAGGGTCAGAGTCAGTGAAGACGTGAGGATGGAATCAGAGATTGGACTGATGTGGGGTAAAGAGCCAAGGAATATGGGCAGCCTCTAGAAGTTGAAAAAGGCAAGGAAGTGCATTCTCCCCAAGAGCCTTTAGAAGAAGCACAGCCCTGCTGGCCCATTTGAGATTTCTAACCTCCAGAACTGTGATATAATTTATCTGTGTTGTTTTAAGCCACTAAATTTGTGATAATTTGTTAACAGCAACAAGAGGAAACCAATACAACCAGTTATTATTTTTTGAATTAAAAAGCCATTTAACAAAAGACCGGTTTCTACATTCCTTTCAATTATTTCCATAAAAATTTTTAAATTACAAATAACATTTCAAAATCCAAGAATTTTTCTAAACAAATGAAGAACATAGACAAATTCAGGATCCAAATCATTAAAAAATTTTTTTTGAAATCACAGCAAATAATATTTTGTAACAAGAAATGAAACAACAAAAAAAAGAGCCATATACAATAAAGTTTCAAAAAGCTCAGTGATGGAGAAGTGGTGCCATATTCTATTTAAATTAATGCTTGTATGATATACCTACTTTAATTTTCTTTTAAATAATAGAGTTAAAGAATAAATGTTGAAACCCCCCAAATTGAATCACAGTTATTCTTAAAACTTCCTAATTTTTCCCTGTGTCTAAAGTTGTGAATTACAGTAATAGTCTCCAGAAAAATTGGGGGTTTTGATGAAGCAAGGCACATGGACTAGATTTTGATAATGCTGCTTTTTATTGGTCCTATAATTACTTTAAATGTGCTACATATCCTGGATATTCTTAATATAACTTTCAATACAAAATAAATAACTTTTATAAATCCTTTATTACATAGAGCATACATCCATATGTAATTTAACAGTATCACAATATTGAAAGGGTGAATAAATGAGTGATACTAAACCCCGTTAAAAAAGCAAAACTTGGTTGAATGACTACACAATGATATTTTAAAAGTCCAATAATTTGATATGTTGGAAAATTATACCAATTCTTATGAATAGTCAGTATTACACTAAGTGTACTGATAAGCACAAAGTCAAAGTTCCTTTCAAATTCTAACTCCTTAGAATCAAGGTTAAGTATCAAATCACCTTTCCTACAATGAAATTCTGTGACATTCAAAATAAATTGATGTAAACATTAAAGTTTTGCATCTCTCTCAGCTACATTTTCTGCCATAAAATAGCCTATAACTTCTCTAAAATTACTATTAAAGAATTGATATTACTGTTGAAGCATCTACTTGTTGCATTTAAAACTTTTCTTCCCAAATACCGTGTTCTTAATCTTTATTAGGGCTAGCAATCAGCACATTTTCACAAAGAACAAAATAGCTGAGAGATAACTTCTAAAAAAGCATAGCAATTTAAAGAATCAAGGCTTCATCATAAAAGATTGATAGTTAGGTCTTTGGAGGTCAAATAGGTCATTAAAGCACACCATACACATAGGAAAGTGGCATCATCTGTATTTATGACATGATCCAGGTCACAGGTCTAAATGTATACACCCATTAAACCCAGTATAGTCCCAAAGAAACCAAGTTGAATGTTTCTTATCCACACTGATTGTTTGGTTTCTTTTAAGATTTTCTTAAAAGTAACCCCTGGCAAAGGCACGTGGAAAACATGCTGCAAGAACTGCCATGAGTCCCACAAATCGAGAGCCGGCTGAAAGGCTCTTAGAATCAAATTCTTGAGAACCTCAGGAACGCTGAACAAAAGCAACTCCTGTCATCAGAATTACTAGGGAGAGCCACTGGCACACACCTAATTTTTTACTGAGCATAGACACAGAAAATAATGCCTTCTCAAGAATTTTCCATTGATACATGACCTGGTAATCAGCTGCATCTAGATTTGACAGTGCCACTTAGAGTTCTGATAGAATAGCAAGCTTCCATAGGTTCATTAAGAATTTCATTGTGTAGTTCTCAGTTCAGTGCTCTTAGACTAAATTTGCTGTTTTCGTAGACTAGTAAAATGCAGGCCATTATCTTCCAAAGCCCAGCAACAACCACTGCAGTAGAAAATAAAGAGTCCCTACTCTTTTAAAGTCCTAGAATAACACATTGTTAGAACCAAACTGGTAGTATGAAAAGATCTTAATTCCCAAGGAAAGATATTTTAGGTTGGCGGACATTGACTTACATTTATTTGCCTCCGGAGCTGTTGGACTGCCTTCCTGTGCTGGCTGCACCCGGTGCCCCAGGCTGGTGAGCCCACCGCGTCCTCCACGACCGCTGTCCGATGGCGCCCTCTCAGGAGGCAAATCCCACCCCTCTAACCCCCTCCGTACCCCCGGTTTGTATAGTCCTAGGGACCCAGTAAATAAAGGCTGAATGAATGAAGGAGTCTGAAATAAAGAGTGAGACTGAGTCCAGGGCCTGGGGAGTAGAGATGGGTCATGGCTCCCAGTCCAGCATCTAGATGTATCTGTAGATGTTTTAAAAAGAGAAGCTATCTCTCTATTCTCTAAGGAGTCCAAAAGCAAGGCCAAGTATCAGGGGCACAGGAGGGGCGGCAGGCAGAAGCCAAATGGAACTTTACAAGGCAGTCTAGAGGCGAGCAGTGCAAGGCAAGCATCCGCTCAGGTGGAGCCCCAGGAGTTTTATGCCCAGAGCTGAGTGGAAGAGTCAGCATGAGCAGCGGCTTTGACTACCCAAAGCACAGATGGGACAATGCTGGGTCTCCCAAAGACTCCGAGAAGCAAAGTAGCTTTAAGATGGTTCTAAGCCCTGCAGTTACCTGGGTTGGGAGTGAGGCAGTACTGAGCTAGCAAAGTGTGGGTCCAAATGATATTATGGGTTCATTTGTACCTACAGGCTGTTAAGGCCTGTGGGTCCAGGTTACCCCTGTAACACAAAGGGAAGGAACAATTCACCTTCATGTCATCTAGGAGGCTCAAAGAACTGCCGAGCCTGGGGAGTCATGCAAAGGACCAGCGCAGTAGATGGAGCACCCGGGAGTGGCACATTGGTGCTAAATGTATACACCCATTAAACCCAGTATAGTCCCAGTGGTTACTTTTAAGAAAATCTTAAAAGAAATCACACAATCAGTGTGGATAAGAAACATTCAGCTTGGTTTCTTTGGGACTATACTGGGTTTAATGGGTGTATACATTTAAGATGGGACTATGTGCACACCATGCCAAGCAATCAAGCAAGGGAGCAGGGAAGCAATGGCACTGCCTATGCTACCTGGCAGCATAACTGCAGGTACCTGCAGAAGGTGGCTATGCCTGGAGGAGCAACTAGGTAAAATCAGGCTTGGGAGGATGGGTAAGCTCAGCAGAGGAGTGTGGAAAGATCCCGGTGTCTGCAAAGTGCAGGGCTACTGTGGGAATGGGCTCGTTCTTAAGCCAGGTGAAATGTCCCCTGGGAACAAATAAAACTTGGCGGGGACACTTTACAGGGGGCTGGAGACTATCTGACTAGTCAAAATTACATTCACAAACTCACACAGACTGCTGCTGAAATTTCCAGCAACTAGTCGTGGTCTTTCCACCTCACTCTCCCATCCTCTGTGGCTTTATTGCCCATAGGCATGGTGCTCTGCCTATTTCTGGGAATTGCCCCTCAGGTCTCAAGCCTTCAGAGAAGTGGGGAAGGAACTCTTTCCCACTGGAAGGTTTTGCATCCTGCCTTAGATATGATTGTATAAAGTAAGCCCCTGAGAAGAGGGAAGGAGCTGCCTGGGAGTCAAGGTTCCTGGAGTTCAGGGAGGGAAAGGCAGTTCAGACAGAAGGAGAAAAAGCACTGAGATGTAAAAGAAGTTGAAGATGCACTGTGGAATGGTAGCAAAGGATGCATGTCAGAACCTGATGGAAGATAGTGCTCGAGAGGAGACCAGGGGCCAGATTTTGACTGTGAGGTGTCACTTGTAGTGTTACCTGTAGCTAGAAGGAGTAAAAGCCTGGTCTGAGATGACACTATTCTCAGGAAGACTTTCTTTAAAATTATTTTTATTATAAAATTTGCCATTTTAAGTGTACAACACAGTGACATTAATTACATTGACAACATTGTGCTATCTCAACCATCCATTATCAAAACTTTTCATCACCCAAAACAGAAACTCTGCACCCAACAAGCAATAATTCCCCATTTCGCCCCTCCCTCAACCCCTGATAACCTCGAATCTATTTTCTGCCTTTAATGAATTTGCTTATTCCAGATATTTCATGTAAGTAGATTCATACAACGTTTGTCCTTTTGTACCTGGCTTCTTTCACCTAGCATGATGGCTTCAAGGTTCATCCATGTTGTTGCATGTATCAAAAGTTCATTCCTTTTTATGGCTGAATAATATTCCACTGTGTATATATACCACAGTTTGTTTATCCATCCATTGGTTGATGGATACTTGGATTACTTCCATCTTTTGGCAATTGTAATTAATGCTGCTATGAATGTCATTGTGCAAATATCTGTTCTAGTCCCTGCTTTCAATTCTTTTGGGTGTATCACTAACAAAGAATCAGTGCTCTTATTTCCCCACATCCTCTCTGTGCCGGTTTGGATGTATTATGTCCCCCAAAATGCCATTATCTTTGATGCAGTCTTGTGGGGGCAGATCTGCTAGTGTTGATTAGATTGTAATTCTTTGAGTGTTTCCATGGAGATGCAACCCACCCAACTGTAGGTGATAAATCTGATTGGATAATTTCCATGGAAGTGTGGCCCGCCCATTCAGTGTGGGCCTTGATTAGTTTACCACAGCACTGTATAAGCTCAGACAGAAGGAGTGAGCTTGCTACAGCCAAGACGGACACTTTTTTTTTTTTTTTTAATCATCATTTTATTGAGATATATTCACATACCACGCAGTCATACAAAACAAATTGTACTTTCGATTGTTTACAGTACCATTACATAGTTGTACATTCATCACCTAAATCAATCCCTGACACCTTCATTAGCACACACACAAAAATAACAAGAATAATAATTAGAGTGAAAAAGAGCAATTGAAGTAAAAAAGAACACTGGGTACCTTTGTCTGTTTGTTTGCTTCCCCTACTTTTCTACACATCCATCCATAAACTAGACAAAGTGGAGTTTGGTCCTTATGGCATTCCCAATCCCACTGTCACCCCTCATAAGCTACATTTTTATACAACTGTCTTCGAGATTCATGGGTTCTGGGTTGTAGTTTAATAGTTTCAGGTATCCACCACCAGCTACCCCAATTCTTTAGAACCTAAAAAAGGTTGTCTAAAGTGTGCGTAAGAGTGCCCACCAGAGTGATCTCTCGGCTCGTTTTGGAATCTCTCTGCCACTGAAGCTTATTTCATTTCCTTTCACATCCCCCTTTTGGTCAAGAAGATGTTCTCCATCCCACGATGCCGGGTCTACATTCCTCCCCGGGAGTCATATTCCACGTTGCCAGGGAGATTCACTTCCCTGGGTGTCTGATCCCATGTAGGGGGGAGGGCAGTGATTTCACCTTTCAAGTTGGCTTAGCCAGAGAGAGAGGGCCACATCTGAGCAACAAAGAGGCATTCAGGAGGAGACTCTTAGGCACAAATACAGGGAGGCCTAGCCTCTCCTTTGCAGCAACCGTCTTCCCAAGGGTAAAACTTATGGTAGAGGGCTCAACCCATCAAACCACCAGTCCCCTATGTCTGTGGTCATGTTAGCAACCATGGAGGTGGGGTAGGCGAATACCCCTGCATTCTCCACAGGCTCCTCAAGGGGGCACTACATCTTTTTTTTTTTTTTTCCTTGTTTGTCTTTTTTCTTTTTTTTTTTTTTTTAACTTTCCCTTCTTTTTTAAATCAACTGTATGAAAGAAAAGTTAAAAAGAAAACAAACATACAATAAAAGAACATTTCAAAGAGACCATAACAAGTGAGTAAGAAAAAGACAACTAACCTAAGATAACTGCTTAACTTCCAACATGTTCCTACTTTACCCCAAGAAAGTTACATAATATAGCAACATTTCAGTGAACTTGTTCCTACTACATCCATCAGAAATTAACAGACCATAGTCATTTCTGGGCATCCCCAGAACGTTAAATAGCTTATCTGTTCTTCTTGGATTATTGTTCCCCCTTCCTTAATTGCTCTCTACTGCTACTTCCCCTACATTCTACATTATAAACCATTTGTTTTACATTTTTCAAAGTTCACATTAGTGGTAGCATATAATATTTCTCTTTTTGTGCCTGGCTTATTTCGCTCAGCATTATGTCTTCAAGGTTCATCCATGTTGTCATATGTTTCACCAGATCGTTCCTTCTTACTGCCGCGTAGTATTCCATCGTGTGTATATACCACATTTTATTTATCCACTCATCTGTTGAAGGACATTTGGGTTGTTTCCATCTCTTGGCAATTGTGAATAATGCTGCTATGAACATTGGCGTGCAGATATCTGTTCGTGTCACTGCTTTCCGATCTTCCGGGTATATACCGAGAAGTGCAATCGCTCGATCGAATGGTAGCTCTATATCTAGTTTTCTAAGGAACTGCCAGACTGACTTCCAGAGTGGCTGAACCATTATACAGTCCCACCAACAATGAATAAGAGTTCCAATTTCTCCACATCCCCTCCAGCATTTGTAGTTTCCTGTTTGTTTAATGGCAGCCATTCTAACCGGTGTTAGATGGTATCTCATTGTGGTCTTAATTTGCATCTCTCTAATAGCTAGTGAAGCTGAACATTTTTTCATGTGTTTCTTGGCCATTTGTATTTCTTCTTCAGAGAACTGTCTTTTCATATCTTTTGCCCATTTTATAATTGGGCTGTCTGTACTATTGTCATTGAGTTGTAGGATTTCTTTGTATATGCAAGATATCACTCTTTTGTCAGATACATGGTTTCCAAAAATTTTTTCCCATTGAGTTGGCTGCCTCTTTACCTTTTTGAGAAATTCCTTTGAGGTGCAGAAACTTCTAAGCTTGAGGAGTTCCCATTTATCTATTTTCTCTTTTGTTGCTTGTGCTTTGGGTGTAAAGTCTAGGAAGTGGCCTCCTAATACAAGGTCTTGAAGATGTTTTCCTACATTATCTTCTAGAAGTTTTATGGTACTTTCTTTTATATTGAGATCTTTGGTCCATTTTGAGTTAATTTTTGTGTAGGGGGTGAGATAGGGGTCCTCTTTCATTCTTTTGGATATGGATATCCAACTCTCCCAGCCCCATTTGTTGAAAAGACCATTATGGCTCAGTTCGGTGACTTTGGGGGCCTTATCAAAGATCAGTCGGCCATAGATCTGAGGGTCTATCTCTGAATTCTCAATTCGATTCCATTGATCTATATGTCTATCTTTGTGCCAGTACCATGCTGTTTTGGCAACTGTGGCTTTATAATAAGCTTCAAAGTCAGGGAGTGTAAGTCCTCCCACTTCGTTTTTCTTTTTTAGAGTGTCTTTAGCAATTCGAGGCATCTTCCCTTTCCAAATAAATTTGATAACTAGCTTTTCCAAGTCTGCAAAGTAGGTTGTTGGAATTTTGATTGGGATTGCATTGAATCTGTAGATGAGTTTGGGTAGAATTGACATCTTAATGACATTTAGCCTTCCTATCCATGAACATGGAATATTTTTCCATCTTTTAAGATCCCCTTCTATTTCTTTTAGTAGAGTTATGTAGTTTTCTTTGAATAGGTCTTTTACATCTTTGGTTAAGTTTATTCCTAGGTACTTGATTTTTTTAGTTGCTATTGAAAATGATATCTTTTTCTTGAGTGTCTCTTCAGTTTGTTCATTTCTAGCATATAGAAACATTACTGACTTATGTGCATTAATCTTGTATCCCGCTACTTTGCTAAATTTGTTTATTAGCTCTAGTAGGTGTATCGTTGATTTCTCAGGGTTTTCTAGATATAAGATCATATCATCTGCAAACAATGACAGTTTTACTTCTTCTTTTCCAATTTGGATGCCTTTTATTTCTTTGTCTTGCCGGATTGCCCTGGCTAGCACTTCCAGCACAATGTTGAATAACAGTGGTGACAGCGGGCATCCTTGTCTTGTTCCTGATCTTAGAGGGAAGGCTTTCAGTCTCTCACCATTGAGTACTATGCTGGCTGTGGGTTTTTCATATATGCTCTTTATCATGTTGAGGAAGTTTCCTTCAATTCCTACCTTGTGAAGTGTTTTTATCAAAAAGGGATGTTGGATTTTGTCAAATGCTTTTTCAGCATCTATTGAGATGATCAATTGATTTTTCCCTTTCGAGTTTTTAATGTGTTGTAATACATTGATTGTTTTTCTTATGTTGAACCATCCTTGCATGCCTGGAATGAACCCCACTTGGTCATGGTGTATGATTTTTTTAATGTGTCTTTGGATTCGATTTGCAAGTATTTTGTTGAGGATTTTTGCATCTATATTCATTAGGGAGATTGGCCGGTAGTTTTCCTTTTTTGTAGCATCTTTGCCTGGTTTTGGTATTAGATTGATGTTAGCTTCATAAAATGAGTTAGGTAGTGTTCCATTTTTTTCAATGTTTTGAAAGAGTTTGAGTAAGATTGGTGTCAGTTCTTTCTGGAAAGTTTGGTAGAATTCCCCTGTGAAGCCATCTGGCCCTGGGCATTTATTTGTGGGAAGATTTTTGATGACTGATTGGATCTCTTTGCTTGTGATGGGTTGGTTGAGGTCTTCTATTTCTTCTCTGGTCAGTCTAGGTTGTTCATATGATTCCAGGAAATTGTCCATTTCTTCTACATTATCCAGTTTGTTGCCATACAGTTGTTCATAATATCCTCTTATAATTTTTTTAATTTCTTCAGGATCTGCAGTTATGTCACCTTTTTCATTCATTATTTTGTTTATATGGGTCTTCTCTCTTTTTGATTTTGTCAGTCTAGCTAGGGGCTTGTCAATCTTGTTGATCTTCTCAAAGAACCAACTTTTGGTGATATTTATCCTCTCTATTGTTTTTTTGTTCTCTATGTCATTTATTTCTGCTTTAATCCTTGTTATTTCTTTTCTTGTACTTGGTTTAGGATTGGTTTGCTGTTCATTTTCTAGCTTCTTCAGTTGATCCATTAGTTCTTTGATTTTGGCTCTTTCTTCCTTTTTAATATATGCGTTTAGTGCTATAAATTTCCCCCTTAGCACTGCTTTTGCTGCATCCCATAGGTTTTGGTATGTTGTGTTCTCATTTTCATTCGTCTCTATATATTTAGCAATTTCTCTTGCTATTTCTTCTTTAACCCACTGATTGTTTAGGAGTGTGTTGTTTAACCTCCAGGTATTTGTGAATTTTCTAAGTCTCTGATGGTTATTGACTTCTAATTGTATTCCATTGTGGTCAGAGAATGTGCTTTGAATAATTTCAATCTTTTTAAATTTATTGAGGCTTGTTTTATGTCCCAGCATATGATCTATTCTGGAGAAAGTTCAGTGAGCACTAGAAAAGTATGTGTATCCTGGTGATTTGGGATGTAATGTCCTGTAGATGTCTGTTAAATCTAATTCATTTATCAGATTGTTTAGGTTTTCAATTTCCTTATTGGTCTTCTGTCTGGTTGATCTATCTATAGGAGAGAGTGATGTGTTGAAGTCTCCCACAATTATTGTGGAAACATCAATTGCTTCCTTTAGTTTTGCCAATGTTTCTCTCATGTATTTTGTGGCACCTTGATTGGGTGCATAGACATTTACGATTGTTATTTCTTCTTGCTGAATTGCCCCTTTTATTAGTATGTAGTGGCCTTCTTTGTCTCTCAAAACATCCCTGCATTTGAAGTCTATTTTATCTGAGATTAATATTGCTACACCTGCTTTCTTTTGGCTGTAGCTTGCATGAAATATTTTTTTCCATCCTTTCACTTTCAGTTTCTTTGTGTCCCTGTGTCTAAGATGAGTCTCTTGTATGCAACATATTGATGGTTCATTTTTTTTGATCCATTCTGCGAATCTATATCTTTTAATTGGGGATTTTAATCCATTTATATTCAACGTTAAAACCGTGAAGGCATTTCTTGAATCGGCCATCTTATCCTTTGGATTATGTTTGCCATATTTTTCCCTCTCTCTATTAATATCCTTTATTGTACCCATACCGAATCTCTTTAGTACTGAACCTTTCTCCAAGTCTCTCTGTCCTGTCTTTGTTTCTCTGTCTGTAGGGCTCCCTTTAGTATCTCCAGTAGGGCAGGTCTCTTGTTAGCAAATTCTCTCAGCATTTCTTTGTCTGTGAAAAATTTAAGCTCTCCCTCAAATTTGAAGGAGAGCTTTGCTGGATAAAGTATTCTTGGCTGGAAATTCCTCTCACTCAGAATTTTAAATATATCGTGCCACTGCCTTCTCGCCTCCATGGTGGCTGCTGAGTAGTCACTACTTAGTCTTATGCTGTTTCCTTTGTATGTGGTGAATTGCTTTTCTCTTGCTGCTTTCAGAACTTGCTCCTTCTCTTCTATGTTTGACAGTGTGATCAGTATATGTCTCGGAGTGGGTTTTTTTGGATTTATTCTATTTGGAGTTCGCTGAGCATTTATGATTTGTGTATTTATGTTGTTTAGAAGATTTGGGAAGTTTTCCCCAACAATTTCTTTGAATACTCTTCCTAGACCTTTACCCTTTTCTTCCCCTTCTGGGACACCAATGAGTCTTATATTCGGACGTTTCATATTATCTATCATATCCCTGAGGTCCATTTCTAGTTTTTCAATTTTTTTCCCCATTCTTTCTTTTATGCTTTCATTTTCCATTCTGTCATATTCCAGGTCACTGATTCGTTGTTCAACTTCCTCTAGTCTTGTAGTATGAGTGCCCAGAATCTTTTTAATTTGGTCAACAGTTTCTTTAATTTCCATAAGATCATCCATTTTTTTATTTAGTCTTGCAATGTCTTCTTTATGCTCTTCTAGGGTGTTCTTGATTTCCTTCATATCCCGTACTATGGTCTCATTGTTCATCTTTAGTTCTTTGAGTAGCTGCTCTAGGTGCTGTGTCTCTTCTGGTATTTTGATTTGGGTGCTTGGGCTTGGGTTATCCATATCGTCTGGTTTTTTCATATGCTTTATAATTTTCTGTTGTTTTTGGCCTCGTGGCATTTGCTGAACTTGATAGGGTTCTTTTAGGGTTTGTAGACCAGTTGAAGTCCTTATCTCTAATTTATCAGATCTACAGCTTCGTGGAGTACACTTTCTCTAACTAACCAGCAGGTGGCGTCCACGAGCCACCTGTTCTCCACAAGCCAGATCTCCCCTGCTTAGCCTTTTTGGTGAGTGGGGGAGTGAGTCTTGTGGGGCCCAATTGGTGTACCAAGCTTGCGTGTGTAGTTGGTGTTGCCTGCCCTGTATGTGGGGCGTGTTTCTGGGCAGTCGGGGAGGGGGGGTGGCCCTAACAATCAAATCTCCCTGATGGTCCTAGAGTTTTAAAGCTGCTGCAATAGTCTAATCCTTCAGTTCAGTCCTGCCACAGTTTGTCTCTGCCACTGACCCACAAGTCTTTGGTATTGGCGTATGGCTCCTGAGACTTGCAAGTGGGCCCCTCTTCCAGGCTGTGCACCCCGGGTCCTCTGTTGAGGGATGACTGTGCTATGTCACAGGTGAGTGCCGTCCCCCCAGTGCAGTTCTGGGCTGCTGGGCTGTGTTGGGAGGCTCCCAGTCTGCTCAAATGATGGCTGAATGGGGCTCTGTTAATTCACCCTGCTCCCCCTTCCCAGCTCTGGGACATTCAGCTGAGGTTGCAGGGAAGGCTAATGTCCATGCCCAGTTTTGTGGTGTGTGCCTGTTATTTGAAGCACTTCCGTCACACTGGGTTGTCTGGGGCAGCTCTGGGCTATGGGGCTGGCGATGGGCAGGAGTGTTTCCTGTCCACCAGGATGGTGGCTGTGAGCGGACACCCCCGTTTTCTTGGGAAGTTGTGTTGTTTAGTGAATTTTCTCAGCCACTGGATTATTGCCTTTTGTCTCAGAGCTCTCTTAGTTCTGCTCTTGACTTGAGGTGCCCAAATTTCAATTCTTTGAAGCTTTCTGTATTGAGCTTCTTAGAGTAATTGTTTTAGAAAAAGCAAAAAGGATTTAAAAAAAAAAACAAAAAAAAAAAACGGCCCTCCTCAGAGATCTAATGGGTTATTGAAATGCTAATAGACAAAGCAACCAGGGCCATTAAGGAAAGGTGCACAGGGCAGAGAGATCAGCTTTGCTTCGGGATTTGCATATGCGCCTCAAGGCCTGATCTCCGCCCTTCCCCTTTCTGTGTTCACCAGAACTCCAAAAATCCTCTGCTTTTATTTTGGAGTTTTTCGTGTTGTTTTTTTTCTATGCCTGTCTCATCTCTGCTGGGCTGGCTGCTCTCAGAGTCTCTGGTGTCTGGTCTCAGTCTATCTATGGTTGGAGTTTGAATCAGTAGAATGAGTTTCCGATAAGAGCAGCCACTGCAATTCTCCCTTCTCCTTCCCGGAGCTGACAGCCCCTCCTCCCCCGGGACTGAGCCTGGCAGGGAGGGGCGCGGGTCCCCTGGCCGCAAAAACTTACAGATTTCGCTGATCTCAGCAGTTCCACGTTTTCATGAGTGTTGTATGAAGTATGCCCAAAGACAGATTGCTCTGTGGTGTCCAGTCCACGCAGTTCCTGGCTTTTTACCTACTTTCCTGGAGGAGTAACTAAAACATACAGCTCACCAGTCTGCCATCTTGCCCCGCCCAAGAGGGACACTTTGAAGAACGCACAGGAGCTGAGAGAGGAGCTTCAGCTTACAGAGACGTTTTGGAGATGGCCGTTGAAAGCAGACTCTTGCTCTGGAGAAGCTAAGAGAGGACAAACACCCCAAGGGCAACTAAGAGTCACATTTTTGAGGAGCTAAAGGCTAGAGAGGAACGTCCTGGGAGAAAGCCATTTTGAAACCAGCACTCTGGAGCAGATGCCAGCCATGTGCCTTCACAGTTAACAGAGACCTTCCGGATGCCATTGACCATCCTCCAGTGAAGATACCCCCTTACCTTGGACACTTTATGGCCTTAAGACTGTAACTTTGTAACCAAATAAACCCCCTTTATAAAAGCCAATCCATTTCTGGTATTTTGCTTAAGGGCAGCATTAGCAAACCAGAACACTCTCCAACAATTATAATTTTGTTTCTTTTTAAATAGTAGCTTTTATAGTGGTTGTGAAATGGTATCTCATTGCCATTTTGATTTGTATTTCCCTAATAGCTAACGATGTTGTGCTTCTTCTCATGTGATTTTTGGCCATTTGTATATTTTCTTTGGAGAAATGCCTACTCAAGTCTTTTGCCCATTTTTAAATTGGGTTGTAGGATTGTTGAGTTGTAAGATTTCTTTATATATTCTGGATTTTAAACCCTTATTGGATGTGTGGTTTCCAAATATTCTCTCCCATTGTGTAGTTTAACTTTTTACTTTCATAATAAAGTTATTCCATACACAGAGGTTTTTAATTTTGATGGGGTCCCATTTATCTACTTTTTTCTTTTGTTGCTTGTGCCCTTGGGTGTAAAGTCTAAGAAACTTGCCTAACACCAGGACCTGAATACGCTTCCCTATATTTTCATCTAGGAGTCTTATAGTTTTGATTCCTATATTTAGGTCTGTGATCTATATTGAGTTGTTTTTTGTAAATGGTGTGAGGTAGGAATCCATCTTTATTCTTTTGCAAGTGGAAATCCAGTTTTCTCCCAATTGAGTGGACTTGACACTCTTGTCAAAATCAGTTAGCCATAAATGGGAGAGTTGATTTCTGAACTCTCAATTTGATTCCATTGCTCTATATATCTGTCCTTATGCCCATACCACTCATGCCATTTTGATTACTGTGGCTTTGTGATATGTTTTAGGATTGGTGAGTATGAGTCCTCCAACTTTATTATTCTTTTGCAATATGGCTTTGGCTCTTTGGAGCCACTTACCCTCCAATATAAATTTGATCATTGGCTTTTCCACTTCTGCAAAAACTGCTGGAATTTTGTTGGGATTGTTTTGAATCTGTAAATTGCTTTGTGTAAAACTGACATCTTAACAATATTTGGTTGTTTAATCCATGAACACAGACTATTCTTCCATTTATTCAGTCTTCCTTGATTTTTAGCAACGTTTTGTAGTTTTCCATGTATAAGTCCTTTACATCCTTGGTTAGATTAATTCCTAGATATCAGATTCTTTTAGTTGCTATTGTAAATATAATTTTTTCTTGATTTCTTCTGCAGATTGTTTATTATTGGTGTATAGAAACACCACTGTTTTTTTGGGTATTGATCTTACACCTTGCCACTTTGCTGAATTCATTTATTAGATCTATGAACTTTTTCAGGATTTTCTATATATAGGATCACGTCATCTGCAAATAGGGAAAGTTTTACTTCTTCCTTCCAATTTGGATGACTCATATTTCTTTTTCTTGCCTAACTGCTCTGGCTAAAACTTCCAGTTCAGTGTTGAATACCAGTGGTGACAGTGGGCATTCTTGTCTTGTTCCTGATCTTAGAGGAAAAGCTTTTAATCTTTCACCTTTAAGTATAATGCTAGCTGTGGAATTTTCATATATTCCCTTTTTATGTTGAGAAACTTTCCATCTATTCCTAGTTTTCTAAGTATTTTTTTTATCAAGAAGGGTGATAGATTTTGTCAAATGCCTTTTATGCATTAATTGAGATGTGTTCTGTTTTGCTAAAGCTGCCATTATGTAAAATACCAGATTGGCTTTTATAAAGGGGAATTATTAGGTTACAAATTTATAGTTCTAAGGACATAAAAGTGTCCAAACTAAGGCATCAACAAGAGGATACCTTCACTGAGGAAAGGCCAATGGCATCTGGAACACCTCTGTCAGCTGGGAAGACACGTGGCAGGCATCTGTTGGTCCTTGGTTCCTGGGTTCTGGTTTCAAAATGGGTTTCCCCAAAATGTCTCTGGACTTCCATCTCTCTTAGATTCTCTCTTTCAGCTCCTATGCATCCTTGCTTGTTCTCCCAGGGTGTTTCTCTCTAAACACCTGGGAGTCCTCTCTTAGCTTCTCTGATGCAAACTCTGGGCTTCATCTCTTAGCTTGACATCTCCAAACATTGTTCTGTCTGCATCTCCAAGAGTCTGGGTCTGGTTTAGCCTTAGCTCTCTTAAGGACTCCAGTAAACTAATCAAGACCCAACCTGAATGGGCGAGTCACAACTCCATGGAAATAACCTAATCAAAAGGTCTCACCCACAGTTAGGTGGATCACATCTCCATGGAATCAGCCTAATTAAAAGATCCCACCTATAGTAAGTCTGCCCCCACAAAACTGCATAAAAGAACATAGTCTTTCCTGGGGTACATAACAGTTTCAAACCAGCAGAAGATGATCATGTGTTTGTTTATTTTTCCCCTTCATTCTGATAATGTGGTGTATTACATTAACTGGTTTCCTTATTACGAACCACCCTTGCATTCAAGGGATAAATCCCACTTGATCATGGTGTATAATTCTTTTAATATCCTGTTGGATTCAGTTTGCTAGTGTTTTGTTGAGGATTTTTCATCCACATTCATAAGAGATATTGGTCTTTAATTTTCTTTTCTTGTGGTCTCTTTATCTGGCTTTGGTATGAGGGCAATGTTGGACTCTTAGAGTAAGTTAGGGACTGTTCCCTCCTCTTCAAGTTTATGGAAGAGTTTGAGCAGGGATTGGTGTTAATTCTTGTAATGTTTGGTAAAATTCCCCTGTGAAGTCATCTGGTCCTTGGCTTTTCTTTCTTGGGAGGTGTCTGATTACTGATTCAATCTCTTTTCTAGTTATCGGTTTGTCAATATCTTCTATTTCTTCTTGAGTCACTGTAGGTAGCATGTGTGTTTCTAGGAATTTGTTCATTTAATCTAGGTAATTTAATTTGTTGGCATGCAGTTGTTCATAGTATCTTCTTAAAGTTCTTTTTTATTTCTGTGCAGTTCATAGTAATATCCCCTTTTCATTTCTGATTTTACTTATTTGCATCTTCTCTCTTTTTTCTTTGTCATTCTAGCTAAAAGTTTATCAATTTTATTATCTTTTCAAAGAACCAGTATTTGGTTTTATTGATTCTATTGTTTATTTTCTCCATTTCATTTATCTTCACTCTAATCTTTGTTATTTCCTTCTTTCTGTTTGCTTGCATTTAGTTTGCACTTCTTTTTCTAGAACCTCTAGTTTTGAGGTCAGGCCTCTGATTTGAAACCTTCTTTTTAAATGTGAGCATTTAGGGGTATAAATTTCCCTCTCAGGACTGTCATTGCTGCATTCTGTAAGTTTTGGTATATTGTGTTTTCATTTTCATTCTCCTCAAAATATTTTCTAATTCCCCTTGTGATTTCTTCTTTGACCCATAGGTTGTTTAAGAGTACATTGTTTAATTTCCACATTTTTGCAAATTTTCCATTTCTCCCTTTGTTATTGATTTCCAACTTCATTCCATTATAGTCAAAGATACATGATTTCAATAGTTTTGAATTCATTGAGACTTGTTTTATGACAAAGATATGGTCTATCCTGGAGAATGATCCATGTGCACTAGAGAATAATTTATATTCTGCTGCTGCTGGCTGAAGTGTTCCACGCATGTCTGTTGGGTCTAGTTGTTTTATAGTATTATTCAAGTCTTCTCTTTCCTTTTTGATCTTCTGTTTAGATATTCTATACATTATGGAAGGTGGAGTATTGAAGTATCCTACTATGAATGTTGAACTATTTTTCCCTTCAAATATGTCAATATTTGCTTCATATGTTTTGGGGCTCTGCTGTTAAGTGCATATATATTTATAATTGTTATGTCTTCTTGTTGAATTGACCCCTTTATTATCATATAATGACCTTCTTTGACCCTCATAACAGTTTTTTTTTTAACAGTTTTTTCATACACCATACAATCTATTCAAAGTGTACAATCAGTGGCTCTCCTTATAACACAGAGTTGGGCTTCCATCACCACAATCAATTTTAGAACATTCTCATTGCTCCAAAAAGAAAAATCCCATAACCCATATATCCCTCTATTATTAATACTTATCATTGGTATGGTAACTTTGTTGCAATTTATGAAAGAATATTACAATATTACTGTTAACTGTAGTCCACAGTTTGCATTAGCTGTAATTGTTCCCATATACCACTCTATTATTAACACCTTATAATAGTGACATACATTTGTTCTAGTTCATGTAAGAACATTCTTATATTTGTATAATTAACCACAGTCACTGTGCCAGTTCGGATGTATTATGTCCCCCCAAACACCATTATCTTTGATATAATCTTGTGTGGACAGACCTATCAGTGTTAATTAGATTGTAATTCTTCGAGTGTTTCCATGGGGATGCACCCCACCCAACTGTGGATGATGACTCTGATTGGATAATTTCCATGGAGGTGTTGGCCCGCCCATTCAGGGTGGGTCTGAATTAAATTACTGGAGCATTAAGTAAGATCAGACAGAAGGAGCGAGCTTGCTACAGCCAAGAGGGGCACTTTGAAGAATGCACTGGAACTGAGAGAGGAGCTTCAGCTTACAGAGACATTTTGGAGATGGCCTTTGAAAGCAGACTTTTGCCCCAGAGAAGCTAAGAGAGGACAAACGCCCCAAGAGCAACTAAGAGTGACATTTTTGAGGAGCTGAAGCCTAGAGAGGAACGTCCTGGGAGAAAGCCATTTTGAAAGCAGAACTCCAGAGCAGACGCCGGCCACGTGCCTTCCCAGCTAACAGAGGTTTTCTGGACACCAGTGGCCATCCTCCAGTGAAGGTACCCGATTGTTGATGCATTACCTTGGACACGTTATGGCCTTAAGATTGTAACTGTGTAACCAAATAAACCCCCTTTTACAAAAGCCAATCCATTTCTGGTGTTTTGCATTCTGGCAGCATTAGCAAACTAGAACAGTCACCATCCACAAAAGGGTTCACTACGTTATAAAGTGAAACTTTTCAACCATAATCTCAACCATAATCAAACCCATAATTCACACTGTTAATACACTCACAGTTTTGTGCTACCATCACCTCTATCCATTTCCAAACATTTATAATTAACCTTATTAAAAATTGTGTACAAATTAAGTATCAGCTCCTCATTCTCTACCCTCATTCTATCTTCTGGTGACGTATACTCTAGATTTCAACTCCAAGAAATTGCTGATTATATTTAGTTCATATTAATGAAATCATACAATATTTGTCCTTTTGTGTCTGGCTTATATCACCCAACATAATGTCCCCAAGGTTCATCCATGTTGTCACATGCATCAGGACTTCATTCCTTCTTACAGCTGAATAATATTTCATCATATGTATATACATTTTGTTTATCCATTCATCTGTTGATGGATGCTTGGATTGCTTCCATCTTTTGGCAATTGGTAATAATGCTGCTGTGAACATTGGTGTGCATGTGTTTGTTCATGTCCCTGCTTTCATTTCTTCTGGATATATACTTAGTAGCAGGATTGCTGGATCATATGACAGTTCTTTACTTAGCTTCCTGAGGAACTGCAAACTGTCTTCCACAGTAGCTGCGCCATTCTACATTCCCATCAGCAGTGAATAAGTGTTCCTATTTTTCCACATCTTCTCCAACACATAGTTTTCTGTTTTTGTTTTTTTTATAGTGGCCATTCCTGTAGGTGTGAAATGATATCTCATTGTGGTTTTGATTTGCATTTCCCTAATAGCTAGTGACTCTGAGCATCTTTTCATTTGCTTTTTAGCCATTTGTATTTCCCCTTTGTAAAAGTGTCTATTCAAGTCTTATAAATAAGTTCTTGACTCTACCTCACTCCAGGTTTCTGAGTTGGGAGACTTTCCAGGCAAGTGACCCTTCAAGCCTGTTTCAGGTGCCAGAGTCACACTCACTTGTTATTTATATGCTATGTAATTAATTCAGTATCCTCACTTATATGCACAGATGTTGCAAGGGGGTGGGAGGGGAACCAGTAGTCTTTTCCATTCAGCATATACGACAAATATATACCCCATCAAAAAATACACTAATAATAATGTCATCAATAATACATAACAGTCTGACAATTAAGCCAGCCCACATGCAATATACTTTCTTTGCTCTTGGAATGAAGTGCTTTTGAGTGGCTTAAAGTGATGGAATGAAGTTAACTGGCTTGATTTTAGTCTCATTTTTGGCTCTTCCATGTACTAGTTTTGTGTCCTTGGGCAAGTCACTTCATAGTCTGGGCCAGTTTTCTTATAGTTTTGAGGCCAGGAAAATGTCAAAATCAAGGCGTCATCAAGGCTATGCTTTCTCTCCAAAGACTGGCTGCTGGTGATCGTTGTCTTCTCTGCAACATGGCAAGGCACAGAGCATCATTTGCTGGTCTCTCCCTTCTCTTCTGGATTTCATTGACTTTAGCTTCTTGTTTCCATGGCTTTCTCTGACCCTCATAACAGTTTTTGACTTAAAGTCTATTTTATTTGATATTAATATAGCTTCCCCAGCTCTCTTTTGATTACTACTTACATGAGATATTTTTTTCCCATCCTTTCACTTTCAATCTACTTATGTCTTTGAATTTCAGATGAGTCTCTTATAAACAGCATATAGTGAGGTCATGCTTTTTTATGCATTCTGCCAATCTGTGCCTTTTGACTGGAGAGTTCAATCCATTTACATTTAAATTAAATACTGACAATGAAGGACTTTCTTCTGCCATTATGCTATTTAGTCTTTTTAAGTCATACTTTTTTTTGAACCTCAATCCTTCTGTCAATGCCTATTTTCGTATTTATTTAATTTTTTGCATTGTACCATATTAAGTCCCTTCTCATTTCTTTTTGAATGTATTTTTCATATATTTTCTCTGTGGTTTTCATGGGGTTAAAATTTAACATCCTAAATCCATAGCAATCATTTTTATTTGATACCAACTTAACCTCATTAGCATACACATATACTGTTCCTATATCCCTCCCTCTCTCCATTTTTTTTGTTTTTGTTACAAATCATATCTTTTTATGTTGTATGTGCCAAACCATAGATTTATTATTACCAAAATGCAAATGCATTTGCATTTTAACACCTGTAAGAAGTGGAGTTTCATACCAAAAGATACAATATAATAGTACTGTCATTTATAAATATCCATATGGTTATCTTTACTGGAGGTATTTCTTTATACCACATTGATCCACTGTCTAGTGTCCTTTCCTTTCAGTCTGCAGAACTCCCTTTAGTATTGCTTGTAAGGCAGGTCTAGTAGTGATGAACTCCCTTAGCTTTTGTTTATCTAAAAATGTCTTAATCTCGCCCTCATTTTTGAAAGAAAGTCTTGCCAAATATAAAATTCTTTGTTGGCAATTGATCTCTCTCAGTACTTTATTTCATCCCACTGCCTTCATGCCTCCATGGTTTCTGATGAGAAATTGGCACTTAATATAATTGGGACTCCCTCGTACATAACATGTTGCTTGTCTCTTGCAGCTTTCAGAACTCTCTTCTTGTCCTTTGCGTTTGACAGCTTGACAACTATGTGTCTGGGCATATTCTCTTCAAGTATATCCTATTTAGGGCTCATTGGGCTTCTTGAATGCGATATTCATGTCTTTTGCTAAGTTTGGGAAGTTTTCTGTCATAATGTCTTTGTATATTCCTTCTGCCTCTTTCTCTCTTCTCCTTCTGGGACTCCCATAATGCATATATTGGTACACTTGATGGTGTCTAACAGGTTTCAGCCTATTTTTGCTTTTCTAATTCTTTTTTATTTCTGCTCCTCAACCTGAATCATTTCAATTGTCTGTCTTCAAGTTCAATGACTCTTTTTTTTTGCCAGCTCCAATCTGCTGCTGAAACCCTCCTGGGAATTTTTCATTTTGGTTATTGTGGTCTTCAACTCTAGTTGTTCTGTTTGGTTCCTTCTAAAACTCCCATTTCTTTATTAAGATTCTCATATTGTTCAATCATTGTTTTATGATAATCTTAGTTCTTTCTCTGTATTTTCCTTCATTTCCTTGATCATAATGAAGATAATTTTTAAAAAGTCTTGTCTAGTAGGCTCACTGTCTGGTCTTCACTGATGTTTTCTGGTTTTGTATTTTCTTCCTGTTCTGGTTTGCTAATGCTACTGGAATGCAAAACACAGAAATGGATTGGCTTTTATAAAAGGGGGTTTATTTGGTTACAAAGTTACAGTCTTAAGGCCATAAAATGTCCAAGGTAAGGGGGTATCTTCACTGGAGGATGGCCCATGGCATCCGGAAGATCTCTGTTAGCTGGGAAGGCACGTGGCTGGCGTCTGCTCCGGAGTCCTGGTTTCAAAATGGCTTTCTCCCAGGATGTTCCTCTCTAGGCTTCAGCTCCTTAAAAATGTCACTTCTAGTTGCTCTTGGGGTGTTTGTCCTTTCTTAGCTTCTCTGGAGTAAAAGTCTGCTCTCAAAGGCCATCTCCAAAATGCCTCTGTAAGCTGAAGCTCCTCTCTCAGCTCCTGTGTATTCTTCAAATTGTCCCTCTTGGCTGTAGCAAGCTCGCCCCTTCTGTCTGAGCTTATATAGTGCACTAGTAAACTAATCAAGGCCCATGCTGAATGGCTGGGGCCACACCTCCATGGAAACACTCAAAGATTTACAATCTAATCAACACTAATATGTCTGCCCACACAAGACTGCATCAAAAATAATGGTATTTTGGGGGGACACAATACATTTAAACTAGCACACTTCCTTTGGATGGGCCATAATTTCCTGTTTGTTTGTTTGTCTTGTAGTCTTTTGTTGCACATTGTACATTTTAATATTTTAAAATGTTAATTCTAGGATTTAGTCCCTGAGCTGTTCAATTCTTGAGTTTGTATTCACCTAGTGCTATGAAGAGATTTTCCTGAATGGGGAACTAACAAACCAAACAAACCCATGCAAAAAACACCTTTCATAGTCGTTGCAAATTGGCTTTGCATTGGCTAGTTATCTCCTTCAGAGTTCAGCCCTCCTATCCAGAAGGTCATCCCAAGGTGAACGCAAAGTGCAGGGTCTTCCCCGGATTTTTTTGTTTTGTTTTTTCCTGAGCTGTCTTGTCCTGGGCTTGTCCTTGCTGGTGGCCTCAGGAGTTTCCCTGTTTGCAGGAACTTGAATGTTCCCTCTACTCCCTAAGAAAAAGAACTTCTTTCTCCCTGGTTGCTCCCCCACAGAACGTGAAGTAGGTAAGCCTTTGCCCTGGGCTCTCCAACTCAATTGTCTCTTACACTGCTCTCACTGTCCCAAGCTGCTTTTGCCTGGAGGGCAAATTATGACAAGGGGAGTGAGCTGGAGAGGAGTTTCCTAGGTCAGTCTTTCTCAGCCAGGAACCCACAAAGGAAGTGCTGGCCAGCTCCACACTGCCCTGGAGAAAGGGCTGAGGGAGGGATGAGCAAGGGTGCCAGGAGCTTCTCCTAGAACTCTCCGGAAGCTGCGTTTTCTTGATTTGGCTCTTGCCTGGTAAACGCAGCCCTTTAACTATTTCCTATAGTTTTGAGGAAGGGTACTGCCTTTAAGACTCCTCTGCTACTTTTGCCTGAGGCAGGTTTGAACAATGCAGGTTTGAAGAGCCAGGCCTTCAGCAATCTGTAGCAGCTGATCAAAAGCAGTGATCAGTGGTCAGACTGCACATCGCTGGGTCTTGGGGAACTAGGTCTTTATATCTCACCCTGGCATCAGCAAGTTGAACCAGGAGCTAGGGTTTAGGATCTCACTGCTGTCTGCCATGAGGCTGGGGGATGGGGGATGGTAGATGCAGCAAGGAGAGTGAAATTCACTAGTATTTCCCCAATTTACCAGTCTCTTCCTTCCACTCTTCCCTGGATGCTGCACAGTGTTCTACTAGACCCCAGAGTTTCAAAATAGTTGATTGAGACAGTTCCTGCCTTTTTAATAGTTGTTCTGGTGGAGGGACAGATTCCTTGAGCTTCCTGCTCTGACATCTCTCTTCCCAGAACGATTCTTTTCTAGCATAAACCAGATTATTTGACTCCTCTGCTCAAAACTCTTTAAGGATGCCTCATCTCAGAGTAGTAGCCAAGTCCTTATAAAGGTCTACAGGCCCACCCTGAGCTGTCTGTTGTCCCCCAGACCTCTCACCTCCTATATTCTCCTGACTTGTTCCACTTCAGCAACCCTGGCCTCCTGGCTTTTCTTCAAACATGCCAGGCACACTTCCACCTATGTCTTTTGCACTTGCTGTTTCCTCTGCCTTGAGTGCTCTTTCCCCCAGAGAAAAATATGGCCTCTCCACTCACTTTCTTCACCCTCCTGCTCCAAGAAAGTGATATGTTGGAGAAGTCTTTCTTGACTACACTATTTTAAATTGCAACTCCACACCCACCCCAGCTTCTCTCCATTCCCCTTCATAGCTTTACTTTTCTTCATAAAACTCATTATGTTGCTTATTATATATTTACTTTTAAAAATACTCTGTTTTCTTCCATTAACAGTAAGCTCCAGAATCTCAGGGATTTTATATATTTTGTTCATGTCTTATTTCTTACTGCATAGAACAACATCTAGCACATGGGATCAACAGGGCTGCTTGCTGGGGGTGAGCAAAGAGAGAAATCAGGAACGACTTTCAGGTTTGTGGATTAAGCAACTAAGTGGATAGTGTTGTGCTATTTATTGGAACTTCCCCTGAAATGGGGACAACCTGGAGGGGAGCAGGTTGGGGAGAGCATGGTAGGGCAGGAAATCAAGTTTATTTTGCCTAAGTTAAATTGGATTGACTCTTTGACCTCCAAGTAAAGATGATAAGTAGGTAGTTGGATATAAGAGTCTGGAGCTCAGGGGAGAGGTCAGTGCTGGTAATATAGATTTGTAAGTAATTGGCAAATAGATGGTATTTAAAAGCTATGAGACCAGATGAGATCACCCAGGAGAGAATGCAGAGGAGAGAAGGGAGCTCAAGTTTCCAGGTGTAGCTTATGTGCCCATATTCAGGCACTTAGATGGGAAGCAGGAGCCCGGAGAAGGAAGATCTCCAGAGGGCAGGCCCTGCTGAAGTCCAGACCAGGGGTCCAGTGGGGCAATTGGAGGTGACAAATGACAACAAACATGAATTGATGGGACACAGAATTCTCTGAGATACTTGGGAAAAGGACCTTGGTAAGAGACTGGATTTCCTCAAATCTTTCAGGTTAAGGGCTAAGACTGTTGCTGCTTGTGCATTAGAGGGAAGTGTGGCTTGTGGCAGGAAGAACAGGGGTGAGAGGGGCATTTGGGTTTCTCTTCCCATCCATCATGAGCTTCCCGAGGGTAGGGACTTTGCCTTCTTTGTCTCTGTGCCCCAGAGCCCAGCTCACAATAGCTGTGGCATAAATGACGGAAAAGACTGAATGTTTAACAGGCTTTGTGCCAGTTCTCTCAGGAGATCTGAATAATGTAATCTGCCTGCCAGAAATAAAGGTGGCAGAGAGAAATTGGGACTGGACCACTCCTTAGAACCCAGACTGCCAACTCTCTATTGGTATGGAAAGTGGTGTGCTTTGCTGCTTCCCAGAGTGAGGGAATGTTTTGCCACTCTCCCCAAATCTGGGGAGAAATTCTGTCACCACCAAGCATAGCATCCCAGCAAGCTCACAATATAGACAGGCAACCATATGGAGGGGGCATTCTAGGAAATTCCCAAGGAAGATGCCAGCTTCTCCTTCCCTTTCGAACTCCAAAGGTAGATCCATGGGGGGAGAGTGTCAGTCCCAGCAGGTGAGGAGAGACCTCAAGCAGGTGTGGGGGCGGGTGGTGGGTGGATGGCAGGGCAAGCATGGCTCAAAGCAGTGATAGGCAGAGCTTCTACATCCTCCAAAGTTGGCCTTTGATTTTAGATCAGCCTGGTTGTTTCCGCGAGATGGAGTGGCCATTGTCAGTCATAAGAACACTGAAGTGGAGATTGCTGTTCAGGGGAGAGGGGAAAGTAGAAGCAGAGATGAGAAAGGACTAGACTACTGGCAGGTCTCTAATGACTCCATGCCCTAGTTCAGTCCTCTCCTAGGCCTGGCTGATTAGGGTCTCATCAGATCTCCTCAAATTCTTCCAATAAATTCTGCTTGGGTTAGTCTGAGTTGATTTCTGTTTCTTGACACAAAGAGAACCTTAATTAAGACAAAAAGTAGCCTGGCCTCTTTCACTTCTCCAACAGGGTTGACATTGCTGCCTTCCCACAGGACTACAGGAAATTCTCTGAAAGTTCCGCTCAGCAGCCCCTGGCTGGATTCTCATTTGTTCCGTGCATCAATTAAAATATTTCCTTTTTCTATTGCTCTTGTTCAGACTCCTCTGTCTGTTTTTGTGATGTTTGAACTACCAGGAAACAAAGGCATTCTTTACTGGAAGCTGTCTGGAAATTACATCTGAAAACCCCAAAGCTACAAAGGCAAAAAGAACAAAGGAACTCACAGTCAAACCTCAACTGTCCCCCTGGAAACCCAAATGGGGAAGTAATAACTAAGACTTGCTCACTTTTTACAGAGGAGGAAACCACCCCAGGGACCTTGAGCAGGTCTCACTTCCTGTGGCCCTAGTTCTTCAACTGGAAAATGGAGGTGTGTGTGACACATCCAACCAGCTTATAAGGACTGAAAAAAAGGATATAAAGCATAGTATCTGTCACATAATATGTTCTCAACAAGTTTTAATTATTTTTTTATTATTGAAAGTATTTCTGAGTAGCTAAAAAAGGGGGATTCTGGAAAATAAACATTTCTGGGTTTATGATGTTTAAAGTGCTTATCAGGATTTCTGGCACATAGGAAGATGAAAAAATGGTAGTTAATATAAAAAGTGTTACATGTATGGACAAGAACTGAAGCAAACTCAAGGAAGTGAAGGCCATTTGATTTAGTAGAGAATTATGGATGAAGTATTTCTTCTTTTTATTTAGAATTCTAGTGATGCTAACCTAACATGGTTTAGGCAAGGAAATGGCTGAAAACTTGTTAAAATTAGAGATGATATTTGCTAACCAGTTAACAACTCACAGTGAATAGTGAGAGTGGCCACTTGGATTTGCCAGAACTCTGTCTTCCAGGTAGAAAGGAGTGCCCAGGCAGGACTGGGGAGCATTGCGTCGCAGGAAAAGGAGGTGGTGGGGATAGGTGATCAAGTGACAATGTGGTGAGAAAGGATCTGCTGTCATGGAAGGAGGAAAGATGGGTGAATGGAGAGAGAAAGGAGAAAGACCCCTCTAGGAAGTGGCCTTCTTGGACAAGGAGTTGTTGTGGGCTCTAAAAGCTTCACCTAATTTCTTATGGTTGGGGGCAGAGGCTGCTTGTTACAACCAATACTCCATCCTCACCCAGCATGACTGCGACCCTGGCTTCTGGTCCCAGCTCTACCACCTGCTCTCTGCTTGGTCCCTGAAAATCCCCCTCTCTCTTGGCCTCAGTTTTACCATCTGAAAAGCAATGTGCTAGACTAGATGAACTCTGAGGGCCTTTCTATCTCAGACAGTCTGAGTACCTGAGATACCAGAAGGACCACTAGGGAAAGGAAAGAGGGATGTGCAGAAATTCCAAAGAGCTTCCCATCAAATTCCCCTCGTTCCATGCTGGGGGTATAGTTAACAAGTTATAGATGCCATAAATTTCTTTGTCTAAGGTACAAGAAGAGAGATTAGACTATTGAGTATATTTCCACATGCAACGTATTCCCCACCCCCCAAATATATCCCCAGAATGCTCCCAGAAGACAATCCCTTGGTGAAGGCATTGAGAAATACACCAAAGAAGGAAGCACTGTCACCTTTGAAAAACACTGCAATGGCTGTTCTCTCTAAGACTGGGAATACTGGTAGGAAGTTGCAGTTGAAATGAGCTTTTTGATATCAATAGGGATACCAAGGTGCTAGGGTGGCAGACTCCAAGTAGTAGCACTTAACCACTAGCAGCAAGGTGGGTGTGGTTATCAAATAGGCATAAGAAAGAGCTCAGATAATAGATGAAGAACAAATGCCCATTACAGTCGACCCCTTGGGCTATCTGTCAGTAGAGCCCCTTCTTTTCATACTTACACTTCAAAATACAGCTTCCACCAACAATAACATAACCAACTGTGTCAGTTTGTATGTATTGTGTCCCCCAGAAAAAGCCACGTTCTTTGGTGCAATCTTGTGTGGGCAGACGTATTGGTGTTGATTAGGTTGGAACATTTGAATTGGGTTGCTTCCATGGAGATATGCCCCACCCAACTGTGGGTGATAACTCTGGTTGGATGGTTTCCATGGAGGTGTGGCTCCACCCATTCAGCATGGGCCTTGATTAGTTTACTGGAGCAATATATAAGCTCAGACAGAAGGAGCGAGCTTACTACAGCCAAGAGGGACACTTTGAAAAATGCACAGGAGCTGAAAGAGGAGCTGCGGATGAGAGACAGCTTGAAGATGGCCATTGAAAGCAGACTTTTGCTCCGGAGAAGCTAAGAAAGGAAAAACGCCCTAAGGTCAACTAAGAGTGACATTTTTGAGGAACTGCAGCCTAGAGAGGAACATCCTGGGAGAAAGCCATTTTGAAACCAGAACTTGGAGCAGACACCAGCCATGTGCTTTCCCAGCTAACAGAGGTTTTCCGGACACCATTGGCCATCTTCCAGTGAAGATACTCAACTGTCAGTCTTAAGACTGTAACTGTGTAACCAAATAAACCCCCTTTATAAAAGCTGATCCATTTCTGGTGTTTTGCGAAAAGGCAAGTGTTAGCAAACTGGAACACCAACCATCTTTCGAACAACTGATAATGAAGTAAACCTACCCAAAGGAGTCAACCTAAATCTTATCAGTAACCATATCTCTATATCTGGCTTCAAGTTCAGGATTTGTGGGTGATGCTCACTCCTCTGGTGATAAAACTATCCTGTCTCAAAATTCTATAATCTATGCAATAAATTATAAACTTAACCACCATCAACATTAGGTAATAATGAGGGAAAGGGAAAGGAAAGAAGAGAAAAATTTATCAGTTTAAAAGAGTTAAATGACTATATTTAATTGAATCTAAGAATCAATTGTAAAAGAAACCATTATTTTATGTACTATTAAGGAAAAAGATCTAGTTAAAGAATGACACAATGCTTTCTCATCTCTTAGAATTTAGAGCTATTTTAGATTTATTTAGACATAAACATAGATTCTAATCTTAATAACCGATGTGCATACATAAAAATTAAAATATAAGAAAAACATATTAAGGTGTTCCTCAAACTTTTTCATATTTAGTGCCTACTCTGAATTCCTCCAAAATGATTTCTCCAACAAATATTTGTCCCACTGCTCTGTTTCCATGCCTTTTTGAATATACAGTAACTTTTCAATTCAGTGTGGAATTATAATACTTTATTTTTAAAGACATTTTAAATGTCAATTAAACTAAAATGGGTAGTACCAACAATATACATAACTCAATCGAAAGGATAGCATAATAATACAAACAGCTATGACCAAGTAAGCATATCTGCAGACAATAGTTACTATATTATTACTATATATAGCAATAGCAAGGTGCTATTAATTATAGGATGCAGGCCTATTTCAAAGGTGTTAAAATATTTAAAAAAATGAACATCTTAGTGTTGATGAAATATAATAGTTAATATAAAATATACATGATACAAAAAAGAAATACTGTTATATTCTACAGTCTCCGATGGTATTTTTACTTCTGTCCTCCAATAACTGTTCCACATACCATTCGACTTAATATAACACCTCAACCATTTTTATTTATTTTTGTTGTGGTTGTTCTCTTTACCCAGTAGAGTAACCAAAATCTTCATTCTTGAGGGATTTGAGTCATTGGTAGTTCTACCAGTACAGGGTAGTGGTAACTCATGTCTTTTTCCTTGTTTATGTAATGGGCCATTTTCCTCTAGCTGTTCTTAAGATTTTCTCATTACCAGTGATTTTCAACATTTTGATTATGACATTCCTTATTGTGGTTTTCTTTGTGTTTATCCTCTGTGGGATTTCTCGAAATTCTTGCCTCTGTAAGTTTATAGCTTTAGTCAATTTGAAAAAAAAAAAGTGGCTCTTATTTTTTCACAATCCCCCCCTCCTTTTTTTCTTTTCTTTTTTTAACCCTCTAGGATTCCAGTTAAACATATGCTAGGCTGTTTGATTTTGTCCTACAGGTCAGTTTATTCAATTTGCCCCTGCCTTTATCTTTCTATACTTCACTTAGAATAGTTTCTATTTCTAGGTCTTCAAGTTCACTTAAGATTTTCTTCTGCATTGTATAATCTGTTATTAATCCCATCCAATGAAATTTTTACTTCAGATATTGAATTCTTCAGTTCTACAAGTTCCACTTGGTTTCTTACATTTTCCTTTCTATTTTCATTATGTTCATGTTTTCATTTAAATCTTTAACCATATTCTGTGTATTTATAATGGATTATTTAACATCTTTGTCTGCTAATTCCACTACATTCCTGTTTGCTAAAGCTGCCGAAATGCAATATACCAGAAATGGATTGGCTTTTTCAATGGGGATTGATCAGGTTACTAATTTACAGGTCTAAAGCCATGAAAATGTCCAAATTAAGGCATCAAGAGGTAGATACCTTCTCTGAGGAAAGGCTGATGATATCCAGGATTTTTCTGTCAGATGGGAAGGCACATGGATGAACTTCTTTCCCAGGTTTAGCTTCTGCTTTCAGTGGCTTTCTCTAAAATGTCTGTGGGCTTCTGTCTCAGTTCCTATGAGTCCTTGCTTGCTTCTCCCAGGGGCAAATTCTGGACTTCATCTCTTAGCTTAGCATTTCCAAATGTCTTTCTGTCTGCATCTCCAAGCATCTGGGTCTGTGTTGGCTCTGAGCTCTCTCTCTCTCCTTGAGCTCTCTTAAGGACTCCAGTAAACTAATTAAGACCCACTTTGAATGGATAGGGTCACATCTCCATGGGAATAATCTAATCAAATGATCACACTCACAATAGTTCTGCTCCCACAAGAGTGGATTAAAAGAACATAGTCTTTTATGGGGTACATAACAGATTCAAACCAGCACACATCATCTCTGTCATTTGTGGATGTGTTTCTACTGAGTGATGTTTCTCTTGGTTATAGGTCTCATTTTCCTGATTCTTTACATATATTGAAATTTTTGATTGGACACTGGACATTGTAAACGTTACATTATTGACTAGCTGGATTTTGTTGTTTCCCTTTAAAGAGTATTGAAGTTTGTTTGTTTGGTCAGGCAGTTTATTTGTGGATCATCTTTACTTTTTCAAGACTTGTTTTTAAGCCTGTGCTCCAGGTTAGTTTACCCAGCTACTAAAGTGTGACCTATCTGGGTTCTCTACTGAATGCCCTGGGTGCTCAACAAAAGGTCCCTCATATCTGGCTTGTTAGAAGTTAAAATCTCAAAACCCTATGAGAACTCTGGAAATTATTCAGCCTATACCTCTCCAATAGTTATTGTTTGCCTAGCCCTATAGAATTTCATTCTATGCATTCTCAACTTAGTGTTCAGCCAAAGATCCAAGGGGACTCATGCTGATTCTCAAGCTCTTTCTCTGTGTAGCTCCCTCCTCTCCTCTACTCTGTCCCACAAGTTCCAGTTGTCTTGACTTTCTGTTTTCTCATCTCACTAAGACTGCTGCACTCAGCTTGGGTTCTCTCTCTCTCCCTAGGCTGCTCTAGTAAATGCCTGTAGATAGAAAGACAGGGAAACAGTAGAGATCGCCTCATTTGTTTCCCTTCTTTCAGGGATCTTTGCTCTATATCCCCAGTTTGTCTAATGTCTGAAAAGAGTTGTTTCATATATTTGGTCCAGTTTTCCAGTTGTTTATGGTGGGAGGGCTACCCTGGTATAACAGTTATTCCATAATGGGAAAAGTGGAGCCTTTTTTTTTTTTTTTTTTCCCCAACTGTTTCTTTTCTAATGTCTTGTGGTTATCGGTTCATTAATTTTCAGCTTTTGCTGTTTCTTTTCTAATACAGACTTAAGGCTATATATTTCCCCATAGCTATTGCTTTAGCATCACCTCACAAGTTTTTATATGTAGTATTTTTGTTATCATTCAATTAAAAATATATCCTAATTTACACTATGGCTCCTTCTTTGACCCATGGTTTATTCAAATTATATCTTTCTTATGTTCCACTGTTAAGTCCTCTGCTGAACATACATACTGCAAGTATCTTCTCTTGGTATGTTGCTTGTCTTTCCAACTTCTTAATAATATATTTAATGAATAGAATTTCATAATTGTAATGATTAAAATCTAATTTATGAAATTTTCATGGCTAATACTTTTAATGGCATATTTAAGAACATTCTGATTATCCCAAGACCTTGAAGATATCCTATGTTTTCTTCTAAAACACTTCTCACTTTATTTTTCACATTTAGTCCTATGGTATACATGAAATTATTTTTATGCAGATAAATGGAATTGAACAAGTGCCTTTCTATAAATCAAATTATTGGATATGTTTAGACTTATTTCTGGACTCTATTTTGTCCCATTTACCCATATATTCTTGTGTCTTCTTATTTTAAAAATTTTAAGCATTTTCCAATTTTCTGTTGCTGGATGTACTCCATTGCTTTAGTTTGTTCCTCTAGGTCTACTCTCTGTTGTTTTCCACCTTGCTCTTTGCTCAGGGATGCTTACCTGAATGGATTACATCAAGAATTTCCCCTCTCTGATACTGGGGCCAATGAATCCTGGCAGGATATCAGAGGGAGGGAGGACAGAGGGGTCAGGGCAATTATTCCCCTGATTCTTCCTTCTTCCCTGAAGATCTCCTCAGGTTGGCTTTGTGACTCGACTGAAAGTTATTGCTCCTCTCAAGGCATCTAATGCTGCAAAACTCTCTCTTCTTCCAAGTTCTGGTAACTTCTCCTAAGCCTTATCCCTTCAGTCTTAGGAGTACTGACAGCTCCTATGGTGCTAGCCCCAGGTTTCCATACTACCCCTTATGATACCCCCAAGTCCTACCCACATCTCTATGATCAATCCTTTTACCTATAAACCTCTTAGAAAAATCCTAATTTGAATGTGCTATTGGTCCCCTACTGAGACTGACTACTAGAAAGCTTTAAAATGTATCTAGTATCCAGCATCTTTGCTAAACTCCGTTTAGTTTTTTTTTTTTTTTAGTCTTTTTTTTTTTTTCATTTTTATTGAGATTGTTCAGATACCATACAATTATCCAAAGATCCAAAGTGTACAATCACTTGCCCCTGGGTACCCTCATACAGCTGTGCATCCATCACACTTAATTTTTGTTCAATTTTTAGAAATTTTTCATTACTCCAGACAAGAAATAAAGTGAAAGATGAAAAAGGAAAAAAACAAAAGGAAACTCTAATCCTCCCCTATCCCTAACCAACCCCCCTCAATTGTTGACTCCTAGTATTGATATAGTACATTTGTTACTGTTTGAAAAAAATGTTGAAATACTACTAACTGTAGTATATAGTTTGTAATAGGTATATAGTTCTTCCCTATATGCCCCTCTATTATTAACTTCTAATTGTATTGTCATACATTTGTTCTGGTTCATGAAGTGATTTCTAGTATTTGTACAGTTGATCATGGACCTTGCCCACCATAGGATTCAGTTTTATACATTTCCATCTTTTGACCTCCAAATTTCCTTCTGGTGACATAAATGACTCTGAGCTTCCCCTTTCCACCTCATTCACACACCATTCGGCACTGTTAGTTATTCTCACATCTTGCTACCAACACCCCTGTTGATTTCCAAACATTTAAGTTCATCCTAATTGAACATTCTGCTCATACTAAGCAACCACTCCCCATTCTTAAGCCTCGTCCTATATCTTGGTACCTTATATTTCATGTCTATGAGTTTACATATTGTAATTAGTTCCTATCAGTGAGACCCTGCAATAATTGTCCTAATGTGTCTGGCTTATTTCACTCAGTATATTGCCCTCGAGGTTTTGTCATCAACCCATTTTTTTTAATATGGTTTTGTTCACTCACCATACATTCCATCCCAAGTAAATAATCAATGGTTTTCTGCATGGTCATACATTTATGTGTTCACCACCTTCACCACTATCTATATAAGAGCATCTACATTTCTTCCACAAGGCAGGAGGGAGAGTCAAAGAAGGTAGAGAGGCAAAAGAAAGAGGAAAAAAAAAATGACAGCTAGGAAGCAGCAAAAGGAAAAATAACCTTAAATCAAAGTAGAATAAAGAATCAGATAATACCACCAATGTCAAGTGTCTAACATGCCTCCCCTATCCCCCCCTCTTATCTGCATTCACCTTGGTATATCACCTTTGTTACATTAAAGGAAGCATAATACAATGATTCTATTAGTTACAGTCTCTAGTTTATGCTGATTGCATCCCTTCCCCAATGCCTCCCCATTTTTAACACCTTGCAAGGTTGACATTTGCTTGTTCTCCCTCGTAAAAGAACATATTTGTACATTTTATCACAATTGTTGAATACTCTAGATTTCACCAAGTTACACAGTCCCAGTCGTTATCTTTCCTCCTTTCTTGTGGTGTCTCACATGCTCCCCATCTTCCTCTCTCAACCGTATTCATAATTACCTTTGTTCAGTGTACTTACATTGTTGTGCTACCATCTCCCAAAATTGTGTTCCAAACCACACACTCCTGTCTTCTATCACCCTGTAGTGCTCCCTTTAGTACTTCCTGTAGGGCAGGTGTCTTGTTCGCAAAGTCTCTCATTGTCTGTTTGTCAGAAAATATTTTGAGCTCTCCCTCATATTTGAAGGACAGCTTTGCTGGATACAGGATTCTTGGTTGGTGGTTTTTCTCTTTCAGTATCTTAAATATATCACACCACTTCCTTCTTGCCTCCATGGTTTCTGCTGAGAGATCCGCACATAGTCTTACGAAGCTTCCTTTGTATGTAATGGATTGCTTTTCTCTTGCTGCTTTCAGGATTCTCTCTTTATCTTTGACATTTGATAATCTGATTATTAAGTGTCTTGGCGTAGGCCTATTCATATCTCTTCTGTTTGGAGTATGCTGTGCTTCTTGGATCTGTAATTTTATGTCTTTCATAAGAGATGGGAAATTTTCATTAATTATTTCCTCTATTATTGCTTCTGCCCCCTTTCCCTTCTCTTCTCCTTCTGGGACACCAATGATACATACATTATTGTACTTTGTTTCATCCTTGAGTTCCCGGAGACATTGCTCATATTTTTTCTTTCTTTTCTCCATCTGCTCCTTTGCGTGTAGGCTTTCAGGTGTTTTGTTCTCCAGTTCCTGAGTGTTTTCTTCTGCCTCTTGAGAGCTGCTGTTGTATGTTTCCATTGTGTCTTTCATCTCTTGTGTTGTGCCTTTCATTTCCATAGATTCTACTAGTTGTTTTTTTGAACTTTTGATTTCTGCCGTATACATGTCCAGTGCTTCCTTTACAGCCTCTATCTCTTTTGCAATATCTTCTCTAAACTTTTTGAATTGATTTAGCATTAGTTGTTTAAATTCCTGTATCTCAGTTGAAGTGTACGTTTGTTCCTTTGACTGGGCCATAACTTTGTTTTTCTTAGTGTAGGTTGTAATTTTCTGTTGTCTAGGCATGGTTTCCTTGGTTATCCAAATCAGGTTTTCCCAGACCAGAACAGGCTCAGGTCCCAGAGGGAAGAAATATTCAGTATCTGGTTTCCCTGCAGGTGTGTCTTAGAAAATTGCTCCACCCTTTGATGCCTCCGGTCACTGTGCTTTTCTGCCCAGCAGGTGACGCCTGTTAGCCTATAAATCTTGACTGGTGTGAGGAGGTGTGGCTGTGTTCCCCCAGGCTCTGGGGTCTGGTTCTGAATGGAAAGGGCCCCACCCTTTCCTCCTAGAGAAGACAGACCCCTCAGGTGGAGGTCATTAGCATTTCAATGGTCTCTCGCCTGCTTGTGGTGTCTCCACCCTTCCCAGAGTCACAGCCCTGGAAACTGAAAATGACTGGGGCTTTCTCCACTGAGCCAAAAAAGAAACAGGTAGTCCCCTTCAGACCCAGTCCAAGGCGACCCTCCAGCTCTCCCAGGTCAGTTGTCACCCAAAGCCTCTGTCTGTTTTTTGGGGATGCGTACCTGTAGTGAGCAGTTCACACTCGCTACTTAAAACCCCAGCTGGAGCTCAGCTGAGCTGTATTCGCTTGCTGGGAGAGAGCTTCTCTGTGGCACCACACGGCTCCGCAGCTCGGGCTATGGGGGAAGGGGTCTCCCGACCTGGTTCCGCAGGTTTTACTTACAGATTTTATGCTGTGTTCTCAGGCATTCCTCCCAATTCAGGTTGGTGTATGATGAATGGATGGTCTCGTTTGTCCCCCCGCAGTTATTCTGGATTATTTACTAGTTGTTTCTGGTTTTTTGTAGTTGTTCCAGGGGGATTACTTAGCTTCCACTCCTCTCTATGCCGCCATCTTGCCCGAGTCCTCCCTTTAGTTTTAATAGTTCGATTTTAGAAATTCTTGGATTTTCTATGTAGACAATCGTATCATCTTGTAAATGGCAAAATTTTGTTTTTTCCATTAAAATACATATACTTTTCTTTTTCTTTCTTATTCTCCTCACTAAGGCCTCCAGTACAATGTTGAACAGAAGTAACTACAGTTGTCTCATTCTTGGCTTTAAATCAGATACAGTGGATGGTTCACCATTAAGAACTGTATTGGTTGTAGATTTGTGATAGATTCCCTTCTTTAAGTCAAAGAATTTATCTCCTGAATTATTATTTCTTAGAAAAAATCATGAACACACATTGAATTGTACTGAATTGTTCATTGCATTGTTTGAGATAATCATAAAGCCCCTTTACTTTTCTCTTTCTGTTCTCTTTTGGGGTCCTAGCTCTGTCAGCATAGTGCACATTCAAGGCCATAGAGACCTTCCCCTGCTCTATTCTGGAAGGGCAGGAATGGATCCCCACAGTGCTCTGGATAAGCTTGAACCTTTTGAAATCTTCAGTGTGGATCATTACAAGATGTCCATGATGTCATCATTTCAATGCATTAATCTGCTTACAAAATATCTGCTTTTTTAGAAGTAATGAGAGGAAGTAGTAAAGGAGGTGATAAGAAGAGATACCCCATTTTGCCATCCATGTGTAATTTGAAGCAGTCCTATGAAGCAGGTATTAATGTGCTTATTTTACAGATGAGGAAGCTGAACTCAGAGAAAGGTGAAATGCACTGCTATGGAAAAGGGCAGAGTGGGGTCCTGGCCCCAAATCTTGTGCTCAGAAACCCTGCTTGCTTCCTCACACCAGGGAAGTGAGACTTAGTGGTTTCTCCTCACCAATAGTATTCTTCCTCCTTTCTATGATCCCTGGATTGGGAGCTGTAATAAGCATTTTCTATCTGGCCCATGCTCCCTTTCAGTTTCCCGGCTGTTCTGCAGCTTGGAAGCAGTGTGGCCCTCTGACTCTGTTTGCAGATTCTCTTGGGCTCACTTGGAGTTGTTGCTGCTGTGAGTATTGGGTATGTGTGTGTGGAGGGCATGGGTGGAGTCTGGGTCCCTCCCTGGGAAAGGAAGGGGAGCAGAGTGGGGTTCTGATTCTGCTTCTCTGTGCATCAGCCTTGGCGCCGAGATGGGCAAGCACTTGCTACTGCCTGGTCTGCTCCTGGCCCTTCCTCTGACCGCAGCCTGGACAGCTTTCAACTGCCTAGTGACTGAAGGGTCTCGACTGCCTCTGGTCTCCCGCTTCTTCCTGATCTGCCCCTTGGACTATAGTCTGCCCCTCCTTGCCTTGTGTTCCTCAGTGACCAATCTGACACAGGCTTTGGAGGCTGTGCCGCGAGGAGTGGAAGGGCTCTGTCTCACCGGCTCCACTTCTGTCCTGCCCCCGGATGCCTTCTCCCACTTCCCTGGGCTTAAGGTCCTGGGGCTGAGCCTGAGACTCACCCAGCTCCTGCCAGGAGCTCTCCGGGGCTTGGGGCAGCTGCGGCAGCTTTCTTTCATGGGCATCAAAATGGATAATAACCTTTACCTACCCTCTGATGCCTTTGGCAACCTGAGCTCCCTCCAGCGCCTTGCTTTCCGGGGTCCCTGTCTGGAGGGGAGTGTGGGTGTCCGGTTGCCTCCCAGTCTACGATGGCTGTCTGTCCAGCAGAGTTGCCTTCAGAATGTGAGCACGCTGGCCAACATCTTCCCAGACCTAGTGCTTGGTGCCTCCTCTGGGGATGGCTGGACCCTGGACAAGTTGGACCTCTCCTTGAACAGAAAGCTGAAGATGGCCAGCCCTGGGGCCCTCCAAGGTCTCAAGCTGGGGACTCTGCATCTGGATCACACAAACATGGGGGCCACTGCAGTGATGGAACTGGGGCTGCAGAGGCTGGAAATCCTGTCTGTGGTGAAAACGGGCAAGGCCAAGCTGCCAGCCAGGGTAATTGCCCACTTTGAGCTGCAGGAGTTGAACTTGGGATTCACGCAGATAGGGCACATAGCTCCGGAGGACCTGTCTTCCTGTCACAGCCTGAAGAGCTTGGTTCTTGGCAGCAATGGTCTGACTGACCTGCCGCCAGGTTTCCTGGCTGCCATGCCCAGGCTTCAGAGACTGATCCTGAGAGACAACAATCTGCAGAGTGTCATGCTCTGCACAAATGAGGCAGGGGCTGAGTCAGGACTGCAGACCCTAGATCTGTCTGCAAATAGGCTGCATACCCTGCCTCCTGCCACTTTCTCCTGTTTGCCCCACCTGCGGAAGTTGCTACTTGGGGAAAACCAGCTGGTTTGCCTGGAGGGCCAGGTGTTCAAGGGTCTGAGGCGGCTGGAGACGCTGGACTTGGCCGAGAATCCACTGGTGACCCTAGGCCAGGGCTGGCTGGCTCCTCTACTTGCACTGACCACCCTAAACTTGCTAGACACCCAAATGGTGCTGAGCCCAGCCTGGGATTTACAGGGCCCAGAGAATCTTCACAACTTGGGACTGAGGTTCCCTTCTGGCCCTTCTGGGGTAGTGTTGTCCTTGCCCATGAGGCTGACCAGTTTGGAGCTTCAAGCAGTCTCAGGTATGGAGCCTTGGAAGCTGGCTCCTAATGTCTTTCCGGTCTTGCAGACCCTGACTCTAAATGGCTGGGGACTGTGGCTAGAGGCCCAGAGCGTGTCCAAGATCTTCCCTGCTCTTCGCCACCTCTCCTTGCTTGGCAACAGCTTGGAAGCCCTCTGCTCCCAGGACACCTCCAGCTTCCTCTGGCAGCTCCCTGGGCTCAAACAGCTGAGTGTGAGGGGGGATGGGCACAGCCCCAGGCCCTGCTGCATCACAGGGCTGCCCAGCTTGCAGGAGCTGCAGCTGCAAGGACTGCAGTCCAGAGACCGGCCCCGCCCAGTGCTGCTTGAGGAACTGGTGCGTGAGCTGCCAAAGCTCGAGGTGCTGCAGCTGAGCAGAACAGGGTTGGAGACACTGTCTGCTACCGCTTTCCAGGGTCTGGGCAGCCTCCAGGTCTTAGTGCTTGACTGGGAGAGAGGCCTTGTGCTGGACAGCAGCCTCCAGGAACATAGTCCCCAGATGCCCCAGTACATGTATTTTCTGATAGTGTCTTTGGCCTGCAAGTGTGTCAATGCATGGGTGGGGCCCTGGCTTGAGCGGTCCCCCAGAACATATATGCACATAGTATCACAACAGCTGTGCGAGCCAGAAACCGGGGGCCACTCCAAGAATCCCCTTTTCCCCTTTCTCTGGAGCCACTGCCCCAAGACTTTGGAACTGGAACTCTTTTTGGGCAGCTTTGCCCTGCTACTTCTGCTGATCTCCTTGCCCTTCCTACAGGAAGCCAGGAACTCCTGGATCCTCTATCTCCAGGCCTTGTTCAGGGCTTGGCTCCAGGGTCTGAAGGGCCAGAGGGGTGAGGCCAAGAAGTTCCTCTATGATGTGTTCGTGTCCCACTGCAGGGAAGATCAGGGCTGGGTGGTGCGGGAGCTGCTGCCTGCTCTGGAGGGCTGCCCTCCTGCTGGCCCGGGGCTGCGCCTCTGCCTCCCTGAGCGGGATTTTGAGCCAGGCAAGGATGTGGCAGACAATGTGGCAGACAGCATGGCGGGCAGCCGGGTCACCCTCTGTGTGCTGAGTCAGCAGGCCCTGCTCAGCCCCTGGTGCCGCCTGGAGCTCCACCTGGCCACCTCCCTGCTGCTGGCTTCATCCCAACCCCCAGTGCTGCTGCTGGTCTTCCTGGAGCCTGTCTCCCGCCACCAGCTCCCCCGCTACCATAGGCTGGCCCGTCTGCTTCGCTGTGGAGACTACCATGTGTGGCCCAAGGAAGGTGAAAACAAGGATGACTTCTGGGCTTGGCTGGGGAGCAGACTGGAGCAGTCTAGGTTGTGGTAGAGTGGGTGCATGTATATTGGAGGGTGGGCATAGGAAAAACAAGCAGCCTCGCAGGGAGAGAGTGGGTATGTGTGGGTGTGCAACCAAACTCAACTTCTGGTGAGAGGGGGTGCTGCATGTGCAGAGAGGATCGATGATTGGGAACACAGGATTTGGGAAGGCTCTGGAGGCTGAATGAGAAAGTTTGGACGATGGCAAGTGGCTGTGCAGATGTGATGTGATCTCAAAACCTCCAAATCCTCTCTAAATTGACTAAGTCCACAACATTCTTGGCCTGACTGGGTTTTTTTAGAGAGAAACTTACATGAGGTAGAAGGCTCACAGGAACTGAAGCCCAAAGCAAATAAGGTTGGGAATTCACAAAAAGCACAGGGAAGGAGGGAGGGTATGGGACAGTCCTACGCTGTGGGATGGGGACCAGGCCAAGTTCAACCAGATCTTCAAGGGGTAGAAGAGGGTTATAGAGGGATTGACAACTGAGGACCAAAAGGACTTGAGCATCTGGGACCCTGCTCAGGAGGCAGCAGACTGGTTGTCTGTTCCTGCAATAAAAACATGAAGGTATGTTCACATTGTGGACTTGTTTCATCCTCATAGCAAAATGTGGAGGAGGAATCCACCCTCCTGGGCACTCTGAGCTCTAGCCATGCTAAATTCCTCATAGCTTCCAGAAATACCATGCTGTCTTCTTGCCTCTGGGTGTTTGCATGTGCTGCTCCTTCTCCCAAGAACACCAGTCTGGGGAACTCCAACTTATTCTTCAAGATTCAGCTCAGCCACCACTTGCTCCAGAAGCCTTCCCTGATCTCCCAGCCTGGAGGAAGTGCTGCCTCTGGGCTCCCACAACTTCCTGTACTTTACTTCCCTTTCTCAAAGTACTGATCACACTGTATCTTCTTTCAAGTGATGGGGAGCCCCTGGAGCAGTGGTTTCCAAAGTGGTGTGCACAGATGGTCCACTGGAGTTTAGGAAGAATGTCATAACTTCTATTTCTATTTATTATTATTATTTAATCTCAGCTTACTTTGAAGCCAGCCTGCCTGCTTTTTAGCCATGTGCCTTTAGCATTTTACTTAAACTCTCTGAAACTCAATTTCCTCTTCTGTAATATGGGATAGTGTTAGACCCTCCCTCAAAGGGTTTTGTGAGTATTAAATTAGTTAATGTCTATAAAGCACTGAGAATGGGACCTAATGTATTGTAAATATTCAATAAAAGTTAGCTATATTTTTGCATGTATATCGTTTATAAGCAAATAAATATATGTATGTTGGGAGTGTGTGCTCAGAAATGTTTTACTCATAGGGGTGTTTGATAAGGAAAGTATAGAGAGCAGGCCTGAGGGGCAGGAACGAGGTTTGAGTCATTTCTGTATTCTTAGAGCCTAGTGCTGGGCCAGCTTGGCAAGGCTCTTGACAGTCAGTTGTGGACAGAATGCTTGCAAATCAAATCCTGGTAAATGCTGAAAACCAGGGCCAGTTTCAGGCTCTGCCACTTATCTCTATATGACACTGGGCAGGGCACTTGGCCTCTTGGGGTCTTGGTTTTCTCTTCTGCAAAATGCAAGGCTTCATTTAATTAGACAAAGGCTAAGGGAAACCATAGAACAATTTCAGGCAGGATTTTAGGGTGAGAAGCGCCCTCTTGTGTCCTAAGCGGGGGGGTCCTTCCCTCTCTGTGCACTCATCTCCATTCCTCCTTTTTGGGGGAGATGATCCTGGAGTGGATGTCCTTCCCTAGACCTTCAAAGCTGCCTTTCCAGCTTCAGGTCCTGACACTCTCTCAAATGTCTCCTTGCTCTGCTTTCCAGTCCTCCTAGCACCCCATACTGCCACATCACATCCCCACTCGCAACTCTGTGGTCTCTTCCTCATACAGCATGGGGCCAAGAAGAGACTTTTAGAGTGTCATGATCAGGGGTTCAAATCCCATCCCTGGCACTTTTTTGGCCATGTGATCTTGAAAAAGTCAATTCATCTTCTTAAACTTCCATTTCCTCCTTGTAAATTGAGGATAATAACACCAACCTCATAGGGCTGTTAATAAGACTTCAGTAACAAGGAGTACTTAGATATTGTTATTACATCTACTGAGCAAAACTGCACACATTATGATAAATAAGTCAGTACAGAGGAGAAGGAATTTGAACTGGATCTTTAAGACCAAGATACAGAATTCCCCTAATTTTGGCACCAACTAACATGTACTGAGCACTTACCATGCGCTAGGTACTGTCAATCTAGCTGTCATAAGTATTAATGAAAAGAATAATAGCTAATGATTATTAAACTCTTTCTGTGTGTGCCAAATGCTTTACATATTGTTCCTCATTTATTCCTCTCAACAACCCTATCAGGTAGATAACATTATTAGTCCCATTTTACAGATGAGGAAACTGAAGTATAAGGAGGTTAAATAATTTGCTCAAGATTTCACAACTAGTGAGTGGCAAAGCCTGCACCCTGCATTTGAAAGTAGGAAGTTTCAGACACAATTTGACTCCAGAGACCATCCTTTACCTGCATTATCTCATTTAGGTTCTATTATATGATTCACTTTTACATATGAAAAAACCGTGCACAAAAGAGGTGTAGTAATTTGTCCAAGGTCACACAGCTTGGGAGTAGTTGGTTGGGTTTAGGATCCATGTCTGAGTACAAAACCCACATTCTCAATCCCATATCAGATTCTCACACCTCACAGGATTTACAATGGCATAAAGCAACGGCACTGATATTAAGATTATTCTGTAATAACGATTACATTCTTTTGACACCCACGAGGTGCCAAACTCTGTACTGATTTACATAATAATAGCTAATATTCCTTGTGCCTCATTAGGACCCAGGCACTGAGTTAATCGTTTTAAACGTATTTTATCCCATTAAAGCTGCACAAAAACCCGGTGACATAGACGCTATTACCTTCATTTTATAGGTGTGGAAAGCGAGGTTCAGAATTCACCCACAGTCACATAGATGGGCGGTTAGCGGGAAATTGAACCTACACTCGTCCAGTTCTCTCCTGGCCACCAGTCTAGCCACCTCTACCCACCCTCTCCCTATTTTCTAGCGTTTCTGCTTTGGTCTCTCCGGAGTCTATAGCTCCGCCTTCACTCCTTTCATGGGCCCGGCTCCGCCCCCTTCGGCTCCAGCGCTCGCCCACTGAGCGATGCCGTTAGTCCGGAGCCTACCGAAGGCGCCAGGATCTCAGCAGGCCCCGCCTCTCCCCACCCCCTCCGCGTTGAACCTGTTCCTATTTGTTCCGGTGCCAGGGGCCGAGAGAAGATGACTTATCTATTGGGTTAAGAAATCTGAAAGGCCTCAAACGGAGGGGCCGCTTACTGGTGCTCGCGCGGTGCCTTCTGGGAATTGTAGTCTCAAGCGGTCTTTTACAAGGGTGGCGCTGTTAGGACTCCCCGTCCCGGCTTTCCCTGCGCGAAGCCTGGAGCACTTCCGCCCTGTTGTGAAGTGGGTGTCTCAGTGGGTGAGTCTGGGTGGCGGAATGGGGGCAGCTGAGGCTCGGGCTCTTGGTTTGAGATTTAGGAGGAGGTGGTGTCATAGCGGGTCGGGGAAGGTGAGAGGATAGAAAGAAGCTTTTATGTGTGTGGGTGGCTGGGGGAGTGGACGGGGGAGGGCGGTCAGAGGATGAAGCGTCCGGAGATGGAAAGGGTCATAGAGTGGACGGTGATGAGGAGGGAGATAGACGGCGCTGGGAGTGAGGAGGGTCTTAGAAAGAGCTGTAGGTGAAGAAGCGGAGAGAAGATTTGGAGGTGGGGGAGTTATAGAAAGGTCTGGAGGCCACAGAGGGAAGGGTAGAAGGCTTTGGGGCCCTGGCAAAGAGTGAAAATAAGAAGGCCTGAGCTTGAAGCCCGACCTTAAAAGTGATGTTCAGTTTTTGCTTACCCACCTAGAATAAACATGTCTGAATTTGGTCCCCCTTTACACTTTCTTAAATAATTGTTACCTCTGGAACCTAGTGCGTGGGAGTGGCTCTTGTGTTCTGCCCCATCCCTACATCTCTTTCCTTATGCGATGATGGAAGCGAATGGCTTTACCCGTCGCCCTCTTTGATCCCTCTTACATTCCTCTATATCCAGTGTTTCTTAAATCCTTTCACTTTCCTTAGTATGTTTTGAATCTGCCCTTTCATTGCCAGGGCCTTTGCAGAAGCCTTCACCTCCCCACCTTACCAACATGGGCTCACATATTGCAACTAGTGTGATTTATTTAACCCACAAATCTGATTATGCTTTCTCCTGCTTAAAACCTTTCATTGGCTTCCATTATCTACAGAATTGAGTCCAGAGCCTTAGCCTGACGTTCAGAACCCTTCATAAATTGTCTTCAACTCCCTTGTACTTCATCTTCTGTTATCGCCCTTCATACACCCCATGCTCCAGGGCTGTCAAGGTTCTCCCCATTTCCTGGGTAGGCTGTTTGGTTCACTCTGCTTAGAATACTCTTTTCTCCTATTCATTGCCAAGAGAACCACTCTTGCTTCAAGAACTGACTCAAATTTTGCTTTGTTCAATTCTCTTAGGCAGATAAGTCCCCCCCCCCCTCAGCTTCCACAAACTTATCTTACTGCATTTACCGTGTTAGATCATAATTATCTTTGAATCTTTGACTTGTTTGTCTCTTCCACTAGACTGTGAGCATCTCCAGGACAGGAACTGTGTTTGAGTTACTTCTATTTCCTCATTGCCCAGCCCAGAGCAGGCATCAGTAAACACTTGATGAATTTGTGAATAAAGGCTATCCAGGGAGAATTTTTCTTTATCAGCTTTGACTGCTACTTCCAATGGATTTCCAGGGGCATGAAACTGTAGTTTTCTCCTACTGCTGTCAGGATTGTCTTTGTAGGAAACTGAGGCTGATTCAGTGCTTATGAGAGTTAAGCCAGGGGTTGCAAATGTATAGTATATGTGCTGCCACTGCCACTTCCCCTTCGCCTTTCCCTGTGTCCCTAGTAGTCATGGCTGATTGGTCACAGCATATATTTCACCAGGGCATCCCACTACTCTAGGCAGCCACTTAAGTTCATTGAAGTTGGCACCTTAAACATAAGTTATTTGCTCTCCTTTGTTTAAGCCCTTAAACAAGAGGTCAGGCTGCTTTAATCTATAGCCTGGACCATTAGCCAACTAAGCCTGACAGCCTCTGTGAACTTTCTGTTTCTTTCTCTTTGCATCACTCCTGGCCTTTCTTGTGGTTTTGGGCAGATCCCCTCTTCCCACTCCATTTCACTGAGTGGGCTTCTTTTGTCTACATCCATATTGAATACCCTAGGAGCCAGGATGCTACTATCCTGATATTGACAGGAGTCAACACCTGTCCCTGATGGCTTGTAGGTATCTATACTGTTTCTAGGTCTTGGATATTGAAAGAGATGTTTAAGATCATTTAATTCAAAGGTGGCTAATGGAATGTGTGTTGAATGAAGCCCACCATTCTGCTTTATTTAATCTTCATGATGTTACAAATAATTTCAAATTGTTGCCAAAATTAAAAGATCCAGAGCTCTAACTTCTCTTGGAAAAATTCAAAGGCCTGGGAATACTGGGGCCATGTTTAGTCACCATCCCTACTCAGCCCACTTCACTCATTTATATTATCTGCTTGGTCCCTGCAGCCATTTGAATTTGTAGCTGCTGATTCTTTTTCCCTATTGCCTTGTTTTACCTCTGTCTTACTAATTGGGGTGCCTGGGGCAACTTCTGAATAGGGTCAGGCTGTAAGCTGCAGCCTAAATAGGTAGCTGTGGAGACTGTGTGACATGCCCAAAGTCATGGCTGATAAATGGCAGGAGAGGGACTAGAACCCTGATCTTCTCATTACTGTCTGAATAGTATTCATTCCCTCATCTCCACAGTTTGGATGACTGGCAGACCTAGAGGAGGCTACATGGTGTGGGTAAGAAAATGACCGGAGAAAATGGATTTGGGTTTTAATCCCAATGTTGCCACTTGCTGGTTGTATAACCTTAAGTGATTCTTCTTCACAGATGCTCACTTTCCCTGTATGTAAGGTGAAAACATAGTAGAGTCATGCTTTACAGGCTGATTACATTCTAATGTCAGTGTAGAAGGTAAACATCACATTTAATCAAAAATCACATTTAGTCATCTTGAAAATCCTTTGACAAGGAGCCATTTCAGAAAACAACATGCTTTTTGTCAATAAGCTAACCAGCACAGCTGACTTTTGTGGGTGGACATTGTATGAAAGAGTTGGCCTGTGTTTAGGGGTTCTGCTCTATGAAAGACACTCCACTCACACTCAATGGAAAGGAAGTCTTGAGAGAAGTAAGACCATTTTGGGAAACAGCAGTGTGATGGATATCATTACCATATGCTTACTTTGGGATGGACACATAGTAAATGGAAGTGGCTGCACTATTTGAATTTTGCTTTCTCTCTGGTCTTTGTATGTAGTTGATTATGTGGAAGTTATAGGCCAGTGTAATGCAACTCAACATAATATTTCTTGCCTGGAGAATTCAGTGCGCTCATAAATGCAGAACACCCAGTATGGGGCCTGGCATCTGGTGGGCACTCAGTAAATGAGTACTCTTTGAGGTTGCTGATCCTCGTGGGGTCCTACGATTCCTGGTAGTCTCAGGTCAGAGAAATGCTTCAGTCCATTTTCCTTCCGTCAGCTTTGTAAAGTCACCTTGTTGTTGGCTGACTGTTGACATCTCTCTCTGCAATAGGCTACTGTCCATATCTGTCTAAGAGAGGAACAGAAAAAGCTGTGGTGATATATGGCCCCTGGGGCTCTCTGATTTCTATTCGAAACTAACCTTGGGACTTTTAAGTCTTTCCAGAAGAAAATACCCATTATCTGACACTGTGGACTTTGGCCCTGATGGGACTGCTAATTGCCTATTTGTTGTAATATCCTCTCTATGCAGGAGCACATACTTTTTTGCTTGTTTATTGACCATCTCTCTCACTAGACTGTAACTTCATGAAGGTGGGACTGTCTATCCTAGACACTGTTGGATCCCTAGCTCTCAGTACAGGGCACATAACAGACACTCTGTAAATGACTGGTGAATTAGTCCTCATGTGAGAGAGGAACACAAATATGCTTGCACTGCTTGATCAGTAAGGCTATGATTAAAAAAGAAATTTCATGAAAGGTTAATTCTTTAATTTGATATAAATAATGGCCCCTCCTTAGCCCAATAGGCTGTATTATATGTTTTGAATTGTGGTAAAATATACATAACACAAAAATCATTTTAACCACTATCTAGTTCCAAAGCATTTTCATCCTCCCAAAGAGAAACTTTTACCTGTTGAGCAATAACTCCCCATTCACTCTTTCCCACAGACCCTGGTAACCACTATTCTGCTTTTTTAAATGTTTGATAGAATTTGTCAGTAAAGCCATCAATTCTGCTCTGAGCTTTCTTTGTTGAGAGGTTTTTGTTTACCAATTCAATTTCTTTACTTGTTATAGGTCTGTTGAGATTTTCTATTTCTCTTTCAGTCAATTAGGCAATTTGTTTATTTCTAGGAATTTGTGTGCCACAGGTACCTCAGGTTCTTTTCATTTTTATTTATTCTTTATTATTTTTGCTTCTCATACTGGATAATTTCAACTGCTTTATTTCCAAGTTTGCCAGTCTTTTCTTCTGCCTGTTCCCATCTGCTCTTTAATCCTTCTATGAGTTTTTCGTTTCAGCTATTTTACTTTTCAGCTCCAGAATTTCTGTTTGGTTCCTTTTTATAATTTCCGTGTATTTTGTTCAGACAGTGATTTCCTAATTTCGTTTTGTTCTTCGTCCATGGTTTCCTTTAGTTCATTGAACTTATTTGAGACTTGATTTAACATCTTTGACTAATAGTTCCGATGTATGAGCTTCCTCAGGAATGCTTTCTGTTAAATTCTTTTTTCCCTAAGAAGGGGCCATAATTTCCTGTTTCTTCATGTATTTTATAATTTTTTGTTGAGAATTGGACATTCTGAGTTGTAACTCTGGAAATCTAATTTTCCTCCTCCTCTGGAGTTGTTGTTTTTTCCTCTTGTTAAGGGCTTGAGCCACCAGTTTGTGACTTTTCCATACTATTTTTGCTCCCTAAAAGGGAAAGAAAAGAGAAAAAAAAGAAAGAAAAAGAGGTCTGTCTCTTTAAGACTCCTCTGCTTATGACTATGGGGTTGAAACAATGGCTGACCTTCATGCTAGGCCCCCAAGTGATCAAAAGCAGCGATCAAACCACATACCCTCAGATTTTGGAGGACAAGTTCCTTATTCCCAGCCTAGCACCAGTAGGTCACACCGGGACTTGGGCTGCAGTCCCCACAGATTCTGGCTATGTAGTTGGGGGATGGCAGATGGTAGTTACTGCACAGATGGTGAAATTCACCAATCTTGACCACAAATCACTAACCTCTTCATCCAGCTCTTCCCTATTTGCTGCAAATGTTTCACTAGACTTCAGAGTTCCCAAAATAGTTGATTCAGACAGTTTCTACCAGTTCAGTAGTTATTTTGGTGGAGGGACTGATTCCTGGAAAATCTGATTCTGCTGTCTTCCTGCATTCCTCTCTCCCCATTAGGCTTCTGATATACCAGATTTACCATTTTAATAAAAGACAGCAAAACTTTTAAAATGCCCTCCTATTTATCAGACACTGGGTTGGGCACTGTAGATACAAAAATGAGTAAGACACGGTATTGGTCCTAGTAATAGTTACAGTCTAGTGGGGCTGTCAGATGTAGGAATAGGTGACTGCAATAGTGTGGGATAAGATCTTTGGGAACACAATTGGGAGAGACAATTCTTGGGGAGCAGGTGGAGGCAGGGCATGACAGGAGCATGCCATTTGAGCTGCTAACTGAAGGATGACCAGGAAGTTACCAGGTGGTCATGAGATGTATTTCCACCCAGTTCCTACATCTGTGGAGGGCTTTAGGACAAGCCTTTACTTTTCATCACCCTTGTTTGTTTCCCAGCAGTCCAGTCAGATGGCCTAAAATGCAAAGTACCACCCTCCCTCCATTCTCAATTCAGCTGTGTCATTCCCACTTGAAATCAGCTGATAGCTTCCTTTGACTGTTTTTGTTTGTTTGTTTTTGTTTTTGTTTTTGTTTTTTTTAAGAAACTGTTACCTAGATTTGTTGGGAATAACACACAGAACTCATTTTTTTTGATAGCCCAGCTTGAGTATTGTCAGGGCCTTCATTGTGAAAAGGAGGCAGGCCCAGACATTCATTCAATAAGCATTTACTGAGAGACTCCTGTGTTTAGTGCACCATGTTTATTTCTGGGGAATAATATAAAGAGGAATAAGGTACATTCCTTGCCCTCGGTGAGGTTACAATCATATATGCATACACATATCCCTCTGTAGTACAATGCTTCAGGGTCACAAGAGAGAGATAAAGAGGAGAAAGAATTTTTTTCTGGCATGAGCAGAAAGGTCGTTTATTTAATTAATTTATTTGACCTCATATGCACAGAAATGGATTAATTGTAATCCTTGATTCATGACACACCATCATCATTGGTTGATCATTATTTCATTAACTATATATGAGTGTTTCCTGTGTGTGCTGAGCACTTTGCTAGGTCCCTCAGTAAGTTGATGATCTAGTAAGTAATATCATTAAAGTATGACCAGGGTTGTGGAAGAGAAAATATAAGGTGCTGCAGAAGTGTTTGGCTTAGGATGTCATCTCATTTCAGTGTACAGGGAAGGATTCTTAGAAAAAGTGCAATTTGAACAGAGACCTAGCAAGGTATAAAAGGGAAAGAGACTGTTCCCAAAGGAGACCTCACATGTGGGCAGGTTCAGAGAACACACAATGTGGGAACTGGGAGCCCTGTAGCTGGAACACCATAACTAGTGGGAGAGTGGTAAAGAGATGAGGTTGGAGACTTGGGCAAGGTTTGCACTTAATCCTGAGAGAAATGAGAGGTCACTGAAGGGGATTTGGCAGCGAAGTGACATGGTCAGATTTTGATCTAGTCTGGTTTCTGTGCCAAGAATGGATGGGTACTGGGGTGGGGGGAGTGGAGACAGGGACTTGATCAGTGGAGGCTGATCAAGTGGAAGACGTGATGATTTCCTGGACTTAGATGGTGGCATTAGGATATAGGTGTTTAGCTGGCCAGTGGGTACAGCATGATGATGAATTTGATGTGGGGGTCTTGGAGAAGGATGATGACCAGGTTTCTGGCATGGGTAACCAACCTGATGGAAGGCGGTGCCTTCACTGAATGGGGAGCTCCAAAGAGGAACAGGTTTGTAGGAGAAAATGATGAATTCAGGTTTTTAATCAATGGTTTTGAGGTACCCGTGGGTTAGTCAGTGTCCTGTAGGTGGTTGGATTTGGAAGTCTGGAGGTCTGGAGATAGGTTCTGGCTGGAGTTTGGGGAGTCATCAGTATAGACATGGTGAAAAAAGCCATGAGTGGGATGACCAAGGGGAGCATAGAGTGAGAGAGGAATTTTTCAGGGAGCACTTGAAAGCAACACCAAGCTTTAAGGCTTAGGAAGAAAGGCCTTATGGAGATGGTGACATTTGGAACCGAGCTTGAGAGCAGGTTAGACTTTGGACATGTCTAGAAGGAAGGAAGGCTGTCCTGGAGCCAGTTGGTGGAAGCCTCAAATGCCAGGCTAAGGTGCTTAGGAATGTCCCCAGATGACTTAATACTGGGCTGTCTTTCTCCAAGTGTCCTGGTTGCTGGCTTTGGTACTGGAATATGATCTAACTTCCTGCCTGTGGGAAAGGGGCCTCTCTTAGGGCCCTCCCCCTTCCATCTCCCTTCTTGCATAGATGGTGGGAAGTTATGGGAGAAGTGAGGAAAGAGGCTCCTGGGTTCTCTTGCTCATTTTGTCCTTTGTCCTTCTGCCTTCAGAGCCTTGGGGAGCAGTCCCTCTCCGAGGACCCCCCTTAAAGGACACATCATAGATGCACAAAGGAGTCAGAAGGGGACAACTCAGCTGAAGTGACGTGTCCAGGCTAGACATGGCTGTGGCCCTGGAATCCCAGGCCCAGACCTCTCCCCAACCAGAGCCTGATGGATTCCTGATCGTGAAACTGGAGGAGGACTCGTGGGGATCAGAATCTAAACCCCAGTTGGAGGACCATGACCCAGTCCCCGTTCCTGAGGCCTCCCGCCAGCGCTTCAGGCAGTTCCAGTACAGGGATGCAGCTGGACCCCACGAGGCCTTCAGCCAGCTCTGGGAGCTCTGCTGTCGCTGGCTGAGGCCAGAAATCCACCTCAAAGAGCAGATCCTGGAGCTGCTGGTGCTAGAGCAGTTCCTGACCATCTTACCCAGGGAGGTCCAGACCTGGGTGCAGGCGCACCACCCTGAGAACGGGGAGGAGGCAGTGGCCCTGGTGGAAGATTGGCACCGAGAGGCACAGGCTGTAGGACAGTCGGTGAGGCAGAGTCTGTTCTCCAATGAGTGGGATGGGCAAAGCAGCAGGGTTGTGAGTAGGTTAATAAATGCCGAAATCACAATAAGAATAGCAATAACAGCTGACATTTATTGAGCACCAAGCGTTGTTCTAAGTGCTTTACATGTATTAACTCATGTAATCCTCTCAACAACTTAATGAGGTGGGTACTGTTAGCCTAATTTTACCAATAGGACACTGAGATGGAGGAAAGATAGGTAATCCCAAAGTCACACAGCTACTAGATGGGAGAGTCAGGATTTGAACTCATGCAATCTGACTCTAAAGCCATAAACACCACTCTAAACAGCATTCCAGTACCATACTCACACTATGGTTAATTTGTCTTATTTTTTATACTTAACCAAATGTTTTTACATATGTAATCTGTAATCCCCATTTTACAGATGAAAGCAAGGCCCAGAAAGGTTAAGTGGCTCACAAAGCTCACTCAGCTAGTGAACCAGAGCTTAAACCCAGATCCTTAGGCACCAAGGCCATTTTTCTTTCCACTGTTCAACAGATGCCTTATCTGTAAGCCATGGGAATTTAAAATACCTCAAGTGAGATGTTAACTGACATTTATTGAGTGCTTGCTGTGTTAGACACTTTTCTAAGCTTTTTATGTTTCATTCATCTAAACAACCCAGCAACCCAATAAGATACTGTGATCACCATTTTTCAAATGGGTAAACAGAGACAGAGACAGGTGAGTAACTTACCCAAATTTAAATAACTAAGTGGTAGAGCTGAGATGGGGAAGTAAAAGTATTGTGGCTTTAACATTCACAATTACAGTAATTTGCAAGTGACCCTGAAGGCCCATGATCTAATTTTGCTGTGACACAATTTGGAATTCTCCACAATTTGGAAGCTGGTATCTGTAAACAAGTCCTTTAGCTGGCTGTGGGCTGTGCCAGTCACCCAAAACCCTCATCTCAGCTTAATCCTATTGCTTTCCACTTGTCATATCATCAGTAATACTTTTGATATTATACTTAACCGCATTTTGTTGTGGGAAATTGTAAGTTTGAGAACATAATCCCTTGCAGATGGGATTGTTATATTGTTGGGGTTTTAGAGCCAGGAAATAACACCTTGATCCCTACCTGTGAATTCAGTATCAACTGAGAGACAGATCAGATCAGATATTAGCTTTATTATTGATAAGGCTGAATTGGTTTTTGTGGCTTCCTGATACCTTACTCCTGGACTGAACTCAGCCCCACCAGCCCCCTTCCCACTCAGGTTCCCTCTTCATGGTCAGAGGCTGCCTTGGCAGATAAGACTGTATCCTGAGGGCCTGCTGTGGCCCAAGAGAACAAAGGGCTAGTTGGGGTGTGCTGAGCTCTTCTGATCTCAAGAATCAGACAAGCAATCTCTCTCCATTGGAGAAGAGGGAATGAGTGGGGAGAAGAAGTAAAGTCTAGTAAAGTCTCTGTATGGAAAGATACAGCCAGGGGAATGGAGGTTCCTTCCTGAGCCTGTGTGTAGCTTATAAAGTGGCTCATGAAGCCATTTCCAAAGAGGAATGTAGAAATGTTTCTCCTGGTGGTGTCATTGTCACCTAGGTTTTAAAGGTATTGTCATAGGGTGTAAAATCCAATATATAATAATTCCATTTACGTAATTGCATTGTTTATATTCTTGGTTATTATTATTATTTTAATCTTCTTTACCCCCATGGGCTAATATAGTGGCTTAAGAAACTTAACAATTGGCTTGAGTCCAATTCTCTTTGTATTTCCAAATTTTGTTTTATATATTTTTGCTAAGTTTTAGAGCACAGAAAAGTTTAATCATGTTATCTCTTAATTATTCCCTTTTATTTTATATAAATTTTCTAAATCCCTGAATACTTTTTTGCCTGAATCTACATTGAGATTAAAATTGGCACTTCTGCTTTCCTTTTGGATTAGAGTGCCTTATCTTTGTTTATCCTATTTTTAGGGTTAGATTTGTCCTTCTAAGCAGCACATAGTTTTATTTCATTTTAAAATTCCGTCTTTAATTCTTTTTCCTTCCTTTTAAAATATTTATTTTAAATGTATTGCCTTTCAGGAGGGGTATTCAGAGCAATTACATTTAGTGTTATATAAATATATTTGTATCTTTTTTTTCCTGTTTTTATGCTTCCCTTTACCTTTTAATGTATACCTTGTTTACGTTTACTTTCTTTGATAACTTAAAAGGTAACCTGTTTTTGATGCTTAGGGATTATTTTTTAATGCCACAGACATTTTACATAATTTATCTTTTTATGATTCAGAAATGTTTTGAACAGTGGCATCCTCTTTGAAACACTTGAAAACCTCCCTTTGTTGAGCAAGACAGCACTCATTTGGTAGTATAAAAGCTGGTCTTTTTACTGACATCAGTCCGATGCCTTTATTGTCATACTTTAGGCCATCTTTGGATCTTAAAAGAGCCTGTTTTAGCCACAGGTGTACTCAGGGTAACATTTCCTGCCCTACCAAAGGTGGGTCTTACAGAACTGACAGTTGGGACTTTTGGCCATCTGTGTATAGGAACTGGAAGTGTGTGCAGAAGAGACAAGGGCCTTAAAGACAATGCAGGGATCTCAGTGCTTCCAGCTGCAGCCAGCGGATTACTGCTTCACCCAGAAGCAGGGGGTGAAGAATACATGCCCTGACTTTCCCAAGCATCTAGACTCCAGGGTGGCACTACAGTCCTTGAAAGAGAATGGTGAGTATAAAGAGCCAGGGGAACATCAGGGAATGGGGCCTTCTCCCTCAGGGTAAGGAAGGGCGTGTGGGAAGGAAGCACCTGCAGAATTCAAGGCAAGGAATAGGATAGTGTCTAATGGTACACTTACTGAGAAGTAGGGTAAGTAAGTAAGCATTATAAAAGAGAATGACGTTCTTTACAATCCCAGCATGCCCTGATGTAGCTGGAATCATGCAGCAGGACAGGCTGAGCTGGTGCGGTTGGTGGTCATGGGAGTTCAGGACTGGCCCCTCATATACAGCCCATCAATTAAGGTAGCTTAGGAACTAGACAATCAAGAAGGGGAGTAAAAGGGAAAATATGTACTGGTCAGAAGCATAGTCTCAGTGTGATCCAAGCATGACTTTTGGAAGGCTGGACCTGAGAGGAGGTGGCTCCTTGAAGAACCAGAGCTTGGGTTTCAGAGTGTTTTCCTTCTCTTCAGCTGTCCTCACTCCCCGGGTCCCTACCCTCCCGAAGATGGGGAGCATTGGAGATTGGGAGGTGGCAGCTGAGTCTCAGGTAAGCTGCCATGTGTTCTTCCTTCCCTATCATCACTACTCCTGTGCTCTTGGCTCCAGTGCTCCCCATCTCTCTCCATGGCCTCCCTTCAGGGCATAGGACATAAGGACTGCCCACCTGCCAGCTTGTGTCCAATTCCCCCATCCCGCCTACCCCACCCCAATTCCCTGGTCCTTCCTCTCTTGGTCATGTTGGTTCTATGATGCTAGTCTCACCCAGCATTCCCATTATTTTGTCTGGGGTCTGGTAGGGTTCCCAGGCTGTTTACAAGGGTCAGTGACATTTGAGTCCCTTCCCTTGTGCTTCTCACAGGAAGCCTTGGGCCCTGGCAAACATGCTGAGAAGGATTTCTGCAAGGACCACCTGAGAGAAGACTGTGGGTTCAGCTTGTCCCTGGGTAAGAAAACAATGCTCTGTGAAGAAGATTCTGTTAGGTTTCTGGGACATTGAATTCCCAAAGATTTTAGATTGTTCCATCACTCCCTTAAGACTCAAGGCTTGGTGGAATTTCAGAGATAGGAAGATGAGTTACTTTTGCAATACCAACACTGGTGACATGGATGGCATATGGGGAGTGGAGTTGGCCTGGATAGAGGCTGGTGTGATGGCGTCCAAGAGCTGGTCCTCTCAGGCTCATTATCTTCCTTACCTCTGTGCATTCACCGTAGTCCAGGTCTGGGCCCCACTTTGTTGTCTCAGAAGCCTGATCTTGTCAGCACCAAAATGAAAGCCATCTCAGTCAGACTTAATCAGTAAGCCCATGACACTGATGTATTAAATCACCATGAGAACTAAATACTTGGAGTCCAAATGACCAACACAGTCTCCTTTCTCTACAGGCATACTTACATAGGGAGTCAAATATTAATGAGCATGGGATCAGTATGAGGGGAGTTAGAAACCTCAGTGGGATAAAATGAGGGACTGTGGTATGTCTTATTTATGGTGAGGTAAGATTCTAGAAACTTCTTGACCACAGGGCCCTATAATCATGTCCACATAGGAGTAGCCCCAGGAGTGAAGGTAGAAAAGGCAAAGTTCATTGCAAGGTTTCCTTCTCCTCTGGCCGGGGCTTGGTTGAACATCACATATGTTGCCTCTGCATCCAGCTTCTTTTCTGGTGGAGACATTTCTTTTCAAGTTATGATAGTGTTTTCCGTCAGGTGACAACTATGTCTTATGGACATGAGGGTCATTCTCACTCTTTAAAGGCAGGGACTGCACAATTTTTCCACTTGGTACACTGGTACAGTGGTTAAGAGCTTTGACTCTCACCTCAGTTTTCTTGATTGTAAAGTGGAATGATAATCAACCCAGCTCATAGGCTTACTGCAAGAAGGTAACAGAGATAAAGTGCCAGGCATTTGTCCTCAGCAAATGTTAATTGTTAAGAACCAAGTGATTGTAGAGGCTCACTCTGGTAGTGATTTATAAGATGCTGTAGTGGTGGGGACTATGTCTGTTTCCCCTCACCCCCCTCCCTTTTTTTAAATACATTTTTAAATTGTTAAATCCAACATATACACTGAACAGTGATAACCTTCAAAGTGTGATTTAACAAGTAGAGAGCAAATCTCAAAGAATGTTATGGGTTACAGTAACACAATTTCAGTTGTTTCCCAATTGTGATATAAAACATATATACAGAAAGGTGATAACTTTCAAAGTATGCTTCAACAAGTAGTTATATAGGTAATATCAAAGAATGTTATGGGTTACAGTTCCACAGTTTCTGCTACTTCCTTGCCCTCACCCCTTTTGAGAATCAGTCATTTGAATGATTTTGCAAACCTTTGCTCTAATATTGCATTTCCCTTCAGGTCTCTGAAGGCGATCTTATTTCCTGGTTCTTGGGAAAAAGATTTGTAACTCCTATATACTATAACCACAGTCTCTTCTACATCAAAACAGTATTATATCCAGGGTCACTGTTGATTGTGCGTTCCAGGTTTCTGGTGAGGTGAGAGAGCAGTTTTTGTGCCTTGCTGGGCCTTTTTTCCCCCCAGCCAGTTCTCAGTGAATGAATGGTTTAGGGTTCTTTTGCTACTCTGGTTGCAGTCATCAGAACTTATTCCAGTTCGTCTATTTCACTCCTAAACTTTGTGCCTAACACCAAGCTTCAGGTGACAGTAAATTCCTTGGGGTTTGTTTATAATATGGAAGGCCCTAGCAATCATTGAAGACCTACTTTGTGCCAGGTACTGAGCTAGATGGTATATATTATCAGCTCCCTTTACAGATGAGGAAACAGGTTCAGTGAAGTTAAATAACTGCCCAAGGTCACCACAGAAATGGAAGAACTATGACTAAGCCCAGGTCCTGAATGTAGTGTGACTGGAAGCTCCAGCTCTACGAGACTGTGAGGTAGAATGGAAACGGCAGTGAGACCAGGAGTAGGAGACCACGGTTTTAGTTCTAGCTCTGCCCTTGATTCTTGGCGTGACTTGAGGCACTTACTCATTATGTTGCCAACCTCAGGTTTCTTAGGTCTAGAGTGAGAGTGATTAATTAGAGCAGCATTTCCAGAGAGCACTATTGAACAGAGTCTTGTGAGATACTCTCTTTCCAATTCAAGTGGTTTTGTGGACAAAATAGCTACATACATGTATTTCCCTCTCAGAGAGATGCAGAGCACCAGGCCAGTCAAAGTCTTGAAGTCTGTAGGAAATAAACCTCTTTAACTTTATTTCATGTAGAATTTTCCAAACTTACTTGACAGTGGAAACTCTTTTTAATCTAGGAAAATTGTATTCAAAAGACAGACTTTAGAAAATAGCTAAATACCGATCTAGATTATCCATAACCTTCTTTCATCTCTAAAATTCTTTTATCTATTTTTCCTCAAATTTTATTTTAATAAAGGCTCCCATTTTGTTAGAGCCAGGAACTATATGGGGTGGCAGTCTTTTAAATATTGCGTATTGAATAAAAAGCTAATATTATTTTAGGAAAATTGGGCTCTTATGGAAAAGGTCACAGGACAAAGGACAGATTCCCTATTTAAAAAAAAAAACACAACTTTTTACTGTAGTAACATGTACAGCCCAGAATTTCCCATTTTAATCACTTTAACCCTTCCTACAGAGATAGCTCCTAGTCAAGGAATAATTTGTAAACAGGTGCCTTATCCAGAGACTAATGTCTTCAATGAGTAGATACCCTTCCTTTCTCCTGGGGTAGCTGGCTGTCTGCTCTCGGAGGCAGGGTAGATGCGATCTGAACAGTGGCTGTACAGCTCACACGGCCCTTTCCCTCTCACATCTGTTTTCCCCTCCTCTGTCATCTGGGAACTGTCCACCAGCCTTATACATGGGAAGAACTCAGGCATTCTTCTTTGGCTGATGCTTTTCACCCTTATGGCCCTTGGGCCACACGCAGGTGTCTGCTGCCTCACCCTAGTTTCTGCTCCAGGTTACCACATCTGGCTCAGAGTGCTCAGGAGTTACTTAAGTTGAAGGCAGCTTTGTTGGTGATCTTGATGGTTGTAGCTCTTTAGGCTAAGTACAAGTAGTTTGCCCCGGTCTTTTTGCTGATGTAATATCTTCTTGATCCATTTCTGCCAAAAATACCTGGCCTTGCCCAGAAGTCTTCTATCTTGTGGAGTTGTTGAACAGGCATAGGACTGTGGGTGATTGTCGAAGTATAGGTTTAGGCCTTACACAATCCTTGGTCATCTCCTCCTTCGTTTTCATCCTCTTTGCTAATTCATCATCCACCTAGCTTTATTTGTTGGTTTTCTTCCTATCTCTGTGGTTTCATTTGGGTGTAATTAAAAGAAAAACTCCTTCTCATACTGGTTGAAAAAATAAGGAAATTTATTTTCTTACATTATTAGAAGTCAAAAAGGAGGTATGCTCCAGCCACTGTACAAATTAGTCATGGATCCAGGTTCATTTTTTTTTTTTTTTAACTCTCCCATCCTCAGTATCAGCTTTATATCAAAGCTGTTTTGCCTCATGGTCGAAAGATAGATGCCAGTGGCAATTGAGGCTGCAGTTTCCTAGCAGGACAGACATGTGCATGCATGTGTGTGTTCAGTTGTGCTTACATACACTCAGAAAAAACTTTCTACCAACCATTGAATTCAGTCTGATTGGGCCAGTTTAGTTCATGTGCCCATCTGTTGGCCAGTAATAATCCCTGTTTTATATTATATGTTTCATAACAACAGTAACAACCAAAAACAAACAAAACAAGCAGATGAACGTTTCTGGTGAAGAGGTGCTGTCACCTCTAGTTACCTTTCCCCATCCCTACAAACATTCAAGGAATTAGCATGGAAATTTGTCAACCTCTGGAAAAGATGCCAGATTGTAACTTTTAATTTTTAGAAGTTTAAAAGAAACTTCTTAATAGTCAAATATTTCCTTTAATGCGTATTAAAAGAATTATAACTAGCACATTAGACCGTGATTTCAGGTAGTAAATTTGGGTAAAGATGTCCATTTTCAGGGACATTTTGGAAAAACACTCTGCTCATCATTTCTACTTGGTCACTTATCTTCTTCCTTTTGTGTAGGAGTTCCAGTTTCAAAACCAAATATCACTTCCCAGCAAGAACAAGGACCAGAATTTTGGGGTCCAGGCCCTATAAATTCTGGTAAAAGGAACACTGCAGGAGATTACAGCCTGGATAATGAGGAAGCAAAACCAGCTCAGGCATTGGGCTGGAGGGACTCAAGGACCTGGGAACAACAAAACCAATGGGATGTGGAGGACATGAAAGTATCAGGTGTTCACTGGGGCTATGAAGAGACTAAGACTTTCCTGGCAATTTTGAGTGAGTCTCCTTTCTCTGAAAAGCTCCGATCTTGTCACCAGAACCGCCAGATATATCGGGCCATCGCAGAGCGGCTAAGGGCACGGGGCTTCCTGCGGACACTAGAGCAGTGTCGCTACAGGGTCAAAAACCTCTTACGGAATTATCGGAAAGCCAAAAGCAGCCACCCGCCAGGGACCTGTCCCTTCTATGAGGAGCTAGAGGCCCTGGTGAGGGCTCGAACAGCCATCAGAGCCAGAGGCAGCCCAGGAGAGGCTGCGACACTCCCCAGGCTGGGAGATAGTGATGCAGAGGAGGACGAGCAGGAGGAAGGGGGCTGGGAGCCAGAGGAAACGGACTATAATGGTGGTGATCTGACCACCGATGAGTCTGTCCAGGGACCCAGGACTCCAGGGGGCCCACCTCTGTTCCAGAGTCGTATTGGTAAGACCATGGGGATTTAATACCTTCCAGATCCCAACCCTTCTACCAGCTCAACTTCTACTTCCTGAGGTCAGGGTACAGACTCCGAGCCTGGATTGATGCCACTGGACTTAGGTGTTCAGTTCCTTAGGCCGTCCTCAAACTCTTACTCTTCTGCTTGATAAAGTCTCCTCCTGTGAGTTTTCTTATTATAGAAGTATACAGTTTTAAGGGACCTTCTAGAGGTAAATCCCTGGTAGTTTGGAGATGATCTTCGGTGTTACATAAGTGAACTTCTAATTTTATATTTCTCTTAATGCGTATTAGAAAAAAATATAGCGAGCACGTCACCCTGTGATTTCATAGGTAGTAAATTTAGGTAAAGATATTGAATGAAATATTTGATGGATATGATAGAAATCGTGACAGTGTATACTTGAGCAATTGATGTTTGGGAAACACCCAGATATTATAAAGGTGAAAATACCAAAGTCCATGAGGTGAAGAGTCTTGTCCAGAGACACACAGTGAAGTAGGGGCAGAGCCAGGATCATGGCTCAGGACTCCTTCCTGCCAGTTTCATGTGGTCTCCCTCCATCCCTTTCTAGGATACATCATTGACCTGCAGGGGAACTGAGAATAGACCATGTCTTTCTTCATTCCTCCATGAAAGAGGAAAGGGTATCCTTGGTTGGACTCTTGCATGACTCTGAAATACACTTATGTCTCTTAAGGCATGATCCTGCATTGCAATTTTTTAAAAAAATGTTCTTTAACTTTTATTTATATGTCCTTCTTATGTGCATGTCTCTTATCAAAAATATGAGGCATTGTGGCATAGTATTTAAGAACACAGGCCCTGAAGCCAGAGAACCTACCTTCAAAATCTGGCTCCATCACTTCTTTAAAAAAACTTTTTATTTTGAAATAATTATAGATTCACAGGAAATTGCAAAGAAGTATACAGGGAGGACCCATGCACCCTTCACCCAGCCTCTCTCATTGTTAACATCTTGCATAACTGGTACAATATCAAAACCAGGAAATTGACATTTGTATAATTCACAGAATTTACTGAGATTTCACTACTTAGACAAGCACTCATTTGTGTATGTGTGTATAGCTCTATACAATTTTCTCATGTGTAGTTTTCTGTAACCACCACCACAATCAAGATACTTAACTGTGCCGTCATCACAAGGCAGCTTCATGCTATCCCTTTATCACCACATCCATCCCTCCCCCCGCCTTGCGCTTTTTATAATAGAACACCAACAAATAAAAAACAGATGATGTTCCTGGTTTCCTTGTTCCAATAAAAAATGTCATAGCACAAAGAAAGAAAAGAGGTTCAAGGATAACCTAAGAATCTCCTAAGGCCTGAGACATAATGCATTACTGCAGAAGTATTATCTCTGGGCCTGTGTGCTATGTACAGATTTCAATAAAAGCTTAGACCTTGGCTAAGGAAAGGGAACAAATTAGAGAGTGTTAGATTTGGAAAGGATCTTGGAGGCTGTATGAGCGACCACCCGTGTTTACGGGTGAAGAAAATAAGGCCCAGAGGGGGTGAATAATGTTTCCAAGGTCTTTTTGTTAGTAGCAGCAAAGCCAAGACTAGAACCTAGGTGTCCTTATTTCTAATCTGGGGCTGTTTCTATAACACCAAACTGAGGGTTCCTGCATATTGAACTAATCTTAAATCTTTCCTAATAATGTAGCTGGAGGCCTTAGATTAAATTCTGGGCCCCCATACGTTCCACAGTGTTTGTTAACTATGAAACAGAGTTCCAGCTTCTTCTAAGAGGACTATTTGGATGGCTCTTTCCCCCTTTAAAAAAAAAATTAATGTAACAGTAATAGTGAACATCAAAAACCAAAAAAAAAAATTATCTGGAATCCTACCATGCAGGTCAAACCATTTCCATTTTGCTGTATTCCATTCTTGTATTAGTTGTCATACAAACATCCCTTTTACATAGCTGTGATCATAATACATTATCCCTTCCCGCCCCCTACCCCCCACCCCCCATTAGCATTATACCTTTGCATATAACTAGACTTCAAGGCAGGGACCATGTCCCCTATTTGTATCTAACATGCTTGCACAGTGCCTGGTACAAAGTGAGCACCTGAGAAGTATTTGGTGAGTAGCTGAATGAATTACTATCTACAGCTGTATCAGTAATGGACAAGCGTCTTGATCTTGGAGTCAGATTATGTGTGTTTAACTCCTAGCTTTGCCACTTACTAGCTGTGTGACACTGGCAAGTCTCCATAGTCAATGTCTCCATAGTCTTCATAATTTCTGTTTTATTGCCTGCAGAGTATTCTATTGGTGGTTTACCATATTATTCTCAACCATTCTCCTGTTGGCCTTGGGGGCAAGAATGTGTAGTGTGTATTAGGAGAATAGCAAAGAGAACAGCTTGGCAGTAGAGGTATGTATTGTTTAGCAGTAAGTGATGGGGTCAGAGTTGGATTTTTTTCTGTAGCCAGAGTTGAACTATTTAAGGATCACGACTTTGAAGGATGGGGAAGGGGAGGAGGATACCATGTGACCAGTCTCTTGGATGCAGGAGAGTCAGCTAGAAGAACTTCCGTTGGAAGAAGAAGTATATACTCTGGGATCTTGGCTGCTTAACACCAAACAAATCTTATTGTATGCCTGCTGTGTGCATGACCCTGAGCCATGGGCTGGGGAACATATTGGAAGGGTATGACAACCCCTTCTTAAAGGCCATTTGGAGAGACAAGATGTACACGTGTGCAGTGGCAAGGGCCCTGTGCTATGTGGTATGTAATATATTATGAGACTCTGGTATTACACATTCTGTCGCTGTTGTCTCATGTAATGCTCACAATAGCCTTATGAAGTGGATATGTATTATCCTCATTTTACAACAAAGAAGCCAAAGACTCAGAGAAATTAAGCAATATTTGCCTAAGGTTATTGATCCAGAATGTGGTGGAGCCAGAATTTGAACTCAAACCTCTCTAATTTGGTGCTGTGTAGGCTTATATTGGCTGTGCTAGCAGTTGAGGCTGGGTAGAAGAGGTGAGGCAAACCTGGAATACCTCAGTAGCAAACCAGGTGTACCCTGAAGAGAAATTTGAAAGTGATCTAGTGAGGAGGTAGATATCAAGTATCTTTGAGAGGAAACCTGAACCACCTTGGAGTATCCAGGAATTTGAAATTGATCTAGTGAGTGGTTAAAGCTTTATTGTCTCTTAGGCAGAGATTTAGATTAGTAAGCAGAGGATATTTGTTGAACAGATATAGGGAGAAGCTCTTGGATTCCAATTACAGGCCTTTCTCTGAACCAGTCAGCTGAAGCCAGCAGAGCAGAGTCACCTGGTATAATATGGCAACCTAAGCCCTTCCCTTCAGCAGAGACATTTGTTTTAATTAGAATCTCTTAGAAGGGAGTGTGGATTGGGAAGTTATGGTTGATGTTCCTAGCACCTTCCCCCCGCCCCCCACCAAAAAGCAAGGGTATATTCTTTGCTGGTGACCCAGGCACTTGGATAGTTTCTGTTCTAGGTGTTTAGCAGGGCAGGTCACTCTGATCCCTCATGACCTAGGCAAATCTCATTAAATCTCACAGCTCTGAACTCTTCATTCTTGACAGCAGGTGTGCACTGGGGCTACGAGGAGACCAAGGCTTTCCTGGCAATTCTCAGTGAGTCTCCATTCCCTGAAAAGCTTCGTACCTGTCACCAGAACAGCCAGGTGTATCGGGCCATCGCAGAGCGGCTGTGTGCACAGGGCTTCTTGAGGACACTGGAGCAGTGTCGCTATAGATTCAAAAACCTCCTTCGAAGTTACCGGAAAGCCAAGAGCAGCTACCCACCAGGGACGTGCCCCTTTTATGAGGAGCTAGACTCTCTGATGAGGGCTCGAACTGCAGTCAGAACCATGGGGACCTTCAGGGAGGCCACAGGTCTCCTCAGGTCTGGGCAGAGCAGTACTGAGGCTGATGACCAGGAGGCCTGGGATGAGATGGCAGATGAAGATGGCTTCAGACCTCCAACCCCATGTCCTAAAACCCCAGACACTGGTAAGCCTGAGTAATTGGATGTCCACAAAGTCTACAGGCACAGAGAAAAAGTGAGAGAGCCAGGCTTATCTTTTGCCACCGAACTGAGAGAACAGGATTGAATAGGAAAATGATTTATGCTTCGCTCAGTTTATCTAGTCTCTGGCCTAGTATGATCCCCCAAATGAGGTAAGCAGTCAATTGGTCTAGATTTTCTGGGATGCATCTGGACATAATAGAGTATACTAAATCTCATATGATACAGAATATACCTAACACTATTGACTTGAAGGAGGTGTTCATTATTGAATAGTGAGACAGGAGAATTAACCAAGGAGGCTGGTTAGCTGGTTGCTTGGACTGGGCCTAATGGCTCCTTGGTGATATTACCATAGCCCAGACTTCATTCCTCAGCTTTGTAGGTCAGAAATGCTAAAACTTGGTTAATTTAATGTTAGCCACATTCATTAAATACAAGATACAAGTGTATGTTAACCACATTCACAGGATATAAGACAGATGTAAAGATAAATGCTAACTAATGAATGAACAAAACTGCATTTCTATTCATTGTTTCAGGTTTTGAGATGAGGCATGAAGATGAAGACCAGATTTCAGAGCAGGAAATTTTTGAGGATTTGCCTGGAGCATTATCAGAATGCACTACAGAAAGTGTTCACCAACCTCATGATTGGGGGGAAGACAGTGAAAATGAAAATGAAGGTGAAGGGCAGTGGGGAAATCCCCCACAGGAACGGTGGGAGAAAAGTTCTTCTGAAGAGGACTTAGAAAAACTTATTGATCACCAAGGCCTGTACCTGGCAGAGAAACACTATAAGTGTGACACGTGTGTGAAAAGTTTTAGTCGGAGCTCCCACTTCATAGCCCACCAGCGGATCCACACAGGTGAGAAGCCCTACAAATGCTTTGAATGTGGGAAAAACTTCAGTGACCGCTCCAACCTCAACACTCACCAGAGAATCCATACTGGAGAGAAGCCCTACAAATGCCTTGAATGTGGGAAAAACTTTAGTGACCACTCCAATCTGGTCACTCACCAGAGAATCCACACAGGGGAAAAGCCCTACAAATGTGGGGAATGTTGGAAAAGCTTCAACCAGAGCTCAAACCTTCTGAAACATCAGAGAATCCACCTGGGAGGAAATTCTGACCGCTATAGTGAGCCTGGGGAAAGCTTTGACCAACATCCATCCTTTAGTACTCACTGGAGGAACTCTATAGAGGAGAAATCTGAACAATCTCAAAGTGGAAGCAGTATCAGTAAGAACTTGAATTCTCCTGGACCACCCAGCACCAACTCAGGGGAAAAACTTTATCAATGTTCTGAATGTGGAAGAAGATTCTCTAAGAGCTCTGCCCTCATTAGTCACCAAAGAATCCATATAGGAGAGAAACCATATGAATGTGCTGAATGTGGGAAAAGCTTCAGTAAGAGCTCCACTCTGGCTAACCACCAGCGAACCCACACTGGGGAGAAGCCGTATAAGTGTGAAGACTGCGGGAAATGCTTCAGTGAGCGCTCTAAGCTGATCACACATCAGAGAGTACACACAGGAGAGAAGCCCTACAAATGCCTCATGTGTGGTAAATACTTCCGTGACCGCTCTAACCTCATTACTCACCAGAGGATTCACACAGGAGAGAAACCTTATAAGTGCAGAGAGTGTGGGAAATGCTTTAACCAGAGCTCAAGTCTTATTATTCACCAGAGAATCCACACTGGGGAGAAACCCTATAAATGTACTGAGTGTGGCAAAGACTTCAACAACAGCTCCCACTTCAGTGCCCACCGGAGAACCCATGTGGGAGGGAAAGCCTCATAGGAGACAACTTCTCCTACAACAAAAGAAACAAATATATATTCAAATATCCCAAGGTCTTGAGACATGCTAGGAAGAAACTTTTCCAATTTTAACATCCTGTGGATGTTATCTTGGTATAATCCAGGTAATTTAGAAGTGAATTGCAAATACTAAGGATCCTGATTTGAAGGCACATTTCTCAATGTGATTTGTTTTTCACCCGTACACAATCCCAAGCAGTCCTTATGTTTGCTATTGTGAAGAACTTTATCAGTGTTTGAGCCAAACTGTTAACTTAGAGGGTCAGAGGTAAATCAATAGTCTTGAGTGGTGATTCCAAACCTTTGCTATGCCTTCACACTGTCCATGTGCAAACATGGTTCTCATACATGGTAGTTTTCAATCGTGGCATATCCTCATGGAAGAACTTTGAGACTCTAGTGAGAGAGGAGCATAATTAAGAATCAGTGGTATGGAGCAGACCACCATGAGCTTATCAAAGAGCAGGAACGCCAGTAACATCAGCACTGAGTCATTAATAATAGCAGAAATACTCAGTATCTATTGAGCATTTGCTCTTTGGCAGGCTCAGTGCTAAGCATTTTAAATGCACCATCTTATTTAATTCCCTCAGCATCCCCAAAAGGTGGGTACTAATATTATTCCATTTTCCAAAGGAGGAAACTGAGGCTCATCGGAGTTAATTAACTTACTTGAAGTCACACGTCAAAAATGGCAGAGGCAGGATTCAATCATATCTGTTTTCAGTGCCTGAGATACTCTTAGTGCTATCCTGAATTCCTTTTCATATTAAGGTAGGTGTCTCAGGTACCAGGATCTCAAGATACTTTATAGATCACATTTCCTGTTATAATTATTTGATGAATTCTCCTTTTAGCAAATAAGGAAACCAGACATCCCTAAAGATTAAAGGACTGGGGAATTCAGAATTGCCATAGTGCTTTGAGCAAGGCTGAGCTTGATGAATTTCTATCTTTAAAATAGTATGGGTGAGAGATAAAGGTGGGTTGAGATTGGGGAAAATATTTAGTCAAAGTGATGTTTCCTCCACTGAGATACTGCTGTGGCTGAGGAAATGGAGTTTCAGAGTATCCCTTTTCTCCAGGGTGTCAGTCTTTCTTCTTGATATAACTTGATTGGGTCATATGTTAAGCCTTTAAGAAACTTGGGGTTCCTTTCCAGTGCTCACTCATCCCTGCATTTTTGCCTCTCTGACCCTTTGCATTTTGATATGGCAGCAGCTTTGTTCCTGATCTTCATGCCAAGACTGAAGCAGAAGAGAGATGAAAGGAGTGGGTGTGTGGGGTACTCTAGTGAGAAGTCTTTGAACACTATTCTGCATTCCAGGTTCATTGCACAATTCTGTCCTGCACCTTCTTATCCTTAGCCTACCCAGAGCTTTCTAAGTCTTGTCTATTAAGATCAGCCTTCCACACAGATAGGCTAAATAAGAATAATACAAGATGTTTTTCTAATTTGCAGCACTTGGGCCTCCAGAGTTTCTCCTTAGAATGGTTTAAAAATGTGGACCAAGGACTTGCATTTCCCTAGGATTTTAAAGGAAAATCCCTCTTTTAACATCCACTTTTGACATTGGGATGCCATTTATACCCTGGTTATTTTGTGGACTTGGGGAGTACCTATCAAATAATTGGATGCTATGGAACCCTGAAGAATGGAACATTCTGTTAATGTGAGGAAGTCATTGGAGAGCTTTGCCACTCTCATGGAATATCATTCCTTAACCCCTTCCTCTGCTTTATAACCCCCTTCCAAAGAACCAGCTTATCTGGGATCACTGCCTGTCAGTTCTTTCCCAGTTTCCCATTCCTAGTTCTCATCTCTGAGGGGCAGAGGTCAAGGAGTGAGCCCTACACTGAAGCCAGCAGATATCAGTAACTGCCATAATAAAATGATACCTGTGGTACCATGTGAGGTGAGAGGAACAGTCTTGAAGGAGGGAAAGAGAGTTCCAGGGGAAGGCATAGTGTGAAATAGCATAGATTCAGGGTGCATGCTGGGGGGGCAATAAGCACACTATTAGGGTGTAATATAGGAGGTGGGGAGTGTTGGGAGCTGAGATTGGAAGGGTGCTGGGACATGTTTGTGGAGTTCTTGTGTGAGTGCAGCCTGGACATCAGGCTTGTGATGACACATTCAGAAGTGCATTGTTGAAATCTCTGGTAGCTGTATGGAACTTGATATGATGCAATTAGGATGACAGTTGGGAGACTATTGCAGCATTCCAGTTAAAAGATGAGGGTCCAAACGAAAACAGCAGTTTCATCGAAAAGGAGGAGATACATTTGACAGGTTTCATAGGCAGAATCAGGGATGCCAGAGGAAAGCTTGAATGCCTTGAGTGATTGCACACATCATCATTCAGAATTGGGAGCACAAGGAGGAAGGGCAGAAAATTATAAGTTTAGTTTGAACTTGAGATATCTAAGGGATATCTAGGTGATGATATCCAGTGGGAATTTGTCTATCTGGGCCTGAAGCTAGGGGAGAGATTATGAAGGAGAGTTATCTGCATATGCTTGGTGGTTAAAATCATGAGAAAGGGAGTGTGTGCAAAATCAAAGAACTGTTGTGCCTAGGACAGAATTTGGGAAGCAACAAAATGCAGAGGAATGAGCTCCTCAGAGATCTAGACCACATCCCACTGTCAACAGCCCCCTCCCATCATCTTTAAGACAGTCTCCATCAGTGCTGACGTGTGACTTTTCAATATAGTCCTGAGTTTTCTGGAGTCTTCACTGGAGAAATCAAGCTGAGCTCTGCGTACAAGTGCAGAACCATTGGTGGCTCTCTATCTGCTTGAGTGCCACCCTTTCCCCTGCTCTCGGAAGTGTGCTAGGGTCTCATGTTTTCAGTGAAAGCAAGGGCAGTATGGGACAGGACAGAAAACTAGGAGCTCAGATGGTCCCCATTCCCCTGTTTACCTGACTCTTCCTTTGGAAGAAGTACTCTTTCAGGTGGCTTCAGTATGTGGAACCTAACCTATCACCTTGTTGGAGCATCCAAATATCTTCTGGAAGGTCTTTGTACCTCTGAGCTTTAGACCTAGGAGCCCAGCTACCTGCCGACCCGCCTTACTTGATAATCCCCTGGCTCCTCAACCCCCCCATCCCCGTGTCCTGTTCGCTCACCCATTCACACACGTTTACATGTACACTTAGTGACACAAAAACAAGCCTTCACACATCCCCATGGAGGTTTACACATTCAGACTCATCAGAGACTCAGTCCTACAAACAGATTTCCTTCCTTCTAAGGTGGTTTTCTGATTGGGCTGGGACTATCCAGCTGCCTGGGCAGTCTTCTGAATGGAGTCAGTACCTGAAGTCAAAATTAATCATATGAAACAACTCCTTCAATTTTGAGGATCTCCTGATCCCATCCTCCCTCTGAGCATCCCTTAACCCCTTCCCAGTAGGAGCAAACACCAATCTTAAGCACCTGCCACAACCTGCTAAAGAGGTTAGCGCTATGTATGTGGTGGAAGGTCTGGGAAGGCTTTGCAGAAGAGGTGTGATTCAAGCTGGGCCTTGAAGCCTGGGGTGATAGACATTTTAGTTTTTTTATCCGGACAGCTCCTGGCAGTTTATCTCTTCATACTCCTTACATCAGTATTACCATTAGCATGTCTTTAGCATCATTTCCCCTTCACTCTGACTTTAGGCACACCTGGGATTACCTCCAAATGCACATTTTAGGGAGGGGTAAAGGTACTTTCCTTTGTCCCCTCATTGCTCCCCTGTAGCATGCTGAAGCTGAATTGATCTCTTCTCATTTCCCTCTGATTCATCTCTCACCTGGTCTCTGTCAGGAACCCATGGTCCTAGCAGGAGTCCCATGAGCCCCATCCTGTGCTGCTTGGAAAAAGGTGGAGAGCTGAAGGTTTTCTCGTTCTCAGTATATAGTCAGTTCTCCCATTTCACAAAGCTGAGAGCTTCTTTGCTCTGAGAGCCATTCAAGTCAAGGCATGAGAATGGTAAAGAGCAGAATCCAATGACATAATTTTGCCTAAACACACTGTGCAAGTAGAGTAGGGTTTCATACAAACATTGATCTTCTAATTGGCACTATTAGTACTTCTCTTTATATGTGAAGATGATTCTGATCCTGTCTGCGGTTACACTATACGTATTTTTAAAGTTGCATTTATTTTTCATATTTCCACTGTAGGAAAATCCCTTGTGGTTGGGCCATCTAGAGGGTGAGGGCCAAGAAAAACAGTGTCTCTGAGGTTCATTCTGGAATCTGCATTATGGAATCATCTGAGCCCATGCTGGAGAGGGGCTGCAGGTGGGGGCTGACAGTTGTCACTAAAATCTCTTGAGTCCTTGGGGCTGAGTGGACTTTATAGCCAGGGGACAAATGTGACATGGAGAAGAAAAGGGTCTTCTCCCTACATCTGCATAGAACATGGCTTCAGTGCTTTGGGGAATTCATCAACCACAGAGAAGCTTCTGCATCTTTAGAGGCAGTAGAGACCAGCAGGAGGTGGTTTGAGGGTGTACCTTGGAGGTAGTGGTGAAAAGCTTCTTTGAAAACTATGTGTTGCAAACTTCACCCAGGGGGCCAGGACAGAAGGGAATGCCTTTATGGACAGCACTTGATAAGGAAAGGGCTTGTCTATGATATATATGATGTCCTCAACCCAACTCCATTCCTGAAGGTTCCCAGAAATAGATGGAGGAGGGAGGGCTCGCAGGGCTGGAACTCACGCCAAACCCTGGTGTGTCCTAGGGAAATGGGAAACACAGGTATTATCTCCAGAGATCTCTCCTGAGCAACTGATTTCTTATGGATGCTAGACATTTATGACCAGTTTTGGTTCTTTCAGGGACTGAAATGAAATTGGATTAAATTTTGACCATCAGCAGGCTCAGATTTAAGGATCGATTCTAAAAACAGGCCATATGGTTTGTAATTTGAACATCAATCTCTGGCTTTATTTTATCTGACATTGATTTCACTTGCCTATCCTTTATTATTTTTTCCTGTGGTATTATTTTGGGATAAAGTGGCCTGATAGATTAATAAATTATGCTAATTGCCACAAAAAAGGAACTTGTTTTTGGATTCTTTTGGCATCTTCCTGGTTACACCAAAAGCATCCAGGAAGGAGGAGGGAAAATCAGTGAGGCACACTGGGGCCCTAAGGGAGGAGTGGGGTCCAGGCTCTCAAGCCCCTTGTGTTGGACTGGCATCTTCTTTTCATCACTGTCTGTGGTTTTTCAGACATGGGTGGATGTATCCAACTTCAGGGACATTGTCTTTTGTCTTTGACAAATGGCTCCTTGTTCTAATGGCCTTCTCTGCACATCTAGTTTGGTCATGTCCCCTAGGATCTCTGTGCTAGGAAATCTACCTGAGGTTTCTGGGATCCAAGTAACACAAGGATGATTATGGTTGGAAAGAAAGGAAGGAGTTCCCAAAGCATTGATTTTTTACCTGACTCTTATTTGCTTCAGGAATAGAGCTGACACACTTGGTACTTGAGAAGGGGGGAGAGCTGGAGGGTGTTTATGGAGATTCTTTTTCTTAACCTGTATCCCTCATACTGGTGACACTGAGAAGACTTGATAGCTCCAGGTTGAAGTTTCCTAATAAAATTTCAGTCTTTTTTCATTGTTGGATGGGATATGGGCATCTCTTTACTATTTAGACCCTATTGTCCTCAAATTCTGATCATAAATCAGTAGAAAGAGATATCTTTCACAGTTTGGCATGGTTTTGATCAGAATCCATTGGAAACCTGTTTCTTCCTGTTGAAGTCAGAATCTTAAGTCTAGGAAGTCTGTAGTGGTTGGAATGGACTAATACTTTACATGTCTTAGGACAAAGATGAGATATGGGAATAAATGAATCATGGTGTGTCTGGAGGAGCAAAATCGGGGTCTTGTTTACATGCTTTCACGAGGCACTCTTTCTAGCCATTGGTCCAATACTGACCAGATGCACAGAATTTGCTTCCCTGGAATTCATTAGAGAAGGCACAGACTCCCCCTGGTCCAAGTTCTTGTTATTAGCCATGGTTTGACCACAGATACAGCAGGGCACAGAGGTCAGTTACAAATATAGGTGTCCACTAAGCCTGGCCAGCCCAATCAGGCCAGGATTATCTGAAAGGGTCTAACCTAGATATCCAAAGAACTGGTCAAGGCCAGTATGACTGAGAATATAATACCAACGAAGAAATCTTATCTGAGGGAGATGCCCTTGTGTAACAGGGGGCCAGCTATCTGTTGGCCCCATGTCAGTAGGCTGCTGGGTGCCCACATTGCCAGAAGTTGTCAGCTGAATGAGGAATCCCACTGGCAAGAGCACCTAGTCTCCAGCTAGGCTTGGAAATTGTTAGGTGAAATGGGGCCTCTTTGGGGGTTGAGGTCTGAAGAGGAGTAATAAAGGACCTGAGACTTATAGGGCTCAGGCAGCTTAAGGAAGAAGCTGAGTGAGGGGCAAAGGAAGGATTGAGGGAAGAGAGAGGAGCAAGTAGGAGAGGATGGTGGGTGAATGGGGAGAGCAGAGAAACAGCAAAGGGAAGAGAAGGAGCAAAGAGGCATACAGGGGAGGAGGCAACCAAGATTGGAAGACAGTAAGGATCTAGGAGATAGAAATAGGGGTCAGCTGTTCCAGGTGCTTAGTGAGTAAGGTAGGCAGAAGCCAGGTGGGTGGATGTGTGGGGGGATGTAGATAGGGCAGGTGTAACTGGAGCAGGTAGAGAGGAAACTGAAGCAGGAAAAACAGGAGGCAGCTTCCTCATGCTTCCCAGGTGAGAAATGGAGGGTTGGGTTTCTTGGTTCAATATTCTATATCCTTTCCCTGTTCCATTCTCCTATGACCTGGACTCCATAGTAACCAAGAGCAAGAATTGTAGGGCTGTGCTGTCTAATATGGTAGCCACTAGCTACATGTGCCTCTTGAGCACTCAAAGTGTGGCTAGTCTGAATCGAGATGTGTTGTAAGTATAAGATACACACTGGATTTTGAAGACTCGTATGAAAAAAAAAGAGTGTAAAATATCTCAATATCTTTTATATTGGATATGTGTTGAAATGATAATATTTTGGATATATTGGGTTAAATAAAATATATTATTAAAATTTCACCTGTGTGGTAGATTGACTCATGTATGCCAATTTAGACATGTTCTTAATCTTAATTTGCATTCCTGTGGGTGTGAACCCATTGTAAGTAGGACCTCTTGAAGATGTCATTTTTTTTTTTATTAAATTCAGTTTTATTGAAATACATTCACACACCATACAATCATCCATGGTATACAATCCACTGTCCACAGTATGATAATGTAGTTATGCATTCATCACCACAGTCTATCTCTGAACATTTTCCTTACATCAGAAAGAACCAGAACAAGAATAAAAAATAAAAGTGAAAAAAGAACACCCAAATCATCCCCCCATCCCACACCATTTGTCCTTTAGTTTTTATCCCCATTTTTCTACTTATTCATACACTAGATAAAGGGGGTGTGATCCACAAAGTCTTCACAATCGCACTGTCACCCCTTGTAATCTACATTATTATATAATTGTCTTCAGGAGTCCAGACTGCTGGGTTGGAGTTCGGTAGTTTCAGGTATTTACTTCCAGCTATTCCAATACATTAAAACCTAACAGGTGTTATCTATATAGTGCATAAGAATGTCCACCAGAGTGACCTCTTGACTCCATTTGAAATCTCTCGGCCACTGAAAGTATTTTGGAACATGTCATTTTTAGTTAAGATGTGGTTCAACTGAATGAGGGTGGGTCTCAATCTGTATTACTGAAGGCCTTACAAAAAGAAGAAACTGGAAACCAGAAATCGGAGAAGGCCACACAGGAAGAAGCTGAAAGTCATTGGAAACCCAGAAGTCAGTGGAAACCAAAAAAGCTGATGAAAGGAGAGGACATTGACATGTGATGGGTGGTAGAAATACAAACCAAGGAACCCCAAGGATTGCTGGTAGCCAGCACTACAATGCTACAGACTCAGAGAAAGCAAGCCTTGCTGCTATTTTGATTTGGGGTGGCTTCTAGCTTCAAAATTGTGAGCCAATAAATTCCCATTGTTTAAGCCAACCCATTGTTTGGGATTTATCATAGCAGCCTGACAAACCAAGACAATCTGTTTCTTTTTACTTTTTAATGTGGCTACTAGAAAATTTTAAATTACACATGTGGCTTGCATTTGCAGTTTGCATTATATTTCTGTTAGACGTCGTGTTCTAGGGCATTTGAACAAGAGAAAAACACCCTTGAAATCCTCATAGATGAGGAGATTAAATCCTAGGGACTTATTCATGGTGCAAATGTAGCTACACTTGGACTCCGGGTCTGTTGATCCCCAACCCAAGCAGCCCAGACACAGTAAGACATGGGCAGAGGCTTAGAAGGTGGCTGCCTTCCTACTATCATAGAAGCATGACAGGTGTGCCTGCTGCCTCAACATCTGCCTCTTTTCTCAAGCCCAGGGCCTTAAATGGCCCCATTATAGCTCTGGTAGGAAAAGCTATTGAACACAAGATGAAAGAAATAGCTAATCTGTCACCTTCAACTGGCCGTAATTGATCAAGAGCTGATTCTGGGTGTTGGGAATTGGGGAAGAAGGCTCTGAAACAGGAAAAGGGTGAAAGAGAAAAGTCAAAATTACAATCTTAGTCTATTTGTTTTACACCAGCTTTCAAAGCCCTTTCAGATTGTAATCTCATTGAAACCTAATGTGAAGTTCTCAAGTGAAGATGTTATATTCATTTTCCAGATAAGAAAACTGAGGCTTAGAAAGGGAATTTGTCCAGAAGCACACAATCCAATGAACCTTTAGAATAGCAGCTGCCTTTCAACCAGGCTTCCTGCTGGTGCAGTGTTTTTTCTACTGAACAGTCAAAAGCCAGGTGGCTAGGATAAAGGGGATTAACATAAAAATCAAAGACCACTGGTGTGCACCTTTCCCATTCTCCTGGCCCCCATGAAGAAATAGATTCTTGGGTGCTTCAAGTTAAGGTGCTTCAGTATTGATTTCCAATATTGATCAGTCTCTGTGGGATTCTAGGGTGTGGAAGAGGACACATGGGTGGATACTGTTGCTCACCCTAGACTTACAGGGCAATGACTCCCCATCTGTCTGACCTGTATACTAGCTCAGGGCCGAAGTCCACCAAAGTCCTTCCCACCCCAGAATGCTGAATGACCTGACTCAGTTCTCTTCTTCTTGCCCATTGCTCTGCAGGGGGCCACTGCTCCTTATCTTCTCCTGGACTTTCTCTTACTGCCCAGAAGAAAAAAAAATATCTGTAGCTGAATTCTATGAGACAAAAATGCCCACTGTCAGGGCCACCTATATGACATTGCTGATTCATTGATCATGCCCTCATAATGCTCTGGGCTGCTACTTCTCCTTGACCAACCTCTTCAGACTCTTCCCCGCCTCAACAAACTTGTCCATCCGGCCCTTTTGAAGTCCTGCTTCATGATTAACCAACCCCCGTCACCTCCATGTCTTCACTTGCCCGCACCATGTGTCCTGATTGAAACCTCACTTTTTCCTGAGGATCCTGCCTCCTTGGCAGTTGTCCTATCAAACAGAGGCTACTTGTTCTCTCACAGCCCAAGTTTCTCTTGGATGAGAGGCAGGGTTGTTCTCATCATGTCTTGCTGCTGCCTCCAGGTTGTTACCCTTTTCCCTCTTTTATTCATTTCACCAATAGTTGAGAGCTAATAGCTATAAAGGCTAACATTTATTAAATGCCTGACAGGTACTCGGCTGAGGACCTTACATGGATGACATAATTTCAGCTTTATCACAACTGAATGAAGTAATGTTATTATCATACCCATTTTAAAATGGGGCCACAGAGGCTCAGGTTAATAACTTTCCTCAGGTCACACAGCTAGTTAAGTGGGGAAGCCCAGATTCCAACTCAAGTAGTTTGGCTTCAGGGCCCACACTCTTAACCACTCTCCTCTGCCATCAGGTCCTGTGAAAGCCCTTGCTTCTTGGGTCATCCAATAACCCCTTCGCTGTCTGGGTCAGCTCCCGCCTCATGGACCTTCTCCACCCTCTGCATCCCAACCCTTGCCATCACCCCGGTTGACTTGACATCCACAGGAGTACCACACAGTCTTTGACTTCTACAGGGCTCCTTTCTCCACCCCAGCTCAGCCACATCCTAGTCCCTTTCCCCATCACCTCTGATATCAACAATTCAACAAATTCAGCCACAAATCTCTCTTCTGAGCTTCAGACTTGCATACTAATTACTTGGCATATGCTCTTGAACTCAGCATGTCTATGCCACTGTGTCCCCTAAGGTTGCTCCCCAAACTTCTACCCCTTTCTTTTTCATCCTTGTAAGGAGTATCACCATCTATTAGTTGTTCAATAGACATCTGGGAGTCACCCTTGAATCTTCCCTCTTCCTTTTTTCCATACCCAGTCAATCACCAATTCATGTGGAATACATCCCCAAGAGATATCTTGAATCTGCCCATACTCCTCCATTCTCATTGCTGCTGCCTTCATCCTGGCTACCCTCACCCCCACCTGGTCCACTGCAACACTCTCCTAACTTATTTTCTTATTATTACTCTTGACCCTCTTTGACCAAACTAAAAAAAGCAGCCAGGTGATTTTCTTACAGTTTAAATCAAGTCGCGCCACTTGTCTTCCCATTACACTTGCATCATTTTGTCCTTGCCTTCTGTCACACACTGTTCCCCCTACTAGTCCATCTTTCAGCCACTTTGGCCTCCTTTCAGTTCCTCCAACAGGCTGAGCCCTTCCCAACCTTTGCATATGGAGTTCCTGCTACTTAGAATGTTCTTTCCTACATTCATCACCTGGCTAACTCACGCATATCGTTCAGAAGTCAACTTAATAGTCACCAAAAGGTGTTCTTTAATCCCTACCCCAACTGACAATACACTCCCCTACTCTGCTGTTTTTCCTTAGAGCATTCAGTACAGTCTATTACGTGTTTGTTTGTTAGTATCTGTGGTTGTCTTCCCCCTTCCTAAGAGGACTGAAATTCTGTTCCGGTAACTAATTCCTCTCATGAAGCCCACGCCTCCGAGGCACTTTTGTTCCCACTTCCAGGTGTGGACCTGCTTTGTCCAAAGGTAAAAATCCCATTCTCCTTGGCCCATTTTCCATCTAGGAACTAATCAGTGGTGACATTCCCATGTTGGGAAGGATTGACTCAGGAATGGGCAATCCTATTTATGCCAATGAGATGCTATAACAGGTTGGAGGGGTGGGATTAAAAAATTAGTTTTCTTTACTCTAGAAAGAGCCAAAATACTCCTTTTGTATATGGCTTGTGGATATGAAGCCTACAACTGCTACAGTCATTTTTACTACCTTGAGAGAAGACTGCCTGGAGCCGAAGCCACCCACAGAGAACATAGCTGAAGGAGTCCTAGAGAAATGGAGCTGGAGATTCTGACTTAGCAAATCCCAAAGCCCACTCGGACTCCACTTCGTGAAAGGCCAATAAGTTTTCTTGTTAAGTCAGTTTGAGCTGGGTTTCCTCTTATTTGCAGTTGAGAGAAACACACCAAAGACCTTCAGTTTCTATTCTCCTCTGTTTCTCTATACAACACCTCCTTCCTGTCTTCATATCCTTCCTAATCATTGTAGGTACTATAATACAGAATTTCAATCATTCTTACCAATATCCTTGTATTTCTTATTTCTGTGTTTTGTTACATCTGCCTGGTATAATCTCAACCATGAAAGAATCCAATAATGCAAACTCTCAGTTGCCTGCATTCATGGTTGTTGACTTTTGCTGGAAGAAAAAAATCACATGATCAGAAAGATTGGTACCATAATAAATTCATGGTCAATTAGGTCCTAAACAATTCCCAACAATCATCCTATGATGTTTTTCATGGCAGCAATATGGTGGCAAATCTTTTTATAATCAAAACATCCAATAAAGGGGAATGGCAATATAAATTACAATATGAGCAGGCAATGGAAAACTAAGCAACCATTTAAAATGTGAAAAAATGTACATATACACAACAGCATGTAAAAATGCCATAAATAATTGTTATTTGAGAATCATAATATTACAAAAGCACCCTGAAAGGATACAGCATAATGTTATTGTGCTAATCTTGGGGGTGCTGGAATTACAGATTTTTATGGTATTCTTTGTAATTTTTATATAATGCTCAGTATTAATTTTACCATAAAATTTAAAATTATTTACATTTCTATGAAATAAAAGCAAGGAACCATAGGTGGCCCAGAGTCCTTGTCAGCTTCTAAAGATCCCCCAGCTATCCCCTCCCACCCCACTCCTGCCCTTGCAACTACGTGGCATCTGGGCCTATGCAGAGTTTTCAGGTAGGGCCAGGCAGACTTAGGCCTACTAACAATTATAATGATAATGTAATCCAGAAGAAATTTCATATCAATGGCTACAGAGTTTAATGTATGTACCTATTTTTATTGCAGAGAAATATGATAGGGTGAGCAATAAAATACTTTCATGCATACAAAATAATTTATATGTATATAAATGTAATATACATATGATATATATAACTATATGTATATATATTATATGATAGGGTAAAATTCTGTAAAAATAAAATGGAAATATGAGTTCAAGGAAAAAAAGGGAACAATGTGAAATTTCTATTAAAGGAAATTGTCAGCATATTTCAATTTTTAAAATTTATTTCAACTTTTGATTATGAGCAATTTCAGACATGCAGAAGTTAAAAAACAGTGCACTGAATGCCTGTGTATCTACTCCTTATATTCAACAATTGTTGACATTTTGACACATATACTTTATTCTCCATGTGTTTATTTTTGTTGAACTTTCTCAAAATAAGTCGCAGACATCATGATCCTTCATCTCTAAATACTTACGCTTTCATTTGCTAAAATAGAATAAAATAGAAACAATTATTTCCCACATAATAATATCATCATACCTGAGAATCAATAATGTTTCCAAATTTCCAAATATCACCTGATACCCAGTTTTTATTAAAATTTCCCATCTATATTCAAATTTCTCCAGTTGTCCCCCAAATGCCTTTATTGACTATTTGTTTTGTTTTTTAATGAACCAGGATCCAGTCAAGGCTCAAGCATTGTCTTTGGTTGTTCTGTTTCCTTATTCTATTTTATTCTGGAACAGTCTTTCTATGTTTTTGTTTCATGCTATTGACTTTTTGAAAGACTAGGCTAAATGTTTTACAGAATGTCACACATTCTGGATTTTTCTGATTGTTTCCTAATAGCGGTGCTTAACTTGACCCATATCCCTGTATTGTCAATAAACCGGAAGTCAGCTCTAACGGTTTAATTAGATTCAGGCTAAACATTTTGGCAATAATATTTTATAGGTGATGCTGTGTATTTCACATTGCAACACTTTAAGATGTCCACGTTAGGCTGACAACCTGTTGGTCATTTGGTTAAGATGGTGAAGTTTAGAGCTCTTTTTGTAATGGTATGTCCTGTCTCTTCTACCCCTTTGAAAATAGCAAACGGCCTCTGTGATAACACATTGATACTGTGAAAATATCCTGTTCCTCATCAGTTTTTCACCTAAAGCTTTATCCGATACTTGCCTGAATCAGTTGTTTCATCAGTGCTTGTACAATGGTGATTTTGCACTTATTAGCTGCCTTTCTTTTGAAAAGGGGAGATTGTCTTTTTCAATTAGGGAGCCAGCCTCTGCCCTTTGAGGGGCTTTACTTACAGTTCTTATATTGGAGATCTCTGCCATTCCACCCATTCCAGACTGGTGTATGATGTGTGTCCAGTCACCAATGTTCCCCAAACAGTTGTCCCAGACTATTTACTAGTTGTTCCTGGCTATTTATTAGTTGCTCTAGAGAACTAAGTAAGTTCCATACCTCCCTATGCCACCAACTTGCCACACCCTCCCTCCCTTTTTATTTTTTAAATATTTGAATATGTGAAACATTTGCTTGGTATAATAAAGTTGAAAACTCTATACAGAGATGTACTCAAGATTTTTGATCCTATCCCCATCCTTTTGTCCTATTCCTACCTATCACCTGTAGGTAATGGTTACTAATTTTTCCTGCACTTTTGGGCAGGGATTTATATATGTATATAAATTATTATTTGCTCATCTTTATTGTTTTAACTTCTTATTATGGAAAAATTTCACAAATATACAAAAGTACAGAAAAAGTATAATGAATGTCCAGCTTCAATAAATTATCAAGTCATGGTCATTCTTGTTTCATGTATATTCTTACTTACTCCCTCCAAAGATGACTGAAAAGCAAATCCCAGACATTGTATCATATAATCCACAAATATTTCAGAATATATCTCTGAAATATAATGAGACTTTTAAAGATAAACATATCCACAATACCCTTATCACATCTAAATGTTAAAACTTATTTATTAATATAATCAAATATTCTATTAGTGTCTGTATTTTATGGATTGTCTCATAATTTTTTAAAATTCATTTTTATTGAGATATATTCACATACCATACAGTCATACAAAGCATACATTCAATTGTTCACAGTACCATTATATAGTTGTGCATTCATCACCAAAATTAATTTTTGAACATTTTCATTACCACACACACAAAAACAATAAGAATTAAAATTAAAAATTAAAGTGAAAAAGAACAATTAAAGTAAAAAAGAACACTGGGTGCCTTTTTTTTTTTGCCCCCATTTTTCTACTCATCCATCCATACACTGGACAAAGGGAAGTGTGGTCCATATGGCTTTCCCAATCACATCGTCACCCCTCATAAGCTACGTTTTTATACACTCGTCTTCAAGATTCATGGGTTCTGGGTTGTAGTATGATAGTTTCAGGTATTTACTACTAGCTATTCCAATTCATTAGAACCTAAAAAGGGTTGGCTATATCATGCATAAGAGCTCCCACCAGAGTGACCTCTCGGCTCTTTTTGGAATCTCTCAGCCACTGAAACTTATTTCATTTCCTTTCACATCTCCCTTTTGGTCCAGAAGATAGTCTCCATCCCATGAAGCTGGGTCTAGATTCCTCCCCAGGAGTCATATTCCATGTTGCCAGGGAGATTCACTCCCCTGGGTGTCAGATCCTATGTAGCGGGGAGGGCAGTGATTTCACCTGCCAAGTTAGCTTAGCTAGAGAGAGAGGGCCACGTCTGAGCAACAGAGAGGCATCAGAAGGAGGCTCTTAGGTACAATTATAGGCAGGCCTAGCCTCTCCTTTGCAGCAACAGTCTTGCCAAGGGCAAGTCCCATGGTAGAGGGTCTCATAAGTTTTTAAAAATAATTTGTTTGAATCAGAATTAAATAAGCTCATACATTGCAAGAGGTGGATATATTTTCCCAAAGAGTTCCGGTTCCTTTTATTGGGAAATGATATTTAGAGACCATAATTTGTGGGTTAAAGGTGTTCATTGCAACTAGATTATTCATTGTTTCTGGGCCTTTTCAGCAGACAGAGCTAGGAAATCCATTCATTCATCCCTCCATCCCTCCTTCCATCCCTCCATCCCTCCATCCCTCCATCCATCCATCCATGTATTTTAAAGGTAAAATACATTATGAGATCACACTGGTATTTCCCACTCAAATTAAGGGCTACAGTGCTCTTACTTAACTTCATCTATTTAACATATGAATCTCTTTTCTCCCATGAAGACAATCCTGATTCCCAATGACACCAACACTACTCATTTGCCATTTTCTATAATACACAAAACAGTCTCAAATTAAAATACCAATGCTATCACCACCAGTATGGTTTCTGAAAACAGTTTACAAATATCTTTTCAGTTCTTTTGTCCTTTAGTTCAATCCTCCTGGGAATATATGTTAAAATTACTATATTTTAAAAGTCATTTGAAATAGTTCCTTTGTGTGGCTATTCCACTACTCCATAAGAAGGCATATTTAATTCATTTTACTTTTGATTTGCAAATCTAGTCCCCTTCTTTCTTATGTAAAATGTAGTCAGATATACACTCTTCTGCCAGTAGTATTTTTTGAGCAATATTGTATTTTGAGAATCACTCCATGTTAGTTCCTGGAGACTTTCCTTATTTTTTAACAGCTATGTAATGCTTCATTGCATGGATGTACCCTGGTTTTCTCAACCCATCTCCTATTGATACACAGTGAGGTTGTTTCTAGTCTTTTGCTTTTGTGAGTAATGCTGCTGTAACTGTGAACATAAGGTATTTCATATTTGAGGAGTTATCTTCAGAATACATCCTTACAAGTGGGACTGCTGGGTCAAGGGGTAAATAATTATGAAAATTAGTTATGTATTGCCATATTCTCCTCCATAAGAGTTGGTCTGGCATCATCTGAGAGTGCCAGTTTCCCCATATCTTTGAAAACAGAGGATGTGGTTTATGTTTTTGATTTTTGCTAAATGTAATATGTAAGAAATCGTATCTCCAAGGAGTGAAACTGAGCAACTTTTCATATATTTAAGGGTCTTTTGCATATCTTTTCTCCATAGTCTTATTTGTTATGGTGCTTTTAGTCTTTTTCTTCTCAGTTTTTAAGCTTTCTTTACATATGAAGGAGATTTTCATGCTTCAGAAGGAAGTATATTTTCTAATATTGAGTTCTAGAGTTTAACAGACATTCATGAAAACTTCCTTATCATTTTGTTTAGATCTTCTACAGCCTTACTTTTACTTTTATTTTTTGTTACCTTCATCTATCTTGGACTGAGATAGGTGAGTCAAAGCTCCATGATATTAGTGCTGTGATTCCATCTATTTCTCTTTACAGCTCCTAGTTTCTGCTTTGTGAAGGTGGCTGCTTCTTGTTTGGTGCACAGTTCTATCTTCAGTATGAATCATGGCCTTTAGTGTTATAAAGTGTCATTCTTTGTCTTGTTTAATGCCTGTGTACCTGATCTTGTCTGATATCAGTATGGTGACATCTGTTTTCTTATTGTTTGCATATATCTGCTATTCCTTTCGTGATGGTTAGGTTCATGTGTCAACTTCACGAGGTGATGGTGCCCAGATGTCTGGTCAAGCAAGCAGTGGACTAATCATTACTGCAAGGACATTTGTGGCTGGTTAATAAAGCAGAAGTCCAATTGACTGCTTCTGTGACTGACTACATCAATGAATGATGTGTCTTCTGCAATGAGAGAATTCAATCAGCTGGGTTTAATCCAATCAGTTGAAGACTTTTAAGGGAGAAGAGAGAGAACCTTCACTTCTTTTTTGGCTGGTCAGCATCTCCTGAGGCATTCATCAAACACCTTCATTGGAGTTGCCAGTTCACTGCCTGCCCTATGGAATTTGGACTCACACATCCTGTCCTTTGAAATTTGGACTCATGCATCCCCACAGTTGTGTGAGACACTTTTATAAAATCTTATATTTATGGATATCTCTTGTTGGTTCTGTTTCCCTAGAGAACCCTAACTAATACAGCTTGCTACAGGAGTGGTTCTTGAGGAACAGAATCTTAAAATGGGCTCTTACAATTGGTTTTCTACTCTGATTAGATTCAAAGGCACTAATGACTCCATTTCCAATGATCAAGATGGCACGGCAGTCCATGTGAGTTGGCAATGGAGATATGCAAGATCTCACTTTCTGATTCTCCTAATCATAACTCTTGTATGAGGCAAGGCTTTGGGTGACAGTGGTTTTAACACCGTAACAGAGTTTTGTGGAATTAAGAGGTATAATGATGTTGGCTGGCTGTTCCTAGATATGCTGGACAGTTATACAAGAAAGGGATGAGCTGAAGTCTTCAAATTTGATACTTAAATGCCATATGACAAACGTAAAGTTTCTATGTGTGCCCTGAAAGAAAATCTTATTTCCTGTGGCTGCAGACTTGAGATCTCTGAAAACCAGACTCAGAATCTCATTGTGCAAGTAGCAGATTTACAACGTAAACTAAAATCTCAACCTCACAGGGTTTCTGTTGTTAAAGTAAGGGCATTGATTGGGAAAGAATGGAATCCTGGGTTGATGATAATGGCAGTGGGGACATTGGAACCCTGGATTCTGCTGAGTCTTTGCTAGATGTATCCATCGAGCTATGCCCTGAGGAAACAGCACCGCCCCCCTCCAGCCAGCTCTGAGGAGACAGCTACCCATCCTCCAGCCTGCCTTGAGGAAAGAGCTTGCCAACCTCCAGCCTGCTCTGAGGAGCCTGCCATCCAGCTTCCATCTAAGGAGATTAACCCTTCAGTGCCTGCTAAACCTGTAATCACTTCCCCTGAGGAAGAAGCCCTCACTCCTCTCTGGAGAGATTAATCCTGTTTCACCAGATGAAACTACAATGGAATGTCCTGAGGTAATTGGCTTGAAGGATACTTCTAATTCTTTTCATGACCCAACCTCCACCACTCTTTTCTTCAAGACATATAACTAGACTAAGTTTACGATAATCCACTGTCATCCCAACAGGCCCTGAAGGGTGAGGTATGAAGTGTGATCCATAAGGAAGTGTGCTATACTCCAAAAGAACGGCATGAGTTTATGAGTTTTCCAATTTCTATAGACAGAAATCAGGGGAGTATGTGTGGGAATGGATATTAAGGTGTGGGATAATGGTGGAAGGAATATAAAGTTGGATCAGGCTGAATATATTGATATGGGCCCACTAAGCAGAGATTCTGCATTCAATGTTGTAGCTCAAGGGGTTAGAAAGGGCATTAACAGTTTGTTTGGGTGGTTAGATGAAACATGGACCAAAAGATGGCTGACATTACCTGAGGTCAAAATGCCAGAGCTGCCCTGGTATAATGTAGAGGAGGGGATCCAAAAGCTTAGAGAGATTGGAATATTGGAGTGTATTTATCATGGAAGACCTGCTCACACACCCCAGGAATGTCCAGAGGACACATCTTTTACCAGGACTGTGAGGAATAAATTTATGAGACTAGCTCCATCATCCCTGAAGAGCTCTGTGGTCACCCTTCTCTGTAGGTCAGATATTACTGTGGGAACTGCTGTCACTGAGCTGGAATCCTTAAACACAATCGGGATAATTGGATCTTGAGTTGGCAGAAGCTGTGTGGCAGCAGTTAATTGCCAAAGGCAAGGTGGCTGTGGCTACCATAAAGGACAGCAGGCTCAAAGCAGCCATTAAAATAATCTGACTCACAGAGACTTATGGCATTGGCTAGTAGATCATGGAGTGCCTAGAAGTAAAACAGATGGGCAGTCTACTAAATTCTTGTTTGATCTGTACAAGCAGAAGAATTCTAGGTCAAGTGAACAAAAATCTAACTTGAATTATAAAAACAGAGAGTCATGGCCCCATAATCAATTCCCAGACTTGAGTCAGTTTACAGACCCAGAGCCCCTTGAATGAGGGAAAGGCCAGGTACCCTTAGGGAAGGACCGTGTTACAACTGCCCAAAATTTATACTGTTAATCTTCCTCCCAGCCTTCCCCAAGGGGACCTACAGCCTTTTACCAGGGTAACTGTGCATTGGGGAAAAGGAAATGATCAGATATTTTGGGGATTATTAGACACTGGCTCAGAAGTGACATTAATTCCAGGAGACCCAAAATGTCACTCTGGTCCACCAGTCAGAGTAGGGGCTTATGGAGGTCAGGTGATTGATGGAGTTTTAGCTCAGGCCCATCTCATAGTGGGTCTAGTGGGTCCCTGGACCCACTCTGTGGTTATTTATGCAGTTCCAGAATGCATAATTGGAATAGACATACTCATCAACTGGCAGAATCCCCACATTGGTTCCCTGACACATGGAGTGAGGGCTATTATGGTAGGAAAGGCCAAGTTGAAGCCACTAGAACTGCCCCAGCCTAGCAAAATAGTAAACCAGAAGCAATACCAAATATCTGGAAGGATTGCAGAAATTAATACCACTCTTAAAGACTTGAAGGATGCAGGGGTGGTGTTTCCCACCGCATCCCCATTCAACTCTCCTATTTGGCCTGTGCAGAAAATAGATGGGTCTTGGAGGATGACAGTGAATTATTGTAAGCTTAACCAGGTGGTGATTCCAACTGCAGCTGCTGTTCTAGATGTGGTATCATTGCTTCAGCAAATCAAGACATCCCCTGGTACCTGGTATGCAGTTATTGATCTGGCAGATGCTTTTTTCTCAATAGCTGTTAGCAAGGACTGCTAGAAATAGTTTGCATTCAGCTGGCAAGGCCAGCAGTATACCTACATTGTGCTACTTCAGGGGTATATCAACTCTCCAGCCCTATGTCACAATATTGTCCACAAGGACCTTGATCATTTCTCTGTCCCACAAGACATCACACTGGTTCATTATATTGATGATATCATGTTGATTGAACCTAGTGAACAAGAAGTAGCAACTACTCTAGATTTGTTGATAAGGCATTTGTGTGTCAGAGGATGGGCAATAAATTCAACAAAATTACAGGGGCTTTCAACCTCAGTAAAATTTCTAGGTGTCCAGTGGTGTGGGCCATGTCAAGATATCCCTTGTAAGGTGAAGGATAAGCTGTTGCATCTGACCCCTCCCACAACCAAAAAAGAGGCACAATGCCTAGTTGGCCTCTTTGGATTTTGGAGACAACATATTCCTCATTTGGGTGTGCTACTCCATTTACCTATTTACCAAGTGACCAGAAAAGCTTCTAGTTTTGAGTGGGTACCAGAACGGGAGGAGGCTCTGTGACAGGCTCCTGTGCAAGCTGCTCTGCCACTTGGACCACATGATCCAGCTGATTCAATGGTGCTGAAGTGTCAGTGGCAAATAGAGATGCTGTTTGGGGCACATCTGATTTGCAGACCTGACATTTCACTGAGACCAGATGATTGATATTTTCCAGCATCACTTCTCTGAATAGCTTTCTCTGGGATGTGTCTAGCAATGCCCACTCTTCCTGGGTGAAGTCTACAGCTACATCTTTGAATGTCATTAACTCCCATGGTTGCATTGTCAATAGATCAGCTGACAACTGTCTTCCTTAGGATTTTCACTCACAACTAGACAAGTAGTAAGTGAGCAAAGGTTTTTTTTTAAATGAACAACTCACTATATTATTTTTAATCCTCATTTTGTTTTCGATCAGTGATAACTTCAACAGATGAGCTTTTAGAAATTACTGCCCCCAAGTATTTAGCACATTCTTGAGGTTAGCCAAGAATGAACAATTTCTTAAGCAAAAAATACTTTTTTTCTGGTATACTATTTCTTTTCTTTCTTTTTTTTTTAAGTTGTATATATTTAATAAAATAGCCTTTGGGATATACAAAACAAATACTGTTAGAATCACAGAAAAACTGACAAATTCACCATTATTATGTTAGATTTCAATATATTCTTTCAATTATTGGTAGCTCAAGTAGACAAAACATTTTAAAGATAGAAAATTTGAACCCAGTTAATAAGCTTGACCTACTGGACATGTACAGAGCTCTAAACAATACATATTGAGCAAAGGGTTTTGAAATTAGAAGACTTGCTTCCTCCTGGGGTTGTTATTTTCTGGCTGGCTAGCAATCTTTGGAGTTCCCTAGAATTTCTGTTACATGAATGTACACGGTGCCTTCTTTTTCTTCTGGGGTCCAATAATTTCCAACTTGTGAATGCTCCTATGGCTTCTTCCAAGTGATTACCTTTATACTAATATATTTATGAAATGCCCTCTATGCTCCCTATCTCTACTTACTATTTTATTAGTAAGTAGTTCTTACTATTTTATTAGCCTTAGATCAGTGGTTCTCAATGAGGTGTCAATTTTGCTTCCCAGGACATTTGGCAATGTCTGGAGATACTTTTGGATGTTACGACTCGGGGAGGGGTGCTACTGGTATCTGATGGGTAGAGGCCAGGGATGCTGCTAAACATCTTACAATGCACAGGACAGTTGAGCTTTTCAACAAAAATTATCTGGTCCATACTGTCAATAGTGCTGAGTTTGAAAAACCCTTCTTTAGGTGATCTTTTGACTCCCATCTATTCTCTATGTGGCAACCAATGAGCTCTTTCTACTTTCCCCCTTCTCTTTGCCTTCTCCTCCCATTAAAAAATATGTTATTTCCATTTTGTCAGACCATATGGAATTTACCTCCTATTCTTCCATCTCTATCTGCATGTTCACACTGGATTTCAATATATTCAATACTCAACACCAGTCCTTTTGCTGAAGTTCCTTCCTCAATTATCACTTGGCTGGATGGAACTTGTTCTCTCATCAGTAGTAGATTCTTCAGGAAGTCCTCCTGAGTAAAACCTTCCTGAGTTCTGAATATTCAATATATTTTTTTCCACGGTCTTAATGCTTAAAATCACCACTGCTTATAAAATCCTAGCCTCATACTTTCTTTTTCCTTCAGTTTGTTGAAAATGATGCTCCACTCTTGTTTACCTTTCTGTGTTGCTATTGAGAAATTTGAGAACTAAATTTGCATTCCTTTGCAAGTCACTTATTCTTTTAGCATGGAGGCCCAGAGAATATCTTCTTTTTCCTTAAAGTATTACAGTTTTACTAGCATATGTCTTAGAGTTGACCATTCCAGGATAATTTTTGCAGGAGTATGGTAGGCCTCTCAATATGTAGATTAAGTTTTTCTTTTAGTTAGAAAGTTTTTTTAGAATATAATTTTATTTTATTTTTTATTTTATTTTGAAATAAATTCAAACTTACAGGAATAATTGCAAAAACAATACAAACCCCATACACAGAACTCCAGCATACCCTGACCCCCCTCCCCCGATACCCTGATCCACCAACTTTAACATCCTGTCACACCATCATTTCTTTCTTTCCCTCCCTCCCTGTCTATCATCCATCATCTATTGCTCTGTCTTCTGAACATATGAGAGCAAGCTGCACACATCCTTGAACAGACAATATAATTCACGTATACATTTCCCATGAACAAGAACATTCTTTTATGCATTACCATTAAGCGCAGCTAAGAAGTTCAAGAAATTCAACATTGATACAAAGCTTACATTCTTTATTTCCTTTTTTTTTCCTTATGTCCCAACTGTGTCCCTTTGAGCCTCCTGTCCTCCATCCTCAGATCCCATCCAGGATCATCCTTGGCATTTAATTGTCATTGTCTATTTAGACTTTTTTTTTTCACTTGTGGAAACATATGTACAGCCTAAATCTTCCCATTCCAACCCCTCCCTAGCATTCCATTAGTGGGATTAATCACATTTAGAATGTTGCAATGCTATCACCTTCCCACCATCCATTAGTATAAATTTCCCTTCACCCCAAACAGAAACCCTACACTCATTTCTTAACTCCCCATTGCCCCATCCCCCACTTCTCATAACCCATACTCCACTTTTCATCTCTATGGTCATATTCTCTGATACTTTCTTTGTGTTTACCATGGGGCTTAAATTTAACCTCTTAAGTCTATAACAATCTTGTTTTTCTTTGATACCAACTTAACTTCAATAGGACACATAAACTATGTTCCTATACTCCTCCATTCCCCCACCTTTATGTAGTTCTTTTAAAAAATTACATATTTTACACTGAGTCCAAAACCACTGATCTGTCATTACAGTTTATGTATTTTAGATCCTGTAGGAAGTAAATAGTGGAGTTACAAATAAAAAATACAGTAGTATTGGTATTTATATTTACCATGTGATCTTTACTGGAAATCTTTATTTCTTCATGTGGTTTCAGACAATTTAGTGTTCCTTCCTTTTAGCCTGCTCAATTCCCTTTAGCATTTCTTATAGAACTGATCTATTGGTGATGAAATCCCCCAGCTTTTGATTATCCAGGAATGTTTTCATCGCCCCCTAATTTTTACCCTCCAGGTGTTTGTGAATTTTCTAAGTCTCTGATAGTTATTGACTTCTATTTGTATTCCATTGTGGTCAGAGAATGTGCTTTGAATAAATTCAATTATTTTAAAAAATTTATTGAGGCTTGTTTTATGTCCCAGCATATAGTCTCTTCTGGAGAAAGATCCATGATCACTAGAGAAGAATGTGTGTCCTGGTGATTTGGGATGTAATGTCCCATATATGTCTTTTAAATTTCTCTCTCTCTCTCTCTCCTTTCTTTGTTTCTCTATTGGTAGGGCTCCCTTTACTATCTGAAGTAGGACAGGACTTTTTTTAGCAAAATCTCTCAGCATTTGTTTGTCTGTGAAAAATTTAAGCTCTCCCTCAAATCTGAAGGAGAGCTTTGCTGGATAAAGTATTCTTGGTTGGAAATTCTGGTAGAATTTAAATATGTCATGCCACTGCCTTCTTGCCTCCATGGTGGCCGCTGAGTAGTCACTACTTAGTCTTATGTTGTTTCCTTTGTATGTGGTGAATTGTTTTTCTCTTGCTGCTTTCAGAACTTGCTCCTTCTACTCAGTATTTGACAGTCTGATCAGAATATGTCTTGGAGTGCGTTTAGTTGGATTTATTCTATTTGGAGTTCACTGGGCATTTATGCTTTGTGTATTTTTATTGTGTAGAAGGTTTGGGAAGTTTTCCCCAACAATTTCTTTGAATACTCTTTCTGGACTTTTACCCTTTTCTTCCCCTTCTGGGACACCAGTGAGTCTTAAATTTGGACATTTTACTTTATCTATCGTATCCCTGGGATCCATTTCAATTTTTTCGATTTTTTTCCCCATTCTTTCTTTTGTTCTTTCATTTTCCATTCTGTGGTCCTCAAGGACACTGAGTCGTTGTTCAACTTCATCTGATCTTGTATTATGTGTATCCCAAGTCTTTTTAATTTGGCCAACAGTTTCTTTTATTTCCATAAGATCATCTATTTTTTTATTTACTCTTGCAATTTCTTCTTTATGCTCTTCTAGGGTCTTCTTCATGTCCTTTATATCCTGTGTCATGCTCTCGTTGTTTGACTTTAGTTCTTTGATTATTGTGCCAAGTACTGTGTCTCTTCTGATCTTTTGATTTGGGTGTTTGGGTTTGGGTTCTCCATATCATCTGGTTTTATCATATGCTTTAAGATTTTCTGTTGTTTTTGGCCTCTTGGCATTTGCTTTACTTGATGGGTTTCTTTCAGGGTCTATAGAATACCAATCTCTAATTTGTCAGATCTACAGCTTGGTGCTGTACATTTTCTCTAACTAACCAGCAGATGGCTTCCGTGAGTCACTTATTCCCCTCAAGTCAGTTCTCCCCAGCTTTGTCTTTGTGGTGTGTGGGGGTCTGATTGTTGCGGTGTTCAATTGGTGCACCAAGTTTGGGTGTGTTGTTGGTGCTGTCTGCCCTGAATGTGGGGTGTGTGTCTGAGTGGTTAGGGAGGCAGGGCGGCTTTAATAATCAAACCTTCTAGGTGTTCCTGGAGATTTAAGGCTGTTGCAAGAGTCCAAGCCCTCACCTCAGTCCTACCACTGATTGTCTCTGCCGCTGACCCACAAGTCCCTGGCACTGGCATAGGGTCCCTGGGATTTCCGAGCAGGTCCCCCTTCTCAGCAGTGCTCTTCTGGAACCCCTGCCAAGGGAAGGCTGAGCCACATCACAAGTGTGTGCCGGCCCTCCAGGGAAGCCCTGGGCCGCTGGGCCATGCAGGGGCTTTCCCAGCCTGCTGTAAATATGGTTGAATGGGGCGTGTTAATTTCCCCCTCTTCGCACAGCTCTGCCTTCCCAGCTCCAGGACAATTAGCTGTGGGTGCCCTAAAGGCCACTGTCCACAGCTGATATTGTGGTGTATGCACGGTGTTGTGGGAAGTACTCTCCGTCACAGTGGGTTTCTTGGCACGGCTGTGGGCTGTGGATCCAGCCTTGGGTGGGAGCTCCCCAGCCTGCCAGGGAGATGGTTGCAAGGGGCACGGTTTCTTTCTCCTTTTGGCTCCCCTCTGCCCCCCTGGCCCTGAGACAATCAGCAGCGGGTGTGGGAAGGGCTATCCTCCATGCCAGACACCAAGGTGTTGGGAGAGCCCGCTCCTGCCATGCTTCACTGTGCGGTTCTCACTGTTGTATCCGCAGTTGTCCCAGGTTTTTTTTTTTTTTTTTTTAAAGAACTAGTCCATCTCCAAATGCCAACCCATGGTTTCCCCACACCACAGCGTGGCCACTGAGCCGGCTCACGCACTCGTTTCAGAATGCAGACTCCTGGTTTCACCAAATGCACGGTCCCTGTGGATTTAGCAGACCTTGTCCGGCTGGTGCATCACTGGAACTTGTGTTCTGGGTCACTTTCTGGCTTTTATCTAGTATTTTTCACGGAGGTGTTTTTTTTGCCCTGTTTTACCTAGCCATCTTGGGTTCTCCAGAATATAATTTTAAATATTAATTCTGATCCACTTATTTAGGTTTCCTTTTACTGGAACTCCTATTGTACATAAATTGGCTTGTCTTTGCCTGTCTTCAATACCTTACTTTCTTTCTGATCCTTTTTACTTTTTAATTTTTATCCTCTTAGATGTTTTAATTCCCCTCCTGTATGTCTTTTATTATACTTTCTTTCTGTATGTATTTTCCCTTGGACACTTTGTAAGTTGTTCTTAAGTTCTAAGATATTTGTCTTTTTTTGGTCACCTTACATTTCACTTCTTCCTGTTTTATGTCCGTTAGTATTCTGAGTTTTTAAACTTCTGGTTTACTGTATTTTAATATTTGTAATTGTTTGTTTAATATTTAATTCCTTTTGGAATGGTTTTTAAAAAGTATTCCTATGCCTTGTTTATTTTTGGGGGGAGTATTTTCATTAGCCAAAATTTTGTACTAATCATTTTCTTTTTTCTTTTTGTAGAAAATTTGTAGATAAATTGGCCCTTTTCTGTCCATGATAAAATGTATAGGATTTTCCTCAACAAGCAACAACAGGTAAGCCTGTTGGGGTGAGTGATGCGGTAGTTTGAGTTGCTTACATGATTTCTTAGTTCAAGGGTAACTTTTTCCCTTGGAATGGTTTTATCTTATGGGGATGGTATAGCTTGTCCCACAGGCATTGTAGTTTGGGCCTGCCTCCTCTCTCCGTGCCCTTAAACTTATGAAAGCCTTTCCTGGCCTGATATTTGGGAGTCTTTTCCCATGCTAAGTAGTACCAAAAACATGTCTTCCCTTTTCTTGCAAAGTGTTTGTATGCTGGCGTGAATTTATAATTTGAACACAGACATAATACTTACCACATTGTTCCTCAGACTCCCAACCAGCAGGAACCTGCGTTTCACAACAGTCCAATTCTTGACCCTGAATCCATCTGCCCACCTACCTGCTGTCCCTGATGGGAGGGCTGGGTCCACCTAGTTGGTTCTGTGTGGCCGGTGGGTAAATACCAAAAGTTATGTCTCAGACATGGTACTTTTATTCAAACTTGGAAACTTGGTCCGAATCAGTTATTAGGGTAGCTTGGGGGAGGAGAGTGGGAGCCAAGGTGCGGTGCAAAAGCAAAGGATAGTGGGAGTTGGAAAACTGAAGGTCGTCTAGATGAATTTTCCACATGCAACGAGGTACTTTATGTGCATTTAGAGAAGGATACACTCTTGCCAATCTTTTACTTCTCTCCTCACCTCTTCTTTAGGGGCTGTCATACCTGGATGATCCTCCTTGATCCAGCCTTTTTCTACAATGGAATTTCTGCTGTTTAAGCCCACCTGCCCTTTGGGTTACAGCATTAGATCCTGACCTTGGTCCATGCTGAAGGGGAGTAGCTCCTTTGTCCTGAAGAGTCTCCCTCGAGCTGACCTGGGCTCCATTATCGTTTGTGCTGGATGTTCTAAAGGGTAATGCATTTTAAGAAAGGGATTTCCACATTTCCACCCTTGGCTTTTAGCACAAAATATCTTTCCTCTTGTGGTAGGTTGAATTATATAACCCGATTTTGATGTGTTCTTCATCTTAATCTGTGTTCCTGTGGCTGTGAACTCATGTGTAAACAGGACCTTTTGAAGATGTTGGTTTTAGTTAGGGTCCGGGCTCACTGAAGCAGGCTGGGTCTCAACCCATATTATTGGAAGCCTCATAAAGAGAAGAAACCTGAAGCCAGGAGTCAGTGGACACCAGAAGAGCAGGCACAGGAGAGAGAGACGGCCATGTGATGGAAGGCAGAGCTGCAAGCCAAGGAACCCGGAGGATTGCAGCAAACCAGCGCTAGAGCTCTCCAGGCTTCGGGGAGAAAGCACGGCCTGGCTAACACCTTGATTTCGGACCGCCAGCCTCCCAAACCAGAAGCCAACAAATTCCTGTTGTTAAGCCCACCTGTTGTGTGGAATTTGTCACAGCAGCCTGACAAATCAAGACTCCGCCTCTTCCCCAACAAACCATTGCCCCCAGCCATGAAAAAGGCCATAAAAATGTAAGAAAACCAATGCAAAAATTTATATTTTATTTGAATTCAAAAAATTTAAAATTGCTTTCAAATTCAGGAAAGTACCATAATGCAGGACCCCAGGGGGGAAGCCTCATATACAGAGACAGATAAATTAAATGTATATACTGCAGACAAGCCAAGAAGGTGTGTAGATTACATATTTACAGCACTTGATGTTTTCTGAAAACCATATTTATACATTTTATTATATTTACAAAAAAAGGCTTCCACTATCATTTACCTACAATAATGAAAAAAAATTTACACCTTTTTTTCCTTTCATTTTTTGGTACTGTACAAACATTGTATAATAAAAATATATCTCTGTACAAAAGATTTTTTTGTTGTTTCACTTTTTTTCCCTCATGGGATGGCGGTGGGTATACGGGGCGAATGGCGGGCGGGAGGTCTAGTCTGCCCTGCTCCCTTCCAAGCCTCTGGGGGTGGAGAGAAGATACCAGGGATGGGAAAGGGGGCTGCACAGTGGTGTGCTGGGTGCCCCACCAGCGCCTGCTCCTTGGGCATCTCGTGGGACTTCGCAACGAGACACAGGGGCAGGCGATGCAGGCTGGGGGAGTCCCTGATTGGTCTGAGAGGAGTGTAAGAAGGGGGAAGGGACCAGCCAAAGAGCTTTCTGCATTGGCTCCAGGGACAGAAAACGATGGGAGTGTGAGTGTGTGCATCTGGATTGGCCCTCTCCCGCCAAGCCCCCAGGGAGGCTGTGGCCTGGACGGGGTGCTGGCAGGGGGGAGGGGCACCTCCTATTGCCAGTCCCCATGGTATCCGCTGGAAATGGACACCTGTCACTTTAGCCAATCTTAACACTGATTGGATCTTTTACTTGTCCCAAACCCAGAATTTGCTTAAGAACCAGGTACTCCTGCCACTCCATTCTTGCACATTTCTATTTGTTATTTCAATAGAATAACACCTGTCATGCATGCACAGGTGTTTACGTCTATGGGGCCCTTCTGAGGACAGAGAAAGAGATGTTTCAGTTATTCAAAACACTGTACTTTAATTCCTAAGCTCATTGGCTTCCCAACAATACTTTTACCAATGACCCAAGCACAATGAAATTGTCAAAATAAATCAAATGCACTTGCAAGGAGCTGGTGAAGTGTGACTTTCATACACTTCATTCTTTTGATTCAGGAGCTCCCAGGTCCTTTGCTTGCTGTGGTCGGGTCTGCTGGGCACCAAGGACCAGTGCCACCCCCGAGGGGCCTGAGGTATTGGGTCCTTGCTCTGCTGCTGCCCAGGAGGAGAGAGCAGAACCCAGACAGGACACACAGGTCTCCCACCAGACCTAGCCACAGTGCTTCTGTAGAGATTCACATACTCCCCCTTCTTTGGTGCCCCTTCTAGAACTGGGATCTGGCAGCTGGTGCATTGGACTTTGGAGTCAGACAGATCTGGATTTGCATCCTGAATCCACACTTACTAGCTATGTGGCATAAGTCTCTTCTACCTTTCTGAGCTTCTGTTTTCTTATATTTAAAATAGGAATAATATTCCTACCTTTTGTTTGCTTTAAGGACTAGAAATAATATACCTAAGGTGCCTGGAACAGAGAAGGACCTCAGTACACAGAAGCCGCTATTTTCAGATACTGGGGAAGGTTTGCTCTTCTGTCCCTTCCTGCCCTCCCCACTGTCTCCAGACTTGGTGTCCCTGTCTGGGCTCATTGTTGGATTTCTGCCCTGTCCTCCCCTGACTCGCCTTTCTTTTCCAGTGCGGCCCAGTACCTGGAATGACTTGTTAATGGGTTTGGAATGCAATAAAATTATGTTTGAAAATAAAGCACTTGATTTCCAAACTACTTCTTGAGATGTTTTCTGTCCTTGGGGGTAATCCTTGCTGTCATTTTGCAGATGGGACCGTCCATCTGATTCTGTGCACTGATCTCCATGGGATACATCATCCGGATACAATCACTCATGTCCTCATACATGGGACATGGAGGGCAGGTTGGTTTCAAGGCTGATAGTGGCCCCCCAACTTCAGTTCTTCTCTGTGTTTGTGGGGAGCAGAGCATGGGACATCGTTCACATACATTTCTCTATTTTAAGCTTCTACTGCCTCTTCCAAAGGAGCTAAGTGAAGGGGAAGATGTGTGTTTATGTGTGCACAGGCTCCTACACACACCCACACATGCACATCCACAAGTTGCTTTGCTATTTTAAATCCATAAACTTCCTTCTTATGTCTGCAGCCCCTCGTCCTTTCCTGCCCAAAGTTGGGGCAGAGCGAGAGTCCTCTCCAGGGTGGCAGGTGCAGATGGTGGCAGGGCATGACCCAAGTCCCAGCGGTAGCAGACACAGGTGGAGAGACGGATGAAGATGGGCACTGGGCACTGTGCTCAGGGGAGCTCACTTCCTGCCCCCGGAGAACTGGGGACAAACAGACAAGACTTGAGTTTGCAAAAGTGGGTGGGGGGTAGGCTGGGCAGAACAGGGCACGAGAAAGGAAGCAAAACCAAGAAGAAATAAAGAAAAAAGAATCAAGGCAACTTAGATGCCTTGATCCTTATCTTGGCTTTTTAACCTTCCCACGCTGGGGTGAGTGTAGGTAGAGAACACACACAGCAGGGCACAGATTTTTCTAGTGACTTTTTCCTGTGTGGAGCCGACATCCATTATGCAAGGCGCCTAGGGCTCACAATACTTTTAGGGGTCATGAAAATGTTTTAATTTAGTTTGTTTTAAAATCAGAAAAAAAAAGGAATATAATAATAATGGATATACAATAATGAATCTTAGCTTGGATTATACTCATATTTATACCAACACAGTTGTAAAATACACTTCTTAATATATATATATTCTCAATAGAGGAAGGGATGCACAAAGGCAAAAGTGCCCAGGACCAACAAAAATCATAATTCAGCCCTGCCCTCTTGCCCACTTACTCAATGACCCACAAGTCTTAATTATTTCCCTATGTAGGGAGATATTGGTTTTGATGTCAGCCATTCTCACTAGGCATTATTTGAATTGATCACCGAATCACTTATTTTAAACGTATGTGTGTGTGTTCAGGGTGGTTGTTTAGGCATCCCCAACCTAAGCCAAGCAACGCTTTCTCTGGGCTCCAGCTATGGGCAAGGTGGGGAGGCCAGAGGGCTTTGCTGGGGAGCTGGGGGTGGGGGCGGCATGCTCCGAGGCCCTGGCTGCAGGTGAGGAGACGACGCAGAGGGCTGCTTAGATTTGGAGCCACCAACTCCCAGATGCCCCAGAGGTGGAAGTACCTGGCATCCCGGGTGCCTGCAACCCAGCAGAGCCTAAGGTGGGTGATGGAACATTCTTGTTTTTTTCTTATACTGTTCAATAATTCATGCAGTGACTTGAAGTTCCGATACATTACTGATCACCTTTAAGGCCTGATTTATATCTTCAGAGGGTATTTTTGTTAAAGTTCTGAGTATGAAAAATAGTAAAGATTGAGCATAAAGATGAAACCTCAGGAATAATTTTGGCATGTTAAAAATGAGCCCAATGGGGACAATTATAAATTGTTATAATAGTGCAATTATAATAGTGTTCTCACATCAAGTGTAACAAACATTCCACACCAATACAAGGTGTTAACAGGGTGGTGTATGGGGATCCTGTGTTTTATGCATGATTGTTCTGTAAATGCACAACTTTTCTAAGAAAGAAACAAAATGAGCCCACTGGAATATTTTCTTCCCCTTCTTTAACTTCCTGTTTTGGGGATACGTAAAAGGATGGTTGTTTGTATTCTAGTTGCCCTTATACATTCTGAAAATAATTTCAATCTCTTTATGCATAAATTATCATAATACTTAAGATTTGAAGCTCAGACTTATGGTATAGAAATGATCTGGAGAAAAAAATGGATCCCACATGGGAGGGGAGAATTGGAGGCAGTGTATCGAAGGGTTTGAAAGCACAGGCTTTTGAGTCATGGCTGTACCACTCACCAGCTGCATGAGGCTGTAAAAACCCTCCTAGAGTTGTGAAGATTTAGGAAATAATGCGCGTTAAATACCACATGCAGTCTGTAGATGGAGACTTTGGTAATTACTCTCGTTACTCTTCTAACTCCCCTAGCATTTACTGTCCCCACCATTTCCGTCAGCCCGATCCTTACACTCTAATTCACACCATCCTGTTTCCTCACAACTGCTGTATACACTTGGCCAGGGGATGAATGCCACAAGCACAGCCATAAATGGGAGCGTCAGAAGGGAGAGCTCAGTTAGCCTTTTGGTTTGACTGTCAACCCACTGACAAATTCTCCCTTGCCCTATTGAAATCCCCATCTCTCTGGGCCTGCGGCTTTTGTCCCCAGAGCCCACAAACCCAGGCAGGGGCTCTCTAAAGTGGGAAGAGGTATGTGAGAGAGGCTAGTTGCCTGTCCCCAGCAAATGGGGTTTGGGGAAGAAGGTACAGGTTTCAGAGGGGGCTGCAACTCCCACAGGTTCCCAGCTCCCAAAGGAAGAAGGTATCTTGCATAGTTCCTTCATCGAGGGAGAGCAGAGAGAACAGACAACACTCTTTGGATTTGCCAGCTCCTCTCTAGTGGGCCCGTCAGATGAGAGTGCATGTGTGTGTCTCTAAGTGTCACAGGGTGAACTTGTGAGCTTCTACATGTGCTTGCGTCTGCCCCTGCCCATGTGCTGGAGGGGCTCCTCCCCTCAGACCCAACGGCAGGGATTGTGCCAGCCTGTCTGTTTTGCTCCATTTGGATATTCTGCTAAGCCCAATGGTAAGAGCAGAGCCTCTGGAGCTAGCCTGCCTGGGATTGGATTCCGATGCTGCTACTTATTAGCTGTGTGACCTTGGGCAAGCTAATTTCCTTTTGCGTGGCTCAGTTTCCTCAGCTCTAAAGGGAAATAATATAGCACCTATGTCCTAGGTGTTGTACAGGTTCATTTAGATCTGTATTGTGCTTAGAACAGTGCCTGGTATATACCATGGGTGCTTAATAAATGCTAGCAACTTTTTGAGTTTTTCCCAAGCGCTAAGCTCAGTGCCTGGCACAGACCGTTCTCAGTGCACAGCTCTTGTCTTGATGGATGTATCTGCATGGATGTGTCTCTCTAGGCGGGAGCTTCTGGGCCTCTTTGGGTACATGTCTGTGTCTGCCATGGGGCTGTGGGGTCAGCACGGTCTGTGGGTGCCCTCCCCTCTGGGCCTGTCCGCCTCCCACTCCCCCATCTCACCGGCGGCTGGGGCGGGGCTCTCGGCGGTGGCAGCGGTGGCAGCCAGGCCTGGAGGCTATACTGCTGTGCACACTGTGCTGACGGTGAACTCCGCCTCGGTGGCCATGATGTCTGTGGGCTGGAGGTTGCGATCATACATGGGGTTCTCAAACGTGGCCCGGACATTTGTGTTCTCGTGGCCAGCATAGCCATTGAATGGAACTTTGGGTCTTCTTCTGGGAATAAGAGAGAGAGAGAGAGAGAGTGACCAAGACATAAAAAGAGAGAGCAACCCAGAGAGGTAAGAGGATAGAAAGGGGACCAGGGAGGGGGTGAGGGAGGTGATTTCTCCTTTAGAAGGTCATAGCTCCAGGTGGGTTTGGGGTCCTGACCCATCCCGTCAGTCTTCCGGGCCCCCGGGCCTCCTTTCGTCAGCGTACCTGTGCTTGTAGAGATAGAGCACAAAGCCCGCGATGATGAGGGCGATGAAGGGCACCAGGATGGCAGCTGCCACGGAGCTGCTGTTGGAAGCAAAGTTGCGGCCGATGGACTCGGGGTCTGACTCCAGCAGCCTGAGGTCTGCAAAGTCCCAAACCACAGAGACACAGTCTGAGGCTGACAGTCCCCGGCGACCACCCTACCCCACCGCACACTATGGAGAAGTGCAGCTGGGGCTTGGGATGTTGCCCAGAGCCCATTCCCCTCCTGCCTTCCACACACACACTCAGACACTCCCCCGGAGGAGGGGGCCCATGAGCTTCTGCCTCCCGCTGGTCCGACTGTTTCTGGAGGGCTGTGCTCAGTCCTGGGGAAGACAGTCTGGAGAAGAACCTGAAACCATGTCTCAGAAGAGAATCTTAAGGGGTGGAAGTTTCTAAACTTTTTTTGGCCACAGAAGCTTTTTAGTAGATGAAATCTTATAAGGAAGTGAAAATGCAACTGCTGTGGATGGAGAGGGAGAAGGACCCTAAAGCTTCTACTTCTGTCCCCCAGCCTCGCCCATGAGTCGGGGAGCTCAAAAGAACACACTGGTCCTGGGGGCCCCTGCCAATGTCCCCCTGACTGATAGGGCTGAGACCCCAAGAAGGCAGAAGGTCTGCCCCAGGAGGCCATGAATCAGGTGGGGACCCAGAACAAGAATCCTGATTTTCTGATTTTTTTTTCCAGTTTGTTTGGCTGTGGGGGCCTGGGGAACTGTCTTCAAGTATTTGAAGGGCTGCTGTATGGAAGAGAGAGTGGACTTACTCCATGCATCTCAAGAGGGCAGAGCTAGAAACAACTCTGGGGGAGGAGCAGAGTGCAGTGGGAGCGACAGGGAGGCAGATTTCTGCTTCATACAGGGAAATGCTTTCTGAATTGCAATGACAGGGCCCTTGGGGACTGGAGGGGTGTGTGCCAGGGGTGATGAGCTGGCTCTGGAGCACCCATGACTGCCTCCCGTCCCCCTCCCACTGCTTCTGAGGATCCAGGACCCTCTTCCCTCATTAGAGTCTTTGAGGTCAGGATGTTTGACACTGGTGACCTGTACCATGCAGGGGGAAAAAATGTGAAGGAAGAACATAGGAGGGAATCCACTTCCTCAGTTTCCTCATCTGTAAAATGGGGACAACAATCCCAATCTCCTAGGACTGCTGAAGAGGAAACTGACATCACAAGTAAAGGCAGCCCTGAGAACCCCCAGCTTGAATGCTTAAGGATGCCCAAGGGCTGGCCAGGTCAAGTGCCCAAGGGCTCTACCTGAGACCCAACGTCCCTTAAGTTGGGAGCTCTTAACTTAAGGGCTGAGCTGTGAAACTGTTTAGCAAATGTTGAGTGTGTATATGTGCTATTTTTGGAGTGAGATGGCCTAGCTTTTATCAGAACTTCAACCTGCAAAAGGTTAAGAACCCCTATCTTAGACTGCTGAACTTCACTAATCCCCCTCTCCATGCCAACATACCCCAGTTTCTTACCCATACCCATGAGCTCACACTTCTAAGGGACACTTGCTAGTTACCAAGTCTTTGAAAGCCGAACTGCCCAAAGCCTTGGCCTTTGACGGAGCCCTGGTAGATGAAAGTGCCTCCGGAGGACTCTGAGGAGACCTGCGATGGTGGAGAGAGGAGAGGCCGAGATAGGAGGTGGGCTGGAAGGAGCAAGAACTCCTGCAGGCCAGCCAAGTGATACACTCACAGGCATAGGCTGTCATACAAGCTGGTGTCACACACCCACCCACAGCTCCTACACAAAGACACTGGACTCTCTTCCTACACCCAGGAAAGGCGGAGCATGACGTATGAGCAGGGTGGGGGTGGGGCAGGGGCACCAACTACTTGTATTAGGTGGGGAGAAATTTTTATTTTCTACTGGACAAATCACTTAATCTGTCTGTCTCAATTTCTCACTTGTAAGACAGGAATAATAAGCATACCTATGTCAGAGGGTTGCTGTGAGGACTAAATGAGTTAATGTCGATGCGGCATTTAGAACACTTAACAGACCCTATGTAAGTGTTAGATATTATTATTGTGGTGAAAAATTGACTTTTAGAGCATCACAGAACAATAGAACCATGATTAAAAAGTACCTAGTGTTTAAAGTATCTTGGAGAGGGCATCACAGTTCCAATAGCTATTAATTTTGGGGAGGGGGTTGGGTATTTGGGGGATATAACTCTCCCATGTTCCCTGCTGCCTCTGTCTCCATGATGCTCACAGAACAGAGACAGACACTCGAACATGTAGTCCGTGGACCCCTCAGCTGAGGGTATGCTTTGAGGATGCCTAGGTGATGCTCCATCCCATCTGGCTCTAGGCTGATCTTCCCACCCATCCCCGAGCATGCCCGGTGGCCCACAGAAGGGAGCCTCAGTGGTTGGCTTGTCCTAGGAAGCTGCTCCAGTCTCTCTTAACCCTCCAGAGAACCATTCCCTTCTTGCCTCTGGTTTGTCCTCTTAGCTCTGCTGCCCACTTTTGACCCTTGTTCCCTCCCAGCATGGTGGAGTCTGTTGCCCCTGCAGAGCTTCTGGACTACTACTACTGAAGCCAGCCAGTATTTGGATACCCAAGAGGATCCTTAAGATTCTCTGGGGCATACCGAGCAGATAACTGTATATGCCATCCCCTGGGGAACCTACTTGATTCTCCTTATGTGTTTATAAATTAGTTATTAAAGCCACTGGCCTCGTGTCAACCTCCCAGCAATTTCTGTCCATGAGGATCTGCCCTGACTCCTCAGCTCTTTGCTTCTCTAGTTTTACCATCACCCCATCTCCTTTCCACCCCTTTCTCTTCTATTTCCAACAACCCAAGACAGGAAAGCTGAGAATGTGGTAGGTGAAATATTGTACTTCTAGTGGACATCATGCTCAACCAACTACCTGTGAAATGAGAAGGTATAGAAGCATCCCTGGGGACCTGGTTTCCATTTCAAGGATGCCCTAGAATGTAATAAAACTTCCCAGCAAGGCAGTGCAAAAAGCCCTGTCCTTTCCTCCCTGCCCTGGTCTCTCACACTTTTCTAAATTTTCTAAATTGCCCACAATCCTCATCCTCAAATGTGAGTAGAAGTTCACGGAAGTCATTTGGGATTCACCTCCTCCCAGCTCTCATCCCCTTCACTGTTGTCTTCAGTTTGTTTGAACTCTTATGCCTCTGATTTCTTGCTTTCTGCTCTAATTCCAGAACTTACTCCATCTCCCTCCGAAGTGGTGACCCTCTGGATTCTGAGCCTCCCAGCCCTTTTACCTTTGCCTGCTCCATTATCAGATATGGACTCCTTTGCTCCCAGTTCTGGCCTCATGGAAAACCTCCCCCCAAGCTCCCCACCTTGATCCTGAGAATTTCCACACCTTTCTCCCCGTTTCTTCCCTGCCAGTGATCTCAGAATCGTGTGTGGGGCAGGGGGTGAGGAGGTCAAAGACACAGATGAATTTCACTGGACTTACGTGCCCATCTAAAGCCCAGTGATCGTCTTTGAACTTATTCACAAAGATCTCAACAGGCCCAGTAACCTGGTAAACCTGGAGGAGGAGATGGAAATCTTCTTTTTTGTAAATTCCTGGGAAAAGAAAGTTCAGAGGGTATACTTGAAAGATCTAAAAAAATGTCAAAACCCAAATTCGTGGGTATTTGAGTGTGAGTGAGTAGAATTTCATGCATAGGTCTGTGTGGCAGATGTCGATATAAGCATTCTCTACATACGTGAAATTTTGTAAGTACAGCGCTGTGTGAATGAGAGTATGTGCAAGAATGTGCACATGTGTGTTACTAAACAACTGGATTACCAGGTTGTGATTGTGATCCTGTTTACAAATGCATGTGTGAAAAAAAAATGCATATGGTTTTGTGTATTTTAATGTGTCAGTTAATGAATGGGTATGTTTACAATTCAGTGGGTGCAGGGATGCATGAGGGCATGTGCATGAGGGCATTTGCATGTGTTCACAGCTATTTATGTGTTACAGCAAATGAGTGAATGTGACTGTTCAATTGTGTTTGTGTATGTGTGTAAAAATGAGGGGATATGATTGTATTAACACGTTCATTCATCCACTCATGCATTCATTGATCCATCCATCTATTCAATAAACATTTGTTTTCTCAGATGTTAGTTTTTCTGACTGTAAAAAATCTGGTTATGGAAAATGAGAGACGTATGAGGATAAAGGAAAAAAGTAACCACTATTGATTGCGCTACTAAGAAATAATCACTGTTAACATTTGGTGTAAATTCTTCCAATTTTGTTTCTCATAAGCATAATTTTTTCCTTTAAAAACCTGGATACATATTTTAAATGCATTAAAGTGGGTGCAGTTTCCCCTAACTTGGCATATTTCATCCAGCAGAATACTATAATTAATATATCCACCTCTCCATTTTTGGACAATTTGCTAGTTCCAATTTTTGTGTGATGTGGATATCCTTTATTTGTAAATGTTTGATGCCTTCAATAATTATTTCTTACAGTAGCAATTCTTAGCAGTATAATTAATGAGTCCAAGCATTTTCAAGGGTCTTGATACAACTTGCCAAAACTTTCTGCAACTGCACTGTTCTATGCTTGGGCCAGCACTGCACGAAGACCTTCACTGAACCCCGACCAGCACTAACATCCATCAGTTTAAAAATATCGTAGTTAATGGGATATGTGGTAAAGGGCATTTGTGTTCAATTTTATTTTATTTTATTTTTTTGATTACTGGTGAAAAATATTTTTTCTTTTGTTTATTGGCTGTTTGTATTTGACTTCTGAGAATTTTCTGCCCCTAATTTTGGTTCAGCTTTAGGGATATTGGTTTCTTTCCTCTTTATTTATGAGTTCTTTAGACATTCAAATTAGCAACCCTTTGTCACCTGACCATTTCCCTTTATCATGTAAACAAAGACAGACAGACTCCTTCCTTTCCCCGCCCACCAGACAAGCCTGAGCCTTGCATGACAGTGCAATGACATTAGCTTCATCCTTGCAAAGGGTGTGCACCTGTTCCACGCTTGCAGCCCCCTACTTGCACCGAGGCGGCCTGCTCCTTACCGGCCAAGTGCAGCTCCACGCCACTGTGGTCAATCACGGTGGCATTGACTTTGCTGTTGGCAACCTGGAAGCCAGTCACTCTGAGCATGGCTGGCTGCTTCTTCCCCTGGTACTCATAGGCCCCTTTCCACAGGGAATTCTTAGCAAAAACATCCCCAGGAACTAGAGGAATTCAGAAAGAGAAGAGAGAGGGACTTTGTGTGGCTGGGAGAATTGAGGTCACCTGATGACTGGCCCCAGCTCAGTCACTGAGATGGTTTCTTTTCCCCAATATCTGACATGGGGAGAGGGAGGGGATTCCTGGACACCTCGGGATCCTCTCGTATCTCAGAAAGGATGGGTGGAGGGAAGGAAAGAGAAAGGGTGGATAAGAGCAAAGGAAAAAAAAAACGGAAAAGAAAGGGAAAGAGAGAGAAAGAGAGATGAGATTCGAGGGAAGAGAGAGAAGGAGAAAGAGGGAAAAGGGAGAAAAGAAGGAAAGGGGTTAAAAGAGAAGGAAAAAGAGGAGAGAGAAAACTAACATGTCAGTATAGCTGGTGGATAGGAACATGGGCTGTCAGACAGGTGGGGCTTCTAATCTTGGCTCTGTCCCTTATCATTTGATCATGTGCAGGAGCCTCAGCTTCCTCAACTGTACAGGCCACACCTGTGGTTCTGTAATTGGCAGCAATCACACCTGCCTCATCAGGTGTGACTGGAGAAGTTAAATGCTCTAACATTCAAATCGTATGTCACTTGGTACTGGGCATATTGAAGTTGCTATTTATCCTTATAATAGTTCTCTAAGGCAAGTACTATAAGCCCCAGTTTATCAAAAGGTAAACTGAAGCTCAAGAGGTGAAGCTCATTTGCCCAAGTACACAGCTATCAATGACCAAAATGGAATTTGAACTGAGTTAATGATTCTAAATCTAGTTTTTCTCCTGTATGGCATGTACTAATGTATTAAATAAAAGTGGAAGGTTCAGAAAAGGACATGGTAGTCTGTAATCATTTTGCATTAGTCATGCCACACGTGCATTCTGTGTCCAGTTCTGGACATCACACTCTGAATGACACAATGCTTGCTTTAAAAATGAAAGCATTTCCAGGAAACTCCCTGGGCAGGAGCTGGGTCTATGTGTCTGTCTCAGACTGGGAGCCACAGTCAGGGCCTGGCTCTGTAAGGCTACAAACTGGCTGGTCCTAAACCAAGGGAGGCTGCAGTAATCAATCACTCTAGTGTCCAAAGCTCAGGACATGTTTCTGGAAGGGTTGGATCCCTCTTCTGGGTGACATTGCAGCTTATGTGAGGCTCACCTCCTCCCTGAAATCTGCCTGGGGGTTGGAAGGTGGATGGGGAAGTCTGTCTGGGTCTACAGCTTTCATGACCTTCAGTAACTCATTAACTCATGAGCATGTTGCTGCCTAACTGGGTGAAAGAAGCCACACCAGTTTCATGAGTCAAAGTCTGGACCATACGTATACCTGAGGCTTGGGTGAGTGGCGGCTCCCGGGCAGTGTTGCTGGGTCTCCCACTGGGCCGGACCTCTGCTGGGGAAAGAGAAAAGAGGAAAAGAGGGTCAGCCCCTGGCCCAGGAAAAATATTCTCACCCCTCTGTCATTAGGTTGATGGGTTCCTTGAGATCTTGTTTTGGATTTAACCTCTTAGACCATGGCTCTTATGTACCCCTTCTCAGAATACTTAAATATAAAGAACAAAAAGGAAATCAATTATATCAAGTACAGTTACTAAAATATTAAACAATGAATTAGAACATACCTATATATGCAATTCTTTATTACTGCATTAAATAACAGGATCTAGAAGCAGCTCTAGTAACTTACCATAATCTTGAAATAATCAGGAGAATACACAATATTTCACAATATCTGTAACACTTGTAACATAATACAAAAATACCTATGTTTTCTATTGGAGACACAGAAGTCACCAGGTATTGCTAGCACTGCTATTGTGGAGAGCCGTCTCCCGGGACGGGCATAGCGCATGCGCTGTAAACCTGCTCCAAAGTCCCCCCGCCCATCGAGTGGTGCCAAGATGGCGCCCACATCCTGCTTCCGGCTTCTGATGTATGTAACCACCCGCTGTATTCACCAATCATGCTTGTGTGCGTGGCGTTAGCCCATTGGATACACGCAAGGTTTATAAGAAAGTTCCCGGGCAAAGCTCGGAGAGACAGCCCACAAGGAGCCGTACCTGACGGCCGCATCGAGGTTGTTCTCCCCCGAGGTGTCTCGCCCCGGGTGGAACCTGTAAAGATGATGATTGCCTAGTCCCATTAAAAGTTTATCTGCTTTACCACCGCGAGTCCTGAGTGATCACAAGTGCTCCGGGTAAGACGTTGTCCGCACCCTCTCTCCCCTTATTTCTCTGGTCCCCATCGCCGGCCGACCGAGGACTCGAGGCGGGGCGGGGAAAGCGCCGGACAAGTGGTGGCCCGTACGGGGAACTCATTCGCGTTCCCCTCGACCCGACGGAGACGTGCTCCTGGGATCCGTGGTTTGACCTCCGCGACTGATCACCGCGAGAAGGTAAGCACCCCCTTTTTTCGTGCGAGGACTAGGGCCCGTGGGCGTTCAGGTAGCCCCGGGGACTCGGAAGAGCTCTCCGAGTGATTACAAGACAGTGCCGACTGCAAGCATGGGGCAGTCTGGGAGTTCACCCCTATTAACCCCCTTAAAGACCCTTTTGAAACAGCGGGGTATCTCAATTAAGAGAAGTTCTCTCCAGCGATTTCTTGATGATGTGGCCACTTTTGCCCCCTGGTTTCCTTGTTCTGGCAGCCTTAATCTGCCCTCTTGGATGAAACTTGGTCGTGATATAGACCGAGCGCGCCAAACGGGTGTCTGTTTGGACCCGATTCTAGTCCTTATATGGGAGACTGTTAAGGGCCATATCGCTCCCTCCACGTCACAGTGGAAAGGCCCTGACCCGGTGCTCGGCTGGGCCGGAGGCTCTGTTTGTGTTTTTCCCCAGGAACCAGGACGTCAACCAGTGTGGGTTCCGGAAAGACTGGTGGGAACCGTGGCATCACCTGGGGAGGCCGGGGAGCAGCTGTCAGAAACGCCAACGAATATACGGCCTGGGCCATTGGACCAAGCCTCCGGCCTTCAGGGACTTGAGAACATTAGGAAATTGAAGCCTGTTAGTTTCGACCTTTCCACACTGGGCGAGACTGTAAAAAATCTGTGGGACCAAGTCACCTCTTGGTTCTCTTGGCCCAATTTGACTATTGGTGGGATTAGTCATTGTTAAATCTTTGCTAGAACGCCTGTTTCAAGCGCGGCAGTACCGTGTTATGGCTATGTCCTCCACCTTTGATACCCCCAACAGCGACCATTCTGATGGCCATACCCCATCCTGGCCGCCTCGGGCGGGGCACTCGGGAGCGAGGTTTGTAGCTAAGCGCGCAGCTGTGTCCCGGGTATAACAGGCAACGCCAGCAGTCATAATTTTTGTCTCAGGTAGGTCCCTAAGGCAGAGTCATAGTTGTGGCCAGACTTGACTCTAGCCAATGCATAGGGACGCCTAGTGACGCCTCCGACTCTGGTTAATGCTATCCCTGCCCCCGCCTTTGTCCCCCAGTTGCAAGGCAAAGCACTGCAGGGAGAGTCATGTTGTTTCCAGCTCACGGACTCTCCTGTCTCCATATGAGGTGAGCATTCTGGTCGGTGCTAGAGGCTCCGCCGCTAAATGGCTGAGACCTAGTCCAGACTCCCCAAAGCACCGGAACAAATTGTGAGCCATCTGGGTTCACGGGAGCACACTCATCACTGGGGACACTGGGTCGATATAAATAATAAAGGGGGAGATGTGGAGAGCCGTCTCCCGGGACGGGCATAGCGCATGCGCTGTAAACCTGCTCCAAAGTCCCCCCGCCCATCGAGTGGTGCCAAGATGGCGCCCACATCCTGCTTCCGGCTTCTGATGTATGTAACCACCCGCTGTATTCACCAATCATGCTTGTGTGCGTGGCGTTAGCCCATTGGATACACGCAAGGTTTATAAGAAAGTTCCCGGGCAAAGCTCGGAGAGACAGCCCACAAGGAGCCGTACCTGACGGCCGCATCGAGGTTGTTCTCCCCCGAGGTGTCTCGCCCCGGGTGGAACCTGTAAAGATGATGATTGCCTAGTCCCATTAAAAGTTTATCTGCTTTACCACCGCGAGTCCTGAGTGATCACAAGTGCTCCGGGTAAGACGTTGTCCGCACCCTCTCTCCCCTTATTTCTCTGGTCCCCATCGCCGGCCGACCGAGGACTCGAGGCGGGGCGGGGAAAGCGCCGGACATGCTATGACTTGTCTACATTCAAAATTAGAGGAAACACCAAATATCAGTAAGAGGTAAAGGAAAATAAAGACATATTTTCCCATCTGAGTGCTCAGATCCCCCCAGTGCCCCTATTGAGAACCCTGGAATAGAAATCCCGGTTCTAGACTCTACTTTCCTCCCAGATGCCTTTCATTTGAAAAATGGGAAAATACTAAAATGTATGTCATAGAGTTATACTGATGAAATGAAGTTATGAATATGAAAGTAAAGGTCAATAAATTTTAGTGTCTTTTCTTCTTTTGCACAAAAGCAACAGAAAAATCTGCTTTGTCACCAATTAAGGGCAGACTTTCCCCACTGTCTCTGTTGGGTGTCTATGGAGTTTTAACAAACTCCCTTCAAGTTCTGGAGGTCAGCTCATGCCCAGATACACAGAGGGCTGTGGAGATATTTTCCACAAAGACTCCAAGAGGGGAAACCCACATCTGGAAAGAACACCTCTACTGTATTAGGTTTTGTAAGATGAAGGGAGCAAAGAGGGAGAAAGCATTTCATGTGCCAGTCACCTTGCTAGGCACTTTATTTGTGTTATCTCATTTAATCCTTTTCTTGAAACTGTGAGGTAGAGAGAGTATTGTCCCTATTTTATAGAAAAGGTAACTGTTGAGAAGCAAAGAGGTGAAGGCTTTGCACAAGGTCAGGCACTAAGGGATGGAGTGGGGATTCAATTGTATATTTTAAAAAACAAGAATCTACCATAACATCAAAAAGGGATAAAATACTTAGAAAGACATCCCATGTTCATGGATTGGAAGAGTTAATATTAAGATGGTCTATACATTTAACACAATCTCTATCAAAATCCCATCTGCCTTTTTACAAAAATCGACAAGCTGATCTTAAAACTGAAAATGAAAGGAACACAGAATAGCCAAAACAAATTGAAAAAGAACAAAGTTGGAGGACTCACACTTCCTCATTTCAAAACATTACTAAACACTCTTGATTACTGTAACTTTGTAATGACATAAAGATAGAAATAAAGATCAACGAAAAAGAAGTGAGTGCCTAGAAATAAACCCTCACATTTAGGGTGAACTTGCTTTTTTTCCTCTTTATTTTTTTTTATTAGAGCAGTTTTAGGTTTACAGAAAAATCATGCAAAAAGTATAGAGTTCCCATATATCTCCCACTCACACACACAGTTTTCCCTATAATTAACATTTTGCATTAGTGTAGTACCTTTCTTACAATTGATGAAACAGTATTACTATACTTATACCATTAACCATAGCCCAGAGTTTCACTAGGGTTCACTTTTTGTGTTGTACAGGGCTCTATATTTTTTAACTTTTTATTTTTAAATACTTTCAAACTTACTGAACAGTTAAAAAATAATACAAATCCCATGCAGAGAACTCCAACATTCCCAAGCACACACCTCCAGATGCCCAGATCCACATTCTTTCTATCTATCCATTTTGTGAACACTTGAGTGTAGTTTATATACATCATGCTCCTTGAACATGTAATACTGCCATGTACATTTCCTAAGAATAAGGATGTTCATTTATGTAATATCTTTTTTTTAAAATTCATTTTACTGAGATGTATTCACATACCATGCAGTCATACAAAAAGTGCACATTTGATTGTTCACAGTACCATTACATAGTTGTGCATTCATCACCAAAATCAATTCCCTGACACCTTCATTACCACACACACACAAATAACAAGAATAATAATTAAAGTGAAAAAGAGCGATTAAAGTAAAAAATAACACTGGGTGCCTTTGTTTGTTTGTTTGTTTCCTTCCCCCATTTTTCTACTCATCCATCCATAAACTAGACAAAGGGGAGTGTGGTCCTTATGGCTTCCCCAATCACACTGTCACCCCTCATAAGCTACATTTTTATACAATTGTCTTCAAGATTCATGGGTTCTGGGTTGTAGTTTGATAGTTTCAGGTATTTACTGCTAGCTATTCCAATTCACTAGAATCTAAAAAGGGTGTCTATATTGTGCGTAAGAGTGCCCACCAGAGTGACCTCTCGCCTCCCTTTGGAATCTCTCTGCCACTGTAGCTTATTTCATTTCCTTTCACCATTTATGTAATATCTTAAAAGTACAGTTATCAAGTTCTAGAAATTTAACATTGATATAAAACTTACAGTCTATTTTCCAATTTTTCATATGTCCCTACAATGTCCCCTCGAACCTTCTGCATTGCTAGATTCCACCCAGGATCAAATATTTCATTTAATTTTCATTGTCTCTTTAGTTGCTATTTCTTTTTCTTTTTAATTGTGGTAACATATGTGCAACATAAACTTTCCCATATCAACCTCTCCGCCAAAAAACTATATAGTAGGATTAACCAAATTCACAATATTGTGGTACTGTCATCGTCTCCATTACCACAACTGTTCCATCTTCCCAAACAGAAACCCTACACCCATTATTCATTAACTCCTCATTCTCCTTGCTGGCTGCCCCTGGCAACCTGTACTTTAATTTCTATCTCAATGAACTTTCATATTCTCTGATATTTTCTTCGTAGTTACCATGGGCTTAAATCTAACATCCTAAATCTATTACAATCTCATTTGCCAACTTAATTTCAACAGTATGCACAAACTATGTTCCTATACCCCTCTGTTCCCGTTCCCCCACCTTCATGTAATTCTTGTAATACATGACACATTTATGCATTATGAGTCCCAAACCAGTGATTTATCACTACATTTTATGCATTTGCCTTTTAGATTCTGTAGAAAGTAATAAGTGGAGTTAAAAACTGAAAATACAACAGGACTGGCATTTATATTTACCCATGTTGTTATCCTCACTGGAGATCTTGATTTCTTCTTGTGGCTTCAGTCAATTGTTTAGTGTTTCTATCCTTTCAACCTGCAGAAGTCTCTTAATCATCTCTTGTAGGCCTGGTCTAGCGGTGATGAACTCCCTCAGCTTTTGTTTATTTGGGAATTTCTTAATCTCTCCCTCATTTTTGAAAGAAAGTTTTTCCAGAAATAGAATTCTTGGTCGGCAATTTTTTGCTTTTGGTACTTTAAAGATGTCTTCCCACTGCCTTCTTGCCTCCATGGTTTCTGATGAGAAGTTGGCACTTAATCTTATTGAGGCCCCCTGGTATGTGACAGGTTGCTTCTCTAAAGTGGCTCTCAGAAGTCTCTCTTTATCTTTGGCATTCATCAGTTTGATTATAATAATCCATGGCATGGGTCTATTTGAGTTTATCCTGTTTGAAGTTTGATGAGTGTCTCAGATTTGTATATTCTATGTCTTTCATTAAAATTTGGGTAGTTTTCAGTCACTATTTCCTTGAATATTTTCTCTGCCCCTTTCTCTCTTTTCTCCTACTGAACTTCTACAATGAGTATATTGGTATCCTTGATGGTATTCTACAGGTTCCCTCAGGCTCTGTTCACTTTTCTGCATTCTTCCTTATTTCTGGTCCTCAGATGGTATGATTTTAATTGTCTAATCTGAGTTCTCTGATTCTTTCTTTTGTTATATCCAATCTGCTGTTGAACCCCTCTATGAAATTTTTAATTTCTGTCAGTGTTGTCATCATCTCTGGTTGGTTCCTTTTCATAACTTCCATCTCTATATTGATATTCTCTTTGTGTTCTTCTATTGCTTTCCTGATTTCCTTTAGTTTTTCTTGTCCATGTCATACATCATGCTCTTTGAGCATATTTAGGACCATTTTTAAAAAAGTCTGCTATGTCCCAGTTTGGTCCCCCCATATTGATGGCTTCTAATGCTTTAATCTTTTTTTGCCTAGGCCATTGTTTCCTGTTTCTTTGTATGTTTTGCAACCTTTTGTTAAAACCTGGACATTTTGATATTTTAATGTGTCAATGCTGGAATTTAGAGTCTGAGGCATTTGTTCCTTAAGATTGTATCCAGCTAGAAGTTGTATCATAGAGCTTTCCTTGAATACCAGGAACTAACAACAACAACAACAAAATAATAAAAAGGAAAAAAATAAAATACTTTTCCCAGAGTTTGCTAATTGACCTGTGCAAGTGTTCTCCTCCAGGGTTTATCCATACAATAAGTTTGGAGAATAGCTCCAGGCCAAAGCATTAGGGCCTCTCTGATCCTTTCTGTGCATGTGTCTTGGTTGGGTATGTGTATGTGGTCCTGGGAATTCCCCTGGTTACATGGATAGGATCATCCCCTCTTCCTTAGGAAACAATTTTCTCATGTTCCTGGGAACTATACAAAATATCCTATAGTGGGAGAGCTCTATGAACTGCCTTCTACATGTAGGGCAAGTTCTGAGAAGGTGAGTCCCTCAGGCCACCACCAGACAAACTGAGCCAGGCATACAAGCTCCCAGTATGTGCACAAGGGCTACTCTGTTCCCTTCAAAACTGGGACCAGGGACCCAAACTGGGAATATGAGCCAGCTCAGGGCCGAGGTGGTGATGGGGCCAGACAGGGCAACACAGCATTCTGTTTTTTGTTTTCTTTTTTAATTAGAGAAGTTATAGGTTTACATAAAAATCATGCAGAAAATAGAGTTCCCATATACCCCCCCTCCTCTATATTATTAACACCTTGCATTAGTATGGTACATTTGTTACAATTAATGAAAGAATATTGCTTAATTGTACTATTAACTATAGTCCATGGTTTGGTTTACATTAGGGTTCACCATCTGTGTTGTACAATGCTATGTTTGTTTTTTTTTAAATTTTTATTCTAGTAACATATTTACAACCTAATATTTCCCCTTTAAACCACATTCAAATATGTTTCAGTGGTTCACAATGTGCTACCATCCTCAGCATCTATGACCAAAACTTCTCCATAACCTCATAGAAACTCTACAATTTAAGTATTAACTTCCCATTCCCCACTATTGGAAAATTCCACTCCAAATATGGGCCTCTACAGGCAGCATATTAGGCAAGCCATTTTTTATGTCAGACTTCCTGGTGGCCAAAATAACATATTGCAGCCACCATATCCTGTTGAAACCCCCTTCCCCAGTAATACACATTCCAATCCTTAAAGGGACAAAAATCCCCACTACGCTCTCCTCCACTGGTGCAACACCACTTCTTCTCAATTCCCACCCCGACAGACCTCCTGGTCCAATCACCAAGTGACTTGTCAGCTAACCCCCTGTCCATCTTTACCAACTCCCCTCCTCCGAAAGCAAAGCTCTCCCCCTCCCATAAGCTTTACTTCAGACCCCCATCATGCTGATGGCGCTTTTAATTCTGACCCCTGCCATGCTGGTGTGCGAACATACTTTCCTGCCTGAAGTCGACTGGTTTCCGTGCCCTCTGTGACTATGTGCCGAAATTTCTTAACACCTACCCCTACACCAGACTCTGTAACCTATATTCTAGTTTCTGACTCTATGAAGTTGCTTATTCTAATGATTTCATTTGAGTGAAATCATACATTTTTTGTCCTTTTGTGTCTGGCTTATTTCACTTAGCATAAAGCTTTCAAGGTTCATCATGTTGTAGCATGCATCAAAACTGAGTATTATTCCATTGTGTGTACACACCACATTTCGTTCTTCTATTCATTGGCTGAAGGACACTTGGGTTGCTTCCATCTTTTAGTAATCCTTATTTTATTCCTTAATATAATGGAAAATTTTGGGAATTGGGAATAATGCTATGAACATCGGTGAGCAGATATATAGAGTCCCTGCCTTCAACTGTTCTAGTAGTGGGATCGCCAGGTAATATAGTAATTCTATACTTAGCTTCCCCCCCAAAACTGCCAAACTGTCTTCTGCAGCAGCTGTGTTTCTTTTAGCAACATTTTGTAGTTTTCTGCATACAAGTTCTTTACATCCTTGGTTAAATTTATTCCTAGATAGTTAACTCTTTTAGTTGCTATTGTAAATGGAATTTTTTTTTCTTGATTTCTTCCTCAGATTGCTCATTACTAGTGTATAAAACATTACTGATTTTTGGGTGTTGATTTTGTCTCCCGCCACTTTGCTGAACCCATTTATTTGCTCTAGGAGCTTTGTTGTAGATTTTTTGGGCCTTTCTAAATATAGGATTATATTATCTACAAATAGTGAGAAGTTTTACTTCTTCCTTTCCAATTTAGATGTCTTATTTCTTTTTCTTGTCTAACAGCTCTGGCTTGAATTTCTAGCACAATGTTGACTAACAGTGGTGACAGTGGGCATCCTTGTCTTGTTCCAGATCTTAGAGGGAAAGTTTTCAGTCTTTCTCCAGTCCAGTGTTAGCTGTGGGTTTTCCATATATGCCCTTTGCTGTGTTGAGGAAGTTTCCTTCTATTCCTAGTTTGTTGAGCGTTTTTCTCTGTGAGGCTTTTTTTTGCCTCCGGTTTCTTCTTCGTTTGGGTATTCTGCCCCTGGGAGCCAGATGGGGCCAATCCACAAAGGTGGGTCACTAGAAAAGTCCCTTTTGTGTTTAGATGGTCCAGCTGACAGGTCGAGTAAGTGCACCCCTTGGCGCTGCCTTTCTGCCATGGTCTCTGCCTGCCACCCCCTCCTCAGTGGCTTGTGTTCCATGCTTGGTCTGTGGACTTTGGTCCCTGTGCCTGGATATGTGTGGGGTTCTAGCTCCCTGCTCTAAGTTGCTTTATAGTCTGTGTCCTCGGTGGGAAGAAGGGATCCAGGCTGCTGCCTCTGAGCAGCTCCCAGGAGTGAGCGGGAGAGAAGAGGATTGGTGGGTTGGGATGGAAGTTCCCTCCTTGATATTTTTCTTTCTTTGATTCAGCATTTGTGGAGCCCTTCTCCAGTCTCCACCATCCTCCAGAGTTCTAAGCAACAGGCATTTGTCCTTTTATTCACTGAATCTTCAGATGATGTCTTACCTCACTATGTTGATGTTGTCACCTCTCACATAACCATATTTCATCTATTTTTATCATATTTAATTCACTGTGTGAATTTGCCCATCAATGGATTGCTTCTAATTTTTTTGCTGTCATGAAGTATGCTTCTGTGAACATTCATGTACATACTTGCATGTCTTCTGGTGGACACCAGAGGTGAAATTGCTGGGTTGCTGAATTTTACAAGATAATGCCAAATTTGTTGTACCAGTTTACACCCCACCAGGTAAGAAGATAAGTTTCCATCTTCTCTGACACTTGGTAATTGTCAGACTTCCTAATTTTGCCATCTAGTTGGCTTAAATGCATTGGTCTTCATTTGCATTTCCCTGATTACTAATAAAATTGAGTATTCACATGTCTATTGCCACACAGGGTTCCTCTTTTCTGAAATTCTATTTCAAACATTTTTACTCAATTTCTACTTGTCTTTATTCTTTTTAATTTGTATGAGTTCTTTATATATTCTGCTATTCTCTTGTTGATTATGTGTATGCTGACTATGTCTTCCTTTCTTTCTTTTCTTTCTTTCATCTTCTTCCTGGGCAAATTTTAATAATTTATATAATTGACAGAAAATTGACCATTTCAATCTAAGTTGTTCACGGTGTCTTCTTATTTAAATCTCTACTGTATCTGTAATTCTGTCCACCTTTCATTCAGAATATCATCTTTTCTCTTTTTTTCTTAAGCAATAATGTCAGAGGTGTGTTTATGTTATTTGCCTTTTCAAAGAGCTAGCTTTGGGGTCTATTGGTCCTTTCTATTGTTTCTTTGTTTCATGTTTTACTAATTTCTGCTCTTATTCATTTCCTTACTCCTGGAATTAGTAAGCTAACATGTAGCTCATTAATTTTCAGTCTTTCCTACTATATGTTTTTAAGATGTGGACCCCTTAGGGACCATTTTTTGTGTATCCTGCAAATTTTGATATGTAGTGTTTTTGTTGCCAGTGAGTTCTAACTATTTTGTAATTTCTGTTGTAATTTCTTCTTTGACTCATGAATTATTTAGAAGTTTTTCCATTTCCAAATGCATGAGTTTTTCTTCTTTTCCTCTTTTATTAAGCTATAAAATTATATTATTTTTTCCCACCAAATATCATTGACACATGGTTGGAGAACATGGTCTGCAAGATATTAATTCTTCAGAATTGCTAATACTTGCTTTGTGGCCCAGGAGAGTCTATTGTTTAATGAAAGGAGGAAGGGCTCTCTTCCTCTTCTTTCAATTAAAATTTTATCAAACTAATATAAATAGTTTAAGAAGTTGAATAGAATGTCAACACTTATAATGAAAAGCAACCCTTCTTTCGCTTTCCCTCTCTCAGTTTCTGCTGTCTAGGGCAGTGACTTTCAATTCTTTTATCTGTTTATTCCAGAACTTATTGTTGAAATTCCAAAATACAAGATTTTTCTGCAATATCCTGATTTTCAACCTTAGGCATTCTTTACTGACTTCTAACCTACACCCTGTCCACCTTTCCCCCCTTCCCCTCCCTCTATCATTCCAACGCTGTTACCTGCACTTTTTGGCTACATAAGTATGATGACAGTGCAAATATTACCATTCATAGCTAAGCCCTGTAGTGTATTGTGATTACTTTTCTTCAACTTCTTTTTCCCTGGAGTTTGTAATTGCCATTTGAAAAAATTTTACTTGGTTTCTTATGATCTACCATCATTCAGGCTCAATCTCTGTTGCAAAATTACAAACTTCCTCTCAGTACCAGTAAGCACATCTGAATCTTTCAGTTTTATTTATTTATGTATATATTTATTTGGCAATATTCCTGTTGTAGCGCCCCTCCCTCCTACCTCTGTCAGAACTCTATGTCCTCTGCATTTGCTCCACACCTATCGTTCTGTGGCTTTCCTTCATTTTCGTGGGAATCCTATAACCTCTCTCCTGGGTTGGACTTCCGTTTCTGGATCTATAGCGTTCTCATAATTTATTGCCTTAATTGGGGTCAGCATGTTCTCTGGTAGCTTTTTCAAAATGGTTCATGAGAGAGAAAATTTTTTAGGACTTGTCTTTTGGAAAATATCTTTATTTTATCCTCATACTTGATTGTTAGCTTGCTAGGTTTGGATTCCAGGTTGGAAATCATTTCCCCCTAGAATTCTGAGGATACTGTCCCATTGTCTTCCGGCTTCCGGTGTTGTTACTGGAGTCCGATGCCTTTCTGGTTCCCCACATATGCAGAGACTGCTAGTTGTTCACTAAAATCCATCTTTTCCTTATTCTATAGCAGCTAGGAACAAAGTTTTCCAGAACTGTGTTTCCCAGCCCCTCCTGCAGGTAGGTATAGCCATGTGACTAAATTTTAATAGAAATTATGAGCATCATTTCCAGTATTGACCCTAAAATTACTGTCCATGCCCTCCTCTCTGCTCTTTCCCCTTCCTAGGAAGTAGGACTTAGATGTGATCTAGCACCACTAATCAGACAAAGAAAATACTATCGGCGGTGTCAGAGAAACAAGAGGGAAAGGAATTCTGGTCCCTGAATGACCTTGAGAAGCTGATAGCCTGCTTTTCTGTCCTGGATGTTATATGAGAGTGAAATATACTTCTTTGTTCTCTAAGTCATTATGCTGTTGGATAGCTTTGGAAGCTTAGCCTTTTACTTCAACTATTTTCCTACTATCCCTTGTATGTAAACCGTTTTTTCCCCTTTCTGTAGCTTTTTGGATTGGTGTGCCTTTGATGATTTTTTTTTTAAATTTATTGGGCTGGGAGAATCAGTTGCATTTTCAGTATGAAAAACTCAAATCTTTCATTTCTGACAAGTCTTCACATTTTATTTCTTTGATATGCTTCTCCCTATTAGTTAGATACTGAATTTCCTGGCTTAATCCTCTACCTTTCTTTTTCTTTTCCTCTTTTTTTTTTTTTTTTGCTCCTTTACTTTTTGTTCTATTTTCTATGAGATTTCCTTGACCTCATCTTCTCAACAAGGATTATTCTAGAATAGCCATTTCCATTTGATTCCTTCTTAGAGACTCCATTTATCTAGTGAAATTCTTACAACTATTCTATTTTCTTTATCTTTTGCTTACTTTAAAGTCTTTGTCAGCTAACACCAATATTACTTATGGATCTATTTCTATTGTCTTTTTCCCCCCTTGGATTTCAGTTATGTGGTCCTGTCTTTTGGGATGCTAAGCATTTTTGATTGACTGTCAGGCATTGTATATTAAAAAGCTATAGGAGCTTTGATTGATTTTGTAGAAGCTCTGCATGATGTTACCTTCCTCATACATCCCTCCACTGAGAACGTAGTTCTAGGTTGACAATTATTTTATCTCAGACCTTTTCACCATGGTTTTCATTGTTGTTGAGGCTCTGTAGGTCATTTTTGATCACATTATTGTTTTGATTCCATATTTTATTTCTTCTATAACTTAATTCTGCTGTGTTTTTTGGTCCATTTCGCTTGTTTATTTTATTTCTTGCTCTTGTTCAAGGTTGCTTATTTTCTCATGTGTTTTCCAATTTAGGATTTTGAGCCTATTTTCCAATCCTTAACACCCTTTGACACCTGAGATGAAAACGTAGCCTCCGGTAAGGATTGCATAGTCTAGGAATATCCAACTAAGGACAATTTTATTTCTTGGTTTGGAATATCGTGGAACATTTGGCAACATTCATACAAGCCCCCAAATCAGGCCCATAGTTATAAATTCCCAGAGGAGACATTTTAACCCCAGAATTCAGGCTAAAAAGACAAATGTCCATTTTATCTACCTTTTCTGGAAAGATATTTCACTGAAGGTTAGATTTTTGAGGCTTCGGGCTTTATGTGGCATCTCTGTTTGAAATCTCCACTTTCTAGGCCCAACTCCTTGACTCTTCTCCCCTGTGGAGTGGAGACTGGCAAACGCTGTGGAAGCAGCTCCAGCATCACTGCTGTCTAACCACTCAGATTTTGTTTTTGGCCTTATTGGGTCCCTGAGGATTTCCCCAACTTTCTTGAGAACTCAGCTATGCATTTAACAATGTTTATTACATTTTACTCAGCATTTCTAGATATTTTGTAACCAGAGATCTGTACAAGATATATCATCTGCCCAGTTGCCAAAATGGAAGTTCTTGGCTATGTATATAACATTTTTATTGTTGTTATTGTATATTTATGTGTTTGGAATAGTAGAAAGGGCCACACTAGCTCAGTCTGCCATGCTGCTGGCCCACCTCTACTGTTATTGTTAGTTTGATATTATTCTTTAAATTAAATTATATTTTAAAACTTAATAAATACACTTTAGAAAAGAAACTTTATATAGCCACCATATGTGGAGAACAAATAATGCTTTCTATAAATAAATAAATTTACATTAATTCATACTAACAAAAATAAAAGATGTTACTATATTCTAGCTCTGATAAAGGCTTTGAAGCTGGAGCCGGATCTCTTTTTGTTTGGGGGTTATATAGCAAAGTGGCTAAAAGCATGGATTCTGAAGTTAGACTGTCAAGGTTTGAATCTTAGCTGTTCCCCTTATTGGCTTGGTGCCTTGGGCATGTTATTTTTCCTCTCAGTGCCTCAGGTTCCTGATATATTAAAAGTGGGGATAAACAGTACCTGTCTCAAAAGATTATTGCAAGGATTAAAAAAGTTAATACATACACACTCACCAAGGCAGATGGGGGGTTTGCCTGTCCAGCTGCCATCTGTTTTGCAGGTGCGGTGCTCAGAGCCCCCCTTGAGGGAGAAGCCCTCCTGGCAGGAATAGATGAGGGTATAGCCCATGGAGGGCAAGTCCAGGGCCCCGACATTGGCATGGGTCGGCGTCTCTGGCTGTCTGCAGTGGTGGGCTGGATGAGAAGAGAGACATTATTGAACCTGGAGAGATGAGGGTCTACAGGAGGCCTTTTCAGCCATTCCCCTGTTCCTTCATGGCCTATCTTCTTTACAACCCTTCTAGGCTCCTTTCATGCCCAGCTCCCCTACCCACTCTCCACACTCTCCTATCCCAGCCCCGATTACCACAGGAATGGCCAAGATGGATATAATGTGGACGTTGGCTGGGGAACCCAAGCCAGCAGGGCTTTTCCTGATGGGAGAAAGAGTAATTGTGGTCAAAACCCTGATATCTCCACCCTGTCACCTAGCTTTGTATTACTTTTTGCTGTCACAAGGAAATTCTTCTTTCTTTCTTTGCTAAGGCATAGTGTTTACCTTCAAACCTCAGAAAGGCTTTGTGTGGAAGGAGAATTAAATGTCTTTCAAGAGGTCCCAAGGGATAAAAACTACAAAGAGACCACTAACGGTCCAAATGAGAAGTTGTGAGCTCCGTGACATTCAGAGCATTCAAACATGCACTGGATGACCAGCCAGGGAGGTAACGTGTTGCCAAGGGGAGTTTTCTTGGACTGCAGGTGAGGTCTGCACTCACGGATGCAGTCGGGTGGGGTTCCGCTCCAGGTCAGGTTGGGGAGGCAGGTCCGGGTGGTGGAGCCCTGAAGCAGGTAACCTTTTTGACAACGGAAGAGCACTGTGCTTCCAACCTGCAGCAAGGACAGAAGGTCCCACCATCACCTACCATTCAGCAATGCTCCATACCCCTGTTGTGGATGACCTATTTGCACCTGACCCACCTTCTACCCACATGGTTGTCTCTGCCTTGACACCCTTCTCCACCTGGTTAAATCTTATTTGTAAGGTCTCATTCATTCCCCTGAGCTCTTCTGAAACATATCACACCCTGCTGTGGTGTACAGAATGCCTGGTTCAGAATCAAAAAACCCTAGAGCTGAGATCTGGTTTCTGCATTTACTCACTGAAAGACAAGCCACACTGAAACTCTAAACCTCAGGCTTCCTACGTAAGAAGTGGGGATGACCATCCCTGCCACAACTGCACATGAATGTTGTGATGCTCAGATGGGATGGTGGATTTGAAGCATTTTATAAAATGTGAAGAACTGTACAAAATAAAATGATCTGTCTCTGTGTGTCTTCCTTTTATGAAAGTATAAATTCCTTGAGGTTAGGAGACATGTCTTATTTATAGATATATCCCTGCATTTTGTAAATATCTGTTGAATAGAATTATCACCCTTCTTCAGTCTTCCCCTCTGCTCAGTTGTTTTCCTCACCCTTACCCCCACTGGCCCCTCACTGTTCCTCTCTCCACTGCCGCAACCACCAGTCCATTTTGTGTAATGTTACCAGATTGATGTCCTCAACTGCAACTTGGATCAAAAAACACTCCTGTGATATATGTTTTCTACAGCACACTACATAATTTAACTTGTATGGTCAGTTTATTCAAACACCATAATTATGTGGAACTTTGAATAGGAAGTGAGATCTGGTCGGTTTGTACAGGTTAGTGTGAAATAGCATTACATCCCAAAGTAATTTGGGCAGAGAATAAAAATATATATGCAGGGCCCACCTGAGGAGCTAGGGGAAAATGTGGAAATGTTGGATATCCCCACCTGGGTTATTACTGATACTCTCACAAACATTGAGGACTGACAATCTGGTGTGCCAAGTCCTCGATCTTGGGGCTTGCCCTTATGAAGCTTGTTGCTGCAAGGGAGTGACTAAGCCTACTTGTGGTTGTGCCTAAAAGTCTCCCCCAGAGAACCTCTTTGTTGCTCAGATGTGGCCCTCTCTCTCTCTCTAGCTAAGCCAACTCGGCAGGTGAATTCACTGCCCTCCCCACTACGTGGGACCTGACTCCCAGGGGTGTGAATCTCCCTGGCAATGCAGGACATGACTCCTGGGAATTAGCCTGGACCCAGAATCGTGGGATTGAGAAAATCTTTGACCAAAAGGGGGAAGCAAAATGAAACAAAATAGTTTCAGTGGCTGAGAGATTTCAAATGGAGTCGAGAGGTCACTCTGGAGGGCATTCTTATGCACTATATAGATATCCCTTTTTAGGTTTTAGTGTATTGGAATAGCTAGAAGTAAATACCTGAAACTATCAAACTGCAACCCAGTAGCCATGATTCTTGAAGACGATTGTATAACTATGTAGCTTACATGGGGCGATGGTGTGATTGTGAAAGCCTTGTGGATCACACTCCCTTTATCCAATGTATAGATGGATGACTAGAAAAACGGGGACAAAAACTAAATGAAAAATAGGGTGGGATGGGGGGGAATGATTTGGGTGTTCTTTCTGACTTTTATTTTTTGTTCTTATTTTTATTCTTTCTGGTGTGAGGAAAATGTTCAAGAATTGGTGGGTGTCATCAATGTACAACTATGGGATAGTACTGTGGACTGTTGATTGTATGATATGTGATTGTATGACATATTCACATATCATACATGATATGTGAATATGTCTCAATAAAACTGATTTAAAAAAAAACAAAACACTCCTCTGTCCTTATTGTCTCCTGGATCAAATTCAAACACAAAGTGAAACCCTTAATTTCCACTCCTTTCCTCTCACACATCCTGTTTCTCTCCTGGATTTCATCATCCATTCAGTGAGTGGCCCCATTATCCACCCAGCTGGGCAAATCAAAGACCTCAAGTCACCTGTGATCTCCTCCTTTCCTACCACCCCTCAATCCAATCCATCAACAATTCCTCTTGGTTCTACCTACAAAATATATGCTGAGTCCTTCTCTTCTCTCTACCCCTACTGTGACTCCCTTCCCTTGTCCAATCTCACCTCTGTTTATCGCCTGAGCCTCTAAATTAATGTCCTGCTTGTCTCTATGCTTCCACTCAATCCCTGGAATCCAGTGTCTGCTCAGCAGCCTGAGTGATATTTCAAAACCATGAATCAGATTGACCCACCTTTGAATGGCTTCCCATGCATTTAGGATAAAATCCACAAGACTTATCACGACCTCAGCGCCCTACATGACCCAACACATGCCTTCCGCTCTTCAGCAATCACGATGTGATATTTGATGCAGACTGAATATATGGATCATACATAGACATGAAGCCTAATAACCTTGCTTGCACTACCCCGTGTGAACCCTGTGTCTATGGGTAGGATAGGGATGCCTTGAGGACAGAACTCTGTCTGTCTCACTCATTTCTGTATTTCTACAAACATCCTGCCCAAACTACACAGGAACTACATGCGATCTGTCTTTCCTCATCAGCTTCTCTCTGACTGATGTAAACATCTTCTCATTTGAAGGGTGCTTCTTTCTCCAGTGCTTCGTTTCTCCAGTTTCCAAGGTCTTGCTCTCCCCCAGTTCCATCAAATGGTGTCCCGAGCAAGTCCCCGAGGCCCCGGATGCTGACAGTGACAGGAGGGGACAGGAGGCAGGGAGGCCCAATCTTGGCTGACGTCCTTACCTGGTAGCCCTGGGAATGGTTCTGTATCCCAAACTGTGGCACACCGGGGTCTGCACACATGGTCAGTGTTGGGTCTGGATGCCAGAACAAACAAAGAAACAGACAGACCACATGGTAACTGAAAACTTCACTGCCTTGACTCACTCTGAGAAACAGATGTAGGCAGGAAGATGGAACTACATCCTGGTTTCCCTGCCTTTTGATATCTCCACCTGACTCATACCCCCAGCTGACACTCACTTCCCCAAAGCACATTAGATTTTATATCCCACTCTAAGAAGCTCAGAGGGAAACTGTCTCCCCTGAGATGAGACCACTGAAAATAGGGGAAGGGAAAGAAGTCTGTCCCAGGCCCCAAAGAAAGATGTCCACCAGCCAGGAGAGTCTTTGCCCCAGATCACCTCTCACCTATGCAGCTGGGCTGGGTGCCACTCCACGTCCCATCTGACTGGCAAAACCTCCGTGGGGAGCCCACCAGCACCAGAGGGGGCTGACAGGAGTAGGAGACAGACGACCTGTAGGAGAAGCCCCGGTCCTCTCTCCTCCCATGGGGCGGGATGCCAGGATCTCCGCAGAACACAGCTGGGAAGACAAAAGGAGAAAGGCAAGTTCAAGCTGCTTCCTATAACAGTCTGTACAACCCCCTACCCCCATTCCCAGGTTTGTTCTTTGTTCTGCTTTCCTCTGGATTCCTCTTGAGCTCTGGAATATGCTCACATCTACCTCAGTGCTGCTACGGCTCTTTTCCACTCTCAAAATGTTTATTAATAATCATCAAAATAATGGAGTAACATTACAGGAAGTTTAAAAAATTGAGAAAAAAAATACCATCTTATTCCAAAAGCTATTTTTCATTTTCATTTTCTTCTAGTCTTTGTTCAGTTGTGTGTAAACTTGTGCATGATTGCTAACTCAATGTCCATGTGCGTGTGAATATTCCTTTGCTCACTTAATATTATCACATAAACATTTTACATATTTTTGATATCATAATCACTTATTGGCTACATAATTTTGCAATGAGAGGTTGTACCATGATAACATTTTTTCATGACCTTTATTTTAGGCATTTTCTTTTATTACAGAGTTACATGTGGCTTCTCCTTTCACTTCTACTATTTTCTTAGGAGCATTTTCTAGGTTTGAGCATGTTCATACCTCTTGATGTGTACTGCCAAATTTATTTCCAAAGGGAGCCTGTTTGTACTACAGTGGGCAGTGTATGAGTGAGCCCATTTCATTCAGGTTATCTAACACCAGAAGTATCATTAAAAGTTGATAACGACTAAGGAAAAGTTCCCCAAGACATCGTACCAAGAATAAAGAACATCTTCTTTCTGCTGTTATGTTGTGCTTTGATGTGCAGTTGCAAAATAAAATGGAAGTGGATTTGGAGCCTATGCCCTGGAAGCTAGGAGCTGACAAATCAGAAGTCAATTAAAGACAGAGCTGACCAGAAGTTACCATACCCAGGAAGAGACAACTCAGAGAACGAGAAACACAAATGGTGGACAAGTAAAGAAGGATGAGCTCAGCCTTGCTAGTAAACAATGAGATGTCAGTTAAAACAATGAGTTATCTTTTTAAACTCCTCAGGCTGGAAAATATTTAGAAAGATTGGAAAAATCCTTGTTGATGATGCTGTGAGTTAAGAAATATTCTAATAAGCTACTGGTGGGAGTGTACATTGGAACACTTTCTAGAAGACAGTTTGACAACATGTGTCAAGAAGTACAGAGTGCCTGCTCTTTGAACTAGCATTCTCACTTCTAGGACTTTATCACAAGAGTAATGAAAGGCAATTTTAGAAATATTCATGGCAGAACTGCTTCTAACAAGACCGAACTGAGACAATCTAAAGTCATCACTAGTAGAAGAAGATGTAAGCAAGTTGTGGTCCCTTCAACAATGGAATTCTTTAAAGCTGTTAATGATGATGCGTGGATCGATTTGTACTGATACAGAAAGGTGTTGATGGGCCCAGGCTAAAATGTCAAGTTTTTAAACCACATATACAGCATGATCTGATATCATTTAAAGAGAATTGTATACATATTGCTACATATGCAAAAATGCCTAGTGATTAAGCATAATTAAAAGCTTAACTGTTCAAGTGACTTTTACTTCCTTCTTTGTATTTTCAGGTAGAGAACACATTTTTTTATGATGACTGTAGTTCGTTGTTAAAAAGCAAAATAGTGTTTCTCAAGGGGAAAATCATGGTTGCTGTGTTTAGAATCAGTCCTGAGACTTGCTCCCTTCCTCACAGTTCCCTGGTGGTGCGTGACAGTCTGAGGACTGCAGCATACGCCAAGTGCTGCCAACCCTGTTTTCCACTTTTGAACTCTGCCTCTAGTTTCTGCTGAAATTTCCCAGATTCAAACCAAACCACTTTTCACAAGTACCCAAATGGTGCCAAGAGTATGTTGATAGTTTTCTGTGGAATTAGAGAAATGCCAAGTAGAAAGAGAAAACAGCTCGTATTGCCTGCCCAAAGCCTGGGCACAGAGAAAACCCTCCAGGGCCCATCCATGGGTCATGACAAGGAAGTGACCCAGAACCTGCATCTCTGGGGAACCTCAGTGGAAGGAGCCCTGTAATGAGCTTGGGGCTCTTTTGGGCACAACTGGACCAGGTGGATTAGAAATAACTTTTTTTGTCAGAAAATCCTGGGTCCCTCAGAAGTCTTTTCTCTGCAGGGTGTTTTCCATGAAGATAGGGCCCATTCCAGCATCAGGCGCCTCAGATATTTGGACACTATCCCATCCAGTTAACAACCCTTGCGTTAAGATGATCCCCAGGTATCTCTGGCTTAATTTCTTTGCTCTATGGCTGTAGACAGTATCTGTAGCTACTAGGGCTCAATTAAGATGTTCTCATTTTTCTTCCTTTAAGCTTCCTTCCTCTTTTAACAGGGTCTTTGAAAAAGCTTCTTTGGGGAGGGGACTACCTATTCCAAGTCTTTTGGTGGCACAGCTCTGAGCAGGAAAAGGGAAGGAGTCATCAGATGGGATTTACCAAAGATCTTTGTTAGCAACTTACGGAAACATTGAGGCAGCTCCCCGGTCCAGGATCCGTTTCCCTCACAGGTGAGCACCGCAGGCAGGGAGAGCTGGTACCCCTCCAGACAGGCATAAGTCACACTTGAGCCCCACATGAAGTCAGACCCCACCACTTTGCCATTAGGGATGAGCTGAGGCGGCTTGCACATGATAGCTGGGGAAGACCAAAGCAGGCTGAGTTCTGGTGCTGTCCTGGGGAAACTAGACCCTGGTCATCAGCTCTGACATTGCTGACTACCCTGCACATGCCAGGAGTCCGGACTAAGCTGGAAGGACTAGAAACCACCTTGACATATTTTGGGGGCTCTCATCTAGTTGCATCTTACAACAGTCTCTCCAAATGTGAGTACTCAGCCCTACTTTGCACGGCTTTACCCCTTGATGTTCAAGGCACAGGTTTTATATTGGTACCTTTCAACCCTCTCCTTGCAGATATACCGAGGCCACTCCTCATGTGACATACCCCCTGATAAGATGTTAGGGCTCTGCTTGTGAACCCCCTCCTTTTTAGATGTTCACTTTTATCTTCTTTGGCCCTCCACCAGGGTCAAATACTCACCTCTGCAGACAGGTTTGGTACCATTCCAGGTTCGATCCTTGGTGCAGCTCAGCACAGACACCCTGTGTGACTCCATCAAGTAGCCAGGGACACACTGGTATGTCACAGTCTTGTTGTACCGGAAGTCACTGCCCAGCCGGAGGCCGTTGGCTGGAATCCCAGGGTCACCACAGTTTATGACTAGGAGAAGAGAGACACAGATTATTCACTTCCTGCTCAGACTCCATTTAACCTCAACATTCCAATACTATCCCTATCACTCCCTTCATAAGTCCGAGAAGGAAAACTGTCATATCAGGGGTGCCTTGTTTCCTCATGGATTCCCAGTTGAGCTTTGCCCATCCTCAAGTCTGTTTGGCCAAATCTCCCAGGATTGGCCCTCCCACATCCCACTACCCTTGCCTGCACCAGGCTTTATGCACCCCAGCAACTTGGGATATGAAGACCATCCTTAACCAAAACATGCCCCTCTAAGAGGACTTTTAGATGAGTTAATTCCTAAATGAGGCTGGGATCCAGAGAGGGAGGGTTTTCAGGTTGAAGAGCCTAAGATGTAGTAATGGACCACATAAGACAATTTAGTTGCCAAAAGGGATGCACTGTATCACCTCCTCTTCTGCCTAGGAAGCCTCTGTAAGCCGATCAGCCTGGAAGCAGCGTCTTAAGATCTATGCAGTAGTCAAACCCATGTTATGGAATCAGTTGAGAGTAAGATTTGGCAAGCTTTGCCCTCAGAACAAAGGTGACCTAGACATGGGATTTCAGATGGAGCCTGAAATCACAGACTGGGGCTTTGAAAGGGAGACGCTGTCAGATTCCTTCACCTTATCATTTCTTCCCATCTGGGCCCTACAGTGACTTGCTTCCAAGGAACAGGGCCTGAGACTGCCCTTGAGAGTAGCAACGAAAAGGAGCTGTGAGGCTACACCACGCTCGGGAGCCAGGCCAGGGTGAAGATAGGTCCAAAGGAGAGAAGAAACTAACAAAGATGGTGGATGGTGACAGCTTTAAAGTGAAAGAGAATCAGACTGAACCCAAGGATTTGCCCTAACAAGAGAAAAGGAAAGCCCAAGGAAATGGCTAGAGCCTGAGAAATGGTGAATATATGTTCTCAACCCCTCTGAACCTCAGTTATCTCATACTGAAAGTGGGGCTAATAGTAGCAACTTCATGTGGTTGGAGTGAGAATCAAATGAGATGGTGCATACAAAACAAAGCACTTTGCTTGATGGCTGTTACACAGGATAAGCTCAATAATTAGAGGCTATTGATAAGATTATCACTCAAGGTCAAGTCTCGTGGCTCCAGCCAGCCTCCCCACTCTCCACGGACATCCTTCTTCTTCTGCAAGGGCAAACCTTGACCACCATTGTCATGGAGCTCAGAGGACCTGGGCTCTCACCTGTGCACTCTGGGTCACTGCCCGTCCAGGTGCCGTTGACCGAGCAGTGTCGGCTGAGCAGGCCTGTGGCATAGTAGCCTTCCCGGCACTCATAGACGATAGAGCTGGAGAAAACCAGGCCATCACTGAACACGACTTGGGCATTGCTTGGAGTCCCAGGGTTCCCACAAGAGATCACTAGGAAGCCAAAAGGGCACATTATTCACAAGAACAATGACAGCATCTTCTGGGGGATTGTGCACTGCTCACAGTGGAAACCATGTGTCATGTGGGCCGGGTGGATGGAAACGCCTCTCATGCCACTTTCATGACCCATCACCTCGCCCCCAGAAGGGAAGGAGAGATCTGTAAGAATTTTTTTTTAATTCCTAAAAAATAAAGATTCCGTCTCTTTTCTTATCATATTCAAATTTTTGAATAATTCCTTAATAGCACCAAATGTCCAATCACTGTTTAAATTTCCTCAGTTGTCTCATGTATCTGTTTTACACCTGATTTCTTTGAATCAGGATCCAGAGAAGGATCACACATGACGTTTGGTTGGCTCTTCTCTAAGTCTCAATGAATCCAGTGATTAGCCCTCCCTCCCCTGTAATTTATTTGTTATAGAAAGCAGAACATTTGTTCTGTAGAATTTCCCACTTTCTGGATTTAGCTAACTTGATCAGTGGGGTATTGTTTAACATGCTTCTCTGTTCCCTGTAGTTTCTGTAATCAGGATCTACTTTTTGGCAAGGATAGTTCAAGGTGGTTGTGTGTCTTCTTTATTACATCACATTAGGAGACACGTAATGTTTCCTTCTTCATGGTGTTGAGATTGATCATTGGGTTTGCCCACCTAATCCACCATTATAAAGTTCCCATTAGTTTTTCACTTAATGGTTTTAGCAGCAATTGATTAACTAGATCCATTATTTAATTAGGGGTGGCAAATGGTGATATTCTAACTCTATCATTCCATCTGCATTACTTGGTGTTCTTTAATAAAGAACTTTCCCTCATCAAATATTTGCTTACCCTGAAGTACAGATCATACAGGAAGGTGAGATAATGATTGATTCTTTTTTTTTTTTTTTTTAATCAGGTGTCAGAAAAATGAACTGGTCCTCTAGCAATCTCTAAAGGTGACTGATGAACTTGTGTAAGAACAATTATGAACTCATGGATTTAAACTTATTTACTGTGTTTCCATCCATTGCCATTATTATTCTTATTGATGTTTAAATTTTCCTATCTCTGGCTAGTGGGAGCCTCTTGAAACTGCTTCTGAGTTTGTTTGACATGATCCCAGCTGTTTTTGGTAGCTTCCTTGCTTTCTGGAGTGACAAGATGTGCCATTTTCATCTTGTACATTTCCTGCCCCAGACCTGGAATTAGCCATTTCTCCAAAGAGCTCTGGTTCCTTTTAATGGGGAATGGATTTAGAGACTACAGTCTAGGACCTGCAGTTATTTATTGCTACTGAGCTGGTCATTGATTCTAGACTTCTACAGTGGACAGATGAAGAAACTGACTTTTTAAAACTGAAAATACATTATGAGATTATACCAATATTACGAAATCAAATGTAGGATTAAGGGTTTTTCCCTAACTTCTTTATCTTTACATTATATTGATTTATGTTGAAAGTCTTGGATCTTAATGACATTAATTAATTTTGGATAATTAATTTATATTAATTAATGGATAATTTATCCATATAAATTATGGTATTATATATGTAATTGTTTCAGAACTGTGCTACCAATGTTATTTCTAATAATATGATTGCTAAAAAACAATTTAAGATTTCTTTGCAGTTCTCTTGATACTTAGGAGATATACCATATTCAAATTACTGTGTTTAAAATTAGTTGAAATAATTCTCTGGGTTGTTAAAGCACCAACCTGGTACATAATTAGGTTCATTATTTTCCATTTTGCTTTTGATGTTTAGAGATTGCTTGGTTTTTCACCTTTGATTTAATTTTGTTTTGTAACTATATAAAATAATTTACATGGTCTCAAAGACATACTACAAATTGATTCCTGTATAATTAACACAACAGCTAGGCCCTGACATCTGTTCATTTGACTGACATTTTGCTGCCTAAGTGCCGGGGAAATGATGATGACCAAGTCATGTCCCTTGGCTTTGAGGAGCCCAGTTTATCCTAAGCGCCCAAGAGACCTACCTCTAATTAGATGAATTAAAACAGGACATAGTAAGTGTTATGTTTTAAGGAATAAAAGCATGAAGAAGGGAGCAGCTTACTGTGGCTGGAGATGAGAGGGACTCCTTCAGAGAAGAGGTATAATTTGAGTAGAGCCTTGAAGGATGAATAGGATTGTTCAAGGGAAGTCATGAGGACCTATGATTCACTTTCAGATCCAAACCCTTAACCACCCACCTTCCATCCCTCGATTATTCCCGACACGTTGACTGACTTCATCCTGGGATCTGAGTTGACATAAAGGGGGACCTGGGTCACAGTGGATATTTGGGAATATTCTAAATTCTCCCCTTGCCAGTATACCATCTGCCACTACCACAAAGCTCTCTTGCTATGCCTACAAAATTCTACAGAAGCTAACTTTGCAAATATCACCCCCAGCAAAGGCAGAACTCTGGGCCGCAAGTGGAAGAGGGCACTGATCTCATTTTGTCCTATCGTACGTAGGTGTCCCCAGATCACAGGCCTGAACATCTCTGCTTGCTCTGAAAGACTGCTCCACAATCTGAATTTCAAGCATCCTGCCATTATCTCTTTAGCCAACTCATTCTGGGGTTCGGTCTCTAGTGATTTTTGATCCTACTGGGACTTACAATCCATTAATCTTACCAACTGCCTCTTACTCCACTCATAAACCTGATCTTTCCTTGGCCAGCTTAGATTCCAAGCCCCACCATAAATCTCTGCCTTACATAATCCACATCTCCCTTGCCACTTTCCACCAATGTCTTAGCTGCCTAATAAAAGCTCAACCCTAAAACCAACACTTCACCTCTTCTTTGCCTGTACTTAAGTAGCAAAATGTGACCAAACAAAAACACAGAATGATGCTGACTATTCTCGCTTTAAATTAAAGACCTTTTCCCTTAAGTGAGCCCTCAGTACTGCCTGGAAATTACACATTTCCCTGTTCCATTCACACTTCTACCTTGCTAGATGATGATTTCAAATCTTCTCCTTTCCCTTCCAACATCTTCTCACTCAACCTTACTCTGTTAAAGTTGTTAAAGTTTAACGACTTTAAACTTTAAACTTTTAAGCTGTTAAAGCAGCTTCCTAATTAGGAGGTTGCTATGCAGGCTGTATTTTAGAGACAGAGATTTGGGGAGCAGCTGCAAAAAGCTGAACTGTGAGGAGACGGTTTTGTAAAATGTTTTCTTCCTTCAGAAATTTAGAAATGTGAGGAGAAATACAATTCTCCCACTGGAGCTACTTCAGAAAACATTATTAAGGACCTATATTATTTTTAAATGGTTTTAAAAATTGGATTTGGATTTCCGTTTGCACTTTGGATGTTTGCTAATCCAGGCTCTCCCCTTAAAATGTAAGCTCTGGCAGGACAAAGATGTGTCTGTCTTGGTCACTGCTGTGTCCCCAGCAATTTTCACTGTACTGGGCACATAGTCGTTCCGTGAAACTATATGGGAAATGAAAGAATTAGTGGGATAAATTCTCTGCATGTGTTTTTTTCCTGGTTCTTCCCTTCTGGTTTCTACTCTTCTGAGACAAGGGTGGGGAATATATTTGTCTTTGGATGACTACTGAAAATGAACATGAACACTCTGTTTACGTCCACCATCTGCTATGCTAAAGGGTGTGAATGGGGCCACGTGTTTTACCTAGGACTGTGAGGACAGGTGCTTTTGGAGTTAGAAAAAAGGGGAGAAGCACTGGGTGTAGGCAAAGGGGAAGAGCAGAATGCGTCACATACGTTACCTCCACACTCAGGCTGCGAGCCGCTCCAGGAGCCGTTGGCTTGACAGGTTCGCTCTGATGCTCCCCGGAGTGTGTAGCCAGCTTCACAGCTGAAGCGTATCAGACCACCGGGAGCAAAGCTGTCCCCCAAACGGATGCCATGGGCTGGGATCCCAGGGTCACCACAATTTCCCACGCTGGTTCCTGTGGACCAGAACCAAACAAACCCCATTGTTTTTAGCATGGAAGGAAAGGGGGTTGGAGGGATGGAAGAGAGAAAGAGTAGCTAAGGGTAAGCAGTGGGCTTCCCAAATCAGGGGGCTGAAACCATGTGCCTAGCCTAAGTTACGTGGGCAAGCTCTCGCCTCACTACATGGTATCTAAGAACACAAAGGTCTGAAGTCAGGGGGAAGTCCTTGGGAACCACACAACAAAGGGAAATAGGAAAGCAGAGGGAAGGTTCTGTGGTGGAAATCACACCTCCATCTTTGGCCTGTGCCAGTCTGGAATTTCAGTGATCTAGGCTGTCTACATCATCTCTTTCCTCCTTTTGCCTCTTATCTGCCCCCCAAATCTGCTGACTCCACATTGCCCTCTCCATTACTAATGTCATCATCTTACTCTAGATGCTAAACATTCTCTTGCCTGAAATACTGCAAGAGCCTCCTAACTGGTGTCCCTTCCTCTTAAATTCTCCCTCTAATTAATCTTCTATCTTATTCTCAAATCTCAAAAGTGAACAACCAACAACCATCTGATCTTGTTTCTTTCCTTCTGAAACATCTCCACCGGCTTCCCAATGCCTACAGGATAAAGTCCAAACTCCTTAGTATAGCTTCATCTTCTCAACAGCCCAGCTTGAATCTTGATCCTGGGCCTTTAACTGAGGAGCCCCGATTCATAAATTGCTCAATACGTGTGAGCTCTAGATTAAATATCTTAGATCCTCTTGTTTTATTCTTGCTTTACTCTCTGCCTCTTGCTACATTCCTGCAATTATCTGGCTTCTGAGATTGTACAAATCCACCCAGGGGAGTGCTAAGCATACAGTAGAGAAAGGAAGGTAAAAAGCAGGAGACAAAGCCACAAGATCTAGAGCTTTTGGGAGCTAGCACATTTCAGAATACAGAGATGTGCAGAAAACATCAGTCTAGGCCATAGTAAGCATGAAGAAGCAGAGGAAGCTTAAGGAATAAATAGCAACTGCATGAGGAGATAAAGTTTCAAACTGCTGTGGAATCTATCTTTTCATGAGCCCTCAAGTATGAACATCAAATAGTAACATCTTAGAGACCACATTTAGTTTGCTGGAGTCAGCAATATTTTTTAATGCATTTTTAAAATTGTGAACTTTAACATGTATATTTAACAGTGATAACTTTCAAAGTACGATTTAACAAGTAGTTAGAAAGCAAATTTCAAAGAATGTCATGGGTCACAGTTCCACTACTTCAGCTATTTCCATTATTGTAAAATATAACATACATACAGGAAGGTGTTAACTTTTGATGTACAGCTAACAAGAAATTATATAGGTAATTTCAAAAATTGTTATGGGTTACAGTTCCAGAGCTTCAGTTCTTTCCTTATTATGAAATATAGAGTATATACAGAAAAGCTGAAGACTTTCAAAGCACAATTCAAGAAGTAGCTATAGAACAAATTTCAAAGGATGTTATAGGTTACAGCTCCACCATGTCATTTACCTCCCTCCAGCTATTCCAACACCCCAGCATCTAAAAAAACATATATATTTATATAAAGTTTCAGTATTCACAAACCACTGTTAAATCTTATCTTGTTTGTTGCTACCCTTTCCTCTCACTTAATCTTTCTCCATCTCCAGGGGTTATCTTTTAGGCAGTGACAACCCTAACTTGTTCATATTGAAAGGGAGTATCGACAGTATGTGGAAGGCGGCTGCATCTGATTGTTGTTATCAAAGAGGCTGTTGCCTCTGGGTTTTAGGACTTGTCTGGCATAGCAACACTTTGGTGTTTTATCTGAGAGATAAAACTTAGTGAGTGAATCTTTTATAGAATCTCAGGAAGGGACCTAGGTATTTGGGGACTACTTTTGGTAAGTGCACAGCATACAGTGGCCATTTGGGATGTCTAGCTGGAGCTTGCATAAGAGAAACCTCCAGGAGAGCCTCTTGACTCCATTTGGGATCTCTCAGCCACTGTACCCTCAGCTTGTTAGCTTTCATTTTACCCCCTTTTGGTCAAGTAGGCATTTTCAATCCCTCGCTGCCAGGGCCAGGCTCATTACTGGGAGTCATGTCTCATGTTGCCAGGGAGATTTATTCCCCTGGGAGTCATGTCACTTTTGGGGGGTGGGGCAGGGAGGTTAATGAATTGATTTGCTGCGTTGGGCTTAGAGAGAGAAAGGCCACATCTGAGCCACAAAAGAGGTTTGCTGGAGCTGCCTCCTAGGCATTATTATAGGAAAGCTCAGCCTCCTATTTACAGCCCTAAGGTTCAAAAGAGCAAGTCTCAAGTTGAGGGCCTGATTTTTTAAGTAGCGGGTTCCTAATTTCACTTAATATATATTATATCTCAAGCAAAACAGTTTCTTACATTATCTTCACTTAGTTGTACAATCATCGTCACTCTCAACTTTAAACAATTATCATAACATAAAACATCCCAGAGCTCTTATCAGCTGCTAATTATTCATCCCTACTACTAGTGTAGTGTTGGTAAGATATTTCTATTAAATATAGTCTATAATATGTAATGGGTAGTTTTTCCATATACCACTCGGTTGTTAACCCTCTGCACCAGTGTTACACCTTATAAGTATATCATGCTAACACTTATTTAGGTTTGTGGTGCTACTCTGTGGGTTACATGCCTTTAAACAAACATTTACAAGTGTTCTCCTTCAATGCGTCACTGATACTTATTGATCCAGTTTGTTAACGCTGCCATCATGCAAAATACCAGAAATGGATTGGTTTTATAAAGGGGGTTTATTTGGTTGCAAATTTACAGTCTGAAGGCCATGAAAATGTCCAAATTAAGGCATCAACACAAGTATACCTTCACTGAAGGAAGGCCAATGGCGTGCAGGAAAGCTCTGTTAGCAGGGAAGGCACGTGGCTGGCGTCTGCTTGCTCCCAGGTTCTGTTTCAAAATGGCATTCTCCAAAATGTCAGCATGAGCTTTCAACAGCTGTCTTCAAAATGTGTCTCTCAGCTGCAGCTGAGCTCCTTCTGTCTGAGCTCTTATAGGGTTCAGGTAAACTAATGAAGACCCATGTTGAATGGGTGGGGCCACACCTCCATGGAAATAATCTAATCAAAGGTATTACCCACAGTTGGGTGGGTCACATCTCCATGGAAACAACCCAGTCCAAAGATTCCAACTTAAAACACTAATAAGTCTGCTCCCACAAGATTGTATTAAAGAACATGGTGTTTTGGGGGACATAATACATCCAAACTGGCACATTCCACCCCCTGGACCCCAAAATGACATGATCTTTTCATACACAAAGTACATTCATCCCATCACAATATCACAAAAACTTAAATCATTTCAGTATCAATAGGTAAGTACAAGATCTTACCAAAATCAGTTACATGTGTGGACTTGTCCTAAAGCAAAATTCCCCTCTGGCTGTGGACCTGTGAAACTCAGAACAAGTTATCTGCTTCCAGTATACAAAGGAGGGACAGTCACAGGATAAATGTCCTCATTGTCATAAGGAGAAACTGAAAGGAAAACAGGGTTAAGAGGACTGTGCCTGTTTGAATGTATTATGTCCTCCAGAAAAAGCCATATTCTTTGATGCAGTCTTGTGGAGCAGACATTTTAGTGCTGATTAGATTGGAATTCTTTGAGTGTTTCCATGGAGATGTGCCCTACCCAACTGTAGGTGATAACGCTGATGAGATATTTCCATGGAGGCGTGGCTCCACCCATTCAGGGTGGGCCTTGATCAGTGGAGCTATATATAAATGAGCTGACAGGCAGAGGGAACTCAGTGCAGCTGAGAGTGGACTTTTGAAGAGGAGCTACAGTCAAGAGGGACACTTTGAAGAAAGTATAGGAGCTGCAGATGAGAGACAGTTTGAAGATGGCCGTTGAAAGCAGACTCTTGCTCCGGAGAAGCTAAGAGAGGACAAATATCCCAAGTGCAACTAAGAGTGACATTTTTGAGGAACTGCAGCCTAGAGAGTAACGTCCTGGGAGAAAGCCATTTTGAAACCAGAACTTTGGAGCAGATGCCAGCCATGTGCCTTCCCAGCTAACAGAGGTTTTCTGGACACCATTGGTCATCCTCCAGTGAAGGTACCCGATTACTGATGTGTTACCTTGGACGTTTTGTGGCCTTAAGACTGTAACTGTGTAGTGAAATAAACCCCCATTTTATAAAAGCCTATCCATCTCTGGTATTTTGCATTCCGCAGCATTAGCAAACTAGAACAAGGACCAAAACAGTTTCTCAAACCCACAGGGCAAACTCCTTTAGACTACAAAGTCTGAGAGTCATTTGTAGAATGACATTACCCTTGGGGTTTGAGAGAGCAGGAGCCGAACCCTTTCCAAAGGCTTACGCAGCAGCCCTTCCCTCTCCAAACCCTGGGGTGAGAGCTCCAACATATCCATGCATTGAGGAGACCACCTTCTTCTTGGCCCCACCCTCCTAAAACATTGGGATGCCACCTGGACTCTGTTTCTCTGGGGCAAAGGCTCTCCCCTCTCCAAACAGTGGGGTGGTAGTGAGGTTCTCCCCAGTCCCTGGGGAATGTGCTCCACCCTCTCTGAGGCCTAGGGTGGCAGCACTCTTCCTGAACATCGAGGCGGAAGGCCCACCCTCTGCCTCTGGAGCAAGCTCACCCTTTCCACCTTCATGGGTTGTTCCACTTTCCCTGCCCGAGATCTCTTGACTCCAGACCTTGACTTCCATGATTCTGTCCTTGAAGAAATTTTTCCTTCAATTTGTTCCTTCTCTGTTCCCTCCAGTCCAGGCTGGCAGTGGTTCCGTCTATACAGATGTTGCAAAAATTCTGTAGATTTGGCATAATATCTAATATCGTCAAGATATTAGAACTTTCCACAAATATTTTCTGGATAACTCAATCTCCAATCCTGGCTTGTACTAAAATGGTGGTAGGGTTCCATGTTTGGTTAAATACTCATGTGGGGCTGTAGCCTCTGAGGTCTCATTTTCTGGAAGCCCAGAATTTTTCAAACTATCAGTTTCCGGTTTCTTTGTACCCAAGTGTTCATTTCTCAGCTTATCTCTGTCCTGTCACATTTTACTACAAGCTGTAAGAAGTCAGGGTACATCCTCCACAGGTAGTCTGCAGATCTCTTCAGCTAAGTATCCCAGCTCATCGCTTTCAAATTCTGCCTTCCATCTGAAACTAGGAAACAATTTTGCCAAATTCTCTGCCACTTTAAAACAAGGATCATGTTTCTTCCGGTCTGCAACAATACATTCATCATTTCTGCTCAAGGCCTCATCAGAAGTATCTTTAGAGTCCATATTTCCACAGTTTCTTCAAAGCAATTTAGGCCTTTTCTATCAAGCTCCTCACAATTCTTCCAGAATCTTCCCCTTATCCGTTTAAAAAGCAATCCCAACATGTTTGGTATTTGCAAGCTCAGCAGCACCCCACTTCTCTGGTACCAAAATCTGTTCTGGTTTGCTAAAGCTGCTATTATGCAAAATACCAGATATGGATTGGCTTTTATAAAGGTAGTTTATTTAGTTACAAATTTACAGTCTGAAGGCCATGAAAATGTCCAAATTACAACACAAGTATACTTTCACTGAAGGAAGGCCAGTGGCATCCATAGAACCTTTTTAACGAATCATAGTCACACCTGACCATCCCCATACCACTAAGTTCACCCTCATTATCATATCTGTACATATTAGATTATCACTCCTCCTTTACTAGCTTCCATCTATCTCTAGGTCCCCTGTATTCCACATTATAAGACACTTATTTTATGTTTTTCATGGAATTCACATTAGTGGTAACATACAATTTCTCTCCTTTTGTTTCTGGCTTATTTCACTCAGAATTATATCTTCAAGGTTTATCCATGTTGTCATATGTTTTACAACCTCGTTCCTTCTTACTGCTACGTAGTATTCCATCGTACGTATACAATACATTTTGTTTATCTACTCATCTATCAAAGGACATTTGGATTGTTTCTATCTCTTGGCAATTGTGAACAAAATGCTGCTGTGAACATCAGTGTGCAAATATCTGTTAATCTCACTGCTTTCAGATCATCTGGGTGTATACCGAGAAGCGAAATTGTTGGATTGTAGGGTAACTCAATATCTAGTTTTCTGAGGAACCGCCAAACTGTCTTCCACAGTGGCTGTACCATTATACAGTACCACTAGCAATGAATAAGTGTTCCAATTTCTCCACATCCTCTCCAGCATTTGTAGTTTCCTGTTTGTTTAATGGTGGCCATTCTTTTTTTTTTTTTGGTGTGAGATGATATCTCATTGTGGTCTTGATTTGCATTTCCCTAACAGCTAGTGAAGATGAACATTGTTTCATGTGTGTTTTCTTTTTTAGCTATTTGCATTTCCTCTTCAGAGAAATATCTTTTCACAGCTTTTGCCTATTTTATAATTGGACTGTTGGTACTATTGTCATTGAGTTGTAGGATTTCCTCGTATATGTAAATATCAGTCTCTTGTCAGATACATGGTTTCCAAATATTTTCTCCCATTGCACTGATGGCTTCTTCACCTTTCTGACAAATTCCTTTGAGGTACAGAAGCTTTTGATTTTGAGGAGTTCCCACTTACCTATTTTTTCTTTTTTTGCTTGTGCTTTGGGTGTAAGGTCTAAGAAGTGATGTCCTAATACTAGATCTTGAATATGTTTCCCTATATTATCTTCTACGAGCTTTATGGTACTCTTATATTGAGGTCTTTGATCCACTGTGAGGTAATTTTTGTATAAGGTGTGAGGCAGCGGTCCTCTTTCATTCTTTTGGCTATGGATGTCTGATTCTCCCAGCCCCATTTATTGAAGAGACTATTCTGTCCCAGTTCAGTGGCCTTATCAAAAGTCAGTTGACCCATAGATCTGGGGGTCTGTTTCCAAATTCTCAATTTGATTCCAGTGATCAATATGTCTATCTTTATGCCAATACCATGCTATTTTGACTACTGTGGCTTTATAGCAGGCTTCAAAGTCAGGAAGTTAAGTCCTCCCATTTCATTTTCTTTTTTTAGAATGTTTTTAGCAATTTGAGGCCCCTTTCCCTTCCAAATAAATTTGACAACTAGCTTTTCCAAGTCTGCAAAGTAGGTTGTTGGAATTTTGATTGGAATTGCATTGAATCTGTAGATCAGTTTGGGTAGGACTGACATTTTAACAACATTTAGCCTTCCTATCCATGAACATGGAATATCTTTCCATCTCTTTAAGTCAAGTTACGTAATTTTTTGTGTAGAGGTCTTTTACATCCTTGGTTAAGTTTATTCCTAGGTACTTAATTTTTTTAGTTGCTATTGTGAATGGAATCTTTTTCTTGAATGTCGCTTCAGTTAGGTCATTTCTAGTATATAGGAACATTACTAACTTATGTACATTAATCGTATGTCCTGCCACTTTGCTGAATTTGTTTATTAGCTCAAGTAGATGTGTCATCAATTTCCCAGGGTTTTCCGTATCATCTGCAAATAATGAGTTTTGCTTCTTCCCTTCCAATTTGGATGCCTTTTATTTCTTTTTCTTGCCAAATTGCTCTGGCTAGAACCTCTAGCACAATGTTGAATAACAGTGGTGGTAGTGCTCATCCTTGTCTTGCTCCTGATCTTAGAGGGAAGGCTTTCAGTCTCTCACCGTTGAGTACTAGGATGTCTGTGGGTTTTCATATATACCCTTTATCATATTGAAGAGGTTTCCTTCAATTCCTACCTTTTGAAGTCTGCTTATCAAAAAAGGATGCTGAATTTTGTTGAATGCTTTTTCAGCATCTATTGAGATGATCATTTGGTTTTTCCCTTTTGATTTGTTAATGCTTTGTATTACATTGATTTTCTTATGTTGAACCACCCTTGCATGCCTGGATGAACCCCACTTGGTCACGGTGTATGGTTTTTTTAATGTGTCTTTGGATTCAATTTGCAAGTATTTTGTTGAGAATTTTTGCATCTATATCCGTTAGGGAGCTTGCCCTGTAGTTTTCCATTCTTGTAGCATATTTATCTGGTTTTGGTGTTAGAGTGATGTTGGCTTCATAAAATGAGTTAGGTAGTGTTCCATTTTCTTCAATTTTTTGAAAGAGTTTGAGTAGGAATGTTGTCAGTTCTTTTTGGAAAGTTTGGTAAAATTCCCCTGTGAAGCCATCTGGCCCTGGGCTTTTATTTATAGGAAGCTTTTTGATGACTGAATGGATCTCTTTACTTGTGATTGGTTTGTTGAGGTCTTCTATTTCTTCTCTGGTCAGTCTAGGTTGTTCATATGCTTCCAAAAACTACCCATTTCCTCTAAATTGTCTAGTTTTTTTGGCATACAGTTGTTCATAACACCCTCATGATTTTTTTTATTTCTTCAGAATCAGCAGTAATGCCCCCCCCATTTATTATTTTGTTTATTTGGATCTTCTCTGTTTTTGACTTTGCCAGTCTAGTGAAGGGTTTGTCAATCTTGCTGATCTCAAAGAACCAACTGTTGGTTTTATTTATTCTATTGTTTTTTGTTTTTTTTTTTGTTCTCCATATCCTTTGTTTCTGCTTTAATCCTTGTTATTTCTTTTCTTCTACTTGCTTTAGGATTAGTTTTCTGATCATTCTCTAGCTTCTTCAGTTGTTCCATTAGGTCATTGATTTTAGCTCTTTCTTCTTTTTTAACATATGCCTTCAGAGCTATAAATTTCCCCATCAACACTGCCTTTTCTGCATCCCATAAGTTTTGAGATGTTGTGTTCTCACTTTCATCAGTCTCTAGATATTGAGCAATTTCTCTTGCAATTTCTTCTTTGACCCACTGATTATTTAGGGGTGCTTTGTCTGTCCTCCAGATATTTGTGAATGTTCTAGATCTTTGATTTTTATTGACTTCTAGTTGCATTCCATTGTAGACAGATGAAATGCTTTGAATAATTTCAATCTTTTTAGATTTATTGAGGCCTGTTTTATGCCCCAGCATATGATCTACCCTGGAGAAAGTTCCATGAGCACTAGAGAAGAATGTATACCCTGGAAATTTGGGATGTAATGCTCTATATATGTCTGTTAAGTCCAATTCATTTATCACATTGTTTAGGTGCTCAGTTTCCTCATTGGTCCTCTGTCTGGTTGATCTACCTATGGAAGAGACTGGTGTATTGAAGTCTCCCATGATTATTGTGGAAACATCTATTGCTTCCTTCAGTTTTGCCAAGGTTTGCCTCAAGTGCTTTGGAGCACCTTGATTGGGTGCATAAACATTTATGATTGCTGTTTTTTACTTGGTGAATTGTTTCTTTTCTTAGTATATAGTGTCCTTCTTTGCCTCTTATGACATCCTTGCATTTAAAGTCTATTTTATCTGAAATCAGTATTGTTACTTCTGCTTTTGACTGTAGCTTGCATGGAACATTTTTTCCATCCTTTCACTTTTAATCTCTATGTGTCACTGGCTCTAAGACAAGTCTCTTCTAAACAGCACATTGATGGTTCATATTTTTTAATTCATTCTGGCAATCTATAACTTTTAAGTGGAGAGTTTAATCCATTTACATTCAGTGTTATTACTGTGAAGGCAGTTCTTGAATTTGCCATCTTGTTTGGTTTTTAGTTGTTAGATCTGTTTTTTCCCCCTCTATCTTTATTTCCTTTAAGTTACCCTTACTATTACTCTTCAGTTCTGTGCTCTTCTCCAGGCCTCTCTCCTGTCTTTTTGTCTCAGCCAATAGAGCTTCCTTTAATACTTCTTGCAGGGCAGATCTCTTTTAACAAATTTTCTCAGCATTTGTTTGTCTGTGAAAATTTAAAGCTCTTCCTCAATTTTGAAGGAGAGCTTTGCTGAATAAAGAATTCTTGGCTGGCAATTTTTCTCTTTCAGAATTTTAAATATGTCATACCGCTGCTTTGTCACCTCCATGGTACTCAATGAATAGTCAGTACATAGTTTTATGTTGTTTACCTTGTATGTGGTGAATTGCTTCTCTCTTGCTGCTTTCAGAACTTTCTCCTTCTCTTCAGCATTTGATAATCTGATGAGGATATGTCTTGGAGTGGGTTTATTTGGATTTATTCTATTTGGAGTTTGTTGGGCATCTATGATTTGTGTATTTGTCATTTAGAAGGGTTGGGAAGTTTTCCCCAACAATGCCTTTGAATACTCTTCCTAGCCCTTTACTCTTCACCTTTGGGAACACCAATGATTCTTATATTTGTGCACTTCATGTTGTCCATAATTTTCTGGAGAACTGTTTCAAAATTTTTGACTTTTTTCACAATTCATTCTTTTGTACTTTCGCATTCCATCACCCTGTCTTTGAGTTCACGAGCTCTTTCATCTGCTTCTTCAAATTTGCTGTTCTGTGTGTCAAGAATATTTTTAATTTTATTAACAGTATCTTTTATTTCCATAAGATCCATTATTTTTTCATTTACTCTTGCAAATTCTTCTTTATGCTCTTCTAGGGTTGTCTTGATGTCTTTTACATCCTTAGCCATGACATTGATGTCTGTGCATACTTCTTTGATTAGTTGCTCCAAATTCTGTGTCTCCTCTGGCTTTTTAATTTGGATATTTGGGTTTTCCACATCTTCTGGTTTCTTCATATGCTTTATAATTTTCAGTTGTTTTTGGCCTCTTGGCATTTGCTTATCTTGATAGGGTTCTTTTAGTATATGCAGGATTATTTGAACATTTACCTGTAATTTGGCAGAGCTACAGCTTGGTGGAGTGCCCTTTCCCTGTCCTACCAGCAAATGGCACTCTTCAGCCACCTCTTACCCTCAAGCCAATTCTCCCCCAACTTCATGTATGCACTAACTGGGGGTCCAAACCATGTGGAAATCCAATCAGTGCACCAATTTTCTGTGTGCACTGGGAACTGCCAGCTCTTTGGGTGGGGGGTGTGCCCTATGCAGTTTGGCAGGGAGGCCACTCCAGGGCCCAGTCATCCCGGCCATTCCCAGGGATGTGGGTGGAGTAGTCTGGGGCTGCAGAGCTGTGTGTCTCACCTCCCAGCTCAAATGCCCCACAGTCCCTGTCTCCCAAGCACCTGTGAGTCCCTGGGATTGGGAGAGGTCTCTTGCTTCTATGTGGTGCCCTTGCTTCTAGGCTGTGCACACCGTGGGCTTCCATGGAGGAAGAGTGGATGCTGTCACAAGTCCACCAAATCCTGAATTCCTCAAGGGAGTTCTCGGCCATGGAGGTATGAAGGGTTATCTCCTCAACCATCTGCTAAGATGGTTGCACAGGATGTGGAAAGCTGCCCCCTGCCATGCTTATCTGCCTGCTCCAACTGCCAGTTCCTGGCATGGGGGCTCTTGGCTGCAGGTCTGCAAAGGGTTATCACCCAGCCGAGTGCTGAGGAGGGTGCACGGGGTGTGGAAGGCTGCTCTCCTTTGTGCTCATCAGCTGGCTCCAACCACCCATTCCTCCGCGGGATTCCGGGCCAAACACTCACTGGTCTTAAATGCAGTCTCTCAGCTTCTCCAGCTATGTACTCACTATGTGGTGTATAAGTCCCTGCCCAGCTGGTGGAGCCTTTGAACTGCGGTTCTGGAGAGCTTTCTGTCCTTTATATAGTGTTTTTCATGGAGGAGAATTTTGCTCTGTCTCTCCTAATCTGCCATCTTCCAAGAAGTGTCAATAATGTTTAAGTCATGTATACCCCACCACTTACCAATGATTTCTCTTCCATCTTCCCAGTCTTGTAATTATTTCCTCTTCTAGTCTAGTCTCACTCTATGAGAATACTATATAACCACTGTTCATCATCTGTCCCCCATTCTGTTCCCACCAATGAACAGGGATTCATAGTCACTCAACTTTCAATTTAACAATTTGAAAAAAAGAGGGTCTATCATATATGACTAGGTTTTATCTTTTGAAGTTTTCTAGGATGTAGCTCTTGCTAAATAGGCAATACATGTCCCCTTGATGGCAACTTTGATGGTGAGTAACTCTAACTCCCACACTGGCTACCTGGAGCTAACACTACTGTAAAATAAGCATGAGAGTGGAGCTCTCCAGTCCTGGGGACTTGTTATGATAGAATGCCTTCTGCTGCTTATTGGGCATCCTTTTCAATGATATAGGGACAGAATATTGTACCACAGGGGCAGAGTAAACAGATGGCAACTGTTGACTCTTTACTAAAGAGGTATATTAGCAAGATGGTGATACTGGAAAGGTAGGCAGTGAACTCCCTGAAGAAGAAAACTCTGCATGTTCTTGATGGCTCAATGTCTTATGACACATGGATTCAGGAGATTTTGTTATGAATCATCTGTGTCCACTGATTGTACAGAATAAGCCTAAAAAAATCGACCATGGAACACTTAGGACTTACAAAATATGACTGGATGGAAGACTCAAGAAGGGAGAGACTATTTCTGTTTTATCCATTGGTGCCTACTGAGTGTTACTTCCTAATTTGCTATTCTTCTCATCTCTCATTTTCTTATCTAAGGCATTTGAGATTCTTTTATTCCTCAGCCTCAGCACTTATAGAATCCTTCTAATCCTAATCTTGGAGTCTCCAGGAAAATTCTGCCCATGATTTTGGTCTCCCAAGTGTCTGTTACCCTTGATGGATACACATGAGAAATGGGACTGCTAACTGTTCTTCAGAATATTCAGGATCAGGATTCAAATGGCTGAATGCACAAGATCCCCTAATGAGTGGAGTCCTCTGAAGGTTCCTTTCCTGACTGTTTTTCAAGCTCCCAAGATTTGTAGTCTCTCCTGTTGACCTATGATGTCACCAATGCAGAGCCCCTTCCTCCATATGCAGGACCATTACTTAGTATGCCACAAAACTATGAAATGTCAGCGTCAAAAGAGTTTTGGTGGTTTTCTGGGGTAATTCTCTATCCTACACAAGAACTTCCTCTGTAATATTATCAACAGTTCATTTTCTAGCTTCTGCTAACACCACTCCAGAGAAGGAAATTATGGTTTGGGATAGAAGAGGCTTTGCATTCCATGCAATGGGCCAGCAGAGTGACCATCTGTTGACCATGTGACTGGTTACATATGCTAACAAGTGGGAGATGCTCAAGGCTTTCTTTTTGATGTCTTTCTCCCTTACTCTGCACTTTCCCTTCCCATGGACAATAATGATCTTCCAGATAGATCAAATAGACTTTAAGGACACCATTAGCCCAATGTCCTAGAGAAGTATCTACAGGGAGGAGTTTTATGCAAAGGAATTATTCACAGATGGGACTGGGACAAATGTATGCTTGGATCCCTTTCCTCTTCAGAATGCCTCTCCTTCCTGGAACTTGCTCTATGGATAACTCAGGAGGCCCACTGTGCATGCCCCATCCCCCATTCCATCATCCCCAAGTCGCTTCCACCAGAAGTCCAAACGGAAAGAAGTCATGGGCTCAGGTAGCATGGCTCTTTGTGGTCCCACCCATTCAGAGATTAGATAAGGATGAGGGGCTAAAGTCCTTGCTGGTCATACAGAGTGATGTGTCTGCTATTGTCCTAGGCAGGCAGCAGTCCTTTGAAACTGGTCAGCACTTTTGGGATCTCTCTCTTCTGGGGAGCCCTAACTAATATCTGACTCAATACTCTGGCAGGGTCCTAATTTTGGGGAGACAGACTCATTTGAGAACCTCAAACTGTAAGAAGAGCTGTGCATCTTGGGAGTGAGGTCCCATATCAAGGAGAAGTCTTCTGTATTAGGAAAAGGTCAGGATCCTTTCCTCTAGGGGCGATCTGGCATAGGAAGGGATACAGGTTAATTTCAACACCAAAGTGGGCTCCCTGAGTAAAGTCAAGTTAAAAGCAGCTGCCCCTCTTACCATAGTAAGCATACTATGGTGGCATACCATATAGGATCCCTTCTTAGGGCTAGGCAGGCTCACCTCAAAGAAGACAAAGATCAGGGTGCTAATTTTTGGCTTGGTGGTTTCCATCACTGGTAGGACAATTCAACTCCAAATATTTTGTCCTGTTATAGGACAGTAAAAACAAAATTCTGGTTGGGATGATATGGCCATGGGGGATTTTTTAATCTTTGGTGTTCCCTACATTTGCTATTTTTGACAACATCTGTCAGTATCCTCGTAGAAATTAGCAGTAAAAAAAAAATAAATAATAAGAAGAAAGGGCTGGGGACTGGCGTTTTAGGGCAGCAGGGAATAAAGAATGTATCTCTTTAGGCAGCCAGGACACAGGACTGGTGTGTGGGGAGCAGTGACAAGGAAGAAAGAAAAGCAGACTTGGGCCTAGAGGTCTGAAACAGGGAAGAAGAGAGCCCAAGAGTGGGACTGGGCCTGGACTTAATGATAGGAAGGCTTAAGCTGTTCTTGGGAACCAAGGAATCAAGTGTCTGGATGGGACTCAGGTCACCTGCTATCCCCACAAAGTTGTACACTCCCTAGTTCTGTAGTCTCTTGGCTGTTTGAGCTTGGCCACAGCTGACTAAGGGGCTGAAGCCAGGCACAGAACACCAAGTCTGAAGTCCATATGGGACTTCTTAGAGCTGTGGTCCTGTGGGCAATGAGGGTTCAAAAGACCTGATTCCCTCACACACTTCAGTGATGCTCACACCCTGGGAATTTGTCCACCCCCCAACCCCTGCCCCAGCCACATGTTCCATTGGATGCCTCTACCCAACTCCATGCCCCATACCTGAGCAGTGGGGGAGGGAGTCAGTCCAGTGTCCATCAAGCCCACAAGTGCGGGTAGCATTTCCCACCAGAGTCCGTTTGCCAGTGCAGCTGTAACGCACGACAGCCCCCACGGTATAGCTGTCTCCAGACATCAGGGAATGGGGCGGGGAGCCCGGATGGCCACAGGACACCACTGTGGGGAAGAGCAAACATCTCAGCAACTCCGCACAGGGATGGACAGTCATCACAGGACATATGCTAAGTTTGGTGTAGTGGGAGGCAGGGAAGGAGAGAAACCCTCAGATATCTATTGAAGCAAACTTCCTACTGGTAAACTTACCTGGCTCCAGAGAAAATACTACCTACCTGTACAGTTTCCATATCTGTAAAATGAAGAACAATACCTGTTGTTTTAAGAGTCAAGTGAGATAATACATGTGAGAATGCCCAGCATGTGGTAGGTGTGCAATAATGTTAGTTTCTTTTCTTGCTTGCCTCTTGTGCTCACTTGTCTCTATTTCCTCACCCAAGATGTTTCTGGGCAGAAAGATGATGCTCATGATTATAAGACAAAAATGGGAGATCTCTCAACTGAAGACTATATTTACTGGACATAGATTCCAGAATGAGGGGCAGTTATAGTCCTTTTCCAACTGCGTCTTACAGTTGCCCCCATCAACTGTCCCCAGCCTTCCTCCTTCAGTCTTCAAGTTCCCTTTCCTAAAACACCAAAGAGCAACTGTGATAAACTAGTGATAAAATTAGAACACCAGAATTGAGATGTAAAGGCTAGAGATGGGGTACAACTGATGATGCTTTCAACATTACTGGGTGGTGCCTTTCCACTGATCTCAAGGTTTGTTCACTTTCTCAATACATATTTATTGAGTGCCTATTATGTACCAGGCACTGTTCTCCATGTGTAGGAGAACAAAATACCTGCTCTCATGAAGCTTATATTCTAGTGGGGAAGAGAGTATAAACAAGAAAATAAATAAACAGTGTAATTTGAGGGGGTGCTATGAAAAAAATCTGCATTAGGAGAAGGGTGTTCAGGGATGGGGTGAAGGTGCTATTTTCGAACAGGATGGTCAGGGAAGAGCTCTCTGAGGAGGTGACATTTGAGCAGTGACTTGAATGACATGAAGAGGCCAGCCATGCAAGATCTGGGGGAAGAACATTACAATGGAAGGAATAACAGGTGTAAAGGCCCAGAGGCCAAAATGAGATTGGTGTGTTTGTGGAAGAGCAAGAAAGCCAGGACTGGGGAACAGAGTGAGCAAGGATAGGATGGAAGAAGACAGGGGCAGAGAGGTAGCTAGGGGGCAGATCATGATTTAGATTTTATTATAAGAATAATTGGAAACTACTGGAATGATGTCATCTGATTTACATTTTAACAAGATCATTCTGGCTACTGTGTAGAGAACAGACCATGGTGGGGCAAGAAAGAGGAGGCTGTTACTGCAGTTTAAGAAGACATGATGGTTTGGATTAAATCTTGGGGTCTGGTAGGAGATACTTGTAGTCATAGCTTATACCCATAAAGGGCCCAGGTCATAGCATGGATGCTGACCAGGAAGATGACCAAAAGGGTAAAATATGGGTAGAATCAAGGCTATCGCTGATGAAATTTTGGCAGAGCACAGGGATGGTGGGAATGGGTCTTGGGTATCTTTGTTTCTCATTGTGTTCTTAATATGGTTCAGACACTGTTCTAAGTATTTGTGGTAGATTAGCAGCAAAGGGGGCTGCTAATATTTTCTCCCATCTTTGAATGCACATGCCACTCTTTCCATTAAGAAGTGGAATCTATTTCCCCTTCCTTTGGATCTGGGCTGGCTTGTGAGACTTGCTTTGACTAGTGGAATGCCATAGAAGTGATGTTGTGCCAGTTTTGGACCTCTTAAGGCCTGGCAGTGTCTACCTTCATTTTTTTGGAATATCACTGCCACCATATAAGACGGTGTGGCCTAGACTACTGAATGATAAGAGATCATATGGCGAGAGAGGTCACGTGGAGAATAATTGTGATGCCCCAGCCAACAGCCAGCACCAAGGTCCCAGACGTGTATGTGACACCATCTTGGATCTTCTAGGTCTACTTAGCCACCACAACCAATAACATGTGGAGCAGAGATAAATCCTGCCTGATTTGCCAAAATACTGAGTCATAAGCAATACAAACGTAGTTGTTTTAAACCATTACATTTTGGGGTGGTTTGTTACATAATAGATAACTGAAACAAAATGGATATGACCTTTGGAGATCCTGAGGATAACGGGTTGTATATTGCATGTGGGAGGGATATAAACTGGGGGCCAGGGCTGACTGTGGTACATTGTTTGCAAAGATGGCTACCAACAATTCCCCCATTCCTATAGAACCATGCCATTCTTCCTATCAGGAGGTAGAATCTGTTCCCCCTCCCCTTGAAACTTGGCTGGCGTTGTGACTTGCTTCAGTCAACTGAATGTGGTGGGATGAGGTTTTGGGAGTTCCAAGCTCTGGCCTTAAGAGATCTTATAACTTCCTCTTTTGCTCTAAGAACCAAGCCATCCTGCTGGAAAGATTGCCCGCAAGGAGAGGTAACTTATGGAGGAGAACAGAGGGACCTCAGCCAACATCCAGCACCAAGGCCCCAGACATGTCCGAAGAGTTGCATGGGACAGAGATGAGCCATTGCTACCATGCCATAACTGAATTTCTGACCTATAGAATTTTGGGAACAAAAATAAAAAGTTGGCTTAAGTCATTAAGTTTTGAGATTGTTTGTTACACAGCAATAGGTAATTGATCTGATGTTTCTCAAGGATTATATTACTTATTCCTTAGGACAACCCTATGAGGTACATACCATTTTTATATAATTATTTTTTCTGATAAACAAGTGAAGCACAGAGAGGATATGTAATAAGATCACAGACTTATTACATGGTAGAATTTATTTTTGAAACCAGGCAGTTTAACTCTAGAGACCGCAGTTTTAAGCACAATAATTTACTCCTGCCTGTAATCTGTTTTAATACTACCAATGAATTTTCTTCTGAAAGGAATGGAGTCCCCAATTATAATTTTAATGAGTCTATTACTGTTTTTTAGAGATTTTTGGACTCCCAGAAATTGTCCAATATTAATTCTCTAATGATTTTTCCAAAGAAACATATTTTTTTAATGGAAATAACATACAGGAAAACACAGTAATCATACATTTACAGCTTAATGAATTGTTGCAAAGTGAATACAACCATGCAACCACCACCCAGATCAAGAAACAAAATATCACCAGCACCTCAGAAGACCCTTCATGTCCTCTCCATAGCACTAACCCCTCTCCCTTTCAAAAGAAATCCACTCTCTGGCTTCATATACCATAAATTAGTTTTGCCTGTTGAATTTTATATAAATGGAATAATACAGTATTTGTCCTTTTGTATTTGGCTTCTCTCACTCAACACTATGCTTGTGAGATTCATCTATATTGTGTGTAGCAGTGGTTCATTCATTATCACTGCAATCAAGCAGGGGCTGGCAAAGTTTTTCTGTAAGGGGACAGACAGTAAATATTTTAGACTTTGAAAACTACATAGGGTCTCTGCTGCACATTCTTCTTTGATTTTTTTTGCAAGCCATTTATAATGTAAAAAACTCCACATTATTAGCTTGAGGGCTTAGTTGCAAAAATCCTCTACAAAATGCTAGAAAACTGAATCCAGTAGCATATTAAAAGGATTATACACCAGGACCAAGCGGGATTTATTTCAGGAATGCAAGCATAGTTCAACATATGACAATCAATTTATGCAATATACCACATTACTAGAATGAAAGAAAAAGCCCACAGGATTATCTCAATAGGTACAGAAAAGGCATTTAACAAAATACAACAGCCTTTCATGATAAAAATCCTCAACAAACCAGGAATAGAAGGGAACTTCCTTAAACTGATAGAGCGGATTTTTGAAAAACCCACAGCTAACATCATACTTAATGGTGAAAGGCTGAAAGCTGTACCCTAAAGACCAGAAAAAAGACAAGGAAGTCTGCACTCACTGCTTCTGTTCAACATTATGCTGGAAGTTGTTGCCAGGGCAATTAGGCAAGGAAAAGAAATAAAAAGCATCCATATTGTAAAGGAAGAAGTAAAATGCTTCTATTCACAGATGAAATTATCTTATATAGAGAAAACCCTAAAGAACACACACACACACACATTAGGGCTAATAAATAAGTTGTACATTGTAATACTAATGTACAAAAATCAGTCATTTCTAGATACTAGCAATGAACAATTCAAAAATGGAATTAAGAAAACATTTCTCTTCACAATAGCATCAAAAATAATACAATATTTAGGAACAAATTTAATCAAGGAAGGACAAAGACTTGGATATTGAAAACTATAAAACTTTATTAAAAAAAAGTAAACAAGACCTAAATAAACCCAGAGTTCATGGATTAGAAAACTTAACATTGTTAAGATGCCAATCCTCTTCAAGTTGATCTACAGATTCAATGCCACCCCTATCAAAAGTCCAACTGTGTTTTTTACAGAAATGGATAAACTGATCCTAGAATTCAGATGGAATTTTAAGGGCCTGTGAAGAGCCAAAACAATCTTGAAACCAGAAGAACAAAATTAGAGAACTCACACTTCCTGATTACAAAACTTACCACAAAGCTACAGTAGTCAAAAACTGTGTGGTACTGGAATAAGTATAGATCTATAGATGGAATAGAATTGAGAGTCCAGAAATAAACCCATACATGGTTAATTGATTTTTGACAAGTATGCCAAGACTATTCAACGGAGAAAGAATCATCTTTTCAACAAATGGAACATCTGGATATTCCCATGCAAAAGAATGAGCTTGGACCCCTACTTCACACCATATACCAAAATTAACCCAAATGGATCAAGACCTAACATATGAGCTAAAATTAGAAAACTCTTAAAAGGAAACATAGTTGTAAATTTTTATGATGTTGGATTAAGCAATGGTTTGTTATGATAGTAAAAGCACAAGCAACAAAAGAAAAAAATAAATAAGATTTCATCAAAAATAGAACTTTGTGCATCAAAGAATACTACCAAGAAAGTGAAAAGACAATTCACAGAATGGGAAAAAATATTCGCAAAGCATATATCTGGCATGGGTGGAGTATCCAAAATACATAAAGAACTTTTACAGCTCAATAAAAAAAACCAAACAACCCAATTAAAAAATGGACAAAATGCTTGAATAGACATTTCTCCAAAGAAGATATATCAATGGCCAATAAGCACATAAAAAGCTGCTGACCATCATTATTCATTAGGGAAATGCAAACCAAAATCACAATGAGATACCACTTCTCACTTACTAGGATGGAAATAATGAAAAAGATGGACAATAATAAGCTTAGATGAGGATGTGGAGCAAATAGAACTCTTATGCATTGCTGGTGGGAATGCAAAATGCAGCCATCTGGGAACAGTTTGGCTGTTCCTAAAAAAGTTAAACAGAGTTACAATAAGACCCAGCAACTCTACTCCTAGGTATATACCCAAGAGAACTGAAAACGTACATTCACCAATGTAGTTAATGTAGTTATTTCAGGTTATTTGTTTTTCTTATTTCTTTGTTTGGTTACAGTTTATTTATTTTCTTGGGGTAGTAGGAACATGTTGGAAGCAATGTAGTCATTTTAGGTTATTAGTTTTTTCTTATTCCTTTGTTTTGTTTTGTTTGAAATTTTTTTTATTGTTTGTTTTTCTAATTCTTTGATAAATAAAGTTAAAAAAAAGGAATACATTCACACAAAAATTTGTACACAAATGTTCAGAGCAGTATAACTCCAAGGTGGAAACTACCCAAATGTCTAACAACTGATGAATGGATAAACGAAATGTGGTATATACACACAATGGAATATTATTCAGCCATAAGGAGGAATGGAGTACCGATAAATGCTATGACATGGATGAACCTTGAAAACCTTAAGCTAAGTGAAAGAAGCCAGACACAAAAGGACACATATTGTATAATTTCATTTATATTAAATGTCCAGGATAAGAAATTCATAGATACAGCAAGTAGATTAGTGGTTGCCAGGGGTTGGGGTGGTGGTGGGGAATGGAGAGTATCTGCTAAAGGGTATGGGTTTTTTTTTCCTTTGGAATTTAAATAGTGGTGATGGTTTCACAACTTTATGAATATATTAAAAATCACTAAATTGTACACTTTAGTGTACTAAATCTACCAGAGAGCAGGAGACCAATGGGGCTGATGTCTTACAAGGGAATGTGAGGCTAGCAACCAGATGGCAGTATTCTTAGCACACCCCCCCCCTTTTTTTTTTACATGTCTCCATGTATTTTCCTAGTAATAATTAAAGAAGTTGTTATTGAGTAGGTACTATGTATCAGACACTATTCTAGGCACTTTTCTTGTGGATTTTCTCACTTATCCTCCAAGTACCATATGGAATAGGTATTAGGCATGTTTTTACAGAGGAAGAAACTGCAACCTCTGCTCTAGAGGTTAATGGACCATCCCCCTGCTTCGTTGCCAGCCCCCAAAGCACCCAGCTTGTCAAGTGGCAAAGCCAGGGTTCAAATCCGGGTCAGTCTGGTTCAGTCTGTGGCATTTCTGTTTCAGTCCTTCAAAGGAAAGGGACTCGTGTTATCTTTCTGGAAAAAGCAAAGAAGGAGTAAAGTGGGGAGACAGTGTCCTCCTGGGCAACTAGTTCTGAAGGGAGGGAGCTCTAAAGGCTGGAGAGGATGGTGGCAGTACTAGAGAGGAAAGGGGGGTGCCTCAGCCAGGAAGAAAGGAGAACACATGAACTGGCACAGTGACTAACCCAATAGGGACACCATGATGTAACACACACACGCATGCACAGAGCGGGTGGACTGTTCTTTGACATGGACCACCTCAGCAGTCTGCACAGGCCATCATTTTGAATAGGTGGTATCTACTTACAGAGACACTGGGGGTGGGGACGGTCCCATGTGCCATCTCCCTGGCAGCTGAGCACCGGGGTGCCGAGGAGGTAGAAGCCGTGGTTGCACTGGTAAGACACAGTGGTGCCATAGCTGAACCTGTGCGGACCGCTGCTGTGGACTTGACGGATGCTGTTGTCTTGATGCCCAGGATCTGTACAGTTGATGACTGCAATTGAATGGAATGATTAGTGGCAGAAACCTAGATGTAAGGACTTTCTTAAGCTTTTAAATAAGAATTCAGAAGTCCAAATGGGCATGTATGCCCAATACAGAAAAACTGCCTAGACCCAAACCAGGGAACACAAAACAGATCCTGCCTGGGGTGGGATGAGCTGGTGCTGAGGTTGCCGCACTGTCCCTTCACTGCCACCCTGTCAATGGGTTTGTCCTTCCGAATCTGGCTAGGAATCACTTCCATAGAGAAGACTTCCCATTTCCTCCCAGACATTTCTCCTCCCTTGTGCTACCTTGCATGGACCACTACTGCTGACTTTACCAGCCTCGCCTGTGAGTTGTTAAGAGAGTGAGAGTTCGTCTCTCTGTGCCCAACCTTTAGCACTAGGCAACACACACAGCAAAGCTTGTTAATAGTAAAACTGATTCGAGTTGACTTGCATAGGGATTGGCTTCTTTTGGAAACTGTTTTAATCACTTTTATGAGAATTTATGGGGGATAAATTTGACTTTAAAATGTTAGTGTTTCCAAAGCAGCTTAACTCAAAATCAGGGTGAGATTTTAGAATAGTGACAGTATTAAAGCCCATGATGTGTGGCTTTTGCTTTCAAAACATTTTAACATCCACTCTCTTACCTGAACCTCATCTTCACTGTGGTAGATAGGTAAGGAAGGTATTTTTATATTTCTTTGGTAGCTGAGGAAACTGAAGATCAGAGAGGTAGGGACCACAAAACATATAAATAGCGTTTGTTCATTCACAATACTTATCAAGATATGCTGTGGTCCAGGCATCGTGCTGTGCAGGCAGGATACCACAGAATTTACAGTCTAGAGCAGGGTTTCCCTATTTGGGCACAATCGACATCTCAAGCCAGATAATTCTTTGTTGTGGGGTCTGTCCTGTGCACAGTAGGATGTTTAGCAGCAACCCTGGCCTCTACCCACTAGATGCCAAGAGCAACCCTCCAGTTGACTTTGCCCCTTGGTGGGGGTGGGGGTGGAGGTGGGCAAACTCGTTCCTGGTTGAGAACCACTGGTCTATAGAGAAGAGACGGACGGACAAGCAGAGACCCTGTTTGATAAGTGCTCTGATGGAGCAGCAGAGAGTGCTTGGGAGGTGCAAAGCCGGGCATCTAACCCAGCGCAGAGGGGAGCAGGAAAGGCTTCCTAGAAGAAGTGGCATTTAGGCTGACTCTTGACTGCTGAGTAAAAGTCACCCAAAGAGGAGGTGTGAGGGGGACAAAGAAGAACACATCTGAGGAAATGGCGTGTGGGAGGGTCCTGGGTGAGAGGAGGCTTGGCACGTATGAGGAAATGGAAAAGGGTCAGTGTGGCCGGGGACCTGAGTGAAGCAGGGCCGGGGTTGGAGGGAGCACAGAGGATGAGGCAGGTAGGGAGCTGGGCCAGGTCCTATGGGCCAGTGGAGAAGAGTAATGGTACTCCAAATGCCATGGGAGGTCTTGTTAAACAGGGACTGCATTTCAGGCAGATCACTCTGTCAGGGCAGAGAGTGGGCTGGTGGGAAGCGGGACTGGGGCCATGATTTCTAAGGATTTCAACCCAGCCTTCTGATTCCTAGACCTACCCTTGAGCACATAATACGGGGGAGGTACTAGGACAGGGTGAGAATGGCAAATGGAACACAGACTTTGAGGAGAAGGCAGGACATGGGATAATGACATTCCAAAACAGCAGTTCTCAACTTTTTCTGCCTCAATAGAGGACAGAAGTAAGTCACAACACAATGTTAATGGCAATTCTTGTTGAGTTCTCTGGGAACTTCGCTCGCTCAAAATAGCATCTTGAAATGTTAAGAGAGGGATGTTATTTTAGTATTGGTTGTGAAAGTATCTTTATTTATTAAAAAAATTATTTGAAAATTTTAGCCCTTTATTATCAGTCATACATTGCACAGCTCTAAACATTGTAGTGAAGCACCATCGTCCCAGAGAATCTCGGCCCTCCTACCTATGAAGACTTAAACAGCCCCCAGGTCAGGGCTGGGTACCTTCAACCCGAATCGAACTCTCCACTCAAATGTCATTTAGCTTGCCAAGTCATCATCAGTAAGGTGCACACAGACTCACTCGAGCTATACTGCTGAGAAAAGCCTTTCAAAGCTTTAGAGACTATTTTCTAAATAATCCAGATGGGCCTGGAATATCCTCCAACCAGTCTGCCTCTTGAGTTTCCTCTCTGTGCATTTAGCCTCCCCTTTCATTCCAAACCATAGATTTTCTCTGCTTTTTATTTCCATTCTAACTCTTCTGTTTTTTTTTTTTTTTTTTTTTTTGGCTTCCATCAAGAATGGAGCTTTGTATTATAATGACAGATTGTTTGCTCTATGTAATATAAACAGAAGACTGTTTTCCATTTCTATTTTTAAAGATGAAAATAAATTTTACTTCATTTCCTTGTATAAGACATGATGAAGTTTTACAAGGATGCATCTAGCTATGGGGTTGAAAAAGTTCCCCATTTATGACCTATCTCTGTCACGAGTCTTCCCCCCGAGTTAAAAGGATGCCAGGAATGAATTCACTGGCTTCTGCTCCTGGGTTACAGAATCACAGATGGCAGAGGTTCAGGGACAGGGCAGGGAGGGTGGAGCAGGAGAGGAAGATGACTCACTTCTGCAGCTGGGCAGCATGTTGCTCCACTGACCACTGGCTAGGCACTGGGAACTGGCAGCCCCCTCAGCCACAAACCCAGGGTTGCAAACAAACTTGACCATGTCGTTGAGGTTAAACTGGTTGCCCTGAGTGAGGCCATTTACAGGGTTGCCCGGGTGTCCACAGGTGATTGCTGTAACCAAAACAGAAGACAGGTGAGCCCTTCTGTTATGTCATACCCCATAAAGTTTATCGTCTTCTAACCTGGTATTTCTCATGCACATCAGGGAAGTTCAGCCCTAAGTCTTACTTTAGTCTTTTGGACAACCTAGGAGATATCATTCTATGATGTCTGCTTTTTACTTTCATTCTAACTCTTCTATGATCTCTATGACTTCTCAGAGGGCATTAGGCCTGGGTTGTAGTTCTCTATGGTCTGGGTAGTCACTCCTGCCTCTGATTCCGTTAGCTCTCCATTTGCATCCTTCATAGCTAGATGTGCTGATGACAACCCATCAGCTGATTCAGACCTATCCTAGCTCCTGGCCCAGTCTTGACAGAACCAGAATCAATACTAACCAAGCCTGCAGCAGAGAGTTCAGTCACTTTGCTAGAGCAGTGACCCAGGCAAACTGTGGGGAACAAGAGTTGCTGTTAGGAGAGCAGCTCCCACCCCCATTCTTTCCACATGAAGGGAACTGCATCAGTGCAATTCCTGGCCTCTCTCTGCTCCTTTAGTTACTCTGCCCCAGGAAATGTGGAGTGAACGATATGTACAATTGGGGAAGAATGATCCAGCGTGAAGGCTCAGCTCTGCTTCTTCCTCTCAGGACCTCACTGCCTGCAGACAGCACGTGCTCTCCACCATTCCTCGAGAGGCAGGCTCTCCTCACAGTGTCGGGATGCCCCAGTGCAGTGTTGAGTCTGGTTGGGTGGGTGGATCTCCCCCATTCTTGGATTCATTTAGCAGGCCCCATTTGGCCCTCATATTAAGAGCCATTTTCCAACTTGGCCCTTATTTGTAATAAACGTGATTTTTTTTTGTCCTCCACCTACCACTCTGTTTTATTTTGTAATTTGTTCAAACATGGGCAAGGAAGAAACCCGGTGCTTGCAGGCCTGATCCCAGAACATTCATGTCTATCTTTCTGTTCCAGCTTTCCCCTCTTCCTGACAGTAATGCAGTTCACTCCATTCAGTTACATTGGCCTTTTTGGTCTTTCTTGAATATTTCAACCAAGTTCCTGCCCCACAGCCTCTGCACTTGCTTTCCTCTCTGGCTAGAACGTTGTTCCCTTAGATTGGCTTCTGCCTGCATGTCCTCAGTTCTCCCCTCAAATGTTATTTCATCAGTGAGGCCTTCCCTTACTACCTCATATAATATCTCCTCAGCATTACCCAGCCCCCTTGCCCTACTCTACTTTTCTCCATAGCACTGTCATAAACTGACCCACTATACATGTACTTCTTTATTTGTTTATTGCTTATCTCCAGTAGAATGTAAGCTCCTTGAGGGCAGGGGCTTTGTTTTGTTCACTGTGGCATCCTTGGTGTTTGTACCAGTGCCTGACATACAGGGTGCTTGAAAAATATCTGCTGAATGAATGAGCAAATGAGTGAGTGAGTGAGTGAGTGAGTGAATGGATGGATGCCTGGGATTCTGCTTTGGTCATTGTCCTGGGTTCCATTTAGTACTTGTCTGGTATCTGAGTCTCCTTGGATTGAACCCCCATCTGATGGTTTTTCCAGGATTCTCCCTTGGCTTTTGGATTTTGGTTGTGAGAGGATGAGGGACACAAGGGATGTTCTTAGCTCAACACTTGGATCCATGATACCCCCATCCAAAACCCAAATGGTGTGGATGGGGTGGGGAAGCAAGTTCCGGTAGGACCCACTCTTTGCTGAGGCCGACTCTGGTGTCTGTCTTGGCCAGTTCTCTTTTGCAAATCCCAACAGTAGCACCTCTGACTAGCGGACAGAGCTGTGCTGAGCAGGAGACATTTTAGTGGGCCACACGGGGTCAAAGCAGCCTGGCATGGTGAGATGAGAACCGGCTATGGAGGCCAGCATTCAGCTCTGCCCCTTCCGGGCTTTGTGTCCAAGGACAATTCACTTTGAGCCTGTTTCTGTATCCAGTAAAGTAGGGATTTTGCTATGCAGTTTACAGGGGTGCTTTGAGGATAGATTCTTACCTTTACGTTTCCCTATATGCTAGGCACTCTTGCTGTGCATTGATGATACACAAGAAAGAATATGATATGGTCCCTGGCCTCAGAGAGTTCACATCACAGTGAGAGCAGGCAAGGAAGCAAACTATTACAATAGATCAGGCTGGGGTGGAGACAGAGGACAGCACAGAGGTGGGAATTTACCCTCCTTTGGGGAGAAAGTGGGTTAAAGGACAGTTTCCCAGAGGCTGTGACATGACACCTGAATGGGTCTTAAGGATTAGTAGGATTTTGCCAGGCCAGTGAGGCAAGTGGGAGAGAGGAGATAAAACCCATTTCAAGGACAGGCAAATGCACATACAGACTCATAACAACAGGAGACTCTGTGCGCTGTAGGTGGGTCAGTGACACTGGACTGAAAAATGCAAGGGGGAGTGGTAAGTAATAATGCAAGAAGAGAGGCAGAGTTCATATCACAAAGGGGCTTTAAAGCCATACTAAGGGATTTGGAATTTATTTTGAAAGCTATGGGGAGGAGGGGACTGAAAATTTTGTAACTAGGGGAATGGCATGATTCAATTTATGTGCTAAAGAGTTCTTTGTGTGATGAGTTCAGAGAACTGATAGGAGAGAGCAAGATGAGTTTCAGACAGATTGTTGTGGTAGTCAGGAGTGACACAGTGGTGGCTATGGGATGGAGAGATGGGAGGCAAAATCTATAGGATCAGTGATGCTGTACATGCCAGAGTTGAAGATCAAGGGGAAGTAAAAGGCACAATTGGAGAGACAGTGGTGTCCTTCTTTGTGATGGGGAATACAGGAAGAGGAGGAAGAGGGTTTGGATCTATTGAAACATCCATATGGAGGTCTGAAAATGTGGTTCTGGTTTAGAGCTAGGAGAATCAGCATGAGATAGTCAGATCATTCCAAGAACACAGAGTAGAGCATAGAGTCTCAGCCTCAATCCCATGGATAGCCTTTAGTAACTCCACAGATGTTCTTTAGAGGATCTGTGAACCCACTGGAATCATATACAAAATATTTGGCATACTCAATTAACTTGGGAGGGTCCACAGCTTTCACCAGATTTGCAAAGGGTCATAATCTTCCTCTTAAAGGTTAAAAACCACTCATATAAAGTGAGAGAAGAAGAGAGCTAAGAATTGAAACCTTTGGGAATATCACCTTTTGAAGGACAGGTAGACAAAAAGGCCTGTGAAGGAAACTGAATGGTCAGAGAAGTAGTAAAATGAAGCTCAACAGGAGAGGGCAGTGTTACAAAAGCCAAGGGGAGAGGCTCACACAACGTCAGTGTGATGGTTAAGGTTCATTTGTCAACTTGGCTAAGTGATGGTGTCCGTGTGTCTAGTCAAGCAAGCACTGGCCTATTACTGCAAGAACATTGCGGCTGGTTAATAAACCAGGCTGGTTTATTAAATCATCAGTCAATTGATTGTACCTGTGGCTGATTACAACAATGAAGGGAGTGTCTTCAGCAATGAGACGATTTAATCAGCTGATTTAATCCAATCAGTTGAAGACTTAAGGGAGAAGAGAGAGAACCTTCACTTCTTCTTCAGCCAGCTAGTGTCTCCTGGGAAATTCATTGAAGACCCTCATCGGAGTGGCAGCTTGCAGCCTACCCTACAGAATTTCTCTTCTTTAGCTAGCCAGCCTATCCTGGGGAATTCATTGAAGACCTTCGCTGGAGCTGCCAGCTCACTGCCTACCCTAGGAATTTGGACTCATGTGTTCTGCCCTACGGAATGTGCACTCACGCATCCCCACAGTTGTGTGAGACACTTTCATAAAATCTCATGTTTACAGATATCTCCTGTTGATTCCATTTCACTAGAGAACCCTGACTAATACAGTCAGATACCCCAGATAGGTCAAGTAAGTTGAAGATGGAAAAGCATCTATTGGAATCATCAGTAGGATGTGTGGTGACTTGCTTCTAAGTGGCTTCTAAGTGGCTCATTTGAGCCTGGAATGCAGCTACTTGATTTTAGGTCATCTTCATTATTTGCTTTAGCTATTTGTGAGAATACAGGTAGAGGTGGCACAGTATTGGCTTCAGAATTGAGATGGAATTGAATATTAGCTGCATGGGGAATGGGAAAGGGCTAAATGGGTAAATGTAGAAGGATAATTGGAAAGTTTGGAGAGTTCAGTTGATGTTGGAAACTTTGAATTTGTATGTGATGGCAGCAAACAAAGTGTCTAGCACAGAATGAGCACTTACAAATACTTGTTCCTTCCACCCTTGCCTTCTGTTGGGGACTGAGTCATGTCCCCCACAAAAGATATGTTTAGGTCTTAACCTTTGGCCCTGTGAGCGTGAATCCACTTGTAAACAAGACCTTTGAAGACGTTAGTGGTTAAGGTGTGCACAAACCGAATGAGGGTGGCTCTTAATCCAATATGACCAAAGTCCTTATAAGCAAAGGAAATTGGACACAAAAGGAGAAGCCATGGGAAGAGTAAGAATCTGGAAGTCAATAGAACCTGGAAGAGAAAGGAGAAGATGCCAAAGACCCATATGCCAAAGTTTTAGGGGAGAAGGCATTGCCTTGCTGATGCCTCCATTTTGGACTTTTAGCCTCAACAAATTCCTGTTGTTTAAGCCAACAAACTACATGATGTTTGTTTTAGTAGCGAGGAAATGAAAACACTTTCCTTCCTCCAGATATCTGCCAAATCTCTGTTCTCCAGGAGAGAGTGGGGCTTGGGACAAGAGATCCTGGATTCTGTGATGTGACAGGGTGGTAACATCATTGTCATCGTTGTCGTCATCATCATCACCAGCATTATCATCACAGCAACAACACAGTAGCAGCAGCTGCTTAACATCTATAGCAGGCATTGTTTTAGCATTTTAAATGTATTAACTTATTTAATCCTCACAATAGTCTTTGAGATATCTGCTTTTTATGGATGAGGTAATTGAAACCTAGAGAGGTAAATTAACATGTCTAAAGTCATATAATCATACATACATCACACAGAGCTGAGATATGAACCCAGGAAATCTAGGTCCAAGGCCTGAATGCTTGACTACTTTTAATACAGACCATGTCTAAATTCGAACATCTTTAGGCCAGAAGACATTCTCCATTTACTTCCAGGCCCCAACATTCCCTATTATTTAGAATCCAAATCTCTTTACACAAACTATGTGTGAATTTCGTAGAGGCATGTGAATTTGCATCACTCTTTTTTGAAACCAAGTATGTTTTGTTTAGACACATCAGGAAGAATGACTGACTATAGATAGGTCTTATTTTCCATAAACCTAATGCTTAAGAGGTTATGAATACTAATTTTCATGTATAGCTTATTGAGTAAGTCTCATTAGTTTATTGCCCTATCCCATAAATGAAAAACCAAACTAAGAAGAAAAATTAGGAACTAAAACCTGTCTTTCAAAAGTTAAGAGCAAAAACATGCACTTTATATAAAGGCTCACTTGAGGGAACTTTGAAAAGTGAAGAAGTTTTCAAATTATTTCCAGGCAGCTGAAGGTAAGAGTAGCCATCTAAATAAAAAATAAACAAAACTATAGAAAATTCAGGACATAGTAGACATAACTAGTAGACATAGAATACTACAAACTTTAAATAATAATAAGCAAAAAATTAAACACTAAACCCAGGCAGAGCTATCTCCTGCTACAAGCCATTATGGAGAGCAGGAGTTTCTAGAAAATCTGTACAGAAAAGGAAAGAGAAAATCAGGTGAAATTTCTAAGATTGATTTAAAATCACTAGGAGAAAGAGAAAGTCCACCTTAAATATGAAAATATTGAAAAAGACTTCTGGTATATCAGTGCACTAATCACAGAAAAGGGACTTAAAAGTCTGTGTAGTCCTCCCCCATTGTTTCTGGAGGAAAATAAAAAAAGAAAGAGAGATAAAGAAGGAGATAAAGAGAAAATAGAATAAAAGCTAAAAAGAAAGAAGGAAGGTGTGCTGGTTTGGTTTTTATATACCCCAGAAAAGACTGTGTTCTTTTAATTCATTCTTGTGGGGGCAGACCTATTGTGGGTGGGACCTTTTTTTTAAAATTCAGTTTTATTGAGATATATTCACATACCATACAATCATCCATGGTGTACAATCAGTCGTGCATTCATCACCCCAATCTATTTTTGAACATTTTCTTTATACCAGAAAGAACCAGAATAAGAATAAAAAATAAAAATAAAAAAGAACACCCAAATCATCCCCCCATCTCACCCTATTTTTCATTTAGTTTTTGTCCCCATTTATGTACTCATCCATCCATACAAAGGATATAAAGGGAGTGCAATCCACAAGGTCTTCACAATCACGCTCTTACCCCTTGGAATCTACATTGTTACACAATCGTCTTCAAGAGTCAAGGCTACTGGGTTGGAGTTTGGTAGTTTCAGGTATTTACTTCTAGTATTCCAATATATTAAAACCTAAAAAGTGTTATCTATATAGTGTGTAAGAATGTCCACCAGAGTGACCTCTCAACTCCATTTGAAATATCTCAGCCACTGAAGCTTTATTTCGTTTCATTTTGCATCTCCCTTTTGGTCAAGAAGATGTTCTCAATCCTATGATGCCAGGACCAGATTCATCCCCGGGAGTCATGTCCTGTGTTGCCAGGGAGATTTACACCCCGGGAGTCAGGTCCCATGTAGGGGGGAGGGCAGTGAGATCACCTGCTGAGGTGGCTCAGTTAGAGAGAGGGCCACATCTGAGCAACAAAGAAGCACTTGGGGGAGACTCTTAGGCACAATTATAAGTATGTTTAGCCTCTTCTTTGCAGTAACAAGCTTCATAGGGGCAAGCCCCAGGACAGAGGGCTCAGCATGTCAAGCTGTCAGTCCTGTGGGTGGGACCTTTTGATTAGGTTGTTTCCATGGAGATGTGACCCCACCCATTCAAGGAGGATCTTAATCCTCTTGTTGGAGTCCTTTGTAAGAGGATAAAAGACAGCGACATTTTTGAGAGAGCTTAGAGAAGCTAAGAAAGAAAAAACCCCAGGAGAAGCAAGAAGGACCCAGAGAAATGAGAGAGACATTTTGAAACCAGAACCCAGGAGAAGAAGGGCCAGCAGATGTCACCATGTGCCTTCCCTTGTGACAGAGGAATCCCAGATGCCAGGAACTTTTCCTCAGAGAAGGTATCTACCTCCTGAAGCCTTAATTTTCATGGCCTTAGAACTGTGTATTTGCAGCCTAATAAATCCCCATAGAAAAAGCCAACCCATTTCTGGTATATTACATTCTGGCAGCTTTAGCAAACTGAAACAGAAGGAAAGATAGAAAGAAAAACATACACAGAGAAACACAGATAGATATAGACACTTCTGGAGATTGGGTGCCTAAGGGAAAAAAATGCAAAGGGGTGTGTGTATGCAGATTTTAGGGTCCTGCAAGACAATATAGAAACAAAAAATGGGAGGATACATAACTCCTCCCTTCAAAAACAAAAAACCTATTAAAAAACAACTGGACAATGCTACTCTGACAGAAAAAAGTGCTCTTGTAAATCACCCTAAATCCACAAAAGTGACTAAAAACCATCAGTTTAAATCTATAGAAAGATGCTATAAGAAGAAAACAGAAAATAATCAACATATCTCAGCTGATGAAAATGTCCCTACAAAAATAAAAACAAACAGCCAACAAAAGAAAACTGTAACAACAGTCTAAACTGAATTAAATTTTTTCAAATAAGCATTTAGGGATATAAAAAATCACCCTGAGAATAAGCAAATCAAAAACTAAAAATAGAAATGGATAGGAAATGGGAAGAAATGAAAGGATAATTGATTAAACACATGAAAGAAATTAAAGAAAAAGAGAAAACCATCTCAGAAGTGAAAACTAAATTATAAGAGGCCCAATGGAAAATATTCTCAAATTATAATTTAATAAGGGGTATTGAAAAAAGCCAAATAAACAATAAAGAGACTTAAAATGAGATGGAGAAATAAAAATGATCAAAGAAGAAGAGGCTGAAATAGAAGATGACAAAGAAGATGCAACATACACATAATTGGAGCCCATGAAGATGAAAACAAAGAAAAAAAGTAGTAGAAGAAGTATTTAAAATTACAATCAAGAAAATGCTCCAGAAGCAAAAGATTACCTGACTCTACATACTCAAAGGACCACAAAATACCTGGGACAATTGTTTTGGAACAGTCAATTCTGAGACATATCCTAGTAAAAATATTAGGTTTTAAAGGGAAAGAAATCATCAGGACCTCCAGAAAAGAACTACCAATAACCCATATGAACAATAGAATTAAACTAATAATAGAATTCCTTAAGAGTAATATGCAAAATAAAATAATAATGGAGGAACATTTCTAAGAAACTCAAAGAAAGAAACTAATCAAAGATTTTATATCCAATCCAACTATCCTTCAAGTTTTAAAGTACAGAAAAACAGTTTTAAATATATAAGAACTTGGAAAATATTGTAAAAATGAGGCCTTCTTGAGAATCTATTGGAGTTTAAGCTTTATTCAACTAAGAAATAACTGGGAAGTCTTCAACAGCATTGATGAAATTTTAATATATTTAACTGTAGATCTAGGAATAAAATAAATATGGGGAAAAGGGGGAATAATAATATATAAATGCTATAAAATGTTTTATGTTCTGGGACAAAGTAGAAATAATGCTACTAAAAATGGGAGAAGAAGAGAGGTAAAAAGGAGAGCAGAAAATCTCATTGATTATTGAATAGACAATAGATAAAAGGTAAAGGATTCTGTTAAAAATTGGTAAATCATGTAATGAAAGGTTAAATAAGAAAATAGGGAGCGAATGGCATTAAAATGCTGTAAATACGAAAGTAAACAACAGCAAAAAATATAAACTTCCCTAAATAACAAAAGAAATGAAAACAGCAAAAAACCCATATTAATGCAGAGAAAGAAATTCAGAAATACAATATTTACACATAATAATCACATAAAACATGATAAAATTGAGACTAAACATATCAGTCACATGAACAGGTGTGAATGAATTTAACTCATCAAAATAAAAATATTTTCAAATTGGCTTATAAGGCAAGAACCAACTATATGCCGTATACAAGTGGAACACCTAATTTTAGTGGTTCAGAAAGGCTAAAATAAATGAAAGGGCAAATGTACACCATGCAAATGGAAAAAGGTTGAAAGTTGGGGTTGCAATCCTAAGTAATATTAGACCAAGTAGAATTTGAGACAAAAAAGATTAAAAGTGACAAAGAACACTGTTAAAGGGTAAAAACCACAATTCACAATGTAGATATAATGGTTATGAATACCTAGGCACCACATAATACAGCAACTACCTTCCTGTAGCAGAAACTACAGGAGATGTGAGGAAAAACAGATAGATGCTCACTAATAATAGTAAACCTTAACACATCTCTTAGAACAAAACAGGTCAAGTGAAAAGAAAATAAGTAAGAATACAAGAGGCATCAACAATAATCAATAAGATAGATCTTATGAATTAAGATTTTTATATCCTAATATCCTATCCTCTCAAGTGCACATGAAACATTCATAACAATTGATTACATACTAGGTCACAAAGAAAGCATCAGTAAATTCCATGAGGTAGAAATATTATGTACAATGAAATAAAATAGAAATGAATACCAAAATGAAAACAAAAAAGGTTCTTCAACTTTGAAATTTTTTCAGATACCTCTATTAAAAGATTCCTGATTGAAAGGGGAAATTCATAACAAAATTACAGAATTTCTAAAAAATAATACAAACATTATATCTTAAAGCAGTGACTCAGCCTTAAACATTTGCACTGATCAAAATGAATAAAAATGAAAGAATGAAAATAAATGAATTAAATTCCCAGCTCAAAAGCTAGAAAAAGAAAAGAAAGTGAACCAAAATAAATCACAAGGAAGGAAATAATAAAAGTTGAAAGCACTAATTAATGAGATAGAAAACTAAAAAATGATTGATGCAACGAATACATCTTTGAAAAAATGAGTAAAATAAACAAAAACCTCCAGCTAACTTAAGCCAGAGAAGAAGAGAGAAGCCCGTGTA